>NC_132923.1:115553328-120353328 GCF_047675955.1 Chlorocebus sabaeus | reverse complement strand
ATGCAAAGCCATGGACAGAAATGAGGCCCGGTGCAGAGGGGACCAGTCGAAAAGATGAAAGAAGAAAAGAATGACAGGCTCCAGAAGGCAACACTGATTGACCGAAAGGATGAGAAGCCGCAGTCAGTCAGGAGGTGATTCTGACTAAGGGTAAGTGGGGTGGTGATGGCGTACCATTTTGAGTACACTCAATGCTGTTGGCTGGTTCCCACTCCTTTAGTTAATTTTGTGTTATGCAAATTTCACCTCAACAATTACTTCTTTCAAAAAGAGAAATCATGGCTCTGAGAAACAACTGCAACCCATAACTTATTATTATCCTTGTTCTCTGTTTCATAAATCTTTGTGTGTTGTGAGCCTGCCATGGCAATTCCTGCCCTTCCCCAGACCCAGCTTAGCTCTTACTTCACCCCACTGAGCAGCTGTACTTCAGAGATTTACACACCTGCCCACCTGCCTGCATAGGGCACCCTCACCTGAGCTCCTCAGCTTGCCCGAGCTGCTCTGCAAGCTTCTCCTCCTTCAACTGAAGCTCATCCCGCAGCATAGATTTTAGGAGGTCTTTGCACTCTTCATAGTCTGAGAAAAGACAGACACACCGGCCTCAGTGAAAAGCTGGACCCATAGCGGTGGTCACTGCCTACAGGGCAGGAGCCAGGTCCGTCCCAAGGACATAACCGACCCCAGTACAAGGCTCTAGGCAGGGATTTCCACCTCTTTACTCTTCAGTCTCCCGACTTTTTGGCATCTCATCCTCCAAAATTTAGAGACAAACAAACCGAAACTCAAGGGCACATCAAGGAAGTTGACAAGATGATTCAATCACAATAAAGTGGAGTCAGAATTCACAGCCCCTGAGGTGTGACTCTGCATGTGGGGCCACTTCCCCAAGCCTTGCAGCCTCTCCTCCAAACACTGCACTGGGGCATGAAGTAGAGATTTCTTTGACAGTTGGGAAGGCCCCTAGGAATGGGACTGATGGTTTCCATTTGGGAATTTCAAGGACAAATATGTCAAAGATCTTAAAAATCTTTGATTTTTAAATCATATCTGCAGATAGGATTTTAACAATCATAACAGAAACATAACGTATGAGACATAAGACCACAAGACTATGAAGGAAATATGCCCTAATACTAACAAAGTTTGTGTTAATTTACAAACAGTAGAATGAAGAACTAATAGATAGTGTTTACTCTGTGCCAATAAATGTTCCAGGAGATTGACAAGAAATAACTCATGTAACTCATTGCAGCAATTTACAGAGGTCGGTATTACTGTAGCACCCTATGAACAGATGAGGAAACTGCGGGACAGACAGGACAAGCAAGTTGCATGCAGCCCAGGAGACAGACTCAGGGTTCCTGCTCTGCACACTGCACTACTACTTCCACACATTCTCGGGTACGATCTTTCTTCCTCTTTAGGAACAAAAGCCTGTGCCCGAGGAAGCAGGACTTCCCTCTCACCAGGGTACTCTCTATTTTTTCTTTTCTTTTCTTTTCTTTAATTTTCTTTTTTTTTTTTTTTTTTTTTTTTGACGAGTCTTGCCCTGTCACCCAGGCTGGAGTGCAATGGCATGATCTTGGCTCACTGCAACCTCTGTCTCCTGGGTTCAAAGGATTCTCCTGCCTCAGCCTCCCGAGTAGCTAGAATTACAGGTTCCCACCACCATGCCCACGTAATTTTTGTAATTTTAGTAGAGACGGGGTTTCTGCATGTTGCCCAGGCTGATCTCAAACTCCTGACCTCGTGATCCACCCGCTTCAGCCTCCCAAAGTGCTGGGATTACAGTACTGAGCCACCTTGCACGGCCCCTACTCCCTGCTCTTGATGCTGTCGGTTATAGATACCACACGTTCTATTAGAAGAAGACTCCTCTTGAGGCCCCACATAGCGGGTACTGTGTACTATCACCAAATTTCCCTTAGGGTCCCTAGAACAGAGCTTTGCCTATTGGGCCTCAACAGAAGCTTGAACTGAATAACAGTTCACTAGTCCCAGACATTTAGTACAACAGACTAGATGTCATTTGTCTGCTGGATCTTATATGGTACAGAGAGGATTCTTGAAAACATGATTTAGCCTCTTGGAGAAAACAGGTGGTTCCGTGCCTGTGTCCGAAATCAATAACTGCTATTCTACCTCTAGGTCCATCCCCACCTGACGGCAAACAGGGAAAGTTTCAAAATACTTTGGTACATCTGTCTTCTAACATTAACAAAATGTGAAAATACCCATTTCTATTTTCCTAGAAGTAACGGAAGGATTAAATTATTTTTGATGGAGAGAGAATTCAGTTTCTCAGAGAGAAGACAGGACATCATTCATCACTTTCGTGATGGTGAGCCTATGGAACTTACTGTAAGTGTTCTGCCCCTTGGCCAGAAAGTAGGCCACTTGAGTTACAAGAAATTTCTCCTTGGTGTTTAGGAACTGATGTTCGTTCTCTGTCCGCTGGGGGCGCAATTTCTCGTTGATTTCTAGAGTGTTCATCTCTGCCTTCTTACTGGACCAAGGGCCCGCATATACCACCATGCTGACGTGTGTGGCAGAAGACGTGGAGTCAGGGACTGGGGAGAAGAAACCCAAACACATGATGGGTTACAAACCGGTGAAATCAAATAGGTTGAATCAGGACTGAGGGATGTCAGTAACCGAAATTCTTAACTTACTGTTGAGAAAAACGAGATCAGTCCCCACAGCACTTTAGGATCCTTAACCACAAAAACAAGGTTTGAGGTGTCTGAGTTCAGAGCTAAGGCACTGCCAGTCGCTCAGAGTCTCACAAGAGTGAGGAAGATTGTGGCCAGCGTGCCAGGTAACGGTCTGCAGTTGCAATAACAGAATTAGAAGGTGGGGGTGTCATGGAATCTTAGGAGCCTGCGTTCCAATTGCCCTGGCTTGGCTGAAACACAGGCACCCTGGTCTCACCTGAGGGTCACCACCAATGGGCTCATTCCTTCAGCATTCACTCTCAATATTCATGTACCTTTGTGACAATGCCACAGACCATCTCTTTCCCAATACATCTAAGCACATTCCTCACTGTTTATCTCTTGTCTGTATAACATCATCAAGGCAGAAACAGTTTCCCAACAGGTTATACTTTCTTAATGGCAGTCATGAAGTCACCCCACCTGCTCCCAGTTAAAACAGATCTTAAGCCTTTTCTACAAGTGTAAGATATGAAACTTTTAGCCTGCACTGATATCCTCTGCATCTTCTGCAGTTTTTTCTGTATCCACTAGAAAGTGAATGAATAATTCATTTTTTAAAAATATTTTCTTTCCTGTCTCAGTATTATTCTTGCTGCATCTCATTGTTATGTTGATTTCTTTTTTCTTACTGGGGCACCAGTAAGAAAAGCATCTTGGCTTTCACTACACTCTAGACCAGTTTGACATCCCTATGTCCAAAGCTCTTCCTCTATGTGGGTTGATTTGTATTTTCATGGCACTGAGCACCACATTTCATACTTGTCAATTGTGGATGTCATTCTAGTGCCTCAAGACCTCTTTTCAAGGGATCAAGTGATCAAATTCATGTATATAGAGATCTCCTGAAAACATGTATGACCATCTATCTTAGGAAGTTTCATAAACCTGATGCTATTTGGTTGTTTCCCTTTTGTTTTCCCATATACTGGAAAGAACAGGGCCATGAGCGGCTCTTATGGAATATGTTTTGATATATATTTTGTTGAGTTGGACTAACATCATTCATTTTTTGTTTCATTTCACTAACAGAACATGGCAAGATCGAGGTTATGGTCAGGGTTGGCTGGTGATCCTCAGTGGTGCCGCAGAAGGTGAGTTTGAGATGAGAGGAATGAGTAGGAAAGAGCAATCCCCTGAGCCACCTCCTCACTTTCTCAGCTTCCATCCCCACCGAGGTTTTGTGAGCCTGGAACTTGGGAGACTGTTCTGTAGCCCAGGTCTCCTAGGATTGGCCGCTGGACTTGCCTGAGTTGTGGGTGCACTGGGTGTGATCCTGGGCCGCTCAGCATTCATGTGGAAGTGAAGGAACGAGGACTGGATCAATCCCATTTGAAGGGGTGCCTCACTGCAGCCCGCACTGTCCTCCAATGACACTGTAAGGATACTGCTTTGAGATGTATCAACAGCTTTAAGTAAATGTATTTTCCGGGATCTGGGAGACCTGACGTTCTGTGTCATGATGAAAATCTGTCAAGTTTTTTCATTTTAAAAATGATAAAACTGCAGGTTCACAAAGTTACATGGCTTACTTGAGGTCACACAGGGATGAGTTTTCAGCACTGCCAATAAAAGCAATCACAGTCATTATTCAGTCATTATTCATAGGATCCACATAATTCAGTAAATATTCACATAATTATTTAGTAGATATTCACTGACCAATTCATACAAGGCATTTTGCTCAAAACTGTACTCATATTTGGACGTTGTATCTTCACCATAATCCTTAAGGTAATGCTATTATCCATACCTAACAGGTAAGAAACCTGAAGAAGAGGGATAGCAAAGCATGTATGTGGACATATTTCCATTTTTTGGTTTTTGTGATGCTGGAAGAATGACCAGAATGAGTCACAGGAAGAATATACATACTTGGATTATTTTCCAGGACAGAGGTGTGCCCTCCTAGAGTACTGGGACCAAAATTCTCAAGTGTCTGAAACCTTGCTTTAACATTATGGGAAATAACCTCTATCTCCTGGAATTTCCCTGAAACTTTGGAATATACAAGAGAAGTATGAGACTTGGGTCTTCCCTTGGCTGTGTTTAATTCACTCTTCTATGGAATACCAATGATTCTCACTAAGACTTTTGCCTTTTTATAACCACAGTGTATGTTTCATGGAGATGATTTTACACTTTGCTCTATTTAGAAAGAATAAATATGAGCAATGGTTTAGGTGTTATGCCTTGGACTTAATATTTTTCTGATTCCTGTTTTGAGATTAAATTCTCATGGAAATAGAAAAATACTTATGATTTCTCATAAGGCCAAGTTTGTTATTAGTTTGAGTTTTTGAAGTTGAAGCACAAACCTGAGATTTGTGCACTCAATTTGGGGACCCACTGATAGCACTGACCTTACAGTTGATGGGATGATTCTTTGTGTTTTGCTGATGAAGAAACTGAGGCACAGAGAGTCTCTAACTTGTCCAAGTTCCCCTTGCTGTAAGTCCTGGAGCCAGATCTCAGGTGGAGCAGCCTCTTCCCCACTCCCTTCTCACATTTTCCAATCCAGCTGGGTCAGTTCCTTCCAAGTACATGTTTTGCTCCCTCATACCTCATTTCTGAAAAAAGGAAAACTTCTGGAATTTAACTTGTTTCATCTAATACATTTCCTCACAACATGCTGCCAGCATCACATTCTGGTCACTTACTATTAAAGTGAGATCCTTTTTTTTTTTTTTTTTTTTTCTTTCCTTTTTGAGACAGGGTCTTGCTCTATCACCCAGGCTGGAGTGCATCGGTGACTACAGATCACTGCAACCTCGAAATCCTGGGCTCAAGCGATCTTCCTACCTCAGCTTTCCAAGTAGTTGGAACTCTAGGCGCACATCAGCATTTCTGGCTAATTTTTTATTTTTCATAGAGACAAGGTCTTGCTATGTTGCTCAGGCTGGTTTTGAACTTCTGGCCTCAAGTGATCCTCCCACCTAGGCCTCCAAAAGTGCTGGTATTACAGGAGTGAGCCACTGAGCCTGGCCTGAAATGTTTTTTTTTTTCCTTTTTTTTTTTTTTTTAATGAAAATACAGGACATGGAGATGTGGAAAGACACTTTGCTTTATTACTGTTATCATTATTTCTATAGTATAATTCATATATCACAAAATTCACCATTTTAACCACACATTTCAGTCTTTTACCATATTCCAAAAGTTTCACAACCATCACCACTACCTCATTCCAGAATATTTTCATAATGCCAAAAAGCATGCCTGTAACTACGGGCAGTCACTCTTCAATTCCCCCCTTCTTGCTGTCTCTGACAACCACTAATCTACTTTCTCTAGATAGAGATGTACTTGTTCTGGGCACTTCCTCTATATGGAATAACAAACTGTGACATTTTCCATCTGTTTCTTAGCATACTGTTCTCAAGTTTCATCCTTCATAACCTGCATCAGTACATGAACTTTTATGGCCCAATAATATGCCACTATATGGTTACACCACATTTTGTTTATTCATCAACTGATGGTGGTTTAAGATCTTTCCACTTTTTAACTATTAAGAATAATGCTGCTATGAACAGCTTTGTACAAGTTTTTGAGTGAACACCTGTTTTTCATTTTCTTGGTTATAAGCCTAGGAGTGCAACTGCTGTATCATATGTCACTTTATGTTTAACTTTTTTTTTTTGGTTAAACTATTTGAGGAACTCACACACTGTTCACCAAATTCAGTAGCTATGCCATTTTACATTCCCAACAGTAACATATGAGAATTCCATATTCTCCATAACTTTCCAAACATGTATTGTCTTTATTTTTTTCTTAAGTCATAATACTGGGTGTGAAGTGGTATCTCATTTTGGTTTAAATTTACATTTTCCTAATGATGAAAAACATTGAACATCTTAGCATGTGCTTCTTGGCCATTTGTGTGTTTCCTTAGAGAAACCTCTACTCAAAGCTTTCTTCCCATTGTTCAATTTGGTTGTTTGTCATTTTTTGCTCAGTTATATGAATTCCTTATATACTCTAGGTACTAGACCTGTGTCAAATATATAATTTGGAAATAGTTCTCCCATTATGTGGATTATCTTTTCACTTCCTTGACACTGTCCTTTGAAGCATATAAGTTTTTATTTTAATGAAGTCCATTTCTCCATCTATTTTTGGATTGTTTGTGCCTACTTAAAAAATGTCTAATCCAAAGTCACAAAGATTTGTACCTGTTTTCTTCAAGACATCGTTTTTTGAAGGAGAACTTTCCTGGGTTGTAGAGGAGGGTGGACATGGTTTACTTATGCCTCCTGTCCATTACCGATGTTTCTCCTGATTGTTATCCATATGCTCACCACCCCTCCATGGAGCATCCATGGCCTGTAACAGAGCTCTGGGGACTGATATCCTTCCACTGACTTTGGCGCTGGTGAGAGCCCTGGTCGTGTGGTTCAGCTTGGCCTTAACCCGACCCACTTGCACATATTCCTCAGGCCCTTTAGAGTTGAAGCTGAGAGCCTCTCTGAGAACGCTTGCCAGCCCATGCTGTTCTAAGGCTGGAGCAAACTTCCTCTGTCTATTCCAGACAGAGGAGATTGCAGGGGTTGGACTCAGTCAAGACATCTCCGGTGTTAGAAAGTAGACCTGTTTCAGGGTTTGGGGAAGATTGTTCAATATGAACTAGGTCCTCTCTAATTATTTTTACTGTATGTGTGACTTCTTTCCAGAAACAAAGGAATAATATTTATCTTAGAACATTCTGTCTATTCTTTGTCAATTGTTGTTTGTCTACAATTTTCACATGGATAAAGGAGAGTTCAGTGTAAATATATTCTTAACAATTAATTATGGTTCATGTCTGCTGCCATGCGATCATATTTAAATCTATGAACTAGCCTGTCACTTAGGTATTATCCTGTTCCTGATGAAAAAACAAACTCAGAAAGATTGGAAAATTTCCCTAGGTCACAAAAGTAGTGAGGAGAGGAATAAGAATTAGAAACCAGTTCCTTTTGGCCTTCAAAGCTAATCTTGTACCATTAGATCAAACTGATTTACATACCTTTGCTGGAATTCGTCTCAGAGTTTATGGTTCTCACTTGATTTTCCCAAGGAAAGAGTGTGCCACTTTAATATCATTTCAAACTTTGAAATTTAAAACTCTTTTGCATTATACTTTTTTTAATCTTTGTTCTATTCCATTGCTTTTGGTTTCTTCTCAATGGATCCCTCTTATTTCTAGGCTAAATATTTGTTACCTATTTTCTGTCAATTTTCAATTTTTGAGTGTTTCTATCTCTCTCTTTGTTGTATGCTAACAGTTCTTCACTGAGGTATAATTTGCATAGAGTATACTGCAAAAAAACTAAAAGTACAGCTTAACACATTTTAATAGAATTATACATTGTATAATAACACCCAGTTAAAGACAGAGAACATTTTCCTCCATGCCACAAAGTTCTGATGTGGTCCTTGCCAGTCAATACTCATCCCCCAAATGAAGAATATATTCTGAATGTTGTCACTGCCTTAGTCTCTTTGTGCTGCTAGAAAGGAATACCAGAGGCTGGGTAATTTATAAAGAAAAGAGGTGCATTGTGTTCATAGTTCTGCAGGCTGCACAAGAAGCATGGCACCCGCATCTGCTCCTCATGAGGGCCTGAGGCTGCTTCCACTTGCAGCAGCAGGTGAAAAGCAACCAGAGTGTGCAGAGATCATACGGTGAGAGAGGAAGCAAAAGACAGCAAGTAAAGGTGAGAGGCACTTTTTAATAACCAGCTCCTACAGGAGCTAAGAGAGAATTCACTCACTACCTTCTCCCAGGGCGGGGATTAATCTATTCATGAGGGATCCGCTCCCATGACCCAAACACCTACCATTAACCCCCACCTCCAACACTGGGGACCACATTTAAACATGTGATTTGGAGGGGACTAATATTTAAACTAGAGCAGCCACCACAGATTAATTTTGCTTGATCATGTGCTTCATAAAAATGGAATCATTTTGGCTGGGCCTGGTGCCTCATGCCTGTAATCCCAAGACTGCAAGGCTGAGGTGGGCAGATCACCTGAGGTCAGGAATTCAAGACCAGCCTGGCCAACACGGCAAAACCCCATCTCTACTGAAAATACAAAAATTAGCCAGACGCGCTGGCACGTGCCTGTAATCACAGCTACTTGGGAGGCTGAGGGAACATTTCTTTTTTTTTTTTTTTTTTTTTTTTGAGACGGAGTCTCGCTCTGTCGCCCAGGCTGGAGTGCAGTGGCCGGATCTCAGCTCACTGCAAGCTCCGCCTCCCGGGTTCACGCCATTCTCCTGCCTCAGCCTCCCGAGTAGCTGGGACTACAGGCGCCCGCCACCTCGCCCGGCTAGTTTTTTGTATTTTTTTAGTAGAGACGGGGTTTCACCGGGTTAGCCAGGATGGTCTCGATCTCCTGACCTCGTGATCCGCCCGTCTCGGCCTCCCAAAGTGCTGGGATTACAGGCTTGAGCCACCGCGCCCGGCCGAGGGAACATTTCTTGAACCCGGGAGTCAGAGGCCGAGATCATGCCACTGCGGAGTCAGAGGCCGAGATCATGCCACTGCACTCCAGCCTGGGCGACAGAGTGAGACTCCATCTCAAAAAAATAAACAAATGGAATCATTTAGTAGGTTCTCTTGTTTTCACTTCTCCTACTCAGGTGGTTATATATGACACTAATTTCTTTGTGTTTTTCCCTTGTTTCACTTTGTTTTGGCCAAGTTATATCCTATTGATTGCATGATAATCACACAATTTGAGATCCATTTTTCTGATGGGTGACAGGTTTAGTTGTTGGCTACTGTGTATAAGTAACTATGAATATTCTCATACAATTATTTCTGTGAAGATACGTACTTATTTTCCTGGGTATCTATAGCTGGGGATGGAGTTGCTTGGTGAATGGGAAGAAAATAGACCCAGACTATGGCAAAGTAATTGTATTACTTTACATTGCTATGAAAGATGTAGGCCATTTCCCATTGCTCTACATTCCCACACACTTAATATTTTTGGTCTTTTAAATTATAGCCATTCTACCAGGTGTGTAGTGATATCCTATGTTGGTTTTCTCACGCTTAATGTTCAGTTAGACATCTTCTTATGGGAAATATCTTCTCAGATTTTTATGTTCATTTATTACTGGGGTGTTTGTCATTTTCTTTGTAATCTATAGGAGTTCTTTATATATTTTGAATGCGTCCATTCAAATATACATATTTTTTGCTATATTATAATTATTTGCTATTTCTGGTCTACAGATAGCTTTTAAGTTGTTAAACAACAACATAATAAGCAGAAGGTTTTTAAAAATGAAGTGCAATTCACTTGATTTCTTATTGCGGTGAGTGCTACAGTATCTAGTCTAAGAAATATTTTCCTGTGTCAAGTTCATGAAACTATTTCTCATTTTCCTTTACAAGGTTTCTAATTTGAATTTTCACATGTTAAGTTAATTTCAAAGTATGATGGAGAGTGGTTGTTAATATTAACTTTTTAAAACAACAAATAGTATTTCACTCAAAATCGTTTTACTTAAAAGTCTTTCATTTCCCCAATGAAGGGCATTGGCGACTTTGTTTTTAAAACATTTAGAAGTGGCGGTGCGACCACATTCTCACTCACGGGTGGGAACTGAACAATGAGAACACCTGGACACAGCGCAGGGCACATCACACACCAGGGCCTGTCCTGGGGTGGGGGGCTGGGGGAGGGATAGCATTAGGAGAAATACCTAATGTAAATGACGAGTTAATGGGTGCAGCAAACCAACATGGCACATGTACACCTATGTAACAAACCTGCACATTGTGCACATGTACCCTAGAACTTAAAGTATAGTATTACATATATATTATATATATAGGGCGGTGCGAGGGCCGCTGCACAGCTAGCAGAGCCATGGTGAAGAGGGCAGCGCCTGCCCCGAGCTCTCAGCCTCCCCTGCCCGCCAGCCCAGGCGGCCCCAGCAGCAGCGACCAGAGGAGCCCCTCCAGCAGCACAACGGCCAGGCGGATGCCTCTATCCACAGCCTCCTGGCGGACCGGACCTGTTAGGACGCGGCCATCGTGGGCAACAAGGACTCGCCCTCCATCTGGGCCGCCATCCCAGGGAAAACCTTTATGAACATCAAGTCAGCTGAGCTTGGTGTCCTGGTTGGCAAAGACCGCTCAAGCTTTTTTGTGAATGGGCTGACACTGGGGGCTAGAAATGTACTGTGGTCCCGGACTCACTGCTGCAGGATGGGGAATTGACTGTGGATCTTCAAACGAAGAGCATCGGTGGAGCCCCCACCTTCAATGTCACCGGCACCATGACTGCCAAGACGCTAGGCCTGCTGAAGGGCAAAGAAGGTGTCCATGGCAGTTTCACCAACAATAAATGTTATGAAATGTCCTCCCTCCTTCAGCCTTCCCAGTACTGACCTTTGTTCCTTCCCCTCCACTGCTCCCCACAGTTTGCCCCCCTTTCCTTTTCGTACACACATACACCATTTTAATTTCGGGAGCCCTTACCCCACACCCCTCATTGCTGCCAAAACCACATGGGCTGGGGGCCAGGGATAGATGGACAGACACCTTCCCCTACTCATACTCCTCCTGTGTGTGGTTGGAAAACTTTTTTGTTTTGAGGGATGTTTTTATGAATAAAAAAGATTCTACTAATTAAGTAACTGTTCATATGTGGGTGTATTGTTTGAGTCTGTATCCTTTTACTTTGATATATTTATGAATACTTACACCAGTACTACCGTTTTAAAATTACTGTAGCTTTAATATCAGGTTTGAAATCTAGCAGAGTAAGTCCTCCAACTTATTGCTTCTTCAAGACCAACTTGCCTATTCTAGGTTCCTTAATTTTCAAATACATTTTGAAATTAGCTTTTAAATTTCCCTAAAAACTCCTACTAGAAATATTAATCAGAACTGTGTCAATGTAATATGCTAACAACATGGAATCTTCCAATCAATGAAAATGACATATATTTCTCTATTTAGCCTTCTTTCATTTTTCTCACCAATTGCTTTTAGGGGCCTTGTACCTGCTTCACTGCATATATTCTTAAGCATGTAATGATTCCGGCTATTAATCTCTATTATCTTTTATTGCATTTCATTTTCTAGCTGCTAATTGCTAGTATGGAGAAATTAAGATGATGAAATCCATGTTATTAAGTTATAATTTAGGTACAACAGATTGCATCACTTTAAAATGTGTAATTCAGTGCATGTTTACAAATGCATACACTAATGGAACTACTGCCACAACCAAGATAGAGGAATTTCCCTACACACCAAAGTTTCTTGTACCCCTTTGCAGTTCATCAGTCTTTCAACCCTCGGCCCCAAGGAGCCGCTGCCACTTCAGGTCCATTTCCTTTTTAACCATTTTCTATAAATGAAATTATACCTGTGTTCTTTTGTGTCTGCCTTCTTTCATGCATCAACGTAATTTTAAAATCCATCCATATGAGTATTTGCATCAAGAGTTCATGCCTTGTAATTGCTGAGTAGTATTCCTTTGTGTGGCTATACCATATTTGTTTATCCTTTCACCTGTTATTGGACATTTCTATCCTCCACGTTTGGGCTAGTATGAAGAAACTACCATGAGCATCCACACATGGCAGGCCAGGTCCCACTACCACAGGCCTCCTGACAACTGTTTCAGTACCGACTGAGTGGTCCAATCAAATATTAAGAGGAAACAAACAAACAAACAAAAAGCCAGTGCCCTTATACAAAGGCTGGAATGTAACAAAAGCCCACCAAGAGTTTTGCCTAGGATTTTCCTGAGCCTTAAAGCATGACAAAATTACAAAGGCACTTTTAAAGGAGTCATTTAGCATTAAACAAGTTTTATTGGGGGTCTGAAGAAACTCCCCAGGCCTTAGTTCTAGATTAAAAGAAGTTAATCAATTATGTATTTAGATGAATGCAACTTCCATATACACATATACCTTAGAAAGTACATAAGCTCAGGAAAACTTTGTAATTCTGAGTTGGTGTGGTGATAATTTCCAGGCCTTTTCCCTGTAACCAGTTGCAGAAGTAAAAACTCTCTTCCTCCCCAGTTCATCTGCATCTCCTTGCTGGGCCACCAGACATAGCAGCCCGCCCCTCAGTTTAGTCTGGAAACACACACACATCGTTGTGCAGACATAGTATGTAAATTCCTAGGAATCGAAGGACTGTCCATCTGATTTGTATATGTTTAACCTCTAAGAAACCGTTAAGACTTTCAAAGGAGTCATACCATTTTTCACTCCTACAAGTATAACACTTGCAAGTGCTTTATATCCTCACCAACATGTGCTACTTTCAGCCTTTTAAATTTTAGCCATTCTCATGGATATGTACTGGTATCCCAATGTCGTATTGATTGATCTCCCTGATGACTAAACAGTAGAGCATCTTTTCCTATGCTAATTGACCATTCATGTATCTCCTTTTCTGAAGTATCTATTCAAGTCTTTAGAGAAACTGTTTCATTATGCTTTAATCAGAGTGCTATATACATACACACACACACACACACATATACACACACTCTAAAAAAACCCTTTGTTGGAGATAAGTATTATATCTCCTATATTGTAGTTTCCTTTTATGTTCTCTTAATGTTCCCTATCTGGAGATAATGATAGATAATCTTCAAAAAGGTGTGTGTGTGTGTGTCTATACACACACACGTTTGTATACATACATATGTCCTAAGAATCATTAATTAGACATATGTGAGTATCTATTTCTGGATACTCTCTTCCCTTCCACTGATATAGATTCTATTTTTTTTCCCAACAAAACACATGATTTTCATAGCTGCAGAGTAATTCTGGAAATAGGTGGTGAATTCATTCACCATTATTCTCTTATAATATTGCTCCTTTATTATTCTTGATCACTGACATTACCATATAAATAGTAGAATCAACTTGTAATTTTCTACCACAATGTTGCTTGGAATTTTTATTAGAATTGCATTGGATCTGGAAATCAACTGATGAAAAGCTGACTTTTTAAAAATAACTCTTCTGATCCATGACAAGGTTTATCTCCCCACTAATTTAGTTCTTTCATAATTTCTTAAAGCAATTTTTTGTAATTTTTGGTGTACTTGCCATACATAAATTTTGTTGATTTTCTTTCTTTCTTCTCTCCCTCCCTCCTTACCTCCCTCTCTCTTTCTTTCCTTTTTTTTTTTTTGAGACAGAATCTTGCTCTGTTACCCAGGCTGGAGTGCAGTGATGCAATCTCGGCTCTCTGCAACCTCTGCCTCCCAGGTTCAAGTGATCCTCCTGTCTCAGCCTCCCGAGTAGCTGGGACTACAGGTACATGCCACCACACCCAGCTAATTTTTTGCATTTTTAGTAGAGACTGGGTTTCACCATGTTACGCATGATGGTCTCAATCTCTTGACCTCATGATCTGCCCACCTCAGCCTTCCAAAGTGCTAAGATTTTAGGCTGTGAGCCACTGCACCCAGAATGTTGAATTTATCAATAAGAAAATATGTATTTAGATGTTACTTTAAATGACACTGCTTTTTACTTCATTTTCCAAATGCTTGTTGCTAATATACAGAAATACACAAGACTACTTATATTGAGCTTATATTCTATAACATTATCAAACTCACTAATTACTTTCGGTAGATTTTTGTAGATTTCTAGGATTATTAACATACACAGCCATTATCTGTGAATAAAGACAATTTCAATTCTTTCTTTTCAATCTTTTCAATACTTTTATTTATTTTTCTTACCTTATTGCATTGATTTAGATCTCTATTATAATGCTGAATTGAAAGTGTACCAACAGATATTCTACTTTTTTCTTTGATTTAATAGAAAAGCATTCAATTTTATGCCATTTAATATAATGTTACCTGTGAGATTTTTTCAAATCTATCCTTAATGGGGTTGGAAGTGTTGCCTTCTGTTTTTATCATGCTGAGAGTTTTCTGGGGTTTGTTTTTATAAAAATCATGAAAAAAGTTTTCAATTTTGCCAAATGCTTTTACTGTGTATGATAAGGTTATCATACGGTTTTTCTCTTTTGCCCTGATAATATATAAAATTATATTTTTTAAATATAAAAAAGATTTCTTGAATCAAGCCAGGACAGTTTTTTTAATTATAAAATTTAATAAATATATCGAAATATAAATTACATGCAATTGAGATTTATTAAAGTATAATAAAGTATATATTAAAGTACATAATTAAAGTGTATAATTTTAAGAGCTTGAGCACAGTATACACAAGTCAAAGAGACATGACAGAAAATAGTAAGGATTCCTCAGCATATGTGATTTTTCTTGGTGAATGTTCTATGTGAGTTTGAGAAGAGTTATTTGTTAGCTGTTCTTAGATGTATTTTGCTTAAATGTCGACTTGACTAGCTTGTGTCATTGATTGTGTGAATTAATTTTGTTCTAGTGGGCAGGAAAATTACTGTCTGATCACTTTGGACTTATGTGGACTTGGTTTAGGTTTTATTAAAATGAATGCATGGAAAGCCCACAGCATTTCCCAAGACCCTCTAAATTTGGCAATCACCAATCCACCGCTTTGTGGATTTTGTCAGGGTTTGGTTTTAGGCTTTACTAGGGTTGGTCTAGAATAGGCCTTACTGTAAAGTGTGACACTTATTCCTAAAGCACAGTCATTCTAGTGTGTCAGTTGGATACCCGGGTGCTAATGAGGTGTGTGTGAGTTCTTCCCACCCTGGATGGCAGAAACTCCATCATCCATTCCCCAACCCTCCTCCACCTCAACTACCTCTGGTCCAAACTCAATTTGATAGCAGCCACCCCTCTGTTAAATCTGTTTGTCTTTTCCTTGTGCAGGTACAGTCCCGTCCTTGATAAGTGTGCACATGGAACCCCTCATGGACTTCGACAGCTGCCACTCTGAACAGCTGTCTCCTCATTGCTGCCCTGCCCAACAGACTGCAGTTGCTTCAGTGGACTTGAACTCTCATCTCTGCCTTCTCACCTCAGTGGGGCTGTCCTGCTCTGAGTGGACTCCAGCCCACGATGCAGCTGCTGAAAAATTCTCCCTAAAGAACGAGGAAATCACGGGGCTTCCCCCTTAAGTTTCCTGTTATACTGCCTGTTGTCCACTGTCTGAACACAATTTTATGGTTGTTTATGGAGGCAGGATTAGTCTGATATGATTTATTCTAACAGAAACAAGCAGAAATCTGTTATACTCTTTTAATTACTGTGTCTTTATAATATTATGGTCGAATCCTAAGATGACCCCCAGTGATCTTTGTTCTCATATAATCACTTCTTCCTGAGTGTAGACAAAAGCCAGTGATATCACTCCTGGGATTGTGTTACAATTTATGGCAAAAACACATTAGCAGATGTAATCGAGATCTCAGATCAGTCAAATTTAATATAGAGAGATGATCTTACGAGCTTGACCTAATGAAGGTGAGTTCCTTGGAGGGACTGAGGTCTTCCTGGAGAGATGTGAAGTGCAGGAGGGTTTCCATGCAGGGCGAGTCTCCTCTCCTGGCTGGAGGAAGCATGTATTGGGAACATGGGAGGCCTCCAGGAGCAGCGAGAGGCCCCCTGGCTGACAGTCAGCAAGAAAACAGAGATCTCAGTCTACAGTCACAAGGAACTGAACTCAGCTGACAACCTGAGGAAACTACAGAGCAAGTTCTTCCCCAGAAACTCCAGAAAGAAACCCAGCCTAATTTCAGCCTGGGAGGCCCTGAGAGGAAGACCCAGCTAATCCAGGCCTCAACTTCTCATCTGTGGATATTGCAAGAAAATAAATCAGTCTGATTTTAAGCCTCTAAAAGCTAGCAGTAATTCAGCATGCAGAATAGAAAATTAATACAAACAAAATGGAGAAGACGTTGGAGTGGGGACAAAAATGAAACGGTGGGAGAGGGGTGCCTGTATGCTGATATGGTTGATGCCTGTACGGTTGAATTGGGTCTACCATTCCTCATCTAATTGGCTTTGGTCTATTAAGCTGCATAGCTACACACAAACATTTGTACTAGGTTGAATCCAGAGGAGTAAGATATTACATTCTTCAGAGTAGACGAGAACACTCTGAATTTGGGGTCACTGGATCATAAGTCATATAGCAGGTCCCTCTGGGAAGGCCTAGAGGAAGATTTTCAGGATACACTTGAAACAACATTGAAGGCTTCTTTCTTCCCCAGAGGGACCCGATCTCCTCTCAGTCAAGAAGATCCAAGCCTCTGAACTGGATGCCAAGTTATAAATTCCCACTATACTGACTCCATCAAGCTTCTGTCCTCAGAACTAGAGTTTATCAATAAAAGATGAACTCATGGGAGTCTAGGCATTTATTCTCCTATTTTATATAAATCAGTTAATGTGCATGAACAAAACAGACTTTGAAGAAAGAAAGTCACAGTTGCCACAGGAAAACAGCTTCGACATCCTCATCAGTCATCAGGGGTGTTCTGTTGGGAGGACTTGATATGAGGCTTTTTCCTCATCATGGGCTAGCACAGACTCGGGGGAAATGACATCAAGTGCTCAATTCGGAGTGTAGCAGCCGGCGCTGTTGATACGTTAGGCCTCCTGCTGCTGGAGATGCAAGTAGTGCATTTTCATGGCCACCACAAGTGCCCTTAGGTTACCATTCTTCAGAGCCAGAATCTAACAAGACACAGAAGCTCTGAGTATCTCCCTTTCCTCAGTCACCCACATAAATGACTTCAGGTCCTTCAGGGGGAGGCCTGAAGGAAGATTGACAGCACACACTTGCGGCAACATTGAAGGCTTCTCTCTTCCTCAACGGATCCATCTCCCATCAGTCAAGAAGCTCCAGGTATCTCAACTGGATGCCAGGTCACAAATTCCCACTATGGTGACTGCATCAGGTCTCTGTCCTCAGAACTAGAGCTTTTCTAATTATTACAAAAGTTCATTTCTTACTAGATTTCCCATCCATTACATTCCCAGACACCTCACAATGATCAGTAACCACCACATATCCCTACCTCTCAAGGAAATCCCTCCCGCCTTGTCTCTACATGGCGAAGTCCCACGCCCTGTCCTCTACTCTTCCAGAACCCTGTTCTTCTCACTGACAGCAGTGAGGGCAAATCCATGCAGCATCTCACGCCATGACATCCAGTTAGCAGATGGTAGGTACCACAGGAACTTGACAGTCACGCCACTGTTCCCCTCACCTGTGCATTTCTTAATGCCTTGGTGAGGAGAATGTCTCTGGATCTTCCTTGATGGGAGCTAAAGGAACAAAGGTAAACAATGCTATGCGACCCACTGAGAATTGGGGCTATGGAAGAGTGACCACTGAAGTAACAGAGAGATGCAGCTATTGCTACTCAGTGCCAGAGCAGGGAGGGAGAGGGAAGAAATACAGACCTCACCTTCCTCTCACTTCCAGGCTCCATCAGGTGCCCCCCATTGCTAAACCTAACTAGAAGTGTGTACGCAGGGGAGCCAAGGATGCATTCTAGAAGGGACAAGCACCAAGTGACATAAGACAGGATGGAAATGAGTGGAGAGTGGATCTGTGGGAAGCAGTAGGGGATGTTATGGGGAAACAAAAGGAGAATACTAGCTAATAACGCTAGGTGACACTAACATTCCAAAGTCTGTGCTCATATTCAGAAAAGAAAGTTCAGCATAAAGTACTAAACCAGGAGTCAAGATACTGTATTCTCAACTGCTGTTCCAACAGCTGTATTATAAAGGACCAGTTTATGTCATGCCTTTCTAATTTGACCTAAAGTGCCAGGTGGCATTGGGGCTGGCACAGCCGTGCTCAATTATGTGTTGGAGAGTACACAGAGACTGCCAGGCTGAGGGAAGACACAAGAGAATAGAAGAGATGCTCTCAGGGAACGAGAGACCACACGGCCCCAGAGTCAGGGGCAGCATCAGCCACTGTCGGCTGCTCATTTTCCCAGACACAGCCCACAAGCCTCAGCCATGCTGTGCTTTGCAAGACGCTTCTTCACCTTTTCAATAAACCTGCCTGATTTGAAGCTGACGGGGGTTTATTTCTCCTTCATCATCAATGAAATTATTCATCGAAAAATCTCCAATGAATTTTGGGCACAGCAGGCAGGCCCATCCCTGCTTCTGTTCCACTGTGTCCCCTGTAGGTTGAAAAGGAGGATGTACTGAACTACCACCAAATGTTCCTCTGGCTCTGATATTCCGTTATTCTGGTTTCTTTTTGGCTACTTTGTTTTTGGAAGCATGCATCCTAAGGCATCCAGTTGAACAAACTTTGTCTACTGTGTCCAGGCATTCCTGGTGGGATTTCAGATAAGACACTCTTGGGTTGCTACACTCACAACCACTGAACCAATTCTATGACCATCTGTTTCATGGCCACATGTTTGTTCATTTTATAGGAACATAAAGGGAGGGGACAGACAGCAAACTTCCATGTTATAAATTGCATCATCTTAAAAAGGAAACAAGGCAACACTTTGCAATAAAACCATAAGATGTTTTAAATTTAAGCTCAATGCAATAGAGAATGCCCATAAAATTCCCATCTAAAGAATGTTTAGAAAACTGCTGAACAGGGACATCATCATTTAAAGTGATATGAAGAAACCTTCTCAGCTAAGCATATGGGCTAGGTTAGAGAGAAAGATAGAGGACCCATCTCTGCCCTGGAAAAACCACTGGTAACATCTTTCAAAAAGCTCTCTGTGTTTGAGTACGCACCTTGATCCATAGGCTCACATTGGATCCCAACTGGCCGCTGCTTCTAGGCAGTAACATTGGATTCCCTACTAGTAAATCTTACCAAGATCTGACTTTCTGCAGACATGATATTATTTTGTTTGGCCATCCTTATCTTCAAGGGTAACCAAGAAGGAACAAGGAACTTATTTACCTCCCCAAGGGTAAAGGTTTTACCAATGAGATGCTTTCTTACTATGACACCAGGGCCCCCTATGCCCTGTTCACTTCAGTGCCCTTTGTGCCCTGACAGAAGCTCATGCTGGTCCCAGGATTCCTTATACGATTAACCTCCTTCCTGAATCCCAACTTCATGCTGGTGGTCATGACAGGTGTCCTGTATCCCATGCTCATGTCCCTGAAGTCATCAGCCTGTCTCCAGTTAGAAAAAATGACATGTCTATAGACAGGCCTCTTTGGAAGTAGCAAAAGCTTTCTCACCTTCATACATTAAGGCTTGGAATGTACAATAGTATAAACACTTTGGGGAAAAATGTCTGGCATCTTCTTACAGAACTAAACAACTACCTACTCTATGACTCAGTAATTCCTAAGCATTTATCCAAGAGAAATTAAAACATATGTCCAGAAAATGATTTATACAAGAACGTTCATAGCACTTTTATTCATAATAGGAAAAACTGGAAACATTCAAGCATCTGTCAATACAAGAATGGATCAATAAACTGTGATACATTCATGCCATGGAAAGCCTAAAGGAACAAACTGTTGACACACAAAACAACACGGATGAATCTCAAAAACATTTTCAGTGCAATAGGAGCCATACACAAAAGAGTGTGAGAAAAGAGATGAACAATCATGCATGGTCTCAAGAAATGCAGAGCAGAGAGCCCAGAGGCAAAGACTCACAGGACAGCGGGTCGGTCCCAGGCTGTGGATCCTAATTAAGAAACTCCTGCTGGATTTTGCCCAGCTCCATTTCCAAACTATTGTGGGTCAGTGACTTCTTTATCCCTTCCTTGTTCCCTCATTTTGAACTAGAATCACTGTAGTTGTTATTCCATGTCTGTCCCGTCATTTCACATTAGGGGCAGATAAGCTGTTTGTTCAGTTTCACAGGTCAAGGAGGAAAGGGAATTATGTCAAGGATCTGTACTTCATGGACACCCTCAGAAGCCTCATCCACATCTGGTGTGGATGTTTTAAATGGGATTTTAAACTTTTCATCTGATGTTGTCTACATGACATTTTTCATGTTGAACTAATGCTTTAATGACATGAAATTCGGAAACCTTAAGGGAGAGGGTGAATGCATTTCGCAGTTGGGGGAATGTGAATCTGCGGTAGATGGAATTTCTGAAATGGTCCCCAAACATGCCACACCCTTGTCTCTAAAGCCCGTTAAGGTGATGAGACACCATTCCTGTGATTATGTTGTTATATGCCAGTTATGTGACTTTAAGCTGGTGAGGTTACCTGCATGCACTGGATCTAATCACATCATTCCATACATGACAACTTTCTGGGGCTGGTTGGAGAAGATGAAGTCTTCTCTTTCAATATCTGTATTGAACTTTGAAAAATAGCTTGAGCTCTAGAAGAAAACACAGCCAGCCCATTCCTGGATTTTAGCCTCACATGACTCTGATTAGAGAACCCAGTCACTTCATTCCAGACTTCTGTGGTTTCAAACCACTGGTTTGTGGTAATGTGATAATTGGTAGCAAGAGAAAACTAGTACAGGTGTCTGTCTCTCCTCTTGAATTTCAACTTCAGATACATGGATGCTAACCTCTTAAGAGAAAAAATCAATCAACCAATCAATCAATGAAAAAAAATATTGCCCTCACCTTTACGTGGCTGTTCCAGAGCCCTTGCCACCTGAAGAAGACAATGAGAGGTATTTCAGGCACACGAGGAGTGCGGCTTTACTGTCATCAATCACATTTCTGAAAGAATAAAAATGGTTGAGGTCAGGCCGTGGCCCATGTCTGTAATCGTAGCTCTTTGGGAGGCCAAGGCAGGTGGATCACTTCAAGTCAAGAGTTAGAGACCAACCTGGCCAACATGGAGAAAGCTTGTCTCTACTAAAAACACAAAAACTAGCCAGACACGGCGGGCACGTGTTATCCCAGCTACTCCGGAGACTGAGGCAGGAGAATCACTTGAACCCAGGAGGTGGAGGTTGCAGTGAGCTGAGATCACGCCATTGCATTCCAGCCCGAGGAAT
The DNA here is from genome assembly GCF_047675955.1 of Chlorocebus sabaeus. NCBI lineage: Eukaryota > Metazoa > Chordata > Mammalia > Primates > Cercopithecidae > Chlorocebus > Chlorocebus sabaeus. The sequence continues at coordinate 120,331,711 of NC_132923.1, read as the reverse complement.
AGAGCAAAAACTCTACCTCAAAAATAAATTAATTAATTAATAAAGATGGTTCATTATTTAACTCTACATATTATTATGTGAAAATGTATCATCTCGATTTTAATAGCAGATTTTTTAAAATTGCTTTTCTTTTGCTCACCAGACAAGGTCTGGTAGCAAATACCAGTCAGCAACACAGATGAACCAATTCAAGGAGAGCCATAAACAGGACTACTATTATGTTCCCCAAAAAACCATCCCTAGAATGCAATCTCTTCTCTACTTGTCACAAAATGAACACAATAGTCCACTATATAAAGTCCCAAACACATGAAAATGTAAATAGAATGAAGTCTGCTTTCCAAATATTCATTCTATTCAGACCCAGTCATGGGGACCAGGGATTAAGAAATGACTACAAGGAGATTCAAGGGAATTTGGGGAAGCGACAAAATGTGCTGAAGTAGAAACTCTGCCGATGGTTGTACAATTTCATAAATCAGCTGAAATCATTGAGTCGTATGTTGACAATGGGTGACTTTTATAACAAGTCATTCTTTAAACGAACTTTTGGGTTTCTAGTCCAACATGGAAAGAGTTAGGCAGTCATCACTCATCCTCACAGCTAGCAAAAGGCTGAAGGAACTGAAAGTCAACCCTTCTAGGGTGGACCAGAGAATTGAAGTCACAGGGAAAACTGCCACCCTAAAAAGGAGAAAGACAAGTGAACACACAAGGAGTCAGAGCTCACAGGAAGAGAAGCTACTGGGGACAGCAAGTGGGAGAAGAACTTAAATGGTATTGACAGATCACTAGAAGCTGAGGGTGGCCTGGTTAGTGCATTAAAAACTCCTTGAGAACCAGACTAAGGGGGAATCTCACATATTTCCAAGTTTTACCACAATGATCTCAACCAGGTTCTCAAGATGAAGTTCTGAAAACCCCCCTGAGGTTTGGCACTACCAACTTCAGGACTTACATTAAGCTACAGTAACCCAAAGAGTGTGAAGTTGGTGAAAAGAGAAAACACACACACAAATAGATCCATGGAAAAGAATACAGAGCCCAGAAACAGGCCTACCTACAGTCCATTCATCTTCCATGAAGGTTTAGAGACAACTTACAGCAGGGAAGGTACCCTTTCCAACTAGTGGTGCTACAACAGCTGGATAACCACATGCAAAAAATATATAAATAAATCCCGGTATGCATGTTATACCCTTTATAAAATAAATCTTACATGTAAATGTAAGGTGCAAAACCGTAAGAATCCTAGGAGATAACATCAGAGAAAGTCTCAGGGATCTTGGGTTCGATGATGGCTTCTTAGATACAAAACCAAAAGCACAATCTACTAATGAAAAAAAATTAACCTGAGCCTCGTTAAAATTAAAAACTTCTGCTCTGTGAAAGACACTGTTAAGAGAATGGAAAAAGCAAGTCACAGACTGGCAGAAAATATTTACAAAATAATCTGATGGAAAAACTGCTGTCCAAAATATATGAAGAATTCTGAGAACTAAACAACACAAAGCAAAAAAAGAAAAAGAAAAAAAATGGGTGAAAGATCTGAACACCTCACTAATAAGATACACAGATGGCAAATAAGTATATGAAAAAGACGCTCAAAATCATTTGGCGTTAGGGAATTGCACACTAAAACCACAATGAGATATCAGTGGAAACCTATTAGAATGGCTAAAGTGCAAAAAGGTGAACACACCAAATGCTCTCAAAGATGAGGAACAACCAGTACTCTCCATAGCCAGTAGAAATCAAAAGGGTACAGTCACTCTGGAAAACTTAAGTTCACTCAGAATCCTGCACATAAGTAATTACAGCAATTTTATTCATAATTGCCAAAAGTTGGAAGTACCCAAGATGTCTTTCGCCAAGTGAATGAATAAGCAAACTGTGTTGTAGCCCCACAATGAAATCTGACTCAGTGATTTTAAAAAGCAAGCTATCAAGCCATGAAAAGACATGCAGGAACTTAAAATACATAATGCTAGAAAGAAGTTAGTCTGGAAACCTACATACTGTATGATTCCAACTCTAGGACATTCTTGGAAACTCAAAAAGAGAGAAGTAGTAAAATGATGAGTGGTTGTCAGGACTGGAAGAGAGGAGGATGCACGAAATGGTGAAGCACAGGGAATTTTCAGCAGTGAAACTATTTTGCATGACGCTGTATTGGGGATTTAGGACATTATGTAATTGCCAAAACCCATAATCTGTGAAACTCAAAGAATGAACTCTAATGTAAACTATAGACTTTAGTTGATAACGATGTATCAATAGTGGTTCATCAATTGTAACGAATGAACCACACTAATACAACATACTTATAGGCGAAATTGTGTGCTGGAGGACAGGGGAGCCTAGGAGAACTCTCTGTACTAACTACTCAATTTTTCTGTGAACCTATAACTATTCTAAAAACTAATATCTATTGGCCAGGTGCGGTGGCTCAAGCCTGTAATCCCAGCACTTTGGGAGGCCGAGGTGGGCAGATCACGAGGTCAGGAGATCGAGACCACCCTGGCTAACACGGTGAAACTCCATCTCTACTAAAAAATACAGAAAAATGAGCCAGGTGAGGTGGCGGACGCCTGTAGTCCCAGCTACTTGGGACGCTGAGGCAGGAGAATGGCGAAAACCCGTGAAACAGAGCTTGCAGTGAGCCGAGATCCAGCTACCGCAGTTCAGCCTGGGCGACAGAGCAAGATTCTGTCTCAAAAACAATAATAATAATAATAATAATAATAATGTCTATTAATTTCTTTTAATTAGGTTGCAGCAGCCCCATATCAAGGTTTTGGTGGCATCCTGTTATTGTGTGGTTAGTACTTGGCATTGAAGTGCACCAACCTGGAGTCAGAGCAGTTGGAGATTTCCAGGCCTGTGCCATTTACCTTGAATCCTGGGGTGCCCCGGAAAACAGCAGGTCAGTTAGGGAGAAGCCTCAGCAATCTAGATAGTGCAGGTTTGTGGTAAGGACAGGTACAAACCATCTGGGTGGGCAGACCTTGGTGAAGACTAGAAACCACTGAGACTCAGCAGCTGCCCCAGTGGAACCCACAAATCCAAGGAGGCACTGGGAGGAGCTAAGGGCTACTAGATGAGCTCCCTGCCTGCAAGACAGAAGCAGCTCGGGAGATTCTGGTAAATAATGTGGGTTTCAATACAGTGTGATCGACTCAAAAAAGTAGAGAGAACGAAAAGGAAAGAAAAAGAGAGAACATGAGAGAGAAAGAAAAAGAAAATAAATGAAGAAAAGAAAGAAGTGAGGAGGGAAGGAGGAAGGAAGGGACGAAGGGAGGGAGTGCGGGAGGGAAAGAATAAAGAGAGAGAAAGTTGGAAGGAAGTAGGGAAGGAAGTTAGGAAGGAAGGAAGGAAGGGAGGGATGGAGGGAGGAAGAAAGGGAGAGAGGAAGGGAACAAATTTACATGAAGATGAGAACATTGGGGAACTTACACCACCAATATTTTCCATTAACAGGAACACGCTAACTAGTGATTAGAGAAAGATGCACTACTGTAAAACCATATACTGTTTCCATGGGGTACAACCCCTTCCTCCTCCTCTGAAACACATTCTGTCTCTCGCCCACTGTTGCCAGAGACTCCAGAATCTACCTGGCTGCATTTGGGGGCCTCAGCCCCTGGGTCTGATGTCATCCATTTGCCTTTCTCACTGGACTTCTCTCCTTGCACTGGCTCCCACTCCCCCAGGATCTGGTGGGCAACCACGTGAGAAGGACACAAACAGGCCATGCCCCTTTCTTTCTCCCCTCTCAATGCCTGCAGCGGTGGGTTCCGTGGGGTAGTGGCCTGAGATTTATTCATTATGGGGCCTCTAGCCCAGAGCAGGGCCTGCTACCTAATAGTCACCCCATGAAAGCTCAGGGAAAGAAGGCATCCACCACAAGGTCCTGGGGAACCAAGAATTCCACTGTGGCCCATAAATTCTAAGTCCTACAGGATTCTGAAATGGGAGATGGGACAGGCCTTCAAAAGTGGCCACTCTTTTAACCCATTATACTGTCAACTGAGCCATGTTTCCCCATCCTGGACACATCTAGAGGGCACCGCCTAAAACCAGACACATCTCCCCATCCAGGAGAGAGTAGGGGCCTGAGCCTGGGGCATGCAGGGAGACAGGGAGGGGATGAGCCAAGAAAGCTGAAGAGGAGAAAGCAGGTGAAAGGGGACAGCAGGGTGGAAACAGAGAGAAAAGGGGGCAGACAATGGGGGGTGAGAGGGGAAGAGCGAGGAGAGGGATGCAGATCTAGCTACTGAGGAAAAGTCCTGGAGAGAACACTGTCCTCTTCTGAAGTAAAATCACTTCCACCTGACCACGGCACTGCAGGTCGTGGGCAGCACACGCTGGGAATATTTGTTCATTCATTTAATAAATATTTACGTAATATCTGTTTCATGCCAGGCAAGGCCCTGCGATGTTTAGGGACCTTGGCATCTTCCCTTCACATCTGAGTCACAATAGAAAGAGGACTCTCTGACCCCATCGAGCCGGCAATGCCTCAGGATTTTCACCTGTTAGATCTGGCAGCTCTTCATGTCGGCCCACACCCTGTGAGGCTGCTCCTGGTGCACCGAATGGGGAAGTTTCTGCATCAGTGCCTCGGAGAGTCCACCGGAAGCCCTGGATAGTGGGAGTCGGTGGCACCCCAGCGTGGAGGCCAAGAGCACACAGCATTGAAGCTCCAGACACCCTCAGGAAGACAGGAAGGGACAATCGGCTGGTGAGAGCCTGGGTCACCAGGAACCTTCGCCTGGGTCTAAACAGGATTTGCCTTCAGATTGCCTGTGAGATAAAAGAGAGAAATCAAGGTTAACATTGAGATTTGGGGCTTCGGCAACTTGAAGGATGGAGCTGCCATTTACGGAGACAGGGAAGACCCAGAGAAGAGCAGCTTGAAAGGTGGTGGGGAACTAGAGTTGGTTTGGTTTCTGTCATATGTAATCAACAGTCCTGACCAGACTGGGCAACATAGTAAGACCCCATCTCTGAAAACGAAAACTGAAAAATTACACGAGCATGGTGGTGCACACTTGTAGTCTCAGCTACTTGGGAGGCTGAGGCAGGAAGATTCCTTGAGCCTTCACTTAGAGGTTAGTGAGCTATGATGGCACCACTGCACTCCAGCCTGGGGGGAAAAAAATAAAGAGTCCTGACTAAATACTTGAGTAGCCAGGGAAGTTTTCACAAAGTAAGTAATATTTCAGGCACATCTTAGTGAACGAGAATTCGATTATTTCTGTTAGGGAATTAAAAGAGTGTGGGTGTAGTTAGTTAATGCTTACTGAACTATCTTTGGAATCTCATCTACTGATCTGTACACATATATTCTATATGCTGCCTCACTGAGCTTTCGCTAGGTGATGCTACAGTAACAAAAGCCCCAAAATCTTAGCAGCTACACATACAAAGGTTTATTTTTCATTGACATTTCCTTTTATGGCAGGTTGACTGTGACTCTGCTCTATACAAGCTATTTTATTTGTTAGATGGTGAAAACTGTGATACTTGGAGATTGCCGAATATGGTATTAGTATGTTCATTCATTTATTCATTTAACAAATATTGATTCAATATCTCTTTCATGCCAGGCAAGGTAAAGTACTGAGAATACCGTGGTGAATAAAAGAGACAAAATCTCTAATTTCTAGGAGCTAATATTGACAGTAAGATTAAACACAAACAAAATCATAATAACAAGAATGAATACTAAATTCATAAATAATAGCTGTAAGACATTTTAGTAAATCTTTTAAATTAGAAAAATATAAAAATTATTAAAACTAAAAAGGCCAGGTGTGATGGCTCATGCCTATAATCCCAACACTTTGAGATGCCAAGGTGGGAGGACCATTTGACCCCAGGAATTGGAAACCAGTCTGGGCACTACAGGAAAATCCTGTCTACAAAGAAATAGAAAATTAGCCTGGCATAGTGGTGCACTCCTGTAGACCCAGCTACTAAGGAGGCTGAGGTGGAAGGACTGCCTGAGCCTGAGAGGTCAAGGCTGTAGACAGCCAGGATCACACCACTGCACTCTAGCCCGGGTGACAGAGCGAGACACGGTCTCAAGAAAAAAAAACCATATATATATATACATATATATATGTATATATAGTCGATGTGTTCTCAAACTATTATGTAGAATACTGTTATTTACATCACATCACGTGAGCCCTTTCAATGGCTGAACACTTATTTCGGTGCGATCCAGAAAGCTTTCCTGGGAACTAAGTACACCTAAGAACAATTCAGTATGAAAGAGTTACTGCCTTGACAGGAAGATGCAAAAATTTTTTAAAGACAAATAAATAAATAAAAGAGTGAAAACTGTAGCTCTGTGAGACTCAAATAACATCTCATTCAAGTCACAATGAACATCTAGCAATCATTCTGAACACCACATAATTCACTTAATACATTTTGCCTGAACGCCCAACACATCTGAATGACCAACACCTGTATGTAGCCAAGAAACTGACAATCATTTTTAAATTATCACCTATGACTCCATCGGCTCTACGCACTTACTTTTTAAATGTTATTCACGTATTTGTTATTTTTATTTTTTGTAGAGATGGGATCTCACTATGTTACCCAGGTTGGTCCAGAAACAGAAACAGACCCACACTAATTTCAGAAATCAGATGACCATACAGTCATTCGATTTATGAAAAAAAGTGCCACACGATGCAGGAGGAAAAGGATGGTCTTTTCAATAAATGGTGCTGGATCAAGCAGACACATCCATGTTGTAAATAGTGAATCATAGCCAAGTGGGGTGGCTCATGCCTGTAATCCCAGCACTCTGGGAGGCTGAAGGCGGGCAGATTACTTGAGCCCAAGAGTTCGAGATCAACCTGGGAAACATGCTGAATCTCCATCTCTACAAATACGAAAATTAGCCAGGCATGGTGGCGCACGCCTACACTCGCAGCTACTCAGGTGGCTTAGGTGGGAGGATCACTTGAGCCAGGAGGTGGAGGTTGCTGTGAGCTGAGATCCTGCCACCGCACTCTAGCCTGCGCAATAGAGTGAGGTCCTATCTGGGGAAAAAAAAAAAAAATGCAAAAACTAAAATAAAATTGCTGTAAGGTTAACACAAAAAAATGTGTTCATACTCTTAGGTTAGGCATTGATTCCTTAAACAGGACACAGAAACCAGTAACCATAAAGGAAAAGATTGATAAAGTATAATTTCATTAAAATTAAGACGCTCAGGCCGGGTACAGTGGCTTATGCCTATAATCCCAACACTTTGGGAGGCCGAGGCAGGTGTATCACTTGAACCTAGGAATTCCAGACCAGCCTAGGCAATGTGGCAAAACCCTATCTCTACTAAAAATACAGAAAAGAGCTGAGTGTGGAGGTGCTCCCCTGTACGTCCCAGCTACTTGGGGGCTGAGGCAGGAGCATCACCTAAGCCTTGGGAGGTCAAGGTTGCAGTGAACTGTGATCGTGCCACTGTACTCCAGCCTGGGCAACAGAGTGAGAGCCTGTCTCAAAAACAAACAAACAAAAAAAAAGCTAGAGTATCTCCATCATGAAAAAACACCATTAAAAGAGTAAAAAGGCAAGCTACAGATTGAAAAAAGGGAAATGCAATACATATATATCCTAGAAAGGATGCATATCCAGAATAAAGGATTACAAATCAACAGAAAAACAAGCTTATCAATGAAAACGGGATAAAAAGATTTAACAGGCCCTTCACAAAACAGGACATATAAATGGCAATAAAAGACACTCAATCTCAATGAAACCACACTGATACATTACTGCACCCCTACTAGAATGGCAAAATAATTTTTAACTGACAGGCATCAGCAAGGACGTGGGGAAACCAGAATATCCCTTTTAAATGGTACAACCATTTTGGGAAAATGTTCAACAATATGTAACACTAAAGTTTTATCATTCATATACCTCTAAAACCAACAATGCCACTCCTACAAATATACCCCAGTCTAGTACTGTTCTATTTCTTGATCTGCGGTGGTTTACTTGGTAAAAATTCATTACCTTTTGGTTTTTTGTTTTGTTTTTGAGACAGGATCTCACTCTGCCATGCAGGTCGGAGTGCAATGCCATGATCATGGCTCACTGCAATCTCAGCCTCCCGGGCTCTGGTGATCCTCCCACCTCAGCCTACTGGGTTAGGATCCCACCACACACAGCTAACTTCTGTATTTTTAGTAGAGATAGGGTTTTTCCACATTGCCCAGGCTGGTTTGGAAATCCTGGGCTCAAGTGATCTACCCACCTTGGTGTCCCAAAGTGCTGGGATTACAGGTGTGCTCTACTGTGCCTGGACCACCTGCACATTTAAAATTGTGAACTTCTTCTGTATACTTCAGTACCTTTTCAAAGATTTCTTTGACACAAAGTTCTCAGAAATCTTAAAGCTAGCATTTCAGAATAGAAAAAAACAGCTCCTGGTTCACTGCTGAAATTTTACTAATAAAATTTAAAAACAAAAAGAAAGCTACTAACGCATATCAGCCCCGAACAAAGATTAAACACTACCAGTAGGTATTTCTTTAACTTCGTGACGCACTGGGATTCATTCTTTCGGCAAAGAAAGGATGAACACTGTAACCCAAAGAAAAGAAAAGACTTCTTTTCGAAAGTGGCTCTAGCAGCAAAAGACAAGAGGAAAGCAAGGAAACCATGCCAAACGTCTTGGTTAACTCTTCAGTGAAAGGACGACAAATAACAGACAGACAGACAGACACAGGGAAATCACAGCAACTCTTTGCAGTGCAAACACCAACCCCACAGTCCATCCTTCCGGAAATCCTGCGGTTAATTTGAGGCTTGCCCCGCTAGTCATGAGGTGATTCAGTGATGGCCACAAACGCTCCTCATGTGCATCCTGGACCTGGCACACCTGGCTTGCCCATCGCCAGCCTGGAGGCACCGCCAGGAGCAGAATCCCGGAGGCCAATAAAGACTCCAACTTTGCAAGCAGAGGGAACCGATTTCTGGACTCGAAGGTGGGGTCCGGGGTCAGTGTCCTCTACAGGATATAGGACGACGTGCCCCCGAAGCTGCTCCGTCCCTCCACCGCCTGCGATGCCACAGAACACCCGCCAGCGACTTTCTTCCCCAGCGCGCACCAGAGGTGGGCTGAGGGCGGCCGCAGCAGGGGAAGAATCGAGCTCAGGGAACTCAGGTCCCGGCCGTGCACCCACAACCCCTCGCCCAACAAAACTTGCCAGGCCGCGCCTCAACCCAGCTGTGCGCTCGCGGGTCCCAGATTCACCGACCGCCCAGCCGGGCGGGGCGCCCTCACCTCGGAAACGCTGGGCGGACTTCGCCATAACTTCCCATCCAGAGGGCAGCCGGCAGCCGCGCCGCCCCGCCTCGGCCCAGCTCCTGGCGCAGCAGGTCGCCCGTACCGCGTTCCAAAAGCGCCATGCTCACTCAGAAGCTCAGGCAGCCTCGCGACCCTCACCTACCCATCCCAGTACCGCCGCGGTCTCAACTGCCACCCAGACCCTCGCCGCCGCGCCTGCGCCCCACTGGCTCCTCAGGATCAGGCTTGGCCACGTCAGGAGAACCCAAGGCGCAGGCGCGGAGGAGCCTTAAAGGGACCCGGCAGTCTCTACTGCATAAAGGTTCGAGAGAAGGAGTAACCGAGGGAATGGACCGAGTGCCGCGGGGACAGGGTAATCCCTCTCTCCCCTCGCCTCTCTGTCAAAGCACCAGCCCACGACTCTGCAAGTCGCTGATTTCCCCAGCCGCTATGGAAAACAGTCAAGATGACAGCATCATCACTCATGAGACTGTTGTGACCACACAGGCAGAGCACTTGGCAGGGGGCCTGGCGTGCAGAACGTCTTCAACACATTATACTCACTGCACGTGTAAGTCTCTGGGAGGGGCACGTGGCTCTGCCATCCCGCAGCTTGCAGCTGGTTAAGGAGGCGGTGCTTCCAGGGAGAGGCCATCTGAAGACCGAACCTTGCAATGCGCCCCATTAGTGCCACAGGATGGCAAGGGAGATTGAGCATGGGCTGGGGGTTGGAGGGCTCTGGAGGGAGCTTGAAGCACGGATAGGACTTGGGGTGGTGTTATCCGGGGGAGGGGGCCAGAGAAGTCCAGCGGTGGAGACAGTATGTGTGGTGCATCCACGCAGTGGCTGGAGCATCCAGCGGCAGGACGGTGGACATTCCACCCTCTCTCCCTTCCCTCGTTCCTGCTCCACAAGGCCATGTCGTTCCTGCTCCACAAGGCCATGTTGTCCTCAGAGCTGAGGGAGAGCAAGTCCTGAGAGTCGGGGAGACCTAGGGAGGGCACAAACCCTGGCCTGACTGTGGCTACCCTGGACTTGATCATCATCTGTGCTGGGTAACAACCAAAAGAGCATAAGCAGAGTGGGGCATGAACGCTTCACCCCGCGGATTACCCGGCTTTCCCCTACTCCTAGGGCCTCAGGCCAGGCTGCGACCGGGGAATGTGAGAGAAAAAGGAGCAAACTGCTTTCTGAGGCCAAGCACTGAATTCTCAGAGCCCGGGACAGGGTCTCTAACCAGGCATGACAGGGCCTCCCTGCAGTCTGTCAGCATCTGGGGTGTCAGGGCTACCAGGAAAAAGCCCAGCAGAGGCAGCTGCAGGAGCAAGGGGCAGGGGAACACGGAGACTGCTGGGGGTTTCTGAGCCTGCCCATGGCTGCCTGCTGGCCTCCTTGCCTGCAACAAGGCTGCAGGTGAGCAGAAAAGTGAGATTGACTGCCACTGGGTAGCTGCCCACCACGGGTCCGGCCCAAAGCCTCTCACACCCTAGGCAGCATTGGTGCAGCATCCTCAGCCTTGTCACTATTGATATCTTGGGTGGGACAAATCTCTTTCATGTCAGGTGGCGGGGGTGGGCCATCCGTGCATGGCAGAATGTTTAACAACATCTCTCACCTCTAACCCCGAAGCCTACCCCTTATAACAACCAAAATGTCTCCAAGTATTGCCAGATGTCCCCTGGGGTGATGGGGCAAAATATGCTGCTTAGGGTGTGAGAGGCTTTGGGCCGGACCTGTGGTGGGCAGCTGCCCAGTGGCAGTCAATCTCACTTTTCTGCTCACCTGCAGCCTTGTTGCAGACAAGGAGGCCGGCACGCAGCCATGGCCAGGCTCAGGAGCCCCCAGCAGACATTCTCCGTGTTCCACTGCTCCTTGCTCCCGCAGCTGCCTCTGCTGGGCTTTCTCCTGGTAGCCCTGACACCCTAGATGCTGACAGTGCTTAAGAACCACTGGATTCAGGAAAGGAGAGGTAAAGTCTTCTTTTCAAAGTAGAAAATAATTCATGGTCTTTCATTCATTCCACAAATATTAGGCAATTGTGTTTTGCTAGGCTCTGAGGACATAGCGTTCACAGTCTGGTGTTCATCTGCAGCAGACCAGGCACCCAAATGTACCTAGATGTTTATTTCCTTTCATTCTTGCTCCAAATCTATTCATTATCCTCCTAAATGGGAAATGAGACCCTTAGGAAGCAGCATGCATCTCCTCCTGGAAGTCTTCCCAACCCCAGGGTGGGGCCAAAGGCCTCTCTGTGTAGCCCAGAAGCTGTGTCTAGCTCCACTCTTTGCGAGACCCTGAATCTTCATTCTAATTCCCCCTCCCAAAATCTCTTCCTGCAGAGCACCGAAACCTATTCTAACTCTCCCCCCTCCCCCCTTAACTTTGCTGCCTAGATAAGCCTTTAGCCTCATATGGAAATGTAACTTCTAAGAACTCAACTGCGTAGGCTCGGGGCTGCAGGGTGGGGAAAATAAGAGCCATCTCTGTATTAGCTTCCCTCACAGCAGCTGTGACTCCTGTCCAAACTAGACGTTGGCCTCCACTGTCCTTCTGCAGGGAAGCCACAGCTGGAATACAAAGAGGAATGAAAGAGGAAATCCCCAGGCCCTGCACTTCCAAGGGCCCACATCGAGATCTGAACAAGGCCAGCTCCCCCGCCAAGGACTCTCTGGGCTGTGGCCCCAACTCTCAGACCCCAGGAGCTGAGTCTCAGGCACTGGATGACCCTGAGCTTTAGGCACTGCCCCCAGGAGCATCCAGAAGAGCAGGGATATGGCTATCAAGAGAGGTCAGTCCACTTATGGCTGGGACCAGAGGTCCAGAGGTCTGTGGCCTGCGACAAAGATCAGCCTGTATCCAGAAGGAAGGGGTCAGTCTGTGACCAGGCTCAGAGGTCTGCCTGACACTGGGACCAGTCCATACCAGAGCGAGACGTCTTGGGGCTGGGGGTCAGAGGTAGGTTTGTGGTTGTGCAGCAAACAGGGACCCACCTTGGTCAGCGCCTCGGCCACCTCGGCCTTCTCAGCCTGCAGCATGTCCCGCTGCAGCGTGGCGCGGCTCAGCGCCTCCCTCACCTCCACCAGCTCCTTGGCCAGGACTGAGCGCTTCCCTTCCAGCTGCTCTAGTTGTCTATGGCTGCGGGACAGAGGGCGGGCGGGTGGCCCACATCACTTTCCTGCCCTGAACCTCCTGTAGCCAGCGAGATGCTGGGCCAGGGACCAGGCCTGAGGCAGGAGTTTGGAGAGAAACAGCCTGGCCCACAGGCCAACCAAGCCCACTACACTTAGCTGCATGACCCTGGGCCTCTGTTTTCACATCTGCAAAACGAGGTAACACTTGCCTCGTGACATTGTGTTTTTGAGACAGAGTCTCGCTCTGTCACCCAGGCTAGAGTACAGTGGTGCAATCTCGGCTCACTGCAACCTCTGCCTCCCGGGCTCAAGCAATTCTCCTGCCTCAGCCTCCTGAGTAGCTGGGATTATAGGTGCCCGCCACCATGTCTGGCTAATTTTGTAGTTTTAGTAGAGATGAGGTTCCCCCATGTTGGTTGGGCTGGTCTCAAACTCCTGACCTCAGGTGATTCCCCTGCCTTGGCCTCCCAAAGTGCCAGGATTACAGATGTGAGCCACCATGCCCGGCCTGTTCTAAGGATACAGACTTCACATGTGCTTAAAATGGTGCCTGATACATCTCCCCAAGGGCCTTCAGAAACAAGAATAACATGCACCACCACAGTCTACTAAACATCATCATCGATCACGTCCCAGAGAGGTAAGCAGCACAGTGAGGAAGAGGTTAACTCTGAAGGCAGAATGCCTGGGTTCAAATCCTGGCTCTTCTGCTAACTAGCTGTGTGACCTGGGGCAAAGAACATACCTTCTCTGTGCCTCAGTTTACCATCCACAAAATGGAGGTAACAGCTTCTACGACACAGAGTTATCATAGAGTTGAATGAGAACTGAATTGCTTAAAACAGTATCTGGCTCTTAGTGAAATTAGTAAGGATATTGTTATGATCATAACTAAATTTTAAAAATACTATTGTTAATATTACTACTGTTATTTTAATTATTGTTGTTATTATCATCCAAGTTCTACCTTTTAACTAGTTCTCTGATCCCAGGTAAGTGACAACACCTCCCTGAGCCCCCAATTTCCTGAAATGAGACTGGTTAGAAAACCCGACATCAGAGGGGTCCAGATGGTAGGAGGCCCAGGACCCAGTGGGTGCTCCCTAACCCCCGGGGGCACTGTCAGGGGATCTGAGGCACATCTGAAGGGCCCTGGCAGGCAGGCGAGATGCTGCTCACCTGCGCTCAAGCTCCCGGCGCACCCGCGCACCATCCTGCACCGCGTCCTCCTGCTCTTCCTCCAGCTGGTCCCGCTGGCGCCGCAGCTCCTCCTGGGCAGCCTGCAGCTTCTCCCGCTTCTGGCTTCTGCCGTAGCTCCTGCAGGCTGTGAGCCAGGTTGCTCTTCTCCCTTCAGGACAAGGGGAGGAGAGGGGAGCAGAGGGGATGCTGGGGCTGCTCTCTCCAGGGAAGGTGGCTGGCTGCTCCTCTAGCCATGAACTACATCCTCCCATCTTCCAAGGCACCTGCCTCCAGGAAGCCTTCCCTGACCACCCTGCCCATGGCTGACTCATTTCACTCACACCCTCCAGCAGAATAACCTGGCTTTCCTTCTCCCCAGCCCGCCCACTTGGAGTGGATGGAGGTGCTGGCATTATCTCCAAGCACCCTACCAGGTAGGCAAGGCTAGGCTCCTGGGACACGCAGGCAATTGTGCCACCAGCTCTGCTAGGCCATGTGACCAGGAAATGCCCCCTATAACACGCCATGCCCCTCAATTCTGGGAAGCCTGATAGAGCTGAGTCTGCAGATCCCACAGCTTCCTGCTACATAGGCACATGGTGGCCACAGCAGGGGAGGGAGGAGAAGGCAACAACTGGGACCCCAAAGACTTGCTGTGAGCTGCCACTTTCCTCACTGGCAGTAGGTGCGAAAAAACTTCACGACATGATTTTTTTTTTTTTTTTCCTGAGACGGAGTCTCACTCTGTCACCCAGGCTAGAGTGCAGTGGCATGATCTCCCCTCATTGCAAGCTCCGCCTCCCAGGTTCACGCCATTCTCCTGCCTCAGTCTCCTGAGTAGCTGGGACTACAGTCACCTGCCACCACACCCAGCTAATTTTTTGTATTTTTGGTAGAGACGGGGTTTCACCGTGTTAGCCAGCATGGTCTCGATCTGACCTTGTGATCCGCCTGCCTCCCAAAGTGCTGGGATTACAGGTGCAAGGCACCACGTCCAGCAATTTTTTTTTTTTTAGACAGAGTCTCACTCAGTTTCCCAGGCTGGAGTGCAGTGACACAATCTCAGCTTGCTGCAACGTCCACCTCCAGACTTCAAGCGATTCTCCTGCCTCAGCCTCCCAAGTAGCTGGGATTATAGGCGCCTATCACCACGCCCAGCTAATTTTTGTATTTTTACTTAGAAGCGGGGTTTCACCATGTTGACCAGGCTGGTCTCAAAGTCCTGACCTGAGGTGATCTGCCCGCCTCAGCCTCTCAAAGTGCTGGGAAGACAGGCATGAGTCACTATACCCGGCCCTAATTTTTTTATTTTTTTATTTTTTACTTTTATTTTTATTTATATATTTTTTGACACAGACTTTCACTCTTGTTGCCCAGGCTGGAGTGCAATGGTGTGATCTCAGTTCACCACAAACTCTGCCTCCCGGGTTCAAGCGATTCTCCTGACTCAGCCTCCCAAGTAGCTGGGATTACAGGCATGTGCCACCACTGATGACTAATTTTGTATTTTTAGTAGACACAGGGTTTCTCCATGTTGGTCAGGCTGGTCTCAAACTCCTGATCTCAGGTGGTCTTCCTGCCTTGGCCTCCCAAAGTGCTGAGATTACAGGCGTGAGCCATTACGCCTGGCCAATTTTTTTTATTTTTTATAGCGATGGGGTTTCACCATGTTGGCCAGGATGGTCTCAAACTCTTGACCTCCAGTGATCCATTTGCCTTGGCCTCCCAAAATGCTGGGATTACAGGTGTGAGCCACCATGCCCAGTCGACAACGTGCTGTTAAGTAAAACACACCCAGCCTGAATTTTCCCTTTTTAAAACTTTTAATTAAAATTTAATACAGCCAGGGACAGTGGCTTATGCCTGTAATCCCAGTAATTTGGGAGGCTGAGGTGGGAGGAGTGTTTGGAACTAGGAGTTCAAGACCAGCGTGGGCAACACAGTGAGACCCCCATCTCTACATTTCACAGAATGTGATATGGGATGCTTGCTGTGAACACAACTACTTAAAAAGACCTTCTCCTTTCCAGGCATGGAAAGCCTCAGTTTACTCTCACATGGACCTGAATTCCAGTTCCCACCCTGCCACCCCCAGCCACACACACTGTACGAGTCTGAGCGAGTCTCTCAAGCTTACAACAGAGTTCTGAATTGCATGAGTTTGACAGGAAGATAAATGACAGAGTACATAAAAAACACTCGGCCAAGAACCCGGCACACAGTAGGTGTGGAGGAAACATTTGCTATCTCACTGCCAGGAAACACGATGGGAAGGAAAACCAGTGCCCTAAATGAGTCAGGATGGCCAGATGAGGCTGTGAGAAGGCGCTGTCTTTTTATTTCTATTTTTCAAACTTTTCATAAGATCGTTACATTTATGAAGAGAAAAACCAAACAACAAAATATCAAAAACAACATGGCAGCTAAGTGGATAATTTATTGTCTTAAAAATCTTCAAGGTGCCAAGAACGGTGACTCATGCCTGTAATCCAGCACTTTGGGAGGCCGAGGTGGGCAAATCACCTGAGGTCAGGAGTTCGACACCAGCCTAGCCAACATGGTGGAACCCCATCTCTACTAAAAATATAAACATTAGCCAGGCATGGTGGCGGGCACCTGTAATCCCAGCTACCAGGGAGGCTGAGGCAAGAGAATTGCTTGAACCCAGGAGGTGGAGGTTGCAGTGTGCCAATATCATGCCATGGGCAACAAGAGTTGGGGGAAAAAAAAAGAAGTGGATAATTCCTTGTCTCAAACATCTTCGGCTAGGTGCGGTGGCTCATGCCTGTAATCACAGCACTTTGGAAGGCAGAGGTGGGTGGATCACGAGGTGAGGAGATCGAAACCAACCCGGCTGACACGGTGAAACCCCATCTCTATTAAAAATACAAAAAAAATTAGCAGGGTGTTCTGGTAGGCGCCTGTAGTCCCAGCTACTCAGGGGGCTGAGTCAGGAGAATGGGGTGAACCTGGGAGGTGGAGCTTGCAGTCAGCCGAGATCGCACCACTGCACAGCAGCCTGGGCGACACAGCGAGACTCCGTCTCAAAAAAAAAAATCTTCAAGGTTCCTGGTGTGATGGCTCACACCTATAATTCCAGTACTTTGGGAGGCCGAGATGGGTGGATCATTTGAGCTCAGGAATTAGAGATCAGCCTGGGCAACATGGTGAAACCCCATCTCTACAAGAAACAGAAAAATTAGCCAGGCGTGGTGGTGTGTACCTGCAGTCCCAGCTACTCAGGAGGCTGAGGTGGGATGATCACTTAAGCCTAGGAGGTGGAAGTTGCAGTGAACTGAGATCACACCACTGCACTCCAGCCTGGGTGACAGAACAAGACTCTGTCTCAAATTAAAAGAAAAAAAAATCTTCAAGGCTAGGCATGGTGGCTTATGCCTGTAATCTCAGCATTTTGGGAGGCTGAGGCAGGGGAATTGCTTGAGGCCAGGAGTTTGAGACCATCCTGAGCAACACAGCAAGACCCCATCTCTAAAAAAAAAAAAAAAAAAAGAAAGAAATACAGTCCAGAATAGTGCTGTCAATAGAACTCTCTGAGATGACAGAATGTTCTATGGCCGTGTATGGTTGACGAGTGCTTGAAATGTGAAACCTGCAAGCTGTGGGCCAGGTTGCTCTTCTCCCTTCAGGACAAGGGGAGGGGAGCAGAGGGGATGCTGGGGCTGCTTTCTCCAGGGAAGGTGGCTGGCTGCTCCCCTAGCCATGAGCTACATCCTTCCGTCTTCCAAGGCACCTGCCTCCAGGAAGCCTTCCCTGACCACCCTGCCCATGGCTGACTCATTTCACTCACACCCTCTAGCAGAAGAACCTGGCTTTCCTTCTCCCCAGCGCGTC
Source organism: Chlorocebus sabaeus (assembly GCF_047675955.1). NCBI lineage: Eukaryota > Metazoa > Chordata > Mammalia > Primates > Cercopithecidae > Chlorocebus > Chlorocebus sabaeus. Next base: position 120,314,230 of record NC_132923.1, on the reverse strand, counting down.
CACTTGGAGTGGATGGAGGTGCTGACATTATCTCCAAGCACCCTGCCAGGTAGAAGAGGCCAGGCTAGGCTGCTGGGACACATGGGCAACTGTGCCACCAGCTCTGCTAGGCCATGTGACCACGAAATGCCTCTTATAACACCCCATGCCCCTCCATTCTGGGAAGCCCAATAGAGCTGAGTCTGCAGATCCCACAGCTTCCTGCTACATAGGCACATGGTGGCCACAGCAGGGGCGGGAGGAGAAGGCAGCAACTGGGACCCCAAAGACTTGCTGTGAGCTGCCACTTTCCTCACTGGCAGTAGGTGCTAAAAAACTTCACAATGTGATTTTTGTTTTTCTTGTTTTTTTTTTTTTTTTTTAAGACAGAGTCTCGCTCTGTCACCCAGGCTGGAGTGCAGTGGCACGATCTTGGCTCACTGCAAGCTCCGCCTCCCAGGTTCACACCATTCTCCTGCCTCAGCCTGCCCAGTAGCTGGGACTATAGGCACCTGCCACCACGCCTGGCTAATTTTTTGTATTATTAGTAGAGATGGGGTTTCACCATGTCAGCCAGCATGATCTTGATCTCCTGACCTCGTCATCTGGCCGCCTCGGCCTCCCAAAGTGCTGGGGTTACAAGTGTGAGCTACCACATCCAGCAATTTTTTTTTTTTAGATGGAGTCTCACTCTGTCGCCCAGGTTGGAGTGCAGTGACACAATCTCGGCTTGCTGCAACCTCCACCTCCAGACTTCAAGCGATTCTCCTGCCTCAGCCTCCCAAGTAGCTGGGATTATAGGCGCCTATCACCACACCCAACTAATTTTTGCATTTTAATTAGAAGCGGGGTTTCACCATGTTGGCCAGGCTGGTTTCAAACTCCTGACCTCAAGTGATCTGCCTGCCTCAGCCTCCCAAATTGCTGGGAATACAGGCGTGAGCCACCACGCCCAGCCCTAATTTTTTTATTTTTTTATATTTTACTTTTATTTTTATTTATTTATTTTTTTGACACAGACTTTCACTCTTGTTGCCCAGGCTGGAGTGCAATGGCGTGATCTCGGTTCACCACAAACTCTGCCTCCCGGGTTCAAGCAATTCTCCTGCCTCAGCCTCCCAAGTAGCTGGGATTATAGGCATGTGCCACCACGGATGGCTAATTTTGTATTTTTAGTAACCACAGGGTTTCTCCATGTTGGTCAGGCTAGTCTTGAACTCCCAACCTCAGCTGGTCCTCCCACCTCGGTCTCCCAAAGTTCTGGGATTACAGGCGTGAGCCACTGTGCCCGGCCAATTTTTTTTATTTTTAGTAGAGATGGGGTTTTGCCATGTTGGCCAGGCTGGTCTCAAACTCCTGACAAGTGACCCACCTGCCTTGGCCTCCCAAAGTGTTGCGTTTACAGGCGTTAGTCACCATGCCCAGGTGAAAATGTGCTTTTAAGTAAAAATAGTAGAATGCGAAACGGGATGTATGCTGTGAACACAACTACTTAAAAAGACCTTCTCCTTTCCAGGCATGGAAAGCCTCAGTTTACTCTCACATGGACCTGAATTCCAGTTCCCACCCTGCCACCCCCAGCCACACACACTGTACGAGTCTGAGCGAGTCTCTCAAGCTTACAACAGAGTTCTGAATTGCATGAGTTTGACAGGAAGATAAATGACAGAGTACATAAAAACCACTCGGCCAAGAGCCCGGCACACAGTAGGTGTGGAGGAAACATTTGCTATCTCACTGCCAGGAAACACGATGGGAAGGAAAACCAGTGCCCTAAACGAGTTAGGATGGGCAGATGAGGCTGTGAGAAGGCGCTGTCTTTTTATTTCTATTTTTCAAACTTTTCATAAGATCGTTACATTTATGAAGAGAAAAACCAAACAACAAAATACCAAAAACAACCTGGCAGCTAAGTGGATAATTTATTGTCTTAAAAATCTTCAAAGTGCCAAGAACGGTGGCTCATGCCTGTAATCCAGCACTTTGGGATACCAAGGTGGGTGAATCACCTGAGGTCAAGAGTTCGACACCAGCCTAGCCTACATGGTGGAACCCCATCTCTACTAAAAATATAAAAATTAGCCAGGCATGGTGGCAGGCACCTGTAATCCCAGCTACCAGGGAGGCTGAGGCAAGAGAATCACTTGAACCCGGGAGGTGGAGGTTGCAGGGAGCCAAGATCATGCAATGGGCAATAAGAGTGGGGGCAAAAAAAAAAAAGAAGTGGATAATTTCTTGTCTTAAAAATCTTCAAGGTGCCTGGCGTGATGGCTCACACCTATAATCCTAGTATTTTGGGAGGCTGATATGCGTGGATCATATGAGCTTAAGAGTTAGAGATCAGCTTGGGCAACATGTCAAAACCCCATCTCTACAAAAAACAGAAAAACTAGCCAGGCATGGTGGTGTGTGCCTGTAGTCCCAGCTACTCAGGAGGCTGAGGTGGGAGGATCACTTAAGCCTAGGAGGTGGAGGTTGCAGTGAACTGAGATCGCACCACTGCACTCCAGCCTGGGTGACAGAACAAGACCCTGTCTCAAATTAAAAGAAAAAAAAATCTTCAAGGCTAGGTATGGTGGCTTTTGCCTGTAATATCAGCATCTGGGGAGGCTGAGGCAGTGAAATCGCTTGAGGCCAGAAGTTTGAGACCATCCTGAGCAACACAGCACGACCCCACCTCTAAAATAAAAAAAAATAAAAAATAAATATAAAATAAAAATTTAAAATTCCAAGAAATACAGTCCAGTGCTGTCAATAGAACTCTCTGAGATGACAGGATGTTCTATGGCCACGTATGGTTGATGAATGCTTGAAATGTGGCTAGGGCAACTGAAAAACTGAATTTTCTTCTTCTTTTTTCTTTTTCTTTTTTTTTTTTCAGATGGAGTCTCAATCTGTCACCCAGGCTGGAGTACAGTGGTGTGATCTCAGCTCACTGCAAGCTTTGCCTCCCAGGTTCACACCATTGTCCCACCTCAGCCTCCCAGTAGCTGGGACTACAGATGCCCGCCACCATGCCCAGCTAATTTTGTTTTTGTATTTTTGGTAGAGACGGGGTTTCACCATGTTAGCCAGAATGGTCTTGATCTCCTGACCTCGTGATCCGCCCACCTTGGCCTCCCCAAGTCCTGGGATTACAGGTGTGAGCCACCGCAACCAGCCTTTTTTTTTTTTTTTTTTTTTTGAGATGGAGTCTTCCTCATCTCCCAACCTGGAGTGCAGAGACACGATCCTGGCTCATTGCAACCTCCGCCTCTGGGGTTCAAGTGATTCTCCCACCTCAGCCTCAGAAGTAGCTGGGATTACAGGAGCATGCCACCACGCCTGGTTAATTTTTGTATTTTTAGTAGAAACAGGTTTCACCATGTTGGTCAGTCAGCTGGGTGTGAGCCACCACACCCAGTCTGAATTTTCACTTTTTAAATTTTTTAATTAAATTTTAAAAGAGTCAGGCACAGTGGCTTATGCCTGTAATCCCAGCAATTTGGGAGGCTGAGGAGGGAGGAGTGTTTGAAGCCAAGAGTTCAAGACCAGTGTGGGCAACAAAGTGAGACCCCCCCCCATCTCTACAAAAAACTTAGAAATTTTGGGGGCTTGTCTAGCATCCTCAGGGATGAGATCAGAGTTGCTTAGGAACCCGGGGAGGTGAGGGCTCAGAGGGTGGTGAGGGCACAGAGGAAGGGAGTGGAAACCTAACCCTCAGGCATGGGTCCCATATCCTTCCCCAGGCCAGGCCCAGGCCCTGGCCCCCAACTAGGGACAGTTGGGAGGTAGAGGTGGGAGGATCACTTGAGTCTGGGAGTTCCAGGCAACAGTGAGCTGTGATGGAGCCATTGTGCCCCAGCCTGGGAAACACAGCACGAGCGTGCCTCAAAACAAAGCAAAACAAAACAAAACAAAACAAAACTGAATAATAAAAAATAAATGTTGGCCAGGTGCGGTGGCTCATGCCTGTAATCCCAGCACTTTGGGAGACGGAGGCGGGTGGATCACGAGGTCAGGAGTTCAAGATCAGCCTGGCCAGGATGGTGAAACCCCATCTCTACTAAATATACAAAAAAGCCGGGCGTGGTGATGGGCACTGTAATCCCAGCTCCTCGGGAGGCTGAGGTGAGAACTGCTTAAACAAGGGAGGGAGAGAATGCAATGAGCCGGTATCACGCCACTGCACTCCAGCCTGGGCGACAGAGTGAAACTCCGGCTCAAAAAAAAAAAAAAAAAAAAAAAAAAAAATTAGCCGGGCATGCTGACGGGCGCCCGCAGTCCCAGCTACTCGGGAGGCTAAGGCAGGGTAATAGGTGAACCCGGGAGGCGGAGCTTACAGTGGGCCGAAATCACACCACTGTACTCCAGTCTAGGAAACAGAACAAGATTCCATCTCACAAGTAAATAATAAAATAATAAATAAAATGTTAATAAGCACATGCAGCTCAGGGCGACCATATTAGTGCAGACCACATGCATAAGGCTCAACTGGTGTTATGCCCAGACGCTGATTTATTCTTCAGCACCCCTCAGCTCAGACCTCCCTGGCACCTGCTCAGAGCTCGTTGGCACTCGGCAGCCGCTGCACCTCGCACTGGGCGTCCTCGTGGGCCTGCATGGCGCAGTTGGTCTTTTCCCGCAGGCGCTGCAGCTGTTCCTCTAGGGCCCGCCGCTCACTCTCGCTGTCGCTAAGCTGCTTCCGCAGGGTGCCCAGCAGGTCCTGGCTTGCCTCATAGCGCCCACCCATGTTCTGGGGCGTGGGGATCACAGAGTCTACGGGGGTCCTGGGAGGCCTCCAGAGCCCACTTACTCTCTTCTAGTTCCAGGGACACACACTAGCCTACGCTAGGCGGGGTCCAGGGCCTGGACCTGGCCTGGGACAGGATGGGGCCTAGGCCTGAGAGCCAAGCTTCCGTTCCCCTACTATGTGCCTTCACTACCCTCTGAGCCCTCACCTCCCTGGGGTCCCGGACAATTCCTGTCAAACTTCCCCGGATGCGAGACAAACCCCCAGGCACCTTCGTCTCCTGGGTTCTGACCCCACCCCCAGGGCTCCCAGGCTCCGCCCCTTTGCATCCTTGTTCCACTCTCAGACCCCTCCCTACCCTGGCTCTGCCCCTAGTTCCCGAGCTCCTCTCATCCTAGGCTCAAGATTCCCCTTGCTAGAACTTCTCCCAGAATCCTGGCTCTGTATGACCAGGGACATGACTCCCTTTCTACAATGACCCTAACACTGCAGCAGTCTCCTCCCTCCACCAGCTGTCCAAGCACCCCCATTTCAGGGCTCGGCTTCACCGCAGAGCTCTCGGCCACCTCCTTCGGGGTCATGACACCCTCAGGCACTATTTCTCAGGGCTCTGGCTGCACCCTGCGGCGCTCAGACTCCTCCCCCCGACCCTGGCCCCTGACCCGCCCCCTCTGGCTGCGCCCAGAACCCTCAAGCCCCTTCCTACCTGGACCTGCAGCTGGCACTTGTGCAGGGCAGAGTGGATCAGGGCGAGTTTGGAGGAGTCTGAGCAGGCCGGGGAGAGGGGCCTCGGCGGGGCGAACGGCCTCGGCCTGGCTAGGAGCGCCGTCGTGGGGACGGGGTCCACTGGCCCGAGAGCCCCGGCAGGCTCTCGGCTCCGAGACATTTGGAGATGCTCAGCTGGACGCCGCTCTCAACATAGCACAGGACGGCCTGAGGGTAGGGGAGGGAGGCAGAAGGAGGCCACAGAGTTAGGAACCGCGGGGTTAGCTGGTAAAGATGCCCAGGCGAGGCTGGGGGCTGCCTCATTCCAAATGCTCCCTCCTACAAGAAGCCTTCCTGATTTCACCTCCTCCACTAGCTCAGTCCTCAGCTCGCCGCTGAGGCCTCCGATTTATTGCGAAGACATCATTTGGCCTTGCTCACAGGTGGGCTCCGGAAGGGCTGTGCCTCCCCTCTGACACTGGGGGTTCCCCAGGGCAGGGGCCGGTTGAGCTAGCAGGGCTGCTGAGCAGCTGCAGCCTGGGCCCCAGGCCCGCACCTATTTGCAGTTCAGTCCCAGGCCAACGAAAGGAGTGGCGGGGGAGCCCAGGACTGCCTGGCAGGGGCCCTATCTTCCCCCCCTCTCTGGGCTCACACCTGTGCCAGGTCCCTTAGGGTCTGCTGTAGCCCCTCTCCGTCCTCTGTCTCCAGGGCCGCCTGCTCCTGTAGTCGCAGCGATTCCTGGAGTGCAGTTAGGGAGACAAAGGGTGGTCCAGGTTCTGTCTTATCTGAAACCTCCCCTTCCCCTCCCTCCCTGGCCCACAACTGACCAGGTGGCCTCTGAAGCCATGTCCATCGGCCAGGCACCTGGCCCGAGGGGCAGCAGGCCCGAGGCCCTCACTGAACAGACCAAGCCCAGAGAAGAGCTGTGTCCTGCCCCATGTCACACAGTCAATGGAGGACAGCTGGACCTAGAACCCAGGCCAGGCCCCACACAGAGGGGTGACCAAACCAGGCTGTACCCTGGGGTAGTGAGTGTCCCACTGGTGGGGGAGGGGGAGTAGCTGGGTTGCCAGAGGCAGCATCTGGACCTGGAAAGCGCAAATGGGAGTTCAAGTCCCAACTCTCCTGCTTACTGGCTCTGAGACTGGACAAGCATTTCCCCTCTTGGGCCTCAGTTTCCCCATCTGTGTCATGAGGATTACACTACTGGGCTGCTGGGGGGAAGAAATGGGATGGAGGAGGTGACTGTGCTTACCATGAAGATTGCACACCTGTGAGGGCTGAACCTGAGTGTGAGTGGGACACTGGGGGTGGCCCAGGCGGCCCAGCCCTAAGCCTGCGTCCATGGATCTGGCCGGTACCCCATCCCACCCTGCCACATCTCAGGGGCAGCTGCGTCTCACCAGGGCCTCAAGCTTCGTGGTGAGGTCCTTGTTGACCTGATCCTTCTCCAGATTTTGCTTCTGAAGACGCTCCACTGCCACGCCCAGCTCTGTCACTCTGGAGTTGGGGGAGCAACAGAGGTGAATAGGGGACCACCCCTGCCTCTCAAATCCACTAGCTCTGTGTCCACCATGCTTCTCCAAACCCGAGGCAGAGACCCTAACATCCACCTCCCTGGCTGTGTGACCTTAGGCAAGTCCCGGCTCCTCTCCAGACCTCACACTTCTCATCTGTGAAATGGGAATGAGGTTCCCACCAGCTTTATCTCATGGGAAAGCACTTGAGGACGTGTCCAGGTGGCAGGAGTAAGGGGCACAAGTTCCTTTTTTTGTTTTTTTTTTTGAGACAGAGTTTCCCTCTGTCATCCAGGCTGGAATACAGTGATGTGATCTTCACTCACTGCAACCTCCACATCCTGGGTTCAAGTGATTCTCCTGTCTCAGCCTCCCTCATAGCTGGGATTATAGACACGCGCCACCACACCAGGCTAGTTTTTATATTTTAGTAGAGACAGGGTTTTGCCTGTTGGTCAGGCTGGTCTTGAGCTCCTGACCTCAGGTAATCCCCCCACCTTGGCCTCCCAAAGTGCTGGGATTACAGGTGTGAGCCACCACACCCGGCCACAAGTTCTGTCATCGGAGGCTAAGCTGTTTATGATATACACTGGGCAAGTGCCTTTGGAACCTCAGTGGGGTGCCTGGGAAGACTGGCTGAGCTCACAGAGGAAGGCCCTGTGCCTAGTGAACAGATGCTCCCTTCTCCCCAACCCTCCAGTTTTCCCTTCTGCGGGGACGCCTGCCTTGTGCAGCACCCACCACATACCCACCTGGCACTGAGGTCAGCCTTATCCAGGTCGCTTTGCATCTGCTGCTGGGCCAGGTCCTTCTCGTGGAGCATCTTGTCCCGCAGCTGCTCCTCCAGCTGGGCCTGCTTCTCCAGGGCTGCCTCAGTCCGGTTCTCTGCCAGCCGCAGGTCCGTGATCAGTCCCAGGCCTGCCTCCTGGACAGCTCATGATGTCTGGGCCAGCTCCCCTCCCAGCTGCAGCAGGTCCCTTGGAGAGAGAGCACAGGCTGGCGACGGGATGGGGCTCACTCCCAACTACAAATTAAAACTATGCTGGGGCCAGGTGTGGTGGCTCACATCTATAATCCCAGCACTTTGGGAGGCTGAGGCGGGCAGATCACCTGATGTCAGGAGTTCAAGACCAGCCTGGCCATCATGGTGAAACCCCGTCTCTACTAAAAATACAAAAAATTAGCCAGGCATGGTGGCACACTCCTGTAGTCCCAGCTACTTGGGAGGCTGAGGCAGGAGAATTGCTTGAACCCAGGAGGTGGAGACTGCAGTAAGCCGAGATCATGATGCTGCACTCCAGCCTGGGCGACATAGCGAGACTGCATCTCAAAAAATAAATAAATAAAATAAAAATAAAAATAAAACTATACTAGGCTGGGTGCGGTGGCATGCACCTGCAGTTTCAGCAATGTGGGAAGCTGAGGCAGGATTGCTTGAGCCCAGGAGTTTGAGGCCAGCATGGGAAACACAGTGAGACTCCATCTCAAAAAGAGGAAGAAAAACACAAACACACACACACACACAAACCCTACACTGGGATGCCATTTGTCCACTATCAGATTGGGGGGAAAAAAAGGGTCACATAATAAACAGGGAGGGGCTCTGGGGTAACAGGCGCTCCCCTACACAGCTGGTGGGAAGGTGAGTACAACCACAATGGAGAGCACTGGGGGAGAGTTCCGAGAACTATGCATGCATAGGACCTTCCCACCAGCTCCTCCTCTAAGAACATATCCAAAGATATACGCCAGCACAGAGAAGATGGCTTGTGTACAAGGAGGTTCACTGCAGCATTGCTCATGCAAAAAATCCTGGTGACAACCTGAATGTCTATCAAAAGGGGACTGCTACTAAGTACATGATGGTACATCCATTCAGTGGAACACTCTGTGGTCAAGAAAACCAGTGGAGAAGTTCTTACTGGTCTGACACAGAGTCACCTCCCAGTTATAACTAATATGTGAAGAAAGCATCTTCAAGAACTGTGAAGATGAAATTTTACCAGGCATATATACAAAAAAGTATGCATGTGTCTGTGTGTGTATGTGTGATCTGCTTTATTTGATTATGTAAGATAACCCTGGAAGGTCACTTAAGAAACTGATAGGCCAGGCGCGGTGGCTCACGCCTGTAATCCCAGCACTTTGGGAGGCCAAGGCGGGAGGATCACCTGAGGTCAGGAGTTCGAGACCAGCCTGGCAAAACCCCGCCTCTACTAAAAATACAAAAATTAGTTGGGTGTGGTGGCTCATGCCTGTAATCCCAGCTACTTGGGAGGTGGAGGTGGGAGAATCGCCTGAACCGGGGAGGCAGAGGGTTGCAGTGAGCCAAGATCGTGCCACTGCACTCCAGCCTGGGAGACAGAGCGAGACTGCATTTTGAAAAAAAAAGAAGAAGAAACTGATAATGCTTCTCATAGTAACTTGGTGGCCAAAAAAAGAAAAAAGAAAAAAATTGTATATATAAAAAGAAAAAGAAGCTGATAATGCTGCTTGCCTACAAGGAGGGAAGGGGAATATCTGGGGTCAGCGGGGAGAGGGAGCCGTTTTACTGTGTACCCTTTTGAAATGTGAACCTTGTGAACATGTGACTTAATCAAAAGTAAAATATAAAAATTTTAAAGGCTACTTAAAAATTTTGTTTTTGTTTTTTGAGACAGAGTCTCACTCTGTTGCCCAGGCTGGAGTACAGTGGTAAAATCTCGGCTCACTGCAACCTCCGCCTCCCTGGTTCAAGCGATTCTCCTGCCTCAGTCTCCTGAGTACCTGGAATTACAGACGTACGTCACCACACCCAGCTAATTTTTGTATTTTTTAGTAGAGATGGGGTTTCACCATGTTGGCCAAGTTGGTCTTGAACTCCTGACCTCAGATGATCTACCTGCCTCAGCCTCCCAAAGGCTGGGATTACAGGCGTGAGCCACTGAGCCTGGCCTTAAAAATGTATTTTAAGGCCAGGCATGGTGGCCCATTTCTGTAATTCCAGCACTTCAGGAGGCCAAGGCAGGTGGATTGCTTGAGTCCAGGAGTTCGAGACCAGCCTGGGCAACATAGCAAGACCCTGTCTCTAAAAAAAAAAAAAAAAAAAAAAATTAGCTGGACATGGTGGTGCACACTTGCAGTCCCAGCTACTTGGGAGGCTGAGGTGGGAGGATCACTTGAACCTGGGAGGTCAAGCCTAACGTGAGTTGTGATTGTGCCACTGCACTTCAGCCTGGGCAACAGAGAGACACTGTCTCAAAAAAAAAAATTGTATTTTAAGTCCATAATACAGGTTAAATCCTTTCCTTTCCTGAATGAACTGTACCCCTGGTTATCCAATACTAAGGAGGGAAAGTGCCTCATTCCAGAATTCTAATTAATATACAAAGGAGTGACTAAATGAGAAGCTCACAGTTTTGCAGCCTCTGGTGAGTGGGTTGGATCTCAAAAAGAGAGTCACCAGGCACAGGGACATCCCGATGGAAGAATACATTCTACTTATGGAGTCTTGATTAATTAATTAATTAATTACATGATGTACATGTAATTACATGATTGTACAAAATTACATGATGTACAAAATTACATGATGTATTTAATTAATTAATTAATATAAAATAAAAGCAAGCAAAAGAACCTGAATCTGACCTAGCTTTAGATCCAACATCCAATTTACAGGAAATACATGCGATAAAGAAACATGTTAATTGACACCATAATGATGCAACCAACAAAATCCAGGCCATGAGAATCTCCAAGGACAATTGGCCCAGTTTCCTGAACAAATAAGTTAAAAGGGACTTAAAAGACAAAGCAGGGGCCGGGCACAGTGGTTCAGGCCTATAATCCCAGCTCTTTGGGAGACCAAGGCAGGTGGATCACCTCAGGTCAAGACCAGCCCGGCTAACATGGTGAAGCCCCCATCTCTACTGAAAATACGAAAGTTGGCCTGGCGCGGTGGCTCAAGCCTGTAATCCCAGCACTTTGGGAGGCCCAGATGGGGGGAACACGAGGTCAGGAGATCAAGACCATCCTGGCTAACCCGGTGAAACCCTGTCTCTACTAAAAAATACAAAAAACTAGCCGGGCTAGGTGGCGGGCGCCTGTAGTCCCAGCTACTTGGGAGGCTGAGGCAGGAGGATGGCGTAAACCCAGGAGGCGGAGCTTGCAGTGAGCTGAGATCCGGCCACTGCACTTCAGCGTGGGTGACAGAGTGAGACTCAATCTCAAAAAAAAAAAAGAAAAGACAAAGCCACCAGTCACATTTTGTGAATGTCTATGGATCCAGATTCAAACAAATTGTAAAGAAAAAACTAAAGCAAGACTATCTGTGACTTTTTTTTTCCTGTTCTTGAGACAGAGTTTCACTCTGTCACCCAGGCTGGAGCGCAGTGGTGTGATCTTGGCTCACTGAAGCCTCTGCCACCTGGGTTCAAGCGAGTCTGGTGCCTCAGCCTCCCCAGTAGCTGGGATTACAGGTGTGTGTCACCACTCTTGGATAATTTTTGTATTTTTAGTAGAGATGGGGGTTTCACCATGTTGGCCAGGCTGGTCTCGAATTCCTGACTTCAGGTGATCTGCCCGCCTTGGCCTCCCGAAGTACTGAGATTATAGACATGAGCCACTGCACCTGGCCTATCTGTGACATTTATGAGGCATATGGAAAATCTAGACACTGGCTATTTGATGATATTAAGAAAAGATTATTAAACCAGGTGTGGTTGCTCACGCCTATAATCCCAGCACTTTGGGAGGCCAAGGCAGGAGGATCACTTGGGCTCAGGAGTTCAAGACCAGCCTGGGCAACAAAGTGAGACCTCAACTCTACAAGAAATAAAAAATCAGCAAGCCTGGTGGCATGCACCTGTGGTCCCAACTGCACAGGATCTGAGGTAGGAGGACTGCTTGAGACCAGGAGGCCAAGGCTGTAGTGAGCCATAAAGAAAAGAAAACATAAAGAAAAGATTACTAACTAAAAGGTTTTTAACGCACGAAATGAAACACCTTGGCCCCCTGCCTTGGGGCTCTCTCCACAGCTTCCCTGACGCTACTGTTGAGCAGACTGCTCACACCGATCAGACTCCCCTGTTCAAACATCAGGCAGGCCCAAGCTCCCCAGCTGAGGCAGGCTCTCCTTTCCCTGTACCAGCCCTTCATTCAACCCCCCTAGCTGCCATGGGCTCACACCTCCCTGCCTTTGTTCATGCCTTGCTTCTGCTTGGAGTGCCTGCTGCTCTGCTTCAACCCTATCCATTCCTTGAGGCTCTGAGCAAATTCCATCTCCACAAAGCGGTTTTTCTGACCTCCCCACCCCTCCTATTCTTCTGAGCCTCCAGGACATTCCCTCTGTCCCATGTACATACCACTGAGCGCTCGCTTCCTTAGTCTAGAATTTTGGGGATCTACGTCTCTTCATCACTAGAAGCCGTGAGGTCCTTGGTAGCAAAGCTAAATATTCTAGTGGATTAAAATCAGGAACTTTGGCCTGGTGCAGCAGCTCATGCCTATAATCCCAGCACTTTGGGAGGCTGAGGCTGGCAGATTGCCTGAGCTCAGGATTGCCTGAGCTCCTGAGTCTGGAGGAATACAGTCCAAGGGTGTTCAGGGGAGTTGGAAGTAGGCGGTTTCTCCTGGACGGCCGCTGCAGGCCTGCCAAGTGTCTGCGCCAAGCCCACTGAGGTCATTGGTGAGCGGTGTCTGCATCTGTGTGTGGTGGCGCTGGCCTGGGGCAGCCACACATGCTGTGCACTGATGTTGGTGGCCCTCACTAGGTGCGAACAGGGTGTTATTTTGTCATTTGTCTCCAGGCAGGACCCTGTGTGTGTCCGTGTGAGTGCTGAGTTCATGTCGATGGTTTGGTGCCTCTGAGCCTTCCCGTGAACGGGTAAGGCGGCGTCTGGCTGAAGGTCTATGTTGTGGTGCAGGTGTTGGGCCCGGCTGTGTGTATCAGGGCATATGTCTGTGTTGTCGGTGAGGCAGGTGTACAACTGCACGTGCGTGGGTCTGGGGAGTGTGCCTGGGCTCCCTGGTATGTGTGATACACACTTTGTGCATCTGGGTATACCTTTGTGGGCTGATTGACGGCTGTGTTGAACTGTATGCTTTCTCTGTCCGTGTGCACCCATGAGGTGGGAGACAGCGTGCTGTGTCATCTGCATGTGGGTGTGATGGGTCCGCGGTGGTGGGGTGACTGTTCTGTGCCTGTGTGGGGTTGTGCAGCATCTGGCTGTGGCTGTGGGTTACGATGTGCATATTCTGTGAATTGGAGTGTTTCTGTCCCTAAGCAGCAGGTATAGGCGCAGCCTGGTTTTAGGGTCTCACTATGTCGTTTGTGGCATGTTTTGTGCATCTGTGTGTCTCTGTGTGGGGCTCAGTGTGGCCCGTGTCGTGTACACACTGCGTATCTGTGTGAAGCACGTGCTGTTTGCCTCTGGGACACAGAGGGGTTCAGGCTGTTGCCAGGTTCTCCTCCCGCCAGAGCCAGGACCCTGTCGGCCACACCTCACCCCTTTCCACAAACTTCACCCCGCACAAAACAGCCTTTCAATTTTACTTGTAGTTCAAAAGGGAAGGAGGCTGCCACTAAGCCAGAGATGAAAGAAGTTGACTCTCCCCTAGCAACCGCTGCCCTCGGACTGCCATTCCATTTAGTCTTTCCAGGTTGCTATGGACACAAGGGAGCCCAGGGGGTCTGTCCTCTGAGCTAAGGGAGGTGTGGCCACTCCCTCCTTTCCATTCCCAGGTGCGCCATACACCTGCTTCTTAGGGACAGCAAGAAGGAGGGACCCCCATGGGGGCCCTGAGATCCTCTCTCTTGGCCAGGAGGTGGCCTCTGGGAGTGCCTCAGTTTCCCTGCAGGACATGCAGTCAACAGGATAAAGACCTGACCCTCCCTCCACTCCCCATGCCAAGGGTGCTGCAGGGTTGGAAAGATCAGAACAATCTCGCTGATTACCCCCCAACCCAGCCCACCATGCCAGTGAGGGCCACAGGGGTAGGCACTTGCCACCTGTGGCCATGGGGAAAAGGGGGTGGCAGGGAAAGAATGTTGCCCAACTGCAGAGCCCTGGACCAAGGGTCTCATCCCAGCACCACCACTGACCTTGGGCCTATCATGCCCCCTCTCCAGGACTTACTTTCCCTATCTGTGATAAGGTGATCTCCAGGCTCTGAAGTTCTCTGGGGACCCACCCTCCAGGAAAGGCCTTTGCAGTCATTCCTGTTCCACCCCTCCCTCCAGGTGAGGCCTCATTCAAACCATGGTGGATAGAGGACAACTGAAGCAGCGGGCACCCTCTGCGTGCCATTTGGGGCCCCCCTAGCCACAGGAGGGAGCTTTCCACACTAACCCAGACCCCCTGTGCTGCAGTCCCAGCCCCAGCTGCTGTGTCCCAGCAGAGGAGGAACCTGTCACCTCCCACCTCTTCCCTTCTCTGCCAACTGGGGGCAGGGCTAGCTTCAGAAGGTGGCATTTAAGAGGCAGGCCCTGGGGGTGTGGCACTGTGCCATGCACGGGCCAAAAGAAAAGGGAGGGCTGGCTCAGGGCCCCATCACCACTGACAATGCAAGACTGGGGCCAGCATGCCCTACACACCCGCTGCAGACCCTGGGAAAACTAGCTCTCCACTGACCTGATGCTAGGGGCCACTGCGGGCCGCCTACCCGGCTCCTCTACAAGTCCCAACTCGTCGGGGGTTTGTCCAGCCAGACAAATCCCAGGACACGGACACGCCCCACAGTCACATACAGGAACACACACCCTCCTCCCAGTGCGGGCTCTAGCCTGGACAAGCCCAGCTTAGGGGTCCCACGCCAACCCTAGCTCTGCCACTACCACACAGGGGACCCTGGGCCAGTCCCTGCCTCTCTGGGTCCCTTCCAGCGTTGCAGGGGCCAGCTGTGCCCTGAAATCCCTAGCCCAGTGTCTCTTCCTGTACGTAGGAAACAAAACTTTAGAACTTTGGTTCTAGACTGCGTTAGTCTAGAAACCAAACAGAGCACTGGGGCTGCAAGCTGGAAGACCTGGTGTCTAGCCTTAACTGGCTGTGTGCCCCCAGCATGGTGCTTCCCCTCCCTGAGCTTCTGTTTTCTCCTTTGTTAAATGGGCATCATAATGGTCCCGAACTTGGTGTATTAAATGTTAAACACTCAGCACGTGCCTGCAACGTACTAGGCACTCAATAAACAGTAGCTACTATTAATATGTTATTGCCACCTGCATGCCTCCCATCTGCACACACACACTCGGTCCCACTTGCAACTCCCTTACCAATCTTCAGCCACCACCAGCTTTCCAGAGTCACCTCCCGGCCACCTGGAGGCCCAAAGCAGACAGTGCATCAACAGCATCCCACACCCCTGGCACCGGCTCACCCCCAGCTCCCGCCCCAGGCCGTGGGACCCCCACAAGCTGCTCACCCCCAGCTCCCGCCCCAGGCCGTGGGACCCCCACAAGCCTGCAGCACAGGTGATGTGAAACCTGCCTGGACATGAAGACAGGCCTGCTTCTCCTTCCTTCCCTGCCTGGAACCCATTCCAATAGGCAGTGGCGGCAGGCCCTGTGGATGCCCCAGATGTCCTGCAGAACACTGCGGGTGGCCACACCAGCCTCGAGCCAGCATCCAGCCACCGCCTCAGCCCCAAGGCCCGTGGCAATGGTAGCACAGGGAGATGCCCAGAAACTCAAGAGGCAGGAATCTCTAGGGATCTCGTTCTCTGTGTCCCGAACCCCTAACAGGCCTGGGACAGATGGGAACAAAATGCCCCTATGCCAGGCACTTTATTCTATTATTTCCTATTATTCACACAACTCCACGTCCCATTACAATCCCCACTACAGAAAACAGGCTTGAAGAATGTAGTGATTTGTTCAACGCCACTCAAGGTGGCAGAGCCTCAATCCAAGCCCAGGCCAACCTGACACCACGGCCCATCTTTTGCCCCGTGTGTGGGCCTGGTCTAGATGCCTCCATGCCCTCAAACCGGGGGAGCCCTGGCCTAGCCCACCACCTAGGCGGCACCCACCCTCTCGCTGACCGCGTTGTACTTAATGGCGAGTTCATTGCGCTCGGCACGGCTCTGTGCCAGCAGGTCCTCCACGCGGGACAGCTCCTGCTGCAGCAGCTGGTTCTCCTCCTGCAGTGACAGCAGCGATGCCATCTCCGTGGCTGGCAGCGGGACTGGCAAGGGACAGTGGCTTCTGGGTCCAGTGGGACATCCTCCCCCCACGGGGAGGGCAAGAAAACCATCCAGGCCCCTGAGATGAGCCCAGGTGGGAATGGCTGCAGCATTAGGCCTGCAAACAGAGCTGAGAACAGGGAGGAAGGCAAGGAGGGGATACAAAGCTGGACATAAAGTGAACACAGCTCCAGCTAAAGTGTGGCCCAGCAGGTTTCGGAGGTGCAGGAGAGAGGCTCAGTCTAGGAGCCAGGAGACCCCTGAGTTCTTGCTCCCTCTTTTCCAATTACAGTTCTTCCCCAGGGCCTCAGTTTTACTTATCTGTAAAATGGGTGGGGCAGGTGCGGACTCAGGCCTGTAATCTCAGCACTTTGGGAGGCGAGATGGGAAGATCACCTAAAGTCAGGAATTTGAGACTAGCCTGGTCAACATGGCGAAGCCCTGTCTCTACTAAAAATACAAAAATTAGCCGGGCATGGTGGTGTATGCCTGTAGTCCCAGCTACTTGGGAGGCTGAGACAGGAGAATCACTTGAACCCGGAAGGTAGAGGTTGCAGTGAGCTGAGATTGTGCCACTGCACTCCAGCCTGGGCAACACAGAGAGACTCTGCCTCAAAAGAAAAAAAAAAAAGGCCGAGTGCGGTGGCTCAAGCCTGTAATCCCAGCACTTTGGGAGGCTGAGGCGGGCGGATCATGAGGTCAGGAGATCGAGACCATCCTGGCTAACATGGTGAAACCCCGTCTCTACTAAAAATACAAAAAATTAGCCGGGCATGGTGGTGGGCACCTGTAGTCCCAGCTACTCGGCGGCTGAGGCAGGAGAATGGCGAGAACCCGGGAGGCGGAGCTTGCAGTGGGCCAAGATCGTGCCACTGCACTCCAGCCTGGGTAACACAGCGAGACTCTGTCTCAAAAAAAAAAAAAAAAAAAAAAAAAGAATAGTAACCAGATCCTCCCAGAAAAGTATCAAAGCCTCATTCAAGGGAAGGGCTTCAAGGAACTTTAAATGTTAGGGCTCAGGATAGCGTTGGTCAGGTTGTGAGGAGGAGGAGAAAGAGAGAAGAGGGAAAGAAAGGTCAGTGGGAGAAGCAGGGTTGTCCACCTCCTGTGGGTTCCCCTTCTACCCTGGGAGAACTGGACATAGGCTCCAGGTGCCAGGGTGAAGGCACTCCCTGTCTGGGGCTCCAGGGCGCCAACATCCCCGGCGCTCCCAAGGAGGGGGCCCGTCTGTAGCTTGTCAGTTGAACAGAGACAATGGTTAGAACACCAAAACACCATCAGGGAGAGTTGCCAGCACACCAGCTGCAACTGACTGTGCCCTTCCCAGACCCTCAAGCCACATAACGACACCGTGTGTGCCACCCGCTAAGAGGAGCAGGGACCATCCACATTCCTGCCCACGTGGGAAATGGATGGACAGCGCCATCCACTCAGACTTCTGCAAAACCCTGGTCTGAGATGAGCTGCCCTCCCCCTGTATCTTGGGTTCAGCCAGCTCCACCCCTTCCCCAGGTGGGAATATGGGATTTGGAGTTCACATCTTTGCAGCAAGCTACAGGCAAGCACGGAGGGGATGCTCGGCCCTTCCTTCTAGTTGCACCACATGCGGAATAAGTCTGGGCAAATTTATCCCTGAGCCTCCGTTGCCTCATCTGTAAAATGGGTTCTTCTGTCATAAGGTTGTGCCTGTCCCACAGCAAGTTACAGTCATGATCATCATGGTGACTGCTCAGGAAAGGGACATGCGAAGAGGTAAAATGTGGGTGGTGTCTGTGGAGGGGAGCGGATGGGGGTGGCACCTGGGCTCTCAGGCCGGGAGAGGTTGTGGGTGACAATTTCCCTGATGCGGGCAAGCAGGCTGGTGGTCTGAGCGTCCTGGGCCAGGTCCCTCGTGCCCAAGCCCTTCTCCTGGCACAGGACGCTGCTCTCCAGTGTCTGTGGGAAAATCGAGAGGGTCTTCAGGGGACCTGGGACCCGGGGCTCCCTGGCCTCGGGGGAAGAGCCAAGTCCTACTGCCCAAGATATGGGTCCCCAGGAGCCCCCTCAAGATGGAGTGAAGCCTGGGAATTAGAATCCAAAAAATCCCCATGGGAGGAGCCTCTTGTGCGCTCCCCACCCCTGGAAGAAGTCCACCCAGGGCCAGAGATGCGAACCAAACCCCACGGGCAACTCCCAAACCCCACTGAGGCAGTCCAGTGTTGGGGGCTCCAATCCGGCTCCAACCCTAGATGGATGAGGATCTGGCTATGCCAGAGGTCCTCCAAACCCTAAAATCTGGAAGTAGGGACCCCCCTTCTCCCAATGCAGGGCACTGGGATGAGGGAGCCACAGCAGGTGCACCCTGTGTGTACCTCTGCCCTCCCCCCCCGTCTTGCCAGGAACTGCAAGTGGGGGCCCGTTATACCCCACCACCACCATATCCCTCCCACCCCTTGACCCCCAAGACGTACACACCTCTCACCACTCCTGCTAAGTCCACACTACCCCGCCCCAGACAGGGTGGGCACAGCCCCCAGGACCCACCTGGATAACCGTCTCTAGCGTCAGCTCCACCTTCTGTGCCCCCGCCAGCCCCAAGCTCATAGGGGGGAGGCTGTGGGCACTCCTTCAGCCCCCTTCCCCAGGACCCCAAGACTAGCTCAGTCAGCACGCGCCACAGCCAGGCTGCTGTGCTGAGCACCAGGCAGATTAAGCTTAAATCCTGCGGCGCCCCCATGTGACCACCGGGGTGGGAGGAGCGGGATGGGGGCTGAAGCGGGAGGGGATGGGAAAGGACAGGAGAGGGGGGAAGCAGAGGCGGGGAGCCAAAGGAAGAGGAAGAATAAAGAGAGGGGAGGAGAAGGGAGAGAAAGGGAGGGAGGAGAGACAAGAGGGAATGGGGGGAGGAAAAGAGGGGAGGCACCTGGAGGTCAGGACCTCACACACTCTCCACCCTCCACAGGTTGCTGGGTCCTAGAGCCCTCCAAGTCCAGGGGGTGGAGTCAGTAGTCATGCGGTGGGAAAGGCCAGAGCCCTAAGTCTTCCGGATCATCTTTGCTGGCCCAGAACTGGGGTCACATGGTTAGCTATGAATGTGAGGATTTATAGCACGCTGGGAGCACGCTTTCCCACAACAGGTGTAGGGCAAAGAATGCAGGCTGTGAGGTCACCCAGACCAGGCTAGGCACTTAGTTGGGCATGAGCAGTCCAGCCTGGACTGATGAGCATTTATGCAACACCTGCGGCATTCCTAGGTCTGACCTAGACACAGTGGCACAGCCTCGACCTACAAATGCCCCAGCCTTGCCCTTCAGGCACTTATTGGGAAGCTTCTGGCCCCTCCACACCTACCCTAGCCCCCACTAGCTGGGTGCACCAGTGACAGTGACTTTGCCTCTCTGAGCCTCAGTGTCCTCTTACGTAAGATGTGATAATATTGGCATTCACCTAATGGAGCCGTCCGGGGATGAAACAGAATATCGTGTGTGCATAACCAGCACATGACACGGTGCCAGGGGGTCACAGGGTCAACACTCAAGAAATACTCATTTCATTCATTGGAAAATCCAAAAGGCACAGTACCTGCCGGGCATAGGCGCTCAGGCCTGTAATCTCAGCATTTTGGAAGGCCAAGGTGGGCGGATCACCTAAGGTCAGGAGTTTGAGACCAGCCTTACGAATATGGTGAAACCCCGTCTCTACCAAAAATATAAAAATTAGCCGGGTGTGGTGGCGCATGCCTGTAATCCCAGCTATTTAGGAGGCTGAGGCAGGAGAATCAATTGAACTTGGGAGGCGTAGGTTGCAGTGACCCGAGATCGTGCCATTGCACTCTAGCCGGGGCAACAAGAGCGAAACTTGTCTCAAAATAAAAAAAGGAAGAAAAGAAAAGCACAGTGCCTATATCCCAGGGCCCTGAGACCCAGAGGTCACCCACCACCTCTTATTGTTCTTTCCCTGGGGCAAGGAGGCTATGTGGTATAGTGGTTAGGCACACAGCTCTGGAGTCAGTATCAGGTCTGAGGTTGCATGTGAGACACAGCTCGGTCACTTGCAACTATGGTGTTCAAGACAGTATGACCTTGAACAGGTTACCTCCCTGAGCCTCAGTTTTCTCATCTCTAAAAGACTAGACCAGGCCGGGTGTGGTGGCTGAAACCTGTAATTCCAGCACTTTGGGAGGCTGAAGCGGGCAGATCACTTGAGGTCAGGAGTTCGAGACCAGCCTGGCCAACATAGTGAAACCCCATCTCTACTAAAAATACAAAAATTAGCCTGCAATCCCAGCACTTTGGGAGGCCAAGGTGGGCAGATCACGAGGTCAAGAGATTGAGACTATCCTGGCCAACATGGTGAAACCTCGTCTCTAATAAAAATACAAAAATTAGCTGGGTATGGTGGTGCATGCCTGTAGTCCCAGCTACTTGGGAGGCTGAGTCAGGAGAATCGCTTGAACCTGGAAGGTGGAGGTTGCAGTGAGCCGAGATCACGCCACTGCACTTCAGCCTGGCGACAGAGTAAGACTGTCTCAAAAAAAATAAATAGATAAAAATTTAAAAATTGGCGAGGCGCAGTGGCTCACACCTGTAATCCCAGCACTTTGGGAGGCCAAGGCGAGTGGATCATGAGGTCAGGAGATCAAGACCATCCTGGCTAACACGGCGAAACCCCATCTCTATTTAAAAAATACAAAAAAGATTAGCCAGGTGTGGCGGCGGGCGCCTGTAGTCCCAGCTACTTGGGAGGCTGAGGCAGGAGAATGGCATGAACCCGGGAGGCTGAGCTTGCAGTGAGCAGAGATCGCACCACTGCACTCCAGCCTGGGCGACAGAGCAAGATTCCGTCTGAAAAAAAAAAATTAGCTGGGGCTTGGTGGCATGTGCATGTAATCCCAGCTAGTCAGGAGGCTGAGGCAGGGGAATCATTTGAACCCCGGAGGAGGAGGTGACAGTGAGCCAAGATTGTGCCAGAGCCCTCCAGCCAGGGTGACAGGGCAAGACTCTGCCTTGAAAAAAATAAATTAATTAATTAAATAAAATAAAATAAAAAATAAAAAAATAAAATAAAATGAGACTAGACTGGGCATGGTGGTTCAGGTCTGTAATCCCAGCACTTTGGGAGGCCAAGATGGGAGAAGCGCTTGAGCCCAGGAGTTTGAGACCAGCCTGGGCAACAGAGCGAGACTCTTTCCTACCAAAAACAACAAAAAAATGAGACTAATAGTAAGTACCTGCCACACCAGGCAGGTGGTGAGCTATTAGCCAATGGTGGCCGCTGTTCCTATTGTCATTAGCATCATGTGTCTGGGCTCCTGTCCTTAGAGTTGTAAGCCCTGAAAAAGGACAGGAATTGCTCATTCGAGGAGCTCCGCTTTTAAGACACAATTCTGCCAAAGTTCCCAGCCAAATAAACCTCCTTCCTTCTTTAACCCGGTGTCTGAGGAGTTTTGCCTGTGGCTCGTCCTGCTTCACTGCTATGCCTCAGACCTCGGCCTCTGGGTGCCTTCTGCTCCATGCTGTGCCCCAAAGGGGGCATATTCACATTATCTCATTAAATCCTTACTTCAACCCATTTCCAGATGAGAAATCTGAGGCTCAGAGAGATTGGGCTCTCACCTATTCAAGGTGACATGCTTCAGGGAAGTGGTGAGCCCAGAGCTCATTCCACTTTGACCAGCAGCCTCCCAATAAGTGACTGAAGGGCAAGGCCGAAGCATTTGCACTTTGAGGCTCTACTACTGTATCGAGGTCAGACCCAGAATGCCACGGTGCTGTACAAATGCTCATCAGTCCAGGCTGGACCGCTCATACCCAACTAAGGAACCTGTCCTGCAGATGGAAAAACCAAGAAACAGGGCAGAAAATAAATAAAGATAAATGTTGCCAAGTTGCAATGGCAAGCAAGCCAGATTTGGGCAAAACTAAACCAGCCACTGGCCGGGTGCGGTGGCTCACGCCTGTAATCCCAACACTTTGGGAGGCCGAGGCAGGTGGATTGCTTGAGATCAGGAATTCTAGACCAGCCTGGCCAACGTGGTGAAACCCCATCTGTACTAAAAATACAGAAATTAGCTGGGCATGGTGGTGGGTGCCTGCAGTCCCAGCTACTCGGGAGGCTGAGGCACAAGAATCACTTGAAACCGGGAGGCAGAGGTTGCACTGAGCTGAGATCGCACCACTGCATTCTGGCCTGGGTGACAGAGCGAGACTCTGTCTCAAAAAAAAAAAAAAAAAAACAAAAAAAACAAAACTAAACTAAACTAAACTAAACCAGCCAGCAGCAGAGAGCTGCCACTACAAACCACAGGGATGCCCACTCTTCTACCTCTAAGCAGCCTCCAAAAATCCCCTCTACAGGCTGCACACCTGCCTATCAGAGCAAGGGGGAAACCACAAATACAAATACCCCTGGGCCAGCATGTCCAGCCCTGCATGCCCAGCTCAGCAGAAGGGGCCCCAGATGTCCTTGGGGAACTGAACTGAATTATTCTGTCTCCTCTCCTGACCACGGCCCTAACAGTTGGGGGAAGGGGACAGGATATCAGCCCCTGGCACCAGGTGACACCCACCCTTGGCTCCATCCTCAAAGTTCTCCCCCACAGTCCTGCTGGGTTCTGTGGGTTCCAGGAGGTCGTATCTGAACCCCATGTATGTGTCCACTGCTTCCACCCAATTCTCCAAAAAAAAAAAAATGACTGAATTCCTCTTAGAAATCTGGATGCTAACAGCTTCAGCATCTGGCCACCTGGACTCCAATCTTGGCTCACAGACCCTGCGCCAGAGTCTTCACTTCCCTGAGCCTCAGTTTCCTCATCTGCAAAATGGGATACTAACGGTGCCTGTCTCTAGCATGAGCATTAAGTAAAATACCTCGTGCTAAGCTATATGCCTGGATATGGTGTGGCAGAAGCTGCAATGTGCTCACCACAAAGCATTTCCAATTCCTCTTAGGAATATGGCTGAAAGCTATTTCCCAGACTCCCGTGCAGTCAGATACGGCCTTGTGGTCAACTTCTGGTCCATAGAATTAAGACAGAAAGAAAGTGTGCCACTTTAGGCTTGGCCCATAAAATTATTTCTCTCCTTCCTGGTCCATCAGCTAGAAGGAAATAACTCCAAGGTCCTAGGGGATGCTGGAACCACAAGACAGAAGGGATCTGGGTCCCTGGGTCACATAGAAAGCCACTGGCCAAACAGCCAACAGGACTTTTCATGAATGAGAAATAAACGTCTATTGTGCTAAGCCTCTGAGGATTCAGGGTTTCACTATCACATTAGCTAGTGTTACCTTAATTACTACCAGCAGTTAAACAGCGGGTAAGTGTTGGCTATTACTACTGTTATCATTGCTATCATGAGTATTATTGGCTCTTTCTAGTACCCAAGCTAGAACCCTGTGCCTTGTTCTAGATGCTGGGCCATTATTTAGTGACCAAATACAGAAGAGACACCCTTTGTACCCTTCCCTCCCCACTACCACCCTCCAAACCTGCCTTTTGCCAGGGTTAGCGGCAGGAACTAGCCAAAAAGCTCCTCCAAGATTACTTGTCTCAAACATAGCAGCACCTCTTATCCGCCTACCCCTTCTTTATCCCCCTACCCCTTCTTTATCCCCCTGCTGCTGACCAGAAATTATGACAAAAATATTGAACCAACCACGAGCCATTCCCTATGCGCAAAATGTTACATCTGTCCCTTACCTGCTTTAACATTCCCGGCACCACTCTACTCACTTTACAGATGACAGCACAAAGTCTCAGCGAAGTTAAATAATTGGCTCCAATGCACCCAGCCACAAAGAGCTCAAGCCACAGCCGCAACCTAGGTGTGCCTGATTCCAAAGGGTTTTTCGTTTTTTTGTTTGTTTTGGTTTGTTTTGTTTTGGAGATGGAGTCTCGCTCTGTCACCCAGTCTGGAGTGCAGTGGCACGATCTCGGCTCACTGCAACCTCTGCCTCCTGGGCTCAAGCAATTCTCCTGCCTCAGCCTCCTGAGTAGCTGGGATTACAGGTATGCGCCACCGTGCCCAGCTAATTTTTTTATTTTTAGTAGAGACAGGGTTTCACCATATTTGCCAGGCTGGTCTCAAACTCCTGACCTCAAGTGATCTACCTGCCTCGGCCTTCCAAAGTGCTGGGATTACAGGCATGAGCCACCACGCCCAGCCCAGAGTCTTAAATAATAACAGCAAGCTGGGTGATCCCAACACTTTGGCAGGTCGAGGTAGGAGGACTGCTTGAGCCCAGGAGTTTGAGACCAGCCCTGGCAACATAGTGAGACTCCATCTCTACCAAAAAATACCAAAAAACTGGCCTGCCATGGTGGCATATACCTCCTGTAGTCCCAGTTCCTTGAGAGGCTGAGGCAGGAGGATTGCTTGAGCCTGGAAGGTTGAGGCTGCAATGAGCTGTGGTTGTGTCACTGCACTCTAGCCTGGGTGAAAGAGCAAGACACTGCCTCAGATAAACAAAAACAGTAACAGCAATGACTGCCATCCTGCAGCGCCTGCTGTGTGCCTGGCACCACCCCAGGACTCCGATGTGTATTATATAAGCCACTGCCTGGACTGCTCAGATGGCTCCCCAAGGGTCTCTCTGCTTCGCTGCTCATCCCCTCACCCCCCCTAATTTCACACAGTAGAGGTCATACCCTTCCCCTGCCCAAAGCCCTCTACTAGCTCTTACCGCACCTAAAATGAAGTTCAAAGTCCTTCCATGGCTCACAGGGCCCACCAGATCTGACCCCACCCCACTTCTCCCACCTCATCTCCTTCTCTCTAGTCCTCGCTCATGGCCTTTTTTTTTTTTTTTTTTTTTTTTTTTTGAGGCAGAGTCTTGTTCTGTTGCCCAGGCTGGAGCTGGAGTGGTGCACAATCACGGCTTACTGCAACCTCCGCCTCCTGGGTTCAAGCGATTCTTCTACCTCAGCCTCCCAAGTAGCTGGGATTACAGGCAAGCACCAAAATGCCCAGCTAATTTTTGTATTTTTAGTAGAGATGAGGTTTCACCATATTGACCAGGCTGGTCTTAAACTCCTGATCTCAAGTGACCCACCCACCTTGGCCTCCCAAAGCGCTGGGATTACAGGCCTGAGCCACCACACCCGGCTGCTCATGGCCTTCTTGATTCCTCAAACACCACGCATGCTCCCACCTTTGGGCCTTTGCACTGCCATTTTCTCTGCCTGGGACGCTCTTCCCCTTTCCTCTGCACAACTCACTGCTGCTTGTCAGCCAGATTTTGGCTCAAAAATATCACCTTCTGAGGGAGCTACCCCTGACTCCCAGCTAAAGAGGTCCCTCCAGTGGCTGTTCCGTTTTCTCCAACATGTATGTTGTCTGTCTCCTCCTTTTTTTTTCCTTTGAGACAGGGTCTTGCTCTGTTGTCCAGGCTGGAGTGCAGTGGCAAAATCATGGCTCACTGCAGCCCTGACCTCCTGCGCTTAAGGGATCCTCCCACCTCAGCCTCCTGAGTAGCTGGGACCACAGGTGCGTGCCACCATGCCTGGCTAATATTTTACTTGTTGTAGAGATGAGATGTTGCCCAGGCTAGTCTCCAACTCCTGGGCTCAAGCAGTCCTCCCACCTCAGCCTCCCAAAGTGCCAGGTTGGCTTAGTTCTCTGCCACTTCCACAGTGCATGGGCTAAGGCCAAAGCTCCACGAAGAGCTGCTGAATGAATTAATGAATGCTAAAAGCCAAGTAATAATGTAGGATGTTAAATGGAAAAAGAAATGATTCCCGTTGGCTCTGGCTGGGGTCATGTTGGGCCACAGATGGTGTCAGCCACAGACGGGGATCACGGAAGGACACCAGCGAACATATCCAGCATCTGTCGCATCCCAGAAGTTCAGGGTGAAAACCAGGCAGTGACCCCCACAGGGGCCACCTGGGTGGAAAGGGGGCCTCCCCTGCAAGGGCTGAAAGACTTGGGAGGCGAGGGTTAAGTCAGGGAAATGTGCGCGGGTGGGGAGCCTCTCAGATCCAGGGGTTGACTCCTGGAGTCTTGCCTGAATCCCGCTGGCCTCTGCTCCTCCACAAGATCTGTTTATTAAGCACCTGCTGTGAGCCCAGCTAAAGAAAACAGAAATCTCTGTTTTCTGGTGTAAACAGACAGATGGAACCATGAAGGCCCCCTCCCCAGGGTCCCCATTCCCCAGTCAATCGTCTTCCCGAGGGAGCTGGTCACCAGAGGGGCAGACATCCGCCCCAGCATGGTCTTCAGACTTAGGTTTGTGTGAAAATCAGGAGGGCGCTCGTTCAAAATGCCCACTCCAGAGACGCTGCCGGGCCCAGGGGCCTGAGGCCGCATGGTGAGAGGCGCAAGGGCTGCAGGGCCCCATCCCCGCACAGCATCCGGCGGCTCTGCCTTCGTGGCCAGCCCAACTGCGCACTCTGGGCCTCAGTTTCCCCATCTGCACAATGGAGATGCTTCCAACTCGGCAGGCCTGCAGTGAACACGAAACCGGGTCCCATACGAGGAGGGCAGTACAGAGCGGGGCCCGCACGCAGGAGCTGCAGAGGGCATCTGCGGGGGACAGCGGCTGTCGCAAGGGCCAATCACCGCACAGAAAGCCAATCACTGAGATGATTCTTGCCAAGGAAGGTGCTTTAATAGGGTGCTGCAGTCGGGGAGATGAGAACTCAGTCTCAAATCCATCTCCCTGGCCAACCAAAACCAGAGGTTTAGATGGCAGGGAAGAAATGTAACAATGTGTACGAAAACAGGAACTAGGGAGGAGCAAGGAAGCAATCATGATGAAGGAGGGGTCCCAGCATCTCATTGTCTGGATAAATTTCAGTTCTTTGATAGCTTTCTTGAGAGGCTGTTTCCTGAGGAAGGAACTCAGATAAAACAAATTATTAAGTTTCAAGCTTTAAGACCAGAAAGATCCATTCCTAGGTTTACCCAAAAAAGCTACATATGGGACTATTGGGTGGTTTTCAGACCAAGAAAGAAAAAGATTATGCAGACCAAAGTCTGAAGTTAACCAAAAAAAAAAAAAAAAACACATAATTTTCTGACCAATAGGATGTATGGGGCCAGAGAATGACCACGCTATAAAAGAACTGTTTTTTGTCCTGAGCATAGGGGAATGATGAAGTTGCATCAATTAAGATGGAATTAAGCTACAGATGGGGAAAAATCTGGATTTTGGTTCAGAGTCCTGAGGTCTTCCTCAAAAGTCTCTTTCCTTGAAAGAGGAACCCTGTCTTGGTTTCTGCATCTCTCTGAGTCCTTTCGGAGGTTGGGGATGCCGAGGTCTTGGTGCTTGGCCCCCTCTAACCCTGAGTACCCCCCCTCCTGCAGGGCAACCTGGCCCAGTACCCAGGCCCCAGCTCTGGTGACCATTTCCCCCTACTTTGCTCCTAGAAAAGGTCATTTCTAGGTCAGTTGTGAGGTACAGGCAGGACGGGGCAACTTGTTCTGAGATTTTTAGCCCTGGAAGGCTTGGGGCCCTGTGTTCCTGCAGAACCGCTGTCTCCCTCTTTTGGAGAAAGCAGGGAGGAAATGACCTGTGTGGAGGGAATTGAGGGCTGCACCTGCATGGAGGAGCTGAGGCAAGCAGGGCAGTTCCGGTCTGTCAGTATAAAGGACGTTTGTCATCCAAGAGGTTGGGCTGTTGTTATTAATTTTGAATTTTGTCAATACAAACTGAAGGGAAGTTTGTCTTCTTGCTTGTAGGAACCTCACAAGACCTCCTATCTTCTATTCCAGGGAGAATTGCTGTGTATTACAGGAACAGATAGGTGAGACTGCTGTTCTGACCTGCAGGCCTCGATGCCCTGTGCAGGGGCACCAGAGCACCAGCAAAGCCCTTCCCATACAAAGAGCAAGCGTGTTATGTCTACAACCCAAGGGCACCAGTTCCAAGTACAATTTCTACTTGGCTCTATGAGCTGAGTACATGTTCCCCCCAGCACAGAAATTCTACAAACTCCCAGGAATGCTATAGTGAAAAGCAGGGGCTGGCCAGGTGTGATGGATAACACCTGTAATCGCAGCACTTTAGAAGGCCGAGGCAGGACAGACCATTTGAGTCCAGGAGTTGGAGACCAACCTGGGCAACATGGTGAAACTTCAACTCTTAAAAAAACAAAACCACCACCACAACAACAGAAACAAGAACAGAAATGTGACTCGTGGTGACTCATGCCTCTGCTACTCCCGAGGCTGAGGTGGGAGGATCGCTTGAAGCAAGATGCCACCAGATACAGTGAGACTCTGTCTCAGGGAAAAAGACAAACAAACAAAAAGAGGCTGTGTAGGAGGTGACTCTGGGGACAGCAGAAAAACACTAAGGTTTTCAAGTGGTGTTAAAAGCCAGTAGGCCTTGGGGACCATTGAGCAATCCACACAGCAGGGAAGCCTAGATCCCTGAGCTCCGCCTGCCAACAGCACTGCAGCTAACATGAGAGCGAAATGCATTTCAATTTAGATCAGGGAAGTCCTTTATAATACTCTTAATTCACGTTTCGGTGAAGCGGTATGCACAACGGTAGGCTCCCCTCTTCCTGTGGGTTTGGGTTTTACCTGGAAAGGGGCTGTCAGAACAGAAGTTTCAGAGAAGGGGCCAGAGCCCTGGGGGCTTTCCTCAGGTGATGGTGACGGAAGAAGAGGCACGGCAGGACAGCAAGGTTCAGGTAAGAAAGACTATGCAGGTGCAGAGGGCAGGAGGAAAAGGAGCAGTTGGAGGCGAAAGAGACAAAGTCTCCTCAGTATTTCTCAATTCAGAAAACGTGTCAGTTTACCTCCTTCAGCTTGCTTCCTCTAATGGAGATAATTTTCTCAGTTCTTTTAGAAATTTTAGAAATTTAGAAATTTCTAGGTCTCATTGGAAGTAAGTCTCCCATTTAATTTGTCTGGTTCTAAAACCAAATTTGTCTTTTTTTTTTTTTCTTTGAGACAGGGTCTCACTATGTCACCCAGACTGGAGTGCAGTGGTGTGATCTCGGCTCACTGCACTCACCACTTGCTGCATGACAGCCAGTAAGTCAAGGGATGAGGTGTAGGGGCAGGGAAGGTGACTTTATTCCAGAGAGCCACCAAACTGAACAGATGGTGAACTAATATCCTAAGAAACCATCTTAAATTAATATGATTTTCAGGTTCCTTGTACGTTAGGGAAGGGAGGAAGAAGGAGGCGGTTGAGGTGAAGAGATCTGACAGTGACAGACTTATAGGCTGCAGTGAGAGCCCAAGGGGATGGTGAAAATTCTTTGTCCTTTGTCAGGTCACACTGCTCTTATAAATCTTCAACATAACACTGTTACTTGTGTATACCACCTCTCTGCCTTCTCAGGAGTTAAGTCTGGGGAAGGGATTATTATCATATGTGCTTTAAAGTTAAACTGCAAGCTACATCCCTCCCGTAGATAGCTTGGCTTATGTGCAGAAATAAGAAAAAGCCGTTAGCCTAAAAGATATCACCACAGGGTAGGAAGGGTTAGGAGCAAAATGCAGTTAGTCATGCTAGGCCTCCTTTTCATTGTTATATATTTAATTTATTTGAAGTCATAATTTTAATTTTTCATACATTTCTTTTTTCTTTTTTTTTTTTTTGAGACAGAATCTTACTGTGTCACCCCCCAGGATGGAGTGCAGTGGCATGACCTTGGCTCACTACAACCTCTGCCTTCCAGGTTCAAGCGATTCTCCTGCCTCAGCCTTCTGAGTAGCTGGGATTACAGGAGCCCACCACCATGCCAGGCTAATTTTTGTATTTTTAGTAAAGACAGGGTTTCATCATGTTTTCCAGGCTGGTCTCGAACTCCTGACCTCGGGCTCCCAAAGTTCTGGGATTACAGGCATAAGTCCCCGTGCCCAGCCTAACCAAGATTATTAAACCATTCGAATTTGTCAAAAGAGTCACACTGATTTTTTAAAAATAAAGTAATGGGCTGGGTGCGGTGGCTCACACCTGTAAACCCAGCACTTTGGGAAGCCATACCGTGTGGATCATGAGGTCAGGAGTTGGAGACCAGCCTGACCAACATGGTGAAACCCCATGTCTATTAAAAATACAAAAATTAGCCGAGTGCGGTGGTGTGCACCTGTAAACCCAGCTACTCAGGAAGCTGAGGCAGGAGAATCGCTTTAACTCGGGAGGCAGAGGTTGCAGTGAGCCAACACCGCACACTGCATTCCAGCCTAGGTGAGAGAGTGAGACTCCAACTCAATAAATGAGACTCCAATTCAATAAATAAATAAATAAATAAATAAATAAATAAATAAATAAAATAATAGCGTAATGAACTTGTTCATCTTATATATTAAATATTTACATTATTTAAATTGTTCAAAAGCATCAAAAATTCCTCTCTGCTATCAACTTCATTTCATTTGTTTTATTGTACCAAACTATGAAGACCATTAATTTAATCTACAGCTAAATCTATCATTTTTTCATGTTAGAAATTCAACAAGAAAATTTTTCCCTATTGAAACTTCGCATTTCAAGCATAAGTAGGCTGGGCGAGGTGGCTCACACCTGTAATCCCAACACTTTGGGAGACCAAGACAGGTACATCACTTGAGGTCTGGAGTTTGAGGCCAGCCTGGCTAACATGGTGAAACCCCATCTCTACTAAAAATATAAAAATTAGCTGGGCATGGTGGCATGCACCTGTAATGCCAGCTACTCTGGAGGCTGAGGCAGGCAAATAGCTTCAACGTGGGAGGTGGAGCTTGCAGTGAGCTCAGGTCGCACCACTGCACTCCAGCCTGGGCTACACAGCAAGACGCTGTCTCAAAAATAAATAAATAAGCATAAGTATTAAAAAACATAAAAATAAAAAGTAAGGCACAGTGTCTTACTCTGTTATCCAGGCTAGAGTGCAGCAGGGCAATTATAGCTGACCAACCTGGAACTTCCCGGCTCAGGCAACACTCCTGGCTCAGCTTGCCTTGTATTTTTTTTAGAGATGAGGTCTTGCCCTGTTGCCCAGGTTGGTCTTCAACTGCTGGCCTGAAGCAATCCTTCCAGCCTGTTGAGTTGCTGGAAGTACAGGTGCAAGACATGCAGCCTAGCATTGTAGTAAAACAATTTTCAGGCCGGGCGCGGTGGCTCAAGCCTGTAATCCCAGCACTTTGGGAGGCCGAGACGGGCGGATCACGAGGTCAGGAGATCAAGACCATCCTGGCTAACCCGGTGAAACCCCGTCTCTACTAAAAAATACAAAAAAAAAACCTAGCCAGGCGAGGTGGCGGGCGCCTGTAGTCCCAGCTACTCGGGAGGCTGAGGCAGGAGAATGGCGTGAACCCGGGAGGCGGAGCTTGCAGTGAGCTGAGATCCAGCCACTGCACTCCAGCCTGGGCGACAGAGCGAAACTCCGCCTCAAAAAAAAAAAAAAAAAAAAAAACAATTTTCAGCAAATTCTTAATTTTCTTTCTTTTTCTTTCTTTCTTTCCTTTTTTTTTTTTTTTTTTTTTTTTTGAGTTGGGAGTCTCACTCTGTCACCCAGGCTGGAGGGCAGTGGCACAAGCATAGTTCCCTGCAGCCTGCCTCAGTCTCCCTAGTAGCTGAGATCAGATTCATGCATTATCATGCCCTGCCAACTTTAAAAAAATTAGCTGGCCGGGCGCGGTGGCTCAAGCCTGTAATCCCAGCACTTTGGGAGGTCGAGACGGGCGGATCACGAGGTCAGGAGATCAAGACCATCCTGGCTAACACAGTGAAACCCCGTCTCTACTAAAAAAATACAAAAAAAATAGCTGGGCGAGGTGGCGGGCGCCTGTAGTCCCAGCTACTCGGGAGGCTGAGGCAGGAGAATGGCGAAAACCCGGGAGGCGGAGCTTGCAGTAAGCTGAGATCCGGCCACTGCACTCCAGCCTGGGTGACAGAGAAAGACTCCGTCTCAAAAAAAAAAAAAAAAAAAAAAAAAATTAGCTAATACTTAAAAATTTGGGCCGGGCCTGGTGGCTCACGCCTGTAATCCCAGCACTTTGGGAGGCCGAGGCGGGCGGAACACGAGGTCAGGAGATCAAGACCATCCTGGCTAATCTGGTGAAACCCCATCTCTACTAAAAACACAAAAAATTAACCGGGCGTGGTGGCGGGCACCTGTAGTCCCAGCTACTCAGGAGGCTGAGGCAGGAGAATGGCGTGAACCCGGGAGGCGGAGCTTGTAGTGAGCCGAGATGGCGCCACTGCACTCCAGCCTGGGGGACAGAGCGAGACTCCATCTTAAAAAAAAAAAAAAAAAAAAAATTGTAGAGACAGGGGTTTCACTATGTTGCCCAGACTGGTCTCTAGCTCCTAACCTCAATTAATCCTCCCTCCTCAGCCTCCTAAAATGCTGGGATTGCAGATATGAGCCACCATACCTGGCTTCATTTTCTTATTTTAATTTTATTTAAGTCATTATTATTATTATTGTTCATAAAATAATTGGGGCAGTGACTCCTTTAACATTTTGGAGACCTAATTTTTCTATTCACTTCACTGAAAGAGTATGCCAATTTGTTTCATGAGAAAATATCCTGTATTTATAAAGCAGGAAAATTCCTACCACCAAACTAGGGAGCATTCTCAAGAAACTAATTGTGCTAAGTAACATCACTTCAGTGAAAAGAGAGGCAACGGTATCTATTAACAATGTTTATCAGTGAAGGAAATAAACTGAAAAATATGAACAACATTAGATCCTTGGAGGGCCTTCATTGCTGAAAATCTGAGTAATATTGTGATACCATTTTGAGTCCAGCAGGACATTCTCTTTCCAGGGCGTGTAACAGTGAGTGAATAGTTTCTTTTCATTCATTTTCATTAAGGGCTGAACTTCCTTAATGTTCTGGAGATTATTAAATTTGATTTGTAAGATTGTGAAAAGTGCTTATATTGCTGATTCCATTGCTTTTATGTGATCATATAAACCTTATCTCTCCTTTCTATAGTGTGGTTTAAACTTAATCCTTAAAAGACATGTATTTGAATTTTTCAGCTGGTTAGAAACCTAAATATACCAGTCAAAGAAAACTGCTCCTTACATGCTACAGATTTAGTTTTCTTCCTATACTAAGATGTCTTTTAGATACAGTAAATTTGTTCAAGCCAAGAGCTCCTATGGAACGAAGTTGGGTGGAAGGGGGGACATTGAGTAGTAAGATCACTCTTGTAATAGAGATGCCACTCTTGCAGATATTGACAACTATTAGGTCCATAAAATTTTTACCAAATATTGGAAAGACAAGATCTGAACAACTTATCATTGCTGCAGTCTCAAGGATCAGGAAATGCCATTATTCTCAGGACAATAAATAGACAATTTAAAAAGACTCACAGACCAGATTAGCTGTCATGTATTACCAAACAGGGACTAGATCCTTGTCAACATGACCCAACAGAGATTGTCCCCACAAATTCACTTCATAACCTCAAAACCAAAAACCCACACTGATGGCAAAAAATAATGATGCAACAATGAGAGACAGAGAGAGAGACATGTTCTATAGCCATACTTAGTGGGTAAAAGAGCTCAATTTCTGCTCATGATACTTAATAGAACATAGGGAACCTGAGCCAATAGCTCAGAGGGTTCAGATCTGCACCAAGTGCCTGTTGGATGTAGGATTGTGCCGTCTCCAATAAAATGTCCCATATGAACTAATTTTTTTTTTTAATTTTTTTTTTTAAGACAGACTCTCACTCTGTTGCCCAGGCTGGGGTGCAGTGGCACGATCACTGCAACCTCTGCGTCCCGGGTTCAAGCGATTCTCCTGCCTCACCCTCCTGAGTAGTTGCGATTACAGACACACACTACCACAAAACCAATGAGATACTTCTGGGAGTTAAAAAGAGATGAATTTACAGTGTCATTTGAGAAGGGGTGTTAAGGTATTTGCCAGGGTACTGACCCGTGTCAGGTATAAACCGCAGGTTGAGCGAGAGCTAAGTATTTTATGTCCATGAAGGTGATAAGCGAGGGCCTGAAGAAAGAGGAACAGGGGAGGACGCTGGCACCAGGAATAGGAAAGGGCTGCTTGAAGGTAGGAAGGATGGGTCGGGGTGCTATCTAGAAAGTTGCCTGGCAATGGATCTAGGATGCGTAAGCGAGACCTCAAACAAGAAGCTGTCGCTTAAATAAACTCTGAAGAAAGACAAGATAGGTAAACGGCAGGAGACAGTAGGGGATTGGACCCGGCTCCACATAAAACTTCCCGCCTATACTTCAGGAAGGATCGCAGCGCATTTCGGTCAAGACAGGTGAGACTGCGGTTCTGACCTGCGGGCCTGGATGAATATGCGCTAGGGCACCTGGGCGCCGGCAGAGCCTTTCCCCTACGCAAAGTAAGCGTGTTATGTTTACAACCCAACGGGGACAGTAGAGCCCCAAAGGCCCTAATTTCTTCCCAAAGAACCGCGCCCCTCTGCGTGGTTTCTAGCTGGCTCTAGGAGGTGAGAACACATTCCCCGCTAGCACAGAAATCCTACAAACTCCTGTGAGGGCTGCGGTTACAAGCAGAGGCTGTGTAAAAGGTGACTGGGGGAAAATTTTCACAGAGCATGAGAACCCAAGAGACTGGAGACCTTGGAACAATCTCTGCAAAAAGCAGGCCCTCGTAAAAAAGGGAAGAGAAGAGCTGTGCGGCCTTCGCGCTAGTTAACTTGTGTTACAAAGGATGATGCTTTTTACTTCGCCTCCGGCAAAGAAATGACAAGTTACTTCCTATCCCAAGCCTTCCACTGTAAGAATCACACAAGACACCAACCAAAATACAAACTACTAGAAAGAAACAAAAGCCCTTACTATATAATCTGCTTTTATAGGAACAGAAAATGTCAGGGGAAAGCGCGAACGCAGTCCCCCACTACCACAAATTATGCAGTCGAGTTTCCCACATTTGGGGAAATCGCAGGGGTCAGCACATCCGGAGTGCAATGGATAAGCCTCGCCCTGGGAAAACCACCTTCGTGATCATGGTATCTCCCCTGCCAGGTAAGTATGAGTTTCTACACCTCCGCCCCGCCACAGCCTCATACGCCTCACCCTTTACACTCACGGTCACTTGCCACGCGCACTCCCCAGCCCTTCTAGCCCTGATACACAGCTGGAATTCTCAGGTCCGACCAGCGGACCTCAACCCGCTCCACGGCATGGAAACTCCTTTGTGGCGAAGCAGCAGGTGGCCAAGCAGCAGCCCCTGCGCTGCCTCATCTACATAGAAGTCGCCCTACCCGTGATGTCACCGACAGTGTCTTTCCCAGTCTTCGCCTGCCTTTCTGTCACTCAGTCGACCAATCCACTGCAGGAGCCGGAAAGGGGAAGTGACGTCTGCCTCGTCCTTTTTCCCTCCCGCCCCGGCATGTGTTCTCTTCCAAAGAAGCAGGTCCCTAACTTCTGTTGCGGAGCAACCTTTCTGCGGCCAGATGGATCCTGGGCACCCTTCTTCAAATAATGGCTTTTAATTCGCAAAAACTCCTGTGCGGAACGTTTAGGATTACAAAGGAAACCGGTTCTCTTCACATCCTTATCCTTGTGATGTAGCGTTCCGCTTGAAATTGGAAGCCGTTTAATATCAGAAACCGTATTTATGAAAGTAAAGAGGCAGGTCGGATGACTGCAAACCAGCCTTCCTTACTGGTTTTATCACTGGTAATGTTATAAAGACAGTTGTCCAGTTTCATGAATCTTGTTGCTTGTTTTCCAAATTCAGTGTTGTAGAAAAATATGCTGCCCCAGAAGAGATGGTTGGACACTCTCAAGCGTGGTGTTGGACGTTGTCATCTCTTGGGCAGCCATGTCCAGACCTCAGTCCTTACCTTACATTAGTTTTTTATATTCTGCGAAGACAAAACCAAAATAATCCAAATTTGACACAAATACCTGGGCTACATCTTATTTGAGATGTTTAACAAATGTCTGGATCGTCTTTTCTTACATATTACGCGGGAAACACTGTGAAGTAGTAAATTTGGAATGCCAAAGTCAAAGACCATTTGAATATTTACAAGTAGATTTCAAACAGGAATAATACAAGGTAGTCACAGGATAACAAATTGTAGGCAGTAGACTTACATGACTTGAGGCTGTGGGCTGATAAGAGGCTGGAAAACCAGGGTGTGGACCAAGCTGGTTGAGACTGACTGGACCCAATGTGGTGCTGGATTGGACGGAAGTATTACCTAGACCGTCATTATATGCTCATTAACATACTAAATCACACACCTACCAGTGCCATGACAGTTCTGAGACCATTATTTGATGTAAAAATGGATGGCGCCACAGTTCCGAGAAATCTCCACCTTTACCTGGGAATTTTCATGAATATTCCATTCCTTGGTTAAAGAAACCCATCAAGATGAAACCCCAGAACCCATTGTTCTCTCTCCGGTGTGCCCAAACTCCCCTTTCTTGAGTGTGTACTTTTTGCTTTGCAATAAAATCTCTTCTTTCACTATTTGCTGACTCATCCTTGACTTCATTCTTAAGGTGGTGTCAAGAGCCTGGACACCACAGCTGGGGTTGAGATCCCCCCCAGTTTCTGGGGACCTCCCGCAGCCCACCAGTATCAGATTCTATTACATTGCTCAAATCACAAAACATCGAGTGGAGAGTTCTCCTTGGAGATCATAAAGTAAAGATTTTGTGGCATGGTGGCCAGTTAGGCCACTGGAAGGCATGGCAAAATATTGAAAATGATGGATTAGATGACAGTGTAGTAACTGCTGAATACTAAATACTTGATCCAGACCCCATTCCCTGGAGATTGACAGGGAGACACATTGTCCAGGCAGTAGTGGAGAAATACTTTCTGGGTATCTGACCAGCCTTTGTGGAAAGAACTGGCACCATCCTGCAGATATAACCACCTGATGGGCTCTTCCCACCTAAAGTACACACAAAATCAATTCATGGAGACCATGGCATTGCAGTAAAGAGTTTCATTGACACAGGCCAGCCACGACATGTGGGAGACAGAGTTGTTACCCAAATCAATCTCACTGAAGGCTTGGAGGTCATGGGTTTTTCAGATGGTTTGGTGGGGAGGCGGCTAGGACTTGGGCGGTGCTGATTGTCGGGGATGAAATCACAGGGACGTGGAAAATGACCCTCCTGCATTGAGTCAGCTTCTGGGTGGGGGCTAAGGGACTGGTTGATTTTCGGGCCAAATGGTGCCATCCAGTAGTCAGAAATGCAAAAGCCTGAAAAGACAACTCAAGAGACCAATCTTAGATTCTACAATAGTGATGTTCTTCACAGCAGTTATTGGGGAAGCTGCAAATCTTGCGACCTCTGGAATAATGACTGGTAATTATTTAACAAGGCATACATCTTAGTAGAATTCAGGCCTCTTTCATCCTTCTAACTTGGTGGCCTTTCATGAGTTTTAGAGGGGTAATTTAGTTTTGGGGAAGGTTATCCTTTAAACCAACCTTTCGGGCTATCCCCAAGCTTTTTGGCACCAGGGACTGGTTTCACGGAAGACAATTTTTCCATGGAAAGGGGTGGTGGATGGTTTCCGGATGAAACTGTTCCACCTCAGGATATCAGGCATTAATTATAGTCTCATAAGGAGTGCGCAATCTGGGTCCCTCACATGCGCAGTTCCCAATAGGGTCCGAGCTCTGATGAGCATCTAATGCTGATGCAGATCTGACAAGAGGCGGAGCTCAGGTGGTAATGCTTGGAGGCCTGCAGCTCACCTCCTGCTGTTCAGCTGGGTTCCTAACAGGCCATGGACCAGTAGCTGTCTTGTGGCCCTGGGGGATGGGGACCCCTGATTTAAACTATAAACTCAATTTTTCCCAAAGACAGCTTGGGAGAAATTGCACATGAATGAGCAAAGCCAGCTAGCCTGTGAGGCTAGAACCAAGATGGGGCCAGCCACGTCAGCTTTCTCCTATTGTCATAATTTTGCAAAGGTAGTTTTTGAGGGACTGCACTGGACACTTGTTAAAAACATAAGTCAGATTTTATTGTATGTGCTACAATAGGCAAGAGAGGCCAGCAGAGAACTGAGCTCAACCTCAAATACAGCAGGAGGAGTTGAAGATTATACCCAATTGGCAAGATAAGAAAGTCAGTAGATGGAAAATTACTAAGAGGAACTTGATTAGCTATCAAAAGTGGTTGGGAGGACTCTTGCTAAACTAGACTCAACAGTATTCTTTTCTAAAACTGGACTTGGCAGGCCAAGAACTAACAGAGAAAAGGGCTCAGAAGAAATTACTAAGTTGTGGTGAAAGATGGAGTCCTTGTCAACTCTACACCCAAGCTTCTGCAAATAAACAAAGACCGACCAAATAGAAAAAAGCAAAGGCTATTTATTCCGAGCTTGCTATGGCAGAGAGTCAGTTACTGTGACTTGTGTTTTGGCAGAGACTTGAAGGCAGTCAGGAGGGTGGGAAAGCTTTTTAAAAAGAAAGGCTTCAGGTACGCTTGGACTGGAGGCTGTCAGCATGGTAAAGCTGTAGATAGATGAAGAAAATCAAAATATTTTATCCTAGAATGCATTTCTTTGGCATATTTTAAGATGGCTGTCAGAGAGCCAGCAAACAGAAGTAACTCTGCAAAACTGTCTTTTGTAGGGGAAATTTACACCTGCAGAGAATCTTCATTAATCCAGCCTTACCTTGTCAGGATTGAGAAAAATAAGCCCTAGGCCCTACAACCAACTGAACGGACTTTTTCTAGAGAAGGTTCTACTGCATGGGGAATATTTATATATATGCAACAAAAGGTATTTGCCACCACACATACATCTCCCTGCTCAGCTAAATATATCATCTAAAGTCATGTGATTGTCTAGTACAATCTTAGGCAGTGAATAAATAGCTTTTGATTCAGCTGCAAAAGAGGCTGCAGTTTCATCAGCAATGTATTTCTTTCTTTTTCTTTCAGAGACAGTGACTGGCTCTGTGGCCCAGGCTGGAGAGCAGTGGCACCATCATAGTTCACTGCAGCCTCGAACTCCTGAACTTAAGTGATCCTCTTGCCTCAGCTCCTGAGTCACTGGGACTACTGGCTAGAGCCACCATGCCTGGTTTTCATCAGCAATGTTTCCTGAAGTTACAGAAAGATTTGTAATCCTAGGAGGAAACACTCCCTTGAAGCAAAGGTGTTCACTCCCCAAAAATGGAAGGAGCTATCTTCTTGATAGCCTGGCAGATAGTTCTCAGGTTTTGCCCCACAGACTCTCTAAGATAGCACAGTGGTCATGCCTAGTGAAAAGTTTGAGGGAAGTCGCCCAATGTTGGGTTTCTCCAGAACTCCCGACCATGTGATCCACCCACCTCAGCCTCTCAAAGTGCTGGGATTACAGGCATGAGCCGCCATGCCCGGCTTGAGTCGGGAGTCTCACTCTGTCACCCAGGCTGGAGGACAGTGGCACAAGCATAGTTCCCTGCAGCCTGCCTCTGTCTCTCCAGTAGCTGAGTTTAGAGTCAAGCATCATCATGCCCTGCCAACTTTAAAAATTTGGCTAATACTTAAAAATTTGTAGAGACAGGGGTTTCACTCTGTTGCCCAGGCTGGTCTCCAACTCCTAACCTCAACTGATCCTCCCTCCGCAGCCTCCTAAAGTGCTGGGATTGCAGATATGAGCCACCATACCTGGCTTCATTTTCTTATTTTAATTTTATATAAGTGATTATTATTGTTCCTAAGATAATTGGGGCAGTGACTCCTTTAACATTTTAGAGACCTAATCTGTCTATTCACTTCACTGAAAGAGTATAGCAGTTTGTTTTATGAGAAAATATCTTATATTTGTAAAGCAGGAAAATTCCTTCCACCAAACTAGGGGGCATTCTCAAGAAACCAATTGTGCTAAGTAACATCACTTAAGGTGAAAGAGAGGCAATGGTATCTATTAACAACGTTTATCAGTGAAGGAAATAAACTGAAAACATGAACATCATTAGATCCTTGGAGGGCCTTCATTGCTGAAAATCTGAGTAATATTGTGATACCCTTTTGAGTCAGGCAGGACATTCTCTTTCTAGGGCATGTAACAGTGGGTGAATAATTTCTTTTCTTTCATTTTCATTAAGGACTGAACTTCCTTAATGTTCTGGAGATTATTCAATTTGATTTGTATAGTTGTGAAAAGTGCTGATTCCATTGCTTGTATGTGATCATGTAAATCTTTTCTCTCCTTTCTGTAGTGTGCTTTAAACTTATTCCTTAAAGGACATGTATTTGAATTTTTCAGCTGGTTAGAAACCTGAATACACCAATCAAAGAAAACTGCTCCTTACATGCTACAGATTTAGTTTTCTTCCTGTACTAAGATGTCTTTTAGATATAGTAAATTTGTTCAAGCCAAGAGCTCCTTTGGAACAAAGTTGGGTGGAAGGGGGGACATTGAGTAGTAAGATCACTCTTGTAATAGAGATGCCACTCTTGCAGATATTGACAACTATTGGACCCATAATATTTTAACCAAACATTGGAAAGACAAGATCTGAACAACTTATCATTGCTGCAGTCTCAAGGATCAGGAAATACCATTATTCTCAGGACAATAAACAGATAATAAAAAAGACTCACAGACCAGATTAGCTGTCATGTCAACAGGGACAAGGGTCAACGCGACCCAACAGAGACTGTCCCCAGAAATTCACTTCATAACCTCAAAACCAAAAACCCACACTGATGGCAAAAAATAATGATGCAATAATGTGTGTGTGTGAGACAGAGTCCTGTCCTATAGCCGTACTTAGTGGGTAAAAGCCAAAGAGCTCAATTTCTGCTCATGATACTTAATAGAACACGGGAAACATGAGCCAATAGCTCAGTGGGTTCAGATCTGCACCAAGTGCCTGTTGGATGCAGGATTGTACTGTCTCCAATAATGTGTCTCAGATGCACTAATTTTTTTTCTCTCTCTTTTTTTTTTTTTAGACAGTCTTGCTCTGTTACCCAGGCTGGGGTGCAATGGTGCGATCTCAGCTTACTGCAACCTCCGCCTCCCGGGTTCAAGTGATTCTCCTGCCTCAGCCTCCTGAGTAGTTGGGATTACAGACACACACCATCACGCCCGGCTATTCTTTTTTTTTTTTTTTTTTTTTTTTTTTTTAATGTATTTTTAGTAGAGACAGAGTTTCACCATGTTGGTCAGGTTGGTCTCGAACTCCTGACCTCAGTTGATCAGAAGTAGGTGAGGTCAGAAAACATACCCTGGGAGAGGCCGGCACAATGCTCAGAACCGCCATCGCTAGCCCTGGGGTTTTCTTCTGTAGTGGAATTCGTGTAGTGCAGGGACAAAACCAATCAGATACTTCTGGGAGTTAAAAAGAGATGCATATACAGTGCAATTTGAGAAGGGGTATTAAGGAATTTGCCAGGGTACTGACGCGTGTCAGGTGTAAACCGCAGGTTGAGAGAGGGCTAAGTATTTTCTGTCCATGAAGGTGATAAGCGAGGGCCTGAAGAGGAACGAGGGAGGACACTGGCACCAGAAATACCAAAGGGCTGCTTGAAGGTGGGAAGGATGGGTCGGGGTGCTATCTAGAAAGTTGCCTGGCAATGGATCTAGGACGTGTAAGCGAGACCTCAAACAAGAAGCCGTTGCTTAAACAAAGTCTGAAGAAAGACAAGATATGTAAACGGCAGGAGATAGGAGGAAACTGGACCCGGCTCCACATAAAACTTCCCGCCTATACTTCAGGAAGGATCGCAGCGCATTTTGGCCAAGACAGGTGAGACTGCGGTTCTGACCTGCGGGCCTGGATGAATATGCGCTAGGGCACCTGGACGCCGGCAGAGCCGTTCCCCTACCCAAAGTAAGCGTGTTATGTCTACAACCCAACGGGGACAGTAGAGCCCCAAAGGCCCTGCTTTCTTCCCAAAGAACAGCGCCCCTCTGCGTAGTTTCTACCTGGCTCTAGGAGGTGAGAACACATTCACCGTTAGCACAGAAATCCTACACACTCCTGTGGGGGCTACGGTTAGAAGCAGAGGCTGTGTAAAAGGTTACTGGGGCTAGAAAAACACGGATATTTTCACAGAGCATGAGAACCCCAGAGACTGGAGACCTTGGACCAATCTCTGCAATAAAGCAGGCACCTCTTAGAAAGGAAAAAGCTGTGCAGCCCCGCTCAAGATAGTTCGTGGCTGACACTTCACCTCAGGCGGAGACGCGACATGCTACACTTCCTATTCTCATGCCTTCCACTTCAAAATTACACTTAGATTGAAAAACTTCAAACTATGAAAATAAGTAACCTTCAGGATACAACCTGTTCTTTAAACCACAAAAAGGCAGGGGAAAGCGCGAACGCAGTCCCCCACTACCACAAATTATGCAGTCGAGTTTCCCACATTTGGGGAAATCGCAGGGGTCAGCACATCCGGAGTGCAATGGATAAGCCTCGCCCTGGGAAAACCACCTTCGTGATCATGGTATCTCCCCTGCCAGGTAAGTATGAGTTTCTACCCCTCCGCCCCACCACAGCCTCATACGCCTCACCCTTTACACTCACGGTCACTTGCCACGCGCACTCCCGAGCCCTTCTAGCCCTGACACACAGCTGGGATTCTCAGGTCCGACCAGCGGTCCTCAACCCGCTCCACGGCATGGAAACTCCTTCGTGGCGAAGCAGCAGGTGGCCAAGCAGCAGCCCCTGCGCTGCCTCATCTACATAGAAGTCGCCCTACCCGTGATGTCACCGACAGTGTCTTTCCCAGTCCCCGTCTGCCTTTGTGTCACTCAGCTGACCAATCCGCTGCAGGAGCCGGCAAGGGGAAGTGACATCTGTCTCTCCCTTTTCCCCTCCCGCCCTGGCGTCTGTTCTCTCCCAAAGAAGCAGATACTTAGCCTGTGTTGCGGAGACTTTTCCGCGGTCAGATGGATCCTGGGCACCCCTCTTCAAATAATGGCTTTTAATTCGCAAAAACTCCTGTGCGGAACGTTTAGGATTACAAAGGAAACCGGTTCTCTTCACATCCTTATCCTTGTGATGTAGCGTTCCGTTTGAAATTGGAAGCCGTTTAATAGCAGAGAGAAACCGTATTTATGAAAGTAAAGAGGCAGGTCGGATGACTGCAAACCAGCCTTCCTTACTGGTTTTATCACTGATAATGTTATAAAGACAGTTGTCTAGTTTCATGAATGTTGTAGGGTTTTTTGTTTTGTTTTGTTTTTTTGTGTTTTGATGTTGTTGTTTTCCAAACTCAGTATTGTAGAAAAATATGCTGCCCCGGAAGAGATGTTTGGACACTCTCAAGCGTGGTGTTGGACTTTGTCAGCTCTTGCACAGCCATCTCCAGACCTTAGTCCTTACCTTATGTTAGTTTTTTATATTCTGCAAAGACAAAACAAAAATAATCCCAATTTGACACAAATACCCGGGATACATCTTATTTGAGATGAATAACAAATGTCTGGATCATCTTTTCTTACATATTACGCAGGAAACACTGTGAAGTTAGCAAAGTTGGGATGCTAAATTCAAAGACCATTTGAATATTTAGAAGTAGATTTGAGACAGGAGTAATATAGGGTGGTCACAGGATAACAAATTTTAGGCAGTAGATTCACATGACTTGAGGCCATGGGCTGATAAGACGCTGAAAAACCAGAGCGTGGACCAAGCTGGCTAAGACTGCACCCAAGGTGGTGCTGGATTAGACGTAGGTTTTACCTATCCCCTCATATGCTCATT
This sequence comes from Chlorocebus sabaeus, assembly GCF_047675955.1. Classification (NCBI taxonomy): domain Eukaryota; kingdom Metazoa; phylum Chordata; class Mammalia; order Primates; family Cercopithecidae; genus Chlorocebus; species Chlorocebus sabaeus. Next base: position 120,270,553 of record NC_132923.1, on the reverse strand, counting down.
AACATACTAAATCACATACCCACCAGTACCATGACAGTTCTGAGACCATTATTTGATGTAAAAATGGATGGAACCACAGTTCTGAGAAATCTGCACCTTTACCTGGAAATTTTCATGAATATTCCACTCCTTGGTTGAAGAAACCCATCAAGATGAAACCCCAGAACCCATTGTTCTCTCTCCGGTATGCCCAAACTCCCCTTTCTTGAGTGTGTACTTTTTGCTTCGCAATAAATCTCTCCTTTCACTATTTGCTGACTCATCCTTGACTTCATTCTTAAGGTGGTGTCAAGAGCCTGGACACTACAGCTGGGGTCGAGATCCCCCCCAGTTTCTGGGGACTTCTCGCAGCCCACCAGCATCAGATTCTATTCCATTGCTCAAATCACAAAACAACAAGTGGAGTGTTCTCCTTGGAGATCATAAAGTAAAGATTTTGTGGCATGGTGGCCAGTTAGGCCACTGGAAGGCATGGCAAAGTATTAAAAATGAGGGATTAGATGACAGTGTAGTAACTGCTGAATACTAAATACTTGATCCAGACCCCGTTCCCTGGAGATTGACAGGGAGACACATTGTCCAGGCAGTAGTGGAGAAATACTTTCTGGGTATCTGACCAGCCTTTGTGGAAAGAACTGGCACCATCCTGCAGATGTAACCGCCTGATGGGTTCTTCCTGCCCAGTGTACACACAAAATCAATTCATAGAGACCATGGCTTTGCAATAAAGAGTTTCATTGACACAGGCCAGCCACGACATGTGGGAGACAGAGTTGTTACCCAAATCAATCTCACTGAAGGCTTGGAGGTAATGGGTGTTTCAGATAGTTTGGTGGGGAGGGGGCTAGGACTTGGGCAGTGCTGATTGTTGGGGATGAAATCACGGTGGGGTGAAAATGACCCTCCTGCATTGAATCAGCTTCTGGGTGGGGGCTAAGGGACTGGTTGATTTTCGGGCCAAATGGTGCCATCCAGTAGTCAGAAATGCAAAAGCCTGAAAAGACAATTCAAGAGGCCAATCTTAGGTTCTACAATAGTGATGTTCTTCACAGCAGTTATTGGGGAAGCTGCAAATCTTGCGACCTCTGGAATAATGGCTGGTAATTATTTAACAAGGCATACATCTTAGTAGAATTCAGGCCTCTTTCATCCTTCTAACTTGGCGGCCTTTCATGAGTTTTACAGGGGTAATTTAGTTTTGGGGAAGGTTATCATTTAAACCAATCTTTCTGGCTATCCCCAAGCTTTTTGGCACCAGGGACTGGTTTCACAGAAGACAATTTTTCCATGAAAGGGGGTGGTGGATGGTTTCCAGATGAAACTGTTCCACCTCGCATCATCAGGCATTAGTTACAGTCTCATAAGGAGTGCGCAATCTGGATCCCTCACATGCGCAGTTCCCAATAGGGTCCGAGCTCCGATGAGCATCTAATGCTGATGCAGATCTGACAAGAGCTCAGGTGGTAATGCTTGAAGGCCTGCAGCTCACCTCCTGCTGTTCAGCTGGGTTCCTAACAGGCCATGGACCAGTAGCTGTCTTGTGGCCCTGGGGGATGGGGAACCCGATTTAAACTATAAACTCAATTTTTCCCAAAGACAGCTTGGGAGAAATTGCACATGAATGAGCAAAGCCAGCTAGCCTGTGAGGCTAGAACCAAGATGGGACCAGCCACGTCAGCTTTCTCTTATTGTCATAATTTTGCAAAGGTAGTTTCTGAGGGACTGCACTGGACACTTGTTAAAAACATGAGACAGATTTTATTGTATGTGCTACAATAGGCAAGAGAGGCAAACAGAGAACTGAGCTTAACCTCAAATACAGCAGGAGGAGTTGAAGATTATAGCAAATTGGCAAGATAAGAAAGTCAGTGGATGGAAAATTACTAAGAGGAATTTGATTAGCTATCAAAAGTGGTTGGGAGGACTCTTGCTAAACTAGACTCAACAGTATTCTTTTCTAAAACTGGACTTGGCAGGCCAAGAACTAACAGAGAAAAGGGCTCAGAGGAAAATACTGAGATGTGGTGAAAGATGGAGTCCTTGTCAACTCTACACTGAAGCTTCTGCAAATAAACAAGGACCAACCAAATGGAAAAAAGCAAAGGCTATTTATTCCGAGCTTGCTATAGCAGGGAGTCAGTTACTGTGACTTGTGTTTTGGCAGAGTCTGAAGGCAGTCAGGAGGGTGGGAAAACTTTTTAAAAAGAAAGGCTTCAGGTACGCTTGGACTGGAGGCTGTCAGCATGGTGAAGCTGTAGATAGAAGAAGAAAATCAAAATATTTTATCCCAAAATATATTTCTTTGGCATATTTTAAGATGGCTGTCAGAGAGCCAGCAAACAGAAATAACTCTGCAAAACTGTCTTTTGTAGGGGAAATTTACACCTGCAGAGAATCTGCATTAATCTGGCCTTACCTTGTCAGGATTGAGAAACACAAATAAGCCCTAGGCCCTACAACCAACTGAACGGACTCTCTCTTGGCTGACAGTACCGCAGAGAAACCTTGAAAGCTATTTCTGCCTGTGGCAGGCTAGGAGGTCGCACATGCCCCCTAAAAACCCCTCCCTCACTAACTGCCATTATGAGGCAGGAGAACAGCAGAGGGAATTGGAAGTTGTATAAAAGGCAGAATGAGTAAAAGCAGAAACAGAAGCAAGGTGATGGGGTGGGAGAGCAAGAAGCAAGATAAAAGGCAGAAGTTGAGCAGCCAAAACAAAAAGCAAGATTAAAGAAAGCAAGCAAGCCCAGGCTCGGTGGCTCACACCTGTAATCCCAGCACTTTGAGAGGCCAAGGCGGGCAGATCACCTGAGGTCAGGAGTTTGAGACCAGCCTGGAAAACATGGCAAAACCCCGTCTCTACCAAAAATACAAAAAATTAGCTGGGCATGGTGGAGTACTCCTGTACTCCCAGCTACTTGGGGTTCAAGGAGCATCGCTTGAACCCAGGAGGCAGAGGTTGCAGTGAGCTGAGGTTGCGCCACTGCACTCCAGACTGGACAACAGGGCAAGACTCTGTCTCAAAAAGCAAACAAACAAACAAACAAAAAAACAGCAAGCAAGGACCCCATGGCCAGCAAGTTCCAAACCAGTAAAAGGGCAGCTCCTGAGAGTTAGGCATTGAGAAAAAAAGTATCCTTAACATGACTCCATATGATAATCAGCTCATTACAACTCATGCATATGGATTGCATATCATGCGTGTACTTAAAAGTATGGGATGGAGGCAACGTGCAAGCACACAAGGGGCAAAGTAACTAAGCAACCCACCTATCAATCAAAAGACAAACACTGGCTAACGATTGGGCATCCCTGTGAAGAGAAGAAAAACCACCACACATAAAAAGACCCAGAGTACACCAAACTCATACAGATCTCATCTCCCAGAGGCCAGCCCACTCTCCCTACTCTGAGAGTGTTACTGTGCTTAATAAACTTTTGCTTTGCTTTGCTGCTTTGTGTGTGTCACGCACAGTTCTTTCTTTGGTACACCAAGAACCTGGAAATGCATGGCACCATCTGGTAAGAATTAGGATTTTTTCCTAAGGGTAAACAAACCAAGCCTTTGAAAAGACTTGCTTCACTACTGTTATCAACCAACAGCCTGATGCTTTCCCTCCCTTTCGTGGTTTTGACAAAACAAGCAAGCAGCATTCCCTCCTAAGAGACTGTCGACCTAGGAATGATTCCGGCTAGACTACAGAGGATGTGCAGTGAGGGTTTTCATGTCCTCTGCTTCAGCTTTTGACGTCAGAGAGCCACAAACTCCACTCTCAGATGATTGCTAATGCCACCATTTTATGAACACGGGCCCCATGGAGAGGCACGAAGCTCAACTGCACATCTGCACATTGTTCCTCTTACAAATATTCATATTGGGATATGATTTGGTGCTGCTCTCCTGAAAGATACATTTGCAGAATGGACTCAAATTAGAAGCATTATATAAGCACTATAATGTAGCAATGGCGCACCCAGCTCTCTACACTATAGAAAGATCTGTGGTGTAGACATTTCCACAATGACAAAAGATATGTGTACAAGAATGGTGACTGCAGCGTTCTTTGTAATCCTAAAACCGTGAAACCAACTTCATCTCAAAAACAATTTTTCTTTTTTTTTTTAGATGGAATCTCGCTCTGGAGTCCGCTCCAGGCTGGAGTGTAGTGGTGCGATCTCAGCTCACTGCAGCCTCCACCTCCCAAGTTCAAACAATTCTCCTGCCTCAGCCTCCCAAGTAGCTGGGATTACAGGTGTGTGCCACCATGCCTGGCTATCAAAAACATTTTGAAAAGGGTTAAATAAATCCTGCACAAACTGAGGAAAAATACTGTTTTCAAAAATGATGAAGAGGATCCCTATCATGATGAATCATTCCGCTGGTCACATTATTGATAGAGCAATCAGGAAATCCAGGCACGTCCTGGAGGTAATACTGGACTCCTACTACTAAAATATGAAAAAATGGAGGCATGTAAATTACTCGTTTAAGCGTATAACAGACTGAATTAGAATTTTATCACACCAGAAGTGGGTTCCTTGGTCTCTGTTTCAGGATATACCCGGTTAAGAATCTGGTCGGGGAGGTGGGCTGGGCCTTGACATGGATCAGTCAAAAATGAGTGTCTTGGGACTCCGGAAGATAAAATCCTGTCCATTTGTCTAGTGATTGACAATGCGTGAATGCTTTAAAAGCTCCAAGAATCGTCCCTGGGTGGGCTCGAACCACCAACCTTTCGGTTAACAGCCGAACGCGCTAACCGATTGCGCCACAGAGACAACCGCTGCCGGCTTTACAGGGCGATGCAGGAAGGGCCACTCATTAAACTTACTCCTTTCCGTCCGTTCTCAGGGCCTGCCCGGCAGGACGACTGAACAAGCCCTTGGAAAACCAGAGAGATTAGAGCGGTGAGTCGCGCTGGTCACGTTGGACACCTGCGCGTTAGGAGATTCTGGAGCCAGAGGAACAGCCGAATGGCCTTCGCCCGCCCCGCCCCTCGCCTGCTTCAGGAGCTTCCGGAAACTCCCCGGTGGGCTACCGAGCCCGAGTCGCCTGGGAGCTCAAGGGAAGCTGAACGCCCGGTGGGCTCCCGGGATGGTTCTTCCCGTTCTTTGCGCCGCCTTCACCCAGTGAAGGAGCCTGTGCCCACCCTGGCCAGTCGCTTTCGGGGCTGCTGAGGAGCTTCTGCTGCCATCTTCGGATCCTGTGTTCCGCACGGGGGCTCCACCAGGGCAGAGGTGGTGGTGAGGGTCGTTCGTGGGTCCCCTTGCGGGGAGCAGGGTCTGGCACTCGCCAGGGCGCACGACTAGGACTTGTCGAATGAATTCATCGTCGCCTTTAGCTTTTAGTCCTTTGAAGAACCCTGAGAGTGGAAATCAAGAGATTTTTTCCATGGGGAGGTTCTTTTTACAGAGCGTTGATGTCTGGGCACCCCGCAGGGCGGACAACTGGCTGGGCCTCCGGCGCATCTTCTTCCCAGTGGAACCGCGGGGGCTCAGCTGGGCAGTGGTCGGGCCGTGGGGCGGCAGGGCGAGAGCAGGGGAAGGGAAAAGCAAAAGCTGGGAAAGAAGCCGGGGAGCGGTGGACCAGACATCCAGACCTCCTGAAAGGCTCGTGCAGAGGCACCGGCGGGGTCTTCTGGAAGTGAGAATTGCTTTTGTTTGTTTGTTTATTGTAGCAGAATCGGGAAATGGAGAGAGAACCTGAAAGAGCCCCAAACTCGAGGACCTATTGCTCCCCGAGAATAACATCTTCCAGAAGAATTAGGCAGAAAACTAGGCATCTGGGAACCCTGAAATCCCTGGAGGAGTAGCATCATCATGACCCTCTGTGTTCCTTTTGACAAAGGACTTGCTTCAATTGTTTGTTCAATTATCTGTGTGTTAAATAAATAAAACCCTTTTCATGTATCTTTAAAATTACGTTCGTCCTATTATTTTATGATTACAAATAAAGCTGCAGTCATCGTTCTTGTACACTTCTCATTGGCCAGTGGTGTATTTCTATAGGATAGAGGCCTGGAGAGTAGTTGTTCCAGCATAGTATTGACATAGCTTTTATTTCATTCCGTTTTCTCTCCTTTGTTGCTTTTTAGGTATAACCCTTTTTTTATTTCAGAGGCTGCTTTAGGGTTTCTGGGATACATCTTTAATTTATCGTAGTCTGCTTTCAAGTGTCATTTTACCTCCCTTTCTGGCCTTTATCCTAGTGTTATGTATTTTTACTTTATGCAGTATAAGCTCTGTGATTATTATTACTTTTACTTTTAGGCCATTCTCCTGGCTCAGCCTCCCGAGTAGCTGGGACTACAGGCGCCCGACACTACGCCCAGCTAATTTTTTTTTTTTTTTTGTATTTTTAATAGAGACGGGGTTTCACCGTGTTAGCCAGGATGGTCTCGATCTCCTGACCTCGTGATCTGCCCGTCTCAGCCTCCCAAAGTGCTGGGATTACAGGCGTGAGCCACCGCGCCCGGCCTAGGTCAAATATTTTTTTTAAAGATTTAAATTGGCGGCGGGGGGTGGTGGCTCACGCCTATAATCCCAGCACTTTGGGAGGCCGAGGCTAGTGGATCACGAGGTCAGGAGATCGAGACCATCCTGGCTAACACGGTGAAACCCGGTCTCTACTAAAAAACTATACAAAAAATTAGCCGGGCGCGGTGGCGGGTGCCTGTAGTCCCAGCTACTCAAGAGGCTGAGGCAGGAGAATGGCATGAACCCGGGAGGCGGAGCTTGCAGTGAGTGGAGATCGCGCCACTGCACTCGAACCTGGGTGACAGAGCGAGACTCTGTCTCAAAAAAAAAAAAATAAAATAAAGAAAAAAAAGATTTAAATTATAAGAAAATGTGTAGTCCATGCTTTCTAAATGCCATATCCAATATTCATTTGTTTGTGTAGGTTCACATTTTTATCTGGTATCCTTTTGCTTCTGCCTGGAGGACTCCTAAGATTTCTTGTAGGCCGGGCGCGGTGGCTCAAGCCTGTAATCCCAGCACTTTGGGAGGCCGAGATGGGCGGATCACGAGGTCAGGAGATCAAGACCATCCTGGCTAACACGGTGAAACCCCGTCTATACTAAAAAATACAAAAAACTAGCCGGGCGAGGTGGCGGGCGCCTGTAGTCCCAGCTACTCTGGAGGCTGAGGCCAGAGAATGGCGTGAACCCAGGAGGCGGAGCTTGCAGTGAGCTGAGATCCGGCCACTGCACTCCAGCCTGGGCTACAAAGCGAGATTCCGTCTCAAAAAAAAAAAAAAAAAAAAAAAAAAAAAGATTTCTTGTAGGGTGGGTTGGTGAATTCTTTATCTTTTATATTTTTTTCAAAGTCCTTATTTCACTCACAGTTTTGAGATTTTATTTTTGCATAGAATTCGAGGTTAACTTTTTTTCTCTAGGTACTTTAAAAATGTTCCCATTTATGAAGCATTGTCATTTTTTTGTTTTTGTTTGTCTTTTTTTCTTTTGAGAGGGAGTCTGGCTCTATCACCCAGGCTGAAGTGCAGTGGCGCGATCTCAGATCACTGCAAACTCCACCTCCTGGGTTCATGCCATTCTCCTGCCTCAGCCTCCCAAGTAGCTGGGATTACAGGCGCCCACCACTATGCCCGGCTACTTTTTTATGTTTTTAGTAGATGGGGTTTCACTGTGTTAGCCAGGATGGTCTCGATCTCCTGACCTCGTGATCCACCCTACTTGGCCTCCCAAAGTGCTGGGATTACAGGCGTGAGACACTGCGTCCGGCAGCAGCATTGTCGTTTAAAATAGCATCTTTCTTTCCTATGTTTGTAAATATGGCATAAAGCCGGTGTCTTGTGCTGCTTATACAATTTTCAGAATGTGTATTTAAATTTAAAATATTAAATTTTACTAAAAAGCTAAAAATAATAATCATGAATGTCCTAGATTCATCTCAAGTTCCAACAGTGCACTTAAAATGTGCCCAACCTGAGGGTCAAACCTACCTGCTGACGAGTAATTCGTGTTTGTGAGACATTCTCAACAGCATTTGCTTTCCCCAGCCTAGTGATTTTCCTCACATCTGAATGTCTTCAGTGCAAAAGGAAATATTTTTCTTTGCAAAAATACTTTAAAATATTCTTCCTTCAAGTAAGTGCATTAAAAACAAATTTCCCAGTTGCATCCCTGAAATGCATCGAAAGCGCGGGAGAGACAATCAAGTGCTTTAGGATCAAGAGCTAAACAGGGGAGGACAAAGGTGGCTTCTTCACTAGGAGTCAAGCCAAAGTCAACTGATTTGGTCTCCAATGGAGACCGGAACTCGGTTCACCTGCGTCGTGAGGCGGCTCTCCAGCGGAGGCGGACTTTCTCTTCATGGTGCCTTCAGATAGGAAATCTCCTAGGATTTCCTTCTTTCCCTTTGATCTACTGCCAACTCTCCCTTTCTACTTCTTCAAGACCTTTTTCGGATCCCTACTGAGAAGGGCCTAAGGGGCTGGTGCCCTTCCCTACCGGTCCCTCCCTGACTGGGTGTCTTCGGAGCCCAGGCTCACCCGGAATATTACTGCCCGCTTGAGACAGCGAGAGGACCAAGGAGGGCAGCGGGTGTGGTGAGAACCACAGAGTCACCGCGCACCTGCGCCTGGAGGGCTCCTAACAAATTGAATAAATGCCCCCTGAAGCTTCTCTGCAGGTCAGAGGGAAGGGGAGGGTGGCTGCCCACCCGGCGGGAGAAGCTTCAAGAAGCATCGGGAGAACCTGGCCCTGCCCCTGGGCCTTGAAGACAGGCCTGGCCAGGCTGATTTTGACAGGGAGGCCCCCCAAAAGTGTTCAAGGGCGGCCCAAACCCCAACCCCGAGATTAAGGCTCTGAAATGTCTGACGGTTTTGAGAATCCTCAGTCGAATCGATCCCGCCTGTATCAGGCGACTCTTTTGCCAAAATTCAGAGACCAAGAAAGAGAAAGATTGGGCAGATCAAAGTCTGTAATTAACCAAACAGGAAACATGATTTTTCTGATACATTGGATGTGTGCTGTGAGAAAAAGACTAACCTCAAGGAGAATCTGTTTTTCTGGCTTGAGTGTAGGGAAGAATGGAGTTGCCACCAACAATGGTGCGTTGAAACGGCAGGTGTATCAGGCTGTAGATGTGAAGGAATTAAAAATATTTTACCCCAAAATACATTTCTTTGACATATTTTGAGATGTCTGTTCAGAAAGCCAGCTGCAGAAGTAGCCCTGCAGAGTTGTCTTTTCCTGGGGAGATTTGCATCTGTAGGGAATCTGCATTGACACAGCCAAGTCTTTCCTTGCCCAGATCTAGGGAAGATTAACTGAGAGTCTGACACCTGTAAACGTCTGAAAGAAACTTTGAGGGTTTCTTCTCTCTGAGAGCTGCTACCCGTAAGGTTTCATTTACATATTACATATCAACAAAAACAGAGTATACTTCTTCTCAAGTATACATAGGACATTCTATAGGATAAAGCATATGCTAGCCTTTAAAATAAACCTGAATAAACTTAAAAGGACTAAAATCATATAGTTTCTGATATACCTCACAAACTAATACTATCACACAGTCTAGTTTCAGGTTACCATGTAGGATATGCAGTTTGTTGGTCTCCTCCCCTCTGTTTGTCATGAATGTGGAAGTGACCATCGTTACACATGTGTAGGCCAGCCAGGAGCCCAGGAAAGTCAGGCAGCTGAAGGGAAAGGACAGATATTCCATAAGAGTCTCCCTATCGAGGCGGAGCTTGCAGTGAGCTGAGATCCGGCCACTGCACTCCACCCTGGGCGACAAAGCAAGACTCCGTCTCAAAAAAAAAAAAAAAAAAGAGTCTCCCTATCTCAGTCTCACAAAACCAGAGAAGAATTGATACATAGGAAGTGAAGAGGTACATCAGGGGATCACTTCTCTTCTGCCTATGTATGCCTGTCTTTAAAACTTCAGTTTCGCTCCAACTAAACCCCTTTGCACAGGAATGCTGTCGATCACCACCAACCACCACAGAGTCATGACATTGGTTTTTACTATGCTCTCTCTGAAAATATATCCTCAGGCCAATGACTTTGGCTCAATGCAAATCATTAGTGTTCCATAAAAACTGCTTCAAACATAGAGTAACATTTTATAAGTCATTCCAAATTAGGTGGCCCCTACATGTATTTAAAGAGATATACATAAATTATTTCAGTGATTGTGACAAATTGAAAAGAAAACCTGTGGAGTTAGAATGAAAATCATAAGTGACAAGGACACAATATGTATATAGAGATTATAACACAAAGCAACCTACACATAGAAAAGGAGAGTGGGGTTAGGAGTTATGAATACCAAACTTGTCCTCAAGTTAAGTGAAAAGCCAACATGGGGCAGGTGTGGTGGCTTACACCTGTAATTCCAATATTTTGGGAGGCCAAAGTGTGAGAATAACTTGGGCCCAGGAGTTTGAGACCAGCCTGGGCAACATAGTGAGACTCCATCTACACACACACACACACACACACACACAAAATAGTTGAGTGTGGTGACATGTGCCTGTAGTCCTGGCTATTCAGGAGGCTGACGCAGGAGGATCCCTTGAGCCTGGGAGTTTGAGGCTACAGTGAGCTCTGATCACACCATCGCACTCCAGGTTGAGCAGCAGAGCTAGACCCTGTCTAAAAAGAAACAAACAAACAAACAAAAACTAACGTGCCTTCCCAGTGGGGGAAAACATGCCAGTATAACATTGATTTACAGCAAGAAGTATATTAAGACATTGACCAAAATCCTTTTATTATTTATTTTGCTTTTATTCTTTGAGACAGGGTCTTACTTGGTCATCCAGAATGGAGTGCAGTGACATGATCTTGGTTCACTGCAGCAACAAACTCCTAGACCCAGGTGACCCTCCCATCTCCCAAGTGATCCTCCTGAGTAGCTGGGATTACAGGCGTGTGCCTCCATGCCCAGCTAATTTTCGTATTTTTCCTAGATACAGGGTTTCACCACGTTGGCTGGGCTGGTCTTGAACTCCTAGCCTCAGGTGACCCGCCCACCTTGGACTCCCAAAGTGCTGGGATTACAAGCATGACCCACTGCACCCAGCCTAGCTTCTTTAATACAAGGAAAATAGTTATATTTGTTTCAATGTCCTTGTCTACAACTCTGTCATCTGTGTCCTTTCTAATGTTTTTTAATTCTCGTCTGACGTGTCCTTTCTATGTCAGTTTAAGTAGCTTGATTTTTTTCCCCTGTCTCAGCATGGATTATAATTTTTCTGTCTCTCTGCATTCTTAACATTATTTGATTTGGTGTTAGACATTGCGAATTGTAACTTATTGAGTACTGGATTTTTTGCATTTTGTGTTAAAATTCTTTTAGCTTTGTTTTGGTATACAATAAAGTTACTTAAAAACATTTGCATCTTTTCAAGCTGGATTTTTAATTTTTTTAGGAAAGATAAGAGCCGCTATTAGTCAACGGCTATCTTTTTCATACTATTAAAGACGTGAGCCACCGCGCCCAGCCTTTCTGAAATATTCTTGATAATTATAGTTCTTGAACAGTTTTCCCAAGCTGTTCTAGCCATCCCAAGAATGTTGGCAGGCTTGTCCGTATGTTTGAAGGTGCAATTGTAATGGTTCCTGGGTTTGAAGCTCCAGTCTCCATCTCCCCTCAGGTGCTTGCTTTCCCATAAGGTTCCATCTAACTACGAGAATATCACGGGATTTCTACAGAGACAAGACTTTGATCTTGGCAACCTTTTGGAAATAGCCAGGGTTCTCAATCTTTGTGCAGCACTAAAGTATTTTTAAGATCTTTGTTAGTTTAGTCTCAATGTTGTAATTCAATCTATACAAACAGCAAGGCTATCTGCTGGAAAAAAGGCTGAATCTAACAGCAATGCCACCAGCATGCTCTTTTCCCAGAAGAACTCCACGCTGGCCATTGGAGCTTCTCCAGGTATATAAGAGCCTTTGGGTTCGTAGCGTCACTGGTGTGTGTGTAGATTAAAACCTTGACCTATATCTCCTGTCTCTTACTTGAATGTTTGACTTCGGGGGCAAAAGTTTGGATTATTAGGGGACTATATGCCTTACACACTCTTCTAGGCAATAGGAGGAGACTATATTAATTCACTCACTGAGCTTTCATAGTAATATAAACCATATTAGGCTTGTCATTTTGTCAGTGATGGGTGTAAGTATGTGGCTTTTATTACTCATACCATCCTCTGACAAATGCGTCCTTATTTCTCTTTCGAATTTCACCATAAGGTGCAGAAGAACGTCTTTCCCATCTGTAAAGGATGTTCAGGGCCAGGCACGATGGCTCACACCTGTAATCCCAGCACTTTGGGGCCTAGGTAGGTGGATCACTTGAGGTCAGGAGTTCGAGACCAGCCTGGCCAACATGAGGAAACCCCGTCTCTACTAAAAATGCAAAAATTAGCCTAGCATGGTGGTGCATGCCTGTAGTCTCAGCTACTCAGGAGGCTGAGGCATGAGAATCCTTTGAACCTGGGAGACAGAGGTTGCAGTGAGCCAAGATGGTGCCTCTGCACTCCAGCCTGGGTGACAGAATGATGCTCTGTCAAACAACAACAGCAAAAGACATGCAGGAGAGATATTTTATAGAGAGGAAGATACTCCCTAGTACCTATAAGTCAGCTCAAGGAGGTGCTCACACCTTTCCTAATGCTAGAAAAGCCCTACTCAGAGACCTTCAGTGTTTTCCTGCCTCCTGTAAACCTGCCTTATACTTCCCATATCTTCATGTGGGAGGCATCCCTGTGGAGTTTGCTTAGCACTTGGCCCTGCTTTGTTTGAAACCTTAAGACCTCTTAAAGTTGCTTCATGTTCCCCGATGAGAAGATGAAGTTGGTAAAAGAATGGTGAAAGGCAGGGATCTTGATGAGAGGCCCCTGACTACCCCTTTAGTGACTGGCATTCTTCATTTCCCATCTCATTCCATGTCTGTGGAAGCCCTGTGGCCTTCCCTTGAGGTGCTACAAATTGAACTGCAGCCTGTTATTGGGAAAGTAAGTCTCTTCCCAGTAAAGGAAGAAGGCACTCAAGAAGAAGCAAAAATCTATGGGAAAACATATGGTTCCCCACAGCGCAACTAAAGGAATGGGTGAATCTCCTAGCTTTCAGCTGGTCATCTATCCTCGTTACAGTATAGGAGTGGGAAGACAGTGGCCCCAAGGACTAGATCAGAACTGAGAAGATGGTTCTCATATCCAATAACTCAATATTTTTACCCACCATGTCAAGAGTTACCTGAGGCTCTTTTGCAGAGATGGTAAGGTGTCTGATGGAAGCTTTGGGGGACCTTGGGCCCTGTCAGTCCTCTGTTCTCTTAGCCAACAGGGGTCCAGGGAGCTCAGACTCCCTTTGGAGCCTGAGGCAGTCTTTCCTGCAGCGGCCCTCTTGCTGACAGAAGGCACACTGATTCCAGCCCAGGGGCTGACGAGCTGGCTTTTGTCTGGGCATCCCAAAGCCACTCTTGCAACACTTTCCCAGGATGGGTAGCTCAAAAGCAGTAGGAGGCTGAAAGCAGCTGTGAACAATTGCACTGTTTGGCTATTTCTTTGAGTTTTCTCCTCTTCCTCTGCCCTGTCCCTATTGTTGTAAACTCCAAAGGCCACGTTTAAGAGTTGGCTGCTGGAGCTTGGGGTCCTATTCCTGCCTTTTGTAACTTCCTCCTAATGTCAAGGGTAGATTGAGTAATAAAATGCATGCCCAGAAGAGCCCGCCCTTCTGGGCTGTCTAGGTCTATGTTAGTATATTTCCTGAGTGCCTCAACCAAGCAGCCCTAAAACAGAATGGGAGTTTCATCCTTCCACTGAGTTACTTCTCTATCCTTGTCGTAATTAACTGGCTTAATCACACACCTTTTCATACTTTCTATTAAACAAGTTAGCATGTGATTTCTACACTCAAGTTCTTGTGAACACTTCTGATAATCCCACTGAGGGTCTCTATGTGGAAGTGCATTTCCTCCTACATAAATGGCATGGCCTTGGATATGAGCAGCTACTCTATCTGTACAGTCACAGGCCAGTACCCAGAATCCTTCGCTTCTCCTCTATAGTACAGCAAGTGGACAATCATATTTGAAAGTTGTGCCCAGTTAAATCAAAGGACACGATCAACCTAACAAACTCCTCTATAAACTCCCTTGGAGCCTTCAAAAACCAGCCAAATTTCTCCTTGAATAAAGCCAATTTGGACAGAGGAAATGGCACATATACTGTGATTGTTCCCTTATCTCTGCTAGCTACCTCCCACAATGGACAGAGTTTCGATTTCAGGGGCTGATATAGAGTTCCACTCCTGGTGGTACTGGTTGGGCTTACTTCCCTTGAGCAGTGGGGGATATAGGCTGGAGCTAGCTGAATAAAAGGGAGGGGTTCCTGATGACATTGGGGTGGAATCCTGCACTAGAGAACTGGCAGGACCCCTCTCAGAACTGGGGGACTGAGAAGACCCTGGGGAGGGCATGGGTCTTCCACGGGGTGCCGCTAGGAAGGGAGCATCGGGGATATCCCACGCAGTTTCTTGGTGTGTGACATGAGGCAGACACATCCTGCAGCTGGAAGTAACATGAGCCAGACACATCCTGCAGTTGACTGCTAAGTCAGAATCCTGGTAGGGGGCCATAAAAGCCTGTACATAAGGAAATTCTCCCCACTTTCCTTCCTTTTTACTGAATAAGTACAATTGTAAAATAGTATTAAAATGTAAAGAACCAGTTTCAGGTCAAATTTCTTGTTTTCCCAAGAAAATGTGTTTCCTTTTCTTTGAGCCATCTAATTTGAATTTGCTCCAATTGCTTTAAAGACACCCTAGTGAGGAGTCCTTTGGGATGGTTGCCATTGTCCCCACGCCTAACAAGGATCTCTACTACACCCAGAAGGTTTTAAGTCTAGCAAAACTTCAGTTACTTTTCCTTTCAAATTCCCACCTCCTGCAGAGAAGATGTAAGTACAGGTAGCAAAGTGTTATGAAAGTAACACTCCTGTGTAGCACGGGGCACTCAGGGCTCCGATGCTCAAAACCCACCAGCTCCTGAAGCTTCTGGGAGCCAGAGAGAGTCAGCCATGAGAATGCCACACACGGGCACTCAGTTCCTGGAAACCCTGCATAAGATGCGGGATCCCGAAGCCAGACTGGGGGTCCCTAGGGTCTTGGCTTTGGGTTAGGTGTGGAACCATAAATGAAGGTTCAGCCTGTCTGCCTGTGTTTCCTGGCGTCTTTTTCACTCAAATTTTGAAAAGCAGTCGCATTTCTTATATTGGAAACTCTAGTAGTTAAAAACAGCAGAGGTTAACATTTTCAGAAATATGTCTGGTACCGGGAACTGGGAGGGTTTGTGTCGTGTAGTGAGTACATGTTTGCTTCACGTGTCAAAGGTGTCCGGTTTGAAATCGGGCAGCAACACCTTGGTTTTTCTGAAGGTTGGAAATACGTAGGTGATTCTAAAGAAACATGAAAGGAATGCCATTACTAATCAACAAATCTGCTCCCAGCGAACCACACCTTGGTCCTGCTAGTCAGAGTGGTGGGGAGGGAAGCGCACATTTGTCAGCGGGCCATCATTTCAGCAAGGGAGGTTGAGGGCAACACAACAACGTAGAGTTTTAGATCGGGAAATCTCACAACGTTCTCTTCATTCTCTTCTAACGCCTGAATTTCTCCACGGGCTGACAGTGAATAAGTGATTACCACTCTGAAAGCTCAGGAGTTATTTCCTGGGGGTGCTGCTTGGCTGCCCTCCATCTCAGAGCACGGCTGTGGAACAGGTTGATTTGCCTGAGAAAACCAATCTGAAGCTGCATCTGGACCTCAAGCCAAGGGTGTGGAGTCAATATTCCATATTCACACCAACTAAGAATAGATAGAGAGTTTTTTTTTGTTTTTTGTTTTGTTTTGTTTTTTTTTTTTTTGAGATGCAATCTTGCTGTTGCCCAGGCTGGAGTGCAGTTGTGCCATCTCGGCTCACTGCAACCTCCACCTCCCACGTTCAAGTGATTCTCCTGCCTCAGCCTCCCGAGTAGCTGGGATTACAGGTGTGCACCAACACGCTCAGCTAATTTTTGTATTTTTAGGAGAGATGGGAGTTTCACCATGTTATTCAGGCTGGTTTCGAACTCCATACCTCAGGTGATCCACCCATTTCAGCCTCAGAAAGCACTGGGATTACAAGCGTGAGCCACTGTGCCCCACATAAGTAATATTTTTCGGCCGGGCTGTGCAGCTCACGCCTGTAATCCCAGCATTTTGGGAGATGGAGGTGGGAGGATCATTTGAGGTCAAGAGTTTGAGACCAGCCAGGCCAACATGGTGAAACACTGTCTTTACTAAAAATACAAAAATTAGCCAGGCATGGTGGTGTGTGCCTGTAATCCCAGCTACTCCAGAGGCTGAGGCAGGAGAATCACTTGAACCCAGGAGGGAGAGGTTGTGGTGAGCTGAGATCACGCCACTGCACTCCAGCCTGGGTGACACAGCCAGACTCTGTCTCAAGTATTTTTATATTAACCATGCATACCTTTCCCTACCCCAAAATAATCTTTCTCAGAAAACTGTAATTGCCCAAACCACCCTCCAGAGGTTTCAGGAACCAACAGTTTTAATAGACACAATGCCCGATGTGTGGTGTACAGGTCCCGGAAGTCTCTCACCCACTTTCTCACCCTTTTCTCCTGCTTTTGCCTTCTATTCTCCTTGACAGGTTTGGGGTCACTGCATCCAGGGCTTGCTTTGCCTTCTATTCTCTGGAGGGAGCGCTTAGGCACTTGGGCACCAGAATCCTGCTTGGAACCACTGAGTGGCCAGCACTGCTGTAGCTGCAGGCCAAGGCATCCGAATCCTCAGGGACCTGCCCTTGACCCAGGTCAAAGGTCCAAGGGCTCTCTTTTCAGCTTTGTGCCAGCCCACTTCAGATATACACGTCTTCCTGGAGGTTCAGGTTCTGCCCAAGGCCCAGCACAAATCTCATGGATCAACCGTGACTTTATGATTTTTTTTGCCAGGACTTCATGGATCCACCAGGAATACAGACTAATGTAAAATGATTCCTATTTCTAAAGGTTATAAACCCATAGAAACACACCGGAACTTACCTCCCGCTCTGGAAGGTGAGCTGAGTGGGCTGGAGGGGTTGCTGCTGCACTTCAGGCCAAGCACTAATTCCTCCAGTATCGCAACCCTGCCCCCAAGGCAGACACGTTGATGAGGAGACAATGTATTACCATCTTTTATTCCAAAAACGCCAATGGGACTAGGTACGGTGACTCACACCTGTAATCTCAGCATTTGGGGGGCTGAGGCGGGCGGATAACTTGAGGTCAGGAGTTCAAGACCAGCCTGGCCAACATGGTGAAACCCTGTGTCTACTAAAAATACAATTAGCTGGGCGTGGTGGCGGGTGCCTGTAATCCCAGCTACTGGGGAGGCTGAGGCAGGAGAATCGCTTGAACCTGGGAGGCGGGGGTTGCAGTGAGCTGAGGTTGCAGTGAGCCGAGATCACACCACTGCACTTCAGCCTGAGCAACAGAGTGACACTCCACTAAACAAAACAAAACAAAACAAAAAGCCAATAGGATTTTTCTTTCTCACATTTCCTCAGCTTACAGTGGCCCTGCTCCTGGCTGCTGAATCTCTATGTAGACAAGACTCACCAAGTGAGTAATAAAGACTCCAGCAGATGCAACAAATGAGGTTTATGTTGACAGTGAGAAAACAAACCAAACCAAACCAAAACAAACCAAACTACATGCTTTGGCCAGAAACTGAACCTAGGGAAGAGGAAGAAATTCCACCTGAATCACTAATGCTGCTAGTTTAAAAAATTCTGCTTAGCTTACGATGCATTCACTACTTCTAGATCTGATTTTGTTCACCATTCACATTAGTCCTAGGGTTCATTTTCCAGACTCCGTTACAGACATGCAAATCAACTGGTTCAAACCGAATGCAATGGCCGACTGTTTTCAGTTACACTGAACCCTCTCATTTTTCTGGAGTTCAATCTGGGGTGGAAGGGAATGACAGCCTGGTGCACAATTGTTTCCAGGCTAGGCACAATGAAAAGGATCGGTGGCAGACTCCCTGAATTGCGGAATTGAATCTAAGTGTCCGGGGAGAGCAAGACAGAGTTCATAGGACAAAGATACAGTGAGAAGAGAGCTGAGCAGAGAGAGAATCGGGGCATATGTACAGGTTCTGCCACCAGAGTATTCTGCAGAGCACTAGTTAGTGCATGATTGTGAAAAGAGTAGCTGACTAGTGCCAGGGAAAGAACCACCTAAGAAAATCATGGAATTGTGTCTGGTACTCACACGGTGCAGAAAACAGTATCTGTTCGCACCAGCCAGACTGGAATTATTCATAATTCATAATGCTTTCGTAATGGGATATAATTAGCCTGGGACTGAGCACTACTTCTGAACTATGTAAAAGTTCATAAAAGCAAGATCCACAAGAACCAACTGTTTACAGGTCACTTAAGTGCACCCCAGGAAAAATTCAAGACAATTTATAGGAATTATAAAATATAACCTCCTGGTGGCATGCAAGAAGCTAGTATGCAAGAAGGTAAATTTCACAATGTCCAGTATCCAATTAAAGAATACCAAGTATGCAAAGCCAGGAAATGATGACCCATAAAGAGGGGAAATAATCAGTTAATCAAAGTTGAACCAGACCTAACATGATGTTGGAATTAACAGAGAGGACAGCCAGGCGCAGTGGCTCACGCCTGTAATCTCAGCACTTTGGGAGGCTGAGGCAGGTGGATCACCTGAAGTCAGGAGTTCGAGACCAGCCTGGTCAGCATGGTAAAACCCTTTCTCCAGTAAAAATACAAAAATTAGCCAGGCATGGTGGTGCATGCCTATAATCCCAGCTACTTGGGAGACAGAGGCAGGAGAATTGCTTTTGCTGGGGAGGCAGATGTTGCGGTGAGCTGAGATTGCAGCATTGCGGTCCAGCCTGGGCAAAAATAGCGAGACTCTGTCCTAAAAAACAAACAAACAAAAAAAAAAAAACAAAAAACACACACACACACAGAGGACTTTAAAACAGGTATTATGACAATATTTTATGGGTCCAAAGAATTAAGCAGAGGTATCGAACATATAAAAATGGTCGGAATCAAACTTTAGAGATTAAAAACTATAACATCTGAGATAATAAATTGACTGGATGCAATTAATAGCAGATTAGACACTGCAGAAAAAAAGATTAAGAAACACAAAGCCACGAATTATTGAAACATCCAAAATACAACTCATCAACTCATGGAAACAATTTTTTTTTTTTGAAATGGAGTCTCCCTCTGTTGCCCAGGCTGGAGTGCAGCGGCGTGATCTCGGCTCACTGCAAGCTCCGCCTCCAGGGCTCACGCCATTGTCCTGCCTCAGCCTCCGGAGTAGCTGAGACTATAGGCGCCCGCCACCATGCCCAGCTAATTTTTTGTATTTTTAGTATAGACGGGGTTTCACTGTGTTCGTTAGGATGGTCTCAATCTCCTGACCTCATGATCCACCCCCCTCGGCCTCCCAAAGTGTTGGGATTACAGGCGTGAGCCACTGCGCCCCGCAAACAATTCTTTTTTTAAATGAACAGAGCGGCAGTGAATGATAGTGCAAGTTTAAGACATCTAATAGGCAAGTTAAAGGAGTCTTCCAGACAGAGGGAAACTGACACCAAAAGAAAATCTGGATGAAAAAAAAAAAACCACTAGAAATGACATCTACATAGGCAAATATATAATTTTAACATCTGACTGTTTAGCCGGGCATGGTGGCTTATGCCTGTAATCCCACCACTTTGGGAGGCCGAGGCGGGCAGGGATCACTTCAGGTCAGGAGTTCAAGACCAGCCTGGCCAATATGGTGAACCCCCTTCTCTACTAAAAGTACAAAAATTAGTTGGGTGTGGTGGCCCAAGCCTGTAATCTCTGCTACTCAGGAGTCTGAGTCAGGAGAATCGCTTGAACTCGGGAAGCAGAGGTTGCAGTGAGCCAAGATTGTGCCCCTGCACTCCAGCCTGTCTGATAGAGCAAGACTCATCTTACAAACAACAAACAAACAAACAAACAAAACAAAAACACATCTGACTCTTTAAACAAAAGTAATAAAGATGGATTGGAAGGTTTATAACACGTGTAAAGTAAAATGCATGACAATAGCATAAAGGCAGGGAGAGGAGTAATGTGAAGAGGTATGGTGCCACTTGAAGGAGACTGTGATGGGTTAACTTTTGTGGAAAGGAAGGCGGAATATTTGAAGTTTCTCTCTTCATATACTTTCAGGTTCCCATACATACAACCTAGTTTGTTCTGGAGAGATCTTACTTTCTAGGAGGCTGGGAGGGGAACCTTCTGCTTTGTGTCCTCATGGGATGCACAGGACACAAGGGAACAGTCTTTCACTTTTAAATACGGTGGTAGGCCTGAGGAGAAACACCTGCAATTTATTATTTTTTAATGAGATGGGATTCTCACTGGTGTTGAACTTCTGAGTTCAAGCGAGGCTTCCCCTAAGTCGGCCTCTCAAAGTGTTGGGATTAACAGGCCTGAACCACTGCGCCTGGCCACAATTACCAACATTTAAAATCACGTCCCTGGGTGGGCTCGAACCACCAACCTTTCGGTTAACAGCCGAACGCGCTCACCGATTGCGCCACAGAGACAACCTCAACTGGGTGATTTCATCTCAACATAGATTAAGCAATCACTGAACTTTAAGGGTTGCCGTTCGTTCTCTGCAGGAAAAGTGTGCAGACAACAAAGCTTCAAAAAACGGGAAAGGCTGAGTCCACTACTCCTGTTGTTGCATGTTAGAAACGCGCGCATTGCGTCCCTCTGAAGCCAGAAGGGCGGCCGAATGGTCTTCACCCTGCGTTGACCCTCGCCTCCTTCAGAAGCCAGTGCCTCTGAAAATACCTGGATCTGCGACCCGAGCCTGAGCCTGGTAGGGCCCAGGGGAAGCTGAAGGCTCCGACGGCTCTCATAATAGCTCTTTCTGTTTTTGCTTTTGTTTTTTGTTTTTTTGGGGGTTTTTTGCGCCGCCTTCAGGCAATCGTCTGCTCCGCTTGCTCTCCCCTCACTCAACTCGGCTTCAATAGATGAGGTCGGTGGGGCTGGAGCGAGAAAGAGGCAGGGGAGTCAAAAGGGAAAAAGTGAAAAGGAAGAGGGAGAAGAAGGGGATACCAGGACGAGACAAAGGGACAGCCCAGGATGCCCGGGCAGAGGGCACAGGCTGGATGCAGAGAAGATGGGACATGTATCAGAATGCAGACGGGGAAACGGGGAGAACACGTGAGAAAATCACCAGAACCTGTAGCTGCCCAAAAATAAAGAAGTAAAAATATCATAATGTTTTTACATTAAAAAAAAAAAAAATCGGGGAACCAGGCGCGGTGGCTCACGCCTGTAATCTCAGCACTTTGGGAGGCCGAAGTGGGTGGATCACTCACTTCAAGTCAGGAGTTCGAGACCAGCCGGGCCAACATGGTGAAAGCCCATCTCTATGAAAAATACAAAAATTAGCTGGGCGTGGTGGCGCATGCTTGTAGCGCCAGCTACTCCGGAGGCTGAGGCAGGAGAATCGCTTGAACCTGAGAGGCGGAGCCAAGATGGCGCCACTGCCCTCCAGCCTGGGTGACAAAGCGAAATTCTGTCTCTCAAAAAAAATATGTAAATAAATAAAAGAGGGGTGGGGAAGCAAAACGACGAGCAGTAAGTGTGGGGCGCATTGGGATTCTACAGTGGTTAATACTCTGCGTTGTACCTGCAGCAACTTCTGTTCCAATCCGAATCCTGCTACAGTCAGACTCTATCTTGGACCCACTGGGGCGAACCCACGTGTCTTCTGGTTTGCTTTTAATTCCTGCACCAGCTGTGGCCTTTATCTGCAGCCAGAAAGCCAGAAAGCAGGGTTTACCGCTGGCCCCACAGCGCCATACTGTCTGGGGAAAAGAAGGAAACCCAATAGTACACAAACAACGGCCCAAAGAGAAACCTTCGAAGTGCCCTATGCCTCACCGTTTAGCAGAAAATATCAAGCAACTCTCAACCTAGCTGGTCTGTAGCTTCCACGAATAAAATAATGTATTGCAGTCTTTCTGGTTGAGATATTTCAAATATTTGGTGGAGCTTTTAATGAGAGAGAGAGACTCGAGTGTGGAAGAAAAAAATGAGGGGGTGTGAGGATGAGGCGACTTTAGGACAGAAAAAAAAAAAAAAAAGACAAGGAAGCCACGTAAACGTTTTAGGGTGGGCGTGAGGCGATGTCAGTCTTGAACCTGGTTATGTTGGGTAAAGAGCGCAGCCCTCTTCCAGCACAAACACGGTTTCCCACATTGAGGAAATCACAGGATCAGCAACTCTAGAGCACGATGAAGAAGCTTCACTCTGGGAGAACCCCCTTCGTGACCACGGTCCCTCCCCCGCCAGGTAAGTGGGAATTAGCCCATGCCCTGCCGGGACAGCACAGCCCCCTCGCCCCGGCCGGACGCTCAGGATCACCCTCCCCACTGCCGCCACTCGCCATTCTTCCAAATCACTCTCCGCCCAAGATTCCACCGACGGTCACCCCACACGACAACCCAGGCCGCCTTTCAGCAGCGGCTCCTGCCCCGCAGCCACCGCGTCCTCTCACCCCCGCGGTTCTGCCCGCTGCCTCTGCCCCGTCTGTGCACTTCACCTCCCTGGCTCCCGCTCCCCCCTGAGCTTACAGTGGACGCGGGGTTCTCCGAACCCCTCTTGGGAGCACTGAATGGAAAAGGGGGACAGTGCGCAAGTTCTTGGTAGAGTGTAGACATTGTGGGATTTGACTGTTTTACCATTGCTTCGACGTCCTAGTGCTGATTTCTACACCTGCCTTCTGCTTAGGGCACCGGCAACAGTTTTCCATTTGTGCCTACTCCACCTGCTGTCGTTGTTGGGTCAGCGAACATCGCCTCCCTCTACCGCTCAATCAGCAAACCGGACCGCCCTCGAGGACCTCACCCGCCGCTCATCCGCCTCCCAACTTCGCGGGCATCGCCTCCGGTCTCCTCTTCCGAAGGCCTAATGAGCACGTTAGCTGCGAACGGAGGTGAGGAGGCTCCGCTGACTGGCCAGTGCCCGTGTCCAGGGCTTGCACAAACGCACGACTTGGCTTGGCCTGTCTCTTAGTTATTCGCAGCTCAGCTCGCTACGCGCCTCCAGGGCGGCCACGGCAAAGAAAGGGGGCTTATTGGGTGGAACTCCATGGGGGCTGGCATCTCTGCACGGCTGTGTACACCTGAGCGAGACGCTCAGTCGCTCACTAAAGCCGCTTCCGCGGATAACGGACACGGAGATAAATATGTGCGGTGTACCACGAGAGGTGGTCTCCCAGGACTTGCACTTCTTCGCCCGGGTTTGCCCCTCGCTGCGGAGAGGGCTCTGCATCCGGCCCTTGGCGCTGACTGCGTAGTAAAGGAAGATTTCTGCGGGACAGCGGCCAGTGCAAAAACAATTCCCTGACCGGGAATCGAACCCGGGCCGCGGCGGTGAAAGCGCCGAATCCTAGCCACTAGACCACCAGGGACATACACAAGGTCCCTTGCTCTCCCTTCTTTGCTCTGAAGCCACAGTTTCCCTGTGCTCTGGGAGGACTTGGACCTTGTGAGGGTCGCTCTTTGCTCCTGGAGTCGTCTCACAAGGCTCTTCCATCCCTGCTTTCTTCAAAAAAGAGAGCCTGCAGGCGACACACCGAGGGCTCCGAGAGGGACACCAAGGTCAGGAGTCCCAAGTCCTGCAGCGAGTTGCAGCGACCCGGCCGCAGCTCACCACTGAACTAGACATGCGCCTTTGCGAGGCGGCAGTAAGTGACCAGATGGTCCCTGGTCGCCAGGTCCGGAGCCGCGCACCAGATTGCCAGGAGGCGGCAGGCGCCGGGGGTGAGACGGGGGCACCCTCTGCATCATAAAGGATCCAGACCCCGGGTAAGATGCGTGAAGCAGTCAGTCATACCAGGCCCAGAGAGGACCCGCTGGGACATAAGAGCCTGCATGTGAAGCCATGCCTTGGGCCACCTTGTTCCTCAAAGGAGTGCCTACTTCCATGGGGTCTTCGAAGGGACTGTGGAAAGAGAGGCCTTCAGCCCACATCTCTGAATGCTTTTCCACCACAGCATGCCCTGTGGCCTTTATCCGGCTGGTGTGGAACAGTCAGACCCCTGCAGGGCTGCAGAGCCTCTGTACCTGGCGGCATCCCAGCCTGAGTGCCAGAGCTCAGTGGGCAGGCCCCTAAGCAGGTAGAGAGAAGGCCACCTTTTGGACAGAATGTGTGGGAGGAGAGCGACGGCTCATCCATTCAGGTTCCTCACAAAATGAGAGTCAGGAAGATCAGGGCGCAGACCTGATTTCCCACTCAGGGCTGAAAGCAGACAACCCGAGGGAGAGCAGCACCTGGGCCAATGAGGTTGAAGACAGAAGACTACAGGTACTCCTGCCCTCAACCTCAGCCCCTCCCACCCACATCCTCCACGCCCCCTGACCATCTTCCTCAGAAGTGTAATAGGAATCCAGATTCCCCCTCGCCTGGTTGCTGCAGGAGGTACAGTGGCCTGATGGAGCCTGAGGCAGGTGTGGCAAGGTGTGGATTGTCTAACTGGAGGTTGGGAGTCCCGGGTGCAGAAGGAGAAACTTAGAGTGCAGGATTTGGTGGTATGTGTGTGGCAGTAGGTGAAAGAGACAACTAAGCCACTTGAAATACCATGAGAATTCAAATTTAGAAAATTCCCGGGGAAGTATGCATGCAGGCATTCATGAGATCCAGAAAACAGCTGCTGCATAACTGCATGTTGCGAGCAAGCCCTAAATTGCTGATTTTTAAACAGCCTGATGCATTCACAAAGACAATTTCTGAATAGTCTTAAGAGCAGAGGTGCACTAAAGCCACTGTGCCCTGCAGCCCAGGATCCCAGTAAGTTCTTTAAGGACCATTTATGGAAGATTTTTGGAGTTGTCCTTGGTAACCCCCAAGAATGTTTTGATTAGGAGTAGAATTTTAGATGTCATCAATTTAAAAATTAAAACTAAAACTCTGGAACTCATAGAGAGAGAAAATTAAGGGAATACATTCACTATCCTGAGTAGAAAGATTTCTTATAGAACATAAGAGGCTTTAAAAATAAAGGAAAAAAATGGCAACATTTCATCAAATTAAATGCTTTGAGAAGTAAAATTAAAATCCGAAGCCACCCAACCAACTGGACAGACCCCTTCTTGGCCAGGGAGACCCCAGGGAAGTCTTGAATACTGAGTTCCTGGCCTGTATTAGGAAGCTCAGACCCCTGTCCTTATACTCTCTCCCTTTTGTGGTTTAGACACAACTGACCAGCATTATTGTTAAAATAGAGGTCATAAGACTGACAGAACAGACTCCTTACAGTAGTAAGATACCACATTATAAACAAGACCTAAGGCCATGCCAGGCAAGGTGAAGTCATGCACCCCTCAGTTTAAAGAATAAACTATGTTCTAATTGCCACAGGTTTTTTTTTTTTCTTCCTTTTTTTTTCTCTACCTAAACAATCACAGGCCTTCAGATAAGCAATGCTGAAGCACTTGCAGCTCACCCGTTACCATAAACTGACCGAGCCCTCCCTACACAAGCCATCACTACAGCTTTGATTGGACAAGACACTGATTTCAGTAACTTTCTCTTGATAAGAGACCACTGGCTGTGGACTGGTTCTGGATAGTGCAGAGGCTGTGTTCTTCATTGTCTTTGTGTCCCTGCTTCACCTTTTGAAGCACAGGACCTTATTATAATGTACTTAAATGTTGTCTCCACCCCAAAGTGAACAGGGGTTGCATGTAACAGTCATGTTTACTCAGCATGCATGCATGTTGACCGAGTCTGGCTCTGTTGCCCAGGCTGGAGTGCAGTAGCGTGATCTTGGCTCACTGAACCTCTGCCTCCTGGGTTCAAGCGATTCTCCTGTTTCAACCTCCCAGGTAGCTGAAATAGCAGGTGCATGCCACCACGTTCGGCTAATTTTTGTATTTTTAGTAAAGACGGGATTACTGCATGTTAGCCAGGCTGGTCTTGAACTCTTGACCTCATGAGATCCATTCGCCTGGGCCTCAGGAAGTGTTGTGATTACAGGCGTGAGCCACCATGCCCGGCCAAATTTCAGGCCAACACCTGTTGACACACATTACCACACACACACACACACACACACGGAATCCCTAGTGGAACACCGATGGGCCCACAAAACACGCGGAGGCCGCAGTGGCTAACGATGTTAGCAAATTCCGCTCACGGTATCTGGCATACAGCCCTGAGGGTACACTGTCCACCTTTGCGGAAGGACCAGTATTCACCGCTCCCCTCATCTCCACGCAGATTCTTCCCCACACGCCTCCCCTTTCTTTGGGCCGCTGATGCCTCTTGGACCTCTGAGGTGACTGCCCCGCCCGCAGCTTCTTTCCTTCCAGGAGCTTCTCCAAAGTGGCTCAGTGGTAAGCCCCAGGTCCAGCAAGCGCGATGGAACCTAATGGTTCTTTGCGTTCGCAGGGATCTTCATAGGGAATAGATGAAAGTAACAGGTACCAATATCAAAACCACAGTGACTCAACAGAAACCATCTGTGCTTTCCCCAGTTGCTAAGCGGTTTTTTGAGTCCAACACTTCTTGCACTGGCCGGGAATTGAACCCGGGTCTCCCGCGTGGGAGGCGAGAATTCTACCACTGAACCACCAGTGCCTCTCTTTAACTGTCAACTGGAGGATAAATGAAAAGAGTATCCACAAAGACTTAGCAACTGTTCCAAGCGGCATTTTCTACAGTCGACTAAAAGCTAACAAAGACATCCAAACCAAATGTTTTTATAGGAAACTTTTACTAGACAAAGTTATAAATATCAAAGTAGTTCATCTGTCACATCAAACTCTTCACTCTGAACAAGGTCTTTCTACCTGCATTACAAACCCCTACAATCAAACATCAGAAATTCATTCATATTTCTTTCTTCTCATCCTAAATCTTCAATTGTCAACCTCAAACTGCTGCCTTACAGGTTCTGAGAAGGTAACTTAACTGGTAGTTTAGGGAAGTAAAGTTCAAATCCAGGGAGGAAATAAGAAGCAGAAGCAGAATTAGAAGAAAGACGAAATAAAAGGACAGAATCAAGGTAGAGATAATGAAGAAACAAAGCTTGGTCCACTGAGTTAGTCTTTTGTCGCTGGATTTTTTGGCAACAGAGTAATGATCAGTCTCATCATCATTATAATACTATTATTTGTCTACTTGAAGATATATAAAGCATTTGAAGGTAAAGTGATATAAAAAGATTAATAATGCTTGTAGTCAATGTTTCATTGTTTGGGAGAATCCAATTTCCTAAGTCAGTATGCTTTGATGTATTAGCTGTGTAAGGAGTAGACTAGTTTAAGGAAATATTGACGGTACAAATATTAACATATTAGTCTTTTGAGGAAGTTCAAATAGTAGACAGATTTCTTTCCTCAATTTTCCCTGGAGACATTAAACTGAAGAGAAAAATCCAGAGTTTTCCCCACATGTTGGGTCTGGGAGTCATTATGACTTTTTCAAGGACAGGAGCTGTGACATAGAATGATCCTTCTTCTCTAGCTGAGACGCCAAGGTAGGTCCAGGCTGAGTCATAAACTTGAGCCCAACAAGGAAATCACCCTTCGCATTGACCTTGCCGAGCTTTGGCTGTTCTCTGTTCTTTGCCCAACACCCAAGACACACACCAGATCTGGCCAACAAACCTTAACATATTATCTGTATCAACCAGAGCTACATTTATTCCCAAATCTCCTTCTAAAATACAAACCTGTACTTTCTACTCTCAACTTCTACATTTACAAAGGCCTCATATGCATCTCAGAGTCACAGATGGTAAAACTCAACACACCAGTCAGTTCTCTGTCAAAAAACTGACAAAAAACTGGACTCCCGATCAGGCACACTGGCTCATGCCTGTAATACTAGCACTTTGGGAGGTCAAGGTGGACGGATCACGAGGTCAGGAGATTGAGACCATCATGACTAACACAGTGAAACCTCATCTGTACTAAAACTACAACAACAACAAAAAATTAGCTGAGTGTGGTGGCACCTGCCTGTAGTCCCAGCTATTCGGGAAGCTGAGGCAGGAGAATCGCTTGAACTCAGAAGGTAGAGGTTGCAGTGAGCTGAGATCACACCATTGCACTCCAGCCTGGACAAAAGAGCAAGACTCCATCTCAAAATAAACAAACAGACAAAAACAAACAAACAACAACAAAAAAAAACCTGGACTCCCTACAGCCAGTGGAGTATGCACCATTCACTTGCCACATTGTATGCTGAGTGACCCTTCCACACCTTCAATCTGCACATAACTTCAGCCTGAAACCACGTAATGTCCCTTTATTTCTTCAGTACAATGATTAATACCTTATTATCTGTACCCTGCTTCCCTCTATGCTCATCATTCTGATAGCTCTTGCCAATACTCAAATCCAGGAGCAGCAAACCACTTGACATGTCACAAACTTTTCACAGGTTCACGCCAGTGGATTCCCCAGTGAACCAGCTCTCTTAACTCAGGCTTCCATAACAAAATACCACAGACTGGATGGCTTAAACACGAGGAATTTCTTTCTCATGGTTTGAGAGGCTGAGAAGTCCGAGACCAAACTGCCAGCCGATTCAGTTCCCCGGTGAGGGCTCTCTCCCTGACTTGCAGACTGCTACCTTCTCCTTCTGTCCTCACGTGGTGGAGCGAGACAGAGAGAGAGCACTTTGGTCGTTCATCTACTTCTTAGAATGACACTGATCTCATCATGGAGATCCCATGGTCATGACCTCATCTAAACCTGATTACCTCCCAAAGGCCCTACCTCCAAAATACCTTCACATTGGGGGTTAAGGCTTCAATATATAATTTGAAGGGGACACAAACATCCATTCCATTACACTCGCACCTGCCTTTGCAATCCAGCCTCTGGGCCAGGCTTAGCAGTGGAGAGCCCAAGGCTTCAATTGACAGGATTTTTATGCTCTCAGGCTCTGGCTCCTTGGCTCTGGAAGCTTCTAGAAGCAGTAGGGTGATCCATCCTTTAGCAACTATAAAGGTGTAAAACACATGGTGGGTAAGAGTGCCCTATTAAGTATTTTGGTGAAGCCCCCATTAGTGTGCTTGGCTCAACCTATTAATAGTAAATAGTGATTGGCATCCACCTCAGTACCACCCCCTGAAGTCATCCTGTCAGTTTCCATTCCATTCTCCTACCCTTGGCTTGCTGGTTCAATACTCTTAAGTGATGTACTCCTGGGGCTCTCCTTTTTCCTTCAGAGATATCTTGTGATTTCTTTGATTCTCTCCACCGTTACAGGTTAATAAGTCTAATTTTAAAAAAATGTGTAGATGGATGTTGGGAAGCTGTTGGGAAGCTGTTGGGAAGCTGTGGGGAGAGCCCTTGGGCTTTTTGCCTGGGTAAAGTGCAGATTCCTGAGGATTCTGGGCCTTGGTCTCCAGCTGCACTAGTGCTGGCCACTTAGCTGTTCTCAGCAGCGTCACCTGGCGCAATGGTGCTGAAGCGCACTGCCGAGAGGCCAGAAGGCAAAGCCAGAGCCGGTGGCTATGGCCTGGAACCCATTTAGGCACAATTGAGGGCACGCGGGGACAAAGCAATAGAGAAGGGTGGGCAATACAGGATCTGTACACCACGTATTAGGAATTGTATTTATTAAATTGTTGATTACCTAAGACTCCGGAGAGTAGTTTGAACATTTAACCGGTTTTCTGAGGATTATTTGGGGAAGAGGTGTGCATTCAAATGTACATACATAATTCATGTGATTTCGGAATATTGACTCTCCGAGTTCCAGATGCAGATTTAGAACCTTTTTTTAAAAATTTGTTTTTGTTTTCTCGCAAATCAGCCAGATCTGCAGCTTATCAGAGTAAAGCCAAGCCAAGCGGGACCCTTAGGAAATGCGCTAAGACGTCACCCACTTTCATTGTCAGCCTGTGAACATTCAGGCGATAGAAGAGAATGAAGAGAACCTTAAGGAATTTCTGGAACCAAAGCTAATTAATATTAAGCAGGCCTCTTGCTGGCAGACCAGTGGAAATTGTAGCCTGGTCAACAGTCTAGATTGATGAGGTCTTAAATATAGCCACAGGTTCAACTACTTTTCTGTTTGTTTCCCAACCTCAATTAAACTCACTAAATTTATGGACCAAAAAAGAAAAAAGGTCCTGAGTCTGAGCCCGGTCTCGAACTAGGGACATTTCACATGTGAGGCAAACCTGACAACCACTATACTACAGAAACCACATATACACCAGAAAAGGCAGAATACTATCCTGAAAATCATACATCAGCCATTTCTATTATCATTTCCAAAGTCAGAAATTCACTTGCATTTAGAAATTCCACTGAAAAAATAAGCACCAGTCATCAAGAAGACTATGGCTCCCAACAGGAACCCCCTCTCTACTGAACATTACTTTTTAAAAAATTATTAAAAAAAAAAAAAAAAAAGACTATGGCTCCCAACAGAAACCCCGTCTCTGCTAAACATTATAAAAAAAAAAAAAAAAAAAAAAAATTAGCCGGGCATGGTGGTGGGCGCCTATAGTCCCAGCTACTGGGGAGGCTGAGGCAGGAGAATGGCGTGAACCCGAGAGGCAGAGCTTGCAGTGAGCCGAGATCGTGCCACTGCACTCCAGGCTGGGTGACAGAGAGAGACTCTGTCTCAAAAGAAAAAAAAAGAAAAAGAAGAAATCCTCCTCCTTCGTGGACTGTTCTGGTTCTGTATACAGTAGTGAAACGTATTAGGTGGCAGGGATTCCTTATATGTTTCAGTCGATTAAAAAGAGCAACACTGGTCATGTAACAAGGAGGTTTCCACCATGACTGTCATATGTATGACTGGCAGATGCACAATAATAATGGGCATTGTTATACTGAATTAAGACCAGGATTATTTGAATAACAGAAAGTGATTACCATTAGCCAATATTATTTACTTTCACCTAAAGAATTTGTACAAATATTAATGCATGGAGCCTGGGATATGCACCAAGTAGCCCCTTGGCAGCATGAATGCCTTGGCTGCAGCAAGGCGACGCCCTTGACTGTGGTGCCTCATGACCTGCAAGCTCCCCTCCTCTGGGAAGAATGTCCCACCTGATGTGGGACACTGAGGAGAATCCTGCTTCCTCAGTTTGAGCCTTTAGCTCCTTCAATTCCTCCTCAGCTTTCCTCTTCTCTTCTAAGTGCTGGTGGATCTCAGCCCTCAGGTGGAGCATTTCCTCCTGAAGACACCTGTCACTCTCCCCTCCCATCGGGGAAGGAGGGGAAAAAGATGGGTTCTGGGTCTCCACAGTTGCCAGACTTTTCTCCAAAGCTACCTTGACAAGTTAAAAGAAAATCATGGTTTGAAGAAGTTAGGCCATTAAAGAGGACCCAAGAGAAACATGAGATTGCAACGGCAGTTTTCGATGAGAACAAAAACAAACAAAAAAAGCAGATCTAAAATGAACTCCCTAACCGGAACCTCCTTAGTCATGCAATGAGGGCCCTGGGGACTGATTTGGGTGGAAAGGACATACCAAATGAGCAGGAGGAATTTCCCCATAGAGAAGAGGAGAATCCAGAGATGGTGAGGGAGAGAAGCACATAAGAAATTAAAAACAAATGCAAACAAACGAGGTTGAAACAGGACTGGAGGGTGTGAATGCGGTGATTCTTTTCTCTTCCTGAGGAGACAGAGTCCTGCGAGTTTTCTCACAAGTCAGGAAGCTTCATCAGCTCTGCAACACTTGAGTCCTGGATGGCGGGAGATGATGGCTTAAGATATCAGGGAGCGAAGCCTAAGGTCCTGCCTGTAACTCTGACTCCCTCAAGGACAGCTGAGAGGGAGGACTCAGGGCACTGGTGAAACAGTCAGCAGACACAGTCACAAAATTAGAATAAGGTGGACCTACAGGGAAGACAACACCAGCTATTTAATTGGCAGCAGAAGAATCACACTCTGCAGCTACTGGGAGGTGGAGGTGAAGCCACCCTGCCAAGCAGCCAACCTCACTTTTTGGTTATTATCCTTGTGCCGATGCTGCCAGACAAACTCTCTCTACAAATCTCAGCATGTGGAAGAAACGGAGGCAGGAACCATTGCCCAGCACCTCTCTATTTCTCGAGGACACTCCTGAAGTTATTCATCAATGTTTTCATTAAAGCAGATCTTATGCCTTTTCCTCAAATGGGAATTTGTTAAGTTTTAGACTTTGTTATTGTTCATTTTGGGCTTATCTTTGCTCTTTTCCCATGCTCTTAAAAGTGTAGAAATCAAAATCTGAGTATGATAATCTACTTAGCATAAGACTAAGTACTTTAGTACAAGGAGTTCCTGCCTGTTTGTCCAATATTAATCTTAATACGTCCCAATGTCACATTGGCTGCTTTTTCTTCTCAGTGGCAGCATTTGGAGCTTTTACTTAACTTCCGGTCAAGTTTGACCTCTGAATTTTCCACCCCTCCCCCACAGCTGTTGCTGAGTCATGTTGTTTTCTTTTATCTCTATAAATATTGTGACTTGTAATTGTCACTTCTAAATTCATTCTGGCTATACTGAATGATTCCCCAATTATCCAAGTCATCCAAATATTTGATGTGCATTTCCACAAATCATGTAGTGCCCCCTGATTGGGGATGATTTGTAGAATTAATATATTAAAATATAATATAATATAATATAATATAATATAATATAATATAATATAATATAATTATATGCTTTATATCTCCATTCAGGTCACCCATACATTGAACAGAGCAGGGCCCAGAACAGCTTACATGGATCAACGATTGACAGAGCTGCCGGGCTTGGCGCAAAGCCACTGACTTTTGCTATTCCCTAAGACAAAGTATGTTCAAACCTAGGTCACAAGTTTGTGGTAGGGTTGATTCACAGTGTACATGTGCAGTGGTGTTCAGTAGCATAGCAGTCGAGGTTGTGAAGACATGTGCACCCAGGTCAAAGAAGAAAGATCCTTAGACAGAGCCACTCAATTCCCAGGCACCCAACCGTCCTTGGGCTTTGTGAGCCTGAGATTTGGCAGGCTCTTGGGAATGTCTGTCTCTAAGACTCTGCTGGCAGACTTAATCAGGTTGGTGGCCATCTCCATATGTGCCCCCAGCATTTGTGACAAGATAAAGAAAGGGGAACCCAATAAAACCACTTCTGAAAGCTTATGATCCCACCCCTCATATAAACTATGTGATGTTGTCATTCCATATAAACTCCAAGTAACTGAACTAAAACCCACTTTGCCATTAGTCTTGAGTGTGGGCACAGCATTATTTAACTTTAATGAAGTTTACCCATTATTAAAGTGCCTTCTGGATATATGTTATCACGTTTTATTGGTTTGAATATACCTATTTTCTTTAAAAAGAAAAAATTATGAACCATGAATGTTAGCACCAGAAAAACCTTAAGGTGCATCTGATCTAATTTCCCACTTTAAAGTGAGAAAATCAAACACTGCCTAGAGATCTGATTTTTCCCCAGGGTAATTTGGGTTTTCATATTTCCATCTCAAAGTAGACTTTCTTTGGCTAACTTTAAGTTTTAAATGTAAATGCCTGAAAAGGAACTCAGGATCTAGCTTTTTCATTAGTTTTGATCATGTATGAAAGCAAATATTTCTTTCTCTCAAATGAAACCCCAGGGCTTCCAGGATTTGTAGTGATAGTGTAAATCCATTCGGTCTATTTTCAATTATATCTCTCTTATTGGTTATTTTTTTCACATTTCCTAACTCATTTGTGATATTGCTTCCACATAAGTCAACTTTCTGTGCGCTGGGTTCCCATTTGCCCCACAAAGGCCTATGTGCAAATCTGATATCCTGTTTGAATGACATTGTTTTGTTTTTACCCTATTGCTTCCTATCTGTCACAATGTTAAGTCAGTTCTCAACATTAAGCCATTCACAATTAGCTTTTCTCAAATGCTCAGCATCAATCATCATTAGGGAAACGCAAATTAAAACCATAATGAATATCTTCTCACACCTGTTAGAGTGGCATTTATCAAAAAGGTGAATGATGTGTTAGAAATAATGCAGAGAAAAGGAAACACACACATTGTGAATAGGTATGTAAATTAGCACAGCTGATGTGGAAAACAGTATGGAGTTTCCTCAAAAAACTAAAAATAGAATCTACCCTGTGATCCAGCAACCCCATTTCTGGGTATGTATCCAAGAGAAGCTTCAGAGAATGCTTTGTTGGGTTTGCTGGAACCTGGTAGGGCTCAAGAATGTGAAGATGCACGCTGTGAGTCTGTTTCCTCCACGGTGACGGCTCTTCCCGCTCCTGGAGGAAGGAAAAGGCAATGCCCCTTTTGTCTTGTCCATGTGGGACTCCAAAGGGTCCAGACTCGACAGAAAGGCGGCGAATCTTCTCCGAGTGGGCAGGGGAGGAGACAGAATATGGGAATGGGGCAGTAGAGGGGTGGGATTTCATGAAATTTCCTGATTTAAGGCTATCATGAAGTAGGCCTCTTTGGGAGTTTGGCCCTCCAGTCGCTGGTGAGGGTAACATTCCAGCAGTCTCTGGTGAGGTCCAGTCGCCTCCCCCGACTGTAGTTAAAACCAAAAGCAGAACGAGGCCGGCACTGCCGCCTGGCCTCCAGTGACCCAGCGGTCTGTACATTCCCCAGGGTGGAAGCACTTGGACTTAAGGTGTGAAGGCGATGCAGTCACCACTGCAATAAGAAAAGCAACTAGGGAAAATGGCACCTTCTTCTCCAAACTTCTTTTTTTTTTTTTTTTTTTTTTTGAGACAGAGTCTTGCTCTGTTGCCCAGGCTGGAGTGCAGTGGCCAGATCTCAGCTCACTGCAAGCTCTGACTCCCGGGTTTACGCCATTCTCCTGCCTCAGCCTCCGGAGTAGCTGGGACTACAGGCGCCCGCCACCTCGCCCGGCTAGTTTTTTGTATTTTTTAGTAGAGACGGGGTTTCACTGTGTTAGCCAGGATGGTCTCGATCTCCTGACCTCGTGATCCACCCGTCTCGGCCTCCCAAAGTGCTGGGATTACAGGCTTGAGCCACCGCGCCCGGCTCCAAACTTCTTTTGAGACACTGTCACTCTGTCTCCAGGCCGGAGTGCAGTGGCGCGATCTCGGCTCACTGAGACCTCTGCCTCCCGGGTTCAAGCGATTCTCCTGCCTCGGCCTCCAGAGTAGCTAAGTTTTGGCACTGAGAGATAGAGATAGGGAAGGAAGGGGGTGGGAGGGAGGGAGAGAGAGAGAAAGAAAGAGAGAGGAGAGAGAGAGAGATTTTAACGTCTTCAAGCAAAAGGAGACTGTTTTTGCCTGTTGGCCGTCTGCTGAGATGTGAACGTGAAAATCCATCATGACGCTTTCTGTGAAAACCGTCTTTACCTCTTTGCCCTCTTAGGTTAAAATCCGCACTCCATGACCCTATTGAAAAGGAAAATTACAAAAAGCAAACATAAGACGTTTCAGTTTCGTAAAGGGTAAAATGAAACTGCCCTTCAAGAAGAATCGGAAGACCGACGAGGGAGAGAGGAGCGATCGTGAAATCTAAGTGGGTTATCCCCGGGTCTTCCAGGGTTTTATACTCGGCCTCATGAAGGCGTGGCTTGGCCTGAGTTGATGTGCCCATATTTTCAAACAGCCAAGTGTCCTGAGACATAGCGTTTGCTTTGGCACCTGCTAAAATCGGAAACTGTGATTAACTATGACTTAAATTGAGTTGGGCAGACTAAGAGACAGCAGCAGTGAAGGATGCCCTTTGGGAGGAAGACGTCGAGGCGCTGAGGCCAAAGGGTCCGCGAGGAAAGAGCGCGCAGCTCACTCCCCTCGGCCTGCGGAAGGGAGGGCAAGGAGGGTCCTACGGTTCCTGGAAGGACGCCAAGAGCCAAGAGCCCCGACGGCCGGCTCCAGAGAAAAGGCCCCGAGGAGGGGTCCGTATCCCTGGAAGGGCGGCGTCCAGACTGCTGCGCGGCGCGGGGCGCCCGGGTCTCGGGTGCTCAAAACCCGCCGGCTCCTGCAGCTTCTGGGAGCCGGAGAGTGTTAGCCGGGAGGATCCCGCAGACGGCGCTTAGTTCTGGAAGTGAATACCCCGCGGGAGGATGCGGGATCCCCTGAAGCCCGGGCATGGGTCCCCATGGTCTTCGTTTTGGGGGTAGGCGCGGAACGCTAAGCCTGGGCCTATTGGGAGGCATAGTCTTCTTGATGGCTGGTGCTTATTTTTTCAGTGGAATTTCTAAATGCAAGTGAATTTCTGACTTTGGAAACGATAATAGAAATGGCTGATGGACGATTTTCAGGATTATATTTTGCCGCCTTAGTTGGCTATGTGGATTCTGTAGTGTAGTGGATTTCTGGTTTGCCTTACATGTGAAGGGTCCCTGGTTCGAGACCGCCTGTGGAACAGTGATGTTTTCTTTCTTTTTTTTGGTCCCTAAATTTAGTGAGTTTAATCGAGGTTGGGAAACAAACAGAAAAGTAGTTGAACCTGTGGCTGCATTTTCGACCTTATCAATGTAGACTGATTGTTTACCAGGCTACAATTTCCATTGGTCTGCCAGCAAGAGGCCTGCTTAATATTAATTAGCTTTGGTTCCAGAAATTCCTTAAGGTTCTCCTCATTCTCTTCTATCGCCTGAATGTTCACAGGCTGACACTGAAAGTGGGTGACGTCTTAGCACATTTCCTAAGGGTCCCGCTTTACGTCGCTTTACTCTGATAAGCTGCAGATCTGGCTGATTTGCGAGATGACAAAAACAAAATTTTTTTGAAAAGGTTCTAAATCTGCATCTGGAACTCGGAGAGTCAATATTCCGAAATCACATGAATTATGTATGTACATTTGAATGCACACCTCTTCCCCAAATAATCCTCAGAAAACCGGTTAAGTGTCCAAACTACTCTCCGGAGTCTTAGGTAATCAACAATTTAATAAATACAATTCCTAATACGTGGTGTACAGATCCTGTATTGCCCACCCTTCGCTATTGCTTTGTCCCGCGTGCCCTCAATTTTGCCTAAATGGGTTCCAGGCCATAGCCACCGGCTCTCGCTTTGCCTTCTGGCCTCTCGGCAGTGCGCTTCAGCACCATTGCACCAGGTGACGCTGCTGAGAACAGCTAAGTGGCCAGCACTAGTGCAGCTGGAGACCAAGGCCCAGAATCCTCAGGAATCTGCAGTTTACCCAGGCAAAAAGCCCAAGGGTTCTACAGCTTCCCAACATCCATCTACAGATTTTTTTTAAATTAGACTTATTAACCTGTAGAGGTGGAGAGAATCAAAGAAATCACAAGATATCTCTGAGGGGAAAAGGAGAGCACCAGGAGTACATCACTTAAGACTATTGAACCAGCAAGCCAAGGGTAGGAGAATGGAATGGAAACTGACAGGATGACTGCAGGGGGTGGTACTGAGGTGGATGCCAATCACTACTTACTATTAATAGGTTGAGCCAAGCACACTAGTGGGGGCATCACCAAAATACTTAATAGGGCACTCTTACCCACCGTGTGTTTTACACCTTTATAGTTGCTAAAGGATGGATCACCCTACTGCTTCTAGAAGCTTCCAGAGCCAAGGAGCCAGAGCCTGAGAGCATAAAAATCCTGTCAATTGAAGCCTTGGGCTCTCCACTGCTAAGCCTGGCCCAGAGGCTGGATTGCAAAGGCAGGTGCGAGTGTAATGGAATGGATGTTTGTGTCCCCTTCAAATTATATATTGAAGCCTTAACCCCCAATGTGAAGGTATTTTGGAGGTAGGGCCTTTGGGAGGTAATCAGGTTTAGATGAGGTCATGACCATGGGATCTCCATGATGAGATCAGTGTCATTCTAAGAAATAGATGAACGACCAAAGTGCTCTCTCTCTGTCTCGCTCCACCACGTGAGGACAGAAGGAGAAGGTAGCAGTCTGCAAGTCAGGGAGAGAGCCCTCACCGGGGAACTGAATCGGCTGGCAGTTTGGTCTCGGACTTCTCAGCCTCTCAAACTATGAGAAAGAAATTCCTCGTGTTTAAGCCATCCAGTCTGTGGTATTTTGTTATGGAAGCCTGAGTTAAGAGAGCTGGTTCACTGGGGAATCCACTGGCGTGAACCTGTGAAAAGTTTGTGACATGTCAAGTGGTTTGCTGCTCCTGGATTTGAGTATTGGCAAGAGCTATCAGAATGATGAGCATAGAGGGAAGCAGGGTACAGATAATAAGGTATTAATCATTGTACTGAAGAAATAAAGGGACATTACATGGTTTCAGGCTGAAGTTATGTGCAGATTGAAGGTGTGGAAGGGTCACTCAGCATACAGTGTGGCAAGTGAATGGTGCATACTCCACTGGCTGTAGAGTGTCCAGGTTTTTTTTTGTTGTTGTTTGTTTTTGTTTGTCTGTTTGTTTATTTTGAGATGGAGTCTTGCTCTTTTGCCCAGGCTGGAGTGCAATGGTGTGATCTCAGCTCACTGCAACCTCCACCTCCTGGGTTCAAGCGATTCCCCTGCCTTAGCCTCCTGAATAGCTGGGACTACAGGCGGGTGCCACCACGCTCAGCTAATTTTTTGTTGTTGTTGTAGTTTTAGTAGAGATGAGGTTTCACCGTGTTAGTCATGATGGTCTCAATCTCCTGACTTCGTGATCCATCCGCCTTGACCTCCCAAAGTGCTAGTATTACAGGCATGAGCCAGTGTGCCTGATCGGGAGTCCAGTTTTTTGTCAGTTTTTTGACAGAGAACTGACTGGTGTGTTGAGTTTTACCATCTGTGACTCTGAGATGCATATGAGGCCTTTGTAAATGTAGAAGTTGAGAGTAGAAAGTACAGGTTTGTATTTTAGAAGGAGATTTGGGAATAAATGTAGCTCTGGTTGATACAGATAATATGTTAAGGTTTGTTGGCCAGAGCTGGTGTGTGTCTTGGGTGTTGGGCAAAGAACAGAGAACAGCCAAAGCTCGGCAAGGTCAATGCGAAGGGTGATTTCCTTGTTGGGCTCAAGTTTATGACTCAGCCTGGACCTACCTTGGCGTCTCAGCTAGAGAAGAAGGATCATTCTATGTCACAGCTCCTGTCTTTGATAAAGTCATAATGACTCCCAGACCCAACACATGGGGAAAACTCTGGATTTTTCTCTTCAGTTTAATGTCTCCAGGGAAAATTGAGGAAAGAAATCTGTCTACTATTTGAACTTCCTCAAAAGACTAATATGTTAATATTTGTACCGTCAATATTTCCTTAAACTAGTCTACTCCTTACACTGCTAATACATCAAAGCATACTGACTTACGAAATTGGATTCTCCCAAACAATGAAACATTGACTGCAAGCATTGTTAATCTTATCAGTTTTCCTTCAAATGCTCTATATATCTTCAAGCAGACAAATAATAGTATTATAATGATGATGAGACCGATCATTACTCTGTTGCAAAAAAAAAACAGCGACAAAAGACTAACTCAGTGGACCAAGCTTTGTTTCTTCATTATCTCTACCTTGATTCTGTCCTTTTATTTCGTCTTTCTTCTAATTCTGCTTCTGCTTCTTATTTCCTCCCTGGATTTGAACTTTACTTCCCTAAACTACCAGTTAAGTTACCTTCTCAGAACCTGTAAGGCAGCAGTTTGAGGTTGACAATTGAAGATTTAGGATGAGAAGAAAGAAATATGAATGAATTTCTGATGTTTGATTGTAGGGGTTTGTAATGCAGGTAGAAAGACCTTGTTCAGAGTGAAGAGTTTGATGTGACAGATGAACTATTTTGATATTTATAACTTTGTCTAGTAAAAGTTTCCTATAAAAACATTTGGTTTGGATGTCTTTGTTAGCTTTTAGTCGACTCTAGAAAAAGCTGCTTGGAACAGCTGCTGAGCCTTTGCGGAAACTCTTTTCATTTATCCTCCAGTTGACAGTTAAAGAGAGGCACTGGTGGTTCAGTGGTAGAATTCTCGCCTCCCACGCGGGAGACCCGGGTTCAATTCCCGGCCAGTGCAAGAAGTGTTGGACTCAACAAACCACTTAGCAAAGTGGTAAGTATGAAGAGTTTGTTGAGTGATTACAGTTTTGATAATTGGTGCCTGTTACTTTCTCATCTATTCCCTCGGCGGATCCCTGCAATCACAAAGAACCATCAGGTTCCTGATTCACCTGCCGGCCCTGGGGCTTACCGCTGAGCCACTACAGAGAAGCTCCTGGAAGGAGAGAAGCTGCGGGCGGGGCAGTCACCTCAGAGGTCCAAGAGGCATCAGCGGCCCAAAGAAAGGGGAGTTGTGTGGGGAAGAATCTGCGTGGAGACTGGTCCTTGTGCAGAGGTGGACAGTGGACCCTCAGGGCTGTATGCCAGACACTGTGACCCGAATTTGCTAACATCGTCAGCCACCGCGGCCTCCGCGTGTTTTGTGGGCCCATCGGTGTTCCGCTAGGGATTCCGTTTGTGTGTGTGGTAATGTGTGTCAACAGGTGTTGGCCTGAAATTTGGCCGGGCACGGTGGCTCACGCCTGTGATTCCAACACTTCTTGAGGCCCAGGCGAATGGATCTCTTTTTTTTTTTTTTTTTTTTTTTTTTTTTGAGGCGGAGTCTCGCTCTGTCTCCCAGGCTGGAGTGCGGTGGCGCAATCTCGGTTCACTGCAAGCTCCACCTCCCGGGTTCCCGCCATTCTCCTGCCTCAGCCTCCCGAGTAGCTGGGACTACAGGCACCTGCCACCATGCCCAGCTAATTTTTTTGTATTTTTAGTAGAAACGGGGTTTCACCATGTTAACCAGGATGGTCTCGATCTCATGACCTCGTGATCCGCCCGTCTCGGCCTCCCAAAGTGCTGGGATTACAGGCGTGAGCCACCGTGCCCAGCCGCGAATGGATCTCTTGAGGTCAAGAGTTCAAGACCAGCCTGGCTAACATGGAGTAATCCTGTCTTTACTAAAAATACAAAAATTAGCCGAGTGTGGTGGCATGCACATGCTATTCCAGCTACTTGGGAGGTTGAAACAGCAGAATCGCTTGAACCCAGGAGGCAGAGGTTCAGTGAGCCAAGATGATGCTACTGCATTCCAGCCTGGGCGACAGAGCCAGACTCGGTCAACATGCATGCATGCTGAGTAAACATAACTGTTACATGCAACCCCTGTTCACTTTGGGGTGGAGACAACATTTAAGTACATTATAATAAGGTCCTGTGCTTCAAAAGGTGAAGCAGGGACACAAAGGCAATGAAGAACACAGCCTCTGCACTATCCAGAACCAGTCCACAGCCAGTGGTCTCTTATCAAGAGAAAGTTACTGAAATCAGTGTCTTGTCCAATCAAAGCTGTAGTGATGGCTTGTGTAGGGAGGGCTCAGTCAGTTTATGGTAACGGGTGAGCTGCAAGTGCTTCAGCATTGCTTATCTGAAGGCCTATGCTTGTTTAGGTAGAGGAAAAAAAAGGAAGAAAAAAAAAAACCTGTGGCAATTAGAACGTAGTTTATTCTTTAAACTGAGGGGTGCATGACTTCACCTTGCCTGGCATGGCCTTAGGTCTTGTTTATAATGTGGTATCTTACTACTGTAAGGAGTCTGTTCTGTCAGTCTTATGACCTCTATTTTAACAATAATGCTGGTCAGTTGTATCTAAACCACAAAAGGGAGAGAGTATAAGGACAGGGGTCCGAGCTTCCAAATTCTGGCCAGGAACTCAGTATTCAAGACTTCTCTGGGGTCTCCCTGGCCAAGAAGGGGTCTGTCCAGTTGGTTGGGTGGCTTCGGATTTTAATTTTACTTCTCAAAGCATTTAATTTGATGAAATGTTGCCTTTTTTTTTCTTTATTTTTAAAGCCTCTTATGTTCTTTTTTTTTTTTTTTGAGACGGAGTCTTGCTCTGTCGCCCAGGCTGGAGTGCAGTGGCCAGATCTCAGCTCCCTACAAACTCTACCTCCCGAGTTTACGCCATTCTCCTGCCTCAGCCTCCTGAGTAGCTGGGACTACAGGCACCCGCCACCACGCCGGGTTAGGTTTTTTTTTTTTTTTTTTTTTTTTTTTTGTATTTTTTAGTAGAGACGGGGTTTCAAGACGGCGTTTCACCATGTTAGCCAGGATGGTCTCGATCTCCTGATCTCGTGATCCGCCCGTCTCGGCCTCCCAAAGT
Source organism: Chlorocebus sabaeus (assembly GCF_047675955.1). Lineage (NCBI taxonomy): Eukaryota > Metazoa > Chordata > Mammalia > Primates > Cercopithecidae > Chlorocebus > Chlorocebus sabaeus. Next base: position 120,228,430 of record NC_132923.1, on the reverse strand, counting down.
GCTGGGATTACAGGCTTGAGCCACTGCACCCGGCCAAGCCACTTATGTTCTATAAGAAATCTTTCTACTCAGGATAGTGAATGTATTCTCTTAATTTTCTCTCTCTATGAGTTCCAGAGTTTTAGTTTTAATTTTTAAATTGATGACATCTAAAATTCTACTCCTAATCAAAACATTCTTGAGGGTTACCAAGGACAACTCCAAAAATCTTCCTTAAATGGTCCTTAAAGAACTTACTGGGATCCTGGGCTGCAGGGCACAGTGGCTTTAGTTCACCTTTGCTCTTAAGACTATTGATAAATTGTCTATGTGAATGTATCAGGCTGTTTAAAAATCAGCAATTTAGGGCTTGCTTGCAACATGCAGTTATGCAGCAGCAGTTCTCTGGATCTCATGAATGCCTGCATGCGTACTTCCCCGGGAATTTTCTAAATTTGAATTCTCAAGGTATTTCAAGTGGCTTAGTTGTCTCTTTCTTTTGCCTACTGCCACACACATACCACCAAATCCTGCACTCCAAGCTTCTCCTTCTGCACCCGGGACTCCCAACCTCCAGTTGGACAATCTACATCTTCCCACACGTGCCTCAGGCTCCATCAGGTCACGTGCTCTCACTCACGTATGCTGCTTGCTGACTTGTGACAGAAGATTCTCTATTGTACCTTCTGGGGACAATACATCTCCAGTTGTCTGCTGGGAGGATGAACATGCGAAAAATCCACAACACTTATGGCAGAGTGTGGATTTAATCCCATTAGTCTGAATGGGACTAACGCCCTTATAAAAGGGACCCCAGGGAGCTCTCTCACCCTCTTTTTGCCCCCTGAGGATACAATGAGAAGGTGGCAGTCTACACGCAGAAAAAAAGTCCCTCACCATAACCCTACCGTGTTATCACCTTGATGTCGGACCAACCTCCAGAACTGTGAGAAATAAATTTCTGTTGTGATTAGTCACCCAGTTTAGGGTACATTGTTATAGAAGGCCGAACTAGCACAGAGATGGAATCCCATGGAGGGTCTCTAATTTGCTAAGCTGGTCATCAGGCGGGATGTTGCAAGTCAGAAACAGGAAGAGTTGACTTTTTGTGCATATGAAAGAAGATAGTGGACAGGCCCATTGTGTCGACTTTGTCCGCTTTGGCAAACTGGAGACGGAAACTGGATTCACCTTCGCCAGCCACGGGAGGACCCGGAGGACCTTCCAAGGAGGTTAGGTCGACTTCGTGGTAACTTTAGATCCTGCAACCACACAGGATTTTTCTTGTCCTCCCTGTGATCTCTCTTCTGCCTACCCAACAGGACAGGACAGCACACCGCCTTTCTTTCCCGTCAGAAAAGGGAAAGGACCGAAGTGAACAGCCGGTTTCCCCTACGTGTCCTTCCGGGCCTGGGCGTCTCGGGAGCTCAGGCTGACCCGAGACCTAACTCCTGGCGAGTGGGACCAACAGGATCCTGGAAGAGCGCGCGCACCGGGGTGGAGGTTCGGCGCCGAGGGTCGAGAACCGCAGTCAAACCCTGTTCTTCCCCGCGCACCGCGCACCTGCCCCCGGGGATGCCAAAGGAAGTGGCCCATAAAACTTCTCTGCAACCAAAAGAGGCCTGAAGCTCCAGGAGAGGGCGAGAGGAGCCTCGTTGAGTGAACCCAGCCCTCTGCCTGGCTGGCCCTGGTCAACAGGCTCGGAAGAGGCCGATTTGGAGGACAGAACGGAAGAAAAGACCTAAAGGTTTCGAATCTCATGATATGGAGATGTTAAAAGCCTCCGATCCTAAGGGCCGATTGTACCGGGGAGCGAGGGTGTCTCCAGCTGGATGGAGCCCTGAGCCTTCATCTGGAGAGTCCTCTGCACAAGTTCAGAGAGCACGACAACCCGCAGCAATGGTTCTCAAGAGGGGGCAACTTCGCCCTTACACGCCTCTCCCATCCTCGCTGGGACACTAGGCCACGACTGGGGGAAGCGGGGAGGGAGAATGTTAACCCCCGGCTTGTATCTAGTCAGCGGAGGGACGGATGCTGCTAAACACCTTACAATCCACCGCGGGAGGGCCCCTCCCCCGCCCGGAAATAGCCATTCGGCAGAGGAGGAGAAACTCGCGTGTAGATCAATGCCACGCACTTGGCCGATGGGAACTCATGAATGGGTGACCAATTGGATCTCGGATCTGAGGATAAAACTCCAGCGTCAGAGGGAAGTCTGGAAGTTTTGTCCGGAGCAAACGCAAGGGTGGCGTTGCCTTCGCGGAAGATGGGAAAATGGCAGGTGTCACAGGTTGCAGGGGAAGGTCGGAGACCAGCTGAGGGCCCCGGAGCCTTCCTGGAAAGACTTTCCCATCCAGCCCGTCTCGGTTTCCGCATCCGTCTGATTCCTTATGATGTTGAGGGTGCCAGGTTCTGTGTCCTTTATGATGCAGAGGGTGCCCCCGTCTCACCCCGGGCGCCTCCCGGCTCCCGCCGCCTCCTGGCAATCTGGTGCGCGGCTCCCGACCTGGCGACCCGCGACTGTCTGGTCATTTATTGCCGCCTCGCAAAGGCGCATCTCTAGTTCAGTGGTGAGCTGCGGCCGGGTCGCTGCAACTCGCTGCAGGACTTGGGACTCCTGGCCTTGGTGTCCCTCTCAGAGTCCTCGGTGTGTCGCCTGCAGGTTCTCTGTTTTGAAGAAAGCAGGGAGGGAAGAGCCTTGTGAGACGACTCCAGGAGCAAAGAGCGACCCTCACAAGGTCCAAGTCCTCCCAGAGCACAGGGAAACTGTGGCTTCAGAGCAAAGAAGGGAGAGCAAGGGACCTTGTGTATGTCCCTGGTGGTCTAGTGGCTAGGATTCGGCGCTTTCACCGCCGCGGCCCGGGTTCGATTCCCGGTCAGGGAATTGTTTTGCACTGGCCGCTCTCCCGCAGGAATCTACCTTTACTACGCGGTCAGCTCCAAGGGCCAGATGCAGAGCCCTCTCCGCAGCGAGGGGCAAACCCGGGCGAAGAAGCGCAAGTCCTGGTAGACCACCTCTCATGGCACACCATATTTATCTCCATGTCAGTCATCCGCAGAAGCTGCTTTAGAGAGCGACTGAGCGTCTCGCCCAAGTGTACACAGCCGTGCAGAGATGCCAGCCCCATGGAGCTGCACCCAATAAGCCCACTTTCTTGGCCGTGGCCGCCCTGGAGGCGCCTAACGGGCTGGGCTGCGAATAACTAAGAGAGAGGCCAAGCCAAGTCGTGCGTTTGTGCAAGCCCTGGACACGGGCACCGGCCAGTCAGCGGAGCCTCCTCACCTTCATTCGCAGCTAACGTGCTCGTTAGGCCTTCGGAAGAGGCGACCGGAGGCGATGCCCGCGAAGTTGGGAGGCGGATGAGCGGCGGGTGAGATCCTCGAGGGCGGCCCGTTTGCTGATTGAGCGGTAGAGGGAGGCGATGTTCGCTGACCCAACAACGACAGCAGGTGGAGTAGGCACAAATGGAAAACTGTTGCCGGTGCCCTAAGCAGAAGGCAGGTGTAGAAATCAGCACTAGGACGTCGAAGCAATGGTAAAACAGTCAAATCCCACAATGTCTACACTCTACCAAGAACTTGCGCACTGTCCCCCTTTTCCATTCAGTGCTCCCAAGAGGGGTTCGGAGAACCCCGCGTCCACTGTAAGCTCAGGGGGGAGCGGGAGCCAGGGAGGTGAAGTGCGCAGACTGGGCAGAGGCGGCGGGCAGAACCGCGGGGGTGAGAGGGCGCGGTGGCTGCCGGGCGGGAGCCGCTGCTGAAAGGCGGCCTGGGTTGTCGTGTGGGGTGACCGTCGGTGGAATCTTGGGCGGAGAGTGGTTTGGAAGAATGGCGAGGGGCGGCAGTGGGGAGGGTGGCGACCCTGAGCGTCCGGCCCGGGCGAGGGGGCTGTGCTGTCCCGGCAGGGCATGGGCTAATTCCCACTTACCTGGCCGGGGAGAGACCGTGGTCACGAAGGGGGTTCTCCCAGAGTGAAGCTTCTTCATCGCGCTGTAGAGTTGCTGATCCTGTGATTTCTTCAATGTGGGAAACCGTGTTTGTGCTGGAAGAGGGCTGCGCTCTTTACCTAACATAACGGGATTCAAGACTGACATCGCCTCACGCCCACCCTAAAACGTTTACGTGGCTTCCTTGTCTTTTTTTTTTTTTTTTTTAATTCTGTCCTGAAGTCGCCTCATCTTCACACCCCCTCATTTTTTTCTTCCACACTCGAGTCTCTGTCTCTCATTAAAAGCTCCACCAAATATTTGAAATATCTCAACCAGAAAGACTGCAATACATTATTTTATTCGTGGAAGCTACAGACCAGCTAGGTTGAGAGTTGCTTGGTATTTTCTGCTAAACGGTGAGGCATAGGGCACCTCGGAAGGTTTCTCTTTGGGCCGTTGTTTGTGTACTATTGGGTTTCCTTCTTTTCCCCAGACAGTATGGCGCTGTGGGGCCAGCGGTAAACCCTGCTTTCTGGCTTTCTGGCTGCAGATAAAGGCCACAGCTGGTGCAGGAATTAAAAGCAAACCAGAAGACACGTGGGTTCGCCCCATTGGGTCCAAGATAGAGTCTGACTGTAGCAGGATTTGGATTGGAACAGAGGTTGCTGCAGGTACAAGGCAGAGTATTAACCACTATAGAATCCCAGTACGCCCCACACTTACTGCTGGTCGTTTTGCTTCCCCACCCCTCTTTTATTTATTTATATGTTTTTTTGAGAGACAGAATTTCACTTTGTTGCCCAGGCTGGAGTGCAGTGGCACGATCTCGGCTCACTACTACCTCAGCCTCTCAGGTTCAAGCGATTCTCCTGACTCAGCCTCCCGAGTGGCTGGCCCTACAAGCATGCGCCACGAAGCCCAGCTAATTTTTGTATTTTTGGTAGAGATGGTCATTCACCATGTTGGCCTGGCTGGTCTCGAACTCCTGACTTGAAGTGACTGATCCACCCACTTCAGCCTCCCAAAGTGCTGGGATTATAGGCGTGAGCCACCGCGCCTGGTCCCCCGATTTTTTTTTAATGTAAAAACATTATGTGATTTTTACTTCTTTATTCTTGGGCAGCTATAAGTTCTTGTTATTTTCTCACGTGTTCTCCCCGTTTCCCCCTCTCCATTCTGATGCATGTCCCATCTTCTCTGCATCCAGCGGGTGCCCTCTGTACGGGCATCCTGGGCTGTCCCATTGTCTCGTCCTGGTATCCCCTGCTTCTCCCTCCTCCTTTTCCCTTTTTCCCTTTTGAATCCCCTGCCTCTTGCCCGCTCCCGCCCCACCAACCCCATCTACTGAAGCAGAGTTGAGTGAGGGGAGAGCAAGTGGAACAGATGATTGCCTGAAGGCGGCGCAAAAAGAGCTATCATGAGAGCCGTCGGGGCCTTCAACTTCCCCGGGGCCCTACCAGGCCCAGGCTAGGGTCGCAGATCCAGGTATTTTCAGAGGCACTGGCTTCTGAAGGAGGCGAGGGTCAACGCAGGGTGAAGGCCATTCGGCCGCCCTTCTGGCTTCAGAGGGATGCAATGCGCGCGTTTCTAACGTGCAACAACACAATGAGTGGACTCAGCCTCTCCGGTTTTCTGAAGCTTTGTTGTCTGCACACTTTTCTTGCAGAGAGCGAACAGCAACCCTTAAAGTTCAGTGATTGCTTAATCTATGGTGAGATGAACGTGAGCAACCGAGGTCGTCTCTGTGGCGCAATCGGTGAGCGCGTTCGGCTGTTAACCGAAAGGTTGGTGGTTCGAGCCCACCCAGGGACGTGATTTTTAAATGTTGGCAGTTGTGGCCAGGTGCGGTGGCTCAGGCTTATTAACCTCAACACTTTGAGAGACCAACTTAGGAGAAGCCTCACTTGATCTCAGAAGTTCAAGACCAGTGAGAATCCCATCTCATTAGAATAATAATAATAAATTGCAATTATTTCTCCTCGGGCCTTGCACTGTATTTAAAAGTCAAAGACCAGTCGCTTGTGTCATGTGCATTCCATGAGGACACAAAGCTGAAGTTTCCCCCTCCGAGTCGCCTAGAAAATAAGATCCCTCCAGAACAAACTAGGTTGTATGTATGGGAACCCGAAAGTATATGAAGAGAGAAACCTCAAAAATTTTGCCTTGCTTTCCACAAAAATTAACCCATCACAGTCTCCTTCAAGTGGCACCATACCTCTCCCTGCCTTTATGCTATTGTCATGCATTTTACTTTACACGTATTATAAACCTTCCAATCCATCTTTATTACTTTTGTTTAAAGAGTCAGATGTGTTTTTGTTTGTTTGTTGTTGTTTGTTTGTTGTTGTTTGTAAGATGAGTCTTGCTCTATCAGACAGGCTGGAGTACAGGGGCACAATCTTGGCTCACTGCAACCTCTGCTTCCCGGGTTCAAGTGATTGTCCTGACTCAGACTCCTGAGTAGCAGAGATTACAGGCGTGGGCCACCACACCTGACTAATTTTTGTACTTTTAGTAGAGAAGGGGGTTCACCATATTGGCCAGGCTGGTCTCCAACTCCTGACCTGAAATGATCCCTGCCCCCCTCGGCCTCCCAGCTGGACTGTTTAACATCTGGCTAAACCGTTAGATGTTAAAATTATATATTTGCCTATGTAGATGTCATTTCTTTTTTTTATTTTTTATTTTTATTATTATTATTTTTTTTGAGACGGAGCCTCCCTCTGTTGCCCAGGCTGGAGTGCGGTGGCTGGATCTCAGCTCACTGCAAGCTCCGCCTCCCGGGTTTACGCCATTCTCCTGCCTCCGCCTCCCGAGTAGCTGGGACTACCGGCGCCTGCCACCGCGCCTGGCTAGTTTTTTGTATTTTTTTAGTAGAGACGGGGTTTCACCAGATTAGCCAGGATGGTCTCGATCTCCTGACCTCGTGATCCGCCCGTCTCGGCCTCCCAAAGTGCTGGGATTACAGGCTTGAGCCACTGCGCCCAGCCAAATATCATTTCTAGTGGGTTTGTGTGTGTGTGTGTGTGTGTGTGTGTGTGTGTGTGTGTGTGTACATCCAGATTTTCCTCCGGTGTCAGTTTCCTTCTGTCTGGAGGACTCCTTTAACTTGCCTATTAGATGTCTTAAACTTGCACTATCATTCACTGATGCTCTGGGAAAAAATTTTTTTGTTTTTTTTTTGTTTGTTTTTTTGTTTTTTGTTTTTTTTTTTAATGCGGTGGCTCACGCCTGTAATCCCAACACTTTGGGAGGCTGAGGCGGGTGGATCACGAGGTCAGGAGATTGAGACCATCCTAGCTAACACAGTGAAACGCCGTCTCCACTAAAAATACAAAAAATTAGCCGGGCATGGTGGCGGACGCCTGTAGTCTCAGCTACTCTGGAGGCTGAGGCAGGAGAATGGTGTGAATCCGGGAGGCTGAGCTTGCAGTGAGCCGAGATGGCGCCACTGCACTCCAGCCTGGGCGACAGAGTGAGACTCCGTCACCAAAAAAAAAAAAAAATTGTTTCCATGAGTTGATGAGTTGTATTTTAGATGTTTCAATAATTTGTGGCTTTGTGTTTCTTAATCTTTTTTTCTGCAGCGTCTAATCTGCTATTAATTGCATCCAGTCAATTTATCTCAGGTGTTATAGTTTTTAATCTCTAAAGTTTGATTCCGACCATTTTTATATGTTCGATACCTCTGCTTGATTCTTTGGACCCACAAAATATTGTCATAATAACTGTTTTAAAGTCCTCTGTGTTCTGTTCTTTTTTTTTTTTTTTTTTTTTTTTTTTTAAGGACAGAGTCTTGCTATTCTTTCCAGGCTGGAGTGCAATGGTGCGATCTCAGCTCACCACAACATCTGCCCCCCTAGCTCAAGCAATTCTCGTGCCTCTGTCTCCCGAGTAGCTGGGATTATAGGCATGCACAACTATGCCTGGCTAATTTTTGTGCTTTTACTGGAGAAAGGGTTTCACCATGCTGACCAGGCTGGTCTCAAACTCCTGACCTCAGGTGATCCACCTGCCTCAGCTTCCCAAAGTGCTGAGATTACAGGCATGAGCCACCACGCCTGGCTGTCCTCTCTGTTAATTCTAACATCATGTTAGGTCTGGTTCAATTTTGATTAACTGATTATTTCCCCTCTTTATGGGTCATCGTTTCCTGGCTCTTTGCATACTTGGTATTCTTTAATTGGATACTGGACATTGTGAAGTTTACCTTCTTGCCTACTAGCTATTTTTAAATTCCTTTTTTTCCCTTGCCAGCAGGAAGTTATATTTTATAATTCCTACAAATTGTCTTGAATTTTTTCTGGGGTGCACTTAAGTGACCTGTAAACAGTTGGATCCTTTAGGATCTTGCTTTTATGAACTTTTACGTGGTTCAGAAGTAGTGCTCAGTCCCAGGCTGATTATATCCCATTACAAAAGCATTAAGAATTATGAATAATTCCAGTCTGGCTGGTGCGAACAGATACTGTTTTCTGCACTGTGTGAGTACCAGACACAATTCCATGATTTTCTTAAGTGGTTCTTTCCCTGGCACTAGTCAGCTACTCTTTTCACAATCATGCACTAACTAGTGCTCTGCAGAAACTCTGGTGCAGAACCTGTACATATGCCCCGATTCTCTCTCTGCTCAGCTTTCTTCTCACTGTATCTTTGTCCTATGAACTCTGTCTTGCTCTCCCCGGACACTTAGCTTCACTTCCTCAATTCAGGGAGTCTGCCACCGATCCTTTTCATCGTGCCTAGCCTGGAAACAATTGTGCACCAGGCTGTCATTCCCTTCCATCCCAGATTGAACTCCAGAAAAATGAGAGGGTTCAGTGTAACTGAAAACAGTTGGGCCATTACATTCAGTTCGAACCAGTTGATTTGCATGTCTGTAAAGGAGTCTGGAAAATGAACCCTAGGCCTAATGTGAATGGTGAACAAAATCAGATCTAGAAGTAGTGAATGTATCGTAAGCTAAGCAGAATTTTTTAAACTAGCAGCATTAGTGATTCAGGTGGAATTTCTTCCTCTTCCCTAGGTTCAGTTTCTGGCCAAAGCATGTAGTTTGGTTTGTTTCGGTTTGGTTTGGTTTGGTGTCTCACTGTCAACATAACCTCATTTGTTGCATCTGCTGGAGTCTTTATTACTCACTTGGTGAGTCTTGTCTACATAGAGATTCAGCAGCCAGGAGCAGGGCCACTGTGAGCTGAGGAAATGTGGGGAAAAAAAAATTCCATTGGCTTTTTTTTTTTTTTTTTTTTTTTTTGAGATGGAGTATCAGTCTGTCGCCCAGGTTGGAGTGCAGTGGTGCGTTCTGGGCTCACTGCAAGCTCCACCTCCCAGGTTCAAACCATTCTCCTGCCTCAGCCTCCTGAGCAGCTGGGACTACAGGCGCCCGCCACCTCCCCCGGATAATTTTTTTGTATTTTTTAGTAGAGATGGGGTTTCACTGTGTTAGCCAGGATGGTCTCGATCTCCTGACCTCGTGATCCACCCGTCTCGGCCTCCCAAAGTGCTGGGATTACAGGCTTGAGCCACTGTGCCTGGCCGGCTCTTTTTTTTTTTTTTTTTTTTTTTTTTTTTTTTTTTAGTGGAGTCTCACTCTATCGCTCAGGCTGAAGTGCAGTGGTGTGATCTCAGCTCACTGCAACCTCAGCTCACTGCAACCCCCGCCTCCCAGGTTCAAGCGATTCTCCTGCCTCAGTCTCCCCAGTAGCTGAGATTACAGGCATCCGCCACCATGCCCCACTAATTTTTGTATTTTTAGTAGACACAGGGTTTCACCATGTTGGCCAGGCTGGTCTTGATCTCCTGACCTCAGGCCATCCACCCACCTCCGCCTCCCAAAGTTCTGGGATTACAGGCATGAGCCACCGTACGCAGCCCCATTGGTGTTTTTGGAATAAAAGATGGTAATACATTGTCTCCTCATCAACGTGTCTGCCTTGGGGGCAGGGTTGCGAGACTGGAGGAATTAGTGCTTGGCCTGAAGTGTAGCAACAACCCCTCCAGCCCACTCAGCTCACCTTCCAGAGCGGGAGGTAAGTTCCGGTGTGTTTCTATGGGTTTATAACCTTTAGAACTAGTAACCTTTTCACATTAGTCTGTATTCCTGGTGGATCCATGAAGTCCTGGCAAAAAAAAAATCATAAAGTCACGGTTGATCTATGACATTTGTGCTGGGCCTAGGGCAGAAACTGAACTTCCAGGAAGACGTGTATATCTGAAGTGGGTTGGCAGAAAGCTGAAAGGAGAAACCTTGGACCTTTGACCTCGGTCAAGGGCAGGTCCCTGAGGATTCGGATGCCTTGGCCTGCAGCTACAGCAGTACTGGCCACTCAGTGGTTCCAAGCAGCACTCTGGCGCCCAAGTGCCTAGGGGCTCCCTCCAGAGAATAGAAGGCAAAGCAAGCCCTGGATGCAGTGACCCCAAACCTGTCAAGGAGAATAGAAGGCAAAAGCCAGAGAAAAGGGTGAGAAAGTGGGTGAGAGCCTTCCGGGACCTGTACACCACACATCAGGAATTGTGTCTATTAAAACTGTTGGTTCCTGAAGCCTCTGGAGGGTGGTTTGGGCAATTACAGTTTTCTGAGAAAGATTACTTGGGGGTAGGGAAAGGTATGCATGGTTAATATAAAAATATTTGGGACAGAGTCTGGCTGTGTCACCCAGGCTGGAGTGCAGTGGCGTGATCTCAGCTCACCACAACCTCTCCCTCCTGGGTTCAAGTGATTCTCCTGCCTCAGCCTCTGGAGTGGCTGGGATTACAGGCATATACCACCATGCGTGGCTAATTGTTGTATTTTTAGTAAAGACAGTGTTTCACCATGTTGGCCTGGCTGGTCTCAAACTCTTGACCTCAAATGATCCGCCCACCTCCATCTCCCAAAATGCTGGGGTTACAGGCGTGAGCTGCAGAGCCTGGCTGAAAAATATTACTTATGTGGGGCACAGTGGCTCACGCTTGTAATCCCAGTTCTTTGTGAGGCTGAAATGGGTGGATCACCTGAGGTATGGAGTTCCAAACCAGCCTGAATAACATGGTGAAACTCCCATTTCTCCTAAAAATACAAAAATTAGCCGAGCGTGTTGGTGCACTCCTGTAATCCCAGCTACTCAGGAGGCTGAGGCAGGAGAATCACTTGAACCTGGGAGGCGGAGGTTGCAGTGAGCCAAGATGGCACAACTGCACTCCAGCCTGGGCAACAGCAAGATTCCATCTCAAAAAAAAAAAAAAAAAAAAAATTCTATCTATCTATCTATCTACCTATCTATCTATCTATCCATCCATCCATCCATCCATCCATCCATCCATCTGTCCTTAATTGGTGTGAATATGGAATATTGACTCCACACCCTTGGCTTGAGGTCCAGATGCAGCTTCAGATTGGTTTTCTCAAGCAAATCAACCTGTTCCACAGCCGTGCTCTGAGATGGAGGGCAGCCAAGCAGCACCCCCAGGAAATAACTCCTGAGCTTTCAGAGTGGTAATCACTTATTCACTGTCAGCCCGTGGAGAAATTCAGGCGTTAGAAGAGAATGAAGAGAACGTTGTGAGATTTCCCGATCTAAAACTCTACGTTGTTGTGTTGCCCTCAACCTCCCTTGCTGAAATGATGGCCCGCTGACAAATGTGCGCTTCCCTCCCCACCACTCTGACTAGCAGGACCAAGGTGTGGTTCGCTGGGAGCAGATTTGTTGATTAGTAATGGCATTCCTTTCATGTTTCTTTAGAATCACCTACGTATTTCCAACCTTCAGAAAAACCAAGGTGTTGCTGCCCGATTTCAAACCGGGGACCTTTGACACGTGAAGCGAACATGTACTCACTACACGACACAAACCCTCCCAGTTCCCGGTACCAGACATATTTCTGAAAATGTTAACGTCTGCTGTTTTTTTTTTTTTTTTTTTTTTTTTTTTTGAGACGGAGTCTCGCTCTGTCGCGCAGGCTGGAGTGCAGTGGCCGGATCTCAGCTCACTGGAAGCTCCGCCTCCCGGGTTCACGCCATTCTCCTGCCTCAGCCTCCCAAGTAGCTGGGACTACAGGCGCCCGCCACCTCGCCCGGCTAGTTTTTTGTATTTTTTAGTAGAGACGGGGTTTCACCGGGTTAGCCAGGATGGTCTCAATCTCCTGACCTCGTGATCCGCCCGACTCGGCCTCCCAAGGTGCTGGGATTACAGGCTTGAGCCACCGCGCCCGGCCAACGTCTGCTGTTTTTAACTACTAGAGTTTCCAATATAAGAAATGCGACTGCTTTTCAAAATTTGAATGAAAAAGATGCCAGGAAACACAGGCAGACAGGCTGAACCCTCATTTACGGTTCCACACCTAACCCAAAGCCAAGACCCTAGGGACCCCCAGTCTGGCTTCGGGATCCCGCATCTTATGCAGGGTTTCCAGGAACTGAGTGCCTGTGTGTGTGGCATTCTCATGGCTGACTCTCTCTGGCTCCCAGAAGCTTCAGGAGCTGGTGGGTTTTGAGCATCGGAGCCCTGAGTCCCCCGTGCTACACAGGAGTGTTACTTTCATAACACTTCGCTACCTGAACTTACATCTTCTCTGCAGGAGGTGGGAATTTGAAAGGAAAAGTAACTGAAGTTTTGCTAGACTTAGAAAACCTTCTGGGTGTAGTAGAGATCCTTGTTAGATGTGGGACAATGGCAAGCATCCCAAAGGACTCCTCACTAGGGTGTCTTTAAAGCAATTGGAGCAAATTCAAATTAGATGGCTCAAACAAAAGGAAACACACTTTCTTGGGAAAACAAGAAATTTGGCCTGAAACTGGTTCTTTACATTATAATGCTATTTTACAATTGTACTTATTCAGTAAAAAGGAAGGAAAGTGGGGAGAATTTCCTTATGTACCGGCTTTTATGGCCCCCTACCAGGATTCTGACTTAAGAGTCAACTGCAGGATGTGTCTGGCTCATGTTACTTCCAACTGCAGGATGTGTCTGGCTCATGTCATGCACCAAGACACTGCGTGGGATATCCCCGATGCTCCCTTCCTAGCGGCACCCCCTGGAAGACCCATGCCCTCCCCAGGGTCTTCTCAGTCCCCCAGTTCTGAGAGGGGTCCTGCCAGTTCTCTAGTGCAGGATTCCACCCCAATGTCATCAGGAACCCCTCCCTTTTATTCAGCCAGCTCCAGCCTATATCCCCCACTGCTCAAGGGAAGTAAGCCCAACCAGTACCACCAGGAGTGGAACTCTATATCAGCCCCTGAAATCGAATCTGTGTCCATTGTGGGAGGTAGCTAGCAGAGATAAGGGAACAATCACAGTATATGTGCCATTTCCTATGTCCAAATTGGCTTTATTCACGGAGAAATTTGGCTGGTTTTTGAAGGCTCCAAGGCAGTTTATAGAGCAGTTTGTTAGGTTGATCGTGTCCTTTGATTTAACTGGGCACAACTTTCAAATATTATTGTCCACTTGCTGTACTATAGAGGAGAAGCGAAGGATTCTGGGTACTGGCCTGTGACTGTACAGATAGAGTAGCTGCTCATATCCAAGGCCATGCCATTTATGTAGGAGGAAATGCACTTCCACATAGAGACCCTCAGTGGGATTATCAGAAGGGTTCCCAAGAACTTGAATGTAGAAATCACGTGCTAACTTGTTTAATAGAAAGTACGAAAAGGTGTGTGATTAAGCCAGTTAATAATGACAAGGATAGAGAAGTAACTCAGTGGAAGGATGAAACTCCCATTCTGTTTTAGGGCTGCTTGGTTGAGGCACTCAGGAAATATACTAACATAGACCTAGATACCCCGGAAGGGCGGGCTCTTCTGGGCATGCATTTTATTACTCAATCTACCCTTCACATAAGGAGGAAGTTACAAAAGGCAGGAATAGGACCCCAAACTCCAGGAGCCAACTCTTAAACGTGGCCTTTGGAGTTTACAACAATAGGGACAGGGCAGAGGAAGAGGAGAAAACTCAAAGAAATAGCCAAACATTGCAATTGTTCACAGCTGCTTTCAGCCTCCTACTGCTTTTGAGCTACCCATCCTGGGAAAGTGGTGCAAGAGTGGCTTTGGGATGCCCAGACCAAAGCCAGCTCGTCAGCCCCTGGCCCGGAATCAGTGTGCCTTCTGTCAGCAAGAGGGCCACTGCAGGAAAGACTGCCTCAGGCTCCAAAGGGAGTCTGAGCTCCCTGGACCCCTGTTGGCTAAAAGAACAGAGGACTGACAGGGCCCAAGGTCCCCAAAGCTTCTACCAGACACCTTACCATTTCTGCAAAAGAGCCTCAGGTAACTCTTGACATGGTGGGTAAAAATATTGAGTTATTGGATATGGGAACCACCTTCTCAGTTCTGATCTAGTCCCTGGGGCCACTGTCTTCCCATTCCTGTACTGTAATGAGGATAGATGACCAGCTGAAAGCTAGGAGATTCACCCATTCCTTTAGTTGCACTATGGGGAACCATATGTTTTCCCACAGATTTTTGCTGCTTCTTGAGTGCCTTTTTCCTTTACTGGGAAGAGACTTACTTTCCCAATAACAGGCTGCAGTTCAATTTGTAGCACCTCAAGGGAAGGCCACAGGGCTTCCACAGACATGGAATGAGATGGGAAATGAAGAATGCCAGTCACTAAAGGGGTAGTCAGGGGCCTCTCATCAAGATCCCTGCCTTTCACCATTCTTTTACCAACTTCATCTTCTCATCGGGGAACATGAGGCAACTTTAAGAGCTCTTAAGGTTTCAAACAAAGCAGGGCCAAGTGCTGAGCAAACTCCACAGGGATGCCTCCCACATGAAGATATGGGAAGTATAAGGCAGGTTTACAGGAGGCGGGAAAACACTGAAGGTCTCTGAGTAGGGCTTTTCTAGCATTAGGAAAGGTGTGAGCACCTCCTTGAGCTGACTTATAGGTACTAGGGAGTATCTTCCTCTCCATAAAATCTCTCTCCTGAACGTCATTTGTTGTTGTTTGACAGAGTATCATTCTGTCACCCAGGCTGGAGTGCAGAGGCACCATCTCGGCTCACTGCAACCTCCGTCTCCCAGGTTCAAAGGATTCTCATGCCTCAGCCTCCTGAGTAGCCGAGACTACAGGCATGCACCACCATGCTAGGCTAATTTTTGCATTTTTAGTAGAGACAGGGTTTCCTCATGTTGGCCAGGCTGGTCTCGAACTCCTGACCTCAAGTGATCCACCTACCTAGGCCCCAAAGTGCTGGGATTACAGGTGTGAGCCATCGTGCCCGGCCCTGAACATCCTTTACAGATGGGAAAGACGTTCTTCTGCACCTTATGGTGAAATTCGAAAGAGAAATAAGGACGCATTTGTCAGAGGATGGTATGAGTAATAAAAGCCACATACTTACACCCATCACTGACAAAATGACAAGCCTAATATGGTTTATATTACTATGAAAGCTCAGTGAGTGAATTAATATAGTCTCCTCCTATTGCCTAGAAGAGTGTGTAAGGCATATAGTCCCCTAATAATCCAAACTTTTGCCCCCAAAGTCACACATTCAAGTAAGAGACAGGAGATATAGGTCAAGGTTTTAATCTACACACACCAGTGACGCTACGAACCCAAAGGCTCTTATATACCTGGAGAAGCTCCAATGGCCAGCGTGGAGTTATTCGGGGGAAAGAGCATGCTGGTGGCATTGCTGTTAGATTCAGCCTTTTTTCCAGCAGATAGCCTCGCTGTTTGTGTAGATTGAATTACAACATTGAGACTAAACTAACAAAGATCTTAAAAATACTTTAGTGCTGCACAAAGATTGAGAACCCTGGCTATTTCCAAAAGGTTGCCAAGATCAAAGTCTTGTCTCTGTAGAAATCCCGTGATATTCTCGTAGTTAGATGGAACCTTATGGGAAAGCAAGCACCTGAGGGGAGATGGAGACTGGAGCTTCAAACCCAGGAACCATTACAATTGCACCTTCAAACATACGGACAAGCCTGCCAACATTCTTGGGATGGCTAGAACAGCTCGGGAAAACTGTTCAGGAACTATAATTATCAAGAATATTTCAGGAAGGCTGGGTGCGGTGGCTCACATCTTTAATACCAGCACTTTGGAAAGCAAGGGTGGGTGAATTGCTTGAGCTCAGGAGTTTGAGGCCAGCCTGGGCAACAAGGCAAGACCCTGTCTCTACGAAAAAGGCAAAAAAAATAGCTGGAAGTAGTGGCATTCATCTGTGGTCTCAGCTACTCAGGAGGCTGAGGTGGGAGAGTCACGTGAGCCCCAGGTTGTAGGTTGTGGTAAGTCGAGATCATGTCACTGCACTCCAGCCTGGGTGACAGCACAAGAGACCCTGTCTCAAAAAATATATATATTTCAGGAAAGATAAGATGTCCCATTTTAAAGAAGGAGAGCTGTTCAACGGATTTGTACATGTGCTGCAGTAGTAGCCGAGAGTCTGCCATAATCTCTTCACTCTCTCCATTCTGGCCTGCTTTGAGTATACCAGCCTGCACATGCCAGTGGGGGCCAGAGTGACTGAGGTGAGGACAGGAGCAGAGCAAATTACCCAACCCAGCAGGGACCTGTACTTGAGACTTGATCCCAGAACTGTGTTCAGCCTAATCACTTTTTTAAAGTGAATCTTTAGGGCCTGCCTGCAGAGAATGACGTCTGTCGGTTTAGACAGAGGTGGTGAGCATGTAGAATGTAGGAGCTACTGAGAGATTGATGGAGCTTTATTTTTCTTATAAAAGGAGCACTCACTGGCTATATCCAGAGCAGAGGGATCTTCCTGTGCATGAAACAGAAAGGCATTGCTGCTGGGAAGCTGGTGGGAGTCATGGTGGCTGGAATGAGTCAAATATTGTTGTTCATCTAGTGAGTCCTCCAGGACTTCATCCGTTTCTTCTCCTGGACCTCCCTCCTGAGCCTGGTGGAGTAGGCATGATGAGGGATTAAACCAAGGCAGCCTGGAACCACAGCTTCATAGCTAGTTCTGATCTGAAGCTCACGGAAGAGGCACCAAAAACCAAAGGGACCATCATATCAAAGAGGAAGTATACAATCCACTTTTGACTGGGAGTAGAGTGTGCCTAGAGTTAGTATAGAAGTGAGAACAGCAAGTGATCAGTGCATTGACCTCATAACACACAGATACGGCAGTAGACTCAACAACTACTCTAAGATACACTCAGGGTACACAGGACACAGAGACCCATACGGTTGGCTTCAAAATGCTGTGTTCACATTTTATTTAATATTATGTGGAGTGGTCCATTGAATACTGGCTCTTGAGACAACGCAACCTCCCAGGGCTTTAGCAGATTTTAGACCCCTAGATCTAAATACCTGGTATGGTTTCAATGTATTTTTCTTTTTTTTTTTTTTTTTTTTTTTTTTGGAGACAGAGTCTGGCTCTGTAGCCCAAGCTGGAGTGCAGTGGCGTGATCTCAACCTCGGCTCACTGCAAGCTCCACCTCCCGGGTTCACACCATTCTCCTGCCTCAGCCTCCTGAGTAGCTGGGACTACAGGCGCCCGCCACCGTGCCCGGCTAATTTTTTTTGTATTTTTAGTAGAGACAGGGTTTCACCATGGTCTCGATCACCTGACCTCGTGATCCACCCGCCTCGGCCTCCCAAAGTGCTGGGATTACAAGTGTGAGCCACTGCGCTCGGCCAATGTATTTTTCAAGGTAATTTCCTGGCTATAAAATATCTGCCAACATAATTCAGGACAACTGTGCAGAAACCAGATAACGCATCTCACTTTGGTTTTTAAACATACAGGTTTTAAAGATGCAGAAACCAGGGATCCCTGGTTAGTTTACGTTTTGGTAAGACTGTCTACTTAACTAAGTGTGAGAAATTGCTAGGACATAGGAACCAATGCAAGAACTGCAAAGGGAACAGAGAACCATTTTTAAAAGGACACATTGTATAATCAGTCAACAAAAAAGTAACAATCAGCAGTTTCTGATTTTTCTAGATCCGGGACTTTTAACCTCTTGAGCCCTTGACCCTGGAATCTTCTCTAGAATTGGTCAGTCCATCATCAACCCCTTCATCATTCAGAGGTACCTGGGAGCCAGTAGCTTTTGCCTGTCTTCATTTTTCTTACTGTTTTGATTTTCTGCAAACTAAAATTAGAAAGAGCTAGTCAGAAATTAAGCAGGTCCCGGCCGGGCATGGTGGCTCACGTCTGTAATCCCAGCACTTTGGGAGGCTGAGGTAGGCAGATCACAAGGTCAGGAGATCGAGACCACGGTGAAACCCCGTCTCTACTAAAAATACAAAAAATTAGCCGGGCATGGTGGCGGGTGCCTGTAGTCCCAGCTACTCAGGAGGCTGAGGCAGGAGAATGGCTTGAACCCGGGAGGCGGAGCTTGTAGTGAGCTGAAATAATGCCACTGCACTCCAGCCTGGGCGACAGAGCGAGACTCTGTCTCAAAAAACAAAAAACAGGCCGGGCGCGGTGGCTCAAGCCTGTAATCCCAGCACTTTGGGAGGCCGAGACGGGCGGATCACGAGGTCAGGAGATCGAGACCATCCTGGCTAACACGGTGAAACCCCATCTCTACTAAAAATACAAAAAACTAGCCGGGCGAGGTGGCGGGCGCCTGTAGTCCCAGCTACTCCGGAGGCTGAGGCAGGAGAATGGCATAAACCCGGGAGGCGGAGCTTGCAGTGAGCTGAGATCCGGCCACTGCAGTCCAGCCCGGGCTACAGAGCAAGACTCCGTCTCAAAAAAAAAAAAAAAAAAAAAAAAAAAAAAAAAAAAACACACACAAAAAAGAAATCAAGCAGGTCCCATTTCACACATTGCACACATGGGGCCTATATGATCAGGGACATAACACTTTACATGTGTGTTCAGAATGCTCTGCGAGAATTGCTGCAGGAGGCCTCAGGTTGTGTCTTTAGAGAAGTGGTCTGGCAGGCTTGCCTGAGCCCACTGGACAGGGTGTCCCTGATGTGGTGAATCATCACCATGACATCAGCTGCCTGAAGCAGAGCAAAAAGTTGAAAATGTCTTTTGTTCCCCAGCTCAAGGAGTACTTGCCTGCTGCCCTTTGGCCTTCTCCAGTTGTAACCTTCCTTCCTGCCACAGGCTGGTTGCCAGACCATGACTGTGTGTCCCATTGCTGCTCACACACAGAACCTGCTCCAGTCTCGGAGAGGACAAATAGCCCTGTCCTACCTTTACTCCAAAACCAGAGGACGGCCCAGGTGCCTTCAAGTCTGTCCCTGTTGTGCTTCCTCAGATGTTCTTGGAGGTAATTCTTTTTTTTTTTTCTCAGTTTGTTAGTGAGAATTCGGGGTGATTCTATGAAAAATATTCCAGTATAAATCAAGCTTTCCAACACCAGCTTCTACTATATCCAGTGCCTAAACTAACCCCAAAAGATTTGGACAATTTATTGGGACCTGAAAATAAATAAATAAATAAATAAACAAACAAACAAATAAATAAATAACCCTGAAAGAGAAATGCACTCATGAACATTAAGATACTCCTTCAACTGATGTGTACAGCAGCCATGGAATTATGATTTGACCCACTTCACAAATGAGGAAAAGAAATTCGAGAAGGTTCAATCACTTGCACAATGTGAGTAAATACAGTACTAGACTAGAGCGTAGGTGATTCTGATTCTTAGTCCAGGGGTCTTCCCATTCTAACAAGCTGCCTTCTGTCATACTCTTCTTTCTGACCACAAAGATTGAATGGAGCCTTCTGCTTCTGGTCAAGTTGGTGTAATAGGGACTAGATTTGTCCTCTACCTTAAACAACTAAGAAACTGGAAAAAGAATTTTAAACTATAGCTTCAGCATTGGATATAGTGCAGTACAGTACAGTGATCCCTGAGAGAGAGAAAATAAAAGAGGTGAGCCCTATGATTGCTCCAGTTTACTGCCTGAGATTTTCACTTGCAGAGCAGGGAGGGAGGACCCAGGCAGAGCCTGGTAGTAAGTTTGAAGAAGTCAGAGTGGCTAGACATCACAGGACAGACTAGAGAGTAGATTGCTGCACAGACAGAATGCCTTGGATATCTGTCTTCCATCTTCAGCAAAGTACTGATTAGTACGTGTATTTGAGGAAATTAGGCAAAGCAGGGAAGAAAACTTCCCAAAAGGAATAATCTCTGTAGCTGACACAGAGCTTACAACACTTGATGTTTCCATCAGCTAGAGTGAAAATCCCTTTTAGTAAAGGGAGCATTGGTTAGAACAGGGGTCCCCAACCCCCAGCACTGGTCCATGGCCTGTTAGGAATAGGGCCCAACAGCAAGAGGTGAGCAGCCGGAAAGAAAGCATTACAGCCTGAGCTCTGTCTCCTGTCAGATCAGCAATAGCATTAGATTAGCATTGGAGCACAAACTCTATTGTCAACTGTACATGCCAGGGATCGAGGTTGCATGCTCCTTATGAGACTAGTGCCTGATGATCTGAGGTGGAACAGTTTCGTACTGAAACCACCCAACTCCCACCCCTACCAACCCACCCCCACCTCGTCTGTGGAAAAATTGTCTTTCATGCAACCAGTCCCTGGTGCCAAAACTGTTGGAGACCACTGGCCTAGAATCTTCAAAAGACTATTGCTTCCAGTGTAAACTATGGACTTTGTGTGATAATGACATGTCAATGTAAGTTCATTAACTGTAACAAATGTACCATTCTGGAGAGAGATGTGGATAGTCTAGGAGGCTATGCATGTGTGGAGGCAGGGGGTATATGGGAACCTTTTGTACTTCCTGCTCAATTTTGCTGTGAATCTGAAACTACTCTAAAAAATAATGTCTATTTTCTTCAAAGGCATATTGCCTCCACAGTATGAAAAAAATAGCCGTTGACTAATAGCTGCTCTCATCCTGCCTAAAAAAATTAAAAAGCCAGCTTGAAAAGACACAAATGTTTTTAAGTAACTTTGTTGTATACCAAAACAAAGCTAAAAGAATTTTAACACAAAATGCAAAAAATCCAGCACTCAATAAGTTACAATTTGCAATGTCTAACACCAAATCAAATAATGTTAAGAATGCAGAGATAGAAAACTATAATCCATGATGATAAGGGGGAAAAAAAATCAATCTACTTAAACTGACTTAGAAAGGACACATCAGATGAGAATTAAAAAACAATAGAAAGGATACAGATGACAGAGTCTGTAGACAAGGACATTGAAACAAATATAACTATATTCCTTGTATTAAAGCAGCTAGGCCAGGTGCAGTGGCTCATGCTTGGAATCCCAGCACTTTGGGAGTCCAAGGTGGGCAGGTCACCTGAGGCCAGGAGTTCAAGACCAGCCCGGCCAACATGGTGAAACCCTGTCTCTACGAAAAATACAAAAATTAGCTGGGCATGGAGGCACATGCCTGTAATCCCAGCTACTCGGGAGGATCACTTGGGAGATGGGAGGGTCACTTGGGTCTAGGAGTTTGTTGCTGCAGTGAACCAAGATCATGCCACTGCACTCCATTCTGGATGACAAAGTAAGACCCTGTCTCAAAGAATAAAAACAAAATAAATAATAAAAGGATTTTGGTCAATGTCTTAATATACTTCTTGCTGCAAACCAATGTTAAATGTTATACTGGCATCTTTTCCCCCACTGGGGAAGCACGTTAGTTTTGTTTTTTGTTTTTTTGCTGTTGTTGTTGCTTTTAATAGACAGGGTCTACTTCTGCTGCTCAAACTGGAGTGCAATGGCGTGATCACAGGTCACTGCAGCCTCAAACTCCCAGGCTCAAGGGATTCTCCTGCCTCAGCCTCCTGAATAGCCACGACTACAGGCACATGTCACCACACTCAGCTATTGTGTGTGGGTGTGTGTGCATGTGTGTGTGTGTAGATGGGTTCCTACTATGTTGCCCAGGCTGGTCTCAAACTCCTGGGCCCAAGTTATTCTCACACTATGGCCTCCCAAAATATTGGAATTACAGGTGTAAGCCACCACACCTGGCCCATGTTGGCTTTTCACTTAACTTGAGGACAAGTTTGATATTCATAACTCCTAACCCCACTCTCCTTTTCTATGTGTGGGTTGCTTTGTGTTATAATCTCTATATACATATTTTGTGCTTGTCACTTATGATTTTCATTCTAACTCCACAGAGTTTCTTTCCAATCTGTCACAATCACTGAAATAATTTATGTATATCTCTTTAAATACATGTAGGGGCCACCTAATTTGGAATGACTTATAAACTGTTACTCTATGTTTGAAGCAGTTTTTATGGAACACTAATGATTTGCATTGAACCAAAGCCATTTGCCTGAGGATATATTCTTAGACAGAGCATGGTAAAAACCAATGTCATGAGTCTGTGCTGGTTGGTGGTGATCAACAGCATTCCTGTGCAGTGGGGATTAGTGGGATAGAAACTGAGGTTTTAAAGACGGGCTTAGATAGGCAGAAGAGAAGTGATCCCCTGATGTACCTCTTCACTTTCTATGTATCAATTCCTCCCTGGTTTTGTGAGACTGAGATAGGGAGACTCTTATGGAATATCTGTCCCTTCCTTTCAGCTGCCTGACTTTCCTGGGCTCCTGGCTGGCCTACACGTGTGTAACGATGGTCACCTCCACATTCATGACAAATAGAAGGATGGAGAACCAACAAACTGCATATCCTACATGCTAACCTGAAACTAGACTGTGTGATAGTATTAGTTTGTGAGATATATCAGAAACTATATGATTTTAGTCCTTTTAAATTTATTCAGATTTATTTTAAGGGCTAGCATATGGTCTATTCTATAGCACATCCCATGTGTACTTGAGAGGAAGTGTATTCGTTTTTGTTGAGCGGAGTATTCTATAGATGTCTGGTAGGTTATGTTGTTTAAATCTTTTATTTCTTTATTGATCTTCTGCCTAGTTGCTCTATACATTATTGAAAGTTGTGGTATTAAAGTCTCCATCTACTATTGCTAAATTGTCTATTTCTACCTTCAATTCTGTCAGTTTTTGCTTCCTGTGTTTTGAGGCTCTGTTAGATGCATATGTATTTATAATTGTACTCTGTTCCTGATGGATTAACCCTTGTATCATTACAAAACATCCCTCATTGTCTTTGGTAACTTTTTTGTCTTAAAGTCTCTTGTTTATTTTGTCTGGTATTAGGATAGTTGTTACTGAAACACCAGAGGTTTGATTTAAGTCTTGCTGCTCACTGCACAGAAAGACATTCACTGAGCCAACTAGTATTGCCAGGGAAGAAGACTTTCATCAGATACTGCAACTTAGGAGGTGGGAAATCAGTCTGAAATCCATCTTCCTAACCAACAAAAATTCAGGGTTTAGACAGCAGGGAAGAAATGTAACTATATGCAGGAAAACAGGAATTAGGGAGAGGTAAGAAGGAAGAATTGTTCAACAGGAAGCAGGTGGTCACTTAGGCAATTATGATGGGGTGAGGGGTCTGACATCTCATTGTCCAGATGTGGTACTCTGGTAAATTTCAGTTCTTTGATACTATCTGGAAGGCCCCATGGTTGGTTTCCTGAGAAAGGAACTCAGATAACATAAATGTAACTTTCTCAAATTTCAAGACTGAGAGGGTCAATTTCTATGTTTATTCAAAAGAAACCTTAAACATCAGTTCTATGGGACAATTCGATTGGCTTAAAAGTCACATCAGGTTTCTTATGGTTGCTAATTACATAATTATGTTACATTGTATGGCAAAGGGATTTTGCAGATACAATTAAATTAACCTTAAAATGGGGAGATAATCCAGGTTGACTAATCTAATCACATGGGCCTTTAAAGTCTTGGTCTAGAGGTCAGAGGTCAGCAAACTAGGAAGTCAGAGAGATCCAAAACATGTTAGTGATTCAATGAGGAAGAAACTCTTCATTGCTGACTTTGAAGATGGTGAGAGTCACAAATAAATAAATTCCTCAGTCCAACAACTTCATAATTAGTGCTACCTGCAATTATGAGCTAACAATATTTTTAAGTGCATTTACAATATGTGGTGAACAGATTCACATTGTCTCTGCCTAGTCTTCTCTTTTGCTTTGTCCCTGCATGCTACTATGTCTGTCTAGGTGCGGGGACACAAACGCCAGGCCTTTGTGCAGCCTTCTCTCCTCTCCTGGAATGCTGTGGCTCTCTAGAGCCAGACAGCACTGCTGAAGGTGGCTGAGTACAGGCAACTGATGGTGTTAGAAGCCACAGGCCTTTGATTAATCCAGGCTCTAACCTTCACCCACCTCAAAGTCCTAAGAGTCCTCCTTATAGCTTCCTATCAGATTCATACAGATTATTACCCACAAACCTTGCTCTTCCTTGGACCCCTAAGGCCAGGGCTTCTAATATCTTCATCACTTTTGAGGTATCTAGTAACTCTTCTTTCTGGAGTTTCAGTTACTTCATCCCCACTGCCCAGTGAAAAGTTACCAGATGACCAGTCCAAAGCCTCATACACACATCATGGCTAAACAGTGACTGGATGATACTTTGTCTAGATCAGCCATGGGTATTGTCAAATGTGACAAGGTGATCAAATCCAACAGAAAATTCCAAATTATGGGGACAGGGCCTCTGAATTGGATAAATCCCTGCAGAAAAATAAATAAACAAACAAATAAATAAATAAATAAAAATTTTAAAAAGGGAGAGCAGGGGGAAAAAAATGCAGCCATGAAGAAAATAAAGGTTTTGGCCGGGTGTGGTGGCTCATGCCTGTAATCCCAGCACTTGGGGAGGCCAAGGCGGGTGGATCACGAGGTCAGGACATCGGGACCATCCTGGCTAACACGGTGAAACCCCGTCTCTAGTAAAAATATTAAAAAATTAGCTGGACATGGTGGCGGGTGCCTGTAGTTCCAGCTAGTCAGGAGGCTGAGGTAGGAGAATAGCGTGAACCCAGAAGATGGAGCGTGCAGTGAGCCCAAATCGTGCCACTGCACTCTAGCCTGGGCGACAGTGTGAGGTTCCATCTAAAAAGAAAAAAAAAAAAAAAGGAAAAAAAGAAAAGAAAGGTTTTGTCTACCTGAGGGGCTTTATTTATATAACAAGGCCACATTTGCTAGCCAAACCAAACTAAAAGAGCAATGGTTGTCACCTCATACCCCAGACTGCAGTTCAGTAGCTAAGGTTCTGTCCCTTTTGCCACCATGACAACCTGGGTTCGCTTCCTAAATCAATTTCTTTCCAGTTTGATATTTGTGTTACTTTTGAACGTTTTTTCCAGGAAGTTTTTTTTAGCAGGATCTTTGTTGGCTTTCACCCCAGCTGTTACAGACCAGCTTGACTGAATTCAAAATCCAGACGGTCAGATGGTATCCTGGGAAGATGGTGGAATGAGAAGCACCTGGAATCTAGACAACAACTGTATGGGCAGGATCTGTCTGATGTAAATATTTCTGAACTCTGGAGCCTACTGAAGGCTTGCAACTTCCAGAGGAAGGCCTAGATGGTACATTGTAGATAATTTCAGTCAATTTCAGCCCTTAGCACAATAGCAGCTACCCAACACTACTTCCAACGCAGTCAGCTTGTGTTCCTACAGTAAGCTGCACACATCTTTCAGGATCCAGAATGGGCAAAAAGGATGCTGTCTCCAAATATTGGGGGTCTGGGCCAGATGCAGTGGCTCATGCCTGTAATCCTAGCACTATGGGAGACTGAGGTGAGTGAATTACCTGAGGTCAGGAGTTCAAGACCAGCCTGACCAACATGGTAAAACTCTTGTCTCTACTAAAATTAGCCAGGTGTGGTGGCAGGCACCTATAATCCCAGCTACTCAGGAGGCTGGGGCACAAGAGTCACTTGACCCAGGAGGCAGAGGCTGCAGTGAGCTGAGATCACACCACTGCACTCCAGCCTGGGTGACAGAGCAAGACTCCATCTCAAAACACACACACACACAGACACAGACACACACACACACACACACACACACATTGGGGCTCTGTTCTCTAATGGCTGATTGCAGCACAGAGACAAAGAGGCTGGCAGCTACTGTTGTACCTCCCCCCATTGTAGCAAGCTCCTCACCCTAAGCTGAAGCAATTTCCAGAAAGTTTAAAGGGACGGTACCCTTTTTTCACCCTCCCTCAATTTTTCTCTTTTTCCCCTTTTGGGAGCCAGACATTAAAGGATAAAATATTCAAGACTAATTGCATATATAGGTAAAATTAGGTTGTGACCACACACCCAGGGAAAGGTTCAGGCTCAGAAAACATCTGTGAAAACCGTAAGTTTATACCTCAGGGCTGATCCTTGGCATACACACAACCTACAATAATCAAAAAACAAAACAATAACGAAAAAACAGAAAACCCTGAGGAAGGAGGAGAATCTAGTTTCTAGAGTTAACCACACTAGTCGATTCAAATGTCCAGTTTTCAACAACAACAACAACAATAAAAATAAATAAAAATAGGCCGGGTGCGGTGGCTCAAGCCTGTAATCCCAGCACTTTGGGAGGCCGAGACAGGTGGATCACGAGGTCAGGAGATTGAGACCATCCTGGCTAACACGGTAAAACCCTGTCTCTACTGAAAAAACACAAAAAACCCAGCTGGGTGAGGTGGTGGGCGCCTGTAGTCTCAGCTACTCTAGACTTACCCAGACTTGCATTGTGGAATTTCTAAAGAAGAAGGAGAGAAGGGCAAGAGAGAATATTTGAAGAAATAATAGCTGAAAACTCCCCAAATTTGATGAAACACATGAAAACAGACACAGTAACCTAACAAACTCCAAGTAAGATAAACTGAAAGAGACCTACACCAAAACACATTATAATCAAACTTTCAAACATCAAAGACAGAGAATCTTTAAATCGGTAAGAGAAAAGCAACTGGTCACATGCAAGAAATCTTTAATAAGATTATAAACAGATTTCTCATCAGAAACTTTGGAAGCTGGAAGGACGGGAAATCAGAAGCTGCCAATGGCCAGGAGTGGTGGCTCATGTCTATAATCCCAACACTGGGAGGCCGAGGCAGGCAGATCACTTGAGGTCAGGAGCTCAAGACCAGCCTGGCCAACATGGCAAAACCCTGTCTCTACTAAAAATACAAAAATTAGCCAGGCATGGTGGTGGGTGACTGTAATCCCAGCTACTTGAGGGACAGAGGTGAGAGAATCACTTGAACCTGGGAGGCGGGGGTTGCAGTGAGCCAAGATCACGCCACTGCACTCCAGCCTGGGTGACAGAGTGAGACTCCGTCTTCATAAACAAACAAACAAACAAACAAATGAACAAACAAAAGCTGCCCATGAAAGGGAAGAGGATCAATAAATGGGTATTCCAAAAAAGTCAAAAGTCACACAAATAGCAAGCCAAAATAAACTGGTTCCCTGACTGGAAATTGAACAGGCTATGGCAGCAAAAGCACAGAACTTTAAGGACTGAACTGCAAGGTGAGCAGACTTTGTTGTGAATTCTGGAAGGGATCCAGAGCAAGCAGTTTGAGCTGATGAAGAATTTTAACTTTGTTTTGGGTCATATTTTGCTCTTTAATTTAGTCAAGAGAATTTTTTCCCTACACAACACAGATAATATTGTCAAGACAATTTTTAAGGGTAGCCATGACACTAGTATGTGCCTTTCTTTTAATTTGATCTTCCTATCAACTGTTTAAAATAAGAGATCTCTAAAATCTTTTTTTTTTTTAATTCAGGTGTCTAATTTAAGGGATCCATCTTCAGGCCATTGGCAATTAGAATTTCCAATGGTGTAATTATTCCAACAGCAGTTCAACCAAATAGCCTCTTTGTGGAAAGTGCAGGATGTCATTTTCCAGGTTAACCTTCCGGGAAGGGCAAAGAAGAGGCAATTCCAAAGATTCCCCTGCAAGAAAAAAGTTCAATGCAAGGAGTAGGCGACAGATGGTTAAGGATGATGTCTGCCTCCAGTAACCCACAAATTTGTGGGGGCTTCCTGTCACAGACCTGTCAATCTATGATACCAGGTAGTCCCTCTTGTGACTGAGCTTTCCTAGGACTAACCAGGTAACAAGAGTTGAGATGACAAAAGCCTCAAAGGGATGGGACTTCTTAAGACAAACCCCAAGAGCTTGACATAGTCAGGACAAAAAGTGTGCTTGGGTTCCCAGCCATTTTCAGACAGGCCACCTAGTATGACCTGAAAATGACTACCTCTTACCAGATAGCAGAAACCAAGAGGAAGTGCTCCCACTTGGTCACAAGTCAAGCTCTCAAGGACATAAAATAAGATGAGAAGGAACCTCAACCAGTACCCCCTTTTATGACAGAATAACACATAGAGACAAAGACAGAAGAACAGACAATTTCTGGGAAGAAAAGGATTAAACAACATGAATTGGTACCACAAAGTACCAAAAAGCACACCAGAGTCACTACACCCAAGACTAGTCACACAAATTCTTTTCTCCAATTAAGCAAGATTTTGGAGAGGGAAAAGAAAGAAACAGTGAGTTTTACTGTCCACTTGATCAGATTCCACACAGAGGAGGAGGCCGGGAGCCCAGCTGGTAAAAAGAAATTCTTACCTTAATGACAGCTGATCAGATCCTGGATTATTCACTGCAGATTCCAGAAGAGCAGAGCTTTCGTATCCTGCTTACATCTCCAAAACTGTAGGGACCAATGGAAACCCTCCCTCTTAACCCTCTGAAGTTTCACTCAAAAATCAAGTCACAAAAGCAGATTAATTGGAGAAATGGCATAAAATGTACTAACATGTACATGGGGAGAGCCACAGTGATTACCCTACCCTACCCACAATGGGATGCAGAAGCTTATCTACCATCTCGAGGTAACAGAATGAATGAGGGCTCAAAGTATGGCCAAAACCAGGTACGATCAGAGTTAGAGGTATATCCATGTATTGTGGGCAAGACAGGTTATGGGAGGGAGAGAAGAGGAGGCTTGGCTAGCAAAGATGGTCTTAATATGTAAATGAAACCTTACCGGTAGCAGCTGTCAGAGAGGATAAACCCTCAAAATTTCGTTGAGACGTTTACAGCTGTCAGACTCTCAGTTAATCTTCCCTAGATCTGGGCAAGGAAAGACGTGGCTGTGTCAATGCAGATTCCCTACAGATGCAAATCTCCCCACCAAAAGACAACTCTGCAGGGCTACTTCTGCAGCTGGCTTTCTGAACAAACATCTCGAAATACGTCAAAGAAACGTATTTTGGGGTAAAATATTTTTAATTCCTTCACATCTACAGCCTGATGCACCTGCCGTTTCAACGCACCATTGTTGGTGGCAACTCCATTCTTCCCTACACTCAAGTCAGAAAAACAGATTCTCCTTGAGGTTAGTCTTTTTCTCACAGCACACATCCAATGAGTCAGAAAAATTATGTTTCCTGTTTGGTTAATTACAGACTTTGATCTGCCCAATCTTTCTCTTTCTTGGTCTCTGAATTTTGGCAAAAGAGTCGCCTGATACAGGCGGGATCGATTCGACTGAGGATTCTCAAAACCGTCAGACATTTCAGAGCCTTAATCTCGGGGTCGGGGTTTGGGCCGCCCTTGAACATTTTTGGGGGGCCTACCTGTCAAAATCAGCCTGGCCAGGCCTGTCTTCAAGGCCCAGGGGCAGGGCCAGGTCCTCCCGACCCTTCTTGAAGCTTCTCCCGCCGGGTGGGCAGCCACCCTCCCCTTCCCTCTGACCTGCAGAGAAGCTTCAGGGGGCATTTATTCAATTTGTTAGGAGCCCACCAGGCGCAGGTGCGCGGTGACTCTGTGGTTCCCACCACACCCGCTGCCCTCCTTAGTCCTCTCGCTGTCTCAAGCGGGCAGTAATGTTCTGGGTGAGCCTGGGCTCCGAAGACACCCAGTCAGGGAGGGACCGGTAGGGAAGGGCACCGACCCCTTAGGCCCTTCGCAGTAGGGATCCGAAAAACGTCTTGAAGAAGTAGAAAGGGACAGTTGGAAGTAGATCAAAGGGAAAGAAGGAAATCCTAGGAGATTTCCTATCTGAAGGCAGCATGAAGAGAAAGTCCGCCTCCGCTGGAGCGCCTCCTCACGACGCAGGTGAACCGAGTTCCGGTCTCCATTGGAGACCAAATCAGTTGACTTTGGCTTGACTCCTAGTGAAGAAGCCACCTTTGTCCTCCCCTGTTTAGCTCTTGATCCTGAAGCACTTGATTGTCTGTCCCGCGCTTTCGATGCATTTCAGGGATGCAGCTGGGAAATTTGTTTTTAATGCACTTACTTGAACAGGAAGACTATTTTCAAATATTTTTGCAAAGAAAAACGTTTCCTTTTGCACTGAAGACATTCAGATGTGAGGAAAATCACTAGGCTGGGGAAAGCAAACGCTGTTGAGAATGTCTCACAAACACGAATTACTGGTCAGCAGGGAGGTTTGACCCTCAGGTTGGGCACATTTTAAGTGCACTGTTGGAACTTGAGATGAATCTAGGACATTCATGATTATTATTTTTAGTTTTTTAGTAAAATTTAATATTTTAAATTTAAATACACATTCTGAAAATTGTGTAAGCAACACAAGACACCGGCTTTATGCCATATTTACGAACATAGGAAAGAAAGATGATATTTTAAATGACAATGCTTCCGCTGGGCGCAGTGGCTCACGCCTGGCGGATGATGAGGTCCGATCGAGACCATCCTGGCTAACACAGTGAAACCCCGTCTCTACTAAAATGCAAAAAAATTAGCTGGGCATAGTGGTGGGCTCCTGTAGTCCCAGCTACTCGAGAGGCTGAGGCAGGAGAATGGCGTGAACCCGGGAGGCAGAGCTTGCAGTGAGCCGAATCGCGCCATTGCACTCTAGCCTGGGCAACTGAGCGAGACGCCGTCTCAAAAAAATTTTTTTTTTTCTGACGTAATAAGTAAAAGTAATAATAATGAATCACAAAGCTTATAGTGCATAAAGTAAAAATACGTAACGCTAGGATAAAGGCCAGAAAGGGAGGTATAATGACACTTGAAAGCAGATTATGATAAATTAAAGATGTATCCCAGAAACCCTAAAGCAGCCTCTGAAATAAGAAAAGGGTTATACCTAATAAAGCAACAAAGGAAAGAAAATGGAATGAAAAAATTCTATGTAAACACTATGCTGGAACAACTACTCTCCAGGCCTCCACACCACTGGCCAATGAGAAGTGTACTTGTAGAATGATGCTTGCAGCATTATTTGTAATCATAAAACAATAGGACCAAGGTAATTTTAAAGATATATGAAAAGGGTTTTATTTATTTAACAAACAGATAATTGAACAAACAGCAGAAGCAAGTCCTTTGCCAAAAGAACACAGAGGGTCATGATGATGCTACTCCTCCAGGGATTTCAGGGATCCCAGACGCCTAGTTTTCTGCCTAGTTCTTCTGGAAGATGTTATTCTCGGGGAGCAATAGGTCCTCGAGTTTGGGACTCTTTCAGGTTCTCTCTCCATTTCCCGATTCTGCTACAATAAACAAACAAACAAAAGCAATTTTCACTTCCAGAAGACCCCGCCGGTGCCTCTTTCAGGAGGTCTGGATATCTGGTCCACCGCTCCCCAGCTTCTTTCCCAGCTTTTGCTTTTCCCTTCCCCTGCGCTAGCCCTGCTGCCCCACGGCCCGACCACCGCCCAGCTGAGCCCCCGCGGTTCCACCGCGAAGAAGATGCGCCGGAGGCCCTGCCAGTTGCCCGCCCTGCGGGGTGCCCAGAAATCAACGCTTTGTAAAAAGAACGTCCCCATGGAAAAAATCTCTTGATTTCCACTCTCAGGGTTCTTCAAAGGACTAAAAGCTAAAGGCGACGATGAATTCATCGACAAGTCCTAGTCGTGCCAGACCTTGCTCCCCACGAGGGGACCCACAAGCGACCCTCACCACCACCTCTGCCCTGGTGGAGCCCCCGTGCGGAACACAGGATCCGAAGATGGCAGCGGAAGCTCCTCAGCAGCCCCGAAAGCGACTGGCCAGGGTGGGAACAGGCTCCTTCACTGGGTGAAGGCGGCGCAAAGAACGGGAAGAACCATCCCGGGAGCCCACCGGGCGTTCACCTTCCCTTGAGACCACAGGCGGCTCGGGCTGGGTCGCCCACCGGGGAGTTTCCGGAAGCTCCTGAAGCAGGCGAGGGGCGGGACGTGCGAAGGCCATTCGGCTGTTCCTCCGGCTCCAGAATCTCCCATCGCGCAGGTGTCAAACGCGACCAGCGCGACTCAAGCTCTCATCTCTCTGGTTTTCCAACGCCTTGCTCAGTCGTCCTGCCGGGCTGGCCCAGAGAATGTACGGAAAGGAGCAAGTTTAGTGAGTGGCCCTTCCTGCATCGCCCAGGAAAGCTGGGAACGGTTGTCTCTGTGGCGCAATCGGTTATCGCGTTCGGCTGTTAACCGAAAGGTTGGTGGTTCGAGCCCACCCAGGGACGACTCTTGGAACTTTTAAAGCATTCACGCATTGTCAATCACTAGATAAATGGAGAGGATTTTATCTTTCCGGAGTCCCAAGACACTGATTTATGACTGATCCATGTCAAGGCCCAGCCCACCTCCCCTACCAGATTCTTAACCGGGTGTCTCTTGAAATACCGGGTTGACACCGGTATAACTCAGGAATCCTGAAACAGAGACCTAGGAACCCATTTCTGGTGTGATAAAATTCTAATTCAGTCTGTTATATGCTTAAACGAGTAATTTACATGCCTCCATTTTTTCATATTTTAGTAGTAGGAGTCCAGTATTACCTCCAGGACATGCCTGGATTTCCTGATTGCTCTATCAATAACGTGACCAGTGGAATCATTCATCATGACAGGGATCCTCTCCATTATTTTGAAAACAGTATTTTTCCTCAGTTTGTGCAGGATTTATTTAACCCTTTTCAAAATGTTTTTGTTAGCCAGGCATGGTGGCACGCACCTGTAGTCCCAGCTACTCGGGGGGCTGAGGCAGGAGAATCATTTGAACTCGGGAGGTGAAGGCTGCAGTGAGCTGAGATCGCACCACTACACTCCAGTCTGGAGTGGACTCCAGAGCGAGATTCCATCTCAAAAAAAAAAAAAAAAAAAAAAAATGTTTTTGAGATGAGGTTGGTTTCATGGTTTTAGGATTACAAAGAACGCTGCAGTCACCATTCTTGTACACATATCTTGTGTCATTGTGGAAATGTCTACACCACAGATCTTTCTATAGTGTAGAGAGCTGGGTGCGCCATTGCTACATTATAGTGCTTACAATGCTTCTAATTTGAGTCCATTCTGCAAATGCATCTTTCAGGGTAGCAGCACCAAATCATATCCCAATATGAATATTTATAAGAGGAACAATGTGCAGATGTGCAGTTGAGCTTCGTGCCTCTCCGTGGGGCCCATGTTCATAAAATGGTGGCATTAGCAATCATCTGAGAGTGGAGTTTGTGGCTCTCTGACGTCAAAAGCTGAAGCAGAGGACATGAAAACCCTCACTGTACATCTCTGTAGTCTAGCCAGAATCATTCCTAGGTCGACAGTCTCTTAGGAGGGAATGCTGCTTGCTTGTTTTGTCAAAACCACGAAGGGAGGGAAAGCATCAGGCTGTTGGTTGATAACAGTAGTGAAGCAAGTCTTTTCAAAGGCTTGGTTTGTTTACCCTTAGGAAAAACATCCTAATTCTTACCAGATGGTGCCGTGCATTTCCAGGCTCTTGGTGTCCCAAAGAAAGAACTGTACGTGACACACATAAAGCAGCAAAGCAAAGCAAAAATTTATTAAGCACAGTAACCCTCTCAGAGTAGGGAGAGTGGGCTGGCTTCTGGGAGATGAGATCCGTATGAGTTTGGTGTACTCTGGGTCTTTTTATATGTGGTTGTTTTTCTTCTCTTCACAGGGATGCCCAATCGTAGGCCAGTGTTTGTCTTTTGATTGATAGGTGGGTTGCTTAGTTACTTTGGCCCTTGTGTGCTTGCAGGTTGCCTCCATCCCATACTTTTAAGTACATGCATGAGATGCAGTCCATATGCATGAGTTGTAATGAGCTGATTATCATATGGAGTCATGTTAAGGATACTTTTTTCTCAATGCCTAACTCTCAGGAGCTGCCCCTTTACTGGTTTGGAATTTGCTGGCCATGGGGTCCTTGCTTGCTGTTTTTTTTCTGGTTGGTTTGTTTGTTGAGACAGAGTCTTTCCCTGTTGCCCAGTCTGGAGTGCAGTGGCGCAACCTCAGCTCACTGCAACCTCTGCCTCCGAGGTTCAAGCGATGCTCCTTGAACCCCAAGTAGTTGGGAGTACAGGAGTGCTCCACCATGTCCAACTAATTTTTTGTATTTTTGGTAGAGATGGGGTTTTGCCATGTTTTCCAGTCTGGTCTCAAACTCTTGACCTCAGGTGATCTGCCTGCCTTGGCCTCTCAAAGTGCTAGGATTACGGGCTTGAGCCACCGAGCCCGGGCTTGCTTGCTTTCTTTAATCTTACTTTTTGTTTTGGCTGCTCAACTTCTGCCTTTTATCCTGCTTCTTGCTCTCCCACCCCATCACCTTGCTTCTGTTTCTGCTTTTACTCATTCTGCCTTTTATACAACTTCCAATTCCCTCTGCTGTTCTCCTGCCTCATAATGGCAGTTAGTGAGGGAGGGGTGTTAAGGGGGCATGTGCGACCTCCTAGCCTGCCACAGCTAGAAACAGCTTTCAAGGATTCTCTGCAGTCCTGTCAGCCAAGAGAGTCCGTTCAGTTGGTTGTAGGGCCTAGGGCTTATTTTTATTTCTCAATCCTGATAAGGTAAGGCTAGATTAATGCAGATTCTCTGCAGGTGTAAATTTCCCCTACAAAAGACAGTTTTGCAGAGTTACTTCTGTTTGCTGGCTCTCTGACAGCCATCTTAAAATATGCCAAAGAAATACATTCTGGGGTAAAATATTTTGATTTCCTTCATTTATCTACAGCTTCACCATGCTGACAGCCTCCAGTCCAAGCGTACCTGAAGCCTTTCTTTTTAAAAAGCTTTCCCACCCTCCTGACTGCCTTCAAGTCTCTGCCAAAACACAAGTCACAGTGACTGACTCCCTGCTATAGCAAGCTCAGAATAAATATCCTGTGCTTTTTTCCATTTGATTGGTCTTTGTTTATTTGCAGAAGCTTCAGTGTAGAGTTGACAAGGACTCCATCTTTCACCACACCTCAGTATTTTCCTCTGAGCCCTTTTCTCTGTTAGTTCTTGGCCTGCCAAGTCCAGTTTTAGAAAAGAATACTGTTGAGTCTAGTTTAGCAAGAGTCCTCCCAACCACTTTTGATAGCTAATCAAGTTCCTCTTAGTAATTTTCCATCCACTGACTTTCTTATCTTGCCAGTTGGCTATAATCTTCAACTCCTCCTGCTGTATTTGAGGTTGAGCTCAGTTATCTGGTGATCTATCTTGCCTATTGTAGCACATACAATAAAATCTGTCTCATGTTTTTAACAAGTGTCCAGTGCAGTCCCTCAAAAACTACCTTTGCAAAATTATGACAATAAGAGAAAGCTGACATGGCTGGCCCCATCTTGGTTCTAGCCTCACAGGCTAGCTGGCTGTGCTCATTCCTGTGCAATGTCTCCCAAGCTATCTTTGGGGAAAATTGAGTTTATAGTTTAAATCAGCAGTCCCCAACCCCCAGGGCCACAGGACAGCTACTGGTCCATGGCCTGTTAGGAACCCAGCTGAACAGCAGGAGGTGAGCTGCAGGCCTTCAGGCATTACCACCTGAGCTCCGCCTCTTGTCAGGTCAGGATCAGCATTAGATGCTCATCAGAGCTCGGACCCTATTGGGAACTGCGCATGTGAGGGATCCAGATTGCGCACTCCTTATGAGACTGTGACTAATGCCTGATGACCTGAGGTGGGACAGTTTCATCTGGAAACCATCCACCACCCCCTTCCATGAAAAAACTGTCTTCTGTGAAACAGTCCCTGGTGCCAAAAAGGTTGGGGACAGCCAGAAAGATTGGTTTAAAGGATAACCTTCCCCAAAACTAAATTACCCCTGTAAAACTCATGAAAGGCCACGAAGTTAGAAGGATGAAAGAGGCCTGAATTCTACTAAGATGTATGCCTCGTTAAATAATTACCAGCCATTATTCCAGAAGTCGCGAGATTTGTAGCTTCCCCAATAACTGCTGTGAAGAACATCACGATTGTAGAACCTAAGATTGGCCTCTTGAGATGTCTTTTCAGGCTTTTGCATTTCTGACTACTGGATGGCACCATTTGGCCCGAAAATCAACCAGTCCCTTAGCCCCCACCCAGAAGCTGACTCGATGCAGGAGGGCCATTTTCCACGTCCCTGTGATTTCATCCCCAATAATCCGCACTGCCCAAGCCCCAGCCCCCTCCCCACCAAACTATCTGAAACACCCATTACCTCCAAGCCTTCAGTGAGATTGATTTGGGTAACAACTCTGTCTCCCACATGTCGTGGCTGGCCTGTGTCAATGAAACTCTTTACTGCAATGCCATGGTCTCCATGAATTGATTTTGTGTGTACTTTAGGCAGGAAGAACCCATCAGGCGGTTACATCTGCAGGATGGTGCCAGTTCTTTCCACAAAGGCTGGTCAGATACCCAGAAAGTATTTCTCCACTACTGCCTGGACAATGTGTCTCCCTGTCAATCTCCAGGGAACGGGGCCTAGATCAAGTATTTAGTATTCAGCAGATACTACACTGTCACCTAATTCCTCATTTTCAATATTTTGCCATGCCTTCCAGTGGCCTAACTGGTCACCATGCCACAGAATCTTTACTTTATGATCTCCAAGGAAACTCTCCACTCGATATTTTGTGATTTGAGCAACAGAATAGAATCTCATACTGGTGGGCTGGGAGAGGTTCTCGGACACTGGTGGGATCTCGCCCCCAGCTGTGGTGTCCAGGCTCTTGACACCACCTCAAAAACGAAGTCAAGGATGAGTCAGCAAATAGTGAAAGAAGTGATTTACTGCAAAGCAAAAAGTACACACTCAAGAAAGGGGAGCTCGGGCATCTCCAAGACAGAACAACGGGTTCTGGGGTTTCATCTTGATGGGTTTATTCAACCAAGGAATGGAATATTCATGAAAATTCCCAAGTAAAGGTGGAGATTTCTCAGAACTATGGTGCCATCCATTTTTACATCAAATATTGGTCCCAGAACTGTCATGGCACTGGTGAGTGTGTGATTTAGTATGTTAATGAGCATCTAATGAGGGCCTAGGTAAAACCTACATCTAATCCAGCACCACATTGGGTCCAGTCTTAGCCAGCTTGGTCCACACCCTGGTTTTTCAGCGTCTTATCAGCCCATAGCCTCAAGTCATCTAAATCTACTGCCTAAAATTTGTTATCCTGTGACCACCCTATATTATTCCTGTCTCAAATCTACTTCTAAATATTCAAATGGTGTTTGACTTGAGCAGCTCAACTTTGCTTACTTCACAGTGTTTCCTGCATAATATATAAGAAAAGATGATCCAGACATTTGTTAAACATCTCAAATAAGATGTATCCCGGGTATTTGGGTCAAATTTGGATTATTTTGGTTTTGTCTTTGCAGAATATAAAAAACTAACATAAGGTAAGGACTGAGGTCTGGAGATGGCTGCGCAAGAGATGACAAAGTCCAACACCACGCTTGAGAGTGTCCAACCATCTCTTCTGGGGCAGCATATCTTTCTACAATACTGAATTTGGAAAACAAGCAACAAGATTCAGGAAACTGGACAACTGTCTTTATAACATTATCAGTGATAAAACCAGTAAGGAAGGCTGGTTTGCAGTCATCCGACCTGCCTCTTTACTTTCATAAATATGGTTTCTCTCTGATACTAAACGGCTTCCAATTTCAAGCGGAACGCTACATCACAAGGATAAAGATGTGAAGAGAACCGGTTTCTTTTGTAATCCTAAACGTTCCGCACAGGACTTTTTGCGAATTAAAAGCCATTATTTGAAGAAGGCTGCCCAGGATCCATCTGGCAGCGGAAAGTTTGCTCCCCAACACAGGCTAAGGACCCGCTTCTTTGGGAGAGAACAGAAGCCGGGGCGGGAGGGAAAAAGGGAGAGACAGACGTCACTTCCCCTTTCCGGCTCTTGCAGTGGATTGGTCGGCTGAGTGACAGAAAGGCAGACGGGGACTGGGAAAGGCACTGTCGGTGACATCACGGGTAGGGCGACTTCTATGTAGATGAGGCAGCGCAGGGGCTGCTGCTTGGCCACCTGCTGCTTCGCCACGAAGGAGTTTCCATGCCGTGGAGCGGGTTGAGGACCGCTGGTCGGACCTGAGAATCCCAGCTGTGTGTCAGGGCTAGAAGGGCTGGGGAGTGCGCGTGGCAAGTGACCGTGAGTGTAAAGGGTGAGGCGTATGAGGCTGTGGCGGGGCGGAGGTGTGGAAACTCATACTTACCTGGCAGGGGAGATACCATGATCACGAAGGTGGTTTTCCCAGGGCGAGGCTTATCCATTGCACTCCGGATGTGCTGACCCCTGCGATTTCCCCAAATGT
Source organism: Chlorocebus sabaeus (assembly GCF_047675955.1). Lineage (NCBI taxonomy): Eukaryota > Metazoa > Chordata > Mammalia > Primates > Cercopithecidae > Chlorocebus > Chlorocebus sabaeus. The sequence goes on along the minus strand of NC_132923.1, from coordinate 120,190,206 downwards.
GGGAAACTCGACTGCATAATTTGTGGTAGTGGGGGACTGCGTTCGCGCTTTCCCCTGGCTTGTTGTGTTTAAAGAGTAGACTGTATAGTAAGGGTTGTTTATTTTCTTGTGCTATTTTGTAGTTTGGGTTGTTTAACAGCGAATGAGTTGGGAATGGGAGATAACATGTTGCTTCTCTGCTAGAGATGACATGAGCGTCAGCGGTTTTAACACAAGCTGACTTAAGAGAGGGCCGCACAGCTCTTTCCTTTCTAAAGACCAGCTTTTCGCAGAGATTGGTCCAAAGTCTCCAGTCTCTGGGGTTCTCATTCTCTGTGTTTTTCTAGCCCCCAGTCACTTTTTACACAGTCTCTGTTTCTAACCGCAGCCCCCACACGCGTTTGTAGGATTTCTGTGCCGTCGGGGAATGTGTTCTCACCTCCTAGAGCCAGGTAGAAACCACGCAGACGGGCGCTGTTCTTTGGGAAGAAAGCAGGGCCTTTGGGGCTCTTCCTGTCCCCGTGGGGTTGTAGACATAACACGCTTACTTTGCGTAGGGGAATGGCTCTGCCGGCGCCCAACTGCCCTAGCGCATATTCATCCAGGCCCGCAGGTCAGAACCGCAGTCTCACCTGTCTTGACCGAAATGCGCTGCGATCCTTCCTGAAGTATAGGCGGGAAGTTTTATGTGGAGCCGGGTCCAGTTTCCTCCTATCTCCTGCCGTTTACCTATCTTGTCTTTCTTCAGACTTTGTTTAAGCGACAGCTTCTTGTTTGAGGTCTCGCTTACACATCCTAGATCCATTGCCAGGCAACTTTCTAGATAGCACCCCGACCCATCCTTCCCACCTCCAAGCAGCCCTTTCCTATTTCTGGTGCCAGTGTCCTCCCCTGTCCTTCTTTCTTCAGGCCCTTGCTTATCACCTTCATGGACAGAAAATACTTAGCCCTCTCTCAACCTGCGGTGTACACCTGACACGGGTCAGTACCCTGGCAAATTCCTTAATACCCCTTCTCAAATTGCACTGTAAATGCATCTCTTTTTAACTCCCAGAAGTATCTGATTGATTTTGTCCCTGCACTACACGAATTCCACTACAGAAGAAAACCCCAGGGCTAGCGATGGCGGTTCTGAGCATTGTGCCGGCCTCTCCCAGGGTATGTTTTCTGACCTCACCTACTTCTGATCAACTGAGGTCAGGAGTTCGAGACCAACCTGACCAACATGGTGAAACTCCGTCTCTACTAAAAATACATTAAAAATAATTTGAAAAAAAAAGAAAAAAAAAAAGAACAGCCGGGCGTGATGGTGTGTGTCTGTACTACTCAGGAGGTTGAAGCAGGAGAATCACTTGAACCTGGGAGGCGGAGGTTGCAGTGAGCCGAGATCGCGCCATTGCACCCCAGCCTGGTGACAGAGCAAGACTCTGTCTAAAAAAAAAAAGGAAAAAAAATTAGTGCATCTGATACACATTATTGGAGACAGTACAATCCTGCATCCAACAGGCACTTGGTGCAGATCTGAACCCACTGAGCTATTGGCTCATGTTCCCCATGTTCTATTAAGTATCATGAGCAGAAATTGAGCTCTTTGGCTTTTACCCACTAAGTATGGCTATAGGACAGGACTCTGTCTCTCACACACACATTATTGCATCATTATTTTTTTACCATCAGTGTGGGTTTTTGGTTTTGAGGTTATGAAATGAATTTCTGGGGACAGTCTCTGATGGGTCGTGTTGACCCTTGTCCCTGTTGACCATGACAGCTAATCTGGTCTGTGAGTCTTTTTTATTGCCTATTTATTTTCCTGAGAATAATGGTATTTCCTGATCCTTGAGACTGCAGCAATGATAAGTTGTTCAGATCTTGTCTTTCCAATGTTTGGTAAAAATATTATGGGTCCAATAGTTGTCAATATCTGCAAGAGTGGCATCTCTATTACAAGAGTGATCTTACTACTCAATGTCCCCCGTCCCACCCAACTTTGTTCCAAAGGAGCTCTTGGCTTGAACAAATTTACTGTATCTAAAAGACATCTTAGTACAGGAAGAAAACTAAATCTGTACCATGTAAGGAGCAGTTTTCTTTGATTGGTATATTCAGGTTTCTAACCAGCTGAAAAATTCAAATACATGTCCTTTAAGGATTAATTTTAAACCACACTACAGAAAGGAGAGAAAAGATTTATATGATCACATATAAGCAATGGAATCGGCACTTTTCACAACTATACAAATCAAATTGAATAATCTCCAGAACATTAAGGAAGTTCAGTCTGTAATGAAAATGAATGAAAAGAAATTATTCACCCACTGTTACATGCCCTAGAAAGAGAATGTCCTGCCTGACTCAAAAGAGTATCACAATATTACTCAGATTTTCAGCAATGAAGGCCCTCCAAGGATCTAATGATGTTCATGTTTTCAGTTTATTTCCTTCACTGATAAACATTGTTAATAGATACCATTGCCTCTCTTTTCACCTTAAGTGATGTTACTTAGCACAATTGGTTTCTTGAGAATACCCCCTAGTTTGGTGGAAGGAATTTTCCTGCTTTATAAATATAGAATATTTTCTCATGAAACAAATTGCCATACTCTTTCGGTGAAGTGAATAGACAGATTAGGTCTCTAAAATGTTAAAGGAGTCACTGCCCCAATTATCCTAGGAACAATAATAATCACTTATATAAAATTAAAATAAGAAAATTAAGCCAGGTATGGTGGCTTATATCTGCAATCCCAGCACTTTAGGAGGCTGAGGAGGGAGGATCAGTTGAGGTTAGGAGTTGGAGACCAGCCTGGGCAACAGAGTGAAACCCCTGTCTCTACAAATTTTTAAGTATTAGCCAAATTTTTAAAGTTGGCAGGGCATGATGATGCTTGACTCTAATCTCAGCTACTAGAGAGACTGAGGCAGGCTGCAGGGAACTATGCTTGTGCCACTGCCCTCCAGCCTGGGTGACAGAGTGAGACTCCCGGCTCAAGCCGGGCATGGTGGCTCACCCCTGTAATCCCAGCACTTTGAGAGGCTGAGGTGGGCGGATCATGAGGTCGGGAGTTCGAGACCAGCCTGGCCTATATGGTGAAACCCTGTCTCTACTAAAAATACAAAATTAGCTGGGCGTGGTCGCACATGCCTGTAATCTCAGGTACTCGGGAGGCTGAGGCAGGAGAATTGCTTGAACCCGGGAGTCGGAGGTTGCAGTGAGCCAAGTCGTGCCACTGCACTCCAGCCTGGGCGACAGAGCGAGACTCCATCTCAAAAAAAAAAAAAAAAAAAGAAAAAGAAAAAGAAAGACAATTAATAATTTGTTGAAAATTGTTTTAGAACAATGCTAGGTTGCATGTCTTGCATCTGTACTCCCAGGAACTCAACAGGTTGAGGCAGAAGGATTGCTTTAGGCCAGCAGGTGGAGACCAGCCTCGGCAATAGGGCAACACCTCGTCTCTAAAAAAATACAAGAGAAGCTGAACCAGGAGGATTGCCTGAGCCCAGAAGTTCCAATTTGGTCAGCTATGATTGCCCTGCTTCACTCTAGTCTGGATAACAGAGCAAGACCCTGTGCCTTATTTTTTATTTTATATATTTTTTACTACTTATGCTTATTTATTTATTTATTTATTCATTTATTTTTGAGACAGCATCTTGCTCTGTAGCCCAGGCTAGAGTGAAGTGGTGCGATCTGAGCTCACTGCAAGCTCCGCCTCCCAGGTTGAAGCTATTTGCCTGCCTCAGCCTCCAGAGTAGCTGGGATTACAGGCACACGCCACCACGCCCAGCTAATTTTTATATTTTTAGTAGAGATGAGGTTTCACCATGTTAGCCAGGCTGGTCTCAAACTACTAACCTCAACTGATGCACCTGTCTCAGCCTCCCAAAGTGCTGGGATTACAGGTGTGAGCCACCTTGCCCAGCCTACTTATGCTTGAAATGGGAGGTTTCATTAGAGAAACATTTTCTTGTTGAATTTCTAACATGAAAAAATAATAGATTTAGCTGTAGATTAAATTAATGGTCTTGATAGTTTGGTACAATAAATGAAATGAAGTTGATAGCAAAGAGGAACCTTTGATTCTTTTGAACAATTTAAATAATGTAAATATTTAATATATAAAGATATGAAAAAGTTCATTACGTTATTATTTATTTATTTATTTATTTATTTTTATTTTGAGACGGAGTCTCACTCTGTCGCCTAGGCTGGAGTGCAGTGGTGCAATCTCGGCTCACTGCAACCTCTGCCTCCCGGGTTCCAGTGATTCTCCTGCCTCAGCCTCCTAAGAAGCTGGGATTACAGGCACACACCACCACGCCTGGCTAATTTTTGTATTTTTAGTAGACACGGGGTTTCACCATGTTGGTCAGGCTGGTCTCGAACTCCTGACCTCGTGATCCTCCTGCTACAGCTTCCCAAAGTGCTGGGACTACAGGTGTGAGCCACCGCACCTGGCCCATTACGTTATTTTGTAAAAAGTCAGTGTGACTCTTGACAAATTAGAATGGTTTAACAATCTTGGTTAGGCTGGGTGCGGTGGCACATGCCTGTAATCCCAGCACTTTGGGAGCCCAAGGTCAGGAGTTCGAGACCAGCCTGGTCAACATGGTGAAACCCTGTCCTTACTAAAACTACAAAAATTAGCCGAGCATGGTGGCAGACTCCTGTAATCCCAGCTACTTAGAAGGCTGAGGCAGGAGAATCGCTTGAACCGGGAGGCAGAGGTTGCAGTGAGGAAGATCGTGCCACTGCACTCCAGCCTGGGGGGTGACAGTGTAAGACTCTGTCTCAAAAGAAAAAAAAAAAAAAAAGTACAAAAAACCACAGGAAGAGGGGAGCCTACCATTGTGCATACCGCTTCACCAAAACGTGAGTTAAGAATATTACAAAGGACTTCCCTGACCTAAATTTAGATACATTTCACTCTTCTGTTTCTAAAGCAGGCTCCAAGATCCTATAGGCTTTGGCAGAAAATTTGACTTAACTGTTGAAACCTTTGAGCCCAAATATTCTGACCTTATCAATTAATTCCCATGCTGGTGAAGAAGGCAAGGCCACTAACTGGTTGCAAAAGGCAAATTGGAAGGATTTTCAAAAAGAGACTGAAGCAGGACCGGGCGCAGTGGCTCATGCCTGTAATCCCAGCACTTAGGGAGGCCGAGGAGGGCAGATCACGAGGTCAGGAGATCGAGACCATCCTGGCGAGCACGGTGAAACCCCGTCTCTACTAAAACTACAAAAAATTAGCCGGGCGTGGTGACGGCCGCCTGTAGTTCCATACTCGGGAGGCTGAAGCAGGAGAATGACGTGAACTCGGCAGGCGGAGCTTGCAGTGAGCTGAGATCGCGCTACTGTACTCCAGCCTGGGCGAGGAGCGAGACTCCATCTCAAAAAAAAAACAAAAAAACAAAAAAAACCCAGAGACTGAAGCAGAACATGAAAGGTTCACATTTTAGCCAAATATCTCCATGTTGCCATTCCCCAGGTCCTTCCTAAAAATGCAGATTGGAGGATAATTCAGCAATGTACTAAAAAGCCAGACAAATCTGTCTTTGCTTACTTAAAATGGTTTGAGAGCCAGGCATGGTAGCTCATGCCTGTAATCCCAGCACTTTGGGAGGCCGAGTCAAGTGGAACACTTGAGGTCATGAGTTCGAGACCAGCCTGCCAACATGGTGAAACCCTGTCTTGACTAAAAATACAAAAATTAGCCAGGTGGCTACTCAGGAGGCTGAAGCAAAAGAATCGCTTGAACCTGGGAGGCGGAGGTTGCAGTTAGCTGAGATCCTGCCATTGTAATACAGCCTGGGTGACAGAGGGAGACTCCATCTCAAAAAGAACAAAAGAAAGAAAGAAGAAAAAATTAGCAGAGTAGTAGAAATATAACGTACATGAGAATGATAATCATGAAGACAATCTGTATTCTAGAATAGTAACGGAACCTATTCCATTAGGGAGCCAACTGAAAACATCAAATCCCAGTTCACACCCCAGGGTATGAGATCACGTGCCTGTAGTCCCAGATACTCGGGAGGATTAGTAAGGAGGTTTGCTTGAATTCATGAAGTCAAGGCAGAAATAAATCCTGATCATGCCACTGCAGTCCAGCCTGGGTGACAGTGAGACCTTGTCTCAAAAACAAACAAACAAATGAAAAAATCCACAAAACCAAACAACAACAAATTGTCCCCTCACTCTGAAATGACAGTGGCAAACATCACTTTGCTATTGGAAAACTAAAACACCCCTTCTTGCTAAAACACTCCCTCTTGCTATCAACCTGCCCTCTCGCTCTAACATGTCTGACCCATGGTTTAAAATGCCCAAAAGCTGATGTACTCAAATTGTAGTACACTTACCTGTTCTGCAACAGCATTTATTTTTGTATGGAGGAGATCACCATCCATGGCCCTATAAATGTCTAACAGCATGGAATGATGAAGGGACAGTGTCCTTTAGGATATGTATATATATAGCTCTGAAGAAACCCAACATTGGGCGACTTCCCTCAAACTTTTCACTAGGCATGACCACTGTGCTATTTTAGATAGAGATTCTGTGGGGCAAAACCTGAGAATTATCTGCCTGGCTATCAAGAAGATAGCTCCTTGCATTTTTGGGGAGTGAACACCTTTGCTTCAAGGGAGTGTTTCCTCCTAGGATTACAAATCTTTCTGTAACTTCAGGAAACATTGCTGATGAAAACCAGGCATGGTGGCTCTGGCCTGTAATCCCAGTGACTCGGGGGCTGAGGCAAGAGGATCACTTAAGTCCAGGAGTTCGAGGCTGCAGTGGGCTATGATGGTGCCACTGCTCTCCAGCCTGGGCCACAGAGCCAGACACTGTCTCTGAAAGAAAAAGAAAGAAATACATTGCTGATGAAACTGCAGCCTCTTTTGCAGCTGAATCAAAAGCTATTTATTCACTGCCTAAGATTGTACTAGACAATCACATGACTTTAGATGATATATTTAGCTGAGCAGGGAGATGTATGTGTGGTGGCAAATACCTTTTGTTGCATATATATAAATATTCCCCATGCAGTAGAACCTTCTCTAGAAAAAGTCCGTTCAGTTGGTTGTAGGGCCTAGGGCTTATTTTTATTTCTGAATCCTGACAAGGTAAGGCTGGATTAATGAAGATTCTCTGCAGGTGTAAATTTCCCCTACAAAAGACAGTTTTGCAGAGTTACTTCTGTTTGCTGGCTCTCTGACAGCCATCTTAAAATATGCCAAAGAAATACATTCTGGGGTAGGCCGGGCGCGGTGGCTCAAGCCTGTAATCCCAGCACTTTGGGAGGCCGAGACGGGCGGATCACGAGGTTAGAAGATCGAGACCATCCTGGCTAACACGGTGAAACCCCGTCTCTACTAAAACTACAAAAAAACTAGCCGGGCGAGGTGGCGGGCGCCTGTAGTCCCAGCTACTCGGGAGGCTGAGGCAGGAGAATGGCGTGAACCCGGGAGGCGGAGCTTGCAGTGAGCCGAGATCCGGCCACTGCACTCCAGCCTGGGCGGCAGAGGGAGACTCCGTCTCAAAAAAAAAAAAAAAAAAAAGAAATACATTCTGGGGTAAAATATTTTGATTTTCTTCATCTATTTACAGCTTCACCATGCTGACAGCCTCCAGTCCAAGCATACCTGAAGCCTTTCTTTTTAAAAAGCTTTCCCACCTTCCTGACTGCCTTCAAGTCTCTGCCAAAACACAAGTCACAGTGACTGACTCCCTGCTATAGCAAGCTCGGAATAAATAGCCTTTGCTTTTTTCGATTTGGTCAGTCTTTGTTTATTTGCAGAAGCTTCAGTGTAGAGTTGACAAGGACTCCATCTTTCACCACACCTTAGTAGTTTCCTCTGAGCCCTTTTCTCTGTTAGTTCTTGGCCTGCCAAGTCCAGTTTTAGAAAAGAATACTGTTGAGTCTAGTTTAGCAAGAGTCCTCCCAACCACTTTTGATAGCTAATCAAATTCCTCTTAGTAATTTTCCATCCACTGACTTTCTTGTCTTGCCAGTTGGCTATAATCTTCAACTCCTCCTGCTGTATTTGAGGTTGAGCTCAGTTCTCTGCTGGCCTCTCTTGCCTATTGTAGCACATACAATAAAATCTGTCTCATGTTTTTAACAAGTGTCCAGTGTAGTCCCTCAAAAACTACCTTTGCAAAATTATGACAATAAGAGAAAGCTGACATGGCTGGCCCCATCTTGGTTCTAGCCTCACAGGCTACCTGGCTTTGCTTACTCCCGTCCAATTTCTCCCAAGCTATCTTTGGGGGAAATTGAGTTTATAGTTTAAATCAGGGATCCCCATCCCCCAGGGCCACAAGACAGCTACTGGTCCATGGCCTGTTAGGAACCCAGCCGAACAGCAGGAGGTGAGCTGCAGGCCTTCGAGCATTATCACCTGAGCTCTTGTCAGATCTGCATCAGTATTAGATGCTCATCGGAGCTCGGACCCTATTGGGAACTGTGTGTGTGAGGGATCCAGACTGCGCACTCCTTATGAGACTGTAATTAATGCCTGATGACCCGAGGTGGAACAGTTTCATCCGGAAACCATTCACCAGCCCCTTCCATAGAACAATTGTCTTCCGTGAAACCAGTCCCTGGTGCCAAAAAGGTTGGGGACAGCCCGAAAGGTTGGTTTAAAGGATAACCTTCCCCAAAACTAAATTACCCCTGTAAAACTCATGAAAGGCCACCAAGTTAGAAGGATGAAAGAGGCCTGAATTCTACGAAGATGTATGCCTCGTTAAATAATTACCAGTCATTATTCCAGAGGTCACAAGATTTGCAGCTTCCCCAATAACTGCTGTGAAGAACATCACTATTGTAGAACCTAAGATTGGCCTCTTGAGTTGTCTTTTCAGGCTTTTGCATTTCTGACTACTGGATGGCACCATTTGGCCTGAAAATCAACCAGTCCCTTAGCCCCCACCCAGAAGCTGACTCGATGCAGGAGGGCCATTTTCCACGTCCCTGTGATTTCATCCCCGATAATCAGCACTGCCCAAGCCCCAGCCCCCTCCCCACCAAACTATCTGAAACACCCATTACCTCCAAGCCTTCAGTGAGATTGATTTGGGTAACAACTCTGTCTCCCACATGTCGTGGCTGGCCTGTGTCAATGAAACTCTTTACTGCAATGCCATGGTCTCCATGAATTGATTTTGTGTGTACATTAGGCAGGAAGAACCCATCAGGTGGTTACATCTGCAGGATGGTGCCAGTTCTTTCCACAAAGCCTGGTCAGATACCCAGAAAGTATTTCTCCACTACTGCCTGGACAATGTGTCTCCCTGTCAATCTCCAGGGAATGGGGCCTGGATCAAGTATTTAGTATTCAGCAGTTACTACACTGTCACCTAATCCCTCATTTTCAATATTCTACCATGCCTTCCAGTGGCCTAACTGGCCACCATGCCACAGAACCTTTACTTTATGATCTCCAAGGAGAACTCTCCACTCGATGTTTTGTGATTTGAGCAATGGAATAGAATCTGATACTGGTGGGCTGGGGGAGATCCCCAGAAACTGGGGGGGATCTCGACCCCAGCTGTGGTGTCCAGGCTCTTGACACCACCTTAAGAATGAAGTCAAGGATGAGTCAGCAAATAGTGAAAGAAGAGATTTTATTGCAAAGCAAAAAGTACACACTCAAGAAAGGGGAGTTTGGGCATACCGGAGAGAGAACAATGGGTTCTGGGGTTTCATCTTGATGGGTTTCTTTAAGCAAGGAGTGGAATATTCACGAAAATTCCCGGGTAAAGGTGGAGATTTCTCGGAACTGTGGCGCCATCCATTTTTACATCAAATAATGGTCTCAGAACTGTCATGGCACTGGTAGGTGTGTGATTTAGTATGTTAATCAGCATATAATGATGGTCTAGGTAAAACTTCTGTCCAATCCAGCACCACATTGGGTCCAGTCAGTCTCAACCAGCTTGGTCCACACCCTGGTTTTCCAGCCTCTTATCAGCCCACAGCCTCAAGTCATCTAAATCTACTGCCTAGAATTTGTTATCCTGTGACTACCTTGTATTATTACTGTTTGAAATCTACTTGTAAATATTCAAATAGTCTTTGACTTGGGCATTCCAACTTTACTACTTCACAGTGTTTGCTGCGTAATATGTAAGAAAAGATGATCCAGACATTTGTTAAACATCTCAAGTAAGATGTAGGCCAGGTATTTGTGTCAAATTTGGATTATTTTGGTTTTGTCTTTGCAGAATATAAAAAACTAATGTAAGGTAAGGACTAAGGTCTGGAGATGGCTGCCCAAGAGATGACAAAGTCCAGCACCACACTTGAGAGTGTCCAATCATCTCTTCTGGGGCAGCATATTTTTCTACAATACTGAATTTGGAAAACAAGCAACAAGATTCATGAAACTGGACAACTGTCTTTATAACATTACCAGTGATAAAACCAGTAAGGAAGGCTGATTTGCAGTCATCCGACCTACCTCTTTACTTTCATAAATACGATTTCTCTCTGATACTAAACGGCTTCCAATTTCAAGCGGAACGCTACATCACAAGGATAAGGATGTGAAGAGAACCGGTTTCTTTTGTAATCCTAAACGTTCCGCACAGGAGTTTTTGCGAATTAAAAGCCATTATTTGAAGAAGGGTGCCCAGGATCCATCTGGCCGCGGAAAGGTTGCTCCGCAACACAGGCTAAGGACCTGCTTCTTTGGGAGAGAACAGATGCCGGGGCGGGAGGGAAAAAGGGAGAGACAGACGTCACTTCCCCTTTCCGGCTCTTGCAGTGGATTGGTCGGCTGAGTGACAGAAAGGCAGACGGGGACTGGGAAAGGCACTGTCGGTGACATCACGGGTAGGGCGACTTCTATGTAGATGAGGCAGCGCAGGGGCTGCTGCTTGGCCACCTGCTGCTTCACCACGAAGGAGTTTCCATGCCGTGGAGCGGGTTGAGGTCCGCTGGTCGGACCTGAGAATCCCAGCTGTGTGTCAGGGCTAGAAGGGCTGGGGAGTGCGCGTGGCAAGTGACCGTGAGTGTAAAGGGTGAGGCGTATGAGGCTGTGGCGGGGCGGAGGTGTGGAAACTCATACTTACCTGGCAGGGGAGATACCATGATCACGAAGGTGGTTTTCCCAGGGCGAGGCTTATCCATTGCACTCCGGATGTGCTGACCCCTGCGATTTCCCCAAATGTGGGAAACTCGACTGCATAATTTGTGGTAGTGGGGGACTGCGTTCGCGCTTTCCCCTGGCTTTTTGTGTTTATAAGAGTAGACTGTTCGGTAAGAGTTACTTTTATCTTCTGTTGGTTTGTGCTTTGTGTCAAGGTTTTCTAAGGGTAATCTTACAGTGGAGGACTTGCAAATAAGAAGTAGCATGCCGCTTGTTCGCCAGAGGTGGAATAAATATCAGCGATTGTAACAAGCTATCTTGAGCGAGGGCTGCACAGCTCTTTCCTTTTAAGAGGGTCTACTTTTTGCAGAGATTGGTCTAAGGTCTCCAGTCTCTTGGCTTCTCATGCTTTGTGAAAATCTTCGTGTTTTCCTAGCCCCCAGTCACCTTTTACACAGCCTCTGCTTCTAATCGCAGCCCTCGGTTTATAGGATATCTGTGCCCTAGCGCCTATTCATCCAGGCCCGCAGGTCAGAACCGCAGTCTCACCTGTCTTGACCGAAATGCGCTGCGATCCTCCCTGAAGTATAGGCGGAATGTTTTATGAGGAGCCGGGTCCAGTTTCCTCCTATCTCCTGTCGTTTACATATCTTGTCTTTCTTCAGACTTTGTTTAAGCAACGGCTTCTTGTTTGATGTCTCGCTTACACATCCTAGATCCATTGCCAGGCAACTTTCTAGATAGCACCCCGACCCATCCTTCCCACCTTCAAGCAGCCCTTTGCTATTTCTGGTGCCAGTGTCCTCCCCCGTTCCTCTTCAGGCCCTCGCTTATCACCTTCATGGACAGAAAATACTTAGCCCTCTCTCGACCTGCGGTGTACACCTGACACGCGTCAGTACCCTGGCAAATTCCTTAATACCCCTTCTCAAATTGCACTGTAAATGCATCTCTTTTTAACTCCCAGAAGTATCTGATTGGTTTTGTCCCTGCACTACATGAATTCCACTACAGAAGAAAACCCCAGGGCTAGCGATGGCGGTTCTGAGCATTGTGCCGGCCTCTCCCAGGGTATGTTTTCTGACCTCACCTACTTCTGATCAACTGAGGTCAGGAGTTCGAGACCAACCTGACCAATATGGTGAAACTCCGTCTCTACTAAAAATACATTTAAAAAAAAAAATTAGTCCATCTGAGACACATTATTGGAGACAGTACACTCCTACATCCAACAGGCACTTGGTGCAGATCTGAACCCATTGAGCTATTGGCTCTTCTTCCCCATGTTCTATTAAGTATCATGTGCAGAAATTGAGCTCTTTGGCTTTTACCCACTAAGTATGGCTGTAGGACAGGACTCTCTCTCACATACACATTATTGCATCATTATTTTTTGCCATCAGTGTGGGTTTTTGGTTTTGAGGTTATGAAGTGCATTTCTCGGGACAATCTCTGTTGGGTCGCGTTGACCCTTGTCCCTGTTGAGCAAGACAGCTAATGTGGTCTGTGAGTCTTTTTTTTTTTTTTTTTTTTGAGGCGGAGTCTCGCTCTGTGGCCCAGGCTGGAGTGCAGTGGCCGGATCTCAGCTCACTGCAAGCTCCGCCTCCCGGATTTACGCCATTCTCCTACCTCAGCCTCCCGAGTAGCTGGGACTACAGGCGCCCGCCACCTCGGCGGGCTAGTTTTTTGTATTTTTTAGTAGAGACGGGGTTTCAGGGGGTTAGCCAGGATGGTCTCGATCTCCTGACCTCGTGATCCGCCCGTCTCGGCCTCCCAAAGTGCTGGGATTACAGGCTTGAGCCACCGCGCCCGGCCTATGAGTCTTTTTTATTGTCTGTTTATTGTCCTGAGAATAATGGTATTTCCTGATCCTTGAGACTGCAGCAATGATAAGTTGTTCAGATCTTGTCTTTCCAATGTTTGATAAAAATATTATGGGTCCAATAGTTGTCAATACCTGCAAGAGTGGCATCTCTATTACAAGAGTGATCTTACTACTCAATGTCCCCCCTCCCACCCAACTTTCTTCCAAAGGAGCTCTTGGCTTGAACAAATTTACTGTATCTAAAAGACATCTTAGTACAGGAAGAAAACTAAATCTGTAGCATGTAAGGAGCAGTTTTCTTTGATTGGTATATTCAGGTTTCTAACCAGCTGAAAAATTCAAATACATGTCCTTTAAGGATTAATTTTAAACCACACTACAGAAAGGAGAGAAAAGATTTACATGATCACATACAAGCAATGGAATCAGCACTTTTCACAACTATACAAATCAAATTGAATAATCTCCAGAACATTAAGGAAGTTCAGTCCATAATGAAAATGAATGAAAAGAAATTATTCACCCACTGTTACATGCCCTAGAAAGAGAATGTCCTGCCTGACTCAAAAGAGTATCACAATATTACTCAGATTTTCAGCAATGAAGGCCCTCCAAGGATCTAATGATGTTCATGTTTTCAGTTTATTTCCTTCACTGATAAACATGGTTAATAGATACCATTGCCTCTCTTTTCACCTGAAGTGATGTTATTTAGCACAATTGGTTTCTTGAGAATGCCCCCTAGTTTGGTGGAAGTAATGTTCCTGCTTTATAAATATAGAATATTTTCTCATGAAACAAATTGCCATACTCTTTCGGTGAAGTGAATAGACAGATTAGGTCTCTAAAATGTTAAAGGAGTCACTGCCCCAATTATCTTAGGAACAATAATAATCACTTATATAAAATTAAAATAAGAAAATTAAGCCAGGTATGGTGGCTTATATCTGCAATCCCAGCACTTTAGGAGGCTGAGGAGGGAGGATCAGTTGAGGTTAGGAGTTGGAGACCAGCCTGGGCAACAGAGTGAAACCCCTGTCTCTACAAATTTTTAAGTATTAGCTAAATTTTTAAAGTTGGCAGGGCATGATGATGCTTGACTCTAATCTCAGCTACTAGAGAGACTGAGGCAGGCTGCAGGGAACTATGCTTGTGCCACTGCCCTCCAGCCTGGGTGACAGAGTGAGACTCCCGTCTCAAGCCGGGCATGGTGGCTCACCCCTGTAATCCCAGCACTTTGAGAGGCTGAGGTGGGAGGATCATGAGGTCGGGAGTTCGAGACCAGCCTGGCCTATATGGTGAAACCCTGTCTCTACTAAAAATACAAAATTAGCTGGGCGTGGTCGCACATGCCTGTAATCTCAGGTACTTGGGAGGCTGAGGCAGGAGAATTGCTTGAACCCGGGAGTCGGAGGTTGCAGTGAGCCAAGTCGTGCCACTGCACTCCAGCCTGGTGACAGAGTGAGACTCCGTCTCAAAAAAAAAAAAAAAAAAAAGAAAGAAAGAAAGAAAAAAAGGAGAAAAAAGAAAAAGAAAGACAATTAAGAATTTGCTGAAAATAGTTTTAGTACAATGCTAGGCTGCATGTCTTGCACCTGTACTCCCAGCAACTCAACAGGCTGAGACGGAAGGATTGCTTTAGGTCAGCAGTTGAAGACCAACCTGGGCAACAGGGCAAGACCTCATCTCTAAAAAAGTACAAGGCAAGCTGAGCCAGGAGTGTTGCCTGAGCCCAGAAGTTCCAAGTTCGTCGGCTATAATTGCCCTTGCTGCACTCTGGCCCAGATAACACAGCAAGACCCTGTGTCTTATTTTTTATTTTTATTTTTTACTACTTATGCTTATTTATTTATTTGTTAATTTTTGACACAGTCTTGCTCTGTAGCCCAGGCTGGAGTGCAGTGGTGTGATCTCAGCTCACTGCAAGCTCTGCTTGAAATGAGAGGTTGCACTGGGGAAACACATTTTCTTGTTGAATTTCTAACATGAAAAAATAATAGATTTAGCTGTAGATTAAATTAATGGTCTTGATAGTTTGGTACAATAAAATAAATGAAATGAAGTTGATAGCAGAGAGCAATCTTTCATGCTTTTGAACAATTTAAATAATGTAAATATTTAATATATAAAGATATGAAAAACTTCATTACGTTATTATTATTTATTTTATTTTATTTTATTTATTTATTTATTTTTTTGAGACAGAGTCTCACTCTGTCGCCTAGGCTGGAGTGCAGTGTTGCAATCTCGGCTCACTGCAAACTCTGCCTCCTGGGTTCAAGCGATTCTCCTGCCTCAATCTCCCGAGTAGCTGGGATTACAGGCACACACCACCACACCCGGCTAAGTTTTGTATTTTTAGTAGACACGGGGTTTCACCATGTTGGTCAGGCTGGTCTCAAACTCCTGACCTTGTGATCTGCACACTACGGCTTCCCAAAGTGCTGGGATTACAGGCGTGAGCCACCACACCTGGCCCATTATGTTATTTTTTAAAAAATCAGTGTGACTCTTTTGACAAATTAGAATGGTTTAATAATCTTGGTTAAACTGGGTGTGGTGGCTCACGCCTGTAATCCCAGCACTTTGGGAGCCTGAAGTCAGGAGTTTGAGACCAGCCTGGACAACATGGTGAAACCCTGTCTCCACTAAAAGTACAAAAATTAGCCGGGCGTGGTGGCGCATGCCTGTAGTCCCAGCTACTCGGGAGGCTGAGGCAGGAGAATTGCTTGAACCCGGGAGACAGCAGTTGCAGTGAGCCAAGATCATGCCACTGCACTCCAGCCTGGGGGGTGACAGAGTAAGACTCTGAGCCTTCTTGTCGTGCCGTGCCGTTTCTTCCATCACCATCACCTGAAGAAAGTCCCCAGGGCTCTGGCCCCTTCCCTGAAACTTCTGTTCTGACAGCCACTTTCAAGGTAAAACCCAAACCCACCGGAAGAGGGGAGCCTACCATTGTGCATACTGCTTCACCAAAACGTGAATTAAGACTATTATAAAGGACTTCCCGGTCGGGCGCGGTGGCTCAAGCCTGTAATCCCAGCACTTTGGGAGGCCGAGACGGGCGGATCACGAGGTCAGGAGATCGAGACCATCCTGGCTAACACGGTGAAACCCCGTCTCTACTAAAAAATACAGAAAACTGGCCGGGCGAGGTGGCGGGCGCCTGTAGTCCCAGCTATTCGGGAGGCTGAGCCAGGAGAATGGCGTAAACCCAGGAGGCGGAGCTTCTTGCAGTGAGCTGAGATCCGGCCACTGCACTCCAGTCTGGGCGAGAGGGAGACTCCGTCTCAAAAAAAAAAAAAAAAAAAAAAAAAAGTCATTATTTGAAGACGGGTACACAGGCTTCCAGCTGGCCGCCAGAAGGGTCCTCCGGACACAGGTTAAGTAGTCGCTTCTTTGGGGGAGACTAGATGCGGGGTCTCGGCGCACCTCCCCAAAGGACAAGGGCGGGAGGGAAAGAAGGGAGAGGCAGACGTCACTTCCCCTGCCGGCTCCGGCAGCGGGTTGGTGGGCTGAGTGGAGGAGGGTGGGGCGGAAAGACAAGGGGACTGGGAAAGGCACTGTCGGTGACATCACCGATAGGGCGTTTCTATGTAGATGAGACAGCGCAGGGGCTGCTGCTTCACCACGAAGGAGTTCCGTGCTGTAGGAGCAGTCCAGGACCGCTGGCTGGACGTTAGAGTCCTAGCTGTGTATTACGGCTCGGAGGGCTCGGAGTGGGTGGGGATTGGCTGGGGTGGTGCTCTGGGCAAGTGACCGTGCATGTAAAGGGTGAGACATATGAAGTTGTGGCGGGGCGGCCATTTTGTTATTTATTTTAAATAGGTAGGGTAAGTGCTGTCGTCACCAATGGTGGTTTGTTTTCTTTAGGCTGTGGAGTCTATTCGCTGCTCTCCGTATTTAACGTGGGATTATCTGACTGTGTAACTTGTGGAAAAGTAAAAGGTGAAGGGAAAGCACGGGTTACACAGCCCGCCCCGAGCAAGAACAAGAGAAGAAAACAAATGCCTTTATTATCTTTTATCTCCCCCTTAACCATTTCTCGTTATTCGTGTTTTGTTAAGTTCCTGATTTCCTTTCAGTGCAGCTGTAAGGTCGCCAGGTATGCTTGCCTTGCAAGACCCGTCACAGTTTGATTAGCTGCCTTTGTTCTGCTTCCGTAAGCCCTCTTGCCTACCCCGCGAGTTTGGCGCCATTAAATTCCCGCCGCGCCGTTCAAACTAGCCAACCCCCTTTCAGAAGTGTGTATAAAAGTCAAGCCCTGTTTTTGTTGGGGCTCGGCCTTTGGATTTTCATCTGCTGGGCGTGAGCGCACTCAATAAAATCCTCGTGTTCCACCCATTGGTCTCTCCGTTCTCCTGATTCCCCCAACAGTCATAGGGGACTGCTTTCGAACTTTCCCCTGCTCTTTCATGGTATGAATAATAGACAGCGGTTTTTTTTTTTTTTTTGCCTACAGTCGCAGGCTGGGTCTCAGTGATTGTATGGTGTGGTCAGCTGTTTTTGTTTTTGTGAGACCTTCTTTTCTTGTTTACTGTCCTGGGACAGATGTCTGTAATCACTTGTTTCCTAAGGAGGCAAATTTCAGTCTCTGTGGGGGAGACCTCTCATGTTAGCTGCAGTGCTGTTGGCAGGCGGAGCTCAGGGATCTAGGCTTCCCTGCTGTGTGGATTGCTCAATGGTCCCCAAGGCCTACTGGCTTTTAACACCTCTTGAAAACCTTAGTGTTTTTCCACTGTCCCCAGAGTCACCTCTTACACAGCCTCTTTTTGTTTGTCTTTTTCCCTGAGACAGAGTCTCATTGTATCTGGTGGCATCTTAACCTCAAGCGATCCTCCCACCTCAGCCTCTGGAGTAGCAGAGGCACGAGTCACCACAGCCAGCTCATTTCTGTTCTTGTTTCTGTTGTTGTGGTGGTGGTTTTGTTTTTTTAAGAGTTGAAGTTTCACCATGTTGCCCAGGTTGGTCTCCAACTCCTGGACTCGAATGATCTGCCCTGCCTCGGCCTTCTAAAGTGCTGCGATGACAGGTGTTATCCATCACACCTGGCCAGCCCCTGCTTTTCACTATAGCATTCCTGGGAGTTTGTAGAACTTCTGTGCTGGGGGGAACATGTACTCAGCTCATAGAGCCAAGTAGAAATTGTACTTGGAACTGGTGCCCTTGGGTTGTAGACATAACACGCTTGCTCTTTGTATGGGAAGGGCTTTGCTGGTGCTCTGGTGCCCCTGCACAGGGCATCGAGGCCTGCAGGTCAGAACAGCAGTCTCACCTATCTGTTCCTGTAATACACAGCAATTCTCCCTGGAATAGAAGATAGGAGGTCTTGTGAGGTTCCTACAAGTAAGCAGAAAATTTCCCTTCAGTTTGTATTGACGAAATTAAAAATTAATAATAATAGCCCAACCTCTTGGATGACAAACGTCCTTTATATTGACAGACCGGAACTGCCCTGCTTGCCTCAGCTCCTCCATGCAGGTGCAGCCCTCGATTCCCTCCACACAGGTCATTTCCTCCCTGCTTTCTCCAAAAGAGGGAGACAGCGGTTCTGCAGGAACACAGGGCCCCAAGCCTTCCAGGGCCAAAAATCTCAGAACAAGTTGCCCCGTCCTGCCTGTACCTCACAACTGACCTAGAAATGGCCTTTGCTAGGAGCAAAGTAGGGGGAAATGGTCGCCGGAGCTGGGGCCTGGGTACTGGGCCAGGTTGCCCCGCAGGAGGGGAGGTACTCAGGGTTAGAGGGGGCCAAGCACCAAGACCTCGGCATCCCCAACCTCCGAAAAGACTCAGAGATGCAGAAACCAAGACAGGGTTCCTCTTTCAGGGAAAGAGACTTTTGAGGAAGACCCCAGGACTCTGAACTTTTCCCCATCTACAGCTTAATTCCACCTTAGTTGGTGCAACTTTATCCTTCCCCTATGCTCAGGACAAAAAACAGTTCTTTCATAGCGTGGTCGTTCTCTGGCCCCATACATCCTATTGGTCAGAAAAGTATGTTTTATCTTTGGTTAACGTCAGACTTTGGTCTGCATAATCTTTTTCTTTCTTGGTCTGAAAACCACCCAATAGTCCCATATGTAGCTTTTTTGGATAAACCTAGAAATGGATCATTCTGGTCTTAAAGCTTGAAACTTAATATTTATCTGAGTTCCTTCCTCAGGAAACAGCCTCTCAAGAAAGCTATCAAAGAACTAAAATTCATCCAGACAATGAGATGCTGGGACCCCTCCTTCATCATGATTGCTTCCTTGATCCTCCCTAGCTCTGTTTTCTTACACATTGTTACATTTCTTCCCTGCCACCTAAACCTCTGGTTTTGGTTGGTTAGGGAGATGGATTTGAGACTGAGTTCTCATCTCCCCGACTGCAGCACCCTATTAAAGCACCTTCCTTGACAAGAATCATCTCAGTGATTGGCTTTCTGTGCGGCAACCAGCAGGAATCCCAGATCTCTGAATTTTGGCAAAGGAGTCTCCTGATAAAGGCGGGATGGATTCTATGGACCAACATCAAAACGATCAGACATTTGAAAGCCTTAATCTCAGGGTTGGGGTTTGGGCTGCCCTTGAACCTTTTCTTTGGCCTACCCATTAAAATTAACCTAGCCAGGCCTGTCTTCAAGGCTCAGGGGCAGGGCCAGATCCTCCCAGTGCTTCTTGACGCGTCTCCCGCCAGGTCTGCAGCCACCCTTCCCTTCCCTCTGACCTGCAGAGAAGCTTCAGGGGGCATTTATTCAATTTGCTAGGAGCCCATGAGGCACAGGTACATGGTGACTCTGTAGTTCCCACTGCACCTGCCACCCTCCTTGGTCCTCTCGCTGTCTCTGGCAGGCAGTAACGTTCTGGGTGAGCTTGGGTGCCGAAGACACCCAGGCAGAGAAGGTAGGGAAGGGCACCAGCCCCTGAGGTCCTGCGCATTAGGGATCCAACAAAGGTCTTGGAGAAACAGAAAGGGAGCATTGGGAGTAGATCAAAGGGAAAGAAAGAAATCCTAGGAGATTTCCTATCTGAAGGCAGCAGCATGAAGAGAAAGTCCACCTCCTCTGGACCACGTCGACCTGTCACAGGTGAACCGAGTTCCGGTCTCCATTGGAAACCAAAGCAGATAACTCTGCCTCGACTCTCAGTTAGGAAGCCACCTTTGTCCTCCCCTGTTTAGCTCTTGATCCTGTAGCACTTGATTCCGGGCTTTCAATGGATTCCAGGGATGCAACTGAGAAGTTTGTTTTTAATGCACTTTTACTTGAAGTAAGACTATTTTAGGCCAGGCGCGGTGGCTCACACCTGTAATCCCAACACTTTGGGAGGCCGAGGTGGGCAGATTACTTGAGGTCAGGAGTTCGAGACCAGCCTGGCCAACATGGTGAGACTCCATCTCTACTAAAAATACAAAAGTTACCCAGGTGCGTTGGTGCAGGCCTGTAGTCCCAGCTACTCACGAGGCTGAGGCAGGAGAATCCTGTGAACATGGGAAGTGGAAGTTGCAGTGAGCTGATTTCAAAAAAAAAAAAAGTATTTTAGAATCTTTTGGCAAAGGAAATGATTTCTGACAGGTTTTGCACTTCAGACATTCAGGTGTGAGGAAAACATGAAAACTGCTATGCTCGGGACAGCAAATGCTGTTGAGAATGTTTTACAAACACAACTTACACTTCAGCAGGTAGGTTTAACCCAAAGGTTGGGCACATTTTACTTCAAGTGCACTGTTGGTGGAAGTTAAGAACAATGTAGGACATTCACGATGTATGTATGTATGTATGTGTGTATGTGTGTATGTATGTGTGTATATATATGTATATATATGTATGTGTGTATATATATGTGTGTGTGTATATATACACATTATATATATATAAGAGACTGACAGGGTCTTGCTACCTTGCCCACACTGGTCTCCAACTCTGGGCCTCAAGCGATCCTCCTGTCTTCCCCTCCCAAAGTGCTGGGACCACAGGCGTGCACCATCTCATCCAGCCCATTTTAATGTGTTTAATTTAAATATACATTCCAAAAATTATATAACAAGTACAGGAAGCCCACTTTATACCAGTTTTACAAAAACAAAGTGGTAACATCCTAAAGTACTGAAATAAAGTTTTCCTATAATTCTACGTCAAAATGAAAAATCTTTCCAGAATGTGACTGAAATAAGGACATTTAAAGACACAAAAAATGAAAGAATTCAGCAATCCACACTACAAGAAATGCAAAAGGAGTCCTCCAGGCCTAAGGATAAGGATACCAGACAGAAATCTGGATCTACACAAAGAAATGGAGACTACTGGAAATCGGTATGTACATAGTTAAATATATATGTTTTTATTATTTAAATCTTTTAAAATAATTTGACCAATTAAAAGCAATAATAATGGATTCTGGGGTTTATAACATGTCTAAAATCAAATTACATGACAACACTAGCATAACGGCCAGAAGGGGAGGTATAATGTCACTAGATGGCACCGATAAAGATGTATTCTAGAAACCCTAAAGCCATCACTGAAAAAGCAACAGCACGGAAAGAAGTCGGGGAGCAGTGAACCAGAAGAAAGAAAGAGTTAGAGCTAATAAGCCAACAAAGGAAAGAAAATGGAACGATGTAAGAATCATGTAATCACCATGCTGAACAACTGCTCTCCGTGCATGCCAGCCCGGGCGACAGTGAAACCCTGTCTTTAAAAAAAAAAAAGCCCACCCTTAGGGCCGGGCACAGTGGCTCACACCTGTAATCCTAGCACTTGGGGAGGCTGAGGCAGGTTGATCACCTGAGGTCAGGAGTTGAAGACCAGCCTGGCCAACATGGTGAAACCCCGTCTCTACTAAAAACACAAAAAAATTAACCAGGCATGCTGGCGGGTGCCTGTAACCCAGCTACTCGGAAGGCTGAGGTAGGAGAATCACTAGAACCCTAGGAGGGGAGGTTGCAGTGAGCCGAGGTCACGCCACTGAACTCCAGCCTGGGCAACAGAGCGAGACTCCGTCTCAAAAAAAAAAACAAAAAAAAAAACAAAAAAAAAAAACCCTAGACTTAAAAGGTCACTGAGGCGAGCAAAAATCACCTGGTGGCTGTAAAGCAGACCATCCAGAGGCAAAACTCCTCATCTGAGGAATTTAGAGGCAATTAGACTTCCTTAGTATCTAAAGTAAGAATCTAGTTCCAGGCTTCTTTCCCAAAAATTTGTGAGTTACCAGAATTTGTTTATTGTTTTTTTTGTTTTTTTTTTTGAGACGGAGTCTCGCTCTGTCGCCCAGGCTGGAGTGCAGTGGCCGGATCTCAGCTCACTGCAAGCTCTGCCTCCCGGGTTTACGCCATTCTCCTGCCTCAGCCTCCCGAGTAGCTGGGACTACAGGCGCCCGCCACCTCGCCCAGCTAGTTTTTTGTATTTTTTTTAGTAGAGACGGGGTTTCACCGTGTTCGCCAGGATGGTCTCGATCTCCTGACCTCGTGATCCGCCCGTCTCGGCCTCCCAAAGTGCTGGGATTACAGGCTTGAGCCACCGCGCCCGTCCTAGAATTTGTTTTTTTATTTATTATTATTATTTTTTTGAGTCAGAGTCTCACTCTGTTGCCCAGGCTGGAGTGCAGTGGCGCAATCTCAGCTCACTGCTACCTCCATCTCCTGGGTTCAGGCAATTCTCTGCCTCAGCCTCCCGAGTAGCTGGAATTACAGGCGCCTACCACCACACTCGGCTAATTTTCGTATTTTTAGTAGAGACGGGGTTTCACCATCTTGGCTAGGCTGGTCCTGAACTCCTGACCTCGTGATCCACCCGCCTGGGCCTTCCAAAGTGCTAGGATTACAGGAGTGAGCCACTGTGCCCGGCCAGTAACTAGAATTTCTATACATCTCTGGAATACATGCCTATCAAAACTTGTGCAACCCTTACTGACATTAAGGCACCAAAATGTCTACAAATGTAGTATTTTGTGAGCTACTGCACCCGGCCTGCAAACATTTTTTTAAAAAAATTATTGGGTTGGGAGTGAATTATTGGGCTGGTGGCTCATGCCTGTAATCCTAGCACTTTGGGAGGCTGAGGTGGGTGGATCACTTGAAGTCAGAAGTTCGACACCAGCCTGGCCAACATGGTGAAACCACATCTCTACTAAAAATACAAAAATTATTTGGGCGTGGTGGCGGGCACCTGTAATCCCAGCTACTCAGGAGGCTGAGGCAGGATAATTGCTTGAACCCAGGAGGCGGAGGTGGCAGTGAGCCGAGATTGCGCCATTGTACTCCAGCCTGGGACAAGAGTGAAAGTCCGTCTCAAAAAAAAAAAAAAAAGAAATCATTGTTTTGTTTGTTTGTTTTACAATATGGGCTTATTCTTTATTCTGTATTACTCTTCTGAACCTTTCACTTAATAGATCATAACCATCTCTCCAGTCATTGAATGTTCTTCTATAACATTTGGAATGACATCATAGTATCCCATTATATGAATAACCCATGGTTTATTATACAAGTCCCATACTGCTGAACGTTTAGGTCTTTCTACCTTTTTGGTATTAAAGTCTGGCATGATAGAAAGACTGCCAGTTAGCCTTCAGATGCCCAGCAAATCCAGTTAACCAGAGCACTGTCCTCTATACCTCCCGGTGAATGTGGTTCTGCTGATGGCGGGCAGAGTCCTCCCCAGCCTAGCTGCTGGATTTGGCAGGCACTTGGCCTTAGCAACCTGAGGGTGGTAACTCCAATCAGTTACTTGTTTCCCTGTTACCTGAGTTGCGGATTTAGAACCCTCTGCAGTGAGCAGGTGAGCACCTGGCATGATTCTTTTCTGGTGGGTGGTCCTGGGGGTCACTGGGCCAGTCACCACCTGGTGACAGGACAGGGTGACCGGTGGGTGGCAGCCCTGGGGATTCAAAGGACCGTAGCCCGGTCAGGCTGAGCTGAGCAGAGCCAAGGAGTCAGCACAGCAGGGAACCTAAGCTCTTCACAGACAGGGGAGCTGGAGGCCCTGCCAAGGAGGTAAGTATGTGCCTCCCTGCGGCAGGGTCCTGGTCCAGGCCACAGCCTTGCTTGCACTGGGCTGGGTTTCAGAGCCCAAAGGACACACTGGCAGCCTTTAGTGCAGTTTTTCAGATGTTACAAACAGATTCCTCTTTGACAAAGATGAAACTTCCACTGCTTCCCTCCTACCACGCAGGAAACACGGAACCCAACTATCAGCCGCGGGCCTGCTGGCCGTTGTTTCTGGGTACTGTGTTTGGAAAAAACACAAAATCATTAAATTAAATATGCCTTTTCAAACCAAACACATCCCTCTTTTAGCCCTGGAGATTCAGAGCTGCCTCTCTCTTTGGAAATGAATGATCTTGGCCGGGTGCGCTGGCTCATGCCTGTAATCCCAGTACTTTGAGAAGCCGAGGTGGCTGGATCGCGAGGACAGGAGTTCGAGACCAGCCTGGCCAATATGGCGAAACACTCTACTAAAAATACAAAAAGTAGCCGGGCATGGCGGCGGGCGCCTGTAGTCCCAACTACTCAGGAGGCTGAGGCAGGAGAATTTCTCGAACCCCGAAGGCAGAGGTTGCAGTGAGCCGAGATCACACCACTGCACTCCAGCCTGGGCAATAAGAGCGAGACTCCCTCAAAAAAAAAAAAAAAAAAAAAAAAAAAAAAAGAATGATTTCATCCAATGCCTCCAATAACAGAAGGAGGTCAAAGTCCAGTGAGGGGGTGGAACGAACATACAGTGGAAAGGACACGAGACAGGCGCTTGCAGGTTGAGTCTTGCGAACAAACTGAGGCCAGAGTGCCTTCCTCAGGGCTGTACCTCAGTTAGCAAAACAAAGGCATTCTCTCCGACGGGTCAAATCACCGAAGCCTCGGGATCGTCGCTGGGGGCTGTGACGGGCCTGGCATGAAATGTCCCCTCCGTCTGGGTGGGCGAAGGGTCAGTGCTCAGGAGTTTCAGGCCTTTAAGGCCGGGCCAGACTACAGGGGGACTCTGCAGCCGGGTGGGGGTTTCGATCCCGCACTGTGGCCTTGCAACTGCGAGGCCTTGGGGGTCGTGCTTTGTTCGCCTGAAATCCTCGTTCGTGCGTGCAGGAGGCGCCTGGCTTGCCCGGCGGTGCGAAGCAGCAAGCCGCAGGGCGCAATAGGCGTGTCCGCCCAGGGCGGCCTCTGTAAGCCCCGCGGCGCGCGGCTCCCGGCTTCCGGCTCCCGGCCCCGCCCCCGCCTCCGCCCCACTCCCGCGCGGAGCAGGCTCCGCCCCCGGTTCCCCCTGCCCGGTCCGGCCCGCTTGGCCTCGGCTGCAGCGGCTGCGGCGAAGGCGCGCGAAGGTAGGAGGCCGGGGGCGCGCGCGTGCGCGGGGGCGGGACGGGCGCGCTCCCGGCGGAGGAGGCCGCGCGCCTGGGGACGGGCTGGAGGCACGTCCCGGGTTTGGGGGCGCTGTGGGCTCCTCACCCGCTGCTGCTCGGCACGGGAGGCCAAGTGAGCGTTCCCGACGGGCTCCGCGGATGCCCCGCTGCGTCCTGCCGCCCATCCTGCCCGGATTGTCGCGGGCCGGGGGCACGACAGGAGGCCGGGGCCTGCTCGGGCGCAGCGGCCTGCAGGGCGCAGCCGTCCCTCCGCCGGCCGGGGTCCTCTCGCTCCGCGGGCGGCCGTGGGAGGCCCTCGCGACGGCAACTGCCCCCCGCAGACGCCCTTTGCAGCTCCTGCGTGCGGTCCCTGCTCTGTACTGCCCTCCTCGTGTGGGACGCGGTTTCGTCTTCATTGCAGCCCTGCCGAGTCGGAAGCATCTCCATTGTGCGGATGCGGAAACTGAGGCCTAGAGCGCGCAGTTGGGCTGGCCACAAAGGCAGGGCCGCCGGCTGCTGTGCGGGGATGGGGCCCTGCACCCCTTGCGCCTCTCACCATGCGGCGTCAGGCCCCTGGGCCCGGCAGCGTCTCTGGAGTGGGCATTTTGAACGAGCGCCCTCCTGATTTTCACACAAACCCAAGCCTAACGACCATGCTGGGACGGATGTCTACCCCTCTGGTGACCAGCTCACAGCTCCCTCCGGAAGACGATTGACTGGGGAATGGGGACCCTGGGGAGGGGGCCTACACGGTGCCATCTGTCTGTTTACGCCAGAAAGCAGATTTCTGGGTTTTTTTCGCTGGGCTCCCAGCAGGTGCTTAATAAACAGATCTTGTGGCAGGAGCAGAGGCCAGCGGGATTCAGGCAAGACTCCGGGAGTCAACTCCTGGATCTCGGAGACTCCCCACCCGCGCACATTTCCCTGACTTAACCCTCCCCTCCCAAGTCTTTCAGCCCTTGGAGGGGAGGCCCCCTTTCCACCCAGGTGGCCCCTGTGGGGGTCACTGCCTGGTTTTCACCCTGAACTTCTGGGATGCGGCAGATGCAGGATGTGTTCGCTGGTGTCCTTCCGTGATCCCCGTCTGTGACTGACACCATCTTTGGCCCAACATGACCCCAGCCAGAGCCAACGGGAATCATTTCTTTTTCCATTTAACATCCTACATTATTACTTGGCTCTTAGCATTCATTAATTCATTCAGCAGCTCTTCGTGGAGCTTTGGCCTTAGCCCATGCACTGTGGAAGTGGCAGAGAACTAAGCCAACCTGGCACTTTGGGAGGCTGAGGTGGGAGGACCGCTTGAGGCCAAGAGTTGGAGACTAGCCTGGGCAACATCTCATCTCTACAACAAGTAAAAAATTAGCCAGGCATGGTGGCACGTACCTGTGGTCCCAGCTACTCAGCAGGCTGAGGTGGGAGGATCCCTTAAGCGCAGGAGGTCAAGGCAGCAGTGAGCCATGATTTTGCCACTGCACTCCAGCCTGGACAACAGAGCAAGACCCTGTCTCAAAGGAAAAAAAAAGGAGGAGACAGACAACATACATGTTGGAGAAAACGGAACAGCCACTGGAGGGACCTCTTTAGCTGGGAGTCAGGGATACCTCCCTCAGAAGGTGATATTTTTGAGCTCAAATCTGGCTGACAAGCAGCAGTGAGTTGTGCAGAGGAAGGGGGAAGAGCGTCCCAGGGAGAGAAAATGGCAGTGCAAAGGCCCAGAGGTGGGAGCAGGCCTGGTGTTTGAGGAATCAAGAAGGCCATGAGCAGCCGGGTGTGGTGGCTCACACCTGTAATCCCAGCACTTTGGGAGGCCAAGATGGGTGGGCCACTTGAGATCAGGAGTTTAAGGCCAGTCTGGCCGATATGGTGAAAGCTCATCTCTACTAAAAATACAAAAATTAGCTGGGCGCGGTGGCCCACGTCTGTAATCCCAGCACTTTGGGAGGCCGAGGCGGGCGGATCACAAGGTCAGGAGATCAAGACCATCCTGGAGAACACAGTGAAACCCCGTTTTTACTAAAAATACAAAAAATTAGCCAGCCGTGGTGGCAGGTGCCTATAGTCCCAGCTACTCGGGAGGCTGAGAAGGAGAATAGTGTGAACCCCGGAGGCAGAGGTTGCAGTGGGCCAAGATTGTGCCACTGCACTCCAGCCTGGGCAACAAAGCCAGACTTTGTCTCCAAAAAAAATATATATACAAAAATTAGCTGGGCGTGGTGGTGCTTGCCTGTAATCCCAGCTACTCAGGAGGCTGAGGTGGGAGAATCGCTTGAACCCATGAGGCGGAGGTTGCAGTAAGCCGTGATCATGCACCACTGCACTCCAGCCTGGGTAACAGAGCAAGACTCTGCCTCAAAAAAAAAAAAAAAAAAAAAAAAAAAAAAAAAAAAAAAAAAAAAAAGGCCATGAGCGAGGGGGAGAGAGAAGGAGATGAGGTGGGAGAAGTGGGGGTGGAGTCAGATCTGGTGGGCCCTGTGAGCCATGGAAGGACTTTGAGCTTCATTTTAGGTGCGGTAAGAGCTAGTAGAGGGCTTTGGGCAGGGGAGGGGTATGACCTCTACTGTGTGAAATTGAGTGGGGTGAGGGGATGAGCAGCGAAGCAGAGAGACCCTTGGGGAGCCATCTGAGCAGTCCAGGCAGTGGCTTATGTAATACACATCGGAGTCCTGGGGTGGTGCCAGGCACACAGCAGGCGCTGCAGGATGGCAGTCATTGCTGTTACTGTTTTTGTTTATCTGAGGCAGTGTCTTGCTCTTTCACCCGGGCTAGAGTGCAGTGACACAGCCGCAGCTCGTTGCAGCCTCAACCTTCCAGGCTCAAGCAATCCTCCTGCCTCAGCCTCTCAAGGAACTGGGACTACAGGAGGTATATGCCACCATGCCAGGCCAGTTTTTTGGTATTTTTTGGTAGAGATGGAGTCTCACTATGTTGCCAGGGCTGGTCTCAAACTCCTGGGCTCAAGCAGTCCTCCTACCTTGGCCTCCCAAAGTGTTGGGATCACCCAGCTTGCTGTTATTATTTAAGACTCTGGGCTGGGCGTGGTGGCTCATGCCTGTAATCCCAGCACTTTGGGAGGCCGAGGCAGGTAGATCAGTTGAGGTCAGGAGTTTGAGACCAGCCTGGCAAACATGGTGAAACCCTGTCTCTACTAAAAGTAAAAAAATTAGCTGGGCGCAGTGGCGCATACCTGTAATCCCAGCTACTCAGGAGGCTGAGGCAGGAGAATTGCTTGAGCCCAGGAGGCAGAGGTTGCAGTGAGCCGAGATCGTGCCACTGCACTCCAGACTGGGTGACAGAGCGAGACTCCGTCTCCAAAACAAAGCAAAACAAAACAAACAAAAAAACCAAAAACCCTTTGGAATCAGGCACACCTAGGTCACGGCTGTGACTTGAGCTCTTTGTGGCTGGGTGCTTTGGAGCCAATTATTTAATTTTGCTGAGACTTCATGCTGTCATCTGTAAAGTGAGTAGAGTGGTGCCGGGAATGTTAAAGCAGGTAAGGGACAGATGTAACATTTTGCGCACAGGGACTGGCTCATGGTTAGTTCAATATTTTTGTCATAATTTCCAGTCAGCAACAGGAGGATAAAGAAGGGGTAAGCGGATAAGAGGTGCTGCTATGTTTGAAATGAGTAATCTCTGAGGAGCTTTTTGGCTAGTTCCTGCCGCTAACCCTGGCAAAAGGCAGGTTTGGAGGGTGGTAGTGGGGAGGGAAGGGTACAAAGGGTGTCTCTTCTGTATTTGGTCACTAAATAATGGCCCAGCATCTAGAACAAGGCACAGGGTTCTAGCTTGGGTACTAGAAAGAGCCAATAATACTCATGATAGTAATGATAACAGTAGTAATAGCCAACACTTACCCGCTGTTTAACTGCTGGTAGTAATTAAGGTAACACTAGCTAATGTGATAGTGAAACCCTGAATCCTCAGAGGCTTAGCACAATAGAAGTTTATTTCTCATTCATGAAAAGTCCTGTTGGGTGTTTGGCCAGTGGCTTTCTATGTGACCCGGGGACCCAGATCCCTTCTGTCTTGTGGTTCCAGCATCCCCTAGGACCTTGGAGTTATTTCCTTCTAGCTGATGGACCAGGAAGGAGAGAAATAATTAGGGCCAAGCCTAAAGTGGCACGCTTTCTTTCTGTCTTAATTCTATGGACCAGAAGTTGACCACAAGGCCATACCTGACTGGAAGGGAGTCTGGGAAATGGCTTTCAGCCATATTCCTAAGAGGAAACGGAAATGCTTTGTGGTGAGCACATTGCAGCTTCTGCCACACCATATCCAGGCATATAGCTTAGCACGGGGTATTTTATTTAATGCTCATGCTAGAAACAGGCAGCATTATTATCCCACTTTGCAGATGAGGAAACTGAGGCTCAGGGAAGTGAAGACTCTGGTGAGGGGCTGGTGAGCCAAGATTGGAGTCCAGGTGGCCAGATGCTGAAGCTGTTAGCATCCAGATTTCTAAGAGGAATTCAGTCTTTTTTTTTTTTTTTTGGAGAATTGGGTGGAAGTAATGGACACATACAACATACACAGGGTTCAGATGTGACTTCCTGGGACCCACAGAACCCATCAGGACTCTGCAGGAGAACTTTGGGGATGGAGCCAAGGGTTGGTGTCACCTGGTGCCAGGGGCTGATATCCTGTCCCCTTCCCCCAACCTTAGGGCTGTAGTCAGGAGAAGGCATAGTTCAGTCCCCTAAGGACATCTGGAGCCCCCTCTGCTGAGCTGGGCGTGCAGGGCTGGACATGCTGGTCCAGGGGTATTTGTATTTGTGGCTTCCCCCTTGCTCTGATAGGCAGGTGTGCAGCCTGTAGAGGGGATTTTTGGAGGCTGCCTAGAGGTAGAAGAGTGGACATCCCTGTGGTTTGTAGTGGCAGCTCTCTGCTGCTGGCTGGTTTAGTTTAGTTTTTTTTTTGAGACAGAGTCTCGCTCTGTCACCCAGGCCAGAATGCAGTGGTGCGATCTCAGCTCAGTGCAACCTCTGCCTCCCGGTTTCAAGTGATTCTTGTGCCTCAGCCTCCCGAGTAGCTGGGACTGCAGGCACCCACCACCATGCCCAGCTAATTTCTGTATTTTTAGTACAGATGGGGTTTCACCACATTGGCCAGGCTGGTCTAGAATTCCTGACCTCAAGCAATCCACCTGCCTCGGCCTCCCAAAGTGTTGGGATTACAGGCGTGAGCCACCGCACCCGGCCAGTGGCTGGTTTAGTTTTGCCCAAATCTGGCTTGCTTGCCATTGCAACTTGGCAACATTTATCTTTTCTGCCCTGTCTCTTGGTTTTCCATCTGCAGGACAGGTCCCTTAGTTGGGCATGAGCGGTCCAGCCTGGACTGATGAGCATTTGTACAGCACCGTGGCATTCTGGGTCTGACCTCGATACAGTAGTAGAGCCTCAAAGTGCAAATGCTTTGGCCTTGCCCTTCAGTCACTTATTGGGAGGCAGCTGGTCAAAGTGGAATGAGCTCTGGGCTCACCACTTCCCTGAAGCATGTCACCTTGAATAGGTGAGAGCCCAATCTCTCTGAGCCTCAGTTTTCTCATCTGGAAATGGGTTGAAGTAAGGATTTAATGAGATAATGTGAATATGCCCCCTTTAGGGCACAGCATGGAGCAGAAGGCACCCAGAGGCCGAGGGCTGAGGCATAGCAGTGAAGCAGGACGAGCCACAGGCAAAACTCCTCAGACACCGGGTTAAAGAAGGAAGGAGCTTTATTCGGCTGGGAACTTCGGCAGAATTGTGTCTTAAAAGTGGATCTCCTCGAATGAGCAATTCCTGTCCTTTTTCAGGGCTTACAACTCTAAGGACAGGAGCCCAGACACATGATGCTAATGATGAAAGGAATAGTGGCCACCATTGGCTAATAGCTCACCACCTGCCAGGTGTGGCAGGTACTATCAGTCTCATTTTTTTGTTGTTTTTGGTAGGACAGAGTCTCGCTATGTTGCCCAGGCTGGTCTCAAACTCCTGGACTCAAGTGATTCTCCCATCTTGGCCTCCCAAAGTGCTGGGATTACAGACCTGAACTACCACGCTTGGTCTAGTCTCATTTTATTTTATTTTATTTTATGTTTTTGAGACAGAGTCTTGCCCTGTCACCCTGGCTGGAGTGCTCTGGCACAATCTTGGCTCACTGCCACCTCCTCCTCCCGGGTTCAAGTGATTCCCCTGCCTCAGCCTCCTGACTAGCTGGGATTACATGCACATGCCACCATGCCCCAGCTAATTTTTTTATTTTTATTTATTTATTTATTTTCTTGAGACAGAGTCTTACTCTGTCGCCAGGCTGGAGTGCAGTGGCACGATCTCAGCTCACTGCAACCTCTGCCTCCCAGGTTCAAGCGATTCTCCTGACTCAGCCTCCCAAGTAGCTGGAATTACAGGCATGTGCCACCACGCCCGGCTAATTTTTTGTATTTTTGGTAGAGATGGGGTCGCACCATATTGGTCACGCTGGTCTCAAACTCCTGACCTCAGCTGATCTGTCTGCCTTGGCCTCCCAAAATGCTGAGATTACAGGCGTGAGCGCCCACACTCGACCTGGACTGTGCCTTTTGGATTTTCAAATGAATGAAATGAGTATTTCTTGGGTGTTGGACATGTGACGCCCCCGCACCGTGTCATGTGCTGGTTATGCACACACGATATTTTCTTTCATCCTCAGACAGCTCCATGAGATGGGTGCCAATATTATCACATCTTATGTAAGAGGACACTGAGGCTCAGAGAGGCAAAGTCACTCTCGCTGGTGCACCCAGCAAGTGGGGGCTGGGGTGGGTGTGGAGGGGCCAGAAGCTTCCCAATAAGTGCCCGCAGGGCAAGGCTGGGGCATTTGTAGGTCGAGGCTGTGCCACTGTGTCTAGGTCAGACCTAGGAATGCCGCAGGTGTTGCATAAATGCTCATCAGTCCAGGCTGGACTGCTTATGCCCAACTAAGTGCCTAGCCTGCTCTGGGTGACCTCACAGCCTGCATTCTTTGCCCTACACCTGTTGTGGGAAAGCGTGCTCCCAGCGTGCTATAAATCCTCACATTCATAGCTAACCATGTGACCCCAGTTCTGGGCCAGCAAAGATGGTCCTGAAGACCTAGGACTCTGGCCTTTTCCTGTCTCATGGCTACTGACCCCATCCCCTGGGTTTGGAGGGCTCTAGGACCCAGCAACCTGTGGAGGGTGGAGAGTGTGTGAGGTCCTGACCTCTAGGTACCTCCCCTCCTTTTCAACCCCCATTCCCTCTTCTCTCCCCTCCCTTCCTTTCTCTCCCTTCTTCTCCCCTCTCTTTATCCTTCCTCTTCCTTTGGCTCCCGCCTCTGCTTCCCTCCTCTCCTGTCCTTTCCCATCCCCTCCCCCCTCAGCCCCCATCCCGCTCCTCCCACCCGGGTGGTCACATGGGGGCGCCGCCGGATTTAAGCTTAATCTGCCTGGTGCTCAGCACAGCAGCCTGGCTGTGGCGCGTGCTGACTGAGCTAGTCTTGGGGTCCTGGGGAAGGGGGCGGGAGGAGTGCCCACAGCCTCCCCCCCATGAGCTTGGGGCTGGCGGGGGCACAGGAGGTGGAGCTGACGCTAGAGACGGTTATCCAGGTGGGTCCTGGGGGCTGTGCCCACCCTGTCTGGGGCGGGCTAGCGTGGACTTAGCAGGAGTGGTGAGAGGTGTGTACGTCTTGGGGGTCAAGGGGTGGGAGGGGTGTGGTGGTGGTGGGGCGTAAGGGGCCCCTGTTTGCAGTTCCTGGCAAGACATGGGGCAGATGTACACACAGGGTGCACCTGCTGTGGCTCCCTCATCCCAGTGCCCTGCATTGGGAGAAGGGGGGTCCCTACTTCCAGATTTTAGGGTTTGGAGGACCTCTGGCATAGCCGGATCCTCATCCATCTAGGGTCGGAGCCGAATTGGAGCCCCCAATACTGGACTGCCTCAGTGGGGTTTGGGAGTTGCTCGTGGGGTTTGGTTCGCATCTCTGGCCCTGGGTGGCCTTCTTCCAGGGGCGGGGAGAGCACAAGAGGCTCCTCCCACGGGGATTTTTTGGATTCTAATTCCCAGGCTTCACTCCATCTTGTGGGGGCTCCTGGGGACCCATATCTTGGGCAGTAGGACTTGGCTCTTCCCTCGAGGCCAGGGAGCCCCGGGTCCCAGGTCCCCTGAAGACCCTCTCGCTTTTCCCACAGACACTGGAGAGCAGCGTCCTGTGCCAGGAGAAGGGTTTGGGCACGCGGGACCTGGCCCAGGACGCTCAGACCACCAGCCTGCTTGCCCACATCAGGGAGATTGTCACCCGCAACCTCTCCCGGCCTGAGAGCCCAGGTGCCACCCCCATCCGCTCCCCTCCACAGACACCACCCACATTTTACCTCTTCGCATGTCCCTTTCCTGAGCAGTCACCATGATGATCATGACTGTAACTCGATGTGGGGCAGGCACAACCTTATGATAGAAGAACCCATTTTACAGATGAGGAAACGGAGGCTCAGGGATGTAATTTGCCCAGACTTATTCCGCATGTGGTGCAACTAGAAGGAAGGGCTGAGCATCCCCTCCGTGCTTGCCTGTAGCCTGCTGCCAAGATGTGAACCCCAAATCCCATATTCCCACCCGGGGAAGTCGTGAGCTGGTTGAACCCAAGATATAGGGAAAGGGCAGCTCAGCTCAGACCAGGGTTTTGCAGAAGTCTCAGTGGATGGCGCTGTCCATGCATTTCCCACGTGGGCAGGAAGGCGGATGGTCCCTGCTTCTCTCAGCGGGTGGCACACATGGTGTCGTTATGTGGCTTGAGGGTCTGGGAAGGGCACAGTCAGTTGCAGCTGGTGCGCTGGCAGCTGTCCGTTATGGCGTTTTGGTGTTCTAACCATTGTCTCTGTTCAACTGACAAGCTACAGACGGGCCCCCTCCTTGGGAGCACCAGGGATGTTGGTGCCCTGGAGCCCCAGACAGAGACTCAGGGGGCCCTCACCCTGACACCTGGGGTGTATGTCCAGTTCTCCCAGGGTAGAAGGGGAACCCACAGGAGGTGGACAACCCCGCTTCTCCTGCTGGCCTTTCTTTCCCTCTTCTCTGTTTCTCCTCCTCCTCACAACCTGACCCACGCTATCCTGAGTCCTAGCCTTTAAAGTTCCATGAAGCTCTTCCCTTGAGTGTGGCTTTGATGCTTTTCTGGGAGGATCTGGTTACTATTCTACCTTTTTTTTTTTTGAGACAGAGTCTCGCTGTGTTGCCCAGGCTGGAGTGCAGTGGTACAATCTCGGCTCACTGCAACCTCCGCTTCCCGGGTTCAAGTGATTCTCCTGTCTCAGCCTCCCAAGTAGCTGGAACTACAGGCATATATCACCATGCCCAACTAATTTTTGTATTTTCAGTAGAGACAGGACTTCGCCATGTTGGCCAGGCTAGTCTCAAACTCCTGACCTCAGGTGATCCTCCCATCTCGCCTCTCAAAGTGCTAGGGTTACAGGCGTGAGTCCGCGCCCGCCCCACCCATTTTACAGACAAGTAAAACAGGCCCATGAAAAGAATAGTAATTGGAAAAGGAGGGAGCAAGAACTCAGGGGTCTCCTGGCTCCTAGACTGAGCCTCTCTCCTGCACCTCCAAAACCTGCTGGGCCACACTTTAGCTGGAGCTGTGTTCACTTTATGTCCAGCTTTGTATCCCCTCCTTGCCTTCCTCCCTGTTCTCAGCTCTGTTTGCAGGCCTAATGCTGCAGCCATTCCCCCCTGGGCTCATCCCAGGGGCCTGGATGGTTTTCTTGCCCCCCCATGTGGGGAGGATGTCCCACTGGACCCAGAAGCCAACCATGTGCCCACTGTCCCTTGCCAGTCCCGCTGCCAGCCACGGAGATGGCATCGCTGCTGTCGCTGCAGGAGGAGAACCAGCTGCTGCAGCAGGAGCTGTCCCGCGTGGAGGACCTGCTGGCCCAGAGCCGTGCCGAGCGCGATGAACTCGCCATTAAGTACAACGCGGTCAGCGAGAGGGTGGGTGCCGCCCAGGTGGTGGGCTAGGCCAGAGCTCCCCTGGTTTGAGGGCATGGAGGCATCTAGACCAGGCCCACACACGGGGCAAAAGATGGGCCCTGGTGTCAGGTTGGCCTGAGCTTGGATTGAGGCTCTGCCGCCTTGAGTGGCGTTGAACAAATCACTACATTCTTCAAGCCTGTTTTCTGTAGTGGGGATTGTAATGGGACGTGGAGTTGTGTGAATAATAGGAAATAATAGAATAAAGTGCCTGGCATAGGGGCATTTTGTTCCCGTCTGTCCCAGGCCTGTTAGGGGTGCAGGACACAGAGAACGAGATCCCTAGAGATTCCTGCCCCTTGAGTTTCTGGGCATCTCCCTGTGCTACCATTGCCACGGGCCTTGGGGCTGAGGCGGTGGCTGGATGCTGGCTCAAGGCTGGTGTGGCCACCCGCAGTGTTCTGCAGGCCATCTGGGGCAGCCACAGGACCTGCCGCCACTGCCTATTGGAATGGGTTCCAGGCAGGGAAGGAAGGAGAAGCAGGCCTGTCTTCATGTCCAGGCAGGTTTCACATCACCTGTGCTGCAGGCTTGTGGGGGTCCCACGGCCTGGGGCGGGAGCTGGGTGTGTGCCGGTGCCAGGGGTGTGGGATGCTCTTGATGCACTGTCTGCTTTGGGCCTCCAGGTGGCCGGGAGGTGACCCTGGGAAGTTGGTGGTGGCTGAAGATTGGTAAGGGAGTTACAAGTGGGACCGAGTGTATGTGTGCAGATGGGAGGCATGCAGGTGGCAATAGTGTATTAATAGTAGCTACTGTTTATTGAGTGCCTACTGTGTGCCAGGCACGTGCTGAGTGTTTAACATTTAATACACCAAGTTCGGGACCATTATGATGCCCATTTAACAAAGGAGAAAACAGAAGCTCAGGGAGGGGAAGCACCATGCTGGGGGCACACAGCCAGTTAAGGCTAGACACCAGGTCTTCCAGCTTGCAGCCCCAGTGCTCTGTTTGGTTTCTAGACTAACGCAGTCTAGAACCAAAGTTCTAAAGTTTTGTTTCCTACGTACAGGAAGAGACACTGGGCTAGGGATTTCAGGGCACAGCTGGCCCCTGCAACGCTGGAAGGGACCCAGAGAGGCAGGGGCTGGCCCAGGGTCCCCTGTGTGGTAGTGGCAGAGCTAGGGTTGGCGTGGGACCCCTGAGCTGGGCTTGTCCAGGCTAGAGCCTGCACTGGGAGGAGGGTGTGTGTTCCTGTGTGTGATTGTGGGGCGTGTCCGTGTCCTGGGATTTGTCTGGCTGGACAAACCCCCAACGAGTTGGGACTTGTAGAGGAGCCAGGTAGGTGGCCCGCAGTGGCCCCTAGCATCAGGTCAGTGGAGAGCTAGTTTTCCCAGGGTCTGCAGCGGGTGTGTAGGGCATGCTGGCCCCAGTCTTGCATTGTCAGTGGTGATGGGGCCCTGAGCCAGCCCTCCCTTTTCTTTTGGCCCGTGCATGGCACAGTGCCACACCCCCAGGGCCTGCCTCTTAAATGCCACCTTCTGAAGCTAGCCCTGCCCCCAGTTGGCAGGGAAGGGAAAAGGTGGGAGGTGACAGGTTCCTCCTCTGCTGGGACACAGCAGTTGGGGCTGGGACTGCAGCACAGGGGGTCTGGGTTAGTGTGGAAGGCTCCCTCCTGTGGCTAGGGGGGCCCCAAATGGCATGCAGAGGACGCCCGCTGCTTCAGTTGTCCTCTATCCACCGTGGTTTGAATGAGGCCTCACCTGGAGGGAGGGGTGGAACAGGAATGACTGCAAAGGCCTTTCCTGGAGGGTGGGTCCCCAGAGAACTTCAGAGCCTGGAGATCACCTTATCACAGATAGGGAAAGTAAGTCCTGGAGAGGGGGCATGATAGGCCCAAGGTCAGTGGTGGTGCTGGGATGAGACCCTTGGTCCAGGGCTCTGCAGTTGGGCAACATTCTTTCCCTGCCACCCCCTTTTCCCCATGGCCACAGGTGGCAAGTGCCTGCCCCTGCGGCCCTCACTGGCATGGTGGGCTGGGTTGGGGTGCAGTCAGTGAGATTGTTCTGATCTTTCCAACCCTGCAGCACCCTTGGCATGGAGAGTGGAGGGAGGGTCAGGTATCCTGTTGACTGCATGTCCTGCAGGGAAACTGAGGCACTCCCAGAGGCCACCTCCCAGCCAAGAGAGAGGACCTCCG
Organism: Chlorocebus sabaeus; assembly: GCF_047675955.1. Lineage (NCBI taxonomy): Eukaryota > Metazoa > Chordata > Mammalia > Primates > Cercopithecidae > Chlorocebus > Chlorocebus sabaeus. The sequence continues at coordinate 120,152,856 of NC_132923.1, read as the reverse complement.
GCCCCCTACAGGGGTCCCCCCTTCTTGCTGTCCCTGAGAAGCAGGTGTAGGCACAGCTGAGAATGGAAAGGAGGGAGTGGCCACGCCTCCCTTGGCTCCAGAGGACAGACCCCTGGGCTCCCTCGTGTCCATAGCAACCTGGAAAGAGTAAATTGAATGGCGGTCCGAGGGCAGCGGTTGCTAGGGGAGACAGTCAACTTATTTCATCTCTGGCTTAGTGGCAGCCTCCTTTCCTTTTGAATTGCAAGTAAAATTGAAAGGCTGTTTTGTGCGGGGTGAAGTTTGTGGAAAGGGGTGAGGTGTGGCCAAGAGGGTCCTGGCTCTGGTTCTGAGCATTGGAGAAAGGGGAGGAGAACCCGGCAACGGCCTGAACCCCTCTGTGTCCCAGAGGCAAACAGTACCTGCTTTACACAGATATGCAGTGTGGACACGACACGGGCCCCACACAGAGACACACAGATGCACAAAACAAGCCACAAACAACATAGTGAGACCCTAAAACCAGGCCACACAAAAGCACTCCAATTCACAGAATGTGCACAGCGTAACCCGCACCCACAGATGGTGAGTGTGGGGCTAGTGTCAGAGTCAGCTGGGCTGGGGTGTTGTCCCTGCTGGGTGCCCCCAACCCACTGTGCGCTCTCACACTGCCCTGCTCCTCTCTCACCTCCCTTCTCCCCAACAACTGGGGAAGATCAGGGGCCAGCAGGTGCCTTAAGGGAGTTGAGAGGGTTCCATGGCTGGTAGGGGCAGCCAGAGCCCACAGGGGTCTGAGGATGCAGGGGATGGGAGCTGCCTGGGGGTGGAGGAAGGGCGGCAGCGGCAGAGGCTTTCCTGAGGTGAGGACGAAGGGCGCCTTTTTTTTTTTTAAAGACGGAGTCTTGGGCTGGACACTGTGGCTCGTGCCTGTAATCCCAGCACTTTGCCAGGCTGAGGAGGGCAAATCACGAGGTCAGGAGTTCGAGATCAGCCTGGCCAACATAGTGAAACCCCATCTCTACTAAAAATACAAAAAATTAGCCAGGCGTGGTGGCATGCACCTGTAGTCCCAGCTATTTGGGAGCCTGAGGCAGGAGAATTCCTTGAATCTGGGAGGCAGAGGTTGCAGTGAGCTGAGATCGCGCCATTGCATTCCAGCCCAGGAGACAGCGCGAGACTGTCTCAGTAAAATAAAATAAAAATAAACAAAGATGGAGTCTTGCTCTGTTGCCCAGGCTGGAGTGCAGTGGCGTGATCTCGGCTCACCGCAACCTCCGCCTCCCAGGTTCAAGCAATTCTCCTGCCTCAGCCTCCTGAGTAACTGGGATTACAGGTGCATGTCACCATGCCCGGCTAATTTTTGTATTTTTAGTAGAGACGGGGTTCCATCATGTTGTCCAGGCTGGTCTCGAACCCCTGACTTCAAGTGATCCACCCACCTTGGCTTCCCAAAGTGCTGGGATTACAGGCGTGAGCCACTGCACCCAGCCAGAAGGTGGCATTAATATACAGGCGCTGTATAGGGCAACATCTATGTGCATCTTTTACAAATCTTAATGTTGTATATTTGAGGGGGTTCATTCGTGTCCACCTGGGGATGTTTAAGGTTGCCTGTATGTGTTATTGTGTGCATGTCTTTAAGCTCAGATATGCATATGTTGATTGACACCTCTGTTTTGAATATATTCCCATGAGCTCATGCCATTAATTCACCATCACAACAAATATTTTACTGAGTGTGAGCCATGCATACCACAGCCACCATTCTAGTACTAAGATACACTGAGGAACAAAAAATCCAGGCTTTCCTGAGCTCACATTGGAGTGGGGGCGTGGTGGGGAAACACAGGCATCAGTGTAATAAACAGAAACCACGACAGGGCTGAGTGTTCTGGAGGAGAGGCACATGGTGTACTGAGGCCCCTGAGGTTGATCCCACGTGCATCTTTGAGCTTTGCCTGCATAGTTTGGGTTTGTGGGCTCACCTGCATGTGTCCATGCATGCCCCATCTGCATGTCTGTGCATGGCTGCATCACCCCCTGCACATGTGCACTGCCCCTGGGCTTGCCCACATGTGCCTGCTCCCTAGGGTGCCAGACTATCAGCCTACAAGGCATTGTGGGTCTGGTCCCAGCCTGGTGCCCCCTACAGAGGCCTGAGCCTGCCTTCCCAGGAGGCCCAGGACTCTCACCCACGGCCCTTCCCTGCAGCTGGAGCAGACTCTGCGGCTGGAGTCTGGGGAACTGGAGACGCAGGAGCCCAGGGGGCTGGTACGGCAGAGCGTGGAGTTGCGGAGGCAGCTGCAGGAGGAGCAGGCCTCCTACCGGCGCAAGCTGCAGGCCTACCAGGAGGGCCAGCAGCGGCAGGCCCAGCTTGTGCAGCGGCTGCAGGGCAAGGTCAGGGCCACCCACTCCTGCTCCTATCCTCCCACATGTTCACTTTGCACTACCCCAATCCCTGGGGCTCACCATCAGCTCCCCATCCCCAGATTCTCCAGTACAAGAAGAGGTGCTCGGAGCTGGAGCAGCAGCTGCTGGAGAGATCCGGAGAGCTGGAGCAGCAGCGACTGAGGGTGGGTGCCAGGGTGGGGCAGGGGCAGGCCCTGCCCTCTACCTGCCCAGCCTGATGCTTTAACCTTTCTCCTACCCAGGACACAGAACACAGCCAAGACCTAGAGAACGCCCTCATTCGGCTGGAGGAGGAGCAGCAGAGGTGAGGGCGCAGCAGGGAGGGCCAGGGCTGGCAGGATGGCCCCCTGGGCGAGTGCCTGATCCCCTGTGCCCCATTCAGGAGTGCCAGTCTGGCCCAGGTGAATGCCATGCTCCGAGAACAGCTTGACCAGGCAGGCTCGGCCAACCAGGCTCTGAGTGAGGACATACGAAAGGTGACCAGTGACTGGGCACGCAGCCGCAAGGAGCTGGAGCAGCGGGAGGCAGCATGGAGGCGTGAGGAGGAGGTGGGCATGGGGGTGCAGGGAGGTCAGCTTGACCCAAGGGGAAGGTGCATTGGAGAGGGAGCACTGTCCAAGGGAGCATGTTAGCAGAAGTAAATAGCCGTCATCACAATAGCTGGTCTTTATCAATGCGTAGCATGTACCATGTGCACGGTGTGCATTGACCTTTATTCCTCGTAATAACAGCATGTGGTAGGTGTTATCATTCTCCTGATTTTAAAGAGAGGTTAAGGCCAGTTGCTGTGGCTCAGGCCTGTAATCCCAGCACTTTGGGAGGCTGAGGCAGGTGGATCACCTGAGGTCAGGAGTTCGAGACCAATCTGGCCAACATGGTAAAACCCTGTCTCTACTAAAAATACAAAAAATAGCCGTGCATGGTGGCACACACCTGTAATCCTAGCTATTCAGGAGGCTAAGAGATCGTGCCACTGCACTGCATCCTGGGCAACAGAGCAAGACTCTGTCTCAAAATAAATAAAGACAGGTTAAGTAACCTGCCCACAGTCATGCAATTGGCAGCTGGGAGGCAAAGCTAGGTCCCTGGCATTTTTTCCCTTCCTTGCTGCCTCTTGCAGCCAAAAGAGGATTTGAAACCCAGGTCCCTGTGCAGGAGGGAACCATGAGGCTTGGGAGGCTGAGCATGGCTGCTTGGACACAACTCTGCGCACAGGCCCACAGGAAGACCCGCTCCCTTGAATGGTGGTGCCTCCTGGAATGGTTGGAGATGGGGGAAGCTGGGGGAGGGAGTAAACCTGCTCTCACCCCAACCCTTCTCTTGGCATGTCTTCCCTCCAGTCTTTCAACGCCTACTTCAGCAACGAGCACAGTCGCCTGCTCCTCCTCTGGAGGCAGGTAGTGGGGTTCCGGCGGCTGGTCAGCGAGGTGAAGATGTTCACCGAGAGGTGAGGCCTGGCCGGGGACGGGGCAGCAGCTGAGAGCCAGCCCTGCTCTTTACATCCAACTCAACTCAGTTGAATCTTAGTTCAACTCAATGCACCTACTGTGCACAAGGGCGTGTGAGGACACAGAGGCAACTTGTAATAGCCATTACCATAGTCATGGCAGTCAGCATTTATTAGATGTTTACTCTGAGCTAGACTCTGTATATTTCATTTCAACTAATATTCATAGCTTCCCTGTGAAGTAGGAACTGTGTTCATTTCCATTTTACAGATGAGGACATTGAGGCACAGAGAGGTTGAGTGATCTTCCTGAGGTCACACAGTAGTACATAAGTGGCTGAGTCAGAGTTTGAAGTTCCTGATTTTTCTTTTTTTTAAACGGGGTCTCGCTCTGTCACCAGGCTGGAGTGCAGTGGCACGATCTTGGATCACTGCAACCTCTTACCTCCTGGGTTCAAGGAATTCTCCTGCCTTAGCCTCCTGAGTTGCTGGGATAACGGGCATGCCGCCACGCCTGGCTAATTTTTTTTTTGTCTTTTAGTAGAGACGGGGTTTCACCATGTTGCCCAGGCTGGTCTCGAGCTCCTGAGCTCAGGCAATCCGCCAGCTTCAGCCTCCCAAAGTGCTGGGATTATAGGCATGAGCCACCGCACCAGGCCGAAGTTCCTGATTTTAATACACTAGAATATTCAGCTTTGCTACCAAGGACCTCACAGCCTCTAGTGATGAAGAGACGTAGATCCCTAGAATTCTAGACTAAAGAAGCGAGTGGTCAGTGATATGTACATGGGACAGAGAGAATGTCCTGGAGGCTCAGAAGGATGGGAGGGGTGGGGAGGTCAGAAAAACCGCTTTGTGGAGATGGAATTTGCTCAGAGCCTCAAGGAACGGGTAGGGTTGAAGCAGAGCAGCAGGCACTCCAAGTAGAAGCAAGGCATGAGCAAAGGCAGGGAGGTGTGAGCCCATGGCAGCTAGCAGGGTTGCAACGAAGCGCTGGTACAAGGAAAGGAGAGCCTGCCTCAGCAGGGGAGCTTGGGCCTGCCTGATGTTTGAACAGGGGCGTCTGATCAGTGTGAGCAGTCCGCTCAACAGTAGTGTTGGGGAGGCTGTGGAGAGAGCCCCAAAGCAGGGGGCCAAGCTGTTTCATTTAGTGCATTAAAAACCTTTTAGTAATCTTTTCTTTATTTTTTCTTTTCTTTATGGCTCACTACAGCCTCGGCCTCCTGGTCTCAAGCAGTCCTCCTACCTCAGATCCTGTGCAGTTGGGACCACAGGTGCATGCCACCAGGCTTGCTGATTTTTTTATTTCTTGTAGAGTTGAGGTCTCACTTTGTTGCCCAGGCTGGTCTTGAACTCCTGAGCCCAAGTGATCCTCCTGCCTTGACCTCCCAAAGTGCTGAGATTACACACACCTGGTTTAATAATCTTTTCTTAATATCATCAAATAGCCAGGGTCTAGATTTTCCATATGTCTCATAAATGTCACAGATAGGCCAGGTGCAGTGGCTCACGCCTATAATCTCAGTACTTCGGGAGGCCGAGGCAGGCAGATCACCTGAAGTCAGGAATTCGAGACCAGCCTGGCCAACATGGTGAAGCCCCCATCTCTACTAAAAATACAAAAATTATCCAGGTGTGGTGACACACTCCTGTAATCCCAGCTACTGGGGAGGCTGAGGCACCAGACTTGCTTGAACCCAGGAGGCAGAGGTTTCAGTGAGCCGAGATCACACCACTGCGCTCCAGCCTGGGTGACAGAGTGAAACTCTGTCTCAAAAAAAAAAAAAAAAAAAAATTCACAGATAGGAATCTTTCCTACAAAAATACATCTACAGGCTGGGCATGGTGGCTTATGCCTGTAATCCTAGCACTTTGGGAGGCTGAGGCAGGTCAGGAGTTCAAGACCAACCTGGCCAACATGGTGAAACCCTGTCTCTACTAAAAATACAACAATTAGCTGGATGTGGTGACGTATGTCTGTAATTCCGGCTAATTGGGAGGCTGAAGCAGGAGAATCACTTAAACCGGGGAGGCAGAGGTTGCAGTGAGCCAGGATCACACCACTGTACTTCAGCCTAGGCGACAGAAAGAGACTCCATCTCAAAAAAAACAAAAACAAAAACAAAAATTTTAAGTAGCCTTTTAATATTTTTATATTTTACTTTTGATTAAGTCACATGTTCACAAGGTTCACATTTCAAAACAGTACACAGTAAAACGGCTCCCTCTCCCTGCTGACCCCAGATATCCCCCTTCCCTCTTTGGAGGCAAGCAGCATTATCAGCTTTTTTTTCTTTTTATATATACAATTTTTTTCTTTTTTCTTTTTTCTTTTGGCCACCAAGTTACTATGAGACGCATTATCAGTTTCTTTTTTTTTTTTTTTTTTTCCGAGATGGAGTCTCGCTCTGTTTCCCAGGCTGGAGTGCAGTGGCACGATCTTGGCTCACTGCAACCTCCATCTCCCAGGTTCAAGTGATTCTCCCACCTCCACCTCCCAAGTAGCTGGGATTACAGGCATGAGCCACCACACCCAACTAATTTTTGTATTTTTAGTAGAGGCAGGGTTTCGCCATGTTGACCAGGCTGGTCTTGAACTCCTGACCTCAGGTGATCTTCCCACCTCAGCCTCCCAAAGTGCTGGGATTATAAGCGTGAGCCACCGCGCCTGGCCTATCAGTTTCTTAAGTGACCTTCCAGGGTTATCTTATATAATCAAATAAAGCAGATCTCTCACACACACACACACACACACACACACTTTTTTGTATATACGCCTGGTAAAATTTCCTCTTCACCGTTCTTGAAGACACTTTCCTCACCTACCAGTTTTAACTGGGAAGTGACTCTGTGTCAGACTGGGAGGAACTTTTTCACTGGTTTTCTTTGACCACAGAGTGTTCTACTGAATGGATGTACCATCATGTACTTAGTAGTAGTCCCCTTTTGATAGACATTCAGGTTGTCACCAGGATTTTTTTACACGAGCAATGCTGCAGTGAACCTCCTTGTGCACAAGCCATCTTCTCTGTGCTGGGGTCTATCTTTGGATACGTTCTTAGAGGAGGAGCTGGTGGGAAGGTCCTATGCATGCATAGTTCTCGGAACTCTCCCCCAGTGCTCTCCCTAGTGGTTGTACTCACCCTCCCACCAGCTGTGTAGGGGAGCGCCTGTTACCCCAGAGTCCCTCCCTGTGTATTATGTGACCCTTTCCCCCCCCCCCCCGATCTGATAGTGGACAAATGGCATCCCAGTGTAGGGTTTGTGGTTGTATTTTTTTTTCTTCCTCTTTTGTTTTTGAGATGGAGTCTCACTGTGTTTCTCATGCTGGCCTCAAACTCCTGGGCTCAAGCAGTCCTGCCTCAGCTTCCCACATAGCTGAAACTGCAGGTGCATGCCACTGCACCCAGCCTAATATATTTTTATTTTTATTTTATTTATTTATTTTTTTGAGACGCAGTCTTGCTGTGTTGTCCAGGCTGGAGTGCAGTGGCATGATCTCGGCTTACTGCAGTCTCCATGTCCTGGGTTCAAGCAATTCTGCCTCAGCCTCCCAAGTAGCTGGAATTACAGGCGGGTGCCACCATGCCCCACCAATTTTTGTATTTTTAGTAGAGATGGGGTTTCACTATGTTGGCCAGGCTGGTTCAAACTCCTGACCTCAGGTGATCTGCCCGCCTCGGCCTCCCAAAGAAAGTACTGGGATTACTGGTGTGAGCCACCACACCTGGCCCCAGCATAATTTTAATTTGTAGTTGGGAGTGAGCCCCATCCCATCGCCAGCCTGTGCTCTCTCCCCAAGGGACCTGCTGCAGCTGGGAGGGGAGCTGGCCCGGACATCACGAGCTGTCCAGGAGGCAGGCCTGGGACTGAGCACGGGCCTGCGGCTGGCAGAGAGCCGGACTGAGGCAGCCCTGGAGAAGCAGGCCCTGCTGCAGGCCCAGCTGGAGGAGCAGCTGCAGGACAAGGTGCTCCGAGAGAAGGACCTGGCCCAGCAGCAGATGCAAAGCGACCTGGACAAGGCTGACCTCAGTGCCAGGTAGGTATGTGGTGGGTGCCGCACAAGGCAGGCGTCCCTGCAGAAGGTAAAACTGGAGAGTTGGGGAGAAGGGAGCATCTGTTCACTAGGCACAGGGCCTTCCTCTGTGAGCTCAGCCAGTCTTCCCAGGCACCCCACTGAGGTTCCGAAGGCACTTGCCCAGTGTATATCATAAACAGCTTAGCCTCTGATGACAGAACTTGTGGCCGGGTGTGGTGGCTCACACCTGTAATCCCAGCACTTTGGGAGGCCAAGGTGGGGGGATTACCTGAGGTCAGGAGCTCAAGACCAGCCTGCCCAACAGGCAAAACCCTGTCTCTACTAAAAATACAAAAATTAGCCGGGTGTGGTGGTGCGTGCCTGTAATCTCAGCTGTGAGGGAGGCTAAGGCAGGAGAATCGCTTGAACCCAGAATGTGGAGGTTGCAGTGAGTGAAGATCACATCACTGTATTCCAGCCTGGATGACAGAGGGAAACTCTGTCTCAAAAAAAAAAAAACAAAAAAAAAGAACTTGTGCCCCTTACTCCTGCCACCTGGACAAGTCCTCAAGTGCTTTCCCATGAGATAAAGCTGGTGGGAACCTCATTCCCATTTCACAGATGAGAAGTGTGAGGTCTGGAGAGGAGCCGGGACTTGCCTAAGGTCACACAGCCAGGGAGGTGGATGTTAGGGTCCCTGCCTCGGGTTTGGAGAAGCATGGTGGACACAGAGCTAGTGGATTTGAGAGGCAGGGGTGGTCCCCTATTCACCTCTGTTGCTCCCCCAACTCCAGAGTGACAGAGCTGGGCCTGGCAGTGGAGCATCTTCAGAAGCAGAATCTGGAGAAGGATCAGGTCAACAAGGACCTCACCGAGAAGCTTGAGGCCCTGGTGAGCTGTCGCTTCCCCTGAGATGTGGCAGGGTGGGATGGGGTACCAGCCAGATCCATGGACGCAGGCTTAGGGCTGGGCTGCCTGGGCCACCTGGGTCACCCCCAGCGTCTCACTCACACCCAGGTTCAGCCCTCACAGGTGTGCAATCTTCGTGGTAAGCACACTCACCTCCTCCATCCCATTTCTTCCCCCCAGCAGCCCAGTAGTGTAATCCTCATGACACAGATGGGGAAACTGAGGCCCAAGAGGGGAACTGCTTGTCCAGTCTCAGAGCCAGTAAGCAGGAGAGTGGGGACTTGAACTCCCATCCACGCTCTCCAGGTCCAGATGCTGCCTCTGGCAACCCAGCTACTCCCCCTCCCCCACCAGTGGGACACTCACTACTCCAGGGTACGGCCTGGTTTGGTCACCCCTCTGTGTGGGGCCTGGCCTGGGTTCTAGGTTTGGCTCTCCTCCAGTTGACTGTGTGACCTGGGGCAGGACACAGCTCTTCTCTGGGCCTGGACTGTTCAGCGAGGGCCTCGGGCCTGCTGTGAGGTCTACCAGGTGGCTGGCCGATGGATATGGCTTCAGAGGCCACCTGGTCAGTGGTGGGCCAGGGAGGGAGGGGAAGGGGAGGTTTCAGATAAGATAGAACCCAGACCACCCTTTGTCTCCCTAACTGCACTCCAGGAATCGCTGCGACTACAGGAGCAGGCGGCCCTGGAGACAGAGGACGGAGAGGGGCTACAGCAGACCCTAAGGGACCTGGCACAGGTGTGAGCCCAGAGAGGCGGGAAGACAGGGCCCTGCCAGGCGGTCCTGGGCTCCCCTGCCACGCCTTTCGGTGGCCTGGGACTGAACTGCAAATAGGTGCGGGCCTGGGGCCCAGGCTGTAGCTGCTCAGCAGCCCTGCTAGCTCAACCGGCCCCTGCCCTGGGGAACCCCCAGTGTCAGAGGGGAGGCACAGCCCTTCCGGAGCCCACCTGTGAGCAAGGCCAAATGATGTCTTCGCAATAAATCGGAGGCCTCAGCTGCGAGCTGAGAACTGAACTAGTGGAGGAGGTGAAATCAGGAAGGCTTCTTGTAGGAGGGATCATTTGGGATGAGGCGGCCCCCAGCCTCCCTTGGGCGTCTTTGCCCAGCTAACCCCGCGGTTCCTAACTCTGTGGCCTCTTTCTGCCTTCCTCCCCTGCCCTCAGGCCGTCCTGTCGGACTCTGAGAGCGGCGTCCAGCTGAGCGGCTCGGAGCGCACCGCGGATGCGTCTGACGGCAGCCTGCGGGGTCTCTCGGGCCAGCGGACTCCGTCCCCACCGCGGCGGTCCTCACCTGGCCGAGGCCGTTCGCCCCGCCGAGGCCCCTCCCCGGCCTGCTCAGACTCCTCCACGCTCGCCCTGATCCACTCCGCCCTGCACAAGCGCCAGCTGCAGGTCCAGGTAGGAAGGGGTTTGAGTGTTCTGGGCGCCCCCAGACGTCCTGGGGGAGGTGCTCGCGCCCTCCGGGTGGGGGTGGGGGTGGGGGTTGGGGCGGGGGCTGGTCCGGGGCCAGGGTCCAGAACAGGAGTCTGAGCGCCCTGTGGTGCAGCCAGAGCCCTTAGAAATAGTGTCTGAGGGTGTCAGGACCCCCAAGGAGGTGGCCGAGAGCTCTGCGGTGAAACAGAGCTCAGAAGTAGGGGTGCTTGGGCAGCTGGTGGAGGGAGAAGAATGCGGCAGTGTTAGGGTCCTGGTAGAGAGGGAGCCAGGACCCTGGGAAAAGGTCTAGCAAGGGGAATCTGAGCCTAGGATGAGAGGAGCTTGGCAACTAGGGGCAGAGCCAGGGTAGGGAGGAGTCTGAGGGTGGAACCAGGATGGAAAGGAGAGGGGCCTGGGAGCCCTGGAGACTAGTGTGCCTGGGGGTTTGTGTGGCATGGGGGGAGGGGAGACTTTGATAGGAGTTGTCTGGGACCCCAGGGAGGTGAGGGCTCAGAGGGTGGTGAGGGCACATAGTAGGGGAGTGGAAGCCTGGATCTCAGGCCTAGGCCCCTATCCTGTCCCAGGCCAGGTCCAGGCCCTGGACCCTGCCTAGCGTAGACTGGTGTGTATCCCTGGAACCAGAAGAGAGTAGGTGGGCTCTGGAGGCCTCCCAGGACCCCTCTAGACTCTGTGATCCCCACCCCCAGGACATGCGTGGGCGCTATGAGGCAAGCCAGGACCTGCTGGGCACCCTGCGGAAGCAGCTTAGCGACAGCGAGAGTGAGCGGCGGGCACTAGACGAACAGCTGCAGCGCCTGCGGGACAAAACCGACAGTGCCATGCAGGCCCATGAGGACGCCCAGCGCGAGGTGCAGCGGCTGCGGAGTGCCAACGAGCTCCTGAGCAGGTGCTGGGGAGGTCTGAGCTGGGGGCTGCTGAAGAATAAACAAACATCTGGGCATAACACCAGTTGAGCCTTATGCGCTAATATTGTCACCAATAGCTACATGTGCCTATTAATATTTATTTATTTGTTTATTTATTTCTTTATTTTTGAGATGGAGTCTCGCTCTGTCGCCCAGGCTGGAGTGCAGTGGCACGATCTTGGCTTACTGGAAGCTCCGCCTCCCGAGTTCATGCCTTTCTCCTGCCTCAGCCTCCCGAGTAGCTGGGACTATAGGTGCCCGCTGCCACGCCAGGCTAATTTTTTTTTTTTTTTTTTTGAGGCGGAGTTTCACTGTGTGGCCTAGGCTGGAGTGCAGTGGCGCGATCTTGGCTCACTGCATCCTCCGCCTCTGAGGTTTAAGCAGTTCTCACCTCAGACTCCCGAGTAGCTGGGATTACAGGTGCCCACCACCACGCCCGGCTGATTTTTTTGTATTTTTAGTAGAGATGGGGTTTCACCATCTTGGCCAGGCTGATCTTGAACTCCTGACCTGGTGATCCACCCGCCTCCGTTTCCCAAAGTGCTGGGATTACAGGCATGAGCCACCGCGCCTGGCCAACATTTAGTTTTTATTATTCAGTTTTGTTTTGTTTGTTTTGTTTTGTTTTGTTTTGCTGTGTTTTGAGTCATGCTCTTGCTCTGTTTCCCAGGCTGGGGCGCAATGGCTCCATCACAGCTCACTGTTGCCTGGAACTCCCAGACTCAAGTGATCCTCCCACCTCTACCTCCCAGCTGTTCCTAGTTGGGGGCCAGGGCCTGGGCCTGGCCTGGGGAAGGATATGGGACCCATGCCTGAGGGTTAGGTTTCCACTCCCTTCCTCTGTGCCCTCACCACCCTCTGAGCCCTCACCTCCCCGGGTCCTGGGCAACTCTGATCTCAGCCCCGAGGATGCTAGACAAGCCCCCAACAGTTCTAAATTTTTTGTAGAGATGGGGGTCTCACTGTGTTCCCATGCTGGTCTTGAACTCCTAACTTCAAACACTCCTCCCACCTCAGCCTCCTAAATTGCTGGGATTACAGGTATAAGCCACTGTGCCTGGCTCTATTAAAATTTAATTAAAAATTTTAAAAAGTGAAAATTCAGGCTGGGTGTGGTGGCTCATGCCTATAACACCTACTGTGTGCCGGGCTCTTGGCTGAGTGGTTTTTATGTACTCTGTCATTTAGCCTTCCTGTCAAACTCATGCAATTCGGAACTCTGTTGTTGTAAGCTTGAGAGACTCGCTCAGATTCGTACAGCGTGTGTGGCTGGGGGTGGCAGGGTGGGAATTGGAATTCAGGTCCATGTGAGAGTAAACCGAGGCTTGCTATGCCTGGAAAGGAGAAGATCTTTTTAAGTAGTTGTGTTCACAGCAAACATCTCATTTGGCATTCTGCTATTTGTACTTAACAGCACATTGTCGACTGGGCACAGTGGCTCACGCCTGTAATCCCAGCACTTTAGGAGGCCAAGGCGGGTGGATAACTTGAGGTCAGGAGTTTGAGACCAGTCTGGCCAACATGGCAAAACCCCATCTCTACTAAAAATTAAAAAAATTGGCCAGGCACAGTGGCTCACACCTGTAATCCCAGCACTTTCGGAGGCTGAGACTGGAGGACTACTTGAGGTCAGGAGTTCAAGACCAGCCTGACCAACATGGAGAAATCCTGTCTCTACTACAAATACAAAATCAGCCGTCCATGGTGGCGCATGCTTGTAATGCCAGCTACTTAGGAGGCTGAGGCAAGAGAATCGCTTGAACCCGGGAGGCGGAGGTTGCGGTGAACCGAGATCACACCACTGCACTCCAGCCTGGGCAACAAGAGTGAAACTCTGTGTCTAAAAAAATAAGTAGCCAGGCGCGGTGGCTCATGCCTGTAATCCCAGCACTTTGGGAGGCCGAGGCGGGCGGATCACAAGGTCAGGAGATCGAGACCACGGTGAAACCTCGTCGCTACTAAAAATACAAAAAATTAGCCGGGTGCGGTGGCGGGCACCTGTAGTCCCAGCTACTCAGGAGGCTGAGGCAGGAGAATGGCATGAACACGGGAGGCGGAGCTTGCAGCGAGCCGAGATCGCGCCACTGCACTCCAGCCTGGGCGACAGAGCGAGACTCCGTCTCAAAAAAAAAAAAAAAAGTAAATAAAAATAAAAGTAAAAAATAAAAAAAATTAGGGCCGGGTGTGGTGGCTCATGCCTGTATTCCCAGCACTTTGGGAGACCGAGGCGGGCAGATCACTTGAGGTCAGGAGTTTGAGACCAGCCTGGCCAACATGGTGAAACCCCACTTCTAACTAAAAATGCAATAAAGCTGGGCTTGGTGATAGGTGCCTGTAATCCCAGCTACTCGGGAGGCTGAGGCAGGAGAATCACTTGAACTCAGGAGGTGTAGGTTGCAGCAAGCCAAGACTGTGTCACTGCACTCCAGCCTGGGCGACAGAGTGAGACTCCATCTAAAATTAAAAAAAAAAAAAAAAAAAAAAATTGCTGGACACGGTGGCTCATGCCTGTAATCCCAGCACTTTGGGAGGCCCAGGCGGGCAGATCACGAGGTCAGGAGATCAAGACCATCCTGGCTAACACGGTGAAACCCCGTCTCTACTAAAAATACAAAAAATCAGCTGGGTGTGGTGGCAGGTGCCTGTAGTCCCAGCTACTCAGGAGACTGAGGCAGGAGAATGGCGTGAACCTGGGAGGCAGAGTTTGCAATGAGGGGAGATCACGCCACTGCACTCCAGCCTGGGTGACAGAGTGAGACTCCGCCTCAGGAAAAAAAAAAAAAAAAAAAAATCATGTTGTGAAGTTTTTTTGCACCTACTGCCAGTGAGGAAAGTGGCAGCTCACAGCAAGTCTTTGGGGTCCCAGTTGTTGCCTTCTCCTCCCTTCCCTGCTTTGGCCACCATGTGCCTATGTAGCAGGAAGCTGTGGGATCTGCAGACTCAGCTCTATCAGGCTTCCCAGAATTGAGGGGCATGGCGTGTTATAGGGGGCATTTCCTGGTCACATGGCCTAGCAGAGCTGGTGGCACAATTGCCCGTGTGTCCCAGGAGCCCAGCGTGGCCTCTTCTACCTGGTGGGGTGCTTGGAGATCACCCCAGTGCCTCCATTCACTCCACTGGGCCTCCAAGTGGACGGGCTGGGGAGAAGGAAAGCCAGGTTCTTCTGCTGGAGGGTGTGAGTGAAATGAGTCAGCCATGGGCAGGGTGGTCAGGGAAGGCTTCCTGGAGGCAGGTGCCTTGGAAGATGGAAGGATGTAGCTCATGGCTAGAGGAGCAGCCCCAGCATCCCCTCTGCTCCCCTCCCCTTGTCCTGAAGGGAGAAGAGCAACCTGGCTCACAGCCTGCAGGTGGCCCAGCAGCAGGCCGAGGAGCTGCGGCAGGAGCGGGAGAAGCTGCAGGCTGCCCAGGAGGAGCTGCGGCGCCAGCGGGACCGGCTGGAAGAAGAGCAGGAGGACGCGGTGCAGGATGGTGCGCGGGTGCGCCGGGAGCTTGAGCGCAGGTGAGCAGCATCTCGCCTGCCTGCCAGGGCCCTTCAGATGTGGCTCAGATCCCCTGACAGTGCCCCCGGGGGTTAGGGAGCACCCACTGGGTCCTGGGCCTCCTACCATCTGGACCCCTCTGATGTCGGGTTAGCAGACCCATTTCAGGAAATTGAGGCTCAGGGAGGTGTCGTCACTTACCTGGGATCAGAGAACTAGTTAAAAGGTAGAACTTGGATGATAATAACAACAATAATTAAAATAACAGTAGTAATATTAACAATAGTATTTTTAAAATTTAGTTATGATCATAACAATATCCTTACTAATTTCACTAAGTACCAGATACCATTTTAAGCAATTCAGTTCTCATTCAACTCTATGATAACTCTGTGTCGTAGAAGCTGTTATCTCCATTTTGTGGATGGTAAACTGAGGCACAGAGAAGCCATGTTCCTTGCCCCAGGTCACACAGCTAGTTAGCAGAAGAGCCAGGATTTGAACCCAGGCATTCTGCCTTCAGAGTTAACCTCTTCCCCACTGCGCTGTTTACCTCTCTGGGACGCAATCGATGATGATGTTTAGTAGACTGTGGTGGTGCATGTTATTCTTGTTTCTGAAGGCCCTTGGGGAGATGTATCAGGCACCATTTTAAGCACATGTGAGGTCTGTATCCTTAAAACAGGCAAGGCATGGTGGCTCACATCTGTAATTCCGGCACTTTGGGAGGCCAAGGCAGGGGAATCACCTGAGGTCAGGAGTTCGAGACCAGCCCGACCAACATGGGGAAACCCCGTCTCTACTAAAACTACAAAATTAGCCAGGCATGGTGGCGGGCACCTGTAATCCCAGCTACTCAGAAGGCTGAGGCAGGAGAATTGCTTGAACCCGAGATCGCACCGCTGTACTCCAGCCTGGGTAACAGAGCAAGACTGTCTCAAAAAAACAATGTCACGAGGCAAGTGTTACCTCGTTTTGCAGATGTGAAAACAGAGGCCCAGGGTCATGCAGCTAAGTGTAGTGGGCTTGGTTGGCCTGTGGGTCAGACTCTTTCTCTCCAAACTCCTGCCTCAGGCCTGGTCCCTGGCCCAGCATCTTGCTGGCTACAGGAGGTTCAGGGCAGGAAAGTGATGTGGGCCACCCACCCGCCCTCTGTCCCGCAGCCATAGACAGCTAGAGCAGCTGGAAGGGAAGCGCTCAGTCCTGGCCAAGGAGCTGGTGGAGGTGAGGGAGGCGCTGAGCCGCGCCACGCTGCAGCGGGACATGCTGCAGGCCGAGAAGGCCGAGGTGGCTGAGGCGCTGACCAAGGTGGGTCCCTGTTTGCTGCACAACCATAAACCTACCTCTGACCCCCAGCCTCAAGACGTCTCGCTCTGGCATGGACTGGTCCCAGTGTCAGGCAGACCTCTGAGCCTGGTCACAGACTGACCCCTTCCTTCTGGATACAGGCTGATCTTTGTCGCAGGCCACAGACCTCTGGACCTCTGGTTCCAGTTATAAGTGGACTGACCTCTCTTGATAGCCATATCCCTGCTCTTCTGGATGCTCCTGGGGGCAGTGCCTAAAGCTCAGGGTCATCCAGTGCCTGAGACTCAGCTCCTGGGGTCTGAGAGTTGGGGCCACAGCCCAGAGAGTCCTTGGCGGGGGGGCTGGCCTTGTTCACTGCAGCCTGGGCTCTGAGCAGTGCTATCCCTAGACCGTACTCAGGGGATCCTCTGAACTCTGGTCCTGCCCTGCAGCTTGAGCTATTTTTGCACAGCTCTGTGGTGTGTGGCTTTTAAATGGCTCCATAAGCAGCGGGCTTTCTGTGGTGATTTTTTTTTCCATCTCACACTATGTCCCCTCCTTGTCTCCCCTCCCCTGTCTCCGAGGGTCCATCTCTCTGGGTCTCTTCTTGTCTCTCCTCACCTCCTCCGGACCTTTCTGCGTTTCCTCATCTCTGAGGGCCTGACTCTGCAGGCTGAGGCTGGCCGCGTGGAGCTCGAGCTCTCCATGACCAAGCTGAGGGCAGAGGAGGCCTCCCTGCAGGACTCCCTGTCCAAGCTGAGCGCACTCAACGAGAGCCTTGCTCAGGACAAGCTGGATCTGAACCGCCTTGTTGCCCAGGTACGCTGTGCACCTGCGGGCCCACTGCCTTGCCACCCATCCTCCCCACTCAGTGAGGCATCCCAGGCCCAGCCCTCCACCTGTCTTGGCCGCTGCCTCCTTTTTTGTCTCTGGTTCTCTCTCTGTCTCCGTCTGTCTGTCTATCTTCTCTAGGTGTCAAAGCACAGAAGCTCCATGGGCCCTCATCTCCCCCTCCCCAGTGTCCCACACACCCAAGGGCACTGTCCTTTATTCCCTTGGAGCCTCCCCTGGGCTATTGTGGGTGGTGGGTGGGTGGAGAAGGCATCCTCGTCCTGGGAGGGGCACCCTGCTCATGAGGCCCCACTCGTACCCGGCCTACAGCTGGAGGAAGAAAAGGCCGCCCTGCAGGGCCAGCAGCGGCAGGCAGAGCAGGAGGCCACAGTGGCGCGGGAAGAGCAGGAGCGGCTGGAGGAGCTGCGGTTGGAGCAGGAGGTGGCAAGGCAGGGCCTGGAGGGCTCCTTACGAGTGGCGGAGCAGGCCCAGGAGGCGCTGGAGCAGCAACTCCCCACGCTGCGCCATGAGCGCAGCCGGCTGCAGGAGCAGCTAGCGCAGGTGGGCCAAGCCGTGTGTGGGGGCGGTGTGGAGAGCATGTGGGGCAGGCCGGGCTCCCAGCCCCCTGCATCCAGTCCTGGGTTAAGTCACAGGCTCTGGAGCCTGCTTCTGGGTTAAATCCAGCCCCACTTCTGCTAGCTGGGGACCTTGGACAAGCTGCCCAACCTCCCCATACCTCAGTTGCCCCATCTATAACATGGGGCTAGCCGGGCACAGTGGCTCACGCCTATAATCCCAGCACTTTGGGAGGGTGAGGCGGGTGGATAATGAGGTCAGGAGATCAAGACCATCCTGGCTAACACAGTGAAACCCTATCTCTACAAAAAATTAGCTGGGCATGGTGTCTGGCGCCTATAGTCCCAGTTGCTCGGGAGGCTGAGGCAGGAGAATCGCTTGAACCTGGGAGGCAGAGGTTGCAGTGAGCTGAGATGGTGCCACTGCACTCCAACCTGGGCAACAGAGTGAGACTCCGTCTCAAAATAATAATGATGATGATAATAATAATGATACAGATTAATAAGAGGTCAAGACTTTTAGAATTGGAATCTTAGACTTTTGGGAACATCACATCTGGAAGAGACCTTAGGATTTCAAGTATCCAAGGACCTTCATGCAGTGTCTATCCTGGAGCCCCTGGGTTTCTGGGAGGGGCCTCTAGAGGATGGGGCAGGGGATGCAAGGAGCAGGGTGTAGGCCTCCACCTTGAGGCCTGCTGAGCAGCTGCACTTGTGTCTGTTTTCTATATTCAACTTCTCTGCAAGTTTAGCATAATACAAGGGTTCTGTTACTTGTTAGTCCCAAAGCTGAGTGAGGGCCCTCGTTTGTTTTTGGTTTTGTTTTTTTTCTTTTTTTGAGACAGAGTCTTGCTGTGTTGCCCAGGCTGGAGTGCAGTGACGTGATCTGGGTTCACTGCAACCTCCGCCTCTGGGATTTAAGCTGTTCTCCTGCCTCAGCGTCCCAAGTAGCAGGGACTATAGGCGTGCACCACCATGCCCAGCTAATTTTTGTATTTTTAGTAGAGAGAGGGTTTCACCATGTTGGCCAGGCTGGTCTTGAACTCCTGACCTCAAGTGATCCACCAGCAAAAGTGCTGAGATTATAGGCGTGCACCACCGTGCCTGGCCAGGCCCTCGTTTTTGTACACACATGCACTGCAGATCTAGAGAAGGTCATGACTTGCCCAAGTACATATAGCACATGAGGGCAGACCCTGGGCTCGAACCCAGGCCTTCTGCCAGGACTGGGTTAGGCCCAGAGTTGGGGTGCTGCACAACGAACAAGCTGGGGCATGCCGAGAGTGCTGCTCAGTCTCTGGGTGGGGGCCAGCTCTCCCGGCAGCTGAGCGGGCGGGAGCAGGAGCTGGAGCAGGCCCGGCGGGAGGCCCAGCGGCAGGTGGAGGCGCTGGAGCGAGCGGCCCGGGAGAAGGAGGCGCTAGCCAAGGAGCGCGCTGGCCTGGCTGTGCAGCTGGCGGCTGCGGAGCGTGAAGGCAGGACCCTGTCAGAGGAGGCCACGCGCCTGCGGTAAGGCCTTGGGCTCTTCCCAACCCGCCTTGGGGGGTCCTCCTGGGGCCACACCATGACCAGCCACACCCAGGCATGGGCCCCCAGGGGCAGTTACTAAGGAGTCTGGCTTGCCAACACATCCTAGCTGTGGCTCAGGCTTCCCCAGGGAGTGTGGACCTGGCCGGGCAGGTAGGTTGGCACTTGGCCCATGCCTGGCCACTCCCTGAGATCCACAGTTTCCTGGGGCCAGGGAGGCTGAGTCCCAGGGCCTCAGGGACTGTATGTGCTGCAGCTTGGAGAAGGAAGCCCTGGAGGGCAGCCTGTTTGAGGTGCAGCGGCAGCTGGCCCAGCTTGAGGCCCGCCGGGAGCATCTGGAAGCCGAGGGGCAGGCCCTGCTGCTGGCCAAGGAGACCCTTACTGGTACGAGGGGCTGGGGACTTGGGGGGAACACCAGGCTCCAGCCCAGACTGCAACCTCCCAGGGTCTGGGGTCTCACGGAAGTTGGGAGCACTGGAGTAGGAGTCTGGCTAGTCTGGGTTCTAGTCCTGTGCCACCACTTAGACCTGACCTTCCCTTGAGTAAGCCCCTTTCCTCTCTGGGCTGCAGATTCCTCATCTCATTATTAGAGGTGTCAGTGCCCACTTTCTAAGCCTATTGCCAGGATGACGTGGGAAAAGCGTGTAAGGCTGTGTGGCATGGTGCCTGGCTGAGTCAACGGTAACTGCAATTCATCCCTCATCAGGCCTGTTAAAAAGTCTGAGTTCTCTGTGGTTTTCAGATGACTCTCTTGGCCCCAAAATCCCAGCCCTGCTTCCCTACACCGTTCCTCATCCAGTGTCTGAACTCAGGGCTTCTTTCTGCTCACCTAACATTAACTAAGCACCTACTTGGGTCATGGAAATTAATTTTCCTGTCCTTGTACACCTGAGCCAGACAGAACCAGGAAGGGAGATGCTGGTGGGTTTCCAACCCGGGAGATGGTTTTTAGATGGTGGCTATACCATTTCCATTTCCTGTAGTCATTTCCATTAATACTGATAGTTAACGTTTGACAGATATGTTTATGTCAGTCATTAAAGGAGATGCTTTATGTGTAGCTGTGCGGCTTTGGGAAGTCGCTGCTGATTTCCTCTGAGCCTCCGTTTCATCATCTGTTAAATGGAGATGAGGATAAACTACCTAGGCATGTTATGAAGACAAAATGAAGTTATATCTAGAATACTTAGCTGGGTGCTTAACCTATAGTTAGTGTTGAGTCAGTAATAGGGTTGTTTTTTGTTTGTTTGTTTGTTTGTTTTGAGACGGAGTTTCACTCTTATCGCCCAGGCTGGATTGCAATGGCATGATCTCGGCTCACCTCAACCTCCGCGCCTCCCAGGTTCAAGCAATTCTCCTGCCACAGCCTCCCAAGTAGCTGGGATTACAGGCATGCGCCACCACACCTGGCTAATTTTGTATTTTTAGTAGAGACAGGGTTTCACCATGTTGGTCAAGCTGGTCTCGAACTGTTGACCTCAGGTGATCCACCTGCTTCGGCCTCCCAAACTACTGGGATTACAGGCATGAGCTACCGGACCCAGCCTGTTTGTTTTTTGAGACAGAGTCTCGCTCTTGTCGCCCAGGCTGGAGTGCAATGGTGCAATCTCGGCTCACTGCAACTTCTGCCTCCCTGGTTCAAGCGATTCTCCTGCCTCAACCTCCCAAGTAGCTGTAACAACATACGCCCACCACCACACCCGGCTAATTTTTGTATTTTTAGTAGAGACAGGGTTTTGCCATGTTGGCCAGGCTGGTCTCGAACTCCTGACCTCAGGTGATCCACCTGCCCCAGCCTCCCAAAGTGCTGCGATTACAGGTGTGAGCCACTGCGCCTGGCCTAGGGTTGTTATATCTTTGGCATCCTTCCCATTTGGGAGGCCTTCTCATCAGTCATTTTATGCCTTTAATGCCATTCTAGGTAGGCAGGAAAGGGGTCAGGGCCAGTGGGCCCATGTAGCAGATAGGGAAACTGAGGCCCAGAGAGGGCAAGCCAATTCTTCAAGAGGACCCAAACTAGCTGCCAGGCAGGCCCTCTGCCTCTGGGATTTTGCCCATGTGGCTCACCTGGCCTAAGTCTGCTGGCCCAAGGAAAAGTTTGAACCCAACCCTGCCCTTTCCCCCATTCCTCTTGTGCAGGGGAGTTGGCGGGCCTGCGGCAGCAAATAATAGCTACACAGGAAAAAGCCAGTCTAGACAAGGAGCTCATGGCCCAGAAGCTGGTGCAGGCTGAACGGGAAGCCCAGGCCTCTCTGCGGGAGCAGCGGGCAGCCCACGAGGAGGACTTGCAGCGACTCCAGCGCGAAAAGGTTCAGGCAGCTGGGGAGGGGTGGGCAGGCCTCAGAGCCAGTGTCTCATCGTCGTTCTTCCTCTGCCTTGGTCTCTACATCTGTGAAATGGCACTTCCTCTCTGTTGTGGAGGCCCTGGGGACAGCTGGGAGGACTTGGGGTACGGGCAGTGGGGGAGGTTGTGGTCCTTATTAGACATGCAGATTCCCAGGTCCCAAATCTGGTCCAGCCCTGGTAATCCTGATGCAGAGGGTCCACAACCACATTTGGGAAATGCTGACCTAACATACAGCAGGAAAGCACTTTCATTTGCTAAGTACTGTTTGCATATGAAGGGCCACTCAGACCTGAATATATAGAAAGGCAAGGGACCAGGGAAGTTACTAGAACACTGACTGACTCTGGGGTTACATTGCGTGGGTTTGAATGTAATCTTGGTCACTTACTGGTGATGCTACCCAAGGTGTCTGTGCCTTCATTTCTCCACCTGTAGAAATAGGGACAGGATAGTGGAAGGTATTGAGGATGAACTGAGACCATCCACATAGAGGGCTGAGCATAGTGACTGGTACTTAGCAAATGCTCCATAAGTTATTATTGCTGGCACTGGTATGCTCTCCAGAGTGGCCCTCAGGACAGGAGCCCTGGGCCACCAAATCCTAGACAGGGCTACCTCCGACAGAGGTGCAGGCTATGACTGCATGGCTCCAGGGGATGCCACACACCCTGCAGTCCCCATGGCCTTGGGTGGTTGTTATCATGCTTCTCCAGCAGGTGGCGATAAAACTCTTTTTTTCCTTTTCTTTTTTGAGATGGAGTCTCGCTCTATTGCACAGACTGGAGTGCAGTGGTGCAATCTCGGCTCACTGCAACCTCCACCTTCTGGGTTCAAGCGATTCTCCTGCCTCAGCTTCCTGACTAGCTGGGATTACACGAACGCATCACCACGCCTGGCTAATTTTTGTATTTTTAGTAGAGATGGGATTTCACCATGTTCCTCAGGCTGGTCTCAAACTTTTGACCTCGTGATCCGCCTGCCTCGGTCTCCCAAAGTGCTGGGATTACAGGCATGAGCTACAGTGAAGCTCTTAAAGAAGGGGCAGCTTGGCCGGGCGTGCTGACTCAAGCCTGTAATCCTAGCACTTTGGGAGGCCGAGGTGGGCGGATCACAAGGTCAGGAGATCGAGACCATCCTGGCTAACATGGTGAAACCCCATCTTTACTAAAATTACAAAAAATTATCTGGGCATGGTGGCATGCACCTGTAGTCCCAGCTACTCGGGAGGCTGAGGTAGAAGAATTGCTTGACCCTGGGAGGCAGAGATTGCAGTGAGCCGAGATCACGCCACAGCACTCCAGCCTGGGTGACAGAGCAAGGCTCTGTCTCAAAAAAAAAAAAAAAAAAAAAGAGGCTGGGCGCAGTGGCTCAAGCCTGTAATCCCAGCATTTTGGGAGGCCAAGGTGAGTGGATCACGAGGTCAGGAAATCGAGACCATCCTGGCTAATACGGTGAAACCCCATCTCTACTAAAAATACAAAAAAATTAGCCAGGCATGGTGGCGGGCGCCTGTAGTCCCAGCTACTCAGGAGGCCGAGGCAGGAGAATGGCGTGAACCCAGGAGGCTGAGCTTGCAGTGAGCAGAGATCACGCCACTGCACTCCAGCCTGGGCGACAGAGCAAGACTCCATCTAAAAAAAAAAAAAAAAAGAAAGAAAAAACGGCAGGCACCTGCCCCTGGGCTCCCCAAGTGGGCTGCTCTTTGCCTGTGAACTCTGCCTGCCCACCTTTCCAGTCCCCAGGGATCTAAACTCCTGTGACCTCCCCCTTGCTCTTCTTGCCCTTTGCATTGCCTGGCTTGTCCTCATTAATGTCCCCTAGTCTGTGTTCTTCTCTCCAGCTCCTCTGGCAACCCCTGACCCCATTCATTCGTCACAGCCAATCCTAACTCCCCTCCATCCCAACCCCAGTCCCTCTTCCACAGCTGTTGGAACATCCCCTAAGCTAAAAATCAGATTGCTCCTTGTCACCTTGGCTCGAGTCGTCTCTCCCACTCCCCTCACTGTCCTTAGAATCCCCGTGGCCCACACGGCCTGTCCTGGCCCGGCCACTGCCTGGGGCTCTGGCACTGTGGCTCACTGCATCCCATTTCCCTCTGCACCCTGCATCCTCTAGGCCTTTCCAGGGGCTGTGCTCTTGGCCTGGGGTTCTTTGTCTTTTCTCTCTTTACCTGGCTGACAGCTGCTTGTCCCTTCTCAGGGGATCATGTTGGGACCACCAGGCCAGCCCACTGCTGCTCCTTGGCACTTTCAGAAAACCCTGGCGTGTCTCCGTCACCCCCTTGTAGTTACCTGGTCACCCTCCCTGTCGCTGAGGGTATGGGGGCCAGGTGGCTCTTGATGCCCTGATGTCTTGGGGGTTCTGCCTGGGCCCCTCCTGGTGTGTCACACGCGTTCGGTCCTGGCCCCCTAGGAGGCAGCATGGCGGGAGCTGGAGGCCGAGCGGGCTCAGCTGCAGAGTCAGCTGCAGCGTGAGCAGGAGGAGCTGCTGGCCCGGCTGGAGGCCGAGAAGGAAGAGCTGAGTGAGGAGATTGCTACCCTGCAGCAGGAGCGCGACGAGGGCCTCCTCCTGGCTGAGAGCGAGAAGCAGCAGGTTCGTGAGCCCTGGCGTGGCCTCTGCTGCTCTCTGAGCTGCTCCTGTTCTGGGGTGGACCCTGCTCCGCCACATGGCAGCTAAGAGCCCTGGGGCAGGCCACTGCCCTCTTGGGGTCCTCTGTTTCCTCACCTGCAGGACGGGAGGATTAGAAGAGGGTTCGTGAGGCCTTGCTGTGCTCCATGCCTGGTACACAGTGAGCACTCACTGAGTGACAGTGACAGTTGTGACACCAGGAAAGCTGTTCTGTATTCTCCCATGCCTCGTCCCACCCAGGCCGGGCATGGATCCTCAGGGCTGCCTTCTGAGCAGTCCCCACGATGCCCACAGGCATCAGCTGATCCATCCCCACAAATAACAAGTCCCTAACTTTCCTACAACGTAACGGAGACAGGGCAGACTGCGCCCATCTCCTCTCCTCACTAGCTGTGTACCTGGGTGAGTCGCTCTGCCTCCTTGAGTCTAGTTTGCTCGTCTGTAAAATGGGTAGAATGAAAGACTCTGCTGTCAGGGTGCTGTGGTGGGTCAGTGAGCTCTATGAGTGGTATCCATGTCCAGGATTCTTGTGACTGCCCTTGTGCCCTCTTCCAGGGCTGCACATCTGCCCTGGGTCCACCTGCGGTGGCACACTCAGGCCTCTAAGCCCCCAGTGGGCACATTTCCTAGGCAGGAAGAAGCCTGAGCATGTCCCCAGGACCAGCCCATCCCCCAAGCCCTTTGTCCCCTGCCTTTGCCCAGGCCTTGTCTCTGAAGGAGTCTGAGAAGACGGCGCTGTCAGAGAAGTTGATGGGTACACGGCACAGCCTGGCCACCATCTCCCTGGAGATGGAGCGGCAGAAACGAGATGCCCAGAGCCGGCAGGAGCAGGACCGGGTAGGGCGGGCTGGGCAGCTGGGCTGCCGTCTCATAGAGAGGCACATCCCTGGCTGAGGAGGCCCCACCACGGGGAGGCATGGCCCTGTCCTGGAGAAGCTTCCAGGCTGTGGGAGAGGAGGTTTAGCCCTTCCTTTGGGAGCCCCCATCTGAGGGAGGTGGCTCACCCCTGCCCTGATGAATCCTTTGGGCCTGAGGGAGAGCCTGGCTACACGGGCAGCACTCACTATGCATCCAGGGGTCGGCAGAGGGTCCGGCAGGCCAGCGGGAGGGGCCGTGTTTAGAGCTGAAAGTGGATAGTGCACCAAGCAGGTTGGGAGCAGCCAGGGCCTGGGGACACAGCAGGACCGAGTCTGAGGAGCCCCTCTGTCCCAGAGCACCGTGAACGCTCTGACGTCCGAGCTGCGGGACCTACGGGCCCAGCTGGAGGAGGCTGCTGCAGCCCACGCCCAGGAGGTGAGGAGGCTGCAAGAGCAGGCCCGAGACCTGGGCAAGCAGCGGGACTCCTGTCTTCGTGAGGTGAGCAGTCGCCCCCTCTTCTGAGCAGCATACCCTAAATGGCGCTGTGTGCCTGGGGGCCTAGTTCCCCAGGGCCCCGGAAGAGTATAAGATTCCTCCCTGCATGTGAGGACCAATGAACAGCACTTAGAAAGGAGGCAGCAAGCATTGTGAAGCGCCTGTTGTGTACAGGTGGGATTTAGCAAGCATTGTGAAGCGCCTGTTGTGTACAGGTGGGATTTAGCAAGCATTGTGAAGCGCCTGTTGTGTACAGGTGGGATTTAGCAAGCATTGTGAAGCGCCTGTTGTGTACAGGTGGGATTTAGCAAGCATTGTGAAGCGCCTGTTGTGTACAGGTGGGGTTTAGCAAGCATTGTGAAGCGCCTGTTGTGTACAGGTGGGGTTTAGCAAGCATTGTGAAGCGCCTGTTGTATACAGGTGGGATTTAGCAAACATTGTGAAGCACCTGTTGTGTGCAGGTGGAATTTAGCAAGCATTGTGAAGCGCCTGTTGTGTACAGGTGGGATTTGGCCTCAAGGAGGGGTGAGTCGGGTCTCTGCCCTCTTGGTGTACTCAGGACAGTCCTGACTGATGGTGACTTCAGGTGAAAACATTACTGATTGCAGCACGCCTTGCTCAAATGATAACTCACAGCCTGCGGTCTCAGCACTCCAGAGGGATGGGGCAGACTCCCTGGGGCCAGGGATCTGGGGTACAAGACCCAGCTTGAGGGGTGGTCCCTGACCGCTGGCCTGGGGACACCTGCTGTGCTCACAGGCAGAAGAACTTCGGACCCAGCTGCGTCTGCTGGAGGATGCCCGTGATGGGCTGCGGCGGGAGCTGCTGGAGGCCCAGCGCAAGCTGCGTGAGAGCCAGGAGGGCCGGGAGGTGCAGCGCCAGGAGGCAGGCGAGCTGCGGCGCAGCCTGGGCGAGGGCGCCAAGGAGCGCGAGGCCCTGCGGCGCTCCAACGAGGAGCTTCGGGCCGCTGTGAAGAAGGCAGAAAGCGAGCGCATCAGGTGGGGCGTCACAGGGGGACCAGCCCTGAGTTCTCATGGAATCCCATCCCTGAAATCTAACTTCAGCCCCAAGGTTCTGGGGAAATTGCCCAGATACGGATCCTCTGTCTCCTAAGCAGAGCCTGGCACCTGGCTCATTTTAGGAAGGTTTCCTCCCTGTTGATTGGGGAAAGGGGCAGAGGGGCAGCGGGCAGGGTTGGGTCCAGACTCAGACCCACCCGCCTCATCACCCTGGAAACCAGGTCCCCTTCTGGAGTCACTAGTCTACCCCTCCCAGCCGAGGGCCTGGGCCCCAGCCCTGGAGGGCTCAGCTCTTGGGAGAGGCCACATAGGCGGGCAGTGCCTGACCCACTCCAGAAACTGGAGGAGGCAGCTTTTGTGTAGAGCCACTGACTACTCCCAGGACCCAGGGCAGCCCCTGACCTCTGCCCTCTCCAGCCTGAAGCTTGCCAATGAGGACAAGGAGCAGAAGCTGGCACTCCTAGAGGAGGCACGGACAGCCGTGGGCAAGGAGGCCGGGGAGCTGCGAACTGGGCTGCAGGAGGTGGAGCGCTCGCGGCTGGAGGCTCGGCGGGAGCTGCAGGAGCTCCGGCGTCAGGTACTTTCCCTGTGCCACTCTTTGCCCCAGGGTTTGCTGTGTGTCCTAGGGCCAGTAGCTCCCCCTTTCTGGAATCATGTTTCCCTCTATGTAAAACCAGGGGCTTGAACTATGACAAGCCCTCTTACCTAACCTTGGTGTGAATGGATGGGCTTTGAGCAGTCCTTGAATCCCTGAATCTGTGCAAAAGTCTGCGTGCATTTGTGTGCACGCTCAGGCTCACATTTCTCCAAGGTGAGGAGCTGGTGTCCTTGTCTAGTTCTCAGAGGAATCTGCGAACAACAAAAGGTACACATTTCGTGAACTAGGTCAGAGGTTGGCAAATAGTTTTTTGTAAAGAGCCCAAATGGTAAATATTTCCGGCTTTACCGGCCACACAGTCTCTGTTGCAGCTACTTGGCTCTGCCGGGGTAGTGAGAAAGCAGCCCCAAACAGCTCATGAACGGAGGGGTGTGGGTTCCAGTCACACTTTGTTTAGGGACACTGAAATGTGAATTTTCTGTCATTTTCATGTGTCAAGAAATATCGTTCTTCCTTTAGAAATGATCCATTTTCAACGATTTAAAAATGTAAAAAAAAAAAAAAAAAATCCTTAGCTCAGACCCTTATAGAAACAGGAGACTGGCCGAATTTGGCCTGTGGGCTGTAGTTTGCTGACGTGTGAATTAGATGATCTCCAAACTCATCAAGAGCAGCGTGCATTGAAGAAGCACCTGCTGTCCTCACCCAGAGATATCACAACCAGGCCAGGTGCAGTGGCTCATGCCTGTAATGCCAGCACTTTGGGAGGCAGAGGCCAGTGGATTGCTTGAGCCCAGGAGTTTGAGACCAGCCTGGGCAACATGGTGAAAACCTGTCTCTACTAAAAATGCAAAAAATTACCCAGCTGTGGTGGCTCATGCCTTTAATCTTATCCTTCAGGAGGCAAAGACGGGAGGATTGCTTGAGCCTAGGAGTTCAAGACCAACCCAGGCAACATAGTGAGAACCAGTCTCTACAAAAAATTTTAAAAATAGCTAGTTGTCGTGGCACGCTCCTGGAGTCCCAGCTACTTGGGAGGCTGAGGTGGGAGTATCCCTTGAGCCCAGGAAGTCAAGGCTGCAGTGAGCTGTGATCACATCACTGCACTCCAGCCTGGGCGACAAAGCAAGACCCTGTCTCTTAAAAAGTTTTTAAAATTTTTATTTTTATTTTATTTATTTATTTACTTTTTGAGACGGAGTCTCAACTCTTGTTGCCCAAGCTGGAGTACAATGACGCGATCTTGGCTCACTGCAACCTCTACCTCCCAGGTTCAAGTAATTCTCCTGCCTCAGTCTCCCGAGTAGCTGGGATTATGGATGCCCGCCACCACGCCTGGCTAAGTTTTTTGTATTTTTAGTAGAGACGGGGTTTCACTGTGTTGGCCAGGCCGATCTCGAACTCCTGGGCTCAAGCAATCCACTGTCCTCTGCCTCCCAAAGTGCTGGGATTACAGGCGTGAGCCACCGCACCCGGCCACAAATTTTTGCTGGGGTTACAGGCGTGAGCCACACGCCTGGCCCCCCCCAAATTTTTTTAAAAAACTTTGTGGCCTGGCGCCAGGCGCGGTGGCTCAAGCCTGTAATCCCAGCACTTTAGGAGGCCAAGACAGGTGGATCACCTAACATCAGGAGATCAAGACCATCCTGGCCAATACGGTGAAACCCCGTCTCTACTAAAAATACAAAAAAATTAGCCGGGCATGGTGTCGGGTGCTTGTAGTCCCAGCTACTCTGGAGACTGAGGCAGGAGAATGGCATGAATCCAGGAGGCGGAGCTTCTAGTGAGCGGAGATCGCGCCACTGCACTCCAGCCTGGGTGACTGAGCGAGACTCTGTCTCAAGAAAAGAAAAAAACAATTTGTTTTTAGTTACAAAAAGGAGATATCACAACCGGATAGCCAGAGATATTCTGATACTCTGATAGCCAGAGATACCACAGCCCCCTTCACCCAGGCCCCTTCCTGAGAAACCACAAGACTCCCTGAAAGGAGCTTGCGTTTGCACGCCAGGTTTTGCTGGGCGTGTTTCATGCTATGGCATCTCCTGTTACCCTTGCTGTAGCACATGGGGTAGGTAGGCAGTACCCCCACCTGCTCCTGTGGGGAAATGGGGGCTTAGAACGTTGCAGTTGTCTCAGATCGAATCCCAGTCTGGTGTGTGTGAGCTCTGTGAGTTTGGGCAGGTTACTTTGACACTCTGAGGCTCAGTTTTCTCATCTGTTAAATAGGAATAATGTTACTACCTCCCTCATATAGCACTGTACGAAGATTAAATGAGTTAATGTAACTGAAGTGCTTAGAACAGGACTGGACACATGGTAAGCGCTTCAAACATGTTCATCACCATTGTAGAGATGAAAGATAACCCAGGGAGCTATGGTTTCTGCCTGTGAACTCGTGGTCTGCTAAGGGCTGAGCCCTCCTTCTACTATACCAATCCCCTCATGAAAGGTCATTTTGGCCCACTGATTAAATGATAGACAGGCCACTGGTGCCCAAGTGCCTGGCATCGCCTGAGCTCGGTGTGGTTATCTAGGGGCCAGCTCCCAGTGGATATGGGGTGGTATTCGATATAGGTGTCCCTAGAGCAGTAGGTCCCAAGTGGCCTTGGGCCAGGACTGGGAGGGCACAGGGGCAGAACTGAACCCGCTGCCGTTCCCGCTCTCTCACAGATGAAGATGCTGGACAGTGAGAACACCAGACTGGGCCGGGAGCTGGCGGAGCTGCAGGGCCGCCTGGCGCTGGGCGAGCGGGCAGAGAAGGAGAGCCGGCGGGAGACCCTGGGCCTCCGGCAGAGGCTGCTGAAGGGCGAGGCCAGCCTGGAGGTGATGCGGCAGGAGGTAACTGAGCAGGCGGGTGGGCTGGTGCATCTTTCCTCCCTCCAGCAGGAAGCAGGTAGGCACCCCAGTGCTGGGACCATTCTGAAAGGCCACTCCCTAGGGCTCGTTCCTTCCCCCACTCCTTGTGACCCTTCCCAAGTTATAATAACAGCCCAAAGAACAGTGGGTCTACTGTATGCCGCCACAAAATGGGCAGGGAGAGGCCCTGTAAATACGACCTTGTTTGACTCTTCCAGCAGCCCCATGGGGTAGATACCGTTAGCCCCATTTTTATTTTTACTTTTTTTTTTTGAAATGGAATCTCACTCTGTCGCCCAGGCTGGAGTGCACTGGCGCGATCTTGGTTCACTGCAACCTCTGCCTCCTGGATTCAAGCGATTCTCCTGCCTCAGCCTCCCGAGTAGCTGGGATTACAGGTGCTCACCACTACACCCAGCTAATTTTTTTTGTATTTTTAGTAGAGACAGGATTTCACCATGTTGGTCAGGCTCATCTCAAACTCTGGTCCTCGGGTGATCCACGTGCCTCGGCCTCCCAAAGTGCTGGGATTACAGGTGTGAGCCACCACGCCCGTCCTACCATTAGCCGCATTTTACAGAACCCTCAGAGAGGTCGAGGGATCTACCCAAGGTCACACAGCCATCTAGGTCTGTCTGACTCCAAAGCCCACACTCTTCCTGCTCTGCCTTTTCCGGCTGTCTCATCGCTGTGAATCTGTTGTATGCCCCGGAGCAAGTCACTTCATCTCTGTGCCTCAGAGTGCTCATAAGAGATGGACTAGCGCAGCCGGGCATGTATGAAGGGCCCTGGCACAGGTCCTGGCAACCAGCTGCTCAGTAGATGGGGTTTCCAGTGAAATTGGTGACTGTGAGAGGTTGACTCTCTAAATGGCAGGGGTGGCTTTGTGTCTGTGTGACCCTGCATCCCATTGGTAAATGATTTTTTTTTTTTTTTTTTTGTTTCTACATCTTTATTTATTAATTTTCTTTATTAATTCAACTGTCAATGGACACTTAGGTGTTTTTTTTTTTTTTTTTTTTTTATTATTATTAAACTTCAAGTTGTAGGGTACATGTGCACAACGTGCAGGTTTGCTACATATGTATACTTGTGCCATGTTGGTGTGCTGCACCCATCAACTCGTCATTTACATCAGGTATAACTCCCAATGCAATCCCTCCCCCCCTCCCCCCTCCCCATGACAGGCCCCGGTGTGTGATGTTCCCCGGTAAATGATTTTTTAATGCATGCCCCCACTGTGTGCAGATTGATTGATAAATTATGGGCAAGGAGGGGCAATGTAGCCTAGTGGTTAAGGGAACAGCCTCTGGTCACACCTCCCTCTGGAACCAGTGGGCACTTAACCTTCCTGGCTGTTCACTGTGTTCCCAGCCTGCAGCCCCTGTGTGGTGTGCCTCCCTGCCTTCCCCCACCCCCTAGGGCTGTGAGTACATGTGATTAATAAGCTGCTGTCAAGCTATTAAAAACGTTTAAAAAACAGAAACAAAAACAGCTGGGAGCAGTGGCTCACACCTGTAATCCCAGCACTTTGGGAGGCTGAGGCTGGTGGATCACTTGAGGCCAGGATTTCGAGACCAGTCTGGCTAACATGGTGAAACCCTGTCTCTACTAAAAATACAGAAATTAGCTGGGCATGGTGGTGCTCACCTGTAATCCCAGCTACTCGGAGGCTGAGGTGGGAGGATCACTTGAACCCCCCAGGAGGCAGTTTACAGCGAGCTGAGATTGCACCACTGCACTCCAGCCTGGGTGACAGAGCTAGACTCCGTCTTCAAAAACAAACAAAAAACCCACAAAAACAACAACAAAAAAACAGCCTTTGGAGCTAGAATGCCTGGCTTTGAATCCCAGCTCTGGCAGTTTACTAACTCTGTGGTCTTGGACAAGTTACTTAGCATCTCTGTGCTTGTTTCATCTTCTGTAAAGTGAGATCAAGTCATAGAGTAGTAGAGTTAATGTTTTTTGGAAAGTTACTTAGTGTCTGGCACTGATAAGCCCTATGTATTCAAATGCTAGCTGTTATTACTAATAAACTATGGGCATTACAAGGCTTGTATAAAGAATAAAGAGATTAATTAACAAATTATAGTATTTCCTCTCACGGGGATGTTTTTGCACCTCCTGCTTGAGTGGCGAGCACTAAAGGATAAAGGGTTGTGCTGACCACACAGCCAGGGATGGTGGGCTCCAGTCTGGGCCTTAGGGGTGGGGGCCTTGCCGACCCCCACCTCCTGGCATCACTCCAGCTCCAGGTAGCCCAACGGAAGCTGCAGGAACAAGAAGGCGAGTTCCGGACCCGCGAGCGACGCCTGCTGGGCTCCCTGGAGGAGGCGCGTGGCACTGAAAAGCAGCAGCTGGACCACACCCGCGGCCTAGAGCTGAAGCTGGAGGCGACGCGGGCCGAGGCTGCAGAGCTGGGCCTGCGGCTGAGTGCAGCTGAGGGCCGGGCACAAGGCCTGGAAGCCGAGCTGGCCCGCGTGGAAGCGCAGCGGCGCGCAGCGGAGGCCCAGCTGGGTGGCCTGCGCTCGGCTCTGCGCCGGGGCCTCGGCCTCGGTCGCGCGCCCAGCCCAGCCCCGCGGCCGGTGCCCGGCTCCCCTGCCCGGGATGTACCCACAGGAGGTAAGGGCAGCGCCGCGCTGCAGGGAAGGGGGGAGGTAGGCGGGCCTCATTGAGGCCCCGCCCCCACAGGCCCCGCCCCCACAGCGCTGTTTTTTTTTTCCCAAGGCGTCCACCATACTCCTCCACTGAGGCCCGCTTCTTAGCCCCGCCACCTCACCAAGGCCCCTCCCTTCACTGATCCGTGCTTCTCAAGGGTGCTTCTTTTTTTTTTAGACAAGGCCTCACTCTATTTCCCGGGCTCAAGTGGTCCTCCCTCCTCAGCCTCCTGAGTAGCTGGGACTACAGGTGTGCCACCACACCCAGCTAATTTTTGTAGTTTTTGTGGAGACGGGGGGGGGGGGGGGGGGGGGGGGGTGGTGTGTGTGTGTCTCACTGTGTTGCCAAGGCTGGTCTTGAACTCCTGGCCTCAAGCGATCCTCCTGTCTAGGCCTCTCAGTGTTGGGATTACAGGCATGAGCCATGGCACCCAGTCTAGGCCACTTATTTTTGCGGGAGGTGGGGTGGTTCTTTTTTTTCAATTTTTGAGACAGGATCTCACTCTGTCACCCCAGTTGAAGTGCAGTAGCGTGATCTTGGCTCACTGCAACCTCTGCCTCCTGGGCTGAAGTTATCCTCCTACCACAACCTCCTAAGTAGCTGAGACTACAGGTGTGCACTATAATGTCGGCTTAATTTTTGTGTTTTTAGTAGAGATGGGGTTTCACCATGTTGCCCGGGCTGGTCTTGAACTCCTGGACTCAAGGGATCCTCCTGCTGGGATTACAGGCATGAGCCACTGCACCTTTCCTGGATGGGGAGATGGAGAGCTCTTAATGCCCTTGACTCCTTTTTTGATTTTCTGACCCTCCATCCTCTTCGTTGACCCCTGCCTTCTCTCCAGCAACATCCCATTTTTTTCAGCCTCTCTTCCTCAGCTCCACACCACACCTGTGACCCCAATATCTCCCTCAGATGTATACACCACCAGGCCTGACCCCTTCCAGGAAATCCTTCCAAAGGAAAAACCCGGCAAGGGACATTGCTGGTGGGATTGTAAAATGCTGCAGTCACATGGAAAATAGTTTGGCAGCTCCTCAGAACACTAAATATAGAATTACTGTAGACCCAGCAATTCCACTCCTAGCTATATACCCAAAAGAATTAGAAACAGGGACATGAACAGATATTTGAGCACCAATGCTTATTGCAGCATTGTTCACAGTAGTCAAAGGAAACAGCCCAAATGTTCATCTACAGATGAATGCATAAACCAAATGTGGCATGGCCATACAATGGAATATTATCCAGCCTTCAAAAGGAATGACATTCTGATACATGCCACAACACAAATAAACCTTGACAACATTACGCCAAGTGAAATCCATGTCACCAAAGGACAAATACAGTATGATTCCACTTATATGAAATATCTAGAATAAATTCGTGTAGAGAGCAGATTAGAGGTTACTAAGGGCTGAGGAAAGTGGAGGATTTGGGGGTTACTGCTTTATTTAGTAGTTAAAATTTTTGTTTGGGGCTGTCCTAGTTTGCCAGGGTGTGCCGGGCACAGTAACTCATGCCCGTAATCCCAGCACTTTGGGAGGATGAGGAGGGCAGATCTAAGATCAGGAGTTCAAGACCAGCCTGGCCAACATGGTGAAACCCTATCTCTACTAAAAATACAAAAAGTAGCCAGGCGTGGTGGCATGTGCCTGTAGTCTCCTAGCTACTCAGGAGGCTGAGGCAGGAGAATCACTTGAACCTGGGAGGCAGAGGTTACAGTGAACTGAGATCATGCTACTGCACTCCAGCCTGGGCAACAGAGCAAGACTCCATCTCAAAAAAATAAATAAATAACTAAAAACAATACAGTATAACAACTATTTCCATTTAGCTGTATTTGGTATCATAAGTAACCTAGAGATGACTGAAAGTGTATGGGAGTATATGGCAGGATGCACATATGTAATATGCAGTATCCCTTGGTATCTGAGGGGCATGGGCTCTAAGACCCCACTGGATATCAAAATTGGTGGATGCTCAAGTCTTTGATATGAAATGGCATAGTACTTACATATTATATATGTGCAAGTACTATATATACACATTATGTATGTGTGTGTGTGTGTGTATATGTGTATATGCACATATATATATATATATATATATATATGTATTTTTTTTAGTAGAGATGGGGTTTCACCATGTTGGACAGGCTGCTCTCAAACTCCTGACCTCCAGTCGGGATGATCTGAGAACAGATGATGGTGATGGCTGCACAACGTGTGAATGTAATTCATGCCACTCAGTTGTACACTTAAAAATGGTGAAAATGGACTGGCGCGTTGGCTCATGCTTGTAATCCTAGCACTTTGGGAGGCCAGGAGTTCAAGACCAGCCTAGCCAACATGGTGAAACCCTGTCTATACTAAAAATACAAAAAATTAGTCAAGTGTGGTGGCAGACGCCTGTAATCCCAGCTACTCGGGAGGCTGAGGCAGTAGAATCTCTTGAACCCAGGAGGCGGAGGTTGTGGTGAGCCGAGATCGCGCCATTGCACTCTAGACTGGGCAACAAGAGCAAAACTCTGTCTCAAAAAAAAAAAAAAAAAAAAAGGCCGGTCATGGTGGCTCACGCCTGTAATCCCAACACTTTGGGAGGCTGAGGTGGGCAGATCACCTGAGGTCAGGAGTTCAAGACCAACCTAACCAATATGGTGAAATCCCGTCTCTTCTAAAAATACAAAAATGAGCCAGACGTGGTGGCACATGCCTGTAATCCCAGCTACTCAGAAGGCTGAGGCAGGAGAATTGCTTGAACCCAGGAAGTGAAGGTTGCAGTGAGCCGAGATTGTGCCATTGCCCTCCAGCCTGGGCAACAAGAGTGAAACTCTGTCTGAAAAAAAAAAAAAAAAGTGAAAATGGGCTGGGTGCGGTGGCTCATGCCTGTTAATCCCAGTACTTTGGGGGGCTGACGTAGGTGGATCGCTTGAGTCTGGGAGTTTGAGACCAGCCTGGGGAACATGGGAAAACCCCATCTCTATAAAACAAAAACAACAACAAAAGTTAGCCAGGCATGGTGGCGCATGCCTATAGTCCTAGCTACTTGGGAGGCACAGGTGGGAGGATCTTTTGAGCCCTTGAATTAGAGGCTGCAGTGAGCCGTGATAACACCATTGTGCTCCAGCCTGGGCAACAGAGCAAGACCCTGTCTCAAAAAAAAAAAAAGTGGTGAAACTGGGACACTTTGTGTTATATATGTTTTGCCACAACAACAAAAAAATTAGACCAGGTGTGGTGGCTCACACCTGTGATCCCAGCACTTTGGGAAACCGAGGTGGGCAGATCACAAGGTCAGGAGATCAAGACCATCCTGGCTAACACGGTGAAACCCTGTCTCCACTAAAAATACAAAAATTAGCCGTGCGTGGTGGCGGGCATCTGTAGTCCCAGCTACTCGGCAGGCTGAGGCAGGAGAATCCCATGAACCCAGGAGGCGGAGATTGCAGTGAGTCGAGATCACACCACTGCACTCCAGCCTGGGCAACAGAGCGAGTCTCCATCTCAGAAAAAAAAAAAAAAAAGGACAAAGCCAAGGGAAGGGCTGGGGCAGTTCATGCGGGGGCAGCAGGTGCCTCACTGAGGAGGTGATGGGTAAGGGGAGAATGTGAGCGAGCAGCTGGGGGAGGGAGGTCCTGAGTGGAGGTGCCCCTGTCCTGTGGACAGCAGGGGCCATCAGTCCCAGAGCATCAAGCAGGGGACTGAGGGTTGGGGACGAAGGGTTTGCTCCAATAGACATTGTAGGCCTCTACGAGGACTTTTACCCTGAGACGATGGGACCTTCTTTTTTTTTTTTTCCCATGCCATTCTCATGATAGTGAATAAGTCTCACGAGATGATGATGGGACCTTCTAGAGCTGGTCCCCCAGGGGCAGGCCTGCTTTTTGGGAACCTTTTGGGTGGTGAGCAAGTTCATGGCTGCGGAGAAGTTTCGGTGTCCCTCCGCCACCTAGGCAGGATGCTCATGGCAGGACCTGTGTCCTGCAGTTCCAGTGCCAGCCTCCAGGTAGTGCCCTGGTTCCACCCGCCCTACCCGCTCCACCTCCCCCAGCGATCTCTCCAAGCAGAGTGCACAGTTTTCTGCCAGAGAGTGGGGCTGCCTGGATTCCCACCTCAGCCCTGAAACTTCCCAGCATTGAGAACAACCAAATCACTTTTTTTTTTTGAGCCCAAGTCTCACTCTGTTGCCTCTGCTTCAGTGCAATGGTGCGATCTCGGCTCACTGCAACCTCCGCCTGCTGGGTTCAAGCAATTCTCCTGCCTCAGCCTCCTGAGTAGCTGGGACTACAGGCGTGCCACTGCGCCTAGTTAATTTTTTGTGTGTTTAGTAGAGATGGGGTTTCACCAGGTTGGCCAGGCTGATCTTGAACTCCTGACCTCAGGTGACCCACCTGCCTTGGCCTCCCAGAGTGTTGGGATTACAGGCGTGAGCCACCGCCCCCGGCTGTACCGTCTTTTTTTTTTTTTGAGACGTAGTCTCGCTCTGTTGCCCAGGCTGGAGTGCAGTGGCACAGTCTCAGCTCACTGCAAGCTCTGTCTCCGGGGTTCAAGCTATTTTCTTGCCTCAGCCTCTGTACCTCAGCCTCCCAGGTAGCTGAGATTATAAGCATGGGCCACCATGCTCAGCTAATTTTTCTATTTTCTTCTCTTCTTTTCTCTTCTCTTCTCTTCTCCTCTCTTCCCCTCTCTTCTCCTCTCTTCTCCTCTCTTCCTCTCTCCCTCTCTCTCTCTCTTTCTCTCTCTTTTCTTTTCCTCCCCTCCCCTCCCCTCCCCTCCTCTCCCCTCCTCTTCTTATTTTGATGGAGTCTCGCTCTGTTGCCCCGGCTGGAGTGCAATGGTGCAGTCTCGGCTCACTGCAACCTCTGCCTCCCAGGTCCCAGTTCAAGCAATTTTCCTGCCTCAGCCTCCTGAGTAGCTGGGATTACAGGCTCCCACTACCACACCTAATGTTTGTATTTTTAGTAGAGATGGGGTTTCACCATGTTGGCTAGGCTGGTCTCGAACTGCTGACCTCGTGATCTGCCCACCTCGGCCTCCCAAAGTTCTGGGATTACAGGTGTGAGCCACCGCTCCCAGTCTGTTTCTTTTTTTTTTTTTTTTTTGAGACAGAGTCTCGCTCTGTCATCCAGGCTGGAGTGCAGCAGTTCGATCTCAGCTCACTGCAAGCTCCGCTTCCCAGGTTTAAGCAATTCTCCAACCTCAGCCTCTCGAGTAGCTGGGATTACAGGTGCCCGCCACCACGCCCAGCTAATTTTTGTATTTTTAGTAGAGATGGGATTTCACTATGTTGGCCAGGCTGGTCTCAAACTCCTGACCTCAAGTGATCCGCCTGCCTCGGACCCCACGGTGCTGGGATTACAGGCGTGAGCCACCACACCCAGTCAAGAGAAC
Organism: Chlorocebus sabaeus; assembly: GCF_047675955.1. Lineage (NCBI taxonomy): Eukaryota > Metazoa > Chordata > Mammalia > Primates > Cercopithecidae > Chlorocebus > Chlorocebus sabaeus. The sequence continues at coordinate 120,115,202 of NC_132923.1, read as the reverse complement.
AAGCAAATCACTTAACTGCTGTGTGCCAGCCTTGCCTGGGAAGAGGGTAAATTGTTCCTTACCTGTCAGGAAGTAGTCGTGAAGATGAAGTGCCTAGCACAGTAGGCACTCAGTATGGAGAGACGTTGAGGTTATGCAGCAGCCACCCTTGCACTGGGCCCTGGGAACAGTGGTGGATTGAAGAGACGAGGCCCAACCCTCGTGGTGCTCATGGTCTGGGTGGGGTGGCAGACATCAGACCCCCCTGAGGATGGAATGAGCTCACTGTAATCCAGCCTGGGGCCAGAGAGGCCTCTGAGGGAGGGGGCGGCCCTAAAGGACGGGCCAGGCAAAGAGACACCATGGGGAGAGGGGGAGCAGCATGTACAGAGGCCCTAGAGCTGGGACAAAGAATGTTCTAGAACATGGGGGATGCAGGGTGGCCAGTTTGTAAAGGGTGAGAGGGTTTCAGCTGGGATGGGCAAGAAGACCCGTAAGCTATAGCAGAGAAGTTGGGCTTGATTCTGAGGGCTGTTGGGAAAGGCAGGGATGACAGTGAGTGAGATGCATTTGGGAGTGAGTGAGATGTGTGGGAGGCCCGTGGCTCCTGCATCACTGAGCAAGTGTTCTCTTCTAGGAAGTGGGGACGGGCTCAGCAGCCCCAGCACCTTAGAATGCAGCCCTGGGTCCCAGCCACCATCTCCAGGACCTGCCACCTCCCCGGCTCCTCCAGACCTGGACCCGGAGGCCGTGCGCGGGGCCCTCCGGGAATTTCTGCAGGAGCTGCGGAGTGCCCAGAGGGAACGGGTAAGCCTGGGCATGCGTGGCTGGCTAGGGAACCTGCAGGGCCCTGGAGGGGTTGCAGGGTGTCAGAGCAGGGGTCTTCCTTCGTTCCCCCATGTTGGGGCTGCAGGATGATCTTCGGACCCAGACCAGTGCCCTGAGTCGCCAGCTGGCTGAGATGGAGGCTGAGAGAGACCACGCAACCTTGAGGGCCAGGCAGCTGCAGAAGGTGGTGGCTGAGAGTGAGGAAGGTGAGTCTGATCCTCGGGGTCCCTGGTCTCTCTCCTGTGTTTTGGGCAGTTGAGGCAGGAGCCGGAGCATTGGCCTCTGACCCTGCCGTGGCCCCCATGACCTGACTCGGGGCTGTCTCCAAGAGGACCCTCCTTGGACAGCCTCACCTGTGTGCAGACCTGCACACTATGAAGGGTGCAGACAGGCTGGCCCTGCACTGGGTGGAGTGCAGGCTGGACATTTTGTGACCTGGTTTGGGTCTCGGGGCTGTGCTTGGCCATGCCTGATGGGGTGGGTGGTGGCTGCAGCCCGGCGCAGTGTGGATGGGCGGCTGAGCGGGGTCCAGGCGGAGCTGGCACTGCAGGAGGAGAGTGTGCGGCGCAGTGAGCGGGAGCGCCGGGCCACGCTGGACCAGGTAGCCACACTGGAGAGGAGCCTGCAGGCCACTGAGAGCGAGCTCCGGGCCAGCCAGGTGGGCACGAGCTGAGGGCCAGCGGGGGCGACGGAATCTGTGTACCCGAGTGGTTGTCTAACTCTTAACGTGTGTCTCCCTGTGTCTGTCTGCCCGAGTCTCTCTGCAACCCACTGAGGTGACCAGCCTGTGAGTCTGTGAAATCACATTCAGACTCCATCCTCTCATGTCACTTGTGGTCACTAGGCTGTAGAAAAAAGAGCTTGGTCAAGGTGCAAGAGCTCATGCCTGTAATCCTGGCACTTTGGGAGGTCGAGGTGGATGGATCCCATGAGCCCAGGAGTTTGAGACCAGCCTGGGCAACATGGTGAAACACCATCTCTATGAAAAATACAAAAAGTAGCTGGGCATGGTGGTGTGGGCCTGTAGTCCCAGCTACTCGGGAGGCCGAGGTGGGAGGATCACTTGGAGCCCAGGAAGTTGAGGCTACAATGAGCTGTGATCATGCCACTGCACTCTAGCAAGGCAGTGTGAGACCCTGTCTCAGAAAAAAAAAAAAAAGAAAGAAAAGAAAGAGAGCAAGGCTGGGCGTGGTGGCTCACGCAGGCCTGTAATCCCAGCACTTTGGACTTTGGGAGGCTGAGACGGGCGGATCACCTGACACCAGGAGATCGAGACCATCCTGGCCAATATGGTGAAACTCTGTCTCTACTAAAAATATAAAAAAATTAGCCAGGCGCGATGGTGGGCGCCTGTAGTCCCAGCTACTCAGGAGGCTGAGGCAGGAGAATGGCATGAACCTGGGAGGCGGAGCTTGCAGTGAGCCGAGATCGGGCCGCTGCATTCCAGCCTGGGCGACTGAGCAAGACTCCGTCAAAAAAAAAAAAAAAAAAAAACAGAGAGAAAGAAAGGAAAGAGAGAGCTTGGGCTTTGAGTTGTCGTCTGCCTGGTTTTCGTTTTCCTCATCTCATCTATAAAAGGAGGAGCAGTGATTACCTCACAGGGTGATACACATAGGCTCTTATCACAGGTGGTACTCAGGGAGCCTCTGTTTTATGTCTCTGTAGTTCCGGGGTTTTTGTGTGTGTTTGGGGGACAGCTGCGGGTGCCAGTGTGTGTGTCTGCCTGTCTGGGGCAGGAAACTCAGGCCCTGGTGGTGACAGTGCAGCCACAGTTCCTCTCCGCCCTCCCCAGCCTGTCCCTCTATTACTGCCCCCCACTCAACCCCCTGCCTCTGGCCTGGGGCCGAGCTTAGCTGGATTGTTGTGTCTGCGGCTTCAGCCCTGGCCGTGGGCCCAGCCGCAGGGGCTGCGGGAGGAGGCCAGGAACAAAGCTGGGCAGGAGCCAGAGTGGGGGCCCCAGACAGGGCAGGGCTAGGGCTGTGGGCAGGGTGGCAGAGGGGCCAGGCTCAGGATGGGGGCTGGGGAGGCTCTAATAACACCCCTGTTGATCCACACTGTCTCTAGGATAGAACCAGGGATTGGAGGACCCCTAGTCTGCCTTCCTGTCCCATCCCCACCCCCCAGGCCTTCTTCACTGGCTGACCCTGGGCAGGGGAGGGGGAATCACAACCTGAAACCCTAGAACAGCAGGGCCCCCTCAGAACTGTTGGGCTCAGCTCAGTTTGCACATGAGTCAGTGGGGCAGGAGAAGGGCCTTGGAATCTGCATTTCTACAGCCCTTCCTCAGGGCTTCTGTGAGCACCCAGGTTGTGGTACCCTGGGACCAATCCAGTATCCCCACTGTGCAGATATGAAATTGGGCCAGACAGCGGGAAGGGGCAGTCCTGGGTTCCACAGCCCATTGACCTGGGCTAAAACTGGAAAGGTGGGCTCTGGGATCTTCACGTCCACTCATCCTGGGAACACATGGGGAGACCGAGGTCCCCAGAGGGTCCCAGGCTGGCCCCAGATCACACAGGTCACCCTTCGAGGCTGCTCCCCACTCTTCCCCTGTGGGCTCCAGGGCGTGTGTGGGAGGGCTGTGGGGTGCACTGGACGTCTGGGCCTGAGCGCCGTGCCACCTGCAGGAGAAGATCAGCAAGATGAAGGCCAATGAGACAAAGCTGGAGGGCGACAAGCGGCGCCTGAAGGAGGTCCTGGACGCCTCCGAGAGCCGCACCGTCAAGCTGGAACTGCAGCGGCGCTCGCTTGAGGGGGAGTTGCAGCGCAGCCGCCTGGGCCTGGGTGACCGCGAGGCCCAAGCCCAGGCCCTCCAGGATCGGGTGGACTCCCTGCAGAGACAGGTGGGCCCCTCTCCAAATCACGGCCACAACATTCGCATGCCCTATGTCAAGAGCTTTGTAGGCATTACACAGTCCCCCAACAACCCTGTGAGGCAAGTATTACCAACATCCCCGTTTCACAGATGGACAAATAGAGGCCGAGAGGTGATGTCATTGTCCAAGATCCCACAGCTAGTAAGAGGCAGAGCCAAAATTAGAATTCAGGGGTATTTGATGACAGAATCTGCATGCATAGGAGTCATCTGGGATAAGTTAAAGAGATGTAGGTTTCACTCATTTCCCTTTATGCCTTAACTGCTAGGAAGCTCAGCTCTAACTGGAATGTTAAATAATTTGGCTAGCCTTGCCTGAACACCCACCAAAGTCAAAAATAGAAAATTTTAGTGTTGTGGTGGTTACCCTTTCTCTTCCATGGCAGAGAGGAGAGGGGAATGAGGACAGGGAGGAGACCAGTGAGTCTGAGACAACTAGGTTGATGGCACTCTGGGCATGAGTAGTTAGTCAGCAGTGGCGTGGGGCCCAGGTTGCAGTAGGCTGAGCCAGCGGGAGTTCTTAGGAACAGAGGGCAGAGGGTCTCGATGATGGAGGCCCAGAGAGAAGTGGGAAGGGAGTGGATTTGGCATGCCAGGTGGAGGTCACAGTAGGAGCAGAGGTGTAGCGGCCAGATGGGAACAGCCCCCTGATTGTTCTGGCTGTCCTCCTGTCAGGTGGCAGACAGCGAGGTGAAGGCCGGGACCCTGCAGCTGACCGTGGAGCGGCTGAACGGGGCCCTGGCCAAGGTGGAGGAAAGCGAGGGGGCCCTGCGGGACAAGGTGCGGGGCCTGACAGAGGCCCTGGCCCAGAGCAGTGCCAGCCTCAACAGCACCCAGGACAAGAACCTGCATCTACAGAAGGCTCTGACCGCCTGTGAACATGACCGCCAAGTGCTCCAGGTCTTGGGCCCAGGGTCTGACTGGGGTGGGTCCAGTGAGAGAGTCAGCCAGTAAGAGCAGGCCTGGAGGGGGTCCCTGGTAAAGAGCCAGCCAATGGGGCAGTCAGTTGGAGCCAATGAGAGCAGGCTTGAAGGGAGGGCGTGGGCCCAGTAGATCATCAGCCAATGAGAAGAGGCTCTGGGTATGTCCCGTAAGAAGATAAGACTACTAGTATAGACTTGGGGGGCCCAGGTGCAGGGTTTATTGGGGAGAGTTGGGGTCTGAGTGGGTCCTACCTTATGCAGGTCAGTGGATAGGCCGTGGATGGGTCTGGTGTGCACCCCACCCTCCAGGTGAGATGACTGCCTGTTTTGTGGGTTGTGGACCTATCTGGAGGTACAGAATAGAGAGGACTCCTTAGGGCTCCCAGGCCAGCCTGGCACCATCAGCCCCTGTCCCCCAGGAACGGCTGGATGCTGCCCGGCAGGCGTTATCTGAGGCCCGGAAGCAAAGCAGCTCTCTGGGCGAGCAGGTGCAGACGCTGCGAGGCGAGGTGGCTGACCTGGAGCTGCAGCGGATGGAGGCCGAGGGCCAGCTACAACAGCTACGGGAGGTGAGGGCCAGGGTGTGCCCCCTCTGTCCCCAAGACTGTGAGGCCCTGGGATAGGGTGGGGACGTTCCCACCCATCTCAACCTCATCCCAAACCCTGGTGCAACCTCCAGTAAGGAAACATGGTTCATTCAGAGCATAGTTCTGTTATACAGATGGAGAAACTGAGACTCTGAGAGAAAGGTTTGGCTTCAGGTGACAATTCTCTGATGTGGGCCTCACCATCGCCAGCCTCATTATCCCCAGGCTTCAGATAAGTACGCTCAGGCCCAGAGGGATTCAGGGCCTGCCTGGCTTCTGTTGCAGGTGCTGCGGCAGCGGCAGGAGGGTGAGGCTGCAGCTCTGCACATGGTCCAGAAGCTGCAAGATGAGCGGCGGCTGCTGCAGGAGCGCCTGGGCAGCCTGCAGCGCGCCCTGGCTCAGCTGGAAGCCGAGAAGCGGGAGGTGGAGCGCTCAGCCCTGCGGCTGGAGAAGGACCGTGTAGCCCTCAGGAGGACGCTGGACAAGGTAGGCTGCTCCCTGGGCTTTCCCCTCACGTCCTCTGGGGCCTAGCTGTGGTGGATCCCACTGCACATCCCCAGGGTCTGCTGCCTCTGGAGGGGTTAGGTTATTCCATTGGGGTTCAGGAACCGGAGCCCCCTCAGTAAGCTCCTCCTGGCACCCTGATCTCCTCTGGCTCTCCTGCCTAGGTGGAGCGGGAGAAGCTTCGTAGCCATGAGGACACAGTGCGGCTGAGCGCAGAGAAGGGCCGCCTGGACCGCACCCTCACGGGAGCTGAGCTGGAGCTGGCAGAGGCGCAGAGGCAGATCCAGCAGCTGGAGGTCTGACCCCATCCACTCCGGGACCCCAACTTCATCCCCAGTCTGAGTGCTCAGCAATTCCAGTGTTGCTGATGGCCCAGCCAGCCCAGGGCCCACAACCCCCTCTTCCAGGAGCCCTGAGCCTTCCAGTGACCCAGCCGGGCTATGGAGGGAGGGGTTCTCCATAAGGTGTACGGAAAAGACACTAAAGGCCTGTTTGCACGTGAGCCTGTGGGTTCATGTATGTTGTGGCCATACGGCAGTGTGAGAACCCATGTGATCATTCTTGTGTATGGAGCATGAACCTTGTGCATGGTGTGGCGTCTCTAGGTATTGTGAATATGTGTGTACAGATGTTTTCATGTATGTGGGAGTTGGGCCTTTGCACATACACATGCACCTGTATGAGTCCAAGTAGGGATTTACATGCTTGCCTTTGTGCATGACGTCTGAGTGTGTGAGTGTATGTGTGTGCGTGCGCACGCACCTACCTGAATGGGGGTCATTGGGTGCACTCACCCTGGGCTCGCAGGCTCACTGTCAGGGCCAGCAGGATGGAAGATACACAAGGATCTCTCCTGCCTTCCCCCTCTGCACTGGCCACGTCCCAGGGAGGTGCCTGACAACCTGTCACACATGCATACACGCACTCATGCTGGGCCAGAACCCTGACCACAGCCCCTCTCTGCAGGCGCAGGTGGTGGTGCTGGAGCAGAGCCACAGCCCAGCCCAGCTGGAGGCAGACGCGCAGCAGCAGCAGCTGGAGCTGCAGCAGGAGGTGGAGCGGCTGCGCAGTGCCCAGGTGCAGACTGAGCGCACGCTGGAGGCTCGGGAGCGGGCCCACCGCCAGAGGGTGCGTGGGCTGGAGGAGCAGGTGTGCAGGCCCCCTCGGAAGGCTGGGCCAGGATCATGTGTGGGGCTGGAGGAAGAGGAGAGACCCAGTCAAGACCTCGTGGGTATAGGCAGTTGATGGCTCCCATAACCGAAAAGGGTGGGGTTGGCTCTGCGCTGGTATCAGCCAAGACCAGACCAGGGGCCACGGGATGCTCCTGGGCCCCAAGGCCTTCCTGCCGTGGCTCTGCTCCCCCTGGCTCCATGCTCAGGGCAGCCTTCTCCCTGGGTGACCAGGTGTCCTCAGCAGCTCCAGCCTCAGGTTCTCCCAGCAATCTGTCATCCCCGAAGACAGCAGCGGCAGAAGTCCCAGGGCTGTCCCTCACTGGTCTGCTCAGATCACACACCCCTTCCTGACCATGCCTGAGCCAGCCTTGTCAGCTGGAGGCTGGGTCACATGTCCACCCCTTGGGTCTGGGCTAGAGCCACGCCCACCCAAGTGATGATGGGGATAAACAATGAGGGTAGAGTTGCCCTCAAAGGTGCCGACAGTCAGAAGACGCCTGACTCTGCAGTAAGGAACAAAATGAGAAGGGCAGGACAGCCCCTGGCTCTCAGTCAGGTCAGACCTTTCCTGAAACTGTGGCACTGTGTCCCTCTGGGTTCCCAGCTGCCTTCCTTTCTCTGAAGCCAGGCTGAGGACCTGACTGGCCTTATCTTCCCTTTTTTCCCCAGGTGTCCACACTGAAGGGACAGTTGCAGCAGGAGCTTCGAAGGAGCTCAGCACCCTTCTCCCCACCCTCCGGCCCCCCAGAGAAATGAGCCCCTGCTGGCATCTGGAAAAAGGCCCTGTGCCCGGGACAGGGGAGGACTCTCCTTTTGGACAGCCCACCCCCCAGAGCCCAGTCCCTTGGGGGCCTCAAGCTGGGGTGGGATGAGGAGGCGCTCCGCTGGCAGTGCTGAGGAGGGGTACTCCAGCTCTAGGCCTGGCGAGGCTTCCTGGCATCGGCTGCAGGCCCCACCTCAGTCCAGCCTCCCTCTTCCAGGATGAGCCACTGTAGATCATACAAGTTCCTCCTTGAGGGGCTGAGCCGTAGCCAGGGTTGGGGAGAGCCCTCATCTCTGGTCAGCCCTGGAGCAAGGGTTCGTGGGAAAGAGGAGAGGGGCCAGACCCAGGGCAGGGGTCAGAGGCCCAGTCCCTGACTCTGGCTTCCCAGGGATCTGTCTGCCTTAGTTGAGAGTGTGTGTCAGGAAATTCCTCAGAGTGCTCAGAGTCCCTGTATTTTTATACCTTTTTACAATGTTAACTGTTCAGAACTGTTTTTTGTAACAAGACTTCCTTTTCTAAAAAGTTTGTACAGATGTGTCCCTCTTCTAGACGATTGGAGGAGACGGGGTCGGGGGGAGACAGGTGGGGTCTGGGGCAAGAGGGATGGGGCCCTGTAGGGAGGGGTACTTGGGGAGGTGGCAGGGAGAGGCAGGGAGGCCTGTGTTGGGAAGGGAACTTGCCAGCCTCACAGGATGTCAGATGGGGAGGCCTCTGGGGTCCTGAGTCACCCAGCGCACAGAACAGATGGGGCTGTTGAAGCCTGGGACTGGGCTGAGCCTGGGCAGCTCGACTCTTTCCAGTCTATGCTTTCTTGCCCCTTTCTCTGGCCCCTCCTTAGATCCAAGCCCACCCTCGGGACAGTGACAGGCCTTCCAGGCAGCATGGCAAACAAGTGCAGGTTTGGGTGTGAACATGCCTGGCTCCGCTGGATGATCCTGAGCAAAGCTGTGTCCCAGGCTGGAGTACAATGGCACGATCTCAGCTCACTGCAACCTCCGCCTCCTGGGTTCAAGTGATCCTCCTGCCACAGCCTCCTGAGTAGCTGGGATTACAGGTGCCCGCCACCATGCCCAGCTAATTTTTGTATTATTATTATTTTTTTTTTAGTAGAGACAGGGTTTCACCATGTTGATCAGGATGGTCTCAAACTCTAGACCTCAGGTGATCCACCTGCCTTGGCCTCCCAAAGTGCTGGGATTACAGGCATGAGCCACCATGCCCAGCCTGCTTAACCTCAATTTGCTCATCTGTAAAATGGGAACCTACCACATAGGGCGACAGGGGAAGTTCACATAGGAGGTGCTCAATCAGTGTCTGAAGGAGAAATTAACACTCATCCTCATCTGCTGGAGTCCAGCTGCCCGATTCGGCCACAGCACTGCCGCTGACAGCTGTGGACCCGTGGGTGGGACCCTTGGGTGGGTTACTTCATGTCTCTGGGCTCAGTTTTCCTGTCTCTAAGAGGGGGATATGAATTACATCCACCACATATGCCTGTTCAGAGTTAAGGAGTGTGCGAGCCTTCACGCAGAGCCCAGGCTCCATGTGCTGGTCAGAGGGAGGTGTTATAATGGCTTGCTCGTTTTTGCCCTCTTTTTTTCTTTTTTTTTGAGACAGTCTTGCTCTTCCCAGGCTGGAGTGCAGTGGCGTGATCTTGGCTCACTGCAACCTCTGCCTCCCAGGTTGAAGCAATTCTTGTGCCTCAGCCTCCTGAGCAGCTGGGTTTACAGGTGCACGCCACCACGCCTGGCTGATTTTTTTTTGTATTTTTACTAGAGACAGGGTTTCGCCACATTGGCCAGGCTGGTCTCGAACTCCTGGCCTCAAGTGATCGGCCCACCTCGGCCTCCCTAAGTGCTGGGATTACAGGTGTGAGCCCCTGCGCCCCGCCGTTTTTGTTCTCTTAATGGCACCCATCTCCCCAACTTCTCAAAGGCCTTGGATGTCAGTCCGCCTGCCTTGATCCCATGCCCTCCAACCCCATGGGCAGCCTCCCATCTTCACTGTGTCCCTCTGGTGATGGGAACTCATGTCTTCACCAAGCAGCCCTGATCATGAGAAAGCTGTGTCCCTGAAGCCTTCCATCTCCCATGCAATTCCTGCAACACGCGTGCGTACGTACACTGTCATGACGCAGTGTTCTGGGCAGGGCAGAACTGGAGCCGGTGGGTGAGGAGGTGGGGCTGGGACTGCAGAAGCACAGGGCACCTGAGCAGACCGTTCACTCCAAGGGGTGGGGAGCCTCTCAGGACAGTCTGCATTGGGGGCACTTGGCTGTCCCCTCTGTGCTCTCCACCGAAAAAGTGACTCGATCTTTTGTAAAAACTTGTTTTTAATTTTGTATAAAATAAAGGTGGTCCATGCCCAGGGGGCTGTAGGAAATCCAAGCAGACCAGCTGGGGTGGGGGGACATAGCCTACCTCAGGGGACTGTGAAGTGGGGACTGTCTGTCCTCAAAAGGGGCTGAGAAGGCCCGTCAGGGGCCAAGGTCCCACAGAGAGGCCTGGGATGCCCCCCCCAACCTGAGGGGCAGAGACTAGGCAGTGGGGAGCCCCCATCATGCCCCAGAGGTGGCCACAGGCTGAAGGAGTGGCCTGAGGCACCGCAGCCTGCAACCCCCAGGGCTGCAGTCCACTAACTTTTTACAGAATAAAAGGAACATGGGGATGGGGGAAAAAGCACCAGGTCAGGCAGGGCCCGAGGGCCCCAGATCCCAGGAGGGCCAGAACTCCGGATGCCAGCACCACCCTAGCAGCCCCCACAGCTCCTGGCACAGGAGGCCGCCACGGATTGGCACAGGCCGCTGCTGGCCATCACGCCACATTTGGAGAACTTGTCCCGACACAGGTCAGCTATTGGGGGCAGGAAGGAGGGGGGGTCAGGGTGGAGCTGGGAGATGAGAACCGCTGTCCCTCCCCCAACTCTGGTGATAGGAGTGTTTTGAGGATGAAAAGTAGCAGGGAGGGGAGCTCAGGGTGTCCTGGAAGTGGGCCTGGTGGATAATACGTGTTGAATAAACATCAGGTGGGTGACTAGGTAGCCAGATAATGAAGTGGACGTGGGGATAGGGGAGGTCTTGGGGAGGAGGCCTTCCTACCTCGGAGGAGCTCCTCGTGGGCACACACTGTACGGACACAGATCTCCTTGTTAACGACGTACACACGGCGGAGGCTGCAGGGACAGGGCACAGGAGGTCTCAGCCCCACTTCCACCCAACCCCACTGGCATAGCCCAGACAAAACCCGGCATTGGAGTCCAGGAGTGGAGGTCCCTGGCCCAGGCTCAACCACAGAACTGAGCTCAACTTCAGGACTCACTATCTTTCCTCCAACTCCCACCTTGGCTGGCCAGAGCTGTCCTGTGTGCCCTCTAGCCCCCCAAACTCCGGAGTCCTCCTGACAGCTGCCCACCTGTGCTCACCTGTAGAAGCAGACCTCGTTGATACACTGTTTGCACGGCTTGTGTATGGAGTAGAGGCGGGTGCACGGGTACTGTTCCTCACGGCAGTCTGGTGACAGGTGGGGTCAGACTAGGAGCCCAGAGTTGGGGGGCGGCCCCCAGCCTCACCCACCTGAGGCTGGCTCGCAGGGCCTAGTCCCCCCGTACCCTCAGGCCCCGTGCAGACACCCATACCTACACATGCCCACGTAGACACGTGCAGCACTGTCAGACTTACCAGGGCTGTAATATTCATGTATCAACTCACAACCACACTTACTATAGAAGCCTAAGTTCAACAGAAATTCCCACCCACCCATGCATCCTCACAAAAGCCCATACCAACTTCCAGGCAGATGTGCCCACGCTCACAGAAGCCCACATAGGAACACACACACCAACCCACACGAGGGTAAGCACACAGATTCTCTCACACACACCTTGTTCTTTCAAGCTCGCAGCTGGGGCAGCCAGAGGGGCACCGCTCAGCCAGCCTGCGCTCCCTGGCCCTTCCTTGCCTCCACATGGGCACCACCCAGTCTGACTGACAGGAAGTCCCCAGGACACTCCCTGCCCCCCCCCCCCCCCCCCCAGTAACTGTGAGGACAGGGGACTTCCTAGGCTGCCAATTTAGCCTCCAGTCAGGCACGCTGGGGACTGGTGGGACCTCCTGGAGCTGCCTAGGGGGGCCTGGGGATGCCAGCCTACAGTAGTCATACTGCCCACATTACTGCCAACAGCCCACATGGGCAAGGGACAAAGACCTCCAGCCCACCAGCACCGCCCCCTACTCCACCCCAACTTCAGGCCATGCCTCCATTTCTCTGGCTGTCAAGAAAGCCCTTACCAAGAGGCCCAGGCTCTGTGGGCTCCGCCTCCGCATTTCCTGGTTCTGGTGTCGAGACAGAGGTAGGCAGACATCACTGGGAGGGGTATCTTCAGAGCAAGGGGAGTCACCTCTCCCAGCCCTGGCAGACCCCCACTCCCAGGGTGGACAGAGTGGGGAGGGGTGAGGCAGGAGCTGGGGCAGGGGTGGGAGCAGGGTCTGGCGCCTACCTGGCGTTGGGGCTGGGATGACTTCCTGTTGGACTTGCTGCTGGGACTGGAACTGGAACTGTTCCTCGGAGGGCCGAGGAGTCACCTCTGCAGCCAGGGGAGAATAAGGGGGTCTGCTCCCTCTACCCCTCCCAGGGGCTCTCCCCACCCCAGCTGCCCGCCCGTCCTATCCTACCCCCAGCCCATTACCTTGATAATCATAGTAGTCTGGGTTGTCTGCAAACAAAGATGCAAGTGGAATTGGTGGGAGTCAGGCTACTCCCCCAGCCCCAGGGGCAAACAAGGTCCCCACTGAGCCAGGGACCAACCCCCAGAGTTCCCATCAGCCTGTCCAGTGCGGTCCCTGGCTGAGCCATGCACATCTGAGCAGCCAGGCCTCCGTGACCCGGCAGGGCTGGGGGTGGAAGGCCCTTACCGATCTGGTCGCTATAGTGGGTGTACTGGACGTGGTCAGGGAACGGTGGCAGCGGGTCCAGGTCGTACTGGCCCTGAGCCAGCAAGCCTGCTGTGGGGAGGCAAAGCATGTGGGATACCCCACAGGGAAGGGCAACGGGGGCCTAACGCGCTTCTGGGGAGGTGAGGCGGGGGTCACAAGGGCAGGTCTGTAAGAACCTAGGATACTACAAGCAGATTCCTAGAGGATCCAGACTCTTCTTCGATGGTAAAGACGCTTCCCCACCTTGGTCATGGTCACCTCCCTGACCTCATCCTGCCCCTTCCTGTTGCTGGCCTCCTGGCTGTTCCTGGGACTCCACATGCTCCTGCCTCCCTCAGAGCCTTTGCACCTGATGCTCCCTGGGCCTGTGAGGCCTGCTCAGCTGCTTCAGGTCTTCCCTGGAATTTCAGCCTTGGAGAGGCCGCCCCACCCCCAGCCCACCTGCCCTCCTGCTGATTTCCGTCCAGCACTCAGCACATGCTGGCATTTCTCACATCTGCTTGTTTCCTATTTGTCTTCCTTCCCTGGACTGGCCGCATGATGAGGAGCCACCATGTGTCTGCCTGGTTCATCGCTGAATCCCCAGGGCCTAGCCCAGCACTTGGCACGTTGTAGGGACTCAACACATCACAGCTGAATGAATGAATCTTGGGCCTGCTAGGACTTTTGTGGTCCTCATTGATTCTCCTCATTTGGCCAGTACGGACCCCTCCAAGGTCGAGACTGTACAGAGCTGAAGGGCCCTGAATGGATCTAGAACCCAAGCGTCCGGACTCCCTGCCTTGGGTGCCCCTGCACCTCCACCTGCACATCGGCTCCCAGAGGGGCATTGTGCCTTGTGCCATGGAGTCCTTGTGCCTGGGACGTGCCCTCCAGAGCCCTGCCTGCCTGCTGCTGTGGAGGGCTGGGGGAAGGGCCGGGAGCTGCCTCTAGATGCTGCCAGTGTTGGCCGGTCCAGTCTGTGGTCCAAGCAGGCAGGAGGCCCTGGGAGCTGGGGAGCTGAGTTCTGGCCATAAGTCGTGACAAAGGCTCACGGCTAATCCCCCCTACTAACCCTACTCCCCACCCCCACATAAGGGGAGCTACCCTCTGCCCCAGGAGCCACTTACCAGGCAGGAATAGCAGGAAGAGGTAGGCAGCTCTCATGGCAACGAAGAGGCAGGCCGGAGTGGTGTCAGAGAGGACAGCTGGGGAAAGACCAGTGGGAGCTCTACCCAGGGCCGCACCCAGGACAGCAGAGCCCACCTTTGATCCCCTGATTTTACCCTGGAGAAAGTGGCACCCAGAAGCCAGGCATGGGAGGGCTGGAGTGGAGGGACATCCCAGTCCCTGCTGGCCCACCCAGGTGTTCAGGTCACAAGGAACAAGGCCTCCAACCCAGCTCCAGGGCTGATCTGACAAGCACACCCCGTGTCATGTGTGTACTAGACACAGTCAGGGAAGGGTGGACCCTGCCCTGCTCACGAAGGGGACATTCCTAACGTGCTCCCAGCCCGGGCCATTCTGTCCTCACCCACACCCATGCTCAGCCCTCTGGCCCAGCGCCTCCCGGGGTGTCCAAGGCACTGACTGCATGAATCGCTGAACCAGGCCCATCCTTGGGACCCCAGCCGTGGCCAACCGGCATCACCGCCTGGACTCAGCAGCGTCTGCCAAGCCCACCACCTGCTCCCAATTAGCCCCTGGGCCCTGAGCATCCTGCTCAGCAGAAAACCACATCCACATGGGCCTGCCGGGCCCCCACAGCGGCCAGGCCGGGCAGGGCTCCCAGCGCCCAGAAGACTCCTCTCCTGCCAGGCCTCCAGGCCTCGCAAGACCTGGCTGTGTTCACCACAGGCTCACCAGACCTGGGCTATCTGCAGCGGCAGGAAACACTAGAGTGAAGTCTGAGGGGCTCCTCTGGATTCCAGAACAGCAGCACTGAAGAGGCCATGACATCACCCGGCCTGGGGGTTCCGCACCCCCTGACATTGTAGGCAAGTATGTGTGTCATTTGGAAGGAGAGGGCACCGGGTCATGGCTTTCATTAGGATCCTGCCATTCAGGAGCCCAGCCTCCAGTCCTGGCCACTCGGTGGGACTTGGGGAAGCCTCCAGTTCCCCACATCCAGCCCCAGCTCCGTGGAGGGCCACCTCAGGTCCGTCAGCCTTCTGTAGGGAGGGCTGCGAAGGTGGGGTCCATTCTCCAGGAGGGCCCCTCCCGGCTGCAACCCAGGAAGTCTTTCCAGAAAGCTAGCTGGAAACCCCAACTTTGCTCTATTTTCCCCACTGGGAATCCAGGGGGAGGGGAGGAAAAGGGGAGAAAGCATGGGGTCTTTCCCTCCTTCCTCTGAATCCTGAGGCCTCCCTGACCCCCTGGCCCTCTCATGCCTTGGGCACCTCACTGAGGTGGAGTGGGAGTGGGGAGACCAGGCTCAGGACCAAGCTGCCCCAGAGGTGAGGGATAGCTGACTCCCCACACCCCATTCTGAAAACCCTTGACCTCCTCATGGAAGGGGGATGAAAAGACCCCAGAGCCTTCATCGCCCCTCTCCCCACCGTCGCCCCCCTCCCCACCGTTGCCCCTCTTCCCATCATCGTCCCTCTCCCCATCATGGTCCCTCTCCCCATCGTTGTCCCTCTCCCCATCGGTCAGGCCGGTCGGAGCCCCCGCTGCTCAGCAGAAGGCGCTGAATTGGGGCATGAGGGGCTGCAAGGTGTTGGGGGATGCCTGTTGGTCCCCTGCGTGGAGTCTTCTTCCCTAGGACTGGCCCCCAAACCCAGGCTTATTGGGGGAGGGAGGCCCACGGGCTAGCGGGTAGACAGGAAAGAGGGAAGTCAGTGTGGAGTTCATGGGCTCCTCCCAGGGGACCACATCTCCAAGCACTTCTAGACCAAGGGGTTTTGGGGCGTGTGGGAGGCCAGGACCTGCCCGGGAGGCTGCCCCACCCCCACCTCTGGCCTCTTCCACAGCTGCGGCCTCCCCCAACCCCGACTCCCCTGTGTACTGGGAGGAGGGGGACAGGGGGCCCCGACGCTGGCTCAGACCTCAGACGGAGGGCTCTGCCCGCTCCAGAGCCGAGCTAGGGGGGAGGGGTCCCGGCGGGGGGAACCCAGATGCTGCAGCTCAGCACAGCTGGGACCAGTCAGCAGCGGAAACTTGTTCCGCGCGGCGCGCTCGCGTCTCTGATCTCTCTTTGTCTCTCTGCGTCTCTGTCTTGGCCATTCCCACCGGGGGCCCCCCACCCCACCCGCCACATTCCAACCTCCCCGGGAGAACAAAAGATGTCCCATCCCCCGACGCCCCCACCTCTGGCTCCCCCCAAACTCGGGCTCCCCGCCCTTCCCAATTCACGTTTTCTCTGCAGAGCAACCCCAAACTTTCCAGGTGCCCCCTTGGCGTCCGCTCTGAAGGCGCTGGGTTCAGGACCTCCGCGGTCGCCCCAGGATCGGGGACCCGGAGAGCCTGGCACCCCCGTCCCCGCGCCGGGGGACCCGCCGACGCCCCTGACCGACCCCCGGGGCCCCCGAGCGCCAGGCCCGTGCCTACCTGTCCGGGTCACTCCGCCGCCCGCTCCGAGTCCGCCCGCCGCCCGCCGGAGCCGCCCCTTGGCCCGCTCCGAGTCCCCCTCCGGGCCCCCGACGGGGCTGGCGCCCGCCCTCCAGCCCCAGAGCCTCTGGGTCCTAACGCGAGCGGCCCGCACAGGCCGCCACGCCGTGCCCTCGGGGTTCCATCTCCTCGGGGGTGTCCCCGGGGGAGAGGTGCCCGGAGCCGTCCTCACGTCCATGCAAAGCTTCCTCCTTCTCACAGCTGCTCCTCACTCGACGTCGACGGGGTGAGGTGGGTGAGGTGAGCAAGGGTGGGTGTGTAGCCCATTTCACAGAGGAGAAAACCAAGCTTCCCAAAGTGACTCACCATAGGCCCCTCAGCCAGAAAGTAAACCTCGCTTGCACTCTGCCTTCTCCCAGCTTACAGGACACCCTCCTGCCTTGGTTTTCCTTCTGCCTCTCCAGCTGAGCCTGCTGCCTCTCCCAGGCCCACACCATCTCCTCCTACACTGCTGAGCTCTGGGCCATGGCTGGCTTCCACAACCAGCCGTTCTTTCTTTCCTTTTCTAGAGACAAGGTCTTGCCGTGTTGCCCATGCTCGTCTCAAACTTCTGGCCTCGAAATTTTGGCCTCAAGAGTTCCTCCTGTCTCATCCTCCTGGGTTGCTGGGATTATAGGCAAGATTCCCTGACCCGGGTCATAACCAGCACTTTTTTCAGCCCTGACCCTATCTATGTGTCCCACAAATGTCCCCAAGGTGCATCAACTTCAACAAGCATCCAAGTCCAAATTCACAACCTCCTAACTCTCCCCAAGACCTGGCCTTCAAGACCTGGCCTTCCAGGGTTCCCAGTATTCCATTGGCCCCCCAGCCTTCCATTACCCAGGCTTCCTCCCCTACCCTTAGCCCTGCATCTAATCCAGCACCCACCTGCAAATGCTACTAAAAATTTCTTTTGTGACTCTGTCCACTGCTCCCTCCCTGGCCTAAGCCACTGTGAGACCAAGTTGCAATCCCAAGAAACCACATTTGTTCTTTCTGCTTGTCAGAAGCTGACAAAGCCCTGACTCAGTGGCCAGCGGCAGCGCAACAGAAGGATGCCTTGAAGATGGCAGGCAGGGCAGAACACAGGCTCCCACGCCTCTTGCTTGAATCACTGCATTGTTAGGAAAGGTAAGTTCAATGATCCTGGCTGTGCCTTTTCCTGTATGTAAGATAGCACCTGACAGGACCGATGATTATGCCTCTATAATCTATATAACTAGGTGCATCCTCGAACCCAAACCTTGGTGAGATTTGCTCTAGTGTAGCTTCTGAAGACATTTGATGTAACTTTTTTCTTCTTTTTTTTTTTTTTTAAATGAGACCAGGTCTCGCTCTATCATCCAGGCTGGAGTGCAGTGGCACCATCACAGCTCACCTCTTGGGCTCAAGTGATCCTTCCACCTCAGCCTCCCACGTAGCTGGGACTACAGGCAAGAGCCACCATGCTCGGCTAATTTTTTTTTTTTTTTTTGTAGAGAAGGGCTTTTGCCATGTTGCCCAGTCTGGTCTTGAACTCCTGAGCTCAAGCAATCCACCCGCCTCAGCCTCCAAAAGTGCTGGGATTACAGATGTGAGCCACCGTGCCTGACCATAACTTCTGAGTATATACAGAACCACCTGCCTCTGTATCTAAAGTGTGGGCTGAAATGCTGCTTTGGAGCAGTCCGACAGAGACGCTCTGAAACGCTCTCCCAGGGTGCAGTCCTCAGTAAGACTCAATAAAAGTAACTTTAATTTTTTCAGTGGCTGATTTTCTTTTTTTTTTTTTTAAATGGAGTTTCACTCTGTTGCCCAGGCTGGAGTGCAGTGGCGTGACCTTGGCTCACTGTAACCGCCACTTCCCAGGTTGAAGGGATTCTCCCACCTCAGCCTCCCAAGTAGCTGGGATTACAGGTGCATGCCACCATGCCAGGCTAATTTTTGCATTTTTTCTTTTTTAAGTAGAGACAGGGTTTCACCATGTTGGCCAGGTTCCTGACCTTAGCTGATCCACCTGCCTTGGGTTCCCAAAGTGCTGGGATTATAGGCATGAGCCACTGTGCCTGGCCAAAAGGTGGATTTTTTTTTTTTTTTTTTTTTGAGACGGGGTCTTGCTGTCTGTCTCTCAGGCTGGAGTGCAGTGGCGCGTCCTTGACTCACTGCAACCTCTGCCTCCCAGGTTCGAGTGAGTCTTATGCTCCAGCCTCCGGGTGCTGGGACTACAGGCACCCGCCACTGTGCCTGACTTTTTTTTTTTTTTTTGTATTTCTAATAGAGATGAGGCTTCACCATGTTGTCCAGGCTCGTCTTGTACTCCCAGTTGATCCACCCACTTCGGCCTCCCGAAGTGCTGGAATTACAGGCGTGAGCCACTGGGCCTGGTCAAAAGGTTGATTTCTTCTTTAGTTGACACCACCATCATTTGCCTGGGCTCTGCGATAGCCTCCACTCCGGGCTCTCCCACGTGGGTCCTGCCTCCCTCACCCCTGCAGATCATGGCCGCTTCTACTGAACGCCTTTCACTCAGGTTGGGGGCTCAACTCCCCTGTGACTTCCAGGACCCCTGCCCTTTATGGCAGCCTGGCTCTGCCTCCTCTTCCTCCTCTAGCCACCAGCCTTTGGGGGCTTTCTTCCAAATCCCTCTTCTTCCCAGACTGGGGTGTTTCTTCCTCCCGAGCACTGGCTGAGGTCTCCTCCGTGGGGTCACAGATCAAACCCTCCCTTCCTCAGAGGGGCCTTCCCTTTTTCCTTTTTTTGTGCTTTCTAGCTTTACTGCTTGCAGCTCTCTTGTTGGCCTGTCTGTGACCATGTGAGCCCTGTCCCTCTTCCTGATGAGACTGTCATCTTGCCCCGTGAAGGCCGGGACTGAGGCCTGTTTTTGCTTATCTTCGGTTTTGCTGATTAGGCTCAGAGCCCGGCTCTGAGCAGCAGTTCAGCAAACATTTGTGGAATGAATGAGTGAACTGTACTCTAAACTCTTCCCAGAGAGACTGGCTGGGAGTGCAGATCCTCTGCCTCTGGGGGAGCCTTCAGTCCTGCCCAGGAGCCTAGGCCTGAGGCGGGAGTGAGAGTTGTAGGGGCTGCGGGCTGGGAGGAGATGAGGATGGTCCCTGACTGAGACCCTTGCCGTGTGATCTCTTCACCCCTAGTCATTCCCCCACTTCCCTTAGACTCTGAGTCTTAGGAAGGGACTCAATATGTCCTGTGCCTCCTTCATTCCCCAGGATTGCTTTGTTGAAGAATGACCATGCCCCGTCCCCCAGTGTCTATTGCAGTGCCACAGAGACTTTTGTCACCTGGAGAGAGGTGGGCCCTCAGGCCAGCCCAGCCCTCTCTGCCTGCCCTTAGACCCCACTGCTGCCAGGAGCAATCCCACTGGCAAAAGAGAGGAAATCGCCCAGTAGAAATGCTGTCCCTTACCCTCGAAAAAAAGAGGGAGGCTGGGCGCGGTGACGCACACCTGTAACCTCAGCAGTTTAGGAGACCGAGGAGGGCGGACCGCTTGAGCCCAGGGGTTTGAGACCAGCCTGGACAGCATGGCAAAACCCCATCTCTACAAAAAATACAAAAATTAGCTGGGTGTGGTGGCGCCTGCCTATAGTCCCTGCTACTCAGGAGGTTGAGGTAGGAGGATCACCTGAGCCTGCGGAGGTGGAGGCTGCAGTGAGCCATGACTGTACCACTGCACTCCAGCCTGGGCAACAGAGCAAGACTTTGTCTAAAAAAAAAAAAAGAAAAACTGGGAGACTGAGGGGCTAAAGCTGCCAACTCGTGTCCTGGCTCCCAGGTCCTCTCTGCTGCTTCTACCCATTCCCCTGGCTGTTTCTTTGGGCAGGGGAGGGGATGGGGCTGTGATTGCTGTGCTCCCACTATGTCCTTGGAGATGTGCTCCTTCCCTGCCAGGCTTTCATGCTGGATGGTGAACTGCTTGCAGGGTGAGACCATGTTTTTGTCCCGTTTTATTCAGTTTGTTGAGTTAGTCCTGATGCCTGGCACACACCTGTCCAATAGATTCATGAATAATCGGCTAAGGGTAGAGGAGGTATTTGAACCCAGGCCTCTCTGTGGCTTCCTCTGAAACAGCATCTGCCACCCTGAACCGTCGCTGGCTGGCAACACAGTGCCCGGAGCAGAGGTCCACCATGATGTGCCTCCTGGTAGGAGTTACATCCTCACACCCACATCCCTTCTCCCCAGCATGATTCAACGTTTTCTCAGCCCCTACTCTGGCAGGCCTGGCGATAGCACCAGGGGTTCCAGGAATGAGGTTGGCCAGGGCTTTTGGAAGGCAGGAAACAGCCAGTCTTTCCTGTTCTCCCCTGCCCAGATGAGCCAGACAGCCAAGCTGCCTCTCTAGAGCAGAGGGGCTTGGCCAGGGGCCCGCTGGTGAGATGAGCTCAGAGGCACCCACCCTTCCCTGAGGGATGATGCACGTGGTTCTGGCTGGGAGATGTGGGCTCTGAGCCTGGATTTCATCTGAGGGAGGAACTGCCCACAAACATGTCCCAGGATGTTGGGGTGGGACGGGGAGGGGGAAAGGTGGGAGAGAGGGAACTGTCCCCTAGCAAATGCCTTCCAGGCAAGCCCACATCTCCTTGTCCTCCAAAGGAGGGTAGGAGGGTTAGGAACATCGAAGCTGGAGTCAAAGCTATCCAGCCCCACTCTGACTACTTGTGCAAACTCTAAGCCCTGGTTTCCTCATCTGTAAAATGGGAATAGTACCCGACTTGTTGGAAGGATGACATGACAACGTGTGTAAAATGCTAAATGGGGCCAAGCGCAGTGGCTCATGCCTGTAATCCCAGCACTTTGGGAGGCCAAGATGGGCAGATCACCTGAGGTCAGGAGTTTGAGACCAGCCTGGTCAACACGAGGAAACCGTCTCTACTAAAAATACAAAATTTAGCCGAGCGTGGTGGCACACGCCTGTAATCCCAGCTACTTGGGAGGCTGAGGCAGGAGAATCGCTTGAACCTAGGAGGCGGAGGTTGCAGTGAGCAGAGATCACGCCACTGTACTCCAGCCTGGGTGACACAGCAAGACTCCATCTCAAGACCAGAAAAAAAAAAAGCTAAACGGAATATCCAGGCACATGCTGGACACAGGAAACATTGTTACTGTGAGATGAGTGCCAGAGGCCCAGAGAGGGGAGTTGGCCAATGGAGCCTGAAAAACCAGGGGGTTCCAGGGGCTTGTCAGGCTGAAAAACCAACCCCCCAGGGGGTTCCAGGGGCAGACACATGCAGGGGCTGCCAGCTGGGCACCCGGGGGTACGTGCATTTCCTCCTGGGCAGGTGGGAGGGTCTATGGTGCCAGGTACGAGACAGGCACGGCAGAGCCAGGAAAATATCGTCACTTTATTTGCTACACTGACAGCAGCGCTGAGGGGAGTTGGAGGCTGCCATTCCTACTCGGGATGGTCCGAGGTGGGGGACAGCAGTCAACGCTTCCCCACGGTGGGGGTGGCCTCGGGGGAGGAGTGTAGACAATCGCCAACCTCGGGGATGTGGGAGGTGGTGGCGGTGGTGTCGCTGGAGAGGGGTCCAGTTGGTGGCTCAGAGGCAGGGAGTTCCAGTGTCTGGGGTGCCTGTAGGCCTGCACTACCTCAGGGGGCCGGCGGGCAGCAGCGGCCAGGGCTGCTCGGCCAGCTCTCGTTCCAGCTGCTTGAAACGCTTCTTGGAAGTCCGCTTGGGCCGGAGACGGCGCAAGCAGGCGGGGAGGCACTGGTCTAGCACGCTCTGCAAAGGGCAGGGAGGGTGTCAGGGGCAGCCGGGGCTGAGCTGGGATCAATCCACCCCTACCTCCCTTCTCTCCTGCTGCTGAGACCCAGGACGGGCCCCACCTCCAGCATGAAGGCCCCCACGAAGTTGAAGGTGACCAGACCCAGCAGCAGCAGCTTGAAGCAGGTGTCGGTGATGTTCCTCAGCGCCAGCGGCCCCTGCAGGAGGCCGGGGACCAGGACAAGGCCCACCAGGATGGAGCTCAGGAGTGCCAGGGCCACCAGGAAGGGCACTGGGAGCAGGAGAGTCTCTCAGGCAGGAGCCACGCCCCCGGGACCCACAGACACACGTGTGCACACCAGTCTCCACTCAGCCGGCATCTCTCCCATCTGCCTCCCCCAGCACCCCAGGGCTCCTTCCTCCCTCCCTCCGCCAGCATCTCCCGCCCACGCCTGCAGTGGCACCATTGGTGTAGAGGGGCCGGCGGAAGGGCGCCCCCTTGGACACGGCTGCAGCCAGGATGAGGTACTGGAAGCTGGACAGAGAGAAGACCACGGTGTTCTCATAGTTGGGCAGGTTGTCTGGTGCGGGCACTGTCCTGTTCAGAGGCACGAACCTGAGGGTACAGGGATGGGGGTCAGGGAACGAATGTGGGGTGGACGGGGCAGGGGCGGGATGGGGGTGGTCAGCTCCCCACTCACCACGGCTGGGCCAGGGTCAGGAAGTAGCCCCCTAGCTGCACGCCGGTCACCAGGGCCACCTGCAGCAGCAGGCTGCTGAGCACGGGCACGCTGAGCAGCGCCCCCGGCGGCCGCACCCGCCCCAGGGCCAGCGCTGGCCCCGTGCGGCTCATGAGCACTGCCACTGTGGTAGTGATGACCAGGTCAATGGCCAGGAACTGCAGGTCACCCAGGTTGGTGTTGATCTGCCACAGGGAAGGGAGGATAGAGGGGAAAGTAAGACCTGGCCCTGGCATCCCCTAGTCTGATAGCAGAGGCCCCACCCCTGCCCTGTCTGATGGGTAAGGCATCCCCCGGTCTAATGGGGGCAGCACCACTCTCCTGCCAGCCCAGTGGAGGAGGCATAGCTCTTTTTTTTTTTTTTTTTTTTGAGACGGAGTCTCACTCTGTCGCCCAGGCTGGAGTGCAGTGGCCGGATCTCAGCTCACTGCAAGCTCCACCTCCCGGGTTTACGCCATTCTCCTGCCTCAGCCTCCCGAGTAGCTGGGACTACAGGTGCCTGCCACCTCGCCCGGCTAGTTTTTTGTATTTTTTAGTAGAGACGGGGTTTCACTGTGTTAGCCAGGATGGTCTCGATCTCCTGACCTCGTGATCCGCCCGTCTCGGCCTCCCAAAGTGCTGGGATTACAGGCTTGAGCCACCGCGCCTGGCCGGAGGCATAGCTCTTGATGTGAGACAAACCTCTGGTCTGATGGAAAGGGCACCTGTGCTGACCTTCAGGACCTAAATCTGAGGGGAGGTTTCCCTCCCTGTAACAAACTCCCGGCCCCATGGGGAGGCTTCGGCTCTGCCTTGCGGAGTCCCTATAGCTACCAGAGCATGCGCAGTTGCCGCCCTCAGGAAGCTCCTCGCTTTCAGGCAGACACGGGGGCAGACCCGAGTGTAAGATGTGCGCTGCCCTACAGTGTCACCTCATTCGCTGGGGCTGAGCAGGCCATGCCCAGAGGAGGGGAGGGGAGATCTCCTCCAAGTAGGGTGTGGGAGGTACAGCCAAGGTATAGGACAGAACAAGTGCGTCTGGAGAAATGGGCAGACCTGTGGGAATGGGGCAGGGGCAAGGGTTTTGGCCCTGCCTCCATTCAGTCTTCCCTGCAGATGGGGGAGCTCCCAGAGTTGCAGTCAAGATGTTAGCCCATGACAGCTGCTGCCATTTGTGAGGACCTAGTGGGCACCAGGCTCCGTGCCTGGTGTTTTTCTCTTCTCCCCCGAGCCTCGCCACCTCTCCAACCACACAGCTGGAGAGTGGCAGGGTCAGGATCTGGGCCCACATCATCTATCCCAGGACCTGCCGGCTCCAAGGCACACGGCTGTGTCCCCTCCCTAGTCTTGGGACAGCTCTGGGTATGGAGCTCTGCAGGTACTCACCGTGTAGAGGATCAGGACAGAGATGAACTGGGTCAGGCTGTACAGGGCCATGTACTTGAAGACGCTGAACGAAGTGTCAAGGGAACAGCGCCCCTCCCTGAGTGGCAGGGCATGGACATTAGGGGGTCTAGGTTGACTGCCCAGCCCTGCCGAGCCCTCGCCCACCGGTCCCTGCCTGTCTTACCTGATGACCATGGGCACGCACTCAATACTGGCCATGCTCGAGGTGAAAGGCGAGACCACTGACGCTTCTGCCTGGGACAGCGAGATGCCGACATCGGCCGCCTTCAGGGCCCCACAGTCATTGGCGCCGTCTCCGCACATGCCCACGCAGTACCTGAAGAGAGGTGTGGCCCGGTGTGGCCCGGGGAACGACCCTACCCACCCCAGGCATGGGCTAGCAGAATATGATGACAGCTGGGCCCCTAATGCCACATGGTGCCTGGTGCACAGGAGGTGCTCAGTGAATAGATGCAATTATTATTATAATCATTATTATTATGTTTTTGAGACAGAATTTCACTCGTTGCCCAGGCTGGAGTGCAATGGCGCCATCTCGGCTCACTGCAACCTCTGCCTCCCAGGCCCAAGCGATTCTCCTGCCTCAGCCTCCCGAGTAGCTGGGATTACAGACACCCGCCCCCACGCCTGGCTAATTTTTTGTGTTTTTAGTAGAGATGGAGTTTCACCATGTTAGCCAGGCTGGTCTCAAACTCCTGACCTTGGGTGATCCACCTGCCTTGGCCTCCCAAAGTGCTGGAATTACAGGCATGAGCCATTGTGCCCAGCCTATTATTTTTTGAGACAGAGTCTCTCTCTGTTGCCCAAGCTAGAGTGCAGTGGTGTGATCTCTGCTTACTACAACTTCTGCCTCCCAGGTTCAAGTGATTCTCCTGTCTCAGCCTCTTGAGTAGCTGGGATTACAGGTGTGCACCACCACGCCCAACTAATTTTTGTATTTTTAGTAGAGATGGGGTTTCACTATGTTGGCCAGGCTGGTCTTGAACTCCTGACCTCAGGTGATCCACCTGCCTCAGCCTCCCAAAGTGCTGGGATTACAGGCATGAGCCACCGCGCCCGGCCTATTACTATTTTTTGAGACAGAGTCTTGCTGTGTTGCCCAGGCTGACGTGCAGTGGTGTGATCTCGGCTCACTGCAGCTGTGGCCTCCCAGGCTCAAGCAGTCCTCCTGCCTCAGCCTCCTGAGTAGCTGGGACGGCAGGTGTGTCACCACACCCGGCTAATTTAAAAAAAAAATTTTTTTTTTTTTGAGATGGAGTCTCGCTCTGTCGCCAGGCTGGAGTGCAGTGACACGATCTCGGCTCACTGAAACCTCCACCTCCCAGGTTCAAGCAATTCAACTGCCTCAGCCTCCCAAGCAGCTAGGACTACAGGCGAGCGCCATCATGCCGAGCTAATTTTTTTTGTACTTTTAGTAGAGACGGGGTTTCACCATGTTGGCCAGAATGGTCTTGATCTCTTGACCTCATGATTCGCCCACCTCTGCCTCCCAAAGTGCTGGAATTACAGGCATGAGTCACCGCGCCCGGCCTAATCTTTAAATTTTTTGTAGAGATGGGGTCTCACTTTGTTGCCCAGGCTGGTCTCAAACTCCTGGGCTCAAGCAATCCTCTCACCTCAGCCACCCAAAGAGCCACCAGAGATTACAGGAATAAGCCACCGCACCCAGGCTACAATGATTATTTTTAGCATGAAAGACCTGGGAGAGCCTGCCTGCTTTTGGTGGGGAGGGGTGACAGCTCTCTGGTGCCTGAGGAGGGAGACAGGGCCCTAGGGAAGGACAGATGAACAGATGAACGGACAAGCTCAGTCCCTGCAGGCCCTTGCCCACACCCTCTGCCGAGCACTCACTGAAGCTTCTGTAGCTCGCACACCAGCTCTGTCTTCTGCTCAGGGGCCATGCGGGCGAAGACAGTGCCCTGGACCAGGACCTGGGAGCACAGGGAGATGGGGGAGGGCTGAGGCACCTGCCAGGGAGAGCGAGCCATGAGGAGGGAGACAGAGTGGGGGAGGCGCGGGGCGGCCAGGGAGCTGGGGGCGGCCCTACCTTGGGCAGCAGCTTGGGGAAGTGCTTCATAATGATACCAAAGGTGGGCCCGCTGAGGGCCAGGTGCCTGGATCGGGGGTCTGGCTCCACGGTGTAGCTTGCAGCCTGGTCAGGATCCTAGGGGCCCAGGAAGCTCAGCTTAGCTCCCCCTGCCCACCCTGGAGAGTTGGGGCCTGGGTCAGGTGACACAGGGGTGGGGTCACTGGGTGCGGCACAGCTGGAACTCTGGGTTAGCCTCACCTTAATGCCATTCACGACTGTGGGGGACTCCATCGGCAGGAACTCGAGAGAGGCAGGCTGACCCCGCTCAGGGTGGGTGGCGTGGACGATGATCAGATGCTCCTGGGGGGCCACCATGCCACAGCCCCGGGCCACAGTAACCGCTGTCTGCAGGTTGTCCCCTGGAGGGTATGGGGCAAGGTGAGGGTCTGAGGCTATCCGGGGAGGCCATCCTCACCCTGATCCTGACAGATGGGAAAACAGGCTGGATGAAATCCATCTGCCACCACCAGCCGAGTGAGCTGAGGCAGGTTATCAACATCCTTTTGCCTCAGTTTCCTCATCTGTAGATCCAGGCATCGAAGGGTCTTAGGAGAAACTGGAGCCCCGGGCTGGAGCTCCATATCTACTCCTTTTTTTTTTTTTTTCTAAGACAACAGTCTCTCTCTGTTGCCCAGGCTGGAGTGCAGTGGTATGATCATGGCTCACTGTAGCCTCGACTTCCTGGGCTCAACCAATCCTCCAGCCTTAGTCGTCCAAGTTGCTGGGACCATAGGCACATGCCACCATGCCTGGCTAATTTTTGTATTCTTTTCTTTTGGCGGGGGGATGGAGTTTTGCTCTTGTTGCCCAGGCTGGAGTGAAATGGCGCAATCTCAGCTCACTGCAACCTCTGCCTCCCAGGTACAAGTGATTCTCCTATCTCGGCCTCCTGAGTAGCTGGGATTACAGGCCTCCACCACAATGCCTGGCTAATTTTTTGTATTTTTAGTAGAGACAGGGTTTCACTATGTTGGCCAGGCTGGTCTCGAACTCCTGACCTCAAGTGATCTGCCCGCCTCAGCCTCCCAAAGTGCTGGGATTACAGGCGTGAGCCACTGCGCCCGGCCATTTCTGTACTCTGTAGAGACGGAGTTTTGCCATGTTGCCCAGGTTGGTTTTGAACTCCAGGGTTCAAGGGATCCTTCTCCCTTGGCCTCTCCAAGTGCTGGGATTACAGGCACGAGGTACCGTGCCCGGCCAGAATCTTTCTCTTCCTCCTCCTTGAGCTTGTCACAGCTTTTTTTTTTTTTTGAGCCGCAGTCTCGCTCTGTTGCCCAGGCTGGAGTGCTGTGGCCGGATCTCAGCTCACTACAAACTCCGCCTCCCGGGTTTACGCTGTTCTCCTGCCTCAGCCTCCCAAGTAGCTGGGACTACAGGTGCCCGCCACCATTCCCAGCTAATTGTTTTGTCTTTTTTAGTAGAGACGGGTATCACCGTGTTAGCCAGGATGGTCTCGATCTCCTGACCTCGTGATCCGCCCACCTCGGCCTCCCAAAGTGCTGGGATGACAGGCATGAGCCACCACGCCCGGCCTTGTCACAGCCTTTGAGGCTGACATCATTATCCCCATTTCTCAGGGGCGCCGCCTGGAACCCGGGCTGTCTGACAGCACACTTGGGCTCCTTGGAAGTCACTCCACTCCTCTGAGCCTCAGTTTCCTCATCTGTCAAACAGGGATGACAATTACCACTTGGTGGGGGGGATATTGTGCAGATTCACGAAATGTTTAAAAAAGACCTGGCCTGAAGCAAGGGCCCAAAAAGATGCCCCAAAAAGGGATCCCTGGTACCCCTTCTCTCTGCTAGGAAGGGGTGGATTCATGCCCTGCTAGCCCGGGCCCCTACATGCCATTGTACCTGTCACCATGACGGCACGGATGCGGGTTCTCCGCAGAGCCTGGATAACTGGCGTTGTCTGCGGCTTCAGTAGGTTCCTCATGACCAGCAGCCCCAGGAGGCTCAGCTCTCGTTCCACAGTGTCCCTGGAGGGTGCGCAGACCTGGATCAGAGGCCACGCAGTAGCCAGAGCTCCTCTCCCAGCCACCAGGCAGGGCATCTTCCCTGGGCTCTGCCTGCATGAGAGCCTCCCTCTGCCCTGTCCTCAGAGAGGGTGGGACAGGGGACAGGCCCACCTTGTCAGTTGCTGGGCTGCCTCTAGGCTGGACACAGTGGGCAGTGACTTGCTGGCCAGGGCCACGACGCGGTAGCCAGCAGCTGTGTAGCTCTGCAGCATCTGGGCGAAGTCGGTGGGCACTGCCAGGGAGAGGCAGGTGTCACGAGGAGGGGACAGCAGGGACAGAGGCTGGGCACCCACCCCATTCTGTCCCAATGCCCAACCAGGGGGCCTCAGGGGCTGCCCCCTGCACCTGTCTCGGGGTTGCAGAGCCCTGCCACCAGCTCCGGGGAGCCTTTGACGTAGGCCTCGGGCTGAGAGGCCCCTGGCCACGCCACCACCACACTCATGCGCTGCAGAGCCGAGGAGAAGGGGAAGCGGCAGAGGACGCTGACTGGCACCGGGGGCTCCTCCTGGAGGGTTGGAGAGGCAGCTGAGGCGCTGGCTGCGGAGCCCACCCCTCTGCCCTGCACCCCAGAGGCTCCCCTCAGCTCACCATTCCCTGCAGCTGGGGCTCCCAAAGTGGAGGTCTCATCACTGCCAAGACCTGGGTCCCAAATGCCGAGTCTGCGGCCGGCTCCTCCTCCAGGACCTGGCAGGCAGGCAGGCAGGGAAGGTTGGTGTCTGGGGGCTTTGGTGCACAGAAAGATTTGAGCTAGACTCAGGGAAGACTTCCTTCGTGGGAGACTGGATGGTGGGTTAAGAATGTGGGCTTTGGAGTCAGGTAGACTCAAATTCAA
Organism: Chlorocebus sabaeus; assembly: GCF_047675955.1. Classification (NCBI taxonomy): domain Eukaryota; kingdom Metazoa; phylum Chordata; class Mammalia; order Primates; family Cercopithecidae; genus Chlorocebus; species Chlorocebus sabaeus. The sequence goes on along the minus strand of NC_132923.1, from coordinate 120,086,302 downwards.
ACTCTAGCTTTGCGGCTTACAAGCTGTTGGGTGACCTGGAACACGTTACTCCAAATCTCCCAGCCTCAGCATCCTCCGGGAAGCAACATTTGAGCTTGCCTGCTAGGGCTTGGGGAAGAGGAAATGAGACCAGGCCGCTGCAGCCGCGCGCTGGCGCATACTAGGCGCTCAGCATGTGACCCTGCCATTATTACGTTATTTTTATTTTAAGACAGAGTCTCACTCTGTCACCCGGGCTGGAGTGCAGCGGTGTGATCTCGGCTCACTGCAACCTCTGCCTCCTGGATTCAAATGATTCTCCTGAGTAGCTGGGACTGCAGGCATGTTCCACCACACTTGGCTAATTTTTATATTTTTAATAGAGATAGGGTTTCACTATGTTGGCCAGGCTGGTTTCAAACTTCTGACCTCAGGTGACCTGCCCACCTCAACCTCCCAAAGTGCTGGAATTACAGGCATGAGCCACTGCACTCGGCCTATCATTATTATTATTATTCTTTGAGACAGGGTCTTGTTCTGTTACCCAGGCTGGAGTACAGTAGCGTGATCACAGCTCACTGCAGCCTCACCCTCCCAGGCTCAATTAATCCTCCCACCTCAGCCTCCTGGGACTACAGGCATGCACCACCACACCTGGCTAATTTCTGTATTTTTGGCAGAGATGGGGTTTTGCCATGTAGGTCAGGCTGGGGTCCTGAGCTCAAGTGATCCTCCCGTCTCGGCCTCCCAAAGTGCTGGGAGCCACATTACAGGTGCGAGCCACTGCACCTGGCCTGTTATTATTAATGGTGGGCATAGTAAGAGACCACTCTGGAAGACTGAGAGGGAAGACGGGGTAGGATTCGTTAGGCCCCGCTGCCCAGAGGCAGGGGGCTGACCTGCTTGGCCTCCTCACCCAGCCAGTAGACTCCACCATCTTCAAGTCCATGGGGTCGCCCACGGGGGTGTCCTGGAGTCGGCTGAGGGCATGGCAGGTGGCCAGTGCTCGGAGCAGGGGCCCTACGGGCAGGCGGCGGGGCTCTGGGACCAGTGGCAGGAATGCCTGCCCCTTCAGGGGCACCACCCCCATCACGTCTAAGCCGTCCTCAGTGAGGGTGCCCGTCTGTGGGAGACAGGTGGGGGGGGTAGTGATGAGTCCTGGGATGGGGGTGCCCTGCTGAGCCGGGCATCCAAACCCCAGGCCCAGCAGACCCTATGGGAACCCCAGGAACCCGAGCTGGAGCCAGAAGATGCCCTTTCTTGCCTGCTGTCCTTGGCATATGCGGTTCCCTCTGCTGGCGTCCCCCTGCCCAGCCCCCGCTGTTTCCCTGTCTAACATCATCTCTTCCAGGGAGCATTCCTCCTTAACTCCCAAGGTCAGGGCAGGGGGTTTGCTCTGGGCTCCTACCCATGGCCTCTTCACTTCCCCACACTTGTGCACTGTGGTTAAGAACTCAGCCCACGGTTGGCACTCTCTCTCTCTCTATATATAAAAAAAATATATATATATATACATTTTTTTTTTCTTTCTTTTTTTTTCTTTGAGATGGAGTCTTGTTGCTCTGTCGCCCAAGCTGGAGTGCAGTGGCGCGATCTCGGCTCACTGCAACCTCCGCCTCCCGGGTTCAAGCGATTCTCCTGCCTCAGCCTCTTAAGTAGCTGGGATTACCGGTATGCGCTACCTTGCCCCGCTAATTTTTGTATTTTAAGTAGAGACGGAGTTTCAACATGTTGGTCAGGCTGGTCTCGAACTCCCAACCTCAGGCAATCCACCCGCCTCAGCCTCCCAAAGTGCTGGGATTACAGGTGTGAGACACCACGCCCAGCCTCAATATATTTGTTGACTGAGTGCACGAGTCAGTGCCTGCGTTCCCTACCCTAGACTCTAACTGTCCAAGTACGCGTTTGGCTCCTTGGCTAGCCTGGGAGCTATAGGAATCTGGTCAGCCCCCTCCCCAGTTTATTTTTTTGAGACGGAGTCTCGCTCTGTTGCCCAGGCTGGAGTGCAGTGGCTCGATCTTGGCTCACTGCAAGCTCTGCCTCCTGGGTTCAAGCGATTCTCCTGCCTCAGCCTCCCAAGTAACTGGGACAACAGGCATGCGCCACCACACCTGGTTAATTTTTTATACTTTTAGTAGAGACAGGGTTTCACCATATTGGCCAGGCTGGTCTTGAACTCCTGACCTCATGATCCACCCGCCTTGGCCTCCAGAAGTGCTGGGATTCCAGGCATAAGCCACTGCGCTGGGCCTTCTCCCCAGTTTAAAAGCTCTCCGTGGCCCCCGACAGCCTCTGAATGTCATCTAGCCTCTAGCCTCTGTCAACCAGGCCACTGCCTACCCAGCCCTGTCCTGCTCCACCACTCCCCATGCCCACGTACATGCCACATCTGTGCCACGCCACTCCCTGTGCCCCAGGTGCATGGTACATCTGTGCCATGTCACTCCCGCCTTTTACCCTTGCTCCTCCCTGACCTGCCCCTCACTGAGGTCACTGATGGACCTGCTCAGGGGGATTCCTTGACTGCCTTCTAAGGAAGTGTCCCCATCTACAACCCATCATGCTACCCCAATGGCTTCCTTCCTAAAACCCATCACCTACCCCCCACCCCGGCAGGTCCTCTGTGCACTCCTGGATCACTTATTTTGGTGGGGGACACACACACTCCAGTGACCACAAGGATGCCTGTGTTAGTCACTGCTGGGCCCCAAGGGTTGAGAGCAGCACGGGATGCACACTAGGGCCCCAGGCCCCCACCGGTAATTTTTTTTTTTTTTTTGAGTTTCACTCTGTCACCCAGGCTGGAGTACAATGGCGTGATCTTGGCTCACTGCAACCTCTGCCTCCTGGGTTCAAGCGATTCTTCTGCCTTAGCTTCCCGAGTAGCTGGGATTACAAGCATGTGCCATCATGCCTGGCTAACTTTTGTATTTTTAGTAGAGACGGGGTTTTGCCATGTTGGTCAGGCTGGTCTTGAACTCCTGACCTCAGGAGATCCGCCCATCTTGGCCTCCCAAAGTGCTGGGATTACGGGCGTGAGCCACCGTGCCTGGCCCCCCACCAGTTCTTGAACATATGAATACATGATTCTAGACATTTTATCTGCTAGACCATGAGCCCAGTGAGGGCGGGAGTGGGGTGGGGTGGGGGACAGGGGTGTATCCTCTGGGGGTTTCCATCCCTAGATAGGACCTGGCATCATGTGGGTGCTGCTGAGAGAATAACACGGGAGTGGAGGCCTGGTTGGGGTGCCTGTGGCTGTCCTGCTCCCCCGTGCCAACCCCGCCTGCGGCCCCACCTTGTCGAAACACACCAGCTGCAGCTTGCCCCCCAGGTTGATACGCAGTGGGTGGATGCAGAAGATGCCCTGTCTTCGCAGCCGGCCCTGGGCATAGAGCGTGCACACGGTCATGGCAGCAGGCAGGGCGGGCGGCACCACCACGGTCACCAGGTCCAGAGCCCGGATCACAATCTCGTTCAGAGGCAGCTGGCAGGGGGCACCATGAATGTGAGCACCTGGCTGGTTGGCCCCTGGGCCCTGCCGGCAGCACCCGCCACCCCACCCCCAAGGCTTACCTGGTTTCGGTAGAGGATGAAGATGCTGTAGATGGTGCCGAGGAGAGCTGAGGGGACAGCGAGGGACTAAGTGGGATTGGGGACCCAGGTGGGGAGGCTATGGGCAGAGGAGGGTACAGGGGGCCACTCACCCAGGACAGAGAGGGCAGCCACAAACTTCATGCTGTGTTTATAGAACTTGAAGTTGATGGGCCGGGGGTGCAAGATGGAGCTCACCAGGCCCCCTTTTGCTGTGCAGAACCCTGGGGAGGAGGCAGGGACCCCCAGGCAGGGAAGCCAGGGTGAGGACAGGTCTTCCCCACCCCTAGCCCTCCCGACCTGTGCCTTTGGAGTTGCAAGACACGGTGTTTGTGAGATTAGCCATCAGCAGTGTGGAGTCCTAACAAGTCTGGCCCAGCTCTTGTAGGCTTTTTAAGGGCTTTAAAGAAGGAACTAGTGGATAGCATCTAAACATTGGGTGGTTCCTCTTAAAATCCAGACAGGGAAGGCTCCTGCCGGCTGGCTATATCCCTGTCCACTCCAGCACTGTAACCCTGGTGGCTCCTCCAGACCTTGCAATGCTTGGCCTTAGTTTGGCCCAACTTCTCCTGCTAAGATGGGAATGTCAGACCCCAGCTGTGGGGCAACTTGCCTGAGGTCCCACAGCAGGGCAGCAGCAGAGGTGGCGTGGGGTCCAGGGTTTCAGGTCCCACCCTGCCCTGCTCCACCTCTCCCATGCGTGCTGAGCCCAGGATCTCTCTCAAGCCCAGCCTCCTGGCTTATACCTGTGCGGGTCACCACTGCCAGGACGTGCGGTCCCACATAGGCCCGGGCCTGCAAGATGAGGGTCCCGCAGAAGAGCGTGTGCCGCCGGTGTGTCTCTGCACAGTAGGGCCCCAGCCCCTCAGGCAGCGCCGTCTTCAGCACTGGAACGCTCTCTCCTGGCGAGGAACATGGTGTGATGACCCCTCCACACCCCTCCCTCCCACCAGCAAGCCAGGAGTTACGTGTACAACTGTCCCACAAGCTCTAGGTCTCCGTTAACTCGGTAACTAGGTGTGAACAAGAAATCACAGCCCCATTTTACAGAGAGGAACACTGAGGCTCAGAGAGGACAGAGACATAAAGGCACAGGGAGACACTCCTGGAAGCGGGTGGCAGCCAGCTCCCAGGAACCAGCGGGGGGGTCAGACAGAGCGTGTGTGGGCATCATGTGTGCAGTGGGGTGGGGTCGGGGGGTTGTTCTCTTTCTGCTACAATTATTTTATAACATGCATGGAGTGCTTTTCTAACTCCAACCAATAGAAGTATTTACAAGGGGCCAGATGCGGTGGCTCACGCCTATAATCCCAGCACTTTGGGAGGCTGAGGTGGGCAGATCACTTGAGGTCAGGAGTTCGAGACCAGGCTGGCCAACATGGTGAAACCCTGTCTCTACTAAAATATAAAAATTAGCCGGGTGTGGTGGTGGGCACCTGTAATCCCAGCTACTTGGGAGGCTAAGGCAGGGGAATCACTTGAACCAGAGAGGTGGAGGCTGCGGTGAGCCGAGATCGTGCCACTGCACTCCAGCCTGGGCAACAGAGTGAAACTCTGTCTCAAAAGAGGAGGGGAGGGAAGGTGGGAAAGGAGGGGGAGGGAGAAGAAGGGGTAGGGGAGAGGAATATTTACATGGAGGGGGCAAATATTTCCATAAGTTGGAATGAGAAGAGCACTGCATGCTTGCCATGGCCCTGTGAAGCCCTGGGCAGGCTGCCTGACAAACAGTGGCACTCCCTTATCGAATGCCTGCAGGCTGGGACTACTGAGCACCTACTGTGTGCACATTCCTTCGAGGGACTCAGAGACAATTCTGCCACGTCTGCCTCACAAGAGATGAACAGATGAAGCATGTATAGACAGTTTGTGGAGGGCTGGGCTCAGGGCGTGTGCCCACGAATCATACTGATCATAATTACTACTTTTTTTTTTCTGAGACAGAGTCTTACTCTGTCACCCAGGTTAGAGTGCAGTGGTGCGATCTCGGCTCACTGCAACTTCCACCTCCTAGGCTCAAGCTTAGCCTCAACCTCCCACCTCAGCCTCCCAAGTACCTGGGACGACAGATGTGCATCACTACACCTGGCTAATTTTTTGTATTTTTGGTAGAGACAGGGTTTCAACATGTTTCCCAGGCTGTTTTCAAACTCCTCACTTCAGGCGATCCGCCCACCGTGGCCTGCCAAAGTGCTGGGATTACAGGTGCGAGCCACTGCGCCCGGCCTACGATTAACTATTGTTATATAAATACAACGCCAGCCAGAAAGCTTCCCTGGAAAAAAACCACTATCCTGCGGTTTTTAGTAAACTCTCTCCAATCTCTACCATCAAAATATAACACATCTCAGAGAAAGAAATACTTGCACATATCAAGAGACACAGGACAAAGCTGCTCCTGTGGCATCCTGTGCAATGGCTGGAAAGTCACATTCTAAACACTCATGGCCAGTGGGGCGGTTGAGTCAGTTACGATACATCCGTATTGTGGACTCTCAGGTAGCCGTGAGGTGGGGCCATCCATGCTTGTGGAAGGATGCCCAGGAGAAAAAGCAAAGTATGGAACAATACACAGCACAGGATCCCACAGTCAGAACAAAAGGAGAAGCGTATCAGCGCATGTGCACACACGTTACGTGGAAAAAGGTGTGGAAGACACCTCACACCCTTCACAGTGGCTGCCCTGGGGAGGGGAAGGGAAGGGAAGGGGAGGGGTCTGTGGGGGAGTGAATGGGGACCCCAGTCTCTCACTATGGGAGAGGGCTTCCCACTCTCCTGTGCCATCTGGAATCTTTATGACCTGAAAGTGGGCACTGGTATAGAAACAGCTCAGATGCAGCCAGGTGCGGTGGCTCACGCCTGTAATCCCAGCACTTTGGGAGGCTGAGGTGGGCGAATCACTTGAGGTCAGGAGTTTGAGACCTGCCTGACCAGCATGGTGAAACCCCATCTCTACTAAAAATATAAAATTAGCCCGGTGTGGTGGTGCATGCCTGTAATCCCAGTAATACTTGGGAGGCTGGGGTAGGAGAATCACTTGAGCCCAGGAGGCGGAGGTTGCAGTGAGCTGAGATCACACCATTGCACTCCAGCCTAGGCAATAAGAGTGAAACTCCATCTCAAAAAAAAAAAAGGAAGAAATAGCTCAGATGCACTGGGTGGCCAGCCATTTATGCTGCACCTGTCATGCTGTTGAGCGCTTTGCGCAGCTCTGTCCAGGAGGAGAGCCTGACAGTCATCTTACAGAAGAGGAAACTGAGGCACGGAGAGGTTAAGTTGTAATGGCCCAAGAGTGTGAGGTTAGTAAGTGCTAAAGCCGGGACTGTTACTTGAGAGAAAAAGGAAAAGGAGGCCGGGCGCGGTGGCTCATGCCTGCAATCCCAGCACCTTGGGAGGCTGAGGTGGGTAGATAACCTAAGGTTAGGAGTTCAAGACCAGCCTGGGCAACATAGTGAAACTCCATCTCTACTAAAAATACAAAAATTAGCTGGGCGTGGTGGTGTGCACCTGTGGTCCCAGCTACTCAGGAGGCTGAGGCACGAGAATCACTTGAACTCGGGGGGTGGAGGCTGCAGTGAGCTGAGATCATGTCACTGCACTCCAGCCTGGACAACAGAGTGAAACTCCATCTCAAAAAAAAAAAAAAAAAAAAAAGGAAAAGGAAAAGGAAACTCAAATGAAAACTTTTGCTGCAGGGCAAAGGGTTGGATGGCAGGGGAGGAAGGAAGCTGCAGGCCAGGGGCTGGGGGCTCACCTGTCAGAGAGCTCTCATTCACCATGCACTCGCCGGCCACCAGGGCCGCATCGCAAGGCATCAGCCCACCCTCCTGGGGCAGCACCAGGCAGTCTCCGGGCACTAGCTCACTGGAGTCCACCCACTCTTCTTCTGCAGGCAGGTAGGAGATGAGCTCAGCTGGGCGGGGCCAGCCCTAGCCACGCCCCCCCAGGTTCCTGCCCCCACTCCCTGGGCTCTAGCTCCTCACCTCCCCCTGGCCGGCACACGCACACGCGCATGGACAGCTTGACCATGTCCCTTAGAGTCTGGCTTTGCTGTGGGCAGGGGACAAGAGGGCCGTGAGTGGGTGGGGGCCCCTGGGGACCCACCTGCCCCATCCCCGCCCACCTCATGGCACTCGCCTTTCTGGTCTTGTACAACGACAGGCAGATGGAGATGGCGGAAATGAGGAAGATGCACAGGGCGTACCAGTAGTAGTGGTCAGCCAGCCACAGCGCGATGCTGAAGGCCTGGAACCCATAGTAGGGGTTCAGTGCCTGGGGGAGGGGCAGGAGGCAGCGTCAGGGCTGCGTCCCCCAGGGCAGCCCAGCCACAAGCTGGGTCTCCTGTGCCCATGGGAGCAGAGGGCCCAGTGGCTGCCAAAGGACTGGAGCCAGGCCTTTCTCCTGGTCAATCCCATCCCCACCCACCCAGACATCCCCAGGGCCCTCAGTTTCTCCACTCCAAAGAGGACAAGGGTTTATGACCAGCCTGGTCGACATGGTGAAACCCCATCTCTACAAAAAATACAAAAATTAGCCTGATGGGGTGGCCTGTACCTATGCTCCCAGCTACTCAGGAGGCTGAGGTGGGAGGATCACTTAAGCCGGGGAAGTGGAGGTCGCAGTGAGCTGAGATCGCGCCACTGCACTCCAGGCTGGGTGACAGAGAGACACCCTGTCTCAAAAAATATAAACAAATAAATAAATAAATAAATAGAATGAGGGTATTTACTGAACCCCCACTACATGCCATGCGCTTTATCTAAGTGTCACACAACAGCAATGACAAATCCACAAGGCGGGTGCCACCATTAGCACCATTCTACAGATGAGGAAACCAAGGCATGGACGGGTTAAGCCACTGGCCTAAAACCACATAGTTCCAGCCGGGTGCGGTGGCTCATGCCTGTAATCCCAGCAATTTAGGAGGCCGAGGTGAGTGGGTCACCTGAGGTCAGGAGTTCGAGACCAGCCTAGCCAACATAGTGAAAGCCTGTATCTACTAAAAATACGAAAAAAACAAAAAAAAATTAGCTGGGCGTGGTGGCAGGCGCCTGTAGTCCCAGCTACTTAGGAGGCTCAAGCAGGAGAATCGCTTGAACCCAGGAGGCAGACGTTGCAGTGAGCCAAGACCGTGTCACTGCACTCCAACCTGGGCAACAAGAGCAAAACTCCATCTCGAAAACAAAAAACCAAAAACCAAAAACCACATAGCTCCTAAGAGACAGACTGATTTATACGGGGCCAGACTCAAAGATCTCTCTCTCTTTCATGGTGCCTGCCCCTGGTCAGAGGGCTGGGATGTTCACACTTTATTCTAGATGTGCCCAGGTCACTCACTGGCTTCTCTTTGTCCCTGTGTGACCTTGGCCATGTCACAGCCTCCCACTGAAGCTTGGGTTTCTCAGGTGTGAACAGTACAGTCCCAGGCCCAACCCACGGGGCTGCTGGGAGCACAAAGTAGGGGATGCACAGAGAGGACCCAGGCTCTAGAGTGTGTCTCTGGGGACCCGGTAGGAGCTTAGGCCGTGTGGATTTGCCTCTTGGCCTCCAATCCTTGCAAGTGGGGCCCCAATCTGTGACCCAAGCCTTGGGCAGAACCTCCAGTTCCTGGACCTGGTCTCTCTGGCTGGGCTGACTGCGGCAGGTTCTGAGATGACGATCTACTATGGAGAAGGGGACAGCTGGTCTGGTTGCCACCGTAAAGTGGCCCAGAGGAGGCAAGCCCTGGGCCAAGGTCACACAGCACGCCAAGCCAGGGCTGGAGCAAGACCCAGGGACAGCCCTACCTCGTCCACCAGCAGCTGGGGGTAGGACTTGACCGGTACGCTGATCACGTTGGGGCCATAAATGGCCTTCCTGGAAGAGGGGATGAGTCCAAGCCATTAGAAGGAGGAGCTGTGGCTGGACCCTCCCGGGGTGAAGGAGCTCCTCATTTTACAGCTGGGGAAACTGAGGCCCAGAGAAGGCAGGTGACTGGAAGCCAACCACATTGGGGAGCAACACAAGGGGCCTCAGTTCTCAGGACGCCCCGGCCTCGGGCAGCACTGACCTCACCGTTTGGTCCTGGAGGCTGAGGCCATGGCGGGAGCGGTGGATGTCGTCACAAGAGCGGCCGTGGTCCAGCAGGCTGGGGATGGGTGCGAGGGGACACGCATGGGCCACGGGGCCTGAGCTCTGCATTCCCTACCCTGTGCAGGCTGGAGACTATTGGCTCCAGGCTCCCCATCCCTCTTCTGCCACACTGAGCTCCTGGGAGCAAGTAAGCCCCCCTTGAACCCAAGGCTTGGCTTTGCCCTTTTATTCCTCTCACTGGGCTCCAAACCAAGTCACTGAAGAAGGAGAACAGAGAGATGATGCTAACAATATGAACAGTGAAAGAGTAGCTGTTATTTAGTGATAAGGGCACTATTTATACTGATGATACCTTGGGCGAGTCACTTAACCTCTCTGCCTCAGTTTTCTCATCTGCAAAATGGGGGCAGTGACAGCACCTACCACATAGGGCCATGGGTGGATTAAGTGGAGCAAGCCTCATGGACTGCTTTGGACGTGCCTGCCATTTGCTAAGTGATGAATGCACAAGTGATTTTTGCTATTATCCCCATTACGCAGCAGAGGCTGTTGCTGCCATCCCCATCTCCCCTCTGCCTCACTTCCACGACAGCTGGACCCTGTAAACACCTGTCTTTACCTGAGGCCTTCTGGCTGTGTGTGCACCCTCTGCCTGTGAGCCTGGAAAGCGCAGAAGGTTCGTGTCCCATGACTGATAATGGCAGGGAATTGATGAGTAAGTGTCCCAGCTCCCTCACTCCCTGTGTGAGGTCACTCGGAGGTGTGTGGTCTCCACTGTCCTGAGGAGATCCCCAGGGTGACTGAACTCGGGGTGTCCACAGCAGTGGCAGCCAGCATAACCTCCCTCCGTGCTTCCGTCCCTTCCCCAGCACTGCCTGGGATCATCTTCAGAACAAACTCCCTGCCCTTGCGACCTCGGCTGGGGGTCTGCTTCTGGGGCATTCAAACTGAGGTGTGTGAGCAGGTCCCAGGGGCTCACGCCTGTAATTCCAGCACACTGGGAGGCTGAGGTGGGTAGATCACTTGAGGTCAGGCATTCAAGAACAGCCTGGCCAACATGGTGAAACCCAGTCCTACAAAAAATACAAAAATTAGCTGGGTGTGGTGGCACGCACCTGTAATCCCAACTACTCGGGAGGCTGAGGCAGGAGAATCCCTTGAACCCAGGAGGCAGAAGTGCAGTGAGCCGAGTTTGTGCCACTGCACTCCAGCCTGGGCAACAAGAGCGAAACTCCATCTTAAAAAACAAACAAACAACAAACCCCCCCCCCCACACACACACACACACAAACTAAGGTGTGTGGTGAGCTTGTGTTTTTCTTTTTTGAGATGGAGTCGTGCTCTGTCACCCAGGCAGGATGGAGTGCAGTGGCGTGATCTCAGCTTACTGCAACCTCTGCCGCCCGGGTTCAGGCGATTCTCCTGCCTCAGTCTCCTGAATAGCTGGGATTATAGGCACATGCCATCATGCCCAGCTAATTCTTGTATTTTTAGTGGATACAGGGTTTCAGCATCTTGGCCAGGCTGGTCTTGAACTCCTGACCTTGTGATCCACCTGTCTTGGCCTCCCAAAGTGCTGGGATTACAGGGGTGGGCCACCGCGCCCAGCCCGAGCTCGTTTCTTAAGCCTTTTGTAGGTGGCAGAGCAATGACTAAACCCCGAGGGGACAGTCTGAGTCCAGAGCTGATGGTCTGATTCACAGTGGTGTCACCACCTCGGACCAGATGCGGTGCCAAGCTCTACGTGAATTATTATCTATTTCACTGTCAAAACAATCCTAGGAGGAAGAAGTTATCTTCATGCTCTATTTACAGACAGAAATCCCAGGCCTGGAGGGGCTCAGTTACCTGCCCAAGGTTTCAGAAAACAAAAGCATCAGAGGTGAGAGGGGAGCCCAGGCCATGCCATGCCACCATCTATGCCCAAGCCAGTGCCACTCTGGGAGGTGATGAGAGCCACACAGGCCCTGACTCCTACCTGACCTGGTAGAAGGCTTGCTGGGTCTCAATCCAGATATAGCGCTGGCCCTGGAAGAGGTAATACCGCAGCATCCGCTTCTGGGTGGGAGAGAGGAGAGGATGGGTTGGAAGCTGGCCCCAGCCCCAGGAGTGTGCTTGTGCTGGGAGCTGAGGGATGGGGAGTAGCGGGCAGTGACTGGAGTCACCAGACGGAGAGGTGGGGAGGGGCGTGAAAGTGTAAACGTGCTCAGAGAGCATCCTGGATGTTTGGGACAACAGAACCAAAAGGTGATTGGAGAATATGAAGTCTGACTCTCCCATTGCACAGATCATGAAACTGAGGCCCAGAGAGGGGCAAGGACTTTTCCAGAACCCATCCGTCCACTCACCGCCTCCTCGCTCTTGTGGAGCTGGGCCGTATCCTTCCAGGCACCCTCTGGTACCGCCCCCACTGCTGCCTGGCTCCGGCCATCCTCCACCTGGGCCTGTGGGGGCGGCTCCAGACTGGGGAGAGGGGGTGGGAGTTACTATCAAGTTCTGGGAGCTGCCCTGGCACCTCCCCATGCTCACAGAGCCACCTTCCCTCCCTAGGATGGGAGGTGCCAGAGTCAGTCTTCATCAGGGGGCAGAGGGTTGGGGAGGCCAGGGGATCAGGGGCTTCTGGGAAGCGGCAATGGGGCTGCCTCACCTGCCCTCACCGATGGCCTCAGTCTGCACCTGGACAGTGAAGAGCTGCCAGGAACTATCCTGGAACACAGAGGTGTGGACTCAGTCCCGGAAGAGTCCCCTCCCCTCCCAGGCCCTGTCCCACAGCCAGGGGGCCCCTGCTGGAGAAGGCAGAAATCAAGGCTATGGGGAGCCCTCCAGAAACCACCTGACCCGTCTCTTGTGCCCACTGCTGAGATGGGAAAGCTGAGGTCCAGAGAAGAGCAGGACCTGCCTAATGTCCTATGGAAAGTCAGTGGCCGGGTTGGCACCCAAGCATCCTCCACCCCCGACCCTGACCCTCACTGCCCTTCTTTAGCCCCAGGCTCGGCCTGATTCTCACCTCTTTGTCTCTTATTTCGATAACGAGTGTTTCGGCGTGGGCCAGGTTGCAGGGCCGGAGCCGCAGCCGCACCCCCCACAGGGGCTTCCAACGGAAGAGCAGCAAAGGGATCCCAGCCATCATCCAGACCACGACGTGATAGCCGATGACCCTCCATGGACTGCCACAGTAGCCGCTGAGCCTCTGAGAACACAGCGAGAGAGGGCCCAGGTCGGGGTGGGGGCAGGGCTGGAGTAGGAAGCTGGGGTGTCTGGGTGGGCCTGGGCACTCTCCCCCTGCAGCTTTTCCCCACCCCACTCTGCCCACTCACCACGGATGAAACTGAGGAGCTGAGGGGATCTATTGATGTCCCTATCGTCAGGGTCCCATAACCGGTGGGCGTGCTGCCCACGAGAGGGCTGCTGTCTGTGGACAGAAAAGAGAAAGGTCATTTGGGGAGGTGCCTCCTCCTCTTGCTTCCTTAAAAACAATAAACATCAGCCTGGGCGCGGTGGCTCACGCCTGTAATCCCAGCACTTTGGGAGGCCGAGGTGGGTGGATCACTTGAGGTTAGAAGTTTGAGACCAACCTGGCTAATATGGTGAAACCCATCTCTACTAAAAATAAAAATATTAGCCGGGTGTGGCGGCACATGCCTGTAATCTCAGCTACTCAGGAGGCTGAGGCAGGGAAAATCACTTGAACCCGGGAGGTGGAGGTTGCAATGAGGCGAGATCACGCCACTGCACTCCAGCCTGAGCAACAGAGTGAGACTCCATCTCAAAAAACAAAACAAAACAAAACAAAAAACAATAAGCACCTGGTCTGATAGAGCCCAAAGCTCATGTCTTACTGTGTCCCTTATCTGGCTCTTCTGTCAGTTCTTACTCACAGTGTTTTTTTTTTTTTTTTTTGAGACAGAGTGTCACTCTGCCACCCAGGCTAGAGTGCAGTCACGTGATCTTGGCTCACTGCAACCTCTGTCTCCCAGGTTCAAGTGATTCTCCTGCCTCAGCCTCCCGAGTAGCTGGGATTATAGGCAGGCACCACCATGCCCAGCTAATTTTTGCTTTTTTGTAGAGATGGGGTTTCACCATGTTGGCCAGGCTGGTCTCGAACTCCAGACCTCAAGTGATCTGCCCACTTTGGCCTCCCAAAGTGCTGGGATTACAGGCGTGAGCCACCGTGCTTGGCCAATAGTGTCTTGTTTCCTTGCGTGTGTGGTTCTCTCTGCTGTGTATGGCCCAGAATTGGAGAATGGGGCCTGGTCAGTGCCCCAAGCCCCCACGGTGCTCGTGCATCCAGCCATTAGCTTTCTTGGAGCTCTGGGTCTCACTTTTCCCTCCTCATCCAGTCCCTACCCTGAGGGCAGGGGTCATGGCTGCTTATCTTCATTCGATCCCGTGCCCAGCCCAGGTCTGGCAGTGAGGAGATGCAAAATCGAGTCTGGACTGATAAGAGGTCAGTCCTGCAGGCCTATCTTTACAGATGGGTAAACTGAGACCTGCGGGATGTTATCAGGTGGTTCTATTGTAGATATTCTTTTTTTTTTTTTTTGAGATGAAGTCTCGCTCTGTCGCCCAGTCTGGAGTACAATGGCATGATCTTGGCTCACTATAACCTCTGCCTCCCAGGTTCAAGTAATTCTCCTGCCTCAGCCTCCCGAGTAGCTGGGATTACAGGCACCCGTCACCACACCCAGCTAAGTTTTGTATTTTCAGTAGAGACGGGGTTTCACCATGTTGGTCAGGCTGGTCTCGAACTGCCGACCTCAGGTGATCCGCCCACCTCACCTCCCTGAATGCTGGGCTGACAGGCTGAGCCACTGCGCCTGGCCACAGATATTTTTTTCACTCCTCGCTCCTGTGCTGTAGAGCTGTGGCCTTAGCAGGGCAGGCAGCCAGTGGATGTTCTGGGGTTCCAGAGTGGGTAGAGCTCACCACTCCCGCCCTTGGACAGCCTCTGTCAAGGTTCATCTACGGTCCTAGACCACCTGGAGCACCTTTTACACATGCAGATGCCGGGGCCCTCCCCAGACTGGCGGGATCAACTCCTCAGGCCCGGGCAGGGGTGGGCTGGGCATCTGTGGTTTCATAGGAGCCTCTGGAGAAGTTCACTGAGCAGGCTGGGAAAGTTGGGCGGGTGGGGGTAAGGCTGCTGATATTCTGGGCTCCCTCCCCCATCCCCCAGTCTGAGCCCTTCTAAAATTTCTACCCAGAGTCCAGAGTGCCCCAGGCAGCTGCTGTGGGCACAGTACCCCCAGCCTCTGAACAGCCCCATCCCCAAGCACTCTGGCTTCAAGACTCCTAGAGGGCTCACTGTGCACAGGGTCACCTTGCCCTGGCTCTCTTTACATGGCTAACGTATTAACCCTGCCAGGTAACCTTGGTTGTGATCTCCTTTCATTAATTAATTAATTAATTAATTTTTCACTCTTGTAGCCTCAGCCTCCCAAAGTGCTGGGATTACACGCATGAGCCACCGGGCCCAGCTTACAGTTTTCAGTATATAAGTCTTTTTTTGAGACACAGTCTCTCTCTGTCACCCCTGGAGTGCAGTGTCACAATCATAGCTCACTGCAGCCTTGACCTCCCAGGCTCAAGCGATTCTCCCACCTCAGCCTCCAAATAGCTGGGACTACAGGCACAGACCACCACGCCCAGCTAATTGTTTTTTTTTTTTTTTTGAGACGGAGTCTCGCTCTGTCGCCCAGGCTGGAGTGCAGTGGCGCGATCTCGGCTCACTGCAAGCTCCGCCTCCCGGGTTCACGCCATTCTCCTGCCTCAGCCTCCTGAGTAGCTGGGACTACAGGCACCCGCCACCGCGCCCGGCTAATTTTTTGTATTTTTAGTAGAGACGGGGTTTCACCGTGGTCTCGATCTCCTGACCTTGTGACCCGCCCACCTCAGCCTCCCAAAGTGCTGGGATTACAGGCGTGAGCCACCGCGCCCGGCCAGCTAATTGTTTGTTGTAGAGATGGGGTTCTGTCTTTTTGCCCATCATTTGTTCTTAAGAATTTCTTTTTTGATGCTGTGTTTCTTTCTTTTTTTTTTTTTTTTTGAGACGGAGTCTCGCTCTTGTAGCCCAGGCTGGAGTGCAGTGGCCGGATCTCAGCTCACTGCAAACTCTGCCTCCCGGGTCCACGCCATTCTCCTGCCTCACCCTCCCGAGTAGCTGGGATTACAGGCGCCCGCCGCCTCGCCCGGCTAGTGTTTTTTGTATTTTTTTAGTAGAGACGGGGTTTCACCGTGTTAGCCAGGATGGTCTCGATCTCCTGACCTCGTGATCCACCCGTCTCGGCCTCCCAAAGTGCTGGGATTACAGGCTTGAGCCACCGCGCCCGGCCGATGCTGTGTTTCATACAGCAAGTGCCTTTGCCTCTCCGGGCTTCCATTTCTCATCTCTAGGACGATAGTCTCGAAGCATCCAGCACACACGGAGGCAGAAGCCAGCTCGTCCCAGGTATTTGAAGTTCCTTGGAGGGGTTGCCTGGAGAGGTGAGCAGGACCCGGCTTCCGGACCAGGGGCGCGTGGCTTCTGCTCATCCATTTCCCAGGCTCTCTTCTCCTTTCACATCACCGTGCTGTCTGAAGCCACGGCTGCCCCACGGCTCCCTAGGCCCATTCAACAGTTGCTCCTTGTACCTTAAAACCCTCAGGCCAGCCAGGCGCAGTGGCTCACGCCTGTAATCTCAGCCCTTTGGGAGCCCGAGGCGGGTGGATCACAAGGTCAGGAGATCAAGACTAGCTGAGACCATCCTGCCTAACATGGTGAAACCCTGTCTCTACTAAAAATACAAAAACAAAATTAGTTGGGTGTGGTGGCGGGCGCCTGTAGTCCCAGCTACTTGGGAGGCTGAGGAGGGAGAATGGCGTGAACCCGGAAGGCGGAGCTTGCAGTAAGCTGAGATCACACCACTGCACTCCAGCCTGGGCGACAGAGTGAGACTCAGAAAAAAAAAAACAAACAAAAAAAACCCTCAGGCCAACAGCCCAGCGGGCTCAGGGATGGGAACGGAGCCATCACTGTGGTGCTGATTTGATTTCCTCCTGCACCAACCCACAAGGTGGGTTCCCTTACCCAGTTTGACAAACGAGAGCACTGAGCGTCTGGGGCAGCTGCCCTCAGACTTGTCTCACAGCTGGAACAGGGCTGACCTTACTCCCAGGTCCTCTCTGCCCAGCACACCGACTCCTGACATTCCCATCAGCATCAGGCTCATGTGGGTGTCACTGCCCTGCCTGCTCACAGTACCTGCCATGTGCTGGGGGGTCAGGAAACACTGACTGACTGACTGAATGAATGCCCGTCTCATGGACACAACAGAGCTTGAAGGCAAAGGTGGTGGGAGTTGGGGGGGGAGGGGCTCAAGCCTCTTCCTTGTTCTTTTTTTTTTTTTTTTTTTTTAAAAGAGACAGGATCTCACTCTGTCACCCAGGCTGGAGCACAGTGGCACAATCCTAGCTCACTGCAGCCTTGATCTCCTGGGCTAAAGGAGGTCCTCCTGCCTCAGCCTCCCGGGTAGCTGGCACTATAGGCAGGTGCCACTGCACCTGGCTAATTTTTTTTTAGTAGGGACAGGGTCCCATTTTGTTCCCTAGGCTGATCTTGAACACCTGGCCTCATGCGATGCTCCTACCTCAGCCTCCCAAAGTGCTGGGATTACAGGTTTGAGCCACCAGGCCCAGCCTCAAGACTCTTTATGAACAAAAGGTTCTTCATAAAGAGGGTGGAGTCCCCAGTATGTAAACAGCGGTCCCCCTGGGAAGTTCTTCCTCATGTCAATTGTATGACTGTCACTTCACAATGGCACTCTCTCAGTCAACCTTGGCAAGGAGGAGGAGGAGTACGGAACTTGAGGGAGGAAGTCACTGCTGTGGAAACCTCCAGAGCCCCTCCCTGCAAGGATCATGCCCAGGGCACTCTCTCCTGCAGTACATCTGTTTATCCCCAGCCACAGCCCAGTCTCCCCAGGGCGGCTGCAGGAGGGTATCCGAACACTCACCAGCTCAGACCACCAGCCCAGAACAGGCACCCACAGGCTGTGTGGGGGGCGAGAGCACCTTCATGATGGCATTGCTCTTTTTTTTTTTTTTTTTTTTTTGAGATGGAGTCTCCCTGTCTCCCAGGCTGGAGTGCAGTGGCGAGATCTTGGCTCACTGCACCCTCTGCCTCCCAGGTTCAAGCGATTCTCCTGCCTCAGCTTTCTGAAGTAGCTGAGACTACAGGCACACGCCACCACACTCAGCTAATTTTTGTATTTTTAGTAGAGATGGGGTTTCACCATGTTGGCCAGGCTGGTCTTGAACTCCTGACCTCAAGTGATCTGCCCGCCTTGGCCTCCCAAAGTGCTGGGATTACAGGCGTGAGCCACTGTGCCTGGCCTGTCATTGCTCTTCTGATTAACAGCAGCTCCCATGGAGCGCTCACCATGCCCTGTGGAAGCCCTTCAGTGTGCTAACTCAATGAAGCTTCACACACAACCCTCTGGGGTAGTGACTATGATTATCCCCATTGTACAGTTGGGGAAACTGAGGAACAGCATGTGAATCCCTTGTCCAGGGTCATAGAGTTTGAAAGGGGAGAAGCTGGAAATGAGTGTGTCTGAATGAGCACATTCCTCCTTAAGACCATTCCATGAAAAGTACAGATTAGGATTCCCATTTAAAACGCGGCTCAGAGAAGTGGATTAACAAGCACAAAGTCACACAGCTATGAGCGGCCAAAACTGGACTTGAACTTGGTCTGAGGTCACAGCCCCGGGGCAATGTCACCAGCACTGTGGAGCGGAGGGGCTAGAGCCATTTGGGACCTCTTATTTCCTGCGGAAGCCTCGGCTTCCTGCTGGTGACCTGGCAGCAGTCCAGGGCGGCTGCCTCCTCCGGGGCTGTGGTTCCCGGAGGCAGGGAGCTCCTGTCTTCTGCCAGGCTGGGGCGGGAGTGTGTGTGAACCGTCTTCCCATCTTTGGATCTGGATTCTAGGGGACGTCTTTCCTCATTCTTTCCCCTCCCTCGCCAGGGGTGCACTCTAGGCTGTGGGGCTGGAGGCTGAGTGACAGACACTGAGATGAGACTTTTCTGGATAGAGGAGGGTGACTGGCCCCATTCCCAGCAGGTGGGATTTAAATTAGACCCTGGAGGAGTGGGCGTAGGGCAACTGGCCCGGGATGGGTCGCATGGAGGGTGTGGCCCTTGGTCCCGGGTGTGACAGCTTTTCTCTAGGGGCCTGAGGCAGGGGATCAGGAGTGGTGCTGTGGCCCAGGACATCTACCCAGAAAATGCGGTCCTGGCTTCCCCAATCCCATTCATTCATTCAGCCCAGAGGGGTTGCCCAAAGGCCCGAGGATGCAGCCGCCTCCCCGACCTGGACATCCGTCACTCGGGGTGAGATCCAATTAAGTGGACGTGGGGTGGCCTCCCCGTCCCCACACGCCCCAGGACCCTCTTGCACAAGCGCCCGGCTTCCAATCCCGCGGCTGTGGGGTGCAGGGGAGGGGAGGGACTGGCTGTGCGCGTCGACGCCATCCCCGGCCTCGGCGTCTCTGGGAAGAAACCGGGGCCGAGTCCCCGTCCAAAGGGAGGGGACGGGCCCAGGATCCCTGCCCAGGGCCCGCTCCCTGGGCTCGCGACCCCGCGATGGGGGGCGTCACCTCCCCTTTCCCTCGAAGGGGCGACGACTAGGGGCGGGCCCGGGACCGCACAGGGCTCGGGCCGACCCGGGCTCCTCACTCACCTGCGCTCATGCCGGCTCCTCGCGCTCATCGCCGGCCCCGGCGCTGCGGCCCTCGGCCTGGGCCCAGGCGTGCTCAAGGCCCTGGGCAGGGGCGCGGTCCGGGCGGCCCGGGGCGGGGGACGCTGGGCTGGCGCGGGGCTGGAGCTGGGCTGGCGCGGGCGGGGCACCTGGGCTACCAGGCTCTGCGCGGCTCCGACACTGCCGCAGTCCCTCCGTGCGCGCCGCAAGCCCCGCCCGGCCCTCTGCGGCCCTCTGCGGCCCTCGCCACGCCCGCGCCCGGGCTGCCGGGACTTGTAGTCCCCTCCGACTCCTCAGCACACACCGGGGGCGGGGCGACCTGAGACACACCTCACGGAGGCAGCCCCCCTGCATGTCCCAGTGGTTAGGGACTGTGCGTGCTGGTCCAGCTCTCCATGTCTTCCAGGCCATGCGACCGTGAGCAAGTCACTGATCCTCTTTGGCCCTCTTTTCCCAACTTATAGGATAGCAATGCCTGCTTCACAGAGAACTGCTGCGAGGATCACACAAGTAAATGCGTGTCGACTGGGTGTGGTGGCGCATGCCTGTAATCCCAGTTACTCGGAAGACTGAGGCAGGAGAATCGCTTGAACCCAGGAGGTGGAGGTTGCTGTGAGCCAGGATCGTGCCATTGCACTCCAGCATGGGCAAAAAGAGCGAAACTCCGTCTCAAAAAAAAAAAAAAAAAAAAAAGAAAAAGAAAAGAAAATGCGTATCAAACACTTGAGACAGTGCCTGGTGCTGCTTGATGAATGCAGAGAAGGAAGACACACCTACCCAGAGATTCACAGGGTCAGATGTGCCTCCACAGAGACCCAGGGAGAGTCTGCCATGATGCACTGGAGGCCTTGAAATGCCAGAGAAAGAGAAGCCTCACAGCGTGACCTGTAGACACACCTGCACTGAGGGGATTCATAGAGACCCCTGAAAGGCACCAGAGATGTCATACCTGTGTGCAGCATTTATCCCGCTACCCCATAGTGACAGGCACAGGCATAGTGCTCCCTGTCTCCAGGACCTCTGGACAGAGAAGCTCCAAAGGGGAGAGTGGATCTGTGAGATCCCAGGGCAAACAAGGGAGGGTTCACGTTAGGGCCAAGGATAGACTTGGGCAGGATCACCAGTCATTTGTCCAGGATGAACTTATGGAGTGCCAGCACCGCTCTAGGAGCCAGGAACGTGAGAATGAACAAAACAAAACGCCCTTTTTCCTGCGGAGGCTGCTGTCTACTGAGAAGTAGCCCTAGTCAAGGAAAGGAAAACTCCAACGATCCCTGTTGTGGAAGGGGCTGGAAGGAGACACAGCTGTGATGGTGGTGAGGGTGTGGGTAGGGGATAGACCCCAGGAGGGAAAGCAGCACCTGATTCATAGCAAGATCCCAGTGACTATTTGGTACAGGAACATGCATTGGCAGGACTTGCTGGTGGATAGGATGTGGGGGTGCAGGAATGTGTGGAATTCAAGATGCTTCTCAGGGTTTTGGCTTGAGCAGTGGGGTGCCAGTGGAGCCATTTACTCAGCTGGGGCAGGCTGCCCGAGCCAGCCGGTTGGGGGCCATTCCTGTTGACCACCTGGGGCGTGGGACTGGCTTCCTTGGGCCAGGTGACAAGAGTTGTTTCATCTTCCGGTGACACTTCCAGGGGAGGCAGGTTGCTTAACTTTTCAGAACTCCCATGTCCTCCCCTAGGGCTTAGCTCAGTTTCTGGCAGGAACCCAGCCTCCAGGGCAGCAGGAAGGCTGGCTTTGGAAGTGGCTAGCCCAGGTGGCCTTGGCAAGAGGTAGTATGGTACGGCGGCAAGGGGCTGGCTCTGGTATCAGAAAGACATGGATGTGTGAGTTGCTTTCTAGCTGTGTGAGCTTTAAAACGTCACTTTCCCTCTCTAAGCCTCTCCTTCCCCACCTACAAAATGGAAGTCATGGAGAGGATGAAATGAGATGGCAGGAACTTGGTAGAAGCCAGCTGCTTGCTTTAGATCCTGGCACTGGATGAGAGGCTTCAGAAAAGCAGAGGGGGCCGGGTGTGGTGGCTTATGCCTGTAATCCTGGCACTTTGAGAGGCTGAGGCAGGTGGAGCAACTGAGGTCAGGAGTCCAAGACCAGCCTGGCCAAGGAGGCAAAACCCCACCTTTACTAAAAACACAAAAATGAGCCAGGTGTGGTGGTGCGCGCCTGTAATCCCAGTTACTCAGGAGGCTGAGGCAGGAGAATTGCTTGAACCCGGGAGGCAGTGAGGGCAGTTGCAGTGCGCCTACTGTACTCCAGCCTGGGCCTCTAAAAAATAAAAAATAAAAATAAAATAAAAATAAAGAAATAAAAAAGCAGAGGACTTGGGGACTGCATGGGAGACTGCCTTGCAAGGGTGCCCCCTTCATTCTTTTTATTGCTAAGGCTACTTGGCCTTAAAGGGGCTCTATTCCCTGAGCCAGCTGGGAAGGAGCCACACCTGCAGCTCGTCTCTTCTCCTTAATGAGGCAGGAGGCCAGAGGAAGCTTCCTTCCAAACCACAGAGGATGTGGGAGGCCCTGCCATCTGCTTGGGGTTACCTTTGGGGAAGTGGCTCTCGGTGTGTGGTCATCAAGGAGGTCTGTGACCCAGGCTGTCTTCCCGGATAACCGTGTCTGAGATTTCCAGTCCCACATGGGCGAGAACCGACTGAACAGTTTCCCTTCTAGGCTGTGGCTCTCTTGGGAGCCCATGTAGAGGGCGTAACAGGCCTGGTCCCAGTGGCAAAAAGCTTGAGAAATCACTAATTTGGGCCAGTTTATTCCAGAGCATTGTTTTACTTTTCAATTTCTCTAGTTTCACCAGATTTTTGCAACAAAAGAGGATTTTTTTCACCTAGTAAATCCTGTTGGTAGGATTGTGGCTATCTAGACACACAGTAAAGTGGGTTTTCAGTTTTCTTTTCTTTTTTTTTTTTTTTGTTTTTGAGACAGGGTCTCTCTCTGCTGCCCAGGTTGGAGTGCAGTGGCATGATCTCAGCTCACTGCAGCCTCGACCTTCTGGGCTCAAGTGATCCTCCCACCGCAGCCTTCTGAGTAGCTGGGACTACAGTTGAGCACTACCATGCCCAGCTGATTTTTCTTTTTTTTTTTTTTTTGTAGAGATGGGGGTTTGCCATGTTACCCAGGCTGGTCTTGAACTCCTGGGTTTCAGAGATCCACCTTGGTCTCCCAAAGTGCTGGAATTACAGGAGTGAGCCACTGTGCCTGGCCGAGTTTCAGCACTTTGTATGGTAGTTATCCTTGGGCCAGAAAGGGAAGGGGCCTGAAGAGAATTTGACCAATGGGAGTCCCTCCCTGCCCTGAGCAATGTGATGGGAGAGATGAGAAATAAGCAATATTAGCCTTGCACGGTAAAACCATCCTCCCAACAGGGAGGCCTCCAGCTCTGGCCAGTCATGTCAGAAATATACCAGCTGTCAACTCCAGAGGGCTGGGAAGGAATTACTCTTGCAGCCTCCCAGCATTCACTAGAGAGTCTTTCAGATAGTAGGTACTCAAGACAAATCCGTTCACTTGAGTTTATGGAGCATTTACTCTCTTGCAGGCAAGATGCTTTCACATTTACTCTTATTTAGACTTCAACCATAATTCTGAGAAGGGAGTGCTGTTAATTCCCATTTTAGAGATAGGAAAATAGAGACACAGATGTTCAACATGTCCAGAGCTAGGTAAGAAGGGATGGCTGGCTTCAGTCCTACGAAATTCTATTTTTATTTTTAATTTCTTTAGAGGCAGGTTCTGGCTCTGTGATCCAGGCCGGAGTGCAGAGGCACGATCATAGTTCACAGCAGCCTCTAACTCCTGGGCTCAAGCAATCCTCTGACCTCCCAAAGCGCTGGGATTATAGGCGTGAGCCACAGGGCCAGGCTGGAAGTATTATCTTGTAAATGAAGGCACATTGGGCACAGAAGTAACATACAGGACAAAATACTGTTCCGTTCCCTGCACAGGTCTGCAGTTTTACTGGAAAAGCCTTTGTGACTGTTTCAATAGAACATTTGTCTCCAATTCAATGAAAGATGAAATAAGCAATAAATGGCCGGGCGCGGTGGCTCAAGCCTGTAATCCCAGCACTTTGGGAGGCCGAGGCGGGCGGATCACGAGGTCAGGAGATCGAGACCATCCTGGCTAACACAGTGAAACCCCGTCTCTACTAAAAATACAAGAAAATTAGCCGGGCGTGGTGGCGGGCGCCTGTAGTCCCAGCTACTTGGGAGCCTGAGGCAGGAGAATGGCGTGAACCCGGGGGGCGGAGCTTGCAGTGAGCCGAGATAGTGCCACCGCACTCCAGCCTAGGGCACAGAGCAAGACTTCGTCTCAAAAAAAAAAAAAAAAAAAAAGAAGCAGTAAATTAAACTATCAGTTGATACTACCAATTTAACTTGGAGTTCAGCTGTGGAGAGTGACCATCAGAGTCAACCCAGCCTCTGATGACGTTGATCTGAAGTGGCAACGCCCAAGCTACACCCTGCCTCTTAGCAGTTGTTGTGGACCCATCTTTACAAGGCATTAAGTTGTTCATGAGAAGCAGGGTGTGCTTGCTCACACCTGTAATCCCAGCACTTTGGGAGGTCGAGCCAGGTGGAACGCTTGAGTTAGAGATCAGCCTGCCCAACAAACACGGTGAAACCCCGTCTCTACTAAAAATACAAACATTAGCCAGGTGTGGTGGGTATACCTGTAATCCCAGCTAGTTGGGAGGCTGAGGCAGAAGAATCGTTTGAACGTGGGAGGTGGAGTTTGCAGTGAGCCAAGATTGCACCACTGCACTCCAGCCTGGTGACAGAGAGAGACTCCAATAAATGAATGAATGAATGAATGAATAAGTCATTCATGAGAAAAACCCATCTTTCCTTACAGATCTGGAGATTAGAAGCCAAGTCAAAGTATCCATGAATCCAAGGAATGTGACCTTTCCCCAGGCTGATAGAAAGCCACTGGAGGTCTGAACTGGGGAACAGAAGCTACCCACAGACATGGCCCGCAGGTCAGGTTCCACTGTCTTTCAAGAAGCCAGCTGCACTCCACAATCTTAGGCTTCAACGCCACAGGGCCGTGTACCGTGTGTCTCAATGAGATAGTCAAGAATTCCAAGATGCTGTAGTGAAGGGTACATGGCCCTGTTCTCAAAATTTCTGATGTTTGTTCCTTTTTCCTTTGTGACCTTGGCTCCTAGGTGGCAGGAGGGAAAAAATCTTGTTCATCCTTGTCCCCAGCACCTCACCTTCCATAATGCCTGAGACAATGCTTGTTGAATCAACCCCTTTTAAGCCAGAAAATGCTCATTAAGGCTCATTATCGGTGAGTCACACGTTTTCTCAGCTGCTTGCCTCAGGATGCATGAAACTTTTGTTTTCCAGATGATCCAGAGGTTTCCAGCTACAACTTAAAAAAGCAGCCTTGGGCGAAAAGGAGAATAGGGACCACCCGAATGTGCCTTAGTAGGGGAATGGTTAAGTAAGGGCACACCTATGCCACAGTGCTCTTAAGCTGCAGTTCCAAAAATTTTTACATACACATACACACAGATTAAGGTAGGTCTTTATTAGCACTGAAGTCCCTTCTATGTGAGATAAAAATAGAAAGCTGCTGGCGGACTACAGGGTACCCTATTTTTTTCTTTTTTTTTTTTTTTTTTGAGACGGAGTCTTGCTCTGTCGCCCGGGCTGGAGTGCAGTGGCCGGATCTCAGCTCACTGCAAGCTCCGCCTCCCGGGTTTACGCCACTCTCCTGCCTCAGCCTCCCGAGTAGCTGGGACTACAGGCGCCTGCCACCTCGCCCGGCTAGTTTTTTCTATTTTTTAGTAGAGACGGGGTGTCACTGCGTTAGCCAGGATGGTCTCGATCTCCTGACCTCGTGATCCACCCGTCTCGGCCTCCCAAAGTGCTGGGATTACAGGCTTGAGCAACCGCGCCCGGCCCCTATTTTTCTTTAAATCTTTTTTTATAGGTTAAAAAAAAAAGAGACAGGGTCTCACTATGTTGGCCTGGTTGATCTTGAAGTCCTGGCCTTAAGCAATCCTCCCACCTTGGCCTCCCAAAGTGCTAGGATTACAAGTGTAAACCACTGTGCCAAGTGTTTTTTTTTTTTTTTTTAAAGGGATGGGGTCTCACTATGTTGCCCAGGCTGGAGTGCAGCAGCTATTCACAGGCGCAATCATGGCAAACCATAGCCCCAACCTCTTGGGCTCACGCGATGCTCCCGCCCCAGCCTCCTGAGTAGCTGGGAATAGGGGCACACGCCACAGCTCCTGGCTCTATGGTGCCTTACTTTTGAAGGGAGAGTTTTAAATATGCTGCATATCTGTAGTAACGTAGGGTGTGGAAGGAAATGTCTAAGCTGTCAACGGGGTAAGTTTGGAGGAGCTTCCACTTTTACTTTCCCCCTTTCCCCTTTTTTGCATTGCTTTTTTGTTTTGTGGAGATAGGGTCTCACTCTGTTGCTCAGACTGGAGTGCAGTGGTGTGATCTCCGTCACCGCGACCTCCACCTCCCAGGCTCAAGTGAGTCTCCTGCCTCAGCCTCCCAAGTAGCTGGGATTACAGGCATGTGCCATCGCTGCCCGACTAATTTTTCTATTTTTACTAGAGACAGAGTTTCACCATGTTGGCCAGGCTGGTCTCGAACTCCTCACCTCAAATGATCCACCTGTCTCAGCCTCCCAAAGTGCTGGGATTACAGGCGTGAGCCACCACACCCGGCTGTGCAGTGAGCCTCCCAGCCAAGGCACAGGTGCTGTGGAGTTCATGTTTGCAGTGAGAAGCCCCACGAGGTCCTCTGTGGAACTAACTGGATTCACAGCTGATCAGGGTCATTGCTCTGTGCTGGAGGAATCTCAAACCTGGCTTCACCAACGTATCCAAAGACTTACCAAGACTTAGTTTTCAGTAATTCTGGTACTGAAAACTATAGAAACTGGGATGACATAGAACACTAACACTGAGTGTTCAGAATAAGTGCCAGGCATTCTCATACCAGATGAATGAAGTAGGCACAATTATGGATCCCATGTGCAGATGGGCAAATGGAGCAGCATAGAGGTGAAGGAACTTGTCCAAGGTTGTCCAGCTGGTGAGCAGCAAAGCTGGGAACAAGCCACAGGCCCTGTCTGATGTCAGTTCCACGCCTCATCACTTCCTTCTAGCTGGGGTACCCCAACCCCGCTCAGCTCTGGAGCCCTGTCCATCTCTCCAAGGACAAGGACTCCTGGCACCTTCACATTCCTCTGCAGCAAGTAAAGGAACAGGGTTCTTTTTTTTTGTTAATAAAGTAGAATAACATTTATTTCTTAAAATTTTTATTATACATGCTGTATTCATGGAAAACCAAGATCTTTAAAGGAACTCAAATTAGATATAAATTATGTTCAGCTCTGAGCTGGTTTTAAATCATGTTTAGCATGGAAACACTTAAACTGAAGCTTTCTTCTCCTTATAGGTTGCCATCATTTTCTTGATTTCTGCAATAGCTTTCCCTGGATTCAGACCCTTTAAAAAAGAGAAGAGAATCAATAACAAATGATAACTGAAACTGAATGGGAAAACCCAAGATCTTGGGTGAAACTCCTTCCTCAGCTGGTTCAGTGTCAAAGCAAGGTGAATGCAAATCAAGTCCCTCAAAACCATAGGGGTTGGGCTAAGGGCTCTCTTCTACCTTTTTTAACATTTGAAGATGGTTAGTTCCCTCTGGCAAGAGCTCTGCCACGTTCAGTTCCTTCTTGTGTGGCTCACTCTAACAGGCAAACAGGCCCAGGGCAGAGCTGCACTCTCTGACTGCTCAAAGACACCCAGGATAGTGTCTCTTCCAGGACTACAGGCCAATGTCAAAATCAGCCAGACATCTCTAAATCTTTTACATCATCACCATTATTATTAAATCGGCAGCAGCAGAAATCAGCATATACCAGCTCTCAAAGGTACGTGGAAGAAACGACCCTCTATTAACCCTTTGTAAAACCATGATGAGTTCAACTGGCCAATACCATTGGTGTTAGCTGCAGTTTGTCCCTACAGCTGTTAACATCTGCTTTGCAGGAGGCATAATAATTAAACCCACTGAATGCCACCCTCATTGAAGCAGAAAGGGAGACAAGCAAGTACTTGGTAAAATGAGACAAGGTCTTATCTGACGTTAGTGAAGGCTTCCCTCATTTTAGAAGGATAAGTCTACCCCCCTAAAGTGTTGTGGAAAGAAAGAAGAAAAGGAAAGAAAGAAAAGAGATATTGAGAGAAGAGAAAGAAGATACTTTTTTTTGTTTTTTTTGACAGGGTCTTGCTGTGTCACCCAGGCTGAAGTGTGATCATAGTTCACTGTGGCCTGAAACTCCTGGCTCAAGTGATCTTCCGGCCTCAGCCTCCCAAGTAGCTAAAACTACAGGAGCATGCCACCACACCTGGCTAATTAAAAATTTTTTTTTGTAGAGATAGAATCTCACTATATTGTCTAGACTGGTCAAAAAGACATGCTTCATATACTGACATGGGATAATCTCCAAAATATAGTGGGTGAAAAAATACAGGTAAGTGTGATATGAAAAAGGCAGAAGAGGACACATACGCATTTGTGTGCAGCATAAAATGCCTCTGAAGTTCACACAAGAATCTGACTTCTAGGGAGGTGGCTGGGTGGAGCGGGAGGGAGACTTTCACTGTATAGCCTTCTCAATCTGGAACCACCTGCGTATTTCCGGTCCCCACAGGCTCAGGAAGGTGTTTAGACTTAGAAGGTTGGTACATACCCAATCCGTGCAGGAAGAAAGAGCACTGGATGGGGAGGCAGATGGTCTAACTCCAGTCCTACCTTCCCACTGACCTGACAGTGATCTTGGGCGGGTCACTCCCCTCCCAACCTGGGGCTCAATTTCCCCATCTTTACAAGGGGGTTAAACTTGATGGTTCTCAAGTCCCTTCCAGTTTCATGATCGGCCTATGTCTATGTTTCAGTCCCAACTTCCAGCCGTTTTATAGAAGGAAGGGCAAGGCACAAAGAACCTGTTCTTGGCTGTCTCATCGTCTGCTGCACCCATCCCCTCCATGCACAGGTTTGTGACCAGGAATGCACCTTAGAGTCACTTGCAGAGCTTCTGAAGAAGTACACAGCCAGGCCCCACCACTGAAGATGCTGTCTCTGTCTCAAACAAGCTCACTACTCATGTTTTTAAAAAAATAACAGAAGGTGACACTTGAGTGCTTACTCTATGCCAGGCACTGTTCCAAGCGCTTTCATAGCGTAACTTGCCTCAGAGGTCAGTAGCTATTCACAGGCGCAAGCATGGCAAACCACAGTCCTGGGGATAGGACCCAGATGGAAGCCCAGGCAATAGGGGGGAGCTGGAGCCTGGGGGCTCCCCTGGCGAGGCCACTGGAAACACAGAGAGTTTCCAGGCAAAAAAATCACATGTGAATTCTACAACTTGGATTTGATGTTTTCAAATACATGATGTAATCTTTTTTTTACCGCTAACTGGCCACCCTACAGTTTTCCACCTTGCCGTCCACCGACTCACTGCAACTTTTAAGTGAAATCACTCGCCCAGTCTTTGCTCAGAAGGCAGCCATGTTCTAAACCACACAGCCCTGGCCCTTCCCTGCCCACTGGGCAAGGCTGACTGGACCAGGGCTCACACCTGCTATGGTTTGAACATGTCCCTGAAAGTTCATGTGTTGAAAACCTAATCCCCACTGCAACGGTATTGAGAGGTGGGACCTTTCAGAGGTGATTAGGTTATGGCGGCTCTGCCCTCACCAATGGATGGCCATTATCATAGGAGTAGGTTCCCGATAAAAGGATGAGTTTGGATTAACCAGGTGTGGTGTGTGCCTGTAGTCCCAGCTACTCAGGAGGTAGAAGGATCACTTAACTCCAGGAGTTCCAGGCAGAAGTGAGCTATGACTGCACCACTGCACCCCAGCCTGGGCAACAGAGACCCTGTCTTTAAAAAAAAAAAGGGAGGAGAAGGGCTGGGCATGGTGGCTCATGCCTGTAATCCCAGCACTTTGGGAGGCCAAGGTGGGCAGATCACCTGAGGTCGGGAGTTTGAGATCAGCCTGACCAACATAGAGAAACCTCATCTCTACTAAAAATACAAAATTAGCTGGGCATGAGTGGGGCATGCCTGTAATCCCAGCTACTCGGGAGGCTAAGGCAGGAGAATTGCTTGAACCTGGGAGACGGAGGTTGCGGTGAGCTGAGATCGTGCCATTGCACTCCAGCCTGGGCAACAAGAGAGAAACTGTCTCAAAAAAAAGGATGAGCTTGGGCTCCCTTTCTTTGCCCTTCTGCCTTTTGCCATGGGGTAATACAGCATGAAGGTTCTTGTCAGATGCCGGTACCAGCCTCTAGAACCATGTGTCAAATAAACTTTTTTTTTTTTTTTTTTTTAGACGGAGTCTCGCTGTGTCTCCCAGGCTGGAGTGCAGTGGCATGATCTTGGCTCACTGCAAACTCCGCCTCCCGGGTTTACGCCATTCTCTGCCTCAGCCTCCCAAATAGCTGGGACTACAGGTGCCTGCTGCCACGCCCGGCTACTTTTTTGTATTTTTAGTAGAGACGGGGTTTCACCATGTTAGCCAGGATAGTCTCAATCTCCTGACCTTGTGATCCACCCGCCTCGGCCTCCCAAAGTGCTGGGATTACAGGCTTGAGCCACCGCGCCCGGCCATAAACTTCTTTATAAATTACCGAGTCTGTGAAATTCTGTGATAGTACCACAAAATAGACTGAGACAGAACCTGGCCAAAGGGCAGCCAGTCTGTAGCCAGCTGTGGCCTCTGATGTGCAGGCATGAGAAGCTGAGCTGGGCCAATGTGACACCCTCTTGGGAACCTGTGCTGAGAAGTGCTGGGAGCAGGTGGCGGGTGGCTGAAGCTGGAAGTGTGCTGGGAGGCAGAATCCAGGCCAGAGTGAGCCAAAAGCAGCAGCAAATGCAAGCAGGAAGAGGAACGAAAGCCAGAGCTTTGAGTCAGAGAAAACCTCCACAGAGCTGAAGGAAAGAACAGGCTGCTGGAGAGCAGAGCAGATTAGCAGCCGACATCGCAAGAAAGAGATGGAGAAAAAATGTAGTCCTCACAGCTGCCAGCATTCTGATGGCTTTCGCTTTCTGTTTCCTATGAAGTCAGGCTGAACGCAGGTACCTGCTCATGGGTTCCTGTGCATCCTTAACTCCCACAATGTCCCTGTGTAGCCCACAAATAAAGCCTGCTCCGGAGGTGGCCTGAGTCAGTCTACTCCTTGCAACTAAGAGCCAAACGAGCCCCTAGGTTCACACTGAAGGGACAGGCACATGCTGCTCCCTTTTCATCTCAAGTGATGGGTTGCTCTCCACCAATCGCCTCTTTGTGGGCACATGCTACCTCTGGCATGTCAGCTCTGAGGCAGAGCTGAGGGTCACCAGCCCTACGTACCTTAGGACAGGTCCTTGTGCAGTTCATGATGGTGTGGCAGCGGTACAGAGAGAACGGGTCCTGCAGCTTGGCCAGGCGCTCCTCTGTGAAGTCGTCTCTGGAGTCAATCATCCAGCGATAGGCCTGGAAAACCAGGGACTGATTAGCTGAGCTGCCATCAACAGGCCAAAGCGGTACCCTGGCTCAACTCAAAGCTCTGGGAGTGCAGAGGAAAGGGAATTCACTCAGCTTAGATGCCTCATCTCCACACTAATTCTTGTCCATCTTTCAAGGAAAGGTTCCCAACATGTGTAGCTCCACTTGATTAATGGTCCCTGCAAACCTTTGATCCATACTGCACCTAGTACCCGGGTGCTTCATTATACACACTGGGCATCATCTCCTAATTATTTCATGTTGCTCAATAGCTTCCTACCCAGCTTATAATTTGGTGAAGGTAGGGACTATATCATATAACCCTCTTATCGGTCTTTATGGCACCTACCCATGCTGGACTCGCTGTCTCTGAGTAAAGGAATGATTTAACAGACCTGTCTACAGATAGTATTTGTCCCACTTAAGGATTCTTTGAATTCGCACAGCCCTCTCAGCAGCCTGAATCAGAAGCTGAAACGAATTAATCACATGACCATGGACCTGCTCTGGCAGTGTTACTTAGAGGACCTCTACATCCCCAACAACTCGGAGCAGCTGGTAAAGTGACAAGTGTGAGGGTACTTCATTATTCAATCTTTACATGGCTGGGAATCAATACTGCTCATGTGGTCACACAAACCTGTAACTTCTCTTTCTGTGGGAAAATGAGAAAGAGAAGTTGGTTTTTGAGTTGCTTACACTATGAAAAGCACACATCTAAAAAAGCACAAGCTTTCTGGGAACAAAGACAGTGACTTTTTTTGCAGTGAACACCAATACTATTTTCTTTCTAGGCAACCCCTAAATCCAGGCTTTCATTAGCTGGGAAACAGCTTCCAATCTCATAGCTGGGCAGCTGCCCTTCAAAGACATTGCTTTCTCCCCTGCTTGCACACTACAAATCTTATGTTACAAATCCTATGAGAGGGAGACGGGGAGCATCTGACCACCAGGCATACGGAAATACGTTTTAAACATCTGCAAGGCATGGTTTGCCACCCCTTGGGGTGACTCTTACCACACTGAAACAAAGGCAATTTGCAGACAAGGCCCCAGATTTACCAAAAGCAAGTGAATGCAATACAACCAATTACCCTGTTTGGACTAGATGGCAATGAAGGAAACCAGGCCCCTCAGAATGGCTGGCTTACAGCTATCTATTGTCCTCTTGGACTTCTGGATGCTTCAGTAGCAATTTCTCTTAAAGCAATTAAGGAGAACCTCACCTGCATAAGAACTGCAGGCCCCAGATATTTGTCTCCGTTCCACCAGTAGCTGGGGCAGCTGGTGCTACAGCAGGCACAGAGAATGCACTCGTAGAGCCCGTCCTGTATGGGGAGAAAGGAGAGGCAGGAGCTTGTGCGGGGAGAGACTCTGCTATGTCTTCAGCTGATTAAATGTGACCTTTGGGGTCAGTGCATGAATACAATGCCTGCTTGCATGTGAATTTTCTTGGCAAAATCCAAGGTGTGATTTGCAGATATTTAGCAGATTAATAAATATCTTGCAAGTGAAATGTAAACATCTGCCCAGGGTTCTTAAGTCCACGTATAGTGCACTTTCCCTTCAATAAACAAGAACCTCTCACTTGTCTAAAAAAGAAATAGAAAACAAGAACACAAAAACAACTCCCATCAATTCCAACTTCCTGGAATGCGGTCAAGAGGGGAGAGATTCAAAAGTATGGGGGCTGAAGCAGCAGAAGTCTATAGCTGCTTCTGCCCTGGGCTCAGCAGAAGGGCCCTCAGGTTTTCACTGGAAATCTCAACATCATCCCCAGTGACTGCCACTGCCAATCCTGACGGAGAGCCCTGCGCCTTACACGCTTTCCTCAACTGATCATCACAGTAATCCTGTGAGGTGAGTCCAGCAAGCTCCACTTACAGGTAAAGACCAAGGCACAGAGAGTGAGTTAGGCCATGTGCCCAGGGACGTGCCACTGTAGGCAGCAAAATCAGGATGTGGCCCCGGCAGCTGGCTCTGGCTTCCTGCACTTTCACACCTGTCACACTGGCTCAATCTGCCCAACAAGTCCGAAACACAAACCGGGCTTTCTGAGTTTGGAAACAACAGAAATGGATTAAAAGCAGCAAAACGAAAGGGGCCCACTGACACCTGAGGTGACAGTTGAGAACAGATGAGACAGAACCGATGGTTGTGACTAAACCATGAGTCTTCAACCAAATCCATTTGGTTCAGCTGTTCAGATGGCTGGTGGGAGTGTCAACTGGCCCCATTGGGCTAGAAGGCATAAGGTCATAGGATTAGGGGTCTTTAGAATAGTCATATTCTTTAACCCACTCCTAGAAAAATCCGTAAAAAGAAATTAGAATGTTTTGGGGCAGAACTTGAAGGATAAAGATGTTCATCTAGCCTTATTTTTAACAGTAAAAAACTGGAAACAATTTCATCGTCCAGCAATAGTGAAATGGTTTTATAATGCATGGTGCATACATCTGAAGCAGTAGAAAGCAAAGTGTAAGTTAATGCTTATGAAGAATTTTAAGAACATGAAGAAAATGCTCACAGTAACATAAGTGAAAAAAGCAGGATATAAAAGCATATTTACATTTTGGTCCCAGCTACATAAAAATATAGTGTAATAAACAAAAAACAAAGGAAATTATAAATATTAACATATTAACAGAGGTTATGTTTTGGTGGTGGAATTATCAATTTTTTTTTTGAGACAGAGTCTTCCTGTGTCCCCCTGGCTGGAGCGCAGTGGCACAATAACAGTTCACTGCAGCCTGGAACTTTTCTGCTCAAGCAATCCTCCCATCTCAGCCTCTTGAGTAGCTGGGACTATAGGTGCACACCACCATGACTGGCTAAGTTTTAAAGTTTTTGCAGAGACAGGGTCACCCTATGTTCCCCAGGCTGGAAATTATAGCTTATTTAAAAAATGATGGAGCCTCTCTGAACCTATTCCGGTTTGGGGGCTGCCCAATTAAAAATAAATACATACATAAATTTCTCCATATTTTCCAATTATTTATTAAGTTCAGCATACTAATTCAAGGGAGCAAAAAAATGTTAAATGTTTGGTATGTAAATGAGTAAATTTCTATTACAGGTTGGGCATCCCAAATCTGAAAATCTGAAATCCAAAATGTTCCAAAATCTGAAACTTTTTGAGCACCAATATGCTGCTCAAAGGAAATGCTCACTGGAGCATGGATTTCAGATTTTGGATTTGGGGTGCTTAACTGGTAAGTGTAAGGCAAATATTCCAAAATCTGAAAACACCTGAAACCCCAAACACTGAAACCCAAGCATTTAGGATAAGGAATACTCAACTTGTATCTAGAAACTAAACATGCTCAGGGGAACTCTTCAATCCCTAACAGTATCCCATCTGGGAGATGTTCGCTAGCTACGCATCAGTCCTGCCTAGGAATGCAAGAGGACTCGTTGGGCCAGAGGGCCTGGTTCAGCCTGGACTCTGGGATGCATGAGACTCTGGGAGGTAGAAACTGAGGGGCAGGGCTGCAGTCTGAGAAGAGTGGCTCTGAAGTCTCATCCCAGGCTTACTCTGACTTGCAGGCCACTGTGCTGACCCTCACTATCTCGATGGTGACAGACTGGGCACACTTACTAGGACTCCCCTTTTGTCTTTTTTTTTTTTTTTTGAGATAGAGTCTTGCTCTGTTGCCCAGGCTGAAGTACAGTGGCACAATCTTGGCGCACTGAAACCTCCACCTCCTGTGTTCAAGCAATTCTCCTGCCTTAGCCTCCTGAGTAGCTGGGATTATAGGTGTAAGCCACCACACTCAGCTAATTTTTGTATTTTCAGTAAAGATGAGGTTTTATCATGTTGGCCAGGTTGGTCCTGAACTCCTGACTTCAAGTGATCTGCCCACCTCAGCCTCCCTAAGTGCTGGAATTACAGGTGAGCCACTGCACCTGGCTGAACTCCCCTTTCTTAACATTTTATGGGCAACGGGACAGGATGCTAAATATTTACCAAGTCTTAAAAGGTAGAATTCATTTATTCATTCATACAACTGATACTTTTCATATATTCATATATATGTACATGTTTTAGAGACAAAATCTTGCTATGTTGCCCAGGCTGGCGTCAAACTCTCAAACTCCTGGGCTCAGGTGATCCCCTTACCTCAGACTCCTGAGTGGTTGGGACTATTGGCATGCACCACTGCATCTGGCCTTTTTAAAAATTTCTATATATTTTTACAGTATTTACATAACTAATATTTGTTGATAAAATAACATGCGCCAGGGCCTAGGGATCCAGAAAGGAAAAAGACACAGCCATTGCCCTTGGCCCTGTGCAGGTCTGCAGCTGGGGCTCTGTCTCTACTTGGCCCCTTCCTACCTCCTCATGTCCATGAGTATGCAGGGAGGGAGTGTGCAAATCAGAGAAGATTTCTTCGCAGAGGAGTAAAAGTAGTGTAGAAGAAGAAAGACTGAAAACTTGATAATGATGCCTCTGCTTTAAGATTTTATAGCCTGTACACGGGAATGGCAACTCCCAGACAAGTCAGCAGGTCAGGAACAATCCCATCCCACAGATCACCAGAAGTATGAACATCGATACTCTGTTTTGCCATTAACATTTCACTCCCATTTGTAAAGCAGGATGGTGGTAGTTACAACTGGCCAGCATATGTGTTTCATTTTGCCCCCAGTGAGGGAACAGTTCTGACTTACTGGTCACCTTTTAAAGCCCAGGCAATTTACATACTGGTTTATTTTGAAAAAGATGGACTGCAACACAGCAACCACCCGCCCCTGCAGGTGTGGCACAGGGCTCTAGCTCCTTGGTCCACTCTGGGCCATTCATGGGTTCACACTACTCACCCGGCCCTAAGAGGATGACTGCCCCACCCTTGTGCCAGTTCCTTTCCAGGATACACTAAATGGCTTGCATCAGCTCATGTTCCCTGACAAGTCACACTCCTGGCAAACATCTTTTTTTTTTTTTTTTTTTTTTTTTTTTTTTTGAGACGGAGTCTTGCTCTGTCGCCCGGGCTGGAGTGCAGTGGCCGGATCTCAGCTCACTGCAAGCTCCGCCTCCCGGGTTTACGCCATTCTCCTGCCTCAGCCTCCCGAGTAGCGGGGACTACAGGCGCCCGCCACCTCGCCCGGCTAGTTTTTTGTGTTTTTAGTAGAGACGGGGTTTCACCGTGTTAGCCAGGATGGTTTCGATCTCCTGACCTCGTGATCCGCCCGTCTCGGCCTCCCAAAGTGCTGGGATTACAGGCTTGAGCCACCGCGCCCGGCCTGGCAAACATCTTTGCAATAAATTTTTCAGATCAAAACAATA
This sequence comes from Chlorocebus sabaeus, assembly GCF_047675955.1. Lineage (NCBI taxonomy): Eukaryota > Metazoa > Chordata > Mammalia > Primates > Cercopithecidae > Chlorocebus > Chlorocebus sabaeus. The sequence goes on along the minus strand of NC_132923.1, from coordinate 120,050,092 downwards.
AATAGGGACTAATGACCAGTTTCTCACGCTCTTCTATGGACTGCAGATACTGCTGCTTGCCTTCCTGAGATTCATCCTTCTTCTTCAAATAAGGCTCAATGGATTTGTACTGAGCATAGAAGTTGCTCAAATCCTGTGGTTAAGAGGAAGAAGAAGAAAAGGATCAGATTCCATCATCACCTCAGCTTTATTTACCCCATTTCTTGGACACTTGACTAGTCATCCACTCTATGCCAGGCAGAAGCCAGACTCTCTTCCTTTGTCACGAATATATGCAAAGATTACAAAAGGAAAAATGGTCACAATGTGAAGCATGGTTAGGAAACGTCTCCCTAACCTACCTGGGAAACCTGCCAATCCCACAGTCCTTTCTGCCCTTGAAAACACCACGTCAGCAAAGGTGGTCAAATACAGGGAAGCAGAAATTAAAGTAGAACTCATAAACAGCTGCTGCTTTCCCAACAGGTATTTTCCACATGATTTCTTTGTAGTTATGGCCAAATTATTCATTTCTGGGAATGTTCCAACTCTAAAATTCTGTGCCCTGTTATTCTCAAACAAACCTCACCAAATGAGCTGCTGGAGGATTTTCTAGGCATTTATCTTCTGCCATTCAAATTCTTTAATTAAACTCTGGTCACACTGTCTCAGATCTGGGGATTTTCCTAACCTCTCAGTGACACTGTGGTCCTCCTCTTGCCATAACATAGGAAATAGTCCCATCCATTTACTATCTGACTAGAAGAGGAGCCTTAAATACTCAAATCCTGCCCTAAAAAACTAATAGCATAACGCATATAGCACCACCCCCCATGCAAGCAAAAACAAAAACAAAACCAGAGAGATGCAGAAACTCACGGGAACAAGGTCCTTTATCACATACATATGTGGAAGAGGGTAGATTTTTGAGACCTTATTGAGGTTGGTGTCAATCCTTCGGGTGCAAGCTAGAGTGTTGCCTCCATTGATGTTCATTGCACAAGAGCCACAGATGCCTGAAAGAGACACACATTTAACACATCCTCACCTATATCTGGAATCAGTCCTGCCCCAAATCCTTTCTTCTGGGTCCTCCTTGCTCTGCCATCAGGGGCAGCACTGACATGGAACATGCCTCTGACAGAGGTGCCTGTGGCCTTTTCTCCCTTCTTTCCTTCTTCCTGCCTCGAATGTGGTTCTAATGGCTTGAGTTCCAAAAACCACTCTATGACCATGTGGCAACCTCGAGGTTAGAAGCCACATGCCAAGGATGGCACTGGAGGAGGCCTGGGGCTTGGGCACTACTGGCGCCATAGAGTTTCCACAGCAGTTCTAGCTCTGTGTCAAGTGTTTTGAGAGAAAAATCAGCCTGTGTGTGTTTTTTTTTGTTTTGTTTTGTTTTTAAAGAAACGGTCTCACTCTGTCACCAGGCTGGAGTGCAGTGGTGCAATGATAGCTCACTGCAGCCCTCAACCCCTGAGTTCAAGTGATTCTCCCACCTCAGCCTCCCAACTAGCTGGGACTACAGAAGCAGCCCACCACACCCAGCTAATTTTCTGTAATTTTTGTACTGACGGGGCTTGTAGAGACAGGGTTTTGTTATGTTGCCCAGGCTGGGCTTGAACTGCTGGGCTCAAGCAATCTGCCTGCCTTGGCCTCCCAAAGCACTGGGATTACAGGTGTGGGCCACTGCGCATCTGTCAGTGTTTTTTTTTTTTTTTTTTTTTTGAGACAGAGTTTTGCTCTTGTTGTCCAGGCTGGAGTGCAATGGCACGATCTTGGCTCACCACAACCTCCGCCTCCCCGGTTCAAGTGATTCTCCTGTTTTAGCCTTCCGACTAGCGGTTGGCGTGGTGACTCACGCCTGTAAGCCTATGTTTTTTAAAGCCACTGTTATTTGAACACAAATCTAACAGATACAACACCCAAAAGTAAAGTAAATCAACACTGTCTTGGTCATCTTAAGGTTGAGGTGACCTGGATACAGATTATCAAGAGATAACTCTTCTTTTTTTTTCTTGGCTGAGTCTTGCTCTATCACCCAGGCTGAAGTGCAGTGGGGGAGTCATAGCTCACTGTAGTTCACTTTAGCCTCAAACTTCTGGACTCAAGCGAACCTCTACCACAGCCTCCTGAGTAGCTGGGACTACAGGCACGTGCCGCCATGCCCGACGAATTCAAAAAAATTTTTTGTAGGTTGGGTGAAGTGGCTCACACCTGGAATCCCAGTACTTTGGGAGGCTGAGGTGGGCAGACAACTTGAGGTCAGGAGTTCGAGACCAGCTTGGCCAACATGGTAAAACCCTGTCTCTACTAAAAATATAAGTCGTGGCAGGCGCCTGTAATCCCAGCTACTCGGGAGGGTGAGGTGGGAAAATCACTTGAACTGGGGAGGCGAAGGTTGCAGTGAGCCAAGATCGCACCACTGCACTCCAGCCTGGGTGACAGAGCAAGATTCCATCTCAAAAAAAAAATAAAGAAATTTTTTTTTATAGAGCAGGGTTTCACTTTATTGCCCAGGCTGGTCTCTAACTCACAGCCTCAAGTAATCCTTCTGCCTTTGCCTCCTACTCTGTTGGGATTACAGGTCTGAGCTACCACACTCAACAGACGTAAGGCTTTTCTACTTAAAATAAGCAGCATAGTACCGTGGGGTTATGAAACCTACAAAAACTGACTCAGCATGGACTTTCCAAAGAGGAGAAGAATCAACTAATGTGAAACTGAGGCAAAGCAAAGCAAACTAAACAAAAAACATGCTGACTCAGGACCCTGACATGAGAATTTTCTTAGCCTGGACCTACTTCCTGTATATGCAAATTTCCTGGGCATTTCGGAGTTTAAAAATGATTATGTACTCTAAACCTCTAGTGCCAGTCCTCTGAAGCTGTTTTTTGAAGATCATTAGGTCAGAGAAACCTGATTGCTTGAGAAAGTTGCACTGGTTATCACCATTTTCTTTTTTCTTTTGAAACGGAATCTCGCTCTTTCGCCCAGACTGGAGTACAGTGGCGCAATCTCAGCTTACTGCAAGCTCTGCCTCCCAGGTTCAAGTGATTCTCCTGCCTCAGCCTCCTGAGTAGCTGGGATTACAGGCGCGTGCCACCACACTCGGCTAATTACTATATTTTTAGTAGAGACGGGGTTTTAACATGTTGGTCAGGCTGGTCTCAAACTCCTGACCTTGTGATCTGCCCGCCTCAGCCTCCCAAAGTGCTGGGATTACAGGCATGAGCCGCCACGCTTGGCCTCACCTTTTTTTTTTTTTTTTTTAAATGGAAAGGGAGTCTATGTTTCCCAAGCTGGTCTCAAACTCCCAGCCTCAAGCTGGCCTACCACTAGACCTTCCAAAGTACTGGGATCATAGGCGTGAGCCACTGTGCCCAGTCAGTTATCACTTTCATAAGACTAGAAAAGACAGTAAGACTCTCTCCCTCTCATGTAAATCTTAGTAAGAGTTTAAGAGAACACAAAGATGTGTCTTAAGCAAGAGACTGGATATTATCAATACATTTATGTATACCTGGCATCCAACTAGAGCAGTTTGCTTTTACAAGAAATGGCATAAAAATTAAAAAAATAAATCCAATGACCTTTCTCTCAAAAAGGCTCTCTGGGAATTCTCTTTCAAGATGGGAATTAAAAAAAAAAAAAAAAAAAAGAAAACCAGATGGGCATAAAAAGGAGTAGCAATTGATACAATTCTGCCTCATTTTTCTTTTAGTCCAGATGGGTCATACCTTATGTTCTTGGCCCTGAAAGAGACCTACAGGGAAAGGTTACTGAAAAGCATCTAACTTTCCTGTGGTGTCAGGACTTACATGGGGAAGGCTGCTGTTTAACTGCTGCAGAATGTTCCCTGAACAGCAGGACTCGGCTGAACTATCATCATATCCATCAGCATTTGCAAAAACTAGATTTAAATAAGATTAGCTGAATCAAAACAGATGTCTTAAAAGACTTGAAATGCTTGAAATGTACAGTCGAACAGATAAAAAGCGATGAGCTATTATTATCTATACTGGCTTTTCCTTTTTTTTTTTTTTTTTTAAGGCTTCTCTTAGAAAAAAGCTCAGTGTCCTCACAAAACCAAGTTACTCTCTGCTTTTGTTTTATCTAAAGTATTCCAAGCCAAGTCAGTGCCTGAGAGAGCAGATCTGGAGTCTGGAGTCTGACAGCTTTGACTGACTCCTGGCTCTCAAGTCACTCTCTATGTGTCCTTGAGGAAGTCCGTTACCCTCTCTGGGCCTCTCCTTTAAATTGAAGGTCGATAATAAGCACACTCATCTACCTCATGTCCAGTGCACAGAACAGGGCCGGGCACACAGTCTGGCTCCATGGCCATCAGGCCAGTCGGCCTTCACAGCACCCTGTGCAATTTTTGCCATATCTGAGAACCACCTGAATCAACTTTCTTTAAAGTATCTCTTGAGTTTTCTTTAACTTGTTTTCTTAAATTCACATTAAAAAACCACTTATATCCCTATTATACCATTATTAGTAATTATATTTTTCTTTTTTTTTGAGATAGTCTCTCTCTATTGCCCAGGCTGGAGTGCAGTGGCATGATCTCGGCTCACAGAAAACTCCAGCTCGCGGGTTCAAGTGATTCTCCTGCCTCAGCCTCCCCAATAGCCGGGATTACAGGGGCCCGCTATCATGCCCGGCTAATTTTTGCATTTTTAGTAAAGACAAGGTTTTACCATGTTGGCCAGGTTGGTCTCGAACTCCTGACCTCAGGTGATCCACCCGCCTCGGCCTCCCAAAGTGCTGGGATTACAGGTGTGAGCCATCGCACCCAGCAATAATTATATTTTTCTGATACAGAAAATAAATACATTGCTATTGATGTAGAAAATGTTGGTCTGCACACTGCCTCAAATGGGCTCACGTGGTGCCAGCAGCACAAGTAACCACACGCTGAGGGAGACACTGTGCCAACCAATCCGGAACACAGCTACCGAGTACACGTCATGCTGGGAGCTGAGGGAGACACGCACATCTCCCCTGCTGGACAAGCATAAGTGCCAGACAGAAACTCTCCACTGCTCCCTTAATAAAAGAGCTCAGCAGCATGGAGGGTGCCAGCCAGCAGGTCCTAGCTAGGCCGTGAGGCGTGCAGCAGCTCATAGGGTCCGCCAGGTGCAGTAACCACAGGATAGAATGCTCCTAAAGGAAAGTAAACTCAGAAACCAGAACTTGCACCATGGTTAGAATTTTGGATGCATTTACCCAAGAAAAGGAACTAGGTCACACAGCAAGTTCCCCCAGCAGAGAGCTGCAGCTGTTTTCCAGATGTCTCTATCAGTTTTGGCCAGCTCAAGCCTCTTTGGAAGACCACAAGTATCTGGAGCCTAACAGGAATGAAATGCTCACCTTCTCTGCATGATCTTCGGAAGGTCAAAGTAGAGTCAATTTCATTCTTAATCTTGATTAAAGCATCCAATACCATGGGGCCACATCTAACAAAGAAAAATATCCAGTGGTATTTATGTAAAGTTCAACCTCCTTACACTTTATCATAATACAATCAGAGACACCTGGATGCATTCGCTTATCCATCTGGCCTTCTCAGGTCACCTTCAGAATTTGTTCCGTAGTTTTGTTTTTGCAGATTCTTACATATTTTAAGTACTGCACAGTTCTATTTTGAAAATCACAGTGCAAACATATTTCTAGGAAATGGAAAGCTAAAGTAGAAGTAGACAAGTATGAAACAACTTCCATACAGTGGCCAAGTTTTTGTTTTTTACTTCTGAAGCTCCCTGCAAAGTTTTTCCAAATAATTTATTTCAAATTTTAATTTGATTTTTAGGATTTAGACAATAGTTTTAAATAGTAATTAATAATACATAACTGTAACAGAAGACATAGTACAGAGAATAAAAGACACCCAATCACTCACAGTCCCCTAATCAAATCACTGTGAGCCTCCTAGAACATAGAAGTCAGTGGCATGGTACTAAGCGCAGCATCCCTAGGCGTGGGACCTGGAGTGCGGGCCTGGCAGCCAAGAGCCTGGTCTGAACTCTGGCTGAGCCACTTGCCAGCCTACAGGCAAATGATTTAGTTTCTGCCTAGGCATTTCATCCCAAGTGCACAGAGCAGCACCTGCATCTCTGGAGGTGAGTTAATACACACGAGATCTTTAGAGCAGCATCTGACACATAAATCATAGTTTAACTATAATAATCATCATGTAGAAACTATGATTCTATGGAAATTACTCTCTCTGAACCTCAGTTTATCTGTAGAGCTAATATTTACGGCACAGGATTATTGTGAAAATTACATAAAAATATGTAGTTTTCATAGTACCTGGCACATAGTAAGTGCTCCACAAATCTATTTTCTGGTTGCCACCCCTGCCCCCATTCCTCTCAGTAATTATCTAGCATGAGATTAAAAATATATTTAAAAATATGCCATTTCTTTTAGCATTATCTGTATTCCATTTTTTTTTTTTTCTTGAGACGGGGTCTTGCTCTGTCACCCAGGCTGGAGTACAGTGGCACGATCTCAGATCTCTAACGTCTGTATTCTGGGCTCAAGAGATCCTCCCACCTCAGTCCCCCAGTAGCTGGGACTACATGTGTGCAACACCACACTCAGCTTAATTTTTGTATTTTTTTGTAGAGATGGGATTTCGCCATGTTGCCCAGGCTGGTCTCAAACTCCTGGACTCAAGTGATCCTCCTGCCTTGGATTCTCAAAGTGTTGGGATTATGAGTGTGAACCAATGGTGCGATCTTGGCTCACTGCAATCTCTACCCTCTGGGCTCAAGCGATTCTCCTGCCTCAGCCTCCTGAGTAGCTGGGATTACAGGTGCATGCCACCACACCCGGCTAATTTTTGTAGTTTTAGTAGAGATGGGTTTCCCCATGTTGGCCAGGCTGGTCTTAAACTCCTGACCTCAAGTGATCCACCTGCCTCAGCCTCCCCAAATGCTGGGACTACAGGTGTGAGCCACTGCACCCGGCCCATTATCTGTATTTGTATCAGCAATATGCAGACATCCTTTCTGCTGGACCTCTGCTAACACCGGGAATTGGAAGCTTTAAAAACCTTTGCTATTCTGATACTGGCGAAGTGTTATTGTTTTCAGCGTTTTAAATTGAGATTTCTGAATACTACAGAGGTTGAATGTTTGTCAGAAATTTACTAATTTTTCTTTATTTCACAATTATTTATTGAACATTTACTCTGCCAGGTTCTGTTCTAGATGCTGGGGATGCAGCAGAGAATAAAAGACACGATACCACCTGCCTGCACAAAGCTCTGTTCCAGAGGACTCATTCTAGACACTCAGTCTGTCCACATTCTTTGCCTCTGTTTACCGGGGTCTTAAGAATTCTTTTTCATGATCTGAGGCTCTCATATATTATATCTGTTGCTATTTCTGCTTGCTCCCTGTCAATAGTAATTTGCTATTTGACTCCTAATTTTGGCAATGGAATTTTAAACATACATGAGTTAAATGTTTACATTAATAAAGGTGGTTATTTTTTCTTTTACAACATTATCTATCACTTTTAAGCCTAAATAGACCACTGCCCTTCCTGAGGTCTGATATTTTACATTTTCTTCTACTTAAAAAAAATTTTAAGTTACTCCCCTAAAACTGCAAAAACTTTATCAGTTGTCCCAAATCACTGACTAAATCCTCTTTTGCTTCTTATTTGTACTACCTTTCTCCCATATTTAATACTGGGACCTCAGATAAAATTAAGACTGTTTTGTTGCTACATTTTTATTCTAATGATCTGCCTGTTCTTGTCCTAGCATATTTTAAATGACAAAACCAGTCTTTGTTTTTTTTTACATTACAAAGGCTAATATTTGCATCTTATAAAAATTTCAAAATCCCAGCACTTTGGGAGGCCGAGGCGGGTGGATCACCAGGTCAGGAGATTGAGACCATCCTGGCTAACATGGTGAAACCCCATCTCTACTAAAAATACAAAAAATTAGCCGGGCGTGGTGGCATGTGCCTGTAGTCCCAACTACTTGGGAGGCTGAGGCAGGAGAAATGCTTGAACCCGGGAGGCGGAGGTTGCAGTGAGCCCAGATCGCACCACTGTACTCCAGCCTGGGCGACAGAGTGAGACTCTGTCTCAAAAAAAAAAAAAAATTCTCCGGCTTTAGCCTTCCAACATGCTGGGATTACAAGCACGAGCCACTGCGCCTGCCCAAGGTTTTGTGTTACAAGATTACGTTATCTATGAGAGATGGGTTTACTTCTTCTTTTCCAATTTCCTTTTCTTTCTTCTTCTTGCCCAATTTCCCTGGCTAAGCCTCCAGTAAAATTTTGAATGGCTGATGTTAGCATATAAAATAGAATTATTCGTAGCCACTGAAATACACACACACAAAAATAGTATTTTGCATATTGACCTTACATCCTGCAGCCTTGCTAAATTTACTTACTCTTTTAGTTTTGTAGACTCCCTGAAATTTTCTATATAAACAATCATGTTGCCTGTGACTAGAGTTAGTTTAATTTCTTCCTTTATAAGCTTATATATGCCTTCTACTTCTTTTACTTGCCTTTGATGGACTGGCTAGAACCTTCAGTACAATGTTGAACTCAAAAACAGAGTGGACAACCTTCCTCGTTCCTGATCTTATGGGGAAAGTGTTCGACATCTCACAATAAAGTATGCTATCAGCTGTGGTTTTCACAGTCTTCATCTGGCTGAGGAAGTTCCCTTCTTTTCCTATTCACAGTTATTATTATTTAAATAAAATTAGGACTATTTCTTTTAATTCAAATTCCTTATAGTTTTATTTATTCTGTTAAAATATACACACTGAAAATTATTTAACCTATTATCATTTTTAAAAATTGTGAATTAGTGTTGAATCTTGCCAAACGCTTTTCTGCAATATATTAAAGCAATCAAATGGGTTTTTCCCCTTTATTCTGTTAATATGGTGAATCACACTGATTTTCAAATTCATTTATTTATTTATTCATTTTGCACTTTTTCTTGCGTTTAAACAGCATATAACTTGGGTTTTGCTTTTCTTAAAAAAATCTATTATGACACTGTTGGCTTTTTAACTGGAAGTATTTAATGGTTTTTACATTTAATATAGTTATTGACGTGGCTGGATTTAGGTCTATCATTTTACTACTTGTTCCATCATTTTGCTGCTATTCTCTTCTTCCCTTCTTATTCTAATATTTTTAGACTAAGTAAATATTTTTAGAAATCAATTTTAATTTATATATTGGCTTTTTAGCTATATCTCTTTGCACTTAAAAAAACACTCTTGGCTGGGCATGGTGGTCCACACCCATAATCCTAGCACTTTGGGAGGCTGACGCAGGAGGACTGCTTGAGCCCAGGAGACCAGCGTGGGCAACATAGTGAGACCCTGTCTGTACAAAAAAAAAAAAAAAAAAAATTGGCCAGGCATAGTGGTACATGCCTATAGTCCCAGGTACATGGGAGGCTGAGGTGGGAGGACTGCTTGAGCTAGGAGGTCTCAGGAAGGGAGGATTGCTTGGTTGAGCCTGGGAGGGTGTAGTGAGCTATGATCACGCTACTGCATTCCAGCCTGGATGACAGAGTGAGGTCCTGTCTCAGAAGAAAAAAAAAAAAAAGTTACTCTAGAATTATAACTTACATAATTTACATCTTTAACTTTTTATGCCTGTTTAGAGTTACTATTGTGCCACTTTATGTAATGTAAGAATCCTGCTACATTATTATAGGTCTATTTACCTGCTGCTCCCAGCCCCTACACTATAGTTATCATATGCATTACATCTATGTGAGTTATATATAATAGAATACAATATCATAACTTTGCTTTAAACAGTCATACCAATTTTAACAAAATTAAGAGCAAAAAAATCCATGTTTAGCGCTCTTCATTCCTTTTCTAAGAGCCAAGTTTCCACCTGGTATTGTTTTTCCTCAGCCTGACTAACTTCCTATAGCATTTCATGTAGTACTGGTCTTCTGGCCATGAATTCTTTTTCTTTCTGTTTATCTGAAAATGTTTCCATTTCATAATCATCCTGAAGAATCTTTTTTTCTGAATGTGGAATTCCAAGCTGACAGTTTTTCTTTTAGTACTTTAAAGACGCTATTTATTTCACTGTCTCTTGGCCTCCAGTTTCTGATGAGAAGTCAGCAATCTTTCATATGGTTTCCTTGTATGTAATGTGTTGTTTTTCTCCAGCTGCTTTCAAGATTTTCTCCTATTTTTGGTTGTCAGCAACTTGACATCATGGAGCAGGGCATAGTTTTATTTTTATTTACCTAGTTGGGGTTCACTAAGCTTCCTGGATACGTAAATTATGTCTTTCATGGGCTCAGGAAATTCCTGGCCATGAGTTGTTCAAACAGATATTTATTTTGCCTTTTCTTTCTCTCCATTTTTTCTGGAAGTCCAATTACATGTGTGTTAGGTCCATCCATCTACTTACCCATCCATGGTCTTGCTCTGTTGCCCAGGTTGGAGTGCAGTGGCACAATTATAGCTCATAGCAGCCTCTAAGCTCAAGCTATCTTCTCGCTTCAGCATCCCAAATAGCTAGGACTACAGGTATGTGCCACCATTCCTGGCTGATTTTTCAAAGAAAAAATTTTTTTGGTAGAGACAAGGTCTTACAGGTTGCCCAAGCTGGTCTTGGACTCCTGGCCTCAAGTGATCCTTCTGCCTTAGCTTCCCAAAGTGCTGGGATTACAGGCATGAACCACCATGCCTGCCCTAGACCTTTTGATGCTGTTCCATAGATCACATGAGCTCTTTCCCTTTTCAAAAATCTTTCTTTTTCTTAAGAACATATAATTTCGGCCAGGCGTGGTGGCTCACATCTGGAATCCCAGCACTGTGGGAGGCCGAGGCGGGAGGATCACTTGAGGTCAGGATTTCAAGACCAGCCTTGCCAACACGGCGAAACCTTGTCTCTACTAAAAATACAACAAATTAGCTGGGGCGTGGTGGTGCACATCTGTAATCCCAGCCACTCAGGAGGCTGAGGTGGGAGAATCGCTTGAGCCTGGAAGGCAGAGGTTGCAATGAGCCAAGATTGCGCCACTGTACTCAAGCCTGGGTGATACAGCAAGACTCCATCTCAAAAAACAAACAAAAAACCCCAAAAACAAAAAAATTAGATAATTTCTATTAATATTTTTAAGTTTGCTAATTCTTCTTATTGCCATTTCCAGTCTGCTGTTAAAGCCATCTGATGAATTTTCCTTTTCAAACATTGCATTTTTCAGTACTAGATTTTCTATTTGGCTTTTCAATAGTTTCTATTTCTCTATGGAAATTTCCTATTTCATTTAAGCATAATTTCCTTTATATGTGAGGAAATTTAAAAATTATTTAAATTCCACTGGGCTCAGTGGCTCATGCCTGTAATCCCAGCACTTTGGGAGGCTGAGGTGGGTGGATCACCTGAGGCCAGGAGATCAAGACCAGCCTGGCCAACATGGCGCAACCCCAACTCTACTAAAAATATAAAAATTAGACGGGTGTGGTGGTGGGCGCCTGTAGTCCCAGCTACTCAGGAGGCTGAGGCAAGGGAATCGCTTGAACCCGGGAGACGGAGGTTGCAATGAGCCAAGATTGCACTACTGTACTCTAGCCCAGGCGACAGAGTGAAACTCAGACTCAAAATAAAAAAAAAAGAAAAAAAAAAAAGAAAAATTAATATGCTGTAGAGAATCTGGATGGTATTATGTTTTTCTGAAAAGTGTGGATTTTAAAATTTTACACAGGCAATTAATATGGCTGAATGCAAGATTTGGGCAGAGTTCATGAACAGCATTTAGTGCGCCTCCTCTGTGGTTCTCTTCTTTCCAGGCTTTCCCCCTCATTTCCTAGTGGTTGTGGAAGCCCCAAAATGTGTCTTCTCATTATTCAAGCTAAGATTGTTTCTTTTTTTTTTTTTTTTTTGAGACAGTCTCACTCTGTTGCCCAGGCTGGAGTGCAGTGATATGATCTTGGCTCACTGCAACCTCTACCTCCCACATTCAAGTGATTCTCCCCCATTAGCCTCCCAAGTGGCTGGGATTAGAGGCATGTGCCACCATGTCTGGCTACTTTTTGTATTTTTAGTAGAGATGGGGTTTCATCATGCTGGCCTGCTTTGGCCTCCCAAAGCACTGGGATTATAGGTGTGAGGCAACGCACCCAGCCGGATTGTGGTTTTCCATCTAACTGTTAGTCCCGTTACTTCCCATACCAACTTGGACTTGCCCTCAGCAAAATCATGTAATAATAAAACGGTAATTTGTCCAATGCCATTTCATTCTTCCAAGTGTCAACTCCCCTCCAGTGTCTGCCCACTCTTGGTCCTTCTCCACTGTTCAGGCAGTTGTTTCTTACATTTCGTCTGGAGTTGATAATTGTTATTTGTAGGAGGGTTAGTCTGATAAGAGCTACTGTGCCAAAACTGGAAATGAACCCAAAGATTCTTTAAATTTTTTATCATTAAATAATAGTTATGGGCCGGGTGCTGTGGCTCATGCCTGTAATCCTAGGACTTTGGGAAGCTGAAATGGGTGGATTGCTTGAGCCCAGGAGTTTGAGACCAGGTTGGGCAACATAGTGAAACTCCATCTCTACAAAAAATACAAAACTTAGCTGGGTGTGGTGGCATGTGCCTATAATCCCAGTTGCTCAGGAGGGTGAGGCAGGTGGATTGCTTGAGTCTAGGAGGCTGAGGCTGCAGTGAATTGTGAGCATGCCATTGCACTCTAACCTGGGTGACAGAGAGAACCCTGTCTCAAAAAAATAGTTATGACTTTAACTCTTCCAGTTTTAGCCACATTCTCTTAAGTTTTGATTTGCAATGTCTTTATTTTCTAGGTATCTGGCAATATTTTTTATGTGTTCCTGATCAAATAGGCAGTTAGAAATGTACTTTTTATTTTCTAAGCAGTAGCATTTTTTGTTTTATTAGGTTTTTTTTTTTTTTGAGACACAGTCTTGCTCTGTCACCTAGGCTGGAATGCAGGGGTGAGATTTCGGCTCACTACCTCCCCCTCCCAGGTTCAAATGATTCTCGTGCCTCAGCCTCCCAAATAGCTGGGATTGCAGGCACCTGCCACAACACCCAGGTTATTTTTATATTTTAGTAGAGACAGGGTTTCACCATGTTGGCCAGGCTGGTCTTGAATGCCTGACCTCAAGCGATCCATCTGCCTCAGCCTCCCAAAGTGCTGGGATTATAGTTGTGAGCCACCGCGCCCAGCCTGTTTATATTTTTAATATGAGTTCTTAGTTTTATTGTATTTTGGTTCAAAAATGTGGTCTGTGCAATTTCTATTCCTTTGAATTTTGCTGGGGACTTTTGGTTGCTGAGTATTTGAAAATTTTGTCTATTTAAGAAGATTATATATCAATTAATGCTACCTCATTAATAGCACTTATGTGTCATCACAGAAAGTCAAAATAAGCATTAAGAGTATTTGTGGTTTTCAAACTTTTTTTTTGGTGCCACAGAAGCTTTTGTTTGAAACAAATAAAACACTTATTCACTTACATATAAAATAGATCAGAGAACAGTTCTGGTTGTACAGGGGCATGGAGTAGAGCAGGAGGCTAGAGCCTAGCTTGCTAGATTCTTTGTTTTCTTTGGCTAACTGTGAAGTTCCCTAAAAGTAAAAGATGCTGGAAGAAGAGTAGTTTTGAGAGATGTGATGTGAAGAAGGACTCAACCTGCTACTGCTGCTTTTGACAATGGAAGCAGAGGCCAAGAGCCAAGTAGTGCAGCAGCCTCTAGAAGCTTGAAACGGCCCTCAGCTTACAGTCAGCAGAATGACAGGGACCTCGGGCTCACAACCACAAGGAACTGCATTCCGCCAATAGCCCAAATTAGCAAAAATATTTTCCCCTAGGCTCCAGAAAGGAATGCAGCCTGCTGACACCTTTCTTTTGACCTACAGAACTATAAGATAATAAATTTAGGTTGTTTTAAGTCACTAAGTTTGTGGTAATTTGCTCTGACAGAAATAGAAAACTAACACACAAGTCCAATTTTTAACATTTTAACCACATCCCTACCTTGTCCATTCTAGGCAAGTTTCTGGCAGTTCTGTTATTATTACAGAAAATACAGGTCCAGATGTATAAGATATAATCAATACATTCAGCATTAAAAAAATGGTAATATGCTGAATGACTTTAAATACTGTGCATAAAGTTAACTGTACCAGTATTTCTAGAAATTTGTCATACTTTCATTTGGGAATTATTTTGGTATTATTTTTCTGAATCAGGTACCAACCTCATTTTTTCTTTTTTGGAGACAGAGTCTCGCTCTGTTGCCCAGGCTGTAGTGCAATGGCATGATCTCAGCTCGCTACAACTTCTGCCTCCTGGGTTCAAGTGATTCTTGTGCCCCAGCCTCCTGAGTGGCTGGGATTACAGGCATGAGCCACTACACCCAGCTAATTTTTGTATTTTTAGTAGAGACGGGGTTTTGCCATGTTGGCCAGGTTGGTCTGGAACTCCCAACCTCAGATGATCTGCCTGCCTGAGCCTCCCAAAGTGCTGGGTTTACAGGCGTAAGCCACTGTGCCCGGTCCAACCTCATTCTTGTTTTAAAAACAACAGATTCCAGAGCCACCGGATGATCTCGGATTTTTAAGCCTTCCAAGGGTGTGAAAAGCATGGTTCTAAATCGATCAAGAACTCTCCTTCAATACCTGGCTTTCATAGAGATACTCACTTATTAAGGTCAATTTCGTAAGTCTGCATATGAGGTTTGTCTCCAGCCTTGTCTGGGTCCCATCGATAGATGGCAAATTTCTTGATACGGGGAGCTGCGGCTGCAGCTGTCTGGGCTCCTCGGGAGGCCTGAAATTTTTAAGTTCACAAAAAGGAAAAAAAAATTAGAAATGCAAGATAATTCCATTTTGCGGGCACAACAGATGTAATGCTGGATATAAACTCACACATTACTGATATATAATCTTCTGGGAAAAGGCAGTCATTCAATATCCAACAAGTATTAAGCACCTATCATATGCTAATATATCAGACATGGTATTAGGGGCTAGTGCTACAGCACTTAATACACAAAAACCTTCATCTTCACAGAACTTACTTTGTAGTGAACAAGAGTTAAGTTAAACATTCACAATGAAAATAAAGAGTAACACTGATGGGAAAGTACAGGGAGCGCTGGATGAATACAGCAGAGACTTCAATGAGTGTAGAGTCAGAGAAGGCTTCCTCAAGCGACATCTAAGTGGTGGCTTGACAAACCAGTATTGAGGGGAAGGAGTGTGGGGTGTGGTCTGAGGGTGGTGGCTTATGCCTGCAATCTCAGTACTTTGGGAGGCAGAAGTGAGAGAACTGATTGAGCCCATGAGTTTGAGACCAGCCTGGGAAACAGGGCAAAATCCCATCTCTACAAAAAATAAAAATTAGCTGGGTGTGGTAGTGTGCGTCTCAGGAGGCAGAGGTGGGAGGACTGCTTGGGCCTGAGAGGTTGAGGCTGCAGAGAGCCATGATAATGCCAATGCACTCTAGCCTGGGCAACAGAGTGAGACTCTTTTTCAAAAATAAAAAATAAAAAAAAAGAAAGAAAAAGAAAGAAAGAAAAGACTATATTCCAGGCCTGCTAATTTTTAAAATAAACTGATATAGAAAAGTAAAAACTCGGAAAGTTAATTGACTAATTACAAAAAGATGCAGTGCTATTTATTACTGAGGCAGGAGAAGACCATTTGGAGACAGGAAGGCTTCACTACAGCCTCTGATTCATCTCAGGCCAAGTCTTCATTTGCATAGGGTATAACCAATAGGAAACCCCTACAGGGTACTTAAATCCCAGAGACTGTGCAGCTGGGGCTCTTGAGCCACTTGCTGGATCCCACTCCCACTCTGTGGAGTGTACTTTCATTTCAATACATCTATGCTTTTGTCTTCTGTTGCTTTGTGTGTTTTGTCCTATTCTTTGTTCAACATGCCAAGAACCTGGATGACCTATGGTCAAGACCCTCACCAGTAACATTATTTCTTGTTAAAGCTCCCGTATTAACTATAGCTAAAAATACAAACATCAGCTAACAGTAGAAAAGAAAATATACGAAGAAAATGAAAGTTAAGATGAAAATATTTTACCTTATCACCAAGCTGGCTAAAATCATCAACAAAAGGAAAGCCATTTCTACAAATGTTTTTCACCAGGAACCCCATTTTGTAAACTGACACGAACACCCAATGCCACCTTGTGGTATTTGGAAGTGAGAAGAGGAAAGATTCCTAAAGGTATCAACTCCAGTGGTCTTTGCTTGCTTAATGTCCCATTTTTTTGGGTCTTTTTTCTGTGAGATTTAATAAGGTATAATTCATTATAATAAAATTCACTAGTTTTAAGCATATAATGTGATGAGTTTTGACAAAGCAATGTAATCCTACCACAATTACAACAGAATAATTCCATCCAAAAAGGTCTTTTGTGCCCTTGATGGCAAACATAAGTCCCCTTTCCCTACCCTTAGCAACTGATCAGCTATCATCACGAATCTGCCTTTTACAGAATTCACATAAATGGTATCATATGGTATGTAGTCTTATGTCTAGCTTCTTTCACTCAACATAATGCTTCTGAGATTCATATGTTACTGCATATATCCATATTTAAATGCTTTTTAAAAAAATTAACCTATTTATTTATTTATTTTTGAGACGGAGTTTCACTCTTGTTGCCCAGGCTGGAGAGCAATGGTGCGATCCTGGCTCACTGCAACCTCCGCCTCCCGGGTTCAAGCGATTCTCCTGCCTCAGTCTCCCGAGTAGCTGGGATTACAGGCATCCGCTACCAGGCCCAGCTAATTTGTATTTTTAGTAGAGATATGGTTTCTCTACGTTGGTCAGGGTGGTCTCAAACTCCTAACCTCAGGTGATCCGTCTGCTTTGGCCTCCCAAAGTGCTGGGATTACAGGTGTGAGCCACCGTGCTCGGCCAACCTTTCTACTTTTTAATAATTACAGATTCATATGCATTTACAGAAAATAATACTGAGGCCAGGTGCAGTGGCTCACACCTGTATCGCAGCACTTTGGGAGGCCAAGGCAGACAAATCACTTGAGGTCAGAAGTTCAAGACCAGCCTGGCCAACATGGTGAAAATCCATCTCTACTAAAGATACAAAAATTAGCCCGTTGTGGTGGCACATGGCTGTAATCCCAGCTACTTGGGAGGCAGAGGCACTTGACCCCGGGAGACGGAGGTTGCAGTGAGCCAAGATTGTGCCACTGCACTCCAGCCTGGGCGACAGAGTGAGACCCCGTTTCAAAAAAAAAAACACACAAAACAAAACAAAGAAAATGATACTGAGACTCCACATACTCTTCCCACCTGTAATCCCAGCACTTTGGGAAGGTGAGATTGGGGAATCACCTGAGGTCAGGAATTCAAGACCAGCCCAGCCAAAATGGTAAAACCCCATCCCTACTAAAAATACAAAAACAAATTAGACGGGTGTGGTGGTGTGCGCCTGTAATCCTAGCTACTTGGGAGGCTGAGGCAGGAGAATCCCTTGAACTTGGGAGGTAAAGGTTGCAGTGAGCTAAGATTGCGCCACTGTACACCACCCTGGGTAACAAAGCAAGACTCCATCTAAAAAAAAACAAAAAAAAGAGACAGGGTTTTGTTCTGTCATTGATTGTGCAGTGGCATGATTACAGCTCACTGCAGCCTCAACCTTCTGGACTCATGCGATTCTCCCATCTCAGCTTCCCCAGTAGCTAGGACTACAGGCATGCACCACGATGCCCAGTTAGTTTTTTTATGTTTATTTTTGTAGAGATAGGGGTCTCACTATGTTGCCTAGGCTGGTCTTAAACTCCTGGCCCCAAGTGATCCTCTGCCTGGCCCTCCCGAAGAGTTGGGATACAGGCATGAGCTACCATGCCAGGACCCACATATTCTTTACCCAGTCTCCCCAACAGGAACATCTTGCAAACTGCAGCACATCACCACAACCAGAATACTGACCGTACTAGTCAAGATATGGGACATTCCCATAAGCACAGGATCACTAACATTGCCCATTTATAGCCCTGTCCACTTCCTCCCACCCTCCCTCCCCTGTACTCAAGCCCTAGCAATCACTAATCTGTTCTCTACTTCTCAAATTCTGTCATTTAAAGAATGCTATATCAATATAATCATCTAGTATGTAGTCTTTTGGCATTGGCTTTTTTCATTCAGCCTAATTCTCCGGAGATTCATCCAAGTTGCTGTGTACAGCAATAGCTTTTTTCTTGTTATGGCTGAGTAGCACTCCACGGTACAATGTACCACAGTCTGCTTAACCATATAACTACTGAGGGACGTTGGGGGTGTTTCTAATTTTTGGTGACATGAATAAAGCTGAAATGAACACTTGTGTACAAATTTCTGTGTGAACGTTAAGCCTTCATTTCTCAGGATAAACACCCAGGTGTGTGATTGTTGGGCTGTATGGTAGCTACAAGTTTAGTTTTTTTTAAGCAACTGACAAAACTATTTTCCAGAGTGGGTGGCTACTGTGCCTGAGGCAGGTAGTAGGGTAAATGGAACAATATGCCTTTTAAAAAATGGGGCTACTTCAAGTTTTTGCCTTCTAATTTGGATGTTTTTATTTTTCATTTTTTAAAAAAATATTTATTTATTTATTTTAGACGGGGTCTCGCTCTTGTCCTCCAGGCTGGAGTGCAATGGTGCAATCTTGGCCCACTGCAACCTCCATCTCCCGGCTTCAAGCAATTCTTCTGCCTCAGCCTCCTAAGTAGCTGGGACTACAGGTGTCTGCCACCACGCCCAGCTAATTTTTATATTTTTAGTACAGACAGGGTTTCACCATATTGGCCAGGCTGGTCTTGAACTCCTGACCTCAGGTGATCTGCCTGCTTTGGTCTCCCAAAGTGCTGTAATTACAGGTGGGAGCCACTGTGCCAGGCCTTTATTTTTTATTTTTATAGACATATGGTCTAGCTCTGTTGCCCAAGCTGGAGATCATGGCTCACTGCAGCCTTAAACTCCTGGGCTCAGGTGATCATCCTGACTCAGCGTCCCAAGTAGCTGGGACCATAGGTGCACACCATCATGTCTAGCTAATTTTTGTAGAGACAGGGTCTTGCCATGTTGCCTAAGCCGGTATGGAACTCCTGGGCTTAAGCAATCCTCCCACCTCAGCCTCCCAAAGTGTTGGGATTACAGATGTGAGCCACTGTGCCTAGCCCTAACTTGGACTTTTTTTTTTTTTGAGAGTCTCATTCTGTTGCTCAGGCTGGAGTACAGTGGTGCGATCTTGGATCACTGCAACCTCCACCCCCTGGGCTCAAGCAATTCTCGTGTCTCAGCCACCCAGGTAGCTGGGATTACAGGCATGTGCCACCATGTCCGGCTAATTTTTGTATTTTTAGTAGAGACAGGGTTTCACCATTTGGCCAGGCTGGTCTCGAACTCCTGGCCTCAAGTGATCCACCTGCCTCATCGTTCCAAAGTGTCGGGATTACAGGCGCGAACAATCACCCCAGCCCCTAACCTGGATTTAAACAGAATCTGGGACTGAAGAATAACCCCCAGTTCTTTTTTTTTTTTTTCGTGAGACAGAGTTTCACTCTGTCGCTCAGGATGGAGTGCAGTGGCGAGATCTCAGCTCACTGCAACCTCTGCCTCCTGGGTTCAAGCGATTCTCCTGCTTCAGCCTCCTGAGTAGCTGGGATTACAGATGCGTGCCACCATGCTGGGCTAATTTTTTTGTATTTTTAGTAGAGATGGGGTTTCACCATTTTAGCTAGGATGGTCTTGAACTCCTGACGTCATGATCCAACTGCCTCAGCCTTCCAAAGTGCTGGGATTACAGGCGTGAGCCACCATACCTGGCACAACCCCCTAGTTCTAAAGCCTGATTTAGTATTGTCAGTGGGCAACAGGCATTAGGCTCTATCAAGCTGGGTGTCAGTCCCACAAGGTCTGTGAAATGACTGTGGTTACCTGCAATGTTTTCCCTTCAACATTTCTTTATAATACTTAAATATCTGTTTCATGTTCACTCTACACAGATAATCGATCGTGTATTATCTTTCCAAAAGAGATTAAGTTTGTATTAGAGCTAATTTAAATTTTTAAAAAGTCTTATCATATGAATGATATGAAATAAGAGCAATGCCAGGATGTACTACACTGAATATCTAAGTCAATGTATCCCAACATCAATTTTGGGGTGCCCCAAAATGTCATTTTTTTTTCAGTACGACTAATTTAAATTTGTTTTGTGTCAAAAATGTATTTTATAGGCCAGGCGTGGTGGCTCATGCCTGTAATCCCAGCACTTTGGGAGGCCGAGGCGGGTGGATTACCTGACGTCAGCAGTTCGACCAGCCTGGCCAACATGGTGAAACCCCATTTCTACTAAAAATACAAAAAAATTAGCCAGGTGTGGTGGCGGGTACCTGCAATCCCAGCTATCCAGGAGGCCGAGGCAGGAGAATTGCTTGAATCCGGGAGGCGGAGGTTATGGTAAGCCGAGATCGCACCACTGCACTCCAGCCTGGGCAACAGGGCGAGTGCGACTCTGTCTCAAAAAAAAAAAAAAGAAAAAAAAAAGTATTTCATACAACATTTGGTGGGGCAAAGGGGGTTTACCGGAACGAAAGAAGATTCTGAAATCAAAATCACCAGAGGTGGTCATGGTTCTGAAAGTGATGGAGCTTTGCTCATCTTGAGGTCTGTACAAAGAGTTAATTCTCAGGATTATGTTATCTGTGATCCACCAAAAAATTCGCTGAATACATAAATCTAAAAATTTGCCACATTTCATTCATTGAACCTTTATGTCACACACTGTGCCAAATAATCTCTAATCTTTATAACATTTCTATGAAAAATGTTATATTGTTCCCAGTTAAAAGATGAGGATAGGATCATATAGGAATACAGGTCACTTGATTCAAAAACTGAAGCTTTTAGCCATTATAACTAGTAGTGAAAATGCAAACATAAAATGGAACAGTACAAAAAGATAATTCCATTTCACAATGAGATCCAAGGAACAAGAGAAGTTGTTACTCTAATCATACAATGAGACTATATGATTCTCTCCCCTTTGGAGCAATTTATACTACAAATCCTTAATGAAAGAGGGCCCCTTGAAAGCATTTTTATGTTAATCTACAAGACTAATGAGTATTCAAGGCAGAAAGTACATTCCTAGGAAATCCTGGATAATATGAACTTCACAGTTTATAATTTAAGCAAGGTAAGCAATAACTGAACTGAGAAGGGTGAATTCTGAATGGTGCTGAAGGCTGGTTGTTGTTTCTCTAGTAAAGTGTCCTTAGGGTGCAGGCTTGGAGTTGGATGGAGTGGATAAAGATTTGGAGGCCAGAGAAGAAGGCGGGGGAAATAGAGAGGAAGAAGGCAAAAAGGACTGTATGAAGATAAGCCTGAGTAATATACAAGGTGCAGGCTTGCTGAAAAGTGTGATTGGTGATGCTTCAAATCCAAGCTCTATCACTTGTATTCTTCTGCAAATTATTAACTTTTATAATTCTATTTCTTCCTTTATAAAGGGTGGGTAGTATTAATAACCGCCTCATAAGATAACCGGGGGGGTCAAGCTTCTAGCATAGCCCAGAAAATAATTTTTGCTCTACACGATTGGCAGCCTTATCAGTCTTTGTATCCTTCTGATTTGTAGATAGGTATCCTAGTCCCGCCAGCCTAAGGAACAAGATACACATTTAAAAAAAAATTTTTTTTGAGACTGAGTTTCGCTCTTATCACCCAGGGTGGAGTGCAATGGTGCCATCTCGGCTCACTGCACCCCTCCACCTCCCAGGTTCAAGCGATTCTCCTGCCTCAGCCTCCTGTGTAGCTGGGATTATAGGAGCCCACCACCAAGACCAGCTAATTTTTGTATTTTTTTTTTTTTTAAGTAAAGACAGGGTTTCACCATGTTGGCTGGGCTGGTCTCGAAATCCTGACCTCAGGTGATCCACCTGCTTTGGCCTCTCAAAGTGTTGGGATTACAGGCATGAGCCACTGCACCTGGCAAGATGCACACTTTTAAGTAGTTGGTTCTCGCCCTAAAGGAGTTCATAGTCCAGATGAAGAAATAAGGCAACACAAACAATAGTTAATATATTAAACACTTAAAGGCAGAATTGTAGTCCAGTGGTCAGACTATACGCATAAAAATAATTCAGAACCTGAACCTGAATGTTACCCACAGGTAACACACCAAGCTCACTACTGAATTCTTTTGAGGTGGCTTTTGTGGGTATAAATGTACATTCCCATAAGGAAGTGAAGGCCTTGGGGCTCTTCTATTTTCTGTTGCCCTCAGGAGGCCCTGCAAAGGCCTTGCCTGGAATTACAACAATGACCTATGAAACTAGCCGTTTCTACAATTCATTGCTAGAAGAGGGGCCTGAGCTTTACAACTCTCTCTCATTAGTGGGGCTCTCACAATTTAATTGTTTGCTCAGCAACTATAAAAAGAACAGGTAAACAAGCTCATTATCAATCATCAATTTAATACTCATAAGATGTCAGCTTGAGGCACTGGTAGGCTGTCTTCTTCCTCTATCTCCCCTTTTCAGAAAGGCTGATGCAGACAGAGTGGATGCAAGTTCACACACAGCATACTGGACAGAACTAGGATTAGAACATGGGCAATACGTACTGTGTTATGCAGCCATGGCAGGTACTTAAGATGAAAGATGTCCTCATTTAAGTGCAAGAGAGGAAGAGGAACTAAAATTTCTTGGACACCAACCATGTCCCAAGATCTATGCTAAGGAGTTTTTCCGGTACTATGTTAAAAAACTGTCTCAGGTCTGCCAGTTCTTGGGAATGTGGTATTTTGAGCAAGCCAAAAATTTTTTCTGGGGACCTCAAGTTTTCTAAGCTCCAAAAAGGAGGGTAAGAATTCTTACTTGCCCACCTTAAATGGGTTGTTGAGAAGCCCAGAAGAGGAACAGACTTAGAAAGGATTTGCAAATCCTTAGTCCTTTATGTATACAAAAGCAATTTCCCTTCCCTTTCTAAATGTTCCCACTTAGAAGGCAGGTCAGAAATGTGTTGTTTCTTGGCTATAGAAGGGGCGTGGGAAAATCTGTCACCGCACATTGCATAGTAATAAACAAGAACAGCGCCAAGCTCTCTGTCATTCCATGTTAACTCTATGAAGTCCGTATTATTACATGCCCTTTAGAGTCAGAAACACTGAGAGAATACTAGTGTAACTGTGGTGACATTGCTTTAAGGAACCCAGTCTTTCCTACAATCCCCGCCACCCACGGCCGGGATCCTTCGGGGTACGGGGCTGGATGCATTTCCCTTCATCTCTCCCTTCCCCTGCCCTGTCCCCAATTCACACTTCCTTTCCTCACCAATCCCGGTCCTCAACCTCGTACCCTAGAGGAATGACCTCGCTTCCCAATTCCCATTCGTCACACCCCGCAGGTCTCCCTTTTCTACAGAGGCGATAGTTTGGTGGCAGAAAAAGGGCTGGAACTCCAATGTTTGGATTCGGATTCTGGTTTCTGCAGTCATTCGCTTGCCATCTGACCTTGAGTAATTCAAGTCCCCTTTCTGAACTCCCCCCCAACCTTAGCTGTAAAAAATTGCCCCTGCCCTAACTCAAGCTGCGGCGAGGCGCAGAAAGATA
Source organism: Chlorocebus sabaeus (assembly GCF_047675955.1). Classification (NCBI taxonomy): domain Eukaryota; kingdom Metazoa; phylum Chordata; class Mammalia; order Primates; family Cercopithecidae; genus Chlorocebus; species Chlorocebus sabaeus. The sequence goes on along the minus strand of NC_132923.1, from coordinate 120,026,471 downwards.
ACTGACAGGGATGCTCCAAGCCAAACCAAAGCACTGCGCCAGCGGGAGAAGGTCCTCCCTCTCCCTGAGGCCTTGCCCTAGGCTTCCTTAGTCTCTCCGCGGACCTATCAGCTCCAGGCAGTCTCCGTGACTTTCCTGCCTTTTTCCCTCTCTGAGACTCCAGGACTCACCTGCAGGCAGGCTCCGCCAAGGGTTGTGGCCGGTAACCGGCCCCTCAAGGAGAGTGCGACCACCGCCGCCATCTTGGCTCTTGACGTCAGCCCCACCCCTTAACCCCGAGGTCTCTCTCCGCCGATGTCCCGTCGAACATCGCGGCGCCCAGCCTGCATCCACTGAGGACCCGCTAGCCGCGTAGGAGCCACCGAGTGGGAGGCGGCTTCCGGTTTCCCGAGTGGGCGGAGGGAAGGCGGGGCAAGTTACAGCGAGCAGTCACAGCGAGCGTGCGCAGTAGCGCAGTAGCGGCGCATGCCCATTTGGTTTCCCCCGTGACCTTCTTAGAAAGGGGAGGAGTCTGAGAGGCAGGGCGACTTTCAGGGGGTGGGGCTAAGACTTAGATGGGGCGGAGCCATCCTACCCCGGTCCCTGCCCCGATTTTAACCCATTTTTTCCTGGAATTTTGGTTTGTTTGAGACGGAGTCTCGTACTGTCTCCCGGGCTGGAGTGCAATGGCGCGATCTTGGCTCACTGCAACCTCCGCCTCCCAGGTTCACGCGATTCTCCTGCCTCAGCCTCTCGAGTAGCTGGAATTACAGGCGCACACCACCACACACGGTTCATTTTTTGTATTTTTAGTAGAGACGAGGTTTCACCATCTTGGCCAGACTGGTCTTGAACTCCTGACCTCGTGATCTGTAAACCTCGGCCTCCCAAAGTGCTGGGATTACACGCGTGAGCCACCGCGCCCAGCCAATTTTCTTTCTTTCTTTTCTTTTCTTTTCTTTTTGACAGGGTCTCACTCTGTTGCCCAGGCCGGTGTGCAGTCTTGGCTCACTGCAGCCTCGACCTCCCAGGCTCAAGCGATCCTCCCGCCTCAGTCTCCCGAGTAGCTGGGACTACAGGCGCGTGAGCCGCCATACCCAGGTAATTTTTTTTTTTTTTTTTTTGAGACGGAGTCTCGCTCTGTTGCCCAGGCTGGAGTGCAGTTGCGCGATCTCGGCTCTCTGCAACCTCCGCCTCCCGGGTTCAAGCAATTCCCTGCCTCAGCCTCCCGAGTAGCTGGGATTACAGGCGTCCGCCATCATGCCCGGCTAATTTTTTTTTGTTTTTAGTAGAGACGGGGTTTCACCATCTTGGCCAGGCTGGTCTTGAACTCCTGACTTCGTGATCCACCCACCTCGGCCTCCCAAAGTATTGGGATTACAGGCGTGAGCCACCACGCCTGGCCGCCCGGGTAATTTTTTTAAAAGATTGCTTGTAGAGATGCAGTCTTGCTATGTTGCCCAGGCTGGTCTTGAACTCCTGGGCTCAAGCAATCATCCTGCTCCGACTTCCCAAAGTGCTGGGATTACAGGGGTTAGCCACCGCGCCTGGCCTTCCTACGAATTTGTCAGTCTTATTGCTCATCTCTGACGCTTACTGGCTTGAATCGGGCATTTCTGTCACACATTGTGCAGCTTGCCGGAGGCTGCCTAGGTTTCCTCACTGAGTGTCCCAGACAAACTGGGCAGTTGGTGAATGAGCTGAGGTGATTTCAAGGGTGGCTGGCAAAGGTGCCATTCTTTTGTTTGTTCGTTCATTCATTCATTCATTCATTCATAAATATGAATGGAGTGGCTACTATGTGGCAGGCACCAAGTGCTGGGATGCTACAGGGAATGAGCAAGTCAGGTGGTCACTGCTCATTGAATTTACTCTCTAGTGGTGGAGATGAACAAGTGAGCTGACAGCGAGACACTGTGAGCTCTGTTCTGTAAGAGAGGGTGTGCCCAGAGAAGGACACCCAGTCCTTGGTGGCTTTGTTAGCCATTTAATATAAGAAACCATTTCTACTCTGAGCCAAACATTATGGTTCATTATCCCACTTGATCCCCACAGCAGTCCTGTGAAAAAGGGTTTCTGATTTTGTTTTTTCTGAGTTTCCATTTTAGTCATCTCAGCTGCTTTTTTCAGCCCCCTCCATGGATCTGCTCAGAGCTGGCCTCACTCTCAGGACTTACCTTGGGCAGGAATGGCCTGGGGCCTCCAAGGCACCTGCTTCTTCTGTCACCCCAGGCGTTTGTGTAGATTGTTAACCTTGCAGGTCCCAAAGTTTCCCAGGAGTGATTTGTTTTTCCTTTTCTGCCTGCTTATTTTTGACATGTGACGTTCTATAGTCTTTGGTTTCCACTCTCACAGCTGATGTGGATGCTACTGGAGACACTGAGATGGCCAGGTGAATTGGCTGGATGGGCTAAGTTTCTGGAGTCCTTGACTGGAACCCTGCTATACTGCCCATGTGACCTCATTAAAGGGAGTGTGTAGTGAGGCCTGAACCTCTAGGTCTAACCTGGAATCTTCAAGGCCATGTGACCTTGGCTAAGCCCCTCCCCATGTTTGACCTATAGTTTCCTTGCCTGAACCATTAGGGTGTTGGGCCCTCTGATTTAAGATGCTGTGATTCACGTGGCTGTCTTGTGGATAACTGGTAACAATGCTGAGTCACCTTGACTTTCACTGGCACTGACCCAGGACTGGAACAGGCCCCTCTGGTCTGCCCCATGGGGCCTCTTGGGTCACCCAAACTGGCTGAAATATGGGAAGACTGCCACTCTCTCTCTAACTCCCAACTGAAATGTCGTCTGAGCTGAAGAAAGCTCTTCCTGCAAGGAATGTATTTCTAGAGAATTGGTCCTCTTAGCATTTTCAGGGTTCTTTCATCTCAAAGGCAGACGCACCCCTAGATAAGCAACTACCCTTTTAGTTTGCCCAGGTCACCTTGGAAAAAGCAGTCTGAGGCCAGCATAAGTGAGACCTTGATTTATGGAGGGACTCTTGGTGCCCGTGGGCCCACACGCCCTGCAGTCACATCATTCCTGGGCTTCGTGGGGATTTGGGGAGCTCAAAGTTATGGAGGAATAAATTCCTGGGCGGCTGTACCTCCGCCCTGGACTTTGGGATTCTAGAAAGTCACAGCTGCAGAAAGACTTAGAGATTTTCATGGCCTGCTCCTGACATGTTTTCCCAAGGTGTCCTCGTGATAAGACCCTCGGTTTTTTTGGTTTATTTCCATTCGTCTAGAGAGTGACATACTGCTTTTCACCAGACAGTCTGCTAGGCACTATGTGCACACTGAACTTTATCACTTACTACGGTGTTTACATAAACAGTCTCATTTAGTCCTCCTAACAACACTTTTGGGTTGGAAAAGCTGCCCCTATTTTCCAGACTTTCTCAGTCTTTGGACAGCAGGAAAACTGAGCAGCCTTAGGTGAGCATTTTGCTTTAGGAGGTCTTTCTCCCCCAAGAGCTGGAAGTCATGTCCAGAACTGAAAATTAAAACCAGCATGGCAAGTTGGCTCATACCTGTAATCCTAGCACTTTGGGAGGCTGAGGTGGGAGGATCGATCCCTTGAGCCCCAGAGTCCGAGACCAGTCTGGGCAACATGGCAACACCCTGTCTCTACAACAAAATTTAAAATTAGCCAAGCGTGGTGGTTGTACACCTGTAGTCCCAGCCTTGGGAGGCTGAAGTGGGAGGATTGCTTGAGTGCAGGAGGTCGAGGCTGCAGTGAGCTGCAATCACACCACTGCAACTCCAGCCTGGGCAACAGAGCAAGAGCCTGTCTCAAAAAAATGAAAATAAAAAACAAAATAAAAAAGCATTATGTTGTATGAACTGACATTTGTACAATCAATTGTAGTCTGGTGTCTCGTAATTTAGGGCAAGCTGGATGATTTCCCCCAGTCAGAGGGTGAAGGAGGGTTGGATTTAGGAGGAAATATCAGATGTTGCTTGGGAGATTCATTTGCCTCTGGGAAAAACCTACTTCACAGCAATAGATTGTGGTGGGGCTCTGGGGCCTTCCATCTAAAATTTAGGATTTTTTTTTTTTTTTTTTTTTTTTGAGACGGAGTCTTGCTTGGTTGCCCAGGCTGGAGTGCAGTGGCATGATCTCGGCTCACTGCAAGCTCTGCCTCCCGGGTTCACACCATTCTCCTGCCTCAGTCTCCCGAGTAGCTGGGACTACAGGCGCCCGCCACCACGCCCGGCTAATTTTTTGTATTTTGTTTAGTAGAGATGGGGTTTTACCGTGTTAACCAGGATGGTCTCAATCTCCTGACCTCGTGATCCGCCTGCCTCGGCCTCCCAAAGTGCTGGGATTACAGGCGTGAGCCACTGTACCTGGCCAAAACTTAGGATTTTATTTGCCTTTAGTCAGTGGGCCTCATCCTTTCTGTCTCTCTGGCTGTCTCCTGAGCATCTCCATCTGGGTGTCCCAATGGTCCTTTAAACCCAAACTATCTCTTATGGTACATCTCACCTGAGAAGTTTATACTTCTCTTATTAGCACCACCATCTACCTGATATCCAAGCCAGAAACTCGATGTCATCTTGGTTCTTCTCCCCGCCCCACATCCAACCAACTCCCACCATAGCCTCCAAGGCTCCAGGCTCCCCTGCTCCCCTGCGGCCCCTTCGAGTTGCTTCTGTTCCTGTAGTACAACCTGCTCTGTTCCCCACCTCATTCCCCACCTCCATGCCTTTGCATATGTCCGTGTCTTGGATTTGGAGTCTCCTTTCCTCCTCCTTCATGTGGCAGACTTGTCATCACTGAAGACTCAGCTCCAACTTTTTCCTCCCTTAGGAAGTCCCTCCTTGACTGTTCCTATCAAAGTATCCTCTGCATATGCCATCCATGACACAACACCCGCTTTAACAATGACCCATTCATATGTCTGCCTCCCTAGACTGTGGGCAATCTGAGGGCTTGACCCACTTAACTCTATTTGATTTTCTCCATATAACTTATTGCTATCTGCAAGTTTGTTTTTAATTCTTTTTTTTTTTTTTTGAAACAGAGTCTTGCTCTGTCGCCCAGGTTTAAGTGCTGTGGCATGATCATGGCTCACTGCAGCTTCGAACTCCAGTGCTTAAGTGATCCTCCCACCTCAGCCTCCCTAGTAGCTGGGACCACAGGCGTGCACTACCATGCACAGCTACTTTTTAAAAATTTTTTGTAAGCCGGGCATGGTGGCTCACGCCTGTAATCCCAGCACTTTGGGAGGCCAAGGCAGGTGGATCACTTGAGGTCAGGAGTTCAAGACCAGCCTAGCCAACATGGTGAAACCTGTCTCTACTAAAAATACAAAAATTAGCCGGGTGTGGTGGTGGGTGCCTATAATCCCAGCTACTCGGGAGGTTGAACCTGGGAGGCTGAGGTTGCAGTGAGCTGAGATCGGGCCACTGCACTCCAGCCTGGGCGACAGAGCTTTTTTGGAAAGACGGAGTTTTCCTATGTTACCCAGACCAGTCTTGAATTCCTGGGCTCAAGTAATCCTCCTGCCTTCCAAAGTGCTGGGATTGCAGGACTGTGTGTCCATGGCTGAACTAGTTTTTTTTGTTTGTTTGTTTGAGAGGGAGTCTCGCTCTGTCACCCAGGCTGGAGTGCAGTGGCATGATCTTGGCTCACTGCAAGCTCTGCCTCCCGGGTTCACGCCATTCTCCTGCCTCAGCCTCCCGAGTAGCTGGGACTACAGGTGCCTGCCACCACGCTTGGCTATTTTTTTGGTATTTTTAGTAGAGATAGGGTTTCACCGTGTCAACCAGGATGGTCTCGATCTCCTGACCTCGTGATCTGCCTGCCTTGGCCTCCCAAAGTGCTGGGATTACAGGCGTGAACCACCGCACCCCGCTGCCTGGACTGTTTTTAATTTTTTATGAATATATTTATTGTCAGAGCCTCCCATGACGGATGTCAAGGACTCCCAGAATTGGAATAAACGGAATTGGCAAATCAAAATGTCAACCAGCCAGCAGCACAGACCCTTTCTAGCCCCTACTCCAGTCCCATCTATGATCGTTCTCAGAGAAGCCTTGTCCCTTATGCTAGGGCACTCGGTGGTCATCTGTAGTAAGGTTCATGGGGATATTGGGGTGACTGATGATGGTAACTGACACATTTGGAGGACGTACTGTGTACCAGGCACCATGCAGAACACTTTGGGTACATGTCCTCTCTCTAATCATTTCAGCAAAGGCACAAGGTAGGGATTACTATTCTTCATTTACAGTTGAGGCAACTGAGCCTCAGAGAGGGTCAACATCTCACTGCAGGTCACCCAGCAAGTAGGTCAGCCTCTTCTGTTACGTAGGTGGCTGGGCGGCAGGCTGTGCACCTAAGGCTCCTGGGAACATGGTGGTTGCAGCCACTCTGGTCCACCTGCAGAGGGTACTGTTGCCTCACAGAACTACTGAAGCCTCCCTGCCAGACCTTGCCAACCTGCCCTTAGAAAGGCCTTATCTAAAATCTCTTCCCTCATCCCATGCAAACCCCACCATATAATTAGACTTCTCAAAATATTCTCTTCGAGTGGGATGGGGACAATCATAGGCTACAGTCTTCTCCAATTTCAAGAGCAGCCTCTGTGGAACTCCCGGAGCAAAAAGTCATGAGCTACCCCCACTCCAGATGGAGCTGCGTTTCATACAGCTGAAGTCAGCTCAGCTGCTGGGACTTAGCAAGTGGTCCAAGGCCTTCTGGGGACTGTCATGCTGCTGGCCCTGTAGCAGCACACACACACATACATTTGGAGCTCACCCACCCTGCTAACCTCTGCCTCACTCCCAGATGCCTGCCATCACCAGCATACTCTCAAATGAGCAGTTAGTTTGTTCCTCTGGATGTGTATGAGTGGGCGCTTTGCAAACACGGTATATTGCCATGATCAAACGCCCTTTCCAGCTCAAAAATCTGGATTTTGAGCACTGTTTCTATCAGAGACAGAGCCATGCAAATGAAATGCAAAAACGAATAGTGATAAATATTCATGTGTAGCAGCTAGATGTCAGCCAGCTGGAAACAAAAGTCAGAGAGCTGAAGAATGTTAAAGGCAATTTGGCCTCTTAGGGAGGCTGGTAGCTAGAATGGTTAAGGGTGCAGGCCTTAGGGATCTGAAATCCTGTTATATCAGCCGTTTGCTCTGTGATCTTGAGCAAGTTGCTTAACCTCTTTGTGCCTTCATTTCCTATTGTGTAAGGTGGTAAAAAAGAAACAGAGTCACATTGCAGGGAGGAGAATTAAGTGAATTAGTGTCTATAGGGAGCCATCAATCTTAAATTGGTAGTGGAGAGCCCAGCTGGGGGAAGGAAAGAGGTAAAAGATAGCTGTGCCTTATTAGGGGAAATAGATTATGCTTATCAGAATGGGAAGACTTCAGCATACATATGATGTCAAGGATTTCAGGCAGCTCTAAAAATTATTTTAGAATACTGTACATATGTAATTAAATTCTCACTATGTAAAAATTTCAAGCCATAGAGATAAAGCTTAAATCCCCTCAGTCACACTTCCTTTCCCAGGGGTGATTGCTATTGTCAGTTTCATGGGATTGCTTCCAGATTTTTTTCTTTGTATTTACATATGTATGTTTCTACAGAAATCCATGGCTTTGCTTGCTGTTTTTATTTTATTTTATTTTATTTTATTTTATTTTATTTTATTTTATTTTATTTTATTTTATTTTATTTTATTTTTAGATGGAATCTCGCTCTGTCACCAGGCTGCAGTAGAGTGGTACAATCTCGGCTCACTGCAACCTCTGCCTACCAGTTCAAGTGATTCCCCTGCCTCAGCATCCTGAGTAGCTGGAATTACAGGTGTGCACCACCATGCCTGGCTAATTTTTGTATTTTTAGTAGAGACGGAGTTTCACCATGTTGGCCAGGCTGATCTCGAACTCCTGACCTCGTGATCTGCCTGCCTCGGCCTCCCAAAGTGCTGGGATTACAGGTGTGAGACACTGTACCCGGCCGTTTTTATTTTCAGAAAATACAAATGATAATATACATGTTCTGCAAGCTGCCATTTTTTCATAAAGTGCTGTGTCTTGGAGGTCTTTCCATACTAGTATGCATAGATCTGTTTCATCATATGTGCTGCAGAATATTTAAAAGCAGGGCTGTACCCTGGTTTGCCTGTTCCTCAGGCAATTTCTTAAACATGTTTTCCCTATAAGTTTAATATCAATAAACAAACATATTACTGTCAGTTTCCTAAAATACAGGATTGATCATGTGACTGCAGTGACCTCACACCTTCAGAGGGTTTCCAGGGCACCAACCCTAGTGTTTCCAGCATGACTGCAATCTATATTTTAGCTACTCACTATAATCACAATTTTGCAGACATATTATACACCCGGACCTCTTTGTGTCTCTACTCAGCTTGGCAACCCCTCCTCCCCTCTTTGCCTAATCATTCATTTCTACATTCATTCGGCAGTCATTCATCTTAGCAGAAATGAACACCAGGCCATCCTTGGTCATTCTTCCAGCAGGAAAGATGTGTGTGTGTGTGTGTGTGTGTGTGTGTGTGTGTGTCCACAGATTTTTGTACCTTATTCATTCCTCCATTCAGCAAGTATTTATCAGGTGCCTATTCCATCAGTGTGCCTCTCTGTTTTCCTGTCTGTCTCCCTGACTCGGCTGTCAGCTCCTTGAGGGATGAGATCATGTCTCATGCACAGGGCATTCCAGGGAGAACAGACACCCTGGTTCGCCGAGCATAGTTCCGGATTCTCCTGTTGCTCTGGTGGAATTATTTGTAGGGCTCCTCTGAGCTCTCAGAAATGCCCTGGTTTAGATGAAAAATTGTAGGATCACTGGTTTTACACACAGTAGACTCTTGGCAAATGTTAATGGAAACAAGTGAACGGATGGATGAATGAATATAATTTGCTTTCCACGATTTAGAGATGCCATCTTACTCCGAGCTGAGGACTAGAGAGAACACATACTGAGCTACATAGAGATCATTTCATTATGGGCTTTATTGCCTTAGAGGAGTTTGTAGGAATCCTATAATCGCTAGACATCTTGCTTGCAGGTAGAGGGGATATCTTGTTGATAAGATTCTTCTAATAGGACACCTGACATGCTAAAAGTGGACTGGTGCAAAGATAAGGTAACATTTGTGAATGAAAGAATGCTAAACTTGGGTTAGGAAGCTGTTTCTTTTTTCTTTTCTTTTTTTCTTTTGAGACGGTGTCTTATTCTATTGCCCAGGCTGCAGTGCAGTGGGCACTTGACTCGCTGCCATCTCCACCTCCCGGATTCAAGCAATTCTCCTACTTTAGCCTCTCCAGCAGCTGGGATTACAGACGTGCGCTACCATGCCTGGCTAATTTTTGTATTTTTAGTAGAGACAGGGTTTCGTCATGTTGGCCAGGCTGGTCTTGATCTCCTGACCCAAAGTGCTGGGATTACAGGCATGAGCCACGGTGCCCGGCTAGAAAGCTGTTTCTGAGATGTAGTCAAGAGCAGGAGCTCAGTGGGTGAGCTCTGGAGCCAGACCACCCAGGTATGAATCCCAGCTCTGCCATTTCCTGCTGAGTAATCTTGAGCAAGTCACTTCCTCTCTCTGAGCTTCAGTTTCCTCATCTGTAAGGCGGGGATAACAGCCTCACAGCTTAGTTTTGATAATTAGATGAGATGACGAATGCAAAGTATTAGGTCGAACCATCAAAAATCGCCTTTATTTGACCATTTTGACCTTCCAAATGGGGTTTCATATAGTTCCACCTGGCGGGAATGCAGTCAGTGTTTAAGAAATGTTTGGACTGACTTTTCTGCTTCCATTGCCTAGCTGAACAGATGTTTCATTCTTTTATTCAAAACACATTTGCTGACCACCAACTATGTGCCAGGAATTGCCATCAGTGGGAAAACAAAATATTCTCCCCCTTTTTAAAAATTATACTTTAAGTTCTAGGGCACATGTGCACAACGTGCAGGTTTGTTACATATGTATACATGTGCCATGTTGGTGTGCTGCACCCATTAACTCGTCATTTACATTAGGTATGTCTCCTAATGCTATCCCTCCCCCTCCCCCCTCTCCCCTCCCCACCATAGGCCCCGGTGTGTGATGTTCCCCTTCCTGTGTCCAAGTGATCTCATTGTTCAATTCCCACCTATGAATGAGAACACGTGGTGTTTGGTTTTCTGTTCTTGCGATAGTTTGCTGAGAATGATGGTTTCCAGCTGCATCCATGTCCCTACAAAGCACATGAACTCATCCTTTTTTATGGCTGCATAGTATTCCATGGTGCATATATGCCACATTTTCTTAATCCAGTCTGTCGCTGATGGACATTTGGGTTGATTCCAAGTCTTTGCTATTGTGAATAGTGCTGCAATAAACATATGTGTGCATGTGTCTTTACAGCAGCATGATTTATAGTCCTTTGGGTATATACCCAGTCATGGGATGGCTGGGTCAAATGGTATTTCTAGTTCTAGATCCTTGAGGGATCACCACACTGTTTTCCACAATGGTTGAACTAGTTTACAGTCCCACCAACAGTGTAAAAGTGTTCCTATTTCTCCACATCCTCTCCAGCACCTGTTGTTTCCTGACTTTTTAATGATTGCCATTCTAACTGGTGTGAGATTGGTATCTCATTGTGGTTTTGATTTGCATTTCTCTGATGGCGAGTGATCCCCCCTTTGTGTGTGTTTGTGTGTGTGTGTGTGTGTGTGTGTGTGTGTGTGTGTAATGGAGTCTCGCTCTGTCCTCCAGGCTGGAGTGCAGGGGCATGATCTTGGCTCACTGCAACCTCTGCCTCCAGAATTCAAGTGATTCTCCTGCCTCAGCCTCCTGAGTAGCTGGGATTACAGGTGCCTGCCATCACACCTGGCTAATTTTTTGTATTTTAGTGGAGACCGGGTGTCACCTTGTTGGCCAGGCTGATCTCGAACTCCTGACCTTAGGTGATCTGCCCGCCTTGGTCTCCCAAAGTGCTGGGATTACAGGCATGAGCCACTGTGCACGGCCGGAAAACAAAACATTCCTTTGAAAGACTGAACGTATCTCTTCAGCTCTTCAGTAGCACAGTAGCCTGCGCATGGGGCCTTAGCATGCTGGTCAGAGACTGTTAGTCATCTTTGGGTATAACCAGGGCTGTCAGAAAGCAGACTTTTGCTGGTGGAAGGTGAGGGGTCGAGGCCAAGCTGGCGTGGCCTGAACCCAGCAGTTTTCTTAGAGACTACCCAGAGAAGACCTTTGCTTTTTCAAAGATCAGGGCTGAGAAAGAGCCCAGCTGGCCAGGGGGATGGGGTGAAGGTCTTTCACATCAACCAGGCTTAAGACAAGGCTGCAGAGCGGGGCTTTCTGCCTGGGGGCATCCTTTTCCTGCATGTTCAGCTGGAGAAGGGATCCTACATGCTGCCATTTGGTGTCACTCACTGTATTTAGTTGCTAATAACTTTTCCATCAGCCCCTTGGATCTGATACCACTTGGGTGAGGATCCTGCATGAATCTCACTGGTGAGGCAGATGGATTCCTGGCTGCTTTTTGTTTCGGAGGCGAGACCTCCCCCCAACCACTTCCATGGGGTTTTGGCTATGCCAAAATGTGGCTCAGATCCCATCTGGAATGCTGGAGAAATCTGAGATAACAAGCTGTTCTCGCCTGGGACTCCAAGTACACATTTTAGATTAAATGCAGAATCAATTGTATCCACAGAAACAGTGAGAGTAAAGAGAGGACCTGGTGGGGCGTTCCCATCTTGACAGTGGGCAGAGGGAACTTGGCCAAAGACAATCACCTTGCAGAGAGAGAGGGAGGTCCTGGCAACTTGGCAGCAGCCATGATTCAGACAAGAGGACTTTCTGGAAGGGCAAGGGTCTGCATACCAGGGCCAGTGATGGCTCGTATCTATTTTACATTTCTCTTTTCAGTATTATAATAATAAACTTTTCTTAACCATTGCAGTCAAACTAGCTGGACACTGGGGGTTTAAGGAATGTGCCTATTTCCATAATTGGCGCTCAGCCTGGCAGAGAAGATTCTAGAACAATACCTTCCAATATGATAGCCACTTATGGCTATTGAGCACTTAAAATGTGGCTAGTCTGAATAGATGTGTGATATAAGTGTAAAATAAACATTAGATTTCAAAGACTTACTACCAAAAATGAGAATGTAAAATATCTCACTGAAATTTTAAAATTTGGATTACATATTGAAATGATAATGATTTGGATAGATTGGGCTAAAGAAAATATATTATTAAAATTAATTTCACCTGCATTTTACTTTTTAAATGTGACTACCAGGAAATTCAAGATCACATTATGTAGCTTGCATTATATTTCTATTGGAAAGTGCGGCTCAAAAGTCTCAAGGTGACACTCAGTGACCCTGAGGTGGGTGATTGGCCAAGATGTGAAAACATCACCAGGATGAACTTGTTGAACATCCCAGTATCCCTTGGGGAGTTGCAGAACTAGGTGGGTCAGGAAATCCATGAAAGATTGGCCTTGCAGTGGCTTGGACTACATTAGTTGGGTATAAAAGGGGATTTCAGCAGGGCACAGTGACTCACGCCTGTAATCCCAGCACTTTGGGAGGCCGAGGTGGGCAGATCACAAGGTCAGGAGATGGAGACCATCCTGGCCAACATGATGAAACCCTGTTTCTATTGAAAATACAAAAATTACCTGGGTGTGGTGGTGCATGCCTGTAATCCCAGCTACTCTGCAGACTGAGGCAGGAGAATCACTTGAACCAGGGAGCTGGAGGTTGCAGTGAGCCAAGATCATGCCACTGCACTCTAGTCTGGCGACAGAGCAAGACTGTCTCAAAAAAACAACAAAACAAATCCCCAAGAAGGGGATTTCAGAGGCCTGGTCCCCTGGGTTAAGCCTGGGAGTAAGTCAACCAGTGATTTTCATTTTGCAGTGGCCTCTTTAAAACAGCGGCACCAAGACATTTGTCCAGAAGCCCAAGATGGGACTAAGGAGTGAGAAGAGCCCCAGGTGTCTCCCAAAGAACTTGGAAGCAGCTTCTAGACTCAGCAACCAATCAGGTGGCTCCGTTTTAGGGCCTCAGGAGTTTGTACACAAAGACCCTGTTAGATCACGGTTATGTTGTACGGATTTTCATACCATGGGTCAAATCACAAATACTTGTGTGTAATAGCTTTTTATTAAAAGAACACAGCATCACCCAGAGCAGTGGACATGGCTGGTGACCTGCCCAGATCCTGTTCTGGTTGTGGCAGCCCATTTCTCCAGCCTGTGACTTTGCTCCTAATCCCAGTTGTGATCTTTAGATGGTTGTCTGTGAGCTCCTGGTACCCCCTCGCCCATTCAGAGGGCCACAGTCCCCACAGCCGATGACTGGTGCAGATGGACAAAGACTCAGCCTCCAGACAGGACAGCTCAGAGGTGCCATTTATGCTCCAGAGCTCTCCAGGGATCGGGCTGAGGTTTCACCTCACACTCTTGTATAGTTTCTTCCCCTTCCTTGGCCTGCTCCCCCAGTTCCTATCTTGGTTTCTCCTGGAGGCTCTTTTTTTTTGAGACAGGGTCTTGCTCTGTCATGTGGGTTGGAGTGTAGTGCAGTGACACAATCGTGGCCCCCTGCAGACTCCACGTCCTAGGCTCAATCTATCCTCTTGCGTCAGCCTCCCGAGTAGCTGGGACTACAGGCATGTGCCACCATGCCCAGCTATTTTTTAAAATTTTTTATAGAGATGGGGATCTCACTATGTTGCCTAAGCTTGTATGGAACTCTTGGGCCCAAGTGATCCTCCTGCCTCAGCCTCCCAAAGTGCTGAGGTTACAGGCATGAGCCACTGTGCCCGGCCCTTTCTTAATAAATCACTTGTTGTCAAATGCTCATCTCAGGGTCTGCTCCTGGGGAACCCCATCAGAACAGCATGGTCAGACTTTATTGCAGGTACTGGTCTTCACCTTTGGGGTTGGCCATGTAATATGCAGTCACTGAGTGTGTGGGGGATTCCGAACCCTCAAGATATCTATGCTGAGAGCCCAGACCGCGTGCCCAGAACAGCAGGGGCTGCAGGACCAGGAAGGCCCAATATGTGGCTTGCCTCACTCCAGGCCGTGTCTATGAAGCAGCAAAGAACATCACACCAACAGCCATGTGACTTCCCCTTGGACCATTTATTTCATTGTTCTTTAGTCGAGCTCTTCTCTAAACATCTTTAGATCTCTACCACAGGCTCTTTTCCAGAAATTTGAAACTGCGTTCTTCTTGCCATCTTCACGACACCCCCTGCCCTCTTACATAGGATATTTCAACATCAAGGTGGAAACAGGAACTTAGCTGAGTTTTGCAACAGAGAAGTGTATTCTAGGCCTACATTTATAGAAAGTGGGGGTGGGGAAGAGCCATGAGTCCACAGGGGTATATCCACACCGAGGGTCGTCACACTGGGTGGGCAAGTGAGATGGGAAAGGGTGTGTGAGTCCTGGGAGCTTCAGAAACATCAGAAATTACCGACATCATTGGGGAAAGCCTTAGAAAAATCTATAAAGACACACTGTCTGCACGTGGGAGGCGCTCACTTCCCCCTAATGTAGACTAAAAAAAAAAAAAAGAAAGAAAACTCATAAACCCACATTAACCAAACACACACACATGACAAACTCTAAGTCTCCAGACAGACACCCTCAAATAGGCACTTGGTGTTTTCAGCTCTGGGGCTGGAGAGATCTGGGGCTTTGACCTCCAAAGGCAGGAGTTGCTGTCCCCAGAGAGGAGACAACAGCTTCTGGAGGCTCTGGGGACTCACTGGATGGGTACTGGCCAGCTAGATGGTAAGGAGGGCTGTTTAAAGAAGACCCCCTCCCACCGCCCATTTCACCATGACAGTGACTTGCTGGAAGTTTTGTGCCCTGAGGATGAATTTCTGAATATAGTGGGCTAGCATTTCTAAAGAACGCATCACTGAAGGGGCAGGGGCTGGCCTTTAAATGTGAACTTTGCATGTTGGGGACTGATGGGTTCCATGCCAGTAGGGACCAGGTCCAGATTGCTACTAACCACTGTGTTTGCAGAACCCAACACCGTGCCTGGCACTTAGGGGCATACAAAAAATGTTTGTTGAATGGTTGAATGAAATAATCCCAAATAAAAATCTTGTTCCTCCAAGAATATAATTACATTATAACCTTTTCATTGGTTATAAATTGGTTCTTCAAAATGGGATTATAATTCATTTATTCTTCTGGCCCTAAAGGAACTTTTAAAGATTGAAATTGAGTCTTCTCACTTGGAGCCAGGAATGAATCTGGGTATGTCCAAATGAGAGGGTCTTTGGCAAATGCACTGGTGAATTTCAATGGGATAATCAAACCACCCCTAAGCTGGCAGCTGACCCAGAACTGGCTGTTGGGCTGGAGGGCAGGCCAGGGTCCTTATGTGTTAGATCTGGTGTCTGGGAGGAGGGGCTGGTCACTTATTATGACCCAGGGAAGGCCTGATTCTGGCTGCTGGTGAACAAGTTCTTGTCTAGCTGTCTGGACAGATGGCATCAGGAATAAAAAGGAAGAAAGTCAAGGCAGTGGGAGGAGGAAGGTCAGGGACTGGCCAGAGAATCAAGGACCAGGCAAGAGAGGATGGATATGGCTGACCAGGGGCATCTTTACACATTGAACTGTCAGGCCACAAGTATGCTGGTCTGGGGAGAAATCCCCATGCATGCGGGGGAACCTGCATCCGTGAGACAGATGAGGTAAAAGGAGCATCCCACACGTGGGGAAACCTGCTCAGATGAAATATTTCCAGGAAGGTTCTAAGCTAACTTACTGGACCCTGAGGGAGTGGGGAGGACTAGCCAACAGTGTCCATGCTGCAGAGAGAAAGCCAAGAGGATTTGAGAGATTGGTAAGGAATGAAAAATTGGAGGTGGCCACCTGGAAACCCTAAGGGAGGTGGATTTGAAATGACAATGGCAGTTCAAGATACGTCTAGGGTCCTGGGGTCCTGGGGTCCCTTTCCACGGATTCTACCTTGATTTTCAGAGCATGGCTGCTGGAAGAACTGGCAATCCCAGAATCTCCTTCCCTTCTCCCCTCATTCAGTGTCAGACTAGAGACTCAAAATTCTTTGGGGAACGGTTTGGGCACATGGTTTGCTGTGTTTTGTTTTGTTCCTTATGTCAGGGCTATAGAGACACTGGCCCAGCTATTTTCAGCAGGGACAGAGTCGAGGCTCACTGGGGATGGCTTCAGAGGACACTGAGGCCCCGCTCAGGGAGGCCAAGGCACAGATACCCCAAATCCCACCCCACGTCCCAAAAGTCTCCCAGCGGGGCTGTCCAGTCCATGTCAGCAGAAGGCTCTGGGCATGTGAGGGGTCTGGAGAACTCAGGGAAGGAGGCAAACACCAGGGCCCCTGGCAGGTCAGGGCACCATGTGCCACCACTTGAAGGTAAAGGGCTTCCTGCGGACGTTGGTGCCGCAGTGGACTTCCCCCAGAAACTTGTGGTAGGCAGAAATGTCGTCGATGAAGGTGCATTCGAGGCCCAGGGGCTCCAGGAGGCCACGCACGTGCATCTCCAGGCAGCATTCCTCCTCGACCTGTGGCCCGAATGGCTTGGGGATGCCCAGGTCCTTGTCCAGCACGATCATGTTCACCTGTGATAGGGGATTGTGATGGTAACAGCTTCCATTTAGTGAGCACCTACGATACACATGCCCGTCCTAAGCTCACTGAACCCTCACAGCAACCCTGTGAAGTAGTAACTGCGATTGGATAGAGATGGAGCAGGGCTAAGTCACTCACAAATGGCAGAGCTGAGGCGGAAAACCAGGCAATCTGCCTCTGTATGTGTGTGTGTGCAAAAGCATTCACATGTCTGCACATGTATGTATACATGGCTATACATGCATGCATCAGTGTGTACATGTACATGTGTATGAATGTGCACACATGCATGGGTATGTATGCATTTGTGTGTGCATGTGTATTTGTGTGTGCATGTGTGTATATATGTTCATGCTGCACGTGTTTCTGTGTGCACGTGTATGTATACGTGTCCACGCATGCACGTGTGTTTATGTGTGCGCATGTGTGTATATATGTGTCCATGTGTGCATATGTATTGTTCTAACCTCTTTCTATATTATGAAAGACTCTCCTCTATGTAACAGGAATCCCTCCTGTACATAAAGGACTTTTAATCTTTTGCACAGCACTTTCCTATCTGTTAAGGAAAAGGGTTCCCAACATCTCAGTGAAGCAGCTAGGACGAGCATATCACCCCTAGGAGGAAATGGAGGCCCAGAGAGGGCAAGTGCCTGAGGTGAGGTCACACAGCAGTGCAGCCAGGATTGGGACCTGGGCCTCCCCATTGGACAGCCTCAGTTGAGGGGTCCTTCTGGATCTGGCTGCCCTATACTGGCATGGGGTGAGGGCTGGGGTCTGCAGGGCCTCACCATGTTTGGGAAGAAGGCTCTGGCACGGTGGTCCTTGTCCATCTTGAACAGAGCGGGCAGGTCAATGATGTCCTGCTCTGTCAGTCCCAGCTCCTTCTTGAGGATGTCACGGTTCCAGTCCAGGCAGCGCTGGGAAGGAGAAAGGAGGGAGGGCATGCAAGTGAGGGGGACACACACCTGCCACCTTGTCAACCCCATCCCAGTCTGCAGCACCAGGCCAGGGGCCCCGGCACTCCAGAGAGACTTCTAGCACTCAGTGGGCACCTCTGCAGCCTCTCCCCGGCCCTGTCTACCAGGGTTCAGGACAGAGGATGGTCACAGATGTCAGAGCAGCAGCTGCCATTTCCCCAGCACTCACTAGAGCCGGTCCCTGTACTAACTGCTTCCCACACAGCACCTCAGTGACCCCTCGGGCCACCCAACACTGATGATTTTGGTAATAACAAAAGCTAATGTGTACATGTGCCTGGTACTGTCTAACGGCATTACATAGACTGCTTATTTAAGTTCCAGCCCTGTGATACAGATGCTATTATTATCCCCTTTTAATTTTTTTTTTTTTGAGACTGAGTCTTGCTCCATTGCCCAGGCTGGAGTGCAGTGGCATGATCTCGGTTCACTGCAACCTCCACCTCCTGGGTTCAAGTGATTCTCCTGCCTCAGTCTCCCAAATAGCTGGGATTATAGACGCCCGCCACCATGCCTGGCTAATTTTTATATTTTTGGTAGAGATGGAGTTTCAATATGTTGGCCATGTTGGCCTTGAACTCCTGACCTCAGGTGATCTGCCCGCCTCGGCCTCCCAGAGAGCTGGGATTACAGGCATGAGCCACCACGCCCGGCCAAAATTTTTATTTATTTATTTATTTTGTAGAGATGAGTGTCTCACTATGTTGCCCAGGTTGGTCTCAAACCCCCGGCCTTAAGCAATCCTCCTGCCTTGGCTTCCGAAAGTACTGAGATTACAGGCATGAGACACTGTGTATGGCCCCCGTTATCCCCTTTTTAGAGATGAGAGAACCAAAGACAGCCTTAGTGAGTTGCCCATGGTCCTACTGTCCCAAGTGAGGGGCGGCACAATTTGGTACTCCTTTAACCCCGGGACTTTAGCCCAGAAGTAAAGCAAGGAGGCTGGCTGAATGCTGGTGGAGGCTCTTCCCCGTGCTGCTGTGCTCCGGGTCAGGAGCTCCTGAGCCCTCGGCCATTCTCTGCGGAAGGCCCAAGGATGTGAGGGCCTGAGCCTCATTCCTGCCAGGGGCCCTCTGGCCCTGCACCCCTGCCCTGCCCTCACCTGAAAGTACAGGTTCTCCTGCACAAGGCTCTCGTTGGACAGAATCTTGTTGATGGTGATTCGCTTGCTGCTCATTCCACCCAAGCCTGCGGGGGTCAAAGGACAGGGGATGGTCAAGCTTTAGCTACCCAGGCTGGGTGTTCCCCTTTTGCCAAGACCCTCCAGTCCCTGGGCTAACTGCTGGACTGGGACTGGGGAGATGGGGCTGGGGACAGGCTGGATCACAGGAGGGCACTCCCAGGAGAAATCAGGCCCCCTCTGTCTGGGAAGAGCAGCACACACTCTTTTCTCCAGAGTTGACTATGACATCTGAGCCAGGACAGTGGTGGCAGCTGCCTTGCTCTCACTCCGGCCAGTGGGATCAGGGGTGGTACAAGTAATCCCTTGGTTCTCCCACCTAGAGCCTGCTCCTAAGGATGAGCAGCTGACCAGCATGAATGTGGCAGAAGCAGCATGGCCAAAGGGGACACCCTTCCCATTTTCCAGAACTGCCTCATCTTGGCTGCTGCTCTGGAGTGGCCTGCGTCTGGCTCCCATACCACACGATGGCTTATTGTGGCTTCCAGCTTGATTAGTAATGCCTAATGCTCAATGAGCACCTACTATGCGGCCGACACTCTTCTAAATGCTTTACATTGAATTAACTCATGGATCCTCCCCACATTTCTATGGGGTAGTCGCTACCCTGAAAAATGAGGAAACTGAGGTACAGAGAAGTTATGTGACTTGTCCCAGGTCTTACATCTAGCAAGTGGCAGAGTTGGTGTGTAGATCAGTCTGATTCCAGAGCCTATGCTCTTAACCTATTATTTATTTATTTATTTATTCTTTTTTGGCCTCATCTGGGAAGAGCCTGCTGGTCCATTGCACTTCCCAGGTTTATAGCTGGATAGCAGCAAAGATGCCCAGCTATAAGTTGGATGTAATCTTTGAGGCTTAGGGACTCAGAAGGCAGGGTCCAGGTAGAGACAGAAAACTTTAGGGATCTGTGATTTTCTAAAACTGATCCAAGTTCAGGGGATAGGTTCATATAAGAATTTTTCCGGAGGGCAAGTTTGTAGTTTTTATCATCTTTTAAAGGGATGTGTTTTCCCCCAACGTTGTGGGCTCTGATCCAGCAGAGATCCTGGCTCTTTGGCATCGCCTGGTTCGCCTTCCTGTCCAGGTCTCCTATGTGCTTCCAGTCTCTGCTGACTGCACATCCACACATCCTCCCTCTGTCTGTCCCCATTATGTGAATGTCTAAGTCCAGGAAATAATGTCTCACTCCAGTACTGACGACAACGATGTCTGACCATGCCTTCTGCCCATCAAAGTCCACTTTTCTTCCTGTCCCCAAACTGCATTATATCTATTTTCTCTCTATCTGTCTTTCTAAAATACAAGGAGAAATCTGGGGCACTGCTTGTCCCTATTTGTACAAAAATAATGGTCCCTATATCCTATGGGTAGGTTTTGAGGGTATGTTTACTATTAGAGAGGAAGCCTCCAGGAAGTCAGGACTCAAGCTTGCCAATCCAAGAACAAACTTCCCATTGATGGGGAATTTAAAAAGGGTGGTGGTGTTAAATTGGTCTTGTCTGTCCTAGACACCAGTGACAGTCAGGAACACTGTCTTTGGATCTGAGGGGCAGTCATGTATCAACCAGCTATGGGAGTGGATACCAAGCAGAAAAGTGACAAAAGTAATTTAAGAAAAAAACAGGCTGGGCACGGTGGCTCACGCCTGTAATCCCAGCACTTTGGGAGGCTGAGGCGGGCAGATCATGAGGTCAGGAGATCGAGACCATCCTGGTTAACACGGTGAAACCCTGTCTCTACTAAAAATACAAAAAATTAGCCAGGCATGGTGGCAGGTGCCTGTAGTCCCAGCTACTCGGGAGGCTGAGGCAGGAGAATGGCTTGAACCTTGGAGGTGAAGCTTGCAGTGAGCCGAGATTGCACCACTGCACTACAGCCTGGGTGACAGGGTGAGACTCCATCTCAAAAAAAAAAAAAAAAAAAAAGGTATAATGGCTATAGAGAGTGCTGATGCTTAGCCAGCATTGTAGATGTGTTTAATGTCCCGGAACTGTGCCCTTACAAATGATTAAAATAAATGTAGGCCGGGCACGGTGGCTCACACCTGTAATCCCAGCACTTTGGGAGGCCAAGGCAGGTGGATCACGAGGTCAGGAGATCGAGACCATCCTGGCTAACACGGTGAAACCCCGTCTCTACTAAAAATACAAAAAAAAATTAGCCAGGCGTAGCGGCGGGTGTCTGTAGTCCCAGTCACTCGGGAGGCCGAGGCAGGAGAATGGCGTGAACTGGAAGGTGGAGTTTGCAGTGAGCCGAGATCATGCCACTGCACTCCAGCCTGGGAGACAGAGCAAAACTCCGTCTCAGAAAAAACAAAACAAAACAAAACCAAAAAACCAAATAAATGTATTAGATTAGGTATATTTTATCACAATAAAAAAGGTATTGGACATAAGGATGGCAACAGCAAAACATTGGGGACTACTAGAGTGGGGAGGGAGACAGGAGGGAAAGAGTTGAATGACTAACAATTGGCTACTACGCTCAGTACTTGCGTGATGGGATCATTCATATCCCGAATTACACAAAATACTCAGGTAACAAACCTGCACATGTACCCCCTAAATCTAAAATAGAAGTTGAAAAAGAAAAAAAAAAGTATGAGGAATTGGCATGGTGTCTGTAACCTGGCTGGCTGTCTCCACCTGATTATCTTTCTCTCTTTCCATGATTAATTCAAATCCAAACCTCATCCCGTCTATATATGTCCCAATTATGTGAACGTCCAAATGTAGAAGATCATGTCTCACTCCTGGGCTGACAACCACGATGCCTGACCATATGCCTTTTGCCCACCAAAGTCCACTTTTCTTCCTGTCCCTAAATTGTATCGTATCTATTTTTCTCTCTATCTCTCTTTCTAAAATACAAGCTCCTTGAATGCAGACTGCACATCAGTTTTCTTTTCTTTTTCGAAATTTTTATTATAGAGAGTCTGGGTGCGGTGGCTCATGCCTGTAATCCCAGCACTTTGTGAGGCTGAGGCAGGTGGATCACCTGAGGACAGGAGTTCAAGACCAGCCTGACCAACATGGCGAAACCCCATCTTTATTAAATACAAAAAATTAGCTGGGCTTGGTGGTGCATGCCTGTAATCCCAGCTATTTGGGAGGCTGAGGCAGGAGAATCGCTTGACCTGGGAGGCGGAGGTTGTAGTGAGCCAAGATTTCGTCATTGCACTCCAGCCTGGTCAACAAGAGTGGAGCTCTGTCTCAAAAAAAAAAAAAAAAAAAAGAGTATTATAGAGATGGGGCTCTCACTATGTTGCCCAGATTGGTCTCGAACTCCTGTCCTCAAGTGATCCTCCTGCTTCAGCCTCCGAAGGTGTTGGAATTGTAAGCATGAGCCACCAGACTTAGCTGCATGTCAGTTTTCAACCATTTAACCCTCCACTGGGTCTGCTGCCATTTAAAGTATACACTAGGCCTTGAAGATGTGCTATGCACTGCTGGTGACACTAAGGAGCTATGGGCTGCTCACAGTCCACCCAATCACAGCAAAGGTCACAGGAGGCCAGAGGTGCTTCCCACCACAGTGACCTCACAAACCCCGGATCAGGCCAGACACCCAGGGAAGTGGAGCTGGGTGCTCAGGGACAAAGTGCTCATCTGCCCCACCCTCCCGAGGGTCTCTCTGGGGCCTCCAGCTCGCCACTTCCTGCCAAGGCCCTGTGACCACTTACCTTTGAACATGATGGCCTCTCCATGGCCGTCCTTCTGCTTCTCTCGGAAGAGCTTGTAGCAGGCCGAGGTGCTGGCCATAAGCAGCAGGAATTTCTCCAAGAGACAGTCCAGAGGGACAGAGTCAGCAGTGGGAAGGCACCCAAGGAGCATGGGGGAGGCCCTGCACTAAGGACCCATCACCTTGCCTGCTCATTGCCTCAGGCCCCCAATGCCGAGTGGCAAAGGCTGCTGGGGAGGGTGTTCTTTGCTTCAGAGGAATATTTCTCACCTTTCCTCTACCTCAGCAATGTCACCAGGTCAAGGCTCAGAGCCAAAGGTGGCCTTGGACAGGACTTCTCCAAGTTGCCAAGCAGCCATGCAATTTGCAGGGAATTTCCAGGGTATGAAGTTGTACCCATAAGAAAATGAAAGAACCTCTTTCCAGTGCCACAGGTGCATACTCTATTTCTCTCTAGAATGTTATCGCCAGCACAGTAGCCACTAGCCTTGTGTGACTATTGAACACTTGAGCTGTGGCTAGTCTGAATTGAGATGTATCATATGAGTAAAATCCTTACCAGGTTTTGAAGATTTAGTATGAGAAAAGAATTTAAATCTCTTGTTAATAATTTTTAGGTTGATTACGTGTTGAAATGCTAACATTTTGGATTTATGGGGTTAAAATTTTACCTGTCACAGCAACAACATGCAAACCAGCTTCAGCCTACTTCCTCCTTCCTTTATGCTGTCTGGTTCTCCTAGCTCTTGCCCTCTCTGGCAGGGGCTGGTAATATATGGGTTTGCCGCTACCCCATTCACTCCAGCCACAGGGGGCTAGCTTACCTTTGTGCCGGGGATGGGGACAAAGGACATGAACTCATCCACGTGGCCCACAGTCAGCCAGTCCGAGTAGAGCTCCACGGGCGCCTGCACCTGCTGGGCCTTCAGGAAGTCACGCACCACCTTGGTCATCCTCCGACCACCAGACCTGGAGAAGGGAGGAAGAGGAGTTTCAGAAAACTACCCACCTTACCAGAGGGCCTGCAAAAGGAGTTTGGTCTCTGGGACCCATCCCAGACCCAGAGTGGCATCAGCAGAGAAGTCCCAGGAAGGAGACGAGGTTGGGTTAAGAGACCCTGGCACAGGCAGTAAGGTGTTTGAGTCCAAGGGGAAAGAAGTAGGTGTTAGTTGTAGCTGCGGCCTGTATGAAGGGCAGGGAGCCCAGACCTCAGCCCTCAAGGGTGCCTGTGACTGTGCGGAGGCCACATTCTGTGTGTGAGAGTCCCACCTGGCCTGCCGGAGGGGGCTAGGGCACAGGAGGGCTCCCAGATCTGCCCTCCTCCACATGCTTCTTTGCTACATTAACTTCTACTTATTTTAATCTTTTTTTTTTTTTCCCCGAGATAGAGTCTTGCTATGTTGGCTGTAGTGCAGTGGCATGATCTTGGTTCACTGCAACCTCTGCCTCCCAGGTTCAAGCAATTCTCCTGCCTCAGCATCCTGAGTAGCTGCACTACAGGCATGTGCCACCACGCCCGGCTAATTTTTGTATTTTTAGTAGAGACAGGGTTTCACCATGTTGGCCAGGCTGGTCTTAAACTCCTGACCTTGTGATCCACCCGCCTCAGCCTTCCAAAATGCTGGATTACAGGCGTGAGCCACTGTGCCTGGACTTACTTTAATCTTTAATCAGTTCAAGAGACACCTCCTCCAGAAAGCCCTTCCTCATTTCTTTTTTTTTGTTTGCTTATGTGTTTTTGTATTTTGAGATGGAGTCTAACTCTGTTGCCAGTGCAGTGGCATGATCTCGGCTAACTGCAACCTCTGCCTCCCTGGTTCAAGTGATCCTCCTGCCTCAGCCTCCCAAGTACTGGGACTACAGGTGTCCACCACCACGCCCAGCTATTTTTTTGCATTTTTAGTAGAGATGGGGTTTTACCATGTTGGCCAGGATAGTCTTGATCTCTTGACTTTGTGAGCTGCCCACCTAGGCTTCCCAAAGTGCTGGGATTACAGGTGTGAGCCACTGCTCCTGGCCAGCTCTTCCTCATTTCTAGACTCCCCAAGGTCTTCGATCTCTCCATTATCCTCTGAAGATAACCCTAGCTCCTTAGGGTGGCCAAGAAATTCCCTTCTGATCTGGCTCCTGCCCGGCCCTCCTCCCTTGCTTCCCTCCCTTCCCCTAGTTCTGTCTGCTTCAGACACCTGCTACACTTGCTATCCCTTGGGGCTTTTCCCTTTGCTGTTCCTTCTGTATGGAATGCGCTTCCTTTACGATATCCTGATGGCTGCCTACTTCTTAACATCCAAGCCTCAACTCTAGTCATGTCTTCAAAAAAACAACAGCTAAGGCACCCCTGTCCCCAGGAATGTTTTATCAAGTCACCCTGTTTTATCTTCTTCATTGCATGTATCAGCATTCAGAATTAGCTAATTGATTTACTTGCTTGCATGTTTATTTACTGTACTGCCCTTACCCAGCTGTAAACTCCCTGAGAGCTGGGACTTCGTCTGTTCGATCACTGCTGTATCCCCAGAGCCTAGAATAGTGCCTGGCACAGAGTAGCTTCTCAATAAATATTTGTCTTTAAGGGGCCCTCCCTGAGCTCCTCAAGGGGATTGGGGGCCCCTCCCTGGGCTGCCCTGACTCCCTGTCATTCTTTCTGTCGTTGTACGTCCCTCTATTTCATCAGGTTCTATGTGCATGCCTGAGACCTCTACCATCTCCTTGAAGGCAGGGGCTGGGCCTCCTGTTTGGGACCCTGTGCCTGACACAGGGCCTGGCACTTGGCTGGTGCTCAGGAAATGGTTGCTGAGTGAATAAGTGGCCACTGAGTGGAGGGAGAAGGAGGCAAGAGTGGGCAAACAATCGCTGCCTGTGCCAGTGGCCTCCTCGCAGAAGGTTGAGCATCCCATGTGACTCGGAGGAACCTGGTGCCCAAATCCTGGCTGATCCCATCTGTGCATGCTCCTGGCAGCCCTTTTGTGGCATGAGAACCTAAGGTATTCACTCTCTCCCCAGCAACTGCCCTGACAAGGAAGAATCTTTTCACTGGCTGGTGGATCAACTGGGCAGGGAGTGAGGAGAATCATGCACAGGCCTGGGAGCCAGGGACTCACATTTCTGGGGTAGGACCACATCTGCTCATACCTCTTTTAAGTATGGTATTCCTGAGGATTCACTGGTATGCTCCCACTCATACCTGTCAGTTTTCCTTTTCTGGACTCCTCCCTTCCTTCCCCAGCTGATTTATTTAAAATTTAATTGAATTTAATTTTGTTTTCTGAGACGCAGTTTCACCTTTGTTGCCCGGGCTGGAGTGCAATGGCACGAGCTCGGCTCACTGCAACCTCTGCCTCCTGGGTTCAAGTGATTCTCCTGCCTCAGCCTCCTGAGTAGCTGGGATTGCAGGCATGCGCTACCACGCCCAGCTAATTTGGTATTTTTAGTAGAGACGAGGTTTCTCCATGTTGGTCAGGCTGGTCTCAAACTCTGGACCTCAGGTGATCCACCCACCTCAGCCTCCCAAAGTACTGAGATTACAGGCATGAGCCACCGCACCTGGCCTAATTTTTTTTGAGACAAAATCTCTCTCTGTCACCCAGGCTGGAGTATAGGGGCATGATCTCAGCTCACTGCAACCTCTACCTCCCAGGTTCAAACAATTCTCATGCCTCAGCCTCCCAAGAAGCTGGGATTACCACTATGCCTGCTAATACTTGTATTTTTAGTAGAGACGAAGTTTTGCCATGTTGTCCAGGCTAGTCTTGAACTCCTGGCCTTAAGCAATCTGCCTGTCTCTGCCTCCCAAAGTGCTGGGATTACAGGCATGAGCCACTGTGCCCAGCCTATCTATCTATCTGTCTGTCTGTCTATCTATCTATCTATCTATCTATCTATCTATCTATCTATCTATCTATTTTTGAGATGAGGTCTCTTTCTGTTGCCCAGGCTGGAGTGCAGTGGCCTGATCTCAGCTCACTGCAACCTCCACCTCCCAGGCTCAAGTGATCCTCCCAACTCAGCCTCCTGAGTAGTTGGGACTACAGGTGTATGCCACCATGGCTGGCTAATTTTCGTATTTTTTGTAGAGACAGGGTTTGCCATGTTATCCAAGCTGGTCTCAAACCCCTGGACTTGAATGATCTGCCCACCTCGGCCTCCCAAAGTGTTGGGATTACAGGTGAGAGCTACCGTGCCCAGCCAGCCAGCTGATTTATAACCTCATTATACGCCTTTCCAAGTGGGGAAGAGAGTTGTTTATTTAGTTATATATTAGATCCTAAATCACACGAAGACGTAAAGGTTCGCTTAATTTTCTTTCCAAGAGTGTCAGTCTCTTAACAGGAAGTCGTGGGAGGGAATAATTCTCCCAGCCACTTGCTCCCATGTGTGAGCAACCCAGGCCACCCTAAAAGAGAAACAGTGACCTCCCCACTCCCCCAGCCCCCAGCCCCAACCTGGCTTCTCTTACAGAGGAAAGCTGCTCCCGATGAGGATGCGGCCCAGAGGGTATGTCTTGCCGTTCACGGTCACTGGGGGACTGACCTCCAGGTTTCCAAACGAGTCAAGGCTGGTGACAGGCTCAAAGAGGGGCTCCCGGGTCACGTAGCCAAAATCTGGGCCCTAGGCAGATGGCACACACCTGCATTAGTCTTCTGCAGCCAGGGTCCTCAGCCCCCAAGCCAGCTACCCTCTTTTACCACCTTCAGTCTGCGTCGGTGGGCACTTAGTTTCTAGGCGGGTTGTCCATGGTCTTCCTATGATGAATAAAGAGCAGGGGGGCCTGGGCATAGGGAGGCTGAGTGTGTGAGCATGTCGGTGTAAGTGTGACGGTGCAGGTGAGAGTGCGTGTGAGAGTGAGTGGGAGTGTGAATGTGAGTGTGTGGGCATCTGCATTCCTGTGTGTGCCTCTATTTCCCAAGCACAGATACATATTGGTGATTTCAGGATTAGTCCCCATTTTATGCTATGCACTTTCAGTTTCCCCATCTGTTTTTTTTTTGTTGTTGTTGTTTGTTTTTTTTTTGAGATGGAGTCTTGCTCTGTTGCCCAGGCTGGAGTGAGGTGGTGCGATCTCAGCTCACTGCAACCTCTGCCTCCCGGTTCAAGTGATTCTCCTGCCTCAGCCTCCCCAGTGGCTAGGATTACAGGCAAGCACCACCCCTGGCTAATTTTTGTATTTTTAGTAGAGATGGGGTTTCACTGGGTTGCCTAGGTTGGTCTCGAACTCCTGACCTCAAGTGATCCACCCACCTTGGCCTCCCAAAGTGCTGGGATTACAGGGGTGAGCCACTGTGTCTGGTTCATTTCCCCATCTATAAAGAAGTACCAGATTAGGTAACCTGAGGAAGGGGAGCAACTTGTATTATTACTTCACAGTAGGAGAATTTTGCATCCTGACCCATTGTCATGTGACTTCCGGCATCTTCCTGCAAAAGGAATATACTTCCCTGCCCAGTGTCAGACTTGGTCACATGACTTGCTTTGGCCAATGAAATGTGAGCAGAAGGGATGCATGCCAGTGAACAGCAGAAGCCATAGGAACCCCTATGTGTGTCTGCCAACTCTTTGACTTCTCCCTGTGCTAGGAGAATGGCATTTCCCAGACTGGGACTGCTCTGGCACCTTGAGTGCTAGAGTGAGCAAGGCATGAAGAAGCAGAGTGGCAGACCAGCAGCAGCAATCAACATGGAATGCCAGCAAGACACAGGCCTTTGCTATTGTCAGTCATGGAGATTTCGGGTTGGTTTGTTACTTGGTGAAGCTGACCAATACATGCAAAAGTGGCAGCTATGAATATACATGCCATCTCAACCCAGTCTCAACCTGCCAGACTTGCCACTGAGCCCAGAGGAAGCCTCAGAACCCTTCTTCACACAGAACTCCAAAAAACTGGAGTTAGCACACAAGACATAACCCCATTGGCCCCTGAAATTTAAGATTCCTCTCATGACTTTTGGGGTACAAATACAGGAATCTTGTTTGGGAGCTTGCACTGGGCTTGGGATGAAGCTTGCCTGACAAAATCCAGTGGAGTAGGAGGATGTGGCTTATCCTGGCTCAGCTGAGAGGCTCCAGGGACAGCTGAGCCCATGGGGTGGACGGCAGCAGCTTAGCGCTTTCTCACCTTGGGGTCCCAGCTGGCAACATGGGAGCTTGCCAAGGCTGGGGTGCTGGGGCTCTGCAGCACCATACAGGTGGGCAGGTATGCAGCACAATGCTGGGCCTGGTCTGGGCCTCAAGGAACAATGCAGCCGGGGGCCTTGGAACCAGGCCAGCCTGGAGTACTGAAGGCAGGTGGTGACCTGGAAAGGCCTCGTTTCTCATGCCTGTGGCAATCATTGCTGGTGGTTGGTTTGACTCTACTCATCATAGTGTTAGGGAAAGTGGACAATAGGCTCACTGAGGACAGGGCCCAGGGAATGATAACCATAACAGCAGCGAATAATGGTCATTATATCAGCCATGGCACTGATGACTTATATAATGCTTTCAATCTTCACAACATTCTGTGAGACTGATATCATTTTTATCTCCATTTTACAGATGAGGAAACTGAGGCTTGTGGAAGGTAATTGCTTGTCCAAGGTCACATGGCTGCTAAGAGGTGCAATTAGGACTCAAGACCAGGTCCGCCTGACATTCCAAAGCTCTGTGCCGACGCCACTGGCTCTAGCATCTCCTTGTGAACAGGGCACTGGGTTAGGAATGTGGGGCAGAACAGGTGTGAACCTGGCACAGGGTCAGCTCTGGGCAGCCCTGGCGTCTGACAGGAACGCTGTCCTGCATGTGACCTTGGGAAAAGTCCCCTGACCTACTCTAGTCCCTTGTTTCATGCCCTGTTCAAACCTCCCCCAGCGTGTTCAGGGCAGAAGAGTGCAGACAAAAGGATTGATTTCAGTTCTACCCTCACACACTAGGTTGTTGAGGGCCTAAAAGGGGAGTGAGAATGGCTTCCAGAATGAGAGGAGTCAGATGGCTTAAAAACAAACAAAAAACATGGCCGAGTACAGTGGCTCACGCCTCTAATCCCAGCACTTTGGGAGGCCAAGTTGGGCAGATCACCTGAGGTCAGGAGTTCGAGGCCAGCCTGGCCAATATGGTGAAACCCCATCTCTAGTACAAATACAAAAATTAGCCAGGCATGATGGTGCATGCCTGTAATCCCAGCTACTTGGGAGGCTGAGGCAGGAGAATCGCTTGAACCCGGGAGATGGAAGTTGCAGTGAGCCACTGCATTTCAGCCTGGGTGACAGAGCAAGACTCCGTATCGGAAAACAAAAACAAAAACACACCCACACACGCACCGAAAACCATAGCCTCAAGGTGCTGATGAACTTGGAAGTCGGAACCATGATTTTGGACAATTGCATAACTATGTTTTTTCTTCTTTGAAACTTACTTAACTCACTTTGCTGCAATTTGGAGGGGAAGGGCAGCAGCAGGGACCAGGGCCTCTGGAACTAGATCTTACTCTATTTCCCTTAGTTCCCATTTCCCACTAGAAAACGCTCCATGTTTTGGAAAAACATCAGTTATCAGAGCAGGAAAGGACCTCAGAGGCAGCTATCCCAAGTGACCCGTTTTGCAGAGGAGAAACAGAGGCTCTGGGCAGCAGACGAATGTGTCAAGGTGGCCCAGGGTCTCCTGACCACTCTGTCTTACGAGAGTCTCCGGGATCATCCTCCATCCCCAAGTGGCCCTAAGCATCTTACCAGGAGCTCCTTCACAGGAAAGTCTTTTAGGTTTCCATCTCGGGGGGAGTCCAGCACCACGGGGAAGCCTTTGTGGGGGGCCTCGATGTAGCCAAACTCAATTTCATCCTGCAGGGACACCAAGGAGAGCTGTTAGATGAGCCCAAGGGACAATTTGTGCACATGGGCAGAAAACTCGAGAAACACAAGAGCACCAAGGAAAAAGAATGTTTATCTTGTTCCCTATCCCCTGGTCCCCCATCCTCCTCCCCTCACACTGACGATGGCAGCATAGGTGTCCACAGGCGGTCTCTGCACATCACAAGCAGGTTTCTTATTGATATCAGCTCCATTGTTTTTTTTTTTTTTTTGAGACAGGGTCTCACTCTGTTGCCCAGGCTGGAGTGCAGTGTCATGATTATGGCCCACTGCAGCCTCAAACTCCTGGGCTCAAGCGGTCCTCCTGCCTCAGCCTCTGAGTAGCTAGGGCTACAGGTGTGCACTACCATGCCAGGCTAATTTTAAAATTTTTTGTGGAGGCAGGGTCTTGCTATGTTGCCCAAGCATGTCTTGAATTCCTGGTCTCAGGCAATCCTCCCACCTCAGTCTCCCAAAGTGCTGGGATTACAGGCATTATCCACCATGCATGGCCTAGACCTCACTTTAAAAAACACGATAACCAGGCGTGGTGGTGCACACCTGTAGTCCCAGCTACTCGGAAGTCTGAGGTGGGAGGATTGATTGAGCCCGGAAGGCAGAAGTTAAAGTGAGCTGAGATTGTGCCACTGCACTCCAGCCTGGGTGACAGAGCGAGACCCCCTCTCAAACAAAACAAAACACACAAATAGCAAACAGCATCCTGAATATGTTTTCCTTTGAGTAACAACTTAACTTGAAGCACATCCTGTATCCATATTGGCTTCATCCTTTTTAGCGGTTGCACAGAACTTCCGGGAAGGCTGTTACTCAGTCCTCCACGGATGGACATTTAGGTCGCTTTGCAATCTTTTGCTACTACAAGAAGCAGCACTGCAGCGCACTGCCTTGTATGTTCATGTCTTTGTGCACGTGTGCAGATATAAGCTGACAGAAGAATCTCCATCTGCAGAGCTGCTGGGTGCCAGGAAGTTTACATGAAGCTGACTCTTCTTTGCCTGACCCCGGGGTCATGTCCTTCCCAGCCTGGACCTGGGCTCCTCACCTGGATCCAGCGATCGCCTCGGTTTATGTACTGGAAGCAGACCTTCAGGTCACAGTTGGTTTTCTCCACCAGGTTCTTCACCTCTTTCAGGAACAGGTAATTATCCTTCATGCTGAGAAATTGGGGGAAGAAGGAGAGGCCAAGAGAAAGGGTGAGGAGGGGCCAGAGTCATCGCCCTGAGATGGTGAAAGCAGCTGGTATCTCTGGGCTATGCTGGGCAGATCAGTCTACACCTGTGCTCACGGCCACCTTTATAAAGGCTGCTGGAATCAAAGGCTAAGTAAACCCACCCATTCATGTGGCGTTTGTCAAGGTCATGAACAAATAAAATGAGGAGGGGAACTCTCACCCCTACCTGTCCCAATGCCTTACGCCTCTGACTCCACAGATTTTCAAATCAGAGCTATGCCTGGCATGAAGATGGGATGCATGTGAGGACCCGAGGGGTCCCTTTTGGGTTGCCAGACATCTAATCATAGGCACTTTTTCCCTTGGTTCTCATCTTGCTGTTGTGGACCTAGCTCATAATAGGTGGTCAATAAAAGTCTGTTTAATGAATGAGTCAGATGAGCTGCATTTCCACTGCAGAGGAGGTTGCTAAGTGCGTGGTAGGGGGTTCAGCAAGAGAACAGAATGGCAGCTATTATTTTTAGAGTATACCCTGCATGCTGGATCTTGGATAAATGCTTTGCCTGCTTTGCCTCATTTAATCCTCACCATGACTCTATGATGTGGGCATTTCAGAGAGGCCGAGAAAGTTGCTCAAGGTAACACAGTGGTAAGTGATGGGGCCAGGAACTAGACTCATGTCCATCTGACTCGGCCCTTGGCCACTCTGCCATGCTGCCTCTCCGGGCTGGGGCCATCCCTTACCAGCATACAAACACCGACACAGGAGGCAGGATGTTGGGGGTCATGATCCACGGAGCAATCCGGAATATCACGGTGTCTGTGAAGATGGGTGTCAGGGGAATGTCCTGGGTGTGAGAGACAAGGCGTGGGGGGTCAAAAGGTCTTGTCAGGGTGCTTTCTTTGCTTGCCTTTCAAAGCGGGTGAAACTGATGACTGAATACATTTCCTGAGTACTTGCTGTGCACCAAGCCTGTGCTAAGTACTTTCACACGTGCCAATTCTTTTCTGCCTTCCGACCACCGCAGGAGGTAGATACTGTTATGATCCTCACTTTTCAGATGGGGAAACTGAGTCATGGGGCTGTTAACTGCCCGAGGTCACATGGCTGGTAAGTGGTAGAGCCAGGCTTTACACCCAGGCAGTCAGCTGCTGAGTTCATACTCTTAACCACTGTCCTATCTTGTCCTATCAAACTTCTCTTCCTGAAATCGCCCCACACAACGGTTGAACCAGCCCCACGCCTTCCTCTGTTTTTGCCCTGGGCACCTTTTCTGTGTGTGGGCATTTTGGCATTGTTTTGGGTCAGTTTTGCTATGTACAGACTGTTTTGTTTTAAGGAATGGTCAAGCAGCTTGCCTGGAACCCGAGGGAAAGTGAGGTCTGATTCCAGAGTTCCTTTGTGGGGCTGCCTTTCAAAAGCTATAGGAAATGGACCCCATCCTTGGTGGGGATGTGCGGGGGTGGTGGGACTGTTGCACGGCTTGCCTTGCTTGCCGTGGTCTGCCTTTTGAGTCTCTGTGGGTGCTTGAGAGATCCTGGGGTTCCGGCTGCCCTGGGCATGGGTGCCATCAGAAGCTCCATCCCTGTCCTCTATCCTGTTGGCTTTGCCTTTTGCACTTCCCAGGGAGCTTGAGGGTGCTTTGTAAGTAGAACTTTACAAGTTTGGATGCTCACAACCACCCCAGGCAGCAGATGCCTTTTGGACTTCCTGTCTTACAGATGGAGAAACTACGGCATATTACCCTTAACTAAGGAAATTAACAGGAAGCTTAATTCACTCGCCTAGTGTCGTGTGGTGGTTAAACCAGGAGTTGAACCTGGGCAGTCTGCTGCCAGGGCTCATTCTTATACATCTCAGCTAGATCCAGCCTCACCCTTGTATAGCACCCATTGTATCCTTTCCCAAAGTGGCCTGGGGATAAAAATGAGGGGCTCTTGTGTCTGTGAGAGCAGTCAGGTCCCTCCCTTTTTTTCTGAGTGAAACAGGGTGGGCCTGAGAGACTAGGGTCTGGGGATAAAAGGTCTTTGTGATGAGAGGTTCTTGTGCACACAGCATGCCCTCAGTGAGGGGGGCTTCCCTAGAGGGACAGGACCTCTTCTTCTCGTCCAGCTTCTCCCGAAAGCAAGAGCAAAGCTAGCTGAGACGCCTGGCCCCAGGGTAGGACACAACCTGAAACTGGGATTTGGGGTTCAGCCTGCAGTCAGAGTTGGTATAACCCACAGTTGGGGGAGGGATCAGAGTAGGGCAGGAAGTACAGAGCGCACAGTAGGTGGTCAGCAAACCCCACCCGGGTGGCTGCTTAGAGCCTTGTGCTAATCAGCAGGACTCTGGGCCTCAGACCTAGGCAGGGAGCAGGGAAGGCCAGGGTACAGGCGTGGAATGTGTCAGAAAACATTGCCCACAGGGAATCCATGGGGAGCAGGAGCAGCAAGGAGACTGGCTCAGAGGGCCCAGGAGCATGGCTCCGAGGACCCTGGCAGCCACATGCAGGCTTTGCAGGGGTCATCGAGGTCTCCTAGCCTGGACCTACCCCCTTGGCGCTCTGAGCGGGGTGGAGCATAGTGTGGGCTCCTAGGAATGGCCCGCTGGTAAAAGCCCCACCCTGGTCCCCAGGGGTAGCCCCCTGTGGTGGAAGCCTGGAGCCCTCACCTGGGCCATGTACTCCAGCAGGCTGACATGGATGGAGACCAGGCCTGAGAAGCCCTCGTCGGGGAAACAGAGGCCTTCCACGAAGAACAGCAGCTCTGCAGAACCACCCGTGTACTTGACCACATGGTAGAGCTTCCGCCGGCCCAGGATGTGGATATAGCGTTGGCCGAAGAACGGGTCTGGAGGGAAAAGGACCAGCGTCAGACTCCCACCCACATCAGCAAGAGGTCAGTGGGGTGGTATCACTGATGGGGACAAAAGGGCAACGTAGTTTGTTCTCTAGATAGAGAGAAAAGCACAAGCAGAAAATACCACCAGAATGGCCATGGCTAGGAGTCATCATCATTTTCTCAGCACTGCTGTGTGCTGGCTGTGTGGTGCTTCACCAGACAGTCACCCTCTCTGGCTTTTGGCTTCCTCGTCTATAAAATGAACAAGCTCTCTTGTGAATGGCCAATAGGAAATTGCCAGCTGAGCAGTTAGTGGTGTCAGGGGAGGATATAATTGTTTCCATTTCACAGATGAGGAAACCGATCTCAGAAAGGAGGAGTGGCTTGTCCAAAGTCAGAGAGCCAGTAAATAGCTGAGCTGGGACTCAGGTTCAAGTCCAATTCTGAATCCCAAGTTCTCATCCCCTTTGTATAAACAAAACATAAACGTGCCCATTAGTACCAAAAATTCCCTCCATATCATGGAAGCCGTGTTGGTGTAAAGGCCAGTGCATGGGCTGTCCATTTTTGTGGCTGGGCGGAAAGGCAGGTTCCTTCAGTGCTCCTGCCCTCCTGAAAGCTCCCAGTTCGACTTGTGCTGTCCCCTCTGCCTGAAACAATCGTGTCCCTTCTTCCTTCAGGCCTTGGTTTGTGTCACTTGCAACAATCCGGCCCAGATACCCCAGAGACAAAGCCAGGGGCTCTGCTTGGAGCTCCCACAGCTCCCTGCCATCTCCATCACAGCCTTTATTTATTTATTTATTTATTTATTTATTTATTTATTTATAGACAGAGTCTCGCTCTGTAGCCTAGGCTGGAGTGCAGTGGCGTGATCTTGGCTCACTGCAACCTCTGCCTCCTGGGTTCAAGCGATTCTGCTGCCTCAGCCTCCCAAGTAGCTGGGATTACAGGCATACACCACCATATCTGGCTAATTTTTGTATTTTTGGCAGAGACAGGGTTTCGTCACCATCTTGGTCAGGCTGGTTTTGAACTCCTTCCCTTGAGTGATTTGCCTGCCTCACACTCCCAAAGTGCTGCTATTACAGGTATGAGCCACCACACCTGGCCTCATCACAGCCTTTTTAAATGTGGGTGACCTGTGCAAGGGTAGAGACAGGCCCAGTGGGGCCCAGGGCCTGCCTGGCACATGGTCATGTTTAACAAATCTCTACTGAACGAACCAATGACTCCCACAACACTCCCTGTGGGAGACCAAGGGGGAATTTTCAGGCAGATTGAGAGCACACGAATCAGGCAAGGACCTTCGGGGAGACAGAGGTGGTCCAAATGCAGCCTCTCTAAGAGCAGTGCTCAGCTGATGATAAGATGCAGCAGATGTGGGAAGCGTCATAACGGCAGCTATGGGTGAGATCCAGTCTGGTTACTTGGGGTAGGGTGGGGAGGGCGAGGGGGCGAGATGGGAAGCATTTGAGCAGAGGAAGGCAGCCTTTGAGATGCCCTTGCGGGGAGGCAGAAATGGGTGTGGTGGGGAGAGGAGATACTTGCATTGGTAAAGGCATGGAGATAGGACCCTACGCAGTTCCAGAAGGAATTTCTTTATGCCCTGTAGAGCTGGAAGGGCAGAATCAACCTCAGCTTAGTGCTTTCAACGACAATGATAATGGTTAATGACCAGATGCTCAAGGGTTAGAACACGTAATCAGAATAGCCTGGCACAAACCAGGTGCTTGATTAAAACATGTGAAATAAGTGAATGAACCACGAAGCCAGGGCTTGGGAGGGTTCCTCTTGTGGGACAATGTGCCGAATTAGACCCGGGTTATAAATCTCACTAAGGGTGCTTCCCTTAGTGGTTATGACTTCCAATGGCAGAGGGACCTGGTTTAAATACTGCTCTGGCTTTATAAGCTATAAAACCTCAGGGAGCCGGGCGCAGTGGCTCACGCCTGTAATCCCAGCACTTTGGGAGGCCGAGGCAGGCGAATCACGAGGTTAGGAGTTCGAGACTAGACTGGCCAACATAGTGAAACCCCATCTCAACTGAAAATACAAAAATTAGCCGGACATGGTGGCGCACGCCTGTAATCCCAGCTACTTGGGAGGCTGAGGCAGCCTCCCAAGCCAAATCTCTTGAACCCAGGAGGCAGAAGTTGTGGTGAACCGATATCACACCACTGCATTCCAGCCTGGGCAACAGAGTGAGACTCCATATCAAAAAAAACAAAAAAAACAAAACCTCAGAGAATTCACTTAACCTCCCTGAGCCTCAGTTTACTCATCTGTTAAGTGGGAGATAATGATACCCACGCCACAGGGTCAGTGTAAATGACACAGCCTCAGTAACTTCAGTAACCTCGGTAACCATGGGTAACCATCGATAACACTGCTTGGACCTGTATTACAAGGACGTGAAGGAGTTTTCATTGAATAGTTTCCGGACAGAAGGCAGGGAAACCATGTCCCACCTCATCCTCCCTTGGGAAGGAGGAGTCCAAGAAATGAGGTGGAAAAATTCAGATACTGAAAGTCCCAAAGAATAGAAAGTGAGGTCCTGCTCACCCAGAAACAATAGTGTGCACCCTACGGCCCTATCACTCAGTGGATTCAGATAGATTAGCATCACACAAACATTTTCTTCCAAGCACTTGGGCCCTCCCACGTCCACAGGCCCCAGGCTGCACTTGAACTGATGCTCAGGGGAGAGTCAGGCCTAGAAGCCAACTTGTCCTGGCAGAAGTCACACAGCCAAAGCTTTCCCAGGGCTCAGAGCACCTGGGGGTCTCCCCCAAATTCTGGGGTAGGAACAGGGATCTGGCCAGGGTGGTGGTGGGGCAGGTGGAGGACACATTCTAGTCCGTCTGCCAGCAGCTTTCTCCCTCCCGATGTGGCCCGTGGCCTGTGATTCACAATACACCTCTATTCTGGGCTGCTTTCTGACAGTTGGGGCCAGCTCCGGGTGGACTGATTCCTTGGTGGGAACAATTCAGCCATTGTTCCCAGGAGCCTCCTTTCCCCGTCCTCCATCCCTGGCTCGGCACAGACCCCACACTGAGCGTGGCCAGCTCTCTCTGCAGGAACCAACAATGCCGCTCTATTGAGTGGTCCTCGTGCCTTGGGCTGGGCCCATTGACCACCGTGACCTCTCTGCCCCAGGCGTTGGCCAGCACGTGGTATGATTTGCCTTAACCTTTCCAGCTACTTCGGAATGATTCCACTTCCCAGTGAGACTCCTTGATAGTGTGACCAGCTGATTTGGTTTCCCTAGGACTGAGGGGTTTCCTGGCATGAGGGGCCCTCAGTGCTAAAGCAAGGAAAGTCCTAGGCAAACTGGATTACCATATCCTTGTATAAAGAGGCAAGGCCCCAGTGCTTGGTGTTCTGGGCAGAATTTGAGGCGGAGGCAGTCACCAGGTCTTCCTAGGAAAACTGAAGCCTTCTGTCCACTCCAATCATTATAACCAACAGTCATCATCATAATTTCAACAAAAGCCTTAATTGCCATTTATGGAGAGCTTTCCAAAGGCCAGCTACCGCACTTAGTGCCTGACACACCTTCCTCATTTGATCCCCACCACCATCTGGGACACCCGGCATACCAGGATAGTCGGGACAGTTGGGACTCTTGCTATTCCCATGCCACATCAGAGATGAGCACCCCAAGGCTGGGGCTGGTGAGGAGACTTGCCTGGACCCAGAATGGTAGCTCCCTGACTCCAGCACTCCCTGTAGGGGTCCTTCAGTCTCCAACCCAGCCCCTTGCCCTTGGGGAGAGCTGGTCTGACCCTACCAGGACACCTGACATTTGCTCATCTATAGGGGTACCTGGAATTTGACATAACTCCAAAGTGTTTACCTGGAAGAAAAGGAGACTGTGCTACTGGTCAATTATCTGTCGTCCTTTGCTTGTGTGTGTGTGTGTGCGTGTTTGTGTGTGTGTGTGTGTGTGTGTGGTCTCTGTCTAAGAGTTTTCACCCAGAGTCAACATTATTGGGAAACTGTCTCTTCTGGGTCCCCACCGTCTCAGTTATGGCTGCTCCCCACAGGATGGGCAGCCCAGATAAGAGGATCC
The DNA here is from genome assembly GCF_047675955.1 of Chlorocebus sabaeus. Taxonomy (NCBI): domain Eukaryota; kingdom Metazoa; phylum Chordata; class Mammalia; order Primates; family Cercopithecidae; genus Chlorocebus; species Chlorocebus sabaeus. The sequence continues at coordinate 119,988,124 of NC_132923.1, read as the reverse complement.
AAGGGACATTCTCAAAGCCCTTGCGGTAGTAGTTCCTCTTTTCTCTTGTTTGCTCAGGACCCGTCTCAAATGGCAAGTGACGGGGAGGGACGAGATTATGGAAACAGACCAGAGTCCACTCCCATTAGCAAAGAGAAGAAATTTCTAGATAATGTCCAGACGTCATGATTTGCCACAGGTCTCACGTCATGACACCAAGGTCAAGAGGCCAAGGTTGAGGTCCTGCTTGCATCCCTCCTGCTCCCGCCGGTGAGCCCATCCTCCTTGACAACCTTAGCCTGGATGGTGTAAACATCGACATCTCCGGCACCCTACGGCATCGGAGACAGCCTGACTCTGGGCACATTCCGACCTGTGTGAGGTCACTGCCTGGAGCCCAGGGTGAATCAGAAGGAGGACTGGCATTGGGTGACGGCTGGCCACTGCCATCCTGGCTAAATACCTCTCTGATGGGAGGGTCCAGGGTCCCTACTTACTTCCTGGCAAGTGCCCTGGATCTAGTGGGCCTGTCTAGAGGTGGGTCCAGGGCCGGGCCAGAGATCCTGGCCCCACTAGGCAGCTGGGCATGCAGAAGCACCCCCCCCCCCGCCCGCCACCCCACAACCCGCCTTGTACCATGGCAAATTGCAATGCCGACTATTTTGCTGAGGGAGCTTTTAGAATACATACATCATTATTATGACAGTCCCTTGCATAAAACCCTCTAATGGCATTCCATTGCACTCGGAATAAAATCCAAACCCAGTCTGCATGCTCTGGCCCCTGGCCCAGCTCACTGACCTTGACTCCCAACCCTGCTCTGGGCTTCCATCTGCTCTTCCCACACTCCAAACTGGTCTCCTCCTCCAGGCTTTGCAGATGCCGTTCCCTCTGCTTAGAACACTCTTCCCTCAGCTCACAAGTGGCTGGTTCCTTCTTATCGTTCGTTTGAGTCTCAGCTCAGATGTCACCTCCTCAGAGAGGCCTTTCCAGAGGCAACCATCTAGTAGTGCCTCTGCCCTGCCATTCTCCTCACTTATTCTATTTCATTTCCTCCAATTGTAGTACTGATTATGTCTCTCTTGCTAGACTGGCAGCTCCTCGAGGGCAGGGTGTGATTGTCGTGTTTACTGCAGAGATCTCAAAGCTGAGAACAGCGCCTGGCACCGAAGAGCTCAACACATATTCACAGAAAGGGTGAGGCAGAGCCGGCAGCTACAAGGACTAGCTCCAGGGCAGGAGCCTGTGCCCTACACAGTGGGGGCCCAGGACACCTGTTGTCATCAAGAGGAGCAAGGGGTCAACTCTTCAAGGGTGCCCACTGCATCTTTAGGGGGTCTTTGAAAGTCAGAGATGGCAGAAAATACCTGGAGGTGGTGCCTGCCCTGCCTCAGGTATCCTGAAGGTGACATGACTTCAGAAAAGAGGTGCCCAAATGCCCTTCCTCCCCTGATTCGTCGGGAAGAAGGGCCTCTGGGTTCTACATAGACCCATGTCACTCCAGACTCCTTTGAGAGGAGGAGCGATGTGTCCCCATGGAGTCTTTCAACTTCATGGGACAGCAGCATTGCCATGTTACAATCACCCAGAGACCAATCCAGGTCTTCTCCAGGCACCTGCACCTGTGAAGGTCACAGATGCTAAGGGGAGGAGGATAGGTGGCTAGAAAGGGCTGGGCTGGGCTGGGGTCACTCACTCTCCACGTAGAACACGCCCACTTTGTCTGAGTCTGACATGGAAATGTACAGAACCATCTCGTATCCGGCGGGGAGGCGGTCGGGGCCTTTGGTCCGCAGGATCATCTGGGACATGTCCTTGAGATCTGAGGGACAGGAGGTGAGAATGAAGAGATCTGCTGCTGGAGCCTCAGCTTCCCAATGCCTTTTACTTTGATAATCAGGAAAAAGTCCCCATGGATGTGTATTAATGGAAACTATAGAAAAGCATAAAGAGACCGTGTGCTGTGGCTCACACCTGTAATCCCAGTGCTTTGGGAGGATGAGGTGGGTAGATCGCTTAAGGCCAGGAGACAAACACCAGACTGGGCAACATAGCAAGACCCCATCTTTACAAAAATAAAAAAATTTAGCTATGCATGGTGGCATGTGCCTGTAATCCCGGCTACTCAGGAGGCTAAGGCAGGAGGATGGCTTGAACCCAGGAGGTTGAGGCTGTAGTGAGCTATGATCATGCCACTGTACTCCAGCCTAGGCAACAGAACAAGGCCTTGTCTCAAAAAAAAAAAAAAAAAAAGAAAAGAAAAAAGCAAAGCAAAGCAAAGCATAAAACAGAATAAAAACTAGTTGTCATTTCCAACACTGGAGATGATTAACTTTTTGGGGAATTTCCTTCTGGTCTATTTTCTTTTTATTCTTTTTTTTTGTTGTTGTTTCAAGACAGAGTTTTGCTCCGTTGTCCAGGCTGGAGTGCAGTGGTATCTTGGCTCACTGCAATCTCTGCTTCCTGGGTTCAAGTGATTCTTCTGCCTCTGCCTCCTGAGTAACTGGGATTACAGGTGCATGCCACCATGCCCGGCTAATTTTTGTATTTTTAGTAGAGATGGGGTTTCATCATATTGGTCAGGCTGGTCTTGAACTCCTGACTTCATGATCCACCTGCCTTAGCTTCCCAAAATGCTGGGATTACATGTGTGAGCCACCAAGCCCAGCCCTCAAGTATTTCCTATGGTTTTGCCTTTGGCTTTAAGCAAGAGTGGTATTTGTGTCCACCATCCCCAGAGGCTTGAGTCCACACCTGCCTCACCCTCAGCCCAGCCCAGGACTGGGCATGAATCTTTTCACTCCTCCCATCCTGCCCCCCAAGTGCAGGGCCTGCTGGCACCTTCCTTGCTGTAGACCTTCTCATCACGGCAGTCCTCCTTGGGCAACCAGGGTGTCTCTCGGTCACAGTTCACCAGTAGGATGGCCCCCTGGCCCTCGGGGCCCCAGGTCCAGGATGCCTACAGTGGCAGGAAGAAAGGTCAGTGCTCTCTTCTCTATGCTTGTATAGACCCCATGGGACACCGGAGAGACAGCCCCAGGATGAGGGTAAAGAGTAGCTGCCACCCACTGGGGCAGCTGTGACTTGGCAAATGTGAATCTCAAGACTGATGTCCACAGAGGATGAACATGGGCATCAAAGGCAAGTTCAGGAGAGGCACAGAGACAGGAAGGCTGACCGAGGCATTTATGGGCCTCCTGTCTGATGCGGCTGGTGTCTGGCATGGGTGGAGGCAGGGAGGTGGAGGCTGGCCAGAGAAATGAACAGACGGACATTCTACCACAGGTCCCGAGGTCCCTAGGGGAGCTCAGGAGGAGACGCCTGGGTGGATGACACCCAGCTGTTTCCAGACGCCCTCCTAGTGCTCCAAATAGGACCTGCACGGTGCTCCACTTTCTACACTGCAGCCAGAGCGCTACTAGAACAAACTCGGGCCAGATCGTGTTGCTTCCCTGCTTGAAGCCAGGTCAGGGGCTCCCGGTTGAATTAGGATGAAGCCCTGATTCCTTGCTGTGGCCTGGAAGGCCTGGTGAAACTTGCCTTCCTCTCTATCTCATCTCCTCCACCTTGCCCCTCGCTCACTCTGCCCCACCCATCCTGGCGCCTTTCTGCTCCCAAAAGACTCAAGCTCCCAGGCCTTTGCCCATGCCAGTCCCTCTGCTGCCATCCTGCCCCTTTCCACCTGGCCCACTCTACCCCTCGTTTATTACATCATAACTGTCTCTTCTTCCTGGAGGCCTTTCTGATTCTCTAGGACAGAGCAGCTTCCCCAGATCCACACCTGGCACGGTACACATCCTTTTTGGGAGGACTTAGGACAATTGTGATGAGACACCATCCACAACACTCAATTTTTAATGTGGACCATGGGCTCCTTAAGGCCAGGGCTGTGTTTCTCTTATTCTTTCTGCATCCCCTGGGCCCGACCCACTCCTGGAACGGAAAAGACGCTCAGCAAATATTTATGGGATGAGTGAAGAAAATGTGAAAACTTCACCGGCCCAGATTTAGAAATTCTGGCCAAGTTCAGGCTCATGGGATTGCGTGACTTTGCCAAGACTGCACAGCCCCTTGGGGGATGTTGGAAGCTGTTCACCTGGGGCTGCTGGGCCTCAGAGGTCTCTGTGGAGTTCATTTTCATATGGCTTGGCCACAGACTCAGAGAATGAGTGTGCAGGGCTGGCCCTGGTCTCAGGCAAGCCTTGCTCGTGATCCTAGAAGAAGGGACTCTCCCACAGGGCTGAGAACCCTCTCCTGACCTGCAGAGAGTCAAGGGAGCAGGCTTCTAGGACCCAGGCTTCTCATCAGGCTGTGTTTATTTCACTTCATAAGTACCCCTCTAAGTATACATTACCCTAGGCTTCAGAGTGTTATTATAAAAGTCACATATGCCCACAGCAAAAATTGAGATGATATAGAAGGGCAGAAAACAGAAAGCAGTTAGAAGCAACAGCCTGAATGCACACAGAGCAAGACTGATGGAGCCTAAAAACTGTGTTGAGGGAAAAGTACAAAAGAGAATGAGATGGAGAAACCATGCTGTCTGCACAAATTAAACATACATGCACACCAACCACACCACATGCCTCCTGAGAGTCACCAGAGCAGAAAGAGACACATTAAACCCAGCAAAATGGTCCTCTGTGGGGCAGCAGAATGGAAGTGGGGAATGCAAGATAAAAGAAAATAAGTAAATGAATGAGGGAACAAATGAATGAATGGTGAATGAATGAATAAACAGAAAGAGGAGAGGAGCTGTGCGTGCACCAGCAGAGATAATACCGCGCCTGGAACTGAGAATGATGAATGCGACCCTCTGTCCTGAGGGTCTGTCTCCCCCACCTCCCCAGTCTTAAAAGAAGAGGCAAAATAATAAGAGCAAATGCCTTCACAGCGCTTCCTCTGCAGAAGGCACATTTATCCTTTCCAACAGTTCCATGAACTGGGCGTCCCCATCACGGGATGGAGAAACTAGGACTCAAGAGCCTGCTCTGTAGCCGTCTCTATAAGATGCCTGAGCTCGTCTGTGGGTTCCATCATTGGTATGCTGTGTGTCTGGGAGCCTGTCTTGGGCCTCGGTCTCCTGAGCTGTGAAATGGGAATTGCCTGCTTGGTGGGAGAACCATGGCTGCCTGCACGATCTGGGGCTGTGCCCTCAGAAGCCCCGGGTTCAGGGTGGTGCCTGCCCTGATAGCTAGGTACCTTCTTTGGGTTGTTCTTCTCCACCACGCCATCCCGGTCTGCGTCCACATCCAGGGAGATCTCTGGGGAGAAGAGACATGGGTGAGTTGCTGAGCCTGCCAGGCAGGGTGGGGCAGGGGCACGAGGAAGACCTGTGGGATTAGGGTGCATCTCAGTCATTCATTTGGTCACGGGAAAGGGAGGACCTCGCTGACATCATCTTACACAACCCCCTGCCTCAACATTCCACTACTCACTGAAGACCATCGGCAGACACTGTGTGGACTTCGTAGCTTATGGCCGCAGGAGCTGCCATCGGGGAGGTCCAGGTCCTCCCACCACTTCTTTGTTCTTGCTGGGGGTTGGGGAATGATCCTCGATGCACAGATCTGGGAGCCTCAGTTCAGGGGTGAAGTCTCATGCCCAAGGTCACATAGGGATGCTAGCAGAACTGGGGTACACAGTGCAGTTGGTCTGATTCATAGTTCATATTCTGAAAACTTACAGGCATAGCATTCCCAAACTGCCTTTCTCAGTCTACCCGGGCATACGCATAGGTGTGCACACGTGCACCTGTGTGTGTATGTCTCTTTCTCTCCAAGAACTTCCAGTGGTCTAGATCCCACCTTCAAGGTTTTACTGTGGGTGGGAAGCTGTCTCTAAGCCCTCTTGGTCTGAGGGCACCTGTGAGTCCAGATGGAGGAACCAGGGCCAGGCCCCCACTTATCCCTTCTTTTGGTGAAGGGACCTTCAGCATCCCTAGGCCTGCCATGGAGATAGGCTTTGTGGAGGCTGTAGGGAAATGAAAAGGTTTAGCATCAGACAAGATGGAGTTTAGACCCTGGTTCTCTGCTTATAAGCTGTGTGACTTTGGGCAGGTTAGACAACCACTCTGAGCCCCAGTTTCCTCACCTGTAACATGGGGCCGTTCCTGGTTACAGCAGGTGCATTAACAGCAATGGAAGGCACTACTGACATTTTTGAGCCAAATAATTCTTTGTGTGGGTACAGCCTGTGCATTGGAGGATGTTTAACAGCCCACCTGGTTTCCACCTACCAGATGCCAGAAACATCCCTCCCAGTCACGACAGCCAAAAATGTCTCCGGGTATTGTCAAATGTCCCTTGGGAGGCGAAATTGCCTTGAGTTGGAGACGGACAGGGTTGAGTAGGGATGTGGTTGGGAAGGTGTTGGGAGTGTCACACACGTGACGTGTGCAGGTTCCAGGCCCCTAGAGCTGCCCGAGTGGGCTCGTCTCATGCTGAGCATAACTTGGACCTGGTGGGTGCTGGGTGGTAATGAATGCATTCCTGGTTAGTCCCCTTGGCAGGCACACCCTCTGCCTGGAGGGCATGGAAAGGAGGGTCCTGGCACACGAAGCGCACTGATGTCACCCTTCTCTGGGCCAACCGAGCCCAACTGAGTCCAGAGATCACGTTCAGGTCCTCCCTTTGCCTATAGCCTGCATGCCCTAGGCCTGCATGTGACTTCTCCGGTCTAGAAGGAGGCTGCAAGGGCACCTGGCCCTTGGGAGAGGCAGCCCTCTGTGTCCCCGCCTCTGCAGCCCTGCGGTGAGTTAGGTGCTGTAAGGCGTAATTTGTAACCTCCTGCCTCCGATTGCATTCACTCCACATTTCACTGCTGTGGAGCTACGGTGCTCCGGAAACTGTACTAGGCAATGGGCAATGGAGGCACAGCACCTGCTCTCAAGGTGTCCACAGTCCCATAAGATAAAGAGCATTGCTCCCGTTTCACAGGGCAGCAAACCCAGGTTCAGAGAAGCCGCTTGTCAGCAAATCGGGCTGGTAATCCGGGAGGCCAGTGCAGGATAAGGACCCCAGGGGAAAGAAGGGAAGGCGGTGTCACCAGGGGCTGGTAAAGAGGCTGGGGTGCAGGGGCAGGAATAATATTGGTTTTGGCTCCTGCACCTTTGTGAAATTTCCAGCTGGTCATGCCCACTGAATGTTGCCTTTCAGGGAACTCAGCTTCCTGAAACTCCTCCCTGGGAAGGAGCTGCAGGTCCAGCCTCTTTAGGGAGCCACTCTGTCCATTTCAAGGTAACGAGCTCTCCCTTGCGGGCATCCTGCTCTGCAGATACACAGCGTTTTCCATGGCGTGCTCTCTCGGCCACCCCAGGGGAGGCGTGATCACCCCCACCCGCTAACGATACAGATGAGGAAACCCAGGCTCCCAGCAGGGAAGTGACCACGGAAGTTCCCAGAGCAGAGCCAGGCTCTTAGCAGGGCCTCAGACTCCAGATGACTTCTCTCTGCTATTCCCTGCAAGGATCCCAGGCTGACCTCCCCACAAGCTACTTCCAAAAGCCCAGCCCAAAGTCAAAGACCCAAGACTTGCTCCCTTGAAGGTCATTCCCAGAGGAAGTACCCACGTCCGCACCTTGGCAGCCCTGTGGCCTTCGTCTCTAGGCTGCAAGGTGACATTACACTGGGACTCCTTGTGGTGGGTTCATGACAGCAGTGGGGCCATGGGCTAGGAGAGAGATTACTGTGCACTCTAGACTGCTTTATTTCACTACGAATTCTTAAATGTAAACATTTTATTCATGTAATATTTGGACACAGTGCAAACAAAATCAAATAAAACAGTAACACACTTTCTAAAGAAAGACAGCAGTTCCTTGTCCAGCCCTTCTCCTCAGCTGCCTGAGGCAACCTCCCTAATACTAAATACTCATACTTATTGTGATTTCTTGATTGATTGAATTCAGACAGGTTTTGTTACCTTCCTGTTATGAAATGTGGGCATTTCACAGTGTGGCTCCCTTATCGTCCTCCCAGCCTCTCACAGGGCTTCATAACTCCTCTCTCATGACCCATGACCTGTCCCCGTAATCCACTGAAATGACCTTCTGGCCCCTTCACCCTCAGAGACCTCCCACCCCGTAGTCATGCCCCTAGGACTTCACCCCTGTAAGGCCTCCCCCAGTGTCTGATTTAACTAGATTCCAGGGGGATGCTGCGGGGAGGGGCAGAGAACATGCCCAGAGCATTGTCTCTTGGGATGGTTCCGCCTTCCTGAGGGGGAGAGGAGGGAGAGGACCTCTGCTTCAGGGCCTCTGGGCTCCAGACGACATTTCCCAGAGGCTCTGGATCCCACCTCAGCTCCCCAGAATAGCCCCAAGGCGTCAGGTGGCTCCTGGGTGTGGGGCAGATTGATGGGAAATGTCACTAGGATTGGGTTCAAGGCAGTCTGCCCTGAGAATGAAGACACTGAGGCCTCAGCTGTGACCGAGAGGCACCGGCATCTTGGAGGGTCGCCAGAGAGTGGCAGGGTGCCTAGTCTTCTTGCCTTACTAAGCAGCCCGAGGTGTTGTGGAAAGGAAGGACTCCCTCCCCCACAGCCAACCAGGGCAAGTATCCCAGGCTCTGGTGAGAAGGCATAGGATCAAGCCCCTCAGGCTGATGTTAACATTTTTTGAGGCCCGCGTATGGGCACTCCTTCCACTGCCAGGACCTCAAATAGGGTGGGATTCTTCCTCCCTCCCCACACCTCACCTCTCCCTCTCCCCCATCCCTCGCAAAAAAAGGAAGTCTTTGCAAATCAACCCTAACCAGAGTCTTGAAGGTCCTTAGGGATTAATTAGCTCAAACCCCTCATTTTATAGTTTGCAAAAAGTGAGTCCTAGTGGGAGTGGCTACTTGTTAAGGTCACACAGCAAGTCCTTAGCAGGATTGGGACCAAGACCCAGAGCCTGATTTGGCCAAAGGAATTATGAATTTGTTCCCAAATCCCAGGAGGAAGATAGACGGACCATATGTTTCTTTAACTTCACCCAGGCAGAGAGAAAATGTGGCTACCCCAAGACCAACAGAGAAAAGCAGGCAGAGCATTGACTGAGCACCCACTCTGTGCTGGGCCCTTAGCACACAGCATCCCACTGAATCCTTGCAAACGCCATGCAAGGCTGCTCTGTGAAGCGCATTTTGTAGATGAGGAAGCCAAAGCTCAGGGGGATGATGTGACTTGTCCAAGGTCAGAAGGTGGCTGGAGGTGGGCAGAGAAAGATCTTAGGCTTACTTCTGTCTACTCTGAAGCCAAGGCTCTTTCTGCTGAATGTGGACTCAGGATAGGACCAGGGTGGGAGAGATTCAGATATATTTTTGTGCCTGGGGGACAGTCCCAGCATCTCGAGATATTGGAGGTATCCTTGCCTCTGAGGCACTGTCCCTGAGTGACTGATTACTCAGGATGAGGGGCTCAAGGGCTCATGGGGCAGATGCTCGACAAAAGAGAAGACCCAGAAGGGACAGACATAACAGTGGTTCCCAAGGGAAACCAGATTTTCACCAGGATCTCTGTTGGAACAGGAAACAGTAGTTCAATGGGGTTGGTTTCTCATAAAGTTTTCTTTTTGTAATTAAATGACTGTCTTTTATTCTGTTTTTTGTTTGTTTTGTTTTGTTTTGTTTTTGAGACAGAGTCTCACTCTGTCGCTGAGGCTGGAGTGCAGTGGCACTGTGTCGGCTCACTGCAATCCCTGTCTCCTGGGTTCAAGCAATTCTCCGGTCTCAGCCTCCTGAGTAGCTGGGATTACAGGTGTCCACCACCACGCCTGGCTAGTTTTTATATTTTTAGTAGAGACAGGGTTTCAGCATGTTGGCCAGGCTGGTCTTGAACTCCTGACCTCGGGTGATCCACCCGCCTTGGCCTCCCAAAGTGCTGGGATTACAGGCGTGAGCCACCACGCCCGGCCATGACTGTCTTTTATTCTGAGATTATGCCTTGCCTATTATTTAGGAGTTAAAATGATGGTGATAGTTGATAGTAATTTTTTTTTTTTTTTTTTTTTTTTTTTTGAGACAGAATCTCGCTCTGTTGCCCAGGCTGGAGTGCAGTGGCACCATCTTGGCCCACTGCAACCTCCACCTCTCGAGTTCAAGCAATTCTTCTGCCTCAGCCTCCTGAGTAGCTGGGACTACAGGCATGTGCACCACGCCCGGCTAATTTTTGTATTTTTAGTAGAAATGTGGTTTTACCATGTTGACCAGGCTGGTCTCAAACTCCTGACCTCATGATCTGCCCACCTTGGCCTCCCAAAGTGTTGGGATTACAGGCGTGAGCCACTGTGCCTGGCCTCAAATTGTTTTATTAATATATATATTTTTTCTTTTTTGCCAAGCATCAAAGCTGTTAGTCTTCTCATTTTTGGGGGGTGGGGGGAGGGGACATTTGATTGGCCCATGGAATCTAAATATCTGGAACTTGCGGCAGTTAAATAATTATTAAGAGACCTCGGACGGATGAACTCGGTCACTTGTCCTGGGCACATGTGGCATCTTTTGGGACTCAGCCATGCTGCCAACTCTGCGTGGGCTTCCTCTAAGCACAGCTTTGTCATCATCTAGTGAGCAGGAAAAGTCCAGTCCTGCCTCCTTATAGACCCTTATTTTGCCATCTATCCTAAGGCTGTCTTGCTTTGGTAGAAGTCTTGTTAATGGTGCAGTCAGTCTTCTGGGATCACCCTCGTTTGACAGGTGTCAGGCCTCTGTCCTTCCTGCCCCCGTCCTCAGGTGTCCCTGTCTCAGTGGGATTAGGTTTCCTCAGGGACTGTCATCTGAGACTGCCTGTGTGCTGTGTGCATGCAAGGTTCACACACGTGCCAGGGCTCAGCACAACCCAGGAGTCTTTGGTTATCATGTGCCGCCCTCACCAAGGTCATCTCGAGGTTCCCTACCCCAGGGCTGGGCACCTCCTTGGTGCAGAAAGAGGGACAGAGGGACCAGCAACCAAAGCCCATTTGGGAATTAGCCAAGAATGAGAAGGGCCATGCTGCTAAGCCTATTTCAGCAGCTGAGAGCACAGGGCTAGAGAGGGAGGGGCTGGCTTGGGAACTGGTTGTATTTTGGGGAGGTTCTGAGACCCCCCTGAGAATGTGGGATAACTGGAATGACTTGGCATCTCACCAACCATTTCCCGGAGATGTGGCTGCAGGCAAGTATTTCTTTGTTTACCTTTTCTGAGCCTTGATTTTCTCATCTATAAAATGGGGATGATAATAATGTCTCTCCTTGAAACAGTTGGAAGAAGAGATTGAAATCGTGACGGTAAAACATTGAGTACTGGAGCCTGGCACACCACAGGTGCTCAATTAATATCAGGTGTTTATCATTCTCCCCCTCCTGCTCCTCATCAAAGTGCCCAGCACAGCTCTAGACACAGAGTAGGTCTGCAATAAGGAGGCCGCATCATTATTTTTAAAGCACTCAGCATGCAGTTGACTCTCAATAACCGGTAGTTCCCTTCCTCTGCCATGTGGCAACTCTGTCAATGTTAAACCAAGGCTGAACAAAATGACTCTCTGAAATGTCCTCCTGGCTTTAATATTCTATGATTAAAAAATGAAATAAAATACCATAAACGTAATGCCTCAATTTCAGGGGGTGGGGTGATGGAAAGTTCAGATGATCATAGTCCAGTGTCCTGTAGAGCCAGGCTAGGCTCCGCCTCCCTGGCATGCAGGCCTGGCACCCAGCGTAGGACAGTGTGATGCCATGGACAGAACCTGAGACAGGAATAATCCTGGGTTCTGGACTCAACTTGCCACCCAGTTGCTGTGTGATGTTGAATGAATTCCCTAACCTCTCTGGGCCTCACCATCCTGTGGATCAAATAAAAGACTCTGCACCCTCAGGGCTGAATCTGGGGAGAACCAGGGGGCAGCTGGGATTGTCAAGAACAGCTGCTAGTTTTATAGACTGTGGCCATTCCGCTTGCCATGAGAGGTACACTCTTCTCTAGGCTGTAGGGGAGAAGTGGGGGCGGGGGGGACACACTTTCCTTTCTCCCTTTTAGGGTCCACAGAGCCTGGGAAGGGGACCTTGACACTGGGGGGAATTACTAATGAATCAGGGAGTGCCTCTTCCTGCAGATAAGTCCCCACCGCAGTACGGAAGGGCCGGGGCAGGGCGCATGTGACATCCCTCCCCAGGACTGTACCATTCAAAAGAAGCTCCAAGTACCAGGTCAGCCGCACTGAGAACAGCCTAAGTGCCCCAGAGAAGGACAACAGTGCCAGGCCCTGGGAGATGAAGGCACCGAGACGGCAGCCACGCTAACTCACCAATGGCCGTGAGGAAGAGCCCCGCCTGGTCAATGGGAATGCTGCCTTCCTCATCGTAGTAGTTGACGGTGACCTTGATGAGGAGGAGGCACGTTGGGATAGAGAGAAAAGAGAGCAGAGATCACAGATCACAAGCAGGAAAACCTGAAGCAACTGCTGTCCCTCACAGCTCACAGCCTGTCAAGCCAATCCTCTCCAAGCATTAGAACCCTCTCCTCCAGGAAGCACTCCTGGGTTGGTGGGCAGCTTCCCTCAGCTAACTGAACTAGACTGTGGACTCCCCTCCTGCTGGCTGAGAGTGCAGTCAGGATGCCGTCTGCCTTCCTGTGCCACTGTGTGCATTCTGTTGCCTGGGGGGGGGGCCATATCTGCCATGTTGCATGCCTAGTGCTCACTGAGGGGACAGGGCTGAGGCTATTTTCTCTGGACCATGTTCAGTGCCATCACTGTGATGGGGCACAGGGTAAAGTTCATAATTACAGAACCCAGCAAGGAGACAGTTCTGGTCTCAGCCTCACCACTTGGACAAATCACCCATGGGCGTTCAGCACCCCATTTTACAGACAGACCAAGGACACTTGTGACTGTAAGCTCCAACGATTCTGTGGTTCTGAGACCCTAAACTTTCTATCACTCAGCTGTCTATAATTTTCATCCTTTATGAAACCATCGTTCCATGGTCTAACCCCACAATATCCACACGACTACCGAGCACTGGGAATGTAGCTGTTCTGAATGGAGATGTGTTATAAGGTGTAAAACTCACACTAATTTTAAATTTGGTATGGAAAAGGAATATGAACTACCAGCCTGGGCAATACAGTAAGACCTGTCCCTCCAAAAAAAAATATTAGCTGGGCATGATGGCACGTGTGTGGAGTCCCAGTTTCCTAGAATATAAACGACCGGCCTGGGCAATATAGTAAGACCCCCGTCTCTACAAAAAAAAAAAAAAAAAAAAAAAATTAGCTGGGTATCATGGCAGGTGCCTAGAGTCCCAGCTACTTGGGAGGCTGGGGCGGGAGGACTGCTTGAGCCCAGTAGCTTGAGGTTGCAGTGAGCTATGATCGCACCACTGCACTCCAGCCTGGGCATCAGAGTGAGATCCTGTCTCTTAAAAACAAACAAACAGGCCGAGCGCAGTGGCTCACGCCTGTAATCCCAGCACTTTGGGAGGCCAAGGCGGGTGGATCACAAGGTCAGGAGATTGACACCATCCTGGCTAACACAGTGAAACCCCGTCTCTACCAAAAATACAAAAAAAAAAAAAAAAAAAAAAAATTAGCTGGGCATGGTGGCGGGCACATGTAGGCCCAGCTACTCGGGAGGCTGAGGCAGGAGAATGGTGTGAACCTGGGAGGCGGAGCTTGCAGTGAGCCAAGATCATGTCACTGCACTCCGGCCTGGGTGACAGAGGGAGACTCTGTCTCAAACAAACAAACAAACAAACAAACAAAAACCAACAATTTTGTTCGTATTTTTTATATAGATGGCATGTCAAAATGATAATATTTTGATAGATGGGATTAAGTAATATATATTAAGACAATTAATGTCACCTGTTTCTTTTTGCCTTTTCAATGTGGTTACTGCAGAACTGAAAATGACACATGGCCCACATGCGGTTTCTATGGGACAGGGCTGGTCCAGCCTGCCTCTATCCCGGCATGGCCCCGGGCCCGCGGAGGCTGGACTTCCCGCTGTGGTACCTTGTCACTGCTGGCCTCAGTGCTCGCCTGGCTCATGGTGACCCGCAGGGTGGTGCTGGGCGAGAGAAGCCAGCGTTGCTTGCCATTGGTGGCCACCTCCTCGGCCTCCCCATCGCGCACCACCTCTACCCGCACGCGTTCCGAGTGCTTCAGGCTGAAGGTTTGGGCCCCGGCTGGGGCCGCGCTGTGGGGAGAGATGAGAGAGGGTTAGGGGGAGCCCTGGGGCGGGTGAGATGGGGGGGCTTCAAGAGGAGACTCCTGCTTCCAGCACTTTGGGAGGTCAAAGCTGGAGAATCACTTGAGCCCAGGAGTTTGAGACCAGCCTGGGCAACATAGTGAGATCTTGTCTTTACATAAATTAAAAAATTAGCTGGGCATGCTGGTATGCGCCTGCGGTCCCAACTACTCAGGAGACTGAGGTGGGAGAATTGCTTAAGTCTGGGAGGTTGAGGCTGCAGCGAGCTATGACTGTGCCACTGCACTCCAGCCTGAGCAACAGAGCAAGACCATGTCTCTTCTTTCTTCTTCTTCTTTTTTTTTTTTGTAAGACAGAGTTTTACTCTTGTTTCCCAGATTGGAGTGCAATGGCGTGATCTTGGCTCACCACAACCACTGCCTCCCGGGTTCAAGTGATTCTCCTGCCTCAGCCTTCCGAGTAGCTGGGATTACAGGCATGCACCACCACACCTGGCTAATTTTGTGTTTTTAGTAGAGACAGGGTTTCTCCATGTTGGTCAAGCTGGTCTTGAACTACCGACCTCAGGTGATCCGCCCGCCTTGTTCTCCCAAAGTGCTAGGATTACAGGTGTGAGCCACCGTGCCCGGCTCTTTTTTTAAAAAAGAAGACTTCTGGAGGGGCAAGACTGCAAGGGTCCCCCTAGGTAATCTGAGCTGGGAGACCCCAAAGGATCTAGCTGCATTGCAGTCACCTGACTGTGAAGAGGACATGTGTTGAACATGAAATCTCTTGGGCCAATCTTGCACCTGCTGAGTCTGAATGTTCGAGGGTGGGGCCTGGGGATCTGAATTCTTAACAAGCTTCCCAGTGCCTCTGATGGGTGGCCAGTTTTGGGAGCCACAGGGTCCTGTGAAGGTGAAAGATGAAGGCCCAAGCAGGAATGAATTTGCTCCACTATCAGAGCTGAGCCTGGAACCCTGTCTCCCTGCCCAGGGTCGCTGAGTAAAGTGCTGAGTCCTCACAGGGATGGAGCCCAGAGCCTGGGTCCTAACAGGGCAGAGGTGGGGTGTCTCTTATTACAAAGATCCCTTCCTTCCTGCCACAGCTTTCTTGGTGCCTGACATCCCCCACCTTCTGAGTCATTTCTTGGGGTTCAAAAGTCGTTTTCCACTGCAAAGGAAATACTTTCAGAATTCTTGAATTCCGACCAGGAGAACAAATTGGTGTGATCTCGCTGCTGTGGACTGTGTCTCCCCAAATTAGCATGTTGAAGCCTTCACCCTCAGTGTCATAGTATTTGGAGATGGAGCTTTTAGGAGGTAATGGAGGTAATTAAGGTTAGATGAGGTCATAAGGGCAGGCTTCCTTTTCTTTTTCTTTTTTTTGAGATGAAGTCTCACTGTCTCCCAGTCTGGAGTGTAGTGGCGCAATCTCAGCTCATTACAACCTCTGCCTCTTGGGTTCAAGTGGTTCTCCTACCTCAGCCTTCTGAGTAGCTGGGATTACAGGTGCACACACCACACCCAGCTAATTTTTGTATTTTTAGTAGAGACGGGGTTTTGCCATGTTGGCCAGGCTGATCTCGAACTCCTGACCTCAGGTGATCCACCCACCTCAGCCTCCCAAAGTGCTGGGTTTACAGGCGTGAGCCACCCTGGCCAAGGGCAGGCTTCTAATCAAATAGGAGAAGAAAGATGAGAGAGAAGGAGGAGGAGGAACAGCAAGAGAGGGAGGGATAGGTAGATAGAGATCTCTCTCCATGGCCTGACGAAAGATCATGTGAGGACACAGTGACAAGGTGGCCATTTGCAGGCCAGGAAGAAAGCCGTCACCAGAACCGGACCATGCCACCACCCTGATCTCGGACTTCCAGCCTCCAGAACTGTGAGAAGATGAATTTCTTTTTAAGCCACCCTGTCCATGGTGTTTTGTTGTTGGCTTAAGGAGAGGTGACAGGAAGGACAGGGGACTAAGGGAGGAAGGTGCTTAGGGCTGGCGGCTTTGCTAAATCCAGCCACTGGTCTGAAGGCCCAAGAGGGCTCAGAGGGACTTAGGTGCGATTCTCGTGGGATTTGTGACTAACACATAGGTGTAAGCCTGTCTCAAAGGCACAGCTGCTATTTTGGGGGCCTGGCGCTTTTGGGCTCCAGGAGTTCTCAACTGCAGCAGGCATCAGAATCATGAGGGGTGCTGTTTAAATCTCTACGGCGTTTTTCTTTGAAGGCTGCAGATCTGTGGATCCCATCTCTGGAGAGGCTGACCGGCATGGCGGAGGCTGAGGGTGCTGGGGCAGCTGAAGACGGAAACGGTGGCCAGGGTTGAATGACAGGTGTAGGCCAGTAGCTGTCAAAGCGCAGCAGCAGTGGCTGGGGCGGCGGCACCTGGAGGTCTTGTCACAACACAGACTGTGGGGCCCCATCTCAGAGCATCCGATTCAGGAGGTCTGGTGTGGATCCCAAGAATCTGCATTTCTAACTTGCTTCCAGGAACTGTTGATGCTGCCGATCCCAGCACCACACCTTGAGAACCACTAGTCCAGACAATCAGCACTGTGGACCACTGTTCAGAGCCCTGGGCTGGCCAAGGCCGTGAGCGTGAGTCTGTAGAGGCTGCTGGGCAGCGTCTCTCTGACCTGGGCCACAGACTTCACGGGCTACGGGCAAAGACTACTGGTCTTGGGCTCTGGCAGGAGCGTGGGGAAGGACTCGGCAGCCTGTGGCCAGTGCTGGGAGAGGAGCTCAATGAAGACACCCCAAGGTCACTCTGGTTCTTGTCCTGCCCCCTTCCAAACTCCACAGCCTGTCCTGGGATGATGTGAGACTGAACATTTCTTGGTCATGGCCTGCTGCTGTCCCCTCTCTGCATCCATCTTTTTTTTTTTTTTCTTTTTTTTTTAGGAAGAGTCTCTCTCTGTCACCCAGGCTGGAGTGTAGTGGCATGATCTCAGCTTATTACAACCTCCATGGCCTTGGTTCAAGCGATTCTCCTGCCTCAGCCTCCAGAGTAGCTGGAATTACAGGTGCCCGCCACCAAGCCTGGCTAATTTTTGTATTTTTAGTAGAGCTGGGGTTTTACCATGTTGGCCAGGCTGGTCTTGAACTCCTGACCTCAGGTGATCCACCTGCCTCGGCCTCCCAAAGTGCTGGGATTACAGACGTGAGTCACTGCTCCTGGCCACATCCATCATTAAGAGGGGTGCAGAGTCTGGACAAAAGCCCCGGACTAAGGGTGCACGTGCAGAGGACCTGGGTTTGAGTCCAGTTTTGCCCCTGACTTGAGGGGGTCTGCACATTCTGAGTGTTCATCTGTTAGTCCCTATGCCTCAGGAGGACTGCCACCCTCCTGCCCATAGTTCTCCTCTCACTCCTCCTAGGGCTGGGGCCACGTTTTGCTGAGTGGTGTTGCCACGTGGTACCTGCCCTCCTTTGGGTTATAAGTCCCCTGAGGGTAGGGTCTGGCCTCTCCCATCCTCATTCTTCAGAGTCTAGCACAGGGCTTGGCCCATCATACACCCAAGGGAAGGGGCAGAGGTGAGTGGGATGGAAGGTGAGCCGCTCCCAAGGAGAGGTGTGAGTACACATCCTGACGCTTTAGGTGGCACAGGGAGGAACAATCTAGAAGACTTACGTGTTTATCAAACACAGTATCTTTTTATGGTGACTGATAAAGTCTTGCTATTTATGGTAATGCTACAAAATCTCTGTTTAAAATAAAGTTATTAAGAAAAATGTGAGTTGGGTTAAAGAAAAGTATTAATAGTGCAACAGGTTGAAGATGATTTTGGCCAAAGCCATGAGAGTCTGGGAAACTGTGGCCTCAGGTCTGGGAAGCATTCCTCTCCTGCAAGTCTCAGCTTTGCTCATCAATGTGCTGGGTGGCCTTGGGCCAGGGACTTTCTCTCTCTCAGTTTCATCAAGTGTTAGGTGAGAGGATGGAACCAGAGCAGAGGCGGCTGAGTCCAGAGAGTGCAGAGAAGAGGTCCTGGGCAAAGGGGTGAGGAAGAAGGCTCTAGAAAGCTGGGGGTGGCTGGGCGCAGTGGCTCACACCTATAACCCCAGCACTTTGGAGGCTGAGGTGGGTGGATCACTTGAGGTCAGGAGTTCAAGACCAGCCTGGTCAACATGGCAAAACCCTATCTTTACTAAAAAAAGTACAAAAATTAGCCGAGTGTAGTGGCGTGTGCCTGTAGTCCCAGCTACTTGGGAGGCTGAGGCAGGAGAATCACTTGAACCTGGGAGGTGAAGGTTGCAGTGAGTTGAGATCGTGCCACTGCACTCCAGCCTGGGTGCCAGAGCGAGACTCTGTCTGAAAAAAAGAGAAAAAAAAAGAAAGCCTAGGATATCTTTGCTGGATTCCTGCCACTCACCTTCTCCCTGCCTTAACCAGAGCCACTACTACTACTATTTATTTATTTATTTATTTTCTTAAATTGAGACAGAGTCTTGCTCTGTCACTCAGGCTGGAGTGCAGCGGTGCTATCTCGGCTCACTGCAACCTCCGCCTCCTAGGTTCAAGTGATTCTCCTGCCTCAGCCTCCCAAGTAGTTGGGACTATAGGCATGCACCACCACGCCTGGCTAATTTTTGCATTTTTAGTAGAGATGGGGTTTCACTATGTTGGCC
Source organism: Chlorocebus sabaeus (assembly GCF_047675955.1). Taxonomy (NCBI): domain Eukaryota; kingdom Metazoa; phylum Chordata; class Mammalia; order Primates; family Cercopithecidae; genus Chlorocebus; species Chlorocebus sabaeus. The sequence goes on along the minus strand of NC_132923.1, from coordinate 119,969,374 downwards.
TGTCTGGTCTTGAACTTCTGACCTCAAATGATCGTTTGCCTTGGCCTCCCAAAGTGCTGCGATTACAGGGGTGAGCCACCACACCTGACCCAGGGCCACCATTATTTCATCTGGTTTTATATATTGAGCTTCTGCACACAATTCTATTTAGGAAAAAATGTTTTACAAGATGATCTCTTAGGACCCTGACTCAGTTACTGTAAGTGACGCTTCCTGCCCGCCTTCATTCCTCTGGACCAGTGAGAAACCAAAGGAGGCCTCGGAGGCTCCAGAGGGTTAACGCCCAGCCCACATCGCAGCTCCAGGGCCCCACACCCTCCTATGCCCCAGCACCAGCCCTGTTCTGAGCTGAGCAAACAGCTATTCTTGGAGTGACTCTGGGCAAAGCAACAAAGGGGCCCATTGTGCCCCTGCAGATCCTGTTGGCTGCCTTCCTGCCCAGGAAGAACCCTTTAGAATCCCTCTCGCAGAAAGCAGAAACCCGAGAGCCAGGGGCTTCAGGCACCAGGATTGTCCCTGGAGGCTGCAGGGAGGGGCCCAGGACAGTATTGAGGGAAAGGGAGGGGGCTTGGGGGTGGTTATGACCTTCTTGCTTATTAGAGAGAGGCTAAGGAGAGCATGGATGGAGGGACAGGCTGCCAATCCCTGTGGCCAGGTCTCTTCTGCCTACCAAGGAATCCCAGAACCCAGGACGTGGTTACACTCAATGTAGTCTTTGGCAATACATGAATGAATGCACCTGCCCTTCTTGGCTTTGCAAACTGTATTACCGAAGTGATTTAAAAAAAAAAAAAAACAAACCAGAAATCAGGTCATTTGCTTTCTTGAAGATATTCACTGGCTCCTCAGTGCCTGCCCATACAAGAATATCCAAACTCTTCATCCTCATGTTGAACTAGGGGCATTTGGCCATTGCAACTCAGCTTGATTCTCTGGTGTCATTTTCTGCGGTTCTTTCCACCACTTCAACTCCCTGCATTGTTCCATCTCACTGTGCATTTTGACATATGTTGTTCCTTTTACCAGCAAGACTTTCCCCTGACTTCTCTGCCTGGCAAATGTCCATCTCTTCTTGAAGACCTAATTCAATCCATTTGCCCCCACACTTACTGGCCCTTTAGGCAGTTCACTCCTTGAAGGTAGGGATTGTATCTTCTTGTTTGTTTGTTTGTTTGTTTGTTTCAGCACCTGGCCTAGTACGGGCACACCTTAAGTGTAAATGTTTGCTGAAGGAGGACTGGAGGAGAAGGACTTACTTACATGGTCATTCATTCACTCAACATGTATTTACTGAACACTTACAATGTGCCAGGCACAGTTCTAGGCGTTGGGGGGTAGATTGGTGAAAAAGTGAACACCTTCCCTGGGCCCGTGGAAAAGAAAGACCCTTTTTTTTTGTTTGAGACGGAGTCTCGCTCTGTTGCCCAGGCTGGAGTGCAGTGGCACGGTCTTGGCTCACTGCAATCTCCGCCTCCCAGGTTCAAGCGATTCTCCTGCTTCAGCCTCCTGAGTAGCTGGGATTACAGGCGCGTGCCACCATGATGCCTGGCTAATTTTTATATTTTTTAGTAGAGACGGGGCTTCACCATGTTGTCCAGGCTGGTTTGAAACTCCTGACTTCAAGTGATCTGCCCACCTCAGCCTCCCAAAGTGCTGGGATTACAGGTGTGAGCCACCATGCCTGTCCAGAAAAGATAGACTTTCAATGGATGACATGATTACAGCTGTGATAATTGCTATAAAGGAGAAGGAGAGGGTGCCACGAGCCCCCAGTCTAGGGTTCAAAGAGGGATTCCCTGAGAAAGTGGCATTTGAACTAAGGTCTAAACTTTATACTCTAAAGGACAGGCAGGAATTAATTACACCATTGCAGTGCTGACTGTAAAAAAAAAAAAAAAAAAAGAATTAAACCAGAGATTCTTAAATTTGAGTGTGCATTACCACTACCTACAGGGCCTGCTAAAATACAGGTGAATGGGCCCAGCCCCTGAGTTTCTGATCTATCAGCTATGGAGTGGGACCTGAGAAACTGCATTTCTAACAAGCTCCCAGGTGATGTTGATGCTGCTGGTCCAGGGACCACAGTTTGAAAACCACTGAGTTGGACAAGGGAGGAGAGGAAGAGGAGCACAGATTTCCAAGCAACAGGACAGCTTGCTTGATGGCCCAAGGTGGAGGTTAGTCCTGCATGTTTGAGAAGCTGGAAAGAGGGGAGTGTGTCTGGACTTTGTGAGCAAGGGGGAGGGAGAGTGGTGGGAGCAGGGGTTTTAGATAACAGTGAGGAGCTGGCCTTCCTCTGATTGTAGAGGTAAGTCCCTGAAGGTTTCTAAGCAGGGGTGGCATGATCAATTTTGCGCTGTAGATAGATCATCCAGGGTGCAGGGTCACCCAGAATGCAGGGTGGGGGATGGATTTCAGGAGAGCAACAGAGGAAGTGGGGGAGGGGATGGCTACAGCTGCCCACGTGAGCAATGATGGTGTCTTGGGACCAGACAGTGGCGGTGGAAATAGAAATGGTCACTTGGTGTCAAACAAAGGACATCTGCCCAGCCCCACAAATGCCTCGTGGTCTCTAGGAGCCATGGGTCCTCTCTGGTCTTGGCTCAGTCAGTGGGGAGGGTCACTGGCTTGGCCTTGCCGGGCTGGGGTGGCTCACCAGCCCCAGACTTGAGGGCACGAAGTGCCTGCTCCTCGCTGGCATCTGGCTCTCTTAGCTTGCCCGCCTGGCCTGGGCCTCATTAACACCAGCCGGGGCTCATCCCCAGAGTGACCCCAGCTCCTGGCAGCCTGGGTGTGACATCCTGCTATTGGGGCTTTAGAGGAGTCTGTGGGGGGAGTTGTGGGTGCCAGCCTGGCATGCAACCCCATGGTGAGCAAGAGGCAGGCAAGGACCGGGGGGAGAATGACCTCAGTCCAGACCTCACACCTGGTGCTCGGCTTGGTGATGGCTGCAGCCCTGTGGGTGAGCAGCTGCCTTGAACAGGGATCAGTAGAGGCAAACCATGACGTCTGCCTTCAGCCAGCTTCCCTCACCACCTGGTGCATCCAGCTGTCCCAGGCCTCTCATTAGGGAAGAAACAATCTGATCTATAGCTGCTCCTCTCCTCAGAAACCTTCAATGACTCCCTGCTACTTACAGAACAAAGTCCAATGCCTGAACAACGCATTCAAAGCCCAGTTAGAGCTCATCAACCCTCCAGCCTTATACTCCAGGCCACTGAAACTGTGCCCCTTCTATGCGCCCCAACTTTCCTGCCAGTTATCTCTGGCCCTGAGTAGCATGTTCTTGGTCTCACTCTGAACCCCAGTCCATCTTCAAGACCCAGCTCAGTTGCCACCTCTTTCAGGAAGTCATCCCTGATCTCATCAGCCAGAATATATCTCTCCCTCCATTTATTGGTGTCTCAAACAACACTTAATAAATGTGGTTCAACATTTCTTTCCCGTAAGTGCTATGAACTCTTTGAGGACAGGGATCAGGTCTCATTATTATTTGTTTTCAAAAGAAACCCAATACTAATACGTAACAACTTACTATTTACAATTATTATTATTATTTTTCTTTTTCTTTTTTTTTTTTTTGAGATGGAGTCTCTCTCTGTTGCCCAGGCTGGAGTGCAGTGGCCGGATCTCAGCTCACTGCAAGCTCTGCCTCTCTGCTTTATGTCATTCTCCTGCCTCAGCCTCCCGAGTAGCTGGGACTACAGGCGCCCGCCACCTCGCCCGGCTAGTTTTTTTTTGTTTTTTGTTTTTGTATTTTTTTAGTAGAGACGGGGTTTCACCGTGTTAGCCAGGATGGTCTCGATCTCTTGACCTCGTGATCCGCCTGTCTCAGCCTCTCAAAGTGCTGGGATTACAGGCTTGAGTCACCACGCCCGGCCTATTATTATTATTTTTCTAACCACTAGACCACCAGGGAACTGAGTATTCATTATGTCTCAGGCATTGTACCAAGCCTATGGCCTACATGACCTCAGTCCATTCTTTCGATAACCCCATGAGGCCCATACCACTGTGAATTTCATTTTACAGATGAGCACACTGAGGCCTGTAGAGGGCAAGCACCCACTTCAAGTCTCAGGGACAGTCATGGCCAAGTGTGAGGAGAACTCAAGCTCTCTGAGACCTGGGCCTGGCTGCCCCCTCCCTGGAAGAGAATTCAAAGTCTGGAGTCTTCCCTGAGGTCCGCCAGGTAGGTGTGTCTGGTGTGGGGCAGAGGGGAGGGTCAGGCCTGGCTCTGAAGAGGACCAAATGAGAGCTCCTTACTTATTTCACAGGTGGGAGTCTGAGACTCAGAGAAAGGACACCAAAGACTGGCTTCCTGTCCTGGGTTCTTGGGTAAATAACATAGAGAAGCAGGCCTGGGCCCATCAAAGCCCCTCGGTGTAAGGTCTGGCGTGGCTGGGCAGGAGAGAGCTGCCTTCAAAAACTGCCTCCTCCAAAGTGTAGCAAGTGTGTCTGGCCAGCTAGGGGTGGGCACTGGGGTGAGCCCCTGCCACTGTGCTCCCATCTCAACTCAGGGCCCTGCAGGCAATGAGGGAAGGTCTCAGGGACCCCAGCTATGCAGGGACCATGGGCCTGGTCCTCCTTAGAACACTCCCAACCCCAGGGAACTAGTCTGAAACCGGAGCCCTGGAGCAACTCCTGGCAAGGCCTCCTGTTTGGGGTTGAGGGCTCTGGGTGCTGTTCTAATTTATGGGCCACCTGACCCGGCCTGAATTCCTCCCACCGTCATTCTCTCAGGAACAAGTGCTGCTCGGGCCAAGCTTGGCCACGTGCCCTTGACCTTCCACAGGCCCATCCAACAGTGCCTGTCCCTTGAGGCTGGGGGTGGGGAGCTCAGCCCCATGACAGGCCAGTCCACAGGCATCACAGGCCACATTCATTCATTCGTTTATTCATCCATCCATCCATCCATCCATCCATCCATCCATCCATCCAGGGAGCCCTTCATTGACTCCAGGGAGGATCACAAACAAGGAGGAAGTACGCCTGAAACACAAGTACCAGGAGGGCAGCCCAGCAGAGCAAGCAGGGGCCTGGGCTCTGCACCCCACAGTTTACCAGCTGTGCCACCCTGGACAAACATTCCTTCCTTCAGTTTCCCCAGCTGCGAAAAGGGGGTAATAATCGTACCTAACTCATAAAGTTGTTGCAAGGTTTAAATATGTAAATTATTAAATGCCCGTGAGATGAGCATGCAAAGTGCTGAGAAGGCTGCCGGGCACAAAATAAGTGTTCAATAAATGTAAACTAGTAATATTAAGAAACAATGAGAAGTTGTGCAAAGAAAAAAATGTGATGAGATAGAAGTTCTTGGGACTCAGGGTAGGGCACCATATGGGGTAGTCAAAGAAAGCTGCCTGGAGGAGGTGACATTGGAGCTGAGACTTAGCTGATGAAAGTCAGGCTTGTGGGGATCTGGTGGATGGTGTTCCAGGCAGAGGGAACAGCAACTGCAAAGGCCCTGAGGTGGGAACGAGCTTGGCGCAGCCAAAGGCTAACAGCATCTACAAAACCAGAGTGGCCGGAATGGAGTGTGTGCTGAGGAATTGCCAGGAGAGGAGATCAGTGAGGTGGGGCCTGGCACACTATGGGGAGGGGAGCCCATAGCACCTCAGGCCCCCATCACGGCAAACTGGATCTCAGACCCTCCTGGCCTTTGTCTTAATGACACTTTTTAAAAAAGCAAATACCCTGTAATCCCAGCACTTTGGGAGGTGGAGGTGGGTGGATCACGAGGTCAGGATATTGAGACCATCCTGGCTAACATGGTGAAACCCCGTCTCTACTAAAAATACAAAAAAATTAGCCGGGCGTGGTGGTGGGCGCCTGTAGTCCAGCTACTCGGAGGCTGAGGCAGGAGAAGGGCATGAACCTGGGAGGCGGAGCTTGCAGTGAGTCGAGATCGCGCCACTGCACTCCAGCCTGGGCGACAGAGCGAGACTCCGTCTCAAAAAAACAAAACAAAACAAAACAAAAAAACAAATACATCTGTAGCCCTCACACCAACCAAGAGACAGAAAGTCTGGGAGTGAGTCTGTGGCAGTGTCTAGGAGCGCCTGCCTGATACCTTCTTCCAATCTTCTGCCAGCGAGTTATGGGCAAATTATTATTATTTACTTGATATTACTAGCTGACATTTATCTTCTTTCTATCTTCTGCTGGGACAATGGCTGGTCAGCCTCTGCCTTGGGGAATCCCAGGGAAGGGATTCCTCCCACCTCCACCTCACAGACGCAGCTGGAACCAGGAGACTGCTCTGCACAGGCAAAGGGACAATGATAACATCATTCCAGTGTCCTGAAGCTCCTGCAGACCTCGGGATCTGGATCCTGGCCCCTGTCCACCAGGGAGGAAAAGAAGAGCCCTGCCTTCTTGAGAACTCTCACTGACAGAGGCATAAGCTGAGGGAGGGACAGAAGAAGCCATTCCCAAGGCCCAGCTTGTGGGCAGAGGGTGACCACCCTGCTACCTACTTTACTCCGAGGCTGCTCTCTTTCTAATCCTTCCAGACTCTGGGGGTGTCCATGCCTCCAGGGCTCACAAGAGGTGGGTGGCCAGGATGGAACCAACCTAGGGACTCCCTCTGTGCTCTCTCTCCAACGTCAAGCCCGAATCAGATGGGGACCCAGGCTAGCCCCCCTGAAGACATGGCTTTCGGCTAAAGGGGCCACCTGAGGAGATTGTGTGGGCCAGGTGTACCTGTGTCAAGACTAAGATGAGTACATTTGGGAAGAGTGGAGTAAAGATACTCTTTACTCTGTCTCATCACATTTTTTTCTTTGCACAACTTCTCATTGTTTCTTAATATTACTAGTTTACATTTATTGAACACTTATTTTGTGCCCGGCAGCCTTCTCAGCACTTTGCATGCTCATCTCATGGGCATTTAATAATTTACATATTTAAACCTTGCAACAACTTTATGAGTTAGGTACGATTATTGCCCCCTTTTCGCAGCTGGGGAAACTGAAGGAAGGAATGTTTGTTCAGGATGGCACAGCTGGTAGACTGTGGGGTGCAGAGCCCAGGCCCCTGCTTGCTCTGCTGGGCTGCCCTCCTGGCACTTGTGAGTATCTTTAACAACAATCACAAAGTACAATTTCTAAGAAACACCCTACTTCCTTCTTTCTGTGTATCTACTCATTGCTTGCTGGAGACTAGCAGTCAGAATGAGGCTAGGTCAAGGCATCCATCCCCAGGGGGGCCAGTTTTACTGGGAGAGCATGGGTGGCCCAGAGCACCCCAGCCCTTGGTGACCTGGATGACCCCTCATGGGGCAGCAAAGAGGTCGATTGTTCATCACTGTGACCCTGAGTGTACAACTTCTATTGAACACAAAATCCCTCCTCCTGTTCTCTGATCGACCCTCATTTGGGTCAGTGGAGGCTCAGAGAAGTGAAGTGATTTACTCAAGGTCGCACAGCCCTTGGATGGAAGCTGGTAGGGCAGTGCCTGCCAGGACCACAAGGTCTATTGAGGAATGGGGCCGGGGAGGCCCCTGCTGTGTGTCTGGAGGGGAACAGGCTATGCCAGCATCACAGGAAAGGGAGCCCAGAGCCCCTGGGAAGGGGAGTGGGTGCTGAGGCCGGTTCGCTCACCTTTGTGACTCAGGAGTGAGGGTCAGGACGCCACTCCCTAATTAACTGGGCCCAGCAGCCCCGGGCCTTGTTCTTTGGGGTCTACTTGGAGGCTCTGGGGACATCACTTGGGGTCTTGAGCCAGGACCTGTGTCTGGGCAGCAAAGGACTCCAGGAAGAGTGGAAGGTCAAATGGGAGTTGGTAAAGTCTCTGGGGACAGTGGGCTCGTGGCCAGGGTGGAAGAGACACAGGTTGAGAGGGCTGTCCAGTTCAACCTGCTGGTTTTAGGGTCACATAGGACAGAGCAGGAGATAAGAGCATGAGTCCTAAGTCAAACAGACCTGGACCTGAGTCCTGTGTGACACTGGACAAATGACTCCATCTCTCTGCACCTTACCTTCCTCATCTGTAAAATGGGATGATCAATGAACCCTCCAGGGTCTATGGTGAGGAAGAAAGGAGGTGGTGGGTTCAGTTCCTAAGTGCCCACTAATACCTCCTCCTGTTATCAATACTGACAGTTGCTCTCATTACTACAAGTAATTCGAGTCACAATAGCAATAGCAACTCAAGCTCCTCAGTCCTGGAAGAGGCTTCCTTCCACTGGACCAGTGAGTCCTCAACTGGCTGTGACTTTGCCCCCCTGCCAGGGGACTGCTGGCACTGTCTGGAGACATTTTTGGTTGTCACAATTTGGGGGTTGCTACTGGCATCTAGGGGACAGAGTTCAGGGATGCCACTAAACATCCCGCTACAATAAAGAAATATCAAGCCCAAAATGCAATAGTGCCGAGACTGAGAAATTCTGCACTAGACCTGTCCTGTCCAGGACGGTGGCTGCCAGCACGGTGGCCAGTAAGCACCTGAGACGCACTCAGTCTATGCTGAGATGTGCCGAAGTGTAAAATGTGCACTGGATCACAACGACTTAGCATGAAAAAAAGAAGGTAAACCATTTCCTGGATAATTTTTATATCGATTGCATGTTGAAATGATAATATTTTAAAATATTGGGTTAAATAAAATATATTATTAAAATTATGCCTGTTGTTTTAACTTTTAAAAAGATGTGGACTACTAGAGGATTTAAAATGGAATTGTGGTTTTATTGTGGTTCACACTGGACTTTTCTGGACAGTACTGGTCTAGAGCGCACTGCCCCTCTCTATGGTGGCAGAGTATCTTAAGTGCTGGTGGGGTGAGGGTCTTTGTGGTTGTTGAGACAGGACAAGGGGAATCATCATACTGCTGCCCCCTGCTAGAGGGAGGCTGAGTCCACATCTGCCCCACTGCCTGCCCCTACCCCAGCTGGACCTCTCTTTGCCAGGATAGAGCGATGGCAGGGGGCCTGAGCAGGAACCCTCCTTTGCTCCCCACCCCCGACTGGGAGGATCATGCCAGTCTTTCATGCTGCACCAACCATGCTCCAGCAAATAAACAGGTGGGTATGGTGACAGCTGAGGCTTAGAGACCTGAGCACTCTGGCTCCGTGCCCACTCCCTAGCGGCGCCAGTTCAGGGCTGGGGGTGGGGAAGGCAGGGGAGCTCTTCCAGCCCACCGGTGCCTGTACCACCCTCCACGGCTGTGTTCTTGTCCTCAGAGACCACCCAGTCCACCTCTGAGGTTTACATGGGGGACAACTGAAGCCCAGGCCCAGGGGGAGGCAGAGGTTGAGGCCAGGGGCAGAGGCGTGGGGCAGGTCCCTGATCCCGGGGCTTGGTGGTATCAGCGTGGCCAGTGCCTCTGCAGAGGTGGCAGGAGACTGGTTGGGCAGGCGGGAGGGCTGTCAGGGCTGTGTGGGGAGACACATGATGGGTTCGGGGGGTCTGGGAGAGGCAGGGTGCTCCAAGTGTCAGGATGATTGGGAGCTATAAACCACGATGGTGCCGCTGTGTGAGTTCAGCTGGAGGCAGAGAGAGGATAGGGGACCCACCTGGTGTCAGCACAGGGCCCCACCTCAGAGTCCTGCATGCTCCCTGCCCCCAGCACTGACCCCTCCAACCCTAGCAATGGGGAGCATTTTAAATACTTGGAATAGAGGGGGGCAGATCAAACCCCAGCATAACCCCAGCCCTTCATTCACACCAACCACACCTTTCTTTCCAAGGCCCTGTCCCATGTACTCAGGAAGACAGATCACTGGACTTGGCTGCTTACTGGGATTTGCGGGGAGTGGTAGGGCCCTGCCCTATCTTCAGCTGTCTCAGACATCCCGCACTCAACCAACTTCTTGGACAGAGAGAAGGGGAGGGAGCAGAATTCGGAATCAGGATCCTTTTCCAACAAAGTACCCCACTATACACCCCAAGTCCCTGTTGTCAGCTGGGTGGAATATGGTCCCTCTGCGGTCTCAGAATGAACTCAGGGGAAGGCATCTGGGGACACGGAGCTCAGGGCCAGTGCCTGGGGACAAGCAACCTCCAGCAGCCCCCACTGGGCGAAATCGGAGCCTGAGTAACCTCCAGGGCCAGATTCAGCCTCAGGGCAGCTCCCTTCGGGTCCTGCCCCAGTCCCGGGCAAGTCTCCGCCGGAGCTCCGCTGAACTGGGAGTGGGAAGCAGGAGAGGGGCTGGGTTGAGGTGGGTCCGAGGGGAAGTGATGTGCGGAGGGGAAGTGAAAGGGGAGAGGACGGCGGGGAAGCTGAAGGGGTGTGAGGTGCCCCGGAGAAGAACTGGAGAGGGCCAGACGGAGGGTCACGGGTGAAAGGGAGGGTCTGCGAAAGGGGTCGTGAGGGAGGTGGGGCTGAGGCTGTGTTAGGGGGTCTGGGAGAGTCTCAGGGTTTCAGGAAGGTGGACACAAGGTTCGGGGGTTGTCAGGTTTCTGGATGAGGTTCTTAGGATTTCTGGGCGCGGGGGCCTCGGGATTAGGGACAACTCAGGCTGGACAAAGGCAGTCCACGTCCCCGAGTATGGGCGCGTCTCAGGATTTCTGGGCGCGAGATCTCCGCCCGGGCACCACGGTGGGCCGGCTCACCTGTAGACATCGGTCCAGAGGTAGGTGCCCAGCACGTACACCGCCTCCACGCGGCTCCCGTACTGCAGCCGCACGGTCCGCTCGCGCAGCATCCTCCGCGCCGCAGTGCCCGCGCTCGCTGGCCCGGGGCGGCCGGGAGTACCTGCAGCAGGTGCGCCTTCTCCAGCAGCCTGCGCCCCACGGCCCGGCTTGCAGCCTTATCCAGTGGCCGCTGGGCGGGGCGGCCCGCCCCAGTCCTCTCGCAGTGGGCTGCGGGCCTGTCGGTCAAGCGTGGTCCCGCCCCTAACTCGTCCCGCCCCGCTGCGGTCGTGGTGAAGTCATCAGGGACCACTTTTGTGCTTGTTTGTTCATTCATTCAACAAACTTTCGGTGGGCGCCCAGGTGTTGGGCGCCAGGACGCAGGGCCCTGGCTCCCCTCCGGACGCCCCGGCCCAGTGGGGCAGGAAATGCAAATGTGGGAGCACAAAGAGGGTGCCCTAACTCAGCCTGGGGGCCAGGAAGCCTTCCCAGAGAAGAGGATCCCCGAGCCTTCTTTGCAAAGGAGGCGTTTGCAAACTGAAGGCGAGGAGAGGGAGCTGCCTGTGTAAATCCGGGTACAGCCCGATACCCCCGCCCGCCAACAGTCAGATGGACCTCACCATAGGAAAAATGGGAAGCGGTGGGGATGGGGAACCCGGCAGCTGACAGGGACCAGGACGCCAATCCAAGGCATTAGAGGGTGGGAGTGGGAGCTTGGAGTGGCTGCCTCAGCGAGCGGGTGTGCTCGTGAAATGGGTCTTTCGGGCTGCCGGCTGCTCCTGGACAGGAGGCTGGGCTGGGGATGGGCAAGGAAGCCCCTGGCTGTGGCTAGAGCTGGAGAGGTGGGGATTGATCCGGCCACTGCTTATGGACTGGGATTTTGGTGGCACCTGGTGACTGACAGGATGTGTGGGTTGAGGGAAAGGGGAGGGGTAAGGATTAGGGCCCCGGTTCTGGCCTGGGCCACCAAGGGAAGGGGGGTGCCACACAGAGGTCATCGTGTGTCCCATAGAGGCTGAGATGTAGAATGACAATCAGTGCAGGCCTCAGCCAGCCCCACCCGCGTTCCAGCCCTTCCCCTCCGACCCAATCAGAGCGCTGTTCAGACGCATACATCAACCCTGCTTGAGGAAGTGGTCTTTGGTAGCTGAGGACAGAAACTGAGGGTGGGTGGGCAGAGGCTGTGGGAGGGAAGGAGTGGGGCAGAGGGGATGCATGTTTGGGAAGGAGTTAGGGCTGATGGAAGATGGAGCTCCAGGAAGGGGTGCCCCCAGACAAGAGGGATGAGGCCCACAAGTGCCCAGTGCAGACACACCCAGCCCTTGGACTCCAACCTTCTCCCTGAGGAGGCCCAAATTAGGAGATGGTGAAGAGCCCAGCTGCTTCTGAGTGGCAGGAATTTGGCAGGAATGTGAGTGGGGAAGAGGGAAGGCCCGAATTTTAGCCAGAAGGTTATTTGTCCCCCAAAGGCACAGCATACAGACCCAGGGACGGGCCAGTAACTTTTTTTTTTTTTTTTTTGGAGACATAATTTTGCTCTTGTGGCCCAGGCTGGAGCACAATGGTGCCATCTCAGCTCATTGCAACCTCCGCCTCCCAGGTTTAATTGATTCTCCTGCCTCAGCCTCCCAAGTAGCTGGGATTACAGGCATGTACCACCACACCTGGCTAATTTTGTATTTTTAGTAGAGACGGGGTTTCTCCGTGTTGGCCAGGCTGGTTTCAAATTCCTGACCTCAGGTGATCCACCCACCTCGGCCTCCCAAAGTGCTGGGATTACAGGTGTGAGCCACAGCGCCCGGCTGAAGCCAGTAACTTCTGATGAGCTCCAGGCACCCGACTGAGCACATCCTCCAATCAGGAGGAGTCTCTTGGGGGCCACCTGCCAAACTGGGACAAAACTTGTGTGGCTTGGAGAGACTTTGAGGTGCCCCCAGAGGTGAGCTCGTGTCTGGGCACCCCTCTGCCACGAGTGACTTTGGAGCCCTTGCTGTGCAGCAGATAATGGACACCCACTATGGTTCTTACCTTCCTGGGGTTCTTTCATTTCACTCACGGGGAGACTGGGGCCAGAGTGGGGGAGGACACTGTGCCCCCACTGACGGAGACCCCGGGAGGCTAATAACAGGACATTGCGCAAGGTAGTGATAACATCGGACCGCAATACCCAGGGGAGCAGGAGTAAGAGCGGGCCCTTACTGTGTTCTTTCTGTGGGTCAGGAACTGTTCCAAGCGGCCCTTTTCATGTGTTAGAGTTAGATCACTGAACCCTCCCAGTAACTCCGCCACTTTACAGATGAAGAAAGTGAGCTGTGAGCAGGTGGGGGAATTGACTCTGGGTTGCAGAGCTCCTCAGAGTGGCAGAGGGAGGAACTTGCAGAGCCACTGGGGTGGAGGCAGGGGCAAGGCCGAGTGAGGGCAGGGGTAGAATGTTGTCCATGCTTTGCAGATGAGGAAGTCGCGGTTCTAGGCCCAGCTCGCTTTTGTGCAGCCTCGAGACATGTACCTTGCCATTCGGAGCCCCATTTTCTGCCTCTGTAAAATAACTGATCCCTCAGCACGGTGTAAGGACGGTATTAAATGAGATAACAAGGCGCAGAAAATACTAGCATGGAGCCTGGCACAAGGCTCTAGAAATGAAGCCCCTTCCCCTTAAAAACTCAACTCAGACCTGGCCACCCACACTCAGGGCTCCTGTCTGGGTTCAGGTCATGATGTTGGGCCCAGAGCCTGGTGGATGAGACAGGAGTTTCCTGGTGCCCAGAGGTTTAAAATAGCTGAAGTGGTCACAGCTGTTGGTGGATTCAGGGCCGGAGGTCGCAGGCATCATGGCTGCTCCCCCCTCTCCCCTGGGGTCCGGAAGAGCCACAAAGCATCTCATGGTGTCTTTTGGGGACTTAGCTCAGGCCGGTTCCTGGCACTGACCTGCACCCACCCCTCCAACACCTGCCCCTGCCAAGCCTGTGGGCAGAGTGCCTGGGCTAGGAGGGGCTCTTCTGAGCTGTTTTTTGTTAGGTTCCTTTACTGGGTGTGGGGTCTCTGTGCCAGGCCTTGGGGGAACCTGGGAAGCCACTCAAACTTCAACAGGCCTGCTTTGAGGAAACTAACAGCTCACCGAGAGCACTATACATACAATAATTTAAAAAGAAAGAAATGCACAAGTATTACCTGGTCATTGTGGAAAAGTCAAAAAACAAAACAAAACAAAACAAAAATAACCATGATCACCCATGACCCTGGTAGCACAGATCAGTCTGAATCTGTCTGAGTATGATCTGGCTGGGCTGCCCACAGGCTGCTGTGGGTGAACACACTTCCTGAGCCCTTGTGCCATGCCAGGAGCTGTTCTGAGCCCATTCACACACACATCTCAACCTATTTAATCCTCACGACAGCCCTATGAGGTGGGAGCTATTATTATCTTCCATTTGCACAGAGGCACCAACCAGGCTGGCAGTGAAGAGTGTGGACTTTGGCCTTGGTGGACCTGGGGTCAAGTCTGGCTCTGCCCCTCACTAGCTGGGGGTCTCTCTGGGCCTCAGTTTCTTCTATAAAGGAGATGCTAGGAATTGTTATAAGGAACAAGGAATAACAAGATGATAGTAAAGTACTGCGCATCGTGGCCTGGCACAGACCCAAGTTCCAATAGACGGTAGTTATTTCCTATGCGCATATAGTTATTTTAAGTTTTTGTAAACCTGGGCTTCTGACTACATGCTGTTTTATAACACACTTCAAAGCTTCTACAATGTGAGAGGCTGGACTGGCTGTGGCCAGGTCACACAGAACATTGTAAGTCGTGGAAAAGGCTTTTGGGCTTTCTCTTTATGGGGTCATGGGGGAAGCCTGGGAAGGACTTTGGAAGGTGTCAACAGCACGATGTGTACTTTAGGAAAATCACTGTGGCTGCTGTGGGCAGCTAAATTTGACAGGAACTCTGGCAGGAGACCAGAGAAAGGAGGGGTTCGGGGTCTGGGCCATGGATCCCCAAAGCAATCCCTCTGTGGCCAGGGACCGCCCCAACCCCTGACTCTGCACCATAGGGACCTGCAGGCGTACCCTCAAGAGCAGATCCCCATAACCCTGGCCCTGCCTGGCCCCTTCACACTCCCTTTCCCCTGGCAAAGCCCACCCTTTGGTTTCACTCCCTTGAGAAGAGTCTCTGGGATGGGGGCATTGATTCAACCTCTGCCTCAGCTCTTGGTCCTGAGAGACATCGCGCTCAGAGGGAGGGAAGGGCTGGGGTGCTCCATTGTTCTAACCCTGTGTGAGTTCAGAATGAGGAAGTTGTGTCCGTTCTGCATGCTGCTGTGGCTGTACCCCACCCAGGGGTACATTTATATATGCAGAGAGAGAGAGAGAGAGAGAGAGATTTATTTTAAGAAATTGGCTTACATGATTGCGGGGGCTGGCAAGCCTGAAATTTTGTAGAGTTGGCCAGTCAGAAATGGCGGAAGAATTGATGTCGCGGTCTTGAGACTGAATCTACAGGTTGGAAACAACACGGTTTCTATGTTGCATTCTGGAGGCTGAATTGCCTCTTCTTCGGGAAACCTCAGTCTTTGTTCTTAAGGCCTTCAACTGATTGGATGAGGCCCACCAACATTTTGGAGTGCAATCTACTTTACTGAAAGTCTACTGATTTAAACGTTTATCACATCTGAGAAATATCTTCACAGCAACTGATTCAGACTGGTGTTTGACTAGATGATGGGGCGCCATAGCCTGGCCAACTCTACACAGAAAATTAACCATCACCATGCTGAAAGGTGGGCTAAGGCTTTCATTCATTAGGTCGCCATTTATGGAGCATTTATTTCCTGCCTGGCACCTGTGCTAAGCACTTTGTGTATGTTATCCCACTGAATTCTTGCTACAATCCCAGAAGTAAGTATTTTTATTACCCTTATTTTATACATCCAAGGGTAAGATGACTTGTCCAGACCAGGATTCTATCATTAGTCAGTGAAGCAAAGCTAGAAAGGTGAATTCTGGAGAAGATGTAATAAACCAGTTGTCTGAAGGGCTGCCAGGTGGCCAGAGTAAGTCGGGGAGGTCCTAGACCCATGCTGTCCAACATGTAGCCACTGCCACACGAGGTTCATGTGGCTAATCCAAACTGACACGTGCTGTAGGTGTAAAACAGTGGTCCCCAACCTTTTTGGCACCCGGGACCTGTTTTGTGGAAGACAGGCTTTCCATGGATGGGGGTGGGACTTTATTTCTATTTCTCGTGCACTTTATTTCTATTATTACATTGTAATACATAATGAAACAATTCTACAATTCACTGTAATGTAGAATCAGTGGGCGCCTGAGCTTGTTTTCCTGCAACTAGACGGTCCCATGTGGGGGTGATGGGAGACAGTGACAAGTCATGAGGCATTAGATTCTCATCAGGAGCATGCAACCTAGATCCCTCGCATGTGCCGTTCACAATAGGGTTTGCACTCCTATGAGAATCTAAAGACAAAGCTTTCCTTGCTAGCCCACCGCTCACCTCCTGCTGTGTGCCCAGTTCCTAACAGGCCACAGACCAGTAATGGTCCATAGCCCGGGGGTTGGGGACCCCTGGTGTAAAATACACACAGGTTTCAAGGAGTTAGAAAGAGAAAAAGAAGGTAATTTTAAAAATAATTGACTCCATGTTGGAATGATAATATGGTGAATGTATTTCATTAAATGCAAATGTATTATTAGCTGGATGTGGTGGCTCACGCCTGTAATCCCAACACTTTGGGAGGTTGAGGAGGGAGGATCACTTACATTCAGGAGTTTGAGATGAGCCTGGGCAACATAGCAAGATCCCAACTCTACAAAAAAATTGAAAATTAGCCAGGCATGGTGGTGTACCCCCTGTACTCCCAGCTACTTGGGAGGCCAAGGTGGGGGGAATCTCTTGAGCCCAGGAGGTTGAGGCTGCAGGTGAGAAGTGACTGTGCTACTGCAGGCCAACCTGGGTGACAGCAAGAGCCTGTCTCAAACAAACAAACATCAAAAAGCCCAAAGACGTATTGTTAAAATTAATTGTACCTATTTATTTCAGCTTTAAAAAAGATGTGGTTACTATAAAATGTGGTTACATTTGAGGCACACATTTGTGGTTGGCATCATTTTTCTTTCTCTTTTTCTTTTCTTTCTTTCTTTCTTTTTTTTTTTTTTTTTTGAGACAGGGTCTTGCCCTGTCACCTAGGTTGGAATGCAGTGGCATGATCTTGTCTCACTGCAACCCCCGCCTCCTGGGTTTAAGCGATTCTCATGCCTCAGCCTCTGGAGTAGCTGGGACTACAGGCACGCGCCCCTGTGCCCGGCTAATTTTTGTATTTTTAGTAGAGACGGGGTTTCACCATGTTGGCCAGGCTGGTCTTGAACTCCTGACCTCAAGTAATCCGCCCACCTCAGCCTTCCAAACTGCTGGGATTACAGGTGTGAGCCACTACACCCGGCTGGTTTGCATCATTTTTCTATAGGTGGTGCAGATTCAGACGCCTCTAAACGGTTAGGCAGGGACTTGTTCATGGTTTTTCTGGGTCGAGCCTGGGCACAGCTGGGCACAGCAGATAAATATTTGGTGAAGAGAGTGGAATTGCTTCAGAGTTCCCAGAGGGCAGCAGTGGGGTTAATAGCAAGAGTTAAAAACAAGTAACACGGCCGGGCGCGGTGGCTCAAGCCTGTAATCCCAGCACTTTGGGAGGCCGAGACGGGCGGATCACGAGGTCAGGAGATCAAGACCATCCTGGCTAACACGGTGAAACCCCGTCTCTACTAAAAAAAAAAATACAAAAATCTAGCTAGGCGAGGTGGCGGGCGCCTGTAGTCCCAGCTACTTGGGAGGCTGAGGCAGGAGAATGGCGTGAACCCGGCAGGCGGAGCTTGTAGTGAGCTGAGATCCGGCCACTGCACTCCAGCCTGGGCGACAGAGCGAGACTCCGTCTCAAAAAACAAAAAAACAAAAAAACAAGTAACACACGAAGGCCTCAAGAGGCGGAGACCACAAGGTGGCGCCAGATCCCCACCTTGGAAGCAGGGAGGAGGCGCTGGCCGGCCTGAACCCGAGAGATCAGAATGCCTCCGCCTCTGTCCCACCCTACTCAGCACCTTCCTTCAGCTTTTGGGACCCTCTTTGTCCTGATGGTTTGGGTCAGAATTCAGGGGCCACCTTTGTGTGAGGTCAGTGGCAGGTCCCTTAGAGTGGGAACTTCATGCTGCACAGAGGGTCAACTGAAGCCCCGAGAAGGATGAGTGGGGCCCAAAGAGGGGCAGTGCCCGGGCCAAGGGCGCGGAGCCAATTGGTAAAAGAGGGAGGTCTTTTGTGTCTCATCCTTCAGGCCTGTCCTGTTACCTCAATGCCTTTGTCTTGTGAGCCTGGGTCGTTGATTCATTTTAAAAAGCACTTAATAAATTACAGAGTCAGGTGCTGTGCAGGCGGGAGTGGGGACACAGGTCCATCCTTATGAGCAAAGTGGGACTCCATGTAGGAACAAAAAACATGCAAGGATGCTCACACCCACATGCACACATACACGTACACACCCGTGTGCACACGCACACACACACGTGCACACATGCACACTTGCACACATGCACACGCACACTTGCACACATGCACACACATGCACACACACACACCCTTGTGTAGGAAGAACACCACGCAGTCATTTACAAGCACATTGGAAGAAGGCGCTATAATCATTTCTGCCATACCCCATGAGGTGGCCACATTTTCTATCTCTAGAATTAGTCCACCTGGGTTGACATCCTAGCCCTTCCTGGCTTAGGAGACCTTGGACAAGTCATCTCACTTGAGTCTCAGTTTTCTCATCTATGAAATGGGAGTTAATTATGACACCTCCTTCCCAGGTGGTTGTGAGGTTTAAACAAGATAATAGGCCGGGCGTGGTGACTCACACCTGTAATCCCAGCACTTTGGGAGGCCGAGACAGGCGGATCACAAGGTCAGGAGATTGAGACCATCCTGGCTAACATGGTGAAACTCCCCCGTCTCTACTAAAAATACAGAAAAAAAAATTAGCCAGGTGTGGTGGCAGACACCTGTAGTCCCAGCTACTCGGGAGGCTGAGGCAGGAGAATGGCGTGAACCTGGCAGGTGGAATTTGCAGTGAGCCGAGATCGCACCACTGCACTCCAGCCGGGGCGACAGAGCGAGACTCCATCTCAAAAAAAAAAAAAGAAAAAAAGAATAGGCTGGGTACGGTGGCTCACGCCTGTAATCCCACTATTTTGGGAGGCTGAGGAGGATTGCTTGAGCCCAGGGGCTTGAGACCTGCCTGGGCAACGTAGCAAAACCCTGTCTCTATGAAAAATACAAAAATTACCTGGGCGTGATGGCATGTGCCTGCAGTCCCAGCTACTCAGGAGGCTGAGGTGGGAAGATCGCTTGAGCCCATGGAGGTTGCAGTGAGCCAAGATGGTGCCACTGCACTCCAGCCTGGGTGACAGAGCAAAACCCTGTCTCGAAACAAATAAACAAACAAGATAATACATAGGGTCAAGCACATAGAAAATGCTCGGTCCATCCAGCCTGTGGTTTTAACGGCCTTACTCAAGGCCGCTGGTGGATAGGGCGGCAGCAAAGGCTAAATGCCTGTGAGGGGCCTTGTGGGGTGGCTCATGGCTATAATCCTAGCACTTGGGAGGCTGAGGCAGGAGGATCACTTGAGCTTAGGAATTCAAAACCAGCCTGGGCAACACAGACCCCATCCCTTAAAAAATTTTAAATACCAGGGAGGGAATGTACGAGTATCTGGGTGTGGGTTCCCCCGACACAGATCCTGAGACAGAAATTCAGCATAAATTGTTCATTTGAGAGTCAGTCCCAGGAAATATTGATAGTGGAGTGAGGAATTGAGACAGTAGAGATTAGGGAGTTGATAAAGAGTGCAGTGTCAAGCAATCGAGGGCCATGGGCAACTGGAGCTTGATCCCACTGGGGGTCTCTGGGAGACTGTGGAAAAAGAAACTTAGAGTTATTGCAGTGAGGAGTGAGGGAGCTGGGGTATTTATCCTCCACCAGTCATGGGTCCAGGGCTGTGCTTGGATGGGGTGGGGTGGAGTATTTCCCCTGCACTCCAGGTCTGTTCCTCACAGGTAGAGAAAACCTTCAGGCAGAGATGCCAATGCTGTCCGGAGTCAGGCTCTTGTGCAGTCTTGGCTTCAACAGAAGAGGAAAGGTTAATACTAGCTAAGGCAAGAAGGGAAGGCTTCATGGAAGAGGTGGCCTTTGAGCTCCCCTTTGAAGAACAGGTAGGAGTTTGACAAGCAAAGGTAGGGGAAGGACGTTCCTGGCAGGAGGCAGAGCTCAGCCAAGTGAGGGGAGTGTGGAAGCTCAGGGGGTATGTAGGGTAAATTGTAGGAGGAGATTTTGGGTATAAAACCAAGAAAATAGTCTGGGGCTAAGCCATGGGCGCCTTGAGTGCCAGGCCACAGAGCATTCGACTGGGTTCTGTGGAAGGAGAGAGCCGTGAAAGGGAGGAACCCCTGAGTGTTAGTGAGAATGGGTTAGAGGGATTCTGACAGCAGGTCGGAGGCTGCACTCTAGGTGACAAGTGAAGAGGCCCTGATGGGATGGGACAATAGGACTGGGCTTTGAGACACGCAAACTGAAAGTTAAGGAATATTCTGGGGCAGGTTCTAGAGATTTTGGAACGCGGAGGCTTCTCTGCCCTTCCCCTGTTTAGAAGCCTCAGATGAGCTCCTCCCTGAGCAATGGGCATGGCTGTGCATACACACAGCTTCCAGCAGGAGGCGCCAGGAGCAAAGGCACCTGGCGCAACCTCTCAGAGCTTAAGGAAGGAAGGAAAAAGGGACTCACTCTGAGGAAGTAATTACCCGGATCCCATTCTTTGTCAGGGCAGGGAGCTTGAGGTCTAACAGGACACAGTGGAGAACCCTGGAGCTGCATTTGAATCCTAGCGCTGCCTTTTCCTGTCTGTGCCTTGATGCTCCCATCTATAAAATGGGGGTGATGAAAGTATCTTCTTCCTATGGTCGTTTTAAGAACGAAATGAGATGATGCACATAAAGCCCTAGCACGTAGTAGGTGCTTGGAAAAGGGTCAGCGTTGGTTTGCTGCTGTTGTTATTGGTGGGCAGGAACTGAAAACAGGCATTACCCATGCTGGCTGAAGCCAGCCTGGTCTGTCTGGAGAGGAGCAAGTCACCAGGGCCTGGCTTGATGATGTCTGGTCTATTCAGACCTTGTGGTGACCCTAAGTCTCTGGGAAAGTGGGAGGGGGAAACTTGCTCTTAATTTTCATGGCCATCGTTACATGACTGTGAGTGCTGATTTTTGGCACCCTTGAGGCTTGAGGCTTTTGTGTCAAGAATGGATTATTAGTCTCCTATGGTTTTTGGCTGGGAGCAGTGGCTCATGCCTATAATCTCAGCACTGTGGGAGGCGGAGGCAGGTAGATCGCTTGAGTTCAGGAGTTGGAGACCAGCATGGGCAATATGGTGAAACCCCATCTCTAACAAAAATGCAAAAACATTAGCCAGTCATGTTGGTGTATGCCTGTGATCCCAGCTACTCCAGAGGTTGAGGTGGGAAGATTGCTTGAGCCTGGGAGGTAGAGGTTGCAGTGAGCCGAGGTCGGCCACTGCACTCCAGCCTGGATGACAGAGTGAGACCTTGTCTCAAAAAAAAAAAAAAAAAAGGATCTCCTTTGGTTTTCAAAAATTATTATTCCACTTACTGTCATTTCAAATTCAACAATCCCACTTTAGCTTTGAGTTCAGGTTAAAAATCTTCTCTTATGGACAAATTCCATATTTTTTCTTTTATTTGCTAGAGATGGAGTCTCACTATGTTGCTGGTCTTGAACTCCTAGGCTCAAACAATTCTCCCACCTCAGCCTCCCAAAGTGCTGGGATTACAGGCATGAGCCGCTGTGCCTGGCCTATATGATTCCACTTCAATGAGGTGCCTGCAATAGTCAGATTCACAGGGACAGAAAGTAGAAAGGAGGTTGCCCTGCGGGCTGAAGAGAGAGGGGAATGGCAAATTGTCGTTTAGTGGGCATAGAATTCTAGTTTTGCAAGATGAAAAGAGTCTTGGAGGTTGGCTACATTTAACAACGTTAACGTACTTAGCACTGTTGAACTGCACACTTACAAATGGCTTAGATGGCACATTGTACGGTATGTATATTTTACCACGATTAAAAATTTTAAAAAAATTTAGAAAAAGTAGTCTTTTAAAATATAACAACTTTAGTAGGCCAGGCATGGTGGTTCACGCCTGTAATCCCAGCACTTTGGGAGGCCAATGCAGGTGGATCACCTGAGGTCAGGAGTTCAAGACCAGCCTGGTCAATATGGTGAAACCCCATCTCTACTAAAAATACAAAAATTAGCCAGGCATGGTGGCACGTGCCTGTAATCCCAGCTACTTGGGAGGCTGAGGCAGGAGAATCGCTTGAACCTGGGAGGCAGAGGTTTCAGTGAGCGGAGATCGCACCACTGCACTCCAGCCTGGGCGACAGGTGAGACTCTGTCTCTAAAAGAAAAAAAATAACAACTTAAAAAATTATTATTAAATTATTAAAATGCCTCAACTGAATATTTGGTTCCATTTATAATCTTGGCTAATTAAACATGCGTGAAAATATAATGTAAAAGCTGTCGGAACCCCCAGGACACTTTAGCCTTGAGAGAGCGGTGACAGATCTGAGTCATGTGCCTCTTGTTCCTCAGATTGTAGATGAACTCGCTTTCTTATTTTTCTTGTTCTGTTCAATGACTGGAGAGAATTAAAGAATGTCAGGGACAAACCCCTCCTACTTTCTTAATTAATGACCCTGTGACTCATCCACTTCCCCTTTGTTGTCCTGCTCTGTGTGGAATAGATGCCAGGAAACGCGTAGCTATCATACCCTTCACAAAAAATGTGAAATGTGCCCTCCCCGAAAAGAAACACTGCCCATAACCAGTCAAATGGCTGTAACTATGCGCCAGCCTTGTAGGAAAAGTGCTGTAATCCGGTTAAAAATTTCTCTGTCCCTCCCTCTGTAAATGAAACTGTCACTTCCCTACTTCGGAATGCTGAGTTCATTACTTTGGAATTGGGGTATCTGGGTGGCCATCCTCACACCTTGTGCTTCAATAAACTCTATTTTGTTTTAGTGTTTTTTATATTTTATTTTATTATTATTATTTTTTGAGACAGGGTCTCACTCTGTTGCCCAGGCTGGTGTGCAGTGGCACAATCACGGTTCACTACAGCCTCAACCTTCTGGGCTCAAGCAGTCCTCTCACCTCAGCCTCAGTAGTTGGGACTACAGGTGTGGGCCACCACACCTGGCTAATTTTTAAAAGTTTTTGTAGAGACGGTATCCCACTATGTTGCCCAGGATGGTCTCGAAGTCCTGGACTCAAGGGATCCACTCACATTCAGCTTCCCAACGTGCTAAGATTATTGGTGTGAGCTGCTGTGCCTGGCCTAAACTCTTTTTAAATTACACTCTGACGCTCTTGGTTATTTCAGGTTGACACATATTTAAACATTTTTAACTGCGTGTATAAATTTAATATATTCAATTTCTTTTTAAAATACTTCAGTTGCCTTAATAACAAACACAACGTTCTCAAGCACTTAAATTATTCTTAGAAATCTGGTAACGTATGCTTATCATGAATTTAAATTTTTATAACTTTTTAACACTTCTGACAAACATAGTAAGATTTCAACTTAAAATATCGCAAGTCTAAATCAATCAATGATTCATTTGTGCATTTTACTTTATTTTTGAGATGGAGTCTCACTCTGTCACCCAGACTGGAGTGCAGTGGCATGATCTCGGCTCACTGCAACCTCTGTCTCCCAGGTTCAAGTGATTCTCCTCTGTCAGCCTCCCAAGTAGCTGGGATTATAGGCATCCACTACCACACCTGGCTAATTTTTGTATTTTTAGTAAAGACAGGATTTTACCGTGTTGGCCAGGCTGGTCTCGAACTCCTGACCTCAGGTGATACGCCCGCCTCAGCCTCCCAAAGTGCTGGGATTACAGGCGTGAGCCACTGTGCCCGGCTTCATTTGTGCATTTTAAATTAAACCTTAAGACTTACCTTTTATTCACACAGACTAGGGGTGTGCAATCTTTTGCCTTCCCTGGGTCACATTGGAAGGGGAAGCATTGTCTTGGGCCACACATAAAATACAAATACACTAACACTAACAATAGCTGATGAGCTAAAAAAAAAAAAAAGAATTGCACAAACAAAAATCTCATAATGTTTTAAGAAAGTTTGCGGATTTGTGTTGGGCCGCATTTAAAACCACAGCTACATCCAAAGCCACTGGCCAAGGGTTGGACTAGCTTAACATAGCCCATATTCTCTTAAATATTAAAAGCATTTCAAATTCCAAAGTTGAAATTGTTTGATTCTCTGCATCATTTCTTTGCTCAATTCTTGTCAAGCTTAAAAAATGAGAGCCTGCTAAGGCAATGATGTTGTCACACCAAGAAAATTTCGAGATTAGTTTTCCAACCCATTTTTGGGGTTCCTACCTCCTTTAAGATTCCTTAATGTCCACAGAAACTTCAGGCTTGGATGGAGGTTTTGGCCAAGGTCTCGATAGGACACAAGTCCTATTGTTAGTCATTTAAACAGGATTTCCCATAACCTAAAAAGAGCGGAGACATAGCCTGTGTCTCCAGGCTTCAGCATATGCATTTCCTATTTCTTAAGTCAGATTTGGGGCTAAGTAATACCCTCCCAGGTGGCTTTACCACTAGTTTGGATTCAGTTGGTGTTTTAGTCCACTTGGCATTATAGGAATACCTGAGGCTGGGTAATTGATAACGAAAAGAGGTTTATTTGGCTCATAGTTCTACAAGCTGTATAAGAAGCGTTATGTCTGGACGACCCAGGCTTGGCAAAATACTAAAAGCGAGAAAGAAATAGAAAAGAAGCACTGGCAGGGTGCGGTAGGTAGCTCATACCTGTAGTCCCAGCACTTTGGGAGGCCGAGGCGGGCGGATCACCTGAGGTCAGGAATTTGAGAGCAGCCTGGCCAACATGGTGAAACCCCATCTCTACCAAAAATACAAAAATTAGCCAGGTGTGGTGGTGGGTGCCCGTAATTCCAGCTACTCAGAAGTCTGAGGCAGGAGAATTGCTTGAACCTGGGAGGTGGAGGTTGCAGTGAGCCGAGATCGCGCCACAGATCTCCAGCCTGGGTGACAGAGCGAGACTCCATCTCAAAAACAAACAAACAAAAGACAGAAAGAAACATAGCGCTGGGGTAGAGCCCCAGAAGAGACTCTACTAAGGCAGTGGTGAGGGGAAATGTGGGGCTGGAGCCCCCACAGAGAGTACCCACAAGGGCACTGCCTAGCACAGCTGGGAGAAGAGGGCCGCTGCCCTCCAGACTCCAGAATAGTAGAGCCACTGGCAGCTTGCACCCTCAGCCTGGAAAAGCTCAACTCCAACCTGTGATAACAGCTACATGGGCTGTGCCCACTCAGCAAAGCCATGGGGCTGGGGCTGCCCAAGGCCTTGGGAGCCCACTCCTTGTGGCAGAGCACCCTGAATGTAGGATATGGAGTCAAGGGAGATTATTTTGGAGTTTTAAGATTTCATGTCTGCCTTGCTGGGTTTTGGATTTGTATGTGGCCTGTTCTCCTTTCTTTTTTTTTTTGAGACAGAGTTTTGCTCTTGTTGCCCATGCTGGAGTGCAGTGGCACAATCTTGGCTCACTGCAACCTCCACCTTCTGGGTTCAAGCAATTCTCCTACCTCAGCCTCCCGAGTAGCTGGGATCACAGGCATTTGCCGCCATGCACAGCTAATTTTTTTCTTTTTTTTAGTAGAGATGGGGTTTCTCCACGTTGGTCAGGCTGGTCTCGAACTCCTGACCTCAGGTGATCTGCCTGCCTTGGCCTCCCAAAGTGGCCTGTTCCCCTTTGTTTTGGCCACTTTTTGCCTTTTGGAATGGGAATCTTCACCCAATGCCAGTACCCGCCATTGTATCTTAGAAGCAAATAACTTGGTTTTCATTTTATAGGATCATAGGTGGTAGAAACTTGCCTTGTGTCTCAGATGGAACTTTGGACTTTTGAGTTGGCAGTGGAACAAGTTAAGACTTTTGGGGACTATTGGGAAGGGGTGATTGTATTTTGCAATATAAGAAGGCCATGAGATTTGGAGGCCAGGGGCACAATGATCCAGTCTGAATATTTGTTCCTTCCAAATCTCATGTGGAAATGTAATCCCCAATATTGGAAGTGGGGCTAGAGGGAGGTTTTTGGGCCATGGGGGCAGATCTCTCATGAAGGGATTTGTGCCCTCCTTGTGGTCATGTGTAGTTCTCACTCTATTCGTTCACATGACAGTCAGCTGTTTAAAAGCATATAACACCCCTTCCCTCTCTGTTTCTTCTCTTGCCATGTGACACGCCCACTCCCATTCACCTTCCGCCATGATTGGAAGCTTCTTGATTCTGCCATGATTAGAAGTTTCTTGAAGCCCTCACCAAAGGCATGGTGCCAGCAGATGGATTTACTGCTTGATCCTATTCTGGATTCTGTTCAAAGACTTTTTATCTGTTGGGGACCACTCTGCCACAGGTATTTACATGACATCCAATGGAACCTCCTCCCTTCGTCTGGTTCCTGGGGACAGTTCTAAGGTTTATACGGGGACAGTGAGTCACAGCTTAAGTAGCTAGGACTCAGCTAAAGAAATTGGGTGGTGCACACCTGTACTGTAGGCCCAGCTACTCTGGAGGCTGAGGCGGGAGGATTGCTTGAGCCCAGGAGGTCGACACTGTAGTGAGCAATGATCACACTACTGCATCATTCCAGCCTGGGGGACAGAGACCCTGTCTCAAAAAAAAAGAAAGAAAGAGAGAGAGAGAGAGAGAGAGAAAGGAAGGAAGGAAGGAAGGAAGGAAGGAAGGAAGGAAGGAAGGAAGGAAGGAAGGAAGGAAGGAAGGAAGAAAGGAAGGAAGGAAGGAAGGAAGGAAGGAAGGAAGGAGGGAAGGAAGGAAGAAAAGAAAAGAAAAGAGAAGAAGGGCTTGGTGCTCTCCTCATGGTAATGAGTGAGTTCCACACTCTTTACTGACAATGAGTTGGAAGAGTGGAGGCGGAGTCTGGGGTGGGGGCCTCTTTTTTATTCAGGCTTTGGCTTCCCTGACCACTCAGGCTAAAATAGACCCCTTCCTTCACTCTCTAGCCTCGATTATTTTCCTCAGACTGTTTGTCACCAGCTGCAAATATCTTATGTAGGCAAACAAAAACACAAGACACCCGGTTACATCTGAATTTCAAGTAAACACCAAATAATTTTTCCAGGTTCAAAATATTGCATGGGACATTCATCGTTTCTCCACGCCGCACGTTTGACTGGGCTTGCTGTAGTTTGTCTGGCAACCTTACTTATGTCAATCATTGCCTGTTCTGCATTCTCCGCAAATACCCCATAAGCCCACGAGGGCTCAGTCTGTCTCTGTCTTGTTCATTGCTGTGTTCTTGGTGGCCTGTGAAGGACCCAGCTCATGGTAGCTGCTCTGTGAATGAATGAATGATTTCAGGACCTGAGAGAGGTCCCTGGTTAGCAGCGGGTGCAGAGGGAGTACTACAGGGAGGCAGGTGTTGGCTCTTCCCAAGAAGGTCAGGGATGTGACTGAGAAGCCGGCTGCCTCTAGAGGGCATGTATCCCCCTGGGGCATTTCTGGCTCAGACTGGTCCTCCTTTTTTGGGGGGGTTGTCCTTGGCGATCTATGAAGACATCAGAGTGAGTCTCTTCACTGAGTTCAACACTGAGTTTTCTTCTTGCGGCTGCCTGGGCTCTGACTGGGTTTTACTCCATAGAGATACAAGCTGGACACATTTGTTGAGTTGGTTTTTTTTTTTTTTTTTTTTTTTTTTTTTTTGAGACGAAGTCTTGCTCTGTCGCCCAGGCTAGAGTGCAGTGGCTGGATCTCAGCTCACTGCAAGCTCCGCCTCCCGGGTTTACGCCATTCTCCTGCCTCAGCCTCCCGAGTAGCTGGGACTACAGGCGCCCGTCACCTCGCCTGGCTAGTTTTTTGTATTTTTTTAGTAGAGACGGGGTTTCACTGTGTTAGCCCGGATGGTCTCAATCTCCTGACCTCGTGATCCGCCCGTAAAGTGCTGGGATTACAGGCTTGAGCCACCGTGCCCGGCCTGTTGAGTTGGTTTTTCCAGTGTCTTACTGTGTGTAGCTGGGACCAGTGTGGACCCTGGACAGGAAGGCTCTGTGGTGCCTCTGAGCCCTGACACATTGTCTGCCCCACCATCCTGAGGTCGAGACGGCCCCACAGCCAAGTGGAGTGCGTCCCGAGTCCTGTGGAATCCCAGTGCCCACTCAGGGCATGGCTTCCGGAGGTCCAAGAGAGGACACAAAGGTCACACAGGTGGGCTGCAGAAATGTGTCTTCCCTTGGGATCAGGAGGGCGACCTCCTGCCCTCACAGGCTCTCACGGACTCCGAGCAGGGGCCCTGGGGTCTCCCGTGGGGCTGAGCTGCATGGAGTCACCTTTTGTTGACTGAAATAAAGAAACTGAGGCAAAAATTAATATGGAGAGTTTACTTGGGCCAAGGTTGAGGACAGCAGCCCAGAACACACTTCTAAGGTGCCTTGGGGAGTGCTCCGTCCAGCCTTCATTACAAGCAGGTTTTCGAAGCGGATACACAGTTGTTTGACAAGCGTTCTCACCGGGTTGCAGAGATGACCCTGAGCCGTGATTGGCTGTGCATTGTTGAATGATAGGGTATGAGGTATGGTGTCCAGCTGGCGTTTTATGGTTCGTGTCAGTCAGTCCACATAGCAAGTGGCTTTAAGAGGTCATTATTTAGCTCAAGGCAGGAGAGAGAGATGGCTGCTGTCACATTTCAATGCCTCTCTGGGCCTGATTGTTTAAAGGGGCTCACATTCCTCAGACACAAAATTTCTCTTTTTTCTCACCTTGCTCGCCAGCCAGGGCTTGGGGTGGATGCCTGGCCTGCAGCTGAAGAATGGCAGCAAGGCCTGGATTCCTAGGGGCCCCGTGAGCGGTCACAGCCTCAACCTCAGCCTTGATGGAGCTGACTGTGTGTGCACAGATGTGACACTCTCACCTGGCCCAGACACATGCATGCATGCACGCGTGTGCACACACACACACACACCCTTACCTACCCACACACCTGTGCACACACACCTGGGCACCCGCACATGCACACACACACGCCCTTACCTACCCACACACCTGTGCACACACACCCACACAACTGTGCACCCCCCCATGCACACACATACACACACACCCCTTGGGGTAACCTACATAACACCTGTGCACACACCCCCACACACCTGTGCATCCCTCACATGCACATACCCCCTTACCTACCCACACACCTGTGCACACACACCCACACTCCTGTGCACCCCCATGTACACACACACACACCCTTACCTACCCACACACCTGTTTACCCCCACATGCACACACACACCCCTTAGGGGCTACCTACACAACACCTGTGCACACACACCCACACACCTGTGCATCCCTCACATGGACACACACACATATGCACACACACATATGCACACACTCTTACCTACCCACACGCCTGTGCACATGCACACACCTCTGTACCCCCCACATGTACACACACACTCTCTCACCATATACACACACACCCCTACCTACCCACACACCTGTGCACACACACGTGAGCACCCCCCACACGCACTCTTATCTACCCACACAGCTGTGCACACACCCACACACCGTGCACCCACATGCACACACACATGCACACACACACACACTCCTACACCTACTCCCAGAACACCTCTATGCACAGCCACACACCTGTGCACCCCCACCCGCATGCACATACACACACACAGTCGTCTACACCTATTCACAGAACACCCGTGCACACACTTGGACACCCGCGCACCTCCGCCATGCAGACACAATCTCTTCCTCCATCCTCCCCCGCCCCCCACCCACCCCCACACAGTTCCCACACACAGCGTGTCCTGCCTCAAGCCTGTTGAGCTCTAGGAAGTGTGAGCTCCTGGTGGCCTCCTTGACACTGTTTGTGGCCCTTCTCCTGCACCTTGTGCTGGTTCTCAATGGCCTTCAGCTCAAAATAGTCTATGTGCCGAAGAGACATATTTTGGGGGGGCTAGCACCCCTCTAGGAGAGCATGCCCCCCCTGCAGCATCGGCGGGGGGATGATCCTTTTCCTCCACCCACCTTCGGCTTTCTGGCTGGGGCCCCGTGGGGAGACTTGAAAAAGACAGATGAACAAGCGAAAAACAAACAGACGTTCATTAATAAGCGCATTGTGCATACACATGAGAGCATCCAGTGATCAGTAACCAAAGGGGTGGGTGGGACTGGGGTTTAAATATCAACAAAGGAAAAGGGGTTTTGAGTTTCTGGGCTGGGGAGGGCTGTTCTGGGAAGGGATCGGGAGGAGATGTAGGTAAATAAGAGTCATCTTGTTCTGCAGAAAAACCTCAGGTGAGAGCAGGGCTCCCCAGGAGCAGCTCTCTCCCAGGTATGAGATGTCTTTACAAATGGAAATTTCCCTTACAGAAGGGTCTATTTGTGCAGCTGCTCCATGGCTTATGATGGTGCCTTTTCGACTTATAATATTTTCCATTTACAATGGGTTTATTCTGAGTTAACCCAAAGTCCAGGAACGTACTGAATGCACCATCACACAGCCGAAAAACCCCAGATTGGACCACGGTAAGTTGGGGATTGTCTGCAGTCTATTTTTAGGCAGTTAGGAGGAGGTAAGCAGCTTTTCCTGTGGTGGCTGGTTCTCAGTGGCCTTTAGCTCAAAATAATCCATGTGCCAAAGAAGCCTATTTTAGAGTGACTGGTACCCTTCACTAGCAAGCTGCAGAGCCAGGGTGCAGACTAGGCTTTGTGCTCCAGAATCTGTGCTCCAGATGTTCCACTAAGCTGCCAGCCGTAGCCCCATACTCTCCACATACAACACCAACACACGCATGAAACATACACGAGAGGGGTGCATCCCCATCAACGTCCTCGTGCACACACAGGCACGCCTATGCATGTATACCTCCCTCCCCTCCACCCAGTGCCCCTGCATCCACTCATCCTCACACAGGTGCGTACACCCACACACCTAGTGTGCATAGGCACACATACACACACAGGCACACATGCTCACTCTCTCAGTCTCCCACGCACAGGCAGAGTCACGTTCTTTGTGCCTGGGAAGGAAGCTAAGTCTGTAGAAAAGCGTGTAGCCGGCTCTGACTCTGACCCCAATCTCCTGTCATCCTTCTACTGCCTGCAGGGATCTTCAGAGTGACCCCTCTATCCTCTCCCAGGGCAACCCAGCACTCACCATTGTCACATGCCACTCAGGTGGCTGTGGGTCAGGGCCCTGAAGCAAGGGATCTGGTGGGGAAGGGGGACCCAGCCAGTGGTTCATGGAAATGGGGTAACATGAGCCCCGGCCCTCAGGATCTGGTAGGGGAAGGTGGGCCTGAGCTGCACAGACTGTTCCCTGCTTGCCCTGCAGAGATGAAGCTCCCCTCCAGAAAGGAGATTGGGGCACTGGGCTTGCATTTTTTTTTTCTTTTTTTGAGATGTAGTCTCACTCTGTTGCCCAGGCTGGAGTGCAGTGGTGTGATCTCGGCTCACTGCAACCTCCGCCTCCTAGATTCAAGCGATTCTTCTGCCTCCTCTGGGATTACAGATGTTCGCCTTCACGCCTAGCTAATTTTTGTATTTTTTTTAGTAGAGACAGGGTTTCACTATGTTGGCCAGTCTGGTCAAGAACTCCTGACCTCAAGTGATCCACCCACCTTGGCATCCCAAAGTATTGGGATTACAGGCGTGAACCACCGCACCCAGTCGCATCTGGGTTTGAATCCTTGCTCTGCCGCCTGCTAGCTGGCTGGCCTTCCACAAGTTACCTAACCTCTCTGAGCATCAGTTTTTAAAATCTATTACATGAGGACGAGGACTACAAATAAATATGAAGAGTTACGGCCTATGGAGCACTTATTATGTGCCAGACACTGAGCTAAGGTGATTAGATGGATTAATTAATGTAATTCTCCCCAAAACTTTCCAGGGCAGATCCGTGTGAAATTGCCATTATTATAGGTCAAAAGAGTCAAATGTTGACAAATTTACTTGGTTTAGCCTAATATTATTATCCCTGTTGAGAGGATTCAGAATGTGCTACCCCAAAATATGGTACCTTGGATATTGAATATTTGAAACTGAAAGAATTTGAGAACTGGCAGGCACAGGAAGGACTTTCAGAACTCTCCCTGAAGCAGATCACAAGACCTTCACGTGAGAGGTGCCCTCACTGTACCTGGAGGAAAGGAGCATCTTCATCTCCGAAGACAGAGGGACAGGGAATCCAACAAGCCGCCCTGCTGGGTGTTCCCAGTTTACTGCCCTTAGCTCAGATCCTTCTGTCCTTCACATTTTCCCATGACTCCCTGCCCTTCATCCAACTCAGCAACAAAATGCTTAGCTACAACTGCTTCTGTGGGTCTTCATTTCCTTATGAAGGTTCCTGTGTCATGTAAAATTTGTATTAATACATTTGTATGCTTTTTCCTTGTTAATCTGTTTTTTTCTGTTACAGGAGCTCCAATCAAGAACCTAGGAGGGTAGAAGGGAAAGTCTTTTCCTTTGCTACCCTATGTTACAGATGAGGACACTGAGGCTCAGAGAGGGGAAGCGACCTGCCCAAGGTCACACAGCCAGCACAAGGTAGAGCTGGGATTCAAACCCAGCTCTTAATGGGATTCGAACTGGCTCTTCTGTTACACTTTCACTCCTGATGCTAGCTTTGGTGTGAACCAAACCAGAACCCATCAAGTGTTCAGCATAGCACCAGGCAAACAGTAAGTGCTCAACAAATGCATGGTTCTTTTCCTTGTTTTCTTTCCTTGACTTTCAGGACAAAGCTCTTACTCCTCAATGGACTTGATGATTGACACTGGCTTGATGATTTACTCTGCCCAACACCATGTGTCTCTTACTCCAGTGCTGGGATGAAATCACGTGGTGATCCCACTCCACATCTCACCCTCATCTTCTGCCATCATCTAAATAGTTCCTGGCAGAAGCAATCTATCCTCTTTCAGGGAGTCATCCTGGATGGGCACCTCCCTGCCAGGTGCGCACTTCCCTTCTTCCTGGGCTCAGGCTCAACAGCTCATTCAGTTGGTTCTGCATTTGCCCATGGAGGCCCCGATCTGGGGCAACTAGCCAGCGCTCTGGAGCCAGCATGCCTCCTGAGGTCTTTAGCTCATGTTGGCTGAGCTCCTCTCCTGTGTCAGGTCCTGGGCTAAGTATTTTCTGTGTTATAGAATTTCACTCCCACAACAACCCTTTGAGGGGCATGCTTTTCTTCTCCTCATTTGACAGGTGCTGAGACTGAGGCTCTGAGATTTGAAGGAATTTGTAGACATAAGGTGATCTGTAGGCATGAGGATAAAGGAGGGCTGTGAACCACCACTCAGGAACACAAGAGCACATCCTTGTGCAGGTGACATTTGGGGAGACCCTTGACAAAGAGCTAGCCTCTTAACAGGGAGACGTGGGGAGGTAAGGAGAGAAGGGAAGGGCAAGCTGGGCAGAGGAGACCATGGGAGCAGGGCAGGAAGATAGGACTGGCTTCCGGTATCTTCAAGGATTGGATGGAGAGGGTGGAAGGAAAATAGGGCTGGACTGTGAAGCACCTTGGGCAGCAGCCAGCGGCCAGAGGACAAGGTCTCAGCAGCTAGGAAGCTCAGAGCGTGCCTGAGCAATGAGACCCTTGGGTGGGAATCAGGCAGGGAGAGGAAGGCTGCTGGAGGTCGGGAGGGATTTGTGCCTCAGATAGGATGTGTGTTCCTGGCTTCTAGAAGATTCCTCCACCCAGGACACTCTGATATTCCATAGTTCTAAGAATCTGCAAGTTTAACACATTCTGGTTAAACAACTCCACCATTTTAATGGTTTTTATATTTTAACAATTTAGCACCTTAAGATTCCCTAATTCAAACATTTTCAGGGCCTAAGTTCCTGCATTTCTTCCATTCTAAACTTGTACTAAAAAGCTTAGGAGAGCCAGATGCAGTGGCTTATGCCTGTAATCCCAGCACTTTGGGAGGCTGAGGCGGGCAGATCACTTGAGGCCAGGAGTTCCAGACCAGCCTGGCCAACGTGGTGAAAACCCATCTCTACTGAAAATACAAAAATTAGCCGAGCATGGTGGCACATGACTGTAGTCCCAGCTACTCAGGAGGTTGAGGCACAAGAATCGTTTGAACCCGGGAGGCGGAGGTTGCAGTGAGCCAAGATCATGTCACTGCACTTCAGCCTGGGCAACAGAGCCATGAGACTCTATCTCAAAAAAATAAAAATTAAAAATTAAAAAATTAAAAAATTAAAAGAGAAAAAAGAAAAAGAAAAAAAACTTAAGAGAACTTAAAAGTTCAGAGCTTGTATAACTCACACCTGCTGCAGAGCCTGAGCACCTCAGATCATGTAATGTGAAGATTCTATGATTAATTTCAGGAAGGTGCTCAGCATGTGGGTGGGGAAGCCAGGGGGACAGGTCTGGGTGCATAAGTATCACCTTGCCTCTCATGTCAACTTCCCAAGGGCTGGGTACAGAAGAGGCATCAGGAAGTATTTACAGAATGACTGTTTGGGCAAGAAAGAACAGGTGTCTTAGTCTATTTTCTGTTGCCTATAACAGAATATCTGAAACTGGATAATTTACAAAGAAAGGAATTTATTTCTTACAGTTATGGAGGCTGAGACGTCCATTATCAAGGAGCTGCATGTGGTGAGGTCCTTCTTGCTGCTGGTGACTCTCTGCAGAGCCCCAAAGTGGTGCAGGACATCAGCTGGTGAAGAAGCTGAGTGCTCACACGCTAGCACAGCCCTCTCTTCCTTTTCTTATAAAGCTGCCAGTTCCTCTCCCATGATCGCTTAATGGATCAATTAATGGGTTAATCTATTAACCCATTAATTGACTAATCCATGACTGGATTAACCCATTCTTAAGAGCAGAACCCTCATGACCCAGTCACCTCGTAAGGGCGCCACCCCCCAGTACAGCCACATTGGGGATTAAATTTCAACATGAGTTTTGAAGAGACAAATACTCAAACCATAGCAACAGACCTGGCTTGTGGGTGGAGATGGGGGTTAGGGGTGGTTCTGAGTCAGGTTTGAACGGGCAAAGTTGGGAGGAAACAGTCAAGTGCATTTGCAGGGAAGCCCACACGAAGTTGTCGATAAAAGGTTGAGCATTTGAGTTGGTATTTGAAATGGGGCCATGCCAACATTGGCATGCAACTAAGTGGAACTTGAGATTCAGTTTCACGACTGCTGTGAAGCCAGGGTAAGACAAAAACTGGGTTGGCCAACTTTTTCTATAAACAGCCAGAGAGCAAATAATTTAGACATTGTGGAGCGAGATATGTATTATAACCTTTTAGCACAGATACAGTGTCATTGCCTAATAAGCACAATGTTTTGCTGTCTAATTGGATAACAAAATAATGCACACTTCACTGGGCTTTAAAAATGTGATGCTCCACCATTGATGGATAAATAGATAAACAAAATGTGGTATATACATACATAGAATATTATTCAGCCTTAAAAAGGAAGGAATAGATGGGAG
The DNA here is from genome assembly GCF_047675955.1 of Chlorocebus sabaeus. Taxonomy (NCBI): domain Eukaryota; kingdom Metazoa; phylum Chordata; class Mammalia; order Primates; family Cercopithecidae; genus Chlorocebus; species Chlorocebus sabaeus. Next base: position 119,934,131 of record NC_132923.1, on the reverse strand, counting down.
CAGTGGCTCATGGCTGTAGTCCCAACACTTTGGGAGGCTGAGGCGGGCAGATCACATGAGGCCAGGAGTTTGAGACCAGCCTGGCCAACATGGTGAAACCCCATCTCTACTAAAAACAAAACAAAACAAAACAAAACAAAACAAAACAAAAAACAGCAAATTAGCTGGATGTGGTGTCACACGCCTGTAATCCCAGCTACTTGGGAGGCTGAGGCACAAGAATCATATGAACCCGGCAGGCGGAGGTTGCAGTGACTTAAGATTGTGCCATTGCACTCCAGCCTGGGGCACACAGCAAGACTCTATCTCAAAAAAAAAAAAAAGAAAAGAAAAGAAAAGGAAGGAAATTCTGACACACGCTGCGATGTAGATGGACCTTGAGGACATCATGCTCAATGAAATAAGCCAGTCACCAAAGGAGAGATATCATAGAATTCTACTTCTATGAGGTACCTAGACTAGTCAAAATCATAGAGACAGAAAGTAGGGTGAAATAAAATTTACTGGAGGCCATTTTTTTGGACTAAGCTCCTGCACTAGACCCCAGGACCGAGACACTCATGCTAGGTGCCACGTAATCAAACTGACCTTTAAAACAGTCAGCTTTCCAAAACAAACATACAAACAAACAAACAAACACACAAAAACAGATTTATAGCAACCAACAAAGAAGGTCCCAGTCAACCTGAGCTAATGTGATAAGGAAGTCCCCTCTGCTTTCATCCTACAAGGAAAGTAACTTTGAAATGCCCAGCCTACTTTTTGTTCCTTGTTTCTGTTCCCCTTCTGCCATTTTGTGCCCCCAAAGCCAACGCCCTCTGCTCATTGGGGTGCTTTTTTCTATTTCATCGATGGGATGCTGCCCAATTAATGAATCAATAATAAAAGCCAGTGAGTAAGCTCAATTCATTGAAATGTTATTATTATTTTTTTTGACAATGGAATGGTAGTTGCCCGGGGCTGGAGGAGAGGGGAGAATGGGGAGTTCTTGTTTAATGGGTACAGGGTTTCAGTTTTTCAAAATGAAAAGAGTTCTGGAGACAGACGGTGGTGATGGTTGCACAATAACGTGAATGTACTGAACGCTGCTGAGCTATCTAGTTAAAAATAGTGAAGATGGTGAATTTTATGTTGCGTGTATTTTGCCACATGATTATCATGTATTTTTTAAAAGTACAACACTGGAAGTCCACTCTTCTTGTTTTGACATGATGTGTATGCACCAGTAATAAAAAAAATAAAATGCTGCCCCACAGCGATGTGCATGCTGTCGACTTGGAGCTGTGGCATGTGGTTCATAGTGTGCTGAGCAGCCACACAAAGAGATGAGAGCAATGACTCTCAGTGGCTACTACTGAGCCCCACCATTGTAGCAGGAAAGCAGCCTGGATAAATGTAACAAATGGGCCCGGCTGTGTCCCAACGAAACTTTATCTGTGGACACTGAAACTGAATTTCATTTAATTTTCATGAAAATTTCACAAAACTTTCTTCTTTCAGTTTTTTTTTTTTCCTCCAACCATTAAAAAAATGTAAAAACCATTCTTAGTTCATGCGCAGTAGTTGCTGACCCCTGGTGTAAAACATCACATTTCTTGATCATTTGGTCATTTTTTTTTCCTGAGAATTGATTATAATTCTATTTAGTAAGAAGGCTCTTTGGAAGGGGTGATATTTGAAGGGAGACTCAAAGGAGGAGGAGACGAAAGTAGCTTGAAAAGCCAAGAAACCAATATTCCAGGCAGAGGGAAGAGAGAGACAAAAGTGTTTATGCCAGAATGAATCTACCTAACTCATACACAGGACATTCTATAAAATAACTTGCCTGGATTCCAAAAATGACAAAGTCACAAAACAAACAACCGAGGAACTGTTCCACACTAAAAGAAACTACAGAGACACGATTGGAAGCAACACATGATATTGGATTTACTTTTACTAAAATGGGCACCGTGTTGACAACTGGTGAGATCCCGATGAGATCTGTGGATTAGATAGTCGTATTGCATCAATGTTAATTCCTGACTTTGATTCTTGTACTTTGGTTACCTAAGATAATTCCATACTTTTAAGAAATACAAGCTCAAGTACTTACGGTAAAGAATACCATGCCTGCAATTTACCACTAAGTGGTTCAGAAAAATATATACATATGTCGTATATAAATATAAATCTATTATATATACACATATATACACACATATATACACGTGTATATACATATATACGTATATACACGTGTATATATGTACATATATCCATATGTGTATATACACACATATACATACATATGTGTGTGTGTGGGGAGAGAGAGAGAGAAAGAGGGACAGAGGGAGAGGGAGAACACTAGTGTAGTAAGATAATATTTGGGGAATATAGGTGGATGAAGGGTAGGGTATCTGGGAATTCTTTGTATTATTGTTGCAGTTTTTCTGTAAGTCTGAAATTATGTCAATAGAAAAGTTTAGAGCAAAGTATAGGATTGATCATTCTATTTTATATGTCTCTTGATCAATATTGAGAAAAAAGCCTTCTAAAAAAAGATGATACTACTTATCTTCTCACCAATGGCAAATGAGAGTGTTTGTTTTTCTACTTCTATGCCAATACTGAGTATAATTAATCTTTAGAATCTTTGCTATTGCGTTAGATTGAAAATCTCATTTGTCTTAGTGGGCATTTCTTTGGTTATAACTGGGGCTGAGCACAATTTTTAACATGTACTGGCCATCTGTATTTTTTCTTTCACGTAAATAGGGAAGTGAAGGGGGCTAGGGCTAGACCCTGGGCCTCTTCAACACTTAGAGGAGGAGCCAAGACAGTGTGGTGTCATGGAAGCCAAGGAAAGAAGATGCTTCAAGAAGAAGGGAGGGCAACTGTGTCCAAAGCTGCCAAGAGGGCCAGTAAGATGGGGACAGAGGAGTGACCATTGGATTTGGTGGCCTGGAGGTTACAGTCTTAGTTGAGTGTTGGGATGAACGCTTTGTTAGAGTGGGTGGAGGGGAGAATGAGAGGTGACGTTTTGAAGAGACAGACTGTAGCAACTCTTTAAGGAATTTTGCTATGAAAGAGAGTAGGGAAATGGGGCAGGCACTGGAGGGGGAGGTGACACCAAGCAGCAGTGACACTGTGTTTGCTCATGAGAATGATTCGGAAAAGAAAGAAACCGGTAATGCAGGAGAAAGCAGAGATAACAGGAGAAATGAAGTTTTTCAAAAGAAGAGAGGGGTTGGTATATTCTCCTTATGTGATCTCATTCAGTTCCACAGTGAAAGTCCCATCCAGGCACCAGGGACTCCCAATCGCAGATTCCCTCTTCACCCTGACACTCCCCCGCCCTTGGTGGCATGCACACACCTGCCTGTTGGAGCTCTCTCCACGAAAGGTTGTCTTAGTGCGTTTGTGCTGCTTTAGCAAAAATACCCGAGACTGGGTAATGTGTAAAGAACAGAACCTTATCTCACAATTCTGGAGGCCGAGCAGTCCAAGATCCGGGTGCCAGAAGATTCAGTGTCTGGGGAGGACTGCTCTCTGCTCCCAAGATGGTGCTTTCTTGCTGTGTCTTCACAAGGCAGAAGAGTTGGAAGGGGCAAATCAACTCTCTCAAGCCCTTTTGTAAAGACACTAATCCCATCCCGAAGGTCCCGTCTCTTAATTGGGTCTTAGGTTCCAACACGAATTTCGGAGAGACACATTTATACCATAGCAATGGTCAGTGGGCACTCAAGCCCAACCTGGCCAAAAATGAAGACTCATGACTTTGGATAAGTTAAGTATTCTGGGCCTCAGTTTCCTCATCTGTGAAATGGGGATACTATCAGGATGGACCTTATAGAGTGGTTGTGAGGATTACAGAAGGGAATCCATGTAGAGCAGCGTCCTCACCAGGAATGATGTCGCCCAGGGGCCATTTGGCAGTGTCTGGAGACATTTTTGGTTGTCCAACTCCCTCTCTGTGTGTGTGTTTGTGTACACTCATGCATGTATACTTGCATGTACACTAATGGTGTCTAGTGGGTAGGGGACCGGAGATATTGCTTAACATCCCACAATGTACAGGACAACTCCACAACAAAAAATTATCTCATCTCAAATATCAACAGTGTGGAGATTGAGAACCCCCTGATGTAAAGCAAGCCAGGCACAGAGGAAAAACTTGGTAAATGTGAGCTCTTATTATTATTTTAAAACTTCTCTCCAAACCAGCTCCTGCCCATCTTCTGCCATTTTCCCACCTAAGAAGAAGTACCACCATTTACCCACCAATTTTTCAAGGCAAAAAATATGTATACACAGTTTCCTTGAGACTTATTTCCCTCTCATCCCCAACTGCAGTCCATGATCAGCAAATCCCATCCATTTCTACCCCCAAAACATCCTGAATGCTTTGCACCTCCACCTCCACCCCTTCCACTTTATGCCAAGCGTTTGCCAATTCTCCCTTGGGTCAGTGCAGGAGCCTTTGAACTGGATTCCCTGCTTCACTCTCATTTTTGTCAACTCTCCACACAGTGGCCAAAGAGATAGTTTGAAAACGTAACCAGATGATCATGCCCTTCTTCTGCTTAAAATCTCCCATGTCTTCCCACCTCACTCAAATCTCAACTCTCTCCCCCGCTTACAGTCCTGCACGCTCCGGCCAGTCCCGTACTCTACACTTTCCTCCTTGCCTACTTCTCTCTAGCCACGCTGGCCTTCTCTTGTCTTCTTGAATATTCCCAGCTCATTCCTTCTTGGAGATCTTGCACTATCTTTGCTGGTCCCTCCTCTGGAAGGCTTTCCCTTCTGGCCATTGCATGGCTGCCCATTCTTGGCATTCAGATATCAGCACCTCCTTGCGAGACCTTTCCTGACCACCCCTCCTAGAGCAGCTGTGTCAGCTCTATCAGATCACCCTATTTTACTTTGCTCCATATGCCTGCCATAGGAGAGATATATGTGTATTCGCTTGCCTGTTTCGCCTCACTAGGGCATTCCATGAGAGCAGGGACCTTGTCTTGTTCATCATGTACCTCCAATGTCTAGAACCATGCCTGTTATGCAGTAGTGGCTCAATGAATCATTGTTGAATTGATTCTAGATTACGTGGCTTGCCTCTTCGTGACTTTTACTTATTTTCCCACTGAGTTACTACTCTTATTTATCTGTAAGGGTTCCTTGTTTATTAAGAATATTAATACTTTGTCTTTTGATTCTTTCTTCCTTCCTTCCTTCCTTCTCTCTCTCTCTTTTTTTTTTTTTTGAGACAGAGTCTCGCTCTGTTACCAAGCTACAATGCATTGTCGCGATCTTGGCTCACTGCAACCTCCGCCTCCTGGGTTCAAGCGACTCTCCTGCCTCAGTTTCCCGAGTAGCTGGGACTACAGGCATGCACCACCACACCCAGCTAATTTTTGTATTTTTAGTAGAGACGGGGTTTCACTATGTTGGTCAGGATGGTCTCGGTCTCTTGACCTTGTGATCCACCTGCCTCGGCCTCCCAAAGTGCTGGGATTACAGGCATGAGGCACCGTACCTGGCCTTGTCTTTTGATTTTGTAAAAGGTGTTTGCCGAAATAAATGGTGCAACCTTTTAACTGTGATCGTGTAAGTTCCTAGCTGTAGTCACCTGGGTGAAGTGTTCCAGCTTTGGAATATAAACAGTAAAAATCATTAATGGACACTTAGGGTTGGCCATCTCATATGCAGGATCAAAGGGAAGGACCATTTCCCCTCCTTGGAATGCTGAGGGGCTTGGACTCTCAGGCTCTTGCCCTGACTTGGCCAGTGGTATAAGCAGATGACTTTTCGGCATGTCTTTTTGGCTGAGCTGAGTCACTTGCAAATTGGGGATAATGAGGTTCGTCTTTGGTTCATCAGTTTGGTGTGTTTTCAGCTTTTCAGGTGGTAGGGTTTGGGCTTTAATCAACAGGTCCACGAATATTTAGTGAGTTCCGGGTTTGGGCTTTAATCAACAGGTCCACGAATATTTAGTGAGTTCCCTGTCTGTGCCAGGATGGTGAGGATCCTGATAGAATAAGACATGGTTCTGCCTTCAAAGAGTTTACAGTCCAGAGAAGGAGACAGACAAGTACACAAATCACTACAGTGGCTACAAGAAACAAATGTGTGCACAGGCACAGATGTACCCAAGAAGAAGTGGGTGACCGTCTAGAGGGAGGGCAAGGAAGATTTCCCAGAGGAGATGTCATCTGACTAGGGTTTGAAGAAATGAATAGGAGTTTGCCAGACAGGGCCAAAGGAGGGGGGTGGGGCCGGAGGCGCTGTCATAGCAGAGGGAACTGCATGTGCAGAGGCTTGGAGGAAACAGCATAATGGATATGTGGAAACCACAGTTCTATGGGATTCTTGTCTGGCTGACCCAACACTTCCATTACTTCTTTCCTTTCCCAACTTTGTCCTGAGCCAGTGTGGTCTTAGGGAGGTTACTGCTGTGTGATTGCAGGCGTGCTGAGCCTCCTTAGGGAGGGATAGGAGACAGTCCTGCTAGAAGGCACTGCCTGAGAGGAACAGGTCTTCAGGGGGCTTGTTTAGCATCCTTCCTTTGCACCACAAGGGAAGAGGCAGAAGGAGGCTCTGCCTCCATGTCTCTCTGGTTTGTCTCAGTAGTGTCACTCATCATGGGGGAGGATCTTTTCCAGGAGCAGAGAAACCACAGGGCTGGAACCCTGGGAGAATTGGAGAATATTGGGCTGAATGGCAAAGCTAGGTAGAACCTGAGCTACCTTAGTTTGGAGAGGACAAAATATTTCATCTTCCCTAGCACCTCTATCCTTGGTGCTTGGCGGCTGCTGGTTTTGTTTTGTTTTAAGAGACAGGGTCTCCCTCTGTCACCCAGGCTGGAGTACGGTGGCTTGATCATGGTTCACTACAACCTCAAACTCCCGGGCTCAAGTGATCCTCCCACCTCAGCTTCCTGAGTAGCTAGAACTACAGCTGTGCGCCAGTATGCCAGGCTGATTTTTTTAACTTTCTGAGAGACGAGGTCTCACTATGTTGCCCAGGTTGGTCTTGAACTCCTGGCCTCAACCAATCCTGGGAGTTAGGTACGTGAGGCTGAAATGTGTTTCAGCAGGAAAGCGTGCCATGATCAATGAGCAATATCTGCCAGGAGTGCTGGAAGGGAGTATACTTGAGTGCACATTAATAGAAGGGAGAGAATGGGTCTGCATGCCATCTCTGCCATCGCCAACCTCGTACACATAGGGAATCTGAGGGGCAGAGTGTGCGAGGGTCTTATTTATTGCTCTGTCTCCAGTCCCAGAACAGTATCTGTCACACAATAGCAGGAAAGGTCTGTGGAACTGAGTTGCATTACCCAGTTCTCCCAAGTCTCAATTTTGGGACTCTATGAAAATGGGACAAGTGGCTGTTTGGTGCATAAACTCTTGCACGTTTCAGGGGTGATTTTTCTGCAAAAGAACAGACTCCAAAGGAGGCTAGGAAATCAGAGTGGTGCCCTCTCCTGGTAACTTTGGGATACCTGGGCACAGAGGCTGGGAACAGACTGAAGAACCAGACTACAGCATAGCGGACTTGGCCTTTTACAAAAAGATCCATTCAAAAATATTAAATATTGCAGCAGAGCCACAGAACCTTGAGTCTGAAAGCTCTAAGCAGACATTTAGTTCAATTCAGCTGAAACCAAACCAAACCAAACCAAACCCCCACAGACTGAGGTTCAAGTCTCAGCTCCATCTATTTCTAGCTGCAGGGCCTTGGGCAAGTGACTTAACCCTTCGGATTCCATTTAGTTCCCTCACTTGTAAAACACGGACAATGTAATCTCTAGCTCACAGGATTAAATGAAATACGTAAGTAAACTGCCAACCCGGTGCTTCATGTGGAAAATAGGAGTTTCCATTTTGCAAAGTGATAGTAAAAATTTTTTAAAAGAAAGAAAGAAAAAGGATTCCAAAGAACACTAGGAGCTCTATTTCTAGCAAATATTCCTGTAACAGAGGCACATTTTACTGTCTATTCTGCACCTTCCAGAATATTTCACCCCTCACTTCTCCCCTTGTCTTCAGGCCACAGTCTTGTTCTTTTCACCATTTCAATATGGTGTTCTGGGCTGAACCCAAAGGGCCAGATTCATTCCTTTACAACTCAACAACTACTATGTTCCACGCCCTGGCCACAGCATTAGGGCACGAGTTTGGTCCTCAAAAACCTTTATTCTAGATGGGACCAGGTGATGACAGTCAGGCGGCTGTTCAGGGCGGCCATAGGGAAGTCTAGCTCTGCTGGCCCTGGGCAAGTTCCTTCCCGCTGGGCCTCGGTTTTCCCATCTGTGACATGGGCACGTGGGCTTGGACCAAAAGAACTCTGGGGGCCCTTCCCGCTCCGGCCCGGGGGTTGGGGAAAGGGGTGAAGTGCCTGGCGTGAGCAGGCTGAGAGAGGCGCGCCCTGCCGGGCCCTGACCCGCCCGGCCTGGGAGTGAGCCTGCAGCGAGGGATTAGCGAGGCATTAGCCAGGATTAGCGAAGGCAGTGAGCGCGTTAGTGACTAAGCAGCGCGTTGGCATCCCGAGCCACTGCTCCTGGCCCCTGAGCTCCAATCACAAGCCGGGTCTCCAGTCGCTGCCCGGGAGCGGGAGAAACGCGGGAGCCCATTGGCTCCGCGACCTGCAGGGGGACTGGGGACGTGCGGTGGCCCCTCCCTATAGCCCAAAGGCCCCACCTCACTCCTCGCGGAGGTCTAGCTCCCCCAAAAAAGCCCCTGTTTGTCGGTGGTCACAGGCATCCTGCACATTGCCGCAGCTTGGCCTAGAGGTGCAACCATGGGCCTTGGGTTCAAATCCCACCTGAGCCATTTGCCTGCTCCGTGACCTTGAGAGGTTAAGCTCTCCAAGCCCCCAGTTTCCTTACTGGGTCGTGGTAAAACTCGTTATTAATAATAACAATAGCGAAGAAAGGGAAGGAGGGAGTAAGAGAGAGAAGAGGAGGATGCCTAGGAATGGGAGCTATTTCTAGAACTTTTCTTCCCCGTTTTCCAGGTGGGGTAACAGGCTCAGCGAGGTTAGCTGCCTTTCTGCGAATCCCACGGCCAGAAGCAGAAGGCACCCATGGAGCTGCGCCCTGTAAGGATCATCCCTCCCCCAAAGCTCAGGCTGTACCTGCTTCAGGGTCAGGACCTGGGGCCCTACCCTTGTTTCTTCTGGTCTCTCCCAAGACTCTCCCTTATTCCTACTGCTTTGGCCCTGCCAAGGGTGAGGTAGCTCAAGGTCAAAGGTCTGAAAGAAGGAATGGGGAAGTACAAGGCCAAGTATTAGGCTGGTGCAAAAGTAATTGCAGTTTTTGCAATTAGAAGTAATGGCAAAACCGCAATTAATTTTGCACCAACCTAAAACTCAGGCTTCCTCGCTGAGGCATGAGGCAGGCTTCCCTTGGCAGGGAGAAGGCTGAGCCCCTTGCCCGGCCTGGCAAGAGAAGAGTGGGACCCCACCGTAACCCTGGATTTGAATCCAGGACTTTGTGACTTCAGGACCAAGCTCACAGCCTCTAGTTTTCAGATGATTCCATGGAGGTCAGGGCTACACCTCCTATTTACAGAGGAGGGAGACAAGGCTCAGCCTTAGTTTTCTTGGGTGCTGTAACAAACTAGAACAAATTTGGTGGCTAAACAATATACATTGATAAAGAAGAGAAACTTTTTATTTTATTTATTTGAGACGGAGTCTCATTCTGTCTCCAAGACTGGAGTGCAGTGGTGCGATCTCAGCTAACTGCAAGCTCTGCCTCCCGGGTTCACGCCATTCTCCTGCCTCAGCCTCTTGAGTAACTGGGACTGTAGGCTCCCACCACCACGTCTGGCTAATTTTTTTTTTTTTTTTTTTTTTTAGTAGAGAAGGGATTTCACTGGTTAGCCGGGGTGGTCTCGATCTCTTGACCTAGTGATCTGCTCTCCTTGGCCCCCCAAAGTGCTGGAATTACAGGTGTGAACCACTGCTGAAACTTTTTATCTTTAATTAAAAGAAAAAGAAATTTGTGAGACAAGGTGATATGGTTTGGATTTGTGTCACAGCCCAAACCTCATGTGGAATTGTAACCTCCAGTGTTGGAGGTGGGGCCTGGTGGGAGGTGATTGGATCATGGGGGCAGTTTCTCATGAATGGTTTAGCACCATTCCCTTTTTGCTGTGCTTGTGATAGAGAGTTATTGTGAGATCTGGTTGTTTAAAAGTGTGTATCACCTCCCCCCTCACACTCTTCTTGCTCCTGCCCTGGCCATGCAAGATGTGCCTGCATCCCCTTCGAAGACATGCCTGCTTCCCCTTTGCCTTCCATGAAGACTAACTTTTCTGAGACTTCCCCAGAAGCCAAGAAGATGCCAGCATCATGCTTCCTGTACAGCCTGCAGAGTCATAAGCCAATTAAACTTCTTTTCTTTATAAGTTGCCTAGTCTCATGTATTTCTTTATAGCAATGTGAGAATGGACTAATACAGAAAATTGGTACTAAGGAGTGGGGCTTTGCTATAAAGAGACTTGAAAATGTGGAAGCAGCTTTGGAATTTGATAACAGGCAGAGGTTGGAAGAGTGTCGAGGGCTCAGAAGAAGACAGGAAGATGAAAGAAAATTTGGAATTTCCTAGAGACTTGTTGAATTGTTTTGACCAAAGTGCTGATGGTGTTATGGACAATGAAGACCACTCTGAGAAGGCCTCAGGTGAAAATGAGGAACTTACTGGGAACTGGAGTGAAGGTCACTCTTGCTATGCTTTAGCAAATAGCCTGGCTGCATTGTGCTCCTGCTTTAGAGATCTGTGGAACTTTGAACTTGAGAATGATGATTTAGGGTGTCTGGTGGAAGAAATTTTTAAGCAGCAGTGTTCAGGATGTGACCTGGCTGCTTCTAAGCACCTATTCTCATATGTGTGAGCAAATAAATGACCTGAAACTGGAACTTATATTTTAAAGGGAAGCAGAGTGTAAAAGTTTGGAAAATTTGCAAACAGATCATGTGGTAGGAAAGAAAAGCCTATTTTCAGGGGAGCAATTCAAGCTGGCTGCAGAAATTTGCATAACTAAAAGGAAAGCAAATGCTGATAGCCTGGGACACTGTTCCCTGAATCCCAGCTGCTCCTGCTCCAGCTGTGGCTAAAAGGGGCCCAGGTACAGCTTGGGCCACTGCTTCAGAGGGTGCAAGCCATAAGTCTTGGTGGCTTCCATGTGGTGTTAAGCCTGCAGGTGCACAGAATGCAAGAGTTGAGGCCTGGGAGATTTCAGAGAAAGTATGGAAAAGCCTGGATGTCCAAGCAGAAGCCTGTTTCAGGGGTGGAGCTCTCATGGAAAACCTCTAATAGGGCAGTGCAGAGGAGAAATGTGGGGTTGGAGCCCCCACAAAGAGTCCCCAACTGGGACACAGCCTAGTGGAGCTGTGAGAAGAGGGCCACCATCCTCCAGATCCTGGAATGGTGGAGCCATGGGCAGCTTGCACTTTGTACCTAGAAAAGCTACAAGCACTCAACGCCAGCCCTTGAGAGCAGCTGCAGGGGCTGAACCCTGCAAAGACACAGGTGTGGAGCTACCCAAGGCCTTAGGAGCCCACCCCTTGCATCAGTATGCCCTGGATATGGGACATGGAGTCAAAAGAGATTATTTTGGAGCTTTAAGATTTAATGACTGCCCTGCTGGGCTTTGGAGTTTCATGGGGCTTGTATCCACTTTCTTTTGGCCAATTTTTCTTTTTGAAATGGGGGTGTTTACCCAATGCCTATACCCTCCTTATATCTTGGAAATAACTAACTTGTTTTTGATTTTACAGGCTCATAGGCAGAAGAGACTAGCCTTGTCTCAGAGAAGACTGTGGATTTTGGACTTTTAAGTTAATGCTAAAATAAGCTAAGACTGTTGGGAAGGCATAATTATATTTTGCAATGTGAGAAGGATATGAGATTTGGGAGCGGCCGGGGTGGTGGAATGATATGGTTTGGATCTGTGTCCCTGCCCAAACTTCCTGTCGAATTGTAATCCCCAGTGTTGGAGGTTGGGGCTGGTGGGAGGTGATTGGATTATGGGGGCAGTTTCTCATGAATGATTTAGCACCATTCCTTTGGTATTGTTCTCATGATAGTGAGTTTTCACAAGATCTGGTTGTTTAATGTGTAGCACCTCCCCACTCACACTCTTCTTGCTCCTGCTCTGGCCATGCAAGATGTACCTGTTTCTCCTTCACCTTCTGTCATGTTGCAAGTTTTCTGAGGCTTCCCCAGAAACCAAGCAGATGCCAGCATCATTCTTCCCATACAGCCTGTGGAACTGTGAGTCAATTAAATCTCTTTATAAATTACCTAGTCTCAATGCAAGAATGAATTATTACACAGGGTCTTGCTCTGTTGCCTAGGATGGAGTGCAGTGGTTCAATCATAGCTCACTACAACCTTGACCTCCTGAGCTCAAGCAATTCTCCTGCTTCAACCTCCCAAGTAGCTGGGACCAAAGGTGTGCACCACCACACTCAGCTAATTAAAACAATTTAAAAAAATAGAAACATGGCCTCACTTTGTTGCCCAGGCTGGTCCCTAACTCCTGGCCTAAAGTGATCCTCCTGCCTTGGACTCCCAAAGTACTGAGATTACAGGTGTTAACCACCATGCCTGGCTGAAAAGAAAATTTCTATTTGAGGAATGTGAGCCCACTTATTTCTAAGGCCCAGAGAGCATTGACATGTGACAACATGTGACAACAGTCACATCTCACTCCCACTTTGAGCCAGATAATGACCTCTTGAAACCACTTGCTGTGTGGGGTCTAGACTGACAGATGCCAAGTAGTTATAAAATGCCATATGCTGGACACCATAACTCATACTCTATCATTCAACAACGTATTGCCAATCATGGATCAATGTCATCTCTGTAATCCAGTGAGAATGCCTGCCAAACAGCTGCATATCCACTTTAAAAACCTGCTTGTAACAAAGGCTTGATGGAGGACTCCCCCAGACAATTTGGAAGTATGTCCTGGGCTGCTGTCCTCAACATTGGCCCAAATAAACTCTCTATATTAATTTTGCCTCAGTTTCTTTCTTTAGGTCTACTAAAGTTATTATCTTCCAGTTCTGGAGGTCAGAATCACATCTTGTGTCTCACTGGGCTAAAATCCAAGGTCTGCAAGGCTGCATTCCTTTCAGGAGGCTCTGGGGAAAATCCATCTCCTTGCCTTTTTCAGTTTCCAGAGACTACCCACCCTCCAGTTCTAGCTTCTTCCTCCAGCCTCCAAGTCAGCAATGTTGTGTCTCTCTGACCTTTCTTCCACAGTTGTGTCTCCCTGCAACCACAGCTGACAAAGGTTCTCTGCTTTTAAGGATTCATATGATTAGATTGGACCCACTTGGATAATCCAGAATCATCATCTTATCTCAAAATCCTTACCCTTAACCATATCTGCCAAGGTCCTCTTACCACGTTTACAGGTTCCAGGGATTAGGATGTGGACATCCTTAGTGGGCCATCATTCTGCCTTGCACACAAAGAGTAAACATTCTGCCCTAAATCACACAGCCCAGAAGTAGCAGAGCCAGGACTTGAACCCAAGCCTCAAATCCCAGTGACCTCTCCCACCGCGCTCCTCTGCCATTCTGGTTCTAGCTTCTATTGACCAGGTAAGGGTTCACCTGAAGGTCACAGGAACTCTCTGAATTAATAAATCACTTTACAAATGAAGATATCTCAGTAGGTGGTTGATAGATATGATTAGGGAGGACATACCTAAGGACATGCAGAAATGCCAAAGCTAGGAAACTGTCACAGTTGCCCCTGGAAAGTCTGTCTTTCTGCCAGAGCTTGCCAAAAGATAGGAATTTGTTTGTGAAAGAGCTGTGGCTCTTTTCAGATGGAAGAAAACTGGCTGGCCTCAACCAGTGTCCTCCACTGCAGGTGTTTAGCCCTACCTGTATGTTTAGCCAGCAGGCTATGGGGCTTCACCCCAGGTTCGTATTTGGGCAGATAACCTTGATGTGATCAGCTAGCAAAAGCTGTGGAGAGAGGTGGAAGTATGGATGGAGCTGGAGGATAAGTAACCCCCACTTCCTGCTCTTCTACAATCCACTATAATAACAAGTGTTGTAGGAATCAGGAGGACCAGAGAGACCTTGGGGTATATACGGGAGGATCTTTATTGAGTGCACTCAGACCCAGCAGATTTAACATCCAAAAACTGGGCCCAGAACAAAGACGGCACTTGACTTCTATACACACTTCAAAAAGGGGGTGTGCTAGCTTGAAACAGACTTACAGTGGCACGAAAGTCAGGATACAGAGGCAGAACAAAGGCAGTTAATCAAGTTGTGACAGGTTCATAACTCAGGATTACACATGACCATTGCTATACAGCCCAGATGTCTGTTACCTAGATTTCCTCTAGTGCCTAGCACGGGCTTATCCCATAACCTTCACTATGGTGGCCAGGTGGCTGTATCTCAGGCCTGCTCAGATGGTTTATGACCTTCACTCCACTGCTTAGATAAAAGAGAATACTTGAAGTTACTAGTTACAGAGAACAGGAATCTATAAACTCATACCATAAGAGAAAGGAAAATTTGTCTTTCTCCTCCCTATGTTGAAGGAGTGCTGGGAGAGTCTCCAGGGCACATTCCTTTTTGTCCTGGCTTCTTAGACAGTATAAAGACTTTTCCTGGGTCTGGGCTGTGCCTGTTTCTGCCTCTGGGACAAGTCAGCCTAATACAGGAAAGCTTATTTCTCCTTTTTTAATTTTATTTTTCTTTCTTTCTTTAATTTCACACCTCAAAAGTAGTGAGGCAGGAGAATAGGGTCTGGAGGCAGGGAACCTAAGACCAATGCACACTGACTTGCTAGAACTAAATCAAAAGGAAAACCCCAACTTTCCATGCCTAAGTAACAAAAAGACCAGAGGTTACTCCCTTTGCAAACCCACACCCTCTTCTGCCTGGAAATGGCAAATTGAAAGTATCTCTGATTGGTTGCTTTCTTCAACCAATCACATGTTTGCATAGGAGTGTAATTTTTGTAAGTTCACTTCAGCCTCTGATTGATTGTTGTCCACAACCAATGAGACTGATTGCTGGCCAAGTCTTCGTTTGCATAGAAGTGCAACTTTGTAACTTCACTTTAACCTCTGATTGGTTGCTTTTCCCTGCTCAGGCTGCTTCCACACTGGAGTACACTTTCATTTTCAATAAATCTCTACTTTTGTTTCTTTATTCTTTCCGTGCTTTGTTTGCACATTTTGTTCAAAACACCAAGATCCTAGACACCCTCCAATGGTAACAGTAGGGTTATGAGACCTTTATAAAAACAGTCACTGGATTTCTTATGGAAATATTATTGAAACTGTTTATATTTGTCAGGATACTGTATTAGGCCATTCTTGCATTGCTATAAAGAAATACCTGAGACTGAGTAAATTATGAAGAAAAGAGGTTTAATTGGCTTATAGTTCTGCAAGCTTTATAGGAAGCACAGTGGTCTCTGCTTCTGAGGAGGTCCCAGGAAGCTTTCAATCATGGCAGAAGGCAAAGGGGGGAGCAGGTGCATCACATGGCAAGAGTGGGAGCAAGAGGGAGAGAGAGTTAAGTGTCGCACACGTTTGAACAACCAGCTCTTGGCTGGGTGTAGTGGCTCACGCCTGTAATCCCAGCACTTTGGGAGGCTGAGGTGAGTGGATCACGAGGTCAAGAGATCAAGGCCACCCTCGTCAACATGGTGAAACCCTGTCTCTACTAAAAATACAAAAATTAGCTGAGTGTGTTGGTGCATGCCTGTAGTTCCAGCTACTTGGGAGGCTGAGGCAGGAGAATTGCTTGAACCCAGGAGGCAGAGGTTGCATGAGCTGAGACTGTGCCACTGCACTCCAGCCTGGTGACAGAATGAGACTCCATCTCAAAAAAACAAAAACAAAAAAACCAGCCAGCTCTTGCAAGAAGTCACTATTGTGAGGACAGTACAGGGAGATGATGTTAAGCCATTCATGAGAAACCCTCCACTATGATCTAACCACCTCCCACCAGGTCCCATCTCTGATACTGGGGACTACAATTTGGGCTGTATCAGATACTTTTCAGCAGCTACAAGTTGTAGAAAACCCAGTTCAGCTAAAAATGGAATTTATTGGCCCATGGAACTGAAGTCATAGGTTGGTTGGCCTTCAGGTACAGCATGATCCAGCAGCTCATATATGCTCATTTCCATAGTCTCAGTATTAGGTCTATTCTCAGTCATACTCTCCTTTTGTGTTCCAAAGATGGCTGCAAGAAGTTTCTGTAACTCTATGTTTTTAGATTAAAATGCAGTAGAAAAGAAAAATGTACCTCTCTGGTGACTCAAAATAGTTCATATATGGGATCTTACTGGCTCCAATTGGCCTGCCTTGGGTCATCTGTCTGTTTTCCAATCAATAACTGTGGCCAGAAGCATGGGATATGCTGATTGGCTTGAATCAATTGGTGCCTACCTCTGAAGTTGAGAGTAGGTCAATTTCTCCCAAAGCTCCAAGTTGGCAAATTGGGAGTCCTTGTTAAAAAGGGAGACCAGAGTCATTGTTCTTACACATATCATCATGTTCCCCTTGTGAGAACACACAACTTTGCTCTTTCTGAGCAATGGGTATGTTTGTACCTATGGATCTCATGACTCTTATATGTGTGTATATGTGTGTGTTAGGGGGGTGGGTGGGTATGGAGTGGGGTGGGGTGGATTCAAATGATAAATAAATTAGGGAGGAGAGAACATGAAGGTCAAGTAAGATAAAGCCAGGGAGAATTAGCACATAGAAATTAATGTCACAAACTTGTTCTTTGTCCTGGTCTCTCTGAGCTTTAGTTTCCTCATCTATAAAATGAGACTGTTAATCCCAACATCATGAAATTAAATGAGAAGAGGTCTGTAAAAGTTTGTGTAAACACAACCAGTTACAGAGTTTTTTGTTCTCTTCTATTCCTGCTGCTTCACTTGACTAGCCTAAAAAAAAGTTTGTGTAAATAGAAAGGAGTGGTCATTCTATCATTCAACAATCATTCATTAAAAGTGCCTACTATGTGCCAGGCTCTGTGCTGGGGATCTAATGATGGATAACACAGACATGATCCCTGGCCCAAAGGCAACAGAACTTTTCAAGTACAAGAAATTATTTTTATTATTATTAAAAGATGCTAATGCCAGAGGGGGATCTCCAACAAGTCATGGATGGTGCTATACTTTGGATATCTGTCCCCTAAAACCTCGTGTTGAAATTTGATTCTGGTGTTTGAGGTGAGACCTAATGGGAAGTGTTTGGGTCATGGGAGTGGATTCCTCATGAATAGATGAATGCCCTCCCTTGGAGGTGAGTAAGTTTCTCATCCACTGGCTCCTGTGAGAGGTGGTTGTTAAAAGAGCCTGGTACCTCCTGCTTGCTCTCTTGCTTCCTCTCTTGCCATGTGATCTCTGCACATGCCAGCTCCCTTTCACCTTCCTGCATGAGTGGAAGCAGCCTGAGGCCCTCACCAGATGCCTCCTGGACCTTCCAGCCTGCAGAACCATGAGCCAAATAAACCTCTTTTCTTTATAAATTACTCAGCCTCAGGTATTCCTTTCTAGCAACACAAAATGGATAAGGCAGATGTGCCTTGGGCCACACGGTGGTGGAGCTGGGACTCAAACCCAGAATCTCCTGGCTCTCTCTGTTGCTTCCCATGGCCTCTCCCTTCCCCACACAGTAGCTACCCCTTGGTTAATAGGTCAGACTTCCCTCTGGTGCACTTAGGAATTGCATTTGATGTTGCTCTTCCTGGCTTCAGGAGCAGACAGGTCCTTCCTACTGATAACTGGAGTGCAGAATTAATCATGGCTTTGTGGTTGCACTTTCCCTACCAGTAGCCCTGCACTGCTGCCCAGAGAGGGAGCTGGAGTGAGAGCACTAGGTAATGATTTTTGTGTTTTGGGATGAGGCCACTGGGAGGAGGTCAGGGCTGCTCCGCTCTGTGGGTACATATGCCTGAGTGCATATGCACATTTGGGCATGCAGGCTGTGTGTGTGTGTGTGTGTGTGTGTGTGTGTGTGTTTGTGTGTGTGTGTGTGTTTGTGTGTGTGTGTGTGTTTGTAAGTGTTGGGACTATTGCTGGAAAAGGTCGGGACTCTCCCAAAAGGAACCTGGGATCTAGACCTTGTTCCACCATTCTCTCGCTGGGTCACTAAGGCCAAATCATCCCTCCCCTGTGGGCCTGCATTTTCTTCACTGTAAAATAGGGGTAATCCTTGCCTCATTCCTTGCCTTCCTCATGAGAAGGCTGCGAACATCAAAGAAGACCAGGAGGAAGAAACTGAAAAGGGCAGAACACCCACAGAGGCAGAATGACCTCATTGTTGGAGTCTAGACAGCCTCTATTCAGGTCCCAGCTCCCCCATTTACTACTGGCTGCATGACCTCAACTTCACCTCTCTGGGCCTCAGTTCCTCATTTGCAAAATAGGGAGAATATGAGAAGTTACCCAAATTGATCAAATCTAAGATTCCATCAATTATCAGATATCTATATTTAATGTACCATAAATAAAGAAAAAAAGGCCACTAATTGGCCTTGCCCTGATTTTTCTGACCTGAGATATGGGTGCCAAGGTGTATGTGGCACTGTGGGATCATGACAAGTGACATTGGGCCAGGGTAGCTGAGACCCCATGCCTGGGAACTAGGCAATGATACAGATTCCTCAAAGGATGGGTCACAAACCACATGCCATGTCTACCTCTTAATCTACCCGCATGCCAGATGGCCCCAGCTCCCGTCAGTGAGATTATGAACTATATTTAAGTCATTAACTAAAACTCAAATACTACTGGGAAAGGAAGAAGGGGTGGGTGCCAGGTAGAAAAAGCCCTACATTGATGGAACTCACCTTGATTTTCTCAAAGGCACACAAATCCTAATTGACTGAAATTAATCTGAAATGACCAGGGCTGCTCATTGGCTGGTTTAGGTTTCCACCACCAGGGAATGGGGAGCTTGAGACACAGACTACTTTTGGTTGCAGAAAAAATAAATTGTGTTTCTTGTGTAAACCAAAAGGTATCAGAGACAAGTCTCAATCAATTTAGAAGTTTATTTTGCCAAGGTTAAGGACATGTCAATGGCACAGCCTCAGGAGGTCCTGATGACATGTGCCCACGGTGGTTGGGCTACAGCTTGGTTTTATACATTTTAGGGAAACATAAGGCATCAATCAATACATGTAAGATGTGCATTGGTTCAGTCTGGAAAGGAAGGACAACTTGAAGCGGGGAGAGAGAGGTTCCAGGTGGCAGGTGGATTCAAAGATTTTCTGATTAGCAATTGGTTGAAAGAGTTTATTTAAAGACCTGGACTCAATAGAAGGGAGTGTCTGGATTAAAATAAGTGGTTGTGGAGACCAAGGTTTTTATTACGCAGATGAAGTCTTCAGATAGCAGGCTTCAGAGAGAATAGATTGTAAATGTTTCTTAACAGACTTAAAGAGTCTGTTCTGTCTTAAGGTCTCTGCTTTAATGTTAATGCTGGTTAGCTGTGCCTTTCTCCACAGGGAGAAAGGTATGATGAGACATGTCCAACTACCCATTCCCATCATGGCCTGAACTAGTGTTTCAGGTTTACTTTGTCAGGCCTCTGAGCCCAAGCTAAGCCATTATATCCCTTGTGACCTGCACGTATACATCCAGATGGCCTGAAGCAACTGAAGATCCACAGAAGTGAAAATAGCTTAACTCATGACATTCCACCATTGTGATTTATTTCTGCCCCACCCTAACTGATCGATGTACTTTGTAATCTCCCCCATCCTTAAGAAGGTACTTTATAATCTCCCCCACCCTTAAAAAGTTTCTTTGTAATTCTCACCATCCTTGAGAATGTACTTGGTGAGCTTCCCCCCCCTGCCCCCAAAACATTGCTCTAAACTTCACTGCCTATCCCAAAACCTATACGAACCAATGATAATCCCACCACCCTTTGCTGACTCTCTTTTTGGACTCAGCCCCCCTGCACCTGGGTGAAATAAACAGCCATGTTGCTCACACAAAGCCTGTTTGGTGGTCTCTTCATACGGACACATGAAATGTATTTTAGAATGCCCTTGGCCAAGAGGAGGAGTCCATTCAGTTAGTTAGGGGATTAGAATTTTATTTTTGGTTTACATTTGCGTACCTGAGTTTGTGTACTGGGAAATCCACACCTCCTATACATTAAAATACACATGCCCCCATAAATAAATGAGCATTCATGTATATATTGATATACGATATGTCTAGAAAAAAGAATCAAAGGAGAAATGCCAAATGCTAACAGATTCTCTCTTGATGGGGCTACCTTGGTTTGTATCAGTTATCCCACAGATTTGGCTAGTGTCACAAAGATCAGAAAGCAGTGGCTTTAATAAGGGAGGAAAGGAAAGGGTGAAATGGATGTGGTCCAGGACAACTGAAAGAGCTGACTGATATGTGGGACCAGGCTCTTTCTGCCTCATTGCTCCACTCTCTCTAACACTTGGCTTCTACCTCATGATCTAGTCTGGCTGTCCAGGCCCCTCCATCACATCTGCATTCCATCTAATGAGAAGGGAGACAAGGGAAAGGGAAGGCAGGTTTCTTTATTGTTTTTTCTTAAGGACACAATTGAATGTTGCACGTATCACTTCCTCTCACATGTCTTGGACATATCCTGGTCACGTGGTCACAGCAGCTGCAAGGGATACTGGGAAAGGAAGTCTTTAGCTGGGTAGTTTTGTGTCCCAGTGAAGCACATCTCTGAACATTCCAGCTCTGGAGCTTCCTGTGGGCTTGGCTGAGATCTCTGTTGGAGTCCACCACAGCCCAGCTGCTCTCTCCACCCAATCCATTTCCCTTGGCCTGCCCACACCCACCCTAGGTATTGGTCCTGAAAGCATCTGCCAATTCAGTGTGCCAATCTCCTTCCCAGAGCCAGTTTCCCAGAACACACTGCCTAAAATGCACTGTAAAATGGAACAATACGGTTGTAAGGATTAGATGTGATATTTTAAAATGAAACACTTCCATTGAGTAGGTGCTGAATAAATAATGAAACTGGCAAACACTCCTACAGATAGCACTGCCTCTTCCAGATGGTGTTCTAAGCCCTTTTCACGCGTAACATCATTCACTCTTTGCAGCCAGCCTATGAGGGTGGTACTATCATTCCTATTTTACAGATGAGGAAGCTGAGGCTCAGAGAGGTTAAGTACTACGCTCCAGCTGCCCAGTTTGTAATTACTCTGATGCAGCACAGACACCTGTCAACCGGTGTGTCAGGATTACAAGGCCAGAGCTAGGAGGACGGTGATGCGGGAAAGGAACCTGGGCCTCGGTCGCCGTTGCTGGGAACCTCCAACCCTGTCACCTTATGGGCTCTTCGAGGCTCCCATGCAACCACAGATGGAAGTGCTTTGTAAACTGTAGAGTACTGGCCACCACCGAGGTGTGGTCATCTCTCGTGATTCTTTTTATAACAATGATAATTGGGCCCATTTGTGGGGCACTTACCATGTGCCAGGCCCTACATTAAACACTTGGCAAACATGATGTCATTTACTTCTCACCAACCCCACGAGGCGGGCGGCTGTCACTGTGAGGCTATAGAGGCTCCAGGAAGTTGGGTCAATTGCCTTAGGTCCCAGGGCTGGGAGGTGGCGACGTGAGACATGAGCCCAGGTTGGAGTGAGGCTGGAGGGCATCCCTCACCTTGGGGCCTGTGGAAGGATGTTGTTCCTGCTACGCAGCGGCCCTCGAACAGCCACTTCTCAGCTTCCACTGCACTGACTCTAAGTGGACGGGGACTCGTTTTCTGGGGCTGGCCAGTCTCCCAGAGCAAGGGGGTCCAGGGAGTTCCTAGGGGATGGAAGATACAGAGATCCACCCTGGGAAGGCCCCTGGTTTGAGGGGGAGGCTCAGCTTCTGCCCAGGCAGAGCCACTGGTCCGAGGGGTACCCCTGGGAGAGCTCCTGGTGTGGCGGGAGAGGCACAGGCTCTGGGGAGGCCCCCAGTTTGAGGGGGAGGCTCAGCTTCTGCCCGGGCAGAGGCACTGGTCCAAGGGGTACCCCTGCGGGACCTCCTGGTGTGGCAGGAGAGGCACGGGTTCTGCCTCGGGGGAGACCCCTGTCTAATGAGGGAGGCTTGGCCTCTGCCCTTGCTCCCTGCTGACGGAGACTCTGGATACCAGCAGATGCCCCAGGAAAGAAGAAGCAGGGATGAGAAGGGGCTGAGGAAGGAGGAAGCTGGGCAGGGCTCTGGCCAGAGGCCCATCTCTCCTACCTCACCCTCTCCCATCTGCCTGAGGCCTCTGTACCAAGCCTGTGAGTAACTGCCCGGCGGCGGCACGGCCAGTCATGAGGACGTGATGGGGCGCCATGAGGAAGCCATGCAGGCTCTGGTGAGGAGGACCTGCTGATTCAGGGGCTCTCCAGGCTGCTTGTGCCCTGGGCCAGCTCCACTGTCTGCCTGGGCTGCGCCTGCCCCTTGCTGTGTAGCCCCAGGCCACTCCTCCTTCGCAGGCCTCAGTTTCTCCATCTGCGCATGGGAAAATGGCCCTGGACAGCCTCTCTCCCCGTGTGGCTCGGCCACCTCAGGCCACAGACCCACCAGGAGCCCTCTATCTGGGAAAGCTGCTCCTGAAGACCTCCTGCCTCTGGTTGCCATCCTGGGTGGCTCCGTTCCTCACACCTTCTCAGCCCCATGGCCCCCAGAGAGTCCCTTTGGAAGATGTCTTTGCCACCACAGCTAAAGGAGAGTCCTTGCCTGCCAGTGACTTTGACTTCATGATCTGCGCATCCCCGGGCTGGATGGCATGACACAGTCCCGGTTCTCCTCCTGCTGCTCTGTCGCCTCTGCACCCTCCTGCCGTCTGTCACCCCCACACCCCCACCCCATGTTGGCAGGGTGCATGGGGTGGGGGACACTCAGCAAGAGGGCCTCTCTATAACAGTGACTCCCAGGGCTCATGTCCAGTGGGGCTTTCCCACGGGGGTGTCCCCAGTACAACCCGGCAGGATAAATTAGGAAGATGCTCGCTGCAGTTCCCCATGCCCTACTGTGGACATGCGGAGTGATTTTCCCCTTCCTCATCGTCATTAGTGAGGCCTTGGTATTACCCCACCCCAGGGGGTTTTGGTCTGGGACCCAAAGCCAGGTACCCTTCAGATCTTCAGATGCTATGCTCTGAAGAGTTGGGACTGTATATATCTTGCACATTTTTGTAGCCCAGTTCTGTCTTCCAGGTCTGGCACATAGTAGGTGTTCAGTACATATTTGTAGACTCAATGGGGGACTGACTGGTGGAAGAAATGCATCACATGTTATCTGCACAAAGAGGTTGCATGATACTGTTGGGAAGAGAGAGGAGAAAGGCCTGTGAGGGCCCAGCACGGTGCCGGACGCACAGCAGGGCCTGGTGTGGGCCGACAGTGGTTGTGACACCTGGCTGCAGTTTGACAGGGCTGAGTGATGTGAGCTTGCACCTGTTGCCCCGGGTTCCTTCGGGCCTTGATTCAGATTCCTGCCCATGGCCTTTCTGATGGGTCCAGGCCAGCATCTGTCAGAGGAGCTCAGAAATTCTGAAATCTCAGCCTCCAGCTCCCAAGGACTTGTGGGGCCGTCCAGACCCTGAAGTTGTCGGCCATGCCCTCAGCAGTAACTGGAAGGGCAACCAGCAGCCTTTAGAGGACTCCATCTGAAAAAACAAGGCTGAGGCAGGACTTCACATGGAGGGTGACTCCTGGGCTGTGCCAGGCTTTGGATCAGTCCCTGAGTTTCTGCTGAACACCTGTGGTGTGCCTTACCTGGGGAGGGATGGGCTCTGGGAAAGCTGTGAGAAGCAGCTGCTGACGTGGAGTTTGATGTCAGGCACACTTGCAGTCAAACCCTACCTGGTGACCCTGGAGAAATTCCTTCACCCCCCTGAGCCTCAGTTTCCTCATGTGGCCAGATGACTAAGTGATGCCTGTTGGAGCATGGAGCACAGCCTCGTATGCTGGAGCTTTTAGAAAACAGCACCTACCTTTTACACTTAGTTCTAGGATACAGTTTTGACCCTAAGTATCTCTCTCACATCCCAGCGGGGGAGATGGAATTGGAGAGAAGAAAGCTGGTAGTTCATGAATCCCACCATGGCATGGATCCCATGTGACATGCAACGGGGAAGAGCTGAGACAGAAGCTCATCTAGATTAGAGTGATCAGGGAGGGCTTTCTGGAGAAGGTGGCCCCTGAGCTGAGCCCAAGGGAGGAAAAGGCTGTGGACAGGTGGATGGGAGAACAGAGGGTGTGTGGGCAGGGGGACAGGGTGTGGGAGCCATGGTGGTGGGATAGGACCCATACGCTGAACCTAGGTACAGTGTTAATGGGAGGCAGTGGGGTGACCTGTAGACTCTCAAGGACAATTTGGGGTGTAACAAGAATGGGGTGGGAGGCAGGGCCCACAGTCTTCTGGTGGGGGTGCAGGTGAAAGTCACTGAGTTGGCTCGGTTTAAGGAAGGTTTATTTCTTCAGCACCCAGCAGAGTTGAAATAGGTCTTGGCAGTTCAGGGGAGAGATGGGGGTGAGGGGGCTACAGCCTCGAATCGCCTTCAGGATAAAGTCCAAGCCCTCAGCCCGGCCTGCAGGGACCTTTGGAATTGGGCTTCTTCTCACCTCTCCAGCCTGAGCATCCCCACCCCAATCCTCTAGCCATGTTGTGGCACACCCAGTTCCCTGAGCGTGCCTCTGCGCCACTGCTCCATGGATCCTTCTGCCTGGAACGCCTTCCCTCATAACCACCTGGAAGACCCCCACTAACCCCTTAAGACTTGGGTTAACATGACCTCCTCCATGATATCTGCCTTGATCTACCCAGGAGGATGGTGGCAGGACATACGGGTGGTATCCCATAGCACTTGCTATCCACAGACTTCATAGCCAGTTCATTTTGCTCTCATGATAACTGGCTGTGTGACGTTGGGCAAGTAAATAAACTCCTCTGTCCCTCTGCAAAATAGGGGCAATAATTGTAGCTGCCTTGGTTGGGCTAGCACTTGTAAAGACTTTAGAAGAGTGCCTGGTGCTTAATAAATAGTAAATGTTACCCATTATTAAAATAATTACTCTTACCTCATAGGGCTGTTATGAGGATTAGAAGTTAAGTGCTTGTATCATGCTTGGAACATAGTGAGCTCTAAGGAATGAGAGCTATCATCCCCACTGTCTTCATTGTCCCCCTCATCCCCACAATGATCCTCACCATCCCCAATACCATCCTTACCATCCCCACTGCCATCTCCATCATCCCTACCACCATCCCCAACATCCCCACCATTATCCCCATTACCATCCCCACCATTTCCACCATTCCCACCATGGTCATCATCACCCCTACCATTGCCATCATCATCCGCACCATTCCCACCATCCCTGCCATCACCATCCCCATCCCCACCATCATCCCCACCACCATCCCCATTACCATCCCCACCACCGGTTCCACCACTCCCACCATGGTCACCATGGTGGTGACCCCACCAACCCCATCATCATCCGCACCATCCCCACCACCATTCCCACCATCCCTACCATCCCCACCACCATTCCCACCATCCCTACAATGCCCACCACCATCCCTACCATTGTCCGTCATCCCCAATATCCCCACCACAATTCCCACCATCCCTACCATCCTCACCACCATTCCCACCATCCTTACCATCCTCACCACTTTTCCCACCATCCCTACCATCCCCACCACCATTCCCACCATCCCTACCATCCTCACCACCATTCCCACCATCCCTACCATCCTCACCACCATTCCCACCATCCCTACAATCCCCACCACCATCCCTACCATCCTTACCATCCTCACCACCATTCCCACCATCCCTACAATCCCCACCACCATCCCTACCATTGTCCGTCATCCCCAATATCACCACAATTCCCACCATCCCTACCATCCCCACCACCATTCCCACCATCCCTACAATCCCCACCACCATCTCTACCATAATCCGTCATCCCCACTATTCCCACCATTTCCACCATCCCTACCATCCTCCCCACCCTCCCCACCATCATCCTCAACACCATCCTCATTACCATCCCCACCACCATTTCCACCATTCCCACCATCTCCAATACCACCCCCACTATCATCCCCAATATCCTCACCAGCATCTCCATTACCATCCCCACCACCATTTCCACCATTCCCACCAACCATGCCACCATCCTCACCATCCGCACCACCATCCCCAGCACCACCCCACCATCCCCACCATCACTACCACCATTTCTACCCCCCCACCACATCCCCACCACCATTCCCACCATACCCACCACCATCCCCACCATCTCCACCATCATTCCCACACCCCACCCCTCACCATCCCCACCAACATCCCACCATCCGTACCATCATCCCCACCAACATCTCATCATCCCCACCACCATCCCCACCACCATCCCCACCAACATCCCACCATCCCCACCAACATCCCCAC
The DNA here is from genome assembly GCF_047675955.1 of Chlorocebus sabaeus. Classification (NCBI taxonomy): domain Eukaryota; kingdom Metazoa; phylum Chordata; class Mammalia; order Primates; family Cercopithecidae; genus Chlorocebus; species Chlorocebus sabaeus. Next base: position 119,907,666 of record NC_132923.1, on the reverse strand, counting down.
CAACATCCTCACCATCCTCAACATCCCCACCATTCCCACCAACATCCCCACCACCATCCCCACCAACATCCCCACCATTCCCACTATCCCCACAACCATCTCCACCATTATCCCCACCATCATCCCCACCAACATCCCCATTATCCCCACCACCAACCCCATCACAATTTCCACTACCATCCTCACCATCCCCACTACTGTCCCCATCATTCCCACCACGACTGTCACCATCCCCACCCCCATGATCTCCCCAACCCCTATTATCTCATTATCATCTCCACCATCCCCACCCCCCATCATTTCCACCCCAATCCCCACCAACCTCGCCACTATCCCCACCATCTCTACCACCATCCCCACCAACATCCCACCATCCTCACCATCATACCCACCTATATCCCACCATCCCCACCACTGTCCCCACCACCATCCTCAACATCCCCGCCATTCCCATGATCCCCATCACCATCCCCACCACCATCCCCACCAACATCCCCACCAACATCCCACCATCCCCACCAACATTCCACCATCCTCACCATCATCCCCACCAACATCCCCACCAACATCACACCATTCCTGCCACCATCCCCACCAACATCCCACCATCCCCACCAACATCACCACCAACATTCCACCATTCCCATCACCATCCCCACCAACATCCTCACCATCCTCACCATCCCCACCAACATCCCCACCATCTCCACCACCATCCCCACCAACATCCCACCATCCCCACCAACATCACCACCAACATTCCACCATTCCCATCACCATCCCCACCAACATCCTCACCATCCTCACCATCCCCACCAACATCCCCACCATCTCCACCACCATCCCCAACAACATCCCACCATCCCCACCACCATCCCCACCACCATCCCCACCACCATCCCCACCAACATCCCACCATCCCCACCAACATCCCCAACAACATCCCACCAACATCCCACCAACATCCCACCATCCCCACCAACATTCCACCATCCTCACCACCATCCCCACCAACATCCCACCAACATCCCACCAACATCCCACCATCCCCACCAACATCCCCACCAACATCCCACCAACATCCCACCATCCCCACCACCATCCCCACCACCATCCCACCAACATCCCACCGTCCCCACCACCATCCCCACCACCATCCCACCATCCCCACCAACATCCCCACCAACATCCCCACCAACATCCCACCATCCCCACCACCATCCCCACCACCATCCCACCAACATCCCACCATCCCCACCAACATCCCCACAAACATCCCACCATCCCCACCAACATCCCACCATCCCCACCAACATCCCCACCAACATCCCACCATCCTCACCACCATCCCCACCACCATCCCCACCAACATCCCACCATCTCCACCAACATCCCCACAAACATCCCACCATCCCCACCAACATCCCACCATCCCCACCAACATCCCCACAAACATCCCACCATCCCCACCATCCCCACCAACATCCCACCATCCCCACCAACATCCCCACCAACATCCCACCATCCTCACCACCATCCCCACCACCATCCCCACCAACATCCCACCATCCCACCACCATCCCCACCAACATCCCACCATCCCACCACCATCCCACCACCATTCCCACCACCATCCCCACCACCATCCCACCATCCCACCACCATCCCCACCAACATCCCACCATCCCCACCACCATCCCCACCACCATCCCCACCACCATCCCCACCACCATCCCACCAACATCCCACCATCCCCACCAACATCCCCACAAACATCCCACCATCCCCACCACCATCCCCACCACCATCCCCACCAACATCCCACCATCCTCACCACCATCCCCACCACCATCCCCACCAACATCCCACCATCCCCACCAACATCCCACCATCCCACCACCATCCCCACCACCATCCCACCATCCCACCACCATCCCCACCAACATCCTCACCATCCTCACCACCATCCCCACCAACATCCCACCATCCCCACCACCATCCCCACCAACATCCTCACCAACATCCCACCATCCCCACCACCATCCCCACCAACATCCTCACCAACATCCCACCATCCCCACCAACATCCCCACCAACATCCTCATCATCCTCACCATCCCACCATTCCACCATTCCCACCACCATCCCCACCAACATCCTCACCAACATCCCACCATCCCACCACCATCCCCACCAACATCCCACCATCCCCACCAACATCCCCACAAACATCCTCATCATCCTCACCATCCCACCATCCCACCATCCCCACCACCATCCCCAACATCCTCACCAACATCCCACCATCCCCACCAACATCCCCACCAACATCCTCACCAACATCCCACCATCCCCACCAACATCCCCACCAACATCCCACCATCCCCACCATCCCCACCACCATCCCACCATCCCACCACCATCCCCACCAACATCCTCACCATCCTCACCACCATCCCCACCAACATCCCACCATCCCCACCACTATCCCCACCAACATCCTCACCATCCTCACCACCATCCCCACCAACATCCCACCATCCCCACCAACATCCCCACCAACATCCCCACCAACATCCCCACCAACATCCCCACCAACATCCCCACCAACATCCTCACCATCCTCACCAACATCCCCACCAACATCCTCACCATCCTCACCAACATCCCCACCAACATCCTCATCATCCTCACCAACATCCCCACCAACATCCCATCATCCCCACCACCACCCCCACCAACATCCCACCATCCCACCATTCCCACCAACATCCCCACCAACATTCCACTATCCCCACCACCATCCCACCATCCTCACCAACATTCCACTATCCTCACCACCATCGCCACCACCATCCCCACCACCATCCCCACCAACATCCCACCAACATCCCACCATCCCCACCAACATCCCCAACAACATCCCACCATCCCCACCAACATCCCCAACAACATCCCACCATCCCCACCACCAACCCCACCAACATCCCACCATTCCCACCACTATCCTCACCACCATCCCACCACTCCCACCACCATCTCCACCAACATCCCCACCAACATTCCACCATCCCCACCACCATCCCCAACAACATCCCACCATCCCCACCAACATCCCCAACAACATCCCACCATCCCACCACCAACCCCACCAACATCCCACCATTCCCACCACTATCCTCACCACCATCCCACCACTCCCACCACCATCTCCACCAACATCCCCACCAACATTCCACCATCCCGACCACCATCCCCAACAACATCCCACCATCCTCACCACCAACCCCACCAACATCCCACCATTCCCATCACTATCCCCACCAACATTCCACCATCCCCACCATTCCCACCATTCCCACCACTATCCCCACCAACATCCTCACCATCCCCACCATTCCCACCATTCCCACCATCTCCACCACCATCCCCATCATCATCCCCACCAGCATCCCACCATCCCCACCACCATCTCCACCATCATTTTCACCATCCTCACCACCCCCATCACCATTCCCACCACCATCCCCACCATCATCCTCACCACTATTCTCACCATCTCCATCAACATCCCCACCATCCCCACCTCCATGTCCACCATCATCCCCACCATCCCCACTATCCCCACCACCATCCTCACCATTCCCACCACCATTCCCTTCATCTCCACCACCATGCCCACCACCATCCCACCATCATCCCTATCATCCCACCACCATCCCCACCATCCGTTTGCCCACTTGCCTCCTCCACACTGTGAACCCCTAAGGCATGGCTGTGCATCCCAGCCCCTGCCTGCTGCTTCTATCTTCCATCCCACCGTCTTCCCTCCCTCCCTTCCTGGCCACAGAGGTCTTCTTGCAGCTCCCTCAACCATGGAGGCAATTTTCCAGCCCAGGGCCTTTGCATAAACTTCCCACCCACTCCCCCCGCCTGCCCCTGGCCCCCGACCTGGAACACTCTGTTCCTGACACTGTCTGGGGCCTTCTTATCCAAAGTTTCAGTTTAAATGTTGCCTCGCCCAGGAGGCTTTCTCAGACCTCTTTGTTTTCTTCCTTTACAGACCTAATCATGATTTATAATTAAGTGTACTGTTTTAAAACTTATTATCTCTTCTTTCCACCAATATGTCAGTTTCATGAGGACAAAGCTCTCTCTGGCTCCTTATTGCTACATCCCCAGAGCTCCAGGCAGTGCCTGGCATCTAAATAGGCCTTTGAGTGAAATGGAATTCTGTGCTTTGACATGAGGAAGGGGAATCAAGGAAGGCTCCCTGGAGGAGGTGTTTAGAGATAGAAAGAAAATGCAGAGAAGATGGGTGGTCAACAGTGAGGACAGTGTTGAGGTGCTCAGAGATAGATGGAATGGACCCAGGGGAGCCCCTTTACCCTCCCTGGAATATTTTTAGTCCTACCTGAGCCCCCAGAACTTCTGTCTAAGTGTGATCTTGCTCCAGGCAAGCTCTCCTGTAAAATTCCAGAGCCAGGTATACCCAATTCTGCAACGTGGTAGTTGCATGACTGTACAAGTCCCTTAACAACACTGGGCCTCAGTGACCTCATCTATTAAATGGGTTGGTGATTAATGGTCAGCATTTATGGAGGTTCCCACACGGTGCTAAGTGCTTTACACGTATCAGCTAACTGAATCCTCACTGCTGCCTGTAAGACAGGTACTATTGAATCAGAGGCCCGGAGAGAGCTCCATGCGGTTGGTCATACTGGTGAAGAGCTTGGCTCCATGACTGGTGAACTCTCAGCACAAGGGTTGCCAGTGAAACTCATGGTATAGGCATTTGTTTCCCTCCAAGAGGGACAGCAGCCCCAGTGCCCCTGGACGCTGACTAGGACTGAGTCAGGCCCATCCTCACTGGAGTCCCAACCTTAAGGCTGCCTGCACGGAGTGACGTCTGCAGATATGTGGGTCTCTCTCTGAACCTGGTCAGGCTTCATGCCCCTCAGAGCCTGCCCTGATGTTACCCCTAGCAGGGCTGTGAGTCACCTGGTTCCACCTCCCTGGCTGTGAGCCCGGCCAGCTGCTTTTGTGCCTCACATTTTTATGCCAGTTAATTACAACCATTACTGTCATTATGAAAAAGTTATGTGATCTCAAGCAGGTCCGGGAAGGCCCCAAGGCACCTGGGGGAGCTGTCATCCGTGGATGTTTGAGAGGAGGCTCTTCTGTGCCTGCCTGTTCTATCTTCCATTGGACTGGGACCCTTTGAGGTTAAAGATGGTGTCCCCCCTTAGGCTGGTGTCCTGGACAAAAATTCTAAAAGAATCTTTTAAAAGGCATGACTGAGCTGTCAAGAAAGTAGAGGAAACGCTCAAAAGCCAAAAAAAAAAAAAAAAGAAAAGAAAAGAAAAGAAAAAAAGAATGTGTACACAAATCAAGAGGGGGTGAGCCCTCGACTGGCAACTGGCCTAAAAGATTCCTGTAAACTAGAGCTTTGTTGTTTTTTAAGTTGTGGTCAACTTTACGCGGAGTAAAATTCACCCTTTTTAGTATAAAGTTATTTGAGTGTTGACAAACGCACAGAGTTGCGTACCCACCTTCACAATCAAGGTGTAGAAATTTCATCTGTCGTCAATGTCCCTGAGTCCTTTGGAAGTCGATCCCTGTTCTCATCTCTGCCTCCTGGCAAACACTGATCTGGCTTCTCTTCCTATATTTTTACCTTTTCCAGGATGTCACAAAAGTGGAATCATCCAGCAACATGCTGTCTTTTGAGTCTGTCTTTCACTTAGCATGAGGCAATTGAGATTCATCTGTGTTGTGTTTCTAAGTGTGTTAGTACTGTGCAGATGTGCCACAGTCTGCTGATCCACTCACTTGCTGAAGAATATCTGAGCTGTCCTCAGCTTTTGCTTATTAGGTATTTTATTTATTTATTTATTTATTTATTTATTTATTTATTTAGACAGTCTCTCTCTGTCTCCCAGGCTGGAGTGCAATGGCGTGATCTTGGCTCACTGCAACTTCCGCCTCCCAGGTTCCAGCGATTCTGGTGCCTCAACCTCCCGAGTAACTGGGATTACAAGTGTGCGCCACCATGCCCAGCTAATGTTTGTGTTTTTAGTAGAGACAGGGTTTCACCATTGTTGGCCAAACTAGTCTCAAACTCCTATCCTCAAATGATCCGCCCCGCTCAGCCTCCCAAAGTGCTGGGATTACAGGGTGAGTCACTGGGCCCGGCCTCATTTATTGATTTTTAAGACAGGATCTTGCTCTGCTGCTCAGGCTGGAGTGCAGTGGTACAATCATGGCACTGCAGCCTCAAACTCTTGAGCTCAAGCAATCCTCCTACCTCAGCCTCCTGAGTAGCTGGGACTACAGGCGTGTACCACCAGGCCCTGCTAATTATTTCTTTATTTTTTTGTAGAGACAGAGTCTCACAATGTTGCCAAGGCTGGTCTCAAACTCTTGAGCTCAAGCAATCCTCCCACCTCAGCTTCCCAAAGCGCTGGGATTACAGGTGTGAGCCACTGCACCTGGCCTGCTTTTGGTTATTATGAGTAAAGCTGTTACCAACATTCATGCATAGGTTATGGTGTAAATGTAGTTTTTTCACTTCACTTGGGTAAATAGCTGGGAGTGAGATTGCAGGATTGTATGGTCAGGGTTTGTTTGACTTCATAAGAAGCTGCCAAGCGGTTTTTCAAAGGGGATGTGCCATTTGGTACCCCCTCTCCCACTACAATGTAGAGCTTTGCTTTTAACAGATGCAGGGGAGATAGAAGACGTAGCCCAAGGCCTGACTGAGTAGAAAGTGGGGTCTGAGATCCCACACGAAGTCAGAGCTTCTGCAGGCAACATCCTTAGCGAAAGGGCAAACTGGAAAAAGATCTTCCTTCTAAAGGGGTATGGCAAGAAAAGGGGTGGTCTTGGCTTTCACTCAGAATAAAGATGGAAATAAACTCTCCCCTGAGCCAGCCCTCAGGTGAGATCAGGGCCCAAATTCCCACTTCTTGCTTGTTCCAGAAACACCAGGATGAGAACCTAGTTTCAAGGTGAATAGAACTCCCTGGTGAATAGAACTCCCAGGTCTCCAGCAAAAGCAAACTAAAATCCCTTCTAGAGAAATAGGTATCAAACCAGACCTTATAAAGTTCCTACAGTTAGAGTCCTAATGATCATGAGCTCACAATGAAAACATTTAAAAACATGCAAAGAAACCACAAACAGAGGAATCAGACCTGTAAACACTTCAGGTATTGGAATTAGAGTATTGGGTAATAAGGGTGCTACATAATTTAAATAACAGCGTCCCACTGGGCGCAGTAGCTGACACCTGCAAGCCCAGCACTTTGAGAAGGTCACTTTAGGCCAGGAGTTCAAGACCACCCTGGGCAACATAGTGAGACCCCCCACATCTCCACAAAATATTTTTCAAAAATTAGCTGGGTGTGGTGGTGTGAGCCTATAGTCCCAGCTACTTGGGAGGCTGAGGTGGGAGGATCGCTGGAGTCTCGAAGTTTGAAGCTGCAGTGAGCTATGATAGTGCCATTGCACTTCAGCCTGGGTGACAAAGTGAGATCCTGTTTGTAAAAAAAAACAAACAAACAAACAAATACAAAAAAAGAAACATAAAAGCATAAGCACAGAACGAGAGACTATTAAAAAGGACCAGACTTAGTTTCTTATAAAAATTAAATGTACATTTACCATATGAGCCAGTAATACCTAAGTATTTGCCAAAGAGAAATGAAAACACGACCATGAGAAGATTTGTAATGAAAGTTCATAAAAGTTTATAATAGCCCAACACTGAAAACAACATGAATGTCCATCAACAGCGAGCAGATAAGCGAATTGTAATTTATAATGGAATACTACTTAGCAATAACAAGCATGGTGGATACTTCCTTTTCTTTTCTTTTTATTTTTCTTTTTTCTATCTTTTTTTTTTTTTTTTTTTTTTTTTTTTTTTTGGAGACAGAGTCTCGCTGTGTCGCCCAGGCTGAAGTGCAGTGGCTCGATCTCGGCTCACTGCAAGCTCCGCCTCCCGGGTTCATGCCATTCTCCTGCCTCAGCCTCCTGAGTAGTTGGGATTACAGGTGCCCGCCACCATGCCTGGCTATTTTTTTTGAATTTTTAACAGAGACGGGGTTTCACCGTGTTAGCCAGGATGGTCTTGATCTACTGACCTGGTGATCCGCCCGCCTCGGCCTCCCAAAGTGCTGGGATTACAGGTGTGACCCACTGAGCCTGGCCTCTTTTTTTTTTTTTAGTATCCTTGGAAGAGGGCCAAGTGGGTGACTTATGAGATCAATTGTCAGATACGTTCAAACACATGAATCTAAAAAACATTTTGCAGAGAGAAAGAAACAAGATGCAAAAGAATACCAAGTCTATGATTTCATGTATAATTATTTGCAGGACAGGCAAAAATCTCGTCTATAGCCACAGAATGCATGTGAGTGGTTGCTTGGGGACAAGGGTTGAGAAAGGGATGGACTGCAAAAGGAAAAGCGACCTTTTGGGGCTAGTGAAAATGATGTAGCTCTTGATTGGGGGCGGTGATTATGTGAGTTTGTACATTTGTCAAAACTCAGCAAACCATACACTTAAAATGGATGCTTTTACTGTGTGTAAATTATATGCACATGTAAACTACACTTCAATAAAGTTAATTTTATTTATTTATTTATTTATTTGAGACAGAGTCTCTGTCGTCCAGGCTGGAGTGCAGTGACACGATCTTAGTTCACTGCAGCCTCTGCCTCCTGGGTTCAAGTAATTCTCCTGCCTCAGCCTCCCAGGTAGCTGGGATTACAGGTGTGCGCCACCACACCCAGCCAATTTTTGTATTTTTAGTAGAGACGGGGTTTCACCATGTTCGCCAGGCCGGTCTTGAACTCCTGACCTCAAGTGATCCACCCACCTCAGCCTCCCAAAGTGCTGGGATTACAGGTGTGAGCCACTGCGCCTGGCCCTAAAGTTAATTTTAAAACTAAAAAGGCGTTTACCAAGATGGGAGGCCTAGCTGGGGTCACTTTTCAGACCTTTTTCTTTCACATGCTGATCATGCACCTTATCTATTTATTTATTATTTTTATTTCTTTCGGAAACAGGGTCTTGCTCTGTGACCCCGGCTGCAGTGCAGGGGCATGATCTTGGCTCACTGTAGCCTAGAACTCTGGCCTTAAGTGATCTTCCCACCTCAACCTCTCAAGTAACTAGGACCACAAGTGTGTGCCACCACATCCAGCTTATAAAGAAAAAAATTTTTTTAGCGAGGGTTTGTGGCACGGGGTTCCACTATGTTGCTCAGGCTGGTCTTGAACTCCTGACTTCAAACAATCCTCCTGCCACCGCTCCTGGTGATCATGCTCCTTCTTGAGACCCTCTCTTCTGGGACACCCCACTCTGTCTTGGGTTTCCTCCTACCTGCCTGGCTCCTTTGTTCTCCCCAAACTCTAAACTTTGGAGGGCCTCAGGGCTCCGTCCCTGGGCCCCATCTCTCTCCTACCTACACTCACTTCCTAGGAGATCTCTGGCTTTGAAATTGTCTGCCCACTCCCACAATCCTATGTCCAGCCCAGACCTCTGACTTTGGACTCCAGTGAGATTAACCAGTCCCCTCCCCTGTGTCGCCCCTTGGAGGTCTAATAGGCACCTCGACCTCACACCTGCAAAACCATCCTCCTGATGTCCAGCCCTGCAAACTTGCCCCTCCCTGACACTTCCCCATGCTTCTGGGTGCTTGTGCCAAAACCGTGGAGTCATCCACTCCTCTCTTCCTCCCACACCCCACAGTTGATCCATCAGTGAACCCTGTCGGATCAGCCTCCAAAAAAATCATCTCTCACTGTTTGTTACCTGCTCCACTACTTCGTCCCTGGTCCAAGCCACCATTGCTTCTCGCCAGGATTACGACTGCTTCTCTGACTGGTCTCTCTGCTTTCTACCCTTGCCTCCCTATAATCTGTGGTCAGCAAAGCAGCCAGAGGGATTCTGCCAAGTTATGCCTCTCCTCTGCTCAAACCCTTCCGGCAACTCCTGATCTCACTCAGAGGAAGTGGACCCTTCCTTTGGCCTATAAGGTCAATATGATTCTGCCTTTCATCTCTCTGATTTCATCCCCTAGGACCCTGGTATGGTTTGGCAGTGTCCTCACCCAAATCTCGTTTTGAATTGTAGCTCCCATAATTCCCACATGTTGTGGGAGGGGCCCAGTAGGAGATAATTGAATCGTGGGGGTGGTTTCCCCCATGCTGTTCTCATGGTGTTGAATAAGTCTCACAAGATTGATGATTTTATAAAGGGTTTTCCCTTTGGCTTGGTTCTCATTCTCTCTCTTGCCTGTTGCCATGTAAGATGTGCCGTTTACCTTCCACCGTGATCGTGAGGCCTCCCCAGCCATGCAGAACTGTGAGTCCATTAAATCGCTCTCTCTTTTTTTTTAAATAAATTACCCAGTCTTGAATATGTCTTTATCAGCGGCATGAAAACAGACTAATACATAACCTGTCTCTTCCCGTCCCCTACCCCTGGGCCACACTAGCCTCCCAGTGGTTCTTTGAATGAGTCAACCAAGGTCCTGCACTTGCTGCTCCCTCTTCTGGGTCTCAGATTCTCCAGGTGTCCCCATGGCTGTGTCCTTGCATCCTTCAGGTCACTCATAGTTTGCTTTGCTAGAGAGGCTTCCCGACCCCTATAGAAATCAGTGCCCTTGCCCTGCTCTGGGTGCTCATCATCACTGAGGCGAACCTTGATCACCTGGCTGAGGTAGTGTTCATCAGTTCTCACTTGTTATGTGTTGAATTGTGTCCCCTCTACTCACCTAAAATTCACATGCTGAAATCCTAATCCCTAATACCTCAGAATGTGACCTTATCCAGAGACAGGGTCTTTACAGAAGTAATCATGTGAAAATGAGGTTGTGAAGGTGGGCACTAATCCAGTGTGACTGGTGTCCTAATAAAAAAGGGGAAATCTGGAGAGACACGCACACAGGGAGACACTGTGTGAACATGAAGATGGCCATCTATAAGCCAAGGAGAGAAGCCTGGAATAGCTCTGGTATGATGAGACTTTGTGTCCCCACTTAGATCTCATCTTCAATTGTAATCCCCATAATCCTCATAATCTCCTGATGTCAAGGGAGAGACCAGGTGGAGGTAATTAAGTCATGGGGGCAGTTTCTCCCACGCTGTTCTTGTGATAGTGAGTGAGTTCTCATGAGATCTGATGATTTTATAAGGGGCTCTTCTCCCTTCACTTCTCTTTCCTGTCGCCTTGTGAAGAAGGGGCCTTTCTTCCCCTTAGCCTTCCGCCATGATTGTAAGTTTCCTGAGGCCTTCCTGGCCATGCTGAACTGTGAGTCAATTAAACCTCTTTCCCTTACAAATTACCCAGTCTCGGGCAGTTCTTTATTGCTGTATGAAAATGGATTAATACAAGCTCCTTCTCTCACAGCCCTCAGAAGAAACCAACCCTACCAACACCTTGATTTTGAACTTTCAGCCTTCAAAACGGTGAGAAATTTGGGAACAAATTTCTGTTAAGTGACTCAGTTGTGATACCTGGTTATGACAGCCCTAGGACATTGACACAGCACTGTAAAAACAGAGAAACAAAGTAAAATGGCGGGTCTAAACCCAAACATATAAATGATTACATTAAATGTAAATGGTCTATATAGACTAATTAGAAGATGGAAATTGGTAGAGTGGATAAATAATACTGCACTATATGCTGTCTACAAGAAACTCACTTCAAATATAATGATATAAGTAGGTTTAACACAAAAGGATGGTAAAAGATATACCATGTCAACATTAATTGAAAAACAGCAAGAGTGGCTATATTAATATCAGATAACATAGACTTTAGAGCGAAGAAATTACCAGGGATAGAGAGAGTCATTACATATGATAAGAGTCAATTCACCAAGAAAATATAGAAATCTTAAATGTGTATGCACCAAACAATGGGTCTACAAAATATATGAAGTAAAAACTGATAAAACTGAAAAGAGAAATAAACACATTCACAATCATAGTTGAAGGCTTTAGTACTCTTTCAACAATTGATAGAACAATTAGAAACCAGCAAAGTTATAGAACTCAACAAACACTATCAACCAACAGTATCTACTCAACATTTTGTATCAGCTCACCCAACCAAAGTAGAACACACATTCTTTTTCAAGAACCTATGGGACATAAACCAAAATAGACCACATCCTTGGTCATATAACAAATCTCAAAAAATGTAAAAGAATTGGCATTGTAGAGTGTGATCTCTGACCACAATGGAATTAAAATAAAAATCAGTAATGGGAATATTTCCAAATGCTTAAAAACTAAAGAGCACACTTCAAAATAATACATAGGTCAAAGAAGAAGTCTCACGGAAAATAAAAATACAACATATCCAAATTTATGGAACACAGCAAGTGCTGAGAATGAAATCTAAATCACTAAACACTTACATTAGAAAAAAGAAAAAGCTTCAAATTGATACTCTAAGCTCCCACCTTAAGTAATTAGAAAAAGAAGAGGAAAAGAAACCAAAAGCAGCCAGAAGGAAGAAAATAATAAAGACAAGAGCAGAAATCCAAGAAAATAAAAATAGAAAAGCAATAGGGAAAATCAATGAAACAAAATCTGGTTCTTTGAAAAGATAAATACAATTGACAAATGCCTACAAGATCAACAAAGAAAAAAGAGAGAAGACACAAATTACCAATCTCAGGAATGAAATGGGAACATCAAGGCAGACCATGCAGACATCAAAACAATAATAATGGAACACTAAAAACAACTTTACAAGCATAAATTTGACAACTTAGATAAAATGGACTACTTTCTCAAAAAGTACAAACAGACAAAACTCACCCAACATGAAATAGGTAATTTGAATAGCCATATAGCTATTAAAGAAATTGAACTAGTAATTTTTTTTCATGTTTTCCTCTATTTTATTTTTTTTTATTTCCATAGGTTTTGGGGGGAACAGGTGGTGTTTTGTTACATAAAGAAGTTCTTTAGTGGTGATTAGTGAGATTTCGGTGCACCCGTCACCTTAGCAGTATACATTGTACCCAATTTGTAGTTTTTTATCCCTCACCACACTCTCACCCTTTCCCTTAAGTCCCCAAAGTCCATTGTATCATTCTTATGCCTTTGCATCCTCATAGCTCAGCTCCCACTTGTGAGTGAGAACATATAAGTTTGGTTTTCCATTCCCGAGTTACTTCACTTAGAATAACGGTCTCCAGTTCCATCTAGGTTGCTGTGAATACCATTACTTTGTTTCTCTTTACGGCTGAATAGTATTCCATGGTGTATATAAATATATGTGTGTATATATATATATACACCACAATTTCTTTATCCACTCATTGATTGATAGGCATTCAGGCTGGGTCCATATTTTTGCAATTGTGAATTGTGCTGCTATAAACATGAGTGTAAAAGTATCTTTTTCTCCGGGAATTAAATCTAAGACCTAAAACCATAAAAATTCCAGAAGATAACATCAGAAAAACCTTTCTGGACATTGGCTTAGGCAAAGACTTCGTGACCAAGAACCCAAAAGCAAATGCAACAAAAACAATGATATATAGGTGAGAATTAATTAAACTAAAAAATTTCTGCATAGAAAAAAGCAATCAGCAGAGTAAACAGACAATCCACAGAGTGGGAGAAAGTCTTCACAATCTATACATCCAACAAAGGACTGATATCCAGAATTTACAATGAAAAAAAAAACAATCCCATCAAAAAAATGGGCAAGAAGAAAACAAACAATCCTATCAGAAAATGGGTTAAGGACATGAATAGATAATTCTCAAAAGAAGATATATAAATGGCCAACAAACAGGTGAAAAAATTCTCAACATCACTAATGATCAGGGAAATGGAAATCAAAACCACAATGTGATATCACCTTACTCCTGCAAGAATGGCCATAATAAAAAATAAAAAAATAAAAATAGATGTTGGTAGAGATGTGGTGAAAAGGGAACACTTTACACTGCTGGTGGGAATGTAAACTAGTACAACCACTATGGAAAACAGTGTGGAGATTCCTTAAAGAACTGAAAGTAGAATTACCTTTTGATCCAGCAATTCCGATACTGGGTATCTACCCAGAAGAATTAGTAATTTAAAAACTACTGAAAAGAAATCTCCTGGCCCAGATTGTTTCACTAGAGAGTCCTACCAAATGTTTAAAGAATTTACACCAATTCTACACAATCTTTCCAGAAAACAGAAGAGGAGAGGTCATTTCTCAATTTATTTTACCAAACTAGTATTACCCTGACATCAAAAGATGTGAAGCTTAAATTGATGGAACTCCAAGAACTGGACAAATTTACTAATATAGTGGGAGATTTTAACATGTCTCAATAATTGATAAATAAAGCAGGCAAAAAATTAGTAGTCAATAGGAGATCTCATGAACACAAATAAAGCTCCATCCAATCAATGTATAGGTGACCCTGCGTGGGCCATTACACATTTTTCTCAAGCACATAAAACACACATGAAATCTGACTTATGTGGGTATTGGCAAAAGCAAGTCTCAACAAAATCAAAATAAAGTGTATCATCTAGACCACATCCTCTGACTCTAATGCAATTAACTTAGAACTCAGCAAGGATAATAAGAAAACCCTATTCATTTGGAAATTTTAAAAACCAGTCATTTAAACAACTCATTGATCAAAGGAGACATTGCGATGGCAATTCTGAACTGAACAGTAGAAAGGTCACATATGAAAACTCACGGACTCAACAAAAATGGTTCTTAGAAAGAAATGTGTCCTCTTGAATGTTTACGATAGGGACGAAGAACGGCAGAAAGTGAATGAACTAAGGAGAATTTAGAAAACTAATGAAATTAACCCCCCCCAAAAGGAAAGATCAATGTAAAAGTGGGAACTGGTGAAAAAAATAGAACTGGGGATCTCAATGGGCTTGAACGTGTTCCAAGGCCAGGTTTGCCTATGCCTGTCTCATCGCTTATCCCCAGAGAGTTCAGGGAGCCCACAGCCAGGGCTACAACTGGGGGCACGGCCAGCTCTGAACCACGGGCAGAGCCTAGCCCCTGCAGGTCAGGGGTTGAGGTGACAGGATGCTCTGGGCGCTCCCTGGAGGAGGCGGGCGTCTCCTGAGGCCTTTCTGGAGGCTGCTAATACAGTGGGGAAATCAAGCGTGCACTTTGGAAGCAGACCGAGCCAGGCTGGCATCCCAGCTTCCATGTAGGTGTTGCATGACCTCAGGCAAAGTGTCTCAATATCTGGAATCTCCTTTTTTTCTTCATAAAGATGCTTGGGGCCGGGCGCGGTGGCTCAAGCCTGTAATCCCAGCACTTTGGGAGGCCGAGGCAGGCGGATCACGAGGTCAGGAGATCGAGACCATCCTGGCTAACACGGTGAAACCCCGTCTCTACTAAAAATACAAAAAACTAGCCGGGCGTAGTGGCGGGCGCCTGTAGTCCCAGCTACTCAGGAGGCTGAGACAGGAGAATGGCGTGAACCCGGGAGGCGGAGCTTGTAGTGAGCTGAGATCCGGCCACTGCACTCCAGCCTGGGTGACAGAGCAAGACTCTGTCTCAAAAAAAAAAAAAAAAAAAAAAGATGCTTGGTCTCACAACCGTTGAGACTTGAATGAGGTGATGTTATGTTCAAGTGCTCTGCTTTGGGCTGGCACACGGTTGGTGGCCCACAAACAGTAAGTTCCACTCCTTCCCCAGTGGGAGCAGCTCAGCTGTCTCAGCAGAGCCCTTTCCCCTACTTGGGGATCCTGGTGGCTGGTGGGCGTGAGGACAGGGAGGAGGGATGTTACAAACCTCTACAGAGTGCATACGTTTTAAGTGTAGAGCTCTGGGCCAGATGCCATGGCCAGGTCCTGGGTTAGCCTCCTCAGGGGATGCCATAGGGATGGATACAGAGCCAGGAGAACAGCCCCACAAAGGGCAGCCCCCTAGGCCAGGCGCCGTGGCTCACATCTGTAATCCCAGCACTTCGGGAGGCCTAGGCGGGCGGATCACTTGAGGTCAGGAGTTTGAGACCAGCCTGGCCAACATGGTGAAACCCCATCTCTACTAAAAATACAAAAAATTAGCCAGGCGTGGTGGTGGGTGCCTGTAATTCCAGCTACTTGGAAGGCTGAGGCACAAGAATCGCTTGAACCTGGGACGTGGAGTTTGCAGTGAGCTGAGATCATGCCACTGCACTCCAGCTGGGGAGGCCTTGGGACTTGGTTGCTGACTGGAGCCAGAGACTCCATCTCAAAAAACAAAACAAAACAAAACAAAACAAAAACAAAGGGCAGCCCCCCAAGAAACCTGAATACGGAAGACCTTTCCGACATCCTGACCTGTCCCCACAAGGACAGCTGGAGGGGAAGTGCTGCTCCACATGGCTCCAGTGCTGCAGAGAGCCCTGGCCAGGGATTGGGAGCCAGCGTTGGTGACCTTGGGCAGGTTGCCACCCTTCCCTGCTCCTCACCATTCTCGTCTGTAAAAGGCAGGGGTTGGACCAAGTCATCCCCCAGGTCCCTTCTGGCTCTGGCCTTTGGGGATTCCCAGCCCCCTCCCAGCCTTGACTTTCAGAGAAGCTGTGGGCTGGCCAGGGCTGCCCCTTGGCAAGTGTTTCTCTTGGCTCACGCAGAAGCTGTGCCCCAGGCTCCCTAGTCCAGACCAATAAGCCAGGCTCATAAAAGTCTGGCGGGGCAGCCAGTCTCCTTCACATAAAAGTCATTTTCCAAACAGGATTGAGAAAGGCCAGCTCCAGACAGGCCATCTCGGGGGCACTGGGGCAGAGAGTGCCCGGCTGGCTGAGCCTTCCCGGGCCAATTCCGTCTGTCATCTGCCTCTTCTTGGTGCTTCCCTCCCTCCCCCTTGCCCTCTGGAGATAAACCAGGGCACCAGTCCTGCCTCCTGTGTGGCCTTGGTCCTGTCACGTCTCCCTCTGGGCCTCAGTTTCCCTATCTGTCAAACAGGGAGGCCCATCCCTGGCTGGCCTCACTCCTGGACTGTGAAGAGGCCTAAGGGAGGCCGTGTGTGACAGGCCTTGCCAGGAGTGAGCAGCATGCTGGTAGGGAAGCAGCGTGTGACAGTGCGTTGCCAGGAGTGAGCAGTGTGCTGGTGAAGAGTGGCTCTTGGCCCCTGGGTGACCCTCCCCATACCCCCCAGCCCGGACCTCTCATCTCAGCTCTGGCCTCCCACCCTGGCCCAGAACCACATGCCCAGAAGGAGCTCTGTGCACATGGGCAGAAGAGGCCTTGTGACTTGGTTGCTGGCTGCATCCGCTGGTTGTGCTGCCTCCCCCATCAGACAAGGAATCAGAGCAGAGGCTTCCTGAGGACCAGAGCTGCATCTCATCCATCAGACCAAGACCCCTGAGGACAGCAGCAGCTTCGTCTCCAACCTCAGAAAGAGGTGGGTCTTGAAGGCAGCAGTGGGTCCTTTCCACCTGCGGGAAGAGCGTCCTGAGGCCTCCTCCATCAAAAGACTCCAGGGCAGGGCTGTGTCTTCCCCATTAGATTAGAAGGTTCTCAAAAGAGAGAGGGGCATTGCCTATCCCTTAACTCTTATATGACGGGAGCTGTGTTTCCCCTATCAGACTAGATGATCTGTGTGTTCAAAGGCTATGCCTCACCATCAGATTGGAAGCTTCCAAGCGCAGAGGCTGTTCCTCCTTCATTAGCGAGGAGGCTCCTGAAAGACAGGCATTTTCTCTCCATGCTGTCTGGGGTCTCACTGAGCATGACCTGAGCCTCCTCTTCAGACCGTGGGCCGCACCATCTCCCTTCAGAGCCAGCACCTGGGAGGCCTGTGCTGGGTGTCTGGGAGAAAGGAGGGTGCATGTGAACTGAGGGGAAGTGGGGCAGGAAGCATGTATTAAGGCAGAAAGGTGGCTCAGAACCAGGTGTCCACCCTGCCAGGCTGTGCTGGCACCTCGTGCTCCCAGGGCAGAGGGCCAGGGGCAGGCTGGGTGATTCACACCTAGGTTGGAGCTGGTTGCTTCTCAGACTCAGCCCAACCCAGGCTGGACTCACTATGAGTTACTTGGGGGGATCCTTGTGAGGACATGGAGGCTGGGGGCACTGGGATGCTGTAGGGGAGAAGGCAGGGGAGGGGCGTTAGGAGATGTAAGCCTCACCTGGTCTCACTGAGTCAGAACTGGACAGGCCCCTGAGCATCAGCTGCCCAAGCCCCTCCTTGGAGAGGAGGCAGAAGGTTGCACAGCTGGTCTCCAGGGTCTTAGGACAGGGACCTAGGGATCCTGACTCCTGGCCCAGTACTCCTTCCAAGCTGGTGACACAGCTGGTGTTGTTAGAGAGGCCCCTCCCATATGAGTGGGGAAGAGAGAACCCCCACTTCCACCTAATTGTTAGCACTGAGTCCAGCTAACCCAGGCGGCAGGGCAGGGGTCTTTCTGGGAGCCTTCCTAACCACCGCCATCCTTTCTTCCAGCATCATTCCTCCTCCTTCCCTTTTATTACTCTCCTCTAGCTTTGCAAGCCCATTCCTCTGAAAGTCTCTTGTAAAGGGTCGCTTTACATAAGACTTTTCAAAACTGACCCCCCGGTAGACACAAGTAGATTCATGCAACCAGAGGTTGCAGCTGCACAGGTTGGCTGTGAGCAGAGAATCTCCTTGAAGTTTCCTGCGTCATATCTGTGTGCGTGTGAACTGAGTTCCACTCCACCATGCAGGGCTGCTGCGAGTGGATGGACAGGTTGTTCACTGCCTACAGAGGAGCAGTCGGGGCTGACTTCCCATCCGAGCGCCTCTTGCCAAGCTTTGTGCCTGATGTGGGGCTCATCTATCCCAAAGAAGGGGCATGCTTTTTCTTACTTTGCACAAAGATGCCTTAAGGGCCAGCAGAGGCCCCGCCATGACACGGCCAGATTTGTCCTAACATTTTCA
Source organism: Chlorocebus sabaeus (assembly GCF_047675955.1). Classification (NCBI taxonomy): domain Eukaryota; kingdom Metazoa; phylum Chordata; class Mammalia; order Primates; family Cercopithecidae; genus Chlorocebus; species Chlorocebus sabaeus. Next base: position 119,888,772 of record NC_132923.1, on the reverse strand, counting down.
AATACTCTTTTTCTCTCAAATTGTTGGGTAAATTGATGCTGCTGCAGGGAGCTGGGCCATGTTTCTCAGGGGGCTTCGTGGATCTAGATCACGGCTTGAGAAGCTCAAATTGACCCCAGATCACAACCTCCTGCGTGGTAAATGAAAACGATGGGTTGGCTTTATCTGCAAATTAAAATTTGGGCTTTTAAATATCTTGTAGCAGGCCAGGCATGGTGGCTCACGCCTGTAATCACAGCACTTTGGAAGGCTGAAGTAGGTAATTAACTTGAGCTCATGAGTTCAAGACCAGCCTGGACAACATAGAGAAATCCTGTCTCTACTAAAAATACAAAAATTAGCCAGGTGTGGTGGTGCATGCCTGTAGTCCTAGCTACTTGGGAAACTGAGGTTGGGAGGATGGCTTGAGCCTGGGAGGTGGAGGTTGCAATGAGCTGAGATTGTGCCACTGCACTCCAGCATGGGCAATAGAGCCAGACCTTGTCTCATAAATAAAATAAAATAAAATAAAAATCTTGTAGTGAATGTTGTTTCTGGAATGCTTTTGACTCTAATCCTATCAGCTGTACATGTGGTTACTTAATGAAACCTTTTCTGGCTTCTATCCTGGTTTGGGTGTGTTTTCACTATATGTAAAAAAAATGTTTAATTGCTTATTGAAGTTCCCATACATAAAGTACATACATTTTAAGTATATAGCTCAATATATGTTTACATATAATTACAGCAGTGTAATCACCACTCCGATCAAGATACAGAACATTTCCAACACCCCAGAAGCCTTCTTCATGCCTGCTGCTAGTCAATGCTGCCTCCTTTAAATATAATTACTTTTCGACCTCCATCACCATAGGTGAGTTTTGCCTGTTCTTGAACTTCATATAAATGGAAAACACGCAGTATTTAGTCTTTTGTATCTGGATTCTCTTGCACATCAATATGTCTGTGAGGTTTATTCCAGTTGTTGCATGGAACTGTAGTATGTTCTTTTTCATTGTTGTATAGTATTTCATTCAATGAAGGTACTATAATGAATGTATCCCTCTTTCTATTGATAGACATTTGGGTTATTTCCAATTTGTGGTTATTGAAAGTAAAGTTGCTATGAATGTCCTTATACATATCTTTTGGTGGGAAATGGTCTCATTCTTCTACGGTGTCTAGGAGTGGAATTACTGGATAATAGGTGTGTTAGTCCGTTTTCACACTGCTATAAAGAACTACTTGAGACCGGGTAATTTATAAAGGAAAGAGGTTTAATTGACTCACAGCTCTGCATGGCTGTGGAGGCCTCAAGAAACTTGTAATCATGGTGGAAGAGGAAGTAAGCACCTTCTTCACAAGTCAGCAGGAAAGAGACAGAGTACAGGGGAAACTGCCACTTTTAAACCATCAGATCTTGTGAGAACTCCCTCACTATCATGAGAAGACTATGGGGGAACCTACCCCCATGCTCCAATCACCTCCCACCAGATTCTTCCCTTGACACGTGGGGATCACGATTTGATATGAGATTTGGGTGGGGACATATATCACAGGGAAAGTATGTGTTGTGCTCCAACTCTAACAGATACTGCCAACAGTTTTCCAATGTGATCCTACCAATTTCCTTTCTCACAGGGAGTGTCTGAGAGTTCTATTTTTTCCACATCCACATTGCCAACACTTGGTATTGTGAGACTTTTTAACTTTGGCCATCCTGGTGGTAGTGTGGTAGAGTCTCCTTTTTGTTTTCATTTGCATCTCCCTGGTGACTAAAGAAGTCAAGCATCTTTTCCTATGTTATTGGCCTCTTGGTTTCTTTTACTGTTTTTAAGTGAAGTGCTTGTTCAATTTTTTTTTCGTTTTTGGGGGAATAGAGTCTCACTTTGTCACCTAGGCTGGAGTGCAGTGGCATAATCTTGACTCACTGCAACCTCCGCCTCCCCGGTACAAGCCATTCTCCTGCCTCAGCCTCCTGAGTAGCTAGGACTGTAGGCGTGTACCACCACATCCGGCTAATTTTTGTATTTTTAGTAGAGACAGGGTTTTGCTATGTTGGCCAGGCTAGTCTTGAGCTCCTGACTTCAGGTGATCTGCCCACCTTGGCCTCCCAAAGTGCTGAGATTACAGACGTGAGCCACCATGCCTGGTGAATTTTTTTTGCTCATTAAAAAAATCAGGAGGTTTGTCTTTTTCATATTTATTTGTAGCTATTCTTATAAATTCTGGATGTGAGCTCTTTGTCAGATATAAGGATTGTGAGTTGCTTCCTCTATTAGCAAATTTAACTTGCTTATTCATCAGCTAATTCCAAGAGCACCAATAATGAATGGGCCAGGCCCTGTGCTGGGTGCCAGGTTATCAGAAAGAGTATGATGTGGCCCTCATTCTTGAAGACAGCTCAACCGTGATGGAGGAGACAGGCATTTAGAATGAGCAAGAAATAAAGGTGGCTATTAAGGGGTCGGCTCCCCTCACCAAAGTAACTTTTGATTTACTTACAAAAGTTTTCTTAAGATTTCTTCAGAACCCAGGTAAAGTGAAAAGCAAGGGTTTCCCTATGCTTATTTTCTGGGCTGGGTTTTTAAATCCCTTGTAGTGAGTGCTGCTTTTAGAAGATTCCTTGACTCCATCAGCTGAATGTGTGCTCATCTGCTGATCCCTCCCTTGGTTTCCACCCTGTTTTGGGGAATGTCAGGCTGGACTCACCAGGATGTGGTCAAATTCTTGGCCCTGGAATCCAGTTCCTGGTGCTCAGTGCGGGTAAGTCAGACCCAGCCAGGAGGGCAGATGCTTTGGTGGGGAGTGGGGGTGGGACCAGGCTGGTGAATGCTCTGGAAAGCTGGGTCCAGTTTAGAAATCTTCACCTCTCCTGGGAAAACTTGCCATGTCAGGCACAGCCAGACTTCCCCTCCCACTCCTCAGGCTGCCAGCCCTGATGGGGACTCAAGGGGGGCTGAGTGGCATGGGGACAGAGGCCAACACATTGGAGTGAAGGGGCCACACTGAGGCCACAGGGGGTGAGCATGCATGAAAGCCAGGCCCAGGACATGAAAGAAGCCCATGGCCAATCAGTGCATGAATGATGGGGGGCACCTTGGCAGGCTTGGGGGCATCGTGTCCTGGAGTCTGAGAACAGGCACAAAACGGCAGTGCACAGGGCACTGGGCAGGGCACAAGCCCTGCATTCTAGCCTGGGCCCTGTTCCTAGCTCACCTGGTACCACCCAGCTTCCTTCTCAGTTCTCTACTCTAGTGGCCCATGTGTCATTAAGGGCCCAACAGCTCTGACATTGTCTGTAGCTTATCTAGGAAGGAGGTACTGTGAACACCTGGGAGCAGGTAGGGGGTGGGGCTGGCCCAGAGTGACGACAGGGAAACAAGGGGTGTGCTGGACACAGAGGCCTGACACCCAGTCCCTTCTTCACGCTGCTGCTCCACTGTCACCTCCAAGGAAGGCTCCCGACCACGGCTGGACCCAGAGCCCATGGTCCTGGGGGGGCCTCTCTATGTTCATCATCTGAGACACCAAAATAGATGCCCCTTTATCAACTAAGATGGACCCCAAGGTTAAGGAAATAAAAGTTACCTACAGGCAGAAGGTTCAAGGCCTGGTTGGCATGGCAACTCCCTAAATTCCTACCACTGCAAGAATAACCACACCTGGCGGGGCGTGATGGCTCATGCCTGTAATCCTAGCACTTTGGGAGACTAAGGCAGGAGTTCGAGACAAGCCCGTCTTTACTGAAAATACAAAAATTAGCTGGGTGGTGGTGGTGCATGCCTGTCATCCCAGCTGCTCAGGAGGCTGAGGCAGGAGAATCGCTTGAACCTGGGAGGTGGAGTTTGCAATGAGCCAAGATTGTGCCACTGCACTCCAGCCTGGGTAACAGACTGAGTGAGACTCCATCTCAAAAATAACCACACCCTTGCTAAACTCCCAATAATAAGAACTGTCAGGCAAATCGTCTCATCCTTCCTGACTTATATTTACAACCCAGACCACTATAGCTCTGACCAGATGGAGGAACTGCCTTACAAACATTTTCTTCTTCTTCTTTCTTCTTCTTCTTCTTCTTCTTCTTCTTCTTCTTCTTCTTCTTCTTCTTCTTCTTCTTCTTCTTCTTCTTCTTCTTCTTCTTCTTCTTCTTTCTTCTTTCTTCTTTCTTCTTTCTTCTTCTTTCTTCTTCTCCTTCTCCACCTCCTCCTTCTCCTCCTCTTCCTCCTCCTCCTTCTTCTTCTTCCTCTTCTTTTTCTTCTTCCTCCTCTCCTCCTCCTCCTCCTTCATCTTCCTCTTCTTCTTCTTCCTTTTCTTTTTTTTTTTGAGACAGGGTCTCACTCTGTTGCCCAAGCTGCTGTTCAGTGGCATGAACACGGCTCACTACATCCTCGACCTTCATATGATCCTTACACCTCAGCCTCCCAAGTAGCTGGGATTATAGGCATGCACCACCATGCCTCGTGATTTTCTTTTATTTTTTGTAGAGACGGGGTTTCGCCATGTTGCTCAGGCTGGTCTCAAACTCCAAGCAATCCACCCACCTTGGTCTCCCAAAGTGCTGGGATTAGAGGCATGAGCCATTGCACCTAGCCGCAAAAATCCTCTTCTGATACGCAACTGCAGTCCTTAAGCCATTTCAGCAGCTTATAGAGTCCGCAAACAAAATGTCTTTGGGTCCTACACCTTTTACTGTAAAGAACCAAATTCCACCTCATTTTAGTACTAGAACCCTAGCCCAAAGTGAACGTGGGGTGTGCCTGTGTGCATACGCTCCCCTCCCTTCATAAATATAGATAGCCTTTTCCCCAAACCTGCTGAATATGTATGACTCTATTGCGTGATACGGGCTCCGAGAGGCACAAAACCCAACCTGCCCTTTTCCTCTCCTGAGAGAGAGCACCTCCGGAGCACGCCAGAGACCGTCTCTTCCTGGTGTGCAAATTCATACCACCAGTAAAGCTCCTTTCTGCTGTTTAGCCATCTGGGTGGTCTTTTGGGCATCATGCTTGTCTGGGAAGAGCTGTCTTGTAATCTCTGCGTCTGCATCAGACTCTGCCAGACGCTGCCAGCCCCAGATTGGGAGTTCTGAGAGGACATGAGGCTGCGTCCCATGCCAGCAGCAGCATGCCAGGTTGGGGACACGTGAGAGTGTGTGGTGCAGCCCTGAGCAGCCTCAGGCAGACTCCCTGCATTCTTGTTCCCAACCCCCTCCCTCCATGGGTCAGGAGGCTGGGGTAGGAGGCCAGGCAGATCACAGCGTCCATGCCTAGATGCTCCCTGACCCCCGGGAGCCAGAAGTGCTGTCTCCTGAAGGCTCTGGAAACCTGGAATCAGCCTACGAGGCACCAGGGCCACCTTGGAGGGTGGAAATGAGGACCCCAGGCCCCAGAGGGCATGCAGGCAAGGTGAAGTTCAGGAGAGGTTGAGCCTAAGGACCCTCAGAGGCCATCACGCTACCCCCTCCACCCAAATGATGCACACAGGAAAACCACGGCCTAGACTGGACCACCATGGCCCAAGAGGATCTCTGACTTGTCTTGTCCCCCAGCCAGGAAGGGTCCCCTCTTCCCGGCCTGCTGTATCCCAGGACACAGGGCATATACGTGGAGGAGGAAGGGCTGCAGGGCGAGGCGGCCCACACTTTGGCTCAGGACAGGGATGGGACCAGGACACACAGGAAAACAGTCTGGGGTCCTGGTAATGGCAGGAGCATGAGCTCAGGGTTGGGCGACTGGCCTGAATGACCTGTGGGACTCTCTTCCTCTCTTAGCCATGCTTTGCTCACCTGTCCCTTCCTTGTGGGATGCAAGAGGCCACGGCAAGCGAAGGTGTGTGCCAAGAGCTGCCACTCAATGTGAGTCAGCGTGCTGACCTTCCTTCCCTTTCTCCAGGGGGCCTAGGTCTTTGCGGGGAGCCTGAGGACACGCTTCGCTGATGTCACTGTGGGGGGTGTACAAATGGCCACCCTGCTGCTTGTCGGCTCTACACGGGTGTCCAGGCTGGAGAGCAGGGTGTGGGGAGATGGAGATGCCACTGACAGGGACCTGGTTCCTAGAAGAGAGGGCGAGTTTGGGTGGTCCCAGAGGCGCCCTTCCCAGAAAAGAGAGTGGGAGGCAGGAGGTGGGCATGGAGAACGCGGAGGGGGCGTTGACAGTTTCTGGAGTGTTGGCCACCGCCCGTCTGATAAGACCTGGAGCCTCATTACCAAAGACTTAATGAGATTCGCTTTGTTTTCTTAGGAGCCAGGCAAGGTGCCAGGGGAACCGGCTTCCAGCCCCAGGCTCTGCAGCTGGCTGCTGTGTGACCCAGAGCCAGGCACCACCCCTCTCTGGGCCTCAATCTCCTTATCCATGACCCTCTTGCCTGCACCCTAACATTCAGTGTCGTTGGCCAAGTTACCTGATGGCTCCCCGCCTCAGTTTCTTCATCTGCACATTAGGGACAAGTACAGCCATCCACCTGGGAGGTGTCAAGGGGGCGTGGCCCCAGCACCCAGCCCATGCACAAGTTCAGTGATCATTACCTGTCTCCTCCAGCCCGGCCTGAGTGCCGGGAGCAGCAGGCTTGGGAAAGGGGAGCCCCCAGGGAAGCAGAAAGTGGAGAGGGAACACATGGGCTCTGGGGCCCCAGGGTTCCTGGGCTCTGTTCTGCCTGCCTGGGAGCTGTCTCCTGCTCTCCCTCGCAGGGTCTCTGTCTTTCTTTGTTCTGTTCCTCCCTCTGTCCTTCAGTTTGTCCCTCTCCATCTCAGTCTCTGGTTGTCTCGGTCTGTCTTTGCACCTCACTGTCTCTGCCTTTCTCTTCATCTCTCTTCCTTCGCCGGGTTCTCTCTCTCTCTCTTTTGTCCCTGTTTTGGGCTTTCTCTGTCTCTGTCTCTCTGTTTTCAGTCTGCTTCTTTCTGTTTCCATTCATTTCTCTGTATGTCTTTGTCCCCTGCACTCCCGTTCTCCTCCCATGCTGTCCTCTCCAGGGGCCCCTCTGGCTTCACTGAGCCACAGGCTCAGGCTGGGGTGCGAAGAAGCAGGAACTCTCCTGTCAGATGACGCTGAGTGCCCCAGTCAGGGCGATGGGGGCCAGACTAGGAGCTCTGCTGAGCGGCAGCTGAATCCTTTTCCCAGGGAACGTGGGGGCTACTGGCCAGCTGTGGGATGGGCAGCTGAGAGCTCTCATACCACTGCAAATCTAGATGTTTTTTACTGACATCAGCTTCCTGGCCCCCTGAGCCAAAGGCCTAGCAGGTCCCTTTCCGTGTCCTTTTGGAATGTGCAGTCCTACTTACCAGAGTGACAAGGGGAATAGAGTTGAAACAGGTAATTTCCCAGCCCAGGAGCCTGTGGGGGCTGCTTAGAGAACAGCACATTCCCTGGGAGCCAGAGCCATCTGGGAGGGCTTCCTGGAGGAGGTAGATCACGAGGGATCAGGATGGGGACTAATATGTACTGAGTGCCTGGTGGTGCTTTATAAATATCAGCAGATTGGGAGGTAAGCACAGCCACCTCCCTGGGAGGTGTCAAGGGGCATGTATTGTAAAGGCCCAGAGTGGTGAAGCGTCTACCATGGTCACCCAGATGGTGAGTAGTAGCCTTGGGTGGGGCCTGCCACTGTCCCCATGCTCTGTCCACTACTGGTGTGGCTTGCCCCACCTGTAACCATTGTTTCTTCCCCTCCACCCCTGGTGCCACTTCCTCTCTCCCTGGTTGTAGGGGAAAGAACACGGGCTGTGTGGCCTTGGGCCAATTGCTTGCCCTCTCTGGGCCTTCTTATTAGTGACAAACAGACTGGTGACTTTCTGAGAGGATCTATGCAACCTCAGGCTGCTGCACCAGGGTTACAGGGTCTTCTGGAGGGGAAGAGATGAGCAGGTAGGCTTTGACACCTGCCTGCTTTGTCCTGAGTGTCTATTATATCATCTGGGTTAAATGCAAAGCCCCTGGGACTTGTGAGTTATCTCTAGCTTTCTCCTTTCCTGACTTTCTGGGAGTGTGTGTACCCCCATTCCCTCACCCCAGCCATCAGGGCCCTTTCTGAGATGGGGCTCTTTCCTAGCTCTGGGCTAGACCCCAACCCTGGCCCTTTCCAAGGCCGGCAGGAACTGGAAGGTCTACACTCATGCCCTGGGAGGCTCCAGGCTCTAAGAGGTGATGGAGTTGGGTGGCCAGTGCTCAGAGGACCTTAATGGTGTGGGGAAACTGGGTGTCTCTTGAACCCTGTTGCCACCAGGCCTCTGTCCAGGAGGGCTGCTGGGGGCCAAGGGACCAGACACCGGACAATGACATCTTTGGCAGGGCTGAAGTTGGGGGTGTGTGACACAATGGGAGGGGCTGGGGCTGGCAGTCCCTGCAGCCTATAAGCACCAGCAACCCATGAAGGGACACAGGCACCCTCTGGCCTCATCCTCCTCGGAGCCAGTTGGATGGAGCAACTAAAATACAAGCTCCGAAGTTCCATGGACTGGGGTCGCTTCTCTGCTTCCATCCTAATTACCAAGAGACCTTGGCCACATTGCTTAAACTCTGACACTAGATTTTCCCCCTCTGCAAAGCAGGGACAACAGCAGTGCTCCCCTCCCGGGTCTGTTGCAAGGATTAAGGATGATGTCTGCAAAGTGCTTAGTCAGAGTTGGCATACCATAAGTGCTCAATACATGCTGGCTCCCATTATCAGTATCCCTTCCCTCCCTTTATCATGGTGGAATAACCAACCCCCTGGTAACAATATGTTCACATTTCCACACTCCCCATCAACCACGCTCACCTATAAAGCAGCCTGCGACCAGCTCCTTTTCATCTGTTCATTACCCGGCCCATGCTAGGGGCCCAAGAAATGTCTGCTGAATAAATGAGTGATTTTGGGAAAGATACTGGGCCCTTCTGTCCCATGAAGGTCTTGTGAGACAGTGTCTTGCCAGCAACCTGGATCGTGAGAACCACAGTGGATGGGCCGGATCTAGATGGAGAGTCTCCATTAGGCAGAGCTGCCCCTGTGAAAGAAAAAGAAGAGTTTTTCAAGAAAGCGTGGCAAGGGGCCCAAGAATTCAAGTTTCTAACTCTGGTTTTCTGTCTTTTACCTCGGTTTGCCTCTCCCTGGCTGTGTGGTTTATGGCAAGTCACTCTCTGCCTCTGTCTCCACATGTTCAAGGAGGCAGCCAGTCCAAGGGGCCTTCACTGAAGGGGCTGCCGATATGTGAGCCCTGCACTGGGGATACCCTACAGAGGTGCTGTCCCCCACCCCCTTTCCAGGTATGAGTGTCCCCCAGCTCTTAGTGAATCAGTAGAAGGTGCTGGACCTGTGCTGATTCTCACGGTGGGACCTCAACTCTAGCCCCAGGTTGACTGACTTTAGGTGACTTTGGGTCGCTGCTCTGGCAGCTGCAAGGAAGAGCCAATGTCCGGGAGGGAAACCCCACATTCCCTGGCACTATTCAAACAAAGGTTTGGTTAAAACAAAGAATTCTCATGGAGAAGAGTCTGAAGGACCCAAAACACATATTTCTTTTTTTTTTTTTGAGACGGAGTCTCGCTCTGTTGCCCAGGATGGAGTGCAGTGGCACCATCTCGGCTCACTGCAAGCTCTATCTCCCCAGTTCATGCCATTCTCCTGCCTCAGCCTCCCGAGTAGCTAGGACTACAGGTGCCCGCCACCACACCCGGCTAATTTTTTGTATTTTTAGTAGAGACGGGATTTCACCATGTTAGCCAGGATAGTCTCGATCTCCTGACCTTGTGATCCGCCCACCTCGGCCTCCCAAAGTGCTGGGATTACAGGCGTGAGCCACCATGCCCGGCCCAAAACACATATTTCTATAGACATCCCATCCCAAAATAAACCCATGGATCAAGCCAGACCCGAATATAAGAATGCTGTGAACCAGATGGTTCAATATTCCACACTTTCCCCATCCATTAAACCTCACCCAAGGTGGGAAGGGATGGATTTCCCTCAGTTCTCAGGGCCTAGAAGAGCAGGGCTTTTTTCCCTCAACTGGTTGAGTTTTACTTTGTGAACACCATGATTCCTAAAACCAGTTATATTTTCTTTTTCACCTGGGCCACCAGGGAACTCACAGTGAAATCTACCAACCTGACAGGATGTCCAGACCTGTCTTTTTCTTTCTTTCCTCATTATTTGACTTAATTTCCTCACTTGAAAAACAAAAAACAAAAAAACTCATCTTATTCAGGGTATACTTTATAGGCAGTCTTAATTTTTTTTATTAGGATGTGAGATGTAAATCTATAAAAGAAGTGGAAATGCTGAGTCTTCCTGTGGAGTAGGTGCTGGAGGGGAAAAGGTGGAGTTAGGGGAGGGAAAGGGAGGGCAGGAAGGTTGGTGATGGGCAGAGATTCACAGAGACTCCCAGATCAGGGAGCAATCCCCCAGAGGGGGCAGCAGGAATGCCCAGAGGAATTTTGATCGGGACAAAGGTTGGGCACTGAGTGAAAAGAGGTCCCTCAGAGGCTGGTCTCAGGGGCCTTGAATGCCACACAAAGTGTCTATGTCTTGAGCATCAAGCATATGCCAGGCACCTTTTACATATGTTATTTCTTACTTCTAAATTATTCCAGATTTTAAGCCAGGCGCAGTGGCTCACACCTGTAATCTCAGCACTTTGGGAGGCCGAGGCAGGCGGATCACCTGAGGTCAGGAGTTCCAGACCAGCTTGGCTAACACAGCGAAACCCTGTCTCTACTAAAAATACAAAAATTGCCTGGGCGTGGTGGTACATGCTTGACATCCTAGCTACATGGAAGGCTGAGGCAGGAGGATTGCTTGAATCTGAGTGGCAGAAGTTGCAGTGAGGCGAGATTGTGCCACTGTACTCCAGCCTGGGCTACAAAGTGAGACTCCATCTCAAAATAATAAACAAATATATAAATAAATAAATTCAAATTTTACCATTTAAGAGACTGAGCCTCGGAGAAGTTAAATCACTTGCCCAGACTCCTGAAATTGGAGAAGCAGCTGTGCCCAGATTGGAACCCTAGATGGTAGGGCCCTTTAGTCCTCTTCTATCTTGGGGGGATCCAGGGAAGGCTTTTCAGCAGGGGAATGATGCAATCGAATACACGTGTCAGAGGGAACATGACTGCTTGCGGCAAGGAATGCAGTAAGCCTGGGGCCAGGGAGACCAGGAGCTGCTGAGGTCTCAGCTGAGAGATGGTGGCTGGAACCAGGATGGTGATGGTGGAGGTGAGGATGGGGGCAAAGAGGAAAGGAAGGGTCAAGAGATGTTTGGGAGGGGGAGCTGACGGTTAGGAGGTGTGAGGGAGTGGGAGGGAGAGGTTGCCTGGGCTGGCTTGGGTGACTAGGGTGGAGGTGGCGCCATTTGCTGAGATGGGAAAAGTCAGCTGGGGGCAGGGAAGGGGCTGATGTGCTTGGAGGCTGCTGAGTTGGCCACCTGTGGGGATGACTCGCCTGGTCACAGCCCCCCGAGGGCAGAGGACACAAGCCTGCTCAGCTGGAGCTGTGCCATGTCCCGCCCTGCCCCATGAATGGTGTCATTAACCCTACTTGCTGATGCTGGCACACGGAGCCCGGGATGTCCCCCGACCTGAGGAGGGAATTGGTAATTCCCGCAGGTCCGCGGTGCCCAGCAGAGCCTGGTCTGGATTTCGGGTGCTGAGGGGACAGTGTGGATTGAGTTGGGTGACTCATGGTCCTCACCACTTCCTGCCATTAGAGCCTCCGGCCCACCCTCTGGCCCTGTGGGAATCAGTGGGTACCCCATTTTCTCACAATGGCCAAGTCAGAACCCCCAAGATTTCTCCCCCATTCACCAGAAGGTCCAGGATCCTGCCCTGGGTGCCAGGAGCACAGGAAGGGGTTGGGTCAACACAGGGAGCTGAGCAGACTCAGCAGATGTCCAGGACTCTGACTTCTGGAACGGCACCTGCATATAAAAAGTGCCTCATAGATGTTTGTTGAATGAATGAAGACTTTGGATCCAAATCTAGCTTCTTGTGACTTTACTGTGTCACCCTGGGTGAGTCACTGCTTCTCTCCGTGCTGTGGTTTACCCAGCTGGAAGTGAAGGGACTGCATTGATAGTTTCGGGGACCCTTCCAGCTTGAAGTTGGAGGATCCTGGAGAACAAGTGGAACTGTCCCTGTGGTACCCTGGGGGTGCTGGAAGGGGAGAACGGCCTCAGACAGGGGGTTACAAGAACTGGGCTCTGCTGATCCCCCCTACCTTCCTCCATGGAGTCCTAGGTGAGCTCAGGCACAGCAGGCAGTGTGTGTGTGTGTGTGTGTGTGTGTGTGTGTGTGTGTGTTAGGGAGAGGTCTCCCAGACCATAAGAGCCCACAGCTAGTGTCAGCAACACAAGAGTAGCCCCAGAACTTACCCTGATTGGTCCCAAGATCTGAGGCAGGCAATTTCCATGCCCTGATGGTGCCAAGGCTCCCTGGGGCCCACGTTGCTTACCCTCAAGGGTATCAAATGACTTCCCCAGCCAGAGTTATTCCGTCCACCCCTCTCCTTACCCACCAACACACAATAACCAATGCTAGGGGCCCAAACTCATGGCCCAAGGGCTGGGTCTGGCCTACCGGTTGGTTTTGTTTGACCTCAGTATTCTGTTCCTGAGAAACACTGACTTAATGTTTCTCATTAACCCAGCAGGCTCTGTTCCCTCTGCAGCAGTGACCACCCCTCCCTATTGTCTCCCAGCTGGTAACGTCACACATTTATATAATCTGCCTGCTCCCCGAAGGTGTCTGAGTTTGGAAACTCTGATCTAGCGTAACAGCCCATTTTGTAGATAGGGAGACTGGGGAGCTGTCGGGGGTGATCCTAGTGTTTCTGGATGAATGAGGTCAGGTTGCTTGCTCTCATGATCCAATAAGGAGATGCAGGCAGATTGAGAAAGAAGGGAGTTTATTTCTGCAACCGGTTACAGGGAGAAGGTCGGAGTAACTCACCAGACCCACTTGAAAGTACAAGTTTTTCTCCGGTGTTGTATACATTCTAAGCTGTATGCCTACGTGTGGGAGTACACCTTACCAGCGAGTAGGTCTGTTTCATTCCATCTTTATCTAATCTTTAGGGTCTAGGGTCTGGGAAGCTTTTTCTAGAGCCTTGGAAAGTTTCTTAATCTTTTTTTTTTGAGACAGAGCCTCACTCTGTTGCCCAGGCTGGAGTACAGTGACATGATCTCAGCTGACTGCTACCTCTGCCCCTGGGTTCCACCAATTCTCATGTCTCAGCCTCCTGAGTAGCTGGGACTACAGGTGCACACCACCACATCTGGCTAGTTTATATTTTTAGTAGAGATAGGGTTTCGCCATGTTGCCCAGGCTGGTCTGGAACTCCTAGCTTCAAGTGATCCATGCACCTCACCCTCCCAAAGTGCTGAGATTACAGGCATGAGCCACTGCGCCCAGCAGAAAGTTTCTTAATCCTAAATGGGCCCTGGTATGAGGTGTATGTGTAAGAATACTTTCATTATTTCATCAGACTTTCGGGTCTGAGAAAACCCAGGCGTGGTCTTAACGGGTTTGTTTTCACATTCCAGCCCTCATACTTGGACACCATTTTCTTCAGTTCTCTAATGTTTAACTTATGCATTCATCAGAATGAGAGGAAAGGGCTCTCTCTGCGTGTGTGCGAGACAGAGAGTGGCTGCTCTGGCTGCTAATGGAAACCCGGCTTGCCACACTAGGTTCATGGAATCTTAGTCCGTAGACACCTGTTTTCCTGGGCTCTGTATCCGTGGAGTAAACTTAGAACTTGCCTTGGTGCCTTTAGGTGTAATGTGCTTTGCAGATCAATAACGTTTGCAATAGGAAAGATTATTTCAAAAAAGACCTTCAAAATCAATAGTAACCTAATAAATGTTTATGTCATTATCACTAAGGTCTCATTTCCAGATCTCTGCTCCAATATCATTTCTTCAGATTGGCCTTCTCTGATCACTTGACTTAAAACAGCATCCCATCCCCTCCTCTCTTCTATTTTATTTGTCCGAATCACTTCCTGATATCAGTTTCTATCCCACCAGCTTTCTACCTGCCTGCCCTCCGGGATGCCCCATGAGGACATGGACTTGATCTATTTTATTCACTGTGGTATCCCCAGGGCCAGAATAATGTCTGGCACATTTTAGGTGCTCAAAAAAAAAAAAAAAAAATTGTTGAAGAAGAGGGAAAATGAGGCCCTGGCCATTGCAGCCCCAGCACCAGACACCTTCCCTATAGCAGTTTCTTGGGTTGTTCCAGGGGCTTCTTGGGGTCATCTTAGAGTCCCCTAGTCATTGGGCAGCGGGCTCTACCCTGCGTGGGGCCCCGTTTCAGGCCAAGGGGGGCCGGCCTCCCAGGTTTACGTCCTCTTCCAGAGGAGAAGGGGGCAGTGATGTCACAGAGGTCTGCCACCCTCGCTCCTCCCCAGTCTGACCGATCAAGGCTGAAATCCCAAGTTCAAAGCGACCACAGCGTGGGTGTGCAGGTTGTGGTGTTCGTGAGCTGTAGGCAGGGCAGGGGCCCAGGCGGGTCATGGTGTCTTAAAAGAATGTTCTTTGAGCTGGAAGAATGAAAAAGGGAGGCGGGGAAGGAATAGCAGAGGGTGGGGAGAGAAGCCAAAAGGAGGAAACGCATCTTATTTTTCCTTGAAGACAGAATAATGAGGGTGACTTCATTTTTTTTTTTTCTCCAACAGTAAAAATGTTGTTTGCTCATGAAAGTGATTCAAACAATACACAAAAGCATGGGGAAGAAATGACCTGATATTCTACCTCCCAGGGATCTAGTCAACAATCAGCCCACCAGGGTCAGATGGCCTGGGCTCAAATCCCGATGGGACCAACTTCCAACTGTTGACTTGCGAGGGTCCTCAACTTCTCTGTGCCTCAGTTTCTTTCGCTGTAAAATAGAGATGTGCCAATCCTCCTCTCCTCCTCCCTGCTTACCTTCTGCTCTTCCCTCCTTGCCGCCTTTCTCTTTCTTCTATCTCAAAGAACATTCTTTTTTTTTTTTTTTTTTTTTTCCGAGACAGAGTCTTGCTCTGTTGCCCAGGCTGGAGTGCAATTGTGCAATCTTGGCTCACTGTAACCTCCACCTCCCAGGTTCAAGCAATTCTCCTGCCTCAGCCTCCCGAGTAGCTGGGATTACAGGTGCCCGCTACCACATCCGGCTAATTTTTGTATTCTTAGTAAAGAGGGGGTTTCACCATGTTGGCCAGGCTGGTCTCAAACTCTTGACTCATGATCCACCCGCCTCGGCCTCCCAAAGTGCTGGGATTACAAGCATGAGCCACTGCGCCCGGCCCAAAGAACATTCTTTTAAGACACCATGACCTACCTGGGCCCTTGCCCTGCCCACACTGGCCAAGGGCACATCCTGCACATCCATGTGGTCTATTTGAACTTGGGATTCCAGGCTTGATTGATACCTGCCACCCAGTATTATTGTGAGGATTAGGTAAATGAATACATAGAAAGGTCTTAAAACAGTGGCACATGGTGAGGGCCACATATGTGTTTGCATCATCGTTATTGTTGTCATCATCACCATCATCATCATCATCTTTTTAGACAGCTCTTTATGCACCAGCCTGCCTTTCTTCCTCCCTCCCTTTTTCCTGTCTTTCACCTATCCATCTGTCTGTCCATCCATCCATCCATCTATCCATCCATCCATCCATCCATCCATCCATCCATCCATCCATCCGTTTAATCTTCTCTAATGGGAACACACCCATATGTTCTGCAGGAACCTGCTTTTTCCATTCCGCATTCCATTCCATATGAAATGGACACGATTATGTCAATAAATGCTATTAAACAAAACGACTGAGGTCCTGGTAAATTGGGGTTTGGGGTTTGGGTGATGGAAAACCATCCCTGAACACCTGTTTCCCTGAGTTCTGTATCCATGGGGTAAAATTAG
The DNA here is from genome assembly GCF_047675955.1 of Chlorocebus sabaeus. Classification (NCBI taxonomy): domain Eukaryota; kingdom Metazoa; phylum Chordata; class Mammalia; order Primates; family Cercopithecidae; genus Chlorocebus; species Chlorocebus sabaeus. The sequence continues at coordinate 119,872,912 of NC_132923.1, read as the reverse complement.
ACTTTGTCTTGGTGCCTTTAGGTGTAATGAATTTACAGATCAATAATATTTGCAATAAGAAAGATTATTTCAAAAAGATCTTCAAAATCAAAAGTAACCAAAAAAATGTGTATGCCATTTTAACATTTCCTGTTTCCCTAATCAGGCTGGGGTTCCTGCAGGCAGGGACTGTGTGTCCCCCACATCTTCCATCAGACTGACAACTCCTCAGGCAAGGCTGTTTCTCCTCTGTCTCTCTCTTTCTTGCTCTTTGCTGCCCTCCCACCCCAGCCCTGTGGACACCAGAGTTCTGGTTTCTGTGCCCCCTTTCCCACTCTGTATAACAGCCCCCTGGAAGGAGAGGACCACATTACTGAGGAGGGGTGTCCTGTGATTCCAGAGGGAACGGCTCTTCTCATTACCCCTGATGCCCGATATGAAGGGAACATGTCACCTGCAATTCACCACCTCTACCCCAAGCTTTGGCTAACAGATATCTCATGTTGAATGAGTCCAACAGAGAATGGCCAAGCTCCCTGCCCTGCTTTCCTTCCTGCAGTCTTCCCCATCTCTCTGATGACAACTCCATCCTTCTAGTTGCTCAGGTCTCAAATACTCCAGTGATCCTTGACCACTCTCTCTCTCACACCCACATCCAACTCATCAGCAAACCTCATCGGCTCTACCTTCAAGATACATTCGGGATCCAACCACTTCCCACCACCTTCCCTGTTACCCTGGGACCAAGTCACGCCATCCCTCGCTTGAATAATGGGAAGAACCTCAGTGCACCATCTAATGTCATACCCACTTTACTCATTTAACTTCACCTATGGTCTGTCTCCCCCAGAATATAAATGTTGTCAGAGTAGGAACCATGGTCTTTTTTGTTCATAATTGTATCCTCACCACCTAAATGAGTGCCGAACACATAAAAGATGATTAACAAACACTTGTCAAATTAACAAATGAAGTTCTGCAAAGAGCCTCAGAGCAGGCTGAAGCTTGCTGTGCTGAGCTGAAAGAAGAGGGATTTTCAGGAATGAGTCCATGCTCCCAGGTCATTACTCTGAGCTCTTTTTCAAGTTCCCTCCTCTCTGGCTCCCCAAGCTTGCCTGGGGTGGCTTCTGCTGTCTGTGGAGTCTGGGCACAAGGGCCTTCCCTCACCTGGGGGGGCGGGTGGTATTGTGTGGTGAGACGGGTGAACCTGCGTGGAATTCTAACTCTACCACTTACTAGCAGTGAGACCTGCAGCCATGATTCTCTTACCTGCAAAATGAGGATACAAGTCATAGTTGTTAGCATTTTAGTGAACACCAAGAGCCAGGAGCTGTGCTAATCTTCTTACATATAACTCATGTCTTTCCCACATCAACACAGTGGGACAGGTACTACTGTTACAGCTGCCAACTTACACATGAGGCAGCTGAGTCACAGAGAGGTTAAAAGATTTGATAAGGATCACAGGTGGTTAGAGGCAGAGCCCGCACATAGTCAGTCCTCAGAAACACTGACATCATTGCAATAGGGGTTCAGGCACAAGGAGTCTTTGGAGGGGAAGATGGGGCTGCTGGGGAGCTCTGGAGGGTCTCCTGTTGGCAGCTGAGCCCTGCTCCACCCGGGGCCCCCAGCTGAAGCTCCCCTTCCCCATCTCCCAGAGAGGCCATGGGCACCCTGACCTCCTGGATTGACAGCCCTGAATGAGGAGGGTGTGGAGCCAGGAGGTGGGGACCAGGCTCAGGCAAGCTAATCAGGTTGCAGGGTGAAATTAAAAGGGAGGAGGAGGCACCAACCCGTCAGAACTCACACTTCTTCCCGGCGAAGAAGTGCCCAGGACGGGAGCTGGGGAGCCGGAGCTGTTTTAGGAGGCTGGGAGCCAGGTGACAGGATGGCCCCAAAGAGAGCTGCGCAGCTATCCCTGAAGATGCCTACCCATGCTGTGTGTGTGGTGGGAGTCTCGGCACAGGTGGACATTCACAGGTAAGAGCTGGGAGGCACTCACCTGGCTACAGAGAGCTGATTTAGAATGGAGGTCAATGGGGTGGGTGCCTGATAGACAAGTCAGGCACATTGGAGAGGATGCTGGCAGGAGATAGCAGAGAAGGTGGACTTGGCTATGGAGCCTGGGAGGAAGGAACTAGGGTCTGGTCAGGTCCTCCTTGGGGCCCCAGCTTCTGGACACTGGGCTCAGGACATTGGCCTCAAGCCCCTGGATAAGAGTCCTCTGAGCCCTCGGGTCGGGCTTTGGGATCTGGGCCCTGAATTCTGACACCTAGGTAGAACTTGTGTGGAACATCAGATGGCTCAAGACGGGGAAGAGAACTGGTCCCCCCATCCCTCAACTTCTTGCCAGGCCCCCATCTCTCTGAGGCAAAGGGACATGTGTGGTAGCTTGATCCTTGGAGGTCAGCCAGGGGTAACTAGATTGATTCCAAACAGGAGGGAGTGGTTAGGAAATATTCAGTGAATTAATATGAGGAGAGAACCTGGAGCAAGAAGGCTGGGGATCGTGTTTGCTGTGACATGATGGTGATGACAGTGATTATGGTGATGAACAGTGATGATGGCGATGATGGCGGTGATGGTGGCAATGATGACATCTGAGGAGGCAGCAGTAGCATTTGCTTCTCCTGTTGACCCAAATCTTTCCTGTGCTGGCTGTGCCCAGATGGGGACTCGGAGACTAATTTCCCTACCTGACCACTAAGGGAATTGGGTTTGGTGATCTCTGGCGGCACTTCCAACTCTGACAGGCTGTCTATGGATTCCATCCCTGCTGGACCAGGTGGGGTTGAACCCCTTGAGATAGGGGGCTCGTGGTGGGAGTCTCCCTCAAAGAGGAGCTGGGGGCTGGGGGTCTGTTACTGGGTGGGATCTGAGCTCCTATTTCCCTCTTGGGACTCAGCCCCTGTACCTGCTGGTCTGGCTAAGGTATGCAGGACCCAGCTGCCCACCTGGCCTCCAGTGATCCTCTGCCCGAGAAGCCCTTCCTGCTTCTCTGTTGGCCAGTGGTCTGTGACCCCAGTGGCAGGGCTAGGGAGGAGAACCAGGAGCCATGGAAACCAAACCTTGACTCTAAGTTGCTGCTGGGAGCCCTGGTGTGGGGGACTGGGTCTCTCGGGTCTAGGTGGCTAGCAGAGACCCCATTGTCTCCTGCCCTGTTAACATAGGCTTGCCAGATTCAGCAAATAAAAATACAGGATGCCTAGTTGAGTCTGAATTTCAGATAAATAACAAAAAGCTTTTTTAGTATATTGCATGGGAGATATTTCTACTAAAAAAAAAAAATCTGCTGTTTAGCTGAAGCTGAAATCTTTTTTTTTTTTTTTTTTTGAGATGGAGTCTCACTCTGTCGCCTAGGCTGGAGTGTAATGGTGCAACCTTGACTCACTGCAACCTCTGCCTCCTGGGTTCAAGCAATTCCCTGCCTCAGCCTCCCAAGTAGCTGGGATTACAGGCACCCGCCATCACCCTGCTAATTTTTGTATTTTTAGTAGAGATGGGATTTCACCATGTTGGCCAGGCTGGTCTCAAACTCCTGACCTCAAGTGATCCACCCACCTCGGCCTCCCAAAGTGCTGGGATTACCGGCGTGAGCCACCGTGCCTGGCCGCTGAAGCTGAAATCTAACTAGGCATCCCACATTGTATCTGGGAATCTACTTTCACACCAAGAGTAGGAAAACGGTCCCTTGCAGGCCCCCTTCTTCTTATTTCAGGCTTCTGCTCTCATCTGAGGGCATGACTGTTTCTAGAAGGTGATTTCAGAACCTCTGGCTCTACACGGTGCTGCTAAGGCCAGAAGCATTTCATGGGGAGCTAGGAGACCTGGTCTTAGCTCTGCCACTGACTTCCTGCCTGATGCGGGCAAAGTTATTAGTCTTTTGTGGGTTTCATTTCCTCATCTGAGCTCCCGTGAGATAGCCGAGTCCACTCTGCAATTCACTGTGGAGGTGAAATACCCAGACTCCGGAGTCGAACACACTCCATTCTCAGGCTGGCTCCAGGCTTGGCTGTGTGACCCTGGGCAAGCTGCTGTACTTCTGAGCCTCAGTTTCCACATCTGAAAATGAAGAAACAATAAGGCCAGTTATAATGGGTTCAGGGGAAGATAAATGAGACCACGCATGTATAAGGCCCCTCGCACCATGGGTGCCCTGGCAGTGCTCACAGCTCTGGTAGCTCTGTGAGTTCCCTTTTCTCCAGCATCTGTTCTTTCCCTCACACCTGAGAGGGTGGGAGGAGACAAGGACATCTCAGACTGCATGTGCTGGGAGCATAGGGTGTCTGTAAAGCTCCTTAGCATCCTCAAACACAGGCCCTGGCCCAGCGAAGGGGCAACAGGAAGTTGCCTGGGCTATTCATAGCTGTTGTGCTCTGGTGGACTCTGGGAGGCAGAGGTTGCTCTGGGATCCTGAGTGAGCCCACGGGGCACCTCCACCCAAGAGCCCTTCAGGAACCTTCACCTGGGTGTTGGTGGTGACTATGGAGTTTCCAGTTGCTCTTACTGGTGGGAGGAGGGAAGCCCCCAGAAGAGGAGGTGTTGCTTGTCACCTGAGCCGCTGGGAGTCTGAGCCCTCCAGGAGATGGGTGTGTAGGGATGACATCACAGGAAGTGATTCATTCCCCCAGGGGCTGTGTGAACTGGTTATTTGGAGAAACATTTGTGTTTAGGGTAATTGTGTGCCCCAGGGTATCCCAGCCTAGGAAACCCTTAGGAATCCTCCACTCAGCATGTGCTGCAGGTCCAACCCCACACCCCAGTGGGCTAGCCCACCACCCTGTCCACCCCTGACCCCAGTGGGTTAGTTCACCACCTTGTCCACCCCCACCCCCCACCCCAGTGGGCTAGCTCACCACCCTGTCCACCACTGACCCCAGTGGGCTAGCTCTCCACTATGTCCACCCCCCACCCCAGTGGGCTAGCTCACTACCCTGTCCACCCCCCACCCCAGAGGGCTAGCTCACCATCCTGATGCCCCACACTCCAGTGGGCTAGCTCACCCCCCTGACCCCCACACCCCAGTGGGCTAACTCACCACCCTGACTCCCTGGATCTGGCCAGACTGCCTTGGCCGTCCTTGTCCTTGCCTAAGGAGTTCAGGTGGCTCATGCCAATAAAGACAGGAGTGGGTAGTGTGAGGAATCCATCTGCGGTCCTGCATGGCCCTCCTTGACTGCCCAGAGGCCAGAACCAGAGCCCCAGGCTGGAGGCCATAAAAAACTTTTAATCTTTGGGATGCCGAAGGCTGGCCTTGTAGGCGACAGGGACATTCTCCTGCACTTTCACCCAAGCCTTCCCTACGCCTGCAAAAGCAGCAATGCAAGACCGACTCGGGATCAGAGAGTGGTAGAATTGGAGGGGCACGGGGAGAAGGGACTCTGCAGGCCTCTCAGATGCATTTTCTGGAATTCCCTATATTTCAGAAAATGAAAATGCCAAAACAGAGTTTGAAAACTTGTGGTACATGTAATGTGTACATCGAGTAAATTAATGCTTTTAACTTGCACAGAAGAACGATGAGGCATAATTGTACTCCTCAGGGGAAAATTATAGGATTGACTCCGACACTAATTTCCAGCGAGCGACAGGCTGCCGGCAGCTGGCTGGACACATTCTCTGCTCCATCCTGTCACTACGGTAGGAAGGACACTCTTCACCAGAAGAAACATTAAAACTTCAAGTTTCAGGGTCCTTGGAGAATATGAAGCTGGGGTCCTCCGCAAGTTCCAAGGGACCCTGATGGGCCCCGGGGTTGTAGAACTGGACTCAGAATGGTGGAGGGTGGCATTCTTGAAACATAAAATATTGACATCAGGAAGGGCCTCAGAGGTCAGCCACCCCTTAATTCTGTGGAACGCCCTGCTCTCCTGGGTCCTAGCTGCCACTTGCCGTTTTGGGACTGGCTGGGAATCTCTCCCCCTCCTTCTGGCCCCCCAGGCCCTCCGCTTTCCGCCTCCTTACTCCTTCCTGGCATTTCCTGGATCCTAGTCTTGGAATGTCTCCTCACTCCGAGCCTTCTCCTCTTCCCTTCTTAACTCCCATCCCTTTTACCCCCAGCTGGTCTTTGCATGCTGTGTGATCTTGGGCCAGTCACGTAGCATCTCTGAGCCTGTTTTCTTCCACGTCACTCCCAATAGGAGTGACATCCCTTATTGCTTGTACCTTCGAAGCTGGCACCTTTATTTTTTCCATTTCATTTTATTTTTATTTTTGAGATGGAGTCTCGCTCTGTTGCCCAGGCTGGAGTGCAGTGACATGATCTCGGCTCACTGCAACTTCTGCCTCCCAGGTTCAAGTGATTCTCCTGCACTCCTCAGCTCCCCAAGTAGCTGGGACTACAGTTATGCACCACCCCATGTTTTTAATGGAGACAAGGTTTTGCCATGTTTTCCAGGCTAGTCTCAAACTCCTGACCTCAGGTGATCTGCCCTCCTCGGCCTCCCAAAGTGTTGGGATTACAGGTGTGAGCCATCTCACCCAGCATCAGTTTTTATCTTTTTTTTTTTTTTTTAGACATGATCTCGCTCTGTCACCCAGGCTAGAGTGCAGTGGTGTGACTATGGCTCACTACAACCTCAAACTCCTGGGCTCAAGTGATCCTCTGCCTTAGCCTCCCAAGTAGCTGGGATTACAGGCCTGAGCCACTGCACCCCCGCCTATTTTTCCCATTTTGCATTGAGGAATTCCACAATCCAAAGAACACGGACACGCTTTGGGGAGAGGAGAGGTGACTCACGACTTGGACTCTAAATTCAGGGCCCTATCTCTCAGGGACATTCTGGTCCCCAGCCCCTGTTTACCTCTTCTGGGAAGACTAGTGAGTGAAAGTTGTCCCTCTTCTCCAGCCTCCATTCCTGGCTGGGTAGAGCTCCACTTGGGAGAAGGCTACTTCAACCTGCGCCCTCAGCCTGGGCTCTCTGGGCGTGCCCCTCCCCAAGCAATGACAGGGCATAAGGCACCCACTAGTGTGATTTCTGTGAATGAGGGAGAAGACAGGACACAGCCACATCATGTGTAACTCCTGACTCCTGAGAAAATGCCTGAGCATGCTGAAGGGTCTGGGATATCAGCCATTGCCCTCCCTCAACCTCCATCAGCCCCAGCCAGTCCCCGGGAGAGGACCCAGGGGAAAGCTAAAGCCAGGGTTGCAAGCCAGGGGACTGGGGGTTGGAGCTACCCCCTCCCACTGTCTGGCGCCCACACCTCACATCTCAAAGAACCTCCTGTGGTCTTTTCCCCAGGGCAGCCTGCTCCTGGGCGCCTGCGCTGTGTTGGGCTCTGGCACTCGGTGATGATACGGCCCATGGCCACATGTGAGGAGCTTCCATCTTAGTCGGGAGTTAAACAAATTTCAGGATGTGGGTTTCAACAATTGCACACCTGACCCATTTTCTTGGTCAGGTAGGAGAGTGAAGGGAGGTGCCAGGGTCCTCTTAACCACAGGGCCCTGTGTCCTCTTTTGCCCAGGTCTGCCCACTCCTCCATGCCTTTCAGATGCCCTCTGTGGCAGTAATGATCATGAGGGCAGCCCTGGTTTTTGTTTGTTTGTGTTTGTCTTGAGATGGAGTCTTGCTCTGTCACCCAGGCTGCAGTGCAGTGGCACGATCTCAGCTCACTGCAACCTCTGCCTCCCGGGTTGAAGCGATTCCTCTGCCTCTACCATGCCCAACTAATTTTTTGTATTTTTGGTAGAGACAGGGTTTCACCATGTTGGCCAGGCTGGTCTTGAACTCCTGACCTCATGATCTGCCCACTTCAGCCTCCCAAAGTGCTGGGATTACAGGTGTGAGCCACCGCACCCGGCCGGCAGCCCTGTTTTAAGTGCTCACTGCACTATCTCAATTAAACCTCACAACAAGCCTGTGAGATGGGGACTACTATAATCCCCATTTGCAGACACATGGAGACACAGAGAGGTTGAGAGACTTTTCTGAAGCCACACAGCCCACAAATGCCAGAGCTGGGATTTGGACCCAGGTCCACCTGGTTCTAAATTCTGTGACTGCCCAGGCTCTGGCACTCTTCTATGTTGCTGGGTAAGTGAGGGGTGAAGTGAGGGCAGGGCAGCAGATGAGCTTTGTTGTCAGATCCAGGCAGGGGCCAAGCACAGCTGTGCCCCATCACCCTCTGTGTGACCTCTCTGCATTTCAGCTCATTTTCTGTAAAATGGGGAGAAGAATAATCACTCCCCTATTAGCAGGCAGCGGCCATGGGGATGGAATCAGAGAATGGAGTAAAAACCCTCCGTAGACTCTGACGGACCTGCCCCTTGTGGACCCCACAAGGGCAAAGCCGAGGATGATTTGTCTCTGCTTTCCTGGTGCCCAGCGTGGAACCTGATGTACAGTAGGTACCCAGGAAGGTACGTTGAGGCAGAGTCACTGGTAGCACTAATGGGAGCCCTGTGTGCCCCAGGGGAGCTGCTGGCCTTTAGCGCTGGAGCTCACGGGGTGGCGGCCAGTATCCCAGGACTTTCAGTCTCCAGGCAGATCCCTGGCTCCAGGCAGAATCGCCCACGGAGCTGGTCACCCCAGGGGATTTGCTGGACCCTGCTGGCTGACCCTATGGCATTTCTTGTGGCTTCATTCCAGGACACCTAGCGGCTGGTACCTGTAGGGCTCTGGCAGGCAGGATCCTGGCCAGGTATGCAGGGGAGCCACAGGCTCAGCCAGCAGTGGCTGCTCTTCAGCCTTGTCATCTGATTCTGCCTGATTCTCCCTCTCCTGCCCCCACCACTCACCCAGCGCAGTGCCCCAGACGACCCCGAAGAGCACACTGGCCCCCACCCCCACCCACTCGGTTTCTGTCCCCAGGATCTGGCCATGTCCAAACTGCAGCGTAGGACAGTTGGCAGGGAAGCCCTTCTCTGCGACTGCTGTATTTCTCTTCTCCCTAGAGACCAGGTGGTACATTTCCGAGCTGTTGCCATAAAGTTTGGCCTGTGGAGCCCCAGTGGGCCGAGGCTTCTGGGAAGCAAGTTGCAGCCACGCAAAAGGAAAAGCTTTCTAATGACCTGAGCTGTCAAAGCAGAGAGGGGTGGAGGTAGTGAGCTGTCTGTCTTGGGGAGCGGGCAGGGGGCTGGCCAGGATGACCTCCGAGGCCCGCCTCTGACCCAAGGCCTACCCTATGCAAGATGCTCCTTGGTCTGTTCTGTCATTTTAGGGCAGACAAGGACAAGAAGATCACAGGCACCAGCCCCCTGGCCTTGCCCTTGTATGTAGATGCATGGTGGGGCCAGGGGGCTGTGGCTCTCCTGCTTCGGTGCTACCACCCTCCCTAGGCCTCCCTGGCCTGCTGCCAAAGAGCCGTGCAGAGGAGCTCACTTTGCACACTCTCAACACATTCCTGTTTCCTTCCGACATTCCCGATAGTCTCCTCCTTCCAGTCCCCAACAGGGGCATGCTCAGGGCACACACGCACTCATTTTAATACCAGCCAGGACAGCTCCTCACTTTGCCATCTGTGTGACCTGAGAAAGTTACTTAAGTTCTCTGAGATTTCTTCATCTGTGAAGTGGGGACAGTAATGTGGAGTCTTCATTAGGGAAAAGGAGCCAGGCCCGTAGGAGCAGGGAAAAGTTAAAAAAAGAAAGCCGATCAGGTCCGAGCCTGCCTTTCTTCATGGTCCGGGACACACAGCCCTCCTGTGCAAATAACTCACAATCTTCCCGGGCCCAGCTCTCACCAGACCCCTGCAACTGAACTCCTCGCAGCCTTGGCATAATCAGTACTGCACAAAGCCCTTTTCGACAGCATAAACATCATCCTATAAAATCCCCAGCAAGGCTCTGTTTCTTTGCAGTCGGCTTCTTTCTTGCACCCCAGAGAAAGGCTTCTTTCTTGAAGGCTGACCGTCGTGTCTCTGGCGATGTATTTTCCTACTTTCTGTAATCAATCTGCTTTCCTTTGCATGCAACTGTCCTGGTAAATTCTTTTACTCCTGCATTACCAGCCGTCATTACCCTGTGACAAGTAACACCTACCTTGGTCGGGAAGCAGGAGTTGGAGTGAAGTCGAGATGAGATCGTGGATAGCAAAAGCTAAGCATGTGCCTGGCACATGGCAGGTGCTTGAAAATGCAGGCTCTTTCCCTGCCCCACTAGAACCCATGGAACATGCTGCCTCATGCCATAACCAGTGGGTGAACCCGCACCTTACCACAGGAGACAGGCAGGGGTGAAGAGTAGCTGGTTTTACACTCCTCATCCCACCCTCCACGTCTCCTTTGGTGAGATTCTGTAAGAATTCACCCCATCCTGCTCATAGCCCCTCTATTGAACCTGATGCAACTGGCCCTGCTCTGGGCATGAGGCTGGCAGGCATTGCAGGGTGAGTAGGAGGACGCTGCTCTGGGTGGCACAGACAAGATGTGAAGTGGCCACCAGGAAGGTCTGAACCAGGGCCATGGGGTCACAGAGAAAGCAATAGGTTTCCAGCTGGAGTGAGTTGGGCTGTGTGGGGCTGTGTGGAGAAGAGTAATCGTCACCGTGGTGACAGCATCTAAGGCTGAGAAGTCACCATCTCGGGGAATCCCTCCAACGGCCTAGGAAGTAGCTCTTGGGATTATGCCCATTTTACAGGAGAGGAAAATCAAGGCAGTTGAGTGACCCAGTTTGAGGCCATGCTCCACACAGAACCCACACTTCACTCCATGGAAGAGGTGGCATTGGAAGTGGGTCTTGAAGAATGCAAAAGATCCCCCTCCCCACCCCCCGCCGTGACCCTGCCCAGCGGAGATGGGGGAGCAGCCTGGTGAGGGGCAGGTTCATCAGCATAACAGTGGAAACCATGATAAATGTAATAGTGATTGCCGGGACACCTGATGGGGTGACTCCTCTAGTGGTAACGATTTTGGTTTTTTTTTATTTGGAGGGGTGCTTTCAAATCCATGACCTCACCTTCCTATGCCCTTGGGGACATGCCAGGACTGCACATCTGGGAGTTGGTTAGGTCTGGGGGCTACATCATGAGACCAAAGAGAAGCATCTTGGATAGAATTATTAGATTCAGAGGAAGCCGGGAGCAACTCGGGAAAGCTGGCGCGGCACAGCCCACTGTGGGGTGGCCTGGGGCTCCCCACAAGCTCCCACTCCTGCCTGTCACACCTCCCAAGGGCAGCCCTTCCTCCACGGCCAGTCACCTGATCTGGGCACCTGAGAGATCAGGAAAGGCAGTGTGAGCCCCGTCTCCCAGCCCCGGGGCAGGGGAGTGGTGGGATGCCAAGGGAATGAGAATCAAAGGCAGCACAGGGCCTGCCCGGCATAACCTGCCTTGCTTGGGTGCCAGAGAGAGTAAGCAGTCCCCTCCTCCTGCCTCTTCCTGGTGGTCTTCAAGCCTCCTGCTGGGGTACCCGCTGCTCTTCTGTAGCTGAAGCTGACCTGGATGGGGATGATGGGAGCCAAGTCTTGACAGCAGTAGGGCTGGGACTAGAACAGGCCCCTCCTCGTGCCTGCGGGAGTGGCCCTGGGTCTCAGACCTGCATAGCAGGTGTCTCCTGCAGGAAGCCACCTTTCCCCCAAGGCCCAACCCCTCTAGGCACTGCCCACTCATCTGTCACTCACAGGGGAGTGAGACATTAAGACCAGGAGCCCAGCACCCCAGAGAGAGGTGAACAGAGGTGTGAGCTACTGAGCAAGTTTGGGGTGGGGAGGGAGCAGATCCAGACTACAGGAAGCTGGGCTGGGCTTGGAGGGTCTTGATAGCCCCAGAGGAATGGTGCCCGTCACTCCTTCCCCCTTCTATCATCATGATCATCATCATCATCATCATCATCATCAATTTTCTACCAAGACTCCAAATAGGGGGGCTGTGACTTGGAGATGTCAACTTTTGCCCAAAGCTGGGGATTGGCTCCACAGAGTCCTGCTTCCCCTGAAAGGGCTGTGTCTGGCACTGGTGGTCCCTGAGTGGGGTGGAGCAGGAGTCCCCTATGAGCTAGAAACCCTTCTGCTGCCAGCTGGGTGCCCTGGGCTTGTGGCTACTTGCTCTTGGAATTCATGGGCCAGGCCGACTGGATTCAATCATGGCTCAGCCACCTCCCAGCTGGGCAGTCCTGAGGAAGCCACTCCACTGTCCTGAGTCACTGTGTCCTTGTCCAGAACTCATTCATTGTGCCCCTGGTTCACGCCAGGCACTAAGTTGGATGCAGAGATGACAGCAGCGATGCAGACAGCATAAAACAGAAAAAAAAAAAATTCTGCATTTTAGAGGGAGAGCGGTCAGGTGGCTGGGAGGTGGGGGCCGGTGCCACGGGCTGGAGTGAATTTGGGGCTGGGGCACCAGGCTCATGGTGTCATTCATGTCACGCCATTTGCAACAGACAAGAAGGGTACATCAGAAGGGCCTCGTATGCTACCCTGAAGGAAGGAAGTGAGGGGCTGGGTGGACTGTAGGGATCAGTGACAGGAGCTTTCCTGGTAGAGAGAGCTGTAGCCCTGGCATGCTCAACGAAGGGCAGGGAACCAAGCGAGAGGGCGTGGGGAGGGAAAGCAGTGGGTCAGGAAGGCCTGGGAGTCCACACAGGCTCTGGCGACAGGCTCTGAGCAGGAGGGATGCGACGGGACTTCTATTTTAAAAGGTCCCTCTGGCTGCTGTGTTAAAGCTGGACTGTAGGGAGAGAGAGGAAGCAGGGCACCGGCCTATGTGAAAAATCCACGTGGAAGCAACTGGTGGCTTGGACAGGGTGTGAGCTGTGGCAGAGGTGAGAGCAGTCAGGGTCTGCAGTTGCTATGAAGGTGGTGCTCATGGGATCTGCTGAGGGGCTGGCTGTGTGAGTGAGGGAACAAGACCAGGTGAGGCTGAATCAGAAGGTGGAGATGCTATGGACAGACTTGCGGTGGGCTGGGCAGGAGCAGGTTTGAAAGAAGTGGGGAAGGAGTGGGCATGGGAAGCAAGCTTTTGGCTTTGGATGTGTGAAATTTAAAATGCCTGGAAGGGCCGGGCACAGTGGTTCACGCCTGTAATCCCAGCGCTTTGGGAGGCCAAGGCCAGCAGATCACTTAAGGTCGGGAGTTTGAGACCAGCCTGGCCAAAATGGCGAAATCCCGTCTCCACTAAAAATACAAAAATTAGCTGGGCATGGTGGTGAGCTCCTGTAATCCCAGCTACTTGGGAGGCTGAGGCAGGAGGATTGCTTGAATCCAGGAGGCAGAGGTTACAGTGAGCTAAGATCAGGCCTTTGCACTCCAGCTTGGGTGACAGAGCAAGATTTTGTCTCAAAAAATAAATAAAATAAAATGCCTGGTAGACACCCAGGGAGAAACTCAGAAAAACAAGAAGTCTGGGAGTTCTAACCATATTGATGTGGCAGGTGGAGAAAACCAAGGAAGTGGGTGTAGACAGAAGAAAGGAGGGAGAGGTGAGGAGAGGGAGGGGAGGAGAGGAGGAGAGGGGAGGCTGAGCCCTAAGCCAGGTGTGCTGGGGCTAGCTACACTCTGAAGAGTACCAGTGTGGGGATTCTGCCGTTGCCGATGGTGCCTATTCCAATTACACATTTCGGAACTTGTTGGGGTGGGGCGGAACCACAGATGGGCTCAGGGGCTCCCTGGACCCACTGTGAGATGAACCTGAGCTGAAACTCCGTGGATCACCTGGCTTCCATGAGCCCCTGCTCTGCCAGGTGGGCGGCAGTGATGTTTCGGGTCTCCCAGACCAGTTCAGGGCCAGTGTGCAGGAGAACTGGAAATGTACGGTTACTTCCTTTTCCCCAGTGACAGTCACCCGGGTAAAAAGTTGTGCGTCCTCTTGGGGAAGGCTGGGAGAAAGATGAGCAGTGTAAGTTTTTGGCAGTGTACCAGGGTCCTTCCTCAAGATCTGATTATTTATTTTTTAGGAAGGTTATGAGCCCCTTTTTAAACACAGACACTATTTAAAATTAAATTGTACACACAATTAAACAAATTATATTAAAAACAAAGGCAGTAATACTGAAACTCATCACCGCTTAATTATTTTACTGCATTCTACCGTCGTCTATATATAGTGGAAGTAGTGATGTCACGAGGTGCTATTATGCATCTCTTTGGAACTCTGAGTCCAATGATGTTGGGCTGGTAACTTGAAACTGGCCAGAGTGGGAGTATTTACACCACAGACATTGGTCGAGGCTACAAATCAGGGCTTCATTCACGGTTTTATTGAATGTCTAGAGTTCAGAAAGTGATGGAGACAGGTTAACAATGCTAACTAAATTTAAAAGTGTATTGCATCTATAGACATGACATTGTGGTTAGTACCAAAAATTGATGAAATATTACTCCAGGATTATCTGATTCAGCAAAGAAGTTGCTCACATCCTAGATGAATGAATGAAGGGTGGCATGTATCTTCATTGTTTCCCTTTCATTTTGTTCGTGAATGTAAACAAAAATATCAACCAACGTTTACGTCACATATCAGATTTAGTGACAATAAACTTACGGAGGAAAGAATAAGCAGACTGAGATGCAATTGCATTGACCAAATCATGGTCAAATTGCAACCACAGGTTGACTACAGTTGCAAGACAGGGCATCTGGAAGAATCAATGGACTACATAGAATTTACAATACATTTTACAATAAAGAATAATATGTATTATATTATTATTTTTACATTATGTGCTACACACTATTTATATCAGTAAAATTTATAATAAATTTATGTATACATATATGTGCATAAGAACCTCCCACTCCAGAGAGCTGGTTGTTAAACATTTGCCAGCACACCATTGCCTGGAGTTGGGAGTAAGGGGGGTAACACAGCAAAGGCGTCAGACGAAAGGCCAGGGAGTCAGGGGAGAGCAAGCAGAGTCCATGTCCCAGCTGCCAAGTGGGAAAGTGTTTCAAAGACAGGTGATCATCTGGGCCAAGTGCCTCTGACAAGTCATCGAGGGGAAGAACAGAAAAGACCCATTGGGTTTGGCAACAGTGGGGTTTCCATGGTGTGGTGGGGAGGAAAGTCTGATTAGCGGCAGGTTGCAGAGGCAAAGAGAAGAAATAATTGGAGGTATCAAGGGAGCAGAAGAAAGGAGGGGATCAAAGGAGAATGAGTTTCAGGATGGGTGATATTCACCATGTCTGTGTGCTGGCTGCAAGGCGGGGGAGAAGGGGCAAGGCCGGTGATGCCCTTGAGTAGGGGATGTGCCCCCAGGAGGGCTGGTCTTGGGCAGGAGCCCAGGCAGCTCACTCCTCGTCCCAGGAGGGAGATGAGGTGGTGGGAGGAGGGAGGTTGAAGGCTCTGAGTGATGAGGAGGAGGAGCGGGGAGGCTTCCGGAGATAGGAGAAGATAGGACATAGTCCTCTAGGACACTGAAAGAGAAAAGAGCCTGGAGCAATGCTGTAGGAGCACCAGGCATGTCATGCATCCCTTGAGGTCAGCAGTCATGAATCCAAGTGAACCGTGGTCAGCTGTGTGGTGCAGGTGCAGAGAGCGTGGAGAGTTGGATCTGATTGTATAGCTGGAGCTCTGCCAGGCAACTCAAGAGAGGGAAGGATGAGCAAAAGATGAGGGAGTGGTGCAAGGGGGTGGCCGCAGTGGGGGCCTATGGCATCTATGGGACTATGCTGGGGAAGGGAAGAGGGAACATGAGGGGTGAGGGATAGCAGTGGGAAGTGGGTAGAGAGGATTCAGCCTTCAAAGGTCGAGTGTCCCATTGGGCTGAAGGCTTGGTGGCATTGGTGTGTTAGGAGCAAGCTGGAATATTGGGAAGCGGTGCCCGAGTGGGTTCCTAACAGGGGAGCTTGTAGTGGGTGCAGTTTTTCAGTAATGACATTCTATAGTGCCTGCCCCAGGAAGGAGGGGATGAGGCCAGGTGGAGGTCATGAGCATTGGAAGAGAGGTCAAGGGGCTGAGGGACCAGGGTGCAATACACCATCTACATCGCCATTGAAGTATAAACTGGTGACAGCAGCAGGCTGAGGAACATGGCAGGCGCTGGCACCCTCGAGATGAGGACAGAGCGACGGTGTGCAGGGGTGTCCCTGTAGATGGGCGGGGTAGTCTGGAAATGTCAATGCAAAGCTGGGGGTTTGCAGAATAAAGATGATGATCTGGAAGGGACATTGAGGAGCATGAAGGACCCTTGCCCACCTCCAGGCCCAGGGGCTGGAGGGAGTAAGGGGGAAGCAGTCACCATAGAGATGGCTGCAGGGGAGGCCATGCCTGCTGTTGGGGGCAGGCTTCCTTTAGAGTACAAGGTCAAGAAAACTGTCCGGGGCAGGACTGAGGATATCATGCAGATGACGGCGGCTGGGATTGAAAGGGAGTTGGGGAGGATGAGGAATGGAGTCAGACGAGAGGATGAGAGTCCAGGAGACTCGGGGTTTCCATGGTAACTGATGTAAATGATGAGGAAGAGCAGGTAAGATGGGAAGGCCCCCAAAAGTGCTGTGGAACGTGGTGATCATAAGGCCAGGAGTGGGGGATGGGGGTGGTGGGTCTTGCCAGCAGTCTGCGGGGGTCTGGGGCCCCTGCACACTCCTGCCTTATCTGTAAAATGGGAATTACAATCTTTTTGCTTTGGGGGGTTGAGATGAGCATTAGGGAGCACCGAGTAGGACTTGTGATTAGGACTGTTGTCACCGCAGTCAATGGAGATAGTTTTTTGATGGGGCCAAGTGATCATGGCAGAGGTTGCGGAGGGGGTCTGGTTTCTCTAGAGGGCTGAATATTTGGGTGGTTTTTTAGGGGTCCAGGAAAGGATGAAGGCGGGAGAATATGTAGAAGGACCCCTTTTGCAGAGTGGCAGAAAGTGAGAATCCATCCATTCACTAACAAGTGTTTATTGAGCACCTACCATGGGCCAGACACTGTTATAGGTGTTGGGGATGCAGCTGTGAGCAAAACAGACACAATTCCTCCAGCAGCATCTTTGTAGTCAGGTGGATGTCTGTAAGTGGACTTGACCTTGGGTGGTGTCCTGGTGGCTGATGACTCTGCCGTGGGGGATGATGTTGGAGAGCCCTGACATACAAAGGAAGAACAAGCACCCATGTGTAGTTCTCTGATTCAACCTCCCCTCCAGAGTGTGGACGCCACGGGCCCAAGAGCCTCCTGGAACTCGGGATTAGTGCAGTGCCTGGCACAGACAGGCCACAGTTCACGCTTATGCAGGGGATGAAAAATGAGATGCCACCCACAAAGGCTCTGTTGGTTTTGCTCTGGGTGCCCTGTAGCCTGAATGTGCAGTGCATCCCCCTCTGATGCTTCAGGCCAGGAAGGCTGGTCCCAATCAGCTGTGACTGGGAGCAGCTGGTGGTGTGAGGAGTAGGGTGGGGCCCCAGAAGATGAGTGTCCCAGGTTGGGGCCAAGGCAGATGGGAAGCTTCTCAACACCCATTTCTTGATCCCAGAGCTCTGGTGTATCAGGTGAATGCGGTGTATTGGGTGATGGAAAGAAGCTGCACTGGGTACTGGCATTAGTCAAGTTCTAGATCTCCACTCAAGTACAGATGGGCTTGAATCCCCCTGCAGAGCGGCAGAAAGTCAGAATCCATCCCTTCATTCACACGTGTTTATTGAGCACCTACCATGTGCCGGACACTGTTATAGGTGCTGCGGATGCAGCTGTGAACAAAACAGATAAAATTCCTGCCCTTGTGGAGTTGACCTGCCAACAAGAAAGATGGACAGTTGACTGGCATTGAGGTGGGAGAATCACTTGAACCCGGGAGGCGGAGGTTGCAGTGAGCAGAGATCGCGCCACTACACTCCAACTTGGATGACAGAGCGAGACTCTGTCTCAAAAAAAAAAAAAAAGAATCCGAGCAGGGGAAGGGAGATGGGGGGTCAGTGAGGGGGAAAGATGGGCAGGGTGCAGCATTAAATGGAGTGATGGGGGGGCGGGGGCTTGCTGAGATGACATTTAGGCAGAGCCCTGAAGTGGGTGAGGGAAGGAGCCTTGTGGACATCTCGGGGAGGAGCAGTCGATGTAGCAGAAGCAACCAGTACAAGGACAGCCTGGCATCTTCATGGCTCAACAGGAAGGCCAGCGTGGCTGGAGCTAAGTGAGCGAGGGGAAGTATAGTAGGGAGGAGGCAGTCAGCAACGTGGTAGGGGCACATCAGAAGGGCCTCTTATGCTACTCAGGAGGATTCTGCCTTTTACTGAGTTTGATGGAAACCACTGCTTTTGAGCAAAGGAACAACACGCTCTGCTGTGCGCAGAACAGACTGGAGGGGCCCGGGTGGGACCACGGACCCAGGAGAACCGCTCAGTGATCCAGGCGATGGGTGATGGTGGCTTGGGCCGCAGCGATGTCAGTGGAGGTGGTGAGAGGTGGTGGGTTAGTGGATTTCCTGTTGAGCTGGAAAGTTTGGAAGTGTCAGATCTGGAAGGGACTTGGGTGTGGGCTGGGGGTGTCCAAGGGTCTGCCATCTATGCCCTGGCTTCCTGAAGCCCAGCCCAGGTTGGTCTCCTGGTCAGTGGCACTGCCCTGTGCCTCCCCGGCCTGGCAGTTGAGGGGTGCCGTTTGAACGGCCAGGCAGCCCCAGGCCCCCACCCCACGGCGGCCACTCCTCTGAGTACTGGGTCTCTTCCCATTCCCTTCTCTGCCAGTGATGTGCCCAAGGGTGCCAACAGCTTCAGGGTCTCTGGAAGCCCTGGGGTGGAGATCTTCATGGTCTACAACCGCACACACGTGACAGAGCCCATAGGCAAGGTCCGTTGGCCACTGGACACTGATGCAGACATGGTCGTATCTGTGGGCACAGCCAGTAAGGAATTAAGGGACTTCAAGGTAAGAGGCCACTTTCTCACAGAAAAGGGTTGGCTCTCCCCACCCCCATCCAAGGTAAGAGCCCCACCATGGCAATTCCCATTCCAAACTCCCCACTTAACCAAACCTCACAAAGCTGATCACGGTACACACACAAAACGGATCCTGACACAACGCCACAGATGCCCCAACCACGCAAACCTCCACCACCGCTCCAGTGTCACACATGTACACATGAATACTCCCACAAAACACAAGCTCTCCTAGTCACCCCCTCAGATTCATGGACAACTTCACATTAATCCCTGTATTCAGCCCACACACAGCCCCAGCCAGAAGCCCCAGCACTCTCGTGAGGGCAGGATCACACAGCAACAACCCGTGCAGGTGCACACACACACGTCCACACCTTTGTGTGCACAGATCTCCCACGCCTAAGCCAAACTTCTCTCTCGTTGCCTGCCCGAAGCTCAGACGATTCCCTCCTCACTCGCCCCAGCCCTGGGCACCCATGGCACACAGTGACCCACCAAATCCTAGACATGACCTTTTCTCCCCGACAGGGAAAGGGCAGGGATGAGGCAGCTGTTGAGAGAGGGGCTCAGGAGCTCACCGTGGGCTCAGACCCCACCTCCTCTGCTTGCTAGCTGAGGAACTGCTGGGACTGCAGGCAGGACCGGGACAGTCTCCTGTCGATTGGGGCCATCCCAGGGGCTCACTGTGATGATGGAGTGGAGGTTCTCATTCCTATTTTATAAAGGAAGTACCTGAGGCTAAGAGGAGCTGAGAGACTTGCCTAGGTCGATGGAGCCAGCTGTTCCTCCCTCATCTGCCAGCCGCTCCTGCTGGGCGCTGCCCTGCCTTTCCCATCCCTCCACCCTGCCCCCACCCTCCTTGCTCCTCGCACCTGCTCTGGGAGTCAGGGTGGGCTCCACAGCTGCTTACTGGAGAGGTAGCTCTGAATCCCAGCCGGGAGCCCTTGAGTCTTGGGACTTCAGAGACTGGGAGGGTCTCCATGCCTCCTGTGCCTCTAAGTAGGGCTGTCAGGGTGTGTCCCCCATCTCCTCTGCCCCCGCCATCTCTGAAGGTGGTGGCCGTGCAGGCTTAGGGCTGTGTTCCGCAGGTGAGGGTCTCCTACTATGGGGAGCAGGAAGACCAAGCCCTGGGCCACAGCGTGCTGTACCTCACTGGCGTCGGTAAGTAGCAGCTCCCTGGCAGACCATCTGTCCCCTCTTCGCCACTCCAAGTTGCCTGTTTGAGGGTCTTAGTGAATTCTTTGGAGTGGAAGACCCATGGCCAGCTTCCTCCATCACTGAGGGGCTTGGATTCCTCAGGGACCTTCTGTCCACTCTGGAACCACAGGGATTGAGGCCCAGCAGGCCTTAGGACTACAAGGATCTAGAAACTTCACTGCCCAGTGAACAACAGCTAGACTCACAATAAGCCTCCTTCATCCAGAGTCCCACGTATACCCTCATTAGACCTCCAAGACCCAGCATGGAACGTGCCCCCTTCAGCTAGGGCCCAGGGCAATGGAACGGCAGAACCCAGCCCCTGCAACCTCAGGCCATGTCCCCAGTTGCCAGAGTTTGGGGTCACCAGCATATGATCTAGAACCCCAAAGCCAGCAAGAGCTAGCAGGTGGACATGCACAGGCAAGCAAGTCATTCAAGAGCCAAAGGCTTGGGTCCCTCCAACTCCCAGAACCACAGGGCAAGCCTCAAGGGCCTCCCAAGTGTGGGGTCTGACCCCCAGTCAGGGCATCCTGGCCCTCACGGGTTTGGGGCGGGGTCAGAGTTTGCCCAGCCTGGACTTTAGGGGTGTGAAGATGGGGCTGGATGAGCCCTGGCAGCCCCTCTCCATCTCTTTGCAGATATTTCCCTTGAGGTCGACACAGGCCGCACAGGCAAGGTGAAGAGAAGCCAGGGGGACAAGGTGAGACCCTCCTGGGCACTCCAAGACTGCAGGGTTGAAAGGCAAACTTGGGGCGGTCCCGGGTGGACTGTGCCCTCCCTACAGAAGAATGATGGATTCCCAGGGTCTGTAGTATCCAACCATGTAGGAAACCCATCTGGGACAGCCAAGTTGGCATGAATGGATATTAACCTACACCCTATAGCCAACATGCTGTGACTGCTGGAAAATAGCTTACCCTCTCTGGGTCTCTCTTGTGCCACTTTGAAATTGGGATTGGTTCTTTTGCTTGCTGCCTTTTTTATTTTGCGGGCTATATTTGGACCCCTATACATGTGGGAGTGCTTCCTAAAATGTTGTTGAGTAGTGACTGAAGGCAAGGAGAAGACAAGCCTTCGGGTAGAGGAGGCTATGGTGGCCAGCCCCAGGTAAAGCCTGAAGACTAAGGAGGAGGACAGAGTGGGCTCAGGGCCTCCCCCTACAGGAAGTATCTGAAAGCTTTCCTGGGAGGGCTAGAAGGTACAATTTGAAGAGAAAGACTCCAGAGAGGCAGCCTGGATCACAAGGCTTTGAGGACAAGGTGGGCAGGGCTGCCATGGATGGCAGTGCGGGTAGTTCACTGCACAAGAGTGCTTGGGCATGGTGGCAACTATGATACAAATCATGTCTGGGACCCTACTACAGAGTGGCATCTACCCAGAGGTGTGGGCAAGAGTGCCATAAAGGCTAACAGTGGCCCTGGGCAATCCCAAGGACCTGGGTTTGAAGGCCAGCTATGCGGCTTGGGACTCACCTCCCAGAACCTCCCCGCCCCCTTCTGTGAAATGGGGAAAGTGAGCCCTGCCTTGTGGGTCTGGTGGGGAGGCGTGTTGGGGAGAGCGGCAGCCACAGAGGCAGGGAGCGCTCCAGCCATCTTTCCCACCTCAGCTCAGACCTGAGCTTGCAGATCCTGCAGGACTGCGGGCAGATGCCAGAGATATCTATGGGACAGGTCCCAGGAGAGTGCTGGGATGAAGAAGGTCTCCCAAAGATTCTCCAGATCCCGACCCTCATCAAGGTCATGGTGGGCAGCCTCTGCCCCCCCAGGCAGAGCGAAAGCTTAGCCAGCTTTTGAGGGCCATTTCTGGGTATGGTAACACTTTTGCTTCTCCAGTATGATGGCTAGGTGGAGCCATTGTGTATGGTTGTGCAGACTGTTCACTGCACAAGGATGAGGTGGGTCTAGAGCCTTATCTGTAACTCCATTCCCCAAATAATCCTTTTTAAAATCCTTAAGCAAACCAAGAATATGAAAGTATACAATCTAACAAAGCAGCCCGCCCTGGCCATGTCTAGAACCGCTTCCCGGAGCCTCCTGGGTCCCACTGATCCCAAGGCATCTTATTTTGCCACAGAAAATCTGGCGCTGGGGCCCTGAGGGCTATGGGGCTATCTTGCTGGTGAACTGTGACCGGGACAATCACAGGTCCACAGAGCCTGACCTCACCCACAGCTGGCTGATGTCGCTGGCTGGTGAGTGACACAAGGTGTTGTCTGGGGAGTGGGGTGAGGGGATGGGAGGGGATCCTGTTGGTGGGGTGGAGAAAGGGTGATCTCAAGGGGGTCACTCTCTCTAGACTTGCAGGACAT
This sequence comes from Chlorocebus sabaeus, assembly GCF_047675955.1. Taxonomy (NCBI): domain Eukaryota; kingdom Metazoa; phylum Chordata; class Mammalia; order Primates; family Cercopithecidae; genus Chlorocebus; species Chlorocebus sabaeus. Next base: position 119,850,692 of record NC_132923.1, on the reverse strand, counting down.
GTCCCTGATGGTGCTGAGCTGCAATGGCCCCGACGAGCTCTTCGACAGCCACAAGCTTGTCTTGAACGTGCCCGTCTCTGATTCCAAAAGAGTGAGGGTCTTCTGTGCTCGGGGTGAGTGGCCTGACGGGGCCTTGTCCTCCCAGCTCCATCCATGTCTATCCTCTCCTCCCCATTTCTCTCTCTTTTTTTTCCATCACCTTTTTGTAACTCTCATTACAGCTTACAAACAACCACTCCATCAGTACCAAATATAGTCCTCAAGGAGGAGGTTCAGCAACGAGTTCCATTTTATGGAGAGGAAAACTGAGGCTCAGATGCAGGAATTCACTGTGGCACAACCATCTGGGGTGGAGCAGGCATTCCAACCCAGGTGTCTTGGGTGCACCAAAGTTCCTCCTTTTACCATTGCCCCACTCCCGTTCCCTCCTCTGGTCAATCAGTGTGGACTGAACTGCATGCCAAGCACTGTCCAGGCAGGGAGGACGTGAGAACCAGCGAGGCTGAGGCCCAGGCCCTGCCCCTGGCCCCAGAACCCAACTTTCTCACCAGAGTTTTCATTAATCAGCCTGTGGCTTTAAAAAATATGGCCAAGGCTGGGCGCAATGCCTCACGTCTGTAATCCCAGTACTTTGGGAGGCGGATTACCTGAGGTCAGGAGTTCGAGAGCAGCCTGGCCAACACAGTGAAACCTTGTCTCTATTAAAAATACAAAAATTGGCTGGGCACGGTGGCTCAAGTCTGTAATCCTAGCACTTTGGGAGGCCGAGGTGAGTGGATCACAAGGTCAGGAGATCGAGACCATCCTGGCTTACATGGTGAAAACCCGTTTCTACTAAAAAATACAAAAAAATTAGCCGGGCATGTTGGTGGGTACCTGTAGTCCCAGCTACTCGGGAGGCTAAGGCAGGAGAATGATGTGAACCTGGGAGGTGGAGGTTGCAGTCAGCTGAGATCGTGCCACTGCACTCCAGCCTGGGCGACAGAGCAAGACTGCATCTCAAAAAAAAAAAAAAAAAAAAAAAAATTAGCTGGATGTGATAACTCATGTATGTAGTCCCAGCTACTTGGGAGGCTGAGGCAGGAGAATCGCTCAAACCCAGGAGGCAGAGATTGCAGTGAACCAAGATCATGCCACTGCACTGCAGCCTAGGTGACAGAGCGAGACTTCGTCTCAAAAAAAAAAAAAAAAAAAAAAAAAAAAAATTGGCTGGGCGCAGTGGCTCACGCCTGTACTTCCAACACTTTGGGAGGCCAAGGTGGGAGGATCACTTGAGCCCAAGAGTTTGAGACCAGTCTGGGCAACATGGCAAAACCTTGTCTCTACAAAACATACCAAAAAATTAGCATGTAGTCCCAGCTACTTTGGAGGCTGAAGTGGGAGGATCACTCGAGCCCAGGAAGTCAAGGCTGCAGGGAGCCGTGTTTATGCCACTGCACTCCAGCCTGGGAGACAGAGTGAGACCCTGTCTCAAATAAATAAATGAAATGAAATGAAACAAAATAAAAATGCACCTTAACCCCGGAGTGCTCTTACTTGTTTTTACAAACAGCAACAGGTTTCTAGCCCTTCCTGATTCCCCTTCACCCTCCTCTGTTCAAACTGACCCAGAACTAGTTGTTCCAGCTAAATGAGCCTGGCAGGAGCCAGAATGTTCCCTCCTGTGCACCAGTGGTGGAAGTTTAGGCAGAGGACTCAGCTTGAAAGCACTTAATGTGACACCAGGGAATAAGCAAAGCCTCGACAAGTGAATGTACATTCTCTCTTGCCCTGTGCGGCCACTGATGTGCTTTCTGTATCTCTGGAATTCCCTATCTCGATATTTCATGTCAGTGGAACCATACAGTAGGCTTCTTTCAGTTAGCATAATGTCTTCAAGTCTCATCCATGGTATAGCATGAATCAGTGCTTCATTACTTTTCTTATGTTTTAGAGACAGGGTCTCACTCTGGTGTCCAGGCTGGCGTGCAGTGATACTACCATGGCTCACTGCGGCCTTGAACTCCTGGGCTCAAGTGATACTCCCACCTCAGCCTCCTGAGTAGCTGGGACTACAGACATGTGCCACCATGCCTAGTTGTTTTAAAAAATTTTGGGGGCCCGGCGTGGTGGCTCACGCCTGTAATCCCAACTCTTTGGGAGGCCGAGACGGGTGGATCACGAGGTCAGAAGATTGAGACCATCCCGGCTAACACGGTGAAACCCTATCTCTACTAAAAATAAAAATAAATTAGCCGGGCGTGGTGGTGGGCACCTGTAGTCCCAGCTACTCGGGAGGCTGAAGCAGGAGAATGGCGTGAACCCAGGAGGTGGAGCTTGCAATGAGCCGAGATCGCGCCATTGCCCTCCAGCCTGGGCGACAGAGTGAGACTCTGTCTCAAACAAACAAACAAAAAAATTTTTTTTGTACAGATGTGGTCTCACTCTGTTGCCCAGGCTGGTCTCAAGCGATCTTCCCGCCTTGGCCTCCCAAAGTGCTGGGATTACAGACATGAGCCACCGTACCTGTCTGGTCATTACTTTTTATGAATTAATAATATTCCATCTTATGACTATATCATATTTTGCATATGTATTTATCCATGGGTAGTTTTCACCTTTTGTGCCAGGTGCTTCTATCTCTTTATTTAGCTTAAAGTTTATATTGGCCTCATGAGAAAATGTTAACCATTTTACAGATAAGAAACTGAGGCTCAGAGAGGTTGAGTCACTGAACCAAGGCCACACAGCTTGCACATGGCAGAGCCAGAGAGAAACCCAAGCAGCTCTAACCAAAAAGGGGGCTCTGTCCTGGATTCCTGGGCTTGCAGCCCCTCACCCCTGTCCCCACGCTAGCCCCTGATTCTTGTTCTTCCTAGGTGGGAATTCTCTCTCGGACTACAAGCAGGTGCTGGGGCCCCAGCGTCTGTCCTACGAAGTTGAGCGGCAGTCGGGGGAGCAGGAGATCAGGTTCTATGTGGAGGGGCTGACTTTCCCCGATGCCAATTTCCTGGGGCTGGTTTCCCTCAGTGTCAGCCTGGTGGACACGGGGGTGTGTACAGCACTGGGGGGTGGGCATGGAGGCTGAGGGGTTTGGGGACCTAGTTTGGAGGCTCCAAGGCTGGGCAGGCTGGGGGCTGGGGGGCTTGAGGCAGGCTAGGGGTCCCTGCAGGACCCACCAAGTCCTCATTTTCCCCTCAGACCGTGCCTGAGGTGACCCTCTTCACAGACACTGTGGGCTTCCGCATGGCCCCCTGGATCATGACGCCCAACACTCAGCCTCCTGAGGAGCTGTATGTGTGCAGGTGGGGCTCCTTCCCTCCAGCGCTCCCCCAGGTCTGGAGTGCAGAGGTAGGGACAGAAGCTGCCTCAGGGCTGCACGCCTCACTCAGACTAACGGATTCATTGTGGGCACCAATTCAGCTGGTGGCAGGACCGCAGCAGATGGGCTGGGGTCCCACCCTGACCAACCCTGACCCACCCTGCCCTGTGCAGCTAAGGCCCCTCCCAGGTCACTGGCTCAAGCTCTGGTTTTCCTGCCCATCCTGTCCTGTGGCTGCAGCCCCAGAACATCTCAGATTTAGTCTGGGCAGTGGGGCCAGGCTCTGCACAGGCTGCTGGTGACCATCGGAGAACTACCCTCACTGTGACATGGGTACAATCCCGTGCCTGCTAAGGACGTGGGAACCCAGTCCTCGGGTCTCACTGCAAGCCCGATCTCACCCAGCTCGCTGGTCCTTCTGCTGTCTCAGAATCCTCACCATGCCCTTGAGGGAAGGACCAGCCTCGACTGGCAAAGCCCTGCCAGCCCTCTGTGCCAGAGGTCAGACCACTGGAAAAAGCCACAGTCGAGCTGGATAGAAGTTAAAAGGCTGGGAAGGGTGTGGCCACACAGGTTTGCTGTGCTTCCCTGGATCTAGGTGTGTGTAGGTATTAAAAAGAGACTCTTCTCCTGCTTGCTAATCCCACCCTGACCCCTTTGCTTAGGCCAGTTGTGTGGAACAGGAGTAGACGGCGCCACCTGCCCCTCGCTGCTATTTTAACCCGAGAGATTCAGCCCCAGGTCACCTCTGTGGCGACTTCCCTGACCCCCTGTGCTGGGTTAGGTGTCCTGCCTCTGGGCTCCACAGCCTGCGCTTATGCCTCACCTTGCTTCTGTCACCTGATATGATCTGGAGACTTTATCCATCTTCCCCATGGGCCTAGGAGCCTCTCAAGGTCATGAGCTGGAACCCCCCTACCCCAGAGGCTGCACAGGGCCCAGCACAAACTGAATCAAGGCCACTCACACCTCAGCCACAGTCAGAGGCCATTAGCATGCTCCCCTCTCCCTGTCTTTTACAGTGTGATGGACACTCACGGCTCCAATGAGAAATTCTTGGAGGACATGTCTTACCTGACGTTGAAAGCCAACTGCAAGCTGATCATCTGCCCTCGAGTTGAAAATCGAAATGACCGCTGGATCCAGGTGGGAGCCGAAGCCGACTCCAGAAGAGAGCTGGGGGCAGCCCGGGAAGCCTGCAGCCTGGCTGGGGGAAAGGGAAGCCGCACAGGTGCCTGATGGACCTCCGTGTCGCTAGAGAAGCCACGGCCGCCTGGGCCAGGCTTCCGAGGCGAGGGCTTTTCCGCTGCCTGCCTCAGCCCCAGCCTCCACTGCTGCCCTCCAAACGCTCTGGTCCCAGACGAGAGTCCTCACCTGGCTGGGGTCCTAAGAGGCCTCACGTCTACCTCTGCCCCTCACCAGATCTTAGGGAAGATCTGCTGCCCTGCCCTGCCCCAGGCGCGGTGGGGACCATCCTGTTCTGTAACCCACCCGAAAAAGGTCACCATGGCTTTTTCATCTCTCCCCTCCCAGGATGAGATGGAGTTTGGCTACATCGAGGCCCCTCACAAATCCTTCCCCGTGGTCTTTGACTCCCCCCGGAACAGAGGCCTGAAGGATTTCCCCTATAAGAGGATCCTGGTATGTGGCGACAGGCAGAGTGTGGACACCCTGGCCGGGTCCTCCTGGAGGGGCACTGGTGAAGTCTCATCTGGGCCTGGTCCTATAAGGCTCGGAGAACAGGAAAAGGAGGCAGAAGTATACAGGAGGTGGGACAGCAGCAAACTGGGGAGCCAGTGGGGAGTTTGGGCAAGAGATGGAAATGATATGCAAATCACATGCACATAGGCAGCAGCCTGATTATTCCTGTGTTGAGAGGGGCAGGTCAGCAGAGCTCTTCTGGAGAAGGGACGGGTCACCAAGGGGAAATTGGCAGCGTGGTCAGCTTTGGGGAGACCAAACTGCCTTTAAGAGGGAATGTGGGAATGTACCCTTAGTGAGCCTGCATGGCTCTTGTTCTTAACAGCTAGGTCCTCTCTTTAGGTGTCAAATGTTTTCTGAACACCTACCACGTGCCAGGCACTGTGCTACCACCTGTGCACAAGATGGCAACAGCAGCACCCACTATTACGTATTGAGTTCCAGGCACTGTCTCCTAGCCTTCCAAGGCTTACCTCATGAATTCCATGGGGCACGCCTATGGATAAGTGCTATCATTATTTCCTCTTTATGGATGAGGAAACTAAGGCTCAGGGAGGTTAAATAACTTGCCCAAGGCCATGCAGCAAGTTAATAGTGGCACCAAGATGCAAAGCTAGAGGGGCTGTCCCCACAGCCCTGCACTCAGCCTCGAGTGCACTACCCCTCCAGGTGAGCGCATGGTCTCTGCCTGTTTCCCGGCTCCCACTCCCCCACTGCTGGGACAGTCCCAGTCTGGGTAGGAGCTGTGATGGGATGCAGTCTGTGGGCACACAGAGCAGGGGCATTCATCCCAGCCTGGAGGGATCGGGTGACAATGAACCCAGCAGGTGAGTGCACTTGCCAGGGCCAGAGTGCTGGAGAGAGACCCACCTGACCTGCCCTGGGCTTGGCCTATAGGGGCCAGGGGATTTTTCACTGATTTCTGCTCTCCTCTTTGTCGCTTTCATCTTCTACTTTCTTTGTGTTTAGTTTGCTATTCTTTTTCTAGCTTCAAATGGAATCTAAGATGATTCAGCCTTTTCCTAAAAAACACACGTGTTTTATTATTTATTTATTTATTTATTTATTTTGAAACGGCGTCTCGCTCTGTTGCCTGGGCTGGAGTGCAATGGCACGCTCTCAGCTCTGCCTCCTCTGCCTCCCGGGTTCAAGTGACTCTCCTGCCTCAGCCTCCCGAGTAGCTGGGATTACAGGCGCCCCCTCCCCGCACCACCACACCAGGTTAATTTTTGTATTTTTAGTAGAGATGGGGTTTCACCATGTTGTCCAGGCTGATCTCGAACTCCTGACCTCGTGATCCACCCACCTCGGTCTCCCAAAGTGCTAGGATTACAGGCGTGAGCCACCTTGCCTGGCCTACTTTATTTTATGAGACAGGGTCTTGCTCTGTCACCCAGGCTGGAGTGCAGTGGTGCAGTCTTAGCTCACTGCAGCCTCCACCTCCTAGGCTCAAGCCATCCTCCCACTTCAGCCTCCTGAGGAGCCAGGAACTCAGGCATGCGTCAGGATGCTCAGTTTAAATATACATATCTAGAGCTCTGGCAACTCCCTAGCAGTGCTGCCTCACCAACATCCCATGAGTTTTAATGTGCTATCAAAACACAGCAGATTTTTATGAACTTTCACTTCAAAATCTTGTCTAATTCCCGCTTTAATTTCTTCTTTGATCTATGGATTCCTTATATGTGTATTGCTTAATTTCCAAACATTTGGGGGAATTTCTAGTTATCTTTTGGTTATTGATTTGACTTTAACTGCATGGTTCTCAGAGCCTGGAGGGATTTGTAAAAAGTGGACAGAGATCGTTTTTCAAGCACCAGGAGCCATGGAGTGGGAGGCCCCCAGCATCTTCCCTCTGCTCCAAGAAGCTCCTCATCCGGTCCTCACTGACCTCTCCTTCTTGGGGCGGGGGTCTCGCTGGTCCTTCCATAGGGTCCTGACTTTGGATATGTGACCCGGGAGATCCCACTCTCTGGTCCCTCCAGCCTTGACTCCTTCGGCAACCTGGATGTCAGTCCACCTGTCACGGTGGGCAGCATGGAGTACCCCCTGGGCCGGATCCTCATCGGGAGCAGCTACCCCAAGTGAGGGGCTGGGGTGGGAGGTGGGGGGGCACAAGGGGTTGACCGCAGCATCCACCCTCCCTGTGCCCCCATCACAAACACAATTCCCTAGTCTGATAAGTGGTCTTAACTTCCTGTGTGGAATCCTGGGATCAAAGACTCGGCAACCTAGGATCTCAAAAGATTACAGAATCTTAGGAGAAAACTCACATGCCTGTGGCCTGTGATCTTTTGACCTACCTCATTTCATGGGCTTAATGAGTCATCAACATTAAAGAGATATCAGGGGGCCTCCCGTAAAAAGCCATGTTTCTGGCTTCTCATGAAAAACTGGAGAAGCTGGGGAGGTGAGATACAGTCTGGTACAGAGATGGAGGAATAGACTCATCGACTTCTCCCATTAGGAAGTCAGAATAGTTTCTGTCCTAACCATGGCTTAAAAGGGCCCTGAGGTCATGAAGTTCCCGGAGCAGGTGGCTGCAGGTAAGCAAGTGAGTGGCCAGGATACCCTATGACAGAGGTGAGTCAGTGGATCTCACCCGGGACAGATGCGATGGAGCAGGAAACAAGGCATTTAGGTTTTAACGCTCAAACAGGTGGCGATGTCTGTTAGGTCCTGCTGAATGGGTGCACACCCTCCCTGCAGGTAATCAAAGAATGGGGTGTGCAGTGCAGGGTCCTGGTGGGTTCCCCTGTCTCCTCCCTGGAGATGACACCCACTGCAAGCCCGGGAGATCACCTTCCTATTTGTGGGGGTTTTGCATGGCAGGGGTGCCCCCACTTGCCCCCCAAGCCCTGGCTGACCATCTGGTCTCCAGCCCAGAGGAGTCAGGCAGTGCTGAGAAGGTCACAGCCTCACCTGGTGAATCTGGCAGTCTCAGAGCTCTGGATCGGATGAGGTAAGGATTCCTGGCACCCACCCAGGCACGTAACTGGGTGCCCAGGCAGAGTGCCTGGGGCTGAGACCGGCCAGGCGAGAGGCATGTGACTCATGCCCAGACACTACTGTGTGTGTTGTTCTGCCCACACCCTTGGGGGCAGACGGGCCTTGAGGCCTCAGGATGGTCTTCCTCTAACTCAGGGAGGAAGCTGTGAGGAAGGAGCACAGGCTTTGGAATCAGATGGTCTTGGGTTTGAGTCCTGGCCCTGCCACTTGCCAGCCACCTGATTTGGGATGTGTCCCCCAAACCAGTGTTTACCACAGTGCCTGGCACACAATAGGTACTCAATTAATTCATTTAAAAATATTTTTGGTGTGCCAGGCACAGTTAAAGGTACTGGGGATACATCAGTGAACAAAAGAGATGCCTTTTAAATGAGCAAATTCTTTTATACTCCATGCCTCAGTTTCCTTATCTTTAAAATGGGCCTGATGAAATTCCCAGTCCCAGCTATAGAATCAGCATTACTGGGGATAAAGAATTCATGTCATCCACCTCTTGAATGCTTAGGTATTTTTCAGTTGGCCCCAGTAGTGGAGCTGCTTCACAGCAGGTGGAACTAATTGGACAAAATGTATTGACCACCTACTACCCACTACATGTCACACCCACAGTGCTTTTCCCAGGCGACCTCATTGAATTTCTACAACAACCCTGTGAGCCTGAGACCATCATCATCCCCATTTTACAGATAGGGAAGCTGAGGCTTGGAAAAGTTAAGTTATGTGCATTCTTTCATACATTCATTTACCAATTCAGTAAATATTGATGGAGACTTCCTATTGGCCAAGCCCAAGGTTGAATGCCGGGGATACAGAAATGGCTGAGGAGCTTGCCCTTGAGATTTAGAGTCTAATGAGGGAGACAGGGAAGCAATGGATCAGAGAGGGGATCACATATCATCCCACGTGTGGTGTCCCAGAAGGCTTCCTAGGGGCAGCCAACGATATGGACACGTAATCATAAATACATAATCATAAACGGTGAGCAGACTTCAGGTAGGTAAGGAAAGAAGCAAGGTAGGCTGGGCACAGTGGCTCATGCACTTTGGGAGGCCAAAATGGGTGGATCACCTGAGGCCAAGAGTTCGATACCAGCCTGGCCAACATGGTGAAACCTCGTCTCTACTAATAATACTAAAATTAGCTGGGCATGGTGGTGCACACCCATGGTCCCAGTTACTTGGGAGACTGAGGCAGGAGAATTGCTTGAATCCAGGAGGTGGAGGTTGCATTGAGCCGAGATCACGCCACTGCACTCCAGCCTGGGCAACAGAGCAAGACTCCATCTCAACAAACAAATGAAGGGAGGGAGGGAGGGAGGAAAGAAGGAAGGAAGGCAGGAAGGAAGGAAGGAAGGAAGGCAGGCAGGCAGGCAGGCAGGCAGGAAGGAAGGAAGGAAGGAAGGAAGGAAGGAAGGAAAGTAGCGTGGAGTGGACCAGTGTTGCAGGCAGAGGGAAGAGCACAGGCAGAAGCCAGGAAGCCAGAGAAGGTACAGCTCAAAGGAAAAGTGGGAAGAACTCGGTATGGGTGGCATGTAGATGAGCGGGGATGGACTGGTAGGACCTCAGGCAGGAGGGGGCTCTGCAGGTCCAGCTGGGGACAGAGTTCGGGGAGAAATCATTCTGTTCAGATGCCTCACAGGGCGGTTGTCTCCTCCGGGATCCCTGGGACCTGGGTTCAGGGGCCGAGCTCAGGGGATGCAGGCTGGGGAAGGGGAGGGGCTCCTTGGTGTTCTCCAAGGACTTTGCTTCCTTCTGTGTCCCAGGCTCCTGCCCCAGTCTCTGTATCATGCTGCAACACATGGGCATCCTTACCTGTCTGCTCCCACAAGCCTCACGAGCCAGGGAACCAAACCAGGAGCCTTCTCTCAAGGGTGCAGGGATCTGTTCTGGGAACTCCCAGGCACAGAGCAAGGACCCCACATGGGAAAGTGAGGGGTCTCCAGTGTGGACGTGTCCCCATTCCATTGGCTGTTGGATTGAAAAACAGGAATCAGGCCTTTGGTGGACAGATGGGACCTGAGGTTTGAAAAGGGTTGGCTACGTACTTAGGACCACACCGCAAGTTAGCAGTACGGTCAGAACCCAGGTCTCCTTCTACCTGGGCCCCAAACTCCAATTTAGCACCTCAGGCTGCTGTCCAGTGACCCTGCCTTGGTTTCTGACCTTAGCAATGGACAAAACAGACAACCAAACATTCCGGCAGCGAGAAACAGACAATAAGTGAACAAAACAAATAAGTACCTCCGATCATATGTATGAATATAGTATGAATGCATAAACAAATGCACATGACTTTAATTTTCTGGGCCTCAACTTCCTCATCTGTAAAATGGGGACAGTAATGGTCCCCACCCCACAGAGCTGTCATAAGGATTAAATGAGGTAGCCTGGGTAAAGCATGTGTGTGGCACATGTCAGTAAATGTTTGTCTCAGATTTGCTGAGAGTTTGATGTTTAAACAAAGCCTTAGAGGAAAAGAGGCAGTTAGGCCGGGCACAGTGGCCCTCACTTGTAGTCCCAGTGCTGTGGGAGGACGAGGTGGGGGGATCGCTTGAATCCAGGGGTTTAAGACTAGCCTGGGTGGCATGGTGAAACTCCACCTCCACAAAAAATACAAAAATTAGCCGTGTGTGGTGGCACATACCTGTAGTCCAAGCTACTCAGGAGGCTGAGGTGGGAGGATCGCTTGAGCATAGGAGGTTGAGGCTGCAGTGAGCCATGATCACAACACTGCTCTCCAGCCTGGGCAACAGAGTGAGTGAGACCCCGTTTCTCAAAAAAAAAAAAAAAAAAAAAAAAGGGAGAGAAAGAAAGAAAGAAGAAAGAAAGAAAAAGAGAGAAGAAAGAGAAAAGAAAGAAAGAAAGAAAAGGAAGAAAGAGAAAAGAAGGAAAGAAAAGGAAGAAAGAGAAAAGAAGGAAAGAAAGAAAGAAAGAAAAGGAAGAAAGAGAAAAGAAGGAAAGAAAGAAAGAAGAGGCAGTTAAAGATGTGGCTACTTAGGAGAATATTCCAGGGTGTAGAAACAGCCGTGCAAAGGCCCTGAGGCAGGAGCAGGCTGGAGACAGCAGACCAGCAGGGAGGCCGGTGGACCTGGAGCCAAGTGACCAAAGAGGTGCGCAGTGGGGAGTGAGGCCAGACAGCTCCGCCGAGCACACTTCAGATGTAACTTGGAGCTGGTATTTGTATGTATAGCATAGGGTCATCAGGAGGATTAAACAAGACACTTAGTGAGAGTACCCTAAGGACAGTACACAGTAGGTGCTCACATGCACACACAAATGCACAGTCCATTCTCTGTTGTCTTGGCCTCTCCACCCTCTACACCCCACATTTAAAGCATTCTTTGAGCAATCCCGCCCCCTGGTGGCAGATCTGATGATGACTGAGAGGTGAGGCCTGACGCCTCCCAGGCACAAGGTGACTGCGCGCCCTCTCCCTCCTGGCCAGGTCCGGCGGGCGGCAGATGGCCAGGGTGGTGCGGAACTTCCTGAAGGCCCAGCAGGTGCAGGCACCCGTGGAGCTCTACTCGGACTGGCTCTCTGTGGGCCACGTGGACGAGTTCCTGACCTTTGTGCCTACCTCTGACCAAAAGGTGCGTCTCCTCCCCTCCCTCCCTGCTTGAGCCACCTCTGCCCCTGTCTGACCTGATGGGATGAGTCAGGGCAAAGCCATCTAGAACCAGCTCAACCCTGTGCCCCGAGTAAGCTCTGGATTGGGGCATCCTCTGGGTAAGGACACCCTGACACTCATCCTCACACTTCCTGGGTATTTGTGCTTGAACCCAAATCCTTTAGCCAACGGTCAGGAATAATATTGATAATAATTGGTAATATTTACTGAGCACCTACTATGTGCCAAATACTCACATGTTTTAATTCATTTAATCCTCCAACAAGCCCGTCAGGTGGGTGCGATTATTATTGCCCCATTTTACAAGTGGGGAAATTGAGGCTCAGAAGGGCCATTAATCCATCCAAGCTCACTCAGCCTGCAGGTGTCAGGATAGGATTCAGATCTGGGTTCTGGGCCTCTACAGTAAGCCTTGCAGAGGTGGCTGGGGAAGGCATGGCCAGGGAGCCAGCAGCCTGGGAGAAGAGGCTTCCCAGTGACCAGTGGTTACAGCTCTGCTAGGGGCAGCTCTGACAGTGAAGGAGGAGACATCTGAATTGGGTATTTTGTTTTTGTTTGTTTTTTGAGACAGAGTCTTGCTCTGTCGCCCAGGCTGGAGTGCAATAGTGTTCTCTCGGCTCACTACAACTCCACCTGCTAGGTTCAAGTGATTCTCCTGCCTCAGCCTCCCAAGTAGCTGGGATTATGCCACCATGTCCGGCTAATTTTTTGTCTCTTTAGTAGAGATGGGGTTTCACCATGTTGGCCAGGCTGGTCTCCAACTCCTGACTGCTGGTGATCCGCCCACCTTGGCCTCCCAAAGTGCTGGGATTACAGGCGTGAGCCACCGCACCCAGCCCTGAATTGGGTCTTGAAGGAAGAAGTCAGAATGTCTTGGTGGGCAAAATGCACAGGGCCTCCAGGGAGGGAGAACAGCACAGACAAAAGTTCTGGAGGTGGGAACCTGCTTGGAGGACCGGGATTGCTGCAGACAGTGCTTTGTGGCTGGGGTGCAGACTGAGCGGGAGAGGGGAGTCCCAGGCACTGTCAGGCCCCTCCTGAGTCTGGGGTCTCCTGTGTCTAGGGGGACCCTGTCCACTGAACCATTCTCCCTCCCTCTGTGCCAGGGCTTCCGGCTGCTCCTGGCTAGCCCTAGCGCTTGCCTCAAACTCTTCCAAGAGAAGAAAGAAGAGGGCTACGGCGAGGCGGCCCAGTTTGATGGTGAGTGCCAATGACCCGGTCACCCCTGGGGAACCCTGCCCTTTCATCACCATCCTTGGTTACAGCACCTGCACCTGCAGGGCTCTCAGCTGGGCTCAGAACCCAACACCCACTCTCCGTGTCTTGGGCCCCCAGGTCCTCTGATGGGTGGGGAAGTTCCTGGGCCACACCCCAGGAGAGGAAAGGCACAGGAAGCCATGAGTGCCCCAGGTGCCAGTCAATGCCAGGCATGTTCTTGTTCTCGCTCCCGTCTGATCTCTCCTCCCCCTTCCTTATCCCTGTTCACAGAAGTGGAAACTGAGGCTCAGAGAGGAGAACTGGCTTGGCCAGGGCTGTGCAGCCAGGGAGCAGCAGTGCTGGGGGCTCAAGAGAGGAAGGAGGAGAAGCCAGGCTTGGTCAGGGCCGCTCTGCAGAGCTTCCTGCAGGAGCTAACAGATCCTCCAAGGGCTCGGTTGGCCCACCTCCCCTCCTTGTCACAGCCTCAGTGTTCTCATGTGGGGAATAGAGCACTGGAATGGATGTGGTGCCGCTGTCCACAAGGATAGTCCTGGGTTTAAATCCTGGTCTTGGCATTTGCTGGCTGTGGTATCAAGGGTGTGTTCTGAACCTCTCAGTGCCTCAGTTTCCTCTTCTCTGAGTTGTAGGTGATAATTAATCCCTCCTATAGTTGCTTCAAATATTAATAATACATTAAGTAGGATGTCCAGAGCATGGCAGACATTCAATAATGGTAGTTGTGCCATAATAATTAGGCTCTCAGTCCGGAGTCACTTCCTGAGGGGTTCCTCATCCACCACCAGGTTTTCCTTGCAGCCAGGGCCTGGTCCCATCAGGGTTCTCAGTCTCCGACTTTCTCTATCCTGGCTTCTGACACTGGCACTGAGGTAGGAGGGAAATCCTGGCCTGAATTATGTAGCCCCAGGCTGAAGAGGGCCTCCAGGCAGTGCTCCCTGAGCTATGCATTGTCTTTCTCTTCTTGCAGGGTTAAAACACCAGGCAAAAATAAGCATTAATGAGATGCTGGCAGACAGACACCTCCAGAGAGACAATCTTCATGCACAGGTGAGGGGCAGGACCACCAGTTGCTCTAAGGGGTCCTTTCCCTTCCAGGGAGAAGCAGCCCCAGGAACTGCTGCGGGGGCGTCAGGGATTCGGCGCTGGAGCTCTGATGGTCCTGGGGGCTGCTGGGGCCTGTGGGTAGGAAGCCTCTGCCTTCAGGAACCCACAGTCTGATGGAAGAGACAGAGCCATGCCCTCAGGCTGCTCCCAGCTTAATGAGGGAGACCTGGCCCCACTCTGGGGCAATGACCTATTTCCATAGAAGCAAACCTGAGCCTCTTATCTGAGAAGTCTGGTGAAATGCGAGACAAGAGACATGGTGGGGAAATAGGACCTTGCGGGGCCCAGAGGTGGGGCGGGTAAGAGTCAGGGGGATTCTGTGAGAACAGGTAAAGCAAGGTGTCAGGAAGGGGCAGGGCTCACCCCAAGATAAAAAGTGCCTGCCCCGTGCAAGGCGAAGGGGCTAGCGCAGAGTTGGTGCTCAATTAACAGGAGGAGGCCCCTTACCCTCCCCGGTGGTGCCTAGCACTTTCTCCTAAGCTGCTGAGAAGAGACAGCAGCATCAGCCACGCTGTGGCTGGGGCTGAGACAGTGTGTTGTACTGACAAGAACATTTGCATCCAGAAACTGTGTGGGTTCGAACCCCAGCTCTGGCACTTCCTAGCCGTGTGCACTTGAGCAGGTTGCTTGAGCCTCAGTTTCCCCCAGACAGCAATGGCTTCTATGGCACAAAGCTGTTGTGAGACTTCAAGGAGCTAACGGGCCCAGAGGGCTCCACACGGGCCTGGCACACAGTAGGTGCTTGGCCAGTGTTGTGTTCTTCCTGGTCCCAGGTTACCCAGCTGCCTCCTTTCCCCAGAAATGCATTGACTGGAACCGTAATGTACTGAAGCGGGAGCTGGGCCTGGCAGAGAGTGACATCGTGGATATTCCTCAGCTCTTCTTCCTGAAAAACTTCTATGCAGAAGCCTTCTTCCCAGACATGGTGAGAGCCCTTGGGCAGGGTCCTGCTGGGGGGTCTGCGGGGCTCCCAGAAGAAGCACTCCCTGGCCCAGGGCAGGCTGGTGCAGAGGCTGGAGGGCCCTGCGGACCTCTCCAGGGTCTGTTTTTGTGAATATAGAGAACATTCCCATCAGTGACTCTCAACTGGGGCAATTTTGCCCCCAGGGGATTTTTTTTGTTGCCATAGGGAGTTGTGTGCCCCGGTATCTGGTGGGTAGAAGCCAGAGATTTCACTAAACATCCTACAGGGCATGGGGTGCCCCACCACAAAGCACTTTTTTTTTTTCTCACCCAGACGGAAAAAGAAAACGTGGTTTGGTTCCAAGTGTTTCAGGCTTCTCTCTCTGGGTCTCAACTGCCTGCTGTGCTCCCACCACAGTCCCTCACTTGCTGCTCCCCAGTGGGGGTCCTGTGTCAGGCAGGCAGGCAGGCGGGGGCGGGCGGTGGCCTCACTGACTCTCATTAACCGGGCAGCTGACAAGGAGATGGGCAGATGTGATCTCACCTGGGAGAGGCCTGAGTGATGCTATCGGGGTGGACCTGGCCCAAGTGCCCATTAACCTCTTGGGAAAGGATGTTGGGGTGTTGGCAGCTGGGAGGGATGGTCCCCCAGGATGGGGATAGACCCTCTTTCTTTATACTGCGGTCTTCAGCTTGAATCCCTCTCTTGGGACAAGCCGAGGGTTGGAAGCGAATGTTGGAATCAGGATGCACGTTGTGGGAGGTGGCGAGGACCCGTGTGCTTTCCTGACTCCTCCTGGGGAGATTCCAGCCTCTAGGTCCTGGCAGAGACCCCCAAGCAGGATTTCTTGACTCTGTAGCTCTATTGCTGTTTTAGGCTGGATAAGCCTTTGTTGTAGATGCTGTACTGTGCCTCGCAGGATGTTGAGTGGCTTCCCTGGTCTCTACCCACTAGATGCCAATAGCACTCTCCTAGTTGTGACAACCGAAAGTGCCTTAGTGGACAAAATCATCCCTGATTGAGAACCACTGCTTGGAGTCAGGCAGTATTATCTGTTAGAACATTCTGTGCTGATGAAAATGTTCTATATCTGCACAATACAGTCCAGTAGCCACTCAGCTACCACTTGAAATGTGGCTAGTGTCGATGAAGAACGGAAATTGTAACTGTATGTAAGTTTAATTTTAATTTAAACAGCTGCATGTGGCAGTGGCTACTGTGGTGGACAGCAGAGCTCTACGGGACTGCTAAGCTCTGGTTCTGGCTGAAGGTGGGGGGAGGGCCTAGGCTGGAGCACGTGTGACTGTGGCCTGGCCTCTGTCTGCTGGAAGTCCCCTGCCTGTGGGCCATCCTGTGGGGATTCCCTAGCTTCATTCCAGGCTCTGCTGAAGGAACCCAGCTTGTCTTCACTGGAGGGTCCCATAGGGAACACCCAGTTAACCCCTTGGTTTGTCAGATGGGGAAACTGAGGCTTAGAAGGAGCATGGGTCATGTGTCTGAGGTCACACAGTGAGCGAGTGGCGGAGTTGGGACCAGCCCCCAATCCCATGACTCCTCATTTAGGAGGAAGCGGAGGCCCGGCTGGCTCTGACCCTGGCCCTGGTCCTGGTCCTGGTCCTGGCTCTTTTCTCCTCTTTCTGCCCTTTGCCCCCTGCATGCCCCACCCCCACTCCCACCCCAGCATGTTCTGGCCCATTAGTGGGCAAAGAGGTAGTTCAGGGTCAAGGGCAGGGGACTGACCTCACGGGACGCTCCAGCTTTATGTTGGTCCCTGACATGGATGAGGGTGGGGCGGACTTGAGGGTGGGGGGCAGAGCATGGAGAATTTGAGGGCAGAGTCCAGGACAGGCTCACCACGAACCCAAGACAGCCCAGAGCTGCCCTCTAGAGAGAAGGTCTGGAGTCCGCTTTGAACACCAAGGGTTGCCCTTTATGACCTCTTGCCATCAACCTGGGCAGATATTTACTCTAAGAAACCCCTATACCACTGCATGGGGGAGAATTCCCATCCCCAGAATTAGGACCCCAAGCCAGGTCCACAATCACGGGAAGGAGAGGTGCCCCCAGAGTTAAACTCAAGTGTCCCCAAAAGCTTTCAGCCCTTTCCCCCAACTCCTCAGTCCCACAGGTGGCCAGATACAAAGAGCATGGGTTTTGGCATCGGTCAGATCCAAGTCCAAATGTCAGTCTCATCATTCTCTGGCTGTATAATTATGTGACTTAACCTGTCTGAGCCACAGCTTCGGAGGCAGGCTGTGAGATTTAGTGATGATATATCTGGCACATAGAAAATGCTCAATAAATGCTAACAATGATCAGGGCTGCCAAAGACAGTTAAGCAAGCTGTGCACTGCAAAAGCTCACCACACTTTGGAAGACATTTACACCACAGACCTTGTAGGTGTGTATATTTGTTGTACAAGTTTCTGGTAGATGACATGAAAATCTCTTGTTCTAACAAAGTTGCTATAATATGACAGTTTTCTCATAGATGGAAGAAAGTGTTGGAGAAGTGGTTCTTTTTTTTTTTTTTTTTTTGTTTTGTTTTGTTTTAATGTACAAAATTCCTGGTAGCCCTGGCTGTTATTCAACCTCATTTCCAACCCTGAATCTTTTTCTCCTCTGCTTTCATAGACCCTAACTCTTGAGCAAACCCCAGTCCTAGAGCCCTTTCGGGCTCTAGCGATGGCCAACCCATTCCCCAGGGTCTGTCTTATTCCGGCAAGGAAGGGGTGCCGGAAGCACAGCGCTCGCAGCCAGACAGCCTCCCTCTTGCCTTTTCTGTCTTGCAGGTTAACATGGTGGTCTTAGGCAAGTACCTGGGCATCCCCAAGCCCTACGGGCCCATCATCAACGGCCGCTGCTGCCTGGAGGAGAAGGTGCAGTCCCTGCTGGAGCCTCTGGGCCTGCACTGCATCTTCATTGATGACTACTTGTCCTACCACGAGCTGCAGGGCGAGATCCACTGTGGCACCAACGTGCGCAGGAAGCCCTTTCCCTTCAAATGGTGGAACATGGTGCCCTGAGCCTGCCCCCACCCGCCATCCTCTCTGCCCTCTTGCTGGGGAACCCCGCCAGGGTGAGGGCAGGGAACAACCACCTGGCCTCCATTCTCTTGGGGGAGCCTTGGCACTTTGCAAACATCCTGGCCCCCGTGGGCACCAGGACACAGGGATGGATACCACCCACCCTCGCCTCTGGAACGGCCTACCCAACCTGAGAAGAACGCACATCATTCTTCCCTCGCCTCTTCCCCACCCACAGCCCCCAGAGGCTCCGGACCCACAATGTTAGCATGTTCGAGAATGGCTGTGGGTGGCCTAGGGAGACGGGCCCCACTTTGAATTGCTCCCCCTTCATTCTGATGCCTCCCTGGGGAACAAGGACAGTAACTTTGTGTGTCTGCACCAGGAATGGGGCCCGGAGGACCCGGGGTCTGGTGTGCCAGGCACCAGGCTGCCTCTGCTCTTGGAAAGCTAGGAAAGGAGATCAGAAACATCCTCTGCCCCATCCAGATTTCTTCTCCCAAAGGGGCCCCAAGGCTGTGACACTTACCTCCACCCCCATCCAGCACCCTTCAGCTGTGTGTGGACAAACAAGGACAGAAAAACCCAGTGTCCAAGGGCCGATTTAAACAGAAAAAAAAAAAAAAAGACAACAAAATTTTAATAACTGACTCCAACCTCAGAAGACTGATTGTTACCTTTCTGGAAAGACTTTAATTACCAGAGCCGGCTTCTCCCTCCTCAGAAATGCTGAGAGGCCAATGTGAGGCCTGAGGACACACAAAGGAAGATGGGGCGGGAGGGGACAAGGTCAGGATGGCGGAGTGTGTGATGATGGATTTGGGGGCCTAGAGGTGTCCATGGCTCCTGGGCTGGGATTTTGAACTCTGGATTTGAAGGGAGCTGGCTTCCAGATGTAGCAGGGGTGGGGGCCCAGATGTTAGAAGAGGGTGTGTGTGTTGGGAGGAAATTAGGTTCTCTCTGAAGGTGGAGTTTAATTTCCTTTAATAGTCTTTAATTATTCCCCTTCATTCTGCAGGCAGTGGGAGGGGAAGGCTTGTCCGGTCTCTCTCATCAACCCAGGGACCCTGCACATAGCATGGGTTTCACCCCTGAATACACCGCTGTGGCAGGCCCGTGTTCCCTCCCACAGTAGGGAAGACAGCTGCCACGGGAGGTTCATCGCCCTGAGTGTGGTCGCTGAGACAGGCACAGGCAGTCTGGTTCAGCTGGGCTGCAGGGCACGGGCGGGAGAAAGCCAGCCCACCCTCTTCCCCACCGCCAGCGTGGTCACTGCAGGGCAGTCGGCCCTAGAGCCTCTGCCCATCTAGGGTTTTGGTGGCCCCTGGGGAGACCTCACACTGAGCCAACTACTGTCACTCTTTTAACCAACAAAAGCTAGCCTGGAACTGCTATGGTTAAAGTGGGTGAGCAGGAACCTGAAAATCCCCTTCTGGAAGGTTCTACAGAACCGCATCTGCAAGCTCCTGCTTTAACCGGAGCACCCCCTGCTCAGGATCATACCCCAGGCTGCACTGAGTCAAGAAGGAGAAGGAGGCTCTGAAGGGGCCGGGGGTGTGAGCTGGGGTTGGGATTCCCCCGAGAAAGAGCTGTGGGTAGGAGGGGAGTGGGCATTGCAGAGATAGGGCTGGGGGTCAGGGCCACCCTGGGTGTGGGAAGCTCTGGAGTTGCTGCTGGGCCATCGAGGGGCCCTGGTGTTGGCTCTGAGAATGTTCTGGGTGACCAGTCACCACCTTTCTGATCAATAAAAATGTCGACATGCATTTCTTACAGGGCTGTCTCCCCAGCCTGTTTGTTGGGTTGGGGAGGAGGGGAGGAAAGTGGAGATGCCTGCTTCCAATTTCACCCACTATGCAGCTGCTTGGCTCAACTTCTGCTGCCACAGGCAGACCCTGCTCAGCTGGGAGAGCCTCACAGTGCCATGGCCAGTGCCAGGCAGGCTGATTCAGCAGGATGACTGGCACATGCCTCTTGCTCTGGGGCTGATGGCCCTGCTGAGATGGAGATCAGATCGGGGCAGGGATGGGTCCTGCCTCTTCCTCTCTCCTCTCTTCCTTCAGCATCTCCTCCATCTCTCAGGGAGGACAGGTCGGGGAGGCAGCCTGGGTCCTATTAACAGAGGTGAGAGTTCCCCAGCAGGGCTGGTTCCCAGGGCCACAGGCCACTACAGTTCCCTTTCTGGTTTTTGTTTTGTTTTGTTTTGTTTGAGACTGAGTCTTGCTCTGTCACCCAGGCTGGAGTGCAGTGGTGCGATCACAGCTCATTACAGCCTTGAATTCTTGTGCTCAAGTGATCCTCCCACCTCAGCCTCCTGAGTAGCTGGGAATACAGGCACAGGCCACCATGCCCAGCAAATTGCTAATTTATTTTTTACAGAGCTGGGGTTTTGCTGTGTTACCCAGGCTGGTCTCAAACTCCTGGGCTCAAGCTATCCTCCCATCTTGGCCTCCCAAAGTGCTGGGATTACAGGTGTGAGCTACTGTGCCTGGCCCAGTTCCCTTCCACTTTTGCCTCTGAAGCTTCTAAGTTACCTGGCTTCAGTGGTCTGATTTTGGATGCCTGAAAATGTCACCCTCTCATCCTACACGTTTGCTGTTGCCTCAAATTATACCCTTTGATACTCACTTTATTTTAGCTTTTGTTGTGGACTAAGAGGGCAAAAAGTTGTTGCCTGTTAGTCATTGACACTTTAGTCTGAGTTAACCACAAACCTGTTTCTAAAAGTTGGTATTAACGGGGGAGAAGTGAAGGCATTAATCTCCTTCCAAAGGCACATACAGTTCTCTGAGGAGGCAGGTCGTGGGCCAGCACTCCAGGGAAAGCCCCCACTTTCTGCGTCTATTCCCCATCTGTGCTCACAAGCAGGCTAGGGAGACTAAGGCTTCCTCCTGAGCTCGAACTCTTACCCAGGGCTGACACAGTCATCAAGCCGTTCCACAGCTGAAAACAGTGAAGCTGTCTCTTGGCCCAGCAGCCCAGCAGCCCAGCAGTTCTCCTTGAAAAGAACATCCTTCCCAGAAACTGAGACATGGAAATGACAATCTTAGGGTCCTGCTGAGGTCCTTGAACGGGTGCAGATGTCCCAGCTGGAGGTGCTGGGGAGCGGGTCCTGGTCCCCATCCTGCCTTAGGCTGTCAGCACTGCCAGGGAAAAGGGAGGAAACTTCTATTCAGTACCTCCTAAGCCTCCCCCAGGCAGGGTGCGTCTTCACTATTATCTCCACCAGCGCCAGTGATTAGCTGCATTTTCTACAGATGAGGAAACCGAGTCTCCAAGAGGGGGGGACACTGGCACCCAAGGCCCTATTGTGGGTACACAGTGGAGTCTGCATCTGAACCCAAGACTTCTCTCCCCAGAGCCCTTGCTCCTGCTCTTCCAGGAGCCCGAATGCCCCCTCTGACTTCAGTTTTCCCGCCCGACGACTGAGCCTTCCTACTCTGACATGCCAAGCTCCCCCGGCTGGAGAGAGTTCTCGCCCTCATCATTTACCCCTTTCAGAGGTTTTTGAGATCTAATGACAACAACAGTAATACAATAACGCCAGGCTCCATTCCAGAGCTCTACCAACGCTGCCCATGAGGCCTCACAGCAACCATTTTTCAGATGAGAGAAGTGAGGCGCGAACTATTAAGAAACTTGCCCAGGGTCGCCCACCTAGGAAGTGGCTGAGACAGGGCTGAAACCCAGGCCTGGCTCTAAAATCCATGCCAAAAAAAAAAAAAAAAAAAAAAAAAAAAGCTGATGTTTCTCAAAGGACACCAAAATGCATTGGGGAGCTTATCAAAACCTCCAGAGGGCCGGGTGCGGTGGCTCACGCCTGTAATCCCAGCACTTTGGGAGGCCGAGGCAGGTGGACCACCTGAAGTCTGGAGTTCGAAACCAGCCTGACCAACATGGAAAAACCCCATCTCTACTAAAAATACAAAATTAGCCGGGAGTGGTGGCACACGCCTGTAATCCCAGCTACTCAGGAAGCTGAGGCAGGAGAATCACTTGAAGCCAGGAGGGGAAGGTTGCGGTGAGCCAAGATCGCACCGTTGCACTCCATCCTGGGCAATAACAGTGAAACTCCGTCTCAAAACAAACAAACAAACAAACAAACAAATCCAGAGGTCAGGCTGCACCCCTAACCTGCTGGATCAGAGTGGACAACAGACCTGGGAATCCGCATTTTCACCAGCTCCCCAGCAGAGTAAGAAAGCTTCCCATTAAATTATATTGTCTCTGAAAATGCAGAAAATGGAGGTGAGGGAGAAAGAAGCGTCCGAGACCGGTATCATATATCTCTGCACCCCTTCAACAGCACCTGCCCCCAACAGTTCCTGGTGCCTAGCCAGGTACCTGTGGGGACTTGCTTCCCAAGAAATTAACTTCCTGGGTGCTGGGGTCAGGACAACAGGTTCATTACAAATACTGGGTCCCTTCCAGCCTATCCTGAGCTCTCAGTTTTGGGAAGGGGCTGGGCTTTCATGACTGGAGCCAATGAATCGGCACCCTGGCTGGAGGGGTGGGGCCAGGGGCTTTTAAACCTCATCCTAAGGGGCCTCAGGGGCAGTGTTGGGCTTGGCGGCCACAGCTAAGTCCAAGACCAGCATGTCGCTGCAGAGAATCGTGCGTGTGTCCCTGGAGCATCCCACCAGCGCGGTGTGTGTGGCTGGCGTGGAGACCGTCGTGGACATTTACGGGTAAGAGTCAGAGGTCTAGTGGTTTGCAGGCCCTTGGTGCTGATGCCCTTGAACCTTCCTCCCTTGGACCTTCCTCCCTGCAGGCCGGACAGGGCTTCTTCAGGGCCCACTCCCCAGCCCTGGCCTCGGAACAGCAGCCAATCAGGGAAGCCTGGGTCCTCCTCTTGGTCAGCTGAGTTTCCTGAAGACCTCAGCCAGGGAATTTGAAGTTTGGGAGGCTGAGCGGGGTAGAAGAGGCTTCAGTGACTGAGATCCAGACCAGGGGCTTGGAGGGGGCTGGTGCCACGAAGAGATGACACTTTTCTGTGTCCAAGGGATCCTGCAGGTTAGGCTGAGGATCTGTCTGGGGCACGAAAGAATAGGAAGAGGCAGATATCCCCAGCCCCATCTTGAGCCCATGAGCCTAGAAACAGACCGTGAATCATTTTTAAAAAATAGGTTAATACATAGCACTTACCAGGCACTGTTCTAAGAGCTTCACAAGCCTCTTGAGTTAACTTTCGAACTTTAATCTTGAATTTAACCCTTACAACAACCCTGTGAACTAGGTTTATTATTAGCATCATCTCATCAGACAAATGAGGAAACCGAGGCAGACAGGGCAAGCCATTTGCTCAAGTCACACAGTTACTATGTGGCAAAGCCAGGGTTTAAACCTGCTTGTGGTCTTACTCAAGAGTCTTATGGTTTTAGCTGCTCTGATACTTGGAAAATAGAGATTTCCAACCTGATTTCCTCCAGACACTCAATGGCCATGCATTATGCCCCTACTGTGTGCCAGGTCATGCATTTAAGGTCCATGGTGGAGGGAGGTAAGGCCCTGTCTTCTCTCTCTTAGGAAGAAAAGAGGGTTAAGGTAGGGTTTTAGGAGCTGGGCTCTGGGGACCACCAGGGAGCTGGCTTCTTAGGCTTTTGGGGAGTCTCCAGTTACCTGGCTTTGAGGTAATCAGGATATTGGGAGGGGAGGGTGCAAAACTGTGGGACAGCTCCTGCCTCCCGAGTCTCCCAGCCCTCTCCTCGGGCCAGGTTTCTCAACCTCGACACTACTGTCACGGTACCTCTTTGTCACGGGGGCTGCCCTGTGCACTGTAGGATGGAGAGCAACTTTCCGGGCCTCGTTTGCTAGATTCCAGCAGCACACTCCTGAGTTGTGACAACCAAAAATGTCCCCAGACGTTGCCAAATGTGCCCTGGGGTGGGGAGCAAAATGGCCCACCCATTGAGAATGAGTCTCCGAGACTAAGACTCGAAAAATCGGGGTGAACTTGGGAGCGGCGGGCATTGGATGAGAGGGGTGAGGAGCTGGTCATGGGAGGGAACCAAGTCTGGAGCAGAGCCAGTCCAGGACATAAATCCTGGTATTGGGTGGGTGGATGGGCAGTGAGGAGGAGGAAGGGGATTCAGTGGTTCTTGAAGGACGGGGAAGCCACGGAGGCTGTGCCACAGGGGTAAGGAGGAGGGGTAAGGAAGGAGGGGTAGCTGCCACTTGGCACCACTGTCTGCCTGCCATGGGGTGACTGGGCTGCGTGCCATGGGGTGACGCACCTGCCCCTGCTACCTCGTGCCTGTTGGGCAGATGTGTCTCCGGTTTGACCTGCCCCAGGAAGCCTGGGGCTGGCTCCTCCCCAGCAGAGCTTCCTTAGAAGATAGAGGATGGATTGGGGCGATAAGAGACAAAGGCCATAGCTTCCTGGAGTCACCTGAGCCACACTGGAGGTTTGCAGAGAAGGCCGTGGGTGGGACAGTCACAGGGTGGGGGATGGAAGCTCTGATACCTTCAAAGGAGGGATTATTGGGCCCTGATGGCCGAACCCCCCAGGGTTGGGAGTGGAGAGCTCCTAGTTCGTTCATTCACACATTCTTCAAGTATTTCTTTTGAGTCTAGTGTGTGTACCAGTCAGAGCCTTGAAGGATGAGCACAGGCTCTGGGGACACACACAAGGGTGCAGAAGCAGCCCCTCCCCTCTGAGAGGCCAGCAGAGGCCAGACAACCTTCTTACAGGGGTGCTGCAGAAAGGACTCTTTTCTGGGAAAGGGAGCAGGACTGAGTTAGCTCTGAGGTCCCTCCTGGCTTGGAGGTGCTGTGATGTAACAATCCTGGGTGCTCAGCCTGCGGGCCAACAAGAGAAAGGGCAGTAGGTGTGGTGGCTCCGTCCTGGCTCTGCAACTTCCCAGCTCTCCGACTGTGGGAAACTCCTTTAGCTTCTCTGAGTCTCTGTTTCCTCACCTGTCGCCTGGGGATGATAATAATACCAGCAATGACACTTAATGCCACTCCCCAGCAGTGCTGGTCCTAAGTACTTTCCATATGTTAACTAATTCTCACACAATTCTAAAGTGGGTACTGTCATCATTGTCATCTTATAGATGAGAAAACAGAGGCACAGAGAGGTTAAACAACTTGCCCAAAGTCACACAGCCAGTGAGTGGCAGAGCCAGGATGTAACCCAGTTTGGCCTTACTTCAAAGGGCAGTTGGGGGGATTGAATGAGATTGTGTGTGCAAAGCATGTAACTAATACTGATTTGTGGTGAACATTCAGTTACGTTAACTGTCACCATTATCATCATCATCGGTTTAAGGCTTTGTCCTGGGCCTGTGGACAGCCTCAAGCATCTCCAAACCTGCCATATGCAAGATGTCTGGGAAACAGCCTCTGGACCGTATTGGGAGAAGGAGTTGAAAAAAGATAAATTAGCATAGCTGAGTCAGGGCAGGCTTCCTGGAGGAGGGGCACCAATCAAAGCCTTGAAGGACGAGGACAAGCAAGTCTGTTGGGCCTCTCTATCTGTGGCAGTGGATTCAACTTTATCTTCTTGCCTTTCCATGAATTGAAGATGACCCAGGCATGATATGGGGGCTTTTCTTTCCTGAGCAGTGAGTCTTAGGATGGGGAAAGGGAAGGAAGGGTACCCTGGTGCACTGAGCCATGCACTGGGCGTCTGGTGGCTCATTAACTCCTCCCTGCAACTGGAGGCAGGCTCAGAGGGATGGTGGTCTGACAAGTGCTATCCCACTGGGCTGTAGGGCTTGAACCCAGATCCCATCAAGTTCCGCAGCCCAGGTGGTTTGCTTGGTTCCACACAGCTCTTTCTCAAGGCTCAAGCATCAGCGCAAACCTTAGCACAAAGCCTTGGTGCAGGAAGAAAGCTGCTTTCTTTTTTCTTTTTCTTTTCTTTTTTTTTTTTTTCTGGAGACGGGTTCACTTTGTTGCCCAGGCTAGAACACAGTGGTGCAATCTTGGCTCACTGCAGCCTGGGCCTCCCCAGGCTCAAGCGATCCTCCCACCTCAGCCTCCCGAGTAGCTGGGACTACAAGCATGTACCACCATCCCTGACTAATTTTTGTATTTTTTGTAGAGATGGGGTTTTGCCATGTTGCCCAGGCTGGTCTTGAACTCCTGGGCTCAAGTGATCCGCCTGCCTGAGCCTCCCAAAGTGCTGGGATTACAGGTGAGAGCCACCATATCTGGCCTGGTTTCATTCTTAATGGGCAAAATCAAAATCCCAGGACGACTTCTGGTGGAGAGGGCCATCCTCAGGGCCTCTGCCATTGGTCCAGTAGCAAGGACGGATTGGACCCACTCCCACTGGGCTTTCCCGTAACATGTGGAGAT
Source organism: Chlorocebus sabaeus (assembly GCF_047675955.1). Lineage (NCBI taxonomy): Eukaryota > Metazoa > Chordata > Mammalia > Primates > Cercopithecidae > Chlorocebus > Chlorocebus sabaeus. The sequence continues at coordinate 119,824,504 of NC_132923.1, read as the reverse complement.
GCTTCCTGGAGTCTGTTGGGTTGTGGCTGCACCTGTGCCTGAGGGGCCCGTGAAGCTGGTCACCTTTGGGATTCATCACAGGTGGCCTTGGAGAGCAGTCCCCAGGCTGGTTCAGTGAGACATCTCTGGGGTCTTACCCACCCCTTCATTTTTCACTTGGGGAAACTGAGGCCTGGAGTGTAAATGACTTGCTCAGGGTTACATAGCGAGTTAGGGACAGAGCTAAAACTAGAAACCAGATCTTCCGATCCAAACGAAGGATCTTTGGCTATTGGTGAAGAGGAAACTGAGTCACAGAGGTACTGAGACTCACCTGGATTGGAGGTCCTGGTGGGGCTTGTGGCACCTCTGTGCTGGCACACTTGGCTCTAAGGGCCCCAGAGCTCCAGGTATTCTCAGCTGCACAGCTGTGTAGGCCCTGCAGTCAGAAGGTCCCCGAAGGGTCAGGTCCCATCTGCATGGCTGCAGAGGGGCCCAGCACACATAGCAGTCTGGAGGGCAGCTGAGTCTGTTCTGATGGCAGCCCAGACACCTCTAAGAGGGGGCCACCTTGACCTCAGCAGGTGCACAGCTCCCGCCCCAGAGAATGACCTCAAGTAGCAGCACATGGAAAAGACAGAAGGCAGAGAGCCCACCACTAAGGTACCCCAGGCAGGTGTCTCCTAAGGGACCACACCTGGTGATGAGCCATCCAGCTCCTCTTTTCTCCAGCTCGGAGGTTCTCAACCCTGGCAGCGTGTTTCAGTCACCTGGGGACCCATAAAAAAATGGATGCCCAGGCCCCACCTTTCGAAACCTGATTCAACTCATCTCTGAAGTGTCCCAGCACCCTAGGTTTTCCAGGATCCACCGGGGATGAATGTGCATCTGGGGCTGAGAACCGCTGCCCTCGTTGGGAGGACAAACAGCTCATGTCACCCTGTCTCCGCAGAGGCTGCCTAATGGAGCCAGGACCCTGAGTTCTGGTCCTAGTTCTGTTGCCACTCACTATGTCATCTTGAGCAACTTTCCACTCAACCCTGGGCCTCATTTTCCCCATATGGACGCTGAAGGGGTTGGCATAGAACAGTGGGTTTCAAGTTCCGCTCATGGAGGCCTCTGAATCCCCCCGCTGATTTGACAAAGCAGCTTCCATTCTGTCAACATCGGATTTTGTTTGATGTGAGAGCTCTGACCTGCCTGTGCAGAGACCTGGGCCCTGGGGGCGTTGGTGCGTTTCTACCCTTTTAAATACGGGGGATTTGGAAAAAGGGCGTATGTGGCTGCCACTTTCCAGGGGTGGGCTGGGGCAGGGCCATCCAGGATTACGGTGGGACTGTGATTTCCTGAACCTGGTTTTGTTGATGAGGCCGGCAGGGTCGGCGGATCTGGGATCCTTGCTGACTGGGGAGGGGCAGCTGGAACTGCCACCCAGAAACCCAGCTGCCTGGGTCTTGGTCTCCTCTGCTCCCACAGTCCAGCTCGGTGGAGACCTTGTTGGTCATCTTGTCAACCTTTCTGTGTTCAGCCATGGGGACCTTTCCCATCGGTTTCTCAGCTCCTGAGATGTCTGGTTTTGTTCTCCCAGAAGAGTCCAGGCCCTGAGTCCATGAAGGGAGAAGGTAGGTTTGGGTTTGCAGGGGAGTGGGGACAGAGCTGGCGGTCAGTCCTGGCTCTGTCCTTTACTAGCTGTGTGACTTTGGGCAAATCACCTGCCGTCTCCAAGGCTCAGTATTCTCATCTGTAAAGTGGGGATAATAGCACACATGTCATACGGCTGTGGGGGATACCTTCATCACCAATGCCCCATCCTCCTCCTCACCATTGAAGGGGGTGATACACGAGGGGATGGGCTCACACTGAGTCAACTCTACACGCGCTGGAGGGACCAGGCTCCAGCATTTCTAAGACAACCTACTCTAAGCCGTGATTCTCAGATGTCAGTGAACATCAGAATGGCTTAAAATGAGGTTCCAGGGCCCTGCCTGCAGCACTGTAAGAATCTACATTTTCAATAAGGTGGGTCTGAGGTTGGCTACTTTTAGGGAGACCAACTGCTCCTGTTTGTCTGGAACCTGGCAGGTTTTAGCACAGCAAATTCTGTATCCAGAGACAGCCTTAGTCCCAGCAAACTGATGCTGTCGGCCACCCTGCCATGTTTTACCCCCCACTCACCATCTTAGGCTGGCTGTGCCATGGGAGCAATTGAGTTCTCGGGCTGCCTGGGAGGGTGTGGGGCTGGGAGAGCCCTGGACAGACCTGTGTATGGAAGCCTCAGCAGGGGAGGCCCCAAGGTCCTGAGCCCAGGGCTAGACCAGAAGCACTGCCTAGAAAACCCAGAAGCCAGCATGTGGCGACTCAGCCATGCTGGCAGCTCAAGGTGGCCTGGAGAGGAAGGACTTTGTCCAGGTGAGGCTCCAGGTACTTCCCCTGTTCTCTAGGAAATGGGAAGCTAGATCCTCCTGTACCTGATGCAGGATCTCCTCCCAGCAGCTGCCCCTTTCATTTTCCTAACACACAGTTTTCATGACAGGCATGAGCACTGGACTGGGAGTCAGCAGCCCTACGTTCTAGTCGCTTCTCTTTTGGGCCTCAGTTTCCCCAGCAGTGAAATGAGGGCATGACTTTTGCTTATCCTGAGTGCTTTACCCACACTGGTTTCTTTCATCTTCTCCTCATCCCCACCAGATAGATGTAGACGCTGCGGCTGAGGGAGGCAGTCACTCACTCAAAGTCACACACCTAATGAGAGGTGGGACTGGGATTTGAACCCAGTTGCCTGGCCCCAGGACCACGGGCTCAAGTACCTCACCACGGCTTCATCATGTTGCCCCTCCTGATCAAGAACCATCGCTGGCTCCCCATTACAGAGGGATAAAACGAAAACAAGCTCATTATAACCTGAGTCTAAACTAGACCTCTTAAGGCTCCATGGTGAAAACACCTTCCCCTTACTTGTGTCTCCTCTTGGTGCCTTCCCTGGGGAACGTGCCCCAGCTGCCCAGCCCACTGTCTCATCCTGCCTCCAGACCCGTTTCCTGCACCCTCATTTACTTTAATAACCCCTTCCCTGTCCTGGGCCAATGGTGTTCCAAGCCTTTCCCATCTATTATCACACTTGAGTTTCATGATTGCCCATGAGGTTGGCCAAGTGTCATTATCCCACTTTATAGGTGAGGTTAATGGGCCCAGAGAGACTAAGTGATTTAGTCAAGCTCAGCTGGCTGATGTGTGACCCAGCCTGGTCTAGAACCTAATTCTTGACTCTGGTCCCAGCATCACCCAAGCCCTCGACTTCTGTGGACCCTCCCTTCCCCAACCTCAGCTGTAGCTTGTTCACCTTCTGTGCGAAGCCCTTGTTCAGACCGTGGCCCTGGGGACCCTCCTGGACGGGAGAATCTTCATTGGGAATCCCTCAGCATCTCACACAGAGCCTGGCACATGGAGGGGCAAGGGTGCTGGGCTGAAATACCCCACACCCCAGGGGCTGGAGCCTGGGAACTCAGTGGGGTTTTCATACTAGAAGGACCATCAAGGGCGCTCAGCCCTTGCCCATGGACGCTCGGGGCCCAGGGAACAGCTTTGGGGTTGAGGGAGTTCCATAAAAAGTTTACAGGCTTCAGCCAGGCATGGTGGCTCATGCCTGTAATCCCAGCTCGGAGGCTGAGGCAGGCGGATCACTTGAGGTCAGGAGTTCAAAACCAATCTGGCCAATATGGTGAAATCCTGTCTCTACTGAAAATACAAAAATTAGCTGGGCACGGAGGTGGGCTCTGTTGTCCCAGCTGCTTGGGAGCCTAAGGCATGAGAATTGCTTGAACCTGGGAGGTGGAGGTTGCAGTGAGCCAAGATTGCACCACTGCACTCCAGCCTGGCCACTGCACTCTAGCCTGGGCGACAGAGTGAGACTCTGTCTCAAAAAAAAAAAAAAAAAGGCTTACTTGGGAGGTGGAAGTCAGGTGCCTCAGGAGTGGGGCTGAGGGTGTTCCCGAGGGTATGAGAGGCTGCTCTTCCTACCTGGGTTTGTCTTCCTGTGTCTGTCTTTCTGACTCCCTGTCTCTGACTCTCCATCTCGCTGTGTCTCTCCAAGTCTCTCTGTCCCTATCTCTCTGTCTCTGTGTCTTCATGCCTCTCTACCTGGGTCTGCCATTTTCCCTGTGGGGCGCTGCCCAGGGCAGAACGGGCCAGAGGGCTCCACCAGCCCTGGAAATTACAGCCTTTGGGAGTAGGGTTGCCAGATAAAATAAAAGATGCCTAGTTAAAATTGAATTTCAGATCAATAATTAGTCATTTTTTAGTATAAGTATATCCCAGATATTTCATGGGAGTTCCAAACAATGATTGACTGTTTATTCGAAACCCAAGTCCAGCTGAGCATTCTGTATTTTTATTTGCTAAGTCTGGCAGCCCTGCCTAGGAGGAGAAACAGGTGTGTCTGTCCCTCCCACCTGGTGAGGACACCTGACAGGGACCCGGACACCAGAGTGGGACCCGCCTGATGGAGAGAAGCTTGGGCTTGGTTTATTTCCCTTTTTATAAAAAAGCTGCTTTGAGATGTATCAGAATCATGTTGGTGGAGAGTGAAGAGGGTGTTTTTGGGGAGGTCTGCCTTACTCCAAAGGAAAATGGGAAATGGGGGGAGTGGCCAGCTGTGAAAACTCGGGGAGTCCTGTATGTATCCCGAGCCTCGTTTCCCCATGTGTAAACAGGAGTAATGATCTCATCCTGGGACTGCAGTGAGGATCAGATGAGCTAGTGTACAGAAAGGCTTGGCCAGGCCTGCTGTGGTAAGGGCGCAGAGGCTGGGGGCTTTTCGTCTAACAGTATTGTTTTTACTACTCCTGGGGAGGTGGTGGGCAAGACTGTCGACTGAGGAGCCACATGGCTGGGTTTGGATCCAAGCCCCACCACAGACCTTGGGCAAGTTACTTAACCTCGGCTTTCCCATCTGTATAATGGGAGACAGTAATAGATGGTGCCTCCCTTCTAGGGTTATTGGGAGGATTGCATGATGGGCTGGCACAGAGCATGAGCTCAACAAATGTCAGTCACTGTTATCCCCCAGGAGGGTGCGTGCCGCTTCCTCCAGGAAGCCCTCCAACTCACAGTGGCCTCTCCCTACATGGGTTCCCACTAAGCTGTAATTCTGTGGCCCTGAGCCCCATCTGGCTCCCCTGGACAATGTTGGTCCTCAGCTCCCCAGTGGGATCAACAGCTCTGGGGCAGTGGGGAGAGCAGTGGGTGGATCGGCCCAGCCAGGCAGTATCTGAGTGCACAGTGGGCACCCCACAGTCAAAGGATGCACAGGCTGGTTTCCAGCGAGGAACTCCAGACTAGCAGGAACGAGGGAAATGCAATTTCAGGGCCAGGTAACATCACAGATATTTTAAACCTGCAATTAGTGCCTCGTTGTCTGACCAAATCCGGCCAAGTTTCCCGGGTGACACTGCAGGGCCGTGGAATAGCAGGGGCTTGGAGTCAGACCTGGTGCACACCTGGCTCTACCATTTGATGCAACCTCAGGCTTGTCCCTAGGCCTCCTTGAGCCTCAGTTGCTAATATGTTAAATGGGGATGATGTTGCTCACCTTACAGCTTGTAAGAGTGGAGGGAGCTGTGTGTGCCAGGGGCCTGCCATGCAGCGGGCACTCAACCAGATTGAATTCCCTTCCCAGGGAAGAATCCAAGGATATCTTCCCACCCACTAAGGAGACATGTGATGGGATCTGGAGTGAGAATTGCTCTTTTTAAAGCTCTCAGAACTGTAAGGGGCTCCACCCACCACTGACTGGTGTTCACTGAGCTCTTCGTGCCCAGCCCTGCCCCGGGGATTTATCCAGCACACGGCTGGGTTCTGACTTCTGAGGAGCTCGCCATTCTGGTGGGTGGTAAAGAAACTCACGAGGGAAATGTTAACGACATTAACACAGGGGCTTAGAACGTCAGACTATGTGTATGTGTTTTGTTTTGTTTTGAAACCGGGTCTTGCTCTGTTGCCCAGGCTGGAGTGCAGTGGTGCAATCTTGGCTCACTGCAACCTCTGCTTCCTGGATTCAAGCGATTCTCCTACCTCAGCCTCCCCAGTAGCTGGGATTACAGGCGCATGCCACTACGCCCGGATAATTTTTTGTACTTTTAGTAGAGATGGGGTTTCACCATGTTGGCCAGGCTGGTCTCGACCTCAAGTGATCCGCCTGCCTCGGCTTCCCAAAGTGCCTGACCTCAAGTGATCTGTCCGCCTCAGCTTCCCAAAGTACTAGGATTAAAGGAGTGAGTCATCACACCTGGCTGACTGTGTATATGTTTGTGTGGGGTCCAGGCTTGACTCCTGGGAACTTGCTGTGAGGATCTGAGGGGCCTGGGTGGCCAAGGAAGGCTTCCTAGAGGAAGCAGGGCTTGAGCCAAAGCTCAAACATCTGAGCAAAACACACCTCCTTCAGCACCGCCCATGGCTGTCTGTCCTGCCCAGGTCAGTGCCTGAGGGCACAGAGATGTTCGAGGTCTATGGGACGCCTGGAGTGGACGTCTACATCTCTCCCAACATGGAGAGGGGCCGGGAGCGTGCAGACACCAGGCGATGGCGCTTTGACGCGACTTTGGAGATCATCGTGGTCATGAACTCCCCCAGCAATGACCTCAACGACAGCCACGTGAGCTGGTCCCTGGTGGGGAGGGGAGAGGTTGCGGGGGAGGCAGCTGTCTAGCTGTAGGAGGGCCCAACATTCTCTTTCTCTAGAGCGCAGGGCAGCACAGTGGGTAAGTGCCTGGCCTTGGAGCCATGCTGCTGGTTTTGAATCCCAGCTCTGCAAGTTACAGACACATACCATGTGTCCTTGGAAAGCTGTATCACCCCTCGGGACCTCTGTCTGTCATCTGTGAAATGGAGTAATCAGACCCCCTGCGTCCTATCACTGCTGCGGAGTGCCACAGGAGCCAGTGTTGCTCCTTCTCTTGCTTCCCAAGACCCCCTGGAGAAGGAGTTGTCCCAGTTCTGCGGAGTTGGGTCTCAGTTTCCCCATATGTAGGCTGAGGGTTGATTAGGGGATCTCTGCCACTTTGAATTAAAAAAAGAAGGCAGGGACAGGGGAGGGACACCAGTGCCTGGGGAGACCCCCTTCCTAGGTGACATTTCCCCAAGGTGCTTTGCTGTCCTTAAGCTGCTCTCTTCCTGACCCTTTTTGCAGGGTAGGGGACATTTAACACATGGGAGAAATGGGTGGCCTTTAAGCTTGGCACAAGTCATGTTCACTTCAAGGGCTGATGGGGACCAGGACTTGGAGGGTGGGAGTAGTGGGATCCACTCCATGTCAGAAGCAATGTTTCAGAAACTGGCCCTTTAAGGAACACTGACCACGTGCCAGGCACTGGGCAACCGTGACCTCATCCGGCCCTCACAGCAGCCCAGAGAGGCAGGGGACTGATGCCCATTTCACAGATGGGACAACTGACAACTGAGGTTCAGAGTAACTGTCCCTGGACCACATACTAATGGTCAGGAGAGCTAGAATTCAGTGCAGACCTGCCTGACCCCTGGAGGCAGTCTCCCTCCATCACCCCCACCTCTGTTCCCAGCCATGCATCTGAATTGAGCCTCTCCACTGAACTCCGTGAGGCACATGGTGCAGGACCCAGTGAACCCATTTAACAGGCAAGAAAACTAAGACGGAGAAGGGGGCGTGGCTTTCCTGAAGTCACATGATCTAGCGAGTGGCAGAGTTGGTGAGAGTCAGGACAGAGTCTCAGAGGCAGTGCAAGAGGACCGGCCAGTCTGTGAGGGGCCCCACCTTGGTGCCAGTTGAACTGGGGATGGTGTGGGTACCCCCCTCCTTGAATTCCTTGGCCATGATGGCTGGTGGGATGGAGGAAGTTCAGAGTCTCTCCTACTCTTCCCCCTGCCTGCCATATACCCCTGCTCCCAATCTGGCCTTTGGCCAGGATCCCAGTAACTGTATGTTTGAGGCAAGCATCACTGCTGGTGATTGACACGTGGGGGTCAGTAATTGCAGGATTTAGGGGTTCCCAGGACTAAGGAGGTGAGTGGCCCCTGCAAGATTCTTCCCTCTGGCTGAAATTCAAACATCAGAAGCAGAGAGTTGAGAGACCCACATCAGGAGGGAACACCCCAACAGGAGGGTCATGCTTTAAAGGGAACTTGGATGCCTTGGATTCGTCTGCCTCCAACCAAATATCATCCTCGCCATCTTCATCCTCATCCTGTAACAGTTCTTGGGTGCTCACTGTGGGCCGGGCACCGAGCTGCACATGCCCCATGCATGACTCCTTTCATCTTCACAGCCTCTAATTAGTCCTAAGGGGTAGGAACTATTATTATCCCCACTTTACAGTTGAGGAAATTGAGGCCCAGAGAAGATCAGTAACTTTTCCTGGGATATTCAAAAGTGGAGGATCCAGAATCTGGGTCCAGGCCATCTGACCCCAGATCCCTGCATTTAACCACCCCCACCCCACCAGATGCCATCTGCCCACTGATAACAGTAGCTGGTATTTCTTGGGCACTTCCTATGGACTCAGTCTTTTACATTTATCATCTCCATGCTGCACTGCAAGCCTCTGAGGTAGAGACCTATAGAGGTAGAGACCTTTTCCCATTTTGCAGATGAGAAAACTGAGGTGGCTCAGAGAGGTGAGAGGCCTTGGCCAAGGTCATAGAGTGCCCAGAGGTTCCAGGCTCAAGCCCAGGCCTGAGTCCCACAGACAAGAATGTTGGCTTGGAGAGTGGCCCTAAACCCTGTCCAGTCCAAACCCTTTATTTTACAAATGGCAAAACTGAGACCCAAAGAGGAGTAAGAGCTTATCAAAAATCACGGAGTAGGTTATTGGAGGGACTGGGACCCAAGTCTCTAGAGAAGCTCTTACAAATAACTCCCATTTACAGATATGCCAACCGAGACACAGAAAAATAAATGGCACAGAGGAGGTTAAAGAAAGGGCAAGGTTCCTGGAGCCCCTTCCCCTCCTTACCAGATCCCCGAGAACTATCTTTTGGGGTGGGAGCTCTTGGCTTCTGCTGGTATCACTCTGTGCCCAACTCTCCACAGGTTCAGATTTCCTACCACTCCAGCCACAAGCCTCTGCCCCTGGCCTATGCGGTGCTCTACCTCACCTGTGTTGGTAAGTTGGGGGCCATGTTGATGGTGTGGCCAAGGGCACATTTTAAAAATTCAAACAGTACAAAAGAGTGTACATTGAAAATTAAACCTCCTTCCCTCCAACTCAAGACTTCTAGTTCCCCAAACCCAGCATTTTCCTAGAGATATGCTGTGCTTATATATGAAGGCACATACATACCTGTATATCCCTACTATTTTGTAAGCAAATTGAAGCATACTATAGACATGAAACTGGACCTTGCTTTTGCCAGCTTAAAGTTTTTCTGCTAAGCCTCCACAAATGGATATATAAACTCCATGCAAGATGATTCAGATGTTGGAGCTATCAGACAGGGCATGCAAAGTAATTGTGATTAATATGTTAAGAGTTCTAGTAGAAAAGGTGGACAACATGCATGAACAGATAGGGAATTTCAACAGAGAAGAAAATTGTTAAGAAAGAGTCAAATGGAAATGCTAGAAATAAAAACCATAATAATGGAGATTTTAAAAATGCTTTTGAAGGTTTCACCAGTAGACCTGACACAGCTGAGGAAAGAATCAGTGAACTTGAAGATAAGTGAATAAAAGTTACCCAAATTGAAACCCAAAGAGAAAAAAGAATAAAACAAACAAATGAAAAAACATAAGAAATATTAGAGCTCTGTGACAGTATCAGACAGTCTAAATTCAATGCAATTCCCATAGAAATTCCAACATGGCTTTTTTTTTTTTTTGATAGAGTTTCGCTCTTGTTGCCCAGGCTGGAGTGCAGTGGCACAATATCAGCTCACTGCAACCTCCGCCTCCCAGGTTCAAATGATTCTCCTACCTCAGCCTCCTGAGTAGCTGCAATTACAGGCGCATGCCTTCACGCCCAGCTACTTTTGTATTTGTAGTAGAGACGGGGTTTCGCTGTGTTGGCCAGGCTGGTCTTGAACTCCTGACCTCAGGCTCCCAAAGTGCTGGGATTACAGGCGTGAGCCACTGTACCCAGCCCCAACATGGCTTTTTACTATAACTTTACAGAGCTGATCCTAAAACTTGTATGGAGGAGCAAAGGTCAAGAATAGCTAAGATGATTTTGGTGAAGAACAAGGTGGAGGGATACACAATTCCAAATATCAAGACTTTTTTTTCAAGCTATAGTATTTGAGGCATTGTGAAATTGGTATAGAGCAATGGAGCAAATAAAAGAACCCAGAGACAGACCCATGCTTGTGTGGCAATAAATGAACTTGGAACCCTACCTCACACCATACTCAAAAATAAATTTCAAGTCAGTTAAAAATCTTAAGGTGAAAATCAAAATTGTAAAGTTTTTAGAAAAGAATATCTTTGTACCCTCAAGATAGTAAAGATTTTCTTTAACAAGGCAAAATGAAAGTGCAAAGATCATAAGGGGAAAGATTGCTAAATTAGACTGTATTAAAATTAAAAATTTATGTGCAACAGACGACAAGTAAAAAGCCAAACTATGAACTAGGAGAAGAAATCTGCAATGCATATGGCTGACTTGGTGCATATAGAATATGAAGAACTCCAATCAATAAGAAAAGGACAAAAATAATAGAAATGGGCAAAAACGTGAATAAGCAATTTACAGAAGAGAAAGCCCCAGTGATCAAAACCCAAATTAAAAGATGCCTAACTGAGCATTGCCAAGGTGGTGAAGCTGGGAAACTCCTTACAAAGGAGTGGGTGGGAGTTTGCTTTGGCTCACACACTTGTGAAGCAATTAGCAAAGAAATTGAAAATGCTTTATCTGTAGGAGGCATTTTTTAGAAGCAGAACTTCTAGGTTATAGAGAATCTGTATTTTTTAACTTGATAGATATTGCCAAATTGCTCTCCAAAAACACTGTATCAGTATACATGTCTGCCAACTGCATATATGCTTTGCCAACACTGCATTATCAACTTTTTCCCTTTTTGCCAATCAGTTGGCATCTCACCGTTGTTTTACTTTGCCTTTCTTTAGTTAGGAGTGAGGTTGGGCATTCCCCATCTGCAGCCCAAATACATACACACATGATCATTGGAAAACAACATAGACAGAAAAGTACATAAAGCTTTATTTTACATACATATGTGTATAAAAAATATGAACACACACACACACACACACACGAATAATTGCAAAGCAAACTGAAGAATAGCCCAGGAAATAAACCCAAGAGTAGCCCAAGAAATAAAACACTACCAGCACCCCAAAGTCCCCCTCAATGTCCCCTCTCTGATCATAACTTCCTCCTTCCCCTACAGGTAACCACTATCTTGTGATAAGTATTTTCTTGCTTTTCCTTATGGTTTTATCTCCTGAATATGCATACCCAAATAACATGGTCTAATTTTACCATCTGATTTTCTACGGATGCAGTCATATCATGTATATTCTTTTGTGTTGGGTGTCTTTTGCCCCATGTTATGTTTATGAGATTTATCCACTTGTTGCATGGTGGTTGAATATCTTTTCACAAGTTTAAAAATCATTTCAGGCCACGCGTGGTGGCTCATACTTGTAATCCCAGCACTTTGGGAGGCTGGGGTGGGTGGATCACTCGAGCCCAGGAGTTCAAGACCAGCCTAGGAAACATGGTGAAATCCTGTCTGTATGAAAGATACAAAAATTAGGTGGTCATGGTGGCATGCACCAGTAGTCCCAGCACTCAGGAGGCTGAAGTGGGAGGATCACTTGAGCCCAGGAGGCAGAGGTTGCAGTGAGCCATGATCATGCCACTGCACTCCAGCCTGGGCAATAGAGACCCTGTCTTGTCTCGGAAAAAAAAAAAAAAATCCTATCCAATTTATTCTTTTTTCTCTCCCTCCGTGCTCCTCACTGCTTCTTCTTTAAGAACTAAGAAGACTACTTTTTTTTTCAGAGCAGGAAGATTGATCTGACCTCTTGAATGCTCCATTTGCATTGTGAAATCTCCCCCAGTGTCTAGGGATAAATGTTAAGAAGGTGGGATGGGGGTGGGATTTGGGGACTGTGAGTGGCTCAGAGAGGACACACAGTCAGTAGGTGGCAGAATCAGGGTTCGTGTTCACATCTGTTTGACACCGAAGTCCAGGTTTGCTACCCCATTCCAAGGAGATGAGGCGGCTTTATATAGACAAGAATGTTCCTGGAGACCTGGGCTCAGTTCAGGGCGTGCCTGGGACTGCAAGGGCTGCAAGGATGCAGATAGGAAGTGGTCAGGGAAGGCTTCCTAGAGGGGGCAGCATTTGTCTTGGGCCTTTGCTGTGACCCTGCTTCTTGCCTCAGGCCTCTTTCCCCAGCCCAGAGGGTGCAGATGCCCTCACCTCTTGCATGGTGTCTCCTTGGAAATGACTTGCCTTTGCCCAGCCCCAGACAAGCCCTGAGATCAAGGCCTGCCCTGGGCTCCTGGGAACCTTGTAGTGACTTACCCTCCGCCTCCTCTTACAGACATCTCTCTGGATTGCAACCTGAACTGTGAAGGAAGGCAGGACAGGACCTTTGTAGATAAGGTAAGCATCTCTGCCTGGGCCCAGGAAGCGGGAGTGCAGTTGGAGCTTGCTCTCGGTTGGGTTAAGAAGGGTGAGGCCATTACAGATATCCCCCTGCCTCCCAGCTGATGCTGAGGCCAAGGGAGCCACAAACAGAAACCAGGCATGGCTAGGGATCTTCTTTCACCAGGAGAAAAATCATCACCAGGAATTATCAGGCATGGAGGTACCCAGCCCTGAGCTAGGCCTTGGTTTGTGGGATCAAGACCTTCTGGACTCATAATCTAGGTCAGGAGTGGGCAAACTCTTTCCATGAAAAGCCACATAGCAAGTATTTTAGGCTTTGTGGGCCATATGGTCTCAATTCTGCCATGATAGTGCGAAAGCAGCCACAGTTAATACACAAACAGATGGATGTGACTGTGTGCCAATAAAACTTTATTTATACAAACAGGCAGCGGGCCTGATTTGGCTCACAGTTCATAATGTGCTGATCCTGACCTAGGTGAGAAGAGAAACCAAATATGAAACTGTTGAAGAACTTGGGACTGAATTGCGTTGGGACTTGGTGCCCTGGGAGTTAAAGGAGAAAGTTGAGGTGGGCTGGGCAGGAGAGGAAGGCTTCCTGGAGGGACGTGCCCTTGAACTGGGCTCTGAAGGGATGCAGGAGGGATGGCATTCCAGGTGCAGGGAATGGCAGAAGCAAAACTAAGGAGGGTTTAATGGAGGAATGAGCACAGAGTAAGGCATGTGGTCCTATAATCGGGAGGTTGCCTATTGAGAAAGAGGATGTTGGCTGAAGGCCCATCACAGCCAGCCATGAAAGACAGCTCTGCGCTTTGGACTGGATGGTATGGGCAATAGAGAGCCATTGCCATTGCCATGTCTTGAGAAGGTGTTTCGAGAACGTGGACCTAACCTCACAGGGTCGGGTGGTTACAGGCCAGGCTGGGGTTCCAGGGCAGGGAGGCACAGGTCTCATCTGAGCCCTCACCACTGGCTATGTTTTGCCATTGGCAGCGGCAGTGGGTCTGGGGGCCCAGGGGGTATGGTGGCATCTTGCTGGTGAACTGTGACCGTGATGATCCAAGCTGTGGTGTCCAGGACAACTGCGACGAGCACGTGCGCTGCCTGCAAGGTGAGGCCAGGGCAGCCTGAGTCCCCAGGTGTCCAGGGTCACTGCTCAGTTACCCCTTGGGAGTTCCAACCCACCCACGGGACTCTGAGGCCAGAGTCCAGGGGAGAGCGCCAGCCTCCAGATACTCCTCAATGCTCCTCAAAACCCATCTCAGGCTGGCAGCTGCCCCTCCCTAGTGTCTCTAGTGCCAGCAGGCACTCACATGCCAGGGCAGAAGCTCTGGAAATGAGCCACTTAGCCATTCTCTTCCTCCAGGGGAGCAGAGGATGCTAGCATTGTTTGAGCATCTACTGTGTGCCAGGCCCTTTCCCCAAATTCTCGTTGAATCATCCAAGTGGGACGGTATCATCACTCCAATTTAGAGATGAGGATGCTGAGACTCAGAAGCCAGGATACTCCCTGAAGATGGTGTCTGATCCAGGGCCTCCCCTCTCAAACCCAAATCTGGGCCTCCTCCTTCTGCACCTCTGGCCTGCATTTCTGTGACACCCCACCTCTTGCTAAGCCCATCTGTCCTGAATTCCAGCCCCATGGAGAATGAGCTGCAATATTCCAGGGTGTGCTAGGTGCTGTCCATGGAAGAAGCCCATGGCTGCCTTCTGAAGTGGGCACCATTGGAGATGGGGATGCTCGGGCTCCGGAAGGGAGGGGCTTGTACCGTGTCACAGGGAGGGATGCTGGGACGGAGACCAGAACCCTCACCTGCGAAATACCCCCATGGCCTTACCCTCCTCACTTCTCTGGAGCACCTGTTGCGTGTCAGACACCGCCTGGCTATGCCACACTTCATGTTTCTCTGGGCAATTGAGGAAACATGAGTCCAGGAGAGCATAGATGTCTTCGTGGTTTGTTCTTGATGGCTTCCAGGGTTTTCACAAAGCTGGGGCTGGGAGACCCAGGTCTTGATACCCACTGACCAGGGGAGGGAGCGAGGCAGCAGAGGAAGGGGCCAGTGGCCAGGACTCCCCTGAGTCACTACCACTCTGTCTGGCTTCACAGACCTGGAAGATATGTCTGTCATGGTCCTGCGGACGCAGGGCCCTGCAGCCCTCTTTGACGACCACAAACTTGTCCTCCACACCACCAGCTATGATGCCGAACGGTCACAGGTCTTCCATGTCTGCGGTGAGTTTGTGCTACTCCCCCTTGCCGTCTGTGCCCTGTTGCCAGGTTGCCTGCCAGGGAACCTCGTCTTCCTGCCTTGGGCCATGGGCAGGTCCTGCTCACACTCTGGGAGATGCCCTGGTGGGTGGCGAGTCACAGTAAGAACAGTCAGAAGTGGGGGCTTTGGAACTGACGAACTGGTGCCCCCAGCACAGCACCTGGTCTGATGTCATTTTATTGGATGAATGAACTTTTCAAATACATTTTAAGCATATGTAGAAATTCTTAGCAAAAATTTCAAACATACACAAAAAGCAGGCCCATGAATCCCCACGTGCCTGTCACTCAGATTAAACAATTATCACTGTTTTGTCTGTCTCGCTGAAGTATTGTAAAACTAACCCCAAACACCATAGATTTCACCCCTAATTAATTCAGTTTGTATTCCCCCCCAGATATAGATAGCTGCTGTTTTACATAGTCACAGTGCCAAAATCACAAGAAATAAAGTAAGAATCTAAATGCCTTTGAGAGAGTAAAAATGTATACAAGTAATAAGATGCTTTTTTTTTTTTTTTTTTTTTTTTTTTTTTGACGGAGTCTTGCTCTGTCGCTATGGCTGGAGTACAGTGGTGCGATCTTGGCTCACTGCAACCTCCACCTTCCAGGTTCTGGCGATTTTCCTGCCTCAGCCTCCCAAGTAGCTGTGACTACAGGCATGTGCCATCACCCCCAGCTAATTTTTTGTATTTTTAGTAGAGACGGGTTTTCATTGTCTTAGCCAGGATGGTCTCGATCTCCTGACCTCGTGATCCACCCACCTTAGCCTCCCAAAGTGCTGGGATTACAGGCGTGAGCGACCACGCCCAGCCACTTATTTTTTAAATAATGACAATGACATTTTTAAAATAATGACGATTTTTAAAATAAAGACAATATGGAAGTATAGAAAATGAAACCTGAGAGTTCTCTACCCTGTCTCTAAATCTGACTTTTTTATTGTATTTATTTGTTTATTTATTTATTTATTTATTTATTTGAGTCAAGGTCTTGCTCTGTTGCCCAGGCTGGAGTGCAGTGGCGTGATCTCAGCTCGCTGCAGCCTCTACCTTTCAGGCTCAAGCAGTCCTTCCACCTTAGCCTCCCAAGTAACTGGGACTACAGGCATGTACCACCACACCCTGCTAATTTTTGTTTTTTTTTTTTTTTGTTTTTTTTTTTGGTAAAGACAGGGTTTCACCATGCTGCCCAGACTGGTCCTGAACTCCTGGGCTCAAGCAATCCACCCGCTTTGACCTCCCAAAGTACTAGGATTATAGACGAGAGACACCACACCTGGCCTAAATCTGACTCTCACTGTTAACGAGTTGGGTTGTGCACTTCCCAACTTTATTATACATGCTCTCCGGCATGTGTCCATATGCTGCTTTCCAACCGGCTTCTTTCATCGAATAATAATCCCACACGTCTTTCCTGGTATTTATTGAGCTCCACTTCATTCTTTTCCACTGCTGTATAATATTCCTAAGCATAGAGGTGCTGTGACTTACACAGTTCTCTGAACATCATAGTGGTTTGCAGTGTTTTGATTTTATAACAATGCAGGTTGCTTGAGGTCAGGGGCTTTGTTCAAGTCCAGAACCATGCCCCATGGGTGCACTGTAGTTGCACAGTAAATATTTGATGAATTAATGAATATCGAGCACTCTTGTACAGAAATATTATGTGAATTTGTACCTTTTATTGTTTGTTTGTTGTTTTGTTTTTTGGTTTTTTTTGAGACGGAGTCTCGCTCCGTGCCCAGGCTGGAGTGCAGTGGTGTGATCTCGGCTCACTGCAACCTCCTCCTCCGGGTTCAAGTGATCCTCCTGCCTAAGCCTCCTGAGTAGCTGGGATTATAGGTGTGCACCACCACTGCCCGGCTAATTTTTGTATTTTTAGTAGAGACAGGGTTTCACCATGTTAGCAGGCTGGTCTTGAACTCCTAACTTCAGGTGATCCACCACCCTCGGCCTCCCAAAGTGCTGTGATTACAGGCATCAGCCACCGTGCCCAGCCTGGAGATGTATTTTTGTAGGAAAGATACCTAGTAGTGGAATTGCTGGGCTAGGGGTAAGCATTACTTTGTTGGATGCTGCCAAATTGCACTGCAAAAAGACATGAGCACCAGTCTTAGAAAGGAAGATCCTTTCCCCCAGCCGTGTCCCCACTGTGTATTACCTGTCCTCTCCTTTGCCAGTGGAGGTGAAAGGATGGAGTTGTTGGAGGACTTGGAATTTTTGGTGAGGCTGCAGACCTCTTCCTGTGTCCCTCATACTCATGCTCCCTGGGCCCACAGGGAGTCACAGCCACCCCTTCCCTCCCCTTCCAGGTCCTGAGGATGTCTGTGAGGCCTATAGGCATGTGCTGGGCCAAGACAAGGTGTCCTACGAGGTACCCCGCTTCCATGGGGACGAGGAGCGCTTCTTCGTGGAAGGCCTGTCCTTCCCCGATGCCGGCTTCACAGGACTCATCTCCTTCCATGTCACTCTGCTGGATGACTCCAACGAGGTAGGGACAGAGGGGTTTCAAGAGGGGGTCCACTCAGGACCAGAGTGGGCAACATGGTGAAACCCCATCTCTACCAAAAAAAAAAAAAATTAGTGAGGCATAGTGTTGTGCACCTATAGTCCCAGCTACTTGGGAGGCCGAGGTGGGAGGATCACCTGAACCCAGGGGGGTTGAGGTTGCAGTGAGCCATGATCACCCCACTGCACTCTACAGCCTGGGCAACAAAGTAAGACTCTGTCTCCAAAAAATAATAATAATAAAGGGCGGTGGGGAGGGCTCCATTCCTAGTAAGTCTACCAGGCACCACTGGTGTGAAAGACCCCGGACTTCTTGGCCCCCCCTCTGGTTCATTTCTGTCTTGCAGAGAAGCAAGAGGCTTTCTTACAGACCTCAGTGGTGGACTCAGAGTCCCCCCAGGCCTCTGGACTCCAAGTCCAGCTCTTTCTCCCCTGGTCTGCCCCTGCAGGATTTCTCGGCATCCCCTATCTTCACTGACACTGTGGTGTTCCGAGTGGCACCCTGGATCATGACACCCAGCACCCTGCCGCCCCTAGAGGTGTATGTGTGCCGGTAAGTCTTGGGGCAGTGGGTGGCTCCTCTGGCCCCCAGGCCCCGGCTCCATCCTGAGCCCCTCCTCCCTGGGCTTCTCCATAGTGTGAGGAACAACACGTGTTTTGTGGATGCGGTGGCAGAACTGGCCAGGAAGGCCGGCTGCAAGCTGACCATCTGCCCACAGGCCGAGAACCGCAACGACCGCTGGATCCAGGTAACCACGCCTGCTGGGCAGGGCCCGGCCAGGACACCATCCTAGAGGGAAAGGCCTTCCTCTGGAGGCCACCGAGAAACATCCAGGAGGACCTGGGTGAACCCCAGGGAACTTGCTGCCCTTTCTAATCTGAGACCTAGAGGCCTCTCTCCAGAACTTTCTGGAGACCCAGACACACACTGATGCTGGATTCAACACCCATTCACCCACCGGATCTGGGCTAGGCACTGGGCTAGGCCCATAGGGGTGGCACAGGTGTGAGACCCACACTCCCTGCCCTCAACAGCTGAGGCCAGTGGTTCTCATCGAGAGGCGATTTGTCCCCAGGAGACGTTTGGCAGTACCTGCAGACAGTGCGCAGGACAAGCCCCCACAATAACATAATCCAGTCCCACGCATCAGTAGTGTTGAAACTGAGAAACCCTGGTGTGCAGAATGATGGCTACAAAAATACCTACTCCTACCATCTAGGGTGTAGCTCGGGCAACATGGTGAAACCCTGTCTCTACAAAAAAGTTAAAAAATTAGCATGGCATGGTGGCGTGTATCTGTAGTCCCAGCTACTCTGGAGGCTGAGGTCAGAGGATCACCTGAGTTTAGGAAGGTCAAGGCTGCAGTGAGCTGTGGTTGTGCCACTGCACTCCAGCCTCGGCAATAGAATGAGACCTTGTCTCAAAAAAGAAAAGAAAAGAAAGGAAAAGGAAAGGAAAGGAACGGAAAGGAACGGAAAGGAAAGGAAGAGGGAAAGAAGGAAGGAAGGAAGGAAGGAAGGAAGGAAGGAAGGAAGGAAGGAAGGAAGGAAGGAAGGAAAAAAAAAAAAAAAAAAAAAAAAAGGTCTAGGGTGCAGAGGCTGTACCAGCAAGGCACCAGCAGGGTTTGGGGGATGCAGCATCACCTCTGCCCAGGGAATCAGTGAAGACCTCCGGGAAGGAGAGCATCTGAGCTGGGCCAGACTTGGCAGATGGGTGCACATGACTTCTGCCATTTACACAGCATTTTCTGCAGGCCAGGCGTAGCATCATTTCTTGATAACCTCCTGTAAGTCCACCATCATTCAGGAGCTCTTAGGGGAGCAAGACTGGGCCACAGAGCTGATACAGGCAGTGCTGGGACTCAGGCTGCCAAGTACCAGGCTGTACAGGGTGGTGATCCTGGCAGAGACCAAGCATGCGCAAAGGCCCAGGGTGGGAGGCAGGAGAGAGAACGTTGTGTGTTCTCCTCTGTCAGGGCACTGGTTCTGAGAAAGGCAAGGGTTGAGGTGGGAGACCTTGAATGCCAAGTTAAGGAGCTTTCCTCTTGGCTGGAGGTCAGTCCAGTGAGAGGGTTTGGGGCAGGACTCTGGGGCAGGATGGGCTGGGTTTAGAGCCTGGCTGTGCCACTAACTGACTAGCTGTGAGCTTTGGGACAAATATTTTTTAATTTTTATTTTTTTAATTAATATATTTTGAATTTATTTTTCTTTTTGGAGACAGTGTCTCTCTGTCACCCTGGCTGGAGTGCCATGGCATGATCACAGCTCACTGGCAGCCTCAAAGTCCCGGGTTCAAGTGATCCTCCTGCCTCAGTCTCCTGAGTAGCTGAGACTACAGGTGCAGCCATCAGGCTCAGCTAATCTTTTGTAGGGATGGGGTCTTGCCATGTTGCCCAGGGTTGTCTCAAACTCCGGGCCTCAAGCAGTCTTCCACCTCATCCTCCCAAAGTGCTGGGATTATAGGTGTGAGCCACCACACCCGGACTGGATAAATAATTAGACCTCTTAGTTCCTCATTTTCGTCATCTGTCACATGGGGTGATTATGGCACCCATGTCAAGCGTGTCATGAGGATGAATGGAGTTAATGTTTATAAAGAGTTTAGGGCAGGACCTGGATGTGTAGTTCATTCACACTGGGCCATCTTTTCCTTCAGAATCTGAGGGGTCAGGACTGACCTGGGCACATTTATGGGTCTGAGAAGGAGGCATATTTGTATCCCCACAGGGCCCCTCAGCCCTGCCCAACTCAGGCCACCATGGGGGCTTCTCTGTGTTCACCTGCCCTGGCCCAGCACTCATGATGACACCCACAAGGTCATGTCCATGTTCTCGTTCACCTCCGGCCTCTGTCTTGCTGTGTGACCTTAGACAAGTGCACCCCCTCTTTGAGCCTCCAGCCCCTCCTCCAGTCAGCAGGCACCCTGACCTGGGTCCTCTCCACGTCCAAGCGCAAAACATGCTTGGGACAGGGGTCTTGGTGAGCAGTCTGCACACAGGGCTCAGAGCCGAGCCAGCAGGGGCAGCTGTTGACTGTCACAGCTGTGCGTCTCTCGCCTCTCCTCACTTGCAGGATGAGATGGAGCTGGGCTACGTTCAGGCGCCACACAAGACCCTCCCGGTGGTCTTTGACTCCCCAAGGAATGGGGAGCTGCAGGATTTCCCTTACAAAAGAATCCTGGTGAGTGGTCCCCGGCTGCAGCCCACCCCTGAGAGCTGAGAGGCCTTACCCCAACGGCCACACTGGGGTGTGGGGTACAGAGGGCAGCAGTGGGAACTGTGCTCTTTCGGGATGAGGGTAGGGTTGCCAGATAAAATGCAGGAGATGCCCAGTCAAATGTGAATTTCAGACAAGCAACAGGTTAACTTTTTGGTGTAAGTATGTCCCAAATACTGCATGGGATATACTTACACTAAAAAAAAGTTGTTGTTTATCTAAAATTCAAAGTTAATTGGGCATCCTGTATTTTTATTTACTAAATCTGGTAGCACTAAATAGGGGAAGCAGGATGGTGCACATGCTCAGAACACAAGCTTTAGAGTAAGAACAACCCTGCTCCATTACTTACATGCTGTGCGATGTTGCGTGAGTTACTACCACTCTCTGAGCCTTATTTTCCTCATCAGTAACAATGATATTTAGGCCCTGGCCTCACAGGTGTTTGTGAAGCGTCTCATTGTCCCAGTACCTGCATGGAGGGAATGTGTGTGTGCGCGTACCACCGTTAGCTGGTATCATTATTGTAATTAAAAAGGATAACAGGGAAGGCGATGGTTGCTAACTAGGACCTCCTGAGAAAAGAGGAGTGACTTGCTTGGTGCCATAAAGAACAGAAGACCCCTCCAACCCCCTCACTGATTACACAGATGCTAGGAGCTCTCTCTCCTGACCCTTGATGTTGTCGAAGTTCCTTCTGAGAGATGGCCCTGGGGAGGTCTCCCCTTCTGTAGAGTTCAAAGACAGAGGCCCAGAGGGCCATCAGCAGCCTCTTGGTTCCCACAACTGGCCACTTGGGCTGCCACTTGCCCTTGGTCTGAACTTGGCAGGAAGGCTGTGTAGGTAAGGGGGTGGGGTGGCCATAGCCTCAGGCTGCATGTCCGATGCGGAGTGGTGGAGCGACCAGAGCGCCCCCTGCTGTCTTGCTGTGATAAGGCAGCAAGGCCAGAGAGTCCAAGCACTTCCCAACTTTGCCTGCTATGCGTGCACGAAATTTTGACTGGCTCAGATCCCCCACCCACCGCCAATGACTCTGTATTTCCATCTGAAGAATGGATGGCCTTTCCCACCCTGTCTTGAAGGAGCTCAGAGCCCAGCAAGTTGGTTCAGGCTCTTCCTGGTACCCTCCAGCCCCGCCTAACTTGGTTTCCCTCTCCAGGGTCCAGATTTTGGTTACGTGACTCGGGAACCACGCGACAGGTCTGTGAGTGGCCTGGACTCCTTTGGGAACCTGGAGGTCAGCCCCCCAGTGGTGGCCAATGGGAAGGAGTACCCCCTGGGGAGGATCCTCATTGGGGGCAACCTGCCTGGGTGAGAGAGTGATAGGGAGTGGAGTTCGTGGGGTGGAGGTTGAGGGTTGAGGGTGGTGGTGATGTTGGAGCAGGGACCATTCCACTCCTTGAAGAGAACCAGAAGCAAGGAGTGAGGAAATTATACTCCCGATGTAGCAGGGGTGGTGGGTGTTCACCAGACACAGTCCACACTTACCTCGGGGACTTTGAAACCAGAGAGAGCAGAGACCTAAGAGATCATTCGGTCCAACACTTTTATTTTACAAGTGGGCCCAGAGAGGGTAAGTGAGTCACATAGAAAGCAAAGTTATAACTAGACTCAGGTTTTCTGATCCTGAAAATAAATGGATGATACTAGTAATAGTCAATTAAAAGTAACAGAAGAAGACCAGGCACGGTGGCTCACACCTGTAATACCAGCACTTTGGGAGGCCAAGGTGGGCGGATCACGAGATCAGGGCATCGAGACCATCCTGGCTAACACAGTGAAACCCCGTCTCTACTAAAAATACAAAAAAAAAAAAAGTTGAGCGTGGTGGCGGGTGCCTGTAGTCCCAGCTACTTGGGAGGCTGAGGCAGGAGAATGGTGTGAACCTGGGAGGTGGAGCTTGCAATAAGCCGAGATCACACCACTGCACTCCAGCCTGGGTGACAGAACAAGACTCTGTCTCAAAAAGAAAAAAAGTAACAAAAGAAAAAGTTTCCATTCCCAACAGTCCTGGGAGAAAACGCCTTTAGGTCAAAGCTTGTTCAAATGATACATTTGGTTAAAAATATCATTTTTACCAAAACAAATGATGTATTGTTCAGTAGTGACACAGGGGTGCTGATGGAAAAGGAATCCTATCATATTGATTACTTGCTGTGGACTAGACCAAGACATTGAGCTAACCAAATGCAACAGAGCTGTTAGAACAGACTTGGGATCAAATAATGAATGAATCCAGAATCAAGCTTTGCAGGGGACTCACTGCCCTCAAATACATAATCCCATTGAAAGAGGAAGCTGGACCATGCCCTTAGATACATTTTCCTAAAGATTGAACATGCGGGTGAAATCTGTCTCTTGGAGAATGAGAAGAACCTGGTGGTGGTTTTGAATGGTGGGACCTGGTGGGTCATTGCCCTGGTATGACCGACCTGTCCTGAGTCTGCCTCATGCAGAACTCACCCTGAGTGGAATTTTAAAATATACATATCTGACTGGGCACAGTGGCTCATGCCTGTAATCCCAGCACTTTGAGAGGCTGAGGCGAGCAGATCACTTGAGGTCAGGAGTTGAAGACCAGCCGGCCAACATGGTGAAACCCCATCTCTAGTAAAAATACAGAAAAATTAGCCTGGCCTGGTGGTGCACTCCTGTAATCCCAGTTGCGTGGGAGGCTGAGGAGGAGAACTCCTTGAACCTGGGAGGCGGAAGTTGCAATGAGGCAAGATGGTGCCACTGCACTCCAGCCTAGGTGACAGACTGAGATTCCATCTCAAAAATAAATAAATAAAGATATAAAATAAAATATACATATTTATTATCTTTCCTGTTTATAGAAGTAATGCGTATTTTTTGTTTTCTAAAAAATCAGATATTGCAGGAATGCTGAACTCTTGTCATTTTATTTTTGCATGGAGTCTTTTTAGTTAAGCGACTTTTTTTTAACCTCGTGGGTCCCAGGTCAAGTGGCCGCAGGGTCACCCAGGTGGTGCGGGACTTTCTCCATGCCCAGAAGGTGCAGCCCCCTGTGGAGCTCTTTGTGGACTGGTTGGCTGTGGGCCATGTGGATGAGTTTCTGAGCTTCGTCCCTGCCCCCGATGGGAAGGTAAGAACGTCGTGCATGACATGTCTTTCCCTGGCATCTGGGGCAAGAACTGAGCTCCAGGGCGCCACACCAAGGCAGGAGGCTCAGCCGAATCTGTTCTCTGCACACAGGGCTTCCGGATGCTCCTGGCCAGCCCTGGGGCCTGCTTCAAGCTCTTCCAGGAAAAGCGGAAGTGTGGCCACGGGAGGGCCCTCCTGTTCCAGGGGGTTGTTGGTAGGTAACAGCGCCATGTCCCTCCTTGCAGCTTGCCTGCCCCTCACCCAAATGAAGACACATTATGGCTTGAGATGGGGAGGGCAAGTTTTAAAGCAGGGGTGTGTCCCCAGATTCAGGGCTTCTCACTCCTGCCCCCGCACACTTTGCTTCACCAGATACCACTGCCCACGACTGGGGCCAAGCTGAGGCAGGGAACGTGGTGATGGAAGGCGGGCATGGACCGAGCAGGGACATAGTGGCTTCCCAGGCAGGCAACCAATGCAGTCACGCTGTGGAGCTTTAGGACAGTCACTGTCCTGAAATCCCCTTTTTTTTTCTTTCCTTTTTTTTTTCTTTTTGAGACGGATTTTCGCTCTTCTTGCCCAGGCTGGAATGCAATGGTGTGATCTCCACTCACCGCAACCCCCGCCTCCCGAGTTCAAGTGATTCTCCTCCCTCAGCCTCTTGAGTAGCTGGGATTACAGGCATGCGCCACCACGCCCGGCTAATTTTGTGTTTTTAATAGAGACGGGGTTGCTTCATGTTGGTCAGGCTGGTCTCGAACTCCCGACCTCAGGTGATCGACCCGCGGTCGGCCTCCCAAAGTGCTGGGACTACAGGCATGAGCCACTGCACCTGGCTGTCCTGAAATCTTAATTCTGTTTTGTGAGGTCTGATGGATCAATGGAGCGTCTATGGGGCTTGGAGCCTCTGCTCAGGCACAGTCCTGTCTCCCAGCCTCCCTGCCTCCCTGGCACAGATTATCTGCTGCCTACTCCTATGTTCCCTTGAGCCCCAGTGCCAGGCCTCTCCATCTGTTGTCATTGTCCTGAGATGCTGCAGCACCGTGCCCCCAGCAGGAGCCTGGGCGTGGGCACATGTGCCACTCAGCATCTTCATGGCATCAGTCGTCCCTGCCCTGCAAGGGCATTTGGTGGGCAACTTAGGAGGGGTAAGTGTCTCACCCAGCCTTGCTCAGGTACCCAGCACATACCCAGAGGCCACAATACTCTGGAGGTCGCCCATTTGCCTTGGCTTGGGGTGGCGGGCCTGTAGGAAGGAGAGATGCCAGGCTGGACCTGCTGGCCCCATTCCAGGCACAACATGTGGGTCTCACAGCAGAGGCATGGCCAGGCACAGCCCACTGGGAGCTGGGCCTCCACTATGAGGCCCACAGGCCAGGCCCTGACACCAGCAAGGGTCTGCCCAGCCCCATGCGTGTCCCCGGCAATGTGAAATAGCAAGCGCTTACTGAGTGGCAGCCATAGGATTGTGTGCCATTGACTCTAGCCTCCCCTTCCCTGTCCAGTCTCATCTCCATGGGCACCCCATCAGGCTGAGAAAATCTGGGCCCCTGGGAGGTCCCCATTTCATGCAGTCACTCCTGGAGGGCAGGGTTGGGGCCTGATGGTGTCCGAATCCCAGGACTGGCTGGTTCGCTGCTCAGTGAACCTATAAAACCTGACTCTGATGGTGGGTGGGTGGGCAGCAACTGACCCAGCTCCTGGCTCAGCCAAAGCAAGAGGAGTCCTCATCCAGTGCCCTCGGGCGGTTGTAAATTTCTGGTGAAAGGCGTTACCACTTCTGGTGAACTCAAATAAAGGTCTAAAGTTCATCCCGCTATGGGAACCAGACCCTCCCACTCCTTACACACCCAGATGTGCACAATGGCCAAGACAAGCTCAGATAGGTGGTGCCCACCCAAGACCCGGGAAAGTCAGAGGCTGCTGACTCGGCAAGACCAGTAGCTGTGAACTTGGCTCCTGCCTGTCTGCTTCCCTAAACACGGGGTCCTCATGTTGGTACTGTCCCTGTCCTTCCCTTTCATCTCTCTCCTTCACAGATGATGAGCGGGTCAAGACCATCTCCATCAACCAGGTGCTCTCCAATAAAGACCTCATCAACTACAATAAGTTTGTTCAGGTACAAGGGCTGTGGTGTAACTGTGGGCTGTGATTTGGGAGCAGGCGGGCCTGGAGGCAAGGATGGGATACGGACATCTAAGGCTCACCGTTCATGAAAGCTCAGGTTAGAACAGGCGCAGACAGAGGGGCCCCACACCCTCCTTTGACCCAGGAGAAGTGAGGGGAGCGAGGCATGTGTATGGGAAGAAGACAGGCATTCCAGGCAGAGGGAACAGCACAGGCGATGGCCCTGAGGTGGAACGAACAGGCCTGGAGTATTTTAAGACAAGCCAGGAGGCTGATGTGGAGCCAGAAGAGGCCAGGTCACATCACGTGAGGCCTCGTAGGGCATCGCTGGAACTTTGGCTGTGACTCTGAGTGAGATTTGAGGCCATTGAGGGATATGAGCAGAGAGACCAGTCTGAATTATGCTTTAAAAGATCTCTCGGCTGGGCGCAGTGGCTCATGCCTGTAATCTCAGCACTTTGGGAGGCCAAGGCAGGCAGATCACAAGGTCAGGAGTTTGAGACCAGCCAGTTTGAGACCAGCCTGGCCAACATGGCAAAACCCCTTCTTTATTAAAACTATGAAAATTAGCCAGGTGTGGTGGCATGCGCTTGTAATCCTAGCTACTCAGGAGGTTAAGGCAGGAGAATTACTTGAACCTGGGAGGCAGAGGCTACAGTGAGCCAAGATTGCGCCACTGCACTCCAGCCTGGGCAACAGAGCAAGACTCCATCTCGGAAAAAAAAAATCTGTTGCTGTGTTGAAAGCATATATTCTGTGGAGGGAAGGGGTGACAGTAGATTCCAATGGGAAATACACGGCACCTGGAGCTGTATAACTGCAGAAGAGGTTGATAAAGGACATATTTACAAAGGTACAGGCAGGCTCAAGGAAACTAGCAAAGGACTGTTCGGTGTCCCAGGCTAGGATGAGCGGGAAGTGTTACCACCCCTACACCTGAAGGAATGTGGGAAGTGGAAGTGTTCCTGGAACCTGCAGAGGCCACCAGGATAAGAGGCTGTGAGACAGGAGATGTGACAGCCAACCCACAGTGAACTGGAGGGAGGGAGCTGCAGGGACAAATACCTCAGCTGTATTCTCCTCCTTCTTTGCCCCCGTTGGCTCAGCCCAATCAGGAGCCAGAGGGCACTGGAGTCCTTGATTCCTAGGGATCAGCCTCCCTGTGCACAGGGCAGAGATGGGCATACAGTGTTCCTGAAGGGCAAACAGAATTTCCCACGTAGGGACTGCATGAGTCGAAATCCTCCAAGAATGTCAAGATGGGGTTAAACATGTCAGAGTTTTATTAGTGAAAATGCCTGTGTGAGGAAATAGACTGGGAGCCAGAGAAGACTGGGAGACCCCGAGTGAAAGAGAGAAGGAAGGTGAGGTGCACGCATCCTATACTGCATACAGCCTGGGGAACCTTTAGCAAAGCCGTGGGGGATCCCAGCAGCCACAGTTGGCCACTAGAAGAGTCCCTCGTCTCTCAGAAATGGGTCTGCCTGAGTGCACTATCACTGTCAGCCGTTAGCTAGGAGCAGTCAGTGAGGTGTGACCTTAAACCCAGGAAGGGCTTCAGAGCTGGGCAGCAAGCACCCTTGGTCAGTTACACTCCCAAGTTGGAGGTGTGCAAGAGGAGTTATCATGGCTGCCACATGGGGCAAGGGCAGAGACCCCATAGGAAGCCATCGCGGTCCACCAGGCTGGAGTGGGTGGCCTTCAGACCAGGTGGCAAGGGGGCAGATTGGGAACAGATGGCAAAGGTAGCACCCACAGGACTTGCTGATGAATTGGATTTGGAGGAGGGGACAGGAGACATCAAGAATAACAGCAAGACTTGTGGCCCTAACAGCTGGGTGAACAGCAGTGACATGTACTAAGCTGAAGAACCCTGGGGGAAGAAGCAGGGTAGTGGGGTAGAAATTAAGCATTTCTCTTTGGATGCATCATGTTTGATGAGCCTGTTAGACACCCACGTGAAGATGCTAAGTAGGCAGCTACACTCACATGTCGGAGCTTAGGAAAGAGATGGGCTTTATAAAGAGGTTGGGATTAGCCAGGCATGGTGCTGGGCGCCTGTAATCCCAGCTACTCAGGAGGCTGAGGCAGGAGAATCACTTGAGCCCAGGAGGCAGAGGTTGCAGTGAGCCAAGATTGTGCCAGTGCATTACGGCCTGGGTGACAGAGACCCTGTCTCAAAAAAACAAACAAACAAACAGACAAAGAGGTGGGGAGATGCACATTTGGGAGTTGTCACTGTATAGAGGTGTTTTAAACCATGAGACAGGCTGGGGGCTGTGGCACATGCCTCTAATCCTAGCACTTTAGGAGGCTGAGACGGGCAGATCACCTGAGGCCAGGAGTTTGAGACCAACCTGGCCAACGTGGTGAAAGCCTGTCTCTACTAAAAATACAAAAATTAGCTGGGTGTGTTATGGTGGGCACCTGTAATCCCAGCTACTTGGGAGTCTGAGGCAGGAGAATCGCTTGAATCCAAGAGGCAGAGGTTGCAGTGAGCCGAGATCACACCACTGCACTCCAGCCTGGGAGACAGAGCGAGACTCCATCTCAAAACAAGCAAACAAACAACAACAACAACAACAAAAACCATGAGACAGAGTGAGATCCTCTAAGGCATGAGGGATTTGAAGAAGAGGGTCAAGGACGGAGCACTCTGAAACACTCATTTTTAACCTTATGGGGTAGGACTGTGAGGGGTGGACACGGGATAGGTATATTTTGACAAAGGGGCACGCAGATAAGGTCTGTGTGGACAATTGACCTATGGGCACTTGGGTATCCTGCCTCTCCTCAACTAGACATGATGCCTTGAGTGCCCCCAAAACACACTGGCAAGGTGTCCCCAACTGTAGCCCTCCCCTGCCCCCAGAGCTGCATCGACTGGAACCGTGAGGTGCTGAAGCGGGAGCTGGGCCTGGCTGAGTGTGACATCATCGACATCCCGCAGCTCTTCAAGACTGAGAGGAAAAAAGCAATGGCCTTCTTCCCTGACTTGGTGAGGCCACCACCCATGACTCCAGACTACACCAAATCAGGCTGCAAGCCTCTAAGCCCTAGAGGGGAAAAATATTTGGTCACAGTCATATTTAGGATTGTGGTGGCCAGTGGGGGTGGCAGGGAGAATCAGGGGTCCTATGGTGCTCCTCAGAAGGGCTTCTAGCTGGCTGACCACCATGGTCCCTGTGGAATGCTTGCTGGCCAAGCCCTGGCCCAAGAGGCGTCAGGGAAGGGGACCATTTGACATTTGTGGAGTGAATGAATGATTGCATGAGGTCGCATGTGCAAAGCACATGGCATCAGCTGGGAACCCAGATGCTCATTCTGCTTTCTTCGTCCCAGCTTGCGGCTCTTCATCCATCCCACATGTATTTAGAGTTTCCTGTGGCAGATGCAGAGATGATTAAGAATGCCCCCCGCTCTCAAGGGACTTTCAGTCTAATCTGTTGAGAGGGAAATTCTCCCCCTCTCTGAGGACATGTCCCAATGATCTATTTTGTAGGATAAGGCGATGTGGCAGTTTGGAGGTGAGACAAAGCACTTCCAGCCTAAGAGACAGGACTGGAGATCCAAGAGGCTTCATGGAAGAAGTGGCCTTTGACTGAGCCTTGAGGGCTTTGCCTCTGATGCTTCTAAATCTTTTTTTTTTTTTTTTTTTTTTTGAGCTGGAGTCTCGCTCTGTCGCTCAGGCTAGAGTGCAATGGCGCTATCTTGCTCACTGCAACCTCTGCCTCCAGGATTCAAGCAATTCTCCTGCCTCAGTCTCCTGAGTAGCTGGGATTACAGGCGTGCGCCACCACACCTGGCTAATTTCTGCATTTTTATTAGAGATGGGGTTTCACCATGTTGGCCAGGCTGACCTCCAATGACCCACCCACCTCAGCCTCCCAAAGTGCTGGGATTACAGGCGGGAGCCACCGTGCCCGGCCTGCTTCTAAACCTTGAGCTTGCATTTGAAACACCTGGACAGGTGGGGCCCACCCCGCAGTCCTGATTCAGCAGGTCTAAGGCAGGGCCCGAGGCACTGCTGCCTCGTTAACAAGCGCCCAGGTGGTGCTGATGCTGCATTTTAGAGGAACACAGTTTGAGCAGCACTGCTATAGGCCACCCAGCTCCCCTCTCCACGTTCCCCCACCTCCATCCCCTAGAAGAACTCAATTTGCCATTGTCAGAGCCTTGAGGGGAACCTGTCCACACCACTGTTGCTTCATGCCCCTCTTTTTCCTTCCTCTTTTCAGGCAACTTTTTGCCCTCCACTTGCAAAGCCTCTTGCCACTCCCCTTCCTTCCTGTTTGAGGCTATCTTGTAATTATATATGTGCCCCAAGAAGCTTAGGCAATGATTCAGGTTCTTGTGTTCACAAGAGAGAGTCCTACTCAAGCCAGCTTCAGCCAGAGGGAGTCTTAATATAAGGACACCAGAAACCTGACAGCAGGATAGCTGCAGCAGAGCCTGGAATCCTCTCTGTTTCTGTGTCTACATCATTCATTCTCTGTCTTTCTCTTACCCTCTCCACCTCCTACTTCCTCTCCCTCTTCTTCCAGCTTGACTTCCTTTGCTTCTCTGTTCCTGGGGACAAAGATGAGTATGGCCATGCACAGAGACACTGACACGGGCAGAGACCGACTAAACTCTCCCATTGTCAGTTGCAAATTCCTGGGAGAGGGACTCTGATTGGTCCATCTTGGACCAGCTGTCCTCCCTGGCCAATCAGCTATGGCCTAGAAGGTTGGGATTCTGTAGCACAAACATGGCAGCTGCCACAATCCACAATTCCAAATTCACATTAGGGCAGTTTCCAGAGGACGTTGCCAGAGTGAGCTCTGCAGATGCTCCCAAAGGTACCTGGCTAAAGTGTTCTTCCCAGCCCCTTTAGCCGGTTACCCTCTCATTGCACAGGAAAGGGTGAGCAGCTATTGATGAGACTGCCTAAAACACAAACCTAGGTCCTGCAGATAGAGTAGAGGTGTGAGGTGGGAGCCCAGTGATGAAGTTCTGCCTCCCCTTCGGACTGCAGGTGAATATGCTGGTGCTGGGGAAGCACCTGGGCATCCCCAAGCCCTTCGGGCCCATCATCGACGGCCGCTGCTGCCTGGAGGAGAAGGTGCGATCCCTGCTGGAGCCGCTAGGCCTCCACTGCACCTTCATTGATGACTTCACTCCATACCACATGCTGCATGGGGAGGTGCACTGTGGCACCAATGTGCGCAGAAAGCCCTTCTCCTTCAAGTGGTGGAACATGGTGCCCTGAGACAGCTCCCATCCACCATCCTGTCCCCTGGGGCGGGCATTGGCCCAGGTGGTGGAGACAGAGACAGGCCCCTGAACGATAAGCACCAAGAGACCCCAAGGCTCCAGATGGAACACTGAGGGTGACCGTCCCTCTCAGAAGCCTTTTCCCTGGAAGTGTCCATGCCTCACCTGCAACCCATGTGGTTCTCAGACTAGAATCTTCTTGGCCCCACAAAAAGAAGGACCTCATTTCTTACAGCCTCTCCTGTGATTCAACACAACCCATGGAGATGTCCCCTCCTCACTCTGAAATCATCCATTTGGGGACAAATCCACATTGGGGTCTAGAAACATCCATGTATCTCATCAGCCATCTTGTCCTGTTTATCCTAATAGAGGAAGGATCCATGATTCTGCTTTGGTCCAATTGCTTCCTCTCTGCAGAGGAACAACCCTAAAACCAGATCACTCCACACAGGACAGGCAGGAGAGATTCTTCCTAAAGCCTCCCCCATAAAAAGGGAGCTGTGGATCCACTTAGATCAGGGCGGGACTATCTTTCACCCTGCCAAGTTCCTGCCCAGATGTTGGCCCTCACCCAGCATGAGCTGTCACATGGTATGAGCTTCTAGATGCGTGTGGAAGCAATGAGAATTGTCCCTTAGCCTTATAAACTCTCCATCATCTGACATGCAGAAATCCAGCTATGTCCCGAATCCTCCTGGAATTTCTTGGAGATGAAATTATCTGGGGGATTGTTGGGTACTGGGAAGACTGGGTACAAGGGTGAAAAATATCTCCCATAATACACATGGTTGACTATGGTGATCCACCTTGTGATGGTTAATATTAGGTGTCTGGAGAAGGATGCTTCATTGGCCCCGGGACCTCTCTCTGCAGGAGGAGAGACCCCTGCCTCTCCTCTGGATTGGTCCCAGGCTCTCTATTGGCCTTTGGTCAGCGTTTCCACATAGCTGCAGAAGAGGGAGCTAAAGGGGCTGGATCCACCAAGACAGCTCACAGCGGGAAAACTCTGGGAATGAACCACTGAATTCAGGGGATGGCGGTTGGGGGGACGGTTCTCGAGATGTGTGCCAGCTACACGTGTATTCTGTATGGGTCCAGCTGCGTTTCCATCACTCGCTAATAAATCAACAGAAACACAAATGACTTGGCTCTCATGTTGACCCTTCTTTGAGCTTAGAATGAGACAGCAAAGAAAGAGGACTGTCTTGCAGCTGAAGCATTTGCTTTCTTGACCCCCAAGAATTTGGGGCTGACATCCCAAATTTTGATAAGACTGAGATTGCCTTGTCTTGGCCAGAAGATGGGTTAGGGCTGCCATGGACAGTTGTGATGATATGGACACATAAAAGCAAGCCTGGGGGTAAAATGCTAGGCTACCAGGACAAGTGAGCATGGCCGGGCTGTAGCCGGAGGTTGCACTGTGGAAGGAGGGGCAATGGGGAGCATGTGGAGGCCTTTTGCATGTCCTTAGCAGCATCCTCCTTCTGCCTGCAAGAGGCTGCAGGAAGCCTTACTTCAGAGCACTCGGGCACTGCCCCCTTATTCTCCCTCAAGGTGCAAAACACAGAAACGCACTCAAGCTCACCCCAGGCTGGGTGGCTAGAGCTGTGCAGGTTTCTCCAGTGCTGCCTCCTTGCCACAGATTACTTGGGTTCTCTGAACAGATTCCCGGTGTCCCCTCACATGCCCAGATTTTGACAAAATAAGCTCCCTCCCCCATTTCCCCCAGCAGAGGAAGCTGAGACAGATGAAGAGGCTGAGAACATCTTATTTTCTGAAAGGGTTTGGGGAGGGAAATGTGACTCTCTAGAAGGCAAATGCCTAAAATTCGGAGAAGAGGGACGAGTTTCCAACAGGCTATTCTTACCCCCAAGACTAGACACAGGACTCTGGGTGGACCCAGCATAAAGCCCTAAAAACTTCTTGCCTCTCAAAGTTGCTCCCTATGCTCTAGGTTGGTGTGGGTGGGGCAACTGAGCAGTGAAAAACCTAACCCAAAGGCGGACGAGAAGCAAAACAGTTGAACACGGCATCCACCTGTCCGCACGTCAAAGGAAAGGGTCAGTGCATTACGTTTTGAAGGCTGCTATAACAAATTACCATAAACGAAGTGGCTTAAAACAACACAAATGTATTATCTTATGGTTCTGGAGGTCAGAAGTCTGACATGGTGTCATGCTGGACCTCCACTGACTTCAGTAGAAACTGGGCATGGTGGTACATGCCTGTAGTCCTAGCTAGTCGGGAGGTTGAGGAAGGAAAATTGCTTGAGACTAGGAGTTTGAGGTTACAGTGAGCGAAAATCACACCACTGCACTCCAACCTGAGTGACAGAGTGAGACTCTATCTCAAAAAAAAAAAAAAAAAAAAAAAAAAAAAAAAGGGATGGCACTATGTTTGAGAGACCAAAGAAGAGACCTGGAGCCAGTGACCAGGACAAGGTTTATTGAGGGGACTCATATACAGGGCAATCCGGTGGTGGCGGGCTGGACAGGAGAACCACCTCTGCTTGTAAAAAGCATGCAGTTGGCCAGGCACAGTGACTCACGCCTGTAATCCCAGCAGTTTGGGAAGCCAAGGTGGGTGGATCATGAGGTCAGGAGTTCGAGACCAGCCTGGCCAAGATGGTGAAACCCTGTCTCTACTAAAAATACAAAAATTAGCCAGGTGCAGTGGAGGGCACCTGTAATTCCAGCTACCCAGGAGCCTGAGGCAGGAGAATTGCTTGAACCCGGGAGGCGGATGTTGCAGTGAGCCGAGATAGTGCCACTGCACTCTAGCCTGGGCGACAGAGCAAAACTCCATCTCAAAAAAAAAAAAAAAGGAAAGAAAAGCAAGCAGTTTATATAGCATTTTCACTTAGCACTCTCACCCTAACAACCTCCTCCTGGCAATCTTCATTTCACCCATAACAAAGGGCCTCAATTCCCGTACAGCCTGCATTCTATGAGATAAGCGGTGGGTCCCAATGTTCCTCATAGAAAAGAAATGAATCTCTGGGTTGGGCACTTTCCATAGCTGGGAATCCCAAATGCACATTTGTCATAGACTGTAAGGTCATTCTCAGGGTATGCTTCAGTTAAGCTATTGCTGGCAGTGCGTCTGCCATACACATGGCTCTCACTGAGCTAAAGTCAGCATCTTGGAAGCGCTGGTTCCTTCTGGGCTCTAGGGAAGAATCCTTTTTCTTGCCTTTTCCAGCTCCTAGAGGCTGCCTACACCCCTCAGTTGCTGGGCTTTTCCTCCATCTTCAAAGCCAGCAGCGTAGTAACATTTTTATATCTTCCTCTGACGGATTCTTCTGCTTCTTTCTTCTACTTGTAAAGACGCTTGCGATGCCATTGGGCTCATCTGGATAAGCAAGGCTCACCCACCATCTCTAGGTCAGCTGAGGAGCGAACGTCATTCCACCTGCAACCTTCATTCCCTTTTACTAAGAAGGTCATATACTCATGAGTTCTGCAGATTCAAAAGTGGAAATCTTTGGAATTTTTCTGCTGATTCGAAAGTGGAAAGTGGAATTTTTCTGCTGACTACAGGCAACCAGGCCCCGACTGCCCTTTCTGGCCTCCAAGAGTGAGACCATACCCGGTCCCCCCTGAAATCCACAGAGGCAGCAGCAGAAAGATGCAGTCAATGAGCCCTCACTCTGGGACTGGTGTTCAGTTCTGGACCCTCAGCTGGGCTGAGATCTGGGATCCCGTGGATGCAGGCTGGGTGGCTCCAAAAAGCACTGAAAGCTGCCCCTACCAGGACTGGGGTCAGGGGTCACCTCCACTGGCCACTGCCTTCCCAGACAGCTGCCCATGCCACACTTCCTGGTCCCTTCCAGAGCCTGGTTCTCAGGCCCGGAAATCCCAGGGAGACTGGGATGAGGCTTGGGTTCTTGTGGGGAAACTTCCCCTTCACCCTATTGTGGTTCCTCTAACACCGTGGGCAACCTTGACCAGGCCTGAGGATAAGGGAAGACATCCAACTGGCTCACCTACTCCCAGCTGGCTGCCTGGAACCCTCGGAGTTGGACCATTAGTTGCTGAACTTGTACTCTGTAGCTGAGCACTTAACCTGTGTGAGCCTCAGTCTCCCCCTCCATAAAATGGGCAAAATAACTGCCTGCCTCATAGAGCTTGCATGGGGATGAAGTAGGGTAACTCACAAGACACACTTAGTGTTAACAGCACAGTGCATGGTGCATAGTAAGTGCTCAGTAAATGATGACTGTTGTTACATAACATCCCCTAACCCTTCCTCAAGCATCTGCTGTGTAGAACACTCCTAATCCCCGCACTTTAATAGATGACAAAGACCCTCTGAGACCCAGAGGCGAGATGAGGGAGGTATGGAAGGGACAGCTGTCCTGGCTATTCTCAGATCATACCCTGCTTGTCTCAGCTGTGTGGGAATGGCCCAGGTGGAGGTTCCTGCCCAGACAAGAAGCCGACAAGAAAGCCCGTCTTTCTTATGGGGATTTGCAGCTCTGGGCGGCCCTGACTCATGCTTTCTTCAAATTTGGAATAAGTAGCTGCAGGGCTTCGGCAGGCGTTGCTCAACCCTGTGGCCTCCTGCGGCTTCCAGCAGCCCAGGAAAGAGGGCCCTGGGTGAGGATGGCTGGACAGGAATTCTGGATGGCTGGACAGAGTCCGTGGGACCTGTCACTTCCTACAGTCACTGTCATCCCAAGTCCCCTCCAGAGTAATGACAGTGAGTGCAAGCATTGTGCCAGCAGGTACCGAATGCTCCCCGAGCACCATCTGATATATCCCTCACAGCATGCCAGCAGGCAGCTATTATTATTGCTCTCACTTTATAGACAGGGAAACTGAGGCTCAGCCACATAAAAGAGCTTGCTCTGGTCACAGAGCTATTAAGTGGGGGAGACAAATTTGAGCCTAGACACATGACCTCTGTACCCTGGGTTCTTAACCAGTCACACCAGTGGTTCTCAACCCATCTACACATTAGAATCACTTGGAAGGCTATTAAAACCTAGCAGGGCCAGGCCCCCACCATCAGAAATTCTGTCTGGACATTGGGATGTTACACAAAGTAACTCGGTGACTCAGGTGTGTAGCCAGGACACGGCAACACTTTGGGAGGCCAGGCGGGCGGATCACCAGAGGTCAGGAGTTGGAGACCAGCCTGGCCAACATGCCAAAACCCCGTCTTTACTAAAAATACAAAAATTAGCCGGGCATGGTGGAAATTGCCTGTAGTCCCAGCTATGCGGGAGGCTGAGGCAGGAGAATCACTTGAACCCAGGAAGCGGAGGTTGCAGTGAGCAGAGATCGTGCCATTGCACTCCAGCCTGGGTGACAAGAGTGAAACTGCCTCAAAAAAAAAAAAAAAAAAGAAAAAGAAAAAGAAAAAGAAAAAAAAGAAGTGGCCAGGGAGGCCTTCAAGGGAGGTGGCATCTCAGGCTGGGCGTGAAGGATGGGAAGGAGCCAGGGAGGAGAGGGTAGCTCGTGCTATGCCCTGAGTGGGGACTGGCGCCATGTGTTCCAGATGCTGGCCGAAGGCTTCTGGGGTGGGGTGTGTGGGTTCAAGGGGCATGACATTGGATAACATGAATGGAGGGCAGGTCCCTTTCTCTGGGGTCTGGGAGGCCCCAGCGATGAGGATGGCTGCCATCTGATGCAGTGGAAGCCCTCTAAGCAGGGTGTGACATGAGGTGCTCTGCCTTTTTTTTTTTTTTTTTTTTTTTTTGAGACGGAGTCTCGCTCTGTCTCCCAGGCTGGAGTGCGGTGGCGTGATCTCCACTCACTGCAAGCTCCGCCTCCCGGGTTCACGCCATTCTCCCGCCTCAGCCTCCCATGTGGCTGGGACTACAGGCGCCCGCCACCGCGCACGGCTAATTTTTTTGTATTTTTAGTAGAGACGGGGTTTCACCGTGTTAGCCAGGATGGTCTCGATCTCCTGACCTCGTAATCCGCCCGTCTCGGCCTCCCAAAGTGCTGGGATTACAGGCGTGAGCCACCGCGCCCGGCCGCTCTCCATTTTTTTTAAAGTAACAGTCCCCAGCGTTTTTGGCACCAGGGACCAATTTTATGGAAGACAATTTTCCACAGACATAGGGAAGGTGGGGATGGTTATGGTTTCGGGATGAAACTGTTCCACCTCAGATCATCAGGCATTAGATTCTCATAAGGAGCATGCAACCTAGATGCCTTGCATGTGCAGTTCACAAGTGGGCTCGAGGTCCTAGAGAATCTAATGGCGACCCGATCTGACAGGAGGCAGTAACGCCCACTTGCCTGCTGCTCACCTGCTGTGAGCAGTTCTTAACAGGCCTCAGACGGGTACCAGTCTGCAGCCCTGTTTTTTTGGTTTGTTGTTGTTGTTGTTTTGAGACGAGTTTTGCTCTTGTTGCCCAGGCTGGAGTGCAATGGCATGATCTCGGCTCACTGCAACCTCCGCCTCCTGGTTTCAAGTGATTCTCCTGCCTCAGTCTCCCACGTAGCTAGGATTACAGGCATGCACCACCACGCCTGGCTAATTTTGTATTTTTAGTAGTGATGGGGTTTCTCCATGTTGATCAGGCTGGTCTCGAACTCCCGACCTCAAGTGATCCACCTGCCTCAGCCTCCCAAAGCACTGGAATTACAGGCGTGAGCTACCACGCCCAGCCTACCCTGTTTCAAAGAATGCTCTGGGCTGGGCAAGGTGGCTCAGGCCTGTACTCTCAACACTTTGGGAGGTGGAGGAGGGCAGATCACCTGACATCAGGAGTTGGAGACCAGCCTGGCCAATATGGCCTGTCTTTACTGAAAATACAAAAATTTGGCCTGGCATGGTGGCTCACGCCTGTAATCCCAGCACTTTGGGAGGCCGAGACGGGTGGATCACAAGGTCAGGAGATCGAGACCATCCTGGCTAACGTGGTGAAACCCTGTCTCTACTAAAAATACAAAAAATTACCCGGGCATGGTTGCATGTGCCTGTGGTCCCAGCTACTCGGGAGGCTGAGGCAGGAGAATCGCTTGAACCTGGAAAGCAGAGGTTGCAGTGAGCTGAGATCATGCCACTGCACTCCAGCCTGGTGATGAAGTGAGACGTTGTCTTAAAAAAAAAAAAAAATCACCTGGGCGTGGTGGCGCACACCTGTAATCCCAGCTACTTGGGAGACTGAAGCCGGAGAATCGCTTGAACCAGGGAGGCAGAGGTTGCAGTGAGCCATGATCGCACCACTGTACTTCAGCTGGGGTGAGACGGAGCAAGACTCCATCTCAAAATAATAATAAAGAAAGCTCTGCATGGGGAAAAGCTTAGCATGAAATTTTGGGGTGAGGGACGGGAGCAGGGAGACAAGTCAGAAGGTGGCAGCTAGTTCAGCTGAAGAGAAGCCACTGCGTTCAATTCACTCTTTGTGGGGAAACCAGAAGCGACCGGCTTGCTGGGCCGGACGTGGGGAACAGGGAAAGGGCAGGGACGAGAGTCCCTCCCAGATTTGGAGATTTATTATGAAGTAAATCACGAATACAAACCAAGTTTTTTATAATGTTTCTGAATGACTTAAAGAATAATTATGGAATGAAAACCTGTGTACTCTGGCTGGCTGAGTGCGGTGGCTCACACCTGTAATCCCAGCACTTTGGGAGGCCGAGGCGGGTGGATCACGAGGTCAGGAGATCGAGACCATCCTGGCTAATGTGGTGAAACCCCATCTCTACTAAAAATACAAAAAATTAGCTGGGCATAGTAGTGGGCGCCTGTAGTCCCAGCTACTTGGGAGGCTGAGGCAAGAGAATGGCGTGACCCCAGGAGGCGGAGCTTGCAGTGAGCCGAGATCACGCCACTGCACTCCAGCCTGGGCAACAGAGTAAGACTCTGTCTCAAAAAACAAAACAAAACAAAAAACAGAAAACCTGTGTACTCTCAGCATCTTCTCTTTTAAAAAGGGAACATTCCAAACCCCTCTGCAACCCTACGGGGGCACTTCCTACTTCCTCCCATACCCGGGATTCTCACTCATCTGAAATTTATGTTTATCATTCCTTTGCTCCTCTTTATAATTTCCCCATGTGAGTATCCCTGAACTGCATACTGTTTAGTTTTGCCTGTTGTTAGAAATTTTTTCATAGGGCCATGTTAATGTTGGTGTCCTGTGACTCTCTTCTTTCATTCAGCACCGTATTGGTGTCATTCATGTTGTACGTCACCATAATTCATTCCTTCTTATTGCTACAAAGCATTCCATTTTATGAATTGAATTTATATTATTATTATTTTGAGACAAGGTCTGGCTCTGTCACCCAGACTGGAGTGCAGTGGCACAATCTCAGCTCACTGCAACCTCCAGCTCCTGGGCTTAAGTCATCCCCCTACCTCAGCTTCCCAAGTAGCTGGAATTAGAGGCGTGTGCCACCATACCTAATTTTTGTATTTTTTGTGGAGACGGTATTTCACCATGTTGCCCAAGCTGGTCTCGAACTCCTGAGCTCAAGCAATCCACCTGCCTTGGCCTCCCAAAGTGCTGGGATTACAGGCGTGAGCTACCGCCCGGCCAGATGAATG
Source organism: Chlorocebus sabaeus (assembly GCF_047675955.1). NCBI lineage: Eukaryota > Metazoa > Chordata > Mammalia > Primates > Cercopithecidae > Chlorocebus > Chlorocebus sabaeus. The sequence goes on along the minus strand of NC_132923.1, from coordinate 119,784,919 downwards.
GAATTTATTATATACAATTTATTCATACTTTTTTGTCAACAGGCACGTGGGTCATTTCCATTTTTTTGTCATAATAGTCAATGCTGCTGTCAACATTCTTAGGGATGTTCCTGGTGTGCACATTCACGAATTTCTCTAGAATATATATCTAGATGGAATATATATCAAGGAGAATGGTGGAGCCATGGGGAAAGAAGGGAAAGGATCAGTCTGGAGGAAACACTCACTCACTCAGGTAGGCTAACTTCCCTAACAAATAGACTAAAACATGTATAACTGCTCAGTCACAATATGTGTTTATTTCTTGCTCGCGTTGACCCTTTAAGGCTGGTCAGGTCTGAATGGTAAGTATGTATGTGTATCAGGGTGGCATGGGGGATCTCTGCTCCACACAGGCACTCAGGGACCCAGGCTAATAGAGGCCCTGCTGTTTTCCAAATGTGACTTCCAAGATCACCCTGGATGTTGACCTTGAGCCAGCAGAAAGGAGAAGAGAAAAGATGGAGAAAGCAAACCTGCTTCTTAATCCCCTCAGGCCAGAAGAGACACACATGACTTCCACTTACAGTCCATCAGCAAGAACAACTCAGTGGCCATATCTGGATGCAAGGGGCTCTGGGTAACATGGTCCTCGCCTGGGCAGCCGCCTCCCAGAGTCAAATCCATGCTGTAGAAGAGGGAGAAGGAGTTCTTCGCTGACTCAGAAGAGAAAAAGAATGGGCCAGGGAAATAAAATAAAATCTCTCCCCAAGGGAGGCACCCCAGGTCTGAACCTTCAGTTTGTAGCTCCAGTTTTATTGCTGCTCACTTCGTGGTATCCTATCCTTAGGGATTGAGAGTCAGCCTTCCTCTCCTAGCTGTGGCCATACAGAGCTGGACTTAGCCCCTGTAGGTTCCTCTCTGCCTGCCCTCTCACCCCACTCCCAGCACATTCATCCTGCAGTCCTGTGTTTCAACCACTGATCAACAGCCACAGCAAGTAGTTTCCTGGAGAGAGACGAATGAGTCAGTATAAGCAGAAAAAAAGGGCCCATCAAGGGTAACTGATGAAGGTGTTTGGAGAAATGTCTCTTTCCATCTTTCCCGTTTCCCTGTCAGTGGGAATGAAGCAATGGAGATGCCAATGTGGAAGCAGGGTGAGGCTGATTGCCGACCTGTACCTGCCCACTGCCCACAAATGAGAGCTTCACAGACGGGAGGTGGAACCAGGAGCCGACTCTCAAGTACACTCCCATTAATTCATTAGATGTTTATTGAGCATGGACTGCGTGCCCAGACAGTAAGTGGCAACGGCTGCAGCATAGTTGAAAGCATGGATTCTGAGGCCAGACTGCCAGGGTGTGCTTCTTGGCGTTGCCACTTGTCAGCTGTGTGACATTGGGGAGGTTACTTAACCTCTCTGAACTTTGCTTTCCTTGTCAGTAAGATGGGGCTAGTAGTGGTACCTATCTTGGGGAGCCATTGTGAACAGCGTTAAGAGGTGGTCCAGGGAGGAGCTCGGCCTCGTGCTTGGCAGCTGTCTGTCAGGGAAGGATATAACTTGAAGCAGCTTGTCCAAGTAAATGAAAAAGACAGGTGGGCTTGGCTCTGAAGACTCGGTTTCTCTGCACTGCCACCCAAGGAGTCTCTTACCCACTTTTTCCTGGTGACAAATATGTTTTTAGAAAGTTACAACTGGACACTTAAAAAGTCTGGCTATAGGCCGGGTGGTGGCTTACGCCTGTAATCCCAGCACTTTGGAAGGCCGAGGCAGGCGGATCACAAGGTCAAGAGATCGACACCATCCTGGCCAACATGGCGAAACCCCAACTCTACTAAAAATATGAAAATTGGCTGGGCGTGGTGGCAGGCGCCTGTAGTCCCAGCTACTCGGAAGGCTGAGCCAGGAAAATTGCTTAAACCCGGGAGGCAGAGGTTGCAGTGAGCTGAGATCGCACCACTGCACTCCAGCCTGGGCGACAGAGGGAGACTCCATCTAAAAAACCCCCCAAAAAAGCCTGACTATAGCAAAGCTTTGATAACAAAGCAGGTATGTGTATGCCCCATTTGCCCACCACGATGGGCCAGTGGCCACTCCCCCAAGACTCACAGATGAGTCAAGCAGTGGGCAAGTTTTTTTGAGGCTTGGGGCAAGAAAAGGGCTGGGATCCCTGTTCCCCCAAGTGCATCCCCCCAATTCTGGGCCCCAAGCCTGGGTCTCCTGGTTCACAGCATTTCATTGTTATGTTGGTGGTGAGGATTTGAGATGGTTCCTGATAGGATGTCAGGGGACAAGGGTCACCTTCCGAGTTCCTGGAAAGGAATGTACACTCAGAAACCCAGGCTGAACATTGCTGGCGTGGGCGCTTGGTGGATGTGTGTGTCCTGAACCAGCAGATGGAAAGAAACCACCGCTCAGCTGGCTCTCTGAAGCAATGTTGTCTTTCAAGAACTGGAAGCCAGCACTAAAGCTAGCTCCATAGTTTCTTTTCTGAACCCTTCTTAGGTCTTTAAATAAGTCTTGGCATTCTGAGAAACTGCATCTCAATGCCAATTATCTTAACCCAAAACATCTCAATCACAGAAATTATAGCCGCCTCGGGCAGTTTCCAGTGCTCCAGCAAGCAGGGACCTGAGCAGGGCTGGGCAGGGCATCGCTCAGAAGTAAGTGTTTATGTGAGTAACGCTCCCCAAGAGGCTACTGGACAGCTCAATCAGCATATTTACTTACCGGTTTTTTTTTTTTTTTTTTTTTTTTTAATTCCCTTGACACATTCCTGTAGGGATTTGAGGTGACTTATATTAACAGTGCATTCAACAAGCTGATGATTAATTTTTTTTTTTTTAATTAAGACACCAAGGCCAGGCACGGTGGCTTATGCCTGTAAGCCCAGCACTCTGGAAGGCTAAGGCAGGTGGATCAGTTAAGGTCAGGAGTTTGAGACCAGCCTGGTTAACATGGTGAAACCCCATTCTACTAAAAATACAAAAATTAGCCAGACATGGTGGCGGGTGCCTGTAATCCCAGTTACTCAATAGGCTGAGGCAGGAGAATCACTTGAACCCAGGAAATGGAGATTGCAGTAAGCCAAGATTGCACCATTGCACTCCAGCCTGGGCACTGGAGTGAGACTCTTTCTCGAAATAATAACAACAACAATAATAATAATACACCAAAACAGAAAAAAAATCCAGAAAATAAAACCCACAGAAAAGGACAAATATATGACCATAAGAACCAAACTAGAATTAGGATCGGAGCTTCCCAGCAGCCCATGCAAGAAGGGAACCAGAGTCAACCACCTAATTCTCATTATCAGAAGGAAGGCAGCATGCCAAAATGATTCCCATCATACATAGACCTTTATAAAGGAACATGGAGTGGTCAGTGTGCTCAACCACCTTGCAAGAGCAAATTCTACATTTGCTCTTAGCCAAAAGGCCAAGAAGCAGTTGCAAGACCAAATTTGATGGGCGATTTCTTATGGCTGAGCCTCCATTTGCTTATCTGTAAAATGGGAATAATGCTTACCTTCATGGGCTGTTTGAGGACTAGAGCAGTACCTGGCAGAGAGTAAGAACCTAACAAATGTTTATTTCTTCCTTTTCTCTCCCCGGCAAGCTTAGTGCCTTCTTCATCCTCTCCAGGGTAGCTACTTAATCCTCACACCTATTTTACACGGGCACAATTTTCCCTACTATGTATCCAGCTCAGCAGCAGATTCTGGGGATACAGAAGTGGGTGAGCAGATATGGAGTCTGCCTTTAGGAAGCTCACAGGTTAGTAGAGAAGCAGGGCAAACGGACAGTAGCAACGTGGTATGATAAGTACAATTGTAAAACCATAATAATAACTGTAATAGCTTCTATTTTTTAGCATGTAACCTGAGTTTGTTGTTGTGCTTGACACGAACAGAATAAGAAAGAAAACCTATAGACATAACAATAAACCCATAAATGCAAAAATTCTAAACAAAACTATTAGCAAACTCAATTCAAAACTCATCAGATTGTACAATATCAGATCAGAATAAATTGATCCCGGGAATGAAAGTTGCGTCTTAGAAAATCAATTCAACAGGTTAATAGATCGAAGAAAAAATTTACATGATCATCTCAATAAATCAGAAAAAAGTTAATAAAATTGTCATTTATGATTTTTAAGCAGAACTTAAGCTAAGAGTGAAAAGAAACTTCTTTAACCCCATAAAGAATAGCTATAGGCCGGGCATGCTAGCTCACTCCTGTAATCCCAGCAATTTGGGAGGTTGAGGTGGGCGGATCATTTGAGGTCAGGAGTTTAAGACCAGCCCGGGCAACATGGTGAAACCCCATCTCTACTAAAAATACAAAAATCAGTGGGGCATGATGGCGCGTGCCTGTAATCCCAGCTACTCAGGAGGCTGAGATAGGAGGATTGCTTGAACTCAAGAGGCAGAAGTTGCAGTGAGCCGAGATCACGCCACTGCACTGCAGCCTGGGTGAGAAAGCAAGATTCTATCTCAAAAAAAAAAAAAAAAAAAAAAAAGCTACAATAGTGATTCTCAAAGTGTGGTCCCCAGACCACCATTAGCATTATCAGCATTACCAGGGAGCGTGTCCAAAATGGAAGTCCTCAGGCCCACCCAGACCTTCTGAATCAGAAACTCTGGAGGCTGGGGGAGCAGCAGTCTGTGTTTCAATAAAGCCCTTCAGGTAATTCTAGTGCCACTGAAGTTTGAGAACTACTGATCTGTAAGAAACTCACATCAAAAATTATTCTTAATGATAAAGTATTGAAACCATTCCTTCTAGGATCAGAATAAGAATACCCATTATCATAACTGTTCATCAGCATTGAACAGAAAGTTCTTGCCATTGAGTTATAAGATTAGAAAGGAATTATCATATATGCAGAAAATCCAAAAGAATCTACAAAGTAGAAGAATTCATAAGAGGGTTTAGCAAGGCTGTCACTATAAAACCAATATACAAAAATCAATTGTATTTTTTTTTCTTGTGGGACAGGGTCTTGTTCTGTCGCCTAGGCTGGAATGTAATGGCTCAGTCACGATATACTGCAGCCTCGACCTCCTGGGCTCAAGCAATTCCCCCACCTAAGTTTCCCAAGTAGCTGTGACTACACGTGTGTGCCCCCATGCCTGGCTAATTTTTTTTTTTTTTTTTTTTTTTGTAGAGACAGGATCTCGCATGATGCCCCAGCTGATTGTGAATTCCTGGCCTCAAGCAATCCTCCCGCCTTGGCCTCCCAGAGTACTGGGATTACAGGTATGAATCACCACACCTGGCCCAACTACATTTCTGTATACTAAAAAGAAATAGAAAATGGCAAATTTGAAATATACCATTTATAATAGCATCAAAAAGTAAAAAACAGCATATCTAACAAAAGATGTGCAAAAACCTTATGGAGCATACTATACAACTGTATTGAAAAAACATTAGAGGAGACCTAATTAATGGAGAGATATGCCAGGTTCATAGATTGAAAGGCTTAATATTAAAAAGATGTCAATTCTCTGCAAGACCTACAAATCAGTGTAAATCCAATCAGAATTTCTACAGGGTGTGTGTACGTGTGTGTGTGCACATGTAAGAGGGAAGGGGAGGGGAGGGGGAGCGGGGCGAGGCAGGGTGAGGCACTGGACGGGAAGGGGAGGGACTGGATAGGAAGGGAAGGACATTTATAAGGTGATTCTAAAATTTATATAGAAGTGCAAAGAGCCAAGAATAACTAAGTCACCCTTGAAGATGAAAAGATAAGAGAACTTGCTCTACCAGATATCAAGACTTATTATAAAGCCACAGTAATTAAGACAATATAGAACTTATGCAGAGACAAATAGACCAATTACACAAAAGAGAGGGCAAGACATTTTATTATTGAATGATAGCAGTTGTTTATTAATCCTATATACTCATCAGTCATCATTTGCATGTGTAACAAATACATTTCTCCTAGTTTGTGGTTTATATTTCTGTTAACCAGAGTTATTTCTACTCTTTCAAAAACCAGAAGCTCTTACTTTTATTAATTATATTACATGCATTAATAATATATTAAATATATTAAAATAGTTAAATTTATGATTCTTTCCTTTTTATCATTTTGTTTTTTGCGAACCAGTATCTAAGACGTACAAACAATGCTCCTACCATTCAATAAACATGAGAAAAAGAAGATAAACAATCCAACAGAAAAGGTATTCAACCTAATTAGTTATCGGGGAAATTCAAATTAAAACCTCAGTGGCACACTATTACATGCTCCCCACTTAGGAAAAAAATAAATATACAAAATAGAACTGGTAGCAAGGATGTGGAGGAGCTAGACCCCTCACAATTGCTGTTGGGGATGAAATTGGTACCAGCCCTGAAAAACAGTTTGTGCTACTCATTGAAGTTGAAAATGCCTACACCCAATGCGAGAAATTCAACTCCTAGGTAATACTTAGAGAAACCCTTGTTCTGCCTCGGGAGACATGAATATCCATAGCAACATTGGTCGTGTTATCCAAAAACTAGACACGGTGCCCATCACCAGTAGAACAAATAACTAAATTGTGGTCTATTCATACAACGGAATATTAGAGAGTGATAAAGATGAACAATTTACGACTCACACATCTGTGGCTAACAGCCACTGCTACTACTTGAGACCATCACTATAGCAATTACTACTGTTACTGCTTGAGACCATCGTTATCAGACTGAATGAAGGGATGAACGTAGAAATGAAAACTTAAGACAAAAGAAACTATTATAAAGGAAGGGGAACCAGGCAGGAAGAAGAGCGCTCCCTGCTTCTAGTGAGCAAGGCAGCCCCTGAGCTTCCACAGTCCTTCTCATTCGCTGGGTAGAAAGAGCAGGGAGGAGGAGGCAACGATTGGTCAGCTGCTTAATTGATCACAGGTGTACATTATTACTAACAGGCTTCAATTACACCTTATAACAAGAAACACTTGTGCCTGGGTCGTGACTGCCCTTGGCAGTCCTTCTGGGTGGCAGACGCAGTTTGTCAGTTTGCCAACATTCTGCTTTCATGAGCACAGTTTGCTGTTTACTCATATAGCCTCCAGTGGTATACTGAGTTGATCATGACCCTCACTCCTTCAGCCTCCAATATACATCAACATGGATGAATTTCACAAACACCATGTTAAGTGAAAGAAGCAAGTCACAAAGGAATAAAGTGTGCTTTCATTCACATAAAGACAAAAACAGACAAAACTAAACAATAACCAATGCACTTGACCCATAATGTCAGCACTTTGGGAGGCCAACGCGGGAGGATCACTTGAAGCAGGAGTTTGAGGCCAGTGTGGGCAACATAGTGGGAACCTGTCTCTACAAAGAATAAAATAAAATAAATTAGCAGTCGTGATAGTGTGTGCCTGTAGTCCCAGCTACTCAAGAGGCTGAGTTGGGAGGATGAGTCCAGGAGTGCAAGGCTGCAGTGAGCTGTGATTGCACTACTACTGCCCTCCAGGCTGGGCGACAGAGAAAGACCCTGTCTCTAAAACAACAAAAACAACAATAAAGTACAAACCGTAAATGCAAGGGAATGATGGTCACAAAAGTCAGCGTAACTGTTAGCTCTGGGGGCGGGGGGATGTAGTCAGGGAGATGTCCCCAAAGGTGGCTCACACCTGTAATCCCAGCACTTTGGGAGGCCGAGGCGGGCAGATCATGAGGTCAGGAGATAGAGACCACGCTGGCTAACATGGTGAAACCCTGTCTCTACTAAAAAATACAAAAAAATAGCCAGGTGTGGTGGCGGGCGCCTATAGTCCCAGCTACTCGGGAGGCTGAGGCAGGAGAATGGCGTAAACCCAGGAGGTGGAGCTTGCAGTGAGCTGAGATCACACCACTGCACTCCAGCCTGGGTGACAGAGCAAGACTCTGTCTCAAAAAAAAAAAAAAAAAAGCGTACTGAGGACTTTCTATTTCTTAACCTTGGTGGTGTTTACTTGGTATTCAGTTTAGTATTATCCCGTAAATGCACATATGTTTATACTCTCCTCCAGATGTATATTTTGCAATTTTAGAAGTTGCACACAGATACAAAGGCAATCATGAATGCATATGTATGTGAATTAATCCAGTTACTCCACACTGTTCACACTGACGGGACAAAGAGGAGGTCTGGACTCCAGTAGGCAGATTGCAGAGGACTGAGTAACCCACGGTGGGGGCACTGGGGGTGGGCTGGCAGGGGGCCAGCTGCTGGAAGCTTGGGGAAGAGCAGGGTGTTGCACAGTGACAGACCACACCAGGATGCCATCACTGAGCTGCCTCTCTGGAAAAGTCCCTGGGCACATGTGGGTGGATGGCAGCTGTGTCAAGGAAGTCTTGCCTATTTCCTGGGGAGCGCAGGTGCATGGGCGTGGGGGAAAGAGGAAGGACCAGTCGCCAGAGGAAGATTCAAGTCAAGAATTTTAAACTTGGGTCCCCAGGTGGGGTCCATGGGTCCATAAATCCGTCCAACTGTACACAGAAAATTCCATGTGTGTCTTTCAGAAGAGTGTGTTCCCAGCTGTCTTCTGCTGCCGGGAGGAGTGTTAACCCTCCCCCAGCCTGTAGAAGATGCCATGTGTGCCCATCCACTCCTCCTACAACCCCTCCTTCAGCTCAAAGAGACCCGGACTCCAAGTGCCAGCACCTGCACTGTTTGCCTGAGGCCTTCTCTGACCACTGGAGCCTGCTGACCAAAGGGCTAGAGAACTAATACTACCTGGAGCAACCCTCAGCCAATTGCAGAAGGGAGTGGGAATATAAATGCCCCAGCTCCCTTGCTCCTTGGGCTAACTCTGAGGCATGGGCTTCACCCTACTTCTAGCACTCCTCAGGCGGGGTGATCTTCAGTTACCCACAGGTGGTAATCAGCTCATTAACAGACCCTTTATTCGCTTCTTTCCTTCCCTGACTCATTTTCCCACTCTCTACCTGTGTATCCTGTACCTCCCAAATAAGCCACTTGCACACAAATCCTAGTCTCAGAATTGCCTTCTGGGGGAGCCCAAACTAAGAACCTCCCAGAAGATGAAGAATGCTAACTGAAGTCAGAAGAGGAAGCCCCTACCTTCGTTCTGCATCCACTTGCCTGTAGCTTAAGGCAAGTTACAGCTTCTACCTGAGCCTCATTTTCCCCACATGCAAAAAAAGGAAAGCAAAGGACATCTTGACTGCTTCCTTTAAATGTTCAAAAGGCTAAATGACCCCATAGGATTAGGAACCCTGCCTTAAACTATGTGGTGCTGGTTAATTTTTTTGTGTCAACTTGGCCAGACCACCAGCTCCCAGATGTTTGGTCAAACACCAGTCTGAATGTCGCTGTGAAGGTGTGTTTTGGTTGAGATTCACATTTAAATCAATAGACTTCTAGTAAAGCAGATGACTTTCGTTTGTGGTGGGCCTCATCCAATTGGCTGAAAGCCTCCAGAGAAAAAAGACTGACACCCCCGCAAGGAAGAGGGAGTTGGAGTTCTACGCCTGTTGGCTTGAGCTGCAATATCAGCTCTTCCCTGGTCTCCAGCCTGCTGGCCTACTTAACAGATTTTGGATTTGCCAGCCTCTACAATCATGTGAGCTGAGCTGATTCCTTGAATTCTCTCTCTCCCCCACTCCATATATACAAACATACAGATATAGATGTAGATCTCTGTCTACATCTATATCTGTACATCTATATGTTCTATTGGTTCTGTTTCTGTGTGTCCCCAATGCCTAGGACAGAGGGGTGCTCAGCAGAGGGGTGCTTAGCAGGTGTCTATTGAATGAATCTAAACCAGAAGATCAGAGGGTCTGGAATCTTTTATCTCCCCCTGTATTTGGCCAGCAAAACCTTGTAGTTAAGGCTTTGCAATCATCTAGATCTGGGTTCAAGTCCTGATTTCTTTTGCTAACAGTTGTACAATCTTGGTTGAGTCATTCCTCTTCTCTGAGCCTGTTTCCTTGCCTACAAAGTGGGGTCAATAATGACTTCCTCATGGGGTTGAAATAAGAATTATGTGAGGCCGGGTGCGGTGGCTCACACCTATAATCCCAGCACTCTGGGAGGCCAAGGCGGGCGGATCACCTGAGGTCAGGAGTTCGAGACCAGCCTGACCAACATGACAAAACCCTGTCTTTACTAAAAATACAAAAGTTAGCCAGGCGTGGTGGCATGTGCCTGTAATCCCAGCTACCCAGGAGGCTGAGGCAAGAGAATCGCTGGAACCCAGGAGGCAGAGGCTGCAGTGAGCCGAGATCACGCCACTGCACTCCAGCTTGGGCGACAGAGCGAGACTCCATCTCTTAAAAAAGAAAAAAGAATTACATGAGATGGTACATGTCAGCAGCTCAGCCTGAAGCCTGCAGAGGGCTCAGCACACCATAGTCAATGTCACTGGCTGGGAACACGAACATTAGGACCTACCATTCTCTGCATAAAGGTACCTGAGGAAATATTATTTGGGGGCAGCATATTTGAAATCAGAACATTCCAGAAAAATTGAGGCCTGACTTTCTTGAGACCTGGAAAGAGGGCCTGGCACATGAGTGTTGAAGAAATCGAATGGAGGAGGGGTGCACAAATAGTATGTTACAGCCATTTGAGGCCCTGATTAGTGAAAAATAGGATGAGAGCACTAAAGTAAGAGGAGATATAGCAACCCCATGCCTAACTCTTCTCCATCATGGCTTCTGGGTCCCGGACTATAGGACCAAGAGGCATGTTCATTCTAAACCATTCTAAAGGCAGCTGAAGATGCCTGGGCAACTCTGCTTATCAAGAAGGAAAGCTTGGTGAAGTCTGGGGCACCTGGGAGAGAAGAACTAACCACCAACTAAACAGGCAGCTCTGCCAACACCCTTGGGACAGCATGATCCAGCCCTACCTCATGACTTCTGCTGGGTGTGAATCACAGAACAAATAAATTTTGGAAAAGAGAATCACTCAAGCCTGACAGACGAGAATGTGAGGCGTCAGAGTTATTTCAAACCAGCCCAAGGTACAAGTTTTGTGGAAATGTTACATGAACACAGCTCCAGGTTCAACCTTCAATTTGCCGTTGGAAGGATACGATCACAGTCCTAACCAGAAAAAGTAAAGTGATGAATTTGTGAGGTTGCAAACTGCCTGCAGCACTCCAGTTTCCCGGCGTTGGCACTAACCATCTCCCACTTCTGGCCCCTCACCACTGCCCCCAGCCCTGCCAACATCTCTCCTGACCAATATTGCTCTAATATAACAAGAGCAACTACAACATCGACAACTTGATGACAAATACCGGGAACGTTTGTTAATCTCATTAGGCAGTAAATGAACATAAAATACCACAATCAAAATAGCAGAAACAGAAACAAAAAAGAAAGTTTCTGGACAGGCCAGGGTGAAGTGAGCAGCCTTGAGTGTTAAATATAGAGGTGGGGTTTGATATCGTCCTTTGGAAAAGAGTTTCAAATATCAGGAGTTCAATCTCTAGGAAAATAAACAAAGAAGTAACTCTAATCAGACACAAATATTTATTAGGGATTCTTAATAGCAAAAAATCAGAATCGAGCTGGTCAAAATGTTAGAAACCCGTGGGAATGAGTAGGAAAATTGCGGTATCTCCATTTGATGCAATATATGAAACCTCTGAGGTCTTTATGATAGTGTGACAAATACCTTTTATGTTAAGTGAAAAAATATGACTACAAAAGAAAATCATCGATGAAATGACAAAGAGCTAAACAAGAAAGTAGAAGTGGTCTAAGTGACGGTGGTTGTAGTAATCGTTACCTATGGAAATTGATTAAATTAGGCATGATTTGCTTTGACTGCATCTTTTAAGTTTTTAAAGTATAGAAAAAGAGGGAAGGTCAAGTGTGGTGGCTCATGCCTGTAATCCCAGCACTTTGGGAGGTCTGGGCGGGCAGATCACTTGAGGTTAGGAGTTCGAGACCATCGTGGCCAACACAGTGAAACCCCATCTCTACTAAAAATACAAAAATTAGCCAGGTGTGGAAGCAGAGGTTGCAGTGAGTCGAAATCTCACCATCGCACTCCAGCCAGGGCAACAGCGCAAGACTCCATCTCAAAAAAAAAAAAAAAAAAGTAGCCAAGACATGGAAATAACCTAAGTGTCTATCAACAGATGATTGGATAAAGAAAATGTGATACACACACACGACACACACACCCAGAGAAATATTATTCAGCCTTTGAAAAAAGGAGAAAACCCTGCCATTTGAGACAACATGGATGAAACTGGAAGGACATTATCCAGGTGAAATAAGCTAGGCACATAAAAACACATTTTTTGTGTGTGTGTGCACATTCTCACTTATAACTGGCATCTTTAAAAAGTTGAACTCAGCAACAGAGATGAGAATGGTGGTTACCGGGGATGGGGGTAGGAGAAGATGGGAGATGTTAGTCAAAAGGTAAAACTTTCCATTACAAGATGAATAAATTCTGGAAAGCTAATAAATAGCATGGTGACTATGGTTAATAATAATGTATCTTATACTTGAAATTTGTTAAGAGATTAGATCTCAGGTGTTCACACACACACACTAACACACGTAACTATGTGAGGTGATGGATATGTCAGCTTGATTGTAATAATTATTTCACAATGCGTGTGTATAACAAAACATACACTTTTTTTATTTATTCATTTTTTCTGAGGTAGAGTCTTACTCTGTCTCCCAGGCTGGAGTGCAGGGGTGTGATCTCGGCTCACTGCAACCTCCACCTCCCAGGTTCAAGGGATTCTCCTTCCTCAGCCTCCTGAGTAGCTGGGATTACAAGTGCATGCCACCACACCAGGCTAATTTTTGTATTTTTAGTAGAGATGGGGTTTCACCATGTTGGCCAGGTTGGTCTCAAACTCCTGACCTCAGTTGATCCACCCACCTCAGCTTCCCAAAGTGCTGGGATTACAGGTGTGAGCCACCTTGCATGGCCTCATACACTTTAAATGTATATAATTTTTATTTGCCAATCATACCTCAAGAAAGCTGGAAAATATAAATCAGTATTGCTACTATTAATAATAGTTTTGAAACAGTAATTGCTGGCTCGCACCTGTAATCCCAGCACTTTGGGAGGCTGAGGTGGGTGGATCACCTTAGGTCAGGGGTTCGAGACCAGCCTGGCCAACATGGTGAAACCTCGTCTCTACTAAAAATACAAAAATTAGCCAGGCATGGTGATGGGCATCTGTAATCCCAGCTACTTGGGAGGTTGAGGCAGTAGAATAGCTTGAACCCGGGAGGCAGAAGTTGCAGTGAGCCAAGATCGTGCCACTGCACTACAGCCTGGGTGACAGAGCAAGACTCTGTCTCCAAAAAAAAAAAAAAAAAGATAATCTGTAAGATATGAAATCAAAAATTCTGTTAAAAATGGAATGAAATGAAATTATGTGCTGGAAATGACTGTTTGATTGAAACCAGGTAATATTTTTATTTTGTATTCCCTTCAACTCATTTCCCCCTCCACCACCATTTTTCTTATCATCCACTTATAGTAAGGAGGGGGAAATTGTTTCTAAACTTTTTAAAAGGAAACTATGGAACTCACTAATTCTACTCTGCAAAATATGAGGTCTCCCTTGTGAGGTTTCCATCAACAGGAAGCAAAGTTCCAAACCTGGTGGCATTTTGAGTCTCCTCCAGTGGGTAGGGTAAGATCCTTGAACATTGTCAGGGAGAGATGTCTTCTTCAAACTCCCAAATGATGAGCTGGTTGTTTCCCCCCCCGAAATAGAAGAAATTTATCCTTTGACTTAGTCTCTGCCAAGCTGGGGAAGCCTCCTTTCACCAGGGAGAGAAGCAGATTCTGAGCCTATTCTCCACTGGCTGGACCAGATACCAGTTGTCACCAGCACCAGGAAAGCCTCTCTCACATAGTTGCTATGGGCTCTTCACATCCAACTGCCCAGTGGTGGAGGAAAAGTCTTGGACATTGAGCCAGCTTGGGTCAAAATTCCCATTAAAATCCCTGGCGGCCAACATGGTGAAACCCTGTCTCTACTAAAAATACAAAAATTAGCTATGTGTGGTGGCAGGTGCCTATAATCCCAGCTACTTGGGAGGCTAAGGAAGGAGAATCGCTTGAACTCGGGAGGTGGAGGCTGCAGTGAGCCAAGATCACGCCATTGCAATCCAACTCAGGCAACAAGAGTGAAACTCTGTCTCAAAAAAAAAAAAAAAAAAAAAAAAAAATTAGCTGGGCACGGTGGGAGTGCCTGTAATCCCAGCTACTCAGGAGGCTGAGGCAGGAGAATCACTTGAACCCAGGAGGCAGAGGTTGCAGTGAGCCGAGATCACACCACTGCACTCCAGCCTGGGCAACAAGAGTCCTTCTCAAAAATAAAAAAAAAGAAAGAAAGAAATTAAAAATACAATACTGTTTATAATCACTCCAAAAAAATTGTTAGGTTTAAATCTAACAAAACATGTAAGAGATTTATATGTTGAAAGCTACAAAAGACTGATGAAAAAAATCTAAAAAGCATCTAAATAGAGACACATACCATATTCATGAATTGAAAGACTCACATAGTAAAGATGTCAATCTTCCTCAAATTGATATATAGATTTAATGCAATTGCTATCAAAATCTTAGCAAGATGTTTTTGAAGATATAGGCAGGTTTATTCTAGCATTATATGGAAAGCCAAAGGAACTATAATAGCTAAGACAATTTTGAAGAAGAATAAAGTAGAAGCAATTTGTCTATAGATATAGTTTGGATATTTGTCCCTGCCCAAATCTCCTGTTGAGCTGTAATCCCCAATGCTGGATGTGGGGTCTGGTGAGAGGTGTTTGGATCATGGGAGCAGATCCTTCATGGTGTTGGGAGAAAAGCTGTGTGTTGGGAGAGAAGCTGAGGCAGGGCTTGCATGTCTGCTAGACTTGCTGGCTCCTTGCTTCTAGCACTCCCATTATCTCAAGCAGCCATATGTTTCTCATTCACTTGATACAGTGTTTCCTTTCAACCCCCACATCCTCACCACCTCTTTGTTTGAGCACCAGTAAATAGCAAGGGCTCCCAGAGCTCGGGGCCTTCGCAGCCTCCACACTCGTGATGGCCCCCTGGTCCCACTATCTCTCTCACTGTCTTTTTCTCATTACTCTGACTCTGGGGGACTTCATCGCCTCCACAACCTGGTGTTGGGTCTGATCACCCCAGAAGTTCCTGACATCCAACATGGGACGACAAAGACCCCGGTGAAGGAACGCCAGAGTGTGTGAAAGCAGAGGATGCATTGTCAAAGGACACCTGAGGACGTCTAAAAGAACCTCCGCAGGAAAGCTGAGCGCTTGGAAGAACCAGGGTAACAATGAGACACAGTGAAAGCAGACATTCTGCTTATTTAAGTTTTTTAAAGCATTTGTTATGAAGTGGGGGAGTAAAAGTACTCAAGAGTTTGCTATCACTTTTTTAGTATGGTAAAACAGTTTTGCCCATGGTTCCTGAAACAGGGGACTATAGAGTTGGATGAATGGGTGAGAATTGGAAGAGATTTTAAAAGGGCATATAAAGATGGAGCAGTGACAGGTGCCGTTGGGGGGTGCTGCTGGGGTGACGATGGTTGGGGGAGAGGGGGCCCAAGGCCACCCTTCCGGGCGAAGGGAGGGCAGAGGGGACCAGGAGCCCATCCCTTCACTGCGGGACCTTCTGCCTCGGCCATCCCATGGCCCCGCGGCAGCCCCCAGGCTGGCCCAAGGCCGCAGGCCTCAGCCGCTGCTGCTGACACGTCGGAGCGGCCCCGCGAGCTCGGGAGGCGCAGGGAGGCAGCCTCCACCTCCAGTGCTGGGCTGCAGGAGCAGGCGGGGCGGCGAAGGGCCCAAAGCCGCCGCGCCGTGGGAGAGACCAGCGCAGCTGAGCGCCCACGAGTGCTCCCGGCAAGGGCACAAGTGGCTGTGGCAGTCCTGCTGTGGCTAACTCACCTGGCACAGCAGCCTGGCTGCCTTCCCCACCTATTGCATCCTCCAACGGCCCTCGCAGAGTGTCCCTTCGGGCGGCGCTGCAGTCCCTCGGGCCTCGGGGTCTGACCCAGGGACGGCTGCTGGCATCAGCACCCCTGCTCCAGTTGCCGGCCTGAGACCCCAGGCCCCTCAGGTGCAGGCGTACGTCCGAGCCACTCCAGTGAGGAAGGTAGGATGTGCAGCCCCTTTGCGAAGCCCAAGTGAGACCAGGCAACAGGCAGGCAAAGAATATGTTATTCCATCCTTGACCCACAGATTTATGGCGGAGAAGGTGGATTTGTTTATTCTCCTTTTGTAAAAGCAACCATTGTCTTAAGCATTATGCGTCTCAGTGGGATAAAGGATATCTCTTAAGTTTGCTATGCATTATATAATGGAAAAAACAGATGAAGACATCAGTGGAAAACTTGCAGAAAATCATGGTTGTGTCTCTTATATACAGATTATTAGTTTGTTTTTATGAGATAATTTGCATTTGGGGAGCAGTTGGAGCTACCCCAGGGAAGTTCCTGGTGGGGCTTCAAGTTGTGACATGTGATAGATACATCAGTGCTTATTGCACTAAGTCGGGTTTCAGTGATTCTTTCCTCAAATGTCAGCATTACAACGTCCACTATACGAGCTATGATCAAAAATTTTTTGATTGCTTCTTTTTTCTCTGCTTTCATCACACTGCTGTTTTTTTCAACATAATTGAACAGCCTATGACATTGTAGCAGGAACCATTGTGGTAAAAAGAAATAGGGTCAGATGATGCCCCCACAAAGGCCTGATTTCCACACGCTATAAAGACAAGATTAAATTATGTATTAAGGCCATCAGTATCCCTGGGTTACACTAATTGATGATTTAGAAATTAAAGCAGTCACTCCAGTGTGATGCAGGTCACTACTCTGAAAGTATTGATTTTACTTGAATGCCAAAGAACTTTTCCAGAAGAAAAACCTATTAAATTCAAGTATTCAAATTTTTAGATCAAAAAGGCAAGTGATTTTATAAACAATGGACAATATATACTTAAGATCTACGGCACTTTCTTAAGGTCTAAGAATTTGCTGAAAGCATTTTCAGCTTTGAAATCTCCAAATGAAACTTTAAAATTTATTTTGGTTTATCCCAAAATAATGGAAAATGTCCAGTTGTGTTTTGTAAGCATCTATGTAACTCATCTTTTAGTTCATACTTCCTGGGGAGCCACCAAAGAAGGTCCCCATGGGAGTTAGGGGACCCTTACCCTCAGGAACAGTGGGTCTGTTACTTGGAAGGTCTAGTCTAAATTTAAAAGATGTTACTGTACAAACGGGAATAATTGACTCTGGTTATACTGGAAAGATTCAATTAGATATTAATTCCTTGACTCCGTGTTCTGCCTCCCCAGGAGAAAGAATTGCTCAGTTGCTGTTACCTTACATAAAACTAGGAAGCAGCACAGTGAAAAGAACAAGAGCCTTTGGTAATACTAATCCAGCAGGAAAAGCTGTGTATTGGGTTAATCAAGTGTCTGACAAAAGACCTATTTGCACAGTTACTATTCAGGGAAAAGATTTTGAAGGACTAGTGGATACTGGAGCTGATGTCTCTATTATTGCTATAAATCAATGGCCCCGGCACTGGCCTAAGCAAAAGGCATCCATTGGTATTGTTGGAGTAGGCGCTGCCTCAAGTTTTTCAGAGTTCCTTGATTTTACCATGTCAAGGACCAGATGGTCAGGAAGGGACATTTCAGCCTATCATTACATCTGTTCCTGTCAATTTATGGGGTAGAGACTTAACTGCAACAATGGGATGCTGATCTATTCCTATGGATCAATATAGTAATAATAGTAGACAAATGATGAGAAATATGGGACATTGCTCAGGAAAAGGACTAGGAAAAGATAAAAATGGCCAATGAGAACCTTTAGAATTACAAGGGCAAACAGATTGGACCCGATTGGGGTGTCATTTTTAGGAGCGGCCATTGTTGAGCGTCGAGCTCCTGTTCCTCTTGTTTGGCTAACTGCCAAACTGGTTTGGGTAGAGCAATGGCCGCTGACAAAGGAAAATAAAAAGGCTGGACAAGATACACGGTGGAGGGATGCACATACAAAAAGCTGGAACACAGGAAAGATAATATTATGGGGAAGAGGATTTGCTTGTGTCTCCAGGTGACAATCAGGTAGGTGCCTGTGTGGGTGTCCACCAAACATCTGAAGATCTATCATGAACCACAGTATCTAGTGGACCCACCTGTACAGTGCAAATTGAAGGTTTAAGGATTGCTTTTAAGCCTCAATTTGCTTTCTCTGTGCCTTCTGTTAGAAGGGGCCTGCTTCTTGTTATCAATGGTAAGTTTTACCCCGAGGTAATTAACCAAAGAGGCGGAAGCTGAGTTACAAATGCTTCAGCAATGGCATATCTCCTGGCTACAGCCACAAAAGTTTTTGGTTCGTTTCAGTAGATTTACTAACGTGGGGGTGAGGGTATGCTTGTGTTTTTGCAGGAGAGAAACCATGTAGGTGCCCTCAAGATGTGTACAACCATGGAACAGGAGACTGGAAGGGCCCATGGATCCCAACCATAGACCGGGTTCCCTCAGTACGAGCCATGCTGAGAAACTGCTGGAGCGCCAAGGTTTTACCTATAGATGCTTAATGGACCGATGCTTTCTGACTGAACTCCTTTCTACCCTGAATACAAGGGACACTAATAGGTAGGCAGGAGTATCATCACCCCTATTCAGCATGAAGAAGTTACAGAAGATGGACCTTCAACCTTCTGCAACCCCTAGGATTAAGGGTCCTCTTGTAAAAGGGAAAGGGGAGATACGTGGGAAGCATTCAAACCAGAGTGACTCCATTTTGAATAAGGGCTAAGAAAAATGAAGCTGGATCACCAACCGGCAATTAAGGGCTGTACAGCCTGCAAGTGCCTTAATTAATTTAAAAAAGAGAGACCACCTTATGCTAATAATAATGATAGCTGTGGTGGTTTTTACAAACCAGAAGGAGGGCATGTTGGGAGAAAAGCTGAGTGTTGGGAGAGAAGCTGAGGCAGGTCTTGCTTGTCTGCTAGACTTGCTGGCTCCTTGCTTCTAGCACTCCCATTATCTCAAGCAGCCATATGTTTCTCATTCACTTGATACACTGTTTCCTTTGAACCCCCACATTCTCACCACCTGTTTGAGCACCAATAAATAGCGTGGGTTCCCAGAGCTGGTGGGGGGAGGGTGCCTACACAGCCTCCACACTCGGAACAGCCCCCTGGTCCCACTTTCTCAAAAACTGTCTTTTTCGGCCAGGCACAGTGGCTCACGCCTGTAATCCCAGCACTTTGGGAGGCCGAGACGGGTGGATCACGAGGTCAGGAGATCAAGACTACCCTGGCTAACACAGTGAAACCTCATGTCTACCAAAAATACAAAAAAAATTAGCCGGGTGCAGTGGCTACACAGCAGGCTGAGGCAGGAGAATGGTGTGAACCCGGGAGTCGGAGCTTGCAGTGAGTGGAGATCGCGCCATTGCACTCCAGCCTGGGCGATAGAGCAAGACACTCTCAAAAAAACAAACAAACAAAAAAAAAACCTGTCTTTTTCTCATTCCTTTGACTCTGCCAGACTTCGTCGCCCCCACGACCTGGTGTTGGGTCTGATCACCCCAACACATGGCTTGGTGCTGTCTTTGTGATAGTGAGTTCTCATGAGATCTGGTCATTTAAAAGTGTGTGGCACCTCCCCAGGCTCGCTCGCTCTCTTGCTCCTGCTTTCATCATGTGAAGTGTGTCTGCTCTCAGATTGACCTTCCACCATGACTGAAAGCTCCCTGAGGCTTCACTGGAAGCCAAGCGGATGCCAGCACCATGTTTCCTGTAAAGCCTGCAGAACCATGAGCCAATGAAACTTTCCTTTATAAATTACCCAGTCTCAGGTATTTCTTTTCAGCAAGGCAGGAAGAGCCTAATATACTACCCAATTTTAAGATTTATCATACACCTACAGTAATCAAGATAGTGTCATTGTTGGAGGAACAGGCACCGATCAATGGAACTGAATATAGAACCTGGAAATAGCCCCACACATGTATACCCAACATGTACAATTTTTGACAAAGATGCAAAAGCAATTCAATTACAATTCAATTTTGACAAAGATGCAAAAGACTTTTTCAACAGATGCTATAGCAAAGAATGTATCTTTAAATAGTGTCGTAAATTCAGTAAAATACAGTATTTCTTGTTTACCTACTCTGTGCCAGGCCCTCTCCTAAGCACTAGGGAGATAGCACAGCAAAGACCATGCTCTCATGTCACTCACATTCTCAGGGTCATGGTCCTCAGGAGAAATCCTGGGTACCAGAGAAGACACATAAGCACCTGGCGTCAAGGGTTGGGTAGGAGCCAGTTCCAGAAAGGGAATGCAGAGACATTTGCCTTCATCTGACTGGTCCCCTTCCTTTTCTCAAAGGTGGCAGAGTGGAAGGTTGCAGGCTTTCGATGCAGATTTGGGCTCCACTCCTGTCTATGCCCCTAATGTGCTGCTCATCTGTCAATGACATTCATTGGGTTAGTGTATTGTTCACATGAATGGGCTCCAGTGCAGGGCCTGGCACATGTTAGAGTCGTGATTTTGCCCTTGTGTGCCCATGAATCCTTCCAGAACCTAGGAGGATTCTGCAAGGGAGAGAAAGGAGAGATGCTGGGGGCAGGGAAGAGCTTTGTGAACAGAGGAGAAAAGACTGCCCCTGCAATATACACAGCAGGCAGGGGGCTCTGGATGAACACTTCACAGGAGCAGGGATTTTTTTTTTTAATTTTTTTTAAATTTTGAGATGGAGTCTTGCTCTGTTGGCCAGGCTGGAGTGCAATGGAACGATCTCAGCTCACTGCAACCTCTGCCTCCTGGGTTCAAGTGATTCTCCTGCCTCAGCCTCCCGAGTAGCTGGGATTGCAGGTGCCCGCCACCATGCCCAGCTAATTTTTGTATTTTTAATAGAGATGGGGTTTCACTATGTTGGTCAGGCTGGTCTCGAACTCCTGACTTCAGGTGATCCACAGGAGGAGGGATTTTCTAGTTTCAGCCAGCCTGGATGATCTAGACTTGCTCCAGTGTTCTGCTGGAAGTCATGAATTCAGAGAAGCCAAGAGACCAGGGTTCTTTGTGTTGGAAGGAACTTCAGAACTCATCAGCCAAATGACCTGGCCTGGGGGCAGCTGTGCAGCCCTCAGAGTGGACAAGGATGCAGGGGCTCGGGAGTCAGACTGCAAAATTAAATGCAAGTGTCACCACTTCTGTGTAACTGTGAGTGGTTACCTAACTCCTCTGAGACTCGGTTTCCTCATCTGGACAATGGAGAGAGATGTTAAGGTTGCTGTGAGGATTAAAGATGATGCATGTTAGGGCCTGGCATCGGTCAGAGATACACCAGGGCATAGCATGTTGGATAAAGCCAAATATGAAACCCTCCTAGAGGTCATGTGACCTTGAGGCTGGTACTTCACTCTTCTGTAGAGATGAGATTGTACCTGTTGCCCCACTTAATGGTGAGAATTAGAAATAATAGAGCCCAAGGACCTGGTGACAGGTAAACACATGGCAGGCGTTAATAGATGGTGGTCTGTTACCACCCCGTGTGCTTCTACGTTTATGTTAAAGCCTAAGTTAGCTTCTAAGCGAGGGCCAGACACTTAGGAGGCATTTGATAAATATTTGTTGAATGAATAGCTCAGTGCTGGGAATGAACTGTACTTATGAATGAATAATGCAAAAGAGCTAGGCCATCTGCTGCAAGAAATACACTGCACTATACCCAGACTCAGAGCCACTGGGAGAGTCCCCGGACCCAAATTCTTTTCCCCAAAATGATGTCATTGCAATCACCTGGAGCAGGCTAGCCAACCTGTCTCTGGGACAGGAGCTCAGGTGGCCACAGCCATCTGGGCCCCAAATGCCTAGAGGGTGTTGGGCAACTCCCAGAACACCTTTGCTTCCTCTCTGTGAGTTGGGCTGGTGATTCTGCCTTTCAACAGGAAGAGAGGCCTCTTCCTCCCAGGTTTCTGGCCTGGGTTCTGAGCCAGTCACCATGTGCAAGAGAGTTCACTCCCTAACCCCAGAGGTCCCCTTTGGGCTCTGAAAGGGTTAATGCCATCGGCAAAAGAAACAGCCAGGCCGGGTTCTCAGGGATCTTCACAGGATCCTGTCTGGGTCAAGTGCTGGGCTGGGTGCTGGGAGCACAAACAACCATGGTGTTAAGCCACCAGTGTTGAGTGACAAGTCTAGGCACTGGCCTTGCTCTCAGGCTAGTTGGGAGACGGGCATTTAAACACAAGGTGTGGCAAATCTCAGAAAAAGAATGAAGCATCCTGCTAAAAAGCTAAAGAGGGGCAAAGATGAATCTACAACATCCGTGCAAATAACCACAGACACGGGCACAAGGGATGCATGGCTACGTGGTTTATGACACTGAAAACGTGCAAACAACCCCCATGCCCATCAGTAGGCGAGCAGCCATGTCAGGATGCAGCCAGAGCTGCAGGCACAGGTGGGGCATGCACCAGCCCCATGTCTGTTGGCCTCTTATTCCACTGCCCTCAGCCCTGCCTATCACAGAGCCCATGGCCCTTGTTCTGCTGTGAGCGACCAAGTGTGTTTCTACAAAGAGGCTTTGCTTCCAAAGTGCAGCCATTTTCCCTGAGTGAGAGTGTGTGCGTGTGTGTGTTACAAACCTAGTTTTGCGTTGCTCCCTGTGTAATTGCAAATAACGTGTACTCTCGTTTGCTTCTCCTCTCTCTTATCACTCCCCTGGGTCTCTGGTGGAGGACCCCAGGGCTCATCCCTCAGCCTTCTCTCTTCCCCATCCACACTTACTCCCTAGGGGAGCTGGAGATGTTGACATCTCACAGTTGTATGCTTTCCAGCCTGGTCCTGTCTCTTAAGCTCCAGAATCATGTGTTCAAACGTCCTACAGGGCATCATCACACCAAATCACACTTGGCAAAGCCAGGATCAAACTCCTGATCTCCACTGTGCCCACCCCCACTCCTCCCTCAGCCTTCCCTACCCAGCCGCGAGCAGCCCCATCCCTCCAGGGCCTCAGGCTCCAAACTGCGGCAGCGGCCTCCATCCCTCTCCCTTTCTTAACACCCCTCATCCAGTCCATCTGCACCTCCTGTTGGCTGCATTGCATCACAAAATGTTCGGAACCTGACCCATCCTCCCCTCCTCCACTGCAACCACCCTGGCCTGAGCCCCACCGTCTGTCACCGGCCTGTCTGCAGTGGCCACTTCACAGGTCTCCTGGCCTCTTCGCGGATCGCCTACAGTCTGTTCTCACATCACAGCCAGAGTGATCACGTTCAAGCAAGTCGGTTCGCAGTCCTCCTCCTCTGCTCAAAATGACTCCAGGCTCCCCACGTTACTTGGAGCAGAGGCCAAAGTTCTTAGGATGCCTGAAAGGCCCTTATGATCACATTCCCGCCCCAGGCTGCTCTCCTGCCTCCCTCACTGCATTTCAGCCACACTGGCCTCTTTACTCTTTCTTGAACCCGCCAGGCACGTCCCTGCCTCAGGGCCTTTGCACCGACTGCACTGGCTGTTCTCTTGACCTGGAACATTCTCCCTCCAGTTTTCCACATTGGCACTCAAGTCTTGGCTCAAATGTCACCTTCTCTGGCCCCCTACTTGAAATTGCAATTAGCCCCTTGCCCTGTTTTCCTAGTGGCCCTTATTCTGTCATTGTTCCTTTTTCTACCCCACTAACATACAATAGAATTCACTTACTGTATTTATTGCTTACTGGCTGTGTCTCTCCCAACAAAAACAAACAAAAAGGCTCTATGAAGGCAGGATTTTTGTCCGTTTTGTTCACAGCGTATCCACAGTGCCTGGAACAGTATCTGGCCATCAGCAGGCACTCAATAAGTATTTGTTGAATTAACAAAACTGCTTTGGGGCTTGTCCTCTGTGGCTCATTCACAGCAAATTTAAACCCCAAACTGCTGAAGAAAATAAGAAAGCAAAGAAGAAACAGAAGAAACAACCTCAGGAGACCTAACACTTGGGGTAGAGGCCAGCCCTCTCACTGATGGGCTGCGTGACTGTGGGCAGGTCCCACCCCCTCTCTGTGCCTCAGTCTCCCCTTCTGCAGAACAAGGACTGGATTGGGTGTTCTCTAAGGGCCCTCCCAACTCTAACAATGGACAGCTCCCTCCTGCCACTTTCCAGTAGAAACGCAAACTAGTTCTAATCATGTGGTCAGCCAGAGAAATCGGGTTTATTAAGACTTACTGTGTGCAGGCAGTGACGTAGATGCGTCAGAACGTCAGACCTGGCCATGTCATCATCTGCTGGTACAGAAGATAAGCTTTTGAGCCTAGAGAAGGTGGTCTGAATTCAGACACCCACTGTAGGGCTCGTGACACTTTGGGGGTCTCACTCAATCTCTCTAAGTCTTTGTGGCCCATCTACACATGGGCATCCTGATAGGACCCACTCCACGGGGATGTTGACATAGGGCAGGATTTGAACTAAAGCCTGCTTGATTCCACAGCCTGGCTCCGAATTAATGAGGCAAATTCTTTGCTTCAAAGCCAAAGCAAGCAAACAGAAATGAACACAAAATATCCAACCTGCCAAACACTCTGTGTTCACGCCAGACCCCCATGCGTGCACCCTCTGAGTGCTCCTTGTTGGGACCCACCTGCCACCTGCCAATTGCCTTATTAAACGTAGCGCCTGGTACCAACAGCCCAGGGGCAACCGCAGCTCCGTGGCCACATGGGCGTCCCCCTGGCAGGTGTGGCCCACACCTGCACTGTCTGGTCTGACAGCCAGAGGCCCTGGCAAGAGGCAGGTATCCTGGAGCATGCAGAGAACATCAACTTCCACGCCAGGAAGCTCATCTCCTCCCAGCTCTACTGCATGCTAGCTCTGGCACTTTGGGCAAGAGCTAGTCACTTTTACTCTCTGAGCCTCAATTTTCCTTCTGTAAAATGGATTGTAATAATAAGCCCATCTACATCTTGTCTTGTAGCGAGATGTAGCTGTGATACAGTCTGGAAAGCACGTGTCATACAGAGAGGCAGCGAATGAATGTCACACTCTGGAACTGGACACCTTTGGTTCCAATTCTGGCCCTACCACTCTCGAGCCGTGGAAGTGCTCTGAACCTCCGTTTTCTCCTCCGTAAAATGAGTACAACAACAATGGCACCAACCTCAGAGGGCTACTATGAGGGTGAAATAAGGGGATAATGGTACTACCTAGTTCACAAGTTTGTCTTACTGAGCTATTCCATGTGGTGCAGGAAAACATGCCTGGCGTAGAGAAAATACCAAGAATGTGAGCTGTCGTGTGGGTGGCCCAGGTGGAGAGACTTGTCCCAAGCCTGGTTGCTCTTTGAACGTGTAGCCTGGCCTATGATCGCTTACCTAAAATATCCCCGCTTTTCCCACCTTCTCCTTTCTGATACCCCTGTTTGACATAGGTGAGATTGGATAGATCAAGGTGTTCAGGGCCTGCAGGCAGGGATGGGGCTATGGGCACGTAGGACTGGGACCCAACCCCTAGGCCCCACTCTCCACCCCACGCTTTCTGAGCCATCCATCCTTCTCAGGAAACTGACAGAGCTACCCTGCCACTGGTACCAGCATGGACACCCACCTGGAGGTCCAAGGGGCAGCCCCAGGGCAGAGGAGATTTTGAGAGCCCACACCCCTGACCTGAGTGGGGAGGGGTTGAGCCTCTGGGCCACAGACCGCAGGTGCTGACTCATGGCCTCCGCTGGGCGGTATAAAGGAACCAGCCCAGGGGCTTCCTACAGCCAGAGGGACGAGCTAACCAGACAATGGCCCAGGGGACATTGATCCGTGTGACCCCAGAGCAGCCCACCCATGCCGTGTGTGTGCTGGGCACCTTGACTCAGCTTGACGTCTGCAGGTGAGAGGGGGACCTTCTGGGGTTTTGGGGGCAGGTCAGGAGATGCTGGATGAGCCAGTTCTACTGACGCAGAGCATGTGTTTGGCCCAGGCCCCAGGCTCCAGGCTCCAGGCTCTGCAGCCACTGCCAGGGGAGCAGCTGGAGAGAGAAGATCCCAGCAGCCGTGGGAAGTGCCAGTCTCATGGCTGTGGGTTTTTTGCCATGTACAAGTGCAAATTCCCCAGGACCACACCACAGATAAATTATTGTGGGGCAAACTAGGCCAGCCATCTTCCTGTCTTCATCGAGGCAACAGAAACTGTATTACAGAGGGTCTGTGATTTGCTCAAGGTCACACAGCAAGTGTGCCCTGGAAGTAAGTTTAGCCCCTGGGCCTCCTGGTTCACAGCACAGTTTGTTACCCCACATCTCTTAGCTAAGGCTCTCTGTGGGTGTGTAATAGTGTGGGTGGGGATGGTGAAACGGAGCTCTCTGGCGTGGCAGAGACTGAGGTAGGAAGCCTGGACCTGCTGCTGGCTAGCTGAGAGGCCTTGGGCAACTGAGCCTCAGTTTCCTCATCTGTGAAATGGGGATAATACTCACATCACGGGCTGGTTATAGGAATTCAATGTGAAAAAATGTGCAAATGTCAGTTGAGTACTTAGCACAGTGGTGGGCCCATCCCTGGTAGTTTTTATTCACTCATTTAACAAACGTTGTTTGCCATATGCCCTGTGGCAGGGTCTGGGTTAAACAAGAGAGTTGAGGAACGCTCTCAGGGAGTGTGCAGGGTCATTGTTATTATTGTAGAACAGGAATTAAAAGGAATTTAAAAATGTGTAAGCAGAAACTCAGCTCTGTGTTCAAACAAACAAACAAACAAAAAACAATTTTCCCTGAAAAAAAAAAAAAAAAAAAGCTACAGTCCCTTGAAAATTAACTGCCTGTTTGTTTTTTGTGGCTAGGGAGCCTTGTTGCGCCTCCTTTCCCAGGCACGGTGAAGACCCCGTTTCTCTAGCTGTGCAGCTGCAAGGCCACTAGACAGATACACTCAAGCCATAAAACATGTTTTTCCTTAAAAAGTAAAAAATAGGCCGGGCGCGGTGGCTCAAGCCTGTAATCCCAGCACTTTGGGAGGCCGAGACGGGCGGATCACGAGGTCAGGAGATCGAGACCATTCTGGCTGACATGGTGAAACCCCGTCTCTACTAAAAAAACATACAAAAATCTAGCCGGGCGAGGTGGCGGGCGCCTGTAGTCCCAGCTACTCAGGAGGCTGAGGCAGGAGAATGGCGTGAACCCGGGAGGCGGAGTTTGCAGTGAGCCGAGATCTGGCCACTGCACTCCAGCCTGGGCGGCAGAGCGAGACTCCGTCTCAAAAAAAAAAAAAAAAAGTAAAAAATAATATAATGCATGTCTCAATTAAATAACTGTCTTTATTTCTTTCCACCTGCACAGATCTCCCCCCACCCTGTGAAATGCTTAAAATATAACTTAACTCTTTGTTCAGGGCTCGGTCTTTTTAAATGTGAATCCGACTGAGCCAGTGCACCTAAATAATAAATCCTCCTCCACCCCTCGGTCTCTCTGATTCCTGAATTATCCTGCAACGATTGCTGTTGTCAGGAATAGGAGTGGTTGCCCCTGGCTTCCCCATCCCAGGCTGGGCATCGGTGGCCCTAGAATGGTGCCCATAGGAGTGTCAGGGACATTTCCTTGAAAGTGTCACTTGCTGCCTGAGGCCCAGCTGCCAGATAACAGCAGTAAATATCGGACGGTCTCCCAGGGCCACATGGGGGAGGCAGGAGACCAAGAAGTTGGGGAGAAAAGGAAAAAGAAAATCACCTGACATCATTTGAGGCACCTGCAACTCCTCCGAGGATGAGTGTGGAGGAAATGACAGGGCCTCTCCCAGCACGTGCAGGCTAACCCTCTACCCAGCGGCCTCTCCCAGCACGCGCAGGCTAACCCTCTACCCAGCGGCCTCTCCCAGCACGCGCAGGCTAACCCTCTACCCAGCGCCCAGGAGTAGTGATCAAGATCACAGGTGCTTCCTCTGGCCCTGGAGAGGTGGGTGGACAGCTGGTCAGGGTTGGGCAGAGAGGAAGGCACTGCTCATTTCTCCCAGAAATGATGGGGACTCTGGAGTTCCCAGGTGCCTCGAAATCCTTCTTTTCTCCTCCTTCAACCACACACCGAGCCCTGTCACTCTACCCCCTGAACATCTCACATAACAATGGCTAATATTTACATCACACTTCCTACATTCGACTCATTCAACGGCCTTGGGAGGCAGTTAATATTGTTATTCCCATTTTATAGAAGAGGAAACGGAGGCTCCAAGAAGTTAAGTAACCCACCTCAAGCCACACAGCTAGTAAGTAGGGGAGACAGGACTCAACCCAGGCAGCATGACTCTAGGACCCTTCTCTCTCCCCATGGGTCCCCAGTCCAGCCCTTCCTGTCGCTTCTTATCTGTTCCTAACATAGCCCCAGATAGTACCTCCCTCCCATCTCCTGAGCAGCCATCAGCCTCTTCCTGAACCACATAGGTGGGAGGGCCACTCCCCCCTCACCTCCACCCACATATGCATACCTCCATACCTTCCCTCAAGCCATTCTTTCTGTCCCCAAAGTCAGGAACCCGGGAGGCAGAGGTTGCAGTAAGCCAAGATTGGGCTACTGCACTCCAGCCTGGGCGACAGAGTGAGACTCTGTCTCAAAAACAAGAGACAAAAATACCTACCCGAGGGTCACATAAATTAAACGTGGCAAGCCGGGTGTGGTGGCGCATGCCTGTAATCACAGCACTTTGAGAGGCCAAGACGGGCAGATCACTTGAGGCCAGAATTTCGAGACCAGCCTGGCCAACATGGGGAAACCCCTTCCCTACTAAAAATACAAAAAAATTAGGAACCATACCATGATGCACAGGACAGAATAAATAAACCATTATGATGGCCAGGCACAGTGGCTCATGCCTGTAATCCCAGCACTTTCGGAGGCAGAGGTGGGCAGATCACAAGGTCAGGAGATCAAGACCATCCTGGCCAACATGGTGAAACCCTGTCTCGACTAAAAATACAAAAATTAGCTGGGCATGGTGGTGCGCAGCTGTAGTCCCAGCTACTTGGGAGGCTGAGATAGGAGAATTGCTTGAACCCAGGAGGCAGAGGCTGCAGTGAGCCGAGATCATGCCACTGAACTCCAGCCTGGGTGACAGAGACTCTGTCTCAAAAAAAAAAAAAAAAAAAAAAAATTAGATGGGAGTAGTGGCACATGCCTGTAATCCCAGCTACTCAGGAGACTGAGGCACAAGAGTCGCTTGAACCTGGGAGGTGGAGGTTGCAGTGAGGGAAGATGGCACCACTGCACTCCAGCAAGGGCAACAGAGTGAGACTCTGTCTCAAAAAGAAAAAAAAAAAAAAGTTAAAGGTGGCAAAGCCAGGACTGTCTGACCCTAAACCCACCCTGCTTCCCAGCACACCCTGCCCTCAAATGCTGTGGAGTGGACCCCCTGGGCACTGCTCCCTGTGGGCAGAGCTCATTCAGCTTCCAAAGGATTTGGTAAAGGCCTAGAAGGAATGGGGGTCCAGCAGGTGCCAACTGCAAAGGGCAGTGGGCATTCAGAAGCTGCCATCCATGGTCTCTCTTCTTCCTCCCAGGGTCTCCTTCTGAATAGGAGACCACTTGATATGACAGTGGGGAGCCTGGACAAGTCTGTTTGTGGCTCTGAGCCTCGGTTTACCCATCTGTAAAATGGGAAAATTAACACCCCTTGCTGGGTTATGGCAAAGATTAAATTATATAATGCACACCAAGTGTCTGGCAGAGGGGCCCCTTTCCAATGCAAATCAAAGAAAATGACTAAGGTAAATGTCAATCCTTTTCAGAGGTTTATTTCCAAGGTTGGAAAAGAATACAGAAACAGAAAAATTCTGTGGTCTGTGCTTTTTCCTAAATGGGTCTGGGGACTTCAATATTTAAAGGGAAAAGAGTGGGTATTGGGCCAGGTGTGGTGGCTCACGCCTGTAATCCCAGTACTTTGGGAGGCCGAGGAGGGAGGATCACCTGAGGTCAAGAGTTTGAGACCAACCTGGACAACATGGTGAAACCGCATCTCTACTAAAAATACAAAAAATAGCCGGGCGTGGTGGCGGGCACCTGTAATCCCAGCTACTTGGGAGGCTGAGGCAAGAGAATCACTTGAACCTGGGAGGCGGAGGTTACAGTGAGCTGAGATCGCACCATTATACTCCAACCTGGGCAACAACAGCGAAACTCCGTCTCAAAAACAAACAAACAAACAAACAAACAAAAACAAAGAGTGGGTATTGGGGGAAAAAGGAAGAAAGACAAAAAAGGTGGGTAGATAAGAGGCAAGTGGTTGCATTCTTTTGAGTCTTTCATCACTTTCACTGAATACATTCTCCGTGTGAGGCGGGGAGAGGAATAGCCACTTATCCCTTGAGCTCAGTGAATCTATATTGTCACATAAGATAAACATAGAGCAAAGGAAGAAATCAGATATGCATTTGTTGCAGGTGAGCAGAGGTATGACTTTGATTTCTGTCCTTTGTTCCATGCCTGTGAAGATAAGCTATTCACCGACATTGTCAGGGTGAAATTCAACAGAACTGGTTCAGGAGAAAGATCTCAGGGCTCACAAGGAATTTCCTTGTGGGCAAATTGTGAGGGAGGTATGTAGCCTTTTTTTTTTTTTTTTTTTTTTTTAATCTTTGTAGCCATCTCATTTAGAAACAAAATGGGACTGGGCGCAGTGGCTCACACCTGTAATCCCAACACTTTGGGAGGCTGAGGTGAGCGGATCACAAGGTCAGCAGATTGAGACCATCCTGGCCAACATGGTGAAACCCTGTTTCTACTAAAAATACAAAAATTAGCTGGGTGTAGTGGCACATGCCTGTAGTCCCAGCAGGGTGAGGCAGGAGAATTGCTTCAACCAGGGAGGTGGAGGTTGCAGTGAGCAGAGATCTTGCCACTGCACTCCAGCCTGGGCGACAGAGCGAGACTCTGTCTCAAAATAAATAAATAAATAAATAAATAAATAAATAAATAAATAAAAATAAAAAGTAAGAAAGAAAATCGGGCCAAGTATGTTGGCTTATGCCTGTAATTCCAGCACTTTGGAAAACCCAAGCGGGCGGATCACTTGAGGTCAGGAGTTCGAGACCAGCCTGGGCAACATGGTGAAACCCCATCTCTACTAAAAATACAGCCAGGCATGGTGGTGTGTGCCTGTAATCCCAGCTACTCAGGAGGCTGTGGCACAGGAATTGCTTGAACCCTGGAGGCGGAGGCTGGTGACAGCGCGAGACCCTGTCTCAAAAAAAGAAAAGAAAAGAAAAAGAAAGAAAGAAAGAAAAATAAAATGGGAGGCAGGTTTGCATGACCCAGTTCCCAGCTTGACTTTTCCCTTTGGCTTAGTGAGTTTGGGGTCCTGAGATTTATTTTCCTTTGGCAGTAGTGAGGACTGCATGAGTCTCCGTGTGTGAGGGTGGCAGACACTGAGTGCCGCCCTCATGGGGGTGGTTGGTCAGGAGTTGGCAGATGCTGGAGTTGGAGGAATGATGTCGCTGTCTGGGGCTCAAGCTCCCAGTGCTGGCTGTACGGAGGGTATTGGAAGTTACAAGAAGATTCAGCTCTGGATGGTCTTATGATAACACACATGGGTCACAAGCATGAGGGCATGCACACGCCTGGTGTGAACCCCCAGATGTTTATGAAAGTTCCTTGTTTAGGAACTGAGAGCATCTGGAACACACACAGAGGAAGCACACACATCTTAGAGTCAAATCCCAGTGGCCCAGTTCCCAGCTGGCCCTTACCTCTCTGAGCCTCAGTTTCCCCATCTAGCAGAGAGAGTGGTTATAAAGGTGCCAGACCCACCCATTTGTGCCAGACCCACCTGTTTGTTCCCCTCTTGAGGAAGTCACATAGGACAGAGTGGGCTGAGGCGGACCTAGTCCCTCAGTCCACCTGCCGTGCGCCCCTCAGTCTCCATTGTCTTTTGAGCCCTTTATTCATTTTCTTGGTGGGCCAGACACATGGCATGTCCCTCTCCTGTCCCCATCCTCTGACCACAGTGCCCAGGCAGTTGGAAGGCCTGGCTTATCACTGAGGCTTTCAGAGAATGAAGAAAAACAACAGCACATAGAACCAAGAGAATGAGCCTCCGGGCTTTGGCAGAGAAACAAGAGCCTTGGTTAAGTTTTGGTTCGGCCAGGTAGGTGTATCATAAATGGAGGCACCTGAGCAGAAAGGCACCAGTGCCACTGGGGCATCTCCTGGCTGGAAACTGCCCACTGCACTCCAGCCTGGGTGACAGAGCAAGACTCTGTCTCAAAAATAAATAAATAAATAAATAAATAAATAAAATAACCCCCCTACCCAGTAACACCCACCCCGTCTCCCCGGCCCTGCCCCCAGCTTCTGCCTGTGGCTGCATTTCAGCCGGGCATTCAGCAGAAGCTGTGGGACTGCATGACTGGGGCAGAGCCTCAGTGTGCTCATCTGTAAAATGGGAAGAGGGATGCCGGCCTCACAGTAGCAGGACCTCACAGTGCTGCTGTGAATGTTCAGCTGATGAGACAATGGGTGTAGAACGCCAGGCTCACAGTAGCTCTCAACAAATACCAGCGTATGCATTCTCTCCAGCCTCAGTTTCTTCTTCATTTGTAGAAGGGGAACTCCAATAGTACCTATGTCATAGAGTTGTCATGGAGATGCCTGTAGAGACAGGGTTTAGCCATGTTGCCCAGGCTGGTCTCAAACTTCTGGACTCAAGCAATCCACCTGCCTCAGCTTCCCAAAGTGCTAGGGTTACAGGCATAAGCCACCATGCCTGGCTGTGTGTATGGCTTTTCTGCATAAGAAAGTAGCAATAACAATGCGTGCCACAGACATAATGCTTTTTTTTTTTTTTTTTTGAGATAGAGTCTTGCTCTTGTCGCCTAGGCTGGAGTTCTATGTTGAGATCTTGGCTCACTGCAATCTCCACCTCCCAGGTTCAAGCGATTCTCCTGCCTCAGCCTCCTGAGTAGCTGGGATTACAGACACCCGCCACCACACCTGGCTAATTTTTTTGTAAGTTTAGTAGAGACGGGGTTTCACCATGTTGGCCAGGCTGGTCTCGAACTCCTGACCTCAGGTAATCTACCCTCCTCGGCCTCCCAAAGTGCTGGGATTACAGGCGTGAGCCACCGTGCCTGGCCATCATAATGCTTTATTTATTCTGTCCTGTGCATCATAGCATAGTTCCCTCAGATTCCACTCAGAAATCAGGGTAATTCAACAAACTTGTATTAGCATCTTCTTTGGCAGTGGTTCTCACACTTGAGTGTGTATCAGAAGCATCTGGAGAGTCTGTTAAAACAGATTGCCGCTGGGCACTGTGATTTATGCCTGTAATCCCAGCACTTTGGGAGGCTAAGGCAGGAGGATCACTTGAGGCCAGGAGTTCGAGACCAGCCTGGGTAACATACTGAGACTCTCATCTCTATAAAAAATTTTTTTAATTAGCCGGATGTGGTAGTGTGTGCCTGTAGTCCCAGCTACTAAGGAGGCTGAGGCAGGAGGATTACTTGAGCCCAGGAGTTCAAGTCTGCCGTGAGCTATGATTGTGCCTCTGTACTCCAGCAAGAACCCCTCTCCAAAAAACCAAAACAAACAAAAAACACACATTTCTGGGCCCCACTCCTAGAGTTTCCAACTCAGTAGGTCTGAGCAGAGCCCAAGAATCTGCATTTTTAACACATTCCCCAGTGAGGCAGATGCTGCTGTTCTGAAGATCACACTTTGGGAAGCACTGGTCTTTAGGAAGTGCTGGATGCTGGGCACAGCAGGGTGGCACCAACGCAGAGAAAGAGGCAGTCATGATGTGGTAGGAATGGCACCAGGCTGGGCTGCAAGAGGACCCAGACCTGCCATTATCAGCCGGCACCCAGACACGTCACTTTGCCTCTCTGAACCTGTTTTCTCATCTGTAAAAGAATAACAATGGTTCACTCATAGGATGATTGTGAAAACAAAGGTTAATGGTCACACAGAGAAAGGTGACTAGCTTGTCATCTGCT
Organism: Chlorocebus sabaeus; assembly: GCF_047675955.1. Classification (NCBI taxonomy): domain Eukaryota; kingdom Metazoa; phylum Chordata; class Mammalia; order Primates; family Cercopithecidae; genus Chlorocebus; species Chlorocebus sabaeus. The sequence goes on along the minus strand of NC_132923.1, from coordinate 119,750,992 downwards.
GCAGGTATGTGAACGCCAACTCAGGCAACAGTGTCAGGACGGGAGAAGGTGCCAAGACCGAAATGTCACTGAGGATGACAGAAATTCTAAACCTCAAACTCCCAAACGGAGGCGGGGAGACTAACCTGACTGCTGAGTGTGACTGAATGTCTTGATCAGACTTCCCGTGACTTTGAGCTGTATATAAACATTTTTATATTTTCACCTTTTGCCGTTCATATGCACACAAGGCAAAAATTGGTATGCTTTTTTTTTTCTTTTTCTTTCTTTTTTTTTTTTTTTTGAGACATAGTCTCGCTCTATCACCCAGGCTGGAGTGCAGTGGCGCGATCTCGGCTCACTGCAAGCTCCGCCTCCTGGGTTTACGCCATTCTCCTGCCTCAGCCTCCTGAGTGGCTGGGACTACAGGTGCCCGCCACAATGTCTGGCTAATATTTTGTATTTTTAGTAGAGACGGGGTTTCACAGTGTTAGCCAGGATGGTCTTGATCTCCTGACCTCGTGATCCGCCCGCCTCAGTCTCCCAAAGTGCTGGGATTACAGGCGTGAGCCACCGCACCCAGACTTTTTTTTTCTTTTCTGTGGAGACAGGATCTCGCTATTTTGCCCAGGCTGGTCGAAAGCAGTCCTCCCACCTCAGCCTCCCAAAATGCTGGGATTACAGCGTGAGCCATTGTGCCTGGCCAGCACGCTAACTTTTTTTTTTTTTTTTTGAGACAGAGTCTTGCTTTGTCGCCCAGGCTGGAGTGCAGTGGGGCATCTCGGCTCACTGCAAGCTCTGCCTCCCGGGTTCACGCCATTCTCCTGCCTCAGCCTCCCAGTAGCTGGGACTACAGGCGCCCACCACCACGCCCGGCTAATTTTTTGTATTTTTAGTAGAGACAGGGTTTCACCGTGTTAGCCAGGATGATCTCGATCTCCTGACATCGTGATCCGCCCGTCTCGGCCTCCCAAAGTGCTGGGATTACAGGCGTGAGCCACCGCACCCGGCGTTCACGCTAACTTTTTAAAAAATCTACTACCACATGCCCCTTGCTTTTTCTTTTTTCTTATGAAGATGCTGATTTTGGTTCAAGTGTTTTTTTGATTGCCTGCCACTTTTCCAGACCTCAGCCATCATATCACACTCAAGAGTACAGGGTTTTACCTAGGATCAAGAGAGAGACAAACAGAGGCGTGGCGTGGTGGCTCATGTCTGTAATCCCAGTACTTTGGGATGCCAAGATGGGAGGATCCCTTGAGCCCAGGAGTTCGAGACCAGCCTGGAGATAAGGAGACTCCATCTCTACAAACAATAATTTTTTAAAAATTAGCCAGGGGTGACAGCATGTACCTGTGGTCCCAGCTACTCAGCTACTCATGAGGCTGAGGTGGAAGGGTCACTTCAGCCTGGGAGGCTGAATTGCAGTGAGCTGTGATTGCGCCACTGCACTCTAGCCTGGGTGAGAGAATGAGATCCCATCGCTTAAGAAAAGAGAGAGAGAGACATTCAAAGACAGAGGGTGTATTAGTTTCCTGTTTGTTAAAAGAAACACAAGACAAATTAAATTTAACAGTTTAGTAGAGCAAAGAACAAAATTAGTGAATCAGGCAGCCCCCCCTACCCAAACCAGAATAGGTTCAGAAAGACTCAGGAGCTGCCACATGGTTGAACAATATTTATGAACAGAAAAAGGAAACTGACCCACAGAACACAGAAGCGAGGCTCAGAAACAGCTGGATTGACGACAGCTCGGCATCTGCCTCATTTGAACATGGTTTGAACAGTTGGCTGCCTGAGATCGGCCAAAACAGTGGTTGGTATAAAAGTAGGTCACGGGTTGTTTACACCTCCAGTTAGGTTATAGCTTACTATGTACAAAGAAACCTTTCAGCCGAACTTAAAATACGCAAGGAGGCAGCTGTGGGGTAAACTTAATATAACACATTGCTGCTGTAACAAATCACCACAAACTTAGTGACTTCAAACAGCACAAATTTATTACCTTCCAGTTTGCAAGATGAGTTGTCCAAAAAATGAATCTTACTTGGCTAAAATCAAGGTGTCGGCAGGGCTGCGTTCCTTCTGGAGGCTCCAGAGGAGAACTCATTCCTTGCATCTTCTAGAGGGGCCCACATTCCTTGGCTTGTGGCCCCTTCCAGCAACAGCATCACTGTGATCTCTGCTGCCATCACCACAGTTTCCCTGACTCAGACCCTCTTGCCTCCTTCTTATAAAGAACTTTATATTACCGGAAAGTGGTCCCAATCCAGACCCCAAGACAGGGTTCTTGGATTTTGCCCAAGAAAGAATTCAAGGTGATCCATAAAGTGAAAGCAAGTTTATTAAGAAAGCAAAGGAATAAAAGAATGGCTACTCCATAGGCAGAGCAGTCCCAAAGGCTGCTGGTTGCCCATTTTTATGGTTATTTCTTTATTATATGCTAAACAAGGGGTGGATTATTCATGAGTTTTTGGAGTAAAGGGTGGGCAATTCCCTAAACTGAGGGTTCCTCCCCTTTTTAGACCATATAGGGTTACTTCCAGGCATTACCATGGCATCCGTAAACTGTCATGATGCTGGTGGGAGTGTCTTTTAGCATGCTAATGTATTATAATTAGTGTATAATGAGCAGTCTTCTCTTGTCATCATCTTGGTTTTGACGCGGTTTGACCGGCTTCTTTACTGCCAACTGTTTTATCAGCAAGGTCTTTATGACCTGTATCTTGTACTGACCTCCTATCTCATCCTGTAACTTAGAATGCCTAACTTACTGGGAATACAGCCCAGCAGATCTCAGCCTTATTTTACGCAGCCCCTATTCAAGATGGAGTTGCTCTTGTTCAAATGCCTCTGACACTTGTGGTTACATTGGGCCCATCTGGCTAATCTAGCATAATCCCCCCATCTCAAGATCATTAACTTAATCACATTTGCAAGTCTCCTTTTCTGTGTAAAGCAACATATTCACAGGTTTCGGGGACTAGTCATCTTTGAGGTCATCTTTGGGGTCATCTTTGGGAGACCATTGTTCTGCCTACCACAGAGGGTTGATCTCATTTTAAGGAAGAAATTCCTTTTGGTTGGAGTGATAAAGGGAGGATTCAATGGCAGAAGACCCACTGAGATGGGCCTTCGGGGCTGGATTGGATTCTGCAAGAAGGATGTGGGAGGGGAGAGCCCTCCAGATGAGGGACAGGTGATATGGAAAGCCTGGGAAATGGGAAAGTAGGGGGCAGGTGCAGGGAACTGTGGGCCATTCAGTCTGACCATAGCACAGGGAGAGCAGCAAGGGGGACCACTAGGGGCCAGGCCAGGGCCCACTCCCACTCTCTTTACGAAGCAGAGATCCAATATGCCTAACCCTGAGTTTGGGAAAGTGACTTCACCTCTCCGTACCTCAGCTTCCTCATCTGTAAAATGAATAGTACCCGCCTTACAAGCTGGTGGTGAGAACCAAATTAGTTAATGTGTGGAAAGAATGTGAACAGTGCCTGGAGCAGAGTAAATTGCCTGTAAGTAATTGCTTTCATTTAAGAATATGAAATTGATCCCAGCACTTTGGGAGGCCGAGGCGGGTGGATCATGAGGTCAGGAGATCAAGACCATCCTGGCTAACACGGTGAAACCCCGTCTCTACTAAAAATACAAAACTTAGCTGGGCGTGGTTGCGGACGCTTGTAGTCCCAGCTACTCGGGAGGCTAAGGCAGGAGAATGGCGTGAACCCAGAAGGCGGAGCTTGCAGTGAGCCGAGATCGAGCCCCTGCACTCCAGCCTGGGTGACAGAGCAAGACTCCGTCTCAAAAAAAAAGAATGTGAAATTGACTTCGTGAGAGTAGAATGAGAGCCCAAGCCCGGGTGGGCAGGAGATGGAATGAAATCTCCTCTTCTGTGTACTTCAGACCTCTCAGGTTCTTCAAAGGCTATGTCAAATTCCATCTCCTGAAGGATCAACATCAGAATGTTAGTCATTGTCTTGTAAATCAATGAAAATGACCAAGACAAGTCTCAATCATTTTAGGAGGTTTATTTGCCAAAGTTAAGGACATGTGTCTGGGAGGCAGGTCTTTGCCCTTCTCCAAAGATGATTTTGAGGCCTTGGATATTTAAAGGAGAAAGGGTGGATATTGGAGGAAGAGGAAGAAACGTTTTTAATGTGTGGGCGGATAAGAGACAAATAGTTGCATCCTTTTGAGTCTTTGATCAGCCTTTCACTGAAAACACAATTTTCTTGTGAGGCAACATAGAGGAACAGTCACTTATGTGTTCATCTCACTCAGTGAATCTGCATTTTTACATAAGATAACATAAACATAGTGGAGAGGGAGCACTTAGATATGCATTTGTCTCAGGGGAGCAGAGGGATGACTTTGAGTTCTGTCCTTTGTCCTGTACCTGTAAAGATAAGCTATCAGCCAGGGGTGGTGGCTCATACCTGTAATCCCAACACTTTGGGAGGCCAAGGTGGGTGGATCACCTGAGGTCAGGAGTTTGAGACCAGGCTGACCAATATGGAACCCTATCTCTACTAAAACTACAAAAAAATTAACTGGGCATGGTGGCATGTGCCTGTAGTCCCAGCTACTTGGGAAGCTGAGACGGGAGAATTGCTTGAACCTGGGAGGTGGACATTGCAGTGAGCTGAGATCGCGCCACTGCACTCCAGCCTGGGCAACAGAGTGAGACTCCATCTCAAAAAAAAAAAAAAGAAAGAAAAAAGAAGATAAGCTATAAATTTACATTGCTAGGGAGACATTCAACAGAACTGTTTTAGGGTAAAGATCTTTGGGGCCCACAAGAAATTTCCTTATGGGCCAATTGTGAGGGAAGTATGTAGATTTTTATCTTTATAGTTATTTTATTTATGAATCATGAGAGGCAGGTTTGAGGGACCCAGTTCCCAGGACTCTTCCCTTTGGTTTAGTGAGTTTGTGGTCCCAAGATGTATTTTCCTTTCACAGTCTCTAAGTGGTAAGATTCATTTTCTTCTAGGCAATTTATGTCTTCTTCCTCCCTGCCTCCCTTCCTTCTTTCTTTCCTTCTTCTTTCTCTTTTTCTCTCCTTCTCCCCTTCTTCCCCTCCCACTCCTTCTTTCTTCTGGTATACTGTATTAGCTAACTATGCTGTGTAACAAATTGTCCCAAAACTTAGTGGCTCAAAATGATAACATTTATTATATCATAATTTCTATAGGTCAGCAATCCAGTATGGCTTAGCTGGGTTCTCTGCTCCAAGGTTTCTCATAATCAGGGTATTGATAGAGCCATAGTCATGCTAAGGCTCGACCAGGGAAGGTGCCACTTCCAAGCCCACTCAAATGGCTGTTGGTAGGATTCAGGGCCTTGTAGGGTGTTAGAACCTCAGTTCCTCCATGGCTGTTGGCTGGAAGCCTCCCTCAGTTTCCTGACATGTTGGCCTCTCCATGCCACAAAATGGCAGCTTGCTTCATCAAGGTGAGCAAGCTAAGAAGGCAAGAGACAGGCAGAGAGAGAGACAGAGAGAATTCTATTGTAACCTTATGACAGAAGTGATATTCCAGCACTCTTACCATTTTCCATTGGTTAGAAGGAAGTCAGTAGGTCCAGCCCATAGTCAAGGGGAGAGAATTACACAAGGGCGTGAACAGCAGAGATGGGAATTATTGGGGACCATCTGAGAAGTCTGTCTACTATATATTTCTCCTGTATTTTCCTAATTCTTTATAATGAATACATATAACTCTTAATATAAAGACAAATATTCAATACAAAGATAAAAATAGAAAATGTAATCCTAGGCCAGGTACTGTGACTCATGCCTGTAATCCAGCACTTTGGGAGGCCAAGGTGGCGGATCACTTGAGTCTAGGGGTTCAAGACTAGCCTGCATGACCTGGCAAACCCCATTTGTACAAAAATACAAAAATTAGCTGGGTGTGGTGGTGTACGCCTGTAGTCCTGGCTACTTGGGAGGCTGAGATGAGAGGATAGCTTAAGCCCAGGAGGCAGAGGTTGCAGTGAGCTGAGATCACACCACTGCACTCCAGCCTGGGCAACAGAATGAGACCTCACCTCAAAACAAACAAACAAACAAACAACAAAAACCCAAAAACCACACATAATCCTAAGTGTTTCTGTGACCTTATATGGAAGGAGTTCTGCCTCTCTAGGGAGTCTCCACTGTGAATCCACTAAGATTTATTAGCTATTCTTTTGTGGGTATTTAGACCATGTTTCATTGTTCACATTACAGAAAGGGTTATTCTGAACTTTCTTGAACATGTCTCCTAATGAACACATGAAAGAGATTCTCCAGAGTGTCTGCCTAGGAATTGAATTGCTGGGTTTGGGGTTGGCTAATAACACCAAGTTGGGTTTTTTTGGGCAAAAATGGTTAACTTCACACTCCAGTAAGCAGTACGTTAAGAGTTTCTGTTGAATTGTACCATCTATAGTGTTATTTTTCACCAATTGAGTGGGTATAAAATCCTATTTCTTTATGGTCTTGACCTTTTCATTCTCTTGTTAGTAAGGTGAAGTGCCTCTTCATGTTTTCATATTGATTTGCCTAAGTTCTTTAAATAGTCTGCATGCTAAGCCATGTTGGTTTTATGTTGTAAATATATTCTCCTTAGATTGTGCTTGTATTTTTACTTTATATTGTCTTTCAATTAACAGAATTTATTTTCTTTTTTAATTTTTAAATTGATTTTAATTTTTTAAAAACTAGATACAGGGTCTTACTATGTTGTCCCAACTGGTCTTGAACTCCTGGCTCAAGTGATCTTCCCACCTTGGCCTCCCAAAGCACTGGGATTACAGGCGTGAGCCACTGAACCTGGCCTATTTATTTACATCTAGTTTAATTTTTTGATCTTTTCCTTCATGTTTACTGGTTTTGTGTCTTGTTTCAGAGAAAGCATAAATATGTTATCCTGTATCTTCTTTTAGAGATTCAAAGTTCTGACTTTCACATTTAAGTCTTTATCTGTCTCCTGCTGGTTTCTGTGTGTGGTGTGAGGCTGGGATCAATTTAATTATTTTTCCAATTTAGTATTTTCTATATGAATGAGCAATTGCTCCAGCAACATTTATGGTATAGTCTCTACTATCTCCAGCCATCTGCAAGCCTATTTCTGTCATAGATCAAGTCCTATCTCCTTTAAGTTTTATCCTTCCTTTGTCTTGGCCTGAGTTGTTAAAACCCCATCTTAAGTTCCATGGCTTTATAGGAAGTCTTATACCTGGTTGAGAAAGTGCCTCACTTTTTACTACTTTTCTTTACAAGTACCTTGACCAACTTAGTTCCTGGATTTCTCATGTAGATTTAAAAATCAACTGATCAAGTTCCATGAGAAACCCTAAAATTCCACTGAATATATAAATCCACTGGAGAGAATTCATACCTTTATGGCAATAAGCCTTCTTAACCATATACATAGTATTTCTATTTATTTGGATCTTCTCTAATGGCTTTCAATAAGGTTTGAATATTTTCTTCATAAAAATCTTATACATGTTTTGCTAGATTTATCTTAGGTACTTTACAGTATTTTTTCCTTTTGTAAATTATATCTGTTTTTTAAAAATTGTTTTCTTCTTGAAGAAATGGTTTGCTAGAAAAAAGAAAAATATTTGTTTCCTATTTATTGCTGATGTATAGAAATGTAATTTATTTTTTCCTCTTTATTAGTCACCTTATTAAACTTTTGTCTTTTTATTTATTTTTAATTTTCAAAAAAGTTTAATTCACTCTTCTGGGGTTTGCAGACAACTGTATTTTCTGTCAATATTGGAAGTTTTTTTCTTACTTTTCACTCTTTATATCTTTTACTTTATGTCTTTTTTTCTCTTGCTGCAGTGGTTAGAATCATCCACACAAGGTCAAAAAGATGTGAGGGTGGGTATCCTTACCACGTTCCTGATTGTTTGTTTATTTATTTATTTATTTATTTATTTAATTTATTTATTTTTTAAAAACAGAGTCTCACTCTGTTACCCAGGCTGGAGTGCAATGGCACAATCTTGGCTCACTGCAACCTCTGCCTCCCGGATTCAAATGGTTCTCATGCCTCAGCCTCCCCAGTAGCTGAGATTACAGACGTGCACTACCCAGTTAATTTTTGTATTTTTAGTAAAGACAGGGTTTCACCATGTTGGCCAGGCTGGTCTCCAACTCCTGACCTCATGTGATCTGCCCACCTCAGCTTCCCAAAGTTCTAGGATTACAGGCATGAGCCACTGCGCCCAGCCCCATGTTTCTGACTTTAAAGGGAAGGTTTTCATATTTTCCCTGTTAAACAGGATGTTTTCTGTGGGTCTTTTGTTAACCTTGTATCAACTCTCTACAGGGAAAAAAAAAAAAAAAAAATCTGCCTTATCTTCAGTAATTTGCTTTCCTAATATTTTTTTCTCTTGATCAGTGTTGCCAGAGATTTGTCAGTTTTATTGGTCTATTCTAAGAACCAACTTTTGGCTTTATTGATTTGTTTTATTATTTCACAGATTTCTTCCAACTTTATTTTATTTTGGGAGATTACATTACACTTTCTTTTTCTATTAATTTTCAACTTTTACTTTCTTTTTTAGAAATATAAACATTTAAGGCATAAAGTCTCACTTTTACATCTCCCCAAAAATTTTGAAAATGGTATTTTAGTTATTGCGCAGTACTAAGTATTATTACTTAATTTCCATTTTTAATTGTCCTTTGACTTGTGAGTTATTGAGATGTCTGGTTTTAAATTTCCAAATGTATGGGGCTTTTAAAAACATACTTTATGCTAGTGACTTCTAATTAGTTACCTAATGATCAAAGAATATGCTATTACCCATATATTACCTATCCTTTAATGTTTGTTGAAACTTACTTTACGGTCAATTACATAGTCACTTTTTTAAATGATCCGTGACCCATGTGTGCTGTGCTTGCGAAAATGTATATTTGCTAGTTGTGGGATACACAATTCTATATATATCCACTAAATCGAGTATGTTAGCAAAATCTGTATCATTACTAAATTTTTATCTGCTTAATCTATTGTTAATTGAGAAAGAAGAGTTGAAATCTTCAACTCTGATGGTGGTTTTGTCAACTTCTTTTCCCTATCAATTATTTCTATTAATGTTTGCTTTATACGCTTTTTTTTTTTTTTTTTTTGGAAACACAGTCTCACCCTGTCACCCAGGCTGGGGTACAGTGGTGCAATATCAGCTCACTGCAACCTCTGCCTCCCAGGCTCAAGTGATCTTCCCATCTCTGCCTCCTGAGTAGCTGGGACTACAGGTGCATGCCACAATGCCTTGCTAATTCTTTCGTATTTTTTGTAGAGATGGAGTTTTACCATATTGCTCAGGCTGGTCTTTAACTCCTGGGCTCAGGCAATCCGCCCACCTCGGCCTCCCAACGTGTTGGTATTACAAGCATGAGCCACCACGCCCAGCCTTGCTTTACATATGTTGAGGCTGTTATTAGATACATACAAGTTTAGAATATCTTCTAGGTAAGTTAAACTGTATATCATTAGGTTGTAATCCTCTCTATTGATAACAATCTGTTTTGTCTAATAATCTATTCTTTTGATATTAATATATCCATCCCAGCTCTCTTTGGGTTAGCATTTGCTAAAAATTTTCAACTTTTCTGGGTCTTTATATTTTAGATGCGTGTCTTGTAAAGAGTATATTACTGGATTTTGTTTATTTAATGAAAACTCTCTTTTAACTGGCAATACTAATCCTGTTACACTTACTTTTATTATTTACTTTTTTTTTTCTTTTTGAGACGAAGTCTTGCTTTGTCGCCCAGGCTGGAGTACAGTGGTGTGATCTTAGCTTACTACAACCTCTGCCTCTTGGATTCAAGCAATTCTCCTGCCTCAGCCTCCCAAGTGGCTGAGATTATAGGCACGTACCACCATGCCCAGCTAATTTTTGTATTTTTTTTTTAGTAGAGACCGGATTTCACCATGTTGGCCAGGCTGGTCTCAAACTCCTAACTTCAAGTGATCTTCTTGCCTCAGCCTCCCAAAGTGCTGGGATTACAGGAGATTATTTACATATTTGAATTTGTTCTTACTAATCTTTTATTTCTATTTGTCCAGTTTCTCCCTATGTGGACTTTTACTCTTTCCTCGCTTTTTTGGAATGGAGTTCTCCTATTTATGTTCTTATTATTGCATTTTTCCCAAGTGTAGAAATTTATAAATGCTATTTCTATTCTTTTGGTGAATACCTTTTGTTTTTATTTTTTATTTTTTTTTATTTTTTTGAGACAGAGTCTCGCCTATGGCCCAGGCTAGAGTACAGTGGCGTAACCTCCGCTCACTGCAAGCTCCACCTCCTGGGTTCACGCCATTCTCCTGCCTCAGCCTCCCGAGTAGCTGGGACTACAGGTGCCCGCCAGCACACCCGGCTAAGTTTTTGTATTTTTAGTAGAGATGGGGTTTCACCATCTTAGCCAGGATGGTCTCGATCTCCTGACCTCGTGACCCGCCCGCCTCGGCCTCCCAAAGTGCTAGGATTACAGGCATGAGCCACCGCGCCTGGCCTATTTATTTTTTTTTTTAAAGACAGGTTCTCACTCTGTTGCCCAGGATGGAGTGCAGATGTTGTGGAGCACAGAATCGTGGCTCACTGCATCCTTGACCTCCTGGACTCAAGTCATCCTCCTTCCTTAGCATTTTGAGTATCCATGACTACAGGCACAAGCCACCATGCCCGCTAATTGTTTTATTTTTTGTAGAGACAAGATCTCCCTATGCTGCCCAAGCTGGTCTTAAATTCCTGGGTGCAAACGATCCTCCTGCCTTGGCCTCCCAAAGAGCTGAGATTATAGTCATGAGCCACCATGCTCAGCCAAATACTTTTAAAAGTATAGACCAGGCACATAAAAGTTTAGGCCAGGCACAGTGGCTCATGCCTGTAATCCCAGCACTTTGGAAGACTGAGGCAGAAGGATCGCTTGAGGTCAGGAGTTTGAGACCAGCCTGGGTAACGTAGCAAGACTCTGTCTCTACAAAAAACTTTGAAAAGTAGCTGGGTGTGGTGGCATTCACCTGTAGTCCCTGCCACTTGGGAGGCTGAGACAGGAGGACTACTTGAGCATAGGAGGTCAAAGCTGCAGTGAGCTGTGATCACGTCACTGTACTCTACCCTGGGTGACAGAGGGAGACCCTGTCTCGAAGAAAAAATAAATAAATAAGTGTAAAAAATCTAGAGTTAAACAATATCTTAATTCCCCTTTTAATCAGGGATCTCAAAATACTTCACCTCTCTCATCCTCCTGCCAAATTATATTCTGCCTTTTTTATCCCACAGTTATTTTATGACTTTTTTGTATACAATGTTGGTTTAGATTTACTAAAATATTTACCATTTTATTTGTTCACCATTCTTTCTTGCACTTCAGATCGTTCTTACGACATCAGATACCTCCTTCCTAAACTATGCCTTTAGAAATCGCCTTGGTGAAAGTCGGATTTTAAAATATCTGTTTTTGTTCATCCAAAAATATCTTTATTAAGATATTTTTTGGACGAGTGAACAATTCTAGGTTAACAGTTAAAATTGACCCTTGAATAACATTGCGGATAGGACCGCTGACCCCCAATGGAGTTGAAAATCTGCGTATAACTTTGACTCTCCAAAAAGTAACTACTAATAGACTACTGTTGGCGGGAGGCTTACCAGTAACATAAACAGTTGATTGACAGATATTTTGTATGTTACATGTATTATACACTGTGGTCTTACCACAAAGTAAGCGAAAGAAAAGAAAATCATAAGGAAGAGAAAAGATATTTACTGTTCATTAAGTGGAAGTGGATCATCATAAGGGTCTTTAGCCTTGTCTTCATGTTGAGTAGGCTGAGGAGGAAGAGGGGTTGGTCTTGCTGTCTCCGGGGTGGCAGAGCAGGAAGGAAATCAGAGTAGAAGTGGACCCACACAGTTCAAACCTGTGTTGTTCAAGGGTGAACTATTTCCCAAAATACTATAAAGAGATGACACAACTGTTTTTTGGATGTCACTGTTGTTGACAAGTCTGCTTCCAATCGAATTATCTCCTCCTAGATAATCTGACTTTCCTTTCTGAATGCCTTTAAGATCCTCTCTGTCTTTGATATTCTTCACTTTGACTACTGTGTATGTGCATGTGTGTGTGTTTATGTGCATGTGGAGAGGGCTAATCCTTGAAGATCTACCTTATTTCTCATGAGCTCAGCAATGCTTTAAAACGTATATTTTTTCCACGATCCTGTTGTTTCTTAAGAGGAAGATCCTTCAGAGTACCTGGTCTGCCACAATTCCAGAAGCAGAAGTCTATGATGCTTTGTACGTGCACAGTCCTGCGTATGCACAGTGGCATGGTGGAAACCTCTGGGTGCACACATCCCTCCATGCCTACATCCGTATGTGGGAGCCGTTAGTGTGCACATCCCTCTGCTAGTTTTCTAGCTGAAATGCAAATCCTTCAGGTCAGGGGATTCGCTTTCTGTCACTCTCATTCCCTCCTGACAACCTTACAGTACTTACTCCCCACGGTCAGAGTAAGCACTGGCTGCTGTCTGGTTTTTTTACCTATTGGGAAAAGGAGTGTTAGTCAGGGTTCTCCAGAGGGACAGAATAATACGGTGTGTGTACGTGTGTGTGTGTGTGTTTATTAGGGAGAACTGGCTCATACGATCACAAGGCAAAGTCCCACAATCTGCAAGCTGGGGAAGAGAGAAGCTGGCAGTGGCTCAGTCTGAATTTGAAAGCCTCAAACCAAGGAAGCTGACAATGCAGCCTTCAGTCTGTGGCCAAAGGCCCGAGAGCCCCTGGCAAGCCGCTGGTGCAAGTCCCAGAGTCCAAAGGCCAATGAACCTGGAGTCTAGTGTCTAAGGGCAGGAGGAGCGGGAGGAAGCATCCAGCACGGGAGAAAGAAAGCGGCCAGAAGCCCCAGCGAGAAAGGGGATCCCACCTCTTCCACCTGCTTTTGTTGTAGTCATGCTGGCACTGAGGGTGGGTCTTCCTCTCCTGGTCCACTGATTCAAATGCCAACCTCCTCTGGCAACACCCTCATAGATATACCCAGAAACAATACTTTGTGTCCTTCAGTCCAATCAAGTGCACACCTAATATTAACCATCACAAGGAGAAATGCTGGGAGAGCCATGGCGGGCCCAGCCCCTCCTCACCGCATCCTCTGCTTCTCCATCTGTCTTATCCACAGCTCTGCCCCTGAGGACTGCACGTCCTTCAGCATCAACGCCTCTCCAGGGGTGGGCGTGAATATTGCCCACAGCCCTCCAGCCAAGAAGAAGTCCACAGGTTCCTCCACATGGCCCCTGGACCCTGAGGTAGAGGTGACCCTGACGATGAAAGCAGCCAGTGGTAGCACAGGCGACCAGAAGGTGAGTGTCATAGCTGTGGGATGGCAGTGTGGATGGATTTCAGCAGGGCAGCCACTCGCACTCTGTCCTGCCGTAATCCACAGCACCAACCTGGCAGAGCCTCTTTCCCTGTGCAAAAGCTCATGATGGCTTCTTCCAGCCATAGTGTCCCCGAGGACAATAATATACGGCTGCTGGGGGTTCATGGAGGTCAGGGTTTAGATTAAACTCTATTCAGCAAATCTTTAGTCAGTACCTAGCATGTGCCAGACGCTGCTAGACACTGCCAGGCACTGGGAATCCAGAAATGAACAAGACAGCTGAGGGTGCAGCCCTCATGGGCTCATATAACCTGTGAGTGGTGGTGTCAGAGAATCTACTGGTAAACAAACAATTGCAAATGATGCTGAGTTCTGTGGAGGCCACAGACAGGTAGCCCCATGAAACGCTGGTCCATGCTCCTGAATCGGTTTCCTGTGTCTGGTGTAGAAGATCACCATGGTGGCTGGGCACAGTGGCTCATACCTGTAATCCCAGCACTTTGGGAGGCCGAGGCGGGTGGATCACCTGAGGTCAGGAGTTTGAGACCAGCCTGGCCAACATGGTGAAACCCCATCTCTACTAAAAATACAAAAATTAGCCAAGCGTAGTGGCGAGTGCCTATAATCCCAGCGACTCAGGAGGCTGAGGCAGGAGAATCGCTTGAACCTGGGAGGGAGAGGTTGCAGTGAGCCAAGATCGCACCACTGCACTCCAGCCTGGGTGAAAGAGCGAAACTCCATCTCAAAAAAAAAAAAGAAAGAAAATCACCATGGTTTGCTTAAAACAACAGAAACGTATCCTGTCACTGTTCTGGGGTTCAGAAGTCTGAGGTCAAGGTGCCAGCAGGGCCAGATTTTTCTGGAGGCTCCAGGAGAGAGTAATTATTTGCCTCTTCCAGCTCCTGGGGGCTGTCTGACTTGTGGCTCTATCACTCTAGTCTGCTTCCATGGTCACACTGCCTCTGCCCCGTCTCTGTGGAATCCCCCTCTGCCTCTCTCATAAGAGCACTTGCCATGGGATTTAGGGCCCAACTGGATAGTCCAGGGTGATCTCCTCATCTCAAGATCCCTTTTTTTTTTTTTTTTTTTTTTTTTAATTGAGACAGAGTCTTGCTGTGTTGCACAGGCTGGAGTGCAGTGGCACAATCTCGGCTCACTGCAACCTCCGCCTCCTGGGTTCAAATGATTCTCCTGCCTCAGCCTCCCAAATAGCTGGGATTACAGGCAACCGCCACCACACCCAGCTAATTTTTGTATTTTTTTTAGTAGTAACGGGGTTTCGCCATGTTGGTCAGGCTGGTCTCAAACTCCTGACCTCAAGTGATCCGCTCACCTTGGCCTCCCAAAGTGCTGGGATTACAGGCATGAGCCACCACGTCTGGTCTCAAGATCCTTAACTTACATCTGCAAGATTTTTTTTTCCAAATGAAATCACATCCACAAGTTCCAGGGATTAGGATGTGGATGTATCTTTTTGGGGGACCACCATTCCACCTACCATACCCCCTTTGCCTGTAGATGGGCTCAACAGGACCCTCTGGGGTTCCCATAGATCTCTGGGCCACTTGTTCCCAGCAGAACCAGCCAAGCAGGCTTCTCCCTGGGGGAACACAGAGCTTGACTATCCAGGCAGGCTGGGGAGGGGGTGGTCAGGGAAGGCTTCCTGAAAGAAGCAGCAAGCTGAAGGATGACACAAACTACCCACCTAAGAGCAGGAGACAGGAGAGAGCTTGACGCAGAAGGGCAGCCTGTGTGCACTCTCTGGATGAGAAAAGGGTGAGACACGTGTTGGGGAAAATGAGGAAGTTCTGTATGGCAAGAAAGGAAGATGGAGAGGGAGTGAGGGAGTCAGTTTGAAGAGTTTGGTATCAGGGACCTCATTTTCTGTGAACAACAGGAAGCCAACAAAAAGTTTTCAGCCAGCAGATAGCAAGACAGCATTTATAATTTAGAAAGATCCCGGCCGGGCGTAGTGGCTCACACCTGTAATCCCAGCACTTTGGGAGGCCAAGACGGGTGGATCATGAGGTCATGAGATCGAGACCATCCTGGCTAACATGGTGAAACCCCGTCTCTACTGAAAATACAAAAAAATTAGCCGGGCGTGGTGGCGGGCGCCTGTAGTCCCAGCTACTCGGGAGGCTGAGGCAGGAGAATGGCGTGAACCCGGGAGGCAGAGCTTGCAATGAGCGGAGATTGCACCACTACACTCCAGCCTGGGCGACAGAGCAAGACTCCATCTCAAAAAAAAAAAAAAAGAATAAGAAAGAAAGAAAGATCCCACTGACTGTGGCCTAACAAGTAGACAGGAACTAGGGAGTGAATGGGAAGCAGGGAGACCAGACAGAAGGCTGACACCATGGTCCAGGCAGAGGCAGTGATGGCCGTGGCATTTTCCTGGATTTCCACTGTCTACAGGGCAGGTCTGAACACCTCAGTGTGTCCCCTCAGGAGCTCCTTTTCCTCTGGTGGCAGCTCTTTGGCTCTGCTTTGGGAAACTCCCCACCACCATTTTGCTTGGATGTGTCAACCCAGATGCTCCACCCTCTTCTGGCCAATCAGAAGTGTTCTCCTAGGATTTCTGAACCTTGGGCACAGGGGATTGGTATTTTCTCATTTCTTCCTGAAGAGACCTCCACCCACTCAAAGCTCCTGCCCCGATACCCCAGGACCCGGCCTTTCCACGATCTGATTCTTCAGGTCTTTCCTTGATCCCTTCTGCTTGCCAGAGTCAGCTCTGTGGCTTATGATTAGCTCTCTCCTTCTACTGCCTCTTCTGCCCCTTCTCCAGCTGCTGGGCCCCTACTCCCGTTCCAAGATCTACCTCAAAGCTCACTCCTTCACAAACCACCCTGCCAGGCAGAGTGTCTCCATTGCTGGGACCCCATAGGACGCTCTTCTGTAGCACCAGTCATTCAAGCTTTTTGCTTTCCCTACATTTCCATCGGATGGGGCCACTCCTTACAGGCTAGGAGCCCATCTTTGTCTCCCCAGTGCCCTACCCTGAGCTGGCACATAGCAGGGGTCCAGTGGGTGTTTGTTGAATGACTGAGAGAAGTCATTAGTGATCTGCTCTCCCATAGGTTCAGATTTTATACCATGGACCCAAGACTCCACCAGTCAAAGCTGTACTCTATCTCACCGGGGTGGGTAAGTGACAACCAGGATCCTAGAGTGCCGTCTCATCCCCTACTCACCTCCTAATCCCTGCAGGATGTCTCTGTAGGAGAAACTATACCTGGAGCTTATTTTATACTAAGCAGAGGAAAAGCATGGTTTCTAGCCAGTCAGACATCTGGGAGTTCAGAAATATTCCATCCCTAGTCAGTGAACCACAAAGAAATACAATGTGGGTGTGGTGGTGTGGGGAACTTTAATTACATCTTAACATTTTACTTTTCAAGTTAGGAAGTAGGTACATGGATTTTCAATACATGCATCTCCATTCCTTTTTTTTGAGACAGAGTCTTACTCTGTCACCCAGGCTGGAGTGCAGTGGCACAATCTCGGCTCACTGCAACTTGCGCCTCCTGGGTTCAAGCGATCCTCCTGCCTCAATGTCCCTAGTAGCTGGGACTACAGGTACACACCACCACGCCCGACTAATTTTTGTATTTTTAGTAGTAACGGGGTTTCACCATGTTGGCCAGGCTGGTCTCAAACTCCTGACCTCAGGTGATCTGTCCTCCTTGCTCTCCCAAAGTGCTGAGATTACAGGCGTGAACCACTGAGCCCAGCCCTCTATTCCTTTTTGATACCTCAAATATCTGTAACAAAAAGTGGATGATGACACTGTCTTATACAATAATATAGACAGTGTTCCCCAAATTCCATTATTTATATCTCATCTTCACCATTTCTGCCATATCAATGATCCACCTATACACATATTTATGTAATGTTCCTCTTTAAGTAAAATCCATTCTTTAACTTGACCTCATTTTGAACAATAATATCATGATTAGTATCATTATGTGTATTAAATATATAAGTAGCAGCCAGACATGGTGGCTCATACCTGCAATCCCAGCACTTTGGAAGGTGGAGACAGGAGGATCGCTTGAGCCCAGGAGTTTGAGACAATCCTGTCTCTACAAAAGATTTTAGAAAATTAGCTGAGCATGGTGGCATGTGCCTGTAGTACCAGCTACCCAAGAGGCTGATGTGTGAGGATTGCTTCAGCCCAGAAGGTCAAGACTGCAGTGAGCCATGATTGTGCCACTGCACTCCAGCCTGGGTGACAAGAGTGAGACCCAGTTTCAAAAACTAAAAAATATATATATACACACACACACACATATATGTATAATATGTAGCATATAGAATCTTCAGGTTTCATTTCATTAATGCATTTCATTCATTAATACATATTTAAATAATACTAATACAGGACTTAATTGCCAGGCATTGTGCTAAGACTTTACATTTAATCCTTACAGCAGTCCAGTGAAATTGGTATTATTACTATCCCATTTTACAGATGAGGAAACTGAGGCACAGAGTTAAACAGACTTGTCCAAGGTCACCCAATTAGTTAGTAAAGGTGTCGGGAAGTCCAGACTACAAAAGGACAATGCTTCCCTGGCCCTAAGACATGGCTAGGAATATGTTTAGAAGGTCATCTGGGTCAGTCTCACGTGGGACAAGGGTCACCATATCATGCTGTGGGGCACACAGATCTATTTTATTGGAATGACCTTGTGGTCATATATTCGGATGAAGGAGGAAGGATTTACAAACAAATGTTTGCTTTCTCAGCCAAGCCATTTGGACAGAGTAGGGGCATGTTCAGGGTTGCAATTTGTCCCCAGATAGAGTTACAACACATGTCAAGAAGAGCCGGTGGGGCTGGTGTCACCACTGGGTCCCCCACCCCAAGGTCACTGAGGGCTGGGGCCACAGTCTTTTGAGAGCCTGGCAGGGTGTGCCTGCAGAGGCTTCACATCGAACCTCTCTTTGCGGTGGCTGGGAATTCTTTCCAAAATCCCTGGGGGTGGCCAGACGCGCAGGGTCTGGTGGGCATCACAGTTGAGGCCCCGCTGAAGGGGAACAGGTATGGTCAGAGGCCCCAACTCTGCTGTCCGAACTGTAGCCAGACTTCCTGGGGGCCATGGGGGAGGGATGTCTTGAACCTGTGTCTCCTCTGAAGGGCAGGAAGAGGGGCTCTCACTATGGGTGCACACAGTCCCCTGGGGAAAGGACCTGCCCATTTGGGGCCAGGCTGGTTGCCCCAACCCCGGACCCTCACCAACCCTCTCCTCTTACTTGGTGGAATTTCAGAAATCTCCCTGTGCGCAGACATCACCCGCACCGGCAAAGTGAAGCCAACCAGAGCTGTGGAAGACAAGGTACCGCTCACCCAAACGCTCCTTTCCTAGTTCTGCTGGATTCTCCCCGGGCGCCCCCTTGTGGTGATGGGGTAAATGCTGGTCTGTCTCACGCATCCCATGTTAACTGTTAAAAAAAAAAAGGGGGGGGGGGCGGAGAAAATTAGCATCGCCATTAATATTTTGGTTTATGTATTTCCCATCTATTTTACAAAATCGGATTTTCACCAATTGTGGGTTCAGAAAATGTGTTATCCTACAAACTGGAAACGCTACTGAGTCACCCAGTTAATACACAGCAGAGAGGAAATTCGTGGGCAGGTCTCGACTCTGGCTCAAAAACTCCCTACTCCATGTTCTATGACTGATGGGAGAGATTTCTGCAGAGCTGCCTACGTGGGGCAATAACAGAGAAAGGAAGAAATGGCAGGGGGAGAGGCGGGAAGGAGCCAGGTGGGGAGACGGAGGGTGTGTTGTGGAAAGACAAGATGGTGGTATGTGCAGAAGGGACACGTGAACGCTGTCTTAAACCAGAGTCTTCAGGTAAACCTGAAACCCCAGCGCTGCCTGCACCATTTTATGCTGGTGTGCACTGGGGGCTGTGACCTGTAAAAAGATGAAGATCCTTTGTGGGGTCAGCAAGAGTGGGAAGAAAAATTACAACTCTAGCAGTAGAACCTATCCCTGTAACCATCCCGACACGCAGTCATTTCCTGCGGGCAAACGCTCTCCCGCGAAGGGAGGAGCCATCGCTATTAGATCCCTGTAGGGTGGGGCTGCTTAATGTGCTTTAATCTTTGGACAGATATTAACTGGCTTCTAAGAATAGTACCACACTTTGCTGAATGAGTAATTAAGAGTTCACATAATAGTAACTATTTAGATTAGAATCTTGACATACATATTTAGCTGCATTTGGTTTGTCAAGCTCAACGTTTTATTTATTTATTTATTTATTTTTGAAATGGAGTCACGCTCTGTCTCCCAGGCTAGAGTGCAGTGGCACCATCTCGGTTCACTGCAACTTCCGCCTCCGGGGTTCAAGCGATTCTCCTACCTCAGCCTCCTGAGTAGCTGAGATTATAGTTGTGCGCCTCCACGCCCAGCTAATTTTCATATTTTTAGTAGAGACAGGGTTTCGCCATGTTGGCAAGGCTGGTCTTGAACTCCTGACCTCAGGTGATCTGCCTGCCTTGGCCTCCCAAAGTGCTGGGATTACAGGTGTGACCCACCCCTCCTGGCTAACATGTCTTGAAAGCTATTAAAATCTATGTGACTGTCCTTTTTTTAAATGGATGAATTGTGTTTTGGGTGAATTTAGTTGTGACTTTCGCAGTAAAAGGCAAAAATCCACTCTTGAGATCAAAGAATTAATTGATATGGGAGCAAGATGTGTAAACGGCACTGGGCTAAAGAGGTGATGGGGGCAGGGCGTGGTGGCTCACGCCCGTAATCCCAGCACTTTGGGAGGCTGAGGCGGGCAGATCATGAGGTCAAGAGATTGAGACCATCCTGGCCATCATGGTGAAACCCTGTCTCTGCTAAAAATACAAAAATTAGCTGGGCACGGTGGCACGCGCCTGTAGTCCCGGCTACTCAGGAGGCTGAGGCAAGAGAATCACTTGAACCCGGGAGGTGAAGGTTTCAGTGAGCTGAGATCACACCACTGCACTCCAGCTTGGTGAGGGAGCAAGACTCCGTCTCAAAAAGAAAAAAAAAAAGGTGATGGGAAGTTGCTATGCCTCTTGCAAGAGTTGGAGGGCTCTACGCTAGTTTCTAAGCATGACTCTTCTCTGCTGGTGTCCAGAGGACCTGGACCTGGGGCCCTTGTGGACAGGGTGCCATCCTGCTGGTGAACTGTGACAGAGACAATCCTGAATCTTCTGCCATGGACTGCGAGGATGACGAAGTGCTTGACAGCAAAGGTAAAGAGCATTAGCTAGCTAACAGGAAGGGTTTTTTACAAAGCCCTTTTGCCCACATGGCCTGAACCTGGTGATGGTCCTTTTAAATAAGGGTTATTGAAAGCATGTTCTTGTTGGCACATCCGTTTTATAGGTGAAGCAATGGACAAAGGCCCTTGCGGGGGGCAAGTGACCTCTCCAAGCTAACACAGCGGTCAGGGAAGAGCTGAGGCCAGTGCTGCCTCCTGATGCCTCCTACGGGCCCCAGTTTCCATGCCTCACCCCGCTGCCCAACCTAAATCCTCTTGGGTCAAACCTGGAGCCTGAAATCATTCGAAAGGAAAGCTTCTCATTCCCAGACTCACATCAGAGCAGCCCCTGAGACCTCTGCCATAGGCCGGGCACCACCCTGAGCACTTTGGAATGATTAACTCATCTGATCTTCCAACACAAAGCTTTATAAATGGGAAAACCAAGACACTGGGGAACTTAAGCAATTTGCCCAAGGTCACAGCATTGATACGTAGCAGACTCGGGGTTTGAACACCAGACGTCCCAACACCAGAGCGGGTTTAGGGGCATGAGGATGGTGGGGGATGCAAGACCTCTGCAGGCAAACCTCTGGGCTGCTGAGGGTGGATCTGGGGTTGAAGGGAGGATACATTATCCACCTGCGCTAGAGGAAGGTGCTGAGGGGCTCCGGCTGGCAGGCCTTCCTGGGGAGCTCTTAGAATAACATAGAAATGGATGTATTTTCAAGTTGCATATAGTTGGCCTGGCCCGATGCCAGGGGACAGTCTCTGTACAGTACCTGGCATGCAGTAATAATCACAACAGCTACCCTTTGTGGGCACTCCTGGGGTGCCAGGAGCTGTTATAAGCACTGTGTATCACCTCACTTTATCTTCACGACAGCTCTGTGCTGGGTGCAACTCTTGCCCCTGTCTTAGTGATGAGGAAACAGGCAGAGAGAGCTGAAATCACTTTCCTACGCCCACACAGATCCCAGATTCAAATCAAATTGACCCCAAAGCCTTTAAGCCCTTGGCTATCAGTCAGTCCCCTCGGAAGGCATCTCTTGACTCTCCCCACCCTCTACCACTTCTTGGCTATTGTTCAAGTTGGTTCACAAACTTCACTTCTCGCTTAGGACCAGCACAGAAACCTCTCATTCGTTCATTGCACAAATCTCAGCTGAGCTCCTGCCATGTGCTGGTCATCGTTCTAGCGAGTTCTCGGCTTTCTAGGTTCAAGATTCAGGGAACATTGCAAGGAACAAAATATTAATAAATGTGGTCCCCGCTTTGCTGAGGTTACATCCTCAGCTCATCCTAGTGGGAGGAGACCAAAACCTTAATGAGTTCTCATTCCAAAATGAAAACCATCATGAAAATACTCAAAATAGCATAAAGAAAAGAAAACCAGGCAACATGGTAAAGGGAGGTCTCAGGGGAGCGGTGGGGTGCGAGGCTCCTCCAGCAGGTGGCTATGGGAAACCAGCAGTGGTCTCAGGGGCCTGTGACTCAGACAATGCCCTTCTCATCCCAGACCTGAAGGACATGTCCCTGATGACCCTGAGCACGAAGACCCCCCAGGACTTCTTCACTAAGCATACACTGGTGCTCCACGTGGCCAGGTCTGAGATGGACAAAGTGAGGGTGTTTCAGGCCACACGTAAGTCATCCCCATCTGTGTTCCCTCCCTGCCCTGGCCAATGGGGCACAATTCTGTCACACAGCTGTGTGGCAGATAAATCCTGAGCACCTACTATGTGCCGAGTTCTAAGAACAGCAGACACAGCAGTAGGCAAGACAGACAACATCTCATCTATTACCTTCTAGATGGAGGACACAGACAAAATGACTCGTTATTGCTCCCTGCTTCTCTCTCTCTCTATCTCTCTCTCTCACACACACACACACACACATGCACACACACACCACTCCTGGTTATAGACTTTGAGTGCAAGCTGATGGTATGTGGCATGTGATCATTTGTTCGGCAACATCCTGCTAATCAGAGACATCAGGAACTTCTCAGTGGCCCACGAGCACCTGGAACTAAGTAGGTGCCAGACTTGGTCCTAGGCATGAGGCACAGAGCCATGACTATGACCAAGTCCCTGCCTTCACGTTGCTTTCATCTTAGTGGCTGGGAGAACTATAGGGAAAATAATTACATAAAACACCTAGTGTGTCCAACGCTGTGACCTGCTATGTAGAAGAATGCGGCAGGGAAGGAGATGTGGAGTGAGGACTGGAAGTGGGGGTGTGTGGAGAGAGGGTGGCCAGGGAAGGTGTCCCCCATGAGGTGCCATTTGAGCAGAGGGAGGTACAGGAACAGCCAGGCAGACACCTAGGGGAAGGGCGTTCCAGGCAGAGGGAACGGCAAGTGCGTGGACCCTGCCTGAGGTGAGATGGTGCCTGTGGTTTGGAGGAATGCAGGGAGGCCAGTGCAGCTGCGGCGGAATGTGCAAGGGTTAAAGCGGTGGACGAGGGTGGAAGAGACAGGGCAGAGGGGACGGGTGAGGTCAGGTAGGTGTATGTTGACTTTGGCTTCTGGGTGGAAGGAGATGGAGAAGGCCATGGGAGGGTTTTTCCTGCAGGGCCTGACAATCATTCTGATCCTGATCATTCTGCCTAATCGACTCCATGGTTTTTTTTTTTTTTTTTTGGAGAGTCTCACCCTGTTGCCCAGGCTGGAGTGCAGTGGTGCTATCTCGGCTCACTGCAGCCTCCACCTCCTGGGTTCCAGCGATTCTCCTGCCTCAGCCTCCCCAGTAGCTAAGGTTACAAGCATGTGCCATCACATCCAGCTAATTTTTGTATTTTTAGTAGAGACGGGATTTCACCAGGCTGGCCAGACTGGTCTTGAACTCCTGACCTCAAATGATCCACTTGCCTCAGCCTCCCCAAGCACTAGGATTATAGGCACCACACCCAGCCTCTGTTTCTTTTTCTTTTTTCTTTTCTTTTCTTTCTTTTTTTTTTTTTTTTGAAACAGAGTCTGTCTCTGTCACCAGACTGGAATGCAGTGGCGCAATCTCGACTCACTGCAACCTCCACCTCCCAGGTTCAAGCCATTCTCCTGCCTCAGCCTCCCGAGTAGCTGGGATTACAGGCTTGCGTCACCACGCCCAGCTAATTTTTTGTATTTTTAGTAGAGATAGGGTTTCACCATGTTGGCCATGCTGGTCTCGATCTCCTGACCTTGTGATCCTCCTGCCTCAGCCTCCCAAAGTACTGGGATTACAGGCATGAACCACTGCACCCGGCCTGTGTCATTCTTAAAGTGATTAAACTGACATTGATTTGCTGACAGGTCGACTTATTGCCTCTACCCAGGCATCACTTTCTCCAGGAAGTCCTCAGGGATTTCCTCTATCACAGCTGTCTGCTATTTTTATGATCTCTGCTCCTCCCTACTCACCCTTAAGAACTGTGCACTCTCTGGGGGTAAGGATAGGAGGACAGTGACTCTGTCTCCCTGGTCCCCTGCTGTGTCCCTGTCCCCCGCTGACATCTGGCTAGAGCAGATGCTCAGGAATTAGTGAAGGAATGGTGTATACTGGACTTCCTGTAAAGTTTGGAATGGCTCAGGCACCCCTGACACACCCTTCCGGGACTTCAGCCAGGGAGCAGTGTCCCAGCTGAGACTTTGGTCCTTTTCTCCTAAGGGGACTGACCAGATTTGGCTGCAAGGGGTTCTCTAATGGTGGCACGTG
This sequence comes from Chlorocebus sabaeus, assembly GCF_047675955.1. Classification (NCBI taxonomy): domain Eukaryota; kingdom Metazoa; phylum Chordata; class Mammalia; order Primates; family Cercopithecidae; genus Chlorocebus; species Chlorocebus sabaeus. The sequence goes on along the minus strand of NC_132923.1, from coordinate 119,726,665 downwards.
GTGACCCTGGGAAAGGCTTCTGGGGAGCACTGGGGAGAGGAGGAAAGGTCTTCAGAAGTGGGGACGCAGACCCGAGTCTCCCCTGCCTCTCTCCTAGGGGGCAGACTGTCCTCCAGGTGCAGGGTAGTCCTGGGTCCCAAGCAGCCCTCTCACTACCTGATGGTCCCAGGCGGAAAACACAACATGGACTTCTACGTGGAGGCCCTCGCTTTCCCAGACACCAACTTCCCAGGGCTCATTACCCTCACCGTCTCCATGTTGGACACGTCCAAACTGGTAGGCCGAGAAGGCAGCCCTGCATCGGGGGCCTGACCTTCCAGGCAGTGGCGTGGCTGGGGAAGGGGGACTCCAAACAACGACCAGAAGTGGTAGGTGCTGGGCCCTGGTGGTGGTGACAGCCCCTGCCTCCCCACCCCCCACCCCCTGCAGGAGCTCCCCGAGGCTGTGGTGTTCCAAGACAGCGTGGTCTTCCGCGTGGCGCCCTGGATCATGACCCCTAACACCCAGCCCCCGCAGGAGGTGTACGTGTGCAGGTGAGAGGCCCGGGGGTGCTGGGGTGGGCCCAGACACCTCGGGAGGAGCCCTGGGCCAGCAACAAAGAGCCCGAGTTCCATCTGCAGCACTCAGTGTGTGATGGAAAAGCAGTCACCCCTCCTTGCCCACTGAGAGCTTTGCCGCTTCTTGGGGGCTCTAAAAAGGTGGGGAGGTTCCTTACTGTTGTTGTCATTGCCTTAGTCCTGCCTTGATGCAGCTGAGGCTACGTTAGCTCCCAGGGGCCTGTAGAGTGTGGCCCATGGACCTTGTGCACCAGAAACTCCTGGGAACTCTTTTAAAGTGTACCTTTCTGGACTAGGCACAGTGGCTCATGCCTGTAACCCCAGCAATTTGGGAGGCCAAGGCAGGTGGATCACTTGAGGTCAGAAGTTTGAGACCAGCCTAGCCAACATAGTGAAACCCTGTCTCTACTAAAAAATACAACTAGTCGGGTGTGGTGGCACATGCCTGTAATCCCAGCTACTCAGGAGGCCAAGGTACAAGAATTGCTTGAACGCTGGAGGCGGAGGTTGCGGTGAGCTGAAATTGTGCCACTGCACTCCAGCCTGGGCAACAGAGCGAGACTCCATCTCAAAAATGAAATAACCAGCCTGGTCAACATGGTGAAACCTCGTCTCTACCAAAAATACAAAAAATTAGCCGGCTGTGGTGGCGGGCAGGCACCTGTAATCCCAGCTACTCGGGAGGCTGAGGCAGGAGAATCGCTTGAACCCAGGAGGCCGACGTTGCAGTGAGCCAAGATCACACCATTGCACTCTAGCCTGGGTGACAGAGCAAGACTCTGTCTCAAGAAAAATAAAAATAATAAAAATTAAAAATTGAATTCAATTAAAATTAAATAAAATGCACCTTTCTGGCTGCCTGTGAGCTGCTGGGTCTTATCCCTGGGGAAGGGCCAATCTGCGTTTTGGGGAGGTCCAGGCAATCTTCCTGCAGTCTGAGAGCTCCTGACAAGTGTGCTGGGGTCTCAGGAGACCTTCTCCTCCCCTCTTCTGATTGCTTCAGGGGCAGAAGAGTAAGAGGGTAACCTGGTGGACAGGACGCAGGCCGGAATCCAGTAAGGACTGTATTCCAGTCCCAGCACTGTTCCAGGTGGTGTGACCTTGAACAGTGAACTCATATTCTGTCTTCTCCCAGATTGATATGGTTTGGCTCTGCGTCCCCACCCAAATCTCATCTTGAATTGTACTCCCATAATTCCCACATGTTCTGGGAGGGACCTGGTGGGAGATAATTTGAATCATGGAGGTGGTTCCACCCATACTGTTCTCATGGTAGTAAATAAGTCTCAGGAGATCTGATGGTTTTATCAGGGGTTTCCGCTTTTGCATCTTCCTCATTTTCTCTTGCCGCCGCCGTGTAAAAAGTGCCTTTCGCCTCCCGCCATGGTGTCTCCAGCCACGTGGGAGTATAAGTCCTATTAAACCTCTTTTCCTTCCTAGTCTCAGGTATGTTTTTATCAGCAGTGTGAAAATGGACTAATACAGTAAATTGCTACCAGTAGAGGGGGGGCCTTACTGAAAAGATACCCAAAATGTGGAAGTAACTTTGGAACTGGGTAACAGACAGAGGTTGGAACAGTTTGAAGGGCTCAGAAGAAGACAGGAAAATGTGGGAAAGTTTGGAACTTTCTAGAGACTTGTTGAATGGCTTTGACAAAAATACTGATAATGATATGAACAATGAAATCCAGACTGAGATGGTCTCAGATGGAGATGAGGAACTTGTTGGGAAGTGGAGCAAAGGTGACTTTTGTTATGTTTTGCAAAGGGACTGGTGGCATTTTGTCCCTGCCCTAGAGATTTGTGGAACTTTGAAGTTGAGAGAAATGATTTAGGGTGTCTGGCAGAAGAAATTTCTAAGCAGCAAGCCATTCAAGATGTGACTTGGGTGCTGTTAAAGGCATCCAGTTTTAAAAGGGAAGCAGAGCATAAAGGTTCAGAAAAGTTGCAGCCTGACAATGCAATAGAAAAGAAAATCTCATTTTCTGAGGATAAATTCAAGCCAACTGCAGAAATTTGCATAAGTAACAAAGAGCTTAATGTTAAGCCCCAAGGCAATGGGGAAAATGTCTCCAGGGCATGTCAGAGGTCTTCACAGTGGCCCCTCCCATCACAGGCCCAGAGGCCTAGGAGAAAATGGTTTTGTGGGCCAGGCTCAGGGTCCCCATGCTATATGCAGCCTAGGGACTTGGTGCTCTGCATCCCAGCTGCTCTAGCCATGACAAAAAGGGGCCAACATAGAGCTCAGGCCATAGCTTCAGAGGGTACAAGCCCCAAGCCTTGGCAGCTTCCACATGGTGTTGAGCCTGCAAGTGCACAGAAGTCAAGAACTGGGGTTTGGGAACCTCTGCCTTGATTTCCAAAGATGTGTGGAAATGCCTGGATGCCCTGGCAGAAGTTTGCTGCAGGGATGGGGTTCTCATGGAGAACCTCTGCTATGGCAATGCAGAAGGGAAATGTTGGGTTGGAGTCCCCACACAGAGTCCCTGCTGGGATACCACGTAATGGAGCTGTGAGAAGAGGGCCACTGTCCTCGAGACCCCAGAAGGGTAGATCCACTGACAGCTTGCACCATGTGGCTGGAAAAGTCACAGACGCTCAACATTAGCCTGTGAAACCAGTCTCCCAGGAGGGAGGCTATATCCTGTAAAGCCACAGGGGCGGAGCTGTCCAAGACCGTGAGAACCCACCTCTTGTGTCAGCATGACCTGGATGTGAGACCTGGAGTCAAAGATCATTTTAGAGCTTTAAAATTTGACTGCCCTGCTGGATTTTGGACTTGCGTTGGCCCTGTAACCCCCTTGTTTTGACCAATTTCTCCCATTTGGAATGGCTGTATTTACCCAACACCTGTAGCCCCATTGTATCTAGGAAGTAACTAACTTGCTTTTGATTTTATAGCTCATAGGAGGAAGAGACTTGCTCTGTCTCAGATGAGACTTTGGATTGTGAACTTTTGGGTTAATGCTGAAATGAGTTAAGATTTTGGGGGACTGTTGGGAATGGATGATTGGTTTTGAAATGTGAGGACATGATATTTGGAGGGGGCAGGGGCAGGATGATATGGTTTGGCTCTGCGTCCCCACCCAAATCTCATCTTGAAATGTACTCCCATAATTCCCATGTGTTGTGGGAGGGACCCAGTGGGAGATAATTTGAATCATGGAGGCAGTTTCTCCCATACTGTTCTCATGATAGTGAATAAGTCTCATGAGATCTGATGGTTTTATCAGGGGTTTCTGCTTTTGCTTCTTCCTCATTTTCTCTTGCCACCACCATGTAAGAAGTGCCTTTCACTTCCCGCCATGGCCTCCCCAGCCATGTGGAACTGTAAGTCTAATTAAACCTCTTTTTCTTCCCAGTCTCAGGTATGTCTTTATCAGCAGCGTGAAAATGGACTAATACATGAATGGAAGGGGTACCCACTAGTTCCTGCCTCATAGCTTGTTAGACGGATTCTATGAGCTAATGCCTGCTAAGAACAGATGGACTGGACATGCCAGGAGCCTCTGTTCAGGCCACAGGTGACCCCTGAGCACCTGTGTGTCCCTTCCCATTGTTCCAGGCCGAGCTTCAAAATCCAGAGCACTAAGCAGCTGTTTTTCTGCTCTCTCTAGTATTTTTGAAAATGAGGACTTCCTGAAGTCAGTGACTGCTCTGGCCATGAAAGCCAGATGTAAGCTGACCATCTGCCCTCAGGAGGAGAACATGGATGACCAGTGGATGCAGGTATGTGCCCTGTGGGGCAGGCAGGGTGAATGTCCCTAAGGGCCAAGAGACACTTGGGGTACCCAGGCTCCTGGGGTTCAGCCTTGTGCCTCACTGGCCACCCTTCCTTAGATGGACAGGGAGGTAGGAACCTGAGAGGTCTTGGGACGGGAGGCTCGAGCAAGTGATTTGTCTGACGTTTGCTGTGGGCCACTGCAGGCCACTGCGGTCACCAAGATGAAAGCCACCTTCCTGCTTGAAAACACCAGGGTGGCCTCGGGAAGTGACTTGAAGCTCAGGAGATTGATGCTCAACCAGCCCCTCAAGTGGTCCTCCCTCCAGGCTGTCCATCTTGGGCTCAGCTACCAAACCAGGTCACTGTTAAGCCCCAAGGCAATGGGGAAAATGTCTCCAGGGCATGTCAGAGGTCTTCACGGCAACCCCTCCCGTCACAGGCCCAGAGGCCTAGGAGAAAATGGTTTCGTGGGCCAGGCCCAGGGTCCCCATGCTACATGCAGCCTAGGGACTTGGTGCCCTGCATCCCAGCTGCTCCAGCCGTGGCTAAAAGGAGCTGATGTAGAGCTCAGGCCGTGGCTTCAGAGGAAGCGCTCTAGCACTTTCCATGGCTCCCATCTCCTCCTGCTCAGTCTGTTTCCAGGGCCCTCTCAGCCTGCCTGGCTCCCTCCCCTGAGGCCAGCCTGCCACTGTGCTTGGAAACACCCAATTACCATTCTCTGTTTCCGTGCCACTCCCCCATCATGCCAGGAGTACCCCAAGGACTGAGACTAGGCCTCATCCAGTCCAGCACCCCAATGCCTGGCACTGGGCAGTGCCAGTGGGCATTTGGTGGGTGGCACTGACCCTCCCCAGCACTGCCTTCCTTTGCCTTGGGACCCTGCCCTTCCATGCCGCACCCCTGTGGTGCTACCTCTTGGACCCACCTCCCCATTCCCATCACCCATCTCCAATTCATACCTGTGAATCCCAGCGTGAATTCCTCATCCATAAATTTCCCCCATCACCCCCAGCAGGAATTCAACCCTCTTTCTTTTCACCCTCACACAACATCCTCTCTTCCTTTCTTGCCATTCCGTCTTTTTTTTTTTTTTTTGAGACGGAGTTTCGCTCTCATTGCCCAGGCTAGAGTGCAATGGCGCAATCTCAGCTCACCACAACCTCCGCTTCCCAGGTTCAAGTGATTTTCCTGCCTCAGCCTCCCGAGTAGCTGGGATTACGGGCATGCGCCACCACGCCTGGCCAATTTTGTATTTTAATAGAGATGGCATTTCTCCTTGTTGGTCAGGCTGGTCTTGAACTCCTGACCTCAGGTGATCCACCCACCTCAGCCTCCCAGAGTGCTGGGCTTGCAGGAGTGACTTACTGCACCTGGCCGCCCTTCCATTTTTTTGATACCAGGTTGACTTGTGTGAAATTGCTGATAGGTGCCATTTTTGATTCGCAAGGTGGAACTTTTGTCTGGTTCATCCTAATAGTAACTTATAGTAGTGATTATGTCCAACATCACATCTGCCTGCTAGAATACAAGCCTGCGGAGGCGGAATTTGCAGCAGATTCATTTCTAAAACCTCCCCGTGCTCCTCCTGCCCGCTGCAGTGGCCCAGGCTGGGTCTTATCTGCCTTCCTTTGGGGAGGAGGCCGGGAGCCCTGGTACCAAGAGGCCTTCTCTGGCCCATCCTAGCTGCATCGGGAGCCCCTCCTCCGTGTCCCCACAGACCCTTCAACCCCTCACCCCCTCATCACCTCCTAACCCTGGTGCCCACTGCCTGGCTCCCGGTTTTCTCACCTTGAGGAGGGGTCTGAGTTTTGCTCACCAGGGGTCACCAGCACCAGCCCAGGCACCACCAGGAGTGGGAGGGAAGGGTGCTCCTGCAGGCTCATGGCCTCTCACGCACTGGGCAAATATGGGGCAATAAGCTCTGCTTTCTGAGCCCCTTCTCTGAGATCAAACATCTCATGGGAATGTGCCCTTGACTGCAGGGTGAGAGTGCATGGATGGTTTCATGCCCCCATCCTGGCGTTGGGCACCAAGACCCGGGTAGCACGCACAACAGCCTCCTCTCCACTCACTCCCACAGGATGAAATGGAGATTGGCTACATCCAAGCCCCACACAAAACGCTGCCCGTGGTATTTGACTCTCCAAGGAACAGAGGCCTGAAGGAGTTTCCCGTCAAACGTGTGATGGTACCTGTCTGGGGTGGGGAGAGGGCACGGCTGCCGAAACCCTCTTGTCTTGAAACTCCCTCCTTTTAGCCTGGCTTCCCAGCCTGCGTCTGTGGCTGAGTAACCTGGGGCAAGCAGGTGGAATTCCTACCAAAGTGGGCTTGTGTAGGCGGGGCTTGTTATTTTTGTTATTACCAAGATAAGATCTGGCTCTTCATTTCCCAAAGCCCTTGTGGCCTGTGAGCTCAGCTTGGTCTCCAGGGAACCCTGCCGAGGAGGTGGCTCAGGCTTGGACCTCCCTGTGCTCTTAAAGAAGCTCTTGCTGCATGGCGGAGGTGGGGCCAGGGCTGGAATCTTTCCCAACGCCCAGCTGGAGGCTCCGTCTTATGGGTGGGGTTTGGCCTTCAGGGGCTCCATCTGGGATGTGGGGGATTTGGGGATCAGTGTATCAGTGGTCATTTCCTGGGTGTGACTCTACCAGCCAGAGGCTGTCCATGTGGGGGTGAGAAGTGACATATTGCTGACTCATGCTTGACTAGCCTGGCAGGTTGATGCAAACTCAGCACAGAATAATAATAATAATAGTTGCATTTATTGAGCATGAGTCATGTGTTAGCCAGTGCTGCATTCTTTACCTGCACTGACTCATTTAATTTGATAAACTTTTATGGAGATGCTACCAATAGGCCCATTTTATAGAAGAAGAAACTGAGGCTCAGAGTGAAGTTGGAATTCAAACCCGGCCAGTCCGGCTTGGTGAGCATGCTCTTCCCCGCCCTGCCTCCCTCTCCCTGCTTTCCCAGGAAGACTCCAGGCCTGCACTCTGAGCCCTGGCAGCCCCTTGGCTCAAGGTGCCCAGGGAAAACGACGGAAGGAGTGTGGGGTCCAGGGTTTGCTAGGACAAATGGCTTTCCAACAAGCATCTGTACTGTGCCCCAAGGGAAGGGACAGTGGCCCTGCCCGGACAGAAGGCTTCAGAATGAAACTTCAGTCAAACTCAACGACTTGCCCCGAGGCTTGCTTCCTCCTGGCCAAGCTGTGTGCCGAGCAGTGGAGACGCAGAGATGCTGTTGGATTCACAGTGTGTACTCAGCCATGGGGTCGAGTCCATCCCGTTTCAGCAGCGTTGGGGCAAACCAGCTAGCTGCTACCCTGACTTTGCCCTCTTTCCGCTGCTTTCAGTCGTGCCTGGTTCAGTGGCTGTGTCTCCTACTTTGATGCTCCAAGTATAACAAAGGTCAGATTTTCTGATGCCATGAGTCCTGCTGGACAGACAGACGGACACCTCAGCACCGTTGTCATCCCCTTTCCCACAGACAACTTTGGATGAAGGCAGGCGGCACTGGTCCCTCAGCTAAGCACATCTGCGTATTCCGACTCAGATCACTCAGAATGAGGCCGGGCGCGGTGGCTCATACCTGTAATCCCAGCACTTTGGGAGGCCAAGGAGGGCGGATCACCTGAGGTCAGAAGTTCAAGACCAACCTGGCCAAGATGACGAAATCCCATCTCTAAAAATCTCTACAAATACAAAAATTAGCTGGGCATGGTGGCGTGTGCCTGTAATCCCATCTACTCAAGAGACTGAGGCAGGAGAATCCCTTGAACCCAGGAGGCAGAGGTTGCAGTGAGCTGAGACTGCACCATTGCACTCCAGCCTGGGTGACAGAGCAAGACTGTGTCTAAAGAAAAAACAAAAACAAAAAAACCCACCCAAATCACTCAGAATGAAAAGAATTGGAGAAAAAGTCACACTCGGCACCAGGCTTTGGCCCCACCTGCCTCTCCAGCACCATTGTGGGCCACTCTCGCTGTCCCTTACCCAGCCCCACCTCCACTGGCCTCCGTCCTATTCTTCAAACTTGCCTAACGTTTCCCCACCTCATGGTCTTTGCATATGCCATTCCCTCTGCCTGCAATGCTGTTCGCTGTTCACGGGGCTGGCTGCTTCTCAGCCTTCAGGTTTCAGCTTCGATTCCCTACTCAGTGAGGCCTTCCCTGATGCTGAAGGAGGGATCCCTACTCCCACCCCAACTCCTAGCCTTCTCCACTACAGCCCCCTGTTGACTTCTTCAGTGTATTTTGTTAAAATCATGGACTCCTTCATCTATTTTTTGTTGCCCATGCTGCTGGGCCTGAGGCTGTTATGCCTTAACGCTTATCAGGCAGCTGGCACGAAGCTTCACACAGTGGTGGTTCTTCCCGTAAGCATCGTCAGTCAATTTCCTATCACTGCCATCAATGGGAAACCAGCAGCACTTCCTACAGATAGAAGGCAACTGTGAAGTTAAACAGAACTGAAACAAGATCCTGCTACCAAAGCCAGCTCGTTACAAGTGACTGCAGCATCTCGGAGCTGGAGGTCAGCTCTCTGGTTGTTAAAATGAGAGATGAGCTGGTGTCAGGGATGTGTTTGCATCACTGAAACTTGAATTTTTGAGGAAGCCAGAAAAGACGGGAGGAAAATGATAAGGGCAACAGCTTTCCAACGTTGTGTGTGCCTCAGGCTGCATCCCCTGGCACCCGTGAGCATCCCCCGCACAGCCCACTCTTAGGGGGCCACTTCTGCAGACTCTGGACACCCCTTCTTTTGCCTGTAGTAATCCAAGCCTAAAAGCTGTATAACTTACCCCCTCTCACAGCAGCAGCCGGGGCAGTGATGTGGATGAATTTACATTCATTCATCACTGTTTGAACACATACTCAGCCAGGCCTTGTTCTGGGCACTTGGGATATGACAGGGAGCAACGCCAAGGTCCCTGACCTCACGGAGGGGACATTCTGGCCCAGAGAGACAGACAGCAGACAATGAATGGAACAAAGCAGTTATACAGTTCCTTAAAAGGTGATGTCAAGAGCTGCAGGTGCGGGGTGTGGTGGCTTATGCCTGTAATCCTAGCACTTTGGAAGGCCAAGGCGTGAGAACTGTTTGAGCCCAGGAGTTTGAGACCAGACTGGGCAACATAAGGAGACCTTGTCCCTACCAAAAAAAAAAAAAAATTGTTTTAATTAGCTAGGCATGGTAACGCATGCCTGTAGTCCCAAGTACTAGAGAGGCTGAGGCGGGAGGATCGCTTGAGCCCAGGAGGTCAAGGCTGCAGTGAGTCATGATTGCACCACTGCACTCCAGTCTGGGTGACAGATGAGACCTTGTCTCGGGGTGGGGGGTGGGGGAAAGAGCTGCAGGAAAAGAGAGTAGAGCGGAATGGAGGGGCTCACAGGTGCCAGTGTGGTAGGGAAGGTGGATTAGGTTACATTCTTAAAGCCGAGTCTGGTGGCTCATTCCAGTAATCCCAGCACTTTGGGAGGCCAAGGCTGGTGGATTACTTGAGCCTAGGAGTTTGAGACCAGCCTAGGCACCAGAGTGAAACCCTGTCTCTACAAAAAAAAAATTTTTTAATAAAAATATGGTGGTACATGCCTATCATTCCAGCTACTTAGGAGGCTGAGGTGGGAGGATCCTTGAACCCTGAAGGGTGAGGCTGCAGTGAGCCATGATCACACCACTGCATTCCAGCGTGGGCAATAGGATTGAGACCTGGTCTCAAAAAAAAAAAAAAAAAAAGATTGCATTCTTAAATAGGATGGTCAGGGTGGGCCTCACAGAGAAGCTGACCTTACAGCAAACGCTTGAGGGAGGTGAGCAAGTTGGCCATGTGAATCGGTGTCTGGGTGAAGAGTGTTGTAGGCAGTGAAATAGCCAGTGCAAAGGCCCTGGGGCAGAAGCCTCCCTTGAGTGTTCAAGAACAGCAAGAGGGCCTGGAGGGGTGGAGCAGAGCAACCAGAAGAGTGGGAGGAGAGGTGGTCAGAGAGGAGATAGGAGGTGGTAGGAGAGGCGGTCAGAGAGGAGATAGGAGGTGGTAGGAGAGGCAGCCAGAGGTGATGGGAGATGGTAGGAGTGGTGGTCAGGGAGGTGATGGGAGGTGATGGGAGGCGGGAGGAGAGGCGGTCAGGGAGGTGATAGGAGGTGATGGGAGGTGATGGGAGGTGATGGGAGGCGGTAGGAGAAGTAGTCAGAGAGGTAATGGGAGGTGGGAGAAGAGGCAGTCAGGGAGGAGATAGGAGATGATGGGAGGTGGTAGGAGAGACTGTGGTCAGAGAGGTGATGGGAGGCCTTAGGAGAGGCAGTCAGGGAGGAGATGGGAGGTTGTAGGAGAGGCAGTCAGGGAGGAGATGGGAGGTTGTAGGAGGGGTGGTCAGGGAGGAGATGGGAGGTTGTAGGAGAGGCAGTCAGGGAGGAGATGGGAGGTTGTAGGAGAGGCAGTCAGGGAGGAGATGGGAGGTTGTAGGAGGGGTGGTCAGGGAGGAGATGGGAGGTTGTAGGAGGGGCGGTCAGGGAGGAGATGGGAGGTTGTAGGAGGGGCGGTCAGGGAGGAGATGGGAGGTTGTAGGAGGGGTGGCCAGGGAGGAGATGGGAGGTTGTAGGAGGGGTGGCCAGGGAGGAGATGGGAGGTTGTAGGAGAGGCAGTCAGGGAGGAGATGGGAGGTTGTAGGAGGGGTGGTCAGGGAGGAGATGGGAGGTTGTAGGAGGGGTGGTCAGGGAGGAGATGGGAGGTTGTAGGAGGGGCGGTCAGGGAGGAGATGGGAGGTTGTAGGAGGGGTGGCCAGGGAGGAGATGGGAGGTTGTAGGAGGGGTGGCCAGGGAGGAGATGGGAGGTGGGAGAGGCTGTGGTCAGAGGTGATGGGGAAGGGACGGGATGACAGGATGGGATTGGGCTTGTTGGCTACTGGTAAGGCCATTGTTTAGAAACTGAGAATCATCACAGGGTCTTAAACAGAGGAGGATTATGATCTGGTTTGTTAGAAAGAGAACAAGCCCTGCTACGTGTTGTGTAAAGAGAGCAGAGGCAAGGGGGAGGGGAGAGGGCGGGTGAAGGATGCTGGGAGTGCAGGCAGGGCGTGGCCGGAGGAGGCGAGAAGCTGTAAGATTCCAGCTATGTCTAGAAGGCGGAGCCAGCAGGACATTCGGACCCCCACTATGAGAGAGGCAAGCCAAAGCTGACAGCAAGGCTGTGACCTCTGTGGGTGGCAGGCACCATCCCCTGGAAGGGGAGGACTGTGGGAGGAGGAACAGGTTGATGGAGAATGAGGAGGTGGGAAGAGGGGGCCCAAAGTTCTGTTCAGGGTAAGTGGGAGATAGTTGGTCAACATCCAAATGGGAAGTCAGGTGAACCCCAGTACACATCTGATGTTTGGGAGGGAAAGGATGCCCAGAGATGCGAACACGAGGGTTGTCGGCTCAGGAATGGAATTCCATGAGACTCGGCAGGACCACTGAAGGGGCAAGTGAGGTTGGAGGTGAACCAGGATCCCCCAGACAGTGTGCCGAGAATGCAGGCATGACCGGCTGTTTCAGGGGCTTCTGAGGGGGAAGGTGCGGGCCAGGCATTGCCTTTGGGGTTTGGCTGTGTGTTCCTGCAGACCTGGACAAGGAAAGCTTTGATGAGCAGGGGAAGGCGGGTTGGTCTGGGTTTTAGAGAGAAGCGGAGAGAGGAACTGGAAGTGTGGTTTTCAAATTTGTGGAATCAGGCTGGGTGCAGTAGCTCACACTTATAATCCCAACACTCTGGGAGCCGAGGCAGGAAGATTGAGCCCATGAGTTTGAGACCAGCCTGGGCAACATAGTGAGACCCCATCTCTACAGGGAAAAAAAAACAACTTTAAAAATTAGCCAGGTTGTGATGGCATGCACCTGTGGTCCCAGCTACTCGGGCGGCTGAGGCAGGAGGATCGTTTGAGCCCAGGAGGTCAAAACTGCAGTGAAGAAGTAAATTTGGAGATCACAGACCTTCTTGAGACCTACTCATCTTCCCAGAAACTCACACCTGGGCACACAATTTGGAGTCTACTCTCAGGAAGTTCATGGCCCCCATGAAGCCTCAGGGAATGGACCATCTATGTATAGAAGGCTAGATGTACCCTCTCCTGGGAGGCAGGGGAGATGGGCGGTGGACTGAATAATGGCCCCTGTACATCCTAATCCCCCCGAATCTGATGTTTCCTTATATGGTAAAAGGGACTTCGCTGAACGTGATTATGTTAGGGATCTTGCGATGGGGTGATTATCCTGGTTTATCCTGGAATGGGGGAGGGCCTTTGGTGATGGAAGCAGAGACTAGAGATCTTTGAAGGTGGAAGAAGGGGCTGCCAGCCAAGGCGGCTGTTAGAAGCTGAATAAGACAAGGAAATATAATAGATTCTTTCCTCAGGGCCTCCAGGAGGAACTAGCTCTGCCATCCCTGAACTTAAGCCCAGTGAAACTGATTTCACACTTCTGGCCTCCAGAACTTTAAGAGGATAAATGTGGCTGGGCGTGGTGGCTCATGCCTGTAATCCTAGCACTTTGGGAAGTTGAGGCAGGCAGATCACTTGAGGTCAGGAATCTGAGACTAGCCTGGCCAACATGGTGAAACCCCATCTCTACTTAAAAAAAAAAAAAAAAAAAAAAAAAGATGGGGGAGGGATAGCACTAGGAGATATACCTAATGCAAATGATGAGTTAATGGGTGCAGCACACCAGCATGGCACATGTATCCATGTGTAACAAACCTGCACGTTGTGCACATGTACCCTAGAACTTAAAGTATAATAAAAAACTAGATTTATATATATATATATATATATACACACACACACAAAAATTAGCTGGGCGTGGTGGGGCATGCCTGTAGTCTCCACTACTCAGGAGGCTGAGGAGTATTGCTTGAACCCAGAGGCGGAGGTTGCAGTGAGCTGAGATCGTGCCACTGCACTCCAGCCTGGGCAACAGAGTGAGACTCTGTCTTAAGGTGGGGAAAAATGATGTTTTGCAGATTCGTTTTATGTCAAAGTTAAGGTTTCCTAAGCAGCTGGCATGCGTTAGCTAGTCCCTTTTCTTGTCCACTGAATAAACTCAACATTCCTTTAACATTTCACACGTGATAACAGCACCTGCTATGTACCAGCTGCAGACGGTACTGAGTTACTTCCTGTGCCCAAGTTCATCTCTAAACTTCATCTCTAAACTTGGACCCCCACACCCTTCACCAGGGACCTCATTCCTCTAACTCTTGGCACTCCCTTCTCGTATCTCAGGGTCCAGATTTTGGCTACGTAACTCGAGGGCCCCAAACAGGGGGTGTCAGTGGGCTGGACTCCTTTGGGAACCTGGAAGTGAGCCCTCCGGTCACAGTCGGGGGCAAGGAATACCCGTTGGGCAGGATTCTCTTCGGGGACAGCTGTTATCCCAGGTAAGGAGCGGAGTAACAGGAGGGGGCGGCCAGGACCCAGGGAGGCCGTGGAAAAGCGGAGGCCAGAGTGGAAGCCTCGTCTACCTGCTTCCGACCCTAGAGGGCGCAACAGGCTTGAGGCAATGTGAGGGGAATCCAAGTGCAAGGTGAGGAATGCAGGCTTTGGAGCCCATAGACCCAAGTTCAATTCCAGCTCTGCCACTTACCCTCTTTCAGTCAGTGAATATTTACTGAGCATCCAGAATGTTCTGGGAGCTGGGAATGCAGCCGTGGACGTGAAAGACAAGTCCTTACCACTACTCTAGTGGGGAAATAGATGATAGAAAAGTAGACAAGATAATTTCAAATAGTGACAAAAACAAAAGAAAGGGGCACAGGAGGAAGAGGAAATGTTAGGGTGACCAGAAGGGCCTCTTTGGGGAAGGGCCTTTTGAACTGAGGCCTAATGACAGAAGGGACAGGGCCACATGGAGATCTGGGACAGAGAGTTCCAGGCAGATGAAAGTGCGTGTGCAAAGGCCCTGAGGCAGGAATGAGCTCCTGTGTGCAAGGCCAGGATGGCCAGAACTAATTGAAAAAGAAGAAGAGGCTGGGCACAGTGGCTCACGCCTGTAATCCCAGCACTTCGGGAGGCTGAGGTGGGTGGATTACCTGAGGTCAGGAGTTCAAGACCAGCGTGACTAACATGAGGAAACCCTGTCTCTACCAAAAATACAAAAATTAGCTGGGCGTGGTGGCACATGCCTGTAATCCCAGGGAGGCTGAGGCAGGAGAATCACTTGATCCTGGGAGGCAGAGGTTGCAGTGAGCCGAGATTGCACCATCCTCGGCAACAGAGGAAGACTTTGTCTCAAAAAAAAAAAAAAAAAAAAAGAGTAAGAGCAAGGCAATGGAACCCTAATGGTTTTTTTAGGAGAAAACTGAGGCTCAAACAGGTGAAGGAATGTCCCCAAGGCCACATGGCTAACAAGAGATCACCAACTTAGGTCAGTCTGGCTCTAAACCCCATGTGTACCCAGAACACCAGCATCTCGTCTAATTCAAGAGGCAGTGCTTTCTGAGGCCAAGCTTTGTCCTACTTACCTTAGTGACTCTGTGCCTCAGTTTCCCCCAATGAAACTAGAATGACAATTCCTTAATTTCTCAAATGTTAGGGGATAAAATAAAGGTATTCCAGCCTCCTGCATCCTTTTCTCAGCTGAAGGAGAACCCTGACCTTTTTGCCAGGCCCGTTGTCCTTCAGAGACTTCCCTGTAGTCCTTGCTGCCAATAATACCCCTTTAACCCCGCCATGATAGCAGTGACAGCCGGGAGATGCACCAGGCCCTGCAGGACTTCCTCAGCGCCCAGCAGGTGCAGGCCCCTGTGAAGCTCTATTCTGATTGGCTGACCGTGGGCCACGTGGACGAGTTCCTGAGCTTTGTGCCTGCACCCGACAGGAAGGTACAGTCTTGGGGGCTGCCTCAGGAAACCATGCCTCCTTCCTGAGTAGACCCTCTGCCTGGGGTGGGAGCAACGTTACTTGTCTGAGTCTATTTTTCCTTCACCCTTAGGATGGGAGTAGAGGAGGTGGTCAGCTTGGGTCCAAGTCCACACTCCTCCCACCCTCAGCAGATCCACCCTCCTTGGGAACCCCAGGGGCAAAGCTGACTTCTAACCCCAGTATTTCCGCCTCCAGGGCTTCCGGCTGCTCCTGGCCAGCCCCAGGTCCTGCTACAAACTGTTCCAGGAGCAGCAGAATGAGGGCCACGGGGATGCCCTGCTGTTCCAAGGGATCAAGAGTAAGTCGGCCCTGCCTTGTTCTCCCATCCGTGCACCTTCCTGCTTCCCGTGGTCTGCTGTTGCCTGGAGGGAATCATCCAGGCAACAGGGTAGCAACTGAGCACCTGCTGTGTGCCAGGAACTGTGCCAAACACTGGGGAGACTGCGTGGACAGGGCAGAGCAGCTCGCTACCCAGTGGGCTCACAGGCCAGGGGAAGTGAGTCAACAGAACAGCTCCAACACAGGGGCTTTGAGGGGTGTCTGAGTGGACGGAGCTCAGGGAAGCCTTCTTAGAGGAGGCAAAGGCCAAGTAGGAGCATGCAAGTAGGACTTGGCTGGGCAAACAGGGCAGGGAAATGACAGGAAGAGAGAGACCGCAGGCAGAGGGACAGGGCGTGTGAAGGCTCAGAGGCGGGAGAAAGTGTGATGTGTGTGAGGACCCGGGGGAGGTTCGGTCTGGCTGGAGCACAGAAGAAATATTACTCTTTCAGCAGAGCTCACAAACACGGGCCAGGCCCACGGGCTGAGAAGCCTCTGTGGCTGAGAGCTCCACCTCAGGTCTCAGTATGTCGTGTGGCATCAGGTGAGGGCGGACCTGTTTCTTCCTCTCTCGATGGGATCTCTTTGGAGACAAGAGAATTTAGCATTAATGCAAGACAAAATATTTTAGTGAACGAGTTTCAGTGGCTCAACTTTTTAATAATTATAAGTAAACCTGTTAAATTTTTCTGGACTTTTTTTTTTTTTTTTTTTTTTTGAGACAAAGTTTTCCTCTATTGCCCAGGCTGGAGTGCAGTGGCACCATCTCAGCTCTCTGCAGCCTCCACCTCCTGGGTTCAAGTGATTCTCCTACCCCAGCCTCCCAAGCAGCTGGGATTACAGGCGTGCACCACTATGCTCGGCTAATTTTTTGTATTTTTAGTAGAGATAGGGTTTTGTCAGGCTGGCCAGGTTGGTCCCGAACTCCTGACTTGGTGATCCGCCCGCCTCGGCCTCCCAAAGTGCTGGGATTATAGGCGTGAGCCACCGAGCCCAGCTTAAAACAAGGAAATTTCTTATTGACGGCAACTAAATGGTATTTGTAGCATTTTTATCACACAGTAGATTCCATCCATTTGCTATACTTTTCTGAGCTGTCTGTCCTGCATGCAAATAGATATTTTTAATGTTGTCTGTTTTCTGTGCTGTTCCTATAAGTGTGCTATCAAAATACATTAAACTAGGACAGGCGCGGTGGCTCACGCCTGTAATCCCAGCACTTTGGGAGGCTGAGGCAGGTGGATCACTTGAGGTCAGGAGTTCGAGACCAGCCTGGCAACATGGTGAAACCCTGTCTCTACTAAAAGTACAAAAGTTAGGTGGGCACGGTGGTGCGTGCCTGTAATCCCAGCTGCTGGGGAGGCTGAGGCAGGAGAATCGCTTGAACCTGGGAGGTGGAGGTCGCAGTGAGCCAAGATCGCGCCATTGCACTCCAGCCTGGGCGACAGAGCAAGGTTCCCTCTCAAATAAATAAATTAATTAAATTAAACTATAAAAATATATTTAAAAAATAGAATTTAAATGAGGTGAGAACATTTTTAATGAGAACTTATACTGCTAAAATATTGTATTAAAGGCATTTGACTCACAGATGCTCACAGCAAACCTGTACGGTAAGAATTATTACTGCCTCCATTTTATAGGTGGGAATACTGAGTCCTCCTGGCTGGGAAGAGGGAAATCGACCTCTGAATTCATTTGCCTTTTTTTCTCTTTTTTTCTTTTTCTTTTTCTCTTTTTTTTTTCTTTTTCTTTTTCTCCATGACAGAAAAAAACCAGCAGAAAATAAAGAACATTCTGTCAAACACGACATTGAGAGAACATAATTCATTTGTGGAGGTAGGAGCCTGGGTGCCCACACCCCAGCAGACCTGGCACCCCACCCTTCCTGCCCCCCACTCCCCACCCCCATCCACTTTCCCAATGATTAGAGGCACATGGCAGGAGTCTCCCTCAAGATCTCAGGATGTGCTGGAAGACAGAGACACAGAAGCAGGGGCGAGGCAGAGACTGGGAGAGGCTGAGGGAGCAGAGGAAGCAGGAAGCCCCAGGGTCCCCCGAGAGTACTGGCCAGAGGCCCCTCTGTGCAGGGGACCCGGGTAGCTGCCCTCACTGCCTTCCTGACACTGTCCCAGGTCCTTCCCTCAGCCAGGGGGCCTCAGTTCCACACTGTCCCCCACCAACCCCACCGCCAGCAGTCCCCCACTCACTGCCCCTGCCCCTCCCCTCAGAGATGCATCGACTGGAACCGCGAGCTGCTGAAGCGGGAGCTGGGCCTGGCTGAGAGTGACATCATCGACATTCCGCAGCTCTTCAAGCTCAAAGAGTTCTCCAAGGCCGAAGCCTTTTTCCCCAACATGGTAAGGAGGTGGCGGCTTTAAGACCCCGGGGGATGGCATGGAGGTAGCTCAGCCCGAGAGGCCAGCGGGGCACCTGGGCAGTCTCAGAGGGCTTGGCTCCTCTCCTTAATCACTTGTAGCTTTGTCCTGAGTAGTACAAGGTCAGACGTGACCAGGTCCATGCACGTTGGTGTCTTTCCACGAGGTCAGGCTTCTACTGATGCTATTTCCATCATAAAATCCACAAGCCACACGGAGTTCCCCGGGGGCAGTTCTCAGGTGGGCAGAGCCCTGGGCATGCAGGCTCAAGCCACTCCACAAGTCAGTTAGTACTGCAAACCATACATAGTAGTGTACTTAATCAACATAGAAATGTTATAGACGAAACATTCCACATCAAACAAAGCAATATTTAACATCAAGAGAGAAAGGGATAGGAAAAGGGGTCAATGAACCAGTCCAAGGAGAGTGATGTGGACAAGGAGAGGGTCCTAGGCTGATCTAAATGGACATCAACGTCTTGCAAGGTAGAGTGTAATGTTGGCAGAGCCTTCAACAGCTGGTGCCAGGTGCTAATCACTAGTGATAGCAAGACAGTGTCTGTTAAGACAGTCACCTTGAGGCCGGGTGTGGTGGCTCACACTTGTAATCCTAGCACTTTAGTAGGCCAAAGAGGGTGGATCACTTGAGGTCAGGAGTTCGAGACCAGCCTGGCTAACATGGTGACACCTCATCTCTACTAAAAATACAAAAATTAGCCAGGTGTGGTGGCAGGAGCCTGTAATCCTGACTACTTGGGAGGCTGAGGCAGGAGAATCACATGAACCCGGGAGATAGAGGTTGCAGTGAGCCAAGATTGCACTATTGCACTCCAGCCTGGGCGACAGAGTGAGACTCCGTCTCGAAAAAAAAAAAAAAAAAAAAAAAAAAAGACAGTCATCTTGAGCGAGTGAAGACCTGATCTTTTTATAGCTGGAGTCTTCTGGTGTGGACTGATAGTAATAGTGTGTGCCTGCTTACGTCCCTGCCTGGTTGGGTGCAGTCTCTGTTGATTAGGCAGACATCTGGTTCCTGTTAGCCTGATGCCTTTTGAAATGTAAGATGGAGTCTTTTTCTAAGATGGAGTCACTTATGCCGAGGGTGCTCTCTACAGGCTTACGTGGCCCTGTACCACTTCCAGAGCACCTTCTGGTATCTCACAACAATTCCGGGAGTCAGAGTCTGTCGCCGCCTCTGCCAGGGCTCTGACTTCAGACCCCACACCAGAACCACCACGCTGCCTTCCCACCTAGCAGCTTCCCTGGGGCTTGGGGTGGTGCAGGGGATGGAGGGACGGATGGGGAGTCAAGCAACAAATGACACCCTCAGGTCGCCTTATGCACCATAACAGGGACACATGTGGGGGCACCACCTCAGACTGGGGGGTCCGGGAAGGCACCTGTGAGGAGGTGGGACTGGCACTGCCTAGGCTGGGTGGGATTCACTTTCTGGAGGCTGCCCTTGAGGGTGGTCCCACCTTTGTCTTGAGCATTCACTGTGGCCCCCGAGTGCTGTCTTCATATCATCCACTGTGTGTTTGCCATTCCTTGGCCCCATTCCTCCCTCTCTTCAGAGCATACCCGAGGCCCGGGCAGAGACTTCACCCAGTTCTACTGGGGAACCCCAGCCAGCCCCTTCTTCCGGAGCTGGGGGTTACAGTTCAGGGAGGAGCCAGCAGGCCCTACCACAGTGGTTTTCAAACTGGGTTCCCTAGGGCCCTCGAGTTTGAAGGCAGTGCCTCAAATCCAGTGGTTCAGATTTTCTGTTTCTGTATGGACATTCTGCAAAAGACTGTGTATAGATAAAGGGTCCCTTGGCCAAAAGAGATTAAACTATTGACCCCAAACATTTTGTTTCCCTCCAGTTTAGCCAAGCCAGGCTTCCCAGTGCAGGAATGAAAGTGGATGCCCATGGCTATGGCAGTCAGCAACGCTGAGAGCTGACTGTGCGCCTTCACTGTTCAAGGTCTCCAGAGAGAGCCTGAGCATGAGACCTCTCTCCTGGGAGCTGGCTGTGGGAGGCAGGGAAGAGGGAGTGGAACAGGCAAAGAGATGAACAGTGTGAGGCACTTAGCACACACAGGCTGTGTCTAGGCGGTGGCAAAGAATGAGACGCCCCCTTAAAGACCCATGGAAAATGGCTGTGCACCTACTATGTGCCAGCACAGTGCTGTGCCTACGTGTTCTTACCTAACTGTCATTGCAACGGGAATGTGTGTTGGGCTCATTTTGCTGATGAGGCTCAGAGGGGTAATGTGACTGGCCTAAGGCTACACATCTATTGAATAGCAGAGTTGGGATTCAAACCCACATAGGCCCACAGCCAAAATCCTCACCTTTCCACCTCACCGGGCCGCCTGCCAATCTAATGGAGGAAGCAGAGTTATTTACATACATGATTTACATATGGAAAGTGCCATAACAGAGGCAGTCATTTATCCATCCAGTCAACAGATATTTATCGAGTGCCTACTATGTGCAAGGCACAGTGCTGGGAGTTATGGGAACACAGAGCAGGAGTGACTGCCAGGGCTCAGGGATTCATGAGCAGTTTCACAGAGGGGCTGCCACTTGAGTTGGGCCCTGAGTAACAGAAAGAGTTTACCAGAAGGGGGCAGGCAGGGGAGGAGAGTGTAGTGTTAAGAGCATGGACAGAGCAGAAAGAATGAAATCAGCCAGGAGGGGTGGCTCATACCTGTAATCCCCGCACTTTGGGAGGCTTCGGCGGGAGGATTGCCTGAGTCTGGGAGTTCAAGACCAGCCTGAGCAACATGGAGAAACTCTGTCTCTACAAAAAATACAAAAGTTAGCCAGGCATGGTGGCATGTGCTGAGGCAGGAGGATTGCTTGAGCCCAGGAGATGGACATTGCAGTGAGCTGAGATCGCACCACTGAACTCTAGCCTGGGTGACAGAGTGAGACTCTCTGTCTCACTCGAAAAACAAAAAAAAAATGAAATCATGTCCTTTGCAGCAACATGATGGAGCTGGAGGCATTATCCTAAGTGAACTAAAACAGAAAATCAAATACTGCATGTTCTCACGTATAGATAGAAACTAAACAGTGGTACGCATAGACACAGAGATGGAAATAATAGGCACTGAGGACCACCAAAATGGAGAGAATGAGAGCGAGGTGAGGGCTGGAAACTTACCTCTCGGGTACGATGTTCACTATTTGCGTAATGGATACACTGGAAGCCCTGTGCCCACCAGTAAGCAATATACCCGTGTAACAAATATGCATATGTACCCCCGAATCTAAATTTTTTAAATTTAAAATAAATAAGAGGATGGAACTTGGAGTCTAATAGCTGTAGTCCTAGAATAGGACTTGGCTTTAGGCAAACCATTTTCCACATCTGGGTCTCAGTTTTCTCACTTGTAAAGTGGGGATATTATTTTTATTTCGTTTTATTTTTTGAGACAGAGTCTTACTCTGTCACCCAGGCTGGAGTACATTGGAATGATCTTGGCTCACCGAAACCTCCACCTCCTGGGTTCAAGCGATTCTCCTGCCTCAGCCTCCTGAGTAGCTGGGATTACAGGCGCACCTGGCTAATTTTTGTATTTTTAGTAGAGACGGGGTTTCGCCGTGTTGGCCAAGCCGGTCTTGAACTCCTGACCTCAGGTGATCCACTCGCCTCGGCCTCCCAAAGTGCTAGGATTATAGGCGTGAGCCACCACACCTGGCAATTTTTATTTTTGAGATAGAGTCTCGCTCTGTTGCCCAAGCTGCCAGGCTGGAGTGCAGTGGCACAATCACAGCTCACTGCAGCCTTGACCTCCTGGGCTCAAGTGATCCTCCTGCCTCAGTCTCCAAAGTAGCTGGGACCACAGGCATGCACCCCCATGCCCAGCTAATTTTTAAAAATACTTTTTGTAGAGATGGAGTCTCGCCATGTTGCCCAGGCTGGTCTCAAACTCTTAGGCTCAAATGATCCTCCTGCCTCAGCCTCCCAACGTGCTGGAACTACAGGTCTGAGCCACTCTGCCTGGAGGGGCTGTTATTTCCAAAGGTCAGAGAAGGGAGGGGCCGCTCAGATGGCGCTGCAGGCTGCCTGCTGCTGCCTGTGACCTGAGCCCTCATTTCTCTGCAGGTGAACATGCTGGTGCTGGGGAAGCACCTGGGCATCCCCAAGCCCTTCGGGCCCATCATCAACGGCCGCTGCTGCCTGGAGGAGAAGGTGTGTTCCCTGCTGGAGCCTCTGGGCCTGCACTGCACTTTCATCAATGACTTCTACACCTACCACATCAGGCATGGGGAGGTGCACTGCGGCACCAATGTGCGCAGAAAGCCCTTCTCCTTCAAGTGGTGGAACATGGTGCCCTGAGTCCATCTTCCCGGGCGTGCTCTCCCTCCCGGCCAGACGTCGCTGGGTCCTCTGCAGTGTGGCAAGCAAGAGCTCCTGTGGATATTGTGGCTCCCTGGGGGCAGCCAGCCCTCCCAGCCCTGGCTTGCTTGCTTCTTCTATGTCCCAGTTTCCCACTCTGAAGACCCCAAGATGGTCCTAGCATTGCACACTCAGTTCCGCTCTAAGAAGCTGCAATAAAGTTTTTTTAAGTCACTTTGTACATGAGGTCAAGATGTTGTTGGTGTCATTCATTCGTTCACTCATTTGTCATGGTTGAATTGACTGTTACAAAACAAACTGAAAAGTGATAACAGGCTGCGCTGAAGGTCATGTTATTGTGTGTGTGTTTTGCTCCCAGACATGTATTTGGGCTATAAAAGTTTGCATGATCCTAGTTCATTCTGAGTTTCCCACAGGACCTTTCCAAGAAGAGGAGGAGGGAGCAGAGGAGGGGTCAGCCCCACTGAGTGTCTGGGCATATCCCTCTTTAAATTCACCTACAACTGGGCATTCACATACGTACTGACAGCGATGGATTTTTGTGGAATGGAGTAATTCATCTCCTTGGTGTTCTTTTTGTATATTGCCTTTTATGGCTTTGACATAAAGACTTAGATTCCTCTGTAGAAAATAAAACTCGATGGCTTGAGATCATTAAAATTGAGACCAGATATTGGCTTGAAAGTGCCCGAGATGTTCAGAGAACACCCAGGGATCCTGTTATTTTCATGTAGGTCATGGAGAACATATGATGGTGGAAAAGATGAATATCAAAAACCTCTGCCTTCACACTTTCTGATTTCAAAACATACTACAAGCTATAGTCATCAAAACAGTACGGCATGGTCATAAAGACAAATAGACCTATGGAATAGAATAGAAAGCCTGGAAGTAAACCCTTGAGTATAACATTTCTCCAAAGATGATGTACAAATGGCCAACAAGCACATGGAGAGATGCTTACCATCACTAACCATCAGAGAAATGCAAATCAAAGCCGCAGTGACCTCGCACCCATTAGAATGACTACTATCAAAAAAAAAAAGTGTTGGTGAGGATATTGAGAAATTGGAACTCTTGTGCACTATTGGTGGGATTGTAAAATGAAATGATGCAACTGCTGTGGAAAAAAGTGTAGAGGTTCCTAAAAATAATTAGAAATACAACTGGTATATGATCCAGCAATCCCACTTCTGGGTAGATATCTGAAAGCAAGATCTCCTTTTTTTCTTTTTTTCTTTTTTTTTTTTTAAGACAGGGGGTTTTACCATGTTGCCCAGGCTAATCTCAAACGTCTAGGCTCAAGCAATCTGCCCACCCTGGCTATGAATATTATTCAGCCTTAAAAAGGAAGGAAGGAAGGCCAGGCACGGTGGCTCACACCTGTAACCCCAGCATTTGGGGAGGCCGAGGTGGGCAAATCACTTGAGCCCAGGAATTTGAGATCAGCCTGGGCAACACAGCAAAGCCTTATCTCTACAAAAAAGTACAAAAAAAAAAAAAAAAAGTTGGGCATGGTGGTGCTCACCTATAGTCCTACCTACTTGAGAGTCAGACGTGGGAGGATCACCTGAGCCTAGGGAGGTCGAGGCTGCAGTGAGCCGTGATTGTACCACTGCACTCCAGCCTGGGTGACAGAATGAGGGAGACCCAGTCTCAAAAATAAGGAAGGAAATCTTGTCAATGTTACAACATGAATATGCTTTGAGCACATTATGCTACAGGAAATAGTCAGTTACAAAAAGAGAAATCCTGTATGATTCCACTTACATGAGTTATCTAGAAAAATTCACAGGAACATAAAGTAGAGGCTGGGCCAGGTGACTCACACCTGGAATCCCAGCACTTTGTGAACCTGAGGCAGGTGGATCACTTGAGGCCAGGAGTTTGAGACCAGCCTTGTCAAGATAGTGAAACCCCATCTCTACTAAAAATATGAAAAATTAGCCGGGTGTGGGGTACACATGCCTGTAATCTCAGCTACTCGGGAGGCTGAGACACATGAATCTCTTGAGCCTGGGAGGTGGAGGTTGCAGTGAGCCAAGATCACCCCACTACACTCCAGCCTGGGCAATAAAGGAAGACAGTCTGAAAAAAAAAAAAAAAAAAGTAGAATGGTGGTTGCCAGGTACTGGAGGAGCAAGAAGAGGGGAGTTGTTGAATGGGTGTAGAGTTTCAGATTTGCAAGATGAGAAAGTTCTGGAGATCTGTTTCACAACAACGTAAATATACTTAACACTGTTGAACTGTACACTTAAAAATGGTTAAAATGGGCCAGGTGCAGTGGCTCACGCCTGTAATCCCAGCACTTTGGGAGGCCAAGGCAGTCAGATCACCAGAGGTTAGGAGTTTGAGACCAGGCTGGCCAACATGGTGAAATCCCATTTCTACTAAAAGTACAAAAATTAGCTGGGTGTGGTGGCGCTTGCCTGTAATCCCAGCTACTCAGGAGGCTGAGGCACGAGAATCACTTGAACCCAGGAGGCAGAGGTTGCAGTGAGCCAATATTGTGCCACTGCATTCCAGCCTGGGCATAAAGTGAGACTCTGTCTCTAAATAAATAAATAAATACTGGGGTTTTTTTCTGTTTTTTTTTTTTTTTTTGAAAAGCCTCTGCCCTGCCCGCTAAGGAGAAGGGGATCCATAAAACCTGGGTCAAAACACGCTGCTCTGAAGAAAGTCAGCTCTTCCCCCAGCCCCAAATGTACTGGAGCAAAGGATGTGAGTGTTTCTGTGGACCAGAAGGGGGCCAGGGACGGAGGAAGCTGGTATGAGTTCAGTCCCAAACCTGGCAGATAGGGCTGCCTGGAGCAGCGAACAGGACTTAGCAGATAAAACTGAAGATTTTGCTGCATTGCTAGGGCTGGGGAAGGACTCAGAGACAAGCTGGTGGATAAGGCACCCCTGACATCAGGGGACATGGAGATGCACTATGTTACCCCAGCCACGTGCAGGTTGCAGGTGGGAGGTGTCTCTGGAGGAGAGAAAGTGCTACCAGCCCCCTAGAGCACAGAGCCATCCCCTGGTCATGCCCATCAAACAAAACTTCCCTGTTCCTTTAGCCTTGCTCCCACCTCTCTCTTCCCCAGAGACCACATAGGCGGTTCCTGAAGCTGCTGTTACAAATCATCAAGAACTAAATAACTTAAAACAACAGAGATGGACCCTCTCTCAGTTCCAGAGACTAGGAGATCAAAATCAGTCTCGCTGGGCTGAAATTCAGGTATCAGCAGGACCATCCCAGCTCCAAAGGCTTTAGGAGGAGAATTTCTCTTCTAGCTTCTGCCAGCATTCCTCGGCTAGTGGCTGCCTCACGTCAATCTCTGCCTCCCTGGTCACATAGCTTTTTCTTCTGTGTGTGTCAAATCTCCCTCTGCCTCTCCCTTATGAGGACACTTGTGATGATACTTGGAGCCCATCCAGATAGTCCAGGACAATCTGCCCATCCCAAGATCTTCATTCACCTCTGCAAACAAAGACTCTTTTTTTTTTCTTTTCTTTCTTTTTTTTTTTTTCAGATGGAGTTTTGCTCTTGTCGCCCAGGCTGGAGTGCAGTGGCACGATCTCGGCTCACCGCAACCTCTGCCTTCTGGGTTCAAACGATTCTCCTGCCTCAGCTTCCCGAGTAGCTGAGATTACAGGTGCCTGCCACCACACCCAGCTAATTTTGTATTTTTAGTAGAGATGGGGTTTCTCCGTGTTAGTCAAGCTGACCTTGAACCCCCAACCTCAGGTGATCTGCCCACCTCAGCCTCCCAAAGTGCTGGGATTACAGACGTGAGCCACCGCACCCGGCCACACAGACTCTTTCTACGCGAGATAATTTACAGGTTCCGGGGATTAGGACCTGATATCTCTTGGGTGCCATTATTCCGCCTACTGTAGGGTGGAAATCACCACATGCCAGCTGCAGCCGGCAGAATAGGAAAGAAAGAAGCCAGGCTCCTCCTTTCCACAGCTCTAAGCCTTGCACCTGCATTAAGCCCTCATAGAAAAGGGTGAAGATTCCCCTTTATTAAACCAAGTCTTTTGTGTGGGAGTCGACTTTCCAACTCCTGAATTGAGAATGAATGTTTTATGTCTGCTTCCTGGAAACAGATTCTTAGATGGAAACAGATTCTTAGAGGATGTTTCAGGGAGCGCACCTGGGAGGGAGTACGGGAGGTTTATGGGGGAGGGTGTTTCAGGAAGCACACCCGGGAGGGAGTGTAGGGCACAGAGAGAGACACTGAACTGGGACGCAGTTGTCTCAAGGCTTCAGGCAATGCATGGGGTATCTTGGGGGCTGGGGAAGGGCCTCAGAGTTGTCCTGCATTCAGACAAGACAACCTGGCCTTTGTCCCCCCACACTGGATGTGGCTGTCCCCAGAAGGGGACACAACCAGGTGCTAGGCCGCTCCTAAGCACAGAAGTCAATTCCAGAAGAGACACTTACGACACTCGCAGCAGCTGGGGCCTTGAGTGCCTCCCCATAAAGAGGGGCACTCTGATATCTCTTGGCTGCCATCATTCCACTGACTGTAGGTTGGAAATCACCGCGTGCCAGCTGCAGCTGGCACCCACACCACAGCACCCACCACAGTGACCTCAAGTGACCATGGGACTTCTGATGGCTTAAGCGTGATGAGCAAACCTGAGTTGCCGAGAGAGAACTCCCTGCATGGAATCAGCATGTGAGGAGTGCGGGAGTCAATACAAAGTTACTTTATGATCATGTAACCCAAGCAGGTCCAGCCAATGCCACTTGGAGAGCTCCAGCCCAATAACTAGGTAGAAAGTGACTTTATTTACCAAAACTAGCAATGGGGGAGTGGTTGGATTCACATCAAAAGCAGCCACTTCGACTTTCTGGAGGGAAGGCAAGAGTTTAAGAAGGGAAATTTTGGCTGGGCGAAGTGACTCATGCCTGTAATCCCAGCACTTTGGGAGGCCAAAGCGGGTGGATCACCTGAGGTCAGGAGTTTGAGACCAGCCTGACCAACATGGTGAAACCCCATCTCTACTAAAAATACAAAAATTAGCTGGACGTGGTGGTGGACGCCTGTAATCCCAGCTACTTGGGAGGTTGAGGCAGGAGAATCGCTTGAACCTGGAAGACCGGTGGCAGTGAGCCAAGATCGTGCCACTGCACTCTAGTGTAGGCGACAGAGTGAGACTCTGTCTCAAAAAAAAAAAAGAAAAAAAAGAAAATTTGGTACAGGAGGCACGCAGGAATTGTGAGGAGTACAAGGTCTGTGTCTTCTTCCCCTAAAGCACGTGCTGACGTCATTTCAGCTATGTGCTGAGTCCCCCTAAAGCACGTGCTGATGTCATTTCAGTTATGTGCTGAGTCCCCCTAAAGCACGGGCTGACGTCATTTCAGCTATGTGCTGAGTTGTTCGCTAGCTGCCTGGAGGTAATCTCTTGAATTTTGCAGCTGGATGCATTCAGGAACTGAGCAGGATGGTGCACGTATCTCACGGAATAAGTCATTGCCTTATTTGGGGATAACAGGATTTGAGGTTACAGGAGTTTTAGATATTAAAGTCTTTTACTGAAGAGCATAGGAGACACAGTGGTCTGAGAAGCTCACTGATGGAACACAGAACTTTTGCCTTAAAGAGGCATGTCTGCTGTTTCTTGAGTTAATGATCCAGAATCATGTGGGACTTGGGTTTTGAAATCCCTCCCAGGGGTTCTAAGAAAACGCGCTGATGAGCCCCAGACTTGGGCCCATTTTTGCCATGTACGTTGCTAGCCCCTGGAACTTCTTTTATTATTATTATTACTATTATTATTATCATTTAGAGACAGGGTTTCATTATGTTGCCCAGGCTGATCTCAAACTCCTGGGCTCAAGGAATCCTTCCGTCTCAGCCTCCCAAAGCTCTGGGATCACAGGCATGAGCCACTACACCTGGCCTGGAACTTGTAAGCAAGCACGTAATTAGATATTAGCATAGAGTTAGAGAAACGTGAAGGGGCTTTATGGTGGGAAAGGGAGGGACGTGGAGTCTATTTTAAGGTTAAGGGAAAAGCCTTCTGCAGTTTGCTTTAAGGTTACATCTTGAGACTAAAGAGAAGGGGAAAAAGTTGTAAAATGCATTTCAAGTTAAGCTGCTCAGGTACAATCACAAACCCCTCGGTTCAGTGGAGACACCCCCTGGAAGCCCATTGGGTTATTATATATATACATTTTTTTCCTTTTTTGAGATAGAGTCTTGCTCTGTCGGCCAGGCTAAAGTACAGTGGCATTATCTCGGCTCACTGCAACCTCCGTCTCCCCAGCTCAAGCGATTCTCCTGCCTCAGCCTCCTGAGTAGCTGGGATTACATGCACGTGACACCACACCTGGCTAATTTTTGTATTTTTAGTAGAGATGGGGTTTTACCATGTTGGCCAGCCTGATCTCAAACTCCTGACCTCAGGTAATCCACCCACCTTGGCCTCCCAAAGTGCTGGGATTGCAGGCCTGAGCCACCGTGTCCGGCTGGGTTATTATCTTTTTAGGGGGAGGACAAGGAGGTCATTTAGTCATTTGCTCCACAATAATTTGTTGAGCACCTACTATGTCCTGGGCTCTTTTGTCCTGGGCCCAGGACGTGCTCTGGGTCTGAGTCCCTTTCATCTCTGTCCACTAGGCTAGGTGAGGAACCTTCCTCACTGTGCTCAGACAGAGCCCGGGCACAAGGCAGGGCTGCCCCAGGGTGGGGAAGGTCAGAGCTTCCAGCCTGCCCTCCTCCAGACCCCAGAGCCTGGACTGGGCCTCAGCCACCCCTCTCCAGTCAACCCGTCTTCTACCTCCAGCTGCCTCTGGCCGCTTGTGTGTGAGGATGGCTGAATCCTTTGGGATGAGTCTCGCCAGAGCCTCTGCACTCTGAGTGCCTCCTGCCTGTTTAATTTTGCCACTTTCAATCCAACCAGAGGGGTGTTTTGGGTCTTGCTGACCAACCCCCTGCCTCCAAGAGCAACTAAAACAGTCATCCTTGAGATTTATGTTGGATGCTTAAACCTCCAGGGAGGGGATTTTTTACTACAACTTGCAAATTTAACCAGCCTGGCTGACCGAGCAGTCTTCACTCAGTACCTCAGCTCCATCTCCTGTGCTGGGTACACCCGGGTGACTCTCACAGCTTTGCGTATCAGAGCAAAGGCTGAAAACACATGTTTATATTACAGTACAACCCTATGTAAAATACACAGCCATACAAAGGGGTGAAGGCTGCTTTTTACGTACTGATACGCAGAACTTCTCTCCAGTATAACTATGAAGTGAAAGAGGCAAGGTGTGGAACACTGGGTGGCACATACTACCGTTTATATAAGAAGGAGGTAGTAGGAGGACAGAAGAAAAGAGTAAAAGAGCCCCGGACATAGTAGGTGTTCAACAAATTCTTGTGGAGCAAATGACTAAATGACCTCCTTGTCCTTCCTCAAAAAAGATAACCCAATGGGCTTCCAGGGGCATCTCCACTGAACTGAAAAGTTTGTAATTGTAACCAAGCAACTTAACTTTGAATGCATTTTATAACTTTTCTCTTAAGTCTTGAGATGTAACCTTGAAGGAACCTGCAGAAGCCCTTTCCCCTTAACCTTAAAATAAACTCCACGTCCTTCCCTTTCTCACAGCAAAGCCCCTTCGAATTTATCTAACTGTGTGCTAGTGTTTGAGGAGGAAGAGAAGAAGAAAAGGATACACACATATGTTTACTTGGTCACACATAACATTTATTTGGAAAGACAAGAAACGGATAACAGTCACTACCTCCACCTACAGGTGGGTAAGGGACAGGGCAGGAGGGAGATTCTGAACTTGGAACCATGTGCATGTGGTACCTATTCAAGAGGAAGAATGACCCAGCCTGGGCAACATAACAAGACCCCCATCTCTGCCGAAAAATGTAAAACCATTAGCTGGGCGTGGTGGTGCAGATCTGTAGTCCCAGCTACTCAGGAGGCTGAGGTGGGAGGACCACTTGAACCTGGGAGGTCAAGGCTGCCGTGAGCCATGATCACGCCACTTCACTCCAGCCTGGGTGACGGAGTGAGACCCTGTCTCAAAAAAAAAAAAAAAAGAGCTCAATCCAAGCTTAAGACATGAAATGAACACAATTTTAAAGTAAGTTATGTAAGTTTCTCGTGCCAGAGCAAGAGTTCCTATTTCTTTGCTCTGTGGGCTCAGCTGAGATGGGTAGCAGCTGGTGACCCTGGCTTGATGTATTCATTCCACCAGCACTTGCTGTGCCCCCACCCCCGTGACACAGCTGTAAGCAAGGAGCTCGCCTTAATCACTGGGGGTTGGGATGCAGGTTCCTGGACCACACCCTAGACCGTCTGGGACCGGGAATTTGCAATGTTAACAAGCACGCTTGATAATTTTTGAAACCATCAGAGGGTTAATAACCACCTAGTCTGGGCAGGCACTGTGACTCATGCCTGTAATCTCAGCACTTTAGCCGGTAGAGGTAGGAGGATTCTTTGGATTGACAAGTTCGAGACCAGCCTGGGCAACATGGCGAAATCCGGTCTCTACAAAAAATACAAAACTCAGCCGGACATGGTGGTGCACACCTGTAGTCCCAGCTACTTGGGAGGCTGAGATGGGGAGGATCACTGGAGCCAGGGAGGTTGAGGCTGCAGTGAGCTGTGATTGCGCCACTGCGCTCTAGCATGGGTGATAGAGACCCTGTCTCAAAAACAAAACCACCAGTCCAGCACTTTGCCGAACTCCTTCATCAATTTCCAGGAGACCCACACCCTAGAACTAAGACCCTAGAGCCTGGGCATGCTGCCACACACTGCCATCCTGACCACTCCCATCAGCTGCTCCCAACTGCCCTCTGCAGGTATTTGCTCCGACAGCTTCCAGCTGAGTCCTGCAGCAACATGGCCAAGTTGACCACTCCAAGGCACCGACTTCCCAGAGCCCCTCCTCTTCCCAGCTGAAGGCCAGGGATGCCTAAGTAACTGGCCTCAGACTCCCCTGGCCTGCAGCTCTGCCAGCACGAGCTGCCTGATAAATTGGTGATGAAGGGGTTCTGATGCCACCTGCTCCCACAACTCTCAGTCACCAGGAAGCTCTGAGAGGGAAGATCAGTGCCACCTGGGCAGCTGCTGACCCCTCCCTCTCTTAACAAGGGGGTGGGCTGCACAGGCCTGGACTGCATAACAGGGGAGGGCAGGGTGAGCCCTGGGGCATCTGAGACTGCTGTGCCGAGTGAGGGCTGTGGTGCAGGCCTGAGGATGGTCAGCGTGGAGGGCCGAGCCATGTCCTTCCAGAGTATCGTCCGCCTGTCCCTGGATAGTCCTGCCCATGCCGTTTGTGTGTTGGGCACAGAAATCTGCTTGGATCTCAGCGGGTGAGATGCTGAGAGCTCTGCCAGAGCTGGCAGACAGAGGCAGGCAGGCCTGGGACCCAGTCCCCTTGATCTGGGAGTCGGGGGTTACTTCTGTAGCCTCACCGTCCTGCCCCATCTTGGGAAGCCTTGGGTCTCTAGCGGGGGCTCCCAGTTCCGACCACGGCAGGATTCTGACTTAAATCCTGCCTCTGCGCTGTAGCAGCTGCCATGGACTCTTAGTGAGCCAAGCGCCTTGGCCTCTGTGTCCCCCTGTGTGTGAAACCGTGGGGAGGCTTGTCCACGGGGGGCTGTGAGGAGTGGGCCAGGGAGACTGCGAGATGCTGGAGCCTGCAGGTGGAGGTGACTGACAGCAGGGTCATAATACAACCTCCTGAGTCCCTTGCCCTGGTCTTTTTCCTTAAGGGGATCCTTTGTGGCTCCTCCCTTCTTGGGAGTTGGGTGCTTATTACTAAGATGTACCTGTCGTAACTTCTGCAGTGTTGGTAGCGGGGTGGGGTTTGGGCTGCAGCTTGTCAGAGAGCAAACACAGGGGTCCTTTGGGAGGGGGTGGTGGGAATAAGGACCCCAGAACACTCTGCCTCAACACCCTAAGGAGAATGAGGATTTGGGAGCCGTCCCCTCCCCCATGCCAGTCATCTCCTAGGCTGAGAAGGTGAGTGAGTGTGCCCTGACATGTGTCTCTTACCTGGCAAACCAGATGTGCCCCCCAGAAGTGCCAGTGCTTTACCATCCATGGCTCTGGGAGGGTCTTGATTGATGTGGCCAACACAGTGATTTCTGAGGAGGAGGACGCCACCATCTGGTGGCCCCTGTCTGATCCCACGTACGCCACGGTGAAGATGATATCACCCAGCCCTTCTGTGGATACGGATAAGGTAAGCCTCGGGAAGAGCTGAGGGGCATCTTCCAGGGATGGGAGCTAACACAGCAACTGGGGCTCCCTCCTGGCTGCAGACATGACTCGAGCCTGTGAAACACATTGTTTTGCATGTCTGATCTGATCCAGTGTCTGCAACAGACCAGTGGGGTGGGCACGCCATGACCCCATTTTACAGAGAAACGGAGGCACCTAGAGAAGGTGCCCTGCCAAGTCAGCAACGAGCAGAACTGGGATTCAAGCTGGGCGAGTTCGTCTCAGCCATGCGAGCCCCTGACGGTGATACTGGCCTGGCTTCCGACCTAGCCGCACCACAGTCTGGCTTCAAGGTGTTAGCAGCGTAACTCAGACAGGCTTTTGGTGAAGGCAGCTCTTCTGGATGTGGAGACTTGAAAGAGATGTAATAGCTAAGGTGTCCTAAATGCATGCTACATACCAGAGGACTTGGATCATGTTCCGGGCTGTGGGCCTCTACCATGGCTTTTTTTTTTTTTTTTCATTTATTTTATTTTTATTTTTTATTTTTTTGAGAGTCTCACTCTTATTGTCCAGGCTGGCGTGCAATGGCACAATCTCGGCTCACTGCAACCTCCGCTTCCCAGGTTCAAGCGATTCTCCTGCCTCAGCTTCCCGAGTAGCTGGGACTACAGGCGCCCACCACCACGCCGGGCTAATTTTGTATTTTTAGTAGAGACGGGGTTTCTTTCACTATGTTCGCCAGGCTGGTCTCGAACTCCTGACTTCAAGTGACCTACCTGCCTCCACCTCCCAAAGTGCTGGGATTACAGGCATGCGCCACTGCGCCTGGCCTACCATCACTTCATATATGAAGAAACTGAGGCACAGAGTGCCGTGTCTAAACCTAAGCAGCCTACCTAGAGTGGGATAGACCCAGGATTTGAGCTTGAGCCAAGCGTGTACTCTCTCCCTTGGGTAAGCTGTCTCCCTAACGGGGTGCCTACGGTGGGGAGGTTTCCCTCCACCTCGTACACAAGGGGGCAGCAGTGGTCTCCTGTGGTAGAAGCAGGTGGCTCATTCAGGGCAGGAGTGTTCCACTTTGGTTGCAGGTGAGAACCATGGGAACCTGATAACATCAATACCCAGGCCACACCCCCTCTACCAATTAAAGTGGAACCTCAGGGCTAGGACCCTGGCCTCTGGTTTAAAGCTCTCCAGGTGCCCCCAGTGCGGGGCTGGGGATGAGAACCATGATGGAGCAGTTCAGGACTGGGTAGAGCTCTTCCTCCCTCCCCCTACACCCTGCAGGACCTACTGGAGATGTCTGCTGCAGAGTAGGGTACACACCCACCTGCGCTGTGTGCCCAGGGCAGGCAATTCCCTGAGAGGCAAGTAGTGGACTTAGATAGCAACTGAGCGTCTCTGGCCGGGTGTAGTGGCTCAAGCCTGTAATCCCAGCACTTCAGAAGGCTGAGACGGGCAGATCACCTGAGGTCGGGAGTTCAAGACCAGCCTGGCTAACAGGGCGAAACCCTGTCTCTACTAAAAATACAAAAATTAACCGGGTGTGGTGGCAGGTGCCTGTGATCTCAGGTTCTCAGGAGGCTGAGGCTGGAGAATCACTTGAACCCAGGAGGTGGAGGTTGTAGTAAGCTGAGATTGTCCCACTGCATTCCAGCCTGGGCAACAAGAACAAAACTCCATTGCAAAGAAAGGTATCTCGGATAAGAACGGAGGCACCAAGTGGCCAACAAAGAACCTTGACCTTGGAGGACTAAAGCTTCTATTTAAGGACAGTGTGGATCTCTCAATCTCTGGCCAATGGTTGGGTCTGTGGTTCATGACCAAGACCTTGTGGTCAGGGCCACGGGCTGGAGTGCAGGTCTCTTTCTAAAAGCATAAAGTAGAGGCTGGCGTGGGACACAGGAAAGACTGAGTCCCAATGCTGCTTCCCCACCCTGGGTGTCCTTAGCAGCTTAAGCTACCAGAGGCCTGTTTCCCCACTGTGCACCTTATGGAGTAGCGGATGGGACCTGGGAGGGTGGGTTTAGCAGGAAGAATGTATAGTGTGGTTTCAAGCTTGGGCTCTAGAGCCAGGCAGCCTGGATCTTAAATCCCTTTGAGTGGTATGGGGTAAGTCCCTTGATCCCGCTGCCATCAGGGATACAGCTCTCACCTGGACAGGTGGTTGCAAGCCTGGCTCTCGACAAGGTTGGGGTTGAGGGTCATGGCAGGTTCTAAGTCCTCGGGGAACTGACTCAGCCCTAAGTGCAGGGCTGTGGTCCCCGTACCAGCTCATGGTGAGACTTCAGAAGCCGTAACACAAGACCAAGGTCACAGGCCTAGACTCAGCACATTGCCTGGGGCTCTGTTCCTGGTCCCTCCCCTTCAATACTGCCTATGGGTTCGGAATGCTGTCTCCACAGGTCTCGATCACCTACTATGGGCCCAATGAGGATGCCCCCGTGGGCACAGCTGTGGTGTACCTCACTGGCATTGGTGAGTGTTGCTCCAACTGGGAGTCTGGGGCCCAGCCTACCGCTGGGGTGGGGGAAGGGGTGGGATTGCAAGAGGAGCCAAAAAGGATTCTCTCTGTAACAAGATGCCTCCTGTGGGCCCCAGGAACTCCTGAACAAACTCCTAAATGGAATCATTTGAGATACCCACTCACACGCCCTCCTCGACGCTCAGTCGCTGCTCCATCTTCATGCACTGCCGACCTAATTCTGAGAATAGAACAGCCAGAACTTCCGTGTCGCTGCCATCTACCCACCTACGCCTGTCTGGTGCCTACCTTCTTCCTTTGTTACAGTTGACGTGTCTGGTCCAAAGTTAATCTTTGCCTCACTAGATCCTTTCTTCTCATTCAAGAACATTCCTTTGTCAATTCTTACCAATGTAAGAAGCTGCCACCCTTCCCCGCTCTCTAGATCACCCCCATCAACTCAGGAACAAGCTCTATAACATCTACTTTTTCTTTTTTCTTTTTTCTTTTTTTTTTTTTTTTGAGATGAAGTCTTATTGTTACTCAGGCTGGAGTACAGTGGCATGATCTTGGCTCACTGCAACCTCCACCTCCTAGATTCAAGTGATTCTCCTACTTCACCGGCTGGGACTATAGGTGTATACCACCATTCCTGGCTAATTTTTTATATTTTTAGTAGAGACAGGTTTTGGCCATGTAGGCCAGGCTGGTCTCGAACTCCTGACCTCATGATCCACCTGCCTCGGTCTCCAAGTGCTGAGATTATCAGGTGTGAGCCACTGTGCCTGGCCACAACATCTCTTAAACCTGATTCTAGGGTTTGTGGGTGTTTGTTTGTTTGTTTGTTTGTTGTTTTTAAAGACGGAGTCTAGCTCTGTTGCCCAGGTTGGAGTGCAGTGGTGCGATCTTGGCTCACTGCAACCTCTGCCTCCCAGGTCCACGCCACTCTCCTGCCTCAGCCTCCCAGAGTAGCTGGGAATACAGATGCCCGCCACCATGCCCGGCTAATTTTTTGTACTTTTAGTGGAGATGGGGTTTCACCATATTAACCAGCATAGGACTTGACCTCATGATCTGCCCGCCTCAGCTTCCCAGAGTGCTGGGATTATAGGCATGAGCCACTGCGCCCGGCCTAGGTTGTCTTTTAAAGTCTGTTCTCCCACCTCTGTTCCTGAGGAGCCATCTGTGTCCTCAATTTCTCTAGAATCTTCTCAAATTAGACACCTACCACTAACGGAGTTCTTATAGAACTCTAACATCTACAACACTAAGTTTTTGTGTGGGGTTTTTTTGTTTTTTGTTCTGTTCTTTTTTTTTTTTTTTTTGGTCGTCTTTTGTTATTTTTGAGACGGAGTCTCACTAGCCTAAGCTGAACTGGAGTGAAGAGACACGATCATGGCTCATTACAGCCTCAAATGATCCTCCCACCTCAGCCTCTCCGGTAATTTGGACCATAGGTGTTACATCACCATACCTGTTTAATATTTTATACAGACATAGGTTTCCCTATGTTGCCCAGGCTCTTCCCACCTCAATCTCCAGAGTAGCTGGGACTACAGGCACGCACCACCAACCCCAGCTGATTTTCTTATTTTTTGTTATTTTTGTCCCCATAGAGAAGGTTTTACCATATTGCCTAACGTGGTCTCGAACTCCTGACCTCAAGTGATCCTCCCGCCTCAGCCTCCCAAAGTGCTGGAGTTACAGGCGTGAGCCACGTACCTGCTGGTCATCCCTTCTTAACACACTTTAACGCTTCAGGGATGTTCAACTTATTTTTCCTCCTGCCTGTTGCTTCTCAGAACACTTTGGAGCTCAGAGGAGCTCTTCCTGGTTCTTTGTCCCCCTGCTTTCAATCAGTGAAGTGTCTCGAGCTCAGGAGGCTGGTCACATGGCTCTAATGTTACCTATGGACAGGCTGCTCCCACAAACCCGACTTGGATATTGCCTAACCAGCATGATCGCTTGGGTATCTGACAGATGTCTGAAATGCAAATGGATTCTCTCTACTCCTGAAAACCTGTTTTTCTAGTAGTCCCTCCATCACAGTAGCAGGTAGCTCCATCCTTCCAGTGTAAACCTTGGCATCACCTGACTCTTCTTGCCCCACAGCAGTCTGAATCTTGTATTACCTGATGTTTCGCCGGAATCTGGCAACTCATACTCATACTCCGTGTGCTCGCCCTGGCTCGAGCCCCCATCCTCTCACCTGGGTCACAGCCCAGGCCTCCCAGTGGGGTTCATGCTGGCACCCTTGCCCTTCTGACTAGACCTCTAGCCTTGATCCAGCAGCCAGAGTGTGGCACATCTTTAAGTGGAATATTGGATAACGCCTTCCAACTGCTTCCATGTTGCTTGGATTGAAGCCAAAGTCACTGCACACAAAACTACACAAGTAACCCTGGGCTGCCTCTGTCTTTACCACCTGCGAATCTTCCCCCTGCGTCATCCTGCTCATTCTGCTCTGGGTGCTGTTGGTCACTCTGATCCTTGGCCTTGCCACCTTGGGCTTCCTATTTCCCCTAATGGGTCTTACCCTAGATGTTAACTCAGATTTTCTTGCCTCTTTCAGATCTCTTTTCAAATGTCAACTTAGGCTTCCTTGATCATCTAAAACTGAAACACCCCCACTCCATTCCTTCTCCCATATCCCTCAGTGCTTATTGCCATCAAACATGATATATCTGCTTGCCCCTCCCCTGGTGCACACATTCGTGCTTATGTAAGCTCTAAAGAGACGAGGTCTCCATCCGGCATGCTGCTAGATCCCTAGGACCTGGGGCAGCCCAGTTCGCAGTGGGCATCTGGTCCCTGAGCATCTGTTGGCCAGGTGCTGATGACGTAACAGGAAACAAGTCCTACATTTGTGGCCCTGATGTTCCAGTTAGGAATCAGCATGTCAAATAAGAGCTGTGAACAAAAGACCACACTAGAGCCACGTGGTTGTCCCTTGTGTGGTAGAAGGGATGGGAGCTGGTATGCTAAGGTGGCAGGGCAGTCCCTATGACAGTACCTGGGCAAAAACCTAGATCCTTAAGTGTGTTTTTGTTTTGGGCGGGGGGGGGGGGAGGGGGGTTGTTTTTGGTTTGGTTTGGTTTGGTTTGAGACAGAACCTCACTCTGTCACCCAGGCTGGAGTGCAGTGGCACGATTTCTGCTCACTGCAATCTCCACCTCCTGGGTTCAAGCGATTCTCCTGCCTCAGCTTCCTGAGTAGCTGGAACTACAGGCACCTGCCACCATAGCTGGCTAATTTTTGTATTTTTGGTAGAGACAAGGTTTTGCCGTGTTGGTCAGTCTGGTCTTGAACTCCTAATCTCAGGTGATCTGCCTGCCTTGGCCTCCCAAAGTGCTGGGGTTACAGGCGTGAGCCACCGTGCCCAGCTAATCCTTAAATTTTAAAGGGGCTTAGAATTGTCATGTATTGAATTTTTTTTTTTCTTTTTTTAGACAGAATCTTGCTCTGTCACCCAGGCTAGAGTGCAGTGGTGTGATCTCAGTTCACTGCAACCTCCACCTCCCGAGCTCAAGTGACACTCCTGCCTCAGCCTCCCAAGAGGCTGGGACTACAGATGCCCTCCACGATGCCCAGCTAATTTTTGTATCTTTGGTAGAGATGAGGTTTCACCATGTTGCCCAGGCTGGTCTCGAACTCCTGACCTCAAGTGATCCATTCACCTCAGCCTCCCAAAGCGTTGGGATTACAGGAGTGAGCCACTGTGCCCGGCCATATTAAGCCTTTCCTATATCTTGGAGCATAAAGTTTTCCAGAAGGCTAGAGAGGTAGACTTTGCAAGTAAGAATCACTTGGGTAGAGGCTGAAAGGCATGAGATGGCATGAGGACCATGATGGGCTTGTTTTGTGAGTTCCCGGGAGGTTTGGGGTAGACATGTGACTACTTGGACCTCT
Organism: Chlorocebus sabaeus; assembly: GCF_047675955.1. NCBI lineage: Eukaryota > Metazoa > Chordata > Mammalia > Primates > Cercopithecidae > Chlorocebus > Chlorocebus sabaeus. Next base: position 119,687,889 of record NC_132923.1, on the reverse strand, counting down.
TCAGGCTTGCTGAGGTGAAGCTGTCACTTTTGAGGATGGTTTCTGCTTCTAAACTGATAGCATGCCAGAAAGGCTGGATGCCCTGATGCCAGCCTTGGGCAGCCCCGCAGGAGATAACCTGTAACTTTGAGGTTCCATCTGGCAGGTCTAGGTGGCTGGGACACCCTTTTCTTTTTCAGAGGTCTCTCTAGAGGTAGACATCTACCGCAGTGGGCAAGTTGAGATGTCAAGTGACAAACAGGCTAAGGTGAGTCTGCCAGCAAAAGGGGGCGGGGAAGGGACCCTATAAGCCAAATCTGCCCACAGGCTCACTTGATCTGACCTTCCTAGTATCTAGCCCAATTGCTGTAACATTGCTGATGGATTAGATATGGGGGGCAGGAGGGCGGGGAAACAAACTGTCATGGTACACATCAGAGCTGATTAAATTCTTTTTCTTTTGTGAGGTTTTTGGTTTTTGTTTTTTGTTTTTGATGGAATCTCCCTCGGTCACGTAGACTGGAGTGCAGTGGCATGATCTTAGCTCACTGCAACCTCTGCCTTCCAGGTTCAAGCAATTCTCCTGCCTCAGCCTCCTAGTAGCTGGGGTTACAAGCATGTGCTACCACACCCAGCTAATTTTTTTTTCTTTTTTTTTTTCTTTTTTTTTTTTTTTTTTTTTTTTTTGAGAGAGTCTCACTCTGTTGCCCAGGCTGGAGTGCAGTGGCACCATCTCGGCCCATTGCAAGCTCCGTCTCCCAGGTTCACGCCATTCTTCTGCCTCAGCCTCCCATGTAGCTGGGACTACAGGTGCCTGCCACCACGCCTGGCTAATTTTTTTTGTATTTTTAGTAGAGACGGGTTTTCACTGTTAGCCAGGATGGTCTCAAACTCCTGACCTCCAGTAGTCTGCCTGCCTCAGCCTCCCAAAGTACTGGGATCAGAACTGATTACACCTCTACCTCACTAAAACAAAACTAGAATATCTGGCAACTCTACGCTCATGTCCTACCCTGGTTGTGGAGTCTCCTAGACGAGAGGATTAGCTGCTGCTGCCAGGTGGTATATCTCTTTTCCAGTTTGCCTCATCCCTGATTCTCTGACCCTGAAATATGGGGTAGGTAACTGGTAACCCCGAACCTAGCTTCTTTCCCTTCCTCTTAGCCTCCTTACCTGATGTTACCTTCCTGTGCCTACAGATTCTTGACCTCACTGGTCCTGTTCCATGGGTCCCTGTGACCCTGGAGAAAGGCTTAGCTGGGCCTTTCTGCTATGAGGCGGCATCCGAGAAGCAGAGGATTTACTTGGCTCCTTCCTAAGCCAACGTTCCTATCTCATTTGCAGAAAAAATGGATCTGGGGTCCCAGCGGTTGGGGTGCCATCCTGCTTGTGAATTGCAACCCTGCTGATGTGGGCCAGCAGCCTGAGGACAAGAAAACCAAGAAAGTGATCTTTTCAGAGGGTAGGACCTCAGACTGTCTCTGCCTTTCCTTCTTGGTCTCGGCCTTTGCTGCCCTGCTTCTCAGCAAATATAGATTCCAGACTAATTTTTTCCACCCCCGCCCCCTCCCACCACCCCACACACCCTCTTCCCCAGTCCCCAAGCCTGGGCTGATCAAATCTTTTGTCCTGGGTTGTAGATGTGTAATCGGGAAGAGAGGTCACAGGGTGCCATGCAAAGAGCATGGGTGGTTACAAACTTATTTCCTAGCTGTGAACTCCAGCACACTACCTTCCCTGATCTTGTTTCCCTATTTGTAAAATGGGGATGATACAGTTGCCCTCCCAACTTTATCAGTTGGCTGACAAGACTAAATGAAGACAATGGGGTATACGCCCTGCTTTCTAAAAAGCCTCTCGTAGTCTGGACCAGGAACTTTAGACTGTCTTGGGGAAAAATTGTCTTGGGGCCCGGCGCGGTGGCTCACACTGTAATCCCAGCACTTTGGGAGGCTGAGGCGGGCGGATCACGAGGTCAGGAGATCAAGACCATCCTGGCTAATACGGTGAAACCCCGTCTCCACTAAAAATACGAAAAATTAGCCAGGCGTGGCGGCGGGCGCTTGTAGTCCCAGCTAGTTGGGAGGCTGAGGCAGGAGAATGGCGTGAACCTGGGAGGCTAAGCAAGCAGTGAGCCGAGATTGCGCCACTGCACTCCAGCCTGGGTGACAGAGCAAGACTCCATCTCAAAAACAAAAACAATTTTGTCTTGGATCCTGACTTGTGGTTGGGACCAGGGTTCTGGGTCTTAGCTATAGAATGGAATGTCTTGGTTCCTACTGAGGCTGGAGGTGAACCCTCACTGAACTGATCGAGGTAGGCCCTGTTCTGTTTGTGGGGACCATGGAATAAATGCCATCCTCCCTCAAAAGGAGGCCCTTGGGGTTTGTAGCTTGCCTGTAACCACCCAGAACAAGCAGTGAAGTGGTAATGCTTCAGGCCTGGGCCCTAGCGAAAGGCAGGGGGTCTTTGGTGCTCTGTTCAAACTCCCGGCCCCTCTCTACTCCTCCTCCCTCCACCCCCAGAGTGCTGGCCTCCAGACATTCCTTAACCTTTGCTTTGTCTTTTGCCCAGAAATAAAGAATCTGTCCCAGATGACACTGAGTGTCCAAGGCCCCAGCTGTATCTTAAAGAAATATCGGCTAGTCCTCCATACCTCCAAGGAAGAGTCGAAGAAGGCAAGAGTCTACTGGCCCCAAAGTGAGTGTTCTTGTGCCAGCTCCAACTTTGCCTGCTTTCGATGTGCCAGGCAAGTTGTGCCCACACCTCCTCCCAGCAAGGTCCCCGGCAGAAGCCTGCTGGAGACCTAGAGCTGCAGATGAGAGGCCACTGTGGCTGTACTTGTGTTTCTAGGATTCTCTGGCTGCTACCTTCACCGTAGGCTAAGTCTGTACACATGGGTGAGTTATTGTACCTCTAAGCCACTTTCTCCACTTGTAAAAAGGGGGTAGCTGTGCCTTCGCTGCAGGCTGGAAGAGGAGGGAGACATCTTAGCTGAAACAGTAGCTATTGCCTTACACAGATTAGATCACAGCTCCCAATGACTCTTCTCAGGAGAATCCATCTTCACTCGAAACCAAGATTATGTTAAATTTCCAGAAATCCGAGGCTAAAACCTAGAGTGGCGGCCAGGGTAGCATCCCAGCCACCATGCCATCCACCACCCATCTTCAGCCCTCCTCTCGCTGGGAGGCAGGCAGCACACCCTATCTATAGATGGAGGACTGGTTAGGAGGTAGACATGCCCAACTCCAGCAAGAGCCTTGTGCGTCTTTTGACTTCCCTGAACTGACTGGGTACTTAGCGTACCTCTAAATCTCTCGATGACAGCTGGCTCTCTGCTTCTGGAGGGACATGCCAGCATGCTTTTTGGGGTTTTGTTTTGTTTTTCTTCTTTGAGACAGGGTCTAGCTCAGTCACCCAGGCTGGAGTGCAGTAGTGTGATGACAGCTCACTGTAGACTTAGCTTCCTGGACTCGAGCAGTCTTCCCACCTAAGCCTCCCAAGTAGCTGGTATGACAGGTGTGCGCCACCACAACTGGCAATTCACTTTTCTTGTAGAGATGGGGTCTCACTTTGTCCAGACTGGTTTCAAACTCCTGGATGCAAACAATCCTCCTGCCTTGGCCTCCCAAAGTGCTGGGATTACAGGTGGGAGCTACTGCACCCGGCCCAACCTGCTACCTTCTCTTATAAACCATGCTGAGCTTCAGCTGGGCAATGCAGAGAGCCCTGTGGTCTATCCTGTGCCCGTTGTCAGAGGGCACCATCTCTGTTGCCAGCATTGGAGAGTATTTCTGCCACTTCCTGGCCTGCACTCTGGGGCCTTGGCTTCATCTCCGACTCCATCTCTTCGGCAGATCATAGGTCACAGCTGGATTTCAAAGTAGCCTGGGATTAGCCAGGAAAGGTAGCCCAGCTTGGACGTGGCCATCTTACATGTGAGCTGGAGTGAGCCTAAGAAACCAGAGGTCCAGGTTCAGGCCACAAGGGCTACTCTGGCCCTGGGAAGCCTACCAATGCTGAAGTAGGTGGATTAGGCCAGGCGGGCCTTGGAGTCTGACAGTTCACGTAGCCTGCTAAGGAAGCCATACTTCATCATGCGGATCATAGTGAAATACTGGTTTCTTTATTGACAAAGCTTATTCAGGCTGGGCGTGGTGGCTCATGCCTGCAATCCCAACACTTTGGGAGGCCGAGGCAGACAGATCACCTGAGGTCAGGAGTTCGAGAACAGCCTGGACAACATGGAGAAACCCTGTCTCTACTAAAAATACAAAAATTAGCTGGGCATGGTAGCAGGCATGCCCGCCAGCTACTTGGGAGGCTGAGGCAGGAGAATTGCTTGAACCCGAAAGGCAGAGGTTGTAGTCAGCCGAGATCATGCCACTGTACTCCAGCCTGAGTGAGACTCAAAAAAATAATTAAAAAAAAAAATCTTATTCAATAATCTAGGGGCTGGGCACGGGGCTCATGCCTATAATCCCAACACTTCGGGAGGCCAAGGCAGGCAGATCACCTGAGGTCAGGAGTTCGAGACCAGCCCGGCCAACACGGCAAAACCCCATCTCTACTAAAAACTACAAAAATTAGCTGGGCATTGTGGTGTATGCCTGTAATCCCAGCTACTCATGAGGCCAAGGTAGGAGTGAACCCAGGAGGCAGAGGCTACAATGAGCCAACATTGCACCACTGCACTCCAGGCTAGGTGACAGAGTACAACTGTCTCAAAAAAACAAAACAAAAAACAAAAAAGCTTATTCAACAATCTAGGGTAGGGCAACACAGCATGTTATGTTTTAACAGGCCCTCCGGGTGACTCTGAAACATGCTAAAGCTTGAACCACAAAAAGAGCAAAAGAGTCTGAAAAGTTTGCAGAAGAATAGAAAGCCAGAATACAGGGTTCTAGAAACAGGCTGGGTGTGGTGGCTCACACCTGTAATCCCAGCACTTTGGGAAACCAAGGCAGGAGGATTACTTGGGCACAGGAGTTCAAGACCAGCCTTGGCAACACCGTGAGACCCTGTGTCTCTAAGATAAAAGATTATTTTTATAAAGAACCCTGGCCAGGTATGGTGTGGTGACTCATGCCTGTAATCCCAGCACTTTGAGAGGCCAAGACTGGTATATCACTTGAGGTAAGGAGTTTGAGACCAGCCTGGCCAACATGGTAAACCATCTGCTAAAAATACCAAAATTAGTTAGGTGTGGTGGCGCTAGCTTATAATCCTAGCTACTCTTGTAATCCTAGCTACTTGGGAGACTGAGTGGGGAGGATCATGTGAACCCAGAGGCAGAGGCTGCAGTGAGCTGACATTGCACCACTGCACTCCAGCCTGGGTGAAGTAAGGCCGTGGCCAACCCTGGCAAATGCTGTTGATAGACTAAGATGCCTAAGTCACAATCCTCAGAATGGCAGTCATTAGTGACTCTGATAAGAGCAGTGAAAAGTCAGGTTGAAATGGGTAGGCACAGTAAATCTAGGCCATGGAAAGAATCTTCCGTAAAGGGAGACTTGTGGTGGTAATTATGGGGGGCTGGCACACAGTCGAGCGTGTCTGAAGCTGGTAGTACATGGGCAGATGTGTAGCTGGAACTGATCCAACGGGTGGGGAAATGGATCCTAGGGGAAGATCTGAGAAGTTTGCAGAGGGATAGAAAGCCAGAAGACAAGGTTCTAAACAGGCTGGCATGGTGGCTCACACCTGTAACCCCAGCACTTTGGGAGGCCAAGGCAGAAGGATTGCCTTTAGGACTATGGAAGACAGGCAAGTCTGTGGACAGGAATGAGACAATAGTGTTTGAGTAGTGTTGGTGGCTTGCCTTGAGGTCTGGTCGTAGCCTGAAATGAGGCCTTTGGGTGTGATGGTTTTCTCCAGCTCCTCAGGTGCAAGAATGAGCTTTAAAGACCTGGTGTGACCAGAATGGAGGTTTTCCAGGAAAACAAACTAGAAAAGGGTGTGGGAGTGGAGTGGACAGTGTGCATAAGAGAGGATGTAGTGATGGGTTTTTGAGCTCTGAGAAGGGTCAAAGGGAAGTGAGGATGAAGGGTGGGGATTGGTAGGAAGATCTGGGACTGAGACTGGGGACTCGCTGGGGTGGGAGCATAGGTGAGTTAAACAGATCGGAAGGCATTGAGTCTGCCTTGGAGGTGGCATCTAGTCTGTGGTATGACCATTGTAATAGATGTCTAAGGTGGTACAGAACCCAGGTTCATTGAAATAAGGTTGAAGAGAGATCAAAATGTCTGAATGTTCTAGTCCATTGTCAGATACCAGTGACACAACAGCAGTGGAGGCAAGTAGTGCTAGAACAATCCACGAAGGATGGAGAAGATGACATCATCCCCAAAAGAAAGGGGTAGCTGGTGTTATCTGACAGTCAGCACTTCATAGGAACTGGGATTCTTGAATAGAGAAATGGCCTGGAAGTGCCAGTGAAGAACCAAGAAGGGTACCTGCCTTCCTGTAGGTCCAGCAGTACATAGCAGGTAGGAAAAAGCTCAGCTCAAATCATCAGTATTTGCTCTGTGCCCTAAGGATCCAGCTCTGCAAGAATAAACCATGTTACCTGCTCTCAGAGCCTGCTACGACAGATGAACAGATAGCCAAGGACCCAGCAGAAGCTGGAGGCAGCCCTTTAAGATGCCCCCAGTGTGGGTAGGGAGAGTTTGAGGTAGCTAAGGCCTCCTGGGCAGCTCTGAGGACTGAGGGCAGGAAGGGCCTTCCAGGCAGAGGCAATTGTTGTGTGTGCCTGGGTCGCAGGGCTTCTGGCCTCCCTCATGCTTCTTTTTTAATGGGGACAACAAATGCCTGCCTTGAAGGGTCCTGAGGATGTGAGGCCATGAGCCTGAAACACCTACCAGAGCTACTAGCAAAGATAGTAAGCCCACAGCAAAATGTTAGCTATGCTTCAGCTTCACAACAAACTAGCTATAAGAAGGTCCCCCAGAGGGTCAACCACAGGACAGCCAGCCTGTAGCGGCTTGTGGCAAACAGACTGTGACCCTCTCACCCTTACTGCCTGGTGGTGAATCACCCTTGGGTGGAATGGCCACAGGGAGCCCAGGTCCCCAGAACAGGAGCAGGCCCTAGGTGTGCAGAAGTTCTTGGGCTGGGTGCCGTGGGCCATCCAATGCTATCGCAGGTCAAGAGGGCTGTGTCTGCACTAGGAAGCTGCAGGGGTTCCTGGGATTGCCTTGTCTGGTCTTGCCCCATGAGGCCTGGTGAAGCCTCTAGGTAGATGAGAAGCAGGAACCAGCACAGGAACGGTCCTGGTGGGCCCAGTTCCCTCACAACCAGCAGCAGGACTGAGACTGGGCCTGTAACCAGCATCCCCAGGGCCTCCAAGGAGGGGCTGCAGGAGAACTGCAGAGTCCATCGGGAGGGCTGCTGGGGCCCGGACCCAGGACAGCGCCTGACCGGCGGCAGCCATGGCCACAGCTGCAGCCATCTGCTGGCACGTTGGAGGAGCTAGAGATGGAGGCAGCTGGCAGTGCTGTGCAGAAGGTCTGAGGATGCTACAGTTCCTGGATCTCCTGGGGTTCTGGTGGCCAAGGTAAATCTAGCCTAGGATTCCCCGAAATAAGAAGTCACCTGGAATCTTAAGCAGAAACAGCCATCATCAGGCCTACAGCTGCCATGTCGGGAACAGATAAAGAGGACAGGCCAGGAAAGAGGAAGTTCTAGTGACCCAGGTGGGGGGAGAAGCTTGGGTCAGGGTAATTTCTGGCCTAGAAAACAGACAGACTTGGGCTGGGTGCAGTGGCTTATGCCTGTAATCCTAGCACTTCGGGAGGCTAAGGCAGGTGGATTGCCTGAGCTCAGGAGTTGGAGATCGGCCTGGGCAACGTGGTAAAACCCCATCTCTACTAAAAATACAAAAAACTAGCCGGGCATGGTGGTGCACACCTATAGTCACCTACTCAGGAGGCTGAGGCACAAGAATCGCTTGAACCCGGGAGATGGAGGTTGAAGTGAGCCGAGGTAGCGCCGCTGCACTCTAGCCTGCTCAACCAAGCAGGACTCCATCTCAAAAAAAGAAACAAAAAAAAAAACAAAAACAGAAAAAACAAAACCTTAGGATCTAGTTAGCAAATGACAACTACCACGTGTGGTCAACTTCCTTCTGATCTCTTCTGTGCGTGGTTTTGTATTGAATGACCTAAAACTAGGAGACAGTCTTCACATGTATAATCGTAAGAACACTTGGTTTCCTCAGAAACCTTGATGGAGGCATAATCCATCCAATAAATGTTTCTCACTGACCTTTCTAGCATCTTTTTCAGATGAGGCTGCCGAGCCCAGCCTGGGAGAGTTTCCCACCTTTAGGACTTTATGATATTATCACAGGAGTTGGATTCATGGCTCAAAATACAGAACCACTTACCCTGAAGCTTCATACCAGGCAGGAGCCTTGAAGGCATCACCTGAACTCCAACTCCTGGTGTGTGATAGGTCTTCAAGGAACATTGGTAGAGAACTGGCTGTTGCTTGTATCCAAACATCTGGTTGTCTACCAAGCCCTCAATGCTAGAAACAGGGACAGCCAAGCCAGTTCAGCTCCAGCCCCCCTGGAATTCACAGCCTTGCCTCTGATACGAGGAATGAGCTGGTACCTTGACCATCAAATGTGGTGACTGGCACCAGGTTACTTCGGTGGCTGGTCCATCCCTTCTTTCTCTCCTAGAAGACAACTCCAGTACCTTTGAGTTGGTGCTGGGGCCTGGCCAGCACGCCTATACCTTGGCCCTCCTTGGGAACCACTTGAAAGAGACCTTCTACATTGAAGCTATAGCGTTCCCGTCCGCCGAATTCTCGGGCCTCATCTCCTACTCTGCGTCCCTGGTGGAGGAGTCTCAAGACCCGGTATGTCCCCACAATAGATGCGTCCTTGGACTAGGATGGTCCGGTGGGGGAAAAGGCATCTCCCACAGTTGGGCAGAGCTCGAGGCTTGCCGGGGGAGAGCTGCAGAAGGCAGGTGGGGCCCAGCTGGGGACCGGGCTGAACGGCCAGAACCCTGGGGGTTAGAGGGGAGGGAGTAAATATGGAAGCAGGTTACTAACAGGACCTCGTCTTGTTGCAGTCAATTCCAGAGACTGTGCTGTACAAAGACACGGTGGTGTTCCGGGTGGCTCCCTGCGTCTTCGTTCCCTGCACTCAGGTGCCTCTGGAGGTTTACCTGTGCAGGTGAGAGACCCTCAGGCTGACTGTGCCAGGTGGTTCTCATAACTGGCACCCTCTTTCTGTATGAGGGTGGGGTGGGTAAAGATGATTGGGACCTCTCACCAGGAGAGTTGAAACACTTCTGTCTGAGCTGTCTGGACCTGCCCCAAGACAGTCCAATACAGGCCTGAATATTCCCAAAGCTGGGCATGGAACAGTGAATGTGAGACAGTCCCCCAGTTATGTTAGGGTCCAACGGCATGGTTTTAAACAGCACCAAGTACTCTAAAGCAGGGTGAAGAATGGAGAGGTCAGGATGAGAACCTGTCCCAGGGATGACGAGACTCCTATGGAGCCAGAGAACAGGTGTGAGACCAGGAAGGGGAGGTGTGGGGATGGGTGAAAGGAGCAGAGACCTGTGGGCCCTGAGTGTTAGGATGAGGTATCTGGGGCCATACGTATTCTAAATACAGTGGTGAAAGCTTTGTCACCTGGATACCTGCAGGAAGATGGTACTGCTCACCCACTGCCACTTACAGGCCCTGGTTCCTTTCAGTCTTGTTATATTTTCCCGTGGGGTGGCTGCCTCCTCTGTGGAGGCTGGGTACACACGTCCTCGGTCTAGGCCTGGGCCCTAGGAGGGAGAGAAGGAACCAAGATTTGGGCGCTGCAACCTATTGTTGCTGCTAGTGGTCTGGAAGTCTCCTGAACCGCCTCACGTACCAAAAGCCTGAACACGCACGGGGCCACGTCCGGCTTCAGGGAATCCAGGCACGGTCTCTAGCCATGTAGCCACATGCCTAGGGAGAAAAGGAGAAAGGATCCTGAAGGCAGAACAGTGGGAAGCCCAGGGTTCTGTCTGCATGATCACTCTGGCCACGTGGAAAGTCACGTACAAATAAAAGGTCTAGACACAGTATGGCTCAAGCCAGGGTGGCAGGAGCAGCCATTAGAGTTGGGATTGGTCTGCAGGCAAGACGTCCCCGCCCCACTCGTTCCACACCAGCCGCCTCTAGATTACTTCTGCCATGTTGCCCTTTATTGCAAATTCCTTATGTGAAGCCTGTCTTTTTTTGTTTTTTAAAGTAGGAGGTAAAGGATAATGCTGATGGAACACTCTAGCAGGGATGGGAAACACTAATAGGAAAAGGTAGCCAGTGTGGTGGCTCACACCTATAATCCCAGCACTTTGGAAGGCTGAGGCAGGAGGATCACCTGAGGGTCAGAAGTTCGAGACCAGCCTGGCCAACATGGTGAAACCCAGTCTCCACTAAAAATAGAAAAATTAGCCAGATGTGGTACATGCCTGTAATCCCAGCCACTCAGTGAGGCTGAGGCAGGAGAATCGCTTGAACCCAGGAGGCAGAGGTTGCAGTGAGCTGAAATAGCCCCACTGCACTGCAGCCTGGGAAACAAGAGCAAAACTCATAAAAATAAAAAATAAAAATTACCGGGTATGGTGATTCATGCCTGTAATCCCAGCACTTTGGGAAGCTGAGGCAGGCAGATCACCTGAGGTCAAGAGTTCAAGACCAGCCTGGCCAACATGGTAAAACCCCATCTCTACTAAAAGTACAAAAACAATTAGCCAGGCATGGTGGTGCACCCCAGTAATCCCAGCTGCTCGGAAGGCTGAGGCAGGAGAATCTCTTGAACCCAGAAGGTGGAGGTTGCAGTGAGCCAAGATTATACCCCTGTACTCCAGCCTGGGTGACAGAGTAAGATTCCATCTCAAAAAAAAAAAAAAAAAAAAAAGACTTCTTCCCCTCTTCCGGGCTCAGTGGGTGTAGAAGCCAGACAGCTCTTCCGGGGCGGGCTGCTGGGGAGTGTGGTCCTCAGAGGGATACCAGGTTTCAGGATGAGAAGGTAAAATCTCAGCCGGTCTGATGGAATTCTGATGGCAGATACAAAAGACATAAAGCAGAGAGATTTGGTATCTCGAGTATTTGAAGACAGGGGTTTCTCATTCACAGAGGGTATCTACTTGTTCAAGGAAACCCAAGTCTTCCGTACAGTGGTATTCAGGCACGGTTTGACCCAGTAGAGCTGCATACGACCTGCAAGGCTGGGTCTATACTCCCTTCCCCCAATAAGCCTCAGACTGTTCTAGACCTTGTCAGGCTGGTAGCTCCCTGTGGCTTTGCATAGACCCAAGAAATAGGTTCTTTGGAGCAGTAGCATAGATACTATGAATGTGCTATGCCAGCAGTTACATTGCTGTATTCTATTAGTAGCAACATGAGCTTTGGACCTGAAGCTGGACTAGAGTCCCAATTTCAATATTTCCCAATACTAGGGCCTCGCTGACCTCTAACTTTTGAGGACCCATTTGTTTCAGATAAGTGTTTTGTTTTTTTGTTTTTATTTTTTATTTTTGAGATGGAGTCTCGCTCTGTTGCCCAGACTGGAGTGCAGTGGTATGATCTTGACTCACTGCAGCCTCCGCCTCCCGGGTTCCAGCAATTCTCCTGCCTCAGCCTCCCAAGTAGCTGGGATTACAGGCACGTGACACCACACACAGCTAATTTCTGTATTTCTGGTAGAGATGGGGTTTCACCATGTCGGCCAGGCTGGTCTCAAACTCCCAATCTTGAAGATCCCAGGGCTCAAGACCCACCCCATGCCACACATACAAAAATGACAACCTTCTTGGCCATCTCAAGGGTGGGGTACCCAGCTTCATGGCTTCTCAGGACAAAAATACAGCCCCCTTGGGTAGAGAGTCAGCTAATACCTTTGGATAGGCTGAGGCAGGAGAGCCCGGGGGAGTCCCCAAATTCCCTGGGATAGAAGGGTACTTGCAGGCTGGGCACAGTGACTCACACCTATAATCTCAGGACTTTGGGAGGCCGAGGTGGGCGGATCACCTGAGGTCAGGAGTTTGAGACCAGCCTGGCCAACGTGGTGAAACCCCATCTCTACTAGAAATATAAAAATTAGCCAAGCAAGGTGGCGGGGGCCTATAGTCCCAGCTACTGGGCGGCGGGGAGGGGGCGCTGAGGCAGGAGATTCGCTTGAACCCAGGAGGCAGAGGTTGCAGTGAGTCAGATCATGCCACTGTACTCCAGCCTGGGTGACAGAACGAGACTGTCTCAAACAAGGGAAGCGTACTTGCAGAATCTGACCGAAGGGTATAAACAGAGCAGGCCTTGGCTACCAGGGAAGGGGCTGCCACTGGCACTTCCCAACCTGGCTCTGGGCAAAGCTGAGTAGCATTGGACAAGATGGGCTCTGAGCTTCTGGCTTGTGCTGAGGTCAGGGGATGGTTGCTCTGTTGACCTCACGGGCAGGGATGTAACCTCTCCTGGTGAGAAGGAGGTGTTCTCCCTCTCCTGGCACAGGGAGGTCATAACTTTACAGTAAGGGAGCTGTGAAAGTCTTGCCAGAACTGGCTTCTCTCCCACGGCAGAGAGCTGCAGCTGCAGGGTTTTGTGGACACAGTGACGGAGCTGAGTGAGAAGAGCAACAGCCAGGTGGCATCTGTCTATGAGGACCCCAACCGCCTGGGCAGGTGGCTCCAGGTAACACCCCACCAAACCCCCTGTGTGGGAGGGAGGGGTGAGGAGACAGCATTTGCCACCTAAGAGGAACTTCACAGTCTTCTGGTTAACCTTAAAGCCTTGATAGAGGTGGCCCTGTTCTTAGGACTTCAGTGGAGGCTCAGATGAGGATTTGCCTGAGTCATGTCCACTCAGGAATAGAGTTTAGAGTCTAACCTCCTTCCCATTCCAGAATGGACATGTGTTCAAGACCACAGAACCCTAACCCCCAGGCCCCAGAAGGCTCTGACGCCTTTGGCTAAGGCTGTGAGAGCTGGGCCACTTCCCTGGGGTCCCGCCTGACTCTGGCACAGCACCAAATCTAAAGCCCCGGTCAGCCTTCAGTTCTAGAGCTCTGTCCTCTGCAGATGAGTGATCGTCACGTGCTAGGCGCACTATCCTGAGCACCAGAGATAAATCGGAACGTATGCTGTCCCATGTTAGCAAGGATAGAACTTTTAAGTGCTATGAAAGTCAGAGAATGAGATGATACCGTGAGTCATTAGACCAAATGAGGCAGTTCAAGAATAGTCGGGAAAATCTGCAAATGAAACTTAAGGAAACAAGGAGCTGGCCATGCAGAGATAGGGGTAGGAGTGGCCAGGATTAAAAGTAGGAGTCCCTGGCCGGGCGTGGTGGCTCACGCCTGTAATCCCAATGCTTTGGGAGACTGAGGCAGGCAGATCACTTGAGGTCAGGAGTTTAAAAACAGCATGGAAAACACGGCAAAATACTGTCTCTACTAAAAATACAAAAATCAGCCGAATGTGGTGTCGCAAGCCTGTAGTCGCACCCACTCGGGTCGCTGAGGCAGGAGAATTGCTTGAACCCAGGAGGCGGAGGTTGCAGTACGCCCAGATCACACCACTGGCACTCCAGCCTGGATGACAGACTGTCTCAAAAAAAAACAGTGGGGGTGTGCTTGGAGGTCTTGAAGACACCAATCACCGTGAACCAAGGTGAGAGGCAGGGTTACCACCTGGTTAAGGTACCTTTTCAGCTAAAGGCAAACAAGAGACACTCAAAGCATGAATCAGGAATGAAAGGTTACAGTTTAGGTTTTCAAAAGACCCCTCTGGCTAAGATATAGGGAACAAATCTTAAGAGTGGGCAAGAATAGAAGGGAAACTAGAAGGCGTTGCAGTGGGCATAGGGTGGAGACACGGTGGTTTCCTGAGTGGCACCAGCGCAGAGTTGACTCGGAATGTAAGCCAGTAAGGCTTGTTAATGGATTCTTTATAGAAGAAGAAAGGAAGAATCTGGATGCTCAAGTCTTTGTCGCCCAAGCTAGAGTGCAGTGGCACGATCTCAGCTCCACTGCAGCCTCTACCTCCTCCTGAGTAGCCGGGATTACAGGCATGAGCCACCATGCGTGGCTAACTTTTTGGGTTTTTTTCTGTTGTTTTTTTTGGGGGTTTTTTTTTTTTTTTCAGTAGATGGGGGTCTCACCATGTTGCCCAGGCTGGTCTTGAATTCCTAGGCTCAAGTGATCCACCCACTTTGGCCTCCCAAAGTGCTGGGATTACAGGCATGAGCCACCGTGCCCAGCCATGGATGTTCAAGTCTTAAACCTGAAGAGTAGGGGAGAGAGGGATCAGACAGCCTTCAAGAAAGGGCGATATCTGACCTGGGTGTTGAGGGTTGAGCACGAGTTGGCAGGAAGGAAGGGGATTCTTACCGTACCTTTTCCCTAAATGGGGCCCAGGGAGATGTGTGACTGGCAAACGATCTGTCTTCTCTCCATTCCAGGATGAGATGGCCTTCTGCTACACCCAGGCTCCCCACAAGACAACATCCTTGATCCTCGACACGCCTCAGGCCACCGATCTTGATGAGTTCCCCATGAAGTACTCATTGGTGTGGAACTTGGTTTGGCTAATCTGAACTCAGTCCAATCTCTCAGGCCTGGAACCTGCCTAGAAGTGATGGGGCACCAAGTGGGGAGAGGACCCAGGTGGCCTCTGGGGGGAGGGGATGTAGAAGTCTACCTGAGAGCCTGGATTTAGGGATAACACTGGGGCCCAAAGCCATCCCCTACTAACACCCCTTCCCCGCTGGATCTCTCCCCAGAGCCCTGGTATTGGCTACATGATCCAGGACATTGAGGACCATAAAGTGGCCAGCATGGATTCCATTGGGAACCTAATGGTGTCCCCACCTGTCAAGGTCCAAGAGAAAGAGTACCCCCTGGGCAGAGTCCTCATTGGCAGCAGCTTTTACCCCAGGTGAGCCACCGGGCCAGACGCCTTCAGATGAAAAGGAAGGGACCATGGTCGTTCCCCTGGCCCCGCCTGCTTCCCATGGCACCTCGGCCAGTCACGCACTGTGGAACATTTCTTAGAAGGACATTTGAGCTTTTGATTCATGTGGAGACTAAAGATCAGAATAAACTGTTTATTCTTTGATTCCAGGGTTTAAACTGAAACAAGTGAAATTTGGTCCACCAGGATGTCATTTCCAAGAGACATGTGGCTGGATTTCTTGGTGGCCATAAATCCAAAATGATACTGTGTCCAGGCTTATCTGTCTAGAACACTAGGCTCTGTTCTGAGTGGAGTCAGAGTAAGGGATTCATAACCAACTCATCCGCTATAGACCGGCCTCTTTCACACAACGGTCACAGAGGCCAGCTCCCTGGAGGCAGCATGACACCAAGTGACAGGTGACCAGTCTGGGCCACACTGGCTCAAAAGCTGTTCTTTCCATCTTCCTTCTAGCGCAGAGGGCCGGGCCATGAGTAAGACCCTCCGAGACTTCCTCTATGCCCAGCAGGTCCAAGCGCCAGTGGAGCTCTACTCAGATTGGCTGATGACAGGCCACGTGGATGAGTTCATGTGCTTCATCCCCACAGATGACAAGAATGAGGGCAAAAAGGTCTGTATTGGGGTCTGCAGAAGGGACATCTGACCATGTCCCCATGCCTTCTGTTGGGGACTCTTGGAAGATTCTGGAGAAAAAGCTGGCTTTTTCTCTTGGTTTTTGTTTTTGTTTTTTGAGTCTCACTCTGTCACCCAGGCTGGAGTACAGTGGCACCATCTCCACTCACTGCAACCTCTGCCCCAGGTTAAAGTGATTCTTGTGCCTCAGCCTCCTGAGTAGCTGGGATTACAGGCACATGCCACCACACCTGGCTAACTTTTGTATTTTTAGTAGAGATGGGATTTCACTATGTTGGCCAGGCTGGTCTCGAACTCCTGATCTCAGGTGATCTGCCTGCCTCGGCCTCCAGAGTGCTGGGATTACAGGTAAAAGCCATCATGTCCAGCGGAGAAAGCTGGCTTCTGACCCAAGTTCTGTTTCCCAGGGCTTCCAGCTGCTCCTGGCCAGTCCCAGCGCCTGCTATAAACTCTTCCGAGAGAAACAGAAGGAAGGCTATGGCGATGCTCTTCTGTTTGACGAGCTTAGAGCAGATCAGCTCTTGTCTAATGGTAAGGGAACTCCCTTTCCACAGAACAGAACTGGGGTCCTCCTCCTTTTTCCAGGGGCCCTTTCTGCATAGCCATTCTGTCACGCTTGGCAGAAAGGATGCCAGGGAAGCACAAAAGCTGTTGGAATTGTCGTATTAGAATGTCTTATTTCTGGGCTACTCTAGTGGTACTACGACAACACAGGTAGACCAGATGTTCTGGGATGGCCTAGAGACTTTTAGGATGTATTTGAAGGGGACTCACTTAGCATGTAGGTGGCCCCAAGTGGGGGGGAAACGGGTATTAACAATGCTAGTGCCTGGATTTACTCAGGGCACGTTGGATTAAGTACTTAGGGATTGGGACTTTGTGGGTCTCCTGGTTACATTAAGGAAACACACAGGTGGACAAGCAGAAGTAGTGTGGCTGGTGCCATCATACTTCTGATCTAAAAGCTGTGGGAGTGGGCTGGGCATGGTGGCTCACACCTGTAACCCCAGCACTTTGGGAGGCCAAGGCGGGCAGATCACCTGAGGCCAGAAGTTCCAGATCAGCCCGGCCAACATGATGAAAGCCCATCTCTACTAAAAATGTGAAAATCAACAGGGCATGGTGGTGCATGCCTGTAATCTCAGCTATTCGGGAGGCTGAGGCAGGGGAATTGCTTTGACCTGGGAGGTGGAAGTTGCAGTGAGCTGAGATCATGCCATTGCACTCCAGCCTGGGCCACAGAGCAAGATTCCGTCTCAAAAAATAATAAAGGCTGTATGAACCCAGAAAGGGGCTGTGGGGGTATTAGGTTTTTCTAGACCCTCAATACCCAAAGTGTGATCTGAGGGCCGGTGTACCTGGGAGCTTGTTAGAAATACAGGATTTCCACCCTGCTCCAGAGCTCCTGGATACTCGGCCTTTGGGGTGGGGCCCGGGAATTCCTGGTCATAGAAGCACCATGGAAGGTAACATCTGCTGAACATGAACCACATGACAAAGACTGTCACCTCAGAGCTGGCAAATGAATTGGGCATTCCTGTCCCAAAGATGAGGCCATTGAGGAATAAAAGTAATGTAACCTGGTGAAGGCCACAGGCAGAAGGCGCCAAGTTGTATCGGCATAAGGGGAGTAGGGGCTGAAGTCATCCTAACAAGCTCCAGGCTGTATCCCTCAGCCTGGCACAGGCTATTCCCTCATGCTGGGGACAGAGTGGCCAGTGGCAGTAAGTCCTGCCTGGACTTTCTGGTGTAGACCCTGGTCAGTCCCCAGAAGGAAGATACTGGACCTGAAGGTATAGTCCCTGGAGATAGGCCAGTCCCCTCCTCTCGCCATGGGTCACTGGCCCAGGAACACACCCAGGTGGCTGGGCCTTACCTGAGTGTGCCCAGCTCTTGGCAGTGCTGCTGTTCCCTGACCACTTCTCCCTTACAGGAAGGGAAGCCAAAACCATCGACCAACTTCTGGCTGATGAAAGCCTGAAGAAGCAGAATGAATACGTGGAGGTAGGGCCAGCGCGAGGGGGGGGCGTCCCCAAGAAAGGGCTGGTGCCGCAGGTCCTGCAGGAAGGTTCCCACCCACCCCTCCTGAGGGGTGAAAGGGTTGGGGGCGCAGCTGCCTGCCACCCTTTCTTTCCAGATCTTGATACAGGCCCAGGTCTGGGGCTAGAGCTGGCCATATATATGCCAGTGTAGGGAGACTAGAGGAGTAAGGAGTTAGGTCTCTGGAGTCAAACACAGCACGATGTACCTTTATGCTTGGAAGAGAGCTGGAAGTGGTAACACAGCTGTCTATGGTGTCAGATGGCTGAGGACCCAGGGTGGGACAGGGGCAGGGAGGAGCGCCATGGCATGTCAGAACAGTTGACAGATACTGCTTGCAGATACTGTCAGAAAGCATTGAGTAGGCCCTTGTTTGAGTCTGATACTCAGCTTCTCAGAAGTGAGGAGCTGGCCTCTTCAAGGAGGCTGCTGAGCTATATCATTTTCCGGGAAATGGAGCCTAGGCAGCTTGAGTAGCATAATGAGCAACACAGGAACCTGGGAGTTCAGACTCAATCCCCCAAATGATTGTCTTGGGCTGGTGATTTTACTCTGTGCCTCACTCTCATATGTAAGAGGTGTTTTACTTTATAGGGCTATCTGCAGGGTTTGTAGTGAGGTGTCTTGCACAAGGCTTGGGCCATCGTTGGTTCTCAGCTAGGCACCTGGATAATCAGGGCTTTCCCAGCTTGGGGGAAAAGACCCAGCTTTCGGGATGAAGCGGCCTGTCACAGCGGTCCTGAGAATGGTGTTCAGGGTCACCAACCTTCAGAGATCTTAGAAGTGAATCATTGGCTGTGAGAAGCAGAGTCTTCCCAACTTCTAGTGGGAGAAGCTTAGGCCCAGAGAAGGGTAATTTCTCAGCTGGGGTTGCATGGTCAGCAAAACTGCTTTGCTCACTGGGTCCTTACCATTCCCAGGAATGTTCCTAAGGAATGTTCTATGTCATGCACAGTGCATGGGTGCCCTGTTTTGCAAGAACATCCCTTCTGGCATAGCAGGGTGGGTGCCAGCCAGGCATGGGGCTGAGACAGCATCTCCCAGCCCCTGGTGACAGCTTAGGGTGTGTTGGGTTGTGTCTGAAGCTTATTTCAAGACCTAGGGAGACAGGTGTGCTGGGTGTCTGAAGCCTATTTCAAGACCTAGGGAGATGCTCGGGTATTGGGCTCAGCTGGTCTGGGTTGGGAAGTGCCCGACGCTGTCTAGCTGTGGGATCCTGGACTAAAGACTAGGCCTTTCCTGAGCCCCCACTTCCCCAGGTGAAAAGGGAACTGCCCACTTAGGAAGGTTGGTGTGATGTGTGAGGCTCCTGGTGCACAGTGAGTGATGGGGATGG
This sequence comes from Chlorocebus sabaeus, assembly GCF_047675955.1. Taxonomy (NCBI): domain Eukaryota; kingdom Metazoa; phylum Chordata; class Mammalia; order Primates; family Cercopithecidae; genus Chlorocebus; species Chlorocebus sabaeus. The sequence goes on along the minus strand of NC_132923.1, from coordinate 119,668,932 downwards.
CAGTGGTATCAGGCCATGGCCTACCTTCAGTATGGAAGGAAACTTAATTCCTGATAAGCTCTCCTGGCCCCTCCCACCCCACAGAAGTGCATTCACTTGAACCGTGACATCCTGAAGACAGAGCTGGGCCTGGTGGAACAGGACATCATCGAGATTCCTCAGCTGTTCTGCTTGGAGAAGATGACTAACATCCCCTCTGACCAGCAGCCCAAGAGGCCCTTCGCGAGGCCATACTTCCCTGACCTGGTGAGGGACGACTGGGCATCCCTGGGTGGGGGAGGGTCCATCCAGGTAACACTGGCTGCCGCCTCACTGTGCTGGACTGCAGAGATTGGGGAGGGACAGCAGATAACGGTGCCTATGAGGAAATGGGCAGGAGACCCCTTCTCCCCCATCTCGGTTAGGGATGCCCTCCCAGAGAGCAGGTGTACTGGGCCTGAAGGCTTGGAGGGTTCCCCAGGCAGTTACTATGGGCCAGGAACTTTAGGAGCCTCAGTGAGCTGCACCCCTAGTCTAAAAGGATGAACCTGTGAGGCCCACTTCAGATGGGGTGCTATGTAACTCAGAGTTGAGGTTGCCGTGCATCTGCCAGCAGTGAGGCCTAGGGCAAGCTACCTCAGGGTAGGTCTTTCCTGTCCACTATCCCCAGGGTCCAGGGCAGCCGTGTCTGATACATGGAGGTACATCAGCACTTAAAATAACATTCTAGGCTGGGCGCGGTGACTCACGCCTGTAATCCCAGCACTTTGGGAGGCTGAGGCAGGTGGATCACCTGAGGTCAGGAGTTCGAGACCAGCCTAACCAACATGGAGAAACCCTGTCTCTACTAAAAATACAAAATTAGCTGGGCGTGGTAGCACATGCCTGTAATCCCAGCTACTTGGGAGGCTGAGACGGGAGAATTGCTTGAACCTGGGAGGTGGAAGTTGCAGTGAACCTAAATCACGCCATTGCACTCCAGCCTGGGCAACAAGAGCGAAACTCTGTCTCAAAAATTATGTTCTGTTCAGTTTGGCTGGTCGTGGTGGCTCACCTGTAGTTCCAGCACACTGGGATGCTGAGGTGGGAAGATCACTTGAACTCAGGAGCTGAAGACCAGCTAGGGTAACATAGTAAGACCCTGCATCTTAAAAAAAAAAAAAAAAAAAAAAAAAAAAAAAAAATTAGCTGGGGCCACGGTGCAGTGACTCATGCCTGTAATCTCAGCACTTTGGGAGGCTGAGGAGGGCAGATCACTTTTGAAGTCTGGAGTTCAAGACCAGCCTGACCGACGTGGTTGAAACCCCATCTCTAGGAAAAATACAAAACACTAGCTGGGTGTTGTGGTGCATGCCTATAATCCCAGCTAATCAGAGGCTGAGGCAGGAGGATCCCTTGAATCCAGGAGGCAGAGGTTGCAGTGAGCCAATATTGCACCGCTGGACTCCAGCCTGGGCAACAGAGCAAGACTGTCTCCACTGCCTCCCCCAACCAAAAAAAAAAAAAAAAAGATGGGTGTGGTGGCCCATGCCTGTAGTCTCAGCCACTCAGGAGGTTGAGGCAGGACAATTTCTTGAGCCCAGGAGGTAGAGGCTGCAATGAGCCACTGCACTCCAACCTGGGCAACAAACCAAGACCTTGTCTGATAAACCAAACCAAAAAAAAATAATTCTGGGGCCAGGTGTGGTGGCTCACACCTGTAATCCCAGCACTTTGGGAGGCCCAGGTGGGAGGATCACCTGAGGTCAGGAGTTCGAGACTAGCCTGACTAACATGGAGAAACTCCGCCTCTACTAAAAATACAAAATTAGCCAGGTGTGGTGGCGCATGCCTAAAATCCCAGCTACTCAGGAGACTGAGGCAGGAGAATCGCTTGAACCTTCCAGTGGAGGTTGCAGTGAGCTGAGATCACGCCACTGCACTCCAGCCTGGGCAACAAGAGCAAAACTGTTTATTTTTGTTTTTAAAAATTCTGTTCCTACTTATTCTAAACCAGAAGTCATAAGAGTGGGGCTGTGAGTACAAGAGGTCCTGGCTTCACCAAGCCTATGTCAACTGTGGCTCACATCTGAACTTTCTCATGGAACAGCTGACCCATTATATAGGTATTTAAAATGAACGGAGGCATTTGAGTGCCCCCATTCTCTAAACACTTGCTGACCTCCTCCCTGGGTCCTAGGGGTACAGGCCCTGATGCCATGAGTGTCTTCTAACTTGATCAAGCTCAGTGTGGTCCGGTAGGGGTGAGTGGTGGCAAGAAGCTGCTTTGAGAAGGAGTTGAGATATGAAAGATGTGCAGCAGTCAACTGACAAAGCAGGGGTGGGGAGAGCGTTCCAGTGGAGGCAGCAGCCGTGTGTTGCATCCAGACCATAAGAGGCCAGAATAATCAAAACATAGGAACTGGAGAAGTTGACAATCCCAGACCTTGGCCAGGCAGGATTTTGTCTTGCTGTTGAGAAACAGCCATTGGAGGGCTGAGCAGAAGCGAGCTGGGTTTCACTGACCTGGAGGAGGTGGCTGCCTGCGTGCTACACCTGGTCTGGCCTGACCACAGAGAGGCAGGTCGGGGGCTGGCTTTCAGGCCTCTGATCCCTGTCCAGGCCTCACCCTTTCTTTCTGACAGCTGCGGATGATTGTGATGGGCAAGAACCTGGGGATCCCCAAGCCTTTTGGGCCCCAAATCAAAGGGACCTGCTGCCTGGAAGAAAAGATTTGCCGCTTGCTGGAGCCCCTGGGTTTCAAGTGCACCTTCATCAATGACTTTGACTGTTACCTGACGGAGGTCGGAGACATCTGCGCCTGTGCCAACGTCCGCCGGGTGCCCTTTGCCTTCAAATGGTGGAAGATGGTACCTTAGACCCGGGCCCTGGAGCTGCCGGCTCTGCCCCAGCATGGGATGGCCCACTGTCACCATGCAGCAGCATGATTCCTTGGCCAGTAGAGGCTGGAGAGTCCAGGCGACACAAGCCTTTCTTCCCCGTCCACCCCGACCCTCGGACCCAGTAGGATGGCAAATGCTGCCAGCTTGAACCCCTGTGGGGAAAAGATGGAAAAGTGTTCAGCCAAATGGCATTTACTAAATAGCCAATAAAGTGCTGGTGGGCATGAATGCACCTTGGCGGTGACCTCCTTGTTTGGGGAGGGGATGTGTGCCAGCTGAGGACAGGGCTGAGCTGAGATGCCTATGGCCATGCTGACCTTCTTGTGTGGGGGGAAGAGACTTGGCTACATGAGTTGCTGTCCTTCCCCTCATCTTGAAATTATGTTTATGGCAGGAAGTGGTTAGATTAATTCAAATGGACTTAGATTATCCAAATGCTGCTCTGGTTTAAGCAACTGGGACAAGCTGGGTCTAGAGTACAGGGCCCAGGCTGGAGGAAGGTTGAGGGCCTCCCCTTGGGCCTGGTAGGACCTGGAGGGGGCAGGCCCGGGGTGGGGGTGGTGCCATGCCCAGTGGGCAGCAAGTGGAAGCTATGGTCTCCTTGGATCTGTAGGTATGGCCTCAGAAGACACAGCAGGAGTGGACCTGGGTGACCCTCAGCCTGAAGTGCCCCTCCCAAGGCCCAAAGCCGTGTATTCCTATCTGACCATTCCTGTGTTAATGGCACAGGGATGCTGTTAAGCTTTAACAGGCGCTGTGGCTCCTGCCCTGCTCCTCCTGGGTGATGGCTCCTCTAGGACACTCTAACCCTCAGGGTAGGACCTGAGAAGGGAGCCCTGTGTCCATGTCCCACAGGGAGTTGAAGGCAGAGCTGGGCCTCGAACTAGCCCTGGTCCCAGCACCCGGGCCTGCGGGCAGCAGGCAGGACCTGGCCAGCCTCTGCCAGCTGCTGGGGCAGTGGAGGAGGGTCATCCTAAGGAAGCAAGGCAGCCAAGAGGCAGAAGCCAGGGTTGGGGCAGCAGGGCTGTTCACTGGATCAGATGTGGGTCTTTATCCAGGAGCTGCGACCTGGTGTGCCAGCTAACCTAGGACATCTTACGATATCTCGTTAGCCTGCCCATGGTGGTGTAGTCTGTGGACTATACTAGACACGTCGTATTCATGGCTCTGACCCCCTATACCAGCCTGGGACTGAAATAGACCAGACCTTCAAATGAATCTTAAATATGGGGAGGGATGGATGAGCTCATCTGCATTTTCAGATAGTCTAGAAAAGCCAAAATAAATAGGGGACTCTGGACCCCAAGGGTGGTCCATCTAGAGATGGGGCTCCATCTCTAGGGAAAAAGGGGAGAGGGAAGCCCTAGGGCCAGAAAGGGGACAAAATGTCTACTCTTCCACCCCCATGAGCTTTTCCCAGGGAACTCACCCACCTCTGCCAAGGACTGCCTTAGGGTGGATGAATTTGTCCCTCCTCCAACCCTAACTAGACCCTCACCCAGGGCTTTTCAGGTCAGCCCCGGGCCCTTCCCACGCCGCCTGCCTAAGGGTCCCGCAGGAGATCTTGGCAGCTTGACACCCTTCTCTCCTTTTACCTCCCAGGCAGCACCGCCCTGATGGCACCTGGGGAGGCGCACTCCCAGCCCTGGCTGTTAGCAGACACCTGCAGCAGAGAGCTGGGTGTACTTGGCTTGTACAATGTTATAAACGTTTCTAAGTTAGGCACTGACGATTTACTCAGTCTGGATTTCCAGCTCCTGCTGCCAAGTCTTTAGAACTGATCACACTGGGCCGAGGCTGAAGATTCACTGGCCACACCCGCTAGACAAAGATGTGCTCCAAAAGGCCCCAGGCCCCACCCCTCCCCACTGTATCCCCCTGCAAAGGTCGGTGGTCATTTGGCACCATGCTTGCACTACTGCTGCAGGGAAGGAGAGGAAATGCTCCGTGTACTGGTCAAAGGTGAGAAAACAAGCTAAGTGGGCTCTGTGCTTCAGTTTCCTCACCAGCGCAAGTGGGCAAGAGTTGTGCCTATCTCAAGGTTGTTCTGAGGACTGCAGTTATTACATAAAGCCCTAGAAAGACACATGGCACCTCTCATTGCTGATGGCTGGGGGGAATACATCTCTGTAGAAGTACAAAAGCCTCCACTGCCTGCATAGCAGACAGAGGGCCAGGCGTGGTGGCTCACGCCTGTAGTCCCAGCACTTTGGGAGGCTGAGGCAGATGGATCACTTGAGGCCAGGAGTTCAAAGTCAGCCTGGCCAACAGCCAACATGGGGGAATCTCCGTCTCTACTAAAAATGCAAAAATTAGTAGGGCGTGGTGGCATGCACCTGTAATCCCAGCTACTTGGAAGGCTGAGTTGGGAGAATCACTTGAACCCAGGAGGTGGAGGCTCCAAGATCATGCCACTGCACTCCAGCCTGGGCAACAAAGTGAGACTTCATCTCAAAAAACAAAACAATCACAGGAAATGCCAGGAGAGGCGGGTGGTGGCGGGGTGGGGGGCAGTGCTGGGGACCCAGTGTGAGGGCAGCCAAGGGTTTTGGAGATTCCAGCCCTCCCAAGTGCCTCCCAACCTGCAACAGGCCATCTTTTAGTTCTTTAAAGGCACGGAGTCCTCTCCCCTCCAGGCTGCTTCAGTGCCCGGAATGCTTTTAGAAGGAGGCGACCTCCATTTCCCTTCCAAAGCATTTAAGGGGCTGTTCCTGTCTCCCCTTCTCCCCTCCCTGCATCCTGCCTGCTGAGTCCTCCCAGTCTGGAGAGTGGGCTCCACTGCTACCGTCTGGTGTTAACACCAGCTAAGCTGGATCCTGAGACCCTCCAGCGTGGCCATCCCATGTGACCCTCCCGCAGGTCCCCACCCTTCAATGTGGGGCTGGGGCAGGTGTTTGGGGCAAAGCAGGACTAGGTAGGAACAGGGGCAAGTCCCCTTCCCCATTCACCATCTTCCAGCCCTTTCCGCTGTTCCCTGGGAGCCTAAGGAGCCTCTGAGTGGAGGATATTGGCCAGCAAGGCTGCTGGTTTGACAAGGCAGGACAGCAGCAGGAGGCAGCAGCTTTGCAGGTGAGAAAACCCCAGAGCCAAAGGCCAGGCGCGGTGGCTCACGCCTGTAATCCTAGCACTCTGGGAGGCCGAGGTGGGGGGCAGATCACCTGAGTTCAAGAGTTCGAGGCCAGTCTGGTCAACGTGGCGAAACCCCACCTCTACTAAAAAAAATTAGCTGGGTGCGGTGGCGTGCGCCTGTAATCCTAGCTAATCAAGAGGCTGAGGCAGAATTACTTGAACCCAGGAGGGGGAGGTTGTGGGGAGCCAAGCTGTGACACTGCACTCCAGCCTCGGGGACATCTTAAAAAACAAACTCCAGAGCCGCCTGTGGGCAGCCTGCCTTCTCTGCCCCTGACTTCAGGAGGCTTCTCCCATCCTCCAGCCACAGACAGAACTGCTTGAACCCAGGAAGCAGAAGTTGCAGTGAGCAGAGATCACACCACTGCACTCTAGCCTGGGCGACAAGAGCAAGGCTCCACCTCAAAAATACAAGGCCGGGCGCAGTGGCTCACGCCTGTAATCCCAGCAGTTTGGGAGGCCAAGGTGGGAGGATCATGAGGTCAGGAGTTCGAGACCAGCCTGGCCAACATGGTGAAACCCCATCTCTACTAAAAATATAAAAATTTGCCAGGCATGTGGTGGGCACCCGTAATCCCAGTTACTCAGGAGGTTGAGGCAGGAGAATCACTTGAACCCAGGAGGCGGAGGTTGCAGTGAGCCGAGATTACGCCACTGCACTCCAGCCTGGGCGATAGAGCGAAACTCTCTCAAAAAAAACCAATAAACAAGACTGCAGGAGTCAGGGGCAAGACACACAACACTCAATTTGCAACACGTGCCCAATACATGACAGCCAGTGTGTCAGCCGGGACACTGCCCCCAGTAGTGGCTTCCCTGCCCACAGGGGCTCTTCCAGGGCAGGAGCATCTGATGGGAAGCTCCAAACTGCCAAGGTGGGAGATGGGGAAAACACTGTGTTTTACATTTGGACTGTCCTGCAACAGTGCACATGCTGCTTCTGCAGCTAATAGGCCATGGGACACGGTTTCCTCCTCTCCCAAACTGGGCCAATGCCTGCCAGGAGGGGCTGGTCTGGACACTATTCAGCCAGTAAACACAAGGCGGCCAGCACTTGAGGTTCCAGGGATCCCAGGCATCTCCTTGGCTGCAGGGAGCCAGTGTCCTGTGCAAGGGTCTTGTCTAGGAGTCTGTCCGGTATAGACTCAGCAGCAGCGTAAAGGCGAATGAATACCTGCCAGCCCCGGAGAAGCGAGGACCAGCCTCCTGGTGCCCTCTGGTGGGCAGTTGGCCACACTGCCTGCAAGGAGCAGCACTGGCCTGAAGCCACGGCCAGGGCCTGACCACAGGACCCCCTGCTGAAGCCTGGGGAGTGGGTGCACATGCGTATTGCTAGGCACATAGCACATGCGGTCACTGTTCTGGATGCCTCCCATGACTTATTTTTCCCTCTCAAAGTCCCCGTGAAAATGGGAAGAACTCCTCTTCTGAACTGGACAACTGAGGAAGTGACACGGTCCCTCTCCCCTAGCATTTGGGGTGGAGTTGGGGGATCCACTCACTTCAACCAGTGTGGTTTAAACCTGGAAGCTCCCCTGGGGCTACGTGTCTCCTGACACCACCTGCTGTGGGTGCCAGGGCTTAGGGGGTACACATACAAGGAGTTAAGAAAAACAGAGCTCCATTCCAACCAAAAAAGAAACACAAAAAAGCCAGGACAGTAGACAATGATGTCGTTTATTTAAAATGTTTACTCCAAGAAATATATATATAAAAAAAAATAATAAGACAATTACAGCACTAAACCAGGCACCTTCGACCAAATCACAACCTCCTCTTTGATTCCCCTTCACGCTAAGCCTCTTTCACATTCTTTTTCCTGAGCTGGAAGACCAGTCAGATGCCCGCAGGGTCAGCGCCAAGCACGTTCCCAGCCGGGCAACTGTGTACCTTTCTCTAGGAGTGCACGACACCCTTCCCCCCCCCAACTCCCTTGTTTTAAAGGATTTAACCCATTAGGAAGCCCATTTTTCCATCGAAGCCGGAAGAAGTGCGGGACAAGGCGGTCTTCGCTTCGAAGGTCCTTTCCTGCTCCAGTCCCTGGGCTAGGGTTCTAGAAGAGGCTGGCCGCCGGCTTTATAGGAGGCCACCGAAGATCTAAGTCCAGCTCCGCCCAGGGCGGCTCCTGCAAAGGCTGGGACCTCAGGTGCTGCGTCCTCAACCCTCTCGGTGGCCACGACTCAAAGGAGAGACCTCAAAGGTGCCAGGAGCACAGGTGCCTGGGCTGCGTTCCAGGAAAGAGACCTGTCCAGGGAAACGGATCAGGCTGTCGCATGGAAGCTTGAGTCAGAGATGGTGGTTCTGGGGTGATTTGGACAAATTGGGTTAGTTTAGCAAAGCTCTGAAGTGGCAGAAGCTTCTCCCCTGGACTACTGATTGAACACAGAACAAGAGATGTGCGTGGCGTCAGACTAAGTCTCAGAGAGATGCAGGCCAGTCTCCTCCCACAGGGCCTTGGGACTGGCAGGACAGACACTGCTACGTGCCCTCCAAGGGCAGGAGTCACGGTAAGGAATGACTAGGGTGGAAAATAGGGAAAAAAGCAACAACTAGATCATTTTTGGCATTTTAACATGGAGACGGTGACAAGTGGTAACAATAGCAAGAGAAAAAAAAAAAACAACTTGAAGAGACCAATATTTAACTTTCCCATCCACCCAAGTCTCACATTTAAGTTCTAGTCCCATCTCCCCCATAAGCACCACTGAACTAAATATCTATTTTAAAGCACCCAAACCAGTCCAGACCCTCTGGAAACCAAGAGCCCCAGCCACAGCTGTCGCCTCTCTTGGGTCCAGGCGAGAGGAGGGTTCCGGGAAAGGCACCTCATAACTCACTCAGCGCAGTGCACACAGCAGCGAGCTCGGGCACGGGCACTTGACGGGGACGCGGGTGGCAGTCACAGCATCCGTGCTGACACGCGAGGAAGGGGACTCTTCGGTAATCCCAACTATTTGGTACCAGAGCCAAGCAAACATGACTAAAGGGAGCTGGGTCAGCAGAACGGTACCCCGAGTCTCAGCAACAGGACGGCCCGCGCGAGGCAGGATCCAGGCGGGGGAGAAAAGGAGACCAAAGCACAAGGCGATCGAGGCTGGTACAGAAAGGGCTGATCCTTCTTGCAAGGACTGGAGAATGCACTTGACTGCTGGCTGATCAATCTCTAATTGGCGAGTGCACGTGACAAGGCTCCGCCCTGGCTCCACAGGGAGCCACGAAGCTGACTCAACTGATACAAATGTTCCCACCTCTGCCCCACCCGCAAGTCCCCACGGTTCCACCATCACCTGATTTTCTTTAACAGCTTCTTTAACAGCTAGAGTAGATATAAATGGCTAAACACAGATCCCCAATCCCCCACCAGGGGGGACACGGCCGATTCTCTAATGTCGCAGCCAGAAGGCTGTGGGCGTACAGGCAGCCAAGGGGAGAAACAGAATCAACACCGGCCTAGGCCGATCTGCAAGAAAAAGCGGGAAAGGAGTGACCCGGATGCTTCCGAAGCATGCGAGCGTGATTTGGGATGGAGGCGGGCCTGCGACTTTGCCTAGCTGCTGCCGGTTCCTGTAAGGGACATTTTTTCCGAGTAAATGGCGATTCCTCTTCCATGTAGCATCCGCTTGGATCACGATGCTAATTATAACTGGAAAGGGGTGTTTTGGGGAGTGTATTCAGGAGAGGAAGAAAGAAAAAAACTTTAAAAAAAAAAAACAAAAAAAAACAACCTAGATTGCTCAAAGTTTCTGCCTCTTTTGTAGGAATGGTAAGTCAACTATGAGCAAGTGTTTTAATTCGACATGAAGGGGAAAAGGGACTTTGGAAAGCATACAGAAAAAAAGGTAGTTAACGTTGGATCATTTGTAAAACGGAACCTCAGGGAGTCTAAACAAAAATGCACCTTCGGTCAACTTTTGCCTTTTTCAATTCCTCGTTGGACTTCCCGTCCCAGTGCACATGGAAATGACAGCTGCCGCGAGAGGTGTGGAGTCGGAGAGTCTCCGGGAGCATCAGAGGGTTCGGGGGTTGTATTCTGGCAGTTTCTTGATCTTCTCTTTCTCAGTCTCACTTTCGTCTCTTGCTATCACCAAGGAGTGTGAGTAGCCCATGGCGACCTGGGGGACAAATCAGCATTGGGTGTGCCTGCAGCGCCTGGGCTAATGAACACGTTGAGGAGACTCTGGAAACTGGGCTGCCAAAGCGGGTCAGCATGGAGAAAAACAGGGTGCCCTTGAAAACCGCAAAAAGCCCCTCTGCCCAAGACAGCTAGTTTCCATGTGACTGTCACCCACACTCTGCCAATCAGAGCCTTCCAGGCTGCCCTGAGAGACCTAGCTGGAAGGAAGCCCACTGGGCCACCTCTTGTCAGCAAGGACAGGTGGGGACATGGCTCCAGCTCCACTTCCATCCTCCTCTCTGGCCCACGATCCTGCCTGAGTGAGGTGCACGACCCCTCTCTGAATCTTGGCAGACAGGGCTGGCAGCCTGGCTGAGCCACAGGGGCCTCACTCCACCATCTGACTCCTGCAGCCACACAGCCTCTACTCCATGGACCTGCAGACCTGCCTCCAGCCCAGTGAATCTGAGTCCTGGGTGTGACGGAGACACGAGCGACGTGCTCGCCCGAGAGCGATCTGCTGCAGTCAGTTGGTGGCACCTGTCATCAAGGGTGAGGACAGCCACCCAGCCTGGCCAGCAACCCTCTGCACTCTCTCCTGCGGATGACTGTTACCCCTCAGCAAACCTTAGCGTGAGGCACCAGGAAAGCTAACTGAGGAGTTGTTAAACAAGACAACCCAAACAGATCGTGACGATCAAAAGCATGAGGAGTGACGTACCACTGGGTATGGACACGTCCCCGAGCTGGCACAGCCACCCCCGCTTACCTGCTCTGAGAAAATGCCATCCAGAGTCTTCACCTCCTGGGCTGCAGTGGAAGACTTGGGCTTGTGGTCCCCATAACCCTGGCGAAGCAAATAAGATGTTTGCAATCGGGAATCCGTGTGGCTCAGTCCACAAGTGGGGAATCATGGCAACGTTTCCCAGCCCCCACTAACAGAAGCCAGTGACGATGCCCACTGGCCTGTGACCAAGCCCGGCCACCCTTGCACACAAGGGCCAGGTGGAATCATCCAAGTTTATCCACGAAAGCTGCCGCCAGCAGGCGACTAGTGCTTAACCTAAGGAAGACCAAGGTGCCCAACTCTAGCCTGCGGGACTTCTGTGCACTCAAGTCCCTTCTGGGGAGTATGGCACTGGTGACAGGAGATGACACCACTGCAGCCCTTCTGGACCAAAGTCACCAAGAACACGGATGACCAGATGCCCTTGATGCCTCCACCGTCTAGAGAGTGGAATAATCACCATCCAAAACAAAACAAAAGGGCTTAAGCATGACAGGGAGACTGTTTATTAGCAATGGCACCAGGGAACCAGTTTCCCTCCCAGAGGTAGAAGGAACTGGACGAATTGGCATAGCTAAGGGGGAGTCTTGTGCAAAGGTGTGGAGCTGGGCAATTGACAGGCTGAAGGCCCCAGCTCAGCTGAAACAGAGGGTCCCACAGGGCAGGAGAGCCACACCCTCCCTCCCAGCCCGGGCCTGCCCACGTGTCCCTGGTTTCATCTCCCACCAGGCCCCACCCCGGCCTTCCCACACAGTAGACGTTCCCTCCAAGGTGCCAGGCCACCTTCTCACCCTTGAGAAGCTCCCCAGAAAGTCTCCCTTGCTCCCCTCTTGTTTCGAAATTTATATTTAGAAGGTCAAAGTCTATTTCTGATAGGCCCCAGAAAACATCCATCCTCCGCTAAGAACAATCCGTAGAAACTGGGCCAAGTTCTGTCTCTTTCCTGTCAATGTTTCAAATCGGGCCAGCAGAGCGTCTGAGCCAGACTGCAAGGGCATGCAGAACCCCGAGAAAAAGGTGCATTCACCATCCATCCTAGCCACAGCTCGAGGGACCAAGGACTGCCCCTTCCTTCCCCCTCCTCTCCAACAACACGTCAGCTTGCAACCCCGAGGTTCAGGAGACGGAGGCAGACTGTGTTTCTAACAAGAAATGAGGGACTAAAACTAAGACCACTAAGAGTTCATCAAGCGGAGAATCAAACCGTGACTAGCGCAGGCAGATCAGGATACACTCCACAGCCAAGCGAGTCTTCCTAACAAAACCTCTAAGACCCACCTTGGCCGGGCGCAGAGGCTCACGCCTGTAATCCCATCACTTTGGTAGGTCGAGGCGAGTGGATCACCTAAGGCCAGGAATTTGAGACCAGCCTGGCCAACATGGTGAAACCCCATCTCTACCAAAAATACAAAAATTAGCCAGGCGTGGTGGCAAACGCTTGTAGTCCCAGCTACTCAGAAGGCTGAAGCAGGAGAACTGAGAATCATTTGAACGTGGCAGGCAGAGGTTGCAGTGAGCCAAGATTGTGCCACTGTACTCCTGGGTGACAGAGAAACGCCATCTCAAAAAAAAAAAAAAAAAAAGACTCACCTAGCACCAGGACCTAAGAATGAAAGACATTTGTTTGGGGAGGGCCACGTGTGTGAAATTGAGGGCCATGGGTTCTAACCTCATTACTCAAGTAACTGGTATTAACAACAAAAACACAGGTTTAAACTCAATTTGGAAAAATGAAGAATGTCCTCAAATCACCCAGTACTATGAGTTTCCCACTGACTTAGGCCTCCAGGGGAGAGGGAACAAACAGGCCCCTTTCCTACCATATCCCAACTGTGGTTTACAAAATGCAAGGGGAAACTGGATCTGAAAAAGTCCCAATTTTCAGTACAAATGTGCAGAGATGACTCAGAATTATCTGACTAGCACAGAATTGTCCTTGAAAACTCATGGGACTCAATTGTGCTGCAGACCTTAATACAATAAGGGGAGGAGAATCTCCCAAATGTTTTTCTTCTGTGTGTTTTGGGAGACTGGTGGAGAGAACCCAAAGGCCAAGAGCCACCCTGACTGGCTCCACTTCCCCCGACTCGCGCAGGTGACAGCTTACCAGTTCCCCAAAGGTCGGTGACGGGCCCCAGCTGATGGTGCTCTCGTCGGCGGCCACAATGATGCTGCTCTTCCTGCAAACAGGCAGGCTGTCACCGCAGGCCCAGCAGCCCCAGCCCTGGACCCACCCAGCTACGGCTCCGAGGGCATGGGTGTGAGCTGCCGCTTTTCAGGTGGTGTACACATTCCAAGTAGCAAACACGACAACAGGGCCAACAGGCTTCTCCTAAACTCTGAAGATTGTTCTGTGCAGGCCACTCAACGTTTCAACAAAACGACAAAGCCCTTAGACAGGCCTAGGGGCCGAAGGCAGGGGACCTTGCTGTGCACCCTGCCCTAGGTCCTAGGGCTCTCTCAGTGGGAGGCTGCTTTGGGAAGAGGAGACCAGATCACAATGGAGTAAAAGCCTGTTGCAGAGGGAGCAGCCTTCATGCATAGTAATTTGGGCAGGGCTAGAGGCCGCAACAGATTAAAGCCACGCCCCTTAGACTGTTCCACCCACACCCGCCAGCTGACGAATCCAGCTCCTCAGCAGGAAGTGCTAGCTAACTCAACAGGAGTCCTGAGATGAACTACAAACCACTGCTGTCAAGACAATGTCGTCTTCCCAGTGTCAGAGCAACTCCAGTCCTACGTTCCCAACTACGTATAATTTTCAACCTGCAACGCAGGAATACATCAAGCTCTGCTTGTGTATTTCTTTGAACAGAAACCTTCAAAATGACTTTCTTCCCACAAGACAGGGAACAGCCATCTGTTCTAGCAGCGAATGGGCCCTCTCCCCTCCTGGGCCCCCAGACTCCAGGATTCAGTGTGTCACATGGCCTGCTGAGGATGGCCCAACAGGCAGCAGAAACAGAGCCCCATCAGGGAAGGGCACCCCATGGGTGTGTCTGACACCCCCAAGAAAGGAAGAGACCTCATACCCACAGGAGGTGCTGCCACCTACCCACAAGCCAGGCTCCGGATTCTCCAGCCGCAGAGGTCCTGCACTGCTTTTGGGTACATGGTAGATTCACGGGAGGTGTTGGTGGCCCCCCAGAAAAACAGACCACCTGAGGGAAGACAAAACATGTTCCCAGCGTGACCAGACATCGAGAGCTGAGTCTCATCTTTAGCATTGTGAGGGTGAAGAGTAAGAAGACAGGATGGCAAACAAGTGTTCTGTCTAAAAGATAACTGGAGCCGGGCATGGTGGCGTGCCTGTGCAGTCCTAGCTACTCAGGACGCTAAGGTGGTAGGACTGCTTGAGCCCAGGAGTTCAAGACCAGCCTGGACAACACAATGAGCTCCTATCTCAAAAAAATAAAGAACAATGGCAGGTAAAGAGAACTGGGGTTGGTGGTCTAGGGACAGGACAATGGCTACACAGTTCCCCACCAGAGCACTGATAAGCCAGGGAGCAGCAATCACTAACCCACTTCACTGACGGCAAAGGAGCAGGTGTAACCAGCATAGATCTGGGAAGCCCCACGTCCAGGGAAGTCAAACAGCTTCACCAGGCGGGGCACCATCTCATCCTTCTGCTCTGCGTGGCCCAGTCGGCCATAGCCACCGAAGCCCCAGGAGAAGACTCGCTTCTGGGAGTCCAGGACCAGCTGCAAGGAAAGAAAACACAGGGTTGGAACAAACAGGCTTCCAACAGGCAACAAGAGGGGTCATCGTTTCTGTCCAGACAAACTGATGCAAATGCTAAGGGCAAAGGAACAGCAACATCCAAGATCCCCTACCAGCTGGGCGCGGTCGCTCACATCTAATCCCAACACTTTGGGAGGCCACGGCAGGTGGATCACTTGAGGTCAAGAGTTCGAGACCAGCCTGGCCAACATGGTGAAACCCAGTCTCTAAAAACCAAAGAAATATCCTCTGCCTGCCTCCAGCAGAAAGATCCTCTACCTCCCGCCTTCAGCAGTGGGAGAGGAGGCAACAGGAGCAAGTGTAGCAAAATGGCATGCATTCAATAAACCTAGTTTGCTATTTCTCTGCCAGGGACTCCATTTTCCAATCCTTTTTTGTTCTGTTTATTTATTTAAGCTACAAGTCTTAACCCTTTCCTTAGTCAGAAGCAACAGGGCTGTGTCTTCGGACAGCAGGGCAACCACTTGATTCCTATTACAACAGAGATTCCGCCAGGTGTGGTGGCTCATGCCTGTAATCCTAGCACTTTGGGAGGCCGAGGCGGGTAGATTGCCTGAACTCAGGAGTTCAAGACTAGCCTGGGCAACATGGTGAAACCCGTCTCTACTAAAACACAAAAAATAAGCTGGGCATGCTGGTGTGCACCTGTAATCCCAGCTACTTGGGAGGCTGAGACAGGAGAATCTCTTGAACCTGGGAGGCAGAGGTTGTGGTGAGCCGAGACTGTGTCACTGCACTCCAACATGGGTGACAGAGTGAGACTCCATCTCAAAAAAAAAAAAAACAGATTCGACTGCAGAAAGAACAGAAGAGAAAAGGTCTACCTGTTCCTGGATTTTTCATTTCTTTTTTCCCCCTTGAGAGGGTCTCATGCTCTGTCACCCAGGCTGCAATGCAGTGGTGCAATCTCGGCTCACCACAACCTCCACCTCCTGGGCTTAAGTGAATCTCCTACCTCAGCCTCCCAAGTAGCTAGGACTTGGGTGTGTACCACCACGCCCAGCTAATTTTTGTGTTTTTTTGGTAGAAAAGAGGGTCTCACCATGTTGCCCAGGCTGGTCTCAAATGATCCGCCCACCTTGGCCTCCCAAAGTCCTCAGATTACAAACATGAACCACTGCACCCGGCCTGGATTCTTCTTTAGACTTCCCCCTTGTCCACAGGTACACAGAGGTAACCTGTACCTGGTCACTGATGAAATGAACTCAAAAGACACTTCAAGTGTTTCAGATCTATCTTCTTCAGTCTTGTCTTCCCATCTTCTGACATGCCAATTCAGTTCTTTCATGTTTCATGTCTAAACCATGTGAATCTACAACTTACTAAAAAGCTGGACCTACAAGGTCCTAAACAAAAGCCAACTTTATTTCCCCGAATGCATTAGACAAAACAAATCACAGTTTTTGGACATGCACAAACTGAAATCTCCTACTCTAGTCCTAGCCCAGTTCAATGGGCATTCTTCATCGGGAAGAAGATTCCAAGGGAAGGAGCTGGTGGGCTGACACCACTCAGTGGGGAGGACCAACTTGATCTCTGGACTCCCGGCCCAGGCTCTTTGAACAAAGCACAGAACAGAGACTCCTAGGCATTCTCAGAATGAAGAACCACAGGAAGGCCATTAAAATTAAAAGACACTCTAACACCTGCCAGGAACGGTGGCTCACACCTGTAATCCCAGCACTTTGGGAGGCCGAGGCAGGTGGATCACGAGGTCAGGAGTGTGAGACCACCCTGGCCAACATGGTGAAACCCCATCTCTACTAAAAATACAAAAACTAGCCAGGCATGGTGGCAGGCGCCTGTAATTCCAGCTACTCAAGAGGCTGAGGTAGGAGAATCGCTTGAAACCGGAAGGCAGAGGTTGCAGTGAGCCGAGATCCCGCCACTGCACTCCAGCCTAGGTGAAAAAGTGAAACTCCGTCTCAAAACAACAACAAAAAAAGATACACAAACAAAAGATTGCACTGCGGTTTACCTAAAGTGACCTTTAAAGAAACAACCTAGGCCGGGGCGTGGTGGCTCACACCTGTAATCCCAGCACTTTGGGAGGCTGAGGCAGGCGGATCACCTGAGGTCGGGAGTTTGAGACCAGCCTGACCAACATGGAGAAACCCTATCTATCTCTACTAAAAATACAAAATTAGCCGGGGCATGGTGGAGCACGCCTGTAATCCCAGCTACTCGGGAGGCTGAGGCAGGAGAACTGCTTGAACCTGGGAGGCGGAAGTTGTGGTGAGCCGAGATTGCGCTCCAGCCTGGGCAACAAGAGCGAAACGGTCTTTAAAAAAAAAAAAAAAAAGGAACAACCTACTGATTAAAAACAACTCACATCCCCAGGACGGGGCACCATCTATTGGCCTGGAAAGATGTCTGTGATGTTATGTTAGACAAAAGCCAAAAACAGAAAGTGCTTACCGTAAAGTGCAGGTGAGGACAGCAAAACATCTACTTGTTTAAGATGTGTCTATTTAAATCATGGGAGAAGTTAACACAGGAGAGGCAGTGACAGGGAACCCTGCCCTGGGACCAAGGACCCTTTGGCCAGGGTGCAAAGCCCTCTTGAAGAAGCAAGCAGATGTCTACCTGGAATCAGTTCCTAGCCAAAGCCAAGCGTCAGGAAACTTGAGCATGAAGACCCTCTATCCCCGTGCGACTCTCAGGAAGTGAGAAAAGCCGAGCCTCACCGTGTGGTTAGCGCCACAGGCCACGTCTCGCACAACCACGTTTGGTACAGGCAGAATCTGTCCATCTTTCGTCTTCTCAATGAAGATGGCCACTCGCCGGGGAACTAGTTCACAGTCATACTCTATCCGCTGTGCCCGGGCGATGAACTTCCCATCTGAGTTGTGTCCTGTAGAGACCACAGAGCCGGCCATCAGCGGCAGCACAAGCACAAGAGATGTGTCACTGCGCCCACACAGAGTCTGTAGTGAGCCCCGGCATCACCCCAATCTGGCCCTTCTGGGCCTTATACTAGCACACGATGGTCAACAAGGGCAGCGTTTCCAATCTCAGGCACAGCACAGTGAGCGGGTCAGTGAAATCAATTTTGTGAGCTGAGACCAGTTATTTTTTAAAAATGAATAGAACAGAATGACAAAGAATACTCTACACATAACAATGCCACCATGTTATAACAATTCTAGCTAAGGTATTATAGGTTCAGATTGGGTTGCAACAGAAAACGTATTTCTTACAATGGGCTGCAGTCAAAAAAGTTGAAGCTGCTGATCAAGGAATGGTCTATCAAGTAACATCTCTACTCGACTGGAGGGACCACAAGGAGCCCCTGATGGGCCAAGAATAGACAGAAAAGCTCCACACACAATCCCAGGCCTGTTTTTATGAATTACCAGTAACCTAAACATATGGTTATGGGTGGCTAAAACCTGCACTTCCCACACTCCGACTGACCCAGGGACTGGTTTGCAAGGACCCAGCTCAGCACACCACACAACAGGAGACCGGCCGCTCCAGTCCTGAGAACACGCCAGTCACCCATGCTCCTGCAGGCACCCGCAGCAGCAGGGCTGCTGAGTAGTTTGTAGTTTTAAACTGCTCCTATTCCTACATTGTGATCATCAGTTTGGTCGGGCACGGTGGGTCACGCCTATAATCCCAGCACGTTGGGAGGCCAAGGTGGGTGGATCCCCTGAAGTGAGGTGTTCAAGACCAGCCTGGCCAACACAGTGAAGTCCTGTCTCTACCTAAACAAACACAAGGCTGGGCGCGGTGGCTCATGCCTATCATCCCAACACTTTGAGAGGCTGAGGCGGGCGGATCACGAGGTCAGGAGATTGAGACCATCTTGGCTAACATGGTGAAACTGTCTCTACTAAAAATACAAAAATTAGCCGGGCGTGGTGGTGGGCGCCTGTAGTCCCAGCTACTCAGGAGGCTGAGGCAGCAGAATCACTTGAAGCTGGGAAATGGAGGTTGCAGTGAGCAAAGATCGGGCCACAGCACTCCAGCCTGGGTGACACAGCAAGACTCTGCCTCCAAAAAAAAAAAAAATGGTTGTGTCAGTTTGTAAACGAGCCCCCCAGCTTGTGGCTAATCCCCCTCCATATGACACGCTTGTGTGTACCTCAGTCCTTACTGGTGTGTGTGGTTTTGAGCACTGTGCTATTTAAATAGTCAGCCCTCCACGGCCACAGGTTCAACCAACTGTGGTAAAAAAACATCTGGGGGGAGGGGTAAACAAGAAAAAAAGATAATACAAATAATACAAGTAAGACCATATAGTAGAACTATTTACATGACATTTATATCACATTAGGCACTGAAGTAATCTAGAGATGATTTTAAGTATATAGGTTACATGCAAATACGATGCCATTTTATTTGAGTTGCTTAAGCATCTCCGGATCTTGGTATCCATAGGGGGTACTGGAGGCAATCCCCCAGGTAACCAAGGAGCAGCTGTACCCTGGAATCACAACTAAACCACGCACAGTACAATTACTGGGCTTGTTTACAGGGCGGTGCTTTATAACACTCATCTCGTAAGCAGGTTTTATTATGACAGCAGTTCTGCTGTTGACATAATCCATTCCAGTAGAATGTCTGTCCATTTAAAAGTCTGAGGGTCTTGGCTGGGCGCAGTGGCTCATGCCTGTAATCCCAGCACTTTGGGAGGCTGAGGCGAGCGGATCACGAGATCAAGAGATCTAGACCATCCTGGCCAGCATGGTGAAACCTCGTCTCTACTAAAAGTACAAAAATTAGCCAGGCATGGTGGCACACACCTGTAGTCCCAGCTACCTGGGAGGCTGAGGCAGGAGAATCGCTTGAACCAGGAGGCAGAGGGTGCAGTGACCCGAGATCACGCCACTGCACTCCAGCCTAGCCACAGAGCAAGACTCTGTATCCAAAAAACAAAAACAAAAACAAAAGTCTGAGGGTTCCCACTAAGAAATTCCCCCACCTTCTAGGATATGATGAATTGAAGGACATCATAGCAAATAGAATGCACTTCAGGATATGGATGCTACCTCTCTCACAAAAGTGGTATTTTTAAACACTTGCACTCTTCTGGACAAGGTTTCAGCAAGGCAGCCAACAAATGATTAGAGTCCCTTTATTTGTTACCGACACAGTGGATACTGAACAGACACAATCCCCAGACAGTAGAGGAGGCATATTTGGGGACTGTTTTTTCCATCTCCTTTAAAAAGCTGCACACATCTGCTTTCTCCAGAAGAACAGAACAGAAACTACTCCAGAAAACATGGAACGGGGACTTCCCTGTCCCTCGAGAGGGATGACAGCTCTTTAAAATAAAGTTAAATGGCATGGCTGGGCACAGTGGCTCACGCCTATAATCCCAACACTTCGGGAGGCCGAGGCGGGTAGATCACTTGAGATCAAGAGTTTGAGACAAGCCTGGTCAACATGGTGAAACCCCGTCTCTACTAAAAATACAAAAACGTTAGCTGGGTGTGGTGGCGGGCGCCTGTAGTCCCAACTACTCGGGAGGCTGAGGCAGGACAATCACTTGAATCCGGGAGGTGGAGGTTGCAGTGAACTGAGATCACACCACTGCACTCCAGCCTGGGCGACAGAGAGAGACTCTCTCTCTCTTATATTGGCATTGCCCAGCCCAGTAAGTGCACTGCAAAAAAGGGGGCACAAGGCATGAGTTTGTGTGGGTGAGACACGGCCACAGTCAGATTTAGGTTCTCATTCTAAAAGTGATCTACCCGGATTTGGACAACGAGACAAAAACCTGCCTTAAAACAAGTAATACACTGAGAAGAAACGATTCTGTAGCTACAAATCAAGCCAATCCTACAAGCTGAGTGTAACTGAGCACCTGAGAATTTGTACAAAGTACTTACATGGTGCCTGGCACACGCAGTCACTGCTCCATGAAAGTGAGCCATTTTTAATCACCAACAGCATGTCACGCTTCCTGATGGAAAATCGACTTGCCAGGGTGCAGAGGGGAGGCCGAGGCAGCAGGAGCGCGCACGTGGCAGGAAGCGGACCGCTGCTGGGCACCGCAGCAGGGCCGTGGCCATGGAAACCGCTCTCCAACTGTCTCAGGCTCCGCCCAGGCAACCAACGCAAAATGTGAAATGTGCGTAAGGGGCTGTTCTCTCTTATTCACTTCTGACTTGAGGTATATTTAGTTTCACAGAGTCACTGTTCCCCGAGGCTAAGGCCAGCGGGCTCGACGCTATTTTTACCTTTTCCATCTGCCAGGCGCTGTGGCTGCAGAAGCAGGCGTGGCCAGCAGAGGGCGCCCGCGCCACACCTCGCGGAGGCCTCCCTAGAGAGGCTGGAGGCGGAGCCGCAAAGGGGAACCACACTTCGGGGTGGGACAGGAAGGAGAACTGAGACCACCAAGTCGCAAGACACTCCCCGCACTGACTGAGAACTGATTCCTGAATTCTCCTTTTCTACCAATTAGATCGAAGAAACAAGTCTCTGGACAACCAGATTCTGGCTAGGGATGACGCACGGGGAGGGGGTCCACCGGGGCTCCTCACGTGGCAACCTGAAATAATCGCCCAGGCCAGGGTTTCCAGAACAACCTTCACCTTGTGTAATTTTCTCATTTTCAATAAAGGCATAATCTTTAAATGTGAAATTGAATGAAGGTGGCCTGATTTTTTTTTTAAACTTTGAAATCCTTTTATATAAATGAATTCCCAAATCACAAAAAAAGAAATCTTTTGTCACACTCCAGTCCCAACTTTTCCATTGAGGCAGTGTTGCAATACTCCACAATCCTGTGAATGAGGATGCGCTGTTCCGCTGAACGTGAGATCCACTTAATGGACAAAGGCTATTATCTGAGATCAATTACCCACATTTCTAACACGTGTGTGCAGCCACCCGGTGATCTCTGGTTCTGAATATACACAACTAGATTAGAGCTTTTAAAAAAATGTACTTCCATACCCAGCTGACCATATTCAGGGCACCCAAAGGAATAGAGGTTTCCTTTGCAGTCCATTATCATACTGAATTCAGCCCCACAGGCCATTTTGGTAATTGGCTGGCCGTTGTACATTATCTGAAAAGAAAAGAAAGGAGACTTTCATTTTTTTTTTAAAGACTGATAAAAAGCCTCTACCTCTCTGCATGTTGGTGGGAAACAATTACTAGGTTACAAAGGGAAGTTTAATAAACTCAACAATTCTGAAGGCAAAAGCTGATGGCATTTCTAGAACACAAAGCTTAGAAGATATGTAAAGAAGCACCCTCACACCCCCCACCTTCCCAGCACAGAGCACAGTTCAAAGCCTAGCCACTGTCTCTTTTTAAGATCAATAAGACCAAGTCCCTCCCTTCCTTCATCACCTAAACCACTATTAGGCACTTAGCATTCTTCTGCCATTAGCAGTAGTTTGTTTTTAAGGTATAAATCTCACCCTTCCAACTCAAGTTTCTTAGGGAAAAAAAAAGACTGCCTATCTTTTATTTGTGTTCTAAGAACCTGGGTGGTGACTTTATACAAGGTCAAAACAAAGTATTTGCAGGTAAGTACAATTACATCCTACAACATATCTCACTTTCTTTGGAACAGAACAGGCTTACGACAAGGCATTTCTAACACATTTCTCCATTTGGAAACAAAATGTTTTCAGGATGGTTTTCAACCTGACCACAGACTACGCCTGTTTTAAAAACTACAGCAAGGCTGTGCACAGTGGCTCACACCTGTAATCCCAGCACTTTGGGAGGCCGAGGTGGGCAGATCACCTGAGGTCAGGAGTTCCAGACCTGCCTGACCAACATGGAGAAACCCTGTCTCTACTAAAAATACAAAATTAGCCAGGGGTGGTGGTGCACGCCTGTAATCCCAGCTACTCTGGAGGGTGAGGCAGGAGAATCACTTGAACCTGGGAGGCAGAGGTTGCAGTGAGCGGAGACTGCACCACTGCACTCCAGCCTGGGCAACAAGAGCGAAACTCCGTTCTCAAACAAAAACAAAAACAAAAACAAACAAAAAAACCCTACAGCATGTAACTAAACATCCAGGACCTCTTTTTACAAGGGGTGAATTAACTCAAACAACGGAGACCCCACCTCAGAAAATCAAACACAAAAGTAAAGAGAAAGGAAAAGCCGCGGAGCCGGAGCTGAGGAGGCGTCACCTGCGCGGGGCTGGGGACGGCGTCTGTCTGGTTGCCAAGGCCCAGCTGCCCCATCTTGTTTTCCCCAAAAGCAAACACGGAACCCGTTTCTGGAAAGAAAGGAAAATATCACAAAAGGGAAGATAATGGTGAATGTTTTGAACTACATTTAGAATCAAAAGCATCAAAATAATAAAAACAGCTCATCTGCCAGGCAGAAGGCCAGTGAGGCTGCCCAAAAGCTGGCAGTGCAGATGCTTCACAGTAAAGTCGTTTCACATCAGAAACTGGGTGTGCCGAGATACGCAGGGCAGCGTCTCCCACTCCCAGACGGGCCTCCTATGGCCAATGGGGAGGCTGCCAATGCCCTCAAGAAGCCACTCCATACCCAGGTTCTCAGGACCTCTTTCTGATCTTGACCAAGAGTCACAAGGGTAACTCCACCCCTCCCCCCACGCCCCATCCCCAAGGCAGACCATTTGGCCTCTTGCCAAACTAAGAAACACCAGCAGCCCCCTCCTTACCCGTCAAGGCCAAGGTGTGGTTCCGCCCACATGCTGCAGACACAATCACTTCGTGGCTGAGACCCTCGATGAGTCTGGGGGCTTCTACTCTCTTGGTGTCACCATGTCCCAGCTGCCCCTTCTCATTTCGACCTGCAGATCACATGAGAGAAAGTAGAAAAGAGAGAGGGTGGTCCAGGTGGCACCACCAGGCGAAGGTGAGTACCAACACACTCTCAAATGACGCCCATCTGTGTCTCCGGAAGGCACCCTCCAAATTCCCAACAGCAGCCAAGATCCAGAGCAAAGACCGTCCTGGCCTTCCGCCCACTGGAATGGCACCTGCTGCAGCTCCCCCGACCTCCTTCCCTGGGGCAGCAGCGGGACCACCCGTGCGCACCTCCCACATCTCTGCTACAAAGGGAAACGAGAGGCTCCGTGTGGTACGGACACCAAGCACAGGCGGGCATGCTCACAGAAACACGCTGCTCCCACTTGGAGTGCCTGCAAGACAACCACCCCGTCGCTACCCTCTGAGATGTATTTTAAGACAGCACCCATTTTGACACCTGGCTCACCAGAGTTTAATCCCTTTGGTGCTGTGGGCATCCACTGAGGACTATTTGCTGTCTGCCCAATATTTCTCCTCCTTTTTCTACCCTGTAAATGGTGCTCACAGAACAGTGCCAATCCTACCCCTAGGGATCGCCCCTCAAGGGCTCTCAGCAACAGGAACCCTGGTGACAAAGCACAGATCTGCCCTGAACACAACACGCCCAGCCCCACCTCCAGGGCTGCTGCAGGTGCAACCAAGGCCCTGCACCTGTGAATTCCAGCGGAAGGCAGGCCTGAGGGCCAACCCCTGCCCCCGAGCCCTCTGCAGCACCAAATTCAGCTCCAAAACAGACGTGGAAGTTGGGTGGGCCAAAAAGAGGGCTGGGAGCCCCTACACCTCATCTACGTTTCAACACAGACTACCAAGTTCCAAAACAAAAATTCAGCCGGCCCCTCTTGGATCCCTCCCGATAAGAGATGAACCACACCTGTAAGCTAACGTTTGGGGATACTGACGGAGATCTTACAGAGGTGAGAAGACAGAGGGATTCTAGGGGGTTTTGCAACCTTCTCCAGCAATGAACTTTTCACCCTTAGGTCGTGATAAAGGCAGACAGCAGAGTCATTAAGATAAGTTCCAGCTGCCCTGGAGAAGGCCTGCAGGAGCAGCCTCTGACTACAGAAGGAATTGCGACTAAGGGAAACCAGCCTCTGACTCGCTCTCTAAAGAATGGCAGGCTGAAGGGCCAACACTGGCACTCGAGCAGGAGAGGCAGACACACCAGCTTCCAATGGGAGGTGCCCAAGTTCACGGTGAAAGGCAGGTGAATACAGAGCAACAAGAGCGAGGCTCAGTGGACCAAGTTGCCGCAGGACGGGGGGGCGGGCCACAGACGGAGGCCCCCCATGAGCAATGCGTCAGCCACCCTCCCGTGACACTCCACACTCACACCAGACGGTGCCCCTCTGCCTTCTGGAGTGGCAAGCAGTGGGCCTGTGATACCTCCAACCCTGTCCTCACGTACTGCACTGTCTGCTCGGGGATCACACGTCTCGATGGCGGGACATACATTGTCCCTGCCCACAGGGTCAGAACCGAGGGCGCTTTTAGAGCCACCAAGCAAGTGAAGCTCAGCGAGAGATCAGAACTAAGGTATTTTAGGTTTGGAACACTGACATAAAAGGCTGTGTTCAGTGTTAGAACACGAAGTAGGAGGGGTGCTCTGGGGGAAGGGACACACATCTGTGCCAACCGGGATGCCAACCGGGGGAAAACAAAAACTCTGGCAATGTCAGCATGCCATCAAGAGACTATAAAGTATAAATTTGGGCCAGACACACTTTAGCTTTTTTCAACAGAAATTACAAAATTAGCCGTGTGCAGGGAAGACAACAGATGTTAATATATTTGGACTTTGGTACAGCAGCTCATGAAATCACAAAAAACAGTTCAAACAGCCCAAAATAAAAATGCAGTCATATGGACTAAAAGCTAGCCAGAGGACCAGCAACAAAGGGTGGGGACAAACGCCAACATACCCCGCTGGAGGCAGAGGCCAGGAGCCACCCAAAGCGCTGGGGATAAAATGAGCCTTAGCCCACACCCTATGGCTGGAATGATCTGGAAGAGGACACAGGCAGGAATGGGCCGGCCAGCTGCAGAGGACAGTGCCGTGGACAGAGGCTAACGGAAGAACTGGAACCCATCCCGAGTGCCCAGGTGAGGAAAAACAGAAGGGAAAGGCAAACAACTTCAAAAAAGGAAACTGAGGTATCTGGGGAAATAGCCAAAGAAGCAGACAACACAGACAGTGAGCGACCAAGCCTGCAGAACAGACTTGCGCAGACCTCAGACACAAGGGCAAGGCGGCAGGGACACAGCATCCTATGACATAAGGTGGCAGGTATAAAAGCCAGTGGCATTTCCAGTGGCAGGAACAGAGGTATCATGTCATATCATGCCTCAAAGAGGAAGGAAACTGTCTTCTGGAAGGACAGCCTGCCTAACACATTCACATACCTCAGTATCAGATCAAGCTCCGGGCAGAAGATTCAAGAAAATATTGCTTAAACACAAGGAATCAAAGAAGTAGGGGCTGCGTACGGGCAAAAAATGTCAGGAGGAGGAAGGGGATCTGCATGTAGCGTGTAGACAAGAGACGAGCTGGGAATCAGGAAAAAAGACGTGGGCTGTGAACGAAGGAACCCAGCCTTCTAAGACGCGAGTCTCTTTTCCAGGCAAACAGAAGAAAATGCTGTGTGGGGACAGCTGGTGACAGTGGTCCCCAGTGCCCAGCCCCCACGCGGTACTCACCCCAGCTCCACAGCTTCCCTTCCGTGGTGATGAGGAGGCTGTGTGCAGCACAGGAGCCCGAGACCACTGTCCGTACCCGGACCCCCGCCAGGCACCCATACCTATGGGGCCCCCACAAATTCTGACCGAGATTGCGGTAAGCAGCTGCAGAGAGAATGAGAATGCAGATCAGACACCTGGGGGTGGGTGGGGTGACCTCCAAAATGTCACTGGCCACCAAGAAGCCACTTCCCAAGGGTACCAGACACAGGTGTTCCTTGGGTGCCACCCTAACGTGGCTGCTGGGAGGCTGCACAAGGATCGGGTTTGCACTTCTAATCTCTGCGATGCCTCTGAAGGCCCAAAAAACAGAATGCCCAGGAGCTGGCACAGGCCTGGTGTCACCTGCCACCTTTACACCCCTTCGGCCTCAGCCCCTTCTATGGGTCCCACCTCTCACAGGCCTCAGCCCCACGTGCTCTGCCATTGAGCACGCCTACCCACAAGTGCCTGGGACGTGGTGTGAGGCCTGTCCAGGAGGCAGGAGTGCTGTCAGCTGAGGAAGAAGCTGACCCAGGAAACCCCGCTCGCCCTGACAGTCACCTCCTCCTCCTCACTCCCTGCTGCCGCCCCACCTCTCCTTTCCCAGGCTCTCCTGCCCTCCATCTCTGGCCTCCGCCCTGGGCCAGAAGGCTCTTTCTGAGGAGTGACCCAAGTGTCCTGTCTTCCAGTGTTCCCAGCAGGTCCATCAGGCCCCTCGCGGAGGGGCACTGCTCACACAGCATCCCTCCCACCTCCCCCTCCTTTCTCACCCGTCCAAAGTGGCAGCCACTTCATGACTCCCCACCTCCACCCATATATTCACTTCCCCTAGAATGTCCTTCCCATCTCTGACTTATCCCTCAAAGCTCAAGTCAAGCACCAGTTCCCCTCCTTGGGGAAGCCCTCTAGGGCAACATCCACTGAGAAATCTCCTTCCCTCAGGGCTCCCCTGCCCCAGCCCTGCTCAGCCCACCACAGCTCTCTTCCTGAGCTCCCCGGCCCTCCCACTCCATGAGAAGCCACCCAGGGCCAAAGCTGTAGGCTCCCTCCAGCCTAGACCCTCACAAATGCCTGGCACGCAGTGAGCGCTCAATGGGAGAGAAAAGAAATAGCGCCTTCCTCACAAACCCCCCTTCACACCCTATTAGTGGATGGGACAGGGCCAATTTCTTACTTAATTTTTTTAAGTAATTTTTTACTTTTTTTTTTTTTTTTTTGAGACGGAGTCTCACTCTGTTGCCCAGGCTGGAGTGCAGTGGCGTGATCTCGGTTCACTGCAACCTCCGCCTCCCAGGTTCAATTGATTCTCCTGCCTCAGCCTCCCGAGTAACTGGGATTACAGGCATGTGCCGTCACGCCCAGCTAATTTTTGTACATTTAGTAGAGAGGGTTTCACCACATTGGCCAGATTGGTCTTTAACTCCTGACCTCAAGTGATCCACTCGACTCAGTCTTCCAAAGTGCTGGGATTACAGGCATGAGCCACCATGCCCAGCAATCTTAATTTTTGAAATTGAGACGCTCAAGAATATTTCCAGGACTGTGGTGATGATCCTGAAATGCTAGCCACTGCCAAATGGAGTGTGTAAGACTGATCCAATGTAGGAACTGATCAAAAGGCTACAATGTGTCTATCAAGCGCCTGGCTCCCTGCAAAGTATCTGTGAAGTTCGTTTGTGGCCCACCCTCCGCTCCCAGCAGAGGGCGCCACATGCTCCCTCATTCAGGTGCAGGGGCAAGTGGGCAAGACTCCTGGTCGCAGGGGGCAGGGGCCAGCCTCTCCCACCTGGCACCTGAGGCAGCACACCTGCAGACACCTCCCCTGAAAGGAGGAAAAAGAACATCAACAACTTCCTGGGGAAAGAGCAAACCAAAAATAAAAGCCTCATGGTCTATATTAAAACTTCAGAAAAACCCAAGGAGGTGGCACCTAAATTAAGATTCAGGAACTGTATTAATACTAAACTTAGAAGGGAAAAAGAGAAACCTAAGGTCTCTTTGTCATGAAGACAAAATGACGGCATGACTGACGAGTATCATCACGACCCTGTGCCACGGCACAGGAGGCCAGGGGATGCCAGGCAAGGGTGTGGTGCCACACTTGACCTAGATTGGCCAAGGGGAGTCTCAGGTGGTCAGATGCTCCTGGACTTACCAAAGCATCTTTCCCTGCAGTGCCCAGGATGCCATCAGCTCCTGAGGAGCAGGCTTGGGTTTCTTCTGGCCTCCCAAGGAAGGGCTGGAGGGACTGGAGGGACCAGGCGGGGGAGCAAGTCAAATGAAATGCCCTGCAGCAGTCCCAGGCCTGCGGTCAGACTGAGAAGTCAATTCCCACGGCCTCCGGATCCCTGGGGTCTGGTCCTAATCACAGAGCTATGTGTGGATTGCTGTGCTATCTTGCAAAAAACAAGACATCCAGGGTGCTGGTTTTCACCAGATCTACAGCAACATACATGTACGAGAGGCAACAGAGTTAACTAGAGGGTGGGACTCCAACCCTGGCCCTGCCACTCGCTTCCTTTGGTATTTACTGCCCTTCTCTGGGCTTCTGTATCTTCAGTGTCAAGTGGCTGCTCAGTTGAAGAACAGCGTTGAGAGATGACGCAACACGGGCACAGGACTGGCAGCAAGGCACCATCAGCACCTGGGCTTACGTTACTGCAGACCAGGAGGCGCTTCCCTGGGACACCAGCCACTGTGTGGACGTGGCCCCCTCCTGGCTTGAGCCTGAAGGCTGGGCATTTTCCAAACAAGACGTTGCTGCTACCTGCAACTTAAACCCATTTCTAACTCAGCTAGCCCCCAGGTGCTGCTGATTCATAAGCTGTTTTCATGGAACAAGGTGATTTCCAACGCCCCTGTTTTAAGGTGCCAAGACGTGCCAGCATGCAAATATTTGTTCATGGGGACAAAGCAATGCTGGAAAGCACTTTGGGAGTCTTTCCAGATGAAATCAAGAAGCCATAAAAGTTGGCTACGTGCCAGATGGGCCATTTCCCTTAAGGTAAGACACCAGTTTTCCAAAGGAAACGGGACAAAACATTTCTTCTTAAGGACCTCTCTGCTTTCCCCCGCTCCAGACTGTTCCATCAAACCAGTTCCTACAACAATTTGGCAGCTTGCAAAGAAACATGGACTCTTCTGCAATGTCTGACATTTTGACATCTGACATTTGACAAATGTCTAGGACATTCTGACACCATCTCACAGAGCCAGTCTCTTCATTTTAATGAAAACAAGTGACATGAGAGGGAAGATGGAAAAGGTGGCAGTGTTCACATTTCAGGATACTACTT
This sequence comes from Chlorocebus sabaeus, assembly GCF_047675955.1. Lineage (NCBI taxonomy): Eukaryota > Metazoa > Chordata > Mammalia > Primates > Cercopithecidae > Chlorocebus > Chlorocebus sabaeus. The sequence goes on along the minus strand of NC_132923.1, from coordinate 119,639,518 downwards.
ATATTTTCCTGATTAATCTTAATGGAATTAGTGAGTCACTGCAAAACTGTGCCTTTAAAAGACTAAGATCAGGGTTCAAATCCAGCTCTACCACTGCAGTGGCTGTGTGGTCTCAGGCAAGTCACTTGGCCTCTCTGAACATGCATGTGTAAATGAAGGGAATACCTACCAGGCAGGTGGTCAACAGAACCTAGCACTTAAGAAGCATTCAATGGGTTTAAAGACACCATTCTCATACCTTGCTGTTTAGGCACTTCTTTTCGACCAATCAAGTCCCAGTTGGTTGCCCCAAAAATCAAAAGCTGCCCTTTGCACTTTGACCCTTCAAGTTTCTGCAGAGACAGAGAAAGGAAAAAAAAATTAGCGTGTTAAGTCTGCACCTAGCTTCCCAAGGCCGTCCAACGACAGCACGAAACGAAAGAAAATCACTCACTTGTTAGCCCTTAAGTCACCTGTGACCTCCACACCAACAGAGTCTCCCCACACTCCCCTCCCTCATCGGCAAGTGGCAATGCGGGCAACCCCAAACCTGCCCCCAGCCGCTCACTTGCTAAGCCCAGGCTCACTTTTATCCTTTGACTTCCCTTTAAAATAGCTTTTGCAAAACACCAAAAGAAATAACCCAAATACATGCCTCCTTCGCAAACTGATGCACAGAGGTATTTGCAGGAAGCCTGCCGGCCACTTAGGGGCATTACATCTGGCTCGTCCTAGGGCCAAGTCTCCACTTCACATGGTTAGCACAGTCCGGGACCTCAAACCTTAGGAGCCCCACATCACTTCTGCTGCCCACTCTGCCGAGAGCCTTTCCATGGGGACTCAGGAAGAAAGTAGAGAACAAGGTTCGGTTTCTCCACTGAAGGGAGACCAGGCAGAACGCAACTTTGGTGAGTATGCGGGGGTCTGATGCAGGCGGCCTTGATGGCACCCTCAGCCGCTCTCCATGAGCCCGGGGGCCAATGGTGAGTGAAACAGGACCTCCCAGAGGCTGGGCTTCTCCAGGAACAAGCTGTCACAGCAGCCAGGATACGCCAATGTTCATCCTCAGACTCTCAACACATAAAGTCATCAGGGCCACCAACTCTCATACTGTCAACGAAAATCTACGCCATTTTAAAAGGCCATTGTTCAATTCTGGGTGGCACTCATAATATTCTCAGCACTTTGCTTCCTTAAATGTCAAAATATACTTTTTCAAGTAGGCTGTTAGTGGAAAACTCAATTCTGAACTCCCCACTCAGTCCACACTGGCAAGGGCAGCATTCATTACTATCACTTTCTGCTCTTACACATCATCTTTCCTGGATGTGAAAAGGAAACGGATTTCCTTCCGTTTACAGAATTGTTCTTGGAAGGCTTCAGGAAAAAAGGCTGGCCAGGCGCAATGGCTCACGCCTGTAATCCCAGCACTTTGGAAGGCCGAGGCGGGCAGATTGCTTGAGCTTACAGACCAGTCTGGGCAACAAGGCGAAACCTTGTCTCGAAAGAAAATACAAAAATGAGCCTGTGGTCCCGGTTACTTGGGAGGCTCAGGTGGGAGGATTGCTTGAGCTGAGGAGCTGGAGACTGCAGTGAGCCAGAATCACATGACTGCTCTCCAGCTTGGGTGACAAAGCCAGGCTCTGTCTCAAAACAAAGGCCAGGCACAGTGGCTCACCAGCACTTTGGGAGGCCAAGGCAGGCGAATCACAAGGTCAGGAGTTCAAGACCAGCCTGGCCAATATGGTGAAACCCCCGTCTCTACTAGAAATACAAAAAAATTAGCTGGGCATGGTGGCGTGCGCCTGTAGTCCCAGCTACAGGAGGCTGAGGCAGAAGAATCACTTGAACCTGGGAGGTGGAGGTTGCAGTGAGCCGAGATGGCGCCACTGCACTCCCAGTGTTGCTGCCCAGGCTGGAGCGCAATGGCATGATCATGGTTCACTGCAACCTCTGCCTTCCGGGTTCAAGCGATTCTCCTGCCTCAGCCTCCCAAGTAGCTGGGATTACAGACACCCAGCTAATTTTTTGTATTTTTAGTAGAGACAGGGTTTCACCATGTTGGCCAGGCTGGTCTCCAACTCCTGACTGCAGGTGATCCACCCACCTTGGCCTCCCAAAGTGCCGATAAAACGCCAATAAAATAACGCCGATAAAAGTACCCAACCACGCCAATAAAAATGTATTTGTGGGCCAGGCATGGTGGCTCACATCTGTCATCCCAGCACTTTGGGAGGCCGAAGCAGGCAGATCACCTGAGGTCAGGAGTTCAAGTCCAACCGTGGTGACAAAGCCAGTCCTGTCTCAAAAAAAAAAGAGAGAAAGAAAAAGGCCCAATCATTCTAACCTCTACAGTGTGATCACCCCACCAGTATGCTTTGGCAGTACGGCTCATGCATTTCTAAGATTACACATCTTCGCCAGGTGCAGGGGCTCATGCCTGTAATCTCAGCACTTTGGGAGGCCGAGGCAGGCAGATCACGAGGTCAGGAGATCGAGACCATCCTGGTTAACACGGTGAAACCCTGTCTCTACTAAAATTACAAAAAATTAGCTGGGCGTGGTGGCAGGCGCCTATAGCCCCAGCTATTTGGGAGGCTGAGGCAGAATGGCCTGAACCCCAGAGGCGGAGCTTGCAGTGAGCTGAGATCACGCCACTGCCCTCCAGCATGGGCGACAGAGCGAGATTCCGTCTCAAAAAAAAAAAAAAAAAAAAAAAAAAAGATTACACATCTTCACGCAGATGAATTCCATTTCATAGGAACCTTTACACAACCCAAACCTGATTAGGGCGTCCACCAAAATATAGGTTCCGTCACGCTTGCCCACCCCACCACATTATGTAACAGGAGAAAGATGGTCAATCTACAGGAATGCATCCTGCAGTCGTCACGAAAAGGGGAAGTGAGGCCAGCCGCGGTGGCTCACGTCCATCATCCCAGCACTTTGGGAGGCCAAGGTAGGTGGATCACCTGCGGTCAGGAGTTCGAGTCCAGCGTGGCCAACATGGTGAAACCCTGTCTCTACTAAAAATACAAAAAATTAGCTGGCTGTCTGTAATCCCAGCTACTTGGGAGGCTGAGGCAAGAGAATCACTTGAACCCAGGAGGCAGAGGTTGCAGTGAGCCAAGATCACGCCATTGCACTCATGGGCAACAAGAACGAAACTCCGTCTCAAAAAAAGAAAAACAGGCGGTGGGGAGGGAAGTGAAACAACACAGAAAGGGAGAACAACTTTGCCACATTTAAATTATTTAGAAAATGACCTTAATCAGAGGGTGGCCCAGCCCCTGCAGCACCCACAACTCAGGTTACTTGAATTGGAGCCTAGTTTCCCCTGATTATCTCGCCTTCTTTGTTTAACTGGCAGGCCTGGCTGGAATATGCTACAGGTCTACAGTCAATGGGTTCTGTCAAAGTCTCTGTGGAAGGAGGGGCCTGAGTCCTCTGCCCAAGCCTACCAAGTTGGCATGGAGGGGGCAGTGGAGACCCAGGAATGGCGCTAAGGCACTGGAGACCAAGCTCCCAGGCCAGAGAGCAGCCTAGAAAAGAGCCCTGGAATGCCAGTAACTGTGGACCAGGCAGGCGGAGGTTCCTGTGCACCTGTGCTCAGCACGCACCATTGAAGTCAAACCACCCAACACTGAGATACAATCACTGCAGCAAAACTTCACAGCGCTGAGGCCACACCAGAACCCTCAGCTCCATCAGGCCAGAGGGCATGGTTCAGGGCAAGTTCAGACAGCCAGAGCTTAATCGCAGTGGCCTTGGCCTTGAGGAGGGAGTTTCCTGGGTGACCTGGACATTTGGTCAAGGGCTCAGGAAGACAGACCCATCAGGCTAGCTAAGCATTTATACGCAAACCCAACCACATCAATAAAAATATATTTGTGGGCCGGGTGTGGTGGCTCTAGCCTGTAGTCCCAGCTACTCGGGAGGCTAAGGCTGAGGCAAGAGAATGGTGTGAACTCAGGGGGCGGGGCTTGCAGTGACACTACATTGCGCTACTGCACTCCAGCCTGGGAGACAGAGCGAGACTCCGTCTCAAATAACAAAAATATACACACACACACACACACACACGTGTGTGTGAAAAACCCTGGTAAACTGAGTCTACCCCAGTGACAGTGGTCAGAGTCCTATGAAGGACATTAACTGTTAGTCAAGTTTTTACGTGATGGACCCTATTTCCTCACACATTAGATGGAGGTTACTGCATTTCGTTATTTACACAACTGTTTGCCCTAAGCTGCTTTCTTTTATTCTCTATAACTTCTTTCCTCTGTCTTACGTGGAATTAACATTTAAATTGAGTAACAGAGAACTCCCAGCACCCCTTCTCACTTAAGGGGTGCTCCTCTTTGTCAGAGACTGGAAACGACCAATCGTGGGAGAGCCTCCCGCGCTCGGGGGCTCCCTGGGCCGGGGGCCGGGGGTGGGGGGGGTGGTGCCAGTGGGTGTGTGGGTGTCTGAAGTTCAATGTTCCCTCCCAGGCTGAATTCAGCCTTCCCTGATGGGTTTACAAATGTTTTTTTGGTTGAACTCAGTGTCTGCTACACTGCTTGTGTATGAAGGTCACACAGCAGACAGCCTGGCAAATAGTGTCCCCAACAAGATGAGTGATTTTCATGTCATTTCACCTGGCTGCCTCTAGCAACCTGGTCACATAACCTGGGCAGAGACACATGACCACGGACAGAAAAGGCACTGAGCTTCTTCAATCAACAAAATGGGATTTCTAGTCTAAAGCAATTTTTGAATTATGATCCAAACACAAGGTGCATGAGTCAACCTTTTAACACAGGTCCATTTAGAAGACCGCTGCTCCAGGGGAGGTAAGACCCCTGGGAACAATGCCGGCATCGACCAATTACCTAAGGGCCATCAACTGAAACAGACTTCCAGCTCGGCTTTCAGTTTTATTTATTTGGTCCTTTCAGATTCAACACATCTGTCTCAGGGTCCACAAAACCTTGGCAACTCAAGACTGGAAAAACTACAAAGATCTGGGCAGTTTGCGACACTCACCTGTTTTCTAGGATTTGGCCAAGGCTGCTGCCTCTACTTGCTTTAGGAGATTATGACGTTTACAAAGAATTAGGACTGAATCTACCCTAGTGACACTGCACCATAAATATTTGGAGTTCCTGGCATTAGCTTCCCAAATCCTTGGAATCTCCAAAGCAAAGTCTTTTGTATGCTACTGACTGACACTGGCAGCCCCCAGGCAGTGGCAGTGGGAGCCTAGGGACTTTCAGCCCCACCCTCCAACCTCAGGAGGAAGGGAGGGGACTGAAGGTTAAAGTGATGATCAACGGCTTAATCTACCATGCCTACATAATGAAGCCTCCATTAAAACCTGTAAGGACCAGGTCACAGAGCTTGTGGAGAGCTGAACATGTACCAGGTAAGTGGTCTGCAGAGGGCACGGAAGCACAGTGCCTCTTCCCCCACATCTAGCCTTACAGATCTCTTTATTCATAGCCTTTGTAATATCCTTTATAATAAACTGGTGTTTCCCTGAGTTCTGTGAGCCATTTCAATAAATTAATCGACACCAAAGAGGGGGTAATGGGAACCCCAACTAGAGGCTGGTTGGTCAGAAGCTACCAGGGCCTGGACTTGCCACTGGTGCCTGGGGTGAAGGGACAGTCTTGGGGACGGAGCCCTCAAGCTGAGGAAATTTACCTCCAGGTGGATAGTGTCACAGATAAGCTGGAGGAGGACACCCTTCCGGTGTGTGCTACAGAACTGATTACTTGCTTGATAGTAGGGGGAGACCTCCCTTTACGTCTGGTCATATAAGTCTTGCGTTGGGAGGCCGGGCGCGGTGGCTCACACCTGTAATCCCAGCACTTTGGAAGGCCGAGGCAGGTGAATCACGAGGTCAGGAGTTCAAGATCAGCCTGGTCAACATGGTGAAATCCCGTCTCTACTAAAAATATAAAAATCACCCAAGCGCAGTGGCAGGTGCCTGCCATCCCAGCTACTCAGGAGGCTGAGGCAGGAGAATTGCTTGAACCCAGGAGGTGGAGGCTGCAGTGAGCTGAGATTGCAAAACTGTACTCCAGCCTGGGAGACAGAGCAAGACTCCGTCTGGGGGTGGCAGGGGTGGGAAGAAGTCTTGTGTTGGTTGTTGCGTGGTGAGAGAGCAGAAGAAAAAACAAAAATGTGAGTTTCTTCTTAACACTTAGGCAATGACAATGCGTCTGCCATAAGAATGTTCTATAAAATGCACATATTTTACTCAAGGCAACTCTGCCCCTCAACAATGTAAGTATTTGGCTCATCTTCTACAAGCAGCTTTGGGGTCACCTGCAGCTTTGGAGTCACTGAAGGCAATACGGTTTTGGATGTTTCCTGGACGGCTGCTTTCACACAGACCTCCTCCTAGCAACCCTGTGCAGGGAGAAGGCGTGCAAAATACTCAGTAAAAAAGGTTCTTTCTGTATCAAGGACTGCTGTCTGCCTGTGGTAGCAGAGTCCCTAGGACTGCTCAACAGAGAGACAGAGACCAGAAACCTGGGGTCAGGGAGACTGGGCAGGAGGCCAACCCAGGACAAGGGGCAGAGGGCTGCCCTAGGCCTATGGAAAGGCAATGGGGCTGCACGGACCCAGCCCTGACCATGAACCAGACTCAGTAGATGCTAACAAAACTTAAACATGGGGCACTTTGGGAGGCCGAGGTGGGTGGACCACCTGAGGTCGGGAGTTCGAGACCAGCCTGGCCAACAAGGTGAAACCCCGTCTCTACTAAAAATACAAAACATTAGCCAGGTGTGGTGGTGGGCGTCTGTAATCCCAGCTACTCAGGAGGCTGAGACAGGAGAACTGCTTGAACCCAGGAGGTGGAGACTGCAGTGAGCTCACGACATTGCACTCCAACCTGGGCAACAAGAACTAAATTCCAGCTCAAAAAAACAAAAGCAAAACTTAAACGCAGGATGTGCACTTTCCATGAGGCATAAAGGGGCATCATTTGTCGAACCCTCAGCCTCCCAGGTGCTCTGATTCTAGAACAGCACCGACAGCCCAAAGGATGGGCATCATGGGCCCTCTTGGTTTTTAAGTGGATGGAGAAAGGAAGATGTAGCTTTTAAAGTCCTGCTTATACACTTATGTAAAATAATAACGTATTTATGTGTATAAACAGGAACTTGAAAGCTGCAATGGACTGCTATTTACTCACATTAAGACTTACAAACGTGCAGCCCAACAAAGGGCTCAGGCGTGTCATCCCAGCACTTTGGGAGGAGGCTGAGGCAGGCAGATCACTTGAGGCCAGGAGTTCGAAACAGCCTGGCCAACACGGTAAAACCCGGTCTCTACAAAAAGTACAAAAATTATTCGGGTGTGGTGGTGCACACTTGTAATCCCAGCTACTCGAGAGGCTGATCAGCCCACAAAAACCACTTGAACCTGAGAGGCGGAGGTTGCAGTGAGCTGATTGTGCCACTGCACTCCAGCCTGGGCCATAGAGGGAGACTCTGCCTAAAAAAAAAAAAAAAGACGAGCAAATGTGCCATTTCCATTGACAAACCAGCTTCAAGCAGCACAGCTGGAGGCAGAGATGGGCCAGGGAGAGCCAGTCATTCACACACTCCCTGTCACTACCTTCTTGGGTCAACCTGAGCATGGGGGGGATCTTTTACTCTGATGGCAAAACTCAGCGCTCCAACAGCCTGGAGCTGTACAGCTGACAGCTGGAGTCTTGGATGTCCAAACACAATCTTGCTTTTGGAAACTCACTCAAACTAGGATACAGGAGAGGCGGAAGCTCACCTGGCCTTTCTTTTTAGTTTTGTCCTAACATACTGTGTTGGGAGGGCAAATGTCTACAGTCTGGCACAGCAGATTAGATGTCAAAGGAAAACAGTTCCTGTGTTCCAATTTCTCAATACTTTGGCCATTGTCTAAGTCTAGCCTGATCCAAGACCCTGGGCAGGACCTTTTGACAGCTTTTGACGGGCTCTCCTCCACTGCCTAACGTGTTAACCCTTTCACCCAGAGGGCAGTTTTACAAAGCATATTCCCATGTGCAATTTGCAGGGACATCAAGGGTTACAGCATTTGGAGATCCAGTTCCATCCATGACTCTGGACAAAGCCTTCAAATTCTGTGCCCCAGTTTCCCTATCTATAAAGCGGACGTAGAAAATGTGTTATTAGACACTGCCTGCGCTTCTCTGGAGGAAAGCACTCTGCTGTTAACCCTTAAACACCCTTAGGAGATGGGCACTCATGGAAGGAAAAAACCTCACCGGGGGTCAGGCTCTAAACCCCAGGTGGACGTTCTTACTCTCTGGGGGTTATCTGAGAATCTGCTGAAAACTTAGACCCTCTTCTGAAAAACATGTCCCACACCACACCAAACTTGCAGAAAGTTCTGGTAGCGGGGGGAATGATGTGGCGGCAGATGCCAGGTTCAGATCTCCGGCTCTGCAGGCTTTTTCGGGAATGTTAAGTTGAGTCAGCCACGACCTTAATTAAAATTTGAGAAAACAGAAGCCGGCCCAAGACCCTTGGAGATGCTTCTTCACTGGGGGACTACAACAGAGCCCACCCCGAGCATCCTGCAGCTTCGGACCACCGGCGGCAAACAAAAGCCTGAGCACCGCTCAGCCGGGGGTCTTCCCCGACCTCGGGGGAGGGCTCTGCGGAGCATGCGCCCTTGCACCCCGCCCCGGCGCCCGCCGCCCCCGCCTTCCCGGCGCGCGAGCCGGCGCAGGGCAGCACGGGGCATGCGCGGCGGCCGTCAGGCCCCGCCTCCCCCGGGCGCCGGAGCCGAGGCGGCGGGAACCTCAAAGCCCCGGTGCAAACGGCCGCTCCCCGCAGAGCGCCGGCCGCCCCCTCCCCGCGGCGTCCGGGCCCACCGGCGGCCACGGACGTGTGGCGCTGGCTGGCCGCCCCCTCTTCCAGGCCGGGCGAACTTACCGAGGTCCCCTTTCCCGGGGCGGGGGGGAGGGGCGCAGAGGGAGCCGTGGGGGCGGGGCCATGACCCCCTCGCGCGGGCTTCGGCCGCCCCTCCCCCGCCGCGGGCCCGGGCGCGCGCCCCAACCGCCAACCGCCCGCGCGGTGCCCGGGGTCGGGTAGGCCGCGGGCCGCGCGCCCCGGCCCGAGCCCTTTTGTTGCGCGGAGGCGGAGGCAATGATTCAGCCCGCGGCCTGCGCCGGCCCGGCCGCCGGGAGGGAGCGTGACGCGAGGCTGCCCCCGGCCAGAACGCGCGCTGTGCCGCGTCGCTGCCCCCCCCCGGCCCCGGCCCTGCGTCCACCCGCCCGCCCTGCCCCTCACTCACGACGCGCTCCTTGGTGTGCTCGGGCTCGGTGATGACCACGGCCGCACCGCCCGCCTTGCCGGCCGCCGCCGGCCGCGCCGCGCGCTTGCCCCCGCCGGGGGTCCCGTCGAGCTCCAGGCCGTCTTCGTCGCCGCTGCTGCCGCCGCCGCTGCTGCTACTGCAGCGCTCGGGCCGCTCGCGCTTCCTGCCCGCTGGGCCGCCGCGTTTCCTGGGCCCGGCGCGGGCAGTGCCGTTGCCCGAGCTCGGCTCCTCCCAGGCCGCCGCCGCCGCCGCCTTCTTCCTGGGCATGGTCGCGGCTGGAGGGAGACACGGGGCAGCGGCGCACAATGGACGGGTTATAAACTGCGCGGGGGGAGGGGAGCGGAGAAGAGCCACCCGGCCTCCACTTCCTCCCCTGCCCTCCCCAAAGTGGCGGCCGCAGGGTGGGCGGAGAGGGGGCGAGTTGGGAGAGGAAATCGCGCCCCTCCCTGGCCCCGGCGCGGCTCCTTCGGGGAATCCCGCAGGGCAGCCGGGAGCCCCAGAGGCAATCCGCTGGAAGGAGAATGGAGACCCCCGGCCTATCCTTAAGTTAGGTTTGCCCACAAAGCATCGCAGTTGGAACCTCGCCCCCCCAAAAGTAAACGGAAAGTAAAAGCAGCCTCCAGTCCCCTAGATTTTCATTAAAGGAGGCTTCGGGACACTTCCAGGATTCCCTCTTGGCACCTTGGGGGTAAGGGAGTCCCTGTTCCCCGGCCACCCCACCTGCTGCTTTTGTCTCCGCAGCCTCCCCCCAAACCCACTCATCGCATTTAATGCAACACTCTTCCCCCATCCCGTGTCAGCCCTGGACCCCCGTTCGGCCCTAGCTCAGGGGTTCCGACCTCGGGCCCTAGTTGGCCGAATCCCTCAGGCGGACTGCCCCGGGCGACGGGGGAAGAGCCCGAAGAAAGCCGGACCCCAGCCCCAAACACCTGCTCGCACAGACACGAAAAATAAAAACTTTAATGGTGCCCAACTCTCTCCCAGACCCCTTGCCGGCCGCGCGGCCGGGCCGGTCTCCGATCCGAATGCAAAGTGCCCAGGGCCGCCACCAGCTCCCCGGCGTCCCTGCGCTCTCCCCTGTCTGCTTTTTTTTTTTTTTTTTATTGATTTTGAACAATGGGATCTCTGTCTGTCTCCGATTAAACCACGTGGATCCGCCTTCCTTCCTCTTTTTATTGCTTCAATCACCCAGCCCCCCCTCCCCCAGGGTTTTTTTTTTTTTTAACCTTTTCTCTTTAAAATAAGGAAAAAAAAAAACTTTCCCAGACCCCACAAACTGATCACTGCCGATTTTCAGACCCTACCTGGTTGGAATGATGAGAAACCGGAGAGAAAAAAGGAAGAGAAGCAACTAAAAGATGGATCGGAGGGCTTTTTTTTTTCCCGGCCCAGACAAGGGCTCCAGCCCACTCACCAGATACACTTAAAATGTAAATACGAGCTTCCAGAACAAATGCTACAACACAAAACAGAAACACATGTGCGGCCGCGCGGCAAGCGAGCGCGCGGCGGGGCGGGAGGCGCGGGGCCCGGGGGCGCGCGCGCCCCCTGCCGGCCGGCGGACCCGGCGCTGGCGCCCCCGCCCCGCCCGTCCCGGCCCACCCGAGCCTGCGCCCCGCGCCGCGCGACACGCCGCCTGCCTCGGCTCCGCCGCTCCTGCGCCTTTCGCGGGCCCGCGAGCGCGCCTCGGGCCTTCCACGCAGTGCGGCCTGCGCGTCAGGGACTTCTTTGCGGCTTAGGAGGATGCTGGATTGTTTTTCCTGGGCACGTCTAGACAGGTCACCTGAGGACACTCGCTGGAAGATAGTTACTTCGCTCACGCAGCAGCCAACAAGGGACGTGCCCTAATTGAGTGATTGGAATGAAAATGAATACAATTTGAATAATTTTTCCTGTACAGAGAGAAGCTGAGTTTTATTTGCCTATGGATGTGTCCTCAGTATGTAGCAAGGTGCTGTGACACGGAAGAATCACATAAAGGTTTGCTGTATTCGTGAATTAATTCATAATTAATTTGAGGGCCGTGGAGGCACTGGAAGCTGGTTTTGAGGGGAACTTTTTCATTTTTGACAAATATTTACTGAGCCCCCGGTACATGCAAGACCCACAGTGCCCGGGGCTGCAGAGCCAGGGAACAAGGTTTGCACCCTAGTGGAACACACAGCCTGACGGAAAGACAGATCAGTAAACAAGCAATTACAAGAGTGATAAGCTTTACAAAGTGGCGCCTGTGTAGGAACATTATGGCGAGGGGATTTATCCTAGTTCAGGGCCAGGGAAAGCGGAAAGGGAAGGTGGAAAGTTATGCTGAACAACTTAGAGGATGAATAAGACCCGATGAAAGGGGGCAGGAAAAGTATTCCAGGCCAGGTGGAGTGAACGGGACGCTCCACATTTCGAGATCTTGAGAGACACCTCCTGGGAGGGAAGCTGTCTGGTGGGGCTGGGGTGAGAAGAGCTAAGAGGCTGGGTTATGAGGAGGTAGGCAGGGGTGCGAGGGCCTGCATAGACCCTAGTGAACCGCAGTGAGGCTTGATCTCGTTCGCGTGTCCTGGGAGGGGTGAAAAAGGCTTGCTTGCTTCCTACCGGTCTCCACCCTCCACCTCTCCACCCCACTTCCATTACGATCTCACCATCGCTTGCTCTCCTCTCAGTGCTTTTTCTCCTGCTTCTTTTTTCCTTAGGCGGACTGCACAAGGAAGTTCCTTCTTTAGGCAACTTCCTGAAATTGGATAGAATTCTAGGATTTTTGTGATTCATTCATTCATTCATTGTTAGTGCAAGAAACAGGAGTGGGAAGTATCAAGTGTCCTTCAAAGGAAGACAGAGAAACCAGGAGGCCCAGATCTAAGGTATTTGATCCAAGTCAAAAGTCTGCGTGTCAAGGGAGCTGAGAGTGCTTGTGTAAAAGAACTTTGGAAATGAGAAATCAACCGGTACATTTCAGAGTTTTTCAGAAAAGTCAAGACGGAATAGAAGCACCCTTTGAAAGCCTCTTCTTAATAGACCTGCATTTGAAAAGATTTTTTAGAGATTAAACTTTGATGCTTTGATATAAAGCATAAGTAGAACCAACCAGAAAAGAATTTCTCCTAAATATGCCGTCAAGTCCCCTTCAGGAAATGGCATGCTGATGCTTGTCAGCCGAGGCGGGTGGCTGGGTGTTTATCCTCTAAACACCCTGTGTGGCCAATTAGGAACAGCACTGACAGGACCTTTGGATTTTCAGTCTGGAAGTCTTTTCTTTTTTTCTCCTGCCCCTTTATAATGCTTTTTGCCGGCTTAAAAGACACATGCGTCAGACACACTGATGCAATGAGATGCTAATATCATATTGCATCATCTGATCCTAGGTGTGGTGCTCCTGAAACTGGTTTTTCTTGAGGTTATGCTGCAGTAGAAAAGCACTTTGGGTATAACACCCTGGAACTGGCCCTACTTGTTAGATGACAAAAGTAATTTTTGCAACTCCGTGCCTCCATTCCACACCGCTGTTCTCCCAGGGGAAGCCTGTGTGACTCTCCCGGCTGGAATCGGGTGTGCAACAGACATTCATCAGTTAGGTGTGTCATGCTGCCACTTATGTAACAAATGTTACATAGCGAGGTGCACCTACAGGCAAGCTGAAAATGACACTTCCTCGACTTCAAACTGCGCTTGGAATTTCACCTCGCTTTAATTGAGCAACTTCTCCAGGGACAGGATGGTTTGGTGCAAAACCTGGAGAGGGGAAGCGAAAGAAGATGGCCGAGATTTCTCTGATACTTTGGGGCACAGGTGTCTGGCACTGTGCTGAGCATTTTACACCTAGAATTTTGGAAATGTGGCTCCAAGTGCCAGCCTGCCATCACTCTTTAACCTCGTCTTTAGCAAAATCATATTGCAAGTTAGATTCAGCTAAGCTTAAGTTCTCTTCCAGGGGTGAGGTGTGATTCTTTCCTTATTTCCTTCCTTTTTTTTTTTTTTTTTTTTTTTTTGAGATAGAATCTTACTCCTCCAGCACCCAGGCTGGAGGGTGATGGTATGATCCCAGCTCACTGCAGCCTCTACCTTTCTTGCTCAAGCAATCCTCTCGCTTCAGCCTCCCAAGTAGCTGAGACCACAGGCATGGGCAGCTACACCTGGCTAATTTTTTTTTCTTTTTTAATGTTTTGTAGAGACAAGGTCTCTCTCTGTTGCCCAGGCTGGTCTCCAGTGGTCCTCCCACCTCAGCCTCGCAAAGTTGTGGGATTATAGGGGTGAGCCACTGTGCACAGCCTCAAAAGTATAATTCTTTTTTTTTTTTTTTTTTTTGAGGCAGAGTCTCGCACCGTCACCTGGGCTAGAGTGCAGTGGTGCGATCTCAGCTCACTGCAACCTCTGCCTCCCAGGTTCAAGCAGTCTCCTGCCTCAGCCTCCCAAGTAGCTGGGATTACAGGCGTCCACCCCGCCCAGCTAATTTTGTATTTTTAGTAGAGACAGGGGTTCACCGTGTTGGCCAAGCTGGTCTCGAACCTCTGACCTCGTGACTCGTCAGCCTTGGCCTCCCAAAGTGCTGGGATTACAGGCGTGAACCACTGCGCCCGGCCTCAGAAGTGTAATTCTATTCAACTTGGCTACAGAAATCTCCACCTGTACTTGGAAGATTAATTTTCTGATCCAGTGTCTATAAAAATGAAACCAGTGATCCTGGGAGTGATGCACCAACCAATGGAAATGATTCTTTCTTTTTTTTTTGAAACTGGGTCTCACTCTGTCCCCTAGGCTGGACTGTAGTGGCACAATCTTGGCTCCCTACAGCCTCGACCTCCTGGGACCAAACAATTCTCCTGCCTCAGCCACCCTCGTAGCCGAGACTGCAGACATGCACCACCACACCCAGCTAAGTTTTTAAATTTTTTTGTAGAGACAAGGTCTCACTATGTTCCCCAGGCTGGTCTCAAACTCCTGACCTCAAGCAATCATTTTGCCTTGGCCTCTCAAAGTGCTAGGATTATAGGCATGTGTCACCGTGCCTGGCTTCTTTTTACTCTTTTCAATGTGCCTACCACAAAATTTAATATTACATATTAAGTTTTTTGTGGCTCATATGTTATTCCTGTTGGACATCACTGCCTTCGAAAGCACAGCTGGAAAACCAGTAATTTCCTCCGGACCCAACTCTTTCTGCATCTGTTCTCTAGTTTCTCCTTTCTGTAAAATGGCAAGATAAAGTTTGGGCTAAATTTCTCTTGAGGTTACTTCTGGATTTCATATTCTCTGATTCTGAGGACAGCAGTCCCTGTATAGTGTTTGGAGAGAGGTTTCCTAGGAGATGCAGATCCAGTGGTCCTATATCTGCCAATGAGTCATGAAATTTTCAAACCCAAAGAGTCTTTAAATATTGTAGTTGGACCTTTAAGTCCCCAGTCTGCGAGGCCCGCCTGGGCTTGACTTGTGGTTTCTTCATCTTTGTTTTTCTAGCAAGCACCCAGAGCAGCCTGGCATGTAGTAAGCTGTCAATATATGTTTGTTCATCTAAATAATATCCAGTGGAAGAACTGAAGCCAAGGGAGATGCTGAGGCCTCTTGAGGCCACACAGCTGGCAGATAGGAGAGCCAGGAAGTGTACAGGCATCTGCCATCAGTAGGAGGATTGTCAGAAATACAGAATCTGGCCAGGTGTGGTGGTGCACGCCTGTAATCCCAGCACTTTGGGAGGCTGAGGCAGGACGATTGCTTAAGCCCAGGAGTTCAAGACCAGCCTGGACAACATAGTGAGACCCCATCTCTACAAAAATTAGAAAAAAATTAGCCAGGAGTGGCTGGGCGCAGTGGCGCATGCCTATAATCCCAGCACTTTGGGAGGCTGAGGTGAGCGGATCACTTGAGGTCAGGAGTTCGAAACCAGCCTGGCCAACATGGTGAAACCCCGTTTCTACTAAAATATACAAAAATTAGCCAGGCGTGGTGGCAGGCAACTTAATCCCAGCTACTTGGGAGGCAGAGGCAGGAGAATCGTTTGAACCTGGGAGGCAGAAGTTGCAGTGAGCCGAGATCAAGCCATTGCACTCAAACCTGGGGGATAAGAGCTAGACTTCTCACAAAAAAAAAAGAAAAAAAGAAAAATATTAGCCAGGCATGGTGACGCAAACCGGTAGTCCCAGGAGGCTGAGGTGGGAGAATCGCCTGAGCCTGGGAGGTCCAGGCTGCTGTGAGCCATGATCGTGCCGCTGCACTCCAGCTTGGGTGACAGAGTGAGACCTTGTCTCGAAAAAAAACCACAGAATCTCAGATTCGGCCCCAGACCTACTGAATCAGAATGTGTTTTTTTTTTTTGTTTTTTTTTTTTTGAGTTGGAGTTTCTCTCTTGTCGCCCAGGCTGGAATGCAGTGGGGCAATTTGGGCTCACTGCAACCTCCAACTCCCAGTTCAAGCGATTCTCCTGCCTCGCCGTCACTAATAGCTGAGATTACAGGTGCCTGCCACCACACCCAGCTAATTTTTTGTATTTTTAGTAGAGGCGGGGTTTTGCCATGTTGGCCAGGTTGGTCTCAAACTCCTGACCTCAGGTGATCCACCCGCCTTGACCTCCCAAAGTGCTGGGATTACAGGCATGAGCCATCACACCCAGCCCAGAATGTGCATTTTTAACAGGTGATTTTTATGCATCTTGAAGTATGAGAAGTGTGGCCAGGCATGGTGGCTCACATCTGTAATCCCAGCACTTTGGGAGGTCGAGGCAGGCGGATCACCTGAGGTCGTGAGTTTGAGACCAGCTTGACCAACATGGAGAAACCCCGTCTCTACTGAAAATACAAAATTAGCCAGGCGTAGTAGCCCATGCCTGTAATTCCAGCTCCTTGGGAGGCTGAGGCAGGAGAATTGCTTGAACCCCAGAGGCAGAGATTGTGGTGAGCCGAGATCGCGCCATTGCACTCCAGCCTGGGCAACAAGAGCGAAACTCCGTCTCAAAAAAAAAAAAAAAAAAAAAAAAAAAAAAAAAGTATGAGAAGTGCTACTGAAATCATACCACTTTTCCATGCCCTGTGGAAGCCATTCAAAAGGTGGGTTCTCATACTTTAAGATGCATCTAGTCCAGGGTGAGAAGGTCCAGGATGCAGGATGCCAAGACTCACCAAGCTGGCTGATGTGGTTAGGCTTTGTGTCCCCACCCAAATCTCATGATTGATTGATTGATTGATTGAAATGGAGTCTCACTCTGTCGCCCAGGCTGGAGTGCAATGGCGTGATCTTGGCTCACTGCAGCCTCTGCCTCCCAAGTTCAAGCAATTCTCCTGTCTCAGCCTCCCAAGTAGCTAGGATTACAGGCACACACCACCACACCCGGCTAATTTTTGTGTTTTTAGTAGAGATGGGGTTTCACCATGTTGGCCAGGCAGGTCTCAAATTCCTGAGCTCAAGTGAGCCACCACACCTGGCCTCCTGCCGCCTTTTGAAGAAGGTGCCTGCTTGCCCTTCTGCCATGATTGTAAGTTGCCTGAAGCCTCGCCAGCCATGCTGAACTGTGAGTCTGTTAAACCTCCTTTGTTTATAAATTGCCAGTCTCAGGTAGTATTTTTATAGCAGTGTGAAATTGGACTAATACACTGGCCTAATGAAGACTTAAGGAAATTCAGCAGATATTTACTGAGCCTCTCCACTGCCCCGGGCCTGGCAGCTGGTGCACCCACTTCTATTCCTGAGGGTTGGAGGAGCTCACACTTTTGCAGCGCCTGTTCCCTGCATCTGAAGGAGTAAGCAACCACTTCACAGTTTTGCCACCAGCTGGGTCCGCTCTTCCTCCTTTAGTACAGGAGAAATTTGAAATGAAAATGAGGACACCTTGGGAGTTAAATCTAATTTTTCAGACCCAGGAAAAACAGGATCGAAATCACTCTCATCAACGTCTACCTGTTAGTTTCTAACCACGGGTCGCTCCCAATCTGCAGGAGTGTCTGCATTCATGTTGTGTTCCTGGCTTGAGATAGAGCCACAATTTGTAAAGCTGGTGTGTAATCAATAGTTCTCCAGTCGGCCGGGAATGGTGGCTCACGCCTGTAATCCCAGCCCTTCAGGAGGCCAAGATGGGCGGATCATGGGGTCAGGAGATTGAGACCATCCTGGCCAACATGGTGAAACCCCGTCTCTACTAACATACAAAAAATTAGCTGGGCTTGGTGGTGCGCGCCTGTAGTCCTAGCTACTCAGGAGACTGAGGCAGGGGAATCGCTTGAACCCGGGAGGCAGAGATTGCAGTGAGCCAAGAGTGCCACTGCACTCCAGCCTGGGTAACAGCGAGACTGAGTCTCAAAAAAGAAAAAATAAATAGCTCTCCAGTCATTTTCTAAGACTATCCCTCACCTAAGCTTGCAAATAAAAGCTATCTTCTGCAGAGGTTCCATCTTCCCTGCCGGTGGGCAATATGGATGTATAGCCATGAGACTAGAAAAAGAGAAGCTGGCCGGGCACGGTGGCTCACACCTATAATCACAGCATTTTGGTAGGCTGAGGCAGGCAGATCACCTGAGGTCAGGGGTTTGAGACCAGCCTGACCAACATGGGGAAACCCTGTCTCTACTAAAACTATAGAAATTAACCAGGCATGGTGGCAGGCACCTGTAATCCCAGCTACTCAGGAGGCTGAGGCAGAATTGCTTGAACCTGGGAGGCGGAGGTTGCAGTGAGCGGAGATCATGCCACTGCACTCCAGCCTGGGTGACAGAGTGAGACTCCATCTCAAAAAGAAAAAGAGACAGAGGCACAAACAAAGTGCAGGTCCTACAGCTAGCTGTTCATCCAGCGTCGATTGCGAAATGAAGCCCAGCAGGCGGACGACTTTTGGGTGAGGTCAGGAACCATGAGAGTTGGAATGGACAAGAAAAACCAAGGCTTTGGGCCCAGCTACAGAATTGTGTCATTTGCCGGGAAGGTTAATGACAAGGCCAGAAGGAGTGCCGCCTGTTTAATGTATCAAGTGGCCCTGGTGGCTGGGAATCATTGCATTTCAGGCCACGTCATGTCATGCAAAACCATAATAACCCTTTGAAAAATGAAGAAATCGATCCCATGGGGAGTCCCTACAGTGCCAAATATCTGGACTGTCTGATTTTCACATTCACTAAGTGGCCTGAGTCAGCCAGATGAAGCGGAGGAGTTCTTAAATAGAACCAAGATGCTCTGGTGTGCACTGAGCTCTTACCTTGCACCAGACATTGGGCCAAGCACTCCCCATGAAAAGCTGGTTTAATCTTCATAACATCCATGCAACATGGATACTGTTGTGGGACCCTGTATTAGTTTGCTAGGGCTGCCATAACAAAGTACCACAGACAGCGTGGCTTAAAATCAGAACCTTGTTTTCTCACAGTTCTGAAGGCTGTCAGTCCAAGACCAAGGTCAGCAGGGTTGGTTTCTTCTGCGGCCTCTCTCCATGGCCTGTAGATGCCACCTTCTCTCTGTCTTCACGTGGTCTTCCCTCTGAGTGTGTCTGTGTCGTCATCTTTTCTTATAAGGATACCAGCCACATTGCATTAGGGCCAGTGTCATGACCTCTTTTTAACTTTATTACATCTTTTGAGACCCAATTTCCAAACACAGTACAGTCATGTTCTGAGATACTGGTGGTTTGCACTTCAACATACGAACTCAGGGGGACATATTCGTTCCCTAATAGTCCATTTTACAGATCTGGAAACCAAGACATAAAGAGGTTAAGAAAGGTGTTCACAGTCTCACAGGTGGGAATGGTGAAGCCAAGATTTCAACGTAAGTAGCTCAACTCTGAACCCATGAACCCATTCTTTCTTTTCTTTCTTTCTTTTTTTTTTTTTTTTGAGATGGTGTCTTGCTTTGTCCCTCAGGCTGGACTGCAGCCTCAGTCTCCTGGGCTCAAGCAGTTCTCCAGTCTCAACCTCTGGAGTAGCTGGGACTATATGCGTGTGCTACCGTGCCCAGCTAGTTTTTAAATTTTTGGTAAGAGAAGAGGGCTTGCCGTGTTGCCCAGGCTGATCTTGAACTCCTGAACTCAAGTGATCCTC
Source organism: Chlorocebus sabaeus (assembly GCF_047675955.1). NCBI lineage: Eukaryota > Metazoa > Chordata > Mammalia > Primates > Cercopithecidae > Chlorocebus > Chlorocebus sabaeus. The sequence goes on along the minus strand of NC_132923.1, from coordinate 119,620,226 downwards.
CCACCTCGGCCTCCCAAAGTACTGGAATTACAGGCGAGAGCCAGGTTGTCTATTTTCCTTTTGTTGTTGTTATTTTATTTATTTATTTATTTATTTATTTATTTATTTATTTATTTTTTGAGATGGAGTTTCACTCTATCACCCAGGCTGGAGTGCAATGGCATGATCTCGGCTCACTGCAACCTCCGCCTCCCAAGTTCAAGCGATTCTCCTGCCTCAGCCTCCCGAGTAGCCGTGATTACAGGCATGTGCCACCACACCGGGCTAATTTTGTATTTTTAGTAGAGACAGGGTCTCTCCATGTTGGTCAGGCTGGTCTTGAACTCCCAACCTCAGGTGATCTGCCGGCCTCAGCCTTCCAAAGTGCTGCGATTACAGGCGTGAGCCACTGCACGGGGCCAAGACAGTCATTTCTGTGTCCACTAGTTGCCCTGCAAAGTATCATTTTCTAGCTGGAATCCAATCTTCCTTTAAGGAATGAGAAAACTAAGACCCAGGGAAACTGAGCTGTCTCCAAGTCTGAATCGAATGGAGGGGGACCATATGTCCACGCCCTCGAGGCTGTGGCTCAGTCCCTGCAGCTCTGACAACGAAACCACTCATTATTTTTCATCTTCTCGGTGGTTTAAATCACTGTTATTATGCACGCATTTTTCAAAAGAGTGCATTCCTTACTAAACCTCATTAAATTTCTCGAGACTTGAGCTGGTTCCCCTTCCTTGCTTCAGAGGGAAGGAGGGAATTTGGCTGACACAGAAGCATTTTCCTCCCATACCATCGCCACCTGATGCTGTGTGTCCAAAACAGGGTGTTTGGGATGTCTGGGCAACCTGTCTGATACAGAGGGAGTTTCCAGATGACTCACAGAGCAGGGATGGGCACAGGTGACCCCACGATCTCAAGCAGGGCCCTTCTGGGGCAGCTGAAAAGGGTAGCCTAGAGCAAGAGATAGCTCTGGAAGTGTTTGGGTTCAAATCCCAGCTCTAGCTGGTTGTGGTGGCTCATGCCTGTAATCCCAGCACTTTGGGAAGCCGAAGGAGGACGATCACTTCAGGTCAGGAATTTGAGACCATCCTGGTGAACATGGTGAAACCTTATCTCTACTAAAAAATACAAAAACTAGCTGGGCATGGTAGGATGTGCCTGTAGTCCCAGCTACTCTGGAGACTGAGGCAGGAGAATCGCTTGAACCCGGGAGGCAGAGGCTGCAGTGAGCTGAGATGGCACCATTTCACCCCAGCCTGGGCGACAGAGTGAGACTGTGTCTCAAAAACAAACAAACAAATCGGCCGGGCGCGGTGGCTCACGCCTGTAATCAAGTACTCTGGGAAGCTGAGGTGGGTGGATCACGAGGTCAGGAGTTCAAGACCAGCCTGGCCAAGATGATGAAACCCCATCTCTACTAAAAATACAAAAATTAGCCGGATGTGGTTGCGGATGCCTGTAATCCCAGCTACTCGGGAGGCTGAGGCAGAGAATTGCTTGAACCTGGGAGGCGGAGGTTGCAGTGAACCAAGAGCACACCATTGCACTAAAGCCTGGGCAACAGAGTGAGACTCCGTCTCAGGAAAAAAAAAAAGAAAAAAAAAAAATCTTGTTTTACACCAGAAAAAGCAGCTAAAAATAATACATGAGGAAGGTCCTGGCTCACATCAGTAAGATGGTTTCAAGTTTACAAAGCACATTCATCTTCCCTGTTGGGCCTCACGACCAGTTGGTGTGGACGTGGGTCACAGATTATTATGTCCATTTTATAGTATGGGAAACTGAGACTCAGAAAGGTCAAGAGTCTTACCTTTTAACTTTTCTGTCTCCCTTTATTAGACTTGAAGCTTCGAGAGGGAGGGCTCAGACTTACCTTGTTTCCTGCTATGTCCACAGGCTCAAGCACAGCTTCCAGAACATAGTATTTGTTCAGCAAATATTCTGCAGATGAGTGTAGTAATGAAGCCGTCCTCACAAGTTAACAAGAAATCCAGGCAGAAAGAACGTTATAATTAAGCATTAATCAGGATTCACTTTGACCCACTTCCTTATAACCAAAAGTCACCTAGCATTAGATATTGACTATTTGTATCCCCATTATTCCTATAGATAGGAATTTTTTTTTTTTTTTTTTTTTTTTTTTTTTTTTTTTTTTTGAGACAGAGTGTCGCTCTGTCGCCCAGGCTGGAGTGCAGTGGCCGGATCTCGGCTCACTGCAAGCTCCGCCTCCCGGGTTCACGCCATTCTCCTGCCTCAGCCTCCCGAGTAGCTGGGACTACAGGTGCCCGCCACCTCGCCCGGCTAGTTTTTTTGTAGTTTTAGTAGAGACGGGGTTTCACCGTGTTAGCCAGGATGGTCTCGATCTTCTAACCTCGTGATCCGCCCGTCTCGGCCTCCCAAAGTGCTGGGATTACAGGCTTGAGCCACTGCGCCCGGCCGAATTTTTTTTTTTTTTTTGGATGGAGTCTCACCCTGTTGCCCAAGCTGGAGTGCAGTGGCATGATCTCAGCTCACTGCAACCTCTGCCTTCCGGGTTCAAGCAACCCTCGTGCCTCAGCCTCCTGAGTAGTTAGGATTACATGTGCACACCACCACACCTGGCTAATTTTTGTATTTTTAGTAGAGATGGGGGTTTTGCCATGTTGCTCAGGCTGGTCTTGAACTTCTGACCTCAGGTGATTCGCCCACCTCAGCATCCCAAAGTTCTGGGATTAGAGGCATGAGGCACCACACCCAACCTCTATAGATAGGACTTCTGACATTAGAATCATAAGGATTTTGTTTAAATATTGTTTACAGCCAGGGGGACACAGTGGGTCATGTTTGTAATCCCAAAACCTGGGAAGGCCAAGGCAGGAGCATCTCTTGAAAATGGGAGTTTGAGACCAGCCTGGGCAACATAGCGAGACCCTGTCTGTACACAAAATTAAAAATAGAAAATTAGGCCAGGCGCGGTGGCTCACAACTGTAATCCTAGCACTTTGGGAGGCCGAGGCAGGCAAATCACGAAGATCAGATCGAGACCATCCTGGCTAACATGGTGAAACCTCGTCTCTATTAAAATACAAAAAAATTAGCTGAGTGTGGTGGTGGACGCCTGTAGTGCCAGCTATTTGGGAGGCTGAGGCAGGAGAAAGGCATGAACCTGGGAGGTGGAGCTTGCAGTGAGCTGAGATCATGCCACTGCACTCCTGCCTGGGCGACAGCATGAGGTTCCTCTCAAAAAAAAAAAAAGAGAAAATTAGCTAGACATGATGGTGCAGGTCTATGGCCCCAGCTACTCAGGAGGCTAAGATGGCAGTATGGCTTGAGCCCAGGAGTTTGAGCTGTGGTTGTGCCATTGCACTCCAGTCTGGATGACAGAGCAAGAACCCATCTCTTAAAAAATAAATAGGCTGGACATGGTGGCTCACACCTGTATGGCTATTAAAAATAGAAAATTAGGCCAGGCGCGGTGGCTTACACCTGTAATCCCAGCACTTTGGGAGGCCGAGGCGGGTGGATCACGAGGTCGGAAGATCGAGACCATCCTGGCTAACACGGTGAAACCCCGTCTCTACTAAAAATACAAAAAATTAGCCAGCGTGGTGGCGGGCGCCTGTAGTCCCAGCTACTCAGGAGGCTAAGGCAGGAGAATGGCAGGAACCCCGGAGGCAGAGTTTGCAGTGAGCCAAGATCACACCACTGCACTCCAGCCTGGGCGACAGAGACTCCATCTCTAAATAAATAAATAGGCCGGGTGCTGTGGCTCATGCCTATAATCCCAGCTTTTTGGGAGGCCGAGGTGGGCGGATCACAAGGTCAGGAGTTCGAGACCAGACTGACCAACATGGTGAATCCCCTGTCTCTACTAAAAATACAATAATTAGGCGGGGGTGGTGGTGGGCACTGTAATTCCAGCTACTCAGGAGCCTAAGGCAGGACAATCGCTTGACCCCGGGAGGCAGAGGTTGCGATGAGCCAAGATAGTGCCACTGCCATGCCTGTAATCACAGCACTTTAGGAGGCCGAGGCAGGTGGATCACGAGGTCAGGAGATCGAGACTATCCTGGCTAACACGGTGAAACCCTGTCTCTACTAAAAATGCAAAAAATTAGCCTGGCGTGGTGGCAGGCACCTGTAATCCCGGCTACTAGGGAGGCAGAGGAAGGAAAATCGCTTGAATCCAGGAGGCACAGGTTGCAGTGAGGGGAGATTGCGCCACTGCACTGCACTCCAGCCTGGGCGACAGAGCAAGACTTGCTCTCAAAAAAAAAAAAAAAAAAAAAAATTAGCCGGGCGTGGTGGCGGATGCCTGTAGTCCCAGCTACTCGGGAGGCTGAGGCAGGAGAATCCCTTGAACCCGGGAGGCAGAGGTTGCAGTGAGCCAAGATGATGCCCTGCACTCCAGCATGGGCAACAGAGCGAGACTCCATCTCAAAAAAAAAAAAAGAAAAAAAAACCCTAGCTCCACAATCCTCAAGGAGATGGATTTGAGGTTTCCTTCTGTCTCCTCCTTCAGCAGCCCTATGATTGAACCTCTTTGTCTGCTGCAAACCGGTGTCTCAGGGTTTAACTTGCCACATACTGGACGAAGGACCTGTTATGGCTACAGTGATCCCCAAGGTGATAAAACTAACCTGTAGCAGAGTTTGGGTGAACATCCCTGGCACTTCTTTTGTTGGAACAAGATCTAGCAAATTCCAACAAATGATAGGAGGGAATTTGTGATAAATGCTCTGAGAACTTCAGGAAAAGGAGAGGCCAAATTCAACCCTCAAGTTAAGAATGTTTTTTACATTTGAGCTTCAGTTAAGCAAAATGTTATTTCCCCACCATTCAGATTTCATTCTGCTCATCAGTGGACAGATGATACTAAAATTCTACTCAATTACTACTATTATTTTAGAATTCGTTATAAAACAATAAAGCATTTGTGCCAGGTGTGGTGGCTCATGTTTATAATACCAGCACTTTGGGAGGCTGAGGAGGGTGGATCACTTGAGCCCAGGAGTTCAAGACAAGCCTGGCCAACATGGTGAAACCCTGTCTTTACTAGAAATACAAAAATTGTCCAGGTGGTGGTGCACGCTTGTAGTCCCAGCTACTTGGGAGGCTAAGGTGGGAGGATCACACTTGAATCCAAGAAGCGGAAGTTCCAATGAGTGGAGATCGCACCACTGCACTCCAGCCTGGGCAGCATGGCAAAACCCCATCTCTACAAAAAATACCAAAAAAAAAAAAAAAAAAAAAATTAGAAAAAGAAAAAAACAATAACGCATTTGTGAAAATTTGTTTTCTCTCATTATATGAGTCCCACATACAGCCATGTCCTTGGGCTTGACTCTTGGCTCACAAAGGCTAAAATATTTCCTTTCTAGGCCTTTACAGAAAAAGCCTGCCAAGTCACTCTTTTTTTTTTTTTTTTTTTTTTTTTTTTTTTAAGGTAGGGTCTCACTCTGTCACCCAGGCTATAGTGCAGTGATGTGATCAGGGTTCACGGCAGTCTTGAAATCCTGTGCTCAAGAGATCCTCGTGCCACAGCCTCCTGGGTAGCTGAGACCACAGGCATGCACCACCATGCCCAGCAAATTTTTATTTATTTAAGAGATGGAGTCCCACTCATACCGCCCAGGCTAGAGTGCAGTGCTGTGATCTCAGCTCACTGTAACCTCTGCCTCCCGGGTTCAAGGGATTCTCCTGTGTCAGGAGTAACTGGGATTACAGGCACGTGCCACCATGCCCAGCTAATTTTTGTATTTTTAATAGAGACAGGGTTTTACATGTTGGCAAGACTGGTCTCAAACTCCTGACCTCAAGTGATCTGCCTGCCTTGGCCTCCCAAAGTGCTGGGATTACAGGCATGAGCCACTGCGCCTAGCTGCCCAGCTAATTTTTAAACGTTTCTGTAGAGACAGGATCTCACTATATTGCCCAGTCTGTGTTTTGTTTCTTGATCTGAGTGTTGGTTACATGAGGTATTAAGTTTGTGAAAATTTATTCCGCTGTACATGTATGATATGCGGGCTTTATCTATGTATCTATCTATCTATCTGTCTATCTATCTACCTACCTATCTATCCATCCATCCATATATTATGCCTCAGTGAAAAGTTTAACACAGGCCAGGTGCAGTGGTGTGCACCTGTAATCCCAGCACTTTGGGAGGCTTAGGCGGGTGGATTGATTGAGGCCAAGAGTTCGAGACCAGCCTGGGCAACATGGCAAAACCCCATCTCTACTAAAAATACAAAAATTAGCCAGGCATGGTGGTGCATGCCTGTAATCCCAGCTACTCAGAAGGCTGAGGTGGGAGAATCCCTTGAACCCAGGATGGGGAGGTTACAAAAAAAAGAGGCTGGACACGGTGGCTCATGCCTGCAATCCTAGCAGTTTGGAAGGCTGAGGCAGGCAGATCATCTGAGATCAGGAGTTTGAGACCAGCCTGACCAACATAGAGAAACCCTGTCTCTACTAAAAATACAAAATTGGCCTGGCATGGTGTCGCATGCCTGTAATCTCAGCTACTCGGGAAGCTGAGGAGGAGAATTGTTTGAACCCGGGAGGCAGAGGTTGCTGTGAGCCAAGATCACACCATTGCACTCCAGCCTGGGCAACCAGAGTGAAACTACGTTTAAAAAAAAAAAAAAAAAGAATATGCCCTCTGCTGGCCAGGCGCGGTGGGTCATGCCTGTAATCCCAGCACTTTGGGAGGCTGAGGCAGGCAGATCACCTGAGGTCAGGAGTTCGAGACCAGCCTGGCCAACATGGTGAAACCCTGTCTCTACTAAAAATGCAAAAATTAGCCGGGCATGGTGGCAGACACCTGTAATCCCAGCTACTCGGGAGGCTGAGGCAGGAGAATCCCTTGAACCCGGGAGGCGGAGGTTGCAGTGAGCCAAGATTATGCTATTGCACTCCAGCCTGGGGGACAAGAGCAAGACTTCGTCTTAAAAAAAAAAAAAAAAAAAAAAAATCTACCCTCTGCCTTTGAGGGGCTTCCGTTCCAGTGGGCAGCATCCTTTATCTTCAGACCCTCCACTGTGTTCCTACCACCCAGCCATCCACCTTAGGATCCAGGCACTCCTGAATGTTAACTTTCCCCACACCAACCAAACATACACCCCAGAAAGAATGTCATCCCATGGCAAGACTTCATGTCTAGAGCCTATGCTCACCATCTGTCAGACTCCTATTCACCCTTCAAAGCCCTTTCCAAGGCTTCCCAGAAGCCTTCCCTGATTTACCAATAATGAGGATAGGGATGATGATATAGAGCAGGGATTATTGTTACAAACCTCAGTTCACAGAATAGAAAACTGAGGCCCAGAGAAGTAAAGTATCCAGTCCAAGGTTGAACAACTTTTTTTTTTTTTTTGAACAGAGGTAATGTAGGGTTTGAATGCAGGTCCTCCTGATATCAGAGTCAGTGATCTCAGCCACACACACTACTGCTTCCATAACAGAGGAATATTTTCACACATCTGTGTTCCAAGTTTTGAATCTGGCCAGGCACAGTGGCTCACGTCTGTAATCCCAGCACTTTGGGAGGCTGGGGCTGGCGGGTCAAGTAAGGTCGGGATAAAACACGGTCCCTGCTAAAAATACAACAATTAGCCTGGAGTGGTGGCTTGTGCCTGTAATCCCAGCTATTCGGGAGGCTGAGGTAAAAGAATCACTTGAATCCAGGAGGAAGAGATTGCAGTGAGCTGAGATCACGCCGCTGCACTCTAGCCTGGGCTACTGAGCAAGACTCCGTCTCAGAAAGAAAAAAAAAGTTTTGAGTCCCTATCAGGTGCTTCATAAATTACAACGTCATGAAATCTTCATAACAGCCAAGTCTGGGTAAATGTTATAATACCTTGGGGCATGTATTATTATTGTTATCATTTTTTTTTTTTTTTTTTTTTTTTTTTATTGAGATGGAGTTTTGCTCTTGTCTCCCAGGATGGAGTGCAATAGTGTGATCTCGGCTCACGACAACCTCTGCCTCCCGGGTTCACACTGTTCTCCTGCCTCAGCCTCCCAAGTTCCTGGGATTATAGGTGCAGGTCACCATGCCTGGCTAATTTTTGTTTGTTTGTTTTTCTGAGACAGAGTCTCGCTCTGTTGCCCAGGCTGGAGTGCAATGGTGCAATCTCAGCTCACTGCAACCTCTACCTCCCGGGTTCAAGAGATTCTCGTGCCTTAGCCTCCCCAGTAGCTGCGACTACAGGTGTGCACCACCATGCCCAGCCACTTTTCGTATTTGTAGTAGAGATGGGGTTTCACCATGTTGACCAGACTGGTCTTGAACTCCTGACCTCAGGTGATCCACCCACCTCAGCCTTCCAAAGTGCTGGGCTTATAGGCATGAGTCATCGTGCCCGGCCTGTTTTTACCATTGCTGTTTTATAGGTGCTCAGAGAGATGACCTAAGTTCCCAGAAGTCACACACCAGAAAGTGGCAGAGCCGGATTCAACCCAGGCTTGTGGAATCCCAGAGTCTATACCCTTCCCTTCGTGTGTCACAGCTTCCTCTAAGGACCCAGTGAAACCCAAGTTCTCTGGGTGTGATTCACTCCCTGGAGTCCCCCGCCATCCAGAGGGTGGGTTCCGGAGTTGCCTCCTTCTCTGCGTCCCAGTTGGATTCCTCAGAGCCACCGCCTTCCTCCTGCCCAGCTCAGTGCAGTGTGCTCTGGGGCCTGGCACCTGAAGGATGTGCAGTCAGTGGCGTGAGAGTGAGTGGGAGGGGCCTCTGATCATCCACCAAGTTCAAACCTGCTTTGCCTGGCATGACCCTCAGCTAGGCAGCCCGGACTCTCCAGATGCCAGCCTGGCCGTGCCAGATGCCAAGGAGGATGCTTCAGGCAAAATCCCCACATGCAAGATGCTGGCTTCCCAGGGGCTCCTCCAGGGTGGCAGGTGACAGGCATGCACCCTGGGGAGGGGATGTCGGAGCTCTTCAGCCAAGCAACTCTGCTCAGAGAAAAAAGAAAAACCTTCAAGTCATCGGGAGTGCCTCAAAGCAGAAACCTCAACCTGAAATACAGACCTCATTCAACCTGGCCACGAATGCAGCATTAGAGAAAGGCTGCTTTCCAAACCATTTTATGCATGTGTTAAAAACCATTTTTGGGCGGAGTGCGGTGGCTCACACCGGATCGCCTGAGGTCGGGAGTTCCAGACCAGCCTGGTCAGCATGGTAAAACCCCCTCTTTACTAAAAATACAAAAATTAGCCAGGTGTGGTGGCAGTCGCCTATAATCCCAGCTACCAGGGAAGCTGAGGCAGAAGAATCCCTTGAACCCAGGAGGTGGAGATTGCAGTGAGCCAAGATGGCACCACTGCACTCCAGCCTGGGTGACATAGCGAGACTCTGTCTCAAAAAAAAAAAAAAGAAAGAGAGGAAGGAAGGAAGGAAGGAAGGAAGGAAGGAAGGAAGGAAGGAAGGAAGGAAAAGGAAGGAAGGAAGGAAGGAAGGAAGGAAGGAAGGAAGGAAGGAAGGAAGGAAGGAAGGAAAGTCTGAATTGATGACTAAACAAATCACAGGACTTTTCAGTAGTTAGGAATTTTTTTTTTTTTTCAGGCTAGATTTCCCCAGAGTAGAATTTCTGGGGTAAAGGGCATGACTTTTCTTTTCTTTTCTTTTCTTTTCTTTTTTTTTTTTAAAGACGGAGTCTCACCCTGTCGCCCAGCCTGGAGTTCAGTGGCACCATCTCGGCTCACTGCAACCTCCACCTCCCAGGTTCAAGTGATTCTCCTGCCTCAGCCTCTGGAGTAGCTGGGATTATAGGCACACATCACCACGCTTGGCTAATTGTTTGTATCTTTAGTGGAAATAGGGTTTCACCATATTGGCCAGGCTGGTCTCGAACTCCTGACCTCGTGATTGGTACACCTCGGCCTCCCAAAGTGGTGGGATTACAGGTGTGAGCCACCACGCCCGGCCATGGGCATGACTATTTTTAAGACTCTTGATGCAAACTGCACACCCAAAGAGCAAGTGGTGCTTCCTACCTGTCAAAAGCAGTGCACAGCAGGACCCTCTCAGGTCCTGACATCAGTGTTGCATTTAAAATTCCTAACACCTGGCCAGACACAGTGGCTCATGCCTTTAATCCCAGTGCTTTGGGAGGCTGAGGCAGCAGATCACTTGAGGTCAGGATTTCGAGAGCAGTCTGGCCAACATGGTGAGAGCCCATCTCTACTAAAAATACAAAAATTACCCAGCCGTGGTAGTGGGTGCCTACAATTCCAACTACCCAGGAGGCTAACACAGGAGAATCACTTGAACCCAGAAGGCAGAGGTTGCAGTGAGCCGAGATTGCACCACTGTACTCCAGCCTGGGCTACAGAGCGAGGCTCTAAGTAAATAAATAAATAAATAAAAATAAAATTTCTAACACAAACCACCCTGCATATAAGTACACTCAGCACATCTTTATTGAACACATGAAAGGAAGAAGGGTTTGTTGGGATTTTTCTTTTTGAGACGGCGTCTCCTTCTGTCACCCAGGCTGGAGTACAGTGTTGCAATCATGGCTTACTGCAGCCTCGACCTCCTGGCCTCCTGCCTCAGTAGTTGGAACCACAGGCACATGCCACCACACCTAATTTTTACACATTTTTGTAGAGACAAGGTTTCACCTTGTTGCCCAGGTTGGTCTTGAACTCCTGGACTCAAGCAATTCTCGCACCTTGGCTTCCCAAAGTGCTGGGAATACAGATGTGAGCACCATGCCAGGCCCCCTTTTGCATATCTTAACTTTAACTTTGTTTGTTTATTTGGAGATGCAGTTTCATTCTGTCGCCCAGGCTGGAGTACAGTGGTGTGATCTCAGCTCACTGGCAACCTCCGCCTCCCGGGTTCCAGCAAGTGTCTTCTCTCAGCCTCCTGAATAGCTGGGATTACAGGCATGCGCCACCACACCTGGCTAATTTTTGTATTCTTAGTAGAGATAGGGTTTCGCCATGTTGGCCAGGCTGGTGTCAAACTCCTGACCTCAGGTGATCCACCCACCTCGGCCTTTCAAAGTGCTAGGACTACAGGCGTGAGCCACCGTGCCCAACAAGCTTCTTTATATATGCCTGCCAACAAAGAGTCTAACCTTGTAAAATATTTGAAGAGATTTATTCTGAGCCAAATATGAGTGACCATGGCCCATGACACAGCCCTCAGGAGGTCCTGAGAACATGTGCCCAAGGTGGCTAGAGCACAACTTGCTTTTATACATTTTTGAGAGACATGAGACATCAATTACATTTAAGAACTACGTCGGCTTGGTCTAGAAAGTTAGGACAACTTGAAGCAGGGTGGGGTTGCTTCCTGGCTATAGGTGAATTTAAACACTTTCTGGTTGACAATTGGTTGAATTTGTCCAAAGACCTGGGATTCATAGAAAGGGAATGTTCAGGTTAAGATAAATATTGTGAGCCCAGGCACAGTGGCTCACACCTGTAATCCCAGCACTTTGGGAGGCCAAGGCAGGCAGATCACCTGAGGTCAGGAGTTTAAGACCAGCCTGACCAGCATGGAGAAACCCTGTCTCTACTAAAAATACAAAATTAGCCAGGCATGGTGGTACATGCCTGTAATCCTGGCTACTTGGGAGGCTGAGGCAGGAGAATCGCTTGAACCCTGGAGGTGGAGGTTGTGGTGAGCCGAGATCATGCCATTGCACTCCAGCCTGGGCAACAAGAGCAAAACTCTGTCTCAGAAAAAAAAAAAAGATAAATATTGTGGACACCAAAGTTCTTTTGAAGTCTTATAGTGGCTGCTCTTAGAGACAATACATGGCAAATGTTTTCTATTCAGATCTTAGTTAATCTCTATAGGATCTGGGAGGGTCTGGAAGGAAAAGATCTAGCTATGTTTTTTTTTTTTTGAGACGGAGTCTCGCTCTGTCGCCCAGGCTGGAGTGCAGTGGCCGGATCTCAGCTCACTGCAAGCTCTGCCTCCCGGGTTCACGCCGTTCTCCTGCCTCAGCCTCCTGAGTAGCTGGGATTACAGGCGCCCGCCACCTCACCCGGCTAATTTTTTTTTTGTATTTTTAGTAGAGATGGGATTTCACCATGTTAGCCAGGGTGGTTTCGAGTTCCTGAACTCGTGATCTGCCCGTCTTGGCCTCCCAAAGTACTGGGATTACAGGCTTGAGCCACCGCGCCTGGCCAATCTAGCTATGTTAATAGAGATTCTTCACAGAGGCAAATTCTCTCTCGCAAAGAACAGCTTTGTAGGAACATTTCAAAATATGACAAAGAAACATGTTTTGGGGTAAAATATTTTGATTTTCTTCCTTGTCTCATAATGTTATGCCAGGGTCAGTCAGGTTGGAAAGTCAGTCACAATACCTAGGATTAAATAAAACCCATCTGATGAGAATTTGTGATTTGTAGGGCATGGCTCCCCAGACCCCTTAGATAGGAATTTGGGCAAGATAGAAACCAGAGTTGAGGCCAGGTGCGGTGGCTCACGCCTATAATCCCAGCGCTTTGGGAGGCCGAGGCAAGCGGATCACAAGGTCAGGAGATGGAGACCATCCTGGCTAACACGGTGAAACCCCGTCTCTACTAAAAATACAAAAAATTAGCCGGGCGTGGTGGCGAGCACCTGTAATCCCAGCTACATGGGAGGCTGAGGCAGGAGAATGGCATGAACCGGGGAGGCAAAGCTTGCAGTGAGCCGAGATCATGCCACCACACTCCAGCCTGGGCGACAGAGCAAGACAACGTCTCAAAAAAAAAAAAAATCAGAGTTTAGTCCTCATGCCTCACATATGTGCCCAGGAAGTGGGTACTCTTGAAATCCCCATTTCACAGATGAGGAAACTATGGTGGAGTATGAGAGGCTTGGCCAGGGACAGTATAAGAACAGGCACAGGCCAGGTGCGGTGGCTCATGCCTGTAATCCCAGCCCTTGGGGAGGCTGAAGTTGGTGGATCACCCGAGGTCATGAGTTCGAGACCAGCTTGGCCAACATGGTGAAACCCTGTCTGTACTAAGAATACAAAAATTAGCTGGGGATGGTGGTGTGCACCTGTAATCCCAGCTACTTGGGAAGCCGAGGCAGGGGAATTGCTTGAACCTGGAAGGTGGAGGTTGCATCGAGCTGAGATCGCAACACTGCGCTCCAACCTAGGCAACAAGAGCAAAACTCCATCTCACAAAAAAAAAAAAAAAAAAAAAAAAGAAAAGAAAAGAGAGAACAGGCACAGGTAGAGATGATTAAACAGCAGTGAGAGCTCAGAATCTTGAGGAAGGGGGAAGGAAAGTGGGTAGGGCGTGTACCCATCTTCCATTCTTTGACTGCAACCCTATTCATTAGACCAACAAAAGACAGATTAACAAGAGAAAAATAAACAGAAGTTGATTATGACACTTGTACATGGGAGTACTCAGAGGGGAGTGACTCAAGAGGGTGGTTAGAACTGCGGTTTATATAGCATCTTAACAAAAGAAGAATACATTTTAGAGAAGTGAAAAGAGGAAGGGAAAGGACTGTTTCTAGGGCAGCGAATCGTGAGAGGGTCAATATACGGTAGGGAATGAATGGAAGATGGGAGCTAGGAGTGGAGTCAGTTACGTGTACTCCTCTGGGCCCCAGGCAGTTTAGGGTCTAGAGGTGTCTCTGGGGTCCACTTTTGTCCTTCCTGGTGGCTTTTTTTTTGGGGGGGGGTTGGGCATATTTGTAAATTTATGTCTTGCTTTTTGGCAGCTACGGGAAGGGCAGAGAGCTTTTCTTCTTTTTTTTTTTTTTTTTTTTTTTGAGATGGAATCTTGCTCTTGTTGCCTAGGTTGGAGTGCAATGGTGCAGTCTCAGTTTACCGCAACCTCCGCCTACCGGGTTCAAGCAGTTTTCCTGTCTCAGCCTCCCGAGTAGCTGGGATTACAGATGCGTGCCACTAAGCCCAGCTAATTTTTGCATTTTTAGTAGAGATGGGTTTTCACCATGTTGGCCAGGCAGGTCTCGAACTCCTGACTTCCTGATCCACCCGCCTCGGCCTCCCAAAGTGCATCCACCCCCCTCGGCCTCCCAAAGTGCTGGGATTACAGTCGTGAGCCACTGTGCCTGGCTTGCTTTTCTTTCTTTTCTTTTTGAGACGCGTTTTGCTCTTATTGCCCACGCTGGAGTGCAATGGTGCCATCTCGGCTCAATGCAACCTTCTCCTCCAGGGTTCAAGCAATTCTCATACCTCAGCCTCTCGAGTAGCTGGGATTACAGGCATGTGCCACCACGCCCAGCTAATTTTATATTTTTAGTACAGACGGAATTACTTCATGTTGGTCAGACTGGTCTCAAACTCTCGACCTCAGGTGATCCACCCGCCTTGGTCTCCCAAAGTGCTGGGATTACAGGTGGGAGCCACTGACCCTGGCAGAGAGAGCCTTTCTTGTATCTGCTTCTTCTCATTTGCTTTCAGCTCAACAGGATCCTCATTGCAAAGTGGCATGTTTTGGGCTATTGTATCTATCAACCTTCAGAGGAGTCTGAGAAGCAGGGCCCAGAACAGGTGGGTGGGATTTGGGAGGGAAAGTAGATTTGCTCAGGTTCAGGGGCAGGGAGCACTGTCCCATCTTCAAGATCCCATCCCCTGCCTTGCTGGAAGGTTCCCCCCACTGTTCCTGACTCAGGGGCCCAGTCCAGTCTCTCTTTTTTTTTCTTTTTCCCTTGGGACAGAGTCTTGCTCTTAGCCTGGAGTGCAGTGTCATGAGCTCCACTTACTGCAACCTCTGCCTCCAGGGTTCAGGCAATTATCATGCCTCAGCCTCCCAAGCAGCTGGGACTACAGGTGTGTACCACCACGCCCAGCTAATTTTTGTACTTTTAAGTAGAGATAGGGTTTCCATGTTGGCCATGCTGGTCTCGAACTTCTGATCTTAGATGATCCGCCTGCCTTGGCCTGCCAAAGGGCTGGGATTATAAGCATGAACCACTGTACCCGGCCCTGGTTCCCATTTCTGAGCTACATTGAGCTACTGAACTTCTCTGTGCCTTACTTTCCCCTTCTGTAAAATGGGAATAACAAATTCTTGACCTCAATGTCTTCTTCTAAGTATTAAAATAAAATTTTTTTTTTTTTTTAATTTTTGCCAGGCGAAGTGGCTCATGCCTGTAATCCTAACACTTTGGGAGGCAGAGGCGGGTGGATCACCTGAAGACAGGAGATCGAGACCAACCTGGCCAACATGGTGAAATTCCATCTGTACTAAAAATACAAAAATTAACCGGGTATGGTGGTGCATGCCTGTAATCCCAGCTACTTGGAAGGCTGAGGCAGGAGAATCGCTTGAACCCAGCAGGTGGAGGTTGCACCGAGCCGAGATCGCGCCACTGCACTCCAACCTGGGCAACAGAGTGAGACTCCATCTCAAAAAAATTAATAATAATAATAATAAAATTTTTTTAAGAATAGAGACGGGGTTTCTTCATGTTGCCCAGGCTGGTCTCGAACTCCTGAGCTCAAGCAAACTACCCGCCTCAGCCTCCCAAACTGATGAGACTACAGGCGTCAGCCACCGTGTCCGGTTTTAAGTATTAAGTAATATCTATAATGCACTTCTCATGCAGCCTGCCTGGCACACAAGAGCCCTGTATATATTCCATAACCAGCTCCTTCAACCTGTGAGAAAACTTGCCAACAACTCTCAAAGCAGATGTTGGGTTTTCCTGGCACCTTGTGAGCACACTTTATCGTAAAAAACAAAAACAGAATGCCTCTGCTATGTTACATACTGATATGACATATCTTCTTCTTCTTCTTTTTTTTTTTTTTCTTGAGACAGAGGGACTCACACGCTGTTGCCCAGGAGGTTGGAGTGCAGTGGCACGATCTCGGCTCACTGCAGCCTCTGCCTCCCAGATTCAAGCGATTTTCCTGCCTCAGCCTCTCGAGTAGCTGGGATTACAGGCACGCACCACCACGCCCGGCTAATTTTTTGTATTTTTAGTAGAGACGGGGTCTCACCAGATTGGTCATCCTGGTCTCAAACTCCTGACTTCAGGTGATCCACCCACCTCAGCCTCCCAAAGTGCTGGAATTACAGGCCCGAGCCACTGTGCTCGGCAGTGTTTCTTCATTCTTTTAAACGATGAGGCATGATGTACACATAAAATGCATGCACACATTTTAAGTGTACAGTTCATGATTTTTTTTTTTTCTTTTTTGACACAGAGTCTCTCTCTGTCACCCAGGCTGGAGTGCAGTGGTGTGATCTCTGCTCACCACAACCTTCGCCTCCTAGGTTCAAGCGATTCTCCTGCCTCAGCCTCCCAAATAGCTGGGACTACAGGCATGCCCCCACCACACTCAGCTACTTTTTGTATTTCTAACAGAGATGGGGTTTCACCATGTTGGCCATGCTGGTCTCAAACTCCTGACCGCAAATGACCTGCCCGCCTCAGCCTCCCACAGTGCTGGAATCTCAGGCGTAAGCCACCACGCTCTGCCCTGACTCTTGAGAAATACGAGCATTCATCTAACTGTCATATGTGGAGCATGTCCAGGTCCCAGGGGTGTTTCCTCCAGCTCCTTTGCTATCTCTCATCTCCCACCCTCTTCCCCCGGGCAACCTCTGTTCTGATTTCTATCACTATGGCTCAGTTTTGCCTGTCCTAAAACTTTATTTGTTTGTTTATTTATTTAGAGGCAGAGTCTCACTCTGTCACCCAGGCTGGAGTGCAGTGGCACCATCTGAGCTCACTGCAACCTCCGCCTCCCAGGTTCAAGCGATTCTCCTGCCTCAGCTTCCTGAACAGCTGGGATGACAGGTACGTGCCACATGCCTGGCTATTTTTTGTATTTTTTGGTAGAGACCGGGTTTCACCATGTTGGCCATGCTGGTCTCTAACTCCTGTGCTCAAGTGACCCACCCACTTTGGTCTCTCAAAATGCTGGGATTACAGGCATGAGCCACCGCGCCTGCCCTTATTTATTTTTTTGAGATAGGACCTCACTGTCTCACTATCTGCCCAGGCTGGATTGCAGTGGCAAGACCTCTACTTACTGCAAACTTTGCCTCCCGGGTTCAAGCCGTTCTCATGCCTCAGCCTCCAGGGTAGTTGGGATTACAGGCACGCGCCACCATGCCCAGCTAATTTTTTGTATTTTTAGTAGAGACGGGGTTTCTCCCTGTTGGCCAGCCTCGTCTCAAACTCCTGACCTCAGGTGATCCGCCCGCTTTGGCCTCTCAAAATGCTGGGATTATAGACGTGAGCCACCGCACTATGCCAAATCCACCCCTTTTTATTGATGAGAAGTTTTTCACGGTGCACAGGACAGGGGAGGAAGCTGGAGCCCTCTCCTGTACCAAGAGGCAGGTTAAACAGAGAAAAACAAAACAAGTTGATTAAGACATTTACCTTATGTATACGTGGGGGAAGCCCAGAGAAACGGGAAATTTCCAAGAAGTGGCTTAAATGCTATCTTCAACTAACATGAAGAAAGGCGTGGGGGTGGGGGTGGGGGTGGGGGTGCCGGATGTGGTGGCTCAGGCCCCTAATCCCTGCACTTTGGGAGACAGAGGCGTGCAGATCACCTGATGTCAGGGGTTCGAGACCAGCCTGGCCAACATGGTGAAACCCCTGTCACTACTAAAAATACAAAAATTAGCCAGGCATGTTGGCGGGCACGTGTAATCCCAGCTACTTGGGAGGCTGAGGCAGGATAATTGCTTGAACCCGGGAGGCAAAGGCAGTGAGCCGAGATCAAGCCACTGCACTCCAGCCTGGTGACAGAGCCAGACTCCAAAAAAAAGGAGACATGGCGCAGTGGCTCAATCCTGTAATCCCAGCACTTTGGGAGGCCCAGGTGGAGGCCAAGGTGGGTGGATCACCTGAAGTCAGGAGTTCGAGACCAGCCTGACCAACATGGTGAAACCCCATTTCTCCTAAAAATACAAAAATTAGCTGGGCGTGGTGGTGGGCACCTGTAATCCCAGTTACTTGGGAGGCTGAGGCAAAAGAATTGCTTGAACCCGGGAGGTGGGGCGGAGGTTGCAGTGAGTCCAGATGGCGCCACTGCACTCTAGCCTGGGAGACAGAGCGGGACTCCTTCTCAAAAAAAAAAAAAAAGAAAGAAAGGTGTGTGGGGGTGGAGGGCAGCAATGGAGAGATGACCAGGAAAAACAGCTCAGTGAACAAGGGTTTGTTATGCAGATTGAAACTGATGATTTCTCCATTGATAAGAGTTTCTAGTAATTTAGAGTCATCCTTCTCTTCCTGATACGGAGAGGGAGATACCCTCACAAATGGAGGTTTCCTTTGGAGATGCAAATTTCCCTTACAAAAGAGTAACTCCTGCTCTGTTTTTAGAGCTTCTCTTGTGTCTGCAGTTTCTCAAAATAATCAGCTCTAAATAATCCTTATGCCAATGAGGCATATTTTGGGATATTCTGGTCTCCTGCAGTCTTATTTTGGGGTGGCATATTTTTGGCCTCCTGCAAGTTTTCCACGCTGTACAGATATACCACAATTTGTTTATCCATTCTCCTGTTGATGGAAATTTGGATTCTTTCCAGTTTGGGGCTCTTGTGCACATAGCAGCGATGAATATTCAGGTAAAAGTCTTATGTAGCCACATGGTATCAATTCTCATATAAATATCTAGGAGTGAGATTGGTGAGTCTTATGTTGTGTGTATTGGAAATTGACAAACTATTTCCAAAGAGGCTGTACTATATTACATCCTCACCAGCAAATTATGAATGTTCTGTTTGCTCCTAATCTTCTACAACACTTGATATTGTAAATCTTTTTTTTTTTTTCCAGTCAGAATCTCCCACTGTCATGTAGGCTGGAGTGCAGTGGCACAGTCTCGGCTCAGTGCAGCTTCAACCTCCAGGGCTCAAGTGATCCTCCCACCTCAGCCTCCAGAGCAGCTGGGACTATAGGTGAGCACCACTATGCTTGGCTATTTTTTTTTTTTTTAATTTTTTGTAGAGACAGAGTCTCACTGTGTTGCCCAGGCTGGTCTTGAACTCCTGGGCTCAAGCAATCCTCTGGCCTTGGCCTGCCAAAGGGCTGAGATTACAGGCGTGAGTCATGGTG
The DNA here is from genome assembly GCF_047675955.1 of Chlorocebus sabaeus. Classification (NCBI taxonomy): domain Eukaryota; kingdom Metazoa; phylum Chordata; class Mammalia; order Primates; family Cercopithecidae; genus Chlorocebus; species Chlorocebus sabaeus. The sequence goes on along the minus strand of NC_132923.1, from coordinate 119,601,235 downwards.
TTTTGGCAAAATGTTTAAAATTATAACCATTCTAGTAGAAGTGATTATGATTTTAATTTGATCATTGTGATTTAATTTGCATTTCCTTGATAACTAATGATATAGAACATCTTTTCATGTACTTATGGCATACTCATCTACTTTGTTTTGTGAAATGTCTGTTCAAGTGTACTGCCCATGAAAAAAAATGGGGCTGGGTGTGGTGGCTCATGCCTATAATCCCAGCATTTTGGGATGCCAACAAGGGAGGATCACTTGAGAACAGGAGTTCCAGATCAGTTTAGGCAACATAGTGAGACCTAGTCACTACAAAACATTTAAAAATTAGTCAGGCATGGTGGTGGATATCTGTAGTCTCAGCTACTCAAGAGGCTGAGTTCGTAGGATTGTTTTAGCCCAGGAACTCAAGGCTGCAGTGACCTATGATTGCACCACTGCAGTCTAGCCTGGGCAGTAGAGCAAGACCCTCTTTTATTCTTTTTTTTTGGACATGGAGTCTCACTCTGCCACATGATCATAGCTCACTGTAGCCTCAAACTCCTGGCTCCAGCAAACCTCCCACCACAGCCTCCCTAGAAGCTGGGATTTCAGGCATGTGCCACCACACCCAGCTAATTTTTGTATTTTTTATAGAGATGTGACTTTGGCATATTGCCCACACTGGTCACAAACTCCTGGGCTCAAGCCATCCTCGGCTTCCCAAAGTGCTGGAATTATACGTGTGAGCCATTGTGCCTGGTGGAGACACTATTTTTTTAAAAAAAGAACTCGGCCGGGCTCACACCCTGTCCAGCACTTTGGGAGGCCGAGACGGGCAGATCACGAGGTCAAGAGTTCAAAACCAGACCAGCCTGACCAAGATAGTGAAACCCCATCTCTACTAAAAATACAAAAATTAGCTAGGCATGGCAGCACACGCCTGTAGTCCCAGCTACTTGGGAGGCTGAGGCAGAAGAATCGCTTGAACCCGGGAGGTGGAGGTTGCAGTGAGCCGACATCACGCCACTGCACTCCAGCCTGGGCAACAGAGGGAGGGAAACTCCGTCTCAAAAAAAAAGAAAAAAAGAATTCTGTTTTTGTGTAAGGTGTGAAATATGAGTCCAGGTTAATTATTTTATTTAATTTATTTTTTGAGACAGAGTCTTGCTCTGTCACCCAGGGTGGAGTGCAGTAGTGCGATCTGGGCTCACTGCAACCTTCACCTCCTGGGTTCAAGCAATTCTCTTGTCTTGGCCTCCAAGTAGCTGGGATTACAGGTACGTGCCATCACACCTGGCTAATTTTTGTATTTTTAGTAGAGATAAGGTTTCACCATGTTGGCCAGACTGGTCTCGAACTCCTGACCTCAGGTGATCCACCTGCCTTGGCCTCCCAGAGTGCTGAGATTACAGACGAGAGCCACTGCGCCTGGCCTTCCGTTTAATTTTATCCCCACATGGATATCTGGTTGTCCCAGCACCCTCTGTTGCACTGAACTATACCTGTAATGGTTACTTTCATTTGTCAGCTTGACTGGACCACAAATTCTCCCAACTGTCAGAAGCATTTGAACCAGAGTAACTCTATCTTGAATAGGAGCTGGGTAAAGTAAGACTGAAACCTACTGGACTGCATTCACAGATGGTTAAGGCATTTTTTTCTTTTCTTTGAGACAAGTCTCTCTCTGTTGCCCAGGCTGGAGTGCAGTGGCGTGATCTCTATCTCCCAGGATCAAGCAATTCTTGCGCCTCAGCCCCCCGTGTAGCTGGGACTACAGGCATGCATCACTACACCTGGCTAATTTTTGTATTTTCGGTAGAGATTGGGTTTCACCGTGTTGGCCAGGCTGATCTTGAACTGCTGACCTCAAGGGATCCACTGGCCTAGGCCTCCCTAAATGCTGGGATTACAGGCTTGAGCCACAGCACCTGACCCATTTAAGGCATTTTAAGTCACAGCATGAGATAGGAGAATGGCACAAGATATAGATCATAAAGACCTTACTGATAAAACAGGGTTGCAGTAAAGAAGCCAGTTAAAACTCACCAAAACCAAAATGGCGATAAGAATGACCTCTGGTTGTCCTCACTGCTATACTCCCACCAGTGCCATGACAGTTTACAAATGCCGTGGCAAGGACAGGAAGTTACTGTGTAAGGTCTAAAAAGGAGAAACGTGAATAATCCACCTCTTGTTTAGCATATAATTAATAAATAATCATCAAAATGGGCAACCAGCAGCCCTCGGGGCTGCTTTGCCTATGGAGTACCTATCTGTTCCTTTACTTTTCAAATAAACTTGCTTTCATTTTACTCTACAGACTCGCCCTGAATTCTTTCTTGGGAGAGATCCAGGAACTTGGGGGGTCTGCATCAGGACCCCTTTATGGTAACAAGAACTTTGGTCAACTATTATTCTGAAGTTGGACGTGGTGGTTCATGCCTGTAACCCCAGCACTTTGGGAGGCTGAGGCGGGTGGATCACCTGAGGTCAGAAGTTCAAGACCATCCTGGTGAACATGGTGAAACCCTGTCTCTACTAAATATACAAAAATTAGCCAGGTGTGGTGACGGGCGCCTGTAATTCCAGCTACTCGGGAGGCTGAGGCAGGAGAATGGCGTGAACCTGGCAGGCGGAGCTTGCAGTGAGCCGAGATCGCGCCACTGCACTCCAGCCTGGGTGACAGAGTAAGACTCTGTCTCAAAAAATAAAAAAAATTCTTTTTAAAATTAGTCAACTGTGGTCATGTGTGCCTGTGGTCACTACAGTCTTTGGGATTGTAGGAAACACCAACAAGCCCAGTTAATTTTTTTTTAGTTTTTGTAGAGATGGGGTCTGGCTATGTTGCCCAGGTTAGTCTTAAACTCCTGGCTTCAACTGATCTTCCTGCTGTCATGACCACCTGAAGTGTTGTGATTACAGATGTGAGTCACTCTGTCTGCTGGCACAAGTTTTGTTATGTGTTAGGATCTACAATAATATCCTTTCATTCCTGATATTAGGAATTTGTGTATTTATTTATTTATTTATTTATTTATTTATTTATTTTTGAGACGAAGTCTCACTCTTGTCCCCCAGACTGGAGTGCAATGGCACAATCTCGGCTCACTGCAACCCCTGCCTCCTGGGTTCAAGCCATTCTCCTGCCTCAGGTTCCTGAGCAGCTGGGACTCCATGTGCGTGCCACCATGCCCAGCTAATTTTTGTATTTTTAGTAGAGACAGGATTTCACCATATTGGCTGATCTCGAACTCAGTCAGGCTGGTCTCGAACTCCTGACTCATGATCCACCTGCCTTGGCCTCCCAAAGTGCTGGGATGGGAGGCGTGTGCCACCGTGCCAGGCCTACTTTTAAATTTTTTTAGTTTTATTTTTTGAGACAGAGTCTTGCTCTGTCACCCAGGCTGTAGTGCAATGGTGCAATTTTGCCTCACTGCAACCTCCACCTCCCAGGTTCAAGCGATTCACCAGCCTCAGTCTCTGAGTAGCTGGAATTACAGGCATGCGTCTCCACGACCGGCTAATTCACTTTTGTATTCTTGATTAGTCTTGCTTGAGGTTTATCAATGTTGTGAACATTTTCAAATAACCAACTTTTGTGTGTTTGTTTGTTTGTTTTGAGACAGAGTCTCATTCTGTCGCCCAGGCTGGAATGTAGTGGCAGGATCTCAGCTCACTGCAACCTCTGCCTCTTAGGTTCCAGTGATTCTCCTGCCTCAGCCTCCCAAGTAGCTGGGATTACAAGCATGAGCCATGTCTCTTGGCCCAACTTTTGTTTTTAATAATTTTTTTCTATTTTCTTCTTTCTTCTAATTCATTGATTTGTGATCTTTATTACTTCTTTCTTTCTTTTCTTTCTTTTTTTTTTTTTGGAGATGGAGTGTCGCTCTGTTGCCCTGGCTGGGGTGCAATGGTGTGATCTCGGCTCACTGCAACCTCTGCCTCCTGGGTTCCAGCGATTCTCCTGCCTCAGCCTCCCAAGTAGCTGGGACTACAGGTGCGCACCACGATGCCCCGCTAATTTTTGTTATTTTTTAGTAGAGAGGGGGTTTCACCATATTGGCCAGGCTGGTCTCGAACTCTGGACCTCGTGACCCACCCACCTTGGCCTCCCAAAGTGCTAGGATTACAGGCACGCCACCACGCCTGGATAATTTATGTATTTTTAGTAGAGATGGGTTTTCACCATGTTGGCCAGGCCAGTCTCAAACTCCTGACCCCAAATCATCTGCCCGCTTCAGACTCCCAAAGGGCTGGGATTACAGGTAAGATATATCACGCCCTGCTGTCTCTTATAAATATTAAAATAATACAGAGGATCGCTGAAGGGAAAGTAGAAAAATACAGAAAAGGTTGGCCGGGCACAGTGGCTCACACCTGTAATCCCAGCACTTTGGGAGGCTGATGCAGGTGGATCACGAGGTCAAGAGATCAAGACCATTCTGGCCAACATGGTGAAACCCTGTCTCTACTAAAAAATACAAAAACTAGCTGGGGGTGGTGGCACGTGCCTGTAGTCTCAGCTACTTTGAGAGGCTGAGGCAGGAGAACTGCTTGAACCCAGGAGGTGAAGGTTGCAGTGAGCTGAGATTGCCCTACTGCACTCCAGCCTGGCAATAGAGCAAGACTCCATCTCAGAAAAAAAAAAAAAAAAAAAAAATACAGAAAAGGAAGTTGAGGGAGAAGAAAGGTTGTTCATTGACACTTCACTTCGTAAATTGTTTTTTTCATTTATAGCAGCACTTTCTAGAAGCCTTCAAACCCTAAGTGTTGTATTTCACCACAAGGGGCTCTAGTGAGCTGAAGCTGATAAAAGATCCTGAAGTTGGAATGGCCAGGACCTCAGCAGATACTAATGGAAGAAGTTTTCCTGATCAATGAGCAGTAGGACCAACTGTGTTCAGACCTGCGGACCCATTCGTTCCTCTCCCGGGCACTGGTTTTCCAGGCCTCATTTGCAGAGTGCAACTGACTCCCTTTTCAGCCTTGAAACCCGCTGACTCTGCCCTCAGGAACCACAGTTGTGTTTCTCTGCTACTCTGCATTTCCTTGCAGGGCCTGAGCATGGACTCAGCATCGGCATGTTTTGCTTTGGTGGCCTTAATTTTTCTTGTTTTTTTTAGGACAGGGCCTTGCTCTGCCAACCAGGCTGGAGTGCAGTGGTGTGATCTCAGCTCACTGCAACCTCTGTGTCCTAGGTTCAAGTGATTCTCCTGCTTCTGTCTCCCGAGTAGCTGGGATAACAGGCATGCACCAACACACCGGGCTAATTTTTGTATTTTTAGTAGAGACAGAGTTTCTTTTTCTTTTCTTTTCTTTTTTTTTCTAGACGGATTCTCGTTCTGTTGCCCAGGCTGGAGTGCAGTGGTGCGATCTTGGCTCACTGCACATTCTGCCTCCCGGGTTCACACCATTCTCTTGCCTCAGCCTCCCGAGTAGCTGGGACTACAGGCGCCCGCCACCATGCCCAGCTAATTTTTTGTATTTTTAGTAGAGACAGGGTTTCACCGCGTTAGCCAGGATGGTCTTGATCTCCTGACCTCGTGATCCGCCTGCCTCAGACTCCCAAAGTGCTGGGATTACAAGCGTGAGCCACCGCACCTGGCCTTTCTGGTTGTTTTTTTTTTTTTGAGAAAGAGTTTCACTCCTGTTGCCCAGGCTGGAGTGCAGTGGCATGATCTTGGCTCACTACAACCTTCACCTCCTGGGTTCAAGCGATTTTCCTGCCTCAGCCTACCGAGTAGCTGGGATTACAGGCGTGGACCACCATGCCCAGCTAATCTTTGTATTTTTAGTAGAGATGGGGTTTCACCATGTTGGCCAGGTTGGTCTTGAACTCTTTTTTTTTTTTTTTTTTTTTTGAGACGGAGTCTTGCTCTGTCGCCCAGGCTGGAGTGCAGTGGCCAGATCTCGGCTCACTGCAAGCTCCGCCTCCCGGGTTCACGCCATTCTCCTGCCACAGCCTCCCGAGTAGCTGGGACTACAGGCACCCGCCACCTCGCCCGGCTAGTTTTTTGTAATATTTAGTAGAGACGGGGTTTCACCGTGTTAGCCAGGATGGTCTCGATCTCCTGACCTCGTGATCCACCCGTCTCCGCCTCCCAAAGTGCTGGGATTACAGGCTTGAGCCACCGCGCCCGGCCGGTCTTGAACTCTTGACCTCATGTGATCAGCCTGCCTTGGCCTCCCAAAGTGCTGGGATTACAGGCATGAGCCACCGTGCCTGGCCTTGTGCTTTTCCTTTTTTTGTTGGGGGGATGGAATTTCACTCTTGTTGCCCAGGCTGGAGTGCAATGGTGGGATTTTGGTTCACAGCAACCTCTGCCTCCCGGGTTCAAGCGATTCTCCTGCCTCAGCCTCTCGAGTAGCTGGGATTACAGGCATGAGCCAACACACCCAGCTAATCTTGTATTTTTAGTAGAGACAGGGTTTCTCCACGTTGGTCAGGCTGGTCTCGAATTCCCGACCTCAGGTGATCTGCCCGCCTCAGCCTCCCAAAGTGCTGGGATTACAAGAGTGAGGCACCGTGCCCGGACTTTTTAAAAAATTTTAAACAAAAATGAAAGTGTCACTATATTGCCCAGGCTGGTTTTGAACTCCTGGGTTCAATGGACCCTCCCAAAGTGCTGGGATTATTACATAACCTTTAGCACAAACTGACTGTGTAAGCGAAATGAAGCTAATAAATTCCATCACTCTGAGCTTCCCGTTGCTGGAGCTAACAATGCCCACCTCCCAAGAAGGAATAAAATAATGTGTGTTAAGTACCTGATTATCCCTAGAAAAAGCACAAGGCCTTGGCCAGACACAGTGGCTCATACCTGTAATCCCAGCACTTTGGGAGGCTGAGGCGGGCAGATCACCTGAGGTCGGGAGTTTGAGACCAGCCTGACCAACATGGAAAAACCCTGTCTTTATTTAAAAAATACAAAATTAGCCGGGCATGGTGGCACATGCCTGTAATCCCAGCTACTTGGGAGGCTGAGTCAGTAGAATCACATGAATCTGGGAGGCGGAGGTTGTGGTGAGCCGAGATCGCACCATTGCACTCCAGCCTGGGCAACAAGAGCGAAACTACATTGCCAAAAAAAAAAAAGGTTGGGCTCGGTGGGTCACTCCTGTAATCCCAGCACTCTGGGAGGCCAAGATGGGTGGATCACGAGGTCAGGAGTTCAGGACCAGCCTTGCCAAGATGCTGAAACCCCACCTCTACTGAAAATACAAAAATTGTCATCCCAGCTAATTGGGAGGCTGAGGCAGGAGAATTGCTTGAATCTGGTTGGCAGAGGTTGCAGTGAGCCGAGATCGTACCACTGCATTCCAACCTGGGTGACATAGCAAGACTCCATCTCAAAGAAAACAAAAAACAAAAATTTATTTAGAAACAGGTTTTGCCATGTTGCCCAGGGTGGTCTTGAACTCCTGAACTCCAGAGATCCTCTCGCCTTGGCCTCCCAAAGTGTTAAGATTATAGGCATGAACCACCATGCAGCTTGAGACACCATGTCTATAAAAAATTACAAAATTAGCTGGGCATGATGGCATGGGTCTGTAATCCTGTTTAGGAAGCTGAGGTGGGAGGATTGCTTGAGCCCAGGAGTTCAAGGTTATAGTGAGCCATTATTACACCACTGCTGTCCTGTTTGGGCGACAGGGTGAACTCTGTTTCAAAAAAACGCAATAGTAATAATACAATAATATAGGTAGCTTGTACGAGGACTTACTAGGTACTGGCAAAGTTATCATTATAATACTATGAGACGGGCACTGAGAAAAGAAAAATCCCTCACAGCAGTCTAATCTATGTGAGGAATGTAAAATTTATCAGGCCCAGAGAGGCACAAGTTTGGGACTTCAGTCCCACTCCTACCCCCCAAGCCCTGGGGGCAATTGTTTAGAGGCATTTCTTTCCTAACTTCGTCACCCATTATCTTCCTGTTCCTGGAATTTGTGATAACTAAGAACAACGTATAGCTGATCAATAGTTTATGTAACTTTCATGCAAATTATTGGTAAAAAACTTAGGAATTCACTCTTCTTTTTCCTCAAAAACTCACTTTATTCCATTAATTAATTAATATATATATCTCTTTTTTTTTTTTTCTGAGACGGAGTCTTGCTCTGTCGCCCAGGCTAAGTGCATAGAGTGCAGTGGCGTGATCTCGGCTCACTGCAAACTCCTCCTCCCGGGTTCAAGCGATTCTCCTGCCTCAGCCTCCCAAGTGACTGGGCTTACAGGCATCTGCGACCGCGCCTGGCTAATTTTTGTATTTTTTAGTTGAGATGGAGTATCGCCATCTTGGCCAGGCTGGTCTCGAACTCCTGACCTCATAATCCACCCGCCTCGGCCTCCCAAAGTGTTGGGATTACAGGTGTGAGCCACCGTGCCGGTCTATTTATTTATTTATTTATTTATTTATTTATTTTTGAGATGGAGTGTTGCTCTGTCACCAGGCTGGAGTGCAGTGGCGCAATCTCGTCTCACTGTAACCTCCGCCTCCCAGGTTCAAGCGATTCTCCTGCCTCAGCCTCCCGAGTAGCTGGCACTACAGGCACAAGCCACCATGACCAGCTAATCTAATTTTTGTATTCTTTATTAGAGACGGGGTTTCTTTTCTTTTTTTTTGAGACGGAGTTTTGTTCTTGTTGCCCAGGCTATAGTGCAACGGCGGGATCTCAGCTCACTGCAACCTTCACCTCCCAGGTTCAAGCAATTCTCCTGCCTCAGTCTTCCCAAGTAGCTGGGATTACAGGCATGCGCCACCAAGCACAGCTAATTTTGTATTTTTAGTAGAGATGGGGTTTCCCCGTGTAGGTCAGGCTGGTCCCGACCTCAGGTGATCCTCCCACATCGGCCTCCCAAAGTGCTGGGATTATAGGTGTGAGCCACCGTGCCCAGCCTAGAGACAGGGTTTCACTATGTTGGCCAGGATGGTCTCAATCTCTTGACCTTGTGATCCACCCGCCCTGGCCTCCCAAAGTGCTGGGATTACAGGCGTGAGCCACTGCGCCCGGCCTATTTATTTTTTTGGGGGGGGGACCAAGTCTCATTCTGCTGCCCAGGCTGGAGTGCAGTGACGCAATCTCGGCTCACTGCAACCTCTGCCTCCCGGGTTCAAGCGATTCTCCTGCCTCAGCTCCCAGGTAGCTGGGACTACAGGCATGAGCCACCATGCCGGGTTAATTTCTGTATTTTTTAGCAATACATGCAAATTTACCAATAATTTGCATGAAAGTAGAGAGGGGTTTCACCATATTGGCTAGGCTGGTCTTGAACTCCTGACTTTGTGATCCACCCGCCCTGGCCTCCCAAAGTGCTGGGATTACAGGCATGAGCCACTGCGCCCGGCCAAAAACCCACTTTAACTGCTGTGAGTCAGACTGTGTATTCAGAGCAGCCTGAATCTATGCTCCTGGGTGGCCATCCTGAAGCTCTGAGCTGGAATAAACTCTGTACTTAATCATAGTTTCTGAATTTTGTTATATATGGTTGACAGCACTTTTCTTTTCTTTTTTTTTCTCTTTTTTTCTTTTTTGAGATGGAGTCTTGATCTGTTGCCCAGCCTAGAGTGCAATGACACTATCTTGGCTCACTGCAACCTCCACCTCCTGGGTTCAGGCAGGTGGATCACTTGAGGCCCGGAATTCGAGACCAGCCTCACCAATATGGCAAAGCCCTGTCTCTACTAAACATACAAAAATTAGCTGGGCATGGTGGCAGGCACCTGTAATCCCAGCTACTTGGGAGGCAGAGGCAGGAGAATCACTTGAACCCAGGAGGCAGAGGTTGCAGTGAGTCAAGACTGTACCTCTGCACTCCAGCCTGGGCAACAGAGCAAGACTCCATCTCAAAAACAAAAACCATAGCTGGGCGTGGTGGCACATGCCTGTAGTCCCAGCTACCAGGGAAGCTGAGGCAGGAGAATCGCTTGAACCCGGGAGGCAGAGGTTGCAGTGAGCCGATAGCGCCACTGCACCCCAGCCTGAGCAATGGAGCAAGACTAAGTCTCAAAAAAAAAAGGAAAAAACCAGAAAACAACAAAAATCACAATGACGATGTGTGCTAGTAAAAGGAAAAAGTTGCATTGGAAACTTGTTAAAAATGGCAAGCAAGACTTATTCAAGTCTATTACAGTGGTGGAGAGATTGAACACAGCTATGAATACAGCACAGACAGCTGAGGATTTGTAGCCATAGGGGTGGAAAATTTTTCTCCAACTAGTCATTGTAGGTTATATGGCTGGGGCCTTGTACATTGGGCTGACAAAAGACAGACTGACAGAGAAAAACAGATGGTTTTGTTCACGTGTGCATTACAGATGCACGTGGGAACACCCAGAGATAAGTAACTCAGGAGGGCAATTAGAAGGAGGGAGGCCAGGCATGGTGGCTCATGCCTGTAATTCCAAAGCTCTGGGAGACTAAAGAGGGTGGATCACTTCACCCCAGGAGTTTGAGATGAGCCTGGGGAACATGATGAAATCCTGTCTTTACAAAAAATACAAAAATTAGCCAGGCATGGTGGCACCACCACGCCTGTAGTCCCAGTTACTACTCAGGCTGAGGTGGGAGGATCACTTGAGCCCAGGAGGTGGAGGTTGCAGTGAGCCAAGATCACGCTACTCCATCCAGCCTGGGTGACACAGTGAGACCCTGTCTGAAAAAAGAAAAAAAAATAAGAAAAAAAAAGAACTGGGGCTTATATAGTAGCTTAACAAAAGAGTAATACTTTTTTTTTTTTTGAGACGGAGTTTCACTCTTATTGCCCAGGTTGGAGTGCAATGGTGTGGTCTCAGCTCACTGCAGCCTCTGCCTCCCGGGCTCAAGTGATTCTCCTGCCTCAGCTTCCCCAATAGGTGGGATTACAGGCACCCGCCACCATGTCCAACTGATTTTTGTATTTTTAGTAGAGATGGGGTTTCACCATGTTGGCCAGGCTGGTCTTGAACTCCCGGGGATCTGCCCACCTTGACTTTCCAAAGTGCTGAGATTACAGGCATGAGTCACTGCTCCTGGTCAAGAGTAATACATTTTTATTTTTTTTATTTTTTTGAGATGGAGTCTCGCTGTCACCCAGGCTGGAGTGCTCTGTCACCCAGGTGATCTCTGCTCACTGCAACCTCCGCCTCCCGGGTTCAAGCGAGTCTTCTGCCTCAGCCTCCTCAGTGGCTGGGACTACAGGCGCACGCCACCATGCCCGACTAATTTTTGTACTTTTAGCAGAGATGAGGTTTCATCATATTGGCCAGGCTGGTCTTGAACTCCTGACCTCGTGATCCGCCTGCCTTGGTCTCCCAAAGTGCTGGGATTACAGGTGTGAGCCCCCGTGCCCGACGAGTAATACATTTTTAAAGAAGTATTTTTAGACAAGACGAAGGGAAATCACTTTGAGTTTCTAGTGCAGCAAATCATGAGAGGGTCAATATATGGGGGAACAAATGGAAGATGAGGGCGAGTTGGTCGATTGGTTATGTAGACTCCTCCAGTGCCATTCCAGGCGGATAAGAATCTATAGCTGTCTCTGGGATTAACTTCAGTCCTTTCTAGTGGTCTCGAGGTGGGTACCTTAGTAAATTTATTTATCTATTTATTTATTTAGAGATGGAGTCTTGCTCTGTCTCCTAGCCTGGAGTGCAGTGGTGCGATCTTAGCTCACTGCAACTTCTGTCTCCCAGATTCAAGTGAGTCTCCTGCTGCAGCCTCCTGAGTAGCTGGGATTACCGGTGCACACCACCATGCCAGGCCAATTTTTTTAGTTGTAGTTTAGTAGAGATGGGGTTTCACCATGTTGGTCAGGCTGGTCTTGAACTCCTGACCTCAGGTGATCCACCTGGCTTGACCTCCCAAAGTGCTACAGGCGTGAGCCACTATGCCCAGCCACCTTTGTAAATTTACATCTGGCTTTTTGTCAACTAGGGGAAGGGCAGAGGGCTTTTCTTGTATCTGTTGCTTCTTAATTGGCTTCAGCTCAACATGATCCTTATGCCGAAGCTGCATGTTTTGGCATGACATATTTTGCCACTCTACCTAGCCAAGGAGCAGAGTGAGGGAGGTGAATAATTTTATTTTAACAGTGCCCCTGTCAGGAGGGGAAGCACGGGCTCACCTGATTTATTCGTGATGTTTGTTCGCTCCCAGAGCCCAGATCTGGGAGATAGACCTGGCACTTTTTTTTTTTTTTTTTGAGACAGAGTTTTGCTTTTGTTGTCCAGGCTGGAGTGCAATGGCTTGATCTCAGCTCACCTCGACCTCCGCCTACTGGGTTCAAGCGATTCTTCTGCCTTAGCCTCCCGAGTAACTGGGATTACAAGCATGGGCCACCAGGCCCGGCTAATTTTTTTGTATTTTTAATACAGACGGGGTTTCTCCATGTTGGTCAGGCTGGTCTTGAACTCCTGACATCAGGTGATCCGCCCACCTTGGCCTCTCAAAGTGCTGGGATTACAGGCGTGAGCCACCACGCCTGGCCAGACCTGGCACATTTTTTTGCAAATGAGGGAAGGGATGGTGATATGGTTTGGCTGTGTCCCCACTCAAATCTCATCTTGAGCTGTAGTTCCCATAATCCCCACATGTTGTGGGAGGGACCAGGTGGAGGTAATTGGATCATGGGGGTGGTTCCCCCATGTTGTTCTTGTGATAATGAGTGAGTCTCGGGAGGTCTGATGGTTTTACAAGTGTCTAGCATTTCTCCTGCTGGCACTCCTTCTCTCTCCTGCTGCCTTGTTTTTTGTTTTTTGTTTTTGTTTTTTTTTTTGAGACAGAGTCTCGGTCTGTCGCCCAGGCTGGAGTGCAATGGCATGATCTTGGCCCACTGCAACCTCCCGGGTTCAGGCAATTATCCTGCCTCAGCCTCCTGAGTAGCTGAATTTACAGGCGCCCACCACCATGCCTGGGTAATTTTTGTATTTTTAGTAGAGATGTGGTTTCACCATGTTGACCAGGCTGGTCTCTTGACCAGGCTAGTCTTGAACTCCTGACCTCATGATCTGCCCGCCTCAGCCTTCCAAAGTGCTAGGATTACAGGTGTAAGCCACTGTGCCCAGACTTTTGTTTTGTTTTGTTTTTTTTGAGAGGGAGTCTCGCTCTGTCACTCAGGCTGGAGTGCAGTGGCTCGATCTCAGCTCACCACAACCTCCATCTCCCAGGTTCAAGCGATTCTCCTGCCTTCGCTCCCAAGTAGCTGGGATTACAGGTGCTCTCCACCATGCCCGACTAATTTTGTATTTTTTAGTAGAGACAGGGTTTCACCATATTGGTCAGGCTGGTCTTGAACTCCTGACCTCGTGATCCGCCAGCCTCAGTCTCCCAAAATGCTGGGAGATCTGTATTTTTATTTTTTTTGAGACGGAATTTCACTCTTGTTGCCCAGGCTGGAGTGCAAATGGCTCAATCTTGGCTCACTGCAACTTCTGCCTCCCGGGTTCAAGTGATTCTCCTGCCTCAGCCTCCTGAGTAGCTGGGATTAGAGGCATGCGCTACCACGCCTGGCTAATTTTGTATTTTTAGTAGAGACAGGGTTTCACCATGTTGGCCAGGCTGGTCTCGAACTCCCTACCTCAAGTGATCCCCCACCTCTGTCTCCCAAAGTGCTGGGATTACAAGTGTGAGCCACTGGGTCCAGCCTCTCCTTCTGCCTTGGCAGGAAGCATGTGTCTGCTTCCCCTTCCACCATGATTGTAAGTTTCCTGCGGCCTTTCGAGACATGTGGAACTGAGTCAGTCGAACCTCTTTTCTGTATAAATTACCCAGTCTTGAGTATTTCTTCATAGCAGCATGAGAACGGACTAATACAGGTGGCCCATTTGTAAATTATTTTGATGGGAGGGGGCTGGGAACTGGAGGCGGGAGGAGGGGCAGGTGAGGGGAAAAATGAAAAGGAAAGTGCTTTTTCAGAGTTGGGGCAAACGTCTCAGAATTAACTGGACCTTGTTTTCCTTTTTTTTTTTTTTTTTTTTTTTTGAGATGAACTCTTACTCTGTTACCTGGGCTGGAGTGCAGTGGTGGAATCTTGGCTCACTGCAACCTCTGCCTCTTTGGCTCAAGTCATCCTCCCACCTCAGCCTCCCAAGTAGGTGGGACCACAGATGTGTGCCACCATGCCAGGCTAATTCTTTTTTTTTTTTTTTTTTTTGAGGCAGAGTTTTACTCTGTCACCAGGCTGGAGTGCAGTTGGCGTGATCTCGGCTCACTGCAGCCTCCGCCTCCCAGGTTCAAGCGATTCTGTTGCCTCAACCTCCTGAGTAGTTAGTACTATAGGCACGTGCCGCCACACCCAGCTAATTTTTGTATTTTTAGTAGAGACGAAGTTTCACCGTGTTGGCCAGGATTATCTCCATCTTTTGACCTTGTGATCTGCCCACCTCACCTCCCAAAGTGTTGGGATTACAGGCATGAGCCACTGCGTGCAGCCTAATTCTTTTTTGGAGAGACAGAGTTTCACTATATTGCCCAGGCTGATCTTGAACTCCTGAGCTCAAGCAATCATCTTGGCTTCCCAAAGTGTTAGGATTACAGGCGTGAGCCACCGTGCCCAGCTGACCTTATTTTCCGTAGGTACATGCCCCAGCATGACGTTTTCCAAAAGCCGCTTGTTGGAAGTACTTGTTGGCTTTAGGCACTGGGAATACAGCAGTGACCAATTCCAGTAAAGATCCCGTCCTCCCGGCCGGGCGCGGTGGCTCAAGCCTGTAATCCCAGCACTTTGGGAGGCTGAGACGGGCGGATCACGAGGTCAGGAGATCGAGACCATCCTGGCTAACACGGTGAAACCCCGTCTGTACTTAAAAAATACAAAAAGCTAGCTGGGCAAGGTGGCGGGGTCTGTGGTCCCAGCTACTCGGGAGGCTGAGCCAGGAGAATGGCGTGAACCCGGGAGGTGGAGCTTGCAATGAGCTGAGATCCGGTCACTGCACTCCAGCCTGGGCGACAAAGTCAGACTCGGTCTCAAAAAAAAAAAAAAAAAAAAAAAAGATCCCGTCCTCCCAGGGCTTCCATTCATTTTTTTTTTTTTTTTTTTTGAGATGGAGTCTCGCTCTGTCGCCCAGGCTGGAGTGCAGTGGCCGGATCTCAGCTCACTGCAAGCTCCGCCTCCCGGGTTTACACCATTCTCCTGCCTCAGCCTCCCTAGTAGCTGGGACTACAGGCGCCCGCCACCTCGCCCGGCTAGATTTTTGTATTTTTTAGTAGAGACGGGGTTTCACCGTGTTAGCCAGGATGGTCTCGATCTCCTGACCTTGTGATCCGCCCGTCTCGGCCTCCCAAAGTACTGGGATTACAGACTTGAGCCACCGCGCCCGGCCTCAGGGCTTCCATTCTGATGTGGGGAAGCAGTCATTGAACAAAAGAGAGAATGAACTGTGGGGTCTGTGAGGGAAGACCTCCATTGCAGAGAAAGGTTACAACTGCAGGTGTGGATGTGGGCAGAGAAGATTTCACTGGGAAAGAAGCATTCAGGAGGCCAGCAGGTGCAAAGGCCCTGAGACAGGAGTGTGCCCATTGTAGTGTGCCCATTGTGTTGAGGCTACACAGGCAAAGGAGCTGGTGTGACTGGAGTGGAGTGAGAAGTGATGGGGAGGAGATGAAGAGGGAGAGGTAAGGGGTGCAGGGTGCAGGACCTTTTACCTGTGGAATGCACTGAATGGAGGGGACATCACTTGTCTTATTTATGTATGTATGTATGTATTTATTTATTGAGACAGAGTCTTGCTGTGTTGCCCAGACTGGAGTTCAGTGGCACAATCTCGGCTCACTGCAACCTCCGCCTCCTGGGTTCAAGCGATTCTCCTGCCTTAGCCTCCCAAGTAGCTAGGACTACAGGTGCCTGCCACCATGCCTGGTTAATTTCTTTCTTTTTTTCTTTTTTTTTTTTTTGAGGCGGAGTCTCACTCCATCGCCAGGCTGGAGTATACTGGCGCAATCTCGGCTCACCGCAACCTCCGCCTCCTGGGTTCAAGTGATTCTCCTGCCTCAGCCTCCCAAGTAGCTGGGACTACAGGTGCCCGCCACCATGCCCGGCTAATTTTTTGTATTTTTAGTAGAGATGGGGTTTCACCATGTTGGCCAGGATGGTCTCAGTCTCTTGACCTCGTGATCTGCTTGCGTTGGCCTCCCAAAGTGTGGAATTACAGGTGTGAGCCACCATGCGTGGCTGACTTGTCTTATTTTTTAGTGAAATGCTGTGCTTGCTATGTCGAAAAGGAATGATGGTATGCTGTGCTTGCCCCCTGTTGGTAGCACGGAGGTGGGTTGGCAACCACGGTGAAAATCCAAAGGAGAGGTGAACACGGTTTGCTCAGGATGTTGGCAGGAAGGCAAGGTGGTCAAACTTGGTTGCATTTGAGATCTATTTTGAAGGAGGAGCCATTAGGATTCACTGGTTGTTGGGTGTGGATGACTGTACGGTTTTTACCCTAAGCTGCTGGAAGCCTGGAGTCATGGCCATCAATGAAGACGAGAAGATGGATGGACCAATGGTGTGGGGAGCAGGTTGGAGTGTGCACTTGGGAGCTCAGTCTGGGACACATGGACACAAGATGTTGTCAGCATCCCAGTGGAGGTGCTGCATAGCAGTTGGCTCTCTGAATCTGGAGAGGTCTGGCCTAGAGATAGAAATACAGGAGTCTGGCCAGGCATGGTGGCTCATGCCTGTAATCTCACACTTTGGGAGGCCACGGCGGGCAGATCACAAGGTCAAGAGATTGAGACCATCCTGGCCAGCATGGTGAAACCCCATCTCTACTAAAAGTACAAAAATTAGCCAGGCGTGGTAGTGCGTGCCTGTAATCCCAGCTACTCGAGAGGCTGAGACAGGAGAATCACTTGAACCGGGGAGGCAGAGGTTGCAGTGAGCCAAGATCGCACCACTGCACTCCATCCAGCCTAGCAATGAAGTGAGACTCTGTCTCAAAAAAAAAAAAAAAAAAAAAAAAGAAAAGAAAAAAAAGAAATATGGGAGTCTGTCCACCTCAGGAAGATAGATCACGTAAAGCCTTGAAGTGCATGGGATCCTCAGAGGAGCAGAATCCCTGGCACTGGAAGGCCCCCTGCAGCTCCTCCAATCCAAGACTCACATTTCACAGGGGGGGGGGGAAAGTATTAATAGAAGCACAGAAAGGGGAGGTTATTTATTGCTACAGATCAGGAGTCCCTAACCCCTGGGTTACAGAGCATTACCTGTCTGTGGCCTGTTAGGAACCCGGCCGCACAGCAGGAGGTGAGCCGTGGGCTCTAGGGAAGCTGAACTCCTCCTTCTATCAGATAAACGGCAGCATTAGATTCTTACAGAAGCGTGAACCCTATTGTGAACTGCACATGTGAGGGGTCTGTCTAGTTTGCTCACTCCTTATGAGAATCTAATGATAAATTTCATGCACTTGAATCATCCAGAAGCCATCCTTTCCTCCTCTCCCCATTCAGTCTGTGGAAAAATTATCCTCCACGAAACCGGTTCCTGGTGCCAAAAACGTTGGGGACCGTCACTACATGTTTTATCCCTGCAAAATTCGTGTGTTGAAACGTACCCCGCATGTGACGGTATTAGAAGGTGGGGCTTTGGGAGGTGATTATGTCTTAAGGGCACAGCGCTCATGAATGAGATTAGTGACCTCATAAAAGAGAACTTCGCTGCTCCCAAGAGCTGGCTGACCCCTCTGCCATGTGAGGACACACAGCGAAGTGCCATCTGTCAACCAGAAAAGGGGCCCTTGTCAGACACCGAGCCTACCAATGCCTTCATCTTGGACTTTTCAGCTGCCGGAACTGAGAGAAATACATCACTGTTGTCTATGGTATTTTGTTATAGCAGAGTTGATTGTAATTGAGCTGATTAAGATGCTGGTCCTAGGTCACATATCCAGGTGATGACAAAGTTAGGAATAAGACCTTGTTGGCAAGACCAGCACCCATTCCCACACCCAGTTTGTTATTGCTTTTCCTTTTGTTTTCTTTTTGAGATAAGGTCTATCTCTTTCGCCCAGACTGGAGTGTAGTGGTGAGATCTCGGCTCACTGCAACCTCTGCCTTCCAGGCTCAAGCTATCCCCCCACCACAACCTCCTGAGTAGCTGGGACAATAGGCATGCACTACCACACTAGGCGGATTTTTGCTTTTTTTTTTTTTTTTTGAAACAAAGCCTTACACTGTCACCCAGGCTGGAGTGCAGTGGTGCAATCTTGACTCACTACAACCTCCACCTCCTGGGTTCAAGTGATTCTCCTGCCTCAGCTTCCCGAGTAGTTGGGATTACAGGTGCAAGCTGCCATGCCTGGCTAATTTTTTTTTTTGTATTTTTAGTAGAGATGGGGTTTCACTGTGTTGCCCAGGTGGGTCTCAAACTCCTAAGCTCAGGCAATTCTCCCATCTTGGGCTCCTTGGCCTCCCAAAGTGCTGGGATTATAGGCGTGAACCACCCCACCCGAACTTACTTTCTTTCTTACTTTCTTTTTCTTTCTTTCTTTCTTTCTTTCTTTTTTTTTTTTTTTTTGAGATGGAGTTTCACTCTTGTTGCCCAGGCTGGAGTGCAGTGGCATGATCTCAGCTTGCTGCAACCTCCACCTCCCAGGTTCAAGAGATTCTCCTGTCTCAGCCTCCCGAATAGCTGGGATTACAGGCACATGCCACCACGCCAGGCTAACTTTTGTATGTTTAGTAGAGATGGGGTTTCACCATGTTGGCCAGGCTGGTCTTGAACTCCTTACCTCAGGTGATCCACCTGCCTTGGCCTCCCAAAGTGCTCGCATTACAGGCGTGAGCCACCATGCCCAGCCTAGGCTAGGGGTTTTTCAAATATAGTTTGGTGGGCAGGGAGCCAGGGTAGGGGGCATACTGATTGGTTGGGTTGAAGATGAACTCACAGGGAATGGAAGCTGTTCTCTTGTGCTGAGTCAGTTCCTGGGTGGGGACCATGGACTAGTTGGAGGGTCCAGGTGGGGCCAGCTGGTAGTCAGAAATGTAAAAACTTGAAAAGACATCTGAAAAATCAATGGGCCTGGGCGCAGTGGCTCATACCTATGATCCCAGCACTTTGGGAGGCCGAGGTGGGTGGATCACCTGAGGTCGGGAGTTTGAGACCAGCCTGACCAACATGGAGAAACCCCATATCTACTAAAAATACAAAACGAGGCCGGGCGCAGTGGCTCACGCCTGTAATCCTAGCACACTGGGAGGCCGAGGCGGGCGGAGCACTTGCGATCAGGAGTGGAAACCAGCCTGGCCAACACGATGAAACCCTGTCTCTACTAAAATATACAAAAATTAGTTGGGTGTGGTGGCAGGTGACTTAATCCCAGTTACTTGGGAGGCAGAGGCAGGGGAATCATTTGAACCTGGGAGGCGGAGATTGCAGTAAGCCAAGATCGCGCCATTGCACTCAAACCTGGGGGATAAGAGCGATATTTCTCTCAAATAAATAAATAAATAAATAAATAAAATAAAAATACAAAATTAGCTGGGCGTGGTGGCGCAAGCCTGTCCCAGCTACTCAGGAGGCTGAGGCAGGAGAATCGCTTGAACCCAGCAGGCGGAGGTTGCAGTGAGCCGAGATCGCGCCATTGCACTCCAGCCTGGGAGACAAGAGTGAAACTCTGTCTCAAAAAAAAAAAACAAAACAAAAAGATCAATGGTAGGTTCTTCTATAATGATGTTTTCTGCAAGAGTAATTGGGGAAGTTGCAAACCTTAGGACCTCTGAAATAATGGCTGAGAATTATTTAGAATTCTGGCCCCCTCACCCTCCTAACTCGGTGAGTTTTTTTTTTTGAAACAGAGTCTTGCTCTGTCGCCCAGGCTGGAGTGCAGTGGTGTGATCTTGGCTCACTTCAACCTCTGCCTCCTAGGTTCAAGCAATTCTCCTGCCTCAGCCTCCTGAGTAGCTGGGATTACAGGTGCTCACCACTATGCCTGTCTAATTTTTGTATTTTTTAGTAGAGACAGGGTTTCACCATGTTGCCCAGGCTGGTCTCAAACTCCTGACCTCAGGTGATCTACCTGCCTCAGCCTCCCTAAGTGCTGGGATTACAGGTATGGGCCACTGTGCCTGGCCAGGAGGTTGTTTAGCCGCATCCCGGGCTTCATACTAGATGCCGAAGCACCCGCCTCTTCCAGTCACAAAAATAAAAAATATTTCCTGGACATTGACAGATGTTCCCTGGGAGCCAAATCACCATCCCTTTCCCAGTTAAGAATCACTTAGTTACTGGAAAGAATTGTTTTCAGCTGTGGTGGTCAGAGCTGGGGTGCTGGCATGGGGCCTGTACAGGAGAAGGTGGCCAGAACCAGATGTGTAGCTTTGATCGTAACACTCAAGCCGACTTTACAGCCATGTGTGTTTTGTATCTCCATGGGGCCTCAGAGACCAACTTCTTCACCCTACTGCATTTATCACCCAACTGTCCTGGAGATGGGGGAGGATTCCGAGGAGAGAATTTCCAGGCTCACTTGGGTACATTGAAAAGTGATGGCAATAAGTGATGTTTTCGTTAACGAAGAAAGGTCTCATTCTATGGAGGGAAAGAGAAGTGTGAACTGGGATTGGATCCTGTCCCAGCTCTACATGACTGTGTGACCTCAGGCAAGTGACTTGGTTTCTCTGGATTAGGAGGATCAAAAGTACTCAGAGATGGGAAGGTGCCCAGTAGAGTGTATGGCCTGCAATTGACCTGCCCAGTAAATGCAAATTCGTCATTGCTACCCTGGACCATGATTCCAGGCACAATTGCAGCGAAAGTTTCCTTATAGCCTCATGATGTTGAGCTTTCTGGAAAAACAAAACTAAATGTGAAGATCATCTTTCCACCCAGTGGTCAGGTGGTGTCTGTTTCCAGAAAGTACAAAAATCAAAGGGTTAGAAGGGAGCCTGAGAGGTCATTTAATGGCTTTTTGCTTTGTGCTGAACTGGCTTAAATGTTCTTAGAAAATTTGATGTTTCTTCTGGGGTTGATTTAAAGAAATACACAAACATACAGACACATACACACACACACACACACACACACACACACTGGCTTTTGCAGAAAGGAGGTTTAACTGCTAAAATCTGTGGGTTTTTTTTTTTTTTTTTTTTTTTTGAGATAGAGTCTTGCACAGTCGCCCAGGCAGGAGTGCAGTGGCGCAATCTCTGCTCACTGCAATGTGCAACCTCTGCCTCCCGGGTTCAAGCAATTCACAGCCTCCCGAGTAGCTGGAATTACAGACACCCGCCACCACGCACAGCTAATTTTTTGTATTTTTGGTAGAAACGGGATTTCACTATGTTGGCCAGGCTCGTCTTGAACTCCTGATCTCGTGATCCGCCCACCTCGGCCTCCAATGTGCTGGGATTACAGGCGTGAGCCACCGCATCCAGCTGTTTTGTTTTGTTTTGAGACAGGATCTTGCTCTGTCACCAGGCTGGAGTGCAGTGGCACGATCTCCGCTCACTACAACCTTCATCTCCTGGGTTTAAGTTGTTTTCCTGCCTCAGCTTTCTGAGTAGCTGAGATTACAGGAGCGCACCACCATGCCTGGCTAAATTTTGCGGAGACAGGGTTTTGCCATGTTGGCAGTCTGGTCTTGAACTGCTGGCTTTAGGTGAGCCGCCCGCCTTGGTTTCCCTAAGTGCTGGGATTACAGGCATGCACCACTTCGCCCGGCCTAAATTGTGTGTTCTTGATTTCCAGTGCTGAAAGCACCTTTGTAAAACTATACAGTAAGAGAAATCTGACATGGCTGACTCCATCTTGCTTCTAGCCTCAGAGGTTGCCTGCCTTGGCTCATTTCTGGCCGTGGGCCAAGCTAACTTTGGGAGAAATTTACCTTTTAGTTTAAATGATAATAGCCCTTCCCCCAAAACTATTCATGTAAAACTAATGAAAAGCCACCGAATTAGGAGAGTGAGAGGGGCCCGAATTAATAATAATTCCCAGCCATTATTCCAGAGGTTCTAAGATTTGCAACCTCCCTAATTACTCTTGCAGAGAACATCACAATGGTAGAACCTATGATTGGTTTTTTGGGATGTCTTTTCAAGTTTTTGCATTTCTTTTTCTTTTTTTTTTCTATTTTCTTTTTTTCGAGACAGAGTTTCGCTCTGTCACCCAAGATGGAGTGCAATCTTGGCTCATTGCAACCTCTACCTCCTGAGTTCAAGTGATTCTCCTGCCTCAGCCTCCCTAGTACCTGGGGTTACAGGCATCCACCACCACGCCCACCAAATATATATATATATATATATACACACACACATACACACACACACACTTTTTTTTTTTTAGACGGAGTTTTTCTTTGTTGCCCAGGTTGAGTGCATTGGCAAGATCTCAGCTCACTGCAACCTCCGCCTCCCGGATTCAAGCAATTCTTGTGCCTCAGCCTCCTTAGTAGCTGGATTACAGGTACCCACCAGCACACCCAGCTGATTTTTTGTTCTTTTTACTACAGACAGGGTTTCACCACGTTGCCCAGGCTGGTCTCGAACTTCTGAGCTCAGGCAATCCACCCCTCTCGGCCTCCCAGAGTGCTAGGATTACAGGCATGAGCCACTGTGCCCAGCCTTTTATTTTTTTTTTTTTGAGGTGGAGTCTCTCTCTGTTGCCCAGGCTGGAGTGCCATGGTATAATCTCGGCTCACTACAACCTCTGCCTCCCAAGTTCAAGTGATTCTCGCACCTCAGTCTCCTAAGTAGCTGGGATTACAGGTGCCCGCCACCACGCCCAGCTGATTTTTTTTTTTTTTTTTGTATTTTTAGTAGAGACAGGGTTTCACCATGTTGGCCAGGCTGGTCTAGAACTCCTGACCTCAAGCGATCCACCTGCCTCAGTCTCCCAAAGCTGGGATTACAGGTGTGACCCACCGCACCCAGCCTTTTTTTTTTATTATTTATTTTTATTTTTATTTTCATTTTTATTTATTTATTTATTTATTTTGAGACGGAGTCTCACTCTGTCGCCCAGGCTGGAGTACAGTGGCCGGATCTCAGCTCACTGCAAGCTCCGCCTCCAGGGTTCATGCCATTCTCCTGCCTCAGCCTCCCGAGTAGCTGGGACTACAGGCGCCCGCCACCTTGCCAGGCTAGTTTTTTGTATTTTTTAGTAGAGACGGGGTTTCACCGTGTTAGCCAGGATGGTCTTGATCTTGTGACCTCGTGATCCACCCGTCTCGGCCTCCCAAAGTGCTGGGATTACAGGCTTGAGCCACCGCGCCCGGCTTTTTTATTTTATTTATTTTATTTATTTATTTATTTATTTATTTTATTTATTTTTTTTTTTGAGACGGAGTCTCGCTCTGTTGCCTAGGCTGGAGTGCAGTGGCCGGATCTCAGCTCACTGCAAGCTCCGCCTCCCGGGTTTACTCCATTCTCCTGCCTCAGCCTCCCCGATTAGCTGGGACTACAGGCGCCCGCCACCTCGCCCGGCTAGTTTTTTGTATTTTTTAGTAGAGACGGGGTTTCACCAGGTTAGCCAGGATGGTCTCGATCTCCTGACCTCGTGATCCGCCCGTCTCGGCCTCCCAAAGTGCTGGGATTACAGGCTTGAGCCACCGCGCCCGGCCTTTTTTTTTTTTTTTTTTTTTTTTTTTTTTAAATGAGAAGGAGTTTTGCTGTCATTGCCTCCAGGCTGGAGTGCAATGGCGATCTCGGCTGATGGCAACCTCCACCTCCCGGGTTCAAGCGATTCTCCTGCCTCAGCCTCCTGAGTAGCTGCTAGTGGCATGCACCACCATGCCCAGCTAATTTTGTATTTTTCTTTAGTAGAGATGGGGTTTCTCCATGTTGGTCAGGCTGGTCTTGAACTCCCAAACTCAGGTGATACGCCCACCTAGGTCTACCAAAGTGTTGGGATTACAGGCGTGAGCCGCCATCCCTGGCCTCCTTTACTTTGGGGGGACAGAGTTTTGATCTTGTCACCCAGGCTGGGGTGCAATGGTGCGATCTTGGCTCATTACAACCTCTGCCTCCTGAGGTCAAGTGATTTTCCTGCCTCAGCCTCACGAGTAGCTGGGACTACAGGCGTCCACCATCATACCTGGCTAATTTTTAGTAAAGATGAGGTTTCACCATGTTGACCAGGCTGGTCTTGAACTCCTGACCTCAGGTGATCTGCCCGCCTCGGCCTCCCAAAGTACTGGGATTACAGATGTGAGCCACTGCACCCAGCAATAAAGACAGTTTTAAAAATTTTTGGTGAAATACAATTGTCTTCAAAGTGTAAACATGTGGTCTAAATTAAGTTCAAATATTAGGTTTGCTAAATGCTTAAGATCATAAGCTACTTTGGCTTTTGAAAATTGTTTTACTTGTCTGCTTTCCAGCTAGGTAAGGCCTGGGGACATGTGGAGTTGGCAATGCCCTAGCTATGCTGAAAACAGTCAAATCTTATCAGAACGTAACTTACCAGGTTTTACATTACAGTTAACATTGCCAAAGAGTCACCATTGTAACATGCAATCAAGAGTACTGGAAATATGTCTGGGCATGGTGGCTCACGCCTCTAATCTCAGCACTTTGGGATGCTGAGGCGGGTGGATCACCTGAGATCAGGAGTCGGAAACCAACCTGGCCAACATGGTGAAACCCCATCTCTGCTAAAAATACAAGGATTCGCTGGGTGTGGTGGCTCACACCTATAATCCCAGCTGCTGGGGAGGCTGAGGCAGGAGAATTGCTTGAACACGGGAGGTGGAGGTTTCTGTGAGCTGATATCACACCACTGCACTCCAATCTGGGTGACAGAGTGAGACTACTGGAAATAGATTTACATGCAAGGTGTATAAGAACAGTAAAATGTGTTTTTTTGTAAAAGGTTATAAGAAGGGATGGAAATGTAAACTTTTGCCTAGGGTTAAATGATTATTTTGAGTTAGATAGAAAAAGCCGAAGGTTCAAAGAAGTGGTGGAAGAATTGTCGAAATTAATTTGCAGAAGCCGTTCTCTGTGTGAACATATTGACTAAAGTCAAAAGGGTTATACAAAGTTTTTGCTTCTTTAAAATTTCTGAGTCATCATTTTGGCAAAATAAAGAACTTACGGTAATCTGGAATTCCAAAATCAAACTTCAGTTTCAGAATCGTCTTTCCTAACGCCTGCCATTTCGGATGGGTCAGAGGGCCACTGAAAACATCCAGAAAGGAGGTAAACAGGATTATTCAACATGAGATTGCCAAAACGATGCTCAATCTTCTTTTTTTTTTTCAATCTTCCCCAATTGAAATATTTTAATTTAAAAGTAAACTTTAGTGTCAAAAATGCAAACTTGGGGAGGGCAGAAAGATCTCACACAAGGCTGCCACTTCACACCTGGAGGGTTGCATGGCGGCTGGGCAGAGGCGCTCTTCACGTCCCAGACAGTGCAGCGGCCAGGCAGTCAGTCTTCTTTAGGTTCTATTTTTGTGAATAATACTAATATATGTTCCAAAATGGTATGGGATTTCTAAAATTCCAATGTCTAAGTATATGCTATCAATTATAATTATGGCTATTATGCTAAGTTATTGTAAACCATAGAAATAACCAAATTTGCTGGGTGCAGTGGCTCACAGCCTGCAATCCCAGCACTTTGGGAGGCTGAGGTGGGCAGATCACCTGAGGTCAGGAGTTTGGGACCAGCCTGACCAACATGGTGAAACCCCATCTCTACTAAAAATACAAAATGAGCTGGGCATGGTGGTAGATGCCTGTAATCCCAGTTACTCGGGAGGTTGAGGCAGGAGAATTGCTTAAACCCAGGAGGCGGAGGATGCGGTGAGCCGAGATTGTGCCATTACATTCCAGCCTGGGCAACAAGAGCGAAACTCTGTCTCAAAAAAAAAAAAGAAACCAAATTTTCTTGTCAGTGTTATGTACCTGATTTGGAAAAAGAAGTGGTTTCCAAGAGGATGTAAGTCTAATGTTAATTAAGCATGAACTCACGGAGAACCAGGATGGCCACCTTGTCCTTCCTGAGGAAGGAATTTCACTCCTTAAAGCTTTTTTTTTTTTTTTTCCAGTGGTGTGATCTCGGCTCACTGCAACCCCCACCTCCCAGGTTCAAGCGAGTCTTCTGCCTCAGCCTCCTGAGTAGCTGGAATTACAGGTGTGTACCACCACGCCTGGCTAACTTAGTATTTTTTAGTAGAGGCGGGGGTTTCACAATGTTGGCCAGGCTGGTCTCGAACTCCTGACCTTAGGTAATCCGCCTGCCTCAGCCTCCCAAAGTGCTGGGGTTACAAGCATGAGCCACTGCACCCTGTCCTTAAAACTTTTATTTATTTTTATTATTATTATTATTTTTGAGACACAGTCTCACTCTGTCACCCAGGCTGGAGTGCAGTGGTGCAATCTCGGCTCACTGCAACCTCCACCCGGTACCCCCCCACCCCACCCAGGGTTCAAGCGATTCTCCTGCCTCAGCCTCCTGAGTAGCTGGGATTACAGGCACCTGCCACTGCACCCAGCTAGTTTTTGTAATTTTTTGTAGAGAGGGGGTTTCACCATCTTGGCCAGGCTGGTCTTAAACACCTAGCCTTGTGATCCACCCACCTCGGACTTCCAAAGTATTGGGATTACAGGCGTGAGCCACCGCACTTAGCTGTGCGTTCTTTCATTTCAAGGTGTGTTCATCTTTCATTGCAGATCAGCCACTCACATAATAAGAGCTTGTATCTGTTTTTCCACAATGTCAGCACTTTCTCCACAGGAGATAAGACTCTCACTCAGGGCAATCTTAGCAGATTTGAGGCTCAGTATCTGCTTCTGAAGCTGGGAGACAGAATCCCTGAGGTCATCATTTTCTTTTTTTTTTTTTGAAACGGAGTCTCGCTCTGTCGCCCAGGTTGGAGTGCAGTGGCCGGATCTCAGTTCACTGCAAGCTCCGCCTCCCGGGTTCACGCCATTCTCCTGCCTCAGCCTCCCGAGTAGCTGGGACTACAGGCGCCCACCACCTCGCCTGGCTAGTTTTTTGTATTGTTTAGTAGAGACGGGGTTTCACCGGGTTAACCAGGATGGTCTCGATCTCTTGACCTCGTGATCCGCCCGTCTCGGCCTCCCAAAGTGCTGGGATTACAGGCTTGAGCCACCGCGCCCAGCCGAGTTCATCACTTTCTTTCATTACTTTGTCCACTGAACTTAGTAGCAACCAACCAGCTTCATTATCTTCCTTGGTTCTCCACGTATGGTCAAAGGTATTCTGTACTGAGTCACTAAACTCCTTGCCACTCAATGAGGAGTGAATCGGGAGTGTCAAACACATTTATTTTTGCATAACTCTCTAAACAGTTCATGTGAAGGACTATCAGTATTCTACCATTAGTAGAGTCCTTAGGCCGGGCGCAGTGGCTCACGCCTGTAATCCCAGCACTTTGGGAGGCCGAGGTAGGCGGATCACGAGGTCGGGAGTTTGAGACCAGCCTGGCCAATACTGTGAAACACCTTCTCTACTAAAAATACAAAAATTAGCCGGGCATGGTGGTGCATGCCTGTAGTCCCAGCTACTTGGGAGGCTGAGGCAGGAGAATTGCTTGAACCCGGGAGGCGGAGGTTGCAGGAGAATTGCTTGAACCCGGGAGGCGGAGGTTGCAGCGAGCTAAGATCAGGCCACTGCACTCCAGCCTGGGCAACAGAGCGAGACACTGTCTCAAAAAAAAAAAAAAAAAGAAAAAGAAAAAAGAAGTAGAGTCCTTTGCATTTTTGAGTCTAATCATATTAAGCAGCCAACTCCAGAAACCCCAAAACCAAGGAAAGAAAGAACTCCATCCTTAATATTCTGTTCCTCTAGAACCACTCCTGGTACCAAAATCATCTGTATTAGTCAGGGTTCTCTAGAAAGGCAGAACTAATAGGAGATTTTATATATATATGTATGTGTGTATATATATGTATGTGTGCGTATGTGTGTGTGTATATATATATTAAGTATTAACTTACATGATCACAAGTACCACAATAGGCTGCAGGCCAAGGAGCAAGGAGGGCCAGTTCAAGTTCCAAAACTGAAGAACTTGGAGTCTGATGTTTGAAGGCAGGAAGCATCCAGCACTGGAGAAAGATGTAGGCGGAAGGCTAGGCCAGTCTCTCCTTTTCACATTTTTCTACCTGCTTCATATTTGCTGGCAGCTGATTAGATGGTGCCCACCAGATTCAGGGTGGGTCTGCCTTCCCCAGTCCCCTGACTCAAATGTGAATCTCTTTTGGCAACACCCTCAGAGACACACCCAGGATCGATACTTTCTATCCTTCAATCCAATCAAGCTGACACTCAGTATTAATCATCTCACCCTCCCTCTCCCTCTTCCTCCTTTCCTTTTGTTTCATGGATCTGTCCATCCATCCATCCATTCATCAAATTATACTCACTAGGTGAAATCCTGACCCTGGTTAAACGCAACCTTAGCTACTCTCACTTAGTCTCTAGGCTTTAATTACTGTCTGTATGCAGATGAGACTATGCAGATGAATCTTTAAATCAATTGTATTCCAGGGACACAATTCACATTTTTATGAAAAATGATTCGCATTGCTATCAGTTTTCTTTTTTCTTTTCTTTTTTTTTTTTTGAGATAGAGTCTTGCTCTGTCGCCAGGCTGGAGTGCAGGGGCACGATCTTGGCTCACTGCAACCTCTGCCTCTGGGTTCATACGATTCTCCTGCCTCAGCCTCCTGAATAGCTGGGACTATAGGCGCGCACCACCACGCCTGGCTAATTTTTTTTGTATTTTTAGTAGAGACAGGGTTTTACCGTGTTGGCCAGGATGATCTTGATCTCTTGACCTCGTGATCTGCCTGCCTTGGCCTCCCACACGGTTTTCTATTATTTACCTAGTTTTAAGTTTCCTTAAAGACAATGACACCGGGCATGGTGGCTCACGCCTGTAATCCCAGCATTTCGGGGGCCTAGGTGGATGAATCATGAGGTCAGGAGTCTGAGACCCAGCCTGGCCAGCAGAATGAAACCCCATCTCTACTAAAAATACAAAAAATTAGCCGGGAATGGTGGTGCGTGCCTGTAATCCCAGCTACTTGGGAGGCTGAGGCAGGAGAATCACTTGAACCCAAGAGGCGGAGGTAGCAGTGAGCCGAGATTGTGCCACTGCACTCCAGCCTGGGCAATAGAGCGAGACTGTCTCAAAAAAAAAAAAAAAAAAAGACAATGAAAGGTGGATTGGGTGAGTTAGGCAGCACACCCACACATAAAGTCACACTTTTTCTATTAGCTCCCTTCCCTAACTCTTTTCCTTCCCCTCTGCCCACTCTGTTCCAGCCACACCTGCCCTCTTGCTGTTCCTCAGGCTGTCTCACCTTCTGTGTTCAGTGCCTTTGCCCTCTCTGTTCCTTTCGCCTGGAAGGCATTTTCCCCTGAAATTCCTTGGCTCATCACAGCCCTCATTTACATTTCATTTCTGTGGATTTTCTTTTTTCTTTTTTTTGAGATGGGGTTTTGCTCTGTCACCCAGGCTGGTGTGCAGTGGCACCATCACAGCTTACTGCAGCCTTGACGTCTGGGGCTCAAGGGATTCTCCCACCTCTGCTTTTTAAGTAGCTGGGACCACAGGGGTGTGCCACCATGACTGGCTAATTTTTTTAACTTTTTTGTAGAGACGGGGTCTTGCTATGTTGCTTACTCTGGTCTCAAACTCCTTGGCTCAAGCGATCCTCCCTTCTTGGCCTCTCAAAGTGTTGGGATTACAGGCATGAGCCACCGTGTCTGGCTCTTGGCTTTTCTTGACATCACGGGCAGGGTGGCCTGTGATAACTACCCTGGCCAATGAAGACTAAATTGTTTTGGTCCTAGAGACTTGAACTGAATCAGGCTACCTTTTATTCAATGCAGGTCACCTCCTCCAGGAAGCCCTCTCAGACTGCCCAGGCTAGGTCAGGTGTTTCTCCCCAGCCCTCTGCTGATAATCCCTCCAAAATGGTTCATTTCCTCTGAGGGGATAAGAGAGCGATGATGACTCATCCATTTTAGCATCCCCAGTGCCAGGCAAGGCCCAGAGGGGGTGCTCAGGAACCTGCTCTAGGCCAGAAGCAAAGGGAGGAAAGGAAGACGCCTCTTGCTGGTCTTTTCCCTGCTGCCAGCAGAGGGCGCCTCTGTACCACGATTCTGCCCAGGTGGGTCCAGCCTCCGGTGGTGCCGCAGCCAACCTCCGTGTCCTCAGGAGGCTTCAGAACAGAGGGGAGACTTCCTTTGTTCTTTGAGAACCAGGTCCCGAGTGGTTAAGTGCCCAGGCCTTGGGTGCAGACACTGCTAGCTGTGTGATCTTGGAGTTTGTGACTTTCCCATCTGACCCTTGATTTCTTGATTTTCTCATCTATAAATTGGCTGTATTACCTTGGGGAGTTTATGAGTCTCTAATAAAATCATCAATGCATTGCTGAGCTTAGAGGCACCGCTTGCTAGCTGGGTAACCATGGACTGGTGATTTTGCCTCTCTGTGCCTCAGTTTCCTCGCCTGCAAAATGGGGATAATTGTAACCACCTCATAGGGCTGTTGGGACAATTAAATGAGTTATTCTATAAAACATGAAGCAGAGCGCCAGGCACATGGCCAGGGCTGTGTTATCATTTCCTTTATTATTATTGCTGGTTTATGAGAGAATGGCCCAGCTCTGACTTTCACCTGCCGTGTCGCACCCATGATGACTCTAGGGTAGAGGCTGCACCATCTTTTTTTTTTTTTTTTAAAAAAAAAAAAAAAACAGAGTCTTGCTCTGTCACCCAGGCTGGAGTGCAGTGGCGTGATCTTGGCTCACTGCAACCTCTGCCTCCTGGATTCAAGCAATTCTCTTGCCTCAGCCTCCAAAGTAGCTGGGATTACAGACGCCTGACACCACACCTGGCTAATTTTTGTATTTTTAGTAGAGGTGGGGTTTCACTATGTTGGTCACGCTGGTCTCGAACTCCTGACCTTGTGATCTGCCTATCTTGGCCTCCCAAAGTGCTGGGATTACAGGTGTGAGCCACTGTGCCCGGCCAAGGCTGCACCACCTTTAGTCCCTGGGCTCTCCTGGAGCTGTTACCCTAGGTAGGGGCAGGATCCATAGCCAGCTTTCCCCTGAGGGGTTAGTGGAGGCGCTTGGCCTGAGCTGGGCGCCAGGTGGCATCTGGAGGCCCCCACAGAATCCCAGGCTTTCCTGAGTCCCTGAGCAGACCCTGCCCTCTATGAAGATGTCCCCTGTAGGCCAGGTGCAGTGGCTCACTCCTGTAATCCCAGCACTTTGGGAGGCCGAGGGGGGCAGATCACTTGAGGTCAGGAGTTCAAGACCAGCCTGGACAACCTGGTGAAACCCCGTCTCTACTAAAAATACAAAAATTAGCCAGGAGTGGTGGCGCATGCCTGTAATCCCAGCTACTCAGGAGGCTGAGGCAGGAGAAGCGCTTGAACACTTGAACCCAGGAGGCGGAGGTTGCAGTGAGCTGAGATCGCGCCACTGCACTCCAACCTGGGCAACAGAGTGAGTCTAAAAAAACTCCCCAAAAAACCAAGAAAATGTCCCCTGTAGACAGGAAGCAGAGGCAGCAGGGAGGAGAGGGAGGCTGGTGGCAGGGCCAGCCTTACAGCCATCATCTCAAGGGGATGGGGCAGGGCAGAGGGTGGGGCTTGATGGGGGTATGTAGAGGCTGTGCTCCTCAGGAGGCGTCTGGTACACGTACCCTCTGCACTGCCTCTGGTCTTTGTCTTTTGTTTGTTTGTTTTCAGAGACGGGGTCTTGCTCTGTCACCCAGGTTGATGTACAGTGGTGTGATCACTGCTCAATGCAGCCTTGACTGCCCAAGGTTGAGTGATCCTCCCACCACAGCCCCCCAAGTATCTGGGACTACAGGCATGCACCACAATGCCTGGCTGATTTTTAAATTAAATTAATTTTTTTTTTTTTTTTTTTGAGATGAAGTTTTGCTCTTGTTCAGGCTGGAGTACAATGGCGCGATCTCAGCTCACTACACCCTCCACCTCCTGAGTTCAAGAGATTCTCCTGCCTCAGCCTCCTTAATAGCCGGGATTACAGGCACGTACCACCGTGCCTGGCTAATTTTTTTTTTTTTTTTGAGACAGAGTCTTGCTCTCTCGCCCAGGCTGGAGTGCAGTGGCGCGATCTCGGCTCACTGCAAGTTCTGCCTCCCGGGTTCACGCCATTCTCCTGCCTCAGCATCCTGTGTGGCTGGGACTACAGGTGCCCGCCACCATGTCCTAGTTTTCTTTGTATTTTTAGTAGAGGCAGGGTTTCACCGTGTTAGCCAGGATGGTCTCGATCTCTCGACCTCGTGATCTGCCCACCTCAGCCTCCCAAAGTGCTGGGATTACAGGCGTGAGTCAATGCGCCCGGCCAATTTTTTGTATTTTTAGTAGAGATGGGGGATCACCATGTTGGTCAAGCTGGTCTCGAACTCCTGACCTCATGATCCACCTGCCTCAGCCTCCTGAAGTGCTGGGATTACAGGCGTGAGCCACCGTGCCTGGGCTTGGTTTTTTTTTTTTTTTCCCCTAGATGGAGTCTCGCTCTGTCGCCTAGGCTGGAGTGCAGAGCGAGATCTCGGCTCACTGCAACCTCCAACTACTGGGTTCAAGCAATTCTCCTGCTTCAGCCTCCTGAGTACTTGGGATTACAGGCATCTGCCACCACGCCGATTTTTGTATTTTTAGTAGAGACGGGGTTTTGCCATGTTGGACCAGGCTGGTTTTGAACTCCTTAGGTGATCCACTGGCCTTGGCCTCCCAAAGTGCTGGGGTTACAGGCATGAGCCACCGCACCCAGTCTTTTTTTTTAGATGGAGTCTCACTCTGTTCCCTAGGCTGGAGAGTACAGTGGCACAATCTCAGCTCACTGCAACCTCTGCCTCCCAGGTTCAAGCAATTCTCCTGCCTCAGCCTCCTGAGTAGCTGGGATTACAGGTGCCTGCCACTACGCCTGGCTAATTTTTGTATTTTTAGTACAGACAGAGTTTCGCCATGTTGACCAGACTGGTTTCAAACTCTTGACCTCAGGGGATCCACCTGCCTCAGCCTCCCAAAGTGCTGGGATTACAGATGTGAGCCACTGTGCCTGGCCTGATTTTTAAAATTTTTTTTGTAGAGACAGGGTCTTGCCATGTTGCCCAGGCTGGTCTCAGACTCCTGGACTCAAGCTATCCTCCTCCCTCAGCCTCCCAAAGCATTGGGATTACAGGTGTGAGCCACTGCACCCACCCAGTTTTGTTTTTTGTTTTTTGTTTTTTTTTTGAGACGGAATCTCACTCTGTCACCCAGGCTGGAGTGCAGTGGTACACTCTCGGCTCACTGAAACCTCTGCCTCTTGGGTTCAGTTGATTCTCCAGCCTCAGCCTCCTGAGTAGCTGGGCTTACAGGCATGGGCCACTACACCTGGCTAATTTTGTATTTTGAGTAGAGACGGGGTTTCTCCATGTTGGTCAGGCTGGTCTTGAACTCCTGACTTCAGGTGATCTGCCTGCCTCGGCCTCCCAAAGTGCTGGGATTACAGGTGTCAGTCACTGCAGCCGGCCCATGGCATCTTAACCTTGGAGAAAACAGCAGAAGCAGATGGGCAGTCTCTCACCTTTGCTGCTCCCTTCTTCCCTGAGAGACCATAAAGCTTTCACTGAGGAGGTGCCCTCCCTATTCCCAGAGGAAAGGAGCCAAAGACACAGGGATGTCAAGAAGAATCTGAGCAATCGGGCCGTGCTAAGTCCCATTTCCACTGTCCTGCCACCTGTCCCCGCCCCTCATCTATCATCATTAGATCAGACTCTTTTGTTCTCCAATTATACTTCTTCACAACTGCCTACTCTTCATCAAACCAAAGCAGAAAAGTACACAAATTTACTTGTTTCTTCTTCTTCTTCTTCTTTTTTTTTTTTTTTTGAGACCGTGTCTCACTCTATCACCCAGGCTGGAGTGCAGTGGCGCAGTCTCAGCTCACTGCCACCTCCGCCTCCTGGGTTCAAGCAATTCTCATGCCTCAGCCTTGGGAGTAGGTGGGACTACAGGCGCGTGCCACCACACCTGCCTAATTTTTTATATTTTAGTAGAGACAGAGTTTCACCATGTTGCCCAGATTGGTCTTGAACTCCTGGGCTCAAGCAATCCACCTGTCTCAGGCTCCCAAAGTGCTGGATTTATAGTTGTGAGCCACCGTGCCTGGCTACCTGTTTCTTTTTTCTTTTTCTTTTTTTTTTTTTTTTGAAACGGAGTGTTGCTCTGTCTCCAAGGCTGGAGTACAGTGGCGCTATCTTGGCTCACTGCAACCTCTGCCTCCTAGGTTTAAGAAATTCTCCTGCCTCAGTCTCCCGAGTAGCTGGTACTACAGCTGCACGCTGCCACGCCCGGCTAATTTTTTGTATTTTAGTAGAGACAGGGTTTCACCATGTTGCCCAGGATGGTCTCGAACTCCTGAGCTCAGGCAATCCATCTGCCTTGGCCTCCTAAAGTGTCAGGATTTCAGGCATGAGCCACTGCGCCCAGCCGTGTTTCTTCTTTTTAAAAATATTTTCTCGATAGCTTTTGGGGTACAAGTGTGTTTGGTGACATGGATGAATTATATAGTGATGAAGTCTGAGATTTTAGTGCACCTGTCACCCAAGTAGTGTACATTGTACCCACTATGTACAATGAGACCCTGTCTCTTTTTTATCCCTCACTCCCCTCTCACCCTCCCTCTTTTGAGTCTCCAAAGTCCATTATACCACTCTGTATGCCTTTGCATACCCAAAGCTTAGCTCCTACTTATAAATGAGAACATACAGTATTTGGTTTTCCATTCCTGAGTTACTTTGCTTAGAATAATGACCTTCAAATAATGGCCTCCAGCTCCATCCAAGTTGCTGCAAAAGACATTATGTCATTCTTTTTTATTCCTGAGTAATATTTTATGGTATATACATACCACATTTTCTTTATCCACCTATTGGTCAATGGGCACTGAAGTTGGTTCCACATCTTTGCAATTGTGAAGTGTACTGCAATAAATATATGCATACAGGTATCTTTTTTTTTTTCTTTTCTTTTTTTTGGAGACAGAGTCTTGCTCTGTGTAGAGTGAAGTGGCGCAGTCTTGGCTCACTGCAACCTCTGCCACCTGGGGTCAAGCAATTCTCCTGTCTCAACCTCCTGAGTAGCTGGGATGATAGGCTTTTTTGTATTTGTAGTAGAGACAGGGTTTCACCATGTTGGCCAGCCTGGTCTTGAACTCCTGACCTCAGGTGATCCGCATGCCTTGGCCTCCCAAAGTGCTGGGATTACAGGTGTGAGCCACGGCACCCAGCCTAATGACTATTTTCCCTTTGGATAGATACCCAGTAGTGGGATTGCTGGATTGAATGGTAGATCTACTTTTAGTTGTGGGGGATCGGTCAGAGTGGTGGGAAAAACCATAAGGAAAGGATGCAAATCTTCTGAAAGGTCAGAAGGTTCTGCAGAGCCCCGGGGGAGAACAGCTGAAGGCAACTGTTCTATAATCCTGAGACAGAGGGCAAGGAGTAGGTACAAAAGAGTGTAGAGGAATTGATCTTAAACAGACTTGTTTACTTATGTTGACCAGGAACTGACCTTTGATCATCTGCAGGCACTTGTGAGTTCCCTGAAAGGGGAACAATAAATGTTAATTACTTACAGGTTGTGTTGGCTCCAGGTTTTTGGCATAGTGCCTGCACTGAATAAAAGCAAGCAGCCCCAGCTTCTCGGGGCTGCTCTCTGGCCACGAGAGCCAGGCAGCCACCTAGCTGCTCTAACACTGCATACCTGTGTCTGAGTACTCATTTCATCCATCAGCCAGGGTCGGCAGGACAGACCCGGTATTCAGTTCTTTAAGAAATCTCCATACTCTTTTCCACAGAGGTTGTACTAATCTACATTCTCACCAGCAGTGTACAAGTGTTCCCCTTTGACCACATCCACACCAACATCTATTTTTTTTTTTTTTGACTTTTTAATAATGGTCATTCTTGCAGGAGTGAGGCAGTATCTTGCTGTGGTTTTAATTCGCATTTCCCTGATGATTAGTGATGTTGAGCATTTTTTCATTTGTTTGTTGACCATTCGTATATTTTCTTTTGAGGAATATCTATTCATGTCCTTTGCCCACTTTTTGATGAGATTATTTGTTTTCGTGCTGATTTGTTAGAGTTCCTTACAGATTCTGGATATTAGTCCTTTGTCGGGTGCATAGTTTGTAAATATTGTCTGCCATTCTGTCGGTTGTCTGATGATTATTTCTTTCACTGTGCAGAAGGCTTTTAGTTTAATTAGGTCCCATTTTTATCTTTGTTTTTGTTGTACTTGTTTTTGGGTTCTTAGTCGTAAATTCTTTGCTTAAGCCAATGCCCAGAAGAGTTTTTCCAATGTTGTCTTCTAGAATTGTTATTGTTTCAGGTCTTAGATTTAAGTCTTTGATCCATCTCAAGTTGAGTTTTTTATGAGGTGAGAGATAGATAGGGATCCAGTTTCATTCTTCTTTTCTTCTTTTCTTTTCTTTTTTTTTTTTTTTTGAGACGGAATCTCGCTCTGTTGCCTAGGCTGGAGTGCAGTGGCCGGATCTCAGCTCACTGCAAGCTCCGCCTCCGGGGTTTAAGCCATTCTCCTGCCTCAGCCTCCGGAGTAGCTGGGACTACAGGCGCCTGCCACCTCGCCCGGCTAGTTTTTTGTACTTTTTAGTAGAGACGGGGTTTCACTGTGTTAGCCAGGATGGTCTCGATCTCCTGACCTCGTGATCCGCCTGTCTCGGCCTCCCAAAGTGCTGGGATTACAGGCCTGAGCCACCGCGCCCGGCATTTTTCTTTTTTTTTTGAGAGGAAGTCCCGCTTTGTTGCCCAGGCTGGAGTGCAGTGGTACAATCTTAGCTCCCTGCAACCTCCACCTCCTAAGTTCAAGAAATTCTCCTGCCTCAGCCTCCTGAGTAGCTGGAATTACAGCGCCTGCCACCATGCCCATCTAATGTTTGTATTTTTAGTAGAGATGAGGTTTCACCATGTTGGCCAGGCTAATTTCGAACTCCTGACCTCAGGTGATCCACCCACTTCGGCCTCCCAAAGTGCTAGGATTACAGGTATGAGCCACTGCACCTGGCCCAGTTTCATTCTTCTACATGTGGCCAGTTTTCCCAGCACCGTTTATGAAATGGGGTGTCCTTTCCCCAGTTTATGTTGTTGTATACTTTGTTGAAGATCAGTTGGTTGTAAGTATTTGGCTTTATTTATGGGTTCTCTATTCTGTTCTATTGGTCTATGTATCTGCTTTTATACCAGTACCATGATGTTTTGATAACTATAGCCTTGTATAATTCAAAGTCAGGTAATGTGATGCCTCCAGATTTGTTCTTTTTGCTTAGGATTACTTTGGCTATTTGGGGTCTTTTTTGGTTCAATATGAATTTTAGGATTTTTTTTTTTTTTTTTTTTTTTTGAGACGGAGTCTTGCTCTGTTGCCAGGCTGGAGTGCAGTGGCGTGATCTCAGCTGACTTCAACCTCTGCCTCCTGGGTTCAAGCGATTCTCCTGCCTCAGCCTCCTGAGTAGCTGGGACTACAGGCATGAGCCACTATGCCCAGCTAATTTTTGTATTTTTAGTAGAATGGGGTTTCACCATGTTGGCTAGGATGGTCTCGATCTCTTGACCTCGTGATCCACCCACCTTAGCCACCCAAAGTCATGGGATTACAGGCATGAGCCACCGCGCCCAGCCCCTTGTTTTTCTGTGAAAAATGATGTTGGTATTTTGATAGGAATTGCATTGAATCTGTGGATCACTTTTGAAGCATGGTCATTTCCATGATATTGATTCTTCTAATCCATGAGCATGGGATGTGTTTTCATTTGTTTGTGTCATCTATGGTTTATTTCAGCAGTGTTCTGTAGTTCTCGTCAGATCTTTCTTTCTTTTTTTTTTTTTTTTGAGACAGAGTCTTTTTTTGAGACAGAGTCTTGTGTGTTACCCAGGCTATAGTGCAGTGGTGGCATCATCTCGGCTCACTGCAACCTCCACCTCTCGGGTTCAAACGATTCTTGTGCCTCAGCCTCCCGAGTAGCTGGGACTACAGGCGTGTGCCACCATGCCTGGCTAATTTTTCCATTTTTCTGGTAGAGACGGAGTCTCACCATGTTGGCCAGGCTGGTCTCGAACTCCTGACCTCAAGTGATCCATTTGCCTTGGCCTCCCAAAATGCTGGAATTACAGGTGTGAGCCACCACTCCAGCCAGTAAGATTTTTCACATCCTTGGTTAAGAATAATCCTAAAAAGTGGAGCATGATGGCTCATGCCTGTAATCCCAGCATTTTGGGAGGCTGAGATGGGAGGATCACTTGAGGCCAGGAGTTCGAGACCAGCCTGGTCAACATAGTGAGACCCCCTTATCTTTATCTAAAAAAAAAGAATATTTTGTTAGGTATTTTACTTTATTTTTACAGCTATTGTAAAAGGGATTGAATTCTTGAGTTGATTCTCAGCTTGGTCGTTGTTGGTGTATAGCAGTGCTACTGATTTGTGTACATTGATTTTGTAACCTGAGACTTTACCGAATTCGTTTACAAATCTAGAATTCTTTTGGGGGAGTCTTTAGGGTTTTCTAGCTGTATGATTATATCATCGGCAAACAGAGCTAGACTTCTTTTCCAATTTGGATGCTCGTTCTTTCTTTCTCTTGCCTGATTGCTCTGGCTGGGAAGTTTCCCTGTTTCTTTTGGTTTTCATTTTTAAAGCCTCCCGTGGCATGTAGGACCTATATTAAACACATCACTATGCTTTTCTCTTAATTTGTTTTTTGTTACAGGTGGCTCAGCCAAGAACCTAATGACGGGTGAGGAAAAGACATCTTTTCTCGGCTGGGCGAGAAGCCTGTAATATCAGCACTTTGGGAGGCTGAGGCAGGTGGATCAAGGCTGAGGCAGTAGAATTGCTAGAACCTGAGAGGTGGAGGTTTTAGTGAGTGAGTCAAGATCATGCCACTGCATTCCAGCCTGGGTGACAGAGTGACTTTGTCTCAAAAAAAAAAAAAAAAAAAAAAAGGAAAACTTTTATCTCCTGCAGGGTTTCTATGTGATTTTTACTAGAGCAATACAAGAGTATATTGTCCAGGTGAGCACCCTGAGACTAATGGCGAGGGGTGACCCTGAGTTCCACATTGGTCAGCATTCATATTTCTGTTTCTTTCTTCCTTCTTTTTTTTTTTTTGAGACACAGTCTCGCTCTGTCGCCCAGGCTGGAGTGTAGTGGCACGGTCTTGGCTCACTGTAACCTCCACCTCCTGGGTTCAAGCGATCCTCCTGCCTTAGCCTCTTGAGTAGCTGGGATTACAGGCTCCCACCACCATGCTCTGCTAATTTTTGTATTTTTAGTAGAGACAGGATTTCACCATGTTGGTCAGCCTGGTCTCGAACTCCTGACCTCGTGATCCTCCTGCCTCAGCCTCCCAAAGTGCTGGGATTACAGTCGTGAGGCACCGCTCTGCTGTGTTGCTGTTTCTGACTGGGGAGGTGGAGCTACTGCCCTCTGGATGGAGGAAATATGCTCTGTGGCCACCAGCAGGCACTAACCTTTTATTTCATTGATTCCTCAGAGCCAGGATGAGAGGTAGCATCATAATCCTGATTAGTGGACAAGAAAACTGAGGCTCCAGAACACTGAGTGACTTGTTCCAGGTCCACTCCTGCAAGCCCAGAGGCTACCTCTGGGGCAGGGGAAGGGGCCCAGGGTCATGCCCTTCATACAGTCTCCTCAGTCCTGGAGGTGCTGCTCAGTGCACGACGCCAGGGGGCGCCGTGCGCATCGAAGAACCCTTTGTGATTTCCCAGCCCTCGGGGTGCAGCTGCTGCCTCCTTCGATGGATTTCTGCGAAGATGGTTTCGTGAGGACAGCACTGTAAATGGGAATGACCCGTGATACTCATGACTGGCCCCTTGGGGACTGGGCCCCTGCCAAGCCATGTGCTCCGAGGCCTCCTCCTACTTGCTTTCCTTTCTGCAATGTCTTGCCTGTGCCCCAGCTGCCTGTGATGTGAATTTAATTCCTGCAGAGGACAGATGCAACGGGAATCTCATAAATGCATGGGTGGCCAGGCAAACAGGTATAAATAAGTAAATAAGTTGTGCCTCTGAAGCTCTCCGTGGGGTAACTCATCCTCAGAAGAATGTCTACGGGCCTGAGCTGGAAACGGAAAAGATGCAAGTTCCATCCTCAACAAGGTGCCTGTTGGCAATTTGAGCTGGAACTAGGGTCAGGATGACATAATAGTGAAGTGACGGGTCTGTGTTTCAATCCTGACCCAACCACTGTGTGTGTGTGTGTGTGTGTGTGTGTGAAAAATGGCCACCATGCTTCATTTCTCTCATCGTTGAGGCATATTTTTCCACTTCTTTTGGACCAATACAAAGTGATGGAGGACTTGTGGCTTCCAAACCAGGACCTCAAGAGGTCTTGCCCACTTCCACGTTCTCTCTCTCGGACCTTGGTGTGATATGAGCCTGGGTTAGAGTGCAGGGGGATGAGAGACCATGTGGAGGAGAGTGTCCCAAGCAAGGCCATCCTAGACCAGCCTGTCCCCAGCTGGCCTGCCAGCTGACAGCAGATTCATGAGCAAGCCAAGTCCAGTTGATATCAACCTAGCTCAACCCTGGCCAGCAAAACCACACAGCTAACCTGTAGATCCTGAACTGTAATAGAGGCTTATCACTCTATAAGTCATTCCATTTAGATTAGTGTATTATGTAGCAACAATGAACCAGTATGGCTAATTATAGTGAAATGGTCATGGTCCATTTGCATACTCCTGTGAGCCTCAATTTCTTTATGTGTGTGACAGGTACAATACATGATAGTAGTCTCTGTCCCAGAGAAGCAAAATGAGGAATAAGTTAAATGTTCATAAGGTTGCTTGTACAGTGTCTGACGTGGAGAATATCAGCTGGAATGGTCCTGGTGGTGTGGCCATACTTAGCAACCCCAGGCTGGGCACGGTGGCTCACGCCTGTAATCCCAGCACTTTGGGAGGCTGAGGTGGGTGGATCACCTGAGGTCAGGAGTTTGAGACCAGCCCGGCCAACATGGTGAAACCCCATCTGAACTAAAAATACAAAAATTAGCCAGGAGCAGTGGTGCGCGCCTGTAGTCCCAGCTACCCTGGGGGGCTGAGGCAGGAGAATTGCTGGAACTCGGGAGGCGGTGGCTTCAGTGAGCCAAGATCGTGCCATTGCACTCCAGCCTATGTGACAGAGCAAGACTCCATAAAAATAAAAAAAAATAAAAAAATAGCAACCCCAAATCTTAGTGATTTTAAACAGCAAAGGTCGGCTGGGTCCGGTGGCTCACACCTGTAATCCCAGCACTTTGGGAGACAGAGGTGGGCAAATCACGAGGTCGGGAGTTCGAGACCAGCCTGGTCAATATGGTAACACC
Organism: Chlorocebus sabaeus; assembly: GCF_047675955.1. Taxonomy (NCBI): domain Eukaryota; kingdom Metazoa; phylum Chordata; class Mammalia; order Primates; family Cercopithecidae; genus Chlorocebus; species Chlorocebus sabaeus. Next base: position 119,559,935 of record NC_132923.1, on the reverse strand, counting down.
CCATCTCTAATAAAAATACAAAAATTAGCTGGGTGGGGTGGCTCAGGTCTATAATCCCAGCACTATGGGAGGTAGAGGTGGGCAGATCACAAGGTCATGAGTTTGAGACCAGCCTGGCCAACATGGTGAAACTCCATTTCTACTAAAAATACAAAAATTAGCCAGGTGTGGTGGCAGGTGCCTGTAGTCCCAGCTACTCGGGAGGCTGAGGCAGGAGAATTACTTGAACCTGGCAGGCAGAGGTTGCAGTGAGCCGAGATCACGCCACTGTACTCGAGCCTGGGTGACAAAGCAAGACTCGGTCTCAGAAAAAAATAAAATAGAATAAAAAATAAATAAAAATACAAAAATTAGCTGGGTGTGGTGGTACGTGCTTGTAATCCTAGCTACTCCGGAGGCTGAGGCAGGAGAATCGCTTGAACCCAGGAGGTAGAGGTTACAGTGAGCCGAGATTGTGCCACTGCACTCCAGCCTGGGCGATAGAGCAAGACTCTGTTTCAAAAAAAAAAAAAAAAAAAAAAGGCCGGGCGAGGTGGCTCACGCCTGTAATCCCAGCACTTTGGGAAGCCGAGGTGGGCAGATTACAAGGTCAGGAGATCAAGACCATCCTGGCTAACATGGTGAAACCCCAACTCTACTAAAAATACAAACAAAATAAAACAAAACAAAAACAGCCAGGCGTGGTGGCAGGAGCCCGTAATCCCAGCTATTCAGAAGGCTGAGACAGGAGAATTGCTTGAATCCAAGAGGCAGAGGTTGCAGTGAGGTAAGATCGTGCCACTGCATTCCAGCCTGGGCAACATAGTGAGACTCCATCTCAAACAACAACGACAACAACAACAACAACAACAACAAAGCAGCAAAGGTCTATTCCCTGCCCTTGTTACATGTCCACAGTAGGTGGACCAGGAGCTGTGAGCATTACGGTCACGTAGAGTCCTGAGCTGGTGATGTTCTTCATCTTGGCACTTTGCTGGCCACTGCACCAGAGAGAAAAGAGAAACTCAGGAGGGAGTTCAGAACTCATCAGTCCCACCCACCCAAAGGGCCCATCTTTCTTTCTAGAAGGCGAGAGCTGGAAGTATTTGATGAACAACAATTTATGAATTCATATGAGCAGTGAATGAGTGTTAGGTATTGCTTTCCGCTTGAGCCCTCAAGTCGGGAGAGTAGTAAAGTGAAAATAAAAAGAACCAATATTGTTTTGTTTTTTCGAGAGAGGGTCTCACTTTGTCACCCAGCCTGGAGTGCAGTGGCGTGATCTTGGCTCACTGAAGCCTCCGCCTCCCAGGTTCCAGTAATTCTCCTGCCTCAGCCTCCCGGGTATCTGGGATTACAGGTGCCCTCCACCATGCCCAGCTAATTTTTGTATTTTTGGTAGAGACGGGTTTCACCATGTTACCCAGGGTGATCTCGAACTCCTGAGCTCAAGTAATACACCCACCTTGGCCTCCTAAAGTGCTGGGATTTCAGGCATGAGCCACTGCGCCTGGCTGGAAGCAGTGGTAATAGAAGTCATAATAGCATAATAGCAGTTCCACGTATTGAGTACCTACTGTATGCCAGCACAGGGACAGGCCTTTAATCTGTGTCATTGAATCCTTACAAGACCCCGTTAGATCAATCTTATTGTCCCCCTTTTAGTGTAGGATGAAGCTCAGAGAATGTAAGGGACCTGCCTGGCATGGCCAGGTTTGTGGCAGAGCCAGGATTTGGATCCAGGACTCTATTTTTTTTTTTTGAGATGGAGTTTTGCTCTTGTTGCCCAGGCTGGAGTGCAATGGCGTGATCTCATCTCACCACAACCTCCGCCTCCCAGGTTCAAGCGATTCTCCTGCCTCAGCCTCCCGAGTAGCTGGTATTACAGGCATAGGCCACCAAGTCCGGCTAATTTTGTATTTTTAGTAGAGATGGGGTTTCTCCATGTTGGTCAGGCTGGTCTTGAACACCCAACCTCAGGTGATCCACCTGTCTTGGCCTCCCAGAGTGCTGGGATTATAGGCGTGAGCCACCGTGCCCAGCTGTGACCCCTTTTTAATGCTCCCCAAAGGCTGACCAAGGTGTCCCAGAGATTAGGCGAGGAGCCAGACCAGGCTGTCCGTCAACTGGACTGGTCCATCTGGACTCCTGTCAGTTATGATCAGGAATCAGCAAAGAATAGGTCAAGTACAGTGGCTCATGCCTGTAATCCCAGCACTTTGGGAGACTGAGGCGGGAGAATCCTCTGAGGCCAGGGGTTCAAGACCAGCTTGGGCAAAATAGTGAGACCCGCATCTCTGAATAGAAAAGAAATCAGACAAGAACTGTCTGGTTTTGCACCTTCATTCCCCCGATCCTTCCAGTTTTGTGCTATAAATTCCTTTGAGGAATTCCAGTGTAGGCTGAGGGTAGCCAAGAGGCACAGGGCCTCCTTAGCCCCATCAGACTGATGGCGGCTCCTTATCTCGCACAGCCATTCATAGCAATAGCCTGTATTGACTGCAGCAGCACTGTCTACCCACGCTATGCTAAGGGCTTTGTAAGCATTTTCTTATTAAAAGCTCCCCAAACCCTCTGCTATTATCCCTATTTTATGCAAGTGGGAACACATGCACAGAGAGGTTTGTGTCCTGTCCAAGGTCCTACAGCTGGTAAGGAACCACAGTTGGAACTCAGGCAGCCTCACCCCACGTCTTCTTCTCTAACCTTAAGGTATAAAGGGCTCTTACATTCTTGAGTTCTTGAGCTCTTCTGCTCTCCCCTAGGCGCCTTCTGCCACAGGCATACACATGCACTCACATAAGAGATGACCAAAGCACTTATTATGACTCCAACTCTACAAACATGGTATCTGAGGCTCTGGGACAAGTTCAAGGTCACAGACTGGCCACCTGGTTCAAATCCAGTGCCCTGGCTGGGCGCCATGGCTCACACCTGTAATCCCAGAACTTTGAGAGGCTGAGGCAGTGGATCACTTGAGGTCCGGAGTTTGAGACCAGCCTGGCCAACATGGCAAAACCCTGTCTCTACTAAAAATGCAAAAATTAGCCGGGTGTGGTGGTGGGTGCCTGTAGTCACTACCACCTGCGCCTTCTGGGCTGAAGCCATCTTCTCCTCTCAATCTCCTGATTAGCTGCGACTACAGGCAAACAGGTAAACTAGAGGCAGGGTTTCACCATGTTGGCCAGGCTAGTCTGGAACTCCTGACCTCAAGTGATCTGCTTGTCTCGGCCTCTTAAAGGGCTGGGATTACAGGTGTGAGCCACTGTGCCCAGCCAGATCATGTCTTTTTGACTCTGGCAAGGCACTGTCCCACTGTGGGCCTCAGCATTCTCATCTGGAAATGGGTGTGCTAATGGCACCCCCCGCCCAGGAGCTTGTTGGGAGGTAGAGAGGCTTATGAAAGCACCTGGCACTTAGTAGGTGGTTAACGACAGCTTCTTGCCTTCCTGCTTTGCTGCAGGTGCCCCCTGAACCCAAGGAAGTAAGATTATGAGCCACTGGTCCTCATGGATCTGCTGGGAGGTTGGGGAGAGAGCGTGGATGGTTGCCTTGTCCATCGCAGCTCCTGGGTGCAGTTCCAGGAGCAGCCTCCGGTGGTTACACAAGCAAGCGAGTGGAGACAGGTCTCTGGAGGTGCTCCCGTCGGTACAGAATGAACTAATCTCAGGGCCTCTGCCCTGGGCTTCCTGCTGTGCTGTAGGATGCCATGCTGGGCTGCAGGTGGGCATCGGGGCCCGGCGCACAGGAGACACTGCCCTCTGGGAAAAAGGAACGTGACTGGCGACATGCCACAGGAACAACAGCAGCAGCCCCTTCTAGGCACAGGCAGCTACTGGGCACCAAGCACCCCATCCTCTGTTCCTCGTGGTCTTTGTTCACGGTGACCCTTTCCCACCTATTTTGGGATGCAGAGGTTGAGGCCGCACTGCCTTTCTAGACGCCTCGCTGCTCCTCCCTGCTCTGCTCCACGTGAGCTCTGAGACACAGCTCATCTTAACACGGGCCCCTGAGCACCTGTCCTGACCTCTGGTTTTTTTTTTTTTTTTTTTTTTTTTGAGATGGAGCCTTGCTCTGTCACCCAGGCTGGAGTGTAGTGGTATGATCTCGGCTCACTGCAACCTCCACCTCCTGGGTTCAAACAATTCTCCTGTCTCAGCCTCCTGAGTAGCTGAGACCACAGTCACACACCACCATGCCTGACTAGTTTTTGTATTTTTAGTAGGGACGGGGTTTCACCATGTTGGCCAGGCTGCTCTTTAACTCCTGACCTCAAGTGATCTGCCTGCCTCAGCCTCCAAAAGTGCTGGGATTACAGGTGTGAGCCACTGTGCCCAGCTCTGTCCTGCCCTCTTTCCTGCCCCTTTGCCTCCCAGTGCCAAGAATCATGGCTGCCCATCCACCCCGGCTCGCACCCCGTCCTTCTCCTCTCCATGACCTCCTCCCCCGAGTCATGGATGGTGCCAGCTCCAGTGAGCAATGACTTCCACAGTTGTCCTTGGCTGGCTGACACTTGTCTGGAAAGTGAGGGTGGGGTCTCATCAGGGGCCCCACTGAGGAGCTTTATTGGCAATAGAGATCACTTGATTCATTTATTTTCATCATTATTATTATTTTTTAAGACAGAGTCTTGCTCTGTCACCCAGGCTGGAGTGCAGTGGTGTGATCTCAGCTCACTGCAACCTCTGACTCTCAGGTTCAAGCAATTCTCCTGCCTCAGCCTCCCGAGTAGCTGGGATTACAGGTGCCTGCCACCATGCCCAGCTAATTTTTGTGTTTTTAGTAGAGATAGGGTTTCGCCATGTTGGCCAGGCTAGTCTCGAACTCCTGACCTCAGGTGATCTGTCTGCCTCGGTCTCCCAAAGTGCTGGGATTACAGGTGTGAGCCACTGTACCCTGCCAGAAATCACTTAACTTTAAAAAGTTCCTTCCTCCCCGGTTTCATCGGTGATCCTGAGGCCTAATGACTTCCAAACAGGAAGTCTTTGAGGAAGCTGAATTCAATGTTGAAAGCCCAGGAACTCACTGGCTTCAGAGGGGCAGGGGCGAGGGGAAAGTGAAGCCTCTCCTGAGCCTTGTGGGGCCTCTGGAAGGGACAGATTTTCAGTGAATCAGCCTTTAAATTTCCCAGCACTTGCGGCAGCCTTGCCTTTGGTGCAGTCCAGGTGCCTGATGTCAGGGCGGAGAACTTCACGACTCTGGGGGCACCGTCCCCAGGCTGCAAAGGCACCTCTCGAGTTGTACAATGTGGTAGGACTAAGGCTCCGTCACCTCCAACTGCCAGTGCTGGCCTGGCCTGCATGGGCTTTGCCTATGAACGAGGAGGAGGAAGGGCCCATCATGGCCTACCTTGCCCTACCTGTGCCTTGCACCTGACTGCCTGCCTTGGTTTCCCTGGGCTGGGCCCTATACTCTGCCCATCTCTAGCAGTAGGAGGGGCCCCAGAGGGATCCTCCTTCCCTGGCCAAGGCAGCTGGAGGGATTACTCCGCATTGCGGTGGCATCAGCCTCTGACACTGAGGAATGCGGCCGCCTAGATGCTGCTATCACGACTCCAACTTGGGACAGTCACTGATGGGCTGATATTTGCCCAAACTAGGCCCAAATTAGAAGAAGAAGGAAGAAGAAGCTCCACATCCCAACTCTGCCTCTTTCTCTCTTTGTGATGATTGGACAAGACTCTTAAATCTCTTTGAACCTCAATGTTCTCATCTACAAAATGGGGATAATGGCCAGGCACAGTGGTTCACACCAGTAATCCTAGCTCTTTGGGAGGCAGAGGCAGGAGAATCACTTGAGCCCAGGATTTCAAGACCAGCCCGGGCAACATAGTGAGACTCCACCTCTGAAAAAAAGGGGATAATAATAAACCTGTTACAAATAGGTGGGGTGAATTTTGGCGGAACCAAGTAAAGGTGGCTCAGTGTTGGGGATGGAGCAGGCACCCAGAAAATGCCAGCTGTCAAATTCCTGTTTTTTTTTTTTTTGAGATATAGTCTCACTGTTTCCCAGGCTGGAGTGCAGTGGTGCAATCTCGGTTCACTGCATCCTCCAGCTCCTGGATTCAAGTGATTCTCCTGCCTCAGCCTCACCAAGTAGCTGGGATGACAGGTGTGAGCCACCGTGCCTGTCCTCAGCTGCTAAATTCTCTTCCCCTCAGAGCCCTAACTGTTTATGTAAGGCTTCCCCACTTCTGTTCCACCTAGACCCTACCTACCCCTGCCCCTCAACTCAGGACAGTCCAGCATCGATGGGGCAGCTGAAATCCTGAGTGCCAAGGCAAGAGTTTAATCTCTCCTCTGCATTTTTGATGAGTTGATTTGGTGCAGTGGAGGTTTTCAGTAAATCTGTTTAAATGACAGATATTTGCTGTTATCCTGGCCATCAGGAGTGTATATGGCGCTTCCACGGTGTTCATTTTGCTTTGTTAAATTGATTCATTTCTTCAGTACATGCTTATCAGCCTCCTTCTATGCGCTCAGCACTGGGTTAGGCAGTAGGGACACCGGTGAATCAGGTTGGCAGACTCGGATTTCCATGGACTTTATGACCCAGTTGAGGGCACAGATAAAATCTAAGCCAACAGATATATCACCTCATTAGTGATTGTAATAAATGCTTTGGAAGAAACAAACAATTTGCTTATTAAAACTTAAATGACACAAAGGTAAGTTTCAGTCCCCTGGAGTCTGAAGATTTTTTTTAGGATAATAGAATAAAAAACGGTAATAAGCGCGCCCATGGTCCCTGCATAATGAATGGCCTGCTAAGGCTACAGTCTAAGTGCTTTATACAAATAAGCTCGTTTATTCCTTACACCAGCCTTTATAGTTGAGTGTCTTTATCCCCATTTTACAGACGGGCATATGGAGGTCAAGGGGTCAAGTGGCTTGCCCAAAGTCACAGGGCTTGCTAATGAAGCTGGATTCCAACTTGGATTTGTTTGATCCCTCCCTGTTGTAATTACAGACCTATGGTATTTGTTGCTGCGTCTCCATCTCAGCTGGGAGCTCTTAAGGCTGTGTGGCTAGAGGCTTGGGAGACAGCAACTCAGGAAGGGGCAAGTAGGTCACATCCCCTCACCTGGGGTGAGGCCTCCCATCTGAGCTAGAAGTTGCTAAAGTCAAGGCCCAACCCAGCAATTTGTCCCATAGTGAAAGGGAACAAATGGCATCTGTCTCCAAGAGGTTGACCCTGAAAATGGGCCTCTGGTCTCAACCTTGTTTGCAAAAGTGGGATGAGGATGAGGGGTGGGGAAAAGAGTTCCCATTCTGCACTCATGCAGCATGTGAGGCCCACCTTGTCACGTGGTGTCGACTTCTTACGCTGTCAAGGCTGCGGGCGGGTGGCTTAGGAGGTTGGGAGCCAATTAGAGAACCTTGAGTCCAGAATCTGGACTCCCTGTTTCTGGTACCACCTGCCATTGGCTGCCTCAATCCATTTCTCCCCGTGGTTAAGAGCCTGGGCCCTGGAAATGAAAGAATCTAGATTTAAATACCAGTACTCCCACTTAATAGCCGTATGACTTGTTAGATTATTTAACCTCTGTTAGCCTCAGTTTCCTCACCTTTCATTTTTCATTTTTAAATTAAAAAAAAATTTTTTTTTGAGACAGAGTCTCGCTGTCACCCAGGCTGGAGTGCAGTGCTGTGATCTTGGCTCATTGCAACCTCTGCCTCCCAGGTTCAAGTGATTCTCCTGCATCAGCCTCCTGAGTAGCTAGGATTACAGGTGCCTGCCACCACGCCTGGCTAATTTTTAAATATTTTTAGTAGAGACAGGGTTACACCATGTTGGCTAGGATGGTCTCGAACTCCTGACTTCAAGTGATACACCTGCTTCGGCCTCCCAAAGTGCTGGTATTACAGGCCTGAGCCTCCGCGCCTGTAATTTTTTTTTGAGACAGGGTCTTGCTCTCTTGCTTATGCTGGAGTCCAGTGGCATGATCTCAGCTTACTGCAGCCTGGACCTCCTGGGTTCTAGTGATCCCCCTGCCTCAGCCTCCCGAGTAACTGGGACTACAGGCACACAATATGATGCCTGGCGCAATGGCTCACACCTGTCATCCCAGCACTCCGGGAGGCCAAGGCAGCGGGTCACTTGAGGCCAGGAGTTGGAGACCAGCCTGGCCAATGTGGCAAAATCCCGTCTCTACCAAAAATATAAAAATTAGCTGGGTGTGGTAGCGGGCGCCTGTAATCCCAGCTGCTTGGCAGGCTGAGGCAGGAGAATTGTTTGAATCCGGGAGGCGGAGGTTGCAGTGAGCTGAGATCGTGCCGCTGTACTCCAGCCTGGGTGACAGAGCAAGACTCTGTCTCCAAAAAAAAAAAAATCAATAAATTAAAAAAAAAAAAAAAAGCTCTGCAGCTCAGGCTGTCCGGGAGTAAACCAGACGGTTTATGTAAATGACTTTGCCTGGTTTCTGGATGATCATACGGCCTCAGTCGAGACGAATCCTTTTCTTCCAGGAACGTGGGGTATTGGCAGCAGTTCCCCAAATGCCATGGAAAAACAGGGTGTGGTCCATAGCCACTTTTTCTGTGATTTTGTTCTAACCGCAGGAGTGCTTATTCATGTAAGACACTATTGTCTCTTGCAATAGTCTCTTACATGAACAAGGTTATTCAACTGCAATAAAGGGTTATTGCAGTTACAGTTAGAAGGCTCTGCCTCCTCCAGTGGCACACCTGAACCCTGACACTCCTGGGAACTTTGCTCTTGGAAATGTCTTCAGAGCCTGGTTACAGCTTTGAATGTGTTCAGTAGAGAGTGCATTCATTCTCCAAAGGTCGGCCTGGTGTTTGGAATTAGCAAGAAATCCTTTGGACCCAAGACTGATGACTTTGGGTGAAGATTTGAGCTGGGAAATACTGACAAGGACAAATGGAAACGAAATGCAGGTTGGGGAAGGTAGAGAAAGGTTTTCAATCATGGAGGGCCGGAGAGCTGCTTTAAGCCGTTTCACAGTCAAAAATGTTTGGAGGATGATTCTCGCATGGGTCCGAAAGAGAAATCTGGGGTTTCAAATTGGCAGTATCAATTTTGGAGGGCTGACCTTGGGCAGAGGGTGATGCCCTTCCAGAAACAACTGTCCCCAGATGTCACGTGGAAATTATTTCTTTTCTTCGCTATCTTTTTTTTTTTTTTTTTTGAGATGGAGTTTGGCTCTTTTGTTGTCCAGGTTGGAGTGCAATGACACAATCTCAGCTCGGCCCAATCTCAGCTCACTGCAACCTCCGCCTCCCGGGTTCAATCAATTCTCCTGCCTCAGCCTCCTGAGCAGCTGAGATTACAGGCATGCATCACCATGGCTGGCTAATTTTGTACTTTTAGTAGATATGGGGTTTCTCCATGTTGGTCAAGTTGGTCTCGAACGCCCGACCTCAGGTGATCCGCCTGCCTCAGCCTCCCAAAGTGCTGGGATTACAGGCATGAGCCACCATGTCCAGTTTCTTTTTTTTTTTTTTTTTTTTTTTAAGACAGAGTCTCCCTCTGTCGCCCAGGCTGGAGTACAGTGGCATGATCTCAGCTTACTGCAACCCCTGCCTCCCAGGTTTAAATGATTCTCCTGCCTCAGCCCCCCTAGTAGCTGGGATTACAGGTGCCTGCCACCACACCTAGCTAATTATTTATATTTTTCTTAGTAGAGGTGGGGTTTTGCCATGCTGGTCAGGCTGGTCTTGAACTCCTGACCTCAGGTCATCCGCCTGCCTCAGCCTCCCAAAGTGCTGGGATTATAGGCGTGAGCCACCACGACCAGCCCAAAATTCTTTCATTTGCAAGGACAGAGCCCTGCTTGAATGTGCTTAAACAAAAGAGGGAATGTAGGCTGGGCACAGCGGCTCGTGCTTGTAATCCCAGCACTTTGGGAGGCAGAGGCAGGTGGATCGTTTGAGACCAGGCGTTCGAGACCAGCCTGGCCAACATGGCGAAACCCTGTCTCTACTAAAAATACAAAAATTAGCTGGGTATGGTGGTGCACGCCTGTAGTTCCAGCTACTTGGGAGGCTGAGGAACAAGAATTGCTTGAATCTGGGAGGTAGAAGGTGATGTGAGCCGAGATTGCAGCACTGCATACCAACCTGGGAGAGAGAGTGAGACAGTCTCAAAAAAAAAAAAAGGGTATATCTTCTGAGGATTCAGGGGTGTTTTGGAAACTAGGGAGCTGCCCTGGCCTCCTAAGAGTCAGACTCAGGAGCTGGACGTGGGTTAGGAAACCAGGCAGTGCCTCTTTCATTTTCTCTCTCTCTCAATTGTAGTAAAATACACATAACATACATTAAAAAAATCTTTTTTTGAGACAGAGTCTCGCTCTGTCACCCAGGCTGTAGTGCAGTGGCACTATCTCAGCTCACTGCAATCTCCACCTCTCGAGTTCAAGCGATTCTCCTGCCTCAGCCTCCTGAGTAGCTGGGATTACAGGTGTCTGCCACCACGCCCAGCTAAGTTTTGTATTGTTAGTAGAGACGGGGTTTTGCCATGTTGGTCAGGCTGGTCTTGAACTCCTGATCTCAAGTGATCCGCTGGTCTCAACCTCCCAAAGTCCTGGGATGACAGGCGTGAGCCACTGCACCCGGCCGGCCAGTTCCAAATTTCTGAGGCAGAGAATGTGCCTGTCGAGTGGGTAAGCCATGGGATGGATCACACGGCATCATCACTCTGCCTGCTGGGATCCATCCTTGGGAGTGGAGCATGCTTCTCAGGAAGGAAATGGGAGGGTTGTTTGGGATTGGGCAACCTCCTCCTCAATAAGAAACAAATCGGGACACCCCTCTATGGAATCACTTCCACTCTGATGAAATCATCTGGGAATTTTCAATCAGAAGATTTAGAAAGATGCTATTTTCATTTTGCCTTACATACATCTTTTGTGTCTTCTGGCTTATTGCTTTTGAGGTGTGTGTGTGGAGGGGGGGCCTCTAAAAGTCATCCTGGGTCCTGGTTAGGCTACCACCTTGACCTGGCCTGGGGACTTGCTCAGCTTGGAGGCCAGTTGGCTGGAGGTGGGAGAGGAGGGAGCCCCAGTTGCGGCCTCTGAGCCTCTGGTGCCAGCGGCCCTGTGCAGTCCATTTTAACCCCAGCACCAGTTGTCCTTTGGCTCCTCCAGGGAGTGACTTATTCCCTTTCCAGCTTCTGTTTGCGGAGCATGAGCCACTGACTATTTGAAATGGGACACGCTCTTGATAGCACCAAGCCTCAGCTTTCCTATGGATAAAATGGCTAAAATTGCCCAGATTGCTTTCTTCAGAAAGTTGGTGCGGGAATCACATGAAATTGACAGCTGTGAACAAGGGTCCTCAATGCCGGGAAATTGGTCCTGGGTGGTTGGTGGGGGGCATTAGGTAATGTCTGCAGACATTTTTGGCTGACAGAGCGTGGGAGAGTGTGCTCCTGCCATCTTGTAGGGGAGGCCAGGGTACATAGTGGGCACTTAGATACTCTTTCTTTTTCTTTCTTTCTTTTTTTTTTTTTTTTTTTTTTTTGAGACGGAGTCTCATTCTGCTGCACAGGCTCCAGCCTGTGGTGCGATCCTGGCTCACTGCAACCTCTGCCTTCTGGGTTCAAGGGATTCTGCTGCCTCAGCTTCTGGAGTAGCTGGGATTATAGGCATGGTCACTATGCCCGGCAAATTTTTGGATTTTTTTTTTTTTTGGTAGAGATGGGGTTTCACCATGTTGGCCAGGCTGGTCTTGAACTCCTGACCTCAGGTGATCTTCCCGCCACAGCCTCCCAAAGTGCTGTGATTACAGGCTCAAGCCACTGTGCCCTGCCAGATACTATTTCTTTTTCTTTTCTTTCTCTCTCTCTCTCTTTTTTTTTTTTTTTTTTTGAGATGGTCTTGCTCTGTCACCCAGGCTAGGGTAGAGTGATACAATCACGGCTCACGGCAACCTGTGCCTCCTGGGCTCAAGAGATCCTCCCACCTCAGCCTCCCGAGTAACTGGGAGTACAGGTGTGCGCCACCATGCCCAGCTAATTTTTGTTCTTTTAGCAGAGACAGGGCTTTTTTGGATTTTTTTTTTTTTTTTTTTTTTTTAGTAGAGATGGGGTTTCACCATGTTGCCCAGGCTGGTCTCAAACTTTTGGACTCAAGACATCTGCCCGCCTGAGTCAAATGCTGGGATTACAGGTGTGAGCCACTGCACCTGCCCAGATACTGCTTCTAAATCAAAGTTTAGCCTCAGTTAATGGTGAGCCCGGCATGGTACTGCTTTGGGGTCCTGTACAGATGGCAGAGAAGACTAAAGGCTTGGTGAGGGGCTTCTTGGGGTACTGTCTCAGTGACTAAGTGACTGTAGGTGGGCACAGCTGCTGCTGACAAGGGCTGCTTCCAGTGTGCTGGGGGAGCTGGTCGCCTGGCAGCCTTGCTGAGTGGAGTGTGGCTTAGGAAACTCGTTATGCTACCAGTGGGGAAAAGCAAGCCTCCCCTCACCTTTTGGAGTGACCAACAGTTTGGGGAAAAAAATGTGGAGGTGGATTTACTGATTTGTTTTTCTCTGAATTTGTGGTTCCTTCTCAACTAATATTCAGCCCCTCCTTTGCCCTCCTCAGGCCTTTCCAGGGCAGGCTGGGGGTATAGGTGGAGTGAAGAGGGGCAAAGGTAGAGAAGTCCCCTTCCCTCTGCAGGGCAAGAGGAGATTCCAGAGACTTTTCCACACTTCAGAAAATGGAGGCTGGTCCAGGGTTTCAAGTGAACACACAAAGGCCAGCTCTGGCCGCTCCACACTTCCCTCCCTGTCCCCTGACCTCTGCTGCGGCGGCTGCTGCTGTGGGAGTGAAAAGCCCAGGTCAGCCTTCCTGATGGGTGAGATGGGAAGGCAGCCCTTCCCGGGTGGGCATCTGGGAACGAGAATGCAGCCTCCCAACCACTGCAACCTCCTCCTTGCCAGGGTTAAGGGAAGTGCAGGAATCAAGGCTAGGGGGTGGGAGGGGGCAGCATCACCCCTTACAAAACCCCAGAACAAGGGAACCTAGAATCGCCCCTCCCATCTCTGGCCAGGTCCCCACCAAGGAAGAGGTCTCCACGCTATTGCTTCTGCAGGTGGAGCAGCCTGTTTCCACCTTCCCTCCTCTCACACTCCAAGCCTTCAAATAAGGACCACAAAGCTCCCACAGTGGTAGGAGGCTTTCTGCCTGGTGGACGCTGTTCTAGGTGCTGTATAAGCAAAACTGCATTTAATTCTCCTGCATGGTTGTGTTCCTATTTCATAATCAGAGCCAGGATTCAAATCTGGGCAGTCTCTGGTGCAAAGGTCGGCAGCCTCCCAGGAGGGAACCCAGTCAACCAGGCACGTGTTTACTCTCTCATGCTCCAGGACTTTTCAGTCCAACAGGGACTTCCTCATTTGGGTAACCAGGAAAGCCAGAGACTGGATTTGGTTAGCCCTTCATTCAAAACATTTGTGTACTACAGACTCTCAGTGTGACCTTGGGCAAGTTACTTTAGCTCTGAGAATCCTCAGTTTCCCTCTTTATAAAAAGGGGAAATCTTGTTGTGAAGCTTATATGAAATTCGGTATGGAGAGGTGTTTTTTATTATCATTAGTTATTTATTTTTGAGACCGAGTCTCGCTCTGTCGCTGAGGCTGGAGTGCGCAGTGGCACAACCTCAGCTCACTGCAACTTCCAGGTTCAGTGATTCTCGTGCCTCAGCCTCCCGAGTAGCTAGAACTACAGGTGCGTGCCACCATGCCTGGCAAATTTTTGTAGAGACGGTGTTTCGCCATATTGCCCAGGTTGATCTCAAACTCCTGACCTCAAGTGATCTGCCCACCTTGGCCTCCCAAAGTGCTGAGATTACAGGTGTGAGCCACCGCCAAAGGTTTTTAGACTATAACACATGTAAGAGCCAATAGCCAGGACTATCATTATTATTCTTTTCTCTCTTTCTCCCTTCCTTCCTTCGTCCCTCCCTCCCTCCCTCCCTCCCTCCCTCCCTTCCTTCCTTCCTTCCTTCCTTCCTTCCTTCCTTCCTTCCTTCCTTCCTTCCTTCCTTCCTTCCTTCTCTTGTTTTTTTGAGACAGAGTCTCCCTCTGTCGCTCAGGTTAGAATGTAGCAGCACGATCTTGGCTTACTGCAACCTCCACCTCCAGGGTTCAAGCAATTCTCCTGCCTCAGCCTCCTGAGTAGCTGGGATTACAGGTGCCCACCTCCACGCTCAGCTAATTTTTTGTATTTTTAGTAGAGACAGGGTTTCACCATGTTGGCCAGGCTGTTCTCGAACTCCTGACCTCAGGTGATCCATCTGCCTCGGCCTCCCAAAAGTGTTAGAATTACAGGCATGAGCCATAGCACGCAGCCTTCGTTATTATTATTTTCATCATCTAAGCCAGGAGTCAGTAAACTTCTCTGTAAAGGACCAGATTGTAAATATTTTTGGCTTTTATGGGTCCTTCAGTCTCTGTCACTGGTCAGTTGTGCTGCTGTGTCTCCAGAGTACCTATGGACAATATGGTAAATTAGCAAATGGGTGTGGCTGTATTTCCATAAAACTTTTCTTACCAAAGCAGGTGATGGGCTGGATTTGGCCCATGGGCCATACTTTGCTGGACCCCAATCTAGGACCCTGAGGCCTCTATTGCTGGTGTCTGAGCAGAAAGTGGGACTGGGCTTTGGTGTGAAATTCACGCATCCATGTGCAGACTGCTGATCTGTGAGTGTGTTGAGGGAAGGGGTTGATTACCTTTGAAACCCCATTCTGGGTTCTCAGGAGCACATGAGAAGGGTAGAGCAAGTGTGTGGTTAAATGACTTGTTCCTGATGTCTAGATACTTGTGCTCTTAATGATCCCGGAAGATGTTGGCCAAGATCTAGGGGTGATCAAAACTGACAAGACAAACTCAGAGTCAGGCTGGGTGCAGTGGCTCAAGCCTATAATCCCAGCACTTTGGGAGGCTGAGGCGGGTAGATCACCTGAGGTCAGGAGTTCGAGATCAGCCTAGTCAACGTGGTGAAGCCCCGTCTCTACTAAAAATACAAAAATTAGCTGGGCATGGTGGTGCACACCTGTGGTACCAGCTACTTGGGAGGCTGAGGCAAGAGAATCACTTGAACCCGGGAGGAGGAGGTTGCAGTGAGCCAAGATTGTACCACTGCGTTCCAGCCTGGGCAACAGAGCAAGACTCTGTCTCAAAAAATAAAAAAAAAAGAAAAAAGAAGAACTCAGAGTGCTGGTCCCGCTGCCCGTAAGTGGCATCAGTGCCAGGTGCAGTGGTTCACACTGGTAATCCCAGCACTTTGGGAGGCCGAGGTGGGTGGCAGATTACCTGAGGTTGGGAGTTCGAGAGCAGCCTGACCAACATGGAGAAACCTCATCTCTACTAAAAATACAAAATTAGCCAGGTGTGTTGGTGCATGCCCGTAATCCCAGCTGCTTGGGAGGCTGAGGCAGGACCATTGCTTGAACCCGGGAAGTGGAGGTTGCAGTGAGCCAAGATCGCACCATTATACTCCAGCCTGGGCAACAAGAGTGAAGCTCCATCTCAAAAAAAAAAAAAAAAAAATACATCAGCATAACCAGAGCCACTATTAGTGCCAATTCTCTCGGAGGCAGGAGCCCTTTCCCTACACAGTCTCATTTAATTCTCACAAAAACCCCAACAGGTAGGGCCAACTATAATCACCCCAGGTTAAGAAGGAGGAAACTGGATGGGCACAGTGGCTCACGGCTATAATCCCAGCACTTTGGGAGGCCTAGGCAGGAGGATCACTTGAGCCCAGGAGTTCGAGGCCAGCCTGGGCAATATGGTGAAACCCTGTCTTTACAAAAAAATACAAAAATTAACCAGGCATGGTGGCGTGTACCTGTGGTCCCAGCTACTTGGGAGGCTGAGGTGGGAGGATCACCTGAGCCCAGGAGGTTGAGGCTGTAGCGAGCCATGATCTGATTGTCCCGCCACTGGGTGATTGAGAGAGCCCTTGCCTCAAAAAAAGAAAATGAAAACAAAGGAGGAAACTCCAGCATGGCCAACCTGGTGAAACTCCGTCTCTGCTAAAAATACAAAAATTAGCTGAGCATGATGGTGGGCGCCTATAATCCCAGCTACTCGGGAGGCTGAGGCAGGAGAATCCCTCGAACCTGGGAGGCAGAGGTTGCAGTGCTGCAGTGAGCCAAGATCCCGCGATTGCACTCCAGCCTGGGCGACAACCAGAGACTCCATCTCAAAAAAAAAAAAAAAAAAGAGGAAACTGAGGCTCAGAGAGACAAGGCCGGTTGCATGATGTCACACGGCTGGAGAGGGCAGGGATTGGCGCTTGCATCTTTCCGACGTCAAAGCATATTCCTTTCCACCTTCTCCGGCTAAAAGGGGTGCAGCCCATGGGTGACCCTCCAACCCTGCCCTGTACCCGGACCCTGTGTGCCTTCCTGGGGCAGCGGGCAATCGTCGGAGCTCAGCCCTACTGCTTGGCACCCCCCCTCTGGAGGCCCCATCTTGGTTCTTGCCCCTCCCTTCCTCACCCGAGCCAGCTTCCTGGCCCTCCCAGGCTGGCTGATGGATGGCCCAGCCCTGGCTGGCTTGACTCAGTCTAGCTTTTCCTCGTGGACTGCCAGGGCCGCCTCCTGTCCTTCTGCTCACCACCCTCGCCTGCCCGGCAGGTTGGGCAAGTGAGTGACTCACACACCTGGGCCCTGTGTGGGCCCAGCCCTGGGAGCCAGTGTACTTACCCTCTGGGCTCCTGCCTGCCCTGCCAGCTACTTCAACCGACAGACGGGACCCTTCCCAATAGAAGGGGGCTGCCCCTGTCACTTGTGCTCCCTTCCCGGAGGACTGCGATTGGACTACACAGGATTGAGGTCAGTTTCCTTTCTGTTTTTAACCATCTCTGCCCCTTGCTGAGTTGGAGGAAAATCTTTTGGAGGTCGTGGGGGAGGGGTCCCCACTATCATTGACACCCTTGTGTGTCAGGCCCAGGGACACCCTACTCCCTCTCAGCAGGTGCTGGAGCTTGGGGCCACCTTGGGATGCATTCGGTGAGGAGAACCATGCTGGGTGCCTCTATGGGTGTGACCCCAACCCTGCAGCCACCTAGCGGGGCAGGTCACGGCAACCTGGAGTGAGAACGGCAGAGGTGGACTGCAAGGGCATGTGTAGGGGGGTACTTTCCTCACTTCCTTCTTAGGGTCACAGAGTGAGGGATGCAGCTTGAGATGGCTTCAGTTCAATGGCATCATTTTACAGCTGGGAAAACTGAGGCTTGGAGGCGAGGGAGTAACTGAGGTGGATTGATGCATTGGTGGTGGAACTGGGGCTGGAAGCCGGACTGGCTGACTCCCTGCCCAGGGCTCCTTCCTTGGTCCTCCTGGCTCCTGGCTGTTTCCCTCTGCTTTTCCCCCCGTTAGCTCTCTCCCATGTCATCCGGGCCTCAGCAGGGAGGAGGCATGCAGCTGGTGGGTGCCATTTCACAGGGGGATTTTGTGGGCTCACAGTTGGAAGGCATTTTGAAGGTCATCCAGGCCATGAACCTCCGACAGGTGGCTGTTTAGCCACAGCTTGACTATCCCTGGGAATGGAGAGCTCACTTTTTTTTCCCCCTGAGATGGAGTTTCCCTCTTGTTGCCCAGGCTGGAGTGCAATGGCACAATCTTGGCTTACCACAACCTCCACCTCCCAGGTTCAAGCGATTCTCCTGCCTCAGCCTCCCGAGTAGCTGGGATTATAGGTATAAGCCACCGTGCCCAGCTAATTTTGTATTTTTAGTAGAGACAGGGTTTCACCATGTTGGTCAGGCTGGTTTCGAACTGCCAACCTCAGGTGATCCACCTGCCTTGGCCTCCCAAAGTGCTGGGATTACAGGCGTAGCGCTCACTGTTTTTGGAGGCAGTCTCTTTTATTTGCATGGCCAGTGTCTGGCAAATTACTGGGCACTTACTTCGTGGTGAGCACTTTGCTAACAAAGTACAGTAGGTGTGTAAATGCCTTTCATCCCCGACACCCCAATGAGGTAAGTGTTATTGGTATCACTCTTATTTTATAGCAGAGGAAACAGGCACAGAGAGGTTAAGTAACTTACTCAAGATTTCACAGCTTGAGGAAGAGGAGCCGAGTTTTGAACCCAGGGAGTATGGTTCCAGGGCTCAGCCAAGGTCTTAGCTGCTGTGCTTGGCTGCTACCATAGGAGAGCGGGACTTCCTGGGGAGGGGGTCCTGCCTGGCATGGTGAAGCTGAGGTCGGAAGGGGGACATTTAGGTGACTGTGTGACGCTCTGGTTGGTTGGCCTCTTGGGGCTGAAATGCCACCATCCAAGCTCTTCTCCTGTCACCTGTTTTGCCTCCTTGGCAGATTACCCTATCCTCACGTAGCCCCCAGCTACCAGAATCCAGGACCAATGACTGATGACTCCCAGGACAGTTGCATGCAACAACAGAGGGAGGGTTGAAAGCTGTGGCTCGGGATCTCCGACACCACTGTCAGGGTTTCCTTGGAGTGTCCTGGGCAAAGGAGGCAGGAGGTGAGAGTGGGCGTGGCAGAGGGGTGGGAGGGGCCTGGGCCCTGCGTCTGTTTCCTTCTTAACATTTTGACCTCCTGGAGTGGCACCTCATGTGCTGCCTGTCCACCCCACCTTGCCCATCTATTTAGGGGAGCTTGGTGATTAATGAGGGCAGCACCTCATCCTACGGTGCTGGACAGTTTACAAAGCCAGCCAACGCCGTCCTGAAGGGTGCTCACAACAGCCTGGGGAGCTGGGACGGGCAGGAATTGTGATAATGCTCATAGTTGAGGGATGGAGGCTCAGAGAGGTCAGGTGAGCTGCCTGGGGCCGCACAGCTAAGTGATGGAACAGAGTCAGATCCTGCCTCCCCAACCTCCCGACCCCCGGCTTCTAACAGAGCATGCTCCACACCAAGGCTGGCTCCTCCTCTATGTGGTTTTTCCTCCAGAGAAATCCTCATCAGGGGCAGAAGTGTCAGGGCTGCTGAGGCAGGGCTGTCTCCCCAGCTTTTGGCCCCTAAATCAGAGTCTCCTGAGGTGGCGGAAGAGAGGGCTACCCCTCTCTTCTGTCCCCGCAAAGGCTTGCTCTGAGTGTGATGCCAGGAGTCCTTCTGGCTGGATCTCTTCAGTTAATGAGACTTTGGGACTTTCAGGGGGACGACTGGCCTGGCTCCATTCACATTCCCGATATCTTCTTCCTAGACTTTCTCTCCAGGGCAGTCATGGGAACAAGAGATTCTTAAATTGATCCCATCCTGTCTTCTCCTTCTCCTAATGATAATACTAATCACAGCAATATTAACTACTAATGCTAGTCATGTTCCTGGTGGCACACGTCTGTGGTCTCAGCTACTCGGGGGGCTGAGATGGAAGGATCGCCTGAGCCCAGAAGTTTGAGGCTGCAGTGAACTGTGATTGCCATTGCTACATTTTCTTTTTCTTTTCTTTTTTTATTTTGGAGATGGGGTCTAGCTCTGTTGCCCAGACTGGAGTGCAGTGGTGTGATCCCGGCTCACTGCAACATCCGCCTCCTGAGTTCAAGTGATTCTCCTGCCTCAGCCTCCCAAGTAGCTGGGACTACAGGCGTCCACCACCACGCCTGGCTAATTTTTGTATTCTCAGTAGAGATGGGGTTTCACCATGTTGGCCAGGCTGGTCTCGAATTCCCGGCCTCAAGTAATCAGCCCGCCTTGGCCTCCTAAAGTGCTGGGGTTACAGGCGTGAGCCACTGCACCCAGCCCACCATTGCTACATTTTTATTTATTGGGCACCCACCGTATACCAAGCTCTGTGCCAGGCATCCTTTAGGCCATAGCTCATTGAGCCCTCCTGGCAACCCCATTTCACAGATGAGGAAGCTGAGGTCCATAAAGATGAGGTCACTTGCCCTGGGTCACATAGCTGGTCAATGACACTGAAATCACCAGTCAGAAAGTTGAAAGCACACTTCACCCAAAGTCATCACCCAAGGTCACGCACTGTTCATGGCACAGCCAAGACTAGAGCCTGGCTTGGCTGAATCCTGATTTCCTGCTCTTCCCACTCAGTGCCTCTGGTTGGGCTACAGTGGGACTTTTGAGCCATGGATTCTAGAGTTGTTTCTGCCTTTATAGGACATTAAACAAGCCACTGAATCTCTTGTGGCCTGGGTCACACCATCTGAGTGCAGGGGCTGGTGATTTATTTCCTGCGAATGATAGTCATGTCTGGGAATGCTTTTCAACACTGGCACATGCACACAGAGAATTAGTATGAAGAGAGGTAATTACCCAAGCCATGTCTCTAGTCTCTTCTGTGACTGAAAGCTTTGATATTTAATCCTTAGAATGAACTTGGACCTCCGGATATGGTGGCTCATGCCTGTAGTCCCAGCACTTTGGGAGGCTGAGGCAGATGGATCACATGAGGTCAGGAGTTCGAGACCAGCCTGGTGAACATGGCAAAACCTCATCTCTACTAAAATACAAAAATTAGCTGGGCAGAGTGTTGTGCACCTGTAATCCCAGCTACTCAAGAAGCTGAGGCAGGAGAATCGCTTGAACCTGGGAGGTGGAGGTTGCAGTGAGCTCAGATTGTGTCACTGCACTCCAGCTTGGGTGACAGAGGGAGACTCCATCTCAAGAAAAAAAAAAAAAAAAAAAAAGAATGACCTTGGACCAGACTGGGCAACATAGTAAAACCCCAACTCTACAAAAAACAAACAAACAAAAATTAGCCTGGTATGGTGGCTCACCTGTTGTCCCAGCTTCTCAGGAGGCTGAGGTAGGAGGATCACTTGAGCCCAGGAGGTCGAGGCTGCAGTGAGCCAAGATGGCACTACTGCACTCCATCCTGGGAAGCAGAGTGAGACCCTGTCTCAAGGAAAATTATATATATATATATATATATGTGTGTGTGTGTGTGTGTGTGTGTGTGTGTGTATAAAATGACTTTGGGATGCAGGAACACAAGCCATGTTCTTTTTTTTTTTTTTTTTTTTTTTTTTTTTGAGACGGAGTCTCACTCTGTCGCCCAGGCGGGAGTACAGTGGCCGGATCTCAGCTCACTGCAAGCTCCGCCTCCCGGGTTTATGCCATTCTCCTGCCTCAGCCTCCCAAGTAGCTAGGACTACAGGCGCCCGCCGCCTCGCCCGGCTAGATTTTTGTATTTTTTAGTAGAGACGGGGTTTCACCAGGTTAGCCAGGATGCTCTCGATCTCCTGACCTCGTGATCCGCCCGTCTCGGCCTCCCAAAGTGCTGGGATTACAGGCTTGAGCCACCGCGCCCGGCCAAGCCATGTTCTATTGTAGGGAAGCTGAGACTCAGAGACATGAACTCCCTCACTCAAGGTCATAGGACCAGCAGATGGGGAACCAAGGATTTGAACTTGGTCTGGTCTTCATGTTCCCGGAAGTAAGCACCTCCCATCACGTAGAGAGGCAGCTCCCCGGGGAATGGGAGTCTCCCAGGGTACTCGGACGAGAAGCAGTGAACAAGTTTGGAGCATGGACTCCTTGGATTCCAGGAGACCAGGCTTATAGGAACACAGTTTAGGAGCTTAGCAGGTAGGTCTGAGACAGGTGGCCTGGTGCTGCCACCAAGTAAGTCCCCTTCTCCCCTGCTCAGGCCTGCTCCCATTTTTTCCTTCAGCAGAATGACAGAGACCCCCTTCCCCCATCCGTCCTGGTCTCAGAAACAGAGGCAGCCTTTGTTTCAAGGGGAACCAAGAAAACAGGGAACTCTCCGGACCACACTGTGACCTGCTCTGCAGGTAACCCTGGTCCTTCCTCCTGGCCCAGCCAAACCCAGCTCAGCTACTGTAGAGACATCCGATACCCCAGCAGGGGGAGGGAGGAGAGGGAGGGAGCCAGTGGGGTTAAGTAGGAGCCCCTGCCCACCTTCTCCCTCCCCATCTTAGTCTACCCTGTCCCTCCCCGTGAGCAATGTTGTAATTAAATCTGATAAGCATCCATTCTATCTGGTAAAAAGGGTCCCAATGTCATGGTTGGTTTGAGCCAATTGGGATGGGGGATGGGACCCTAGGCTGGAAGCCAGGAGGCTGCCTCTGCTCCCCACTCTATTCTTCATGCCCTGCATGACCTTGAGCAAATGCTTGCCCTCTTGGGGCCTCAGTTTCTCTCTCTAGGAAAGCAGGATGTTGGCTTGAGCCATGGGTTCTAGCCTTGTTCCTGGTGGCACACGCTTGTGGTCCCAGCTACTCGGGAGGCTGAGATGGAAGGATCACCTGAGCCCAGAAGTTCCAGGCTGCCGTGAGCTGTGATGACACCACTGCGCTCCAGCCTGGGCAACAGAGCGCGACTCCTTTCCAAATAAAGAAATAAAATCATTTTCTTAATATTTTTTTTTTTTTTTTAAAGAGGCTGAGTGCTGTGGCTCATGCCTGTAATCCCAGCACTTTGGGAGGCTGAGACGGGCAGATCACTTGAGATCAGGAGTCTGAAACCAGCCTGGCCAACATGGTGAAACCTCATCTCTGCTAAAAATACAAAAATTAGCCAAGAATGGTGGCGTGCGCCTGCGTCCCAGCCACTCTGGAGGCCAAGGCGGGAGAATTGCTTGAACTCTGGAGGTGGAGGTTGCAGTAAGCTGAGATCCCGCCACTGCACTCTAGCCTGGATGACAGAGCGAGACCATCTCTCTCAAAAAAAAAAAAAAAAAAAAAGTAAAGAAAACCAGGAGGAAAATAACTAGAGGGCAATAACTCCCTCCACCCCACCCCCGATTCCTCAGGGCCCTGCCAGCTCTGAAAGTCTCTGAATTGCTCGAATGGGTGGCTCCCGGGTGCCCTCTCTGTGTTCCCTGCCAGTGCTCCCTCTCTGTCCTCCCTGCATGGCCGCAAAGCCCAGGGAGCGCAGGAATGCGGGGGAGGTTCTTATTGCTTCTGATTTTCGGGGGACTGGCCAAGACTGGAGCGATCTCTGTGAAAACCTGCCCCTAGTCTGTGTGGCCAATTTTTGGAATAAACCCGGAATGCCAACGTTTGCGGGAGAAGAGGCCTCCTAAGTCCTTTCCACCTTATTAGTGGACAAATTTGGACTTTTTGGTCAGACTTGGGTTCAAATCTCAGCTCTGTCCCTTCAGATGGTGTGAACTTGGTTGAGTCACTTGGTCTCACTGAGGTGTTGAGAGGGTTGAGAGTTATCCCAGGCAGATCACTAAGCCTGGTGCATAGCAAATGCTCAATGAAAGGAAGGCCATGTCTTGGCACCAGGTTTGCCCCAACTCCGTTTCTGACAAATAGACAAGGCTGGCTGGGCGCAGTCACTCACACCTGTAATCCCAGCACTTTGGGAGGCCAAGGTGGGTGGATTGCTTGAGCCCAGGAGTTTCAGATCAGCCTGGGCAACATGGTGAAACCCCATCTCTACTGAAAATATGAAAATTAGTCAGACGTGGCGGTGTGTGCCTGTAGTCTCAGCTACTTAGAGGCTGAAGCATGAGAATTGCTTGAGCCTGTGAGACAGAGTTTGCAGTGAGCCAAGATCACACCACTGCACTCCAGCCTGGACAAGAGCGAGACCCTGTCTCCAAAAGAAAAAAAAAAGACAAGGCTCAGGGATGGCAGGATGCCTCGTTGTGCTGTCTTGGACAGCAATGACTTGTTCCATTCAGGCGGTGGATGTCTCTAAGTGGGGCAGGGATCCCACTCTGCTTTCTAGCCTTTATCTCTTCTTCATTTTCTTGAAAAGTTGTTCTGGAAACTACGAAACTGGGCCACAGGCCTCCATGCCTGCTTTTCTGGGACTACTGGGTTGTTTCATCTCTGAGTCTTGCTTCTCCCACAGGAAACTGGAAGCCCTGGGCTCTGATCAGGGAATGCAGGGGTGGGGGAAGGGGGCAACCTGCTTCACATTGATCTCACCCCAGAACCGAGTGGCTGGCTGACGCCGCTGATCAGAATTCATGTGGTCAGAGGATTTGTGGGTCGGCATGAGATCTTTTAATACGCCAGAGAATCATCTCCCTAAAGTTCTAGGCTCCTGGCGGGTGCCCCACACACAATTCTGAGACAGCATCCAGGGAATGGGCTGGGATTGACTCTGAATAGAACTTGAGAGTCTGGCAAGGCTCTGTTCCCAGGCCCCACCCTGGAGCCACAGGGCAGGGAGCTCGCTACATTGGAGACATTTTATGGCGCCACCCGTACCCCCCAGCCGGAGCTCATCCAGAGACCTGCAGTTTGGGATTGAGCAGGTTAAATTCCCAGTGGCTTCTGGGAAAATGCTTGATCAGACTCTGTATGCTGCTATCTTTACTGAGCTCTCTCAAAGTTCATCACCCCCAGGACGCTCCTTTTTTTTTTTTTTTTTTTTTTTTCCTACCCCTAAAACATCAACATACTCTTCTCTACTTTGCCTGGAATCCTTGCGAGGGGATTTTCCAGTTAGCAGAAAAACTGCATCCAGTTTCCGACCTATTCACTGAGGGGGTGGGTGACTGGGAAAGGAGGGTTATTGCCCTCTAGTGCTTTTCCTCTTCCTTTTCTTTTTTCTTTTCTTTTCTTTTCTTTTCTTTTCTTTCTTTCTTTCTTTCTTTCTTTCTTTCTTTCTTTCTTTCTTTCTTTCTTTCTTTCTTTTTCTTTCTTTCTTTCTTTCTTTCTTTCTTTCTTTCTTTCTTCTCTCTCTCTCTCTCTCTCTCTCTCTCTCTCTTTCTTTCTTTCTTTCTTTCTTTTTTTTTTTGAGATAGAGTCTCACTCGGTCATCCAGGCTGTAATGCAGTGGCACGATCTCGGCTCACTGCAACCTATGCCTCCGGGGTTCAAGCGATTCTCCTGCCTCAGTCTCCTGAGTAGCTGGGACCACAGGCATAAGCCACCATACCTGGCTAATTTTCGTATTTTTAGTAGAGATGGGGTTTTGCCATGTTGGTCTCAAATTCCTGAACTCAAGTGATCTGCCTGCCTTGGTCTCCCAAAGTGCTAGGATTATAGGTGTGAGCTGCTGCACCCGGCCCCTTTCCTTTCCTCTTGGTTTTCTTTACTTTAAAAAAATTCATTAAGATAATTATTTTCTTTGTTTGTTTATTTATTTATTTGAAACAGAGTCTTGCTCTGTCCCCCAGGCTGGAGTACAGTGGCATGATCACAGTTCATTGCAGCCTTGAACTCCCGGGCTCGAGTGATCCTCCCACCTTAGCCTCCCAAGTAGCTAGGACCACAGGCGTACACCACCATGCCTGTATAATTTATTTTTACTTTTTGTAGACTATGTTGCCCAGGCTGGTCTTGAACTCCAGGGCCCAAGAGATCCTCCCACCTTGACCTCTTAAAGTGTTACAGGCATAAACCACTGTGCTCATCCTCCTTTTGGTTTTCAATTGTATTCATCTGTCCATCCATCTATCCATCCATCTATCCATCCATCCATCCAGCCAGCCAGCCATCCAGACATCCTCCATCCATCCATTTGTCCACCACCCAAAATTTTCATCCATCCATCCATCCTCCATCCATTCATTCATCTAAAGACTGTTTATTGAATTCCTCTTCTATGCCAGGCACTGCATTCTGGAGACACAGCTCTGTGCACTGGATACATGATCCTGCCCTCAGGAGGATTACAGTATAGCAGGGGTAACAGACAATTTAACAAGCACTATAGTACTTGGTGCTACGGCTTAACGTCTCTGCTTATCGGTGTGCTCATCTGTTATGTGGGGTGGTTCCAGTACTTACTTCATGGGATTATTGTGTTTCCGTGGCATAATACAGTAAAGGGCTGGCTCAGGTCTTGTCGTGTAGCCAAGTGTTCAATAAATGTTAGCCATGTTGATGGTGATGCAGATGATGATTAAGATCATTTTGTTTTGTTTTGTTTTGTTTGAGACGGAGTCTCGCTCTGTTGCCCAGGCTGGAATGCAGTGGCACAGTCTTGGCTCACTGCAACCTCTACCTCTTGGGCTCAAGCGATCTCCTGCCTCAGCCTCCCAAGTAGCTAGGACTACAGGCACGTACCACTACACCCAGCTAATTTTTGTATTTTTAGTAGAAACAGGGTTTCACTATGTTGGCCAGGCTGGTCTTGAACTCCTGACCTCAAGTGATCCACTTTCCTTGGCCTTCCTTGGCCTCTCATGCCTTGGGTTTACAGGCATGAGCCACCACATCCGGCCAATTAAGATCTTTTAACACAGGGTCTGGCATTAACTAGTTAACCAGATGTATCCATGAGTTGTTCTGAGCAGTTGGCTTGTCCTTGGCAGCCACAGACAGTAGAAGGCATGGTGACATAGGGCAGACCCCAAGCCAGCTTCTCAGGGTGGGGAAGCCTGTGAGCAAACCACCTCCACAAAAGTGCTGTGGATGCCAGCAGTGGCTTCTGGGCTGGGTCTAAGGGGTTCTTCAGGGAAGCCTGGGCCACCACAGCTGCCTATCTGGTTTGCCCAGTTAGGAGCTGGTTGAGAAGCATCCGAGGGCAAAATGACCCATGAGATGAAGAGCTGTGGACTGCCTTCGCAGGGGCTGGGGCAGGCTATCTGGGAAGTTCCTGGGAGCTCAGAGGAGAGGGGTGGCACTGGAGGATGAGAGGAGGCAGCTATAAGTGAGGCTCTAAGCAGAGCAGCCAGGAATGATTGGGGGTCCCTGGTAACCTTCCATGGGGCTTATGGGGCCATGGGGCCAGGATCATATCAGTCTTTTTTTTTTTTTTTTTTTTTTTTTCTGAGACGCAATCTTGCTCTTGTTGCCTAGGCTGGAGTGCAGTGGGACGATCTCGGCTCACTGTGACCTCTGCCTCCCAGGTTCAAGCGATTCTCCTGCCTCAGCCTCCTGAGTAGCTGGGATTACAGGCGCCTGCCACCATGCCTGGCTAATTTTTGTATTTTTAGTAGAGATGGGGTTTCACCATGTTGGCCAGGCTGGTCTTGAACTCCTGACCTCAGGTGATCCACTCGTCACGGCCTTCCAAAATGCTGGGATTACAGACGTGAGCCACTGCACCTGGCCACACAGCAGTCTTGTTTCTTTTACTGGCGGCTCCTGGAATGGTGCTGGGCACACCCTAGGCACCTGGGATGTTTGCTGAATACATGCCAAGTCTTTATTGGGATGGTTTGGTCTCACTGTCATGCTGGCTTACCTGGAAGGAACAGTGGTTCTGGAACCAGAGAGAAGAGAGTTCAAACCCTGGCACCCCCACTTACCAGCTCTGCGGGACAATGGGTAAGACATTTCCCCTTTCTGAGCCTCAGTTTCCTCATCTGCAGAATAGGAATTGCAATATCAACATTGAGGGTTGTTGTGTAGATAGGAGATGGTACATGGGGTGGTGAGGTTGGCACTCAGAAGGTACCCATGAAGGAGCAGCTGTTATTGTCGTTATCCATGCATCTGTGGTGACACCCAGGGTTGTAAGCCAGTACTGTGGGATTGAGAAGGTGGGGATAGAGTGTCTGCTGGACCTACATTGCGAAGTTTTGGGGCAGTGTGGTGGGGGACAGTCAGATAGACCTGGAATCTTTTGTTTACTTGCTGTGTGACCTCAGGCATGCTACTTACCTTTCTGGACCTCAGTTTCTTGTATGAAAAAGGAGATCTTGAAAGCAGCCATTCTGGTTGGGCGTGGTGGCTCATGCCTGTAATCCCAGCAACTGGGGAGGCCAAGGTGGGTGGATCACTTGAGGTCAGGAGTTTGAAACCAGCCTGGCCAACATGGTGAAAACCCCGAATACAAAAATTAGCCGGGCATGGTGGCGGGCGCCTAGAATCCCAGCTACTTGGCAGGCTGAGGCAAGAGAATTGCTTGAACCTGGGAGGCAGAGGTTGCAATGAGCCGAGATCGTGCTACCGTACTACAGACTAGGTGACAGAGCAGAGCAAGACTCCATCTTAAAAAAGAAAAAAAAAAAAAAAAGAAGGCAGACATTCTACAGAGTTCTTGCAGTAGTCAATGGGATCATGCATTAAGACTGCAGAGCCTGGCATATGGTAAATGTAGACAGATGCAGAATAAAAGTGGGGACATCATCAGCACAGGTGGCCTTCAGAGGAGGAATGGGGTGAAAGGTCTTTGGAGGGGTGAATGTGGGATACAGTGGGGACTCTGGGTTTCGGCGGAGGGAAGGGGCTCAGGGCCTCTTTCATGTCATGTCCCTGACGTGCTAAGTCTCCCTTCCAAGGTGACCCACCCCCTGTGCCTCTGCTGACCCACTAGGTGGGTCAACATGACCATCCTGGGCTTTCGGGTCTCAGAAGATGTCATATCTGGGAGCTTAACCTCTTGAGTTTTGGGGGAAGACTTGGGCAAGCTTAACCAGAGGTCACACAGTCTGGGGGAAGGAGCATGGACTCTGGATTTAAACCCCAGCTCTTTCACTCTCCCACTGTGTGACCTTGAACAAGCCACTTAACCTCTCTGGGCCTCTGTATTTATTCACAAAGCAGGATAGAGCCACCTTCCTTGCAGGGTTGCCTGGAGGCGTGGCACACAGTGGGCCTCTGTAAACGGGAGAGATGGGTGTGATTCCATGCCGCCTCCACACAGCCTCCGCAGAGGGCAAGGGAGTAGATGTTAATGAGCTCTGGGGCTGGTCCAAAAAGCCAGTCTATAAAACCCCTGCCTGCAGCTTCTGGTGTGTTGCTCATGGGAGTTTATGTGAAGGACACAGCCGGATAACAGCCCATTGTTCTGAGTGGGGATGGTTTTATGACTCTTAGAAAGCGTCTTTCATCTGGGAGACCAGGGAGCTTATGGAGCCTCCCCGCCCTGGGCAGTGAAACTGTGGGATGATGAAGGTTTCTGGGGCTGGTGCCAGGCTGCAGCCATGGCCAGGCCCTCCTACCACAGCCCAGGCCAGCCAGTGGGAGCTGAGCACCCGCCCCCCGCCACCCACCAAGTGTCACTGAAGTCTCTCTCTAGGCCCAGGCCAAGGCCCTGCCCTCCTGAGGACCTCTTGCCCTGGCCCACAGTCTCCAGCCAGGTCTGCTTGGCAAGGCTGGAGGTTCATTGTGTCCCCTGGGCTCTCTCCCTGCTTCCTCTCCTCAGCAGCCAGTGACACATTCCCTCTATCTTTATGGTAACTTCTAGAACAGGCCCTCTGCCCTGTCTGCCATCAGCTGACCAGCAACTCTTATGCCTGGGAGCCTGGCCTGGTGCTCTGAGCCCTGGGTTGGAGCAGTAATCTGATGCCAGGAAGCAAAGACCTTGTCTCCTTGTCCTTTCTGGCTCCTTGGCCAGGCCCCAAGCCGAGAAATGCAACCTCCCCTTGGCTCAGCAGACAGCCCCAAGTGCTCTGCCTGTTATCCCTAGAGGAGGCTGCAGATACCCCTGAGGAGTAGGTGGCCCCCTGGGGCCTGCGGGCTTTGGCCTGCTGGGTAGAGAAGCTGTATGTGTTTGCAGCTGCCTCTGATACCCCAGCCCACATTTACCCTGTGCTAAGGCTTTGTCCTTTGTCCCTTTCCCTTTGACCTTTTCTTTTTTCTTTCTTTTTTTTTTTTTGAGATAAAGTCTCGCTCTGTTGCCCAGGCTGGAGTGAAGTGGTGTGATCTCGGCTCACTGCAACCTCTGCTCCGCAGGTTCAAGCTATTCTCCTGCCTCAGCCTCCTGAGTAGCTGGGACTATAGGCGCAGACCACCTCACCCAGCTGATTTTTGTATTTTTAGTACAGACGGGGTTTCACCATATTGGCGAGGCTGGTCTCGAACTCCTGACCTCAGGTAATCCGCCTACCTCGGCCTCCCAAAGTGTTGGGGTTACAGGTGTGAATCACTGTACCCGCGCCCCTCCCCCGCTTGGTCTTTTCTGTTTTAGGAGATACAGGAAGGTTAAAGCAGGGTGCTGGGGATACCTTGTGCCTTAATTGGTCACTCTTCTTGCACAGGACTCAGGAATGGCCCCTTCGTCCTGCACCAGGACAGTAGCCAGGGACAAACAGCACCACCCGAATATTCATCTCTCCTCTCATCATAGGCTTCTTTGCTTTCAAGGAATAAAAATCCACTCAAGTGGTTCAAGTGAAGGGGTGCTGAGTAAGAACAGGTCATTTTGACGAACATTCAAGGCTAGGACACAGTGTCTTTGTGCCTCAGTTTCCTCATTGGTAAAATGGGGATAAAAGTATCCACTTTATAGGGTTCCTGTGAGGATTAAATGAGCTAATACATGTGAAGTGTTTAAACAGAACCTGGTATATAAAGAGTGCTGTTAGGCGTTTGCTATTATTATTTTATCATTATTTTTGTAGAGATGGGGTCTTGCTATGTTGCCCAGGCTGGTCTTGAACTCTTGGGCTCAAGCAATCCTCCCAACTTGGCTTCCCAAAGTGCTGAGATTATAAGCGTGAGCCACTGTGCCAGCCTGCCGTGGTTATTTTGACACTGCATCACCAGGAGAATGGGCTACTCACACTAGTCTCTCCTGACACTAAGTCCCGTAAAGGAGCAGCTCAGGGAAGTCAGGCTTCCTTCCGCCTGATCCCCTGGGACACCTGTGGCTGTGTCTTTGACCTTAGCTTGCTTCCCCCCAAATGCAGGTCCTGGATTATGAAGAACCTAGAAGACTTCAGGGGTTGCTTAGTGCATCCCAGCTCCCCTCAAAATTCCTGTCCTATTGAACAGGGGCAGGAATGTTATGGGAAGAGGGTTTCAACTTGGTAAGACAGACTCTATCATCCTCATTTGTAAGCAAAATGTGACCCATTCTCTCTTTGATACTAGCCTGTTCACGATTGGCTTGATGACGTAGTGCATAACAAGGACTGGCTGCTGGCTCGGCACTCTCCATTCATACTGCCTATGCGAGGCGGGTATCCAGACTTGGGAAGTCCACATTCCCATCCACCCACTTTCTTTCTTTCTTTTTTTTTCTTTTTTCTTTTTTTTTTTTGAGACGGAGTCTCGCTCTGTCGCCCAGGCTGGAGTGTAGTGGCCGGATCTCAGCTCACTGCAAGCTCCGCCTCCCAGGTTTACACCATTCTCCTGCCTCAGCCTCCCGAGTAGCTGGGACTACAGGCGCCCGCCACCTCGCCCGGCTAGTTTTTTGTATTTTTTAGTAGAGACGGGGTTTCACTGTGTTAGCCAGGATGGTTTCGATCTCCTGACCTCGTGATCCGCCTGTCTCGGCCTCCCAAAGTGCTGGGATTACAGGCTTGAGCCACCGCGCCCGGCCTCTTTTTTTTTCTTGAGACGGAGTCTTGTTCTGTCTCCCAGGCTGGAGTACAGCAGCATGATCTTGGCTCACTGCAACCTCCGCCTCCCGGGTTTAAGAGATTCTCCTGCCTCAGCTTCCTGAGTAGCTGGGATTACAGGCAGCTGCCACCACGCCTAGCTAATTTTTGTATTTTTAGTGGAGACGAAGTTTCGTCATGTTGGCCAGGCTGGTCTTGAACTCCTGACCTCAAGTGATCCACCCACCTCAGACTCCCAAAGTGCTGGGATTACAGATGT
Organism: Chlorocebus sabaeus; assembly: GCF_047675955.1. Classification (NCBI taxonomy): domain Eukaryota; kingdom Metazoa; phylum Chordata; class Mammalia; order Primates; family Cercopithecidae; genus Chlorocebus; species Chlorocebus sabaeus. The sequence goes on along the minus strand of NC_132923.1, from coordinate 119,528,645 downwards.
GAGTCATTGTGCCTTGCCAGCCAACATGCCCAGCCCACCCATTTTCTGTTTTTTTGTTTGTTTGTTTGTTTTTGTTTTTTTTTTGGGAGAAGGAGTCTTGCTCTGTCGCCTGGGCTGGAGTGCAGTGACACAATCTCAGCTCACTGCAACCTCCGCCTCCTGGGTTCAAGTGATTCTCCTGCCTCAGCCTCCCTAGTAGCTGGGATTGCAGGCGCGTGCCACCACGCCCAGCTAATTTTTATATTTTTAGTGGAGACAGGGTTTTGCCATATTGGCCAGGCTGGTCTCAAACTCCTGACCTCAGGTGATCCGTCTGCCTTGGCCTCCCAAAGTGCTGAGATTACAGGTGTGAGCCACCATGCCCAGCCAGTTTCTTTTCTACGGCAGAGGTAGATCAAACTTTTTGATCTACTTTTTTGATCACCCTCAAACTTTTTGGCATCAGGAACTGGTTTCGTGGATGTGGAAGACAATTTTTCCACAGTTGGGGTTGGGGGATGGTTTCGGGATGATTCGAGTGCATGACATTTATTGTACACTTTATTTCTATTATTACATTGTAATATATAATGAAATAATTATACAACTCACCATAATGTAGAATCAGTGGAAGCCCTGAGCTTGTTTTCCTGTAACCAGACGGTCCCATCTGGGGGTGATGGGAGACAGTGACAGATCATCAGGCATTAGATTCTCATAAGGAGCGTGCAATCTAGATCCCTCACATGTGCAGTTCACAATAGGGCTTGTGGTCCTCTGAGAATCTAATGCCACCGCTGCTTATCTGACAGGAAGCAGATCTCAGGTGGTAATGTGAGTGATGGGAGTGGCTGTAAATACACATGAAGCTTGCTTACCTGCCACTCACCTCCTGCTGTGTGGCCTGGTTCCTAACAGGCCACAGACTGGTTCTGGTCCATGGCCAGGGGATTGGGGACCCCTGCACTATGGAGCTGACTGGTGGGAGTGGGGCCAGACTGGGAGGCAGCAGCGAGGGCCCTGGGTCCCCATCTTGGCTTTTCCACCAGATTGCTGAGCAACCTTGGACAGGTCACCTAGCCTCTCTGACCAGGGAAATACCACCCCTGTACGCCCTCATTCCCTTTCCCAGGTCAGCAGTGGAGACAAGGAGGACGGACGCCTGAGTCCCATCCAGATGTAATGTATCATCGATGATTTTGCTTACACAATAAATCCTGCCCTCACCAGAGTGCTCAGTGAGTGGGTGATTCTGGTTAATTGAATGTTCTGGGACATGGAAATGTTCCCAGAAATCCTTTTTGTTCCTTTTGTGGCTATTGAAACCCATCCACTCATCTATTCAGCACATATTTGTCTCCTGTCTATGCTGCAGCAGGTTTTGGAGCAGGTGCCGGGGATACCACCCGGAATGAAACAACAGAGTCCGGCCTCCGTGGATTCACAGTCCGGGGAGGAGACACATGGCAAACATGCCACCACACATGGTAGGTAGGGCACACTGACCAGGGAATGCAGGCTGCGGGTAGGAACCAGGGGCCCAGTGCGGAAGTCCTTGGAAAGAGCTCCCAGAGAAGGTGCTATTTATGTTGACAGCACTAAAAAGCAATTAACCATAGTGTCTGGGGGATGGAGTAGTCAGGGGTATTCCAGCTGAGGGCAAAGGCTCAGAGAAACACCTGTGCATTCATTTGTGCTGTGGAGGTTAGAGTGTACAACTGGGGTAGGGCACAATGGCTCACACCTGTAATCCTGGCACTTTGCGAGGCCAAAGTGGGAGGATCACTTAAGTCCAGGAGTTCAAGACCAGCCTGGGCAACATAATGAAACCCCATCTCTACAAAAAAAATACAAAAATTAGCAGGGCATGATGGTGTGCACCTGTAGTCTCAGTTAGGAGGTTGTGGTAGGAGGGTCACTTAAGCCTGGGAGGTGGAGGTTACAGTGAGCTGAGATCACATCATTGCACTCCGGCCTCAGTGACACAGCAAGACTCTATCTTCAAAAAAGAAAAAAAAGAATGTGCTTTTGGGAAAGTGAGAGTGAAGAGGCAGGTGCATGTCAGGAGGACAAGAGTATGTGAGGATGTGGCCTGCTGAGGGCTGGCCTGGACTGCGAGGGCTGCAGGTTTATTTATTTTCCAGCGTATGTTTTGTGATGTGATTCTTTCTCATCAAAGTGGAGAGTAGAGGGGGAAAATGAAATTAAAACACTAAATCACAGAGGAGGGGCCTCAAATCAGAGGAGTGACAGAGGGCTGGGAGTGACACTGACAAGTAGAGAGCACAGCTGTGTCTAAAGGGCCACCACTCCTGGGGCCCTGCAGAGTGTGGCCATGGGGGAATGTGGACCTGGCATTATCAGATCTTCAGATTTGTTAAGATAAGCTAAAAATCTGGCTTTTAATTTTTTTTTTTTCAGAGACAGGGTCATGCTGTTGCCTAGGCTGGGGTGCAGTGGTGGGATCATGGCTCACTGCAGCCTCAAACTCCTGGGCTCAAGTGATCCTCTCACCTCAGCCACCTGAGCAACTGGGACTACAGGCATGCACTACTGCATCTGGCTAGGTTTATTTTTCATTTTTGTAGAGATGGGGTGTCTCCCGATGTTGCCCAGGCTGGTCTAAAATGCCTGGCCTCAAGCAATCCTCCTGCCTTGGCCTCCTAAAGTGCTGGGATTATAGGCATGAGTCACTGCTCCTGGCTGCAATCTGACTTTTTATGGGAAATCTCCCAATGACTAAATGATGGCAACTGACAACAACAAGAAAACCACTATAGGGAAAACAAAATGCTTCTGCAGACTCAATTTGTTTTATGAGCAGGTGGTTTGGAACCCTAGACCCAGAGGGTTCTATTGATAAGGGTTCTAGGGTGTCCTTTAGAATCCATTATGATCCTCTAATGAGTATGCCCCTAAACTGTGCTGGACTCTAGGGGGACAATGGGGGTCTGGGGCATGACCCCTGCCCTCAAGGCTGTATCATAGCTGCCCTCAAGCTAGATGGGTCAAATCAGTTATCACCCAGAGCCAACTTATAACAAAAGGACTAGGTGCTATAGAGCTCGGGCGGGGGGGAGGGGGGAGATCAGGGAATGGAGGAGGCCATGTGAAAAGGCCTCCTGGGGATTCTGGGCCTTGTGATGGTTCTTGGAGGGGAGGGTAACACTCAGTACAACCAAAGAAGGTAAGGGCATCCTGAGCTGGAGGAGTCAGACATTTCAGGATCAGATGAGAAATAAGATAATAAAGGAGGCTGGGCACGGTGACTCACACCTGTAATCCCAGCACTTTGGGAGGCCGAGATGGGATGATCTCTTGAGCCCAGGAGTCCAAGACCAACCTGGATAACATAGTAAGACCACCATCTCTACAAAAAAAAAAAAAAAAAAAAAAAAAAAAAAAAAAAATTAGCTAGGCATGGCTACCTGGCAATACAGGCACTACAGGCACCACCATGCCCGCACCTGCAGTCCCAGCTACTCAGGAGGCTGAGGCAGGAGGATTGCTTGAGCCCAGGAGTTTGAGGTTATATTGAGCTGATTGTGCCAGCCTGAGCCACAGGGCAAGACCCAGTCTCTTTTTTTGAGACAGAGTCTCTTTCTGTCACCCAGGCTGAAGTGCAGTGGCATGATCTTGGCTTACTGCAACCTCCGCCTCCCAGGTTCACGTGATTCTCCTGCCTCAGCCTCCTGAGTAGCTGGGATTACAGGCGCACACCACCACACCCGGCTAATTTTTTGTGTATTTTTAGTAGAGACAGGGTTTCACTATGTTGGCCAGACTGGTCTCAAACTCCTGACCTCGTGATCTGCCCGCCTCGGCCTCCCAAAGTGCTGGGATTACAGGTGTGAGCCACCGCGCCCAGCCAAGACCCAGTCTCTTAAAGGAAGGAAGGAAGGAAGGAAGGAAGGAAGGAAGGAAGGAAGGAAGGAAGGAAGGAAGGAAGGAAGGAAGGAAGGAAGGAAGGAAGGAAGGAAGGAAGGAAGAAAGAAAGAAAGAAAGAAAGAAAGAAAGAAGAAAGAAAGAAAGAAAGAAAGAAAGAAAGAAAGAAAGAAAGAAAGAAAGAAAGAAAGAAAGAAAGAAAGAAAGAAAGAAAAAAAACAGATAGCCAAGGAAGGGGTTGGAGTAAATTGTGTAAGACTGCGATGTTGATCTGGGACGTGTACTTGGCTCTGGCACATGTACTTGGCTCTGGCTATGACAGCAGGACCCAAAAGTCCATATTCTGGTCCAAAGCTTAATACCATGAGCCTGAGGTCACTCAATGGACATCTGAAGTGTTCTTCCTGCTTTGCTAGCATCCCCAAATCTCTCCTGTCTGCTGTCCTGCCATCATTTATTCACATCAGGGCAGGGGCCGTGCCTGTTGTGTTCACTGATGTCTCCTGCATGACTAGAACGATGTGTGGAACAGAGCAAAAATGCTCAAAGAATATCCACCGCCTATTACTATGAGCCAGTGTTGCCCTAGCCTGGGGCTTAGGACGACTCTGTGGTGCTTATGTTCTTGTGTGGAGAGGGATAATAAACAAACCGAGTCGGTGAATAAGATGATTTCAGAGTGTGGCCTGTGTGACTTGTCTCGCTGCACTGTAGCCTTGTGTTTATTTGTGTCTTCTCCTAAGCCTATGAGCTCCGAGGGGGCGGGGCTGGGGTCTGTCTGCTTCCTCCTCTCATTGGTAGCCCCTGAGGTTGGTGCCTGACAAATAGGGAGTACTAAAAAAAAAAAAAAAACCAAACAACAACAACAACAACAAAAAAACGTTTTTGCCGGTTGTAGGCTGTAAGGAACACAAGCTGAAAATGATTTCAACCTACATGCACCTGTACCCTTTGGAGGCTGCAGAACTTATCATTATCAACCCAGGAGTAATTGCTGATAAGCCCGCGTGTGAATTTCCTTGCAAATAGAGAGGTAGCGGGGGAGTGTTTAACAACAACGCCGATAATCTTAATTAATGACCTGATAACTGTAATTAATTGCATCATATCCAGAGGCCCTCTTTGGAATTTCAGGAGGGAGTACCTAGTGTTTGGCAGCTTTGGAGCTGCAAAGGCAGAGGAGTGATAGGATCTCAGTCCCAGCACTTTGCTGCTCAGTGAGCTTTGCCAAGTTACTCACAGTTCTGAGCCTCAGTTTTCTTCTGGGGAAAATGGGGCTACATCACTGGGGTGTTGTCAGTCTCAAAGCCGCTAATGCCTGAACCCGCCAGGGTTGTTCTTGGAGGTTAGGGTGCATGGCTGCAAGGTTCCCCATGTTGCCATGGCGGGGGTGGGAGGGCAGTAGGGGGCCGCTGAGACTGGTTGAGGGGCAGGTCATAAGTCTAGGGTTTCCCCTGGGGCCGACCCAGGAATCTCTCACCCATTTGGGGGAACCTCAGGGCAAAATGTTGAAGCGGGGGAGAAGCCAGCACCCTGCGCGCCTGCGGGATCTCTCCGCGGGAGAACGGGGGAAGGAGAAGCGGGAGGCGGGAAGCGGGGACCCCGGGGTGGGTGAAGGAGCGAGGAGGTCGTCGTGTGGCCGGGGACGGGCCCCATCCCCGCGGGCCTCAGTTTCCTCCCTGTACTGTGGGGGGCCGGGTGGGCTGCCGGGACCGCTGGGGGCTCGCAGCGGGTTGAGGGAGGCCCCATCTCCCTCGCGGCGCGCTCGGAGCAGGGAGGGGGCGCGGCGGCCGCGGCCCCGGCCACCAGGGGTTAAGCGGTGACCTCAGCCGCGGCGCCCCGGGACCGGGCGGGTGGGGGCGGCGCCGCGTCGCGCACGGCAGCGGCGGCGGGACCAGGCCTCGGAGCGCGGCGGGCGCGGGCGCAGTCCCGGCGGGCCCGGACCTCGCGGGCGGGCGGGCGGCGCGGCCATTGGCTCGGGCGGCGGCGGCGGCGGCGGCGGCGGTGGGGGCGCCGTCCCGGCCATGGGCGCCCGCGGCGGCCTGAGGAGCTGGAGGCGCGGCGCCGGCCGCCGAGCGCCTTTGTGAGCGGCGCGCATGACAAAGGCGCGGGCCCGGGCGGCCGAGGCGGGTGAGTGAGCGCGGGGGCCCTGCCTCCGCGGGATCCTCGCGTGTCCCCGAGTCTGCGAGTGCGGGGGAGGCGCTCCAGGCGCCGGGGTCCTCCGGAGGTCCCGGGCGTGTCGCCGTGGGCCGGCGGGGGCTGTGTCCGCCGCTGTGTCCCTGTGTCTGGGTGTGAGAGCCCCGCGCCCGCGTCTCCCGTCTGTGTGAGTCTCTTCTTGTGTCACCGGAGTTCTGGTGTTACTAGGGCGAGTGGCCTTTGTGCTTCAGCTTGTGCGTGTGTGTGGCCTCCAGCCGGTTGGGGTCAGGACAGTTTGGGAACCCCCACCCCCACCCTGTGCCTCACTTTCCGCTGTGGTCCACCTCCTGCTGCGCTGACCTTGGGGGTCTCTGGGATCGGGTGAAGTCAGGGAGTGCCCCTGTCGCCCCTGTGGTGAGTCAGCCTCTCCCACCCTGGACCCCGGCCCAGAGGCGTAACGGGACGGCCTCCTGCAGGAGGAGACTGTGGGAGGAGAGGATGCCAGGTCAGCCGGAGGCCGTGGCTGCAGAGCCGCCAGTCCGGATCCTCCCTGGAACAGGAGGGCCCTACATGAAGACCAGCCTCCTTGGAGTGTCTGGGATGGCCTCTGAGAGGGAGCGTCGGCCTGACTGTAGGGAGCATGGGGGACAATTCTTCCTCCCTCTCCCAAAGCGGGGCCCTGGGGCAGGGGTCTCGAATCTTCCTTTGGCCCTGAAAGCCAGGAGTCCCTGCATTGCGTCAGTGCCAAGCAGAGAGGTGGTGGCTGGTGGACTGCACTTCCCCACTGGCTTTGGAGCTCAATTGCTGCCCCAAAGTCCTTGGCTTCCCTTAGGGATGCTACTGGGAAGCCACGCCCCACCTGCCGGTAACCCCATCTGCTCCTCCTCGGATTCTGGGGAGAGAGGGCAGGTTGTGCGGGCTCATTAAAATGCATAGCTCTTCCTGGCATTTGCCCAGCACTGTGCCCCCCACGGTGTTCAGGCCCTGGACACACAGACTAGATAGCAGGTCAGCCTCCGGAAATCTCCAAGCTCTCTGTGACTGTGGGCTGGGGACTGCCCTTCCCCTTCCTCGGGCCCTCAGGGTGAAGCTCAGAACCCGCCTGTAAGGCTTCCTGTGGTGCCCGAATATGATGCTCGCTGTCCCCAGGCACTTGCCTTCCCCAGGCCCCCTGTCCCTTCCCCTTCCACCAAAAAGCCTCTGCGGGCTGTTCTCTCTATCCAGGAAGTGGGTCCCATCCTTCACCTCTGATTTCTCACTCCAGAGCTACTTCCTCTCCAGTGAGCCAGGCTAACCCCAATGCTCTGAGGGTTCCTGCCCCAGTCGTGGGGGCGGAGGCCTTTTTTTACGGTCTTCCAGTGGAGCAGGGACCATGCCTGTCCTTGATCACAGCTCAGAACAGTACCTGGTGCATAGTGGGTGCACTACACATAGTTGCTGAATAAATGAATGTCTAATAACTAATGGTTCCCAAGTTCTGTTCCAAGTTTTAACTCTGGAGGAGTTTGGGGAGGAGGGAAAGCTGGTGGACTGCTCTGGGGCCCAGGTACCAGGTTAGTATAAGAGGAGGTTGGGTGTGGTGGCTCATGCTTGTAATCCCAGCACTTTGGGAGGCCAAGTTGGGTGGATCACTTGAGGTTAGGAGTTTGGAATCAGCCTGGCCAACATGGTGAAAACCTGTCTTTATTAAAAATGCAAAAATTATGGCCAGGCTTAGTAGCTCATGCCTGTAATCCCAGCACTTTGGCAGGCTGAGGTGGACAGATTACCTGAGGTCAGGAGTTCAAGACTAGCCTGACCAAAATGGTGAAACCCCGTCTCTACTAAAAATATAAAATTAGCTGGGCGTAGTGGCACATGCCTGTAGTCCCAGCTACTCGGGAGGCTAAGGCAGGAGAATCGCTTGAACCCGGGAAGTGCAGGTTGCAGTGAGCCGAGATCGCACCATTGCACTCCAGCTTGGGTGACAAGAGCGAAACTCCACTTCAAAACAAAAACAAAAACAGAAATTAGCCGGGTGTGATGGTGCACGTCTGTAATCCCAGCTATTTGGGAGGCTGAGGTGGGAGGGTCGCTTGAACCCAGGAGGCGGAGGTTACAGTGAACCAAGATTGTGCCACTGCACTCCAGCCTGGGTAACAGAATGAGATTCTATCTCAAAAGAAAAAAAATAAAAAGAAGAAGATTGAGCATGGTGGCTCATGCTTGTAATCCCAGCACTTTGGGAGCCTCAGGTGGGAGGATCACTTGAGCCCAGGTGTTCAGGACCAGCCTGGGCAATACTGGAGACCACGTCTCTACAAAAAATTTTGAAAATTAGTTGGATATGGTGGTGCACGCCTGTAGTTGCAGTTACTCAGGAGGCTGAGATGGGAGGATCAATTGAGCCTGGAAGTTCGAGGCTGCAGTGAGCTGTGATTGTGCCACCGTACTATAGCTTAAGTGACAGAGGGAGACTCTGTCTTAAAATAAATATATATATATATATATATCTGTGTGTGTGTATATATATATTTATGTGTGTGTGTATATATATGTGTATATATATTTGAGGAAAGTGTGCTATTACTTGGACAAATGGTATATTAATTAACAGACATTTATAATATATGCTGAGTGCCAGGTGCTGGGCTAGATGATTTAAGCATGTACCTCTTATACATTGAGAAGGAATAGAGTAGAAAGAATACATGTAATCTTCTTAGATTAATTTTGAAAAGATAAAGTAAGTGATATATATGCCGTGATAAGATAATAATAACATAGATTTACATTGCACTTTCATATCTGCTATCTCTTTGTTTTGACAACACCCTAGTAATTAGGCAGGGAGATGGGTTCATACTCATTTTACTGATGAGGAAGATGAGCATCTAGTGTCACTGCTGAAGCGAGTCATCGAAGGAGCCAGCACTCAGCCTGGGACTCCCTGGCCACTCAGTCCTTGCTTTCTTCTGCACAGCTGTCTCCAGTGCCTTTTGTATTCCTGTCACCCAGCTAGACTAGATGGGTGAATGAGCCACTGTTCTTGCCCTCAAGGGGTCTAAAGTCCAGGAGACAATCAAGTTCTTTAACAACGGAGTGTGCCAAAGTTGTTCCACCCCACGGTGCCACCTTGGGCCCAGCTCAGTCCTTTCCTTGCCGTGTCCCAGAGAGTTCTTGGTCTCTCTACCTCAGTGGAGGGCATCAGAGCCATTTTCCTTCAGGACCCTGGTCTGATGACATTCCCAAGAGTCCTTATAGAGCCTCTGCTGGGTCCTGGGCAGTGGTGAGTTGGGAACCAGCTCATACCTACACATAAGAGCTGATTGCTAAATTTTAGGAATTTTATGAGCCAATTATTAAACACAGCCATTATAACAAATTTTGAGGCTGGGTGTAGTAGCTCACGCCTGTAATCCCAACACTTTGGGAGACTGAGGCAGGCAGATCACCTGAGGTCAGGAGTTCGAGACCAGCCTGGACAACATGGTGAAACCCCGTCTCTACTAAAAATACAAAAATTAGCCGGGTGTGGTGGCGCGTGCCTGTAATCCCAGCTACTCGGGAGGCTGAGGCAGGAGAATTGCTCGAACCCAGGAGGTGGAGGTTGCAGTGAGCTGAGGTCATGCCATTGTACTCCAGCCTAGGGGACAAGAGTAAAATTCTGTCTCAAAAAAAAAATTTTTTTTTTTTAGTATATACAGTCATCATTAAGTAAATTATATATATATATATATATATAGAGAGAGAGAGAGAGAGAGAGAGAGACGGAGTCTCGTTCGCTCGCCCAGGCTGGAATGAAGTGGTGCAATCTCAGCTCACTGCAACCTCCACCCCCTGGTTTTAAGTGCGGGGGGAGCCTCAGCCTCCCAAGTAGTTGGAATTACAGGAGCCCACCACCATGCCCGGCTAATTTTTGTATTTTTAGTAAAGACAGGATTTCACCATGTTGGCCAGGCTGGTCTCAAACTCTTGACCTCAGGTGATCCACCCGCCTCAGCCTCCCAAAGTGCTGGGATTACAGGCATGAGCCACCGCGCCCGGCTATTATTATATATTTTTGGGATGGAGTTTCATTCTTGTTACCTAGGCTGGAGTGCAATGGTGTGATCTCTGCTCACTGCAACCTCCACCTCCTGGGTTCAAGTGATTCTCCTGCCTCAGCCTCTCGGATTACAGTAGCTGGGATTACAAGTGCCCCCCACCACACCTGGCTAATTTTTGTATTTTAGTAGAGATGGGATTTCACCATGTTGGCCAGGCTGGTCTCAATCTCTTGACCTCAGGTGGTCCACCTGCCTTGGCCTCTCAAAGTGCTGGAATTACAGTCATGATCCACTGTGTCCAGCCATAAATTTTATACATATACATATATTATTATTATTATTGTTTTTGAGTTGGAGTTTTGGCTCTTGTCGCTTAGGCTGGAGTGCAATGGCATGATCTCGGCTCACTGCAACCTCTGCCTCCCACGTTCAAGTGATTCTCATGCCTCAGCCTCCCAAGTAGCTGGGATTACAGGCACCCACCACCACACCTGGCTAATTTTTGTATTTTTAGTAGAGATGGGGTTTCACCATGTTGTCCAGGCTGGTCTCAAACTCCTGACCTCAGGTGATCTGCCCACCTCAGCCTCCCAAAGTACTGGGATTACAGGTGTCAGCCACCGTGCCCAGCCCATAAATTATATTTTATAAAGTAATAAATACTCAAATTTTTTTCTAATTATTTTATTCTATTACCTGTGCATTTGTGGTTATTTGCTGCTTTGTGTGCATGTTTGTGTGTGTGCATGTATGTGTGTGCACGTGCGGGGGTGTATTAGTTCTTTTTCATACTGCTGTTTTTATACTGCTATGAAGAAACACCTGAGACTAGGTAATTTATAAAGAAAAAGAGGTTTAATGGACTCACAGTTCCACATGGCTGGGGAGGCCTCACAATCATGGTGGAAGGTGAAGGAGAAGCAAAGGCACGTCTTACATGGTGGCAGGCAAGAGACCCTGTGCAGGGGAACTGCCCTTTATAAAACCATCAGATCTTGGGAGACTTATTCACTATCATGAGAACAGCATGGGGAAAACCTGCCCCTGTGATTCAATTACCTCCCACCACGTCCCTCCCATGACATGCAGGGATTATGGGAACTACAGTTCAAGATGAGATTTGGGTGGAGACAGAGCCAAACCATATCAGGGGGTGTGAGTGTGAGTGTGTGTGTAATGTACATAGTGGTGTGCTACTGCATATCTCAACTCCATTCAGTGATGTGATGTTGGCAGCTTGAAATTGGCCACAGTGAGAATATTTATACCATATAAATTGGCAAACACCGCAAATCAGAATCTTTTCCCCTGAAGAACTTGTTTACCAGCACACCACTGGGAATCCAGCAATGAGCAACTCAGTCCCTCCCTTTGAACTTACATTTTCGTGTGATGCCGCTCCAGGACTGATCTTAGTGTCTTCGTGGCTGAGGGGCAGCTGCTGGGCAGGGCCTTCTGTGCTGATAGAGGTTGTAAATTGCCCTCAAATCATGGGAGCTCTCCACTCCAGCATGCGAGTTGTTACCATGCACCAGAAAGAGGGGAAACGGGACAAGGAGGAGATTCAGTTAATTGAGAGGTGACTTTGCCATTGAATAACCCTATTCAGGATGACCCAGGCATCTTGGAGGAAAAACAGCGGTGACGTCTGAGGACAGACCATGGACAAGTTAAGTAGCTTGGGGCTTGTGGAGTTGTGACATCCAGGACATGGGTGGCTAGAGCTGGCATAGACAACAGTGGGTATGGCCTGTCCATATGGATGCAGGGCCTGCATGAGAGAGTAGAAGCAGACGGTTGCTCTTGTACCGCCTGTGATCTCTGGTTGAGAGATGGACACGGCACAGTTACATACAGTGGAGGGATGTGCAGAGTGTAGCAGGGGAATGGGGTAGGGAGCGGGAAACAGTTCATGCCTCCGAGCCTTTGCACATGCTGCTCCTTCTACCCAGGGGAGTTAATGTGTGTTTTTTCTACCCAGAAGGAAGGGCATGTGCAAAGGCTCAGAGGCATGAATTATTGAGAGCTCAGTCTGACTCTGGTGTCAGGTGAATCAAAAGTCTGCAGGGTTTGAAGCAGAGCAGGGGAAGCATTGAACCTTCCTCAAGTCAGGGGGCACAGCATCATCTGGATGCCAGCAAAGGAAGTCTGCCAAACCTCGCTTGTCAGGGGCCTTGTGCTGTGTGGATCACCCTGCTTCCCTGAAAATCTTTAAGGTTTCTTGGTAGTTTCCTGCTGTCTCTAAAGCTTGCTGCTGTTCCAGCCCCTGCATCTGTGGCTGGTAGATTCTCAAAAAAAAAAAAAAAAAAAAAAATCCATGTTAATATCAAGCCAAACAAAACTTAATTGGGATGGGAAGAGGGGTCTCCTGTTCTTCCCCCATTGCTAATTAATACCAGAAAAGCTGCTTCTGTCTTTCATTTAGGCAGACAATTGAGAGCTTGTTTGTTTAAAGGCAACTGATTTTGACTTTATGCCTATGTGTGCCAGGTATTTTTCATGCATCAATTCATTTAATTTCCATGCCGATCTTGCAAGTAGGTCCTATTTTCCCATCTTATCGATGAGGAAATTGAGTCTCAGAGACTTATCCAAGGGCACTGTGTTTGTAAGTGGTAGGATTCGAACCCGGCAGGTGCTGAGATCTTTCTGCAGTCCCATGCTCCCTTCCTTTATGCGGTGTTCCTTTTCCCTTTGAGGAGGGGAGGGAGAGATTAGTCACATGCCTGGAATCTCAGCACACTTTGCCCTTCTTAGTTTGGAGTTAATGTGTGTTTTTTTAATCCAGTGTTAGCAAGGCCCAGTCTGGTCATAGCTGGGTTTGTTACCCTGTGGCTCAGGGGCAAGGATGAGAATAGAACCCTGGTATCCACATGGGCCCCCTAGGCCTGGTGTCAGGAAAGAGCTAATACTAATGGCTAAAAATTGCAGAGTGGCAGGCCCCTTGGTAGTGCATGGCTTGTGGGAGCTTGCTCAGTTCTCAGCTACTCCAAGAGGTGGGGTGCATCATTATCTCTGTTTTGCCTCCATTGAACTTGCCCAGGGTTGTGCAACCAAGAGGTAGAAGCACCACATTCTGCTCGCCCCAGAGTCCTGCCTCTCCACTCTGTGTCTTTCCTTGAGCAGTGCCAACCCTCCCAGGGCCTGGCTCGGCTGTGCCTTTGACAGCCCCTAGCAGCAGTGCCCATATGCCATGGAAAATGGGGAAGGATAGTTGACCACTTGGCCACAGGCCCAGGGTCTGCCCACCTCTTGGTTAGAGCCAGCACCGAACTCCCTGCCATGGGGTTCATCTTCCCACTGGCCTATTGGTTGAGAGGGTGGTCTCAGACCAGGCCCCAACACCACCTTCTTGTAGGTACATCCCCAGTCCAGGGCAGTGCAGGTGGTTTGTGATGGTGCCAGCCCATGTTGGCATGTTGGGTCCAAGACGAGGTGGCATTTCTGAGTTGTGGAACCCCTTTCTCCTTGAGAGCCTGCCCCCAGAGTGTCCTCCTCTCTGCAAAAGTCCTGGTTCTAGTCACTGGCTGATTGGTATGCATCCCAGAATCCTGGCCATTAGCATACAAGGCGGGAGCCAGCTCTCATTACTCCCCTCTCTTCATTGTTTGAAGTGGGCAGACTTGGAGTGAGCTTTGGAAATGTGAGCTTTTTATTCAATTTCCCTAGAAAAACAATGGTTAAATTAAGTAGGAAAATAACAGTCTCCCGAAATTGAAGAAAAATATTCCTGAACCTAGACATTACCCACAACCTTTGAATTTCTTTTAAAATAGGCATTTGTTTTACTCTTAAGTTATATATGTATTGCATGACCACTGAAGAAAACACAGAGAAAATACAGAGAGAAGAAAATGGAAATCATTTTACCACGTAAAGACAGCCTTTCTCAATATTGTGGTGCATATCATTCATGTATTCAGTAATTCATTTGCTCATTTGGCAAGTATCTATTTAGGGCCCAGAAAGGGAGAGACTGTATTGGGTTCTGGGAGTAGAGGGGTACCCTGCTCCCTGCTGGGGCTCTTTCTATGTTGGGCCTTGGGCAACTCAGCTGACCCTTCTCTTATCTGTTTTCTCATCTGTAGAATAGGGATAACACTAGTAGCTGTGTCATAAGGCAACGGGGATTTAACAAAAGTGCAAGTAGCATGCTCATTATAGTGCCCCGCCCAGGTCAACGCTTAGCAATGTTGGCTTTTGTCACGTAGGGGAGGAATACCTTTTCTTCTACCCTGTTAGGTTCTGTGATAGAGCCTATGAATTAAACTGACAAAAGACAGATTAATAGGAGAAAAGGCATATTGATTTTATTTAATGTTACTATACATATGTATTTTTTACTGTAAGGGATCTCCATAGAAAAGAAATGAAAATCCAAAGAGGTAGTTAGACCCGGGAGCTTACATAACATTTTAACAAAGGGTGATAAATTGTGGAGAAGCAGGAGACAAAAGAAAAGGATTGGACTTAGGGGGGCAATGCATTTCAGGAAAGTGACTAGGAAATGTATGGTAGATAAGGGTGGTTTAGTAAGGTTTGTTATGCAGATAAGGTAGAGGGATACACCTTTGCAAATGGAAATTTATATCACCTTTACAAAGGGAAATGTGTGCCCTGCTTATAGGCAGAAAAGGGGAGACAAAGAGCTCTTCCTGTATCTGCTGCTGCTCAAGTACCTTGAGCTCAAAATCATTCTTTTTTTTTTTGGTGAGACAGCATCTTGCTCTGTTACCCAGGCTGGAGTGTAATAGCCCAATCTTGGCTCACTGCATCCTCTGCCTCCTGGGTTTAAGTGATTCTCCAGCCTCAGCCTCCTGAGTAGATGGGATTATAGGTGCACACCACCACACCCAGCTAATTTTTGTATTTTTAGTAGAGACAGGGTTTCACCATGTTGGCTAGGCTTGTCTTGAACTCCTGACCTCAAATGATCCTCCTGCCTCAGCCTCCCAAAGTGCTGGCACTACAGGTGTGAACTACCACTTCTGGCCCTGGGATGGCATATTTTGATCTTTTTCAGTTACAACAGTGAGCAGGCTGACATTAACCTTGCCCTGGTGGTTTTTTTTTTTTTTTTTTTTTTTTTGAGATGGAGTGTTGCTCTGTCACCCAGGCTGGAGTGCAATGGTGCAACCTCTGCCTCCTGGGTTCAAGTGATTCTCCAGCCTCAGCCTCCTGAGTAGATGGGATTACAGGCTCCTGCCATTACACATGGCTAATTTTTTGTGTTTTTAGTAGAGATGGGGTTTCAGTATGTTGGCCAGGGTGGTCTCGAACTCCTGACCTCAAGTGATTCTCCCACCTCAACCTCCCGAAGTGCTGGGATTACCGGTGTGAGCTATAGTGCCTGGCCTCGTGGGTCTTATATGATGGTGGAGGAGACAAAAATCAAACACATCAAATTTATAAAGTAACCACATTGTATGCTAAAAACACAAATTCGGAAGAGAGATCCCTCCACAGGGAGGTGAGCTCTGGGAGCTCTTATATTTATAGTCTGGTGGAGGAGGAGGAGCCAGGGCGGGCAGCCTGGGAACTGGGGGAAGATGGGTGCAAGGAACTTACTTTTAGTGCCAGGTGCTGAGCTAAGCACTTGGGGAGGATCGGCCCCTGGTCCTCACAATAAGTCTGTAAGGTGCAGGTGCTGTTATGCTTTTCACCTTATGGAAGGGGAAAGAGGCCCAGAGGTGACCCAGCGCACTGGCCAACAGGTGCACAACTGCGTGGGGAGTGAGGATTCACACCAAGGGGGCAGTCCAGCTCCTTCGCCCATGGCATTCCCGTGTTGCAGAGGAGGATACCAAAGCTTGTGGTTTCGTTACTTTGTTTTCATTTGTCTGTCCTTGCATTCCTCTTCTTCCAACACATATTTACTGAGCACCTACTGAATGCTGTGCGCTGGGCAAGGAACTGGAGATTCCAAGATGAGTAAGGTATGGTGCCCCTTAGTCTGGTGAGGGAGGCGGACGGGCAACAGCTGAAGGGTGGACGGTGCCTGATGCAGGTGGAGGAGCCCTGAGGAGGCTTCCCAGGGGAGTGTCCAAGCCAGGCAGTGGGAAAGGCAGAGTTAGGTCAGGAAGCAGGAGGCATTCCAGGCATGTGCCGAGGCTCGGGGAAGGGAATAGCAGGGCCATGTCAGGGAGGGTGAAGGGGGTGCTGCTCAGGACCTCTGTCCATTGCACTAGGGGCTTGTACTTTATCTTGTGGGCCCTGTGAGCTGGTCACCTGTTTCAAGCCAGGGGATGATGGGATTAGAACTTTTTGTTTGAGGTAGAGATTGTGCTGCAAGGAACAGGAGAGTTACGAGGGAGAGCTTTCAAGGCTGTTAAAAGGCTCTCTGGCCAGGCGTGGTGGCTCATGCCTGTAATCTCAGCACTTTGGGAGGCTGAGGTGGGCGGATCACGAGGTCAGGAGATCAGAACCATCCTGACTAACACGGTGAAACCCCATCTCTACTAAAAATACAAAAAATTAGCTGGGGATGGTGACAGGCGCCTGTAGTTCCAGCTACTCAGGAGGCTGAGGCAGGAGAATGGCATGAACCTGGGAGGCAGAGCTTGCAGTGAGCTGAGATCACGCCACTGCACTCCAGCCTGGGTGATAGAGTGAGACTCTGTCTCAAAAAAAAAAAAAAAAAAAAAAAAGGCTCTCTGATTTCTAGGTCATTCTCTGAACCCTGCTGCTTCCTTACTCCTTCCCAAATTCTGCTAATTTTTCTTTTCCAAAAAGATTTCTGAGTCAGAAAGGTTAAGCAACTTGCCTGAGGTCGCACAGGGTGCCAGGGCATCCGGGCTGGGACTGCTCTCCTAACAGAAACAACCACAGTCCCAGGGGTGGAAGTGGATGGTGAGTAACCCTAAGGAGGGGCTCACTAGAGGCTTGAGTTGAAGGTCACCGTCCACAGGTCCCCGTGTGGCTTTAAACATTGCCTTTTTGCAGTCTCAGAGAACAGTTGGTGCTTCTGGGCAGAAGGAGCTGGGCTGCCGCTGGGAGCCGGGACTGGGGCTTTCCCGGAGCTGCATGGGTTATTTAAGCAGTTTCCTGGGCATCTGCTTCCTTCCCAGTGAGTGATGGGAAAAATCCACGGGGCTGGTGCAGGATTCGATTAACAGGTCACATGAGGTCAGTGAGGGAGGCAGTGCCCGCTGGGGAGGGCAGATGCCAGGCAGAGGCTGGGGGGAGGGGGAGATGGGAGCATTTCCCAGAGCCCTGCGCCATGAGCTCTGTCACTTTGGGCAGGTGTCTCACCTCGCTGGAGTCTTGGTTCCCTTGCCTGTAAAGCAGAGATAATATGAAACGTGACCAGTAGGATTGAAAGAATAACCAATGTCCACTGCAGGCCGGAAGTGT
Organism: Chlorocebus sabaeus; assembly: GCF_047675955.1. Classification (NCBI taxonomy): domain Eukaryota; kingdom Metazoa; phylum Chordata; class Mammalia; order Primates; family Cercopithecidae; genus Chlorocebus; species Chlorocebus sabaeus. Next base: position 119,511,264 of record NC_132923.1, on the reverse strand, counting down.
GCCAGGCTCCGTTCGTTCATGATCTTGTTTCAATCTCTCTTTTTTCTTTTTTTTTTGAGATAGAACCTCACTCTGTCACCCAGGCTGGAGTGCAGTGGCGTGATCTTGGCTCTCTGTAACCTCTGCCTCCCAGGTTCAAGTGATTCTCCTGCCTCAACCTCCCAAGTAGCTGGGACTACAGGTGTGTGCCACCACACCTGGCTAATTTTTTTTTTTTTTTTTTTTTAGTAGATACAGGGTTTCACCATATCAGCTAGGCTGGTCTCGAACTCCTGACCTCAAGTGATCTGCTCCCCTCAGCCTCCCAAAGTGCTGGGGTTACAGGCGTGAACCACCATGTCCAGCCTCTTGTTTCAATCCCTTGTCATCTTGTGAGGTATGGATGGTCATTATCTTCATTTTATAGATGACACAGCTGAGGAACAGAAAGCGTAGATATTTTGCCCCAAGTCACACAACTAGTAAATGGCAGAATTCGAACTTGACCCTCTAACTCTGGAGCCCTCCCCTGAAATCCCTCTGGTCCCTGCCAAACTTTGCTCAGCTGAGCATGAGTCCGTTCCTTGGCAAATCACTTGATAGGATCCTGTGGGGCACTAGCATTCTGCCCACCCAAGTTTGGGACACCCCAAAACCTACAACCCCTTAAGTTTTATCACAAAGCCTTGGAGCTCCAGTGGGCCTCAGTCCCTGGCTTGTTATCTTGCAGCCACTTGGGGCTGACCTGGGACCAGAACCCCAGCATCCCAGACTCCTGGACTTCTACTCTTTTCACTCCTCCAGGGCCTCAGAGGGGGACCGGACTGGGAGCCAGTTGCCTGGGTTCTAATCCCACTTCTTCCTTGAACCAGCCAGAAGAGCTTGGGCAACATTTCGCTTTGCTCCCGCCTTTACCCTACGCCTCAGTTTCCTCTTCTGTGAGATGGGTAGATTGAGAATCTAGAGTCTTTACCAATTCTAATAATTCGTAAGTGTAAGATTTCAGGTTTCTAGGAACCTGTAAGAGTCAAACATTTGCCACCTTTTCTACTTCCTGTCCTCTATTGCCTATGGGACTCAGAGAGATTGAGATGAGAAAACAATTCGCGAACCCTCTAGAGTTTGTTAGGCTGTAGTCTGAGGGTGTGGCTCATGCCTGTAAAATCCCAGCACTTTGGTAGGCTGAGGTGGGAGCGTTGCTTGAGCCCTGGAGTTCAAGACCAGCCTGGGCAACATAGTGAGGCCCCATCTTTACAAAAAAATCAAAAAACCAAAATTTAGCCTGGTGTGGTGGTGTGCACCTGTGGTCCCAGCTACTCAGGAGGTTAAAGTGGAAAGATGGCTTGAGCCCAGGTGGTTGAGGCTGCAGTGAGCTCTGATGGTACCACTGCACTCCAGCCTGGGCAGCTCAGTGAGACCCTGTCTCTAAAAAATAAAATAATATATAGCTTACTAGCAGCATGTAATAACGACTATCACTTGAGTACCACTGGGTGCCAGGCACTGTGCTGGCTGCGTCATGTATTATTTTATTGCCTCCTCAACAGGGAGGCGAGTATGATTAGCTCCATGTTAGATGTGAGAACTGAGACACAAAATGTTTAGCTAACTTTCCAAAGGGTCAAGTGATTGCATTACCTGTATATGAAAGCTGGACTTCCAAGACCAGAGGAAGTGCAGAGGACACGTTTGCTAGGTGCTTCCTTGTGGGGGTGGGTACGGCCTCTCTACCTCACGTCCCATCGCTTGGAGCTCTCTGCAAAACCCGTTCTCCCGGGCCCCACATGCAAAAATCCACCCAGTTCATCCACCCTTGAGAAGTGATGTTGAGTCAGATCTGGAAACACTAAACAGGTGAGTCACAGTGAGGATGGTGAGGGGCTGGCCAGGGAGGAACAGGGCTTAGCCCACCATTGGCCAGAGTTCAGCCTTGCCAAGGGGCTCAGCCCAGAGGGCAGGCCTCAGCTGTTTACAGAGAAGGGGACTTGGGAGCAGGGAGAGGATGCGGCTGGCAGGGAGGGAGACAGAGGAGCTGAGGGTCAGACAGCAGAGCTAGAAGGGTTTTCAGGGGTCATCCAGTCCACATATAGGACATCTCAGTCCCAGAGAGGGGCCAAGACTTATCCTAGGTCACACAGTCCATGGTGCCAGACCCAGCAATAGAAGGGGATTTTGAGGGAGGCTGAGGATTCAGCCTTCCTACCTCCTTCTCTCCCTCCCTCCTTCCCTTCCTTCCTTCCTTTCTTTTTTTTTCTTCTCATCTTCTTCTTTTTTTTTTTTTTTGACAGGGTCTTGCTCTGTCGCCCAGGCTGGAACACAGTGGCATGATCACAGCTCACTGCAGCCTCGATTCCTGGGCTCAGGTGATCCTCCCACCTCAGCCTACCGAGTAACTGGGGCTATAGGCACATGCCAACATGCTAGGCTAGTTTTTGCATTTTTTTGTAGAGATGGGGTTTTGCCATGTTGCCCAGGCTGGTCTCAAACTCCTGCACTCAAGCGATCTTTCTGCCTTGGCCTCCCAAAGTGCTGGGATTAGAAGTGTGAGCCACTGTGCCCGACCCTGGCCACTTTCATGGGCATGACTTTCTGACCGGGCACTATGCTGTTTGCCTTCTCTTTCTCCAATCAGGAGAACAAGAACAAACAGCAACAATAATAAAGGAATCATCTTGCTAAATCCTAAGCATATTTGTTGCCAATATGGGTAGACTGTACCCAAGTCCCACCTCCTCCTCTTCCGAGGTGGATGACTCTGGGCAAGGCACATAACTCCTCTTAGCCTCCAAGTTCCTTTAGCTGTGCCATGGTTTAAGTAGACTCTGAAATTGCAGCACTTCTCAGTGCCTTTAACATGTGGCGTATTGTTATTCTCCAGCAGGGAGACTTCTGCTGTGGTTTTCCATTGTTCCTTGAATGTTGAATGCTTTTTTTTTTCCTCCCAGTGAGCACCTATTGACATATTTCAGGATACAAATGTTTCCTCAAATACACAGATTGAGAACACTGGCGTCAGTGGTTTCTCAGGACGGTTTAAACTTTTTTTTTTTTTTTTTTTTTGGACAGAGTCTTGCTCTGTCTCCCAGGTGGGAGCGTAATGGCATGATCTCATCTCACTGCAACCTCCGCCTGCTGGGTTAAGTGCTTTCTCAGCCTCCCGAGTAGCTGGGATGACAGGCTCACGCCACCATGCCCAGATAATTTTGTATTTTTGGTAGAGACGGGGTTTCTCCATGTTGGTCAGGCTGGTCTCGAACTCCTGACCTCAGGTGATCCGCCCGCCTCGGCCTCCCAAAGTGCTGGGATTATAGGTGTGAGCCACCACGCCTGGCCTGTTTAAACTTTTAAACTCAGACACTGTGGACTGATTATGGAGTTTGGGGGACACATCTACTGAGCTGTGACAGTCAACCCTGCTCTGGGGTCAGCAGCACCATAATCCCCTTGTCTGTTCTTGCTTCTTTCTTTCTCTCATACCCCCTCTACCCTGGAGCACCCATTGCTTTATCAGCAGGAGCCTTCCTGGGAGGAAGGTCAGGCTCCTGTAATTGGAGCCACCCTGCCTACATGGGGCAGGAAGACTGGCTGAGATGTCCTGGGCAGGGGCAACTGCCGTACAAAGGCTCTTCTCAGGGACCCTGGCTCACCTGGGAGCATATTTGGAGGCAAGGAGGATGGTGAGGGAGGAGCAGAGACTCCCAATTAGGTCAGGGCAGCCTGGGAGCACTGGGGTGGGCCTGGGAACACGAGGAGGGGCCTGGGAGCGCGTGGGCGGCCTGGGAGCATGCCGGGGAAGGCCGGGAGCACAGGGGGAGACTGGGAGTACTGGGGTGGACTTGGGAGCACGGGGGTTAGCTTGGCTTTGTCATTCACCCTTTTAATGACCTTGGGCAAGGCACAGTCCTTTCTGGGCCTCAGTTTCCTCATCTGTGAAATGAAGGCCTGGGCTTGGTGACTTCTTGGTTCCCTTCAGGGCTGACGTTCTGTGAACTAAGTAATGGAGGAATAGGTACATTTCGTACCTTTTGGCCACACCCTGGTTTGCTGGGTTTCTTGGGGTCCTCCAAGGCTTCCCCCATCAGGAAATTTTCTCTCTCAGAAGGCGCGGTATGTGTGAAGATGCTGGATACAGGCAGGTGGCCTAAGCACCCTGGAAACCGAGAGCCAGTAATTCTCATACATTAATGTGAGCCAGGGTCACCCAGACAAGCCTGCTAAGAAGGCAGATTCTTGGGTCTCATCCCAAGAGACTCTAGTGTTATAGGTTGGTATCAGAAGCTTAGCATCTGCATTTAAAAGAAGCCTCCCCTTCACTCAGGTGGCTCTGAAGTCAGTAGTTCAAGGATGACTTTTTGAAAAAGGCTGTTAGACTCTTTGAGCCTTAGGAAAGGCTGGGCACAGCGGCACTTGCCTGTAGTCCCAGCTCCTCAGGAGGCTAAGGCAGGACAATCACTTGAGTCCAGGAGTAAGAGGCTGCAATATGCTATGATTGTGCTTGCGAATAGCTTCTGCACTCCAGCTTGGACAACATAGCAAGACCCCATCTCTTAAAAAAAAAAAAAATTACGGCCGGGTGGGGTGGCTCAGGCCTGTAATCCCAGCACTTTGGGAGGCTGAGGTGGGTGGATCACTTGAGGTCAGGAGTTTGAGACCAGCCTGGGCAACATGGTGAAACCTTGTCTCTACTAAAAATACAAAAATCAGCTGGGTGTGGTGGCGTGCACCTGTAACCCCAGCTGCTCAGGAGGCTGAGGCAGGAGAATTGCTTGAACTCAGGAGGGAGAGGTTGCAGTGAGCCAAGATTGCGCCGTTGCACTCCAGCCTGGGCAACAAGAGCCAGACTCCATCTCAAAAAAAAAAAAAAAAAAACAAAAAAAACAACAAAAAAAAGAAAATGCGTAGGAACATGCTAACCTTTTGGGGTTGGTGATGGGCTCTGTGTGGGATGCCCTCACCTGCAGTAACAGCCTTCAAGAGCTGGTGACTCCTCTTCCCACACACTGGTGTGTCCCAAACCTGGCTGATTGTCAGAATTGCCAGAAAGCTTTTGAACAAAATAGGAATTCCTGAGCCTCATTATTAGAGATTCAGAGGCAGCAGATCTTGGCTGGGACCGCAGGATCCCCATGTTTGAAAAGCTCCTCAGATCTTTTGTTAATTTGTTTATCATTTGTTGGACAAGTATGTCTCAAGGCCTGTGATGGAATGGCCTAGGCCCAGGGAAAGGACACATAATTGTAAGGTCAGACACAGTCTCGGACATTATGTCACCTGCTCTATGGCTTGGTGAAGGAGACAGACGGTGATTACATAGGGATGCTTGGCCAGGCTGGGGAAACACGTAGCAAGAAAATGGTTGGGTCAGACTAAATACTTGGGGCAAAGCTAGGATTCCTGGGTTGCTGAGCTCCAGTAAATTCTACATTGAAATAAAGCCCTGGCACAGTGTCCTCTGGCCACTACTTACATTCTCGTGTCATCCATCCACTCTCCCTCCCCCTCATCCACCCACTCACCCATTCATTCATCTGTCCATTCATTTACCCACCTACCCATGCATCCATCTGTCCATCTGTCCATCTGTCTACCCGTTTGTCCATCCATCCATCCATCCATCCATCCATCCATCCATCCATCCATCCATCCACTGGCCCATCCATTCATCCATTTATCTACCCATCCACCTACTTATTCATTCATCTGTTCATCCACCCACCCACCCATTTATTCACCCACTCATCCACCCATCATCTCTTGAATCTCTTCGGCATGCTAAGGACTGTCCTGGGTATTGGAGAGACAGAAATGAAAGGCATTATTCTTGCCTTCAAGGAACTCACAGTCTAGTGGGCTGTCAGAAAACTAAGCAAATGATTCCAGTCCAGAGTGTTAGGTGCCCAGAGGGACAAGTGGCCAGCTGTCTGTCCCAGTGGTCATCATGGGAGACTGCTCTGATGCCAGCTGCATGTGCTAAGCAAAATGTATTCCAGAGTGGCCCAGGCAGATGAGGTGGGGAATGGCTTCCAGGCCCAGGAAGGGTCTTGCCTTTGGGAAGGCAGGTCATCATGGCTGGGGCAGGTGGGGACCTCTTCCTCTCTTGACACTCAGATTCTGTTTGGTTTTCCAAGTGGCCCCACGAGGTCTGGTCCTTGGTAGATGCTTAGCCAACATGAGTTGTCCGTGAATGGGGAGATGAGTCAGAAGGGATGCCCTGTGAACCTCACTGAGGAGCTGTGGCTCTGGGGGGCCACAGACAGGGTCCAGGCAGGGGACAACACTGTGCCACAGGCTCCCTGGGCTGGGCAGGGAGAATGGAGGGGAGGGCTGAGGGGCCCTTCCCCAGCTTCCTCGGCTTTCAGCTCTTTTCTTGTGCAGATTGGAACCTTTGCATTCACGAAAGTTGATGACTCCTTTCCACCAGTGAATTTCCTGCAACCCACAGGGCCCGGCCTCAATTGGGGTGTTGGGGGGAACAGAATGACGTGGGAAGAGGAGAGTGGTGGATGCAGCGGCAGCTAAGAGCCTTGGCCTCTGGAATCAGACTGCCTGATGTAGAGTTTCACTTCTGCCACTTGTCAGCTGTATGTCCTGGGGCAAGTGTCTCAACCTTTCTGTTTCAGTTCAGTTTCTCAGTTGGGGATAATATCAACCCCTATCTCATATGGTTGTTGGGACGATTAGGAGTTATTTCTAGTAAAGCACTTAGCACAATCCTGGTGTACGGTAAGCATCGACACAAGGCAGCTTCGATGTGGAACTTTGGAGGCAGCGTGTCACAGGGGCAGGAGCTAGAAGGGGCTGGGTATTTCTTAGCCCTGGAGCCAGAAGACCTGCTTGGAATCCCACCCCTGCCTCTGACTGATTGTAGAGACCTTGGCAGGCTGATTCAATGCTCTGAGCTCAGATTTGTCATCTGTGAAAAGGCGACCGACACCCCCCAGGGCTGTTGGGAGGTGTCACTGGGTCTGATGGCTCATTCTCTGTGTTGGGCTTATGATTGAGGTAGGAAAACTCTAAACAGGAGGAGTGAAATCTTCGTTTGCTAGGGTGGCCTGGATGGCCGTGCCTGGGGGTCAGTCTGTGGGGTCTGTCGGGCCACCTCTCTTGGCCCTGGCCTTCTCCCTCAGTTGCCCTCACAGTTGCAGGTTCCTAAGGAAAGGGATGGTCATGTGACTGGGGCCCAGGGTCTTTAGAACAAGGTGCTACAGGCGCAGAGGGTCAGGCTGGCGCCATTTCATTTGCAGGAGTGCTGGGGAAGGTGACTGTCCTCCTCCAGCCACACTGCGTCCGGGTGCCCAGGAGAGACTGAGGTTTCTGGCGCCTGCCCTGGGTTCAGCACCCCCGTCCCTCCACACCTCATGTTCCTGCTTGATTTGAATTCTCAGGGTTGGGTGACTCAGGCATGCCTGATGCCCTGCAAGATTTGGGTCACAAGCAGGTAAATATTAACCCACACGCATAGCTCTGAATGCAAACCTGTTTGGACTGACTGCTTGGGGGATGGCTAGGTTCTGAGTGCCACCTCTCCCCCAAGCTGATGGCCAAGGTAAGCAGGTGCCCTCCAGGGGAACAAGGTCACCTGCTCTGTGCCAGGTGATTGCACTGAATTCATGCCACTGTCCAGTAGCAGGGGCTGCTGTATCTATTTTACATCAGAGGAGGAAACCAAGACATCAGGAGGGGAGGCCAGCTCGGTTACACAGCTAATGAGAAACGGGCCTGTGGCTGGAACCTGGGAGTGCCTCCCTGCAGAGTCTACGCTTTTCCCACCTGGATCTCCAGCTGTCTCCTTGCTGTTAGGGTCACACGGCAATGCTGTGTGTATCAGAGGCACCTAGGTTTGCTTTCTGGCTCTACTTTGCCTGGGCCTCAAATGCCCCTTTTGTGAAATGGGTTCAGGCTGGTTTGGGGTCCCTGATAGGCAGGAACCAACCCAGGACACCTGAGTGCAGTCATGGGGCCTGGGTTGGGATTTGGGAGTAACCACCTGGCCAGCCAAACAAGCATCTTTTTCTTTTTTTATTTTTGAGATGGAGTTTCGCTCTTGTTGCCCAGGCTGGAGTGCAACAGCGCGGTCTCAGCTCACCACAACCTCCGTCTCCTGGTTCAATCGATTTTCCTGCCTCAGCCTCCTGAGTAGCTGGGATTACGGGCATGCACCACCACACCCGTCTAATTTTGTATTTTTAGTAGAGGTGGGGTTTCTCCTTGTTGGTCAGGCTGGTCTCAAACTCCTGACCTCAGGTGATCTGCCGACCTCCCAAAGTGCTGGGATTACAGGCGTGAGCCACTGCAGCCGGCCCTCAAGCATCTCTTGACCTCCCAGGAGGCACTGTGGGGACACCCAGGGAGGAGCCACGGTTTCTGTCCTCTGGGAGCTGACACATGAGCAAGAGTGAGAACACAGGTTTAGGGGCTTCAGGACTGGTTTGAATCCTGGGTCTTAGTAGCTGTGTGGTCTTGGGCAGGTGCCTTTGCCTTGCTCAGCCTTTGGGGCTCCTGGGGCTTCCTCCAAAGACGGGAATAACAAGTCTTACTTCAGAGTGCATTGTGAGGCTAGAGTGAGATGGTGTCTGCAAAGCTTCCAGCATATAGTAGGTGCTCAGTAAGGTGGTTTCCCCTGCCCAGACCCTCAGATGACCATCTTCTAAGTCTGAGAGCAACCAGTGGGCCTCAAAGGTGATTGAGGGCTGCTTCCTCTGCCCTGCGCTCACCGCCATGATGCTGGCAGCCCGGGAGCAGCCTCTGACAGTTCTGTGGGCAGCTGGAGATGGGGCAGAAGTGGGCATCAGCCCCACAGTGGGGGCACTGGGAGGTGGGGCCAGGCTTGAGTGGGAGGAGAGGGAGATGCTGGCATTTCCTTGGTCCTGCCCCCACAGCCTTGCAGTCAGAGGTAGCCCTGATGAGCCCTCTGCAGTCCTGAGTGCCTTCTTCTCCTGTCTCACAGAGGGGGAAACTCAGAACCCCTGATAGCAGAAGTGACTTGCCCAGTGTTGATGGGCGCTGGTGGCAGAGCCAGGCTGACCCCCAGCCTGAGGCCCACCTGATCCCGATGCTGCACTCCTAGCTCCTTGGCGTAGGTCCCTGGGGCTGTCGGGTGCCCTGACCTCCCTGGTCTGCCCTGGAGCCAGCCAGCTATGTAAGGAATATTCTGGGGCACATGACTCACAAGGCTGGCCCTTCCTCAGCCAGTGCACTTTTTGTTTTCCTTTCTTTTACTTTTCCCTAATACGGTCTCTTGTGGCCCTTGCTTCTCCTTTCTTGGGCCTCTGAGATGGTAGTGCCTTTTGCCCTGGAAAGCCTGTCCTGGCAGAGCTCCTGTTAGCTGTCAACCACAGCTGCTCAATCGGGAAGGTTCCAAGGGAGGCTGAGCAAAGGCATCAGAGCTGCACAGACCTGGGCCATAGCTTGGCCGACCCACTCCCTAGCTGTGTGACCTTGGACAAGTCACTTTGCCTCTCTCAGCCTCAGTTCAGATTCAGTTCAATCCAACCAACACTTATTGAAGACTTGTTAGTGCCCGGTATGATATTAGCCATTGCAGGTGGAGCAGCTCCCCTGGGAGCCTCAAGATTGAGTCGGGGTTGGGTGCAGTGGCTCACGCCTGTAATCCCAGCACTTTGGGAGGCTGAGGTGGGCGGATCACTTGAGCCTAGGAGTTGGAGACCAACCTGGGCAGCATGATGAGACCTCGTCTCTACAGACAAATACACAAAATTAGCTGGGTGTGGTGGCGTACACCTGCAGTCCTAGCTACTCAGGAGGCTGAAGTGGGAGGATCATTTGAGCCTGGGTAGTAGAGGCTGTAGTGAACCATAATAGTGCCACTGCACTCCAGCCTGTGCGACAGAGTGAGGCCTTGTCTCAAACAAACAAACAAAAAGATTGAGTGGGGCGTCAAGTGGGACCCTGCATATCCACCTCATAGTGTTGTGAGGATTATGGGAAATAACACATAAAGCACTGCATATGGTTCCTGGTTTTAGTAGAGTCTCAGAAATGACACTGAACGTTCATTTATTCCTGGCTAGTGAGAGCAGTGCTGGGATTTCAGGTGAATCTTTCTCACTTTGATTTCATACTTGTTGGCAGGAAAGTGCGGAGGCTGCTTCTGCTGGTATTGTGTTGATTTTTTGTATACATTGGTGAGGTGAGCTACTCCCTGCTTGTGAGTTGAGGCTGCCATGTTCCCAGGTGTGCCCAGATCTTTGAAGGAGGAAGCACAGCCCATGTGGTGCCCTGTCCTAGGGCAGTCCACCCCTGGCCCATGCTGGGCACCCAAGAGGTGTTTGTTGAACTAATAGGAGAGGCAGTGGCAAGCTGGGGTACATCCTAGCAGTGTGATTGACATGGGAACGGGGGGTCTGGGAACCACAGCAGGCGGCCATGGGACCATCTGACCAGGGCAAGAGGGGTCCTGGGATGGGAGGGGAAGCTGAGGACTGGCCTGTGCAGGATGAGAGGCCTCATTCTGAGAAACTTGAGGATGAGAGGAGGGCTGGGTGTGGGAAGGAGGCAGATTTAGACCCTTCTCCTCGGGGGCAAGGAATCTTCTGCGAAAGGAAGAATTTCAATATGGGAGTTTGATGTGGGCCAGTGAGTCGGGCTTAGAGTGGGGGGCATTTATGGAATACCCACACTGTGCCAGGCACAGGGTTAGGATCAGTAAGCTTTGTCAGGGAACCCTTTTCTTTTTTTGTTTTTTTGAGACAGGGTCTCGTTCCATTGCCCGGGGTGGAGTGCAGTGGCTCCATCTTGGCTCACTGCACCCTCGACTTCCCAGGCTCAAGTGATCCCCCCACTTTAGCCTCTGGAGTAGCTGGGACTACAGGCGCGTACCACCATGCCCGGCTAATTTTTGTATTTTTTGTAGACATGGGGTTTCCCCATGTTGCCCGGGCTGGTCTTGAACTCCTGAGCTCAAGCAATCTGCCTGTCTTGGCCTCCCAAAGTGCTGGGATTACAGGCATGAGCCACTGTGCCCGGCCCGTTTTTCTTTCTGTTTGTTCACTGATGTGTCCCAAGTACCCAGAACAGGGCTTGGCTCATGGAGGTGCTTAATAAATGTGGGTTGAATGAATGAATGATTGGATGAATGAATGAATGTTACCTAATTGGGTCTCAGGCGTGCCATGACACCCAGTTTGCAGATGAATAAACTGAGGCTTAGGGAGGTTAAGTCGCACATTTGCTAGGTTGTGGATCTGGGATTTGGTGTCCCCACTGACTCTAGAGCCTGTGCACAGACCCACCTATCTATTAGGATCCTCAAGGAGGAATTCTTTCTGTGACTGACAGGTTGGATTTCAGCCTCTCAAAGACCCCTCCATCATCGGAGAGGGTCTGATTGTGGGAAGAAACAAAATGATTGACCCCGACAACGGCTGGGTCAGTGCTGCGAGTGGACAGCAGATAGCTCCTGCCACTAACTCGTGTTCTGATCAGTGGGTGCCCTTTCAAGGAGCCAGGTTGGGAGAGAGATGGATGCTGCCAGCCCCAAGGAGGCCCTTCCAGGCTTGGTCTGACATCATCGTTATCCTCAGCCACAGAGCGGGAGGTCACTGGCTCTGGCATGGCTGGTACATAGTGCTTGCTCTGGCCTGCACAGTGGGGCCTGTGTCTCAGCTCACCCCTGCCTGGGTGCATCTCCAGGGTGGTGGCTGGATGGCCTAGGTGAATCCCAGGTCTTCACGGGGACATAAGCCTGCCCTCAGCCCCCAGGTGGTTCTGGATCGGAAAGCCCGGGAGCCTAGGGCTGGGACCCAGAGAGACTTGGAGGAGTGCGGCTTTCAGAGGCTCTGTTAGGGGCAGTGCAGCTGCAACACTTCAGGGGGGCCATTGGTCTGGGGCACTTGGTCTGTGAGTCCCCCAAGTTCTCCTCCTGATGTGCTGTCCCACTGGGGCCCTGTCCTACTTGCTTCCATGGGTGGGGTCTTCATGGTCCCACCTGAGTGCTCCCTGGCAGCACAGGAGCCCAGCTGACTGGTGGTGGGCTAGTGGCTGAGGTTTTAACTTGCAAATACTGCAGGGGCTCAAGGCACAGGCTCTGCAGCCACGTGGCCTGGGTTCAAAGCCCAGCTCTCTCATTTATTGACTGTGTGACCTCCAGCAATTTTCGGAACCTCTCTATGCCTCTGTTTCCTAATCTGTAAAATGGCAATGAGAGTGGCCCCCATCTCAGAGGGTTTTTAGGAGGAAATTATAGGAGCTGTAGGAGTACAGGGCTTGGATTAGCACTGGGCCCTTAGCACGCTGTTAACACGTTTGGTGTCTGATGTTGATTTTAGCACTGACATTGGGCAATACAAGGAGCCACTGCATTTCTTTTGTGCCCTTTGACTGGGACCTGGATTTCACTTCCTCAGTTAATGCTTATCGTGAATGGATGAGTCCCTGGGCCAGGTCAGCAGGGACAAGAGGAGCAAAGGCAGCACCAGGACACTTCACTCCCATCCAAGGCCCCATTCGGGCAGCTATAACGAAATGCCATGACTGTTACCAGCAACAGGCAGTTATTTCTCAAAGTTCTGAAGGCTGGAAGCCCATGATCAAGGCAACAGCAGATTCGGTGTCGGTGAGGGCCTGTTCCTTATAGATGACACCTTCTCACTGTGTCCCTGTGTGGTGGGAGGGCCTAGCTGGGGCCTTGTTTACAAGGACACTAATCCCTTTCATGAGGGCTCCATCCTCATGACCTGATTACCTCCCCAAAGCCCCACCGCCTAATCCATCACCTTGGGGTGAGGTTTCTGCATAGGAATTGTAGGGGGATACAAACATGCAAATACTGTGGGGCTCAAGGCACATGCCGTGGAAGCCCTCATTTCTACCTTCTTCCCTTCTCCCTCCCGCGAAGCATTTGCTTCTTGCTGCTGCATCCCAGGCATTGCAGAAGAACTATCCATGCTTTTGGTCACCCTTTAAAGGAGCGCTGATGGACGGGTCCCCCTCCAACTCCCCATTGCCGGAATCTAGACTTGAGTCTGCTCTCAGGAGTTCCTAGAGCCCCCAGGCCTCCTGAAGGGAAGCCCAGCGGCTATTGTCAATACCATTCCGTTCTCCTTCCCCTTCTGGACTGCCAGCGGCTGTGTCTTTCTCACCACAGCAGGGGATACTTGATGAATATGCATACAGGGTTGAGCCATGCGCTAGGCTCCGGGACACAGGGCAGGAGGGCACAGCTCCTGGTCTCCAAGAGCTCGCAGTCTGATTGTTTATTTACGAATGCGGGTGCCAGGACCGTGGCTGGGCGCTGAGGATGTAGAGAGGCATAAGATGCAGTCCCACCTTAAAGAGGTGGCCGTACATATTCCCCCTGCCTCCCCAGCTGCCTCCTCTCCCCACCTCCTGTATTCCGGATGCTGGGCCAGGTGGTGCAGATGCAGAGACAAGTAGGTCGTGGTCTCCGCCCCCACAGTCTAGCAGGGAGAGGCACAAAAACAAGTACTGTAGCAGGATGCAGTTTCTTTAGACACTTGTAGTCTGGTGTTTATCTGCCATGGAAACCAGTGGCAATGGCTTTGGTCTCTGTATTCCTGTGACTAGTAACGGTGACACAACCCTGCATTAACAGGCCAGCGCCTGCTATAGATCCCCAGAGGACTTCCCCAGTGCCCTCTGATCGGGGTTTCCCAGCCTCGATCCATTGATATTTGGGCTGGATCATTCTTTGCGTTGGGACTGTCCTGTGCCCTAAAGGATGTTTAGCAGCTTCCTTGGCCTCCACCCACCAGATGCCAGTAGCGTCCCCACTCCCCTCCTAGTGTGGCAACCAAAGCGTCTCCTGCCATTGCCAAATGTCCCTTGGGGGACACAATAGCCACCAGTTGAGAACCATGGCCTCCTATAGATCTATAAAGTTGTAACTATAAATTAAGGTGGGATGGAAATTTTGAAATCCAATACTGTCTCCTTCCTCAACATCCCATGTACCTTGGGAGCATCAGTGATCTGGTTTGGCATAAAATGCAAACATCTTCTGGGATGTGGAGGGGCCCTTGGAGGCCGGAGCAGCTGTGCACCTTGTCCAGGCCACAGAGAAGCAGGGCCCCTGGCGGAATGAAGTGGATCATTGCCGGGTCTTCATGCGCCCTGTTCTGTGTGGATGCAGTGTTGGGCCGGTCATCACATGGCCAGCATCATACCTGGGAGAGTTGAGTCCAGATGTTCAACTGTCCTCTTGAACCTCAGTTCAGCCCCAGTATTCTCCCTCACCTCACGGCACCTATGACTAGGGGACCAAGTGCTCATCAGCAAATCCCAGAACCTTGAGTGCTTCCCGGGACACAATCAAGATTTGCTGAATGAGTAGGGTGGGGTTGTTGGATGGCAGAGGGATCCCAAGGGATGAAGACTGGCTTTTCTGTCACCCTCTTGAATGCCGTTGAACTTGAAAGTCTCCAGAGTGAGGGAGCGGGGTGTCTGGAGACCTTGACTCTGACACAGCATGTGTGGAAGATGTGACCGCCATCACTCTCTTCCTGCTTTGCACCCTGTTCTGGAGGCAGATGGTGTCCCTGTGTCCTCGTCCTCTGACAAAGAACCGGGCCACAGGACGACCTTGGATAGACCTGGCAAAGGCTCAGTGTTGGCAGGCAGTGTCCAGGTGGCCATCTGTGCATTCGTTTGCCCCTCCAGCTAGCATTTTCGGGCACCTGTTATGCTTGCTGGCAGCCTGCAAGAACTGAGCCCTTGATCCCACCTTCCCAGGCCACTGGACTCTTTCTGCTGGTTACTTGGGATGCTCCTGTGTCAAGTGACACCGGGGACATGCTGGGGGATCATTGAAGGTTTGCTGCCTGGAGGGGTTTGCTGTTCCTAAATTGAGCAGACTGTTTTTGTTTTTTTTGAGACATAGTCTCGCTCTGTCACACAGGCTGGAGTGCAATGGCGCGATCTTGGCTCACTGCAATCTTCGCCTCCCAGGTTCAAGTGATTCTCCTGCCTCAGCCTCTTGAGTAGCTGGGATTACAGGCATGTCCACCACGCCCAGCGACTTTTTTGTATTTTTAGTAGAGACAGGGTTTCACCATGTCGGTCAGACTGGTCTCAAACTCCTGACCTCAAGTGATCCACCTGTTTTGGCCTCCCAAAGTGCTGGGATTACAGGCGTGAACCACTGCGACCAACCTAGCAGAATATTTTTTGAGGTCCAGTCAGGAAGTGGAACCTGAGTTCCTGGGGTTGATTCTCCAGCCGGAGTGCTTTACTTGAAGGGGCTGTGTCTGCAGACAGCTCCAAGCTGGCCCTGTGCTGACCATGCGGATGCAGGGAATTGGAATGTGTCTTTGGCATCATGTACAGAGCTTGGTCATTGCTGCATTTCACACCAACTAAGGCAACTCTGGCCTTGCTGTCTCGTTTTTGGATCCTCCCCCTTCCTGACCTTGACCCTCTTCCCTGGAATCTTGACTTTAAAAGAGGAAGGGGCTGGGTGCAGGCTTTTGGGTGCTCAGTGTTGGGCCAAGCTGATGGCTTCCTAGAGCACTTCAGTGGCCTCCTCTTCCCCAGTGAGGGTGGGTACTGCATGGTCAGATACTGTGGGAGGGGCTGCCCCCTAAGCCTTGCCTTCTCCATCCAGGCAGGCAGTGCCTTCCTGGAGGGCAGTGACAGGGAGCTCTAGGACCTTTCAGCTCTAGCCTGGGACACCACTCCTTCTTGTAGGCCAGTGCTGCTGTTCATTTAGGAGTAGGTGGTCATTTATTCATTCAACAAACACATATTGAGCATTTACTGTGTTCCAGCTCTCAGTGAAGCACTTTCTGAGAATTATTATCTCATTTAATCCTTAGAACAGTCCTGTGCCATGGTGATTCTTACAGTTGTCATTGTATGGAAGAGGAAACCAGGGATCGGAGCAGTGGATGGCATCTGTGTCACAGCTGGCCTCCGCTGGGATTGAGTGCAGAGCTCATTCTCCTAAAAATTCATATCCAGGGCATGATGGTGGCAAAAAGGGGAACCTGGAGGGCACCCTGGCAGGGCCAGAGATTGCTTCAGAGCAGAAATGACCTGGAGTAGAGTGGTCCCGTTTTTCACTGGACAAGCAGCGGTGTCTCTGCCTGCAGGATATCGGCAGTAGGGGGCTTGAAGCTCATTGCACCCAGTGTGGCTTCCATGCCAAGGCAGAAGGAATACTAAGGGGAGTTTAGGACCAGGCTGTGGGCAGCATCCGCGATGTCTGGTTCCTCGTAAGTCGTACCACAGGGTCGGTCAGAAACAGTCTGGCTCTTGTTAAAGTTGACAGGGAAAGAGGATGGGTGTTTGGGAACAGTTCTCTGGGGGGATCATGGTCCCAGATTTGACCTCAACCCAGGACAGCAGGACTCAGGGCAAATCCTTTTCATGATTGAAGTCATCCCTCCCTGCTCTCCCTCCCCCAGCACCTCCAGCCCAGTCTCCCCTGTTCCCTTCCCACAGCCCCAGGCCGCATCTTCTCAGATGGTGAAGTTAATTGCAAGGGAGTGGGATGGACCCACTAGCCTGATCCTGATGGGCCTTTCCAGTCACAGCTGAAAGACCTTGGGTCTAATCATGGATCCACCTTGGATCAGATTCTTGGCTTTGGACAAATCTCTCTACCCTCTGAGCCTCAGTTTCCTCCTCTGTAAAATGGGGTCAGGTGCCTGCCATTTGTGGGTTGGCCATGTGCCTGGAGGAGCTGGTGGGAGGATTAGAGGAGGCACCAGACACGTCTCCTGGCCTGGAGCAGTGCTCAGAGCCAACTCCCTCCAGAGAAGCCCCGGAACAGCTGGAACTGCACTCACACCCATCTCTGGGGAGGACAGCACATCAATGAGGGGCATGGTTTGAATCGTAAGTGCTGGCTGCTCTGAATTCAGCCAGAGCTATCCTGGGCTGTGTGGCTGAGGGCCCCTGGGTGTCCTGTGGCTCCATGCTGGGCTTGCGTTTCAGGAGACCTCAGATTCTGCTGGCCCGCTTGCCCTGCCCTGGTTGGGTGGGTTGAGCTGTTTTTAGCTCTGAGTTTTGCAAAGGCTATTTCTTTCCTGCCCAGAGCTCCCTTGTGGGACAGAGTGAATGGCCCCCTCCCTGCCAGTCAGAGCTTGGGCCTGAAGAAAGGGCTTGGAGCCAGATGGGACCCTGTGGGCTTTGAAAGGGAGGCCTGGTTTGCTGTCTGTGGCCTGTCAACCTGGGACACCGGTGCCCAGCCTTGCTCCTTCTCTGGGAAGCTGAATAGATGCCAGGGCCTCACACCTGACCCGTGGGAAAGGCTGGGGTATGTGCCTGCCTGCTAGTAGCAGATGACAGTGGCAGCCACGGAGGCTTGCAGGTCCTGTCCCCTTTGCCTGGCCACATGCTTCTGACTCACCAGAGGAAGAATGTGGTCTTTTTGGGAGAGAGTTTTTAAAAACAGTCCAAGTCCTTCTCTGGCCCTGTCCCACTCCTCCCCTTCTCATCATTTCCTGGCATCAGCCCCAGACCTCTTTCCACTCTGGTTTTGGGGAACTGCCCCTTTGCAACTTGGCCGTGAAGCTGTTTGTGAAGCTTACTGGGGAGGAGCTGTCCTGGGTGCAGGCTGGTTTCAGAAGGGAGGGGCCCAGCTGTGGCTGCCTCCTCCCCAGGGGCCCAACTTGGGACCAGGGATTTCTGCATTCCTTCGGCAACTGTGCCTTGGGTCGCCTGTGTGTCAGGCCTGTGCCGTGGGTGCAGGTAAGAGTGGGGAACGGTGGTCACAGTCCTGCCTTCATGGAGTCCACATTCTCATAGGAGGAAACTGATAAATAACTAAAATTTATAGTTGCTGCAGGTGTTAAATCCTGTGACAATGGGGATGCTGGGTCAGGGGGATGTGTGTGGGCTGTCAGGAGAAGGCTTCTGATACAGCGACCTTGGAGCACAGCCCTGAAGGTGAGGGCAGCAGTGTGTGGGTACCTGGGGGAACAGCATTTCGGGCAGAGGGAACAGCAAGTGCAAAGGCCCTGAGGCAGAAATATGCTTGGGGCATTCAGGGAGCTGGAAGGTGGTAGTGACTAGAGTGAGCTGTGTAGAGAGAGGTAGGGCATGAAGTCAGGGAGATTGTGGGGGCTCTGACACATGGGCCCTCGAAGACCAAGACGAGGACTTTGGTCTTCCTTAAATGAGATAGGCAAGCATTCCAGGGCTCTGAGTGGAGGATGAACTTGGTTGCTGTGTTGAGAACAACATGTCAGGGCAGGGGTAGAGGTGAGAGCAGAGGGACTGGTCAGGAGGCGTTTTGAATAGCCCAGGTGAGAGATGATGGTGGTTTGGGCCACGGTGGAGAGGGTGAAATGAGCTCGGATTCTGGGCGTATATTGAAGGTAGAGCCAGCAGGTTTGCTAATAGTAGGCCCTGGGTGTGAGACAGAGGCGTCAAATTGACTCCAAGGTTTTGGCCTTAGCAGCTGGTGGGATGGAGCTAGCAAGCGGGATGGGAAGACTGGGAGGAGCAGGGTTCTTTGTTCATGGCAGCGTGGTGATCAGGAGGTGGGTAAGGGCACATTAAGGCTGAGATGCCTGATTGATCACTGAGTGAAGACACAGAGCAGGCAGAGGGGCAGAGCCTGGAGTTCAAAGGCAGGACAGGCTGGCAGCATCACTATGGCCATGGCTCAGGACCCACGAAGTGAGCCAGGTGGTCGAGGTGGCCTGGGGAGGAGCCGAGGTGGAGCCTGAACCTGGGAACTGCCAACCTGGAGGGAGGAAGGAAGAGCAGAGGAAGGGGAGCCGGAGCGAGAAGTGAAAGAAGGGAGCAGCTGGCAGATCAGGCAGAATGGGGTCCGAGATGTGTCCATCAGAACCGGTGTAGTGGGGGCCCCAGGTGACCTCATGAGCTGGCTGGCAAAGCGGTGGGCACACACTTGGTTGCTCAGCACAGAATGGGAGATGGACAGGAGGCGGAGCATAGGTACTCCTCGGGGAAGTCTTGAAAAGGGGAGCAGAGAAATGGGGTAGTGGGTGGAGATGGTATGGGATCAGATGAGCAGTAACTACGCAGTGTATTTATTCATTTATTTATTATGATTTTTTTTTGAGATGGAGTCTTGTTCTGTCCCCCCGGCTGGAGTGCAGGGGTGCAATCTTGGCTCACCACAGCCTCTGCCTCCTGGGTTCAAGTGATTCTCCTGCCTCAGCCTTCCAAGTATCTGGGATTACAGGTGCACGCCACCACGCCCAGCTAATTTTTGTATTTTTAGTAGAGATAGGGTTTCACCACATTGGCCAGGCTGGTCTTGGACTTCTGAACTCAAGTGATCCAACCACCTTAGCCTCCCAAAGTGCTGGGATTACAGGCATGAACCACGGTGTCTGGCTACGTATTTCTATTTGCTGGGAGTGACCCAGTAGAGAGGAGTTGTGTCTCTCGGTGGCCTTGGCTTCTACCCCAGAAAGACATCCCTGTACCATGCGAAACACTCCTCCCTGCTCTTTGTACCCCATCTCATCCCATTCTGGCGTCAGCTCAGAGGCCAGTGTGGGGGGCTCCTCCAGTCACCCATCTGTAGACCTGCAGACCAGTGATGGGATGGGCAGGGGGCCCTTGCAGGTAATCCCACGCAGAAAGGCAGGGGCCACCGGTGGGCAGCAATTCTGAGATGCAGCTGCGCGCAACCATCTCCCTGACCCAGCCCGAATTCTTTGCTTGCGGGGGTCAATCCACTCGATGCGGGCAGGTGCAGCCTGGGAGAGACCACCAGGGCACCGGCAGAGGAGAATGCCTTGTACCGGGTCCATTTTGGGAGCCTGGGACGCCCTCCTCAGCCCCCTTCTCCATGGGGCCCTGTGCGAATATCAGGGTAGAAAACTGCAGGCCTGGAGAGTTTAACTTTGGGTTGGGTTCCATTTGCGACCGATGGAGAGCATGGTGCGGGCCCCTTCCTGCCATCCTTCTGTTGTGCTTTAGGCGAGTTCCTGCCCAGTGTATTACCTTACTGGTTCCAAGTGTATTACCTTACACACTTGGAGTGCTGGGCCAAGTGTATTACCTTACAGGTTCCTCATCTAAACCCGAGAGAGCCTCACCTCCTTGCACACTCCCCCCTTTTACTTACATGGCTAAGTGAGTCTAAGAAGCCTAAGCTAGCGGTGGAGCCAGGATAACACATGCCTGATTCCTGGGCCCCTGCCCTGGCTCTGATCTGGAATTGGGACACTGTGCCCGCCCCCTGCCTTGGGGTCTGTACCCGCTGGCCTCCTGTGGCTACTGTCTGAGGACAGGAACCTGGAACTCTCTTTTGTTTCTTTGTCCCCAGTGCCAAGCTGGTGCCTGGCAGGCAGTAGGTGTGCAGCGAGATGTTGGCTGAGCGGGGAAGGGAGTGATGGGATGAGCGACTTACTTTGGGAAAGCAGGAGAAGGTGAGCTTGACCCCTGGAGGTGAGGAGGGTGAACTGGGGTCACAGAGTCCCCAAAGGTTGCACCTCACCTTGGCCCCCTGGAGGCTTTAGTTCAGCCCTGAGGTGTAGCAGGAGCAACCCTGCCCCTCCATTTGGCTCCACCCTGATGCCTGGGGAGCAGTAGACACCCCTGTGTGTGCCCCCGACACCTACTGTCTCCCTTGGCAGTGCCCTTCCCTGAACCCCAGCCCTTTCCTGCCATTCTTCCGTCTGTGTACACCTGCTGGGTTGCAGGGACGCACACGGACCTCCCTTTCCCTGCCTGCCTCATCCTCCTGGGGGGGCTTTGGGTAGGTCCCTTCCCCATCTGAGCCTCAGCTTCCCTGTGTCTAAAAAGGAGGGAGGAAACCCGCCTCACAGGCTGCCTGCAGCCTAAATACACTCTTATGCTGAGTGGCGAGGGCCCAGCAGCGGGGACACTCAGCGGCTGGGAGGCGGGCATCCCTGTTGTAAGTGGGGAAACTGAGGCTCGAATGGGCGAGGTGATGGCACAGAGTCTGTGTCATGCCAGCTGCTGTCCCTTCTCTGGCTTCCAGGTGGGAGCCACAGTGCCCCATCGCAGGGACACCCCTGATGTGGGGCTGAGGGTCTGGGGTTCTCTGGAGAAGAAGGGAGTCAGTTCAGCTGATGGCTGGCGGCTTCCTCCAGCACTTCAGCTTCTTCACTCCTGCTGGGCTGGATTGTTGGGGACAAAGGGGTTAATGTGTCTGGGGGATGGGAGGGAAGGAGGAAGAGCAGGAGGAGGAGGAGGAGGAGGTGGAGGAGGGAGGCTGGAGACAGAGTCTGGGGCCGCCCCCCTCCCACGCTGTCCAGCGGCTTCTCCAGGCTGGCTCTGGTTTCCCAGGCAACAGCCCCCAGGGGTCCCCTCTGGCCTGGCCTCAGGGTCAGCTCCTTCCCACAGAGACCTACTCCCAGGGCCCCCTCCCCAGTGCTCCCCACTCTTCCTGCCTGCGGATCCTCACCAGGGGCTCCCTAAGAGGTCAGTGAGGGAGGGCGGGTGCCACCGACTCTGGGCTCAGGACAGAGTCTTCATTGTCTGAGGCTCCAGCCATTGACCAAACTTGGCCCCTGCCCCAGCTAGGCAGGCCCCCTTCTCAGAGCCCCCCTCCCCCTCCCTGGTGAAGAGGAAAGGAAGTTGGAGTCGCCCCCACCTCAGGAAGCCCTTTGACTGTCCATCAGGTGGGTGAGGGAGGAGCTGGGGTGTGTGGTCCCTTGCCAGGTTCTGCAGCTCTGGCACCTGCAGGACTGAGGAGGGTCTGGGAGGATGTTCCCCGACCCACCCACTCCCCTACTCCCCCTTCCACCCTGGGCCTGGGTCCTGCCCTTTTGCTCCCAGGGGCTCAGTAGCTGTGTGGCCTTGGGGATGCCCCTCAGTCTCTGTCAGCCTTGTTTTCCCCATCTGCTGTGGGAATCAAATGAGATGCAAACTAAAATGTTCAGTATGGGGACCGGTGCACACAGTGCTTGGAGGTGTCAGCTATTGTCATTTCAAATTTTGTGATCTCAGGCCTGATGTTGTGGTGGAATACGTTTGTCTTAGACTTAGTTTAGCAGTCTGTAAAATGAGAAAATGCTGTTGGTCCTCAGGGACTGGCAGGAACTCTGGGAAGGAAACTGACATTCATTACAAACCTACCAGCATTGTGCATGTCATCTTATTTACACCTGCACCTGACAGGTGAGCACAGGAGGCGCCGAGGGGTGCCTGCTTTGGAGCAGGGCTGCTGGAGGGCAGAGGATGAACGTTGTCTGGGCTGGCTTCATACTGAGGCTGGGTTCCTGTCCACGTACCTTATCCCTCTCTTCTGCCTGCACCCCTCCTGCTGTAGCTCCGCCTGTGTTTTCTTGAAGGCAGCTCCTCTCTCCCCATCTCGGACTCTCCACCAGGTAGCCCTTTGATCTGAGAAGAGCTGTGGGCATCTTGCTGCCCTGCATGGGGAGCCGTGGGCCCTCTTCTTGGTCAGGAGGTCCCACCCCACTTCCTGTTCCAGCTCCATTGTGCAGTTTGCATCCCCTTCTCTTCCTTCTGGGCCCTGGGCTTTCAGGACAGGCAGAGGACACCAGGAGGGCTTGTACCCCACCTTCCATCTGTTCTCCCCTTCTCTGGGCTAAAGCCCCACACAAGCAGCTCCCCAGGTCCAGGGATGTCCCAGCCTCATGGATTCCTGGTCTATGCCCTTTGGATCCATGCTAGGTGGGTCGCAAGCAAGGGAGGGTCACAAGCTGTTATCTAGTGTGTGCCCTGGGCTACCCATCCTGAGATGGAAAGAAGCCCAGTGCCCCCAGAGAGGTCACAGGCTCTTAGGGAGGACAACAGTTATAATGGGGCTGTGCCTGCAGGCATGTATGTGTCCCAGCACCACCCATGCTCTTTGAAAAGAGCCTGTTGACCCCCTATCAGCTGCACCTCTGAGCCACTGTAACAGAATCTCCGGGTGTGGGCCTGGGACATAAGTATTTTTAAAAAGCTTCACAACTGGAAACCACTGTGTGAAATGGGTCTAAGGAAGCTTTGTAGAGGAGAAATGGGGCTGGATTTTGATGGTTGAATAGGGATTTGCTTGCTGGCTGTGAGAGAGAATTCCATGTGGAGGAAACAGACAGCTTAAGCAAAGGCCCGGAGATGTGAAACAGGTCGGGTGGCATGGTCATGGGGCTGAAAGCCGTTCATGAGAGCCAGAGCAGAGTTCCAGGCCAGGCCCGGAGCTGCTGAGACCCGAGAGGTCAGTGGAGGGGACGAATCTTGGAGGGCCTTGCTTAGGACCCAGGCTCCATTCTGACAGTGATGGGGAAGAGTTTGAAGAACAAGGTGATGTGGCAGGTGTGTTTGTGGAGTGTCTCTGTGGCAGCAGAGGTGGCAGGCGGGTTGGCCTAGCATGTGTCTAATGAGAGCTGAAAGCCAGAGCGACCTCTCGAAGAACACAGGTACGTGGAGGAGCTCCGGTCCTGACCAGCCTAAGCACCTGGTCTTTCCCCCCATTCCCCACCTTCTTTCTCCTTCAGGAGGTGGAACCTGCAGAGGGCCTACGAGGCCAGAGCTTGACAAGCGTGCCTGGGCCAGAACCGATTCTTGTTTCTCTCTGGGCAGGGCTGGGCGGCTGCTGCTCAGCTCAGCCCAGCAACCCAGTTGCTGCTTCCCCTGCTTCTGCCTGGATCTTGTTGGAGAGAGAGGCCGGCCTTCCCTCTCCTCGAGGCATGACTTGCTCAGCCTTCCAGACTTTCAGGGCCCCCAGGTGTTTTCTTCCTCCAGGCCTCATTCAGGTGGAAGAGGGATGGGGCAGCTTGATGGGTGAGGGGTGGGAGATAGTCTTGGGGGGCCCAGTGTGGGACAGGGGCAGGCAGGAGGAGGGTTTCCTAGAGGGGCCTCTGGGCAGATGGTCTTTGAACCCTAGAGGGAGGCTAACTGATAAGCACTTTGACTAAATTAGCCAAGCCAGGAAGACACCTGCTGTGATGGGCTGGGCAGCTGAGGGCAGTGGGAGGTGCCAGTGCCCGGCTGCTCTGGGTGGCTTGTCACCGAGCCTAACCTGCTCCGGGCCTCTGGTGGGCATACCCTGCAGTCGGGAGCTGGGGCCTCGCCTCTTCCTCCCTTGTCTGAGCACTGCCTCCTCCTCAGCCATTCCACACAGCAGCAGGAACGGGAGCTGTTCGGTGTCCGCCTGTCCCTTGGGTTTGGCGGTCATTGTTAAAAAGGTGACCTCCAAGAGAAGACAATCTGCTATAATGTCACCCACCAAACATAGCCTGGATAGGGTCCCCATGGTAACAGAGGTCCCTGTCTACCCAGAGCTTACTCCGTGCAGGGCACGGAGTGTAGAATTCGTCACACCCACTGGTGGGTCCTCATTTCATGAGCACAGGATGCTCAGGAGGCAGGTGCTGGTCTTACTCCCATTGTCCCAGTGAGAAAGGAATTAACTGCTGCTGTGGCAAGTGGCAGAGCTGGGATTTGAACCTGAATCATCCTGGCACCAAATCCTATCCTCTAACCATGGCCTTCGCTGTCACCACCTGGAGAGTGACAGCGCTGCGGGCAGTGTCCTCCTCCTTTGGACTCAGTTTCCACGTCTGTAAAGCAAGAGCAAGAGCAACACCGCCATATTGGGGCTACTTTCTGATTCTGACACGCCATGATGCTTTTGTATTAGTTCTCTTTTTAAAGATGAGAATGGGCCGGGTGCGGGTGGCTCGTGCCTGTAATTCCAGCACTTTGGGAGGCTAAGGCGGGTGGATCACGAGGTCAGGAGATCGAGACTATCCTGGTTAACACGGTTCGTGAAACCCTGTCTCTACTAAAAAATACAAAAAATTAGCCGTGCGTAGTGGTGGGCACCTGTAGTCCCAGCTACTCAGGAGGCTGAGGCAGGAGAATGGCATGAACCTGGGACGCGGAGCTGGCAGTGAGCTGAGATCACGCCACTGTACTCTAGCCTGGGCGACAGAGCAAGACTCCATCTCAAAAAAAAAAAAAAAAGGTGAGAATGGTTATTATTTATTTATTTTGAGACAGTCTTGCTCTGTCGCCTAGGCTGGAGTGGCAGTGGTGCAGTCTTGGCTCACTGCAACCTCCACCTCCCAGGTTCAAGTGACTCTCCTGCCTCAGCTTCTTGAGTAGCTGGGACTACAGGCATGCGCCACCATGCCCGGCTAATTTTTTGTATTTTTAGTAGAGATAGGGTTTCACCATATTGGCCAGGCTGGTTTCAAACTCCTGACCTGAAGTGATCTGCCTGCCCCGGCTTCCCAAAGTGCTGGGATTATAGGCGTGAGCCACCATGACTGGCCTGAAGTGAGTACTTTTTAATCCCCATTTTGCAGATGAATAAACTGAGGTCCAGAGGTAGGATTAACTCATCCAAGGTCTCACAGCTGCTGAGTGAACCTTAGTGGTATCGGGTACGCTGAACTCTTTTCTAACCCCGTGAGGATCTGTAGTGGTGGCAGTGGGCTTCTGTGAGCCATCCCCACTTCCTTGTCCACATCCTTCTGAGACTAGCGGCCTGTGTGTGCAAAATGGTGGCCATAGGTATGAGTATGGGCAGGGCTTGCTGGCCTGTGTCCTTGTCCCAACACTTCAGAGCCCCACATTAGCTTGTAGCAAACACCTTCCAGATTCCAGCCCCAGAGGCTAGGGAGGCAGTGATCAGAGGATTGAGATTAGGCTTTAGGGTGAGTGCTCGCTGGCTGGAATCCTAGTGTGGTCACCTTGTCCTCTTGCTTCTGTGACCTAGGGCAAATATTTGCTTCTCTGAGTTTCTGTTTCCTCATCCATAAGCTGGGGTGTTATGAGAATTAGATGGAATAATGCTAATAAAATGTCAGGCTTCACACATGTTGGTGTCTCTCTTCCTTTCTAGGGAAAGCCTTGCACTTGGAGGGGAGGGGAGGGCAGGAATCAGCCCCGAAGGGTGAAGAAAGGGGAGGACATTGGACTTTCTGCTCTGGGAGGGAAGGATCCTAGGTTTTGGCCCCAGGGTAAAGAAGCTGCCTCTTTCTGTATCATCAAATTGTATTTAAGGAGCAATTTGGGCAGGAGGCTGGGCAAAGACACTCCCTTTTTCCTTCTGTAAAATGGGTATAGGTCTTTCTGCCGCTTCCTTCCTGGAGCTCTTGGGGCACCAGAGCCCTCAGAGAAAGGCTGAGCAGACCTCAGGGGTGTTGAATGAGCCCACTGGGAGGGGGCTGTGTAGCAGGACAGCTGTACAGCTGTTGTTTGATCTTTCAAGTTGCAAAGGGGTTTGCAGACATATTAGTTTGCTTTCCAAAACCCTTTGCTGAAGTACCAGTTTAGTCCTGAGAGTTTTCAGTGTGGATCTAAAAGGCACAGTCACACGCTTAGCAGAGAGTAACTGGTATCATCAGTCACAGTGAGAAATGCAGGCAGGCGTCGGGGTTCACGTCTGTGATCCCAGCGCTTGGTGAGGTCAAGAAGGGAGGATGGCTTGAGCCCAGGAGTTTGGGACCCGCCTGGGCAACAGAGTAAGACCCTATCTCTAGAAAAAATTTTTAAAAATTAGCCAGGCATGGTGGTGTGCACCTGTAGTCCCAGCTACTGGGGAGGCTGAGGCGAGAGGATCACTTGAGCCCAGGAGTTCTAGGTTGCAGTGAGCCGTGATTGTGCCATTGCACTCCAACCTTGGAAACAGAGACCAAAGCAGCCTCAGTACCTATGGATGGGGGCTATATAAATTAACCCCCCCTCCCCCAAAAAAAACACCTACATCAAAGCAAAACCAAACCTACTATGCAGTTGTTAAAAAAAGTGGGGTCAATTTCTATGTATTAGTAGTATTCTGAAATCATCACAGAGATTTAAGTTAAAAAGGCAGTTGCAGCACAGTGGGTGCTGTGTGCTCCTTCTGTATGAAACAAGGCGTATCTGCAGATATGCAAGTTGGCCCATGCATGGGAAAGTTCTGGAAGGATTCTTGAGAAGTCGGTAACAGTCATCTCTTCTGAGGGACTGGGGGATTAGGGCAACAAGGATGGGAGGTAGACTCACTTTTTTGTTTTTTAATTTTTTCATACATTTAATTTTTTTAAAAAAATTTTTCATACAGAGTCTTGCTCTGTCTCCCAGACTGGAGTGCTGAAGTGCGGTGGCACGGTCTTGGCTCACTATAACCTCCGCCTTCCACATTCAAGCGATTCTCCTGCCTCAGACTACTGAGTAACTGGGATTAAAGGCATGTGCCACCACGCCCAGCTAATTTTTGTATTTTTAGTAGAGATGGGGTTTCACCATGTTGGCCAGGCTGGTCTCGAACTCCTGACCTGACGTGATCCGCCCACCTTGGCCTCCCAAAGTGCTGAGATACAGGAGTGAGCCACTGCGCCCAGCCTGGAGACTAACTTTTCATTGTATACCTGTTGTATCGTTTGAGTCTTGAAAGGTGCTAGAGTGTAGTGGCTGCTTCTGAGCACAGACTCCAGAGCCCCATGGCCTGGGTTCGAACTCTGGCTCTTCCTACCTGTGTGATCTTGGGCAAGTTACTTGACCATTCTTGGTCTCATTTTCTCATTTATAATTTGGACTAATAGATGTTAATATTTGTAAAGTGCTTAAAATTATGTCTAAGGTGTCGTTGGCAATGCAAGAATGTCTACTATTACTAATATTGCCATTAACCTGCATTTCATTTTTGTTTAATAAGGCAGTTTAATAAAAATAAAGGCTTTAGGAATGGAAACGAAAACAGGAACACAGCCAGTTTGTGGCCTGGGCAGATTAGACCAGAGGGCTGGCTGCTTTCCCTCCAGGGTGCATTTCCTCCTCCACAGGATGTCTAGGAGGACAGCCCCCAGCGCACAATTGAAGGTGACAGTAGGGAGCTGGGGCAGGGTTGGCTCCAGGGCCCAGGAAGCCCACTGGAGGCGGAGGTGTCGGCCTCTTGGTTATGTGATCTCCCACTGTGAGGGGAGGGCGGTGCCACCTTGGGCCAGGAGGAGCTGTGCCTCCGCGCTGAGCATTTGGGATTCTGTCCCTGTCTTGCGCCACTGGCCTCTGAAGCCATTGCTTTCCTCACACTCACATGCCAAGGCCAGGTTACCTCCTGCCTGCTGGTCAACCCATGGGGCGGGACAGGGAAAGGCAGAGTGAGAGTGGCCTTCAGCAGGGGCACAGGAAGGGACTGGCAGGAGCAGGCAGACCTAACGGAGCGGAGCCCATGCTTCCTGGGCAGCCAGGAGGAGGACGTATCCAGCCTCATTTATGACAGTCAGGCATGATCTGATTCCTGGAAGGTGGGGGACTGAGCATGACCCTGGACTCTGGGTCCAGAGCTTCACCTGTAAGCTAGGGGGGATGAGGAGGGACACCCAGCAGGTCCCTTGGCACTGGCAACAGGAAGGTCTGTGGCTGCAGGATTTGGGCTGCACAGCTGCTGGTGTTTCTATGGGTTAATGATTTATGAAGGGTGGAGGCTGGGGCCTTTCTGGGGCTGCCCAGAAATATCTGTCTGAGAGCCACCGGACTGAAGCACAGGTTGTGAGCCAATGACTTGTCTCCGTGGCTGAAACTGCAGCCCTGACTCCAGCTAATGCAATTTCTGGTCTTCTTTCCACAGGTGTGTAGCTGGGACAGTGCTGGTCTGAGCTGGACCTTGTCTGATGGCTTCCTCCAACCCTCCTCCACAGCCTGCCATAGGTACCGTACCCAGGGCTTCCTATCCCTCTCATTCCTTCTTAGAACGGGGCCGCAGGGGCCGGCGGAGGGCCTTGCTCTGGAGCGGTGTGGCGCCAGGTGGGAAGTCCGCTGTGCTGGCTGCTGGCCCTGCCTGGGCCGCGTCCTCTGCCTCATGTTCCTTGTTTACAAAATAGAAGTAACTTTCTGCTCATGGAGGAGGCTCTGGGCAAGGGTCAATCCTTTTCCTGTCTCCCTGAGATCCCCTGGAGAGGTGAACACATGGGGGTCTCAGGCTGAAGCTTATAAATCAGGGGTGAGGAACTGAGGTTGGGGGAGAGGGTTGCACCATAGGGTCAGGCCATCGAACAGTGGTAGCATTGCCGTGTTGAGTGAAAAAAAGAGAAAGTAAAAGAAAAATACAGCCAGGCGTGGTATCTCACTCCTGTAATCCCAGCACTTTGGGAGACCAAGGCGGGCAGATCACTTGAGGTCATGAGTTTGAGACCATCCTGGCCAACATGGTGAAATCCCATCTCTACAAAAATACCAAAATTAGCTGGGTATGGTGTGGCACTTGTAATCTCAGCTACTTGAGAGGCTGAGGCAGGAGAATTGCTTGAACCTGGGAGATGGAGGTTGCAGTGAGCTGAAATCACACCACTGCACTCCAGCCTTGGTGACAGAACAAGACTCTGTCTTGAAAAAAAAAAAGAAAAATACATACTTATACTAACAAAATTATTCGTTGTTTATCTGAAATTCAAGTCTGTGTCCTGTATTTCATTTGGCAACCCTGGCACTGGGGCCTCAGATGCTGCAGGTGGAATCCAGGCCTCGCCCGGGAGGAACTGGGCCCAGGGCTGTTTCACCCTCGGCGGCAGCTTCCTGTCCGCTTGTACCACTATGAGAGAAGCAGAATTGCAGATGGTAACGAGTGAGGGCTTTGTCATCAGCCCCATCTGAGTTTGAATCCCGACCCTGCCACTTAGACTGCGGGGTTGGTTAAGTGACATGTTGTCTCTGTGGCTTAGTCTCATCATCAGTAAACATGGGGACAATGACACCCTCTCCCGGGCTGTTGCAAGGTTTAAATATCTGTCAGGCATGGGCATGGGGTAATCAATTGCTCACGGATGGGAGTGCTTATTATCGTGGGTGTCGGCAGGACAGACAGTATGTGCCCGCACCCCTGGGAGAGCCCAAATGACACATCTCCTCTTCCCTGAGCCTCAGGGTTCTTCTGGGGTGGGGGTGGGGAGCAGCACAGCAGACCTGTCTTCTCTGTGGCGATGGGTAGCTTCCCAGGGTCCCCCGCCTCCTGGACTCGCTTGTATTGGTTCTCACAAGGACCCAGTGTGTGCAGGAACATCAGAGGCATGAGTGACTAGCTCTGGCTGCACCACCCGTGCAGGCGGTTAGGAAGGGCTTCCTGCAGCTCTCAGTTGGGCTGGGCTGGGCCTCCTGAGTTTTCCTTCTGATAAGGAGCAATGCCTGATTGCCTGGGGGGGAGGATAGAAGGGGGCCTAGGGGCAAGCACATCTCACCTCCCAATTCACAACGGGGACTTGGGTCCCAGCATGCATGGCCATGGCCTTGCCCCATCCCGCCCCTGCTGCCGTGGGCATCTGTTCCCTTTCCCCTCCCCACCAAGAGGCCTGAACCTGAACGTGGGGAATGAGAAAAAAAATTTATGACTAAGTCAATTCTGTTCTGTTCAGCAAACATTTGACAAATATTTATTGTTCCAGCTCTTTCTAATATTGCTGGCTAGTATCATCTGGGTGAACCCAGCTCTTTGCCATTTTCTCATTCTCTGAGAGCTTCCCATTACCTTCCCAAACTAAATTCAAATTCCTGAGTAGGGGATTCCTGCACGCACCTTGTCAACTGTCTAGTGACCTTCTTCATCCTTGCGTGTATCTTCAGCGCCCTGGGGCCCTTGGTGTTTCTTCTCTGCCTTTGCTGTGGCCTCTGCCTGGAATCCACGCTCTAGTTGGAGCCTGTCAGGCCTTTTCTCATCCTTTAAGGCTCAGTGCAAGGGCAGCCTCATCCTCGAAGCCCTTCCTGAAGCCCCAGAGAGCCCCAGCCCCTTCCTTTTGGCACCGTCTCAGTCTCTGAGATTTTAGGTTTTCTCCTGCTGGCTCTGTACTGCCAGCCTCACAGTGAACTCCAGAGGGG
The DNA here is from genome assembly GCF_047675955.1 of Chlorocebus sabaeus. NCBI lineage: Eukaryota > Metazoa > Chordata > Mammalia > Primates > Cercopithecidae > Chlorocebus > Chlorocebus sabaeus. Next base: position 119,480,610 of record NC_132923.1, on the reverse strand, counting down.
AGCTCACAGTCCACCCCTGGACCCCAGGACTGTGTCTTACCTCTCGTTCCCTCTCCCTGCCCACTGGATGCTGGGAGCTGCTCACTGCATGCATGGGTAACTGAAGCTATTTGTACTCTTTTTTTTCTTTTTCTTTGAGATGGAGGCTTGCTCTTTCACCCAGGCTGGAGGGCAGTGGCGCGATCTTGACTCACTGCAAGGTCCGCCTCCTGGGTTCATGCCATTCTCTTGCCTCAGCCTCCCAAGTAGCTGGGACTTATAGGTGCCCGCCACCATGCCTGGCTAATTTTTTGTATTTTTAGTGGAGATGGAGTTTCACCTGTTAGCCAAGATGGTCTTGATCTGCTGACCTCGTGATAGCCCACCTCGGCCTCCCAAAGTGCTGGGATTACAGGCGTGAACCATCACGCCCAGCCACTATTTGTACTGTTAAAGGGAGGAGGTGTAGGCCAGCTACAGTGGCTCATGCCTGTAATCCTAGCACTTTGGGAAACCTTGCTTGAGCTCAGGAGTTTGAGACCAGTCTGGACAACACAGTGAAGACCTGTCTCTACAAAAAAATGCAAAAAAAAAAAAAAAAAAAAAAAAAAATTAGCTGGGCATGGTGGCGCATACCTATAGTTCCAGCTACCTGGGAGGCTGAGGTGGGAGGATCACTTGAGCCCAGGAGGTCGAGGCTGCGGTGAGCCGTGATCATGCCACTGTCCTCCAGCCTGGATGACAGAGTGAGCTTCATTTAAAAAGAAAAAAAAAAAAAAAGGAGGTGTAGAAGTGACCTGAGTCCCTAGACATGGCTGGGGGCAGGGTTGCCTGAGGCTGGGCCTGGCCTGTGAGTTGGAGAGGATTGCCCTTCTCACCCAGCAGCAGGGACTGGGCTATGACAAGGCTGAAATCATAATAATAACAGTGATAATGGTGGTAATAATATGACAATGATGATATAACAATGGTGGTAATGATAAGCAGAATCATCATCGTAAGAATAGCTAACATTTGGTGAGCACACACCCTGCACCAGGTGCTTTATTTATGTTCATTCATTCCATCCTCCCAACAACCCTGTGAGGTAGTTGCTATTATTGTCCTCATTTTACAGATCAGGAAACTGGGAGGGGGTCAAATAACCCGACACTCATCCAGCTGGTACCTGGGTGAGCTGGAGTCTGAGCTGAACTCTGGTGGTCTGACTCTAAAACCTTAGTCACTGCAGTGACACCATCCACTTATAAAGGGAGACCCCCACCCCCACTCCCTGCCCAGCAGATTCATTCGGGCAAGGACCGGGGGGCACTGAGAGACTAAGAAAGCCCTGTATAAGTCAGGATGAGCCTGTATCTGGTACCCCCAAAATAGTGGGTGGGGACTTTGTGGTCATTTATTCCAGAATTTAAACAAAACTTTTTGAGACAAGATTTTGCTCTGTTACCCAGGCTGGAGTACAATGGTGTGATCATGGCTCACTGCAGCCTTGAACTCCTACTTCAGCCTCTGGAGTAGCTGAGACTGTAGGCACACGCCACCATACCCAGCTGATTTAAAAATTATTTAAACATTTTTACTTTTGTTTATTTTTTTGAGACAGAGTCTCACTTTGTCACCCGGGCTGGGGTGCAGTGGCACAATCATGGCTCGCTGCAGCCTTGAACTCCTGGGTTCAAGCGATCCCCCCACCTCAGCCTCCCAAGTAGCTGGGACTACAGGTGTATGCCACCACACCCGGCTAATTGCCTCATTTTTAGTAGAGACAAGGTCTCACCATGTTACCTGGGCTGGTTACAAGCTTTTGAACTGAAGCCATCCTCCCGCCCCAGGCACCCAAACCCAAAGTGCTGGGATTACAGGTGTGAGCCACAGCACCCAGCCTATGTTTTAAACTTTGAAAATTGCCACCCATAGACATGACAACAGAGGGGTGTGTGTGTGTGTGTGTGTTTCGTAAACGCTTATCATGTGCCTACTATATGTTGGACATTGCACTAGATGCTGAGGATGCAATAGCAAACAAAACAGACAAAAATACCTGCCCTCATGAAGCTTATATTTGAATAGAGGAGAGAGACATCAACATAAATAGCATATAGCATCATATGCTGACAACAGCCATAGAGAAAGGTAAAGTAGGCAGGACAAACTGGGAGTCTCAGCAGGTCTCTGCGGCAGCGTGCAGTAGAGATGCCACAGCATGCAGAGAGATGATGTGCAGTAAAGACCTGAAAGAGAGGAGAGCAGGAGAAGATACTCGCGGGAAGAACGTGCTAGGCCCTGGGGCTGCAAGTGCAAAGGTCCTGAGGCAGGACTGCCTGGCACATTTGTGGTACAGGAAGGAGATCAATGTGACTGGAGTGGAGGGAGCAAGGGATGAGCAGAAGATTCTTTGTACATATGTACGTGTGCGTGTACATACACACCCACACACCCACATACACCCACACACACCTATACACACCTACACACCCCCACACACACACCCCCACCCCCCACCCCCCCACACACCCACATACACCGACACCCCCACACCCCCACACCACACATCCACACCCCCCCCACACCCACACACACACACACATACACCCACACACACCTACACACCCCTACCCACCCCCACACACACCCCCACACACACTGACACCCCCACACACCCACACCACACACCCGCCCCCACACACACCCACACACTCACACACACCCATATGCCCACACACATACCCCTACACACCCTCCCACACACCCACACACCCACACACATGCCCCCACACACCCCCCACACACCCACACCACACACCCACACCCCCCACACACCCACACACTCATGCACACCCATACGCCCACACACACCCCCACATACCCCCCACACCCCCCATACACCCACACACACCCACACACACACCCCTACTCAATGTGTATATGTAACTGAAACAGAAGTGACAAAACCAATATCGAAATTATACCAAGGTGAATTCATTAATATCACAATACATTATTTTTTAAAACATTTGAAATAATTCAATACCAAATGTATTTTATTTGGTATTATAATATCAAAAAGAACACCCCATATGATTTTACTAATATTAGAATACAGTGTTTAGAAACATCTGAAACAAGCAATCCAAACACCTAATGAAATCCTGATTGGGAATCCCCTAATTGAACTTACGAACTACCAGGGGTTGGGAACTGCATCTGAAAACCACAGATCCAGCTCCCACCCAAGCCCTTTATGTCAGCGCAAGGCAGAATGTCTGAGGGCTTAGTAGAAGGGTGTGGAGGGTGAATGGAGCTGGGTTCCAATCCATCCCATCCTCTTAGCTGCTGACTGTGGGCACATTGCTTTGCCTCTGTCTCTTGGGTCTTGGGTAAATGGAGGTGATCCTGAAGCTGGATGAGGAAACTGCCCGGGGCACAGCTCAGGCTCTCTCAGGTCTTGTTTCTTGACACCTGGGGAAGGAGTTGGCTCTACAGGCCGCATCGCTGCCCAGAGTCCACCCCTGCTGACCTGGTCGCCAGGAGGAGCAGCTGTGTCTCCTCCTCCGTGACCTCAGAGGAAGTTGGGTACTTCTCACTCGGGGTAGGGAGGGCATGCTCTGGGCTTCCATTGCACTTGAGCAGCTGTAGAAGAGGTTTCCTACATCCGCCCCCAAAATATTATGCTTTGGGAACCTCCAGGTCATTGTAGGGGAGTGACTGGATTTTTCTAGTCCAAGAGACTGTTGGAATCAGATATGTCCATCTGTCCATCTGTTCATCTGCTGGCCCATCTGTCCATCTCTCTGTTCCAGCCACCTCCTCACCCATCACTCATCCATCCGTCTAATGTTTATTGAGCATTTGCTAGGGCGGGGTCCGCAGACCCAGGGACTAGAAAATCCTGTTTGTCCTCAAGGATCTGAGGCTGGGAGGGGAACAGTAATTGCAACAGCTGTTATTGTCATAGTCCTTACATATACAGGCACTGTGCTGAGGGCTATACCTACCCCAGTGGTTCTGATAATGGTGATTTTGCCCTCCAGGGGGACATAGGGCAATGTCTGGAGACATTTTTGGTTGTCACAGCTGGAGGGTCCCCCTGGCCTGTAGGGTGTAGAAGGTAGGGATGCTGCTAATCGTCCTACAGGGCACAAGACAGCGCCCCTCCCCACCTGCAAAAAGAATTATCCAGTCCCAAATGTCAGTGGTACCAAGGCTGAGAAATCCTAAGCTGCACCTCAGTGGATGTTCATGTCAGCGTTATGGGGAAAGTGCTGTTTCTATTCTCCAGTTTGCAGAGGAAACCAAGATTCAGAGAGGCAAAGTGACTTGCTCGGAACCACACAGCTAGCAGGGAGCTCAGACACGGCCATGTGAGCACAGAGCTCATGCCTAAGCTGTGTGGCATGTGCTACGAGAGGACTGCTGAGGGCGGTCAGCTTGGCAGATGTTTAAAAACAGAACCAAACTGCCTGTTGGTTTTGCAGAGGGTCTGCATAAGGTAGGGGATGGAGTTACTGAACTCCTGAGGTTCCGTTCAGCCCAGAGTTTAGGAAGGAAGTCTTCTAGGAAGAGGACTGGGGAAGCTCCATGTGGTGAAATGGCTGGAAATGGCTTCTTGTGCCCTCTAGGGTAGAGAATTCATCCCTTAACTCATTTAACAAAAGCGGCTGAGCTCCTGGTCTAGGTCAGTCCAGGACCCACAGTAGAGGGGACAGACGGGCGAGATGTCTGCTCTCAGGGATCCGAGCTTGGTGGGGAGCACAAACAAGGGGCGGGGGCAGAGAAGGAGAGGCCACGCCTCCTATAGTAGGGTAGGCGGGGAGGGTCTCTCTGCTTGAGTTGAGCTTTAGTGGGTGAGGAGGACAGGAGTTCATAGTCATGAAGGGGGTCCCCCAGGAGGGGAAAAGCAGGGGATGAGGCCTAGCGAGCTGACCTCCATGCTGGGAGTTCGATGCTTTCTCCTGCCCCAGCCAGTCTGTGCCCTAGTACCTGCAAGCAGGCTGCCTCCAAGCCCAGGCATTCCTAGGCAGCTGTGTTTCATGCTGCTGCACATACCAAATAAAGTGCAGTGGGAAGGATGCACCTGTCTGTGCTCGTTTGCACACACAAAACACACAGACAAATCAACACAGAAACATACGATAAGCTTGTGCTCATGCATACACACACATTTAAAAAGACCCCTTGCTCACGAAACAGGGAGACAGGAAATAAGAAGAGGAAAGATATACACTGAAGTACTGAGGTGCACAGGCTCGCCCCGGGAGCACACTCCCCTCCCTCAACTGCCACTTGCTGAGAGACCTAACCCAACCGCCTCCCCTCAGCCTTACCAGCACTGTAGGGCCATGTGGCTTGAGTTTGATGGCTGTCATTCCCTGGCTCAGACCTGAAGTGCTCACCCAGTTCCAGCCCATGCCCATCTACCCCAGCCATCTCTCCATTGACCAAACTTCGGAGATCCTGCAGCCTGGCCAACTCCTCCTCTCTTCCAGGAGATCAGCTGGTTCCAGGAGCCCCAGGCCCCTCCTCCGAGGCGGAGGATGACCCAGGAGAGGCCTTTGAGTTTGACGACAGTGATGATGAAGAGGACACCAGCGCAGCCCTGGGAGTCCCTAGCCTTGCTCCTGAGAGGGACACAGACCCCCCGCTGATCCACTTTGACTCCATTCCTGTCACTGGTAAGATGTTTCTGGGAACTTCCGGTCCTGGGGCTACAGGGAGCATAGAGAACTAGTGGAAGCTCCAGGCTCTCAGGGATGCCTGGTGGCCCCTCTGCTGTCCCCAGAAAGCAGGAAGGGAAAAGCCAGTGGGAAGAAGCTGCAGTCTATGACTTCCCTTGGGAATTTGAAATTCCTAGCATTCCTGCAACATCTGGTGCACTTTGGCACATTGTAAATGGAAGTGGTTGGCCTGAGTTTTGCTTTGGAGACAGTTGCTGCCCAGAGCTCGTGTCTCTGAAGTCCTCCCTGCAGCTTCTCCTAAAGAATCCACACCAGCCAGAAGAGCAGCCTCCCAGAGGTCCCCTCTCCTGTCTGCCTTGGGGAGCTGGCAACCCTGGGGGGCAGGGGGGCCCTGCTAAGCTGGTGTTAAATGGCAGCTTCTGGGCTCTTAGAGTCTGTTATCCGAGAGAGAATCTGGGGACCCGACCAGCTGGAACTTCCTGTAGGCTTGGGGACAGCGGGCTCCTGGAGCAGCTGGGGGTGGAGGGCAGGCCCAGAACAGGCGGGGCGGCTGCCACGAGTTCTGGCTGGAGTTGGGAAGTGGGCCATGGGGTGGGTGGGGGTGTTGCAGGCCAGGTAGGGGAGCTGATGACTGAGCCAGGGCTGGGGGAGGGAGGCGGGGCTCAGCAGGCACCCAGGCTGGCCAGGCCCTGTCTGCGGCGCCCCTGGGGAGGCTGGGAAAGGGGCGGGGAAGGCCTGAGTGCTTGGGGCCAGCCTCTGGCCTGACAGGCTCTCTGTTTGCTCCTCTTTTGCAGACCCAGACCCAGCGGCTGCTCCACCCAGCACAGAGTAAGTGAACCTGGCTCCTTTGCTTTGGCGGTTGGAAACGGGGAGACACCGGGCAGGGGGTGGGGATGGGGTGGAGCTGAGGCCCAGAGGACCCGACTGGTCTTTAGCTAAGGAGGAAAGCATTTCATTGAGGCCCTGTGCCCTGGGGGAAGAGGTCAATTCCAGAAACTCATGGTCCTTTTTCCTTTACTTTGCCCACAAGCCTCTGAAACAGCAGGAGGCAGGCCTGGTTCCAAACCCTGCCTCTGTCCCTTGCTAGCTGTGTAGCCTTGGAGGAGTCACAGAAACTCTCCAGGTGTCAGTCTGTTCGCTGGTGAAAGGGAAACAATGAGAGCACCCCCTCTGTTGGGTTCGTCTTGAAGAAGCGAACAGCTGTGTGGTGCTCAGTGTGTGTTTGAGTGTGTGAGTGTGTATGTGTGTGTGTGTAGTCGGGGGGTATTGGGGGTGTTTGAGGGTGGGGGGATGCAGCCCATTGTAATTATTTTTGCAGTTACCATTTGTCTTGCTAATATTCCCAATCCTATATCAGTTGCTGTCAGGGACCCTGCCCTCGGTGCCTGCGAGCCTGTCAGAGGCAGTGTAGCCTAGTGGTTAGGAGCCTGGATGTTGGGGTGAGGGCCTGCGTCTTGTCTGTGGCCCCCACACTGGCCATAGGTCCTTTTGTCAGTCAAGTCCCCCTTTGGTTTTCTCATCTGTAAAAATGGGCCATTGGGTAAGATGCTCAGCCTCGTGGTAGGTGCCTAATCAAGGCATTTGCTTTTTATCGCAGTTCTTCTTCGTCTTCTGCAAGTCACGTCTGGGTTGGAAGGGTAATTGGGCAACTGGGGGTGGTGGGAGCTGAGGCCTCTCAGGACCGGGTGCTTAGAGCCTCCTTGCCTAAGCAGTGGAGGGGTCTAGGCTCCAAATGAATGGCCCAAGCATCTGGAACCCCGAGTTTAAATCCTGACTACCCTGGTGAGGGGAGGCATGTTTGAGCCCTGCTTTGTCTTCCTGGGGTGCCCCAAACTGAGCAAGAGGGGCTAATTCTCAGGCAGGTGTCACCCAGCGGGAGGTTTCAGAGATGCAGGTTGCAGGCCCAGGCCCCTGGAGGAGAAGTCCTTTATGTGCTCATTTGCTGTCCAGAGTGGGTGGACTCCGGGAGGGTTTCTGCTGAGCTTGCTGCTGTGTAATTAAGGTCAGAATTAGGGGCCAGCCTCTCCTCCCTGATTAGGGACCTGAAACGAATCAGCAGCCATTCGTCCTGCACCTGGGCTGGGAAGGGCCGTGGTGGCTGCAATCTTCGAAGGATTTAAATCTCCAGGGTGGGCCAGGGGTGAGGTTGCGAGAAACTCAGTCTGGTGGGAGATGTGGATGCGTCAGAGTGGGACAGAGATGGATGCCCAGGGAGCTGGGACACTGACTGGAGGGGAGTAAGGGTGGGGCCATCAGGGAAGACTTCTGGGCCAGGTCCTAGCTCAGCAAGTGAGTAGAAATTCTCCATTCAGGATGGCAGAGGGGCACGGGGAGTGCCCACGGAGGAAGCCCCTGAGCAGAGGCACAGGGTTGGCACACAGGGTGGTCAGCACACTCGCTTCCTTCAAGCTACCCTCCTGGAGACCCCAGGAGGTAGGTGATGTGCCCAGGGTTCCATGTACATAAGTACATGCTCATTCAGAACAGAGGCCAAGGCCCCTCTGACACGGAGGCCAGGCGCTTGGCCACCGTGCTTCCGTGCCTCCAGGAGCTCATGCCCTGTTCCCTGATGAGAGGGTGTGGCTGGCTTCATAGGAATGATCTGATTGTGTGTCCATTTTTTGAGGTAAGATTTTTGCCCACTCAGAGATGATCTCTGAGCTCTTGGGAGAGTGGCGTCTAAGCAGTTGGTGGAATGTTCCATAGGTCCCTCGTGGGGAGCCTTGTGCGGCAGTGCCCGGTGCTTGATTCCTGGTGAGGTCCCTTCCCTTGACATGAGAGCAGAGCAAAGAGAGCCTCCTCTTCGCTCCACCAGCATGGAGATCTTGTGAGGGAAGAGGGGTGTGCTGGTCTCTTCACCAGCAGTTACCTCTATGGCGACAGGGACTTTTTGGTTTTTTGGAGGGGGATGTTTTGTTTGCTGCCGAACCTCATGGCTTAGCACAGTGGCAGGCACGGGCTGAGTACCAAAGATGTCCTTGTTGAATGAATGATGGACAGAAGGACAAGAGGGTCTGTGTCTCCATGGAAGCAAGGAGAAAACTAACAGCATGTCAGGCCGGGTGAAGTGGCTTACGCCTGTAATCCCAGCACTTTGGGAGGTCAAGGTGGGTGGACCACTGAGGTCAGGAGTTCAAGACCCAGCCTGAACAACATGGCGAAACCCCATCTCTACTAAAAATACAAAAATTAGCCGGGCCTGGTGGTGGGTGCCTGTTATTCCAGCTACTAGGGAGGCTGAGGCAGCAGAATCGCTTGAACCTGCGAGGTGGAGGTTGCAGTGAGGCGAGATTGTACCATTTCACTCCAGCCTGTGTGACAAAGTGAGATTCTGTCTCAAAAAGAAACAAAACCTATCAAAAAATACCAGTCCACCCCCCAACCTCCAAACAAATGGCATGTCAATAGGGTTTCTATTGGATTCTGATTCTGGCACCTGCAGGGGCCAAGACTGAGGTCGGGGAAGGGAAGCAGGAGTGGTTGTGTGGCCCAGGGCCACATAGCTAGAGTCACCTGACCTCACTGGTGTTGATGGTACTGTGCTGAGCCACAGGCCGTGCTAAGTGCTCTGTGTACATCATCTCTTTTTGCTGTTGTTTGAGACAGGGTCTCACTCTGTTGCCCAGGCTGGAGTGCAGTGGTGTGATCACAGCGCACTGCAGCCTCGACCTTCCAGGCTTGAGTGATGCTCCTACCTTAGCCTCCCGAGAAGCTGGGATTACAGGCATGTGCCACCACGCCTGGCTAATTTTTTTTTTTTTTTTTTTCTGAGACAGTTTTGCTCTTGTTGCCCAGGCTCGAGTGCAGTGGCGCCATCTCGGCTCACTGCAGCCTTTACCTCCTGGGTTCAAGCGATTCTCCTGCCTCAGCCTCCTGAGTAGCTGGGATGACAGGCGTGCACCACCATGCCAAACTAATTTTTTGTATTTTTAGTAGAGACGGGGTTTCATCATGTTGGCCAGGCTGGTCTCGAGCTCCTGACCTCAGGTGATCCACCTACCTTGGCCTCCCAAAGTGCAGGGATTATAGGTGTGAGCCACCATGCCCAGGCTAATTTTCATATTTTTTTGTAGAGATGGAAGTCTCACTCTGTTGCCCAGGCTGGTCTTGAACTCCTGGGCTCAAGCAATCCTCCCGCCTTGGTCTCCCAAAGTGCTGGAATTACAGACATGAACCACTGCATCTGGCCCATATTATCTTATTACTTGTACCCCTAGGAGCCCTAGAAGACAGGGACTATTGAATATGTCCATTTCGCAGATGAGCAGCTGAGGCTTGGCGAACTGAAGTAATTTACCCAAATCTCATGGAGCTAGTAAATGGCAGGGCTGGGACTAGGCCTGTCTGCCCTCAAAGCTGTCTACTGAGGCCTGCAGGGTTTGCTTCTCCTGGTGGATTCTGAAACACGTGCACTCATGTCCACCCTGAGCTCTCGCTGGGGGAGTTGTGTTGAAAGAGTAGCCCTGAGTACCCAGCAGTGCCCGGGAAACGTGAGCGCCGCAGATCGCTGGCTTCCTGTGTTTTTCCTGGACTCAGGCCTGCACCCCTCGCCTCTGAGTGCAATAGCCCCATGGACTCCGGCCTCCTCTGGAGTTGTTTGCTTTTCCTGTTTAGTTTTGCCTTTATTCCCCTGTGACCTCCACACTTTTCTGTGGGTCAACGTTTTGGCTCCTGGCCCTGGTCGCGGGGATTCTCATGGGCTCCCTAAAGGTACCTGGCCTACCCCTTCCTGGGCTTTTCTGGATAAGATGGATGTACTGCCTATTGGCCAGTGTCTGCCACTGGGGCCTGGAGCCAGGGGAAGAGATGGGGCAACCGGATTCTGGGAGAGGACAGGGAGACCCATCCTCCCTGGAGGTATCAGGGACTGAGAGGATCAGGCCAAGAGGAGACCAGGCTCAACAAAGCAGTGTTGGCACAGGATGGAAACAGGGCACTGGTGGCCTGTGCCTTCTGAGACTGCTGGGTGTGGGGGACATAGGGGCTCCTGGGAAGGGCAGGTCAGCAAGGCCGGAGGAAATCTTCAAGATTTTCCAGATTGCTGCAGACCTAGTCTGGAGTTGCTTGGAATCCTGGAATTCTCCTTACATGCGCTGTTTCCCAAATCCAGAGCATTTGAGCCTCCTGTGTCCTGTCCCACAGGGTCCATGTGGGACGTGAGGCCTGGCAGATACCGGCTTTCTGCCCATGGAGTCCCTCATGGGAGGGCTGTGGGGACCAGGTCCTTCTTTCCATTAAAAATCTTTCTCTGAAGGTCCCTTGCCAAATCCTAAATTGGAAAAGCTGGTTTTTGTGTTTTCTTTCCTTCTTTTCCTCCTCCGAGCGTGGAAACAAGGGCTCCCAGTTTCCAATCAGAGCCAGGACCTTTGGATCCCAGGTTCTTTGAGGACCCACACAGTCTCTTCGTTGAAAAAGGCACATGCAGGGTACCTGGTTGGCGCATCTCTTCGTGGTATAAATATGCCTTCGAGGAATCCTGTGATGTCCCTCCCTGTATCCCTGCAGCGGTAGGACTCTGCCTCACCATTTTTTATCCCGGTGCCTGGCACAGAGATGGTGCAACAATACTAACAACCTACACGTGCACGAACTTTACAGTTTACATCTTATTTTGTTTATTTTTTTATTTTATTTTATTTTTTTGAGACGAAGTCTCGCTCTGTCGCCCAGGCTGGAGTGCAGTGGCCCGATCTCCACTCACTGCAAGCTCCGCCTCCCGGGTTCACGCCGTTCTCCTGCCTCAGCCTCCCAAGTAGCTGGGACTACAGGCACCCGCCGCCGCACCCAGCTAATTTTTGTATTTTCAGTAGAGATGGGGTTTCACCGTGTTAGCCAGGATGGTCTCGATCTCCTGACCTCGTGATCCACCCGTCTCGGCCTCCCAAAGTGCTGGGATTACAGGCGTGAGCCACCGTGCCCGGCCTACATCTTATTTTGATTCTTACAACTGGGAGGCAGAATCACGGCCCTTCCACCCCTTGGAGGTTTCCCTGTCCACATCCCTATCACCTGAGAATCTGTGGCATTGTGTGGCAAAGGGACTTGGCAGATGTGATTAAGTGAGGGATTTTGAGATGGGGAGATGACCCTGGGTTATCCGTGGGCCCAGTGTCACCACAAGGGTTGTGACAAGAGGGAGGCAGGAGGGCCAGAGTCAGAGAGAGGTGGGAAGATGCCACGCTGGTGGTCTTGGAAATGGAGGACGGGATTGTGACCAAGGAATGCAGGTGGCTTCTCGAGGCTGGAAAAGATGGGGGATGGCTTCTCCCCTGGAGCCGCCCCACTGAAACCTTGCTTTTAAATCTGCGAACCCATTGATGGCCTGCTGACCTCCACACCTGTGAGAATAGATTCGTGTTGTAGGTCACTAAGTTCATGGTCACCTGTTACAGCAGCCATAGGAAACGAACACGACAGCCCCGGAAGAGGAAATTATCGTGGGCGCCATTTTGCAGACCCGGGAGAGGGCGTCACTTGTCTGTGGGGCTGAGCTGGCAGGCGTGGTGCTTGGGCTCAAAGCCTCAGGCCAGGGGCTCTTTTTGCTCTTCCTCTATGGCCCTCTCTGTGCATCTAGGATGGTGCTCTGCTGACTGGCTGGGATTCCGCTGCCCTTCCCTTGCGTCTTCCTGTCCTTCCACCTAGCACCTCTTTACTGAGTGACTGCGATGGGGGCCGACGTGCTCTGCCAGCCGTGTTATTTTTACGTGCCTGTGTGTGTTTGGCTCTAGGGCCAGATCATAATGGCCTGGATGTACCCAGCACTTCTTACATGCTGGGCTCTGAGAGCTTTCCCTCCCCAGTGCCATTCATCCTTGCAACACTCTCACAGGACAGGCGCTGATATAATCTGCATTCTAGAGATGTGGGAACTGGCACAGAGAGGACATGACATCAGCCCAAGATCACAGAGAAAGATGGGCAGAGCCAGAGATAACCCCAGCTGGCTTCCAGAACCTGTGGTCTAACCCCTCTGGTGCTACCGTCTCCCACACAGAGCTGGTTTGGATCCTGCCTGCCCTACACGTTAGCTGCATGACCCAGGATGTGCTCTTTGGCTTCTCTGCCTAACCCTCAGTTTCTTTTCTTTTCTTTTCTTTCTTTTTTTTTTTTTTTTTGAGATGGGGTCTCTGTCGCCCAGACTGGAGTGCAGTGGCATGATCTCAGCTCACTCTAACCTCTGCTTTGCCCTCTGGGTTAAAGCGATTCTCCTGCCTCGGCATTCCGAGTGGCTGGGATTACAGGCACCCACCACCGTGCCCAGCTAATTTTTTTTTTTTTTTTGAATTTTTAGTAGAAACAGGGTTTCACCATGGACAGGCTGGTTCAAACTCCTGACTTCAAGTGATCTGCCTGCCTTGGCTTCCCAAAGTGCTATGATTACAGGCATGAGTCACCGCACCCAGCCCCCTCAGTTTCTAATCTCTGTAAAGTGGGGTGATAAGACTCATCGGATGGCACTGTTGGTGGGGATGAAATGAGATGTGAGAGATTAGGTGCTTACTTGGTGAGCTGCCCACTGTCACTGTCCCCAAAGGGTGCAGATCTGTCTGGGGCAGACTCCAGGCACAAGGGACCCCTCCCTGCCAATGCATTGCTTAGCATTACTTGAGATGCTCATCAGTCCATCTCTTCCCCACCTCCCTCTCTCTCTTCCTTTTAAAAAAAATACATCTTTGTTGTAGAAAAATTAGAAAGTACGGAAAATGATAGACTAAAAGCAACTTTTAATCCTACCATGGTGTGTTTCTGTCCAGCATCTTTGCTAGGCATGTATACAAGTATGCAAAACTTTTTTAATAAAACTGTGGTTTTATTGCACATGCTGTCTCGTGGCTCATGTTGCCTTTTTTTTTTTTTTTTTTTTTTTTTAAAGCTAATTACATATCATGAGCATTTCCCCAGGGGAACTTGTATTGTTCTGCAACAACCCCTATGGCTCTTGATGCATTCTTGCCGGGGGTGCAGGGCCTCTCCATGTCTGACTGAGCCTTGGGGCCCCTGAGATGTCAGGGAGGGAGGTGCATATGCCACAGGGCAGGAGGCCAGAGGCCGGGCTTTGGCCCAGCATGCGTGTGGGGGGCCAGCTGTACAGAGATGTTTCCCCAGAAGCCTCGAAGCTCACTCCCTGCTGAGGTCTGTGATATGATGCCACCTGAGGGCCGCTCCGAGACTTCCCCTGGGGGGCTTCTCACTGCTCTCGGCTCATCCAGTAAGGGGATCTGTGACCATGTGTGGGGTGGCACAGGACAGACACACTGGGTCCTGGAAGCCCTCTGTGCGCAGCATGGGGGGCCACAGAGGGAAGAGGGAACACATGTAGGTGAGGGACCCCGTGCCTGGAGGAAGGGTGGAGGGAAGGAGAGGGCAGGGAAGCAGCGCACACGAGGCAGTACCACATGCCAGCCTCTGTGCTGGGAGATTTACATGCCTTCTTTATTTACTCCATACCAGAACCCTGTGAGGGAGGTAGCATTGCCTAATTTTACAGATATGGAAACTGAGGCATAGAGAAATGCTAAGTGCTTTATCTGCATCATCTCACTGAATCCTCACAGCTGGAAGTAGGACTGATACTTCACCCTGGTCCACATTCAGTAACTTGTCCCGGTGCACACAGCCAAGTGGCCGAACCACAGTCTTATCCCAGGTCATGGCCCCGGAGTGTTTGCTTCTTCCCCCGTCACGCCTAGGAGCCCTGGTTCTCAACCCTGGCTGCATGCTGGAGCCCACAGGGAGCTTACCCCTGAGCAACAGTCAGAGTCTCTGGGGCAGGGGCCCTGGCACCCACATCTTCTAGGGGCGCCGTGCTGACTCTAGTGGGCAGCCAAGCCAGATGCCCTCTAAGGTCCTCAGCTTTGACATGCTGTACAATCCGGTAAAGTGGCCAGGGCCGAAAGAGACCCGGCAGGAGGCTGAACCTGGGCTGCATGTTATTCCCTTTCCTTCGTGTCTCTTGATCTCTTGATCGGGCCATCATGCTGTGGGGGAGTTTCCGAGGTGGGCGGTGACACTGTGTGGGGCTGTCCTACGCAGACTCTCCTGTCCTGTCCCTCCCTGTGCTGCCGCTCGGGTTTTCCTTGAGGCCTTATAAGGCAAATGTCATTCCAGTCCTTTCTAGTCCCATCCCCAAAGGTGAAATTCTTTCCTTTCTCATATTTGTTATGCCTTGTCCTGGCAAGGGCCCCAGAATGCCTGTGCGTGCGAACCCCGCTGGCCAGGAATCCTTACTTGTTCTGGTGTTGGGGGTCTCCTCCCCGACCACTCACATGGGACAGCCTCTGGGAAGGGACCCTTGGAGGTTCACTGAGAAACTAGGGCCTGTACCAGCCCCTGCCGGGGTGGCGGGTGCCATTCTCTGGAGTGGGGCTTCTTATCTTTAAAATAGGCTGGGGGCCTGGTGTGGTAGCTCACACCTGTAATCCCAGTACTTTGGGAGTACTAGGCGGATCCGAGGCAGGTGGGTCACCTGAGGTCAGGAGTTCAAGACCAGCCTGGCCAACATGATGAAACCCTGTCTCAACTAAAAATACAAAAATGTAGATGGGCATGGTGGCACACGGGGACCTACACTTCCCTGCCCTGCTGCTCTTTGGAGAGAGAAGAGGTGGGGCACAAAGGTGCTTGGAGCTCTGTGGACCAGAAACACGCCTGGTGGCCTTCTGGTGGACTTGAACTCCTCTGCCAGCAATGTAGGTTGCTGCTTGGGGGTGCTGGGAGGGGTCCTTTCCTCTCTCCCTTGCCTCTGCATCTGTCTGCCTTTTCCTCCCCATCTGGCGCTCCTCTCCATGGATTCAGCTTCTTTCCTTTGCATTCAGGTTGCTGGCCTTACTCTCATTTGCAAGCTGAGAGGCATTAGGAGAGCGGGAAGCTCAGATAAGGGTGAGATAATTGCCTCTTATTGGTTTTTATGGCTCTTTCATGACCCGGAGGCCCCTGAAGGAGTGTTTGTTCACTGGGAGAATTAGACACTGCAGCCCTGTTTGGCTTCCACGGACAGCGGCTGGGAGAGGCTGCTCCGGGTGGTTACAGGGTGGGTCTGGGGCCTTGGCAGGCAGCAGGGAGGGTCACAGATACAGGAGGCACCCCCAGCCTTATTTCTTGCTGTGCCTTCCTTACATGCGTGTCTTGAACTGGAACTTTGCTCGTGTCCCTGCTCCCCCAACTTTATTCCTCTTCCCCTGCCTGGGAAGCCCTTTCCCCATCTCATTGGCCCCAGGAATACCTGCTCCAGTCTAGGGGGGCAGTGGAGGTGGTTCTGAGAGCAAGTCTTTGCAGGCAGATCTCCGGGGTTCAAACTGCCGCTGTGCCACTTGCTGGCCAGGTGACTTGGGCAGTGGAGGTGGGCATGAAGTGACCTCCCTATGCTGTGCGGACCCCCATTCCCCAGACCAGGACACCAGAGCCAGTACCTGGGCCGGTCGCTCACTGGGTTTTGATAAGGTGCAGCCAGGAGGACTGGGATTACAGGCATGTACCACCACGCCTGGCTAATTTTTGTATTTTTGGTAGAGACAGGGTTTCACCATATTGTCCAGGCTGGTCTCAAACTCCTGTCCTCAAGTGATCCACCCACCTTAACCTTTAACTTTCCAGAGTTCTGGGATTACAGGCGTGATCCACCATGTCATGCCTAAGAGAAACTTATTTCTCACCGTTCTCAAGGCTGGGAGGTCCAAGTTGAGGGCGCCAGCAGATCAGTGTCTGATGAGAGCTCGTTTCCTGATCATAGATGGCGCCCTTCTCACTGTGTCCTTACATGGTGGAAAGGGCAGAGGAGCTCTCTAGAGCCTCTTCTATATGGGCAGTAATCCCACCCATGGGGGCTCTGCTCTTAAGACCTAATCACCTCTCCAAAGGCCCCACCGCCTGATACTACCACCTTGGGGGTGAGGATTTGAACACATGGACTTTTTTTTGTCAGGGGAACACAGACATTCACACCACAGCAGTTGGAGACTTGAACTTATGCCTCTGAGTGTGCTGAGAGCTACTGCTCTCTTTCTTTTTATAAAGTGGTGGCTAAATAGGCAAGAGTTGAGGTGACCGTATGCCACAGCAAGCCCGTGATGTAGGCGAATGTCTACATGCAGGTCCTCTACTTCCAGGCGGTCTGGTTGAAACAATAGAAGCTTTGCAGGTAGACATAGTCTAAGATCCCAGCTCCCACTCATTAGCTGAGTGATTTTTGGGTAAGTAATTGAACCTTTGTGAGGCTGTTTCCCCACTGTGAATGGGGGTAACAACACCTGCCTCCGGTGTGTTCCTGCGAAATTAAATGTGCAGGCCGGGCTTGTTGGCTCACTCCCAGCACTGTGGGAGGCCAAGGTGGGCAGATGACCTGAGGTCAGGAGTTTGAGACCAGCCTGGCTAACATGGCAAAACCCTGTCTCTATTAAAATACAAAAATTAGCTGGGCGTAGTGGCGCATGCCTGTAGTCCCAGCTACTCGGGGCTGAGATGGGAGAATTGCTTAAATCGAGGAGGTAGAGGTTGCAGTGAGCTGAGATCGTGCCACTGCACTCCAGTCTGAGTGACCAGTGAGACTGTCAAAAAAAAAAAAAAAAAAAAAAAAAAACAACCGTGCAATTACATGTAAAGCAGAGCAAGCAGTGCATAGCGGATGCTTTGTAACGGTCACTGTTTGTCATGGTCACATATCAGAGCAAAGAGGACCTGTGGCCGGGAGACTGTCCAGCCAAACTCTTCCAAGCTCATGTCTGTTCCAGCTGGAACAGTTTGGTTCCATCTGAATAATTCTGAGCAACTGATGCGGCGCCTTCAGGATGTTTCTGTGTTGAGGAGGTGGTGACTCAGCGAAGCAGCTGTAGAAATCGGGGTTCAGGTGGCTCCCATCAGCCCATCACCCACCTTCCTGGTCCAGAGCAGCCCTGTCCTCTCTTGGCCTTTACTTCCTGTCACTGGTGAAAAGTGTTTCCCCAGGACTGAATGTGCTGCCTTCTTTGCCCTAGGGTGACACTGCTGACTTCTGGCCGTGAGCTGACACTTGCTCCTCTAATAGGACAGGTGACTTAGACCTGCACCACCCAGTCCAGTGGCCACTAGTCATGTGTAGCTATTTAAAATTAAATTACTTGAAATCAAATAGAATTAAAAATTAAGTTCCTTAGTCCCACTAGCCACATGTCAGTTGTTTAGTAACCATGTGGCTGGCGGCTGCTGCACCGGATAGGACAGGCAGGAAAATTCTCGCCACCACCATCACTCTGTTTATTATCTGAGAGGCAGTGGAGGGTGGTATTCAGAGCTCAGCTTGGGAGCCAGGCAAGCTGGCCTCATGGTCTAGCCCTGCCACTCCCTGGCAGAGTGATCTTGGGCCGGTTCCTCTACTTGCCTGCAGAATCCAGAAGATGCCAGGATCCCATTTGGTGCTGGGAAGGTGAGGCAGAGGGCCTGGCTCACAGAAGGTGCTCAACAGCGGAGATCCCTCCTCGCAGCCTCCTCCCCTCCCTCTTCCCCTGCACTGTCCTACTCTTCATCTGCTAAGGGCTCGGGTGCCAGGAAGTTCAAGTTGATTCTTTGGCAATGACGCTGCTCTCTTCACAGTCTAAGGCCTCTGCCCTCTCAGTTGGCATAAGTGGTCTTTGATCTTTGTTTTATTTTATTTTTTTGAATCTGGACTTAAAAAAAATTCACGTTAGAATAGCTTTAGATTTTCAGAGATGTTCTGAAGATGGTACATAGCGCGTCACATAACCCTCATCCATCTTCCCTGCTATGAGCATCTCACATGGCCTTGGCACAGTTGTCAAAGCTGAGACCTACGTTGGCACATTACCATTGACTAAACAGACTTTGTGTGGATTTCGTCAGTTTTCCCACTTATGTTCATTTTTTGACCCAGGATCCAATCCAGGATCCCACATCGCACTTTACTGTCATGTCTCTGTAGCCCTCTCCGGCCCGCGGCAGTTTCTCGGTCTTTCCTTGATATCTGTGACCTTGAGACTATTGAGGAGTGATGTTCAGGCACGGCGGCTCATACCTGTAATCCCAGCACTTTGGGAGGCTGAGGTGGGTGGATCACTTGAGGTCAGGAGTTCGAGACCAGCCTGGCCAACATGGTAAACCCAGTCTCTACCAAAAGTGCAAAAATTAGCTGGGTGTGGTGGCGCGTGCCTGTAATTCCAGCTACTCGGGAGACTGAGGTGGGAGGATTGCTTGAATCCAGGAGGCAGAGGTTGCAGTGAGTCAAGATTGCACTACTGCCCTGAAGCCTGGGCGACAGAGCAAGACTCTGTCTCAAAAAAAAAAAAAAAAAAAGTCTTGAGGAGTAATGCCAGGTATTTGGTACAATGTTCCCTACTCCGGTTTTGTCTGGTGTTTTCTCCATGATTAGACTGGGGTTATGAGTTTTGGATAAAAACACCACGGAGGTGAAGTATCCATTTCATGACGTCATATCAGGACACATGGCACCTGAGTGGTGTCGCTACAGATGCTCACCTGGGTCTCTTGGTTCAGGACGTGTCTGCTGGGCTTCTCTGCTGTTTCCCATTTGCATGTCTGCTCTGTGGAAGGGACTCACTGGGCCAGCCCATCCTCAAGTGTGCGTGAAGGACTAAGCTCTACCTTCCATGTATAGTCTTTTGAAGCTTTGCAATTCCTTGTTTCTTTTTCCTTTTTTTTTTTTTTTTTTTGATGGAGTGTCGTTTTGTCACCCAGGCTGCAGCGCAGTGGCATTATCTTGGCTCACTGCAACCTCCCTCTTCTGGGTTCAAGTGATTCTTGTGCATCAGCCTCCTGAGTAGCTGGGGCTACAGGCATGCACCACCATGCCTGACCAATTTTTGTATTTTTAGTAGAGAAGGAGTTTCACCATGTTGGCCAGGCTGGTCTTGAGCTCCTGACCTCTAGTGATCCACCCGCCTGGGCCTCCCAAAGTGCTGTGATTACAAGCGTGAGCCACTGTGCCTGGCCAAGTCCTTGTTTCTTGTAAGAGGTAGGGATCCCCCAGCCTGCCCCTTCTGTTGTATGTGGGAGAGTGGAGAGATGGAGGTTCCCTTTCAGTCTGCACTGGCGAGAGATGAGACAGCCCCCTTGCGGAGAGTGCTAAGTGTTTATCGCTGTGAACACTGTTGATCTTTATGTTCTTGTGAAGTGCCAGCCCAGCCTTGTGCATGCCTTCTAAAGATGAGGACCCTGGGGGCTTGTCTGAGGCCACCTCCGCCTCGGGTCTCCCCAGTAGCCTGGCCCTCAGCCCACTTTTGCCCATCATGTCCTGCTGACCAGGTGAGGGGCTGCCAGAGGCTTCCAGGGGCCACCTCTGGACACCTCTGCAGTGCCGTCTCTTGCCCGCAGGGTGCCGGCCTGGGTGAGCAATGGGGATGCAGCGGATGCAGCCTTCTCCGGGGCCCGGCACTCCAGCTGGAAGCGGAAAAGTTCCCGTCGCAGTAAGTCTCCCCTCCGGCCCACCACCCACCCCGGGTAGCTGGCTCCGGGATACCCTAGTCTTCCCTAACCCAAGAGAGCTGATGTGGGCTCCTGTGAGCCCAGGGTTCATCCTCACTGGGGGCTGCTGTGGCCCTGGAGGACCAACCACTGCTCACAAGAGCTGAGGTCCCGGGTCAGCTGACACACCCAGTTTTTCATCTGCTCCTCAAATACTTACAAAGCTCCCACAACAAGCCAGGGTGGCTCAGTGGTGTTCATGCCCTGGGGACCAGGATGAGGTCCCTCTGTTAACAGAACCAGACACTTTGCCATGGGAAGGTGCCTGCCCAGATGAGCCCTGCAGATAGAGAAGGAGGCAGCAGGGGTGGGGGAAAGAGGGTCCCAGACAGAGGGGCCAACTTGTGCGAGGGCCTGAGGGCAGGAGGACCCCTGGCTCCTGGGAAGCAGCAAGGGCACCATCTGTGGGGTGTGGGGGAGCATTACAGGGTGAGGTGTGGCTGCAGGCTCTGCAGCTCCTCAGGGCCTCAGAGGCTGTGCTTAAGGTTCTCAAGGAAATAGGAAGCCACAGAAGGAAGGCCAGTGATGTGACTGCCTTTGCCTTTCAGTCCCCTTGCACTGGGGTGGGGGCAGTGTGGGAGACCAGGTGGGGAGGGGTGGAGCCTGCTGGGAGGCTATCATGGTCTTGTAGGACGGGAAGTCTGAGGGTGGGAGCTAGGGGCCTAGAGAGATGTGGGCAGGCCTGGGAGCTGGTGTGGGAGGAAGAGGGGGCTCTGACAGGGCTCTAGGGGCCCCAGGACCTAGGGAAGCATCACAGACCAGTGGGTCTTGTGACTTCTTCCTGGAAGGCCTGTGGGTCGAGACCGGCTCCCATCATGGGTGGGGGCTGGTTTTCCAAATCCTAGCACTGCTCAGTGATGAGGGGCTAGCCCCAGGGTCCTGGGTGACTGAGGATGCTAGGGCGAGGGCACAGGTGCCGGACTGCATCATGCTCCCTGCAGGGGCCGGGAGCAGCTGTCCATTAGCCAGATGGGCAGGCCTGTGGGCAGCAGGGAGCCAGGTGGGCGCCTTGGAGGAGGTGGGGGGTGGGGAGAAACGGGGGAGCCAGCATCCCCTGAGAGCAGCTGGCGAGGCTGAGGGCTGGACTGGGCTGGCAGAAAGGAGGGTGCTGCATGCCACCAGCTGGTGCAGTCCTGATGTCATCTGCAGCACCTCTGGCCAGGCTGCCACAGCCCGTGTTGGTGCTCTCTCTCCCCTCTTCCCTCCCAGTCGACCGGTTCACTTTCCCCGCCCTGGAAGAGGATGTGATTTATGACGACGTCCCCTGCGAGAGCCCAGATGCGCATCAGCCCGGTATGGTGTCTGCAGTGCTTTCCCCGTTTCTCTTGGGACAGGGGAGGGAGGCGGGGACCGGGGAGGGTCGTCTCCTTCTGTTTCCTTCTATCCCCACCTGGCCCTGTGCCCCTCCTTCTTGTCTTTAGAAACAACTGTAGTCATCAGGGATAATCTGGAGATGGCTGAGGGCGTGGCCAGCGGGGCTGGGCAGGGCATGGGCATCATGGGCAGGGCCATGCTCCGACTGTGGGTCCCTGGGCAGGTCATCACCTTTCCAAGCCTTGATTCCTCCCTCAGGAAAATGGGGCCATACTCCAGGCTTTCCAGGGCCATTGGGGAAGAAGACAGCCTGTTATACTCAAAGGGTGAAGCAGATAAAGCTTTGCAAAGCCCTGCGCCCTGCTCTGCGTTGAGGGCTGAGGTGGGCGGGCAGGCAGGCGGTTGTGGCCACAGAGGGAGATGGGGCGGGACGAGGGCGAGTCTTGCTGGAACTCACCTGATGGGAGAGAGGACTGTTCAATGACAATTAACAGGAAGAGCCGTCTTCCCTTGAACACGTTAGGCCAAGCATATTTTCAATCATGTAACAGCTTCAAGACTTTGATTTGGGATGTTATGTTCTTATTTTACAGACAAGGGAACGGCAGAGGCAGGGCTAGGATTTGAATGTGGGTTATTCTGACCCTAAGTGCAATGCTCTGTCCCCTACCTCAGGAGGATTTGACTGACATTTTATGACAGATGAGGCACATTTGATCCCACTGATCCCACGACCCCATGAGGTCAGCAGGGCCAGGCTTATCTATGGCTCCCGTGATAAAGAGGTTAAACCACCAGCCCCAGAGCACACAGCCAGGATTTGAACAGATGACTTCTTTTCCTACTATGCGATTCCTCCTGTTTTCAGGGGCTCTCCATCCAACGGGGAAGCACAGCCCCTGCTTTTGAGGAGCTCCGAGTCTGATGGAGAGGCTCTAACCATCCTTGAGCAGCACAAAGCGCAATGGGAGAGACACACAGACAACATGGCAAGGCCCGAGGGCCCCAGAGCCACACTCCTGACTCCTGTCTCAGGAACGGGGACAGATGGGCCAAGGATATGCTTATCCCTTTAGCAAGCCTGGGATGTGCTTGGAGCACATTTTCCTGTTTGTAGGATTCCCACTGTATTGGGAGGCAAAGGAGTCTTAGGAAAGTCCCAGAGCTGGGAGGTCTGAGCGGCTGAGGGTCCTCAGTTGTTGTTTAACCCATTTGGCCTACTTCCCACCTGAATTCAATCAAGCCACTAAGTCCCTGGCCCCAGTCTTCACGGTCCTCAGGGTCTGGGAGGATGTGGCATGTTCATGGCCTGGGTGTCACACAGCCTGTGTTTGCGCCCTAGCTCTGAGCCTGCAGATGGGGACCACAATACCCACCCCAGGATCCCCGCGTGCTGGGCTGTGGGAGGATCAAGTGTGACAAGGCTGCAAAGAGCTCAGTGCAGGGCTGGCTCTTGGAGATGCTCTTCACACAGGGCCGTTGTGGCTGTTGTTGTTAGTGTTATGCCTGCCGAGGGTCCCAGCACTGGCCTGCCTGGGGGTGATATGGGCTCAGCAGGAGCTCGGAGAGGAGGTCGTTACCCAAGGGACAGGCTGTAT
Source organism: Chlorocebus sabaeus (assembly GCF_047675955.1). Lineage (NCBI taxonomy): Eukaryota > Metazoa > Chordata > Mammalia > Primates > Cercopithecidae > Chlorocebus > Chlorocebus sabaeus. The sequence goes on along the minus strand of NC_132923.1, from coordinate 119,457,575 downwards.
GCAACAGTGGGCACACGCAGCCCTGTGTTTGAATCCCGGCTCTGCCATTGATTTGGGCACAGGGCTTTGTGCCTTTGTGCCTTGGCTTCTTCATATAAAGCAGGAAAATCCCCAGCTCACAGGCCTTTGGGGAGGGTCACACAGGGTCCTGGCCAATCTCTCTGGGCCTCAGTTGACCCATCTGTAAAACTGGGGCAATAATAGTCAGTCCTAGGGTAGTAGTGTGAATTCCATGAGGTAATTGATGAGGACACTGAGCAGGAAGCATGAGGGGACCCTTATGTGGTCCCTGAAAGCTAAGGAGTTGGCCCTTGGGCGGTGCACAGGCACAAGAGTTCTGTAACTCTGTCTCCACTGGAGAGGATATTTCTATATGTGTAGATGGTGGGGACTTCAACGGAAGGTGGTGTGGAGCCCTGGCCCCACTCACTGTCTTACTGTGGCCAGCCACGTCTCTCCCATCTGTCTAACAGGAGTGATCTTTCACACCCTGCTGTCTGCACAGGGCCACTGGGAGCCGCCGTGGCACACCGAGGATGGAGGTGGTCGGGTGCGTGGCTCAGCCCTGTGGAGGCGTGGACCTGCCACGTGCTGCTGGGGTTCCTCCTCAGGGCTACCCCGAGAACTCTGCCTCTTTGGTCACTAGTCGAGGGGCCTCCACTGCAGTAATGGGACAATCAGCTTGGCTTTCTGAAGGTCACAGCTACTCCACTCTCTAAAGACATCAGTTACCATTATCTTTTGCTTAAAAATAACCTCATGTTCCCTTCTGGTTCTGGGACCCATCTCCCACTAAGCTTTGGCACATCTGTTTTGTTCTTTGGCTGACACTCTTGCCCGCAACCCCTCACACCCCAGCTTTCCTGTGGGGTGAAGCTCGGGGGCCCTGGGTCTATGGACTGACACCCAAGCTCCCCTAGAGCCACCATGAGTGACGGCCTGCTGCTCTCAGCCGAGTGCATGCTATGTGCCAGGCACTTTACCAAGAGCTCCTTGGCTGTTTTATTTACTTGATCTGTCCACTTATTATTAGCCCCATTTGGCAGAGAGGTCTCTGACGACCAAAGCTCACAGTTTTTTGGTATAGTCGTTTCTGAGCAGATTTCTTTTCTTCTTCTTCTTCTTCTTCTTCTTTTTTTTTTTTTTTGAGATGTTGTCTCTTTCTGTCACCCAGGGTGGAGTTCAGTGGCACGATCTTGGCTCACTGTAGCCTCCGCCTCCCGGGTTCAAGTGATTCTCCTGCCTCAGCCTCCCGAGTAGCTGGGACTACAGGCGCATACCACCACACCTGGCTAGTTTTTGTATTTTTAGTAGAGACGGGGTTTCACCATGTTGGCCAGGCTGGTCTCAAACTCCTGACCTCAGGTGATCCACCCATCTCAGCCTCCTAAAGTGGTGGGATTACAGGCATGAGCCACCGTGACCGGTCAGATTCCTTTTTTTAAAACAAACCTTTCCCAATGCTATATTTCTTCTGTGATGACAAAAGCATTTTCATCTTCATGTATGTTTTGGTGTCCGACCCCACTTTCGTGAGGTCTGTGGTTCTTCAGGTAACAGATGACGAAATGAAACCCAGAGGGGCAAAGGGCCTTGCCCAGGATCCCCTAGTGATGGAGCTGGGGCTGGGGCCGTGTGCTCTGGCCTCAGGACAGTGGCTTTCCCACCTCAGGCTTCAAGCGGCATCTGATAGCCCAATTGAATGGGCCCCACGAGTGCCCTGGCCCTTGTGGGACCTGTCCCTCCATATGATGTGACTCTTAGCTTTTTGTCCCCAAGTTTTCAGTCCAAGGCATTTCCCGCAGGCTTAGGAAGGAAAGGAGCTCCTGGACTCTGGGCCAGCTGCGCCCCCTACTGGAAGATCCTGGGCTGCATGTGAACTCAGATTTGGGGTGAGGGACTCTGAGGCCCCAACAATCTCTGTTTCATTCGTGAGGATGCTGAGGGCCTGAGCCAGGACTTGGCTCCAGGTCTTCTCTTTTCCAGTAAGAAACAGGTCACGTGTGATGGCTTGGCTGGGTGCGGTGGCTCACGCCTGTAACCCTGGCACTTTGGGAGGCAGTGGCAGGAGGATCACTTGAGCCCAGGAGCTCAAGACCAGCCTGGGCAACATAACAAGACTCCATCTCCACAAAAAAATTAAAAAATAGCTGGGTGTGATGGTTCACGCCTGTAGTCCCAGCTACCTGGGAGGCTGAGATGGGGGAATCACTTGAGCCCAGGAGATTGAGGCCACAGTGAGCTGTGATTGCACCACTGCACTCCAGCCTGGGTGAGACAATGAGACCCTGTCTCTAAAAAAAAAACATTGCCAAGGAGGCCCAGAATGAGAGCTGGGACCATACAAAAGCAGTGCTGGGGGCAAAAGGAAGTCAGTGGGCCTATGAGTGGCTGACGTGTTTCTTGTGTTTTCCCCATTTTCTCAGGCCCTTCTTGCCCTACGAGGGGGAAGATGTATTATCATCTTCGTTTCATGGTTGAGGAAATAGAGCTGGAGCCCCAGGGCCCCCACGTTCTCCCTGACCCCGCCTCACCCCACCTGTGTTCAGAAATTGGGTCTGAGGCTGGAAGTCTGGTAGGCTTGGCCTCAGGGCCTGGGCTCACCGGCTGCCGCTTGGCCAGCAGGGGCAGAGAGGAACCTGCTCTACGAGGATGCGCACCGGGCTGGGGCCCCTCGGCAGGCGGAGGACCTAGGCTGGAGCTCCAGTGAGTTCGAGAGCTACAGCGAGGACTCAGGGGAGGAGGCCAAGCCGGAGGTTGAGCCCACCAAGCACCGAGTGTCCTTCCAGCCCAAGGTGAGGGGACCGGGGGTGTCTCTCACTTCACTCAGGGCATGGAGACCCCTTCAGGGAGGGAGGGAGCAGGGTGGTGAGGGCCAGGCCCAGGACTCACGTCTGGGTCCCAGGGATTCCTAGGAATGTGTGGTGAGAAGGGAGCCAGAAGCCCAGGTCATCCTGAAACAGGAGGTGGCCCACAGACATTGCTGTTGGCAGCCGTAAGCCCGGGATGGGCATGGCTGGTACCTGGCACAGGTGCTCCCCCCACCCCCTTGCTATAGCAGACCTGGTCGATTGATCCTCATGCTCGCGGGCTCAGACTGGGCTTCAGAGTCCTCTCAATGCCGCACTCCAGGTAGCCCAGCAGCTTGCTTAGAGGTGGAGCTGGGATCAGATCCACTTGCTCTCCCCGCCCTCTGGGACTGATGCTTGGGGACAGTCCAGGCCTCAGCCCGCACAGTCCTTTCTGCTCTGGGGAGTGGACAGTGGGGGCTGCTGTGGCTCAGCCAGAGCGACATGGAAGGCTTCTCTCTGGGGCCTCACACAGTGCCATCCATACATTCGGCTTTCCTGGTGTTTCTGCCTGGAGCAGGGGCCATTCTGCTTATTTCCTGGAGGGGACCCCCTGAGGCTGCGAGGAGGACAGGTCATCTGGTTCCTCCTTTCCCGTGGCACCCATGCTCCTTCCCTGTTGTTCTGCAGAAGCCACCAAGAGGCAGTGTCTGTCTGTGCTGAGATTTGCAGTTTCATGGGGACAGCTTCTTATAGGCCCTGACTATAAGAAGTCAGGGGATGGGGCCCCTCTGCTCCTTTTATTTTTATTTTTATTATTTATTCTTTTGAGACAGAGTCTCACTCTTTCACCCAGGATGGAGTACAGTGGCATTATCTCGGCTCACTGCAACTTCTGCTTCCCAGGTTCAAGCAATTTTCTGCCTCAGCCTCCTGGGTAGCTGGGATTGCAGGCGCGCACCATCATGCCTGGCTAATTTTTATATTTTTGTAGAGATGGAGTTTCGCCAGGTTGCCCAGGCTGGTCTGAAACTCCTGGCCTCAAGTGATCCACCTGCCTCGGCCTCCCAAAGTGCTGGGATTACAGGTGTGAGCCACCGTGCCCAGCCTCAAGCTCCTTTTAAAAGATGTAGCAGGGCAGGAGAGCTCCACCTGGGGCCATTCCTGCATGGGCAGGGTAGGGACAAGAGAGGGGACTTTCCCGGTGCTTCCCACCTTTTCTGGGTTTAGGGATCCACTCTGGGAGAGGCATGCTGGCCGGAGGAACACCAACACCTGAGTCCTCAGGCAGCCGTTCTTCAGACCAAGATGGGCTCCCTGAGTCCTGAGCAAGCCTAGGACTTTCCAGGGGTGGGCCTCCAAGGCTGGGCTGTGGGAAACAGCCTTAATGTCTTGCTAGCCAAAAAGCGAAGCATTTACAACACCTACTGTCTGCCTAGTCCATTTCTTCAGTTGTGGGATGAGATACATTGGAACAGGAAGACCTGATCTGTACTCAGTGAACCTTTACGGTCCACAGGAGACACTGAATGGGAAACAATTTGTCAAAAATGAAGACAAAATGCTGGTCATCATGATCAGTGTGGTACAATTTTCAAAAATAAACTACCATGCCCTTCAAAACAAAATGAAGACAAAAATGCCTTTATGTAAACTTGAGCCTGTGTCCAGCCTGGCTGTGTGCCTGATAGGGGTAGGGACTGATGTGACCAATTAGAGGAGGCCTCTGAGAGTGGTGAGTTGGAGCTGGGCTTAGGAGCCAGAGGAGATGGGACAGGTGATCCAGGCTGCAGGAGCAGCCCAGGCAGAAGCCCAGGAATAGCTTGTTGCTGCTTCCTGCAGTTCAGAAGGGGCAGCATGCACTACTTTAGGGAAGGGGGCTTTGGTTATGAAGCTCCCACTCCCCCCAGTGGCCTCTCCCTATGGCAGGACTGGTGTGTCCCAGCCCTGCTCTGGGCAGTGACCAGTTTGGGACTCTCGAGTCCTGGCCTAGCCTTTTAGCCTCAGCCTCTGGCGTTCCTTCTTTCCCATGGTAGTTCCGGCCCTCTTGCTGGGACTGGGAGGATACCATGCGTGTCTCTCAGAGGGAAGGAGGGATGACGATACTGAATTCAGGCTTTCCAGTGGTGGTTCCCATTCTTCCACAGGCATCAGAATCACATGGGTAACTGGTTGAATCACAGATGCCAGGGCCTCACCAGGTACTCTGATTCAGAGGTTGGGTGGGGCCCGATAATCTGCCTTTTAAGCAGCTCTCTGCCCCCAGGGAGTACAAGGGGCTCACAGAGCACTCCAAGAAATGCTGGGCCATGCTCACCATGGCCTGGCCCTGGGAATGGGACCTCTGGGGGCTGCCTATGAGCTTGTGTCCCTCACACTCTCAAGCTGGAGACTTTGGACCCTTCCTCAGCAGACAAACTATGTGGCACAGTTGTTGGGATTTCTAACCATTTGGAGTTTTTCTCTGGCCATGGCCAAGGCCCACCTGCTCCCTGATCAGCAGGCTCCTAGGGAGACAGGAGGTTGTGGAGGGCTTTTCCTCAGGTACCCACTTCTGCCAGGGACTCTACTGAGCCTGCCTGTGGTGCTTCACCCTCCTGAGCTGCTTGGGGTGCACTTGCTCACCCGCTGGCATTGCAGCAGCTGCATGTTTTAGAGCCACTGCTGCTTGGCTATGTGTTATATGTGCTGCGGGCATAGGACAGCAGGGATCTGGGGATGTGTTTTGTCCTGTTCTTGGAGTCTGACCATTGCCAGGCACCCTGCCCAGCTGCAAGAGAACTAATGGAACCCCTTCTTCAGATATCCGTAGAGGCCATCCCTAGGCAGGTGGACTCTTGCCAAAAAAAGTGACCATGGGATCTGTAGAAGGGCACGGACCCAAGTGGAAGCAACTACCTCATCCTGTTATGTGAACAAGTGGTCCTGCTGGTGCCAATCTGGGGTCTGTGGGTTTTTTTTTTTTTTTTTTCCAGTTGTGGGATGGATTGCATTGAACTGTTCCACTCTCCAGCAGTGACCTCTTTGAAATCAAGGTCTCTGATCCAGCTGGACGGGGACTGGGCAGAACTCGTGGATTCATTACAGAAATGCCAGCCCTGGCCTAGCCTGCTCCACCCCCTGCTCTGATCTGGCCAACTCAGCAAGTGGCCTCTGATCCTGACATTTCCTTGTTCTTCTGACCCTGAAAGAAGGGAGGGAGCACCAGAAGATCCAGGGACTTTCTGATTTTATTGTGTGAAACTGTTTTATAGATGAACATGACTCAGGTCAAACCCCAAACTCCCCAGTTTTTTGGGAGTCTGGGTAGGTCTCAGAGAGACCGCTGTCTTGCATACTACTTTGCATGACAATATTGAACATTTGCCTAGAATGGTGCACTTTACAAAGCAGTGCCGTTTACCCTAAGTGGTACCCTAAGTGGTCAGTATTATTGTTGTTAAGATTCTCATTTTGGTGATCAGAAAACTGTGTGAAGCTCAGAGAGATTTAAATGATGTAGAATGCAACATCACATTTGCCTCATCTGTCTGTATGTCCATCCATCCATCCATCCATCCATCCATCCATCCATCCACTCATCCATTCACCCACCCAAGAAATATTGAGCACTTGCAATTTGAAAGATAATAATGGCTTCCATTTTTTGAATACTTAATAAGCTCTCGGCTCTCAGCTTTGCATGTACATTTAATTTTCTCAACAACCCTATGCAGAGGCTATTATTATGGCCACTTTACCAGTGAGGAAGTTGCAACTCAGAGAGGTAGAGAGTTTTCCAGCTAGTAAGCAGGGAGCCATGATTTGAAGTAGGCCTTCCTGCCTCTTGATCCTTGTGTCTGCTTCTCTAGAAATAGCACCTGTCTTGGTCTTTTGTGCACTTTACCAAATATCACTGTTGCTCATATGGTTCATGCATTTGAATATCTATCTGTTCTTCTGTCCATCCACCTGTTCTCCCATCTGTTTGTCCATCCATCCATCCTCCAGATGGTCTGTAAGCTAAGCATCCATTCTTCCATCCAGTTGCCCATCCCCCTCCCTCCCTTTACCTTTCACTCATCCTCCCTCCATTCATCCTCCAGCAGTGTGCCAGAGGCAGCTAGTGTCAGCTCACAAGAACTCAGGAACCAGTTATGAGCATCTCTTTACAAATTCCCATTCAGTGATGTCAGTTTGATAGCTTGAAATTGGTAGAAGTATTCACACCATGGAAATGCTTCAAAGTAGGGCCCTTTTCCTGGAGAACTGGTTGTTAAATATTTGCCAGCACAGCACTGCCTAAATCCATTCTCCTATCCATCCATCCGTCCATCCTCTTATTCCTTCATCTGACTCTCTCTTCATCCATCCATCTGTCCATTTGCCCAGCTATATAGTCACCTAACCAAATTTATCCATTTGCTCATCCATCTGTTTATCTGTCCATCCATTCATTCCTCCATTTATTTATCCATCCATCCATCCCTCTATGAGTCTGTTCGTCTACCCATCCACCTGCCTGTCTGTTGCCCATCCATCTGCCAGACCCTCCCTCTACCCATCCATTCATCTTTCTGTGGATTTGCCCACTTACCCATTTATCCCCCGACCTCATTCCATCCATCCCTCCACCTGCCATCTGTCCATGTCACAAACTTACCAAGAAGCTCCTATGTTACAAGCCCTGTGCTGGGCCACAGGGCTGGGGAGAAGACACAGTCCTTGCCCTCAGAACATTTGCCCATTTCCCTAAGATAGGAGGCCTGGGTTTGCTCCCCTCCCACCTCTCCACCCCAGCAGCCCAGATTCCCTGCTGCAGAGACCCAGCCCCCAGCTGCCTGGCGTGGTGGGGTTGGACACAGCTGGAGCAGATTCCAAGCAGGATCTGGCTGGATTGCTGCCTGGGACCTGGGGTGCCGCATCCCGCCTGCCCGAGCTGTCCGTCCGCACTTTACCTGAGTCTCCTTTCTCCCCTGTTGTCTGTGTTTTGTCTCCTCCCTGTCCCGCCTGCTCCTCTCACCTGCTCTCCTTCTGCCTGGCCGCTTGGGGCTCCAGCTTTCTCCAGACCTGACTAGGCTAAAGGAGAGATACGCCAGGACTAAGAGAGACATCTTGGCTTTGAGAGTTGGGGGGAGAGACATGCAGGAGCTGAAGCACAAGTACGATTGTAAGGTATTGTCTGTCTGTCTTCTCAAGTCCTGGATGGGAGCTGTTTCCAGCTGCAGCTACCTCCAGGGGCCTTTCCTGCTGCCCTGGTACCACGAAGCCTCCCAGGCCCACCCATGAGTTCCAGGGCTGTCCTGAGACCTGGACCCTGGCCACCCTCACGTCTATGCTGGAACTGGCGGATGCCTTAAGCCACGTGTTCCCTCCCATGTTCTTGCCCCTATCTTTCTCCCCACCCACAAGTGAAACCCTGATAGTCCACGAGAATTCCCAGGAGGGTTTTCAAACTTTAGGACCCTTGGAATCACCTGGGGTGCTGTGTTAAAAATGCAGGTTCCTGAGCTCCAGCCCCAAGGGTGCCATTTCTGTAGGTCTGGGACGAGGCTCAGCAATCTGCACATTTCATAATCTGCACAGTTGGGGTTACACGTTGAAAAACGTGAATGTTGGTGACATTGGATGTTCCTATCTCTCCACACTGTTCAGAGGAATCCAGGATAAGGAAGTGTGTAGGAGAAATCACAGTACTTTCTTAAACTTTTGGATAATGATGATGTCGACAGCAGTAGCTTCCCTTAACTGAGCACCAGCTGTGTGTCTTGGCTGACGGCATGGACTGTCGAGGTCTGTGGGCCTGGTTTGAATCCCAATCTCACCACTTCCTCCTGGTGTGATCCTGAGCAGGCCCCTTGGACTCTCTGAGCCTTGATTTCCTTGCCTTTGAAATGGGGGCATGCACAGTACCGGCCCCCAGGGTGGCTGTGAGGGTGGATGGTCAGGCCTGTTGGGTGTGTGGTGCTGTGCTGGGTCTAGGAGCTCAGTGGACAGTGGCTGTTGTTATCTACGCACCTGACCGCCCTGTCCTTGTGGCACTCTGGGCAGTAGCTGCCTTTCTGCATCTTTTAGTGTCAAGTAACCGGCTAGTGGCCACACCAGTGGTCAGCTAGACCAGAGCTGGGATTCCAACTCGGGTCTGCTGTGTGCCGGAGCCCAAACGTCCTCTATCCTGCAGTGCTGCCCATTTTATTGGAATGTGAAGCCTTCCAGGAGGAGGAGAGCAGACCCTTTACAGTTTACGAGATCTTTCACAGATACCCCCGAGAGGGCTGTAACCCAGGGTGGGGGTGGCTCTAACCTCTCAGGAAGCCAAGACTGAGAGAGGGGCCCGGAGCTAGTGAAGGGCAGAGTCTAAGACCGGGCATTTCGCCTGTTGTGGCCACACACTGTGGGAAGGGGTGGATTCGGCAGGTTTACTCGGGGACACTTTCTAGGGTGTTGGCCTGTTCTTTTTTGCCCAGGAAAATGCCAGGAGAATGGCCTCAGATGATCCCCTGAAAGACCACTTTGTGGGGCTCACGACAGCACCATTGATGGCTTTCTGCCAGGACAGAAACTGGATTCTGGAACAGAGGTTTCGGGTCTCTGAGGGTGTAACCCCCTCCTCCTGCTCCCCCAACAAGAAGATGAGCGTCTATGCCATCCATTTCATTAGATTCTCAAAGGCTCTGTGACCACTCCCCCTGCCCAACCCCAGAAAAGGCCAAGCACAACTGCTCTAGGATTGTCCCGTAGAAATGCAGGGCAGGCAGGGAACTTCCTTCTTTTTCCCTGCTGCTGGTTCCTTCCAGAAAGTCAGCCTCGTTCCTTAAAAGCCATCACCCCTGCTTCCCCGTGCACAGCACCTGGTGGCTTTTCAGCAACCCTTCCTTGCCCAGACCCCCAAGAAGTACTTGGATACTTAAGTGAGGACCAAGGGGTTATTGGAGGTGATAGAGCGGAGACCAGAGACACCCCCCACAGAGCAGTGCTCCCCACCTTCAGCAGAGAGTTTTAGGAAGGAGAAGGTTTTCTTAGGACTGCACTGTCCATTATGATAGCCATGGGGCTCTTTAAATGGAAATTAACTAAAATTAAATATACTTAGAAATTTGGGTCCTTCCTCGCACCAGCACATTTCAAGTGCTGCACGGTCACATGTGGCCTGTGGCTTCCATTTTGGACAGGGCAGATACAGGTGTTTCTGTCATGGCAGAGCCTTCTCTCGGCTGGTGCTGCTGTGTGTTGGAGAAGATGCAGGGGCCGGGGCTGGGGCTTGGGAGGACAAAGGACTGGCTGAGGGGACAGCAGCTCTGTCTCAGGCCTGGGCTCCCCCATTGCCCCGGATGCCCACTTCTCCCTCCTGGGCACACGCTCTCCTTACTTCTCACATTCTGCTTAGCTTGCTACGCTCGTGTCCACGGATCCCCTCCCCACCGCCAGGGGAAGCTGCCTCTTCTTTCTGGCAACTTTAGCCTTTTCTCCTTTTCCCAGACAATGGCTCAGTAAGAAACCTGACTGTTTTGGGGGCGGCAAGAGACGGGTCCCTCACCTGGGTTTGGCTGATGGGATGGGGGTGTGCACACACTTCCTTCAGTTGCTCCTAAGGTCATGTTCAACATCGTGGAGTGCATTTTGCTGCTCAGGGAGCTTTCCCAGACCCGGAATGTTTCGTGCTCACAGACCCTGACAAGGATAGGTATTGCTGTTCCTCAGTTTTGCCTGGGGAAATGGAGGCTCAGTGACATTCAGTGACATGCCCAGTCATGCCACTGGGGGGTGGCCCAGGGCTCCAGGTCTCCAGCACCCCTTGCCACACTCCTCGCCAGGTCACATCATCTCCTGGATTTGAAATCTGTTCACATAGTCTGTCCAGAAGGGAACAAAATCAGTTATGGCCCCTTCTTGCCCATAAAGAGGGAGATCCCTGGGCATGAACGCACCTTCTCACTCCCGCTGGCGTCCTTGGCCTCTGCTCACTGACCTGGGAGGGAAGGGTCTGGGTGGTTCTGACCTCTGCAGGCTGAGGCCCGGGGAGGCGGGTGGCCCTCGGTGGCAGGCATCCCAGGCCGTCCCTTCCCTGATGAGCCTCTCTACCTTTGCTCAGATGACCCAGCTCATGAAGGCCGCCAAAAGCGGGACCAAGGATGGGCTGGAGAAGACGCGGATGGCCGTCATGCGCAAAGTCTCCTTCCTGCACAGGAAGGACGTCCTTGGTGAGGTGCTGCCCAAGCGGGAGGGTCTGGTGCCCAGCTCTGGGCTGCGGGTTGGGAGGGTGGGATTTTGCTTTACACTCCAGTGGTCATGCTGGGTGGGTGCCACTTGGCATATGGCTTCCTCTGGCGGTGGGGGTTGGGGGCTGAGTCCCAAATATCCTAGTAGGTCCCAGTGTGCCTCCCCTTCCTCTGGCAGGCATGGCCTGTTTCTTCTGGGAGAGCTGGGCCTCTCCCTTCAGCGTCCCTGTTGCTTTTGTCACAGCCATCTTGGCCTCCTGCCCCCTGCGCTGTCTGGCTCACCTGTCCTCATCTTTTTTGTTCCTGTTCCCTCCTTCCTTTATCCATCCACCCATCTCTCCAACCAGCTGACATTTACTGAATCCTACTAAGCGCCACAGCCGGCGCTGCATGCAGGGACCCAGGACGCATGTATCAGCAGTGCCTCCGGGGCCAGCTGGTGGGCACAGCGTGGGAGACAGACACGGACGTGGGAAATGACAGGACAGGTTGACAAGTGGTCCACTGGGGTGCCCTGGGGGGCATGGAGGAAATGAGGATGGACTTGGGGGATGAAAGATCAGGGAAGGAGGAGGCACAGGTCACCAGGTGGAGCAGAGTGGGTGCTCTGGGAAGAGGAGCAAGCGGGTGTGCAGAGCCCTTGATGTGGGAAAGTACGAGATGTTCCAGAGATGCTCTTAGCACCAATTGAGTATTTATTATGTGCCAGGTGGTCTCCTATGAGCCTGCAGTTCCTCACTTAATCCTTATCCTCACCACATAAGGTGCAGAGAACTCTCACATTCCCATGCAGCAGATGAGGATATAGGCACAGAGAGGTTGTGACAGGGCTGAGGACACACAGGCCTGGAAGGGATAGAGGAGACCTCAGGTGGCGGGAGTGAGGGCAGGCGTGATAGGTTACGGTCTGGTCAGTACAGGCTCTGTCAGCCTTGCTGGGCATTTGCCTTTGGTCTTAAGGACGCTGGAAGGTCAGTAGAAGGTTTTACACAGAAGTGTCCCATAGTTAGATTTCAATTGGTTATTCATGCGACAAGTTTTATTAAGCATTTACTATGGGCTAGGAACTGTCCTAAAGCCTTGGGACACAGCTGTGAACATGAGTCCTGCCCCTGTTCCCCCGAACCCCCCTTCAGGTGCCTACCCTCGCTCCTGGTCCCCACCAGGCTATGGTCCATTCCTCCAGAGAATGTCTAGGTCAGGGCCCCTGATGTGTTCCTAGGCATTGGTGAGACAGGGCCAAGTGAGACCAGCCCCTGCTGCTCACCTCACATCTTTGGAGGCAACAGACAAGGAGACAAAGAATCCCAGTACAGTGGGATCACAGCTGATGGAATTCTGGGGGTGCCAGTTCTCCTTGGAAGGAAGTAGGCTTTGTCTGCTGCCCGCCCTCAGCACATGGCCTGGTGCAGCGGAAGGAACACAGGCCTCAAGCCAGGCAGAACTTTGAGAGCCTGTGTCCTCCTGGAAAATGTTGTCGTTTCACCTCCCTGTGCCTTGGTTTCCTCATCCGTACAGTGGCGTGGCTGTCTCTCTTGTAGGGCTGTGGTGAGGCTGTCCGAGGTAGTGCGAGGACAGAGAGAGTCCTGTGTAGCAGACGTTATTCTTGTGGACAGTCAGTCCCTAAGTGGAGGCGTTTGGTGCTAGGACGGTCTCATGCTGGCTTGCTCAGACCCTGGCTCTGTGGCCTTCTGGTCGTGTCACCTTGCACATTTTCCCCTCTTGGGGTGGCAGACTGTAAATGGGTTTTCATCTGTAAAATGGGTTGAGCCCCCGCCGTGTTCTTGGTGCGGTGATAAACCAGGTAGGTGTGTGCAGGCCTGGTACAGGTGGCGCTCAGTGATTGTCCATGTTCCCTCTGCTTTTCGGGGAGCACTGACCCTTGATGAGGGAGGGAGCAGGCCAAGTGGCCATTCTAAACTCATTGAGATGGTCCTAAGAAAGGACAGCGTGGCCAGGCCAGCTGGCTGGGAGCTCTTCCTGGGTCACCCTCCCAACCCCAGGCTGGCCAGGGCTCTCCTCCGGCCTCCCCACCCCGCCCATGAGCCCAGCGCCTTCCTGAAGTGACCCTCCCCGCAGAGGCGATATTAATAGCCGTGGCAGGGCTCGAATCACAGGCCAAGAATGTTACCCAGCAGCTCGTGGGGGAAGAGGAAGCTGCGAGGCCGGCTGGGGTGGGTGCGGAGTGATGCCCGGGGCGTGATGTGGGCCCGGCAGGAGGGCCTGCACCACCCCCACCCCAACGCTGTCATCCGCTGTCCCTCCTCCTCCTCCTCCTCTGTCTCCTGCTCAGGTAAGGGCCTACTGGGGTGTCCCTGCCCCCTCCCGCCCCTGGGATCGCTGCCGCTTCTTCTTTCCTCCCCAGCTTCCTCACAGCTCCCATTTGCTGCTGCCCACAGCCGCCGCTGGAATCAGAGCCCCTCAGCAGCTGGGGTCCCATCTCCCAGCACCTGTACCTTGCTCTGGTGGGGGCTGGAACTCTCTTTGGAGCCTCCCTCACTGTCTGACCTCCTCCCACTCTCAGAGGCCTGGGCCTTTGTCCATCTCATTCCGTCCTCCATCCGAGGTCCAGCTCCACTCACGCCCAGGATTCCCTGTCAGGCTCCCGTTGAACTTTTTCCCTTTAGCTCTGCATTTTTCATTTAGAAATGAAAGTGCCAAACCACGCTGCCCTGTTCTTCCTGGGGCTTATTTTCTTCCCCCTTTTAGACTTCCAGAAGAAAACTATTTTTAGTTCCTAGTGATGGGGACACGGGCGACTGGCCTTCGCCAGGCCAGAGCGGGCGGGCCTGAGCAGGGACAGTGGCTTCTGGCAGCGTGGATGCCGAGAGCCCAGGCCCCGCAGGATGTGGCTTTGGTTTCTGCCTATTTACCCTCTCGCTCACTCACTCACAATTGTTCACTGATGGACTGTTCCAGGGCCTGGGACGTAGCAGGGAACTCCTGAGAAGGAGCAACCGGGCGGCTGTAACCCCGCGGGGTCCCAGGAGCTGCTCGTGCCCTAGGACCCGGGTCCAAGGCTGGTCTAGGGGGGCTCTCAGCTCCTGAGGCCTGAGAAGGGTGTGCTGTCCCTGCCTTAGCTGTGTCATCAGCCCGTCTGACTTTCCAGGTGACTCAGAGGAGGAGGATATGGGGCTCCTGGAGGTCAGCGTTTCGGACATCAAGCCCCCAGCCCCAGAGCTGGGCCCCATGCCAGAGGGCCTGAGCCCTCAGCAGGTCTGTGGGGGAGTGGGGCAGGTGGAGGTCTGCAGGGGAAGGGGTGGCTTGGGGCTTCCAGCCTGTTCTCTGGGGCCCTGCTGGTCTGGATCTCACAGGGGATGTGATGACTGGGGGCTCTTGGCAGAGCCCAGCTGGGCGGGGGCCTCCTGAGTTCTCTCCTCAGCCATTGCACAGGCTTCCCACTTTCTACCCCTGGGTTCTCTCCTCAGCCATTGCACAGGCTTCCCACTTTCTACCCCATGTGCTCTGTGCTGTTGGTTTTAGGGGGTGGGCTCCCAGCGTCTAGAGTGCTTGCCTCCTCCCACTCCATGCCACGCAGAGCTGTCCTGTTGGCTGTTTCTGACTAAGGTGTCATTTGAAGAATGAGATGGGAAAACAGACTCAGGGGAGGCTGCAGGTGCCCAGCCCCTGCCATCTGTCCACTGGTCCTCACCCTGGGCCTCAGTGCTGCCACAAGCTCCCACCAGGAACTGAGGCTCTTTAAGAATGGCTTCCTCGGCCGGGTGCGGTGGCTCACGCCTGTAACCCCAACACTTTGAGAGGGTGAGGTGGGTGGATCAACTGAGGTCAGGAATTTGAGACCATCCTGGCCAACATGGTGAAACCCCGTCTCTAATAAAAATACAAAAAAAAAATTAGATGGGCATGGTGGTGCATGCTTGTAGTCTCAGCTATTCAGGAGGTTGACGCAGGAGAATCACTTGAACCCAGGAGGCAGAGGTTGCAGTGAGCCGAGATCGTGCCACTGCACTCCAGCCTGGCGACAGAGGGAGCGAGACTCCATCTCAAAAAAAAAAAAAAAAAAAAAAAAAAGGCTTTCTTATCGTAGAGCATCATGCTGAGGCTGGGTGGCTTTGCTCTGGGATCTCAGCCCAGTCAAGTCACGTTTTCCCTTTGCTATCTGCGTTTTGCCAGCTGTGAAACAGGGTGCGAGATCCCTTGTTCCTCTGGCTGTGAGGCCACTGAGCGGGATGTGTCAGGGCAGATAGCTCAATGGAAGGGATTTCCCATTTTCTTGGTCAGCAGAAAATCCTGACGCTTGGCCCTTTTTGAAAATCAGGAAGATAGAGCCACCAGGCTCCTGCTGGCAGCAGCTGGCCAGAGCAGAGTTGGGGCAGGCAGTTCCCTTCTCAGGACACTTACTCTCTCATTCATGTCAGTCCACCTGCCTCCCTCATGGACGGTACCTGCCCGGCCTAGCATGGCATTTGAGATGGCGAAGCCCCAGCTATGAGAGCCTGAGAGACCAGACCTGCAGCTCAAAATCCGGGCCTCCCACTCCTGCTCGTGCTGCCGGGGACTCCATCCTCCTGGTGCTGCCCCTGGGCCTTTCCCCTGCAGCCCTGTGCAATTTCTGGATCAGGCAATGTCAGTTACTCTGGGCCAGCAGCTCTCAACCAAGGGTGATTTTTGCCCCCCCAGGAGATATTTGGCAACATCTGAAGACAATTTTGGTTGTCATCACTTGGGTTGCTACTGGCATCTGGTGGGTAGAGGCCAGGGAAGCTGCTGAACATCCTATAAGGCATGGGACAGCCCCACCACGGGGAGTTTCACGGCCCCAAATGTCCTTGTGCTCTGCTCTGGGTGCTGCTTGAATACCTGGGAATTGTTGGCAATGGATCGACAATGGGGCAGGCGTCTTGCCATCTGCTGGGACTGTGTGGCCAGGTCATGGTCAGGCCTGGCTGCAGGCAGGGCAGTGAAGATGGGAGAAGAACCTGCTGGAGGCAGGAGGAGGCAGCAGACGGAGCAGGGCAGGGGATTGGGGTTCTAGTGACAGTGGGCTCCTGATGGACACTCGGGACAGTTGTGGGGGTAGAGCTGGGGGTCAGTCACCTCCCAACCTGAGATCGCGAGGGATGGGCTCCCCCTTGGACCCCTCTCACATGTGACACCTGTGAGCACTGTCCTAACTGTCCTGTTGTCCCAAGCTGCACAATAGAGCCACCTGGGAAGATTTCAAAATCCCTGATATCCAGGTTGCTCCTCATTCGGAGGACAGTAGAACTTTAGAAGGTCTGGGGTGGGAGCCAGGTGACTGTTGGAAAGATCCCCAGCTGAGGGAGGTGCAAGCCACACCACGCTCGATGGGGTGCTGCAGGCTGAGGGGTTGTGGTCCCCTCTGTGGACCAGGCTTCTGGAGGGATTAGGGTGATGGTGGGAGGGAAAGGAGAAGGGACTGGGGATGTTTAGCCGGAAGTAGAGACCACCCATGCAGGGGGGCAGTACCCCAAGGCCTGTCTTGTGGAAGAGGGATAGCTCAAGGATTTCATTCACAAGTGAAGGGAGCTGAGATTCAGTTCACGATGACGCTAAGACATAATTTTTTCTTTTTTCTTTTTTTCTGAGATGGAGTCTTGCTCTGTTGCCCAGGCTGGAGTGCAGTGGCACGATCTCAGTTCACTGCAACCTCTGCCTCCTAGGTTCCAGCAATTCTCTTGCCTCAGCCTCCCAAGCAGCTGGGACTATAGGCATGCGCCACCACACCCAGCTGATTTTTGTATTTTTACTAGAGATGGGGTTTCACCGTGTCGGCCAGGCTGGTCTTGAACGCCTGACTTCAGGTGATTTGCCCATCTCTGCCTCCCAAAGTGCTGGGATTATAGGCATGAGCCACCTCGCCCGGCCTAGAATTTTCTATTAGAGTTGTTCAGAGATGGAGGTGGTCACCTGCCACCATGGAGGAGCGTGGTGATTACCCCATCCCCTGATGTATGTGCGTAGAGGGGCTTTCCCTGGGATGTGCCCTTCCGCCTCCATTCTGCAGCCTGGGCAGCAGGGCATTTCTTTTGGGTTGGCAGGGGCTCTGGAAGGAAGAGCAGCCACCAGGCCCAGTGGTCCCAGGTGGGACCGGGAGGGATGGGTTTCTCTGTCCTGTAGTCATCAGCTCCCTTTCCTGTCACCTGGGCCACAGCAGGCACTGGCCCTGTGCAGCAGGTGTCATGTGTACTGACTGTGCTTTTCGGCCCGAGCAGGTGGTCCGGCGGCACATCCTGGGCTCCATCGTGCAGAGCGAAGGCAGCTACGTGGAGTCTCTGAAGCGGATACTACAGGTGCGACTTCAGGGAGTTCTCAAGAGTGTCTGGGGAGAAGCAGGGAGGGCCCTGGAGGGTTACTTTACATGGAGTGTTTGGGGACTGTGGGCAGTTTTGAGGGGACAGGACCATAAGCCAGCACTGCTTTATGGGGACAGACAGTAGAACCTCCAAATGTAGGCAGCAAGAATTCCTGGTGCCTTGGTGTTCACGGGAGTGTCTTCTTTCTGAACAAAATGGGATTCTTTGAAATGACTTCTGGAGAGCTGAGGGCATATACCCCCCATTTATGTCTGGAAGGGACTGTGTCCTTCCTGACACTCTGGGAGCCCCTGGGGCTTGGACCATGTCTTCTCATCCTCCTGAGATCCTTAGGTGGGAAAATGTGTAGGATGGAGTCCTCCTTCTTGCATCAGGAGGGGTAGGATCGAGTCCTCTTTGTTGCATCAGGAGGCCCAGGGATTGCTGAGTGGATGCTTACATGAAGTGACTAGTATGTGCCAGCCTGAGAATCCCTGAGACAGTGTTTGAATCCCTGAGACAGTGACTTTTCTGGGATGTTGTGGGCTACCAGAGTAAGGACCCCGGGGCAGGGAATTGTTGCTCATGATACCCTCTTCACCCTCTCCAGTTTGGATCCTCAGAGAGAGATCCTAGGCATCAGGCAGGTAGAGATGAACATATCATCTGTCTCTGACAAAGCTGGTTGGAGAGTGACGCTGGGTGTGGGAGCCAAGGGAGCTTGTAGTGACCTTACCACTCACGGGCTCAGTGATAGGCAGAGCTTTGCCCTCAGGCCGGCCTCCAAGGAGCTCCTTGCCGGCAGATGGCACATAAAAGACCCTCTTCCTCCCACCCAATTTAACACAGAAGCATGGGGGTGTTGTGGGTGGCCAGTGAGGCCAAGGTGTTATGTTGATGGAGATCCTTCCAGAAGGACACATGAGTGAGGGACGAGTGCCTCCCCCCGCGCCACAGGAAGGACCATTCATGGCTGGCTGAGTTCTGCATGAAGGCAGGTAGGGAGAGAGGCTGCGGCCTGGCCTGTGGCCTCACCCTGCCCTCCCCGGCAGGACTACCGCAACCCCCTGATGGAGATGGAGCCCAAGGCACTGAGTGCCCGCAAGTGCCAGGTGGTGTTCTTCCGCGTAAAGGAGATCCTGCACTGCCACTCCATGTTCCAGATCGCCCTGTCCTCCCGCGTGGCTGAGTGGGATTCCACTGAGAAGATCGGGGACCTCTTCGTGGCCTCAGTAAGTGTCCCCCAATTTTCCCCCAGCCCACCAAGGTAAAACCACAACCAGTCTGACCCCGGGGCCATGCAGTCCAGTCTCCTGCCTCTGCCTGCTCTCCTTGTTCAAGTCAGTGGGATTAGAGGGTGGCAGGGTCTCTGAGTCTTCCGGACCTGATCTAGGGGTGAGTGTGACACCTTGAAGTGGCCAGGATGTCCTCGGTTATACCTGGCAGGCCATGGTGCTGCCGGAGCCAGGTGGCTGTCCTGGTTCCTCCCAGGTGGCAGCGCCCCTGGCCTCCCAGTCACTGTGGGCAGCCACCTGGCCGGTTGCAAGCTCCCTGACCGAGCACTTGAGGGATGACAAGCCAGTGTGAAATGCTGTGAAAGACCACAACTTTGGCCCCGAGAGGACATGCCGCAGTGCTGGGGAAGGGGCACTGGCTCATGATCCGGGGGACCTGGTTGTGGTCCCAGCTCAGTTCTGCAACCTAGGGCAGGTCCAGGGCCCACACTGGGCCCAGGCTTCCCATCTGTGGAATGAGGGGTACACTGGATTTCTGGCTGTTCTAGCTGAAGTCTGAGGGTCATGGGGTGAGGGAAGGTCACGTTGGTAGCACTCTGCTTTGATGTGTTTTAGGTGATAAGGTTTTGCTAAAAGAAAAAAACTTTTTTTTTTGAAAGCCGTAGTGCTCCATAGAGTCACTAAATAGGTCCGACGTTCCAGGTGTATGTCAAGGGGCTCTGGTGAGAGGGTTGGTTGACTCTGGGCCGACCATCCCTCCCTCGGCAACTCAACTCTGGGCACACTGCCTGGTGAGAGGCCAGGAGCACTCTCCTTAAAGGCGGAGGGCAAGGGGCATTCGATTTCATGAACGAATGCAGTAGAATGGGTGTTGCCCCCACCCTCCCTCCACCCCTCTCCTCTCTCCTCACCTCTCCTCCCTCCACCTGTGGGCTTGGGCTGCTGCACTGGGGATGGAGACCTGGGGGGTGAAGACCCCTGGGCTCTCCCATGGCACCACCCCATCCCACCTGTGACCTCAGGCCGGCCTCTCTACCTCTCTGAGCCCCATGTCCTCACCCCAGTGGGGATGATGGATTTGCACAGCTCGAGGCACTAAGGGAGCGTGGGGTGAGTGCCGGCTGCCCTTCCGCTCCCTGCACTGAGGCAGCCTCCCTGGCCCAGACTTGTCTCGTTTCCTTCCGCTCCCTGCACTGAGGCGGCCTCCCTGGGCCACACTGGCCTCGTTTCAGTTTTCCAAGTCCATGGTGCTAGACGTGTACAGTGACTACGTGAACAACTTCACCAGCGCCATGTCCATCATCAAGAAGGCCTGCCTCACCAAGCCTGCCTTCCTCGAGTTCCTCAAGGTGGGCCTCCACGGTGGTACCGGGCCTGGTCGGGGTGGGCAGGGAGGTTGCTCAGGCGGGAGGGAGCATTCTGGCCCCAGCTTTGGGTATGACATCGTAGCTTTGGCCTGGACACCTCCCTTCTTCCTTTTGGGGCAGCCCAGTCCCATGGGAAGAAAAGCATTCCCTCCTGCCCCGGGAGGAGGGTAGCCAAGTGTCTATAAGCAGTTGGGATCCTGGAGCTTTGGCAGGGTGGAGGGGAGACCTGTGTCATCTCGCTGAGCCTTTGCCTCCTGTGCCCTGGTGAGTGGGTGGGTCCACCTGGCTGGCCCTGTGGCGGGCTGTGGCTCCAGGGTTGCTAAGCTGGTTCCTTTTCCTCATTTATGAAAGGGTGAGAAAATTCCTTAAAGGAGTATCTTGGGCATTGCGTGGGAGAGTAAAGGTTAAAGGCTTCGAAAAGCTTCAGAGTTCTCATGTGCTGCTGAGCCCAGGCTCCGCTGATTTCTCTGGGAGTGTAGTCTGGTGAGTCAGGGCCCCTGCCGGCAGGGAGCCTGCTGGCTGGCAGAGGATGCAGCTGGGCTAGGTGCCAGGAGACGCACACATGTGCAGGCAGCCCAGGTTAGATGCCGCGGCCTCGGTGGAGGAACCCACTGTCTCCATCGAAAAGAACAGGGGATCAGGAGGAGCTGCCATCTGACATGGGCCCTGGCGGGGGATGGTGGGATTGTGCCAGATAAAGACAGAGGAGAGGCTATATCAGGTGTAAGGATAGTGGGGCAAAGGTCAGAGGCAGGAGGAGAGGGGTGGGAAGGTCTGTGTGGATTCTGGGAGCACTGATGCCTGTTGGGGAGGCCCAGGAGAGAAGGCCCAAGTGTGCACACTGAGAGGCAGCTGAGTTCAGTTTGGGTGGTTCTAGACCTCCAGGCTCAGGGCCTAGGATGTAATATTTCAGGCAATGGGGAGCCATTGAAGGATTTTGAGCTGGGGCAGATAGAAGTGGAGGCAGGTGGAGAAACTGTGGGATTGCAGCATATGGGGGCCAGGACCAGGTAACAGGTGTGTGGATGGAGTGGGGGACAGATGCAAGAGACAGGACAGAAGGCCCCCCGTGCCCCGCCCCTTATCCTAGCCCAAACCTGTCTGCGTTTAGTTTAAGTGGAGGTAATGGTTGCCTTGGCCACTTCTAGAAGTCTGACGTCTTGAATAAATTGCCGAGTTTCCCAGTTATGCCTTTAGTCCAGAGACCTTAAGATGACTGCTTTAGTCTCCTGAGGGTGCAGGGCCATGCAGGGGCACTGGTGGTGGGAGGGATCCTTGGCTGCGGAACCAGGGACCTCCGTCAGCTCTTCTTGCAAGCCCAGGGATGGGCAGGGTCTTAGGGCCTGGGGAGAGGACCCCAGAATGGGGACAGTGTCTGGACTCTGGGGCACTGGGCCCTCTCTGCAGGGAGTCAGCGAATGACGGAAACTTGTCTCCACCAGCGACGGCAGGTGTGCAGCCCAGACCGTGTCACCCTCTACGGGCTGATGGTCAAGCCCATCCAGAGGTTCCCACAGTTCATCCTCCTGCTTCAGGTACCGCTTGGGATTCCAGCAGCCTCGACCCACAGGGTTTGCCTGTGGGCTGGGAGGCGACTCCTGGGATGGGAGGGAGGAGGTCTGGGCTCTTGTCCATGATCCACAACCCACCCAACCTGCTGTGGGACTCTGGCCTCATCTTTCTCCACTTCTAGAGTGACACTGATCGTAACTCACTGCTCAGTTGGCACACCCCTCTGTGGGGAATGCCGAGGGACTGCTGGTGGCCTGAGCCTAGGTTGCAGGAAGGGAGTGAAGGCACAGGGAATCCCAGGACCCACGGGGCTCCTGGCATAGAGATGTTCAGTAAATGTGCTGAGCTTGGCCAGTTCAGATTCCAGCTGCAGAACAGGGGATGCCTAAGGGACATTAGCCCCACACAGGGTCCTGGAGAGCCTGGGACACTGTCCCAACCGCTAAGGGTCCTTGGGCAGGGGCTGGTCCTTGTCAGGGAGCTGAGAGGGTGGTTACCAGGCTGAGGGGTCTGGCGGCATATTCCTTTCCATTCTCAGTGCTGCCGGGCTGTGGGAGTGGGCTCTTATGTAACCATACCATTTATCAATTGATCAGTGATTGATCTATACATTTATTTACCATCATAACCATTTCTAAGTGTACAGTTCAGTGCATTCACATTGTTCTACAACCATCACCACCACCCATGCCAGAACTTTCTCATTATCCCAAACCGAAACGTGTGCCCATTTAACAACTCCCTATTCTCCCTCCCCACAGCCTCTGGCAACCACCATTCTACCCTGTGTCTCTATGACTCTGACTGCTCTAGGAGAACACGTATACGTGGAATCGCACAATGTTTTTCTTTTCTTGACTGGTTTGTTTTCCTTAGCATAAGATCCTCAAGATTCATCCGTGTCCTAGCACGTGTCTGATTTTCCTTCCTTTTCAAGGCTGAATAATATGCCATTGTGTGGAGAGACCACATTTTGTTTACCCATTCGTCTGTCGATGGACATTTTTGCCTCCACATTTTGGCGACTGTGGCTAATGCTGCTATGA
The DNA here is from genome assembly GCF_047675955.1 of Chlorocebus sabaeus. Taxonomy (NCBI): domain Eukaryota; kingdom Metazoa; phylum Chordata; class Mammalia; order Primates; family Cercopithecidae; genus Chlorocebus; species Chlorocebus sabaeus. The sequence continues at coordinate 119,435,150 of NC_132923.1, read as the reverse complement.
ACATAACTGGACAAATATCTGAGATCCTGCTTTCAGTTCATTTGAGTCTATTCCTAGAAAGATCCATGCTTTTGTTTTCTTTTTCATTCATTAGCTGTTTCTTGAGGTCTTATTCTGCATCTGGTGCCATGTGTCCTGGCCTCAGGCCGGGCCCTTTGCAGACCAAGTGTGTGTAGGGGGGTGTGCAGGGTGAGGCTTTGCCCCAGGCCGGGGTAGAGTTGGTCATGGGCGGGCTGCTCAGTCTCGGCTTTGGCCCGGCAGGACATGCTGAAGAACACCCCCAGAGGCCACCCCGACAGGCTGTCGCTGCAGCTGGCCCTCACGGAGCTGGAGACGCTGGCCGAGAAACTGAACGAGCAGAAGCGTCTGGCTGACCAGGTGGCTGAGATCCAGCAGCTGACCAAGAGCGTCAGCGACCGCAGCAGCCTCAATAAGGTGAACCGGGCCTCCCACCTGCCTGCCCTCACCTGCCTGCCCTCACCTGCGCTCCTGCCCATGCCCCTGACCCACGCCACCCACTAGGTGGCAGTGTTCTCTGAGGGAGGGGAGGCCTCGCTCTTCCAGGCCCCCAGACGTGACCTTGAGGATTGGATCCTCAGCAGGACCTCCACGTTCATTCCTATTCATGTTATTTTAGGATAAAAGTTCATTTTGCGCATCAGTGTGATTTCCAGTAAAGACTCCAGAAATCAAAGCCTAGTTAAATGAGCAGGCTCTGGAGAGTCAGAATCTGGGTTTAAATCCAGATTTTGCCACAGGTGCTTGCTGTGTGCCCTCAAGGGAATCACCCACCCTGTCTGAACCTCACTTGTTCCCTTTGAAACGAGGAACATTTAATAGCACCGGAGCCCCAGGGCTGCTGCAGTGAAAGAGGGAGCTGGCAAAGCGGCTTCCTGACTGTCCTTAACACAAGAAGAAAGATGAAAAGTCTATACCACGTTTTGGGGTTGCCATTTAGGAACATGCTATTAAAAAAAAAAAAAATTGGGCCGAGTGTGGTGGCTCATACCTGTAATCCCAGCACTTTGGGAGGTTGAAGCAGGCATATCACCTGAGGTCAGGAGTTTGAGACCAGCCTGGCCAACATGGTGAAACCTTATCTCTACTAAAAATACAAAAATTAGCTAGGCTTGGTGGCACACGCCTGTAATCCCAGCTACTTGGGAGGCTGAGGCAGGAGAATCACTTGAACTCAGGAGGCAGAGGTTGCAGTAAGCCGAGATTGTGCCACTGCACTCCAGCCTGGGTGATAGAGCAAAACAGTATGTTTCCAAAGGAAAAAAAAAAAAAAAGACTTGCAAATGAGTCCACAGAGGAGCCTGTTTTTAAAGCACAAGGTCACCTCACAGAGTCACCTGTTGGTCACTGGAGTCCCTCTTCTTCCCTCTCAGCATATGACATGAACTGCCTGGTGCTGTGCTGGGGTCTCTGGGAGGTCCCACACCCCGGCCCCCCTGCTCACCTACTGGAGGATTGGGGAGGGCTGGGATAGTTCAGGCTGGGGTGCCCAGGCCCTGGGCACATTGCAGGACTGTTCTTTGGAGAAGGGATACTGTGTGAGGTCATAGGGAGAGGTTCAAATCTTCTGGGGAATAGACTGGGAGCCTCTTGGCTCTGTGGGGTCCTAGAAGCAGAACTAAGGCCTGTGGCTGGCCGTTTCCGGGAGGGAGGTTTCAGCAGCATGGGGAAGACCTTTCTAAGAGTCCAGGAAGGAGTGCCCAGAGGGACGGTGGCCCTTTCCATGTGCGCTGCACTTTACAGTGTAGAGTGCTGTCTAACTTGCATCAGCATCTTTGCTCTCCACCCCATGGCTGTGAAGTGGGGTGGGGACAAGTCCTCCTGTAGGATCCCCTGCAGTGCCAAGCTTCAGGCAACCCGCATCTTCGGACTCTGCTGCTTCGGGCTAAATTCACGTTGCAGGTTGTGTTGTGGCCCACACAGTATTTTATCCTATTTAATTTAACTTTCATTTCCATTTGATTTTGAAGCAGGACCTCATGCTGTTGCCCAGGCTGGAGTACGGTGGTGCAATAATGGCTCACTGCAGCCTTGAGCTCCTGGGCTCAAGTGAGCCTCCTGCCTTAGCCTCTCGAGTAGCTGGGACTACAAGTATGAGCGACCACTTCCAGCTAATTAAATTTTTTTTTTTTGTAGAGATGGGGTCTCACTATGTTGCCCAGGCTGGTCTCAAACTCCTGGGATCAAGTGATCCTCCTGCCTCAGCCTCCCAAAGTGTTGGGATTACAGGCATGAGCCACTGCGCCTGGCCCCACACGGTATTTTTAAGAACATGGCAGTAGTTGCCAACATTTAAAAATTGGGAGAGATCGTATAAAATTCAGACCTGTGGGTCTCCTGGGAGGGTAGGAAGAGCTGGCTCACTGGCCCACCTTCCCACGCGGCACCAGCCCCCTGAGTGGCAGGTGACCTCTTCCCCTTGGTCCCCACCCACCTTTCCCACTGATGTTACCTGCTGGCCTCTAAGGCATCTGAGTTCACTTTACCTACTCCTGAAAGATTGGGCTGGGGAAGATGAGATGGGCAGGGGACAGCCCTCTCCTGGGGATGTCCCCATCCACATGGCTCAGGTTGGGCATGAGTGGCAGGGTCACTCTCCACCCCCTGGTTCTAAGCAGGACTAACTCAGCCATCCCCTATACAAGCCTCGAGTTTGGAATGTCTCGGGAGAAAAAGCCTTCAGCCTCGCTGAAGCCATGGCCACCCGTGCTGGCCTTTGTGCTCAGGAATCTTCTCCTGTCCCCACCTTCAGCTCCCTTTTTGGTGACCAAGAGGCTTTCTCTTGCTTTGCCTCATACACCTGGGCAGCCGCAGTGGGGAGAAGCCTCTTGGGAGGAGGAAATCAATTCTGTAGTGCTTGGAAAGAGCCATTCTGCCTTCTCCTGTTCTGTGAGGTGGGCCCTGGCTGTTTGATGCTGGGCAAAGGACTGGAGGCTCTAAGCTTCTGTTTCTCCATTTGCCAGGTAAGGGTGGGTTGGACCGTGTGAGATGTTAGGAAGAGTGTGGTGGGGCCTGCACCCTGGGTTTCCCCTTCCAGGGCCCTCTCTGGACAGTCCTGGACAGTTCTGTGACCTGTTCAGTGATGTCCCTATCACCAACACCCAGGGAGAAGCAGAAACGAAACTGGGTGTAACCCGAAACGGAACCATGCCAGCTGTTTCAAAATAGCCTACGCAGGAGCCTCCAAAGGGGACGTTTGTGCAACATCCTGGTTTTCTTTTTCTTTTTCTTGGTTTTTATCTGCCAAGGGGGCAGGGGCTGACTGCCAGAGCCCAGGGGACTTTCCTCTTCCAAGTTCTGGGTCTTGGCACATTGGTCAGCCCTTGGGGCAGGGGGCCCTGCTGTCTTCAGGGTCCAAGTAGTGTTCTCTTGAGTTGGCATTTGGTTTGCTTGTGGAAATAGTGAGGCGGAGCCTGGCCTTAGCAGCCGTGGAGGACCCTGAGTCCTGCATGTTCGGAGCGGCGAGGCCTCCCCTGGCTCCTGTCACACTGTGCACTAGCTGCTCAATGCAGGGAACGGTGAACATGGCCTGCTCTGTCCTGTGCTGTCAGTCAACAGTGGGTGGGTCTCAGCAAGTCACTTTACCCCTGGAATCTTGGTTTCCTCACCTGGGCAATGGGGAGGGCCTCAAGGACTGCTGAGCTGATTCAATGAGATGTGGAATATTGAGTGCCATCCTCAGTGCCTGGCACACACTGAGCATTTGGTCCCACTGGGACTTTTGGTTGTGTGTTGACTTGAGAGAGATGATGCTTTGGAGAACAACAGCATTCTCTCCCGGGGAGGCTCGGGGTGCTCTGTCCTTTTCTCTCCTGGGGATGCTCAGGGGTGATCTGTCCTTTTCTCTGGAGAGGCTCGGGGTGATCTGTCCTTTTCTCTGGAAAGGCTCGGGGTGCTCTGTCCTTTTCTCTCCCGGGGAGGCCCGGGGGTGATCTGTCCTTTTCTCTGGAGAGGCTCGGGGTGATCTGTCCTTTTCTGTCCCAGGAAGGCTCAGGGTGATCTGTCCTTTTCTCTCCTGGGGATGCCTGGGGGTGATCTGTCTTTTTCTCTCCCGGGGAGGCTCGGAGTGATCTGTCCTTTTCCCAGACAGGATGGGGAAGGAAGGGAAGCATAATGGTTGTCGTCAGAGTCACGGGTTTTGGGAATGAATTTTGCTGAATATCCTCCCTCCCCCCGAGAAAAAATCCCCGTTAAAAAAAAGACGTTTTCCCAGGGGGTCCCTGGGTGAGTTGGTGGCCCTGACACCAGCAGGGGGGTCTTGACATCCAGCCTGAGGTTGCCGAACGCCTGCTCCGATGCCTGGGGTGTGAAAGTCTTTGTCCTCAGAAGGTGGTGTTATAGACTGGTGGGTCTGTTCCAACTCTGTCATGAGGCCACCTAAGAGGCGAGACAGGCCAAGGCTTTCAACAGGTTGGGGTGCAGGCTGGGGTCCCCTGCACAAGGCCATGCCTGCTCCACCAGAAAGACTATCACAGACAGGAGCTGTCTATGGAGCACACATACAGGGCCGGCCTCTCAGGCCATGACCCGTGCCGTCGCACGTGACCCGTGCCTTCACAAGTGACCCGTGCCATCACATGTGACCCGTGCCTTCACATGTGACCCGTGCCATCACACGTGACCCGTGCCTTCACAAGTGACCCGTGCCATCACACGTGACCCGTGCCTTCACAAGTGACCCGTGCCATCACACGTGACCCGTGCCTTCACAAGTGACCTGTGCCATCACACGTGACCTGTGCCTTCACAAGTGACCCGTGCCATCACACGTGACCTGTGCCTTCACATGTGACCCGTGCCATCACACGTGACCTGTGCCTTCACACACGGCTGGTGCCCAGAAGGGCGCCATGCTTGCTTTCATGTTCTGCTATGGCCATCTTGAAATTCATAGTCACTTTGAACAAGAGCCTGTGTTTTCATTTTGCACTGGACCCCAAGAATCGTGTAGCCAGACCTGGTCACATGTTCATTACCTTGTGTGATCTGAGCAGTAGAGGTAATTGCCCCCACTTCGTAGCTGAGTACACTGAGGCCTGGACATGCGAAGTGACCTGCCCGAAGGCTTCACAGCAGGAGTGGGGACAGGGGCAGAGCTACCTCTGTAACTCCAGAGCTGTGTCCTTGGCAGTGGCAATCAAGCAGAATCCCTACAGAGAGGGGCTGGCAATGGCTGGCTCACCTGAGAAGGGGGCACTGGCTGCTGGGTCCACACGGGTGCTGGTGAATGCTTAGACTCCCCAAGGCCTCCCCAGAGAGGAGACCCCAGTGTGTGGTCCTCTGGTCTTCCTCCCCAGTGCATCTTGTCACTCAGGGATGGAGGGAATGGCTCCACTTCCTCTGCCTCCCCCAGGCTCAGTCTCCCTTTCTGCACTATGGGAGGATTCTGGGTCTGTGGCGTGGTAAAGCCGCCGGGCCATGATGCTGATGCTGACCCTCCCTGCCCCTCCCCCAGCTGTTGACCTCGGGCCAGCGGCAGCTGCTCCTGTGTGAGACGTTGACGGAGACTGTGTACGGCGACCGCGGGCAGCTAATTAAGTCCAAGGAGCGTCGGGTCTTCCTGCTCAATGACATGCTTGTCTGCGCCAACATCAACTTCAAGTAAGTGAGCCTGGTTTGGAGGGGGCAAGCACCCCTTCCTGGAGACTCCGTCCTGCCCTACTCCAGTCTCTCTGCCGGCCACTGCAGTGGGACCCCACGTGAGCTTGGTTTAGATTTCCAATATTCCTCTCCCATCCCTCTCGGCCTGCTCTGCCGCTGGTCCCCAATGCTGGGAAGTACCTGGAGGAGTCATCGGGGGCAGCCCTCAGCCTTGGGCACACAGCTGTCCATGGTACAGAGTTGTCTGTTCTGGAACTCTGCAGTTGGTGACGAAACAGTGGTTTTGTCCACACTGAAATTCATGAGATTCTTCCTTGTGTCTACCCCACATCCCTGTGGCTTTAACTCAAATCTGTTTTGCTCTGGCCAGATCGCAGAATTTCTCAATGTGAGCCTTTGCCTTTCCCCCACAGACCAGAGCATCATCATCAGCCCAGAGGAGCCTGGTTTCCTGGTTCTGGGCCAGGGGTTGTGGAAATGCCCAGAGCCTGGCTGCTGGGCTGTGCCTAGGAGCCAGAGCCCTGGTGTGGGGTGAGGGCAAGGCTTTAGGCTGGAGCCTGAAGATGTGGCCCGTCAGTTGCTTTAGGCTTCTGGGTATTTTATGTTTTACTCACACAGGGAGCCCAAACCGCGGGTAAGACATAGGAGAGATCCAACATTCTGGGGCCTGGCTGCCCGAGGCCGCGTGGGCCTGGTGCTGGGTCTTGGGCCCTGCTGTTCTCCAGCCTTCCTGCCCTGCCCGGCTCACCTGCTCGTGTCCCCTGCTTGGTCTTGCAGGGGACCCTCTATCAAATGCTCCCTGAGAACTTCAGTGGTGGTTTTTCTAGCCAGGTTCTTAGGAGAATCTCTGCTCTCAATATTTGACAAGACTTTTATTTTATTTTTATTATTTTTTTTTATTTTATTGTTTTTTTGAGATAGAGTCTTGCTCTGTCTCCCAGGCTGGAGTGCAATGGCATAATCTCGGTTCACTGCAACCTCTGCCTCCCGGGTTTAAGCGATTCTCCTGCCTCAGCCTCCTGAGTAGCTGGGATTGTAGGCACCCGCCACCACACCTAGCTTTTTGTTTTTGTTTTTGTTTTTTTATTAGAGACAGGGTTTCACCATGTTGGCCAGGCTGGTCTCAAACTCCTGACCTCAGGTGATTGGCCTGCCTCGGCTTCCCAAAGTGCTGGGATTACAGGCGTGAGCCACCGTGCCCCACCTTGACACCACTTTAAAAAGCATCACAGAAGCAATAGTGTGGCCACAATCCCCGAAATCTAGGAGGGAAACAATCACCTCGGTGCAATGTGAATCCCAGCATAGCTCTCGAGCCTCCCAGCTGAATCAGTTCTAGGCTCTGGACTGAGTCAGCTTGGGCCTTCCTGGGTTTGACCAGAGTAGGTTTGGGGATTTTCTGTGGTTACCGATCACGAGTCCTGGAAGGGGACAAACAGGGCTGTTTCAGGACCTGCGCACTCATTCACCATCCACCCATTTGTCCACCCATCTATGAATCCACTGAATGTAGACTGAGACCTGGCCCCCGCCTCCAGGAGCTCAGGGCCTGGTTGCAGACTCAGGCAAGGAAGCCTCTGTCACAGATGGGTCTGGGCAGGGCTTGTGGCTGACCCATTCGTTTATTTACTCACTCACTCAATCAAAGATGGTAATTCTTCGGTCCCATTTATATCCTGGACAGCATACGGTGCTGGTGGAATGATGAATACCCTCTCTGCCTTCATGTGGCTCTAGCGCAAAGTGCAAAGTGGGGTGCTAGTGGCCCAGTTTTAGGGAATCAGTTTGGGTGATTTGGGCTGAGTCACTTCACTTGGCTGAGAATCAGTGTCCTTGTCTGGGATCATCCAAGCTTCCTAGTGGGGCTGTTGTGAGACCCAGAGATGAAGGAAGGCCCGCCTGTGTCCACACCTGGCCTCTGATGCCCTCACTCCCCGCAGGAGGCTGTCTGCCCTTCCAGCCCCATGGCCGCCCCCCAACAGGGTCACAGCCCCCAGATTAGCCACTCCTTTGTAATAACAACCTCCCTTTCCTTCTTGTCTTTTTTCCCAGGCCTGCCAACCACAGGTACGCGGTTCAGGGGGCTCCGGGGCTCTGGGGCTCTGGTGGCATGTGGTTCTGGACATGGGGCTGGGCCCTGGGCGCCTGGTGCTTCTACCCTGGTGAGGGCTCCCTGCTCTGCCTGGCTTGGTTTTGGCCTGAGGTCTTGCGCTGGGGCTGCGTGAAGCCTGGCTGAGCTGGTGTGGAGGAGCATTGCCCTGGGCCAGCCCTGGGGCGGGGTGGCTGCGGCCTCTCCAGGGCCTCGTCCTCTCTGTCCCGACAGGGGCCAGCTGGAGATCAGCAGCCTGGTGCCCCTGGGGCCCAAGTACGTGGTGAAGTGGAACACGGCGCTGCCTCAGGTGCAAGTGGTGGAGGTGGGCCAGGACGGTGGCACCTATGACAAGGACAATGTGCTCATCCAGCACGCAGGCGCCAAGAAGGCCTCCACCTCAGGGCAGGCCCAGAGTGAGTACCCCCTCTCTGTGCCCTGCATGCATCACCCTCGCCCTCACCAGCCACAGCCTGGGCTGCTCCTACCCAGGCTTGGCCCCGTCTTGGGGACTCCTACACAGGCTGATGGGTGGCTTGGCCGGGAAGCTCTTGCTGGTTTTGCAGCCCCACCCTGGACCGAAATGCAGAGCTACGGCCTCACCTGGGTGTGCGCATGGATCTCCCAATCCATGCACTTCGCTCCGTCTCCACATTGGGTGCCACATACCCAGTCCTGCTGTGGCAGCTACCTGGCCGCTCTCTTCCTTCCTCCTACCTGTGCCCCCTCCCTGTTCATCCTCTGCCCATCCCCAGGGCTGATTCTTCAAAACGCAGGTCAGATTGGTGTGTGTCATCCTTCCCTAGTGGCTTCTCATTGCCAGTCCTGGGGGTGCCCCACCTGCCTCACTCACCTCCCTCTGCCCCTTCTCTCTGCTGCAGCCATGCCGGCCTCTCTGGGCTCCTGGATGGGCCACGTTCCCTCCCACCATGCTCTCTCTAGCCTGTGCCTTTTGCCAAGTACTCTCCTGCCATCCTGTTTTTGTCTTATCTATGCTTGTCTCAAATGGCATTTCCTCAGAGAAGCCTTTTCTTATGCCCTCGTGCTGAGCCAGGTTGCCCCTCCTGTGCTCTCGAGACCTCTGGTGCATTTTCCCCTTTATGAGTGATTGACCGGTTGATGTCTCTCCTCTCAGCCTGGCTGCAGCCCTGTCCGGGAGCCCAGGGCACGATGGGCGTTAATAAGTGTTCCTTGAATGCATGCAGGATGCTAAATTGCAGGGCTAGCAGAAAGGAACCCTGTGCCCAGAGGCATCTTCCATGGGTGAGAAAGGCCCTGGGGTTTCACTTCCCCCTGTGTCTACTGTCTGACCCGGGAGGTTGCCTCATGGGCCGCTCACAATTCTGGAAATTCTGAGGGAGCGATTGCACCACCTACTCTTGCCGTCTGGGTGCTGGTCTGGGACAGCTGTGCCCACTTCCAGATGCTGTCTCTTTCCGCAGCTCTGCTGGGTAGGAAGAATCCTCTGGCCCACGTGCCTTCCTCAGAGGCACCTTCTGCCCTGGCTCCACCGCACTCTCCCTCGCCGCCGCTTGGGGCACAGGGTTCCTTTCTGCTGGCCGCGGGGTCTAGCATCCTTCATGCACTCCAGGGTCGCTTAGGGGATCCCTCCTTCGTGACAATGACGTGTCTGTAGCCACATTCCTCAAACCAGAGTCACGTACTGCCAGACCCCTTCTAAAGGGGAAAGAAGTTCTTGTGGAACCCTTCATTATATTGTATTCAAATATATACAAATACAAACCACCCTGTAATCAACGCCTTCTGCTTATAGCCCTTGAAGAACCATAAAACCAAAACCAAATCACAAATTGAATAAAAATAAAGCTACAAAACCATAACATTCCAATTAACAACATTAATGTAACTTGATGGATGATGTTGTTTTGCTGAAACCAATTTGCTCACAATGTGGATGTGGCGCAGGCCCTGGTGGAGCAGGTGCCTCTGAGTTTTCGTGCCTGTGCCACAGGGTGCCCTTTGGGGATCTGCATTTCCCATGAGCTCCCCAGTTTGGGTCACTGCAGAGCCCCTCTGATGTGAGCGCATTGTCCACATCCCAAGCTCGCCACGCTCTTTGCTTGTTACCTGGTGACCATTCAGGTGCCACAGTCCATGGAAGCCTTGATACCAGGCAGCAGAGTGTGGCTTTAAACTCATTCCACACAGGTGACTCAGGATACGCACCTGTTTTTCAGATCATTATCTCAACGAAAACCCCCTTTAAGACTTCCCCTCCATTCCCCTGGGGCTTCGTAAGACCTCAGTGTGCAAAACCATGGCCTAGAGAATACAGTCCAAATTCCTAGCCCAGTGTTCAAAGCCTTCCCCATCTGGTCCTCCTGGACCCTCCTGCTCTATCTCTAGCTGCCGCCCCCTACCCCCATCTCATCCTTACTCCATCTGTATCATCACTGGGGATCTGGGCCCACTCACCCCATTACTCCCACCACGCTGATACTTCTCCCCACCACCTCCTACCACCCACCTTCGTTAACTGACTGCTTCTTCCACCACTCGTCCTGCCCAGGTCATAAGCTCCGGAAGAGTGGGGACCCTGTCTGTCTTGTGTACTGCTGTCTCCAGTCTCTAGCATGGAACCTAGCACACGATAGGTCCTCAGGATGTCTTTGAACAACTTGCTGTTCACGGGGTAGCTCAAGCCACAGTGCCTTTGCACACGTGCTTGTCTTTCTCTCCCAGCAGTGCCCACCACACTTCCAGCCCCATGCAGACCCCTCCCCGCTCCCAGGCACAGCTTGCTCTTGGTCTGGTGGTCTCGTATAGCCCTTTGTACAGACTGACTGTGGCCTGGATCTCAGGTGTTAGACTTCACCCTTGAAAGGATCTGGCTTCCCAGCTAGTCTGGGCGCTCTGGTCAGGGTAGGAACTGGATAATGTTACTTTCTGGATCTTTTTTGTTGTGAGCAGATGCTTCGCTTCTTGTTAACGCCTTCTTCACCTGAGCCCGAGTTGGTCTCTTCTCTGCCCAGATAAGGTGTACCTTGGCCCCCCACGCCTCTTCCAGGAGCTGCAGGACCTGCAGAAAGACCTGGCCGTGGTGGAGCAGATCACGCTTCTCATCAGCACGCTGCATGGCACCTACCAGGTATGTGGCCTGGCCTGGCCTTTTTGGCCTGAGCTCCCTGGTGTGGGCAGTGCCTGGATTCAGAAAGCTCAGTAGGGAGGGGCTCCTCTCCTGGCCCATGCCCACCATGCGCTTCTGGCTTCTGAGCTCCCGTAGGCAACCGTCGCTGCTGAAGCTCTGTGTCCCTGCCTGGAAGTCTCTTGTGCGGCCCCTGGTTCGGGTACACCCTCTGGTTTGGATTGAGCAGAGCCTGGCTGTGGGGTCTTTGTTTGTTCTCTGCACAGTGGCCATTCCGTCATGTGGCCCCTCCTGGGCCTCTGCCCAGTCTGGAAGGGAAGTGGCTGCGACGGCATGTCCCTCTCAGAGGAGGGCTGCCAGGTGGGATCTGAGTCCAGGGCTGGGAAGCCTGGGGCATGGCGAGTTGGCCTCCTGCTTGGGGCTAAATGTGCAGCCTCAGTGAGGCTCCAGGACTTCTTCAGTTCCCTTCCTCTGGGGTGCTGTGATTCCTATAGGATCTGAGGTGGCTTTTGGGGAACCAGTGGGCTATGTGGTAACCTCATTTGCCTCCTGAACCCTAGAACCTGAACATGACCGTGGCTCAAGACTGGTGCCTGGCCCTGCAGAGGCTGATGCGGGTGAAGGAGGAAGAGATCCACTCGGCCAACAAATGCCGTCTCAGGCTCCTGCTTCCTGGAAAACCTGACAAGTGAGAGGAGGGGGTCTTGGAGGGAGGGCTGCTGCCTCTGCTGGGCTTCCAGTGGAGCAGGGGATCCGGAGAGGGTACCTGGAGCCCTCTTATTTGTCAAGATGCCATGGTGGGAGTGGATATGGAGGCATTGTGGGCAGTGTCTGGGATAGCACCTGGCACGCAGTAGGTGCTCATGGAAAGACTGTGGAATGAATGAATAAATGAACACCCTGGTCATATCCTGGGTAAGCCTGGCTCACTGTGAGGATACTCAGACACTCTGCCATTGGTCAGTTCCATTGTGCTATGTCCTTTTCAGTCACATCAGCCTATCTAGGCCCCCAGGCCAGGCGCTGGGTTTCCTCTCTCTGGACCCAGCCTCCCCCCAGCACTACCTTACCCCCAAAATGCCCACCACAGGAGCTGTGCACAGTAGACCCCAACTGAGGTTTGTGGAACTGATGATAGACGTAGCTGTTTGGCCCAGCAGAGACAGGGAAAGGTATCTTTCTGGTCCTCCTGAGGCTTTGTAAGTTGGGTCTTTTTATTTCCACTTTACAGATGAGGAAGGTGAGGCTCAGAGAGTTACAGGAGAGGCTGAAGGCCACATTGTGAGAGGCAGAGCTGGGTCCTGATGGGGTCTGACTCTGAAGCTGAGGCCAGTGCAGTGAGGGGCTCAATGCCCAGGTTTTTGGCTTCCAGGGTGGGGTGAAGGTGGGGATAGAGTGTCACAAGCACAGTGGCTGCAAGGAAGAGAAGGTTGGAGCACTATCATTTGAGGCAGGACCATGGGCTTGGTTCCCCAGGGAACCATGTGCAGGAGTCAGCAGCTTTGAATCTACCGCCTCTCTGCCGAGTGGCCTGCCCATCTCCCTTCTTCCGTCTCCCTTCTCTCTGCCTCCCATTCTCCACGCATACCCTAGAGGCTTGTGACACTGCCCTGCCCACCTCCCAAAGGGCTAGGAAGGTCCCCACTGCTCCGAGGTGAGAGGACAGTATGGTGACAACAGCAACCTCTGGTTGCCCCAGGCTGGTGCTTAACCCGATTCATTCATTTCTTCATTCATTCATGTGTCCACTCAGCAAACATTTACTGAGCAACTGCCCCATGCCAGGTGCTGGGAACAGACCCAAGTAAGACCCATTCCTCCCTCTAGAGGCACGTGGTCAGACACGTAAGGTGTCTAAGGCCTGTGGACAGCTGACCGCTGACTAGGTGGAGTCGCAGCCTGCAGAGGCTCTGCCGGGCACAAAGCCAGAGGCTCCCGGAGCCAGGCTGGGGAGCGTGGCTCGGCCACTCTGGCCAGGTACCTCCCTCTGGGGGCCATTGTGGGTGAAGGGATTCCTCCTCCAGGGGACTGAGGCTTTGCCAGGCCACTGACCTCTTTGGCCACGTTTTGGGGATGCTCTGACCAGACCTCCCCAATCTCCAGGGCACGTGGGTTGGAGAAAGTACTACGTGACAGCTGGGGGAGCCTAGCCCTTGTGTGGGTACTCACACATCCACCCTCACCCTTCTCACCGCAGGTCCGGCCGCCCCATCAGCTTCATGGTGGTTTTCATCACCCCCAACCCCCTGAGCAAGATTTCCTGGGTCAACAGGTTACATTTGGCCAAAATTGGACTCCGTGAGTATAGCCCCAGGGAGAGTGCCTCAGGGGGCAGGGGTGCGGAGAGGGGAGGTTTGGGGTGTGTGAGGGTACAGGATGGGTGTTCAGGGTCTATGGGGGACAGGGAGGCTTCTGAGTGGGAGGGAGGCGGTGTGGTGGAGAAACAGCTGGGGCTGGAGCCGGAGCCCTGAGGCTCTGCTCTGTGATCCTGGACAAGTCACTTCCCCTCTCTGAGCCTCAGCTTCCCCATCTCGGAATTGATGGAACTTGACAGAAAGTAAATTAGTGGTTGCCAGGGACCTGGAAGGAGAGGGTAATAGAGAGTGACTGCTAAGGGTTTTTTGGTGGAGGTGATGAAATGTTCTAAAATTAAATTGTGGTGATTTCTTAACTCTGTGACTACACTAAAAATCAGTGACGTGTGCACTTCAAAAGGGTGCATTTCGTGGTAACTGAATTATATCTCAATAAAAATGATACCTGGAAAAATGATGCAGGTTGGACTATACTGATTCTCAAAGACCAAAGACCTCACTACTATGCTTTTCTTCCGGTGCACCCCATGATACGAATACAGATACATAAATAGATATTTATGTGCACTTTTCTGAGTATTTTATGTGCATCTTTTTCATTTCACATTCACAATAGCCCTAAGAGTTACATCTGTTGAGAATCTCTTTTCCATTGAGGATTCTGAGGCCCAGAGAGGTGCAGGGACTTGCCTGAGGTCACACAGCAGGAAGGGGCAGATCTGGGCTGCAGACCCTGGGCGGCCTGCCTCCAAAGCCCAGTCTCGATCCCTGTCCGTTCTGCTTCTTCGGCTTGGCAAGAGTCTGTCTGCAGACTGCGTTCATTAAATTGTAATTACTTTACTTGTCCATTTTTTGAGTTGGTGAGAGGCTCTTGTACCCTCCAGACAGAGCTATTATTCCCTATGATGTACCACAGTTCCCATTTGCCGATGCCAGCCAATAGCAGGGACATTTTTTTTTGATTTTGTTTCTGGTATGATCTTTCTATAGAGAAGCACACATTTCCAACAGGTTTTAAAACATTTACAGAAGGCCGGGCACAGTGGCTCACGCCTGTAATCCCAGCACTTTGGGAGGCTGAGGCAGGTGGATCACGAGGTCAGGAGATCGAGACATGCTTGCTAACACGGTGAAACCCTGTTTCTACTAAAAATGCAAAAAATGAGCCTGGCATACACCTGTAGTCCCAGCTACTCGGGAGGCCAAAGCAGGAGAATTGCTTGAATCCGGGAGTTCGAGTTTGCAGTGAGCCGAGATCACGCCACTGCACTCCAGCCTGGGCAACAGAGCCAGACTCCATCTCAAAAACAAAACAAAAGAAAACAAAACAAAAACATTTCTGGAAAGAAGTCAGGACCTTTGGCTGGGCGCAGTGGCTCACGCCTGTAATCCTAGCACTTTGGGAGGCCAAGGTGGGCAGATCACCTGAGGTCAGGAGTTTGAGATGAGCCTGGCCAACATGGTGAAACCCCGTCTCTACTAAAAATACAAAAAATTAGCCAGGCATGGTGGCACATGTCTGTAGTCCTAGCTACTCGGCAGTTTGGGCAGGAGAATCACTTGAACCCAGGAGGTGGAGGTTGCAGTGAGCCAAGATCGTGCCACTGTACTCCAGCCTGAGCAATAGAGTGAGACTCCATCTCACACACACACACACACACAAAAACCAAAAGTTAGGACTTTTGTCACTGGTTTTCATTAATTGAAAAAAACTATTGAGACTCTACATAATTTTGGGCATGGGTGAAAGAATAATGACAAAAGCAGAGAGATCTCTGCTCTCAAGGAACTTAAATGTATGAGGGGCAGGGAGGAGGACATTAAATGGGGAGCAAATCTGTAAGCAGGAGTTATGCTGTACAGGGCATAGAGCTGGTCTGGGGCTGCCATCTGGGGGACCTGGAGGCAGGGACCTCAGAAGCTGCACAAAGATCTGGGCGGAGTGATCCAGGCCCGGGGACGGCAAGTGCAAAGGCCCTGAGGTAGGGACAAAAGGAAGCCCAGAGTGGCCAGCACTGGCAGATGAAGGGGAGGGAAGTAGGTGGGTGGGTGTGTTGCGGGCAGGTTTTCTGGGAAGCCAGGGAGAGCCGTATGGGATTTGTTCTGGGCATGACGGGAAGTTGTGCATTATAGCATTGAGAGCTGGATAATGCCCTGATCTGATTTTCATTTAAGTGGGTCATTCTGGCTGCTGTGGGGAGAGAGCATGGGAGAGGCAGGTGTGGAGGATAGGGGAAGGAATGGGGAGGGGTTGCCTGTGGGGGAACCTGGACCAGAGCCTTCTACTCAGCCCATCCCTTCTTGGATCCAGTGCTGATATTGCTCTGGCCTCAGCTGGGTGTTCCTGGGTGACAGAAAGGCCTTTGGAGTGTGCAGAAAGGGTTTGAAGCTGAAGCTGCCCTGTCCCTGGCAGAAGACTTTGGGAATCCTGGCCCTCAGAAAGGCTGACGTGGCTTCCCTGCCCCTTGGACAATGCACTTCCCTCCCTAACCCGTGCATCACTTCCATCCTGGGAAGTGCCCAAGCCCCATGTGTACACCTGCTTTAAAGGCAGATGAATCTCCTGTTTGAACCACATGTGCTTTGCTGCATGGGGCTTGGTGCTGGAGGGATGGGAGATGGCGATTCAGGCAGCCCCAGCTCTCCGCAGCCTGTGAAGACGCTAGGCTGCCTTATCTCCACACAGCTTCGCTGCAGCAAAAGTTTTAATGGAAGGAGAGTCATTTTAAATCTTATTTGAATGCCTGTGTTCCCTTGGGGCTTGAATTATTTGTTTCTTTTATTTTGCCAGTACTTTTCTTTTTTAATCTGCAGTGCCTGGTTTGGGAGGGGACGATAACATGAGCCTGTTAGAAATAGACAATGTTAAAAACATTTATTCCCAAAGCCTGTTATTCCTTTATTTTATTTTCTGTATCTTTCTCTCTCCCTGACTACAGTGTGTCAGGATCATAATCTGAAGATTGAGAAAGGAGAGGGATGCGGTGGGGGAGCCTGGGATCTGGGAGAGGGTATTAGCTCTGCCCTTTGTAGGGGCAGGGAGCCCTGGGGAATCTGCCGACCCAGTTCAAACCCCAGCATGGCCCCCACCATACCTTGTGGTCCTGGGAAAGGCAGACTCCATCCCGAAACCCAGTTCTCCTATTTGTGAGTTGGACTAGATCTCCAAGGGCCCTGTTGCATTCTTTGGCACACGGGAAGGTTGGAGAGGCAGTAAGGGGTGGTCCTCAGCACCATGGGAAATGGAGCCAGACCATCTGGGTTCCGTTCCCAGCTCTGCCACTGACCAGCTCTGTGATCCCGGCAAACTACTCTGAGATGCCTTGGATTTTCCACCAGAAAATGGGGGAAAATGCCAGTGCCCCCTGCACAGGGGTCGCATGAAAATGTGGGGAGATGGTGCGTGGAAGATGCCTAGACAGCCAGCCCTTGGCACATAGGAGCTGTGAGAGAGGCTCCTAGGTCAAGCAGTGTCTGCATTTCAGAAGGGGAATGGCCTTTCTGAGGTCACACGCGATTTAGTACAGGGCCAGGATATCTTCCTACCTCTTTCTACCGGTTTGGCTCTTGTTAGGGCTTGAACAGGGCTGCAGATGGAAGGCCCCAGAGAAGGAAGAGGTGAGGTAGGGGGCGCCCTGATTTCCCTTCCTGTACCCTCCCCCGCACCACCTGCTCTGCCCACAACGCTGCATTGCTGCCCCATACCCTCGGGCCCTTGGAGCTCCTCCCACCCGTGGCCCTCCTTATTCCCACCTTTCAAGGGGACATGGGCCTGGCAGGCCACGGCCAATGCCAAACTCACAGGGACATAACCAGATGGCCCAAGGCAGTGAGCCTGAGCGCAGGGCTGGGCCCTCCCTTGCCGCCTCTCATTCGGTTTAGTTTTCTGGCCCGTAGTCATCACACTGACGCCAGTTTTCCTTCCAGTGATGATTCCAGCTGCTGGGTCCTGAGCACAGCCCTGGCAGCGTGTGAAGTGCGTTCTAGACCTCATCATGTCCTTTAACCCTCACTGCTGTCCCACAGGCTGGTGCTGGGATCTGCCCACGCCCTGCAGCTGGAAGGGATGGGTCTGCTCGCCAGGAGTGGGGCTGAGGGCATGGCCTTGGAGCCTGACCCTGGTTTTACCCCAGCTGGGAGACTGGCCACTTACCTGGCCTCCCTGAATACCAATGGCCCTCTCTGTAGGGGACAGGTGGTTGGATGAGATGCCTGCTGAGGTCTGGCCCAGTCTGATATCTGTGGCTGTGGCCAGCAGCATCTCTGTGGTGCTGGGGAGGTGTGAGCGGTATCTTGAAGGTGGCTTTAAGTTTGGGAGGTTCGGGAAGAGCAGTAAAGGCACGATACTGGGACTGAGCCCAGTAGAAGTCTGGGAGGCAGGTCAGGCTGGAGAAGCGGGGCAGGGCCTGCAGTGGGCTCAGCTGCCCTCAGTAATAGGAGCAGCGAGGACAGCGACCATATGGCTGCTATTTCCAGAGTGCCTGGTGTGTGCTGGGCATGATATATATGATTTCCAGTGCTCACAACTCCATATGGTTGGAGTTCTTTCCCCCGTTTTCTAGATGAGGCCACAGGCTCAGAGAGGGTAAGTACCTGGCTCCGTGTCACACGGCGAGTTGGAGACTGAGGTGGGATCTGCCCGGGCCCTTCTAGCAGACCAGAGGGGATTGTTCTGAGGGTGGTGGGGGATCTGCAACCCTGGAGCTGTTCCCTGTGTCCCATGGGGAGCTCTCATGCCCAGGGGGTGTTGGCAAACAGAGCTGGGCGCTAAATAAGCCCCCACTTAGTGTCAACTGGAAATTGTGGCTCTGCCGTCGGTGCCAGTTCTTAATGTCACTTATCCCAAGCGGGCTTTCAATTTTCAGCGACAGCAGCCTTCTCATTTGGTCTCCGCCACTCTGGTTTTGTGACGGGAACAATGGCAGTGGCAGATGGGGAGCAACAACTCCATTTTCTTGTAATGTCCCCAGTCGCAGGCAGGGAAGCCACCATCTGGAAGGAGAAGGTCAGATCATTAAAAAAATACATACGAATAAATTGCCAGGACTTGATGGGCTGTGGGTGTTCGGGGAGGAAAGAGAGGAGCTGAGCTCTGGGTGCCCTGGTGACGGGGGCTAGGGTGGGGAGATGCTCACTCACCTAGCTCCTGCAGGCTGTGGGGTGAGGAATTGGGGGTCCAGACCAGAGCTCTTGTCTAGTAGAGGTGAGGATCTGCTTGATTGTAAGTTCCTTGAGAGCAGGGACAAGCTGTCAAATCTGGCCGATCTTTATTTGCTGCCCAGGGGTTTGTCCAAGAGGCGGCGTGGTGAGCCCCGGCACACTAGGAGAGGCTAGGAGAGCTGTGCTGCCCCGGGACGAGCTGTGCTGCAGGCACCGTGCAAGGTGCCCCCGTGGGTTAGTTCCTTGGCACCTGGGCCTTCCCCTGCTTTCCCCTTTCCTCTGCTGGCCAGCGTGGAGTGTGGATGGAAGGACCTGTTTCCCATGATGGCTGTGATGCAGTGAGGCAGTGTGGAAACTGTGAGGTGGGGGCACGTAGAAGTGTCTGTTATGGCAATGTGTGCACCCTGTGCGGTCGTGCCCTTTCCCTGAGGGTCTCTTATGTTGGTCTTTCCTCCCTGGTGGCAGGGATCAGGTCTTACGTAACTGCTTCCAGGGCCCAGCAGGGTAGAGGGCCGGACATGGAGGACGACGGCTCTGGGCCCGCTTCGGGAGTGAGTTCACCGCTCAGTGACTCAGGCCGGAGGGTGTGAGCGCGCTGGGTGCTGGCGCTTTCACATCGTCATGCCTGACATTTGGGAATGTCTTTCACTTCTCAAATAGCATCTCACCTGCCACCTCATTCCAGCTCCTCTTGCTGTGCCGGCGTTCAGATGCCGCCTCTCTCGGGCAGTGATGGCCTGCGGCTGCTCTCAGGGTGGTCCTTCCTCACTCACGTCCAGCCCTTCGCTCTGACCTGGCAGGATCTCTTCGATGAAAGCGAGTCAGATTAATGTTCATGTCAGGGCTACATCTGACAAACCTGGAAAATGAAGCTCTGAGAAAAGAGACTTTTTGTTCATGTCCCTGAATGTACTGATGGTCCGTGGTGGGTCCAGCGCTGCGTGAGTGGGTTGGGTGAGGTGTAGAAGGAAATAGGGTGGGAGGTTTTGGCCTTCACAGAACACTGGCATGGTGGGGGAGCCCCTACTTCCATGTGCACACACACACACGTGTGCACACATGCACATGTGCACGCACACAAAGGAAGAAGAGCCACACTAGTGGAGGAGCAGGGAGTAGCTCTGAGAGGTGTGATACCCTCCAGTGGGCTGAGGTGGTAGAGGCCAGGGCATGGAGACATGGGCGGTGCAGGCCTCTCCAAGAAGGAGAGGAACCAGCCCTGGGGAGCTGCTGAGGGGTAGAGTTCTGGACAGAGGGAACCTCTGGGCCCATCCCAGTGAGGTTGCTGAGCACAGTCCAGCTCAGTGGAGCTGGTGGCCGAGGGAGGAGGCCGGGGGCGGGAAGGGGCCTTTGCAGCTCTTCCAGGAGAGTTTGGATCTTATTCTGGGTGGACTGGGGCTCCACTGATGTTTCCAAGCAGGGGAACGGTGAGGCCAGATGTAAGTTTTAGCAGGATGGGCCTGGCTGCTGAGTGAAGACGACTGTAGTGTCAGGGGGCCCTGGTGTGGCCGGCGGGCACTCTCAGGCTGAGCTGGCCCCTCCTAGGGGAGAGGCAGGCTGGCTGTAGGTCCCAGCTTTCTCTCTGTCACGGAGAAGTGCGTTGCAACACAACGGTTCAGTCTGTGACCTGCCCTTGTGGCTCTGGAGCTCTGGGCACTCCTCAGCTTGGGGTCACTGCAGTAAGTGGCCTCTCTTCCTTGGGCCACCTGTCCCTGTCTCTGGCTGCCTGCAGCAGAGCTAGTCTAGCATCACTGGGCCCACAGGCCTTTGCGACGGAGCATCGGTGGGCGTGGTCGCTGAAGGCTGCCTGGTCTAGTCCAGAGAATTCAGTCTTGGGTTTCAGACCTAGGCCTGAATCTGGGTGCTGCCCCCTAGTCATGGCTGTGGTCTGGCCGTGTTACCAAATCCCTGAGTGCCAGTGTCATCCTCTGTGGGGTGAAAATAATGATTCTGACTATGCTCAGCAATTGTGAAGACTAAGCCAGGGCATAGACGGTGGCGCTCAGTGTGGTGCCTGATGTGTGGGCGCATAGTAGGTGGCGTCTTCATCATGCCCATCCTTGCTGTGGGCTTCCTGGAAGGGAGTCCTCATAGGGGGCGTAAAGAAGGAAGGGATCCTCCACAGGGAGAATTCTTCAGAACAGATGGTGGTTTATTCCTCCCTCTTTCCTTTCATTCATTCTTTCCAGCCATGTTTTCTGAGCACTCACTATGTGCCTTGCAGTGTGCTGGGTGTCAGGAGGACAGCAGTGAATGAGACAGTGCAGACCCCCACTGACTACAGCTTTGATATTAGAGACTTATGGAAATGAACCACAGATGATTTTAGATCGTTATGAAGGCTGTGAGGAAAGTAAGACAGGGTCTTTAGAGTGATTCCTGAGAGAAGGGGCCACTATAGTCAGGGTAGTCAGGGAGGACTTCTCGGAGGAGGGGATGTGTGAGCAGAGCCCTGAGCCGTGTAAAGGAGCCTCCACAGAGAATGAGGTTTAGCAGAGGCTCTTTAGCACGGTGATCTCCCGTGGTGAGTCCTGGGTCTGGGATCAGGTTAGGCATGTGTACTTGTAACAGGTCCCTGGGAGCTTTGAGGCACAGTTAGGGTGGGCGAACTGGAGGCAGGTGGCTTCCTAATTTCAGGATAGTCTTGAAGGAAGCAGGAGTGTAATTCTCCCGCATTTCCATCACCACCACGGTCAAGTGTGAGTGCCGCAATGGCGGCCTCCTGTCCTCTGATCATTCATGGTCTATCTCCTACTCTGCAGCAGAAATTCAAGGCAACAGGGGTCTGTACTCTGTTCAGCATCTTAATATTTTTTTTAAAAAACCCTTTCACGTCTATTATTTCAATTGGTTCTCATAACAACCACAGGATGAAGGCATTTCTAGCATTCCTATTTTCTAGGCAAAGAAATCGAGGCTCAGAGAGTTGGGGTGACTTGCACAGGGTTGTTCAGCAGTAGGATGGTCAAGCTGGGACCTTAAGTTTTTCAGCTCCCTGCCTGAGACCCTGGCCACGGCATCACTCCTGAGGCTGGATTTCATCTCAGTCCGGCAGGAGTAAGGTGGGGAGTGACTGGATGGGGCCAGGCTTCTGGGGCCTGCAGTGGCTCCCTGGGGCTTGGAGGGCTCCTCATGGCCTGGTTGGTCCTTGGACTCTGACCAGCTCTACCCACCTCCTTCCTCTTGCTGTAGGGGAGGAGAACCAGCCAGGCTGGCTATGCCCGGATGAGGACAAGAAGAGCAAAGCCCCGTTCTGGTGCCCGATCCTGGCCTGCTGCATCCCTGCCTTCTCCTCCCGGGCACTCAGCCTGCAGGTGAGTGGAGCGGATCTTGCTGAGCCGACCTCGAAGGTGGCTGCAGCTCCCCCTCGCCTGGGAGAACCAGAGTTTCCAGGGAGCGCCCACAGCAGGGAAGGCTCAGGTTCCAGCTGCGGCTTCTAAATTCTTACTGACAGACTTGGTCGAGCCTTTTTGTTGCTTCGGGAATCAGCTTTCCCACCAAAAAAATGGAGGTGAATGACCACTGTGGGTCAAGTAAATGGAAAATTCCATTATTTTGAGATAATAAACAGCAATGATCTCATCTGTTGATGGCATGACTCCAGATCATGCTGAAGCGGCTGTGCCAGCCCCTGTGGGTTGGGTGCTTTGTGGTCCACCAGGCGGGAGCCGGCTTTGGTGCAGGGATTGCCCTCATTGTGGGATGCTCCCTGATGTGCCATCAGGCCTCCCGTGTATTGAGCACTTGCTGTACCCCCTGGTTCTTTCCTGCCATTCTCTTATTTTAATATCTGTAAGAACCTTACGAGTAGATGTTTCTCTATCCATTTCACAGATAAGGAAACTAAGGCTAAGACAGGTGCTATGATTTTCCAAAAAGGACACAGCGAGTAAGAATTTGAACCTTGCCCTGCCTGATCACAACACCCAGGGTCTTAACCATGAGGATGTTCAGCCCCTACGGGTTACCTGCCCTTATACCCTGTCCTAGCCCCCCCTCCATCTGGAGCAACTACTGCCTCCCCTTTCCCAGGGAGATGAGGTCGTCTCAGCTGCAGGGATGGGAGCACCAGCTGGGGACCCAGACCCAGCTTGGTGAGCCCCAAGAGACGTGCCGATTGGGCTGTAGACTGGGGATCTAAACAGCTGAAAGAACAAATCCTTGAGATGTGAGTTCATTTGTTCACTTGTCCATTCTGCATGTAATTTTTTGAGCACCTATTTTGTGCTAGACCCTGGGAATACAGTAGTGACTAAGACTTACAAGGTCCCAACCGTTATGTAGCTTTGAATCCTAGCAGAGAGAGAGAGGCAAAAACCCAGCAAACCAAAGGAAATAGAAAAGAGTGAGGTGCATAACAAAGACATCGGGGCCACAATAGATACATGGCTGGGTTGAGGTTCAGAGATGGCCACTTGGAGGAGGTGGCGTTTAAACTGAGACCTGAATGGCAAGAAGGATTCAGCCCAGGGATGGGAACGATATTCCCAGTAGACAAACCCACTCAGAGGGTGCAGCAGGACCAGTGGGGGAAGCCAGGTGAGGCGGGAGGAGAGAGGGCGGGCCCCGAGGTCAGCGGGTGGGTGAGCTGGACCACACCAGCCTTGCAGGCTGGGTCAGCTTTGGATTTTGTTCTCAGAACAGTGAGAAGCCTTGGAAACAGATGTTTCCCAAGCTGGGGACTAGCATGATTTGATTTATAATTTGCATTTTTTGGATCCTTCTGGCTGGTGTGTGAGAGTGAATTGCAGATAAGAATGGATACTGGGACTGGGCATGGTGGCTCATGCCTGTAATCCCAGCACTTTGGGAGGCTGAGGTGGGAGGGTCACTTGAGTCCAGGGGTTTGAGACCAGCCTGGGTAACATAGTAAGACCCCCATCTCTACAAAATAAAAAATAAAATTAGCCAGTTGTGGTGGCGCAAGCCTATAGTCCTAGTGACTTGGGAGGCTGAGGTGGGAGGATCGCTTGAGCCCAGGAGGTTGAGGCTGCAGTAAGCTGTGATTGCACCCCTGTACTCCAGCCTAGGGGACAGAGTGAGACCCTGTCTCAAATAAATAAGTAAATAATACAAAAGGAATGGATGTCGGCTGGGTGGGGTGGCTCACGTCTGTAATCCCAGCATTTTGGGAGGCCAAGGCAGGTGGATCACTTGAGGTCAGGAGTTCGAGACCAGCCTGGCAAACATGGTGAAACCCTGTCTCTACCAAAAATACAAAAATTAGCTGAGCTTGGTGGTGCACACTTGTAGTCCCAGCTACTGGAGAGGCTGAGGTGGAAAAACCACTTGAACCTGGGAGGCAGAGGTTGCAGTGAACCGAAATCGTGCCACTGCATTCCAGCCTGGGTGACACAGTGAGCCCCTATCTCAAAAAAAAAAAAAAAAAAAAAGAATGGATATAGAGGGAGCAGCTCAGAGCTCAGCTCAGGGTCCTGCTGAGACGTGACAAGACTTGACGTGGGCGGAGGCCAGGGCTGTGACTGGAGTAAGGCATCCTTGCCTCAGGCACAAAATTTCAACAGATGTCAAAAATCTCAATAATTAAAATAAATACTATTTGAATGCAGTGCTTAAATATAATCAAATCAGCAAATTTCTGCTTGTGGTTTGGTCACTCTTTTTGTCTCTTGATACACAAAGGGCCAGGATTAGGGTGAGGCGAGTGAGCCAGGGTTGTACAAGTGTAGGGTGAAGTTTTGTCTGTATTTAAACTTTTAAATAATTATTCTTTGTGGATTTTTTGCATTAATATTGATTTGCCTTACTCTGTCTCTCTCTATATATTTTTTGTGACTGCGTTTTTGGTGCCCTTTTAAATTTTGTACCCCAGCTAGGTGCCCTGTCTATCACCCTAGCCCCAGCCCTGGTGGAGGCCTTGGGCAAGGGAGGTGGGAACACGTTGGGGATGTGTTGGGGTGGGACTGGCTTAACTGGTGATAGATGGGGTATGCCAGATTGGGGGTTACCTGTGGGCCCGGGGGCCTTGGGCTGGAGGCAGCGACCATGGAGTGGGGAGTATCAGGGCCCACTGTGCCTGCGGCCAGCTTGGCCTTAGGGCATCTCTGCAGAAGGCTGGCCCTGGGTGACTTTTATGATGGGCATTGGATTCTCCTGTATCCCTCAGGGCCTTGGGTCTCTTGAGAGCACCGGATGCAGGCTGAGTCCTGACAGATCAGACCCCAGTGGTGGAGTCACAGAC
Organism: Chlorocebus sabaeus; assembly: GCF_047675955.1. NCBI lineage: Eukaryota > Metazoa > Chordata > Mammalia > Primates > Cercopithecidae > Chlorocebus > Chlorocebus sabaeus. Next base: position 119,410,659 of record NC_132923.1, on the reverse strand, counting down.
TGGCCACTGCCTCCAGGGCCTCCCCAAAAGAAACCCCCATCCAGGTGGGGAGCCTCTGCCACCTCAAACCTGGGGAACCAGGGCCCACGAACCTCCTCAGTGCGAGCTCTCAGGGCCCAGGAATATGTAGGCCAGAAGCCTCCTCAGTCCTGCTGGCCCCAGCTCACTGTCTCCTGAGGAGCTCCAGGGCTAGTGGAGGGCGGCGAGTGACTCTCTGTGGTAAGGGGCCTGTGAAGCTCCCAGAAGCCAGAGCAGAGCCTGTCTGGCCACAGTTGCTAGGCCTCAAATTGCCATCCCACTCTGCCCACACCCTACCCCACCCCCCGCCAGTCCAGACACATGTGCCCCATCAACTGTGTGCTGGCAGCCTGATGAATTAGGGCCTTGGAGTACCAAGGCCCTGTCCAATTACTGCAGAAACAGATGTGAGTGTGTGAACCGCTGCCCAGGCCCCCTTCCAGCACACCACGTTTCCAGGTGGTCCTGGGGCAGAGGCGACTCCAGCTCTCGCTGGCCTCATGGCAACCAGTGGCCCGGACTATTTGTCTATGGAGGGCTTGGGCTGGGCAGAGGGAGTTGCTGGCCACAGTGTAGACAGGGTCAGCACTCTTGTACCAGTGGACGAGGGTGTGTTGGGCTCTTTCCTTCAAGGGACCGGGGTGTTGGGGCAGGAGGCAGGAGTAGGTCTCTCGTCTGTGCTGACAGTGGCCGCTGCCCACACTGGGCCACACCAAGGCCTTCTGACTCAAAGGAATCGGCCGGGGGCATGAAAGAGCATCAGCAGGGGCCACCTGCCTTGGATTGAGTCCCAACAGTGTGACATCAGGAATGCTGCCTCAGCTCATGGTATCTTAAACTGGGGTGGTCACAGCACCTCCCTGACTGGGCCACCATGAGGATTAAAGGATACAATTTGGGTCAGGTGCTTAGCCAGTTGCATGGGGTGCGCTCAGGGCTCAAGAAATGGAAGCAAACACCTGAGGACACCTTGGTCCCCAGGAAGGAAAGGACACCGGAGTCTATTCTGTGGCATTTCTGAAGGCCTGACTACTGGGGTGTTGAAGGTTCTTCTTGGACCCCTGGCTCCATCCAAGGGGGAATGTTCTCCCTGGAGGGGCAGCAGGTGGGCAGGGAGGGTTCAGCACAAACCCGTTTCCTTGATTGTCAGTCTCAGAGCCTGCCCGGGGACAGGGCCTTGGGGATGGGGCTGGGGGTGCTGCCTGCTCTGAGATGCTTTAAAACTCAAGCATCTTGGGAGCCCAGACCCACAGGGAGTCTGTGGCCAGGCTTGCTTAGGCCAAAGCTCACCAGCCCATTGCGCTGTGTCTTGACCTTCACCAACCTCAGCCAGAACTGCTGTTGGCCATGTACCCTGTCTTCTGCTCATCCGTGATAGCTCCGCCCTGATAGCCTTGCTCTGATGGTGAAACGAGCTAAGGTGTGTGAAGTGCTGGAATATCCCATGGGAGGCCCTTGGTAAGCCTTAGCAGCTGCGGGGTAACTGGGTACCTGGCCCTGGGCCGGGTACTTTACACTTTGCCTCTCCAGTCCCCACGGCCATCCTGAGAGATTTCAGGGTCTCTGTTCTGTAGGTGAGGACCTGATTTGTTCAGTATCACCCAGATGGTAACCACTGAGCTGGGGCTGGAGCCAGGTTGGCTGTACCTGAAGCTGCTTCCCTTCACAGCCTCGTGCTCCCCTCTTCTCTTCTGCATAGGGTACCTTGACTTCCCAGCTTCCTGGCACAGGCAAGACATTTAGGGCCAGGGCCTTGCCCGTGAGGGAGCCATTTGAGTTTTTCCCACCATCTTCAACCCGGCTCTGTTGACTCAGCTGACATCAGGGCCCTCTGGAGTTGCCATGGAAATGCCCGAGCAGGGGCTGCTGTGGCTTCCTTTCCACCAAGGGAGCAGAGAGAGAGCATCAGCCCAACAGAAAGGGCGTGCACCCTCAGCTAGATGCAGCCACCAGGAAGCAGAGAAGACGGAGCCCGGAGGCCAGGCTTTGTGAAGCCCCCTGCTCTGAATGTGGGGACCCATGTTTTTAGCAGGCAGAACTGGGGCCCCAGAGTGTCGAGGCCTCTGGCGTGCAGCCAGGCTTCTGGGGTAAAATTCAACCAGAATAGAAAGAGACCTGAAGCAGGAGTAGAAGGTTTGAATTCTAGCCCTGACTTTGCCACTAACATGCTGTGTGACCTTGAGCCAGGCACGCCTCCCTCTGACCTTCAAGTTGGCATCTGCTAAATGAGGAGGCTGGATGAGGTGACCTCTTAGGGCCCTCGCCCATGGCCATTAGAAATTTTGTTAGAATATTCTAACAATGGGTCCGGGGATGGCTGGGGCCTTCAGCACCAGCAGAGGGCAGCAGCTGCCTGGAAAAGAGCCCAGTGGTCGGCTGCATCCTCCCTCCAGCCAAGCGCTGTCTCCACTCTGTCTTCTCTTTCAGTGTGGCCCATGAGTGAGTCAGGCCATTTCCTAGAATTGTTGTCCTGGCCAGAGAGAGGGACTGGCCAGGTCTAGCTCAGGAGACAGGCCTCAGAGAGAGGCCACCCAACACGGGATCTGGGGCAGCTGATTCAGGGGGAGTAGGCGGAAGGTGGTTACTGGTGATAGCGGTGACAGGCTGAGCCCTGGTTTCTGTGCGTGGCCCTCACAAGCTGCCCAGCCCTGCCAGTCACCTCCCCTGTGGTCTAGGGCAGTCACCTGCCCTCTGTGACCCTCATTTCCCCATCTGTAAAATAAGGGGTGGGCATTAGTGGCTTTCAAGAAACCATATCTGGAAGCTGCTCAGTTTCAGAGACCCTGGGCTGATACAGAGCCTCCTGCAGGCCTCTTCTAGCCGGGAGGTTCTAGGAGAGGAAGAACAAGTGTGAGCGTGTAGGAACCGCCTGGAGAAGCAGGCACTTGTGAAGCAGGTTGCTTTCCTGGTCCCCACCCACAGGGATTCTAATCCAGGGAGAGTTGGATGGGGCCCAGGAATCTGCCAAATATTGGCATCTGGGCACCTTGACGATTAACCTCACATGTACCATTTCTGTCTCTGCAGCTTGGGGCCCTGGTCCACAGTCCTGTCAACTGTCCCCTGCTGGGCTTCTCAGCGGTCAGCACCTCCCTTCCACAGGGCTACCTCTGGGTGAGTCACCCCCTGCCCAGCTGGGCATTCTGGCCTCAGGACAGGAGTAGGAAGAGCAGTACCTGGGAGGGGGTGCTGGAGACAGCAGCTGCCTGCCTTATCTCATGCAGCTTCATCCAGCAAGGTCTTCCTGGGAACCTCTGGTGCCAGGCACTGTGTATGGAGTTGGGAGGTGCAACCTCATCTGGGGCAACAGAAAACCAGGGAGCTAATAAGAGAGTGTGCCTTTTGCAAATGGTGACAGGGCTGAGAAGGAAGTGAAAGGGGGAGCTGTGCAGAGGGCCTGGGTCTCAGGATCTTCGCCCCTGGAGTCAGGAGGCAAGACTGGCTAGTGCCCTACTCATGCAGACATTCCAGCCCACCTTTCTATCCTTGGGCTTCCTGGCAAAGCCTCCCTTGATTCAAGTGAGGTACTCTCCACCATGTTCCTTGTGCTGCAAATTGTGCGCTCTCATTGCTGCTCCCCGTCTGAGAGTGATTTGTTCCTCATCGTTTCCCCATGATCTAGCACATGGTATATCCATCCATCCATCATCCATCCATCTATCCACCCACCTATCCATCTATCCATCTACCCACCCACCTACCTATCAATTTATCCATCCAACAAGAATATATATTTAATCCATCCATTTATTTATCTGTCCATCCATCCATCCACCCACCCACCCATCCATTCATTCACCTATACAGCCTTCCATCTATCTGTCTATCATCTGTCCACCCATCCATCCATCCATCCATCTATCCATCCATCCAACAAGAATGTACTGAGTATGTACCTATCATATGCTAGACACAGAGGTAAAACAATGGTCAACACAGAGAAGGGCATTTTAAAGGGATGGAGTAGCTGTTGACTTTATATTGGTTGAAATGCACCCTGCAGAGGAGGAAATAGAAAGCTGACTGAGTATTTAGCCCACCTTAGCTCCTTACCCAATTTCCTGTGGGCCCTGAAGCTAACTTGTTGCTATGGCAGCTGGGGGTAAATGACCTTTGTGACCCCAGGAGCGTGTGGGCAGGAGAAGGGATGTGTCTTTCAAAGGATGGGGTCCTTGGGAAAGCAGTCCTCCTCTGCTGCCTCTTGTGGTTCCCACCTGATGGCCTCTCTGGGTCTCTGCTCCCAGGTTGGGGGCGGACAGGAAGGCGCAGGGGGCCAGGTGGAAATCTTTTCCTTGAACCGGCCCTCGCCCCGCACGGTCAAGTCCTTCCCACTGGCAGCCCCTGTGCTCTGCATAGAGTACATCCCGGAATTGGAGGAGGAGGCGGAGAGCAGAGATGAGAGCCGGACAGCTGCTGACCCCTCGGCCACAGTGCATCCAACCATCTGCCTCGGGCTCCAGGATGGCAGGTGAGGGGCCCGGAAGGAGGGGTGAGAGCAGCCTCTGCAGGGCTGGGCACTGGGTGGGAGCTGTTCCTGTAGCTTTCCAGATCTGCCTGTTGCCTGCCAACATTCTCTGCCCCTGGTCTCCAGGAAGGTGGGCACCAGAGCTGCCCAGTGTGGGAGCCAAAGTGTCGGGAGCTGCCTGCAGTGCAGTTGCCTGGCTCCTCCCAGGCAGCATGGCTGGTGGAGGTGGATGCTGGCTCTGCTGTCAGCCAGACCTGGGTTTGAATTTCAGCTCACACACTTCGTTGCTCTGGGTCCTGGGCACTCATTTAACCTCTCTGAACCTCAGTTTCTCATCTGTAAAGTGGGGACCAGAATCCCCCCATGCAGGGCTGCCATGAGAGCCCACTGAGACACAGCCACATGAGGCCTTCAGTTCACTTAGCTGTCATTGAATGTTCACCATATGTGGCCCCCATTCCCCTTGCTGGGCAGGGTGAGGGTTCCAGGGTGTTTCCAGGTCAAGAGGTTACTACTGGCAGAGTGGGCTGCCCTCTGTAAGACGTCTGGGGCTTTGTGAGTCAGCAAAACCCCGACTAGAAGCAAGGAGGCTCAGGGCAAGCTGTGGCCTGTGCAGGATGGATAGACCACCTCCTACAGTGGAAAGGGAGAGGGAATATTCATCCTGTGCACAGGGAGGTGTAGGTGAGGATCAGTGAAGATCTGAGGTGGGCCGCGCCCCGGGGAGTCTAGGGCCTGGCACTGCTGTGTCCTGTCCTCCCTGCGTCTCTGTGCACTCCACCCCTCCTAGAGAGCAGGAGATGAGATGAGAGCATGTTTCCTGAGCACCTACTGTGTGCTCCTCAGAGGTAAGCCTTATAGCCACTCCTCTGTAACGCGGAGGTCGTTCCCTCCCCTTTCCCACACAAGGAAACCGAGTAAGGAGCAAAAGCCAAGGTTACTGAAGTCAACTAGGAGCCACTCTAAGCTCTGCACAGTCCAGGCTTGGCCTACAGCCAAGGGCCCAGCCAGGGCCTGGACCTAGGAGGGGCCTTCCAGACCTTTTTACCCCCTAAAGAAACCACATGTTCATTAAATAATCTCCCTCCATTCTCCTGCTCCCCACCCCCACCCCAGAAACCACTAATCTACTTTCTGTCTCTATGAGTTTGTCGCCTCAGGACACTGTATAAATGGACGACTCACACACTATGTATGTTCCATGTAAATGGCTCATACTCCATGTACATTTCATGTAAATGGACTCACACTACATACGTTTCAAGTGAATGACTCACGTGCTATGTACATTTCATGTGAATGGACTCACACTGTGCAAGTTTCATGTGAGTGACACACTGTACATTACATGTGAATGACTCACACGCTATGTACATTTCATGTGATTGCCACACGCTATGTACATTTCATGTGAATGACTCACACGCTATGTACATTTCATGTTAATGACACACACTGTGTACATTTCATGTGAATGACACACTGTACATTTCATGTGAATGACTCACTATGTACATTTCATGTGAATGACTTGCACACTAGTACATTTCATGTGAATGGACTCACACTATGTATGTTTCATGTGATTGCCACACACTGTATACATTTCATGTGAATGACACACACTGTGTATGTTTCATGTGAATGACTCACATGCTATGTACATTTCATGTGAATGACTCACATGCTATGTACATTTTGTGTGAATGACTCATGCACTATGTACATTTCATGTGAATGGACTCACACTATGCATGTTTCATGTGAGTGACACACTGTGCATTTCATGTGAATGACTCACACTATGTACATTTTATGTGAATGACTCACACTGGGTACATTTAATATGCATGGACTCACTATGTATGCTTCATGTGATTGCCACATACTGTGTACATTTCATGTGAATGACTCACATGCTATGTACATTTCATGTGAATGACACACTGTGTGCGTTTCATGTGAATGACTCACATACTATGTACATTTCATGTGAATGACTTGCACACTAGTACATTTCATGTGAATGGACTCATACTATGTATGTTTCGTGTGATTGTCACACACTATGTACATTACATGTGAATGACTCACACGCTATGTACATTTCATGTGAATGACACACACTATGTACATTTCATGTGAATGACTCACACACTATGTACGTTTCATGTGAGTGACACTATGTTTCATGTGAATGACTCACACGCTATGTACATTTCATGTGAATGACTTGCATACTAGTATATTTCATATGAATGGGCTCACACTATGTATGTTTCATGTGAATGACTCACACGCTATGTATGTTTCATGTAAATGGACTGAGATGCTATGTGGCCTTTCCTGTCTGCTTCTCTTAGCATCACACCTACAAGATCCTTCTGTGTAGCATGTGTCAGTACTTTGTTCCTTTTATGGTGGTGAAGTAGGCATCGTTGCCCCATTTTACAGAGAGAACTGAGGCTTAGCAGTCCAGGGTCTGTCAGACTGGAAAGTGGCATGTCTGGATTCGAACTCAGGTCCATGTGACTCTGAAAATAGCTCTCTCAGCACCTTTACTGTGCTGCCTCTGGAGCCTCCCTGAGTCCTTTTCATGACAGAGGTCAGGGAGGGTACCATTCCAGAAAACCATGGAAAAGTGAGCTCCCGCATGGTGGAGCTATGGCCTGGCCACACAGCAGAAAGGCATGGCATAGAGGGAGCAGCTCCCTGGGGCCCTCTCCCTAGGAGGGCATGGGGGCAATGAGCAGGTGGGAGTGCTCAGTGTGTCACTCAGACTGCTCAGACTGCTTCTCCGACCTCTCTCCGCAGCATCCTGCTCTATGGCAGTGTGGACACTGGCACCCAGTGCCTGGCGACCTGCAGGAGCCCAGGTCTGCAGCCTGTGCTCTGCCTGCGACACAGCCCCTTCCACCTGCTCGCTGGCCTGCAGGATGGGACCCTCGCTGCCTACCCTCGGACCAGCGGTGAGGACTGGGGGAAATGGAGGAAGGGGGGCAGTCCTGGATGCCAGCTGGGTGCCAGATTCTCTTCCAAGAGAGGATTCAGGAGGCTGGGCAGGGATGAATTGGGAAATCTTAGTGCTGAGGGCATTTGGAGATCCCTGAGCCCCACTGGGGTTCAATGGGTGGCTCCTCCATACGTGAATACTTGCTGGAATAGGGTGCTCACTACCATGTGGGCAGTGAAACCTGTTGGCAGGAGACTCTAGCGGATAAGAGAGGTACTCGCAGGTTGGAGGGACCTGGCTTCCCATTCAGGCTTTGCCTGATGACAGCTGTATCCCTTGCTGCATGGTCTCCCTTCTTTGGTGCCTGGGGCTCTTCATGAGAATAAGGGCAGCGCCCACTGCTCATGGGTCCTGGAGGGTTAGACAACTCCATGAGGGCAAAGCACAGGGCCAGGCCCAGGGCGCACTCAGTGGAGTCAAATATTTCCGTCTGGGTTGTTTTATTGAGCCATCCCTAGCACAGGTTACGATGTCAGGAGAGCAGGAGGGCCATGTGTGGGCTGCTGTGCTCCAGGGCAGGGGTAAAGTGCTTAATGCATGCACGTTATCTTAATTCTCACGCACCCCTTGAGAATTTCCTTTGCTTTACTGAGATGATGCTGACTGGGGACTGAACGCGCCTTCTCCCCAGCCCTGTGGAGTGCTGTGGTCCCCATCCCCTGGGCTTGTTCAGCCCCGATTTGATGAAGGGGACTGAGCGGAGAGTGTAGCCAGCCTCCAGTCCCCTAGAAGGGACAGAGGAGCCTGAGGGCCCATGGCGTCTCTTCTCCCCTGCCTTTTCCGCCAGCCAGGCTATGATTGCTGCGTCATCACAGCCTGTTGCAGGGTTATAAACGGATATTTGTACTGAGCTAATTTTTTTTTTTCCACTTGGCACTGTGTTGGTATTTTTAATTAGCTTTTGATAAGGCATTTATAGTTTTTAATTAAAGGGGGAAGAGGGAGGGAAAAAGCCCTTCTCACCGTCAGACCGAGTGTGCGTGTGAATGTAAATACGGGCTCAGATCTGCAGAGACGCATGAGGAGTTCTAGAGGGACCACTCCCGACCGGCTCCCACGGAACACTGTGAGCCCGGCCTGTGCTGCCCTGGCGCCCTGGTCCCCAGCTTGGGTCGCCTTTGGCCTGTTCCCTCTTACTGCTCGATTCGCCAGTTTGGGCACCTGGGTTGGAAGGAGGTGAGGCTGCCCTGACAAGGACCACAAATGGCAGATATGTAGAGTCGCGTATCCTAGAGGCTGGAACCCAGGGGTCCATGTTTGGATGGGTCATGTGCCCTCAGTAGGCACTAGGGAAGGGCCTTTCTCCCAGCTGCTTCAGGTGTTTCCTTGCCTATGGCTGCAGAACTTCAAATTCCGCGTGGTGTTCTCCCTGGCTGTGTGTCAGTGTGCAAATTTCCCTTTTTTATGAGGACACAGATAATATTGGATTAGGGACCTGTCCCTCTCTAGTATGAACTCATCTTAACTAATTACATCTGCAGTGACCTTACTTCCCAAGGAGGTCACATTCTGAGGTACTGGGTGCTGGGACCTTAACATACAGATGAGGGGGCACAGTTCACTCCAAAACAGGGGGCTTGGGGTCTAGCCATTGGCTTCTAGCCTGGGGTTGGAGCCTGTTAGTTTGTCAGGACCAAAAGAGCCACTGGGGACCATTGAACCCCACTCCCTCATTTTCTGGATGGGAGCAGACTGTCCAGAGCCCCCTGACTGAGCTGAATCTGCACCCAGTACCCTGCCTCCCAGACTAGAGCTCTCTGCAGACGTGAGGGGGCTTTGGCTTGTCCAGGTAGAGTGGAGGCCATGAGGCCTGAAGGCTGAGATGTTCTACCAGCTTTCCTGCCTTGCAAACATGTGTACACCAAATGCTTACCGAGAACGTACTATATGCCACGGACACAGTGGCAAGCAAAATGGATAGACTGCCTGCCCTCATGGAGCTTACAGTCTATAGAGGGAGAGAGAATTGGTTAGTAAACAAGCAGAGGTATAAGATTATACATGGTGCCAAGGGCTCCTACGGGAAGGAATGAGTGTTGTGTGACAGCCTCACTACCCAAGTATGGGGCGGGGTGTGCGCAAAGGCCTCCCTGAGGAGGGGGATCCTGAGGCTAAGATCCTTTAAGAAGTCAGGCAAGTGGAGAGTTGGGGGAATGGTGTTCTCAGCAGAGGGAACAGTACATGCAAAGGCCTGAAGACAGGAGAATGCTTGATCTGGTGGGGGAAGCCGGAGAGGAGGCTGTTTTGCTGGACAACTGGAAGATGAAGTGGCACTAGGCATGAGCCAGGGGCAGACAGAGCTGTTTGTGAGGGCCTCCAGCTTGTCTCAGTGTGTCAGGGAGTAGAGAGGCATGTTAGAGGTGGCTGAGCACTGGGCTCCCTCTGGCTGGTAGACAGGAGGGGAGGCAGGTTGGCTGGCTGAGAGGCTGAGGCAGCCACCTGGACAGGTGAATTTGGTGGTCATGCTCTCTCTGGGTGTCCAGTTTGGCTGTGGCCAAGAGGCCCCTGAGAAAGGGCTTGCCTCACCTGGTATCCCCACCCGTACCCGGTGTTATCTTTCAGAGGTGGCCCAGGCAGGCAGCTGGGTTCTCAGGACCTGCTACACGGTATGGGGTGGGTGGGATTCGCCTCCATCACCTTCTACCTGGATTACATGCAGCCGGGTCTGGAATCATCTGCCTGGTCCGTGACCAGCTGTGGGACTGGCATCAGCTTGGCCCTCATCCAGATTCACTGAGGCCTTGGATACCCCTCAGATACCCCCACCCATCCCAGCGGCAGAGCCAGGGCTTGGAACTGCACCTGCATCAACCTGGCAGGCTCTGTATCAACCTCAGAACCCACTGTGGTGGCCCTGGTGGTGTGGAGGGTCCAGGGATTGTGAAAATCTAGACCCCTCATCTTCATCCAGAAGCAGGTACTCCATGAAGTATTTGCTGGTGTTTGAAGTCACATGGTCACTGTCCTGCCGGGTTAGGCTGAGACCAACACTGGCATTCCTGCTAAAACTGGCATTCCTGGCCATGCTTTGGCTTATTGGAGAAGGACAGGACCAGACACAAATAGGTCTGTAGGACAGAACCTACAGAACCAGTAGCTGAGAGTTGACTGTCCAGACTCCAGGGTGACCAGACCACGTGGAGGAATGAACTGGCAGAGCCTCAGAGTCCCGCCTGCAGCTGAGAGATGGGGAAACTGAGGCGAGAGCAGTGTGGCCATGGCAGTCACTCTGCTGCCCTCAGGAGCATCTGCTTGTTCTCATTCATTGTATCGCTCATTCATTTGCTCAATAAGCCAGTGCCCCTGAGGTGTCAGGCACACAGCAGGGTGCTGGGGCCCGGAGCTGAGCCAGGTGGCCACTGTCCTTGCCTGCGTGCTACCCGGGCTCTCCCGTGATACAGGGGCATTGCCAGGCCTTGGGTGGGGATGCTGGAGTATCCCTGGTTGCTGGGCACTGGTGCCGTGGGTTGGAGTCCCCCCTTGAGGAGGTACATGGCATAATGGGTGAGGGATGGGTTGGGCATCAGGCTGCTGGGATTGAGTCCCCACTGCGAGAGTTTGGGCCTTTGCTTTGCCCTCTAATCCTCAGTTTCCTCGCCCGTGAAATGGGGGTGTGGGCAGCCCCACTTCATAGAATGGTTGTGAAGGGTAGACATGGCAATTTCCATGAATGCCACGACAGAGCCTGGAGGATTGGCGCCTCCCACGTGTCCCTTTATCACAGTCATCATCATCACAGTCACTATACTGTCGCCTGGCAGGGGCTGCCCTTTGGGCCCCTCTCAGCTGTGATGACTCACTCTGGGACCTGCTTTCTGGCTCCAGCACAATCTTGACCCCTGAGGGAGACCCGGGGGCTTTCTCCACTGCGGGCTGGGGGAGGAGGGATGCCAGCCTCCTGAAGCTGCCTTTGCTGAGACAGGACCTTCATCTCCCTTGCGCTGGCCGCGAGAGCTGGTGCCAGGCCCAGATGAATGGGCTGTCACGCAGGCGCAGGCGTGTGCGTGTGGGCCTGTGTTCCAGAACATGTGTGTGCATACCCACAGTCACTGGAGGGGAAGATGAGGAGGGGTGGAAAGTGCGGGGCTGCCATCAGGCAGGGGCGGCTCTCACCAGAGCTCACAGCAATTGGGTTTGTGGTCTCAGAATCATGGTGTGTGAGAGCTGGAAAGAATCTCAGAGGACCAAGTTTTGTCCTCATGGTGCAGATGGGAAAACTGAGTCCCAGCAAGGGGAAGTCTCTTGTTCAGGATCCTACCATGGGCCCTCTAATCAGGGACTCCTGTCCAGTGTCCTTTATGAGCTTGTTTTTTTTTTTTTTTTGGAGACAGAGTCTCACTCTGTCGCCCAGGCTAGAGTACAGTGGTGCTCCACTGCAACCTCTGCCTTCCGGGTTCAAGCAATTCTCCTGCCTCAGCCTCCCAAGTAGCTGGGATTACAGGTGCACACCACCATGCCCAGCTAATTTTTTTATTTTTAGTAGAGACAGGGTTTCACCATGTTGGCCAGGCTGGTCTTGAACTCCCAACCTCTGGTGATCCACCTGCCTCGGCCTCCCGAAGTGTTGGGATTACAGGTGTGAGCCACCGTACCTGGCCTTTGTGAGCTTTTTGATCTAACAGCATTAGCATTATTAAATTTCATCACAGTTCATCATTCTGCCCTGGAGTCAGGACTTCTTAGAGGATTTCTGGAGACTCCCCGCAAATGCAGGAACGGCATTCATGTAGTCCTCAGGGTTTGACCCTAGCTCCTACCCTAGGCTGCCACAACGAGGCTCTGTTCCAGGGGAGTGGATGCAGGGGCTCCGGTGGCTATCACTGCTGGATAGAACCTCACTTTCCAGTTTGGGGAGGTGTTTCCTCACCATCCCTAGCTGCTTTGTCCCTGGGAGGGGTCCCAGCCCCCATCTCAGCCATAGCAGCCTAATTAGACTCCAGCTTCCAGCCACGAACACTACTCACCTCTGGCCACTGGGGGGTGCTGAAAGCCTTGCATTTTCTTGGCTCCAGCCCTGGTGGAGGCCTGGCCACCTTCGGGTCACTCGCCCCTCCTGGACACCAGGCCCAGCTGCACAGCCCTTCAGAAACCTGAGAGGACAGTGTGGTTGGAGAAGCAGGCCAGGCCCAGAGTCAGACAGAGCCAAGCTCAAAACCCATTGTGCAAGGTCTTAGCTCCACAGGTCACTGCTGTCACGTTGGTTAAGTGGATTCAACACTTGCTTCCACACACTGTTGTGTTGTGGCAAATGACATCAAACAGTAAGATCCACGAGCATAGACTCCTTTGTAGCTGAGTGAATTGGGGTAGTTATTTAAACTCGCTGTGTCTCAGTTGTCTCTGTTATGAACAGGGATAATAATAGTATCTACCATACAGGCTTACTGGGAGTTAAGGAAGTAATTCAAGGAAGGAGGGCCTGGTGTGCGGATACAGAACGCTGTGTAAGAACTGCTGTCGAGGCCCCTGACTGTGTGCCCAGATAAATATTCTTGCATATTTTATTGATTCCCTGCAACATCCAGAGAAGTGCAGGTGTGGTTATCATGCCCAGTGTGCAGATGAGGGAAACTGAGGTCCAGAGAGGCGAAGCCCCCTGTCCAAGTTCACACAGAAGCTCTGGGGCTGAGGACTGCCCTGCTCTGACTGCTTCCCTCGTGCTCACACTGGCTGGCTGGGCAGAGTGCTCTGTGTGCCTGGAAGTCGAGGGGAGTCCTTGTTCCCCTGCCTCTTAGCTGAGCTTGGAGTCTGCCCATTTTAAGTAGGGCATAAGGGCAGAAGGGGAACCCGTTTTATAGATGGGAAAGAGGAGGGGAGGGAGGGAAAACTGGGACCAGGAAAAGCATGGGGTAGGACAGGGTACGGTAGGGAAGGACGGAGAGGGGGTGGGAATCTAGTTTGGCTCTTCTGACCACACCACAGCAGTGGCTTCCATCACGTACCCTGCGGCCCTTCCAGCTTTGGAGACAGCTGTGCCCCATCGTGCCACCAGGCAGCTGGCTCAGAGGGGAAGGGTCTGCCTGTGGTGGGCTGCTCTGTATCAGGGACCCAGTGGAGGCCAGGTGGGGTAGCAGGGCATTGGCAGGCTCACAGCTGGCTGTGTCCTGTCTCTCAGTCCCCACCACTGCTGCCTCTCTCTCCAGAGTGTGCCATGGCCCAGGCTGCTCCCGGCTGGGCCCCAGCTTCCCCTTCAACTCCCTTTACCTACCTGGCACCCTGACAAGACAGGGCATCCACCAGGGTTCTGTGTGGCATCGGGTGTGCCTTCTGAGAAAAAACAATCTCGGCACGCGCTGCTTGGTTGCCAGAGAAAATGGTTCTTGGGTGAGCTCAGCATCCCGGGGGAGGGAGGACCTGGCTTGGGCCAGGCTCCTAGGACTGTTTGGTTTTCAGGGATGACAGACTGGAGATTTATTGTCTCTCAGAACATCCTCTGGATCAGGTGCAGTGGCTCATGCCTGTAATCCCAGAACTTTGGGAGGCCGAGGCAGGTGGATCACTTGAGGTCAGGAGTTCGAGACCAGCCTGGCCAACATGGCGAAACCCTGTGTCTACTTTAAATTAACCGGGCGTGGTGGTGGGCACCTATAATCTCAGTTACTTCGGAGGCTGAGGCAAGAGAATCGCTGGAATCCGGGGAGGCAGAGCGTGCAGTGAGCCAAGATTGTGCCACCGCAATCCAGCCTGGGAGACAGAGTGAGACTCTGTCTCAAAGAAAAAACAAACAAATAAACAAACAAAAAACAACCTCTACCTCACCTGGTATCAGCGGTGTTTCTGGAGGAGGAAGAGATCTTGGTAAATTTGACAGAAGTGCCTTGGAGTCGGCCAGAAGATTCATGAGAAATCAAGATTCAGTCTGGATAAGCTACAGCATCGGAAAAGTCTTCAGAGACAATCTTGTCAACTCCCCACCCCATTTTACACATGGGGAAACCGAGGCCTCTTGAAGGGTAGAGATGTGCTCAAGGTCCTTAGCAAGTTAGTAGTAGCAGAACCAGGGCTAGACCCCAAGTCTCCCGACTCTGGGTCCAGGACACTTTCCACCATATCATGCTGCCTCTTCTGAGAAGCCTCCCGGATTTCCTCCAGGGCAGAATTAGCTCCATCCATCTCAGCAGTTCTCAAGACCCTCATGCAGGCCTGCTCATTTGTGCTTGGCATGTCATGTGATAACTGTTGATTAACCTGTTGGTTGCTCTGATTAGTGAAGGGCTTCCTTGAGGGTAGGGCCTGTGTCTGATTCCTTTCTGTCTTCCCAGCACCCAGTGCATGGCCTGGTGTGGAGTAGGTGCTTACTACACGAATGGGAGAGAGGGAAAGAGAGAGAGAGGCAGGGAAGGGAAGGGGGAAAGAGAATGGAGGGAGGGAGGAAGGAAGGGACGAATCTGAGAGTAGGTGTGGCCGGGTGTGGGAAATGAATGGTGGGAGTCGGAGGCAGATGGGGACAGCCACCATCCAGCTGGATGGAGAGAGAAAGGCCCTGGAGTGCGGGGAGAGAGTGTATGGGGCCCCGCTGAGCCCCCTGCTGCTGGCCTGCGTTCCTGGGGGACCTGCTTGCCACTCCTGGCCCCTGACCTGCCTCTCCTCTCTCCCTGCAGGAGGTGTCCTGTGGGACCTGGAGAGCCCTCCTGTGTGCCTGACTGTGGGGCCTGGGCCTGTCCGCACCCTGTTGAGCCTGGAGGATGCTGTGTGGGCCAGCTGTGGGCCCCGGGTCTCTGTCCTGGAAGCCACCACCCTCCAGCCTCAGGTACTGCCCTATCCTTTGGCTTGTGGCCCTGGAGGCCTGCATCCCTTTTGCTGACCTTTTCTTACGTCCACCCTGGCACTGCTTTCAGCTCCCAGTGGCATCTCAGGGATCGATTGGGCAGAGTTTGTCTGGAAGCAGAGGGGGCCAAGGTCCCAACTGGGCCTGACCTCTTCCTCTGCCACACATCGCCAAGGCTACCAAGAGCAGAAAGCGCCCAGCCGCACTGCACTGTGGCCTGGATCCTGAGTTGTGTTGGCTGCTGCTTGTGGAAGTGGGACTGGGGTCCCTGTCCTTGGACTGACCAGGACTTGTACCCACGGAGCCCGGGCCATTCTGAGGGTGTGGCCAGGGTGGATACAGCCATCTGCTGGGCTCTTCAAACCACATGGAGGGAGAGGCTGCCTGGGTCCTGCCTTGCCCTGTTTCCAGCACCGCCCACGCCTTGGCCCCCAGGATGAGGGACTGGTCTGGGGGGCTCGTCCCTGGCTCAGCCTAGGCCCATGCCTGTCTCTGACCAACAGCACTGCCCGCTTACCTGACCACACCTGCAGTCCGTCCTGGGCGGGAGACTCAGCGTGGTTCCCCAAGAGGCATTTTGGTGATGTTTGATTTGTTTGGACTATCGATTGCAGTGAGTCGCCACCTGGCCTGGAGTGGAACCCTCCCAGGGTGCTTCCTCATGAGGGGTGTCTTCATTTGCCTACCTAGTTCTCTCTCATGCAGCCGTAAATCAGCTATTCAACAGCAGAAACACTAAGTGGAGTCCTGGGATCTTAAGAGCACAGATGATCAGGGCTGGGCTCCAGATGACACAACTCTCATTTGACAAAGGGGAAAACTGAGGCATGAGGCCTTATGAATGAGCTCTGAGACTGGGGGCTGAGTCTCAGGGATGTGGCCCGCTTCTTTCCCTGGCTTGCTGGAGCCAAACCAACCAGATCGTCTTTCAGTTCTGCGGCTTACACCTGGGGCCTCTGTGCTGGCCCCCATGGGAGCACGAGGCTTCTAGTCTGTAATGGGAATAAGCGTCCCATTCCTGGGATCCTTTTTCTTACTGTATCAGTCGGGGTTCTCCAGAGGAACAGAACCAATGGGACATATGTGAGTGTGTGTATGTGCATGTATATGTATACACACGTACATAGGAAGAGATTCATTTATAGAGAGTCGGCTCGTGGGGTGGTGGAGGCAGCAAAGCCCCAGCATCTATGGACAGCACGCTGGAGACGCAGGCAAGCTGCCGGCATAGTTCAGTGTGAATACGGAGGCCTGGAAACCTGTGAGCTGGTGGTGTGCCTTCCAGTTCAAAAGCTGGCAGACCTGAGACTCAAAAGAGCTGATGCTTCAGCGTAATTCTGAAGGCAGGAAAGAACCAGTGGAAGGTAGTCAGGCAGGGAGCGAATTCTCCCCCTCAGCCTTTTCCATTCAGGCTTCAGCAGATTGGGTGAGGCCCGCCCACACTGGGAGGGCCACGTGCATGACTAAGCCTACCGTTCAGATGCTAATCTCATCCCGAGACACCCTCACCGACACACCCAGAGCCACGTTTAACCACATATCTGGGCTCCCGTGGCCCAGTCAAGTTGACACATAAAATTAACCATCTCTCAAGGAGTAAGATGATGCTTGGGAGCCACAGTACCCGGCCAGTGGCAGCCTGGGAGATAACTGATCAGTGGCTCTTCCTGGGTGCTGGGAAGGGGAGGTGGAGTTACCCAGCCCAGCTCCTTAGACAGGAGGGACCTGCTGGCGGGGGAGATGTGAGTGGCAGGGCCCCAGGGCACAGAGCTGCCCCTGTGAGCTGGGCCTGTGGAGCTCCTCCCAGGCTCTCCTGGCAGCTCAGGAGCACTTGAGACTTCAGGAGTGGGGAGGACTGGGGAGGCATCGTTGAAGACAGCAGCCCCCCTGCCTGTGTCCCGGCCACTTCCAACTCTGGGTAGCTGGCACCCTACCCCCTTAGAGGTGTGCAGTTGGAGAGCAGGCTGCTTCAGACGGGACCCTAGCTGTGCCCCTGCCAAGCGATGCGACCTTGAATAAGACATGCAGGCTTCCTGGGCCTCAGTTATTTCATCTGTAAAATGGAATGGTAACAGTACTAGTGGGGAGTTAGCAGGAGGACAAACTGAGGACATTCAAGTGAAAGGGGGAGGGCTGGATGAACATTATTTGCTGTCATTGTAATAATTTACCCATCTTAAATCTGCACTGCTGTGTATGTCGTTGATTTGGAAAATCAAGCTGCTCCCGGGGTCGGTGTCGTCAGTGGGTGTGGGGCATAGAGCCCACCCTGCAGGTCTGCCATCCTCTCGCCTCACCGGAAGACAGCCTTCCTCCTGCCGACAGCTGTCCGGGAGCGTGGGACAGATGGTGAAGGGAAGGACAGGGGTCCGGGTCAGGCCCTGCCTGGCTCTCACCTGTTTTTGCCCCTTGCCAGCCATAGTGCAGTCCACTCCCAGCCCACAGAGCTCAGCTCTGGCGTGACCATCCCTGGGGCCCCAGTGGCCACCAGGCTATAGCCTGAGGCTGTGATTATTTAAGATTAGTTCTGGGTCAGCTGCTCTAAAGAAGGGTCTTTAGACCCTTAGATCAATATGGCCTTTCACCTGCTTTGCACACCTCAGGGGGCATCAGGAGGGCTGCTGACTGGAGGGAGGCGAGATGGAGGAAGGGGTGGCCAGGGAGCCCCTGCAGCAGAGGCCAGCACGCGCCCCTGTCCGCAACCAGGAAAATGGAAAAGTTTCTGTTCGCTGCGCGGTGCGGGCAGCTTGCCTTCAGTACATACAATCATTCGGCACAGTAACAAGGTGATCGCCATGCATATTTAATAAGGCCATGCTCCTGCTGCTTGGAATACAGGGGAAGCCGGCTCCACCTTGGTGCTGGAGATCTGGAAATGGCTCCGTCTGGTTGCTGCTAACGACTGCTCGACCTGCTTCTGGGCTGCCCAGCTCCATGCTCACCGCAGTTGCCACTGCATGGCCAGCCAGGCCTGGGGGAGCCGCCTGAAGCCTGGGCTGCTGCTGCTCCCTCACTGGCTGTAGTCTCATACGTGTGCCTAGGGCTCAGCACCTGTGGGCTGTGCCTCGCATGCGACGTCTGCAGTAGAACGCCTACCTTCAGAGGAAGGGCATTCCTTGCTGGCAGCCATGCAGCAGAATCTGCCCTAGGCTTGAGAAAACCCCCTATGGGGTTTGAGATTCTTGGAGCTGTTCAGTGCTCCAAGCCAGGAGATTCAGGCATGTGTTTTGGCCGAGGGTGTGGCTGGCATGGCCCAGGACCAAATGTGAAAACACAGGGGCTTAATCTAGGACTGTGTTACCTCTAAGGGGCTTTTCTGATTCCTCCCACCCTCAGGAAGTAATCCAAACCAATGTATATTGAGCAATTCCTTTGGACCAGAAATAAGTTTTGCACTTTTCCTGTGGGATCTCATTTAATCCTCAAATCACGCTTTCAGATGAATACTATTATTCCCACTTTACAGATGAAACAGAGGCACAGAGAGGTTAAGTACCTTGCCCAAGGTCACACAGCTAGAAGAGGCAGGGTTGGGATTTGAACACAGGCATTCTGAACCCCTGTGCTTAACTCATCCACCTTGGTAGGCAGAAGGCTCAGTTTCCTTTGGACTGCCTGGGCCTCCAAAGCTTTCTGTCCATGTCAGATGTAACTCCCGGGAGTTCCTCTTGTTTCCATGAGCACGCCTTCTGGGCTGAGGACTGTGTTGTGTTCATCTTTGTTTCCACAGTGCCTGGATCACTGGCACCTAGCAGGGGCTCCCAATTCCAGGCCTTCTGTGTGAGGTGCTGGAGGCACAGAAATGAGCAAGGTGGGTTCAGCAGTTCAGGAGCTCGGAGTCCAGTGTGCAGAGACAGAGCTGGGACTGTCACCTGCTGCCCAGTGTTATGAGACCAGGGACAGGGAAAGCCCAGGGTAGGCGGGATCCCGGGGGAGGTGAGAGGGGTGCCAGACCCAGCCGGAGGCAGGACAGGAGCAGGAGACGGTTGTCTGGAGGTCAGGATCCCCGGGCTCGGCTATGCAGGTGAGTTGGTGTGTGACTAGGAAGGAAGGGGGAAGTGATGGTCTGGCCAGAGGAAAGCACCACGAGCAACGCCCAGGCCAGAGGCAGCCTTTGAGTGGCCAGATGGCCTCCAGGAGTGGGGCGCCTGAGCTGAGGACTGCCTCCCTGAGGCCCACGTGGCCTGGACTCCGTGCCTTGTCCAGCTGGTCCCTGCTGGGCCGCCTTGACCTGTTTCATGCCACCATCCCCTGCAGAGCTGGCACCCGTGGTCTGTCTGTGGGTTTTACGCCTGCCCACCAACTGCTTATTCAGCTCCTTGATCCCAGCAGAGGCAGAAGCGAGGCCTGGTAAATAATAATGTCGCTCACCGGGGTCCGTGTCAACACCGCGTCCTCTGCGTTCATGATCTAGATCACACCGCCTTCAAAGTCTAATCCAGTCGTCTGGAGTTCATTTTAACCGATCGCTGGAGGGGGAAGCCGGCTGTGGGATGATTGTTGCATCTTAATTTAAAAGAACTTATTGGGAACAGGCTGATAGCAGGCCTGAGGCACACGGGGTGTGCTCTGCTGCATGGAGGGCTGGTGCCCTGCAAGGCTGCTCCCTGACAAGGTGTGGGCTGGGGTCTCTGCCACCCTGGCCTGTGGGAGGACAACAGTAGTGACAGTGTGGGGCATTGGGGACCCAGCTGGGCTGTGAATACACATTATGCTATTGGATCTCCTCAAGGCTGAGGAGTGACCCGCTGGGCCCATTTTATAGATGGGGGTGTGGACTGGAAGCCAGGCCCTTTTGCTTTCAGTCTGCAGCCATGCTGGCCCCTTCCCACCACCAGGCCAAGCTCCTTCCCACCACCAGGCCTTCACCTCTGTTGTTCCGTCTGCCTGGAGCACTGTTCGCCTCCTGTGTGGCTCCTCGGTAGCTTAACTGCCGCCTCGTCAGTGAAGCCACCCTACTGCTCCAGCTGAGTCATCCCTACCCCTTTATGGTCTCAGCACATCACCCGGCTTTATTGTCTTGAGAGTGTTGGTCACTTTCTGCAATTATCTCCTTGAATGCAGTTGTCCGTCTGCACCACTGGGATGTAAGCACCATGGAAACGGCGCCTCACTGCCTTGTTAACCAGTGAGTCCCAGGGCCGGGCACGGTGCAGCCTCTCAGTCAGTTAGGGGTGAGTGTGCCGGCACCTTCCTCCTCCAAGGTGGAGCTGCCTCTGCAGGGTGGTCGCAGGGCCCTCGCAGGACTCCAGGAAGGTGAGATTTGGGGGGATAGGCATTCTTTCTGCGCTGGGGCAATTAGGGAAGTGTCCTGGGAAGAACTGTGCCTTCAAGGAAGTAGGGCAGGGAGGCCCCTCCCAAGAGAGGGGAGGGAGGAATTCACAGAAGGGGCTTGTCCAGAGGGTCTGTGGCCAGTGGGGATAGTCCCTGCCTGGATGGCAGCCAGGGACAGATGGACAACTGTGTCACTCGAGGGTGAGAGCCCTGCCTGGACCTGCCCCCACTCCAGCCTTGCGGTGTTTCTATGGCAACCCCCTTCCCCCAAGCAGATTTTCAGCCTTAGTGGTGCAGTTCCAAGAAGCGCAGGCCTGGGTTCTGCCTGGAAAGTGCTGGAACTCGGGGCGAGTGGCATCAGCATTTGGACCCCAGACCCGGCTCCTGCCTTGTACAGCTGTGGTGGGATTAACTGGGGTAGCCCCTCCCCCATTAGACCCAGGCTTCCCATCCTTGGAGAAGCCTGTCTGGACCGTTTCACCCCCTACACACACCACAGCTACGTGCTGACATCCTGGGGCCAGTTATGGGATTAACCAGACCGAAGCTGAGTAGGGTGGGACCGGGCCTGACTGGCTCCCGTTGTTACCATCTTATCCCCGTGGCCCAAGGCCAGGTCTGACACAGAGCAGGTGCTCAGTAAAGGGTGGTTAAGGCCAGAAGGGCAGCCCTTAGGGAGATGGGCTCTGTCTGTGGTGTTTCCCCAAGTGTGGTGGGGGCATTGCGGAACAGCTGAACGGCTTGGTTTTAACCAGCTTCGGAGCATGAAGGTGTTTCATGAAGTGCATGCTGTCAGCAATCTGCTCTGCCTCTGACGCCTCCTGCTGGTACCTCTGCACTGGTCTCTCATACCGGCACTCATGCTTTTTGTCCCTAAGCATTACAGAGAAGAAACTTCTCTGGGTTCCTAGACACCAACAACCCTTGATTTCCCCTGCCCATCCCCCGCAACCCCAGCCGCCTTCCCCACCCTTAATTTTCATGTTTAGTGCCTAAACTTAGTTTGCATGTATTAGCTGTTGTAAATCTATCATACCAGTGTGACGTGGCATGAATAATGCATCACTGGGCTGTATTAGTTTTCTGTCTCCTATCTTATTTATGACACGAAACGGGTGGGAATTTGCAGAAGAGAAATCCAAGCACAGGGCTTCTTGGGTAATGGTATGCAAATTGGCGTGAGGGTGAAAAGATGCACCAGGCCCTCCCAGCGCCCAGGAGGTGCCAAGGAGGAGCGCCCGGGGTCTGGGCCACCGCCAGTGCGTGCAGGGTCTCGCGTCCTATCACTGCGTGGAGTCAGCTCTGCTTGGCAGTTTGTCTTAATTTTTTTTGTTAATGTGTGTGTCATTGTGGTTGTCACCCTGTTATGTTTTTTAAATTAAAAGTTGGCAAGCAAAACTTGAGAAATGGATTTTCTAAAGATTGTGGAGACTTCCCAGGAGGCTCTGACAAGAACAAGTTCACAAGGAAGGCGAGCGTTTTCCAGAATCATGAAGGCTTGAAGTTAGATGTTCAGAAGGACTCCCTTTCGGGAAGTCTGTGACACATGGGAGGTAGGGGTGCGTTTGGGACCCCATAGGGCCTTCCTCCGTGGAGGGGTCAGAAATAAGTTGGTTGGTTGCAAAGTCGGGCCCAGAGGGGGTGAAGAGCATCTCAAGGCATGTCTTGTGGGACAGTAGATGGCTAAGGGTCAGCCTCCAGGCCCCTCTCTCTTCACCTGGAGGAGCTCAGATCTTTCCTGTGTCTAGCACTTGGTTTCCCCTCAACCAGAAGATTTAGGGGATGAAAAGATTTCGTGATTTTAAAAACAAGTTGGGAGCTGATGGCTCAGGGAACAGGCTTCATGATATCTGACCTGGAGCAGGACGGAACCTGGAGGAGAAAGGGAGCCGGTACAGGGAAGGCGGACGAACAGACATCGTGGAGAGGACATATGGGACGGGAGGTGAGGAAGGGGTGCTGGCACAGCAGGGGCAGTCCTGTCCTTGTGAGTCACCCCCAGTCTTAGCTGGCAGCAGCCAGCCCCTGATCCTCCCCTCCCCTCCACTCTGTGTGTCTCTTCCACATCCGCCTCCCCTCTGAGCCCACCAGCAGGGAGAGGGGGAGGGTAGATGTCCAAGGGGCAACTGCCCAGTCCTTCTGGAACTTGGCAAGGAACAAATAGAGCCATGGACATGGGTCTGCTGAATGTCAGCCGCTGGGCTGAGGGCTTAACGCAGTGGAGGCCAGGCCCTGGGTGTAATTAGGGAGGCTCCCTCCCTGGGTGGTTGGGAAGAATGAATGAGGTCACACGTGCAGAGGGTGTAGGTTAGTGCCTAATGCACACTCAGGCAGAGCGGCTGCTAAGCAATCCTCTGTGAGCCTGGCAGCCGGGCTGCAGGGAGGGTCCACAGGAGGCAACCTCCGCAGGAGGCATTCCCGGCTACCCCTGCATACCTTGTCTGAGTGGGCTTGGATGATGGTCAGTGTGGGCTCAGGGGCTGGGTTGGCTGGCCTTTCCACTGATGACCTCAGTTTCCTTCCTGTAAAATGGGGAATAATTATAGAACCTGCCCCAGGACTGAGCAGCTTCATGTACATGCAGATCCCAGGGCTGTGCCTGGTGGGAGGAAGCACCACATGTCAGTTGTGTCATTGTGGTCACAGGACTTGCTCAGGGTGCCCAGGACCACACAGTGGTGGAGCCAGGTTCTCAGGGTCCCTCTGATTCCGAAGTCCCCACCTGGTCTGCCGTCCTCTGCCTCATCGGCCCTGTATTCCCCTGGGTCTTGTGGGCGTGCTCTGCCCACACCTTCCTCCCTCCAGATGGCAAAATATCTGTGAGCAGGGCCAGGGTCTCATTCTCTCTGTATTGTCCTGAAGTGCAAGTGCAGGCATTGACTTGGCTTCTCTCTCTCCTTCGCTTTCGTTCTCCCCGAAATCTCCCTTTTTTCCCACGCCAGCTCTTTCCTTCTGCCTGACTCTGAGCCTTCCAGGGCTCCAGCTACCCTTGGCCCATAGTGTTCACACGACTAGTGGGCCCTGATGGGGGTTGCTGACCACAGGTGAAGACCGGGCTCTTGGCTCCTCCCAGGTACCTGGGGAGAGAAGGGAGCTTCATAGAGTGGGTGGTGACACCAGCCCAGTGACAGCACAGGTCCTGCAGAGCAGGTGCCCCAATGAGGAAGCCTCACCCACAGGAGAGGATGCGGGTCAGACCCATACACGTGCCCAGTCATGGGGCAGACACACCTGCCACTGATCCGAAGAGCCCAGGAAGGAACCCAGGAGGGGAGTGAGAGCGGGGCTGGTGGTGGGCCAGGCTCCCTGGAGGGCATTCAGCGGGAGGGCCCCTGAGAAGTGTGAGCTGATGCCTGTGCATGCGTGTGAGAGGGAGGGAAATTGGTCAGTTATATTAATATAGTCACATGCTGCGTAGTGACTTTCAGTCAACAACAGAGCACACATATTATGATGGTCCCTTACGATTACAGTACTGTATTTTACTGTACCTTTTCTATGTTTAGATATGTTCAGATTTGCAAATACCATTGTGTTACAGTTGCCTGCAGTGTTCAGTACAGTCTCATGCTGTACAGGTGTGGGGCCTAGGAGCAACAGGCTGTACAGCATAACGTAGGTGCACAGTAGGCTTTAGCACCTAGATTTGTGTAAGCTCACTCTATGATCAGATGACAAAATTGCCTAATGGTGCCTTTCTCAGGACGGCATTATTCCTGTCATTAAGCAACGCGTGTCTGTATCATATAAGTTCTTGACTGCGGCTTGAGTCTTTTGTGCAGTGTCCACTTGGGAGCTGGGGCTCTGATCAAGCCTGGAAACCCCAACTGTCCCACTCCCTCTTCCCAGCCCTACCTGTTCTGGGCTGGTCCCAGCTTTGTCTTGGTCACATCACTTCTGACCTTTCATGCAGCCACCACTGCCCAGCAGTCTTGGTTGGGGATTTACCTGTGGAAACTGAGGATCATCCTTCTCTGCAGTTCTCACAGCCTATGTGGGAAGCAGGGCAAGCACCTTGGCTGAGCCATCCCTCCCTGTGGCCTCCCCACCACCCCCCGCACTGTCATCAAGGGGAACCTAGAGTCTCAGCCTTAAGATGTTGGTAATGTCCCCTCTGGCTAAGCACAGGCAAATGAGTGCTGAGCAGATACTGTGCAGGTATGGGTGCGGGTGTGGGTGCAGGTGTGGGTGCAGGTGTGGGTGCAGGTGTGTGTGCAGGTTTGTGTGCGGGCGTGGGTGCAGGCGTGGGTGCAGGTGTGGGTGCAGGGTGTGGGTGCAGGTGTGTGTGCAGGTGTGGGTGCAGGTGTGGGTGCAGGTGTGGGTACAGGTGTGTGTTCAGGTGTGGGTGCAGGTGTGGGTGCAGGTGTGGGTGCAGGTGTGGGTGCAGGTGTGTGTTCAGGTGTAGGTGCAGGTGTGGGTGCAGGTGTGGGTGCAGGTGTGTGTTCAGGTGTGGGTGCAGGTGTGGGTGCAGGTGTGTGTGCAGGTGTGGGTGCAGGTGTGTGTTCAGGTGTGGGTGCAAGTGTGTGTTCAGGTGTGGGTGCAGGTGTGTGTGCAGGTGTGTGTGCGGGCATGGGTGCAGGCGTGGGTGCAGGTGTGGGTGCAGGGTGTGGGTGCAGGTGTGTGTGCAGGTGTGGATGCAGGTGTGGGTGCAGGTGTGTGTGCAGGTGTGGGGGTGCAGGTGTGGGTGCAGGCGTGGGTGCAGGCGAGTGTGCAGGCGTGGATGCGGGCGTGGGTGCGGGTGTGGGTGCGGGCGTGGGTGCGGGCGTGGGTGTGGGTGTGGGTGCGGGTGGTGCGGGCGTGGGTGTGGGTGTGGGTGCGGGTGTGGGTGCAGGTGTGGGTGCAGGTGTGGGTGCGGGCGTGGGTGTGGGTGTGGGTGTGGGTGCGGGCGTGGGTGTGGGTGTGGGTGTGGGTGCAGGTGTGTGTGCAGGTGTGGATGCAGGTGTGTGTGCAGGTGTGGATGCAGGTGTGTGTGCAGGTGTGTGTGCAGGTGTGTGTGCAGGTGTGGATGCAGGTGTGTGTGCAGGTGTGTGCAGGTGTGTGTGCAGGTGTGGGTGCAGGTGTGTGTGCAGGTGTGGATGCAGGTGTGTGTGCAGGTGTGTGTGCAGGTGTGGGTGCAGGTGTGTGTGCAGGTGTGTGTGCAGGTGTGGATGCAGGTGTGTGTGCAGGTGTGGGTGCAGGTGTGGGTGCAGGTGTGGGTGCGGGCGTGGGTGCAGGTGTGTGTTCAGGTATAGGTTTGGGCGTGGGTGCAGGTGTGTGTGCAGGTGTGGATGCAGGTGTGGATGCAGGTGTGGATGCAGGTGTGGGTACAGGTGTGTGTGCAGGTGTGGATGCAGGTGTGGGTGCGGGTGCAGGTGTGGGTACAGGTGTGGGTGCGGGCGTGGGTGCAGGTTTGTGTGCAGGTGTAGGTGCGGGCGTGGGTGCAGGTGTGGGTGCAGGTGTGGGTGCAGGTGTGTGTTCAGGTGTAGGTGTGGGCGTGGGTGCAGGTGTAGGTGCAGGTGTGGGTGCGGGCGTGGGTGCAGGTGTGGGTGCGGGCGTGGGTGCAGGTGTGTGTTCAGGTGTGGGTGCAGGTGTGGATGCAGGTGTGGGTACAGGTGTGTGTTCAGGTGTAGGTTTGGGCGTGGGTGCAGGTGTGGGTGCAGGTGTGTGTGCAGGTGTAGGTGCAGGTGTGGGTGCAGGTGTGGGTGCAGGTGTGTGTGCAGGTGTAGGTGCAGGTGTGGGTGCAGGTGTGGGTGCAGGTGTGGGTGCAGGTGTGGATGCAGGTGTGGGCACAGGTGTGTGTTCAGGTGTAGGTGTGGGCGTGGGTGCAGGTGTGGGTGCAGGTGTGGGTGCAGGTGTGTGTGCAGGTGTGGGTGCAGGTGTGGGTGCAGGTGTGAGTACAGGTGTGTGTTCAGGTGTAGTTGTGGGCGTGGGTGCAGGTATGGGTGCAGGTGTGGGTGCAGGTGTAGGTGTGGGCGTGGGTGCAGGTGTGGGTGCAGGTGTGGATGCAGGTGTGGATGCAGGTGTGGGTACAGGTTTGTGTTCAGGTGTAGGTGCGGGCATGGGTGCAGGTGTGGGTACAGGTTTGTGTGCAGGTGTAGGTGCAGGCATGGGTGCAGCTGCGGGTGCAGGTGTGGGTACAGGTTTGTGTGCAGGTGTGGGTGCAGGTGTGGGTACAGGTTTGTGTGCAGGTGTGGGTGCAGGTGTGGGTGCAGGCATGGGTGCAGGTGTGGGTGCAGGTGTGGGTACAGGTTTGTGTGCAGGTGTAGGTGCAGGCATGGGTGCAGGTGTGGGGTGGTGGAGGGCCAGGTGAGGTGTCTGGATTCCACCATTCAATATCATGCAGGCGAGGCCTGCAGGCTCCACGTGGCTCCCTTATGCAGAGCTCAGCGCAGAGCAGGGCAGCCACAGTCAGTGCCTGGAGACACTTTCTGGGCCTCATGCTGAGGCTTGACTGCTGGGGGATCTTTCTAGAACAAAGCTCCTATCACATCTGAACCTACATCAGAACCATCCAGGCTGCCTGTGGCCCAAAGTCAAGGCCCCCCAGGCTGCACTTGGTCACTATCCCTTGGGGTCCCCTTCTCCAGCCACTGAACAGGTCCCAGTCCCCCAAAGGCTCTGCCTGGGCACTCCATTCCCCCGGGCCTTTGCCCCCACTGCTCTCTCTGCTGGGATCCTCAGGCTGTCTTCTGATTGGGCAGAATCTTAGCAGTGACTGACTTCCTGCCCCTTTCTCCAAGGAGCCCAACTACCTCCACTAGTTCTCCTCTGGGCTCCCTTAGTCCTCACGCCCTCCTCAATTGCCTCGGGCCTTGAACAGGACTCTGAGCATCTCCCTGTCCATGCTGTGTCCTCAGGGCCTGGCAGGCACGAACGCTCCTTGAGGTTTGCTGAGTGAGCGAGCAGGACCAAGGAAAGGAGGTGGGCAGGGGCGGTTGCGTGCCTGCAATCAGCAGGGTGTAGGAAATCCCTTTACATCAGGCGAGGAGCTGATAGTGACCAAACCCCTACTGTGTGCTGGGGGCTCAGCCAGGGACCTGATTTTGCCTTCAGTGCTTCCCTTTCTAGATGTTAAATGTATCCAGAGAAACAACCCTGACTGCGCCTGCTCACCGGCACCCTCTTCCACGCACAGGCGTTCTTTCCTCTGCCTTACCTCTGTCTGTCTGTCTCTCTTTCAGCACTCACTCGTCTCTTCCTCGCTGGTGGTCTGGTTTGCGTGCTTACGCTCTGCTGATCTCAGCTTCTATCTCTGCATCGGTGTCTCCTTCGGTCAGTGCCGTCCCGGCTCTTCCAGGCCCTCTGGCCCGGGGTTGGCACTGGCTGGAGCTTCAGTCCCTGTGCTTGGCACTGGGTCCCAGTAGCAGCCCCTGCCCTCATGGACCTGCCTATCTGATATGGGCGTGGTAGGGGAGGGGACATTTGGGGAGAGACCACCACCACCCACTTAATGTGGTTTGAGACTCATGGGTCCCAGAGGCTGCTTTGAACCCTCCATTAGCAGCAACTCGAGTCATCTCACTGCAGCCCTGTGCAGTAGGTACTATTAATATTATCATACCCACTTTAAAATGGAAGAAACCAAAACAGGAAGTGGCAGGGTCGGGACCTGAACCCTGCAGGTCTGCCCCCGGGCCTGGGGGTTTACTGCTTCTTGCAAACAGCAAATATAACAAGATAATACCAGGCCACAGTGAATGCCATGCAGACCCAGGTTGGGTGCCATCACTGCCTGCACTGGTCACTGCCCTGTATGGCCTCCCTGTCCTCTCTGACTAGAGGCTCGGTAGTCCCTCCTTTCTCATGGGGGCCGCAGGTGAGCTGAGCTGAGCTGAGGGCAGCCCAGCACGTGTAGGAGCCAGAAGATGCCTGGCCCCTCTCTATGGCTCAGTCTTCACCAGGTCCCCAGGGTGGGGGGCAGGCACAGGTACTAGCTCAGCCCTGGCACATGCTTGTACAGGGCAAGGTTGGAGCAGCTGCTGAGGGTAAAACTCACAGCAAAGGTGGTTGCTGGCCCCAGGTGGCCCAGATGGCCCAGGTAGCTGGCTGCCCAGCCCTCCATCCTAAAGTATCGATGCTGGAGAAGAAACGCTAGTCTGGCTGTCATAATTGAAGAAAACAAAAGAAATTAAACAGGACTAATGAGGAGAATATCAATAGCCCATAATTCAAGATGCTTTTTCTATTCCACTTGTTCCAGAATAGCCAGGTGCACTGATGGATTTCAGGTTTTATGGGGTTTTTGTTGTTGTTGTTTATTTTTTATTTTTTTTGAGATAGAGTTTTGTTCTTGTTGCCCAGGCTGGAGTGCAATGGCATGATCTCGGCTCACTGCTACCTCCACCTCCCAGGTTCAGTGATTCTCCTGCCTCAGCCTCCCAAGTAGCTGCGATTACAGGCATGTGCCACCACACCTGGCTAATTTTGTATTTTTAGTAGAGATGAGGTTTCACCATGTTGGCCAGGCTGGTTTTGAACTCCTGACCTCAGGTGATCTTCCCGCCTCGGCCTCCTAAAGTACTGGGATTACAGGCATGAGCCACTGAGCCTGGCCAGATTTTAGTTTAGTTTTGTTTTTAAAGGCAAAATTTTGGCACAGCCAGGTCAGAACAGCGTTCTCTGCAGTGATGCTTTCTGTATGCCTTGGTCTGGGTTGTTGGGTTGACCCCAACATCTGTGTCCACTTTCTTGTGTGCTTAGTAACAAGTAGGCCTTACTGTAGGGATTGTTAACTTTTTTGGAGGTAGGCAAGGGTGATGTATAGACCTCTTTGAAATGCTGATAAAAATAGTTAACCATCTTTCTAGAAAGACACACCAAAAATACCAAATTTTGTACAATCAATTCCAAAATGGATTGTTGAAGGAAATTTGGGATCTGGGCACAAGTCTTGGAGCTGGCAGGGACGTCCATCCCTCCATCCCTCGCAGGCTCCCATGATGGCCCTGGGCTAGGAGAGTCCAGCGTCCAGTGAAGTCTCTGCTCCACAGGATGACCTCACGCCCACCTTCCAGATGAATGAATGGAGACCCAGAGACCTTAACCAGTTTGCTGGGAAGAGGTGGACCGGTCATTGCACCCGGAGCCTCCCTGAGAAATGCATCAGGCAGGGCAGATCTGCTCCTGGTGCACAACCGCTTGGCCTCAACCAGGTCAGGGCTCTGAGGGCAGGAGTGTTGGGGAATCAGACAGAGCCGACAGAGGGATCCATCCATGGCTTGCAGGCCGAGTATCGTCACTGGAGTCCCGTGAGGGTGACCAAGTGTCTTGATTTGCCCAGGATTGAGGAATTTCCTGGGGTTTGGGGCTTCCAGTGCCGCAGCCTGGACAGTCCTGGGCAAACCGGGTCGGACTGGTCACCCTAGGTTTGAATCTGGCTTTCCTCCCATTTCCTAAGCAGTGCGACTTTGCAGACGTCGTTTAGCCTCTCAGTTTGTTTCCTCAGCTGTGAAGTGTTGATGAGAATGAGATAAAGACAGCGAAGGGAGTTGTGATAATTGCCTGTAGAAGGCGGCTCTCCGCGTGCCCAGTGCAGCCGTGCAGAGCGGACGTGACCCTGGGTCTGAATTCCCAGCCCTGCCCCTTGCTGGCGGGGTGGCCCTGCACAGGCCATTTCTTGTGCCCTAGCTGTGGGGTGAAGATGGAATGGTGACGCCCACCTCCCAGGTGGCTGTGGGGATTAAAGGGAGGCAGAGTTGGTGAGGTGCTGGCAGGTGATCATGGGTGATCTCTGGGCCCACGACTGTGTCTCCCAGGGCCAGCTCGGTGGTGACCAGGCTGGGAGTGGGTGGCACAGCCTCTTCATGCTCACACTCAGCTCTGGTGCTCAGCAGTGAGAGTCTCCCGTAAGACCCTTGGAGGAGAGCACGTGAGCTTGGGGCGAGGTGCACGCCCCTTCCCCGCCCTGCCCCGCCCTGCCCCACCCCTGCCCCTGCCCATCTGGGCCACCCAGGGTTGGTTTGATCTCTTTTCATAAAGTCTCTGTGAGGTGAGACACTGTGTGCACAGTGCCCAGTCAGGCATTGGAAAGTCCTGACACACGGTGGGTACCTGAAAAGTAGAAGCCCCGCCAGCCTCCTGCCATTTCCTCAGGAGCTCGCAGCCCCTGAGAGCCCCTGAACCCAGCGAGCCTTCCGGCCCCTTGGCGACATCTCAGCTCTAATGACTTTGAGTGCTGAGCTGCTCACCCTGGGAATTTATGGGAACCATGCACGGAAGCATCACCTGGAGGCACATAAATATTGTAGGACTGGAGGTTGGGCTGTGTCAGCACTATTGGGAGCAGTATCACTCACCTGAAACTGACTGAGTGGGCGCCTGCAGCGGGTGCATGGGGGGCTGCAGGGAGGGGAGCCGTGGGTGGGGGCGGGACACACGGGCTCGTCTCAGCTCACCTGGGTTCATTCCAGGTCATAGTGTGCCAATGCTCTCCCTGGAATCCTCACCGTGCCCAAGAGGTATGTTCTCTTTTTGTCCCCGTGTACAGATGACAGAGGAGACTGAGTCACTGGGTAGTGGGGATCTGGGAGCCGGAGGAGGCAGACCCAACCCCTCCCCTCTGCCTGCCAGCATTTTCTGTTTTTTTTATTTACTTTGACTTTTCTCCCATAACTTTTTTTTTTTTTTTTTTTGGAGATGGAGTTTCACTCTGTCGTCACTCAGGCTGGATTGCAGTGGCGTGATCTCAGCTCACTGCAATTTCTGCCTCCTGGGTTCAGGCGATTCTCCTGCCTCAGCCGCCCAAGTAGCTGGGATTACAAGTGCCCACCACCACGCCCAGATAAGTTTTATAATTTTAGTAGAGACATGTTGGCCAGGCTAGTCTTGAACTGCTGACCTCAAGTGATCCACCCACCTCAGCCTCCCAAAGTGCTGGGATTACAAGCGTGAGCCACTACGCCTGGTCCCCCATAACTTTTTACTTTGAAAAATTTCAAACTGCAGGGAAGGTGAGAGAATAATACATTACACAGATATTCTTTACCCAGTTAACTGTTAGCATGTTGCTACAATCTTCCCCCATAACGCACAGAGACATACACTCACTTTTAAAAATGCCAGTTGCAGACATCATTACCCTTTACCCCTAAATACTTCTTGTCTCTCCCACATAACTGCCTGGCATATCACACCCAGGAATTTAGGTCAATGCAGTGACGCTATCTAAATACTGTCCAGGTGCAGATTTTCCCAGTTGTCTCCAAAATATCTTTCAGAGCTACTCCCCCAAATGCCATCCAGGATCCAGCCTGAAATCACATGCAGCCTTTGGTGTTCTTGTCTCTTAAGTCTCCTTTTAATCTAGAATAATCCCTTTGCTTTTTTGTTTTCTTCATGATATTGACTTTGTTGAGAAGTCCAAGCCAGCGTCTCATAGAGGTTCCACAGTCTGGAATTGCCTGGTTATTTCCTTCCGATGAGGTGCCAGCATTTGGCCAGGTGCTGCGGGGCCGGGGGTCAGGGGAGCCCTGCACCTCCCATAACAGTCCTCGGGGAGGAAGAAGAGCAGCTGGCCCCGTCCTGATCGCTTGGTTAGGGTAGCGTTGGCTGGATCTCTCAGTCTAAAGATGCTGGTTTCCCTTTGTGATGACTCAGTCACCTTTGGGTGATTCTTGGAGACTGTGTGAATATCCTGTTCCTCCACAAACTTTCCCCTGGGGCTTTGTCATCCACGGGTGGTCCTTGGTGATTGCCAATTCACCATTGTCTAATTCTGCCATGCCTTCGGCATTGACTAGTTGTCACTAGTTACAGAGATTTCCCTGACCCCACTCCACACTCTACCCTTACTATCACTACAAATTCCTAGATTGAAAAAAAAGAAAAATCCAGTGTGCTCTAATCAGGACCATCATTATTATTTTTGATGTCACATTGTCTCGAATTTGGCCCGTGGGGACCCCTTCGTGCTGGCTCCTAGGTCCTTTGGACACATCCCCATCATTCTTTGAGCCCTTCCTTGCTTTTCAGCTGTGAGAAGTTCTGGGCATTTCTCCAGGGTGCCCTGGCTAGAGTGATTGCCTTCAGGCTCTTTCAGTGGACAGGGCCAGGGAAGAACTCTTGAGTTAGAGTTCGTTTTGATATCTCTAATTTAGATTTGAGATTCTAGAGTCTACCCTCATCTCTGCCATTCCACACCGGACTCTCTTCTATCTATGCAAACCCTGGTTCCCAATAACATCAGTGTATCTCAGTCCCACTGCATAGGCTCAGAATCGCTGTGCCTGCCCCACCACCTCCAAGCCTGCCAAGGAAGTTCAGGTTTCCCTTGCAGATCATTTTGTCCTCCAGCAGGGACCAGGGGTGTGCAGTTGGAATGCTGTGATCTTGAGCTACTTCAGTGGATTCTTTTCTACGTGGGTGTGACTGTGTTCCAATAAAGCTTCATTTACCAAAACTGGTGCAGGCTGGTTGTAGCCTGAGGGGCATTGTTTGCAGACGGCTGCTCTAGTATATAATCCTAACAGCGCGGTTTCCGGTGCAGGGTGAGCACTCACCCAGTAAATAGCTGTGCCTGGATCATGGAGGCTGAGGAGGCAGGAAGTACTGGGCTTTCCTGGTAGTGGGTGGGCAGGGGGCCTTTTTCAGGGATAAAGGGGATAGAGGCCTCTTAGAGAGTAGGACAGCCCCTCACCCCACCAACCCCACATGCCTGGACCTCCCAGACCAGCCAAGGATGAGGGACAGGTCTGGAGGTGCGTGGCCTGGGATTGGTGGGCTGGGTGAGCAGGGTTTCACCCTTTCCTGGCTGGGAGGAGAGCAGAGTTTGATGAGCTGACAGCCTCCCCCGGCAATGCATTCTGAGCTCTCTCAGGGTACGTGGATACCTTGTATTTGGAGAATGAAATGAACTGCATGGCCTGCCAGCAGCGAGATCAGTGGGCAGCGAGGGCTTCCCCCATGCTCTCACCCAGGTGATCACTGCCCCCTGCTCTCACCCGGGTGTCAGGCTTAGTCCCTCAGCCCCCTCTGGGACCCGTGATGCTGGCACATCTCTCTGGCTCCACCTACTCCCTGCCCTGTGGGCCCAGGAGGCTCAGGCAGGACTCCAGGCTCCTGGCATGAGGAGGGGACCCAGGAGCCCAGAGGTAAGCGAGACATGCCGGTCTGGGGCTGGGGCTGGAGATGCTGTGCCGTTCTTCCTATTCATTCCTGCCCTTTCCCCCGCCCGCCTACCCGCTCTGGGCTCGGCAGGTTTGCACAAGCCTTCTGCAAAGCCCTGTGGGCCTGGAGACAGACTTGTTATGCCACTGGAGAAATGAGCCTGGATTTCCACCACCGACTTCTCTTTTAATTAGATTCTGACAGCAGCACACAGGGCTGGCTGGCTGCAGATTCAGGTGCAGCTTTCCTTGGTCCCAGGCCTCTGGGTTTCAGTGCGCTTGGCTTTTTCGGAGGCAGGAAGTACTTCTGACCTTTCTTCAGGAGTCGAGAGGGAGGCTGGCTGCATGCGTGTGAGCGTGCAGATACCTCTCCCAGTGTGTGCAGGTTTGTGCATCCGTGAGCAAGAAGGTGCATGCTGTGTTTTGGAAAAGCCTGCAGACAAGCATGGCGGGTCTCACTGACTGTCCTGCTGCCCCCTCCATTCGCCCTGCTGCTCGCTGACAGGTGCTGACAGGGTCCCCTTGGCCTCACTGTCCTCATCTGTGATTGGGGCTGATGCTGCCTCAGCTGGCTTTTCCCAGCAAGGCCTCGTGGGAGGTTTCCTTCCTCCTGGATTCCTCCTACAGACTGGTTCTGCAAACAAAGCTATTCTGCATATTTCCTTGAAGGAGCACACATCTCAGGATGAGAGAACTGAAAGCCAGGATTGCCCGTACTGTAGGCAGCAGATATGTGTGGAAAGCTAGAGAGATGGGGACATGGTCTCTCCCCCACACAGCATGGACTACTGAACCTGACTTTGTGCAGGCTGTGAGGAGGCGTGGCCTCCTCCCAAAAATCAGAGGCTCTGAGCCTCCTGCACCTGGTCCTTCTCTGAGGGCAGGGAGTGGGTGGCTAAGAAAAGAAGAAGAGACTCCCGATACCTCCGGAGCCCTTAGCCTGAGTCCCCAGTCTGAGAGAGGAGACGGTTCGCTTCCTCTGAGCATGCCCAGCTTGATACAAGATTCTGTCATTTCTCCTGGGGTCCCCACCCAATGGAGACACCGCGCCTCTGCCTTTGGTGAACTTTCAGTCTGAGGAAACTACAGCGTCTGCTCTGGGGTGTCCCCCTGGCTAGGGGTGGGCTGTGCAGTAGGACCCCCCCTCTCCAAGAGCAGCCTGACCCTGGAGAGAGGAACCACACTGCTGTCTCTTCTCCCCTCCCCTCCCCTCTTCTGGGGAGCCTGGTCTTTCCTGCTCCCCCTGCCACCCTTGCTACTCGCAGCTCAGCCATCAGGGACTGGCTCAGAAAAAGCAATTTCCTTGGACAGCTCACAGTCTTGCCCTCCTGGTCCCCACAGTCTGATCAGGAATGAGCCCAGAGCTCATTGGCTCAGCTCCCCATGGAGACCCCTGCCCCTCACAAGCTTCCTTAACTCAGTGGGAAACCACTTAGTGATTTGAGCTGGGAAGGAGCTGGGGCCATCCTCCAGGGCAAAAGAAGCTGAGTCCTGTTCCTCCCGTTCCACTTGCTAAGCCCACGCGAGGTCTTCAGGGGCTAAACCAAGAAGCCAGCCTTCCCCACACTGTTGTCAGACTGAATTCTTTAAAAG
This sequence comes from Chlorocebus sabaeus, assembly GCF_047675955.1. Taxonomy (NCBI): domain Eukaryota; kingdom Metazoa; phylum Chordata; class Mammalia; order Primates; family Cercopithecidae; genus Chlorocebus; species Chlorocebus sabaeus. The sequence continues at coordinate 119,375,446 of NC_132923.1, read as the reverse complement.
TAAAACTGACCCTGTTACTTACCAGCTCAACCCCCTGCAGTGGGCAAATAAAATCTAAACTTTTCCCCATGGACTCCAAGGTAGCCTGGTGTATTCTGGCCCTACCTGCTCTAGCCATTCCCATTGCTGTGCCCCCCACCATGAGTCCTTCTACTTCTCATTCCTGCCCCCGGGCCTTTGCACTGCTGTGTCCTTTGCCTAGAATGCTCTTCCCCCTCCTCCCAATCATCACAGGGATGTTTCCTCCACATCATTCAGGTCTGTCACTAAATGTCACCTCCTAGAGAGACCCTCCCTGACCCCAGTCAATGGCTCGAAGTATTTTTTTCTGTGCAGTGCTTCTCACTATCTGATGTAATCTTTCTTTGTGTTAATTGCCTCCTGTCCTGGGAACGTTTGCTCCACAAGAGTGGGTCTTGCAGTCATCACGACATTTCCAGCACCTAGACCCATACCAGGCACACAGTAGGGACTCAGAACATCTGCTGAATAAATGAGACCCTACTAGGCACCGGGCCTGTGCCAGGCTCTCCTCACCCAGGTCCCCGTAATCCTCATAGCAGCCTGCACTTACAATTGAAGAAACTGAGGCCTGGCCTGTGAAGCTGCCAAGGAAGTCAGATTTAATAGCAGGTTAGATCCCAAATAAATGCCCCATCCAGGATCCTCCTGCAGTCTTGGGCTTCCACCCAGGACAAATTCTTTACGGAAAAAGGAGAAAAGCCAGAAAACTGGAAAAGAGGAAACGTACCCCATCCTGCTCCTGTAATAATCCTCAGGGTGCAGCTCTCCCTCCCCTGCCCCTCTTCTTCCCCCAGCTTTGGGTGTGGGTTTTTTTTAAAATTTCATTTTCTGTAGCATTCACATTTTCTGTGTCCATCATGCAGTGTCTGTAAGCATGAGTTTAAATGCAGGGAGGACAGTACAGAGCTGGATACACAGAGTTACCTGGCTGTCCCCAAGGCTTGGACATTTAGATTGTTTCTAGTCTGGTGTGCCTGAGTTAGTGGCATCTGAGTGTTGTAGATGGAATTGAAATGTCCATCCATTCATTTTTTGACCAAATTTTACTGTGCTGGGCCCTGTGTCAAGCAGGGGACAGACACTAAAGGGCATGAGGCTCAGGCTCTGTCCTTGGAGTCCACAGTCTTATGTGGGAAGTGGCCAAGAACAGCCACAGAATGGTGTAAGTATTCCAGGCTAGACAGCAGAGCACACCATTCAGAAGGAAGTGGCTGGTCCTTGGGCGGGATGGGGCCTGCCTCCTGGACTGAGGACGCCACCCTGAAGTGGAGTCTGCAGATGTTGAAGGAGGAGAGTTGGGGAGGGAGGTTACGTGCTGTGCGCACGTCATGGCGAGGGCAGAGGTACGGCTGCGTGGTGCGTCCTGAGCATTGGCTGGCCTGACACGTAGGGAGCCCACAAGGAAGGGCAGGAGTGGAGGCAGCACTGGGGCCCTGAATGCTGAGCTAAGGAACTTGGGCTTTGTCCTGCAGTGGAGGGGAAGGCTGATCATTTGTATCTTCTTTTTTAAAAAAGTTTGTGTTTGTTTTAAGATCAAAATTGTGCATACACTTGCAAGAAAAAAAAAAAAAAAAGAAAACATGAAGTGGTTTATCCTGAAGGACTCATCCCCCATCCTTATCTCAGTTCTACTTTTTGGAAGAGAATGCTTTTCACCTGTTATGTTTTTAATCCACCTGGCACTTTCCTCAGGACCCAAACTTGTTCACTCTGCTGCTTCCTGATATATCAATTTTGGGACATTACCTGTTGTCTCCTCGCTGTGAAAGATGAGGATGTGGCCCATATTACCCCCATTCCTTCCCCGGTCATTCTGTCGGTTGCTTTTGTCACTTTAAATCATTTATGTAAACCACAACTTCTTCTTTCATAATTTTCGGCTCCATCTTTCCCTTTAGTAAGGTAAAGCTCTGAGGGGTCACTGGACCGTGCCTGGTCCTCTTGGCTTGTGAGTGAGCGTGTGCGTGTCTTTCCTGCTCCTCACTCGGTGATATCATGTTGGTAGTTTGCAACTGGCCACATTAGAATGTTTACACCATGGAAATTGGCAAACCCTGCAAAGCAGGATTCCCTGACAGTTGTTAAACTTTGGCCAACACAGCACAGCTGGGCTTCTAAGGTTCCTTTCCAGCCCTGAGAAGCTTGTGCTTTTGAAGAATATGAGAATGGCTGGCCCAGGGGTGGGGCCTTGTAGGGAGGTTCAGCTGGCAGGCCCAGCCAGCACCGACACCCCTCCCTTTGTGCCACAGCAAAGCTTCGAGGCGCACCAGGACGAGGCAGTGAGTGTGACACACATGGTGAAGGCAGGCAGCGGCGTCTGGATGGCCTTCTCCTCCGGCACCTCCATCCGCCTCTTCCACACCGAGACCCTGGAGCATCTGCAAGAGATCAACATTGCCACCAGGACCACCTTCCTCCTGCCAGGTGAGGCTGCCGCGGGAAGGGCGGGAGGTGACACTCACAGAGCACCTTCCACGGCCAGGTAGCGGTGTGACCTGGGCAGCCTATCCCATTTTCCCTCGTCAGCCCTGAAAACTGGGGCTTTAAGGCAGGGCACTCCCCAGGAAGTGGTGGGGTTGGGATTCACACCTAGGACTGTCATCTCAAAGCCCCTGCCTGTCACTGTGTCCAGCTACCACATCACAGCACCCTGGGGCGCTCAGGAAGTGGCCCCCAGTTGTGGGCCCTCCAAAGTCAGGCAGCTGCTAAGGAAAGGCCAAGCTGGGCAGGAACCCAGGTTCTTTCTGTTCTGCCCCACTCCCCAGGTTGACCAAACACCCAATTCTGCCTCAAATCCCCTGCAGGATGAGGTGATGGGAAAGTGAGAAAGCCAACGGATGGTCTTTGTCCTTGGAGGTTGTTCTAAGAAAGGCAAATGTCCCTCTTGGCCTTCTGGTCTGTGGGTTTGGATGGCATCTGCTATGGCTGGGGCCCCTCCTGCATAGCTGTGTGTAGATGAAGTGGGAATGGCGGCCAACGATTAAGGCTGGAACTCACCTAATGCCCCCAAGGCCTCCACAGAATTGGTTCTCAGCCCTTCCTTACCACCTGCTGCCCAAGATGCAGGCGCCATGCCCATCCTCACCCCAGCTGGCTTCAGAGCAGCCTACGGGGCCAGCAGGCATCAGTTAACCTTGCTTCCCTCCTTGGCCCAGCTTCCCCCAGAGAGACTGACCTGAGGCCAGTGTGGGAGGGTGCAGTGGCTCTGTCTTGTCCCAGTGCCCCAGGCAGTGCTGGGTTCAGCAGCTGGGAGAGCCAAAGGGCCCTCGGGCCAGGCAAACACAGCCCGTGTGGCAGGCAGGGGCCTGGAGCTGATTGTCACAGGACCTGGCAGATGGGCCATGGCAGAGGCTGGGAGCAGCCGTATGCCCAGCAGGGTTGAGTGTTCTGTCTTCTTGGGCCATACCAAGGGCAGGCACGTTAGCCAGCACTGCAGGAGCCTTGGGGACCTCTACCTACCCCAGGCGCCTGGTCCCTAACTCCCTCCTGAGGGCCTAGAAATCAGCCTGGTTTCTGCTTCCTCTTAGCCGGTCATGATGGTCCTTGAGTCTGAACTGGTCACACAGGGATAGTGGTTACTAACAACACAGTCCATGGCAGTCACAATGGTGTAATAACTGCCACCCTGCCTAGGCCCGAGGTGATGAGGCCGCAGGTGCTTAGGTACAGGATCTCATGTCACCCTAACCCCGCGAGCTGGGGATCGTCCCTACGTTCCAGATGTAGACACTGAGATTGGTTCAGCAGGCCAGGCGTCTTGCCCACGGTCATGCAGTGGACCAGAGGCAGGACCACAAGTCACATCAGACAGGACTCAGTCCAGCGTCCTACTGTGTGTAATGGGGAAAGAGAGTTGGCTTGAGGCCTGGCTTGGCCAACGCGTAGTATCAGACAAGTCCCTTCATCTCCCGGAGCCCTTCATCCCTCTGTAAGATGGGATGTAGTTCCCAGCTCAGGGACTGTTATGAGGATAAATGCTGCCCGGGCTGGGAAGGTGGCTGTCCTGGGCCGACAGGGTGGCAGGTGCCCGATGAGACTGAACCCTTCGCTCATGCTCTCCTGGGGTATGTGAGAGGCTTGGTGGGACCTGTGTTTGGGTTGCCTCCTTCCCCCTCCCTCTCTCCGTTCCTCCCTCCGTCTCTTCTTTCCTCCTTCCCTCCTTCCTCCCTTTCTTGTTTCATAGTATTTAGCCATTATACAAGTTCAATCCATTTTAAGTACGATCAAAATGTCTCGGTATCACAGAACTATCTCCACATTTCCTCTGATAGCTAAATTATTTCAAGTTAGTGGAACAATGAAGAAATGGATAATCTTACGGGCTTTTAAAAATCTTTGGAATCTCATCTTGTCAGCACAGAGGAAAGTGAGAGAGAGTGAAGCTCATCAAGTGGTGGGAGGCAGGATGTGTGGACAGACCTGGCTGCAGTTAGAACAGCCCCTCCTACCTGTACAGCCCTGACTTCACTGTGTTTCACACGCACCTTCACGTCTGTTTTCTTTACTTACTCTTTGCCTTTAAGGAAGGAAGGGCATTCGTTGTTATGATGATTTGAGGGCCGGGTAAGCTGGGGCTCAGGAGGTGAAATGACTGGTTTGCCATCGCAGTGCTGATACGGACAGAGCCAGGAGCAGCCTCACGGGCTCTCATTAAAGCTTCCTCACACTTACTGTGTAGGCTTGGGCAGTTGTGTTCCTGTCCTGGGCCTCAGTTTCCCCATTCATACAATGAAGGGCTGAGATTTGAGTCAGCTTGGCCATGCTGGGTGGGGTACACCAGAGCCTGGAGCCAGGATTCCTCCTGGAATCCCTGCTCCCCTGCCTTCCAGCTCTGACTGGGAGCACTCGAAGCACCCGCTTCCCATCCTCGGTCCCCACCCTGCAGGGCACGTGTGGGTGTTGCATGAGACAGAGTGACGGCAGTGCCCACAGTCCCCGTCTCAAGCCAGCAGCAGTCCATGATGGTGACATTTGCCATCATCGTCTTTACTGCATCCCCCACCCTGCATCTCCTACGAGGACTCCTTGCCCCTCCTAAGACCCTCCAGGTCAGTGTGCCATTCCTGTCGCATCAGCTGCATCAGAGCAGACAGAGGTGACCCCTCTCTTGCCAGACCTCCCTGAGGCCGAACCCTGGAGAGGGCTGGGTGTAGGCTGAGGTTCCAGAGTGTGGGGTTTCCCGAAGATTCCCTCCTTCCCTCAGGCCTGAGCTTTCCTAATCAGCAACCCTGGGGACCTGCCAGACCAGGTCCTCCTGACCCCTCATATCTGAGACTGGCTCCCTAAGCCAGAGCCAGCCCCAGCCACCATGCTGGGGACCAGAGTGTGGGGTGCAGCTTCAGATCCACCTCACGTTGTGCCTTTGCAGAAGCGCAACACAGCAGGATTCGTAAATTCTTTATTAGAGATATTTTAAAAAGGCTTTTAAGTATTTTTTTCCTTCCCCCACACCACCAAATGAAATAATTGCATAATTAGTAATAAATTTGTTCCTCCACTAAGTGTGGATTTTTTTAGGGTGTGTTAAAAATTTATCACGCTTCCTTCCCCTGACCCCTTTCTTCCACTCGAGTACCCGACTAGTATTAATGCATTTTTTAACCTAAACTTCCTCCTCCTTTTAACCAGACAGGTCATTAATAAAATGTTCTCCAAGAGCCTGAGCTTTTTAAAGTTGTATATCTCCAGATAGATGGCTTGGGTGAGTTGAACACTGCTGCATTAAGTCTCTGTGATAAAATATTTATTCACCATTAGAAATTTTTTTTTTTCCTTTCGGACTGTTTGTGAAGTGTCTTGCTCTTTCCTTGAGGCGGAGGGGGAGGGGAAGGCCCCAGAATGAGGTCTGCAGATGAAGTCATTTCTCAATTCCGGCATCTCTTTCGGTTTCTTGCTTGCCTTCCTCCCATTTGTCGGTTTCGCCGTCCAGTGTGGGCCGGGAGGATGCAGGGGCATCGGGAAATGGTCTCCTGCCGGTCTCCGTGCCCTGGGGGCCCTGGAGAGGGAGGCGATGAGGCTTGTGGGATGAAAAATTCACTACTGTCCCCTCTCTTGGCTTTATTGTTCTTGTGGGTTTATGGCTCTGATGGAGCTGATCTGAAGACATTAACGTCCAGATCCTTTTAATAATCGTAAACATTATCCTCATAGCCTCTATTTATTGATTGTGTACTATGGGCTAAGAGCTGTGCTCAGTTGTGTGTATATATTATATGTGTACATATGTGTGTATATATTTAGTATTTCTAATAATTATAAAATTGAGCACAGTAGGTTTGTAGTACTCATTGATGGATGAGAGAAGTGACTTGTCCAAGTTTTCTCCTTTCCTTCATCCATCCGTCCATCCATCCATCCATTTACTCATTCACTCACAGATACTTCTTGAGAGTCTACCATGAGCCAAGGTACTTGGCCAGGAGTTGGGGAGTTAACCATGAGCACACAGATAAGCCACTGCCCTCACAAAGCTTGTCATAAGTAAACAAACAGCAGAATAAGGTCATCACAGGCCTTGGCCAGGGCTAAGAAGATAAGTCAGGTGTTGAGGAAAGGAGCTCATGGCCTGAACCTCCCACGTTGGCCAACTCCAGGAGGGCTGGGGTCCTGACCCTGGACTGGAGGCTGCCATCATAGTGAGCCTTCACTTTTGGAATGGATTTAGGTGTGGGAAATAGTCCCAGCTCCACAGACACCCAGGTACTGTTTGTGAAATAGCCCCTGTTGCCAAGCCTGTAAATCACTAGTGGGCTTTTTTTTCCAGCCAGGTTTGTGTTTCCACATTACATGGACACAATGAATGTGATTTTTTGAGGTTGCATCATGTTGCCAGACTCGAATCCCACTGCCTGCTCGATAGCTCCACTCAGGTGTCTAATTTGTGTCTCAGACCACACATCCAACCAGGAGCTCTGGGCTTCAACCCCCAAACCTGCTCCTTTGCCATCCCAGGCCATGGCACTGCTGTGCACCCAGCTGCTCCAGGCAGGGGAGCCTCAGTGCTGTCCTAGGTTCCTTCCTTCGCTCCACCCCTGCTCCCCTCTCCCAGCAGCTCTGTCGTTCTGCTCCAAACAGGTCTCGAACAGGTTGGGCTCTCCTTGCCTCCCTTCCTGCCTGGGCAGCTGTGGGAGCCCCTGCTGGGCTCCCTGCTCCTCCCATTCCCACCCTCCACAACTGCAGCTAGAACGTTCCACTCAAATCGGGTCACGCCACTCCCCTGCCTAGGCCTTCCGGTAGCTTTTCACTGCAGCCAGAATTAAGAGCCCCAGTCCTGGCCCTGACCCATCCCCTCTTCTGACCATCTGGAGTCCGCCTTCTGTGCCCCAGCTGCACTGACTTCACTCTGCTCGGTGGACTGGCTGAGCTCGTTCCTGTCACAGGGCCTTTGCATGCCCTGTCTCCTGGGCCTCGGGTCAGGTCTTGGTGTGGTCACCTCTGCCTTGTTGCCCGGAGTTCGCAGCCTCACGCCTGCCTCCCCAATCCTTCCAGGAAGCAGAGAGAGGCCTGAAGACCCGGGAATCCTCCACTGGCTCTGCCCCGTCACCCTGTTTCAATCCTCTGCCTGGTGTTTACATCCCTTGTTTCTGTTTTTGTTTCCTGTATCTCCTCTCTACGCCTCTGTGTCTAATACAGTAGCCATTATTACAATGAAAGAAAATAACACATTCAGTCCCTCAGTACCACTAGCTATATTTCCAGCACTTGGAAGCCACGTATGGCTGATGGCTGTCAAATTGGACAGCATGGTAGGGAACATGTCCATCATCTAGAGTGTCTGCTCCTTATGACAGGACTCTGTGTACATGGTCCCAGCTGTGCCCCCAGCACTGAGTGTGGTGTCTGCCATGCAGTAGGCATCTGGGAGGTAAATGGATTGCTGATGGGATGGCACACTGTGTTAGGCAATGCTGGGTGTACCCTGAGTCAGTAACCTGCCTTTTGGGGTGAGAGAGCCACACCATTTCTCTCCATGCCTACACTGCAGAGGAAGCACATACACCCACATGTATGGAGTTGAAGTGTCACGCCCAAGGAGGGAGAGGTGATGGAAGCACTGGGTGGTGGTGAGCCGTAGACCTCAACTCTACCCCACCCTGCACTCACCAGCTGGGGGCCTCCTTGAGCCTTAACATCCGTGCCTGGAAAATGGGGCCAGCATTTGTGTCTTGCGTACGTCTTGGCTATTGCAAGGCTTCTGTCAGATGAGAGCAGGTATACGAGTGCTTTGGAAACTCCAAAGCTGTATTTTTTCAAGTGTGATCCATGGACCAGAAGCAGCAGAAAGTGGGAACTTTCTGGAATGCAGCCTAAGCCTCTCCCAGAAGGCAGCAGGATTAGGACAAGAAGGAGACAGCCTTTTAGAAAGGCAGGTGCCCAGTGAAGCCCAAGGAAGTATGGCAGAGCCGTACAACCTGTGTGTGACGTGGTGGGGGGTCTGTCCCTGAGCTGGCAGCCTATACTCCATGCCTCTTAGCCTCCTCAGAGAGCCTCCTGCCCCCTACACTCCCAGCCTGTCCTTTGTGCCCATTCCCGTTGCTCAGAATTGTTGGCAACAGTGCAGCAGCAGTGATGACAGCAGATGGCGCCCATTGTGCCATGTGTGGGCACAGGGTTGTTTTACGTTCATTTAACCCAATGGAGAGTATTTGTGTTCTAAACATCAAAAAGGTACAGTAAAAATATGGTCCTATAGGACTGCCATTGTATACATGGTCTGTTGTTGACCGAAAGGTCATTATGTGACATGTGACTGTATTATCCTTGTCCCCTTTTACAAGTGAGGACACCATGGCCCAGAGGAGTTTAGGATGGGCCCCAGGTCACGTAGCAGGAGAGTGGCAGAGCCAAGGTGTGAGCCCCGCGCCTGGCTCTGGAGCCCTGTTCTCGGCCACTGTGCTGGGCAGCCCACACCTGGCGTCTTCTCTGTCAGGAGCAGGGGACTGCCCCCACGCCCTCCCTGACATTGCCATTCTTGCTAAAATGAAGAGACAGCACTGAGGGGAGAGCTAAAAGGAATGAATCTGGGCTGGCATCGGAAACATGCTGCTTCCCACCAGTGAGTTTTCTGCTTCACTCTTGGGCCCAGGGCCTGCAGGGTGTGCTGTGACCTCATCTGGAGAAGCATCCACACAGGCAGGCCCTGAGGGCTGCAGCAGACCCACCTGGATGCCTCTCGAGCCCTACCTGGCCCTTATGCCTTCCATCTGCACCCACACCATTGAGAAGCTTGCACCTCCCCAGTCTTTCCTGGTTTTGCTTGTAGCTGGCCAGCTGGATCCCTGCTTGGGTTGCCCTTGGACAACCCTTTGTGCCAGATGACCTGGCCGCCGTGTATTGAGAGCACACATAGACCAGGCACTGTGCCTGTGGTGTTCCCCCGATGCATCCGCACGGCAGCCCCACTTTACACAGGAGGAAACTGAGGCTGGTTAGGGGAGTGCCCAGCTGCAGGACCCCACGGCCAGACCCCGGGCAGGTTAGCCCCCACAGCCCCAGCTCTTACCCACCCCACCGTCCAGCTTCTTGCTGGTTTCAGGGGAGGAGCCCGCTGTGCCATGCCCTCACCTCGTGGTGGCGCCCAGAGCCCATGCCGTCTCCCCAGGAGGGCACTGCTCAGCCGCCCTCTCTCTCTGCAGGCCAGAAGCACTTATGTGTCACCAGCCTCCTGATCTGCCAGGGTCTGCTCTGGGTGGGCACTGACCAGGGTGTCATCGTCCTGCTGCCCGTGCCTCGGCTGGAAGGCATCCCTAAGATCACAGGTGAGGCTTTGGGAGCTGGTGTTGGCAGGAGCTGGTGGTCAGCTACGGCTGGCTGGCGGGGCTCGGCAGGGAGGGTGTATTATGCCCTCATCGGTATGGGGATGGGGCTCCAGTCTCCAGCTTCCTCTCATCTCAGGTGGCATGGTGGCCAGTAGAACCGAATCGTCCCAGCCCCACAGTCTCCCACCTTTCCGAGTCTCAGTTTCCTAATCTGGCAGATGAACACAAGAGTGGCTTGGGGCCTGGCTGAGACACCTGCCTAATGGCAGGGGCTCCACTGGCCCTTTCTGCTCCTTCCCATAGCAGTTTCAAGATGTCCAGGTTCCAGAGTGAGAAATAACTAAGCGCTTCTGGGGCCAGGCCCAGCCTCCTTGTGGGGTCCCTGTGCAAATGAATGTGTTCGCATAGATCAGACGAAGGTCTGCTCTGATGTCTGCCACTGGGCCCAGGAGAACAAGGACAGGATTAGAGAAGCCCCCCACACTTGGATGCCTGGAGCCCCAGGGCCCCTTCTGCCTTTGCCCTGAGAATGATGACTGTGGTCTCTTTCAGTAAGGGAGCAGGGCTGATCAGAAGCCCTGGGGGTGGGCTGGCTCCTTGCGCAGACCTCGAGTCCTTCTGCTAAAGAAGAGTTGCTTTGGCTGGGCACGGTGACTCACACCTGTAATCCTAGCACTTTGGGAGGCTGAGGCGGGTGGATTGCCTGAGCTCAGGAGTCTGAGACCAGCCTGAGCAACACAGTGAAACCCCATCTCTACTAAAAAAAAAAAAAAAAAAAAAAAAAAAAAAAAGCTGGGCATGGTGGCGTGCGCCTGTAATCCCAGTTACTTGGGAGGCTGAGGCAAGAGAATTTCTTGAACTTGGGATGCAGAGGTTGCAGTGAGCAGAGATTGTGCCATTGCACTCTAGCCTGGGGGACAGAGTGAGACTCCATCTCAAAAAAAAAAAAAAAAAAAAAAAAAAAAATTGCTTCTAAATTCTGAGATTTTCTATTTTCAAGGTTTCATCAAATAGGGCATTTTGTCCATCCAAAAGGCATTTGTGGAGGGTCTATTTCCAGGTGGAATCCTGGGATGTGGGGATGAATCAGGCAGAGACCCTGCTGTCAACAAGCTGATGGTCTCCTGGGTGTCATCATAGCTCGGGTGACAGGTGCTGGGATGAGGGTGCTCCGGGGGCTGGGGACACAGAGACTGGGACGGGCAGCTCCCCATGCATGAATTCAGGAGGGATTCACAGTGAGGAGCTTGAGCTGGGCCTTGCAGAAAGAGCTGCAGAATCAGGTAGACGGGAAAGGATTTCTAGGTAGAAGCAGCCTCTTTGGCAAAGGCTCAGAGACGAGGAAATTCTTGGAATTTCACACTGAGGCTCCCCCGTGTGGTGTATAAGGTGGTTCCTGTTCCGCTCCCCTGAGGAAGTTGTGCAGGAGCACGGGATAGCCAGACCCGTGGCCTTCGGGGGAGGTGCCAACATAGAAGAAGTGACCCCGCCCTCCAGAATACCCACACAGAGAGTTCTCAAGGAGAGAGACTCAGGCGCCTCCCTTAATGCGCTGGGCCTTTGGGCCCCTTTCTCTCTCCCCCCATTTTCTGCAGGGAAAGGCATGGTCTCACTCAACGGGCACTGTGGGCCTGTGGCCTTCCTGGCTGTGGCTACCAGCATCCTGGCCCCCGACATCCTGCGGAGTGACCAGGAGGAGGCTGAGGGGCCCCGGGCTGAGGAGGACAAGCCAGACGGGCATGCACACGAGCCCGTGCCCGACAGCCACGTGGGCCGAGAGCTGACCCGCAAGAAGGGCATCCTCTTGCAGTACCGCCTGCGCTCCACCGCGCACCTCCCGGGCCCGCTGCTCTCCATGCGGGAGCCGGCGCCTGCTGACGGCGCGGCCTTGGAGCACAGCGAGGAGGACGGCTCCATTTACGAGATGGCCGACGACCCTGACGTCTGGGTGCGCAGCCGGCCCTGCGCCCGCGACGCCCACCGCAAGGAGATTTGCTCCGTGGCCATCATCTCCGGTGGGCAGGGCTACCGCAACTTCGGCCTCCCACTGGGCAGCAGTGGGAGGCCGGCCCCGTGTGGGGAGACAGACAGCACCCTCCTCATCTGGCAGGTGCCCTTGATGCTATAGCCCCTCCCGTCTCCCCTCAGAGGGCACAGCTGCAGGCCTGACCGAGGCTACAACCGGCTCTTGTGCTCTAGAGACCTGCATGGGATGTGTGGTTGGGCCTGGACTCTCCAGAAACTACTTGGGCAGAGCAAAGGAAAACCTCTTCTTTTTAAAAAAAATTTTCAGAGTGTTTTGGGGAGAAGTTTTAGGGCTTGGGGAGAGGGAGGACACATCTGGAGGAAATGGCCTTCTTTTTAAAAGCAAAAAACACAAAACCTCACAACTGCCTGGCAAGCCCAATATCACTTGTTTGGGCCCTAGCAGGGCTCCAAGGCAGCCACACACCCCTCCTGGAAGGGTGTGTGCGTGTGAGTGTGTGCGAGTGTGTGGGCTGGTGTGTGAATATCTATAAATACGTATATATGGTGTATATTATATGTGTATAAATAAAGTCTGTACATATTGGAGCTCTGGGAGATGCTGGAATAAAAGACAAGAGTTACATCCGGACTTGGATTGAGGTTTTGTTGTGGTTTTTTAAAAGACATGATGGGAAAGAGACAGAGAGCAGCTATTGGTAGAGAGGGGTTATTCGGGACCCAGGAGCAACTCTTAGGCTTGGCCGGAGGGTGGAGCTGCTGTGGGAATTGGCTCTAGAACCTCACAGTCCAATCTGGTTGCCATTTACCACAGGTGGCTAATTAATTTTCACATTAATGAAAATGAAATCAAACGTTCAATCTCTCAGTCACCGTAGCCACATTTCAGATGTGGCTTGAGTGGTGAGTGGTGAAGGATGAGGTGGCACAGATATGACCATTTCTACTATAGAAGAAAGGTCACTTCTGCTCCAGAAGGAGCTCTGGGAGCTTCTTTTCTGAATATGTTTTGGAAAAAAGACGGGTTCCCCCAGCTCTGGAGTAGCATGGGGGCGGAAGGCCTTGGTGTCTCACAGTGCAAGCCAGCAGGGAGGGGAAGATGAGGGGCGTCTCTGCAAACTGGCAGCCATGTCCCAGGACTTGGGGTCAGAGGGAGGACTGGGTGGGCTTCAGGTGAGGTCCATTAGCAGCAGGAGCAGAGCCTAGGCTGCAGGGGGGTGGGCAGGTGGGGCTGCCTCTGGCCCTGGCTCCTCTCTTCTGGCTCAGTTCATCCTTAGATTTCTAGAGCTGCCTGCAGGAAAGAAAGTCAAAATCAAAAGCCACCACCCAAAAGGGAAGTGTTTCCTCCATCTTCCCACCCTCTGCCTGTCTGTCATCTGTCTACCCACCACCCACCAGTACTTGCATTGAGTTCTTTCCACTGAAGTGCTGGGAACCCAGTGGAAAAACTACCAAGGAGTGGACCTTCCAGCCGGGTTCTAACCTCCTGATAGAGTCTCGCCCGCTAGAGAAGTCATTCATTACTTATTTTGCAAACCCCTCGAGTTCCTGCTATTTGCCGGGCACTGTGCTATGTGGGCAAGACTGCAGCTCTCCATGCCCACAGGAAGTGCATGATGTAGCGGGGAGGGCAGGCGTAAATACCCGCGAGTGAAGGCTTGAGGAGATCGAGGGTGCTTCGGAGGAGGAAGGGGGAGGGAGGAGCAGCCCGTGCTCAGGTGGAGGGTAGACAGAAGTTGGCTATGCCCAGAAGGAGGTAGCCAGTGTGGGTCCCCAGGAAGGGGAGAAAGGAAGCTGGTCCAGAGGAACCAGTACACCTGAAGGTCCCACACTGACTACGGCTCAGACGTGTCCACCTCCTTTGGGCCTCAGGATCCCATTTTGTATCAAAAGAACCATCACTGCCCTGTCTACTACCTCTCTTGGAAGAGAATAAAGTGCCCTGGTTCCATTTTTATTGTACAAGTGGGTTATTGAACAAATACTCTCTGAATGGACCTCCCAGGAGGTGTGTTTATCCCATCAATCAAATGTCAACCAAGACTTCCTGAGACAGAGACCAGTGAGGCCAGGCTGCCTGGTACAAGGAGTGAGCCTGGACTGTAGGGTCTGGCTGGCCCGTGTTCAAGTCTAGTCCCACCAAAATGCAGCTGTGTGGCTCCCAGCACGTCCCTCTGTTTCCTTATCTCTAGAATGCAGGGGATGATGTGTTGCAGAGTTCCAGGTACCAACACCACAGAAAGCATCTGGAAGAGCCCTCCAGTGGCGTTTTTGGTGATGGTTCCTTATATCCTCGCTCCAAACGATTTGAGGCTGGCGGTTCTTATTGAGGAGTTTCCTCTTTGGTGCTGGAGCTGGCATCTGGGATCTCCATGGGCCTGTTAGATTCTAGACCTACAGATCACTCAGCTAAAAGGGACCTGGGAGATCGAATGGCTCCCGTTAAATCCCGTCACGGAGAAAACGACTGACTTTGCTACTTCAGTGAAATTATCACATCAGTCACCAGCTCATCTCCTGTGCCTCTGACAACAGAGCAAGGGAGGGTCGGGGCGCTGCGAACAGCTCCCGAGACCCACTGAGGACGTGCCTTGCATGTGAGCGGAGGCCTGGCCTTAGATATTGATAAGAGTAATAATACCCAGAGTGCTCCGGGTTCCTGAGCTCCTTTCTTCGTTACAAGTGTTCTCTGAGGCTGCTTTTGTTTGCCTCGTTTAGTCGGTGAGGGGTCTGAAGTTCAGGGAATTTAAGCAACCTGCTTAGGAAGTCTCAGAGCCTAAAAGTCAGGCCTGGGGCTGTAGTCTGTCTGCCACCAAGGTGGCTCTTAGCCACCAGACTACTCGCCCCCCAGAGCAAAAGTTTGGAGACAAACAGAGCAGAGTTGCTACTGTGCTCTCCCCACTTAGCAGCTGGGGTAAGTCAGGCAAGTGCCTTAATCTGTGTCTCGGGGAGTCCCTGCCATGGGAACGGACCGCCATTCATTCAGTGTTCACTGAACGCCGATTACGTTTTCAAGTAATCGCCCGGACCCGTTTTCAAGTAGACACTGGGTAGGGTGTAGTGAAAAAGACAAATCCCATACACACCCGCTCTCCATTCTACTGGTGGGGGCGGGAGGGAACAGACCAGGAGAAACACATATCAGATGATATTTGAGCTCTGGAGAAACATAACAGAGAAGGGGAATGGGGAGTGCTGGGGAGGGGGCTCATGATATCAAAAAGGGTGGGCAGGAGGCCTCACTGAGGAGGTGACCTCCGAGCTAAGACCTGAAGGCGGAGCAGACATCGGGTGGTAGAACATTTCGGGCTGAGGGCAAGTGCAGGTGCAAAGCGCGGAGGCAGGAGTGTGGCTGGAGCAGGGGCGGGCTGGGGAGGGGAGGCAGTGGGCAGTGGGAAGTCACTGGAGGGTTTCGAGCAGAAGAGAGACACCATCTGTCTGATGTTTTCAAACAATCACGTTTGGCTGCTAAATTAAGAATAATCCGTGGAGGTGGGGACACCAGTGTGGGAGCCAGGAGCCCTCCTGTTGAGCACTGTTGCAGTCAGCCAGGCTCGAGAGGCAGCGGGTAACAATGGAGAGTGGTCAGCTTCGGGGTGGATTCTGTTGTCCCAGAGCCCACTGGGTTTGCAGATAGATGGGCTGGGAAGGAAAGAGAGGAGTCAAGCATGCCCCCGGGGTCTGGCCTGGCGACAGGAAGGTCAGAGCTGCCAGCTTCCCTGGCAGGGTAGCTGTGAGGGGCAGCTTTTCTGCAGGAAGAGCGGGAATGGGGTTTGGACGGCCTACATTTAAGTTGCCTTTGGGCATCTGAGTGGAGACGTAGGGAGGACAGTTGACTGTGTGAATTTGGAGTCAGCAGAGAGGTCCATACCAGGGGTGCCTGAGCCTGGGTGCAGCCTCCAAGGGAGCAGAGTGGATGGAGGAGGTGTGAGGACAGAGTTCAGAGAAGGCCAGTGTTGGGAGGTCCAGGAGCTGATCAGGAAGCAGGCGGGAGGCTGAGATGCCAGGATGAAGGTGGAAGACTGGGATGGCAGGGAGAGGGTTGGAAGGGGAGGGGTGATCTGTGTGGAATGCTGCTGAGGCTAAGGAGGAGCCTGAGGCCTACCTCGAATTTAGCCACAGGAGAGGTATGTGGGCAGAAGTGGTGGCGGGGAAGCCTGAGGATGAGGAAGGAGGGTCTGGGAGAGGAGCACATGAGCAGTGGGGTCCTGGGTGGTTCTCAGGCCCCAGTGATTGAGTGGAGGGAAGGAGGGGCCATGACAGAGGCCCCAGCCATGCAAACCACAGCTCAGAGGGCCCGGAGTTTATCGGTTCATGGGCCTTCATTCCCTTGCCCTTCCCCAAGGGGGAAAACTACTTTCTCCACCCCTGGTGAGCAGACTGAGGCTGCAGACAAGCCCAGTTCTCAGGAGGCAGCTATGAGCCAGGCCGATCTCCCAGCAGGAATCCTGCACAGCGGCTGACTGAGAATCTCTGGCTAGTGACAGGTTGCCCCAACCCCACCCCAGGGGAAAGCTAGCCCGCCAGGCTGGGTTACTGCCAAACGCCTCTGTTCCTGTCTCTGTGCTCAGGCCTGGGGAGGTCAGGGCCTGACACCCCCATCCCTCAGAGGGAGGTGGGAATTGTTCCCTGGGCACTTCTGGCCCCAAGCTATGGACTCCAAAGGTGGGAGGGAAGCAGAGGCCGTCCTCATCCAGCATCTGAGCAGTCCCCCGCCTTGGAGCCCGACTGCCTGTGGTGGGGGGAGACCTGCAGTCGGGACACAGAAATGGCCCTCTCACTGTGTTCCAATAACTGACCTCACTGTAGTTTGGACACCCCATAGCAGAAAACTCTAATTCTATTTTTTTTTTTTTTTTTTTTGAGATGGAGTCTCACTCTTGCCTAGGCTGGAGTGCAGTGGCACCGTCTCGGCTCCCTGCAACCTCCTCCTCCCAGGTTCAAGCGATTCTCCTGCCTCAGCCTCCCAAGTAGCTGGGATTACAGGTGCCTGCCACTATGCCTGGCTAATTTTTATATTTTTAGTAGAGACAGGGTTTTTCCATGTTGGCCAGGCTGGTCTTGAACTCCTGACCTCAGGTGATCAACCCACCTCAGCCTCTCAAAGTGCTAGGATTACAGGCGTGAGCCACTGTGCCTGGCCTCTAATTCTTAATTAAATGTGACATAGTCATTTCTGGGGCTTAAGCTGCTTCTTGGGGCTAACACAGTCTATTTGGGGTGAATTGATAGTCTTTTAGGCCCATCTCCTTCCCCTTCTGTCCCCCGCCTGGCATATGAACCCAGGGGACGCTAATAGGATGCAGTGGTGGTGACCAGGGTGCAGGTGTCTGCACAGTGGCAGAGGCGTTGGGGGTGTCCCTACTCTCTGTTCTGGCTTCTTTTGGTCTCCATGCCCCTACATCCCCTGCCATGGTGGGCCGTCCCATCCTTGGTGTCAGGCTGGCATTATCAGTGCTGCCTGTCTCTGGTCTTGGGCACCTCACCTTCTGTATGCCCCAACCCTGTCTCAGTCTCCCTTAGCCCTTCCACACCCTCACCAGCCTCCACCCCCAGGACACTTACAGACCTGTGTACCTCAGACCCCTCCCGTGCCCTGCTTTCCCCACCCTGGGGGGTATGTCAGGGATCAGACCCCTGCCCACGGGCTCTCATGCTCACTTCAACCTTTCTGATTGACTCCTAGAGGCCAGGTGAGTTCAACCTCAGGCAGGTCCCTCCAGTCCATCCTGTTGCTGACTTGCTGCTTACAAAGGGATTTCCTAAAGGGAAAGCTACCCTTCGGCCTGGAGGAGCTGTGTGCTCAGGCGCTGAGCTCTGTTCTTGCTTCGTAAAAGAAAGCAGAGTCTGAGACAAGGATTTTGATTCAGGTTGTTTATTTGGGAGGGGAGACCAGGGAACCCTGATGGGGGCATGAAATGGGGAAGGGAAGGCAGCCAGTGCGGAAGGAGGTATTGAACATGTTACTAAGTGGGTACCTCGGGCCCAAGCCCGCTGAGGGACTCTGGGAGACAGTGTAGAGCTTTCTTCTCCAACCCCCACCAGCTAGGTGCCTGACTGAGCTGCCCCGGAGGCGTGGGTTCCTGGCAGTTGTGTCTGCTTCCTTGTTAGCCAGAGATGGGACTTAGGTGGAGAGAGCCGGCGTGCTTGCCTGTGCGCTATAGCAAGTGCCCGTAGCAAGCTGTGGCTTTTATCATTTAAAATTTTTTCTACCCCAACAAAGCCAGACTTTCAAGAGGATAGTCTTGCTGTGGACACAAACATGTGGAATTTGGAACCCAAAGCCGGTTGTTTGTTCTAGGTTATATCCCCATCTCAGCTCGCGCTGTGCTAACAAAATACCACTTGCCAGGCAGCTTCAACAACAAACATTTATTCTCACAGTTCGGCAGGCTGGAAGTGCAAGAGCAAGGAGCTGGCAGATCCGCTGTCCGGGAGGCTCCTCCCAGGTTGCAGGCAGCTGCTTTTTTGCAGTGTCCTCACGTGGCAGAGAGTGTAAGCTCTGGTCCCTCTTTCTTTCTTTCCCGCCCTTTTTTTTTTTTTTTTTTTTGAGACGGAGTCTTGCTCTGTCACCCAGGCTGGAGTGCAGTGGCATGATCTGGGCTCACTGCAACCTTGCCTCTTGGGTTCAAGCAATTCTTCTGTCTCAGCCTCCTGAGTAGCTGGGATTACAGGCGCACACCACCACACCTGGCTAATTTTTGTATTTTTAGTAGAGACAGGGTTTCGTCATGTTGGTCAGGCTGGTCTCGAACTCCTGACCTGAGGTGAGCCGCCCACCTCGGCCTCCTAAAGTGCTGGTGCTGGGATTACAGGTGTGAGCCACCATGCCCGGCCTCTTTCTTCTTTTTATAAAGGCGTGAACCCCATCATGGGGGCTCTAACCTCATGACATAATCACCTCCCAATGGCCCCACCTCCAAATATCATCACATTGGGGTTTAGAACATCAACACATGAACTTTGAGGGACACAAACGTTAAGGCCATAACACTCTTCTTACCCCCACCCCACAACATGTGATGAATGGCACTGACTGAGGTGGAGGTTTGGAAACATCAACTCATCAAGATTTATAAGTGATATGGTTAGGCTTTATGTCCCCACTTGAATCTCATCTTGAGTTGTAGTCCCAGGTGTTTAGGCAGAGAACTGGCGGGAAGTGATTGGATTACGGGGGCAATTTTCCCCATGCTGTTCTCGTGATAGCGAGTTCTCATGAGATCTGCTAGTTCCTGAGATCAGCTTTCCCTGCCTTTTTTTTTTTTTTTTTTTGAGACGGAGTTTCACTCTGTTGCCCAGGCTGGAGTGGTGCAGTGGCGCGATCTCGGCTCACTGCAAACTCCGCATCCCGGGTTCACGCCATTCTCCTACCTCAGCCTCCTGAGTAGCTGGGACCACAGGCGCCCGCCACCACGCCTGGTTTTTTTGTATTTTTAGTAGAGATGGGATTTCACCATGTTAGCCAGGATGGTCTCTGTCTCCTGACCTCATGGTCTGCCTGCCTCGGCCTCCCAAAGTGCTGGGATTACAGGTGTGAACCACCGCGCCCGGCCTCCCTGCTCTTAGATGCTCCTGTCTCCTGCTACCTTGGAAGAAGGTGCCTGCTTCCCCTTCCGCCATGATTGTAAGTTTCCTGAGGCCTCCCCAGCCATGGGGAACTGTAAGTCAATCAAACCTCCTTGATTTATAAATTACCCAGTCTCAGGTATTTCTTTATAGCACTGTGAGAAAGGACTCATACAATAAGAGATAAAAATAAACCTCAGACTGTGTCTCCAACAAATTGCACCCCCTACACAACTAAGCACCTTTGCCTTACCTGACATTAGGCTAGAGTTACGGAGGATATAATAGTGTCCCTGTCCTCTCTGAATATGTAGTCCAATAGGCAGGATGCTGGCGCCAAGGAGAGTCAACCAAGGAAGGCTTCCTGGAGGCAGGGAGGTGTGGCACAGCAGATGTGGGCGTTGGAGCAGATTTGAGTTTGGATCTTGGCTCTGTTACATATTGACTGTGTGGCCTTAAACGAGTGCTACTCCTGGGGTTCTATGTCCTCAGCTGAACAAATGGGCTTTTGAGGGCTTCCTTAAGGGATGGCTGTGAGCACCCAGGGGGCCTCAGGTGTGAGCAGTTTCTATTGTGTCTCCAGGCCCAGCTGTTGCTTCTACAAGCATTATCTCTGGGAATCCTCAAAATTAACCAGAAAGGGAGGCAGATGAAATGAAGCCTCAGAGGATGCAGTGACCTGCTGGAGTGCTCACAGTCTTGGGGGTGAGGAAAGGAGGACTGAGGGAGGCCCTGGGGAGGGCTGGGGCTGGGGCTGCGCCATGGGCTGGGACTGGGGGCTAGAGCTGGGGCCGGGGGAGGGAGGACTGAAGGGATCCTGGGGAGATCTGGTCCTGGGAGGGCTGAGGCTGGGGCTTGAGGCTGTGTTTCAGTCCAAGCTGGCGTGATCTGTTTCTAAACCTGGGCTCAGGAGGAGACTCCAGGCATCACTCCCTGGGGCCAGAACCATGTCAGACTACTGGCCACAAGTCTGTTGCCCTTTCAGAGCGGAATTGGCCCTCCTGCCACCAATATGTTTCGTGTGGCCCCCCAGCTGGCTCTGGTCCTGTGAAAGCCCAGCAGCTTCCCTGCGGTTCCCTGGGGGTAATGGAGCCTCTGAAGCATGCCTTCTGGAGGGCCCAGTGCCTGCTTTTTTTTGAGACAGGGTCTTGCTGTGTTGCTCAGGCCCAGAAGATCCTCCCGCTTCAGCCTCCTGAGTAGCTGGGACCACAGGCACACGCCACCATGCCTGGCTAGTTTTTCCAATCTTTTGTTGAGACAGGGTCTCGCCATGTTGGTCAGGCTGGTCTCGAACTCCTGGGCTCAAGCGATCTGCCACCTCAGCCTCCCACTGTGCTGGGATTACATGAGCCACTGCTCCCAGCCTCAATGCCTGCTCTCTTTAGACTCCAAAGCATGAGCCTGTGTGTTCATGCAGGAGGCCATGGGGTGGCAGGGTGGTCACAGGAGGAGGAGGTCTGAGCTTTCACAGTCCTACTGCTCTGATGGGTGATACTGAGTCACTGACCCGGGATGTTCCCCGTCTGCTGGGGGAGATGGCCTTGTTCTTAGGGAGCTCCCAGGCTGCTGGAGGACGCACAGCTCCTATCACCGGGTTTGATGGGGAAGCCACGAGTCTGCTAGGGAGCCCTGACTCTGCTGTCCCTACCCCAGATGGGGTAAGATCTAATTTCTGTCCAGGGGGCGACTCTAATCTGCTGGGGGAGATAGTTCCCTGTCCTCAGAGGATTCTCCAATCCGATGGTGGAGATCCCCGGGCTGAAGTGGGAGTTCAACCCCGTGCCCTCGGTGAGCTCCCAGTCTGAATGGGAGACGGGTCTCCCAACCGTGAAAGAGACCCAATGATAAGACACTTAACAGAAACTTTTTAACAATGCAGACCTAATTGCAGCATTGCCGAACCACTCGAAACTCCTCATTTACACATTCCTGGGGAAATGGCAAATAGCAAGAATGTGTAAATTGAGGAAAATTAATATAATTACCCGAGCTATTTCTTGTCAGCTCTTCATCTCCACAGAAACCACAAAACCTTTCCTGGTGAGTGGCGGTCATTCTGGGCTCTCCACCTGAGACAGGAAACTGAGGCTCCTTCTCTGCATCGTGGGCCCTTCCAGGTGCCCAGTGTGTGGGTTCCAGAGGATCCTGGAGTTGGGAGACCTGGGTTCGAGTTCTGGCTCTGTCACTGGTCCGCTGAGTGATCCTCTGTGAGCCCAATCCTGTCCAGAAGCGCTGTGCTCTTTCTGGTTCCGGCGCTGGGATGTGTGCAGTCTACCTTCCATCACAGGAGTCATCACAGCCACACCCAGGGGGAGGTGCTATTATTGTCCCCACCTTACAGAGGAAACGGAGGTCAGGGAGGTGAAGTCACTTGCCCGGGGTCACATGGCACAGAAGCGGAGCCGGGGCTGTGGACTCATTACCATACCTTTAACCATGCCCCGACTGCTGCCCCTATCCTCGGTCAGAAAACAAAGCCTGTTTCCCAGCACCCCCCAACCTCCACCACTTTGCTGCCTGAGGACCCCATGTGAGAACAGGCGACATGTCAATACAAGCTGCAGAATGCTTGTGAACCCTGGGCCTCAGTTTCTTCTTCCAGAACATGGGGCTATTCACAGCATTCACTGCAGGGGCTGTTTCAAGGATGAAATGAACTGATTCATGTAAAATACTCAGCTCCCGGCCTCTAGTGGGCCCTCATTAACTTGATTATCACTGTCTCGAGCAGGGTCGGCCAGGTGTCTACCTGTATTCCAAGAGGCCCCTCTTTGTCTCTCGGAATACACACCCAGGCATAGGCATCTTGCTGAGTCCTCAGCACCTTCTTTTCTTTTCTTTTTTTTTTCTTTCCTGACAGTCTCACTCTGTTGCCCAGGCTGGAGTGCAGTGGTGTGATCCTGGCTCGCTGAAACCTCTGCCTCCTGGGTTCAAGCGATTCTCCTGCCTCAGCCTCCCGAGTAGCTGGGATTACAGGCACCCACCACCATACCCGGCTAATTTTTGTATTTTTAATAGAGTCAGGGTTTCACCATATTGGCCAGGCTGGTCTCAAACTCCTGATCTCAAGTGATCCACCTGCCTTGACCTCTCCCAAAGTGCTGGGATTACAGGCATGAGCCACTGTGCCCGGCTGCCCTTAGCACCTTCTTAAGAGTGGCCACAGCCCCTCTTAAGCTAGCTGGAGAGCCCTGCTGTCTGTGTAGAAACTTCTCTCCATTCTGCTGGCTTAGGGCATACAAACACTGTTGCCACTCACCAAGCATTTTTAGAAAACAAGGACAAAGTATAGTCGGCAGTGTACTGTCAAATACACATCCCATCATCACCCATACAGTGGTCCAGAGAGTGGATGGTGCGAATTTGCAGAAAACCCAGCTGGGTTTGGGCGAGTGTACCTATTCATTCAGCAAATGTCTACTGCTGGCTGCTGTGTGCCGGGCTCTGGGCTGGGCTCTGGCACCTGGGCAGTGGAGGGACAGACACAGCCCTACCCTCCTAGATCTGAGCCTCTAGCTTCATAGGTGAGACAGGCTTGAAAAGAGAAAGTTTGTTTGGGCACAGTGGCTCACACTTGTAATCCCAGCACTTTGGAAGGCCGAGGTGGGAGGATTGCTTGAGCCCAGGAGTTTGAGACCAGCCTGGCCAACATAGGGAGACCCTTGTCTCTATATACAATTAAAAAGTTAGCTGGGGGTGGTAGCACATGCCTGTGGTGCAGCTACTCGGGAGGCTGAGGTGGGAGGATCACCTGGACCCAGGAGGTTAAGACTGCAGTGAGTTGTGATTGTGCCACTGCACTCCAGTCTGGGGGACAGAGTGAAATCCTGTCTCAAAACAAAACAAAACAAAAGAAAGAAAGAAAAGAAAGAAAGAGAGAAAGAGAGAAAGAGAAAGAAAGAAAGAAAGAAAGAAAGAAAGAAAGAAAGAAAGAAAGAAAGAAAAAGAGAAAAAAGAAAGAAAGAAGGAAAGAAGGAAAGAAAGAAAGAAAGGGTTCAGGGAAAAGAATGCTGGTGGCTTTGGGGCCTCACAGATGTGGAGTCTCCCGCTTGGTTCCACTCCTGGGGTTTTACCCTTTACTGGACTCAGTTTTCCCCTCTGTAAGATGGTAGTAAGAGAACTTATCCTGGGCTGCTGCTCGAATTAGAGGAGACGATGTATACACAGTGCTCAGCACAGGGCCTGGTAAAGGGGAGGTGTGCCATCAACGGCAACTATTTTTAATGGTAATAACATTAATGGTGGGCCTGACCTGTTGTGAGTGTATGGTTGTGAGTGGGTGGGGCTGGTATGATGGGACTGAGCCTGGGGCTGGGGACCATTCTCTGCGAGGACCCCATCTGGAAGATGGAGAGATCCAGGTGCTCAGCTGCAGGGGAATTGGGCACCATGGTGGGGCTGGACTCTTTTCTCAAACCCAGGGCTGGGGGCTTGTGGCTTCAGGAACTGGGGTGTCAGGGGAGTGCTGTGACCCAGGGTGGCCAGGAATTCCTCAGCTCCCTTCTAGAAGGTGTTGTGAGTTCTTTCTCGTCTGAACCTAACTCTAAGGAGAAGATACAATCTTCTTCTCCTGTTATTGGATGACCAGGCATTTTTTCTTTGGCAAATCCAGGGCTGTGCATTTATTTTATTTATCTTTTTTTGTTTTGCTTCATTTTTCCTTTCTGAGGGCCATGCATTTATAGACTGTTTTGCATACACATGAGGGCCTATTTACATCCTATTCACATGTTTCTCTGGGTGTGAGGTTCAAGAGGCCCAAACTTAAAGTGTGTAAAACAAAATAAGTGTGTTGAGTCTACCCTTCTTCGCTGACCTGAACCCCACAGGCAGGGATGGGGGAGCTCAGAGGGGTGAGTGGTCCCCAAAGGATAGTTAGAGCAGGGAGGGACCCTGGGGTCAGCTCTTTCCTATGTAACTCTGGACCAGGGGAAACGGGAGCTTTGAGCACCTGGGTGCAAAGGAGCTAAAGAAGCTGAGATGAAACCACAGCACAAGGCATCCTTGGCTGCTCAGTACAGACCTCAGAACTGCGGACAGGTGTAGATGGGATGTGGTGGCACATGTTCTAGTAAGCCCTGGTTGTTCAGCACCTACTATGTGCCAGGCACTGCACCAGACTCTTCAGGAATGTTAGTGTAACAGTTAAAGAAAGAGGAAAGAAACACAAAAAGCAGCGCAACAGTCAAAGACAGCTTTATTTTGGAGAGTAAATCTGAGAGGGGCTTCTGACTGATTTTGGTCAGGAGGATTCTCTCTTACAGACTAAGGATATTTAAGGGTTTAGGAAGGGGAGAGCTTAGCACAGGCTCGGAATGTTTCCACGTGATGGAAAGTTGATTAAGATGTTGCAATGTCTCCGGTCGGAGCGGAGGCTATCTTGGGGTTGGTGTGTTTCTGGTGGGAGGGGGGTTTATCTTAGGATTGGAATGTTTCTGGTTATGCTGACATTAGCCATTAGGCTGATGTTTTGGGGCTGGATTTGGGCAGTTTTTAAATCAAGGTGAACTTAAAATAGTGGTGTTTGTCCAATATGGTGATGCACCTGCTCTGTCAGTTAGTTCACTGTCTTCTCAGAGACTTAGATGTGTGCTGCTTTCAAATCCATTTTAGAGACGAGCAAACTGAAGTTCAGAGACCCAAAGTGACCTATCCAAGGCCATGTAACTGCTCTTTGGAGGCCCTAGACTCAAACACAGGTCGATTTGGTTCCAGAACTTTTCTGTCTTGATTTAGGAGAGTAAGAAACCCAACCTCTGGCAGCCCTAGGAGCCGTGGGTGCACTGGCCTCCACGCCCTCCTCGGAATCTCCTGAACCTCCCTTTGTTCCCAGGGAAAGGACTTCTCTTCTTCTGTTTCACTGGATTGCCTCAGGTATGAGGAAGGCAGGAACAGTAGGAGCCCCTGAG
Organism: Chlorocebus sabaeus; assembly: GCF_047675955.1. Taxonomy (NCBI): domain Eukaryota; kingdom Metazoa; phylum Chordata; class Mammalia; order Primates; family Cercopithecidae; genus Chlorocebus; species Chlorocebus sabaeus. Next base: position 119,350,200 of record NC_132923.1, on the reverse strand, counting down.
CCTCCAGGTTTCCATGGCAATGTGGCAGGGTGGTGGGGCACCTCGTTATGAGAACATTCTGTGTCCTTTGAGAGATCCTGTGTCCCTTGAGGAAAGGAACTTCAGCCCCAGCCCCCAGCACAAGGCCTGGCCCCAAACAGGACCTCCACAGGTGCTTTTTGATGTACCCAACCCTCCCAGGGTGAGTTAAAGGTGGTGGAAGGTTCTTTGCCACTTCCCCACATTGAGAAGTGGAGTTTATTTTCCTTCTTCTTGAATCTGAGTTGGTCTTTGCTTGAACTGTGGAATATGATGGAAGGAGTGCTGTGCCAGTTCTGAGCCTGGCAACTTCTGCTTTCATGCTTTTGGGAACCCTGATACCAAAAGAAGTCTAAGTACCCTGATGGAGAAATTGTGGGCATACTCATGGAGACACAGAGGACCTGAGAGAGAGGCCTGGCACCCCTAGTTGGCCACCCCGCAGGCAGCACACATGGGGGAGTCATCTCGGATGCTGCTGCCTGGTCAAATGACCAGATGCCATCTTGTCGAGCAGAAGAACTACTCAGCTGAGCACAGAATCATGAGATCATCACAAAGCCTGCTGTTTTAAGATGCTCAGTTTTGGGGTGGTTTGTTCTGTGTGACCTCATCTCTCCTCTTTTGGTAGTAAAAGCATTCTTTTGAAATCCTCCCTCACCTGCTCACCTGGTGGGGCTGCCAATAAAAAACATACCCTGTCCCTTCACCCATAGGAGTGGCTGTGGGACCCAGGCCTGATCAGTAAAATGACTCACCCCTGGCAATAGCGATTGGTCCAGAGATGGGCATGTGACCCAAGAGGAACAAATCAGGGCCCTTCTCTGGCTTTTACATGTTCATCCTGGGTGAGAGAAGCTCTCAGATTTTTCTGGGATTGCTAAATCGGGAAGATGTAAACCCTGAATCAGTGTGGTCATGTCCCCCACCTCCATTCCCACCCCCACTCAGTATGGAGCAGTCCCAGCCACAGGAGAGGGAAGGGGGCCAAGACAGGGATAGAGTAGTGGTGGTGACACCTTTGGGCTCTTTGCTTCTGTGGGCCAGTTCTCCCTCTGGACTTTCCAGTTTCATGAGCCAATAAATGTTCTTTTTTCCTTAAGTTAGTTTGAGTTGATTTCTGTCACTGCAACTGATGGGATCCATTTCATGCCAATTCTGTTTCTTCGCCTTATCTTGCTAGAAATAGCATGGGCTGTGCTGTTCTCTGTCTCAGAGGCTCAGTTCTCATGGGAAAGGAAAGGAAATGTACACGTGCTCTGTCATAGGCCCCAGTGCTGGGTGCTTTCCTCTTTCCTCTTACCAAATGCTCACCGCTGCCTTCCAGGGAGGTGTGCCTCGTGACTGTTTTTCAGGGTAGGATGGTGGCAGGTCAGAGGCTAAGAGGCAGAGATCCATTGAGGTGGGGATCTGTGGTTCAGGATGCCCCAGTCCTCTCTCAAGGTGCAGTGGCCCTGCTCTGGGACAGAATGAAGCAGAGACTGGGTGGGGGAGGAGGGGGGAGGAAAGGGAATCCCATTAATTTTTCAAGTCCTAAATCAATTTAATGGGAGCCTCCGATGACTCTGATTTGATTTTTCATTTTCAGTATTACAATTATCTGCCCGATATTACCGGCAGCTCAAGCTTGAAATGGGACAACACGGCAGAGGCTGTCAGAAAGGGAATAGTACAAGATTACACCAATTATCGAATATTTTGCTAATTAGACACCCAATTCATCGCTCTCATTTACAGCAAGGGAAACAAATGCTTAGCACTATCATTGTTATTCTTCCTTGCTGAGCAGCAGTTCTCACCCCAGCTCTCCTTGGATCTTACATCCCATGGAGAACTTCAGTTTCAGGATCCTTCATCCCTGCAATACTGGACTGTTTAGAATCAGGGAACCCCTGACATCTACCCTTAGGTCTTCTGGCTGCTCTCTGAGGAGACAGAATGCAGATGGTTCCAGTGAGCTCACTCCATGGGATGACACTGTGCCAGAATGCAGGATGCGTGGTGACAAATTTCAGGTACCCCAAACCGAAGATCAGGTGGCTCAGAGGAGAATCTGTGGAGGGAATCAGGCTGGGAGGTGTTCAGGGTCAGAAACCTTCCTTCTCTTTTACAGATGGGGGAAACTGAGGCTCAAAGAGGGATACCACTTGGTTAAGGTGCCACAGATGGTTGTGACCGACCTATGCCTGAACCCCAGCTCCCCTGGCCTCTAAGCTGACAGTCTTTCCACCCACTGCGTGTGGCCAATGTGACCTCAAGTTTGTTTAAATCTCCTCTGCAACTGACCATGTTGGTAAATCTGGATCAGAGAGGAAACAGAATCGTCCAACGTGTACAGGCGCTGGCTCTACCTGCTATCTGCAGGCCCACACATCTGCACGCTGCACTTCTTAGCACATTCATGGGCCTTTCTGTGGGGTCGGGAGATCTGTGTTCAAACCCTACATCTGCCACTTACCAGCTGTGTGACCTTGGCCAAATTTGTTAACCCTTTGAACCCTAAAAGGAGCAGAGCAGCACGAGAGAGGCTCAGGAAACCAGGCTTGAACGGTTTAGCTAAAAGAGCCACTTTCCAAATGGACGCCCCAGGCTCAGAGAGGAGGGCTTCCATGGTTTCACTTCAGTGGCGAAAATAACTGCTCTGATGTATCCAGGGCCCACCATGACTCCATCCAGGCAGGTGCCAAATCCAAACGCTTTATCTGTGTTTTCTGGTTTTTTTTTTTTTTGAGTCTGGCTCTGTTGCCCAGGCTGAATTGCAGTGGCGTGATCTCGACTCACTGCAAGCTCCGCCTCCCGGGTTCATGCCATTCTCCTGTCTCAGCCTCCCGAGTAGCTGGGATTACAGACGCCCGCCACCATGCTGGGCTAATTTTAGCATTTTTAGTAGAGATGGGATTTCGCCATGTTTGCCAGGCTGGTCTCAAACTCCCAACCTCAGGTGATCCACCCCCCTCAGCCTCCCAAAGTGCTAGGATTACAGGCATGAGCCACTGTGCCCGGCCTATGTGTGTTTTCTTACTTAACTAGTGCAGGGAGGCAGGACTGTTATGCTCATTTTACAGCTGAGAAAACTGAGGCTGTCAGGAACCAGGTGACTAGATGCCCGTGGCACATGGTAAAGCCAAGACTGAAGCCCCGCTTGTTTCCAGAAACCATTAGGACAAGATGGATTCCCTGGGTCCTTCAGCCTGCCGAGGATAAAATGCTTCTGGGCTGGGGGGACGGTGTGTCCCGGAGACACTGCTGGCAAAGCCCATTCACCACTTCCTAGCTCCTGGTCCTCAGAGCTCAGCCCTCAGGACAGTTTGCTCCTGGAAACATGGTCAGCTCTGCTCTGATGAACTTCATTATCTTTATCAAATTAATTTACACAAACCAGTATGGCCACTTAATGAAGACATTTCCCAGGGCCCTGTGCAGGCTGCTTAATGAGGCAGGAGCGGCTGGACTCAGGTTCCAAGTGTCCTGGGGTGAAGAGGAGAGCGGAGCTGTCGCCGTGACTGTGGCTGCCGTAGGGTTCCTGCTCTGCCCCCGTTCAGGGCTGTGAATGATCACCGCTGGTCATTTCCTCCTTCCCGCTGCCAAAGTCCTCACTTTGCCAGGTGCCAGTTTATCACTCCAGGACTGCTTGAGCAGGTGGATGTGCTGCAACCTGCAGTACCTGGGAGGCCTTCCTTTATTCTAGCACAGATAGATTCCTTGCTCCAAGCTCCTCCTTGTTAACTTCGTAAGTGACCAAGATATGACTTTCTTTTGTGCCTGCTAATGGCTCAGCCCTACAGCAGAATGCCCCCAATTTGGTAAATGAACTTCTTTTCTTTCTGTAAATGAGATTTTTAAGATGGGAGGAGAAGACAGGCGAGACTGAAAGTCGAGAGGCCAATGCGGAGCTGTGGCGGCTCCGGGTGAGCAAGGGTGGCTGTCATGACGGGGAAGGAAGACAGGGAGCTGCCGGAGACCTGCTCCTTAGGAGGAGTGGGGGACGGGGTGCAGGTAGCCTCATTTCCGGCTTGAGCAACTGGACAGAGAATGATCAGCCTTGCCAATTCATTCATTCATTCATTCATTCACTCATTCAATACTCACTTACCAAATACACATGTGAATATACACACATATGCCCACCTATTGTATGCCAGGCCATGGGTGCCAAGTACCGTTCATGAAGCCATGAACAAAACACACCAAATCACTGTCTTCACAGACCCAACATTCTAGTAAGAATTTACTCTTAAACTTCTCACTTAGGATTTTAAAATTTTGAGTCTTGGGTTCACCCAATCTTAAAACCAGAGACTCTTCACTGTGACCATTTAACTTGCACCCAATGAGCACAGACCTCATGCATAGTCTCCCTCAGTCCTCACAACAACCCTGTGTGGTGGATCCTAGGATTGTCCCCATTTTACAGATGATGCCATTGAGGCTTAAGGAGAGCGAGTTACTTTGGCCAAGTTCACGCGGCCCTGCAGCCAGGATTTGGCCCAGGCCTATCAGACACTTCTGTTCCCCTCTGCTGCCTCCCTCATCTCACAACTTGGGGTAACTTTCAACAGGCACCGCAGACTGTCTGTTGAAAGGGACTGTCCTCCCTGCGTGCAGAATCTGCTGTGATATCTCACAAATGAGGCCATGCAGCCCTCACATGTCCTGATCCTCAAGCACTCAGGGCCTTGCCTCTCCACCCAAGCCCCTTCCTCACCATACCAGCTACTTCCATCCCCACTTGACCGGGTGCTTCTCTTCCTCACTCAGCCAGGCTCTTGTAGCCGGCACCCCTGAGTCCCCTACTCTTTGTCTTCACCCTTTCTCCCAGCCTGCTGGATCGGCTTATGTTGGCGGTAGAGCCGTCCCTGGTCACAGGAAGGAGGGAATAATGACATAGAAAACAATACACACTGGCCCTGTGGCAGGCTTAGTAAGGGCCTAGTACGCGCCATGCCCTGCCTCACCGAATCCTCCCAGGTGAGTACCGTCATTATTTCCATTGGATAGTGCAGGGAATGAGGCTAGGGAAGGGAAGTGTCTTGCCAGGGGCACACAGAAAGTAAATGGCAGAGGTGGGAATGGAACCCAGAACCGTGGCTCCAGAGTCTACATACATAACCAGTGATGACGTGGGGAGTCCGGAAGCTGGGCTGGCCACGTGTGTTCTCCCAGGAGAACTCCTGACTCAGCGATGCTCCATAAGATGGGCCCAGGTCAGACACAGTGGCTCATGCCTGTAATCCCAGCACTGTGGGAGGCAGGAGGCAGAAGCAAGAGGATCACTTGAGCCCAGGAGTTCGAGACCAGCCTGGGCAACATATCAAGACCCTGTCTGTAGAAATGATTTGAAAAATTAGCTGGGCATGGTGGCATGTGCCTTTAGTCCCAGCTCCTCAGGAGGCTGAGGGAGGAGGATCGCTTGAGCCCAGGAAGTTTGAGGCTGCAGTGAGCTATGATCATGCCACTGCACCATGGCCTGCGTGACTGAATGAGACCCTGACACTAGAGAAGAAAACAAAAAGAAAAGATGGGCCTGATCTGTAAACAGCTGCTTGATTTGCAGTAAGGGAGGTGGGGAAGAAGGTTGGAGTGGCCTGCTGATACAGCAGCCTGCTGATGGAACAGCTGGCCTCTGCTCAGCAGCAAAGAACTCTGTGGCCAGCGCCTCCCTCCTGAGGCCTCAGGAGGCCAGAAGTCCCACAAATGTTACTGGAGTCTTATTCCACTGTGATTCTCCCATCTGAAGCAGGCTTTCCTCCCAATCTCATCTTTCTCTCTTTCTTTCCTTCCTTCGTTCCTTCCTTCGTTCCTTCCTTCCTTCCTTCCTTCCTTCTTTCTTTCCTTCCTTTCTTTTTTTTTGAGACGGAGTCTCGCTCTGTTGTCCAGGCTGGAGTGCAGTGGCACAACCTCAGCTCACTGCAAGCTCCACCTCCTGGGTTGACGCTGTTCTCTTGCCTCAGCCTCCGGAGTAGCTGGGATTACAGGTACCTGCAACCACGCCCGGCTAATTTTTGTATTTTTTGTAGAGACAGGGTTTCACTTTGTTAGCCAGGATGGTCTCAATTTCCTGACCTTGTGATCTGCCCGCCTCAGCCTCCCAAAGTGCTGGGATTACAGCCACCACTCCAGGCCTCTTTCTTTCTTTCTTCTTTCTTTCCTTCTTTCTCTCCCTCTTCCTTCCTTCCTTCTTTCCTTTCTTGCCTCCTTCCTTCCTTCCTTCCTTCCTTCCTTCCTTCCTTCCTTCCTTCCTTCCTTCCTTCCTTCCTTCCTCCCTCCCTCCCCCCTCCCCCCCCCCCTTTCTCTTGTTCTGTTGCCCAGGCTGGAGTGCAGTGGTGCAGTTTCGGCTCACTGCAACCTCCACTTCCCGGGTTCAAGTGATTCTCCTGACTCAGATTCCCGAGTAGCTGGGATTACAGGCATAGCCACGCTCGGCTAATTTTTGTATTTTTAGTAGAGATGACATTTTGCCATGTTGCCCAGGCTGGTCTTGAACTCCTGGCCTCAATTGATCTGCCCACCTTGGCCTCCCAAAGTGCTGAGATTTTACAGGCATGAGCCACCATGCCTGGCCCCAATCTCATTTTTCTATCACTGATCAGTTTTAAAATTATCATGACTCTCGGTTTACTTTTTTTTTACTTGCGTGTTTTTTTTCCTCTAGAATGTAAGCTTCAATCAGGCAAGGACTTCTTCTTGTTCACTTGAAGCTGAAGCCCCAGCATGTACAATCTTGTGCTGGGTCGCTGGTTCATCAGCAGAGAGGAGCATTGATTCTCTTTGGAAAAGACGATCTATCTACACCCCTGGAACTGTGGCACAGTCTCATGGAGGGCCTGCTTCCATCTGGGTCAATGGTGACAAAACGAATAAACGTGGACGATCTATCTATACCCCTGGAACTGTGGCACAGTGTCACGGAGGGCCTGCTTCCATTTGGGTCAATGGTGACAAAACGAATAAACGTGAGCCACCATCAGGTGGGGCCAGATGCCCCTTCTTTCTGTCCCAGCCTTAGCGCTGCCATGGCTGCCTTCTCCTCCTCCATGCAAGCCCCACCTCCATCTGTGATGTCAGCATGGCTGCCCCTGGGATCCCAGCCTGGTTTGCCTTTAAATTTTACAACCTTGTTTATGCAGCTTGAGGCCCGTGCACTAAAGACCACACGCTCCATTGAACATTTATGGCTGCAAATGGCTCCTCCGTGTGGGCAAGGGAGGGGCTGCGCGTGCTTAGGGCGAGGCGGCTGGGATAGGGAGGCCGCTGGCTCTCAGCCTCCGCTTCTTTCTCTTAGGATTCCTCCTTTGGCTGACTCCCCCAGTCTTATTCGTGATGACATTGCTCAGTTCACATTGTACAAGCCCAGGTCTGGGCACTGCTAGGCATGGGATAGAGGTGAACAGATGTTAGCCACTGTCTTAGGTGGCTGCAAGGGGGCATGAGGATTTGGGTACAATCTGTGCTCCCAGGAGAAAGAGCAAGGGAGTGGGGGAAACGGGGGAGGTGCTGGGGAGGTGGGAGCAGCCAAGCCAGGGTGTGATTTCCAGAAAAGCCCCACAGAGAGTGGCCTCAGCCTCATACCGTCGGGCACTCTGGAGTTGGTCCCAACTCAGGGGCATGTCAGTCACTGGCCAAGGGCCAGGCTTTGGGGTGTCGACTCCCACACAGCTCAGCTCCCTGAAGATGTGGGTACGGTGCTGGTGTGAGCTGCTGAAGAGTTGCAGAGGCAGCCGCTGGAGGGGAGGCCGAGGTCAGCAGCAAGGCTCACAGGGACGGCAAAGGGATGGGAAGCAACGCTCGACGGGCTCAGCCGCAGGTGCTGACGGGTTCACAGGCAGGTGGCAGAAGGCAGCCAAATAAATGAGACAATACGGCGCCCTCCCCACGACCACACACACACCACTCATGCCTGTGAGTGCTCAGAATGCGCTGGGTCTCACGCTGCGCGTTGTACGTGTCCCGTGACGCCTCACGAGGATGCTCTCTGGCAGACACTGGTATTATTATTCTTATTTTACAGGTGAGGACATGGAAGCACAGGGAGGTTATTCCACTCACCCAAAGACAAACAGCTAATCGGTGAGAGCTGAGACTTGGACCCCAAAACCTATACTTAACTATTTTACAGTTCTGGGCATCAGGGGATCTCATATAGGAAGCCCCTAACCCTGCCCGGGTAGAGGTCAGGGAGGTCCTCCTGGAGGAGGGGGGTCCTGGCAGCAACTTGCTGGATTTGGTGTTCCCTGTTGGTTGGTCAGTGGCTAGACAGTTATTCAATGAGCTCTGAGAATGGGCTGGGCCCTGCTCCAGGCCCTGGTTGGACAGCAGGGAACAAGACTTGGGGAAATGACTCCCGAGAAAATGGACATGTGTGGCCCTGGGTTCTGGGAAGGCAGGGAGGGAAGACAAGTACCAGAGGCACAGTGAGGGTCTCTCTGGAGCCACAGGGAGAGGGGAGGGATGCACAGGCCTGCAGTGCTGCAGGGCCTGAGCCTGTGGCTGCTTCTGGCCAGGAAAGAAACCAACATTACCTAAAGAACTTATTCATGTAACCAAATACCACCTGTTTCCCAAAAACCTATGGAAATAAAAAATTAAAAAAAAAAAAGTAAGCAACAACAAAATAAATAAACAAATAAATAATTTTTAAAAATAATTTAAAAAACCTCACAATACTGAGTGTTTGCAAAGTGCCAGGAGCCACCCTAAAAACAGTCCTGTGGGGTGCAGCCATTGTCATCTGCAGTTTCAGACAAGGAGAGGAGTTGCAGAGGTGAAGGGGCTGCTGGTGGTGCGGCTGGTTGGTGGCTGAGCCAGGGGCTGGGTATGTTGCTGGGAGGAACAGAGGAGACCCTGGGGGATCGATAGTTGTGGGGAGAGAGGAAGGCTGAGGAGGGGAAGGGATGTAAACTTAAATTGCTTTTAGAGGTGCTGGGTGTCTGCAGAGATGGTTCCCCCATCATCCCAAGGTGCTTGTAAATTGTCGCCTCTGCCTCCGATAGCCTCCTCAGAGGAGAGAGAGTGTCTGGCTTCCCCACCTTGGTGTTTCTGCATCCTGAGAAACTCACTGCCCGGAAGCTCCGGGCCCTCCCCACCTTGTCAGACACAGGCTCTGCTGGGAGGGGCCTCCAGCCTCCAGCTTTGCAGCAGAAGCTCAGAGCTGCCCAGCGGGGACCAAAAGGTGGAAACAGACCTGGGATCTAACCTCTACAGCACCCCCTGCTGGCTGGGAAATAGGGACATGTCATGTTCCTCTATGAGCCTCAGTTTCCTCATCTGTCCAATGGGTATGCTAAGCCTCTCAGGCCTGCCCTGGCCTTGCAGAGGGGGTAGGAGAGCAGGATTTCCCATCTCAGGCCTCAGAGACAAATGCGGGTGTCAAACACTGCCGGCTTTCCCTGCCCAGCTGTGGGGCCTTGGGCGAGTCACACAATTCTCGGAGTCCCAGTTTCTGCAGTGGTCCTGCTAAGTCACCAGGAAGCCTGTTTACTGGTGTCCGAGGTGAGGGAATCCCCCCCAATATCTCTTTTTGGATCAATTTCTGGAACATTCCAGGTCTTTCTAGGTCTTTTCAGGCCCTTGGCCACTGCCCTGGCTGTGTGCTCACAGCCTGTGTGGGAATCGGGAGGCGCTCCTACTGGACCTGAAGGAACTGCCTCGAGGGGAGGATGTGAAGTCGGGGGCAGAGGCTCCTCACTTTCTTGTCCAGCTTCCCAGGAGTCAGAGACTGGAGCCCTAGACGAGAGGCCTCGACTCCTCAGTCTCTTCCCCCCAACCTGCATGGGCCTCCTCCTCACCAATCCTCTTGGCCATTTACTCTTCATCGGCTCCACTATTTCTCTCTCTCAAGCTGCAGCAACCAGAACTGAGGTCTAACTGTATATCAATCACACCAACAATAACCATAATGAAGTCGATGTTTGCTCCTGAACCCGCAGTCCTGTCTGCTCGGGGGTTGCCTGTGTTACTTCTCCTTTTGGGTGAATCACCAGCTCACCGATGCCCCTCACCATCTTGCATGCTAGCTCACACCTGTGTAGAGAGCCTGGGCCCTGGTGTCAGACAGACCTGGGCTCAGATGCGGGTCCTGCCACCTGCCACGGTGGCCCTGGGGCCTTTGACCTCCCCATGCCAGTCCTCAGTTTCTTCATTGGTCAAGACTGGAGCGTGGTGATGGCCTTCTGCTGAGTGTTACGCTTCTTAGGCGCAGCAGGGCTTATGACTCACGCATCTAGGAGAGCGTGGGGCATGTGATCCATCCGTCCACTGCAGAACTCAGCCACGTGTAGTCGCTCCTGCCCTTAGGGAACTTGCTCCTGGGTTCAAGGAGGTAAAACACAAAACACAATTGACAAGTAAGTGATAATTCAGATCGGTGTGGTAGACACACAAGGTGACTCAAACTCTCCCCTACCCCCAAGAAGCTCACAGCCAAGCATGGGAGACAGGAAACAACATTTTAAATAAAATTATGGTCACAACGTCTTTAATAAATACTAAGGATAATCTGTTGAGTATTTATTACAGGCTAGGAACTTTAGAGAGCTTTACATGGATTTTATTTTAATTCTCACAAACCCTGAGAAGACAGATGTTATTATCCTTAAGTTACGGCTAGGCAAACTGAGCCTCAGAGAGGCAAAGTCCCTTGCCCAGGTTCACACAGGGGAGCACAGAGCAGATGGAACTGAGCTTTGAACCCAGATCTGCCTGATATGGAGGCCCATGCTTTTAGTTTGCCTGCTGTATCCCTCTGTGCACAAGTCTGTGATCTTCCAAATGCCATTTCTGTGCCAAACGAGGCCCTGTTTCTGCATTAATACCCATCCCGATTACTGCAGTGTTAGTTGCAAGTGTCAGAAAATCCAATTCAAAGGGCTTAAATAATAAAGATAATTCCCTGGCTTACATAACTGAAAAAGAGGTGGTAGTGTCTGCTTCAGGCAAGGATTGATCCAGCCGCTAATGCATTGATTGGTATGAATAGGACCAGTGAGTTTTCTTTTTTTCCATTTCTTGGCACTGCTTCCTCAGTGTCAGCACCATTCACAGCAGGCATGCCCCTTCTGCCTCCAAGAGAGTCACCAGCAGCTTCCTCCTCCACATCTGTGAGTAAATGAGAGGGTCTACTCCACCAATAGCTCAAATCCTAGTTTCAGGATTTGACCTATCGTTGGTCAGACTAGGGACATAGGCCCATTCCTGAGCCAATCACTGTGGCTGGAGAGGTGGGAGACACTGACTGGTCTAAGCCAGTCAGCTCTTTCAAGGCCAAACTGCATGGGCAAGAAATTTAGGACAAGGGGAGGAAGAAGGAAGAGAAAAGAGAATATCAAGGAGGCAAATGACAAATAAATACCCACTCCTTTCTTCCTACGAGACAGATATTATTCCCCCCATTTCATGGAGGAGGAAACTGATGATCAGAGCAGCCAAGAAACAGGATGGCGTTCTCTGCTGGGTGAGGGAGTGTTCCCTGGAGAGGAGATCCGGCTTGCCATTGTGGGTTTCTTACAGCAGAAATCCTGTGTGTACACACATGCTGAACAAGGCACATGCAGTCTTCACACTTCTTTCCCCAAATCCACTGTTGTACCTCACTCTGGAAAACAAAGAATACAAATGGAGATGAGGTTAATTTTTGCTCCTCGAATTGGCAAAGGTGAATAAAACCATGTTTCTTGGGCTGGGTGTGGTGGTTCACGCCTGTAATCCCAGCACTTTGGGAGGCTGAGGTGGGTGGACTACCTGAGGCTGGGAGTTCGAGACCAGCCTGACCAACATGGAGAAACCCTGTCTCTACTAATAATACAAAAATTAGCTGGACATGGTGGCGTGTGCCTGTAATCCCAGCTACTTGGGAGGCTGAGGCACGAGAATTGCTTGAACTCAGAAGGTGGAGGTTGTGGCGAGCCGTGATCATGCCATTGCCCTCCAGCCTGGGCAACAAGAGTGAAACTCCATCTCAAAAACAAACAAACAAACAAACAACGAACAAAAAACCATGTTTCTTGATGCTGGGGAGTGTGGAGTGATGCAGGCTGTTTATTCCTGCCTGGTAACGTAGAGATTAATATGAGCTTTCATGAGCTTTCTGGAAATGAGAGCTTCTATATTGTATTAATAGTCTTGAGCATTTTGTACTCTTTGACTTCCAGAAATTTTATTTCCAGGAATTCATGTTGAGATGATGGGAGAGATGGACATTGAATGATACATAAAGCCATCCATGACTGTGTTACTTGTAGCAGGGGAAACCTGGCACCACCATCATCTTGATTTTTTACACTTACTTGTCAGCAGTATCCATCTCAGTCCACCAACTGCCATGTGTAAGAAAAATGCAACCCTCTTTATTGTTTTAGGACTGAGTTTAATTTTTATTTCAAGACTCTGAGATGACCAAGCGACAAAAACCTAGTCTCTGTCAGCTCAGGGACCCCCCACCACATTTCCCCCGTTGGATTGCATCTTGCCCTGGCATCTGTGAGGTTCTTGGCGTGGTGTGGTTGTCAGTCTTTGATCCGTTTGGTCACCGCTTGTGCCTCTCCATTCCTGATCCTACAGGCTCTTCTGGTCCCACGGCTCTCTGTGCATAGAAAACATTCTTCGTCTGGGATGTGAGAATGTAGCGGGCAGTCAGGCCCTCTGCGTGGACCCCACAGGTGGTCAAGCAGTCATTTCCTCTGCTCTTGTGCTGTGCTGATGCATGGACTGTGGGGTCTCCTTGCTTCCTTTGGGAATGACAGCGTAGACTCCCTCTGTCTCAGATCCCCACGCTTTCATGGAAGTTTGGGGATTCCTTAGCTGGTCAAGGGTAATAGCCATTGCTTTTACATGAACCTCCTGATTTCTTCCACATTTTCTGCCTGTGTCAGAAGCTAGGCAGTTAGCACAGAATGCCCCAGCTGCCTGGACTTTTTGGGGGTGGGGTGGGGCACGAAGAAGACTCTGGAGGAACCTCGGTTAGAACCCCAAATAAGAACAGCTAGTATTTATTGAGCATTTGCTAGATGCCAGACTCTATTCTAACTGATTTCCATGAATTGCTCATTTATTTGTTGTGAAACCTTCTTTGATAGTAGAAGAAACTAAAGCACAGATAGGGGAAGTCACTCATCCAAGGCCACACAGCTGGGAATGGTAGGACGGGGCTTTGAACCTAGGCGGTCCAATTCCACACTTTCTGCTCCCAACCATTCCCTCCCGCGGCCAGCAGGGGCTGTGAGGGGTGTTGGCGCTGAGAGCAGGGCTGAAGAGGTTTAGGGGCTCAGAGCTGGTCTAGAGGAGGAAAGAAGTTCAGGGTCAGCCCCCTTTCCTGCTCCCTGCTGCTGTGAACTGCCTGCGCCTAGAAAGGGCTGAGCCACTCTTTGAGAAGTGCATGGGCCAGTGTTCTGCTGCAGCAACTAAAGCTCAAGCCCGCTGGCCTTGACCTTGGCTCTGCCTATGGAGTTGCTGCATGACCCACCTTGAGGCTTCTTGCAGCAGATGCATTTTGCATGGGGGCCGTGGAGGCTAGCTAGCTCCTTCCATGGTGGGGCTAGGAAATCCAGCCTCCTTCCACCCCTACATCCAGCCCCACTCCTGTCTGAGGTGGGGGGTGGAATCCTGAGCACCTACTGTTGTATTCTGTCTCTATACGCCATCTCATCGGATCTTCCCACCAGCCCTATGTGATGATTCATCTTAAACAGTTGAGAAAACAGGCTCAGAGAGGTGAAGACACTTACCCCCATCACACAGCCAGTGGGAGGGGGAGCATGGGGTTGAACCCCGCCTGACTCATGCTCATCCCACTCCATTAGGGGGCGTGAATAGGAGGTGTGGTCCCTGCCCTTAGACTTCTAGCACTGACAGGGTCCTTTGGGGAATGAGGCCAGAGTTTGGGTTATGAGGTTGGAGGTAAAGAGGGGGCAAGGGCTTAGCTGTTTGCTGATGAATCCAGGAAAACTTTCTATTGGGATTCTTTTCAAAGGACCTGCTTGAGGCTGGGCATGGTGGCTCACACCTGTAATCCCAGCACTTTGGGAGGCTGAGGTGGGTGGATCACCTGAGGTCAGGAGTTCGAGACCAGCCTGGCCAACATGGTGGAACCCCGTCTGTACTAAAAATACAAAAATTAGCTGGGCGTGGTGGCAGGTGCCTGTAATCCTAACTACTTGGGAGGCTGAGGAAGGAGAATTGCTTGAACCCAGGAGGTGGAGGTTGCAGTGAGCTGAGATCGTGCCATTGCACTTCAGCCTGACCAACAAGAGCAAAACTCTCTCAAAAACAAACAAACAAACAAAAAACACACCTGTTTGAATGAGAAAGGAAGGTCTGCCATTGTGTTCCGATGATGAACTTTGGAGTCGCACAGACCTGGGTTTGAATCCCAGCTCTACCCATTTCCAGGTTGGTGGTTTTGAACAAGTTCCTTATCTTCTCTGGTCTTGGGCTTTGTATCTGAACAATGGGTATAATAATGCCTCCTCTGACCCTAGAGAAGTAACAGTATACAATGTCCACATACAGACTTAGCTGAAATCAACGAGCTCTCACTATCTACTAGGCCCCAACCTAACCCTTCCCACCTCTAACTTCATTTACTCCTCATCACACCCCATGGGGTGGATACTCAGAGTTGAGTCACCTGCCTGAGGTCATGCAGTGTGGAGGTGGCAGAGCTGGGGTTCTGTGGCCTGCCTGAGCTCCTCTTGCCTTCTCTTTCTCAGTCCCACTCACGCTTGGCTGTGCTGTGACTGCACTGGTTCTGAGCCTGTGAAGAGCTCTGAGGTGAAGCCGGATTCAGGATTCTGCAGGGATTCTCTAGCAGCCTCCGTTATTCCCTGGGAGAGCTGGGGGCTCAGGGTGTGGGTCCTCTTGACTCTCTCCCTGGGGCATAAATAACCCTTTGCCTCAAGCCTTTTTTTATTTTGAGACAGAGTCTCGTCCAGTTGCTCAGGCTGGAGTGCAGAGGTGCAATCTCAGCTCACTGCAGCCTCCGCCTCCTGGGATCGAGAAATTCTCCTACCTCAGCCTCCCAAGTAGCTGGGATTATAGGCATGTACCACCATGCCTAGCTCATTTTCTTATTTTTAGTAGAGATGGCGTGTCACCATGTTGGCCAGGCTGGTCTCGAACTCCTGGCCTCAGGTGATCCACCCACCTCAGCTTCCCAAAGTGCTGGGATTACAGGTGTGAGCCACTGTGCCCGGCCTCAAACAGGTCCTTTGAAAAGAATCCCTATAGAAAGTTTTCCTGGATTCGTCCTGGCCTTAAATGATCCACCCACTTCAGCCTCCCAAAGTGCTGGGATTACAAGCGTGAGCCACCACACCTGGTCCCTCAAAGTTTTTTAATCCCTCAAGCTTGTAGAATGTTCCCTACTGGGGCAATGATACTCTCCTGGAGCTTGCCAGGGAGCTGGGCTTCAGAAGACATTCAGCTGGTGCTCCCAGCCCCCACTCCGCCTGGTGGCTGACGGTGTGGCCTGGCCCTGAGATGGCCAGCTGGTGGCTGTTGGTGGGCCCTGGGGTATCCCCAGAAGACTCCCCGTAAGCCTGCCTGGCAGGCAGTGCCAAAGGCACATCGCCCCAGAGACTCATTTTGTGGAGCTTATATCTCTCTGTTGGGGTCCTGCATCCCAAAGGCAGACCCCAAGACAGGGCTTGGCACAGGTAGTTTATGTGGGGCTTGATTCTGGGGACCAGGGGAAGAGAAGAGAGAAGGATTCAAGTGCTACAAGTTAGTCTTTGGTGTGGGGGATGGTGCTCCCTCTTGCTGGAACATTCTGAGAAACCTCAGGAAATGCATCTTTTAACTGTCCACCGGGGGGATGGAACATTTACCCACCAGCCTGCGTCCCTGCCAGTAGAGGTGGCCCCATGGGTGTTAACTCCCCTGAGTCTGGACTGTGAATCTGTGAGTCCCTTGGCTGCTTCAGAGAAGGAGTTTCGAGTGCTGTGAGGAGACCCTTGCAAGATGTTGCTGGAGGTCTGTGTAGAATTGGTCCCTGCAGCAGCGGCTGGAGAAGGCATGGCAGGGGCAGTGAGAGGAGTTACAGAGGGGTAGAATCCCCCAGTGTCCCCGGCTTTTTTTCTGTGTCCCGACCAAAACTCAGAGTGCCTTGACCCGGGGCCTGTGACCCAGCCAGCTCCAAGTTTTTCCACAGCAGGTTTGAACACAAACTAGGGCCTTGAACATTCCTAGGCACCGACAAAGATATCTAGGGTTACGAGAAAGAAATTGGCCGAACTCTTAGCTAAATTTCTTAAGCCCTCATATAAATTCCATACCTCACCCCCTCGCTGCTGACATAACCTCGGCAGATGCCCCTTTTCTCTCACGGTCCCTCAGAGGATTGCCATAGCACTTTGTAAGTTCCCTAATGAGTGCTTTGCAGGCACTACCCTGGTGTTCAGGGCTTCTTTTTTTTGCAATCTCTGGCACTGTCTCAGTAGAGCTCGGGGCACTCCTTTGTGGAAACTCCCCTGCCATTGTTTTTTGGGCTGATTCCAGCTATGGATTTGCAGGGACAAAACAATAGGCGTGAAGGAGGGTGCACACTTCATCTCTGCCTCACTGGGTCACTCAGTCCCCCCGCCCCTGGCCTGGGAGTGCTGAGGGGGTACCCTGCAGTAATAGTCCCTCTCAGTCCCTAGACTCGAAGAACACAGCTGAACTTCCATGTTTTTGTGTCTTCCATGCTTCCATGTTTTTTGGAGATGGAGTCTTGCTCTGTCACCCAGGCTGGAGTGCAGTGGCACGATCTGGGCTCACTAGAACCTCTCAAGTTCAAGCGACTCCCCTGCCTCAACCTCCAGAGTAGCTGGGATTACAGGTATGCACCACCACACCTTGTTAATTTTTGTATTTTTAGTAGAGTTGGGGTTTTGCTACGTAGGCCAGGTTGGTCTTAAACTCCTGACCTCAAGTCATTCACCCACCTCAGTCTCCCAAAGTGCTGGGATTACAGGCGTGAGTCACCATGCCTGGCTCTTGTCTTTTCTCCTTTCCCTTCCCTTCCCTTCCCTTCCCTTCCCTTCCCTTCCCTTCCCTTCCCTTCCCTTCCCTTCCCTTCCCTTCCCTTCCCTTCCCTTCCCTTCCCTTCCCTTCCCTTCCCTTCCCTTCCCTCCCCTCCCCTCCCCTCCCCTCCCCTCCGCTTCCTTTCCTTTCCTTCCTCTTTTGAGACTGGGTCTTGCTCTGTCACCAGTGTATTAGTCCGTTGTCATACTGCTGTTAAAGGCATACCTGAAACCGGGAAGAAAAAGAGGTTTAATTGGACTTACAGTTCCATGTGACTGGGGAGGCCTCAGAATCATGGCAGGAGGTGAAAGGCACTTCTTACATGGTGGTGGCAAAAGAAAATGAGGAAGACTCAAAAACGGAAACCTCTGATAAACCCATCAGACCTCATGAGACTTATTCACTATCACAAGAATACCATGGGAAAGACTGGCCCCCATGATTCAATTACCTCCCCCTGGGTCCCACCCACAACATAGGAGAATTCTGGGAGATACAATTTAAGTGGAGATTTGGGTGGGGACACAGCCAAACCATATCACCAGGCTGAAGTGCAGTGGCATAATCACAGCTCACTGCATCCTTGTACTCCTGGGCTCACGTCACCCTCTCCCCTCCGAGCAGTGGGACTACGGGCTTGAGCCACCACGTCTGGCTATTTTTTTTTTTTTTGAGAAGGGGGAGCTCTTGCTGCTTTGCCAAGGCTGGTCTCGAACTCCTGGCCTCAAGCGGTCTTCCCTCCCAAAATGCTGGGATTACAGGTGTGAGCCACTACACCCGGCCACTTTAACATCTTATTTGATCCTCCGAATTCTACAAGACAGTCGTTACTTCCCTCTGCATTTTACAGGGGAGGAAACCAGACTCAAGGAAGTAAAGAAACAAGCCCCAGGTTACTTGGCTGGACAGGAGTGGAGTCAGGATTGGCAACCAGATGTCCCCCCTGCACCCTGACCCCCACCATCACGTCTCCTGCATCCCTAATTCCATTCCCTGCCCCTGCAGCTCGGCCTTCCAGGCCAGACCACCCAGGTGAAAGGCAGGCACTATATTTTCCAAGACAGAGAGCCTTGGGGAGGCGCCGAGTGGGAGGAGATGAAGTAGGTGGCTATAGCTCTTGCAGGTGGGGGCTGTGCCCACTCTTAGTCTTGACCCCCCCACTCTAAACCATCCTACAGCCCTCAGTCTTGTCTCTCCACCATCTCTTCCTTACCCCCTAGACTCCCAGAGGGTCCTCATGGCCTATCTTGCCTGGAATTCCCTTAAAGTGGTGAAATCCTTTGTTGAAATGACATCTTACGTGGACTCCGGCACATCACACAGATTACAGCAGGTCTGGTCTGGTGGCAGTCAGGGTCAGGGACAGGGTGCCACTTTCTCTTCCTCCTGTTCCAGATGCCCCTGAGGCCATTGTGGAGAATGCTGGGGTCCCAAGGAATGCACGTGGAAAGCCCCTAGTCTGGTCCATACCCCTCCTTGAGCAGATGAGGGAAGGGGACCCAGTGAGGTCTCCCGGCTTGTTCAAGGCCATCTGGGGAGTCAGGGGTGGAGGCAAGGCCTGAGTTGCATGGTGTCCCAGGCACATGTCCCCAGAGTCCTCTACAATGCTAGGGGGTCTCCATGCAGCCTTCCAGAGCTGTACTTTGTGAAATCCCCTATGCAAATGCCACGCCTGCCCGGGTACTGTGTTTGCTCACAGCTGCGGAGGCTGGTGCTTCCAAAGCCTTATCACTAAAGCGGGCATCTCATTCCAGGCCTCCTGCACCCTGCTCTCCAGGTGGAGATAAGGGGCATTATCTGTCTCAGAGCGCGGAGCTCCAGGAACGGACGTAATAAATGGTGTTTGCCAATGAGCACTGTGTTCGGAAGAATCTCCTTGAAAAAAAGACCCAGAAATAGCTCTGCGGGCTCCGCATTCCTCAAGGCCTGACTTCCCCAGGAGACGCAAGGACCAGGCAATGTGAGACCTTGGAAGACTCCTGCTTTTATAGGGCCCCTTTCTCAGGGGGAGCCCCCAGAGAGGCCCCCAACATGACTCAGGGATGAGCTAGGCTACCAGCTGGCAAGACGAGTACCCAGGGTCCCGCTGGCTTCCATCTGGCTGTGTGGCTCAGTTGTCTCTGCACCTCTCCGGCCTCAGTTTCTCCATCTGTCCTGGAAGCCCTTGGCCTGGATAATCCCTGATCCCTTCGTAGTTCAGGCAGCCTTTGTCTTCTGAACCCCATGCTGCCTTGGGTCCCACGGATGCAGGTGGGGCTTGGCGGTTCCCGCCCCTGCCTGCATGCTCGGGGAAGGCTCTCCACTGCCGCCTTTCCTCCCTGCCAATGGCTCCCGCCTGCTCCCTTCCCAGAGGGCTGACTCCAAAGGAAGCCTGTCCTTTGTCAGCAGAGCTGCCTTGCCGGGCAAAGAGGCTTTCATCTCTGTGCATAGGACTTCCCGCCGCATCAGCAGAAACTTCTGGCTGGGGAAGACACAGGCTCCTGACTCTGGTGGGAGCCTTCAGAGAGCCCAGCCTCTAGAGCCCAGCCTCTTGTCCTCTGGAACGGCAGGGCTGAAGCTTAGTGCAGGAACTAGGGGGTGGCTCAGTTGTTAAGGGCACAGACTTTGGAGTACAGCGAAGTTACTGGCCTTGAATTCTGGCTTTGCCACTTACTTCTGTCTGACCTTGAGCTAGTCGCTTAATCTTCATCTGACTCCGCATCCCTAACTGGGATATGGAGACTAATAACAATATGTAATTAAATTATAGGAATGACTCAAGAAATACATGATAGCAAGTATAAAACACCCAGCACACTGCCAGGTGCCTGGTGCCTGGGAGAGACTCTATTGTGATAAACTGATCGCATTAACAACCTGAAGTTTTCAGTCTTCCCCATACCTAGAGGCTTTGCAATGAGACTTTGAAGTTGCTTTCACTCACGAGGCAGAGGTGATTTCCCCATCCTCTGTACCTGGTCTGGCTTTATGATGTGCCATGGCCATAGAATGTGGGGGAAGCAATGATGGACCAGTTCAGAGTCTAGGCCTTGTACATTTCCACTAGCGTGCTCTTGCACTTCCGTCATTGTCAGGAGAACATTCCTGGCTACCTGGTGGAGAGGAGACATGGGGAGGAGCTGAGTTGCCCTAACTGAAGCCAGCCCAGACCAGCCAACCAACCCCAAGACACAAACCAGAGCCACCCAACTGACCCATAGATTCATGAGCTTAATAAATGCCAGTTGTTTCAAGTCATTGAGTTTTGGGCTGGTTTGTTACTCAGCATTATTACGGCACTAGATAACTGATATAGATACTTGTATGATTTACCTTAGAATGACAGAGGTAGCCCTGTGTACTAGCTTGCTGTGTGGCCTTGGGGAGGTCACATATTTCTGAATTGTGAGTTGCTATTTGCTAAGTGGCAGTCTTAACACCCAGGGCTTTTGTGGTGACTGTTCTCACTAAGCTTCGTTGCCAGAGTTAGACTGGGGTTTGAACCTTAGCTCCACCACTTTCGTCATTCTTGAACTTGACTTATCACTTGGCCTGTCTGAGCCTCATTTCTTTCCCTTGCTGGGTAATCAAACCATCTTACAGGAATGTCGTACAGATTACAAATTCTTATAGGAAGGACTGAGTCCAGTGCTTGGCACACATTAGAGACTTGTTCCAGTTATCTATTGCTGGATCACAACATGGTCCAACACTTCGAGGTTTAAAACAACAGGTATTGATTGTTTTCTTAATTCTATGGGCTAATGGGTTGAGTTTTCTGCTCATCTGTGTTCCGTAGGGTGATGGGGTAGGGGCAGGGGGGAGTGTTCCTGGGAATTGAAAACTGGGAGTGTCCCAGACCACCTGAGATGAATTGGTCACCTTGTTATTGCCTGGATCACTCATGTAGCTGCAGCTACTGTAGGTTTGCTGGGCTGGGGGTCTAGGATGGCTTCAGTCATGTGGTTGGCAGTTGATGCTAGCTGTGGACTAGGAGCTCAGCTAGTGCTCTCTGCCAGGGCTTCTAGGTTTCTCTTCGTAGCCTGAACTTCCTTACAGCATGCAGTTCTCAAGGCAGCATTCCAAGAGGGAGTGTCCCAAGAGCGAAAGCCCAGCCGGGCACGGTGGCTCACGCCTGTAATCCCAGCACTTTGGGAGGCCAAGGTGGGCGGATCACTAGAGGTCAGAGTTTGAGACCAGCCTGGCCAACATGGCGAAACTGTCTCTACTAAAAATACAAAGTTAGCCAGGCATGATGGTGCGTGCCTGTAATCCCAGCTACTCGGGATGCTGAAGCAGGAGAATCACTTGAATCTGGGAAGCGGAGGTTGCAGTGAGCCGAGATTGTGCCACTGCACTTCAGACTGGGTGACAGAGAGAGACCCTGTCTCTCTCTCTCTCTCTCTCACACACACACACACACACACACACACAAAGGCCAGGTGCGGTGGCTCACGCCTGTAATCCCAGCACTTTGGGAGGGCGAGGCGGGTGGATCATGAGGTCAGAAGATCAAGACCATCCTGGCTAACACGGTGAAACCTCACCTCTACTAAAAATACAAAAATTTAGCCCGGCGTGATGGCACGTGCCTGTAGTCTGAGCAACTTGTGAGGCTGAGGCAGGAGAATCGCTTGAACTCGGTAGGCGGAGGTTGCGGTGTGCCAAGATCGTACCACTGACTCCAGCCTGGGCAACAGAGCGAGACTTTGTCTATTAAAAAAAAAAAAAAAAAATCCAAGGAGTGAGCACCCACTTGCTTCTGCTAGCCAATGCCCCAATGACCAAAGCAAGGGGTACGGCCTCCCCCAGAGTCAGTGTGAGAGGGGACTTCAGGAGGGCAGAAATACCGGGAGGCTTGGTTCATGGGGACCACCAGCAGATGTGCTGGTCTGCCGCAGATCATAGGCAGTTTGAGTTGTTACCATGGCTATTATCCATATAATGAAAGGCCTGGATTGATGATCTCTGAGGTCACTCCCTTCCGGTGCCTGTATTCTGTGATTCAGGAGGATGAATGACTCACCCAGGGCCACATAGGGAGGTGGGGGAAGAACCAGATAAATTGTGGAACTCACATAAACAGCACTATTGATAAAACTATCAGTAACCAAGAAACGACAGAAACATACAACATTCTATATCTAACTGTTGGTTAGGAGTTTTAAATGTGGCAGGACCATCGCAGGGGCAAGCTGGTCTGTGCCTGCATCATTGCAGACAGTGATAGGCTGGGAAAAGAGTCAGAGGGACCTGGGGCCATGAGGGTGACGCACACAGATCCTACTGTGCAAAGGCCTTGCCAGAGGGGACGTGCTTTCAAACTGAGAATGAAAGAATACGTACAAATTGAGGCTCAGAGAGCTCAAGTCACTTGCCCAAGGCCACACAGCTAGGACATGGTGGAGCTGGGATTCAAACCAGGTGTGTCTGGTTGCACATTCCCAGGCATATTCTTCTGGTCATACCGGCTCCAGTCTTCCTAAAGCAGTAGCCCTGCTCCGGGGTGCTGGGTCAGGATAGACAGCTGGCCCTCGGCCCAGCAGGCCTAGAGGTCAGGAAATCCTATTTCCTTGCATTCTTGATCCCAAAGCCTTCCTGACAGGCAGGTTGCTGCATAGTTAAGGTCAGACTTTGGATTGGGGAAATTGCAATTTGAGGTTCAGGTAAGTCTCTTCCTGGCTGTGTGACTTTGGGCAAGGATCTTAACCTCTCTGGGCCTCAGTTTTCCCAGAGAGCTATAAGGATGAAATGAGAGGGTGTACCCTGAACTCTTAGTCGGGGGCCTGGCACCCAGTAAACCCTCCATAATGCTCCCTGGTGTCCCACCCCCAAACACCGCCATCCTCTGTAGCAGTAGTGGAAGGGACAGGATGACAGATGACCTCTCTAGGCTCTTTTCGGACAGGATTCTTTCCCTCAAGGCCCAGTAATGTGGGTGCAGATATAACTGCCTCCTCCACCCGTCTAACCCCCCACGCCCCCAGCCCCGACAGCAGCACACGATTGAGAAGGAAACTCAAGCAAAATGAATCGGTTGGCCGGCAGGAGCAGCTGTTGATTTATTTCTGGGAAGGGCCCGGTGTCCCCTGGAACGATGACCTCTATTAATGTTGACGTGTTCAAAGCCTCATATTGGGATGCAGCACGCCTCTCCTGTCCCTTTAAAGAGCCCGTTGTTAAGTTTCAAAGACCCTTGTGGAGCATGAGGAGTGTCTGGGAGCACGATTTCTCAAGGAGGAATATTCCATCAAACGCCGCGTGATAAATGGGGACCTGCATGGTTGTAGACACTCACTTTGGACGCGAGTGGCCCAGCGCGGGTGACTTCACTCGCTGGGATAAAAGGAGATTCATTCCAAGCCGAGCGCCTGAACAAACAGCCAGCGCCTGTGTGTATTTCGGCTGCCTCTGTCCTTTGCTGCAGCTAGTATCTTGGCCTGGCCGGAGCTGGTTTGGGCTTGGAGAAGGTCAGCTCCTCACCAGGAAGCGGAAGCTCTGTTCTAAGGGGCCTCTGGGTGCCCAAGATGTGCTGGGTGCTTTGCATAAGCTGTCTCACTGCATGCCTGTTCTTCTTGGCCAGGTGAGAGTTATTCCCGTTCTTCAGGAGAAGGTGAGGCCCAGAGGGTTTGGGGAACTTGCCTAAGGTCACACAGCCTAATAATCAGGGAGCCAGGAATTTGACTCCTAAATAATTTTCTTGGCTCGCGCCTGCCTGTAAATGCCAGCACTTTGGGAGACCAAAGCAGGTGGATTGCCTGAGGTCAGGAGCTCTAGACCAGTCTGGCCAACATAGTGAAACCCCATCTCTGCTAAAAATACAAAAAATTAGCCAGGCGCAGTGACGTACGACTGTAATCCCAGCTACTTGAGAGGCTGAGGCAGGAGAATCACTTGAACCTGGGAGGTGGAGGTTGCAGTGAGCCGAGATCGCGCCACTGCCCTCCAGCCTGGGCGATGGGGCGAGACTCAGTCGCAAAAACAAAACAAAAAACAACAGAAAGAGAATTTTCTTTGTCCTACCCAGGATGTTAGCACCAATTGAACCCCTAAAGACAAGAACCAACCATGGCATTTTACAGTTGGAAAACTGAGGCCCAGAGAGGGGATGTGATTTGCTCAAGATCACACAGCAAATTCAGCAAAGAGAAATTTTCTAGTGGTCAACAGAGAAACAAAGGGCAGCCCCTGATCCGTAGTTGGCACTTACTACGTTTAAGTTTATTTCCTTCCCCCTTTCCCTCCCTCCCTCCCACCAAGGGAAGGAAGGGGGTATTACAGTAAAGAGAACTAGAAAACCCAGGGGGTTGGAGTGAATGGCCTGGGTCACCCAGCGAGCCTGGATTGGAATCAGGTGGTGATAAAACCTCCCTTCTGTATCCAGGATTCCCTTCAACTCTCACTGAAAGGCCTGCGGCCTGAGTGGCAGCTGTGGATGTTGCTTTGTGGGTCAGGGATGGCACCCTGCTCTGTTGGATTCGCAGCAGAGGTCACAAAGCTTCCAGAAGATTAGGCTGGGATCCTGGAGAATCTGGGGTTGCTTGGCGCCTCCCTGGAGCCCTGGATAACACCCTTCTCTTCCAGTCACCTGCTCTCCCACTCAGGCCCCACTCCAGAGAGACAGCCTAGAACTCATTCTTCAAAATTACATAAGGTAACACCAGGACCCCTGCTCTCCCCCTGGCCCTTGTCCCACTGCAGAATGGCTGCTAAGCCCTGGACACACCCACCCTCTTATCTGCCTCTGGCTCTTTTTCATGTTGTTCCCCCAGCTGGAACACCTTTCCCTCTCCCTTCCCTGCCTAACAAAGCCCTTCCTCTTCTTCTGGGCTCAGCACAGTGGTTGCCTCCTCCAGGAAGCCCTCCTTGCTTTTAGCATGGGCTTGTGTCCCTCCTCTGGGTTCCTGCAGCCCCTGGGCTTTCTTCTCTCAGCGTACTAATTACCCAGACAGTAACTCCCTATTTCATCTATTTTCCAAACAGGGCTGTGAGCCTCTTGAGGGCAGGGCCTGTGCCCCATTCTGGTCAGTGCTCCAGGGCCTGGCACATAGTAGGTGCTCTGTAAACAGCTGTCCTGCAGCCATCCGTGGGACATGGGCATGGCTCGGTGTGTGTCTGGGCAGGGGTCTCCGATGCCAGCTGCTCCTGTGGGAAAAGGCCTGGGAGTAGTGATTTGGGGTGACTTTCTCACCCCAGGGGTCCCACAGGGCCCAGCTTCCCTGAGCCCCACTGCAAGGGGGAGCCTGTGGGGGCTGGCCAGAGTCAGGGCTCTTCACACCGTCTGAGCTCCCAATCAATCCCTGCTCCTAATGTGCCCTAGGACTGCTATTCTTCCTTGGCCTGGCCCAGGGCTGGATCGATTCCTGTCTTAAAGGCACAGACCTCCCTTTATAACCATCAGTGGGCATTCTGCAGAGAAGTTTATTTACAAAAAAAATCTTTTGTTTTATTCTTGACTCAGATGGTGCCAGTTCTCATTCACTGACTGTGGACAGGGGGCAGGTGCTGGGCTTGGTGCTCGTTATGGATTGTCTAGTTTAATCTCTAGGTAACCATCTGAAATGGGGGTATTAGGATCCCCTTTTCAGGTGGAGACACCAGGCTCAGGTTGGTGTGGTAACTTTTCCAAGGCTGCACGGCCCCTGAGGGGCAGAGCTGGGACAGGAACCCATTTACCTGAGGTTGGGATCCATATGCATAATGGGGAATGAACCCAGCTTGGGTGAAACCCTGATGGCAGACCCTCCGCCCCTACTAGAGGTCTGGGGATATCCCCGAAGCCCCTGCACCCTGCTGCCTGCTGTACTGGGGCTGCCTCAGCCCCAGTGCCTGGTCGTGGGAGTAGGTCCCTCCTTTCCCATCCCTCCCTCAGCCTCTTGCCTGCTTGACTGCAGTTAAGGATGAGAACCACTGAATAGGGCTCCAATGGGAATTAACAACCTTATCTCGCCGCAGCCAAATCTGGGGCCATTGCACACCTCTGGCCCAGGTGGGGAGGGCTCCTTTATCAGGCTGCAGGCAGCGCTCAGATTTTCCTTCTTAGACAAGATGAAACAATTATCTCGCCTGCTGGCTGCTTCCTCTCCCCACCCCCAGGTGCTGCTGCGAGTGTCCAGCTACTGCCCGGAAATGCCTTAAAGCCCAGGGCTTCTCTTGGGAAATGCACCCCGAGCTGCTTGTCTGAAGTCTCAGGGTTGGATTGGTTCCATGCAATGCATTGGTGCCTGCCTCTGTCACCGAGCAGGGAGTGACGGTGTTCCCCTGTAAATGATGGCACTTTGTCCAGTTTGGGGCGGAGGCTCTGTCCTGGCAAGGGCCACTTTTAGGCTGTGAGCTCCCACCTGCAAGGATAAGGACCGGTGTTGGCCTGGCAGGGAATGGTCTCAGTACCTAATTCGAGAAAGAAAAGATGGCACTCCCCTGGATCCTCTTCGGCCATTGGCTCATTTTCCTCCTAGCCGTGGTGGAGAGGGAGGCGCTGTTTCTCAGGGGGACCCTGAGGGCTCTTGCCTCATAGGTGGTAGAGGGGTGACACTGTTGTTGTCTGACCTAAAGTCTCTGCCTCCTTGGCTGACTCTAGCTGGTTCACTTGCTCTGCTGGGAGACCCTTATCATGGTGAAGGGAACCAGATTTGGCTATGATGCTGGAGGGAGAGAGAAACAGCTGATCCCTGTGACACAGGCCCACATTTCAGATGCTCACCACGGAGGTGGCTCAACACAGCTCAAAAAATGTGGAGGCTTGGTCAGACCTCATGGCATCCTGGCTCTGCTACTTGAAAGCCAGAGTCTTTGGGTAAGGAATCTGTTCTCAGCCTCAGGTTCCTCCTCTGTGAGCTGGGGACACTGGCAGTAAGGACTACCAGGCGATTCTGAGAGGCAAACGAGTCAATCTGTGTGAGTGCCTCGAACCATGCCTGGCCCAGAGTCAGGGCTGTGTAAGCATTTGTGGTCATTCTTCTGTTTGATCCTCATGTGAGAACCCTCTAAGAGGTCATCAGGAAACTGAGGATTAGAGAGGGGAGGAGCTTGTCCAAGGCCACATAGCTTTGAAGGGAGAGCTGGGATTTATTTATTTATTCTAGAGACAGGGTCTTGCTATGTTGCCCTGGCTGGTCTTGAACTCCTGGCCTCAAGCAATCCTTCCCTTCTCGGCCTCCCAAAGTGTTGAGATTACAGGCGTGAGCACCACATCTGACCTTAGAGAGCTGGGATTTAAATCTCTAAATCCTTCCACCTTATTTTGCGGATAGGGGCCCAGGGCTCTGGATCTCCCCTCTGTCCCTGATTCATCATGTGACCTGAGGCAAGTTACTTCACCTCTTTAGGCCTCTGTTGCTGCACCTTTAAGATGGTGATATCCCGTTTGCTGAAAGAAGGCAGAGAATTGATTAGATGGAATGGAATAGACTAGAAGGGGCCTCAGAATCCATCCAGGCTCATTCTGTCCTTTTAATGCTATGGTCACTAAAGCGTAGAGAAAAGGAGAGAGCTTCCAGAATTACATAGAGTTTGGGATGCAGCCACGGCCGGAAGTTTCCAGCATCCAGAGCCCAGGTCCAAGAAGTCACCTCTGGTGGCCCTCCTTGCTGAGACTTCAGGATCCTCCCCACCTGGTGGGTGGTGTCACCCACATCCCAGCTGTAGGCTCTGTAGCTACTTGGCTCAGCCCTGTTCTGCCTCTTCTGATGGGTCTGGTCAGTTACAAACTGTGCCGGTCTGTCAGATCCCCCACTGGCCTCTTCTCCAAGCGTCAGGACCTTCAGAGTAAACCTGTGGAGGCCAGGCGCGGTGGCTCACGCCTGTAATCCCAGCACTTTGGAAGGCAGAGGTGGGTGGATCATGAGGTCAAGAGATCAAGACCATCCTGGCCAACATGGTGAAACCCCATCTCTACTAAAAACAGAAAAATTAGCTGGGCGTGGTGGTGCATGCCTGTAGTCTGAGCTACTCGGGACATTGAGGTAGGAGAATCGCTTGAACTCGGGAGGCTGAGGTTGCAGTGAGCCGAGATCTCACCACTGCACTCCAGCCTGGTGACAGAGCGAGAATCCATCTTAAAAAAAAAAAAAAAAAAAAGAACAAACCTGTGGAAACTGGCCCCATTTGGCAAATGAGTGGGGAAGACAGGAAGGGATCCCCCAGGAAGTGGAGAGAAACAGCCTTGAAATAAATGATGCCCTGTCAGACCCAATATTGAAGGGGGATTGGATCCCATCTTGGGAGATTAATGCCCCAACCCCGTTGGTCTCACAATGTTCCTACTGGGTTATTGATACGCCAGAAAGTGAATGCCCCAGCAATACTGATGTTTAAGGATTATTGGGACCTCAAGCTCTGGAAATTGTGATTGTAGGAGTGTTAATTGCCCAAGAACACTGTTATTTAAGAAGTACTGAGTGCCCATCTCAGGAAATTGATCCCCTGAAAGTATTGATTCTACAGTGCTGTTGATACCCCAGGAGCTTTCCTTTCTAATCTCCAGGCCCTCAGCAACCTGACTTTCCCCGAGTTCATTTGAGGTTAGCAGGGGTCCCTGTGAGTGATTTCTTCCAGGAGGGAATTTGGAGGAACATTCCAGAGCTCGGCTCTCACACTTGAGCTGCATCACAATCACCTAGGTGGCTTTGGAAAACACAGCCTGCTGGGCCCTCTCCCAGAGTTTCAGATTTAGCAGGTCTGGAGTGGGGGCCAAGAAATTACATTTGTAACAAGTTCCAAGGTCCGTGAGGCCACAATGTGAAGACCACTGTTCTAGAGGTTAGATGATGGGTTCTCAGCCCCAGCTGCACCTGGGCATCGTCCATGAAGCTTTGAAAACTGTCAGGGCCCCAGAACTCACTCCTAGAGGTTGACTTAATTGGAATGGGATGGAGCAGGACATTTAGAAGGTTCTCTGGGTGATTCTGGTGTGGTCATGAGCTAGGAATCAGCCAAGTTTGGGTTGAGGTGAGTGAGCAACTATACCCTGCTAAACGTTCTGAGATGGGGGAGGCAAAAACACACCTTGGGCTTAGCTCCCAGTGGGGAACCCGCAGACTCAGGGCCAGGAAGCCAGGGGCCTCCCCCTGGAGCTACTGAGGTGGCTTCGCCTGGAATCTGGCACTGCTAGGGGGTCCATTCATTCATCTACCTGCGTGTATTCAGTAGACATGGCACTGTTCTTGACCATGGGGATGAATGAGGCAGACAGAGCTCCCAACCATCATGAAGTTCATAGCATCAATGTGGCTATGAACCACGTTGGACCACACTCATGGTCCAAAGGTGTCCTGGCACCCAAGGCTCCCTTTGTTCATACTCATGACTGTCAAAGTGATGGAGGCTAGATACTGGGCCAGGCAGTGGAGTCAGGGCTGGGCAGGGGACAGCGGGTGGGCTCTCTGTGTATCCTCTGGGGAGATTCTCCAAAACCAGCCAAGAAGTGGGTTGACTGTTTCTTGTTGGCAGACGTTGGTCAGCTTCTAGGCACCTCATGGTCACCCAGTCCAACCCCCTGCCTGCAGCAAAGATGGCAGCAGCCTCCCCCACCCCTGGGCTTGTCTCCCGGTGGTGGGTCTAGGAGCCCCTTCTGTCTTAGGTCTCTGCCCCATGTTGTTCCTTCTTGGTTGACAGTCTCTCTCTCTCTCTCTTTTTTTGTCTTGAGAGAGGGTCTTGCTTTGTCACCCAGGCTGGAATGCAGTGGCATGATCATGGCTCACTGCAGCCTCAACCTCCCTGGCTCAAGGGATCCTCTTGCCTCAGCCCCACAAGTAGCTGGGACTACAGGTGCATGTCACCATGCCAGGCTAATTTTTAAAAAAATTTAATAGAGATGAGGTTTCCCTATGCTGCCCAGGCTGGTCTTGAAATCCTGGGCTCAAGCAATTCTCCCACCTCAGCCTCCCAAAGTTCTGGGATTACAGGCATGAGCCACCGTGCCAGGTGAGTGTCTTTATTTTTTGTCTCCAATTTTTGACCCCTTCCATCTCTGTTTCTCCTTTGTTTGCCTGTCTCCATCCCTCCAGCACCTAGTCGGACCACTGACACCTTAGGGCGGTTGAATTTTTTCTAGCTCTGTCTCTTTGGACAGCACCTTTCCTGGTTGGTTCTCTCTTCCCTGCCCACACTCCCTTCCTCTTGATAAACATTTTCCAAGCCTGAAGCTCCAAGACCCCTTTGGCAACTGCTTGACCCGTTTCCTTCCCTCTGCCTGTGGATAGAAGATTCCCTGTCTGGCGAGGGCACACGGAGCATCCCGCCTTTGCCCTCTCCCCAGGCTTGCGGCACCAGGTGGCTACTTAAGAGGCAGAGCCCCCAGTGGGCAGGTTTCAATCTTGGTTGGGTCATGAAGCGAGGTCCTCAAGCCTGGTTGGGGTAGTGGCTGTGGTTCATTCTCTGATCAATATTAATTTGGTGACAGGTATTGACTGCCTGTGGTGCTTTAGGCACAGGGAGAGAGAAATAGTCACAGTCCTTGCCCTGGTGAGTTAAATGAATAATGTTTAAGGTGCCATTCACCCACCCTTCCATCCATTTGTCATTCATTCATTCATTCACATATCCATTCATTTATTCAGTAAATAGCAAGCACCTACCACTGTATAGGAGTAATTCCGAGACAATCTCTGCCCTCAAAGTCACTTCCTAGTGGGGAAAACAGACAAGCAGATAGACAACTGGGGTGCTCTGAGCGCAGAGCTCTCAGCAGATTCCAGGTCTGGGTGGCCAGACCTCTTTTTGAGCTGGCCCGGCAGTGGGCTAGGCTTGGACAATCACTGCAGCCCTTGGCTCCGGCCTGGCTCAGGGACAGGGTGGGGCTGATGGGATCCAGCTCAGAAGGGTGGTCCTGGGATGCTACTAAGCCTCCCTAAGTTGGAAAGGGATTAGGGGCCACAGGACCAGAGCCCGCTATAGAGTGCACCCCTTAAAACCTCAAGGATGTCGTGCATAAGAATGCAGACCGTCTGCAGGGGGAAGGGGAGGAAATCCATTTCCCAGCTCGGAAATTATTGAATATTTAGGAGCCGGAGCAGATCATTTAGAGGGGAAATGAATTTCTCCGGTTTCCTCTGGCCGAGATAAATCAGCCCAGATGCTCTTGTACTTTCATTTAGACCCGCAGAACGGGTCTGGATGGGTGTTTATGCAGTGCTCAAGTAATCATTCTTCCAGAAGTGGTAGCGATTGCTTCCACAGCCATCAACTTTCTCTTAATGCTGGTGTGGTGACCTGCTTGGTCAGCCTCTGCCTGTGCACATCCCTGGGGTGTGGAGCCCAGGAAGGGGAGGAGCAGGGCTGGCCGTTCATAAGTTTGTCCATAGTGCCATTTCCCTGTGGATGGTTGAGGTCTTGTAGGCTTGACAGGGCGTTGAGCAAGCTCCAAGCCTTAGCCAATAACAGCCAGAGACTTAACAAAGTGGATGGGTTGAGCTAAGAGTCTGAGCTGGGAACAGGAGGATTAAGGGGTGCAGGATTTACATTAGATTTAAGAAAGAACTTCCTGAGCCAGGCTCAGTGGCTCAAGCGTGTAATCCCAGCACTTTGGGAGGCAGGTGGATCACCTGAGGTCAGGAGTTCGAGACCAGCCTGACCAACATGGTGAAACCCAGTCTTTACTAAAAATGAGAAAAATTAGCTGGGCGTGGTGGTGCACACATGTAATCCCAGCTACCTGGGAGGCTGAGGCAGGAGAATCACTTGAACCTGAAAGGCAGAGGTTGCAGTGAATGGAGATAGCAGCACTGCACTCCAGCCTGGGCAAGAAGAGCGAAACTCTGTCGGAAAAAACAAAAACAAAAACAAAAAACAAATACAAACAAACAAAAAAAACCTTCACCTACGGTAGATGGTTGTGGTATTGCTCTCCCTGGGTGACTGGTCAGAGCAGAGACCCTCTTTTATGGGGCATAGACGCAGGGGGTGGATTGAATGGCCTCTGCATCCTGAATGACCCGGGATTCTATGATGTCCAACTAATCTTCACAGTGTGATGTCTTCCTAGATCAGGGTTCTGTAAATTTTCTGCAAGGGACCAAATAGTACATCATTTTGGCTTTGGAGGCCATATGATTTCTGTTACAACTCCACAACTCAACTCCATTGCTGTGGTGCCGAAGGAACTGTAGCCAACATGTGAATGAGTGGAAGTGGCTGTGTTCCAATGAAACAGGGAGTGAGTGACCTGGACTTGGCCCATCTGCAATAGTTTGCTGGCTTTATTCTAGAGACTGAAAGCTCTTTGGGGGTTTCTTAGAGGAATCCATGTTTCTGGCTCTTGTCTGTTTTTGAAACAACTCTCTTTCACTTTCCCGATGAAAAAGTAACATTTGCGTACAGCAAAACATTACAATAATACAGAAAAGTAGAAGGGGGAAGTCTTAGGTAATCCTCCCCTGCTCAAAGTTCACAGTTTAATGTCTGTATGTATTTTTGCCCTAATATTATGTTCTATTTAAAGGCCATCTTATACAGACCATATTTACAGAGGCTGTTGTATTTTGAGTCCCAAGTGGACTCCGGTTTAAAAAGGAAATCTGGAGACGGCCGTTGGGAAATCAAGTCCAGGGTTGTAGGAAATGGACAAAGTAGACTTGTCTTTCCTGGGGGTGTTCCCTCCAAGGGAGCTGCCTGGTGCCTCTGAGGGTGGAGGAGGGATGGGTGGAGGAAGGATGGGTAGAGGAGAGGCAGGGAGGGGAGGGGGGCCGGGGCCTGCTCCTGCTCCTACTGGGAGCTCGGAAGCTCCTGGGAACCACTTGCAGAACCCAGCCATAGGGCAGGGAGCCCAAGACCCCGAGATGCACAACCCAGTGTGTCCCAGACAGCTGGAAGATGAATCCTGAGCCGCACAGGGCCGGTTCTTTGGCTGCCCTGAGGAGCTCTCAGCTTGGGCCGCTGGGCTGATTTGTCCACTTCTGGAGGGGAGGAGAGGCTGTTTCCAAGGGGACCCCTTGACTGCTGTGGGGGCCTGCTCCTTCTCCTCCCCAACCCTCCACCTTGCACAGAAAGATATCGAAGCATCTGAGCTCTGAAACAGGGGCCCGCATTCCCACGCACTGGCTTAACTTCAGTCTCAGATCCACAGAGGAGGACATGTTTTTTCCCTAATGGTGACAGGGTCAAGGAGAAAGGAAGAGGACAAAAAGGCCACCTGGGCCAGGTGTCCATCTCCACTTTGAGGCAGAGAGGAGGATTGGGGGTAGAAGTGGCGAGCATCGCCCCCTTACCAAGGCGAGACTTTGGCCCACAGTCCCCACTGTGGCCATCACACACCTTGGCCCTCACTCATTTCCGGCACTTGGTATTCAAGGATCACAGGATCACACTCAGGTCTGACCCTCGGCTCCTGGGGACAGGGAAGGGCCCAAGACACAGTGGTTTTCTGTCAGAGGCCGAACAGCCTGATGGTTCCAGGAACAGGTTTGGGGATCACTCAGGTCTGAGTTCAAGTTCTGGCTTTGTCACTTCCTCACCATGGGCCAGTTTGGCCCCATCTGAACCTTAGTTTTCTCATCTGTAAAACGGATCTAAAGTTAGTACCCCAAGGATGACATGAGATGCTTCATTGTGCAAAGTGTCTACCCCAGTGAAAGATACTAGAGTGATTTTTTCATTCCTTTCTGCATTCCTTTGATAAAATCTAATTGGTGACATCGACATAATCTTGTACTAAATCTCAGACTGATAGAAGGCTCTGGAGAAAACTGTTTTCTGTTGTTTTTGTTCTTTACAATCTTAAGATTCTCGATGACAAAGCAGGGCTGCAAGCTCCTTGGGCAGGAACCTTGACCACCACGTTCACGGCTGTACCCCTCTCTAATGCCCAGCTAAGGCCTGGTGCCCAGTAGGTGCTCATAAGCAGCTGTGGAAGGATGAAGGTATCAAAGGCTGCAGAAAGAAGGGCTTCCCCCTGCAGAGAGTGGAAGAGGCAGAAAGGCTGAGCAGTGACCTTCCCACCCCCTACCCCCTGGAAGCCCGAGAGCCGATGGCCCAGTTTTCCATGCCACTGTGTTATGCTACAAATTAATTTCAGGTCAGCCAGATCCAACTGGGTTCCTGAAGATTTTTTTTCCTCTCTTTAAAGAGGTGTAATTAAAAACCAATACAACAACGGAACAGAAGTTCAACTATCACAGTTGATTTTTCACAGAGGCTGGTGATGGGGAGGCTGGTGCAGCCCTGTGTGATTCTAGTAGCTGT
This sequence comes from Chlorocebus sabaeus, assembly GCF_047675955.1. NCBI lineage: Eukaryota > Metazoa > Chordata > Mammalia > Primates > Cercopithecidae > Chlorocebus > Chlorocebus sabaeus. The sequence continues at coordinate 119,316,030 of NC_132923.1, read as the reverse complement.
GCCAGGCGGGGAGTAGGCGGGTGGCCCTGCCTCCTTGAGCATGTGTGGTCCTAGGAGGGACACTGAGGCTGGGCATTTCTTCCCGCCCCCCGCCCCCACCAACTGCAGGGCAGACCTCACTGGCCTCACAGCCAGGCTAACCTCTCTCTTTGTCCTTGTTTGTCTTCTACAAGGCTGAGTTTCCAGTCAGCTTTCTGCAGTCTTGGCCTGCACTCCTCAATCTGCGACCCACTGCGGTCTCCTCTCCTGCAGGAAGGCTGCGCAGCTGCCCTGTCATGTCACAGGGCTGTGGAGCTGGGAGGGGCCTTGAAGCCTGGGCTCCTACCCATCAAGACAGCCAATGCTGACAGCTAGCTGTGAATGCACACCTACTATGTGCTTGCATCTCTTCCTCCTCCTCATGACATGAGGTAGGTGGTGTCATGCCCCCATTTTATAGATAAAATAACTGAGGCTTAGAGAGGTGAAGTGTCTTGTACAAGGATAACAGCTAGCAAAGGGCTAAGCTGGGGAAGACTGTTTTGGACGCCACCCTGCGGCCAGTTGAGGACACAAAACCAGGCAAGTCAAGCCCTTGATGTCAAGCAGTTCACAGACCTTGAAGCAGGCTGGCTGGCTAGCTGGATGGACAGACAGACAGAAAGCCAGATTTGAAGGCACAGAGAAAAACAGGTGATGAAGCGAGGCTGCACAGGAGACCTCTTTCTTCTCAATTTGATGGGTGATGAGTGAGCAAGTCTCACTGGTTTGATGCTAGCTTGCTGTGTGACCTTGGCGATCCATTGAACCTCTCTGAACGTAATGGTGCCATCTGTGAAATGAGGGCTCAGATTCCACGGCTCCTAAAATCCCACTGGGCCTCAGTGTTCTCTAATTTTCTAAATCTCCAAACCCCACAGTCGTAAGATCCACATTCATCCTGGAGAGCCAAGGTAGTGGTGAGGGCGGTGGCGGATGACATTTTAATTCTGACTTGTTGAAATTCTCTAAGAACAGCAATTATAAGCTGGCAACTGAGAATGAGACACAGGTATCTTTTGTGTACATCCACAAATAATAATTTTTTTTCTTAATTAGCAGCCAGCATTTAAAATCAGGTGATTTTTCAACTTTCTTTGGAAAACTAAAAGGTTAGGCAACACGGGATCCTGCTCCTAGTACAGTGGCAGAGAGCCCAAGCTTTGCATCGAGCTTGATGGGTTCCAATCCCAGTGTTGCCATTTCTAGCTGTGAGTCTTTGGGGGAGGTGACTCAAACCCTTTGTACCTCAGTTTTCTTATCTGTGAAATGGAGATGATAACATTACCTGCCTCACTGAACTAACTTTGGGAGAAACTTATAGTTTAAACAAAGAAGGTAACAGCCCTTTCCCAAAGTAGACCTCCTTCTTGCCTGGAGACTAGATTGCCTTTGTAGGACTAACATTAGCCACAAGATTAGAAATTATGGTTTAGGAGTCACACAGCTGGAGGCTGCAAGATTTCCACCCTCCCTAAACTGCTCCTAAGATCAGGGCTTGAGATATTTTGCAGACCCCGCACTTGATGGATCAGCTGGCCCCCATCAATAAACTGGCTTATCTGACCTTGTGGTCCCCACCCAGGAACTGACTGAGCACAAGAAGACAGCTCCAACTCCCTATGATTTCATCTCTGACCAATCAGCACTCCTGGCTCACTGACTTCCCCCCGCCCAACAAGTTATCCTTAAAAACTTTGCTCCCTGAATGCTTCGGGAGACTGATTTGAGTAATAATAAAACTCCAGTCTCCCACAAAAAAAAGTTTACCTGCCTCATAGGGTTGTTATTAAATTAATCCACGTAGAGCCTAGAACACAGTGAGCGCTGTGTATGTGTTAACTTTTGTTACTATTATTTTCCCCCAACAGATACTATGGCAGCTAGGGCTGCCATAACTGTTCTGGAGGCTGGAAGTCCAAGATCAAGGTGCACGCAGGGTTGGTTTCCTCTGAGGCCTCTCTCCCTGGCTTGCATATGGCCACCTTCTTGCTGTGCCCTCACATGGCCTTTTCTCTGTGTGTGGGTCCTCCTGGTGTTTCTTCCTCTTCTCACAAGGACACCAGCCACACTGGATTAGGGTCCTACCCTTAGGACCTCATTTAACTTTAATCACTCCCTATGAGGCCCTCTCTGCCAGTGCAGTCACATTGGGGATTAGGGCTTCAACATATGGATTTGGAAGGGGACAGGGTTCAGCCCATAACACCACATGGTAGCAATCGGCCCAAGGCTGAATAGCTGCTGCCCCCGCAGGACAGGATATATGTATATTTTTCTGGTCACGACAGTCCCACTTAGGTTGACCAACCTTTAGGGTTTGCCTGGGACTGAGGGGGTGCCTGGGATGGAACTCTCTGTTTTAAAACCAGGCACACCAAGATGAATTGGTTACTTACTTTCTTTTTCTTTCTTTCTTTTTTTTTTTGTTGAGACCGAGTTTTACTCTGTTGCCCAGGCTGGAGTGCAGTGGCGCCATCTTGGCTCACTACAACCTCTGCCTCCCGGGTTCAAGCTATTCTCCTGCCTCAGCTTCCCAAGTAGCTGGGATTACAGGCATGTGCCACCATGCCCGACTAATTTTTGTATTTTTAGTAGACAGGGTTTCGCCATGTTGGCCAGGCTGGTCTCGAACTCCTGACGTCAGGTGATCTACCTGCCGTGGCCTCCCAAAGTGCTGGAATTACAGGCATGAGCCACCGCACCTGGCTTGAACTGGTTACTTTCATCCTAACCACAACCCACTTCTATCATTTATTTTACCTGCCTGGCTCCTGAGTTTTGCCTCTGCCTTGGAGTGACAACTGGACCCAGGAAGGCCGGTGGAGATGAGAACAGATGTGCTCCTGGTGCTTCCGGGAACTGGCAAGTGGCTTGGCCAAGGGAGGGAGCGTACACAGCCCTGGGGACCCTGCAGGAGGCCGGGCTACTGAGGGTTAAATCTACCTCGAGAAAGAACATCTAGCAACTGCCAAGGGAGGGAACCAGCAAAAGCATTATCATGATTAATGTTATTTCAAAGACTTAATTTTTCCCTCTCTTTCAGGAATGTTTGTGTGCAGTTGCACCGAGTGCTATCTCTTGATTCTGCGTGTCCTTCCCCCGGAGTAATTTGGGACAAGGTCACTGTTCACCTGGCGCACCTCTTCACCCCCAATCTACCTGCTGACAGGCCTGCAAGGCTGAGGGACTGTGACAGCAGGAGGCTGCATGGTGGAGGAGCCACATGGGGCCAGTCTTGATGTGTTCAGGGCTGGGCCCGGGACGTCTGCAGCCTCACCTCACCCAAGGGCAGACAGAGGCTCAGCCCAACGGATTGGAGTGGGAGGAGTCTGGGGTGAGGACCCAGACCCTTATTTTGGCTCTACCCCTTGTCGGCTGGGGAACTTCTCCAAGCCTCAGTTTTATCATCTGCAAAATGGGGACAAGAATGATGCTTCCTCTTCCGGCTGATGTGAATGGCACTGTGCACACCAATCACTGGGGCAGGTGGGGAGGCGGGGGTAAGATGGACTCTGAATTTCTAACAAGTGCTCAGCTGACAGCCATGCTGCCGGTCCATGGGCCACAGTTTGAAAGGCAAAGGTTGTAAAGATGAAATGCAAGGTAAGTTCTTAGCTTGTAGGAAGTGCTCAAAGTACACACTGCTTGTCATCATCACCACATCTGTCATCATTATCATCATCATCACCATTTCATCTTCATCTCCATCCCTGGCATCATCTTTATCATCATTACTGCCATCATCACTGGCTTCCTTGTGGTTGGCATCATCATCATTGCCATTTCATCTTCATCTCCTTCACTGGCATCATCTTCTTTATTATCATCATCATCACCACCATCATCATCACTGGCTTCCTTGTGATTGGCATTGTCATCAGCTCTTGTCTTTCCCTTCCCTTCCTCCCATTCTCCAAAAGAGGTAACCAAGACCTAGAGATGTTTGAGACTTGCACCAGGCAATTTTAGACAGAAGAGAAGTTGCCTAGGATTGAGGACTGAAGCAGACAAGAACCTGGTGGCTGGAAGACAGGAGACTGAGATTCAGGTCCTGGTGCTGTACCTGGCTCATTCAGCCTTTGAACTTTCTAAATGGAAAGGCCCTTAAAGATTATCCAGTCTCTCTCCACCAGTATTTGAGGAACCTGAGGCCAGATTGGGGATGGGGAGACAATATATAATCAAGGGTATAGATTTAGGAGCTGGACAGTCCGGCATCCATCACTTGCTGGTTACATGACCTTAGGCAAGTCCCTTCATTTCCCTGAGTCTCAGCGTCTTCTTCTGTGAAATGGGATGTGCTACCCAGCTTCCAAGATGGCCTCCAAAGAGTCTCATCCCCTGGTATTTATAGCCTTGGTCAATCTCCTGCCACATTGTCCCAGGGCTGTTCTGTGTAACCCATAGAACATAGCAGAACTGATGTTAGTATCTTTGGAGGTGAGGTTATAAGAGATGCTGTGAGTTCTGTCTTAGGTTCTCTCTCTCTCTCTGTCTCTCTGGTCATTCACTGTGGGGGAAGTCAATTCCAGGCCCTGAGACCACTCAGGCAGCCTGTGAAGAGGCCCACATGGCCAAGAGCCAGTGAAGAACGGAAGCCTGCAATGACCACTTGGATGAGCTTGGAAGCACGTCCTCCATCCCCAGTCAAGTTTTGAGGTGAGGCCACAGCCCTAGCCAACAGGTGACTACAACATCATGGGAAACCCAGAGCCATTCAGCTAAGCCACTCTCAGATTGCTGATCCCCAGAAGCTGCATGATATAATAAATGTTTGTTGTTTTAAGCTGCTAAGTTTTGGAGTAATTTACTACACAGTAGTGGATAAATAACGTGTGGGGATAACGATCTTATAGGTTTGTTGTGAGGATTAAATTCACGTAAGCACTTTGTGTAGTACATGATGCATGTTGAAGGCTGTGTGAAATGTAAGAAAACAATGGCAGCATAGATAATATCGTCAATGACCCCCAGGGTCATGTAGCCAGGGTGTGACAGGCTTGATGATGCTGTGGTTCCTAGCTGCCCAGTTTTAACCATTTGTGCCCCCTAATCCTTACTGATTGCGGTGGGCACCACAGGCTTTGCCAGAAGTGGAACAACAGTGTCAGTGGGTGGGGAGCAGAGGAGGAAGTGATGGTGCAAATCAGTGGGCCCCTGGGGTGGGGAGCAGCCCCAGGGTACTGGTGGTGGAGGACTGAGGCACAGGACTGGAGTGAGTGTGTGTGAGTGTGTGTGTGTGAGTATGTGTGTGTGTGTGAGTGTGTAGGTCACCTCTGGAGACCCTTCCAGTCCAAGATTGGCTGATGATCTGATTTGCTGCTTGTTTCTGGCCCTGCTCTGTGTGGAAGACTCAGAAAAACCACGGCAACCATGGGATAATTAATGATCAGGGATGGAGGAGGCCAGGAACCTGGTATCCCCAACGCCACATGGAGAGAAGCTCGGGAGGAAGGTCCTCTGGGCTTTCTCTCCACGGCCATGTGGGCTTCCTTGGAAGAGAGAGATTGGAGAGGGTCCAGGTGGGAGATAAGCCCCTGGGCCTGTAGCCCCAACAGTCCAGGAAGCACAGGGCTCTCTGGGCCCAGCAGACGGCTCCTTTGGGGTCGTTGGCTCCCAGGCCCTGGACTGCTGAAATTAATGCATTGTTTTCAGGAGGCCGTCCATGGCTTCCACCAGGTTCTCAGATGGATCTGGGACTCAAACCATGGAGACTGTCTAGATATTACCCATTGTAAAGACAAGGAAATGGAGGCACAGAGAGGTTAAGAGACCTGCCCAGGCCACCAGGCTGTGGCAAAGTCAGGCCTGGAATCCAGGCCTCCTTGCTGAACACTGTCCCAGGGTGGGGCCCACAGTGGGTGGACCGGAATGTGCTGTGCATGTGGGCCCCTCTGGCTGACAGAACTCCTGTCAGGACAGCTGGGTCACTCCTGCCCCCTCCCTGGGCCAGATGGGCAGCCCTCTCCTCTGCTATTTTCTCCACCTTTGCCTTTTCACAGGGAGTAACTGGGGTGGAAAATTCTGGGGGAGCACAAAGTCTGCCAAGTTTGAGCCTGGCACCAACCCAGGCACCTGGCTGCCAGGCAGGTTGGAAACAACTGGTAAAGGGGTCCCTGGGGGACTGGGCTGCTGGGAGCAGCTTGGCAACTGCCTCTTTTGTTTTTTATTTTTTATTTTTTTTTTGAGACGGAGTCTTGCTCTGTCGCCCAGGCTGGAGTGCAGTGGCCGGATCTCAGCTCACTGCAAGCTCCGCCTCCCGGGTTCACGCCGTTCTCCTGCCTCAGCCTCCTGAGTAGCTGGGACTACAGGCGCTCGCCACCTCACCCGGCTAGTTTTTTGTATTTTTTTAGTAGAGACGGGGTTTCATGGTGTTAGCCAGGATGCTCCGGATCTCCTGACCTCGTGATCCGTCCGTCTCGGCCTCCCAAAGTGCTGGGATTACAGGCTTGAGCCACCACGCCCGGCCGGCAACTGCCTCTTTTGGCTCCTGCCAGACCTTCTATCCCAGGGATATTCCCTCCCTGCTAGAACCTGCTGCCATGAGCCAGGAACATCTGGAAGAGAGTTTTCTGGCAGGTCTGGGGGTACAGAAATGGGTTACAGGGGACTTGGTCATGTATTACATCACAAACATCTACTGCGGTAAGTGAACCAGTGCGTCTGCAGCACCTGCTGCAAGGGACTGAGTGAGGCCCCTGCACATCCTTCATTTCCCTTCTAACCCTCCTGTGATATGGGGTTCCCCATTTTACAGATGAAGAAACTGAGGCTTGGGAACTCCAGAGGACTGCCCAAGTTCACCTAGCTTTTCAGTGGCAGTACTGAGAATTGAACCCAATCTGTGTGACTCCAAAGCCTACCTTTTTCCCTGGTCTCTCCCTGTGCCCTCTACACCCGCCATGTCCAGGTACCAGTCTAGACGCTGGGGATATGGAGATAAATGAGCCACGAGTCTTGCCCTTAAAGCACCTGTAGTTTAGTGAGTGTATTAGCTATTGCTGCTATGCTAATGCCCCATAACAAGCAGCCCCTAGCTCCCACATGTCAGTTGCTTGCAACCACAAGCAATTATCCTTCTTGTTCCCAGCTGGCTGGGTCAGCTGGGGTGGTTCTGCGTCAGGCTGCCGGTGGGCCAGGTTGGCTTCAGCTGTCTCTCATTCTCCTTGCACCAGTGAAAAAGAAAAATACTCAGGGCCTGTTTTCATGACTGGGCAGGAACATGCAATGTCTCCTAAGGGTTCATCTTAGAACTGGGGTACTGTCCTGATGCTCACATATGGAGGCAGGTTACATGGGCAAGGCCTACATCATCAGTGGGATGGGGAAATACACTTTGCCTCCTCTGATGTGAGGCACTGCACAATCACATCGCAAAAGCAGGGATGCCTAATTCTCTAACAGGGAAGCAGGAAGAACAGGCCACAATAATCCAATCACCCACAGTGTGGGCTACAGACTTATGCTAATAATATTGTACTGCATTCTAGCAAACCTAAGCTGCAAGACACACCATTAATTTATGTACCACTAAGAAAGAAAAGTGGCTGTGAACTAAAGTATGGCACGATGCTTTCTTAGCCCATCATATTTTTATTGTATTCTTACTGAAAGAGCTATTTGATGCTGAGGCATGGAAGTGTCAACAATGGGAACAGCTGGAACCAGGTTTGCTCTTGCAGAGACAATGACGACTGTCACAACTGTCACTGTCCAAGGAGATTATGAGATCCATCGGTTGTAAGACACATTTTGATTTCAAGGATGTGAAAATGTGAAAATGTATGTCTTAGAACGGATGGAATTTGTCATTTACCGAGAGTAAGCGGTTGTTCTGCGGTGGACGCTGCTAAAAGTTCTATGTGGATAAGCTCATTTGTACCTCAAGACAACCCAAGAAGAAAATATTATTATCCCCATTTCAAAGATGAGTAGAGCAAGATTCAGAGTGATCATGAGGTGGGAGGCAGGTCTTGACTCCGGATGTGGGGCTTGGACACTGGACCAAATGGAGGACTAGCTAAAACAGAGGGGGCAAAGCAGCTTTCTATAAGGCACATCCACCAGTAGGCCATGTCAGTTTACCATTGCCATGGCAACATGCAGGAGTTACCACCCCTTTCCATGGCAATGATCTCACAACCCAAAAGTTACTACCCTTTTTCTAGCAATTACTGTATAAACCATCACTTAATCTCCATGTAATTAAACATGGGTATGAATGTGACTGTGAGACTGCCCTGAGCTGCTGCTCTGCCTATGGGTAGCCCTGCTCTGCAGGAGCAGTCAAAGGCTGGAGCTGTAACACTGGCCCTTCAATAAAGCTCTGCTTTCTTCTACCCTTTCTTCTCACCCTTGAATGTTTTCCTGGAGGAAGCCAAGAATTCTCATGGGCCAAGCTCTGCTTTGGGGCTTGCCTGCCCTGCATCAGTCAGTTGCCCTGCCCAAGACCCATGGTTAGTAAGTGGAAGAGCTGAGATTTGAACCTAGGACGGTCTGACTTCTAAGACAAAGTGATAAAGAGTGTGGGCCCTGGGACAAACTATACTTCAGTTTCTTCATCTGTAAAATGGGGATGAGAGGAGTAATTACCACATAGATTATTGTCATATGAGAGTTCCGAAAAGAGTGTCAGGCACAGAGCACTCAAGACATGCTGGGTTCTCTGGTAGAACCAGAGATTTTTGCCTCTCTGAAGCTAACATTAGTGTAATAAAAGTTGCAACTGGACTAAGAGGAGAGGACTATGGGAGCCCAGAAAAGCACGCCAATAGATTAGTAATTTGGGGGAAACATCAGAAATTTGATGTGAGAAGAGCAAAAAGAATGTGTGATTCATGTGTGCATTTATTTATTCAAGAATATTTGTTTACCCACTGTGTTAGCCTGTTCTCATGCTGCTAATAAAGACATACTCAGAGCTGTGTAGTTTATAAAGGAAAGACGTTTAATGGACTCAGTTCCACATGGCTGGGGAGGCCTCACAATCAAGTTGGAAGGCAAAGGAGGGGTAAAGTCACGTCTTACATGGCGGAAGGCAAAAAAGCTTGTGCAGGGGAACTCCCATTTGTAAAACCATCAGATCTCGTGAGACTTACAATCATGAGAACACTATGGGGGAAACAGCCCCCATGATTCAATGATCTCCACCTGGCCCCATCCTGGACACTTGGGGATTATTAAAATTCAAGGTGAGATTTGGGTGGGGACACAAAGCCAAACCATATCACCCACTGCGTACAGGTAGTACACAGTGACTGGATTTGAAACCAAGTTTGGGGGCTAATTTTAAAAAATTGAGGTATCATTTATCTACAATGCAACACACAGATCTTAGTGTTCAGTATGAATTTTCACAAATAAATACAGCACCCCAATTGCAATAGAGAATATTTCCATTGCCCTAGAAAATTCCATTGTGCCCCCTTCCAGCAAAATACACTCATCTCCACCTGTATTTTTTTTTTTAATTTTTGTCACTGTAGGTTGCTTTGCCTGTTCTTGAACTTCATATTGTGAACCTGAAAGTGCCAGATCTTCAAGATGGATCCTGAGTGGCTAAGTGGGCCAGGCTCCGTGGTTCTTGCCTGTAATCCCAGCACTTCTGGAGGCCAAGGTGGGCAGATCACTTGAGCCCCTGAGTTTAAGACCAGACTGGGCAACATAGCAAGACACTGTTCTCTACAAAAGAAATAAATACTACCCCCCTGCCCCCAAATCAGAATGGCTAAGTGGGCCTAAATTTAAAATAGAGTGAAGCAGCCACTTGCTGACTAGGGTTCACGTAAGTACCCTGATTTCGCCCAAAAACCTGTACCTTTTTATCTTTGGTACTTTCCCAGCTCACCTGAACCAACCAATCAGGGCTCAAGTATATCAACCAATCAGGGCCTGGCTGTATCAACCAATCAGAGCTCAGCTGTATTGACCAATCAGAACTAAGCAAGTTTCAATCCTTCATTTGCACAACTTGATCTGATTGGGAACCTGGGCAGGAATTTTGCTGTAAAACCTGATCCTTCCCCTCATTCTTAGGAACTCCCCTTCATTTTCCAGTGGAGGGTGCATCTCCAAGTTTGCACACTGTTTTCTGTACTAAAGTCTCTTTCCTCTAAATTCCTTTTCAGATAACTTTTGTGCATCGTATAAGTGGAAACTTACCAGTTGTGCTGCTTTGTGTCTGGTTTCTTTTACTCAGCATAATATGCATATGATTAATGCATGTTGTTTTATGTATCAGTAGTTATTTTCTTTTTCACTGCTGATATTTCACTGTTGCTGGTTATCAAATTATTGCCTCTCTGCTCCACATTCACCCTTCTTGCCTGCTTGGTGAAAATGGATCTGGGCCCTTTAAATGTTCCCCCTGGCCGGTGGGCATGCTGGGCTTTGCCAGTAGAGGGCGCGGGGGAGCCCTAGCAGCGGGGAGGTTCCACTTCCTGCGTGCCACGTGCTCACAGGGTAGATTCCGGCACCACGTGCAGCCGCTCGTGCTGGTGCTTGCAGTGCACGGCGGAGGTCGGCAGCTCCCACAGCACCGTTTTCGAGTAGTTTTGCAGTGGGTGCCTCTTGTGAGACACTGCTTCTGAGAGCAGCTTTTGTGGCATCTTACAGGGCAGATTTCTGGTGAGTTCTACAGGTTTAATTTCTAATAACTTTGGCTGGCTGTGGCACCGGGGTTTTTTTTTTTTTTTTCTTCCCATGGCACAGATATGCCCTCTTAAGCAAGGCCTGGATGTCAGCCCCCAAGGGTGTGTGTGTGGGACACTTATTTGTAGGGGGCAGGGGGCAGTGACAGGCTCTACCTCAGCCCAAGGGCTTTTCCTTAGGTACTTGATTTCAGCTTTTGGAGGAGACTCTTCCATAGCGGCTGTACCTCAGCCACATGTGTGGGGCTGGGGGTCCTTCTGTGGGGGCCCTAGCTTAGCCTCTTGTTGGGGCACCTCCTGAAGGGAGGTTATCTCAACCTGGTAGAAGATCCCTTCCCTGGGGTAAGGGGCTCTGTTTTTGGGTTGCTATCTCTATGTCGGGGTCTCTTTTTGGGGCTCTATTTCAGTCCTGGGGTGGGGGGCTGTTCCTCAACCCTGGGAGGACTTTTTTTTTTTTCTTTTTTGAGGACATTGTGTCTGCCACAGGTGGCAGGAGGGTGTTTCTTGGGGACTCTACTACAGCCCTCAGGGGTTTTTTCCTTGTGGACTTTATTTCAGCTGTAGGAGGGAACTCTTCCTTGGGGGATCAATCATAGCCCTGGGTGGCCGGGCAGGGGGCCCTTCCTTGGTAGCTCGGGAACTCATCTCTGGGGCTCTACCTTATCCCTTGAATAGGGGTTCTTCCCAGGAGCTGTGGCTCAGCCTTGGGGGCCTCTTCTTGGGAACTTTTCTTTTTAACCTCGGGGGACTCATCTTTGGGGAACCTATGAAAGCCCCCAAGGGCTCTTTCTTGGGGACTCTATCTTGGCCTTGAGGGGTTCCTCCTTGAGGGCTTTATCCAGCTCTGGTGTGGGGGATTCTTAGCAGGGGGTTATCACAGCTCTGGGCGGGGTCTGGTTCTCGGAGGCTCCATCTCAGCTCTGTGGGTTGTGGTGGCTCTTTGTGTCTGCTGCTTCTGTATTAATTATCATTCTTTTTACTCCTTATCAGTCAATTTCTTGTTAATTCAGTCCTCGGTTATAAGTTAATAATTCTTCATATGAAACTTTCCCTGTAAAAATCACACTATGGTTTCCTCTCCTTAACTGTACCCAAACTGATACAGAATTGGTGTCAGGAATAGGTATCAGGAGGTGGACCCACAGAGGTACCACTTGGGGATTGGTTTTCTGGTGATTTTGGGCTTGAGTGGAAAGTTCCTTGCCAATGGGAAATGGCGTGCTAGTTACTCAAGACATGTGGTGACATTAAAATTAATCAGTCTATCCCTTGTGGTTGATTAAGACAAAATGCCACCTGAGGCACTTCCCTTGGGAGCCAAAGTGATGCTGCACTTGACTGTGTGACCATAATGAGGACTGTGAGAACTGTGGGGTGGGATGGATCCTTTTGAGGGCTTCTGTCTTCGAGGAACTAGATACAATGCTCTATTTAAAACACGTATAGGCAGGCCAGGCACAGGCATGGTGGCTCAGGCCTTTAATCCCAACACTTTGGGAGGCTGAGGCAGGCAGATTGCTTCAGCCCAGGGGTTCGAGGCTGCAGTAAGCTATGATTGCACCACTGTGCTCTAGCCAGGTGACAGAGCGAGACCCTATCTCTAAAAAATAATAATATAATAAAAATTTGACAAATGTGTAGATAATGACATAGAAAATAACAAGCCAAGGTCCATTAACTCTCTCCTTGAGCCACAGTCTGAGAATCAGACAGCTTCTATGGCAGCCCTTAAGGAAGTTCTTTCTTCTTGCAGCCACAGGGCTGATACTGCTGAAAATCAAACAACAAATTTAATTGTGCTGGTTGCTGTATTATGACAACAGTTGGAATCACATCTGGACAAATTAGGGCATGAATCGTGAAAGAATGGGGTCCTGAAACATGGAGTGGGGACGTTTGTTGGACTCTGATGAAACCAACAACCTAAACTTCAAGTCACTCTGAGCCCACCACGTCACCCAGGTTATCAAGTGGAAACACCTTGCCCTCTGCAGTGCCCGAGGAGACTGCTCTTCCTCTGTTAAGAAACCCTGTGATAATCTTGGCTGGGGCAGATGTCTTGAAAGGCGATGCCCATTCTCAAGACTCACCACAGCCACCTGCTGTTGTCACTAGACCCTAGCTGTGGTCAAATCTCAGCATGTTCCACGGTGATGGGTACAGACAGACCTAGGAGGGAACAGAAAAAGAATGACAAGACTGGTGACGTGTATGGGAGTGGATTTTAAGGGTTTTAGATCCAGAAAGGCAGAATGTAACACTAGACTGGGCTGAATGCCTTGATAGGGGCACACTCATTAGAGGTTCTGAATTTGGCTGTTAACTTCTGCAGCTGGAGGTGACTCTAGCAACTTGGTTGGTTGACTGAAACTTGGATTTGACAGTAACCTGCAGTTAATGAGGGTTGTGATGTCATGATGTAGAAGAGGGAATTCAAAGGCTTGGGGAGACCGCAATGTTGGACTGCGTGTATCATGTCTAATCTGCACTCCCCTGCTGCCACCACCTGTGTTTCACAAGAAGGACCCAAAGACAGAGACATAGAGAGATCCATTAGTGAGGGAGCCCCTTTGTCCTTGAAATGCATGGCGGCTGCTCTCTTTTGTAGGCCACTGTGAATATAGAGGCTGCCTCCATTGAGATGGGCTCCCTGATTTCAGTGGGGATAAGGGGGTCCTGGAGTAGCAGAGACCAAGGGGCAGCACTTTACTGTTAAGGACAAGGTGGGCACACATTGGAAAGGGTAGCAGGAATGTATGGGCTGGCAGAATGCCTTTGCCCACAGGGATTTTTAGTGGTGGTGAATTGATTAGAGTGTTTCTGGGAATGAAATAAGTGGGCAGCCTACTAGAGTATTATTTCATGTATTTTTATATGTGATAGAAAGTTCTAGACCCAGGAGCCAAAATATGGCAATTGACAGTCATGGCTTCTCATCCAGTTTCCAGACCCTGAGTTAATTCACAGACCCCGAATCCCTGAGTGCCCAGGTCCCCTTGAGGAGGGAGCCTGCATCTGCCACAAATACTTATTGTAAATCTTCCTCCAAACCTTCCTCCTGTGGACCTGTGACCATTTACCAAAATAATGGGGAAATGGATGTACCCAGACAGTTCTGGAGTTACTTGGCACTCACTCTGAACTGATGCTGGTTCCTGGGGATCTCAAATGCCACTCTGGTTCATAAGTCAAAGTGGGGCTTATGATGGTCAGGGATAGCGTCTTAGCTCTAGTCTGACTCACAGTAGATTTGCTTGGTCCATGCCCACCCTGAAGTTATTTTCTGAGCTCCTGAATAAACAATTAGAGTAAGCACACTTGGTGATTATCCATTTTCTTCTCTCTTCTTCCCATTTTTGTTTTATATGCAAGTTTTTGGAAGTCAGCTTTGTTTGAACTTCCATGGAATGTTCCATGGAACTGTGATCAGTATTTAAGTCATAATAAATATAGTCCACGATGACTTCTGGGCCTATTAGTCTCCTTGTTTTGGGGAGTGAGAACTTATAAGAATGATAACTGTATCTGAGATAGAAATACACAGTTGTGTTGTTATATAGGACTTCAGTGGTGTGCAGGAGGATTCATATGGAAGGCAAGTAGTCAAAGAGATGGCCTTTTCTGGTTATCAATTACTACTTTTCTATGTCCAATCACCCTTCTTGCCTGCCTAGTGAAAATGGATCTGGGCCCTTTAAATTTTCTCCCTGTCCTGGCAGCAAGCTGGGCTTTGCCAGTAGAGGGCGCTGGGGAGCCTCTGCAGCAGAGACCTTCTGCTTCCTGGTTGCCCCGTGCTCGTAGGGCCTGCTCCTGCAGCACGTGCAGCTGCTCAGTGCTGGCTGCTGTCTTGCTCAGCAGAGGCCAGCAGCACTTTCTTTTAGGCAGTTTTGTGGTGGGTGCCTCTTTTTGTGGCACCCTGCAGGGCAGATTTCTGGTAAGTTCTACAAGTTGGCTTTCTTGCAAGTTCTGCTGGTGTGCTCCAGACTAGCATTTTTTTTATTCCCGTGTAGGGAGGCACAGCCATACTGTCTTCAGCAAGGCCTGGATATCAGCCCTCAGGGGTGTTTGTGGGAGGATGCTTGTTTCTGGGTGGAGGCTCCTCCTTGGGCATTTTCTCAGCTCAAGTTGAGGAGCTGTTTTTCAGGGGCTCTGCCGTAGCACTGGAGTAGAAGCTTCTTCCTTGAGGGCTGGACATCAGCCCTGGAGAAGGTGCGTTTGCATGATAATCTAGCTCAGCACTGGGTGGGGTGGGGGACTCTTGCCTCTGAGGGTCTCTTTCAGCCCTGGGGGGCAGCAACTGCTCCTTTTGTCTCCTAAACCTATATTCTTCAGAGTTCCCTTTTCTTCTTTCTAGCTAATTTCTTGTTAATTCCATCTCCCATTATGGTTAATAATCCTTTATATGAAACTTACCTATTCAAATGACTGCCCAGCTTCACCCTCCTGATAGGATGCAGAGTGATGTCCGTTGTACACACTGGCCACAGTTTGTCCACAGTTTTCCAGTTTGGGGCTATTATGAATAATCTGCGTCGTGTATTCTTGAGTGGACGGGCTTTTTTGTGTGATACATTTTCGTATCTCTTGGATAAATACCTTGAATGGGGTTCCTTTGGGAAGGCCAGACCACAGGGCTTTCACTTGGTCTACAGGGTGCCGAGGAGCTGCTGGAAGTTTTGTGGGTCTGTTTTTTTAAGTAACACTGATGGATTCGATGTGGATCTTAGAAGGAGTGAATAGGAGGGGAGATGCCAGTCTTCAATTCCCCAGATGAGGGTGGCAGCTCAAACTGGTGACTCGGTGTGGGACTTTGCCCCATCGCCTTTTTCCTAATCTGTGAAATGGGTTTTTCACAGGCGTGCATGGGATCGTTGGCAGGACTGAGTGGGATGATACATGAGGGGTACTTGGCATGGGGCTGGCATGGAGCAGATGCACAGTGGTGGCAGCCAACAGGACTGCCATTTTTAGGTGTTTCAGGCAGGATGTCCTAGCTTCTCCCTGGTGCTAGCCATTATGTGTTCACAGACCAAGAGCCCAGGGGGGTGGCAAAGGGTCTTGGTGCCCTGCTCAGAGACATCTCTGGACTCAGAAGGTGGGGCACAGCTGCCCATTGCTGTGCAGTGCCAGGCACTTACTGATGCCTTCTTATGGCATCCCTCAGAGGAGTGGGTGGCCAAGGTGGCCTTGGGTTCTGGGCACTTTGCCCGGCCCCCTGACAATCACTCCAGCTGGCATCTTGCCTGTCCAAGTCCCGAGCTGCTGGGCCCCAGCAAGTCAAGCGGCCATGATTAGTCAAATAAAATTTCCATCTGTTGAGGAATTTACGAGAGTTATTACTGGCTATAAAACCGATCGGAGGAGAAAGATGGATCCGAGGGGTAAGTGCCTCTAATTATGTGCGGCAGTGACTTTTAAATAAGGTAGAACAAGTCCTTACTGGAGGGAGCCAGGCCCCTATCCCCGTCCGGGCCCAGAATGTGCCAGGCTGGTGGCGGTGGGTGCTTCACTGCAGAGGGAGGAAAGAGGAGCTACCGTATGCAAACTTGGGGATGGGGGTCAGTGTGGCTTAAATCTTTTTTTTCTTTTTTGGTAGAGATAAAGTCTTGCTATGTTGCCCAGGCTGGTCTCAAACTCCTGGGCTCAAGCATTCCTCCCGGCCTCCCAAAGTGCTGGATTACAGGTGTGAGCCATTGTGCCTGGCCATTGTGGCATTTAGAAAGATCTTGGATGCAAAAGGGCCTAGCGCAGTGCCTGGCATGCAGCAGGGACTTAATAAATGCATGTTTCTTCTTTACCTGCTTCCCTCTCTTCTACCTCCGGGGACTGAGCTGGGCTGCTTACTGGATGCAGGCAGCGGTCTCCCTGGGCTGGGCGCTTGTTGGCACAGACTCTGTGTGATCCACCCAGGTAACCTTGCTAGGCCTCCATAGCTTCGACTTTAAAGTGGGACAATTAATTACCAAAGGAACACGGGAAGGCAGGTTTTTGGGTACGTGGGCCCAACCTTGTTCTGTTTTCTTTTTGGGACTGAGTCTCGCTGTTTCACCTAGGCTGGAGTGCAGTGGTGCGATCTTAGCTCACTGCAACCTCTGCCTCTTGGGTTCAAGTGATTCTCCGGCCTCAGCCTCCCGAGTAGCTGGGATTACAGGCACCCACCACCATGCCCAGCTAATTTTTGTATTTTTAGTAGAGACAGGGTTTCGCCATGTTGGCCAGTCTTGTCTCGAACCCCTGACCTGAGGTGGTCCTCCCTCCTCGGCTTCCCAAAGTGCTGGGATTACAGGCGTGAGCTGCCGCACCTGGCCCTATTCTTAACACATGACTCAACTCTAATGCGCCCAGCATCTAGGGAAGGAGGCCACATCGTGGGTTTCTCCTCATTTCAGGTGGGAAGGTCTTAGGGGTCCATGTGCTCACCTGAGGTCACCTGGATCCCAGATGCTCCTGCTTTGTTGGAGGAATGTGGCTTTAAAAGGCCAACCCCTAACCTTCACCTTACTCAGGATACTGAGAACAAGACCACTGGGGAGCAAACGTGGCCTCCTGGTGGCTGGGGAGAGCCGTGAGATGGTAGGTGCTGGAAATTCTGCCTGGAGTCCAGCATAACTAAGTCCCCAGGACCCAGGGTGGAGACGAATGACCCCGTCCCAGAGAGTCCGAGCCTTCAAATATAGGGCTCTGGGGCCTGAGACTCTGAGGTCCTGCAGCAAGTTCGTGGCAGGTCCACTGACTGCTAGGCCAGGGGTCTTGTCGCTGGTCCACGCGAAATGAAGGATGGCTACTTTCTGTTCCTTCCCCTGACCACTGCTCCATCAAGCACAGACCAGGCCCCATCCCCTGGGCCATTTAAAACCAGAGGCCCAGGTGCCACGGCCACGCTTTCAAGACCGTAGAGTCAGCTGTTAAAAGGCTCACACCTGGGCCAGGAGCCATCAGAATTCAGTCTTTCAGAGGCTCTGGCTCGCCTCCCAGCAGGTAGGTCTCACCATGGGTCCCTTTCTCTTGGGCAGGCAGCTTGGGTGTGACTGCTTGGCAGTGGTTGTGCACTGTGGAGCCGCTGGTCCCCGATTCCCGACCCGAGGGGCCTGGGCTGCAGGCGGGAGCCCAGGGGCCGGCGTTTGTGGTGGGGTTGCAGGAAAAACCGAGCTTCTCTGGTCAGGTTGTGGCCTGTGTGGGTGGCCTCCTTGGTGCCCCCACAAGCCTTGTTCCCCGGTGACTCCTGAGCTGTGGGCCCCAGGTGGAAGTGGAGAGGCTCCTAGCTCTGGCGCTTTCTGTGTGGCCTCCTGGGGACTCAGTTTTCCTCTGCGTCTTTGGGGATGGTAGGGCTGCCTGGTGGGGCCCAGGCAATGATGAAAGGAGTGTGTGTGTGTGTGAGAGAGAGGAGCAGGCCTCTGATTCCTTGTTCGCCTTTGGTGGCCAGGCTAGGAAAAGCGGTGGGGAAGCGCTTGCCTCGCTGTGACAAGTTGATGTCTCTTGGACTGAGACCTTTAGGCTAGAGTGGCCTAGTTGTCTGGAGTTCTCCCCTCCTCTCACACCTCATTGCAGGATGAGAAAGCCTGGCCTGTGGGGCCCCAGACACTGTGGGCTCTGGGACAGCTATGGAATTTCTGTCTTTGGAAGGCTTCCATTGTGCTGAGGGTTTCATTCTGTCTGGGTTTCATGTTGTCTAAAACCAGGTAGGCTGGGGAGTGGGAGTGTATGTGGGCTGTGTTGATGTACCCCTGTGTTGGCCCCGAGCTGGCCCATGGCCCCTGTGACCTCGCTTTCAGACTGTAGAGTCAAGTGACAGGGTAGCATGGGGGTGCCTTGTGGTGTGGTCTTTAGAAAGGCTCCCCGGAGGTGTGGCATCCCTGGTTCCCTCTTAGTGACATCTGTGTGACCCCACTGGCTTTCCCATCTCAAACTTGGGGTGGAGTGGGTCCCTCAACCGCCTTCCCCACTTCTGCGGGACCCCTGGTCCCCCCTGTGTCCCCTGCCTCCAGCCTGGAAGGAGATTCTGAGGAATTGGAGGGCTGCAGATGCCCCTGCTGGCTTGAGAGCCTTTGTAAGCAGCTCATTACGTTTTACCCCTCCTATTCCTCATTAGCCGCAGGCCCTCTCCACGAGAGGGTTCCCAGGATTTCTGAGTTTTTGCTGGCACCTGCGGCAGGGGAAGGCTTATGGCAAAATGTTCCTCAGTCTTTTCTCCCTCGTTCTCTCCTTCTGCAAAAAAGGGTGAGCAGTTGGGAGCCTTGGGGCTGACGGGTTTTGTGAGTGTGCAGTGGGGGCTTCCGCCCTCGGGAAACAGGGGTTGCGATGGAGCTCCATGCTTTACCAGCTGATGACTCAGCAGGTCTGAGCCTCAGCTTCCCATTTACTGAATGGGCTAACTGGGACAATGATTGATCTAGTGCCTTCTATCATGATAATCATTATTTTTGATAACATGTCCCAGACAAGAGTAGCAAAGGTTGGAAAGCAGCTCTGTGTCGAGCTGAGCGGGGCTCGGGAAGCCCTAGTGGGTGCAGGGAAGGGGGCTGTGGGGGTGCTGGTGCTTTCATGGAGGCAGAAGCCTCTGGCTGGTCCCTCCCCTTGGTGGGCAACTACGGTCCAGTTCCCGGCCGATGATGGGGTTGGCGTTAGGTGCGACCCAAGGGGTGGGTAGAGGCCAGGGAAGCTGCTCTGTATCCTACAGTGCACAGGCCGGCCCCTGCTGCAGACCGTCATCCTGCCTCAATTGTCAACAGTGCCCAGGTCGAGAGACCCTCTAGCTCCATGCCCGGCACATAGTTGGCCCTCCCTAAAGCTTGGACAAATACCAGTGGACAGGCCAGTGGGGACTGGTCATAAAGTCAGCCTGAAAACGGGGGGTTTGCTTCCTTCCAGCCCAGTATTTCTTCCTATTGCTCTGTTAGGCATGGTCAGGGATGCTATGAGGTTCTGACAGGCAGTTTCCAGCCCTGGGTACCCTTGGAGGTGGGGTTGGTGATGCTGTGACTTCAGCAGCCTGAGCTCCTGGGGGCCCCTCCACGGCACCTCTCACCCTGGTGCTTATTGGGTTCAGCCTTGTCCTCCTTGTCTCGCCACCATGACACGCAAGTCCCAGCTGCCGACGATCTGCCAGGCCCACGTGGCATGCCCGATGTGGCCTGAGAGCCTGGGTTTTAATAGCTGAGTATTTCTTTAAAAAAAATTGCACTTGTCTTGAGGCCCTCATTCCTCCAGCTCTGCCCGCCTGGCTCCCCAGGGGAGTTCATGCAGAAATTGATGTGTTAACAGGCTGCAGCGTCTCCCTCTCCATCTCTCCACTTAGCCTCCCTTGGAGATGGCCTAGTCGCTGGTTCTCTGTGTCCCTGCCCAGTGGCCCAAGATGGCACTTGGCTTGGGGCCCCCGAATCTGGGTAGGGGGGCTGTATAGACACGAGATGTTGGAATCCACCCAGGTAAAGATACCATGACACACAAGTCCCAGGTGCCAACTGTGCAGCGCTGGGGGCTCCAGCCAGAGCGGAGTTGGGAGGGATGCTGCTGGAATCCAGCTTGTGGGGAGATGGCACCAACTGGAGGTGCTGGACGCTTCCTTCCCTGAGGTGAGCAGGCAAGGGTCACCGGGTCTGGGGTTGTGCAGAGCAGGTTGGGGCTGGCCTTCCTCCTTTGGGTCCCTGAGTGTGGTGGGCCTGGAGGAAGAGAAACATGTCAACTTGGCTGGCCAGGCCATGTGTACTAAAGAGTAACCTCCACGCAGGCAGGGCTTTTTGTCTGCCTTAGTTCACTGTGGTGTCCTGCTGCCTAGGAGAGCGCCTGGCACGGAGGCCTCACGGTCCCCCACTCTTTGCCTCCACACCACCTCAGCTTGAGCTCTACCTACAGACAGGACCCTCTGCTTTTTGCACATTAACTCATCAGACACTCACAATAACCGTATGGAGTTGGTGTGATAACATACCCATTTGACAGGTGAGGAAACCGAGGCCCAGGGAAGCGAGGTAACATGCCCAAGCCCCTCTCCATGACAGGCTCTGTAGCATCTCTTAGGTCTCAGCTCAGTGTTCCCCTCTTAAGAGGTCTGACCAGAGCCCTGGCTCCATTCCACACACAGTGTCATTGTTGCTCCCTCGTGGCACATGTCACCCGGCTCTCTATAAATGTCTGATTCACTCACTTATTCACGATCTGTCTCCAGTCCCCGGAATGTGAAGTTTCTCAGGACAATGTCCGGCCCGTGGCAGGGCAGCGCTGACGGGTCTGATCTGACATCTGTGCTCTTACCCATCAGGCTTTCCTGCCTGCCTGGTTTGATGAGCCGTGGGTTCATTACATCTGGCATGGGTACCATTTCCCGAGTCCTAGGATGTGAGGTGGAGGTTCCCTCGAGACCTCTCTCAACTCCCAGGGAGTTAAATCTCACCCCAGGTTTTAGAGCAGCCAACTTCCCGTGGCCTGCCCTCCTGCAGAATAATTACTGTAATTTCCCCAGTGTCACCCTCAGCTTTTGGATGATATTGTGACCAAAATGTGAGAAGCAGTGACACTCCATGACACTCCCAGCCCTTGTAATTGAGGCTTCGAAAGCACTGCTGACGTCTCCAAAGGGATCTGGGTGCTCCATGGCTGTGATGGAGGCGGCATCTCTGAACCCTGGCTTTTTGACTTTGGCTGCTTTGCAAAAGTAGTGACTAATAGATGTGATGCATTGATTCACTCCCTTGTCTTCCCCAAATTGCGTTCACATCCCTGATCCAATCTGGAGCCTCATGGCAGCCTTGTGAGGCTGGGACTGGTACTTTGGCCGTGACTTAATCAGCAGAGAAGTTGTGCATTCTTGAAATTGTACAGCATATGAGTGGCAGAGCCTGGCTCAAACCCAGGTCTTCTGCTCCCATGTCACACACACTCTGTCTGGGACCTCTTCTGTGCAAATATCCCATTCAAGAGGGCCTCCTGATTGTTCTACCACTATCTAAATTTGGTTGCAGAGTAGCAATAGCAAAAGCAAAAGTCATAACCATGGGCACTGACAGCCTGCCAGGCACCGTCCTCATTGACTTGCTGGGCGTTAATGCATTTATTCCTCCCTGAAACTCACTGTGGTGGGGGCTGTGATTATCTCCACTTTACAGATGAGGAAACTGATGCCCAGAGAGGGTATACTTAGCCCCGGACTAGGAGCCACAATGTGATGAAGCTGGGATTGGAACCCACGCAGTCTTTAGAGACCAAGCTTTAACCATCCTGCCACATGAACCATCCAGAAAGCCATCGTTCCTGGAATGCACTGCATTTTTTTCCTCAGAGGTGTTCATCTGTTCATTCATTCCTAAGCTATGGTCGAATGAATGAATGAATGAATGAATGAATCTATTATGTACTGACCATTGTTCTAGGTGCCGAGGATTCAGTCCTGGGCAGAACAGACAAAGTTCCTGCCCCCACACAGTTCCATTCTAGTTGGGGGAGACACCATAAGTGGATGATGAATGCGGTTTCAGGTTGAGAGAGCTATGGAGAAAAATGAATGGAAAAGGAACACAGAGTGATGAAGATGACAACTTTGGCCACAGTGGTCAGGGACGGGGGAAACAGACACCTGATGGAAGTGAGGCGGGTGAGCATCATGAGGAAGAGGTTCCAGGCAGAGAGCAGTGTGTGCGAAGGCCCTGTGGTGGAACTGTCGAGGCCTGCTCTGGCAACAGTGAGGAGGGCATCAGGAGGTGAGGTCATAATGGTAAGAGTGAGGAGATGCCTGGGTTGCATCGGACCGTAGGATCTGACTTCACTGCTGAGGATGGAGCCGGGGGATGAGGCGGAGGTAGAGGGGCCAGTGTGGGGGCCGTCCCTGTGGTACAGGGGAGAGACGATGCTGGCAACTTAGCCTCAGGGTGCTTCTAAAGAGTCTCTTCTTAGACATCGCTCTCTTCCCTTTCCTCCCAGGCTGATGTTGGCACATCCTTCTCTCCCCGCTAAGACGTTCCTTGTACTCCTGGGGGTTGAGTTTGGCCTCATCTAGGCCTGTGGCTGGGCACACAGCTCCCGGGCACTGCTCTTTTGTGGCTGCCTCGTCCAGTGGTTTCTTGATGCACAGTAAGCCCTTTGCTTTTTGGGTATTGACCGTAGATCAGTGCTTACCACATTTATCCTCCATAGGTACTTTATTATTATTATTTTTGACATCTGCAGAAATACCTGCTTTATGTGTTGCCTGCTCAGTTATGCCTCATTGTTGCTTTTATTTATTTATCTATTTCAAATGAGGCAACACCCCTGCTTGGCCTCTCGGCTCACTCGGATGCTGTGACTGCTGACATGGGAGGAATGATGCTGCGTTACTCAAGCAGCTGGCAGCCTGGCTTTTCTCGAAAGCGTGAGGCCCCGGCCTGTCTGGCTGTGCAGAACAGGTGCTTGGGAATCCCTCTGGTGGGACTGGGTGTCTGTGAGTTCAGTCCTGGGGGGCAGGGGTGAGCGTGTGTGTGATGTGGGGTTTTAGAGAATCAGTCAGGGCTCCATGTGTGAGTAATAGAAATTGCCTCAGGCCAACTTCAGCAGAAAAGGAATCGTCAGAAGGAAACTCTTGGATCTGAAGTTGGGCCGAAGGATTGGCTGGGAAAAGGTGGGAACCCAGCTAGCTCTGGTTGGGAACGGGGTGGATGGGTGGGTGGTGTTTCTAGGAAGATCTGCTCGAGGCCCTCTGGGGACCCCACCAGGATGGGTGGCTCCAGCCAGCTCGAGAATTTTGCAAGACTGGAAATCCATGTACCAAGAGAGAGGGGACCTAACTGGTGGGGATTTGACCCTGTGGCCAGGCCTGGCCTGGCAGTGTGCAAGGCTCGTGTTCAACAGTCCTGCCAAGACTGCAGTTTGGGGAGAGGATTACTCCTGGAAAGGAATTTTGGGGTGCTGGTGTCAGAAGAAGAGGGGCTGGGCACTTGGCTGCTATAAGCACCTCCTGTACCATAAGAGTCGCACGTGCGAGCAGTGTCTTGGTCTTTCAAGATGCTAAGGACGGAGGATATCATCAAATGGAATGTTACAGAACAGGACCGAGTTCCTCCAGGCCAGTGAAGGGGCTGGGCTCAGAGTGCAGAGAGGTTCCCGGGTTTGGGGAGGTTTTGGACACGCTGATACGGCTGGGCCTCTAGGGCTGGGTTGCCTGGAATAGGAGGGGGGTTTGGGGAATGGAGCTCCGAGTCAGGCTCAGGGCAAGCGCAAAGGCCTGGAGGCTGGGTTTGGTGGAGGTAGGGGCAGAGTTGCTGATTCACTGCTAGGGAGTGGGGAGTGAGGCTGGAGCTGCAGGCTGAAGGTGTCTTTGGACACCAGGCTGAGGAGTATAGTCTTGGGAGGGTGACTGTGTCAGGAAGCAGAGCGGGAGGAGTGGTCCACTGCTTCGTGACATCCCCACCATGTGCGTGACACTATGCTAAGTGCTTTGTTGTAGCCTATTTAACCTGTCGATACTGCTATTTCCCATATTATACAGATGAAGAGACGGGGGTCAGAGAGGTTAAGTGACTTGGACAAAGTGACATAGTGAGTCAGTCGCAAAGAAGGTCCCGGTTCTTGTGACGTAGCCCAGGCCTGGCCAGTGTTCTCCACTGGTCTGTGTTGCAGAATCGCCAGCTGTGAAGGCAGGCAGCCTGCTGCTCTGTCCTGTCGAGCGCCTTGATTCTGTTCCTTCAGCCTTCTCTTCCCCGGTATCCCTAGAGCACATTGGGCACGGCTGTGGGCTGGCAGGGGTGGCAGAGTGTAGGGAGAGGGTCTGGGGAGACTTTCTCTTTGTCTCTCAGAGCTGTTTCTCTTCTCTCCGTTCCCGCTGTAAAGAGCTGGAACAAAGCTAGCAAAATCAGGGTCAGCAGAAAAACCTAATTTTCACCTCAGACACGTTTGTAGCTGGCAGACAGTAACCCAGCTTCTAGACTTTCCTTCCAGACGGGGCTGAGCTGAGTCCTGCCCTGGACATTGGGAGACCTGCTCTGTCACAAATTCCCTGTCTCTTGTTAGGCAAGACAGTTCTCTGTAGGCCTCAGTTTGTCCACCGGTAAAAAGGGGGTGATGGTGATCATGGCGGGGTGTCACAAGCCCACTCACCTGCGGGGGCCCTCCAGGAGAGACAGAGGCGTGAAATAGACCAGGCGCAGGGCAGAAGAGGGCGTGGGAATACAGGGGCCTGGTGGGCACGTGCTCACCTGGCAGAGTCAGCCCCAGCTCGGGGCCAACCAGCTGTCACTATGTAGGGCTTCTTGGGCCACATCTTTGGGGTATTTTCAAGAAAATCCAGAAATCTGAACTATGCTCCAAAATAATTAAAATTTTAAATGTTAGCAACTTGTTTGAAATTTTTGAAAGACAGTATAGGCCAATAATAGTAGCTGCGTGGGCTGAAACTGGCCTATGGGGTCACCAGCTTGCAGTGTCTGGATTATTTGGGTCTCCTCCAGCCAGAGGAGCTATGGCTACCTTTAATAGACACATAAATAAAAATCAAATATTTGCCTTCTAGATATGTTGATTTGTATTTATTGATGAGGTCTGTGGTTTATAATTTGCATCTGAACTCAGAGTTAATAATGGGGTAGAAGCCTCTTTGAGAAACTTTATTCAGAGATTTAGAATCGGTGTGCTTATACCTCTCCCTCCAGATTACTTCCTCCTCCTAACGTCTATCTTTAATCCTTCCTGCTGCAGACTTAGCCTAGCCTAGTTTCTATGGCAACAGAGTATGCTACCTTTTCTCTCGTAGATTCAGAGAGAGAAGCAGGGAGGGTGGCCTTGAGATTTTCATAACTCAGAGTTCCAGGGACGTCTACTTTCTACCCCTGCTGCAAAATCAGGGGCAGGACAGGTTTATTTGAAGCCAGTGGGCAGCCCAAGAGCAAGATTTATCGGCTCTCATAAATTTTTAGAGACCTCTGGCTAAGAGCTACTGGCTTTATCACACTAGCTGCTACCTTAGTCCCCAGTCTGGAGGGTGTTCGTGGATTAGTTTCTTTAGTATCCAGAGAGCAGTGAGTTTATAGGCCCTTTTAAGGGTGAGCTTGGGAAAGACCTATAGGAACCCAAGGCTTAAAAGAGGAGGATCTAGGGGTCGTATTGGCCAATGTGCTGGTCATTTCTACCTGCGCAGAGCTTGGGAAAGACCTCGGAGAGACAGTAGTGGCAGAAGAGGATCTAGAGGTCATAGTGGCCAGTGAGCTGGTCATTCTCACCGTGCACAGTGAAACCAAGATGGACTATATAGTCAGGAAAGGGAGTGGCTCCACTGGGGCTGCGGTGGTGATAGCAGTTGTCAGTCCTGGGCTCTGACCAGGAAGAATAGGGGAGTGGGTAGGGTACAGACATTGGAGTCAGATGCCTGGGTTTGAATCCTGGCTTCACCGCTGTGAGGCTGGGGGCGTGGGCAATTTACTTCACATCTCTGAGCTTCTAAGAACTCATCTGTAATGGGAAGATGACAGCAGTTACCTCCTCATAGGTTATCGTGAGGATTGAGATGATACTTGTAAAGCATATAGAATAGGGGCGGCAAACTTTTTCTGTCAAGGGCCAGATTATAAACATTTTGGGCTTTGTGGGCCATATGGTCTCTGTCGGACGCTGCAACTCAGCTGTTGTAACTTGAAAGCAGCCATAGATAGATAATATGTAAATGATGGGCGTGGCTGTGTTCCAATAAAACTTTATTTATAGACACTGAAATTTGAATTTCAGATACTTTTCATGTGTCACAAATAGTCTTCTTTTTCTGATTTTTTTTTCAACATTTAAAAATACAAAAAACATTCTTGGCTCTCAGGCCATATAAAAATAGGCAGCAAGCCTGATTTGGCCCGTGGGCCATAGTTTGCGGACTCCTAGTATAGAATAATGCCTATTACATGTCTATTAAATGTCAGTCACTGATACTACCTTGATCTTTATCATTATTCTTTTCATCTCAGGAGGGCGAGTTGAAGACAGTCAGATATTTGGCCCAGAAAGAGATGACTTGGTTTGGGGGAAGGAGCATATAAACCATGACCATCAGGAAGGGAAGATGGGATTTGTCCTGTGCTGTCCCAGAGGCGGGTCCTCCAGGCCTGATTGGCAGAATTGACAGGGAGGTAGATTTTTGGCTTGGAGGCCCCTAGCAGCTAGAGGTACTGAAAGTTGCTATCGACTGCCTTGGGTGTAGTTGAGTGCCTGTAACTGAGGGTGTCACGCAGAGAACAGATGCCCCTGACACGCTGCAGTGGAGGGGGCTTGCTCACTAGCTGGACGAATGGACACTGAAGTGCTGGGGTCCCCACTGTTTCTTGCAGCACCGTCAAGGCTAACGGAAGAGGGGGTGGTTTCATATTCTTCCACGGTCCTTTTCTTAATTCATGAAGTATCTTGTCCTCCTCCTGGCTTCTCAAATAATCCAGTGATATGCACAGGCCACATTCTCCCCATTTGACAGGTGGGAGAGCCAAGGCCTGGGGAGAGAGGATGAGATAGATACTTGGCCAGACCTGCTGGCTTGGGCAGGGAGGTATGGCATGGTGGAAACACGTGGGCTGTGGTCCTGGCCCTGGTTCAAATCCCTTCCCCGCTGCTTGCTACATTTGTGACTCTGGGTAGAAAAGTCACTTAACCTTGCTGTAGCCTCAGTTTTTGCATCTGTAAAGTGGACGTATATTATCTCCTTGGCCAAGCAGCTGTGAAGATGAAATGAGTTATTGCACATGGAATGTCTAGCTTGGTATCAGGCAGAGAGTAGGTGTCTGAGTAGCACTCATTCATGTCCATTCCAGTCCTAGCCTTTGATCCCAGGGGCTTCTGACATGTCCTGGGAGGGTCAGGGAAGAGCTTGTCCTTTGGGATGTGGCCTGTCCACTAGTAGTTTGCTGTGGCATAGTCTTCCCAGACCCTGTGGTGCCAGCATCACTGGGGGAGGGTTAGGGGTTGTAGGGCGGTAACCCAGCCCAACCCAAACATCTCCAGATCTAGCAGGGAGGGGAGGCAGAGTCTAGGCTGCACATAGTCCCATTCCATGAGCGGGGACTGTATCTCTGTATCTCTCTTCTGAGATACAGAGATGTGCACACCAGGCAGGGAAGTCTGTGGCCCCGATGGTGGCTTTTGGATGGATCCAGCAAACTAGAAGTAGACTCTCTTCCTGCAAATGCAGGCTCTGTCCTCTGGCACCTCTGAGTACTATTGGGGAGAAGAACCGGGAGAGTGGGTGGGGTTCAGCAGACACAGTCTAGGGTTATACCCCAACTCCCCCTGGCACTTCCTATGCTGGGCCCTCTGCCCGATTGACTTACACAGGGGATCCCGTTCATCTTCATGACTGCCCCGTGATGAGCATGCAATTTGTACCCCCACTTATGGGTGACCAAACTGAGGCCAAGAGCCCAAGTCACCTGTCCAGGACTGCAAAGGAGAAGGCAGGGGAGTTGAGATTTGAACCTGAGTCTGAAAACAAAAGACTCCATCCCCTATCCCCAACCCAGTCCCCGTCTCTTGTCACCTTTTGGCTGGCATCGGAGTCCACAATGGGTAGGGTAAGCCTTGATGATGCGGGTAACCATCATTTTTGGGGTGATTACAGGGCTCCAGTTACTATTCTCAATAAGCCCTCTTAGAATGGATAATTTTGTAATTCTTACAGCCTCTCTGAGAGCCATTCCCATTTTACAGATGAGAAAACCAAGGCACAGAGAGGTTGCATAATGTGCTTGAGGTCATAAGGCTAAGCCATAGAGCTGGGATTCGAGCCCAGGAATTCTAACTCAGAAGCCTGTTCTCTTAACCACTCGGCTCTCTTCCTTTGAACTTGGCTATTAAGAGCTCAGCGTAGCTCTGGGTACAGAATAGGTGAGCCATGAACATCAAAATCCAAGACCAGAGGGCCGGCACACACATATTAGGATGTCGGTGAGTCTTGACCTGCTCTGGACTTCACATTCCTCTTCTGTGTGTTGGGAATGGTGGTCCCCCACCCCACTGCCCTTGCCTTGCAGCGTGGCTTGTGCACGTGAAGAACAGCCTGTTCTGCCATGACGCGGCACGCGCATTCCTTAAAACCACTGCGCTATGCAGGATTGCACAATAAAAGCCACAGGGTTTATGGGAAAAACACTAAAACACTTTCTCAGTGACACACACACAAAAGATGGGAATCTAATAAAGTGGTAGCAGAGTCTTATCCATGTTTCATGGTTAAGAAATACATAAATATGACCATAAATACCATCTATTATCTTGAAAAAGAGCTGAAGTTTGCTTGTGGAAGTGTGTACTCACTCTAATTGCTGGCTGCCCACTTGGTTCCCACACCTGCCACCCTGTGTGCAAGGCGAAGAGAACGGGAGGTATAGAGGCAGAGAAAGAAAGCAGGAGAACAGGGAGGTGGTGGGAGACAGGACGCAGAGCTCTAACCTTCGCTGCGGACGGCGTGGCTCACTGTCCTTGTGCAGTGCATGTGCTTTGTGTATCCTGGTGAGGATCAGCTCTGCTGGGTGTGGTTTTCCATGTTCACCTGGCGTTTCTAGGGGACAGATTCCTGCATCAGCACATGAGAAGTTTGCATAGCGCTGAAATTATTCCCTAATATATCGATTACATTGGAACAAATATGCATTTTCAAAATTAATGTTATAGCAGCATGGATATAGCACTTTGGATCAGGAGTTATGAGGCGTGGGAGGGTCTTTTCTAGATAAGGACTTCCTTGGAAGGCTCACCTCACCCTAGAAGGTGAGCTGTTACTCGGCATTTCAGGGCCTGTGAAGGTTTCTGGTCTTTGAGTGAGGTTGGTCCTCTCCTAAAGTCGGTTTCTCCCCCAAACCTCAGCAGCTTGTCCTTTGGGATCTCAAGGCACCATACTGGATCCTCTCATAAATTCTGGATCCCACCCTTTCTTTGGGGGAAAGCCAACGCCAGCAGTGTTGGGGCAGCTCCACAACTCTGACCACACAAACTCGGCAAAGATGTAGTTTATGCAGGATCACGCTGGACCGGAGAGAGGGAACCCAACAGTGGTAGGAGGAGGTGGGGGGGGGGGGGCTCCCTTTTGGACGAGAGGAGAGCAATGACGTTTAGCAGGAATTGGCCATGCATCCCTAGCTCCCAGCTCCCTGGAGCCTCTGCCATTTGGCCAGTAAGTCCCACGTGCTCTGGAGCTGCAGGGACCCAGAGGGATCTTTCTGGGGCCAGACCCAGGCAGTCTAAGAACTGCTTTCCTTTGCATCAAAGCCCACTGTGGGGCCTCTGTGTGGGTAATGAGGTCTTGTGAGTACATCTTCCTCAGAGCAAAGAGGAAAGGAAAAAAAAAAGGATTGCCTGGAATTTATTAGTCTAATTACATTTTCCTAATGTGGTTGACCCTCCGCTCACAGCAGCGAGCTTATCAAAGCAGCAATCATACCCGCATTATTGGAGTTTTCATAAGAGTCAATTGGTGATTGTCCTCGCTGCGTCGGACACTGTCGACGTAATCCCTGAAGCCCCTTGGGAAGGCAGGGAGTTTGCTTTCTTTGCTGGAATATTATTTACATTAATAACAAGGATTAGAGGCTTGTTTTATGTGTTTAGGAGAAGCGGAGCTTTTCTTTGTTCGAGTAGCTGCTGGCTGCCGGCTGTGTGCCTACCTGTGGCCCTTCTGAAGTCTGGAGAGCACCAGGCTGACAGTCAGGACCCTGGGGCCATAGCTCCAGCTCCTGGCACACCGATCGCTGTGCCTTGCTATGTGAGCTTAGCCAAGCTGTCTCACCTCTCTGGTCCCTCCTATGTGAAACGAGAAGACACAAGTAATAACAATTAGCGAGAATGCAGGGGAAGCCTTTCCTAGCACAGAACATGAACAAATGCAGGCTATTCTAAAATAGACAAATACAGCGGTAGGTGCTTAGCTCTACCCTTATGCATATATTTATGGTGCCATAGAGTGGAGCAGCTTTATGTCAGGATTGAGCATTTCCAGAGTGCCAGGTTCTGTCCTAGTTACTTGGCACAAGCTGGGGGGCAATTTCGCCTGATGAAGACGACGCAGGGCTGCAAGGCTCACATTTCTGCTCTCCCCTTAGCTGCGTGACTTTGGGCGACATTCTTGACCTCTCTGTGCCCAAGCAAGGACAATCAAAGGGTCTCTCTCACAGGGGTGGTGAGAGGACTAGGAGAGGCAATTCACGCAGAGTCCATAGAACAGCACTTGGCACGTGCTGAATAGATGCTGGTTACCGTGAGATTAACGGGATTTCTGAGCTTCCATCTTCTACTTTGCAAAAGGAGGGAGAAGAGACTGTGCAGGGCCACAGACGGTGCGCTAGAGTGAAGTTTATGCAGTGCCTGGCACAAGAGGGTAGCCAGAGGTGGTGGGGTGGGCATCACTGCCATGGCCTGGAGGTAGCACCACCTTCCCTCTCACAGATGAGGACTGCAGAGCCGGAACTAAAGCCTGGGGTCCTCTGAGGCCAAAATCTGGGCTCGTTTAGCTCCAGCGGGGGCTTCGGGGGTGCTTTCTGTGACCGAGGACTCAGCAGCCTGACGAATAATCGCTTCCTGCCTTTCCCTCATTTTGCTAATGAGGAAAGCTCTTCCACCAGCTGCGCAACTAGGCGCCCTTGCCTGCCCCAGTGGCGGGGGCGGGGGTCGGGGTGGGGGCTGCTGAGTCCCAGGGCCAGACCCAGCACCAGGCACATAGTAGGTGCTCCGTAAATATCAGCTCCGCGTGGAGCTTACAGTATGTCAGATTGGAATGGGGACAGGATACTGGGGGACTCAGGGTAGGGGGTGTTTAGGGAGCCTTGAATATTCAACTTTCTAGAGGTCAGGGAAGGCCCACTGAGAAGGTGCCACCTGAGTAGAGAAATCCAAGGTTATGAAAGAGCAGGGTGTGCCACTGTCAGGGGGAAGGTTGTTCAGGCAGCAGGAAGAGCAGGTGCAAAGGTCCTGGGGTAGGCACGTGCCTGGAGTGTTTGAGGAGCAGAAGGGAGCCAGGGAGGCTGGAGTGCAGTGCGCAAGGGGGGCTTGTGGACAAGGCCACAGCCAACTCTGGGACCACAGCAGCTTGTGGGGCCGGGCTCTGAACTGCTGTAGAGGTGTTGGCAGAGGCACCTGACCCCTGGAACAGCTGAAAGCGCGCTGAGGGCCGCCTCTTTTGAAGGTTTGATTCCAGCATCTTTGTCTACATCTCCCAGGAGATGATGCTCCTGTCTCAGCTGGGTGGATGCATCTGCCATGCCAGGCTCCCCTTTCATCTCTCTGGTCCTCTTCATTTACCTGATTCCTAGACAGGAGGCATGGGCCCTGCAGTCTGGGTGAGGAGAGAGTGGCCTGGAGGTTCCTGGGAGGTGCTCCTTGCTCCTTCCCAAAAGTTCTAGGAGGACACCCCTGCTGGCTTAGCCTTCTGCAGCTGCCCTGTCTGCACTCTGAGAGGACTCATTACATCAGAGCAGAGTTTAGCCTGATGCTCTCTAAATACAGGTGGATAGACTGAAGCTAGATGGTGCAGGGGTTGGCCTGAGTTCACCCAGCAAATTAGAGACCCAGGGCTGATGTCAGGCAGTATATTTGGAGCCCAGGGGTCCAGCTGGGCAGGGTCCCGGGAATAGCCTGCAGAGGCCACCCCCTCCCTCCCCACTCAGCTGATTGGCTCCTGGGGCCTGAGTCCTCACTGCCTGGAAATGGAGGAGGAGGAGGGTTGGCTTTTAGGATGGGAATGGCCAGGAAGCTCATTAACCAAGCACCGGGCCGGGGAGGTGGAAGATTCTGGAGGGAAGTGAAGAGAGAGATACCAGAGGCCAGGAGGTCCAGCCAGGGCTGAACTGTCAGCATTAGAAGCTCAGGCAGACCCAGAGGTGACATCGCAAGGAAACCATCACAGGTCTGGACCAGATATACCACCAAAAGGCTGTCGTTTCCTGCCAAGGTCACCCATGTCCCATGATAGCTAAATCTAACAGCCACGGCAGTCATCCTGTTCTCAGCGGAGTTAAAGATACTCTTTCTTGAAATGCTCTTGAGCTTTTGGCTGGACTCCACTCCAGGCACCTGCTTAACTTTGAGATTGTCCTTTTTGGAGCTCCTTGAGGCCTCTCCTCTCTTCCCCCATCCTCCTTCCCTCCTAACACTCATGCGCCCTAGGTGCTGTCAGTCTGGTAGAGTGGACAGACCAAGTCTAATGAACCTAGCATGAGGCGAGGGGTTTTAGAGCTAGGACAGAAGATTCCCAGGACAGTATAGGGAAGCACCTGTTCTACCTGGAAGAGTCAGGGAGGGCTTCCTGGAGGAGGCCTCAGACCAGCTCTGTCACTGTTTGTGCTATCAAGATGCTGAGGTTCAGGGAAGTGAAGTCTCTCACCCAGGTCACAACCTGTAAATGACGGGGACAGGATTTGTCCCCCTTAGCCCTTTTTCCCCAACCAAAACTTGTGACCTGCCTCTGAGGGCCACAGGGAGCCATGGGAAGCTTTAGAGCGGTGGTCAGAAAGCAGCCCAGGATGAAGGCAGCACGAAGGTCCTAGGCAGGATGGGACTCACCCAAGGAACCTTCACCCTGCCCCTTCCACCAGGCTTTGGTGACAGCTGCCCTTTCTGCGAGGACCTAGAAGACAGTCAGATCACGGGTTCAAACCGGATCCTGTGTACAGCCACTCCAGGGTCGATGAGTTTGGTTGCTCGGTGCCTGGAGCCGGTGCTGAGGACTGCTGGGTTGGTCCTGAACTTGCCTTCCTGCTGTTTTGGTCCTCCCACCGTGCCCCTGGTGTACAGCTAGTTCCAGGAGGTGTGGGGCGAGGCCCACTCGCTTCAGCTCCCCTGCAGCCTCGCAGAAGCTTGGACGGCTGCTTCCTTGCAGACCCCCTCTCTGTGGAGCTGAGTCTGCTTCCGTTCTATGCTGCTGTTGTCCCTTCTTCCTGCCATATGTTCCTAATGGCCTCATTTTTCCTCCCAGGCAGAGTCAGTGACCATCTGCAAACTTGGCAGTGTCACATACGTTCCAGTACCCAACTTGCTCAGAAGGGTTTTAAGTAAGGCCGATTCCAGCACTGGTCCCTAGGGTTACCTCCCATTTTGTGAGTTCCTTCCAGAGTACCTTATTTGATCCTACTGTTTGCTTCCTCTTTCCTTTTTCTTTGGACAGGGTCTCGCTCTAGCCCCAGGCAGGAATGCAGTGGTAAGATCATGGCTCACTGCAGCTTTGACCTCCTGGGCTCAAGCAGTCCTCCCACCTCAGCCTCCTGAGTAGCTGAGACTATAGGCATCCACCACAATTCCTGGCTAATGATTTTTTTTTTTTTTTGGTAGAGATG
The DNA here is from genome assembly GCF_047675955.1 of Chlorocebus sabaeus. Taxonomy (NCBI): domain Eukaryota; kingdom Metazoa; phylum Chordata; class Mammalia; order Primates; family Cercopithecidae; genus Chlorocebus; species Chlorocebus sabaeus. The sequence continues at coordinate 119,282,108 of NC_132923.1, read as the reverse complement.
GGGGTCTTGCCATGTTGCCCAGGCTGGTTTTGAATCCTGGACCTGGGCCCAAGTGATCCTCCTGCCTTAGCCTCCCAAAGTGCTGAGATTACAGGCATGAGCCACAGAACCTGGCTATTTCCTCTTTCTAAGCCAGTAACCTAGCTGGCAGACCAAGCGCCTCTCTTTAAAAAATGCCAGTCATGTGCCTGTTGTCCTGGGTCAGAAACTTTCAGAAAGTCCCAAGTCCCATGTCCTGATTCTCCAGGAACATTGTAGCCTCCCCGGAGGGCCACCTGGTGGTTTACATTGTAGAAATGCTGCTTCCTCCACCAGTAACTTCTCCTGGCCAGCAGCTCTTGTGTGGACACTGCCCCCAGAAATGCTTCATCCCTCAGCCCCAGGCTCGTGCCGTTCCCACTTGTAAGTGTGTCCCTGTTCTCTTGTACATTCCACCAGATAAACACGTGCCTGGTGGTGGAAGGTGTCTGAGATCCTTGGCCGGTGATAGCAGGTGTGAGACGTGGTGCTCATCTCCTGCGTCAACTCTGATAGATTGGCGGTTGCTTACTGGAGTGTGGTGTGGAGCCATTCCAGGCTGTGCTTGGGCTCGTGGGAAAGAATCCGTCTGCTGATTGATTCGTGATGTCTGCCACCACTGCGATGGAAAAGACTGGTGGTATGTGTGCTAGAAAGTGCCATCTGAGGCCTGCTGCCTTTTGTTTTTCGTTTTGAAACAGTCTCACTCTGTCACCCAGACTGGAGTACAGTAGTGCAATCTCGGCTCCCTGCAACCTCTGCCTCCTGAGTTCAAGTGATTTTTCTGCCTCAGCCTTCCGAGTAGCTGGAACTACAGGCATCTGCCACCATGCCCAGCTAATTTTTGTGTTTTTAGTAGAGAGAAGGTTTCACCATGGTGGCCAGGCTTGTCCTGAACTCCTGACTTCTGGTGATCCGCGGGCTTTGGCCTCCTAAAGGGCTGGCATTACAGGCGTGAGTCACCGTTCCTGGCCCCGCCGCCTTTTTCTCTTGGGTTCCTTGTCATGCCGTGTGCTGTGGAAGGTGACATTGCTGGATGGTGGCGCATGTTGGCTGCTTTGAGGGCTGAATGGGAGACAAGCTCTGCTGGTCTTAACCAGTTTGGGGAACAGTTGGGAATGGCTCTGTGCGTAGCAGCCAAAAGCTGTGGGTTGTCCCCCGCATTGGAGTAGGCTCGGGCAGCTTTGGTAAACAGAAAGGGTTTATCCTGGCACAGAGCCTTGGGATCCCTCCAGCCTTGGTGCAGGGCCCGCTCTTTTCCTGGTGGCATCTCACTGGCCCCGAGGGGCTGTCAGACTGAAGCATTTCCTAAGCTGTACTCCAGGGTGTCTTTCGGGATCCTGGGTGGGAGGGTACAAAGGGGTCGAAGCTTAGCTGCTCCCACTGAGACCCTGAATCGCCTTTCCATTCCCTTGTGTCTCAGGACTGTAGAACTGATGTCTGGTCGGCTGAAAGCATGTTGTTGGGTATGGCTCCTGATTCCGGGAAGGGCCGCTTTTGATGAAACAGAAATCCCAAGGACCCTGGGATCCCAAGAAGCAGTAGTAAGGAATAGTATTCTTGGGGCTTAATCTGCATTCTAGTCACACAGCTGTACCTTGGATTTGCTGTGTGACTTTAGGCAAGTTAATTCCCTACTCTGGACCTATCTTTCGTCTCTGTACAAAGAAGAGGATGGACTAGAGATCTAAGAGCCCTTTCTGCCCTAACTGGTAAGATGGGCTGTCTTGGGCACAGCGTATCTGATTAGCAGTCGGCGGGGCTTGTTTGAGAGTCTGAGCCCAGGGATGGTGAGTCCTGGAGGCTGCTCTCCCAGACATGGATTTGGTGCTTGTGTGATGGGTGATGAGTTGAAGAAGAGATGCCGGAGTTTAGTGGCCGGTGTGGGAATGATAGAGGGGCTGATGACATAGGCCTGACCCGGGTCGTCAGAAGCTGGGCCCTGTTTTTGCCTGGAGGTGGGATAGGCACCCATTCTAGAAATGCCCCCTTCTCAAGCCTCCCCACTTACCTTGCACTCTTTCTCTGCCTCTCCAGCCCTGTTCCTCCTATACATACCTGAGATTCCAGATGTGCTAAGTGACTCACAGGCTCACAGCTCAGTGCTTGATTTCTTCCCTGGGCATTTGTACCCGCGGACCCCTCTCCTGGACCCCTCTCCTTCCCATAGCCCCTTCTCGCCTCCTTCAACACTCAGCTGGGCTGAGCCTCCACAGAACTCTGACCTCTGCCTTGTACCTTGCACCTGACTTAAGTCAGAAGCCATCGAAGACTGCCTCCCTCCCCACTAAATTCCTTTGCTGCCCTGTCTGGGTTTGATTGCTGCTTCCCCACATTATAGCTGTGTGTGAATTTGGGAAAATCCCTGTGTCTTTCTGCCTAGATCCCTCATCATCAGATCGTCAAAAGGAGACAGTACTTGTGTTAGGCAGGATAGGCCAGGCTGTGCTGCACGAATACATATGTCCTGAAGTCTTGGTGGCTTAACACACCCAGGTCTGGTTCTTTCCCCTGCAAAGCGGTAAGAGGAGCTGGGCGGCTCTCTGGAGTGGCTCTCTTCCATGCAGTGACTCAGAGATCTAGGGCTGCTTTGATTTATGGCTCTACCCTCTCAACATGGGCCTCAGTGTTTACCGCTAAAGGGGACAGAGCACACAGACGGCCCACTGCTTTTTAACAGTCAGCATGGAGGTCATCACTTCTGCTCATACTTTATAGGCTAAAATGTCTCATGGCCCTACCTGGAGTGGGTCTTCCATGTTCCTGGGGAGGGAGACCTGGCTGGGGGTAAGCACTAGGGAATCTACTACAGTCCACGAATCCAAAAAGCTTAAGAACCTTTTGGCTGGGTGCAGTGGCTCATGTATGTAATCCTAGAGCTTTGGGAGGCTGAGGTGGGAGGATTGCTTGAGTCCAGGAGTTTAAGACCAACCTGGGCAACATAGGGAGACCCTTTCCCTACAAAAAAATAACAAAATTAGCTGGTTGTAGTGGTGTGCACCTGGAGTCCCAGCCTCTTGGGAGGCTGAAGTGGGAGGATTGCTTGAGCCCAGGAGGTCGCAGCTGCAGTGAGCTGTGATTACGCCACTGCACTCCAGCCTGGGTGACAGCCTGTCTTGAAAAAAACCCCCCAAAACAAAAAACCCTCTGGTTTAGTGACTGGCTTGTAGCAAAGAAGTGGCATTAGTCTGGGAAGACCTTAGGATGCTCCTGTCTAAACGACGGGTAGGAGAACTGAAGCTCAGAGAGGGCTGGGGCCTTGCCTGAGATGGCACATGGAGTCTGCGGAGGGGCTGTCGATCCTAGTTCTCCCACGGTCCAGGCCATATTCTTCCTTCCTTGTTCTGCTCACTGTAGCCTGGCCTCCTCCTGTGGGATGCAGGCAGGGATGGGGGCGTCATCTCTGGGGCTCCTGTCAAATTATTTTAAGACCATGGAAAACAAATTAGAATTTCAAACCATCCAGCCCTCTTGAATGCAGACTGGGGGTGTGTTCGAAGTAATTTAATTTTTGCTTTGTTTTATTAATAGGATGTGGGAGGTGAGGGGAGGGTGTGAGCCGATGGTGGCTGAGGATGCTGGCTTCGGTGCCTTGGTTGACAGTGCCAGTCCTGAATCGGGAACACTGGAGGAAGAGTAGGGGTGGGAGTGTGTTTGGCGGTGGGGATGGGGAGGATAAACCCAATTTGGGACACACTGAGGCTGAAGGGCCTTGAGATAGTTCCGGGGAGCATCCAGGGAGCCCTGACCTGGACATACAGACTTGACAACTCCTGGCCTGTATCCAGGAGGTTCTAAACTGGAGTCTGTGGTTTCCCTGGGACTGGGGGGCTGTGTTAATTTCCTTTGGTTGCCATAACAAATGGCCACACTCTGAATGGCTTATGAGAAATGTATTGTTTCGTAGTTCTGGAGGTCAGAAGTCTGAGATCAGTGTCACCAGACTGAGATCAAGGTATCAGCAGATCCCCAGTCCCTCTGAAGGCTCTGGCAGAGGATCTTCCTTCCTCTTCCAGCCTCTGGGGAATCCTGTTCCCTGGCATGTGGCTATGTGGCTGCGTCACTGCCATCTCCATCTCCGGCTCTGTCCTTACACGGCCTTCCTCTCTGTGTGTCTGTGTCCTCTCCTCTTCTTAGAAGGATACCAGGAACATTTTTTTTTTTGAGACAGAGTCTCACTCTGTCACCCAGGCTGGAGTGCAGTGGTGCGATTTCAGCTCACTGCAACCTCTGCTTCCTGGGTTCAAGCGATTCTCCTGCCTTAGCCTCCCAAATAGCTGGGATTACAGGTGTCCGCCACCACGCCCAGCTAATTTTTGTATTTTTAGTAGAGATGGGATTTTGCCATGTTGGCCAGGCTGGTCTCGAACTCCTGACCTCAGGTGGTCCGCCTGCCTCGACCTCCCAAAGTGCTGGGATTACAGGTGTGAGCCACTGCACCCAATCAGGATACCAGGAACTTCTAAGTCATTGGCCCTAGGGCCCAGCTTAAATCCAGGAAGATTTCATCTTGAGATCCCTAACTAGTTACATTTACAAAGATCCTTATTTCCAGATAAGGTTACATTCTGAGGTCCTGGGGTAGACGTGAATTTTGAGGGACACGATTCAACCCACTACAAGGGCCATTTATGGGTGGGCTTCAAGAGGGCTGCACATCACCTGGATCCATGCATAAAATCCCATGCATACGTTTCCCCTAGAAAGACACACGGCTCTCTTTGATTTGTTAGAACCCCCACAGATGCGGGGACCCATGCTCCTCCAGGACCCATCTCTGTCAGGTGGAGCTATTGGGACAGAGGACAGGTCACAAACACGGAAAGAAGGGGAATGTGGAGAATGGGCCACCCATGAAGGAGCCAGATGGAGCCAACAAGATATGGCAGAAAGATGTTTTGGAGGGTTTGGGAGAGTGGCCATTCCTCCTAGGTGTTACAGGCATCTTTTAAGAACCTGAATTTTTTGGATCTATTCCCACAAGAATGTGCACCATGAACACACACTCTTTTGGTATACAGCTTCAGGGGTACGTGCCTCCTGTACCCCGAAGCCCATCCCTGGACCTCTGGGGACCCTGGTTCAGACTCTGGTTAGGATACCCTGCTAGAGGAGAAGAGTTTGAGGACAGGGGGAGGGAACAGCACTAAATGCTGCAGACAGCTTGAGGCAGATTGACAATTAGGAAGACAGGGGCGATTGCATCTGCTCTGGCATTGGAGATTACAAGAGAGAATATGGGCGAAAGTGCTCTGTGGTTTTAAAAGTTAAATGAGTTATCTTGTCTTTTTTGTTTTTTAAACTATATAAAGCACTATCTGTCCATGGTAGGAAAAAATGAGGAAATATGCAGATAAGCCAAAGGAGGAAAATCCCTTTAATCGTATGACGCACAGATCGCCATGGCGGCCACCTGGGTGGGTATGTGACCTTCTGAACCTCCTTCTCTGTATTTTATTTGACATGAATGGGACCATAATATACACAATGGTGTAACTCACATTTTCACGTGAAGAAGTGCTCATGAAATGTTTTTTACCAGCCACATAGAGTTCTGTTGTCTGGTTGTGCTGCACCTTAATCAGTCTTCTGCTTCTGAACAAATTGTTTTACATCATTTCCTTGTTGGTAAACAATTCTGTAGTGAACATCCTTGGAGTTTCTTTTGTGCATCTGCTTCTATAGGGGAAAGTACACTGTAGACGCTAAACCTTAAAGCACTTTACTGATGCACACATCTCACACACCTTTATTTGACACCGAATCTGTGTGAAGCCAGTCCTCAGCTATCCCATCCCACATCTGGGAACTGGCTTTAGGGAAGTTAATTCCCCACTCAATCAGTGGCACATTGCAGAATGGAATCTTTCCAGTCAACATGGCTCACCATGTGTTTGCCAGCACACACCCAGTATGCCAGGCCAGGTGCTGACTGGGCACATAGGACCAGGCACTGAAGTGGGCCCCATAGGCCCACCAAGAACAGGTGTTGCTTCCAGTCTAGGGATGAGGAAACAGAGATGTGAAGGTCATGCAACTAGCAGGTAACCCAAAAATCATTCAGACTGGCTCTTCTGGGTACCTGAAGTGGTTTGGCTGTGTCCCCACCCAAATCTCATCTTGAATTCCCACACATTATGGGAGGGACCTGGTGGGAGGTAGTTGAATCATGGGGGCAAATCTTGCCCATGCAGTTCCCATGATAGTGAATAAATCTCATAAGATATGATGGTTTAAAAAGAGGAGGGTTTTTTTTTTTTTTTTTAAACTCCAGGGCCTGTGACCCTAATGGTCCCATGTGTTGGATAATGCCTGGAGGCTCTCTGTGAAGGTGGTGGTCCTTATTTAAAGCATCATCACTTGTGCTCGCTTTGGCAGCACCACAGATACTAAAACATTCATTACTTAATACTTGTGTTCTGTGCTGAACTGGAATAGAGGAAAAGGAGTTCCATTCCTGCTGCTGTTTGGCTCTGTAGCATCTGCAACTCTGGCCTCCTTGTGTGTCCCCGAGGTGAGTTTATTTCTCGTGATGTTAAAGGGATCTAGAACTGCATGGTCGTCGGGCTGGAGATGTCACCTCCAGGCCTCTTCTGCAGTCAAGCTGCTCCTATGTTCACTTTTATTCTAAGGAAAGGCTCCGTTTCCTGGGGAAAACTTCTCTTAAGCTCCACCGGCCTACAATTCTGAAATGAGAAATAGCTATTGCCTTGGGTTGGTGTAAAGGGGATTATCTTGGACCATTGGCTGAAAGCTTTTGAGTTGTTAGCTTGGAGCTTAAGAGTCTCTAGGGTGGGTCTGGCATCATCACCCTCTAGATCTGAATATGGGTATCCATCTTGCATTCTGCCTCTCACATTGCAGACTGGTTCAGCTGCTTAACCGTTTCGAGCCTTAATTGTCTAGTCTGTGATATGGGAATCATATTAGTCTGTTTTCATACTGCTATAAAGGACTACCTGAGACTGGGTAATTTGTGAAGAAAAGAGGTTTAATTGACTCACAGTTCTGCAGGCTGTACAGGAAGCATGGCTGGGAAGGCCTCAGGAAACTTACAGTCATGGCAAAAGGGTGAAGGGAAGCAAGCACCTTCTTCACATGGTGGAGTGGAGGAGAGAGAAAGAGTGAAGGAGGAATTGCTACGCACTTTTTAACAACCAGATCTCGCGAGAACTCACTATCTTGAGAATAGCAAGGGGGAAGTCCACCCTTGTGGTCCAGTCACCTCCCACCAGGTTCCTCCTCCAACATTGGGGATTACAATTCAACAGGAGATTTGGGTGGAACACAGAGCCAAACCATATCAGAAATTGAAGTTCCACCTTCCGTGCCTCATAGGAACACTAAAAGCGAGTTACATTGTCCTCTGTGTGTGAAGAAAAAGTACCATATGTTTTGAAGACTGATTTATCATAACCCACTGTCCCCCGAAGTTGTTACTGTTCTGAAATTGAACTTTTGTTCTTTTTGTCATATTTTTTGAGAGCAGTATAGAATGTTAGGAAAGATATTCTGCATCTTCCTATGCTGGGTACCATGAAGTGCTCTTCTCAATACAATGCTATACCCATTTATTCCTCATGGGATAAGCACCACACTTCTTCCCATTTTACAGGTAGAGCAGACTGAGGCTCAAGACATCACATGGTGTGTTCAGAGCATAGGTTGTGGAGTCAAATCAGACATAACATGGGCTTGGGTACTATATTAGTCCATTTTCACGCTGTTGATAAAGACATACCCGAGACTTGGCAAATTACAAAAGAAAGAAGTTTAATTGGACTTACAGTTCCGTGTGGCTGGGGAAGCTTCACAATCATAGCAGAAGGCAAGGAGGAGCAAGTCCCGTTTTACATGGATGGCAGCAGGCAAAGGGAGAATGAGCTTGTGCAGGGGAACTCCTCTTTTTGAAACCGTCAGATCTCGTGAGAATTATTCACTATCACGGGAACAGCATGGGAAAGATTTGCCCCCATGATTCAATTACCTCCCACCGGGTCCCTCCCATAATGTGTGGGAATTCAAGATGAGATTTGGATGGGGACACAGCCAAACCATATCAGGTACCCAGAAGAGCCAGTTTGAATGACCGCTGGGCTACTTACTAGTTGTATGACCTTTAAATCTCTGTTCCCTCATCCATAGACTGGAAGCAACACCTGTTCTTGGTGGGCCTATGGGACTCATTTCAGTGTCTGGCCCCATGTGCCCAGTCAGCACCTGGCCTGGCATACTGGGTGTGTGCTGGCAAACACATGGTGAGCCATGTTGACCGGAAAGATTCCATTCTGCAACGTTCCATTGATTCTTGATAGGAACATTTGGACTATCCCCTTTTGTCCTGGGAGCTAAGAGGACACGTCCAGTAGGTTGTTGTGACAATGAAATGAGCAAATGCAGGTGAATTTCCTAGAGCAGTTGACAGCACAGATGTCCACTGCCTTGCTGGTCCTTCAGGGTCTTAGATTTCAACCTTCCCATCCCACTGTGACAGGGATGCTTGTAGGGTCCTTTGCCCTAACTCACTATGGCTCTAGATGGTTGTTAGCCAGTTCATATCTGCTGTTCTCCATCTCAATCCTCACTTCTTGCAGTTATTAGTATCTTTTTTTCACTCCACTCTTTTATTTCTTAATTTGATGGGTGTGTTAGGTTTTTCCTCGTTGCTTAACAAATGACTACAGATTTAGAGGCTGAAAACAGCACTAATTTATTATCTCACCATTTCCATGGGTCAGGATCCCAGGCAAAGCTTAGCTTGGTCTCCTGCTCGGATCTCACAAGGCCACATTCAAGGTGGTGACTGGGCTGTGTTCTCATGTAGAGGCTGGACTTGGGGGAGAAGTGCTTCCACACTCATTCAGATTGCTGGCAGGATTCATTCCCTGTGGCTGTATGACTGAGGGCTCCAGCTTATTTCTGGCTCTTGGCTGGGCCTGTCCTTGGTGCTGCAGGTTACCCTCAGCCCCTAGAGGCTCCCGCAGGCCTCTGCCACATGGTCCTCTCTATAGGCAGAGCCCAGCGTGGTGCTTTACTTCTTCAAGGCGGACGGTGTCTCTCTCCAGTCTGTTCCTAGACAGAGTCTAACAGTAACAGGAAATAGAATGAAACGCCATCGCAGGAGAGACAGTTTATCACCTTTGCCTTACCCTGTTGGTTAGAAGGAAGCCCGCAGATCTCACCCACCCTCAAGGGGAGGGAATTATACAAGTATGTGGATCACTGGGTTCACCTTCAGGCGTGTCTGCCTCAGTGAGTTTGGTAAGCTGACAGCTTATTGAAATACAAAATAAGAGTTATTAGTTTAAAGCAGAGACAGTGCATTTTGACTATCAGATGTCTGTTTGCCTTGTGGTTCTAGGCTGTGTTCTGGAGAGTGAAGGGTGCCAGATAAATAAGTTATTTAGCCTCTTTCTTAGCATCTGTTTGTTTTTTTGTGTGTGTCTAAATGGCCTGAAGTGAGGAAGAATGGAGAATACGGGAGGAAAGTGAGCAGGACCTCAAAAGGGATAGAGGAGAGAGGGGACATATACACAGGCCTTCTTTACATACATATGTAAATGCCTTTTGATAGACAATTTTATTTTTAATTATGATTTTTTTAGAGATATGGTCTCACTCTGTTGCCCAGGCTGGAGTGCAGTGGCATGCTCATAGCTCAGCACAGCCTTGAGCTCCTCAAGCAATCCTCCTGCCTCAGCCTCCCAAGTAACTGGGACTACAGGTGTGCACCACTACGCTGGCCTATTTTTTAAAAATGTTTTTTGTAGAGACGGGATCTTGCTTTGTTGCGCAGGCTGGTCTTGAACTCCTGGCCTCAAGCAATTCTCCCGCCTTGGCCTTGCAAAACTCTGGGATGACGGGTGTGAGCCATCACACCTGGCCCTGACAGTTTTAGGTAAGTGCACAAATGTTACATTTATAAAGTTCAGTATGTTTTTTCCCTTGTTTTGTGTATCTCCTAACCCTCCTTCAGTGACATCCCCCCTCACTCCCACCCTGGAACCCATGCTAATGATCTCATATAGATCTTTTTCATATTTTTCCATGCCCTTATAGTCAGTTACAAACATATATGAATGCTTGCACATTCCTGGATCTTTTTTCATTCAACCATGTCCTATAGCTGTTGAGGTCCTTCCACCTCAATAGCTGTAGTTCTAGTGCGTTCTCTTTTTTTTTTTTTTTTTTTTTTTGAGACAGAGTCTCATTCTGTCACTGGGGCTGGAGTGCCATGGAGTTATCTTGGCTCACTACAGCCTCTTCCTCCCAGGCTCAAGCAATTCTCATGCTCAGCCTCCCAAGTAGCTGAGGTTACAGGTGTGTGCCACCATGCCCAGCTAATCTTTTTTTTTTTTTTTTTTGCATTTTTAGTAGAGACAGGGTTTCACCATGTTGGCCAGGCTGGTCTCCAACTCCCGGCCTCAAGTGATCCACTGGCCTTGGCCTCCCAGAGTGCTGGGATTACAGACATGAGCCATGGTGCCTGGCCTCTAGTGCATTCTTTTTAATGGTTATGTAATATTCCGGTGCGTGGGTGTGCCGTAATTCAACTGACCATTCCCCTATTGATGGGTATTTGTTTCATTTCTCTTTTTTTTTTTTTTTGCCGTAATAAATAGTACCAAGATAAACCTCCTTGTGTGCACGTACATCCTACAGAGCTAGTTTTATTTCTCTGGGGCATAATCTCAGGAGTTGGATTGCTGGGTCAAAAGGTTTGTGTGCTGTTAATTTTAATAGCTGTTGCCAACTGGATTTCCCCAGAGGCTATAATACTTCACATTTACCCCAGTAATTTGAGAAAGGTCGTTTTCCTGTATCTCACCAGCAAGAGATGTTATTGGCCTTGTTAGTTTTGCAGGGGCTGAGAGGTATAAAGTGATATCTCATTGTTGCTTTCCATTTTCATTTCCCTGACAAGCAGGGGGTCCAAGCAGCCTTTCATCTTTTTGGCCCTTTGGCTGTGCTCTTGTGAGTTGCATCTGCGGATCCTTTGCTCATTTCCCCGTTGTGTCCTCTGCCCCTTCTTGTCCACTGTCAGCCCTGTGTATAGCATAGATATTAACCCTCTTTTTGCCTTCTGTGTAGCAGTTATTTTGCCAGAGATGTTGTGTGTTCATTTTGTTCATGATATCCTTTGCCATGCAGAAGTTCTTATTGTTAAAAAAAATCTGTGTCTTCTGCAGTCTCTGGGTCCCCAGGGTTGGTTAAGAAGCCTCCTTTCCATCCCCTGCTCCTGCCACATGCCTACCTTCCTTTGATATCCATAGCTCTGGGCTGGGGCCAGGAGTCAAGGTGGGCTGCTGCCTCAGCTCAGAGCTTCCCAGTCAGGATACAAGTGTGCCCAGGTCTGATGCCCTCAGCCCTCAGAGCAACCAGGCAGGGCCTGGGGTGGCCAGAGCCCCCAGGAAGATCACTGCCTGCCATGCAGCCTCATCCCTTCACCCCGCACAAATATTTCCTGTTTTCCAAGTTTGCATGCTTCAGGGATAATGGCTGAGTCAGCCAGGTGCAGAGGAGGAGGGTGGTGTGAGATAATTCCTGGAGGGAAGAACAGCAAGAGGAGTGAAGTGGGAGGTCTTGTCCTATCTGAGGAGTCCCACCCTGGGCCATAGGGAGGGGTGGGCATGGGGGGAGGTGTACCACCAGGCTGCAGAAGGCCCAGGGCAAACCAGAAAGGGACCCAGAGTAGGTGCCCACCATAGCGGGGACGTGGAGAGAAGAGTTGAACTTGGACACTTTGCCTCCTTTTTAGTACATCTGAGGTGGGAAGGGCAGGGCCCCTGTGTGCCAGTTTGACCTCCTGGCGTGGCTCAGGTCATCTCTGCTGGCTGCTCTTGATCAATGGTCGTCAAAGAGGTGTACATGAATTTGCAGGAGAGTTTGAGAAGACCTGCGGAGTGCAGGATCCAGAATTAGAACTGCATTTCTATTTATGTTCTCATTTCTTCCTCTAAAGGTGTATTTTTGTGTGTGTTTAATGATGTACATAATATTAGGAAGGCAGTGCATGTTCTTAATTATAATTATGTATCAGGACATGTGCACAATGTGAGTTTGGAGACAGCTGCTCTTAGTGGGATGATGTATGGCAGCCCTTGGTCCTCTCACCTTCAGCCACCCCCAAGAGAGAGGGGATCCCCTGACGTAGAAGGGAGGGATGCTTGTGTGGGCGGGGGAGGCCTGGGAAAGTGATTGCTGGGAAGGGAATAACTTCTCCCGTGCTCCCAGAAGGGCCATCTCCTTCTCACGTATCACTCCTTAGAGCAGCCCCTCTCAGTGCTCCTTGCATGTTATTCTAGCCCCCTTTTTTCTTTCCAAGATATCTTCTAATTTGTAGTGATTTTGCCTATTCACCTTTTTCCTATTTCCCCACTAGACCATAAGCTCTGTGAAAGCAGAGATGGGATGTTTCAGTCTCGGTGGTGTCCCCAGCACTTAGCACAGTGCCGGGCAACAAAATTGGCCCTCAATACAGAGTTGGGTGTGTAATGAGTGGATGTTCCAAGCACATGTTAGTGTTTTCCATACCTTATTTATTTCTGTGTCCTTGAAGGTAGACATCATCATCGCCATTTCGTAGGTAAGAAACTTGGGTTCAGAGAGGTTGAGTAATTTACTCTAAGTCACACAGCTGTTTGTGCCTAGAGGTGGGAGAAAGAGAGCTCACATTTTCTAAGTACCTGCCAAATGCCCGGCTCTGACCATGCCGTTGTTATAGGACCTTTGGGGTGTCATTTTTTTGGCTGGAAACCTCTGTGACTGGTGGTACCTTTGCCTGACTTTTGCTCAGGCCTGCTGGGCTCATTTCACTCACTCAGCCTGGAAGGCTGCACTTGGCTCATGCCACTGTCCTGGGTCCCATGGCTGCCAAGGGAGAGTCAGGTGTGGAATGGCAAGGGGTGTGTGAGCAAGTGTGGGGTGTGGCCACTGCACACAGTCAGACATGCCAGCTGCTGCAGTGGGGCAGGCAGCTCCAGGTGCTGGCACAGGTGCTGGATCTCTGTGGGGCCACAGCTGGGCCAGGTGCACCACAAGCAGCTTCCACAGCTGGCACCGGGGAACACAAAGGCACCCGGAAGCTTGGAGATGCCAGGAACCACAGGGCCCCAGTGAGGGAGTCACAGCCCTGGCTTGGGGAAATCCCAGCTCTGGGCTCCCTGAAGGGCTGCAGCTCTTTTCTCCTCTTCACCTGCAATGTGTTGAACAGGGGGCCTATTTCAGCCCTGTTTGTGTTACAGCTCTTTTAGCCTTATTCAGCGGGTCCCAAGTTGTTGTCTCACACCCAGGAAGAATGAGATAGGTAGACAAACAGAGGGTGAGCAAGACGAAAAGGAGCTTCACTGAGCAAACATAGCTCAGTGGAGGCCCTGGAGTGGGTAGCTCCTCCCTGCTGCTGGTTGTTCTGATGTCTGCTCAGCTCTGGCTGATCCCAGGGCTTTTATGGGCCTCAGAGGGAAGAAAGTACATGCTGATTGGTCCTTGGGCACCCACGGGTGGGCCCAGAAAAGGCACCACAAGTTCCCACTCTGTGAGACTGGCAGCTGGGCTTGCAGCCTTCAGGCCCTCCCTGTCCTAAAGGTGGGGCCTCACCAGGGACCCACCCCCTTCTACCTAGGAACCTGTCTGCCTCCTGCTGCTGTTCATGGCACCCAGGCTGTAGGTGCCAAGGGGCACCTGCAGGCCAGTGCCAGTTGCCCTTAGCCCTCCCTTGGCTTCCCTCCTGTGCTCATCAGCACCCAGAATTCAGAGGGGGCTGTGGCAGCAGGAGGCTGGTGTGTCATCACTGCCCTGAGCGTGTGCACATCTGGCTGGGCTGTGACAGTGCCTGGGCTTGACCTTGGCTTTGCTCTGAGGTTGGAGCAGATGCTGACAGCAGGGAGAAGCCAGGCAGTGGGAACAGGCCTTTCTGAGCCTGTGAGGGTTCCAGGGAAGGGGGCCTTCCTGGGCCCCTAAGAGTGCAGAGATGACTGGGTCAGCAGCCATGGTTTGGGTGGCTGCAGCTGTGCCTGGTGGGGAGTGAAGCAGGGCTCCTGCCTACTCCATGGAGCCGGAGGCCCAGGTCTGCTGTGGTTTGGGGAGCTGCAGTGGCACCCTGGGAGCTCCTGCCCCAACTCGGAAGGTGCAGGCCTCCTGCTTGTCCCCAGCTCCCGCCAGCTGTACAGAGTATACAGCCCTGGCCACGCCTCCCTGCTGCAGCTCGCGTGATGGTAGCAGCCACTCCAGACAGCTCACTGCTGCCATCACTTTGATACCACCTCATTGGCCATGAAGAGGAAACCCTGTTCACAGAACAGTAAACTGAGACTCAGAGATGAGAAGCAACTTTCCCAGGGCCACATAATTAGGGAGTGTAAGAGCCAGGATTTGAACCCAGGTCTCTGTGAGGCCTAGGCACATTCTCTTGCCACCACCCCAGCAGCAATTTCCTTTATTTTGAGTCAGCTCAAGTGCCTAGTGGTGGCTCTGAGGTCTGCATGGGCCACATCAGGGTGCAGAATGAATGTGGGTTCCCCTGGCAGATGCCTCCCTAAGGGGCCGTCAGTGTGGTGAGGAGGATGGCTAGATCAAGCCACCCTGCGAGTGGGCACTGGGCCATGGGCACCAGGCCCTAGAGCCAGCCTGATTTGCCTGTGGAACGAGGAGGGTGATGTTTTATGCATGGTGCCTAATTTTGCCCCAGCAGTCTCTGGCTATATTTAACACCATTAATCATTATTGTTGGCTCCCAGGGGGATGGATCCCTGATTAGTGTCAGGAACACATCTTATGAGGAAGAGAGAGGGAAAAAGTAAGAGCTTCACCCCCAACCTGATTTCTTCCAACTGAAGCCAGGACTCCCATTCCTATCACCATCTCTCTGCCATCTGCGGAGTTTGTGACTCGTGGCATCCTTTGGGATCCTGCCCCTCATTAACCCCATCAGCAACCCCCATCTTTGGGGCTGGAGCCAGGGCCTCTTACCCCAGTGGGCCCCTCTCAGCTCATCAAATAAGAAGAGCCTCTCTTCTTTGCATCAAAGCACTGTGTGGCTCAGCCAGGTCAGGTCAGCTGCCCCATGTGGAGCTCAGAAAAGGGTGAACCAGGCACTTATTAGGCTCTTGCGGTAGGCAAGTCTCACTGCTCAGTACCTTACCTGCCTTATCCCAATCATCCCGACTCTCACCGTCCTAGTGGATGTGTTTTTAACCCTTCTTGACAAATGGGGAAACTGAGGCTTGGAGTTAGCTTTCATAGGCCCGTGCCTGGTTTAATCAAATGTGTGTCATCACCCCCTCTCCATTTATAAAGCACCATGTGAACATTGTGTAACCCTGTGGTTTTGCCTTCAAATATCTGGAAGGGTCTTCAGGCCACATCTAATACAGGCAAGCACCCATCTTTCTGATAATCAAACATC
Organism: Chlorocebus sabaeus; assembly: GCF_047675955.1. Taxonomy (NCBI): domain Eukaryota; kingdom Metazoa; phylum Chordata; class Mammalia; order Primates; family Cercopithecidae; genus Chlorocebus; species Chlorocebus sabaeus. Next base: position 119,266,687 of record NC_132923.1, on the reverse strand, counting down.
ACCGTGCACATAGACCAGAGATTCATGTACAACATTCATGTTCTGCTGTCTTCGGGTCCCAGATGGGGAGCTTGAAGCCCCTTCTGCTCATCTCCATCCTCCTCCTAACTCTGCCCTTTGACCCCCACTCCCTTGGGGCCCTGCTCATCCTCAAGCTTGACCAATAATCAGACCATCCTGTCATTCTCCCTTCAGAACACAGTGTAGTGTGCGGTTGAGAGAATATTCTGGAAGCCCACAGGCCTGGGTATGGCTCTGGCAGCTTCCTGTACTTGCTGCCTGTTTCCTCTCTGAACTTCAGTTTCTTGCTCTGTGGAGTGGGGAGAGGAGTCCCCAGCCTCCCAGGTGGCTGAGAATTCAATTGTGGGATGGAGGTAAAGCGGTTCGCACAGGGCCTGGCCCTCAGTGGGCATCCAGCAAACGGGAGCCAGTGTTCCTGGCAGGGGCTGGGTGCGGGGCAGGGGAGCAGGAAATCTGACTTGGCTGCAGGAGGAGAGGAGGAGGATGGCAGGTACTCATCCTGCCATTATCTTTGTGTTGACATTGGGACAGTGGCTCCTTGTTTCCTCTTGGAGACCGTGAGGCTCTTTCCTGAGCAGAGTGTCTGCCCTCCTGCTCATCATGATGGCTTTTCTTGACACGACTTTAGGGCTCCCTAAGAACCTTCCCCAGCAGGGGCGTATATGAGAGATCAAAGAGAAGGCAAGGACAGAAGACCCTGTTATCATCCAGGGAGGTGGCAGACTGAAGATCCCAGATAACTAGACAGAGGTCAGTGTAGAGTGGAGACAGGAGGACACGGGCTCTCCCTCTGGGGTGTGGGAAGGGACAGGACCACCATCAGGTTCACATCTGCATTTTTGGGGGACCAAAGGCTTCTTGCCCTGGGAGAGGTAAAGCAGGGGTGGGACAGTTGGTAATCCACCAGCTTCCCTCCCATCCACCCTGCCCAAGCCTGTCCTGAGTGGCGTCTTCTGACTTTCTTGCACTGTCGAGAGGATGATAACCACACAAATGACATCAGATGCTGGTCTGGGAGTGGAACAGCGTTTCCTAAACAAGGGCTGGACTTCGCTCCCTTTTGTGCCAGATCTGGTGTCTCCAGGTTGGACCGCAGTGGGTGCTCTTGGTCTGAAATGTTCAAATCCTGGGGCTCCCTGGAGGGATCTGGAGTGACCACCCAGCGCCCTCTCACTCTTGCATATGTGGAGCTGATGCACTGTGAGCACCTACTGTGTGCACAGCCTGTGCAAAGGGCTTTATCTGCAGCTGGTTAACTGAGGAGATTTAATGCTTTATGGGTAAAAACGGGATATGGTTTTCATTTTTCCACTTGTTGCTTTTAATGGAATTCCTTCAAGTTCTCCTTTTTATTTTGAGCCTTAAGGTCCTCAGGCAGATTTCATTATTTTCTGGCCATTTCCAGTTAAAAGATAATCCAATTCATTTTAGAACCTGGGCTCTCACATCTCATCTAAAGCACTTTAAACCCTTCCCCTACAACTTTTCCAGGCTGCTTCAGGAGTGGGGAGAAGGAAGGAATCTCACTCTATTGGATAGGCAGGTTGCAGAGGGTGAGTGGCCACCTACCCTGGCCTGGGTTAGCTCTGCCTACTCTGGTGGTCTTCTGCTGTGGTGGCACCTCCTGGTTCCTGTTTCCTGACAGCCTCCACCTCCTGGCCTGTGTCACCTCTCATGGCCCATGCTGTGCTCTCTGCAAGGCTGGCATCTTTTGTGTGGAATATATGTGGGGAGAAGTGGTATTGGGGGTGATTCTGTTGACTTGCGGTCACTACTGCCTGGCAGAGGATGGGAAGGGAGCAGGTCTGGCCCCAGTTGTGAGTAGCTTCTTGTCAGCTCTCTTGAGAATCTCGGGATACTTGGCCCTCCTCATCCTCCTTCATTTTGGTTTCAACTGTCATTCCAGGGCACCATGAAAGGTCCTCCTCACATTCTGTTACATGGCAGTCTCTCTTGCTGACACCTCACAATCACCCTGCTTAGTTTATGGGATTATTCCTATTGACAGATGGGTAAATAGAATCTCAGAGAGATGCAGTCGCTTGGCCAAGGCTACTCAGCAGTGGAGAGTGGGTAATATCTGAACCTAGGTCTGGCTAACCTTAAAGCCCGTGGTTAAGAGCCCAGTGGAATGGAATCACAGTTCTGCCATTTCCTAGCTGTGTGACCTTGGACATAGTTACTTAACTTCCTTTTCCTCATCTATAAAATGAGGAGGGTGACTAGCAACAATACCCTGGGTTTCTGGGAGGATTCAATACATTATATACCATAAGACTCATGATTGCATTGGCTACCAGGACTGTTACTGGCATTGTCCATCAATTGCACTGTCCCCTCTAGGCCCCACAGGAGAAATGGCTTTCAGGCCATGATGTCTGGAAAACAGATGTTGAGCAACCAACAGTCACCATCAATTGATTGTGTTTTCCCCTTTGCTTTGGCTGCTAGGAAGCTCAGTGAAATTGCTCAAAGTATATAGGCCTCCCTGGTCTCATCTTATTTTTTTTCTACTTTTCTCTTTGCATAAGTTTTATTTGTGTCTTACTTCCTACACAACTATGAAGTCGTATTAACATTTTAAATTTCTATAACAAGCTCTTGTTATCGTAAGCCAATGTTGCCATCAGAGGGGAAGTTGAGGGCCACATAGAGATCCCACAGAGAGTTGCTCTCCCAGATCGTGTCCAGTTCCTATTCCTTAAAGAAAAGCACCTTTGAAAACAGAATTTGCCCTTTTGGGAGTGGGAGAGGGGGCTGGGGGTGGTTAGTGGGACTAGACTTTCCTTTTAACCCTTTGGATACTGAGGTGTGTGGTAGGGAAATCTGCTGATGATGTCGGCAGAAGGAGGAATGCTTAGCAACTCGCTGTATCAGTTTAAGATTAATGCAGAAAATCCCCAAATAAGGGACTTAAACAATCCAATAGTTGATTTCACTTTCATGTTCAAATAGTTTAGAAGAAGGTCATTCCTAGGGTGGCACGGGGCCCCAGAGTCCAGGTATGTTAATAGCATTCTCGCTCACACTGCTGTGTAATAGCTTCCATTCTCAAAGGCACTCATGTTCCATGTCTAGAGTCACTGTTGTTTGCCCTCACATCCTGCATTTCAGAAGGGAGGGCAAAGCAAAGAAGGGCACTTCCTAGAAGTTGCAGAGACAGCCCCTCCCCACCCCACTTTGTCCTCATGGACTAGTTTCAGGACCAGCCTAGCTTCTAGGGAGGCCGGGGAAAGGAGTCCTCATTCTGTGCAAACTTGGGCTTCTCTGAGCCTATTTCCTCCACTATAAACAGTCTAACTGCCTTGCAGGGTTCTTGTGAGGATTAAATAAGAATGTAGTAAAATATAACAGGTGTTCTGCAAATGTAAATTTGCTTCTATTTTTAGTTTTTTCTTCTCTCCATTACTTGGGACTAAGAGAGAAGCTTTAGCTACACGAAGAAAGATTTAGGAGCAATAAAAAAAGAAAACTCTTTGAGAGGAAATGTTGCAGCACACACCAGGAAGCTGGGATAACAGATTCCCTTTGGCTCCAATGAGGGAGGCAGTAAAACTGAAATGAAACAGAAGGGTGGGGGTCCTGCGTCGATCACTAGAGGTTAGATAGGTGTAGAAATGGCGTATAGACCCTCAGAAGGACCTCCCGTGCCCTTTGATTCCCAAATCTTGTTGTGATCACCTTCCCCAAGTTCAAGGTGGTGCATGCGATACATGGACAAGGCGGGTTGGGTTTGAATGTGCAGCTGTTTTCATCCTCAAGTTGAACTCGGGCAATTCCAAGACTGTTTGCACACCAAGCACACTGGCATGGGGTGCAGCATTGCTCAGCATCTCATTCCCCTGATGCCCCTTTCTGCCAGGGCTGAACCCTCAGGAAGTCCTCTGGGGCCTTTAAAAGCTGAGCCAGGGAGGGAGGGAGCCCAGCTGGTGGCTCGCTCTGTTCAGCGGGGGCTGCCAGGAAATGCTGTTCTTCCCTGGGTGTCTCACCAGGGTGGAGATGTTGAAGTCAGCAATGAGGTCCTGGGGACCCCAGCTGCTCTGGCTACTGAGCATGCTCAGACAGACTCTGCTGGGGATGGTCTGGTTCCCTGGAGGAGAAGAGGAGGAGGAAAAGGTGGTTTTGGGTGGGGTGGGCTTTAACTTGATGGAGGGAGGAGGATGGCTCTGTACATGTGTGCACATGTGTTAGAGTGATGGGCAGCTGGAGGTGAGTTGGCTCATACATGCCGGTGCCTTCAGTATCTCATTTAATCCTCACCATCTCAAGAGGTCGGCATCACCTCCCCACTTACCAGAAGGGGATACTGAGGCTCGCATGGGCGAACAACTTGTCCAAGGTCAGTGGCAGCCAGCGGTATATTTGGAGAGATTCAAATCCAGCTTTGTTAAGTACTCAGCTTTGCCCTCCACCCCCTCTGGGGTAAATAGGCATAATCCCTACAGAGGATGCTGGAACTCTCCAACCGCCAGCTCTCACAGCTACCCTGTGGCTCATCCAGGATTCAAACCCCAGGTCCACTCGGCTTCAAAAGCCAGCCATGTGCTTCTTGATCCAGTCTTCTGACCTCTTGAAGCTGGACTCTTCTTCAGCAGCTGAGACAATGCTGTAGACTTATATTGCAACGAGTAGGGAGGTTTAGGTGGCTACTTGTTGGAGTGTTAACTTCTAAGCTGGGAATTTCTAGAAGGATAGAGTTTGCATAGCACCAGCACTGCCGTGGTAACTGGGCCAGCCCTGAGGGCCTCAGAAGGCAGAAGTCTGCTCTCTGCTCTGGCCCGCTCTAGGGACACGCTGCTTCCCTAGGGATGGTATCCACACTCCCAGCATGGTGTTTTCCTGGGTTTCAGGCCAGTAGCTGAGATCTGGGGCACCTGCTACTAAGAAGTTCTTGGTTAAGCAGAAAGAGCTCAGACTTCCAACCCTATGAGGGTTGGGACCCAAATCTCTCCCGCCTCTCTGTGGTCCCTGCTGCCTGAGAGCTTCAGTTTCTGCAGCTCTCCAGGCAGGACAGCAGCTGCCACCTGCTGGGGCTGCTGTGGCAATTCGAGGTGATGCTGATGTTGTACCCACACCCTGCCATGAGGGTGCTCGATGCATGGTATCTATTAGTCATAATTTAGGACCTCTCTGTCCCACCTATGAGACCACGATTGCTTTGGAGCTAAGGACCCCACCTCTCTGAAGTGCCTGGAGCCTTCTTCGTGCCATATCGGCACTTCCCAGGCTGTGTTCTGCAGACAAGAGTGTTCCTGAAAGGAGTGTTCTGTAACCACCGTGCATCAGAGGCACTGTGCTCAGTAGCCTTCTCGGGGTCTTTAATATGGCAGAAAGCATTGTGACTCTGCAGGCGGACGGGGCCAGGTATCCAGCATTTCTCAAACTTGACCAATAATCACACCTTCCTGTCATTCTCCCTTCAGAACACAGTGTAGTGTGCAGTTGAGAGAATATTCTGGAAGCCCGCAGGCCTGGGTGTGGATCTGGCAGCTTCCTGTACTTGCTGCCTGTTTCCTCTCTGAACCTTGGTTTCTTGCTCTGTGGAGTGGGGAGAGGAGTCCCCAGCCTCCCAGGTGGCTGAGAATTCAATTGTGGGATGGAGGTAAAGCGGTTCGCACAGGGCCTGGCCCTCAGTGGGCATCCAGCAAACGGGAGCCAGTGTTCCTGGCAGGGGCTGGGTGCGGGGTAGGGGAGCAGGAAATCTGACTTGGCTGCAGGAGGGGAGGAGGTGGGAGCAGGATCATTGAGAAACTGAAATGCTGTCGAATCTGAGTGGGGCAGAGGACGGAGCTGAGTCTCCTTCCATAAAGGCGTTTTGTCCTGGAGTAAATTCACAATCTGTGTTACCTCTGCCACATCTTCACTCTGGGGGCACCTGGGTTCTCTCCTAGGATCTCAAGGAATTAGCTAATTTGGCTGGTCTGCCTAGAAGGCAGAGGTCAAATGGGTCTGTGAAGCTGTGAAATGTGCAATGAAACTAAGCAGGAGTCATCAGTCCTGGCTCTGCCTTCCCTCTTCCTGAAATAGGCAGTGGAAGTGCTGCAGGGTGTGGCACATGTCATCACTTCATGCCACAAATATCTACCCCAAGATATTTGCCCGAGGTGCCCTAAGGAGCTCATGGTCTAGGGGGAGCTAGATCAGCAAATGCAGAATTAGAATAGGTGCCTGGGGAGGGACCGGGAGGGTAGAGGACCCACTGATGCTAGGAGGGAGGACCCAGACGAGAGTAAAATTAGGTGATGGCAGAGGTGCTGGCTCTTAAAGGAAGCCGTAACAGCTCTCCTGGCAGATGCTGGGCTTGGGGGAGGACATATTAGGAGAGGGAGTCGGTGGAGGGGGGCATTCAAAAGGACCAAAGAGTTTTCTTGCGAGGTCTGTTTTAAGATTTTAGTCTGAGTCACATCCTGATTTCTACCAGGATGATTGAGATGCATGAGATTGACTTGCATTTGTTCCAAACATGCTTTTCAAAAGCGAAACTGCTTTTTTAAAAATTCTATTTTTGTTCCCCCAGGTAAAACAAGTTCGTGTCATTCTACCATTTGTCTGGCCAAGGGCCCTCTCTGGTTTTCACTTTTTAAAAGTCTTTCCTTCTCCATTCCAGCTCCTGGACCCTCCCGGTGGGAAGCCACGTGTGTGTTGTCCTCAGATATGTGTGCATCTGTGTAAAATAAGCAGGCGTTTTGCCTTAGCCAACATCACTAGTCTCATGCTATTTAAGTCCTTGTTTTACGTCTTTACGATATCCACCCCACACTCTGTTTGAAAGCTCTGTCTGCGCTGCTGTGAAGTCCGCTCACAAGAGAGCTCTCCATGGATGCATTCCTGGCTCAGCCTCTCCCTGAGCAATGTCCACTTTGGTCCCCTCTCTGGTTTTCCACTTCACTAATGATGCTGTAGAGAACGTCCTTGTAGAGTCCCATCACAAGGCTGGAGGACCGTGGTTTCTCTGGGGGGTGTGCCAAGGTTTGGGAAATGCCGAGTCAGCAGGACACACACATGGAATTCACTGTGTTCCCAGATGCCTTTCCAGCCAGTCCCACTGGGCTCACTCCCGCCAGCGGGGTTGGGAGCTTCCTTTTCTCTGCATCTGCGCCAGCACCTGTTGGCGATTGTCTAGTTTTGCAAATCTGATATGTGTAAAACATCTCATCCCTTTACTGTGTGTGTGTTGCTGATCAATGTATAGTTGAACATCATCTCCTTATATCCTTGCTGTTTTGGATTGCTAATCTCTGAATGGATGAGTTTATACACTTTGTTCATTTCCTCATCTTTTTGTCTTTTCTTTTTCTTGTTGGTTTCTAAGTTCGTTCCGTGTCATTTTTAGATGTTGCTAGTATCATCTCCCATTTTGATGTGTTTTTCTTAAAGGTATCTGTGTGTTTTCACTGAACAGAAATCTATTTCTTTGTTGCTTCCTCTCTTTTTTTCTGGCCTTAGAAATTGTGTGTGTGCCTTCTGTCTTGTTTTTAGAAGTCCTTCCCTTCACCAAGGCCAAAAAAATTCTCCCACAATCTCTTCCCTTAGCTTTATAGTTTTACTTTTTAAATTTAGGTCTTTAATCCATCTGGGTTCTGTTCTGTGTTCTCTGTCTGATAAGCACACAACCTCGTTTTTCTCTGTACTGTAAATCAACTCCGCCCCCACCACCTACATCCATCCTTTCTCCTCCGGTTTCAGGAACCACCTTTATGGTGCTGAATTCAGCTCTTCACACACAGGAGGTTCTATTTCTGAGCTCTCTCTGCGGTTCCATTGGTCTGTTTTTATATGAATGCCTTAGTCGTTTCTATTGTACCTCTGGGACATCTCTTAATGCCTTGGAGGCCAGAAGTTTTACTCTTCTTTTTCGTGATTAAGCAATTGGCAGACCCTTTTCTTCTTCTAGACAGTTTTAGAATTTATTGACCATATTCTCTAAAAACCCTGCTGTAATTATTATTGAAATTACATGAAAATGTCTACTTTAGGGAGTTAACATGTGACCAATGTTAACATGACAGTTGCTTTTTTTGGGTCATTTTAATAATTTAAAACTCTTTTCCATACAAGTCTTGAGCATCTGAGTAAATTTTAAAATAGTTTATATGTTTTCATCGATAATATGAGTGGGATGTTATTTTCTGTTGTTTTTTTCTAGTTGGTTATTGCTAGGGCAGAAGAATGCTACGAATTTTTAAGTTGATCGCTTTGAATGTGTTCAGATTCTGTTGGATTTTTTTCTATAAATGATATTATCTTAAATGTGAACAGTAGTAGTCTCTCTGTCTCTTCTTCCAGTTATTTTACGTGATGTTTCTCCTTTGTCCTACTGCCCTTGCCAGGACTTCGTTTGATGTTGAGTTGTTGCAGTAGTGGCAAACTTCCTTGCCTTGGTGTCAATCTTGTTTTTTTTTTGAGACAGAGTCTTGCACTGTTACCAGGGCTGGAGTGCCGTGGCGTGATCTTGGCTCACCACACCCTCTGTCCCTGGGTTCAATCAATTCTTCTGCTTCAGCCTCCCGAGTAGCTAGGACTAAAGGCACGCGCCACCACGCCTGGCTAATTTTTGTATTTTTAGTTGAGACTGGGTTTCAATATGTTGGCCAGGCTGGTGTCAAACTCCTGATCTCATGATCCACCCGCCTCAGCCTTCCAAAGTGCTGGGATTACAGGCATGAGCCACTGCACCTGGCCACCTTAGTGTCAATCTTAAGAGAAATAAGGTGAAAATTCCCAGCTAACGGTGGCATTTGCTGTAGGTTTTACTATGTTGTGTTCATCCAGTCAAGGAAATTCTCTTCAATTCCTTGAGTTTTTAAAAGTAAATATATGTTAAATTTGGTCAAATGCTTTTGCCAATTTATTAAAATAATTTTTGCACTTTTGTGCTAAACTCCACTTTGCCTAAAAGTACTTATAAAGCTCTGTGTGCCAGACTGTGTTGTAGGTGCTTTGTAAATATTTACTTTCTTAATCCTTATGACAGCTCTATAGAGCTAGACACTATTATCTCCTTGCAGATGAGACAAGACACAGAGAGGTTAATTAATTTACTGAAAGTCACACAGCTGGTCAGGCCCATCTCTAGCATTTGCAGTACTGGAGAAGAGTATAAATGGACACACAGATACCAATTCCAGATATTTAAAGCTCTAAAACAGGATAGCAGACTGTTAAATAAAACATCTATCCTCTTATCTGAGAAAGAAACAATGATAAATATGAAATCTACAAGATACCAAGATGGCCAAAGTTAATGATTATTGCACATTTTGGCATTCCATTGTAAGTCTGAGATAGTTGGATGAGTGATAGTCATACATAACTCATAAATTATATATTCCATAAAATTTTTCTCGCCTTCAATAAATTCTGATGTAATCAAGACTTTCACATAGTTTGTGTTCTATTGATAGTAGTGATATAAAAGATTAAAAATAAAACATAATTACACTCAAAGCATACAAAATTAAATTTTTATCACCTAGACGTGAAAGTAAATGTAAAAAAATTCCTGAAGCTTTCAAAAAGTTTTTCATCTAAAATTCAGAATTATCTGTACACATTAAGAAGCAAAATACAAATCAGTAAGAATTTTAAAATTAAATGTATTTAAAACTGAAATTTATTCATGCTTTGAAAATACAATGTTAGCATTTGGTGTCCATCTAGTTGTCAGCACAAATCACTGGTCTCACGCTTTTACCCTTATAATATCTAGAGATGGGTATATGAAGGGTCGTATGAATTGTTCAGGGTTTCACAGTGTTCCCAAGCTGCAGCGTGGAGCTGTTGTGAACGCTGTTCTAATTTAGCTAATTGGCATACCTCTACTCCCACAACGCGGAGCATGAAGAGAAACAAGAAAATGGATGCCGTGCGTTTCTAGGAAATGATTCTTCATTTCGTGGGAATCTGTTGCAGGAGTGCTAAGAGAAAGATTTGATAAGTTGGTTAATTTGTCTTTTCTCTTACCAAATCCTTTTCTCTTACCAAATGCGGCTCAAATCCTCCCTGCACCTCAGAGCTGTGCCCTCCTGCTCTCAGCAGCACTACATACAACCAACTTCCGCGGTGTGTAGGTTCAGGTTGCTGCTTGTTTCTGTGAAGTTGAGCCGGGGCCGCAGGGGAGCAGTTTCCCTGGGCCCTGAATGGTACTAGTCATGAGAGTGGACATGGAGCCAGGAGTTGCATTGTGCCGGCACTGAGCAGCAGACCCCAGATGACTGTGCGTGTGTGTGTGTGTGTGTGTTGGAGGGCAGTGGTGCACATATTTATCAGACGATGGGGCTTAGGGTAGGATCCCCTTGCCAAGCATGGTGGCTCACGCCTGTAATCCCAGCATTTTGGGAGGCCGCGGCGGGCGGATCACCAGGTCAGGAGATCGAGACCATCCTGGCTAACACGGTGAAACCCTATCTCTACTAAAAATACAAATACAAAATTAGCCAGGCGTGGTGGGGGGCGCCTGTAATCTCAGCTGCTCGGGAGGCTGAGGCAGGAGAATGGCGTGAACCCGGGAGGCGGAGCTTGAATGGCGTGAACCCGGGAGGCGGAGGAGCTTGCAGTGAGCCGAGATAGACTCCGTCTTAAAAAAAAAAAAAAAAAAAAAAAAAAAGAGGGATAAGGATCCCCTCTTACCTGGGCTGAAAGGAGTTACCACAGTGGTTAAGGAATGGAGCTGGAGCTGGCTGGGGTGTGACCTCAGGCTGCCTGACTCGAGTCATATCCCCGATCAAAACATCATGTAACTTGCTCTACCATATTGTCTTTAATTAACTCTTAAACTTAGCTAGCTGGTACTTTATTTTGCAGAAAAGAGGTCTTCAAACAGTTAGTGATGGCTGGGAGTGGTGGCGCATACCTGTAATCCCAGCACTTTGGGAAGCTGAGGTAGGCAGATCGCTTGAGGGCAGGAGTGAGACTGGCCTGGTTAACACGGCAAAACCCCATCTCTACTAAAAATACAGAAAAATTAGCTGGACGTGGTCGTGGGCACCTGTGATCCCAGCTACTCGGGAGGCTGAGGCAGGAGAATTGCTTGAACCCAGAGGGCAGAGGTTGCAGTGAGCCAAGATCATGCCATTGCACTCCAGCCTGAGTGATAGAGTGAGATTGTTTCAAAAATAAAAATAAAAATAAAAATAGTGAATATCTGCTGCTGTGGTTTGGCTGTGTGCCCGTCCACATCTCATCTTGAATTGTAGTTCCCATAATCCCCATGTGTTGTGGGAGGGACTTGGTGGGAGGTCATTGAATCACGGGGTAGTTACCCCCATGCTATTCTCGTAATAGTGAGTGAGTTCTCACAAGATCTGATGGTTTTATAAGGGGCTTTTCCCCCTTTTGCTCGGCACTTCTCCTTGCTGCCACCATGTGAAGAAGGAGGTGTTTGCTTCCCCTTCCACCACGAATGTAAGTTCCTGAGGCCTCCCTAGCCAGGCGGAACTGTGAGTCAATTAAACCTCTTTCATTTATAAATCACCCAGTCTCAGGTAGGTCTTTTTTTAAGGCGGAGTCTTGCTCTGTTGCCCAGGCTGGAGTGCACTAGTGGTGCAGTCTCAGCTCCACTGAAACCTCCACCTCCTGGGTTCAAGTGATTCTCCTGCCTCAGTTTCCCAAGTAGCTGAGATTACAGATGCCTGCTACCTTGCCCAGCTAATTTTTGTATTTTTAGTAGATTTGGGGTTTTGCCATGTTGGCCAGGCCTGTCTCGAACAACTCCTGACCTTAGGTGATCCTTGTGCCTCGGCCTCTGAAAGTGCTGGGATTATAGGTGTGAGCCACTGTGCCTGGCCCGTGGGTGTGTCCTTATTCAGCAGCATGAGAACGGACTAATACACCTGCCAAGGGTATAAGTGGGGAGTGAGAGTGTGTGCTGCATAGGTCATTCCTGACTTAAGTCATCAAACTCAGCAGAAGGTCCCTATGATTGTAAAGGCGGACAGAGTGAGCGAGGCAGACTGATAGGGAGTCTCCACAGAGCAGGACTTTTGAGCCAGCAAGACTCGGTTCAAATGTCAGCTTTGCCAATTTCCATCACTACGGCTCTGGACAGTTTATTTTTCTAATTCTCAGTTTTTGTATCTGTAAGTTGGAAAACTGGGTATACACTTACTTCCTAGGGTCCTCATATGGTCTAAGTGACATCACATACAAACCCTAAGAATTCTGTCAGGAATCTAACCTACCCAAACTGACTCAAAGGAAACAAGGAAATTGATTCAATGAATTTAAAGCCCCAAATGTAGTTCATGCTTCAGGAGCAGTTTGATCCAGAAGTTCATGGTGATGTGCCCTGGCTGTATTTCTCTGTGACATTCTTGGCCCTGCTCTTCTCCACAGGCCTGCCTCTTCCTCAGGCTGTAGTGGGAAACAGTAAAGGCTCTGGTGGTCTCAGAGCTCACACCCACCAGCTGAACATGAGCAAATGGGTCTTTGGGGGTCTCGTGTGATAAGGAGTGAGAAAGCCTCTTTCCCAGAAGCCCTTAGTGTCTCTTCCTCTGATTGGCCTGAGTTGGGTCATATGGTCCTCCCTGAACCTTCACTTTATCAAAAGGTTGGGCTGTACCCCTGAGCTGAGAGTGGGGTGAATACATCCCATCTAGGCCACAGGCTGACATGGGGAAAGGGAAGGTCCAAAGCAAGACCTGGGTGCTGTTAAACTGGGGAGGCAACGAGGACACGAGGACCCAGCAAATGGCTGCCCCTGACCATTGCAGCTGCCTCCCAGCTGGTCATCCTGCTTCCATCTTTGTCCCCATCTTTTTTTTTTTGAAATGGAGTTTTGCTTTTGTCGCCCGGGCTGGAGTGCAGTGGTGTGATCTCGGCTCACTGCAATCTCTGCCTCCTGGGTTTAAGCAATTCTTCTGCCTCAGCCTCCCGAGTAGCTGGGATTATAGGCACATACCACCAAGCTAAGCTAATTTTTGTATTTTTAGTAGAAACGGGGTTTCACCATGTTGACCAGGCTCATCTCGAACTCCTGACCTCAGGTGATCCACCCACCTTGGGCTCCCAAAGTGCTGGGATTACAGGTGTGAGCCACTGCGCCCGGCAGTCCCCATCTTCTATCCTCAACCCAGCAGCCAGTGTGATTCTCCTAACATGTGGGACAGATGGGACCCATCTCCTCTCTGCTCAGAAACCTTCAGTGGCTCTCCATCTCTCTAAGGACCAAAGTCGTATTCTTTACAATTTTCTAACAAGGCCCTAGATGGCTCTGTGTGCCTCACACCCCCGGGACCTCACTTCCTCTCCCTCCAGCTCCCTTCCAGCCACACAGGGGCACACCCACTTCAGGGCCTTTGCATTTGCCCAGACCTCTGCCTGAAATTCTCTTCCCCAGATGTCTGTGTGCTTCCTGCCCTCACTACTTTGGGGTCTTGGCCAAAGGTGATCTCCTGAGTCTAAAACAGGAACGCTTTCATCTTCTGTCATCTTCTGCCCCTCACAAGTCTTGGCTTTATTTTTCTTTATAGTCAGTGCTTTATAAAATGCATATATTTTCTTTTTCTTTTTTTTTTTTTTTTTGAGATTGAGTCTCACTCTGTCGCGCAGGCTAGAGTGCAGTGGTGCGGTCTTAGGTCACTGCAACCTCTGCCGGGTTCAAGCAATTCTCCTGCCTCAGCCTCCCGAGTAGCTGGGACTACAGGTGTGTGCCACCACGCCCAGCTAATTTTTGTATTTTTAGTAGAGACAGGGTTTCATCATATTGGCCAGGCTGGTCTCGAACTCCTGACCTTGTGATCCGCCCTCCTCAGCCTCCCAAATTGCTGGGATTACAGGCATGAGCCACTGCGCCTGGCCAAAATATATATATTTTTCAAACAGACACAGACATGCATATACACCCTCCACTCCAATGTCAGCTTCCTTAGGGCAGCCACTGTTGTCTTATTCATGGCTGTATCTGCAGAGCCCTGTGCAGTGTCTGGTACATAGAAGATGCTCAGTAAGTATTTGTTGAGAGCTGTAGTTCTAACTCCACTGCCTCTTCCTTACAGCCCACTGAGGCTCTCCTCTCTCTCACCTACCTGTCCGCTCTTGTCCTAGGGACAGGCTGGGAGGCCGTAGGGACAAGATGTCACCTACCCTGATGATTTGTGACGTGTGTCCTGGACATTGGTGTATCTACTCTGGTCCTTGGGAGTGGCTGGTTAAAGGCATCGTCTTCCTGCATCCTCCTTTTCCTCCTCTTTCTGGGCTGCCAGGATCTTATTAGCCCTGTTTACACAGCCGGGATGTCGAGCGATTAATTTTTAATGGCTTGGTTTATTGCATGTTTGAATGGTTTATTGAGTAATTCCCACATTTAAGTGATTAATTCTCCAGAGTTCAGAACGACTGGTTAGTTTTACATTAATCGGGGTTTCTGAATGCCAAGAGACAATCAATCAATCCTTCCTGCCAGGGAGAGTAATGTTAAGATACCTCAAGGTACAATGAGGTTAAGAAAAGGCATAATTAAAACCCTGTCCTGCCCTCATGCAAATTTGATGTCTTTCCCTCTGTTTCTCCTCCTCTCTTCTGGCTCTCTCCCCACTTCCTCAGTTCAGCCCTACCTGAACCCGGTTGCTCTTTGAGAGGCACAAGTCTCCCCTGTCCCTGGAGGCTCTGACTTCCCTGGTAATGAAGCCCAGTCCAGCTGCTGCTGGGAGTGGGACTTGCTTAGCTCTTGGCCCCCAGGGAGGGGATTTTGGAGCAGAAGAGGCCTGTAGTGGAGGTTCCTGATTTGCAGGGAAGCTGGGCCACGTCCTCAGGATACAAAGTCCGGTCACACCTTGTAGCCAGACAAAGCCCAGGTGGACCTCAGGGAGGACGTCCGCACAGGGAGCAAGGGAGGGTTTTGGGATGGGGTTTTCCCTTTGGATTCTTCCGCAGAGCCCTATGCCTTGCTGGGCTTTGAGCAGGAGAGAAATGGGAGCTGATTTGGCATCTGCAGGAATCTCCTGTTATTACTGTAGCAAATTACCAAATGCAGTGGCCCCAAACGGCACAAATTCATTATCCTGCAGTTCTGGAGGTCGGAAGCATGGGATGTGTCCCACTGGGCTACAGTCAAGGTGTTGTCAGGGCTGCCTCCTCTTGGGAGTTCTAGGGAAATATCCATGTCTTTGCCGTTTCCAGCTTATGGAGGCCACTTGCATTGCTTGGCTCATGGCCCCTTCTTCCATCTTCAGAGCTGGCAGCGTTGCTGCATCTGCACATCTTTCTCTGACTCTGGCCACACTCTTCCACATTTAAAGGACCTTTGTGATTCCTTTGGGCTCACATGGATAATCCAGGATAATCTTTGCCTTCTCAAAGTCAGATGATCAGTAATCTTAATTCCATCTGCAGCCTTCATTCCCCTTGATCTTGTAATCTGACATAGTCACAGTTTCCATGGATTAGGGCATCAGCATCTTTGTGCTGTGGGGACTGCAGCATTGATAGGATGAGAAACAGGATGGTTGACAGGTTGGAGGCACAGACCCTGGAACCTGATCCCTTGGGTTCAATCCTTGCTCAGTTCCTCAATAGCTGTGGGGACGTGGGTAAGTTTCCCAACTGTGCCTCAGTCTCCTTATGTATGAGACTGAGGCAGATGATAGTACCGACCTCCTAGAGTTGTGCTGGGGAAATGAGGAGTGAAGTAGTTGGCCTGGTGTTTAGATCGTAGCAAGTATGTCATGTTACATATGTTTATTGCGGCACTCTTCACAATAGCAAAGACTTGGAACCAACCCAAATGTCCATCATGATAGACTGGGTTAAGAAGACATGGCACATATACACCATGGAATACTATGCAGCCATAAAAAAGGATGAGTTCATGTCCTTTTGCAGGGACATGGATGAAGCTGGAAACTGTCATTCTCAGCAAACTATCACAAGATCAGAAAACCAAACACTGCATATTCTCACTCATAAATGGGAGTTGAAGAATGAGAGCACATGGACCCAGGGAGGGGAACATCACACACTGGGCCCTGGGTGTGTGGGGGTGGGGAGTTAGGGGAGGGATAACATTAGGAGAATTACCTAGCGTAGGTGATGGGTTGATGGGTGCAGCAAACCACCATGGCATGTGTGTACCTATGTAACAAAATTGCATGTTCTGCACGTGTACCCCAGAACCTAAAGTATAATAATAAAAAAAGTATGCTGTGTTAGCAGCAGTAGCAGTGCTGATACCTATAAAATGAGATGGAAACTGGAACGATGTTGCCTACTTCAAGAGGTTGTCTAGGATTCACTGAGAATGTGGATAAAAGTGCTAAGTGGAAAGTTCCTTGCAAGATGTTTACAATCACAGAGCAATTCATAAGGATCCAGGATGGAGTCTTGATGAACAAACTCTGGAAAGCTTGTGTGTGCAAACATTGCACAGACTTGAGAGACAGAAGGCCGTAGGTACACATTAACAGGAGGCAGATGGCAATAAGAGCTCAACAGACCAATGTGAGTGAACACATTAAGGTCTGTACCCTTTTTCCTTCAAATGTTATTATTAGTCCTTTCATCTGTGAAAGACAGTTATTCTCATCTGAAGACTACGGTTTAGAGAGTTGCTTAACCTCAGGCCACATAGTTAATCATGGCAGTGGTTAAGAGCTTGGGCTCTGAACCCACAGGTATGGATTTGAATCTTGACTGCACTCAAAGGTGGGTGGCGTGGGGACAACTCCTTCACTTCTCTAAGCCTCATTTCTTCATCTATAAACTGGCGATGATACTATGCCCTCATCATTGGGTTTTTGTGCAGAGTAAGTGAGAGAGATACTATGTGGGAAGTACCATACCTAGTGCATGGTTCTTAGTAAGTGTGCTCAAGCAAAGGTTCTATATTTGTGGTGGTCCATGGAGGAATGAGTTCCCGTTTGCAAGTTGTCTGGTGTTAGAAGCTTTGTGGAATGAAGGTTTGGTGTGGATCTTGAAGAACTGAGAGGCATGATGGAAGTGAATTTTAGGCAGAGAAGACATGTAGAAAGGACAGAATTCTCCAGCAGCAAATATTCCAGTGTGGCTATAGCTTTAGGTGCATGGAGAAGATGGAGAAAGTTGGTCAGAGCCTGGTGGACTTTGTGTGTCAAGCTAAGTTGAGGCTTCATCTTGTTGGCAGTGGGAGCTGTTGAAGAGTTTGGAGCAGGAAAGTAACCAGAAGTCTAAAGAAGAAACCCATGTTTTAGGGACACGGGAGTGCGGCCCATATGGAGCTATTATGCCGCCAGCAAACCAATGTATTTTTAAAAATTTATTCATTCAACACAAACTGATTTAACAAAAATATGCCAGTTATGTGGTAGAGATAGGGAAGTAAAATACAAATATGATGAACTTGTCTTCCTGGAGCCTATGTTCTGGTGGTGCTTCGGAGAGGTAGACAACAGCCAGCAAACACACAGCATAATTATGTGTGGTAATAAGTGCTATGACAATAATAAAACTAGTCAATGCAGTATTGGCTTGGAGTGGAGTGGTCAGGAAAGGCTCCAGATCTCACTCAAGCTAAACAAGAGTGATGAGAGCTGGTTTCTGGAAGCGCTGGCCAGGGGTTCCAGACAGAGGGTAAGGCAAACGTAGGGTCTGAGGAAAGGAAGAAGCAGGCTGTGGTCCAGGGACAGAGGGAAAGGAAAGGCCGTGGCCTGTTAGGAGCCGGGCAACAGGAGGTGAGCAGCAGGCAGGTGAGCCAGTGAAGCTTCATCTGTATTTACAGCCGTTCCCCGTTGCTCACATTACCTGCCTGAGCTCCACCTCCTGTCAGATCAGCGGTGGTATCAGATTCTCACAGGAACGTGAACCCTATTGTGAACTGTGCGTGCGAGGGATCTAGGCCGCACGCTCTTTGTGAGAATCTAATGCCTGATGATCTGTCACTGTCTCTCATCACCCCTACGTGGGACCATCTAGTTGCAGGAAAACAAGCTCAGGGCTTCCACTCATTCTACATTATGGTGATTTGTATAATTATTTCATTATGTGTTGCCATATAGTAATAGAAATAATGTGCACAGTACATGGAATGTGCTTGAATCATCCCGTAAACCAACCCCTACTCCAGGTCTGTGGAAAAATTATCTTCCACAAAATGAGTCCCTGGTGTCAAAAAGGTTGGGGACTGCTGATAGTGTCTAGATTTAACTGTAGTTTGTCCTGATTTTATTCAACTTTTTCTTCCACTGGATTATTCCCATCAGCATAAAACCTTAATACATTATTTCTTCTCTTGAACAAAACAACCAAAACCTCCTGGGACCCCAATTCTCTGCACAATCTACTGTTGTCTTTCTTTGCTTCCTTTCAGAGCAGAGCTCTTCAAAGTTGTCTCAGTGTCTCCCATCTCTCTCCCCCTATCCTTTCTTTTCCTAAAAGCTTTTCATTTAGAGAAGGTCCAAGAATAGTTCAATACGCTATTCAATATCGATCGTATATATTCGCTAGTTACTATCTTTTGACCCCATTTGCTTTGACACCTTTTCTATCGACACATGCTGGGTTTTTCTTGATCTATTTGAAAGTAAATCTCATATTTTACCTGTAAATACTTTTCCATGGATATGCTTAAAAATAAGAATATTCTCTTTGAAAGCCACAATATAGAGATCAAACACAGGAAATTTAACATTGAAAATATAACCCGTATTCAAATTTTACCATCTGTCCCCAAAATGTTCTTTCGAAAATTTCACCTTAAAATTTCATGCGGCGAGACTCGCTTTTTTTGTTGTATAGTTCTCAGTTCTGATAAATGAATGCAGGCACATAACCACTCTGGCAATCAAGATATGAGACAGTTCCACCACCTCCAAAAATTCCTCCAGGCCTGTGTAGTTAACTCTTCTCACTGCCCCAGGAACGACTGATCCGTTTTGTTACTAAAGTTTGGCCTTTTCTAGAATATCATATAATTGGGAATATACAGCATGTAAGTCTGGTTTCTTTCATGTACATACACATAGTGATTTTGACAGTCATGGATGTTGTCATGTGTATCAGTAGTTTGTTCCTTTTTATTGCTAAGTAGTATTCCATTGTATGGATGTACCACAGTTTGTTCATTTACTGGCTGAAGAACATTTGGGTTGTTTCTAGTTTTTAGTGATTATGAATCAAGCCTCTGTAAACATTGGTGTAAGGGTTTTTGTGTGAACATAAGTTCTTTTTTCTCTGGAGTACATAAGGAATAGGATTACTCATTTGTATAGTAAATATATGTTTAACTTTAAAAAAAACTGCTAAACTGTTTTCCAGATTATACATTTTTATATTCCCACTAGCAGCGTATGAGAGTTCCAATTTCTCCACATCCTTGTTAGCTCTTGGCATTGTCCTTAAAATTTTCTGGTTTTAATTTGTTTTTCTCTAGTGACTTATGACATTTAGCATTTTTCCATGTGCTTATTTACCATCTGTGTAGCTTATTTGATGAAGTGTGAAAATCTTTGGCCCATCTTTGGAAGTGAGTTGTTTGCTTTCTTATTATGGATTATTATTAGGTCTTTATATATTCTGGATACAAGTCCTTTAGCAGATGTGTGACTTGCAAATAGTTTCTTCCAGTCTGGCTTTTCATTTTCATTCTCTTAATAGTGTCTTTCAAAGAGTAGAATTTTAAAATCTTAGTGAAGTCCAGGATATTAACTTTTTCTTTTATGGGTGGTACTTTTGATGTTATACCTAAGAACACTTAAATGTTCTTAGATCTAAGGTCACAAAGATGTTCTCATGTTTTTTGCAGAAGTTTTATAATTTTCTGTTTTATATGTATATTTTACATGATCCACTTTGAGTTAATTTTTTTTTTTTGTAAATAAGTGAGGAATGAGTTGAGGTTATTTTTACATGGAGGAATCCAGTTTTTCCAGCACCGTTTGTTGAAAGACTATTTTTTCATCACTGAATTGTCCTTGTACTTTTGTCAAAATCAATTGATTAGATTTGTATGAGTCTATTCTCAGACTCTGTATTCTTTTCTACTGATCCATGTGACTGTGCTTTTACCAACATCACATTATCTTGATGATTGGGTTTTCTGTCTTTTTTTTTTTTTTTTTTTGAGACAGGGTCTGGCTGTGTCACCCAGGTTGGAGTACAATTATATGATCTCAGCTTGCTGCGGCCTCCCAAGGAACTGGGACTAACAGGCACATGCCACTGAACCTGGCTAAGTTTTTTCTTTTTTTGTATTTTTACTAGAGATGGGGTTTCATCATGTTGCCCAGGCTGGTCTCGAACTCTTGAGCTCAAGTGATCTGCCTGCCTTGGCCTCCCGAAGTGCTGGGATTATAGGTGTGAGCTACCACACCCAGCTCTATCTTGATTATTGTAAACTTATAGTGGGCCTTGAAATCAGATCGTGTGAGTCTTCCAACTTTGTTCTTTTAAAAATTGTTTTGGCTCTTCTAATTCCTTTTCCTTACTATATACACTTTAGAATCAACTTGTTGATATCTAACAGTAATCCTGCTGGGATTCTGAGATTTTGACTAGAGTTGAATCTATAAAGCAGTTTAGGTAGAAATGACATTTTAATGATATTGAATTGTCTAATCTGTGAACACAGCATATCTATTTTTTTCTTTTTTTTCTTTATTTTTTTGAGACGGAGTCTCACTTTGTCGCCCAGGGTAAAGTGCAGTGGTGTGATCTCAGCTTACTGCAACCTCCGCCTCCCAGTCTCAAGCAATTCTCCTGCCTCAGCCTCCCAAGTAGCTGGGACTACAGGCATACGCCGCCATGCCTGGCCAATTTTTTGTTTGTATTTTAGTAGAGATGGGGTTTCACTGTGTTGTCCGGGCTGGTTGTGAACTCCTGAGCTCAGGCAACTCACCCGTCTCAGCCTCCCAAAGTGCTGGGTTTATAGGCTTGAGCCACCACGCCTGGTCATCTCTCTATTTAGGTTTTCTTTGATTTATTTCATCAGTATTTTGTAGTTTTCAGCATATTTAATGTTTTGTTAGATTTATACCAAAGTATCTCTCTCATAATTTTTGATGCTATTGTAAATTATACTTTTTTAAAGAAACACTTTTCAGCTATTTATTGATAGTATATAAAATATAATTGGTTTCTAAAACATTTAACTTGTATCTTATGACTTAGTCAAACTCACTTATTAGTTCTAGGATCTTTTTCGTAGATTCTTTGGCATTTTCTACTTAGACAATTATGTCTTCTGCAAATAGGGATAGTTTTATTTCTTTCCAATTCATGTGTCTTCTGTTTCTTTATTCTTACCATATTGCACTGGTTTAGGACTTCCAGTTCAATGTTGAATATGCATGGTGGGAACTGACCTATCTTTACCTTGTTCTCAGTCTTAGGGAGAAAGCATCCCGCTTCTCACCATTACCCATGTGAGTTGTAGGTGTTTGGATATTCTCTTTATTAGGATAAGGAAAGTCTTCTCTGTTCCTAGTTGTTAAAAAATTTTATGATAAATGCATGTTGAATTCTATCCATTGATTTTTTTTGCATCTGTTGAGACAGTCATGTGGTTTTTCTTTTTCAGTCTGTTACTTGTTTGAATCATACTGATTTAAAAATATTGAACCAGTGTTGCATTCCTGGGAGAAGCCCCATTTAGTCATTGTGTGTTATTCTTTTTATGTATTACTGGCCTTGCCAAAATCTTATTAAAGAATAATATATCTTCAGGAAAGATTTTGGTTTGAGTTTTATTTTATTTTGTAATATCTTTGCTTTTGGTTCAAGGTAATACTGGCTCCACAAACTGAGTTGGGGTGTGTTGCCTCCTCTCTTGCTTTCTGGGAGAGATTGTGTACCATTAGTATTATTTCTTTCTTAAATGCTGGGTAAAATTCTCCAGTGGAAACCGTTTAGACCTAGAGTATTTTGTGATGAAGGTTTGTAACTAAAAAGTCTATTTCTAATAGTTATATGGCTATTTAAATATATATTTCTTCTTGACTGAGCTTTGGTAGTTTATGTCTTTAAAGGATTTATCTATTTTACCTAAATTGTCAAAGCATCCGGTAGAACGTTGTTCCTAATATTCTCTTGTTACCCTTTTCATGTCTGTAGAGTTTGAAGTGATGCCACCTCATTCCTGATCGCAGGCTTTTGTGTCTTTTCTCTTTTTTCTTAGTCTTTGATCTTTTCAAAGAATTAGCTTTTAGCTTTTGGCTTTATTGACTTTTCACTATTTGTTTTCCATTTTCAATTTCAATTACAGTCATTCACCAAATGACATTTTGGTCAACCACAGATGGCATATATGATGGTAGTCCCATAAGATCACAATATTGTAGTTCTACTGTACCTTTTCTATGTTAAGATACACAAATACTTAGTGGCTGGATATGGTAGCTCATGCCTGTAGTCCTGGCGCTTTGAGAAGCCAAGGCAGGAAGAACCCTTGAGGACAGGCATTCAAAACCAGCCCGAACAACATAGCAGACTGCGTATCTACCAACAAAACAAAACAATACATACAATTGTTACAATTGCCTACACTATTCAGTACAATAACATGCTGTACCAGTTTGTAGCATAGCAAGACTCTAGATCTACCAACAAAACAATACAGTACATGCCATTATGTTACAATTGCCTACAGTATTAAGTACAATAACACACCGTACCCGTTTGTACCATAGCAAGACTCCATATCTACCAACAAAACAAGACAATACATACCATTATGTTACAATTGCTTACAGTATTCAGTACAATAACATGCTATACCAGTTTGTAGCATAGCAAGACTATATAGCTACCAACAAAACAATACAATACATGCCATTATGTTACAATTGCCTACAGTATTAAGTGCAATAATATGCTGTACCAGTTCCTAGCTTAGGAGTAAATGGCTATATCATACAATCTAGGTAAGTAGTAGGCTATACCATATCTTTGCTTTCAATGGCCATACATCTTTTGAGAGGAGAAAAATAGACATCATAATTTTCTAAGTATTTACCATTTCTGTTCCTCTTTCTTCATTCCTGAGTGCTAGATTCAGCATTATTTTCCTTCAGCCTGAAGAGCTTTAATTAGCATTTCTTTTTAAAGCAGTTCTGCTAGTAATTTTCTTAGTTTTCCTTCATCTAAGAATATCTTGTCTTCATTCCTGAAAGATTTTTTGCTGGGTATAGAATTCTAAGTTGATATCTCTTTTCTTTCAGTCCTTTAAAGATGCCTGACTGTCTTCTGGACTCCATTTCCCCTGGTGGGAAGTCTGCAGTCATTCAAAGTGATATTCATCTGTATTTAGTGTTTTATTTTTCTTTGGATTCTTTGAAAATTTAAAAAAATATTTGGTATTCAGCAGTTGGGTTATACTGTGGTTTTCTGGGTAGTTTGCATGGTTTTCTTTGAATTTAGTATCTATGGGGTGTGCTGAGCTTCCTGGCTTTGTAGGTTTGTCTTTGACCAAATTTGGGAAATTTTTAGCCATTATGTCTTTAAAACTTTTCCTGAGCCAATCTTTTTTCTCTCACTTTGAAACTTCAATGACATGAACGTTAGATCTCTTTATATTGCCCCACAGGTCTCTGAAGCTTTGCTCAGTAAATTTTTTCTGTTTTTTAAATTGAATAATTTCTATTGATATTTGAAAATCACCTTACTCATTCCTCTGTCCTCTCCATTCTACTATGGAGCAGAACTTTTTTTTGTTTTTATTTTATTTTTTTGTTGTAAATTGAGAATTTACAATTGTCTAAATGCATGGGGTACAACATGATGTTACAATTTATGAATACAAGGTAGAATAAGTAAATCAAGCTGGTTAACACATCCATTACCTCTAATCCCTAACATTATTTGTGATGAGAGCGTTCAAAATTTACTGTCAGCAAATTTGAAATGTACAATACTCTGTTATGAACTGTATTCACCAGGCTATGCAATAGAACTCAAAATATTAATAGCCTTTTTAAAAATTTTTTTATTTTTTTATTTTTTTTGAGACAGGGTTTTACTCCCATTGTCTCTAGGCTGGAGTGCAGTGGTGCAAACTCTGCCTCCTGGGCTCAAGCAATCTTCCTACCTCAGCCTCCTGAGTAGTTGGGACCACAGCACACACCACCACATCTGGCTAATTTTTTTTTGTATTTTTGGGAGAGATGGGATTTTACCGTGTTGCCCAGGCTGGTCTCAAACTGCTGAGCTCAGGTGATCCACCTGCTTTGGCCTCCCAAAGTGCTAGTATTACAGGTGTGAGCCTATGCGCCCAGCCTAAAATCTTAATAGCGTTTTAGGGTAAAAATACTTGAGCATTATGCTGTGAGACTCTGTGTTCTTTTAACATCCCATGGAGAACATTTACTTGGTTGTGTTTTAGCCTTCAGTCAACCCTGTTACGCGCAGCCTGTAACTCCGTCTTGCCCTTTGTGGGTGGTGATTCCGCTGTGAGTTCGGTACAAAGGCCTGTGCTCTTCTGCCATGGGTGTGTCCCAGCCATGCACAGGTGAGCTGGGACCTGTGCCCGTTCATATGTAGAATGTGGGGAATCCTTTCTCTGACTGGCTGCCATTTCTTCAGTATTCTTCCCCAACTCTTTGAGTTGCATAGATTCCTTTTCTTGGTCCAGAGAGACAGGATTTTGCTCAGTCTTGGCTGTGCTGGAACCTTGTCTCAGGTCAAAGTTTGAGAGAGGACAGGAAAATAAATAGGAACCTCACCCTCTGCAGGTTGCTTCTCCGAGTTTTGATTCTTTTCAGTCTGCCTGTTGTTTTTTTCACTCCTAGTCCTCAGGTAGTTGGGTTTTTGTTTTTTTCATTTTGTCCAGAATTTTTAGTCCTACTCAGTAGGAAAGAAGGCTGAAAGAGGCTTACTCCATCCTGGTGAGCATTAGAAGCCTATCGTAATGTACCTAAATGCCTTTTTTTTTTTCCGATCTGGGGTCAGAAAGTGTGCATGGTGTTGGCTGCCATGTCCTTCAATTTTGAACACTTCTTTAACATTTCATTGTTGTGTATGCTGTGATATTTTTGCAGAGCCTGGGTCAGTTTGGTAGAATCGCTCTCAATGTGTCACCCTTTCTTGAATCAACCTTTTCAAGCTTTTTCTCACCTCTTCAATGGACATGCTTTAGCCAAGGCTGCTGGTAACTTCCATGTTGCTAAATGCAATGGATAGTCCTTTGTCTTCCTCCTAATTTCTCACCCCATTCCATTCTTCCTTTCTTGAAATACTTTCTCTGCTTGGCCCCGGGACACTGTTCCCTCTGGGCTTCCCGCTGTCCTCCCTGGCCACTCTTACTCAGTCCTCTTTATTGGTGCCTTCCCAAGGCCTGGCCACTAGACCTTAGAGGCCCTCAGGCATGGGTCTTTGTATACACTACATCTCTTCATGATCACTTCCATCCCAGCCACTTTCTTTGTTTTTTTTTTTTGAGACGGAGTCTCACTCTGTCACCCAGGCTGGAGTGCAGTGGCATGATCTTGGCTCACCCTCCACCTCCTGGGTTCAAGCAATTCTCCTGCCTCAGCCTCCTGAGTAGCTGGGATTACAGGTGCATGCCACCACACCTAGCTAATTTTTCTATTTTTTCAGTAGAGATGGGGTTTTGCCATGTTGGCCAGACTGGTCTGAAACTTCTGACCTCAGGTGATCCACCTGCCTTGGCCTTCCAAAGTGCTGGGATTGTAGGCATTAGCCACCTTGCCTGATGTCAGCCACTTTCAATTCCATCCATTCAGGAACTCCCAATTACACCATTAGCTCAGACATCTTTACATATATTTAATAGGCACCTCCAACTTAACATGTCCCAAATAAATTTCCTAATTTCCTCCCAAACGCCAAACTGTTCCCCCATGGTCTTTTCCATCATAGTAAATGGATACTTTATTCTTCTAGCTTTTCAGGCTAAAAATTGTGGTGTCTTCCTTCATTCTTCTCCTGGTCTCATATTTCAGTCTATCTGCCTTACTTAGGTATCTACAGAATCTGATCACCTTGCACCCTCTTCCTGGCCACCCCTTTATCGCAGGCTACCCACACCTTTCACCTTCTGTAATCTTCCTTCTGCTCTCTGCAGTCTGTCCTTTCTGTTGGCCGAAATGATCCTTTCACAAGTGAAGTCAGATCATGCCATTCTTCTGGCCAAGCCCCCAGTGGCCTCCCACATCTGCAAACATGATACAAAGGTCTACAAGGCCCTTCTCAGATCTCCAGTATCCTCCCTCCACTCACCGTGTCCCTGCTACACAGACCTGCTGGCTGATCCTAGAACTCACCTGGCCTTGTCTTTCTCAGGGCCTCTGCACTTGCTGTTCCTTTGGGGTGGAATGCTTTTCCAGGTATTCATGTGCCTTATTCCTTCGCTTCATTCAGTTTTTTGCTCAGATGTCACCCTAGAGGGAGGCCTTTGATGACTGCTCTGCTGAAAATAACATTGTGCCTCTGTGCCTCTTGAGTTCCCTGTCTTTACCAGGTTTTCTTTTTCTCTGCTGTACTGATCCTCCTTGGCATGCTGTGTTTGTTTTGGTGCTTATGGACGTTCTTTCTTAGTAGAGCGTAAACTCCAGAAGGGGAGAAATCGTGCCAGCCTAGAACAGGTTTTATACCCAGGTAGATGCTTATGGGAATTTGTAGAATTGGTGGCTTTTGCATATACGGATTTTATCTCTGTCCTCAAAGCTGGCTCCTTGGAGTCATCCAGACTTTCTTTTACAGTCATGTGCCAGGGGAAGGATGGCCCCTGCCTCCCACCCTCCTACTCCCAGGCCAGGTCACTTGGGCCACCAACCTGGAGTCCTCTCCCATCCCCTACCCCTGCCATGCGCACGTGGATTCACAGCCCCAGTGGAGATCATTCTGCCAGTGTCTCCCATGACTCCACGTGCCAGGGCCGAGAAGCATGTATCAGTCACCTGCTGTCTGATGCAGAGGGCCTTGTCAGCGGCAGAGCCTGCTTCCCGGAATGTCACGCGGGCAGTCAGTTCTCGGTCACTCTGGATGATGGAGTGTGAGGAATCCATCACTCAGCCCGCCAGGAGGCGAGCCAGGAGGCCGGGCCACCGCAGCTCCATCTCCACGCTCCTTCTTGGCTCTCCCTGGGTCTGTGTCAGAGCTGATTAAAGGCAGAGAAGCCTGTTCTCTGCCCCACGGCCGGTGACAGCAGGGAGCCGCTGGCCAGGGCCAGGCCATGGCTGTCATGCTTAGTAGTGATGGGTAGATGCAACTGCTGTCCAGAAACGAAGCCAAGCAGATAGCTGGGGGAGCCACAGCCCCAGAATGCTGCCTTCAGGCTGAGCTGCCTTTCTGGAGGCCTGTCTTACGGGAAGCACCCACATACAGTCTAGGCACCCAGTCTGTCTGACAATTTGTATTCTGCAAGATGAGTTCATACACCTTTCATTGAATATTATCACACCCCCATACCCGCTGGATTTTTCCCTTTTTTTCTTTTTTTCCACTAGGGCCAGATGTGTTGGCTTACACCTGTGATCCCAGCACTTTGGGAGGCCTAGGTGGGCAGATTGCTTGAGCCCAGGAGTTTGAGACCAGCCCAGGCTGTTGCCAGGAAAATTAGCTGGGTGTGGGTGGCTTGCACCTGTAGTCCCAACTACCCAGGAAGCTGATATGGGAGGATTGCTTGAGCCTGGGAGATTGAGGCTGAAGTGAGACATGATCGTGCCACTGCCCTCCAGCCTATGCAAGAGCAAGATCCTGTCTCAAAAAAATTGTGTTTTTACTCTAGAAAGAATTAGTTGTGGGAATTTGACAAATGCATACAGAAGTGTGCCCAGCTCCACAAACAAGATATAGCATAGTTCTGTCACGGCCCCAGATTCTGCCACGCCCCCTCTGGTCTTCCCCTCTTACCACCTGGCAGCCGGCGGCCACTGATCTGATTTTGGTCCTTATAGTTTTACCTTCTCCAGAATGACGTGAGAATGGAGTCATACGGTTTGTCGTCTTTGGGGTCTGGCTGCTTTCGGCCTCGGGCATTTGAGATTTATGCATGTATTCATGTTATGGTGCATATCGGTGGTTCATTCTGTTTTGTTGCCAGGTAGTATTCCACTGAATGGAGATTTGTCTGTCCATTCCCTAGCTGAAGGGCTTTGGGGTTGTTTCTAGTTTTTGACCATTAGGAATAAGGCTCTCTGGCTACTATATGTATGTGCATAAAGGTTTTTGTGTGAATGTATGTTTTCATTTCCCTTGAGTTAAATACCTAAGAGGGGAAGTGCAGGTCATACGGTAGGTGTATGTTGAACCTTTTTTTTTTGTGGGGGGGGGGGATGAGGGGGACAGAGTTTCGCTCTTGTCACCCAGGCTGGAGTACAATGGTGCGATCTCGGCTCACTGCAACCTCCACCTCCTGGGTTCAAGCGATTCTCATGCTTCAACCTCCCAAGTAGCTGGGATTACAGGCATGCGCCACCACGCCCGGCGTTTTTTATTTTTTGTATTTTTAGTAGAGACGAGGTTTCTCCATGTTGGTCAAGCTGGTCTCTAACTCCCCATCTCAGGTGCCCGTCTTGGCCTCCCAAAGTATGTTGAACTTTTTAAGAAACTGACACACCATTTTCCATTCCCACCAGCCGTGCATGAGATTTCCAATTTCTCCACTTCCTTGTCAGCACTTGGTAAGGCTGGTCCTTAATTTCAGTCATTCTGATAGGTAGGTACATAGAAATATCTTGTTGTGATTTTAACTGGCATTTCCCTAGTGAGTAATGATGCTGAATACATTTTTATGTGCTTATCTGCCATCCATCTATCTTCTTTGGTGAAGTGACTCTTCAAAGCTTTTGCCCATTTAAAAAAAATTGGCTTGTTTCTCCTATTACTGGGTTTTGAGAGTTCTGTATTAAATATATGATTTGTAAGTATTTTCTCCCAGTCTGTGGCTTGTCTTTTCATTCTCTTTATAGTAAATAGCATCTCTGGAAGGACAAAAGTTCCTAAATGTGATGAAGTCCAGTTTATCAATTTGTTCTTTTGTGGGTCAGGCTTCTAATGTTCTAAGGAAACTTTGCCTTCACGGTTTCTCCTACTAGGTGTTCTTTTAGAAGTGTTATGGTTTCAGGTTTTACATTTATTTCTATGATCCATTTTAAGTTAATTTTTTGTAAGGTGTGAGGTATAGGCTGAGGTTCTTTTCTTCGTATATGGACATCCAATTGTTCTTTGCTATTTGTTGTAAAGACTATCATTTCTCCATTTAATTATTTTTGGACCTTGTCAAAGATCAAACAACACTTGTTTTGTGTGTGAGCCTGTTTCTGGACTTTCTGTTCCATGGAGCTATGTGACTCTTTTTTAAAAAAATTATTTATTTTTTGAGATGAAGTCTCACTCTGTCACCTAGTCTGAAGTGTAATGGTGCAATCTTGGCTCATTGCAACATCCGCCTCCCAGTTTCAAGCGATTCTTGTGCCTCTGCCTCCTGAGTAGCTGGGATTAAAGGTGCGCCACCATGCCGGCTAATTTTTGTACTTTTAATAGAGATGGGGTTTCATCATGTTGGCCAGGTTGGTCTTGAACTCCTGACATCAGGGTTATCTGCCCGCCTTGGCTTCCCAAAGTGCTGAGATTACAGGCGTGAACCACCACACCTGGCCTTGACTATCCTTTTACCAGTAACCCCCACATTGTCTTGGCTACTGTAGCTTTTTAGTAAGTTTGGACATCAGGTAGTGACTATACCTACCTTTTCAGCAGGGGGGCTGTTGTTCTTCCCGCTTTACAGATGAAGAAACTAACCACAATCGTGGAATCTTCCTGATCGTCTCCCTTATCAGGTGTTAGATGCTTAGCTCATGTTTAACACCTGATGCCTGATGCCTCTCATGCTTGATGCTCAGGACGTCGCCTTTGCAGTCTGGCTTGTGTTTGACTCTTAACTCTGTTTTTGTTAGTTGTATACCCCTGGGAAAGTAATCTTACCCCTCTGTGCCTCAGTTTCTTCATCTATAAAGTGGACATCACCTGCCTTATACATTGTGGCAGATATTAAATGAGTCCATGTATCAGGTGAAACCATGTGAAATTGCTGATCTCTGACCATTTTCACAGACACAAATGGCAGTTTTACCTAGTCCAACCTAACACGCAAAGTGTTCCTTGTGGTACTGGAGAAAGGGTATGTTCTCCAGAAATGGTCCCTGCAGCTGCTGCCATGCTCACTGATACAGCGCCTGCTTCTGCTGCTGTTGCTATGACATTGTTATTACTGAAGGTGGTGGCTCTGAGGCTGATGTTTCATGTTCCTTGTGCCCTCTAATTAGGCAGCCAGTGTCTACAAGGACTTCCCAAGTGGCAAGCTTCTTGCTGAGTCTGCAAAGAGTAATCTTTGCAGAGTTGGATCATGGCGCAGGAGTGCTCTCCTCAGGATACATGTGTGTGCAGAGTGCAGCGGGAGAAGCTTGAGTGGGCAGGAGGGGTGGGTGCCACTTCCTGGACGTGGCCCATTAAGGGAGCCTGGTAGGGTGATTGGGAATTTGGGATGGGGAGAGTGTTCCAGGCTCAGGTAATGGCTTGTGCAAAGGCTTGGAGGGGTCAGTGGACAAGCTTCAGGGGGAGCCCTGAGGTTTGACTGTTGGGTGGAGGGGGAAGCTGCTTATGGTGGCGTAGGCTACCTGCACAACTAACCCCATCCTTTGCATCCACAGGTCCCACCCACCTCTGCCTTCGCCATGGCTGCAAGAACCGTTATCATTGACCACGGGTCTGGCTTTTTGAAGGCTGGCACGGCTGGCTGGAATGAGCCTCAGATGGTCTTCCCGAACATCGTGAACTACCTACCGTGCAAGGAGAACCCTGGCCCCAGCTACGCCCGGAGGCGTGTGAGCCTGGGCATCGACATTTGCCATCCTGACACCTTTAGCTACCCCATCGAGCGGGGCCGCATCCTCAACTGGGAGGGCGTGCAGTACCTCTGGTCATTTGTGTTGGAGAACCACAAACGGGAGCATGAGGTCCCCCCTGTGATCATCACGGAGACCCCCTTGAGGGAGCCTGCGGACCGAAAGAAGATGTTGGAGGTGAGGCCTTCCGGGGGCTTCTCCCACTCGGGAGCGGGAAACAGAGTGACACTATGTCTGGACTGATTGGGCACCAGGAATTCTGCTTTTTAAGATAAATTGCCAACTGAGTGTGGTGGCTTATGCCTGTAATCCCAGCACTTTGGGAGTCCCCAGCAGATGGGCAGATCACTTGAGTCCAGGAGTTCAGGACCAACCTGGGCAATATAGTGAGATCCCGTCTCTACAAAAAATACAAAAATTAGCCAGGCATAGGGTGCATGCTTGTGGTCCCAGCTACCTGGGAGGCTGAGGTGGGAGGATCACTTGAGCCTAGGAGGTTGAGAATAGAGTGAACTGAGGTCACGCCACTGCACTCTAGCCTGGGCAACAGAGCAAGGCCCTGTCTCAAAAAAAAAAAAAAAAAAATAGAAACCAACAAATTGCCCCACAAACATTTCCCAAGAGCCTAGTGGGTGCCTGGTGTGCCTCTAAGCAAGGGAGCTCATGGAGGCCCCACCTGCAGACGGACATGTAGCAACCAAAGTGCTCGGTGGAAAGGGGGTTGTTACCAGGGAGAAAGACGTGGGATTATTTGCTTATGGATTCCATAATTGCTGATATAGGCCATGTTCTGGCCCTCAGTAGAGCTTCCATGAAGGAGTTGACAAATAATTCCAGGTAGCGATGAGTTCTAGAACCGTAATGAAATGGGATCATGGTGGACTGTTGGGGTGGGGAACCTGTTTGAAGAGAGTACTCAGGAAGGGCTTCTCTGACGGAGGTGATTTCAGCAGCAAGAGTGGCAAGAGGCAAGTAGGATGGTGAGGCTGGCAGAGGGTGGGCCTTTTAGGCCTGGTAGGCTGTGGGTAGTGCTTGGATTCTACTCTAAATCAAGGATTGGCAACCCAGTGAGCCAAATCCGGCCCACCACCTATTTTGTAAATAAAGTTTTATTGGAACATAGCCACATGCATTCATTTATATGTTGTATAAGACAGAAAGGGGAGGAAAGAAAAAAGAAAATATGCTCATTGCCTGATAGGCGAAGCCCTATTATTATTTTTTAAATAAAAACTTTCCAAACATCAAGACCAAACAGGAATTCTGATATTTAGGGTTTGGCAGAGCGTGCTTTCATACTGCAGCATCTGAGTTAAGTCGTTGCAGCAGAGACTGTTTGAGACCATACATCACGTTAAAGGCTAAAATATTTACTATCGTAGATTTGTTAAATAAAATGCATGATGTCCTAGTTAGACTTGAGTTTCAGATAAATGAAAAATAATGTCTTAGTATTTAAGTATGTTTCATATTGCATGGGGCATACTTACACTACAGTATTATTTATTATTGATCTGACAGTCATATGTAACTGGGCATCCTGTAGTTTTATTTGCTGAATTTGGCAACCCTTACTGTCTATCCCCTTTACAGAAAATGCTTGCCAGCCACTGCTCTAAGTGAATAGGAAGTTCCTGGGGAGTTTTAAATGGAGAGTTTTAAATGGGGGAGTCATATCTGATTTTCTTTTTGAAAAAGAGGACTTTGGCTGCTGTTTTGTGAAATGGCTGGTGGGGGGACAATTTTCTGAGAATAATAATGGAGAGAGCCCCCTCCCACTGAGGGGAGATGACAGGCTTGTGGGGGCTTGAAGCGGTAAGTGGCTGGGGCCACAGAAGGGTTGACTATTGTGATCTTTCTGCTTCTATGGGATTAGAACCTTGGGAAGGCAGCCAGAGCTGAGGAATGGGGGACACGGGGACTTTGTAAAGATTCAGGGGGTGAGGGGCAGGGGGAGAGAACCAGCCCAGGGTCTCTGGCAAACCCTAAATATCCAAATTCCAGGTTTGTCTTAACGTTTGCAAGGTTTTTATTTAAAAAAAAGAATAAATAAGGCTTTTGCTCCCAGGCAGTGAGCATCTTTCCCTTTTTTTCTTTTCTCTTTCATTTTCTTTCCTTTTTCATTCTTTCCACCCATTTGTCTTTTTTCTTGTCTGTCTTATCTTTCTTGTCTGTCTTTCTAGTCTTCCTCCACTTTTTGGAGGCAGTGGTGAGTATGCAATACTTGTTTCTTTTCTAATCTGTTCTTCCTTCTTCCAAAGAGGCGGTTCAGGCTGCACATGTGACCCGTGGCCATGTCGCTCCTGCAGCCAGTCCCAGAACCATTTCTTGCAGCCACAGAGCTCTTCTCACCTCTCCACCAAAGTGATCTTCTGAACGGCCATGACCAGACAAGCTCCTGAGGGCAAACTCAGCTCCCCTTCTAATCCTCTAGAGCTGCTGCTTTATCCTCACTGCATGAGCTCCAGGGTCCCTGGGCGCAGCATCCTGGGGCAGCCCGGGAGTCCCCCGAGGACGTGGCTCTGTGCTGACTTCAGCTTTGACTGCTGAGCAGGCTGGGGGAAATGCACTGAGTGAATTCTCCCTTATTGCAGATCCTGTTTGAGTTGCTGCATGTCCCATCCGTTCTCCTGGCCGACCAGCTGCAGATGTCCCTGTATGCCTCTGGCCTCCTGACCGGAGTGGTGGTTGATTCTGGCTACGGCCTGACCCGCGTGCAGCCTTTCCACCAGGGCCGCCCCTTGCCCGCCAGTGGCAAGACGCTGGAGTTCGCCGGCCAGGATCTCTCCGCCTATCTTCTCAAGAGCCTCTTTAAGGAAGATTGCGATAGACGCAGCCTGTTTCAGCTGGAGACGGTCGCCATTACTCAGATGAACAAGTGCTACGTGCCGCAGAATCTGGGGGAGGCCCTGGACTTTCGTGAGAGGCAGAAGAGTGGCTTGGATGAGAGCAACACCTATCAGCTCCCAGACGGCTCCCGCGTGGAGCTGACCCCCATGCAGCGGGTGGCTCCTGAGATGTTCTTTAGCCCGCAGGTGTTCGAGCAGCCAGGGCCCAGCATCCCAAGGGCCATCGTGGAATCCGTGGAGTCCTGTGAGATCTCCCTGCGCCCCCTGCTGGTCTCCCATGTGATGGCCTGCGGGGGCAACACCCTCTATCCCGGGTTCACAAAGCGCCTGTTCAGGGAGCTGATGGGGGATGGTGTCTCCTCCACCAAGGCCACAGTCTGGGCGGGTTCCAATAGAAACTTCAGTGTCTGGCTAGGAGCGTCCGTGGTGGCTCACCTTTCTACCTACCAGTCTGAGTGGATGTCCCGAGAGGAGTATGGTGAGCATAGGAGGATGTGACCCTACTGGCTGTCTCCTGAGAATGGGCTCCTGTTAGACGGGCACGGGCAGATTAATTTTAGCAAAATGTTCTGGGTAGTGGTAGAATGAGGTGAGGTGGGGTGAGCTGGCTTTGGAATTCTGGGGGCATAAGTGTATTTTTTAGGTTCTAAGGTTTTATCTTGTTGCAAGAGTGGGACCTATCCAAGGGGAAAGACAAGATGGTATCCTTGGAAACTCTGCAGGGAACGGTTTTTCCAGGGTAGCCTGTCATTGGAGTATGAGTGGCTGACTGCCATCTCCATGCCTGAGAGCCACTGGTTTTTCATTGACATTTCCCTTGGTTTGTCTCATTCTTCTTGGTTGAGTAGGTTTTAACTGGGGTAACACTTCTGCTAGGAGTCCCAATTATTTTTGACTAGGGGATGGGGAAGAGTTGACATTTCTGGTCCTACAGGCCCTTTCTGGCCAGGGAGGCATTGCTGCAGGTGAGCCTGGGATGCCCTTGCCACCTGTGGTTGGACCTTGTTTTATATCTGCAAATAAACAACTTGTTTGGAAGCAGCGCTGGCTCCTGTGATGGATGGGGGTAGGGTGGGCGGCCCCTTGGGGAGTATCAGGGAGTTTAAGTGTGAGAGAGCCAGGTAGGGGCCAGGGCAATCTCTGAGGTGTCTGGGGCCTGTGAACAGTGGCTGCCACTGAGCCAAATAGGCAAGGGTCTGGACCCCGGCAGTTCTTCCACTGCCGCATTCTATCCATCCATCCCAGGTGTCCCAATATTCTGTTTAAAGTTTTCCTTCCTTCTTGTATTTGTTTGGTATATATCTGATGAATATTCAAGTACCTACCATGTTTTAGGAGCTTTGCTGGACACTGGGGACTTGAGGTGAGAAAGATGCACAAGGTTTCTGGTTTCAAGCTTACAGCATCCTGTGGGATCTATTGTAGACAGTACATACGTTAATATTTCTGATGATGAAGAATGAAATTAATCAAATGTGACACGGTCGTGTGATCTGGAGGTGGAGGGATAGCCACTTTCAATGGAGTGGACTGAGATGAGGCTGCTAGGGACCATCAGTAACTGTGTTCTCTTCTTCAATGGCACACTGAGGCAATGCTCCCAAGTCCTCAGCAGTTATATAGGGCCAGGTGGCTGAGTTCTGGCCCATTTGGCATGCACCTGACCTTAAAAATACCCCTTCACAGCCTGCGGGATGGGTCAATGGGGAGGATGTGTAAGCCTTAGGGGATGGCAAGAGTTGCAGATGGAAGAAGCCTGAGTGCCTGGGTTTAACAGAAACCCCTGCCCAACCCCACCAACACTAGCCTGTGGCATGAGGAATCTATGTTCAGCCACTGAGAGTGTGGGGCTGTTTGTTACAGCAACTGTTTTGCTTACTCTGACTAATACAGAGAAAGGAGCCACAATATACAATTTATTTAATGAAATGTATTTTCTGTTAAGTGCCAGAACTGGGGTTTGAACCCAGCCTGGGCTCTCAACCATAGTGTTATCCAGCGGTTTCTGAAAGGGATTCTTGGCTCCTTAATGTTAAGAGCTGGAATAGAGTAACAAGTGTAGTTTGGAAGACTGGAGCTCAAGGAACCCAGATGTCTCAGGGCAAGTAGAAGAAGATTTGGAGGGCAGAGTCCAGCTCACCTTGTCTTTGAATACGTGAGCCATATTCTCATGTGTTTGCTCCCACAGTTGAAGCATCAGCAGTCCCCAGGGAAAAGAGTAGGAGCCTGGAATAACAATTCTTAGACCAACTCAGAACCAGCCTGGTGCAAGCCCCAGACTTGGTGTCAGATTGAGTTTCAGGGTGGCCCTATCACGAACTGAGCTGCCTTGGGCAAGTTTTTTAACCTCTTTGAGTCTATCAAGTATAAAATAGGAAGTAATAACCACCTCCTGTCAGAGATTTGGGGTTGAAGACAAGCTAAGATAGGGGATGAGAACTCACTGTGAAGCTATGATGTGCTACTGAGGTAAGAGACATGACTTTCAAGTTTTTAAGTTGATGTCACTTGCCTGTTAAACAGAAGTGTTGATAACAATGGCAGCTACCATCACTTGCCAAGCATTGTGATGAGAGTTTTACAAATGGAGTCACATTTAATTCTCACGTGCACATTGTGAAATGAGTGATGTTTGTCCCCACTTGCAAATAAGAAAACCAAAGATTAGCAATGTTAAGCACTTGTTCAAGTTCACACTCAAGTTCAAGCTAATCATGATTTGTCAGAGTTAGGAATGGATTCAGTATGCCTAGAACACTAGGCTAAAAGTGGCCGAAACAGATTTGTCTGTCTCAAGCAACAAGTAGACACTCCAGGGGAACAGTGTCAAATCTACAGCACCAAGGTCTCTCTTTATCTTTCCATTTCTCCACCTTCAGTGTGTAGGCTTGTTGGGTTGTGGTCACAAAACGGCTGTGGCAGCTCCAGGCATCACCCGCTGTATTTCCTGCAGGAAAAGGAAGCATGAAGAGAGTGTTTCATCTGGGTCTGTCACTTGCTATTAGAAAGTTGTCGTCCAGCAGATTTCTGTTTGGCTCGTTACTTGGAGGTAGCTGAAAGAGGTGACATACAGGTATTGAGTGAGCTGATCCACAATGTTCGTTCCTTGGCAGAGGAGAGCTTTGAATCTACGTCTGTCCGTACTAAAGCCTGTGTTATCACCGACAGTGGCAGACTACCTTCTCAGCTTTCTGGGCCTTTTTGGTTCCCTTGGCCTGAGATGCAGATGTATTGATTTTCCCAGGCTTGTGTGAAAGCTGCTTTTGGATAGTAGTCAAGGTGTGGGCACCCTGGGCAGCAATCTTTGCACTTGAAACCCCTGTGTTTGTACACACCTGAGCCTTAAAAGGCAGAAGTGGGGGCAGCTTAGGAATGTAGGACAAGGGAAAGGAGGGCCTGGAGGGGAGATGGGCAAGGGGCGTTTTCTTTCCTTATTTAGCTCTGGGCAACTGTCATCAGAACCCTTTTCCTCATTTCATTCTGAATGTAACATTTAACCTTTCTGTTCAAGCATCAAATCTGGCTGCCTAGTGTATAATTATGAACTTTTCTTCACTTTTTCTCCCCCCTCCCCCACCCCCAAAGCTTTTAAAACTCCCTTGTTGGGTACCATCTCTCTCCTCTGACTCTCCAATTAAATTAAAAATAGCAGCTCCATGGGCTGTGCGGGGCCATCAACCTAATGCGGAACTGCTGGCACGCCAGGCCTGGCGGGGTGGCACGTGGTGCCCAGAAGATGCCTGCCGGGCTCCAGCAAGGCCTGGCAGCTGCTCAGAGCTTGGGGAGGCTCATCCTCTGCAAGGGGTCTGGGGCTGTCTGCCAGGGGCAGCCAGGTGCAGTGGGGAGGGAGGCAGGGTCTTGGCAGCTGGGTCAGGGGCTGGGTGGGGCTGGCAGAGGGGACAAAGGGAAAGAGCCCCCAGGTGACCCATCCCCAGTTCTGAGGATACAGTTCTGCCAATTTCTGCTGCAAAGGCTGAGGCTTAGTACTCTTGCATCTGGGTGTGGGTAGGCTTTGGATGCCTAAGTTCCCCAGGATAACCCTGGCAGAAGGTTTAGGTTCTGCTGATGCTGACAACCAAGTCGACATTGACACTGAGCATCCTCCTGCCTCTAGAGGAGAAGTGTATGACCTCTCCCACCTCCAGGGCCCTTTCTTAGACAGATGGTGAAAATTGACAAGCGTGTGAGCTCTGAAGCCAGACTCCATGGACTGCAGTCCCCGCTGTGCTGCTTTCTGGCTCTCCTAACCTCCCTGTGCCTCACTTTGCCTCTCTGTAAAGCGGGCATAACAAAGATGCCTACCTCAGGGTGGCTTTGATGATTACCATATAGTTTTAATGAGTTAACGTACATAAAACACTAAGCGAGCGCCAGTCACATGAAGGTTAGCTATTATTTCGTGCATACCAGCCTCTATCGGCCAACTCCTTAGGCACACAGCTGGCTCATTTTGTTTTTACTTGGTCACAGACAGATAGATGCTGGTGATACAACATCATTAAAACATCATAACGCGCTGGCTTAGTTTCCCCGGGGGAAGGCATTGCAGGGTAATTTCTTTTCTTGTCTGAATGTTGTGGTCTGAATGTGTCCCTACAAAATTCATGTTGAAACCTCATCCCCATTGTGGTGGTGGCAAAAAGGTGGGGCCTTTTCGGAAGTAAGTGATTGTCATGAGGGTTCTGTCCTCATGAACGGGACTAATTCTCCATAAAAGAGGACCTTGGCTGCCTGGCCCTCCACTCTTCCACAGTGCGAGAGCACAGCATTCGTCCCTTCTGGAGGATGTAGCGATAAGGTACGGTCTTGGAATCAGAGAGTGGACCCTCACCAGACACCACATCTGTGGGTGCCTTGATCTTGACCTCCTGACCTGTGAGCCAAACATTTCTAATCTTTGTAGATTATGCAGTCTGTGGTATTTTGCTATGGCAGCAGGAACAGGCTAAGACACGGAGTGATGAGATAGAATTGCATTCTGGACATGGAGGTATCACAGGTATTGGGGGTAGCCAGTCCCTTCTGGCACCAGGGAGAGGTAGGCAGCCAGAGGGGTCCTCTGTTGGAAGTGCTGCCTGAGGCGGCTCTTGCCAGAGGAACAGGACTTTGCAGATGCTGTTCCTTTTGTTTGGAATGCTTGTTCCCACTGCCACCCCCATGGTTGCCTTTGACACCGTGGTATGGGGGGTTAAATAGATGGAACATTTGGAATGGCTGGGGAATGAGGGGAGGGAAGGATGAAGGTGGTTGTTGACAGGCTCAGCTCTTGAAGGACATCAGGGGTCACACCGAGGACAGACTTGTAAGCGGAATTGTGATATCACCGGAGAAGGCAGGGCTCTGGATGTAGCTTGGAGAATAGGGGCTCAGAGAGGGATCAGACAAGAGTGATAACATACACCATAAAATAGGTATTTCACTAGACTTTAGGCTAACAATTCTGTATTGCCTGGGACCTTGTTCCCTTCTGATGTCTTGGTTTGGGAATTTGGCTTCAGTGATACTTGGGATCATGGTGAGTTTGAGGGGTTAACAGGTCTTCCCTGTCCTCCAGCAATGGTTGCCATTACTTATCAATTTTGGAGCTATTTTAGTGCCTGGGTTATGGCAGGAAAGGCAGCCCGAAGTGAAAGACTTAATCAGTTGTGTACATCTGTGCTTGTTCCATTAGCTCTTCCTTTCAGCACTACAAGTCTTGGACAGCTCCCATGGGCTTCTCACCTCCTCTCCCCTCTCATTCATGATCTCTGGTTCCAAGAAGCCAGTCCCTTCTGAGAAAGCAGGAACCCTGGCAGAGAGGACAAACTCTGTTGTCAAAGTTAGGCAGACACAGACTGGAGTCTCTGTTCCTCACTTATAAGCTGTGTTGCTTTGGGCAAAGCACTGCCCTTCTCTGGTTCCATGGCCTCATCTGTAAAGTGGTGATAATAATACCTAACTCATAAGGCTGATATGGGAATTAAAGCCATTTATCCATTTAATGAAATTCAGTAAGTACTTTCTCTGTGCCCTAGGCCCTTTGCTAGGCTCTGTTAGATTGAAGGATGTTTATAAATTGGCTCAGCAGAGCCTGGCACATAGTAGGTGCTCAGTAAAGGTAATTTTTCTCCCTGAATCACTGTCTGCAACAAAAATCCAGGACTAAGGACACCAGGAGCCTCCAGAATGATGCACAGGCCCCAGCACTCATTCATGCTACTAGGACAGGTTCCTTTTCATCCTGTCCTTTTGATTAACTTTTCCACTAAGGTGTTAGGATCTTGATATACAACCATCTTAGGAATCTTTAGAGTTTTAAGAGGCCCTAAAATCAGAGTGTGAGAGGTGGGTCCTACTCTTCTTCTGTGATTCATGCAGAGTTAACGACACTCGCCCAAATTCAGGCCATTCTCCTGATTACCTAGATCTGTGGTTGTCCCCTCTACAATTGCCTCCCTCCAGGGAGAGGACATTGCTTTCACCTAGGAAGGACAACACTGATGAACTGAAGACACAGATTCATCTTGACAAGCCTTGCCGAACACCGGGTGGGGCTGCTGGGGACATGGAGGACAGACCTGACTCCCACTCCTTAGGGTTTAATGGGAGTGGACACACCCCCAGGGAGGTGGGGGGTAGGCCAGAGCCATCTCCTCTGTAACTGTGTGCTTGTGGGGTTATGATCTTTGCCCAGCCCTTCCAGCCAGCAGATCAGTCTCCTGGAGGGGCTGAGGGCCCTGCCACGTTGCTCCCACTGGAGACATTCGGCAGGGGGAAGGGGTTGGCCATAAACTGGGTTTAATTTCTCCAGGGCCTCCATTATAAATTCCATAACTCTACCAGTCAAAACATGACTAATTCCTGGAACTGCAGCCCCCACCTGGGAGTAGAAAGCCGTGTGCTGTTTTTGCTGCCTTTTATCACCACTAATAAAGGCTTGGCAGTCGGAATTTAGCTGCTGTGGGTGGTTTTCTTACGTGTGTGGGCTTTCCCTTCCCCCCACAGGGTCACTGGAGAGTGAATGCTTGCTTGCCTGCTGGGCTGGTTTTCCACCAGCTTTGTAATATTCCCAGCCTGAAATGCCATGGTTTTGGGGGCAGTTTGCAGAGGAGGGACCACGGCTTTCAGGGTTAATTGGGTCTTTGATGATTCTGACAAGGGTAGGATGCTGCGTGGTTTATGGAGAAAAGAATGGGTTGGTTGAAAGTAAATAGAGCACAATTGCAGGTGTGATGTTTAACCTGCTGGAGAGAACGTGATTCGGGATGCATTCCCTCGCCTAGCTGGTGTGACAGTCTTCGGGAGAGTGGGCCGTGTAGGCAGTGAAACTGCAAATTGTTATTTTACCCCCCCCTTCCCCTAACCCCAACTAACTGCAAAACCCTGAGCAGGTTACTTAGCTTTTCTGAGCCTCAGTTTCCACATCTGCAAAATGGTACAGATGGGCTATCAGCCCCAACTGGGCAGCAGGGTTGTGTGTGGCTGTGTACTTAGCACAGGGCCTGGCCCAAAAGGAGGCCATGGAGGTGGCAGAAACAATCTTCCTGTGGTCGTGTTATTTTATCAAACACCTTAGTCATTACATAGTCATTAGAGATGGTCCCTGAAGGCCTGGCTAAGGTATGAGTTTGTTGTCTCTGCAGGAAGCAGAGACTAACTTGGCTTTCGTCTCTCTAAATGCAATGCCCGGTTCCAACCACCTGGCCCTCTACCTGGAGTTAATGTGGTCTCACTCTAGGTAGGAAATGGGGAAGCCTTTGACTTGGGGAGCCAGTGGAACTGTCTGTGCGTGGGGAGGGAGAGGGGGTACATGTCGAGGGCTGGCCCTGTCTGGGAGGAGAAGGGTGGGGACAGTGGAGCCGGGGCCAAGGCGATGAGGAGCCGGGGCCAAGGCGATGAGGAGGTAAAACAAGGTGGATCTGCCTGGTGAGCCCTTGGGAGGGTCATTCAGCCAAGAGCTGCTCAGTCTGGAAGACTAAAGGCTGGAGAAGAGACCCCAATTTCCACCCTGGCTCTGTCACTGTCTGGCTGTGTGACCTTCGGCTGATTACCTAGTGTCTCTGAGCTCCAAACCCCTCATCTCTAAAATGGGGATAATCGCAGTATCTACCCTATGGCTCATAAAGCTTATCTGAGCTTACCTTGAGCAGAATCCTTAGCGCGGGGCCTGGCACTTAGTGAATGTGCGGAGTGTTGGCTGCTGCTGCTGTTATTATCGTGATTATGATCATGTTTACTCATCTTTTCAGCTGCTTTCATAGGGGATCCTTGGCATTAACAGACACAGTTGGTCTGGGGTTATCAGTTGTGGCTGGAGGCCGTGAGTTGGTGACTCTGCTGCAGGGAGCGGCATCTTGCCAGATGTAGATGGACGCCCTCAGCCTGACACCCCTGAGAGCCGCATGGCACGTCTCAGAGCAGGCTCAGACCCAGCCTCTCCTCCAAGCACTGGGTAAGAGTTTTAATATGAAAAGCTGATTCTCCTCTAGCTTCTGGAGGACTGGAGTCAAAAGAGAGGATGCCAGTGTCAGCCAAGGACTCCTTTAGGCTAAACTGTTGACCTGGTGGCCATGACCTTGAAAGTCAGATTCACCTTGGATAAGCTAGAGTCACAATAAATACTTTCCCTGTT
Source organism: Chlorocebus sabaeus (assembly GCF_047675955.1). NCBI lineage: Eukaryota > Metazoa > Chordata > Mammalia > Primates > Cercopithecidae > Chlorocebus > Chlorocebus sabaeus. The sequence goes on along the minus strand of NC_132923.1, from coordinate 119,224,439 downwards.
GTCTCTGACTTCAGACTCTCTCCATAAACTGCCACTCTTTGCCTGCTCCACAGGCCACCATCTCTCACCTGGGTTCCTGCAAGGAGCTCTTACCGGCCTGCCCTGCCCTGCCCTCAGCTTTGTCTCCACCCCCATTCCGCAAGGAAACTGTAAAAGGCCATGTCAGGCCATTCAACCCCTTTGCTTAAAAACCCTCCCATCTCATGCACAGTAAAAAGCCTAAGTCCCCACTGCATCCTATAAGGGCCTCCTCAGTCTGGCTCCTGGTCCACTCTGACAGCCTCTCCTCTCCCTCACTCTGTCTTCAGGCCCCCCGGGAACTAGACCAGCCTCTCCACCGCTCCCTGGTCCTGCCAAGTGTGCTCTGCTCAGGCCTTTCCTCTTGCTGTTCCTTCTGCCTGCAGCATCTTCCCCAGACAACTGCTGGTGCATTCTCTTGCTTCTTTAAGTCTTTGGTCAAATGCCACTTTACTAGAGAGGACATCCCTGACCACCCCCATTCCCATTAAAAAGTAAAAGCCCCTACAGCTCCTCTCTTTCCTCTCCCTGATTTATTAGATTTTTTTCTGATTTATCTCTCCATTAGAATGTAAGCTCCATGAAGGCAGGACTTTGTTTCATTCACTGCTGTATCCCCAGTGCCTAGAACAGTGACAGCACATAGTAGTTGCTCAATAAATGTTTACCGAATGACTTAGTGATGGAATCTTCCTTCCCTGAGGATGTATCTATAATCTACTCACAGGATGGGCAGCCAACTCTTCCTTCTCTTCTGAGAACCAAACAAAGGCGTGTGGCTCCAGCATCCAGCAGGAGGTATTGAGGTGATCCGCTTGTAAAATTTTCTGGCATTGAGCTAAAGATTGGTATAGTCTTGTGAGTGTATTGATGGAGATGCCTTTCTAGGAGGTTTGAAAGCCTCTCATCTGCAGGGATGTATATTTAGTTAGCTGCCTGGTAGAATTTTTTGTCGTGCGAAGGTGGGTCTGATAGAGTGATAAAGAAGAAGCCGAGGGGGGTGACAGGATGCAGTCGAAGTTGGCTGCTTAATAGCAGAATCAAGGTCCAAGTCAGGTCATGTTATTTAACAACCCTCGCTTCCGTTTATCAGGCACCTACTATGGCATAGGTACTGAAGCTACACAGATGAATGGCTCCTACCCTTGAGGGGCTCTTGGTCTAGACTCTTGATCCTACCACCTGATCTTCCCATCCAAAATGCCATCATTTAAGGCTGTGTCACCTGTTCTCCCTCATGGTGGAATGTTCTGGGCACACTCCCCACCTCCTTCCCTGACCATCTTGCTACCTTGGCACTTTTTGCTGGTTTGCCTCTCTCCCTTTCTCTTCAGTCTGGCTTAATACACCATCATCTGACTAACGGATCTGGCTCATCATCTAAGCCAGGGAATATTAGCCCCATTTTACAGATGAGCAGACCGAGGCCTTAGCTTGACTCAAAGACACCATGGCTCAAGACACCATCATCTGGCTCAAGACACCATGGTGTCTTGGTGCTTCCATTAAGAGCACAGGTGACCTGGTAGGATGGGTAAGGGATAGGGCTGGAACTGGGGGCCTTGAATGTCTGGTTGAGGAGCAAGGCTTTATCTGGAAGCTGGTGGAGCTTCCATAGTTCTGTGCCTTAGGCTGTGATATGCAACAGACTGTGATGTACTCAGCTCAGCCTGTGTCCTGGTGCTTGCATACAGTGAATTGGAGCATCATTTCTATTTCTTGGATATTTGGGGGAGGCTGAGCCTTATCTCTCTCAACTCAACCGCAGCTACTGGGGTCCAGGGAACTTCATCTCAGAGTCCTTGGGCAACAGTGAAATGGAGTGGAGAGACCTCAGCCTGTGTTTTTAAATGGGAGATCCACTTGAAAATCTGGGTTCCCTGTGAGCCTCAGTTTTCTCATTTATAAATGAAGATGAGAAAACATTCCTTGTCATTGTTGGGAGGATGTGATGAGTCCTAGCATGTGAGATGCCCATCACAGTGCCTGGCCTGTTGTAACCATTCATCAAGAAGCTTGCAGAGCTGTGGTTGAAGGTGTTCTCTCTGGAGCCAGAAGGCCTGAGTGCCAACCCGGACTGTCACTCTCCAGCACTGTGACTTGACTTTTCTGTGTGATGCAGTTAATATCTGCCTGATGGGGTTGCGGGGAAGGAGGATTCAGGGAGGGCCTGCAGGAAGCCCACAACACACATGCCGTCTTGGAATAAAGCCTTTATCTCATCATCATTGCTAGGACAATGGTGGGATGTTGTAGAAAGGACTAGGAGAGGCAGGGTCTCTTCCAGCTCCATAATTTACAGATGGGGAAACTGAGGCCCAGAGCGGCAGAGCAGAGACACAGGTCCCTGACTTTTAGGCCTGCCCTCTCTCCTCAGTTTCACGGTTACTGATTGTGGTCTGTCCCCCCCCCCCCAGGATGGGGGACAGTGGGGATTTGGTGACAGTGTCCTGCCTGCTGCAAATGTGGCACCTCCAAGGGAGCGTCTGTCGGGAAACTAGCTGACGTGCCATTCGGATCCCCACTGGGGAGATGCAGACGCTGGTTCCATGAAGGCTGCTGCTTTTCCCCCTAAATGAGAAAAAATGTCTTGGATATGCCTTGTGCTGCAACCACCCCTAATCTGCAAACCCTGTAATTCTCCGAAAGAGGGAAGGGAAAGGAAAAAAAAATGCCTACACATTCTGGCCGACTCATAGGCCAAGATTTAGAGACGGGAGCTGTAGTGAGGTCTCGCATTACTGAGCCTTCATTACTTTTACAAAATATGTTCCGGTGGGTTCACCCGCAGCTATAAAGCGCCGTCGTAAATAATTAAACTCCACTTGTCAAGGGGGCTGGGAAAGGGCGGTGAAACGTGGTACGTGTGAGGAGCACTGAGCTGGGAGACAGGTGTCCTGGGACTCTGGCCTGTCTCTGATCTCTCTGCCCTTGGGGGAGGGGGTGCGGGCAACTTCACCTCTCCTGGCTCCGGCTTCACCCTGTGTAGAATGAGGAGGTTGGAGCAGGTGGTCTCCTGAGTCCCAGCTAGCACTGATGGTCAACAATGCCTAGCTGCAGCGAGTGTGCATTCTGGGGAAAACAACTCCGGGTTTCCCAACCCCTTCCTTCCTTCTGGTCATCCTTCCATTTACTCAAATTTCAAATGCTTTGTCAGACCCTGGGGAAAAGAGGTGGTTACGACACAGGCAGCCTCAGCTCTTTAGAGTCTCACAATTCAGTGTAGAAAACCATCCACAAAACTGATCACAACATCAGAGCAGCCCAGAGTCCCGTGGATGTGCAGGAGAGGGGCAGCAGCGACCCAGCCTGGGAGGGCTTCCTGGAGGAGGTGCCATTGAGCCAAGTTTGAAGAATGGGTAGAAGTTAGTCAAGGAAGGAGGAGGGCCCAGCAGTTAGAAGACTGGCTGGTGCTTCCATCAAGAGCAGAGGTGACCTGGGAGGGTGAATGAGTGATAGGGCTGGAGCCGGGGGCCTTGAGTGCCTGGTTGAGGAGCATGGCTTTATCTGGAAGCTGGTGGAGCTTCCGTAGTTCTGTGCCTTGTCCTGTGACATACAACCTTACCAAAGCCACGGTGGAGTTTAAGTAGGTTTGCCCCTGCCCAACCCCCTTCTGCCCCTATTTCTTGCTTGGATTAGGTAGGATTGGTGGAGTGCATTAGTCTGCTCTGGCTTCCATAACAAATACCACAGGTTGTGTGGCCTATACAGCAGAAATGTGTTTTTTTTCACAGTTTTAGAGGCTAGAAGTCCAAGGTCAGGTGTCAGCAGGTTGGTTTCCTCTGGGGAGTCTGTCCTTGGCTTTTGGATGGCTGCCTTCTTGCCATATCCTCCATATACACACATCCCAGGGATCTCTTTGTGTGTTTAAACTTCCTTTTCATATAAGAATACCAGTTAGATTGGATTACGGTCCATCCTAACGGCCTCATTCTAACTTAATCAACTCTTGAAAGGCCTTGTCTCTACATACAGTCACATTCTGAGGTCCTGGGGCTTAGGGCTTCAGGAATTTTGGGGGGACACAAATCAGTCCATAACATGGGGGTTCATACACGTTATTCGTGGAGGAAGGGGGTTGTCCCTTGAGCTCCTGGGGAGATTTCTGTGATGGGAAGATTCATAGAATGTTCTGGCCACATGGGGCACCCATTCCTGCCTCTCCCAGTCCCACCTCCCAGCTTAGCAGATGGAAAAAGCAAAGCTCAAGCTCAGAGAGGAGTTTCAGCTTGCCTAAGGACACAGCAAATGGGTGGCCCAGCAGGATCAGGACTCAGCGCACTGGACCCCCACACCCCACCTTGCAAGGAGTGGAGCCTGCACGAACGCCGTCCCTTCATGCCTTGGTCCCCTTTACTGAAGAAGAATTCTGGCAACCGCTCTTACCAGCTGGTTGTCCGGGGTAAAGTCACTTTGCCCCTCTGAGGACCTTGGTCTGCTCATCTGTGAAATGGGGCTAGTATTCCCTGGCTTAGCTCCTGGAATTACTGTGTGGACTGTGTGTTCTTGTTATGAATGTATTAATGCACTCCGGTGGAAGGAGGCCCAGAGATGGCCAGATGGCCAAAAGTCACATACCCTGGTGCAATGGACTGAAAGTTTGTCCTCTGCAGAATTCATATGTTGAGACCTAATCCCCAGTGGGATGATATTAGGAGGTGGAGCCTTCGGGAGGCTGTAAGGTCGTGAAGGCGGAGCCTTCACGAATGAGATCAGGGCCCCATAAAGGGCTGAAGAGACCAGCGTTCTCCCCGGCTACCAAGCGAGGACGCAGTGAGAAGGTGCCATCTGCGAACCAGAAAGAGCACCCTCATCAGATGCCAAATCCGCAGGCTCCTTGATCTTGGACTTGCCAACATCCAGACCGTGAAAAATACATTTCTGTTATTACAAGCTCCCCAGTACATGCTATTTCATTACAACAGCCTAAACAGACTAAGACAGCCTGGTCTAAGGGTCCTGGCTTTGGAGACCCCACTCCTGCCTCTGTCTCCCTGGACTGACCAGGAAGGTGGAAGAGGAGGGGTGTGTGTGTCTGTTTATTTCCACTGCCTCTTTCACATTACAGGACAAGCCTGACCCGTTTCAACCCATTAACAGCCAGCAGACCTGGCTTGGTGGGAACTGGTTGGTGGCTGTAGCAGCAGATACAGCAGGTACCAGCTGGGCACAGCTCTTTAAAGGGCAGTCTCAGCTCCCCACTGGGGTTGTCCAGGTCCCCTGTTGGAGTCCCTGGCTGCGGTTTTGGGAATGGGTAGCTTGAGAACAGGCCTTGGTCAGGCTGAGGTCCTGCTGTGGGGGTGGGGTGCAGGGCTGCCCCAGGGAAGGGCAGGCTGGTTCCAGACAGTTAACTTCAGGGCCCTTGCCTGGTGCTCTCCCCACAGCTTCAGATTCTTTTACTTTTTATTCTCTCTCTTTTTCTCATCCTCTCACCATTTCTCAGCTTAGTTTCCCTCCTGCAGAAGTTATACTAGAGAGGATTGAAGGAATCAGGCATGTTTTCTTCTTCTTTTTTTTTTTCGAGATGGAGTCTCACTCTGTTGCCCAGCCTGGAGCAGTGCGATCTTGGCTCACTGCAACCTCCAACTCCCAGTTTCATGCCATTCTCCTGCTTCAGCCTCCTGAGTAGCTGGGACTACAGGTGCCCACCACCACACCCGGCTAATTTTTTTTTTTTTTTTTTTGTATTTTTAGTAGAGATGGGGTTTCACTATGTTAGCCAGGATGGTCTCGATCTCCTGACCTCGTGATCTGCCCACCGCGGCCTCCCTATCCCACCTCCACCGACCACTTCCTAGCAGGGCGACTCCACGCATGCTGAGTAACTTCTCCAGGTGGGTTTCTTGTCTGTAGCATGCAGACAGCAGTGCCCACTGAAGGCTGATCGTGGTCACTGTGGGAGAGGATAACTTGGGTACAGAGGCGGAATGCGTCCTGCCTCTCCATTTGTTCTGGCCTGATTTCTGATCCAGACTCACCATCACTTTGGGCAGATGGGACTTGTAGGGTGAAGAGAACACAGCGGTGCTTTCTCCTTTGTGTTCTGAGCCAACTTGCTCTGTGGGGCGATGTCATCCTTTGCTACTAGATGAAACTGAGAGCGAATCCTACAGTTCACCTGGTCACTTAGGCAGTGAAAGTTCCTCTGGTTACTTCTGTAATGTCCAGTCTCATGGAATAGTGAAAACGTGCAAATTCATTCATTTAAACTCAAGGCCTTTCCAGTCCCTGGGCCCAGGTCAGCTGGGGGCAAGAAGCGGGGATGTGGTAGGGTCTCGATTTCCCACCTTGCTTTTCATGCCTCCTCCCCATGACTGGCAGTGTTTCCTGAGGGTCCTGCTCTCTGGGGTCAGAGGTGGGAGAGGTGGGAAGAGAGAAGGAGGGGAAATAGGCAGAAGTGGACCAGACCGGCATTTGTGAACTGGGGTGAGTGTACTCTGGGCTTGGCCCATGTTTAAATCCCACGCTTTCTCGTGTGGGACTTTGGTGGGTTCCTTGGAGCCCTGCCCCTTTCCGGCCCCCACTCACCTGCAGCTCCTCTGGCTGGCCATCTGTCATGGGTCTCCAGCTGCCTGATGCTGAGGTGTCTTTGCTCCCTCGGGATCCTTCTGATCACTTCCGTGCCTTTCTCTTGTCCCTGAGAGATGCTTTGCCCTGACGAACACCAGGTTTTAGGTGCCTCCTCCCCTCCCCCACATCAACTTAACTTTTCCTGGGTGAGGCACATATGGTTGTGTCCCCACTCAAGCACCCAAGGGAGGCATATGTAGCTGTCCAAGTACATATGATCATCTGCTTGGGCTCAGGGTCAGGATGAGCACCCACCCTTCTCTCTTTGGAGGGACACTCTCAGAACCCTCTTCACTCTCCCCAGAACTCTCCTCCTCATCTCCAGCCCTCTCTTGACCTCTCCAACCTCTTTTTTTTTGAGACAGTGTCTCGCTCGGTCGCCCAGGCTGGAGTGCAGTGGCACAATCTTGGCTCATTGCAACCTCCACTTCCCAGGTTCAAGCGATTCTCCTGCCTCAACCTCCTGAGTAGCTGGGACTCCAGGTGCCTGCCACTGCGCCCAGCTAACTTTTGTGTTTTTAGTAGAGACGGGGTTTCACCACGTTGGCCAGGCTGGTCTCGAACTCCTGGCCTCAAGTGATCCGCCCGTCTCAGCCTCCCAAAGTGTTGGGATTATAGGCGTGAGCCACCGTGTCCGTCTTCCAACCTCTTTTAACTAGAGGAAGGATCAGTAAGGCCAGTTCTTGGCCACCTCCTTTGAAATCCTGCTTGGGTGTTCTCACACCTCACCTTGGAATGAGGATGAGGTTAGCATCTGTTGTTCTAGGGCCTCATCCAAAACAGAGGCCAAAATGGTTCCATTTCAACACCTAGTTACCCTCAAGCATGCTCAAGCATTTCCACCTCAGCACCTTTGCATGTGCTGCTGCTGCTGCTGCCTGAGTGCCTTGTCCCCAGATCCCTGCATGACTGGGGCCTCATTCTATGACCTCAGATATTTCATCTTGTCATGCACTTCTCCCTCCCCAGCTAGTCAGGCTGTCAAATCATCCTGCTCTCTTTTCTGCTGCAGAGGTTTATGGAGACCTGGAATGATTTGTTTGTTTGCTTGTTTATTGTATGTCCCCACTCCCCCCACCCCCACTGCTTCCTCTGTTGCTTCTAGTCCATCAGCTTGGCAAGATTTCATTTGTTTTGTTCACCACCATAGCCCCGGGGTTGATAGAAGTTTCTGGTGCAAAGATGACACTTAGAATGCCTTGGGTGATCTTTTCAATCCCCTGATCAGTTCACACAGGGAGTCCACAGCCTGGCATGTGGGATTTGATCAAGCTATTAGGACATCTCAAGGGGCCGAGGTAATAGGGACAGTAGTTCTCTGCCCATCTGTTTGCTGCAGGTGGCAAAGGTGTGTGTCTGGTCACAACGGCATGAGCCACATTGTCCAGCTTTCCCTGGGTCCTCTCCTACACTGACGGGCCAGGAGCTGGATCTCAGATGTGCAGACCCCAAGTGGAAGTCAAGGGCCAGGGGAGGTGGGTGTGAACATTGAAACAGGAAGAAGCAGGGAGGTGCCTTGGTGGGCGGTGCCCATAGGAAGCTGAATGCCTCCTTGCCCAGTGTGGGGTCATGCTAGGTCCCTGACATTGCCCAGAAGTGAGAGGAGGCTTGGCTGTGAGCAGGGCCTGCTGCGAGTGGGAAGGAGCAGAGCTGCACCCCAGGAGAAGCAGGCTTCATGAAGCAGTCTGGCCCGTGGGAGGGGCTGATCAGACCACGGAGTAAGGGCTGGCAGGGATGGGGTACAGGCAGACCCGTGGGGTGGGAGGGAGGTCAGGCAGAGAGAGCCAGTCTAGCCAGGGGAGAAGGGGATGGAGAGTCAGTGTCTCTGGGGCCAGGGCTCTGGTCCCAGCTTCCTTTGGCTGGCTTGGCTTCAATCCATGCAGAGGACAGTGGCCCAGTGGCCTGGTCTACACTTAATACCCAACCTGAAGCTCACAGACACTTTCCTTCGTTCTAATCATAATGAGGTCAGGAGTTTAAATGGGACCGTTTACCTGCTGGGAAAGGGGAAATCTCTGCAAATATTCACGGAGCACCTGCCAGGTTCTAGGTGCTGTTCTGGCCACTACTTTGCAGGGAGGGGCAGCAGATGTGGGAATAGGTGTCTCCTTGGGGTGGGCTGCAGGTGTTCACCGTGCACAGCTCTGCCTGAGCTCAGGATTAGCCACACTTGGGACAGACCAGATGTGCCTGGGAGTCAGTGCTTCAGTGTGGAATTGGTGGGGGGAGAGGTGGGGGTGCTGGTGGACAGAAGCCCAGCTTCCTTGCCTGTTCCTCATCCTCGATCCGTTGAGGGACAGTTCTGAGCTGTGCTCACAGGGTCTCTTGAGTGTCTGCAGTGGTAACTGCCCACGAGCTCACCTTTACTGGTCACCTTCCTCCTCTTTTCACTTCCCACCTTGCCGTGCTTCCTGCAGTCACCTCCTTAATAATGGACTTGTACTCCAATCCTTGTCTCTTTGGAGGGAACCCAAATAAGAAAGGTGGTCTGGAGATGGGTGTGTTGTTTCTTTCATGGAGAAACACAAGTTCAGAGAGGTAAAGCAGCTTCCTGCAAATCACTCAGCCAGGAAGTGAGGAGCCTGGCTCAGAACCTGGGTCTGTTGTGTCCATGGGGACAAGACAGGTCACATGGGGAGGGGGAAAGAGGAGCTGGATTTCTGGAGTTGTTGCCTTACTGGGGTCTTGTTTATAGGGCAGCAAGAGGTGAGCATCTGTGCTCCCCAGGCACAGGCAATCTTGGGGTTACATTCAGCTTGGCTTCCAGAAGATTCTGTAAGGGACAAAATTTAGAAGAGACAGCTGACTTCAGTCTGGGGCTTGGGGACCCCACAGGGCAGAGGCTGAGGGGTTAACATCATGCATAGTGCGTGGGGGAGAGTTCAAGGGATGGGGTTGGTCCAGCTGTGTCCAAGGGCAGTGGGTGGGGTCAGAGTGGGAGGGCCTACCAGCAGGGGCCCCGCGGGTGGGGGTGTGGAATTAACGACAAAATCAGAGGGCAAGAGACTGTCATCCAACCCCGAGCCCTCAGCCCTGCCCAGCACAGATGGTGCAATTAGAGGCTTGGGCAGATTCGCTGCAGAAGATGCCACTGGAGGAAAGGAGCCAGTTCTGCGGGGGGTCTTCTCTCTGTTTTAAAAGCAGCCGGCAGCGTATAATTCCTGCGAGTAAATTGTGTATTTAAGTGCTTAGGGTGGGGGTGCAGCTGCGGTACTTGCTTCTGTGTGGAAATGAGGATGATGCTGGGCCCTTGGATCTGGAGCTCCTGCTGGGAGGAGGAGGGAGGAGGGAGGAGGAGCACAGAACCATGTACCGGGGCCCCCATTCCTCCCTCCAGAGGCTTGGAAAGGCAGGACAGGCAGATGGCACCCCCCCTCCCTGCCATATTGTCTTATGAGGCAAGACAGGGTCCGCCCTTTGCCGTCCTTTGAGATGGTGGTACCTGACACCAGAAGACCAGGCTGAGGTGGTGGGTTCAAGGGCTTGTGCTCTAACCCCTCTTGAGTCCTCTCAGGGGCCAGGTCTCCCTCACTGCCTTGAGTCTGCAGGGAACAGTGGGATCTTTAGGCATTTGTGGAACTCCAAGAGGGCGGGGGCCCCATCTAGGTTGTTCATGAGGTATACAGCAGGTGCTTAATAAATGAGTTGATCGAATCCAGTAAGTGAAGGGGCATAGTGAGGACTCATGGACTTCAGCTGCCGCTCAAGTGCCCTGCCTTTTTGGGGCATGCTATCCCCAGCTCTTTGTATGTGGAGTGTAGAGAATGGTGCTTACCTTGGGGCTTTGAGGCGGCTTCCTGGAGGTGGTGCTTGTAGACTGCTGGGACAGGCCCTTGGCACCTTTCCACCTCCCCATGGGACCTCTCTTGTCCCCATGGACCCAACAGACCCAGGTTCTGAGCCAGGCTCCTCGCTTCCTGGCTGAGTGATTTGGGGGAAGCTGCTTAACCTCTCTGAACTCATGTTTCTCCTTGAAAGAAACAATACACCCATTCTCCCGACCACCTTTCTACCAGATGGTAGGGCCTCTGTCCCCTTGGTTCTCTCAGTCCTGCTTCCTCCATGTGGCCTGTGAGTCAGGGTTGGGGGCGGGCCACATTTTGGGCCTTGGGGACCATTGGGAGTAGTGATTAGTCCCTCTAGGAGCTGGTTCTGGTCCCCGCACCTTATCTATACCCCTCAAACTCCCACCCCCAGTTTTACACTCCACCGGCAGGAGGCAGAGTTGGGAGTCCAGCTGCAGAGGAAGGAGCTATGGCCTCACCTTCTCCAACGTGCTGCCTGCTGTGAAAAGGGCAGGTTCAGGGGAGGGGATGGGCTCTGTAGACCCACCCACTCTTGTCCCCTTGCAAGGGTGCAAACATGTCATTCTCTTCCAGAGCCTGGGAGGGACAGATAGGGAAGAGGATAATTCCAGGGAAGCTCGTTGGCTGGCTGCTGTCACTGTGTGTGTGCCTCTGTGTGTGTGTGTGTGTGTGTGTGTGTGTGTGTCTTACAGTGCTTTGTCCAGGTGGCATCTGTCTCTGGATCTCTCTGGGTTTCTAAGGACACTGTCCTTCTTGACCTGTGTGTCCCCCAGGTGCCGACCTGTGTGCCTGGTTGTGTGTGTGTGTGTGCGCACTGCAGGGCAGTTGGCTGCCTCAGAAACAAGCCCTCAGCTGGGTCCCTGTCTGCTTTCTTCCCTGCCAGCTCCAGCCAGCCCAGCCCCCTAGAAGCACAACTTTGGTTGGCTTCCCTGAGATCAGACATAGCTGAGCTGGGTGGACCCAGGTCACCCACTGGCCCCTCACCAAATCCCTGCCCTCTTCTGGGAAGGCTGGTTCAGGAGCAATGGGGTAGGGTGGTGTTTCTGGGAGGTTGGGGGGCACCAGGAGGCCTGGGCACCAGCTTATCAGGAGGTTCTTCTACCCACTGTGTCTCCAGTGCCAAGAGGTCTCCCCTAAGGGTCTTGGGAAGTAGAGTAATTTCTACATAGCCAGGGCGCTGGCGCAGGTACTAAATGCCCATTAATAAATGATGAGCCACTTCTCTGTGGCTGAGGCAGCAGCCTTGGTGGGGTGTGTGGCCTTGGGGTAGGGGGGGAGTGCACTGCCTCCTCATGGAATGTTCCAGGATCACAGATTTCCCTCTACCAGGGAACTGTGGGCTCTCAGAGGAAATGTTGGATGGCATGGATTGAAGGTGTAGGAACATTTATGGCAACAGGAGGCTGGCGTTCAAGTTTTGGCTCTGCCACTGGGACCCTGATAAAGTTCCTTATTGGGTCTGGGCCTCGGTTTTTCAAGCTGAACACTGGGAGTGGGAAGGTTTGGACAAGATGCTTTCTGAGGGCTTTTCAGCTCAGGTGAAGATGGTCTATAAGGAGGATAAGGAGGGAGGGAGAAGAAGAGAAGGGGAAGGAGGTGGTAGGCAGACGGAGAGAGAGAGAGAGAGAGAGAGATTTTAAAGAGTTGGCTGCAGTCTGGAGAGCAGGCTGGCAAGGTGGAAGGTAAGAGCTGATGTTACAGACTTGAGTTGAAGTCTGGAGAGCAGGCTGGCAAGCTGGAAATTCAGGTAAGAGCTGATGTTATAGACTTGAGTTCGAAGCCTACAGGGCAGGCCAGGAGGTTGGGAACTGAGGCAGAATTGCTCCTGCTTCTGTAAACCTCGAACTCCTGACCTCAGGTGATCCGCCTGCCTTGGGTTTCCAAAGTGCTGGGGTTACAGGTGTGAGCCACCGTGCCTGGTCCCATGTTCCACTATACTTACTGGCCAGCTTTCAACCTTCCGTAGCTGCCACACTCCCTCTACCCCAGGGACCTTCCGTGTGCCCTGTCCTCAACCCGCAGCACTCTTCTCTCTCTTCCAGAAAAATTCCTTCCAATCTCAGCTTCAGCATCATTTGACCCACCCAGCCTCCCTGACAGGGTCTGATTTCTACATATGAGGTTCTCAAAACCCACACACCCTATGGCAATTGCCATGGGTGCACTTTTGCATTAATGTGTGTGACTATGAGATTTATGTCTGGTTCCCTGCCAGCCTGTGGACTCTGAGAGCAGGAGCCTCCTCTGGTTTTGTTCTCCACTCTCTCCCCAGTGCCTGGGAAGGGGTTGCACGTGCTCTCCATGTTTGAGGAGTGAGTGAGTGAATAAACTAGCCAGGTTCCATGAATTTCTCATTTCCTCAAGGACGTGGAATGCACTTGACACCTCTCCCACTGGGCTCTGCTCCCAACTCAATACTCTGTCGGTTCAGGGATGTTTGGAAAGCCAGCCCTGCCTTTGACGAGTTTGTTCCCTCCTCAACTCCAGCACTTGCTGGGCTACCTGGGCGGAGGTGCCTTCCCTCTCTGGTTTGCTGCGTTTGCCACTTCTCCACCTTAGTAACTTTCCTCAACCTAGGGAGTGGAGTTGGTCCTCATCTTTGCTTTAGAAACGAGGCAACTGTGGCTCAGAGGAGGGAGGTGACGTCCGAGCCGTCCTCAGGTCCGTCCCGCCAGGTCCGCTGCCTCCTGTACACTTCTGCCCACTTCTCACCACCTCTCGCGCAGCACCGTATCTCTCTGCAGCAGCATCAACTCCAGCCTCATCACTGCTCTCCTTGCCTTGCCTGCCACCCCTCAGTCCACCAGAGGGATATTTTAAAAATATAAATTAGATTAGGACATTCCCCTGCCCCAAACCCTCCAGGGGCTCCCATTACAGTTAGAATAAAACTCAATGCCCTGTATCAGGAGTTGGCAACCTCTTCTGTAAAGGACTGGATAGTAAATATTTTCAACTTGGTGGGCCATATGGTCTCTGTTGCAATTATTTGGTTCTACTGTGGTAGCACAAAAGCAGCCACATACAATTCGTAAGGGAGTGGGCATGGCCGCGTTCCAATAAAACTTGGTTTACGAGAACAAGTGGTGGTCCAGACTTGGACTGCAGTCTGTGGTTTGCTGCCCCCTAATCTACAGGTTTCTGCGTGAACCATCCCTGCTCCCCTTCCCCACACCTCACCACCCCGCTCCCTCCTCCTTGCTGCCTCTGCCTGGGCTACTCAGGCCTTCTTTATGGCTCTCAGACATACCAGGTGCAGCCTTATCTCAGGACATTGCATGTGCTGTTCCTTCTGCCTCGAATACCATCCCACTGGATCTTCATAAGACTGACACTGTCATTCCGCACATCTCAGGGCAGATGTTATCTTCTTGAAAAGCCTTTTCTGAGCAGTCTGTCTAAAAAGCACCTTCCCAAGTCTTGCTTTGCTGGATCCTGTTTTATCTTCTTCAGAGCGCTGTCATTCTTTGAATTTATTTACTCATTTGTTTGTTGGTGAATCTATCATCCATCCCTCCGTTCATCTCTCTATCCATCCTTCGATCCATCTGTTCATCCATCCACTCATCTATCTGTCCGTCCATCCATCTGTCCATCCACTCATCCATCTGTCCATACATCCATCCATCTGTACATCCACTCATCCATCTATTCATCCATCTATCTATCCATCTGTCCCTCTGTCTCAGTCTGTTTGGAGTGCTCTAAGAAAGTACCCTAGGCTAGATGACTTATAAACAACAAAAATTTATTTTTTACAATTCTGGAAGCTGGAAAGTTCAAGATCCAAGTGTCAGCTGGCTTGGTGTCTGGTGAGGGCCCACTTTCTGATTCATGGATGGCATCTTCTGTCTGTCCTCCTCCTGTGGCAAAGGGATAAGGGAACTCCTGGGGTCTCTTTTATAAGGGCATTAATCCCATTCATGAGGGCTCCACCCTCATGACCTAATGACCTCCCAAAGGCCCCACCTTCACACACCATCAAGCTGGGGATTAAGTTTCAACATAAGAATTCTGGGAGGTACACAAATATTCAGCCCATGGCACCATCCATCTGCCTATCTGTCCATCCATCCATCCATCCATCCATCCATCCATCCATCCATCCATGGTCTAACTCTCCCTTCTAGAATTTAGGCTCCATAAGGACATTACTTTGTCTTGATCACTAACATAGTCCCTGCATCAAGAGTCATGGTAGGCACCGGATATGATAAATAGTCAATAATGTGTGTGAACTGACTGCCTATTTAACCTGCTTGTCCAAGGTACCAGCCTGGCTTAGGCGAGTGCACAGGGCACCTCCCCGGGGACTTCTCCCACCTCTGATGCAGCAGCACCCTGTCTCTTCTGCCCACTCTAGAGTTCTTTACCAGCTTCTGCCCCTCCCGCCTCCCACCCCCTTGCTTCCTTCTCCAAAGCAAAAGAAATTTAAAGAATCAAATTAAGTCACAATCTTTGGGAGCCTCCCTGTGAGCGCATCAAAGGTTAAGCTGAGCAAGCTCTGCTCTGCAGACCGAAGTGACGTGGAGGCACTTGAAAATGAAGTGTCTCCCGAACAAGTGTTTAATTATCCTATTATAGGACAGTAACTGGGCACTAGGATTTTTTATAATTATTAATAGAGTATTAAACAATGAATTATCATGAACAATTAAAATTAATTACATTTCTTGGAATTAATGAAATTATTCTTTTGATAGGACAAGTGACTAAGCAGACATAAAAATTAAGAACTGGTACTCCAAAAGTCTGCAGGAGCGGGGTGTGGTAAGGCTGGGTGCCTTTCCCTCTCCAGCCATGGGGAGGGGCTCCATGCACAGGCTGGAGCCTTGGGAATCTCACAGTTCTCTGGAGAGGAGGATGAACTGGAAGGCTGGACCCAGAGTGCCTGCTCAGAATTCTGGCAGGGACCTCATCCATCAGGCCCAGCTCTTGGCTTATCTCCTCCTCTCTACCCTCGTTTCCTCTCTTTATTTCTTCCTTTCTGTTAACCTTTTATCCTTCTTTCTTTGATGCAGGCTAGGCATGCCCTAGGCACTGGAAGCCAGGGATAAATCAGTCAAAATTCTGTCCCTTTGTAGAGTTCAAGGTCAAGGAGAGAGACCTAACACCATCTTGATGCCTAAGAGTCAGAGGGCTGAGGTTCAACTTTGGACTCTACTTCTTATCAAGTATGTGACCTTCAGAAAACTACCTACTTCCTTGGAGTTCCCCCATCTGTAACGTGGTACCTCCCTCATGGGGCTGTTGAGAGAAAAATGAGTTATTATGTGTTGATATGGTTTGGCTGTGTCCCCACCCAAATCTCATCTTGAATTGTAGTTCCCATAATTCCCATGTGTTGTGGGAGGGACATGGTGGGAGGTAATTGAATCATGGGGGTGGTTTCTCCCATAATGTTCTTGTGGTAGTAAATAAGTCTCATGAGATCTGGTGGTTTTATAAGGGGAAACCCCCTTTGCTTGGTTGTCTCATTGTCTCTTGCCTGCTGCCATGTAAGACTTGGCTTTCACCTTCTGCCATGGTTGTGAGGCCTCCCGTGCCACGTGGAACTGTGAATCCATTAAACCTCCTTTTCTTTATAAATTACCCTGTCTCAGGTATGTTTTCAGCAGCATGACAATGGACTAATACATGTGTCAAACATTTATTAATACTGTAGTGCCTGCAACATAGTAAGTGCTCAATAAATGTTCGTTTATATCATTATCATTGTGGCCATTTATTAATAATTGCTGTGACAGCCATAAGCAAGGAAAAGATACCTAACCTGGCCTATTAGGGTCAGAGAAGCTTTTCTGGAGAAGAGATTCTTAGCTGAGTCTTTAAACATGGGGAGACCTTGGCTAGGTTGAGATACAAAGGAAGAGCATCTCAGGCAGAGGGAACAGCATGTGCCAGGGCTCGAAGGCACTGCCCATGATGTGAACTGCAGTAGTTCTGGGTTCCAGGAGTGTCGCCTGAACGTTGTGGAGTGGGGAAAGATGCAGCTTAGGGAGGTGTGGGAGCAGCCTCCCAGTGGTGTCCTGCCCTGTGTTATCCCCTCCTATGCTGTACTGGGGCTGGTCTGTGTTGAGACCTGGTAGAGGGAATGGAATGTCACTCTTAAGGCTCATTCCTCAAAGGCACTCTGGCGTCCTCCTTGCTGTCTTTCTTTGGGATCAGTTGCTCTGGGGGAAGCCAGCTGTCGTGTCAAGCAACCCTGTGGAGAGGCCCTTGTGGTGAGAGACAGAGGCCTTCTGACAACCACCAGCAGGGAATGAGGTCTCAGCCAGTGGCTGTGAGAATCAGCCATCTAAGGAGTGGGTCCTCCAGCCCCAGTCAATCGTGTGTGGACGGCTGTAGCCCAGGTGATGCACTGACTACCTCCGTGTGAGGGCCAGAGCCAGCGTCACCTAGCCAGCTGCTTTGATGTCTTAACCCACAGAACCTGGAGGAGACACTGTTTCTTGTTTTAAGCCACAACTTTTTGGGACAATGTGTCACACAGCAGTTGATAACTAATACAAGTAGTTAGCAGAGCTACTAACCTGTGAAGGGTCTCATGGGAACCCTTTAAGTGAGAGCTGAAGGTCAGATTTGTGGGTTAGGAAGATCACTCTTTACAGCATAGAGGATGCGTTAGGGAATGAAAAATAGCTGTTCGTTATTGTTCATTTATTATGGTCTGGGCACAGCTCCAACACAGCACACGTGTTAGCTTATTTAATCCTCACAACCCTATCAGGTACGTACTATTATTATGCTAATTTTGAAGATAAGAAAATTGAGAAAGGTTGGGAAACTCTCTCCATATCACACACCTAATAGCTCACAATGATGCTGGATTTTGCACGCATGCAATTTCTTAACCTCTCTGGCGGCCAGGGGCCCAGAGGTGAGAAGGGCAGGAATGGATGCAGGACAGAATGAGACACGAGGGGTGCTTGAGAATTGGACTTGGCGCCTGCTTGAATGGACAGTGAGACAAAAGGAAGCCACCCACACGCGGGTTCCTGTCTTCACTTGTGTTCCTCTGTTGGGCCCAGGGTATATGACCCACGGTGGGCCCAGAACCTGAAATGGGGAAACCATACCAGGGGCAGGTTTGAGGCAGAGCAAGGAGGTGTTTTGGGATGTGTTGAGGTTGAGAGACTGAAGGGCATGTAGGTAGCTCAAGAGATGCTAGGGCTGGAGAGCCCTCATGCCCCATGGCCCCCTGTTAGCTCTTATCAGACCACATGTGCCTGTGTCCCCGACACCTCGTGTCATTCCCATGCCTTGTGTCTGTGCCACCTCTAGTTCCCCAGTGCCGAGCATGCAGCTTGGCCCACGGTGGTGCCCTGGGGATGTACACAGAGGGGTCCACTGAGCTCTGGGTCTTGGTGCTGCAGGCTGCTCTGGGTTGGATGCAATGGGAAATGCAGCGGGCAGTGGGGAGCTTGGAGCTGTAGAGCATATCCTGATGGTGTGCCCAGGAGTGTGGCTGGGACCAGCGTCTTCACCCCATATGCTGTTCTTCCCAAACTGAAAGCTGCCTGCTCCTTCCCCAGCCCAGAGACACCAGGCCTGGCCCCTGGGGCAGCTCAGTGTGTCTCATGGAGTGGCTGCCCAGGGCCTGAGCTCACAGAACGAGCAGGGCCAGGTTCCTGGCTGGGGCTGAGATGTGCAGTCACCCCGGGCCCAGGGGACGGGTCAGAGGGTGTTGGGAGAAGACCTTCCCCAGGAGATCTTGAGGCTCTTTCCGTCACCCCCCGCTCCAGGGTGAGAGCGCTGCTTTTGCATCTGTGTCCTGTGCGAGTCCAGAGCCGCCCTGTTGCTCCTGCCCATGCTGGGTTTGATACTGTGGTTCCATGGAGCAGCTCACCAAGACTGACAGCCAGGCTCAGATGGGCGGGTTCTCTTCCCATGCACAGGAGCTGGCAGAGACCCAGGCCTATCACCTGCTGAAAAGCCCCTCAAGTGGCTGGCACCAAATCTTTGAGTGGAGCTCAAAGGAGCCCCATTGGCAGCCCAGGGCCTGGAGAAACTTCAAAACACAACAAGAGGCCTGGAAAACTCTTCAGAGCAGATTCCACATAAGAGGCTGGGGAACGGAGGGAGAGTAGGTTTCACTCCCCAGGGGACAGTTGGTAATGCCTGGGACCATTTTTGGTTGTTACAATTGGGGGTGGGGGTATAGGTGCTGCTGAAATCTGGTGGGTAGAGGCCAGGGATGCTGCTAAACACCCTACAGTACACAAGACGGCCCCACTTTTTTTTCTATTTTTTTTTTTTTTTAATTTTATTTTTTTGAGGCAGAGTCTTGCTCTGTCACCCAGGCTGGAGTGCAGTGGCACGATCAGGGCTCACTGCAGCCCCCACCTCCCAGGCTCAAGCGATCCTCCCGCCTTGGCCTCCCCGACCCCAAGCAGCTGGGACTACAGGTGTGCACCACCATGCCTGACTAATTGTTTTTTAAATTTTAGTAAAGACAAGGTCTTGCTAGGTTTCCCAGGCTGGTCTCAAACTCCTGAGCTCAAGTGATCCTTCTCCTCGGCCTCCCAAAGTGCTGGGATTACAAGCATGAGCCACCACGCCTGCCAACAGCCCCGCTTTCAATAATGCAGAGGTTGAGAAGCCCTACTCTGGGGGCCCGAAGCTGCAGGGGTGGGTAGTGCTGCTCTGCAAGTCCAGGGTATGTCATGAGGCTCTATGTGGATGTACATTCACCCAGCCCTGCTCTTGGGACAGGACCTGGGATCTCAAATCTGCTCTAATCTGAGGCAACAACTCAGACTTCAGAGAAGACAGACAGCACCAGTGCTATAGGGGCAGGCAGCCTAAAGCCATCCCTTCTCCTACCCCATCTCCCTTTGACCTGGGGCAGAACTTTTCCAACGATGTTTGGAGAGCCTCCCTATGATCCAAGAGCGGGAGCTGCGTGGGTGGGGTCTGGGGTCCTCTGTTCCCTAGCTACTCTTTTTATTATTTTTAAATTTAAGGGCTATCTAGAGAGTGAGTATGAATTTTCAAGCCACGTACGCTGGTGTGCAAAGAACTGTAACTTTATTTTTCTATCATGGAACTGAATTTCCGTCCCAAGTTCCCTTTCTGCCTGAGGGCAGAAAATGTAATCTCAGACAATTCCAGGTAAACTCAGTCATTTCAGGTTTAAGTTCAGTTGATCTGGGACTTCCCTCCCTTCCTACTGATTGGGATGCCATCTGATTTCCAGGGCTGTGGTGGCATCTGCAGGCAGTGCCCGGTGCCTCGTCCTCAGCTTCTGTCCACAAGAGCTTCTGCTGGGTGGGCAGTGCCAACCTGGCCCCTCAGTGGGGTCGCTCCTTCCTGGAGCTGTCTACCTTCCTAGCTGGTCTCCAGGAATTAGGTTTGTGCCTCCTTTCTGTCTCTTGAGGAATAAGACAGGGAAGAGGTGCTCTCCTCCTCCTTTTCCCCAATACCTTTCCTCTTCCCCCTCTTCCTCCTCCCCTCCCTGGTAGAATGTAGCAAATCTCTCTGCTTTTCAGTGCAGAAGCCCAGAATTTAACCCCCATTCCTGAGGGGCAGCAGCCTGCTCAAGTTGTGTTTGCAAAGCGCTTCGGGATTCATTGGCTGGTTTCAGACATCTCAGGTGAGCTTTTCGGGGGCAGAGCTCCGAGCTTTTGCATAAGAAGCCATGTTTACCCAAGAGCTCTGCCTCTCTACCCATCCACCAGCTAGAGGCTCTGCTGGAGAGGCTGCCCAGGCCTGGAGGAAGCCAGGTACCCTGGGCACACACAGGAGGCGGGGAGGAGACACCTGCCTTTCTCCAGGAGGGGAGACTGGGACTCAGATGGACATTTGTCAGGGTCATTTGGCAGCAGTGACAAGGCTGGCGTAGCATTCTCTGGCTAGGGAAGGCAGGGAGGGTGGGGTGGCATTTGTGGAGGGGAATAAAAGCGGAATTCTCCCCATGTCAGTCCAAGCAAATGCCCTGAAAGAGATGGGCCTCTGACTGCAAGGGCATAGCCTCCCGTTCTCCCCTCTGCACTCGTATGCACTGGGTGCCACAATCTCTTAATCCTCACAGTGCAGACATTGCTATTCCCATTTTACAGGTGGAAAGACTGAGGCACATGCAGTGATATGCCCAAATCCCATTGTAAATCAGTGACAGAGATGAAAGTTTTAAAAATTGCCATTTCTTTATTTTATTTTATTTTTTTTGAGACAGAGTCTCACCCTGTTGCCCAGGCTGGAGTGCAGTGGTGTGATCTCGGCTCATTGCAACCTCTGCCTCCTGGGTTCAATCAGTTCTCCTGCCTCAGCCTCCCGAGTAACTGGGACTACAGGCACTTGCCACCATGCCTGGCTAATTTTTGTATTTTTAATAGAGTCGGGGTTTCACCATGTTGGTCAGGCTGGTCTTGAACCCCTGACCTCAGGTGATCCATCTGCCTCAGCCTCTCAAAAAGCTAAGATTACAGGTGTGAACCACCATGCCCCTCCAACCATTTCTTTATTTTTGAAACATATGCTCATTAAAGCAATTTAAATAATTCCAAAGTACATAAAATATTAATAACCTTTATTACCTTTTTTCCATTTCCTGTTCTGCCAGTACCTCCTCCCAGATGTAAACAATCTCCATCCACACCTATAAATATATACAAACATATACACACATATCTGGGGGCACTGGGAAAAATGTGGGGTGCTGCTGTCTGTCTACTCTGCAACTTTGTTTTCACGTTAATATGTTTTTTTCCTCAACGATGTATTTTTTGCTTCACAGTATAGTCTGGATACCTCAGGTCAGTAACACTGATGTCGGTGATTGTTTTTAATAGTGTTTTAGTAGCCAGTAGCATGCATTAGCATAGTTATTCAGCCAGCTTCCCTTGCGATGCACATCTCAGCTGTTTCAAGGTTTCCATTCTCACAATAGTGCTACAGCCACCGTGGAGTGGGTATCCACTGGTAATGGTGCTTTGATGTCTGAGGATGGATTCTAGAAGTGGGACTGGGGTCAAGGGTTATGAACATCTTATATTTTCATAGATTCCAGAGGTGGGATTTGAATTCCAATATGTCTGACTCCAAAGCTCAAGAGAGACCCGGGGTAGGCTGGGTGCAGTGGCTCACGCCTGTAGTCCCAGCACTTTGGGAGGCTGAGGCTGGCAGATCACCTGAGGTCAGGATTTCAAGACCAGTCTGGCCAACATGGTGAAACCTCATCTCTACTGAAAATATAAACATTAGCTGGGCATGGTGGCAGACTCCTGTAATCCCAGCTACTCAGGAGGCTGAGGCAGGAGAATCACTTGAACCTTGGAGGAGGAGGTTGCAGTGAGTCAAGATTGCACCATTGCACTCCAGCCTGGGAGATAAGAATGAGACTCCGTCTCAAAACAAACAAACAAACAAACAAAAAACCAGGGTAAAAAATGATGGCACAACCCCTGGACACCGTCCTGGCATCCAGACCTCTTGCCCCAGCTGGTCTGGAGCCTCCGGCCTAGGCGGCAGGGATTCGGGCATCCCAGCCTGGCGTGAGCTGTTTGGCTGTGGGCTGCAGCCATAAGCAACCCCCATTCAGAAACAGCCTCCACACACACAGCCTCATCTGTCCTCGGAGGCAGCCTGTGAGGTGGGAAGGGAGGCGGTTGCCATTCCATTTCCAGAAACTCCCAGGTTGCAGAGTGGCAGCAGAAGTGGCAGGTCTGGCAGGGATAGATTTCCAGGCTGAGAGTAGATTCAGGCCGAGAGTGGACGGGAGACTTACCCAAGGCCTTGCAGCTGGTAAGTTGGACCCGGGAGTGGAACTGGCAAGCCAGGGCTTTGAATTAGTATTTGTGGAGCAGGGTGGACTCTGTGTGCTCTCTTGTGGACCTCCCCACCCTCTGCCATGGCCTGGTCCAGCTGTGGGCTCTGTGCCGCCATGGAGGGAGCAGGAGGCCATGCTGTCCCTCCCACCCCGCCCATATAAGCATGCACACTGCCATTTTGCTCCAGCTGTTGGAGAGTCTGGGGTGGGCCGCATGAGACAGCTGTTAGTGAGATGATGGATGTGCTGTTTGTTTCCAGGAGAAGGAGCCACAAGAGGGGATCCAGGGAAGGGACAGCGCCAGGGCTGTGTGCTGGGAGAGGGGGTCCTGCTGTGGCGCCCAGCAGCCTTTTATGTAGTCACTGACAGATGGGGAGCACAGAGGAGGGTAGGGCATTACAGGGATAGGCAGTGCGGTGGAGGGAAGGTGAGATCTCCCAGTCTGATGGAGGAGGCCCAATTTCTGCCTTCAAGGAACTGCTGCTCTGATAGGGGAGGCACCGCTTCTGCTTCCAGCCTGATAGAAGAAGCACAGCTGCTACCTCAAGGAGCTCCCAGTCTAGTGAGGTGACAATCCTGGCCCTTGGGGACCTCTCAGTCTCATGAAGAAGACAATAGAGAAATAATGGAAAGCCTTAGTGTAGTTTTCAATCACTGAAAACTCTGTTTAAAAACACAGAAAGTGACATCTGCATCAAGGACGGATGCTGTGTGACAGGGAGTGTGGCCCTATGGGAGGTACGCTGAATTTGGAGTCGCACAGGCTTGGGTTGGAATCTCTGCCCCACCGCGGACAAACTGTGACCTTGGCTACGTTACTGTGCCTAGTGAGACTATTTTCTCACTAAATACAGGGTTAATATTTAAATGAGTGAATGCTCCTAAAGCCCCAAGTGCAGTGTTTGGCTGTGAGCACCCAAAGCTTGGAAGCTACTCTGACTGATCTTATTTGGGTAGGTTTAAATCATGGAGGGCTTCCTGCAGGAAGAGAGCATGGAGGCTAGACTTTGAGGTCTTGATCTCCCTTCAGAGTTCCTCTGGAGGAGCTCAGCCACTGAATTGTTCTTAGCCCTTTTGGGCCTCTTCACCTCTCCTTGCACCTCTCCTGGGCAGCTGAGCCAAGCTGCTCAGGAGTGATGATGCATTCAAAGCAAGAGGACGTGTTTAAAGGCTGTAATGGAAAGGTGTAATGAAGATAATTAAAGGAGATAGAAGACACCCGCTGGAAGAGCTTATAATGGAAAAGCCATCAGGTTTGAGTAACCCCGTGCTCCCTAGTCATGAATACTCTCTGCAATGGCTACATCAGTTGCTCCCAGTCACCTGCCATGGCAACGTTCAATGCAGACAAATCGGATGCTGGAGCCAGGCCAGGCAAGCAGAAGTCACAGTGTTAGCAAGCACCATGGACAGGCGAAGAGGCAACAAACAGGGACTGCTGAGCTCGGGAAAGGCTTAAGAAGCTCTGAGAGTCTTGGAATGTGGCCTGGGAACCAAGCCAAGCTGCTGGGAGCTATTCATTTTTGGATACATCAGGTGGGCTTAAGGGCTGGACACTGCCTGATCTCCTCCCTGAGCTGGCTTCTCTGGCCTTGACCTCCAGCCCACCTGACCCTAGTGACATGCCATTCCCTCTACTTAAACTCCCAGCCTTTGCCATATGTGGCTTGGGTCCCATGGCAGAGCCGATGGGCGTTGCTGATACTAGGAGAGGCGGAACCAAATGGAGACCAGTGGGAAGTTGGAGGCTCACAGAACCAAGGTCTGATGTGGCAAGAGAGAAGTCTGGAGGGCAACCAGGGCTGGCAAGGGGGAAGGTTGCCCAAGCTGACTGTTCCTCTTATTGTTATTTACTGATCAACTGCTATGCTTTGTACACTGTGCTAATTATGTGCATTATCACGTCGAATCTTCCCAACCACTCTGTGAGTGGGTGTAATCATTTTCCCCACTTTACAGACGAGGAAGCCAAGGTGCAGAGAGACTAAGTCACTTTCCCCAAGTCACAGAGCTACTCCGTGATGAAGCCAGGATCAGATGCAAGTCTGTCTCCTCCCAAAGGCAGTCTTCCAAGCAGGCTGATTCTAGGGGAAAGACCATGGGTGGGCCTCCCAGGAAAATGATAGGGGTGGCGGAATCACTGCTGAGACGTGGGAGGTTGGAGCCCTCTCCGTGGGCAGGGCTTGTCTGGACCCTCACTCCTTCTGCAGACTCAAAGATAGGCCTGTTGGATGGAGGCTTCTCAGGCTGAAGGGCACAGCCCTTTGACCCCAAGGAAGTACCCTTCCTGGTTGGGTTCATTATTTTATCCACCATCTGTGGCCCTGTGCCTTGGAATGCTCCAGATATGACCAACTCTGCTAGCTCACCATGGGACGCTGGGGGACACTTGATGACAATCTCAATCACCATCCAGTGGTAGCCTCCTCCAGGTCAGTTTCACCAAGGGTCTTACTCGCTCTTGGGCCTGACTCTGGTTCCTCTGTTCAGCATGTACAGCTCTTGCTGCTGGCTTTAGATTTTCTCTCCCTCCCACTCCTACCTACTCCTGGGTCCTCAGAATGCACATCTGATCCGGTATGGCTTCAGAGTCTCTCTGGGCCACTGGCTCTTTACCCATCCAGAGGTGTCTGGTCCCTGGCCTGAAGGGGCTGTCTATCCTAGTTTTTGAACTCTACATTGACAAGAACAGTGATGGGAAGGGTTAAGGCAAGTGTGGTGCCTGGGAGGACAGAGAGGAGGGGGAGAGGGAGAGAGAGACAGAGAAACAACCCAGCAGGCTGTTCCCTCCAAATCCCCACTCCCCAGGACAGGGCTGCTTGCAGATGAATGGGCAAAGCAGCACAAAGGTGCGTACTGACATAGAGTTATTTCAAAGTGATTATCTGGGATAACAGTAATTATGTCCAAGAACAGAGAAGGTCAAACTGGCTGGTCCCACTGCTCGACTCCAACAAGGCTTTTGCCAAGAGAATGCTGCTGTGTGGAAGGGGTGGCAGAGGGATGGGCAGGGAGGTGGGAAGAGGAAGGAGGAGGTGGAGGAAGTCCAGGGACAGAGCCTAGTCCTTGACCAGGGACTCAGAGGAGGCGTTGAGTCCCTGGAGAAAGCTTAGCTATTAGTACCTTGGGTTCCCCCGGAACCCTGGCTTTGGTTGGTTCTTGGATGTGGTGTGAGGGTGACTCTTTCCTCAGGAGCCTTAGGATGTACCTCTGTGGTGGGATAAGCCCTACCCTCTTTTCTTCCCTTCATTTCTTTTCTGCCTCTGTCTCTTTCTTCTCTCAGACCCACACATGTGTTCATCCATCCAGTCACATTACCATCTATCTACCCAGACACCCCCTCATCCACCTACCCACCCACCCTCCCATCTATATCTACCTGTCATTGTCCACCTTCCCACATTTTCAGTCTACCTCTATCAGTATGTCTACCCATTCATCTTTCCAGATGATCACATTAACACCTATCCATGCATCCATGTGCCACCGCTCACATTTTCATTTTTCTCCCTATCCATCCATCACCTTTCCACACTTTCATTCATCTACCCATCCACCCTTCATTTTCCACTTTTCCACCTATTCAGTTCTCCCTTCACCCTTCCCTGTACCCTTCCCTCCCTGCCACCATTCATTGTCTACCCATCTCCCTTTTCATCCTTCTACCTTTTCTCTTCCATTCATTCGTCTATCCAGACTTCATGTTCACCCATCTACCTATTCACCTATCCAATCTTCCATCCATCCATCTATCCATCCATCCATCCATCCACCTACCTGCCTACTTACCTATCCACTCAACCACCCACCCACCCACCAATTCAGCTGTCCACTCACCCACCCATCTACCTCTTCATCAAGCCACCTATCCACTTCTCTACGCATTCATCCATCCACCTCTCCACTCATTCACCTCTCCACCCATCCACCTCTCTACCTCTCCACCCATCCACCTCTCCACCCATCCACCTATCCATCTATCCACTCATCCACCTATCCACCCACCCACCTATTCACCCATCCATCTATTCCCCCATTCACCCACCCACCCGTCCTTTTTGCCACCCCCGATTTGTCCATATATCCCTCCATCCACACTAATTCCTTCACCTCCTGTGTGAACCTTAAGCCTACTCAGTGCTCTTCATAAGCCCCGTCATTTCCTATTTCCGTTAGTTTGTTGATGCTCTCTACCATGTCTCTCATGTCCTCCTCCTGAACTCTGATTGTTGAAATCATACTCTTCAAGGGTTATTTTAGGAACTCTATTTCAAGCAAGCAGAGAACACTAGAAAATAGGTGACTCTGCAGCTAGAGATGAGTGTTATCATTCTGGCTCAGTTATTCATTGACTGTATGACCTTGGGAAGGTTGCTCAACCTCTCCAAGTCTCAATTTCCTTTTATGGAAAAGGGGCTAATGATACCTACTTTGCGAAATAATTGAAGGGTTAAATAAGATTGTCTGTAAAGTGCCCAGCAACATACATGGCACCCAGGGGGTACTCAACAAATACTAAACTCCATTGAAGAGGAAATGCGAAATTGATTAAAGACCCTCCTGTACATATGAGGTGGCTCTCAAGGTATATATGAGATGGCTGGCTGGGGGCAGACGTGCTTTCTGAGGCTGACTTCTGCTTTTGTTCTCTGCTTTACATGGTCTCCACTCCAACCACTGATACATTCTTCAGAGTATTAAAAGCAGAGACAAAGGGTGGGCAATATAGACAGCAGGACATGGTTAAATCAACTTCATCTCAGCAGGGGTCCTGGGATGATACTGTGGGCATCATGCCAACTGCTCATTAGAGACGAGAGACCTGCTCTGACCTGCATAGCAATGACTCCAATGGGCTGGGCTTTGATATTTCCAAAGGGAGCTAGATGTCTGTGGGAGAGCCTTTTGACTCTCTGTGGTCAGAGAGGCCCCCTGCAGAGATGAACAGGTCAGCTAGGCCCCAAAGGGAATGTGCGCTGAATTTCCCATCCCCCATGGGGAAACATCAGAAAGTGCAAGGCTGGTGCTGGCTTCTGAAGCAAGACGTCCTTTTTTGAGTGAAGATGGTTTTCTCTCAGTTATATACTGGCCTAGCGGAGAGTTTGAAAACCATACTCTGATTATGTGACAATAACGTTGTTGGCACATGTTTAATAATGGTCTCTCTGGGACATTAGTAAAAACAGGACCTGGTTTATAGCATTTGACAGTTTCTGTGATGTAAATACTCCCACCATGGCTGATCTCAAGTCATCCAAAGTGACATCATTGAACATGGAGTTGGGAAGGGAACCTCAGTAGGATATCCTAGAGTATCTTGATCCTGCAGGTACAGAAAGCAGAAATAAGCTCAAAAACATAGGTAGTACTAAATATACTAAAATAATTATAAAGCGATCAATTTTGAGTTTTAATCATCTTTGTTTTTAATGTGATTTAATTAATGGCAACTTATGTAATTTTTTAAAGAATTACACGCATTATATTTATTACAGTCAAAAACAGGCAAAGTAAAATAACATGTTAAAGATGTATACATGTATGGTAAAACTACAAAATGCAAGGGATTAATGCAAAATTCAGAAAACTGCTAGTGGGTACATGGGTATTTGCTCTTATTAAATTATTATTGTTATGATCATTAATTGTATTATCAATTATACCAAGCACTATATGTATAGTACAGTTCATAATTTAAATAAATTATATAATGTTGAAACTAATAATATAACTAAAATTGATCTAGTCCACATTCCTATTTAATAGGGAAAAATACATTGTACGAAGAACACATGGCATTCAAATTAATATCAGATGCTACAAAATTATTAGTTAACACTAATTAGATATTTTTCCTCTAGTGAGAGATTCAGGTACAGATTTTCAATTTCCTCTCTTACTTTAAACCCAATCCCAACAAAACTTAGTCCCCTATGTCTCAGCATCAAAAGTAAAAGAAGGCCAGGCGCGGTGGTTCACACCTGTAATGTTAGCTTTTTGAGAGGCTGAGGCAGATGGATCACCTGAGGTCAGGAGTTCAAGACCAGCCTGGCTAACATGGTGAAACCTCGTCTCTACTAAAAAATACTAAAATTAGCCAGGCATGGTGGCACGTGCCTATAATCCCAGTTACTCGGGAGGCTGAGACAGAAGAATCGCTTGAACCCGGGAGGCGGAGGTTGCAATGAGCCGAGATTGTGCCACTGCACTCCAGCCTGGGTGACTGAGTGAGACTCTGTCTCAAAAAACAAAATAAATAATAAAATAAAATAAAATATAAAAGAATTGCTTTGCAGAAGTCTTACAACAGGATCAAGTTTCAGCTGGACAGAAGATGTAGACAAAATGTATTTAGTTTATGTAATCTGATTTTTTAATAATGGCTGTATCTGACAACAGGCTCACAGAATTCTTGAACCCTTGACAATGGATTCTTACAAGCCTTTGCGAGCCTGCACCAGCACACCACTTTTCCTCATTTAAATGAGTTTGTTTTCCCCCCTGGCACTCTCAACTCTGGGGGTTGAGGAGAGCATCATGGCAAATTATTAGCTGGAGAAATGGAGAAAACCACTTTGGCTTTGAACTTTTGCTGAGATAGTCTCGAAGGCGAGTAATCCACAGGTCTGAGCTGGTGCCATACTCCCTGAAGAACAGATGGGAAAATGTGATTTTCTGCGTCATTCACTTGAGAGACAGGTGTTGGAAACTCTGGGTTCAAGTTCAGGTTTTACCATTTAGTGGTGATGTGACCTGGCCTCATCCTCCTGAGCCTTTTGAGTCAATTGAATAATTTATTAACGCAACAGAAATGTATTCAGTACTATTTTATGCACGTACTAGAGATAGAGACATAAACTACCAGACAAAAATATCCCTCTTTGCTTATAGCCTGTGTTGTTACTGGATGAAGTATTCAACTATCTGCCATACAGCAAGAGCTTTGCAGTGGTGACTTATTTATTATTTAGGTATTATTTCCTCCTCCCTCAGAGGCTGGATGAGGTGACAGTGGATGGGATTCTGGTCTTTTTCAAGACAAGGACTTACTGCTACCAAAAACACAGTATTCTCTTTCATAAGGGTTTGGCATTTGTAACTTTTTAAAATAGAAATTGACTTCCTGCCCTGGTGTGGTTTTTCTTCCTTGGATTTCACATCATCTGTGTGTTAATGATCCACCATCCACCCATCCATCCCTACCCATCCATATCCATCCATCCATTCATCCATCCATCCATCCATCCATCCATCTGGGAGGAATGTGTCTCCAATTCCAATGTTTCCTTCACAGGTGGCTCAATTAGTATAATTCTTGGCCTCTCTCCATTCTGTCCCAGGGGTGTGGAGTGGTTGATCTGATTGGTGATTTTGGCTCACATAGCCTGGCCCTTTCTCTCTTTTTCCCCCTGAAAGCTTGCTGTCTACAGGGGGCAGGCAATACTCTCTGATCTTCTATAACCTTTGCTATCCAATATGGTAGCTGTTCACCATTTGTGACTATTAGCATTTGAAATGTGACTAGTCCAAACTGACATGTGCTGTTAACTTTGGGAGGCCTAGGCAGGAGAATCTCATGAGCCTAGGAGGTCTAGGCTGCTGTGAGCCATGATTGTGCCACTGCACTCCAGCCTGGGCAACAGAGCTAGACCTTGTCTCAAAAAAAAGAGTGCTATTAACATAAGATACACTCTGGAGTTTGAAAACTAGTGTTCAAAAAGAATGTAAAATAGCTCATCAATAATTTTTTATATTATGTGTTTAAATGATAATGTTTTAGAGATACTGGGTTAAATACAATATATTATTAAAATCAATTTCACCTGTTTCTTTTTAAAAATGTAGCTACATGAAAATTTAAAATGATATGTATGTGGCTTGCATTATATTTCTATTGGACAGTGTTGATCTAGACACGAGCTTTGTTCCTGTGAGGGGGCTGGGAGGCAGGTGGCCTGTCTTATTTCCCAATTTGTTCAGAACTTAGATGGGGAAGAGGCAGAGTCTTTCTGGGAGTCTTTAAGGACCCCCTGCCATTCATCCAAACTGTGTACCAAGCGCTTACTTTGTGCCGTGGCCTGTGCTGAGCACAAAACAGTCAAACAATTCAGCCTGATATCTGGCCTCAAAACAGAACTGAAACTTACAATGGTTGTCAGGCTGGAAAAATTCATATATACACATAAACCCCCAGTTTTGCTTATGATTTTAGGAGGATACCTGGGTTTCTGGAAGAACATCCCTGGGCCTTCTAAGCATCCTAGAATCCCTGTCTTTCTTTCTTTCTTTCTTTCTTTCTTTCTTTCTTTCTTTCTTTCTTTCTTTCTTTCTTTCTTTCTTTCTTTCTTTCTTTCTTTCTTTCTTTCTTTCTTTCCTTTCTTTCTTTTTCTTTTTTTTTTTTTTTTTTTAAAAAAAAACTCCTTGTTTAGGTCAGGCACGGTGGCTCATGCCTGTAATCCCAGCACTTTGGGAGGCCAAAGCAGGAGGATCGCTTGAGCCTAGGAGTTTGAGACCAGCCTGTGCAACATGGTAAAACCCTGCCTCTACCAAAAAAAAAAAAAATTAGCCAGCGTGATGGCGTGTACTTATAGTCCCACCTACTTGGAAGGCTGAGGTGGGAGGATTGCTTGAGCCCCGGAGGTTGGGGCTGCAGTGAGCCATGCTTGCACCACTGCACTCCAGCCTGGGCAACAGAGTGAGATCCCACCTCAAACAAATAAAAATGAAAACAAAACTCCTTGTGTGGAGCAGGGTTGTTATCGGCAGCGCCATGGACATTTCGAGGTGGATCACTCTACAGGCCAGTAGCATGGCCGCCCACTCTCCCCATTACAACAAACAAAAATGTCTCCAGACATTGCCAAATACTCTCTGGGGGATAAAAATTGCCCACTTGAGGACCACTGATGTGGGGGGAGCTGCAACTGACTAGATTCAGACAATACCATGGGATTGGCCTATTTCTAAACAGACTGTGGGCTCTGTGAAGACTGAGGCCATATCTTACTCATCCTTGAATCCCCACCTGCCCCAGTGCCTGGCCTGGTCCCCCTTGTCCTGCCTGGTGCTGGACCCAGGATGGTTTTGTTGAACAGAGACTGAGTATAGGAATTGAACACCCTTCCCCGCTCATTTTCCCCTTCCCACTGGCATGTCAAACTCACTCTTGTATGTAGTCCTAAATTTTCTGTTAGGCCCTGGGGGACATGGCAGCTTTAATTATTTTAAATTCAGACTCTGCTGAGACATCTTCTTCACTTCCCAACAAGAAATCACTGCTTCTGAGCAAGCAAGAAAAAAATATCCCTGAAAAGCCTCAAGCCAGATGTTCCTGGAGGTCTCCGCTGGCCTCTGCTTCCTGCCCCTGTGGCTGGCAGCTGTGGATCTGATGGACACACTTGAGCTGCACACAAGCATCCTGCCCCATACCCCACAGACCCCTTCTCCTGGCCTATGAGTGGCTTTGCTGCCTTAGCACAAACCCAGGATCGGGGATCTTCATGGCCTCCAGAGAGCCTGCTCCAGAGTGACTGGGTTCTAGCGCCCTCAGTGACTCAGGAGTTGGGCAAGAGCTGTCTTCCTGGAGAATGAATCAATATGAAATCAGACAACAAAAAGGGCAAGAGCTGAAATGTCAGCCAGAGCCTGCTGAAACCCCAGATTTCACACTCTCATCGGCTGTGTGATTGCCCGCAAGTGGCTTTCCCTCTCTGAACCTCATTTGTCGTCTGGAAAGTGGGTACGTGGGTTGATTATCTCTAAGGACCTTCCTGGGCTGATGCTTGAGGATGATTTTTAGTCCGCATGGCTGACATTGGCTCTTGGTTCACTTTGTCGCAGCAAATTTACTTTCCAGCATCCAGGGATTGGGGACAAATTATTCCAGGTCAGTTCTAGTGTCTATTTTGAGGTTTTTACTTCAGCCTTCTTCTGCCTCCTGTGTCCTCTGTGTTTTAATTTCTAGGGTCAGCAAACACCTGAGTGATGATAGCTGTTTTGCAATTATTTCATTCTTACTTTGCCTCTCTGTGCCTCAGTTTTCCTATCTGCACAACAGACATAATAATTAGTTTCTACCTAACAGGGTAGCAGTAATCACGATTATCTCCTTTTTGTAGATGAAGACTTGGAAACGTAGAGAGGCAACACGCCTTGCCCAAGGTGACCTCACAGCCCACGGTAGAGCTGGGATTAAAATCTAGGGAGGGTGAGGCCTGGGACTTTACCCATTTTGAGGCAGGTCTTTCAAATCAGAGAGCCGCTGTGAGTTTGCATTGAGGGTGTGCATGTGTGCGGCACTGCAGATGGGCCTACAGGTAGGAACATGCATGTACTTACCTGTAAGTGTGATGCTCTAGGGTCTGCTGGTACATGCCTGCATTCACTCAACAAATGTTGACAGAACACTGAGGGTGTGGCAGGCACCATGTGGGAACAAAAGCGCTGCCTTTGCAGTGCTTACAACCTAGCAGTAGGAGATGGATTCTGATCTTAATAACACGTACATTATAGTGTATGCGAGAGGTGAGAGGTGTCATCACAGGCAAAACATCCATCAACAAAAGAATGGGTAAGCACAATGTGGTATATCCATTCAACGGAATGTTACTCAGTGGTAAGAAGGAATAAACTTTTTTTTTTGAGACGGAGTTTCCTTCTTGTCCAGGCTGGAGTGCAGTGGCGTGATCTTGGCTCACTGCAACCTCTGCCTTCCAGGTTCAAGCGATTTTCCTGCCTCAGCCTCCTGAGTAGCTGGGACTACAGGAATGTGCCACCATGCCCAGCTAATTTTTGTATTTTTAGTAGAAACAGGGTTTCACCATGTTGGTCAGGCTGGTCTCAAACTCCTAGGAATAAACTCTTGATCCATGCAACGGCATGGATGATCCTCAAAAACGTTTTGTTAAGTGAAAGAATCCAGAAACAGCAGTAGGAGGAGATGGATTATAATCATAAGAATCCGTGCATTGCAGAGTATGTGAGAAGGTGAGAAGTATCATATTGCTGGGAGGACAGAGCAGGGTAAGGATGATCAAGAGTAAGGAAAAGGGAAAAGCAATTTTAAATAGGGCAATAATAGTAGGCCTAATATAGTTTGGATATTTGCTTCCTCCAAATCTCATGTTGATATGTGATCCTCAGTGTTGGAAGTGGGGCCTGGTAGGAGGTGTTTGAGTCATGGGGGTGGATCCCTCATGAATGGCTTGGTGCTATCCTCATGATAATGAGTGAGTTCTCACTTTAATGAGGGACTTCTCACTTTATTCGTTCATGCAAGTGCTGGTTGTTTAAAAGAGCCTGGCACCTCCTTCCTTCTCTCTTGCTCTTTCTCTTTTGCTCCCTCTCTTACCAAGTGACACACCTGCTTCCTCTCCACATTCTGCCAGGAGTAAAAGACTCCTGAGGCTTCACCGGAACCTGAGCACATGCTAACACCATGCTTGTACAGCCTGCATGACTGTGAGCCAAATAATCCTCCTTTCTTTCTAGGTTATTCAGAGTTAGATATTCCTTATAACAACACGAAGTGGACTAACACAAGGCCTAACCAAGAAGGTATTAGGTGCAAAAGTAATTGTGGTGTTTGCAATTAATAATGCAATTAACAATGGCAAAAACCACAATTAACTTTTGCACCAATCTAATAATGTTTAAGCAAAGACTTGAAGGAGGTGAGGGAGTTGACGATATGGCTGTTTGAGTGAAGACTGTTCCAGGCAAATGGAACAGCAGTGCGAAGGTCCTGGGGCAGGCATGTGCCTGGCATGTTGAAAGAACAGCAAGGAGATCAGTGGGGCTGGTGCAGGAAGAGCAGTTTCAGGGGTCAGAGAAGGTCAGGGGAGTAATGGGAGTGAGGCTGTGTAGGGCTCTGTGGGTCAAAGCGAGGACCTGTGCCTTGACTGACAGCTCAGAGTAGAGTGAGCACCCTGTCTCTGCAAAAAGGTCGCTTATCCAGGGGGCCTAGCTCCGATGGAGGGAGCTCTAGGACTCCTTGACAGCAGGACAGTCTCTGTGGAGTCCTGGGGTGTGGGGGCCCTGTGGCCTTGCCTCCTGGAGGTCCTGGAAGCATCCAGAACCCAGCACTCAAGCCCAAGGCTCTGCTTGCTGGAGCCAAGGGCTCGACTTGGGCTCCCCGGACACACCAGCTCCTCAAGTCGGAGTTTCTCCTCCCCTCCCCAACAGCCTGGAGCTTTTCATCTTATGCTTTGTCCCCTTGGGCAATTATTTATTATTTCCCTCTCCAACGTGTTTCTGAGACACGGCTCTTATGAAAGATGCTACACTGAATAAAGTGGGACGGCATCATAATTCACCCCGGCTCCCGCTGAAGTATTTGAACGACAACACATTACTGTCCAATTTCGCTGCTCTCCGCTTTGAGGGAGAGGCAGGAACCCCCACTCGGGGTGCTCCCAGCTCTTTGCAGAATTGAATGAAATGGGTTTGGCAGCTGTGGTGCTGAATGGGAGCCACAGGGAGCCGTGGGTGGGCTTTGATATGGAATAGTGTTATTCTTCATCTCAGAAGTCTTCTTCTTCACCGGCTTCTTCTGAGCATTTTACCACTCAAGCCTCGCCCCAACCCCCCACTTAGGAGGTCACTGACCACCAACAGGCATTAACCCTTTAAATCCCCTAGAAGTACCCCTTCTAAACACCTCTGTATTACTAGCATCAGGAGTCACAATTATCTGAGCTCACCATAGCCTCATAAATAACAACCGAAAGCAAACAATCCAAGCCCTGCTCATTACAATTCTACTAGGCACCTACTTCACCCTACTACAAATCTCATATCGTGGGTCACTCAGCTTGGCTGAAATGACCCTCTGCTTTGCTCCCCTGCCTGCCCCATCAGCCCGGGAGGTCCTGCAGGGCAGAGATCCTGACTTTTCCTCCTTCCTTGGGATCTCCCATGTGACCTGGTTCAGGATGCTTAGAGAAGTGTGGTGGAAAGACCACAGCTCTGGGGTCAGGCTGGTTTAAGCCCCAGCGCTATCTCTTGCTAAGCTGTATTGTCTTGGACCAAACCCCTGGGCCTCAGTCTCTGTACCTCTGTAATGTGGATACAGATATCTACTTAAAATTTAGGCTATGAGGATCATCATGAGATAGTGCATACTAGTTATCTATGGCTGTATAACACATGGCCCCAAGATTAGCATCTTAAAACAGCAAACATATATTCTTTCACACGGTTTCTGAGGGTGGGGTGCTGAGAGCAGCTCAGCTGGGTGATTCCGGCTCAGAGTCTCATGAAGGGTTTTTTCAGTCAAGACATCAGCAGGCCTTGTAGTCATCAAAGGCTTGCCTGGGCCCAGAGGACCTGCTTCCAACATGGCGCACTCACATGGCTGTTCAGGCAGCCTCATTTCCTCCTGGCTTTGTGGAGGCTTCACTTCTTCGTGACTTGGACCTTTCCACAGGGTCGCAAGTGACACAACGGTGGGCAATAAATGGTCAAGAAAATGCAAGAGCTAGGCAGGTGGCAGCTGTGATGTCTTTCCCCCCGCCAGTGGTTTTAATAAATTTACAGAGTTGTGCAGCCATCACCACAACCAGTTTTAGGACTTTCCCATTATCCCCAAATGTTTCCTTCTGCCCACTTACAGTAAATACCTGTTCTCACTCTTGGTCCTAAGACAGCCACTCTTCTGCTTTCTGTTTTTTTTTTTTTTTTTTTTTAATTTTTAACTTTTATTTTGAGACAGGGTTTTGCTCTGTTGCCCAGGCTGGAGTGCAGTGGCATGATCCTGGCACACTGCAGCCTCCACCTCCTGGACTCAAGGGATTTTCCAGCCTCTATCTCCCAAGTAGCTGGGACTACAGGCATGCATCACCATACCTGGCTAATTTTAAATTTTCCTTTGTAGAGAAGGGGTCTCCCTCTGTGCCCAGGCTGGTCTCACACTCCTGTGATCTTCCTGCCTTGCCCTCCCAAATGCTGGGCTCATAGGCATGAGCCACTGTGCCTGGCCTGTTCTGCTCTCTGTCTATACCGGTTTGCCTTTTCTAGTCACTTCGTTGAAATGCAATCATAGAATAGGCAATGTTTTCTTTCTGAGTTCTTTCACTTGGCAAAATGTTTTTGAGGTTCATCTATGTTATTGCAGGGATCAAGAGCTCATTTCTTCTTATTGCCAAGTAGTGTCTCGTTGAATGGATATACCGCATTTTGTTTACCCATTGGTTTGCTGATGAGCATTTAGAGTATTTCCAGTTTTTGCCTGTGATGAATAACATAGCTATGAGCATTCACATGCAAATCTTCCTGTAGACATGTTTTCATCTCTCTTGGGTCGATTCTTAGGAGCGGACTTGCTGGGTCTTGATAAATTATTGTTTATCTTTTGTAAGAAACTGCCACATTGTTTTCCGTTTTAAATTCCCACCAGCAGTGCACAAGGGTTCCGCTTCCTCTATATCCTCAACACTTGGTATTATCTGTCTTTTTGATTAAAGGCGTTCCAGTAGATGTGTAGTGATATCTCATTGTGGTTTTTATTTGCATTTCCCTGATGATTAATTATGTTGAGCATTTTCTCATGTGCTTGTTAGCTGTTTGTATATCATCTTTAATGAAATATGTATTGAAATCTTTTGCCTATTGGATTTTTTGTCTTATTACTAAGTTATCAAGTTTTTTTGTTTGTTTGTTTTTGTTTTTGTTTTTGTTTTTGTTTTTTGAGACAGAGTTTTGCTCTTTTGCCCAGGCTGGAGTGCAATGGCATGATCTCGACTCACTGCAACCTCCGCCTCCCGGGTTAAAGTGATTCTTGTGCCTCAGCCTCCTGAGTAGCTGGGATTACAGGCATGCACCACCATGCCAGGCTAATTTTTGTATTTTTAGTAGAGATGGGATTTCACCATGTTGGTCAGGCTGGTCTTGAACTCCTGACCTCAGGTGATCCATCTGCCTTGGACTCCCAAGGTGCTGGGATTATAGGCGTGAGGCACAGCACCCAACCAAAGTTCTTTATATAGTCTGGATACAAGCCCACAATCAGATATATGATTTGCAAATATTTTCTCTTTGTGGGTTTTCTTTTTATTCTTTTAATGGTATATTCTAAAGTGTGAAAGTGGTAATTTTGATGAAGTCCAATTTATCAGTTTTTCTTTACATTGATCATGCTATTGCTGTCATACATAAGAACTCTTTGTCCAACCCAAGGTAATAAATTTTTTTCCCTATGTTTTCTTCTAAAATATTTAGAGTTTTAGTTCTAACTTTTAGGCCTAGGATCCGTTTTGAGCTGATTTTTGTGTATGGCTTAAGGTAAAGGTATCAATTGATATTTTTAACATGTGAATATCCAATTATCCTAGCATCAGTTGTTGAAAAGATAATTGTTTCTCCACTGGAACGTCTTAGGACCTTTGTTGAAAACCAATTAACCATAAATGTAAGGATTTATTTCTAGACTCTTAATTCCATTCTGTTGGTCTGTGTGCCTATCTTTGTGGCAATACCACACTCTCTTGCCTTCTGTGGCTTTATAGTAAGTTTTGAAATCAGGTAGTATCAATCCTTTCATTCTGTTCTCTTTCAGAATTGTTTTTGCTGTTCTACCTCTTTAGCATTTCCATATCAATTTTGGGATCCGCTTGCTACTTTCTGCAAAAAAGCCTGCAGGGATCTTTGTAAGGATGGCAATGTCTTTTGCAACCTGAAGGGTATCATGCCATCACTTGTTCCTTCAGTCGTAGAACAAATATGGTATCCTATCATCACTGCCTTAGAAGTGTTGTGCCACCCCTTGTCCTTTGGTGACAGAGAACAACGCTGGCGCAATGTGGGAGGGGCCATATAAGATATGAACACCAGAAGGTTGGGACCACTGGGGCCATCTTGGAGCTGGACTCCCACCTACTGGATATGAACATTCACTGGAAATTGAGACTACCTGAGCACTCAAGAGGGACTGTGTTGTGGATCCTCCAAACCAACCCATCAATTTCCACAAGTTCTCTCATCCTTCTGATGATATCAGTGTGAAAGCTGAAGTCTAGGGGCTGGGGTCGAGGTGCACCAGAACTGGGAGATGACAGGAAGCCAGGCTGCCTTGCAAGTTTAAGTTTGCTGGATGGACTTGGATATTTTCAAGGAGACTATGTTCTCTCCCATCAGACTGGGAACACCCTACAAGCAACTGTTTGTTCTTCTGAAGGACTGGAAATGAAGCCTGAGTGTTCAGCAGTGGTTGTGGGACTCAGTGGGTGTCTCAAAAGGTGGGGTGCTATAAGTCACCTGCTATCGATGGATAATAAGGCACCAGCTCTTGCCACAATAGGGCCGCATAATAAATCTGCCCCAAACTCAGTTGGACTCCCATGATAAACATTTCTTCTCAAGCTCACAGGACTAGGGTTCATGAGTCTGAGATGGGCCTGTCCCATGGTTCTGTTTCTGCCTGCAGGTCAGGTAGACTGGGCTCCAGGCTGCAGGCTGGGCTCAGGTCTGCTTCCCCTGTGCTCCTTCTGGGACTTGGGCTAAGGGCCAGCGGCTGTTAGGGCATGCTCTTCTCAGGCTGCATTACCAGGGTACAAGGGAGTGAGCGGGACCATGGCACACAATGCAGGCTTCGTCCTGGAACTGGCACACTGTTGCTCCCATCCACAAGCCCTCAGCCAGATCATATCACGCGGCCACACCCAATATCCATGGGTAAGGAAGAGATTCACTCTGCTTTTTCTAATGGGTGGTTCTGCGAGGGTACATGACAAAGGGTGTGGAGGTGTAATTTTATAGGGGGAGGGCATGAAGGGTGATGACTGATGTCCAGTCCACCACAAGAGCCAGTGTGCATAAATGATTTGCTTTAAAAAAAGTTAGAAGCCAGGCTGTCCCCAGACGATTGTGCTCAGCCTTCACTTGCACTCATGGGCTTTCTGGGGAGGACGGAAGCAGCTGAGTTACAGTTAAGGGACTCTTGGGGAGTTGTCTGTATCCACTAGCCCTCCTCCCTGGCTGCAGATTATAGCTGCATGATTAAGTGAATAAGTGGCTTTTTTGTCTTCTTCCTCCAGGAGGCCAGAGATGGGCCAGAAAAGCAAGCCTGGCTCAGGAAAGGCACCATGCAGAAATGCTATTCCCATTACACAGGTGGGGAGACTGAGGTCCCACCTTCAGGTCCCAATTCTCTATTTGGGAGACAAGGGCAGATCTCGGGTTTCCAA
Organism: Chlorocebus sabaeus; assembly: GCF_047675955.1. Lineage (NCBI taxonomy): Eukaryota > Metazoa > Chordata > Mammalia > Primates > Cercopithecidae > Chlorocebus > Chlorocebus sabaeus. Next base: position 119,185,095 of record NC_132923.1, on the reverse strand, counting down.
CAGGTGGCAAATCTTTACTTTCATTCTCTGTTCCCTCTCCGCACTTATAAATATCATGTGTTCTGAGTGTCAGGGTGGGGACGCTGGTAGAGATCCCCAATGTACGATCACTACTAACATAGCTGACGTCCTTGAGCAACTGCCATATAGCTGGCACCGTGCTGAGTAACCAGCTCGAAGCTTCTTCACAACAACCCTGGGAGGTGAGCAGAATTATTGTCTCCATTTCACAGATGTAGAAACCAAGACACAGAGTGATGAAGGCACTGCAGCTCACCTAGCTGGGATGGGCACACACATCTGTGGGATTCTAATTGTCCACCGGGCTTTCCTGGGCCTCCCTTTGGGCAGAGGTTTCATGAAAGTGGATTTGAACTCATATCTATGGAAAGACTTCATAACTTGTGGAGCGAGCTGGCAATAGAATGGATGTCTTCCTCCTGGTCCAGGGAAGTGAGCTCCCCATCTTTGGAGGTATTCTAACAGAAGCCAGATGGTCACATTTCAGGAATGCTAGGGCGGGCTTTAGGGGGAATCAGAGGCTGAACCAGTTCATACCACAGATGCCTTCCAGTGTTGAGCTCTGAGGAGTAATGGTTATGTTCAGCCCACCTGGTGAGTCAATGCCAGGTTCACAATTAGAATAAGTGCAGGTGTCTGGACTCTTAGGTATAACCATGGACTGTTACTTCTAGAAGTCTCTTAGTAGTCATCTAATCCAACCCCCCATTTTACAGAGATGAGGGGTAACTGAAGAGGTGACACAAGTGCACCTCCATTCTTAGTGGCAAAGCTGGACTTGAACTCCAGTCTTCAGGGCGGCCAACTATCTGCCTCTCCTTCTGCACCCCAGGCATCCTGGGAGCTAAGCGCCCGCTGTCTCGCCCGCCTGGGGCAGGAGGGAGTTAACAAGATGACTAAGTGACAGCCACTCTCCGCAGCAGCGGCGGTTTCTTGTTGAGAAATGCAAATGCCTTTGCGAGGCCACGCTCAATGCTTCACATTTTTTTCACACCACACAAATTACTCTTTTTCCCCCTCCCTCTGAGACTTGTCTGGGATTGTTTGTACTACAAAAACCGGGGGGAATTGAGCCATTTGCTGGAACAATCCTGCCAAATCCAGCCTCTGGGACGAGGCCTGCTTCAGCAATGAGGGCCCTCCCCCGCCCTCCCTTCCTCCTGCTGGCTGTGGGGCCCAGCCGCGGGGACACAGCCTCCTGGTCTCTCTGTCTTCCTCCAGGGGGCCAGAGATGGGCCAGAAAAGTAAGCCTGGCTCAGGAAAGGCACTATGCAGATGTTATTCCCATTACACAGGGAGAAAGACTGAGATCCCACCTTCAAGTCCCAATTCTGTATTTGGGAGACAAGGGCAGATCTCAAGTTTCCAACAACTGGCAGATCCTTACTTTCATTCTCTGTTCCCCCTCCCCAGTAGCTGATTTCTGTGCCCTCAGCAAGGCACTCACTGTCATCCTGTTGCTCTGGACAGCCCATCTGTGGTTTGTAATGTCATTTTGGTTATCAGCTTAATCCTTACCATGAGGATCATGACCTCTATTTCACAAAAAGTTGAAGGGTCAGGTTGAACCATATGAGGTTACCAGTTTTGTAGGTCAGAAAATGGTTGTATATTGGGTATTTCATGTGGTTCAACTTAATAGCTTGCCCCGAGTCATATAACTTACCCTTTGTTTAATGACCAAAAGAAAAAGCATCTAACATGTTTCAGACTAACGCTCTTACTGGCGATGGACTTTTAGCTGAATCACTGGCTTCTGCACGTGGTCTTGACCAATCCCCTTCTTCCTTGGGATGACCGCACTGTTAGTTGATTCCCTGGGGCGTGGCCTAGGCCATGGAGCTTTGCTGGAGGAGGTTGCAGGGTATCTTAGGACAGGCACTGGACTGGGGAAAGCAAGAACTGGGTTTTAGTCTGATCTGCACAAATGGGCCGCAGGAATCTGTTGGTTAGGACTCTCTGGGCACTAATAACAGAAAATTCAGCCTAAACTGGCTTAAGTAGGAATAGAAAATGTAATAACTTATGTAAGTGAAAAAGATCAGGGGGTGAACCAGGCTCCAGGAGCTGCCGGAGGGAAGCATTCTAAGGTGTGGAGGTGGCTGGCTGGTCACCCAGAGCTCAGGCTCCTTCTGTCATGGTGTAGGCTGTTGCTTAGAAGCCGCTGCCCTGCCAGCCAGGAACTACATTTCCCAGCACGCCTTGTATTTAGGTGTGACCATGACCAGTTCTCACCAATAGAAAAGGGTAGAGGTGGCATGTGACTCACTTCCAGACCAAGGAGCTTAAGGAACAGGTATGCCTCCTCCATTCCAACTTCCCCCAAGGATGGAATTTAGAGAACTCCAAGGCACAAGGGGCGGGTGTAGCACAAGGTAGAAGGATCCTGGATCCTGATTTACCAAAGAGATCCATGTAAGACTATTATGTGAGCAGGAAATGTATTTTTTTGAGATGGTCTCACTCTGTTGCCCAAGCTGGAGTACAGTGGTGCGATCATGGCTCACTGCATCCTCAACCTCCTGGGCTCAGTCAGTCCTCCCAGTATAGCCTCCCAAGTAGCTGGGACCACAGGTGTGTGTCACCATGCCCAGCTAATTGTTTAATTAAAAACAAGTTTTATAGAGATGAGATCTTGCCATGTTGCCCAGGCTGATCTTGAACTCCTGGGCTCAAGCAGTCCTCCCATCTCAACCTCCCAAAGTGCTGGGATTACAAGCATGAGCCACCATGGCCAAGAAATAAATTTTTATTATTTAGGATTTGAGGGTTTATTTGTTACAGCAACTAGCATTTCTCTGACTATTACAGATATCATCAGGACCTCTTCTCTCTCTATCTGTCTCTTCTGCTTGCTTCTCTGCTGGCTTCATTCTTCAGGCCCATGGGATAGCAACATAGCTGCCGGCAACTCTAGAACAAGTAGAGGTCCGGAGGGTCCTAGGTTTAAGGCCAGCAGAAAAGATACCACCCTCTTAATAGTTCTAATGGAGTCCCAGACCTTGTATCTCATCACTTAAATTTGTGAGCTTATACCGGAATGAATTACTGTGTCTGGGTGGGTAGCAGTGTTTGGGTCGGTCAGCCCAGCACGTGTTCACTTATGGGGCTGAGGGTGGAGTTAATTGCACATGGGGTGCAGCTTGAGGAGGAAACTAGATTCTGGGCATTTGTCCATCGCTGCGAACTTGAGCAGTGCTCAGAAACTCTGAGTATCAGCATCCTTTCCTGATTCAGTGAGGGTGCCGGACACACAGGTATTACGGAGGGTTTGCCGGGATGGAATGACTTTGCCAACTGCCCAGGCCTGAAATGTGTGACTTGGTGATGCTCAGATTTCCTTTCTGCTGGAATATCTTGGAATTGGCTCATTTGGGCCTTTGGTTGACTCTCCCAGCTGAGCATTTTCTCTCTCCTCCATCCTTTTGTTCTCCCTCACATCCATGCAGGGCACTTTCTGGAAGGATATCAATGTCTGGACCCAAAGTGTGCGGTTTTGAACATCACTCGCTCAGCCTCGCCCGCTGCCAGCACTCCAGTTGGTTCTGCTGCCATCCCCAATCCTTTGATCCGAAAGAAGTGATGAGCGCTTCTTTCCCTCTCTCAGAGGCAGTGGGTTTCAAACCCTGAGGCAGCGTTTTCATATCCTCACCCACATCGCCGGTCCAGTCTTGCCTAATGGGAACGTGATCCACGAGGCCCTTCGTGTGGCAGATAATGAGGTGGATGGCTCTTTCAAACACCTCCTCCCAGAGGCCCTCCAGACTGCTGCAGTCCACAAGGTGCTCTCTGAACTCCCAGGGGATTTCTGCTTCAACACCTAATTGTAGCTTGTCCTCTAAATGAACAGCTTCCTACTTCTTCTCTGTCTTGTGTAAAGCCCTTCAGGACAAGAATACATTTTCTCCTTCTGTTGTGTTCTCTGTGGGTCCTTGGGTGGAACTGAACACAGAATCCAGGAAATGAAATAAAATCAAGATGAGATTTATTTAACCTGGACTGTCAGACACCCCACCAGGCGTGTTTGCATCCAAGCTTTCATTTGGTTCCCACCAACAGCCCTGTGAATTGGATATTCGGACACATATTTTTACACACAAAGAAACTGACACTTAAGACAGACTGTCACACGCCCAAGGTCACATAAAGAGCAAAAGAAGAGCTGTTGATGCAATTGCCAGGCTCTCATTCCTTTGGCATTTACCGAGTGTCTTCCATGCGCCAGGCTGTGGGCTCAGCTTCCCGGGGGAAATACTGAACTGAACAGGAGGAATCTCTGCCACTTAGTGATTAAGGGAGGAGGGTCTCTGGAATTGGGCTTTTCGGGTTAAAATCCTGCCTTGATAGCTTTTGAGCCGTGCCCCCGTGGATCAGGCATTTCCTCTCTCCAGCGCCAGGTGTCTGTGTGTGGGTGCATGGTAGGATGTCCAGGGCCTCTGTTCATACCACTGCCCCACACTGCCTCATTTATCAAGCCCATATAGAGCACTTATGTAGCACTTACTATATACCTGAAAAAACTTTTAAGTGCTTTACGTGTTTTTTTTTTTTTTATTTATTTTTTATTTATTTATTTTTTGTTTTAGGTGGAATCTCACTTTGTCACAGAGGCTGGAGTGCAGTGTGCGATCTCAGCTCACTACAACCTCTGCCTCCTGGGTTCAAGTGATTCTCCTGCCTCAGCCTCCCAAGTAGCTGGGACTACAGGTGCGTGCCACCACATCTGGCTAATTTTGTATTTTTTAGTAGAGGCAGGGTTTCCATGTTGGCCAGGCTAGCCTGGAACTCCTGACCTCAGGTGGTCTGCCCACCTTGGCCTCCCAAAGTGCTGGGATTAAAGGTGTGAGCCACCATGCCCAGCCAAGTGCTTTACAGTTGTTAACTAATTTCTTGCTCATGCCATCCTGTGAAGTAAGTGCTATTACCCTTCTTATTTTACAGATGAGGAAACTGAGGCTCAGAGAGGCTAAGTGGCTTGTCTGAGCATCACAGCTAGGATTCAAACCCAGTCCACCTGGCTCCACAGTCCCTTTTCTTAGCTTCCATGTTTTGCTGTCTGTTCACTTAATAAACAGTGGTTGAATTGGATTGAATTAAATCACCCGCATGATTTTTGCCAGGCCTACTTGGGGGTGAGTTTTCATGAGTCCCTGAGGGGCTTAGTCAACCACATCCATCTTTCTTCTGGACTCCGATTCAGGGAGTGAAGTCACACTCCCATGAGGGCACGGTTACCAGCCCTGTAGGCAGGACAGTGTGACCTCCATGAACTGCCCTGGTCTGGCCCTGGAGGCTGGGCTGCCCAGCAGTGGTTCAGAGGCTCTGAAGAGGGGTGCCCTGCTCAGACCGGGCTTAGTGGTACCAGGAGCTGCCAAGTCCCCTCTTCGGGCTGGACATGCTCTCCCCTTGCACTCTGGGGACCCCATTCTCTCCATCCTCCCAGAATCTGCAAGGAAAATGCTTCCACCTCGAGGAGCCACCCAGCTCATGCTCTGGTGCTTGCACTCCAAGGCTTCCTATTTGAAAACAGAGCAGTTTTCAAAGGAGTCTTGTTTGATCTTGTGTGTCTTTTTTCCCCTCTACTTGACTGGAAGCTGATGGTAGTGATCAGATGTGGCTTGTGACAAATCTCAGGGCTACCGAACAGTCCCTGGCATGGCTGATGCTGGCCGCCAAAGCAGGAGAAAAAAATCTGCCAGCTGATGGTGGCAGGATTTGGGGACAGATCCAAATGTGCCTTCTTCCCATGGGCCTTTCCTTTCCTTTGTGGCTCTGCCTGTTTGAGATTCAAGATACCCTTTCAGGATGGCTCCAGGCTCCCAAAGGCCCTGGTATCTGGGGAGAGTACGAATGTACCCAGGGCAGAACTTCACAGCCCTGACACCCTCCATGACCGTGCCCTCTCTCTTCCTCTTCTGAATTTCCTAAGAAATATTTCTGCACACAGAAAGGTGCAAAGAATAAGAGCAACCAAGCCCCACTTGCCACTAGGACTTTATCTCCCCTTTCGGAAGCGTAGCGTTGCACACTTATGCTCAGATGCGCACACACTCACACTGTCCTGCAGCCAGACATGGTGGCTAAAGTGTTTCCACGTCCCTTACCGAATGTGAAGAAGGCAGATTGGTATAAATGCCCCCATTTTACAGATGAGAAAATGGAGGTTCAGAGAGGTGAGCTGTGACCTGCCTTTGGCCACGCAGCCAGAGAGTGGCCAAGACTCCAAAGCAAGACCTGTCAAAATCCATCCAGCCTCTTCCCGCCTATTCCGCACCAGAAGCTGAGCAGCCAGGGTGGGAGAGAGCTACATTGTCAGTGTCTGATGTGTGAGTGAGGGGCCATATATTCTCTGTGTCCTCAGTCCCCTGGCACCTGCTGACTGTCAGGAAATACTTATTTGACTGCACAAAGAGATACTGTGTGACCCTAACTGTGGGAAGGGAAGATTGCACAGAGGAGACATCGGAATAGTCACTCTTAGATTCTGTATTTGTTTCCTGGGGCCTCCATAACAAAATACCACAAACTGGGTGGCTTAAAACAATAGAAATGGATTCTCTCTCAGTGCTGGGGGCTGGAAGTCTGAAATTAAGGTATGGGCAGGGCCATGCTCCCTCTGAAGGCTCCAGGGCAGAATCCTTCCTGGTCTCTTCCAGCTTCTGGTGGCTGTTGGCAATGCTTGGTGTCCCCTGGCTTGTCACTGCATCGCGCCAGTCTCTGTCTGTGTCATGACTTGGCCTCCTCTGTGTCTCTGTGTCTCCATAAGTCTTCCTGTCCTTTTAAGAACACCAGTCAGGTCGGGTGTGGTGATTCACACCTGTAATCCTAGCACTTTGGGAGGCTGAGGCGGGCAGATCACAAGGTCAGGAGTTTGACACCAGCCTGGCCAACATGGTGAAACCCTGCCTCTATTAGAAATACAATAATTAGCCAGGCGTGGTGGCACACACCTGTAATCCCAGCTACTCGGGAGGCTGAGGCAGGAGAATCACTTGAACCCAGGAGGCAGAGGTTGCAATGAGCTGAGATTGCGCCACGGCACTCCAGCCTGGGGGACAGAGTGAGACTGCGTCTCGATTAAAAACAAAAACAAACAAAAACAAAAAGGCCGGGTGCAGTGGCTCACATCCGTAATCCCAGCACCTTGGGAGACCTAGGTGGGTGGATCACCTGAGGTCAGGAGTTCGAGACCAGCCTGGCCAACATGGTGAAACCCCATCTCTACTAAAAATACAAAGGTTAGCTGGGCTTGGTAGCATGTGTGCTGTAATCCCAGCTAGTTGGGCAAGAGAATCTCTTGAACCCGGGAGACGGAGATCGCAGTGAGCCTAGATTGTGCCACTGTCCTCCAGCCTGGGCAACAGAGCAAGATGCCGTCTCAGGAAAAAAAAAAAAAAAAAAAAAAAAGCACCAGTCACTGGATTTAGAGGCCACCCTAATCCAGTATGACCTCCACTTCACTGATGATCCGCACAGATCCTATTTCCAAATAAGGCCACATTCCAAGGTTCCAGGTAACGTGAATTTTGGGGGGTACCGTTGAACCTCTACAAATTCTGATCCATCACTTGTCAGCTGTATGTCCTTGGGAAAGCCTTGTTGGAGCTGAAATGTTCTCATTTGCCAAACTGGGGCCAAGAGGGAGTCCTTGTATGGGAGTTGTGAAATGAAGTGTGAGAAGAACACCGTGGCACCTGGCGTACTGCAGACACCAAACAGCCGCGATCTGCCTTATCATTAATACTGCTATTTCTACTATTAAATGAAATGTGAGATGACTGTAAGAGAATGGCAAAGATTATATTTAGAATGGGATGTGTTTAGAGGGCAGTGAATTCCAATAGGGGCGAAAAAAAATCTATTTATTTATATATGTGTTTGTAACTACTGGGCAGACAGCAAACAACTTCTTCCGCACCCAGGTTTAGAACCAATTGAGAGACAGATGCGTGTGTCAGAGGGAGGGAGGCCAAACGTCATTCTGATTGCTGATGAAGCTGTCTGGCGTGGGTGGCTTGGTCTTCAGCAGACCTCCTACAGCCCAGACCCTGGCAGAGTGGGCAATGCCAGTCCTAACCCCTTTACTGGGGCCAGGCAAGTGCCCTCTGCAGGCAGAGGAGGAGGGCGAGCATCTCACGCATCTGGGGTGCCCCCTCCGGACTCACCAATCAGAGACTGGGGGAGGGGAGGAAGGGGAAACATCGGGGAGGGGCTGGGTGCATAGCAAGCTAGTGGGAGTGTTATCGGGACACATGAAACCCGCAGAAGGCATTTCCCCTCCTGGTATATAAAAGTAATCCTGGCACTGCCACCTTCTAGTTGTGAGGCCTATAGCAGGTGGCTTAGCCGCTGTCAGTTTTCTCACCTGTAAAATGGAGATGATGAGAGTTTCTAGGCTCATGTGCAAATGAAATGATCGAATGAATACCTGCAAGGCAGTTGGAACATGTCTGGCCCAAAGCAAGAACTTAATGAAGATCGCTTCGATTTTTTTTTTATTTTCTTTTCTTTTTTTTCCAAGATGGAGTCTCGCTCTGTCGCCCAGGCTGGAGTGCCGTGGCGTGATCTCGGCTCACTGAAAGTTCCGCCTCCTGGGTTCATGTCATTTTCCTGTCTCAACTTCCCAAGTAGCTGGGACTACAGGTGCCTGCTACCACACCCGGCTACTTTTTTTTTTTTTTTTTGTATTTTTAGTAGAGACGAGGTTTCACCGTGTTAGCCAGGATGGTCTCGATCTCCTGACCTCGTGATCTGCCCGCCTTGGCCTCCCAAAGTGCTGGGATTACAGGTGTGAGCCACCTTGACAGGCCAATCGCTTCTATTTTTATTGTGCTTCTCATCACTGCTGTGCAATGCTGAGTGTCAGTGAAAGGCACCAGATCCTAAGCATGATCATCAGACACTTCTGTAATAGGCTCTGATTCTGGGAGGAAGCAGGACCCCCAAGATTCTTGAGAAAATGGGTGTGAAGGTGAGTGATAGACTGTCGAGTGCTGTGTGAAATGAAGGGATTACTGGTGCTATAGTGAGGTAAGGGAGCTGTCCCCGGAGCCGGCCCGCCCATCTCAGTGGACTGGCAGGATACTGGGATGAAGGCCCTTTCCTGATGCTTGGACTGGACCATGGGTAGGGGTCACGGGTGGGCAGGACATCTTGCAAAGGCCTCGGCAGGCTTGTACACATGGAGGGGACAATGCCAGGGAAGGTTGGGATGCTGGGCAGGAGGATGACATCACCTGGAATCTCCCTTATCTTTCTCCAGCCTAGGGGGTAAGGGAGAGATGTTGAGAGAAGCAGAGAGTGCCAGCTGGCTGGCTGGGAGGTTTTCTTTTCCTGTAGGATCTACCAAACTGCCCCAGGAATTGGCTGCTGCTGGGATCCATCCTTCCAGAGGCGAGTGGCACCTGGCATGGCTGTAAGGAGTAGATATGGGCTCCTCATCAGTGGCTCTGCAGGTCAGCTGCCTGGTGCTATATCTGAGCCCAGGGGTGGAGCAGGGGTTAGGGGTCAGGGGTGTCAGATGGCATTTCAGGAGCTCTGCCCCAAAGGTTCACATTCTAAGATGTGGTGCCTGGGACAGTGTCTGGAGTCCACAGATATTAATGGCTCTCTGAGTGGTTGACCTCTTCAAGACAGTCCAAAGTCAAACAGAACCAATATTGTAAGGAATTGTTTGGATTACCTGGGCTCCAGGCTCTTGCCTTGGTTTCGATAAGGAAGAAACAGCTTGAATTTGAATTCTTGAACAAGTTACCGAATGTCTAGGAGCCTTGATCTCTTCATCCGTACAGTGGGATAATGATAAAGGACTGTCCTCCTTTTTGGGATCTTTCTGGGGATGCCTTCACCCTGGGCCTCACACAGTGAATGCCCAGTGAATGTCAGCTGTGATGACAGTAATGGCAGTGATGGTGGTGGAGGTGGTGGTGGGAATGATGGAGGGGTGATGATGGGATGGTGGCAATGGTGGTAGTGATGATGATGGCGGTGGTAGTGATGGTGGTGGTGGTGGTAATGAGTGTCAAGCCTGGGGCTGGATTTTGGGGATATGAAGATTTTTTTAAAGGTAGGAAAGAGAAACACAGAATTGGTCATTACCATACTTTGTGACAGTGAGGAACATCAGAATGAATTGGTCAGCACTTTAAGGACATGCGTTTTGAAGGAGTAATGATTTGCCATATTTTTAAGGAGGAAAAAGGTATGGCATGGAGCGGGAACCATGCCTGCTATGGCGTGGAAGTAGGAAATGGCAGGAGGTTCACTGTTGCTGGAGTACAGAGCCTGAGCTGGGGTTGAGGTGGTAGGGCAGGGGCTGCAGAGGTAGGCAGGGCATTGAATGCCACAGCAAGGATTTTGGCCTTGTTCTTACAATGATGGGGAGGCACTTACAACACAGCACAACCAGATCAGCTGGGGCTTGAGGTCCAGAGACACCTGATGTCACCAGCTGTTATGTGCGATGGGGTGGAGTGGGGGGGATGTTGCATGAGCCAGACATCTATGAAGGATGAGTGTTGTCTTATGGTATACTAGTTCTCTAGGGGCTGGAGGTGTCAGTGAGTTTGGGGGCTGGAGCAGGACCCATGACTGGGGAAATCAAGATGGTAGCTTGATTACCAAGGGGGTCCTTTGATTTTTGTTTAGTTCCCTGGCCCTGGTGCTCACTACAGAAAGCCTCCAACATGCTTCTCGGACTGACTTACTGCTGGACACAGACTGTCCCTGAACCAGGGCCCTGGCTATTCCATGAAGCTTGGTTAACATTCATTCATTCATTCAGTGTCTATTTATTGAGCAGGAGGCATTGCTGTATGTCCTGGGGATTACAGTGGGGACCCAGACAGACAATCTCTTGGCCCTCAGGGAGCCTCTATTCTAATAGATGTCATCTCTTATGGCTGATCCTAACGCTGGTCAGACTGCCCCTGAACCTTGGCCATGGATAAGGCCTGTAGCCCGATCCTCAGTGGATGTCTGTCAAATGCAGGTCATTCATTGTTGTGCCTTCAACAAATTTCATGGGAACTACTCCTGTTAGTAATGGGTAGGTGGAAGGAGAGTGTGCAGAAGCCCTGCAGGTAGTGAGAGGGTCTGGATATTGCAATGGAAGCCATTCTTACTGCTGGGGAAACTGCCCTCCATGTCTGTTTTAGCAACCTCAGGGAAGAGTCGAATGTAATCACCTCTTGGTGATAGCTCTGCCCACTGACTACTCCACAGTGCTGATGGAGTGGCCTCAGGTGTGGGTACATGTGTGTTAATGGAGGGGAAGATGGAAGCCTTCCTGGACACAGCAAACGCTGCAGCCCTGAGCCAAGCTTTCGGGGCTTAGTACCAAGCAAAGGGAGCCCAAGCTACTCCAGGCTGGGAGGTGAGATGCAGTTTATCCCTAGTGAGGGGGTGTGGCAGGGAAGATGTTGCTGTAGGTGGCGATGAGTCCTTTTAAATCACATAAAATCTGCCTCTGGCCTTCAGGATGAAGTCCAACTATTTGCCAAGGTCCAGGAAGCCCCTCAGGTGGAGACCCCTGGTCACCTCCTTTGTATCTCATCTCTTACCCCCTTCTCCCATCACACTTGAGGGTCCAGCTCTGCTGAGCTCCTGGCAGTTCCCCCAAACTGCCCAGCTCTCTCCAGGCCTTGGCACAAGCTGTTCTCTGTGCCTGGGATGCTCTGTCTTTCCACTTCACTTACCACCAGCTCTTCATTATCCTTCAGCCTTTGCTCAGCTATCACCCACTCTCCTCCCTGTCTGGATTGCGTGGGTGTCTCATCCTTGTGTCCCTCAGCCACCCATGCTTCTTAGACTTAGGCTTATCACACTGACTGTAAATATGTCAGTTTCCTCTCTAGACTGTACTCACTTTGAGGGCAGGGGTTGGGTCTAACCACCATGTCCTCAGTGCATGACATGGAATATTGTAGGGGCTTTGCTATTATCTGTTGAGTGGTTGGATGGAAGGATGGAGGGATGGGTGGATGGGGGGATTGGTGGGTGGATGGGTGGGTGGGTGGATGGGTGGATGGGTGGGTGGGTGGGTGGGTGGATGGATGGGTGAATGAGTGGATGGATAGATGGGGCAAGGTTCAGCAGACAGGCAGCTTCCACCCAATTTTTCCTCTTTGCTTGGAACCAGCATCTGAACCCCCGGCTGGTTACTAAAAGCCCAGGCAGCCAACCCTGCGGAAATATAGAGCGTTATCTAAATGCTAAATAGCAGCAGTAACAGCCGAGATGGGCTCTATGAACAATGTGTGGGCTTATTGGCCATCTCCTGCCTGCTGTCCTCCTCCCGCCCCATTCTGTTCTTGAAAGCCTGTCGGGCCTGGTTAGTGCTCACACTTTGTCAGGACCGCGACGCTCTCTGAGGGGCCGAGGCTTGCACACACAGCAGGGCTGGGCGGGCTGCAGCCCCTGGAGGGGTCTGGAGATGGGGAGGGGTAGGCAGCCCATGCAGTGGGAAGCTAGCTTACCGGTGTCCAGTCCCAGGGGGACTGCCACTGACCCCCGGGTGACCATCAGATGAGTGACATCCCCGTACATCCTTGGGCTCCTCATGTGTAAAGAAAAGGAGTTTTCTTACTGTCATTGAAAACCTCCTATGCACCCGGTTTCCTAAAATTGAATTTGTGGAGCAAGCCTGGGAAGTTCTCCATTGTACAGAGACTGTGGCTCAGACAGGGAAAGAGACCCCGGCTAGGGAGAGTTATAAATAGGATTTAGCCCACGGCCGCCTGACTGCAGACCTCCACTGTCTAACACGAGGGGCTGGGCTGGATCAGAGGTTTGCAAAATGTTTGTAGTGGAGGGAAGCTTTGTTCAAACAAAATCTCACCCAGAAATGCTTTATAGAAAACAGATCAAAGCAGAGTGGACCCGACTGAAGCGGAGTCGGGGTGGGCGAGCGGGGGGTCGGTGGGGCGGGCCTTCCCCCATCCCTCCTTCCCACCCTGCAGCCAACAGGGCTCCACTGGGGGACTTCTGGGGTCAAAGCTTCCCCAGGGTGAGGCTCACCTGGAGGATGTGACAGCAGCCACTTGGGGTCACTCGGAGGGGTGTGTGACCTGAAAGTTCATGAGTCCAACCTTCCCAGCTGGGAGGGACACAGGCTTCGCAGGGCTCCCCAGTTCACACCCGAGTGTCCCTGCCGGCCTCTCCATAGGTGACCCCGGGCCTGTGGATTATCCAGGCTGGGCCTCCTCCAGTCACCTCCTCCAGAGGGGCTGGACAGGGCAGCTCAGAGTCACTGCCATTTGACCCTCTGATGTTAGAAATAGGGACTTGGAGAGGGTCTTGATTCTCCACCCTCCCATACCTTCATCCACACTGTGCATGGCTCACTGTGGACTGGCACGTGCTCAGAGGAAGCCTGGGCAGGCCCCTACGTGGGGCAGGAACAGGGCCATGAAGAGGGTGTGGCCCGCATGCCTGGGGGATGTCAGGATGTGGGCAGGGGTATCCCCTGGGCTGGCACTGGAGCCCATGTCAGCAGGCTCTGGAGATGAGGGACGAATTCCAGAAAAGAGCCCCCAGGCCCAGGGAATGGGGTATGGGCTCTGAGAGAGATGAGGGGGCTGGGAGAGGGGACGAGGGACCCTCGGGTAGACAGTCTGTCCCTGCAGGGGGTCAGATTGGTCTCAGAAAGGTCATATTTGGAGAACAATTAAATCCCTCCTAAAGCAGGCTTAATAGTTTTTCTTCTGGAGCTGGGTTTGGGGTGGGTCTCCCTCTCCACCCCCTCCCAAAACCCTCCCCTGACAAATATCTGAGCTCCAAGTTTCCATTCCTCGCTCTGACTGCTCCTTCCACTTCATTTCTCCACCAAGTGGTCTTTGGCTTGTCAGAACACCACCACCCACCCCAGAACCCAGTCCTGACCCACACGCACCTGGGACCTGGGAATCCCGGGTTCTAGTCCCAGCAGTGCCTCTGCCTGTTCTACCCCTGCCTCAGTTTCCTCACCTGCACGTTGACGGTGTTGGGAGAGTGTCCCTGGGCCTGGATGACTCTGGAAGTCTGCGACTTAAAGCGACTTGAAGTCGGAGTCTGTGCTCTCCTGTGCCCCTTCCCCGTTCCAGCTGGCGCCCTGATCAGTAGGAAGGAGGCCAAGGAGCCGCCAGGATTGCACGCTGCCTCTGCCATCAGTCACTCTGGGTGGACTCTGAAAAGCCCATTTGGTTTATTAACACAAACACTCTTGGCATAAGCCTGGGAATGGCAAATTGGATGGGCGTTCACGGAAGTCAGGGGATGTGTTTATCACCTCCTGCTCCATCACCTATCGCTGCTCCTGGCAGCCGGGGAATGGCCAAGCCTGGTTGCGGGGAGAAGCAGGGGTCAACGAAATCACCTCCAGAAAGCCACTTGTGCTTGACTGCAGGCTGCTATCTGCCCAGTGGCCAGGGGCCAGCTCTCTGATCTCGGTTCTACAGCCGGCTGACCAGTGCATGACCTTGGGAAAAGTCCTTCTCCTATCTTGGCCTCAGTGAGCAGGGCCTCGAGGAACTGCAGGAATAGCCTGGACTGTGGCGTCAGATCCTTCCCTGCCGGAGGCTGGCTGAGCGACCACGGACACCACCTCCCTCTGCTCCCTCCACCGCTGAGTCTCACGTTCCTCAACTGAAAAGTGTGGATCTTGATTCTCTCCTTATTCATTAGCCATTTATAATAAGCACTTCCTCTGTGCTGAGAACCACGTTGGAGCTTCAAATATAATAATAGTAGTAGTGATAATAATAGTAATAGTAGCTAAATATGTCGAGCACTTTGTGTACTCTCTTTGTACAGTGTATTAGTCCGTTTTCACACTGCTGATAAAGACATACCCGAGGCCAGGCCCATTGGCTCACTCCTGTAATCCCAGCACTTTGAGAGGCCGAGGTGGGTGGATCACCTGAGGTCAGGAGTTCGAGACCAGCGTGGCCAACATGGAGAAACCCTATCTGTACTAAAAATATAAAAATTAGCTGGGTGTGCATGCCTGCAATCTCAGCTACTCTGGTGGCTGAGGCAGGAGAATCACTTGAACCAGGGAGGCAGAGGTTTCAGTGAGCTGAGATGGTGCCATTGCACTCCAGCCTGGGTGACAGAGTGAAACTGTCTCAAAAAAAAAAAAAAAAAAAAAAAAAAAAAAAAGACATACTGTAGACTGGGAAGAGAAAAAGGTTTCATTGAACTTACAGTTCCATATGGCTGGGAAGCCTTAGACTGATGGTGGGAGATGAAAGGCCGGGCACAGTGGCTCACACCTGTAATCCCAGCACTTCGGGAGGCTGAGGCAGGTGGATCATGAGGTCAGGAGATCAAGACTATCCTGGTGAACACGGTGAAACCCCATCTCTACTAAAAATACAAAAAATTAGCTGGGCGTGGTGGTGGGCACCTGTAGCCCCAGCTACTCGGGAGGCTGAGGCAGGAGAATGATGTGAACCCTGGGGGCAGAGCTTGCAGTGAGCAGAGATCGTGCCACTTCACTCACCCCAGCCTGGGCAACAGAGCAAGACTCCGTCTCCAAAAAAAACCAAACCAAACAAACAAAAAAACCAAAAGGCACTTCTTACATGGTGGCAGCAAGAGAAAATGAGGAAGAAGCAAAAGCGGAAACTCCTGATAAACCCATCAGATCTTATGAGACTTTTTACTCTCATGAGAATAGCATGGGAAAGACCGGCCCGCATGATTCAGTTACTTCCCCCTTGGTCCCTCGTCCTTCCCACAACACATGGGAATTCTGGGAGATACCATTCAAGTTGAGATTTCAGTGGGGACACAGCTAAACCATATCATATAGTAAGTAATTTAACCCTCAAAACAATGCAATGAGACAGGTACTGTCCATAGCCCCATTTCACAGATAAGGATGCTGAAGCACACTAGGTTATGAGTTCTAATGAGGATGATGGCACAGGTGACATGATGCCATCACCACTGTCAACGTCTTGGAGGGGTTGTTGTGGGAGCTGTGGGCTGCAAAGCACAGTGAGGTCAGTTCCACCTAACGAGATCAGGAAAAGCTCAGGGAGAAGGTGGCATTGAGTTGTGGCCAGGGGGTGGATGGTCACCCCTGAGACAGAAGGGGCTGGGAAGAGGGCATTACAGGCAGAGGGAACAGTGTGTGCCAGGGTCAGCGCAGTGTGTCTGGGACCAGCAAGTGTTTGGTAGGAACAAGTTCTGAGAGGAGAGAGACCTGAATGTGGCTGAGACATATCGTCTTCAGAGCATCTCTGCAAAGATTCAAGGGGGCAGTTCCCACCCAGCGTGGAGCACCATGTCCAGGATTGGAATTTGATGCCCTTTCTTCTCTCTGACTCCCAAGACTGTGGCACACTGAGGATGGGATGGGTACTTTGAGCTCTTCAGGAGGGGCACGTGGCAGAGGAACACTGCTTCTTGGGAGGAACTGGGCTTTTCAGAGCCTTCTGGGCAGAAAGAAGTGGGCCGGGCTCCTTTACCTGGAAGATGAGGGTCCTGTTAAGCTGGGAGCCATTTGCATTAATTAATTGCCTTCTTTTGGTCCATTAATCTTGACAGCAGTGCGTGCCTGTTCCTGCCTGCTGGGTGCTGGGAGAGGCGAGATTTGTCCTCACTGCACCTCAAGAGGCAGTTCCTCCTTGGAGAGCCAGGTCTTGGGAAAAAGGTGAGGGCACCTGGGGCCATGGAAGGATGTCGTGGTCTTGGAATCAGGCTGGCTCCAGCCTTATTGCCATTTTCCCAATGAGGAAACTGCAGTTTGGTTGGAGTGACTTGTTCAAGGTCATGCAACAGCTGTGGTAGAGTGAGGGGTGGCATCGAGTCCCCCAGAGCCAGGTCTGTTCCCCTGCACCAGAAATCCCTACACAGCCAGCTGCTCTTCTACAGAGGCTGAGGGACCTGTCCCTGTGCCCTCCCCTCTCTCCTGCCTTTCTTCCCCTCTCCACCCTTCCCTCCTGTGTTCTCCTCCTCCCCCCACCTCACACATCTGTTTCCAGTCTCCCCATTCCCCAAGCCCCTGGACCAGAGGGGAGCTCAACACTGCCCGCCCAGGCTTTGTCTGCGAGGACGAGCAAGCAGGGAATGTAGGTCAGGGAGATGAATCGTGCATTGGAGGTGGGTATGTGGATGAGGGAGGGGCTCCCGCGCCTGGCCGTGAGGGCTGCATCCTCTGGAACACTCAAGAGCAGAAGGTGGAGGACTGGCCCCCACCCAGTGGGATCTGTCTCTCCCAGCAGAAGCAAGGGAGTGGGTAGAGAACTCATTCTGAGGTTGCCTGCCTGTCCTTTGAGCACCTCCAGTATCCATCTACTTCTCACAACCATCTCAGGGGCTCTGCTCAGCCCTGTCCCTTTGTGCACTAGGACCCCATAAATGTCTCCTCACTCATCCTCCTTGATGCTGTCGAAGCAGTCTCTCTAAATCTGACCACACCCCTGCCTTGCTCCCACCCCTTCCATCGCTCCCCATCACCTGTTGGACTTGAAGTTGGAGATCTCAGCTTGGCAAAGCCCTCCCTCTGGGATCAGATTCCTCCCGCCTTCAGCCTTGCCCCATCTCTCAGCCCCTGCCCTTGTGCACCCATATGTCATACTTGCAGTTCCACAGTAGGGCACACACTTGCTCCCTGGAGCATCAGCTCTGGGTCCAAATCTCAGGTCTGCCACTTACAGGCTGAGGGCTGGGCAAATCATTGACCCCAATATGCCCTTGTTTCCCTATCTATAAATTGAGGAGCTCTGCTCAGATGTGAAGAGCTCTCATGGCACCCAGCAGCATGGAAAGGAGGTGCAATCACAGGGCTATTTATTGCTGCTGCCACTGCTGTTGTTGTTACTATTATTAGCCCCAGGGATGGCCAGCCTGGATGCCCCCAAAGGCAGAGACCCATTTTATTTCCATCTTTGATTCTGCCCAGTGCTTGGCACACAGCCACGCATTCAGTAAGTTTTCAATGAATGCCGAGTGAACAAATCAGTGAGTGGGGAAGGATCTATTCTCTGGGAACCCACAATCTGATAGGGAGCGGACACACCTCAGACCTCAGGACCTCCCAGGCAGACAAGGGAGGCAGGTTGCACTCATATACAAACGTTGTGGAGTTTCCAAAGGTGTCACTATTAGACTCTTTGGTGCCCACAATGTACCAGTGGGTCTGAAATAAAATCAGCCCACAACAGCTCTGGGGGCAAAGAAATTCATGAGGACCCACCTGGTGTGTAGCACAAGCAGGTTTGGGGAGCCATCACTGCTGTCTTTTGCATCTGCCTGCTGGTTCTATGAGGGTGACCCCGGCCGCCTGTCACAACCCCTCTGCTCTTGAGTGGTCTCTGCTGGGGAGCAGGAAAAGGGAGGTCAACTAATGTTCCTTGACAGCCTCCAGGCCAGGGAGTCAAGGTTGGCTGCCTTTTAAATCTTCCTGATTGCCCAGCCCCTGCCTTCCAGAGGTGTCTGTCCTGACATCCTCCCACAAGCCCAGGTGGCTTCAGCCTCCACTTCAGCAACCCCCCAACCCCCTAAATCCATACTCACATATCCTGAGCCAGGAGCATGCTCACCTGCCGTCTCCTTGAACAACAGCCTTTCTGGGTGACGGCAGGAGCTCCATTTTACATTTGGGAAACTGAGTCACAGATGCAGTGACTTGCCCAAGGCCACACAGCCAGCCGTCAGCATAGCTGGGACTGGAACCAAGAAAAAGTCCCCACCCACTTCTCAGTGTCCTGCACCCTTCAACTCTGGAGATGTCATGGAGGTTTTCCTGCCTCAGTTTATCCATCTGCGGAGGCGCTCTTCCTCTGATCTCTGCTGTCCTCTCTGGGCTCTGCAGGGTTAATCTGGGCCAGCTCCAGGAGCACCTGGGACAAGAGGTGCTATAAATAGAGTTTCTGTGGCAGGTTGCCATCAGCCACCCTTGGGCTCCAGGGCACAATTCTGGTGCCAGCTCTTAGCCAGGCTGGGATCACTGCTGGCAGCTCAGCCTCTTAGTAGTTTGTTTGTCTGGGACATCTCTCAAAGGACAGTATGTCGTATGTGGTGTCCTCTTTTCTCGTAGTGGAAATCTCTTTTCTCTGATGCTTTTTCAGCCTCTTCTTCCCCAGCGAGGCTGGGTGGAGAGGATGACGTTGGCTGTCACATCGGGCAGAGTGTGCAAATCATCTAGGCCTCAGCTTCCACAGGTGGAAAATGGAGCCACACATCCTAAATGGTGTCCCCAAGGATATCAGGTTGTAATCCCTGGAAACTGCAAATGTGACCTTATTTGGAAAAAGGGTCTTAGTGGATGTGATTAAGTTGAGGATCTCAAGATGGGGGGACTACCCTGGACTATCAGGGTGAGCCCTAAATGCTATCACCAGCATCCTTGTAGTAGGGAGGCGGAGGGGGTTTAACACACACAGAGCGAAAGGCGCTGTGACATGGAGGCAGAGGTTGGAGTGACACAGCCGTAAGCCGAGGAACACTGGCCACTGAACACTGACCGAAGTTCCAAGGGGCAGGGAATGCGTTCCCCTTCTGCAGCCTCTGGAGAGGGTGTGGCCCTGCTGGCACCTTGAATTTGGCCAAGGTATGTTAATTTCAGGCTCTGGACTCCAGAACTGTGAGAGAATGAATTTGTGTTAAGTCACTCAGTTTGTGGTGATACATTAAGCAGCTTCAAGAAGCTAATACTTTGTTTATAAAGATGTGGCTAGAGGTTCCTGAGAGAGAAGGGAGACTGAGGCCCAGGAGTTGTATGGAAGAGGGGAACAGGGACCTTAGGGCCATGGAAGTATGACGTTTGTGCCTAAAGGGGCTTGGTTGGCACAGACTGGGCTCAATGGGGGAGCAATGAACACATTCATCAAAGGTGAAAAAAGCTTCTTTAGTGTACGTCCCCTCCCTCCCTCAATCCTCCCCTCTCCTCCCCTCCCCTGTTCTCCTCATCCCCTCCCTTCCTCTCCACTCCCCTCCCTTCTCTGTGTAGTGGCAGGTGATACAGGGCAGAGTTTCTCAGACATGGTGCGTATTACAATCTCCTGGGAAATTTTAAAAGTCTTGATGCCTAGACTGCACCGAAGCCTTATTCAATTGGAGTCTCTGTGGTGGAACATAGACATTAGTACTCTTGCTTTTTTTTTTTTTTTTAAGAGACAGAGTCTTGCCCTGTTGCCCAAGCTGGAGTGCAGTGGCACAATCACAGTTCACTGCAGCCTTGACCTCAGCTCAAGCGATCCATTCTTGGCTTAATTTTTTTTACAGTTTTTGTAGAGATAGAGCTGGTCTCGAGCTCCTGGCATCAGGCAATTCTCCCACCTCGGCCTCTCAAAGTGTTGGGATTACAGGTGTGAGCCAACATGCCCAACTAGTACTTTTACTTTTTAAAGCACTACAGGCGATCCCAGCACACAGCCAACGTTGAGAACCCTGGGTCTAGGATTTGAGAGTCAGGCACCTGGTTCTAGCCCTGCTGTGTTCAGCCTCGCTTGGTGGAGTGGATGTTGGTTGCTTTGACTGCTCATGATCTGCATCTCCTTCCTAAGGGGCAGCACCCTGGCTTCCCTTCAGCAGCCCTCCCTCGCCAACTCACAGTCCACGCGAGGTAGATGGGACTAATCCCCCTTCCCTGGTCCCAGGAGTGGGCAGGCGACCCAGGCTTGAACAACCAGCACACCCCATCCTCTCTGGCTACAGAGATTGGCCAAAGAGGACACACAACTTAAGTCACTTCGATTAGTGTCCACCTTAGGACTGTGGCTGTGGTTATTGGCAACAAGCTGTGCTCTTTCTGTGAAGGCTGCTGAGCTAGGGGATTGAGCCTGCAGCTGCTGGCGACTGCCAGGTTGAGAGAGTATGGTCAGCACAGAGAAGAGCAGAGCTGAGAGGCAGAGAGAGATCAGAGCGGATGACTCATGTGAACCCCTGGATCCAGCGGATCCTGACAATGTTCTCCTGGGCATCTCAGCTATGTGAGCCAGTTATTTCTGCTTTTGTTTGTTTAACTTAGTTTGAGTTGAGTTTCTGACATTTTGCAATAAAAGAGTCTGGACTAAAACACTATATGACCTTGGACAAGTCTCCCTCGGGTCTCTGCTGCCTGTGTATAAAATGGCTAGGTCAGCCGGGCACGGTGGCTCACGCCTATAATCCCAGCACTTTGGGAGGCCAAGGCGGGTGGATCACGAGGTCAAGAGATCGAGACCATCTTGGCCAACACAGTGAAACCCCGTCTTTACTGAAAATACAAAAATTAGCTGGGCATGGCGGTACGCACCTGTAGTCCCAGCTACTCAGGAGGCTGAGGCAGGAGAATCGCTTAAACCCGGGAGGCGGAAGTTGCAGTGAGCCGAGATCGTGCCATTGCACTCTAGCCTGGTGACAGAGCAAGACTCTGTCTCAAAAAAAACAAAACAAAACAAAACAAAAACTGGCTAAGTCAGTTAGTCATTCTCCAGTGTCCCTTCCAGCCCTTACATGCCATGCCTCACCTCTCCACCTAGCTCCTGGACAAGGAGCTATCTCTGGCTACATCAGGGTGAGCATAGCTCTGGTAGTCCTTGTGAGGCCAGGGGTGCTATGGGAGGCTGTGGGCAGCATGGGGCTTTGTAAACTGGAGGTGTGACTGGAAAAGGGGGGCAGAGGGACATGGTTACAGGGGCCCAGGAAATGTCCCAGCTATCCCAATGAAGAACTGCGCCATTGCTGCCTATGGCCTCTGCCTAGATGTAGATTCCATTGGTAGCCAGTGCCTGTTAGAGATCCTTCATCCAAGTGAAAACTCTTTTGGGGTGTCCATTTGGCCGTAAGTAGACCAGTAGAAATACATAAGGCACTGAAGTTGTCTGTCACCTTGACCAGTTTCTGATGATGAAGGCTGGTGGGAAAGTGGAGAAACATGCTTTGGAGTCTGTGGCGGACGTCATTCTGATTTCAGCTCTGTCATTCCTGTGTCGCCTGGGGCAGGTGCCTCAACCTCTCTCAGCTATCCGTCCTTCTAGGCCTGCCTCCGTGCCATCACTGGCCAGGGAGATAAAATAGACTGGCCAGACGTGGGTCATGTGCCCACCCCTGTGGTGGGGAGGGGCTTTGGCCTCACCCCATCACAGACCCATCATAAAGCAGAGCATGGTGCTGTTCCCCAAAGGAGAAGGAGATGGTGGGCAGGTGAAACAATAAGTGCCCCCCTGCCCACAGCAAGGCAGGGGCTGACACCCCAAAGGGGGTGTTGAGGATAAAGCATGTGTGTGTGTGTGTGCATGTGAACAAGTGTATGTGTGTGTGCGCATGCGTGTGTGTGTGTGTGTGAACACCTGGCACACAGCAGGAGCTCAGGAAGTGCTTGCTGACCTGGCTGCTGGTCAGTGGGAAGAAGGTGTCAGGGCCAGGATGATGGCATTGCGTAGTTTGTCTCAGAGGACAGTTTGGGTTCCCAGTAAATATATATTTTTTTAAATTTATTTATTATTATTATTATACTTTAAGTTCTAGGGTACATGTGCATAACGTGCAGGTTTGTTACATATGTATACTTGTGCCATGTTGGTGTGCTGCACCCATCAACTCGTCAGCACCCATCAACTCGTCATTTACATCAGGTATAACTCCCAATGCAATCCCTCACCCCTCCCCCTTCCCCATGATAGGCCCCGGTGTGTGATGTTCCCCTTCCAGAGTCCAAGTGATCTCATTGTTCAGTTCCCACCTATGAGTGAGAACATGCGGTGTTTGGTTTTCTGTTCTTGTGATAGTTCGCTAAGAATGATGGTTTCCAGCTGCATCCATGTCCCTACAAAGGACATAAACTCATCCTTTTTTATGGCTGCATAGTATTCCGTGGTGTATATGTGCCACATTTTCTTAATCCAGTCTGTCACTGATGGACATTTGGGTTGATTCCGGGTCTTTGCTATTGTGAATAGTGCCACAATAAACATACATGTGCATGTATCTTTATAGCAGCATGATTTATAATCCTTTGGGTATATACCCAGTAATGGGATGGCTGGGTCATATGGTACATCTCCCAGTAAATATTAAGCTGCTCCCAGCCCCTAACTCCAGCCAGCAGACAGCCCGCCTGAGGAGAGGTGGGTGGCTGTCAGTGCCTCCCTCTTTCCCCACCCAGCAGGCGGGCAGCAGAGCCAAGCGTGGGAGAAGCTGGAGGCTGGTCTGTCAGGCTCAGCGTCTTTGGAACCCCTCATCCAGGCCCCTGCTGACTATACTTTCAAGCTTGTGGCCTGCCACCTCCCTCTCAGCTCCTCTGTGGTGGCTGTCATGCCTCCTGATGGGGGCCCAGAAGCACTTGCTGCCCTCCCGACATATCCTCTGGGGACCCAACATCTCCTCCGTGGAACTGGAGGCTCCTGATATTAGGGCCTCCAGGTCACCTTCACACTCTGCCTCCCCAGTGTAGAGTCCCCAGGGGTCATGATCACAGGCTTTGGGGAAGGACAGATCTCAGTTCACCTCTCAGCCCTGCTATTCACTGGCTGAGCAATTTGGGGCAAGTTGCTGGACTCTCTTTCCCCTCTATATAAAATAAGGGTAATCATATTTCCTCCTGCAGGATTTTGTCAGGATGAATGAGGACAATGTGGGTAAAGCACTTGGCCTTTGCTCCATAGATGTTACCTGCACTCCCTAAAGTCCTGTTGTATGTTCTTGAACTGTTTTGTGCAGTTTTGTCTTGGCGTTGAACCAGCCAGGATCACTGAAATCTCTCGCAAATTGTCCCTCGAACCTCAGAGAAGTTTTCCAGGGCACCCCAGAAGGTACCAGAAATTGGCTGAATGAGACAGAAATAGACTTAGTTTTCCCAGGAAAGAAATGTATCCTGCTGGCTTCCATTTCCCACCACGCGCCGAAGCTGGTCCCAGAGTAGGAGCCAATAAATGTAGGTCCTTTCCTGCTTTGGTGAATCTGCCCTCCAGGATGCACTGAGTTACTGTGCTAGAAATGAGAATCCTCAGACGGCCTTGAGGAGCTCCCCATCCAGTTATTTTCACCCCTAAGTCAGGGATTATTGGCCTGAGCCCCAGGGCCTCCGGTCCAGGGCCATGACTTGAGTGGAAACCAATTTATGAGGGGGTCTTTTAATTTTATAATCAGCACGGTGCTTGACTGCTTGCCGTTAGGGAGCAAGGAGGTGATCTGCACAGGATTAAAGCATGATTCCTGGGAACAATGCTTTCTAGGCCTGCTCCTTCCCTGGGTCAAGGGCCTCACTGTTCTGGACTCCTGTTGGCTGCCTGGTTGGAATATTCTTCTCCATTGTATAGATGAGTAAACTGAGGCCTAGAGAAG
Organism: Chlorocebus sabaeus; assembly: GCF_047675955.1. NCBI lineage: Eukaryota > Metazoa > Chordata > Mammalia > Primates > Cercopithecidae > Chlorocebus > Chlorocebus sabaeus. The sequence goes on along the minus strand of NC_132923.1, from coordinate 119,160,819 downwards.
TTAGATAACACAAGCCTTGCCCAATCATGTAGACTGTTAGTGATGTTGCTGGGACTAGAACCTGAGCTTCCTGACTTCTGGTTTGGGGCTGTCTACTCACAGGTCTGCTAGCAGATGGGAATTGTGGCCAGGATTGCTTCTTTCCCTTCCTTCCTTCCTTCCTTCCTTCCTTCCTTCCTTCCTTCCTTCCTTCCTTCCTTCCTTCCTTCCTTCCTTCCTTCCTTCCTTCCTTCCCTCTTTCTTTTCTTTCTTCTTTCTTTTTTTCTTTCTTATTTTTTTAAAAATAAAAGATTATTAAATTTTGGCCGGGCGCGGTGGCTCACGCCTGTGATCCCAGCACTTTGGGAAGCCGAGGCGGGCGGATCACAGGGTCAGGAGATCGAGACCATGGTGAAACCTCGTCTCTTCTAAAAATAGAAAAAATTAGCTGGGCGCAGTGGCGGGCGCCTGTAGTCCCAGCTGCTCAGGAGGCTGAGGCAGGAGAATGGCGTGAACCCGGGAGGCGGAGCTTGCAGTGAGCCGAGATTGCGCCACTGCACTCCGGCCTGGGCGACAGAGCGAGACTCCGTCTCAAAAAAAAAAAAAAAAAAAAAAAAAAAAAGATTACTAAATTTAAAAAATTTGTAGTAATGCAAGAGAAAACAAAAAAGAACATGAGTCACTATTCTTGTATCATATAAAATAGACTTTAAACCAACATCAGTAGAAAAGGACAAAGAAAAGCAGTACATAATGATAAAGTGTTCAATTCAACAAGAAGCTTAACTATCCTAGCTATATATACACCCAACACTGGAGCACCCAGATTTGTGAAACAATTACTTCTGGACCTAAGAAAAGACTCTGATAGCCACACAATAATGGTGGAGAACTTCAACATCCTACTGACAGCATTAGACAATTGTTGAGGCAGAAAGCTAACAAAGACATTTAAATTTTACACTAGGTCAATTGGACTTAGTAGACATTTACAGAATATTCCACCCAATAGCCACAGAGTATACATTTTTCTTATATGTACACAGAACATACTCTAAGATTGACCACATACTCAGTCATAAAGCAAGTCTCAATAAATTAAAAAAAAAAAAAAAAGAAACCATACCAGACACCCTCTTAGACCACAATGGAATAAAAGTAGAAATCAATACCAAGAGGAAGTCTCAAAACCACACAAATACAAGGAAACTGAACGACTTGCTCCTGAATGACTTTTGGGTAAAAAAACTAAATTAAGGCAGAAATAAAAAAAAATTCTTTGAAACAAACGAAAATAGAGACACAACATACCAAAACCTGTTGGGATGTCAAAAACAGTGTTAAGAGGAAAGTTTATAGCATTAAATGCCTACATCAAGAAGACAGAAAGACTCCAGATTAACAACCTAATCTCACACTGAAAGGAGCTAGAAAAACAAGAATAAACCTAAAGCTAGCAGAAGAAAAGTAATAACTAAACTCAGAACAGAACTAAATGAAATTGAGGCCACCCAAAAATGTACAAAAGATCAACAAAACAAAAAATTGGTTCTTTGAAAGGATAAACAAGTTTGATAGACTGCTAGCTAGATTAGCAGAGAACAAGAGAGAAGACCCAAATAAGCACAATCATAAATCACAAAGGTGACATCACAACTGATCCTACAGAAATGCAAAAGATCTTTGGAGACTAAAATGAACATCTCTATGCACACAAACTAGAAAATCTAGAGGAAATGGATAAATTCCTAAAAACACACAACCTCCCAAGATTAAGTCAGGAAGAAACAGAAATCCTGAACAGACCAACCATGAGTAATGAAACTGAATCAGTAGTTTAAAAAAAAACAAAAAAAACAGAAACAAACAAAAAAAACCAAAAAAACATCCGACCAACCAAAAAAAGTCCTGGACTGTATAGATTCACAGCTGAATTCAACTAGGCATACAAAGAGGAGCTGGTACCAATCCTACCGAAACTATTTCAAAAAATTGAGGAGGCGTGATTTCTCCCTAACTCATTCTGTGAAACCAATATTGTCCTGATACCAAAATCTGGCAAAGACACAACAAAAAAGAGGAAACTACAAGCCAGTATCCCTGATGAACATGGACACAAAAATCCTCAACAAAATACTAGCAAACTGAATCCAGCAGCACATCAAAAAATTAATTCACCATGATCAGGTGGGCTTCATTCCTGGATGCAAGGATGGTTCAGTATATGCAAATCAATAAATGTGATTCACCACATACACATATTTAAAAACAAAAACCATATGATCATCTCAGTAGACACAGAAAAAGCATTTGATAAACTCCAACATTCCTCATCAAACTAGGCATCAAAGGAACATTCCTCAAAATAATAGGAGCCATCTATGGTCATGGCCAACATCATACTGAATGGGTAAAAGCTGGAAGCATTATTCTTAAGAAATGAAACAAGAGAAGTACGTCCATTTTCACTACTCCCATTCAACATAGTTATGGAAGTCTTAGCCAGAGCAATCAGTCAAGAGAAAGAAAGAAAAGGCATCCAAATAGGAAAAGAGGAAGTCAAATTCTTCCTCTTCTCTGGTGATATGATTCTATACCTAGAGAATACTAAAGATTCTGCCAAAAGACTCCTAGACCTGATAAACGACTTTAGCAAAGTCTTAGGATACAAAATCAGTGTACAAAAACCAGTAGCGTTTCTATACACCAATACCGTTCAAGCTGAGAAACAAATCAAGAGTGCAATCCCACTTAGCAACAGCCACACAAAAAATAAAATACTTAAGAATACATCTAACCAAGGAGGTGAAAGATCTCTATGAAGAGAACTATAAAACATTGCTGAAAGAAAACATAGATGGAACAAACAGATGGAAAAACATTCCATGCTCATGGATTGGAAGAATTAATATCATCAGGATGTTCACATTGCCCAAAGCAATACAGATTCAATGCTATTCTTACCAAATTGCCAACATCATTTTTCACAGAAAAAATGTTCTAGAATTCATTTGGAACTAAAAAAAGAAACCAAATAGCTAAGACAATCCTAAGCAAAAACAATAAAGCTGGAGACATTACATTACCCGACATCAAACTATACTGCAAGGTTACAGTAACCAAAACAGCATTGTACTGGTAAAAAAAAAAAAAAAAAAAAAAAAAAAAAAAAAAAAAAGGCATAGTCTGGAACAGAATGGAGACCTCTGAAATAAAGTCGCACATCTACAACCAACTGATATTTGACAAAGTCAACAAAAACAAACAATGAAGAAAAGAGGAAAAAGTACCCTATTTAATAGATGGTGTTGGGAAAACTGGCTAACCATATACTGAAGAATGAAACTGGATCCTTATTGCTCATCATATACAAAACTCGAGATGGATTAAAGACTTAATATAAGACCCCAAACTATAAAAATCCTAGAAGAAAACCTAGGAAATGCTCTTCTAGACATTGGCTTAGACAAAGAACTTATGATAAAGACCCCAAAAACAAATGTGACAAAATTAAACACAGACAAATGGGACTTAAACTAAAGAGCACAGAAAAAAAAAAAAAAAAAAAACCAAAAAAAAAAAACTATCAATAGAGTAAACAAACAACCTAAAGAATGGGAGAAAATATTTGCAAACTATGCACCCAACAAAGGTTTAGTATCCAGAATCTATAGGAACTGAAATCAGCAAGAAAAAGAAGTAACTCAATTAAAAAGTAGACAAAGGACATTAACAGACACTTCTCAAAAGAAGACATACAAGCAGCCAATAAATGTATGAAAAAATGCTCAACATCACTAATCATCAGAAAAATGCAAATCAAAACCACAATAAGATACCATCTCACATCAGTCAGAATGGCTACTATTAAGAAGTCAAAAAAATACCAGATATTGGTGAAATGAGAATATAGTGTATACACTATTGGTGCGAGTGGAAATTAGTTCAGTTCTTTTGGAAAGCACTTTGGAGATTTCTCAAAGAACAAAAAATCAAATTACCATTCAACCCAGCAATTTCATTACTGGGTATATACCCAAGGGAAAATAAATAATTCTACTAAAAATATACCTGTGCTCATATGTTTATCACAGCACTGTTCACAGTAGCAAAGACATGGAATCAACCCAGGTGCCTATCAAAGGTGGATCGGATAAAGAAAATGTGTACCATGGAATACTATGTGACCATAAGAAAGATAAAATCATGTCCTTTGCAGCAATACGGATGCGGCTGGAGGACATTATCCTAAGTGAATTAGCACAGAAACATAAAACCAAATATGGCATGTTCTTACTTACAAGTTGGAGCTACATAAGTTGGAGTACACATGGACACATAGATGGAAACAATAGATACTTGGATTCCAAAAAGGGGGAGAGGGCATGAGGGGGTAAACGTTGAAAAACAACCTATTAGGTCCTATGTTTGCTACTTGGGTGATGGGATATTGGAAGCCCAAACCTCAGCATCATGTAGTATACTCATGCAACAAACTTGCACATGTATCCCCTGAATCTAAAATTAAAAGTTTAAATAAATTGATAAAAATTGTGGTAAAATACATATTACATAAAATTTACAATCTTAACCATTTTAGGTGTACAGTTCAGTAGTGTTTAGTATATTCACATTGCTGTGCAACCGCTCTCCAGAACTCCTCATTTTGCAAAACTGAAATTCTGTAACCATTGAATAACTTCACATTTTCCTCCCCTTCCCCCCAGCCCCCGGCAACTACCATTCCATTCGCTGTCTCTATGAATTGAATACAATAGGTACCTCATATGAGTGGAATCAAACAATATTTATCTTTTTCTGACTGGCTTATTTAACTCAGCACAATGTCTTCAAGTTTCATCCATGTTGTAGCCTCTGTCAGAATTCTCTTCGTTTTTAAGGCTGAACAATATTCCATTGTATGTATGTTCCACATTTTATTTAGTCATCATCTATCCATCTACCAACACTTTAGTTGCTTGGCCAGGACTTTTGAATTCTGTCTCCACGACTTCTTAGCTGTACAGCTTGGACAAATGACTTAACCTCTTTGTGCTTTTTTTCCCTCCTCTTTCAAGCGCAGATAACAATAGTATCTTCCTCATGTGATTGGTAATCATTTTTGGAGATACTGTTGGCATCTGCCCAGATTCTCTGGTTCCCTTTTACTGGTTATGTGTGCCCAGCCCCTAGTTGCTGGAGGTGTTGCTGCTAAAAGCACAACTACCTCTAGCAGGTGGCCCTTGGGTGACTAGAGCTACTAGCTTGGGGCTATCAGGGAGGTGATGACCTTGCCCCCAGAGGTGGCCAGTGGACATGACTGCATGGGGAAGGGTGAGTATCCTTGTGTAGGGGATACAGGAACCCAACTCCCTTGTCTTCAGGTGGGACACACTCTACAATGCAATTATGTTCCTGAACTCCCTGTGGGATCAGGATCAGGCTAAGGCTAGACTTTGTCTGAACTGCGTCTTTGGTTAATTTCTTGCTGTTCTCTTCCTATTTCCCTTACCTCCTTACAGATTTCTCTTGGGAGCGTTCTTTGAAAAAAAGTCCCTTACACACAAATTCCCATTCAAGGTTCTGCTTCTAAAAACCTAACCTAATAGCTACCATTTTATTGAACACTTACTCTATGCCAGACAGCATTCTAAACATTCTAAGCACTCCACAAATTTAATCTTTTCACACATAGGCACTATGAAGAAGAGTCCATAACGTATATAAATATTCCAGTAAAAGTTAACTCTTGAAAGAGACTACCAGTAAGTCAGCCAAAAGACAAGAGGCTCTCTCTGCCATGTGAAGACACAGCAAGAAGGCAGCTGTCTGCAAGCCAGCAAGGGAGCCCACACCAGCAACCAAACTTTGATCCTGGACTTTCTAGTCTCTTGAAATGTGAGAAAGAAATTTCTGTTGCTGAAGTCCAACAAAAAGAGAAACCTCAACGTAGCTCTTATTACCATTATTGCTGCTCCAGTTGTTGGCTGGTCTGTCTGTACTAAAGAGGGAGCTGGTCCAGGGGGAAAGGAGAAAGGAAAATGAGAACCATAGAGTCTTATTAAGAAGAGGTCTTAGCAACAGAAAGATCATACAATCTCATATATTTCCAATTGGAAAGAGAAAGCAAAACAATCCACTAACAGCATGAGGTTGAGCATAACAATCTCTTTAGGCCTGTTTTCCCATCTATGAAATGTTGGTCTAGATAAAAGAATAGACATAGATTTCATCTTAGGAGTCCACTGTGATCAATTAGTAGTGGCTTCTTGGAGTGCTGTTGGGAAAATGATTCTGGATTTGTATCTCTGCCCTGCAGGAAAGAGAATTATGATCTATTGGTGATGTCTACCCAGGGGGTGGGAGAGAAGAGTGGCAGTGAGCATGCTGTGTATTTGCAGTTTATGGATGGTTGAATTTGAAGGCCTCTTCTAACTCTGATGGCCTGTACTTCTATGATACTAAACTCTAATAGTGTTTAGAAGGCTCTGCCAATGTGTTTGGAGAAAAAAGAGGGCAATAGTTAAGAAGAGAGATGAAAGACTAGCATTGTGCAAGGGGGAGGCCAAGGCCAGTTAGCAGATAACTGCTGCTTTCTTACCGCTCCGTTCATTTCCTCTTGGATGGAATCCACTCCCTCTGCCTTCCTAATCCACTTCAGATGGAATTAATCTCTGGCTCTAGGGGTGGCCACATGATCTGGTGACTAAGATCATTGGATTCCCTTGGTTTGTTGTGTGACATAACCAGAGTTAGTAAGATGAAATGAGGCTTTTGTTGGGACTCTTTTCTGAGAGACAGGCAGCGTTCTTTTCCATTGGACTTGCACCTGGGAAGTTGTAGCCTGGATCTTCTGGAACCCCTCCTTTCACTATGGGTTGCTTGACAATGAGGCCAATATGAAGAAACATAAAGTCAAGGGATGACAAGAGATGGAGTAATGGAGACATCTTTGTGGCCCCTGGATCCAGCCATACCTGATGTGGACATCTGAATTCTTTAGTTATACAAGCCAATATTATCTGTTTTGCTTAAGTTAGTTTCAGCCTTAAAGGACATACCCAACATTGTTACCATCAATATCATCCAACCCTTATGTCCATCTACTGTGAGTGGACCTCTGTGCTGCAGAGACTGAAATGTGCTATGTCCCGGGCTCCCACTGCCCCCTTTTCTCTTTAAGACCCTCGCAATTTAGGAGACTGCTTTTTGAGGCCCTGGAGGACTCAGCCTGCATCTAGTTTATGAACTCTCCCTGAGCTGGATTTCCAAGATGAATTAACCTTCCCTGAGAGCTTCGTGGCAAATAAGGAAACTAAATAAACAAAAGATGCCTGGAACTTCTCTAATAGGTCCTGACCTCTGAGTTTCAGAAGGCACCCTGATGAATAAAATTACTTTATTTTTAGGATCCCAAACTTGCCAATAAGGAAATGGAAGTTCAGAGGAGTGCACCAACATTTTCAGTCTCCGAGCTCCTTCAAAGAAGGTTTTCTCCTCCTGGCTCCAAGCCCCAGGCTGTCTCTACTCCCAGTTTGCTCACCTGTCAGCAGTGCCCCAGGGCTTACCTTCTTCCATCTCCAGTTGGGGTAGTGGTGCCAAGTTCTACTGTCTAGGGACTGTGGAAAGTGCTAATAGTGGCTTGCACACAGTCTGTGCTCAATAATTGTTGAATGTGTGAGTTGATTGATAGAATGTCTTAGCCTGGATAGATAGAATGTCTTAGACTTAAAAGCAGAGTCTGGAACAAAGACTTAAATGAAGATCATCCATTTGTGAATGTGACTCCAAGGCAGAAATGAAGTGGGGGTGAAAAAGGGAGGAACACAGCTACCATGAGGTTCACCAGCCTCCAGGATGGCCCCAGTGAGCTGTGCATCCTGGTATTAATACCCACGTGTCATAATCCCCCAACACTGAAGAGGGCTGACCTTTGTGACTATACAGTATTGGAGAAATGATAACCTGTGGTTTCCAAGGCTGGGTCATAGGAGGCATTGAAGCTTCTCTTGTGCTCTCTTGGATCACCCTCTCTGCGGGAAGCCAGGTGTCATGTCATGAGGTCATGACAGGTCCCCCCTTTGGGGAGGTCTATTTGGTGAGGAACTGAGGCATCCTGTCAAGAGCCAGCATGAACCTTCCACATGTTGGGCACAAGAGTGCACTGTCTTGGAACTGGATGTTTCAGCTTCCGTCAAGCCTTCAGATGAGTGCAGACCCAGCCAATATTGTGACTACAACCTCATGAGAGACCCTAAGCCAGAACAACCCAACTAAGCTATTTCCACATTTTTGACCCACAGAAACTAAGATTTTTAGTGCTTATTGTTGCTTTTAGCCATTGAGTTTTTGGATGATAATACGTTTTGTTATTGAATTGGCCCCTGCTATGGGTCACTAGTTGTTTGATTCCAACAGACCTCTGTGAAGCCTATAAAATGTGTCTCAAGACTATCTGTCCAGGGGAAGACAGGGGAAGCATTAACCCACTGGATTCCATCTTCCATTGTCTTAGGGCTGCCTCACAGGCATTGGCCCCTCTGCACTTGTGGATACACATTTGTGTATGCCAAGAGGGTCCCTCTGGGCATCCTACATCATGAAGTGAGGAAGTCTCCAGGCAGGAAATGAGAGGGCATGATTAGGCCTGAGGTGAGAAACCATCAGCTCACACCCACACAAAACTGACTGAAGCCTGAGTAGAACTGTCATCACGGTGGTGGCTGGAGCAAGAGGTGGCCGAGAGGAGAGGAATTGGGTGTCCAAGAGGGCTCCGGTACACTGAGTGACTGAGTGAGTGCTGAGTGGGCAAGTGTATAAGTGAATGGTTGACTGAGTGGATAATGGGGTCAGCAGGGGAGGGAGGAGGAGATGAACGAGTCCACATTGGGGTGGTCACCCACCTGCAAGCACTGCAAGAAAAATCACCCTCCTGGTCCATTGGTGCGGTCTCAAAGCCCAGGCATAGCATGAGCCTTCCACATGTTGGGCATGTGAGTACTCCATCTTGGAATTGGATCCTCCATCCCAGTCAAGCCTTCAGATGAGTGCAGTCCTAGCCAGTATCATGACTTCAACCTCATGAGAGAACCCAAGCCAGAACAACTCAGCTGAGAGGAGTGAACATACGAGAGCCTATACCTCCAGATCCTGGTAGAACCCTCTCTAAGTGAATGGCCCCTTGTTCCATTCAGCTCCATCCCCTCTTCATTCTCTCCTCAAAAGTTGGTGAGGAGGTGTCAAGCATTGTCACTGAGCTCCAGGGGAATGAGACTTCTGAGAAAGAGAGAGAGCATGTGGGGCAGGGTAAGAGGGAGAGAGCCATCAGCAGTGCCTCTGGCTGGCTGGCACCTAACACAAGGCAGAGCTGAGCCAGAGGGAGAGTCCACAGCACCTTTTCTTCCCAGGAATGTCCTGCTAGAGAAATAACCTCGTTCTCTGGAAGACTGACAGGAAAATCACAGACCTTGAAGACGTTTCACCACCTGGAAACTGCACTGGAACAACTGTTCGCGAGGCTGGGAATGCGAGGCTGGATTTCTAAGAGTCTCAGATCAGTGGCCACTTGACTCAGCATCTCTGCCTCCCTTGCCCCCCAGAAGAAAACAGGTCACAAATGACAACTCTCATACCTCATGCCACCCTTGTGTCATCCACATTATCATGATTGTCCCCATTTTACAAATGGATAAAGTGAGGCCCAAAGCGAGAATGTGATTTGCCTGAGGTTATGGAGTTGCATGCGTGTGGCGAGATGGGATGGAAACTTGTTCTGGGTTCTTTTTCATCCTCCCCCAAAAGAGAGGCTGTGAGATGCTTGATGTCATGAGAAGAAGGAAAGTGCACTGTAGCATGATTTTAAAAAAGGGTAGCAAGAGCCCTAAAGCATAACCCTGCAGACCTGGTTTGAACTCAAGCCCTGTCCCTAGCTGTGAGATCCTGGGCAAGCAATTCCCCACTCTGCGTATTCCCTTTCCCTGTGGAGGAGGAGGGAGCTGGGCTGAATACACAATGTAGTTCTTCTGACTGCAACCCTGGCCAGGAATCTCAGTGGAGTGCTAGCTCACATACCAGGCACGACAAACAGCAAACATAACTTGTCCCCATAAGTTGGTGAGGCTGGCACAACTAAGCCCATTTACAAACCAAGAAACAGTGGCTCTGAGAGGTTAGTTTACTCACGCATAGACACAAAATGGCTAGGGTATGGAAGCAAGATCTGAGCCCAGGTCCGTCTAGCCACCGAGCTACACAGCTTCCTAAGGAAAAGCATTTAGTTTTCTGGCCTTGGCTGCTAATGATGATGAACATCAATAACCACCATTTATCGGGCATCTTCTATTTGTCAGGCATTATTCTAGGTGATTTTACTTGCAATGTCTCTGCATCAGTGGCAACCTTTTCATTTGCAAGTGAAGAAATTCCACTCAAACTGGTTCAAATAAAATGTTATTTATTGGCTCATAGAATTGTTATATCCAGGGGTGGATCCCTGAACAGCCAGGTCCAGTGGCTTGAATCCTGCCTTCAGTTTTCTTCATTCAACTTTCCTGTGTGACTGCTTTCCCTCCTATGGGAGATAGACTTTTTCTGTGTGGCTGCCCCCAGATTTCCATTCTCGTGACTTGATTACCCCTGTGGAATAGAGACCACCTCTCACCCAAAGTCTGTATAGTCATTCCAGGGAAGGCCCGTGATTGGCTCTCCTCTGGAGCATAAGCCCATCTGTGGGCCAATCAGTGCTTCCAGGGTGATGGGATTTTGTGATTGGCCAGACACATGCCCACCTCTGAGGGTGTGGTGGGGTGGAGGTGGGGTTCAGTGATTGGTAGTCCCACTAGAATGCACAAAAAAGTCAATCTGTATCCAGTTCACACAAATACCCCATGAGAAAGGTACTGTGACAGCCTGCACTTTACAGATGAGAACGTGGAGGGTGAGAAAGGATGAATAACCTGTCCAGGTCACATAGCTGGCAAGTGACCCTGGGCAACTCATTCAGACTCACTAGAATGAGAATCTGGAAGACTGAAACTCAGTTAAATCGAATGAATAAAGCATTATTGAGCACCTACTATGTGCAAGGCTGCAAGGAGGAGCAGGAGACTTACCCCTGCCAATGGGGCATCTCCCATCTACGTGGGGAAAGCAGAGTTAAAAAACAACAATGGATTTGAGCAGTAGTTGGAGGCAGCAATGGAAAGGTTGCTGCAAGGTTGTCGGTGATTAATTGCTAAATGAGTGGTACAGAGAGTAATTGCTTGAGGAGTTCAGAGGAGAAAGTGAAGACCATGGGCTGCAGTCAGGAAAGCGTTTCTGAAAGAGAGAAGCTTGGAACTTGGACTTGAAGGACAGGAGGATTTGCAGGAGTAGTGAGGAAGAGGCAGGGCTTCTTACATGGGTGAGAGGGTGTGATAGCCAGGCATTCCAAGCTCTGCAATTCTGTGGCTTAGAAAAAAACAAAAAAACAGGCCCTGTTTAAATCTTACAAGTTCTGATCTCAATTCTGCCACCTCTGAGCTGTGTGGCCTTGGGCAAGTCACTTCACCTCTCTGATCCTCAGGCTTTTCATCCGTAAACTGGGAGACCGGATTCTTGCTCTGCCTACTTCACCAGGTTGTTGTGAGGATGGAATGAAATTACGTGTGTGAAAGTGCCTTGGAAACCATAAAGTACTTGGCAAATAGAAGAAATGATTATAGATGGGAGGCCAGACACATTTATTCTTAGCCTGGGGGCTCCCGACAATGTGTCAAGGAAGACTTGTAATTCTATTCTCTTCTGTCTTGAGACCCCAGGCTTTATTTTAGGATTGCCTAGTGCATAAACAGATTTGAAGCCAAAATCATCTGCTTCCAAAACCTGGCCCTGCCGCTTACCTTGGGGGACTTATTCATTCATGTCTCTAAGCCCCACTATGAGGATTAAAAGAGATGGGGCATGAAAGTGCCTAGTACAATGCCTGGCATAAAGTGGGTGAATTTATTTCAAATGCTATTTCCCTGTGGGGATGCCCTTCCCAAAGCACTTACTTTTTTTTTTTTAAATTTATTTATTATTATTAAACTTCAAGTTGTAGGGTACATGTGCACAACGTGCAGGTTTGCTACATATGTATACTTGTGCCATGTTGGTGTGCTGCACCCATCAACTCGTCATTTACATCAGGTATAACTCCCAATGCAATCCCTCCCCCCTCCCCCCTCCCCATGATAGGCCCCGGTGTGTGATGTTCCCCTTCCTGAGTCCAAGTGATCTCATTGTTCAGTTCCCACCTACGAGTGAGAACATGCGGTGTTTGGTTTTCTGTTCTTGTGATAGTTTGCTAAGAATGATGGTTTCCAGCTGCATCCATGTCCCTACAAAGGACACAAACTCATCCTTTTTTATGGCTGCATAGTATTCCATGGTGTATATGTGCCACATTTTCTTAATCCAATCTGTCACTGATGGACATTTGGGTTGATTCCAAGTCTTTGCTATTGTGAATAGTGCTGCAATAAACATACGTGTGCATGTGTCCTTATAGCAGCATAATTTATAATCCTTTGGGTATATACCCAGTAATGGGATGGCTGGGTCATATGGTACATCTAGTTCTAGATCCTTGAGGAATCGCCATACTGTTTTCCATAATGGTTGAACTAGTTTACAATCCCACCAACAGTGTAAAAGTGTTCCTATTTCTCCACATCCTCTCCAGCACCTGTTGTTTCCTGACTTTTTAATGATCGCCATTCTAACTGGTGTGAGATGGTATCTCATTGTGGTTTTGATTTGCATTTCTCTGATGGCCAGTGATGATGAGCATTTTTTCATGTGTCTGTTGGCTGTATGAATGTCTTCTTTTGAGAAATGTCTGTTCATATCCTTTGCCCACTTTTGGATGGGGTTGTTTGTTTTTTTCTTGTAAATTTGTTTGAGTTCTTTGTAGGTTCTGGATATTAGCCCTTTGTCAGATGAGTAGATTGCAAAAATTTTCTCCCATTCTGTAGGTTGCCTGCTCACTCTGATGGTAGTTTCTTTTGCTGTGCAGAAGCTCTTTAGTTTGATGAGATCCCATTTGTCAATTTTGGCTTTTGCTGCCGTTGCTTTTGGTGTTTTAGACATGAAGTCTTTGCCCATGCCTATGTCCTGAATGGTACTACCTAGGTTTTCCTCTAGGATTTTTATGGTATTAGGTCTAACATTTAAGTCTCTAATCCATCTTGAATTAATTTTCGTATAAGGAGTAAGGAAAGGATCCAGTTTCAGCTTTCTACTTATGGCTAGCCAGTTTTCCCAGCACCATTTATTAAATAGGGAATCCTTTCCCCATTTCTTGTTTCTCTCAGGTTTGTCAAAGATCAGATGGCTGTAGATGTGTGGTATTATTTCTGAGGACTCTGTTCTGTTCCATTGGTCTATATCTCTGTTTTGGTACCAGTACCATGCTGTTTTGGTTACTGTAGCCTTGTAGTATAGTTTGAAGTCAGGTAGCGTGATGCCTCCAGCTTTGTTCTTTTGACTTAGGATTGTCTTGGAGATGCAGGCTCTTTTTTGGTTCCATATGAACTTTAAAGCAGTTTTTTCCAATTCTGTGAAGAAGCTCATTGGTAGCTTGATGGGGATGGCATTGAATCTATAAATTACCTTGGGCAGTATGGCCATTTTCATGATATTGATTCTTCCTATCCATGAGCATGGTATGTTCTTCCATTTGTTTGTGTCCTCTTTGATTTCACTGAGCAGTGGTTTGTAGTTCTCCTTGAAGAGGTCCTTTACATCCCTTGTAAGTTGGATTCCTAGGTATTTTATTCTCTTTGAAGCAATTGTGAATGGAAGTTCATTCCTGATTTGGCTCTCTGTTTGACTGTCACTGGTGTATAAGAATGCTTGTGATTTTTGCACATTAATTTTGTATCCTGAGACTTTGCTGAAGTTGCTGATCAGCTTAAGGAGATTTTGGGCTGAGACAATGGGGTTTTCTAAATATACAATCATGTCATCTGCAAACAGGGACAATTTGACTTCTTCTTTTCCTAACTGAATCCCCTTGATTTCTTTCTCTTGCCTGATTGCCCTAGCCAGAACTTCCAACACTATGTTGAATAGGAGTGGTGAGAGAGGGCATCCCTGTCTTGTGCCAGTTTTCAAAGGGAATTTTTCCAGTTTTTGCCCATTCAGTATGATATTGGCTGTGGGTTTGTCATAAATAGCTCTTATTATTTTGAGGTACGTTCCATCAATACCGAATTTATTGAGCGTTTTTAGCATGAAGGGCTGTTGAATTTTGTCAAAAGCCTTTTCTGCATCTATTGAGATAATGATGTGGTTCTTGTCTTTGGTTCTGTTTATATGCTGGATTATGTTTATTGATTTGCGAATGTTGAACCAGCCTTGCATTCCAGGGATGAAGCCCACTTGATCATGGTGGATAAGCTTTTTGATGTGCTGCTGAATCCGGTTTGCCAGTATTTTATTGAGGATTTTTGCATCGATGTTCATCAGGGATATTGGTCTAAAATTCTCTTTTTTTGTTGTGTCTCTGCCAGGCTTTGGTATCAGGATGATGTTGGCCTCATAAAATGAGTTAGGGAGGATTCCCTCTTTTTCTATTGATTGGAATAGTTTCAGAAGGAATGGTACCAGCTCCTCCTTGTACCTCTGGTAGAATTCAGCTGTGAATCCATCTGGTCCTGGACTTTTTTTGGTTGGTAGGCTATTAATTATTGCCTCAATTTCAGAGCCTACTATTGGTCTATTCAGGGATTCAACTTCTTCCTGGTTTAGTCTTGGAAGAGTGTAAGTGTCCAGGAAATTATCCATTTCTTCTAGATTTTCCAGTTTATTTGCGTAGAGGTGTTTATAGTATTCTCTGATGGTAGTTTGTATTTCTGTGGGGTCGGTGGTGATATCCCCTTTATCATTTTTAATTGCGTCGATTTGATTCTTCTCTCTTTTCTTCTTTATTAGTCTTGCTAGTGGTCTGTCAATTTTGTTGATCTTTTCAAAAAACCAACTCCTGGATTCATTGATTTTTTGGAGGGTTTTTTGTGTCTCTATCTCCTTCAGTTCTGCTCTGATCTTAGTTATTTCTTGCCTTCTGCTAGCTTTCGAATGTGTTTGCTCTTGCTTCTCTAGTTCTTTTAATTGCGATGTTAGAGTGTCAATTTTAGATCTTTCCTGCTTTCTCTTGTGGGCATTTAGTGCTATAAATTTCCCTCTACACACTGCTTTAAATGTGTCCCAGAGATTCTGGTATGTTGTATCTTTGTTCTCATTGGTTTCAAAGAACATCTTTATTTCTGCCTTCATTTCGTTATGTACCCAGTAGTCATTCAGGAGCAGGTTGTTCAGTTTCCATGTAGTTGAGCGGTTTTGATTGAGTTTCTTAGTCCTGAGTTCTAATTTGATTGCACTGTGGTCTGAGAGACAGTTTGTTATAATTTCTGTTCTTGTACATTTGCTGAGGAGTGCTTTACTTCCAATTACGTGGTCAATTTTGGAGTAAGTACGATGTGGTGCTGAGAAGAATGTATATTCTGTTGATTTGGGGTGGAGAGTTCTATAGATGTCTATTAGGTCTGCTTGCTGCAGAGATGAGTTCAATTCCTGGATATCCTTGTTAACTTTCTGTCTCGTTGATCTGTCTAATGTTGACAGTGGAGTGTTGAAGTCTCCCATTATTATTGTATGGGAGTCTAAGTCTCTTTGTAAGTCTCTAAGGACTTGCTTTATGAATCTGGGTGCTCCTGTATTGGGTGCATATATATTTAGGATAGTTAGCTCTTCCTGTTGAATTGATCCCTTTACCATTATGTAATGGCCTTCTTTGTCTCTTTTGATCTTTGATGGTTTAAAGTCTGTTTTATCAGAGACTAGTATTGCAACCCCCGCTTTTTTGTGTTCTCCATTTGCTTGGTAAATCTTCCTCCATCCCTTTATTTTGAGCCTATGTATGTCTCTGCGTGTGAGATGGGTCTCCTGAATACAGCAGACTGATGGGTCTTGACTCTTTATCCAGTTTGCCAGTCTGTGTCTTTTAATTGGAGCATTTAGTCCATTTACATTTAAGGTTAAGATTGTTATGTGTGAACTTGATCCTGCCATTATGATATTAACTGGTTATTTTGCTCGTTAGTTGATGCAGTTTCTTCCTAGCCTTGATGGTCTTTACATTTTGGCATGTTTTTGCAATGGCTGGTACCGGTTGTTCCTTTCCATGTTTAGTGCTTCCTTCAGGGTCTCTTGTAAGGCAGGCCTAGTGGTGACAAAATCTCTAAGCATTTGCTTATCTGTAAAGGATTTTATTTCTCCTTCACTTATGAAACTTAGTTTGGCTGGATATAAAATTCTGGGTTTAAAATTCTTTTCTTTAAGAATGTTGAATATTGGCCCCCACTCTCTTCTGGCTTGAAGAGTTTCTGCCGAGAGATCTGCTGTTAGTCTGATGGGCTTCCCTTTGTGGGTAACCCGACCTTTCTCTCTGGCTGCCCTTAAGATTTTTTCCTTCATTTCAACTTTGGTGAATCTGGCAATTATGTGTCTTGGAGTTGCTCTTCTCGAGGAGTATCTTTGTGGCGTTCTCTGTATTTCCTGGATTTGAATGTTGGCCTGCCCTACTAGGTTGGGGAAGTTCTCCTGGATGATATCCTGAAGAGTGTTTTCCAACTTGGTTCCATTTTCCCCCTCACTTTCAGGCACCCCAATCAGACGTAGATTTGGTCTTTTTAGATAATCCCATACTTCTTGCAGGCTTTGTTCATTTCTTTTTCTTCTTTTTTCTTTTGGTTTCTCTTCTTGCTTCATTTCATTCATTTGATCCTCCATCGCTGACATTCTTTCTTCCAGTTGATCGAGACGGTTACTGAAGCTTGTGCATTTGTCACGTATTTCTCGTGCCATGGTTTTCATCTCTTTCATTTCGTTTGTGAGCTTCTCTGCATTAATTACTCTAGCCATCAATTCTTCCACTTTTTTTTCAAGATTTTTAGTTTCTTTGCGCTGGGTACGTAATTCCTCCTTTAGCTCTGAGAAATTTGATGGACTGAAGCCTTCTTCTCTCATCTCGTCGAAGTCATTCTCCGTCCAGCTTTGATCCGTTGCTGGCGATGAGCTGCGCTCCTTTGCCGGGGGAGATGCGCTCTTATTTTTTGAATTTCCAGCTTTTCTGCCCTGCTTTTTCCCCATCTTTGTGGTTTTATCTGCCTCTGGTCTTTGATGATGGTGATGTACTGATGGGGTTTTGGTGTAGGTGTCCTTCCTGTTTGATAGCTTTCCTTCTAACAGTCAGGATCCTCAGCTGTAGGTTGTAGCTGTAGGAGATTGCTTGAGGTCCACTCCAGACCCTGTTTGCCTGGGTATCAGCAGCAGAGGCTCAGTTGAAAATGCAGAAATCGCCGGTCTTCTGTGTCGCTCGCGCTGGGAGTTGGAGACTGGAGCTGTTCCTATTCGGCCATCTTGCTCCGCCCCTCTCAGCACTTACTTTATATTTAGAGACAATGTAGGGCCAGGAAAATAGGAGACTCTGATCGGCGAGACCGAGGTCACATGACCAGCCCTGACCCTGGAGAGGGGACTGGGCCACACTCAGTCACGTGGCTGGAGAGTGGGAAGGCGGGGTACGTATGTCTCCACGGTTGCAGCAGTCAGCAAACTACTGTTCATGGGCCAGATCCGGCCCACAGCTTGCTTTAGTGCCACCCACAGCTAAGGATAGTTTCTACATTTATAGAGGACTTAATTAAAAACACAAGAAAGACTGCTACAAAGACTTAGTGGTCTACAAATTCTAACATAGTTACTATCTGGCTCTTTACAGGAAAAGTTTTTTGACCCCTGATCTATCTCGTTGTAAATAGAATAAACCAGCTATTCTCAGATCCAACATTTAATGAGTCTAATGAGAGGGTTCTTCATAGAGCACCATAAGGTTATTTCTGAATAAGCAAAGGTTTTGGGAGGTGTATCAGTCAGGACCCAACCAGGAAGACAGAAGCTGCTCTAAGTATTTAAAACAGCAGGGATAGATAAGGGCTTACTAAATAAATCGGCATCTACAGGTGATGGAAGAGCTGGAAAACAAAACATTGGAAGGGAAGCTGCTATGAACCCTAGGCTGCTGGGAGAAGGGAGCAGGTGGTGGTACAGGAGCCCAGGCAGCCAATGGGAAGCTGAAACCGCAGCCACCCTGTCCCCATCCAGTGGGGCTAGAGTCGTGGAAGAGTGGCGGCCACTGGAGAACTGCTTAGCAGAAAGTAAGGGAGAGAATTACTCTAGCTTTTCTTCCTCTTGCCGTTTCAATTTTCCAACAGTTTCTCCTACTGGTTAAATCCCCCCAGAAGCCAGTCCACGTGGGAGTCTGCAACTCAGCCTGCAGGGTTGGGCTCTCCCCTGCTTAACAGCCCAAACATGGGCTAGAGGGGAATGAGGGAGGGGCAACCAGGCCCAGGATCAGCCAAAGGGATATGTGGATTCTGCTAAAATTCAGTCCCTCTGATGACCATTGACAAGGATAAATGCCTGGGACCATAAAAAGTACATCTATATGGAGGGAAAGGAGGGAAGGGTGAGATATCACACAGCGTCCAAGTTCACTGCAGTGCCCACCTTGGTCACTCACAGGAGATAGATGTCCCCATTTATTGCCTCTTGTTTGTAATTTACATCCAGCTTTTATGAGTCCTAAGAGGACCTCTTATGAGTCCTTAAGAGATCTTCCTCTTCTCACTTGCTACCATTCCTTTCTCAGTTCAAGATTTCCTCCTCTTCCTGCTCACAAAGGTGTAAACAGTTTCTCAACTTCAGACATTCTTTGACCCCCTTCTCAGTGTTGCCTTACTCAGATATCATGTCATCACTTCTGTTGTGTCTGCATATCACGTGTACCATTGTTTTCTCCACTCTACTTTTGAACACATTAATAAATTTAGTAATGAAGAGAACTTCTGATCACTGCTGTACGTAGAAAATCAGAATCATATGCCATCAATATAAATAAATACCGTGAAACCGATTCAGTGTTAATTAAATTCTGGCTAGATCCTGCAGCAAAGACCATGAATATGAGGCTCTTTGTTAAAAAGGGAAAATGTTAAAAAAATAAACATTGTTAAAGAGTAGCACCAAGGGAGATGACTCATTGGTGTAATCAGAGGGACTGGAATAGAATTCAAGAGGGATTCACTCTGACCCTGTGTGATTTGGGGGCTACCAATGCCACCAACGCCATTTCTCCTAACACCTGAAATCTGTGAAATGAGAATATCTTGGGCACCCAGAATCACTAAGGAAAGCTCAAGCTGGGAACTGCTTAGGGCAAACCTGCCTCCCATTCTTTTCAAAATCACTCACTCACTGAGACAGGTGCATATCCGATTTGCCTCCTTTGGAGAGGCTAATCAGAAACTCAAAAGAGTCAGGGGCAGGGCAGCATGGTGGCTCACAGCAGGGCAGCATGGTGGTTCACAGCAGGGCAGCATGGTGGCTCACGCCTGTAATCCTAGCACTTTGGGAGGCTGAGGCAGGTGGATCATGAGTTCAAGAGTTCAAGACCAGCCTGGGCAACATGGTGAAACCCCGTCTCTACTAAAAATACAAAAATTAGTCAGGCATGGTGGCAGGTGCCTGTAATCCCAGCTACTCGGGAGGCTGAGGCAGGAGAATCACTTGAATCCAAGAGGCGGAGGTTACAGTGAGCCAAGATCGCACCATTGCTTTCCAGCCTGGGCAACAGAGCAAAACCTCCATCTCAAAAAAAAAAAAGAAAAACAAAAGAAACCCAAAGGAGTGTTATCATTTGTGTATCACCTATCTGTAACCTGGAAGGTCCCTTGCCACTTCCAGTCTTCCTGCCTTTGCTTCAAGTTGTCCCACCCTTCCAGACTGAACCAATGTACTTCTTACATATATTGATTGATATCTCATGTCTCCCTAAATGTATAAAACCAAGCTGTGCCCTGACCATCTTGAGCACATGTCAGGACGTCCTGAGACCGTGTCGTGGCTGTGTCCTCAACCTTGGCAAAATAAACTTTCTTCTTCTTCTTCTTTTTTCTTTTTTCTTTTTTCTTTTTCTTTTTTTTTTTTTTTTTTTTTTTGAGACAGAGTCTTGCTCTGTCACCAGGCTGGAGTGCAGTGGCATGATCTCGGCTCACTGCAACCTCCACCTCCCGGGTTCAAGTGATTCTTCTGCCTCAGCCTCTTGAGTAGCTGGGATTACAGGCACACACCACCACACCCAGCTAATTTTTGTAGCAAAATAAACTTTCTAAATTAACTGAGACCTGTCTCAGATTTTCTAGGTTCACAAATCATACTGAAATCACAGAAAATCTGCTATACACAGATACGTTCCACACCTCAGGAAACCCAACACAGGGCTTTCTTTCACTTGTATGCTCTGTTAATCCTGCCTCTTAAGTTTTATTAGCCTTTCTCTTGTGCTTATCTGAGTTCTTGCGTACCATTCAGCTGTTTTTCTTCTCTAAAATTTTTTACATAGTGAAATCTCTGATGAAGTAAATGGATGCTCAAAGACATTGCACATTCTTTGATTAATTAGACCAACACCCAGAAATGAATGAAAGCTTGTAAATGATTTATTTGCTGAATCAGGGTAGAGGGCCGATGTTGACTCTTCCACCTTGTGAAAATTCTAAGTTTGTTTTTAAGATGATTAAGTGATAAACAGGGACTTATAAATAGTTACTATCTACCTGTCATATTTAACTGTCATCATTTATGACTTGATGACATGCTTTTTTATGCTATTACTGGTGTTTGTGGATGTTTGCCTAATTGTTGGCGTGTTCAGCTGGATTTTAGGGAAATATTTAAGTTGTACGTTTGTATATCCTATTATATTACATATTGCATATGATATATGACAGATTATATGAGATGTGTACTTTTTTTTTTAGTATTTACTGTAGTTTGGGCTCTGACTGTAGTGTTTTATGTGACCTAATTCCTCACTGCAACCCCATGGGATGGTACTGCCACAATCCCTATTTGTCCAGAAAGAAACTGAAGTTCAGAGAGGCCAAGTTACTTGCCCAAGGTCACAGGCTACTAAGCATCAAAACTGGGATTGAATTCAGGCTTGTCTGACCCCAGAGCGAATGATCAAAATCACAGCACTGCATTGCTTCTCTCATCTGGTCCTAATCCCCCCTGTGGGGAAACTGAGGCCAGAGAGGGGAACCAGCCTTGCTCTCTCATTGCCATTATCTGAGTCCGGGCAGAAGCCATCTCTCCGCCCCCTGCTGCCTTTTCCTAGCCACTCCAGACTCCCGCAGTCCCCAGCACGGGACGGTGCATCGGTTTTCCACCTGCTCCTCTGCACAGGCAGAACTGTCGCTGATCAACTGGAAATATTGCTGCAATTTCTTCTAATTCTCCTGCTTTTTCTTCTGAAGACAGCACAGAGGTTTTTTTTTTCCTCCTGCAGGCCCTAATGTGATTATTTGTGTAGCAGACAAACATACAAATGTACATGACTTTGAATTATGGGCAGTGCCAGGATAGACTGTATTTAAAACAACAAC
Source organism: Chlorocebus sabaeus (assembly GCF_047675955.1). Lineage (NCBI taxonomy): Eukaryota > Metazoa > Chordata > Mammalia > Primates > Cercopithecidae > Chlorocebus > Chlorocebus sabaeus. The sequence goes on along the minus strand of NC_132923.1, from coordinate 119,139,310 downwards.
TCTATTACTCATAGCTTGAGAAGACAGGGATAGCATTATTAGGAGGCCTTCTGCTGAAGTTTGCTGTGGGATTCCATTTACTGCTATTTTCAGTTGATTGTGGCTCACTCAGATTCAACTAATAATGATCAGTTGGCATATTAGGTGCAAGGCTGAAAGCTAGACCTGGGGAGGAGAGGGGCATAAAGAAAAATACAACTTTCTGGTCTTGAGATGCTTCCCGTCTTCCCTGCCATCTTCCTTTCTTTCCTCTTTCCTTCCTTCTCTCCCCTATCTTTTTTCTTTCTTCCCTCCCGTATAGCCCCCCTTTCTCACCCCAGCCATTTTTGGGGGGCCCCATTACTCTCTGTGCACCCTCATAAGGTATACACACAGAGTGATACAGTTTGGCTCTGTGTCCCCAGCCAAATCTCATCTTGTAGCTCCCATAATTCCCATGTGTTGTGGGAGGGACCTGGTGGGAGATAATTGAATCAGGGGGGTGGATCTTTCCGATGCTGTTTTCATGAGAGTGAAGAAGTCTCTGTGAGTCATGACAGAGCCCCATGGAGGCGTTCCTGAGAGGGACTCTTTGCCATGACCTTTTGCCTGCCTTATTCTCTCTTAGGTACGCTGTTCCCTTGTGACCTGTGACCCTGGCACAGAGCCACCCCATGCTCCACCATTAGGTCATTCTTACCTCCCCTGCTGAGACCACCTGAGCTCAGACTTGGCATTCTGGTCATGGTGGGCACAGGGTAGAGCCCCAGCAGGCAGCCTGTCCCACTCAAAGTCCTCCTTAGAGACACCTCAGTCCAGCCAACCAAGGTCAACTGATGACAGAACAGCCCCAGGACAAGTCCTAGGCAGGACCCAATGGTCATCAAGTCCTCACCTTACTGTCCCACCAGGATACCCCCAAGCTGTGGTCCCCAAGTGACCTGACAGTGCTCCCCCAAGCCCTTGTCCCCAGTGTCCCAGCCTTGCCCAAACTTAAGCAACAGAATTTCAGAAAGAATTTCTCTGCGGTGGGTTCAGGTCATGACTGCAAACCCTTGGCAGCTCTCAGACTGCCTCTCCTTCATCTGCTCATGTTGACACTGCCTCCCACATCTGGGCAGCACAGCAAGTGGGAAGGAGCTGGCTTTGGAACCGCTTCTACCTTGAGCAAGGGACATATCTGCTCTGTGCCTCAGTTTCTTCATCTGGAAAATGGAGGTGATAAGAGGACCACCTCACAAAGTTGCTCTAAGGGTTAAATTAGTTCATGGGAAGCACTCCGTGTAGCACTTAGCATGCAGTGAGTGCTGGGTGCTCAAGAGCTTTGGTTTCCATGACTACAACTGGCTACTCTGAGTCTTAGTCCTTGGGGATGGCTCAGTCCCCCTCTCGGCATCTAGGTCTGCTTCTGTAGCCCACACCCAAATTCTTCTTACTGCATCCATCAGTGCCCACTCGTGATGGGGCTGATCCTCAGCTTCATGGAGGACACAGCCATGCTTGAGCTCCCACTGTCTACAAGGCTCAGTGAGGAACAGCAGCTGTGACACCCCAGGGAACTTGGTTACCCTCTTCATACTTCATTTTCCTCATCTGACAAACAGGCGTGTAAACAGTCTTCACTTCACATGGCTGTTGTCAGGAATTAATGAGTTGATTGCAAGGGACTTACCACAATTCCTGGCCCATAGTCTAGATGCGCAAAAAATATTGCAAGCTGTGGGGATTTTTATGTGCCAGGTCCTGGGTGTCCTGGGGAGTGTCAGCTATGGTCCCTGCCTCCTGTCCTCCTTTGTCATAGACCCTGCATCTCCTGCGGCATCTAGGCTGCCTCTTCTTGCCTCCCTGAGTTCACATGAAACACCATGCCCTGTCCCGTTCTCATTCTCAGACTTGGAGGTGGCTTGTCCCTCCTGAGCCTCTGCCCTTTGTTTACCAAAGGGCTCCTTACATGGGCAGAAGTTACAATCAGACCTTGTGGGCTGTGAAAGTTCCCTCGATAACTCCCTTTTGTGGAGAGCTTATCTCGTTCTAGACACTGGGCTGAGTAGTTGACAAAGATCTCATTGAATTTATAGAATGGTCCCATTTTACAGGTGAGAAAACCGAGGCACAGGAAAGTTAAGGAACATGCCCAGAGTAGCTAGAGCACTGAAGGGCAGAGCTGGCACTCCAGTGGTCAGAGCCTGAGCTTTTCGCCTCTAGGCCACTGTTTCTCCTTTCTGAGGGAGGCGTCTACTGTCCCACGCGCTTTCTCCTGCAGATTCTGTCTGCCCAGCTCTGGGAAGGCCATCTGCCCCTGTCACTCTTCAAGCTGCTGCGTGGATCCCTGCAGTAGGGCGAAGACCGTCTCTGGGAGCTCCAGTTCTGCCGTCTTTCCAGTGGAAGGGCTTTCCAAACAGGCTTCCCATCTGTGAAAGGAAAATATCTTGGGCCCCCAAAATCACGAAACTAAAAGGAAATCAAGCTGGAAACTGCTCAGAGCAAACCTGTCTCCCATTCTATTTAAAGTCACCCCTCTGCTCACTGAGATAGATGCATATCTGATTGCCTGCTTTGGAGAGGCTAATCAGAAACTCAAAAGAATGCAACCATTTTTCTCTCACCTGTGACCTGGAAGCCCCCTCCTTGCTCGTCCCTGCCTTTCTGGACGGAACCAATGTACTTCTTACACATATTGATTGATGTCGCATGTCTTCCTAAAATGTATAAAACCAAGCTGTGCCCCTGCCACCTTAGGCACATGTAGTCAGGACTTCCTGAGGCTGTGTCACAGGTGCATGTCCTTAACCTTGGCAAAATAAGCTTTCTAAATCAACTGAAATCTGTCTCAGATTTTCTGGGTTTGCAGATCTGACCCTCACCCTGCTCTCCTCCTGACCCTGACCCTGGACCCTCCTTCTGCCTCTGGAGGTCACACCTTCCACGGTGCAGCTTTACTCTGCCAGGATTCCCCGTTCTGCTTCCGTTTCTCAACACATGTCATCCTCAGAGCTGATGGTTTATGCTCCTACCAATGCACATGTTTACAAGAACCCTGCGTACTCTTCCAACCAGGGCTCCCCAGGGCACAGAAGAATGGGGAGGGCTTGGTCATTTCCTAAAACAGTGTGTTGATGTGTGTTCCACCAACCCAGCTTCTGGAAGCTGGCCCCCAGACAGGAGTTCCTTGCCCAAAAGTCTCAGGATAAGGAAATGGCCACTCCTTGAGAAAGTCCCGGAATAAGCAAACGGATTTAATGTTGTTCAATTCTTACTTTCTCCAAGTAAATTTAACTCTAGGACTTTTCTTTTTTCATTTGCAACTCCAGTTAACATCTCAAAGAACCTTTAGGGCAAATCTTGACACGAAGCAGTTCAGAACCTGCCCCCACCCGCCCCTGGTCTCACCCATTGGATCGCCTCTCACCTTTGCCTATGAATCGAACTCATTCTTCAAGGCCCTGTTGGAATACCCTCTTCCAGGAAGTTTGTACTGATTCATTTGGCTAGAAACAACCTTTTCCTTGTAGGAAGCTTCATGTTAGGGACTTTCTTGAGTGTCTTTAGAGCAGACCCTGGATGTCATGGTGGTTGAGACATGAACTTTGGAGTCAGATTCAAGTTTGAGACCTGGTACAATCTCAGAAGAGTGAGGTGACCTTGGAGGATGTTACTCAACTGCTCTGAGCCTCATCTGTGTTTCCTCTGCTGCAATACAGGATAATAGTAGAACGTGTTTGCAATGTTTTCACATGAACAGCTCAGCAGAGTAAAAATCACGTAGTAAGCATTTAATGAGTGGCAGTTGCTATTATTATTGTTATTATTATTACCACCATTAGGGATGTTAGTATCTCTTTGTTGAATTGATTTCAGGCCACACCAGGACATCACAGGGCCATTTGGAGGGTGTTGCTAGCCATGGATGTGAACTTGAAGGTAGACAGCACTGACCTCACTTAAATCTCTGCTCTGGGCCCCTGGGTAAGGGCTGGTGGCTGGGAGATGCTCTGGTTTCTGGGGTATCTCGCGCCTTGAGTCAGATCCAAGAAGGAGGCTGAGTGAGGAGGCTGGGCTTCCCCATATGAGAACCCAGAGATACCAGGGCCTCCCTCTGTCTGTGCAGTGAAAGGAAGGCCCAGAGCCTGGCGTGGGGTTAATGAGTCACTCTCACTCTGCAATAATCTGATAAATGGCTCTTCCTCCCTCGGATCCTGTCTGGAACCTTTAGCTCCTTTCTTGGGCTGGTTGCTGCCTGGTGGAGACCTCTGAGCAGGCCATTATTGCTTAATTACTGGCTAAACGGTCTCATTTGTTCTCCATTTGTCAGTGGTGAGTCCCAGCTAGGGCAGCAGAGAGAATTTTGAAATTCCTCATGGAGCTTTGGCTTTGGGAAATAAAGATACACATGTCTCCCTCCCCGCTGCCACCCTCTGGCTGTGCTGGCCACAGAGATGGCTGAGCAGCTCCTGGAGTTAGTGCTGGCTGTTGTCTCTACCGCCATCTGAATTGCTTTCGTTGCTCTCCTGTTTGCTTTTTCCTTTCTTATCTTGGCCTCTCCACTGCTTCAGCCTGGTGTGGGGGAAGTTGGATTCTGCGCTGGGAAACTTGGTATGAAATCCCGGTTTCTAGATCTACTCAGGTCTATCCCTGTCCAGGTGGGCGACTGGATCTCCACACCTTTATATGCAAAATATGTGCACTAGAAACACAGTGCAAAGTGGGTGCACTAGCCTCATGATGGCACGGTGAGCAGGATGTAGAAGTAAGTGGGATGCAAGCAGGATTTCCACTGTCAACTAGGGTTGGGCACGTTGTACAAATGCCAACTTTAATTCTATTTTCTTCTACATGTGTGACCCGCTTGATACCTTTCTGTCACTTCCACGGGTCTCCTTCACGAACATGAGAGGGTTTGGCCCAGATCCCCCACTCATGCTGGCGCACTGTCTTCCACCTCTTGCCCACCCCGTCATTCCCTTTCCCAATGTGGTATTCTACTTGGATGGTCTGGGTGCAGGAGGAGGCATTTTTCCTCTTCAGTAACATTGTTGCAAAACCTTCTCTGTGCTCTTTTTCTTACATGGAAAATCAACTTGCCAATATATAGCTCACCTAAAGTGCCAGTACATACTTGGCCAGTGGGTAGGCTGGTTGGGCATCTCCACTAAGTAAATTTGGGCATTTAAGACTGTTGCAAGCTGGGAACTATGGGAAGTAGACTGTGAGATGGAGCTCAGTGTGCGGGATGTTTGTTAGAAAGCCTTTTGGAAACGCCACCCATGGCAGGGAGAGGATGGAAACAGAAGTGGGCAGAGGGAGAATTTGAGTTGGGACAGAGTCCCAAAATGGTCTTGGCCAATGGCACTTGGCTAGCCAGAGTTTGAAGGGCTCTTCAGAGTCTGCCCAAGTCGGGGGTGAGGGCAGGGTGTGGGCCTCCCTGGGGAGTGAGCAAGACTTGGGTGTGGTAACTTTCTCCAACTGAGGCAATCCCCGAAGGGGGCTGGGAATTAGGAACTGTGAGTTGGTAGCCCTCCCAGTAGCTGGGCACCCAGTCTCTCCAGTCTTTCATTCCTGAAGGACTACCTGGGTAGCACATCACAGAGCTTAACCCAGAGGCTTTCGGAAGTATCCTCTAGGTCAGTCCTGCCCTGCCCACTCTGGGACCCAGGTCTGCTTCTCCTGGCTCTGCTGTTCCTGGCCCCACTTCCTGTTGGCTGCATCTTTTGTCAGACCAGGGTCCTGATCTCTTGCCTTCAGACCCAACCTGACAATCGGATGTGGTTACTAAGTACCTGGGGAATTTCTCCCCGTTTCTGGGCTTCCCTCTGATCCCAGTAAAACCTTCTCTAGAGGAAGGACGTGAGCCCTTGTCTTCACCAGCCAGCTCCTGGTTTTTGCACTTATGGAAGGGAGCCATGTCCCTAATCATGCAAAGCAGCAGATAATACAAAATCATTTAGATTTGTCCTTCAGTTGCATTACGTGATTGCAAGGGGATGGAAGAAGTGTGATGGCATCAAGTAAATAAGTGCACTGTGGATACAGACCACCTAGTGCGTACTCGGCTTTAACACTTACTAGCTGCATGACTTTGAGTAAGTTATTCAGCCTCACTGTACCTCAGTTTCCTAACCTGAAACAAGGAGAATTTAACAATTGTATCTATATCATAAAACTATTGTCAGCATAATAAATCATGACATATCCAGCCCTTGGAGTTGTGCCTGATTCATAGTAAGTGCTCAATAAATGTTTGCCTTGGATGGTAATGATTGGTAGAGAGTTTTGTTAAAATGTTTATTTTTATTAATATTTTTTAGAGACAGGGTCTTGCTCTGTGACTCAGGCTGGAGTGCAGTGGTCCATTACATAGTTCACTGCAGCCTCGAACTCCTGGACTCAAGAAATTCTCCCACCTCAGACTCCTGAATAGCTAGGACTACAAGCGCATGCCACCATGCCTGGTTAATTTTATGGGTTTTTTTTCCTTTGAATTTTTGTAGAGATGGGGTCTTGCCATGTTGCCTAGGCTGGTCTCAAACTCCTGGCCTCAAGTGATCCTCCCACCTCAGCCTCCCAAATTGCTGGGATTACAGAGATGAGCCATCGCATCTGGCCCCAATGTTATCTGTCATCATCTTCACTTAATTAGAGTTGACCCAGAAGATTTCAAATGTTAGGAGAAGTTGTTCTGGCATTAACGGACTGCCATGAATGTTATACAAGTAGATCAAGCCCAGACAGCCACCTAGACAGGACATTGAGAGGAGTCAGCACCAGGGACAGCTCCCAATCTCCATCTCAGGAAAGATTTTTCCTTCAAAGGATGATGAACCACAGAAACCATTTCAACTGCTCATCCTCCAGGCCCCTTGACAAGATAAGGGTCCCCCAGACTGGGCCCCAAATGTTCATCATCCAGCGATGATGTCTGTGTCTAATCAAGATTGCCCACAGGCGCCATGGAGAAAAGACCAAAGGAGCCAGAGAAAGGGAACTTAGAGTCCTGGGTCCGTCCTCACCAGTGCGTGTACTTGAGGGGTAGAGATAGGCGAGGGTCTTTCTCCCTGCTCTGGGGTACCCTTTTCTTATCCACAAAGCAAAGGACTTTGTTCTCCCAAGACTTGCCAGGCTCTGGCAGGCTTTGGGTCTGTGCTGGTCCTCTGGGGATGGAGGCCATGAGTCCCAGGGGCCAGCAGATGGCACCCTCTGTCCTGTGTCCACCCATGGGGCAAGGTTTCCTGGCTGGCAACCTACAAGACACCACTGAAGATCTCAAAGCTGGCTGGAGTGAGTGGAGTCCTTGAACCCTGAGTGTCTCCGCTCTCCGTTATCCCTTCGTTATCCGCTTCCCAAAACCCCATCCCCTGCCTCTCATCACCATGGCAGCAGGTGCTGAGGCTGTGCCTGCCTTTGAGATGAACATTTGTCCTGCTTTTCTATCTGACCCTGTATTGCTGCCTGGTCCTCTGCCTTCCCCTGAGAGGTCTGCATTGCAGGGATTGGGGAACAATCCACCCAGTTCCTTCTTCTCTTCCCCACTCTTCCTGTCCTCCACTGTAGGATGTTCTGGGTTGGTCCAGCACAGTGGAACCATGGGGTAGAAGGGAAAGGGAAGCCCCAGCCTTGCTTCCTGTCCTGTGCTGCTCTTTTGTTCCATGAGAGGCTTGTGTTTGCTGGGAGCAGGAGGTGATTCTCTCTGAGTCACAGGAGGTCAAGAAGCGGAAATGAGGTCCTGAGACATGAGGGTGATGGATACTGTAGTCTTGAGCACTTGCTCAGGGCCAAGCACACATCTCACTTAAGCACATGATGCAGGCACCATCATTATGAAGTCTATGGCCAGAGAGGTTCAAGTGTTTAGCGAAGGCCACGCAGCAAAGGAGTGGCAGAGCTGAGCTTCATGCCCAGTCTGAGTCTGGGGGTGAATTAAACAATGTGACATTGTGGGGAGGAATCTTGGCCAAGAGTCAGCCAAACATTTCTGATCCTGGCTCTGCTCCTGAATGTAGTTGTTTGACCTTCGATGTGGAGCTTCCTCGGTTCCCCCATTGGAAAACAGAAGGATTGGACTAGGATGCTCTCTAAGGATCCTCCAGCTCTAAGAGTCTATGAATAGACTTTCCCTGGGATGAGAGCTTTTTAAAAACCGTTTGCAGGAACCCACATATGCGCAAACACAGCCTTATGTACAAATGGAGTAGGCGGCAGCCTGTATGGTGTGAATGATGGCTGCTAGGAAGAGCCCCTGCCTGAAATATTTCCATCGCTCATCCACTGCCAATGTGCTTGGAGTCTGCCGTTCCAGAGCCATGCCTTCACTGAGTTCCTATTTCAAAATGCAAGTGCCTCAATGAGGCCTAAGAGATTATGTCCTTTATTTCTGGGGGAAGAGAACTTTTGTTTTGATGGATGTCAAAACTGGTTTGCATTTCCTGAGTTTAAAGTAATTCTCTTGCAGGTGAGATTAGCCTGCTCAGTGCCAACTGGGAGAGCAGAGCCTTTCTTCCATTCAGTAGTGGGGAGGGAACTGGGGAGGCCGCTGGAAGATGCCCGTTGCTTTATGGAGCATCCTCGGCTTTGGCTCCAGGTAGACTCAGGCTTGAATCCTGGCAGCCAGGTGACCTTTTGGGATACACTCTGACTTCCTCCTTCCTGGAGCCAAGTCCTTCATTTCCCTGGGACTTAGCGCACACAGGCTGCTGAAATGGCTTCTTCCGGAAGAGGAGGGATCCAGCTCCACTGAGTGAGTATGTTCCCAGGAGAGGCCTGGAGGCTGATGCCTAGGAAATGCCACCGCCTCTCCCCTGGCTCCTCTTGGCAAGCCTGTCTCTGCACCCCTCCTCACTGTCTTTCCACCAGCCTGTTGGAGGCTGATGGACAGGAAGTTGTCATCTCCTCCCCCCACCCAACATCACCACCACTTCCTTCACCCTGTCCCCTCCTGGCTCTGGGTAGCGATGAAACTCTTCCCGATGAGGGGTACCTGCACCATCCGGACGCTCTCTAAATGGAGGGCAGCCGTGCTCAACGGGGCAGGTAAGATGATGTGGGAGGTGCCTGGCACATGATGGGTGCTTGATGCATGTTGGTGACACCCTACTCCTTTCTGTCCTCCTTGCATTTATGAGGTCAGGTTAAACATAGGGGGCACAACCACATGGTGAGCTTGTGGCTGAGCTATGGCCACACACACTCTTCTCTCTCATAACCCATTGGTCCATTCAGCCCTGGAGATCTTGACAGAGGGCAGCTGTCACAGAGCCACAAAATAGCAGTAAGGGACATTGCCTGGTACAAAGTAGATGCTTGAATGATTGTGCTGTACTCAGGATAACATCCAGAGTCTATCCTGGGCTCCTCTAGCCTCTGTAGGGTCTATCTGGCCCCTCTCCAGCTCTTTGACTGTGTCTTGCTACTTCCCTGCTTGCTGATTCCACCTTAGCTGCATGAACCTTCTCTAACTTCCTGGAACATACCAGGCCCTTGCAGCCCTCCCTCTGGAATGGTCTCCCCCAGTATCTGCATGGCTCATTCCCTTGCTTCCTTCAAATCTCTTGAAGTGTCACCTCGGTGGAAGAGCCTTCCCTGACCTCCCTAACTAAACTAGCACCCCCATCACTCCCTATTCTTCAAAGCATTGCTCTCCCTTACCTGATAGATTTCTTTGTTTGTTTGCTTATTGTGAGAATCTAGTGTCATACCTGATAATTTCTACAGCACATTTTTGTTTGCTGCTGTATCCCCAGCACTGAGAACAGTACCTGGCACTCAGCAGGTGCTCAGTAAAGATCTGTGGACCGAATGAATAGATGAATGAATGATACATGTGGGCAAGACCAATGTTTCTGATGTAAGTTCTCCAGATCTGTAGAGGGCACCAGAGGCTGTCCTAGGCGTTCTGTGGCTGCTCAAAAACAGCGAAGGGGACCAAGAATTTACTTGGGATTAAATCCATATTGGCTACTGCTTAATAAATGAAGTTTGTTTTATAACCATCCATTCAGAAAACATTTATTGAACACCTACTATATGCCAGGCACAATGTCAAGCATCAGCATTATGATGCAGCCAGAGACAAGCACTATGCCATTTTGGAGCTGGCAATGTCATTGGGGAGCTGACGATATTCAGAGTGGGGTCAGGGCGCCTGCACCAACAGGATTTCTGACGCCATCTCCAGATGGTCCTGACAGTTTTCCTCTGCATTTGGAGCAAATGTTCCTCCTTGAGAACATTTCCTTCTTTCCCCAGTCTTGGCCTTCCAACTTATAAATAAGACATTTGTACAGGATGATCCTTAAGAACCTCCCCGGCTCCCACATTTCCTGGTTTCCTGGGAAGAACTCAGGAGGACAGAGGCATTGGGTGCTTCTGATCTTGGGGGAGCCTGAGATATGGAGGGACAGCTTAGCGCTGGGCTCCAGATGAGGACACTGTGTGCCAGGCTTGGGGGTAGCTCCTCCCTGCTGCCCCCTGTGCAGGGAGATAGTTCTTTTCCTTTGTCAGCATCCTGGCACAGCATGCAAGGAGCTGCCTTCCCTTGAGTGGCAAAAGCCAGGCTGAGTGCCAACTTGTTAGGAATAGCTTCACCACTCCCCAGAGCCAGGAAGGGCCAGAGTGGAGGATGTGGTGGCAATGTTGGGTGGAGGGAGAGGGTGACAGCTTCCCGTTCATCAGCCATCAGCCTCTGACAGACTGCTGAAAGGGAAGGGAGGGGTGCAGAGATGGGCTTGCCAGGAGGAGCCAGGGAGAGGCGGTAGCATTTTCCGGGCATCAGCCTCCAGGCCTCTCCTGAGAACACACCCACCCAGTGAAGCTGTTGCTGGCTGGATCCCGCTACCCCTGGAAGAAGACATTCCAACAGCCTGTGTGTGCTGAGTCCTGAAGTGAGGGATTTGGCTTGCAAGGGAAGAAGTCAGAGCAGAGCTGGAAAGGAAGACTTTTATGGGGAGAGTGGGGAGGACTGTCTCTAAAGAACTCCGCCAAAAAAAGCAGGAAATGTTTAAGTCGGGTATCAGGAAGAACATCTTGGCAGGACCCGTTGTCATTTTATTATCAAAGAGGACTGTGGATACCTGTGTAGAGGTGGTTGTTTCTGATTTCTGAATCGTCCATATGAGCTCTGATTCATTCATTTGTTCATCCATCTATCCATCCATCTATCCATCCATCCATCCATCCATCCATCCATCCATCCATCCATCCATCATCCATCCCTCTTACTGTGTGCCAGTGCTGAGCCCTGGGCAAGGGAGATAAATAAGACAAAGTCCCCGCCCTCCAGGAGTCTATGAGTGGGACAAGACACATGCCTAGCTGACTAAAACACACACCCAAAGTGGTTGGTGGCATCTTAGAAGGACCAACGTGAGTTTAGAAGAGAGATGACACTTGGGACCAGGTGGTCACAGAAGGCTTCCTGTAGGAGGTGGTATTGCAACTGGGCTTTGCAGTATCTCAGAATACCCAGGAAGAGAGGACAATGTAGACACAGACTCAGAGGTGGGAGAGTGCAAGGCCCAGGCAGGACTGTCAGCCTATCGTGTGGTTGAGGCATGTGGTTTCAGCAGGGGTGCTGAGGTCACCTGACCTTAGCCTTGGCAGGAAGGCTGAGTCACCTGACCCACATCTGGCCTATCAGTAGAGTCCATTCTTCTGGCTACATGATTGGTTCCAGAATGGAATGTGATCCAAGATGTTCCAATGAGAATCAGCCATGGGACTTTTGCTGGAATCACCCCCATCCCCTATGTCATTTACAGACAATGGAATTCTCTTCTACACAGCCTCTGGTGGAGAGATAGCCAGACCAGGAACTGAGGTGTGGGCTTGAGCTCCGGCTCTGTTCCATACCCAATATGTAGTCTTGGGCACACTCCTGCCTCCCCTGGGTCTTTGTTTCCATGTTTGTAGAAGAAGGAACTCAAGGTAGATTACCTTCGAGGTGCTACTTTTTCACTCTGGAGTTGGACATCTCTTAGACTCATCTCCTCTCCATCCCGATGCCACCATCTTGTGGGGAGGTGGGTGGATGGGGAGGAGCTCTGCTGGATATCTGAGCACACAAACACAAAAACATCCAGCAGTTGTTATTATCTGCAATTTCTTGGCTCTTCCTTGCTGTACTTCTGCTTCCCTCCATTTTAACAAGATCGGGGTGGGGGGGAATTGACGAGACTTTGCATATTGAAAGAGGCTGAAAACCCTGCCTGTCTCTCACCCTCACTCTCTGACGGCAGCTCAGGCAGGATGGGCTGCCTGTCTGCCACTCAGCAGAGCCCAGCTCCAGCCCACAGCGTGGAGGCTCGGGGGCTCTGTCTCCTCCTGGCATCTCCTCTGTCTCTGTTCCCCGTAAGACTTGGGAAGTTCATTATTTCCCTGACTGGCTTTTCTGGCGAGACTCAAATTAATTTTCCATCTCTCCTTCTCTCCCAAGCTTCGCAATCATTAAATGCCAGGGAAAGTTAAATAAACAGCTGATTTACAGAAGCATTTCCTTTCTTTCTTTCTTTTTTTTAAAAGCAGGAACCTCTATTAATCAGTTGTGCTGAGAGCGGTCTGATTAAGCAGTTGGCGCGCCCTTCAGAGGAGTAAGTGTGGGGTCAGGAGGCCTAGCTACTGGCAAGAGGCTCCCAATCTGGGATAAAAATAACGCAGGCCCCTGCCTGCTCCATCTTCTCTCCACAGAGGTGGGGGGCAGGCCTTTTCTGCGTGGAAGGACAAAATAAGACACTTGGTTCAGACCTGAGGTCTCTCCACTATCCTGAGCTGAAAGACTAAAAAATATTTTCACTCAACTCCACTGTTACACAGACTCAGAGAGCGGAAGGCACCTACCCTGGGTCACACAGCAAGGTCACAGCAATGCTGGGATTAGGATCCTGAATTTCAGTTTGGAACTAAGGGATGAGGAGGCTTCTAGATTCGCATGCCTTGAATAATTTGACAAGAAAAGGCAAGCACGGCACATATACTGGCACTTTCAGGGAGCCACAAAGAGAACATGCACAGAAATGTTCCGCACACATTCAAACACAGAGGCATCTCCAGGTATGTGCGCACACAGGCACACCTGCTCCTGGAGCTGGTACCTGAATTGAATCTCTAAAGGCTACATCTACCTGGACTGGGTGTCCCCACCCATAACCCCTTCCTGGACTATCTTGGGTGGGTGGAGACCCTCTGACCACCCATCTCCCACTCAGTCTGGGGCTTTCAGACCTTAAACCCTGTTTCCAGACTCATTGTGAAGCCAGCACAGCCAGGAGTTCAATGAGAAGAGTCAACAATCCTGGGTCCCCCTTGATGGCTGGTGACTCTAGGCCCCCTGAGACTCACCAAGGACAGTGAATCCCCCCTTCTCTAAAATGGACACAAGTTCTTATTTCTCAAGGCAGTGGTGGGAATTAAATAAAGGTTTGTAAAGCACCTGCTTCTGGATTTGTTCAGCAAATGTGTATCAAGGACCCTGTTCCCCAGGGGCACTCCATCTCTGGTCTTCCTGCCTTGGCACATAGTAGGTGCTCAGTAAACAGAAGTTGTCAGTGTCATTCGCCTATCAGGCATTGACTGAGAATGACCTCATGCCAGGTGCTAGGGTGGGTTCGGGTTCGGAGGCAAATGGCTAGAGGGTTATGGCTGAGTGTCTCCAGGGAGGAGCACTCAGGGTAGTAGGTGAGACACACACATAAGAAAGTGATTCCAAATGACATCCAAAATGCTATTAAAGATGAAACAGTACTCACAACAATAATTAGAATTATCTAGGATGTATCTAGGTGCTTACTGTACTTCCAGGGGATGTGCCAAATGCTTTGCCTCTTTGCCTTAAGAGATTCTTACAACAGCCTCATGGGTTGAGTACTGTTATCTCCATCATTTTACAGATGAGGAAACTGAGGCACAGAGAGGGCGAGTAACTTATCCAAGGTCACACAGCTGGTACATGGTAAAAGCGGTAGTGAAAACACAGTAGAAGCGTAACTCCAAAAGGGGAGTCCAGCAGCAGGACACTTCTGAAAGGGAGAGCTTTAAGGTGAGCCTTGAATCCTGAGACCACCCCTGTCCTTCCTTTTCTGCTCATCAATGCCATCCCGTCCTCTCGCTTCTACCCCAGGGAACCAGCCCCATATTTGACTCTCAAGGGACGGTTACATGACCGTGCTAGCCCTGGCTTATGGGACCCCGGTGCACGTCTGACCAATAAGACTGCGATCAGACCCAAGAATTTAAACCCACGTAACCAGAGAGTGGGAGCTGTGGTTGCCTCAGACTGGAGGGTCAGAAAGGAGCTAGCGCCAAGGAGAGAAGGAGAGGAGGGCAGAGGCCAGAGGTCGGGGGGAAAAAGAGAGAATGCACCTACTTTGCCTCTGAGTCCTTACGATTTCTGAGTTCTAGAGGCTCAGCCATTCTTCCAGCTTCTGGGGTTCATGGGCAACCTGCAGCTTGATAATCAGATCCCCGGACTTAAGTGAAACTAGCGTGGCCTCCAGTTTCTTGTCCCCAAATAATGCTAGCCCTAGGGCAGGTGAATGGACAGGTTCACGCTGGCCAGAGGAAACAGGAAAGGGCGCCCCTGGAAGGGAGAGGGGCTCAAGCAGAGGCCTGGACATCTGCAGGCTGCAGGAGGGGTGCGAGGGGGCCTTGGCAGGGTTTTTGGGAACGGATAGCTCAGAGCCTTTGGGCCTCTCTGCCTCAGAGTTTGTGCCCTCCGCCTTGTCACAGAGGCCCGGTAACTCATTTTCAATCAGGCCCCGTCCCCAGCACACAGGCAGAGTTAATTAAACATAGCCTTCCCTTCAGCAAGGAAATAAAAAGCAACCTCCTGATACAACAATTAGTATTTACAGCCCCGCCCCCTCTCTTCCTTCTCCTGCCTTCTCCTAATACCGCACCTTCATTATCTCAGACTTGGAACTCGCTCTGCCTGCCGTCCATAAATTAGTCTGAAGAATTTAGGAGGAGTGAGGGAAGAAGGGAGAGTGCCCTGGGATGGGGAGACAGGGCCTGCTGCAGTGCTGGCGGGAGCCTGAGTTCAGGGGTGGAAAACTCAGGTGGGAAGCCTGAGTTCAGCTCAGGTTGCTGAGCTGCTGGGAACAGGTGTCTCAACCTTTCTGTTTTCTCTTCTATATCACAGGGATTATATGGATATATATTAGACCCCAAAGTGCACTTCCCAGTCAAAATGGCTGGTCCAGCATCAGCCTCTAAGTAAAGGCTGTGCCATCCCATTTGCAGAAGCTCTCTTTCTTTCTTTCTTTCTTTCTTTCTTTCTTTCTTTCTTTCTTTCTTTCTTTCTTTCTTTCTTTCTTTCTTTCTTTCTTTCTTTCTTTCTTTCCTTTCTTTCCTTTCTTTCCTTTCTTTCTTTCTTTTTGAGATGGGGTCTTGCTCTGTTGGCCAGACTGGAGTGTAGTGGAGCAGTCTTGGCTCACGGCAGCCTCAACCTCCCAGGCTCAAGGGATCCTCCCACCTCAGTTTCCCAAGTAGCTGGGACTGCAGGTGCATGTCTACCTTATAGGACTGTTGTCAGGATCAAATGCGATGTGTAAAGAAAGTGCCAAGCACAGTGCATGGCATGGACACATCCTACCTGTTTTCCTCTTGCTCCCACAGCAGGTAAAGCCAGAGACCTGGGCTCTAAACCAGCAGGACCACAACCTTGCTGTGTGACATCAGATTGCCTGCTTGGCTTCTCTGGGCCTCCGCGTAAAGCACGTCCTCCAGAGAGCTGGAGGGCAGGCAGAAAGGAGCAAGTGTTCTCGCCCAAGACTGCTGTGCTGCAACCCTCCCTTGCTCCACTGTTCACTTGCTGTATGAACTCATGCCAGCAGTCTTTAACTCCACGCTTCTCTTTCCTTGACTGTAGAATGGAGGTGATGCCTGCCGTCCTTGAGGGGTCGAAAGCGTTAGTGTCAGAATATTCAGAACAGTACTCAGTGCATGATCTGTGCTTGAGAGATGTCAGCTATTTGTATTTTTATTTTTCATCTGGTCCAGCCCCTGCCACCAGACAGGACTGAAGCCAGGCAGTGGAGCCTGTTCTTAAAGGCTGAATCTGGAGTTTTCCTCACAAGTGATTCCAGAAAGGAGAGTCCCCCCTCTTGGACCACTGTCGTGAGATCTAAGATTATGAAGGCCCAGATGAGTTCTGTGGTGCCCCAGTTTCGTCTTTTGTGAAACAGAGCTGCTTATGCCTACCATGCAGGGCTGCTGGGAGGATGAAGAGGGATAAAGGTGCAAAAGTCCTGCTGTGTGGCTCTTACCTCCATCACTGCCACCCTCAGTGGACTAACAGGCCCCTACTATGCTGAAAGTCTCCAGCAAACCAGAGTGCTTGTTGAGCATCTGCTCTATGTGGGCATCATGCCAGCCTCTGGGACTGGAGGCAGAAGACAAACCTGGAACTGCCTGCTCTCAAGAGCAGAGGTGCAAACCCCACATGCATTAAACCAAAACAGTGGCTCCAACCTCCGGGATATGATGAATCCTTCCCAGGGAGTAATAAATCTACAGCCGAGTGGTGGGATACAGATCCAAGCTCTGGAGGAGTTGAAGAACAAGAAAGGAGCTTCTGAGAAATGGGTGGCACAGTGTCACTCAGGGGCTGGCACTGGTCCAGCCGTTTCGACTGGGAAGTGCACTTTGGGGTCTAACCTGAATCTTTCCTGCTGCAAAAGGATACTATTTTCTCCTGATCCCATCATCCCAATGATGGATATTATGAATTAGAAGCCGAGTGGACACATGTAAGGTAAGACTAACAAATAATTAAATGGACTTCCTTGTGGGACTCAGCAATGACTCGGAAGGCAATTCCCAAAGCAGATCCAGCCATGTCCGGAGCCCTGGCAGCGCTGAGCCCCCATGATGACACCCTGGAGGGGTGATGTTGATGGCAGTAGGTGAGCACGAGGCCATTGGTGCCAAGATCCATCTCTCTGCTCCACATGTACCCCTTGGAGATGGATTTTCATTTAAAACATATTTTTAAGAAATTTGGGATTTGCTGGAGATGAGGTCTGGACACACTCAGAAAGGACAGAATTGTCCTCGGTCTTAGCCCCCTTCCCCAGTTACTAATTATCACTGAGCTAACCATCAGTGAACGTGACTGAGCTGCATGACCCACGGAGCAGTTGGGATGAGCTGCCTTTAAACCCAGTTCAAAATCCACCCCAGTTTGGGGAAAGCATCCTTTTGGTCTGAACAAGGCTGATGAGTAGAACAGGCCATGGTGAAATGGTTTTCTTTCCTTGCTCCCCTTTGGGATGAAGGACCCTGCCTTCCTCCCTGTCTCCTGGCCCAGCCCCTAGTGTGTTTGTTTAGTGTGTTTGTTTAGTGTGTTTGTTTGTTCCTGGGTGGTGGGGAGGATTCTCCACTTCCCGGTCACCCCGGCGATGTGCTGCTCAGAAAAGTCCTCTCTTCCTGGCCTCTCCCGGGCACTGCTTCCTGCTCCAGCTCTGATTCCCGCCTTCATTTCTGCATCTGGACAGCAGGCTGGGCCAAGCTTCCCGGTGGGGCATGGTGGCTATGTGGGTGGGCTCTCAGGCAAGTGATTTTGCCTCCCTGAGCCTCAGTTTCCTCCACTGTAAAATGGAGATAATAAAGATGGTGCCTTCCACGAGAGAGATGCATTTAAGGCACTTAGAACAACATCCAGACACAATGCAAGTGCTTATTAAATGAGAGCTGTTACTATTTCTGTTCCCCGTCTCGGGGACTGGCTGGGAGGCCTCATTCCAGGCCCAGGGGATCTGAGAGATCCCAGCCTAGGACTCCAGGAAGAGCAGAAGGGTGACAGCAACCATATGGCTGCCAATGGAGAGGCTTCTCTATGCTCTGTGACCCACCCGGCGCCAAAGATAGAGAAGCCAGCAAAACCAGGGAGGACCTGGCCCTCATGAAGTTCACATTCTAGTAGCAAGAGGAAACAGACAGCTAACACATAAGCTCCTCAGTCCTGACTGAGGAGGGGAGGAGGGGGCAGAGTCTACCACTCAGAGTTCTGGAGGGAGGGCAGAGGCAGAGGGAAGTCACTGGCTCTCCTCTATCACCCTGGGCAGGCTGGGTGGCAGGGAAGGGAATTACAGTCATGGAGGGGGATCCGGCCAGGCACTTCAGCCCCAGCTGAAAGTTAGACCAGGAGCAACGAGAACAGATCAGCCTTGCCACTTTACAGCAAGGAAGAGCCTCCACTCTTCCTTATATCACTGTCTCCTCCACGTATCACTGTCTGCCTCATCGCAAAGTTGATGTATCTGGTGTGCTGTCTCTCTCCAAACACCAGACTCCAAGCTTCCTGCGAGCACAGACTTGGACTTGCTCATTGCTGCATACCCAGCACCTGTCATAGTGTCTGGCACAGAGCAGATGCTTCATAAATACTTTTTGAAGGAATGGATGGCTGCATCTAGGCAGGATGGCCTCGCAAGTCTTTCCTGGGGCATGGGATGGCCACACTTTGTGGCTTTCGGTCTCCTGACCCTGGGAGGCTCTTCCTTGCTGTAAAGTGGCAAGGCTGATCTGTTCTCGTTGCTCCTGGTCTGACTTTCAGCTGGGGCTGAAGTGCCTGGCCAGATCCCCCTCCATGGCCGTAATTCCCCTGCCTGCCACCCAGCCTGCCCAGGGTGATAGAGGAGAGCCAGTGGCTTCCCTCTGCCTCTGCTCTCCCTCCAGAACTGAGTGGTAGACTGTGCCGCCTCCTCCCTGCATGCACCTCATCCCATTGGTGAATCCTGTGCCTGCCATTCTATGTGGAGTCTTGGTACCCAAAGGTGAATTCCCAAAAACAGACCTGGCTTCAACCCACCACTTACCCACATGTGACCTTGGTCAAGCCACTTCGTCACTCTGAGCCTCGGTTTTCTCATCTAGGTAATGGGTAGTAGCAATTCCAATCCCAAAGGGTTGGTGTGAGGGTTAAGTCTGGAGACAGTGTCCCGTGGTAGTTGAAAGCCTCACCTTTGAGTATGTTAGAGGGGTTCAAAAACAGGTGTGGACAATTCTTAGTTGTGTGACTTTGGGCAAGTGACAGTATTCTACTAAACATTAAGTTATTTCTATAGAACAGGGATAACAGTAAAAATAATATTGAATCCATTTTTTTTCTGTGATGATTAAAAGAGTTAAGGCGTGGAAAGTGTATTAGTCCATTCTCATGCTACTATAAGGACATACCTGAGACTGGATAACTTATAAAGAAAAAGAGGTTTAATGGACTCACAGTTCCACATGGCTGGTGAGGCCTCACAATCATGGCAGAAGGTGGAGGAGGAGCAAAGGCACATCTCACATGGCAGCAGGCAAGAGAGCTTGTGCAGGGGAACTGCCCTTAATAAAATCATCAGATGTCATGAGACGTATTCACTATCATGAGAACAGCACAGGAGAGACCCACCCCCACGATTCAATTACCTCCCACCAGGTCTCTCCCATGATACATGGGGATTATGGGAGCCACAATTCAAGATTAGATTTGGGCAGGGATGCAACCAAACTGTATCAGAAAGCATTTGGTACTGTGCTTGGCACATAAACAGTTTACATCTGTTAGTTCTTCTTTGTCTCTTTGGCTAGGCATTTAGTAGGTGCCAAAAAACAATAAATACTTGAACTTGCTCTCTTTAGAAGTCAAGGCTTTTGTTGTTGTTGTTATGAAGATGAATATTGGGAAGATTTGAATTTGCCAATTTCTGCTGGCTAGGAGGTTTACTGTCCTGGGTGTGGCTCTCCTTTTGTAATTGTCAAAAGAGCGCTTCTCATCAAATGAATATTGACAAGAGCAGGATCCTGTCAACAGTGTTTAGAGTCCTTCCATACCTCTTATCTCCCTGTGTCCTTCACTATCCCTATTTGACAGGAGAGAACATCAAAGCCCAGGGAGGTTTGGCAAGTTGTCTGAGGTCACACAGCACAAGGATACAACCAACACTTCCAGGCTCTTGTGAAGCGATCAGAGTGCCAGGCCACCAGCATCACCGTTATCACCATTACTATCCTATGTGAATGGGATGTTAAGGTCTTTCAGCTATTTCCATAATTCCATCTCACGTGATCCTTTCAACAGCCCTGTGAGCTGTGCAGGACAGGACCAATCACATGTTACTGCCATTTTTCAAAGAGGAAAACCCGAGACTCAGAGGAAGCTCAGATGGGCCTAAGGTCACAAAGAGCCAGTGGCCTCCTGACACCCAGCCTGGTGCTGTGGCCTCCCACGATGGTGTCGGACTGGCTTCCCTGTGTCCCCCACCTCCCACTCTTCAGCTTCTTTCCCACCCACCCCCCTCTCAGATCCCATTCTGAGAGGCCTCACCTGGGAGCATCGAAGGGCTGGGCCCCTGTTACAAGACCTCAGAAACTGCATTATGGGCCTAAGACCCCCCAAACACTAATATGCAATGATTTTTTTCCTTCTCTAGAGGAGCAGAAAAGATTCATAGCCTGTGATGATTGACTCTGCTTTTAACCAAGTTGCGTAGAAGCAACGAGTGTCACTTCCAGGAAGATGGATGATGTCTCTGCAGCGCGGGATGAGAGCCCAGAGGTTTGCAACTTCCCTGGTAAAAGTTTGTTCTTGTTTAGAAATCACCCTGGGGTTCGAAAAATATGGATCCATTGGAGAACGTGGTGAAGCTTGTCACGGTGAGTTTCCAGTGAGTTAAAGGAGCTGGAATTTAATGTCATTCTGGCCCCATCATGTCTTCCCCAAGGAGGGCAATCTACAAGGTCAGACCAGCTCCCTACACTGGGAACGTACACTTGATCCAGTCCCTGACCAGCTCTGAGCCCTGGAACCCACCAGGTTTTCCGAGGATTAAATGAGTTGATGTAGGCCAGGCACTTGAAACCCTGCCCAGCACATAGCAGGCTCACGGTCAATGTAAACCATTTATTATTACTATTCAGAGTATTCCTAGAATACCAGGTGGAGGGGAGGAGCCATGCAGGTAATATAGTTGTATTTGAGTTTGATGGAGGGAAGGAAAGGAGAACAAATCTCTCCTGTCTTTGTTTCTGTCTCTCAGTGTCTTGAACCTTGCATCCCAATTGCATTTAAACACACACACACACACACACACACACACACAAAACAGTGAGAATAGCAGCAACAACAACAAAAGCAAGGCTCAGCTCAGAGAGGGGCGTCCATGTGCGGGCAGGTTCTCAGACAGAAGCCAGGGAGAAAACAACCCAGAGGTGAAGCAGCAGTGCCAACACCAATTTCACAAACCAGCTGTTTCACCGGCCATGGAATGTCATGGGTTTCTGGGCTCCAGGCTGGGAGTCCGTAGCTGGGGCCTGCAGTGCTGTGTTTAAACATCATGCGCTGTGACGGGCTTGTGTGCAGGGACCGGAGGGTCTGGACACACTCAGGAAATGTCATTTCTGAGCCTGGGGCGCTCTCTCTGGTCAGGAGAGACCCGAGCTGATGAGCCTTCCCCATTAGCTCCATCACTGGCTCCTCTGGCTTTGAGAGGGAGCGGCTGCATCTCCCCTCCAGGATCAAAGCCACCGCTCTCTTTCTTTCCTGTTCCTGCCTTTTGTCTGCTCTTCTGTCTTGCCCAGAAATGATCTGTGGGAGAGCAAGGCTGTGTCAGAGAGTGGGGCTGAGGTGTCTACTCCAAGCTTTTGTGCTCTCCAGACCCCTTCCTGCACACCTGCACCTGCTGCCAGGCTGGACAACCTCCTTCTCTCCAAGGGCTCTCAGCAGACAACCTCCAAGGGCTCTCAGCAGAAGGGCACGGGGCCGTGACCACACGTCATTAGAATGACTTTCAGAAAGCGCTTATTGTGTGCAGGTACCAACCTGCAGTGTCTCTTTCAATTCTCCCAGTAGCCCGCTGAGGAAGCTGTGGTTACCCCACTGTAGAGACGAGAAAACTGAGGCCCAGAGAGATAAAACAAATTGTGCCAAATCATAGTTTGAAAGAAGCAGAGTCAGGATTTGAACCCAGCTATGTATGATTCCATTCTTAACCACTGTGCTGCCACGTGCTTTACAAAATGGAAGGCTTGGCATGGTGGCGCGTGCCTATAGTCCCAGCTACCTGGGAGGCTGAGGTGGGAGAATCACTTGAGCTTGGGAGGCTGAGGCTGCAGTGAGCTATAAATGCACCACTGTACTTCAGCTTGGGCAACAGAGTGGGATCTTGTCTCTAAATAAATTATGTAATTAAAATAAAATAAGATGGGGAATATCGAACAAATTTAGTTTTATTTTTAATTAAAAAGAAAATCCCTCCCCACTGCCCTTTTTAAAACAGATTCCAAAGTTTCCCCACTCATTGATTTATTTGATCCTATGAGAAGGGCTGGAAAATTGCTTTCCCACTTTAGTGATGAGAAAGGTGAGGCTGAGAGAGGTGAAGTGGCCACCTGAGCCCCTGCCACTGGCTTCAAGGCGGCTGTGTCTCCGGGAGGAGCCATCAGGGTGCTCTGCCAGCAGAAGGAATGATTATCATAAACTCATTTCCCAAAGTATCATTCCCTTCCTTTCAGAGATTGCATTTCAGTCGTTAATAAGGGCAGCATTCCCCAGCCTTCCGTCCCCACCTCCAGTTTCTGAGCTTCCTCCCTCTGCAGCAATTTAACCAAGTTATTCATTAACTGCTATGCACCCAGAAGGTATTTATATCAACTGCGCATTTGGAAGTGCAGCAGGCTTTGAAGTGTGGGTAACAAGCTGATGACCTGCTTGGGGACCAGGTAGGATCTAGGAATCCTGCTTTGCCAGCCTCACCTTCCCATGATCCTGAGTGTGCCGAACATAATGGAAGCCTCGATAATGGAAGCCTCATATCAGGCAGGGGATTGTCAGATGGGACTATTGTCATTTCCTCACTTTAACCTTTCAGTGGTTCCCCGTCTTCTAACCAGCTTCCTGCCTGCCTTTCTGCCTTCCTTTCTGCCTGCCTTCCTGCCTTCTTCCCTCCCTCCCTTCTTTCCTTTCTTCTTCTGTCCCGCCCTTCTTTTTTTCTTCTACCCATCCAGTCATGTATTCATCCATCCATCCATCCATCTTCATTCATTCATTATTTAATTCATTCATTTAATGACGGCCTACCTCATACTGCTCTCATTTTCCTGTTTGCCAAAGCACTTATCACCTTTTTGACATGCCCAAATAGTTATCTATCTGATATTTGGCTGTGTCCCCACACAAATCTTATCTTGAATTGTAGCTCCCATAATCCCCATGTGTCATGGGAGGGACCCTGTGGGAGGCAATTGCATCATGGAAGTGGGTCTTTCCCATGCTCTTCTTGTGATGGTGAATAAGTCTCACGAGATCTGATGGTTTTATAAAGGGCAGTTTTGGGCCAGGCACGGTGGCTCACACATGTAATTCCAGCACTTTCGGAGGCCAAGGTGGGCTGATCACCTGAGGCTGGGAGTTTGAGACCAATCTGACCAACATGGAGAAACCCTGTCTCTACTAAAAATACAAAATTAGCTGGGCATGGTGGTGCATGCCTGTAATCCCAGCTACTCGGGAGGCTGAGGCAGAAGAATCGCTTGAACCTGGGAGGTAGAGGTTGCAGTGAGCCAGGATTGCACCATTGTACTCCAGCCTGGGCCAACAAGAGAGGAATTCCATCTCAAAAATAAATAAGTAAATGAAATAAAATAAAATAAAGGGCAGTTCCCGTGCCCACGCTCTCTTGCCTGCCACCATGTAAGATGTGCCTTTGCTCCTTTTTTGTCTTCTGTTTCCCATGCCATGTGGAACTGAGTCCATTAAACCTCTTTTTCTTTATAAATTATCCAGCCTTGGGTATTTCTTCACAGCAGTATGAAAATGAACTAATTATCTATCTATCTATCTATCTATCTATCTATCTATCTATCTATCTACCTACCTACCTACCTACCTATCATCATTACTTATTGTCATTCTATCTTCACCACCATTTTCCCTATCACACTAAAATAAAAGCCACAAGGGCAAGAATCTTGGTGTTATTTACTTGCGTTCTAAGTGCCATCCAGGAGGTACTTTATTTGTTGAACGAGTAAATGAACACGACTATAATATTGAAGAAAACACAAATTTGTAGGAATTAAGATAAATTGGAGGCTTCAAAGTATATAAAGAAATGCCATTGTCTATGACCCTATAGATAATATTTCCTTCTATCTGCCTTTAGTTCTTCTTATGAGGGAAAGTTTGAGATCACCCGCCAGTAGGAAGAATTCAAGTTTTTCACCTGTCATCCTGAGTTCCCCAGTTCAGCCCCTGCCATCCTCTCCTGTGATTCTCTAAAAGGTCCCTCACCCCACCTCACAGCTGGAGTTGCCTGCATGTTCCAAACACACTCTCAGGCATCTTTCCATACATCAGGTCCTTTGCATGTTCTTTCTCCTTCAGGAATCTCCTCCAACCCCTTGTCCATCTGGAAAACCTTTTGCCCACTATTTGAAACTGACTTCAGATTATATTTTCTTTGGGAAGTCTTCCTGGTCTTTGTTCTCCCCAGTTAGGGCAAAAT
This sequence comes from Chlorocebus sabaeus, assembly GCF_047675955.1. NCBI lineage: Eukaryota > Metazoa > Chordata > Mammalia > Primates > Cercopithecidae > Chlorocebus > Chlorocebus sabaeus. The sequence goes on along the minus strand of NC_132923.1, from coordinate 119,114,855 downwards.
TAGACTCACACTTTCCCCCTTCTCTACCGAAGAGCATGGCAGGTGGTGAATTTGTTTATTTCTGTCTGTCTCGCCTACGAAATGAGGGCTCTTTGGACCAGGAACTGTTTCCTCTGTACCTAAGACAGAGTGGTATTCGTGGAATCGTTTCTTTCTTCTTTTTTTTCTTTCTTATGTTTTTTTTTTTTTTTTTTTTGAGATGGAGTCTTGCTCTGTTGCTCAGGCTGGAGTGCAGTGGCACAATCTCAGCTCACTGCAAGCTCTGCCTCCTGGGTTCACACCTTTCTCCTGCCTCAGCCTCCCTAGTAGCTGGGAGTACAGGTGCTCGCCACCATGCCTGGCTAATTTTTTGTGTTTTTAGTGGAGATGGGGTTTCACCGTGTTAGCCAGGATGGTCTCGATCTCCTGACCTCGTGATCCGCCTGCCTCGGCCTCCCAAAGTGCTGGGATTACAGGTGTGAGCCACCACGCCCAGCCAGAACCATTTCAATAATAACTATTTGTGGAATTATTATAACGTTGGTGGTTACCTACTATGTATCAGTGACTATTCTAAGCACTTTAACATCAATACTCACAGTAACTCTGTAATATAGGAACTGTGATTATCTCATTTTTATAAATGAGAAAACAGACACAGAGAGATTGTGGTCATTTATCCAAGGTTATACAGTGAATAAATGATGGTGCCAGAAACAGAACCTTGGTAAGCTGACTTTACAGCCTTTAAGCTAAATGTCTTTGTGGTATTGGACCACTCTTTCCACATGTCTGGGTCTCAGTTTTCCCATCTGTACAATGAATTGTTAGGGTGAGGTAATGTTTAAGAATTCTTTCAATGAGAACTCCCTTTGGATTCTCTTCTATCCAGGGATGATGTCTCCACAGTTAGCAGCCTCCTGCTTGTAGAAATGTGGTTGGGACCCTACAGTGCTGGGGAGGATAGTACCAACAAGTTTTTATTTCTAGGACTGTTTTGGTCTAGAAGAATGAACAGGGGAATGGGTGATAGATTGAATACGTCAGAGACCCTGGACTGTGTTAGATTATATTATTTTCCCTCAGTTCTTTCCATGTCTCCCTTGCCATGGCTTCTTGCCATGCATAGTATGTACTTTCCCACTGACTTTGGACTTGGCCATGGGACTTGCTTTGGCCAATGTAATGTGGGTGGAAGTAATTGTGTGCTAGTTCCAAGACAAGCTCTTCAGAGCCATGGCAATTCCCACCAGCATTCTTGATGCTCCATTCCCCACAGGAGAGCCTGAGCCTTGAGGCTTCCTAGAATCAAGACACATGGAGCACACCTGGTCCCTTTGAAGGCTTAGAGTTCAGCCTGGCCCAATTTAATCCAGCCAAAATCAGCTGAACTGTATTTGACCTAGAAACCTGTGAGTATGAAATGCATATTTTGTGGTATGAGCCATTGAGACCTTGGGACTGTTTGTTACATATCCTTAGTATAGAGGAAACCTGAGCAATATGTAGACTAGGCACCAGACCAGTGTGAGTGCATCATCCTTGTTTAATCAGAATGAGATCTAACATTAGCAGTAACCCTTAAGCAAACAGGTAACATTCAGACTTTTCTTCCTCTCCCAGTCCTTGCTAGGCAACATCTTAGGTATGACCTGACCAGACAATAGAATCACTCTTTTTTTTTTCTTTCTTTTTTGAGGTGGAGTCTTGCTCTGTTGCCTAGGCTAGAGTGCCGTGGTGCGATCTCAGCTTGCTGCAACCTCCGCATCACGGGTTCAAGTGATTCTCGTGCCTCAGCCTCCCGAGTAGTTGGGATTACAGGCGTGTGCCACCACGCCTGCCTAATTTTTGTATTTTTAGTAGAGCCAGGGTCTCACCATGTTGGTCAGGCTGGTCTTGAACTCCTGACCTTAAGTGATCCACCCGTCTCGACCTTCCAAAGTGCTGGGATTACAGGTGTGAACCACCACACCTGGCCTAAAATGACTGTTCTTGGTTCTGTTACAGCCAATGAAGCTACATTTCCTCTGATAATCAAGCATGCCTCCAAAGGAAGTACTCAGGCACAGCCTTGTAGAAGAAAAGGCTTGAGTGGGCAAAACCCATTTCCTTGCCATTTGCCCTGTCCCCTCCATCACTTGGGAATATTTAACATAGAACCAGGATCTCCATGGTTTGATCCAGGGCATGGAAGAGTCTGTTTTGGATGATTTGAAATATTAAGTAATGTAGGGAGATATCTTGGGAAAAAGGTTGATGTGTCCCCTCTTTCTGCCCGCCGAATCTGTTACACGGGTGTGGGTGGTTTCAGTAGTATGCTGAGAGGGAGATGGAAATGGTGGGGAAGGAACTTGGAAAATTTCTATAATTTTGGAGCTTAGACAATCTTTATGAAAATCTCTCTTTCTGATTCAGGCTTGGTTTGGGCATTACCCAACTCCCTTGAGATAGCACATGCCAATAAAATCTCCTAAGATCTTGCCAGCCTGTTGTCTTAGTTCTCAGGACCTGACCCTGGGGCCCTGGGGCCATGGCTACAGTGGTGAATGGGTCCCAGTGTTCACCACTCACAGACACCATCTCACCAAACCTTGTATTCGGTTCCTACTGCTGCTTAAAACAACACACGTTCTCTCTCCTACGATCTGGAGGTCAGAGGTCTGAGAGCAGTTTCACTGAACTAAAGTCAAGGTGTTGGCAGGGCTGGTTCCTTCTGAAGGCTTTGAAGGAGAATTTGTTTCCTTGCCATTTCCAACTCCCAGAAGCATCTGCAGTCTTTAGCTTTTAACCCCTTCCTCTCATCACTCCAGCCTACCGCTTTCATCATCACATCATCAACTACTGACTCGGAGCCTCCTGCCTCCTTCTTATAAGGCCTCTAGTGATTACATTGGGCCCAGCCAGAGAATCCAAGGCACTGCTCATTTCAAGGTCTGCAAAGTCCCTTTTACCATGCTAGGTAACATAGTTACAGGCTCTAGGAAGTAGAATGTGGATGTCTTTGGGAGGCCATTGTTCTGCCAGTCAAAGACCCTGACATTCCTTCCAGGGTAGAGAACACAGGCATTATCACCCAGTTATTTCCATTTTATAGTTGGGGAAACTTCGGCCAGTAAGTTGTAAATCCAGGACCAGAACCCAGATCTCTGACTCGTACTTTTTAAGCTATTGTTATTATTAATATTTACTCTTAATAATTTAATTAATAGTAATGAATTAGATGAATTTGAATACTTTTAATTCATCAAATGTTTGCAATGTGCTCAGCCCTGTTCCAAGACCATGTACTTATGTTATGCACTGTTGTAGCTCTGATGTTACAGATGAGATACCTGAAGTTTAGAGAATTCGGGAAACTTGCTTGAGCTGTTACGTGGTGGAGCTGGGATCAGAACCCAGGTCTTCTAACATGACTGTGTAGTAGATGCTGTTGATGATGCTTCCAGATCCCCTTTACCAGGCCAATGCACCCATCCCCAGCTGCTGGGCATGTTGGCAGCTAACAGCTCACAGGTGTCCCCTTCTCCTGAGAATTGCCCTCAGCCCCCAGAAGTCATTTCACCAGGAAATATTTGGAAGAGTACACTGTCCTTACAGGGTAGCCCCAGGAAGTAGTAGCTGATTGATCCAGGGTTTATGCTGCTGATGCCCTTCACTCAAGGTGGGACAAGTCTTTGACGTCATGCTGCAGAGCTCCTGTGGGATTAGGATGAGGCTAGACCTCAGAGGCCCCACCTCTTTATTTTGCTTCTTCCCCTGCCCCCATCATATTTGACTCAGTCCTAAGTTTCCTGAGAGTGCTCCTTCAATCAGTCGCTTACATGGGAATTCCCGTCTCAGGCTCTTCTTGTAGAAAAGCTGACCTAAGACTCCATATCAAGTAGGTTTGGTCCTGAAAGCAGAACTAATAGGAATGATAAAGAATAAAGAATTTGTTTCAGGGATTTGGCCTCCTGCAACCATGGGAACGAGTGAAACAGCGTGTGTAAGGTTGTTGCTTGTGCATCTGGTGTTGATCCTGAAGTCAGCCAGCAGGCAGCTGGGAAAAAGAAAAGGATGCTTATGAAGTGGGGAAAACAATGACTCCTGCAAATAACAAGCTAGAACTCACAGTGATGAGCTGGAACTTGTGTGTGTCTGTCACCACCCGCCAGCTTGCAACTCCCATGGTGCAGGTGACCTGCAGAAGAAGCCAGCATGCTTCACCATGGAGCTGCATGGCACCCAGCCCAGGAGCCAGAGATACTGGCTGAGATGTGGCAGGAACTGGGGTTGCTGTGGGCCCAGCTGCTGCCCCACCCCAACAAGGTGAGCCAGGAGATCGGCAACCATGTGCGAGAATTACAACCGTGTCTGATCCTCCCTTGACTTCTGAATGCAAACATGGCTGCCGCTTCACTTCACTTTGCCTTCCAAATTCCAAGCAAATTTCTGTGCTGCCAACCTAACTCAGAAGCATAAATTTAAAGGTATTCTAAGACATGTATTTCCAGCTTAGTTAAGCTGACCCTGTACAAAACCACCATAGGCTACCCCCTGTCAACCTGGCACACCCACACACTTCTTTTAACCAGATTTAACTTCCAAATTAAGCATGCAAAAGCATGCTTCCTCCTAACATAATGCAACTGTCCCTTGTAAAACTGAAAACACGCCACACTTACATTCTTTCAAAAGATGACACAAAGTCCCTTTTGTCCCTCCTCTTTGGGTGAGGTTCATTCCTTTCCTAGCTGAGTCAAATTCCTTTTTAGACCTCTTATTTAAATTCTGAATGATAAGGTTAGCTACTGTTAACAAATTCTATGTTAGATGATAGGGGAATGAGAAAGGAGAAGAAGTAATTAACATATGCACAAAATTGTCATATCAGAATAAGGAAGAAATACTCACTGTCTATTACCGTCCTCTTCTTCAACTGGTCATGTGGTTGTAGTTGGTATTTATAATTTCCTTCTTCTGCTGCCCATTTCTTATCCCATTTGCTCTCAGCAATAACCTTGGCCTATTATGGGTTCTTGCATGATAGGGTGACTCAAACTTTCCCTATTTAAGAATCTAGGCTGTTAGCTGTCCTGCGTCTTATGAGTGGTTATAGTTTTCATTGATGTTATCACAGGGCATGCATATACTAACAGATGACCATTGGGATATCTTCCATTCAGGGCATCTTCTTACTTATTCCCATTGTATAGTAATAATCTGTATTTCTCCTTGATATTCAGGATTAATTACTCCAGCTGGTGTAGAGACCCCTTTCTATACCCATTGATTCTCTGGCATGGGGATCCCAAAGTTTTCAGATAGCACTCCTAACTCCAGTTCAATGGGAGTAGTGTTATGTCCCCTGGTGAAGGCATTCCTCCTTTGGGAACTGAGACCTCTGGACTAACATGGGGACAGGAAGCAAACATTTAACTAGTGGATTACATAGGATAATGGTGAGAAAAGACACTCCCATTTCCACCCCTCAAGTCCCAGACCTGGCAATTTTGGTTGTGGGATGAATAGCACCATACCTTGGTTGCTGGTTTAAGAGCATAGACTGCATCTTGGAGGGTATTGCCCCAGCACTGCAAGGTGTTGCCACAAGGCTGGTGCCTTAATTGAGTCTTCAAAGGGCCATTCCATGATTCTACCAGGCCAGCTGCTTCAGAATGATGAGGAACATGGTAAGACTAGTGGACGACCTGAACGTGGGCCCCCTGGTGCCCATCCTTTGCTCTGAAGATTTCCTGAGTCAGAAGCAAAGCTGTGTGGCATGCTGGTGGTGAACGAGGCATTCTGCAAGGCCACAGATGCTGGTTTTGGCAGAGGCCCTGTGGTCAGGGAAGGTAGATCCATGTCTGGGCAAGGATCTAGGTAAGTGAATGAGAATGAAGCGTGGGGCTGTACTATAGGGCCACATTGGGAGTTCAGTGTTGGGCTCTGCTGTTGGTACTTGGGCATTGATAGTGACTGTAGCCTAGTCAGCCTGGAAGAGTGAAAGTCCAAGTTGCTGAGTCCGTGCATAGTTTCCATCCCCTTCTCTGTGGCCATTTTGATCATGAGTCCATTGGGTAATGATGGGGGCTGGGTCCTGGGAACTAAATGGATCATCTTGTCCACCCAATTACTAAGAGCCTTCTATACTGAGGTCACTCTTCTGTGAATGTTTACATGGGACACACATACTGTCACCCTGTCTACCAATTCAGAAAGTTCTAGCTGTATACTTCTTCTCAAGACCTCTTTCACCAATTTTCCAATCATAGAAAATTATTTTGTAATAATTATTATTTTGTAATTATTTCGTAATCATTATTATTTTCAATTATGGCCCAAGGGCCTATTCAGCCAGACCACGAACCACAGCCTATGAATCCATAGGCTGTGGCCGTCTCTCCCCACAGGCTAAATAAACAATCAGGTTGACTGCTCAGTTATGCCCCTGGAGGACTGTCCGTCACCACTGTGCCAAAGTGCAGGCTGTCCTGTTGCAGTTGCCCTTCTGGGTAGCACCAGCATGTTGTGCAGAACTATGTGTCAGCCAGAATCAGTTGTGACCTTTTACAGTCCACTTATCTCACGGCATTCCACATGGGTTATTGGTGTGGGTTGAGGGAGAGGAAGGATGCTGTTGAAGAGTAGACAGGGCATATGGAGTGTTTGCTCATACAACCAACTTGCGTCTTCATGGCCTGTTCGAACTGATATTGTATATACCACTTCTATTTTATGATAAAATTGCTGTCATGTGTGCCTGATTTTATAGTTTGGTTGGTTAGGCAAAATCCAGTGCGTGACAGGCAGTTCAGAAGATATCACAACTTGTGGCTCATAGTCAAGCTTTCAATCTCTATTAATGCCCAGTAGCCATCCAGAAGCTGTTTCTCAGAAGGAGAATAATTATTTTCAGAGACTGTCATAGTTTCCCCCCAAATCATAAGGGCCTGTGCTGTGAGTCACCCATTAGGGGCCTGCCAAAGTCTCCATACAGCATCCCTCTCAGCGACAGACTTTGTCTGCTGGTCGTACAGCCCATGTGGCAGAACAGCTTGCATGGCAACGTGCACCTGTCGGGGAATGGGCGCACAGGTCTTGCATGATAAATCCACTTCAGCATTCCAACACCCCCAAGCCTTTGGATACCTTCCTTTACAACCTATCAAGGAGAGGCTGGCATTAGAACTTCACTTAATGTAAGCCACCTCTGCATCCAGGTTTTAGTCAATCAACCAAGCAAATAGTTAGGGCCAGTCTCAGCTGCTTGAGCCAACACACTGGATCCAGAATCTCTGTTTAATGCATTGGTGGCAATGAATTTGGCCTGACCCAACACCCTCAGGGGCCATTTCTAGAACTACACAGAGAAGGGAATTCTGGGAAATGTATTCCAGCTGACTAGGATGCCATGGTCCAAAGCATTGCTGACACATTGCCTTCCTCTACCTGGCTGTCTTTTTCAGCTTCCAGATGAAATGACATCTTGTTTTCCCTTGCAGTGGAATGGGTCTCTTTTTAGAACTATGCGGGTAAGTGCAATGTCATGCTTTCCCCAGACTAAAACCAAAGGTCACTGCCACTTCCTTTTAGGCCTCAGAGTCACTGACATCTTGTATTGGGAGTCCCTCTATGGCGTGGCATGGTGGCTCACACCTGTAATCCCAGTGCTTTAGGAGGCCAAGATGGGAGGATTGCTGGAGGCCAGGAGTTTGAGACCAGCCTGGTAAAATAATAATAATAATAATAATAATAATAATAATAATAATGAGAGTCCCGCTATCTCTGTATTGATAATAGCTCTCCACCTACAAGTCACTCTCAGCAATTGACACATACCCTGCCACTTAATTCTGACAACTTTATGATGAGGGAATTATTATCCCCGTTTTGCAGATGTGGAAACTGAAGCCAAGAGGGCAAACTTGTGTAATTAACAAGGGATAGAACTGCAGTTCAAAATCAGTTCCCTGCCTCTATTGCCAGGGAAGGTTGTAGGGAACTTTCTCCCGCCCCCCCCCTTTTTTTCCAGCTTGAGTTAAAATCCACTCCAGGTTGTTGGAGAGGGATTAGATATGGAATCCCAGAACCACAGATTGTCCTTGCTGGATGGGGCCCTCAATAACACTTTAGAGTTGGGAAGATTAAAGAAGTTGAAATTGAGGCGGTTTGTCCAAGGCAAGCCAACGGGACATTAACAGCACCTGGATCAGAGGGTGATGGCCAGAGCTGTGTCTAGGGGATGAGAATGAAGTGGGGGAATGAACTTGCAGTTCCAAAAATGCCTGATGCTGGGATTCACATCATCCTTAGACCAACATTGTGCCTGTTCAGGGAATCACATTCTTTTTCCCGACTTACCCTCTGGTCCCAGCAGGCAGGTACAGCTGGCCAGCTTGGCTCTAACCAAGCTTCACCACCTGCCCACCTCATTGGCCAGACAGCCTTAAAGAGAGTCCCTTTGGGCCAGTCCCCATATGTCACTTGCATTTCCTTGGCCTCATTTGGTTCCAAGGGAGCTAGGAGTCTCTTCTTGATGTGTTTGTTCTAGGAGAAGAGTGAGGGGTCCCATGGAGGCCGATGGCCCATTTCTTGAGGACTGGCCTGACTGTGTGCTCAAATAAAAAGACACAAGCAACTTGGTCTTATTTCAAGCTTATCTAGATCCAGCTGATGTGGACACTCCTATTCCAGTGCTGGCATCTATAGTTTAGTGGGGGACATTCTCTGGGGTATCCAGCAAATGCATCATGGCCTGGACATGTGGGCCTTTCAGGTCTCTATCTCTACTTAGTGCTCTAGGCAACAGCAGGCACTGGCTGAATAAGGCTTAGGTGGGATTCATGCATTCATTCAGTAAACACCCTTGAGCTCCGTTAGTGCGTGGACCAGCACTGCCGGCAGAGAAGTATGAGTGATAGAGCAGGAGATGCCTTGCCCTTGCAAGGATATATTCTAGTGGGGAAACATGGGCAACTAAGCAAAAGCAAAATAAATAGCTATATTATATGCTGTGGTAGAGGTAATATGTGATATAAAAGAAACATACAGCAGGGTAAGGGGGAGCAGGGATGAGGGAAGGGGGACAAGTTGCAGAATTAAAGGGGGTGGTGAGGGAGGTGGCCATGTGGGTGCCTGGGGAGGAGCATGTCAAGGAGAGGATACAGCAAGTGCAAAGGCCCTGGGGCAGGGAAGTGCTGGTGTGTTCCAGGAACAGTAAGGAGGCCGTAGTGGTTGGAGTACAGGGAAGGAGGGGGAGACATAGGAAAGGAGGTCAGAGAGGTGGGAGGGATGGGGGCAGATGCTACTTCTAATTCAACCATGGGAAGGACTCAGTTTTTTCTTTACTTTCTTTTCTTTCTTTCTTTCTTTTTTTTTTGAAACAGGGTCTTGATCTGTTACCCAGGCTAGACAACAGTGGCCCAATCATGGCTCAATGAAGCCTGAACCTCCTAGGCTCAATCATTCCGCCCATCTCAGCCTTCTGAGTAGCTGGGGCTACAGGCATGCGCCGCTGCTCCAGGCTAATGTTTGTATTTTTAGTAAAGACGGGATTTTGCCATGTTGCCCAGGCTAGTCTCAAATGCCTGACCTCAAGCAATCTTCCCACCTCGGCCTCCTAAAGTGCTAGGGTTACAGGCATGAGTCACTGTGCCTGGTCGTTGTTTTTTTTTTTTTTTTTTTTTTTGAGGCAGGGTCTTGCTCTGTCACCCAGGCTGGAGTGCAGTGTCGTGATCACAGTTCACTGCAGCCTGGACCTCCTAGGCTTAGTGGATCCTCCTGTCTTGACCTCGTGAGTAGCTGGGACTACAGGCATGCACCACAGAGCCAGGCTAATTTTTGTATTTTTCTGTAGCGATGGGGTTTCGCCATGTGACCCAGGCTGGACTCAGCTTTTGCTCTCAGTGAGATGGGGAAGTGCTGCAGAGTGTTGAGCCGAGGATTGACGGGATCCGACTTACCTTTGTAAAAGGTGCCTCAGGCTGCTGCGTGGAGAACCCACTTCGGGGAGTCAAGAGAGGAGGGTGTTGCAGTAACCCGGTGAGAGATGATGAGGGCATAGACCAAGATGACTGTGGGGGAGCAGGTGAGTAGCCATCAGATTTGTGGATGTATTTTGAAGGTGGATCCAACAGAATTTGCTGATGGGTTAGAAGTAGAGGGGTGAGAAGGACAGGGTCAAAGATGATGCCAAGCTTTTCAGTCTGAACAACTGAATGGATGGATACCAAGTGGAACTTCCTGACTAGCTCTGCCACTTACTGACTAAGATCCCTTGGACCACTTAGTTACTTAACAGCTGTGTGCCTCAGTTTCCCCAAATGTAAATGTGAGAGAAGAGTAGTCTGAGCTTCATGAGGTTATTATGAAGACTGAAGGTGTGTAGTAAGGACTTAGTAAACATTAGCTCTCATTATTATTATTAATTATTATTATTATTGGTGGTGGTGGTGGTGTTGGCGTAGAATCTAGCCCCAGAGTCAGTGGACTGCATCCTGCAGGGCGTGTTTTTGTAAATAATCACTGGGCCAGGGCTATGCTCATTTGTTTACCTATTGTCTGTGGCTACAGTGGCCGAGTAGAAGAGCTGCAAAGCCCAAAGTATTTCCTGCCTAGCTCTTTACCAAAAGTTTGCCCATCCGTGCTCTACACCAAATTGACTCCTTTTCAGAGCATGTTTCAGCACAGATTTCCCATGCTTTTTCAGGGAGGGGGGTTAGCCCAGTCCTGCACCAGGATGGGGTGAGGGTTCAGTGTCTCCCTGCCCTCACCCTGAAACTGTCCCACCCAGGCCCAGAGCTCAGTGTGATGCTGGCTGTAGGAGAGATGCCTGGAGGTGCGGGTCCCCCTGTCCCCTCCTCCCTCCCTCTCTCCTGAGCATGTTGTTTGTGGTAATCGCATGCCCATCACAGCGCTTGGGCGACATGACACTGTAGAATTACACGGCTGAGTGGAGGGATTAATAGCTGATGGAGCGGGTGGCCCTGGAGAGTCGGATGCTGATCCGCCAGTAGCTCGGGCGTGCACCCCACCCCTGTCCCTCCCTCTCTGTCATGCTCCCAGGCGCTGCAGGGGCCTCTCCAGGCCAAGGCATTCATCAGTGATGCGGGAAGGAGACAGACCAGCTTGGGAAGCACCCGGCTGGCATCTGACGCAGCTGTGCCCCCTCACTGGCTGTGTGACCCCCGGGGAGTCACCTGGCTTCTCCGAGGGATCGTTTCGAGGATGGGAGATGATCCCTTTGTATGTGCGGCCCAGAGTGGAAACATTTCCTCAGGGACCGTGGTGGCCTTTTGACTTCCTGACATCAAGGGTCCAACACAGAGCTTAGCATGTGACAGGCGCTCAGAAAATAAGTGCTGAGTGAGTAAAGGGGAGGAGTGCAGAGCCTGCATGGGTGTGGTGCCCAATTATCATTGCTATTGATATTAATTTTATTATTAGCTGTTTTATTTATTTGCTATTGGTGATAGTAACCATTTTACTGTGAGGTCGATTCTTGGAAGCCTTCCTTTGGCCAGCCTGCAGTACTAGGCATGAGTTTCCAGACACTGGTGGGGTTTTCCCAGCCGGGAGCAGGAAGAAAAGAGCTGGGGTGTTGGAGGACGAGGTTGCTGAGGGTGAATGCCTTTGGATTCCCACTGCAAGGTTGGCGACAGAGCGAAGGCATGGGCAGCTCTGACACAGAGAGACAAGTGATGGATGAAAAGAAAGAAAGAAAGATTGACAGATAAATAAATAGAAGACGGAAGCAAAGGTAGACAGGCAGGTTGCCAGGCAGGCAGATAAATAGATAGGTAAGTGATGGCTGGTGTCCTCTGCTCAACACCTCCTCCTCTCTCGCTCACCCCTCCGCTGTCCCACACTCATAAGAAGACAGAAAAAGAGCCCAGCATTGACTCAGCACCTTAGGGGGCTGAAGACTTGGTGGAAATTCTGAGGGCAGCCGGGCCACATCGCCTGTGTCTGCGTTTATGAGCAGGAACTAAAGATGCAGATCAAAGGGTGAGTTTGGACCAAAAGAGGCAGACTGGTAGGGGTGTGGGATGGAAAGAGGTGTGACTGGAGGCAGGAGCTGTGGATTTGAGACTCGGCTTTTCCACTCTTTTTTTTTTTAGTTTTTTTTTATTTTTTATATAGAATCTCGCTCTGTCACCAGGCTGGAGTGCAGTGGAGCAATCTCAGCTCACTGCAACCTCAGCCTCCTGGATTCAAGCAATTCTCCTGCCTCAGCCTCCTGAGTAGTCTGGACTACAGGCGTGTGCCACCATGCTCAGCTAATTTTTGTATTTTCAGTGGAGACGGGGTTTCACTATTTTGGCCAGGATGGTCTCGATCTCTTGACCTCGTGATCCCCTGCCTCAGCCTCCCAAAGTGCTGGGATTACAGGCATGAGCCACCACGCCTGGCCAAGACTCAGCTTATCCACTCTTTTCTTTTCTTTTTTTCTCTTCTTTTCTTTTCCTCCTTTCGTCTCCTCTTCTCTCCTCTTCTCTCTCTTTTCTTTTCTTTTTTTATGAGACAGAGTCTTGCTCTGTCACCCAGGCCTCACTGCAGCCTTGATCTCCTGGGCTCAAGCAATCCTCTCCCCTCAGCCTCTCAAAATGTTAGCATTACAGGCATGAGCCACCGAGCCTGGCCAGCTACCCTTTTTTTTTTTTTTTTTTCTGATTGTGTGACCTTGAGCAAGTTTATGCTTTTCTGGGCCTCAGTTTCATCTCCTTTCCTTTGAGCTGCTGGGCAGGTCATGAGGAGAGGTGCCATGCCACTACGAGGGGTGGTGATTACAGACACTCATCTGACATTGGGCTAGGGGAGTTGAGTGACAAAATGCAAAGCGTTCGGTGATGATGTGAACGCTGTGGGTGTATGCTCATCCATGTGTGGGTCTGTCGGCCTGCCTGGGTCGGAGCTTTACTGTGATGCTGGGTGATCGGCGTCACAGTCAGGCAGACTGTCTGCCTCGTGGGGGAGCTGTGCGTGTGGGATCTCGGTTCCCTTGAGTCACAGCTATGGTGGGCCCAGCCACACTGCTGGAAGCAGGGCACACTTTGTTGGCCCCTGCACTCACCGTCACCCTGCAACGTCACCTTGACATCTGGAGGCATGACTGGCTGTGTAATTAACAGAACCCTGGCCATAATAAACACGTGGGGTCTTTTGTTAAAAAATTATTGAGAATTTCAGGATGGCAAAAGCAGAAGAGTAAACCAAGCCCCTTGTGCCTGCACAGGCTGCACCCCGCAAAGCCCACCCTGCCTTGGGCCACACGGTCCCTTGACTAGTGAGATCAGGGTGAGGATGGGGCTATGAGCTGTACTCTCCTCGGTTCTCCTACTTACTAAGTCTGTGAAATTGGATTGATCACTTAATCTCTGTGCCTCTGTTTCCTCATCTGTAAAATGGGGTTATGATAGCACCTGCCTCCTCTGCTTTTTGTGTCAATTAAATGAGTGAATATACCTTCAGCACTGGTCACTGTGCCCGCCCCAGGTACAGAAGAAATATCAGTGATTGTCATTATCCCGCTGACCAAGTTACAGAGCCAGCAGGTGAGAGGGTCTGAAGATGGAAACAGAATTGTGCAAATCCAAACGTCTCCCTCCAGGATAGACTCCAAAGTTAGCCTTTCTCGGGCTCTGGGGCCCAGAAATGGGCAGGAGTTTGTTTTTTCCATACAAGAGCTCAGGGCTGTCCCTTTAAGAGAAAATCTGTGGCCCGCTGATACTGGCTAAGAGCCCCCATCTACCCTTGGGTCATGGGGAGCCAGTTCCTGGTACCTTTCTATTCTTTCCTTGTCAAGGAGCCGCTGATGCTCACTTTCCCTGATCTCATCTGTATCTGAAGGTAGGGGCTGCAGAGGGGAGGCTCAGGGACAGGCAAAGGCTAATCAGAGGTGCTCACAGTGGGAGGGGTAAGTGGAGGAGGGACAGCGGGAAGCAGGGCAAGTCTGCAGTACTCAGAGGCTCACCTATATCCAAGACCTTACCTCTGCACTCAGGAGACTTTGGTCCAACCTTATGTATGAGACTTAGACACATACTTAGCTCATAGATGAGCACAGATTTAGATTTTAAAAAACAACAAAGAACAAACTTGGGCAGGTATTGCTTATGTTGACATGGTGGATAGACCAGCCTTGGGTAGGAGCTTAGATAGGAAGCACTGAGAACTGGGCAGATCAAGGAAGATTCCTGGAGGAGCTGCTGCTTCCACAGGCAATGTGGGGCTGGCAGCCATGTCTTGCCGTGCAGGCTTTCCCCTTCTCAAGGACAGCATGTTGCCATCAGCAGCAGGCACTGAGTGGGGGCATCAGAAGGGTCTAGAGCACCACTCTTTGCATCTAGGAGCCCACAGGTCTGGGCAGATCTGACCCTGTGGGTGGGGACACTGTGTGGACCAGGTTGACAGAGGGAGAGGCGGGCGGATGGCTCCTTGGGGACTGTGGGCAGGAGCCCGGGTTTGGCTTTTAGTGTAAGTGGTAGAAGGTTTGTGCAGAGTTCTAGGCAGGAACATGACGTGATTTGATTTACGCTTTAAAAAGATCACTCTGATGATTAGTTGGAGAATGTGGGGTAAGGAGCCAGGAGTGCAGCTGACAGGCCAGTTAGAAGGTTTGTCGCATTATCCAGGTTGTAGGGGAGAGGGGCTTGGACTTGGGGGTGGGAGCTGGAAACTAATATACGTATTGGAGATTTACTTTAGACACTGAATTCCCAAGCCACGCCGCCAGTTTTGAGATGGGAGCTGCAGGAGGAAGGATCAGGTGTAGCTCCTACGGAGGAATGGGGGCTGGAGGAGAGGAGGAGGGGGAGGGGAAGATAAGATCCTGTTTGGGGCTTGTGGAGTCTGAGACATTTGTGAGGTGTGGATGGGGGTGCTGATGACGAAGCTTGGGGTTTAGGGGCAGGGCAGACTCACTTCCTAACCCCGGGTGTTTATTCTCCTCCCTGACAATGCTCTGACTCTCATGGAGAGACTTCAAGGTGGAATTCAGGTAGTAGGCATGGGAGGTTGAGAGACTAGTTCGGGTGGGCACTTTCTTCAGGGGCCCTCAGATCCTCTCGGCCAGCGCTCCTCTGTGCTTTCTCGGGAGAATGGCGGATCCTGTCTCTGAAATGAGGGATTTTATGTAGTCGGGATGGGAAGAGAAAGAGAAGAAACAAGAGAAGAGGGACCCTAGAAAATGAGACAAACAAATGAGACCGAAATGGAGGGGGATGGAATTAGGAAGATGGAGCAGGAAAGAATGAGGCAGAAAGACAGAGGGAGTGGAGATGGGGTCGAGAAGCAGGTGCCGGTGGGGCAGGGATACCGAGGAGACGGGGATGCAGAGGGCATTGGTCAGGGTCTCTGGGAAACACTGGGCACGCAGTCAGATGTAACTGAAGAGAGTTTAATGAAGGGGTCTTTTATAGAGATGTGGGCAGGGTGAGGGGAAGCCAGTGACAGAAAGCATCCAGGGAGCCATGACTGTGAGGAGCCAAGGCCCCTTCCCCAGCAAGCCCAAGGTGAGGGAGCCACTTCCAGAACCCAGCGGGTGATGGCAGGGCCACTGGATAGGAGCTGCAGCTTCGGGGAGAGGGGTTGGCCAGTGCCTGAGGGGCCCCAAGCGAAGGAGAGGGGCGTCAGGTCTGGTGATACTTTCTTCTCCAGCCTCCAACCCACCAGTACTCCCTGGGTCAACTGAAGCTGGGGTCAGGGAGCCCTGGAGATGCACCTGAGAGGTCTGCCTCTTGGGGCACAGAGTCAGGCACAGAAGGGCAGGGCAGGGGTCAGGCAGGGGCAGGGAAGGGCAAACAGAGAAAGCCCTGCACGGAGAAGAGGAGAAAGAAAGAACAGCAGACTCATAGAAAGATGGGTTGGGGCGGACCTGGTGGCTCACGCCTGTAATTCCAGCACTTTGAGAGGCCAAGGCGGGTGGATCACCTGAGGTCAGGAGTTGGAGACCAGCCTGGCCAACATTTTGAAACCCCGTCTCTACTAAAAATACAAAAATTAGCTGGGCGTGGTGGCATGTGCCTGCAATCCCAGCTACTAGAGGGGCTGAGGCAGGAGAATTGCTTGAACCTGGGAGTCAGAGGTTGCAGTGAGTTGAGATCGTACCCATTCACTCCAGCCTGGGCAACAGAGCGAGACTCTGTCTCCAAATAAAAGAATGAATGAATGAATAAATAAATAAATAAATAAATAAATAAACAAACAAATAAATAAATGAATGAATGAATAAAATGGGCTGGAGGAGGAGGGGAAGTTAGAAGGTAGAGACAGGAACAAGAAAATCTGACCCGGGGCAATGGAGACTGACATTTCGGAAAGAAAAGGGCCATCAGCCAGGGATGTCACCTGCGCTGACTGGCCTTAGGTTTCCTTAGAGCCATGGGACTGGGGCCCCGCACAAAGCCTTTTTGTCCCTACAGGAAGGGCCCAGTCACCAAGCCAGAGTCTTGTGTGGCTGCAAACCCTATTTCCCTCCACAGAGGCATTTGTCCCCTCCCTCATGGTGACACATGCCAGACAGTTAAAAGAAAATTCCTGCTTTTGGGTTTTAATCTAATTAATTGCAAGCATTCCTACCCCATCTTGCCATTTCCTCTGGGAGCCAGGGTTGCACTGAGGATAAGGCTTTTGTCTTCTTAGCATCCTATTGCTAGCTGGTGGCTGGACCTCCTGCCACTCTACCTGGACTGAATGAAACCTGTGGGCCAGACTCAGAGGTGAGCCTTCAGGATGCTGGGTTCAGAGTGCAGGCCTGGGTGTCCTAAGCCAGCTCCTGGCTGGTGATGTGGCTGAGGAGGGTCCAGGTCTAGAAGACGCCCCCCGACCCCTGTGCCCCCGGGTGATATGGAGTGATCAGGGAATGAAGTTTCTGTATCCTGATGGTGAAGAAATGTTTCCCCCAGGTTATGGGACTTCAAACTCTGTTTAAGGACTTTTGGGAAGAGAGAGAGGTGGTGGGAATCCATGCAGGTAAGTCCAGAAAACACCTGGGCAGCATGGGGGACCTTTAGGTTGCTGCCAACATTTTTTTTTTCTTTTTTCTTCTTCTTCTTTTTTTTTTTTTTTTTCTTTTTTGTGACGGAGTCTTGCCCTGTTGCCCGGGCTGGAGTGCAGTGACACGATCTCAGCTCGCTGCAACCTCTGCCTCCTGGGTTCAAGTAATTCTTCTGCCTCAGCTTCTTGAGTAGCTGGTGCACACCACCATGCCCGGCCAATTTTTGTATTTGTAGTAGAGACAGGGTTTCACCATATTGACCCTGCTGTTCTCGAACTCCTGACCTCGTGATCCACCCACTTCAGCCTCCCAAAGTGCTGGGATTATAGGTGTGAGCCACCGTGCCCGGCTGCTGCTGGCATTTTTTTTGGTACCAGTGAAGCCCAGTGTGTGAGGCAGCTGCCCAGAAGCATCTCTGCTTCTCTCTCCTGGAGCAGCGGAGACCATGGCCTCTCCCAGAGTAGCCCAGCCTTGGCCTCAGTGAGGGGAAGAGCAGGGAAATTAACACTGATCAAGCTATCTAGCCTGTGCTGGAAACACTCTCCAACTAGCAGGCGTTAAGAGTAGAGTCTGGAGCCAGATGCTCAGGGTCGAACTGGCTCTGCCCCTGACTGGCTGCGTTTCCTTGGGCAAGTCGCTTAACCTCTCTGTGTCTACTCCAAAGGATTATGATGAACAGTGAATAAAGCACATGAGTAAAGCGTTTGGATCAGAGCCTGTGAAGCTGAGATGCTAGGTCCGTATTAGCGATTCTCCTGGTTCTTCTTTTAGACATTCCCCAAACCCTACAGGTGTGTCTTAGTAGGATCCTCATTTTACAGATGAGGAAAGTGAGGCCCAGGAGGGGCATGACTCATTCAAAGCCAAGAGGCTGAGGAGGAGCCCAGTGGGGCCACACCCGGCCCTGACCCGTGCCTGCTGCCTGCACCTGCAGCTGGGTGTGGCTAAGCACAGAGGGAAGGAACAATTGAGGGTTGTTCTGAAGGCCCCCCAAGAGGTCCTCCTTGCTCCCCCAAGTCCCTTAACTGAGGCAGCGCTGTGGCACATCCCAGTCTCACACGGACAGCCTGTCCCTTGGTCTCATGCCAGGCCAGCCGAGAAGGGGAGCAGCCCCTTCTCCTTGCCTCTCAGGCTGTCAGATGCACTCCAGCTCAGGGAAGCAAGCAGCCAGCACGGGGCTTCCCACACCCTCACTAGGGGAGCATCTGTCCAGCTTCTCTGACAGGCCGCCCGCTGTCTCTTGGCTCACGAGCCAGGGAGACTGGTACCCGAGGATGGCTGACGGAACCTGTGGGGAGGGTGACAGGTAGTGGCCAGCCCAGGTGCCCACAGACAAGCTTTCTGCCCTGACAGCTGGCCCTGATGGCCCAGCCTGGCTATCCTGGCTCCAAGATCCATGAGAAAATCTCCCAGAATGGGTCAGGTGAGAACAGGCTAGATGGGAAGGATGGAATTTACAAATGCTATCGTGTTAGGGTGAGGATGATAAAGTAGGCCTGTTGAGCCAGTTTCCCCTTGCTGTGCCGGGAGTGACAACCTCTGACTCTTCTAACCTTAGTGTTGGGAGTACAAGGTGGATATTTCTTGGTACTATTACTTCATTTTCCAGATGGGGAAGCTGAGACTTGGAGATTGGAGACGGATTACTTACTCAAGGCCACACAGCAAAACCTACATGACTGAGCTGGACTTAGAGCTCACATTTCTAGAGTCATAGACCAGCCTGTCTCTGGAGAGCTTTCCAGTCCTAGCCAGCATCAGGTCTCTGCCAAGCCACCCTCCCATGCCCCTGCCTCACCATGCCCAAAACAGTAACTAATATGTATTGAGCACTTGCTATATGGCAGTCTCGGTTCCAAATGGTCTGTAACTATTCACTTACTTTATTTCACTTCTTAGGAAGTAGTGATATTATCGCCATTTCACACATGGGGAAACTGAGTCACAGAGAATAACTTGCTCAAAGTCATTGTACTAGAAAATGGCAGAGTCAGGATTTGAACCCAGACCATAGGGCTCCAGATTCAAAGTGTCTGACAGCTTAGGAAGAGACAGCTTCCCAGGAACCAAAGTCCATTGCCTTCAAGTCGTTACCCACTTACAATCTAATTGCTTTTGTGCGCCACGGAATTCCTTTATGAAGATCTTCTTTACTATGTCTTCGTTGGAGGGTCCCAGGGCCCAAAGTAGACACATTCAAAGTGGTTCCATGAAATATGATAGAGGAAAATGATATTCATCTGTGGGAAAAATCCTACAGCTAAAGGGAAAAAGATCAGAGCAAGGAGCCACAGAGGAAACTTGTGTCTGGCAACTGGCCTGGGACAGGAGGCGAGACAGGGAGCTCCGGTGACTGCTTGGTCCCTCCTCGATGTGTAAACTTGCTGTCTTCCCACCCTTCCCTGGACCTCAGGATCTGTAAAGGGGGATGTTGATCTAAGAGATTTTCTGTCTCAAGGCCCTTCCAGCTCTGACATTAGAGGGTTGGGTGAGCTCCTTTGGACTGTTCCTCTATTGCCTAATGGGTTTGCATGAGAAAGGCCCCTTGAGAATTCCCTGCCCTTTTCACAGGAATCTGCTCCCAAGTGAGGTTTTCCCACCTATCCTGGGGCTGGACAATTTCTTTTGTAGGGAAGATCCCCTTAGGTCTAACGTAAGAGCTCCCACTCCCATTCTATCTTTCTTCTTCAAGGATCCTTTCTGTCATTTTCTTAAGGCCAGACAAAACTCTGAATTTGCCATCGTGTGCTGGGGCGTGTCCAGGCCTGTCAGAGATGCCATTGGTGGCTTCATTATGCTGTTGCTGAGCAAATTGAGCCAGAAGGGGAGAGAGTGTGCTCCTTCCTTTACCCCAATTTGAGCCGCTCCATTCCCTCCAGTAGGCAAGATGGGAGGAGCATCTAAGCTCACCTGCTGCAACGCGAACCCCTCAGCCAACTCACCCCATGACCCTGGTGAGGTGGTCAGCTCCCTTGGGGAAGAGAGGAGTCGGGATGACCTGATCTTCCTCTGTAGTTCAGCATCTGAATATAGCTCAAGATGCGTCACCTCCCAGTTGCTTAAGCACTGACCTAGTTCACTCCCCATTCTTCTATTCTTTCCTTCAATAATTTGGGAAATATTTACTGAGACCCTGCTGTGCGTCCTACTCTGGGATGGCGCCTGGACTCTCTGGAGTTTGTGGAATGGTCAGAAGAAGCCTGTAGCCTGGATTCAGCTGGACCTGGGTTCAAGTCCTGACTCTTGCACTTAATAAGGTGTAAGATTTAGGGGAGCTGCCTCCCTACTCCAATCTTCCATGCCCTTACTTATAAAACAGACATATTAGGATCGACCTCCTACAGTGACTGGGAGGGGCCTGTCTGTTATCTATTTGGCGTCTGGCATGGGGTTACATAACTAACTGTTAGTTTCTTTTTTCTACACTCTCCACCCCTGCCTTCACCCTCAACTCTATATATGTCGTGACTTTTGCAAGCATGTTTTCTACTCACAGGATCAGACAGACTCTTAGTGTATTCTCTTCTCTTCTAACAACCCCCTGATGTGGTTTGGCTCTGTGTCCTCACCCAAATCTCATATTCAATTGTAATCCCCCCCAGTGTTCAGGGAGGGGCATGGTGGGATGTGATTGAATCAGGAGGGCTGACTTCCCTCTTGCTGTTCTTGTGATAGAGTTTTCATGAGAGAAACTCTGTCTCTGGAGAGCTTTCCAGTTGTTTGAAAGCGTGGAGCACTTCCCCCTTTGCTCTCTCTCTCTCCTGCTTTGCCGTCTGAAGAGGGTGCTGGCTTGCCCTTCACTCTTCTGTCATGACTGTAAGTTTCCTGAGGCCTCCCCAACCATGCTTCGTGTACAATCTGAGGAATTGTGAGTCAATTAAACCTCTTTTCTTTGTAAATTACCCAGTCTCAGGTAGTTCTTTGCGGCAGTGTAAGAATGGACTAATACACCCTTCAAAGCAGGATCTGAGTTTTCCTTTCAGACTGGGAGCTCCCTGAGAGAAGGAGCTCCTTTTCCCATCATTCAGCTGATGATCCCAGGAGTACCAAACTGGCTAAGCCCACAGTAAGGAATGGATCAGGTGCTAACCAGGGTGCTGACGTGTTCTAGCCACTCTCATTCAAGAGGAAGGAAATTGTACTTCACAAATGTCTTCACACTCTCGTGTAGATCCTCTGACTTCACTCGTCACAAACATTTTCCCAAGTGTGAAAAGCTCTTTCAGACTCAGCTTGTAGGAATAGTCCTAGAGAGGTGAATGAATTAAGGTGACAGATCAAACCAAGGGCATCAACTCCTCCGGCCCCCATTTCTCAGGTGATGGAGGATGGGGGATGATGTGAGTGGAAAACTGCAAAATGCACAAAAAGACAACCATGAGATGATCTTCTGCCTGGTCTCCTTGTCTGTTGTTACATGTCATTCTTTCAGCATAGGCTGGATACTGCAGCCAGATTCATTTTCTATTAGGTTAGTGCACAGAAATAATCGCATCATTTATTCTTGTGCAAAGAAATAATTGTGCAAAGAAATAATTGCACAATTATTTTTAATGGCAAAAAATGCAATTACTTTTGCACCAACACAATAGAAATCTTCCTATTATCTGAGGAAGACTCACAGAACACAAAGAGCTAGAAGAAGCTTTTGAGAATGCAGAGTTTCCCTCTCTCATTTGATAGATCAAAGAATTGAGGCTCAGGGTGGCTAAGCCATTTGTCTATGGCCCAAGATCCAGTGAGGGTCAGAGATGAGACCAAGACCCAGTAATCCTAAACACGTGTCTTTCTTTTGTATTGGGCACAGCAATTTTCAAATTGCTCTCTAGTGCCTTATGAACCTTTATTTCCCTAGTGCCTAGAGCAGAGTCTGGCACAGATATTTATGAATGAAGGCTTGTGATGTTACCAACTTCTCACAATTATGTTAAATAGGCAGAGGTTATGTTCCTGTGAGGCTTCAGGCCTGCTGGTGGTGGTTTGTCTAATATTACCTGTAGAATAAGTGACATTATTGGCAATACTTTTTCCAGATGCCACTCCTTCCTCAATGTTCTACCATGGCTTCCATTGACTGCTGAACAAGAATGAGACTCCTTGGTGTGGCAACTCAAGGGCTTGGGAATGTGGTCCTCAGGTTTCATCACTTCACACTGGATCAGAAATCTCTGATCTAGCCAGACCTCTTTCCTCATCACCCTATGCCCATGCCTTAAACATTCTTGAGTCTTGTGTGACCCACATTCTTTCTGTACACACAGGTCAGCACAATGCTGCTAATATGTGAGCTCACAATAAGCATTTGGGGAATGAATGTGCACTCCATCCTCCCCATTTGTGCCCTCTCCTCCTTCCTTTTCTGTTCAGATACTACCCATCCTTTTAGGCTTCAATCAAATCTCACCTCTTCCTGGAAGCTCTCCATGACTACCCTCATTCCTAGAAGTCTCTCCTTCTAAATTCCTATATCTTGTCCATACTCATTTGACAATTAATCACCTACTCTGGGGCATTCTTTTATTGTTTTCCTCTGTCTCCCCAATGTGTCCATAAGCTCCCAGTCAATAAGACCCTTGTGTGCCTTGACTTCACCCCCAGCTTGGAATTGAGAAACATCCCAGGTTTGATCAGTATCTGTGGAACAATAACAGTAAGGACTCTGGTACCCAGACAAAGGGGATGCCTTACAGAATGTCCCTCAGCCAGCCAGTAGCAGCGCTTAACTCAAATACCTGTTTTCTGGACCCACAGTCTGCACCCTGCCAGACTGAACCATGCTGGCCCCAAGCTTGCTTCCTTGCCTGTTTACCATTGTTGCCTCCTCAGTCTCACTCCAGGCTGGGTTTTGTCATCTTACAGGTAACTTCAAGGGGAGAGTTCCTTGCCTGGGAGTCAAGAGGGCAGAGTTCTGATGTTGGCCTTATAGAAAAGGATACCTATCATGAGGATCATAGATGCGGTTGCCTGTATAAGGAAATATTTGGTGGCTGCTTCTGTAGAACCGGCTCAGGGTGACACCAGGTGAATCTCCTTCCCTTTCCAGATCTCAGCCTCCTCATCTGTAAAATGTGAATGGCTGATCTCTTCGGTCCTACGTATTCCCTCCTAAGAGAAACTAATGAGATAAGGAAGCAGCAGACACCCTGAAGGATGCAGCTCCTGCAACTGCTCTAAAACTGTTCTTGCCTCCAGACTGGCTTCTTTCCCATCAGTTCCCTGCTCAGGAGCTAAAGGGACCTTTCTATGGTGCCAGTGTGTCCAGATCAGCTCCTAGCCTCAAACTCTTCCATTCTTTCCACTGCCCTCAGGTGAGATCTAGTCTCCTTGCTGTGGTTTGCAAAGCCTCCACAGGCTCCCTGCCAGGCTCTTCAGTCTCAGTTCTCCCTCAGTGCCCTCTGCTCTCAGGCACCACCCACAAATGGATTTCTCCATGCTTTTCTTTCCCATTGAGCTCACCCACATCTTTGAGGAGCTTGACCATGATCTTCCCCACCTTACACAGATGGCTTCATGCCACCCCCTCCAGGAAGCCTTCCATGATCACCAAGATGAGGTTGGCCCTGTGCTCTCTGGCCCCCACAGAGAGCTGCTCTCACACTGCTTCTCCCATTTAGAGGTGGAGCCGATTCCTCACCCTTTGAATATGGGCTGGCCCTAGTCACTTGCTCAACCAGTGGAATGCTGTGGCAGTGATGCTCTGGGACCTCCATGGCCAGGTCATAAGAAGCTTTAGAACTTCCGCCTGGGTTTCTGAGAATGCTTACTCAGGGGAAGCCAGCTGCCATATAACAAGTCTCACTGCCCCAAGTCCACCATGCTAGGAAGGTCAATTTGGCCAGGTTGGGAGAAACAGAGAGAGAGACACCTGGCTATCATCAGCTGATCTGGCCATCCCAGCTGCGGTGTTACACATGCGAGTGAAGAAACATCTTGAACTCTCAGCAGTCGTGGGACTCCCACAGTGAATACTGCCCAGCTGAGCCCAGTTAACTTGTAGAGCTGTGGGAGATCATCATAAATTTATATTTTAATCCACTAAGTTGCGAGGGTGGTTTCTTACATGAGAGCACATCCTCAAAACAGGTCCCCTGCTGTGTGCACCCACAGGACCCTGAGCTTCTCCTCTTAAGCATCCATCATGCGTTGTTGTGATTACTCATATTGGCAGAAAGGTTGACTATTCAACCAAGACTCTGCTTCCCTTCCTAGGTAGTGTAGTTGTTGCAAAGTGGCCACCCAGCCAGAGGCTACCTTTTCCAGCCCCCTTTGCAGCTTGGCAGGTCCTGAGTTCTAGCCAACGGATTGTGAGCAAAGGTGATGTGCACCACTTCCGGTCCTGGCATACAAGCACGTCCTACGCGGCTTCCATACTTCCTGTTTTCCTCTGTCTATCAGTTGGATGTGACTTTGGGAACCGTACAGTGAAGATGAAGGTGCTTCCATCAGCCTGCGTCCCAGAAAAATTCCTTCCTCATGCACAGATGGACTTTTAGGCAGGAGAGAAACAGACTTTTACTTTAAGCCACTGAGATTGGAGGGTGGTGGTGGTTCTACTACACATCACCTTAACAATACACTTGTTCACTGCCAATTAATCACGTACTCCAGGGCATTCTTTTGCTGTTTTCCTCTGTCTCCTCAATGTGTCCTTAAGCTCCCAATCAAGAAGACCCTTGTGTGCCTCGACCTCAACCCCTAGCTTGGAATTGGGAAACATCCCCGGCTTGATCAGTATGTGTCGAACAATAACAGTAAGAACTCTGGCACCCAGACAAAGGGAATGCCTTAGCAATGTCCCTCAGCCAGCCAGGACATGAGACACAGTTTAATTCTCTTGTCACCAGCTAGACTGTAAGCACCGTGGTGGCAGAGACAGCCTCTGCCTTGTTCTCCATCGTACCGATGCACTAACCCAAAGCCTGGCACGGAGTGGACATTCAGTAAACACCTGGTGAGGGCATGCTCTCTTTATTTACTTTCCTGCCTGGGTTTTCTGAATCACACTTTACCTCCAGGCTAAGCTTTGATGGCTTGGCTCTCATGCCCAGCCAGGTGGCGAACCTGAATGCAAAAATTCCTTGTAGAAAGGTGGGAAATCCAGCTTTCAATTCCTCCCATTGCTTTGGCCTGATTTTAATGACTGATTTTTTTTTTTTTTTTTTTTTTTTTAAGGTAGGGGAGGGTTAGGCGGTGGCAGCTTCATTCTAATCAGAAGCTAAAAGGCTCATTGGTTTTTCTGATATCCTTTGAATGGGCTCCTTCTCCACAGACAGCTCCTCACAGCTGTTAGGACTTCAAATTCCACATGCATTGATGGGGGCAGAGAAAAGATATGAAAGGCTTTTCGGTTGACACAAAAGAGGGGAAAAAACGTAGAATAAAAACGACAATGTGGTTAATATATAAAATGGTGAAATTTCTGGCACTCGCTGTATCATTAATCTGTCTAAAGTGGCTTTGATCTCCTCTGCTTTAATTAACTTGTAATTATAACACGATTTTTGCAGCGGGCAGAATCTGGGAGCTGGGCCCTGAAAGAGACTTCAGCCTCCTAGAGGCAGCCTAACGCAGTATGTGTGGCATCTGCCTGTCAAAGAGAGTGCTTCCCACATCTGCCCTTGCACACGTGCACACACATGCACACTCAGACCCCAGGCTTCCCCATCACATGCTGTCATGGGATAGTAGGTATGTGTTCAACCAGCTGCTCAGATCCTACGTCTGAGTTGGGGGTTATCTGGGCAGCATCTCACAGGTGAAGTTGGTAGAGAAGCAGGAGTTATCATCTCTGAATGCCATTTCATTCTCATGACTCGGCAGGTGGCTATGATTACTCCCACTTCCTGGATGAGGACACCAAGGCACAGTTTAGTTCTCTTGTCTAAAGCTTCCCACTGAAAAGGTGGCTGCAGTAAATTGATGTGTGGACCTCGACTCCTCACCCCACCCTAGCCTTGGCCTCACTGTGAGTGGAATGTTCTTCTCCACTCCTGACAGTGAGTTTGGCCATGAAACTTGTTTCAGTGGCTGGCACATTGGTGAAGGTGCCAATGGGTGCAGTTCTGAGGCTTTGACCTTCCACCGTTGTGTGTGTTTCCATGGGGTTTCTTGTGCTGCAACCTTAGCTCTGAGAACGTGCCCAGTTTTGCCTTCAGGTCCCCAAGGGGAGGGTGAGAGACAGGTGGAACACAGTTGCCCATGGAGATCAGCTAGGATCAGCCACCCCCCACAGACCTGCAGGGGCATGAGTGGGAAGAAGTAATTGCTGTTGGAAGTCGCTGAGTTTTGAGGCAGCAAGAGCTGACCAATAGATTGATGGGATTGGAATTCAAATCCTGGCCCCTGGGTTCATCTGTCTCTAAGGCCCATGCTCTTTCCTTAATGCCATGTGTCCTCAGCTCTGAGGGTATTCTAGGGGACCAGTCCAGTGTTTTGCAGACTGGTGAGGGTGTGGAGGAGAAGAACTGAGCTCCCGAACTCTGCCCCCATCACTCTCACAGCAACCAGAGTTACTCTGCTTTGCTTTGCCTTGCACTGGCCTTCTCTGTAATACTTCACTGAGAGGATGTGCTCTGTTGCTTAAAAATGTTTGAAAACTACAGCCGGGTGTGGTGGCTCACGCCTGTAATCCCAGCACTTTAGGAGGCCAAGGCAAATAGATCACAAGGTCAGGAGTTCAAGACCAGCCTGGCCAAGATGGTGAAACCCCATCTCTACTAAAAATACAAAAAATTAGCTGGGCGTGGTGGCAGACACGTGTAATCCCAGCTACCCGGGAAGCTGAGGCTGAGAATTGCTTGAACCTGGCAGGCGGAGGTTGCAGTGAGCCAAGATCGCGCCACTGCACCACTCCAGCCTGGGTGACAGAGCGAGACTCTGTCTAACAACAACAACAAAAAGTTTGAAAACCACCAATCTACTCTAACTTCCTCATTGTACAAGTGAGGAAACAGAGGCCCAGGGAAAGGCAGTGACTTGGCAAAGATCACAGCTGTTTAGTGTGGTCCTGGTGGAGCCAAGATTACAAGCTTTCCCAAGCCCCTTCGAAAATGATGTCATGAGGCTAGGCGTGGTGGCTCATGCCTGTAATCCCAGCATTTTGGGAGGCTGAGGTGGGTGGATCACTTAGACCAGGAGTTTGAGACCAGACTGGCCAACATGGCAAAACCCCATCTCTACTAAAAGTACAAAAATTTGCTGGGTGTGGTCACGAGTGCCTATATCCAACTACTCAGGAGGCAGAGGCACAAGAATCACTTGAACCCAGTAGGCGGAGGTTGCAGTGAGCCAAGATTGCACCACTGGCCTCCAGCCTGGGCAACAGAGCAAGACTCTGTCTCAAAAAAAAATTAAACTTAAAATAAGAAACTAAAATGACATCATGATACATGTCATGAGTCTTCAAGATACAAGGACCGGGCAGGGATAGCAGTGAGGCAGCAGATTACAAAACTAAGGCTCTGAGTGGTGAAGCCCCTGAGTGTGAAGGCCTCTGCCTTCTGAGACTTTCCCAGAGCTTGTGGGATCCAAGCTCAAATGTGAGGGAGATGAGATTACCTTTCCAAGAAGGAAGCCAACAGAAGAGAAATCCAGCTAAAGAGGGAAGAGAGAGAAATCCAGCTTTGCAGACACAGTCTGAGCCCCTGGATCAGGCTGTGCCTAAAGTCCATCCTGTCCTAGACTTAGGAGTTGATTGAGCAAAAAAAATCTCCCTGGCCTAGGCCAGTCTGGAGTTGGGTTTTTCATCATGAGGTTTCACTGCCTCTAGGCTCCCTGGCAAACAAATGCATATTTCTCCAAAGAGGTTAAAATTAAAAGGGAATAATTCAAATAGTGATTTTTTTTTTTCCAGCAGTTTCTTCTTGGGGTCACTTTTGGTCATATGTTTAAAAATAAGATCGGCTTAGGTCTGAGAGGAACCTGTGGTCTGTATCCTGTTATCCCACCCTCATTGGTTTCTTTGATACTCTCTGCTTCCAGTGCTCTGGGCCATTAATCAGGAACCAGAGACCAACGTTCTGCTGTTGAAACGCTGTGTGACATTGAAAAAGTCACTTACCCTCTCTGGAGTTCAGTCTAATTTGTGCTTGTGGCTTCAAAAGGGGTCTCAGGTCCCTTCCAGCTCCCAGGCCCCTTGCCCCCAAGCCTGCTGCAGTCCATCTTGCCTCTGAGCCCCTGCAGGTGGTTCTCGCTCTGCCTGAAACACCGTTTCTCCCCAGCTAGCTGGAATCATCTTTCCAAATTCAGCACAGCTCACCTTCCTCAGGGGAGCCTTGCTGACTTGGTTCCTGCCCCATCTAGTATGGGCATCCCCTGTCTGGGCTCCCATTGGTTGCTGTTGAGCTAGGTGGTGTTTTCCTCTGTGCAACGCTGATGGGACCATTCAGAGATACCACTGGAGACTCTGGCACCCTCAGTACATGCAGATCTGCCCTGATGCTGGGGAAATGGGCCTCTGTTCAGGGAACAACTCTTGTGGTGGCACAGTTTGGAGCCAGAGGTTGTGGAGGTGGCCCACGGCAATGTGCACCTGTTACTGGCATCTTTCTTCCCCAGCCCCGCTTTCCTCTGCTTTCTGTCCAACCTTTACGTGTATTTCCACCTTCACTCCTTTGTCCTTGCTCTCCTCCCCTCTCCTTGTCATCCTTCCCCTTCAAATAACCTCACAGACCCAGGGCCATGGCGAGCTCAGTTCCTTCAAGAAACCTGACTCCCTGGCGTTGCACCCGGCGGGCTCCAGCCCCCTGCATGTCTCTTATTTCTTGCGAGAGTCAGCCTTGTTCTCCCAGCCTGACCATTAAGCACCCCTGGGCAGGACTTTGAGTCCCAGCTCTGGTTCTCCAGCATCTGGCTCAGGGCCAGGCACAAAACTGGCTCCTGGTAAACTGTTGAATGACACATATTTGTGTTTCTAGTTGTGGTCAGTGAAAGGCTGGGGACACATATGCAACATCTTGCTGATCTGCTCAGCAATTCCATGAGGTTGTCATTCACCGATTCATTCATTCATACACCTATCCAACATATTTCGTGAGCACCTTCTGTGAATCAGGCACTGCACTGGGTGCTGGGATGCGGTGGGGTCCATGGCTTCCTTTGAGAAACTGAGACACACAGTCATGAAAGGGCTTGCTCGAGGTCACACACCTGGTTTGAGGTATTGAGGATTCAGACCCAGACCTATCTCACTCCTAACATTGAGCTCCAACTGCTGTGCAAACTGCATCTGCAGACCCCGTTTCCCTGAGCATGCTCTTCTTTCCAGGCTCCCTCTCTCTCCTTTTGCCATGCTGTCATTTCTCTCCCACCCACTCACTGGATATCACTAATTCAATCACCCATTTACTCAGGCATGCATGTATTTATTCACTGTTTCTTTCATTCTTTCATTCAGGCTCTTCCTAAACTCCTGGCCTCCCCAGACAATGTGCTGGGCATTGGGCACAGCCAACATCAATCCTAGAATCCAAGTTGGGATTTCCAAGGGCAAGATCCCAGCAGCCTTGTGGGAGGAAGAGAGGGAGAGGGGCCCATCCCCACCAGACCTGGGCCAGCCAGGTGATTCTCCTGGTGTGGTCAGCCCCAGATGAGGTGGGCAGGTGAGATGACAGGGCTACAGAGGACAATGTTGGGAGCTCTAGAGAGTCAGGAGCAAAACTGTGGGTGAATGTCAGTATTTTTGGACAGGAAATAAGTGCTATGCAAATGGCATGCAAAACTATGCAAATCATGAACATTCGATTTCAGTCCAAAGCTACTTTTGGTAATAAGTCTGTGGCAGGGCTGGTAATTGGCAGGGAGGTTGCATTACATGTCCCGCCTTTGAGGGGAAGGCAGAGCTGTGCTGGGGGTTGTACTCTGAGGCAGTCTGTGATAGCTGCTGATACGGGGGGTCATTATGGGGCTGAGCAGTGTGGGGTGCAAAGGAAAATAAAAGCAGTCATGATTGGGGTGAGGCAGGATTTCTGGGAAGAGGCAGGATTTGAGAGGAAGATACAAGTCTGAAGCGAATGCCAACCACTGATTAGGGAGGCACTGCTTGGGCAGGGGTGCGAGGGCAAGGAAGCAAAGTGAGTGGTCACTGGGCGTGGGATTTGGAGCACATGGACATGGGGTAAAGAGAAGCCAGGATGGTGGGCAGGACCACGGTCTGAAGGAGTTTGGCCTGGAGCCAGGGTGAAAAGCCCAGATGCCTCCAGAGGCCGGTATTAATGGGAGGAATCAACTGTTGTCTGCATTTTAAATACGTGGAAATATCCATCACTTCCGTAAAGAAACATGCTGTCTTTATTTTCTTTGAATTCATAGGCCCTCAAGGTCTATCTTTTGTTTGCCAACTTTTGACAGAGACACATACAGGGAGCTTTCTCTAAAACCACAAAGCCAAGAGCAGAAGATCCATGGTGACTGTGCTCGGACTCCTCATGGGGAACAGGAGTTAGTGACGAGGACAGGGTCAGAATGCGGGGATGGTGCATATCCTAGTCTAGTGGGGCAACTGCTCCCCAGGCCCAGATGTGCAGGAAGGTGGGGGACAAGATCTGATTTCTCATTTTTATTTTTGTTTTATTTTATTTTATTTTATTTTATTTTATTTTATTTTATTTTATTTTATTTTATTTTATTTTTTGAGATAGGATTCAACTCTGTCACCCAGGCGCGAGTTCTGTGGCATGATCTCAGCTCACTGTAGCCTTGACCTCCCAGGTTTGAGGGCTCCTCCCACCCCAGCCTTCCCAACAGCTGGGACTACAGGCACAAACCACCATACCTGGCTAACTTTTGTATTTTTCGTAGAGACGGTTTCACCATGTTGGCCAGGCTGGTCTTGAACTCTTGGGTTCAAGCGATCCACCTGCCTCAGCCTTCCAAAGTGCTGGTATTACGGGCATGAGCCCCTGTGCCTGGCCAAGATCTGATTTTTCAAAAGAAAGATTCTATGTGAGCATCCAATATTTAAATGTTGGGACAAACTCTGTTTTAAATTTTTAGTACACTGTATGTACAAAAAGAAAAAAAAAAAAAGAAAGGAAATGGAAAGATGGGAAATCTGAAGGCCAGGAACCACCAGTTGAGGCCTTTCTAATTGAAGCTGGGTTCAGGAAGGAGAGAAGGCTGGAGGTGGGAAGGGCCGGTATCAGGCAGGGCCCACACTTATGTCCATTGGCTGCAGGTCAACGAAGTAGCTTTGGTAATCTTGGCTAGGTTCTCTCAGGTATGGAACATGACTAGGACGACTGAACTGATTGAGCTCTCAATCAGTTCCTCCAGCAGTCTCACCCAGGAATGTTCTCATCAGAGGTAGAAAGGCAAAGCAGAGAACAAAACCCCTATAACTCTTGAGATACAGGTTGGAAACTAGCATATAGGCATGACTACTGATCAAACAAGCTTCATGGCCAAGCCCAGATTCAAGTGCTAAGGTTGTAGGTTCCTACTCTTGATGGGTAGAGCTGCAAAGTCTCATTGCAATGGGTGTGGATGCAAGGATAGATGGAGAACTGGGGCCATTTTTGCAGTTCATATACAACAGCAGAGCTTTGGGTAAGTCGCTCGCTCTGTCTGGCCCTGTTTTGTCATCTATAAAACAAAGAGGTTGCATAGGATGATCCTCCTAGCTCAGATGACCTGTGGATCCACTTCAACCCAGGCTTCCAGGGCCCATCTGGATTCTAGCTGGCCACAGTGAGGAGGAGGCTCTTGCCTCCACCTCTTCTCTGCTGGGCCCAGCAAGTGCCTGCTCTGGGATCCTGGGCATCTTTCATCTGAAATCAATAACTCTCCTTGTTTCTTAATGGACTTCCTGATGGTCAGCAGCTGTGGTAGAGTCATGGGGAGAGATGCATTAGTCCCTCTTATGCCCCTGAGGGGCATTCATTCTTAATGGAGGAGGGGATGTGGTTGATTTGGTCTCCTCATTGTTTGAGACATTAATGAGGTTTTTATGGATGCCATCTTGAAGGGGAGGGTGACGTAAAAGAGAGAACTATCTTACAGACCCAGTTTCTACATGCTGAAGCCTGTATGAAACTGCATATAAGGGATTTATTTCATGCATGCATGCATCCATCCATCCACCCATGCATCCATCCAAAATCATCCATCCATCTATCCAGGCATCCAAGCATCCATCCATCCATCCATCCATCTATCCATCCATCCATCCAAGCCTCCATTCATCAGTCTTCATTTTTTCTTTTTTCGAGATGGAGTCTCGCTCTGTTGCCCAGGCTGGAGTGCAGTGGTGCGATCTCAGCTCACTGCCAGCTGTGCCTCCCAGGTTCATGCCATTCTCCTGCCTCAGCCTCCTGAGTAGCTGGGACTACAGGCGCCTACCACCATGCCCGGCTAATTTTTTGTATTTTTAGTACAGACAGGGTTTCACTGTGTTAACCAGGATGGTCTCAATCTCCTGACCTTGTGATCTGCCCGCCTTGGCCTCCCAAAGTGTGAGCCACGACGCCCAGCCCATCAGTCTTCTTAAGGCCTTGTGTGTGTTAATCCAGCTACAGACAGTATAGAGATGAGTAAAACATAGTCCCAGAACTGTAGAGGGGAGGACACACAAGTAATCAGTCAATGCACCATTCTGAGTGTTGGGTGCAGCCAAGCATGGAGAAAGGAACCAGGCAGAGTAAATTCTGCCCCAGGTCTGAGAGGGAACTATACCCAGGCTGAAACCTAGAGATAGATGTGACTAGCTTTCTGCAGGCTCGAACTGCTGTCCTATTGATGGGTCCCACGCTGCCTTCCAACATGTAAAGGATGAAGGGTCACCTCAGGATGGAATATGAGGATCAGAACCTTGCCCATCACAGACCTGCATTTAAGATGCTGAACCATGAGGATCTTCATGGACGAACACCATGGTGATGGGATGTGTACCTCTGGGAGCCTTGGTACTAAGCTTCTGACACCGCCTTGTGGCCTGGGCCCCAAGGAATGGCCACTCCCTCCTGCCCCTGCTGCACTCAATCAGGTGTGAATAAACATCCCAAGCCCCTTGCTTTGTGGCCACCCATGGGAAGGGCTACTGAGTAGCCAAGTTCAGGTAAGAAGTTGTATAGGTGGAGTGATAGCCCTGGGCTCCATCCACCACAAAACTCTCCCTACAAGAGTGGGTGGAGGTGGGGGCCAGGAAGTCAAGGAGACCCTTTTCTTTAGTAAGACAGAGCCCAACCCAGACTCCTAAATAGATGTGGTTACCTTCTTTTGCAGCCACAGAAAAATGTCTTTGACCTCAAAATTATGCAAATAATTTTAGAAAAGCCCCTAAAGTCCACTTTGAACCTCAGGATAAGAACTCCAACCTAAGAAGATTAGTTCAACTAATTAGAGTTCCAACTCAGACCAATAAAACTTTCTCGTACCATTAGAGAAAGAAAAAGCTGGCACCCAAGGTGGGAAGGAAAAGGCTTTTGCCTATAATTTTCAACTCCTGGCTTCCTGCTCCTGGGAGATGCAACTGGCCAGGAAGACCAAGGAAAGCAGCCATTTCTCTCTGTAGCTAGAGCCGGGACATGCCAGGCAAGAAGGAAATTTCACATTCAATGTGAGCCTTTTTGCCATGGAAAACCTCAGTATCGATTCATCACTTATTACCTCTCTAGTTCCAAAGATGGATTGTGTAGATATGTAAAATAAGTGTAACAAATAAAGGAAATACATTTAAAATGTACAAGAATTGGTCAATTTTGCAATATTTCACCTCAATTTTATATGCTGTCAAATACACTTGAAATACATGTGCGCTAAGCATGACAAATATATAGAAACTAAAGCTCTATTATTTTGCTGTAATGGGCTGGGGGAATAGCTCTGAAATAATATTCTTCTGTCTGCAATAAAGGCTTTTCTCTGAAGCTGTCTTAATGCTGTGAACAAAACCTAGAGATCTCTCAAGGGCTCCTTCTCTTGAATTACTGCCCCTCTCACGGCCTTCTGCCATGATAAGTTCGGCAACCACCTGGCGGGTGGATAGGGACTGAGCCCGTGATCAGCGGGGTTGAGGGAACATGAACTGCTGGGCACAGGCTAGTAGTGGTGGAGAGGATGGGTGAATGTGAGAAGGCACACCCAGAACCAACAGTGTCTGGAGTATCTGGGTGGCAGGCATGCCATGCTCAGTGCCCACACCCTGGAGACACACCTTATCTGTCAACATCTGCCGTTAGGCAGCAGCCCTCAGGAACACCGGAGGTCGATTCAGCTTGAGAGCTGGACTCCTCTGAAGTGACCATGTGGCATGGACAGCCCACTACCCAGCAGGAGGCGGGGGAAGAGTCTAAAGGCCTCAGGGAATTACCGACTCTGCAGCCAGCCGGTGTCAGAGCTGCACTCTGCTGTTCACAGACTGTGCTCTGGGTAAGATCTCATAACTTCCCAGAGACTCACTTTTTTTTTTTTTTTTTTTTTTTTTGAGATGGAGTCTCACTCTGCTGCTCGGGCTGGAGTGCGGTGGGTCCATCATCGCTCACTGCAGCCTCCACCTCCTGGGTTCAAGTGATCCTCTGCCTCATTCTCTCCACTAGCTGGGCCTGCAGATGTGTGCCACTACCCACTGCTAGTTTTATTATTATTATTATTATTATTTTGTAGAGACAGGGTCTCGCTATGTTGCCTAGGGTAGCCTGGAACTCCTGGGCTCAAGTGATCCTCCCACCTCAACCTCCCAAAGTACTGGGATTACAAGTTTGATCACTGCGCCGGGCTGAGACCCATTTTTTTTTTTTTTTGTCTGTAAAGTAGTCATAACAATTCCAGCCTTATTGGATTGTTGTCACCTTACCCTCCATCTCCAAGGGATGTTATTTACTTTGTACTCTAAGTAGGTGATACTCCCTGAAGTTGTGCAGTGTGCTACCTGTGCAGCAGTGCATGGCAGCTGCATATGATGTAAAGACCCCTGCATACAGTAGGTATGTAACAGGTAATAGCTGTTATTATCATCGTGATTCTTGTTCCTAAGTACAACTAGCTCCAGAATTTTGGTTTTGGAAGGGGCCCAGAGGGGGCTGTTTCCCAGAGTGATTAAAAGAGAGGACATTGGGATCAAACAGGTCTAGATTTGAATCCCTGCTCTGCCCCTTTCTAGCTCAGTTATTTGTGAAGTTTGCTTAATCTCTCTTTGCCTTAGTTGCCTCCTCCATCAAATGAGGATAATAAGAGAGCCTGTGGCAGGGATTGCTGTAAGGATTAAGTCTGATAATTCAAGATTGAGCCTTTGTTGGGCAGTGTCTGCCACAAGGCAGATGTTGAAAATGTTACTTTCCACGGAGTATCTGGATAATAGAGGGAGAGCGTGTCCCTCACGAGGCTGAGAGCAGTCAGCAGCACCACACCAGATGCACCCACAGCCATGTGGATCAACTGCAAAAATCCAGTGCCAGAACAGAAATGCCATTTAGTATCCTGAAAATGCACAGACAAAACAGCAATGTGCATTTCATAAAAGGACGTGCAAAGAGAACACGTAAAACATGTCAGACGGGTTGCCAACTGAAGGAAAGTTAACGGGAGTGGAAATTGAGGATAAGGGAGAACACGTAGTTGAATAAGAATGGGGTGTGACAAAACCATAATTAGCTGGTGTCAGTCTCTGGGCAGGGCTCTTTCTTGGAGCCATAGGTGGCAGGTCACTTTCAGGTGCTTAGCCATTCCCTCCTGGGGTGCAGAAGCTCTGTCAGCCCTGGTGGAATTTTTTGTTTTCTTTTTCTTTTTCTTTTTTTTTTTTTTTTTTTTTTTTGAGACGGAATCTTGCTCTGTCACCCAGGCTGGAGTGCAGTGGCCAGATCTCGGCTCACTGCAAGCTCCGCCTCCCAGGTTCACGCCATTCTCCTGCCTCAGCCTCCCGAGTAGCTGGGACTACAGGCGCCTGCCACCTCGCCCGGCTAGTTTTTTGTATTTTTTAGTAGAGACGGGGTTTCACCGTGTTAGCCAGGATGGTCTCGATCTGACCTTGTGATCCGCCCGTCTCAGCCTCCCAAAGTGCTGGGATTACAGGCTTGAGCCACTGCGCCTGGCCAGCTAATCAGTTTGGGAAGGTGTTCCTCTGCCCATTTAAATTCAATCTTTTCTTTCTACCTGCATGGCTTTTGTGGACTTTCTGAGCTCTGAAATTCGAGCCCCATCGAAAGTCCACAGAAGCCATCCAGTCTACTCACCTTCCAGACAAGGGAAGCAAGAGAAAGACAGTGGAGTGGACAGCGTGGCCCATGGGAACAGTGACTGTGAAGAAGTTTTAATATGAACAACGCTGAATGCTTCACAGTAACCTCACCTTGCAGTGCGGTAACCTTCCCACCAGCACTCCATGTGTGGAGTTGAGCCTGCTGCGTGCAATGCCTCCTGTAATGGTTTTGGAGAAAATCAGGAAAATGGGACAGGGTTCTGTAGCTGGAGTAGCTGGACCAGTGCAGCTGCAGAGGATGACAGAGTCTGATGGGGAGAAGAACTCGGTGCCGGAGGTGACCGCATGCACCTGCTCCCCTAAGAGAGCTCAGAAAACTTGAGGAGGAGGGCATCAGACTTGCCACAGAATGTCTGATAAGAGGCTTGAATCAATTACATTTTTATATTAAAGGCCAGGGGTCCTTGTCTTACACTGAGCCATAAGAGGAAGGTGAAAGCATCACCATCCAGCTCGTCCCTGGGGGTCTGCTAGCATTTTGTGGGCATGTCACCAACATTGCAAAGGAGGCGGAATGAAAACTGCTGGACTGGGCGATGTCAGGCAGAGATATGAACATTTTCTCGTTGAAAAATGAATGAATGAGCGTTGGATGTTCTGTGCAGCACCTGTTACCTAATTTTGTAGAATTTTTCAATTTTTCAACTAATCTGTTCAGGGATGTGTTCCGTGTTCCTCAGCCCATTTTTATTCAATTGGTTACTTTTCTTTCTACCTGTTTCTCATCCTTCTCTCCATCCTCTCTTTCTCCCTGCACGTGTACTATCTCCTGTCTTCTCCATCCTCCTCGCCTCCTCCTCAGCATGGAGACACTGCTCTGTGAGCCAGCCATGACCCCAGTCTTTGAAGATGCTTCACCATGTAGGAAAAAAATCAAATCTCCCAGAATTTCCATTTTTAAAATGTATTTATTTATTTATTTATTTATTTATTTATTTATTTATTTATTTATTGTTTACCTTTGAGACAGGGTCTCACTCTGTCACCAGGCTGGAGTGCAGTGGCACAGTCTTGGCTCACTGAAATCTCTGCCTCCTGGGTTCAAGTGATTCTGGTGCCTCAGCCTTCCAAGTAACTGAGATTACAGGCGTGCGCCACCACGCCAGGCTATTTTTTTTTTTTTTTTTGTATTTTTAGTAGAGACAGGGTTGCGCCATATTGCCTAGGGTGGTCTCAAACTCCTGGGCTCAAGTGATCCACCTGCTTTGGCCTCCAAAATTGCTGGGATTGCAGGCGTGAGCCACTGCACCTGGCCTCTAGAAGATCCATCTGCTTCAGCTGTCCACTCAGCCTCCTGCCTCCCAAAGGGGACAGAGGGCCTTTTGTGTCACCAATGAGCTGGCAAGGGTCCTGCATTCCAGGAGGGAAGGGCTAAACACCTGAAAGTGTGTACACATATGCACATTCTTGCATTCCTATGGAGTCAGAGGCATAGATGCACACACAGCAACACAAACATGAGCACACACACAAAGGCACGCCTTAGAGGCACCATGTGCATATATGCCCCTGAATATAGATGTACACCCAGACATGTATGCACTCAGTGACCCACATGTAGATATGTGCACGTATATGCATATGCAGCTAAGCATACAAGTGGCAATAACTAGACATCTATGTGCAACTGGACATATAGAGCCAGGTGAACCAGGAAATGGAAGAGGAAATGTCTTGTCCACCCACCCACTTCATACAGGTACACAAACCAACATGCACCACACTGAAAGCACCACACAGGTGCTAAGCATGTACACAGCCAGTGGTCCTCTCCCTGTCCCTCCTCCCTTGCTGGCATTAGGGGGGCATGCCTGCAGTGAGTCGGGGCTACAGGAAGCCAAAGCAGAAAGATACATCGTGGGACCACCATGGAAGCTGTGATATGTTTGATCATGTGAGCTCTACCCCCCTCTGCCTGATCTAAAATCACATCCCACCACAGTTTTGATCTCTTTCCCTTGCTTCATTTTTTCTCCATAACACTTCCCACCGCCTAACATATGATGCATTTTACTTGTCTTTCTTGTCTGCTTCCTGTCTCCTCACTATAACATAAGCTCCATGAGAGTGGGAGTTGGACTTGCTCTGTTTATTGCTTTATTCATCCTCAGTACATTGCAGGTGCTTAATATATATTTGCTGAATGAATGAACAATCCTGTGAGGCAGGTGTTTCAACTCAGTTTTACAGATGAGAAAGCTGAGGATCCTAGAAGTGCAGTGATTTGCCCGAACTCACAAGGCTGGGAGCTTGAATTTGAATCCAGGTTGATCTGGCTCAGAAGTCAAACATTGTATTTACCTCACCTGGTTACCACTTGGCTGCAGGTGACCATGTTCCAGGCACCTTGCAAAAATTCCAAACATTTGCTTGCCAAACTTCACCCAAATCAGGGCAGATTCCTGGGCTCCCCATAGCCCTAATTAAGTCAAATGGATGCTGTGGAACAGCTGGATACTATTTTCTCAAAAGACCCAAAGACCCAGGATGTTACTTGCTAAACCCTCCCACCATGTTCCTGAAATCACTACCAGCAACGCTGTCTTTTTGAAACTTACCTGTTTGGGCAGTGGTAGCTACAGCCTATTTTTTTTTTTAATCTTTGAGCATGATTTTAGGAACATCACCTGTGTCGAGGAGGCAGCCCGTTGTTATAGCTGCGTGCATGGACTCTGAACTCAGACTGCCAGGTTTGGGGTCCGGTTCTGTCACTTTTGCTAACTGTGCAGATTTTGGTGACTTATTTAACTTCTCTGCACTTCCACTCTCCTACCTATGGAATGCTGACTTTGGTGTAGAAGATTGTCTCTCATATTTCTTTCTTTCTTTTTCTTTTAGTAATAGAAATGCTGGATTTCAGCTGGGCACATGGTCCCCTGATAAAGACTACATTTCCCATACTCCTGTGTTGCCAGATATGGCCGTGTGATTATGTGCTGACCAATATGATTTCAGAGGAAGTTTCAGGAGCAACTTCCAGGCCGTGCCCTTAAAATAAAATGGAATATCCTCCACTTCCCCTCTCTCCTCTGCCTGCTGGTGAGAATGCTGGACCATGAGATGGAAGCCGTATGTTTTCAACAGCAGGGAATACATTTGGAGACCTTGTCTCTGACATTGGAAGCTACCTTATCAGCCCTAGATGGGTTGTTAGACAAGGGAGAAACTTGTGTCTTATTTAAAGCACCCCCGTTTGGGATTTTGTTACAGCAACTGTCTGTATTTTGACTCAAACTCTCTCGTTCCAGAGTGGACGCAGCCATAATGAGACTTAAACCATAAGGCTGTGGTTCAGTGATCAAGGAGCAGGTGGTGAAGATGGAGATAACGCAGGATAGGAAGACGGCCCTTGTTATGATCAGGCAAAAACATCTGGTGTTGCCTGCGAAACCTCGGAAGCAGATCGTGTACCAATGGTGTGTGTCCCTCTCAGGTGTCTGTTGGAAATCCCAGAATGGAGTATGTATTGACTTATTCTTTCGTGCTTAGCAAAGTCCCACAGGAGGGATGATGTCAGGCTCATTAGAAAGGGATTCGGAAGAGGAAGCCTGAACAGGGGCAGGAGAGAAGAAGACTGAAGCTCAGGCTTTTCTCGGGCACCTCAAGCCAGACCATCGGATAAAATATGGCTGCAAAGGTCCCATTAGGGTGATCTCTTCCCACCCGAACCCACTGTCCCACATGGCCCCAGGAGGCCGCCTTCAGGTTGGGGGCTAGGCAGGACGGAGATACTAGGAAATTAAAGACAAACGTTTTCTTTTCTTTTTTTTTTTTTTTTTTTTTGAGACGGAGTCTCGCTCTGTTGCCCAGGCTGGAGTGCAGTGGCGGGATCTCAGCTCACTGCAAGCTCCGCCTCCCGGGTTTACGCCATTCTCCTGCCTCAGCCTCCTGAGTAGCTGGGACTACAGGTGCCCGCCACCTCGCCCGGCTAGTTTTTTTTGTGTTTTTTTAGTAGAGACGGGGTTTCACCGTGTTCGCCAGGATGGTCTCGATCTCCTGACCTCGTGATCCGCCCGTCTCGGCCTCCCAAAGTGCCGGGATTACAGGCTTGAGCCACCGCGCCTGGCCAACAAATGTTTTCAAACATAAAAACTGTATCTGGAAGATATCTTGGTTGTTATTTGTACATGGAACTGAGAAGAAGTAAATTGAATGAAACTCTACACAATTCTTGAGGGAATTATATTGCCAAAGAAATTGTGCATTTCTCTGGGACAAGGTGACTGCCCTAGACAAAAGCCTGCTGCTTTCTGACATGAGGCTGACAATGTATCCAGGCACCTCTAGTCAAGCCCACTCACTCTCGGAAATGCACATTCCTGCCCTGGCAGGCTAGAGCTGGGCCTCAGAGCTCCTCTGGCTCACTGCCCTCTCTCGTTTTGCATATAGGGAAATGGAGGGAGAGAGACAGTGGCCAGCTACAGAACACACAGCTTTACAGTGGATGCATTAGGTAGCAATGGCCCCCATTACAGGATTCACCACGGTTTTCTACCTGTCATCCATTCCTTTTTGCATAACTTCCAGGACCACATGTGATGAAAAGAAATGATGCTTGTGAAAATAAAGAGTATGGGCTGGGCACAGTGGCTCACGCCTGTAATCCCAGCACTTTGGGAGGCCGAGGTGGGTGGATCACCTGAGGTCAGAAGTTTGAGACCAGCCTAACCAACATAGTGAAACTATCTCTATGAAAAACACAAAATTAGTCAGGCGTGGTGACATATGCATGTAATCCCAGCTACTTGGGAGATTGAGGCAGGAGAATTGTTTGAACCTGGGAGATGGAGATTGCTGTGAGCTGAGATTGCACCATTGCACTCCAGTTTTCCAGCCTGGGCAACAAGAGCAAAACTCTCAAAAAAAAAAAAAAAAAAAAAAAAGTATGCAAAAGTGAGGGACTAGGAACCAAGCTAGTGGTATCTGCAGAATTGCCACCCCTTTCCTGACCCCTACTCACTCTGCCTCCTTCCAGGGCCATGAAGGATGTTCTGGCAAAGAGAAAGGAGCACCCAGGTGTGAGCACCACTGCCTGGGTATGAGTCCTGATCATGTCACCTACTACCCATGTGACCTTGAGCAGGTAATTGACTTCCACAGGCCCCAACCTGTGATAGTAGCACCTATCTCATGGGGTTGTTGTAAGGCTTAGACAAGGAAATAATACAAAATGCCTAGTATGGTGTCTGGCATGTAGTAAATGCTCAATGAATGTCAGGTATTGTGTTAGGGTGATTAATGTGAGCTGCAAACTCTAACACTAAGTGGCTTCATGCAGTTGTTTATTCCTCACTCATATCAACCTGACGCAACAGTGGCTCTTCTCTATCTTCTAACTAGTTAATTAACACCACTCAAGTCTTCAAGCAGGGAAGAGAGGGATGGAAGATGTTTCTAAGGGCCAGGCCTGGAAGTGACACACATCACCTCTGCCCACATCCCAGTGGCCAGAAGTTGTCAAAGGCACCACTAAACTACAAGGGAGTCATTCACCACGTGCCCGGGGGAGAACAGAGCATTGTGGCCACCAAGGCTCCTGCGACAGCTGGGCTGTAGCACTGATTCTACTCCTTGAATACTGTGTGGAGCTTGACATGTTCAACCTTCTGAGCTTCCATTTTCTTGTAAATAGAGCTGATGACACCAGTGTTATTATTGTGAGGTTCACACGAGGAAAGGTAAGTTCAAGGTGCCTGGTGCTTGGAAGATGCTTGGTGAATGTTTCTTTCCTTCCTTTCTTTCCCCAACAAGCCTCCTCTTCCTCTTGCCTCCAACTTCCCTCCTTCCCACCCCTTCCATCTTCTCCCCTTTTTTCCCCTGCAGTGAGCCAGGTGACAGCTTGCACAGCCTCTGGTCTGCAGCCACCAAACCTGCCCATGTCTAACTAAAGGGCCAAAATGGCCAAAGAAAATCCTGAGAGCAAAGGTGGTGGCACGGAGTGGGTGCTGGAGCCATGTCCTCTGCTTCCCAATGTAAATCTTTCGGAAAACCATTAGTGGTGGGCCCTGCAGCTCAGAGAGAAATTACAAGGCGGCAGAATCAATGTTATTTTTTCCACAAGCTAAATTCATAACGGTTTATGGCAAAATCAATGCAAATCTTCATGAATAAAGTGATGGCAGGTGCACATTAGAGAATAATAAGGGAGGAGGGGGAGGAGAAACCTCAGCCAATCAGCAGTGGAGGTGGGGCTTCAGAGGGAGGTGAAAGCAGGTACTCTGGAGCCACATGCACAGCTGCCAGGGGATCTGGTTCTCTCTGCGATGCAATGAGGCCCCTCCCAGGCTGGCCCCAGCCTGGCCTGAGCACCCTGGGAGGGAAGGGGCTCAGGGCTGGGAGGAAGTTAAGAGTTGACATATTTCTTGAGAGCTTATTCCAGACTTCATGCTTGACCTCCGTGGTCCTATTGGATCCTCAGAATAGCTCTTGGAGGTAGATGCTGTCATTACCCCCATTTCACAGTTCAGGAAACAGAGGCTCAGAGAGGTGAAGCCACTTGCCTGGCATCACACAGTTAATAAGTAGAAATTCCTGGAATGGAATGCAGGTCCTCCCTGTTCCAGAGGCCCAGAGGCACTTGTTTAAACAAGATTTGCCTCTCTGTCCCATTCTTTTCTGCCTCAGGGGCCTCTGCACATGCTGTATCCTCTGTCCTGGTGCCCAGGTCTTCTCTCCTCCACCTGGGAAATTCCCGAGTGGCCCTCACCACCTGGCTGCAATGTTGCAGGGAAG
Source organism: Chlorocebus sabaeus (assembly GCF_047675955.1). NCBI lineage: Eukaryota > Metazoa > Chordata > Mammalia > Primates > Cercopithecidae > Chlorocebus > Chlorocebus sabaeus. The sequence continues at coordinate 119,071,977 of NC_132923.1, read as the reverse complement.
GCTGGGCCTGAGGGGAGGTTCTGTGATATCTTCAGCTGGCGTTGTCATGCCTTTCCCAGGTGCCCCATGGGAATTTGCATTTGTGTCTAGTGTGGACTCTAGGATAGTGTCTACGGAGTGTTTGTCCTCATGGTGCCTTACCTAGGCTGTGAGCCACTGCAGGGTTTGACTGTATCCTAACTTACTATCTCATTTTTCAATCAACTCACGGAATACTGGCATTGACATTCATCACTCCACCTGTCTAACCATTTATTTATATGTCTCTCCACCCACCCACCCCCCATCCATCCATTCATCCAACCATCCATCCATCCCTACATCCTTTTATCCATCCATCCATTCATCCATTCTTCCACCCATCCATCTACCCACTATCCATTCATCCAACCATCCATTCATTCATCCATCCATCCATCCATCCATCCACCCATTATCCATTCATCCAACCATCCATTCATTCATCCATCCATCCATCCATCCATCCACCCATTATCCATTCATCCAACCATCCATTCATTCATCCATCCATCCATCCATCCACCCATTATCCATTCATCCAACCATCCATTCATTCATACATCCATCCATCCATCCACCCATTATCCATTCATCCATCCATCCATCCATCTACCCATTATCCATTCATCCAACCATCCATTCATTCATTCATCCATCCATCCATCCATCCACCCATTATCCATTCATCCAACCATCCATTCATTCATCCATCCATCCATCCATCCATCCATCCACCCATTATCCATTCATCCATCCATCCATCCATCCACCCATTATCCATTCATCCAACCATCCATTCATCCATCCATCCATCCATCCATCCATCCATCCATCCACCCATTATCCATTCATCCAACCATCCATCCATCCATTCATCTCTCCATTTTCAGGTACTTCTCAAGACTTAAACAATTATCAGACTTTATCCTAACACATGCTACAACATGGATGACATTTGAAGACATTATACTAAGTGAAATGAGCCAGTCATAAAAAGAAAAATACTGTATGATTTCACTTATATGACAGTCAAATTCATAGAGACAGAAAGTAGAGTGGTGGCTGTCAGGGGCTGAAGGGAGAGGAGAATGGGCAGTTTTTGTTTAATGGGGACAGATTTCAGTTTGGCAAGATGCAAACATTCTGGAGATGGATGGTGGTGATAGCAGCAGAACCATGGGAATGTACTTAATGCCCCTGAACTAAAAAGGGCTTAGAGTGGTAAATTTTTTGCTATCGATACTTTGCCACAATTAGAAATACATTTTTAGGCCGGGCGCGGTGGCTCAAGCCTGTAATCCCAGCACTTAGGGAGGCCGAGACGGGTGGATCACGAGGTCAGGAGATCGAGACCATCCTGGCTAACACGGTGAAACCCCGTCTCTACTAAAAATACAAAAAACTAGCCGGGTGAGGTGGCGGGCGCCTGTAGTCCCAGCTACTCCGGAGGCTGAGGCAGGAGAATGGCGGGAACCCGGGAGGCGGAGCTTGCAGTGAGCTGAGATCCGGCCACTGCACCAAAAAAAAAAAAAAAAAAAAAAAAAAAAAAAAATACATTTTTAAAGTATCAGTTTCACAAAGAGGCTACAATATTCCCTCCACAGAATTCCACTCCTTCTCTTCCCACCTGCTCCAGTCAGGCCGTACCTTAAGTCTTGCCTCCTGGTGCAGCACCAGCAGACTGCCCCAGCCCTCTCCAGCTCTTCTGTCTCCAAATACTCCAAGTGCTCATGGTTTTTATATAATAATCATGACCTTGTTAATAACAGTTGCTAACACTTGGTGAAGGTGTCCTGGGGCAAGTTATAAGTGTTTTGCCTGGATCATGGCATGCCCACTCTGGGAACTAGGAACTGTTGTTAGTACTATTTTAAAGATGAGGAAACTGAGGCCCAGGGAAGTTAGGTAACTTACCCAAGCTTCCTCAGCTAGTAAGTTGTAGGGGCAGGATTCAGGCCCAGGCACTCTGACATGAGCACGTCTGCTCTTAAAGCTACTACGTGTGCTTCCCGCAAGCCAGTGCTTGCTTTTCTACTCCCCTAGGTACTGAGACTCCCCTAGGTACTGAGATTACAGAGGTTTTATTTCCCTAAGACCTTGTGAATTCCCTAAAGACAGGGGCTGGGTACTTACACACCTCATTACCCACCTTGACCTTGATCCAAGTTGAACACCAAATAGAGGCTCTTTAACTCAGGGTCAGGGATAGAGCAAGGGGAGTCTCCTCAGGGGCAAAACTTAAGGGAGGCTTCCAAAGCTCAGTAATTAAGGTAAATAATATTTTAATGCAATATTTAAAAATATTGATTTAGTGTGAAAAAAATCCGTGATGAACAAAATATTAAAATTTTAAATAAAGACAAGATCTGATCTTACATGACCCCACCTCATTGGCCTTACCTTAATCTTGGCCCTGTGGGACTTGCTTTTAAGATGGAGTGGTGGTCTAGCATGCTATTATGAGATCACTGAAACCACTTGCTTGAATAAATAACCACTCCCCTGGCCCATTTGGCAGGAATTCCGTGCTGTGGGGCAATAGCACACAGACCCTGAAGTCAATCTTGTCTTAGAAGACCTTTTTTGTCCCGGCCTCCCTAGCTGTGTGACCTTGGGCAAATAGCTTAACCTCTCTGTGCCTCAATTTCCTCCCCTGTAAAGAGCTCTCTTAATAGTCCCAACTTAATCATGCAGCCTTGCAGATTAAATGAGATAAAGCATGTAGAGAGTGTAACGCAGTGTCTGCCCCTTGGCTAACTAAAAAATGTAAACTCTTGTAAAAACGATTCAACTCATAGACTGAGTCCACGAATGAAAAGAAGGTATAACATGTGAAGTTACGTTAGCAGGCATCAAAAAACCCTCAGCTTTTATTTTTCCCCTGGCACAGAGGAGTTGGCAGAGACAGGGATAAGACAGCGAAGAACGGGCGAGGGGCTGGGAGAGGGGAGACTGTGAGTGGTTCGTGGTTTATCAGTGTAAGGCAGATGGCTGCTTCTGTTCCGCACAGTCCAGGTTCCGCATGTTTATTCATTGGCTTCAACAGGAGAGGCTGTTTCTGGTTCTCCAGATGTGTGCTCTGTATAGACTGCCACACATCTGGATGAAAAAGTGCTAGGGAAAATGAACTGTTTTATCCCTCCATGCTGCCAGGAGTGTTCAGATAGCCAGATGTCCAGTGGCCGATGGTCACATCTGGAAGGCAAGCTGAATCTTTTCAACCAGATGCGTCAGATGTTAGGGTGACTCAGGGACACTTAAGGACCCTGGTCATGGGGAACAGCAGAGGAACAGTCCATCAGATTCTCCATGGCCTCTCCAAACCAAGGGCAGCTGTTGTCTCCACCTCTTTCTAGTGTAGACTTTGAGTGAGATGCCCTCTCTCTACTTTCCATTGCCGCAACCCCCAGCCCCCTGGAGCTGAGGGCTCTGTCTTGACTTTTCTGTTCGTGAAGTCACTGGCAGAGGTGTCCCCTGAGCAGTCAAAGGGACAGAACCCAGGCCTGCGGTGGCAGAAGGAAGAGGGCAGACTTAGCCCAGGCAGGCTAGATTATCCCAGGTTGGTTCGGGAGGTGCTGGCCCTTCAGCCATCTCATACATTTGCCAGTCTTCAAAAGAACCTTGGGAGGGAGAAAAGTGGCAATGACTTTCCTAATATAAGATGGGGAAACTAAGGCTTGGAAAGGTTCAGAGATTGTATTGGGCCACCCAGTAATAGTGGGCAACGCTAGAATGGGCACCATGGTTTGTTGAACTTCCAATATGCCAGGCTGATAACCTGGCCAAGATGGCATGACTCTGCCTTTCAGAGACCTTGACCTGCCCCTCTTTTCTGCTACATCAGAGGAAGTGGAGAGAGGTGGAGGAAATCCCCACCACCCAACCAGGGTGGGTGGGAGAGTGTCAGGGTCAGGCTCGGTTCTTCACAGCAGCCTCAGAATCATCCTCATTCACAAGGCGTCTTGGCATCTCGGGGCGTCAGGGCTGGAAGGGACCCTGCTCCTTCAGTTCTGCTTCCATCCATGTTCTAATTGGAGACTCCAGGGCCAGAGACAGGAAGCAGCCTGTCAAGGAGAGGCAGATGTTTAATGGATGAGCCATCATGATTACCCAAGCCTTCTGACCTCTGTGATCAATATTCCTGATTGCACCTGGCACAGCCTCCCTGGGTGAGGCCAGACCCTCACTAGCTCACTTTATGGCTCTGGGCAGGTCCCACTTCCTCTGATCTGTCATTTCCCCACATGGATGAATGAGGGTACAAGTCCTGGCACCATCCAACTCAAAGGGCAGCTGAGAGTTTGGATGATAGTCAGGTATAAACATAAGGGTAAAGACAGCTGACACCTCAATTCCTACTGCGTGCTGCAACCTGGGCTGGGCACTTGAAATATGAGGTCTCTCTCGATGACTCTGCAATCATACTCTCTGCCTGCCACACCTATGGACTCCCTCTCCTCTTCTGATCCTTCCTCCAATTACTTCATCTGGCTGACACCCAGTCATTACTGAGGTGTCATTAGATGTCACCTCGTCCAGGAAGCCCTCTCTAATAACCGATGTTCTGTCTTTGTGTTCCTGTGGTAACTGTGCACCCTGGCATAGCATTGATCGCAGACTATAATCATTGGCTCTTTAAATGTCTGTATCCCCCAGTAGACAGTGGGCTCTCATAGGGTAGGCAGGGTCTGGGTCTTTTGGGTTCACTGTGATATCTCAGTGCTCATCAAGGTGTCTGGTACATAATGTGCATGCAATACATACCTGGTGAGTTTGACTAGTGAGGAATCTGGGGTAGTAGATATGAAAAACTCCAAATTATAAGGAGTTCTTCAAAAGAAAGGATAGGGTGGTATGTGTTGTTGCAATTCCACAGTCTACCTACAGAGGGCGACGCTGAGCCCAAGGGAGGGCTCCAGTGACGGTGTCCTTTCAGCAGAGTCGGGTGCTGTGATATTTAAGGGGAAGGGAGGTCTGTGGCCCTTGTGTCACACTACACAGTGATGATGCAGAGCCTGCTCCAATGATTCCCAAGACCCGCACGGGTTAATTCCGGCAAAGGAACAATTCCCTTGGTTTTAGCTCCTGGCCTGGGAGTCATGCCCAGCTTGTGGTCATGGGGTGATCAATCATAGCTAGACCCTATTTGTTATGTTGACTGCATGTTCTTTCTCTCTCCCTTCCCATCCCCCCAATTAGATTTAATTAGATATTGGTAATAGATGCTGGTAGAATGAGTCTCTGTGGTCTCAGACTGGAGCTGCAGCAGAGAAAGGGAACAGCCAGCCCCTGGGGAGGTTACCTGTGGAGTCCAGGACTTGGGAACTGAGTGCCACTTCCAGTTCCTTTGTCTTTATGACTCCCTCCCTATGAAAAAGGAAATGCTTCCAAGGCGTCTCCCATCAGTTTCTGTCCTCACCCCTTCCCTCTCTCTTTTCCTTTGGGATCCACAGCCCTGGCCATGCCTGTTGGAGCCGGCCCCTCCTTTCCAGCCTACAGTTTTATTTCCCCTAAGCCTCAGATGTTTGGATGCGGGTCTTGCCTGGAGGGAGCAGGGACATTGAGATTACCAGTCAGCAGACATGCTTCCCTTCTCCTCTCAGCGTGGTACCTATCACTCCTTTCCATGGATGGGGAGCTTAGCCATGTGGCTTGCTCTGGACAATGGAAAGTCAGTGAACATAACCCAATCAGAGGCCTTAAATAGGCATGTGTCAGTTGGCTTGATTTCTTGTGGTCTTGTGACCTAACAGGAGAAGAAGATACCCAGGGTGGCCACTGCCTCATCAGACTAGACTCAAGAATTAACACACAGGGATCAGACTGGAACCCAATCTACAGTCTACAGTGGAGCAGCCCAACCATGTCCGGCCTAGATCAGCCAAACCACAGCCAGCCAGCAGCCCCATGAGCATGAGAATAAATGCTCATGGTTGTAAGCCACCGAGATTTTGTGCTATTTGTTTGCATCATTATCGCTGCGAAGGTCTGGCTGGCACAGAGGGTTGGGTGGGAGCTCAAATAATGATACAACAGAACTGATTATTCCAGATTACAAGGCAGGAGACCTGGGCTGTAGTCCAAAAACTGCTAACTTCCTCTATACCTCCAGAGGAGAGGAAAGAAGCTACCATGTGTGGATCATCTGCTGTGGGCCCAGCACTGGGCTAAACACCATCCACACATCATGCTATTGTATCACTACCATGTCTATCTTATTTGGACCCTACTCTGTGCCAGGCATTGTGTTAAATGCTTTGATGTTAATTAGGGTTATGCTAAAAATGATACTGAAATGAATAATAACTTGAAAAACAGCCGTTGTTAAATACATAGGATGGGTCAGGCCTGTATCTGGTTATTTAAATGTATTGTTTCAATTTACCCTCAGCACGACCAACCCCGTAGACTGTAAACTCCATGAAGCAGACATCGCATCTGTTTAGTTCACTGCCGTGGCCCCAGGGCCTAGTACATGCCTGGCACATCAATGCTCAATAAATTGTTGTTGAGATGGAAGTCCTGCAAGGTGGATGCTAGCATTACTTCCGCCGCTGTCCATCCCCTGCTGTCTTTCTGCAGCTGATGAAACGGAGGCAGATGGGCTGGCCTAAGCCATGGTTCTAACATCTCAACTGGGGGTGATTTGGTCTCCTCAGAGGACATTTGGCAATGTTGAGAGGCATTTTTGGTTGTCGCGACTTGGGGAGGGGGTGCTACTGGCATCCAGCGGGTAGTGTTCAGGAAAGCAGCTGTACATCCTACAAGGAAATCCCTCCACAAAGAATGATCTGACCCAAAATGTAAACAATGCCGCGGTCGGGAAACTCTGGGCTCACTATCAGGGGAGCCTGGCTATCATGGCCTGGCAGGAAATTAAAGTTAGATTTGTTTTGTCCCAAAGCACCTGTGTTGGTTTCCTGTGGCTGCCATAACAAACTGCCACAAACTGGGTGGTGACAGCAGCAGAAGCGTGTTTGCTCACAATTCTGGAGGCTGGAAACCTGAAATCACGGTGTTGGCTGGGCTGTGCTCCCCTGGAGACTCCAGCGGACATCCTGTGCCTGGGGTCTTCCACTTCCCGGTGGTTGCTGGTATTTCCTGGCATGAGGCTGTGTATTAGTCCGTTCTCAGGCTGCTGATAAAGACATACCTGAGACTGGGTAATTTATAAAGAAAAAGAGATTTAACAGACTCACAGTTCCACGTGGCTGGGGAGGCCTCACAATCATGGCAGAAGGCAAAAGGCACATCTTACACGGTGGCAGCCAAGACAGAATGTGAGCCAAGAGAAAGGGATTTCCCTGTATAAAACCGTCAGATCTCATGAGACTTACTCACTATGATGAGAACAGTATGATGGAAACCACCCTCATGATTCAATTATCTTCCACTGGGTCTCTCCTACCACACATGGGAATTATGGGAGCTACAGTTCAAGATGAGAGTTGGGTGGGGACACAGCCAAACCATATCAGGTGGCATTAGTCCAATCTCTGCCTCTATCTTCATGTCACCTTCTCCTCTTGTGTCCATCTCAAATCTCTCTCTGTCTTCTAAGACCCCTTGTCATTGGATTTAGGGCCCACCTGGAGACTCCCGAATTATCTCCTCATCTCAAGATCCCTTAACTTGAATCTCATCTGCAAGACACTTTTTCCAAATAAGGTCATATCCACAGGTTTCTGGGATTTGACATGGATATCTTTTGGGGGAGGGACATTTTTGGGCCTTCCCCCTGCACCCCTTCTTGAATGCAGACCTATCCTGCTCTCCCAGACATACTATGTAAATCCTCAAAAGAACCCTCTGAGGAGTTCATCTTACCTTGTTTCACCCACGAGGCACTGAGACTCAGAGAGGTTGTGTGATTCTCCTAGGAGAATCAGTGCTGGGGTCAAGATTTGCTCTCCAGCTCTGAAACTCTTGCTCTCATCCTTCAACTTTCTCCTCAAACCTCGCTGGGCTCAGAGATGCCCACACATTCTGTGGAGCACCTGGAGATGCCCCTTGGACCAGCCTGCAACTGGCAGTCAGTGGGGCACCCCTCTGGATGCAGGAGAAAGGACACAGGAGTCGCCCGCAGACTTTCCAGGCAAGTGACTCTTTCAAGTGACTCAGGGGACATCGAGCAGAGGGAGACCCCAGGACCAACAGCTCCCCCCTGGGGAAGGAGAGCAGGTGGCGTTATCCTGGGGACTTTGCTGCAAGAGTCAGATTTGGCCAAGCTCGGACTTTCGATCACTGCTGCTCTAAAGAGCTCCTCCTTCCTGCCTGTCTCTGAACTTTTGCCAGCAAATTTCAGGGTCTCCCAGATGGGACAGCTCTGGTCAGTGTTTGATGGTTTGGATGAAGCCAATCAAAGGCAGGAGAACCTCTACCCCTTTCCCACCCTTTGTAGTGAAATCCCACAAACACCACGGAGATGAAAGTGTCAGCCACTGTGTATCACATCATTTAATCACCTCATTAAACTTTGAATTTTCTCCTTCTTTTTTTTTGTAGTAGCATCCCTGAAGCATAATTTGCACATTGGAAACTGCACATTTTTAAAGTAATAGATTTGATATATTTTGATATAAATATATACATACATACACACACACACACACACACCTGTAAAACCATCACCACAATCAAGATAGAGAATATATACACCACTCCCCAAAAGTTTTCTTGTGCCTTTTTGTAACCTTCTCTTTTTCCCCTCCCCACCATCCATCCCATTCCCAGGCAGTCACCGATCTGCTTGCTGTCGCTATATATTTGTTTGCATTTTTTAGAGTTCTGTATAAATGGAATCATTCAGTATTGACTGTTTTTGCACAGCTTATTTCTCCCATCATAATTATTTTGAGATTCCACATATTGTGTTGTGTATCAGTGGTTCCTTCCTTTTATTGATGGCTAATATTCCAGCTTGTGGCTGTGCTACAGTTTGTATATCCATTCATCCATTGATAGACGTTGGATCTTTTCCAGTTTTTGATGAGTATGAATAAAACTGCTATGAACGTTTGTGTAAAAGACTTTTTGTGGATACACGCTTTCTTTTCTTTTGAGTAAATACCTAGGAATGGCTGGATCGTATGGTAGGCCCATGTTTAATTTAAGGAAATGCCGGGAGTGGTGGCTTATGCCTGTAATCACAGTACTTTGAGAAGTCAAGACCAGCCTGGGCCATATTGTGAGACCGTATCTCTACAAAAAATTTTAAAAAGTAGCTGGGCATGGTGGTGTGGTGGTGCACACCTGTTGTTCTGCCTACTGAGGAGGCTGAGGCAGGAGGATCAGTTGAGCCCAGGAGCTCAAGGTTACAGTGAGCTATGATTGCACCACGCCACTATAGCCTGGGTGACAGAACAAGATTCTGTCTCTAACAAAAAAAAAAAAAAGAGAGAGAAAAAGGAAACCACCAAACTGTCTTCTGAAGTGCTAGTACCATTTTGCATTTCCACCAGCAACGTATGAGATTTCCAGTTGCTCCGCGTCTTCTCCAAGGCTTGGCGTGGTCAGTCTTACTTTTAGCAACATAATAAGTATGTTAGCATCTCTTGATGGTTTTAATTGACATTTCCCTGATGACTAATCATGTTGAGCGTCTTTCTCTCTGCTGATTTGCCATCTGTGTATCTTCTTTGGTGAAATGTCTGTTCAAGTCTTTTATCCATTTAAAATTCAGTTGTTTGTTTTCTTGAGTCTTGAGAGTTCTACATATATCCCAGGTATCAGTCCTTTAGCAGGTACTTGATGTGTGGATATTTTTTCTTAGTCTTTGTCTTATCATTTCATTATCTGAACATGATTTCAAAGATCAGGAGATTTTCATTTTGATGAAGTGCAATTTATCAACTCATTCTTTAATGGATCATGTTATTGATGATATATGCAAGAAATTTTTGCCTAACTCAAAGTCTGGAAACTCTCTCAAGGTAGTAAGCTAGGGAAGCTGGGGGCCCACGTCATGTATTTCTTGTCTCTTAGGGATCAAGCTCCTTCACTCTCTGATGCCCAGTGTCTTGAAAACTATTGTTTTAAATATTTTGTCTGTTTTTTGCTGTTTCATCCAGGAGGGTAAATCTGATTCCTGTTACTCCATCTCAGCCTGAAGTCCCAGTAAACTTTTAAGGTAGACATTATTTTACTCATACTACTTCCTATTTCTCCATTGAGGAAACAGAGCTTAGAGTGGTGAAGTGTCTTCTCCAGTGTCACACAACAAAAAATCGTACCATCAGGAGATAAACTCGGGCCTGCCAACTCTAAAGCCAGGTGCTACAGACTAGGCACCCTCAAAATTTTGGGATGGTGTCAAGTTCCACTTGGTGCTTGAAGTTTCAGAGTCTGGAATGTATCTAGGGTCTGGGATTGGCTAGGCAGGGGACTCTCATTCAGTCTTGCTGGCTTGGCCCTCTAAGATCCTGGAGCAAAGGTAACTTCTCTGAGTTTCAGTTGTCTAATCTGCTACCAAAAATGTTAATTTGGATTCGACTTGCTTTTAAGTGGTGCAATAAAATGCAATCACAAAACCACAGGATTTCTGAGACCTTGTAGAATATAGGGTCTAACCTTCTACTCAATGCCACTTCCACAGCAGGATTAAGAAATCTAAGAGGCACCTCACCTTTCACTCAATACCCCTTCTGTGCCCACTGCAGGCATTACTAATCAATGATGGAACTCTTGATCACAAAATCCAACCTTTCTTTAATACTCAACATGCCCACCATCAATTTACCAGATTGGCACATGAGATGAAACCCATTGTGTTCCTGTTCTTTGGTGTTCTGGTCAGATGACCATCTGGCCTCACACTCACACCTCCCTTAACCAAGCCTTCACCATCTCCTAAGGTAATCTGTTTCATTACTGTCCAGCTGCGGTGCCTGGAACTTTCTGGCATGTGACAACAAACCCACTGTCCAGTCAGCATTATCCATTACATTAAATTGTACCTGCTGGGGACTCAGAGATCAGACATCTTTAACTTTTAGAAAGTCCTTCAACTATAACGTGATGGTAAAGGTCATGTCCTCTCTTCATCAAGGGAAATATCTCCAGTCCTTGACATGTGATGTGGGGTGCTTTAGAGTCCTGCTTTCCCTTATTTTTCCCTTTGCCTTCATCTTCCTTAAAATGTAAAATCCAAGTTTGAAAAAATATCCAATGTATGATCCGATTAGAATGCAATAGAGAAAAAGTATTATACTTTGGTCTTGACATTTTCCTTTTATTAACATAGCCTAGGATTTTATTAGCTTTTAAAATGATCATCTTATACCATTAGCTCATGTGAGAAAATGTGAGATAATTTTTACATGAACTGAGCCAGGCCAGATGCCCCCTCCCTTATAGCTGTGCAGTTCAACCTGTAAGCCAGTGTATTACCTGACACTTTCTCCCTGGTTCATCCCATCAGTCTAATCAATGAACATGTGAAAAGGAGCTGTACCTCTAGGCCAAGCCTAGTGCTGCTACACGAAGAATAATAATAGTAACAATATTAGCTAACATGTACATAGCTCTTACTGGATGCCCAAAATCATTCTAAACATATTACATATTTTTACGGATTTGATCCTTACAACAGCCTGGGGTAAGTATTATCTTACTGCCATTTTACAGAGGAAATGGAAGCAGAGAAGTTAAGCAGACTCGTAAGTGGCTGAGCTGGGATTTGAAGCCAGTTTTGAAGTTTGTGTCCCGAGTCACTACATTATACTGTTCTGAAGGGCCTGAACACATGCATGTTCTATTAATGTTTATGCTCTTATAGGTAGTTCTTGGGGGAAGCTTCCTGGGAGTGGCAGGAGACAGCTGAGATGTGAAAGGTGCATTTCCTGGGCAGGCCTCCCTGCTTTGGTCCAAGCCTATCTCTGCAGAAGTTCTGCTGATGCTGCAGACTGCAAGCAGGTGAGGGCAGATCAAAACTTAAACTTGATTTTCACACAACCTGGGTAGGTCCAGCCCACCTGTCCTGGACACCTGCAGGGCAGAGCTATGGCCTTTGAGACGCTGTAACTTGGAGCTCTACTCTGGAGGGTGCCTTGTGTGTTCCCTTTGAGAGACGATGTCACAGGATGGAGGACACAAAAAGACAGCCCAGGCTTGAGATGAAGACTCAAGTACAACATCAGCAAAGCCACCCTCTTCCCTGCCCAGCATCCAGGGGAGCCATTTCTCCTCCCTCTGAGGCCCTGTGGTCTGGGTGGGGCTGACCCTGCCCTCGGTAGGCTTGTGATCTAGATTGAACCAATCCATGCGCACTCTCTCCCCTGTCTCTCATGTTGGTTCAGTTTCAGGCACATGGACCCAGCCTGAGCCCATGAGAGGCAGGCCTGGGATTCTGATGGAAACTGTTCTTTTCATGGATTTGAAACCAGGAGGAGGCAAGCCCTGAGCTTTCTTGGCAAGAGCCTGCCTATCTGTCACCTATACAAAGGAAGGAAGGAGACCCGAGAGATACTGTTTGAGCCCCGAGTCCAGCTATGCTGGATGGCTCCATTATTTGAGCCTATGAACTTGGCCTGTGTTTCCTAAGCTGGTTGAGTTGGCTTTTCTGTGACAAGCAAGCCGATCAGCTCTGACAAGGACTGGCTATGACTCCGGCTCCAGCTGAGATTTCCTTGTCTGCTGTGTACCAGCCCAGGGCCAGGGACTATGAGGGAATTCACCTCCGCCATGAAGCCTGAGCCCCAGTGTCAGACCTTGGGGTACAGCAATAAATTGGACACAATCCTTGCCCTTGAGGGGTGCACAGCCTAGTTAGCCATTAACTGCCATAGATGCCATTAATTTCCATGGTCTGGGGCACATTACAGATGTATATGCGAGGTACCTGGGAACTCAGGGGAAGGGACAGGCCCCCCTTCCCAGAGCACAGGGAAGGAAAATGAAGCAGGTTCCCCGGGGCAGTGACATTTAAGGCAATGTCATGCAGGACCACTGTGATGAGTTGCTTGGGTCCTGCATTGTTGCATACTTTAAATCCTGGTTTGACTTTTTGCTAGCTCTGTAACATTGAGCAAATGACTTACCATTTTGGAGCCTCAGTTTCCTCATCTGTAAAATGGACATCTACCGGCCGGGCGTGGTGGCTCACGCCTGTAATCCCAGCACTTTGGGAGGCCGAGGCGGGCGGATCACGAGGTCAAGAGATCGAGACCATCCTGGCTAACACGGTGAAACCCCGTCTCTACTAAAAATGCAAAAAATTAGCTGGGCGAGGTGGCGGGCGCCTGTAGTCCCGGCTACCCGGGAGGCTGAGGCAGGAGAATGGCGTGAACCCGGGAGGCGGAGCTTGCAGTGAGCCGAGATCGTGCCACTGCACTCCAGCCTGGGCGACTGAGCCAGACTCCGTCTCAAAAAAAAAAAAAAAAAAAAAAAAAAAAAATGGACATCTACCTCATGGGTTTGTTGAGAGAATTAAATGTGATGACATAAGTGTATCACATGTAATGTGGCTAGTGTATCACACTAGGCTAGAACAGTGACAAGCATAGAGTTACTACTGTTCAGTAAATTAACTCAGTCTTTTATTATTATTAATTTAATGATGACAGGAACACTGCAGGTGGAGGAAAGAAAGCATGCTAACCATTACACATTCACAAAGCGGGTGGGTGTGTAGGGTCCAGGTCTGTGGAAGAAATGAAGAGATTCCAGGTGGTGGGGCCAGTGTGGGCAATAGTGCCAGGGTGGGGAATAGCAGGGGTGGCACTCCACACTACCACCTGGTAGCAGGAAGCCTTTAAGGGAGGAGGCAGGAGGACAGTGGAGTGTCTGGATTGGCATCAGATTGTAAAACCCTAGCTTGTTGCTATAAACAGAAATGCCCTGTCCTTTTTTCAGAAGAAGAATTTGCAGCTACTTAACCAGAAGTAACATCCTCAATTCAGTTTGCTCAGTTCATTTATGTTACTGGTCAATTTCATTAGGGAAAAAAATCCAGTGGGGCTGTTTTTCCAAAGCAGGTGCCCATTGGGCGCTAGAGTGCATGTTAGGATGTGCCATTATGTCAGCATCTAAGCAGGGCTCCCTGAGCACAGAGGGACCTCAGGAGCCCAGCCTCCAGGAGAAAAGAGAGAAAATGGCATCAATGTCACATTTACTTTTGCTTGTTGTCATGTGGGAAAGACTAGTGTTAACTTATTGAAGCTCCTGCAACAATGGGAATAAGTGGGCCTGGTGAGGCCAGCACTCGCTCCCACCCTGTGTCTTACACCCCCACCCAGCCTAGCTGTGAAGGAAATGGGCAATTATCTGGCAGATTGGCTATTAAGTCAGGCGTCCATTCAAATCCCCCAGCTCCCCAACTTCCTGGATGGCCTGAGATGACATTGATCAATCTGGACAAGGCTGCCACTGCTGTTTCAGGGAGAGACCACCTCTTGACCCAACCACCACCCCACTCCCCAGTTCATTCACTCACTCATTCACTCACCGGCTGACATCCTCACTCACTCATTTGTTCATGAATCCCGCATTTCAGTCATTCACTTTTTCCCTCATACATCCTCATTGTACATTCACAAACACTCTTGCGTCACCTGGGCACTGGGCCTGGTGACCGAGGTGCAGGTGGCAGGAGCAGCCGTGGGGGCAAGGTCACTGTGAGCTGCCTGGGCTGGATGCCCAGGGCTTTACAACCATGGAAATGACATGAGCCAACCCGGGGGCTGCTCCAGCAGGAAGCTGGGCAAGAGACCCAGGACTAGGGGCAGGCGGACGTGCAGGCTGGGGGAGGTGCATCAACTGAGTCAAGTGCAGGAAAACTTTAAGCAATGTTGGGGAAGATTCTGGGCTCTGGACCCCTAAGCATCAGTGGTCTGGAGTTGTAGCTGCTTCAGACTATATCATCATCCTCTGTTCCACTATTTCTTGATATTTGAATACTAGTCTCCTTCCCCTAGAGAGTATGCTGGACTTTATGGGGACAGAGAACAAATAGGTGGTGCAGGGAGGAGGGTGAAGTCTGATCATATGGTTTGGCTCTGTGTCCCTACTCAGATCTCATTTTGAACTGTAATCCCCATGTGTTGAGGGAGGGACCTGTAATCCCCACATGTCCAGGGAGGGCAGTTTCCCTCATGCTGTTTTCGTGATAACAAGGGAGTTCTCACCAGATCTAATGGTTTTATAAGTGTTTGACAGTTCCTCCTTCATGCACTCTCTCTCGCCTGCCATGTAAGACATTACTGCTTCCGCTTCCACCATGACTGTAAGTCTCCTGAGGCCTCCCCAGTCCTACAGAATTGTGAGTCAACTAAACCTCTTTCTATTATAAATTATGCGGTCTCGAGCAGTTCTTTTGTTGTTGTCGTCATTGAGACAGGGTCTCACTCTGTCTCCCACGCTGGAGTGCAGTGACACGATCTCAGCTCATTGCAACCTCTGCCTCCCAGGTTCTCCCACCTCAGCCTCCTGAGTCACTGGGACTACAGGTGCACACCACCACACCCAACTAATTTTTGATAGAGATGGGGTTTCACCGTGTTGGCCAGGCTCGTCTTGAACTCCTGACCTCAAGTAACCTGCCTGTCTCAGCCTCCCAAAATGCTGAGATTACAGGCGTGAGCCACCACATCTGGCCTTGAGAAGTCCTTTATAGCATCTGACAAAGAGAAGATTGGTAAAGATAAACTGAGAAGGGCTTCTTAGAAATTGCAAACATCTTGGTCAGAAACACATGCTTTGAGAGAAGTTTGGGCAGTCTCATTGCCTGTCTCTGTGGTTCATGGGTCTCTTGCGAATACTGCAAACCAGATATATCTTTGATTTATTTTAGGTTGCCCCCAGGACCTTAAAGGGCCACATCTATGGGAAACGGGGTCCTATTACCCATAAGATGAAGTTTGGGAAAGAAGAACAATACCTTCTCCGTATCAAGCACCTATTGTAGTTTGTAATGAAGACATCCATTCATTCATTTGTTTATTCAAAGAATACATACACTTACTATTTTCCTGGGGCTGCCATAAGAAAGTGCCACGACCTGGGTGGCTTAAAACAACAGAGAGTATTTTCTCACAGTTCTGGAGGCCAGAGTCCAAGATCAAAGTGTCCAAGGCTGTGTTAGATCTGAAACTCTAGGTAGAGTCCTTCCTTGCCTCTTCCTAGCTTCTAGTGGTGACCACCAGTCCCTGGAGTTCCTTGGTGTCCCTTGGCTCCAATCTCTGCCTCTGTCATCATACAGCCCTCTCCCTATGTGTGTCTGTCCAGATATCCCTCTTCTTATAAGGATTCCAGTCATATTGGATTAGAGTCTACCCTAGTGACCTCATTTTAAATTTCATTATGTTCGCAAAGACCCCGTTTCCAATGAAGGTCACTTTCACAGGTACTAGGGGTTAAGACTTCAACACACCTTTTTGCGGGGAACACAGTTCAATTCACAACACCTTCTATGTGCCAGGTCAGCTGATAGGCATTGGAGGAAAATATCTGTTGAATAGAGAGCTTCACTCTTGCCTCCTACTACACTCCTTCAAATGAAACACTTCACTCCTTCACCCCACCATGATCCTATTGGAAAAATGCTGGTAAGGGGCTGAGGACTCAGCTCAGTTGAAACACTCCTGCATCCCAGGCTCACTGGGAAGCCCCACCTCACCTCTGTCTCTATGAGCCCGAGCCTTACCTACCTGGTTCAGCCCCTAGCAGAGCTCTGCGGCTCATCAGTAACCATAAGAGGAGCAGCGAACAGAATAAATCTCACTCCAAAATTAATGTAGCTCAGGAAAAAAAGTACATTTACTCATTTCAACTTCTTGTTGCAAGACTCGTAAGTGAATAAATCCAAAATAAATGTAACCGGGACGAAGGGAGAAGCCACGATAAATGCAGTCCCATCGCCCTAAATGAAGACAAAAGCTTCGAGACAATATTAAATTCCATCCCCAAAGGCTCATTTCATTTCAGACCCAGATTTCCACAAAATCGAGTTTTCCAGCCAAGCTAAGCCCACTTCTGCTCCCATCCTCCACTTCCCGCACTCCCTCCCCTGATAAACAAGCCTTTGCTCCCCCTTCCCACCAGGCTGCTGGTGGTCTCAGCTATGTAGGTTGCCTGCTCTCATGCCAGCAGGTCCCCTGTTTTAGTCTGTTCTCATGCTGCTAATGAAGACATACCTGAGACTGGGTAATTTATAAAAGAAAGAGGTTGAATTGACTCAGTTCAGCATGGCTAGGGAGGCCTCAGGAAACTTGCAATCATGGTGGAAGGGGAAGCAAACACATACTGCTTCATATGGCGGCAGGAAGAGAAGTGCCAAGCAAAAGGGAGAAAAGCCCCTTATAAAGCCATCAGATCTTGTGAAAACTCACCCGCTATCATGAGAACAGCATGAGGGTAACTGCCCCAGTGATTAAATTACCTCCCACCAGGTCCCTCCCATGACACAGGATTATGGGAACTACAATTCAAGAAGAGATTTGGATGAGGACACATCCAAATCATATCCAAACTCCAAAGACGTGGTGACTGCCTCAGATCCCAGCTGGACAGCTTCAGCCACATTCCGGGGATGCACAATATCTGCCTGGGCTTCTGGGATTTGCATATTCTTCTCTGTATCCCCTGGACAATGAGCAGGGATGTATGCACCTGTGTGTCTCAACACATGCAGGTTGGGTGTTCAGTCCTGAAGGTGGAAAGCTGGATGCTCAACTCTGATGAATCTTCTGGCCAAACTGGTTAAACCTGCGATGCTGGGGCCAGAGGCAGGGCCATGCTTCGCTTGGTACTCTGATACACTGAATTATACTGATACATTTGATACACTGAATTTCGTGGCAATTCGGTGACTAGAGAGCTCATCTTTGCCCTCCTACAGAGCTAGCATGTCGATATCCTTCGGGTAAGAGACCCTAGAGTGGGGAATACAGAGAGAGGAGAAGTTGGCATCTCTCTTCTCAGGGGGATTCCCAGCTGCTGTGGGAAGACTTGTCTCCTCTGCAAAGTAAGTTGATCCAGCCATTTTCCACAGAGGGTGAGCTCCAACGGCAGGAGCTGCATCCACCTGTTCCTAGTGGACCCCATCCCACATGTCTGGCATGAAACCAGGCACATTCGGGACATCAAAATATACTGTTGAATCGATTTAAGTGGCTCTAAATCAACTGGGCATGGTGGCTCATGCCTGTAATCCCAGAATTTTGGGAGGCCAAGGCAGGTGGGTCACTTGAGGCCACGAGTTTGAGACCAGCTAGGTCAACATGGGGAAATCCCATCTCTATCAAAAAATACAAAAATTATCCAGGTATGGTGGTGCATGCCTGTAGTCCCAGCTACTCAGGAGGCTGAAGCAGAAGAATCACTTGAACCCTGGAGGTGGAGGTTGCAGTGAGCCGAGATCTCACCCCTGCACTCCAGCCAAGGTGACAGAGCGAGACTCCATCCCAAAAATAAAATAAAATAAAAAATAAAAATAAAAATAAAAATAAAAATAGATGGCTCTCACTGACCGGTTCTCCACCCTCAGTGATGTCACCAGCCAGGTGATCTTGGGTAAATTGTCTATTGAACTTTACACACTGGGCTGAGTATCTCACTGTCAGAATGACTAAAGTGAATTGACTGAGCTCTGAGTACGTGGTGAAAGGTTTTCAGGGAATCCAATGAGATTCCTGATGGAGCTGACAGGTATCTGTTACCTATGCCTACAGTTGTGTCTTTGTGTCAGAATTATGCCAATGTCAAGAATTTTGTTACCTGTACCTACTCCTATCTGCCTTCTCCCACGTCTAGGCTATGGACACTGAACTTGCTGTTGCTGTTAAGGGTAGGTTTCCTTTTTTTGAGACAGGGTCTCACTGTTGCCCAGGCTGGAGTGCAGTAGCATGATTGTGGCACACTGCAGCCTCAATCCCCTAGGCTCAAGCGATCCTCCCACCTCAGCCTCCTGAATAACTGGGACTTCAGGCACATGCCACCACGCCCAGCTAATTTTTTGTAGAGACAGGGTTTTGCCATGTTGCCCAACATGTTTGGCAAGTTTACTTTTAACAACAGTGAACAATAACAGTAACAATAGCAATGCTGGCCATGTCTTAGCACCTGCCCTGTGCTCTCTCCTTTCTGCAGGCTTATGCAGCGATCCATTCAATAAAACTTGTTCGGATGCCTCCCATTTGCTAGTTCCTGCTTTAGTGGCGCTGGCATGGCTCTGGTGTCATGAAGTTTGCATGCTGGCATGGGTAGTATATTCTGTTTTATTCTATTATGCTGTAGTGGAGGTAGTTGTATTATTTGTGTTATGTTGTATAAAATTTATATCATATTATATGAAATTTATCTTGTTTTATCATGTTATATTATATCATGGTGTATTATTTCTGTTTAACCTTCATAATGGCCCTGCTGGGAAGGCATTATCGTCTTCATTTTAAAGCCAAGAAGACAAGTTCACACACATAAGTTACCTGCTAAGTGCCCCCTGCCCGTGAGTAAGCAGGTGGTGCTGCTGGTGAGCACAGTGTAGGGAGAATGGGTTTGGGTGTGAGATGGGCCAGGATTTGAATCTGAGAGTATGTGCTCCCCAGCTCCAAACCTCAGGATTTTCACCTGTAATGTGGAAATGATAGAGTTTCCCTCTCAGATGGCTGGAAGAATCACATGGGATGACGTGTGTGCCTAGCTCAGCTCCTGTCTCATTGTTGGTGCCTGGTAAGAGCCATGTCTGCTGTGGCAATGGTCATTCCAAGGGAGACCATGGAGCTGCTCCATGGCAGGACCGAGGGTTCTGGTCTCCTGCCTTGGAGCTGTTGCTGTTACCCCATGGCTCAAAGACTGAGGAAGAATCCATAGCCCCCTACTCCTCACTTGTACTCCAGCTGTGAGGTGGTGGTCTGGTGGAGGGTCTGCCCCTCCAGCTCATTGGCTGTAATTTATTCCCAGGCTCACAGGGGCCTCAAGGTGTCAGGTTAAGAGCACAGCCCTGGGCCCAGACTGACGGTTCTAATCCTGGCTCTGCCACTTCCTCACCATGTGAACTGGGGCAAATTACATTTGCTGTGGCTCATCTGTAAAATGAAGTTTTACTTCCCATGGTTATAGGGAGGGTGAAGTACCTGCCAAGCACCCAGGACAGAGCTTGTCCTGTGGAGAGTGCTGTGTAGGGGCCAGTCGTCATCAGCGTGTGGATGCTGCAAGCCAGGTGGTGCTGAAACAGGTCTTTCCCTGCTGCTGAGAAGCTGGGTGAGAAGCCACTTGGCCAAGACAGGAGGCACATTCTCCACCAAAGGGAATTGCAAATTAGTCTTAAAAATGAAGCACCAGGGAGAGATGATGACTTTCTCAAGAAAGTCAGGAGTCGGACAGATACTTCTGCCTGGTCCCGTGCCAGATTCTCTGGAAACAGCGTGTCCAGGAGCCTCACCCTTGACCCTGACTCCCCTCTTGCCTCCAAGGGACCTGAAGGGGCTCACATAGATGGCATGGGTGGCTTCCTGTAGCGTAGTTTCCAGGATCACAGCCCTAACCACCATTTTTCAGTTCCTTAAATCATACTTAGTTTTTAATTGATTTTTTTATTTTTAATTTTTTTACAACTCAGTGGTTTTTAATATATCCACAAAGTTGTGAAACCATTACCACAATCAATTTTAGAACATTTTATTACTCCAAAAAGAATGCCATTTAGCTATCACTCCCTCCCCGCGATCCCTCCACCCCCCCAGGCCCTGGCAACCACTAATCTACTTTCTGTCTCCATAGAATCGCCTATTCTAGACATTTCGCATAAATGGAATCATATACTATGTGGTTGTTTGTGACTGGCTTCTTCGGATTTATTGCATAGACCCCCACATGGACCGAGGTGGGGGGGGGCTCCCTTAGATCATTGAACCAAATCCTTCATGTTTCAGATGTGAAAGTGAAGCCCAAAGAGGGGCAGTCACTTGAGCACCCTCAGGCTCAGGATTAGAACTTGAGTCTCCAGATATCCAGTCTGACTTTCTCTTCCTCCCTTCCCCCAGCCAACTTGGGTCAGGAGCTGTTTAAAGATATGATCCTGAGAAGAGAATGAGTTCCCTTGGTGGAACAGTAGTTAAACAGTTGCCTGCCTGCCTGCCTTCCTTCCTTCCTTCCTTCCTTCCTTCCTTCCTTCCTTCCTTCCTTCCTTCCTTCTTTCCTTCTCCCTCCCTCCCTCCCTCCCTCCCTCCCTCCCTTCCTTCCTTCCTTCCTTCCTTCCTTCCTTCCTTCCTTCTTTCCTTCCTTCCTTCCTCCTGTCCTTCCTTCCTTCCTTCCTCCCGTCCTTCCTTCCTACATCCATTCCTTCACCTGCAAGCAGTAACATGGCAGGCTCTGTTTGAGGCAATGGAAAGATGGAGGAGAACAAGACAGAGAGGGCTGGCCTGTGAAGCTTACATAGAAATAGACACACACAAAAGGAACTGTCAGGTTGCAACTAGTGCTGTACACAGAGCAACAGAGGGAAGCTGGGGAGAGTGACTGGCCTGGGGAAGCTACTACTTCAGCTTGCGGGGGTCAGAGAAGGCTCTTGGAAAAGAGGGTATTTGGTGTGAAGAAGGAAGCTGTGCCAAGGTCTTGGGGAAAAGCATTAAGAAGTAGGAACTGAGGGGGCTGAGTTTGGAGTGGCATGGGGTGGTTGCAAAACAGGCCAGTGTGGCTGGGGTGTCAGTCTGGGCACAGTGGCGGGAGGTAAGGTTTTCTGTCCCTTCCACTCTCCCAAGTCCATTTATACATAGTGTTGCAGTGTTTTGCTTATGGTGTTATCTCCTCTGCCAGCCTGGAGGGCAGGGCCCAAATCATAGGGACCTCTTAGTGCCTGCTGCCTAGCATGGGGCATGGTGCCCACTAGGGGTCTAGTCTGTGTTTGAATTGATGCCTTCACAAGGATCCCCACCATTGGGCCAGGCACGGTGTCTGATGCCTGTAATCCTAGCAATTTGGGAATATGAGGTGGGTGGATCACTTGAGGTCAGGAGTTCAAGACCAGCCTGGCCAACATGGCAAAACCCCATCTCTACTAAAAATACAAAAATTAACCGGATGTGGCGGTGGGCGCCTGTAATCCCAGCTACTGGGGACCCTGAGGCAAAAGACTCTCTCGAACCCAGGGGCGGAAGTTGCAGTGAGCCGAGATCGTGCCACTGCACTCCAGCCTGGGTGACAGAGCGAGACTCTGTCTCAACAACAACAACAACAACAACAAAAACAACAAAAATTGTTGATTTTCCTGACAGTGGGTTTACATCAATGAAGGTCAGTGGGCGGCTGCAGACCCCAGAGAGGTATCAGGTGAGGGGTCCCGGGGAAAAGGAGTAGAACTGGGCCGCCAAAGAAACGCTCTACCCGGCGCACTTGCCTGCTTCCTGTGCCTCGGTTCTTTCCCGTGCCCTTGTCCCTTCTGTCGTTTCTCCTTGAGAATCAAGTTGTTTGGAAAAGAGAAAACCAGTTGCATAACTGTGTCCGTTGGCAGGCGTGTTCTAATTTTAAAAAATGTGTCACTCTCCAAGCTGCGCATCCCTTAATCAGGCAATTACTTTATGATGTAGTAGAGTTAGGGAGGGGGGGAACCACCAACCCTTGAAATCTCAAACAATTTCTTAGGAGAATTAATTTGGTAAATGTTTGACTTGAGCTCGAGAATATCTTTTGTTTCCATTTCTAAATGACAAAAGGGACACAAAAGAAAAGTAATAATTTGGTATTAATCAATCCTCTTCATTCAAATTAGCTCCCCAAACCAGGGATGTCATGGAAATAGCAAGTGTCAGAAGAAGGGTTTGCAGCCTGGAAGGGGGGTGGGGAACAGGGTTATTAAGCGGGCATGGCTTGGGGACACTGGACAGGATAGAAAGGGTATTGATGGCACTGAAAATAGTAAGCATCAAGGACTGAACGCTTCCCATGTTTGAGCCCTTGTGCTGAGCCTTTGCAAATGCCCGATGGTTTTGTATCTAGAGCAACCCCACGATGTAAGTACTGCTGTGCCCATTTCACAGTTGAAGAAACCGAGCCCAGGGGAGGCTAGAGAATCTGCCCAACACTCGCAGCTGGAAGTGGCAGAATCAGGACTTGAACCCAGGTCTCTTGACTCCAAGTGTCCTGCTCTATCATTGCTCCATTTTACCATCCTGAAGTGCCCTTCGCCTCTGCTAAGGGGGAGGGCTGGGGAGATTCCACACCTCAGTAGGGGCTGCTGAGAGGCCCTCAAAAGTATAGGAGGAACTTGATTCAGCCAGTCAAGGTGGCTCATGCCTGTAATCCCAGCACTTTGGGAGGCCAAGGCGGGTGGATCTCTTGAGGTCAGGAGTTTGAGACCAGCCTGGGAAACAGTGAAACCCCATCTCTACTAACAATACAAAATTTAGTCAGGCGTGGCGGTGCATGCCTGTAGTCCCAGCACGCCTGTGGTCCCAGCACGCCTGTAGTCCCTGTAGTCAGGAAGCTGAGGCAGGAGATTCGCTTGAACCCAGTAGGCAGAGCTTGCAGTGAGCAGAGATTCCAACACTGCACTCCAGTCTGGGTGACAGAGTGAGACTCCATCTCAAAAAAAAACAAAAAACAAAAAAAAACTTTCTCCTTTCTGCCAAGGATGAGGGGAGGAGTGGGGCTCGCTGCTAGCAGATTCAAGGCTCCTAAGAAGCTTATCTCCGGCAGTGCCAGGCTTCCCGGGGGTCCCCATACTTCACCCAGAACTGCCTGTTTTCCTGTGAGGCCTGCATTCCAAATCTTCCCTGAGCCTCTCCCTTCATCAGAATACTTACCCAGGTCTTTCCGTCCTTCCCTCAGCCTCCTGGGTCATGGTGACTTAATACACCCTTGTTTACTGTGACCTTTGTGTTGTTAAACCCAAGAAATCACAGAAGCTCTCAAGTCCAGCATCTGCCTGGGTTGGTAGAGGAAACATTCTGAGCTGGAAAGGTTGGGGCAGGGGGCAGGAGGCAGGGCAGTTGCCAGTTTTCCATCATCTCTGACTCTATTATCCATGGCTAACGCTCTCTCTCTAAACCCAAGCATCGAAACTCTTTCTCCTTCCTCCACTCCGCCCCAGCTCTTTCTTACGTAGAACAATGTGTAAGTCATCCTGGCCCCATCTTTCCCCATTTGCTCCTTGTCTCTTAATCCAGTCTCCTATGTGGGCTGTGCACACCGGGCTGGCTGTTATGGAGGTGGAGGGGTGGGAGGGTCTCCTAGCTGGCAAACACAACACTTCCATTAGGGGAAGTTGAGGGTGGTAGGGAATCCTCACTTGTGAACATAACTTGTCCCTGTTGCAAGAGCATATATGTTACAATGACTCTGCCACCTGGATTTCAACAGCTCTTGTTATCTGCTAAGTTATAGGTGTGTCTTGAAACAGCATGACGTCCAAGGGGCCCACCAGAGTATTCCCAGCAAGGGATGGTTTGTGGCTGGTTCCATGAAAGGCTCATGTGTGGGGGCAATGAGATGCCTTAACCTAGGAAGCCCCTGGAGAATCCCAAGGCTTCTGATAAGTCAAAATGGGAAGCTCTAGGCAAGCAATTGCTCCCTGTCAGGCTTCAGGCTTTGGAAAGAAAAGCAACCAATTATTAAGCCCCCAATATATACATAGTACTCAATTACCTGCAAGACAGATATTATTTTCTCCATTGTGCAGATGAGAAAACTGAGTCTCAGAGAGGTTAATTCACTTGCTCAAAGCTGCACAGCTCATAAGCGGCAGAACGAGAATTCAGTCTAAGTCTGCCTGATGTTACAACCTGTTCCTCGACTGTTACGCCCCCCTGACTTCCCAACTATAGGATCTGTTTCCTGTCTACTGAAAGAGACACAACCTCATGACACCTTCCTGGATGACAGCACTGGGGGACAATGTTTGTGAGGTCTTTCTTTTGGGCATTTTGGGGATGCAGAACAGGCTGGGGCTTCTCCTTGGGTTACCATTTCAATATCTGTCTATCATTTGGTGATCGTGGTGAGAATCTGCAGGAGGCAGTATGTGGACTCATGCATTTGATCATTCAAAGTCATGTTTACCGTGCCCTGGCTGTGTGCTGGGAACTGTGACAGACGCCACAGCGGTGAACACAACTCATTTGGTCCCTGCAGGCAGACGTTTGCAGTCTTGTCAGGAATATGGCATTTGAACAAGTCATTAAAACATGGTATCTGTCGGGGCACAGTGCTGTATTTTCAGGAGGAAGGGGATTATGTGTTTGTTAAACCACAAGAAGGTCTGAAAAGGCAGGGTTCAAGGCTAAGCTTCCAGGAACAAGTCAGGCCTGGACCATGAAGCAGCTGGGACCGCTGAGATTACACCAATGCTCTGTTATCTGGATTTGAGCCCCAATCCTGATCCACAGCCCCTATATAGGAGGAGGTGATGGAGGGACCCTAACGCTGTGATTTAGTGATTAAGGCTCAAGAAGCTGTCCCCACCATTACTCCTTTATGACACCCAGGATGCTGGGGAATAAACGTGGAAATTGGCTGTGGAAAAATCACAGCTATTCTAACCAGCAGAGAGGGCCAGAAGTCCACCTCATGTTTGCCTCCCCAGTACCGTGGAAGTAGATCGGATTGGTGGAAACTTGGTTTTATCCTGAATCCAAGCCGCAGAGAAATCTGAGGGACGGGGATTTCAGCCTTCCAGACCATGAGACACAGGAGGAAACAGAGAAGGGGCTGGGAATGGAAGCTTGCACTGATGGACACCCATCCAGGGCAGCCCTGAGGGCTTCGGGAACAAAGGCCCACAAAATGCTGCGGGAGGAGGAGGAGGAGGTGACTCCAGACTGTCAGGGCAGAGGCAGCTTCCCTGGGGAGGGTGCTGTCCAAGCTGTCATCAGAGTGGTGCAGATGGAATGCTCCAGGCTGGGGGAACACCGTGTGCAAAGGCCCTGAGACTGGGGTGGAGGGAAGTATAGACGCCTGTGCCCTATGGCAGTGTGGATTATTGTTCAGCCGGTGTTCATATCCCTCTCCGTTCCCCGTGGGTGGTATGTACGTCCCTGCCCCACTGATGTTGGGCTTAGCCACGTGACTTGCTTTGGTCAGACAGGAAATTAACAGGGCTTGGTTTGGCTTGGTTTATTGCATTCTGGTCATCTGCCATGAGCAGAACCTCGTTAGACTCCAGGGGAAAAAACATGAAGCAGAAGTGAGACCATTCTGTAGCCTATATCAAACAAACCTCAGTCAACCTGCAGACCCATGAGCATGAGGACAAATGCTTGTCCTTGTCAGCCACTGACTTTGAGAAGACTTGTTACGAAGCACTTGGGTGGGGGATGGGGACTGTAGCTGACTGATGTAAGATCTGAGCTATTGGAAGAAAAATTCTGTCCTTATTGGAATCGAGAGAAGGCCAGGGAGAGGGTGCAAGGTGAGGCTGAAAAACTCGCAAGTGCAGATTTCAGCAGGGCCTTGTAGACCCTCTTAAAGATATTGGAAATGTTCTCGCTTTACACTGGGTAAAGCCAAGGCCAAGAGAGGCGGAGTGCCAGTGGCACATGGTAGGTTAGAGGCAGAGCCAGGGCTGGACCCAGGCCTTTGAGGTCCTCATTATACACGTGTCCTTCTTTCCTTCTGGTGATGACAACAGCAACCATTCCACAACAACATTCAGTATGATCCAGTCATGATCTACGTGTCCAGTACTACCTGATTCAATCTTGCTAAAATCTCTATGTTTAGATGAAGAGACTGGGGATCAGAGAGGCTCCCCATTATGCTCAAGGAAGGCCACATGCTAGTTTGTTGGATCCAGTGCCCATGACCCTCACCACTGGGCAGCACTGCCCCTCACCAGCCTGGTCTCTGTGGGCTCCACTAAGCATGGGCTTCAGTGGGGCTGGGCTGAACTGAACTATAGGCAGAGGGTGACATTGACCATGGGCTCCATCTTCTAACTCTGAGCCTCTCTGCAACTCCCCTCCGACTTGGGTGGGCTAAATTGATCCCTCAGGCAGGAGTGTGTGGGGACTGTTCATTGTAGGTGAGTGAGAGGTTCGGATCCCATCGTGTGTTCCTGGTAATTACAGTCTCCTTGGTTGTCAGGCAATCACTGAGACTCTTGTGAGATTCCTTCTCAGACGGGGCCCCTTGAGTGGGCTTAGCCAGGGCTAATGGGAAGTGACAAGGGCAAGGGAGGCTGAGGGGGGAACAGAGGAAAGAAGGACACGGGCAGCTGCTACTCTTGGGATACTGGCAGAAGGAGTGGGGAAAAGAACTCCAGAAATCCAAGCGGTCTCCCACTGCCGCGGCCTGGAGCCTCCTTCCCCGGTTGGGCTTTGCAGAGCCACAGGGCCTGGGGAATGTCAGTGCCTGCTCTGCAGACCAGCAAGCTGCTGGGCATGATGCTCCCCCACATTTCCTAGCTGTGTGCTTCCAGGGCGCGTGGCAGCAGTGCTCTGGCTGACCCCTTTGTCCCCAAGCAAAGCCACGTGACCAGCTCTGGCCAATGTCTGCAAGGTGACAGTCTCGTGCATCACTTTCTGACCAGGGCGTCTCATGGGAGACTTTCAGGAATCCCTTTTCCCCTGCTGGGAAGCACCTGTTGGGAAGGGGTTGTGAGTGGCTATGAGGAGCAAACTTCCCTGACACCCTGTAGGGGACACAGAGTGTAAGCAAGAAACACACCTTGGTTGTTATAAGCCAGGAACATTTTGGAGATTATTGTTACTGCAGCATAGCTGAGTCCAGCCTCACAGATAAAATGACTCACTGAGAATGGGAAATGCTGCAACCCCTATCTGTTTCTTGGGGGTTCACAAGACACGATCATAGTGAAGGATCTGAGAGGAAAGAACGAAGAAAGGAAGGAAAGAGAGAAAAGAAAGAGAAGGAAGGAAAAAAAGAGGGAGAAAAAAGGAAGGAAAGAGAAAGAAAGAGAAAGAAAGAAGAAAAGAGAAAGAAAAGAAAGAGAAGGAAGGAGAGAGAGAGAAGGAAAGAAGGAAGGAAGGAGAAAGATAGAAAGGAAAAGAAAAATAAGAAAAAAGAAAAACATGCTTACTTTGTTTTAATTCAAGGTTTCCTGGACTTATAGACTAGCAAAGCCATCCTTCCCATGAATATCCAATGGAACATCTCTGGGAAAGGCTGGTCGGCAGTGAGTGCCCGGGACAGCAGGGTGGCAGCACAAACATTCCAGGGTGCTCTCCCAGACTCGAGGGGCGCCGCTGGAAAATGTCTCGTGTGAGACATGCTCACGGGCCGTGATGAGAAGGGCAGCATTGGGAGAGGATTTGAACACTCAGAGGGGAGCTGGGAAATCTGCTTACAAACCTGGCTCTGTCACGGGCTTCCTGTCCTCCATGGAGAGTCCTCTACCCTCTCTAAACCACAATGTCCTTTCTCAGCACCCAGGCTCATAGGGAGGGTGGAATAACTCTACACAGTGGAGGTGCCATCCTTGGCCCATTGCAACTGTCCCAGATGTGCTGGCAGCTGTCTGATGGGTGGACCTCAGCCATGCAGTGAGCACAGAACCAGGACAGGTCGAACCTGCCAGAGAGTGATGACAGGCTCTGGAGAGCAGGACCTGGCCGTCTGTAGGTGCATCGGTAACACAACAGTCCCACTAATTACCCCCGGGAGGCCACCCTGCTCCCCTGTCAGCATGTTGAGTTCCACCAGAGTTTCCAGACTGAGATTCCTGAGCCAACATGCTTTCCTGCAACCCACAACCCCAGGGATGTGGGGTTCTGCCTCGGGACTCTCTGCCTGGGACTTGCCATTGGCCAGAACCCATGGAAATGGATCTGATCTTCCCACTTTCATTTAGATCTCTGGGGGGCCCTTAGGGCTCAGCTGTCTCCCTGCGGGTCCCCAGGGCCTCCCATTTCCACATTCCCATAGACTCCAGCTTCTCCCCGCAAAGGCTTTTCCCAGCCTCAGGCCCTGCAAGATGCCAAGCTGTGACAGATGCTCCTATGTCCTGTTGGGAGCTGAAAATATACTGGCTCAAAAATGTTGCTCTTTTCTCTGAGCCTCAGTTAAATAACTGCAGCAGGGGAACATGGACCATGTCAGGCATTTTCAAACCATTTTTTAAAAACCACGGAGGACGGGAAGCCTGTGGACTCTTTCCTTTGGATAAAACCTTACATGGGTCTCTGATATTACACCAGGTAAGAGCGGGCCCCACTCACCTCCTCTCTCACCTCCACGATCACCGACAAAGGTCCCCGGCTTCTCAGTGCACAGTTTGTCACTGGTTGGCCAGGCACAGTGGCTCAGGCCTGTAATTCCAGCACTTTGGGAGGCCAAGGCAGGCGGATCACTTGAGCCCAGGAGTTCGAGACCAGCCTGGGCAACATGGTGAAACCCCATCTCTACAAAAAAATACAAAAATTAGCTGAGCATAGTGGCACATCTGTAGTACTCCCAAGGCTACCGGCATGCACTACTATGCCCAGCCCAGGAGGCTGAGGTGGGAGGATTGCCTGAACCTGGGAAGATCAAGGCTGGAGTGAGCCATGACTGCACCACTGCACTCCAGCCTGGGCAACAAAGTGAGACCCTGTCTCAAAGAAAAAAAGAGAGAGAGAAAGTGAAAGAAGAAAGAAAAAGAAAGAAGAAAGAAAGAAAGAAAGAAAGAAAGAAAGAAAGAAAGAAAGAAAGAAAGAAAGAAAGAAAGAAAGAAAGAAAGAAAGAAAGAAAGAAAGAAAGGAAGGAAGGAAGGAAGGAAGGAAGGAAGGAAGGAAGGAAGGAAGGAAGGAAGGAAGGAAGGAAGGGAGAAAGAAAGAGAAAGAAAGAAAGAGAAAGAAAGGAAGGAAGGAAGGAAGGAGGAAGGAAGGAAGGAAGGAATGAAGGAAGGAAGGAAGGAAAAGAAAATTTAAAAGAAAGGAGAAAAGAAAAGAAGAGTTCTGGTTAAACCCACTTGGAGATCCCCCACCTCACAGGCAGGCCACAGCTCAATGAGATGGAACGCCTACTGCCTCATCATCCTTCCCTCCTGAGGACCCCCACCCCACACTCCCCAGTGCCACAGGAGCAGGTCCCCTCCCCCTCCCTCCTATGAATCAGCCCCATGGCTCCACTTCAGTCAGACCGGGCCTCGCCTGCCTCTGATGGCCAGGTAGCTTCCCAGAGGCTGCCGTTGCTGTCCAGAGGTGCTAGGGCACTCACAGGGTGGCTGCGTAGGCCAGGCTTGGCCCCATCCTCTTTCAGACAAGCCCCCCCCCACCCCACCTCCACCCCTGCCCACCACCTTCAGCCAACAGGGTCTGCAGTGGTTAGATGCCAGAGGTGGGGTCAGGACAATTTCCGTCCTGGTTGAGGCTTCCTGGTTTCTTCACCACCTCACCTAGCCAAGTCAGAACCTGAGCTGTGCCTCATCTCTGCAGCGTCTGGGGCAGGGGCTGGGTCACCCTCTCGGCTCTGGGAACCAGCATGGCAGCCTTCGAGCCCTGAGGAGTCCGCCTGGCACCATCCCCTTTCTCACCTGCCCGCTGAAGAGGGAAGCTCATTAGCGACAAATTAGCATTATTATTCAACTCCACTGCCCTGTCAGGGGCTTACACAAGGGTACCATCAGGCGCCTGGTCTGTGGACCCACGTGTCCTTGCTTGAGAGATTTTAATAATCTCCAAAGGTGTTTTTTTTTTTTTTTAACGTAGTAATAATAATGATGATGATAATCAGAGGACACAGCGGCGTTCCCTCCCACAGGGCCTTTGCAACCTGACTCATGCTGCCTGGTGGGAAAGCCTGAGGTTGGGGGTGAGGTGCAAAAATCACTCCCTAAAATCACCACAAACCGAGGTGATAACAGACATGCTAATCTGCCACCTTCTTCTAGAATCATGGCAGCATGGTTGGGGAATTCCCTGCCCAGTTTCACATGTCTTAAGGAGTAGGAATATCTTCATGAGTTTCACACAATCCTCTTTGGGGAACTCCTTGAGATGTTAATGGATGCCCTCTTGTTCCTTTTAAAATGGTTTCCTTCCACCAGATCACCTGAGATTTGAGATTTCACAGGAGAGGGAGCAATCTTACACTTAACAGAGCCCCCTCCATCAGAGAGAACCCTTTCGGGAGCAAGTGACAAAAAAAAAAAAATTAATTCAAACTGCCTCAAATCACCACCACAACAGGTGATTTGTCAGACCGAGAATGTGTAAGTTTGGGTGGTGCTTCAGGTCTGGTTGGATCCAGGTCACTCTAAAAATATTGTCCAGATAAAAATATACGTATTTTATTTATATGTATTTCTTAAAATATAATCAGTCCTCATTATAAAAATATTGATCTTTCTCTCTCCATTGCTTGGCTCTGTGTTCCTCTGTGTTCTCTATTCCCAGGCTCTTCCTTCAGG
Organism: Chlorocebus sabaeus; assembly: GCF_047675955.1. Taxonomy (NCBI): domain Eukaryota; kingdom Metazoa; phylum Chordata; class Mammalia; order Primates; family Cercopithecidae; genus Chlorocebus; species Chlorocebus sabaeus. Next base: position 119,040,680 of record NC_132923.1, on the reverse strand, counting down.
GTGGCAAGATGGCTGCCAGCACCTCCAGGCTGTCATCCCATCCTCTAAGTGGGAAAGAGTCTTACTGTCGTCCAGCAATCCCCACTGAAGACCAGCACTGACTCCCGTGGGCTCCCATCGGCCCAGCTAGAGTCACATGCTCATCTCTGAACCAATGGAAGTGGCCGGAAGAAGGAGTGGTTCTGATTGGACAGGGCTGGAACACATGCCCATCCCTGGAGCAATAAATGGGAGGATCACACTAAAGACCCCTGGACTGAGAGGGAGGGGCTTAGCCATCCCAGGAAGCCAGGGTGATCTTATGGGAAGTAAACGGGATGCATTCTGGGCAGGAAGTACCTAGATGGATATTTATGTATATTTATGCTTTAGATGGCACCACTACACCCCACCCTTGACCACTACTCCATTCACAGCTCCCAAATTCAGAGCTGGCCAATGTTTCAGTCAACCCCAGACCAAGGCAAAGCATTTATCAGTCAGACAGTTGACTCCAGCACAAGATCTTGGCAACAGTCAACTGAAATTCAGGGAATCACAGATGTTAAGTCACTCAGTCCAATCTTGCCACCACAGCCTCCCTGAAAGGCTGGCAGTACTTCTGGGGACTCGCTTCTCCCGGGCAGCTTTGTCCACTAGAAGGTGGGTTCCTTGAAGGCAAGGACTTTTTTCCTTCACCTTTTTTTAAATTTCCAGGACTAAGGACAGTGCCCAGTATGCATTGTTGCATGAATTTTCACAATTGGTTTTGACTTTTAAAAATATTCTCCTTATGTTGAGTTCATGTCCTTTGCAGGGACATGGATGAAACTGGAAACAATTATTCTAAGCAAACTATCGCAAGGACAGAAAACCAAACACCGCATGTTCTCACTCATAGGTGGGAATTGAACAATGAGAACATTTGGACACAGGGCAGGGAATGTCACACACCAGGGCCTGTCATGAGGTGGGGGAACTGGGGGAGGGATAGCATTAGGAGAAATACCTAATGTAAATGACGAGTTAATGGGTGCAGCAAACCAACATGGCACATGTATACCTATGTAACAAACGTCCACGTTGTGCACATGTACCCTAGAACTTAAAGCATAATTAAAAAAAAATTCTCCTTATATGTATATTTAATCAAAATTAAACTTCTGGGGGTTTCCATCTTCTCAGAAACACTTTATCCAGGGGACCATATGTCAGGCATTTGAAGACTACCAGAAATCTCTCACCTCTACCCATCTCTCACCTCTACCCATCTAGTCCCTCCCTAGATTACACAGGACTAGTTTATTCAGTTGCTTTCCATATGGTATGGTTTGGAGTCCCTCTCCCCTTTCTGAATGCCCACTCTAGACCCAATCCTGTTGGTCAATATATTGTCCAAAATGTGATGCCAGTTTTCCAGGGGTGGGAATTCTGTAGTATGGCAAAATGATCACCTCCCACATGCTACCTACTCTGCCTCTATTAATATGACCAAAAGCGTCCCGTTGTTGTTTGGATCCCCATATTTCATTAACAATATACTTTCTATTTTCTAAAACCCTTGTGTTTTTCACATATCCTCACTATGGCTTTCCCATTCCTTACTTATATGGTTGACTTTTTATGTAGCTCCTGATACCCAGGAAGAATAGAATCATAGTGTAGAAGTTGAGGATGGAGGAAATTAATTCTTTTTTTTTTTTGGGGGGGTGCTTCCTACATGCCAGGCACACATTTACTTCTTACAACTATTTGTTGTTGTTGCTGCTGCTGCTGCTTCTTCTTCTTCTTCTTCTTCTTCTTCTTCTTCTTCTTCTTCTTCTTCTTTTCTTCTTCTTCTTCTTCCTCTTCTTCTTTTTTTGAGATGGAGTTTCACTCTTGTTGCCCAGGCTGGAGTGCAATGTTGCGATCTTGGCTCACTGCAGCCTCCACCTCCTGGGTTCAAGTGATTCTCCTGCCTCAATCTCCCGAGTAGCTGGGATTACCGGCATGTGCCACCATGCCTGGCTAATTTTTGTATTTTTAGTAGAGACGGGGTTTCTCCATGTTGGTCAGGCTGGTTTCGAACTCCCGACCTCAGGTGATTCACCTGCCTCGGCCTCCCAAAGTGCTAGGATTACAGGTGTGAGCCACCATGCCCGGCCTAACTATTTGCTGCTTACAATCCTATGAGGTAGGTACAATTGTTCCCAATTTATGGATGTGGAAGCTGAGGCTCAGAGAAGTTCTTCACTTGTAAATGTCACACAACTGAAAGGGGGCACATTCAGGATTCAAATCCAGACTTGCCTGGTCCCCAAGCCCACATTTTTGTAGCAACACCATGGGTTCCTCCCGGGAACCAGGGTGTGAATCGAAGGTGAGGCAACCAGCCCAATCCAGAGAGGATTTCGTTGTGCATGTAAGTTCTCCTTGTCACCCTAGCCCTGCCCAAACTCATCCCATTGCACCGGCTCTGACCCTCCTTCTGGATCTTGCTTCCAGCATATGGCAGGAACCCATCATACTTGTAAAGTTCTTTGCATCCATCTGCCTGCTTGGCACAGCTGCATCTGTAGGGCACCATGGACAGCAGATGGGGGGGTCAGCGAGTCTGGGGCCTGTGAGCCATCTTGGAAAAGGTACGCAGAAGAGAAAAAGGCCAGCATAGCCAACTGCATTCCTGCCTCCAGTTGCCAGCTGTCAAGGGGGTTCACCAATTAAGTGGCTGCTTAGGGCTTTCAAAACCACTAATCAAACCTGCCAAAACTTTTAAGAGGAGTTTTAAAAAAAATTTTCTCTTCGTTTGTTTTTTTTAAGTATGTTAAAAGGTTCATTAAAGATCCACAAAGGATGAAGAAGCCTTTTCCAGCTTTCCTCCTCCCCCACTCAATAATTAAGAATGTGGCTCCCCCAAACATTCCCTTTCATGCCTTCCTCATTGGCAGCAGAAGATGCAGATGGGAGTTCAGAAGCGTCTTGTTAGCGTGTCTGCCTTGCAAGGAATTGCTCATTAATGGGAGATGCTGGGAGTTGGTAATTTGGTAAAAATGCGTTGGTATTGTCAGCAGACAGCTTCTCCAGCCCTTGCCTGGGCCCTGCCTGCTCTCTTTATTGTATTTGGAACTCAGCTGGTAAACAATCAAAGAAAAGATGCCCCCCACTGAGAATCCAGACAGAGTAGATCCCCTCAAGGAACTCTCCAGTATAAGTGGCATTTGGGAAGCTGCAGCAAGGGTCCCCCCAGAGAGAACGGTCTCCCACGGTGGAGGGAGCCAGGGCTGCACGGGGAACGGTGCTAGACCCAGAGTCAGGAAACCTAGACCAGTGATCCTGTCTCAGTCTCTGAGTTACCTGGGGCAGGTGGCTTTATCTTCTGGCCTCAGTTTCCACATCTGTGAAGTGGAGATCACAATATCTTCCTTGTAATATTGCCATGAGGGTTACCTGGGAACAGGAGCAATTAGAATGACGGATGTTATGAATAGAGCATTTGCCAAAGCAAGAAACTCTGTGAAGGCACTCAAACCATCTATTTCACAGGAAATAAAACAGGCTCAGAGAGGTGGAGTGGCTTGACAGTCACCACACAGCTAGGAAGTAGAGTGGGATTTGAAAGGCAAGCATTCCTCTTTCCAGAGCCCTGTATGTGCTGCCCATTCTTATTTCAATCAGATTTTATGTGCAATGGTGACCATAACCGCAGTTTGTATGGAAGAGTTTCTGTACCTGCCTGATTTTGCAGATGTGAGCTGTCAGCCTCCAGGACCGGGAAAAGTAGAAGGGACCATTATTGATTTTCAGAGTGGAGAAACAGAGGGCAAGAAGAGAGTGACTGGCCAAGGGCCCCATAGTGCACAGAACAATGCACACTCCAGGTACTTAGAGGGACCAGATTTCACTGGGGTGCCAATGAAGGGACAGGCCTGGCACCTAGCTGAGCATCAAAATCCACATGCTAATGGGATAGAAAATCCAACATGGAGTAAAGGGAAAGGTATACATAACCAGCAGAACCTCACCTCATTTATTTGACAGATATTCTCTGAAGGCACCAGGTGTGCACACTGGGGATAAAGCGACGTTGTTTTAGACGTCTGCCTAAGGCACTTGCAAGTCATCTATTGTACAGAAGCAAAACCCACAGTCCTCCCTGAGCACCATCAGACACTGCCACCCCCTGCAGCCTCATCCCCCAGGACTCCTCATCCTCCTCACACTCCACCATGAGCCTCAGGCCATTGCCTTAAATGATCCTCTACCCTCAGTGTTTCCATGATGGACTTCTCTTTATCCTTCAGGTTTCAGATCCAGTGGCATTGCCTTAAAGACATCCTCCTTGATCCATCCTTAGAAAAGAGGTTCCTTCCCTCCCCTTATAGTCTCTCTCTTCCCATCCTTTTTTGTTTTCTTTATAACAATGAGCATCCTTTGCAGTTCTTTATTCTTTGTGTACTTCTTTCACCTCTTTCTCTCCAGTTAGAAGTTACTTGAGGACAGTGACTGTATTAGTCTGTTCTCATGCTACTATTAAAGACATACCCAAGACTGGGTAGTTTATAAAGGAAAGATATCTAATAGATTCACAGTTCCACAAGGCTGGGGAGGCCTCACAAATGTGATGGAGGTGAAGAAAGGCACGTCTTACATGGCAACAGACAAGACAGCCTGAGCAGGGGAGCTGTCCTTTATCAAACCATCAGATCTCATGAGACTTATTCATGATCGCGAGAACAGCACAAAGAGAACCCACCCCCATGATTCAATTACCTCCCACCGGGTCCCTCCCACAACACGCAGGAATTATGGGAGCTACAATTCAATATGAGATTTGGGTGGGGACACAGCCAAACCACGTCAGTGACAAAGCAAGCCTGTCTTGTTTTCTGTCACATCTCTAGGCTCTGACACTCAGTAGGTGCTCAGGAAGTGTTGATTGAAATAACCACACACAAGACATATCAATTGCCCCCTGCAGAGCTTAGAAGGTCATAGGTTGTATTGGCAGGTGGTAGAAAAAAGAGCTAATCCTGGGGAGGCTTCCTGGTGGGATGCTGCCTCCAGGGTTGAGAATGGCTGGGGCACAGTCTTGGCAGATGCAGAGGAGGGCTGAGAGCAAGGGGATCTTGGAGTTTGAGGGAATCACTGTATACAGCAGCAGTGCTCCCTGGGTTCTCAGAGGAGAGGGTCTAGCCCTGCTCTCCTGGCCTCCAGTGACAGGATAGTGGCCGTTAACACTTGGCCATATCATCGGCTGAGCTGAGTGAGCCCAGGGAGCAGGGAGCTCAGTAGCTGGGCTGCCCATAATCCCTGATCTCAATGTCCAGCCTGCTGTCGTAGCAGCTGCATCTCTGCCCCCAAGCCAGACAGAGAGGAGGAAAATAAAGAGAGAAAGAAAGAAACCCACACCAATTCCCTGGGAAGCATTTGAAAACGACATCTCATTGAACAAGGAATGCGTGCAAGGATCATGCGGGTGGCAGGCAGGCTGGTAAGTGACCTCATTTCTGTTGCTGATACAGGCCCACCTGCTGCCAGGTGTGGCAGAGCAAGCCACTGCACGGACCTCACCAAGTGGGAGCTTCTGCCCAGCAAGATGTTTCTCCTGGAAGGAAGCACTGAGGTCCAGCCAGACCTACAGGGGTCTGAGGAGCAATGTTCTTTCCTGTTTTAACATCCCAGGTCAACAGCCATTCCCCAATGACTGCTAAGTCCGAGGCTCTGAGCTTCCAGCTGAGAAAGCAGATGAAAAATCCACAGACCTGCCTTGAGAGGCTGGTGGTCTGGAGAGAGGAGAGAGGACAGAGGACACAGAGAACAGACAATGGAATCAGTGCAGGAGTGATGAGGGACAAAGGAAGGACCACCTGAGGTTGACAAGCCCTAGAGTCCCGCCCCTCCATTTATTGAGAAGCGCCTAAAGGTCGTGGGTGGCATCCTGGGTGGCGAAGCACCTGTTACCTGGAAGTACTAATGCTCCATGGTCATCCCCACCTTGCCAAGCCCAGCTCCTCCCAGGCCCATGGTTGGATCTGCGTGTCCCAGGTAAGACAGAGGATCTGCACAGATGTCATCCAGGGTTTCCTGGCCCCAGAGGCCAGGCGGACAGTAAAAATAAAGAGGCTTGGAAGGTTTTCTGTAAAGTTGACATAGATTGTTAATTTAGGGGTATAGAGTGGCGATGGGAGGCTGGTAATGAGTTGTGGTGCAGAAGTTTTGGTGATGGTGATGATGGGATCAGTTGTCACAGTGGCTGTGGTCATGATACTCAAAGAAATAAGGAAGGTGCTGGCAGCAATGCAGAATTGTGATAACAGTGGCGATTGTGGCCTTAGAAGAAAGGTGATGGCGATGCAGGTGGTGGCAGTGGTGATGCAGCAGGTGATGATAGGAGGAGAGAGTTTGTGATGACAACGGTGACAGTGGTGACGTTGATGGTGCTGAAGATTGGGATGATGTCCAGACCCATCTCCCCCAGGCCCATCCTTCAGAACTGGAAGCGCAGACAGCTGCAGACATCACTTGTCTCCGACCTCAGGCAAGACTTGCTAACATCTCTTTGTAGCAGGCTAGCTAACAATAGAGCTTTTTTCGGGGAAAACATGTTTTCCGATCCATAGTACGCAACCCGATTGTCTCCACTGGTCTTTAGCCAGTGCCTGACATCCAGGCAGGGGAGAATTTCCAATGCCCCTAAAGACTTCACAGTGGCCTTCTAGAGACATAGACATGGCCTGGCCACCTGGGGAGGGTCTCAAGAAGGGGGATTATCCTGGAAGGATTATTCACAGAGAAAACAATGTCCATCAGTGGAAGAAGGGGTGGTCACATTGGGACACAGTCCAGCTTAGGGAGTAGTGGTTAATATTAAAGATCAGGACAGGCTCTCCAAGCAACTCAGCCATCAAGTTCCAGCACCAAAGTCACTTCCTCAAAGAAGACCTCCCTGATTTCCCCTGGCCTGAGGAGGGCGCTGCTGGCCTCCTGAGTACTCCCCTAGCATTTTCTTAGTCCATGATTACATGGACAAAGTTTTATAATAATTTACCACGTGTCTGTTTTCTGCATAGACTGTACCTTCTTTAAAGGCAGGGACCCGGTCTGCTTGTTGGTAGAACCCGGGGTCTGGTACACACCAGGTAGCTGATAAATGATGGCAGGCATTGACACGGTGGACTCTCCCTCTGTCCATCTCCTCCTGGTCTTGGTCAGTTCGGCTGCTATAACAAAATATCGTAGGTTGGGTGTCTTACGCAATAGACATTTATTTCTCACAGTTCTGGAGGCTGGAAGTCCAAGACCAAATTGCCAACTGATTCCGTTCCTGGTGAGGGCCCCTTTCTCGGCCTTCATAAGGCTGTCCTCTCACTGTGTCCTCACGTGGCAGATAAAAGGACAGAGGAGAGCACATTGTTTGACCTCTTCTTATAAGGCCACTGGTACCATTCTGGGGATTCCTCATGAACTCATCTCACCCTAATTACCTCCGAAAAGGCCCCACCTTCAAATGCCATCATATGTGGGTTAGGGCTTCAACATAAGAATTCAGGAGGGGGGACACACACATTCAGTCCACAAAACTGATTGTATCTCTGGAGAGTCATACAGCAGCTCTTCCAAAAGGGCAGGATTAGACAAACCCAGGCCTGGTACCCAGCTGGAGAAACTGAGGCTAATGCAGGATGATGCAGAGAACCTAGGTGAGGACATCCCTGGGACTCTCTGTCTTGTCCTGGGCTACCTGTCAACTGATCTTCTCACTGGCATGAACTTTCTGGGCCCTTAAGAAGTTCCAGACTGTCTTAATTAATGACCAGGGACAGTTCAGACCCTGGGGAGGGAGCTTCAGTTTCCAGGCAGGCAGAGAGAAGGTGACCACAGGGACAGCTCCCAGCAAGAGCCATCCTCTGGGATGCCTCGGGGAAGAACTGCTTCCCTGGAGGAATTTAGGGAAAGTAAGTTGGGTTATTGCCTGCTGCCTTCTTGCTGGGATCGGCCTTGGGCTTCTTGAGTGGGGGATTTTTCTTCTTCCCCTCACTTCCTTCCACATACAGTTACTGTGGGCTTCCTATATGCCAGGACCCTGGGGCAACACCAGGCACTCACTCACCCACCCATCAATATTTACTGAGCACTCACTGTATGCCAGGCACTGTTCTCAGTGAGGGAGATGCAGTGGTGGCTAAGACGGCCACTGACCCCACCCTGTAGAACACACAGTCTAGTAGACATGCAGAGAAAACCTTCCCGAATGAGAATGGAAGTCCCAGAATCTTCCGAATGAGAGGGAGATAGGGCGTACCCACAAATAGCTGAAGCACGAGGAAGAGAGGGACCAGGGACACGTGGCACAGTGGAAAGAGCGCAGGCTTTGGAGGGAGACTGGTGTGGTCCAGATCAGGTGTGTAAAATGGAGATGATGCCTGCTTACTAGAGCTATTAAGAGCATTCTTAAAAGGCAACTCCAAGGCCAGGCACGGTGGCTCATGCCTGTAATCCCAGCACTTTGGGAGGCTGAAATGGGCAGATCACTTGAGGTCAGGAGTTCGAGACCAACCTGGCCAATATGGCGAAACCCCATCTCTACTAAAAATACAAAAAAATTAGCTGGGTGTGGTGGCATGTAACTGTAATCCCAGCCACCTGGGAGGCTGAGGCAGGAGAATCGCTTGAACCCAGGAAGCGGAGGTTGCAGTGAGCCGAGATCACACCACTGCACTCCAGCCTGGATGACAGAGTGCAACCCTGTCTCAAAAAATAAAGAACAAACAAACAAAAAAAACCCCGCAACTTCAAAATCTGGAAGAGAGGTGAAATTCAAGGCAGGGGACACTTTTGGCAGGCAGGATCAGCGGGGCCTTTTTGGGGAGGTGAGTTTCTGGTGAAACCCTGGTGGTGGTCCACCAGGATTTCAGTGTGGGCTTAGCAGAGTGCCTGGTAATGAGCGCACGGTGGTACAGGTCAGTGAAGCAGGCAGTCATGCACCACCGCAGCCACCTGTTGCTGTTCATTTTTACCTACATCCGTACTAGAAATTGTGATTATTTGCACTCTTGCTGATTGTCCATCTCCCCTAACTAGGTCACGAGCTCCAGGAGGGCAGCCACGTCCCCAGTGTTCAAAGCAGCACTGGTGTAGAGAGAGTGGGCATGCTACTCGCTGGCTGAATGAGTGGGCATGCAGACGGTGCCATTCTGTGGGTCCTGAGGCAACCTGGGGAGGAGGTCATCCATCTATTTGCTCATGACCTTCCGCAGATTGAGTTGCTGGGTTTTTAGGGACAGCTGGACCCCACTAAGACAAACGTATGTTGAACTAGTGAAGTTGCAAAGAGGTACCACCCCTATTGCTTCCCTTGAGGTATTCATGGTTACTCTCAATATTAGCTTTACTATCTCATTTATCCTGGCAGACAGAAATAGCGAGCCCCATTACCTAGTTCATGCAACAAAGGAAGCAGAGGCTAGAGAAGGCAAAGTCCCTCTCGGGTTCACACGAATGGAGCTGGGCAGTGTCCCTCCGCAAACTCAGAGCCTGTCTTCAAGCTCAGGGCTTGTTCCAGGAGCCCCACTCGGCACTCGGGTCCTAGACACAGATCAGCTATGCCCACAGGGGCCGCTTTATTTCTGGGCTTTCACTTCCATCCGTGCACCATGGGAAGTTGTGTAAATCACTCTCCTCCCTGAACCTCAGTTTCCTCACCGTGCTGTGTGCATGAAAGTTTCCACTTGCCTGCTTCACAGGAGGGTGACCACATGGGTACATAATCCAACACGGGGCCATGCAAACAGCAGGCGCTCACACCTGAGTTGCTGCTTCCTCTTTCCTATCTGGGCTGGTGATGTGCAGAGTGTTACAGAGAGAAGAGGTGGCCCAAGGAGCTACCCTGACGTTGGGTGCAGAGGGCAGGCAGGGAGACCCACTGGTGGGGCAGCGGGAAGGAGGCCCGAGGGCAGGAGGTGAGAATGAAAGAAGTGAGTGAGGCCACCTAGAGCTGAGCAGGGCCACTCTGCAGCACAAGTGAGAACAGCACAGACTTGCCGTGTCATACAAATGATAAACAATAATAATAACAAGAGTTTGCGTGTAATGAGAAGGACTACAGAGACCGAATTGCCTTGGTAATAGCTTGAGGATGTCAGGGGCTCATCTGTTTCCTGACGGAGGAGCTGAGGATTGCATTCTTTCTCTCTCTCTTTCTCTCTCCCTCTCCCCCTCTTTTTCCTCTCTCTCTTTCCCTCCCTCTCTCTCTCCCCTCTCCCTCTGTTTATCCCTGTCCCTCTCTCTCTCCCTCTCCATCCCTGTCTTTGTCCTTTTCCCTCTCCCTCTCTTTCTCCCTCTCCCTCTGTCACTCCTTCTCCCTCTATCTCCCTCTCCCCCCTCTCTTTCTCTCACTCCCTCTCTTCCTCTGTCTTTTTCTCTCCCTCCATCTCTCTCTCTCTCTTCTTCCTTCTCTGTCTCCCTCTCCCTCCCTCTCTCTCTCCATCTCCCTCTCTCTGTGTGTGTGTCTCTCTCTCTGATACACACACACACACACACACACACACACACACACACACACACACACAGACACAGGATGTTGCTCAAGGTAGGGAGAGGGAGGATGAAGCCCTGGCAGAGAGTAAAGCCCAAGCCTGTGCTGGTGGATGTCGAAGACACAGTCCTGTGGGGCTCATAAAGGCAGCATGGTGGTCAACACTGCAGCTCATCAAACATTCCCGCTCTCACCTTAGGGACATCAGGGGGGTTTGCATTTCCTGGCCCCCTTACAGTTGCTGGACCATCGAGCTTTTGGGGGAAGTGATGCATGTCGCCTTTAGGCTGCAGCTCTTCATGGCTGGTGCAAGATCCTGTAGAATTCCCTGCTCTTTGCTGCAGTGACTGTGGAAGTACATGTAGACTTGACAGGTCCATCAGTCTGGGTCCTGCAAGATGATGAGGCAGCTGAGACCTGTATTGTGATGGCCGCACAGCCGGAGAAAGAAATGTTTGTTGATGTAAGCCACTAAAGTCGGGGATCATTGTCACTGCAACATGACTCATCCCACCCTGACTAATCCGGGTCCCCGCTTTGGGGCCAGCTCTCAAAAGGTGAGCCCCAGGTCAAAGACTTGCACAGTTGCTCAGAACCACAGCTCCTAAACACAGATTTCCTGGTCAGATGGAAACTCCCCAAACCTCCAAGGTGGAAGAGGGATCCCTCAGCCTTGAACCATCTGCTGGACTGGTCCTGGCATTGCTTTGTTTTGCTGGCCATGACGTTGCTCTAGGGGTTACAAGTCACTGCTCAGCTCAGGAAATAAAAGTCAGACAGAATGTCCAGGATCATGGAGACAGAAGGTGATCTGTCAGCTGAACTTGACTTTTTCAATTACTTTTTAGGTCATCAGATATCAGAGCACTGTGATTTTGGGAGACAGAGCTTGGAACGATTATCCAGATTGGTCCAAAAAGTGGCGATTGTCGTTAACTACGGTCTCATCTCAGCCCCTTACGATGAGGTGGGAAACTGAGGCTCATGTTTTCAAGGTCATACAGACACATTATGGTGTTCTGAATGTCCCTGGAACCTCCCTAAGGCCTCACTCCATTTTCCCCAGCTCTGAGGTCTCCAAGAACCTGAGTATTACCTTCATATCTTATTTAGGGTGGTACAAGGGGTGAAGTGAACTTTGTGAGATAAAAACTCATACCTGGGGCTTGAGTCTCAGAGGCTGGATCACGGTGCACACCCTCCTGCCAGGCGGGTAAAGATCCGGCCGTCTCTCTGCCTCTCTCTTCATCATCTGGAAGCTCAGCTGGAATCTCACCCCTAAAGTTTCTCGCTGTTTGGGGTGAGCTGGCATCTGGGAATTCTTTTCTGTTACCTCTTCACCTCTGCTCTCATAAATAATCCACTCCTGGCCTGTCTTGCTGGGAGGTGTTACACTTCAGGCCTTGAATCATGCCCTCAGCTCATCTCTGGACCCCTTCCAGGTGCCACATCGCTCAGCAGCTTTGCATAGATTGTGCCTTCACTGCTTCCCCTGGTCCATATATTATACACTCACATAGTCACCCTAATAGCCCTCACCGCCTAAAAACATAAATCACGTTGGAAAAAGGAGCAAAGTGCTTGAGCATCTTAAGCTGGAATAATAATAACAGTAGCGAACGCCGAGGCAGAGTTTGCTGTGTGCCAAGGACTGCTGAAAATGCTCCAGACACGTCGACTTATTTCCTCCGCGTGACAGCCCCAAGGGTTGGTGTGATAATTTTTCTGTTCAGGAAATTGAGGGTCAGAGCAGTTAAGCAACTTGCCCAGGGTCACACAGGGATCAGCATCAGAGACAGTACCTAAAGCCTGCGTGCTGTGCCTTGAGTCTCCCTTCTTCCCCGCTACACTACGTGCCTTTCTGGAAGGAACCAATGGGTCCTCAAATTCAATTCTATTTGGGGATAAAGCACAGAAAGACAAAATGACTTTCTTTCACTCCCACAGAAAGTTAGTGGCAGACTCAGGAACAGATCCACTCCCCATCAGTTCCATTCCACGGGCCCCACATCCCTCCCATGGGGCATCCTTTGATCTGTGCCAGGCTGCATGGCTCTGTCTTCTCTCTTCCCTGCTCCACCTCCAGGGCTTCCTCCTTATCCCCAAAGACCCAGCCCCCAGTGGAAGAAATGGCCCGCTCCTTGCTCCTCCTTCCAGGGAACCATACTAAGCAATCTGCTTTTCTCCAGGCACATCTGGAAGTGATTCAGAAATGGCACACAACAGCAAGAGAGATGCATCCCCTACCACCGTCCTCAGTGCTGGAGCTGCCAGTCATGGAGGACATGCTAACAAGAGGGAGGGGATTACCACCAGGCCAGGACCTGGTATAGCCGCTAAAAATTCTTCAGAAGAGACTAAGGCTGTACTCTGCTTGGTTGCACCTGGTTTCTTGCCCTACCTAAGCCCAGACTCCTGTAGCCTTCCCCTTAAACACCTCTGCTTGCCAAATAGGCAATGCTGGTCCTGAGACAGAAATTCCTACTTACCAAGGAATCCTAGAGTGGAAAAATAAAATAAAATAAAATTGGGAGCTAAGCTATTTGGACACAAAGGCATAAGAATGCTACAGTGGGCTGAGCGCAGTGGCTCACGCCTGCAATCCCAGCACTTTGGGAGGCTGAGGCGGGCGGATCACAAGGTCAGGAGTTCAGGACCAGCTTGTCCAACATGGTGAAACCCCGTCTCTACTAAAAATACAAAAATTAGCCAGGTGTGGTGGCGCATGCCTGTAATCCCAGCTACTCAGGAGGCTGAGGCTTGAACCCAGGAGGCGGAGGTTGACATGAGCCAAGATCTTGCCACTGCACTCCAGCCTGGGTGACAGAGAAAACAAAAAGGATGATACAATGGACTTTGGGAACTTGGGGGAAAAGGTGGGAGGCAGGTGAGGGATAAAAGACTATACTTTGGGTATAGTGTACACTGCTTGAGTGATGGAGGCACCAACGTTTCAGAAATCACCACTAAAGAACTTATTCATGTAATGAAACACCACCTGTTCCCCAAAAACCTATTGAAATAAAAAATAAAATAAAATAAAATAAAATGGGGTGGGGGTCTGAGGCAAAAACAGGTTCCAACTAGGGGATGGGTAAGTCTCAAGCGTCTTTTGGAAAACAGGTGAGAAGTAGAATTAAGAAGAAAACCCCCAGAGCTCTGAATTTACCTCCTCAATGACATACCATGGAACATTAAAACTAATCAGCTATGCAATGATTTTTATTATATAAGCCAATAAAATGGGAAAATTACATTTTCACTGTTAACTGTTAGGCTGAGTTTTTTGAACCTTATATTTTATAGCCTCATGGTTCCTCAATATTTTTTTTAATATGATCTTTCAGATTGGGAAAAGTCCCTTTTAAACATTCTGCATACAGCATACGATAGATAGCATTATCGTTCACAAGTTTTCACTGACCTGCATTCCCCTTTGCCATGTAATGTGCAGTAGAGAAGGCGCTGCACAGCTTTCTGCAGCGTTGACTTTGGGAGTGTGTATTAGGTTGTTCTTGCACTGCTGTAAAAAAATACTTGAGACTGGGTAATTTCTAAGAAAAGAGATTTAATTGGCTCATGGTTCTGCAGGCTGTACAGGAAGCATTGCAGCATCTGTTCTAGGGAGACTTCAGGAAGCTTCCAATCATGGCAGAAGGTAAAGAGGGAACAGGCATGCCACACAGCAAAAGCAGAAGCAAATGAGAGGGAGCTGGGGTGGAGGTGCCATACACTTTTAAATGACCAGATCTCACGAGAACTCTCCCATCATGAAAACAGCACCAAGTCATGAAGGATCCACCCCATGACTGAAACACCTCCCTCCAGGCCCCACCTCCAGTAGTGGGGGTTGCAATTCAACATGACATTTGGGCAGGGACAAATATCCAAACTCTATCAGTGACTTGCTTGGGTGACTTGCAGTATGCAGTGTGTGTTTCTACTTGTCCTTTGCAAAATTTCTGTCTTCTGTCATGAACAGGGCATGCCTCAAATTTCCTGGTTCTGGGATGAGAGAAATGTGGAATAGACCTAAACCTAACCCACAGCTGGAGACTGGAGCCTGGAGCCCCATCGTGCCAAGTTGCAGCTGGTCCACAGACCCATGAGCACAGAGTAGGTGCATGGTTGTTAGCCATTGTGATTTGGAGTTGATATGCAGCTTTATTGCAACAAAACCTGACTAGTTTGACACATACACTTATGGACGCAGAGAATCTTAGAATCTCAAGTTTGGAAGAACCAACTTTTTATTAATAATAATGACCATCATTGATCGATGGCTTATTAAGTGCCAGGGTCTGTACTAGACCATTTAAATGCAGCATCATTTTCTGTTGGGTAAATGGAAACTCAGAAGGGTCAGGGAGCTTGCCCAAGGTCACTTAACTAATTAGTGGTAGAATCAGAATGTCAAACTCGGGTCTGGCTGGCTCCAAAAGCCCCACTCATCCATGCTGACCTCACTTCTTGGGGTTGGCCCACCTCAACCTTCCCTGCTCCAGGCCTCTCTGACATTGACTCATCCTCCAAGATCCTTGCCAAGGTTTCCATCAGTGCGCTTTTGAGTCCTTTCATTAAATAAAAAGGAGCTTATCTCCTCCCCCACAAAGGGCACTTCATCTTTGAACATTTCTGGTTATTGGAAATTCTTCCTCGTATTGAACCAAAATCTTTCACTCTAAAACATCTGTTCTTTGGTTCTGAATTTTTCCCCTGCCTGGGACTATGTAGAAAAATGGTGATGTCTTTTCCATATCCCAGCTTTTCAAATATTACAAGAAAGGTTTTACATTCACCCCATGTTTTCCCTTCTCTGGACTAAACACCCCTACTTCCTCTAGCTGTCCTCAAGAAAACACATTTTTATTGTGAATTACTCCATGCAGAAAAATGCATAAAATACAAAAGCACAGTTTCATAAATAATTCTAAAGTGAGTCCCCTGTAGTCCTTCCAGGCCAGGAGATGGAATTTTGTCACCTTCCAAAGACCCCGTGTGTCCTTTCTTTGTTATTTGTGCCCCTCAACCCGCTGTGACCACTGTGTTGACATGTATGATAATTTCCTGGCTTTTCTTTATAGATTTTTTACTTGTTTATCCACACCCAAATATTATAGTTTAGTTCTGCCTGTCTGTGAGCCTTATGTAAATGGAATCATACTGTAGTACTCTTTCGTGCCTTACTTCTTTTAATTTATATGATAAGGTTCATATCGTAGCTTGTAGTTATATTTCATTTACTTTCCTAGTTGTATGGTATTCCTTCCACTGTATGAATATATTACAATTTGCATGTCCATCCTATTGTTGATGGACACTCAGGATGTGTCAAAGTTTGTGTTTTGATACCCAGTGGTGCTATGAATGTTCTGATACAGGTACTTAGATCATATGTCTAACAGTTTCTTTTGAATCATGGGATATGGACATCTTTATTAGATAATTCCAAGCTGCTTTCTAAAGTGATGGAAACTAGTTCATACACCCACCAGCAGATTTTGTGAATTTCCATTCCTCTTCTAGCATAACATGGCTTAGTTCCAAGTGGCCTTCTTTTTTCTTTTCTTTTCTTTCTTTCTTTTTTTTTTTTTTTTTTTGATGGAGTTTTGCTCTTGTTGCCTAGGCTGGAGTGCAAAGGCGCAATCTTGGCTCACTGCAACCTCCTTCCCCCTGGTTCAAGCAATTCTCCTGCCTCTACTTCCCAAGTAGCTGGGATTACAGGTGCCCACCACCACACCTGGCTAATTTTTGTGTGTGTCTATTTTTAGTAGAGATGGGGTTTCACCATGTTGGCCAGCCTGGTCTTGAACTCCTGACCTCAGGTGGTCCACCCACCCCATCCTCCCAAAGTGCTGGGATTACAGGCATGAGCCACCGCACCCGGCCCCAAGTGGCCTTCTTATCCTGGCTATGTGATCTTCAGATAGCCTCCACACATGCATACACAATGCATTCATATTCACAAGGTGTGCACAGATGCCCACACATGCATACTTGCCTAACAATACGCGAGTTATATGGACAGATAAGAAATCCCGGCCGGGCGCGGTGGCTCACGCCTGTAATCCCAGCACTTTGGGAGGCCGAGGCGGGCGGATCACAAGGTCAGGAGATCGAGACCATGGTGAAACCCCGTCTCTACTAAAAATACAAAAAATTAGCTGGGCGCAGTGGCGGGCGCCTGTAGTCCCAGCTACTCGGGAGGCTGAGGCAGGAGAATGGCGTGAACCCGGGAGGCGGAGCTTGCAGTGAGCCGAGATTGCGCCACTGCACTCCAGCCTGGGCGACAGAGCGAGACTCCGTCTCAAAAAAAAAAAAAAAAAAAAAGAAATCCCATTTGACTAGGTTTTAGAAGACACACAATCTACTAGGAGAAATCACTGTGACAAAGAAGAAGCTGGTTCCACTTCATCACCATCCTAATTGTGCACTTATATGAGTGGGTAAAACATAAAAGTGAGTCCACCTGAGTTGCTCCTTGTGGAAGACTGGATTACGGGTCTGCCTCTTGACTTCCTGGCATGTATGATAGGATTATACCTGCACACTCTTGGGCATGCTTCTTTGCAATGCCCTCCCACTGTGGCATGACTGCGCATCTCCATCTCTTGAGCTGGGGTTCAGTCATGTGTCTTGCTTTGGCCAACTGGAAGCCAGCCGATGTGGCTCAAGCCATCTTGAGATGCACTTGTGCCTTTCAGCCTGTGCTCTCTCCTTCTGTCAAACCTGGGAAAAGAATGGGGGCTCACGTGGAGCAGCGCAACCTTGGCCGAGCCCAGCCTCGGTCAGCCATCCACAGCCACCATGAAAAATGCTGTCATTGTAGGCCATGGAGATTCTGCAGTTGTCTGATATGAAGCCATAGTTAACCAAAACCCTCATCATTGTCATCATCACCATCACTCTCTTAACAATAGCTACCATGTATGTAGCATTTCACCATCTCTCTGTAGTAACCAGCTTTATTATCTCCATTTTGCAGTGGGAATCTGAGGCTCAGAGAGGTGAAGAGACTCTCCCAAGGCCACACAATTAGCAAGAGGAGTGATCATAGTTTATACTTAGGTCTCTCTGACTCAAGAGCTCATGCCCAGCTTGGGGAGTGGTGGGGGGAGCCTTTTAAAGCACGTTTTAAAATCACTGTGTTCAATCGGTATTTGTTAAAGCTGTGATGAAAAGCATCAGAGGACACAGATGTCACACTCACAAAACTGTTCCGTGGTCAGACTGAGACACACAGGGGAACAGCCAAAGGGTGGGACTTTTTAGTGTGCTCGCTCCTGTGTGGTCAGCTCAGGCTGGCCGGTGGATTTTCTCCCTGGTGTTGGAATCTGACAATGGAACCACTGTCTTGTGTTCATGGGGCTAGAAACCATCAGAGATTCGGAACAGGTCAAAGCTGGGTTGGAGCTGTGGCTGGACCTCTTCCCACAGGCGTGTCATTGAATCACCCGAGGCTCCATTCCCTCTTCTGTAAAATGGAGGGAGAAATCCCCTCCACGCTAGTCCCCAGTTTGTTGTTAGGAACAGAGGGAACGAGGGATGCAAAGAGTTTGTAAATAATGAAACCCGCCACAGATGTTGGTGGTTGTCACTTTTCTTGTTATGATGACAGCGTGGGTCCCTCTTGCAGCCAAGGAAAGATGCAAACGGCTCCAAACCAGCAGCACAGATCTCCCGGCTGATCCTGTACCAAGAGGATGGGCAGGAAGGAGGCAGAGCATGAGAGCCTGGGATGTGAACAGCAGTGAGAAGGATCAAGGTCTCTCGGGTCTCGGGACCACCCTTCAGGTTGGCTGAGCCCGTGATGGGTTCTCGTAGGAGCTCGTGTTGTTTCCTTGCCTTCCCACCCCAGCCTGGGAAGACTTGCATTTGGGAGAGGAATGTTCCCATCTCACCACTCAGAAAGAGAAGCCTGAATTGCAGAGACCACGAGGATGGCTGAGTAGACTCTGAGGCTCCAGGAGAGCCTAGTCAAATTCCTCTTCTGAGGGCCAGAGTATGCTGCGGCCCCGAGAGCGGGAACATAGGGTGGGGAGGCCATCGTGAATGTCCCACGCGCTGCAGAACAGCAGGAAGGAGGCCTCTGCCTTGACCTTCAGCTTTTATGTGCTTTAGCTTCTGTGAAAGCTCTTTCATTTCTCCCCAGAACAGCATCTGACAGCTCTCCTCACTCCTCTGTATGCGAGGGTTTCTTTGTTTGGCTGAATAAAGAAGCTTGTTACCGGAGAAAATGCCTTGGCAAGTGTCAGTGAAGATATCTGTTTCCTTGAAGAAACTCCCATAAAACCTTTCAAGCCGCTGCTTTTGAGTCCCAGAGCCCCTTGCATCCAAAGACCTCTCTGTTTTCCACTTTCTCTAGCCGTTGCTTGGTGATTTTCCAAGTCTCTCTCCTGCCGCAGGAAAGGTGAGCCCTGCTTCTAGAATCCCTGGGCACACTTGGCAAGTACCTTGTCTCCATCATTTTGCTTTCCTCATGGTTGACCTGAAGGCCAGGCCCCAGTGCTGGGGCAGGGAGGAGAGTGAATTTGCATCAGGCAGGGTCAGCAGAAGGCATTCACCTGTGGTCAGCCCAGGGGTTCAGGTTTCCCAAGATCCGACTGGGTGTTCATGAAGTTTCTAGCACCTAGGCTTTGTCTGGCTCAAGAGAAGGCAACACCAGCATGTCTGCCTGTGGACTGAGGTGCCTGCTTCTCAGAAAAGATGTTTTCATCCACCCTCATCTTCCCTTCTAGTTTTTGTGTCCCTCAATTCCCACGTTCTTTGTAGCCCTGGGACCTCTCTCTCTCTGTCTCACCTCTCAGTGCCTTTACACACAGGACTGCCCTCCTGGGATGCTCCCTTTCTCTCATGGACCCAGCTCCAACATCACCTTCCCATGGAACCTTCCTTGACTGCCCAGGGACCCCCAGTCCCCTGTCTCTCTCCTCTGTGCCTGCTTTGATTTTAGTACCTGCCGCATGATACCATGCGACCTACTCTCACGTCCGTCTCCTGCTAGGCAGGAGTTTCTTGGTGTTCAGGAGCTGGTCTTAGTGGCTGGTGCTCCGCAGGGGCTGTATCAATCTGGCTTTCTAAGATTCATCTTCAAGGATGAATCTGTCCATGTTGCCTTTGGTGAGGGGAAGGAGAGTCACTGGGAGGATGGAAAGGACAGAGAGCTAGTATAGCCATACAAACATGCTAGGTTCCAGAATGTACTAGGCTCATGAAAAACAGAAACAAATGCTCAGCGATAGTCCAGAAATACCTAGGATGACCCGACCCACATTCTGTGTGACCCTCAGCATCTAGACCACATGAGAGAGAGAATCTGAGGGTCCTGTTTGCCTCCATCTGGAACAAAGCACCACGGTCCCCCCAGGTCTCCTTAGAGGTTGTAGGCTTCCCTTACAGATGTGGCTTGCCTGGTGTGCTGAGGATAGCAGAGTCACGACACAGGCCAAAGCCAATTTGTAGAAGGATACACCTAGGGGTTGGGTGCGGTGCCTCACGCCTGTAATCCCAGCACTTTGGGCAGCCGAGGTGGGCAGATCACAAGGTCAGGAGTTCGAGACCAGCCTGGCCAACATGGTGAAACACTGTCTCTACTAGAAATACAAATATTAGCCAGGCATGATAGTGGGTGCCTGTAATCCCAGCTACTCGGGAGGCTGAGGCAGGAGAATCACTTGAACCCGGGAGGCAGAGGTTGCAGTGAGCCAAGATCACACCATTGCACTACAGCTTGGACAACAAGAGTGAAACTCTATCTCAAAAAAAAAAAAAAAAAAAAAAAAAGGATACACCTAGGATGTGTTTCCTCCAAGGGGACAGGGGACAGTAGGAGGGCAGGCCCCCAGTGACTCCTGGTCCCCTCTCCAGCAGCACACTCCTTTCAGAGTGGAAGGAAGGCTGTCAGAAGGGGGCCTCACTTTGAGATGGGAAAGCATCTGGCCTCACCAAGGGAACTGAGAAAGGCAGCAGGAAGGATGTTGAGTGAAAGAAATGTGGAGTCCCTGTGGCATTCCAGAACCTGCAGGGGACCCACAGAATTCTTTTCTTGGAGTCCCAGTTCAGGGCTTCCATGGATGAAGTCTTAGTATCCAGAGTGCCCTGATCCCCAAGCAATAAAAATAACTACGGTGTGTTAAGCATGCCATGTGTATGTAAGCATGCCATGTATATGGGCATGCATGATTCCATCGAATCCTCCTTGCAACCTGATGAGGTTAGGTCTTAGTCTTGTCCTATTTCACAGGTGCGCAAATGGGACTTGGGTTGGCAAAGTGACCTGCTTCAGGACATAGAAGGACCAGGCCTCGAGTCCAAGTAGACTCCAAAGCTCTTGATCTCTGTCTTACACTGCCCACATGGCATGTCCCAGCAGCCCTGGTTCCCAGACTCACCACTCCCCAGTCCCTGCCTCTGCCTGCCCCAGCTCCCTGAAAGCTGCCTCTTGTCTCTGGGTCATCTGAGGGGACTGCCCCACTTCATCTGCCCGGTGGTGTCCAGAGATGAGCCCACTGTCAGCAGCAGGAATTGCCAGCCATTCCATAGTTCTTTGCTGCCCAGGAGACCTGCGACCACTCAGGGACATCTCAAGGACATGGAAAGGACGTGGTCAAGTCTGAACACAATCTGCCTAAGGCTCACCGGCCCCTGGGTGAGCTTTGGCCTTAGCTGTCCTTTGGAGGTGTTTTTGTTCCTTCTGTGGGTCCTGAACTATGCCCACCCCCCGGCCAAATGGGCTGGGGTCTGATACACCGCCTCCCTCCGCAGTGACTCTTGCCCATACCCTAGACAGCCCCCTTGACTCCCAGACACCGACTGCCACAAACTGCTTGGCCCTGCCCTCCACCAAGTACTTCTGAGAGCAGAGACACGATCATAACACAAACTGCTTTTCATGGAGGCAGGAATATGTGCCAGGCATAAGCTTGGTGGCTTCATGGTCTTATCGCTTCTAATCCTCACTGGATCTCACTGTACAGATGAGAAAACTGAGGCTTAGAGTGAGGGAATGACACCCCCAAGGTGGCAAGGCTGACATTCCAGGCTCTCTGACCTCAAAGACCAGGCTCCCCTTATTCCCTGGACACTGTGAGTGGATGGACCACCCCCTCAAAGGTCATCATTTGTCCTAGGCTTGGTGCTCCAGAGTGGGACTCGACTGCACTCCAATCTGGCATTATTTTCTTAGTATGTGCCCTGCATTGACAAGAGCTCAGAATAAAACCACCAAGGACTCCAGCAATAGAGCCAGGATTTTGCCCATGAAGTGCTGTGCTTTGGCGTGGCTCCACCCTTCTTATATGTGGGTAGACCAGCTGATAGCCTTGTGAAGCATAACAATCATAGTCATCAAAATGCAGACCAACATCTAATGAGCATTTCTTGGGTGCCCAGCACTGTGCCAAGCCCTTTTCATAGCGTAGGGTTACAGAGAGGGGCATCCTCTATTGCCCGGCATCAAGGATCCAGGAGACAGAGGGTCTCCTCGCTTTTCCCAGAAGCCTGGACATCCGATCTGTCACCGGGTCCACCTGGCCCAACACAGCCCTGTCTTCCCCCTTGCCTTTTCCAGATGACATAATGAGATTTTTGCTTTGCTGCAAAAGCGAGGAGGGGGTAAAAAAAAAACACCCTCAACAACCAACAAGAAATAATTAGCGCACATTGTGTCATTAAACACTAGACTTTAATTAAATCGCATGGAGATAAATACCTCTAACGACTGGAAATCTGGGGACCGTAGACAGCAAAGCACTCAGCATAATGGAGTAATAGACTCCGCAAATAGCGTCAAGTCAGGGATTCTGACTTGATTAAGAATCTGCCTAAATTGGGTTGTCACCTCGCATGCTGCACCTACTACCTGAAAATTGCTCATTATCTTCCCCATTTGATCTTCTTGGAGCTAACAAGCCTTTGTGGAAATCGGTCCAATGATCAAAGGACCCATTTATTTGGAACTCTTTCCCTTGTCGGGGTCCTCGCTGCTGGTGTCTCCTTCCTCCCTTTTTTATTTGTGATGAATCCTCACCTGGCAGCAGCCTGTGTTGAGGTCGGGCTGGAGGTGACCTCTGTGATTTCTGAGACGACCGTCCCTTCTGTAATCCTTACTTCCGGATCCTGGGCGCCGGGCTCCAGAGGGCAGCAAGGAGGTCTGTCTCTTGCCTTTTCCACCCCATCAGCAGTCAGCCGCCAAATCCAATCCCCAACACCCCCTTTGCATCTGACCTCTCTGCCTTATGTTTGCTGCCGCTGCCCAAGGTCAGCATACCCTGTGTCAGCAGAGCATGAGAATATCCAACCACTTTCCTTATCTCTCTCCCACTCTGGCTGGAGTGACACTTCTAAAGCACTGTTCTGATTAAACAGCAAGTCTTCCTCATTTCCTACAAGATGACAAGCAAGTTCCTTAGTCGGCTTTCAGAACCTTCTCCATTCTGACCCCAACCTACCTCTCCAGTCCCCCGACGGATATGTCTATAGTTTTTTCCAGAAAGCCTCTGTGCTCCGTCACACTGAGCTACTCACATTCCCTAATCCAACCCTACCTTTTCGTAAACCTCTTAGCCTTCGCTCATTCTGTTCCTCCCACTCACTATGCTTTTCCTCATTGGCTCAGCCTGTCAATGTTACATGCACTCCTCAGGTCCTGCCTAGAATATTCCTCAGCCATGAAGCCTTCTGTAAAAGCTGAACTCAGAAGTGTTTGCTTCAGAGTCAGCCGAAGTCTAAATTCTAGCATAATGTCATAAGCTGAGAGGCCTGGGGTCTGAACCTGTTCATTTACCCGCACCTTGGAAAGTGTCCACTATGCACAGGGCACTGAAGCAGGCTCTGGGGATGGGACAATGAGCCAGAGAGCAGCCTCTCTGCCTGCATGGAGCCTAAGGGATTCTGGGGACAAGAGAACATTGAGCCAACGTGGTAAAGTGTGTGGGGTACAGGGGCCAGGGAGCTGGGGTGTTAAGGAGCCTGGGGCAGGGCCAAAAAGGGAACATTACCCATGGGGCTAGAGGCCTTGGGGGACATCTTAGAGATGAAGGTTGGGTGGAATTAGCCAGGCCTCTGGGCAGAGGGAAGTGCAGGTGAGCCCCTCTTACAGACCTGAAGATAATCTGTGGGGTTGGAGCTTAAGAGTGAGGGATGTGGGGTCAGAGGGCAGGAAAAGAGGTAAGTAAGTGAGCAGCAAAGCCAGAAATGTCAAGGGGTTCAGACCAAATCCTTTAGACTGGACAGGGAGCCACTGAAAAGCCTCTGAGCCTCAGTGTGTCCATCTGTAAAATGGAGAATTCTCACACACAGATGACTGAGCAGGCCTGGGGCTGAAATACAACCCTGCATTGGTGGGTCTGCCATCCAGGTAGCCCTTAGGAAACCTGGTTCCCAAGGCTGTCCCCTCCCCAGGGCATCCCTCCCAAGAGTGAGCAGAGACCTACTGTTTATCCTCTTGGTCATAAGCTGCTTGAGGACAGGAACTGTCTGCATCTCCCTGAGCCTTGAGATGGAGGTAATGACAGGGCCTGCCTTACAAGCACAAGGAGGGGGTTGGGGGTTAATAATGGTGGCTAACAGGCATTCAGTGTCTACTGAACTATTGAGGGCGTATTATTTTCTTTCATGCATTCATTTATTAAATAAATGTTGAATGAGTACCTACTACAGGCCAGGTACTTTCCTAGGTACCTGGGATATACCTATGAATAAAAGGCAGATCTCTAGCCTCATGGAGCTTATATTCCAGCAGGAGAAAGATGGACTATCTGTCTGTCTATCTATCCATCTATTATCTATCTATCTCATCTATCCATCTATCTATTATCTATCTATCTATCTATCTATCTATCTATCTATCTATCTATCTATCCATCCATCCCTCTGTCTATCCAAAAAGCATGAGTAAAGTTTATAGTTTGTGAGAAGGTAATGAGTGCTATGAGAAAAGAAACCAAAGGAGGGCAGGGTAAGGAAGATGAAAGCCCAGGACTGCAATTCTTAAAAGGGTGGTAAGGATAACCTTTTTATATTCACTCATTGCATCCTTTACAACAATCTTATAAAGGAGTGCTAGTATTATACCCAATTTACAAATGAGAAAAGTGAGGCACAGAGAGGATTAGTCAAGGAGTCAACCAAGTGGAAGTTCTGGTATTTAATTCATGTACATAGCAAGTCCTTAATAAATGGTAGTTTCTGATAATGATGATGATGTGATGATATTGGGGGGGTGGTTGCGTGCAGCCAGTGATCATTAAATGTTTCTGTAGCTGAAATTAACTGAATTAACTCCCCCAAGGAAGACAGACAAATCTCAGACCTCCAACAGCCCCTCCCAGCTCTGGGTAGAGGAAAGCCTTGGCTACACAAATGCAACCGTGAGGAGGGAGCCCGGCCCCCCCGCATCCCCATCTCTTTCCCAGATGTCCCATTGCAAGGGCCCAGCCTCTCCAAAGGGAAGGCGAGGGAGGCAGATGCCTGGACTCGGGGAGAATGGGGAGCTGGAGCCGGATGACAACTGTGAGGCCAGGGAGTGACCAAAGAGAAGACCCCACTGCAGAGCAGTCAATAATTCACACGGCTCCTTTAAATATTTAGGTCTCCAGCTACTTAAGATGTAGAACTGTACTTTTGAATATATGTATGTATATTTTGCAGTTTGATCACAGAGACACAGACACCATAGACAGGATGACAGGGGTGGAAGGGCGTGGAGGGGCGCTGGAACCCTTGGGGACATGCAAAATAGTTTTGCAGGTAGGAGGAAGAAGTGTGATATTGAAATACTAACCATCACCATCGTATACCAAACACTTATGGCGTGCTGGCCATCGTGCGAAGTGCCTTATCTCTAACTCACTCATGCATTCACTCATTTAGCCTTGCTGGCTCTGGAGCCAAACAGCCTAAGTTTGAATCCTGGCTTCACCTCGTGTGGCTGACTGTGTAACCCTGGACATACAACTTCACCCTCCTTTGTCCCAGTCTCTTCTGTAAAACAGGGTAATAAGAGAAATAAATAAGTTTATGCATGTAAAGTGCCTAGAACAGTGTCTGCCATAAGAGCTCAATCAATATTGTTATTTTTACTATTGTTACTGTTATTACTATTATTACTATTGTTATTTTTACTATTGTCAATATCATGATTCATTTGCTCATTCTTTCAAGAAATATTTACTCTGCTCTAATTATGTGATAGGCGCCGTGGGAGTGCAGTGGTGAACTTAAAAAGACAGTTTCTGCCTTCAAGGATCCTCCACTGGGGACACAGATAATAAGGTAATAAAAAATTAATCAACAAGACAAACTCGGATTGCCATAAGGGCTGGGAAGAAAGTGAACAGGCTGGTGGGATTCGGGGTAACTAGAGAGTGGAGACTCTTTTAGCCAGGTGGTCAGGGGCTCTCTGAGGAGGTGGCTTTGCAGCTAAAATTTGAAATATGAAAGGGAACCCAGGAAAGGGAGTTCCAAGCAAGGGAACTGCTAGTGCAAAGGGCCCGAGGTAGAAAGTAGCTTGATGTGGTTGGAGAAAGGAAAGAAAGTCGCCGTGACTGGAGAGTAGCATAGCCCTCTTCAAAACTCTCCAGGGGAGTGGGAACATCTCAAGGACACAGAAAAGGAAGCCCAGAGAAGTATGCAGATTTGCCTTGGGCTTCGCCACTGATAGTGGTAACAATACAGGAAAATAGGTCTGTACAGCTCTACAGCCTGAGCCTCTAACAAATGCACTGACTACTCCTGAGTAGGAGCACAGGCCCCACAAATACAGCTCAACTTCGGTAAGTCCAGTGCTAACTGGTGGTGACTCTGAGTGTCCCAAGAGAGAAGCAGCCGGGCTATACCTGGGAGATCTGAGAGTGGCTCAAACCAGCCACCTACAAAACGCTGCCAAGGAGAGGCCCTGCTGAACCCTCCTTCGTGAACACATCAAAGACCTTCCAATTAGCATCTCCCTGGGTACCAAACCAGCCACCCAAAGCAATGTGGAATTGTAGTATGGGCTCACACAGGCAGTGGGGAAAGGAAGCTGGGCCCTGGGATTGGCAGGATGGGGTGTTCATGGAGCCCTTTTGTGTACCAAGTTCTGAGCTGCTGTCTCTGCATCACTGAATCCTCATAGTTACTCAGAGCTGTAGGTATTGTCCTCCTTGTATTAGTAACACCGGGCTCAGAAATAGCAAGTAATTTGACTGCAATTACAGAGCCAGAAAGCAGGGTGGAGGAGGAAACTGGACTCCTCTATTGGCACCTATTGCTGGTACCAGCTGCCCAATGCCTAGGCTAAGAAGCTTGATGCCGCCTCAATTGACCCATCTTTTGCAACAGTCACTAATGGGCCAGGTTCTTTCATGCCAGAGCCTTGTGAGAGGTGGTCACATTTATCCATAACCAAGGTGGCCATTGCATCTGGGAATTAACAGCAAGCTTTTCCAAATTCTTCATGACACTCTAAGGGAATCCAGGAAAAGCTGGGGTAACAACTCTGAGACAAGACCAGTTAGCTTTGGGGGCACTGAATTGTCTTAATGGAATGTGGCCAAATGTGACTGGGGTAGGGGAGGATTACCTCTCACTGGGGAGAGAACCGGAGTGTTTGTGGTCGTACCCGGCAGTCCATGCACTGGCT
Source organism: Chlorocebus sabaeus (assembly GCF_047675955.1). NCBI lineage: Eukaryota > Metazoa > Chordata > Mammalia > Primates > Cercopithecidae > Chlorocebus > Chlorocebus sabaeus. The sequence goes on along the minus strand of NC_132923.1, from coordinate 119,013,567 downwards.
CCATTAGGCATCATTTGATTGGGGCTGTAAATTCTAGAAAGGCAGAACCCATGTTTGTCTTTTATAGTGTGAAATCTCCCAGGCCCAGGACCTAGTGCCTAGTAGGGGTTTCAATAAACAGGTACTGAATGATAACAATAACTCATGCTTATTAAGTGCTTACTAGATGCCAGACACCCTGCTAAGAACTTTACAAGGGTGGTATACAACCTCAGCTACAAATACAGCTGCATCGGGAGATCGAAAAGATCCTGACGCCTCAGTCCTGTTACCCAAATGTTTTGTTTTAATTGGTTTAGGGTGAAAACGGGACCATGGCATTTTTGTTTTTTCATGCTCTCCAGGTAACTCTAATATACAGCCAAGGTGGCGAGTATCACTTTATATGCCTCGCCTTGTTTAATTCTTCCATTAACCCTAGGAGTTGGTTACTATGCTTGTGTCCATGTTGTAGATGAGAAGGCAAATGCTCAGAAGGGTTAAATAGTCTGTCCAAGGAAGTGGTAGAGTCAGAATTTGAACCAAGGCAGCTGAACTCTTGACACCTGGGGCTGAGCCATGAAACCACACAGAATGAACATAGGGAAGACAGGAAATCATTAGAGCTGCAGACACAGGAAAAAGGTGTGGCAGGTGCACCTGCCTTGACTACCAGGTCCTCCTGAGGGAAGTGACTCCACCCACAGATGGGTCCCATGCTTGGCTGTTTCTGAAATAAGAGTGACACTTTTCTGTGCCTGGTAACCTGTACCTTGGGATAGATATCTTCCTGATATGCAAAAACTTTCCCTTCTGGCATCATCCCAGTTTACACAAGTTAAATAAGCACTTGTGAAATTAATTGCTTAATATTGTGTTTTACAAATCGATGAATAAATTGAAGGACTGTCCACATGTCCCTCTTTAATCCTGAATATCCACTTTCCTTATTGGATCCCCTAAGCAGCTTATGCTCGGTCCTCCGGTTGTAATGATCAGAGCCTCAGAGCAAACCGTTCATTCATTCACTCATTCATTCATTCGTTCATTCGGTATCTTCTCTGCACCAGGCTGTCTCCTGAATGCTGGAGCATTTTCTCGTGGGTAACCATGCATCAAACAGCAATGAGAGAAGGACCTGAATTCATGTTGATTTTCACTTGCCTTAATGTAAAACAGGATTGCCTGCATTTCAGATTTTGCTAGTTTATCTTGCACAGCCAAAGCCCCAGTTATCTCTGCTTCACTAAGTCTTGAGATTGGTTTGGAACTTGAACATATATTCTTCGAAACCATTAAAAGTGGTTTAATTGGCTGTTTAGGGATGTCTTCCACTCTCCTCTTCAAATGGATCATCCCTCTCTGTCTCTCCCCAGAACTGGGAACTAGAAGCCCCTCGCCTGGATGATCCACTTCCCTGGATTTATTTATCTTGCTCTGGGCCCCAGAAGCATTAGGCTTCGCATAGCAGATCCAGCCTCTGTTAGCAGCTGCACATCCAAATCCTACTTCAGACACCCACTGTAGCAAAACTACAGCCCTAGATGAAGGAGCAATGCCAGTCAGCATCATCCAAGGAGAAGTTCTACTCTTTTTAAAAATTCAAACTATATCTTGATAAAACATGGTGATGGAGGCAGTCAGGGGAGGACGTCAAGGAAGAAAGACAGAGACAGCCACCTGGGGTTATGCAACACAGCAGAAAGACAATGACCTCAGGCGTCTGTAAGTCCTGATATGCTGGTCAGTTGCCAGGCATTTGTTGGGTGCCCATTATGTTCCGGACCCAGGACCTGGTTCATATTCAGTCTCTTCTATCTCCGAGCAGTGTGACCTTAAGCAAGTGACATAGCTCCTTTGAGTCTGTCTCACTGTTTAGTTCAGGGTCTCTGAAAATTGAGTGAGGTCATATATGTGAATGCATGTGATGATCTGCAGGTAACAGAGAAGTGCTGGTGCAATGGCAGGTTTAGAATACCAGGGCCAGCCATTTGGAACTGGGCAACCCATGCCACCCATCCGTAACGAGCTCCATGATGCATAATGTACGTATTTGGATACCTACGCAAGTATACAGGCACATATAGTAAATGCATAAATAAGTGCGTATTTTGCAAAGGTAAATAGAGAGAGATGGAGCTGCACAACAGAAATACAGACAAAGACAAGGCTTTTTCCAGATATTCTCTTGAAGTCATTTCTAGACTATTTCCAGTTCTTGGTACATAATAGATACTTGACACATATTTGTTGAATGACCAGATATGAGAATCCATGATTTATGTGTGTGTGTGTGAGAGAGAGAGAGACTAAGAGAGACAGAAAGAGAGAGAAATAGGGAGAGAGAGAGCATATGTGTGTTCCTCAGCCTGAACACCGCTCCTGCTGCCTTGGGAGGTTTGGACAACTCCGGACTGGAATACACTTGAAGGAGGAGCAGGACTTGGAGAAAGCAGAGAAGGGAGTTGGTAGGAAAGATGGAGGGACAGGATGGCTGGATATAGTTATAACAATAATTCAAGAGGCAATATCATGTTTAATGTAAATTCCAAAAAAATAAATTAAATTAATAAAATACTGAATAAAATACCAAACAAAAAAAAAACCCAAAACAAAACTATATACTTTTTTTTTGAGACAGAGTTTTGCTCTGTCTTTTTTTGAGACAGTCTTGTTCCCAGGCTGGAGTGCAGTGGCATGATCTTGGCTCACTGCAACCTCTGGCTCTAGGGTTCAAGCGATTCTCATGCTTCAGTCACCCAAGTAGCTGGGATTATAGGCGTGCACCACCATGCCCAGCTCATTTTTGTATTTTTAATGGAGATGGGGTTTCGCCATGTTGGCCAGGCTGGTCTCGAACTACTGGTCTCAAAAGATCCGTCCACCTTGGCCTCCCAAAGTGCTGGGATTATAGGCGTGAGCCCCCTTGCCCAGCCAAAAAACATAAACTTTCTAATTCCCCATTCTCTGTCTTCTTTTTCATTTCTAGTTAGAATTGTCAGATAAACAAACAGGATGCCCAGTTAGATTTGAATTTCAGATTAAACGGTAAATAATTTTATGAGCATGTTGCAAATATTGCATGCAGAAATATCACATGTTACAGAACATGTACTAAAAAATTATTCATCCTGAACTTTTATTTGCTCAATCTGGCAACCTTATCCAGTTATTCTAGTAAAAGTTCCTACATTCTACTTTTTAAAAACACCACATAAGTGTGCAAAGACCTTTGATGGTTGTTCACTGTCTATGGGATTAATAACATTCCTTTAACGAGGCCTCTGGTCTCTGAGCCACAGGTCCCCTCTCTCCAGCGCCAGTCCACATGGAAGCCTGGCCACTGATTGGTGCAGTGTCCCCTCCACTCGTGCCTGGCCTGGTCCTGTAAATACCCGTAAGCAGCTGTGGGCAGGGGCAGGTAGCTTTGGATCACGTTTGGCTTATATTTCACATTACCTTCATCCCCTACAAAAAGGTAAGTGTCAGTTGGCCATGGAGCTCCTGCTGTCTTTTACACAGAATCAAACCTCATACCTAAAAGAGAGAGGCCAAGCAGATTTTTCTTTACCTTTTCAGGACACCAAAAAGGTAATTCCCTTTTCCCTAGTCATGGAGGAGCTCAGAAAGAGCCTTATCAGAGATAAAGCCTCTGCAGTGGGTCTTCAACCGTCACTCACAGACACTGCAGGCCCCAGCTTCGGGTGATGGTGGAGCCCTACCTGGTTTTTGTTGGGCTCTTTCAGCATTCCCACATTCCTCAGCCTGAACACCCACCCTGCTGCCTTTGGAGGTTTGAACAACTCGAGGCTGGAATACACTTGAAGGAGGGGCAGGACTTGGAGAAGGCAGAGAAGGGGGTTGGTAGGAAAGATGGAGGGGTGGGTGGTTGGAGCTCCCATTGTATCCTGGGAACCGTCTCTTGAGCCTGGGTCACCTCATCTAGAAAAACAGGAGCCACAAGGCCTGCCTGCCTCTTGGGATAATGATGAAGGTGCAGTGAGATGGTACGTGGTAAGCCTCCCCCTGTACAGTCTGTCCTCGTAAAGTTTCACTTCCTTTTCCTAGCGCATAGCCTGCAGTGGGGCATCTAGCCTCCTAGGGTTGGCTCTAGTCAAGTTGGTATTGAGTTGAATAGTCTTCCGGGGCTGAGCTGAGCCGAGCCAAAGACCCCAAGCCCGTGTCTGAACCCCTCACTACAAGCCCATCTTGGAGATAAGTCAGGGCCTGATGCCTCTGATTAGGCTCTCCCTCCCTATCCTGGGGAATCAAGGTGACACCAGGAAACCCTTGCTCAGCTTGCATTCTCCAAAAATAGCTGATCACTCACCAAACTCTTCCCAGCTGTCATCCCAGTAAATTCCCCAACAACCTGAGGTTGGGCACCATTCCTAGTCACATTTTAAACAGCTAGCCACCAGGGCTCTTGGCTATTGGACTTCATGGCCTGTCATCTTAATCCAGGGCCCTTAAGAAATTGGAGGTGAATTTTGGCTCCAAGGGCAGTCTCTGCTGCAAGCTTGGAATTTCCATCCTTCCCTGCCCTTTCATCTGGGAATAGAGAGGGGCCCGGACACCCCCACCCCCTGGTGCACTGAATATACCCAGGCTTGCTTCAAAACCAGCCCCCTGGCTCCCACTCTCAGCAGTAAGTCCCCCCTCCCTCACAACTGCAATCTTTTTCCTGGGTGTCTTTTTTCTTGCTTTCTTTCTTCTTCTTTGTTTTTCTTTCTGTGGCTCTGGCCCTCTCTCCCTGAAAATACAGTTTGCCGATATTAAAAAAAACACACACACAATCACTAAACACATTTTATACAGTCTTTGAAGTCTAATGGCCTCAGGCTCCTGGACTGATAAGTATGCAGATAGAGTGCAGACCAGAGCTGGGAAGACAGTACCCTGTGCAGGCCGAGGCAGGGGCCCTCGCGGGGGTGGGAGGGGATGGAGACGCCTATGAGTCCCAGAGGCAGGCGGTCCCACCCTGTTCGTCTAAGCCTGAAGGAGAAAATCGGATCAGGTCAGGGAAGTGGGGATGAAGCCCCTCAGGGCTGCTGTTCCTGGGCTCTCCAAAAGGTCTGCTGTCTCAGAGGCTGGTCCATCAGGGGTTCCCTCTTTTTTTTTTTTTTTTTTTAAGACAGAGTCTTGCTCTGTCGCCCGAGCTAGAGTGCAGTGGCGCGATCTCAGCTCACTGCAACCTCTGCCTCCTGGGTTCATGCCATTCTCCTGCCTCCGCCTCCTGAGTAGCTGGGACTACAGGTGCCTGCCACCATGCCCTGCTAATTTTTTTTTTTTTTGTATTTTCATTAGAAACGGGGTTTCACTGTGTTAGCCAGGATGGTCTCAATCTCCTGACCTCATGATCCACCTGCCTCAGCCTCCCAAAGTGCTGGGATTATAGGCGTGAGCCACCGTGCCTGGCTCATCAGGGATTCCCTCTCAAAACAGGGGGCGGAAAAGGATGTTTCATGCACCCCAAGGCCTCAGAGGGCATCTTCGTGCCCAGGAAAAAGATTAAGATGGTGAATTGTTGAGGTTCTGTGTTCAATGTAGTTCTAGAACACAGGCACGTTTGTAAGTTGGGGCAGGCAGGGTAAAGAGGAGGGTACAGAACGGTAACCTCTGCCAGCCCCTTCAGAGCTGCTACAAAGCTGCCTGGATAAGGACGCCGCCCACCAGATACTCAGCAGAATCAATGGGCTAGTGATGCCCTCCTGGCACAGCAGCAGATGCCCAGCTCTTTGCAAACCCAGGGGAGGAAGGTGCCACCTAAAGGGAACTCCCAGGTGGATGAGCACAGGGCTGCAGGGAGAACCCAAACATTAGGACCTCCTGGCCTGATGGGGTGGTGGAGGATGGAGCCCCTGACCTCCTAGGTACTGAGAGCTCCCAGGCTAGGGAGGAAGCTCCAGCCCTTGTTTCACAGGGAAGTCCCTGGTGAAGTAGGGGAAGGAGGACCCACATAAGCACAGGAAGCTCAGACGCAGAAGTCCTCCTCGTTCTCAACTCTGCAGCCTCCAAACCTGGCACCTATGACCCACCCCCAGACTTGTGCCAAGCGGTCTTGCAGAGGAGCCTTCCCTACTTTCAATGCTTACTGTGTTGCTTTCCAGGCTTGGTCCCTGCATCTAGTCTGAATTCTCTGGCTGCCTTGGGTCCCTCAGAAAGAGGCATCTGGCCTCGCTTCACTTCCACTTAACCTGCACTGTCCCATTTATCCCCATCGCGCCCTCCCCAATTCCACCCCACTCATCTGCACCACCCATTCCTGCAGCTTCTCAGCTCCCTAGCGGTCCTCACCTTTGCACGTGGCTTCCAGCAATGGAACGCCTGTTTGTGAGCTCATCACTCGTCCAGGGCTGGGCTCCTGAGCTCATCAGCTTCATCTCTCAGCTCCCAACACAGTACCCAGCCACTGTGTTTATCTCACATTTATTAGCTACACGGCCCATGTATGTTATCTCATCAATACATAGGAGACCAAGGCGCTGAGAAGCCTGACAACTTGCTCCCCTGTCACCCGGGGAATTCTTGTCATCCCTTAGGTCACAGCCTAAATGTCCCTTCCTTGGGGAAATTCTCTCAGACATCCCCCACCACACCCCATCCTCCCGACTCCAGCGCAGCATCTTGTGCATCTCTGTAGCACTAATCACAGTGGAATTGAATGAATTGTTTCTGCAATGGTTTGCCCTCTCCCTCTCATGCATAAGCTCCTGGAGGGATGGAAATCTATCTCTATTGTTTACCACCCTGTCCTGGATGCAGGGGCCCTGACTCAGAGAAGACCCCGTGTAAATATTTACCATTTGAAGAATGAATGGCTTCCTAAGTTTGTGCACCTAGAGCTCTCTGGCCTTCAGCTGCTTCATCTGTAACTAAGTGGAGCCTTAGGTCCCCAGGACTAGCTCACCCTTAAGATGACTTCTCATTCTTAGGTCCTAGAAAGTGCTTTTTAAAACTCCATCTTCCTTTCCCAAATTGAAACAACAATGTCATACCAATCAGGTTAGAAAAAAATGAGAAATTTGGATAACACCATGTGCTGTGTACCACTGTCCTGGAAGAAACCTGTCAGTATTCAGGGAAATGAAGCACTGCACGCCTTCTGACCCCACCATCCCACTCCTGGGGGGACTCCAGGGAAACCCTTACGTGGTCCCAGTGGGTCACTCACATGGTGGGACATTGGAGGCAATCTAGTGTCCACCCCTGGAATAGTGGACCTCTCTCGAGAAATTCTGCAGCAGTCAGAAGCATCGAATGAGATTTATGCACAGCAACTCAGGTAGATCTTAAAAACCTGGTGTTAAGTGAAAAAATTAAGCAACAGAATGAGATCTATAGCCCAATACAATTTATGTAAATTAAAACACATTCGCACGATGAACAACACCATATATTTTATAGGAACCATCCATATCTGAGGACATATATTAGAGACTTTAGAGTGGAGCTGCGGAAGGGGCAGTCAGGAGGGGCCAGACAATAGCATCACGGAGAAGGAGAAAAATCGAACAAAGCAAAACAAGAGTGAGGCTGTGTGAGACCAGGATGTTAATGGATGGTGAGTTGAATGTTGTGTTGGACTTGGACTAATCCAACTCTTTTCAAGGTGAATATAATGACTGATTAACGAATGAAGATTCCACCTTCCCCTCCTCTTGTGGATCCCAGCAAGCTTCCAGGGCGTGGGTTAGCATAGGTTTGAAGGTTTCTCGGCCTCTGCGCTATCTACATTTTGGGCCCACTAAGTCTTTGTGGTGGGGGCTGTCCTGTATATTGTAGGAAGTTTAGCAGTTTCCCTGGTCTCCACCTACCAGATGCCAGTTGCACCCACCAAATTCTGACACCCAAAATGTCTTCAGACATCGCCAAATGTCCCCTGGGGGACAAAATCACCCCTGGTTGAGAACCACTGGGTTGGAATAAAAGCCTGAAAAACCATTCCAAGCCTGCCAGTTAAGTGCCCCACACTTGCTTTACAAAACCCCATGCACAGAGCAACAGAACCTTGGGACCTGGGACTAGGCTTGTAGCTCCATGTTGAAAGCCTGCAGCGTCACTTGCATGTTTAAATCAAGGCTCGGTGGAGATTCCAGTTACAGCCTGCAACTGCGTCTGCCTTGGGCTTCCTACTAATTTTAACCAGCAGCTGGATTTGCATAGGACATTTGCATCTGAAATTACCCATGATTCTGTGGGAGCCACAGTCTACAGCAGATGATGGCAAAAAATATATATAATTCCATTTCAGCTTGCAAAGTAGGGGGGAGGAAGGAGATGAAGACTTCAGGGAGGGAGAGTACTTTAAGAAAATTTCAGTGCTTTATATAATTGGTGAGAGAGGTTGGAAGTAGATGCCCTGCTGGTCACTGGCAGAGAGAACTGTTCTGGCAATTCGCATGTGAATTAATGACTCCAAGAGTGAATGCACGAGGTCCCCTGAGACTCCCCCAGGCGCGGCCTACTGGCCCAAGTGGAGGCAGGCAGAGGAGAGAGAAGGATGGTGCAGACCTGCGTACAGAACAGCACACAGCCCAGCCCCAGGCCTCCAGGAACCCAGCCACCCGCTAGCACTGGCCTGCCGGGAGCCTGCCGCATGCCGGAGAGTACTCACTAAGTGCTTTCCCCACGTGGGCCATTTCATCACACAGCCTCACCTCTCTTGATGAAGGCATCATTCCCCACATTTGGAAGAGGAGGAGATGGAGATTCGCAAGTCTCACTCTTAGTAAAGAGCAGAGCCTGAATTGGAAGGAAAGTCTGCCAGCATCTAAAACCAGTGCTCCTTCCTCTAAGACCCTCAGCGGGCCATTTGCTGACTTGCAAAGTTAATGCACAGGCAAAAGCATGGCAGGTCATGCCGAGAGGGGCAGAAGACCCCTCCTTTGCAGCTCAGCAGTTTCTGCTTAGCCCGAGATTTGGCCAGGTCTGGGTTCCAGAATGTAAAGGTAGACATCTGCAAGACATGCCCTAAATGCCAGGTGAGGTGTGTCTGTGCCACATGGGCTAAGGCTTTACTGGCACTTTCCTGGTCTCCATCTGCAGACACCAAGGTAACCACACCCTCCACTGGCTGCCCCAGGGCCTTGCAGTCCTCTGTGATTGCATTACTTACTCTTTCTACATCTCTCTCCCCCACTAGACCATAACATCTTGGGGGCAGAGATCATGACCGGCTCATCTATCTCTCTATCCCAGAGCTCCAGAAATATATGTGCTATAAACTGAGCTAATTTGGGACTGGGAACAGGAGACTAACCAATCTATGTCATTCCAATTGAAATGCTATCTTGTCCAGGAATAGTTTCTTGATTTTCCCATGAGGAAGAACATCTTAGGTGAGATCTTCCCTTAAGCTATGGGTAACAGGAGCACTTTCCACCTTGTACACTTGATCCCCTTGAATATGCTGAAGACTCCTCAAAGGAAAGGGTCTTGCCCAATTGTTTTTGCATTTTCAGTGCCTAGAATAGGGTTTTGCATAGAGGAAATAGAACAGGGATGGATGGATGGATGGATGGATGGATGGATGGATGGATGGATGGAAGGATGGATGGATAAACAGTTGATGAAAAGTAAGAAGGCAGACAGATGATTGGATAGGCATTTGGTTGAGTGGTGATTTAGTAGTTAAGTGGACAGACAGATAGATGGATTTATAGATGAGTTGGAAGATAGAGAGATGAATGGATGGAACAAGGGTTTGATGGCTGCGTGTTTGGATGTGAGAGAGTGAGCAGGCCAAAGATGAGTGGATGGGTGGGTGCAAGGTTGAGTGGGTAGGTCGATGGTTTGGATGTTGAGTTAAGTATATACGGGTGGGTGGTGAAGATCTGGATGGGTAGATCCACGTGGTATGATAGAGTGGCTGGCTGATGGGGTAATGGTTGCATAAAGACACAAAGTGTCTTTTCACCTTCCAATGTTATGCTCAGACTTCTAAGTAAAACAGCTCCTTTGTACTCCTTTTTTCCAGATCCTACTTTTAAGTCCTCCTTCCTCTCCCACTCTCTTCCATCCTAGAGCAGGAGCTCTAGGATGCCAGATGGAAGCTTCCCAGGAAGTTCAACTCCAGTCCCTGCCTGTGTGCTGAGCACTCCACATTGTGCAGAGATTTAATACTTAACTCCAGCCTCTCCCCGCTCCTTACCTGCCTGAGGAGGTAGAGGCAGCGATTTGCATATTTATTAAATATCTCTTAGCAGGATCCACAAGCCGCATTGCTACATCCCGCTCCCGGAGCCGTCCTGCTGGCAGACAAGACCGTGTGCGATCAGCGCTGCATCACAGCCGGTTAAATAGCTGTTCCAGGGCCCAGGAGGCTAGGAGGGAGCCAGGGGCCATGGTGAGGGTGGGGAAGGCAGAGGCCATGCAGCAAAGGAGGGCCTAGAGGCCTGGCATGTGGCTGTCTCACACTTGCTTAACAGTGGGGGCTTCTGTCCATGACCCAGGCAGAAAGCGCTCTGGGGGCATCTGTTTCAGACCCCTGCCTCCATGTGGGCACCCTGGAAATCAGCCCTTCCCTTAGAAAATTCCCAGAGGAGGACATTTTGAAGCATCTTTATTTTGTGTTTCTTCTGCTGCTTGGCTTATTTGGAAATTCTTCCTAGTGTCTGAACAAAAGTGTGCCTGCCTTTGCACAAGCCCCATTCTGGTAGGCTGTCTTCGGTCAAAAGACAGAACAGACATTCATAAGCATGGCTGGGGTGTCCTCCCCAAGGCAGTTATCCTATAAGGTCTGGCCCTAGATCTAAATTTCCAGGGCCTTGGGCATCAGTCCCTCTTCTGTCTGGAAGGGTGCTCTTGAGGGTAGAAACCGGCTGTCTTTCTGGGAACCAGGAGCTCCCTGCTCTAAACTGGGATGAACCTGCCCTCTTCAACTGGGCTCCCTGACTCTTCTTCCTGTCTCCTGTCACAGTTCCTAGATCAGGGTTCAAATCCAATAATGTAGTTTCTGGAGTCAAACTATCCAGATGCTAATCTCTGCCCCACCTCTTACTAACAGGGTGGCCTTAGATAAGCGATAGAACCTCTCAGCCTCAGTTTTATCAACTGTAAAATGGAGATGATGACAGCACCCACTTCCTGAGGTTATTATGCAGAGTAAGTACAATGAAGGGCTTTCCGGCTTAGCATAGTACCTGGTTCTGATGTAGACATTGAGAAGATGTTGGTTATTATTGCTACAGAATCCCAGAAAGTTCTAAGTGCAAAGTGAGGTTGGTGGCCCACCTGCCTTTCCTAGGGCGAGAGAAAGAGTGGAGGGGTTCCTACCTACTCTGTCTGCTGACTGTGCTAAGCGTGTCTCCTCACAACAACCCTGCACACTAATTACTTCAAACACTCCCTATTTTACACATGCAGAAACTGAGTCCCAGGGGGAGAAGGGAAATGCATGAGACCACATGAGTTAGGAACCCACATCTCTCTTGATCTCTTCCCGGACAGGTTATGAGGGATCCCCCACCCCAGGAACAGCCTAAGATCTCAAGAAGAGGAAGAGGAAACCCACAAACAAACAGCTTTTCCAGGTTCATCTGCCCCCACCTTCCCGAGTCCTGGACTGGTGGGATCCAGAAGGAAGGGCCCAAACCACAGCCTCATAAACCTTCCCGAAAGCCCTCATAAACACCAGGCCCGGCTGGTGCCACGTCTGGTGCTGCAAAAAGCAAAATGTCTAGTTGTAAAGTAATCTTCATTAAAAAAGGAGAGAAAAGAAGAAAACACAGTAATGGCCTCTAGGAAACAAGGAAAAGGAGCCCAAGTTCCTATGACTGCAAAGGGAAGTGGGGGCTTCAGCCCCAGCAGACACCAACTGAAAGGCACCAAGCTCAGGGAGCCTGAGGTGGATGGGAGTGGAAAATGGAAATGAAGAATAGAGCTGCTGCTGCTGCTGCTGCTGCTGGTGTTGGAGATGGTGATGGTGATGGTGATGCTGGTGCTGATGGTGATAATAATGGTGATGGTGATGGTAATGGTGATCCTGGTGCTGCTAATAATGATGTTGATGCTGCTGATAGTGATGGTGGTGGTGATAGTGATGGTGATGGTGATGGTGCTGGGCTGGTGGTGATGGTGATGGTGCTGGTGATGGTGATGCTAGTGATAGTGATGGTGCTGGTGATGATGCTGGTGATGGTGCTGGTGGTGATGCTGGTGATGGTGGTGATGATGCTGGTGATGGTGATGGTGCTGGTGGTGTGGTGGTGGTGATGGTGGTGGTGATGCTGGTGATGGTGGTGATAATGCTGGTGATGGTGACGGTGCTGGTGGTGTGGTGGTGGTGATGGTGGTGATAATGCTGGTGATGGTGACGGTGCTGGTGGTGTGGTGGTGGTGATGGTGGTGATGCTGGTGATAGTGATGGTGATGATGCTGGTGGTGGTGGTGATGTTGGTGATGGTGCTGGTGGTGATAGTGACGGTGATAGTGATGCTGGTGATGGTGATGGTGCTAGTGGTGATGGTGCTGGTGCTGGTGATAGTGATGCTGGTGATAGTGAGGGTGATGGTGCTGGTGGTGGTGATGCTGGGGACAATGATGGTGATGATGCTGGTGGTGATGGTGATAGTGATGGTGTTGGTGTTTGTGATGCTGGTGATGGTGATGGTGCTGATGGTGGTGATGCTGCTGGTGGTGGTGATGCTGGTGCTGGTGATGGTGCTAGTAGTGATGCTGGTGCTGGTGGTAATGGTGATGGTGGTGATGATGCTGGTGATGATGGTGCTGGTGGTGTGGTGGTGATGCTGGTGATAGTGATGGTGGTGGTGGTGATGATGCTGGTGGTGGGGAAGCTGGTGATAGTGACAGTGATGGTGCTGGTGGTGGTGATACTGGTTATGGTGCTGGTGGTGCTGCTGGTGCTGCTGGTGATGGTGATGGTGCTGGTGGTGATGGTGATGGTGGTGATGGTTCTGTTGCTGGTGGTTATTGTGCTGCTGCTGGTGATGGTGATGGTGGTGGTGATAATGATGATGGTGATGGTGCTAGTGGTGATGGTGATGGTGCTGGTGATGGTGATGCTGGTGATGGTGATGGTGATGGTACTGGTGGTGATAGTGATGGTGATGGTGCTGGGTGGTGATGGTGATGGTGCTGGTGGTGGTGATGGTACTGATGGTAGTGGTGATGGTGATGGTGATACTGATGATGGTGATGGTGATGGTGATGCTGGTGATGGTGATGGTACTGGTGGTGATGGCGTGGTGTTGATGGTGACACTACTGGTGCATGTGCTGGTGATGGTGATGCTGATGATAGTGACGATGTTGGTGGTGATGGCACTGCTGCTGATACTGGTGGTGTTGATGTTGGTGCTTGTGGTGATGCTGGTGATAGTGACGATGGCGGTGATGGTAATGGTGATGATGATGGTAATGGTGATGCTGTGGGGTTGATGGTGATACTGCTGGTGCATGTACTGGTGATGGTGCTGCTGGTGATACTGATGATGTTGCTGGTGATGGCGCTTCTGCTAGTACTGGTGGTGATGGTGATGGTGCTGCTGGTGGTGATGCTGGTGATAGTGAAGATGATGGTGATGGTAATGGTGATGGTGATGGTGACAGTGCTGGTGGTGATGGTGATGGTGATGACAGCACTGAAGTAGCTTCTGTGAGACCTACATTCATGCCCACCCCCTTGAAGGCACCTCTTAACAGTCTCCAGGTTTCCAGGTTAGGAATCCTATTGTATAGATGTAGAAACTGAGGTCAAGGACAGCAGGAACTCTCATCCTGAGTTCAGGCCTGCTGCCTGCTCTGTGACCCCACATTGCTGCTCTTGTGAGCCTGAGGAGAGATAGTGGCAGCCAGGCCCCCATGCTAAGGAATTGCCAAGGCTTGGGAGGTAGGCGTGGCTATGGGATCTTAGGTGGGGGCCTGCACATCCTAGAGTCTCTGTTTGTCATCTGTACATTGGGGATGTTCACTCTTACCTCACCTGGGGAGGAGGAAATGAGCTAAGAGATGGACAGGGCCTGAGGGTCTGGTGTGACCTAGGGGGTCTGTAAATGGGACCTATGGAAACCCAGGGTGGGACACTTAGAATCAGGATGCAGTGAGGCTCCCAGGCCCAGGGGACAGGAGGATGTTTTTGGGTGGGGACAGATGTCGCCAACTTAGTGCTGGCATAAACCACCTTTGCAATCTTCAGCCCCTGAACAAGGCAGCCCTGCTCAGCAGCGAGTCTCCCAACCTTGACAACTTGCCCCCTTCCTTCCCTTCTTCAATCTTTCCATTCCCAGGCTTATCTCTTCCCTCAGTGCCTCTCCTTCTCCCTCTGCCACCCCATCGGCTTTTGTCTCCCAGGCTCTGGCTTCTCCATCTTTACTCAGTGCTAGCAATCTCTTTTGCTCTCTCTCCCCAGGTATGGGAGACTATTGTCCCACCTGCTCTCAGAGGCTGTCTCTGCCTTTCCTCCATTTAAGACAACACTGCCCCTGCCTCTCCTTGCTCTCTCTGGGGCCCTGTGGAGGACTTGGACTCTGCCCCATCCTTAGCTGCTTTGGGAAGCCTTCCTTTGGTCTCCAGCCCAAAGCCCTAGGAAGCTCCCTTTAAGTGAAGAGGGACTCCTGCCTCCCACACATCCCTTCATAGAGCTCTACCCCATCTCCAGGGAGGGTTCAGCATGGAACCATCCCTGCTGCAGCACCTCCACCGAGCTTTTTGCACATCTGTCCCCCCTCCAGCAGGACAGGGCCAAGGGACCACACCTTGCTATCTTCTTCTCTGCCCAGTGCAGGCACTTAGGAAGGCATGTTTGCATGCATGAGCCTCTCCAGGAAATGAGCCCCTGACACAGGGGCTTCCGAGGTGGAGACCGTGCCAGCTCTGCTTTTGTCTTATCACGTGTAACATGGAATCATAGAACTTACTCACAGGGCTGCTGAGAGACCCAAATGAGTTCATAAATATAAAGCATTTGCAGCGGTTCTTGGCACATTGTAAATAAGCATAAGAGTGTAATACAAGTGTTTGCTACTGTCTTTTCTGGTGGTGGTGGTGGTGTTACTGGTGGTGGTGGTGTTACTGGCAGTGGTGGCAGTTGTTACTGGTGGTGGTGGTGGTGGTACTGGCGGTGATGGCAGCTGTTATTGGTGTTGGTGGTATTATTGGTAGTGGTGGCAGGTGTTATTGGTGGTGGTGTTATTGATGGTAGTGGTAGTGGTGTTATTGGTGGTGGTGGTGGTGTTATTGGTGGTGATAGTGGTAGTGGTGTTAGTGGTGGTGGTATTGGTGGTGGTGTTGTTGGAGGTGGTGTTATTGGTGGTGGTGGTAGTGATGTTATTGGTGGTAATGGTAGTGGTTTTATTGGTGGTGGTGGTGGTGTTATTGGTGTGGTAGTGGTGATGGTGATGGTGTTATTGGTAGTGGTGATGGTGTTATTGGTGGTGGTGGTGGTGTTATTGGTGGTGGTGGCATTGTTATTGGTAGTGGTGATGATGTTATTGGTGGTGATGATTGTGTTATTGGTAGTGGTGGTGGTGGTGCTATTGGTGGTGGTGTTATTGGTGGTGGTGGTGGTGATACTATTGGTGGTGATGGTGGTGTTATTGGGGTAGTGGTAGTGGTGTTATTGGTGGTGGTGGTAGCATCACCGGTAGTGGTGATGGTGTTACTGGTGGTGGTGGTGGTAGTGGTGATGGTGTTATTGGTGGTGATGGTGGTAGTGGTGATGGTGTTATTGGTGGTGGTGGTGGTAGTGGTGATGGTGTTATTGGTGGTGGTGGTGGTAGTGGTGATGGTGTTATTGGTGGTGGTGGTGGTAGTGGTGATGGTGTTATTGGTGGTGGTGGTGGTAGTGGTGATGGTGTTATTGGTGGTGGTGTTATTGTTGTTGTTGTTGGTATTACTGGTGGTGATGGTGGTGGTATTATTGGTAGTGGTAGTGGTGTTATTGGTGGTGGTGGTGAAGTTATTGTTGTTAGTAGTGTTATTGGGGTAGTGGTGATGGTGTTATTGGTGGTGGTGTTATTGGTGGTGGTGGTGGTGTTATTGGTGTGGTGGTGGTATTATTGGGGTAGTGGTAGTGGTGTTATTGGTGGTGGTGGTAGCATCACTGGTAGTGGTGATGGTGTTATTGGTGGTGGTGGTGGTGTTGGTAGTGGTGATGGTGTTATTGGTGGTGATGGTGGTGGTGTTATTGGTAGTGGTAGTGGTGTTATTGGTGGTGGTGGTGATGTTATTGTTGTTGGTGGTGTTATTGGGGTGGTGGTGATGGTATTATTGGTGATGGTGGTGGTAGTGGTGATGGTATTATTGGTGGTGGCATGATTGGTGGTGGTGGTGTTATTGTTGTTGTTGGTGGTGTTATTGGAGTAGTAGTGATGGTGTTATAGGTGGTGGTAGCAGTGTTATTGGTAGTGGTGATGGTGTTATTGGTGGTGGTATTATTGGTGGTGGTGGTGGTGGTGTGATTGGTGGTGGTGGTGTTATCGGTAGTGGTAATGGTGCTACTGGTGGTAGTGGTGTTATTGGTAGTGATGATGGTGTCATTGGTGGTGATGGTGGTGTTATTGGTGGTGGTAGTGGTGTTATTGGTGGTGATGGTGGTGGTGTTATTGGGGTAGTGGTAGTGGTGTTATTGGTGATGGCCATGGTGTTATTGGTAGTGGTAATGGTGTTATTGGTGGTGATGGTGTTATTGTGGTGATGATGGTGTTATTGGTGGTGGTGGTGTTATTGGTGGTGGGGGTGCTGTTATTGGTGGTGGTAGTGGTGTTATTGGTGGTGATGGTGGTGGTGTTATTGGTGGTGGTGGTGGTGTTATTGATGGTGGTGATGCTGTTACTGGTGGTGGTGTTATTGGTGGTGGTAGTGGTGTTATTGCTGGAGGTGTTATTGTTGGTAGTGTTACTGGTGGTGATGGTGGTGGTGTTATTGGTAGTGGTAATGGTGTTATTGGTGGTGGTGGTGTTATTGGCAGTGGCGATGGTGTATTGGTAATGGTAGTGGTGTTATTGGTGATGGTGGTGGTGTTATTGGTGGTGGTGTTACTGGAAGTGGTGATGGTGTTATTGGTGATGGCAGTGTTATTGATGGTGATGCTGGTGGTGTTATTGGCGGTGTTGGTGGTGTTATTGGTAGTGATGGTGGTGGTGTTATTGGTGGTGGTGGTGGTGGTTGGTAGTGGTGGTGGTATTATTGGTAGTGGTAGTGGTGTTATTGGTGGTGGTGGTCATGTTATTGGTAGTGGTGGTGTTATTGGGGCAGTGGTAGTGGTGTTATTGGTGGTGGTGGTGGTAGTAGTGTTATTGGGAAAGTAGTAGTGGTGTTATTGGTAGTGGTGATGGTGTTATTGGTGGTGGTAGTGGTGTTATTGGTGGTGATGGTGGTGGTGTTATTGGTAGTGATAGTGGTGTTATTGGTGGTGGTGGTCATGTTATTGGTAGTGGTGGTGTTATTGGGGCAGTGGTAGTGGTGTTATTGGTGGTGGTGGTTATGTTATTGGTGGTGGTGGTGGTAGTGGTATTATTGGGGAAGTGGTAGTGGTGTTATTGGTGGTGGTGATGGTGTTATTGGTGGTGGTGGTCTTACTGGTAGTGGTGATGGTGTTATTGTTGGTGGTAGTGGTGTAATTGGTGGCAATGGTGGTGGTGTTATTGGTAGTGGTGATGGTGTTATCGGTAGTGGTGATGGTGTTATTGGTGGCGGTGGTGATGTTATTGTTGGTGGTAGTGGTGTAATTGGTGGCAATGGTGGTGGCATTATTGGTGGTGGTGGTGTTGGTGTTATTGGTGGTATTATTCCAGCCTTCTTTCTGTCCCCAGCTTCACTTCCAATCTTAACTTCTTCTCTCCAACCCTGAAAATGCAGGATCTTCCACAAATGCAGAATTTTCACAGTGGGCTGATTTCTTTAAGGAACTGGGATAAAAATAATAACGTGAGTAACCATAGTGTGAGTAGCTGCTGTTTATTGAGTGGTTACTGCATGCCTGACGCTGCACCAGTGCCCCTCTCAAATGGTCTCATGTCATACAACCAGGAGCCACCACCATCCCCTCCCATTCCCAGGTAAAGACAGACCCAGAGAGGCGCAGCGACTTTCCTGAGCCCACAGAGGAGCAGGGCTCTGGCTGAACGGCATGTTCTGTCTGAACTCATGGGAGGATTCTGCTGCCTCGAGTCATCGGGTAGTGTTGGGCAAATCACTTTCCCTTTATGGGCCTCAGTTTCCTCATGTGTAAGATGAAGTGCCAGTGCCTGCAGGTCCTGGGATATGACAAAGGCCATGCTCCAGTTAAGCTTTGATGACTGGGCTGAGGTTGAGGGTTCAAGTGTGACCTGCCTGGAGAGGGTTAGGTGCAGAAGCCCTGAGGGCTTCATGAACTGGCCTAGGGAGCTGGGTCCTCTCCTCACGGGGTGCCTGTATACATGTGAGGACCTATGTGATATGCAGGGATGCTCATGTGGGTGCACGGATGTAGAATGTACATCCATCCCAACACTTGGAGGTGCAGAGATAATCGGCTTCAGCATCGCTCGGTTGTGGAGGGAACAAGGGGTTAGCAAGGCTGACCAGAAAGCTCCTGAGACCTGGGTGGCATTGCCACCAGCTGGGTCCCTGGGCTCCTCAAGGGGTCTGAGGAGGGCAGAGGCAGATCGATGACAGAACCAGAGGCTCAGAGCCCAGCAAATGCGGCCCCAGACTCTGCAGTTGGAGCAACTGAGGTCAAGAGCAGAGCGGGGCCTCTGACTTCCAGCCCAGTCCTGCCAGCTCCCCCCCACCCCCTCAGCGGCTCTAGTAATAGTAGTAATAAAAATCATACTACCCCTAATCATTATGGTAATAATAGCTACCCTGATTGAGCCCCTTCTCTGTGCCAGACACCTGCTTGATGTCTTACAAACATGATCTCATTCACCCCCATGACAGCGCCCTGGAGAGGGAATCATTTCACCAGCCTCCCTGTAAAGACGGGAAACACAGGCTCCAAGATTTGCCCCAGCTCACCCGGCTGTGGGTGGCAGGGCTGGTTTCGCACCTGGGTCTGACTCCAGTCCATACTCTTTTTAAGACACTGGACCAACTCATACAGGACCTGTTCTGACTGATTATCTGATGATTCTGTGTCCCTCTCAAGCTTGGCACAGATCTGGGCACATTTCGGCAGGGGTCACTCTGCGAACTGGAGTTGGACAGGCCTGGGCTCAAATCCTGATGCCCTGTAAATGACAGGGTGCCTGTATACATGCGAGGACTTACCTGACATGCAGGGATGAGGCTCGTGTGGGTGCACGGATATAGTATGTGGTTATTTGGTTGATTAAGAGGTTGGTGCAGCGCCCCCACCCATCCCCCATGAGGGTAAACATTGACTAATTTCTCCAGGCCTGGAGATCCCTCACATTTAGCCATAAACCCATTTGTATTTCAGAGCCTTCCTGCCTGCATGCCTGGAATCTCCATTTTCTCTGCCTGGAATCTCTGCTATTTTCCCACCTGGTTGTTTTCTGCTCATTCTCTCAGACAGTTCTCCAGGAAGCCTCGCCTGATTCCCTAGGCTGAGTTAGACATGCCCCCCTTCCTTTGCTGGCCCCATAGCACCTTTAACATCTCTCTCTTCCTGGTAATTGCCAATTACACGTCTGTCTGGAGTACTGTGAGGTCCCTGAGGGCAGGGAGGGTGTCATATTTGTCTCATGTCCCCAGCACTGTGCTGCACTTAGAAGGTACTCTGAAATGGCTGCAGAGTGAATGAACTAATAAGCAAATGAATGAATCAACAAATGAATGAGTGATGGGAGAACCAGCGCAAGGTGCCCTCCTATCCTGCCTTATTCTGGGTCACAGACATGGATGACAAGATCCCTCTCCCATCCCTACTCCTTCGCCTAACACGTCCCCATCAACCACCATAACCCACCTCTTCTCAGCATTTAAATTTGCCTGTTGTCTTTGCAGATGATGCTGCCAAATCTGCCTCCAACCCACCCCCGCCCTCTTTCCTCTTCTTTGTTTTGGTCCTGCATCTAGAAGGTCAAGACAACAGTGACCTCTGGACTCCAGCCCCTGGCTAAGGATGCAATCTACCTGCCCACGGGCCAGTGTGACTCAAGATGTCAAAGGATGGTGATCACTGAGAGACCAAAGAGTTCCTCCGAATTTGCCTGGATTTTCATACCACTTGTTTGTTCACTGTGTACCTACAGCAACCTGGCTGCAGAAATCTACATTATCCTTATTCTGAGAACCCCCCCAAAATACTACCACCAAAGTAAAAACCAAATTTATCCCGAATTGACATATGCTCCCTAACCCCAGCCCAACTCCATACTCCTCTCTGTCAAGGAAGCAAAATATATTTCCTTTGCTTTAGATACCAGCATGTAGGCTTGTGGACTTCCAAATGCTGTCTTCCAAGAACTTGGAGTTTAAACACGATCCCTTGGGTGATATGTCCAAAGAAGTTCTCACTGAAATTCCCCGCATCGTAAAATGTCAGGATGTCTGCGGTCTTTATTTATAGACAGATTGCTTTTCAACTTTTCTCACTCCAACATTTCAATGTGTTATTCCTGAAGATAAATGCACATTATGATTTCATAATAGAAATTGCATTTCTCCCTTGTGTCACCTCTAAGCATGTATATACATAAATATGGCACATTGCCTCCGACAGTAATTTAAAAGGCACTTTGGAGAACATATTGATCATGACCAGAGTACGGAGCTGGCATGGTCTAGATTTCGTCGAGTCTGCCTCCTCCCCACCCCCGCTCTCTTTCCTCTTCTTTGTTTGGACTCCGAGGCTCAGGAACTTATGATTTCCATTTATGTTTGTATATCAGGGATGTTTGTTTATAAGCATCATGGGGTTTAGGAGAGAGGGAAAAAGTGAAATTTTATAACTCCAAAGTGTAAACAAGGAAGGAAAATGTAACTTCCCACCAGAGTGGGTTCCCTGGAGACAGGAATTCTCCATGTCACTCCCAGACAAACTTGAGATCTTGTGTGGTGAAAGCTGTGCACAGCTGCCCAAGCCACTTGGGGATGTGGCTGTCTTTCAGCTCAGCATGGTGTGCTCCGAGCATCCCCTGGGGCTGGCCCAGTATCCTCCTCTCGACTCCTTCATCTGCCTCCTGGAGACCTCAGGCTCACCTTGGAACATACACCTCCTCTGAGCCCTTTGAGCCACTCGCCATCATTTGTGGAAACTGCTAGAAGCTCATCTCTTCTAGGAAGTTTCCATGACTACTCAGAGCTACATCCCAGTATCCCACTTTCCCCCTGGTACCATCTACCCTCTGCCCATTTTAATGATGATTTATCTCTGGGCTGCTTTTAAAGATGAGATTATTCTGGGTCAGGTACCTTGATGTGTTGGAGGAAACCAAACTGAAATCGATTAAGCATCTGCAACACACCAGGCAAGTTCCTTTAATCCATCTCATTTAGCCACTGCAACAGTCTTGAAGGGCAGTGTTTTATTCCCCCATTTTATAGAAGACCAAATGAGGCACACAAATGGTGAGTTACCCATCCCTTTAGAAGATCTTGAGCCACTAAGTGAAAGAGCCTTGATTAAAATCTTCAAATCCCACTCCCTCTGACATTTCCTAAAGGTGATGGGGCTAGGGTTTAGGGTTGGAGGTCAGGTTTTCAAACTATCAATTACTTTTCCAATCAAGATGGATAGTCCCATGGCTGTGCACTGATGGCAACCATGGCAAGTGTCCTGCAATGTTCACCTCTGGTCGTAAGAGACCCAAGCTGGAGTAAGCTTAGTTAGTTAGCTTTTTTTTTTTTTTTTTTAGACAGAGTATCGCTCTATTGCCCAGGCTGAAGTGCCCACTGCAACCTCTGTCTCCTAGGTTCAAGCAATTCTTGTGTCTCAGCCTCCCAAGTAGCTGGAATTACAGGTGCCTGCCACCACACCCAGCTAATTTTTGTATTGTTAGTAAAGACAGGGTTGGGTTTTATCATGTTGGCCAGGCTGGTCTCAAACTCTTGGTCCCAAGTGGTCTGCCCACCTTAGCTTCCCAAAGTGCTAAGATTACGGGCGGGAGCCACCACACCCGGTCCTTGGAGTGAGCTTAGCTCTGTTGGTACTCACACTCTTTGTCTTTTCTACTCTCTCTATTCCTCGCCGTCAGCCTTTTCTCTGCCCACTCCTTAAACATCACTATTCTCTACATTTGGTCTTGGGCCCCCTGTCTTTGTTCTCTTTCCACTCTTCCTCAGCTCTCCCCCATCTCCTACCAGTTACAAGGACCATTTTTCTCTTGGCAACTTTGCAACCTTCACCACAGCTCAGATCTCTCTCCTGCCTAACTGCCTACTGGACATCTCTGTTGGGATGTCTTGTAGGCCTCTGAAATGTAATATGGCAACTATTGAACAAAACATTCCACCCTCTCAGTGAGAGTTCTGTCACCCACCCAGGTCGCTAAAGCCAGAGACCCCAGCCATCGTACTCCTCCTCTTTGTTCTCCCATCCATTGATTCATGCCAGGTCCTGCATCCTCTGCATCCTTCACACCTCCCTTCTCTCTGTGTGTCCTCTTTTTCTGTGTTAGTTCAGACCAACACTCGTTCAGACCTGAGTCTCGTGGCTGTAGCCGCCTGACTCATCTTCTAGGCCCCACTCTTGCCCCTTTCAGCCCATTTTGCATATGACAGCCAGAGCGGGGCCTTATCGAGCAGAAAGCAGAACATGTCATGCTCTTGTTTAGAACCCATCATGGCGCCCATTCATGGCCAGTCGGGGCATCTGCATTGTGTTTCCCCACTCACGTCAGGCCTATGTAATAGGCATTCAGTAAATCATTGCCAAAAGATTTTTCTCCCCATTCTCCTTGGGTCTGTTCTCAAGGCTTGGTGCCTGCTAACTTTTCCTTCCAGAGCTTCCATGACCCATTCCGCTTCAGCGTCTCAGTCCTGCCTTGGAGCCAAGACCTGGGGGCTGAGCTGGCCTTTGCCTCTGCCATTAGTTGTCTTCCCCTCTCAATTTCATGGTAATTCCTGTTAAAATTACAAATTTATTTATAGTTTTTTTTTCCATTCTTTTTTTTTCCCCACCCGGCAATTTTTACGGCTCATCGACCGTAACAAATTCTACTTCATAAAGCAAAGGCGCGTCTTATTATTACCTTATGGAAATAGACGGCAGCAGCTGGCTCCTATTCCCGGCCGGCGTGTTGTCTCCGCGAATCCGTAATGGTTTCAATCAATACCCCTGTGGGATTTGTTCCGCTCTTTGAGGACGAGAACATTTAGACCTGAAAGTGGTGTTTCTGCCTCCGAGCCAGTTGGCAGAGATGCCCCACCCAGAGGCCTTGGATTTTGGGGGTTGCCCAGTGAGAAGATTCCTGCAGGGAAATCCTGGTGTTTCTATTTTGTCCACTAATAAAGAGGTCACTCTTGTGCACAATATGTATGGAAGGCACTCAGTAAATACTATTATGGTAACCATATGAGGTGGGTGCTAACTGTGATCCCATTTTCTGAGTGGGGAAAGTGGGACTTAGAGAGAGCTTGGGCATCTCTAAGGGGCTTGCTCCTCCAGGCCCAAGCAAGAGGGCAGGAGGCTCTGAGGGTGCCCTGGGCTCCCTTTCCCACTGCAAACCTTTCCTAGACTCTACTGTGAGGACCATTAAGTCATTCCCTCATTCATTAGTTCGTTCATTCATTCATTCATTCAATACAAATGGACTAGCATTTACTGAGTACTGTCACTATAGCAGATGTTTGGATTCTGAGACAATTCAGCCGTGGATGAAAGGGGTGGATGTTATCTCCTTCCCCATCAGATCAGAGGGCATCTTTTTAAATTATAATGGTACTACTAATAATCTGGAGGAAAAGAATTCTGAGAAGTCAAAGATGAAGACAAAGGGGAAGAGAAAGAGCACTAAGACCAGGCACTCTGGCAATTGATCCCAGTGTGTGATCTTGTGTTATCTTCTTGACCCCACAGATGCTAGGGTCAAGGGGCTTAGGAACACAGACTCCAAGTGCCTGAGTGTGAACCCCAGCCCCTCCCACCCAGCTCTGTGACCTTGCTCAGGTAGTAACGCTCACTACACCTCGTTACTTCAAGGACAAAATGGGGGTGATACTAATACCCATC
The DNA here is from genome assembly GCF_047675955.1 of Chlorocebus sabaeus. Classification (NCBI taxonomy): domain Eukaryota; kingdom Metazoa; phylum Chordata; class Mammalia; order Primates; family Cercopithecidae; genus Chlorocebus; species Chlorocebus sabaeus. Next base: position 118,989,510 of record NC_132923.1, on the reverse strand, counting down.
TTTATCTTAGCACGAGGAATAAAAGAAAAATCATATAATTTGTGTACAGTACTTATTAAAAGCTCTCTGTAAATAGTATTCGTAACCACACACGGTAAGTACTATTTATTATCCCATTTTACAGGTGAGGAAAGTATGGCTCAGAGCATTCGTAACTTGCCTAAGAGAATGGAGCCAGCAGGGGCAGAGGTGAGATTCTGGAGTCGGCCCCAAGGTGTGCCTTCTCACCCATCACCTCCCGAGACCCTGCATTACCACCATCCCAAGCATCAGTTTAGTAATTAGCTTTGCCAGGGCAGGGCTGGCCTCACAGTCAGGAATTCCCACAGGGTAGAGGTATCTGCCCTAGAGGAGTTACAGTCTCCTAGAGTACAGGGCTATTAACAAGAGTTAATTCACTTTCAGCACAGCCCTGTGAACCTGTGAGCAAACCATAGTGGGTGGGCACAAAAGAGGAGGGAGCATTCCCTAGGCCAGGATTAGGAGGGAGGGGCCACAGGGAGATGAAAATCCTTGCATTTGAGATATGGGAAAGGAGGATCCAAGAAACTGATCCAACTGAACTCTTGTCATCATCAGCATCTCCGTGCTGCTGACCAGAGCGCACCCTACACATCAGTCAGGACTCCGCTCTGGAATCAGCTCCCCTAGAAATTTCCTGACCAGCTCAGACCCTGCTGGGGCCTGCACTCACCCTGGAATGTGCCTCCTCTGACGCTCATCCTTATCCTCAGATCTCCAGGATGAGCATCACCCTCGATGTGACCTTCCTCTTTGGGGCATAAAATTCCTCATACTCACTTTTAGAATCCCTTATATGTGTATGGTCTTCCTGTGGTGTGAACAGAAGTGTTATTAGAACAAAAGCAACTCAAGTGTGAATTATTAGATTGTTTTCATAATAAAAGATGTGATTTTTGTGCGAAGGTCTTTGCTCCAAGTTGGCCCCATTAACAGGTCCATTATTGGCTTTTCTAGGACTTGCAACTGAAGGTCAACACAAGGTAGTCGGGGCTTCTGTGATTGTTTTCATAATAAAAGATGTGATTTTTGTGCGAAGGTCTTTGCTCCAAGTTGGCCCCATTAACAGGTCCATTATTGGCTTTTCTAGGACTTGCAACTGAAGGTCAACACAAGGTAGTCGGGGCTTCTGTGAGTGGGAGCATGAGGCACCTCCTCCCGTCAGACTGGGTATAGGAGGCACGAGGGGTTAGGGTAGGAACTGCAAATCATCACTGGTGGGGACTCCACTGCTCTGTTGTTTCTCCCTGCCTCTGACCGCAGACCTGATTATATGTGGAAAGAAAAGTCATAATCATCAGAGATTGGCAAGTCATCCTATTGGTTGGGCACAGACATGGAAAGGACTAGCAGGGCACACCTCTTCCAGCCTTGCTGAGATGCCTTGAAGACAAGGAACTCACTACCCGCAGAGCAAGTCCATTCTTGAGCAGCGCCAACTCTCACACAGCTTTCCTTTGATGGAGTCTCAAGACGGCAACCCTGTGTCTTCAGCCCAGACGTCACAGTTCAGCTGTTGGAGGCTTGAGAGTAAGTGGAATCCTTCCTATCCACATCACTTGCTTGGCTATCCCAGTGTGACCTTCTAGATGCAGGACCAAAAGAAAGAAGAGGAAAGAGGCCAGGGGTGGGTTGGAGGCAGATTTAGTAGCATCATCTGCAAAGACAACAGGCAAATTTAAATGCTGAGAAGAGGTGGGTAAACATGGAGAAGACACACACTCAGGGCAAACACCACATAAAGGCGAAGGCAGGCAGGATGGTGCCTTTATGAGTCAAGCCATGCCAAAGAGTGCTGGCAAATCACCCAGTGAGAGACGTAGAACAGATTCTTCCTGTAGCACTCAGAAAGACCCAACCCTGCAGACATCTCAATCTCAGACTTCAAGCTTCCAGCACTGAGTCAATACATTTCTGACTGCTTAAGCTTCCCATCTGTGGGACCCTGTTACAGCAGCCTTGGCCGGTAAGACAGCTGCTAAGTGCAGAGCCAGGATTACACAGAGCTGGATGCTCTGATTTCAGTTCGGTGTGCTGAGATGTCCTTTCACTCACACCCAACCTTTCACTGAGGCCCAGTCAAAGGGAGGTGGAGTGAGGATGTGCTCAGCAAATGCTTGGAGGAGGCGGGGCGTGGAAGGATGGGGAACTGAATATCACCGTGACCCCCACCAGCCTTTCTAATTAGAGAGCAAAGCAGATCCAGGCAGGAGCCAGGATCAGGGGTGCAGCAGGACCGAGCTTCCACTCATGCAGGAGGATATGAGCCAGCTGAGAAAAGACCCTTATGCCCACTGAGTCCTGAACCTCTTTAAACCTCCAAGTGGTTAGGGATCAGCTCCAGGAGGAAGAACCGGCTGTGTCTGACAAAATTGACCGCCTTGGCAGCTGCCCGGACTGGGCTGGGCTGGGTTGAGCTAGGCGCAGGGGCAGAGAGGGATGGGGCTGGGTGAGCAGGGACAGGGAGCCCCCGCTGCCTGCGGGTTGCCATGGTAACCGTGATCTTCCTAGTATGAGCCAGAGGGGGCTGAGGTCTGAGGGGATTTAGTGAAGACAAGGGTGCACGTGCCGGGGGCTAGGATGGGGAAAGCCAGCGTTTACCGAGAGTTGAGCGTGTGCTGGACACGAAGCCAAACACCATCCTTAGCTTCCCTTGTTAAAAAAAAAACCCACAATAGCCCTTTGGGATGGGATTTTTTTTTCTCTCTCTCTTCTGCAGATGAGGAAACTGAGACGAAGGGAAGGGGAAAGTTCTGAGTCAGGTCAGACATCTGTTACGAGAAGGAGCCAGAATTTGAATCTGACCTCTCTGTCTCCAGAGTCCCTGCTCTTTCTTTCCACCCACCAGGCTGCCTCTGGGACTCAGCGAGTCTGTACTTTGAGGCAAGGAAAGGGACATTTATTTGAGCTTCCAGCCAGGCTTCAGGAGACAGGTACCTGGTAGTTGTCAAGCCCCTTCCACATTTTGGAGTAAACCAAAAAGTTTACTGGACGGTACAGCCTCCTTGCCTCCGAAGGCTGCCACCCTCCATCAGCCGTATTAGTCAGATGCAAGAGGATAAAGACATGGTGGAAACAAAGCACTAGACATTCCACATGGGCCGAGCCGGGGCTGCACTGTACGTGCCCAGGCAAACTGGAAGATTATGGGGAACAGGCAGAACTGGCATCAGACCAATCCTGACCAACTCTACTTTCTGCCAATGGTGATGATCCAAGAAGCCAAGGAGCAGGCTGGAGCTGGGATCTAGCCCCAACTCTGGGTTCAAGTCACAGACGAACACCACACAGGCCAGATCCTGCTGCACAGATGAGGAAAGTAAAGCACAGACAACTTGTCCAGGGATGCAATGACCACAGCCCCATCGCACAACAGGCAGAGGGGTGCATTCTGAGGTCCTTTCCAGCTCTCATTTTCTTTATGTGGTGTTTGCCCTGAGTGTGTGTCTTCTCCATGTTTACGTTTCTCCATTTTATGAGGGTCATGTCTGATTAGGCTTTACTTTGATGACCTCCTTTTAACTTGATTATCTCCGTAAAGACCCTATTTCCAAATAAGCTCACCTTTCTGAGGCACTGGGGGGTTAGGACTTGAACACGTGAATTTTAAGGGGATGGGATCGAACCTATAACACGAGGTGTGGCCCTGGGCAAGTCACTTCACCTGTTGGGTTCTAAGAAAGGGTCGCCTTGAAAGTGGGGGTAAAAATTGCCACATCCTCAGGGGATTGTAAGGACTGAATGAGACAATGTGTATAGGTTGGTTAGCCCAAAGCTAGCTGTAGTGGGGCTGGGAATCATAACTGCTGTGAATTTCTGCTTGAGGGAGGGGACCATGACCATTGACGCATTTACTCTCAATGGACGAAGTGAAAGGAAGGGTGGAAAGTGAACTCTCAGGCCTCTTAGGGTTTGTTGTTGTATGACCTGCCTCCTAGCAACCCCAATAGGGCTACACTTTCGCCATTCGTTCACCAACTCCATCAATCTATTTGACAAGTGCTGTGTGCATTTTATTTCATTTAATCGTTACAGAAGTATTAGGTTGGTGCAAAAGAAATCACAGTGTTGCCATAAAAATCGTGGCCAAAACTGCCATTACTTTTGCACCAACCTAATATTAATATTATTATTGCCAATTAACAGATGAGGAAATTGGGGCTTTGGGAGGTGGCATGGCCTGCTCTTAGTTCCACGGCACAAGGAATGGTGGGGGCTGGGCTCACCGGTTTGGCTGCGTGGATGTACACTCGACTGCAGGGGTATGTGCCTGGGGCAGCTTGGCCTTTTCTGGCCTTTTCTGTCCACATGGGCTCCACAGATCCTTTGAGCCAGAGCTGCCTGACCCCCTTTGCATCCCATCCCTGGAAGGAATTCACAGTAGTTATGATTACCAACCCCACTATAGCTAGCCTTGGGCTAACCAATCTATACACATTGTCTCATTCAGTCCTTACAACAATCCCCATGGGAACCCACACTCCCATGTTGTTGGCACTGGGTGCTGGAAGCCATTGGATTGCACCCCAGCACCCAGCCCTGGGTTATAATTTTTTGTATTTATGTCTTTCCTTTGCCTGTCATCAGGCTGCTTATCGGCACGCGGCGACGCATCACTCATACGTGTTAAATATATATACGTCCCTGTGTGTGTGTGTATGCCTTCCCGGTTCTATTTATGCAGTTCCTCGGAGGATTAATTTAGCCAAATAACTGAAGTTATTTAGGTAGCTGACATTCACACTGGAAAGAGAATGTGGGAGCAAAGTCAGCGAGGCACTGGCTCCGCTCCCAGACCCCCCGAGACTCAGTTTCCTTCAAATTAAGGCCTTGCGTGGTAGAAAGTGCAGGAGCTCAGCTAGTCAAAGGTTCTAACCCAGGCCCTATAATGGTGAGCTGTGGATGCTGGAAAAAGTCCAAAGCTGAGCCTCAGTTTGTTCAGCTAAAAAGAGGCCTTTTTTTTCTTATAGAGAACATGCAAGCTTTGATTGATTTAATGAATTTAAAGCTTTTTGTTCATTGTAGGCATTTATATGTTAGTGGCACTCTCTCCTCTTTATCTGTCTATGTCTGTGCCAAGTGATGCATAAGATGAAATGGAAATTCCTGGCCAGGCGGAGTGGCTTATGCCTTTAATCCGAGCACTTTGGGAGGCCGAGGCAGGTGGATCACGAAGTCATGAGTTTGAGACCAGCCTGGCCAATATGATGGAACACTATCTCTACTAAAGATACAAAAAATAGCCGGGCGTGGTGGGGCGTGCCTGTAGTCCCAGCTACTCAAGAGGCTGAGGTAGGAGAATCACTTGAATCCGGAAGGCAGAGGTTGCAGTGAGCCGAGATCGCGCCACTGCACTCCAACCTGGGTGACAGAATGAGACTCCACTTCAAAAAAAAAAAAAAAAAAGAAAAAAAGAAAAGAGAAAAAAAAAGATTCCCTGGGTTGGCACCTGAGGTCCTTGGCATTCTGATCCTTATTGATCTTCCTTTCTCTGGAATTGTTACTCTCACGTACCTGGACATGATATAATTCAGTTGGGATGGTTGATGCTGTTGATGCCCTTTTAAGTCTCTTCCTGGCACTCATCTTTCCTGTGTATGGTGACTCTACGGCTTCCACCAGCCAGCATACTGGAGGGCTTTCTCTGGTGGTCAGTTTCCAGTTCACATGCCAAAGGGCAGGCTGGAGGTGGGAGCAGCTTCCAAACAAAGCAGCCCCGAACCACCAAAGTAGGGAAATGGTACATCCACACTCCAGTCGTTCATTCATCGAATAACTCACAGGCCTGTTCTGTGCTCTCACCTACTGCTTCCCAGCAGGCTGGAACCCTGGTTGCCCCCTGCAGAAACCTGCTCCATAGCACTCTTAGTTGGCTTCCTTCTCTTCTCTTCCCTGTCTCCCTCCCTCATTCTCCTACAGGCGTGTCTGGAAGTCACTTCAAAATAAACTCTATGCACTCAAATCCTTGTCTTAGGGTGTCCTTTTGGAAAAGCCCAACCTAAGGCCACGTAGGATGGTGAGCGTTAATGGTCAGAACTCTGGGGTACACCCACCTGTCTTTGAAATCTGTTTCAAGAGTCAGCGAGAAATTATTTAGCCTTTCTGAGCCTCGGTTTCTTCATGTGTAAAGTAGGGGCAGTAATGACAGTACCTGCCCCAACAGAGACATGAGATGACCCACAGAGATAGACAGGGTCCTGTCCCTCTTTGGCTACTTACCCTACTTCGGTTTGTTCCAAAACTCCCTTCACCCAGTTCCCTTTGGGGATTCCATTATTTGTTGATTTGCACATGGTCTTTCTTCACATAGACTGTCCCCACCTCATTTAGATGATCAATGTTGTGAATGGGGGTCTCTGTCACTCTTGTTCACTGCTGTTTCTCAGAACCATGGACAGCGCCAAACCCACTCTACTTGCCGAGCATGGTCAGATCTCTCATTGCTCTCTCAGTGGCCCCCACGGGTGCGTTACCCATTCTTGGCTCTAATTTTGCTCTAGCACTTCCTAGCACCTTGGATTCCTGTTCTATCCAACTCTATTCATTATTTATAGCTCAGAAAGTGATCCCACGCTTGGTCATGGCTGACTGGATCTGGGATCAAGGCCTAAACCAAAAGCATCTGCCTGTAGGCTAATGGGAAGCCTGTGAGTTGGCTTGGGGTGGAGGCTCAACCCCAACCTAGCAACAACAAATCATTGGTATTGAGCACATTCTGCACACCAGGCACGGCACTGAGCACTCCACCACACAACCTCCCTAACTCACAGCTGTCCTTTAAGGCTGGTGCTGTTATTATCATGCCTCATTTCATAGATGCAAAAACAGACTTGGGGAGGTTACACAACTTGCCTGATGTTAGGATTTGAATCAGATCTGTCTGACTCCAGAGCAGTCACTAGGAATGCCTCCTTATCTTCTCCTTTGGGGTGGTAAATAACTAAAGCTCTCCAATCCTCCTTCTTGAACCATGAAGTTCTTAGTGCCCCTGCCCACAAATGTGTGTGGTGCGTGTGTGTGTGTGTGTGTGTGCATGAAAGAGAGAGAGAGAGAGAGACTTAGGGAATGGGGAAGGGCAGATGTGGCCAAAAAGTGTGGTGAGAAGGCTGGAAGCTGAAGCCAGAGATGAATAGATGTCTTAAGAGCAGAGACCAAGAGCTGAGAAAAGAGGAGCAGCAGAAAGGAAAGACCTGAGCTATGGGGATGGTGCCTGGGGGGATGGTCCAAGCCTTGCCCCATGACTGTGACCTTTTGATCTCTCACTGGGTACCCAGCGAGTGCCAGGCACCAACACTGAGCAAAGCTCCCATTCTCCATGAGGCCTGGCCCAGCAGTAGCTGGGATGGTTTCCCATCCCCCGAGGAACCCCAGAGCATATATTCTCTGCTATTTGAGTAGCCAGCCATGTGGCTACTCCCAATATCACCATCACACTGCACTCTTCCCTGACATCATCCCAACAATGGGTACCTCCATCCCCCGACCTTGTGACATCATTTCATAGATGTCTTCTCCATACCACTCATATCACCTGCATCAGCACCATCTTTCATTTCTTCCTTCATCTGGCAAATATGTATGGAGCCTCTATTATGTGCCAGGTACTCTTCTAGCCACTGGGGACACAGCAGTGAACAAAATCAAGTGTCAGCTCTCGGAGTCTTCCATTCATCCCATTTATCATCCTCACCACTCCCTCCATGACCTTGGCTGCCAGCACTGTTACCGTCACTCTAATATCATCAACCATTGTTTCCTGAGCACTTTGCTTGGAGCTGAGCACATAAAAAAGTTACCCTATCTTTGCAGCCCATGTTCTGCTTCCTATCTTATCATCAGCACAGAGGGAAATCCCTCCTTACAGAGACATGCCTCCAGTTTTCCCTCAGAGTGTAGCCCCCCAAAGCCTAATGGGTGGAAGAGGGCTGTCTGGCCTGCTTGGAAATTTTCTTTTCGTGTAAAAAGGAGCTGATGCTTCATCCCAGAGACAGCTGCATTTCCCCAGAGCAGGAAATGAAATAACACAAAGACTGTGGTTCTCCCAAATGAAAAAAAGTGCCCATGAGATGCCAAAAAGGGACTCAGGAGAACACTGTGGCTTGTGCTGGGCTCTGGCAGCCTCTGCCCACAAGAAGCATCTCAGCAAGATCCTCTTAAAGAGTAACTGACAGGGCAATAAGGGAGCATGGGTTGGGGGGAACAGATCATCTTTAATTCTCTGACTGCAAATGAGCTCATCTATTCACCCACGTGGCTCGTTTCCCCTCCTCCCCCTGCCCAGCATCTGGCTTCCTTCTAACCTGGCACTCCGTATTACAGAGGGCTCCATTAGCCCCCAGGGCTGGGATTTATTTAAATGGTGAGTGAGCTGTGTGGCCAAAGCCGGTGTTAAGCAATGTTTATTACAATCAATAAATCATGGTCTCGTATCTGATCCAGAGACGGAAATAGCTCGCAAGCCCAGGATGCAAGGGAGAGTGAGGTGAGCACAGCCCGAGATAAGACAGACTCAGTTGAGGTCAGTCTCTCCACCCTGGGGCTGGGTGCTCTAGAGCTCTGGTCTCCTCTCCTGACATTTCCTCTCCCAACTACCCCTTTGAGAAACCTCCCCCAGGGTCTGCCTTGTCTCCACATGAGAGAAGGTTGACCTGGGAGCAGAAGCATGGCTTGGAGAGCCAAGTGGGCTCATCAAGAGGAACAGGATCTGGGTGAGAAAATTGCCGGGTCTCCTTTGGTGACTTCTTTCCTGGTGGGTGGAAGGGTAGCTCCATATCCTGCCACTCTGGAAAGGAAGCAGGGTAGTTAGGAGACAACTTGAAATGCCCAAATCTGCAAGTCTGCAGCTTGGAAGGAGAGGAGCACTAAGGAGATGTAGATTCATTTAGTTTTAAGAGCACAGTTTTGGTATCACCAAGAGCCAGCCGGGTTCAAATCCCAGATTCACCACTTCCTTCCATTAGTTACCTAACCTCTCTGTGTAAACTGGAGGAAAGAATATGGCCTTCTTTATAGGGTTATTTAGGAGAAATGCAAGGAGTTAATGTGGATAGGAGTACTTCACACCAGGGCTGGCATGTGGTTTCTGCTTAATAAATGGCACTTGCTGTGGTAGGCTGAATATGGCCCCCCCAATGTCCTTGTCCTAACTCCCGGAACCTGCAAATGTCACTTTTATGGCAAAGGGGACTCTGCAGAATCATGAAGGATCTTGGGATGGGGACATTATCCTGGATTATTCCAGTGGGCTCTGTGTAGTCACAATGGGCCCTGGAAGAGAACACAAGATAATAGAGAATTCAGTGTGAGAAGAATGCCATGCAACAAGAGAGGCAGAGGCAGAGAGAGAAGATGCCATGCTGATGGCTTCGAAAATGGAAAAGGGGTCCTGAATCAAAGAATACAAGTGGATTCTAGGAGATAGGAAAGTCAGGAAACAGGCTTTGCTCTGGAGCCTCCAGCAAAAACCAGCCCTGTGAACACTGTGGTGTTAGCATGTAAGCCCCACGTCAAACGTTTGGCTTCTAGAACTGCGGGAAAAGCAATTTGTGTTGATTTAGCCAGTGAGTTTGTGATAATTTTAAAAGGATCAAGATGGAAAGTAATATATCTAGGAAGACCATGATGCTGATGATGCCAGAGCCAGCTTCTCAGATGTCTCCCAGAATCCCTCAGGTCATACATGGAACCCCATCCATCTTCTTGGAAGGAGGAAACTAGGTTAGAGAACGTTCTACATGTGCCTACTTGGCATTACCAGCTCAGAGAAGTGGGAATGTGGAGCTTCACACAGATTTCTGATGTCCATGTAGGTGGTGGTCAAACCCTTTGTGGTCCCAGTCTTGTGGGTCACCACAAGCTCATCAAGCAGAGCTTAATTCATGGAGTTTGTTTAGTCAACAGACGCCTTTGCACTGGCTGAGAGTTGGCCAGCTGATGCATAGAGAGGGAGGAAGGGCAAGAGCAACTTCTAGGGGAACCTAAATGTGCAGGTGATTAGAAGTGAGGACTTGGCAGAATGGCTTGATAACAGGGTGAGGTAGTAGACCCCTTACCTGGGTCGAAAGTCAGGGCAAGCCTTCCTTGGTGAAGAGACATCCGAGCTGGTCCAGGGTCCCTTACAATGCCCCTGGCTAGGAGTAGGATTGGCCCTAGGCCTGAAGGTCTGGGGCAACCTACAACAGCATCTGTGAGCAAAAACCACCCAGGGAGATGGACTAAGGGACGGTGACAGTGGGAAGTTGCTCTTCCTTCAAATCATGTTCTTCTTTGGACAGAAGCATGGGCTCGATCTCAGGATCTACTCTGATAAGGGAGGGGCTCCTACTCCCAAGTGAGACAGATGAGCCACCCCCAGCAGTGACTCAGGCTGCTTGAAGCAGTAGGTGGCAGTTTCCTTTTCCTTTGTCTTTTTCCTAGGCAGGGCTGCCAGCTCTCCCGGAGGCTCCTTGCCTGTTCCAGAAAGACTGACGGGAGGAGTGGGAGATGGAGAGTGATGTTGAAGATGGGTGCTGGAACTGCCTCAGGGGAGATGCTGGGGAAGACAGGGATGAGGTGTCACCAGCATGGATGATTCTGGGGTCTCCCCTGGTGGTTCTCTAATGCTGACGCCTGAACTAGATATAGCAGAATCACCTGGGGAGCTTGTCTACAGAGCACACTCCGGAGACCCACTGCAACAGATTCCCGCTCAGTGGTCTGGGATGGGGCTTGACATTTGCATTTTTAGGGGGTAGGTTTGGGAGCCACCAGTTCGCATGAGTTTCAGACAAGCAATGTCCACAAGGCTCCAACAGACTTGGAGAATAGAGAGAGGGGGGAATAGGAAAAGCAGGATGAGGACAAAGAGAGAGAGGGCAAAGCCAGAGCAGAGGAGAAGAAAAGGCAATGAGTTGAGCACCCACTATTCATGGAGGGCTCTCCAGGCACCAGGCTCATTTGTTCCTCCCTGAAATCCTTCGCGTTCAATATCAGAATTTCCATTATTCTGTTGAGGATAATGAGGTCCAGGGAGGTTATGTGACTTGTCTAAGGTTACATGGACAATGGGTTGGAATTTGACCACTGCATACTGTCCACATTTGTGGTCATTGTGCTTACAGAACAGCCCCTTGAGGACTTGCATCCCCTAAGTTGAATGACAGGGAAGAAACAAAAATGATTGTGTTCTTGAGTCTCTGGAGAAGAAGCAACTTCCCAGCTGGAGAGCTGAGGCTTCTGTGGTGGCCCCTGGTCCTCATCCTAACCCTAGGTTTTAGTGACTTAACCAGGAGTGAGTTCTTACGGTCCAAAACAGAGCACCTCAGGGACCTGACAGAGCCTGTCCCTCTCCCCAATCTCCCAGGCCCACCCTGTCTCTAGCAGGCACCCAGCCCCTGCCTGGGGCAATCCCCTCTGGCCTTCCCATGAGCCCCTGGCCAGCTCCTGCTCCAGCTTCCTCTTGGTTCAGATCACAACTGCATCTCTTACAATGACCCTGGGCCTCTGGATTTGGCTTCGTGAGTGGCTCTTCCCCAAGTGTTTCTGGCCCTTTCCCTCAAAATTTGCTTCCAACTCACCCAACAGGTTTGTTCTATTTCGAATGGTGAGCCCATCAGCAACCCTAACTGCATATCACTGCAGAACAGTGGTGCAGACAGACCCTGTACTTAAGGCATCATGTGGGAACTGGGAAGGGAAAGAAGCTTGTCTTATCCTATTAGTTTTTATCTTGTGTTTGTATTGGGAGGGTTGATTACATTGTCTCTATCCTGGGATCCCCAGACAGGGCCCATCCTAAAGAGCTGTGGGTATCACACTACTTTAGGTGTGATCATCATCATCAGAGGAGGAAGAAAGTTGAGAAGGAGGAGGAGGAAGGGGAACGAGGAGGAGGTAAAGAAATAATGGCCTGCTTCTCTCTTCCCTCCACCCCCTTATGGGCCACTTTCAGCACAGCAGCCAGAAACACAACTATGATGCATACGTTTAAAGATCTCTCTATTGGTTTCTCTGGCATTTTCGATCAGATAATGCTTTGTGTGGAGGGCTATTCTGTGCATTGTAAGATGTTTAGCAGCGTCCCTGGCCTCTACACACTTGATTCCAGCAACACCTGCCCCCAGTCTTAACAGCCAAACACCTCTCCAGATATTGCCAAATTGCCCCCGTTGAGAACCTCTGCTGAATTGCTGAAAGCCCTGCAACGACTTCTCCAGTGGGCTGCACTGTTGCTCTTAATCCTTCCACACCCATAGCTATATGCCTCTGTACCCCCTTCCAGTAGAGGCAGAGTCTGTTTCCTCATCCCAGTAATACTGGGTTTAGCCATCGACTTACTTTAGCCAATGACATGGGAATGGAAGGGACAGTGGGTCAGTTCTGATCGGCCTTAAGAGTCATCACCTATTACCATCTTCTGCTTCTGCCATTGCCTCAAGAAGAACATTCCTGGGGCAGTTCGCTGGCCCCAGGAAGAGGATGGGTACATGTGGCGTATACCTGGACCTCATCTAGAGTTCAAGCCACTCCCAGCCAAGCTCCAGCAAAAGTAGACAACCCCGATCCAAGCTGAAGATGAGGGAGGACAAGTGATTGTCACTTTAAGCCACTGAGTGGCTTGCTAGGCAGCATTATGTGGAGATAGCTGATGAACACAGCTTCCTGTTGAAACTGAGAGAGACTCTAAACTCCTTCTCTAACCTCTAAGGCCCTGCCTGATTCAACCCCTGCCAAACTCTTTCAGGGATGGGAGGAGCATACGTGGCAGAGGGAAGAGCAAGGAAAAAGACCCTGAGATGTTTCCAAATCAGGGTTCAGAAGACAGAAATATGGCCAGTGTTAGGCAAGGAGCAGATTGTGGCTGCAGGCCCTGCTTTCTAGAGAAGCCAGGCTAGGACAGGTACAACTAGTGTAAAAGTCCAGGAGATTCCAATTCTAGATTTCATGCCCTTAACTCCCACACTGTAGATTAAAAAAAAATAATGATTATTAGAAGTAACAGTCATAGACTGGGTGTGGTGGCTCATGCCTATAATCCTGACACTTTGAGAGGCTGAGGTAGGAAGATTGCTTGAGCCCAGGAGTTTGAGAACAGCCTGGGCAACATGACGAAATCCTGTTTCTACAAAAAAAAAAAAAAAAAAAAAAAAAAAAAAATTAGTCGGGTGTGGTGACATCTGCCTATAGTCCCAGCTACTCAGGATGCTGAGACGGGAGAATCTCTTGAGCCCAGGAGGTCAAGGCTGCAGTGAGCTGTGACTGCGCCACTGCACTCCAGCCTGGGAAACAGACTGAGATCCTGTCTCAATAAAAGAAAAAAAAAAGAAAAAGAAGTAATAGTAATAATATTGCTATTAAGCTTTCTCTATGGGCCAGGCACTAGCCTAAACACTTAACCCGCAGCATCAAATTCAGTCTTTCCATGCGAATGAGGGAAGTTCATTATTGTAGCCATTTTACAGATGGGGAAATCAAATCATAACTTGCCAGAGCTCACACAAGTCATGGTGACAGATTGAGAATTCAAACCCAGGTCCATCTGACCACAGAACTCAAGCTCTCAAGCCATCCCTTTGTCTCTCCCCTGACTAGCTGTGAATATCCAGACATTTTCTAGAACAAGTTTCTTTTCAGAGAGCAGGGGAGATGTGCTGCTTTTGAAGTGCATGACACCTTCCAGAGACAAGTGTCACCGTGGGGCCATCAAAGCCTTCAGTTACTTTCAAAGGCCGGCTGCTTGCTCTCCAGAATCACATCACCATGTGCCCTCCCTTTGCAGGGAGGGGTTGGCTTGTGTATTTCTTTGGGGACAGGCTTTAGGGTACACAGCCTCCATTATAGGACAGACTCCAGGATTTTCAGTCTCTGGAATTTGATCTCATGGCTGAAAGACAACTGGGAGAGGTGCAGATAGACTAGGCTAAGTAAGAGGTTGGTTTTGCAGAAGACTGGCCAGGGTGGAGGGTCTTGAGGAGGCCTTCAAAGCTTAGGAAAACTTTCAAGAGTACAGAAGGCTGGGCTCCACTCCTAGCCTCTGATTTGAAGGTCAAAACTGTACTTTTTTTTTTTTTTTTTTTTTTGAGATGGGGTCTAGCTCTGTTACCCAGGCTAGAGTGCAGTGGCATAATTTCAGCTTACTGAAATCTCTGCCTCCCAGGCTCAAACAATCCTCTCACCTCACTCTTCCGAGTAGCTGGGACCACAGGCACACACCACTGTGCTTGGCTAATTTTTTGTATTTTTGGCAGAGATGGGGCGTCACCATGTTTCCCAGGCTGGTCTTACTCCTGAGCTCAAGCAATCTGCCTACATCAGCCTACCAAAGTGCTGGGATTACAGGCTTAAGCCACTGCACCTGGCCCAGACCTGTACTTGCTTTAAGCCTTCCTCCATCCCCAAGTGATTCCAATTTGCGCTCCTGTTAAAAATACCTGCCCTGGGGAACCCGGGAGGCGGAGCTTGCAGTGAGCTGAGATCCGGCCACTGCACTCCAGCCTGGGCGACAGAGCGAGACTCCGTCTCAAAAAAAACAAAACAAAACAAAACAAACAAACAAAAATCTGCCCTGGAGGCTGTGTCCATATGGAATGCTCTCTGCTTGTCCCATCTCCTTCTTTATTATGTTTCATGGCCAGGGGTTTTGGTATCACCTCTTTCTGCATGATGCCTTCCTGGGTTCATTAGTCAAAGGCAAACGTCTTTTCTAGGCTTTTCCCATATCTGAACATTTGACTCTTAGAAGGTGCTTCAAAACCAACATACCCTCCAAAAACTCACCTTTGGCCCTAATCTACTCCCTCTTCTGGGGTTTTCTGTCTCAATAAATGGCACGGCCATCCTTCCAAAAGCCAGAAAGGGAAGGTACAACTAATTAAGGACTCAGGTCCTGGGCTGTGCAGTCAGCTTCCTGGGTTAACAGCTTGGTTCCACCACCAATGGCTGTGTGACCATGAGCAAGTCACTTCCTCTCTCTGAGCCTCAGTTTCCTAACCTAGCAGATGGGATGAATTACTTCTGTATCCCAGGGTTGTGGTTAGGAGTCGGTGAGATGTGATATGTAAAATGCTTAGAACAGCACTTGGCACACAGTGTGTGCTCAGTCAGTGCTCACTGTAAACATCCTGACATCTCTCTCTCCTTCCTTCCTCATATCCAGTCCATCACCAAGCTCACCAGTCCCTCACCACTTCTGTCTCCTAAATATCAATTCCATCCTCTTCTCTCCATCTCCACCTCAATGGCCACCTGCAGCACACTGTCTCCAGGACAACTACACCTGCTTCCTTATCGGCCTCTCTGCTCCCATTTCCCTTCTGCTTCCAATCTATTCTCAACACAGCAATAGCAGCGGCCTGGATGATCTTTTAAAAACACAGATGCAATGATGGGATCGTGCCCCTCCAATGCTTAAAACCTCCAGTGACTCCTCAGTGCTCTCAGGATGAAATTTAAATTCCCAAATGTGCATGAACAGTGTTCTCGACCTGGTCTTAGACTTTCCAGCCTCCTGCCTTGACACAGTCTCTCTCAGTCTCTGTCTCCTTCTCATCCTCTCTCCCCAGGCTGTCACCATGCAGATTCTTTTGCCTAATCCACTCTACCCCCCTTCTGTCTTCCTCTGTCTTCTTCTGTCTCCCTCCTACTCATCCTTGCAGCCGCAGCCGAGATGTTGCCAGCTCAGGGGGAGTCTGATTCTAGGCCAGATCCCTGGCTCTGTGCCCCACAGCCCACCCTTTGCATCCCCCACTCCAGCACCTGTCAGGCACACACCACATTATGATGATCTCTGGTCCAGTCTGCAAACATGTTGTTGCCTGGCACAAAGTAAACAGTTGATGGATGCTGCTGTGATCGTCATCGTCAAGTCGTCACTATCATCATTTGCTCTGGCCAACTCCTGGTGTTTGCTGTCCTCTTAGAAGCTGTGGTATGAACTGCATGGATTGCATTCATGCGTCACCCTTCCCTGTGTCTATATCCCATGCCTGTCACTTTGCCGTTTTCCTCTCTAAAGAGGCCCAGTCAGTTTCCCACCCCTTGAGTCTGGGCTGACTGTCACCCATAGAATGTGACGGAAGTAACAGAGACCAGTCTGGAGTCTACGCCTCGAGAGGCCTTGTGCGTTTCTGCTCTGTCTTTGGCTTCTTGGTCTTCACTGTGGGAACATGCCTGGGCTGACCTGCTGGAGAGTGAGATGTGTGGAGCAGAGCTGAGCTGCTGAGACCATCCGAGACAGTAGCCGGCACCCAGCCAACCCCCAGACTGTGATCAGTAGAGTCACTCAGCTGACCTGCAGATGAGAACAGACACACAAGCAGGCCTTTCCCAGACGAGCTGAACCTCACAGGCTCACAAGCTGAATAAATGCTTATCGTTGTGCGCTGCTGAGGTTTTGTGGATATTTGTTAGGCAGCCTTATAGCAACAATCGATAACTGATACAGAAGCCACTGAAAGGAGCAAACTAAGTCCTAGGGAAAAATGTTGCCAGGCCTTCGGTCTTCTCAGAGTGATAGCTGCTCATTAGAAAGAAGCCAACTTTGACTGTCACCTTCTCTGCCACTTGCACTCCGTTAAACCCAGAGACCGGCAGACGCCTTTCAGCACAGCCGCACTCTGTCTCCCCTCCCTTCCTCCCAGACTTCTGTCTGAGACAGAACAGTATCTTTGAGAACCCAAGGGCAAAATCCTCTGCAGGAGTAGAAGGCGGCTCTTAAACAGCCCCAGGCGATGTGAAAGGTGGGCGGAGGCTGAGCTATTACACTACTCCCCATATCCCAGCGCCTGGCTGCATCTCCACACCTGAAGTCTGCCTACCCCGGTTTAAAGATCTCCCAGCCTTCCTTGTGAAGATCCCTCATGGATTCTTGCTACTCTCAGGATTGTGCAGTAAACCCTTCTCCTTCATGCAGAGTAGACACGACGAGAAAGTCTATGTCTGGCCTGACTGTATCGCATCTTAGTTGACACCTCTGCTCAGCTGGCATTCAGGTGGGCACTACCTGTTCATGGAAAGTCCAGGAGAAAAGGGAAGAGAAGACGTTTTTAGGAATCAACAAGTAATTCAATGTCTTTCTTTCTTTCCTTCTCTGAAAGAGAGAGAGAGAGAGAGAGAGCAGTGGACAAGTCAATTTCACAGGGGCTGAGTGTTTACACCAGTGTGAACCTGGGCTGGAAAACTCTGTTCACCCCGAGCATCATGGTGAGTGGGGAAGGAGCAGGCAGCTGCTGCCTTGAAATCACCAACACAGCTTTGTTTCATTGGCCGTGAGTCAGCCAAAACATCAGAAGTTCCAAACATTAGACAACCTTCCAGGCCGATGTTAGCCCCAAAGCACAACCAAAAACCAAAGAGAAGAGTCTTTCAAATGTTCCTGAATGTTTTAAAATGTCTTGGACAACTATTCTGCTCTGAGGAAGTGTGAGAAGAGCTGTCTGCTCCAGGGAGGCCCCAGAGAAAATGATTTCCCATGCCAAGGCTGGAGCTGGTGTCTGTTTCCCTCTAGGGAACGGGGTGGGCTCCATCACCCTCAGACAAGCTATAAAACAGGCATTCAAAAAGCATATACTCTGTGGGAGCAATTCCACTTCTGGATATACATTTTTAAAAAATCAAAAGCAGGATCTTGAAGAGGTGTGTGCATACTCATGTTCGTAGCAACATCATACACAATAGCCAAGAGGAAGAAGCACCCAGACATTCAGTGACGGATGCATGGATGAACAAAATGTGGGACATCCATCCAATGGAACATCCAACCTTCAAGAGGCAAGGAATTCTGACAAGGATGCTGCAGCATGGATGAGGCTTGAGGACAGTATGCCAAGTAAAATAAACCAATCTCCGAAAAGACAAACATCACATGATTCCACTTATATGAGGTACCTAGAGAAGTCAGATTCACAGAGACAGAAAGTAGAAAGGTGGTTACCAGGGGCTGCAGGGAGGAGGGAATGGGGAGTTGTTTATTGGGTATGGAGTTTGAGTTTTGCAAGATGAAAAAGTTCTGGAGATTGTACAGCTATGTGAATATACTTAACACTACTGAAATATACACTCAGAAATTGGTAACATGCTATATTTTATGTAATATAGTTTGTGCCACAATTTAAAATAATTTTAAGGTCAGGCGTGGTGGCTCATGCCTGTAATCCCAGCACTTTGGGAGCCCGAGGTGGGTGGATCACCTGAGATCAGGAGTTCGAGACCAGCCCGGCCAACATGGTGAAACCCTGTCTCTACTAAAAATACAAAAAAATTAGTCAGGCATGGTGACATGTGCCTGTAATCCCAGCTACTCGGGAGACTGAGACAGGAGAATGACTTGAACCTGGGAGGTGGAGGTTGCAGTGAGCTGAGATCACGCCATTGCACTCCAGCCTGGGAGACAGAATGAGACTCCATCTCAAATAATAGTGATGATAATAATAATAATAATGATAAAAGTTTACACTGTTAGCCAGGTGTGGTGGTGTGTGCCTGCAGTCCCAGCTACTCAGAAGGCTGAAGCAGGAGGATCGCTTGAGCTTAGGAGTTTGAGGTTTCAGTGAGCCACGATCATGCCACTGCACTCCAGCCTGGATGACAGAATGAGATCCCGTATGCCAAAGAACAGTGTATGTTATACATGTGTTAAATGTTTTAATACACAAAAATATAAAGAAGAAAGCAAAAAAGAGGCCTTTAATTCTCATAGCCATGACACTCTTTTGACATTTACATATTTTTAAAAACCCTGATATACACACATGGTCAGAATACTTAGAATTATAGAGAAACATAACTTATATCAACTTTTCAAATGTACACAGAAAGAATCTTACACCATTCTGGATCTTACCTTGTTCACTTAAAATACATTAGAGACCTTTCTAAGTCGGCATTATCCAACTACCTCATTCTTTTCAACAGTTTCACATTCCTAGTAAGAGTTTCCGGCCCAGCACAGTGGCTCGTGCCTGTAATCCCAGCACTTTGGGAGGCCAGGGCGGGTGGATCACCTGAGGTCAGGAGTTTGAGACCAGCCTGGCCAACACGGTGAAACCTCGTCTCTGCTAAAAAAAAAATACAAAAATTAGCCGGGCATGGTAACGGGTGCCTGTAATCCCAGCTACTCAGGAGGCTGAGGCAGGAAAATCGCTTGAACCCAGGAGGCGGAAGTTGCAGTGAGCTGAAATCGTGCCATTGCACTCTAGCCTGGGCAAGAAGAACAAGACTCCATATCAACAACAACAACAACAAACAAACAAACAAACAAAGGATCTCCATGTTTGAGCCCGTATTCTATTCTTATTTCCAAATGATTAACATGTGATAACTCATTAAACCTTCCCAGCAACCTCTGAAGCAGATCCTGGCATCATCCTCATTTTACAGGGAGAGAAACAAGTCCACAGAGATTAGTGACTTGCCCAGGCGCATGTAGCTGGTAGTGGTAGAGCAAGGATTCAAACCCAGACCTTTGGGCTCCAGAACTGTGCTCATAGTTTGCCACTTAAACCAGGGGGCTTTTTATTATATGAATAAACTGTACTCAGTGGAACCAGTCTCTTGCTCGTGGCCACCAAGGTTGTTTTTGCTCTTTTGCTACTGTAAACAATGCTGAATATTTGTGTGTGTGAGTGTATCTTGCATGTAAATACAAGAATGAGTCTATAGGGTATGTTCCTAGCTACAGAATAGATGGGTTAAAGGGGTTGTGCATTTCAAATTTTGATATTATTGTCAAATCGCCCTCCAAAGAAGTAGCATCGATTTACACTCTCACCATTAATGGATGAGAAGCCGGCAAGAGTATCTTTTGAAGTACACACCCGAGGATATTACAGGAATACTGGGGAGGGCTTGCAATCCTCCTTTTAAAAGCTGACTTCTCACGCTTCAGCAGTGTACTAGCCACCTTGAATGAGCTTCTTAGGGGAGATTGGGGGCCTGGATCTGGCATTGGCATAGGCGCCCGCCCAAACCCAGGGTGGTGCAGACGTAGTCTGACAGTAATGTCACGGCTCGAGGTCACTGAATGCTCAAGTGTGTTCAGCAAGCAGCATGCTGCTGCTGGGCTCTCCTGGGTGAAAGCAGAGCAGGTAGCCACACCTGGAGGATTGTGGTGAGACCTCTCAAGGTTGCAGTCAGACTAGATGAGAGAGCACCTGGGTTTGAGTCCCAGCTCTCCCAAAACTTGCTCTGTGACCTTGGTCAAGTGCCTCTCCTTCCTGGGCCTCAGACTCCCCCTCTAAAATGAGAGAATGGGACCAGGTGCTGCAGAACCCCTTTCTAGCCCCACAATTCTGTGATCCCATGTCTCTCAGTATAAGCAAGGATTTTCCATAGGCCTCTGTCAGCCGCAGGTATTCATATTTCCATGCAGCACGAGAGAATACTGAAATGTGTGGGCCCTGAAGCCAGTATGCTGGGGCTCAAAGTCCAGCTCAGGGTCATATTAGCTGTGCATCCTCAAGCAAACCACCTAACCTCTCTGATCCCCCGGCCTTTTATCTGAAGGTAGGAATAAAAAGAGTTTGTGAGAGTTATTTTGAGAATTAGAAAAGAGATAATGCATCTATTGTGTCTCACTGTTAGCAAGCACTCAGCAAATATTAGCTACAAGTGCTGCTGCTACTACTGTTGTTCATTTTTTTCCATTGATATCTGGAGCAAGGAGGATGCTGGGGATGGATGTCTGCTTCCTGGACTCCAGTTGCCTGGCTGGCCTTTAAACAGAGCTCTCTCAGGCAACTTGTGCCTTGAAATGCCTTGAAGCTTCATTTCCAAATGAAGCTTCAGTGTCATGTGCTCCGGGCATCTTGGAGAGGTGGAGAGACATGTTTGTTGTTGCAATTAATGTTGGCAAAGGGTTTGGGGTCAACCAGGAGAGAATGCTCCAGAAATGTAATGAAATAAACACACCTTTCCCTGCATCAGCGTCTTCAGTCCCAGCCAGCCCCAGGGAGGCAGTGTGAGGGGAGTGGTGAGAGGACACTGTGGGGAGGGGGCTGCTTCTTGCTCTGCTTTGGTGGGAAAGGCAGGGTTTAGGGAACCGACAGGTATGGGGTCAAGGCTGCCTCTGATATCTAGTAGCAGCCCATGGCCTTGGGCAAACAGCCATGCTCACGGAGCCTCTGTTTCTTCATCACTAGAATGGGGATGGGAGTTGCTTCGAGACTGCAGTATTGAAGGTCATAGCATAGTGCCTGACACAGAGCAGGGGCTCAATAACTGTCAGCTTTCTCTCCTGCCCTTTTCAAAATTCAGGCAGCCCTGGGTGTGCAGCCTTGGCTTGGGCACCGTGGGTTGTCCGTGGGAAACAGCAGGTGTGAGCCTCTACCCCCAGGGAGCTCCCAGTCCAAGCGGCATGCTGGGCCCTGCCCTTGGTGAGCTTAAAAGCTTTGGCCACCATAGGTATCATTTATTTGTTCTTCCTGGAGAGGGACATGGGGTCCTGCTCCTCAGAGAGCAGCACATGTCCCAGCAGCACCAACATCCCCAGAGACCTTGTTAGAAATGCAGACTCGCAGGCCCACTCCAGGCCTCGTGAATCAGCACCTGCACATTGACAAGATCCCCAAGTGATTCACGTGTGTGGTCATTTAAGAAGCGCTGGTACAGGGCACTAAATGTTGTTCTCATTATTCTGGCCCAGGGTTGCCATGGGCTGCGCTCTCCCGGGCCAAGAAGACAGTGAAGGATAGAAGAGCTGTGGCTACCCCAGACCACAGAAGAATTTGGAGATGCTCCCAAAGGGGGCCCTGCTCTGGGATGCAGATGTGCCTTCTGGGGTGGAGGCCTGCCCCGCTCCTCCTCCAGCCCTGGGTCCAGGTGGCCTGCAGAGACAACAGACGGTATGCTACTGCAGCAAAGCCATCTTCAGAGGTCAGGCCGGTGGGACAAAGCCTCTGCCCCCGCCAGGCATGTTTCCCACAAACTTCTTCCCACTCCCCTCTCCCCTGTCTCAGAGGGAGCAAGTGAGCTGGGGAGACCGAAGCAGCAGGGACCAGCGGGCTGATAATGGCACATCCACCAAACAGCTGCCACAGAAGGCGTATTAAAAATGCTTGCTTGATCCCACTTTAATAACCTGCCAGTTTGCACGGCCAAACGCAGCTAAGAAGTTGTGGAACAAGAGGGCCATTTCTTATTATTTTTAATACAGAGCTTTTTATAACTGATTTCATTGGTGCTATTAACATGCCGCATGTTTAATAAGACTACACGGTAACAAGGGGCCTGTCTCATTACTCACAAGCCACAGAAGCAGCTGTGGGCACATCCGCGCTCACATACCCATGTGTACCCATGCAGGTGGAATCATACACACGCAAACACGCCAGACAGGCACACATGCAGCTTTACCCACATAGGCAAGAGATACCTGTGCACATGGGAGCACATACTTTAACACATGCATGCTGTCACACACGTGGACAAGTCATACTCATGAAAACATGTGAGCCTGGTGATCATGTGAGCTGCACACACATATGCACATTTCTCACTCACACACACACACACACACACACACACACGGTTTTCCAATTGATGTCATGGAGGGGAAAGGCATATGAGAATTGTCTCCCACAGGCCCACATGGGTACTCTCCAGGTGCTCTTCAGGCAGCAGGACTGGGGCAGGGGTTCATGGAGCCCCTTTCATGTGTGTGTCAAACAGGAGATGGTGGGTGCAGCAGACCCAAGTTGGGTATGGCCAGAGAGGAGAGCGAGGCCCCAAAATCTGCCAGCAAAGGAATTTTCAGAAACAGGAAGGCTGTAGAGTAGCAAGGAACTCTCTGATGGAGGAAAGGGGGAAGGAAGAGGAGGGCAGGGCAGGAGGGGAGTGGTTGGAGGATGGCAATTCTGCCTTTTCTTTCCGGGATGCCCCTCCACTCCTCAGGGTCTGTTTCTGGATTCATCTTGAATCTGACACACACACACACACATGCGCACGCACACACATAGTGGGGTAAAATAACAGCAATCACAGACACTCACAGAGTATCCAGAGTGCACCTGGCCCTCTTCTAAGTGCTGCGTGGGTATTCGCTCATCTGACCCTCAGCCTTGTGTAGTGACTCCATGATTCTCTGGTCTTACAGTCAAGGAAATGGTACTTGAAGAAGGTAAGTCACTGGCCTAAGGTCACCCCTCCTGGAAGGGATGGGGACTCTGGCATCCCAAGTCCAGAGCCTTGACCCTGCTGTGCAAACCTTCTCTTCTAGAATCAGAGAGGGAAGAAGAGGAAGTGAGAGGTAGGGTTGAGGATTCAGAATGAAAAGAAAAAGGACCAGGAAGAGGGGAAAAGATATATGCTTGGGCCTGGGGGACAACGGTGACGTTGAGCCAGGAGGACAGGCCACAAGAACCTTTCTGCCCACCCTGGGAGGGAGGAATTGGTGGCCTTATTTCTCAATGAAGGACTGGGAAGTTGTGTTGCATGCCCTTGATGACACGGAGGAGAAGGCGCCCTGCCTAGGTCTGCTGGTTCGGGGCCGACTTGCAATGTGGCGTAGTGGAGCTTCCTCCCGCCACTCAGACCCCCAGCTCTCCTCCCGCTCCTTTGTCAGCAGAGGCAGCCGCAGAACAACGGGTCAGCATCTTCCTTAGAACAGCCCCGTGCCGGGCGAGTGGTAACGAGACACCTGTCAGCCTTCTCATCCCCAGGCTTCTGTGCAGAGCAGATGAGAGGAGCTCTTTGCAAAGTCGCGCTGAGTAGGAATAAAGAGGAGGAGAAGGGCAGGAGTGCGAGGGGGCGGGAGGATGAGGAATAAAACCATCGACGTTTGCCAAAGAACAGATGCAGCGTTTTCTGCCTTCTGATCTGAAAGCCTCTGGAAATTGGGGGTCTGCGGGGGTCCCTCCGTGTGGCCGTTTTAATTCTGGCCTCTCTGCTCCATGTGGCTTTCTGGAACTGTCATTGAACGGGCTCCCCAAAGGAGACATCGATATGCCTGGGAAAGACAAAACCATGAGTCCCCCTGCCTTCTCCGGGGGCTGGAAGGAGGCGGTGGGCAGTTGGGGAGCGATCGACGTTTTAATAGCTGCAGTCAGCATGGCACCAGGCAGCCCAGGCCCAGACAAAGGCGCTGGATCCCGCAGCTCCTGCACCCTGGCCTCCTCCCGGCTGGCTGCTTTCCTGGGCCCCTTCATAGTTGGCCTCACACACACTGGGCCCTCATAAAGGTCAGAGGCTCCTGCCTGCCAGGCCGAACTTAGCCTTGAACTATAAAAGGAGGAGAGACTGTCAGGGGCTGGGTTTGGGGTCGATGGAGACTCAGGGAAGTGATTTGAATAATAAGGGCTGTGGTGCTTGGGGATGGGGAGGACCCCAGGGGCAGGGGCACAGGGTGGTCCAGGGCAGGTGGCACTGTAGTGGTCACCTCTGAACTCAGGTGCAGCCACATCAGCCCCTCTGGCTTACACACTGTCCTACTTTCCCAGCTCTTCATCTCTGCACTGTTTCCCAGATCCAACCAGCACCCCCACCATACCTCTCTGTGCACTAAAGCCAGTGATAGTAATGGATGTGTCTTGGGTGCAGCTTCAGGATTTCCCGTTATTGCCCACAGTCCTGACACGCAGCTTCAACCAAGCTCTGCCAGCCCAGCAGGTCTCAGACAAAGGAAATGAAACAATGGCCAGGAACATGCTTTGTAAATTGCAAAAGCGGCTGCATGAATATGGGTTGTTTGAGTTACTACTACGAGGGAAGGATTTTGGATGCACATGATCAGGACTACGGAGACAATAACTCCTGTGTTGAGCCAAGCATGGGGTTCAGAGGTTTACATAAACAAACGTATTTAGTCTACACATGACCCTAAAAGGTATGCATTAGGACCTTTTACAGGTGGGGAAACTGAGTCTCAGAGACATGAAATGGCTTGCCCACGATCACACAGGGTCAGAGGCTGAGTTTGGGTCAAAACCCAGGCTTCCTGACTTCAGATTTCACACTGTTCTGCTTTCTCCAGTTTGGGGGGCCTGGGAAGCCTTGTGGCTCTCCCTTACCATCTGGCTTCCCCTTCTCCCTTGGAGGATATCCTCTCTGCCCGTCGTCTGTCCCCATCCCCGACTGGCCCAGTTACCTCCAAGTGTCCCTGGACTTACTGTCATTTGCCCTGGCACCTCTTTTCCCAGAGACTCCGAAATTTCTCCCCAGTGGAAGTGGAATGATCACAGTGAATTTGTCTCAGCAGGCCTCAGATAGGGTGACCCCACCCCTAGACCCTGCCAGGAACAGTGAGTATGGTTTTTGAGCTCAGCAGCTGCCCATGGCAACATGCTAAGATACTAGCCCAGGGGACTTGTTGGGGTAGGGGGTGGAGAGAAGATGGGGTCTTGTCCTGGGAGTTTGAGGCCAGTAGGAGCAAGGGTCTGTCCCATAAGCACCATAAAGCGGAGGATCTCAAGTTGGAGTAGATGCCTGATTTCTTGCTCTGCTGCCAGCCCATGGCATGGAAAGTGCATATCCCTCCAGCCACCAGCCATATGTAGAATCAACCTCCCACATCCATCTCTGGAGGCTGAGGGACAAAAATGGGAGACCACTTGGAGTCCACACTTGGGAATCAGCCAGACATGGGTTAACCCTAGTTTTATCTCATATTAGTGATGTGATTTGGGCAAGTAATTTCACCATACTGGGTCTATTTTGGGACTCAGTTTTCCCATCTGTAAAATGGGGATAATAAGACACTCTACAGATACTGCAAAGATTAAATATACCTGATATAGCACAGACATTAAGTGAATGATATCTACTAATATGGGTGGAGAATTAGGTTCAAGCTAGGCCCCCTGACACTGCCTCCTGGAATTCTCCACTACATTTTTGGAGAACAGGACGAGGAGCAAGGAGTGAACATTGGGAGCCATCAACAATGCATTGGGGGTCATGAGCAGTGGGCAATCAGTGGGCAGAGGCCGGATGACTACTTGGTAGGAATGCTTTGGAAGACTTCTCCCATGGGCAGCGAGGTAAAACTGGATGGCTCCTGAAATCCCATTCTATCTGTACAACTTCATGCAATCAGAATAGTTCTATTCTTCCCTCTTAGCTAGATGGAAAAAAAAGTAGCCTCTGAATGTCAATGTCTAATTCAAATGACTCAGGTTGGATCAACCTGAGAACTGGGACCACCAGCTGAGGTTCTGAAATGCAGTTGTATCTTCACCAGGGCTTCTGCAAAAACCTCAGATAATGATGGTGAGGACAGATGGACAGAACAGACCATGGGTCTGGATGAGCTGAAAAGGAAAGACAGGGATAGGAAACAATTTTTCCAAGACAATGGAAAAATGATTTATTGAACCTTGCTATTCCCCCAGGACTGGACCAGGCCTGGGGGCCCCATGGTGAGGACAGCAAAGCCCTTGCCATGGATGAGTGGGAGACAGACATTTTGGGCACCTTCAAGGCGGTAAAGCTAAGTCAGAAGTAGAAGCAGGATGCTGTGGGAGCTAGTGAACGGACATCTATCTCAGCCTGGAGAAGACAATCTCCGAGCAAGTCCCAAAGGGCAAATAAGCTAGAGAGAGTGATGGCAGAGAAACATAAATAAGAGATTCCTTTTAGAGAGAAGAAAAAGACAAAAAGCAAAAAAAGAAACAAAAAAAGAAATCAAAAGCGTGGTCTATAATCTATGTGTTGTTCACCGTAATACTCTAGGACTTTGCACAACGCCTGGCAATAGCAGGCATTCAATAGACATTTACTGAGCGAATAATAAAGTTAGAACTTGCACATGGCTTATTAGTTTAATCTATTTGACAATCCTATGAGGCAGACGTTAGTAATACCTTCATTTGATAGACGGGAAATAGAGACATGGAGAGACCAAATAACTTGCTCAAGGTCAAGTAACTTGAATAAACTAGAAAGTGGCAGAGCTGGGATTCAAACAGAAGGATCCTAGCTCCAAAGCCTACATCTGAGTCTCTCTGCTCCAGTGTGGCCCTCTTTCATTCTCCTGATGCTGAGCAGTACACTGCGTCCACAATCCATGAGCAGGAGTGCTGGAGCTGGCCAGAGCTGCCGTGACAAAGGACCACAGACCGGGGGGCCTTAAACAACAGAAATTTATTTTCTCATGATTCTGGAGATCAGAAGTTCAAGATCAAGATGTTGACAGGGTTGGCTTCTTCGGAGGCCTCTCTCCTTGGCTTGCAGATAGCCGTCTTCTCTCTGAATCTTCACATCATCTTTGCTGTTGTGTGTTTGTGTCCAAATTTCCTCATCTTATAAGAAGACCAATCATACTAGATAAGGGCCCACTTGAATGATCTCATTTTAACTTTATTACCCCTTTAAAGATCCTATCTCCAAATGCTGTCACATTCCTAGATACTGGGGGTTAGGACTTCAAGACATAAATGCGGGGGCTGAGGGGATAATTCAGCCCGTGACAAAGGGGTTCAGGGAATGAGTGGCAGCTGAAGATAGAGGGGAAGGCAGGGAAATCCTGCTGGCTCTGTACATGGAAGGGATATAGCCAGACCACATCTGAAGGGAAGGATGAGGCCCTAAGCAGGATGGCGAGGCTGTAACAGACACTCTCAGATGTTTCTCTACACGGATTACATCAGTGGGACAAAAGGGTCCAACGTGTGCCCACTTTACACTTGAAAAAATAAAATTGGTGATAACAGCAAAGCATTAACATCCATGCAATTGCACACATTTGCTTTAGCCAAGGATGCATGGATGATTCATTGTTGACTTCAACACATACACATTTTAAAATCTAATAGGGTTACCTGAACACTGTAAAATTAACCAAACCATCCCAACCAACTAAATTGAACTAAATTGATAGTGACGTCGAACTATCAGGCATTGCTAATTACAGAGCTAGAGGAACAGCAGCTGAAAACCACAGCTTACTCGTGACCATCCTGCTTATTTGCTGATAACAGGACATCCCCTCCCCACCATGAATTGGGGGACTTGACACTCTCTGCATGAGCACTGCACAATAGGAGCTCTGTGATACCGTCACACGTGTGAGGCAGCCAGACCTCTTAAAAGAAAGATAGATCCCTGAGTTTATGAATACCACATTTTGGTCACCGGTAATAATTCACTGAGTAGGTTAGTAATCAATAGGTCTTTGATGTCAAAACAAAAGCTCATGAAAACAAGCCATTTACCTGGAAGAATGGAAGAAAAGTTCTAAATATGAATTAATTCATGGTCCAACAATGCCCTGCCTCCACCACCCATGATCTATGCAAGTATTTTGAAAGTGTCTGTAGTAGAGAAGTATCTCATCTCTGTCACTACCAGCCTTGTGCCCCAGGGCCATCCACCATAGTACAGGTCCTGATACAAACAAAACACACATAAATACATTAAACACATTCTCATTGAGAGATGCAAGCATTTTGTAAATCCATACTTAGAATCTAAAATAAATAAAATGGCAACTTTTGACAAATTATGTTCTAGAAGGAAGAGTCCTGGACAGGCAGCCAGAAGGCCTTAGTTCTAGACCCACCTCAACCATGAATCAGCTATGTCAGAGATTGATCTTATTCTGGAATGTGCCCATGTATACAATAGGTACTCAAGTTTCTTTTAGGTCTGTGTGCCTATGTAATATCTACTGTTTCCTGCTCCCTTCCTGTATTAGTTATCTACTGCTGCATAACAAATGATCTCACAACTTAGATGTTTAAAACACAACAAGTTTATTATCTTACAGTTTCTGTGGGTCAGGAATCCAGGTGCCACTTGGCTAGGTCTTCTGGCTCTGGGTTTCTCCCCAGGGCTGCAGTCATCTGAAGGCTCAGCTGGGGATGGGTCTCTTTCTAAGCTCATTCCATTATCACTGGCCAGATTCAGTTGCTCATGGCCTTTTGGGCTGATGGCCTCAGTTCCTTATGAGCTGTTGTCTGAGGTCAGGAGAGGCTTCCTTGGTTCCTTGCTACATGGGCTTTTCCACAGGGCAGTTCACAACATGGCGACTTGCTTCATCAAAACTAGCAAGGGACGGGGCCACAGAGAGTGCTAGTAAAGCTGAAGTCACAGCCTTTTGTAACCTTATCTCAGAAGTGACATCCCATCACTTTTTCCCTATTCTATTCATTAGAAGCGAGTCACTAGGTCCAGCCCACACTCAGCAGGAAGAGATAACACACATGCAGGAGATGGGGATCATTGGGAACCATTGTAGAAGCAGCCCACCAGACTTCCCTCCTCATTGTTCTTGGCCTCATTGGGTCATCTGAGAACATGGCTCTCCACTTAGACTTTTACAAGCTGCTCCATTAAAAAGGGGCTGAGAAGTGGGAAGTGGTGATTGGGAGAGTGTGAGGTAGGTCACTAAGCAAACCCCTGGGGGGGTTGGTGCACTGGGAAAATGTAGAGAGGGGAAATTGACAACAGATGTAGCCCTATTACAGTAATGGGAGTTGCTTCAGCCAATTACCCCATGGGTGCTGCATCCTACTAATGCAACTTAGGAGAAAAGGCAGTGTCTGAGGCACATCAGATCAGTCTTTCTCATGCTCCAGGAGGCGTCCTGGCCTCAGTCCTCTACTTCCAGGTTGTCAGAGCACTGGAGGGTGGCAAGACCACTGGAGCAAAGCACTGCATTTAATCTGTTCTGTTGAGCTCAGTAGATAACTTCTAGTGTTAACTCAGTAGTTAACTTCAGGTGTTAACTTCAGGAAGAGAAAAACAAAAAGGCAAAGCTTCTTTAAGAAGGTTCATGGAGAATCCTCTCCATTCTGAAGGAATGACTCTTTTTTGTTGTTGAGAGGAGTTAAGGATAAGTTAGAAGCTTTGCAATATGTGGAAGGGAAAAAAAACTAGGCGTGTTTCAACGGTCTTGCCTTGACCGTTGGCAGGAAGGACCTGGGGACTTGGAGTGTAGACAGTAAAATGCCCTTGTTTGACAAATGCAAAGATTTCATTTGAACTCCAGCTGCAGATTTTGGCTGTGTGAATGAGGCCTTACCACTCTACAGTCCCAGATGGCAGGGCCTGGGTAGGCCATAGTGGAGATGAGAGTGAGACATCAAGGGTACACAATTTTAAGGAGACCTTCATTCTCAGAAGCACAGCAGGACCCTAGTCCTGGCCCTGGTGTAGATAAATTGGTTGTGTGGTTGTTTGTTCAATGTCAGCCTCTCCACCTACTCTGGGCATTCCATGTCCGTTTTTGTCCAGCTTCATGTTTCCCGTGTCTCCTGTGGGGTCTGGTACTTATATGTGGGATGAATGAATCAATCAATCAATGAACCAATAAAAAAACTCTCTCCTGGGTGAGATTCCATTTATCTATCAAGACACAGCTCAAAGGTTCTTTCTCCCTGAGACCTTGCCTTCTGCCTGAATAGCACTGAGGGCCACCTCTTGGGTTTCCATCAAACTCCATACCGACTCCCCACCGACTACCACCACCACCATAGTGTGCTCACTGGGGTGCTGTGGGATGGTGCGTAGGAGCTGGGGTTCCAGAGTTGTAGTGCTGGGATTTGCATCCTTATCCGTATCTTATTAGCTCTGTAATATGGTCTGGCTCTGTGTCCCCACCCAAACCTCATCTTGAATTGTAATCTGAATTGTTATCCCCATGTGTTGAGGAAGGGACCTCGTGGGACGTGATTGGATCATGGAGGCTGTTCCCCCATGCTGTTCTCATGATAGTGAGTGAGTCTCAAGGATCTGATGGTTTTATAAGTGTTGGGTATTTCCCCTGCTTTCACTTCTCTCTCCTGCTGCCATGAGAAGAAGGACATGTTTGCTTCCCCTTCTGCCATGATTGTAAGTTTCCTGAGGCCTTCCCAGCCATGCAGAACTGTGAGTCAGTTAAACCTCTTTCCTTTATAAATTACCCAGTCTTGGGTATTTCTTAGCAGTGTGAAAACGGACTAATACAATTTGTGACCTTGGCCTCATGCTGGACTTCTTTATACCTCAGTTTCCTTATCTGTAAATTGGGGCCACTAATAGTTGTGTTGTAAGGATTAAAGACATTAATGCATATTAAGCACTTAGGATGATGCCAAGCTTATAGCAGGTGCTCAATAGATACTTGCTATTCCTTGCACTCATTCACTCATCACCTTCTACTGTACTTATCTACCTAGTTAGACAAGACTGTGATTTAATCATTTCAGTATCCTTTCTCTTGGCACACAATAGGTATCTATACTGTATTCACTTAGGGAACCATTTTGTCTAAGGAGGATAGAACAGAGTCTTGACCTCTGAGAATATCCCTGCTATGTTTCATCTCCCCACCTCCATTCCCCAACACCCCTTCCTGGTACAGACCCCTTGGTCCCTGGAGACCTTCGAGCTCTGCGTCCCATGTTCCCCCTCCCTACCTCTTCATTAATCTTGATTAGGGAGTCCTTGCACTGGAGTTCATTTTCTTGCAGATGCATATCAGTCATGTAGCAGGGAATCTCTCCCGTGCTAATGAGGAATCATAGTCTTGCCATGTTATTACTTAGCTAATTAGTACACAGGCTTCTTTGGGGGGAAAAAGGTCAGGAAAGATATTGGCAGAAAGTTGTGTTTTTCAAGGGGACTGGGCATGGTGGTGAGGTCCAGAAAAGGAGGAAAGGCGTTGAACTCCCAGCTTCTCCATCCTGCTGGACTCATCCCAGGAAGTCAGGCCAGGGCAGAGAAGGTTTCAGGCATCCCTACCTTGAGCCAGTGTCTGCACACAACCTCAGCTCACTGGATCTAGGTCACAAGAGCCTCTGGCTTGTGAATCGGATTCGATGTCCTAATTAAGAAAGAGGCTGAGACGGGATAGGCAGTTCCTGAGGGCAGGAGGACTGTTTGGCTGCAGGCAGGGTTGGGAAGCATTGTCCAGGCCAGTCTGGAGACCAGGAAACCAAATCCCTCCCGTCAACAGCTGAACTAGAGCAGAGGCGGTTACTGCTGTGGCATCTGCCTTCTCCAGGCTCTTTGTTCTGCCAAAAAGAAAAAAAAAAAGAAAAAAAAAACCCTCAGAGCTGGACAGTAGTTGAGGCTGTAAAAACAGATTTGATTCAGGACTGTTGCAATAGAGGAAAACAGACCACCGTAGAACCAGGCTCATTTCTGAATACACCCTGGGAAAGTGTGAATTTTTAGCCAAGGAGCAGGTTGGGGTATAGTCTGCCCTTTGTGTCTGCCAGTTCCTCATCTGCAGGTTCAACCAGCTATGGTCAAAAATATTTGCAAAGAATAAATACATAAAAACTAATAATACAACAACAAAAAATTAATAATAAAAACAACACAGTATAACAACTATTTATATAGCACTTATATTGGGTATTATAAATAATCTAGAAATGATTTGAAGTAAACAGGAAGATGTACATACGTTATATGCATATGCTACATCATTTTATATGAGACTCGAGCATTCTCAATTTTTGGTCCTAGAACTAGTTTCCCAGACAATACCAAGGGATGAGAAACAACACCTGGGGGATGTGGAGGATGGGGCAACCTATCAGATATGGAGGATGGGGGATTCTGGTTAAACCGACTTAGCAGGATTCGTGCTAAAACTGGATTCCACAAGGAAGTGCATGAATGGACCTCAGAGGAAGTTCTGGAACCCGACTAAAGTTTGAACAAGCAAAGAATCTTTGTCAGTTCTTCTGCTAAAATTCCAGGGAAGGGGGTCTGGATTACCTGCCAGCCCCTCGGTAACGGGAGGGTGTCACCACTGCACTCACACCTTATGAAAGGGTTAATCCTTCCACAGGAAATCAGAGCCATGTTAGGAAGTGGGAATGGGTGCTGGACAGACAAGGTAAAAAGGGCTGCTCTGCCTCCCCCTTAAAGAAGTGTCCTTCTTTCATTCAACAAAGATATATTAGGTGCCTATTACGCGAATATAGCACCTTGAATATGGCACCTTGGGATGTGCTTAAGGAACTAACAGAGAGGTCCTTAGGGGGCAGCATTAGAGAGACCCCCATGCATCCCCCAGGGGCACACGATGGAGGGCATGCTAGTCACAAGGTCCCACAAGGGATGGGGGCCTGGGAAGAGATCTGCAGTTTGAGGGTTGTAACATCCCAGGCAATTGCAAAGCAAAGTGGGGTCAGGACCAGGAAGGCAGCACAGCCTAGTAGGTCAGACAGATCTTGGCCATAGGCCATGTGACTTTAGGCAGTTCATGTCTCTGGGCCTCACCTTCTCCATCTGTAAAATGGGATGACATAAATAAAGGGTACAATAAAGGCCTGACACATGGTGGGTGCCCAGGACTTGTTGGGGAGGTGGGGGTAGGGTCCAGGGTTTGGTCCAAGGAGTAAACGTGTCTCTATCAGGGAACAGTTTAAAAGCTCAGGCTTCAAGAAGGAAATGCAATGAAAGACTGGGAAGCCCAGCTCAAGACAGAATGAGGTAAGATCGTCCAGGAAAGTCCTTTGGTTGGATTCTGCTAGAGGGTATGGGGCTGCATTGGCTAACTTAAAAATGGTTGCAAACTTGAGACAGCCATCTTCCCAACTAAACAGCAATGCTCTCAACGTGGGGAGTGTGCTTCCTGCATCAGATCAGGCCTTCTTCTGGGAAGAGGTTGTGCCTCCCTCGTCAGTATAGTGTTTGACAGCACAGACTCTGCAGATAACTGCTTCTGTTCGAATCCTTTCTCTGCCACTTCTTAGCTGTGTGACCTTGTGTAAGTTCCATGGCCCCTTTGAGCCTCAGTTTCCATATCTATGAAATGGGGATATTGGTGGTTCCTACATCATAAAATATATGTATGCAAAGCCCACATTAGGTGATTTTTAAATTTTTTCTTTATTTATCTTTTATAAAATGGGGTCTCATTATGTTGCCCAGGCTAGCATGCAGTGGCTACTCAAAGGAGCAATCACAGTGCACTATAGCTGCAAACTCCTGGGTTCAAGAGAGTCTCCCACCTCAGCCTCTTGAGTAGTTGGGACTATATGCATCCTTCCCCATACCCAGCTGATATCAAGTGTTTAATAAGTATTCACTTGTGTACTAGTCATCAACTACTGCATAACACATACCCCAAAATGCAGTCACATAAAACACATTGCTAAAGAACTGAGGGTCAGGAATCCAGTTGTGGCTTAGCTGGGTCCTCTGGCCAGGGATGTCCTGCAGTCTGATTAAGATATCAGCCCAGGCTGCGCTCACGTCAGGGCTTGACTGAGAACAGATCTGCCACCAAGCTCCCTCCAACCATGGTTGGCAAGATCAGTTCCCCACGTGTTGTTGGGCCTTGGCCTGGGAAGCTGTTGTCTTCCCTCGTTTCCTTGCCACATGGGCCTCTGCACAGGGCAGCGCACAACATGGCGGCTTGTGCTATCAGAGCCAGCAGGGGAGGGGCCTGGAGAGAGCGCAGGCAGGCCAAAGCCACAGTCTTTTGTAACCTAATCCCAGAAGGGACTTCCCATCACTTTCCCTATTCTATTCATTAGAAGGGAGTCAGTCTGTCCAGCCTGCACTCAGGCAGACGGGATTGCATAGACCCGTGAATAGCAGGAAGCCTCATCAGGGCCACATCGGAAGTTGCGTTTCAGACCTAGACTGGGGGCTGCCTGTGAGAAGGGATGAGGAGAACGGGCTTTGTGTTTTCCTTCACTGCTGTGTCTCCAGCACCTAGAAAAATGCCTGGCATGACAAAGGAGCTCCACAAATGTTTGTCCAGTATATCAGAATGACGGTCCCTTGGGGCAGGGGCTGGATAAAGAGGAGCTTCCTCTCCCCTCTATCCCCCTCTGAGCACCCAGACAGAATACTGCAGCCCTGAGCCCCGAATACTCCCCCTGAGGAGAGCCTTGCCTACTCAGAAAAGCCTCTGGTGGCATTGCAGTGTTTTGCTCCTGACCTCCCCCTCTGAGGGAAGGCAAATTCCATCCAGAAGGAGATGTGTGAAAATTGGATTTGCTGCCAGGGTCAAACTTTGCTGTGTTTTATCCCGGCTGTCACCTGCCTTTGAAACACAGAATGTTTCTCCAAATGATGCCTCTCACTCGTGGTCCCCTCCTTTCTGGAATCAGAGCCCATGAGCTTCCACTGGCTTCCTCTGGGCCATTTCTCTGGCTGCTGCCTGGCCCAGGCCACGTTCCTCTCTCTCCTTGTCCCTTGCTGTGGTCCCTTGACTGGTATCCTCATCTCCACCCAGTCCCCCTCCTTCCCGTTTTTCACGCAGTCAGAGAGGCCTTCAAAAACACAAATCGGATCACATAATTCTTCTCCTTAAAGCCTTCTCCTAGCTTCCTGTCATTCTGGAATAAAATCCCAACTCCCACCCTGCAGGCTTTGGCCCTGCCACCTCTCCCAGCTGATCTCCTAAAAAAGGTCCTAGGCCCTCCCTTGCCACAGGCGTGGTCTGCCAGTTCCTGAAACATGGAAGCTCTTCCTCCTCGCAAGGCTTTGCTCTGTTCTGTCTGCCTGGGCTCTTCCCCTGGCTCTTTGCAGTGCTGGCTCCTTATCCTTCTTATCTAGCTTAGTTGTCACCTCTTCAGAGAAGCCTTCCCTGACTGCACTATGCTTCCATTATTACCATTCTCATCACCTTGTTTACCTATTTCCTGGTCCAGATTACAACTTGTAGTTATTTTGGTTTAATTAGTTCTATGAGGATGGAGGTGCCTAACAGGTCACAGCTATATCCCTTAGGTTCGGCACATGGTAAGACAAATGAATTTCCCCTTTCCTGCAGGGATTTCAGTAGCCTCCCCGCTGCCTGCCCTGCCCATGACTCACCTCCTCCAGCCCACTCAGGACATAGCTGCCAGGGAAAGCACAGCCCTGAACGTGTCCCTCCCACCCTGGAAGCCCTCAGTGGCTTCCCACTACTCAGAAGCATCAGGGACGCTTGGGCTCAGCTTCCAGACTGCAGCCAGCCAACCATTTCTTAACATTCCCTTCCATCCACCCCACGCTGTGGTCAAACTGGAATATTTGCTATATTCCTGAGCACTCCTTGCTCTTTTGTATCTCTGGGCTTTGGCAGGGATGTTTTCCCTCCACCTGGAAAGCCTTTCTCTCCTCTGCAAGACAAAAAATGCATCCTCATTTCAATTCGTCTCCTCCTCCAGGAAGCCTCTCTGGCTGCCTCTTTGGTGAAGAGGGAAGAACTTGGAAGTTGATGTCAGGCCTGGGTCTATATCTCTGCTCTACCATTTGCAGAGCAAATGAGTATATGAATCCCTGTGTCTGAATCTGTTCAGTGGGAATAATTCTGACTCTCAGAGTCATTGAATGAAACACCTTATAAGAAAACCTCTAGCCCAGAGGAGATGTCAAGTAGACGTGAGGCCCTTTCCAGGTTTACTGGTAGCTTGTGATACTCCTTCACACTTCGTCTTCTTATAATGCACTTGGGGTGAACCTGTTCTCCTCTGTCCCCACTGCCCCTTCTGGGCAGGACCATACCTTCTGCCTCTCCCTTCCCTTACCCTGCCTGCTAAGATATTTTCTTTATGCCAAGTCGGGTCTAGAGAGAGTCTGATGAATGTCCTTGACCTTTCCTCTTCTCTGGATATTCTTTCTTTACAGAGAAAAGCAACTCAGTACAATTTTATGCTAATTCATGCATTCATTTACCGAGCTTCTATCATGTGAACAAGAGCCTGGTGGAATTTTCCTTTTAGGATGTTGGAACTGCCATCATTCATTCGGTCAACAAACATCTGTCTACCACGGTTGTGAGTGTTCAGTTACCCCAGTAATGTCTCTAGCTCCCTGGTGGCAGTCATTAGCTATTGCCCAGGGCACTTGAGTCCCTCTTTCCTATAGTTCAATCTGTTCTTAAGGACCATTCTCCAAGCTTCTAGACATTGTTCTTCCCCACTGGATAGCTGTGGCTCTGCTCTGTGTCTATAGTGAGGCCTGCCAGATGCAGGACCCTTGAAGGTAGACAGCTGTGAAATCCTCCCTGATCCGCTGTGGCCAGGGAGGGGAGTCTGGAATTCTCTGCCTCTCAGGCTCCTGTGTGCACTTCAGTCTCTCTGACCAGGCTCAGAGACGGCTTCAGAAGCAGCCAGGGGTGCAGGGCAGGTCTCCCTCCTTAAAGAGGAGCAATTGTCTGATCCAGCAGTTTCATTTCTGGGGATATATTCCAATAGAAAACAGGATTTCAAAGGGATATTTGTACCCCCATGTGTATAGCAGGATTATACACAAAAACCAAGCAACGCAAGCAACGCAAGGGTCCATCTGCTGAGGAGTGGATAAGCCAAATGTAGTCTATCCATACAACAGAATATTATTCAGCCTTCAAAAAGAAGGAAATTCTGACGCATGTGACAACATGGATGAAACTTGAGGACATTATGCAAAGTGAATAAGGCAGTCATATCGTACTACTTGCATGAGGTATCTAAAACAGGAAGTGGAAAGATGGTTGCCAGGGGGCGGGAGAGCAGGAGTCGGGAGTTATTTAATGTGCATGGAGTTTCCGTTTTGCAAGATAATGTGGTTCTGGAGAGCTGTTTCCCAACAATGGAATCTACTTAACACTACTGAGCTGTCCTCTTAAACATTGTTAAGACAGTGAATTTTGTGGTTTGTGTATTTTACCACAATGAAACATGTAAGAGAAAAAGAGAGAGAGGAACAGAGAAGGCCTGCTGGGTAAGAGCACCTCAGCAGGTAGGAATGGCCTTAAGGGATCTGACCTTGGCCTCTGAGCCCTACCTCATCCCTAAGGGCCCTCAGCTTTTACTTCTTCTCCCGCCAGACTCAGCAACCCTCCCTGTTTGTCAGGGCCTGAGTGTGGATGCACCTTTTTTCCTCTTACAACGCTGATCACAGCTGACTTCAGCTGCTATGTCCAGCTTTTCTAAAAAAAGAAATAAAGTAGAAAGGAAATAAACAGAGAACAACCAAACTGGAAAACCATGTTTCCACCATCCAACAACGGCCAACTTGTTTCTGTGGATTCTGAGCCCTGCTCTGTCCCAGAGGGGCTACCCTCTGATGGCCTCATTTAATTCCTCATTTAGAAACAAAGATGCTTTTCGTATAGGGAAGCTATGACTGGTTGGTATGGAGTTTCCTTACGTCCCCACTGCCAGAGCTGCAGACCACCACCAGCATCACAGGCTCTGCCTCTGCCTTTGCCTTTGCAATTGTATTAGTCTGTTCTCATGCTGCTGCTGAAGACTACGTAATTTATCAAGAAAAAGAGGTCTAATGGACTCTCAGTTCCATGTGGCTGAGGAGGCCTTACAATCGTGGCAGAAGGCAAAAGGCACATCTTACATGGCAGCAGGCAAAGAGAGAGAATGTGCGGGGAAACTCCCCTTTATAAAACCATCAGATCTCATGAGACTTATTCACTGTCATGAAAACGGCATGGAAAAGACCTGTTCCCATGATTCAATTACCTCCCACCGGGTCCCTCTCATGACATGTGGAAATTTTGGGAGCTACGATTCAAGATGAGACTTGAGTAGGGACACAGCCAACCCATATCAGCCATGTTATTTGGGGTTCTCACTTCTGGCATGCTGATGTCAGCAAGCCCCAGGCAATCTCCTTGTCCAATCCAACCTGGTCACCAGGCCCTTCAACTTGGCACCTGCTCTTATGGGCTGCACCTCCACTGGACCTTCAAGATATAGTTGGGGCCTCCTGACACAGGGCCTGGGGGCTGGGACAGCCCTTTGTGGATAGAAAGTCTGCCAGTTCTGAGCCCTGGGGCTCGGCTCTGGACCATCCAGCTGGCCTCCTGGGATAACTAAGCCTTGCAGGAGGATCCCTTCTTGATTTTCCACAGCCTGGGGTGTGGGTTAAAGAACTGAGAGACTGGAGCTCAGCATCCTCTAACCTCCATCCTTGGCCATCAGAGAGCTGTAATTGCTCTAAAATCCATCTTCTTCCCAGTCCCATCCCCGCCAAAGCCCTTGGTTCCTCTCCCCTTCCCCCACCCCGCCCTCTCTCTATCTCTCTCTGACTCTGGGGACCTGGCAGATAAAAGCCATCCTTTCTCTGTTCCAGCCCAATCCTGATGAAAGCTAGACCTGGGTTGCTGGGATGCAGCTTTCAGAGGGGGTGTTGGCGTAATGAGCTTGCTTCCAGACCATATGTTTGCTCTTCAGCCAGCGTCACTGTGGGGCTGCTTTGGGGGACTCAGCACAGGACGGCGCAACCCCTGACTGGAATACACAGACCATCCCTCTTGCAAAGCAGGCACCTGAGACAGCAACTCTACAGGCCACCTAGAGAAGAGCGTCACCCTCACCTGTGGTCAAACCTGGGCTGGACCACTCCATAGCCTTGTGACCTGGCACTAATTCCTTACCCTTCCTGAAATTCAGTTTTCCTCATCAGTAAACAGGAATAACATGCCTCCTCCCACTGCCTTACTGTCATGTTCAAATGCGATTATCTATGTAAAGCCCCCAGCCCTGGAGCTGGAGGTCAAGGAATGCTATTTCCTGTCCTCCTTTCTAAAACAGGTGAGGAAACCTGCAATGCCTGGAGCAGCCATTGTTTGCATTACTAGATGCTGCCTTGTTCTGTCTCTCACCTGCTCCAAATGAATGACTGGGGAGGAATAATGATAAGCCTCTTGCAGTTGTATATTACTGTTCTCAGAGTAATATACAAATTCTTTGTCATACTTGTTCCTTAAGGGGGAAAAAAAAAAAACCTGGGAGTCTTCCAGGGAAGGCACAATTAACTCCACATTGTAGACAGAGATACCAAGGTCCAGCGAGGGCAAGGTCCTCATTCAAGGTCACAGAGCCAGGAAGTGGCTGAGTTAAGGTGGGAACCCAGATCAGGGTGCTTTTGTTTGCTTTCGTTTTGTTTATAAGCTTTGTTATGGAAAGTTTGCCAAGGCCTCACCCTGTTCTCAGGAGTGTATCAGGGTAGACATCATTCTCAGGAGATGGGGCCAGGGAAGCTGTCAGGCCAGGAGAGGTACTTTCATACCCAGCAGAGCCCATGCCCCGGATGAACTAATTACCATGCTCCCTCACACTCATACCGGGCCTTTCTTCCAGAGAGACCCTAAAGTGCTTCTGAGCTGCTCGTACATATTTATATGCCTGCGTGCACGATAAAAATAAAACCACTTCACCCACCGCTGAAATGCAGCCACTCGGGGTGTGAAATACGGGGCTTATGGAACAGCAGCGAGGAGCGGCTCTGAAGGAGAGGCGTGTGTCCCTCCTGACATTGCAAGGGGGCAGCTGGAGGGAGGTGGAATTTAATTATGTGGGTGAGTAAGCGCTGGACGTGGAAGTAGAAGCCAGGAAGACTGTGGGTCCCTGGGCACCTGGGACTCCCTTGGCCTCCCTGGGATGGAGAGCTTGTCCTGCCAGGGAGGATGGTACCAGCTAGAGGAGTGCATGGGCCCCTCAGCTTCCATCAGTTTACAGACCCCTGAACCCCACTCCCTGGGAGCTGCCTGCAGGTATGTGGGCTCCAGCCTTCTGCCCTCCAAACCCAATGTGCCACCAAGCACTATTTCTTCCTTTAAAGGAAGGTCCCAGGAGGCGTTGGTTAGTTAAGACCTCTTGGAGTGAGGACCAGCAACTTTGCTGCTGTCCAATCAAGGCAGTTGTAGGTAAAAAAGGTGCCATTCTCAGAAGAAGCTGGGCTTCTTTTCTGGCCATGGCAACCTTTCAATGGTTCTTTGACTTTGTTCTGATTTTTGGTGCTGAGCCTTGCTGTACATTTAGACTTCTGCTCCTGCCTACCCTCTTTTCCCTCCCTCCCTCCCTCCCTCTCTCCTTCTCTCCCTCTTTCTTTCCTTCCTTTCTTTCTCTTTCTTTCCTTTCTTTCTTCCTCCCTCCTTCTCTCTTTCCTTCCTACCATCCTTCCTTTCTCCCTTCCTTTCTTCCTTCCTTCCTCCTCTCCCTCTTTCTTTCCTTCCTTTCTTCTTTCTTTCCTTCCTTCCTTCTTTCTTTCCTTTCTTCTTTCTTTCTTTCTCCTTTCTTTCTTTTCCTTCCTTCCTTCTTTCCTTCCTCCCTTCTTTCCTCTCTTCCTGCCTCCCTTCCTTTCTTCCTTCCTCCCTCCTTCTCTCCCTCTTTCTTTCCTTCTCTTTCCTCCTTCCCTCCTTTCTTCCTTCCTTCCTTTCTTCCCTCCTTCCCTCCTTCCTTCCTTCTTTCCTTCCCTCATTCTTTCTCTTTCTCTCTCCCTCCCCAGTCCCTCTCTCCCTTCCTTTCTCCCTCCTTCCTTCCTTTCTTTCCTTCCTTCCTTCCTTCCTCCATTCTTTCCTCCCTCCCTTCCTTCCTCCCTCTTTTTCTCCCTCTTTTTTCCTTCCTTTCTTCTTTCTTTCCTTCCTCTCTTCTTTTTTTCCTTCCTCCCTTCTTTCTTTCTTCCTTCCTTCCTTCCCTCCCTCCCTCCATCATTCATTCCTTCCTTTTCTCCTTCCTTCCTTCCTCCATTCTTTCCTCCTTTCCTTCCTCCCTTTCTTTCTTCCTTCCTCCCTCCTTTTCTCCCTCTTTCTTTCCTTCCTCCCTCCCTCCTTCCCTCCCTACCTTCTTGTTTTCTTGCTTTCTTGCTTTCTTTCTTCCTTTCCTCTCTCCCTCCCTCCCTTCTCCTTTCTTCCTCCCTGATGTATTTTGGATATTTGTCACTTCCAAATCTCATGTTGGAATTGATCTTCAGTGTTGGAAGTGGGGCCTAATGGGAGATGTTTGGTGCCCTCCCTGATACTTCCGTGGTGAGTGAGGTCTACCTCTCTAGGTTCCTGTGAGATCTGATTGTTAAGAAGAGCCTGACACCTCCTCCTCTTTCTCTTGCTCCCTCTCTTGCCATGTGACACTCCTGCTCCCCTCTACCTTCCATCATGAGTAAGAGCTTCCTGAGGCCTCACCAGAAGCTGAGCATATGCCAGTGCCATGCTTCTACAGTCCGCAGAACCATGAGCCAAATAAACCTTTCTTTATAAATTACCAGTCTCAGGTGTTCCTTTATAGCAACACAAAATGGACTAATACACCTGCCCTGCACTTTGCCCATCTGACCACTATAGTCTTAATCCCCTGGTGCAAGCACAGAGGCTGAAAAAGCCAAGAGAAGGCATCCAATGTACCAATGTAGGCTTCCTGAACTAGTGACAAAGAAAGCTGAGCTCTGGAGCAGGAGCAGAATTTAGCCAGCTTAAAGGATGTGTGTGGGGTGCATGGGACAGGGTAGGGGAGATGGGAGAGAGAGGGGAGCTTGGCTGGCTATCTCAGGCAGAGGGGATAGTATGTAGAAAGGTCTGCAATCAAGAGAGAGAGCTTCATGAACTCTGAGAACTGAACATGTGAACAAAGCTGCAGAAGGGAGCCCAGGATGGAGCTGAAGACCCTTGTAAACCATTCCAGGAATGCTGGCTTTAGTGTGCAGGACCTGGGGAGCCAGTGAAGGATTTTAAGGGAGGTGTCCTGATCAGCTTGTAACTCTGGGTGTACCTGGGTGACCTGGATGTGGATAGTTGAGAGTGGTGCTTTCTACAGAAGATGAGGTCTAAGGAATGGAGCAGATGTCAGATCTGGGGAGGCTCAACTGTCCTTCCTTTATGTGGAGGCCTGAGTGAGGTGATGACGGGGACACAGCAGGAGGGAAGGAGCCTGAGAGAGGCATCTGGGAAAGAGAAAGTAAGTGGACCGGGCAGTGGGTACAGCTCTGCTGGCAACGAGATCTGGTGAGCAGAGACAGGCTGTCTGCCCTGAGATGTTGGCGTTCAGGTGGTCTTGATTCTGTACCAACACTTGCCAACTGTGTGCTCCTCAGAGCACAAACCATGTCCTTTTCCTTCTGTGTCCCTGGTACCCAGCTCAGTGCCTGGGCCAGAGGTGAAGTCCAATAAACATGTGTGTTCTTCAAAGCCCTCAGCGGTAGCAGTGATCCATTAGAACCACTGGTTTAGGGACCCTGGTGTAATGCTGTTAAGGATTGGGGGCCCCTGAGCCCATGCCTCTCAGCTGCCATGCCCCCAGTACCTAGGCACCTTCCCTTAAAGTCATTAAAAGTGTAAACAATGCCTCTGTGCTCCCAGGGCTAGCAGTCCATTAGCACTCCTTTCAGGAAAAGATAGCTTTGAAAGGTTAGTGATTCTCCCTGTGTGCCTCCCAATAGCCTTTCATTCCAGGGAAATATTCCAGTCTGATTCACCAACTGCCTCTTTAGAGGATCATCCTCTTGCCAGGGACAATGGAGAGCAGGACAGGAGGCTGAGCGTGGGTGGAAGTCAACACAAGGAAGCCAGGGAGGGAAGATAGCGTTAGGTGACCGGATGGGATATAGGATTGCTTCCGTCTTCAATCAGTAGTGAAGAGAGAAAGGAGGAAGAAAAAGAGCACCTTGGTGGAGATGTGAGGGCTCCAAGGATGATGAAGCATCTTCTGGGGCTGAGAACGAACTGGTCAATACAGGAGGAACTAATGTCGAGAGTCACCAAATCTCAAACTGGCATGTGCATCTCGTTCATTTGTTCAATGCAGTTTTCATTGTTCCTTTGCTATCCTTCAGCATTCACCGCCCTGTGTGGTCTACAATAACACTGCCTAACCTCACAGCCTCCTCCCCCTACACCCACTAGCTCCTTGGACTACTTGCTGTCTCCCGGAAGGCAATCTCTGCTGCATGCTTTTGTAAGGCATCGCACATGCAGCTCTGCCCCCAAAGCTTTTCTTTCCCTGGTTAACTTGGGCATCCTTCAGAGCTTTAGGTCTCACCTGCTGCAGAAAGCCAGTCTCCCAAGTCCTAGCTCAGTGCCAGGTGCAGAGTAATCGCTTCCATAGTGGCAGAGGAAGGAAGAGATGAAGAGAAGGAAAGCAGAGGTGGATTTGTGCCCTGAAAAGCCATAGGTTGTTAGGGGACTCGGAAAGCCAGCCCAGCCTTTGCCTCTTACAAATGAAAACTGTGAAGCCCAGAGAAATGAAATCACTTCCCTGTCCTATAAATCAAATGGGGATTTTCTCCAATGTTTCAGGGCCTAGAAACTCAAGAGGGAAAATAGGCTAAGGAAATTGTCAGGCTTCACTGGATGGCGTTTGTAATTTATCAGAGGACTTTTGTAACAAATGCCTCTTCATTCCCCAACTGAGTGACGAGCCTGGTTAGCTGGACCTTCCTTCTTTGCTCCGAGTTCCTCCAGAACCACGTGACCCAGGCCTGAGAGGGGTGGTGTGGAAGATAATAAAATAAGGAACAAAGTGAAATGGGCCCAGACTTCCCAAAGCATGGACTGCTACCTGGGGAGGCAAGACACGTGGGTGAACCGGCTGAAGAGAGCATTGCTGGGTTATGCAGGAGGGACAAAATGCCCCTCCAAGAGTGCAGGGAGCCGACAGTCTTGCTTTGGGTCTCATCTATAGTATTATGGACCCATTGCACAATTGTGG
Organism: Chlorocebus sabaeus; assembly: GCF_047675955.1. Taxonomy (NCBI): domain Eukaryota; kingdom Metazoa; phylum Chordata; class Mammalia; order Primates; family Cercopithecidae; genus Chlorocebus; species Chlorocebus sabaeus. The sequence goes on along the minus strand of NC_132923.1, from coordinate 118,945,225 downwards.
CTAATTAGGGAGCTTAAGTATTTGTGTTTTGTAATAGCCTGCTTCACTGCAAATATAATAAAGCCTAAAGAATTCATAAAACAGGAAGTTGATTCATTTTACAGAATATAGATAGGCCCTTGAACTTGAAAGGTTGTGAAAATGGAACAAATCATATATTCGATGGCGCCACCTGTCGTCAATGTGTGATATTGCAGCTTGTCAAGGAAAGGAGGAAAGGGGCGGCTCCAAGGGTGACCTCAGAAGATCCCAGCCGCGGCTGGACAATGTGGAGACGAGAGTCCAGAGCCAGGAATAGACTGACTGACGCTGGAAAATGCCACAGAGGAAACACGAATCACAGGTTCTGTTCTCATTGGTTTTTTCCTTTGATTTGGAGTCATGGCCAACATCTGAGTCTCTTGAGATCTTGACCCTGGGAGTCTTTATCCACCCCTCTCCACTTAAGAATGTAGGAAGCTAAGGACAAAAAGAAGGAGCCACAGTGTGGGATGATTACAGCATCATGTGGCTGCCTCGGCTTTCGGTAAAAGTTGTTACAGCTAATGTTTATTGGGTGCTTATGTCATTTGAAGCATTGTCTTAATAAATCAGCACAGCTTGACAGGTTGGTACTCTTATCTGCATTCCCAGTTTACAGATGAGGAAATGGAAGCACAGGAAGGTTAAATAATTTTCACAAGTTCTTACAGAAGTTCCCTCCTTCCATTCCTTCCTTCCTCCCTCCCTCCCTCCCTCCCTTCCTTCCTCCCTTCCCTCCCTCCCTCCTTCCTTCCTCCCTCCCTCCCTCCCTTCCTTCCCTCCCTCCTTCCATCCTCCCTTCCTTCTTCCCTTCCCTCCCTCCCTCCTTCCTTCCTCCCTCCCTCCCTTCCTTCCCTCCCTCCTTCCATCCTTCCTTCCTTCCTTCCTTCCTTCCTTCCTTCCTTCCTTCCTCCCTCCCTCCCTCCTTCTCCTCCCTCTCTTCCCTCCCTGACCCTCCCCTCTCCCTCCCTTCCTTCCTTCTTTCCTTCCCTCTTTCCTCCCTTCCTTCTTTCCTTCCTTCGTTTCTTCCTTCCTCCCTCCCTCCTTCTTCTCCCTCTGTTCCCTCCCTCCCTCTTCCCTCTCTTCCTCCCTTCCTTCCTTATTTCCTTCCCTCCTTCCTCCCTTCCTTCCTTCCTTCCTCCCTCCCTCCTTCTTCTCCCTCTCTTCCCTTCCTCCCTCTTCCCTCTCTTCCTCCCTCTTCCCTCTCTTCCTCCCTTGCTTCTTCCTTTCTTCCTTCCCTCCTTCCTAACTCCCTCCCTCCCTACGTCCTTTCTTTACTTCCTTCCTTCCTTCCTTTTTTCCTTCCTTCCTTCCTTTCTTCCTTCCTCTCTTCCAACCATCATTTTTTTTTGAATGCTGAAGCTGGGATTTGAGCCTAGGCAGTCCAACTCTGGAGCCCATGCTTTAAGCCGGTGCACTTGACTACATCTGTTGGCACCTTCTAACTATGACTAATATCTGTTGGTCTAGGTCTCTCACACTTAGCAAATGCAGTGATACAGGAAAAAGTAAAAATCTTGCTGATGCTTTCTAACCTTGGTTCATCTATCCATGCTTCCATCCATGTCCTTATCCACCCAACAATCCTTTCTCTAATCCATCTGTCAACCCACCCACCCACCTACCATTACTCATCTGCCCACTCACCCATCCATCCATCCATTCATCCAAGGATTCCCATATCCATCCATACAATCATTCTCACATCCATCCACCCATCCATTCATCCACCGACCCAGTAATTCTCATAACCAACTTCCTTCCTTGCATTTATCCAACAGTCACTTTCTTGAGCACCTACCACCTGTCAGACACAGTCAATACAGAGATGAATCAGTTGTGGTTCCTACGCTTATGTTGGTCACATTCCCGGACATCCATAAAACAATGTTATAGGTGCTGGTCCTGTGATAAGAAAGGCGAGTTACGCCTGACCCTGAGGGAGGGGAAAGAAAGGCTTCCCAACAGACGTGACTATCAACCTTGGCCTTAATGGATGAGTGGGAATTGTTGGTCGGAGAAGGGGAGATGGCTATCAGGCAGGTAGAACAGGACCAGCAAAGGTAGAGAGGCAACAAAAGCCCCATAGTGTTTGGAGGGACAGAGAATGATCCAGAGCATGAGGTGAGTGAGAGCAGGGGAAGGAGGGACAAAACCAGAGGGGGCTTAGGATGCAGCCAAGGGGGCATACTAAAGAGCTTGGGCCTTCGACAATACAGAGTGCTGTGAAAATAGAGAGCAGAGGAGTTGAGGTACAGACATGGTCAGAACCGTGTAGGAGAAGGGTCTCTCCAACGGTAGCAAGGAGGATGAACTGGGGAGGCTGGGTCTGGCAGCAGGGAACAGTTAGAAGAGATCATCTGGATTCAAATGACAGCTTCACCTCTTATTGACTCTATGCCCTTAGGCCAGGGCTTGCATTTCTATGTGTCTCAGTATTCTTGTTTATTCCATAGTCTAAACACAGAAACTACCCACAAGATTCTGGAAAGAATTCAACGAATAGTACAAGCAAAGTATAGCACTTGGCACATAGTAAGCACTCAATAAATGGCATCAATTGGCAATGGTTGTTGTTATTATTATTACTATTTCTACTGCTATGACATCGAGGAAGAGATCAGGAGGCTTGTTCAGGGCCAGAGCGGCATTTTCCACCCTGTGATTCACAGAGCTCTTGCTCACACGATGTTAATAGGTATTAATGGAAAGAGGGTTCTGAGGCCAAACAAGTGTGGACTTCAACCAAATAAAACTGGAAAATGAACATGGACAACCCAAACACAAAAAAACTGCAGGACTCCTCCTAACCTTTCATAGGCTCACGTGAACTATAAACTTCTAAGTGGAGAACAGCTGAGTTTGTAGCATTTCTCGAACATATTTAGTCATGAAACCCTCTTGCAAGAAATGTGTATTACAAACCTGCAAAACAAATGGTCAGTGGGACCCATTTTGGGGAACAATGGTCCTCCTGGGTCTAGTCTTTTTCTCTGGTCCCATAATGCTGAGGCCCCTTCTCCAGCCCACAGCTCGAGGTTCCCACGCACACCTGCTGACATCTTCCACCGGGAATATGTGATGGAACTTGAGAGCCCAGGTGGGGCTGAGGTTCATTAAGGACGGAGCATTGGACTTCATTCCAAGTGGCTGACTCCATATCAATTTGGGTCACTGGTGTTAAGGTGTCACTTTCAGTTGCATTTAATTTAAACAAACAATAAAAAGCTCTGTCTTGACTGCGATGGAAGGTGGTGGAGGTTTAATTCCAGCACAGCGAGGCAGAGTGCAGGATAGGAAAGCCAGAGGCCTGTAGGACTCAGTGGGTTGGTGAGAGAGGGAGAGAGGAGGATAGACAGGGAGAGAAATGTGGACCTCTGGGGCAGGGCCTGCCTGGGGAAGCCCACACTAGATCCTTGTCCCCAGAATCCAGTATCCTCTACCCTGGCCACCTTGGGTAATTCTTTTCACTTCTCTGAGACTCAGTTTCCTTATCTGTAAACCAGACATAAACGAAGTTGGCATAGAGGACTTCTAGGAGGATTAAATAAGAGGGGTGGAACACACTGGATTCATGAGTTTTTATATCCAAATACTGGCTTCCAAAATGTGTGCCTGTGTATATGTGTGTGGACACGTGCGTGTGTGTTCCTGTACATGTGTGTGGACATGTGTGTGTGTTCCTGCATGTGTGTGTGGACACGTATGTGTGTTTTCCTATATGTGTGTGGACGTGTGTGTGTGTGTTCCTGTATGTGTATGTGTTCCTGTGTGTGGACACGTGTGTGTGTTCCTGTATGTGTGTGTGGACATGTATGTGTGTGTTCCTATATGTGTGTGGACATGTGTGTGTGTTCCTGTATGTGTATGTGTTCCTGTGTGTGGACACGTGTGTGTGTTCCTGTATGTGTGTGTCCCTGTGTGTGTGGATACGTGTGTGTTCCTCTGTGTGTGTGTGTACACGTGTGTGTGTTCCTGTATGTGTGTGGACACGTGTGTGTGCACGCTTGTGTGTGTGGACACATGTCTGTGTGTGTGCCTGGGTATGTGTGGACATTTGTGTGTGTGTGGACATGTGTGTGTGTGTGTGCCTGTGTGTGTGGGCATTTGTGTGTGTTCCTGTATGTGTGTGTGGACACGTGTGTGTGTACACATGTGTACCTGTGTGTATGGACATTTGTGTGTGTGTGCCTGTGTGTGGGCATTTGTGGGTATGTGTGTGTACCTGTGTGTATGTGTGTATGCTTGTGTATGCCTGTGTTTGTGTGTGGACACTTATCATGTGTGTGCCTGTATGTGTGTACACTCGTGTGTGTCTGTGTACATTTGTGTGTGTTCCTCTGTGTGTGTGTACACTTGTGTGTGTGTGCCTGTGTGTGTGTGGTGTACCGTGTCTAGGTAAGGTGTTTGAGAACTCTGGTTCTGGAGCTCTTTCTGGGTTCGAATCTAGTCCTATCCCTTAGCTGTATTGTATTGAGAAAGTTGCTTAACTTCTCTGAGCCTCAGCTTTGCTATCTGTAAAACAGGACTAGGGATGATGGGACCTACCTCATACATTATTGCGCGGTGTCAATGAATTTACATACATTAAATACTTTCATAGCACCCTGCACAAAGAGTCACTTTCGTAAGTACTTAAGACTCTTATTATTGAACCTCACTGGGTGTCCTGCTGCAAACCAGCAGAGCCCATGCCCTTGGGAGGCAGGTTTGGGGAGGCAGTCATGTACTGCATCCCTCCCCTTTCCCGGCAGGGAGGGCGGGGACTAGAGGTCACAGAGGGGCCCTTTGACCTCTGGGGCTATTCCCTGGGGTCCACAGAGGAGAAATTTGCTTTGTGCTGTAGTGCCCTCTGTTGGGAGAGCCTAGCTCAGCACTATGGACAGAGGGAGGCTGGGGGCAAACAGGCAAGGACTCAGGCTCAGCCCGTGTCGAGGAAGAGGCCTGACCTGCTGTGACTCATGGGTCTGAGTGCCAGGACTGCAAAGTGGAGGCCCTGCCAATCTATTAGGAGACAGGAGCCAAAGGACGTTAAGCAAATTAAAAGCCTCAGGGCTGTCCCGGGTGACCTTTTCCTTTGGCGAAGTCACCCCACCCTGTGCCCTCTGCTAACTGTGCTTCTCAGTGCTCCGGAGATGTCTTTCTCTGGGACAAAAGAAAGGCTTCAAAGCTGTATCTCATGAAACGGGAGCTGGAGGAGTGGGCTTCCCCGGAGAGGCTTGTGAAGGCAGCCATATTGCTACTCTTGTTACCATATGGCCATAGACAAGCACACCACAGCCAGGCTCCTTTGGGCAAAACCAACCGTGCACCTGGGCAGACACCTCCTCTCTGATGGGCCCAGTCAGAACATGTGATCCTGGCGCTTCGAGGAGGTTCACTGCCACAGGACGCCTACCAAGTGCCAGGCTTGTGCAAGGAGCTGAGGAACAGAGTGGATAAGACGGAATGACCTACCCTAATTCATTCTTTCATTCATGCATCCATCCAACTGGTATTTGTTGAGGATCCACCATGTGCCAGGCACTGGCTAGCGCATAATCATAATTATAATACAGGGTGATGTTAAAGAGAGTTGGGGTGATTCAGAAGTCCTGGGGCTGAAGGAGATCTCCAACACCCCATCCCCAATCCTTGGTCCTAGGAAGCAACCCTCCCTTGGCCGTTAGGCCTGCTTTCCTCTTCACTAGCGTATCCTCAGATGCCATTCTCTAGCTCCTTCTGTTGGCTCTCTTTTCTAGCTGGTGTGAACCATGGCTGGGAAGAAACATCACTAAGGGACCCGGGAATCCCACCTGCTCCCTGGCCCTCATTTCCAAGGGCTGGGCTGCAGGGAGTGCAGCCAGGAAGCCTCAGTCATTCAGGGTCCACCTGAGGAACTGATGTGGTCCACCTGCCTGGCTGCTCGCTGATTTGCAGCTGGGGCCGAGGAGTAGGAATGTCCACACAGCGATGCTTGGCATTTCCCTGCACAACTCAGACCAGCACAAGGGACACCCCCCAGCTTGATGCTGTTCCCCAGCCAGGGAGCCCCTTCCACAGAGGGCTTAGAACGTGGGATAGACTTTTGGGTTTGTTCACTTTTTCTTGGGTCAGAGTGGGGAGGGGAGGGCCGGGGAGAAGGCAGTTAGGGACTGTGCCCTGCAGCCTGAGAAGAAGGCAAGGGGGAGAGGTGACCTCAAGCTGACCCTCAGCAGCCTGGAGAAGGGGAGACCTGGGTGGATGCGAGTGAGAGGGAGCAAAGAACAGCAGCCCAATGAAGAAGAAAGGACCTAAGGCTCCAAATGTTCAAGCCATATGCAGTCCAATCAACCTGGCAACCAATTAGTCTGATTCACAAAAAAAAAAAAAAAAAAAAAAAAAAAAAAAAAAAAAAATCCCACGTAGGGACAAACTGTAATCAAACACCTATTTATAAGGGTTTATTATGATCATTGTTATTATTTTACTGAGAGGATCATTCTAAAGCCTGTCAGGTGAACGTATGCTTTCAGATCTTCATAAATGCAAATCGCTGCTTCTGGGGCGGGTGAGCAAGCTGAGCCACAGGGTTGCCTTGGGAGGCCATGGGGTGAGGTTCCAGAGGGCAGGCGGAGGGAGCAGTTTGCTTTCATGGACATCTCTGCACAAAGCTCACCGAGAGGCAGCCCAGCAACCACCCATTGCCCACCCTACTCCCCACACTCCTCTCAGAGGGCTGCTGGAGATGGAACTGGCTATGTACCCATTGCCCTTGTAGGTAAACAATGCAACAGCCTGACTCGGAAACCTGCCAGAGCTAGGGAAGCTGGAGATTCTCCATAGAAGGCCTGGGTAAAGGGCCCTTCCTGAGTTCTGAGCCAGTTTTGCCACTGGCTTTTCTGGCCCTTGCCAATCTCTTGGGTCCCTACCAATGGTGAAATTCTAACTCCTGAACTTCCTCATCTAACCACATCCCCAGCCCACCCCAAGGGCTAGAGTACCCCTCCCCTTCATCCTCACAGGAGGCCTCAAGGTCCACCGCCAGGGCTGAGGCTCAATGGTGTGTGCATGTGTGTGTGTGTGTGTGTGTGTGTGTGTGTATTGGTGGAAGAGTAATGGTAACATACAAGTCCCAAACCCGTTCTTCTCAGACCTGGGGAAAAACGGTGTCAGGTCTGGCAAAAAGGTGGAAACTTGGTCTGTGCCAGGAGGAAACAACCAGTTCCTCACCCATTCCTGGCTGGATCCCAGCATGTGGAAAAGAGACAGAACACACCCCATTTCCGTGGGTCCCTGGGGGAAGGAGCAGCCGTAACTGGGGAAGTTTCAGAACACGGAAACCCCTTAATCTTGCCCAATGAGGGCATTCATCGTTGGCAAGGCCAGAACTCCAGAGCCACACCCTGCCTGCCCTGCTCCCAGGATGGCATCTTTCCCTCTCGGGAGGGAGGCTGCCTCCTTTCATCAGACTGGGTAGTGGGGAGGGCGATGGTAATCCCGGGGATGCGGGGGTGCTAGGGGAAGGGGGATCCGACGGAGCATAGCTTCCAGGGCGGGGTGCTGGGTCACCTGGGTAAGGGTTAGAGAAGCTGGAGGCAGCAAGCCAGTTTTGAGTGAGGGGAGAGGGGAGGTTAGGAAGGGGTGAGCTCTCCTTCTCCCTGCAATAAATCGGCTTAGCGGACGAGAGCCGAACAGCCCAGAAAGGATTAAAGAAAAGTCTGTATAATACGCGGAGAGCGCGGCGAGGGGAGGGCGAGGAGGGCGGGGGGCGGGGAGAGGGGGAGGGACGGAGGGAGGGCGCGGGGAGCGGGGTGCTCTCGCCGCCGGGAGAGGCGAGCGCGAGGCAGAGAGAGCGCGATTCGGCTCCAAACTCCGGCGCTGCAGCCGATCCGACTCCGGGTCGCGGTGGGCACCGCGCGCAGCCGGGGAGACGAGAACCGCGGCGCGCCCCGAGGACGCCCAGAGCTCGAGGGTTGCTACGCCTCGCAGAGCCGGAGCTGAGTCGAGCCGGGCGCCTGGGCGGCCCGGCCGCGGCGGCATGGGGGCGCCCCCACGGCGCTCCGCTCTGCCTGCCACAGCCTCGGCCAGCGGCCGGAGGCAGGAGCGCGTCTGAGCCCATGGCGAGGGGACCCGCCGCCGCCGCCGCCACCGCCGCCGCCCCGCCACCGCAGCCAGCTCCCGGGCACCATGCGAGCTGCCCCGAGCCTCCACCGCTGCGTCTGCCTGCTGCTCGCCGCGATCCTGGACCTGGCTTGCGGTGAGTGCGCGGGCGCCTGGCGGGTGCCGGGCGGGGAACGCGCGCGGGGATGGGGCACCGGGGGAGAGCGCGGGCTGGGGTGGCTCCGAGAGGCTCGGGCTATGAGCACCGGTCCTGCCTGGGGTCTGTGGAGCTGGTTGGCTTGATGAGGGAGGGAGGACGCCTCTGGGGAGAGCGCTCATGGGTTTGTGCCAGGGTGTGTGTGTGTGTGTGTATACAATCGTGTGTCTTTGTTGTGTCTCTGGGTGAGGGTGTCCGGGAAGGAGCTATGTGGGGAGAAGGTGCGGGAGTGTATTTAGACATGCAAGTGTGTGTGCGCCTGTGTGTGTGATGGTGTGGGGTCTGTGTGTGAGTGAGCGAGTGTCTGGAGGGGTGTTAGAGTGTCTGTGTCAGTTACATGGAGAAGGTTTATGTGTGAGAGTGTGAGAGAATGTTGGGGGGGTGTGAACACGTGCCAGCTTCCCGGTGAGGGTGTGAAGTGTGTGAGCTTGTGTCATTGTGGGTGTGAGGTATTAGGGGGTGGGTATGTGAGGTTTGGCGTTTCACGCGTGTCCCGAGTGTGCAGGTCTCTAGGGGTGTACGACAGCGGATTACTATTGCTGTGTGCACAGGAGACGGGACTTGGGCAGGAGTGTGCTTATCTGGGATGGGTGGGGGTGGAGGTGCCTGGGGGTCGTGTGCTTCGTGGGCCTGGGAGTGTGTGTATGCGTGCCATGGAGCGTGTGGTTCTTGTGTGCAGGGAGGTATGGACGCGTCCGGGACTGGGGAGTTGTGAGCAGCTCAGTGTGTGTGTGTGTGTGTGTGTGTGTGTGTGTGTGTGTCCCGTGTGGACTTGCTCCCGGGTTAGGCTAAGCCAGCTGGAAGGAGGTTGAAGCTGAGTTGGTTCTCCGGAGCCAGCGAGAGGTGGCTCCGCAGCCCCAGGGTCCGCGGTTCGCGGCCGGCCTCCCGCCCAGCGCAGCCGCGTAGTGGGGCTTAAATGGTGACAGAACCGAAACCTTTTCGCGCAGTGAGCGGAGAGCCAACGCGAGGCTAAAAGCCAGGCGGGAGGGAGGCGGGACCAGCGAAGAGCCGCGGGCACCGAGACTAGAGGGTCCGCGTCGGGGATCCTCCTCCGAGCCTGGTGCTGACCTCAGCCTGGCTGGAGTCAGAGCCTGGCTCCGCCTCGGAGGGGGAGGGGGACGCGAGGTGCCAAAAAGTCGTCCTTATGATCAATAAGGTCTCGACCCCGAGCCCCACTGGGTGATAGAGGTGGGCATCACCTCTGTCCTATGCCATGGCCTTGTCCCAGCAGGAGGTGCCTGCCTAGGCTCCGAGAGTGCCTGCTAGGAAGGGGTGCCCCCTTAAAAATTACCCCAACTCCTTCTACCCCGAAGTCCTTGGGGAGTGCTGGGTCTGCTGATAGGAGAAGCTGTAGAATTTGAGCCTGGAAGGTAGTCCTGACAGCGAGGGGGGAGGGGTTGGTGTAACCCAGAAGGAATGTAAACCCTGTACTTTGTTCCCCTATCCTTGGAACAAGAGACTTTCCAAAGTGGATCAAAATCTACCCCCTCAACTTTGGGTTGAGGGTTCCTGGCTTCGGATGCCTCTAGAGGGAAAGGTTATATGGGGGAGGTCCCGGTTCCAGCGCAGCCGAGAGGGCACTGGTTTGTTGAAAGGCACTGGAGCCCTCACCTGGACATTGCAGGGAGCGGGGGTTGAAGGTTGGGGACCGAAGGTAAGCACCGCTTTCCCTGGGAATGCGCATAACAGAGAGACGAGGCAGGGTGGTGGAGAGAACTGATGGGAAGGGCTTGGTGGGAAACCCTGGCTCCGTCAGGACCCCACCCTGCGAGCTCTCCCTGGAACCCGGGAGCAGCGTTCTTCTGGCTGCCGGGCTGCGGAGAGCTGACCCGGCATCCTGGCGCCTCCGATCCCTTTGCCCGCCTCTGCGGGCTGCGGGAGGCGGGGGTTGGCGTGGCTGAGGGTGAGCGCATCTGGGCCGGGGGAGCCAGCGAGGCCTCCGAGCTCAGCTGCGCAGGATGAAGGAAGAGCGCAGACCCGGATCGCGAATGGGAAACTTTGCGCCTCTGGGGTGCAGAGGGAGGTCCGAGGCCGCTGGGAGCCCTCTCTTCCCCGCAGAAGAGAGCACAGGAGGGTGGGGTCCCTCCTTCCTCCTTCCAAGTCTGTGCCCAGAATGGGGGGCGGGGTGCGAGAAGAGTCCGTGAGAGACGCAAGAGGCGGGCCGTGCCGGAGGAGGGCGCCCTTCCTGGAGGTGGCCGAGAGAGGTGCACCTGGCGGCGGCTTTGCAGGGCCACCTGCCTCGGAGGGCGGGGAGAGGAGCAACCCGGGCCGGCCTTTACGAACGTACTGGCGGTCACTGCTCGAGGAGGGACACAGCCAGAGCGCCCTCGCCGGTTCTGCCCCATTCGCGTGGCACAGCAAGGGTGCCCGACGCTAGAGAGTCGGGTCTGGCAGGAGGAAGGAGGCCGCTGCCCCTCACACTGCCTGGGCCGGAAGTCCTTGCCCTGGCTCCCCACTTCCCAGAATCAGACCCTCCAGAGGAGAATCCCACATTTCTCGGGACTCCCAGGAGTGTTCTGGGGCGTTTTCAGCTCCTCCAGCCCCCGTGAACTGTGCCTGGGCACTTCTGGGAAGTCCTGCACTGGAGCCTGTGTAGTGGCGCCGGGCTGGGGGTGGAGGAGTGCTCCTCAGCCGCTGTTCAGCCCTGGGAAACGTTCCGCTGACAGCAGGGTGGGGGCGGCCCCAGTCAGGGGTAGCCCACGGCCCCAGCCGGGGGTCTCCGGGATTGCGCGGGCGGAGGTGGGCGGCCCGGCCGGTTCTCTGGTTCTCTGTCTCCGCAGCCGCGTGTCAGCAGGTGGGTGGGATGGAAGGGCTGTCTCCGCTGGGCCGCCGCAGCCGCAGCGCCGAGACTGCGGGGGCTGTGCGCGCGCGAGCGGGTGTGACGACTTTATATATTTATCCTCCCTTCACACGCCTCCTTCCCACCGGGCGGGGACTCTGGCGCGGTAGGGTTTCTTCTCCAGCCCCAACCGGGGGAATTAAGGCTCCTAATCCCTTGCAGGCTGCCCCGCCCATGCCCCTCCAGCGGGGCCCCGCCCCTAGTCATAAACTCCACCCCTCTTCCACCCCCCAACCACCCTGGAAATGGGAGTTTTTCATTTTCGTGTTTTAAGTGCAGAGAATATTCGAGCTGGAGCGACCTCGGAGATCACTCACTTCGGTGGTGTTGAAACTTCTGTATTTTTCTTTTTCTTTAAAGTAGGAGTACCCGTTTGGAGGAAACATTATCACCCTCTTAAATTCCCCATACCTTGAGCAAGATGATGGGTCCGAAAGCAGAGCCGCCCTAGTGGATGCTGGGATGAGGCCCACATCGAGCGCCTCTTCCACATAAGTCTTTCACAGCCTTAGACTGCTCCCTTCCTCCGCAGCTAATATCGTAGCTGGGGTTTTGTTTTTTCAGTAGCCCCGATTATATGGATCAGCTGCGATGTGTCAAGCAGGATGCTGGCCGCTGCTTCGCAGTCCTCATTCATGCTGCAAGATGGATTTAAGACCTTCTTTTCACAGACTAGGAAACTGAGGTTCAGAGGTTTCAGACTTGTTAACGACAGAAGTTTAGGCTCCTTCCCTCTCCCTCCTAGTTCTGCCCGGGGCTCCTCTGTCCTTCACATCTCCCCTGTCTCTGGCCACAAAGACTCCCTTGGGCAGGGCATGTGAGCAGAGAAGGACCCAGGTCATCTGAGTGATGCCTCAGATTTGCCTGGCTACTCTGATATTTCAGAACGTTAGTCACACACATACTTGAACTTCACTACACTCTCCCAAGATGGGCAGAGAAGGGAGTAGGGGAAGGAGGTGGAGGAGTTTAGGGGACTTGCTTAGGTGCCTGGTTTATAGCAGTGTGTGACTTCAAAGGCAGAGACCAACAAAAAGGAGGCTGGTTAGTTCTATTAACTGGGTTTCCTGGAATCTGCAGAGGTATTTAACCTGGGCAGTTGACAGCCTGGCTTACCACCTTGCCCACCTCTGCTACAGCCCCAGGCCACCAGGAATTCATGTATTCATGCATCCAACAAATGCTTATTGTACACCATGTGCCAGACACGGTGCTGAGCATTGGGAAAGCGGCTCTGAGCTTGGTAGAGGAGTCCCCTGCCTCTATGGTGTTTAAGGTCAGTGGTAAATTGATGCTTCATTTAGAAGGAGGAAGGGGCTAACCGAGCCAGGCATCATGCCATGTGATTTATCATTCTTGTCTCATAGAATCCTTACAAGCACCCTGAGAAGTAAAATAAGGCCCATTTTGTAGATGAGGAAACTGAGGCTCAGAGAGGCTAGGTAACTTTGCCAAGGCTACCGAGTCGTTAAATGGCAAGCAGGAATTCAGATACAGGGCTCTCTGACTCCCTGACCTGTGCTTCCTCCCTCCATGCTCTGCTATCTCCTGGTGATAATTTCCTGAGCCCCAGCCACATGGATGTGTCCAGTCTCCTGTCTGGATGCCTGACTCCTTCCCAAACCCACACTGAAATAGAATCATCCAGGGTGTTCATCTGCACAGATGGGAGAGGGAGTGTTCCTGAAAGCTATTGCCATCACCAAGAGAATGAATAGGCATCTGCTGTGGGCAGGGCACATCTGAAAAGAGCAAGGCCTATGAGTGTGATCCTCATCCCAGGGCAGCGAGAGGCTGGGCATGTTTCCGAAGAGATGAATGACAATCTGTTTTGTCCATCCTCTCTCTCCACCTCCTTTCCTCCCCCATCCACTCCTGTTCCCTTCCCCTCTTTTTTCTTTTCTTCTTCTTTTTTCTTTTTTAAATAAAAGGAGGTTCAGGATCTTTTGTATGTGGAGGAACTGGGAGTTTCAAAACCAGGTCTGAAGCAATCCAGAGACAGCTGCTTTTTCATCACTAGAAAGGGAGTACAGCAGCCCTTACTACTTGTAGGAGGATGCAAAGCTGTTCATTTCGAATGATAAATGTCAGTGGTGGTAAAACACATGACATCACTTCCTAGGAGGTGTCCTTCTTTAGGATGAAATTCCAAGGAAGATTGGGGTGGTGAGATCCTGGAACCCACCTTTATGCTTTCAGTGAGCTCCAGGAGTGGAGGGGGCCCATGTTCACTAAGACCCCTGGCCAAGATTCCATGGACAGAGCAAATAAAGGTAGTGTGTATGGGGCTGGAGGTGTAGGCTCTGTTCAGCCACCTCTGCAACCCAGAACAGCAGGAGAGACAGGTCAGGTCGTGGGCAGGGGGTGGATTGGTGGTGGGGTCTTTCTGAGACTCAGATTTCAGTCCCCTCCCAGGAAAGGAACTTGGTGTTGGTCTTGTCCACCAGTCTTTGTTATATCTCCTGGCCACGTACTAGATTTGTTTTGGGAAATCACCCCACCCACCCCCACCCCCCAAACACACAAATTGCATGACATCTTGGTGGGTGAGTGAGACTACTGGGTAAGGCATCCCCAAGGTGGGCCCTGTAATCTGAATATTGAGCAGAGTGTCACAAAGACTGAGAATCACTAGAATGTCCCACTTGCCATTGGGACCCCCAGGAAACCATCCTTTGTTGGTTTCCTGAGACTGATAATGATGGGACCTACCTCCCAGGGTGCTGAGAGGGTGGAATCAGGCATTACAAGCAGAGCTCTTGGTTAGTCCTGTGGGCTCTGATGCTTGTTACTATTGTTAACCATGGTAATGATGAGTACCCGCTGAAGCAGCCCCAGTCCTTGTGGTCCTCGACTTTTCCACAGTGTTCTCATTGGTTACTTTTTTTTGGCTTGAGTGTCCAGTGTCAATTTATGCTGCTTGCAAGGAAAGGATCGCATGTGATAACCTCCCTAGGTGTCATGACCGGTGCCAGCCTTGGAGTTGCCAGTCAGTGCACTCTTGGTAATGCACGGAGTGGTTCATGGCCCTCTGACTGGGGATGACCAATCCCACCGCCTGTCCTCTGTCTTTCCCTGGAGTCTTGAGGCCCATTGAGTGCAGTCTGAGACACAAGCTGTTCCCTGCTAGTAAAATGTACAGATGAAGCCAGTCTTATTGTGAATTTCCAATCCCCTGACCCACTAGACCCTGCTCCGCGCAGGCAGGGACCCCATCTGGTTCTGCTCACTGTTGAGTCTTCTCCACAAAACACATAGCAGGTGATCAGTCAGGTTGTTTGTTTGGGTGATGAGGCTACCTCTGGCCTTTTGACATGTGCATCCTGGTTTTGAAGAGGGCTGAGCACGTGGCTTGCTATTTCTACGGAAAATTGTGTGAAAAGGCTTATAGCGTGTGGAATTGAGGCTGGATTTGCAGGTGGACTTTCTGGCAGCAAAGATGTTCTGATCCTGGAACTACATTCCTTCTTTCTGAAGTTTCTCAGATAATCAAAGTAGCAGAGGCCCTGACTAGACGTCTTAACTCTCTACCTGCTGGCAGTACTTGAAAATGGACAAAATGCTTCCACACCCATTATTCCATTTAGATCTCACATCAGACATGGAGACAGCTAGTCTTGTACCCGTTGAACAGATGAGGGAAAATGAGGCCCGGGAAGATGAAAGGATGGCAGTAGGCAGTGGCTGGACTGGAACCCAGATTCTGTGGCTGCAAGCTCAGCCTTCCTCCCATCCTCAACCCATTGCTGGGCTTCATTCAGTCCTCGGGGGTGTGGCATGAGACAGGTCAGTTTCCCATGTGCTTACAGGCCAGTAAGCTTTGACCTGAAGTGTGCACTGTGAGCTGCCTGCTGCTGTAGCCACTTTGCTGATGTGACTTCTTCCGTCCTCCACTGCTGTCCAGGTGGGTGTTATATCCCCAGTCCACAGGTGAGGACACTGACATGCCCATGGTCACACAGTTTGAGACCAGAACTCGCTGTCTCCGCTGTCCCTACAGTCTTGTCCTGCTCAGAGATTTCTGGCCTTAGCTTCTCCATCCTTTGCCTCCTCCCCACTTCTGCCCTTTCTTGGCTCGGAGAGCAGACATCTGCCCTCAGCTAGCACAGCCCCTGGCTCCCTATAAGGCTTTCTCCAAGTCTCTGCTCACCCACATCCTCCCTCCACAGCCCCCCACCACACACACACAGACTCAGGTGTGCCCTAAGCATGTTGGCAGCAGTACTTTTGGCAACACTTTGAAAGCAGCCCTCCTCTGGGGCTGGAGATGGTTGAGGGTAGTCTCCCTCCTGAACAGAATTCTTGAGAGTGAGCATCCCTGCACCTCCGGCCCTGGCACCCAGCCTGGCTCTGAGCACATAGATCCTGAAGATGTGTTTGTTGAATGAATGAATGCTGTCTCCCCTGAGCCTGAGGTTTGGTTCAAACACCAGACCCAGGCTTGTTTCCTGGCCCTACTCAGTTGCCTCTGGAAGTACTTTCTGGTGTGAGAATGTGTCCATTGTCCTTCTCCGTTCCATAGACCACTGTGGCATCACAGCTGGCATCTGGAGGAGGGGCCAACATTGCAAGGTGGTGGGAAGACCAAGGGGGCTTCGTGTCCCTTCTATGTTCTCCCTGGAGAGGGGACTGTCCTAGATGGCCAATTGTAGGGGGATTTGGGAAGGTAAAGAAAGAAGGAAGGAGGAAGGGCAGGAAGGAAGAAAGATGAGAAGGAAGGGAGGGAGGGAGGGGGGAAGAGAGGCAGGAAAGAAGGAAAGAAGGAAGGAAGGGAGGGAGGGAAGGAGGGAAGGAGAAGCGAGCTTTCACTGAGCAGCTACTATGTGCCAAACCCTGTGCCAGACATGTTCACGCATAACATCATACTCAACTATCCCAGAAATACCCATTTGGAAGATAATATTCTCCACCTTTACAGATGAGGTAAAGAGGCTTGGAAAGATTGTGTGACTTGCCTGAGTGAGGGGCAGAGCCAGATTCACACCCAGGCACTGATTTGCACATCTCTTCCCAACTCTGAATTTTTCCCATTGGTAGCTTGAAATGGACCATTACTGGAGTATTCACACAATGAAAATCAGCAAACTATACACTGGGGCCTCCCTCACCCCAGAATTGGTTGTTACACATTTGCCAGCACACCCCTAGGTATGCCCATCCTTCCTAATCCCTGTCTCTGTGGGGGAGCCACCTGGGGTTAATGTGCTTTTGTTTCCATCTGCACTGGGCTCATGTTGTCGACCACTTCCTAACGAAGTATCCTTGGGCAAGACACTCACTGTCTGAGTCATAGTTTCCCTGTCTTTTGAAAATAGAGGGTAAGTGAGAGAGAGTAATAGCACATGAAAGCTTTTGGCATGAAACCGGCCTTTCCCTTCCTCCTGATGGGACCAGCAGGCCGTGGAGACTCCGAGATGAGAGTGGGGTCACTGTTTCTTCTCCCTCTGTTGGAGCTGCTTTGGCCGAGAAGTCCATGATCCAGTCACTTCCATTAATTAAGCAGCTGCCCCAGGCCTGATTCTGGACTGACAGAGACATCTCGGGAAGTTTCAGGCTGTGGGCAATCCCACATTCACTGGGAACAATAAAAAATCACGTGTAATCAAATGGCCAATACAGGGCTTGAACCAAGCTTATGTCTTTGGGGATTAAAGGCAGTGGCGCAGGAAGGCTCTGAAGGATTGAAACAATCTTGACAGGTCAGGAGAGGGTTCCAGGCAGAAGAAACAGCACATGCAAAAGGCTGGGGGGAGAAGGGGAAATGCCATCTGGGCAGGTGAGGGTTGGAGTCATGAGGCACGTGGCCTTGCTTAAGCGCAGGTCCTGGTTGAGAAGCTGGGGAGGAGGTTGGAGGAGCTGGCAGAGACCTGCCTGCTAGGGAAGCGGTCTGGA
Organism: Chlorocebus sabaeus; assembly: GCF_047675955.1. NCBI lineage: Eukaryota > Metazoa > Chordata > Mammalia > Primates > Cercopithecidae > Chlorocebus > Chlorocebus sabaeus. The sequence goes on along the minus strand of NC_132923.1, from coordinate 118,928,195 downwards.
TTTGAGCCCATGGGCTGAGGGGAACGGTTTAAAAGAGTGGAGTGGCATTCCCAGAGCACGGCTCTAGGAAGATTAATTTGGCTTTTCTGGGCCACCTGAAGCTGGAAGCTCTTTCGAACCTCCACTGGGTTATAAATGGTTGCTCTGAGCTGCCCAAAGAGACAATGGACTCCAGAAAGAAATGCCATCATTTGGAGATGGCCCACTTCTCCCAGCACATCCTGACTCGGCAAGAAGCGAAAGCCAGGGCCCTGCCCAGGCCCTACCAAGATTGCACAGCCTGGAATGGGGCTGCCCCAGCCCGAGTGTGTAACTTGGGCCTGATCCAAGAGGCCCAAGGGAGGAGGAGCGTGGTCCTGGGGAGAAGCTTCTAGATCTCCAGTGGGCATGGGCTTTGTGGTCTAACCGGCCTTCAGATTCCACCTCCACCACTTGTTCAATATGTGGACTCAAGTAACCTCTTCATTGCTTTTATCCTTGGTTTCTTCAACTGCACTTGTAACTCTTCATGGTGTCCTCATGGGGCGGGGGCTGTTGGGAAGCGTGAATGGATAATACCAGGAGACCATAGGCACAGTGGCTAGCACACAGTAGGTGTTTGAAAAATGGTTGCTCCCTTGATGATGTTTGGCTCCCAACCACGTGGTAGGAGCACCCTCCAAGTTTGAAGGGGAAGGAGTGTTTATAACCCTCGATGCCCAGGAGGAGAGGATGCATGGCAGGTTTCCCCACGTGGATCACTAGAAGAATCTTTGGGTTTGGAATTACAGAGCATCTGAGCCAGAAGGGAGCTGGGAAATTATCTGCACTATCTCCTCTCTCCCCATTTTAGAGATGAGAAAACTGAGACCAGAGAGAAGAATGAGTCCTCCTTTGTTGCATGCACTGAGCATGATGTAGGGGGCAGGTCTTCTCCTTCAATGTCAGGGATCTGTCCCAGGGCTTGGCCAGGTGGACCCACCACCTGAACAGCCTGGCATGGGGAAGCCTCTGGGTCCCCTGAAATTGGGTGGGGACCTTGGCAGCGCTTCAGTAGGGAGCAACCCCCAGCCTCCTACATCACAGGACAGCTTGGGAGTCGCCAGGGAGAGAAGCAGCTGAGCCTTTGGGGTTTTTTTTTGTTCCTTTGCCAAGCTGTTCCCTTTGCCCTTTTGTTTCTCTTTCTGCAGAGGCGCTCAGCGCTCCTCTGATGGGCTTGTTTGTCAGCAGTCGTTGGTGCTTCCTTTATCTCCCCAGCACCATCTCTTCCTCCTTTTATCCCTAACACCGCCCCAAAGGAAGGCGTCCATCACTGGCTGCCCTGGCACCATTCTGGGCTGGGGGAGGGGCAGCACAAGCCTCCGATACACTGGCAGAGGCTGGGGCGGCCAGAGGGTGGGTAGCTGTGGCATCCTGAGCTGGAGCTCACCGCCCGAGTGCTCTGGTTTTGTCGAGTGGGTGTTCAGGCCATACAACAGCCAAGAGCCGAAGGAAGGCCAGGTGTCTGGTTCCATAGAAGCAGGTGATGAGTTGTTCATTGTCACCCAGCACCTAATGTCCCAGGCAGGGGCGGAAGGAGTGAGGTGGGGGGCGGCAAAGGCAGTCACCTCACAAAGACTTCTTTGTTCCTGTCTGCAGCAGAGAAGTGGGTCTGATCTCGGCTTGGAAGGGAAGAGGCATCAGAAGGCCAATTCCTAGGGCCTGTTGCCTGGCTGGGGAGCTTTTGGGAAGGTGGGGGGAAGAAGGACAAGCTACCCCACGGAAAGCATAGGGGTTATCTCATGGGGAAGAGTTAGTCATTCCCAGGCCAGTCTGGCTTGCAGAAAGGAACTTCTTGTTTCAGGAAGCAGTATAGTCTCTCTCTTCCTTTCTTCCCTCCCTCCCTCCCTCCCTCCCTCCCTCCCTCCCTCCCTCCTTCCTTCCTCCCTTCCTTCCTTCCTTCCTTCCTTCCTTCCTTCCTTCCTTCCTTCCTTCCTTCCTTCCTTCCCTCCCTTCCTTACTCCCTTTCTTCCTTCCTTCCTTTCTTTCTTCCTTCCTTTCTTTCTTCTTTCCTTCTTTCTTTGTGTGATTGAGGAACTGAACTTTGTTGAATTCAGCTAAATAGAAGCCAAGACACTTTGCTTAGTTTTCATTTAAATGTCAGTAGTCACACATGGCTATGTATTGATTGGAACAGTGCAGCTCTAGACTATAAGCCCTAAGAGGGCAAGAACTTACCTATTCCCTTCTTTCCTTCCTCCCTTCCTCCTGTCTTCCCTTCCCTCCTTCCTTCCTTCTCTGGCTCTTGTTGATTCGTGCAGCAGATATTCATTGGATGTTTCCTGGGGGTCAGGCACTGTGTTGGGTTCTAGAAATCCACAGGAGGGTGAATAGGCAAGTTCTTGCCCCACTGGGGCTTACAGTCTAGGGCTACACTGTTTCAATACGTGACCATTTAAACTACTGACGTTTAAATTAAAACTAAGCAAGTTTTCTCAGCTTCTATTTAGCTGAATTCAACAAAATTCAGTTCCTCAATCACATGAGTCACATTTTAAGTGCTCAACAGTGATTGGTGGCTAGTGACGATGGTATTGGGCAGTGCACTTCCAGAAGCTCTACTGGACAGTGCTGGTCTAGGACAATGTTCCTGTTTGGGTGTGGCATGCCCACTGACAGGAAGAAAGTCACAAGGAATCGTAGCAAGGGGGCGGCTTTCCCTTTTCTTTTCTCAGATTGTCCTTCTGGCTGTGCCAAGGAGAAGGTCTCAGGCTGATGCTCTCATGCTTTAACTCCCCTCTATCACAGGCTGATTTCTTTCCAACAAAAAGATAATGGGTCTGGGGCAACCAGCCTCCAGCAAGCCAGAGGGGCAAGGCTTTTAATAACAGTGTTTTGTTTTCATTGTAATTATTTTTCAGTCACTCTCTGTTTAAGGCAACTGACACCAATTTGCCATTTGGGACAGTGATTTAAATTCTCTCTCTTTAAAAAAAATTGGCTTTATTTAAGTAAAAAAATGAGTCAAGTTAAAAATGTTGAGTACATAGTGAAGCAGGTGGCTGCAGATACGGCCAGTCTGTGAAGGTGGCTGACGTGAATGTCTGCGGCTAGAAACTTTGGTTCAGACGGAACCGCACGGGCTTCTGGAGGCACCACCATTTCTATGTTCTGTGATCCGGGGAACAAGTTACTTCACTCCTTATCAATCAGGTTCTGGTAGGAAATGGCAGGCTCAGCCCGGAACGTCTGAGGAGGGCTTGTTCAAGGGACTATTTGCGTAGGATTTCTGGAAAACCGCAGGGGATGGTGCAGCACCTCGGAGCTAGAAGAATGAAGCACTTTCTACCTGTTGCCTGGAGGAGAGATGTAACCAGAAAGCAGGCTGGGCTGTGCCAAGAGGACCGCCAGACAGTCAGGTGGCCCTATGTAGAGGATTACAGCCAACTCTTGGGGGCCTGGCAGGAAGCTGGAGGGAGAAATACCCTAACTTTACCCTCTTCCTGCCTTTGGGTCCTTTGATGGTGCCATCCATTGATCAACCCTATTGGAAGCCCATACAGACCAGCCTCCAATGTGCAGAGCTGGTAGAAAGGGAAGAGAACAAGCTGGGGTCCAAGCAGCAGAGATCCAGCACAATCCCGCTAAGTCTCAGTTTCCCCATTTATAAAACGCTCTATGATGCTCATGGTACCTGACTGGGTTGTGGCGATGATGCAATGAGACAACATATATATAACTAATGATCGGTAGCTATTTACATTTACAACAATAGCAGCAATATGGTGCTTACTCTTGTGTCCAGTCCCGGGTTCCATGGTAGATTTTTCCTGAGCTAGGAAGTAGCGTATGAGAATGGGGTTTTAGGGTACAAGGTAGAATTTGGCTTTTCAGCGGCACATGGATTTGAAGGGATAGACAACTTTGGAGGCACATTGCAGCTTGCAAAGCGGAAGCACTAGTGCTCTCCACCGGCTGGTATTGACCTTTGCAGTGTGTCCTTCCTACTCTGGTCTCTTCGACATTTCCACATCTCCCCTGTGCCCTAGTCCCTCTCGCTGATTGATTACTTCACCCCAGGGCTTACCGATTCGTCATTCCCCAGTCTATTTTCCACCCTATTTCCCATGGAGACATTCTTGCTCCTTAGATCCATTTAGGTCATCTTTCCACCATCCCCACTGGTTCCCATCATGTGCAGCCTGGTCCACGTCAGATATGAAGAGGCTGAAAGCTGTCTTCTTCCAAATGGAAGGCAGGCACTCTCCAACCCTCCGCTACTCCTGCCAGAGGCTGCTTTCACCGCTGCGGGTGGGGGAAAGGAGGATACTCTTGAGCAACTTAGCACTTTGGACCACTGGATCTTTATCCTTCACCTGAAAGCTGGAAGTGCCATTGCCACTTTTAGAGGGATCTAAAGGAGTAGCTGGAGCCCAGGGAGTAGCTGACTTTTACGTGGAGATAAATATTCCTCAGGAAAACTTCCACCGGCAGTCCTCTTAGCTCCCAGCTTCTAAGTTGCCTGAGGTGGCTTTTCTCACGATCCTCTATTTTCCTTTGTCCAGTCCCTTTTCTCATCTACCTGATTGTTGAAACTGACTTTGATGAGGACTAATTTTGTCCATTGAAATTCATGAGACACTTACCCATTTCGTGCTTTGCTGAAATTGCCGTGACAAATACCAGTGGCAATTTCTTCCCTGGCTCATTCTCTAAAGTGCTCTGGGCAAGACAGAGTGCCCCTGCCCTCGCCGACATGCCATCTGTCGGCTCTGCCATCCTCCACCAGCCCTGCTATTGGCCCTGCCCCGATGCAGATCCATCTCAGCCCTTCCTATGTGCTCGGTGGTGTGTGATCCTTTAGGAGGGGATAAGTTGCCTAAGGGGGACAAATATGCCTCAGGGGGAAAATTTCACCCACACCCCCATTGGGTCTCAATGTCCAAGTTGACTGAGGTGATATTCCCTTACCCAGCCCCTGTTCCATGTATCTGATGGTCCAAATTGACTTTGATGAGGACTCATTTTCCAGTTGAATATGGGGACACGTTCTGTAGGCCAGTCCTCCATCACAGGCAGGTGCACCACTTCTGTCTCCTTGAGCCAAGTCCCGGGTCACCAGGATAGCTTTGGTCACCCATGAGTGACCAGCCTTGTGGCTGGTGAGCTCCGAACCAGTCCCTGGTCTGAGCCTGGACACACTGCAGAGATTGCCAAAGAAACCTCAGTCACCCTCTTCACAACTTTTGTCATGTCTGTCTCATCTGTGCTTTTTTAAAAAAAAATTTTATTTTTTTGAGACAGAGTCTCACTCTGTCACCTAGGCTGGAGTGCAATGGCACAATCTCGGCTCACTGCAACCTCTGCCACCAGGGTTCAAGAGATTCTCATGCCTCAGCCTCACGAGTAGCTGGGATTACAGGTGCATGTCACCACACTCGGCTAATTTTTGTATTTTTTTATAGAGACAGGGTTTTGCCATATTGGCCAGGCTGGTCTCGAACTCCTGACCTCAAGTGACCCACCTGCCTTGGCCTCTCAAAGTGCTGGGATTATAGGCGTGAGCCAACATGCCCAGCCACCCCATCTGTACTAATTTTTACACCATCATTTTCTTAAAATCAAATTTCAATGGACTCCTTTTTTGGCTTGTCTAGTTCCAGGGAACAATGTATGGGTTTGTAGTATTGACCTTAGATTTTTTTTTTTTTTTTTTTTTTGAGATGGAGTCTTGCTCCATCTAGTCTGGAGTGCCGCGGCATCTTGGCTCACTGCAACCTCCACCTCCCGGGTTCAAGCAATTCTCATAACTCAGCCTCCCAAGTAGCTGGGACTACAGGTGCACGCCACCATGCCCAGCTAATTTTTTCTGTATTTTTAGTACAGATGGGGTTTCACCATGTTGCCTAGATTGGTTTCAAACTCCTGAGCTCAGGCAATCTGCCTGCCTCGGCCCCCAAAGTGCTAGGATTACAGGCGTAAGCCACCGTACCCAGCCAGATTTTTCATTAATTCATATTAAAATAAAAATGTGAGTATTTGAAATTTTAAGAAACTTCTTTCATACCATCTTAGCATCAGTCTGTCAGCTGCTTTGGAAAATACCAGTTTGGTAGGAAGGGCACTAGCCTCGCAGTTCTGGACCCTAGGATCTGATTTTAACTTCTCCATTAATTTGCTGTGTGGCTCATCCTACTCTCCTGGGTCCGTAAAATGAAAGGGTGAGTCTGGATGATCCCATTCTAAGATTCTTCAATGGGCAAGAGGATTTAGAGGGAGCACCCCACTCATGTTCAAAATATTTTTTGAAGACTATTTTGATGCCTCCCAAGCTTCCTGCCTCTGGGATGAAGCATCTGCCTCTAGAGAACCCTGGCAAAGAATAGCTGTGCCAGTGACAAGGGATGCTGCATTTCCTGGAAGCATAGGACAAAGCCTTATTCCGGCTCCAGTCAGCAGCCCTGCACCAAGCATCCGCTCTTTCTCGGGCCTTCTACTACGGCTGGGGCTGCAGAGACAAATAAGTCCCAGTACCTGTCCTCAAGGAATTCCTAGTCTCTTGGGGCTGATAGGCAGGCAAACAAATAAATCACAGCATAATATTGGAAATTCTAAGGTTGAAATAGCTACCAAATCATAGGGGGAGTGCAGAAAAGGGAATGCTTAATCTGCTTGAGGTGTTGAGGAGAGTCACAGATCGCTAGAAGGGGCGATGCATGACTGGGTCTTGAAGGATGCATAGGAGTTTGCCAAGTGAAGAAGGGAGTGGAGGGATCCAAGCAGGAAGCAGCAGCAAAGATAAAGGCCTATTGGTCTGGAAAAAGCCTGGGGCACGTGGGGGACTTGGGAGGCAGGGGTGAAGGATGTGTATTGCAGGTAAGAAGTGAGGCTGGAGGGGACACAGGGGACAGATGAAGCGCATTTGCTAGAGGTAAATCAGTCCTCTAATTAGACAGATTCCCTAGCTGTGGGCGCCCTGGCCCACTGGCACTCACAGAGGCCTGGACTCTGCTGCCCTCCCTTCCCCCCCGGGAAGCACAAAGCTCCTCTTTCCCACTGAAAATGCCACTGGTGCGGTTTGCCTCATGCAGACAGGAAAAGCGCTGCAGGGGACAGGGCTTCAGAGCAAGAAGCAGAGGTTGGTCTTTTGACAAGATGCTGCCTCCTTCTAACCCAGGCCCTGCATCTGTGACAGCCACACTGGTTATAAAGCAGCCCCTCTCGGCTATGTGGATCCAGAGAAAGATTGAAGTCAAAATAGGGGTGTGGCCAGGTCCAGGCTCTCTTCTTCCTGGACCTCCTCGTCCTCACCTGCAAAGTGATAACAGTAGCAAATGCTTATTGAACACTTGCTGTGCACCAAGCACTGTGACAAGCTCCTGCTTGTATTGCCTCACTCCTGAAATCTTTGCAACCCCCCAGGAGGTGCATGCCGCTAGTATCCGCATTTTACAGGAGAAAGAACTGTAGTGCAGAGAGGTTAAGCCACCGGCTCTGGGGTTGCACAGCTTGTGAGTGGCCATGCTGAGTTTTGAACCCATTTGGCCTGCTTCCTGTGCTCTCTGCCTTCTTGCTTCTCTGCAGAAATCCCTTCCAACTTGACCTTCTGTGATTCTGAGGCTGCTTGGACTTCCCATCCTGACCCTATGTGGCTCTTCGTGTCTCAGGGGCTCCAGCCGCAGCTGGAGGTGGCCCCAGACTCCATGGCTGGGCCACTATGGAAGGTCACAGGGTTGCCCTTCCCTGCCTTGGTAGTCACTGGGTGGCAGCTCGGCTCTGCTGTGTTGTCTCTGGCCTCGTTATTATTATTATTTCTTTCCAGCATGCTGCTAAAAGCTTCCCACAGAGAGCACACAACCCAACTCTTTAAAATTTAAAGGGCTTTACTTAAACAATGCTATTTCCCTCGGAAAGGAGACAGAAGCGGCATATGCGATGGTTATATTTAGTGCGGCGTGTGGGTCTGAGCAGATGAGTGTGGTGCTTGGTGGGTGTGCAAGTGACCAGGGAGATGTCATCCACGGTGATGGGGCCAGGGCAAGGGCACTTGAGGGGAAGAGTTGCGCCAGCGTCCCCTCCCTCTCCTTCCCCAGAAAGTGTGGCCTCAGAGAGAACCTATTGTACAGTGCTCTGGGAAGAAAGGAGGGTGGTTGCCATGTGAGGGACTCGCTAGAGAGACATAAAACTGGACAGGAGGCCCTGTCCCCCTGCCACACAGGCTCTCAGCACTCCTAGCTGTCCCAGGGCCTTTGCACATGTGGTTCGGACTCTGCAGGAACCCACCTTCTTCTTTGGACTCTATCTTCTTCATGATTCAGGTCTCATCTGGGACATCACTTCATTCAACACATATTTTCTGTGTACCTACTATGTTCACAACACCATGGAGCACAGAGACCAGTTGTGACTCCTTTTCATGTCCCCTGCGCCTGGCACAGGTCCTGGTGCAGAGCAGGCATCAGTGTGTGTTTAGGTAATTGATGAAGGCCTGTGAGGATGCTCTGGGGTCTGGAGAAAGGATATGATTACCTCATTGGAATTCACACCAGAAGCATCAAGAACTCTGAACGAGCTGATTAAGGCTGCCAGAGCCACACCTGCTCAGGGAAGGAAGGGAGAGTTCACGTCCTTTCTCCTGTAGCGCATCTATTCATTCATTCATTTATTCATTCAACTCATGTTTACTGGACTCCTGCTATGTTCCAGATAGTGTGCTGGGCACTGGCAATACAGTGGTGAATAGGCCAAAGATAAAACCTGCCCTCCAGGAGCTTACCTTCTAGCGTATACGACCAGTCAGCTAACACATATGCGAACAGATAACGTAAGGAAGTAGTAACTGCTATGAAGAAGAATAAGACCCGGAAGAGTAATGGTGGTGGGGTTCAGGATTGGGGAGGGGCCCCATTGATTGAACATCTATGTTCCAGACCCTGTGCAAGCCTTGGGGCCGCAAACAAGTCAAAAACGATAATCACCAACTCCAGGAAATGTTCAGGAGAAAGGAGAAAGCCAGGATAACCCAGTTGGTAGGACCGGGGAAGGCTTGCTATCAGGGAGGACTTCAGTGAGGTCCTGAGAGCAGAGCAGGGCCTTGAAGGATGGGAGGCCATAGGCAGGACTTAGCAGCCAGCTTTTGGTTTTCAAACTGTGCTCCTCGGAACCCCAACTTCCTATAGAGGTGGCCCAGGGGACCCCTTTGGGAGGCGAGAATGTGGCTCAAGATGATGGTTGAGGGGGTTCTCGTGCTCCAATCAAGCTGAGAGCTTTGCTTTGGCGCTTTCACAGACGGGGCTTCAGCTCCAGCTTCACTTTGAATGAAAATAAAATAGCCAAGAAAGGAATTTGAAAATGAGTGGGCTGGATGATGAGGAGGAAGTGCAGGCCATCTGGGCTGGGGGATGTTCTGGAGATTTTCTGCTTGGTTGCACCCTCCTTTCCTCCATGCGTGGGGAAACTGAGGCTCAGAGAGGCCTTTGGGTTGTCCCAGGTCATCAGCTTGAGGGGGCCAGATCTGGGATAAACGCCTCTGACTTCTGCCTCTTTCCAAACTGGGAGGGAAGCCCGTGAGAAAGCCCACCTTGACTCTGACCCTGGACCCGAGGCTGGCAGCTGCTGTTGGGGATCCTGACTGCGGCAGTGCCCCCCTACTTGTGGCTTCCCCACCCCAAGCCCAGCTGCAGGACACCCCCTCCAAACCTCTCGCCTCTGCCAGCCCAATTGGCCTGCCCCACCCTCATGGGACCCCTGAATTAAACGAAATATTTTATGATCCCACGCTTCGTTATGTTTTATTAAAAGAGCTGGTGCTGGCTTCCGCTGGCACAGCTGCCGGGCCCAGGCCTGAGGCTTCCTCCCCAGATCCCCTCCAGAGCTGACAGCTGCCACCCATCCCCCACCCCGCCCTCCAGAAACAGCCAGGGTGTCAGGTGTTGATGAGATGAAGGGGAATCCTGCAGGTGGGGACAGACTGCGAAATTTGGAATGATGATCCCGCCTGGTGTTCACACGCCCCATTAGATGCCCCTCACCCTGCATTTCTGACCCTCCCCATGTACCCCATGCAGATACAAGCCCAGGCTGTTGTCCCTTCCCAGGCTGCTCATGTTCCGTCTACCAGCGACCACATGGAATGCCTTGCTCTCAGCCAAGCCACCGGCTAGATGGGCCGTCTTGAACAGGGCACGTGACCACTCTGAGCCTCAGTTTCTTATCTGCGAAAGGGGAGTTGGCCAGGCCAGGCAAGAGCTTTGGCCTCTCGGGCTGACATTCTGGTGGATGAGACAGAAATAAACATACAGATACCTAACCTACCTCTGGCTGTGGACCTATGTGAGGGGAGTACAGCAGGGCTGTGGGATAGTGAGGGACCCTGGCGGCAGAGTAGCTTCTCTAGATTGGGTGGTCAAGGAAGGCTTCTTGGAGGAGGTGCCCTATGAGCTGTCAGTTTCAATGTGGAAGTCATGAGGAAAGAGTCCTGGCATCTAGATATTTCTGGTGGAGGAACAGCCCTCCCCTTCCCCTGCCCAGACGGTGCTGTAATGGTATCAGAGGCCAAGTGCAGGACTTAGGGTGGGGCCTACTTAGGTCTGAATGGGAGTTGAGCCACCAGCTAGATGGGTCATCTTGGACAGGGCACATGACCGCTCGGAGTCTCAGTTTTTCATCTGCAAAATAGGGGTTGGTTGGGCACTGTGGCTCTTGCCCATAATCCCAGCACTTTGGGAGGCTGAGGTGGGCAGATTACTTGAACCCAGGAGTTCAAGACCAGTCTGGGAAACATGGTGAAATCTTGTGTCTACCAAGCAAACAAAGAATAGAATTAGCCGGGCATGGTGGCAAACTCCTGTAGTCCCAGCTACTCAGGAGGCTGAAGTGGGAGGATCACTTGAACCAGGGAAGTCGAGGTTGCAGTGAGCCATAATCATGCCACTGCACTCCAGCCTGAGTGACAGAGCAAGACCCTGTCTCTTAAAAACAAATGACAGTGAAGATATACATCTTTGCCCAAAGCATCTGACATCTATAGCTATTTAATTCACTGTGAGCTCCCTCACTAAAGGAGAGAGGGTATTTAATCAGGTCTTCATTCAAGGGAAGAGATTAGTGATACTCTTGGATATTATTATTATTGTTGTTGTTAGCTAATACTAATGGATAACTTACTACTCCTTTATCAAATATTTATTGATCTCCTACTGTGTGCCTGGGAGGTGGTTCTGAACAGGAGGCAAGAGCTTTGGCCGCGTGGGCTGACATTCTGGTGGATGAGACAAGAATAAACATATGGATGAATAACCTACCTCTGGCTGTGAACCTCTGTAAGGGGAGTAAAGCAGGGCTGTGGGATAGTGAGGGACTCAGGAGCAGAGCAGCTTCTCTAGATTGGGTGATCAAGGAAGGCTTCTGGGAGGAGGTGCCTTACGAGATGAATAGGGAAGAAAATAGCAATAAAAGTCTGGCTCAGCCCTGGTGTTGGCATCTCCTGGCCAGGGTGTAGGTTTGTAGCTGATTCCTTCCCTGGAAAGGGCCTTCTCTGGACTCTGACCCCATTACTGGGAATCTGTCACTGGTAATTCCCTGACACCAGTGATGCAAGCTCAGCTGGCCCATGACAGTGTCCCCTTTGGCCCTGGGGAGACCCGAGGAAAGAGCATTCCAGACCCCAAGAAGCAACTCTAGACCTGTTCTTATTTAATTCTTGCAGAACTCCACATGGCGGGTCCTACTGCACTCTCCATTTTGCAGATGAGGAGACTGAGAAAAGAGATGAAACTCCAATAGTTGGTTTGTGGAGGAGCTGGCATTTGAACTAAGGTCTGTCTGACTCCATCACTGCTGAGTTAGCCACTGCCTCTTGCTCGTTCGCTGTGTGTGTCTCTGTGTCACATGGGAGGATGATGGAGGGAAAAAGCCCACCCCTCACCTCCTTTTATTTCAGCTTGAACCCCAGGATGCCTCTGGACAGGGTTGGAGCCTCCAGCGCTTGGGTGAGTGGGCTGGGTGGCCTGGAGCCCACAGAGTATTGATGGCTCTCAAAGCTGGCAGGCTTTGGGAGGTAGAAAGGTATTAATTAGCAGTTATTCCCCGGCAGTGGGGAGATGGATAGAGATTAAGGTGGCGGTCCGCGCATCCATTTTGTAGCAGCCGAGAAGCAACAGTAAATCAGTGCTATGAATCGATGCTGTAAGAGGGAGATATGTTTTAATCTTATTAGCAGTATAGCGTTACAGGGAGAGAGGCAGGAGAATTCCTCACTCAAGGTTCCTGGGTCAGGAAAAGGGGAGAGAGACTAACCGGGGCTTGGACCATCTGGGAGGGCACCAGGATGGCAAATTTTACTCAGGTTGGGAAAAGGCAGGGGGCAGGGAAATGAGAGGTGGGAGAGGAGGTGAGAGGCAGGAAAGGAGTGCTGGGTCAGCAGAGGGGGACCAATCCAGTCTTCTGAAGGGTGTCTGTCATGGATGCAGTCCTCCTGTGCGCCCCCTCTAGCTCCTCCCCGTGAATAAGGGCTCTGAGTTGGACATTGGTTCAACCACCCCACCTTGATGAGCCTCTGACTCTGGCACTGGCCCATCTGGGGTTATTGGCCTGGCTATGCCACCAATAACTCAGAAGCTGAGAAGGGGGATGGTGGGTGGAGGCGTACAGGCCAGCATCCCAGGGCTAGTGAGGAGGGAGCCATCATGGAAAGCAGCCTCAGCAGGTGCAGTCTCGTATTGACCCAGCGACCCCTCACAGTAGGTGTCTTGTCCCCATGCACAAAGGATGTTGTGATTTGAATGTCTTTCCCCTCCAAAACTCATGTTGAAATTTAATTGCCATTGTAGCAGTATTGAAAGATGGGATGGTTAAGAGGTGATTAGGTCACGAGGGCTCCACACTCATGGGTCAGATTGGTGCTGTTATCACTGGGTGAGTCTGGCCCCTCTTGCCCTTCCGCCTTCCAACATGGATGACACAGCAAGAGGGCCCTCATCAGATGCCGGCGTCTCCATCTTTCCAGCCTCCAGAACCATGGGCCAATACATTTCTGTTCATTATAAATTACCCATGTTGTGATATTTTGTTAAAGCAGCACAAAACAGGCTAAGACAGCGGGGAAGAGGTGCAGGAGGTAAAAAGACTTGCTGAGTATAGGCAGCACTAGGACTTGGCCCTACCTCTGAGTGGCAAAAGCCCAGTGTCCTTTTTGCTCTAAGCACTGGACACCACCCCCCGACCCCACCCCACAACAGCTGTGAGAAACCCTATGAGATCTGGCCTTTGAGTGTGACAGGGGGCTTAGAAGTGAGACACCCTTTTTTTCTCTTTCTCCCTTGCTTTCGTTCACCTCTTCACACCAGGATGAGAAGTTCCTGTGGGAAGAAGACTGGGAGGCAGAGAAAAGATAGAAACGGAGCAGTCAGGATGAACCATGAGCACCTGTTCTGTTCCACCCAGGGCAAGGGGCTGGCTCTCTGGGCCTCGTTTTCCTTACCAGACCTCTGAGGGCTCTTCTAGCTAGAACACTCTCTGATTCTGTGTCTCTCACTTCTTAAACCATCAGTTGCCCACTGTATCATGTAATCTGAGTCTCAGTAGCCCCTGTGACATAAACATTATTAGTCCCATTTTCAGGATAGGTAAACTGAGGAACTCAGAAAGGGTTAGTAACTCACCCAAGGTTACACAGGTAGTGAGTGTCAGAGCCTGGATTCAAATCCAGATCAGTTGGCTCTCAGGAGCTCAGAACTCTTCATTACACAGTACACCTCCCTGTCTGAATATCAGGACATTTGTGGAGAAAAAAAAAAAGTTACCTGAGAAAAAAGATGACACCAGACCACTCATGGAGAGCAGCAGCCCTCCTGCAGGTGTGCAGTGGGCCCTCCTGCCACTCACCCACCTCAGGATCTGTCCATGTCCGGCTGTCCCTGTTGGCCCCCCGGTCTGATGGCTGAGCCAGCCCTGGAGAATATGACTCTCACAGCCTGGACAGGGGGCCTGAGTGCCCCTCAGCTCTGGCAACCTTGGACTGGCTAATGGAGATGTCTTCGAGGTCTGCCTAGGCTGCTGAGGACAGAGCCAGGCCTGAGGGAGCCTAGTGTCTCAACATCCTCATTTCCTCTATCTGGGGAGGAGAGAATGGAGCTCCCTGTGGATTGAGAAAAATCCCTCCAGAAAGATGGCCACTGCTAGAGGAAAGGGGCCCAGCCTGGGGCTTTCCGTCCCTGCCTGGGGAGTGGGGAGACCCGAGACAGATTTTTGTTTTTTTCTTCATGTGTCTCAGAAGCAGAAATCACACTGGTAGCTCAGAGATAAACTCCCAACCCTAGCTTCTGAACCCAGAGGTTGATGAAGACATCACTCTTCCATCCCAGACTGATTTTCTCATCTATACCTCCAGCTAGGAGCACATTGTCATATAAAGTGAATAGATGAAGGATGTGGGAGTCGGGTTCAAATCCTGCCACACTGCCTACAAGCTGTGTGATGCTGGGCAAGTTACTTCACATCTCTGATGTTTGTGACAATTAATTGCCATGTGGAATTGTTATTAAGAATCAAATGACATTATTTTATCTCTTTGTTCACTTACAGAAAGGTGCGTTATAAAATTTAATTATATTAGCCATGGTAGAACTTGTTTCTGTAACAAACCCCCACATTTCACTGGCACAAGTTCGATAGAAGTTTATTTTTAGCTCACATCACCGTTCACTGAAGGTATCTCTGTAGGTGGGTGATTTTCCTCCATGTGGTGACTCAGGGATCCATGCCTCCTTCTGTCTTGTGGCTCTGCCATCTTCTGGGGCATATAGTCCTTTCCAGGCAGTGGAAGAGGAAAGGTTAAGGACTGTCTTCTACTTCTTATCAGGCTGGAAGTGGCACATGCCTTCTCCTTGTGGTTCATGTACAAATGTCACTGGCAACACTTGCCTGCGGAAGAGACTGGGAAATGTATCAAGGTGGTAGGGGTGGGGGTTGAGGGGTGGTTTGCCTTCCAGAGACAATTCCGTATAATGCTGAGGAGGAGAGACATGAATTTTTGGTAGCCAGCTGCTGTCTCTACTTCAATAAACACCTCATTTACTTGCCTGCTTTACCCTCTGTGTGAAATCCATGAAGACAGTGTTTCTGTCTGTCTTATTGATCCTGGCTTATTAATTTCTGTAACCCCAGCACTTAACACTGTGCTGGACACAGAATATGTTTATCCAATATTTGGATGAATGAATGGATGGATGGATGGATAGATGGATGGATGGAATGATAGTAAACCAAACCACACTGACCTATGACGAGGTCGTATCTATGACCCATAGATTTGACCCATAGATTTCCCCTGGATTTATGGCCAGCCCTGTGGGCATAGGGCCCTGCCTGACTCATTGACTGTCAGATTCCCATCACTGAGCATGGTGCATGGCAAAAGGCAGCTTTTCAGTGTTTGTTGAATAGAAGCCTTACAGAAGACCTTTGGAAAGGTCAGTATTGGAACCTGGGCTGAGCCTCGGCAACCCCAGCCTGGAGGCAGAGGGATGGCCAAGATGACTGAGGTATGAGCTAATTCCCACACTGCAAAATGACTACAGAGATTTGCCCCATGATTGCATTCTGGGTCCTGGCCACCTCTCGGGCTGTCAGGGAAGGAGGGAGAGAAGCCCCTTTTCTTCTCCCCAGCAAAGACTGGGAGTTGATACCCACACTTCCAGGGGCCCCACGCAATCCATCCTGTGCTCAGGGGTCCGTTGGTGGGCAAGGGGGTGGGGGACCGCTGCTGGGTTCAACAAGGTCTGCAAACTTCCCCATGATGCCCTTAAAAGGTGTCCTGCCATCCCTTACGCGTCTGGCAAGCCTCCTAGCAGCTCCCTGTTTTCTTCCACTGGGCGGGGTCTGGCCTGTGGGGCAGAAACAGAGGCTCTGAGCAGGCGGAGGGAGTGGGGGAGGGAGGGGACAGAGACAAGGTTGAGTGTGTTCCTTTCTTCTTGCCAGACCAGTGAGAATTTGGCTTTAAATTTTTAACCTAAATAGAGTTATATTCATTCTCTCTCCCTCTAGATGCAAAGCACTTTTTTGGAGCAATTAAGGAAAAGCATAAATCAGTCCGGTTTTAAAAGCTCAGGCTGACTTTGTGGCTGGCTAAAATTAGCATCTCCATAAAGGAAGTGGGAGGGGGAGGGAAAGCTGAATTTGGCTTCAAGACACCCATGCACTGAGGCTGGGGGTGAACCCAGGCCTCTGGCCCCAGCGCCAACCTTCCTGAGGTCCCCAGAGCATGGGAGCCATGGCTCTGGCTCCGTCTCGCCTCTGCTGAGCAGCACAGCCTTTCTGGTCTAACCCCCGTGTCACGGCTTCCCTGATTCCAATTTGGCGAAGATAGTGGGTTTGCAGAGTGACTGGGTCTGCACTCCGGCTTCACTACACAGCTGCTGTGTGGCCCTGGACAAGTCGTTTCACCTCTCTGAGCACCCCTGCTTCTCCGTCTGACAAATGGGGCTATAATTTACCCTTCATGGCATTGTCCAGTGGGATCATCTGAGCACATGTGCTTTGTAAATGGACAGGTGCTCCATGCTGCCGCTTACAGGTAATCTACAGCCTGTAAGCTGTAATCCACCTGACTACACTGCCAGCCCCCTTGCACCACCACCACCTCCGATCTTCCCCTACCAACTGGCTGCCCCACGGCACAGAGCTCAGAATGCAAAATAACCACCTTTCCCTCCGTGACCCCTGCCTCGGTTTGTAATGACGAGTCCTCAGGTCAAATCCTTCACTGTTGGACCACAGCAGATCCCCGTTATGGGGCTGGAAGCCTCCGGTGGGGGCTTTGTTGGCTTGGTCACTGCAGGCACATCGTAGGGGCTTGTGCATATTTACTTGTGGATGAATACATTCATGATGACCACATGGGTCAGTCACTTCACTCCTCAGCCTTCTAAGCATAAAATGAGAATCATAAGACTATTTACTTTGCAGGGGAGAATCAAATGAGCGAAATCCCTTATTTAAGAGATCTTTATCAAGTTTTGATAAAGCCAGGCTTTGGAGACAGCAGCGAGCAGCCTGGGGAGGTTCTATACCTTCGGGTAGCTACAAACTAGAGGAAGGTAATGTGTGTTTTAGCACCTAGGAGAGTGGCTCACCAGTTACCCTTAGTAGAATCATGAGTGAGTGAGTGAATGAATGAATGAATAATAGGAAAACTATCTGCTGTGACCCCTCTTAAGCCACCTCCGTGGCCTTCCCATTCCCTGGGGAGCTGGCGTCTGTGCTGTTTACAGGTCTGATTCTGCTCTCACCCTCTCTGAACTTTCCCCATCTGTAAGGGGTGCAGAGATCCTGTCATCTCAAACCCTATTTGAGCTGCCCGAGATGTTCTGATTCCTTGTGGACATGGCCTCAGAAGCGTCTGAGGCAGAAATCCTATAACCAGCCCTTTCCTCCTCTGGTTCTTCTCTGGATCCAGCTTTGATGCCAGCTTAGCTCCCCGGGGGAGGGCTAATTACTCGCAGGCACTATCCGCTCATCTCCCAGGCCTCTTATCTGAGACATAAGCGTTTAGGCAAACACATTAGGCCAAAGCAGGGCAGAGCCTTTGGACAAACATCTCTGGGCTTTTCCTGGGCTGTGGGTGCACATGGGCCTTGGCCTGGCCTCCTCAGTGCCCCCCACTGCTCCCCACCGCACCCACCACAAAGACCTGTCCAGCCCACACCTTCAGGGTCGACCTCACAGGTCCTGAAAAATCCCAGGCACCCAAGCCCAGGTCCTCTGCCCCAGGGTCCATGGGCAGTGAGATTCCACTGTGGCTGGCTCCTCCCCCACTCAACCTGCTCAGACCTGGGCCTCAGTCAGTTATAGTGAGGCAGAGAAATCCTACATAGGGTTCCACAGCCATGCCTGGGAGATTAGAGGATTCTCTGTGATTTAGATTGAGCAACAGATTTTTCTGGAGGAAAAGGGCTGCTACTGAGCGTATGCTCGCTCCAGGCCCTGGGCTTCGAGCTTCCACACACACCAGCCCACGCCGTCCTCCTGTCAGCTTAGTGAGCTGGGGTATTGAGCTCCTGGCGTATTGAGCTCCTGCTACAGATGAGGACCCCAAACCCCAAAAGTGAAATGGCTTCCTTCAGGAGGCTGGGGAGAGAAAGTTACATTGACTGGGTGCTTCCTGGGGCAGGCTCTGTCCAAAATACTTCAGTGACCTGTTGTATTAGACAGCTCTTACGTTGCTATAAAGAAACACCTGAGACTGGGAAATTTATAAGAAAAGAGATTTAATTGGATCATGGTTCTGCAGGCTGTACAGGAAGCATAGCACTGGCATCTGCTTCTAGGGAGGCCTCTAGAAGCTTCTAATCATGGCGGAAAGTGAAGGGGGAGCAGGTGCATTGCATGGCCAGAGCAGGAGCAAGAGAGCAAGGCGGGGAGGTGCTGCACACTTTTCAATGACCAGATCACACACGAACTCCCTCGCTATGCAAAGACAGTATCAACTGGGGATGGTGCTAAATCATTCATGAGAAATCTGCTCCCATGATCCAGTCACCTTCCACCAGACCCCACCTCCAACACTGGGGATTGCATTTCAATAGGAGATTTAGGTGGGGACACACATCCACCTGATCCACCTGATCCCCCTGTATCACCTGTCTTCTCTAATGCTCACTCCACTCTAAGAGATAAGAGCCATTGTTATTCTTTTTCACAGATGGGGAAACTGAGGCTCTGAGACATGCAGTCACTTGCCCAAGATCCCATGGGTGGTGAGAGGCAGTGCCATATTTTGTAGCTGGGCGTGGGAAACTCCAAAGTCCCTTCTTTGTATACTGTATGACAAAGCCCACTGAGGAAAACCACTTTGTGGGGATGGAGACATAGAGAAAGTTCTTAACTCTAATATATTTGCATGGATTTCTACCACGTATGAAGGATTTTCATGTGTTTATCATCTGGTGATCCTACTACAACCTTTTGAGGTAAGTAAGATAGGTATTTATTTAACAAATATTTATGTAGTGCTTATTGTACGCTGAGCAGTCTTCTAAGAGCTTTATAAATATTCATGTGTTTAATCTGCATTAAAAACTCCATGAGTTAGATTCTCTTATTTTCTGCATTTTATAAATGGAGAAAACTGAGGCACAGAGAGGTTACGTAGCTGACTCAAGGCCACACAGCGAGGGAGTGGCAGAGCTGGGATTCTGTTTCCAGCAGGTGTGACCTGGAGATAGAAGCCAGGGCCACCTCCTTTCTCGCCCTGCCTTTGGCCCACCATGTCTCCAGCACCAGGGGCACGTGATCCATGCTAGGGACACATGCAGCTGCCCCAGGATTGGGCTGAAGATAATGGGTTTGTAAGTGACAGGTGGACTGAGCTGGGATTAACAGAGCCAGAGACGGTCTGTTCTGGAGCCTCACGCACGGGCTACAGAACCAGTGAGCTTTAAGATCCTTATCTCACCGAGGAAATATAATAATCCCTCGCAGGACATGTGGCCTCACTTTCTTCATTCCCACAGCTTTGTCCAGCTGTTTATCTCAATCCATCCTTACGACGGCCTGAGAAGTAAGCAGGGATCAGCGGGGTGTTGCTTGGTCACTCGCTCCTTAGGGGTCTAGCACAGGGGAGCCCGTATTCCTACTACTGCTACTGTTATTACTTGCTTTTGGAGTTCCCCTCAAAGCAGAGCTAGAGAGATGGATTTGGACGCAGGGGTTTATTTTGGGAATGACCCCAGGGGGTAGAAGCAGGGGAGGAGGGGATGCAGGCTGGGAAAAGAGAGGCAACTGATGCAGTTTTCACTTTAGCTCTCTCAGTGGGGAAGCCGCCGAGAGGCAGTGTGGGACATACTCTGAATCACCAGGCAAGGGGCGAGGAAGCTGGGGTACTGATCCTCCAGCCCCCACCCCTCAGTGACCTGCCCCACACATGGGCCACGTGCTCTCACAGCAGAGACTCCTTTTAGGTGAAGAAGTGCAAGATGCCAGCTTGGCATCTGTTCCCTCGCCACCACCATTAACTGAGCACTTACTATGAGCCAGGATGCCCACTAAGGCTCTTCCCTGAATTAGCAAAATGTCTTGTCAATGGACATTATTGTCCTCTTTTTACAGATGAGGAAACTGAGGCCCAGAGAGAGCCGCAAAGAGAGTCTGTGGGAGAGTTGGGATTCAGACCTTTTATTTTGTCTTTAAGCACTTAGTAAGTACCTGCTGAGTGCCAGCCAGTGTGCTTTGTCCTGGCTTTGACTTTAAAACCCACATGCTTACCCACTGAATTCAGTGCTGCTGGTGCAGGAGCTCTGGTCCCTCTTGGGTGCAGAGTCCACATTTTCTGGATTCTCTAGGATGGTCCCAATGGCGACTACTTTTTATTCTTTTCAATGAAGATAATTTGTGGTATATATAACCAAATGCACTCTAATGTTTAAATCTTGGTAACACTTTTTGCATGAATAAATTCACTCTTCACTTCCCACTGGGAGTGCTGTGTCTAATGAGAAATTCTCGTTTGGGCTGGGAAAATGTGGCCACTGAACCAGAGGAACGGGAGCCAGGGCGTCTGACTCAGAGCTCAGGGTTCTGGGAGGCACAGTCCGGGTCACACGATGATGGGGCTAGTCAGGTTCCTGAGCACCTCCCCCTGCTAGAACATCGTGGAGGCTCCCTGGGAGATCCATCTCACCCTGCCTCCTCCCAGTGTCTTCAGCCTCCCAGAGCTTCTTGCCCCCATTCCAGAGCCCAGGGCCTTCCCCTCTGTCTGCATTTTTCACCACCCCCTGAAGTGCTGTCCTTGGGTCAGGAATGGACCACGGTCAGGCAGTGTGGTTCAATGGTTATGGTCAAAGGCTCTGGGACAGGTCTTCAGGTTTGAAAGCCAGCCCCACAATGTGTTGGATGTGTGACCTGGGCCTCATTATCTGGATGCCCTAGGCTTCAATTTCCTCATCTGTGAGATGGGGTTAATACTGTGGCAGATGCTGTCAGTGCCTGGCCATACTCTCTCTGTATTTCTCTCCACCCTCCATTCTGCTTACTATGAATGAAACTCATTGCCTGAGGCAGCATCCCTGGCTAGTGCACAGGGCAGGCCAGAAGTGCAGAGAGTTAGGGCTCCTGGAAGCAGATCTCAACCGAGGACGGACAGCGAATTTGATAATGAATATCCCAACTTCCTTTTTTTTCTAAAAAAAATTTTATTTAGACAAGGTCTCGCTGTGTCGCTCAGGCTGAAGTGCAGTGGTGCGATCACGGCTCACTGCAGCTTCAATCTCCCCAGCTCAAATAATCCTCTTGCCTCAGTCTCCTGAGTAGCTGAGCCTACAGGTGTGCACCACTGTGCCTGGCTGACTTTCAGTTTTTTTTTTGTAGAGGCAGAGGTCCCATTATGTTGCCCAGGCTGGTCTCAAACTCATGGACTCAAGCGATTCTCCCTACTCGGCATCCCAGAGTGCTGGAATCACGTAGCTTCCATGCTGTTGTGTTGGTACTTGGAGGCGTAGCTTCTACCCTGTCTCTCCTAGTTCCCCAGCAGGGTGGAGCTCCAGTTGCCTGCAGGAAAGCTGGCTTAATGCACCCAGCATCCTGCCCTGCCTTCCTGCTCCCTCACTAATGTTTCCTGGGTCACCTCCCGAATAAGCTACCTGCACTTGAATTATTTTATCAGAGTCTGCATCTCAGGGAGCCCAAGCCAAGCCTCAGTGTGCCTAGTGTGGGGGCAGCTGTGGGGATCATATGGGTGAGGGTCTGGAAAGCATCGGAACCGGCCGCACAGGCATGCTCCATGGAAGCGGGCACTCCCACACCGTGGCTCCAGTTCCCCAGCCAGACCATGCTTCACAGTCGCAATGTCTGCTCCTGCCGTGCCCTCTGCCTGGTTGCCTTCCTATTCCTCTTCACCTGGCTCATGCCAAGACATCCTTCTGGACTCAGCTCAGCGGTCACCTCTTCTAGGAAGTCTTCCCTGACTATGCCCTGTGCTTGGCTTGCAGGGGACTCCCTCCTCTGTCATGGCATTTACACCCAGGATGACCATCCTCCGCAGGCTGTCCCTTCTTCCTACTTATTTCTTGAGGCCTGAGACCATGTCTTTTTGCTGCCCAGCTCTCTGGGGGAGGAGGTAGCACAGGTGTGAATCTTGTATACCCCTTAGCCCTCTGTTCCCCATGGCCTTTGACCTGTGTCTGCACACAGGAACCCAGCAAATGTGGCACAATGAGGGCTTAGTGTCCACCTGGGGACATTGCAACCAGAGTGAAGGACCGCCTCGGGGGTCACCCAGCAGGAGAGGACGCTGGGACAAGTAGAACTGAAGGCTGGGCATCCAGGCTGATGGGAACTGACTTTGAGAAGGAAGAATCTTAAGCTCAAGGTCTCATCTAGTCAGAAGGAAGACGGGAAGGAGGAGAGAGAGAGTTTAAAGCTCTAAGACCTTGCTCTGTCTTCTTTCTATTTATTATAATGACTATTATTGTTATTATTTAATGAGGTGAATGGTGAGCCAAAGTTTTCCCCACCGGTCAATGATGAAAAAGAGACAGGTGACTTTAAAGCAAGAGAAACTGCAGTCAGACACAAGAAGGAACTTTCCACTTTCTGGTTGAGCAGGGTTGGCTGTCATCAGGTTCTCAGCAGGCAGAGAACTTGCTGGAACACAGGGATGTAGGGCAGGGGGCTGGGGGAGAGGCTGACACACAGAGGACAGGGAGGATGCTGTGGATCACCAGCAGCTGCTGGGGCAGGAAGAAGCATATGACTGAGGGTGAGGGGCCTGAAGAGCTAACTCCCTTCTCTACTCTCAACTTGCTGGATGAGTTTAGG
Organism: Chlorocebus sabaeus; assembly: GCF_047675955.1. Lineage (NCBI taxonomy): Eukaryota > Metazoa > Chordata > Mammalia > Primates > Cercopithecidae > Chlorocebus > Chlorocebus sabaeus. The sequence continues at coordinate 118,905,425 of NC_132923.1, read as the reverse complement.
CACGTCGCTTCACCTCTCTGGGCCTCCATTTCCTTATTTGTAAAAACGGGGACCATAATACATTCCTGGACAACTTCTCCAGCTGTTTCACAAGTTATTAGATGGACATACACTTTATACAATTTAAAGCACAGTTCATGGCTGGGCACGGTGGGTCCTACCTGTAATCCCAGCACTTTGGGAGGCCAAGGCGAGCAGACTGCTTGAGGCCAAGACTTTGAGACCAGCCTGGGCACCATAGCAAGACCCCCATTTCTACAAAAAATACAAAAATCAGCTGGGCATGGTGGTGCACGCCTGTGATTCCAGCTACTTGGGAAGCTGAGGTGGGAGGATTACTTGAGCCCCAGAGGCCTAAGCTGAAGTGAGCCAAGATTGTGCCACTGCATTCCAGCCTGGGCAACAGAGCGATATTGTCTCAAAAAAACATTATATATATATAAAAAAAATATAAAATAAAGCACAGTTCGGATGAAAAATAAGCAAAACCAAAACCAACAGGGTGAGGAGAGAAGGTAAGAACCAACTATGTGCTTCTCTTTCTCTTGTAAGCCGTGTCAGGACAAGGGGACTCCATTTAATGAATAACTACTCTATGACTAGCACTTTACCTATGGGCCTTAATCCTCACAACAGCCTATGTAGGAGGCTCATCTCCATTTTTCAGATGAGAAGACTGAGGCCCAGAGTAGTCAATTAACTGGTCCAACCGGGACTAGAACTCAGGCCTCTCTGACTGAAAGCCCTGGTTTGTTCCTCCTTTGCCACATTGTTGGAGTTGGGATGGTCAGATGTTCCACCCTTAGCTGATCACCTGATGGTTCTTCTCCCCCTGCCCCAAATAAAGATTAGGAAACAAGACCCAGGAAGTCTTCCCAGGCCCTCGGGCCCTCGCTGCCCCTTCCCAGATGGCCTGGGCTCAGTCTGGGACTTCATCGTCCACCCAACCAGGCCTCAGCTGAGAAGGAGCCGGGCTCTGAGCCCAACAGATAAAATTCCGAGCCCCACAGCCAATCCTGGTGGCCCGGCCAGGCATTAGGCAATGCTAATTGCTCTGTCCACAGTGGAGCCTTGTTTGCATATATGCAAATTGGGGGGCTGCTTAGCGCTTCCCCCAGATGGGTCAGTTCAGGCCTCTGCCTGACCCCTGTACTGCCTGCTTTAAAGCACTAGCGAGTGGGACAAATGCCCATCCAGATGGGAGACGCAGCAGGCAGAGGCGGCCTGTGGCCTGGGCAGCCTCCGGTGGCTATTGCCTGGCAGCTGAAGGGTCCAATCATGACCTGAGTGTTTGGATGGGGGAACCAGAGGCTGTGGTCACATGGTCCCCAAGTCCCTACCCAAAGGGTCTGGCCTCTGCAATCTGGAGGACCCCAGGATGCCCAGGGCCTGCCCCAGGCCTTCTTCTCTCAGGGACAGGACTCATGAGCCTGACCTTGGCCCCACACAGGCTTAGTAACAGCAGATGTCTGCGGTTCAGCTTCCAAGGCTCCCGCAGATGAGTGGGCATCTGTAGAGGAGGACCCTGGGCCTGCGTCCTTGAGCTCAGCCAGGCAGCTGCTTGGAGTGCAGCCGGGATTTAATCTCACTGGGCCCTTCTGTCAGGCCTGGGCTCAGGATGTGATGCTTCAGGACTTCTGTGTGCCATCCCCCATCTGCTCGACTGTCCCCTTTCAGGCCACGTCCCTCATCTCTAGGCTGGATAACACAACAGCCTGATTCCTGCTCTCCTGCCTCCACTCTTCCTCTAGATAGTCCCGCTGAGCTGCTCAAATCACAAATCTGAACACTCTCCCTTCTGCCTAGAACTCTCCATGGCTTCCCAGTGCCCAGTCATAAAGTACAAACTCCTGCACCGGTCCATGCCCATGGCATGGGTTTCCAATCCCCACTTTCTTTGTCAGTGTCCAGCTCCCCACACCACGGATACCTGGTGGGGGTGGATGAAGTCTTGCTGGCGAATGTGTCCTCAGAGCCTGGCAGAGCATGGCTGGACTTTCAAAGGCCAGAGGAATCACCTTTCCAGGGAGGCTTCCTGAACGCCGTCTGTGCAACCCTTGGATTTCATGTCTTTGAGAAAGTCATCTGCACACAGGTGACCTGGTAGGCCTGTGCCTTCCCTTCTATGTCTCTCTGAAGCATTCTAAAGTCCCTTCTCTGGGTGAGGTCTTGTCTTTCTGTGTAGGTGGGAGCTGTTAGGTGGTAGGGGGGTAGGTGGTGCCCATGAGACTTGGATTCTCTCCTCAGGGCAGGAGCTGTGACTCCCCCATCAGACTGGGACCTCACCGGGGCTGGAACTATGGCTGTTTCATCAGATTTGGGACCTCCCCAGGGCTGGGACTGTGTCTCCCCTATCAGATTAAGGCTTCATGATGGCAGAAGACTGTGTCCCTGGATCAGAGTGGGAGCCCCCTGAGGTCCGTGTCCCTAGACGTTGTCACATTTCCATCTTAGGGGAATGTCAGTGTCTACTCTGTTCGTTTTCTGTTCCTTCATGTTTCCACGTGGTCCTCTCGGGGAGGAGGCATGCAGAGGAAGGAGGACAGGCCAGCAGGAGCCTCTGCTCCTCCCATCTTCTCCCTCCCCAGGCCTGGCCCACAGCCCCTTCCCAGGACAGAGCAGCCCCTTGGTAAGCCTGAGTCGAGTGGGAAGGACTGGGTCCACAGGCGGCTCACAGACCTCCATGCCCTGCTGCCCCGGACTAGGAGCCGAGGGCCCCATGTTCCCCTCGCACTCCATTCCCCAGGTCCCGCCCAGAGGTGGGGCTGCCTGCAGTCACCTCCCTGCCCAAGCTGCCTGTGACTGAAGCAGCTGATTGGGCTCTGCCCCAGACCCTGAAGAAATCTGGCCCACCTTTCATTCCATTTATTCCTCTACCCAATTCTGACCTAGCTTAGCCTAGGTCTGGAACCTTCTGGAAGCACCTAGGTCTAGTCCCCCAGTTCCCTCAAGATACCACTAGGTAGTACTAGGTGACCTGGCCTAACTAGAGAAGCCTCCAGTACATAGAGCCCCTTAGACCACCAAGAAAAGCTGCCCAGGACATCTTCAAAGCCAGAGCAGGTCACCAGTCTGAGAACGGTCAGCCAGGACCTCCCCCTTGTGTCAGCAGGGCCACTCGGACAGACAGGGGTGAGAGCCAGACCAGAAGGGCAGAGTGGGATTCCTGTTGGGGCCCTTGTTCTTGACCTTGAGTAAGACGTTTAACTTCTCCGTGTCTCAGTTTCCCCATTTGTCACAAGTTGACGACTGTGGTGAGAACAAAATGAGAGAGCAGAAGAGGAGCTTCCCTGATGAGTAATTATGATGGGTGAGTCCCGGGTGCCTCAAAAAGCCTTCCTCCCCGCTGTTTCGAATTATCTGACTCTAAAAGATAACTTTTTTATTATTATTATTCCAAAAGTAATACCCGAAAGCTGGAGATAATTTGGAGCGTTTAGAAAGGCACAAAAAAGAAAATAGCATGACTCAGAGATGACTGCTGCTCGTGGCATGGTGCTGACCCTGTCAGCCTTTTCTGTGCATGGGAACATGGAACAGTGGAGGGAAACAGAGAGGAAGTTATGGGATATTTTTTAGAAAAGTTATCCTCGGAGTCATTTTTGTGGCGAGATGGCTCCTCCCCGCCTTTCTTCCCTGACCCTTGTGTGGGTATCTGAAAGCCGCCCATTACCCTATTCTTGCCACCAATTTCCTCAATTCACACTCCCTATAAACCACCATGGGGAACTTTATAGGCCCACAAAGGCATTCAAAGTTAATGGCAAAACCAGCCATGTGAAAATTCCGCCGTAAAATCCACCTCACTCTCTCCCCAGTGCCCGGGCGCCCCCAGCCCCTCCTGGTTCCCGTGAGGCAGCCTGATCCCTGCCACCCCAACTGGCACTGGACCCTGGGACAGAGGGACGGGCAGGCAGAGAGTCCTGGGGGTGACCTTCTTTCCGCCGAGGACACAAAGCACACACATCCTCTTGCCACAACACAGACGCAATAAATACGGGGACTGTAATTTATGTAGATGTTTTGAAGTCCAAACAGAAGGGTGGGGAGGGACTAATAAAATGCCATCCCTCATGTCGGCTTCTCAGGGCAGCAAATGTGGCAGGTTCATAAGGAATGCGCGGGGCACCTGCCGGCTAAGCATGGAGGTTAGGGAAGTCCAAATGATGCCCTTGGGCTCCCCTGCAGAGGTCGACGCTCTGCCAGGGGATGGAGCCCAAAACCAGGAGGCACTTTGTTGCTCCTTTATTCCTCCTTCCAAGAAGTGTTTCCGGGCTCCAGCTCAAACCCTCCCGGGCAGAAAGGGACAGGAACCCAGCTTTTAGGGGAGAAATACGTGGCTTCTGCTGGGGCAGTGAATGAAGAGTGGGCTTGGCACTGACCCTGGCTCTGCTGTGTGACCTTTGGGCAAATCCCTCACCCTCTCTGATCCTGTTTACATATCCATCTAAAGGAGAGAAAAAGGAGGGTGTTATGAGGATTGAGTGCCATACTGTAGGGAAACAGGCAGAGAGGGAATATGTAATCAATGCCACTTTCTCCCCACTCTCCATCAGTTTCCGAATTTCTTGCAAACTGCAAAGGACAGATCTCTTGCTATATTTGTGCCAGAACACCGAGTCCAAAGCACTGGGCCTAGGGGGGGTGAGCGTCCATCAGTTTGGGGATGGTCCCTTCCTCTGCTTTGGACAAAGAGAGGGATGGGAGGAGTGCGGTATGGAGGTGGGGCAACGTGAGTCTACTCTGGGCCATATCGTTGGCTCAGCGGGCTACCTTGACTGAGTCGTTTCACTCTCAAGAGAGGCTGGAGCTGAGCCAGTTCCCCTTCTCCTGGGTCCTCCTGGGATCATTGCTCCAGTGCAGAGAGGGATTGGGACAGTGAAGAGTCAGGCTGCTCCTCACACCAGCCCAACCACATGCTACCCACAGCTCCATTCCCTTAGGGGAGAAGTGTCTCCTTTTGGTCAGGGTAGTAGGAGAGGAGCTGAGCATTCAGCCTTGTTTGATATGTGAGCAAACTGGAATTGGTTTCTGGCCAAGGTTGTGGAGCCACCGAGGGTCCCAGGTGAGACCAGAATCAGGTCTGACGTGCCCCTCTCCCCAGCCTTTCTTCCACATTTCTCTCTTCATGATACTCTCCCATCTCTGTCTTCCTGTCTTATCTTAATTGATCCTCATAGCACCCCGATATGTAGATGAGGAAAGCAAGGCTCAGAAGGGTTAAGGGACGTATTCGAGGTCACACAGCTGGTTAATGGTAGGGTAAGAAATAAAATATGTGCCTTGTAGCAAACACCAAAAGTAAAAACATGAAATCATCCTGATTCCTCCTCTGCCCTTGCTCTCTACGCCTGGTCCAGGAACGAGTTCTGGCGGCTCTTCCCCCAACACATCCTCCATCTGGACGATGCTTCCTTCTAATGCCGCTGCCACCCCAGCCCAGGCCACCACGCATCCACGCCCACCACAGCCTCCCTGCTGGTCTTGCGGCTGCCACCCTCATCCTCCAGCTCTCCAGGTGTCCAGAGAGATATTATTAAAACATAAATCAGATGCAATGGCTTCTGGGCTTGAACCCCTCCGAGGTCGGCCATCGTGCTTGAAGTCAAATTCCACGCCTTACTCTGCTTCCTCTGGCGGTGCCTCCTCTCCCACCTCACCCTGTTTGATTCTCTGCTGTGCTCATGCCACTCCCACCACTCTGGTCTGCATGCTTTCTCCCAGGTGTGCTTGTCCAGCCTATGGGCCTTTGACCTTGGAGCTTCCTCCTAGATCACCCTTGCTGGGATGTTCCTAAGGCTACAACCTTCCTGTCCTGCAGGGCTGAATTTAAATACAAAGAAATACCTTCCCTGACACCGCCCCCATTGAAATGTCACCTCCTTCCCCTATTTTCCCTTTATATGAATATATCTGAGCCATCTGTCAGGGCACTGCTTGCTAGCATTAATAATTTTGTTGGTTTTTTTGCCCATCATGTGTTTCCCCGCTAGAATATAATTTTTGTTGTGACTATGATGATGAAACACGGTGTACCTCCTACATAACAGGATGCTTCTAGGTTTGCATACGCATAACTTATCTAGATTTGCGACAACTTTGTGAAAGGTACTATTATTATCTCCATTTTTTCACCAAGGACACTTGATATGGTTTGGCTGTGTCCCCACCCAAATCTCATCTTTACTTGTAGCTCCCACAATTCCCATGTGTCGTGGGAGGGACCTGGTGGGAGGTAATTGAATCGGGGGGCGGGTCTTTTCCGTGCTGTTCTCGTGATAATGAGTAAGTCTCATGAGATCTGATGGCTTTGTAAGGGGGTGTTTTCCTGCAGAAGTTCTCTCTTGCCTGCTGCCATATAAGACACCTCTTTGCTCTTCCTTCATCTTTTGCCATGATTGTGAGGCCTCCCAGCCATGTGGAACTGTGAGTCCATTAAATCCCTTTCCTTTATAAATTACCCAGTCTCAAGTATGTCTTTATTAGCAGCGTGAAAACTGACTAATACAACAATGAAGCCCAGGGAAGCTAAGTAATTTGCCCACGGCCACACAGCTGGCTAGTGGTAAAGCTGGGATTTGAACTCAGGCAGTCCAGCTTCAGCGTCCAGACTCTGGACCACAACACTAGGCTGTAAATTGCATCAAGGCAGCAACCAGGTTTCTTTTGTTTCTTGCTGCATCCCCAGTGCCTCGTGCAAGGCCTGGCACCAGGAAGATGCACAGTAGATGTTTGTGGAGTGACAGGATGTGTACCGCAGTAAGTAAGCGTAGAACTTGCCCTCAGAGATCTCATATCATCGCTTATTTCATTGCTCAGAAGACACAGGGAAATAAAAATAAGAAGTGGAAAAAACAAGCCTGTATAATTCAAAGAATAAACATTTTATCACTGAATGAGTGAGATTGTTTGTAGTCAAGTACAGAGCAGCCTGCCTGCCCCTGCACAAACGAGTTAGTGTCTCATACTCATTAAAAAAGCCAGAGCATAAACCCAGTGCTTGAGCTAAGTGTGCACGAGTTCTTATGGTGTCAGCAAGGCGTGCCCACCAGAGTGTGTCTGGCGGCATCCTGGAGACTCTGCCAGGCTAAGTGCATACAGCAGAGTTCAGAGGTCTGCATGCTCCGTAGTACTCCTGTGGCCCACCTTGCCTGGACAACAGCCAGGGCTGGCGTGTCACTGACATGTGTGCCTGAGCCCCTCTGTCCAGCCTGGCACAGCCCCTGCTGGCCAGTGCTGGGACATGGGCCAGCAGCCTGCAGAGGGTGCGTGTGGCCATGGTGGGTAATGATACGTGGAGAGACAAGAGGAGCGCTCGGTGTGCAGGGGAGACCATGGGGGCAGGGACAGTCTCCGAGGCTTCAGGGCAAGGGACAGATTTAAGTGAACCATGCGCAGTGGGGATGACACACACAGAGGGAGGGGGTGGCCATCCCGGCACGGTTCAGAGGCTCAGACTCATGGCTGTGCTAATCATTAGTGTCAATACCGTGAATGCTGGCGAATCACAGAACTAATGGTGCTAATAATAAGGGGTGATATATCCTGACTCCTCAGTCCTGGCTGGGTGCCTAGCCAGTGAGACCTGCCTCCCCAGTCCCGCTCAGCTAAATGGCTGAGCCGCTCATGCATGAGCTCTCAGTGGCAGGCCAGCCTGACAGCCTGGCCCAATAGGTCTTCGTAACATGGGCAGATTGTGGAAATCCTGAGTGTCTTTCTGAGGCTTCCTTCGGGGCAGGATCAGCCTGGCTTCACTGATCCATCTCTAGACCCCGGCTCCATCCTTTTTCAGCTTTGTGACCTTGGGGAGTCATTTCCTCACCCATCATTTCTACATCTGTAAAATGGGAATCATTAATGTCTACTATAAAAGGTGGTTCCGGGGAGCCTCTGGGATGATGTGGAACTCTGAGCAGAATACCAAGTGTTTCACCGCATGATAATTATTATTATAATAATTACATTTTCATTTATTCAGTAGCAAGAATGTAGGCTTTGGGGCCGGGGAGTGGTGGCTTATGCCTACAATCCCAGCACTTTGGGAGGCCGAGGCAGGAGGATTGCTTGAGCCTAGAAATTTGAGGCCATCCTGGGTAACAGAGGGAGGCCCTGTCTCTGCAAAACAAAAAATAAGCCGGGTGCAGTGGCTCATGCCTGTAATCCTAGCTACTCAGAAGGCTGAGGTGGGAGGATTGCTTCAGCCCAGGAACTCAAGGCTGCAGTGAGCTATGATCATGCCACTGCACTCCAGTCTGGGTGACAGAGTGAAAGAGAATTTAGGTTTTGGAACCAGGTTGAGCTGGGATGGAATCCTCTGCTGCCACCTGCTCTAAGGCCTGGGCCTCTGGAAAATGGGGATAACACCTGCCTTACGGAGGCTGGGAGGATTGAAGACAGTCCACTGATAACACGGAACATGGTGCTTGGCATAGCGGAGTGTCTCAGGATACTTAAGATGGTTTCTAGTTTTGTTTTTTTTTTCTTTTTTTTGAGACGGAGTCTCACTCTGTCGCCCAGGCTGGAGTGCAGTGGCACGATCTCAGCTCACTGCAAGCTCCATCTCCTGGGTTCACGCCATTCTCCTGCCTCAGCCTCCCGAGCAGCTGGGACTACAGGTGCCCGCCACCACGCCTGGATAATTTTTTGTATTTTTAGTTGAGAGGGAGTTTCATCCGTGTTAGCCAGGATAGTCTTGATCTCCTGACCTCGTGATCTGCCTGCCTTTGGCCTCCCAAAGTGCTGGGATTACAGGCGTGAGCCACTGTGCCCGGCCCGGTTTCTAGGTTTTGACTGAGTTCCTGCTGCTTGCAGTCATTGTACCCTGCCCTGGAGATACTTGTCCCAGATTCTGGGTTAGCTCTAGGTGTTTGAGTCAGTATGGCCAGAGACAGGAATGCTGGCCTCCTTGGAGATGTGCTTGAGGGGCTAGGCGAGACCAGTACCTCAGTACCTAGATCAGGGCCAGGGAGTCCACATACATTTGACCCCTTCCTCGTCCTTGAATTCCAGAGGGGACTCAATCACTTTCTCAGCACCTCCCAGGGAGCCGAGAGCCCTGAAGTCAGTGTAGGGTCCTCCGTCACTCCTGCCATCAAGATACCCCATCAGGGACACCAGCACTTTCTCTGGGGCAGTGGGCCTTGCTGAGTGGGTTCACAAATGCCAGTGCACTCTGGATCATTCTCCTGGCCAGGGCAAGAGTGGCCTCTGCACTGATGGGACAGCCCTAGCCCCAAGTCCCTCTCATGTCCATTACCGCATCAGCCTCTCACCTTAGTGCCATTAGGAAAAAAAGCAGGGGTGGTGCCTTTCCCAGTTGGCACCAGAGACAACAAAGGCTCAGGCAGGGTATGTGACCTGAGCAAGGTCTCTCGATGGCTGTGGCTCAGCCCCGATGAATCACTGAATACCTGAGTGCCCCAGGGCCTCTACCCAGGCTGTGTCCCCTGTGTGTAGGGATCTTTCATCACTTCGTTTAGGTCTCTGTTCAAATCTTCCCTTGTCAGAGAGTCCTTCATGAGCCACTTGTCACAGTCAGGGTAATTAACACCAGCTGCTGTAACAAACAATTCCAACCTCTTCTTGACACAGCACAGTAAAAGTATATTTTTTGCTTATGCAAAATCGAATGCATTTATACCTGGTTAGAGGTTCCCCTGAGCACCCACATCCAGGCAATGGTTCTGGGGGCCCAGCCTCTTTCGTTTTGTGCCTCTGCCATCCCTCCGTTCCCCACTGGATCCTCTGTATTCAGTCGGTTGAAGAGTGAAGAGAAAGATCACATGGAGGCTCTGATGAGTTTCAGGGACCAAGTCCAGAGTGGCACATACCACTGACATCCACATTCTAGTGGCCAGAGCAGGTCACATGGCCAAACCCAACGCTGATGGGGACAGACAGTGCATGCCACATATAACAGGTGAGGGAGAGGAGTGAATAATTCACACCATGGTAGAGGATTTCACAGGATATCTGGGGCCAGGCTTGGGTGACACTTATTCCCTGCTTCCATGGACCACAACTGACTCACACGTCTTCCTTAACTGCAGGAGGCAGTGGGGGGTGGGTCTTGGAAATACAGAGAAGCTCATGGATATTGGTGAAAACTAACAAGTTTCTGCCCCACCACCTAGTAATTAAAGAGGGCCTAGTAGTGCTTCTCATCATGTGGATGACCTTATAATTCAACTTCCAAATGGGACAATTCTAAGGTGAAAGGGGTCACTAACGATTATCCTCTGAACACCGGGTTTCAAGCAGACTGCCCCAGGGATTTGGAGCATGTGGTCACCCTACTCATCACTCTGCATCCTCTTAGCCTGCTTTATTGTTCTTTTTCACACTTAATTACTGCCTAGGAGTGGACTCCGTGAGGACAGGGACCTTTCTCCCTCTGTTGCTATATCCTCAGTGGTTAGAACTGGGCCTAGCACATTAGAGGTGCCCATTATATGCCTGGTAGATGAATGAATGGACTCAACTATCTCACAGATTCCTTTCGAGGACTGACTGCACATTCATCCACAGTGCTCCTGCCCTCCTGGAGCTAAGCAGATGTCAAATGAGAAAGGGTGACATCCAGGGACTCCAGAAGCTCATACCTGAGTCTGGAGGTGGTTTAAAGGTTTTAACTGAGTTCCACTGTGTGCAGTCATCATGCCCTGCCCTGGAGATACTTGTCCCAGGATTCGATGTTAGCTACACGTGTGAGGTCAGAGCAGATCCCTTGAGAAGGTGATATTTGAGCCACAGATCTTTAGAAAACAGAGACCATAGACTCAGTTCCAAACAGTCTTGAGCTCACAATTTGGTTTGGCCTTTGGATGCTGTGTAAGCCCAGGTGAGTCACTTGACCTCTCTGAACCTTAACTCCCTCATCTGCAAAGTGAGACCAGGCATCCGAACCTTTGCAGGTTGGCTGGGACCCAGCAACTGGTGTTGATTATCATAATCATGATTTCTCTTATTTAGATTTTAGACTTGAAGCTCCATCAGGATGGAGCTTGGCCTCTGGCCACGGAGGGGTCTTGAAGTTCTGCCCTCCTCATCATGCATTGCTGTAAAGCCAGTCAAGGATAGCTCCCCAATTCCTGGTGGCCAGAGCCCTAAGTAACAAGATGCTGCTTCTTCACGTGGAGTTCCATGCTCTGGCCTTAGCTCTGCCAATTAGTAGCTGTAAGAGTCTGCACAGCTTAGCCTCACTGAACCTCTGCTTCCTTGGAATAGGAATATCCAAGGCTATCTCAGAGGGTACAGGTAAGAATAGAAGAGATAATGCAGTTAACAAGCCTCCTACAGCTTCTGCCCACAGCTATGATGGAAGAGTATGAGGGCTGATGTTGATTGCTTGCAGTGTGCCGGCCAACAATGGTGACAGCCCCAGGTTTGGGGGCTCGGTGTTTGAGCCCCCAAGGGCACTCAGGTTCTGCCCAGCAGCAGCCACCACAGGGTGCCGAAAGGAGAAGGTTTGCTCCCAGCAGCTCAGTTGGCTTAGAACAGGCAGTGAGTGGTAGGGAGGCCAAGAGAGTGATGGAGACATTCCCAGGCGTCGCTTCAGCTTCATTGTAAACTGTGGAAGAGTTATAGATGGATTTGTCCTCTTGGAGATGTCCATCCCATTAGCGTCCGCACACGGCCCTAATGGGCTTCGGAAGGCCAACGCCAACAACCTTGTCTTCACTCCACAGAGGAGGCCCCAGCCAGAGGGATGGAGTGGGGCTCAGAGCTGCTCAGACATCCGCAATGTAGCCCCAGGAAACTCAAAAGGCCCCAGGTCTAGGGCTGGACCCTAAGTGCAGCCAAGCCCCAGTGACTTGGTTCAATAACAAGGCAGGAAAAGCAAGGCACAGTCACTGCTTGTAAAAGCCATGGGGTGGATGATTGACTGGGAACCAGGTGCCGAGTGTGAATTTTCTCCTTTCATCCTCACCATCCTATCGAGTCAGTGTGATGAGCTCTACTTCACAAATGAGGCAACTGAGGGTCAGGAGAGTTAAGCGATCTTCCATGGTGGTCCAGCTAGGGATGGCAGAGGTGGTGGGGTGGGGGACTGGGACACGGAAGGACCAGGACTTGAGTTCTGTTGGTCTGAGTCCCAAATGCATGCTATCCCCAATTCCCCACGCAGCGTCTGCGAATCCGTCACCACTGACTCAGAACTGTCCGGCTACATCTCACTTCATCAGCTGCTGTGAACCGGAACCCCTCATGCAGCCCTGAGCCCAAGTGTTCCTTTAAAAGATGGAGACACTGAGGCCTGGAGCAGGGAAGGGCCTTGCCCGCATCACACAGTGATTTAATTGTAGGATCCGATTCATTCCTAGGTCTCGCCACCTTATCTGCATCCGTGTGATCCACAGGCCACTGACCGGCATCCCAGGAGCCATGGTGGGCCCACTGTCTGTGTGTTTTAATTTTCTTACCTTTAGGTAGAGCATGCATTCCTCACTTCACCCCAGTCCCCACCCTTCCCTATCGCCTTCACCTGGGCTGATTCGCTCATTTGCTTAGCCGGCCTGATACTGTCTGCGTTTGCCTCTCCTCCTGGGCTCTCCTTATAGGAAACTTGGATGGGATTTGATTTGGGTGCTTTTCTCTCTTTTGTCATCTCTTTCAAGGCCTGCGAGTCCCATCTCCCATTTTACATCTTTTTTTCAGCCCTCTTTCCTATATCAAAACTTCCCCATTCAAAGCTTCGCCTCCTCAGGTCTTCAGACTCAGTAAAGGAAAGGAGACATCAATGGGTGGCCACTCAGTCTTCTTGGCTCATGGAGGCAGGGGTCACCTCTGTCACCCCTGACCCTGTGCTGGGCCCTGCCCTGAGAGAAGCCCACATGTCCCCAGCTGTAATGGATCTGATGCTGAGAATGATCCTCATCCCAGGCAAGGAGGCCCAGGGCAGGGCTGGAGGAGGAGGCCCTGCCCTGGGAGAGCAGTGGCTTCTGGGTTAGAACTCACTTGAAGGATGTGGGGAGGGGTGGGGGTGGGGTGCATTCCAGGCAGGAAACACAGGAGCTAAGCTATTTAGGCACAGAGAAAATGGAGTTGCTTTGTGTAACCAAATTTGTCCTCTCCTTTCCTCTCCCCTCCCTTTCCCTCTTTCCCTCCCTTCCTTTCTCTTCCTTCCTTCACTTTCCTTTCGCTTCCCTAGAGAAGGGGTTCCTTGGAGACCCTTGTGACTGGCTGGAATATGGAAACATCCTGGAGGACTGTCTGGAGGAAGCATGAATCCAGGAAGGACAGACTGTGAGATGCAGGAGGGGAGCAGGGGCTGGGCAGATGGGGGGCTCACTCATGCCTCCTGCAGGTCCCAGCTGAGGCTGATATAGTCAAGAGACTAGGGCTACTACATTCACACTTCTTCCAGGCAGCCTTCCAGGATTCTTGTAGATTCTAGCCCGTCACAAGGGTCTCCAGGGAGCCTCTGCTTCCTGGGTCCCAGGGCACTGTGCATGCACTTGGCTTTTGTCACTTGCCTTTGTCGTTTGCACCCACCTCCCCAGCCGTGACCCCTTGAAGGCAAGGCTGTCCTGTTACACCTGGCACCCGGCACGGAATGGGACATAGAGAGAGCCTTGCCCCTGCATGGAAGCTGTCTCATGAGTCCTCTGAGTTTTGGCCCTGGCTCTGCCGGTGCCATGTGACTTCCTTGCTGGGCCTTTGCTCCTGCATCTGTAAAATGGGGATAAGGATACCTACTTTGTAGTGTTGCTATAGGAATAACCATCCAGCCCCCGCCTACCATGAGCTTGGCACCTCTGAGGCAGTCAACCAACTGGCTTGAGAACAGACAGAAAAAGGGGTCCCACCCAGGCTCCTTCCAGGGGTAATTCCGCTGAGCTTGCGAAGGGGAAGAACACAGGGCACGCAGGGCCCAGGGTGCCCAAAAAGCTGGGGTGCCCAATAGAGGGACCCAGCCCCCCAACCCAGTCATGAGACATAGAGACCATTTTGGCAAGCCTGAAATCAAGAAAGACGGAGCCAGGCTTGGGGACTGGTGATGAACCCTTGGTGCAGTGTTGAGGGGAGCCAGGAAGGGCTGGAAGAGGGCAAGCCAGCACCCCTCTCTGCTGAAGACCAGACACAGGCTGGGCCTCCCAGGAGGCCTGGGCGCTGACCTGGGGTGCGCCATGCTCCCGTCCCTGCCGGATCAAGAACGGGAAGCTAAGAAGTGTGGTCGGTCAGGAGGCTGAGAGCCTAATTGGTTAATGTTGTACATGTTTTGACGGGCCCGGATGCAGTGCTGGCGAAAGGTGAAGTATTAATATGTATAATATATAATTATGATGTGCCACCAGCCTGGCAGCCTGTGTAAATAGTTACCCAGCTGGGAGCTAATCCCGGTAAGTGGGCCGGGGCACCTCTCACACGCGACAGGCCGGCTTCTGCCCTGCGGAGAGGGCCTGGGCTTTACCTGGCCTTGTCTAGCCCTAGAGGATCAATCTGATTGAGTGGGTGGGCGTCCAGGGCTGGGGCTGGCACTTCCAGGGGTTGGAGTGTCTGGGCTGGCATGGCATTGTCCACTATTAAGGAGGTGGTCATCAGGGAAGGAAGGAAACCAGGCTGGACTGGCCTCTCCTCACTGGCTAAGCCCTGTGCCCACCGGGCACTCCTCACTGGCCAAGCCCTGAGCCCACAGCTTCACACCTCATGCCCATTCTGTGTCTCCTCCTCCTCTCCTCTCTGCAGATGGAGAAAATCAGAGAGGCTTAAGGAAGCACAGCAAGTGGGTGACAGGGCCGGGATTCACATGCAGTCACCTGGCTCTAAGCCTGAGTGCTGTTTCTCCCAGAAAGCAACAACAAGGCCACTGCCCCCATCCATAGCCCCAACCAAGGTCACTCTTGCTGAGCCCCAAGAGGATTCCCATTGATCCCCTGTACTGAGGATACGGAGGGAGGTCTGTGGCGTTCTGGATCTCTCCCCTTCATTTAGCTCAAATGTTGAGAAACCAGAGAAAGTTTAGGGAAGATTCCAAACAAGTTGAGCTGCCCCTAACAACCAGCTCTGAGGTTTTCGTCTCTGAGTGTTTGTAGCCCAGGAAGCCTGGCATCCACCGCAGGTGACCGGGCAGGGTGTGAGTGTGAGGCTAGGAGTGAGAGTGGACAGTGGAACTGAAATCCGGACTCAGCAGGTCCCGTCAAAAAGACATGCAGACTCTCCCAGCGCTTTGGGAGGCTGAGGTGGGTGGATCACCTGAGTTCAGGAGTCCCAGGCCAGCCTGGCCAACGTGGCGAAATCCTGTCTCTACTAAAAATGCAAACATTAGCCAGGCATGGTGGTAGGCTCCTGTAGTTCCAGCTACTTGGGAGGCTGAGGCAGGAGAATTGCCTGAACCCGGAAGGCAGAGTTTGCAGTGAGCCGAGATTGCACCACTGCACTCCAGCCTGGGCAACAGAGTGAGACTCCACCTCAGAAAAAAAAAAAAAAAAAGAAAGAAAGAAAGATATTCAGACTCAAAATAACTTTCTGCACCCTTCACTGTTGCTGTGCTGCTCAGTCCAGAGCCTCAGACTCCCTGGTGCCTTGCAGAATTTCGGGGGGCAGTGGGGCTTCTAGCTCATTCTTTGGAGGGCTAACTCTGCCTTACTGTCTGTCTCCTGGCCTTGGTGACTCACCTGCCTGGTGGGCACCCCAGGACCTCACTCACCCTGTGAGCCGCTCTGGGGGCAGCTCCAGGAGCTCACGTTTACTGCTCCCCCTCATCCGCTCAAGGTCTCGGTCATAGCCGCACCATGGCCCTGTGTGTGTGCCTGTCCATAAGTGAGTGGTTTTCTCTCCTGCCTCCACGCTTCAGCCCACAACCTGGGGACTCCCCAGGCAGGGGATTCATTCATGTCTGTGGTCACCATCGTCCTATTCCCAACGTGTCCGCTGTGACTTCCTGCCTCCCAGCCCGGTCTGGTACACACGTTAAGCAAGACTGCAACCTGCAAGTCCAGCCCATCTTCCTCCCGGCTGCAGCCACTAATGGGATGCTAAGTGCCTATTTTGCAGATGAGGAAATTGCAATTAAGAGAGGTTAAGTAACTTTCCCAGGGTCACATATTTGGTTTGCCACTCCAACACCATGATGTTTCCACTCCATCAGATTGCCTCTGTGCTGGATGAGTCTTGGAGGGGAGGGGTGTTTCCTCCATCTGACTCAGAGCTCCCATAGGGTCTCCTCCATCAGAGTAAGCATTTGCTCAGAGCAGGAACTCTGTCTCTCCCACTAGACTGACACTTCCTGAGGGCAGAGGCTGCACGCCTCCCGTCAGCCGGACCCTCGTTAGAGCCTGTAGTTAGAACCTGCATCTCCTCCATTACACTAGGAATAGCCTAGTACAGGGTCCCAGGGGACACTATGAAGGTCATATCTCCCCCCATCAAACTGGGATCTTTCCCTAAGGGCAAGCTCAGTGGCCCCCCTGCCCCCATCAGACTGGGAGCTCCCTGAGGGCAGGGACTGTGTCTGAAGTCCTTCAGCATCTCATGCCTGCCCTGTCATCCTGTCCCTGGCCTTAGGACCCCCTGCCATGGCACCCCTGATGGTGTTCACTTCCTGCACAGGACTCACCCTCAGCCGCAGCAGAAGCTGCCAACAGACCACTAAACCACAGTGCACCCTCGGCATTAATTAGTGTTGCTGCTGTTAAGTGTTTCTTCCCATTTATGCAAATCAGCGAGGTAAGAGGCATATAATGAAGTGTTTGTGGTTTAATACTGTGCGGTAGGAACGAAGAGGAATTTTAATTACTGGCTCCTAATTGGATGGACGGCTTGTTAATATCCTTCTGACAGGACATCTGAGTCGCCGCTGCCCACTCACCCAGGCCCAGGTGTCTGCTGCCCACTCCCCACCAGGGCAGCATCACGGAACAGTGCCTCCAGGAGCCATCCTTGCTGTCCTTGCCCAGGGGTCATTCCTGGCATCCCTCCGCCCTTGACTTTGGAGCTCCTGTGGCTTTCAGTCTCTTCTCTTCTCTTTCTCTCTCTCAATCTCTTTGCCTTCGGAGGGCCCTGGGCTTGTGTTCGAATCCCCATTCTGCCACTTAACTGTGTGACCCTGGACAAGTCACTTCCCCTCTCTGAGCCATGTTCTTCAGGCTAAGTTCTGGAATATGGGTGATGGGCATTGAGAAATCAGGAAGTTTATGCAGTTAGGAAAGATTTTTCAGAGAAGGATGAGAGGGTCCTGAAAGACACATAGCATCTTGAGGTGAAGGGAGGCCTACCCAGGCAGAGAATCTGGAGGAGAAAAGAATGTAGGGTATGTGGGAGAGTCTGGAGGTGGGCGTTACCCCCAGAGGTAAGAGGTGCTGAGGACAATTCCCTCCCCCTCATCCTTCAGGGCTCAGCCTGGTGTCTAGCACAGCTCCAGGACCTGAGACAGATGTACTCAAAGGACTTGTCTGCTGAAGATGCTCCAAGTCAGGGTGCAGTTTGGATTCTAGAGAAAGCAGGCAATAGGGTGCCATGGAGGACTCCGAACAGGGAGCTGAAGAAATGTTAGAATCGATGGCACCTTCACGGCTCCCTCTGCCTTCTCTCGGATTCACCTCCCGATATGGTTTGACTGTGTCCCCACCCAAATCTCATCTTGAATTACAGCTCCCATAATTCTCATGTGTTGTGGAAAGGACTGGTGGTTCCCCCATACTGTTCTCATGGTAGTGAGTAAGTCTCATGAGATCTGACGGTTTTATAAGGAGAAATCTCTTTTGCTTGGTTCTCATTCTTTCTCTTGCCTGCTGCCATGTAAGATGTGCCTTTTGCCATGGTTGTGAGGCCTCCCCAGCCGTGTGGAACTGTGAACCCATTAAACCTCTTTTTCTTTATAAATCAACTAGTCTGGGGTGTGTCTTTTTTTTTTTTTTTTTTTTTTTTGAGATGGAGTCTGGCTCTGTCACCCAGGCTGGAGTGCAGTGGTGTGATCTCGGCTCACTGCAACCTCCGCCTCCCAGGTTCAAGCGATTCTCTGCCTCAGCCTCCTGAGTAGCTGGGATTACAGGTGCCCAGCACCACGCCAGACTAATTTTTTGTATTTTTAGTAGAGACGGAATTTCGTCATGTTGGCCAGGCTGGTATTGAACTCCTGACCTTGTGATCCATCCACCTTGGCCTCCCAAAGTGTTGGGATTACAGGCGTGAGCCACCACACCCGGCCTTGGGTATGTCTTTATTAGCAGCATGAGAACAGACTAATACACCATCCCACCAAACATCCAAATCTTGACGTGGTCCGGGTCCTCAGAGGACAAATTCAGAAGCATTTCTGGATCTCCTAGGATGGGCAGAGTGGTGACATTTGGGCAGGGCCAGGCTAGGGGGAGAGAAGGAAGGAAAAACAGTCACTTCTCACCGAACAAGTTTTAAGAAGAGTTATCACCAGATAGAGAAGCCTCACTGGTCTCACTCTGCTGGAGTTAGAGCCTAGCTTTGGGACTTAACCAGCCTCGGGGTCCTTCTGAGCCTTACTATACTTATCCATAAAATGGGTTACACCTACCTTATCAGATGTGTTCAGAGAATACATGACATAAAGCACTTCAAGCGCTCAGCATTATGCTCACATGCAGTAGGTGTTCAACAAAAGGCAGATGTTATTATAATTAGATTTCCTACAATGGCAGGCAGTGAGCTCTCCTGGGTGTGGCTTCCTGGTGACAAGCCCAGGTGTCTGACTTAAGGCACAGCTGGCTCTGCACTTTCCAGCTGGGTGAACTTGTGTGATTTCCTGTTTAAGTCATACTTTCTTTTCTGGTAACATGAGGATCGTATAGTCCTTCCTCACAGGGTCTGGGGAAGGACTGGGCTCTCAGAGCGTGCTCATTCGGTGTGGCGATGGCTGCTCCTGTCATAGTCATTATAGCCCACTGATGGGAGAACTAAACCAGCGGCTTCCCCATTCTGAACTTCAGCTTCCTTGTTCTATCCGGGAATCACAGTCCCTGCACCCGCAGCCACCCAGAATCATTGCAGAGTCAGCAGATCCTATTGCTGACCAGCCTTCCTGAACTGTAGAGCGCTGGACCAGTGTGGGCTCTGATGGTTAGGACCACAGAGGGTATGGAGGGGGTGGTGGTGGCTGTTCCTGGAAGCTGACTTGACCTGCTCGAGATGGGAGGTGACTGTGATCCATGTAGTCCCTGCGTCCTGGAAGACACTGGGAAGTCATTATGGGTGCAGGGGACCAACTGTAGAGCTTTAGGCTTCTGTTCCTGCTGGGACTTGGCCAGAGAATCTCTTGGGCCAGAGTTTGGCCTCCTTGGCCTGCACTTGAGATCAGCAAGCTCCTGAATCTCAGGGGTCCAGGTAAGGCAAGAAAACCCTGTGACTCGGCCCTCTCCTGTTTCAGTACGGCCAGCCTTCTTTCTCCAGAGTGCCTACGGGGCCCTCCCAACCTCCACTGGCATGAACGAGAAGGGAAAACCAGCATTCACACAATGCCTGCCGTATAGAGCAGGTGCTTCTCTAGGCACTATTACCATCCCCACGCCACAGACGAGCAAGCAGAGGTGGCTCGCGGGGATTGTGCAGTGAACGACCATTGGAGATAGGTCACCAGCCCATGCCTGCCTGATTCCAACATCGTGCCCTCTATTCCAAGCCTGCAGATGCCAACTTGAGTCCCAGAACTCTACCCAGGCCACCAAGAGCCTTATTTACCTTCCCCCCAGCCCACTTTCCCGGGCTTATCAGGCAGAGGCCGAAGCAGCTGCTCACATTGCAAGCTCCCGTTCCAAGTGCCCCGCCAGTGACAGGAGAAAAAAGGAGCCTGAACCCTCAGGAATCCCCTGGCTGAGAGGCCTGCCAGAGTTTTCAACGGAGAGAAAAGCTACAAAACGGGGTTAAACAAACACTTGTTTGAAAGGAAAACAGATGCCAGACAGATGCGCTCCCAACTTACACTGATACAGTCTCGCATGGTGGTGGGAGGAGGCCGAATATTGATGAAGCATTTACCGCAAGAGGCAAAGCGGTGGAGCAAAGGCACAGAGGCTTGAAATCAAGCAGATGAAGCCGACCTCGGCTGGAATTCCAGATCCCCTTGGAGGGCTGTGTGACCTTGGGCAGGGCACTTAACCTCTCTGAGTCTGTTTTCTCATCTGCAAATGAGGACATTTGCTAATTAGGACAAATCGTACCCTTGCTATAGAGCAAGCTTCTTAATTTACAGGTGGTCCCCAATTTACAGTGATTTGATTTCCTGTTTTTCTTTCTTTCTTTTTTCATCTTTTTTTTGAGACAGGGTGTCACTATATCAGCCAGGCTGGAGTGCAGTGGCATGATCACAACTCACTGCAGCCTCGACTTCCCAGTCTAGGGCGATCCTCCCACCTCAGCCTCCTGAGTAGCTGGGACTACAGGCACATGCCACCACGTGTGCCTGTATTTTTTTTTTGTTTGTTTGTTTTGTTTTTTTTGTAGAGACAAGGTCTTGCCATGTTGCCCAGGCTGGTCTCAAGCTCCTGAGCTCCAGAGATCTGCCTGCCTCTGCCTCCCCAAGTCTGGGATTACAGGTGTGAGCCACCGTGCCTGGCCCAATTTGCCATTTTTCTACTTTACATTAATGGTGTGAAAGCAATAGCCATTTGGTAGAAACCATCCTTTAATGGGTCAAACCATCCTTTGAATTTTGAATTTTGATGCTGTAGGAAACTCCCTAGCAGTGCTGCACAGCATCGGGGAGCTGCAGCTCCCGGTCAGCCGCGCCATCAGGATGCTGATACACTGATACCCTGCAGCTCACTGTGCTGCAAAATGGTTTTGCCCAATACAGGCCAATGTAAGTGTACTGAGCACATTTCAGGTCAGCTAGGCTAAGCTTTGATGCTCTGTAGGTTAGGTGTACTAAATACATTTTTGACTTAGGATATTTTCAACTTAAGATTGGTTAATTGGGATGTAACCCCACTGTAAGCTGAGGAGCGTCTGCATATTAGGGACATATGATAGGTACTCAGTAAATGTTAGCTTCATTCCCTTCATTAGAGGATTTAGCAAGCTGAGATATGAGGTCGTATTCGCCCTCTAAACCTGGCCAAAAGGAAGGAGCCACTCTCCTGGGGACAATGATGGTAAGTGAGGTCCAAAAGGCAGGAGGGTTGAAATCCAGAGGAGTCTTTGGACTTGGGGGACCAGGATCATGTTCTGTGAACTGTGATGGTGTCACCCTGGGGGTGCTAGATAAAAGGTGAGTTGGAGTTGGCCATGCAGGATTTGGACATGGGGAGGGTACATTAATCCCCAGTCATTCTAGGGTGATTCTTCTGAACGGAGAAGGTTTCCACGGGGCTTGGGGGCACAGTGGCAGAGGCTGGGTGTCACGTTCTAGGGTTAAGACCCTGGACAAGTCTGCTTCACTTCTGTGAGCCTGTTTCCTAAACTATAAAGGGAGGATCATGATATTTACCTTCTAGAGTTGTTGGGCAAAAAGAAGAAAAAAAAGCAAAGTGCCAGGCCCGTGGTGACTACTCAGAATAGTGGTTGCTATTGGTGGTGGTGTTAATGTCATAGGAGGAGGTATGGCAGATGGGGTGGTGGACAGAGGATGAGTTGCAGAAGGAATAAAAGAGAAAGACATGAGAGGGTGGAGGGAGGAGTTAGTGCAGGATAGGAGGATGAGTGGATCTGCATCTAAATCCCAATTTCCTTGGCACTTGTGGGGAGACGGTTTCTTTACGCAAACCATGACACATTTGCACAGGGTTGGAGCAGATCTCCAAGGCTCTGGACAAGCCTGCATGATACATTTCAGGTACATCAGTCTCGGTTTCCCCAGCAGGAGACAAGTCTCCTGAGCCAAACCTATACAGTCCTTTTCATCCACTCTGTTTGTGTTGGAGACCTGCATTTTTCCAGCTTCCCTGCAAACCCTTTGGTGCAGCCAGCATTGGTGGGTGGGAAAAGGTCCCCCAAGCTCCTGCCCAGTGCCTCTTTAGGGTGGGAAAAGGGAAGGAACGGAAGTGCCCACCGATGTCTTCTTTGACTTCACAATGTCTTGACAACCTAGGGGCATTGGCTGGATTTAGTTAAGGGCTCATAACTTCCAAACCAAAAGTCGGAGCTCAGGATTTAACAATAACGGGTGTTTTCCAATTCCTGAAAAACGATGTATATGAAAAGGGAAATACCGTGATAGCCATCAGTTATATGAAATGCAATTTAGTTGCCGATTTGGTGAATCTCTGGACTGCAATGAATGTGAAAAGAAGTAGAAAATCCACCAATGGGAGACTGCCCAGTGGCTGACAGATGGAGGATAATGATGAAGACAATAATGATAGAACAACATACTAGCTCCATCTGTATAGCACTCTACATGGCATGTATTATGACTGCTCCCTTGTACAGATGAGGAAACTGAGGCATAGGCAAGATAAGTAACTTGCCCAAGGGTTTAGGATTAATAAGTAGCAGAGTTGAGATTTGAGCCTGGGTTCGACAGACTCCAGGGCACAGGTTTTTCCCTCCCTTGCTCCTTCCCTCTCCCCTTTCCTTCTTTCCTCCCTCCCTCTCTTCCTTTCTTCTGACTCCCTTCTTTCCTTCCTTTCATTCTTCTCCCTACCTCCTTTGCTGTGCTTCCTTTTCCTGTCTTTCCCTCCCTCCGTTCATCTTTCCTTTTATCCTTTTCTCTCCTTTCTTTCAATTGGATATTGATAAATTGCCCTCCATGGAGGATGTACAATTTACGCTCCCCCCGGCAATGTTGGAGAGCCTCTCCCTATTCTCCCACAGGTTTGCCAAACATGGTGTCAACAAACACGCGCCTTAGGAAATGTTGCCCATCTGATCAGCGAAAGATGGTATCTCAGTGTAATTTTAACTGATTGCAAAGGAGGTTGAGCATCTTTTCATATATTGATGAGCCATTTGTATTGCTTTCCTTGCGATTATCTTTCATAATTTTTGCCCATATTTGTTCCTTTGTTGGTATTTTTTCTTATCAGTTTCTAGGAACTTTTCATATATTGAGGATAATTTCATAATAGGAATCTGTATTTGTTTGCTAGGGCTGCCATAACAAAATACCACAAACTGGATGGCTTAAACAACAGAAACAGATTTTCCCACAGTTCTGGAGGCTGGAAGTCCAAGATCAAGGTGCCGGCAGGGTTGGTTTCTTGTGTGGCCTCTCTCCTGGACTTGCAGATGGTCACCACTTTTTGTGGTGTCCTCACATGGTCTTTCCTCCGTGCATAGGAATTTCTGGTGTCTCTTTTGTGCCTCCAAATTATTTCTTCTTATAAGGACACTAGTCAGAGTGGATTAGGGTCCACCCTAACAGCCTCATTTTAGGCCAATTACTTCTTTAAAGGCCCTATATCCAAACACAGTCACATTCTGAGGTCCTAGGGATTAGGGCTTCAAGTAAGAATTTTGAGGGAACACTTCTCAGCCTGTAAAAAGTAAAGTAGAGGTTCTTCTTCAAAGACTTTCCTCCCCATCTCATTAAGAATAAATAGTAACTTCTCTTAGAAGCCAAATTTGTTCAAAGACCTGTGCTAACATTCTTAAACATCTGCTAGCTGTAATGAAGAAATCAATGCACTTTATGTTCTTAGCTCCCACAATTCAGCCTAAATATTTGCCCTGGCATGCTTATACTGGTCCAAGCAAGCATCAGGTCATAGCCTGTTCCTCTTCCTTATTTAAAAGTGTTTTTATCTTTCTCAGCATCCCACAAGTTACTTCCTCCTTCCTTTGTTCTCTTCTGCCTTTGCCTCTTTTTTTTTTTCTTTTTTCTTTTTTTTTTTTGAGACGGAGTCTCGCTCTGTCACCCAGGCTGGAGTGCAGTGGCCGGATCTCAGCTCACTGCAAGCTCCACCTTCCGGGTTTACACCATTCTCCTGCCTCAGCCTCCCGAGTAGCTGGGACTACAGGCGTCTGCCACCTCACCCAGCTAGTTTTTTGTATTTTTTAGTAGAGACGGGGTTTCACCGGGTTAGCTAGGATGGTCTCGATCTCCTGACCTCGTGATCCATCCGTCTCAGCCTCCCAAAGTGCTGGGATTACAGGCTTGAGCCACCGGGCCCGGACTCCTTTGCCTCTTTTAAAAAGTTCTAAGTTGCTAGCCAATCAGGACAAATACAAAATGTGAGGTCCCGTTCCAGCCAATAGAAACCGGACACAGCAGTCAGTTTATAAATGACCCTGTCTCCTTTGTTCAGTATACTCTCATGGCAAAACTGCTAGCAAGTGTACCCTTTCTGCAGAAAGTAAAAATGGCCTTGCTGAAGAAATTAAGTGTGTGTTCAAGTGCTATTTCTTCACAGCACCAGCGAACAAGCATTCCTAACAAGCCAATAACAGAGTCCCACATATTTTTTTTTCTGAGCTTGCCTTAAAAAAATACTTTACCTTCTATATTTTCTCCCTACCCTATGCAGTACAGTGTCCTCAAGTCTCCAAATTTGAATATCTGAAATCAGCTTTGCTCCAGAAAACCGAGTGTTTATCTTTGCCTGGTTTCCCCTAATTTGTCTTCAGAGACAGTTTGGTCCGGAGGAAAGGGTGTGATGGACTTTGGAGTCACTTTGACCTGGACTGAAGTCCTGGCAATCTGCACAGCTGCAGGGTGACCTTGGGTAAGTCACTCTATCTGAGACGCAGAGTCTCGCTTCTATAAATGACACCAGTAATAGCTAGCTGGCAGAGCTGCCGTGAGGACGAAGTGAGATGATGTCTCTAGAACATGTAGCTCCGTGTCTGGCCTGTCACCAGGGTTCAGTATGCTGCAACCATTGCGATTTTCTTTATGAATAAGAGGTCATGTTTATCAAGCATCCATGGCACCAAGGGCCTGAGGGGAAGGGGGATGCAGAGTGGGGTCTGTCTAGGCATCTGCTCTCAGGGACTCACAGTCAGGACCACAAGCTGGAATGCTTGGGCCATGCCCCTGCTGTCCTTCAGAGCCTAAATGGGGACGGGAGACTCCTATCTGAGCCTTGTAAGTGGAAGAGGATTTTTGCAGGTGGGAAGTAGGGGCGAAGGGGAGGGCATTGCAGGGGGAGGGCCCAGGATGTCCCAGAGCAGGGAGGCAGGAAAGGAGAGATCACCTTCATTGGATCACAAGGCATCTCTGTCCACTCAAGCGTTTCTGGTTTGAAAGTGGGAGGCAGCGTGGAGACTGTGTTGTGGAAACAGGAACTGTCCTTACCTGAAACAGGCAGAACACACAAGTGTTTGATGGAGTTTGACTGTGAGGCTGGAAGTGCTTGCAGAGGGAATGGACACAGGGGTGAGCAGATGATGTTCACACTACACGTCACTGGCTGAGGCTGAGCTTGCAGGGAGCAAGGGCTCTGCTGGCACAGATCGCAGAGGACTTGAGGAGGGCGTATCTGAAGCAAGAGTGTTGGATGATCAGAGACATCCCCAAGAAGTGGGGATTGGTCAAAGGGCCCATGTTGGATGGAGGTGGCTCAGTGCCTGGCCCTTTACCTCATCTAATGCTAGCTACAAATCTGCAAAGTGGATATGATGACCTCATTGTACAGAGAAGGAAATCTAGAATTGAAAAGGTGAAATTGTTTGCCCAAAGTCAAATTAGGGACTAGGTGGAGGAGCTGAGCTTAGAACCTGGGGAGCCTAAATTCTCTGCATGCACCCCAGTGCTGGTTAGAAAAGGGTCTTAGATGGTGGTGACCCCAGTGAAAGTGATCCCTGTGGAAAAGCTCAGTGCCCTCCACCACCCACCTGCCTTGCCAAGTTCCCTCCTTTCCCAGGGTGAGTGGATTAGGCTGAGAAGGCATGGGATTTATGGTGAGCCCACTCCAGAGAAAAGGGCTCCTTCCACCTTTTCCTTCTGCTGCTGGAATCTCATCTCATACCTCCACCCTCGTGATCTGCTGGGGTGAGGGAGCCTATGTGGGACCTCACCTCCGTCCTCACTCCTGCTGAACAGAGGACAGAAGGGTCCCCACTGAACACTCTCTATTCCCCAAAGCAAGTGCAGTTGTGTGGCCAGGGCACTCTCAGATTCCCAGCACCCTGGGTGCCACTCCGAACTGTCTGGCTCCTCTCCATGGATCCCAGGGCCATCTCCTTCTGCACATTCGTCATTCTTCTCCCTGCTCCATGTGGGCCGCAAACACCTTGATCACATCTACCGCAGGAACACCTGCTGTCCTTGCAACGATCACATTCATGGAACGAGGTAGCAACCAGCTTAGCATCATGGTCCAAAATGTCCCCCAGCGGCTGGACAGGACCTTGGGAGTCCAGCAGGGCCACCCTGCTGCCTTTGGGGTGGCGGTGGGGTGAAGACATGTTAAACCCTCTGTTGCTGCCAGAGCCCCCTCCTCATCACTCTGCTCACCAAGGAAGAGCATCTGGCCGTTAACTTATATATAATAACCCTTAAACGCTGCCATTAAGTCACCTCTCATTCTTTTAAACTACCCAGGAAGGGAATTCAGGGTGATATATGGAGGCTTTTATGGCTGGTACTGGGCAGCTTAAGGACTTAGCAGCACACTGAACACACACATTGTTGCATAAATAAGAATCACTGTAATATCAAAGCATCACTCAGCTCCATGCCTGAGTTTCTCAGCAGCACAGAACCAACACCTTGCACCCTGGGTCATCGTCACTTAGACGGGGGGACCTGAGGACAGGGGCATTGCCCCAGAGCTGGACCACTGAGTTCCATGATGTTACCACCGCTAGATGCACCAGGAGACCATGTCACTTTGTCTCCTGTCCCTCTCTCCTTCTTTCACTCAGCCTTCTCCTTAATTACACTTCATGTTGCGAGGGCCAGGAGGGGAAGAGGGAAGGAATCGCTCCCTATCAGAATTAACCTGCTGCATGCCAGGCACTTTACACATATTATCTCATGAAATACTCGATTGTACACAGTGGTAAAGATGTTATTGCTCATTTATAGCTGGGGAGACTCAGTAGCTTGTCCAAGTTCACCCAGCTTGTAAGTGACAAAGCTGGGATTTGAACCCTGCCTATGGCCCTTGCATATATGTCATTTGCAGGAAACATGGGATTCTGGGGCTGGAGAGGGGCAGGTGCTGGTGCAGGCGGACAGCTCTGAGGGGCCCCAGAGAACCCTGTGTGTAAAGGCTTTGAAACTGGGAGTGGGGGGCTCAGAGAGTGTGTCTGGGTTTGCAGACAAGGGCACGGCACTCACCTGCGGCTGCTCACCTGCGTGGCTATGCTCACCTAGGAGCACCCAGTTGGCAAATCGACAGTGTTAATATTTAATGAGTGATGGTGACTTTGGGGGAATTGCTGTTTACTCAGCAATTCTCACCATCCTCCCTCAGAGGAAGGCTCAGAACTCACATCGGCCCTGATGGCCCAGGCAGAGACTCCCCGGATCAGATCCCCACCAGTTGGATCCGCCATGGAGGCCCATCTGCGAAGCAGCTTCGGCGAGTGGGGTCCAGTGTCAGGTCCTGAGGGTGTAGGAATAGCAGGGAACTGCGAAGTAGGGCCCCTATGCTTGGGGAATTCCACTCATGCCTGGGAGTGGTTGAAGATGAAGCCCAGGCAGTATTTCTTCCTTCCACCTTTCCTCTAACCCCTCTCTTGCCCACGCTGACTGGGATGCCAGCCATGGTGCTGGGGTCCTCTGCTCTTCCCAATTCACAAGGGCAGCCCAAGGGTTCCAGGGCTAATTCCACTTTCTCATAAGACCCCAAGGGAATCACATACCCTGGCTGCTTCTGCCCCACGTGAGGATGGCGGTACAGGTGGCTGAGTTAGCGAGTGTCTTTGCTCATGGCTGGACCCCCCGCACCCAGCCCAGGGTAGGGAGTGCTCACTGGCACTTAGATGTGCCTGATTAACAGAAATGAAAGATGAGCCAATTGCTGCTGAATGTGAGCCACTTTTTGGTAGGGAGAGCAGGGTTTTCAAATCATGGAGTCCTAGAGACGCGGGGAAGGACTGTCCGTGGGGCTCCTGGCCCACAGAGATGAGCTGCCTGTTGGTGGGGTGGCAGACAAGCTGGAAAATGTGTGGACCATAAGAGAGGAGTGGAGCAGGGTTTTTTGGTGGGGGAGGGGAATCTTTTACTCTGCAGGAGATGGAACCGGGAGAAGTTCAACAGAGCAGCGGTGCCAGCAAGGTATGGCAGGTGGCCATGAAGACCACAGACCTCGGGACTGAGTGCCTCTGCGTTCAAGCCCAGGATCTGTCACAAGCCCCAGCCCACAGCAGGCACCCGGGAAGTGGTAGCTGTGAGTGCCGTCATTGTGGAGAAGGTAGGGAGGGCATTCCAGTTACAGGGAGTCGCGTGGGCAAAGGCATCACTGAACCTGGATGCTACATTTGGGGGATGCTGCATTTGGGGGATCCTGTACCAGGATTAAAGGATGCAATGGCAGGGACAGGGGAGGAAGTGAGGTCAGAAAGAGAGATCCTTGGGGGCCAGACATCTAGCTGAGGAATGGGGTCTTATGAAGCCAGTGACCATTTCTGAGTAGGGATTCTAGAATCCAGAGTGGTAGATAGATCGGTGGCTCCCAAATGGTCAACTCTGAACCCATGCTGGCTGGCTACAGACCCCAAAGACTCCATTTGGATAATACATTAACATACAGAGTGCCAGGTGCCACTTCCAGAGAGTCTGATTCAATAGGTAAGAATGGCTAATATGTATTAAACGTCTTCTACTTGCTTGATTTTATGCTGTATATTTTGCTTGTTTAACTAATATAATCCTCACAAGAATCCTATGGCAATAGGTACTGTTATTTTCCCCATCTTACAGATGGAGGAAGTAAAGCACAGAGAGGTTAAGGAAGCATGTGACGGTCCACGATTCCTGGCAAGGGCTAAATAATAATAGGTAAGGAAATAGTCATGCTGAGGAAGAGGTGTAGCAGAGCAGCTCAAAACTCAGTCCCCAGCATCAGAACGTTTTCATTCTGGCTCTGCTGCTCACTAGCCATGAGACTGGTCAAGTGACTTTTCCTCTCCAAGCCTCAGTTTCCTCTGCTGTAAATTAAGAATTAATCTTGCTAGAGCTGTCATGCAGAATCAGTGAGATAATGCACAATGTTTATCACAAGCACTCAATAAACAAAAGCCTTCATTCTTATTTCTGGCACAAACTCCCTTGGCCAACTACCTAGCAACCATTCTTTCCTAGCAAGACTTTAATTTTGTTGAATAATTCCCTTTCCACCATGTGGATATGGGCTTCAGGGGGGTGGCACCAACTCTAGAGCCAAGAAGTGAGTGATGATTGGTCTCAGGCTCAGCCAATCTTGGTTGACCTGTTCCCTCTGATAGTGATTGGTTAAGCCATGAGTAGCTGATACAGTTCTGGCCAATTAGAGGAAATCTATAAAGGAGCTTCTGGGAAAGTTTGAAGAGGTACCTGGGAAGAAATAGTTCCTTTTATTCTTCCCTGGACAGGATTGTGTCTGCAGTTGAGGGCTGGAACCACAGCAGCCACCTTGCAGCCATGAGGGGAACTATGCTCACAGGCTGAGGAGGGCAGGGAAGAAAGATAGACTTGGGACCTTGATGAGGGCCTGGGCTGATGAATTAATCAGCCCTAGAATCCCCCTAGCTCAGGACTTCTTATGTGAGAAAATAATTTTCAACATTATTTAAACTAAATTGAGTTTCCTGTTGATGTTTCCTATTACTTGAGCTGGAAGCATCTACCTAATACTCTACTAAAGTTTGGTAAGCGTCTATTATTCCTGGAGCAAGGCACTTATGTACATATCACTTCTTGTTACCCACACACTAATAGAACAGAATTAATATCCCTATTTGTCTTAGTCCGCTCTGGCTGCCATAACAAAGTCTTAGTCTGCTCTGGCTGCCATAACATATATCATAGACTGTGTGGCTTAAACAACAGAATTTGATTGTCTCACAGTTCTGGAGGCTGGAAGTCAGATCAGGCTGCCAGCAGGGTCAGGTTCTGGGGAGGGCTCTCCTCCTGACTTGTAGATGGCCGCCTTCTCACTGGGTCTTCACATGGCCTTTCCTTGTTGCACTTGCACAGAGAGTGAGAGAGAGAGAGAGAATCTTATAAAGCTCTCCAGTCCTATCAGATTAGTACCCCACCCTTAGGACCTCATTTAACCTTAATTACTTTCTAAAACCCCTATCTACAAATGCAGTCACATTAGGGGTTAGAGTTTCAACATATGAACTTGGGAAGACACAATTCAGTCCATAACACAACTGCACCCTCAATAACAATTAGGCTTACGGATGTGAAGTGACTTGCCCAAACCACATCACCTGCAATGGGACACAGCTGGGCTTTGAACAGAAGTCTGAATTCTAACGTGTGTGCTCCCTGCACTAGTCAAGCATCCCCTCTGGTGTGTGTGTGTGACTCAATCCATAAGTCATCTTACTATCCTACTTTGGGAAAGATTATTAATACACAATTTTTCACATTTTAAAAAACAGCTTTAGGCCAGGTACGGTGGCTCACACCTGTAATCCCAGCACTTTGGGAGGCCGAGGCGGGTGGGTCACTAGGTCAGGAGATCGAGACCATTCTGGCTAACACGGTGAAATCCCATCTCTACTAAAAATACAAAAAATTAGCCGGGCGTGGTGGTGGGCGCCTGTAGTCCCAGCTACTCGGGAGGCTGAGGCAGGAAAACGGTGTGAATCCAGAAGGTAGAGCTTGCAGTGAGCTGAGATCATGCCACTGCACTCCAGCCTGGGCGACAGAGCGAGACTCTGTCTCAGAAAACAACAACAACAACAACAACAACAAAAATCAGCTTTAATTGAGGTATAATTTAGCAACAAAAAAGTCCAGTTAGAACTGTCCGATTAGTTGCATTTTGACAAATGTATGCAGTTGTGTAACCACCACCACAGTCAGGATATAGAACAAGCCAATCACTCCTAAAAGTCCCATCACGGACAGTTTGGAATCTCCTTCATCCTGCCCTTAGGCCCAGGCAACCACCTACCTGCTTCCTGTCCCTGCGGTTTGGCCTTTTCTAGAATTTCCTATGACTGGAAGCATATAGTTTGTGTCTTTTGGGTCTGGCTTCATTCACCTGGCATGATGCTTTGGAGATTTAGCTGTGTGGCTACATGGACCACTTGTTCATCCCTCTTTTGGCTATGTAGTATCCTGTTATAAGGAAATATCAGATGCGGGTTTATTTGAATTTTGTTTTATTTTGTTTTGTTTTATGTGTTTCTTTATGTATTTATGTATGTATGTATGTATTTATTTATTTGGAGACAGAGTCTCACTCTATTACCCAGGCTGGAGTGCAGTGGTGCAATCTTGGCTCATTGCAACTTCTGTCTCCCAAGTTCAAGCGATTATCCTGCCTCAGTCTCCTGAGTAGCTAGGACTACAGGTGCGTGCCACCACACCCAGATAATTTTTGTATTTTTAGTAGAGAAAGAGTTTCACCATGTTGGCCGGGTTGGTCTTGAACTCCTGACCTCGGGTGATCTGCCCTCCTCGGCCTCCCAAAGTGCTGGGATCACAGGCATGAGCCACAGCACCTGGCCTATTTGAATTTTAAAATCATGCTTTCCATACATGAATGTTCAGGGGAACTCAGCCTCATGTGTTCTGCTGCTTGCAGGGAATCACACCGCAGTCAGAAACACCCAGATGGCTGGGCCTGCCAGGGGCCTGTACTGCTTTCCAACAGCCATGCTGGGATCTTGCATCTAAACAGCTCTAGTTTCCTCCTGTCTCCAGAGAGCTTGCACCCCACCCCCGAGACATTGCAGGAAGGAATTCCATGTGTTCCCTGAATCCGAGCAGCCCGTGTTTAAGCGTCTTCGCAGATGGGCAGTTCTTCTTTTATCTAGTCTCAAGCCTTCATGCTTCATTACCATTCTTCCCGTTGCTGATGAAATGAAGCTTTGAAGTGAGGGAACTGCATGGATCTGAAGGCTCGAGGAAGAGGATGACGGGAAGGCCCAGGAGTCTCTCCCATGTCCCTGGTTAGACAAAAAGCTGCCTACTCCAGGAGCAGATGTTGTCGGAACCCACCCATATCCCCTCGCTCGCTCTTGTCACTTCAAGCGTACCACCCGACTTCCCCCTGCCAGCTCTCTAATTTCTTTGCCTAGGGTTCTCTTTGATTGGCAGGGCCTGTTTTGCCCACCTGATTCCCATCACCTTCTTCCCCGAGGGAAGGATAACACCGAGGCTCATGTCTGTTCGAAACTGGCTCCCAGGGTTTTCCCAGGGCTTGAGCCCCGTCGCCCACCGGGGTAGCTCCCGACGACACACTCTACCTGCCTTCTCCTGTGCGCTGACAGTGGTTCTTGATATTGTCTGCAAATAAACTACCTGCACCAGAATCCTTGCCTCGGGTCTGCTTCTGGGAAGCCCATTCTGAGCCAAATGGTAGCAGAGAGCACTGGCGGTCTCTGGGGCCCTGGGCTGGCTGCTTTATGGACTGCTTTCATCACTACAGTCCCTGAGGTGGGACTGTTCACTGCTGTCTTGCAGATGACCGGTAACTTGCCTGAAGTTGAGCACTTAGTAGGTGGCCAAGCCAGGTTTCAGACCCCCCAGCCCCTTCCCCACCCACCTCCACCCTGAAACAAACATATTCAAATGCCCGTGTGACCCTTACCTGGAGTTTGAGTAAAATTCTTGGGCTTGGGAGTCCAAAACTCAGAACTCTGTTTCTGCCTCTGTCACACATGCGCTGTGTTGCCTTGGCAATTCACTTCCCCTTTCTGGGCTCTATTTCCCCATTACAATCTGGAGGGACTGGATTGTGTGATGCAGACAGGCCCCTCTAGCTCTGACATTTGGTAGAAGCTAAGGTGGAAGGAGGTGATTTTAGGACAAATACTAGGCCACCCTATCTTATCCAGTGGGGAGTGAACTGCAGTTAGCACCTGTAGACAGCAGGGAGGGAACGAGAAAGAGTCATTTGAAGGACTCGGAGGAAGTTGCCATGGAATAACAAGGGCAGCTCCTTGAGGGATGTTGCGGGGAGAGGGGTGCAGACATCCAAGGTTAAAGGCAGGAGGGGTCAGTCTGGAACCTCCTTGTCCCTTGCTCCTGGCGGGAAGTGACCTGGGAAGAACCTGGGGTATCGGGGGCTCCCTTCCTCTGTCCGGTCCCTTAGAAGGGGTCCCTTGGGCAGAGGCTGTTCCAAACCCTCCTTCCTATGAGGACTCTCTCACCAGGAGGTCACCTCCCCTAGCACAGGACAGGGTGGAGGGAGAGCTAATGAGCCAGAGCCATGTTCTCTCCACCTCCTAAAGCCCAGAGCAAGGCAGAGGGAAAAGCCGGGTGAATTATGCATGCGCCTGTTAATCACGCACTGATTAAAATGATTGTACTAATATTAATTCTTCCAGCCCTCTTGGAGGAGAGGGCAGTGCCTGTTCCCTGCTCCTGGCACTAGATCATGCCCAGCAGACCTGTGGATTTGTAGGATGCTGGCTCTCTGCCAGTCCCTGGGCATGCCGCTGAGTGTGAGCTCATTGTGCCCCCTGCCTAGCGAAGGAGGGAAGGCCTGGTGCCTGGCCTGGATGTCTGAACCTGCAGAGTGAGGTTCAGAGATGTCAAGGGCCTTAATTACGGACACACGCAATGAGCCTGGTTAGGAAACAGGCCTCCTGCTCCCCGGGCTATGGGCTGTGCCTATAGGGTGAAAACAAGAAGGATTTTCAAGGCAGTGTCACATGGGTGAGCTGCTTTTAGGCAGATAACTGCAGGAGGGGACACTGTGGGGCATCCTAGCTTAAAGATATCTGATTTGCAAATGTCCAGACACCTGGCTTCATTTTTCAGACATCTGAAGGCATTGTGGCAAAGTTAAGGAAACAGAACAGATTCTGGGGCCAAACAGACTTGAATTCCAGTCTGGTCTCCCCCAGCCTCTAGCCAAATGATCTTGAGAGCAAGACTTTTCCTCCTTGAACCTTAGGGGTTCCATCTGCAAAAGGAGTCAGTCAAGCCCAGAACTGTTGTCAAGATTTAAGGATAAAATCTAATAAGTAGGGTATCTCTTGGCACATAGCAGATAATTCTTGGGACCAGTTTTCCAAGGAGTAAGCCTTTTCACACTGATGTGCAGTTTTCACATAACTGGTATTTAAGAGTATCTGCACCCCTGCCCCTATGACCTTCTGCTTTCCACCATGGAGGACTTTCTTCCTCTTCCTTGGTGAGGTGGGAGGAGTTCCGGGGTGTCCACAGAGAATTTAGAATACAAAGCAATTCCCCAAGGAAACAATGTTACAAGTCATTGGTAACCACAGATACAAATAAAACACTGTCAGCTTCCTTGGGGATTAAGGGGGTTTAGGGGCTACCCTGGGACTTCAAGGACAACAAGCCAGCTGTGAACTTTAGCAATGCTATCAGTAGCCACGCCCACTGTTTACTGAGTTCCTATTTGCTGAGCACTTGACATACAGCACTTCCTATAATTTTCCTGGATGTATTTGAGGTTGGTGGATATTTTTATTCCCCACTTTAAGAGACAAGGACACAGGGTGGTTTGATTCCAGGCTGAAGTTTGCCTTCCTCCCAGTCTGTGCTTTTAACCATGACTTTCTTTATTGCATCCACTGACACTGTTTATCTGGAAGATATATTGCTTGATCCAAGAAGTTGACTTAGAAGTGAACTTTAGGGACAGATCCTTCCATAAACTAAAGATTGCAAAGACTCTGGTGGCCTGGAGAATCCAGAGTCAGTAATAATCCAATAATGGGCACTTTCTGAAGGACTCAGACAATAGGGCAGGTGGTCTAGGGTTCAAGGTTTTTCCTTTGCCCAGAAAAGTCCACGCAGAGTCCTGAGCATGTGCCC
The DNA here is from genome assembly GCF_047675955.1 of Chlorocebus sabaeus. NCBI lineage: Eukaryota > Metazoa > Chordata > Mammalia > Primates > Cercopithecidae > Chlorocebus > Chlorocebus sabaeus. Next base: position 118,870,672 of record NC_132923.1, on the reverse strand, counting down.
AGAGATGGCTGGCAAGGACCGTGGTCATGTGTGGGGATGGGATCAGTGAGGGGTGTGTGTGTGTGTGTGTGTGTGTGTGTGTACGGTTCTTGGTACATATACATAAACCTATCTATATTCATGTGCACATAAAACATAAACACAGGCCATTATCCAGTCTCAGATTCTCTCTGATGATTTTTTTTTTTTCTGCAGTTGATTATTGCCTTGTCCTGTCTCCTCATCGCTTATTCACAAACACACTTACTGATGTGGTCTGCACTTCATTAATTTGCATGGGTTTGCATAGTGCCTGGGGAATGAGCAAATGTCGTATCCTCTCTCTCCACTTGAGCAAGGAATTCCCCATTTAGAGCAACGACCCTGTGCAAGGAGGAGTGGGTGTGTTTGGGTGACTGGATCGAGGAGGTGGCACGTGTATGTTAAAAAGTCATATTCGGTTGCCCATTGTCTTCCAAATATATCCTATAGCAAACAAACTTCTCAGTGGGTGGAGAAGACCATGAATTTGGATCTCCTAGGGGGTGGATGAAGAGGTGCTGAGATTGGTGAGTTTATCTGAAGGGGCAGGGGTGGGATGCAAAACTGGGCACAATGGGGCAAGTTTCTTTTTTTCCAGCTCTCATTGGATGGTGCTTAAGCCATCACATAGATTTCAATCAGCTGTAACGGATATAACCTTGAAGTGTGAGGTTGTCAGAAAACAGAAGAAAGGAAGGCGGGGAAGTGGGGAGAGAGAAACAGAAAGAGGGAGCAGGCTGGAAAAGAGAGAAAGGGAGTGTCAGACACTGTGACAACAGGGTCATTCCCTCCATTGTGTCCTGTTGACCTGCCCCAGGCCAGCCCCAAAATGCATACAGCCAGCTCTTGCCCAATCAGATCTTCTTATTATCCCCTTGATTATTCTTTACAATTAAGCTGTATGTTCTCCATTTACAGAAGAGGAAGTGAAGCCATAGAGAGGTCCCTTGGCCACCAAAAGGGAGACTCGGGTTTCAGCCGAATGTCTTTCTTCCTGAGTTCAAATCCCTGATCCGCCTCTTAGCATAATACCATGTGATATCAAACGAGTTATCTAACTTCATGTTGCCTCAGTTTCTGCATCTGTGAAGTGGGGATAATACTGCAGAACTCATTAGGGTTGTGTAAGCCTTAAATGAGTTAATATATGTAAAATGCATAGAACAGTGCCAGGCGCGTATTAAATTCTATATAAATGAGTATTAGCTATTATTCTATTGTTATTATTCTACGAGTATAGATTGTTCAGTTAAAAATCTTGTCCCTCCCTCTTTCTCCCCAATGCCCCTTCCTGCCAGCTACTCCTTCCTTTTAAGAGTTAAGCCCTGGTGTCGGCTTCTCCAGCCAGCAAGTGATGTCATCCCCCCTTCCCCTTCTCCTTCGCCCTACCCCACCTCAGGGTCTGGCCTTCTGGAGGACAGTCTGTGCCTGTTTTCCAGACCCCCAAGCAGGCAGCAGCTCAGGGAGCAAGCGCAGGGATGCTTATTCTCCGCCCTTCCTCTCTTTGAGAACCTAAGGGCATAAGTTAGATAACCGTGACACCTGTTTTAAATTAGCCTTCAGAAGCCTCCGACAGCTGAGAAATTATTTAACAGGGAAAGAATTGAGTACATGAATAAATATTAATATTAAATCACCACTTCCCTAGATTTAAGAGGAAGGGTGGGGGACTCACCAAGAGATGGAGGCAGCAGGTGTCCTGGAGATGCCACTGTGCAGGACTCAGAGAAGCCAGCTGTGGGGCAGGACTACGGAGCCACCAACCATGGGTCACCCAGTTCCTGTCCAAGCCGAGTGGGGACTCTGTCCATCAGGGAGGCTGGCAGGTGGCAGAGGCAACATCCAAGCAGCTCACGGCAACTCAACAGGTGCTCGTTTGAGCTCCAGCCTCCCCAGGCTGTGGTCCTGGAGGGACGGAGACTCCACTTGAGAGCTGCCCAAAGCATGGAGCAGACTCCCACTCTCATCCCGCAGAGAGGGGCCACTGTCCTGGCCCGGCCTGGCCCCATTGTGACTTTCATGGGCCCAGCACTGTTACCTCCGTGGGCCCCTGCCTCCATATAAAAATGGTAAAATGTTTATTTTATGACCACATTGGAATAAAGATGAATACAATCCAGGCTGGATTCGTAATTCTATATTCATTACTATTTTACTCATTTTTTTTTCCGCTGATTTTAAAAGGAATCAAAATGAAAACAGTTTTTGGGCCCTGGGCATGGCACCTACTGGGCCTGATGGAGGGGGCAGCCCTCTGGCTGGGGTCGGGGTGGCAGATGCTTGAGCTAGGGAAGCAGGAACTGGTGAAGAGGGGTCGGCTTGGGAGTGAGGGTCTCTGGGAGATGGCAGAGCCACCCAAGGGCTGTGGAAACTCAGATCCCATCCTTTAGGCCCTGGTCACAGATTGAAATTAAGTAATAATAAACAATGTCTATGAATAACAAAAGTAATAATAATGTGTATGAATGAGTAGCGCACTTCGCTTTGACTGTCCTGACTTCCTTGGCTTTCTTCAAAACCCTCCAAGCAAAAGGAAAAGAAACTGCCAAGTGCATTCCAGGCTCAGGGTCTTCACTTTGGCCCCCCTGGCTCGGCATCCTCTTTCCCGGTATGCGAGTGACTCGCTCTCCCTTCTCCTTGGGTATCCGTCTAATGTCACCATCCTAGTGAGGTTCTTCCTGGCTTTGGATCGAAATAGTCCCTCTGCTCCCTTTATCCACTGTCCTTTACCCCTCCTTAATTTTCTCTATAGCACTTCCCGCTTCCTTATATTCCACTGCATGACTCACGTAAACATAGGGTATAATAGAATATACGCTGCATGTAGCCAGGTGTAGATGTATACGCGGTTGTAGGGACTTTGTCTCATTCTTCTTTGTGTCCTTAGCAGCTAGAACAGTGCCCAGCATGCAGGGTGCTCAATAAATCCTGAATGAATGAATGAGACATGTCTGGCACATACATGGCAGCTACAACCATCTTTGTGCCTACCACTTTGGGTTGCTGAGCCCTCAGCCCCCAATGAAGAGGTATTGCGCTTCTTCTACCATTGCAGAGACTGAGGCCTGGACATACAGGCAAGCATGCCCCACAGTCATACAGTTAAGGTAGATCAATAGCTTCCCTGGATAAAATAAAGTGTAGACATGTCCAAGGTTTGAGCAAAAAGGTGGTTTGGAAGGCGCAGATACGGAAGGATGAGAGAATAAGGGGGCTGATGATTTCCCTTCCTACTCCAGGTTCAGCATTTCAGTTTCTGTCTGCACCAGAGCCTTCTAGGCTCTTTGTTGGAAACTGTGGATGTCACACTGTAGCTAATACTTACTTATACAGAATTTAATATGCACCTGGCACTGTTCTATGCATTTTACATATATTAATTCATTTAAGACTTACACAACCGTAATGAGTTCTGCAGTATTATTCCCACTTCACAGATGCAGAAACTGAGGCAACATGAAGTTAGATAACTCGTTTGATATCACATGGTGTTATGGTAAGAGGCGGATCAGGGATTTGAACTCAGGAAGAAAGATATTGGAGTTGGGGACACTGGTTTAAGTGCCTGCCCTGTGGAACCTAAGCAGATCTATTTCCCCCTGGGCCTCAGTCTTCTCCTCTGTACAGGAGGGAACCGGGCCACGGTCTGAGATCCCTGCGTCAGGCAGGGCTGAGCACTCCCTTCTTCTGCATCCAGGCTTCCCACCAGGGAAGAAAGTGAGTCCTCCTTCTCACTGCTCCCCTCCTCCTAGTTCCCAGCTCAGGGCCTGACGCCTGCAGATGGTGGTGGATCCTCGGTCATGCAACGGATGTGTTCTGGCATCATTTAACACCTGCCTCATATCTCCAAAGCCCCATCCTACACGTAGATGTGAGCGCATCGCTCTGCGAACTCCAAATAGACATAAGCCACTGCCCTGCTCAGCTTCTTGTCTGTGACATTGATGTGACAGGGTGCGTTTAGTTAGAGGACCATGCGCACTGACCCAAACGCTGTTTTGGCTCAGAATTTTCCAGCTTCAGCAGCCCAAACCCTGTGTGTGATGATAATAATAAGGACCTTTAGATTGTGCTAGGGATTAAATGAGATAATGCATGCATCTGGCAGGGAGCAGGGCACCAGCCAGTGACCTGTGGTCAGGTCCCAGCTCCTCCTTCCCCTTCCTGCTCCTGACATGGATGCCCACTCTGCCTAGCCATGCCTTGAAAAGGTGCCCATCCTATCTTGGTTGGGCAAAATGTCAGCTCTGTCTTTCTTGAATTCATCCTCCAAGGATTTGCAGGAGATGGGAACAGGGGAGGCCTTCTGAAGATAGTGACTCTTCTCCCAGCTCCCAGAAGCACATCTGGCTTGGCAGCATCTTTGGGCCACCGAAAGCCACGGTCCCTCGGCCCAGGCAGCATTTGGGTCAGTGTGAGGGTCTTTAGTAAGCACATGTTCCCATCTTGACACCACTGCCATCATTAGATAAGACACCGAGAGGGACGGCGGGCTGTGTTCATTTTGTGACTGGTGAGCTCTGCTATAAATGAGGAAAGCAGTTCAGAGAAGTGAAGCAACTTGCCCAGAGTTGTCCAGCTAGGAATTTGCAGAGCTGGACTCAGATTCAGATCTCTGGGTGTCTGCCCTATGCCAGGCACCCCCATTTGTTAGCGTTTAAATGGGATCTGAAACCTTTATTTATCGGGACAATGCCTGAGTATCCGGCAGACCAAGCTTTCCTTCCTTTCCCTCCACCACGAAGTGGAAAGTCTTGCCACCGTTTCCAGAAAGTGTCAGTTTTTTTTAAAGAAGATCACACTCTGTTGCTCAGGCTGGAGTGCAGTGGCATGATCTCGGCTCACTACAACCTCCACCTCCCGGGTTAAAGCGATACTTCCGCATCAGCCTCCCCAGTAGCTGGGATTACAGGTGCATGCCACCAGGTCCAGTTAATTTTTTTGTATTTTCAGTAGAGACAGGATTTTGCCATGTTAGTCAGGCTGGTCTTGAACGCCTAACCTCTGGTGATCTGCCCACCTCAGCCTCCCAAAGTGCTGGGATTATAGGCATGAGCCACCACACCCAGCCCCCAGAAAGTGTCTTTTGAGGGTAATTTGTTTCTTCTTTTCCTGAACCTGTGGCATATGTCATAGCCCCTTTTACCGGCTGTTCCAGCACTGGTCTTCTCCCTCCTGGCCGTGACCAGAGCTGTCATTAAGTGACTCATTGTGAGAGCAGAGATTCTGTCTCTGTCACCACTGTTGAATGAATGCATGCATGCATGGATGAATGAATGCATGAATGAAACATGAAACGCCTGCGTTCTGTCCTTTCACTGCTCTAGCAAGCTGCCCTCTGAGCCCTTCCCACCCCTTGAGGAGGGTACAGGGATGGGAACAGAGCCAAGGTGCCTAATGGGGTCTGAGGCCTCTCCACCTGGTGAAATTGCCTGTAGATTCCATGTCTGTGTCTGTCCACTTGACCCGTGCTCCAGGCCCCACTGCCCTCATCTCTCGTTCCCCTGATGAATCACACGAGGCCTGGTGACACAGCATCATTACTCTCCTTATCCAGCAGACGCGACATCACCCTCCTTCACCCGCTGCAAACTGGCTGCCCAGGCATTACAGGAAGCCACCCCGCCCCCTCCTGGGCCCGGCTGCCCTCGCCTCTGTAATATCCTTTTTCTAATAGAGTGACCTGAACCCCGTGTGCTGTTCTAAAAGCAGCCTCAGAAGCCCCTGAGACAGGCAGCCAGGTAATTCCCCTGGCGGAGGCACGATCTTACCTTGCCCTGCATCTCTGAACCTGCTGGTTGGCTGAAGAATGTCAGTTTTATAGAATATAATAAAATAAAACATGTTCATTCCACGAATTTTGAGGCACCATCTAGCTCTGAGATTTGGGGGCTCTTCCTTTCCATTAAGTTGTAAACTGCATGAGAACAGGACCATGCCTGTGAATGGGTGAATTTTATTTTATGTAAATTAAACCTCAAGGTAGCTGGTAACAATGAATGCAAGTAGATAGGATATATGGCAGCTGAAAGAATATTCTAGGAACAATGAGAACCTTGTGCATCTGGTACCAATGAGGAGGAGGTCAGAGGTGAGCGTGGAAAGCTGGCACAAGCCCAGGTCATGGACAGCGTTGAGCAGCATTTAATGTCGCGAGATACGTAACAGCCATTGCTGTGTAACAGCCAGCCCCAAACTCGGTGGCTTAAATGTAACCATTTAATCTCCTACCATAGATTTATGGTGGGTGGAGGTCAGCTTGCATGAGTTGGGCTCAGCTGGGCCATTTAAGCTGCTGGTCCAGCTGGGCTTGGCTCCAGATGGTGGGTTGAACTGTGTTCATTCTGAGGTCCCAGCTGAGGAAGCAGCAGCTCCCTCAGGTGGTGTGGGGGGTGGGGAGCTCTTCTTGTGAAGGGGGCAGAAAGGCAAAAGGGAGGGTCCCACGGGGCAAGCCTATTCCAAGCCATTGCTCAACTTAACATCCCATTGGCTAAAGCAAGTCACATGATCAAACCCCACACTGATGGGATGAAGACGTATGTTCTGCCCATAGAGAAGGGGAGAAGGGAGTGGGTATTTGCTGAACATCAGTTCAAGCATTCACAAGGTAGCTCAGGATAATGTCAAGATAATAAGTTCTGGAGTCTGGGTTCACATTTTGATATTCATCAGCCATGTGACTTCAGGCAAGTAACTTCCCCTCTCTGTGCCTCAGTTTCCCATCAAAAAGGCAGATATCAAACATAGCCCATTCAATGACATAATCTCCATCAAGCCTTCTAGTTTTGGGCTTCTCACAGAGTGAGCACTTACGTTCACCACGATTTCAAAGATGATGAAAGATTCCAATTTCCTCTTTGTCATCGTTTCTGGTTCCCCGCATCCTCCTTTCTTTCTGCTGGGCCAAACCACCCTCCCTTCTCCCCCTCCCCAGGGCCTCCACTCTCTTCAAATATTTGGAAACGTCCCTGAGGTCCCCAATCTCGGTCATGGTTAAGCCAAGCTACACAGATTTAGTTCCTTTAATCTTTCCTCGTAAATTAATCCCTCTGAACCTTTAATCATTTTCCTCGAATGAGATTCAAATGAGACGCTTGTCTGGACTCCCACCACACACAGGCTGCAGCCTGGTGACAGCCTGTCATGCCGACAGGTTTCTTGCCCTTTGGGGAGGGCACACCAAGCTGCCCCAGGGATAAGAAGATATACCAACAAAACAGCCCAAGCTTTTGTGGGTGTCCTGCCTCTTTACCTGTGTGTTTCCTGAAGTAGGAATGGGTGGTTGATAACACGCACCCTCCCTCCACCAGCTCCTCTTGTGACTCATTGACCACCAGTTATCCCTTATATGGAATGTGTGCCCTGTCTTTGTACTTGGCTTGTCAAATCCTCACCATCTCTCTGAGAGGTGAGATGAGACAATAGTAAGACTATGAGTTCAAATCCCAGTCCAGACCGTTCTGAGCTGTGTGACCTTGGGCATATATAACTTAACTGTTTTCTCCCCTGGAAAATGGGGTCATAGGAGTACCTGTATCATAGAGTTATTGGAAGAATCTGATAACTTAATACAAGGGACAGCTTCAAGTAGTATTTGGCACAGTAGTATTTGGTCTTGATGGATGTTGGTTGTTGTAAGTCATAATTATTCATGTGTGGCAGATGGAGAGAGTCATTCGGAGAGGTGAGGTAAGCTGCCCAAGTTGTAGAGACGGAGTTAGAACTCCTCTCTTAATGTAGGTCCAACACTCTGGTTCAGCCTGGCAGAAAGGGTGCAAGGGATCCCTGCATAGTGGGACAATGAGTGGGATCCACAGACCCATCTAGCGACTAATGGAATGTCAGATACATGAGCAGCCTGTCCTTCTCTTAGTCTCTGGGATGTGGGTTTGGAAGCTGGCTGCTTGTTTCTATTACCTTCTAGGAAATATCCTTCTGACTGATCTTTGAAGTGGTTTCCAAGTATTAAAGTCAATGGTTGAGGAGAAACAGTGGGACAAAACATATTCCCTCCCAGACTTCCGCCAGGCAGCAGGATCCACATGAATTTGTAATTCCTAATGGCGTCACTCAGGCATTGTTTGGGCATTTAAGCTGCAGGTTGTGCAGCCTATAGACAGCTGGAGTATTGTTACATGGACACTGGGCAGATCTGAGTTGAATTTCTCCTTCCTAATTGTGAGAACCTGGTGTTAAAGATAGATTTTGGAGTGAGACCTCCTGGCTCAGAATCGCAGCTCTGCCTCTTACTCTCTGACCTTAGGGAAGCCACTTAACCGCTCCATGCCTCAGTTTCCCCATCTTGGAAAAACAGGGATGATAATAATAGCACCTGTATCATAGGGTTGCTGTAAGGATAAATAAATCAAAATGTTGACAGTGCCTCTGAGAGTACCCAGCACAGAAAGAGCGCTGGTCATGCGTTTGTTGCTACTGTTGTTGCCATTTCGCTGTATCTCTGCAGCTGCACAAGTCATTGCCCCTCTCTGAGCCTCAGTTTCTATAAAATAGGTGCCCTGGTACTTGTCTCCCAGGGGCTGGGTGAGAATCTGGTGAAATAACGTGGTGGAAAGTGCCTAGCAAAATGCCAAAGCGTTATGCATTTTGAAGGATTATTAGGGGGATGGCAGCAAAAGTGTGAGTGGCAGTGAGGTGAGTGATGAGCCGGGCTATTTAAATGAGAACTTCGAGGCTCCCCAGAAGCCTGTATTCCCTGTCCCCAAATATTTACTGTGTTGGAACATCTCGTAGTTTTCTGCTTTCCACCTGGGAGACTGATTTGCTCAAAATTGGCTTGGGGAGGGCAAAGCTCTTAGGGGGCTGAGCACAAAGGGAGAGGGAAATTGTAAATCTTGCCCCCAACAGCTAGATGATTGGAAAATGGATTGTTGAATCTCAAATTCTCTGTCTCCTGCTCTTCCTCCCTCTTCTAAAGCAATTGAAGTATAAGATGGATACCATCTGTCTCAAAGCCAGGCACTTGGAAGTCACTCCTCATACCTCCTTCTCCCTCACCCTCCATGGCTAGTCAGTCACCAAGGCTTAGAAGGATCCCTCCAGAATATCACTTGGAGTGACCCAGTCTGTCTCCCTGGCTGGAGTGCCAGTGTCTCTCCCCTGAATGTCTACAGTGGCATCTGTCTACATCGTTTACCTCCTTTCTTGTCCTTTAGAATCCACTCTCCAAGTAGCAGCTAGCAGAGTATTTAAAAAACACTCGTCTGATCTTCCCCCAATTCTTTGTTGGCTTCCCTTTTTTAAGAAAAGTGTTCAAAATCCTGTAAAGAAGGAGCTGTTGTTATCTTATTTTGCAGAGGAGGTTCAGTCCAACTTCAGTGGCTTTGCATATGCCTTTCCTGCCCCCTGGAATTCTTTTCCCTCCTCTCATGATCTCCCTGCCCACTCTTAACGTCCCTGGGGTAACTCCTGCTCATTCTTCAGGTTCCCATTTCCTTGCTCACTGATGGAGGCCTTCCTGGCTGTGTCTGGGATCTATGCTCTCATAGCATCCTCTGTCTTTCTTCAACACGTGTATTTTTGTAACCATCATCCCTCCTGTGACCATTGTTTTAACCTCTCCTAGGAGAGTGGTACCATAAAGGCAAGCTCGGGCTGCTATAACAAAATACTGTAAACTACATGACTTCAACTATAGATTTTTTTTTTCTCTCTCTCACAGTTCTGGGGATGAGGAAGTCCAAGATCAGATGGCAGAAAATGTGGTTATTGGGGAGGGCTCTCTTCTTGGCTTGCAGATGGCTGCCTACTCACTGTGTCTGAATATGGCAGGGGGAGAGAGAGAGAGAGAGAGAGAGAGAGCACACTCTGGTCTCTCTCTTTTCCTCTTGTTACAAAGACACTAATCGCATCATAAGGGCCTGTATTAGTCCGTTTTCACACTGCTGATGAAGACATACCCAAGACTGGGTAATTTATAAAGTAAAAGAGGTGTAATAGATTTGCAATTCTATGTGGCTGGGGAGGCCTCATAACCATGGTGGAAGGTGAAAGGTACTTCTTACCTGGCAGCAGCAAAGGGAATCAGAGAGTCAAGCAAAAGGGGTTCCCCTTATAAAACCATCAGATCTCATGAGACTTAATCACTACCATGAGAACAGTATGGGGGAAACCACTCCTGTGATCCAATTACCTCCCACTGGGTCCCCCTCCAGAACACATGGGAATTATGGGAGCTACAATTCAAGATGAGATTTGGGTGGGGACACAGCAAAACCATATCAGGCGCCACCCACAAGACCCATCTAAACCTAATTACCTCCCAAAACCCCTGCCTCCAAATGCTGTCACATTAGGAATTAGGGCTTCAACATATGAATTTTTTGGAGGGGGCAGAGGAGACATAAACATTGAGTATTTAACAGGCAGTTATGTTCCTCTCTGGACCACTGATTCTGAGCACAGTTCTTGGCACTAAGCAGGCACTCAGAATGTTTGTAAAATGAATGAACAAATGGATGAATGAATGAATGAACAAGTTAATACATGAAAAAAATTATAGCCCTGCTTGAACATTGAATCCGGAGGTCCCCCCTAGATTTTGGAGGAACCTCGTGAATCCACGTATGCCTCAAGAGGTCTTTGTGACGACAGGGGAGGCTGGATAAGCCACTATTCAGCAAAGACTCTACCTTTTCTTAGCAGTGACCTAACTGGTAGCAAAGTTGTGGCTTGCTAGGATATTTTCACTTTTTCTGAAACAAAAATAAATTTTCGAAAAAGAAGAAGAGGAAAAGTCATGTTGAACTGCTCCAATCTCCCAGCCATGAAATATCCCCCTGGGATTAGATCCCCCGCTGTGAAGTATTGCCCCGTGATTAGATCTCAAGCCATGAAATATAACCATGAATTTAGATCTCCTCCTTGGAAATACAGTTTGCTGATTAGATCGCCCCCATGAAATATGGCCTTTGGGTTAGTGCATGCCAGTAAAATATGGCCTTTGATTAGATCACCGCAGGGAAGGCTGAGGTGCTAACTGAGTCTGGGAACTCTCACCACATCCTCACAAAGTAAAATCTAAATATATGGAGAGGAAGAGAAAGCAGAGGAGGTAAATTAATAACGGTGACATTTTGGAACTCGGACTTTCTTGAAGGTTGTCAGTGAGAGGGAAGGGATGGGGACAGACCGGGGCATGTAGACTCCTTCACTGGGTAACCTGGTGCTGGTGACAGCTGGTGTATGAGGCTCCCTGTGTACCCAGAACTGTGCAGAGCCCTTACGTGTGTTAGCTCCTCTGGCTCCCAAGAGGAAGGTGACATTATTATGGTCCCCATATACGCATGGAAATTGAGGCACAGAGAAGCAAAGTGAGTTGATCAAGGACCCATAGCCAGAAGTGTCAGAGCTGGGTTTGAACTTGGCTCCTCTGCCCCTTGAGCTTTTACCCTTAGCCACTGCCCTTCGGTTGGCTCAACCGATGCCACTCCTGACTTGTGGGGTTAGGAAAGTGTGGCCCCCGCAAGCCCTCTGCTGCTGCAGGGGTGAGGAGCGTGGATCCCTGTGAGAGTCAGAGATGAGCTGGCACTGCCCCTGGGCTCACCCTGGGTGAGGAACAGAACAGATAATCCCAGAGTCAGAGCCCAGAGAAAGGCCAGGGAGGCTCTTCCCCAGACTTAACAGGAAGCTCAGGGCCCAGAGATGGACAGTGGCCGCAGGCCCAAGGCCTCATAGCGGGGTGCCAGCAGATCCAGACCTAGAAGCCAATGTCGCCTGACTTTGGAGCAAACATCCCCTCCTTGCTGTGTAGATCTCTCTCTTGCTCGCTGAAAGGAGCAGAAAACTAAATTGGGATCATGAGTTTATTCAGAGAGATGGCTTAGTGTCATCACCTCCCAGCTCAATTAGTAATCATGTGAGCTGGACACTGTGCTGGGCACCATGGTGCAGCCATCCCCAACCTTTTTGGCACCAGGAACCAGTTTCGTGGAAGACGAATTTTTCCACAGACCAGGACAAGAGTGATGGTTTCAGGATAATTAAAGTACATTGCATTTCTTGGGCACTTTATTTCTATTATTATTACATTGTAATATATAATGAAATAATTATACAACTCACCATGATGGAGAATCAGTGGGAGCCCTGAGCTTGATTTCCTGCAACTAGACGGCCCCCTCTGGAGTTGATGGGAGACAGTGACAGATCATCAGGCATTAGATTCTCAGAAGGAGCTCACAACCTAGATCTGTCACATGCGTAGCTCACCATAGGTCGGAGCTCCTATGAGAATTGAATGCAGCTGCGGATCTGACAGGAGGTGGAGTTCAGTGGTCATGTGAGCAATGGGGAGTGGCTGTAAACATAGATGAAGCTTGCCTGCCATTCTCTTCCTGATGTGTGGCCCGGTTCCTAACAGGCCATGGACTGGTACCGGATTTGAACTTGGCTTCTCTGCCCTGGAGCCTTTACCCTTAGCCCTTTGGTTGGCCCAACCGATGCCACTCCAGGCTTGTGGTGTTAGGGAAGTATATGGCAGACCCTCTGCTGCTGCAGGGGTGAGAAGTGGGGGCCGGTACCAGTCCATGGCCTGGGGTTGGGGACTCCTACCATGGTGGGCCACCCTCAGTCCCCTTCCTGGACAGAGGCCCTGCTCACAGCTGATCCACGTCTGGAATTGACCTTGAAGGCCACCGCCAGACCCAAGGTGACGCTCTCCAGAGGCGGCCCCCATCTGTGCCTGCTGGGTGAGGACACAAAGCCCTGCCTCTTGCCTCAATTCAAGGAAAGCTGGTCTCAGCTTCACAGCTCCCAGTGCATCCACAACCAGCTCCCTCTTTACCTCGTCCCCACTTTTCTGCAGAAGCTGTCTTAAGAGTACCCCAGTCTCCTGCACACAGCTGTCTATCTCGTGGTCTGTTTCCCAACCATACCTGTCCCTCCGCCCCTCCGATTCCATCTGTGGAATGGGAACGGAACACCTAGCCCGAGGTAGTCTGGAGACAAGCATGCCAATGTGTGTGTGATGTGTGAACAAGATCCCTGGCACACACTAAGTGTTCACAAATATTTGCCAAAATCCCCGCCGGGTCATCTGGAGCTGAGAAAGTCACAGAGAAGGGATTCTTCACCTCTATTCATCTGCAGCGTGGGACCGATAAGCCTGTCTTGTGGGTCTTTGTAAACTCTGCTGGGCAGTGCTGGGGACAGTGTGGATGAGTGGTTCCTCCTCAGACATCATCTCTGGTCCCTCTTTCTTTGCCTGCAGGGTGCTCAGTGAAAGCCCCGGGCAGGAGGCCGGCCACTTCCTTATCTCACAGGAGCCAGCCACTGGCCAGCTGTTATCGGGGATTTGTGAGCTTGTAAAACATGGCCAGCTATCATGCCATCTCCCCGGGGCACAGTGGTTTCTCGGCTGGGCCTAATCACTGGATGATCTTGGCCTCTGATTGAGGGGAGAGGTGGGTTACCCTGGGAAGGCAGCAGCCAAGTCCTCTGGAAAAGGCCGGAGTCAGGTGGAGGAGCTGGGAGGCATCAGGGCCAGGCCTGCTGGAGCTGACACATCACTGGAACGGACCATGGCAGACTCCATGCCCCACTCTTCCTTCTTCTCTTCCCTGCAGGGAGATGGCAGAGTGTGGGGGGACCCTGAGAGGCTCCAGGGACCGAGAAGGGACAACTCCGGAAAAAACATTAAGAACTGCATCAATGTCAGTGGCCCCTCACCCATTCCTCGTAAAGCACCCACTCGGTGCCAGGTCCTCTGATAGGCTATCCAAAGTGCTGGACTTCGCTGTGTGCCCTCAGGCCAGTCACTTGCCCTCTCAGAGCCTCAAGTGTCCAATGGGAATAATAGTGCCCATCTCACCAGGTTACTATGGGGATCCCTTGAGGCAGTGGATAGGAAAGAATTATCTTCCAATCTGTGAAGTCCTGTGCCCATAAGGATGAGATCAAAGGATAAGCCTGCATGTGAATTACACATCTAAAGGAATGGCTTTAGAGGGATAAGGGACATCTCAGGGGGACCAGAGAAGGACTCCTGGGGCAGGAGATCATGCGAGGGTTTGCTGAAGACTCTGGAGGAAGGCGGGGTTGAAACAGACAGGGCATTCCAGGCAAAGGGAATGGGATCCATACGGGCTGCTGGGCAGGGGATACGTGGGGTGTGTATCCCCTGGAGCAGAAGCACACAGCTTGAGCTGTGTGGATCTGTGGCAGGCTTGCAGGTTGGGGAAGCCGGGCCCATCTGGCTCTGTTTTTCTGCTGTCATTTTGGATGCTTTTGTGCTGAATTCCCCGTTTGTCACTGTTTCCCTGCGATTTTCTTTTGAACCTGGCATCTGTTTGGGGCTTCATCCGGTCCCTGCCCCCTGCGTTCTGGGGCTCAGCTCTGTTTGCAACCTGGGCATTGCTCTTAGGGAAGTAGGTGTTTCCGGCTGCCTCAGCAGGTCTTAGAGCCAGGGTCCAGAATGGGTGGGGCGAGGGCAGATCTTTGTGGAAGGCGCCGGCCCTGCCTGACCCAAACATGTGACATCTGCCCTCCTGAGAGCCTGGTGAGCACCTTTCTTCCTCCAGCCCTCCTGGCCTGGGGAGGGCTGCCACACTCTGTCGTGCACACCTGTCTCCCCCACCAGGCTTCAGATGGCAGAAGAGCCCAGCCTTCCCCAGCACTGACTTTGGAGCCACGCAAGCCTGGGTGGACTCTTGGCTCTGCATTTACCACATAAGCATCCTAAGTTAAACCTCTAGAAGCCTCCGTTTCCTGCCTCTGTGAAATGGGGATCATGCTCCCACTTTGTAGTACCACAGGGATGCAGCAAGATCAGTCTTGTCTAGCACCTTCCTGCCTGTGGTCAGCAGACTGGGGCATGAACACAGCTCTGGGCCGGGTCTCTGGAGTCTGCATCCTGGTTCTTTTAAGGCACATTAGTGAATCTCTCTCTGTGCCTCAGTTTTCTCATCTGCAAGTTGGGAACAAGACCTGCTTCATAGAATTAATGGAAGTACTCGATGAATTTATACATCTGCAACGTACTTTGAAGGTGCCTAAGGCACAGTTAGCGCCATGTGGGTGCTCACATTGTCATCCCTACTGGTGGTGTCCTGTGACTTCCCTGGGATCCAGAGAGGGCAAGGCCATTGCCATGTATGCAGCTGGGCACACTGAGGACCACAGGGTTCAGCATCTGCACTGGGACCCTATGGCTGAGCTAGGATTTGAGTCTGTGTGCTGAGGGCTGGAGAGCAGTGCAGAGGGGTGATCAGAAGGCCTGGGTTGGCATCGTTCCCCTGCATGAATTATCTGAGTGGACAATAGCCAGTTGCTTCCATACTCTGAGTTTAATTTTGGTTTCCTTCTGCCAGAAAATTGGGATAATCTGCCTCCTGAAGTCTCTGTGAGAATTAAGCAAGAAAATAAACATGAATATCCTTTGAAAAACGTAAAATGCAGTGGGCTGATTCAATTCATTTATTCGACACATATTAACTGAATATCTACTAAATGGGAAGCATAGCCCTGGCGCTGAGGATCTGGGTTGAATAAGGCAACCCTGGAATCCTGGTCCTCACAGGCCTCCACTCCAAAAGGGGAGCAGGTAGCACCCCCCAAGCAGAGAGACAAGCACGCCAAGTTCATGGGGCTGAGACAAGGGGAAAGAGAAATGGCCGCAGGGAAGGGGTGAGGGCTGTGTCCAGGGGCTTTTGGGGAAGGGCATTGGACACCAAGAGCTGAGAGAAGGAAGAACAAGCCCAGACTTGTGGGGCCAGAGGCAGTAGGACAGAGGGAAAAGCAGCATAGAGGCCCCCATGGAGAAAAGCAGCAGTGGGAGAGCCAGTGTGGCTGGAGCTGTGGTCAGGGGCCTGTGCTTACAGAGCCCTGTGGGCCAAATTCAGAATCTGGAATCTAGTCCAAGGGAGATGAGAACCATGGGAGTCTGTATTAGCCAGGGTTCTCTAGAGGGACAGAATTAATGGAATATATATATACACACACACCTTGTGTATATATATATATTCTATATATATATTCATATATATATATATAGGAATTTATTAAGTATTAACTCGCACGGTCACGAGGTCCCACAATTGGCCATCTGCAGGCTGAAGAGCCAGGAGGGCCAGTCCGAGTCCCAAAACTGAAGAACTTGGAGTCTGATGTTCGAAGACAGGAAGCATCCAGCACGGGAGAAAGATGTAGGCGGGAGGTTAGGCCAGTCTAACCTTTTCACGTTTTTCTGCCTGCTTTATATTTGCTGGCAGCTGATTAGATGGTGCCCACCAGATTCAGGGTGGGTCTGCCTTCCCCAGCCCCCTGACTCAAATGTGAATCTCCTTTGGCAACACCCTCACAGACACACCCAGGATTAATACTCTGCATCCTTCAATCCAATCAAGTTGACACTCAGTATTGACCATCACAGCGGCTTTGGATGGGGCAGGGCTGGATGGGGTGGGTGTTTATCTATTATGTGCTAAGGTAACATACAAATATGGTTTAGCCTACAATGGAACAAACTGAAGGGGAGTTTCCCCCTGAGTGTGTGTCTGTGTGTGTGGTGGATGGTGCCAGAGTTGAGGACATTCAGGAATCAGAAAAGGGTTGGACTAGTCAGCCTCAGTATGCCCTTTGACCTGGAGATTCTGCGGTTTTATGAAGAAACCATCATGTGGGCTGTTTCCTAAGTCTCCAGAGAGTGAATGAGTGAATTAGTGAATTTAGGATAATAGGAATTTAGGATGTGACTGGATGTGAGAGATGCTGGAGCAAACAGGTCAGCAGGGGAAGCCACTGGAATTCCCACTTCTGCAAGATAGCAGGTCTCTGCTTTTGGTGAAGGGAAGAGAAAGGAGCAGCTCCTATTGAGTTAAAAAGGGAGGAGAAAGAACATGTTTCATACATGTACTGTGTGCAGGCTCTGTGCTGACCATTTCAAAAACACTCTACTTTTGACCCTTATTATCTTAGCTTCCTAGGGTGCTGTGACGAATGATCATAGACTGGGTAGCTTAGAACAACAGAAAGTTATTCCCTTGAAGTTTAGGGACTGGAAATCTGAGATCACGGTGTCGGCAGGGCCATACTCCCTCTGAAGGCTCCAGAGGAGGATCCTTTCTGCCTCTTCCAGCTTCTGGTGGTTGCCAGAAATCTTGGTGCTCTTTGGTTTGTAGATGCCTTGCTCCAAGCTCTGCCTCTGTGGTCACACAGCCATCATCTTCCTGTGTGTCTCTGTCCCTTCTCTTCTTATTAAGACCCCAGTCATATTGGCTTTAGGGCTCACCCTCATCCAGTATGACTGCCTCTTAACTAATTACATCTGCAAAGACCTATTTCCAAATAAATTCACATTCTGATGTTCCAGAAGGACAGGGATGTTGTGGGGGACACCAGTCAACCCAGGAGACCCAATCTTTTGAGGGAGTGATAATGTCACCCTCTGTTCTCACACTTCTAATAAAGACACACCCGAGACTGGGCAATTTATAAAGAAAGGAGGTTTAACGAGTTCACAGTTTCACATGGCTGAGCAGGCCTCACAATCATGGTGGAAGATGAGTGAGAACCAAAGTCATGTCTTACATGGCGGCAGGCAAAAGGCCTTGTGCAGGGGAAGTCCCATCTATAAAACCATCAGATCTCTTGAGACTTATTCACTACCACAAGAACAGTATGAGGGGAACGGCCCCCACGATTCAATTATCTCCACCTAGCTCTGCCCTTGACACATGGGGATTATTACAATTCAAGGTGAAATTTGGGTAGGGACACAGCCAAACCATATCACACCCCTACTTCACAGAGCATCCAGAAAGCTAAGAAACTTACTTAAGGCCACAGAGCTAGAAAGCAGCAAAGCTGGATTTGCACCCAAGAGCATCTTTGATGACAGTCTTCACTCACTACACAGCCCGGCAGTCTCCAGGGGATGGAAGGTCATGCCAGCCTCGGAACAGCACAGGGAACTTGGGGTGTTCTGGGCACCATGGATGGATTATAATGGCTGGAGCAGGCATGGAGGGAGGTCAGTTGAAATGAAGTTGGAATGAGGATCAAAACAGGCTTGGAGGGGCAGAGGAACCCCTTCTTCCTCTTTCTTCTTCTCCACTTTCTGGAACCTTCTGAGCCTAGCACAGGGACCACCTTCCTCTAACACCTTCCCAGATTCCCCAGCTCTGTGTGAATGTGTTCCCTTGCTCTGAGCTGCCCAGGCCTGTTTTTTGTGTCTCTCTGGAATGAATTCCATTCTCTATGCACCTGACATTCTCTTTGGACCTCCTCAAGGCCTGGACTGTGTTCTTTTCTCCTGCATTCCCTGCACCTAACGCAGGGAGCGGCATACAACAGCTGCACTGTGGGTTCACTCATTCCACAAGAGTTTTTGAACACAATTATGTGTTCAAAGCAGGAAACACAGATGAGAATGAAATGAAAGACAGTCTGGTGGGGACCCAGATTCATTAACAGACACTGGTCCCCAGGGTAGTGCATGGCAGTAGTGGAGCCCAGAGAGAAGCCTGGCCCAGACTGTGGTATGGAAGAGAGGCAGAGAAGGCTTTCTGGAAGAGGTGGCAGCCAGCACAAATGGCAGGTGCAGAGCCCTTGGGCAAGAGTGAGAGCTCAGCCTTCTGGAACTGCAAGCATCTTGATGATGCTTGGGGGTGAGTCCAGAGAGACATGGTAAGGGAAAATGTTGATAGAGAGGTCCACATAAAGAGGCTGGGGCTTCATCCTTGGGTATCCCTTTTCTTGAGATTGACACGAGGGTGGAGGAGGATTTGAAGGGTTTAAACAGGTTGGATCTCTGTCAGATATCCAGAGGCTGGAGGCAGGGAGGCCAGGGAGGGTGCCACATTATAATCCCCTAGAAAGATGCCGGCAGGGCGAATGGATTTGGGGTTACAGGGAAGGGAGGAGTAATTTGGGTTATTACTAAATGCTCACTGAGCTGGATTCTGTATTGACCCGCCGGACTCCATCTGACCTCATGGCAGGGAGGAAAGGCCATGCCTTGGATACTTCCTAAGTCCCTACAGGGAGTGTCTGCAGAATCCAAATGTGCAGTGTGCAGCCAAGAGCTCAACAACCAACATACTTAGATGTCAGCAAGAGAGCCCAGGGTCTGTCCTCACTGCCAAAGCTTAGCAGGGGGCTCCATAGGGTCCTGAACATACCCCCTGAAAATGATCCGTGTCAAGGCTGACCTTTATCGAGGGCTGTCTGGTTGCCAGATCTTGTTGGAAGTGCTCTGTTTTATCTCATCGGAGCCACACAATGGCCCCATGAGGTGGTACTCTTATTATATCTGTTTGATAGATGAAGAAACTGAGCCTCCAAGCAGGGAAGTGACTTGCCCAAGGTCACACCCCTAGGCAGTGGCAGAGTTGGGACTTGAACACATGATCTTGAGCCTCTCAAGCCCAGGCCTCTGCTGCCACCTCCGGAAGATGCTGTTTTCCCCGGAAGCTGATATCTCCAGGAAGACATCCTTCTACGCAAGCCACAGAGACAAGTGGGGGAGCTGCCCCGCGCCCCTGTCCAGATGAGTGAAGGAAGATGGACGAGCTGGCTTCCTCTCTTTTCCCGGCTTCCCGGTACCAAGTATATATTTTTTCTAATCGGCCCGACTGCTGATGGTTATCTGGCTTCGCTAGAGAGCGAAAGAGACTTTGTGTCAAATGCTGAAAAATGACTTTTCAGGCAGCCTCTCTGTCTCCTGAAAGGAGGTGACGTGCTCAGAGCATACAAATCACTCAGTGCTCGGGTGTCTCGATGCGAGGAAGGAGTGTGTTTGGATTGCTAAAACCACTCCTGTCCCTTCCCAAGGTCATGGGCAGGCAACCCAGCCTTGTCAGTGCCTGGAGAGCAGAGAGGCCTGGTGCAGAGAGGTGCTGTGGCCCCCAGATGGCAAGCCTGTGGGATGTCTGGATCCAGGAGGGGTCCCTTGGATACACAAGGTACAAGAGTCCAAGAGGGAGGCTGACCTCGGATTCTAGGTCTCCATCAGCCCACAGTAAGCTGTGTGACCTTGGATAAGTTACTTAACTTTTCTGGTCCTTGGAAATCTCGGTCCATAATTATCATCCTACAAATGCTGTTTTCAACTAAGCTGTTCACCCTGCTGGATGTTCTAATAACTGCGTTTGCCTGGTGCTGACAAATCCTCAGTGATTCCCAGGCAGCAGAAACATGCCTGGTACCTACAGAGAGGCCACTGGGTGTGAAGGACAAAGGCAGACCTTGGAACACTCCAGAGAGGGACTTGAATCCAGGCTCTGGAGGCAGCCTGTGGGTTCAAACCTTGGCTCTGCCACTCAACAGCTGGGTGACCTTGGGTATGTGACTTTATCCATCTGAGCCTAAGTTTCCTCATCTATCAACTGGGGAAATAACCAAGACTCTCTCATATTGGGGCTACGGAGAAAGCCAAGGGCTTAGAACAATGCCTGGAACAAGAGTATGTCTTCAGCCAGTGTCAGCTCCTGTCACAGTGACTGCGCCTTAGCTGTACTGACGTGGCCACTGCCTTCTATAAGAATCCAGTGAATTCTTGGAAAGGTGTCATAACCTTTCCAAGGCTTGTTTTCTTCATCTGTGTAGAGGGGATGGCGATTTAAAAATTCAACATTCTTAAAATGCTTGGCACACGGCAGTTTCTTAATCACTTGTAGACATTTCTCTGGCTCTTTGCAGAAAGATATTTTAAATAAAATTTCAGTTTTAAAGTGTATCTGATATTTTGCAATCCTTTGAAAATTTATGACAAAGATGTACGTGACAGAATCTGTCTCGAAGTGAACACCGGGTTGACTTAACTATGCCATTTTCTGAGTGGCCATACCAGAGTAAGAGCCCACTGGAGATCAGAACTTGGGGGAGAGTGCCCAGAGCCAGCTCCAGGGAGTAGGACCAGGCCCAGTCGTAAGTGGCAGCTCTGGGTCCTGCCTGCCTCTCTTTCTGAGATGCCATTTATAGCTGCTGAGACCCACATGGGCCCATAGGGTGGCCCCTGCCCATGCAGAGAGGGGAGCAGCTCTCATTGTAAGAACTGAGTGAGCCCACGAGCCAGGCTCCCAGGATGCCAAGGGATCGTCGTCATTCATCTCCCCCATTTTTATTTTCCTCACTATAAAACATAGAGAAACCACATAGCCAGACCTTAAAAAATACAGACAGTCTCCAGATGAGTCTGTGATGTTAGGCAAGGCCTGCCAGGCGCTTTCTTCATGCTGTAACAAAACTGGCTGGGGAAAAATTCTAAAATTAAGGAGGAGGCCGGCAGTATAAAATGTATGGGGGAGAGAGAGGGAGAGAGAAAGAGAGAGAGAGCAGAGTATCGCAGCGAGTGCCCCACACTGGGCCCCAGGTGGAACTGGGTGGGGTCACTTGATGGCAGGGTAACACCACTTCCGTCACTGCCCCCCTGGTCCCACTTTACTACTGGGGTGTTTTGAGGATCTAATAAGATCAGGGGACCAATAGGCTTTGTTATTTACAAATAATTCAAATCAAAGGACAATGGGAATTCCTCTCCCCTGCCCCCTCTGCCCAGATGCCCCCAAAAGCAGGACTTCTTCATGGTGGCAGGTTCCATGAGACAGATGAGGGTGACTGGCTGGGACTCTCTGTCTTTCTGCCCTGTCCATTTCACTGGTCCCTCTTCCCCAGTGGGCCTTGGACTGAGGCTGGGGTGCTTTGGTGCCCGTAAATGGGGTGACTGAATTAGACCCACGTCCTTATAAAGCAAACTTTTAAAAAATATTCAATTTTGTAAGGTCCCCCAGTATATTAAACAGAAGGGAGGGTGGCTCTGGTGAATAAAGAGTGGGTTGGGGCCCCTGCACCCATCAGTGAAGTCCCCTGAGTTCAAACACTGTCCCTGCCACTCACCACCCAGGGGATGTGTTTCAGTGATTCGACATCTTCAAGCCTCTATCGCATCATCTGTAAAATGAGGATAGTGCTAGAACCCACCTCTCATGGTGGAGATTCAGTAAGACAAAAGATGTGTCTGGCTGAGAGTAAACTCCACAGATGTCCCTATTACAACATGGGTGACAGTTATTCGACTGCTCTTGGATACGTGGACACCCAGGTGCCCCTCGGATCCTGGGCACCGACTCTTGAAATGCCCTCGCAGAGGCCCTGTCAATCCAGGCATCTGAGACTCTACAGTTCTCAGCGTCCCAGCCCTGGTGACTCTGCTGCCTCCTCTTTGGCCATCTGCATGTGCGTAACGTGATGGGAAATTGTGCCCGTGCCTCTCCTCGGTGGCTGCGGTAATAGAGCCCAGAGGGAGCGGGTGGCAGCTCCTCCCCCTTCCCAGGTCTCCCTCCCTCCCTATCTCTCACCTCGGCTGCAAAGCTCCTACTTTATTTAATCGCTTCCATTGTCTGCTCCACGCCTGGTAATCTCAGCTGGGAACACATGTTAACAAATGGGCAAAGTTTTATCGGGAGCCCAGAGCCCCTCCTCGCTTTGTCAGATAAGGTGCTCTCGCCTGGGGGCTCACACTAGGGAAGCTACTCCCGCCCCCCTGGGAATCCATCCCTAGGCAATTGCATTGTGTGAGCGGGATAACAGGAGGATTGGGTAGGAGTGGGTCCTAGGGGGCTCTGGGGATCCAGACAAAGACCCCAAGCCCCTGCTCCTTCCCAACTCATGGGTTCTGCTGCTTCTCCTGCTGGCTAGAAGACCCTCGAGATTCTGCCCATTGTGAGACAGTGGGAAGGCTTGCCTTGGTTTTTGGTTCGCATCCGGCCTCTTGCCTCTTCCCAACTGCATGATTGTCACTTCCATTCTCTGCGTCTTGGTCACCTCGGTTGTAAAATAAGAAGCAAGCCTGTCTGCCTCCCGCAAAGAGAGGTTAAGGAAGGTTATGTACGTGAAATTATCTAGGGAAATGCCTGCGGCTTAGTAGGTAGACAACGCCCCCCTTTGCTTCCTACCTGAATTAGTTTTCTAGGACTGCTGTAGCAAAGTGGCTTAAAACAGCAGAAGTTATTGTTTCACACTTCTGGAGGCTAGAAGTCCAAGATCGAGGTGTGGGTGGGCCACACTCCCTCTGATTCCTGCAAGGGAGAATCCATCCTGGCGTCTTCCTAGCTGCTGGTGGCTGCTGCAACACGGCGTTCGGTGTTCCTGGGCTGGTGCCTGCATCCCTCCAGTCTCTGCCTCTGCCATCATGTGGCCTGCTCCCTCTGTGTCTGCTTCTGCGTCCAAATTCCCCTCTTCTTATAAGAACATTATATTTGATTCGGTCCCTTCTTCATCTTAACTTGATTATGTCTGCAAAGACCCTATTCCAAATGAGGTCGCAGTTACAGGTGTAGGGCTTAGGATTTCAATATACCTTTTAGAGGGATATAGTTTACTCTACAATGCTACCTTTTGGCTAAGCCTTCCTAACGTGAGTGGCCAGGATCCTCATTGCCCTTGGATCAGCCTCTGTTACTGAGCTGACCCTGCTTTGCCTTTCACGTGATTTATCTCATTGACTTTATCCCAGCCCCATGAGGAGGGGTCCACATTTGCTCTTCTGCTGCCCTATCCTGTTCTGTGCTAGGGACGGGTATAAACAGATAATGGTGTTTACATGAGACAGGGGCCACACTAGGGAGATAAGCATTTACAGAAGCAAAGATAGTGTCCCTTTCTCACCAAGGGGAAGTGAAATTAGGGAGGCTCTCGAGAGGCGCACTGAGCTGATCCTGGAAGGATAAAGAAGGCATTCTGGGAAGAGGACGGAGCTTGAGCTGGGACCTGGAGGAAGGAGCATCCCTGAGCTGTGTCAGCATGGGTGAGCAGCCCTGGCAGACTGAGTCAGGGACTGAGTGTGTGCTCAGGGAAGGATGGAGCTCCCTGGTGGTCACCCTTTAAGGGCAGCCAGGCTGACACTCAGAATGGCCAGGCTAAGAAGTGCAGACTTGATTGTGCCAGCACTGGGGAGTCAGTGAAGATTGTGGAGCTGAGAAATGGCAGGAGAAGAACTGTGGTCCAAGGGCTAATTCAGCAGCAAACACATTTCAAAGTTTTTGCTGAAGGAAAGCCTCACCACAGAGGGACACAATGATGGCTGGAATTTCTATCGCCCAGAAATTCCCCAGAGGAACCTTCAGCCTGGCTGGGTGGACAGCACCCATGTCGACTCAGCCTCCTGGTCCTGATTCCTCCTTCACGCTAGTGAGGGACAGCAGGCGTGGCCCCAGGATATCCGGGAGCTGGGACCCAGCTGTTCTCCCTTCTCAGGGAAATAGCAAGGAACAGGTATCTCTGGACTTTGCTTCCTTTGCCTTCTCATCGGGTTGTATGTCGGGGGGCCTGTCCTTTACTGGCATCCCTCTCCCATCCCATGCCCAAGATTTTGACCTTTACAGCCAAGTCTGAGCTGTACTGATAGAACATCCACAAAATCAACACTGAGAAGGTTTCACAGGCCCAGGCGTTCCTTCTTGTGCCCTATAAGTGGAATCATTTATTTCTGTCCCCTAATCTTGATTAAACCCACCTGAAAATAAGCTAGATATCAAATCTATGACTTCAGTCCTCCCTCCGTTCCTGACCCTCTTCTCCCTCTAGTTGCCCCAAGTGTGGCCAGTTTTGTTCAGGAGAGCACCAAGCACTTGGAAAATTCCATTCCCAGCCTTCCCAGCTCATTTCTGCTTCCACGCACCCTGCTGCCTCCTGACAGTCTCACTTTTAACTCTATTTACATTCTGGAAAGTACATAAGATTTTTATCATGTACTTTCCTAATGTCAATTTTCCCCTGATGAGAATAAGGCTGTAAACACCCATATTTTCATAAGCCTGTTACAGTACTCCATGTATTCAAAGTCGATGAGCAATTCACATTCCCAGGGCTGGCTGGGACTGGCACGGGAAGACGACGCAAGGCAAACTCTGGGAGCCAAACTCCTAGGCGTCTTCTTTGTCTTTCTTTGGTTACCACCTTCATTACTTTTGGGGGCCCTTCTTTTATGCCTAAATCAGTGTGTTGCTTCATTTTCACTCTGCTGTAAACAAATACTTGAGACTAGGTAACTTATAAAAGGAAGAAGTTTAATTGACTCACAGTTCCTCAAGGCTGGGGAGGCCTCAAAAAACTTATAATCATGACAGAAGGCCAAGGAGAAGCAAGTACCTTCTTCACAGGGCGGCAGGAGAAAGAGAGAGAGCCAAGGAGGAAGAGCCCTTTATGAAACCATCAGATCTCATGAGAAGTCACTCACTATCACGAGAACAGTATGGGGGAAACCACCCCCATAAACCCATCACCTCCCACCAGGTCCTTCCCTTGGGGATTACAGGTTGAGATGAGATTTGGTTGGGGACACAAAGCCAAACCATATCAATCAGTATATCTATTTTTGGTCAGAGCCTGCTAGACTACTCTTAAGCTGTGGGAATGGACAAACACCAAAAATGGCACCCAGAGAAGGCACAGACTATGTATCCCCTAAACCTGTTATCCCAGGGAAAGGTGACATGGGCCTGGTCCATTAGACCCTTGGCTCTGGGTGAAGGACACCATTCATGACACTCCACAGACTTCTAAGGAAGTTGGGAGTGGCCAGGCTGCACCAGGCTAGCTGGGTAACAGTGGGATTTGCAAACCCCTGAGCCTCTGGGTGGTCGAGTGGGCCTTCTCTAGAGGACATCAGAACTCAGTGACTGAGATGTTTTCTTATCAATCTACTTTTACTGAAACCTCATGGACCTTCCTGCTGAGCCCACTTATTGCAAGGCTAGGTGGGGAAAGGCTCCAGGGATGCTGCAACAAGCAGGCCTTTGCTTCCTCAAGTCTATGAACATGACTGGTTCCACCTCTGGCCCTTGATAACTAATGGTTTTTTTTGTTTTTTTGTTTGTTTGTTTGTTTGTTTGAGACCAAGTCTCCCTCTGTTGCCCAGGCTGGAATGCAGTGGTGTGATCTTGGCTCTCTGTAACAACGGCCATCCAGGTTCAAGCAATTCTTGTGCCTCAGCCTCCTGAGTAGCTGAGACTACAGGTGCATGCCGCCACATGGGGCTAGT
Organism: Chlorocebus sabaeus; assembly: GCF_047675955.1. Classification (NCBI taxonomy): domain Eukaryota; kingdom Metazoa; phylum Chordata; class Mammalia; order Primates; family Cercopithecidae; genus Chlorocebus; species Chlorocebus sabaeus. Next base: position 118,844,655 of record NC_132923.1, on the reverse strand, counting down.
TTTTGTATTTTTAGTAGAGATGGAGTTTCACCATGTTGGCCACGCTGGCCTTGAACTTTTGACCTCAAGTGATCTGCCCATCTCAGCTTCCCAAAGTGCTGGGATTACAGGTGTGAGCCACCACACCTGAACTAATTGTTAATGAATGACTGAGTGAATGAATGAATGAGTGTTTGTGTATCCTTGAATCTGAAGAAGCTTCATTCACCAGGATGGGAGCAGCAGAGTCTGCTGTGAAGAGGAACAGGTCGGGTAGGGGCAAGGGTGGTCAGAATCCTGCCTCCAGTATTAGTTCTTTCTAAGCCTGGGGTCAGCAAATTTTTCCTGTAAAGAGCTAGATGGTAAACATTTTAGGCTTTGTAGGCCACAGGGCAAAATCGAAGCTGTTATGTGGGTATTTGTACATCATTTAAAATGTAACTATTTATAAATATACAAATCATTCTTAGCTGGTGGGGCCTACAGAAACAGGCTGGCCAAGATTTGATCTGGGGCCATCGCTTGCCGAGAGCTGTTCTAAGCCCTGTTTCCTTTATCTGTAAGGTGTGACCAACCTCTATTTCTGAGGGTTGTGGTGGGTATTCCATACATGATGGTAACACCACAATCCTAAAAGCCCTATGGCATGGAGGGCTTACCGGGTCCCAGGCACTCCTCTGAGAATATGAACTCATAAGCTCCTCTGACCCCATAAAATAGGTACTGTTCTGTCTCCATTTTACAGATGAAAAAACTGAGCCTTAGAATGGTGCAGTCATTTGCCCAAAGTCACATGCTGGTTAAATGGCAGAGCTGGGATTTGAACCCAGGGACTCAGATTTCAGAGCCTGTGCTCTCAACTTCAGTGATCAGCAGCTGCAATAGTCATTGTTGCTGCTGTTAATTATCATTCTCAGGAATCCAAAGGAATCTAAAGTGAGCCAGGACAGGAACACTGCCAGAAAATAGATGATACAAAAATTTTACTTCTTTGAGTGTGGCGTTCATTGTTTGGTTTTATTTAGCCACCAATTCACCTCTTGGGTTACCATGGCTTGGATCTGTTGGTTTGATATCTCTGAATGTGTGCTCAGAAGTGGAGGTGAGATGAAGGGGAGAGGGCCTAGGAAAGGCTGGGTCAAGTAGGAGGGCCATCCAGTTTACAAACACACAAAGCAGTGCGTGTCTGATCTCCTCTGGAGCATGAGAGCTGGCTTCTCTCAGCCCTGGAAAGAGAGATTTAAGCTGGGCAGGAGCAGGAACTACAGAAAAATCCTGAGAATGGATCACATTCAATTCTTGACCCAGTGTTAGCCCAGAGGCAGGGGGATGACTGAGTTGACCTTTCAGGGCTACATCCTGCCTCCCCGTTGGGCTTGGGAGTTTATGACCTGCAGAGAAAAACTACTCCATAGGTATAAATATCTTCCTTACAGTTCGGGTGTTCAAAACTCCCTTTTCATTTTTTGTGTAAAATAAACAGGTTGGACACACAGCCTCTGAGAGGATTTCCAAAAACTCCTGGAAAAGTTTTAGATCGTTATTGTGTAGGACAGAGAGGGATTCCATTTACACGTCAAAAGATGTGAAGGCCACGGAGTCCTGCTAAAAAGTTAATGGGCAGAGAGAGGAATGGGGGAGAGAAGAAAGAGAAAAAGAGGGGGAAGAGAGAGAAAGAGAAAGAGAGAGAGAGAGGAGAGAGAGAATTCTGCAATATTAACCATGACTTTCTCTGTGTAGTGGTTTATGGGAGAGGATTTTTGTTTTTTTATAATTACCTGGGTTATTTTTTATTTTCTACAATCAACATATATGATTCTTGAAATCACCAGAGAGAGATGTCATTAAAGATTAAAATGTTGATAAGAGTGAGCCTGTGCCTCTTCCTCTAGAGCCAGGTGGGAGTAGGAAGCTGCCTTTCCAGCGGGAAAAATCATCCCGTTTTACGGGACACGTTTGTCATTTGGTGTTTCCTTGACTCCCTCTTATCTTGCTGACAAGGAGAAGGATGGAAAAGGGACTTGATTGAGTGAGGCCCACAGAGCGTGACTCAAGCAACCCATTGTGAAGGAGGGTAATCGCAAAATCAGCTTTGGAAATCAAATAAAATGCCATGTCTTGTAGCCAAGAGACACTGCCCAAGCATTTGATTTTAAGCTCAGCTGAAACCCTGGAGTCTGTCTTGAACTGAGGGGAGGACTGACTCAAGGTGGGACTCAAGGTGATCTATATGAGGAATTCTAATCAAAATGTAGATTGAAATCAAACTTAGGAGAAATTGTGAATGATAACTGTCAGGGATTCGTGAGAAAGGTTCAAAATTCTACCCACAGGGTTCTTTTAAACACTTGCCCTGTGTGATGATCTGTTTTAATGCTATGTTACAGGATGGTCGGATTGAGGTATCATTTTCAAGAAGCAGTAGAAAGCACTTAACACTATGCCTATCTCATCATAGGCCTTATAAAATATCAACATTTCCTGGATACTGTTTCTTCTTCTGGACACACTATGGTGAACAAAACAGACAAAATCCATCCCCTCATGGGGCTGACATTCTAGTCAAGGGGTAGATAAATTTTAAATATGGTGTCGGGCAAAGATGTAGCGCTGTAACAAATAAATCAATTTTCAGAACAGAAAGAGAGATGAGCTAGGAATTTTAGAGCATTTGAGACTGGGTGGTCAAGCCTTCTGTGGGTTATGACATTGAACAGAGACCAGAGCAAAGTGAATGAGCAAGCCATGTGCACAGCTGGCTCAAATGTGTTCTAGGGGCTGAGAGCTGTGGCTCATGCCTGCAATCCCAGCAGTTTGGGAGGCTAAGGCGGGAGTATTGCTTGAACCCAGTAGTTCATGACTAACCTGGGCAACATAGTGACACCCTCATCTCTACAAGCAATAAAAAATTAGTTGGGTGTGGTGGTGCATGCCTGTAGTCCCAGCTACTGGGGAGGCCGAGGTGGGAGGATTGTTTGAGCCCAGGAGTTCAAGGCTGCGGTAAGCCATCAACACACCACTGCACTCTGGCCTGGGTTAAAGAGCAAGACCCTGTCTCAAAAAAAAAAAAAAAAAAAAAAAAGAATGATGTTCTAGGAAGATGGAACAGTAAGTGTAAAGACCTTGGGGTGAGAGTGAGCTTGGGGTGTTTAGTAATGAGCAAAGAGGCCAATGTAGCTGGAAGAGAGTGGGCCCAAGAAAGTGGTAGAAGTGAGGTTGGAGTGAGAGCTGGGTGCCTCACCGCACTGGCCTCTGGGCCATGGAGAGGACTTTGGCTCTGGCTGTTCGGTATGATGGGAGCTACCCAAGGGCTTGGCACAGAGGAGCAGCATGTTCTGCTTGATGCTTCAGAGGACTGTTACTGTCTCAGATAAACATGTTGTATTGGTCTGCTATTGCTGTAGTAACAAATTACTACAAACTTTGCAGTTTACAACACCACCTGTCTATTTTCTCACAGTTCTGTAGTTTAGAAATCTGAGTGGGCTACACTCAGGTCTCTACTCTGGGGCTCACAAGGTCAAAATCAAGGCATTAGCTGACTGGGCTCTTATCTGGAGGCTTAGGAACAAGAATCCACTTCCAAACCCATTTAGGTTGTTGCAGAATTCAATTCCTTGTGGGTGTAGGACTGAGGTCTCTGCTTCCTTGTTGGCTGTCACTCTCTTCTCCTGTAGACTGCTTGTATTTTTCTTCAAAGACCATGAGGGCATGTTGAATCCATCTTGGACTTTGAATCTCTTTGACCTCCTCTCCCATCCCAAGAGGGAGAAAACTTCCCACTTTTAAGAGCTCATGTGATGAGATGAGGCCCACTGGGATAGTCTCCCTATCTTAAGGTCAAGGGTGTCATGTAATGTTACATGATCATGGAGTGATAACCCATCATATTCATAGGTTCTGGTGATTAGGATGCAGAATCTCAGGGAAGGGGAGCGTTTTTAGAATTCTGCCCACACGCATGTGAGGCATGGTTTAGCTCTCCTTGCAGGAAAGGCATCTGGGTATGTGGAAGACTATGTAATATGGATCATGAAATCCAGGGTTGCAAAGTCAGGACTACAATACCAGTCTCTGTTGCACTCCTTCAAAGAGCATTTATTAAGCACTTCTGCATTCCTAAGAGTGTTTTGCATGATGAAGGATTTAAAACAACAACAGACACACTGGGGAGCTGAAACTAATGATGCAGAAAGAAAGTACTGGATTTGGTAAAATGCAAGGGAGCTCAGTGCTAAAGGATGCAAAGGCAGGAAGAATCTGGCAGGGGCTGGCATTCCCTATTGACACCTCTCCCCCCGGACCAGTCCATGTTCTTGTCTGGTGCCTGAATCAGAAACTAGCAGGTGTTTCATAAATATTTGTCCAGCCAGTGCATGAATCAATGTGCTTCAGTTTTCCTACCAGTAAATAGGGGTATTGTCCTCCCCACATGTTTGTGGGAAGATCAGATACAGAAAAGCATATATACTTGGGGGAAAAAAAAACCAGGTTCAAAAGTCAGAGTCATTGTTTTTGGGAGTGGCAGGGATTTGCTTTGACATGCCCCTCGGAGAGAGATTGGGATTTAACAACCACATCAAATGCAAATAATTGGCCAACAGGGGAGTTTTCCTAAGGGAATTTATTGGAAAAAGTTTGGATTGGGGGAAGCAATAGCACAGAGGCCTGAGGGCCCCGGGATGAAGGGAAGGGGCCCAGAGGCCTGGTGGGCATGCTGAAAGCACCCTTCACCTTCTTCATAAACCAATGGAGGGTCTTCTTGCCCAGAGCTGGCCAAGAGCAGAGTTCAGTTCCCCTGGGAAGGAAAATGCTGCCCCAAGGTTGTGGGTTTTGGGCAGTTCTCCTTCAGTCTAGTAAAAATATCTTAATACCAATAACACACTTTTCTTATAATAGGCCCAAACTGAATGGCCTTCAATAGTAGGTGGAAGGAATAAGTGGACTGCAATATTTCACACAATGAGATACTAACCAGGACACATTTTTTAAAGCACAAACTCCTGATAAATGCAAAACATACAGGAATGTCAAAAACATCATGTTGAGAACCTGTAGCCAGATGCAAAGGGGCACATACCGCAGGATTCCAGGTATGTGGGCTCAAGAAAAAGCAAAGCTCATCTTTATGGAGAAGGCAGGATGGAAGTTATCGTGGGGGTGAAGGTAGTGACTGGGGAGGAAGGAGAAGGTGGGAACTTTCGGGGTTCTGGGAATGGTTGAGTGGTGTCTACATGAGTGTGCACGTAAGTAAAAATGCATCGAGTTTCTTGCTTGAGTATTTGTGCATTTAACTGTAAATTATACCTACAAAAAGGAATAAAATCATTACAATAGTGGTAGCATCAACCACATTTTGAGTGCTAGATTAGCACTATACAGCTATTATCTCCAACCTTGGGAGATAGGCATTATGATTCCTTACTTAATAGATAAAAAGACTGAAGCTTCCTGTGTCCAAGAGCATAGTTAGGAAGTAGCAGAACAAGATTCCTGGCTGCTTTCTTGGCTTGTCTCAATGCCTTTCCTATCAGGTGACCTGGGCCCAAGGCTTACCCAGTACCTGCATACAGTGGGCCAGCCTTCTCTTTTCTTTTCTTTTCTTTTCTTTTCTTTTCTTTTCTTTTCTTTTCTTTTCTTTCTTTTCTTTTCTTTTCTTTTCTTTGCCTTTCTTTTCTCTTTTCTTTTTTCTTTTTTTTTTTTGACGGAGTCTCACTCTGTCACCCAGGCTGGAGTACAATGGGGTGATCTCAGCTCACTGCAACCTCCGCCTGCCAAGTTCACGTGATTCTCCTGCCTCAGCTTCCTGACTAGCTGGGAATACAGGAGCCCGCCACCATGCCTGGCTAATATTTTTTTTTTTTTTTTTTTTTAAGTAGGGGCAGAATTTCGCTATGTTGGGCAGACTGATCTTGAACTCCTAACCTTGTGATTTGTCCGCCTTGGCCTCCCAAAGTGCTGAGATTATAGGCATGAGCCACCGCACCCGGCCAGGCCCACCTTCCTTTCTAAATGGCACTGGACAGTTGGTGGAATGTGCCCTGCCCTGGTCCTGCCATTTCTTGTCCCTGGAGACAAACCTGCCCCAGACACTGTCCATGCATCCCTTGTCTTGAGGCCCCAGGCCTTTCTGTCTTCATGTGGAATCTGGCAGCCTGCAGCCCTGAAGAATGGGAATAAATGATCTCCTGTTCACCCCACCCCGGCCCACTTGCACCTCACCCAACCCCTCCATTCAATAAGACGTCTACAGTCTGCACCTGCGCCTTCAGCAGGAAGAAGTTAGATGGTGTGCAAATCGGGTCCAAATAGCCTTCGGGTGACATCCAGGCACTCTATAACCATGCAACTGTAATAGGCTGATGTTTATCTTACTGGATGTAGGATGTATGCATTTAATAAAGTATTAATATGAAGACCAGATTGCTTCTCCTGTCAAGCGGCAGAATGAGATTAGAGAGGAGAGAGAAGTTGGGTGCTCCCTTGGGAAGGGGGATCCCCCCAGACATTCTCCTTTGCAAGCCAGGACTCCTTTGCTTTGCAGAATAAATGCATCCTAACAGGGTGACTGTAAAGGGACTTTCTCATAGGATTTTTGCATTGCAAAACCAAAATATGTTCCAGAGAGCAGGAAAGATGCTCCTGTGGAGTGAGTGGATCTATTTTAGTGGCAAAGAAGTTTGGCTGAATGTCAGGTGTCAGGCATAGCTAGTGTGGGGTAACGTTTGGGGAGAATTTTTTCAGTAATCTATACTTCCAGCTTTCGACGGCCGGTCCTGATGTTGGAGACTGTCTCTGCTGTGCTAGGGAACTCCTGAGCCCACGTGCATACCCCCCTGAAGTTTGTTTTCCTCCCTTTATTGCAGGATGTCTCAGCCTCAGCACTTTTGGTGCTTGGAACCAGATGACTGTTGGTTGTGGTGCTGTCCCTGCACTGAAGGGTGTTTAGCAGCATCCCTGGTTCCTGCACACCAGATGCCAGTGGCACAGCCCCCCTCCAGTTGTGACAGCAAAAAATGTCTTCGGACATTGCCAACTGTCCCCTGGGGGTCAAAAATCACCCCTGGTTGAGAACCACTCTGCTTTCTTGAACCATCTCTTTATTTTATATTATTTTTTCTTTTGTAGACAGAGTCTCGCTCTGTCACTGAGGCTGGAGTGCAGTGGCGTGATCTCAGCTCACTGCAGCCTCCGCCTCCTATGTTCAAGTGATCCTCCCACCTCAGCCTCCCAACTAGCTAGCTAGGTTTACAAGTGTGCACCACCACACCCAGCTCATTTTTGTGTTTTCAGTAGACATGGGATTTCCCTGTATTGGCCAGGCTGGTCTCGAACTCCTGACCTCAAGTGATCCGCCCTCCTTGGCCTCCCAAAGTGCTGGGATTATAGGCATGAACCACTGTGCCTGGCCTTCCTTGGACTATTTCTAATGGCTGCTAGAATGGAGATGTGAAATCTCCCTGGGCCAGTCGGGCTGTTGCCCTGATAACTAAGCTGCCCAGCTTGAAGAGTCTGAACTCAAGAGCTTTGATCCTGCAAGAAGAGCCCATTCCCTTGTTCTTCAGTGGGAAAACCCTGTCACCTGAGTTCATTTAAAACTGATGCAGATCCAGAGAGCAAAGCCACACTGTATTCAGAACATATCTTAAGACAACAGGTTCAAGGAAACAGCATTGTTACTGAGAGAATTCCCTTTGCAAATTTCCAGGCCCTTCCGTGCCAAAGTGAGGTAATCCAGTTTAATGCGAGTTGCCTTTTTGGGAGAGAAAAATAAAAGACAAAATATTTAAGGATTCCTTTATTCTGCTTTTAGCTTCTGAGCCCAGCAATTAATTCTTACGTGCTAAAGGACTTCTGTGTTTATGAGGCATTATTATTTAATGTAGGCCTATTTTAAATTGTAATTTTTTTCATTAAGTTGCCTCTTTTTACTTATTAAGACCAGTTTTATAACCTAGCATAGACTGTATTCCTTGAGTAATAACGATTTTTCTTTTAAAATATTCCTTAATAACCCATCATCCATATTTTAAATTTTATTCTGAGTCAGAGATGCCTCCCTGTTGCTCATGCGTCTCTCTTCACATTTCTGAGTGATGTTGGAGGATGCAGGGCTGCCAGATCCTCTGCCAGCTTTGCTTTAAGTCTCAGTGCAGAAAGCAAAACAACAGCCACTGGTGACTGCCCAGCCTCCACGCTCCTGAGGCCCACCTGGAGCAGCCAACAGGTTGGGCCATCTGCCCCACAGCTTCCCAGCAATGTTCCACAAAGCAGACTTGCTGGGAGCAGCCGATGTGGGGCACAGAGAAGTGGGATCGTTGCAGGGAGCCGGAGCATGGCAGGGCAGTGAAACCCAGGTCATCTGTGGCAGCACAGCTCCCGGGTGCCGGGCACAGTGCTACGCTCCTTGCCTGGGCATCTCTCTGCATCTCCCCTTGCCAGCCTTAAGAAGTAAAGAGAATTATCCCATTTAGCGGAAGTGGAAACTGAAGCTCAGAACAGCGGCGTGACTTACGCAGGGTTGCAAGGCTGGCTTGTGATAGAGTCAGAAGCTGTCCCCAGGTCTGTCTGATTCCCAAGCCCAAGGTCATAATCTCTCAGCACTAGTGGTCCTGACAATTCTCCTACAAGCAAGGAGATGAACTTCTCCAAAAGAACATTTCAGAACACCTTCCCTGCTGTTCTCATCTTGGCATCGCCATTGTCCTGAGAAGTAAGCGCCACGAGCCCATTTTTCAGATGAGATGACTGAGGCCCAGAGAGGAGTAGGGACTTGCCCTTTGTGTCCATAGCAGAATGAGGGCTAGCCCGGGGTCTTCTGCTTCAAGGTCCGGGTTGCTTTCTTTTCTTCCTGCCCCAGCCTGTGGTTTCCCCATTGCTGACTGCACCACCAGCCCAACCCAGGGGGTCCTGGCCCCTCTGCTTAACATGCCCCTGGCCCTGGAGAGGGCACTGCAAAGACAGCCATGGGCTGTCAGAGCACCTCACAAGCATCCTGTGTCACATCGGTCTCAGCCCTCCTCCCTCTCAGCAGTTTTAGTTGTTCTTGGATACAGGATTGCCCCGGGGTTAAGAAAATGGTAATTCCCCTCACCTACCACCAAGGACATGGAGAAAGTTCCAGAGGGTGACTGCAGGCTGTCAGATGAAAGATGGTCAGAGAAAAGACACTGGTGTGGTAGAAAGGTCACAGGACTGTGCTTTAGGAGACAGGGTTCCTGGTCTTGAGTTGCCTGTTAATTGGCTCTGTGGCCTTCGCCTGGGCCTTTCTCTTCCCTGGGCCTTGATTTATCCATTTGTGTAACAAAAGGGTTTCAATTCCATATCCTTAAGTCCCCTCCCTCTGATGTTCTGCCATGGGAAACCTGCTTTGGGACTCCAATTCAGCAATGGTATGGCCAGACCCACTGATTGATTTTGTTGCTTTTTCATTCATCTTATTCATTCATTCACTATTTTTCCACCAAGAACATTATTGAATTCCCACTGTGTGCAATGCATTAGTGGAACGTAATAGTAGACTAATTGCTGTAACAAACCAAATTTCAGTGGCTTAACACAGTGGTATTTTATTTGTTATTCATATCAGGTCCACTGGGGACTATAGGAGGACTTGGCTCCACACAGTCATTCAAGTACCCAGGTTTCTTTCATCCTTTCATCTTATGATTCACCCTCTGCCAAGTCCTCAGAGCCCTCCCCACCGTGGTGATGAGTGGAGAGAGAGGGTGTGCAGGCAGCATGGCAGGTTTCTAGGGGCCAAGCAGGAAGGTCATATTCCCCTGGCCAGGATATAGTCACATGGCCCTGCCAAACTGCAAGTACCGACTGAGTAGCCAGGAGGGAAAGGAAATGGAGTGTGGGGAGCACACGGCCGTCTGCCTGGGTCTGGGGAGCACACACACAGCACAGAGCAAGGACCATGTACAAGACAGAAGCTTCAGACCCCAATGTGAACTTGGGTGAAGGAGTCTGGGACAAACACAAGAATGTGAGGTCCCAGGTGGACGCGGAATTAGCAAGCCCAGCATTGCATCCCACAGGAATCCCTGTCATCAACCCAGGATCTGCTGCCTAAGGAAGCATTTCTCTAGTCTCATCACCTTCCCTGCCCAACACTTCAGAGGCATGAGGACTGACTGAGCAAGTCCTGCCCTTCTCTGGCCTCATTGTCACCCATCCATAAAATGGGAAGAAAAATGACCAACATTAGCTTTGCAGGGAATTGGAGGAGCATCAGGTGTCTACAAAGGGTCGTAGAACAGCCTTCCCAAGTCTTATTAATGGTATAAGCATATCATTATCAATAATGAAACACAAATTAATAATAAATAAACAAATGAATGATAAATAATGCATACATCATGAATAATACATTAATCCTACAAGTTTTTGAACATCTATTGCCTCTGACAGAGGGGAATTTGATTAGTTTGCTGAAGATTAGAGAGGGGGAATATTTCAAAAGAGCCCGGGGAGGTCGGGGCAGGGATGGATGCCAGAAAGCACTGGGAACTGCTCCCTGCAAAGGCTGCAAATCATTTGAAGTCCCTGGTGGCCCAGAGTTGAGCTGACCTGTTAGGGGAGGTGAGAACCAGGAATCTTGAGTGGGATGCTCCCCCTCTGATGTTCTTTCTTGGCCCAAATTTAGGATGGGAAATCCCTAGCTCAATAAGGCAAAAAGTATCCAGCCACAACAAAATTAGAGTCCACGGTCCAGGCTAGGCCAGTTGAATATACCTATTGTATTAGTCCGTTTTCACACCGCTTTAAACAACTACATGAAACTGGGTAATTTATAAAGAAAAGAGGCTTAATTGACTCACAGTTCTGCATGGTTGGGGAGGTCTTGGGAAATTTATAGTCATAGAGGAAGGTGAAGGGGAAGTAAGGTATGTCTTACATGGAGGCAGGAGAGAGAGAAAGTGAGGGAGAAAGTATCACACTTTTTTTTTTTTTTTTTTTTTTTGAGATGGAGTCTCACTCTGTCAGCAGGAAGGCCAGGCTGGAGTGCAGCGGCGTGATCTTGGCTCACTGCAACCTCCACCTCCCGGGTTCAAGCAATTCTCCTGCCTCAGCCTCCCAAGTAGCTGGGACTACAGGCACCCACCACCACACCAAGCTAATTTTTGTATTTTTAGTAGAAATGGGGTTTCACTATGTTGGCCAGGATGATCTTGATCTCTTGACCTCGTGATCCGCCCACCTCAGCCTCCCAAAGTGCTAAGATTATAGGCGTGAGCCACTGTGCCCAGCCAGTACCACACTTTTAAACCATCAGATCTCTTGAGAACTCACTCACTCACAAGAGCAGCATGGGAGAAATCTGCCCCCATGATCCAAACACCTCCCACCAGATCCCTCCCCTGACATGTGGGGATTACAATTCAGGATGAGATTTGGGTGGGGACACAAAGCCAAACCATATCACGTGTAGAACTTATTAGTTCATTCATGGATTCATTCATGGATTCATGGATTCATTCCTGGATTCATTCATTCATTCATTCAATCATTCAATGCGTCTTCAATGCCAGTAGTGTGGCCAGTGGCATGCAACGCACCAAGAATGTAGTAACAGAGACATGCATTTGGCCCGTCAGAGGCTCCCAGTCTACTGTGGGAAACAGACTGGCAAAAAGAAGTGTCCTCATGCAATGAGTTAGGGCTATGGTAGATGTTGTGAGAGGGCCACCTAACCCAGATTTGAGAATGCTGGGCATGGGGTAGGTGAAACTGGAGTGTACATCAGGAGTGGTCTTTGGGGTAAATGACATCTAAGCTAAGACCTGAAGGACATAGCGAAGTGATGGGGGCAAAGTGATGGTCTTCCAGGCTGAAGGAATGGCAGGTACAAAGACCCAGTGGCCCAATGCAGCCTGACATACTTGGGAGCTCTAAGTAACTCAGGATGGCTGTGGCTCAGGGTGCAAAAGATAAAAGGGCAAGAGATAAGCAGAGAAGGAGGAAGGCTCATGAGTGGTTTTATGTAGCAGTCAGGGGTTTGGACTTCATCTCAAAGGCAACAGGGAGACAAAGAAGAATTTAGATGCAGACCAGGGCTTAAGCACCCTGGGCTGCAGCAAAATCCACATTGTTCCAGGGCTCCATAGCTCACAAAGCCCCAGAAGGTATAGTGTTCGTGTCTTGGTTCATTTGTTACTTCATTTGTGCAACACACTCACTGAGCACTCATTATGTGCCAAGCATTATACGGAGGTGCATACCAGGTCCCTGGGCTTAAGGAGCACTAGTCTGATGTCTGAGACAGACACACGAAGAACCACATGTTATATTACGATGGAATGTGTTTGGGCTGTGACTGAGATGTTTACAAAGGTCTATGAGCTCAGGAGAGGGTGTATCAGACTCATATCAATCAAGGAGGGGGTGACTGTCACATGGAACCTGGAAGGATACAAATTTCCCTATGTGAACTCAGAGGAGAAGAGTGTTCCAGGAAGAGGAAATAGCACAGGGAAAAAGAACTGGAGGGGTTTGGAAGGGCTGACGGGGGCTGCTGCAAGGTGGGCAAAGGCACAATGTGAGACTGATTGAGTTGGAGGGGCCGAGAGAGGCAAGCTCATAAGGGACTCAGTTGGCCATGACAGAGTCTGAACTTTATCCTGAATTGGAAGGCAATGGGGCAGGGAAATTGAATGGCATTAACCAGACAGGTGGCATAATCATATTTGCATTTTAGAAATATCATTGAGACTTTAGGGGGCTGGGTACCTTAGAGGAACAAGTTTGGGGGCTAGAGATCAGTGAGCTGGCTATTGCAGAGCTCCACTGGGAGATGTGGAGGGGCCAAACTAAGGCCAGATTGGTGCAGAATAGAGTGGAAAAGACAGTTGTGAGAGTTATTGGAGAAGCAGAATTGATCCGTCTTAGAGACTGATGACCTGTTAGCTTTTCCCCTCTTTATGGAGTGGCTTTCTTTTCTTAAGAGGCACTGCCCACCCCCGGCCCCACCTCTCACCCTTGTTTCTGCCAACAAGGAGGTAGATGGTTGGGAGTGCCCATTAGTCCAGCATAGAAGAGTGTATTTCACAGAACTCTCTGTACCTGCCTAGAAGATATGGTTGCAGTAATTGGTTTGTTGTAATAATATTTATTACAATAGTAATTACGCAGCACTGGAACCCAGGGAGGATGTCCTTAGTGCCAAGATAGGGTATTTGTCTTCATAAGACAGGGGTGACCTCTTTTCTTCATGAGTGGTAGTGCGTGGAGCTCCTGTTATCACATGGAGATAAATTCCAGACCCACAGCAGGGGGAGAGTAGTGCGAGGAATTTATGTGGCCCTGACGGTCATGGTCCATCCCAGCAAGACCTAAAATCCAGCTGGTGGAGCTGCTGCCAACCACCTGACCACCCATCTGCCCCAGATCGAGTCGTGGTGTGGTCCACAATGGTTCTGTTAGGAGATAAGGGTCCTTGAATTCTTGTCACCACTGCTGCACTTCCAGATCAGCTGCAGAGTGGGCTGAGAACCTGTCCCTGCTCTCAGGAGCTCCTAGTCCAGTGGCAGACACACCCGCTGCCCCCTGAGAAAAGGATGGATGACCCATGTTGCTTTTCAGTCTTCACTAGTTACTTGCTATCAGTAAGTAATGGTTTGGGTGACACACGGCAGACACTTTTGGGCCAAAAAACTATTCCAGAGGTGGGTTCAGAGGACTGCGTGTCAGAGATGTGGTGGAACAAATTGGCCAGCCCAGCCACAAGTCTCTTAGAGTTCCAGAAATGTTCTCAGTCAAACACATCTTCCTGGCCCTCCTAGCAGCCTTTGCTGGCTTTGAAATTGAAAATAGCCTCACCCATCAGTCTTCTTGCTGCCCCCTTGTGGATGCATTGTGTCCTGTTACTACAGCAGGGTACTTGACCCTGCTACACCCCAGCAAGACTTCTTGTGTACTTCCTAGCCCCTAGTCCCACTACCCGCTACCCACTCCTGTTTTCAGCTTCTTCATTTAGAAGCAAGGGGGAGCAGGTTGCCATGAGATGGTGGGAAGAGTACTGGACTCAGAGTCAAAGGGCCTGCCTGCCAAGTCTGGTTCTCTGTGATGGTGAGGAAGTCACTCTGCATCTCTGAGCCTCTGTCTCCTCACCTGTAGAATGGGTACACTCTCTGAGCCTTTGTCTCCTCCCCTGTAGAATGGGTACACTATCCTAGAGGGCTGCAATGGTAATCAATGAGATAGTAATTACAGAAATCCTTTGAAAACTGCCAAGCACTCGTCACATGCTCAGTTTTTCATTCCTTCAACAATTATTTATTGGGCTCCTACTAAGTGCCAGGCACTGTTCTAGATTCTAGGGATATAGTAGTATTAGTCCATTCTTGCATTGCTATAAATAACTACCTGAGACTGGGTAATTTTTAAAGAAAAGAGGTTTAATTGACTCAAAGTTCTTCAGGCTGTACAGGAAGCATAGCTGGGGAGGCCTTGGGAAGCTTACAATCATAGCAGAAGGTGAAGGGGAAGCAGGCACATCTTACATGGCTGGAGCAGGAGAAAGCGGGGGAGCTGCTACACACTTTTAAACAACCAGAACTCTTGAGAACTCACTGCCTCCATTGTCCAGTCACCTCCCACCAGGCCCCTCTTCCAACACTAGGTATTACGATTCAACATGAGATTTGAGTGGGGACCACAGAGCCAAATCATATCAAAGTGGTAATTAAACAACATGAAATCAAGAACTTCCAGCTCTGGTGAGATGAAGTAAAGACAAGCTTCACTTCATCTTTCACTAATTCAAATATAAAACCTAGGTAGAATATATGGACATCTATTTGAAAAATCTGAAAAATAAATACTAGCAGATGGATTGGGGAAAAACACCAGAATCAAAATGCCACATAAAGAATGAAGATAAATAAAACCTACAGTCTTACTAGGTAATACTTAAAGTGTACAAAATACAGATGAAAATGCCTTGAAACACACACACACAAAATACCCATGAAAATCTCAACTCACATGGAGAAAGACAATTAGTAGACTACAATGATGAGATGGCACAGATGGTTGAAGTATCTGACAGAGATTTTGAGGCAGCTATTAGGAAAATACTTGAACAAGTTATCAAAAACAGTCTTGAAACAAATAATAAAATAGAAAGCCTCAGCAAAGGCATAGAAGATATAAAGAAGAGCCCATTGAAAAACTAGTGCTGAAAAATACAATAACCAAAATAAAAAACTCACTGACTAGACTCAGTAGCAGAATAGAGATGACAAGGAAAGAATCAGTGAACTTGGAAGTAAATTAATAGAAATGATCCACTCTGAATAACAGAGAAAAAAATATTGAAACACACACACAGTCTCATGAGGTGTATAGTCTAGTTGGAGGTCAGGAATGTCAGCAGACAATAAGCAAGTAAGTGTATGTAGGCAGTGATAAACGTCTAAGAAGGAGTAAAGCAGGGTAATAAGTCAGAGAGTGACAGGGGTGCTATTTACATGGGATAGTTGCAAGAGTCTTCTCCAAAGAGGTTTTGACATTTGAGCAGAGAAAAATTGAGGGGTTGAGTCATGTGGGTATCTAGGGGAAGATTGTTCTGGAAGGTGGGAGCAGCAAGTGCAAAGGCCCTGAGGTGAGGATATTCTTAGGAAGCTCAGGGGCCAGCAGCGTTCATTGTGAGTAGAGAAACTGAATGAGTTCAGAGTGAAGGGAGCTGAAATCAGAGAGGTGGGGAGGACACAGGGCCAGGAGAGGGCAGAATAGGTGGGCCAGTGAGGAGATGGAGCAGTAGGTGAGACAACAAATGATGGTGGCCAGGTGCAAGGAGGTAGCAGCAGAGGGGTGAGCCAGTTGGAGTTTGCATATATTTTACAGAGCTTACAGGCCTTGCTGGCTGCTTTGATGTGAGCATGAGAAAAAGAGGTTCCAAGAAGTAGACTGGTGTGCTCTGCACTCCCTGATTGGGAAATAGGGGAAAACATCACATCAGTGTAGGGCCTGTTTCCTTGAGGTGCCTGGAGACAACCAAGAGGTACATCAGACAGTGATGGACTGCCTTACAGCAGGGTTTCCTACCCAGGACTTGGGCATGGGCGTGGGCATGGAGGATGTTTATATTTCTATGTGTGAAGTTTCCTGGCTAATCTGAGTCCATGCATCTGGGTTTGTGAGATAGCACGAAGAACCACTCCCTCATCTGCTGCAAGCTCCTTTGTTAGCTCCCTTGGTGGTAAGGAAATGGGAGAAGCCAGGAAGATAGGACACCAGCTGAGCTCACTGTCACCAGGAGAAGCAGAATGTTGTTCAGGATGCTGCAACAGCTCCTCTTGCAGCCCTGAGTCTGCTGGTTCTGACACTCACCCGCTGAGGTGGGCACCAAGTTTCTTGCTCAGGGGCCCTGTTATTATGGTGGTTCAGTTAAGTGCCACTACCTGTGGATTTGTCTGCTGTACAGTCTCTCCCCTACCACAGTGCTATCTGCTGACTCATGGTTAATGTCTCATATCCTACCAACCTGAGTAAGAGAACCCAAAGGGGTGGCCACTCACCACCCAGTGCTGATTTCCTCTGTTGGATGCAGTTCTGACGCTTGGCTTCATGGGAGGCCATTGGATACTCCAAGCTGGCAGCAACACCAATCCAAGCAGATGTGGTCAGAGAGGCAGGTTCAGAACACACCTGAGGTCAGGGGAATCTTCGGCCCAGGCTGCTTAGGGAAAAGCCCATTAGAAAGAGATGCTTCTGTGAGGGCCCTCCTGGGAATTATAAAACAGTCAAGGGAATGAGTAGAATCCATTTGTTTCTTTCTTCACACCATCTTTGATCCAGGCACTGTTCTAGGCACCTGGGGACCATAGCAAAGAGAAACAGTTCATTACCTGTGTTGAGGTGAACATACCCTGAATATGTCATTACAAGTAATTTTCAGTGTCCCAAGCAGTAGGAGTGGGAGAGGCAGGAGTGCTTTGAGAACTATGGAAGTTTGAGGAGTTGTTTTCTTGAGGAGGTAACATTTTTTGTGAATCCTTGAAGGATGACCAGGAGATATCCAAGTTATCCAAGTGAGGGAGAGGGCTTAGGGCAGAGGGACAGCTGGTGTTCAGGCCCAGAGGTTAGAGGAGGCTGTGTGTACAGGAGAGCAGAGGCAGCAGAGCCAGGATGACGAGCGAGAGGGGCCGGAGGAACCTGAGAGCTAGGCATGGCCAGATCTCCCTGCTGGGGAGATGTGCAACTTTTCCTATGGAGTAATGGGAAGCTCCTGGAGACCCTAAAGAAGGCCAGGGGCGTGCATTTTAGAGAAATGATCAGGGAGCATGAATGGGTGCCGGAAGCCCATGTGGCATGCTTTGTCACCACCACCATCTTCTGAGAACCCAAGAGCAGCCATGCTCTGAGGAGGGGGTTACCATTCACTCTCACTCAGCCTTACACCAAGTCAAGGGAGGCACAGTTACCCCTATTATCCAAATAGGCACAGAGGTTTAAGTGAATCAGCCAGGGCCACCCATGGGCCATGGTGAAGTTATAACAAGGGTGAAAATTCATCTCAATTTGACAGAAACATTGTCAGTTTTAGGTGCTGAAAGTCTCTCATCCCAGGAGACCCCCTCGGTCTTGGGCAGATCGGGACATGTGGTGACTCTAACATAGTTTACGTCTCTTTTCAGAGACAGACCCGTATCCCTTTCATGGAAGCCCCTGCTGACCCCGTCCACCCCTGGGGCCAGACCTGAGCCATCCCTCTGGACACATTCGCTTGGAGCTGGGAAAGGGCGGGGAGCGACGCTGGGATGTTGCCAGGCGAATTCCCGGGTGGAGGAGCTATTTGTCATCACCTCGTTAGAAGGGTGCCAGGTTCTTAAATATTGTCTGTGATTTTGCTAAATGTATCTTAACAGGAGTGGTGTAAACACTGTCAGAGATAGAGGGGAGAGTGATGGCGCCATCCAGGATAATGAACTGCTTAGTTAAGATGGATCTGTCTCCACTCCTGATCCACTTCTCGATACCGCGCTTAGGGGGGCTCACGCATTGAGGCTGATTGGTGGCAAATTTAATGCCCTGAAAGGCAGAGCTCCATCTGTAGCTGGTGGCTGAGTAATTGGTGTGTTTGCTTCTCCAAGGAATGGTGTTGAGTGGTACCCAAAAGGAAGGTGGCAGGGTGGCCTCTGCTTCTGGCCTCCCAGGTTCAGGCTCAGTTAGCATCTGACATGGGGTTAGTTGGAGCAGGAAGGCCCCCAAAATCAAGCTCCCTTCTCATTTTACAGATGAGGAAACTGAGGCCCAGAAAGATGGAAAACTTGCCTGAGGTCCCAGCGCTGGGTGGCAGTGTAGCTGAGACCAGAACTCACCACTCCTCTGTTCTTCACTGCTGTGCTCCTAGCTTCCTCCACCCATGCCTGCTCAGCTGTGCCTCCTCATTCCCAGGGCCTCCATAGGAGAGATGAACCCTGAAGTGCTTCCATTCAGAAGCCCCTCCTAGAGAGTCCCCAGCAGCGGCCTTCTTGACTCTGCTCTCTAGTTTTATGTCCTCTGCCTTGGGGGAAGATCTCACTTTGTCGGTCTCCTGACTTTGCCCCCAGCCTGGATGAATGCCTGGCTGAGCAGGTCATCTCTGAATCTTCTCGTCTCTCCAGTCAGCTTCCAGATGCCAGTCTGCTCTTTCAACCTCTACCTTGGAGCTGTCTTTCCTAGACTGGACAGTGGAATACTGGAGTGAGGCAGGCCAGGGAAGGGGGTTGGCGGGAAGTGTGATGCCACCTCACTCGGATCCAGGGTGTCCTGTTTGGGCAGAGCTTGTGTCAAATGAAGTCCTCAACCATGCTTTACCACTTTGGACCCTGTGATTATTCCTGCAACCACATTACATGTGGGGAAACTGAGTCCCATGGCAGTCCCATAACTTGCCCAGGTCGCTACTGAATGCTAGAGTGAGAAACTTGAACGTTATCAACTGACTTCAAATTCTGGGGAGGTACGTGGGTGGGGGAGAGCCAGGAAGGATGGGGAGGAGATTTTCAGGAAAAGAACCAGTGCAGGGTATTTGGAAGATGATGGAATTTTGTGAAATCAGGGCTGGGGGAATATTCACTGGACCTAGAGGAGAACTTTTCCTGTGTTTTTCTCTTGGAAACAGCTCCCTTGCTCTATGAACCCCTGCCATCTCCTCTCCTGTGTGTATCTGTGTCTCAGAGGTGTTTTCTCACCTGTGATCCAGGTGTTGATTAGTGCTGTCATAGCCTTGCCTGGCACATCTGTTGGAAAATCACCTTGCTTTCCGCCTTCTCCCTCCTCACCCCAGCCAGAGAGCCTACCTCCAGACCTGAGACTTAGACTTCACGCATCGCCTGATGTTTGTCATGGCCTTGGATAATGAGCAGGCCACAGCTCATTGTCAGGTTGTGACCTCAAGCCCTGAGGCAGTAGGGTCTCCCCTCTGCCCACCATCTCTCACGTGAACCTGGCCCCAACCCCAGGTCTCTCTGTTTATGGTTCCTATCGTTCAGTGCGTAATTCTGGGTCAGTCCTTTCCCCACTCACCTGGCCCAGCTCCTGCACTGACTTCCCTGCCCTGTCTGAGAGCCAGGCAGCTGGTGGAGATTCAGTGGCAACCGATGGAGCTGCAAATTGGGGGATACCTCCCAGAATTCCCAAGAGACCCAATCAAGTAGTATGATTCTGCTCCAGGCAGTAGCAAGAAGTGGTAGAAAGAAACTGGCTTTGGAGACAGACGGCTCTGAGTTCAGATCTCAGCTTGGCTGCTCTGTCCACGTGGCACGGAACGAGGTGCTCCACAGCTCTGAACAGTAGCTCATTCCTGTCTGTGACAGACGCATATTTACAGGAGGGTATGAGGATCCAAACTGCCTGCGCCCATGAACGCTCAAAACGCATCACTTACTGTATTCATATTTTAATGCTCTACTAATATTAATGGAATTCACATTCCAGAAGGAGAGGCAGATGTGCAAACAGACAATTGCACTCCAGTGTGACATACTCGTGGTTGCAGCATTGTACAAGGCACTGGCTGCTGCCTGAGCTGCTGAAAAAATGGGAGTGAAAGTGCTGGGAAAACTAGAAGTGACACGATTTTAATCCTTAGAGCGAAACCTGTTTCTGCAGCCTGGAAACCCCACTCCCTCAGCTTCCTGTGGGTCTGAGAAGGGGAGTGCCCAGCTACGAGCATTTCTCCCCACCAGCTGCTACCATGACTCCAAGTAGGGGCATCCCTGGAATGCAAGGCACAGTCACTCCTGCCTCGGTTTACAGCGGTGTTTCCCGATGTTTGTTTTCAAGGACACCAGCAGGGTTGAGACTAGGGTGAGGCTAGCCAGGTGCACAGGGGGTAACATTCAAAGAGCCACCCACTCACTCTCAGGATGGTGCAATGAGAGTGTGTCCTTTAATTTTGCACTGCAGGCCCCTTGCTTGCCTCACTCTCTTCCCTCCCATTCCTGGCTCAGGTTCCACAAGATGCTCTGAAAAAGATGGGCTCTAGGGTGTAAAATATTAAGAAAAATTTCCCACTCTGGCCCAAACTTGGAGGGTTACAAGGCACTGTGAGCACACAATCCAGCTTCAGGGCCTTTGTGCTTGACATATCTTCTGTCTGGAATGCTCTCTCCTCAATACCCCCATGGCTCACACCTTCCTTTATTCCAGCCTCCTCAGAAGGGCCTCCCAGGGCCCCTCTGGCTAAAGAAGCCCCTCCCCCATTACCCTCCATCACTTCACTCTGCTTTGTTTTTCCTCATTATGTTTATCACCACTGGACATATTTTCCATCATTTATTTGATTATGGGCTCTTCTGCTAAACTGGCAGCTCCATGAGGGAAGGGACGTGTCTATTGTTACTGATATGTCCCCTGCCTACAACAGTGCCTGGTATGGAACAGATTCTCAATTAATATATTTTTCATGCATAAAGGAAAGACAGGAAGAAGGAAGGAGAGAAAGTTCAGAGAAGTCCTGAAGGGAAGAAGGGGTTTAATTATAGTTAACCCAATACCTTTCAAAATTCATGGATGGAAATCATGTTTTCCTGCCAGACATGGTGGCTCATGCCTGTAATTCTAACACTTTGGGAGGCCGAGACGGGTGGATCACTTGATGTCAGGAGTTTGAGATCACCCTGGCCAACATGGTGAAACCCCATCTCTACTAAAAATACAAAAATTAGCTGGGTATGGTGGCAAGCACCTGTAATCCCAGCTACTCAGGAGGCTGAGGCAGGAGAATTGCCTAAACCCAGTAGGTGGAGGCTGCAGTGAGCCGAGATCACACCACTGAACTCCAGTCTGCATGACAGAGTGAGACTCTGTAAAACACACACACACACACACACACACACATACAGAGAGAGAGAGAGAGAAAGAGAGAGAGAGAAAAAAATCATGTTTCTTGAAACATTGGTGAGAAACTCCCTATTCTCTGCACATTCTGGGAAAAGCTGTCTTGTCTTAACCTGTCAGAGCCACCCAACTCCTGCACACACCTGATTCACCTCTAAGACTGAGTGCCTGTGCCTCTGATCTCACCCTGGCATGCCCCTGTGAATCCTACTGCCCCAGACATCTGCTGCACCTGCCAGTGCTCCTAACACTACCACACAATCACCAGAGCTGCAACCGCTCCCCTACTTGCCCTCCCCACCACTGCCATACTTACACTTGTAATTCCCTCATGGCTTGCCAACAAAGGGTGACCCTCCATCTCACCCTGCCTACCTCACAGGCACACACCATCTGCACCGACCTCAGGCTGCTCAAAGATTTATACATCTGAGAATATGTCCTTCCCTCCTCTTTCCAGTGGGAGGAGGACCTTCTTGAGCCTTGATCTCATCAGCCATCTGGACTGATGATGCTCAACTCATAACTATATCAGCAAAGGTGAGAGAGAGCCCAGGGCAGGGAGGTCTCACAGGAAGATTGAGCCACGTGGCTCAGAATTGTGGCCATGGAGTGAGGTCCTCAACTCCTATCACGGTTCCTGCCACAATGCCCATCCTCCATCTTTAGGGCTGGAAGAAAAAAGTATGCAGGCTGCAGATGTACAGTGTTTGCCACTTTCTCTCACCTCTTCTGAGAGGCTGTAATAGCGTGGTGGTTGTCATGGAGCCTGAAGGTTTGGGCTTGAATTCCAGCTCTGTAACTTGCAGCTGTGTGATCTGGCAGGGGACTTCACCTCTTGGTTTGCTCGCAGAAAGTGGGAATCATAATAGTTCCTCTCTCCTAGGAGTGTCGTGGTGATTAAGAGAGTAGATGTATATCATATCAAGTGCTTAGCCCAGTGCCTGGAATGAAGCAGGTGTGGACATCTGAGCCATTGTCACAATGCTACACGTGGGCTTGGCTTGCCCTGAAGTCTCCCTTTCCGTAGGGAAAGTTGTCCTCCTGAAGGTGGCCTCCTTGTTTGTCATGCCCCATGGCTGGGATCATCCGGGCTGGATCAGGTTCCCTCTGTGCCCACCCACAGCCCTCCGTCTGCCTACCTAGAGGCTGACTGGTCACCTGAGTGGTGACTGTGTTGGGCATCTCTGTCTCACCCTTACTGCTTGTTCCTGGAGGGCTGAGCAATGGCTGGGTCTCTACTTCCTGGATCCTGGCCCCGGGCCTGCACAGGGTAGGTGGGAGTGAACTGGGGTTGAATAAAAGAGGAAAGAAAGATCCCAGTTGGTCCTTCTGGTCTTGGAAGTTGGACCGGTTGACTCTGGTCGTGACTTTCTCGGACCAAGTGGGCTCCAGGGCTATCCAGGAGCTTGACCTCTGGCCTAAGTTAGAGGCCACCCTGGAGTGAGCCCTGTGCCTTGCCCCTCACCCTGGAGGCTGGGTCCTGAAGCCTCGGACCATGCAGATCCGCTCTGACTCCAACTTCCAAATTGATCCTCTCCAGGTCGATTCTTGTTTTGTCTTGTTTTGTCTTTTCCTGGAGTGTTGTAACCATTGAGTTCTAAGCAGGGGTCAGGCCCGTGGGCTCCATCTGCTCAGCTTGCCTGCACAATTGAAATCTTCAAACCCATCCTGGCTAGTTTTCTCATTAAGACTATTGGACTGGATTGATCCATTAGATCGATGACTGGACATCAGCCGGCAGGAAGCTGATCAAATGAGCCTGGATGATCAGCCCAGGAATGAGGTTCCCCTTGGAGCAGCAGTGAGGGTCCAGGCCTCTGGGATGGGGCTGGTGGAGGCAGAGGAGTGGGTTAGAAGCCTCACCAGACTGGACTTTGGTGTGGAGAGAGCGGTGTCCCCAAGGTGTGGCTACCAAGGCAAGTGTCCCAGCGTCTGCTCCAGGCATTCCCTGGTGATAGTCGGGGAAACATCACTTGGTGTCTGCAGTGAGTTGAGACTCTTCCCCAGATGGTGGGCCTATAATGGACTTCTCCAACATATCACCACTGCCATGGCCAACGCTTAGACCCTCCCCTCCCTTTGGGTGGCAAAGGATGTGTGATGGGAAAGCCAATGGTGGGTGTTAAGGAAGCCAATGGTTGTTTCCCAGGGCTCTCTTTTTACCAGGAGTCATTTGCTTATGAGGTTGGAAATGGAGGAGTATGGGCACTTAGAACACCATGTCCCAGTGTGTATTTCCCAGATCCTGGCTGCGTAGGATGGTGATGGGGCTTAAAGGGTGGCTGAGCAAACCATATTCAAATAGGTTTGGAAATGCCAAGTAAATACATTCCAGCATTCATTTCCTGGAGGACCGAAGAGATGAATCATGAATGCCGCGACTCTAAAAAGGGGCGGAGGGGTGATGTTGGAGCACAGAAGCCTTCTCTGGGGTGTCTCATAGAAATACATTGAGGCTTTTCTTGGAGGTACCAGCAGGTCCTACCTTCAGGGGAAAATGTGTCCCAAGCAGAAGTGTTTTTGGTTTGGAGGGATCCATTGGAGCCAGGGAGGCAGCCTAACGGGAGATGTTAAAGAGAGGGAAGAAGAGGGTGATCGGCTCCATTCAGGCCTGCAGTCACCATTCACAGAGACCACAGTGTGAACAGCATCCCTCAAAGTTGTGCAACTACAGACCCCAAGCTTTCCTCTTCTGTCTGCTCTCTCCCTGGCCCTGCCCTCATCAGCCCAGCCCCCCTGATCAGCTCGTGCCCTTACCATTCCTTTCTCCTCTCTTCTGTAGGCTACCTGACAGTCAACATTGAGCCTCTGCCGCCTGTGGTGGCTGGAGATGCCGTGACCTTGAAGTGTAACTTCAAGACAGATGGGCGCATGCGGGAGATCGTGTGGTACCGGGTAAGTCACCACCACTGTCCCCTCCATGCCCATAGCCAGGACTGATGGGAGGGTCCTCAGAGCCCTCTGGACACCCTCATTGGCGTGGCTATGTCCTCAGCCCTGACCCAGTCCTGAGCTGTCCTGGGCCTCTGCTGGGTCCCTGTCCTCTGCTGACACCCTCCATGGGACTAGCCCTCCCTTCTACCCTCAGGATTGATCTGATTTCCACCTCCTTTGTGCTCCTATTATGCCCCTACTCTTGGGAAACTCCATTAGGCAAAGTAGAAGTTACTGAGAACACCCTGGGCCCTGGGTGCAGTGTAATCACGAAGTGATGTCTGATGGTGGGATTTTGAGCATGAGGCTTTGGATAACGTTTTTGGCAAGGGCGAGAGAAAAACAGGGAGGCTTCCTGACTTTCGCAAAATCAAATCACAGAGATAGTCTGCCACCTAATCTGACTACATATAGGACTAATCCTGGTGTCTGGCACCATCTGAGGAGGGAATTGATTACAGATGAGCAGGTACCCACCTGCCCAGGGTCCAGATGTTGGCACCAGGAAGAATAGCTTGGAGTCTTGAGCACAGGTGACCTTTTCAACCACTGAGTGAACTCTTCTTGTGTCTGGATGGGGCATCCCAGTCTTCTATCCCTTTGCCTCAAAGGAATTGGGGCTGGGCTGAGAAGATCCAGTGGGCACTGATGCTTTTCTTGCAATGCCATGCTCGAGTGTGCACAGATAGAAGCACCACCATCCCGGGGAAGAACTCCTCTTCCATCATCTAAACAGGGTTGGCAACATATTTTGGTGAAGACTGAGATTGTAAATATTCTCCTGTCTGCCAGACGTTCAGTCTTGGTCACAGTTACTCAACTCTGTTGGTTTGGAACCAAACAGCCACAGACAGTGTGTAAATGAAAGGGCACGGCTGTGTGTCAATGAAACTTTACTCATGGGCACCAAAGTCTGAATTTTGTATAAGGTTCATGTGTCATAATTTCTTCTTCTTTTTATTTTTTTTCAATGATTTAAAAAAAAGGTAAAAATGGTTCTCAGCTTGCTGGCTGTACAAAACAGGCTAAATATAGGGTGACTTGGTTCATGGGCTACAGTTTGCAAACTCCTGATCAGAAGCCATGCTTTCCTAATCTTTGTTGTCCTTTCTTCAAATGAAACTGATGGGTAGCACAGTCAGGTGGAGTTGTTCTAGAGGGAGTGATGAAGCGTGGAAGAGAGGGCAAGGAAGGTAGGGGGTGGGCACCAAACTGTGATTCAAGATCTAGAGCTGGCTCCTCTGCTCCTTGGAGCTGTCACCATATCTATACACAGAGCATGGAAACAGTGTTAGAGGAATCCCTGGGGCATGCGTGCTGTTCATGGTCTTGACTCAGAACAGCTCTCTTCAGTCTCCTTCTTGCTCTTGGTCCACGTGAGCTTTGAACCAGCCTGTCTTGGCTGCTCTGCTTTGCATTTTTGGTCTCTGATTCATGGTTTGCTTGTTGTTGCTATTTTGTTGGCTGTGATCTGCACTCCTTCTAATCAAAAATCATGGTTCTCTATTTCAGCATTGCAGTCTCTCCTGCTTAGAGTTAATTCTAGTGCCCTCCACCCAAGCTCTCCAGGTAGCCTGGGCCTCACAGGTGTGAACCGGACATCGAGCATCCTAAAAGGTCCCAGCCTTAAGGAAGGGCGCCATCCTAGATAGATCAGTGGGCCTAGAGAAAGTCAAGGCATATGTTAAATAGTGCCATGAACTGAATCACTAACAGGCGTATTTACAGGATATGGGAACTGCTTGGCTGACACAGGCTGCGAGCATCTCATTAGCACCTGGCAGAAGGACAGGGATAAATTAACTCCAGCTCACTGCTGACGATGGGACCACATCTCTCCCTCAGCCATCCAATAGATGGGATCAGAGGGAGGGGTGGTGAAAGACAGATAGAAATATGGAGACCCAGTGGGAACAGTTAATGGAGCGAAATGGAAGGAAGCTTGGAGATGGGAAAATAGCAGTGGGCACCTCATTGCCTTCCAAGTTCTTGAAGCAACTGCCCTCCCTCCGGTTTGAAATCGAATGTTACCATAGTCACAGTGGTGAAAATCTCCCTGAAGAGACTCCTGCTGGAGTTATGGGCAATGCTAGTGCCAGGCTGGGCCCAGGTGTAGAAGCCAGGAGCAGGTTTCCCCATGGCTTGACTTGATGCTCTTGAAGATGGTGAGCAGGACTGGGGCAGGAGGATCCATGTCCTGGGCTGGACAGACTCTCCATTTTCTTCTCCATCCCCCAGTAGGGAGACTCTCCTCTCTCCCCAACTCTTACTGCCTAACCTTGATGCCACTGATTGTTTTAAGAATCAGTGGCATCTCTTACCAGTGTCAGGACCTGCATATCGGGCCATGGTAGGCTGCACTAATTAATTTATTTTATTTCATTTCACATCCTTTGACTGAGGGCCTCTGGAGCATGGGTATGCAGATGTATGCAAATCACATGCAAATCACCCACTAGAGCCAAATGCCTGGGCCCTTGTAATTCTGTAGCTGGACGGAGGTGGTGGCTCAGCTGACTGGTTACTGTCCTCAGGTGCCGGGGAGCCCACGTGCCCTGCCTATGATGGGAAGGATGGGGGCAGAGGACGGAAGGAAATTCCAGGGAAGGACTCTGTGTGGCCAGTTTTTGCCTACTGCTACTCTAGCTTTCCCTAGTGATTGTCTCTCTTCCCAAAGAGGCAGCTGAAGGGAGAGACATAAGAGCCTACCAAATGGGGGCTCCAGGAGTCAAGGTCAGGGCAGGGCTTCCAGAGGGAATGGGAGGAGGAGCAACAGGAGCTTCAGTCTCCTTCTCCAGCCAGACCCTCCTCTGACCCCTTCCTCGCCTGCCAGATGAACTCCCCACTGCGGCTTCCTTCCCCTTCTCCCTCTCCCCACAGTCTGCTCCCCTCCTCCAAGCAGGGAGCTGCCCAGTGCTGTTTGTTTTCTGTACGTGTGTTTGCTTCCCGTCCCAGCTTCCTTTCTCCATCCTCCGTGAATGAGCTTACAGAGCCCGGCTTGGAAGGAAATGAATAGATTACACAGGCCCAGTCAGGACTGTGTCTCCTACCCCGTTAGAAGGAAGAAGCAGGGCATTGTGATGAGGCCGCCACTGCCTGCTCAGCACAGTAGGCACAAAATGGCCCAAAACAAGTGTCAAGCCCAGCAGCCTCCCCTCTGGTCCTAGCAAAGGGATTATCCTGAGCTGTTAGAAAACATCATGAATGCATTGGATTCTTTGGGTAAATCAGGGCAGCTGATGAAATTGTCTGAAGCCATAGGGATCACCTAACCTTGGAGCTAACAAGACCTCTGGCTGGGTATTTGGGATGGTCTTGATTGTGGACCCCTCAAGGGAGGGGAAGGAAATTGGGAGGAAGTGGCAAAAGCCTGACCCTTGGGCACTTTACCCCCATGGTCTGGCCAAGTGGGGAGGAGCTCAGCCCATTTGTAGAACAAGATGCCAAAACTATGAGAATAAACTCAAGAAAGTATGTGTAATCGTAGCCCCTGGGTCTGGCCTGTCCAGTATGGTAGCCACCAGTCACACGTGGATGTTAACATTTAAATTAAATCAAATTAATTTTAAAATTCATTTCCTCAGTTAGACTAGCCACATTTCAAGTGCTCACTAGCCACCTATAACTGGTGGTCTCCATATTGGACAAATGAAGTATAGCACATTTCCATCACTGCAAGAAGTTCCACTGGACAGACTACTCTAGAGCTCTGAGATTTTCTTCTGCAGCTTCTGGAATACACTGTGCTCACCTGACAAGAGAATAGCAGTGAATGCTCATTGAATCAGTTTTCCAGGCAAACTTGCCCTGAAATGAATTTTAGTAAGATGAATCTCATTTGGTAATCTGACATCATTAGATTGTGTGTGTGTGGGGGGGGGAGGGGTGGGGGTGTGAGGGAGGGTGAAAAGAGGGAGATGGTCATCATGCTCAAATCACTTCTTTGAAAACATACAGATGTCAAGAGAGTCATCAGTCCTCTGAGGTGCTGGGTATCGTAGTTGTCTATTAAAGCCCTGTTCAACTTGAGGATGCTTTTCTCCATCTCCCTCTGCTTTCTCCACTGTTACATGGGTTCATCTCCCAGATTTGAGTGTCCAGGCTTCATCTTCACAGCTCGTGTAGATAAGCTCCAGAGAACTTTTTTTTTTCTTTTTTTGTTAATAGAGTAGGGGTGCAATTCCATAGTTCACCAGTAGGAGGCTGTCACCTAATAACTAATCTACCCTAGCACTTAAGTCAGCTCTTGGTTCGAGAAAATGAATGACAAATAATGTTCTTTACCTCATAATTCCTATTTACATCTCTAACTGGGGACTCATTTATTAATGCTGCTTATGCTAATTTGAGTGGCGGACATTGAGCCTTTACAATGTGTGAGCACTAGATCAAGTGCTTTACATACATGATGACATTTCATTTTCATGTTTTCACTGCAAGGTAGGTACTATGATTAATTCTATTTTCCAGATGAAGAAACTGAGGCCATTTGAAGAGACTGTGTCTCAGGTCATGTTGCCTTCCCTGACCTCTCCAGAAAGCTGTAGGCACACCCTCCTCCATGAATCCTCTTTGTGGATCTTTAGTGCTTACCTCATCATGTCAAAATACCTGCCCCTGGACCATGATCATCTGAAGAGCGAAGACTATGTCTTTTTTCCTGCTGTATTCTTGGCACCTAGAGCAGAGTCACCTCAGTGAACATTTGCTAAATTAACAAATCATAGAGCTATAATGTGCACCTGTTGACAGACCATGCTATGTAGCCCACTTCTGTCTCATGTGGGCATTTGTGTAATGTTGATAGTATCTGTTGGTCAGGGGGTGAGGAATGTGGTTCTTTGGATACTCAGGGGGCTTTGTTAAGTATGAAGGAAAAAGGAACATTTCTTATTAAGAAACACTGTCTAAACTCATTTAGTGGGAGGCCACCTGCCCTGCAGGCAAAGCCGAAGGTCTGTTTATATCATGGAACTCCATTAAACAGCCACAGAGAGCCATGGGAATTTAACCTTTTACAGCAGTTTTTATCATCCCTCCTTTGTTTTCTCTCCTTCTTTTACAATTTGTTCCTGGAAGTTGCTCTGGGCCCAGGTTACAAGGCCACAGAAAAGAGAGCCAGATAGAGAGAGAAGGAGATTTACAAACAATGATAACATCCCTGCTTTCAGTACCCCCTTATCTCACCATTTTCACCATGTGGGAAGATGTGTACCTGGGTGTGTGTTTTGTGGGGCAGATGATGCAACCTGGCCAGGGTGGTCGTCGCCTCTGGGTTCTGCTGGATGCCTCTACAATGAGGACTTGTGGTCGCTTGGGACCATTTGAAAAAGAATTGAGACTAGAGGCTGGGAAGGCTGAGATAGGAAGAGAGGACTTGGGCATCAGAATACCTGTGTAGCCCCTGGGTCTACACAGTTCTAGTGTTTGACCTTGGGTGGTGACCTAACCTTTCAGCCTTTTAGAAACTTCACCTGAAATTGGGCATGAAAACATGTATTTTGTAAGCTTAAATGAGATAATGTCTGCAACCAAAAGAGCCTGGTGTTTAGCTCACTGTGGCACCTATTCAATGATAGCTATTGTCATTTCATGTCTCTTGATAGCTTACAGGATCTAGAGAGGGAAATTATAGAATAAGAGGGGAAGGTATTTTTGGGGAGGATCACCAGGGTTAGATTCCTTGAATTCCATCCTACCACCTGCATTCCCAAGGGATATGGGCAGAGGCAACATTTTAAATGGTTATGCTATTGAACTCACTGGGTTTCAATTCTTGGAAACCCAGTGGCTTAACACAGTTCAGCCATTTCAATGGATTTTAGCTCTCCCTGAAGCAGGGAGTTATTTCAGAATGGCTTTACTATCATTGGCTCTCTCTCAGTCCCAACCCTTGACAATGTTTCATTATTTGAAGCAAAACTAAAAATGATGATCCTAAGGAGACAATACAGTCCAACCGTATCATAAGGACAAGAAGGTAGGTACACTCTCGGGTGACCAAGAGAGACCAGCACCAAGGTCCCAGAGGATGGGACTAGACAACCCCTTTGGACCTTCTTGCTTGGCAGCCACTCAACCTGGCTGCTCCTTGTTACTTCTCTGACCCCACATTCTGATCTTGAATTCACATCTTACAGATATAAGATCTGGAAGAGGATGTGAGTGAGGAAGACAAAAGCCAGGGTTGAACCAA
Source organism: Chlorocebus sabaeus (assembly GCF_047675955.1). Classification (NCBI taxonomy): domain Eukaryota; kingdom Metazoa; phylum Chordata; class Mammalia; order Primates; family Cercopithecidae; genus Chlorocebus; species Chlorocebus sabaeus. The sequence goes on along the minus strand of NC_132923.1, from coordinate 118,814,210 downwards.
CCCAATCTGTCTTGTCTAGGCCCTCCTTCCCCAACCCCCAGACTTCCAAAGAGCCAGGTTCTCCCTGATGAGGTGTATCCAGTGCTCAATCTTATACCAGTCACATAGGAAGGAAGATAAGTCAGCCAGAGAGGGCCCACCAAAGGACAGCTGATTTTAGAACAAATGCAATACACATAAAGAGGAAATAAGAAAAAGTTCCGAGATCTAATTCCATTGTAATCTGTATTCATCCATTCTCATGCTGCTATAAAGAACTGCCTAATACTGGGTAATTTACAAAGGAAAGAGGTTTAATTAACTCACAATTCTGCAGGGCTGGGGAGGCCTCAGGAAACTACAATCATGGTGGAAGGGGAAGCAAAGACGTCCTTCTTCACATGGTGGCAGGGAGGAGAAGTGCCAGCAGGGGAAATGCCAGGTGTTTATAAAACCATCATATCTCGTGAGAACTCACTATCATGAGAACAGCATGGGGAAAACCATTCCCATGATCCAGTCACCTCCCACCGAGTCCCTTTCTCGATACATGGGGATTATGGGAACCACAATTCAAGATGAGATTTGGGTGGGGGCACAGCCAAACTATATCACAATCCTTTAATTCAACCCCAAGGAAAACTCCACCCCTAACCACAGCTGTTAAGTTGTAACCATCCAGACTCATCACATTGCGCTCTTCCTCCTGGGGATGGGGTGATGGGAGAAACCTTCAGCTCCCTCTAGAGGCCAGAATGTGAATCACAATCATTGCTGCCCTGATTCTTGGTCTTTATTGGAAGTTCTATTGGAAACCGGCAGGGGTCCCTCGCTCTGACAGCTCATTAGACTTTTCTGAGGCCACTAAAAATATACTGTTGCCTGAGACTCATTCTACAGTTATTGAATCCGAATTTCCAGGACTGGAGCCTCAGGGCATTTGTACTTTTAACGAGCTCCCCAGATGACAGTGATGCACTCAACCCAGCCAGGGAGCATGTCATGGTGTTTGTGAAACTCTGATAGAGGGAGCTGTTCCATGCACTCATTCAACATTAATTCAACACATATTTATGAAACCAGGATGGTTCTAGGCACTGGGATTTCGCCAAGGAAGAAGACAAGATCCTGTGCTCACACAGTTTACCATGCGGGAGGAGTTAAAAAGATAAACAAATAAGAAAGATACCAGCTAATGATAAGCGCAGTGCATATAATTAAAATCGAGTGGTGGGATAGAAAGGGATTGTGTGGTTAGGAAAAGACATTTAAGCTGAGATCGCAAAGGCAACAGGAAACCTACCATACCAAGGGAAAAAGGCAGAACAATCCAGGCAGGGGCGAAGCAAATGCAAGACAGTTCTGTGGGAAAAAGCTTTGTATGTTCAAATAACAGAAAGTGCATGTGACTGGAACAAAGTGAATAGGGGGTGATGTTGGAAAAATGGCCAGGGACCGTTCATACCGGGCCCTGGGTTCTAAGGAGCTGAATCTGGAATTATTCTAAGGGCAGCAGGAAGCATTGAGGATTTTAAGCAAAGAAGTTACAGGATCTGGTTTACCTCATTAAAAAGGTCACTTCTGGGTGGAGAATGGATTGCAGAGGAGGTGAGAGACTGGCAGCAGAGGGATCACTTGGAGGTTAGAACAGTTCAGGCAAGAGGCAACAGTGGTTTGATTGAGTACCAGGATGGTGGTAGTGGAGATGATGGGAGGGAAAAGTGTTCTGCTTATGATTTGCAGGTAGAAGCTAAAGGGCTTGCTAACATGTGGAAGGGATGAGAGAAGGGGGGATTCAGGATGACTCCCTGCTTTGGGGTTTCAGCTGGGTTTGCAGGAGCAGTGCTATTTAATGGGACAGGGAGGACAGGACAGGAGAAGCAGTTTGCAGGGTGATATGGTTTGGCTATGTCCCCACCCAAATCTCACCTTGAATTGTAATAATTCCCATGCATCAAGGGTGTGGCCAGGTGGAGATAATTGAATCATGGGGGCAGCTTCCCCCATACTGTTCTCCTGGTAGTGAATAAGCCTCATGAGATCTGATGGTTTTATAAATAGGAGTTCCCCTGCACAAGCTCCTCTTGCCTGCCACCATGTAAGATGTGACTTTGATCCTCATTCGCCTTCCACCATGACTGTGAGGCCTCCTCAGCCATGTGGAACTGTGAGTTCATTAAACTCTCCTTTATAAATTACTCAGTCCCAGGTTTGTCTTTATTAGCAGTGTAAGAACAGACTAATACACAGGGACAGGCGTCAGGCACTCTCTGTTGGCCATGTTAAGCTGGGAGTGCCTCCAAGACATCGAGATGGAGCTGCTGCAGCTGCTGTTGAGGCCACAAACCTGGAATTTTGGGGAGAGATGAAGCCTGGAGACTTATACTTGGCATTGTCAGAGAATAGATGGTGCCCAGTGCTAGATCCTTGGGCACTCTAATATTTAGAGATAGAAAAGGATACCAACAGAGAGGCTGAGAAGGAGGAGGAATAGCCAGCAAGATGTGAAGACAGTGAGGAGAGTGGGGTGTCTTGGATTCCAAGAGAAGAAAGTGGCTTAAGAAATAGAATAGTCAGCTGTCAGCTAGCTGTGTCTCACACTCCAATGAGTGACTTGAGAGCAGAGAAATGACCATGAACTTGGTAGCATATGGAGCCCAATGGGGGCCTGGGCAAGGGCAGTTCTTTGGAGGTATTGGGAGCTAAAGCCTAGCTAGAGTGGGTTGAGGGGTGCGTTGAGATCAGCAGTAACATGGCCTTGAGATTTTGTCTAGTAAAGAGATTTGACCTTGAACTTCTGAACAAACCTTTGCAAGTAACATAAAGACACAGTTCCTTCTATTGAATCCACTCCTATTGGCAGGTCATTCATAAAATTACAAGCCCATTGTCTTTTCCTACCATCCTTAGCCTTTCAACCTGGAACTAGTGGCAGCCTTGCTCTCCTCCTCGAGAATGGGAAAGTGGCTGCCCAGAGAGTTTAGGGGATTCTAGTGTAATTAAACAATGCATTTGGTATTTGAAAGAAAGATCCTGCTCTACCATTTAATTAACTCAGTGGCCTTGGACGACAACTATTCCCACAACTTCCTGGGCATGGTACACAGGGCTGAAGGTATAAAGGACAGGTGGCCCTACTTCCCTCGAGGGGAGCGCTTCCCGTCCAGTTGCCCATCATTAAGTTGTTAAGTTCTGTTTCATCATCTGGCCAGTGGGCTTGATGGCACTTTCCCTAAGGATCTCACAAAGATTTGTGCAAAACAGATGAAAAGCCCCACAGACGAGCTGCTTCTGTCCCCTGTGGTGCAGGGGAAATAGGCTTCACATATATTACTTCATCCTGTCTTTTCTGCCTGGACAAATCTTACTCATTCTCTCCTCTGTGAAGCCTTCTGACCCCTCTCACCAAAGCAGAATTAAGACATCACCTGCTGTGTTCTCTCAGCATTTTGTACATATTTCGATTAGAGAGACAGCACCTGGTAGCTTAGTTATCCATCTTTGCATCTCTTGCAGAGTTTCATTTTTCTGCTTCTCTGATGTGTCATTCATAAAATTACAAATCCCTTGTCTTTAGCCTTTCAATCTGGAACTGGTAGCAGCCTTGCACTCCTCCTCAAAAATGTGAAAGTGGCTTCCCAGAGAGTTTAGGGGACTCCAGTGTAATTAAACAATGTATTTGGTATTTGAAAGAAAAACCCCGTTCTAGCCATTCATTTATGAATGATCCCTGGGCCAGGGATTCAATGTGGGGGCCTCAGGATCCCTAGGAAATATGTGGATGGGCTTCTGGGGGTGCTTAAAACCCCAGAAAGTATGCTTAATATGTTGTGTGTGTTTTTGTAGGAGAAAGGGGATGAATATTTTCAAAGGACTCTGTGACACCCCCATGCCTCAACTGAAAAACCCAGGCACTGCAACAGCAGGTGTTCGCTGAGTGTGAAATGTGTAGGGCATCTCATTATCTCCACTCTTGGGTCATCAAGGTCCATATTTAGGATGGCTCTGCCAGACCCTGTAGCTACGCGGTTATGTCAGATGGCCCATGAGTGATCCATGAGCTTCCAAGGACTACAGTGGGAGATGGGGGGTGAGAGGTGCTGCAGTCAGCCTCAGGCAAGAAGAGCTGCTGGGTGATTGAGATCTATCCAGACACCACAGCTCAGTCATCCTGGATTTGTGCACAGATGCCCTTGGATGGGAAGAGGAGATAAGAAGCAGGGTGGTGGGGGAAAGCTGGCTTTGGCCACGCATCACTGCTCTCCCTGGCTTGATGGGGGAGGGATTTTTGACCAAACAAATCCATCTTCTCTTGGGGATTAAGATCAGGTTTCTGATAATGGCACTGAGACCACTTCACTGCTCCACGTGGGGTTGATCAGAGCTCTTGGTTTCTGAACTGTTGAGAGGAGGTGCCAACAGTGGAAGTGGACAACCAAATAACATGTTTTATCGGACCACATGCAGAGTCCACCAGTGATGGGCTCCCACATTGGATGGCTGAGAAAGACATAGTCATATCTAAGAATAACACACTGGTGGCTCAGCTTACTCTGGAGAGTGTGTCCTCACTTGCCAAGAAGAGAAAAGAGCAAGGGCCTGGGGCACAGCATCCTGCTGTGTGACCTTGAAGAAACCACAACCCCTCTCTGAGCTCCAGGATCTTCACAGGTAAAATAAAAGCGTGCAGTGAGATGGTCTTTAAGGAATGTGCAGCCTCTCTCCCACCTTGCAGTCACCTCCTCACTCCGCTATCCTTTCCCCAGAAGACTCTGGGCTAATGGAAGAGGTGGGTGCCTCCCAGGTCAGGGCACCCCCCAGTGAGGCTTGGACAATGCTTTCTCAAGGGGTGAGAGTCCTGGCTTGAGCTACTTCGGGGCCTCCGAGCACATGGAATCCAGAAGCTATATTAAGCCCAAAGTGTAATTTCCAGCAGATTCTCTTGGCTTTCCTATGCCCTGTTGGGTTTAAATGACAAGGGGCTGACTTAACTTGTCAGAAAAGGATTAAAGGTGAACTTCCGCTCCAGCACACCAGTGAAAAAAAAGAACATGACTGAAATGAGGGATGTTTCCCAGAAAACCAGCTCAGGCTCACCCTCCCCCCTAAATCCTTTCTCTCCCTCCTCTCCCCACCTTTTCCTTGTTGGGTGTGAGCTCCCACAGGGCAGGCAGTCTTCCCGTTGCAGACAGGCAGGGTCGTGTGCTTTTCTAAAACAAATATCTGATCTTATCATGACCGCCCCTCCCTGCCCCACATTTCACAAGAGCTTCTCATCACCTGAAGGATCAAGTTCAAGGTCATTGGCCCAGGAAACAAAGTCCTTCTTGATTCAATCTCTGTTGACTGATTTCTTCAGCCTTGCTTCCTACCACGTTCCCAAATGGGCCCACCACTCGAATCATATGGCTGATTTGCAGTTCTCAGAATGTGCCAACGCTCTTTCCCACCTCCGAGCTGGTGCATATGTGCTGCCTCTGCCTGCAATGCCCTTCTCCCCTCCATCTGGTCAACTCCCATTTGCCCTCCAAGACCCAGCTTCAGTGTTTCCCCCCCCGCCCCGCTTCCTGCCACCAGAGGCCTTTCCCCATCCTTTTTTCCCCTTTCAGTCTTCCGCATTCAACTGCCATGACCCAGACTGAGTTAGCTTCTCATAACACTCTCAAAATACTAAGCACGTGACCATATGACTCAACACACTGGACTCGTGTTCATTTTTGCAGCAGATATTTCTTGAGTACCAACTAGTGCCAAGCCTTGGGAATAGAGCACAGAATAAGAACAATGGGCTGGGCACACACAGGCTGTGGCTCATGCCTGTAATCCCAGCACTTTGGGAGGCTGAGAAGGATAGATCGCTTGACCCCAGAAGTTCAAGAACGCCCTGGGCAACATGACAAAACCCCATCTCTATAAAAACACAAAAAAATTAGCCAGGTATGGTGGTGCTCACACCGGTAGTCCCAGCTACTCAAGAGGCTGAGGTGGGAGATAGATCGAGCTCAGGAGGTCAAAGCTGCCGTGAACTGTGATTGCACCGCTGCACTCCAGCCTGGAGGACAGAATGAGATCCTGTCTCTGTCTCAAAAACAAAAACAAAGGAACCCAAAACAAATAAGTAAAACAATGTAGCCCTGTTTTTTATGGAGCTTGTAGTTAGGTGGGAGGAAAACAGGTATTACATGAAAGATAGTCAAATGAATGCCTCTTTCAAATTGTGGTCACTGCCCTGACAGAGAAAGGCAGGTGTCTGCTAGCTGCGAGCTCATAATGGGAGATGAACTGTAATAGTTGCATGTCTCTCTTCCAGAATGCAAACCCTTTGCTGGCAGGGACTAGGCGTCTGTTTGTCTTTCTCTCCTGAGTATCTAGCATGATGCTGAGCACATAGCTTACAGGATGGATGGATGGATGGATGGATAGATGGATGGGTGGATGGATGGATGGATGGATGGATGGGTGGATGAATTGATGGGTGAGTGGGTGAATGAATGGATGGATGGATGGATAGATGGATGGATGGATGGATGGGTGGATGAATTGATGGGTGAGTGGGTGAATGAATGGATGGATGGATGGATGGATGGATAGATGGATGGGTGGATGGATGCATGGATGGATGGATGGATGGATGGATGAATTGATGGGTGAGTGGGTGGATGGATGGATGGATGGATGGATGGATGGATGGATGGATGGACGGGGTGGGTGGATGGATGGGTGGGTGGATGGATATCTTATGTGGCCCTGAGGGTCACAGAGGTAAACTTGTAGTTAATGAGGTAAATACTTTTCCCACAACTGGAGCTTTTCAACCATGGATGGGCTGTCTTAAGGACTGGTGGACTTCCTAACCCTGGAGATGCCTAAGCAAATGGCATGGCCACCTGTCAAAACTACAATAGGAAGTAATCCTGGGCCCAGTGAACCCAGAACTATTGACACTATTTGGTTCAGCTCTGAATTCTGTTCTGCCTCAAGCTCAGCTGCACAGCCATGACATCATGACAAGGCGTAGGAGCAGAGCATCCAACCAACCTGCATAGTTAGGATTGAGTTTGGGAATTCTGTGGAAACCAGGCATCAGAAAGTTCCAGATTCCCCAGGAGTGGGGTTATGTGAATGTTCTGAGAAGTAGACACATGTGGCTGTAAATGTCCAGAGAAAGCGCCCCACCCTTGAGTGAACATTCAAAGGTGAGGCCAGGGGATACCTGGGAGCTGAGAGGAGAGGGAGGATGCAAAGGAATTTTGTAAGGTCCAGAAGTCCACTCCACAACTTATGGCCTTATACAAAGCATCTCTGTCCATGCCACCCTGCTTTAAACACATCAGTGAAGCCTCTCCATGGTTCTTAGGATACGGACCAATATCCGTAGTGTTGCCATACAGGACCCTGCATTGTCTGGACTCTGCCTGCCCCTGGAGGCTCCTCTACCAGTGTGCACCCGTAAGTGAAGATTCTGGGGATATCAGAGACCTCAGAGAGCCTTGAGAGAAGGAAGTGGAAGGACTAGAGTCAGGGAGACTGAGGTTAGGTGAGGTTAAGCAACTTGCTCAAAGTCATGCTGCTAGACAGTGGTTGAGTCAAACTTCAAACCCCAACTCTCTGACTCCAAAGCTCAGCTCTTCCTGTTAGGTCCCATTGAAGGCCATAAATACCCTGTTAGGGGTGGGAGGGATTTCCCCCTGAATGATGGGCAGCATGAGGACTGGACCCTCGAATGCACTGTATCCCTGTGGCTTGGGGAGCCTGCGGCAGGTAAGACAAGCCTTCTTCCCATCTCTCCCTCATATCATCATGAATGCCACCATCGTAGCACAAGTCAGGTGCTGCGCTAGGTACGTTACAGAAATCACCTCACTGAATCCACACAGGAATCACAAGATGCTGGTACAATTGTCCAGCTTAGGGTTGGGGACGTTGAGGCTCAGAGAAATTAACTAACTGGCCCCAAGTCTTGCAGATGGTAAGGTGCAAGGGGTTTGTCTGACTCCCCTTAGAGCAGCCCAACCTTCTCACTCCAAGCTGATGGGGTGGCCTGGATCCCCCCTTTGGGAAGCTCTGTGGCCTCCTCCATGGGGGAGAGATGGAGATGGCCTGTGGGGCAGAGGAGCCTCTGGACCTGGTTGCTTCTGGCTGTCCTCATCATCACCCTGCCGGAGCCACCTGTCTGCAGAAGTGCAGCAGCACAGATCCACACAGAGGCTGTCAACACCAAATGAGGCCTTGAGGGAAAACAGTTTCCACCCCACAGAGATGACACAGGCAGCACGGTTCACCTACTCCAAGATGACACAGGCAGCATGGTTCACCTATTCTCAGCACAGCGGAGCAGGCAGGTGTAAGGAAGGGACCCTTCTCCCCCACGCTGCCTCCCTGTGTGCCCCTCCCAAGCTGGACTCTCTTTTGGTGAGTGGTGGAAAATGTCCAGCAAAACTGTCCATGGCCAAGGCTGCTTCCAGGCATGGCACACAGACCTCAGGAATCCCATTAATAAGAGGGATGGCTTCTGAATTGGATACCATTCTTCAAGAAACGAAGTTGTATTATTATTATTTTATTATTTTTGCAAAGTGGTGGAGTAACTCAAATGAGTCTAAACAAGTATTGTCAAGTAGTGGTTCTTGGGGGACCTGCTGTAATGGCTATAATAGTCATTTCAATTGGCACATTAATTATATGGGAGCAGGTGCTTCTAAAATAATTGAGGGTGTAAGAAGGCTGTTTATTTCCTTACAAGCTTTAAACATTCACCTTCAACCTTGTTTATTCTATCAATATCAAGTCATGCAAGGCCCGTTCTTTGGAGACAGAGAAGTGAAGCCTGTCTGAAATCACAGGCTCTAATTCAGGGAAGTCTCCAGTTTATTTATTCATCCCTTCATCCTTCCAGGTGGAGAACTAGCACCTTTCAGAAAACCTTGGCAGGGCCTTGGCTGCAGCATAGACATGCCATCCCTGGCTCACACTCTGCTGGAGGGGACAGGTGTCATGTGACCTGCACCCTGGTCTGGAGCTATTCAGGAGTGAGGAGAAGACAGCAGGCATGGCAAGTAGAGGCGAGAGCAGGTGCAAAGGCCTGGGGGATGCCCATCTGACTCCCATCAGGCACTCAGTGAACGGTCAGGAAGAGGGGAGGCAGGAGGAGGAGGCTGAGAGCAATCAGGGACCTATGCCAAGTCTGGGGTGCCCTGCAATGGAGCTTGAGCTATATCCAAGGGAAACAGTCAAGAAATTTTAAACACAAAAGCATCATCATACGATTTTAGGAAGCTCTGGACCCCTCCCTAGAGGTGTCTGATGAGCATCTCAGAGTTAACATGGCCAAAGCAAAGCTCTGCATTTCTCCCCTAAACCTACCCCTCCCTTAGTCTTCTCCCCCTCAGCAAATGGCATCACCATCCACCAATTTCCGACGTGAAAAATCTAGGGAGTCTCTCCTCTCACCTCCCGTCCCTTGCCCCTGCCCACTCCCGGCACCTCTTCCATCGGATCCATTCTAAAAGACAAGCCCTGAACCCACTACCTCTTCCCCATTCCTGGGCCTCCACACCAGCTACCAGCTGAATCCTCTATCCAAGTCAGCACCCTCCTGATCACACTCCCTGCTTCCACTCTTGTCCCCTCAGCCGCCAAATCCAGTGTCCACCAAGCAGCCAGAGTAAACTTTTGAAATCAGAACAGTCTTATGGTTCCTCAGCTTTGCCTGATACTCAACAATGAAACCCAGGAGGCACCACCCGGTCTGGCGCTGCCCCTTTCTGGCCTTGCCCACTTCACTACTCCCACCACACCATCTCATTTGGGTTCTGTAAACAGGAGTCAGCCCACGCCTCCAGATCCCCGATGTGCAGGCCCCTGTGTTGGGTGCTGCTGGGATTTCAAAGATGAGCAGCATGAACCCTGAGGAGTGAGCATATGGACCAGCAGTGAAGACGCTGCTTTGCCAAGGTGCCTCTAGAGACAGAAAGATCCAAGACCATCTCCTGCCTCCACCTCTTCCTCTGTCACCTCTCCCACTCTCCATATCTGTGTCTGTAAAATGGGATGGCGATAACAGCACTGACCTCGTGGGAGGGCCGTGACAGCAACCATGCGGCCAAGTGTGCCTGGAACAGTCCAGATGGCGCTTGTTATCTGAGGGTGACTGTTAAGAGCAACCCTTGTTCAGCTTCAAAAGTGTCTGATTTGGACAATAAATGACACTTTTGCCAAAGCAGCATTCTGGAAGCGCTTTGCAAACGTCAGTTCTCAGGATGGTGCTCCAGTTCTCTGTGCACACAGACTACAGGACAGATTCAAGGGCAGCGCTCCATGCATTGCCCCCAGTCGGGAAGTTTCTTAAGCTACCACTCTGGGCAGTGGTAGGAAAGAGGGACGGAGCCCTAGTCTGCCAGATGAAAAGAGAGCTGACTTTGGAATTCACCTCCTTCTCCCTTTCCAGCATGGACCATGGGCCTGGATCCCACCCAGCTGTTAGGCTGAGATGGGCAGGACAGGAATCACGGTTTAAGGAGTTGTTGCAGGTGATGCTGGACGGTCCTTTCTCTGTGTCCGAAAGCACGTGAAGGAATGGCAACCCAGTCACCCAGGAGTGGAATCAATACCGGAACAATGGATCCCTTGAAGAAGTCCAGCTGCATTGCCGACCTATGTGGCCTTTCCAAACTGTGCCGCACGGAGAGCCTGTTGCTTCATCTTTCAGCAAACAGTTATTGAGAGCCCACCGTGTCTCAGGCCTGGTGCTGGATGCTGCCACAGAGGCCACTGCCCTAGTGGAATAAAGGAAACTGGTAATTATACATTGATCTTCAATGCAGACATCTTAATGACACTTATCAGTGCTAATAGGTTTTTTTATTTTGATCTTCTGCATTTTTTATGTGAAAATATTATCCACAAATAATAATAATAATATTTATCTTCTCTTTCAATGCCTGAGAGACAGCATTTTTAAGGTATAAAAATGTATATCCTGGAACCAGATCACTTGGATTCAAATTCCAGCATTGCCACTTAGAAGCTGTGTGACTTTGATCAAGTTACTTAACCTCTCTGTGCTCCAGTTTCCTCATCTCATGTAATGAGCTTAGGACAGTGCCTGCTGCTTTATATATATTGGTGGGGTTATACTTATTGAACTTATTATAATTTCTTGCCTTATTCCATTGTCTAAAATTTCCAGAATGCTTGTAAAAAAAGGTTTCCCTGTCTTATTCCTAGCTTTCATAGGAATGCATTTATAATTTTAACATTGCATATGATGCTTCCTGCTGGTTTCTGATAAATATTCTTTTGTGTTATGAATAGAAAGGTTACTTCTATTCCAATTTCACCTAGAATTTTTATAAAGAAAAATTAATTAAATGCTTCTTAAAAATCTATTGAAATAATCATATGGTTTTTCTCCTTTAATTTACTAATGTAATGAATTATGTTGATGTTTGTCCTAATATTGAGCCTCCATTGGGTTTTTATAATTTCTTTAAACAAATAGCTTGTGTACCAAATTAAAATAACTCTCAAGTATTTATTTTTTATTATTATAAATGGGGACCTTTTTCATTGGATTTTCTGTGGGTCTCTGGGATGTAAGAATGCAATTGATTTTTTTGGCTTCATCTCGCATCCTACAAATTAGATGAATTCATTTTTTTCTCTTTAATAAGCATGTGGTGCTTTCTCTGAATTGTCTAGGCATCCAGTCTCCCCAGCTGATATTTTTGTTTCCTTCTTTCCTGTATTTTCAGATCTATTGCATTAAGCAACGAGCAAGCATATGTTGAGTGCCTACTATGTGCCAGGCACTGAGATAGGATCTGCTTCCTCTGCTACTGTTGCTGCTGCTTGGCGGGGTGGGGTGGTTGGAGTACCCCCCTCAGCTGGAATATTGAGAGCAGGAGCCTTATGAGGGAATGAATCCCAGGACGTCCCAAACCACTTACAGTCAGATCAGAATTCAAACACATTAACCCTCAGGTCAGGCTGCCTCCTGACTGATGACTCTCCCCTTCAAGGGGCACGGGTGATTAACCTTGACCTGGAAGGGGAAACCAAAGCTTGGGAATGCAGCAGTCATTTCTGGCCTGGAGGTGAAGATAGATGCCCTTACCCTGCAACCTGACCTTGAACGGTCCAGCTCTCTGCCCTTCGTTTTGTTCCTGCATCTGGGACTTGCTGGTATTAAACAGGAGTGAAAGTCCCAGTTATAGTTTGTTTCTGTTGAGCAGCATCCCGGCTCTAGGGGGCATGAGATGACACAGCAGCATGCTGCCCTCCCAGGCTCTCCCGAGTCTGTGAATGAGGCCCTCCTGCTTCCTGGGTGAATGTCACTAAAAGGCTGATGGCATCTCAGTGCCCAGTAGGCCCCCCTCACTGCCTGGCATGCCTCTTGCTGCCTTAGGTCCCACACTCTCCTGCCTATAGATTTGCTCTTGGTTTTTGAGCTAATTACTCCGTCTCATCACTGCACTGACTCTTCCCAGCATCTGACACCCCTATGAGCGTGTATCTTGTAATCTCCCTTCACCTAACACAAGTCAGCTTAATTATCTGTGTGGAACTTAGGACTCCAGCCTCCAGGCTCATACTCTGCAATTATTTCTGTGGTCTTGTCCCCTCTGGCTTCCTGCAAAGATGGCAGCTGGTGTCTTGCTGTGGAGTCCCTGGAGTTACACCCTACACAGGGTGCCTGACTGAGAAGGCAGAGGGAACTAGCTCGGTATGTGCTGTAATCTCCAAACTCCATGCTTGAGACGTCTTTTATTAATTCACACAATTGCAGTGTGGTTTGTGGCAACCTGTCTAGCATACCCTGGTGGCACCAAAGAGCTGCCCTGTCCACATCAATGACAGGCTTGGGAGCCTCCCAGGATCCTGGGAAGTCTTCAGGCTCTGCACCCTGCCCCAAGCTCTTGGCAGATTCTGTGAAGCTCAACATGTCTGAGTTTGAAGCTACTTCGGACTCAGGGAGAAGAGAGCAAATCTTTCTTGATTATTCATGCCGAGCCAGGCACTAAGCTAAGAGCTCTCCAGGCATCACTGGAAGGAGGAACTACGAGTAGCTCCATTGTATAGACAAGAAAACTCAGGCACAGAGACGTGATGTGAATTTCCAAAAGTTGCAGAGCTGGATTTTTTTTTTTTTTTTTTTTTTTTTTTTTTTTTTGAGACGGAGTCTTGTTCTGTCACCCAGGCTGGAGTGCAGTGGCATGATCTCAGCAGAGCTGGAATTTGAACCCAGTCCTTCTAACTCCAGAGTGTTGGTCTACCCATTTTCTTCTTCCCTTGAGATAGTCAGGGGATGTGATTCTTCCACTTCACAGGGGCTGCCAGCCTTGAGGACCCCAGGATGGGGCCAGTTCTGTCAGGCTTCTGGAGGCAAAACTGGGTGTCTGATCTGTGCTGGGGGCTGAAGGAGTAGGTACATCCCCTTCCTCCCATAGGCCATCAACTCCCTCATTGCCTTGGGACCTGCCGCCAGCCTCATCCACCACCTGTCTTTGTTGCCCTGGGTGATGGCAGGGAATGAGGGCGCCATCCTTTGAGTGTGAGCTTCTGGGGCTCTTACACTCAAAGCATCAGAGATGAACGTGGCAGGGGAGTGCCCAGCAGGAACCACGGGCCAGGAAGCAGCCCATCCTTAGAGGTGGCAGATCACTGGCCTGTCAAAGCCTCTATTCCCTTATCTGCAAAACGAGGGAAGTAACACTGCTGGATGGGATATTGCAGGGAGAAAATGACATCATTCTGGCAAGGGCAGGCAGATCATATCAATGCCAATAACAAGCTACTGTTTATTGAGCACTGGCTACAGACCAAACGCTGTCTAAGCACTTCACATGTATCGGCTTCTTTAATCCCCATGGCAACCCTATGGGTGGGTACTGTCATTGTCCCCATTTTACAGACGAGGAGACAGAGGCACAGAAAGGCAATCGTTTGCTCAAGATCCCATAGGATTTGAAGTGGGATTCAAACTCTCGTGATTTGACTTCTTCGTCTACACTCTCATTTAGTACCTTCTTCAAAATGTTAATTCCTCCTCCAAACTCCAGCCCCCCGACACACAGTCTGCCCAGGCAAATAAAGCCATTAGCTATAGGTGTGAGCAATCCAGTAAAAAAGCCCAGGGATTAAAGAATCTACACTGGCAAGGATAGAAGCGTCTACACTGCAATGAGGATTTTTCCTCTAGTGCTGGAGAGAAATGTGCACTTAACACCACCAAAGGAGATGCAACCAGGTTTTGGGGATTATAAATGTTCCCCTAAGCTGAGCCTCTGCCTCTCCTTCCCTTTTGTTTCTTCAGCACTCCCCACAAGAGGCTGTGTACATAGCGGAAGCCTGGCCAATGCTAGCTAACTGGACTCTGAAGGGAGACACTGCAACTCATTTCGAGCTGCCAGAATTAACCCCTCTGTACGTCTCAAAACTTTGCACAGCATAGCGGGGGCTTTGGGCAACCTGTTGGAGGTTGATTTCTGTGAGCTGGTGAAATTCTGTGGCGTGATTGATAGATTGCCTTTGTAGAAAAGCAATGCTGGGATTTTCCATTAGAACAGGGCGGCTCGCTGTTGTGGCTTTCTAGAAGGTCAGAGGGTAGGAGCTGGGAAAATGCTACCCAAGCAGACAGACAGTCTCCTTCTTGGGGCCTGGAGAGATTCATTCAATGTGTTCATTTCGTGCCTGCCGTGGTGCTTAGGAGGCAGATATTGATAAGATAATATCTGACAATTCCACACGGCGAGTTCTCCAGTGCAAGGTACTCTGGGTGAAAATCCTTCATTCCTCCAACATTCCCATGCCACTCCTTTACTTAGCAAAGAGTTACCGGGCCCCTACAGGGGTGTCAGGCCCTGTGCTAACTGCTGAGACTAAATACAGTGTTGAACGAGTTAGGCAAGTTCTCTCTGCACCCAAGGAGCTTACATACTGTTGGGATGCAGAGGGCGTAGGCCTGAACTGCTTGATAAGTGATGGAGGGGTACATAGAATGGACCCCCCGCCAAGCCAGACTCGAGTGGTCAAGGTTAGCTTCACAGGGGAAGAAAAGTATACGCTAAGGTTTGAAGAATGAGCAGAACCTCGCTGGGAGCCTGTGCAGGCCTTCTAAAATGAGAGAAAGTGTGGCACACTCACCCACATTAAACTGGATCATGCAGTTGGAGGCCAGACAGGGAGGAAGAAAGGAATGGATAGCAGCCAGAGAGGCGGGCAGGACCCAGATCAGGTATTCACCTTGGTGAGATGCTTGAACCTTACCCGGAGAACAAGGGGGGCCACCCTTCTTAAGCAGAGGAGCAGCATGGTCTCATCTGCTCGCTAGCTGTGAGGTCCTTGAACTAGGATTAGGGGAGGGTGGGAGGTGTAAGGACAGGGCAGGGGCTCCAGGTTGAGGGCAGATGCAGCCATCCAGGTGACAGCAATGGCAGCCCGAGTTAGGGGATCGGCAGTTGGGGGTGGATCATGGGCAATGGGTGGGTGGCCTGGTGCCTGCTAGACACACCACACAGTGAACAGATGGTTGAGTGAGAACATGGAGGCTGCTTCACCAGATGCAGAAGGTGAGGGAGAGGGAAAGGTGGTGTGGGCAGGGCAGTTGTACGTGTAAAAGCAGTGTGGGCATTGAGGGCGTCCTCTCTGGGCTTGCAGAGCTCAGCCGGCACAGTTAGATGGCCGCCCTGAATGACGCCCAAACCTAGTTTTGCCCCCGTGGTGTCTCTCACCCTGCTGTGCCTATAAATCTCTCTGGCTGGGGCCAGAGGAATGGCCCAGAGCCATGTAGCAAGAGAAGTTTCAGTTTTTCAAATAACACCTGCCAACAGTTGCTCTGATTCTAGATGCTAGGTTTTGCCTCCCTTTCTCCTACTGACCCACAGTTGTGGATGGGAAACCCACTGGCGCGGGTGCTGGCAACTGTTAGAAACTGCACCCTAGGCCCTGGCTCCGGACCACCTTCCCTTTGTGTGTCCTCAGCCTCATTTCCTGTTGCCAGGGGAGGCATTGGCAGGATCCGACTCTGCTGCTGGCTCTGCTATGAGGCAGGCTGCTCCCTTCCTTTCCCTGGGGAGAGAGGTGTGGACACGGAGGAGGCAGATGGGGCCCCAGTGCCCAACGTGGTCTCTGCGTCTCTGTCTCTCTCTTTCTCCTCCCCTCCCTCCTCCCTCCCCACTACCCTCCCTCCCTCCCTCCCTCTCCTGCTCTCTCTTAGTTCAATTTGTACAGGCTTTGCAGAGACCCCAGGGAATTCGCATGTGTATTGCTTTGTAAATGTTCTTATGATGCTCTCAGATGTCAGGGCTGTGTCTTCAGCATCAGTTTGGGAGTTCCTTCAGGAGCAAATGACTGCATCTCCCTCATCAGACTGGGAACCCCTGAAGCCAAGGGCTGAATAAAGAGAAATTACTAAAAACAGAGTACGTGCTTTTGCACATACAGCTGCCCCTGCCCACACCACCTTTCCTCTCTCTCACCTTCTGCATCTGGTGAAGCAGCCTCCATGTTTTCACTCAGCCATCTGTTCACTGTGCGGTGTGTCTAACACGCACCTGGCCACCCACCCATCGCCCATTGCTGTCTCTCCCTCTCTTCTTTGTGCTGTCTCATAAAGAGACATGTAATTAAAATACCTTCAGATATTATATGGCGAAAATTATAAACTAGAAAGAGGATTGCCATGTAGTTAAAGCCAGTTTGAAATCTCAGCTCTGCCATTTACTGGTTTGAACCTCTCTGGACCTCAGTTTCCTCTTGTGCTCAATGGGGATAGTAACTCCAACCTCAAAGAGCCATAAAGTTAATGTTCCCAGTCTACAAGCATTTATAAAGTGCCTACGTGCCAGGAACTATTCTAGGCACCAGGATATAATGGTGAATAAGACAAACAAGATCTCTGCTTTAGTGGCATAAGGATATAGACCATTAATTAATTAATTAGCAACAAAACATCAGACAGTGATAAGTGTGGTGTAGATAATTTCAGGTGATATGATAGAGAGTAACTGGGGGTTCTTACATCAGCAGGCCAGAAAAGAAGCCTCTGGGGAAGTGACATTGAAGCTGAGCTCTATATGACAAGGAGTAAGCCAAGCAAAGATCTGAGGGAAGAGCATGCCAGGCAGAGAGAGTATCTGTGGATGGGATGAGCGTGATCACACTGTCAAGGGATCAGGCTGTGTGCTTGGAACATACAGAGCCAAGGGAAAGGGAAACGTAAGTCAGGGAGGTGACAGGGCTATCTCACACCTGGGCTTTGTAGATTTTATTCTTAGCATAATAGGACTTAGCGGAGAGTCTTAGGTGGAGAATGACATGATCTAACTTAGGTTTCAAAAAAAATTCTCTGGCTGTTGTGCAGAGACTGGACTGTAGGGGAGTGTGCTAGTCTGGAGAGCCTACATTGTGCCCCACTAACAAAATAATCTTAATTCTCAATGGTTTGATGCAACAAAGGTTTATTTCTTGTTCACAGAAAGTTGGATGTGAGTCTGGCAAGTCTCCAGAGCTACTCTCTTTCATGAAGTGACTCAGGGATCCAGGCTCATTTTGTCTTGTAGATCCACCCTCTCAATATGCACAGTTACCATCCAAAGGGGGCACAAAACCAAGTGAGTCATGTGGATTGCTCTTATGGGCCAGTCTGGAGGTGGCTGAGGTCATTTCCACTCATTGCATCCAACCATATGGATGCAACTGTGAGGGAGGCTGAGAAAGTGTAGTTTTACTGGATGCTCAGGAAGAGGATAATGAAACAAGATTTGGGGATCATACAGCACTGTTTCTGCTAAGGACAGAAGTGTGTATATGGAGGCTCTCCCAATCTTCCTGATGAAGGGCTAAGAGGCTCTCCTAGTCTTCCTGATGAGAGATGATGGTGGCCTGCATGTGAGAAGTGGCAATGAGGATGCAGAGAAATGGACACATGTAACATTCATACAACACTTGGTACTATGCCTAAGCAGTAGGCCCCTGCTACACAATAGTTCTTATTTTAATGTTCCTTATAATTAAAACACCTTAATCTTTCTTTACAGGATGAAGTCATATTTGCCAAATGGTTTTTCTCTGATTTCATAAGGTCAATAGGCTGGAACACTCGCTGACCCAGGCTTTTTTTTTTTCTTTTTTTTTTTCTGAGATGGAGTCTCCCTCTGTCACCCAGGCTGGAGTGCAGTGGCACAATCTCGGCTTACTGCAACCTCCACCTTCTGGGTTCAGGCCATTCTCCTGCCTCAGCGTCCCAAGTAGCTGGGACTACAGGCGCCCGCCACCATGCCTGGCTAATTTTTTGTATTTTTAGTAGAGACAGAGTTTCACCGTGTTATCCAGGATGGTCTCAATCTCCTGATCTCGTTATCTGCCCACCTCGGCCTCCCAAAGTGCTGGGATTACAGGCATGAGCCACCGCGATTGGCCTGACCAAGGCTTTTTTAAAGACATGGTCATAAAACCTAGGAATGTAGTAATGGCTTTTAGAGATGCTCAAGTTTTCCTTCTGCATTTTACCAGGCAGAAAGAGTGAGTGCCTCAAAGGTGGCCATGGCCTTGCTCCAGTCACAGAGGCGGTTGACATCTAAGCAGGGGCCAGGGCCAGGGCCCAGGTCTATATGCCTCTCTATGAAGTCAAGTGATTTCTGGATTTTTTTCTCCCCCAGCAAGTCCAAGAGTACAAACAGCTGGGAAAGCCTGGGGTAGAGTTTCTCTCCTGGTCACATAGGTTAAGATTTGAGTGGAAGAGGAGGAAGGGAATCAGAGAGGACTTGGTCTTGCCCACCCAAATCTGTCTGCTGCTCTTTTTCCTTCTCCTTGTTCCTGAGAAACAATATACAGGGGCTGGGGGTACAAAGATCATGGGTTCAATTCCACCTCTGCTATTTCCTCACTGTTACATCTTGAGTTAGCTACTTAACCTCTCTGAACTTTAGATTTCCCTTTTAGAAAAGAAAGCTAATGATGCCAGCCTCGCCAGGTTGTTATGAGGGCTGAATGAGACAGTGTAGGTAACAAACCTTTAACTTAGAGCTTGAGACCTAGAAGATCCTCAACCCCGAAAGTAATTAATTGGAAGAAATGCTGAGCCTCCTCTCCTCGCCTTCCTCCTCACAAGCAGCACCCTGGGTGCTGTCCCTGTGTCACCTTGTGAAAGCTCTTCTGGAATTGGGACAATCTTAGGAACTCACTCTACCATAATGAATGAATGTGTCCCTCTTTCCCCAAGCAGGCTGCCTTTCCCAGCATCTCCATCCAATGTGCAGGGTCTACCCAGCCTCGTGTTTCTCTGCTGTAAGATACACTGTGCATCCTTGGCACCTTGCCCAGAGGGCCAGGAGGCCCTCAGTAAACCCAGACTTTCCTGAGTCATCTGATGGGCTGCACTGTTTCCTGGCACCCTAATGTCCTTAAATGAGCTTCTGTTGTTTGCCTTGAATCAAATTCACTGGGAGCAGGGGAACCAATGCACACCAATGAGGACTGGGCCAGGTCCCAGGATTCTGGCCACAGCCTGTCAGCCTCGCAGAAGTTGCATGGACCCCTTCGTTGCTCCTTGGTCCTGCCCAGGGAACCCCCAGGTTGGATCCTGCCAGTCCCTGGGATACAGCATGGCTTTCAGAAGTAGCTCAATAAAGAGAATTTTAAAACCTTTTAATGCTTGGCAGGGAATCTGTCCTTTGCCAAAGCACCAATTAAAGGGCCAGGCCAGTTCAACATGACTTTATTACTAGCATTTTATCTGGAAGAGGAGGGACGGGGGGAGGTAGCATTTTATCTGGAAGAGGAGGCAATGAAGCCTCTGGGACACCCCTTCTCTGCTTCCTCTGCCAGGGACAACCCTGCACAGTCACTGGGCGCCTGCTTCCTAGAAGGCTCCAAAGAGAAGCCAAAGGAGAGAAATGAAATAATGGAGTGAGGTTACTCAAAGAAGCCTTTCTGAAACAGCAGATTTTAAGCTGGGCTTTGAAAGGTGGATCAAGTCAGGGGAACGTGGAAAGAAAGCAGGGGCTTCTCAGGCGGGAGATTCTGCAGCAGCAAAGGCGAGGCTGAAGGACTAATCCTCAGTGCTGACTGGACACCTTCGTTGTCTTGGGAACTGCACTAAGCATTTTAGACATGATCTCTAATCTTTCAAACCGCCCTGGGACACGGGCTCTATTATTATCACCATTTTGTAGATGTAGAAGCTGAGACTTAGGTGCTTCTCCCCAGTTCCTGCTTGTAGTAAGTGCTGGAGCCTGAACTAGGCCCAGGCAGAGGATTCCAGTGCTTCCGCTCTTAACTCCAGGCTGAGAAGTGAGAGATGAGGTGGGGAGGGCTCAGGCGGATGTGAAGTGGAGAGAGTTTGTCATTCCTTGAAGTCCAGAGGCCCCCATTTCCCGCTTTTTGAGCCATTCACTGGATCTAGACCTCTGTCTGAATACAGTAAATGGCTCAAAAACCTAACCCTAACCCTAACCCTAACCCTAACCCTAACCCTAACCTTACCTAGTTCCATCCACACATTCATTGGATCTAGACATCTTTAACCCTAACCCTAGAGTTAGATTCAAAAACATAGTCCTAACCCTAACCCTAACCTTATTTAGTTCTACCCACTCGTTCACTGGATCTTGACCTCCTGCCTGAACTGGTCCCTGGGCCCCAGTCCCTTTTATCAACTGTCTTCATCCTTTCTAGTCTAGTAGGTGCCATTGAAAGTCATTGCTCCCAAAGGGGTATCTATCTGTCAGGTGGCCTTCTCAGGTTGTGGCTGATGGACTTGAAATTTCTCATCAACCACTAAATAGGCTGTTACCTGTGCCACTCCTGGACATAGGCTGTCCAAGTCAAGTGTCTGGTGGCTCTGTCCCACTTCTGGAATCTTCCAGAAACTTTGTCAATGCCTAGAGCCTATAAGAGTGTGGTGATCATTCAGTTGTTTGCCCATTCTTCCATTCATCCATCCGTCCATCCATCCATCCATCCATTCATCCATCCATCCAGCCAGCCAGCCAGCCAGTCAGCCAGCCAGCACTTATTTTGAGTCAGTGACCTTGTCCTTCTTACACTGGGCCCTCAGCACTGTGGGCTGGGACTATCTGGAGAATGAAGGACTTAGTTCACACAGCCCATCTGCCTTCAGGCTTTGTCAAGGGATAGGTGCTCTGAAACCACAAGGTGAAATACACTGACCCCAGCGAAAGTGACAGGTTTGGCCCTGCCCAGATCTTGTCTTCCAGTCTCCAGCCCCTTCCTCTGCAGGGACATGCATGAAGAAGTGTCCCAGCACCTGGATTACAGAGTGAGAAACTGAGGCTTGGAGAAGGGTCTAAGCCTGCCTCAAGAGCATGGCAATCTAAAGCCCAACTCCACTCTGCACTCCCCTGGGTACCTGCTCAGTACTCACCCACCTTGATGCCCCTGCTGGGCTTGTGGGGGCTTTCTCTCATCCAAGCAGGATGGTTTTTGTCAAACCCAATATTGCTCATGGTCTTGTGCAAAAGTCATATGTCCTCTGCCTGTTGCAGTGCTGTGATTGGGACAGACATGGACACATCCTCATAGGACACACAGATGACAAAATAAAGACTCAAATCCCTTCTACTGATTCTGCCATCATGCCCCTAACTTCCTCGTTCCCTCACTTCTCATGACCTTCCCTTTCTCCCACATTCCTCACTCTCATTTCTTTGGCTCTGTTCATCTCTGTTCTAAATCATTCCCTCTTTCTTTCCCTACAACTCCCTCTCAATTATACCCTGTGTTCCTCTCTTCCTCTCTGCATCTTACACCTGCTCACACACATTGAGAGTCATCCTCAACCCCCCTCCCTACTGTTTCCCCATACGCAGGTCATCTTGCTCCAAGTCTTGTCAATTCCACTTCCTAAATCTCTCTCCAATGTGCCTGCTCCTCCCCTCCCTCCTGAGGTCCTGCATGCTGTTCCAGTCTACCATCATCTTAGTCTGAATGACTGTCACCTCCCCACTTGCCCAGGGGTGCAGGCTTGTGCAGCCCCAGTCCATTCTCCACACTGTAGCTAGAGGGAACTTTCAAGATGCACATCTGATGCTGTCATTTCGTGGCATAAAGCCCTGCAGCAGCTTGCCATTGGCCTCAGGATGGAGTGCAGCTCTGTTCCACATCCTAAAAGGCATTACAGGATCTGGCCCCTGCCCACCCTGCACCCTGTCCTTCATCAGCCCCAACCCTCCCACCTGATGGTCTAGCCATGCAATGGGGCTTCTTTCTATTCATTAAATAAGGCATGCCCTCCCTGACCTCTGGGCCTTGCCTGCTGTTTCCTTTCCTGGAACATACCCTGCCCTCTGACTAGGGTAATTCCTAATTCCGCTTTAGCCTGGAAATCTTTTCTCAACTGCCAAGTCTGGGTGAGATGCTTCTGCACTGAGACGCCACTGCACTGCAATGGTTCCCTGTGATTCCTAAATTACAGCATTTATTAAAGTGAATTCTAACTGCCTGTTTAATTGTCTACTTTCACTGCTGGAGCCACAAGGGCTTAGGGTACAATAGGCTTCCAGTTTCCCAAAGAAAGCATCCAGCTGGTTCCCCAGCATTTGGTTTCAGGTTACCCAGGGAGCCGGCTCCCAGGGCTAGCTCTGAGAGCTGTCCGTGGTGCTGATAGCTCCCGTGTTTCAGCAAGGGGCAGCCTCACTCAGAAAACACCCTGGCAGTGCCCTGTGGGCTTCTCCTGGATGTTTCCCACGAGGGAGGGAAAGGCGTTGGTCTGACCTTCTGAATCCACGATCTGCCCTGCCCTGTGGATCAGAGCCTGCTGGTTTGTGGAGGTTCACTGGGAAGGCTTTGAGCTGCTGCTGTTACCCCCGGTACCACATTTGCCTCTCAGCATCTGGCCATATTTCTGAGACAGGGGAGGAGACATTCCAGCTGCAAATAATTTAATAAAGACTTTTCCATCCACTAGCCTAATCCCCTCTTCCTCCATCTTTTAGTACCAGGGACATGGAGACCAGGACTCCTTTACTAAAACCCGGGCCCAGTTGCTGGCAGGCGGACCCTCTCTAGCCAACTTCTTTGCTCCACATCATTCCGGGAATTGTCTGACTCTCTACGTAGCTCACCCATCTCAGTTTCCTCCTCTTTTTCTCTCAAACCCAGCCCTCTTGGTAATATTGGATTAGCCCACTTTCTTGAAAGCTGATTTTCTATTTGCATAATCCTTCCCTCTCAGAGTTGCTAGGGCCTCCGTGATAAGCTGGTGGGCTAGGGCAGTCAAGCAAATTATACTCTTTATTCTGAACAGCCGTTGAAAGTGAGGGAAATTATTTTTTAAAGAAAACACATGCTTTATTTTCATCTCCACATTCCTTTTGACCAGGAGTTTCATTCCAGTGTTGACTGCACTAGCCTATGTCTCCTGGAATACACAGATCTTTATTTTACCAAACTACAGCAGGCAGAATGGAAGTCAGACCTATGGAAGGACTTCTTGATATTAATAGTGAAGAGAATGCATATGAAAGCCCCTTGTAATGGCAATACATTATGCTTTATATATATAAAACATATTTCCACCTGTCATCTAATTTTTTCCCCATCCAAAACTATAGACAACTGGATAGGCACTTTCCCCACATTATAGTGGAAGCTACAGAGGCTCAGAGAGACCATAGGTCAAGTCTTGGCTGGAGTGGAAACTGGAGCTGCTGATTAGAGTTTCTAGGATGCCTGATACACTGAGCTCAATTCTGGCCTACAAACACTTCGCAGCTACCCACTGTGTGGCAGAGGCACCAAGCTACAGCCACAGAAAGGCTTGGGTACAGTGAATTTTTACCGCATGCCTACTGTGCATCAGGTTCAGACCTTACAACCTGGAGGGATTGAGCCCAGAGCACAGACATCTACAAAAAGGAGGCTGGAAGAATAGTCAAGACGAAGGCATCCCTTTCCTTAAGGCCTCTTCTCTCTGTCCAGTACTGGACAAAGGGTAGAGGACATAGGAAACTTCTCCCTCCTCCTCATGAACCCTTCAGCTGAAGTCTTCTGAGGGCCCTGTGGGTGAGGGGCCCCTGCTGCATCTCCCACTCGCTTAAAAGTGAGTGATGCTCTTCGTTAAGCTGAGGCAGGGCTGCTGGCTGCTGAGTTATATTTATACCATTTGTAAATCATCCTGTCAGACCCTCCTGAGAAACCCAGGCACCACTGTGCAGGAGGTAGCAGCCTCTGTAAACCCAGGCACCACTGGGCAGGAAGTAGCAGCCTCTGTTGGCTTCTTCAGTTCCTTTAGGACAATCGCGCTCCCTGACGCTCCCCAAGTTTTTTGCCGCTTAAGGTGACCCACCAAGGACACACGAGCAAAGACAGAAGAGATGGGAGAGGGAAAGGGGACCCCTTCTTTGCATTGGGTTTTGTTGCTCTCTCCAAGATCTCTTCTAGGGAGTGTTTGGGGGTTAAAGGGACTTCTCTCTACCACCCTGCCTACTTCTCTTCTCTTCTCTCTCTAGACTGATTAAGGAGCAGAAAGTCCCAGAGGCAAGAGAAGGGACTCAGTAACCACCAATGGTAAGGTGGACCCTGTAGCCTTTGGGGCTCCAGCAACCTTGACCTTGGCAGTTGGTGCTTTTAGCAAAGCCAGGCAGGATGGTAGAAGGAGGACTGGATTGGGAGTCAGGAAACCTGGGTTTTAGTCTTGATTTTTGTCATAAGTACACTGTTTGAGCTTGGGCATGTCTAAGCTTCAGCTTCCTCGTGTGTGAAATCTCCTCTTCCCCTATGTAAGAATGTTTAAGGAGAGAATCCTTCCATAGGGTGGAGGCATGATACAGTGAAGAGCTTAGACTTGCATTCAAAGTCTGGTCCTTGCATTTTCCAGCTGTGTAACCGTGAGCTGTTTGCTTCACTTTATTGAGACTCAGTTTCCTCATCCATAAAATGGGAAGATACTTCCTTCCATGTGATCTTGTGAGAACAGAATGCACAGCAAAGCTGAGTTTCTGACACAAGGCTTAGCAACTAGTAAGTGTGCAAAAGTGCTCATCTCTCCTCTTCCCCCAAATCCAGTTTCCAGACATGCTTTCTGCAACTGGATCTGAAAGAGTAACCAGGTTTTGGTGCTCATCAGAGTTTCATGGTGGACAGAACCAGGCAAGAGGCCAGGTCCAGCCCCTTTTTCCCTCCCTCTCCCCTTGGCCTCTGCTGGGGCCCTTTTGAAAGCAGGCAAAACACGAACATGCATTGAAAGAAAGTAAGTGGATTTGGCCACTGGGCCTTTAGGTAAATAAATAAAAGAGTAAAAGGAGAAAGATTACTCTTAGGTTGGGTGCCTGCCACATCCCCTTGAGGTTGGGCCACATGGCTGATGCCAGTTTATGAGAGAAATCTTAGCTGGAACTTTGGGGCCAGGCCAGCTTGGGTTTGCATCTTGATTCTCCCTTTGGGCATTTTTCTAGTGCTGAATGGGGCCACTCTAAGTCTCAATTTTTCCATCTGTAAAATGAGGAGATCCATACCCATCTCACAATGGTCACGACTAGAAAGAAAGTCACCATGAACTCATAGTGGACAGCAGGTGCTCAGTACAGGCTAGTACTCCACCCTGTCCCAGAATCATGGAACAAATCAAGGTCATTCATTTTAACTGTAGAGGATAAAGAAGAGGTCTGAAAAAGCCCACTGGGTTTGGCCCCCATGAAGCTCCTGTTGGAAGGAAGTCCACCTATAAACGCCTTTCTTCCATTCTTTACCTCCCCAGCACCTCTTGCATTCTAGTCTTCACTCTTGCCTCTTCACGGAGACTTTTCTCCTTACATTTTATATAAAGAAGAGAGAGACAAAAGTGTGAGGGATGAGGCACAAGGAGAAAGCATGTGTGAGTGTGTGTGTGTGCACACATAGGATGAGGAGTTGTACACACGTGTGTAGGCTGCAGAGAAGGAGCCAGTGGGTGGAGAGAGCTTGTAGGTGCAGTGATGGAAAGTCAATGAAGAAATGAGGCCCCAGCATGTGTAGGCAAAGGTGGGCTTGGGAACTCAAGTGAAGGGCTCACGATAGAAAGGAGCATGAGTTCTTGGACAGTAGGGGCACAATGGTGTTCTGGAGATGTGTGTGTGGTGACAGACAAACCTGGGTTAAAACTCCAGCTCTATAACTTGCTAGATGTGTGGCATTAGTCATGTCCTTTCATCTCTCTTGAGTCTCAGCTTTCTCCCTTCTTGAATGGGTACAAGAAAGACCACCTCATCAGTTTGGAGAGGCGGTAGATTTCAGTAAAGACTAGCATGGTGCTTGGCACTTGGAAGATTCTTAACAAATGTTGGCTTCCTTTCCTCCTCACTGCGGGAGAAGCACACAGAGGTTGAGTGAAGATGTGGAGAGAGGCAGACAGGAGGGACATTGAGCATGGTCTGAGAAGAGTGAAAGCCCAATGTCTGTTGAGGGAAGGGGCGGGCCGGTCCAGAGGCCAAGGCCAGCCAAGAAGCAAGAGGCCCGGAGATGGTGGCAGGAGAGCTTTGCCTTATCCTTGTGCTGCAGGGTGGGGGAGCCCCAAAATTGGACCTTAGCCCTGGAGGGTTCTTGGCTTCACCAGGAACAATTCAGAGGTAAGCTGATCGTGTTAGACAGCGACTTGTATTGAAGCAGCAGTGCCCAGCAGCAGCTAAGGATTTGCTCCTTGCAGAGCAGGGCTACCCCACAGGCAGTGCACCCAGAGTCATAGCTCAGAGGCAGTTGCACACTCCTATTTAGACCCACTTTTCATTACATGCAAATTAAGGTGTGAATTATGTGGCCATTTCTAGAAAAAGGGTGGTGACTTCTGGGTCATCAGGTCGTTGCCGTGGAAGGAGGCAGTAACTTCTGAGTGTTGGCATGGCAATGGTAAACTGACATGGTACATTGATGGGCATGTCTTACAGAAAGTTCCTTCCATCCAGTCCCTGTTTTAGCTAGTCCTCAGTTTGGTCCAGCATCCAAGCCCTGCCTCTGGAGTCAAGTCCCACCTCCTACTTCATTTGGAACTTTTGTACAGTTGCCATAGGAATCCATCCTGTTCTTGGCTAGTGGGGGCCTTGTCCATGTGGAGGTGATGGGGGCCACCTACCTGAGGGGAGGTATGCAGAGTGAGGGAGCAGCAGATGGAGCCTACGTGAAAAGATGGGGGGGGGGGCATCGCTTTGCCTCAAGGTCCTATCTCTTGTATTCTGATTCAAATGGAGCCTGGGACTGCTGGAGCACCCAGCTGGGGACCCCAGGCCAACATAGCTCTCTGTTCCTCCTCCCACTTAAGCCAGGCCAAGCAGCTCTGGCTGCACCTGCTTCAGGAGGATGCTTGCAGCAACTAAATGAGAAGATGCATGGGAAGCCCTTAACACACTGGCTGGCCTATAGAATGTTTTCCAGAAATGTCATGCAAGAAGATGGAAGAGGAGAAAGAGAAGAAAAGCCAGTCAGGGGTCTTAGGTCTTGGCCCTCTGGGCCAGAACAGAAGGACCTAGTACCTCTCAGGACTCACCCTCACCGTCAGCATCCAGAATGTCTCCCCACCTTAGCCTTGAAGATGCCAAAGGAAGTGGAGGGACTTGGGTTTGTCCTAGGCAGGGTTTCCCCTGAAGCCCGCCCTCCACCCGCCGCACCCCTCAGGCAAAGATTTGAGTACAAATCATTTATTTTGGAGGTGATGTCAGGAAGTATTGTCAGGGGCATGTGGACGTGAACCAGCAAAGGGAAGAAAGCCAGTGAAGCTGTACCATTGGGCAGGTGGGGCATGAGGCTCAGCTTCATCGGGGAGCTCTGGGAGGTGGAGTAGAATGGAGTTGCTAAATCTCCAATGTGTGTAAGAATCACCTGAAGAGGTTTCTAAAAGCTTCCAGAGCCCAACCTCCAGAGATTCTGATTCAGCAGGTCTGTGGCGGGGCTAATAATTTGCATATAACAAACTCCCAGGTGCTACTGATGCTTCCAAATTGGGGACTGTACTTTGAATAGCAGTGTAGACTACACCTCTGGGTTAACCCCCAGCCCACAAAGGGATGGGGAAGCTGGAGCATTTATCCACCCACTCCCCGTCTGTCCTTGTTGAGGGGCTGCTTCTGGGGGTATGAAATCTGGAGATTCTGGCAGCCAGATAAAGAACCTGAGGCAGAGGGTGCAGTGGATGGCAGCAAGTAGACCTGTGAGGAGGGATGGGATGAACACCGTGGCATCTGCTGCAAGCTCAGAGGGTCCGGTTTTGAATCCTGGCCCTGTCATCTATAATTTGTGGGATTTAGGTAAAGTCTATAATCTCTCTAAGCCTCAGTTTCCTCACTGAAAAAATGGGGATAATTCCAACATTGGTGTCATTACGGAGATGTAATGAGATTAATCTGGTGCGAGTGCCCGGCACATAGTAGATGCACCATAATTGTTTATTGCATCTGTAGCAGCGCTGTTCCAGAATTGGGATGAGAGAGATCTGGTTCCTGGAGAGAGCTGGAGGTTGCAGGCCGGCACAAGCCCTGCATGAGTCCATGTCTGCTTGGATCCTCGTTGCCTTGATAAGTAAATAATAAATTGAAAGAGATTCTTCCTGGGTGCTAAGAACCAATTCCTTTCCATCTGCAGCCATCCAGAGGCAAGCTTTACTAGAGATCCGGCCTCACGGGGCTGCCTGCAACCTGGCATGTTTCCCAAGGGGCTGGTGAGGGAAGTCTGCATTTCCAGGGGTGGTCGGCAACTGCAACTGCACACTGAATGCTGTGGGAATGGAATGCATCGACCACCTCCCCCTCCCCATCCCAGGGTAGCTCCCAGCCCTTTCTTTTCCCTCCCTTCCTTGAGTATCTGTAGGATGGCGTAAAAGGAAGCATTCTAGGACATCTGCAGGATGGGGCGATTGGCACCTTCAAGACAAAATCAAGAATTTCGGGTGGTAGAAGGTCGTGCAGAGAAGAGGAGGTCGACGGTGAAAAATACGGAGGGCCGCTTGGGGAAATAAAAGAACAACAGCTCAGAGAGTTAACCACATCACACTGAGTTCTTCTTGTTTGTAATAGCACTGGGGATTTGGATGTAGCATGTTACTCAGAGCCAGTTTCGGGAAGGACTCTTTCTGCCTGGGAGCCGTTTGGCTTTCTCAACCTACTTGCATCACTGTTCGTGAAATGACAGTGGGGTGAGTCTGAGCAAAGGGAAGAAAGAGTGTGGGGGTCTTCCAGCCCCACCCCCACCTCTACTAGGCACCCGCTCAGCACCATTGCAGTGTGATGGGTCCGGTTTTGGACCGGGCAAATGCACGTCTGAGTTTCAGGTTCATGTCTGCCTCTCACTCGCTGTCGGATCTTGGGACTCCAGATTTTATTTGCGATGTGAATCTATTCGATTATCTCTGGGGTTCTTTTTGCTGACAGCTTCCGGATCTTAATTTTGGAGAGGTCTCTCAGAACCAAACACTTCTCCAGCCAAGCAGGTTTAGGGAGAACCTAGAGCAACCTTCTCAGAAGATATGGCAGCATCACCCAGAGCGCTTGCGAAGAGTGCAGATTCCCGGTCCCACTGGGGCCCTGCAGAGTCAGACACTCTTCCTGCAAAACCCAGAAATTTTCATCTTTCACTGCATACTCATCCCCCGTGACTCTCACACATATTGCATTTTGAAAACTCCTGTCTAAAAAACAGGAAAATTTTATCATCTTCCTTCTCTTCTGTAACCAGTTAAACAAAGCCACCCAGCCGGGCCAGGTCAGCTGATGCTGGTGCGTTTAATATCTAAGTGGAAGCAACAACTCATCAAAAGGAACAGTTTACAATTGCCTGGGATAAAACTATTTTCTTTTCAATCTTCCCTGGAAAGTGACAGATAATAACCAGCCTGGAGATTGTAATATTATTAGGGCCAAAAATAAAATAAAACCCCTTAACTGCTTCCTCTTACAGAGAGAAGCCAAATAGTTCTTCAACTCATTTAAATAAAGTGATTGTTTTCCTTGCTCATTATCTTAAATTCCCAGGAGCCTGCAGTCCCCTCCTTCCGTAGGAGGGGATGGCCCTATTTTCCCCTCTCTCATCATTTGTCATTTCACAAGAATCCCGTTAAGACCAGCAGCAAGAAACCACGCATTTATGAACTGCTTTTAGCATGCTTACTTCCTGCCCAGCTCCCACCCCTTAAATTAAATGAGATAATACATCGGAGGCATATAGAACAACTCCTGGCATAGAGTAAGTCCCCAACTCATGTTTATTGTCATTATTAATGACATTTGAACACCATGATTCTGGTCTCACCAAGATAGCCTGTGCCTTCAGACAAGTCATAGCACACTGAGCCTTAGTTTTTCCAGTGGTGAAATGGGGAGAGAACACATGGACAGAGGGAGCCCAGAGCAGGGATTATTATGCTAGGATCTCATTACAGGAGGACATGAGGGCAGACAGCCCCTAAGCAAAGGGGTTAGAGTTCTTAAGGCCTTGTTATTTCCTTAACATACCTACAGAACATACAGGAGCTATGTCCGCCCCCAGACCTCTTGGTGCAAACGTAGCTGAAGGAATCATTGAGTTTGACCTAAACCTCTGTCCTTCTGGGCACTTCATTCCAGATGATTCTCTGAGGACAATTTACCTCCTCTATGCTCTGTCTCCTCTTATCAGTGTGGTGACTTAGATGGCTCCCGTAACCTTGACAACCCTACCTTTCCCTTCTCTACCAAATGAAGAAGACAGGGCCTGCTTTGCAGGGCCATGGTGAATATTCCAACCAGCTTAGGCTCAGGGCCACCACATGGCACTACCCCACAAATGGCAGCTATTACAGTGGTTATGAGCATGATGTCACAATTCTGGCTCTTTTCACAAGCCTGCAACCCCTTCCCTGCAACCCAGAAATCCAAAAAACTCTGATAAATGAAAGATTTATTTTATTTTATTTTTTCCAATTCATTGGATGAGAAAACTGAACCTGATCTGAACTGACTTGAACTGACTTGGTGGCAAAACCCAGCCTAGTTCGATGGGAGGATATTTATGGTATTTGTTCTTCTCACTTAGTATCACCATCCAAATGCATCACTGCAGAAATATTAATGTGGGTGATTACATAGTGATTCTTTGAACCCCAGTTGTGTTGTGTGATATATTGTACATGCCCTATATCACCTTTCAGAAGTAGGGTTCAGCCTGAGCTCTGGGACACATCTGGCTTCAAGGATACGGGATGGTGGTTGTTGGACTAGTATTAATGTCAGGCAAAGATTCTCACCTCTGAGTGTCCTCTGGGCATTCCTCCTGCAAGCTTTCATTCTTGGAAAATTGTTGTTCATGCAGCTGCCTCCTCATTCACCCCTGTGCATAAATCCATCTCAAACCCATCCACCTGGGTACACCTGTGTGCGCGCGCACACACACACACACACACACACCAGCATCCCTGCACCTTTGGGGAGCCCCTTTCTTGGAGTGCTCAGTCTCCATCCTATCGCACTGCCCACCTGCCCCTACACCAGTCTGGTTTCCAGGCCAACGCCTGTGCCCATCAGGCCACTAGAAGGGACAACGTCCTCCCTGCCTGATGTCCACATGCTTGCCTTCCCCCATGTGGTGCTGCTGGCTGAATTCTCTGCTCTTCATGCCAATTTTTGGCACCAGAGCCACACAGCCGGGATCTCAAAACAGAAAGCATGCGTTTCCCAGGCAAGCCTGCTCTTTCCTTAAGCTCGCAGCCTGAGGAGCGGGCGAAGTGCAGCCAATGGGCTCTGTCCCAGCACCTGGGCCTTCCATTGGCATTTTCTC
This sequence comes from Chlorocebus sabaeus, assembly GCF_047675955.1. Classification (NCBI taxonomy): domain Eukaryota; kingdom Metazoa; phylum Chordata; class Mammalia; order Primates; family Cercopithecidae; genus Chlorocebus; species Chlorocebus sabaeus. The sequence continues at coordinate 118,782,500 of NC_132923.1, read as the reverse complement.
CAGCAGGTTTTCCTCCTGAGTCATAGAGATTAAGAGCTTGGAGGTGCCCACTGAGGGAGAGGCTTTTAGGGATTTAATGCAGGCATGATAAAGCCAGGAGACAGGGGCAAGGGGTTCTTTTCTATCAGACTGTGCAGATGAGGTGGGAATGTCCCAGAAGTTTACGCTGCAGGCTCTGGAATAGCAATATTATTATGAATAATATTGATGGATCACTTTCTATGCTTCAGGCTCTGCGTTGAGTACCTTACATGAACTATCTCATTCAATCTTCACAACACCCTAGGAGGTAGCTTCCATTATTATTCTCACTTTATAGGAGAGGAGACTGAGGGTCAGAGAGGCTAGGTAACATTCCAGGCCACACAGCCAGTACATGGCAGAGCCAGGAGCTGATCACAGGCAGTTAGATTCAAGAGCCCACATTCTTGACCATATGTGTATCTGTGATCTATTACCATGCAAATGCTGTGTAATACATGGACATAGAGCCTCAGTGGTGTACAACAATAGGCACTGTTTTGCTCACATTTGGGTGGATGAGCTAGGTAACTGTGCACACTCCTATGTCTGAGGGTACCTGACCATTGGCTGACCCAGGCTGTCCTCGCTGGGACAACAGGAGTGACCAACTCTGTCCCATGTGTCTCCCATCCTCCAGTGGGCTGGCCCAGCATGTACTCATGGCAGTGGCCCAAGGACATAAGTGGAAACTTGCTGGGCCTCCAGAGGCCATGCACTGTCACTCATGCACTGTGGCCTCCCTGTTGGCCAGAGCATATCGCATGGCCAGCCCAGGTCCAAGGAGCAGAGAAACAGATGCTGCCTTTTTAGTGAGAAACCCTGAGTGTGGACCCAAGAAGGGATGAAAATGGGAACCATTTTGCAATTCACTACGTGACACAGGGGACTTCACAGCCACAGTGTGCACCTATGTCCTCCTGGGAGACAAGAGGGACCACCTGTCAGTCTCATGACCCTGGATTCCACCGCTGTGAGCTCCCAATCAAACTGAAAGGGAGACCCAGCTAATGGGGTCAACACTCTCTGCTTTCACGAACTTCCAGGACTAATAAGGGAGATGACACTTGACCTCCAGGAGAGGCCAGCATGATGGAGGAGACTAGGTCTCCGCCCTTGGAGAGCCCATGGCCCCTGGCTGTGGAAAGCTGTATGTATGTAACTCAGGCTCAGAGTGTTCCCAGTAGGACAGGGTAAGCACTGACCTCACTCTAATGGGAATGGATTGTCTAATGGGGGAGGCAGGACACGGATATAAGCAGAAAATAAATGTCATTGTGCACTAAGGACTAGCTGATTTGGGGAGATACAGGAAGAACTTATTCGGGAGAGTCAATCTGGGTGGGCATTTTGGAGGTTGTGAGTTTTGGCCACAGTTAAGGAAGCAGGAGCAGCTCTCAGCTGGACGAGGATTAGAAGGTGAGGATCAGGGTGCTCGGGAAAACAGGATGTGGGGAGCTCACTTTCCAGTTCCTTGGCCGTTGGTGGAGACTCTTCTCTACCCTGCCCTGGCCTCCCACTTAGGTCTACTCTCTGGGAATATTCTAGATTCTCCACAGCAGCCACTATGGAAAAGGACATTTCTAGGCTCAGAGGGAGAGTGGAAAGAGGTTTGGAGAAAGGTCTCAGGCCCCTTTGAGAAGCTTGGAAAAAGGGGAGGATGGAGGAAAGGGGAGGAGAGGGTAGCTCTGCGGCTGGACCTGGGACTTTCCCAGACACTGAGTTCTCAGATCATGGGCCCCAGGTGGAGGCTGCATTCCTTGGACCACGCCTGGGTCCACCATCAGAGTTGGAGGAGCTCATTCTGTAGCCTGTGTCTTCCAGAACAGGCCTCTAGGAGAGATGGAACTGCAGCCTGCAGGCCAACTCTGGCCCACCACCTGTTTCGTAAATAAGATTCTGTTTGAACACAGCCATGCTCATTCACTCGATATTGTCTACAATAACAGGCTGAGGAGTGGCAACCTAGAACATTTGGCCAGTAAAGTTTAAAATAGTTACTGTCCGGCTCTTTACAGAAAACATTTGCCAATCCCTACTCTATCTAGAATGAGAGCACCACTAAGGCAGGGATCTTTGTCTGTTTTATTTGCTGCTGTGTCCCCAGTGCCCAGAACTGTGCCTGGCACATAACAGATGCTTCATCAATGCATGCAGAATGCAGGAATGGATGACTTGGTCTCTCTACAAATCCTGTTTTCAGCCACACGGAGCAATATTACCCAACCTCTTTGTTTTAATCTACTTCGACTGATTTTTTTTTTTTTTTTTTTTTTTTTTTTTTTTTTTTTTTTGAGACGGAGTCTCACTCTGTCACCCAGGCTGGAGTGCAGTGGCCGGATCCCAGCTCACTGCAAGCTCCACCTCCCGGGTTTACGCCATTCTCCTGCCTCAGCCTCCCGAGTAGCTGGGACTACATATGCCCACCACCATGCCCGGCTAGTTTTTTGTATGTTTTTTAGTAGAGATGGGGTTTCACCGTGTTAGCCAGGATGGTCTCAATCTCCTGACCTTGTGATCCGCCCGTCTCGGCCTCCCAGAGTGCTGGGATTACAGACTTGAGCCACTGCGCCCGGCCTCAACTGATCATTTTACAGATGGGAAAACAGAACTTAGGGAAGTCAGAGTGAGCAGCATTAGTCCTCCAGCCACCCGGCCTCAACTGATCATTTTACAGATGGGAAAACAGAACTTAGGGAAGTCAGAGTGAGCAGCATTAGTCCTCCAGCCAGTGAGTAGCAGAGCCAGCTCTGGGACATGGGACTACTGACCCACAGGGCAGGGCTCTTTCTGGACATGCTGAAATGCTCCTCAACAGTTTTTTATTTTTTTTTTTTTGAGATGGAGTCTCGCTCTGTCGCCCAGGCTGGAGTGCAGTGGCCGGATCTCAGCTCACTGCAAGCTCCGCCTCCTGGGTTCACGCCATTCTCCTGCCTCAGCCTCCCGAGTAGCTGGGACTACCGGTGCCTGCCACCTCGCCCAGCTAGTTTTTTGTATTTTTTAGTAGAGACGGGGTTTCACCGGGTTAGCCAGGATGGTCTCGATCTCCTGACCTCGTGATCCACCCGTCTCGGCCTCCCAAAGTGCTGGGATTACAGGCTTGAGCCACCGTGCCCGGCCCCTCAACAGTTTCTTACCCAAGGTAGCCTGCGCCATCAGTTCAGTGGTTTTCTCCTTTGGTGTTTGGTAAAAGATTCCCAGTTGCTATAAGTGCCTTTGGGCTGTGGCTGGGAGTGTCAGGGACTCCTGGGTCCCAGGAAATGAAGCTGAAGCCAAGATGGGTCCCAAAGACAGGTCACCAAGCTTACCTGTGATATGTCTGGAAAGACACCCAATCCCAACTCAGGTGCGCAGTGGAACCTGCAGCCGTGGGGTGCCTCGTCTCTCCTCCAGCCCTAAGGTGATCACCAATGCGCCTTGGGAGTGGGGGAAATTATTTGTCAGAACTTGCAAAACAAAAAGCCAATTCATTCCTCTGCAGATCCAGAAAGAGATGGAAGGGTAGAAGGAATCACACATGTAGTTGATCTCCCTCCTGAAGGGCTCCAGGGTTGGGGCAAGGGCTGAGAGCTGTCCCACAGGCTTATCCGGATGGAAGGCAGTCTTATGTCCCACATGTGACACCAAAAGCAGGAATCCCCTCATCCTTGTCCTCAGCAGATTCTACAAGTTGAAACACGTATAGGACAGGCCCACCTCACTCTCAGGACAGCTCCCAGGTATGTTGTATAGTAAATCCTGTGCCTATAACAATCCAGAGCAATGTTGTTCCTGAGCTGGTTCTTGATGTCCTCAGCTCCTCATCCAAACCTCTTAGTCCAGGAGCAAATGAGCTGTAAACAACCACATCACATGGGGCGTGAGAGGAGCTGCTACTGAAGGAGGAAGTGAGGCTGCAGCAGCTTTGCAGACAGAGGCCCACTGGGGATTGGGGTGGCTGCAGCCTCTGGTAGGACCCCACAGCATCTGCAAGTGAGGGAGGCTGCTGATGCTGATGAGACGGGGTGATCCAACTGGGGCAGGCCTGGGACAAGTGTGATGCCCCGAGGGGCCATTTGGGCACTTGCCTGAGGCTTTAGGGTGACTGTTCTTTCTTAGTGGATGCAGAAGGATTCAGAGAGCCTTGATCCTGTGTCATTGTGATGGACGCAACTGCTTGGGGAGGACTTCTTGGAGGAGGAGGAGGAGGAGGACAAACATCTTTGAATGAATGATACGTTTACAAGGAAAAGCTTACTGCGGACTCCCCTCAGCCAACAAGTAGGACTGAACAGAAGGTCTCTTTTTGGCCCAGAAATTCCCTAAAGTCCAGAGTCTGCACCTCCTGCTGCAGAGCTCTGTCTGGGAGCTAAATAAGAGTCAGAGCCCTGTCTCCACTATCAGTCTGATGATTCCTCAAGAGCAATAAGTATACATGTGCACCAGACCAGTGGCTCCTGGCGGGTGGGTGCTAGATACCCCCAGTCTGAAGCGCATCTCCCTCATCCCTCCAGCAGCAAGATGAGCCCTTCCTTGCTCTCTAATGGTGATCTTGTACCTTTCTTTCCCTGCAGGGTCCATTGAGAAAGAGCAGAGTCTTCCAGGAAGGCAAGGGCAGCTACTGAGTTAGGAAATGGAATTTACTGTGTGACCTTAGGCAAGTCTCTTTCCCTCTCTGGGCCTCAGTGTCCCTCAGACATAAACCCAGAGGCTTTTCCAGCATGTTAGAAGCTTCCTTATACTTCTCTCAGTTCCTGCCATGTGTCTTCTGGAGATAACCTGCTAAGGACTCTGCACCAACCACCGCCCTTCACCCTCATGCTATCTCCCTTCCTCAAGGACCCTGGGCCCCGAGGCAGAGCCAGGTGACATCTTTGCACTTACACTGGCTGACTTTACACTAGCTGTTTTGCTCCCCACTCTGCATTCACAGCATTTCTTGTGGTTGAACTACCAGTCTTGCAGGGAAGCAAAATGAAGATACCCCAACCCTACCTGCCATCCACTCACTCTCCAAAGTGCAGGGAAACAGCTCCTTTGAAGACCTCAGTTTACACAAGGGAGAGAACAATTCTGAGATTTTCTTCCCACTCTCTTGGCTCCGTCCCTTATAATGGTTTCCTTCCCAAGCCCCAGATATTCTGGGGAGGGAGAATGGGCAGCGGATGGGGGCGGCCCTGGGTGACTTATGCCCTGCAAGGTTCTGCCAACACTCGGCATCTTGTCCTGCTTCATGCCTCTCCAGGGCAGCCTCATGCAAGAGGGAGCCCATGGTGTCAGAACTCAGGGAGAGGGCACATGAGCACCAAGCTGGCACCTGGGTGAGAGGTGTCCAATACATGCGGCTTCCTTCCCTGTGCAGAGCACCTGCAGCAGGACTCTTCTTGTGTACTCAGAGCCCACCGTTAACTAGAGACCAGATTTCTGACCAAGGCCATGGAGGCGACCATGTCAGCTGCCTTGAAAACGACCTGGCTCCGTGACAATGGGCTTCCTGCCCTTCGTGCAGATCCCACCAGTGGAGGGGGTGTTCTTCAGCCTCCTTCACATCAGAGTCCATCAGAGATTCAAAAAGAAAAAGAAAACTACCCAAACTGGTGCCATTGAGGCTGTCACTCACTCTCCTCCCTACGAGCCAGCTGAATGTGTGATTTGACGCACTGGTAGCATTTCTGCAAATTACACATCATTCTCCCCACTGATGCCGCACCTTTGACTGCTGTAATATTTACCTGACCGTGCAAGTAATTTTCAGGCTTCACTTAGTGGGCCACTGAGGCATGGAAGAAAGCAGGGATGGCATTGACTTTGGACAGCAGGCCCGAGAGAAGCTAAAATGTTGTGAGAAGGTGTCCTAATAGCTCAGGCAAGCACAGAGAGACAGCTGCTCACAGGGCTATGGGCAGAGGATGGGTGTTCATGGTTCTCTATGAAGCATTGTCTCACTGCTGCTTATATGCCTCTGATGATGGGGAGCTCACCACTCACCGTAGACACACCATTCCATCTCTGAGTGCCTCTGACAGTTACTCTATTGACACTGATGGTATCTGTCATCCCGTAACTTCAACCTGTTAATGCTGTCTCTGCTTCATGGGTGATGTAGAATTAAGGTGATCAGCTCATTTTGACTTTCGCAAGCAAACCTGGCCTAGTGATCACCCCACACAGAAAAATCTATGTCTGAAAAATCCGAAAATCTTTCCTTCTCCATCTGATAGCCTACCCAAGGTACAAGGGCTGTTGCCATGATTCCTCTTGCCCTCCCTCCCCGAGGCACCCCAGGGAGGCAGGAAAGATCAACCGAGAGCATCAATGGCTGATCCTGTCTCTAGAAGGAGCAACATGGTGGATGGGCCAGACTCAGTCTTGGACTCAAACCCACCTGTGCCACTTCTCAGCTGTGCGGCCTCAGCCAAAGCCAAACCCCTCAGGGCTGTGGAAGGGTGTCAAGGAGATTCTGTATAGGAAGCCCTAAGACCATGGGTGAGTAGCTGGCATAGAGGACAGCACCTTGAGAGGCTAGGGATGGGGTGTGGCTAGTGATGGACAAACAGGGTGTCATTGAGAGTCAGGGCAGTGTGGCAATGGTCATAGCCTGAGTTCCAAGCCCACTGTATTAGTCCGTTTTCATGCTGCTGATAAAGACATACCTGAGACTGGGTAATTTATAAAGAAAAAGAGGTTTAATGGATTCACAGTTCCACGTGGTCAGGGAAGCCTCATAATCATGGCCTTACAATCATGGCAGAAGGTGAAAGGCACGTCTTCCACGGCGGCAGACAAGAGAGAATGAGAACCAAGTGAAAGGGGTTTCCCCTTATAAAACCATCATCTCTCGTGAGACTTACTCACTAACACTAGAACAGTATGGGGGACATTTTGGGAGTCCGAGACGGGCGGATCACGAGGTCAGGAGATCGAGACCATCCTGGCTAACATGGTGAAACCCCATCTCTACTAAAAAAATACAAAAAGAAAAAAAAAAAAGCCAGGCGAGGTGGCGGGCATCTGTAGTCCCAGCTACTCGGGAGGCCGAGGCAGGAGAATGGCGTAAACCTGGGAGGCGGAGCTTGCAGTGAGCTGAGATCCAACCACTGCACTCCAGCCTGGGTGACAGAGCGAGACTCCGTCTCAAAAAAAAAAAAAAAAAAAACAGTATGGGGGAAACCGTCCCCATGATTCAATTACCTCTCACCAGGTCCCTCCCACAACACGTGAGAATTATGAAAGCTACAATTCAAGATGAGATTGGGGGTGGGGCGAGGGTGGGGGGGACACAGCCAGGCCATATCATCCACTCTGCCACCTCCTGGCTACATGACCTTGGGCCAGGCACTTCGCCCGTCCAGGCTTTGGTTTCCTCATCTGTGTGGTGGGAATAAGAGCTCTACTTCCTGAGGCAGTTGGGAGGATCCAGTGAGCAGGTGCACACAGGGCACTTACCACATGACCTTAGGTGAGTTCTGAGGAAACGGTCGCACCTCCACTGTTGCCATCGCTGCTCTCCACATCATTATGTTGATGCTGCAGATCCATCACCCATGTGACTGTGACAGTCCCTTCTTCCATTTTCCAGCTTTGGAATGAGTGGCTTGGAAGAAACTGGATCTCTTAGTAGGTTGAGTGTGTCCCCTCAGCTCTTGCCAGGGGCCTGGCTGCCCTGGGGCCGTGGAGAGGGGACTTCTCAAGCCTCTCACAGTCTCACCCACTGGACAAAAGAGGCATTTTAATTCAAAGATGAACTTAACTTTAAAGATCCCTCCCCCGGAATTTTCCCCATTTGGCCTTTAACATGCATTCAGACCCCTCAGATGACAGAGACATGTGGGAGGAGACAATAAAACCACAAAAGGAATGGACAAGGGGTCCAGCCTCTGTTCACTTTATACTCAGGTGGGAGCTGGTGCCTTTCTCCATTATTGACCAGGTCTCCTTGCCCCCACTGGGCCCGCCAATCCCTTCTTCACTAGAAGCCAGATGGATCTTTTAAACACATGAATCAGATCGGTTTACTCCCCTGCTCAAGACCTTGCAGTATCTTCCCATTGCAGTGAGATGAATATTTACCCTCCTTGCACCGGCCTTTAAGACCTTATGTGATCTGATCCCAGATAGCTCTCTTAACTGAGAGCCCACTGCTGTCTACCTTGCTTACTCCACTTCTGCCATACCAACCACCTTTCTCTTCCCTCAACAAAACAAGCTTTATTCCATACCAGGGCCTTTGCAGTTGCTCTGACCTCTGCTTGGCCAAGGCTGGCCTATTCTTATCATTCAGGCTTTAGAGAAGCCTTCTCTGGCTCTTAACATAATCCCCAGGTTATTTTCTTGCCCCTCATCCCCTGTGCGTTTTTCGCTTCTTAGCAATAATCACCACCCAAAACCATCTTTCTCTTTAGATTTTGTTAATTTGGTCTCTTAGTACAATGTATACTCTCTGAGAGCAGGGTCCCTGTCTCTTATAAAGGGGCATGGCACAGAGTGATAACTACTGACTACATTATCACTTCATTCTTGCCACAACCTTGAGAAGGAGGCATCATATTCCCATTTTACTGACAAGCAGGCTGAGGCCTCCAGAAGTTAAATGAATGGGTTAAGTCACTCAGTGAATCAGTGGTAGAGCTGAAATTTAGACCCAAGATTGTCTGACTCCAAATCCTCCCTTTTTCTTTCTTCTTCTTCTTCTTTTTTTTTTTTTTTTTTTTTTTTGAGATTGAGTCTTGGTCTGTTGCCCAGGCTGTAGTACAGTGGCATGATCTCACTTCACTGCAACCTCCACCTCCCAGGTTCAAGCAGTTCTCATGCCTCAGCCTCCCCAGTAGCTAGGATTACAGGCACATGCCACCACGCCTGGCTAATTTTTGCATTTTTAGTAGAGATGGGGTTTCACCATGTTGGCCTGGTCTTGAACTCCTGACCTCAAGTGATCCACCCACCTCGGCCTCCCAAAGTGCTGGGATTACAGGCATTAGCCACCACACCAGGCCTTTTTCTTTTCTTTCCTTTTCTTTCCTTTTGTTCTTTCCTTTTCTTTCTTTCTTTTTGTCTTTCTTTACTTTTTTTTTTAACCACTCTGCCCACAAAGTCCTTGCTGTTTGGGGATAACAAGACACAACACAACCAGGTCTATAATGAAAAGCAAATGGGATTTTTTTGTTGTTGCTGTAATAACATCAAGTGTTTGTTTAAAGCCAGGCAAAGTTTTTTTTTTTAATATACTGGGTGATTTTTTTTATTGGACAGTTTCCTTATAATGGAAACCAACACTAGACTCTTGAACTTCCTCTCTCCCAAAGGAAATAAATCAGGCCTCCTGCAGATGAGGTGGGAGGGAAAACATGCTCACAGCTGTCACTGGGACCTGAGATAGGAGCTGCCCATGCTACCTCTCAGACTCTATTAGGACCCCACTGCCTAAGTCTAACTCCTGGGTGTGGCTGAAATGCACCTGGCCTGGGAGTTTGAATTCCAGCTTCACCACTAGGTCTGCTGCTCTATGTCTCATGGAAAATCACCCAGCCTCTCTGGTAAAGACACCTACCAAGTCAAAGATGAGTCAGGGGCTCACACGGTCCAATTAGAACGAAAGAATTGTAATGTATGGCAGTGCGTTTGGGTACTGGCTAACTTGTTTTTTTACCCCATTATACTAGGACTGGAGATACACAGTGTTGGGCAAAATGGTTCCAGCCCCTATCCTTCCGCAGTTTATAGCCAGATACTTTCAGGTATCTACGACAAAGGCCTGTGAAGGTTATAACCATACCTTCTTGCTCAACACTCCGGCCCTTGTGCCTATCACAAAACTAGCCTCTTGGCTTGGGCTCAGTAAGTAAATATGTGCAGGTTTCTGTCAGGTTGGGCAGAAGAGAAGAAACTGAACTCTTCCTGGAGAGATTAGGATAAGTTGTTGATCTGAGTCACAAAGAATGAGCCAGAATCAGACAGGTAGATGAGGAAAAGAGGGACTTATAATCTAGTCCAGGGGTTGCCTGACTCTGGCCCATTGGCCAAATCTGGTCCACCATCTGTTTTTGTAAATAAAGTTTTATTAGAATACAGTCATGTTCATTCATTTCCAGATTGTCTGGGGCTGTTTTCATGCTATAAGAGCAGAGTTGATTAATTGTGACAGACGCTGTGTAGCCTACAAATCCTAAAATATTCACTATCTGGCTTCTTAAAGAAAAAGTTTGCTGTCCACTAGATCTAGGCAAAGGAGTCAGGCCAAGGAAAGGCCTAGAGATCTCTTCCTTGCTTATAATTAGAATTGGCCACCTAATGACTGGGCATGGTGACTCACACTTGTAATCCCAGCACTTTGGTAGGCCGAGGTGGGTGGATCACTTGAGGTCAGGAGTTCAAGACCAGTCTGGCCAACACAGTGAAACCCCGTCTCTACTAAAAATATAAAAATTAGCTGAGTGTGGTGGCATGCACTTGTAATCCCAGCTACTGGGGAGGCTGAGGCAGGAGAATCGCTTAAGCCTGGGAGTCAGAGGTTGCAGTAAGCCAAAATCGCACCACTGCACTCCAGCCTGGGTTATAGAGTGAGATTCTGTCTTTAAAAAAAAAAAAAAAAAGTGGCCACCTACCCAAATTGTGTGGCCCAATGCAGAATGAAAACAGGGGCCTCTTTTTAAAAACCGATTACAAATTTCAAATTTCAGCAATAGAGTCTTAAGCCAACTGCAGAGCCCTTGTAGGCACAGGTCTTTATGCAGCTCTTGTAGGCTCTGGGCAGAGTTAGAAGCTGCGCTCATGCTCTTCCCTGGGAAACCACACTGGGAGTAGATCTGAGAGGCAGTCTTGACCCAGGGATCTAAGCTGGGGCTTGGCGTCTCCAATCCCCTAACCAAACCTCCAGAAAGACCAGCTCTGATCTACTCCCCAAGCCAAGGGGATGGAGAACTGGCCTTCCCGTCTCAACTCTCCCGTCCCATTCATGGAGCCTGGCTGTGATGAGAAGCAGAGGTGGGCCCAGCTCCCTCTCCCACCAGGAGTGTCTTGGTGATCAGACATGCGCCAGCCATAAGAAGACACATGGCAGTTTAATGGGACCTTCTCTCTGACAGTGCTGTTCTTCCCATGCTCACCTGGAACTGTCTGATGAGGGAGCAGTGGGGAAAGGGATCTCACTTCACCCAACTATGGGACAGCAAAATGAGAACAAGGGCTCACGGAAACCTCCCATGCTTGGTGTCTGCTCAACCCCAACCCCTTAGATTCTTGGACTAAAGTCTGTGTCATCTGTCCTTCCATTGCACATCTTCCCTAGACCCTCCATCTAGACCTGCTCCTACCTTCCCCATCCTTCTCTGTGCCTGAGGATGACCTGTACGGGTGGTTTCCATGTCTGCTAACTTCCAGTTGGGTTTGGCCAATGGGAGACACCTGCAGGAGACAGTTAGTCAGATGGAAATGTGGCCAAATATTCCCCAGCTCCTCCCAGTGGGAACCCTGGGTCCCTCCACCCAAGCTCTTGGGTGGAATTCTTCTTCAGCTGCTGCTCTCTTGGATTCAGGGAGACCCCCCACTCCTTTGCCCCCTTCCCTTTTCTCCTAAGAGTACTTCAGTCCCCACTGGTCCCTGCCCCAGTGCTGCCTCATGCCTCATTGGAATTCCTCAACTCTGCCCATATCTTTGTAAATCATCCTGGAATTAAGGTCTCCTTATTTATGATCTTTTCATGGAGCATCTGTTTCCTGCTGGACCCTACCTGACACAACATTCTTCCCCTAACCCAAATGGCTTCAGTCAAATAGAGCCTTGTAACAGTCAGATGAAGTTGCTTCCACACTTCCTGTTGCACAGGTGGGTGCTAAACAGGGCTCCTCCTTGGCAAGAAGTTGACCACTGCTCTGGCTGAGGAATTCTAATGCTTCCCCTGTTGTCCACTGGGATTACTTGGTAGTATTCAGTGGGTAACTGATCTGGTCTGCAGGGGTCAAGGCAGCTTTTCCCACCTGCAGGCATGGCTGGAAGGCTGGCTTAGCAAGGACCCCCTCCTTCTCCAGGTGATCTCTCTAATGCCACAATCAGATGTCTTAAGCAGCAGCTCAAGATGTGCTTGTTCCCAGAGCCCTGAATGAAAGCTTCCAGCCCCTAAGGCTTGGGCTTGGAAATTGGCGCACGTCTGTGATGTCCGCCAATTCCGCTGGTCAAAGCAGTCTCCAAACATATCTAGTTTCAAAGGGAGAGATCATAGACCACCCCAGCCCCCCGCCAACCCACCATCTCTCAATGCCGGAATCTCAAAGAATATGTGCCATCTTTCATCCAACATATATTCCTTCCTCTCATTATCATCACCTTCTTCATTTGCTGAGAGCTGGGGTCACGAGCCATTGTCTGGGGCCAAATCTATCCTGCAGATTGTGTTAATTTGATCTACACTGGGGTTTCTGTTTTTAATTAGATGACTTGGACCTGCATAGACTCCCTGTCTCAACACTGGTCCCACCCTTCCCACTGCCTGCCAGGGGCTCACAGCTTGGCTACCGGGGCCATCACTTGGTGGTCCTGGATTAGCAGGTGCAAGGGACAAGTTGGATGGGTCACACAAAACGACACTCATACATACAAATTATCAGGACTTTTATATAACTCAGCTCTCCCAGTCCGATTTCTGTAAATAAATGCTGGTTCAACAAATGTGTAGACCTTTTTTGAAGTCTCCAAGATGGTGTTGGGGAAAGAGCCGGGACTGAGAGACCCAGGGACCCATGTTCTTGTCACCATACTGCCTAGTGGCCTTGAAGATCGCCTGGCCTCCCTTGGCTGTTGCTTCTGCGTTGTGCAGAACCAAGAAAAGGTGTCACCCCTGCATCGTGCAGGACAACGGCTGGAGTCACCCCAAATTTGAGGCCCAGCTCCTGCCTCTTGTCTTGGGCAGATCACTCCATCACTCTGGCCTCGGTTGCCTCCTTTGAAGATTGGGGCCACAACGTGAATCCCGTGGGGCTGTTGCAAGGATGAAATACAGTGCCAGGCACAGAGCACTTGGTCCTGGCAGGCCCTCCTGTCCACTCTGATGCTCTGTGCCTGTGTGGGGCCTTTGGAGGCCAAACTCCCCTGCCCTAGGTGAGACTCACTCACCTCTGTGTCTAGCACAGGGGCTGACGCATAGTAGGTCCTCAGGGAACCCTTGTTGGATTGAACTGATCCTTTGTCAAACAAAGTAGTAGCAAGAGAAATGAAAACATGTGATTTTTTTTTTTTTAAGAAAAGGAAACTTGTCTAAGAATGTTCTTAGCAGCTTGAAGCATAGCAGAGCCCAACTGGAAACTGTCTAGGTGCCTTTTAACAAAAGAACAGCTAAACAAACGTGGTGTCTCCTTGATATGGCATACTACTCAGTGATTAAAAGGAATAAACCATGGTACACACACAGCAGGGGTGGATCTCAAAAACATGATGCTGGGAGAAAAGGGCCTTCATTGGAAACTACGTACCATATAATTTGTTGATACGAAATTCTAGAACAGGATAACATGTGAGAAACAGATCAGAATAATGATCATCTCTTGGGTGAGGTTTGGCTGGGAAGGAGCGGAGAGAATTTTCTGGAGTGACAGTAGTGTTCTGCATCCTGAGACGGGCTCAGCTTACACTGGTGCATGCATTTGCCAAAACTCAAAAAGAACACTGAGAGGTACTCTTGAGATGTGTGCAATTCATTATATGTAAATTTGACCTCAAAAGGAAAGGAATTGTAAATAAATATTGAACTCTAAATAGAGGGTTTAGGAGTAAACTGTACGGGTGTCTGCAGCTCACTTTGGAAGTCATCAAATAAATGAGGCTGTGTGGCTGCAGCGAGAAGGATGAACGGAGGGTAGGGGAAGATATGATAAAGCAAACATAGTTGCATTTATTATTTATTTATTTATTTATTTATTTATTTATTTATTTATTTATTATTTTATTTTGAGACAGAGTCTCGCTCTGTCGCCCAGGCTGGAGTGCAGTGGCACGATCTCAGCTCACTGTAACCTCTGCCTCCCAGGTGCAAGCAGTTCTCGTGCCTCAGCCTCCTGCGTAGCTGGGATTACAGGCGCCCCCACCACACCTGACTAAAGTTTGTATTTTTTAGTAGAGACAGGGTTTCACCATGTTGGTCAGGCTGATCTCAAACTCCTTCGCTCAAGCAATCTGCCTGCCTCAGCCTCCGAAAGTGCTGAGATTACAGGCACGAGCCACCGTGCCCAACCCACGTTCACATTTTAATTGTGGAAGCCAGATAATAGGTATATGGGTGTTTGCCTTAAAGTTTTTCACACTTTCCTGCATGTTGGGACATGTTCATAATCAAATGTTGGGGTAAGAAAACATGAGGCTGTAGAACTAAGCTGGGGCTTATCTCTGAGCCTCATCTATAAAATGCAGACAGCACTATCCAGACGGGGGTCCCTGGGATCAAACAAGAAGCAGTGAATAAAGAGGAGCCCATGGGGAACTGGCAGGAAGCAACTTGATTCTTCTAAGCAAGCGGGGCCCCGCCTCCTCATTTGGATGTCAGCTTACATGTGACCTTCTGAGGCTGCCACCCGCCCCCCCCCCCCCCGTCACCCATCTCTTCTAGCCATCACCCTATGTTAATGTCTGCATGGCAGTTCTCTCTAACTGATACATCTCTTCCATCTTCCTTAATTTAAGGTATCTGTCTCCTGACAGTAGAATGTGGATTCGAGGAGAAGAGGGACATTGTCTTATTCATGGCAACATCCCTGGCACATAGTAGGGACACAGTAACTCTTTGTGGAATGAAGGAAGCAATGAGTAGGGCCCACCTAAGCTCTAGCATAACCCCTGAAGTGCAGAATTCTGCCCCAGAATTTGCCTATTGCCAACGCCACCCCCATAGAACAGCAGGAAGAGAACATAGAGATCAGCCATCCCCATCCCATTTAACGGATGGGGGAGCCGAGGCCCAGAGAGGGAATGCAAACTTCCCAGCATCCACTACCAGTGAGTGGCTGAGCAGAGATGGACCCAGGTCTCCTGGCTCCCAGCTCAGTGCTCTTCCTCTCCAACTGGTTGCTGGGGCTCGTGGTAAAGTGCTGATTCCCAGGAACAGCCGGCAGATGGACAGACAGGCTTCACTGGGCTGGGCTGCCCTGATGCCATGTGTTAATTACAGCAGACAGGATATGCCAACTTAGCAATGTTTGCCAGTGCACCCGCCCCTCGTTTAGCAGGTGGGCAGGCTGGTGCAGGCCGCTGATCTGCCACGGGTCTGCCGGCGGCCGATCATGCTGACACAGGCCCAACTGTGCACAGCGCCTGCTGAGTGGGGTGGGCTCGGCAGATTGGCACGGTCAGGTCCCTCCCCGAGGACTGGCAGCCCCTTCTGACTGCATTGGTCAGCCAGACTGGTATAAGCTGGGCATCTGTCCCGTGATGAGCCCTTGCTGAACACAACCTGTCTACACAGGTGTGCCCACTGACCAGCAGCCCAGGGAGGTAACACGGGGACTGAGTGCTGAGCATGACGGGGGAAGAGATTGTAGGAGGTGTCACAAGCAGGGGACCGGGAGGAGATTGTAAGGGGTGTCACAGGCAGGGGATGTGGGCCAGAGCCTCGCACACAGGTATACAGATACTGGGATCAGATAGGACTCTGCCAAGTTCCCGCCCCTAGCACCTGCCCTGTTGACTGGTGGGATCCAAAAATCAAGTTTGCAGCCCTGAAAGAAGGGCTGGAAAAGTGGTCTCTTCTCTCTAACCCAATGCCTCTTCCCAGTTGCCACCAGTTCTACTATTCACACCGCAGCCAGGGGGATTTCTTTGATACCAGTGGAGCTGGTCACTCTCCTGTTTGAAGCCTTCAATTGTTCCCCATTTCCCTCCAACAAAATAATAGCAATAATAATATGCATTATTATTAGCATTTTACAGCTAACAGCACTCAGTTACAGCATGTGTACTATGCGAATGACACCTCCTTTTTTTTCTTGGCAGAGTCTCCCTCTGTCACCCAGCTTGGAGTGCAGTGGCGCAATCTCGGCTCACTGCAACCTCCACCTCCCAGGTTCGTTCAAGCAATTCTCCTGCCTCAGCCTCCTGAGTAGCTGGTATTACAGGTGCCCACCACCATGCCCAGCTAATTTTGTGTTTTTTTTTTTTTTTTTTTAGTAGAGACGGGGTTTCGCCATGTTGGTCAGGCTGGTCTCGAACTCCTGACCTCAGGTGATCCACCCGCCTTGGCCTCCCAAGTGAAAGACATCTCCTAAGCACTTTATAGGGAAGAACCTGATTCATCCTCCACCCTAGAAGGTGGTGCTACTGCTATCCTCGTTTTACAGGTAAGGAGACTGAGACAGGGAGATAGGAGACCTCAAATTGACTTGAACTCAGAGGTCTGACTCCGGAGCCTAACCACTACCAAACCCAGACTCCACACATGTGAGCCGTGACCCTCCCACACTAGGCGCCTCCACACAGCACCCCCAGAACTTGCCCTGAATTCCCCTCACTCTCTGTGCGATGGCAGACAGCAGCTCAGAGATGGGCCTGGGGGCTGGGGGGAGAGTGGCAGGGAGGAGAGCGGCTGCAGCTTCTTTGTGGGCCCCACACTCTCTGGCCAAGCCTTGCCTTCTTGTTGATGCCTGGGGGCCCCCATGCTCTCCTCCTGTCTGCCCCATAGACTCTGCTTCTTCCTCCAAAGCGGGGCTCAGGGTGCCCTTCTGGGCAGGGCCTGCCCTAGACCCTCCCTGGCAGAGCTCCCCGGCCCCCACGCCAGCGCCTTTTCCACTCCATGTCCCGAGCACCTGCTGCTAATGTTTCTCTCCCGACCACAACCTCCACCTCACCCATCCTGTGGACTCCCTGATGACCCCTCTGTCCACAGGCCTGGCCCGCAGGAGGTGTTTATGAATGAACAAATGAATGAATGAATGAACAGGTGAGTGAGTGAATGAATGAATGAATGAACGAACAGGTGAGTGAATGAATGAATGAATGAATGAACTGGTGAGTGGATGAATGAATGAACAGGTGAGTGAATGAATGAATGAATGAATGAATGAATGAACTGGTGAGTGAATGAATGAATGAACAGGTGAGTGAATGAATGAGAAGCTGAGGTCACTCGGGCTACAGGAATGCACACTGAGGGTGCATAGTGAAGAGTGGCTTTCGGCTGGGTGCAGTGGCTCACGCCTGTAATCCCAACATTTTGGGAGGCTAAGGTGGGTGGATCTCCTAAGGTCAGGAGTTCGAAACCAGCCTGGCCAACATAGTAAAACCCCGTCTCTACTAAAAAAATAAATAAAAACTAGCCAAGTGTGGTAGTGGGCACCTGTAATCCCAGCTACTCGGGAGGCTGAGGCAGGAGAATTGCTTGAACTCAGGAGACGGAGCTTGCAGTGAACTGACACGGTGCCACTGCACTCCAGCCTCGGCAATGGAGTGAGACTCCATCTAAAAAAAAAAAAAGAGTGGCTGTCATGGAGACACAGGTGGTTGAATAAGTCCCTCCTCCTTCCTCCTCAGCCCACTCTTTCCAGAATACAAGAGGGGAGGGTATTTGTTAAGCTGGGAAAGAGCCCCCGAGCCCCTCTCTTTAGGGGTGAGTCGTGTGACCCTGAACCCTGTCTCTAACGCTGGGATTTTCCAAGAGCATACTTGTCGGGAGGCAGGGAGGAGGCAGCAAGGAGCTGGACGTGATCACCTGGTCTGAAGGAGGAACCTGAATATCTCAGGTGCTGCAGCTGTTCAGCACTCAGTGGTGAACCTGGGCTTTCAGGGTCTGGATTCCAAGCATCTGGATTTGGGGGTGTGGTGGGAAGAGGATGTGCTTCAGAGCCCAGCGCCTGGCTCCCAGCCCTGCTGCCGCCTCCCTCTGTGAGCCTGGGCATGCCCCTCCCCTCTTTGGGCTTTGGCTTTGCCTTCTGTAAGGTGAGAGCCCTAAATGGGACAGTCAAGGGCGCTTCTACTCTGAATGACCTCCTAGGGCACCAAGGGTCCAGCAGTTGATGGCCCCCTGGGAACGCTGTAAAGAGGACCTGGTGAGGAGTGGTCCTGGGGGCTCAGGACAGTGTCTCTGGCTGTGGTTCCTGACCCCTGTCTCCAAATGACCTGATGAAGCTTGCTGAAAATGCAGAATAAGACTGTACTCAGGACTCACTGAATTTGAACCTCCAGGATGGGCCTCCGAGGAAACTGACATATTCAAATCCCACTCTCACTTTGGCCCAGGTGATCCCACTGTGCACTGAAGTTTGAGTGTCTGGCATCTATCTGAGGCCCTTTCTATTTCCCCTGCTTCCTGTCTGCTAGTTCCTAAAGCATGAAGGGGGAGCAGCGTGCTGCACAGGAGGTGGAGAAGGAGGTCTCAGAGCTCCCATGCATGTGTCTGATAGAGTTTGGGGGGCTCAGGTGGTTGGGTCATGACTATGGGCTTTGTGTTCGACTGGTGGGAGCCTGTCTGGGCATGGGACATGGCAAGGGAGCAGAGTTGGCATGACATCCCCCGCCCCCTGGTAGATACGACCTGACATTTGCCAGAAACTCATCCCCTTACACATACACACAAACACACACCCTTTCCCGGAGTAAGGAGCCGGGTACATAACTGCACTTACAGCCGTGGGTGCAGGCATTGTGCAGGCACGACACCTGAGTCCACAAACAGACACACAGCCCTGAAAATGCCTGCACACACTCTCTTACACTCCCTGTAAGACCTCCTGGTCTTCCCTGTGCAGACATCTAGAACTACGCATGAACATCCTCATTATTACTTTGCCTTGCACATATACGTGCAGCCTCGTATGCAGCCTGGAAACACACCTATTTGTACAGTCATCTCTACTGACGCACGTCTGCACGCCCATACCCCATTGAACACAGGCTTCCTCATTCACAGCAGGCTCACCCACAGGGGCTGGGGCCCCAGCTCACAGCAGTGGCACACACCGCCTCACACTTGCAGGAGCATCTGCCCACATGTGGGGTGTGGGGCCCACAAAGAAGCTGCAGCCGCTCTCCTCCCTGCCACTCTCCCCCCAGCCCCCAGGCCCATCTCTGAGCTGCTGTCTGCCGTCGCACGGTAACCAGATGAGACAGGCAATTTATGACACCAGCTGTCTCTGTCAAAACCGGATCTCCCACACACACCAGGGGAAGCCAATTACCTTGAGCCCAGCCCTGCCAGAAACCGGGGCCCACAAGGGAGAGCAGGGGCTGCCCAGAGAGGTGGGTGGCACCTGACTTGAGGATTTTCTGCCTCTTCTTGTCCTTGGGAATCTGGCGTCCTCTTCCCCCAGACCCCCTTGGGGAGGACACAGCCTGCCTCACCCTCTACGAGGCTGCTTCTCTGGCCCAGCTCCCAGGCCTAGGAACTGCAAGAGCCGTTTCAGGGTGGAGAACAGGTGGGCAGGGAGGTTTAGGAGAAGAGTGGTCCAGGGTCGTTATGGCAACAAGAAAGGCAAGAACCCTGTGCCCCTCCCCCTACACAGCAGACGGCCAGGCGGCTGCATCATTCTCCCCGGCTTCCTCTCCGCCTTCATTCTCCTCACCTCTTCCCTCAACACCCCTGCCCTGGTCGTCCTCTCCCTAGAATACCTACTCCCTTTCTTGTCCCCCTGCCCCAAACTAAATCCAACTCTACTACCTGAGCCACTTCCTGTCTGGACTTCGGAATCAGACCCAGGTTCAAAGCTCTCCACTTCACCACCTCCTAACTGGGAATCAGCGCAAAGGGCATCCCTTCTCTGGCCATGAGTTTTGCATAAAAAAAAAAAAAGAATTTCATTTCTATTAAAAAAATGTTGAACAAGGGTCTTCTAAGTACCAGACCCTGTTCTATAATCGGGGATGCAACATTGAACAAAATGAAGTCCCATCCTGGGCTTCAGGCTTCCCTGGAGGAGTTGGAAAGCACATGTTTCAGAAATTTAGGAGGGATGAGTAAGTTTTCTCACTGTCCTCATCTGCTTTGTTTACAGCCATACTCCCAGCACCAAGCACAGCTCCTGAAAGGACCTCAAGCAATAGACAAACTCACAAAGGCACCAGTGGACTCAAGCTCTAACCTGAGGTTGACTTGGTCTAGTGCCATCTTTGTGCCCAGTCTTGCAGGGAGTTTTCTAGGCATACTTTCTGAGTGGCTGGGATGGCGGCAGATCTGCTTAAGTGAACAGGGAGTCTGTTCCTTCCTTCACTGACTCATTGGTTCATCCCACAAATGCACATCGAGCATGTGCTCCATGCCAGCTCCCGTACTAGGCTCCTGGGCTCAAGTGAGATGAGCAAGGGACTCCCACGTGATCGTTGCATTGCAGAAGTTTCTAGATTTGCTCATCACCTCCCACAGTCTAGAAGCTGAACAATAAATTCACACTAACAGCAATGTCCACTTGCCTTTGCATTTTACAAGATGCTTTTACATATGTTTGTTTCTTTGAGTATTTCTTACAACTCTGGGGCGTGAGTTTGATTAATATCCCTCACTTTACAGATGAGGAAACTGAGGCTTCGAGACAATCAGTGACTTTTCTGAGAACCCAGAGTAAGGAAATGAAGCACCCACAGTAGAACTGAGTCTCTTTCTAACCCTCATTCATCTCTTGCATTATCTAACTTAAGGCCCTTTTCCCCATACTACCATGAAAGGCAGGTATCGCCTCAGGCTGTTTACAGCCAGGGAGCACCTCTTGCCCAGGCTGGGATTGGAAGCTGTGCTGGGCTGACACAAGATCCCAGGCGCCATCCGCTCCTCTCTATCTAAACAGTTCATTAAAACCCTCCTTGCAAACACTCTCTCACGCTGCCTGGACACGGAGACCTCAGCTGCTCCATTTCCAGGAGAGCAAATTCCTTCCCGGCTGGAGAGGAGTTGGGATAATGTAGGCAGGCAATTTAAACAGCTCCAGCAAAATACACCAGCAGTTTTCACTCTCTGCCACTATTACACTTTCCAGCCATGGCGGGATTGGCCCATAAGTGGGATATCAAGTTTATTACAGCTATTTCCAACCTGTAATTGGTTTTGTGGAACACATAGAGAAGGAGGTTGGGAAGGTGGGGGGAGGCGATATTTTCCCCCTTTCTTTTTTTTTTCTTTTTTGGATGATGGCACCCAGGGACATGAGTGAGGCAGCCGAAGTTGGAGACTTATTTGTTTTTCAAATTAAAGAGCCAGGCGGGTAGGCGGACTTTCACACTGCTGGTTGGACTAAGTCCACTGGCCACGTTTTGATGACTCTACTTGTAAAGCAACCTGGCTTGGCTGCAGCCAGATTTGCTGGTTGGGGTCAGGGGGCAGCTGGGGCCCAGAGGTGGGGTCTGGCAACTCTGGAGCATAAGAAACTGTGGTCTGCAGGCTGACTCTTCTAGAATCAGAACACTGTGGGCATTCAGGGTAGCCAAGAGTCCTCAGTTTCCTCATGGAACATATAGGGAAACTGAGTCCCAGAGAGAGGAACAGTGCAGAGACAACCTTTGGGACTTAGAACCTAGCTCTCTGCCTCTCAGAAACTTCTACACAGTGTAGCTGGTCATTTGGGGAATTCCTGGCTGAGATGCTCTCAGGATGGGTGAGAAAAGAGACACCTGTTCTTAAGAACCTGTATTATGGTCTGCTGCCATCATTGCAGTCCACCTACCCTGACCAACCTCCCTACTTTGGACTTAAGAAAAAATACATAATAGCTAATATGATGGAGTACTTTTCTGTTACGATGACATGCGTTGATGTTTGCAAGCAATATCTGGCACAGGGTAGGTGCAAATGCATGCCAGCTATTATTATTTCCATCACGTTACTACTACCACATGCCAAGCAATCCCCCGGGCTCTCTGTGTGTTCACTCTTATGCACTGAAATCTCACACACATGCCTTACAGGGAGGCATCATC
The DNA here is from genome assembly GCF_047675955.1 of Chlorocebus sabaeus. Lineage (NCBI taxonomy): Eukaryota > Metazoa > Chordata > Mammalia > Primates > Cercopithecidae > Chlorocebus > Chlorocebus sabaeus. The sequence continues at coordinate 118,760,630 of NC_132923.1, read as the reverse complement.
CTTCCCATTTTGCAGATGAGGAAACAGAGACACACAGAACCCTCCGACATCACCCAGCAATCAACTGAGTGGCATAGCTGGGATCTGAATCCAGAGCCGTGTGACCCCAAAAGCCTCTGCCCATTTTCCATATCCCCAGCCTCACAGCAGGTCTTCTGCTCTCTTCTTTTTGACTAATCCATGCTGACCGGTCAGCTCTGCTGTTTACTATTACAAGTATAACACCTGTGTGACCTTGGGCAGTTCACTTGCCTTTTTCTTGGCTGTGGTTCCTCTGTCTGCAAATGTGGATGATGACACATGTCTCGGTATAGTTCACTTATTCAGCAACCCTTCATATGCCGGGCACTGTGCTAGGCTCTGGGACACATGGCTCCTGGAGCTTACAGTCCTAAGATTCCAAGGAACAATGGAAGGGAGGGCTGAGGGACACTCAGCCTGTGTAGGCACTGATTAGGATGCAGATTCTTTTGCATAACTACATGCACAGCTTCTTCTGTCTGGTCCAGGTGTACCCTTTGCAGGGTTAGGATGCTTTCCTGCACAGAATATCATTAATGCTGGGAGCTTTAAGAAAGAGAAACCCTGCTGGTTCCTTTTGGAGCCTCACATCGGGGGTGGTCTGAGGCCACTGTCCCACCTGGGCCAGACTACTCTTACCAGGGAGTCCCAGACAGATCAGGGTCCAGGCACAGCAGGCTGTCCTGGGGCCAGTCTATCGCAGAGCAGCAAGGGCCTTTTCCCTTTTCTTCATGGTATTCCCAGTGCCTGGCACGTGGTAAGGTCTCAACTCATTCATTCACTCATTGATTCCTTCAGTAGATATTTATTGAGCAAGTGCCATTGCTAAACTCTGGAAACAAAGCAATGAACAGGACAGATAAAGACCCCATCTTCGGCCAGGCATAGTGGCTCATGCCTGTAATACTAGCACTTTGGAAGGCTGAGGGGGGCGGATCACGAGGTCAGGAGATCATGACTATCCTGGCTAACACGGTGAAACCCCGTCTCTACAAAAAATACAAAAAAATTAGCCGGGTGTGGTGGCAGGTGCCTGTAGTCCCAACTACTTGGGAGGCTGAGGCAGGAGAATGGCGTGAACCTGGGAGACGGAGCTTGCAGTGAGCCAAGATCGTGCCACTATACTCCAGCCTGGGTGACAGAGCAAGACTCCATCTCAAAAACAAAAACAAAAACAAAAAACAACAACAACAAAAAAACAACCATCCTCATAGAGCTTATGTTCTAGGAGTAGCTCATATTCAAGGACCTGTTTGTTCAACAAAAGTCTGTTGAACATCGAGTGAATGAAATGATTCATTTCAGAAGTGCCTCACACTCTGGGGCCAGGCAAACCCACACATTCTCAGGGCTTGGCCTACCTTGTCTGCCCTGTCAGCTCTGTGGTTGTTGGTCTGCCCTGGCCTGGTGGTCCCTGCCCACTGGCACCATGGGAGCCTCTCAGAGCACATGAGACCTGCCTGCCTCCAGGTACTTGCTCAGGGCATCACTGCACTCTGTTTTGAAGCTGCTATGATGACTACTAGCAAATTCTCGGTCCCTGCTCTCTGCACCCCACTCCTTATAGACACAACCCAGCCTTCTGGCACCTCCCACCTGCCTCCCTCTCTGGGTGTGGGCTCCCTTCTTTCATTTACTGAATTCCACATCCTCTGGCATTTTAGCAAGAGACAGTTTGCTCTCCAGTCCCATAGACAGAAAGAGGTCTGGAGGGTGGGGAGGGACACAGAAAAAGAGATGGTCCAGAAAAGTGTGAGTGCTCGTGAAAATACCCCATGAGTGAGCACTTCCCACCCACCAGGGACTCTACTAGGTTCACGTAATCCTCACAGGGAGGAGTGTTGCCTTATCCCCATTTCACAGATGAGGACACTGAGAGTAGGGGAGGTGAAATGACTTCTTCAAGAGCACAAAATCAGGAACCAAAATCAAACATTCAACTGGGGATGGAGGAAATCAGCCTTGCGTCATGCTCCAAAGCCTCCCATAGGCAGAAAGAGCCAGCCTAGGACCGAGCACTTCCTGAAAAGAGCCTACTTCCTCCAGGAAGCCTTCCATGATCACCCCTCCCTCCAAGGGGATCCTTGGCTCCTTCAGAAGCATCAGAACATCATTGGATAACACTTGGTAATTACCTGTTGCTGCTGCAGCCATTATCTTACTGACTCTGGAACCTCAGCTAATTGTGGACTGTGTACCTCTTGTGAATAAGGTCATAATGGACTGCGACCGTGTCTGAAATGTATTTCCTTCTCTGCCGTGAGGCTGCAACTGCCCTTGTATGTCTCAGGTGTGGAGAAATGTTTCTAGAATTAAAGGCGAGGTATCTTCCAGCACACCCACCACACCTTTTGTCCACAGCATGTACTAATCCCCCACTCCCACTGGCCTCTTTCTTGGGCCCTCTAACCACCAAGAACCACAGAATGACATCCTTGCAAATAGCTGCTCGCCCGCTGGCCCGGGGACCTGAGCGTGTCTGAGTCTCCCATTTCCTTTACCTTCCAGGACGCTGAGGGAGGAGGGAGTGTGTACCACAGAGAGCTGGGACAGTGGGACCTGCCCTCCAGATCCCTCATGCTGCAGCGGAGATAAGCACTTGTCTCCAGCTGCCTGAAGCAGGTTTCACAGAAGCGGTTATTTACTCCTCCGGCTGACAGTGAGGCCCCAGACACAGACCCAGAGAAACAGATGTAAATAAAACCAAAGGAAAACTAGGCTCGTCCTTGAAACTCCCCTGTCCCTCGGCCTGAAACAGCGATTTATGACTCGGATAATTCTTCAGCGCTTTATCTGGGGTGTGTGGGTGTGTGTGTGGACGTGTGGGGTGCGGGTGTATTTTCCTAGTAATAAAACCCTCAGTCTTGGCGAATAAATTTGAGGAGACAGTTTTACTGACAGATTTTTTTCTCTTTTGTGTAATAAAAAAAATGGAGTGAAATTTGAGATTGGGACAATAAGGGCTGCCGCATTTTAGGAGGAGATAAAAAAGCAGTACCTGAAGAGAGGCGAGGCCAGAAGACGGGCTGCCAGTTAAACGGGCAGGATGCCTTTCGCTTTATGACTTTGGGAGAAAAATCCTCACACCTCCACTGAGATTCTGACATCCTTTCTCCTAATGAGCCCGGCCACCAGGGGTAGAAAGGAACATTGAGAGGCGTTCAGTTCACTCTCAGCCTCTTCCAGCCTGGTGGGATGGGATGTGAACTCTGGTCTGGAAGCCAGACACTTGTCAGGAACCTAGTGTGGGGCCTCACCTGACTCATTTTGCCTCTCCAAGCCTCAGTTTCTTTACCTGCAACATGGGAACATTCTTGTCTATTCAGCTCTGTTCCCAGGGACCTGGTACGGCCACACAATGCGATGGCTTAAAGCTGGGTTTCTCCACCTGGGCACTGTTGACATTTGGGGGCCAGATAATTCTTGGGAGGTGGGCAGGGGGCGGTCCTGGATCTTGTGAGATCATCAGCAGCTTCCCAGCCTCTACCGGCTACACAAGAGTACCGAACCGCACCTCTCCTCCCCAGTCGTGACAACCAAAAAATGTCTCCTGAGCTTGCCGTATGTCCCCTGGTGAGCAAAATCATCCCCCAAGTGAAAAGGCCCTGCTTTAAAGGTACTTTGGTGGCTCTATAGAAGTCAAACGGGAGAGGCGGGGATGGGAAGGGGGTGCATGGAGAACAAGGAGCCCCTGGAGGGTCTTGGCCCACACCCCAGGCTGGGACATTGGGAGGTGGAGAGATGGAAGCTCTAATCCCAAGTGCAGCCAATTCTCTTCACCCCATGCCAAGCTGGACACAGTCAGCTCAGGGACATTTTTCTGGGTGATGACAGTGGACACAGAGTCAAGCTGTGGTTGGTTAGGGGTGGGCATCTTTCTTGGGGTGAGTGCAAACATGGATCCCAAGAGGAGAGGAGAATCCTCCTGTCCCCTTCCTCCTCAGCTTCCTCCACTCTCATGGTTCCATTTCAGAAGCTGGGCCTGTGGTGCAGAAGCGGCCAGGTGAGAGGAAGTGGTCCTCTGTCTCCCCTCTGCACATGCTCAGAAAGCGCCATGCCCTCAGAAGGGAAGAAAGTGACACTTGTGCATGTCGCTAAGTCCCAACAGAGACAGGAGGGGTGTGGGATTATGGAGGGGTAAGGAGAAGCCATGGCCCTGGGAAGTCTCACTGCCGCTTCCTCTCAGGGTTCCAGAGCCTGCGAAGGCCTTCTCATGATTCTAACCATCCCCGGTCCTCACAGAGGCCACCTTACTCTTTACGAAGCTTGCAGTCTACGGAAAGTGACTAGTACAGATGTAGCCTGTGTCTGCACACAGTTGGTGCTCAACCAATGCTGGCCAGATGCATGGAGTCTCTCCTAAACCAGTAGCAACACCACCTAGGCCAGAGAGATGTGGTCCAAGTCAGCTTGGGTACATATGTGCTGAGAGGAGCCCAGCTGTGTCCAGGGCCAGTACTCCCAGGCAGGGGACAGGGGGGCAGATTCACACTCCAATCCTCATCTTTTTGCCTGGGGAAGCTGCTTTCAGCATCCCCCCAGCCCAGCCCCTTGGAGACACCCGTCCCTAGCCACCCCTCTCCCAGCGCCCCTCCCCACTGCCTCCACCACGCAGAGCCGCAGGGAGCTAATTCCACTTCTCGAGGCCCAGGCATGAGGCCTCCCCATTGCAGGCTGTTAGCGTGGAGCCCAGCTGAGCTGCGAGAGGCTGCAAGCTCCCAGTCTATAATAGAGTTGCTGAGACAAGCGGAAAACTGCAGCCGAGTAAACAGATAAATAATTGAAACAGTGACAACACATACCTTGCTGCTTTGTGGAGTAACACTTTCATTAGCTGGAGGCAGCGCAGATGTGGGGAGGCGGGCGGGTGGCAGCTGAGGGCACAGGGACGCTTGGGTTCGCTTTCCATCAGCCGTGAACAGCAGGAGAGCCCGGCAGCCTTGGGCTTCCAGAGCTGGCTTCATCACCACCTTCCTGCCTTCTCCCACTTCCGCATTCCTAGGTGAAATGGGGACTTCATGTCCTCCCTCCTGGCCCAGCCCAAGAGGAGGGCAAGTACCCCACGCTGTCCCCTTCTGCATCACCCATGCCAAGATGTTGGATTCCTGGCCTCCTCCCGGGCTCCCTGCCTCTAGTCTTGCCCCTTTCGATTCGTCCTCAATCTGTAGCCAGAGGAGCTTGTAAATCAAATCTAAGCCTGGCCCCGGGGGCCACTGCCTTCAGGAGAAGCTGAGCTCCTTTGCTGTGGAGACTCTTCATGATCTGGCCCACATTTTTCTTCACAGCCTCTTCTCATCCCACTTCCTTCCGGCTCCAGGTGCTGTGAAGGCAGCAAGCTTCCCCTGAGCACACACTGCTCTTTTCTGCCGCAGGGCCTTTGCTGTTTCCTCTGCATGGAAAACTCCCACCTGTTGCCAGGCTGGCTCCTACTCTTCCTTCAGGAGGCAACTTAAACATCAATGCTTCCAGGAAGCCCTCGGTGATTACCTTATTCTCAGGATGGAGGCCTTCCTTCTTCTGGGCTTCCTGCCTGCATCTTCTCAGTGTCCTGGGGAAAGGGGTGACCAGGGCTGGCTGAGCACTCACAGGTGGCTATCTCTGTGCTCTGTGGCAGGTGACGGATGGCGGCACCATCAAGCAGAAGATCTTTACCTTTGACGCCATGTTCTCCACCAACTACTCACACATGGAGAACTACCGCAAGCGAGAGGACCTGGTGTACCAGTCCACTGTGAGGTGAGGGCCTGTGGTGGTGGGGGGACAGCGGGGGAAGGGAGGAGGGATACGGAGTGGAGCAGAGGGCAGTTCTCCAGCCCTTTCACATCAATCCCTTGGTGCTCTTGGGCTTGGAAGGCAGAACCGGGGCTCCCCTTGTGGAAGTGGGACTCATTCCCTGGAGGGACATCCCCTGGAGGGAAGAGGCAGGAGAGGGCCAGGCCAGCTCTTCTGACTGACCTCCTCTGCCAGCTCCTCCAACAGTCCTGGAAGGTGAGTTTTCCAAACTCCATTTATTTCCAGTTGAGATACTGAGGCCCAAAGAGGGTGAGCAATGGGCCTAAAGTCACACAGGCAGCAATGAGACCATTGGGCGGTGAAGCAGTTCTGCCTGGCTTGGAAGCTCATACAACGTGTTCTACTGTGGGTTCCAAGGCCATAAGGGCCCGAGCTTAAGAGAGCTTGACCCCAAGCAACTGGACTCCCAGGTCAAAAGCAGCAGAGTAGGGGGAAGCAGTGCTCAAGTCAGAGATACTTGATTTTCCTACTCCATCCCTCTTTTCCAGAAGGCGGGGCGGCAGAATCAAGCCGACTCCATCTCCTACAGCCTGCTATTTTCTATGTGTGTGGCTCCACCTCCTTCCCACAAACTCCCCACAAGATCCTAGTCCTATTTTATTCCTTTGACACTTAACACACTCTGGTCCCTCTTCTCAAAGGGCCTTTCTCCCTTTGGTCATTTGGTAAACTCATCAGCCTTCAGAACCCCACTCAAGCAATTCCACCCATGGGACCCCTCACCTCAGCTGAACCGATCCCCCAAAGCTGGTTGGCTGCAATTGCCCCAGTCCCCACCCCTCCTCAGAGGGAATCTCACTGCACTGCATTCAGGAAGAGTGCACAGCTTTGCACATACACAGTCTTCCACGCCGCACCGCCAAATGCTTTGCCAGGTGCCCAGCCTGAAAGTAGTGGTCTGCTCCAAAGCTGGAGGGGGACAGTGCTGCATTGGGTACCCTGAGGGGGACTGCAGCCAGCAAGCCCACATGACGTGCACTGTGGCACCATGCTATGTGGATGTCCCAGTTAGTGTCTGGTACTGTGCTGTCTTTAGACTCTGAGCCTGGAGGAAGGGGAGGCCCTACTCTCCAGCATGGGCTGTGGGTCTCTCTGTGACCGTGAGCTCCAGGAGGACAAGGGACATGCTCCTCCTTCACTTTGCATCCCCAGCTCTCAGCCCAGGGCCTGGCACACAGTGGGTGCATAATGAAATTTGCAAAATGAGCGGACAGCTCAGGCTATGCTCCTCGGCCCTTCAGGCTTATTTTCTACTGGGTAAAATTAGAAAATGGGACAAGAAGTTTGTAAAGGGTGAGCCCAGCCCTGCACTGAGAACCTGGCCCAGGCATCCTCCTCTGCCTGCTTTTGTGAAAATGGGAAGGTGAGTGTGCTCCCCAGGCAGCCTGGCTGGTCCTCCTCCTCTCCGAGCTCTGTGCCAGGACCATGCTGACAATGTGGACGTGAAGGTGTGTGAAGAGGTGTGTGAACAGTCACACAAACTCCTTCATCCATTTAGTTGTGATTTCTCCTGAACCTGCTTCCAAAAAGAAATTATGGTTCCTTAAAATATTAAAGCACACCTAAAACAAGCCAGTTACGATCAAGATGAAAAAGGAGATAAAAAGTCATTTTGGAGAAAATAGCTCTTCTGGAAACCACAGATGGTTTTGTAGTAAGTGAACTCCCAAATAATCTCCACGATTCCCAGAAACCTAATGCCACCTAGCCCACCCCTGCCGGTCACCGTGTCTCTGAGAATTCCTTCCTCACCAAGCCACCTACTCCCACCAGCATGGCCTCTAGGACTCCTTGGTTCTGATTTCTAGCTAAGAAAGAAATCCAGGGACCATCTAGAACATTCTTGAGCCCCACGCTCTCCTGCTCCCTGGAGCCTCAAGGGCAAGCCCTGCTACCAGAAGACCCAGATGCAAATCTCAGCTCAGTCTCTGCCTACTGAATGACCAGGGACGAGAGCCTTAACCTCTCTCTCTCTGCTTCCGGTTCTTTGCCTGTGAAGCAGGCTTAACATGACTGGCTTTGTACAATTACTGTGGAATTTCAGTGAAATTTACGTCCAACAGCCTGAGTTCAAATCCTGCCTCTTCCACCTCCTGGCATTAGTAAATCTGGGGCTGGTAACCCCACAATTGAGTTTCCTGACCTCCAAAGGAACATGAGAGCACTAAGAGGCTAGCTGCAGCTTATGAGGAGCTAACGGGTGCATTCAGGTGAAGTGCTGGTGTCCTGTCTCTAAGTGGTACATGTTTGCTGCCATTGCCTAGAACAATCTCTCCTTCTCCCATCATAAAACAAACAAACAAACAAAAAAACTCACCTTTTTACAAATCTCATAAAGCCTCCTTTTATGCACCCTTTCTGTTTTGATCTGCACAAACAACCCCATGAATGCAGACAGGTGTTACTATCATTACTCATTTTCTCTAGCCCTGTTCTTACTATAGAAGAGGTCAAAGTTCAGCAAGGCCCAACAGTCTCCCTCTGGAATGACATGAACTTGACCAGATCCCTTGTTTTTCAGTTGTGGAAGCCGAGGCCCAGAGAGGGCATGAGACTTGCCTGAGGTCACACAGTGGCACTGACTTAAGCCTGATCTTAGGAGCCAGTGCTCTTTCCTTTCCTACATGGGAACCAGTCTCCCCCACCTTCTCCCTGAACCTTGGTGACAGGGGTGGTCTCCCAAGCAGAGAGCAACCCAGGGAGCTGAGCCGTCCTGTTTGTTGATTACCAAGGGCGAGGGAAGGAAGGAGCAGACCCTCTGGAGCCTAAGAGGATCATGGAGGATTGTCGGGCCCTCCCAGCCAGCCATGCTGGGGGCCACTGCCTCTCCAGGCTGCAGAGCCCTGTCAGGGCTGGGGGCGGGCGCGGGACTCCGCATTTACATATATATGAAGATATTTACAAATTAATGCATCTCAACAAGAGAGAGTCCCAGCTCCGCAGCTGTCTGAGCCGGTTCCTCTTCTGCTGGGGAAAGTCGGGAGAGAATGAGGCTGAGAAGATTACCAAGAATTGGCTGAGAGCAATTTCCCGGGTAGCCTAGAGGAGCCCCAGGGGCTCCTGGTGCTTTTTGTCCCACTGAGGGGGCCCTGGAGGGATAGAAGTCGGGTAGATCATCAGGACTTCTGCCCCCAGGGGTGCAGGTGTGTATCCCCAGTTGTATGACCTTGGACAGATCATTGCCTCTCTGAGCATCCCAGGGGCCCATCTATCAAATGCCTTTCTAGGTCTTAGCCCCAGAGCCCAGAACTCCCAGGTTGGAATTGACAAGAATGTATTCCCTCCAAGGCTATTTAGTTGAGCACCTACTAGGACCCTGGCTTGGTGGAAGGTGCCCAGGGATACAGGGGGGAATGAGAAAAGCACGGCTTTGCAATCTAGTGGAGGAGACACAGCAAAATGTAGATGAATACATCATTCCATATTCTGCAAAGAAGTGATTCTAAACCGTGGGCATGTAATGAAGGGGCAGGTGGGGTGCAGTGCTGAGAAGGAATGAGATGCTGGGTGCCATTTAGATGGGTGGTCAGGCAGGGCCTCCGAGGAAGGTGGCACTTGGGTGGAGACCTGAGGGCAGGAAGGAGTCCTCTGTGAAAGGGAGGAGGCAGATGCGGCCAACGGTTATTCCGCCATGCCTACATCCTCTTACCCCTCGCTCTTCCTGGCAGTGCCAGCATCCTTGACGCTTCCCCAGGGCTTTCTCAGGTCACTGGAGCCCACTCAGCCTGCATATGAGGCAGGTGACAAGTGCTGGGGAGTTGACACCACCCAGGAGCAGCCTTGACAAATGACTGTTTATTGGGTGCATACCCGACCTCCTGGTCCCTCCAGGGGGACAGTTCAGATGCATGCTCAGGAGGACAAAGTACCTGCTCCTCCTTCACCTCGCATGCCCAGCTCTCAGCCCAGGGCCTGGCACACAGCGGGTGCATAATGAAATGTGCAAAATGAGTGGGCAGTCCTGGGTATGCTCCTTGGCCCCTTGGGGGTGTTTCCTAATGGGTAAAATCAGAAAATGGGATAAGAAGGAGGGACATTGAGACACTCTGAGAAGAATGCTGTCTAATCTCTCCCGGAGTTTCTCAGTGCCCCTAGAATAACCTTGAGAATGCACCCGTGTTAGCTTCCTTCCCTTCTAGCTCATTCTGCCAGCTTCCTGGGACCCCTTCTCACATAAACCCCTTGCTCCCAAATCCTTGTTTCAAGGTCTACTCTTCATTCCACCCTTCCAGGTTCTTGGCTGGGGCCCCTGTAGCAAAAGACGAATTCACAAGACAAAAGGATACAGGTCTAGTTCGTATACATTTTAGGTGACACGGGAGATTTTATAAGGAAATGAAGACCCACAGAAGTGGCTTGAGCTGAGTGTTTTTTGCTGCGTTGGATGAAGGATGGGGAGTCCTACCTCAGATAGAAGGGTCTGAGCTAAGGGCAGTAAGCTGGGGACACTCAGCAGGGTGGTTTGTTCAGATCCCTCGGAAGTGAAGATGCTTCCTTCCTTCAGGTACAGAGAGGGAACCTCTCACGTGAAGGTCTTGTGACCTGCTTCAGGGAAAGGTCAGAGTCCTTCCTGCGCCTGCCATTTCTCAAATTCCATCTGCTTAAAATATTCAATATACCAAGGTGCCATATTTGAGGTGGCGTGTCCTGAACCCCCTCCCCATGGAATGCAGCCATCAAAGAGGGCAGCTGTGACCTCCTTGGAGGTCCGGGTGAATCATAGCGAGGCTTCAACCACTCTGTCCACACACATACTGTGTCTTCCATTTCCGAAAGCACCCTGAGGCCCTTGTCCCACTCCATCTGCTCAGGAAGCGATGAGGAGCACCGGACAGATTTCACTGGCCTTAATTCACTGGTGCAGGAAATCTAGACTCGAGGGGCTCAGTGTACTCCTGCCCCTGATCTGCCATTGCAGGTCCCTCCAACACCTTGGCCAACTCCCTTTGCCAACAAGGTCCTACTTGTCCTTTCAAGTTCAGCTTAAATGTTGCTTCCTCTAGGAAGTCAACCCTGACTGCTCAAGCTCATAGCCTGGTGCTGTGTCTTCAGAGTCTGCACCACCCCCACCCCCCACTAGACTGGAAGCCCCATGAGGACAGGGACTAGGTCTGATGTTTTCACCACCATCCTCTCCCCAACCCCCAGTACAGCACCCCAACCTTGGGCACGTGGTAGACGATTTATAAATATCTACCACGGGGTAGTGAATGAGTTCGTGGTGAACATGGTGGTGGAGTGCTTTCATTGCAACACTTGCTGCTGCTGGCAGATGAACGAGCCACCTTAGGAAAGGAGCATCCAGTCCCCCATTCCTTCCCCTAACACTCACATCATTCATTCATCACAAAGGAATTGAGTAGTTGCCGTATATTAGGGACAATGATGGAGATAGAGTGGTGAACAAGACATAATCAGACCTACTCTCGGAAGGTTTCTGATCTAGTGGGTGAGGAGAGACACACTACAAAAATGCCTTTAAAATAACAAGGAAAAATAGTTACAATGTGTGATGAGTGTGGTGAAGGGAATAAAGTACAACTGTCCCCTGGGATCCATGGGGGGATTGGTTCCAGGACATGCCCAAGCAGATAGCACAATCCTAGGATTCTCAAGTCCCACATATAAAATGGCACAGTATTTGCACATCACCTACGCACATCTGCCTGGATCCTTTAAAGCATCTCTAGATTACTTATAATACTTACTATCATGTAAATGCTAGGTAAATCATTGTTATACTATATTTTTATTTGTATTATTTATATTGTTGCATTATTATTTTTTTCTCTGAATATTTTTGGTCCACGGTTGGTTGGATCCACAGATTCTGAACCCATGGATATGGAAGGCCGACTGCAATGTGATAGAGAGCAGTGACAATAATGGGGTGAGGGCATTGCACAGCTTCTCATAGGAGATACCTGGAATGTGTCTCCAGGAATCTAGAGACATCTGAGCAGAGATATGTAGTATAAGAAGACAGCCAGGCAAGGTTGGGGCTTGGGAAGGTACTCCAGGTAGACGACATGGCAAGTGCAAAGGTCCTGGGGTGAGAAAGAGCTTGGTGTGATCTGGAAGCTGCCAGAGGGCCATTGCTGCCAGAGCACAGGGAACGGGGAGGTCAGCTCACGTTCATTCTCCATGCCCTGGAAGCCACTGAAGGTTGTGGCATGCTGTGATATGTGGTTTGTCAAGCTCACCTTAGTTCCTGGGTAGAAAGGGTTGGTTGGAGGTGCCAGGGAAGGAAGACAAAGCTGTCCACAGAGGAGCCTGGAATCTGACCTCCAGGTATAAAATATTCAATATACCAAGGTGCCATATTTGAGGTGGCGTATCCTGAACCCCCTCCCCATGGAATATGGCCATCCCAGAGGGCAGCTGTGACCTCCTTGGAGGTCCGGGTGAATCACAACGAGGCTTCAACCACTCCGCCCACACACATGCCGTGTCTTCCATTTCCTGAAGCATCCTGAGGCTTCAGGAACAAGCGTCATCCCCCAAAGTCACAGGTGGTGGGGAATAGCCGGGCGGGGTGGGGCGGGGCTGGAGGCCATGTAGAGAAAGCCAGTGCTGGGCTGCACCTTTTGATGCATGTTTATCAGGAGGGAGACGCGGGAGAGCTGGAGTAAATGGAACAAAGAGGCTGAGAATGCAGGGCGCTGGAAGAAATGCCACTTGCTTTATTACTCTGAGGTGCATTGGTTCACATACACACTCAACAGTGCACAGTGAGCGTTCGCTGGTTTGAGGCACAGAGCTACAGTGCACAAAGGTGGCTAAAATCAGCCCCTGCCTCTTTGGAACTTAAAGCCTGTTCCCCTCCGTTCATGCCTGTTGGCCTATAAGCTCCTCCAAGGCTCGGCTACATCTTCTTCATCTCAGTAACCCCAGGACCTACTTGGCATTTAGAAAGGAACAATAAATATTTGTGGAATGAAAAGAGAGAAAGGGGAGATAAAACACAGAGATAAATAGCGAACAATTTGAGTAATAAAGTGATAGCTGTCATAGAGAAGATTCAGATATAACCCAATGATGAAGCAGAGATGCAGAGACTGGGGAAATCAGGGTGATGCTGACATTTGAAGTGGTTCTAGAGGCGTCAGTGGGTTTTAGACAAAGAGGAGCTGGGAGCTGATTATCTGATTGGAGGGTCCCGTGTGTGCAAAGATACGGCAAGAGGAAACGGCCCAAGTAGTGGCAAGACCACTCCATGGGCAGACAACAGTTTCTAAGCAGAAACCCTCTGGAATCCGTTCAAACGAAAAAAAATAAGGGATTGATTTTTAAATAGGCACATTAACTGTCTGGTTCAAAGAGCAGAGGGGTTTGTTTCCCTTTGAAAAGTTAAATGATCCATCTACAATCTCTTCCTGTGGAGACCAAACTCTTTTTTTACAGTTGATACAAAGAAAAGTGCCATCCGACCGTCGTTGGTTTCAAAGTCTGAATTCTCCAGCTCCCTTCTCCCTCTGTATATTTTCACGAACCAAACGTCTTTTTTCTCTGAAATATACCTAACAGGTGCTGCTTGCCACATGAAGTGGTCATTCATTTATTGATTCATTTGACCACTCAGCAAACACATGTTGCCTACGTACTGCATGCTGGGCTTGTGCCAGGCACTGAGCAACAACAAACACAGGCCCTGCCCTTATGAAACTAACTCTCCAAGAATATCCTCAATTCCTGACCTGCTGGAAGCCCATTCCTCTCACTCCCACCCAGAATTCATCCAGGAGTGTGAATGAGAGAGAGTGGCATTGTTTATTTTATTGTTTTTTTTTTTTTTAACAGATTATGCCTCTTAGTATTAGAATTGAAAGCCCCTGGCTTTCAACCCCAAGTGGGAACCTGGTCCCCATCTCCAAACCAGGGATGATTTTAGAAGACAGGGTCGCGCGTCTCCTCCCAGCCACTAGGGGCGTGCTCAGCAGCCTTCAGCAGCCTGAAATTACACATCAGCTGGCCAGTGGCTCATGCCTGTAATCTCAGCACTTTGGGAGGCTGAGATGGGAGGATCACTTGAGCTCAGGAGTTCAAAACCAGACTGGGCAACATAGTGAGACTTCTTCTCTAAAATAATAAATAAATATAAAATTACATGTCAACCAAGCAACAAGTCACCCACTGGTGGTGTCTACACCACAGGCCAGCTCACTGACCACCTGCATCAGGATCACCTTGGAAACTGCTTTAAAATACCAATTCCTGGGCTCCACCAAGACAGAATTTGATTCAAGCCCAGAGCAAGACCCGGGGAATCTGGAATTCATTTGCTAAAAAGTCTTCCAGGTTAAGATATGGGCAGTGCGATTTGGAAAGCCCGCTTCACACAATCCCATCCTCCTGCTCCGATGTGCACACTGGGGTCAAAGAATTCAATGGCAGGCACCAAGGCATAGATAATTCTAATTGTTGGTGGCCCCCATCCGCCAACAGGTGGTTATTCTAACACCCCTACAGCCAGACCACTTTTAATTGAAGATGATGAAATAGCCAGGCCAGTCAGTGACCTCAGAGTCCATTCCCTGAGGCCTGAGTGACCTCACAGCCACCAGCCGACCCCGGAACGTGGGCTGCCCCCATGCCTGGGCTGCCAGTCATTAGCAGAGCAATAACAGCTGGCATGTGCGGTGCACCCATTGGCCAGGCCCTGGGCTAAACTCCTCAGGAAGTGAGGCCTCGCCTGCAGGCCAAAGGGAAGGCCAGGAGCAAGATGCTCTTTCTATAGCTCCCTGGCCATGGCACTCTCCCCAGAGATACAGTGTGCCCATGCTTTCCAGCTAGAAGTTCCACTGGACCCAGTCCCAGGCCTCCCACCTCCAGAGCTCTAATTAGGAAAGGCATCCCCCTTTGTCAGGTCCCAGAGCAACGCTCTGCCCAGACTGCAGGAATCTGCTCCCAGCCTTCCTCCCTGGTTCTCATCTCTCTGACTGGGACCCTCCCTGCTTCATCTCTGGGTCCTCCGTGCTCAGCCCAGCTCCTGGGATAGATGCCCAGGGCCTCCGTAAAGATCTGTCGAATCAATGGGCTCATGGGTTGTATTCCAATGTGGAATTACCATTTCAAACAAACAGTCAGCAAAACTCTTTCCCAACCCGTCATCTGGTTCAATCCGTGGAGCGCAGAGCTCAGACTCGTTGAATTCTGTTATTCAGATGCTGACATGGAAGAACAGAGAGGTATGGTCACTTGTCCAAGGTCACACAGCTTGTGCAGGGGGAACCCTGGGTAACGCCCAAGCTGTGGCACTCCATGGACCACTGGAGCCAGGTCCACTCATTGGGCCCCTGGGCCGTGGAGCAGTCTTGCTCTGTCGCCCAGGCTGGAGTGCACTGGCATGATCTTGGCTCACTGCAACCTTTGCCTCCCAGGTTTAAGAGATTCTCCTGCCTCAGCCTCCCAAGTAGCTGGGATTATAGGCACCCACCACCACCACTGGTTAATTTTTTGTATTTTTAGCAGAGACGGGGTTTCACCATGTTGGTCAAGCTGATCTTGAACTCCTGACCTCAAGTGATGCACCTGCCTTGGCCTCCGAAGTGCTGGGATTACAGGCATGAGCCACTGTGCCCAGCCCCAACAAACAGTAATTGATGCCCACCCTGTGCCAGGTCACTTAGTAAGGGAGACTGGCACATGACCTTGTCTCTCCACCCCTACACACATGTGTGTGTACAGAGGATCTACCCGGGATGCTTGGACCCTCCAAGTGGGAAGTTGCCAGCATCAGTCATCACCTTAAAAAGAGCCGCAGCCTGGCAGTCCCAGGACCCTGGATGCCACAGCCAGGGAGAGCAAGTGATGCCCACTCTTGGCTCTGGGAGAGGGACCTGGGAAATCAGTGCCCTGCATCTTCTCTGCTGTCTTGGCTGGTAGCATCAATTCCATTGACTAGTGGAGAAATCTGTTTAACCTAATGTGCTTCGATGCTCTGCCTCAGTCCCCATTGAGCTGGGCACACTCCCCTGCTCCCCATCTTCCCCTGCCCCTGCCATCTTCTCCCTGCCTCCCCCATCCTGGTATTGACCCCTCAGGTTCCAACTTCTTCTCTCCTTCTCCAGGGGCTGCCTGGCCTTCTCTGCCTTTTCAAAGCCCAGTGGTGCTCCAGGCCCAGCTCCAATGCTCGGCTTGACGCAGCAGCTCTCCCTGACCCGCTCCCCAGCGGCAGAATCGATCCTGCCTGCTGCACCCAGGGAGTGCCCTGTGCTTTCCACTTTAGCCTTCTCCTGCTGGCTCCCACCTGTCCACTCGCGCATCTGCTGTCCCCACCAAGGCCATGAGCAGCCCAGGCAGGGCAGGGCTGGGCTGATTCCTCTCCATGGCCCCTCCCTCCTGCACAGGTGCAAGCTCCGCAGAGGACTGGCACCACCTCCCTAACTCGCTCCACCTCCTGTCACTGAAGGTGGACACTCTTCTCCTCTTGTTCCTTGACTTTCAGTCTTTGATTTTCAGTTTTAGAGTGATATTCTTCTTTCCTTTCTCTCTCCCCTTTCCAATAGCCCACTTCCTATTGGGGTGCCCTTTTCCTGCCATCCTGTGCACAGAGGCATGCACAGCGTTTTCATTCCCTCTCTCTCCATGCATTCTTGCATCTCTTGGCTAGGAGTCCCTCTGTGGTCCCCAAATCTCCCCTGCAGCACAGACTCCAGATCTTCATGCCCCAGAGGCCCCTGGAGCTTCAAGGAGACTCCCATTTCCAATTTAGAAGGAGGGTCAGCGGTATTTCTCCTTGGTTGGGTCTTGGGTTAGTGAAGAGATTTGCGGCAGGGAACTGAGATGACCCCTGTTGCATTCACGGCTGCCACTGAGTCCTCTACCCACCTTCCTCCACTCTCTGTTTGACCTCAGACCCACAAGGAGGCCGCTGGAACTCCCAGAACACACCCTTCTGTCCCCAGCCTAGCTCCCCAGGGAGGGAAGCACTTGCAAAGCTGTCTGCTGCCCTCTGGTGATGCAATAGGGTATTGCAACTTGGGGGCCGGGGGTTGGGGTGGTGGGGCTCTTGCCTGGGGCCCCCAATCACCAAGGATGGTTCTTGTCTCTCAAGGCTAGGGATCCTCCCTTCTTCATCTCTAGGTTCTCAGTGCTGAGCACAGGGTCTCAGGAAAGGCTTGTTAAATTAATGAGCTGACAGGTTATCCAAATATGGAATTATGACTTCAGCAAAACTCTCCCCCATCCATTGTTTGATTAAAGCCTAGCAACCATCCTGTGCAGTGCAGATCTCAGATCCTATTTAGGGGGCTCAGATGCAGCCCAGAGAAGAGAAGCAACTTGCCCAAGAGCTGAGAGAGCTCCCCCTTGAGGCAGAATTATCCTCCCCCGGCAGCCTCCCCAGCTGAGGAGGCTGAGTCCTATGTTGATGGAACGGGGTGGGGGCAATGGGGTCACCTGCTGCCACCTCTGGGTGGTGGCTTGCCTGGATCAGGGGCCTTCCAGAGACAGCATCTTCACCCAGAGTCAACTGTCAGGAATTGCAGCCCGGTGCCAGGAGGCACCCTGGGCGGAGTGGTGGGGAGTTAGTTCCGATGTCGAATGCACCTTGACATGTTTCAAGCACCTCAAGTAAGGGCTTGCCTTAGTTATTCATTTGTCCTTTTAGAAGTGTTCGTTTGTTAACTGTAGACATCGGGAGACAGAGATGAGCAGGACAGGTAAGTTCCCTGTCCCCACGGAGGTGACATTCCCAGGGCTATACTAGCAACACAGAGAGAGGTGGGGAGGCGGTTGGGCTCTGCCAGGAAGAGGTCAGATATGGGGGGGGGCTGTTTCTCTACTTCCTGGATGGCGAGCGAGATGACGCAGCCATTCAAAGGCCAGGGAATGAGCATTCTGGCAGAGGGAAAGCAAGGACCTGAGACAGGAGCAAGCTCAATATGTCAACAAAGAACATAAAAATGTCCAGAGGGACTGATGGAGTTGGTGAGCCGTGCAAAGAATGCAGAAGATGAGGCCAGGCCTCACGGAGCAGTCTTGTGGAACTTGACTATTAAAATGCAGATTCTCAGTGGGGCTGGGGCAGGGCCCCAGAGTCTGCATTTCCAATGTCCTCCTAGATGAAGCTGCTGCTGCTGCTCTATGGCCCACTCAGGGGAGCCAGAAATCTCCCAGTGCCCAGGCCAAACCCCTAGCCCTTGAAATCAGAACCTCAGCAAGGATGAGGGACACAGGCATCCATGTATTAGATCATCCAATCTGCAGGTGAGTTTGAGGACCACTGTTATAGAACATCCTTAGTCATTAGAGAGAATTTGAATTGTATTCTGAGTGACGAAGAGTCACTGAAACTGACCTCAGTTTGAGTTTTACGCTGCTAAATGATGAAGCAGGGAGATCGGGGTGGGTTGTGATGGAGCTGGACAGGCAGAGGCAGAGAGAAGAGATGGTGATGAATTAGGAAGCAGACCTGGCAGCACTCGCTGATGGGCTGGAAGGGGGACACCAGAAAGTGAGAGAGAAGTTAAAGGTGGCCCCTAGGGCCATAGCCATTGCGTTTGGGAGGAGAGGGGCTCCTTCCTGAGAAGAGGAGACTGATGAAGGCTAGCTCAGGCTGAGGGTGTAGGACAGAACTCACGAGTTCTGTTTGGATCAGGTTAGACATATCTGTTAGACGCCTGAGCACAGACTGCAAGTAGGTTGGTGGAAACACAGGGCGGGGGAGAAGTTGTGACCACAGATACAAATATGGGAGCCACCAACACACAGATGCCACTTAAAGCCACCATCCCCTCCAGACTTGGGACAGATCTGCTGGCAGTCTTCAGACATCACCCAGGACAACCCTCTCATTCTCCACCTGAGAAACCAAGGCCCAGAGACTGTGGATCACTTCCATAAGGTCACACAGCAAGCCAGCCGCAGAATCAAAAGTCAACTTCTGACTCCTAAAGGAGAACTGTTTCCATTCCACAGTGCTCAATGCAGCTTTCTCCTGACCTGCAGCATGCTGGGCAGAATTGCTGATATGGCAAATCATTTCTATGTCTGCAGTCAGGAAACCAGAGCTGTTGGAAATTATCTACACACACACACACACACACACACACAGACACACACACACACATTATCCTTTTCCTTCTAAGTAAAAAATCAGTAACCAGGCTGTCAGCTTTATTACTAATTATGCAAGTGCTTTATTGCTGGTATTTAAAAAAAATTGAAGGCTAAAAATGTCCGGGAAAGACCTAATTTAGTAAACAGTTCAGAATAAAGTATTTGTTGCTGTGGTATTTCTTCACATTAGAATTTGCTCCGGGTGCTTCAAACCCTCTTTAATATATTATTACAGTCTAATAAAATTCCCGGTTCTGGGAGAATCTTTGCCTTGGAAGATAATCGTGTTTCAGGGAGTGATGCTTAGGTGGGATTGAGGGTGATTGGCAAGGTCTGGTGAGCCTGAAGTTCCTGGGAAAGTAAGGCTGAGAGAGGGCAGAAGATGAGTGGTTAAGAGACTTGCCTGAGGTCACTCTTGAGGTCACAGTAAGCACTCAATAAGAGATAGGGAAGGGGATGGATGGATGGAGGGATGGATGGATGGACAGATGGATGGATGGATAATGGATGGATGGATGGATGGATGATGGATGGATGCATGGATGGTGGATGGGTGGATGGATGAATGGATAGATGGATGGATGGATGCATGGATGGGAAATGGACGGATGGATGATGGATAGATGGATGATGGATGGATGATGAATGGGTGGGTGGGTGGATGGATGGATGGATGGATTATGGATGGATGCACGCATGCATGGATGATGGATGGATGGATGAGCTTTCAGATGAATCATCAGGTTGTTGCAGACCTAAATCTTAGTCAAGGAAAAGAAGTCTTCTAAAACTTGCCATTGATAGAAATGACAGAGATAAAAGTTGGTGGGCCATTGGGCCATTTGTACAAAATAGGTACCATCACCTCTATTTGCAAATAACAGACTTCAACTGAGATAATGAAGCAGCATTGCACAAAGCTGCAGGGCAGGGAAGCCTTCCTCATTTTACAAAAAGGAAGAAGAGGATCGGAGACATTGAGTGACTTGCTTGAGGTCACATATTCCAATAGCGATGGAGCTAAGCCAGAGGCCAGCCTTCCTCGTGTCCACCTAACAGCTATCGTTTTCTTTCCAGTTCACAACTTAGGTCTTTCTCTGTGCATCATGGCTTCTTGGCACCTGGGTTTTTCTACACCCACCCAGCAGCCAGAATGAGCTTTCTAAAGTGAAATCAGATCATGACACCTGCTGCTTGAAGTCCTCCATGGGCTTCCCACTCACTTGGGATAGAACCCAGTTTCCCATCAGACGTAGGAGACCCTGTATGCTTGGCTCCATCCACCTGGCCAGCCTCATCTCCTACCCTCTCCCTCTCCAGCTTACTAAACGTCAGCTTCCGGACACCTTGGCCTTCTCGCCAAGCTTGTTCTTACCTCAGGACATTTACTCATGCTTTTTCTCTGCCATGTCAGATAAAATGTCACCTCTGCAGAGATGCTTTCCCTGACTGCCTCACCTCCACCCAGAAATTTCCACCCCCATGCCCCATTATTCTTAACCCATTGATCCAATTTGTTTGCTTGTTTTTCAAAGCATTGATTGCTACCCAGTAAGATTCATTTACTTATCTGAATATACAATTTCCTTTTTCCTTCTCATATCAAGAACCCTGAGGATGAAAACTTGGTCCCCCTGCCCCTCCTCAGAATGGCACCAGGCAGCCCCTCCCTAGCCAGGGGCCAGTGCAGATTTCTTATACGATAAGCGAATTCCTGGTCAGAGGGCCTGGCTGTTGGGCCATCAGCCGGCATTGGGCAGAGAGGCCTGAGTTATAGTCCTGATCCTGTGACAGAGCAATAGGGTGAGTTGGCCAGTCACACAATGTATCTGAGCCTCAGTTTCCTTTTTGTCCAATGCACAAATGGGAGGGGGTGCTGGATGACGGGAAGCCCCCTCAGCTTCACTTATCAGCCCCTTCCTTGGTGCACGATTGAGGGAAACAGGCAACAGACCAGGCCCCAGGGTGACCGGGCTCCAGGCACAGCCAGGACAGGGGCTGGGAACCTGCAACCTGCCAGGAACCCAATCAGCCGATTGGTTCTATGTATTGGCATTTGGATTCTCAGGGGAGTGGCATGCCCTCTCAGTGGCGTTTCTTTGTGAGCTGTGCTGACACTCCCAGTTATTATTTGGAGAGGTTTGGGGAGGCTCAGTTAATTGATGACATATTTCCTTCCTTGACAGGGCATTTGTTTGGGCATGTCTTACTTTTTTTCCCCCCTGCTTGGTTAATGTTCCTGGGCATGTTGAGTATTTTGTGGGGACCATGGGACTAAGTCCAGTCATAACTCTCCCTCCTCCTCCCCAACCCTGCCAGGGGCTTTCGAATACTTTCACTTAACTTCCCTGGACCTCTGCTTCCCCCATGAGAGTGATGATATAACAAGAGCCCTGAGATCTGAGGACTAATAATAACAGTGCTCACAATAATGTTTATCAAGTTCTTAACGTGTGCCCTGCCCTGCTCTAAGCACTTCACATGCATCGACTCATCTATCCTCACAATGTTACAACAAAGCGGGTCCTGTTATGATCTCTATTTGTAGATGAAAAGATGGAGCTCAGAGAGGTTAAGTGACTTGCCCAAGCTCACACAGCAGGCAAGCAGCTGAGCCGGGATTCAAATCTACCTTCTGGGTGAAAACTCAGCAACAGGGCACAGGCTGTCCACCACTGCCCTATGAGTGCTCCAGCAGGCTTGGGAAAAGGAGATGCGCAATCCCCATCACCCTTGGCCACGTGCAGGCAGACAGGCAGCTGTGGTCAGCCTCTGCCAGGAGCTATCAGTGGTGACACTGGGCAGGACTCAGAGCTTCGGCTTCTTCATTGGTAAGAGGAATCACAACTCTGACCCCCAAGCTGCGATGAGGGCTGTAGCGGTTCTCATCTTCAGGGTGCCTAAGCCAGCATCTCACGCACAGTACATGAAGTAAGGGAGGGCTCGACCCCAGGCCCTTGCTCGTGCTGTGCTTCAGAACGTACACATTCATTCTCCTGAATGGAACAAATGTCACATTAGAGAATGCAATGGTGATCTTAAGGAGAGAAGGTTGTCGCATCACAGATGACCCTCTCAACGGCCCCTAAAGGAACACCCTGCTCCCTTGGGTGACCTCATGAGCCTCTCTCTTCCACGGTTTGGCGAAGGTTCCCTTCCTCCTACTAGTCTGTGGCTCCTAGAGGGAGAGGCCATGTCCACATCTCCCTCCTCACTGCCAGACACTCACCCAAGATCCCGCAGAGCTCAGCACAAAGAGGTGAGGAGGGAACAGAAGAATTAACGAGAGATCTGGCCTCTCCCTCTGCTTCTTGGGACATGGCTCCTCTCCCTGGCCAGCCTTCCTAAGTGCAGCCCCTGCCCTATCCACCTTCTGGCCTGGAGACATCACTGGACATCCTGTTCATTTTTTCATTCAGCAAACACATGGTGAGCACCTCTGATGCACCAGAGGCCAAGTGCAGTGGGATGATTGGGTTATAAAAAAACCAGACCCCTCCACACACACAAGAAGAATTTCTGCTTGCAGAGCACCTGTACAGTTTAAATATTTTACATGGATTCTCTCTTTGAGCTCCACAACAGCCCTTGAGGCAGCTCGTGCCCCATGTCCCATTTTTAAAGATTAAAAAACTGACGCCCAGACAGACATGTAAGGAGGCAGTTTTAGTACAGTGTGCAGAGCCCCAGGATGGGCTGTGGGAGCCAAGGGCATGTGTGTTTCATGCCCGGGCTTCCCCCACTTCCTACCTTCCCCAGGAGACTCAGATATGGAGCAGGAGCCCCCTTTTCTGGCTTGACCTGAGTGCGGTGGGAAGGCAGGGGGATGGCCTTGCTGACCTGTGAGACCTGTGGGCCCGGCAGAGCCTGAGTCCATGCCCAGGACCCAATGCCCAGGACCCATGCAGCCTGCAGAAGAGACCCTGGATTTTAAGGTGAGCATCAGGCTAGATCAGGGCAGCAGGGCTTGGCAAACCCAGGCCAGGGCACTCACAGGTACAGCCTAGAGCTGCTGGGAAGTGGGGGCCACTTGGCACCTGGTGGCACCAGGTCCCCATATTTGTATTGCTACCTCCAAAAGAGGGACTGCAGCTCTGCCTCAGAGCTCTACCAGCTGGGTGAGAGCCCCTCACTGCATACCCCCATACTCTCCACCCCCAGCTTCCCCCGAGCAGAGCCACTGAGAAAGAGGAGGAGGTAGCTGCAGGGAGTTTGTCTGTGGGCCTGATGCCCTCAAAGGGCTTCCAATTGGAAATGTCACTGCCATTGCCCTTAGGGAAATGAAATGAAATATAAAGGCGTAGTTCATCTCTGTAGCCACCCTAGGGGCAATGATGCCACCGTTTGCTAATAATAATACACTCTCGGGTCTAGGGCTAACTGTGTGCCAAGCCAAGTGCACTTACATGTGAGAACTCAGCCACGGAGAGGATGGCACTGTCAGCCCCATTTCACAGATGGGAAACCTGAGGCACCAAAAGGTTCAATGCCCTCCCCCAGGTTAGGCACCTGGCAAGGGGCCGAGCCAGGATTTGAACCCAGGCAGTCAGGTTAGGGTACCAAGCCTTCCCCAGTAGACCACACCCCCTCCTTTCCCTGTTGGCCTGTAAGTTCATTTCAGGGCACCCCCACATCTGCCCCTTTCACAGTGTGGTACCTCGGGCAGATCAGTTGGCCTCTCTGAGCCCCTGCACCGCACTTTCCATGACAGGGAGCTCAGTCCTCGGCACCCGGGTGACCCTTCTCTCCACCGCCTCTAGCCGCTGCTGAGGGCCGGCCTCCTTTTGCTTCTGCCCTCTGCCAGTGCGGGAGGCAGCAGGCAGCAGGGAGGAGCTGCAGTCTGATGGAGGAAATACCAGGGTGCCCTGGGAGGGCTGGAGCTGCTGGAAACGGAGCAGGGCCGGCAGAACGAACTGATTAAGAGAGGCTGGCAGGGGAGGGAGAGAGTCTGAACTGAGTCTCCACACCATTAGCTCTCCCGCTCTGTTTCTCCACCACCTACCCAGGCTGTGATGCCAGCCGACGAGGCCCTGGGGTGTGCATGGAGGCCCTGCCAGCTGCTCTAGCTGCTGATGGGTGAAGGGGGATCTGGACTTGTCGTAAGCTCCCTTTACACACCACTAAAGGTCCCCAGTCCTGCCTGTGGCTGCATGTGCCTCCTCTTCTGCTCAACACCCCGCCATCCCCAGCCTCATGAAGGCCGACAGAACCAACAGATGCCTTGGTGAGGCCTTCAAGGCTCTCCACTGTGGAATGCCTACCAATTTCTTTTCATTTTACGTTAAAGTATAACATACACACAGTTAAGGGCTTTATAAAGGAGTTGGTATCCATGCACACACAGCTGCCCAGGTCAAGATAAACATTCTCAGCACCTCATGAAGTTTCCTTCCACCAAGAGGGAGGTGCTATTCTGACTTTTGTATGAACTTAGACTAGTTTTTCCTTAAGTCTAACTTAGACTATTAGAATGTCGGGGAGATTTCTCTATGTGGTTGCTGGTAGCAGTGGTTTGTTCTTTTCCTTGCTATGTAGTACTCCACTGCACGGACCTTATTAGTTTATTTAACTATTCTCCTGTGGAGGGGCATTGGAGCTGTTGCTTCCAGTTTTTGAGCCATGACAAGTAAAACTGCTTTGAACATAAGCATTCCTTTTTCTTGGATGTATCCCTAGGAGAGGACGTGTGGGGTGCAGGGAAGGCAAATGTTCATCTTTCAGAGATGCTGCCTGTGCTTGTTTGCCAAGGCTGCTGTAACAAAATGCCACAGACTGGGAGGCTTAAAACAACAGAACTGTATTCTCTCACAGTTCTCAAGGCTAGAAGTCTGAAATCAAGGTGTTGGCACGGCCACACTGCCTCTGAATGCTCCAAGGAAAAGTCATGCCTTGCCTCTCCTCACTTCTAGTGGTTGCCAGCAGTCCTTGGCATTCGTTGGCTTGTAGACACATCACCCCAAACTCCACCTCCATGATCACACGGCATTCTCCCGCTGTGTGTCTGTCTCTCTGTCCAGATTTCCTTCTTAGAAAGACACAGTCCCTGGATTAGGGCCCACCCAACCCCAGCCTGACTTTATCTTAACTTGATTACATCTGCAAAGACCCTATTTCCAAATCAGGTTATATCCACAGGTCTCAGGGGTTAGGATTCAACAGATCTTTCGGGAAGGGGGAGCGCAATGCATCCCACAACACCGCCTACCAGTTTTAAAGCACGTGCACACATTCCCATCCCTGCCAGCAGGATATGAGCACTCCAGGTGCCCCACATCCTGTGTGTCCCCACTCTTGACCCAGCTGCAAGGATGACTCCCTATTTCTGAAAGTGTTCACCATGCCTCTCCCCATCCAGACTTTGCAGGAGCAGCACCCACCACCTCTGCCTGGCAAACCCCTCCGCATCCATAAGACTAATCCCTGTCCCCAGGAACCTCCCCCAGCACATCTGCCCTGTCCAAGTTCAGTGGGCCCTCCCTCTGCTTCATGTCTGCACTTTGGTCATTCTGGACAGACTCCACTGTCATTCTGTGTCAGGGAAGACTGCAGCCTCTGGAGTGGCAAAGCTGGTCTTTGAATCCACGTGAACAAGTGTCTTCACCTCTCTGTCATCCATTTCTTCACCTGGATTGTTCCAGGAGGAAGTCCAGTGTCCACCTGGCTCCTGTATTAGTCTGTTCTCACGCTGCTAATAAAGATGTCCCTGAGACTGGGTAATTTATAAAGAAAAAAAAATTTAATGGACTCACAGTTCCACATGACCGGGGAGGCCTCACAATCATGGTGGAAGATGAAAGGCATGCCTTACATGGCGGCAGACAAGAGAGAATGAGAACCAAGTGAAAGAGGTTTCCCCTTGTAAAACCATCGGATCTTGTGAGACTTATTCTCTGCCATGAGAACAGTATGGGAAAAATTGCCTCCATGATTCAATTATCTCCCACCAGGCCCCTCCCACAACACATGGGAATTACGGGAACCACAATTCAAGATGAAATCTGTGTGAGGACACAGCCAAACAATATCAGCTCCCTCCTCTGGTCTCTCTGGGTCTCTGTTCAGGTGTCACCTCCCCAGAGAGGCCTTCCCTGACCATCTTCTCCAAAATGTCACCCCATCACCAGGTTCACCTTCCTTCTGCTTCTCTGTAGCTTGTATCTCTGCCTAGGGGTAGGCAGGGCATCCTCATTTGTTTGCCCATCTCTTGTCTCCCTCTCGCACTAGAAATCAAGTTTCCTCTTGTCTCCTGATCACAGCTCCATCTTGAGCATCTGGAAGGTTGCCTGAGGCAGTCAATACATATCTGTTGAATGAATGAATTAAATGAATCTGCAAAACGAAAACAAAAATAGCATCTACTTGCTGGAGCAGTGGTAATTGTCAGGAGATTCACTGAGACAGGTTGTGCTCAGTTAGGTTTTATCCCAGTAGGAACTCGGTCAGTGTTAACTGTTGTGTTAGCTTTTTATTGCTTCTGTCGCAAATCGCCACCAACTTGGTGGTTTAAAATAACACAAATTTAGTATCTTACAGTTCTCGATGTCGCAAATTCGAAATGAGTCTCTGGGCTAAAATCCAAGTGTTGATCAGGCTAAGCTCCTTCTGGAGGCTCCAGGGACAGTCTGCTTCCTTACCTTTGCAGCTTCTGGAGCCCACCCGCATACCTTGGCTTGTGGCCTCTTTCAGCAACGGCATCGCTCCGACCTCCACTGCCATCATCACATCCCCTCCAACTCTGATCCTCCTGTCTCCCTCCAATAAGGACATGTGTAATTATATTAGATCCACGTGGATAATCCAAGATAATCTTCCCCATCTCAAAATCCTTAATCACACCTGCAAAGCCCCTTCTGCCACTAAGGAAACATCGACAGGTTCCAGGGATTTGAACGTGGGCATCTTTGAGGCAGGAGGGTGCATTACTTACTACAGCTGTGGTTATCACTGTGGCAATCATTCACCGTGTCCAAGTTTGCCTCCTCTGTTGGACAGTGACCTTGTTGCAGCACGGACCCTCTTCTTTCTTTCTGTGTCTCCAGTTCCCTCTTCAGGGTCTGGCACGCAGGAATGTGGCCTGAGCTCCTGAAGGGCAAGAGCCCCGTGTTACTCATCCCTGTGCCCCCACTGTCCAGGGTTGATCCTGGCCCCGAACATTTGTTGGACTGAACAGACCCGCAGGTACCATGAAGGACCAGTAAGGACAGAGTCCCGGCAGAGGGACAGGGAGGACCTCTGGGTGGAAGGTGAGGGAGGGGAAGAAGCTCAGGGAAGTCTCAGGCTTCAAATGAGAGAACTTGCCCTTGCCCCGCCTCAGGTGGGTCCCTCCCAGGGAACCACTCATGGAACTGGGTCTCTGCTATGGATAATAAAGCTAAAACATAAGGAACACTTTAGACAAGAGTGAGATGGGTCAGCCACCTGGAGCCAGGCTCCTAGCCTCTGAATCCCAGTTCTGCCACTTCCTGGCTGTGGAACCCTAGGCAAGTCACTCGTCTCTCTGTGCCTTTAGAGATGGTTTCCCCATCTCTAAAATGGAAATGATGATAATCGTAGCTACCTTGCAGAGTGCTCGTGAGGTTTATATGAGTTAATAAAGCTCTTAGAACTGGCACAAGGTATGCAGGATAGAGGGCTGGTGATGACTATGTGCTAAGCACCTAATGTGGACTTTAGCCTCTTCCACATTCATTCAGTGAATGTTTTCTGAATACCTGCTCTGAGCCAGACATGGTGCTGGGCTCCAGGGAGACAGCAGTGAGCGATTCTGCCTCTGGCTACACAGGGCTCTCCATCACCACCTAGATAAGGATTAATATTGCTCCCATTTTTCAGATGAGAAAACCGAGGCCTAGACATGCCAAGTGCTTGCCTGAGGCCACATACTTAGAAAGCAGAGGAGCCAGTATTTAGAACTGGCCTGCACTCTGGACCACTGTGCTCTCTCACCTTTCAGATTTGCAGTGCTGGGACCCAGAGCCCTGGAACTCTGCCCTGAATCTTTCTGGAAAACTTGGAAACAGTTTTGAAGCAGGGGTCTTTTCCTTTATTACGGTCGTCTTGGGAAGACATGAAAATTTGGCTCTGATCAAATTAGGCCCGTGTTGTGATATAACTTTGTATATCCACCATAAAGCTAATAAACTAATAAATTAGACAGAATGAAAATATCATTGGGCAAGGCTGCACACTGAAACATTGCTGTAATTACTCTCACGACCGGGGCCAATTTCTCAAATTTCACCTTGGCCAAGTTTCTCAGCTCACCATGTCCCTAATAAGGCATAACTCACTCTATAAACATTAAATTGGCTTATTTATTTTAAATTACAGTGGAACTGAAACCACCTTGATAAACCTATTCTCATGCATCTGCCTTCCTCATAAGCACAGCCCACTGATTTTTTTTTAACAAAGAAAATATCTAGTCTGTCTCAGAACTCATTCTCCAACCCAGCCTAGCTGCCCCTTTCTTACCATGATTCCAGCTTAAGAGATTTGACTCACTCCCCTGAGGTTAGTGGGTCTCTTATGGATAAAGATGATTCACACCTAATTAATAATAATAATAGTGCTACATTAATTGAGTGGGTTTGACTGGTATTGTGGGCCGGGCCCTCTGCTATGGCCTCTACAGGAACTCATTTAAACCTCATAATAAGCCTGCAAGGAGTGACCTCTCATGATCCTTGCTTTGCAGGTGAGGGAACCAGGGATCAGAAAAGGCAAGCGACTTGCCTGAGACCACACAGAGTGACTTGCAGTGGAGCTGGGACACAGGCAGGGAGGTCTCGTGCCAAAGCCTTCGTCTTCACCACTGTGCTACCCGAGCTCTCAGAGAACTTGCACCAAAGGCCAGCTGGGAGTTCAAGCTGCCATGAGACACATTTATTTCTTGAGCGGTGGGAGGGGCTCAAGTCAGGTTCGAGGGAGGGAGAGGGAAGGAGCTGGATGGGCAGATGATGTCCATACTCAGCGGCAGGTACCATGATGGGGACACTTGCTGGGGGCCCCAGGAGGCCACAGGTATCTTCCTGGCCCAGCTGATGGAGGTGTAGGAGGGAAAGGGGTTTGGGAAGTTCATCGGAGGTCATGATTGGTGCGTGAGTGGGGGATTACAAGAGGACAGTATCCCAGGCAGAGGGGAGAGCAGGGGCAAGGGCCAGGCAGTGCGTCCAGAGATCTGTGGCTGAAGTGAAGGGAGGAAAGTGTGGCGATGGGGTGGGGATAGGAGAGGATCTCAGCAGCGGAGAGCATTTCCACGGCCCATCCATGCTCTCCAGGGCAGGTCTCATTTGGCCACATGCAGATGATGCAACAGCAAGCTGAGAGTTTTGCTCCTCCTCCTGACCTCTGCTTTCATGTCCCTTCCTAGGTCAACTTTTCCTGACTTTCTGGTACAGCTTAGTCAGATCTTTCTGTTCTCAGGTCTATCAGCACCCCAGATGCCTCTGGGAACTCCTCACACTATTAAACAAACACATATTTAGGTGGTTAGTTCCATCCCTGCCTGCAACACTAGAAAGTCAGCTCCATGAGGGCAGGAATCATTCTCATCTTGTTCACTGCTATCTTCCTAGTCATTACCCCATGTGCCATTGAGTGGTACATGCTAGACACTCAATGTAGAATTGTTGGATGGGTGGGTGGATGAATGGATGGATGGATGAATGGGTGTCTAGGTAGATGGTGGATGGACGGATGGTAGGTGGATGATGGATTGGTAGATGGTAGGATGGATGGGTGGATGGGTAGAGGGATGGAGGATAGATAGATGATGGATGGGTAGACGGTGGATGGGTGGATGGTGGATAGGTGTGGATGGATAGATGGCTAGATGAGTGGATGGTAAGTGGGTGAATGAATAGCTGGAAAGATGAGAAGTGAGTGAATGGATGGATGGGTGGTGGATAGGTGTTGACGGATAGATGGCTAGATAGGCAGATGGTGGGTGAGTGGATGGATAGATGGTTGGACAGATGTGCTGAAGGTTTAATGAGATGCTGTGTAGAAGCCTCCAGCATATGCCTGACATAGAGAAGTCATTTGGTGTTCATTAGGTTGGAAACACAATGCTCCAGCCATGCTCCAGTGCAGGTATTCCCGCTTGCCTCTCAAGCTCACTTTCTGGAAGGCAAAGACCCTGATGGGAAACCGAGACCCAGAGCCAACCCCAAGCAGAGGCATCATAGAGGCCAACTGAGGTCCTTGGCCCATGCCATTCACAGGGCCTGGGCTCTGCCAGGCGATGATGCAGAGCGGTGGCGGTCAGGTGCCCCAGAGACCTTGGGCCTCGTCAGAGCAGAGCTGTCATCCTGTCCCCTCCTTCCCAGCATGAATCTGACCGCTGCCCAGGCCAGAGGGAATGAGTTTCTGAACTGATTATTAGAGAATGGAGGTCTTCCTGCTGTTAAGGGAGTGGTCCTCAGGGCCTTCCAGAAACCACAGCTACCCTGCCCCTTCCTGCCCCTTGCTTGTGGACTCAGAGGGTCCTATGCCTTCTCAGGGCTCTGCATGGACTCTCCTTTGTATCATCTTCTCTCCAACCTCGAACTCTGGTGTAAACAATTCTCCTGCTGTCTTGTGTGCAAGCCCCTGCCCCTCCATTTCATAGCAAGTCCCTAATGCAACCCGTGTCCCTAGGTCCCAGCTGTAGTCTGTCTCTGGGATGCCAATTCCTCCCGGATAAGACCCTGATTTGATTTTGCCTCTTGGATTGATAGTGAGATCTCCATTCTTTTTGTGTAACTTCGGGCATCTTACTAGACCTCTCTGTGCCTCAGTTTCCTCAACTGTAAAATGAAGATGAGAATATAGTACATAATATAGTCATACTACCTCATAGGCAGCATATGGTTGCAAGGGGCATAATGAGCTAATATGTGTAAAGTGCTTGGTACATACTAAGTGCTGTGTGTTATCTATTATTACTCAACAAATAAACATTTAACACCAATCCATGTCTGGCAATGTTCTCAATGCTGGGGCTGCAAGCAGACAGAGGGGGTCATGGAGCTAACCTCAAGGACAGAGTCCACCCTTTGTTTTATTTTGCGGAATTGATCGACATCTCTCTCTAACACTCCCTGTTTGTGTGACCTTGGGGGACCCACATAATTTGACTGTGCCCCAGGTTTCTCACTGACCTGTGCCTGCCCCTCTAGGCTTTGGGCAGGGCTAGAGATAGCATGGATCAAGTGCTTAGAACCAGAGCCTTCTCAGTAAATGGTAATTAGTGTTGTTCACGTTAATTTTTCCAGGACCAGTGGTGGTTCCTCTACTCCAGATCTATGGCTAAAAAAGAACATTCCATCTTTTCCCATACTATCACCTCACTCCTCACCACAGTCCTGTGAAGCAGGCATCACAGTACTGAATTTTACAGATTAGGAGACATTGCACAGAAAGGTTAAGCAACCCACCCAAGGTCATGGTGTTTTCAAGTGGCAGAGCTGAGATTTGACCCCAAGTCCGTCAGATGCCACTGCCTGTGCTCCTGGCTACTAAGCCACACTCCTCTCCATGGGAGCCACACCTGAGAGCCAAGACAAGACTTTGCACTTCCAGGAATCATTTGAAAATGTGGATTCTTCAGGCTTGGTCTTGAGTGTTTGTCAAGAGGAGCATCTATGCACCTTCTCTCTGGTGCACCCAATGTATCCACGTTCCTGGGACCTCCTGGTCCTTTTCTTTTCTCCCACTCACTCTATGAGCATGAATCCACATTCGTACCCAGGCAACCCCTGGGTACAGCAGAAGAGAACTGAGTGATTGGAAGAAAGCATGAATACCAATGCCAATGCATGGAATGATGACAATGCAAACACACACATGCTAAATTCGGGGCAGGCACCGCCATAATTGCCTTCTGTGTATTATCTCATTTAATCCTCTCAACAACCCATGAGAAAAGTACTCTCATTACCCCAAATTGTAAGGTGAGGAGATGGAGACACAGAGTGGTAGAGAAACTTACTCCCGGTCACGCGGCGAGTCAGGATTCAAAGCTGGGCAACTAGGCTCTAGAGTCCCTGCCCCACCGTCTTTGTCATCTATGCTATTCATGCAGGCCCTAGCAGTGGGGGCTGAAGAATGCATGGGAAAGGTTACCTGCAAAATGAAAGACCTTCCTAGAAGCCAGCAGGTAGTCATGTTGACTATAGATGGCTCTTCCCAAACCAGGATTGTGGGCCAGCCATTGGCATTTCCTGAACCAGTGTAACTGCTGAATGATGCAGCTGTGGGAATGAGGAAGAACCCCTGGCCCTCCCTCCCAAACTTGCAGGTGGGTGGACAGTTACTTCTTTTCTTATTCTCACCTTACCCTCACTACTACCAAAACCCACCTCTCTTTACGTTGTTGGCAATTGGCAGAAGAGACAGATAGTGAGGGTTTTTGTTGATTGTGATGTGTCCATAAAAATGTACCAGCTTGCCAAGCCACTGCTCACTTCTGCAGGCCTTGTCTCCACTGATAGAGTGCAATGCATGTGCGCGTGTGTGTGTGTGTGTGTGTGTTTGGCAAAATGGGACTGTTTTTGCTTAGACCTTGGTGAGAATCCAAGGGGCTCACTCCACGAATTTGAATCCACTGGGCACTTGCCCATTCAGGTGGATGCCGCCCCATGTCTTCCATGGCAGGATCAACCCTGAGGTCCTGACAGCCCCAGCTCTAACACTCGCTGACTTGCGCACTCTCTCTGGTGGGGCCCTTTCCTCACCAGACCTTGCTTACAAACCAGGGGCTCACACCCCAGAAGTAGCCTGTAAACATGTTCTATTTGACCAACATTGAAAATTTTTAATTAAAACTATGCTTTTAATTAAATCAATCACAAATTATTGAAAACCAGGATATTTTACATACAAATCTATATGTTTGGCTTTGCTTTAAAAAGCTGAAAATGTGGCTTTTATACCAGTTATTCCCAAACTGTAGTAAACAGCCACCCTAAATAATGGCTGGATTTAAACTAGGGAATGACCCCTTCCTTCCCCGACCGTCCACACCACTTTCTATTGTCTGAAATGATATCATTGAGAACTACTTTTGGCTCCATGCAACAAAAACCCAAAGTGAGTGTGTCTTAAACTAGATAAGAGTTTATTTTTCTTTCTCCTAAGAGTCCCAGGTAGCCTGTCTAAAGGACAGAGGGTGCTCCATGGTGTCAGGGACTCAAGCTCCTTCCCTCTTGATGCTCCACTGTGCATGGTTTCCATTCTGAAGGTCAACTCAAAGTTTAAGAAGGCTGCACCAGCTCCAGCCATTACATCTACATTCCAGCCAGGAGGGAGCAGGAAGAGAAGAAGGACACACACCCCCACCCATAAGAACCCTTTAGGAATTTGTATGTAACACATCTACTTACATCCCACTGGCCAGAACTTAGTCACATGGCCACTTGCTGCAATGGTAGCTGGAAAGTGTAGTTTCTATTTTGGGCAACCATGTGTCCAGGAAACTATCATAGTAACTATTACTATGAAAAGAAGCATAGCTGCTGAATTGTTCAACTTCTTTACACAGGTTGTAAGCCCGTGAAGATGAAACTTTGTCTTTGACTTTGGCACTGAGCTTCTGCTACTTCATTAAAAATTTATGTACTGTTGTTCGTCTCATTGAGTTGTTCCAAGGAATTCACTAGGAGATGAAAAATGTAAATATGCCCAGCAAAGTTTGTGGTACTTAATATAAGCTCAGCAATTGTGCGTTTGTTTCATCTATTCTATCCCAGATGTCACGTGGCTCCCCTATGTCAGGACTTTGCTTGTCAGCGAAGCCTCCCTGACCTCCCAGCAATTTCAAATTTTAAATATAAGCGCCCCCTCCACTCCCAGCACTCCCTATTCCTGTCCTATCTCTATTTTTCTAAATACACCTGTAATCGCTGACCTGCTATATTTTTCAAATGTTACTTTGTTTACCGTCTGTGTCCCTCAACTAAAATACAAGTTCTATGACGACAGTGGTTTTCATTTCTATTGTTCACAGCTGTATCCCTAGCACCTAGGATAGACCCTGGTACATAGTAGGTGCTCAGTAACAATATGTTGGATGCATGAATGACCGGACAGCTATTGCCTTCTCAGTGCTGGGTACTGTGCTAAGTGTGAGAGACAGAACAGGAAGCAAGGTATCTTCTAGTTTCCATCTCCCCATGGCACCGAGCCCAGAGCCAAACACGCTAAGATAAATACCTATTACCTTGGATGGGATCTTGGTGCCAGCAGGAGTCCAGGCATTTTAATTTTGTTTTAACAAAGAGGCTGATGGGAGAAGCTGGCTGGCTCCTCTGTCTCTCATCTGCTGGCGGCCCTGGGCACCCTGGCCTGACCTTCCCCGCCTTCAGCACCACGTAGCGCAGGACAGTCAAACATAATTGGCCTGCCCTACTTTTTAAGAGAACCCAGATTGAAGGATTGGGCTTTTGGTGGGCTGACCTGTTTAAGAGCCTTAAGGGGAAGCTCGGAGTTTCAATTTTCCACTGCCAAAGCAAAGCTGTTTTTAGCTCCACTTTGATGAAGCGGCGGGAGTCAGGTTCGGCCTCGGGTCATCCATCAGCTGACCTGGTTGGGAAAGGCCTCCTGTGGGGGCCCCAGGCCTAACTGCAACTTCGCAGGGAATGTTCAGGTTTGCTTTGCCCAACTGGAGTCATCAGTCCTGCTCTGAAGCTGCCCCTGGGCCATCCCAAAAGACACAGAGAGAGAGAGAGAGATCTCCAGCCACTCTCAAATATTTTATCTTGTTGATGGACCCCTGGACTTGAGTTCTTGCCCAGTTCCTCCAGGAATTAGCTGCGTGACCTCAGACAAATTGCTTGGCCTCCCTGGGCCTCAGTTTCCTAATCTGTTCAACGAGGTTCATTATTCTGATCTCAATGGGTGGTTGTAGGTACTAAATGATATAATGCCGGTTGACTGCTGTGTCCATCTCAGGCTTTGAGGATATTTCACCTGGACCCTCTCCCTGTAGGAAACTGGGCTGATTGACATCCACATGGGTAGGCCAAGTCAGCTCAGAGCTTTCTCTCTGAATTGCAGTGTTCTGGCATGCTACCTGCTTTTCTAGGGGTCAAGGACCATCTCTTTGAACCTCTTTTCTGATCATTTTGTCAAACTGTGGTGGAAGAGTTTGGCGTCGGGGGCTGTGGCCCCATATTGGAGAGACCCATGTGATACGTTCTTGCTGGAATTTGCTTCCAGGGAAAACATGGTCCCTGCAGACAAAAGGGTCTGCCCTTGGTCACCAGAAGCAGAGCCAGGCCCCCATGTTGTTCTAGAGCCACAGTCTAATGCCTCGATGACCCCAGAGCCCCCACTCACTCTGCCTGCCCTTTATGACTCTCTCTCCAGCCTGAAAGAGTTTGTTTCTGTTCTGCCACTGACTGATGGTGTGACCTTGCAGAAGCCTGGGCCTCTCTGTGTGCTACACGCACCTCAAACAGCAACCAGCATGTGAGTTAAGGGTACTGTCTTCATCCGTTTGGAAAGCTATAACAAAATACCATAAACCAGGTAGTTTATGAACAACAGACATTCATTTCTCACAGCTCTGGAGACCGGGAAGCCCAAGGTCAAGGCAGATTCCCGGTTGGCTGGGGGCCCGCTACTTGGCACATGGAGCCTTCTCACCCCATGAGCCAGAAAGTGGCTGTGTCCTCCCATGGTGGAAGAGACCAGGCAACTCTCTGGGACCTCTTTTGTGGGGGTGCTCATCCCACCCTAATCACCTCTCAAAGGCCCCTCCTTCTAATACAATTCCATTGGTAATTAGGTTTCAATATCTGAATTTGAGGAGGACACAAACATTTAGACCCTGGCAGGTGTCAGCTCTGGAGCCTGGCTGCAGGGTTCAGGGCCCAGCTTTGACATTCTCTGATTGAGTAACCTCAGCCAACAAGTTATAAACAACTTCCCTGTGACTCAGTTTCCTCATCTGTGAGGTCGGGGTGACAATAATAACACCTACTTCATAGGATTGTTGTAAAATTGAGTTTTACATATGAGGAAACTGAGGCATTAAATAACTTGTCAACTACAGCATGTTAAAGCTGGGCGGTTCTGGCCCATGGGAAAGTCTAGAGAGGCATCAGCTATTATCGTTCTTATTGCAAAGGGCTTTCCCTGAGAGTTGAATGAGATCAGTTTTCAGTGCCTCGCACAGGGTCTCGCACACAGGAGGTGCTCAGTGAACCTCTTACCGGTTCACAGATGAACGAGACCTGCATCGGCTCCTGGAATCTCAAGGGCAAGGGACCTGACCCTGACCTTGCACACAGTAGGGGCACAGCCGTGTTTATTGAAAAAGATCATAGCAACAACACGTTGAGGAAAACCGGGAAACCCAGAGGCAGCCAACGTCCACGCCCGTCTTCCCTCTTCTGCTGGAGGCAGGCTTGGTTCCAACAGGCTTGGGGCCTTCCTGATGCCAGCTCTCACCCACTGCCAAGTAGAGAGGCAGAGGCAGAGACAGAGATTCCTGTTAAATAAAGCAATCACGAGGGAGAGGAAGGAGGCGGTGAGCTCAGCCACGAGCCCAGCCTTCCGAGTTCGATCACTGCCCAGCTTCTTTGGTCTCATTTCCCTTTGACCGACCACCTGGCTCCTGGTTCCCCACCACACGGAGTCTTCTTCTGAAGAGCACGTGCTCCATGTCCCCTGCCTGCCGGTCCTGAGATGGCATCAGGTGAAGCTGGGAAAAGCACTCAGAACCCTGGGCCCTCCCGCCCCTGCCCACCCCTGAACCCAGACCTGAGTCCAACAGGCTGACTGGTGAGGGGCTAAGTGGATCAATCAGGACCTGGAGGAGGAAGTGGTTTCCATGGCAGCAGCCAGCGTCTGGAAAAGAGACCTGGAGAGGAAGCCGGTGGAGAAGAGCGGGAGGTGTCGGAATGGGTGAAGGGGAGCAGGAAGCAATGGGCCAGGAAGTCAGGGGAAGGGGTCAGCCAACGAAAGATGGAGGTTGGGAACAGGGAAGCAGGTTCAGGGCCCAAGGTGAACAGCAGTGGCTAGCCAGGGCGGGAAAGAGTGGTCAGGGCCAGCGACCCCAAATCTGTCACCACCCAAGGGCCCGTCACTGACTTCCTGGGCTTGGGTGATCTGTGGATGCCAAGCTAAGCTCTCTCTGGTTTTTCTTGGGGAATTCATCATTGGGAAATAAAACCTGATTTCTCAGAGGCGCTTTCTCACATTGGAAATAGGTCCCTGCCAGTTTGCTCACTGGTAAATTATGACTGGCAAGTCTGGGGCACTCCTCTGGTCAGGAGTAAAGGAGCTTTCCATGGTGACCTCGTCCTGTCCCAGATTCACCACCCAGGGCCTCAGGACAAAGGACTTGAGGTGCAGGAGCTGAAGCTGAGGGCCGATGACCTGCTTGAGGTCGCACAGTCCTGGGAGGCAGAGTGCAGTGTGGTGAGCCCCACCCGTCCAGCACCAAAGGTCCCCTTGCAGTGTGCAGATAGAACCTTGCAGTGCGCAGATAGAACCTTGCAGTGCGCAGATAGAACCTTGCAGTGCGCAGATAGAACCTTGCAGTGTGCAGATAGAACCTTGCAGTGTGCAGATAGAACCTTGCAGTGTGCAGATAGAACCGAGAAAGATGTGGCTCAAACGCGGCCCAGTGTGAGTCAAGAGTTGTCCCCTCATCCTCACCCTCCATGGTCAGCAGGAGGAAATGGCCAAGGAGCCTGAGGCGGGTCCCAGGCTCCCTGGAGAGGGTGAGGGGAGGGCTTAGGGAGGGAGCTGGGGGCAGGGTGGAAAGGTCATTGGCTGGAGTGTTCTGGAAATTCTCTCCTCTGTGCCTCCTTTCTCTGGTACCCCTCCTAGCCAGCCCTGCATTCCAATAGACGCCACAGATATTTTGTACCCACTGAGCAACTGTATGACAGAAACAGTTTTCAGGTTGGGGGGCGGTGAAAATCATACCAATGGCTTTTTAAAGGCCCTGAAGAAAAATAGTTCAGGCAGCCTTGGAAAGGGCGAATACACACAAAGAGGAAGGTCACAAAATTCTCAGTGTCAAGGGGCTCAGCTCTTAGGTAGTGGGGCTTTTCCGGAGGCTCCAGCCCCCCTGCCCAGTGCTGCCCCATCCCTTCCTCTCCCTCCGGGTCCCACTCCCCCACTCCCCACTCCCAGGCTATACAACCTGGGAGGCCTCCCATCTGTGCTGAGTGTTCTCAGGGAAGCCCACCACACTGAGAATGGCCGGGCTCCTGACTGTCTCCCCAGCCAGAGGAATGGCTGGAAGGAGGTAGGAGACCCCAGGCAGTGGGCTCCCAGCCCCATGGAATGATTCTGCCATGTCTTTTCCCTATTTGGCTGGGGGAGAAGTTGGACCCAAGTTCTCCCGCGTTGTGTGGTGAAAAGAGCGCCAGGTATTTCTGTTTCATTGAGATACCTTGACTCATTGAGACTTTTGGCTCACAGCAGCCACAGCTGCCGATCACTGAGCCTCTGGATGCATCAGCTTTGTAACAAGATCGCCGGATCGCCAAGCCTCCAACTGCCTGCAGGGGGCGGTCATGAGCCCCCATTTCCCAGAACCTTTGACGGATCACTTGGCCCAGGTGGCCTGGCCTCTCCTTCCCAGATCTGTTGCTGATTGCTGCCTGGCCTTGCATAAATCACTGTCTTTAGTTTTCTTGACTGGACAACCCAGGACCAGCTGGTCACCCTGGTTAAGACCAGGCTTTTCTGGGAGAGCTATTAAAGGAACAGAACTTCACGTACATTCTGTGCTCACAAGACAGGTCCCTTAGCTCAAGTGAAGGTCTCCTGTGTCCCCCTGCTCTCTGCTTGCTGCTGTCCAGCGGCCCCACACCTCCCGGAGGAAGTGTGTCCCTACTGTGTCCCTGGAAAGGGCCTGATGGAGGAGAAAACCCAGGGCTTGGCCAAAAGGAGGGGAGGGGTCATTTCTGGATTTCGGGTTGTTCTGTCATTGGTATCCTTGGAGTTGAAGCTTCACCTTCACAGGCAGGTCCCCAGGAATATATTGACGCCATTGTTAAGGTGTCCTTAGTCAAGTTCACACCTGGAAGGATGAGACAACGTGCTCTTGAGCTAGGTCTGGAGTCTAGGTCCCACTTTCTGGGCTGAGCTCGAGTGTAGACCCACCTCCACCAGGCAGGGAAAGACGGAGAGTGCATCGTCATCTCTTTCAGAAGCTGGAGGATGGGAAGCAGGTACAGAGCAGGGGTTGGGAGAGCAGAGTGAGGCTTGGCATTTGGTTAGTGCCGGGGCCATGTCTGTGTATGGCCAGCTTTCTGGCAGTCCCTGGTGTTTGAAAGAACCCCTGTCCTCAAGTAATTTCCATTCAACGATATTCATTAGGCAGCTGCACGCTGTCAAAAACATCCAAGCACTGGGCTCTGGTATTTGGGGTTTGGTGAAGCCAATGGAAGGAGAACACCCAGTGTGTCTGTGGCGGGGCAGGGCAAGGGTAAACAGATGGATGGACTGATGGGGAGGGAGAAGGACTGAGGCCCTGAGTCTTTGAGCGGGCTTCTCTGACCAGCAGCAGCAGCACCTGGGGGCTGGTTAGAAATTCTCAGGGCCCCGGAACGATTCTACCATGCCTCTTTCCTATGTGGCTGGGGGAAAAATTAGACCGCAACTCCCCAGCAATGTTTGGTGAAAAGTGCACCAGCTATTTTTGATTCACTGAGACTCCAACTGTAGGCTCACCAGAATCTGCATTGGAACTAGATCCTCAGGGGATTTTTGTACGTCCCAGCATCCCCCTGGGGTCTCCTGTAGGGGATCCCACCCCACCACAAGGTCTAGGGAGGCCGTTTCCTGCCTGTCTCCATCTGTCTTCCCAGGTCTGCCAGCTACCACAAATGCTACCCCCAGTAGCCAATCTATTCCCCAGTCCTGGGAGGTATGTTTCCTCACCCAGGGACTGTGATGGAAAAGCAAGACGCTGTGAGGGCAGCCGGGGATAGGCAGCAGCCAGGGCTGGCTGAGCAGGTGCACACCTGGGCCACCGGGCCAAGCTAACTGACCTGAGCCACCCACAGCTCCCAGCCAGTTCTGCAGATTACACAGGTGTGAGGAGGTGGGGGGAAGGGCAGAGACCTCTTCCCTGCCCGCACCCCCCTTTTATTTCCAGGGAGTAGCAAACCCTTTCCATGTGTCTTATTAGCAAACATCCCTCTAGTACCCAAAGTGGCCAGACACTTTATGGCCAGTTTTATTAGCTCTGCCTCACGGCTCTATCCAGGTGGAGCAAGCATTCTGCAAATGTTGCGCCCGTATCACAGGGCATGACCCTGAACTTGGAGAGTGAGCAGGTGTTGGAGGGAGTGAGAAACAAGGCCCGGGTCTCAGGAAAGAAGCAGCCCATCAGGGATGCGTGGCAGGCACAGAAACAGTAAAACTTCATTACTTCACACTTGGGATCTTTCCAGCAGGAATGAGGGAGGGCAGAGCCCCGGCAGGCACTTGGCTCATAAGATTGCAGGGGGTGTGTTTAACCTACTTGCAGGAATGACTCTGTCCCCAGTCCTTTAGAAGCTTGGTTTCCATGCAAACAATGGTTATACAAATGAAAAGCCTCTCTCATCTCTTCATTAAAGCACAGCCTCAAAGGACCCATCACTACCTGAATCTTTTCTGTTAGCCCAGAATGAGATACTGTGTATATAAATGAAGACGTTTGAATTACAAAATGCTTTTTAAATTGGGTAGATTAAGAGAGTTTGGTCCTGAAGAGTCTTCTCCTTCGGTTGCTGAATTTTGGCAAGAGATGCAAAGCCACACACCACGTTCCTCCCTCCATCTGTCCCTCCCTTCCTCCTTTCTGGGTCTGGGCCATATCTGTGTTTGCAGTCAGACTGAATTTGGGCTTTCTCCTCCAGTCGATGAAAGTCGCAGGAAGGTTTTATGTTGGGAAAGGACAGGCCAGATCTTCACCGTCATAAGGTCACTCTGACAGCAGGGTGGGGGCCTCAGGCAGGGAGATGGTGGCAAGAATGAAGACAAAAATGGAGAGGTTCTGGGCCAAGCAGAGACAGTGGGGTGGAGTCAAGGAAACATCGATGAGTCACCTGTGCCACAACATCCTCTAATTTGGGGGAAGACTAAAAGAAAACAGGGTCAGGGGCACCCAGGCAAATGTCATGCACCCTTTTCTCATAGAGTAATCCTGTAGCTCCCCATTCTTCTTTTCCAAGCCTTTTTATCCACGTTGCACACACAGTTCCAATAGGACTTGTTATTTGAAGCTCACTGCAAATTGACAGCAACACTTAGAAAGTAGGAATAGGTTGGCAGGGGGGTACGAGGGACAACATGGAGTGAGCTGCTTCTAGAAGAAGGCACTGAGCAGTGTGGGCAAAAACCAAGAAAAACCAATAAGCCGTCATGCAGTCACTTTAGAATACAGTTGGGCAGTGTCTTATAAAGTTATAGGACCAACCGTGCCATGTCCTCATTTGCACACACAGCACCTCTCCCTGGGCTAACAGAGACAATCCAGGTAGCTGTCGGGCCTTTGAGGTTCCCTTTTAATGAAGACAGAGCCATCCGGATGGGTAAGCAAATGGTGTGTAGCCATGAAATGCGATGCTGACCAGTAGGGAAAAGGAAGCAACAATTGGTAAAGGCAACAACACGAATGAATCTCAAAATAATGACGAGGAGTGGAAGAAAACAAGCAAAACATCGTACACACTTTGTGATTCATTTATATAAAATCCTAGGAATCATGATTTATAGTGACAGAAAGAGGATCAATGGCTGCCTGAGGATGAGGGGCATAGATTATAAAAGGGCACAAGGAGCCTTTTAGGAGAGATGAGTATGTTCATTATCTTGATTGTAGCAATGGTTTCAATATGTCAAAACTTATCAACTGTGGAAATGTTGAGTAGGTACAATTTATGGTTTGTCAATTACACCTCAATAAAGCAATTAATAAAATTGAGACAAACAAAGGCAAGGATCCCAGGAGACCTTTAGCATCAGGGTAAACTCACCTAACACATTGCAAAACCCCTGAGACTCGACAGGATGAGACTGATGTTTGTTTTAATGACCTTGATCCTGGGTCAGGTTAATTAACATCCAGCCTCCTCCCTTTAAGAAGGAGACAGATGTAGACAGGAGGCAGATTCCAGAGAAAAGGCATCTTTACAGTGTTGTCATTTAAAAGTACAGACGTTCCTGGACTTACGATGGGATTACGTCCCAATAAGTCCGTCGTAATTCAAAATATCTTAGGTCAAAAATGCGCTTAAAACACCTGATCTACAGAACATCATGGCTTAGTGCCTCACCTAGCTTAAATGTGCTGAAAACACTTTCATTGGCCTACACTTGGGCAAAGTAATCCAACACAAAGCCCATTTTATAATGAAGACTTGAGTATCCCATGGAATGTTTTAAATACCATACTGAAATTGAACAGTGGAATGGTCGTACGGCTGGTTTCTACTGAGTGCGTATGGCTTTCACGCTGTCGTAAAGTCGAAAAAT
Organism: Chlorocebus sabaeus; assembly: GCF_047675955.1. Lineage (NCBI taxonomy): Eukaryota > Metazoa > Chordata > Mammalia > Primates > Cercopithecidae > Chlorocebus > Chlorocebus sabaeus. The sequence continues at coordinate 118,718,282 of NC_132923.1, read as the reverse complement.
CGTTAAGTTGAACCATTGTGAGTCGGGGACCGCCTGTATCGTTTTGTCTGTCTTGTTCCCCAACATATACTCAACACCACAAGCAGTGCGTAGTACATGGTGGGTGCTTGACAATTTGTTTTAAAATTTTCATCAATTCACAGTGTAAGGAGAAGAATATGACAAGCACCCCCAGCGTGCCAGGCCCCGTTGTAAGTGCACTGGTACGTGTTCGTTCGTTCAGGCTTCAGTTCTCAGCAAAAGTCAAATATTGGATCACTTGGTTCTTCAATAGCACAGGAAAAGCAAATCAAACTCATTTCCTGTGTCCTCACAGCTCCACCCTCCCCTCCAGTGTCTTCGTTCTATGAAAATCTAGGACTCTTCCCAGTGGAAAGACAAAGCCAGGAAAAGAAGGCTAAGCAGAGGCTGTAAACTCGTGTAGGGCGTGGAGAATGTGCACAGGACTTGCTCAGCAAACCTCAGTCATCAGCATTAAGGGCCCCGCCAGAAGCTTGGAGCAGGAAATTTAGGAAAATAAAAGGCCATCCTGTTTCTCCCAGCAGGGAGGAAACATATGGCTCTCATTACCTAGAGAGGTGGCAAGCCTCAGAATAGAAACACACTCAAGAGCGATGGAGGTAAATTCGGAGACCAGTAAGCTCAAATCAATTTGCTGGTAAAGGAAGATCTGGAGGCAGTGGGGGAGAGCACTCATGGGCTCCAGCCTCCATCTGGCTTGAATTCAAATCATGCCACCTACTCACTCTATGTAGCAAAAATTCAGTTAGAGAGGGTAAAATGCTCAGTGCAGTGCCTCCTACCGTAAATCTTTACACATATTGGCACCTCCCCAGTGGCTGTAATCCCACAAGGCAGGTGTCATAGCACCCATGTATCAGATGGAGAAACTGAAGCTCAAAGAAACCAAAGGACCTCATCCAACATCACATGCTAGTCTGGTGCAGAACCAAGACTAGAGCCCAGGGCTCTTGACTCCTGGTGCAGCCTGTTTCCACTGACGTCATTCATATAGGCGATACTCCTTGAGCACCCACCAAGTGACCTTCCCTCCTTGCTTGGGAGGGAAAACAAACAAGTTATACTACAGCATGACATGGACAGGTGTGTGCTCCCAGAGACAGATGCAGCCCTGGAGTGGTGGAGATGAATTATGTCTTCGGAGGGCTGGGCAGTCAAGGTAGCCTGCCTGGTGGAGGGGGCATCTGAATGTAGATCCTATAGAGCTTAACATTATAGGTAAAAGCATGGAGGCAGGGACCAAAATCTCCAGCATCCCTGTACCCATTCCCAATCCAAGCCTCAGCTTAGGGCATGGCATACTTCTGTTGAATGTGGATGGCCTACAGCCCTGGCCCCAGATTCAGCAGAAGCTGCAGTGCCCAGCCCTTGCATGGCCTTACCTAGTGAAGGCATGCAGGCAAGGGGCATGCAGCATCGGCTCTCTCTGTGCCTGACTTTTCAAAAACACAATTACTCACCCTTCAGAGACGCCATCAGTGTTGGTAAACTCCAGCCACTAAACTGCATTACACTGATCTCTCCAGAAACCTTTGCAGTTATTAATAGTTTATTGATTGCAACCCATTGCTGATGAGGGCAGGCCTCCTCACCCTCACCCCCCTTGGGTCCCTGCTATCTGTGGAAAGCCTTCTATTCATCATGCAGATCAATGCCACTCAATTCTGGGGAAAGGGAGTCTCTGGGCCACTTAATCCACTTTGGAAAGACAACAGAAAAGGCAAAATTTTAGATGAGGTGCTGAGAAGAGGTGGATTGGTCCAAATCAAAGCTGTGACCTGGCAGCTGTTGGATCTGCCAATGAGAACTAGAATCTGCCTTGGTTGGAGGTGGGGGGGATCCTGGCCATGTCAGGTGATAACAGGGGGAACCAGGTGAGGGGTATACAGCGATCTCTGTTATCTTTGCACATCTTCTGTAATTCTAAACTTATCCAAAATATAAATTTTATTTTTTCAAGAAAATAACTTGGCTCACGGGAGGAATGGAAAGAATACCACTGTAGCTGGAGGAAGGAGCAGGGGCGTGGGAGAAGGGAAGGTATGAGACATGGCTGGAGGAAGGGGCAGGGGTGTGGATAAGGGAAGGTGGGAGGCATGGCTGGAGATGTAGAAGGAACAAAGTGTGCTGGGCCCTATTGGCAAAGATGACGATTCTTATCTCTCTTTTTGCCATTTTTATTGATAGCTTTATTTTTTAGAGCAGCTTTAGGTTCACAGGAAAACTGAGCAGAAAGTACAGCCCTGTCCCTGTCTCACACATGGACCCACCTGCCCCTGTCTCACACATGGACAGCCTCTGCCACCACTGACTTCCTCCATTTCAGTGGCACATTTGTTACCATCAACAAACCTACATGGATATGCCATTATCACCCCAAATCCATAGTTCACATTAGGGTTCACTTTTGGTGTTGTGCATTTGATAGGTTTTGGCAAATGTTACTACCTTTTAAAATATTTTTATTGAATTGATATTGCTGTCTCATATTTTTAAATTTACAGTTTTATTTCTATTTAGAGGATTTTTATATTCTCCATTTTATTTTATTTTATTTCCATAGGTTTTGGGGGAACAGGTGGTGTTTGTTTACATGAGTAAGTTCTTTACTGGTGATTTGTGAGATCTGGGTGCACTCATCACTCGAGCAGTACGCCCTTTACCCAATTTGTAGTCTCGTATCCCTCACCCACCTTCCACCTTTCCCCCCAAATCCCCAAAGTTTATCGTATCATTCTTATGCCTTTGCATCCTCCTAGCTTAGCTCCCACTTATGAGTGAGAACACACAATGTTTGGTTTTCCATTACTGTGGTACTTCCCTTAGAGTAGGGGTCTCCAATTCCATCCAGGTTGCTGTGAATGCCATTATTTTGTTCCTTTTCATGGCTGAATAGTATTCCATAGTATAGATATATACCACAGTGTTTTTATCCACTCATTGATTAATGGGGATTTGAGCTGGTTCCATATTTTTGCAATTGCAAATTGTGCTGCTATAAACATGCGTGTGCAAGTATCTTTTTCGTATAATGTCTTTGTCATAAAAGCAGAGAGAGCCTTTGATGGGACTTAGGTAGAGGAGTACCATTCATCTCATTTGCATTGGAAAAGATCTGGATTCTCTCTGGAGAATGGATCAGGAGGGAGATTACTAGGGACAGAAAGCCCAGTAAACCCTCTGCCTCCATATTCCAGGTGAGAAGAGATGCTGACTGTGGAGATGGAGGGAAGTGAATGGTTCAGGATCTATTAGGAGTAGAACACCCAGGACTTGGTCACTGTCTGTATTTGGAGGGTGTGGAAATGGGAGATGTCAAGGAGGGTGCCCAAGAATGTGCCTTGGGCTAATGGTGGAGGACAGGTCTGGACATTGGAGGAACTAGGGAACCTGGGCTTGCTCCTTCAGTCAATGGGAGAAGGAGCATCTGGTGCTGTACACATAGTCCTCAGTGAGAAACTGCCTTTTCCGTAAAGCAGCAATCCAGGTGTACCCCGAGCTGTCTTCTATACCACCTGTGAGGTGTCACCTACATGTGTCACCCAAGCATATTGCTTACGTTACTATCACCTGAGCATGTCATCAGGGTGGCAGTTGCCTAAACATGACACTATAAACACATCTTCTGCAGCCATCACCTAGGTGGCGGTTACTTGCACGTATCTGCCTGGGTGTCAACCATGTTATTATTATCTTATTACCTCATCTGGGGAGCTGCCAGCTACACATGTCACCCGAGCCTGTTTCTTTGCAGAGCTGTCACCTGAACCTGCCACCTGCACTTCTGTCACCTCCAAAAGTCATTTAAGCAGGTTGTCTCTATAACCAACACCTATGAGTGTCACCAAGTGCAAATTCTGCTCCTACTGTTTGTAAGCCATGGGGCCTTGGGTAAGTCATGCCATCTCTCTCTGGGTCTCCTTTTTTTTTTTTTTTTATCTAAAGTATGTCACTCCAGGTGACTGTCACTCAGTAATGGTGCCCGGTAAAGAGGCTATTTTTTCAGTCTAGCTGAGTTACAAACAAAGAAAATCATTCCCGGAGGGGAGACTGGTCCCCTGCTGTTCCCATGTCACTGTGCTCTTTCTTCTGAGATCAGGGAGTGGAGGGAGACAGCGTCTTCTCAACAAAGTCCCCATTCTTTAAGTCCTTCCTTGACAGTCGGTAGACCAGATGTCAACCTCTGTGTGTTCTATGTAAATGAAGGTGTTTGTTTATGCTAATGTGTGCTGGGTAGTGGGAGGGATGGGCTGGCTCAGCTCAGTAAGACGACAGTGATGGAAAAAGAGGCTGGCAGTCCAGGTGTTGGGGGACGGTGAGTCACAGGGGAAAAGGAGCCAGAAGACAAAGATGAAGCAGGTAGCTAAAAGGACAGAAGAAAAGAGTGAAGCTGAGGTTACGCTGCTCTGCAGAAACAGGTGGAAGAGCAAAGTGGGAAGTGTGTCCAGGAGGCAGAAGGGAGGACGAAGAACTGGATTGAAAGAACCTCCCTTCTCAGGGGTGGCAGAGCAGGGTCACACGCCCAAGAGCCTGAGCGCTAACCAACTATTGCTCTTTCCTGTCCCCAGTGGGGTCCTTGTCAGGCAGGTTAGTGGGGTAGGGCCGTGGGTATGGATCCCTTCCCGCGGTTTCCTGCTATAACTTGGGAACTTCTAAGACTTAAACAGATACCCTAGTCCTGCTAAGTTGTAGCTAGATTAGGCTGGAACTCGCATGAAGACAGACATATTTCCCCAATGCAGCAATGACATAGCCTCTGCAACTTCAGGCCAAGGCTCCTTCCCATCCAAGTGTCCAGATTCCACTTGCCAGGAATTCCCTCTCCCCACAGAGCTTCGCAGGACTGAGGAACAATACGGAATGGTCCCTCTGTCCATTTGGGTGCAACGTTCCTGCTTACAGAAGTCCTGCGGTGACATCATTGCATTTAATCTTCACCGCAGTCACAGGAAGTAGCACCTCCACTGTTTAGGAAAGAAAGTGGAGAGGGGAGATGGACTGACTTATCCAAGGTCCCTTGATTTACAAACAGTAGGAGCAGAATTGGAACCTGGTTCTCTTTGACTCCATGTCAAGGCTCTTTTCAATATAGAAGAGAGGAAAGAGCCTCCCTGCTGGCGTTTTCCATGGGGAGAGAGAACATACCAACTCATTTTCACATGGTCTGACCCTGTAGATGCTATAGAAAGATCTAGAACAGGAGCCATCCAACTACAGCCTGCGGGCCAAATCTAGCCCATTGCCTATTTTTTCACAGCTTGTGAACTGAGAATGCTTTTCATACTTTGAAATGGTTGCAGAAAAAAAAAAGAAGAAGGATATTGTATGGCAAATGAAAATTATATGAAATTCAAATTTAAATGATCATAAGTAAAGTTTTATTGGAGCACAGTTGCACCAATTTGTTTACTCACCATCTGTAGCTGCTTTTGTGCTGCAAGGACAGAGTTGAGTAATTGCAACAGATAATGGAAAGGGCAACAAAGCCTAGAATGTCTGTTCTCTGTACTTCTAGGAGAAAAGTCTGAAAGCAGGTTTGAGGGGGTCTCTCCCATCCTCAGGGATCACCTCCTCTGAGACACCTTCCCATCACCTCAGGGATGGAATTGGCTGCTCCCCAATCTGAGCTCAGATAAGCTCATGCCTTTCCATGTGAGTGTGGAACCTAGATCAGCTTCCCTACCTCCTTGTCCACTGGGATGGGGTCTCCTTGTGGACCTGAATTTTATTGTCTTTCTCTGAATTTTATTGTCTTTCTCTTCCATGATCTCAGGACTGGGCATGAAGTGGCAGCATGGCGGTGTGGAGAGAGAAATTCAGATTTCCATACTGGTTCTTATCTGTATACAGGGTTGGGGGCAATTGACTTCCATCCCGAGCCTCAGTTTCCTTGCTTATGAAATGGAAATATGGACTGGACCCTGTGTGGAGGCCGTCATGAGGAAAGAGGGAGCTGATGCCTCCAGTGACAGTTTTGAGCCCATACTCATGCAGTGATACACTAAATGCCCACATCTATTCACCTATGCCATCCTCACGGCTCCCTGGAAGTGGGCAGCATCCCAGGCTCATGGAAGCTGACAGGCTAAACAACTGCTCCAGGACCCACTGAGCACAAATTGGACTTTGGCTAAACACAGTCCACACCTTCACTGTCTGAGAGGCTGAGTACAGGGCCTGCATACAGTCGGTGTTCCATAAATGCTCCCCTCCTCCCAGCCCAGCACACAGGCATGTGTTTGTTAGTGGAGGCTGCACCAGTGGGCATCAGGATGAGTTTCCTTGAGCGCTGCCTTACCCTGCCCCTCAATGATGGGCCCTCACTCTCTCTTCTGCCTCCCCTAGGCTGCCTGAGGTCCGGATCTCAGACAACGGTCCCTATGAATGCCATGTGGGCATCTACGACCGCGCCACCAGGGAGAAGGTGGTCCTGGCATCGGGCAACATCTTCCTCAACGTCATGGGTGAGTGCAAGGCCACTGGACCCGGCGTCTCAGTGAGGAGGATGAGTGTGTTTGAGTGTGTGTGTGCGTGCACACAGCAGCCATCCTGGGGGCCATCTACCAGAAGTTCCGTTGTGCTGGTGTCTTCCTTCTCCTGCCCTTGTCGTGGAGGGTCAACCAGACCAGGCTGAGCTAAGGTGTGACCCGTGAGGTCTTGCCCCCCATGGGCCTCCCCTCAGGAGGTCCCCTTCTTGCAGCACAGGTACCCCAACAGGACCCTCCCCAGGGAGTGAAGGACAGCACCTCAGCCAAGATGCACAGCTGCTGCAGAGGGAACCATTCTGCCCCTCAGTCAAAAGTGCCCCCTGCACTTCCTGAGGCCTTAATGGAGATGGCATAGGATCTGGAGACAAATTAGGAAGCGCTCAGGGCTGGGATTCAGAGCTCCTGGGTTCTCACCGTCTCCTCTTGTCTCCATTTATGCACCTGTAAAATAGAGGTAACAATACTGGTGTCTATCTCCAGCTGGCTGGGTCCTTGGGTAAGTCTATCCCAGTCCCAGACTCAGTTTCCCCATGTGTAAAGCAAGAATGCTGCTCTGCGCATTCTCAGAAGCCCCCACCGGCTCTAATGTTCTTGTCAGATACACACCTTTGGATTCTGGCTCTATTGCAAGGATGCTGGGGACTTGGCCTTGACTCTAGACTCTGTGTTCTCCAGTTTTCTTATCAAATAATATTTATCAGGGAAACAAAGCTGTGGTACACAGGCAATCAATGAAAGCATAAAGGCCCCACTGAAAGCCGTTGCTTCTGGGGAAATTGAAAACCCCCAAAGGCCAGACCTCCAGAGGGACATTGATTCCTGCAGCGCAGCCAGTGGTGGTTCTGGCTTCCCAGTGGAGCCACGATGCAGGAAGTGGCGTTGCCAGGAAAAGCCCCTCTCTTGCAGTTACTCATGCACCAGTCAGCTCCTCTGATAGAGGAACTAGCAGCGTTTGGGTGCCTGGCTCTGGGTTGGCCACACCAGGGAACCTAGGAGGGACATAACTCAGTTTGCACCATTAAGGAACTCCCAGTCTGATGAGAGACATGTACTTAATCAACCATTTATGCATCACAATGTATCGAGCACCTACCTACGAGATAGCAGGGAATGGACCCAAACTTTTTATAGGACAAATACTTATCTATAGAGATTTTGCAGGAGACAAGCATAAAACACATGCATAGATGAATTGAAAAGAGCGTGCAACATGCTGGAAGAAAATAAAGCAGAGTAAAGGGATAAAGAGTGACTGCAGGTGGGTGGCTGCTACCATAGGGAGGGGACTCAGGGAAGGCCCCTCTGCAGCTACTGGGCTGAGGGCTTTATATGTGTTACATCGTTTAGTCCTCACAACCAACCCGAGGGAACATGCTCGCATTAACTCCATTTTGCAGATGCAGAAATGGATCACAGAGAAAGCAAGCAACTTGCCTAGTCACGCAGCCAAGTTCACAAAATCCTCCTATGATATCAGGCAGCTCAGTGTTGCGCTGGGACTCAGGCATCTTGACTCCAGGGCCAGTTCTGTCACACTGCTGCAGGCAGTGAAGACGCTGTGCTAAGGCCTCACTCTAAGGTGCCTTCAAACAAGGCCAGAGTCCTCAAAATCCATCCCTCCATGAGGCCCACACTTCCCATTACTTCACCAAAGAACTCTGAGCAGGTTATTCTTCCTCTGTGGCCTTGATTTCTCCCATCTGTACTGTATTAGTCCATTTTCACGTTGCTGATAAAGACATATCCAAGACTGGGCAATTTGCAAAAGAAAGAGGTTTAATGAACTCACAGTTCCACATGGCTGGCGAAGTCTCACAATCATGGTGGAAGGTGAAAGGCACGTCTCACACGGCAGCAGACAAGAGAAGAGAGCTTGTGCAGGGAAATCTATGTAGCCATGAGATCTTCTGAGACTTATTCACTATCATGAGAAATAACACAGGAAAGACCGACCCCTATGATTCAGTTATCTCCCACTGGGTCCCTCCTACAACACAGGAGAATGGTGAGAGCTACAATACAAGACGAGATTTGAGTTGGGACACAGCCAAAGCATATCATGTATCATCAGAGAGTTGACAGATAATCCTATGCTCCCTCCCAACTCTGACACTTGTGAGTCTCTTACTCCATCCACTGAGTGAGGAAACTGAGGCACAGAGCGATCTCATGGGACTGACTCAGGTTGCACAACTGGCCTGATGGTCTCTGCTGAGCAAGGGAGTGTGCTCCTGGCAGGCTCAGTGACTGAGACTTTTCCTCTCCTTCTGTGTCACTGCCTGGGGATCAGGGACACTCCCTGTGGGAGGCAGCAGTCACCAGAGACCAGAGCGCTGGGAAGGAGGGAGCAGCTGCTGTAGTTCCACTTACCGAGCGGTCTGATGGGGCTCCATGGACTCTGCAGGCCGCTGAGTCTTCCAGGAGGGGCCGGGCAGGGGCAAAGCTAGTGATGCAACCCCAACCTTCCACCCTGGCACTTTCAGATGCAGGGTAAGGGTGACCCCCGGAAATTCAGGGCTTCCCTGGCAGGATTTTCCCTGGCATCGCACCCACCCGTCGCAGCCCATCCTCTGCTGGCCACTGCTCAGAGCTCACTGTGCTTGCCATTCGTCTTCCCAGCCCAGCTGTTCCCCAGTGGAGCAGATCCACCTTGACTCGCTATGCTCATGGGAATTGATATGGTAGCTGACACGTCTCCCGTCCCTCCCTGGACACGTGCATGTGCCTGACAGTGTGTGAGCTTCTGGCTTCACGTGTGTTACCTTTTAGAATCCTCGTAACAGCCCTGTGAACTGAAGGACTTTATGATCCCCGTTCTATGAGGAGACCGAGGCTTAGCGGGGAGAAGTGACTTGTTGGGTTCTAACAGCTTTCTAAGTCCAAGTCTCGTCATCTAAACCAGCACTTCTCAAACTTGAGCATGCAGCAGAACTGGCTGGAGAGCTCGTTAAATACAGATGGCTGGGTCCCACCCCACAGCTTCTGACTCAGCTGGACTAGGGTGGGGCCTAAGAATATGCATTTCTCATAAGATCCCAGGGGATGCTGCTGCTGTTGGTCCAGGGGCCACACTTTGAGGACCAGTGATCTAAATCTCTAAGTATTTCCCAAAATACTAGTTCTGTGTGTATCTATATATTGATGGTTATTCGATATTATACATATCTACAACTATGCCTATACTCTTACTCATATGCAAATGTATTTTTCCTCCCTCCTCCCACTTCTCACCTCACCCCAAACACAGGAGGATCCCCCCCCCTCCACCGCCCGATTTCTTAGCATACAAGTTAAGGACATACTGGTTTAGGTCCCAATCTCAGCTCTGCTCTGTGAACTTAGGCCCATTTTCCTCTGTGGGCCTCAACTTCCCCATCTGTAAAATAGGAATGGGGATGCTTTCCTCCTAGGGTGGCTGTGAGGCTTAAAGTAGATGAAGTTTGCAGAACACCTAGCCCATCAAGAATATCATTGAAGAGCTCAGTTACTTGGACTCTGTTGTTTTTATTATCACTGTCTCTGGTTTGCCCACTCCTGGGCACAGCTGTAGCTGCCTCCCTCTTGCCCCTGGTTTTGGCCCCAGCAGAGAGAAGCCCCCCATTCACAGCTCCGAAGAGCCCTGCACTAGTCTGAGGAATGACTGTTCTGGGAACACAGCTTCATGCACCGCGGTGGCCTGGAAGCCAAGGAGTGTCTCTGGGAGTGGCAGGGACAGGGGTCTCTGCTTACTCACCTTCTCTGGGCTTCTTCCCCAAAGGTCTGCATGTCCTGGCACCACACACCTATGGAAGGAGTCAGGATATTTCCCAACTGTCATGATGACAAGAATGCCTCACACTTGCCCGATTTGAGCACTTTCAGAGGGCTTTCACATTGAGGACATCACCCAATCCTCACTGCAGATAGGAGCATGGGGTTTACAATCATCCCTAACTCACAGAGGAAGAGACTGAGGCCCAGGGAAGAGAAGGTATTTGCTCCAGGCCTTATAGGGTGGGGTTATCTTTGTGCCAGAGCAGCATGGCTTCTGTAGCTCACCAAGGTCCTGAATGGTGAGAGGAGGACTGGGGGAGGCGGCGTGGCTGAGTGTTTCTCATACAGCATCTCCTGTAACGCATCGACCACGTGGGCCTGGGAGGCAGGCACCACAGCGAGCCCATTGCACAGACCTGGCTCAGAGGGGCATGGGACTTGGCCGAGGTTGGAAGGTTAAATGAGATAATCTATAGAACAGAATGTTCTGGGCCTGAGGCTTGGCACATTCTGAATGATCAAGCAACAGTATCTCTTACGACAAATAGTAGTCGGGTCAGATACAAACCAGGCACAATTAGACCAATCTCTGTGAACGTCTCCTTCAAATATGTTTCAGGGCAGGTTTCAAAAATTAAAACCGACTCATTGCTTTGGTTCGTCTGTGGCATTGTGTTCACACACAAAGACCCTCCCTTCAAGCGAGCGGAGGTCACTGAACGCTGGGGTCTCTTTTGTGCCACATGGGACCCCAAGGGCCGCTGCAGCCAAATTGAGGCAAGACAGCCCCTCCCTTATTTGGAGGTCGATGGGAAGCTCCCAGGACAGTGGGGAGAAGGAGAGCCAAGGAGCTGGGGACGGCCCAGGGCCCACCTGCCTCAAAGCACAGAGCAGTTCCGCCAGACAGCCCAGCACCCCAGTCTGCCATCCACACGTCCACATCCAGCACATTCTAATGCGGCCATTTCCAGAGGCCTCCGGGTGCAGATGAAAACGTGAGTGCAGCTGTAATTTCACGCCTATAACATCCCACTATGTGGTGGGGAAAGACATTTGGGAGCCCCGTGGGTGACACCAAGGGTATATGCTGCACACAGTCATTAAAATGTTTTTATCCGAGCTGCAGATAAATTGTAAGCCAATTTGAAAGTTGCGTGCTGGGCCCCAGGAATGCATTATACACAGTCATGGAAGGATTTTGAAGGTTCTTCTGGGGGTGCAGGTTAGGGGGAGGGAGCGTGTTGAGGGTGCGCTGTTACAATCAATTAAATGTTGTGAGAGCCAGGCACCCCACCCCCCTCCTCACTGAAGTTAAAAGACTCTGCACTTCTGGCTCCTCTGGAATGCCAAGGGGCAGGGTTTCTCTGCCACTGAGTGGGGCCCTTTCAACCCAAAGCTAAAAAGCAAGACCACCTTCTGCATGCCAGCATTGAGCTCCGGGTTCAACCTAGAGTTAATCCCTCGCAAAAGCTCTTGGATGTGAGCCTGGTCATCTCTATTTTAGGGATGATGGAGCAGAGGCTCTGCGAGTTTAAGGGGCATGTCTATGTGAGTGACAGAGTAGGATGGGCATCCCACCAGGTCTGCCTGAACCCAGAGCAGGTACTTATACAGCAGCCTTAACTCCCAAAGGAAATTTCCCTCCCTTTGACCATGAGTCACACAAACCTCAAACAAGCACTGGAGTGGGGACAGAGTGCAGAGGGTGGGGACTTCCTTAAGACTGAGCCCTAACTAGGTTGCTCAAAAACTCCAATGGTCCTAGCATGGCGGCTCACATCTGTAATCCCAGTACCTTGGGGAGGCTGAGGTGGGTGAATCTCTTGAGCCCAGGAGTTCTAGCCCAGCCTGGGCAACATGGGGAAATCCCATTTCTACAAAAAATTAGCTGGGCTGTGGTGGCACGTACCTGTAGTACCGGCTACTCAGGAGGCTGAGGTGGGAGGATTACTTGAGCCTGGGAGGTAAAGGCTGCAGTGAGCTGAGATCACACCACTGCGCTCTAGCCTGGGCAACAGTGAGACCTTGTCTCAAAAAATGAAACAAAACCAAACCAATAAAACCAAACAACAACAACGAATTCCGATGGATGGGTGGGGCTGTTTGCCTTTCGGGATAGTAGGAGTCTAGGAGGAAGACAGAATGTCTGTGTCCTTACCTCCATTCCTGTCCCCATCCCCATTTTTGGTTCTCTCATCCACTACCATCCAGCACCTCCCCCACTTCTCAGACCCTTTGAAAGGAGCACTGAAGTTGGATTCCAGCAGACCTGGGTCCAAATCCCAATTAGTGTCTACTTTTGACATGGACAGTCTAGTATTGAATTTCCCTTCTGGTAACAGAGGATATCAGAACGTCTTTTTTGTTTAAATATGTTATAAGGTGACTTGGATGCTCACGTGCATGGACATTCTAATTTTCATTTATTCATTTGTGTGTTCATTCATTTAACATATATTTATCGAGCACCTAGTACATTGCAGGCACTGTTGGGTGCACTGGAGTTTGCAATGAAGAAGAAGGGCAAAAAACAAAACAAAACAAAACAAAACAAAAAAACTGGCCCTCACAGACAGTGCAGTAGGGGAGGCAGAAGATGAGCAAGTGAAGAGATGGGGAGACAAATAGGATGTCAGTGGGTGGTAAAACAATGTCAGGAACAACCCATCAGGGATGGGGCTGTTCTAGGTCAGTGTGGCCCCTCTGAGAAGGTAACATTCAAAAGAGGTGAACTATAGGAAATTCATTCATTCATGCCAGTGATTCAATGACTTACTGAGCATCCCCCAGGTGCCAAGCACAATTCTAGGTGATGTGGATACACTGACAACAAGACAAGGTCCTTGCTTCATGGACTCACATTCTCTAAGGGAAATACCTTCGTGGTACAGAGGAGAAAACTAGTTTTTGGGGCTGCCCATAGCAAATGACTGCAAACTGGGTGGCTTAAAACCACAGCAATGTATTGTCTCACAGTGCTAGTCCCAGAAGCCTAAAATCAAGGTGTCAATAGGGCCATGCTCCCCATGCAAGGGAAAAATCCGTCCTTGTCCCTCCCCTTGCCTCTGGTGTTGCTGGCGATCCTTGGAGTTCCCTGGCTTATAGATGCTGATCTCTGCCTCTCTCATCATATGGCCTTCTTTCTCTGGCTCTGTGTTCCTGTTCCTGTGTTAAGATTTGTTTCTGCTGCTTCTTCTGCTTCTGCTTCTGCTCCTGCGCCTGCTCCTGCTTCTGCTTCTTCTCCTTCTCCTAATCCTTCTTTCTTCTTTCCTCCTCCTCCCCCTCCCCCTCCCCTCCATTCTCTTCTTCTTCTTCTTCTTCTTCTTCTTCTTCTTCTTCTTCTTCTTCTTCTTCTTCTTCTTCTTCTTCTTCTTCTTCTTCTTCTTCTTCTTCTTCTTCCTCTCCTCCTTCTTCTCCTCCTCCTCCTCCTCCTTCTTCTTCTTCTCCTCCTCCTCCTCCTCTTCCTCCTCCTCCTCCTTCTTCTCCTCCCCCTCATTCTCCTTCTTCTTCTCTCTTTTTTTTTTTGTGTGAGACAGAGTATTGCTCTGTTGCCCAGGGTGGCCTCAAATGCCTGAGTTCGAGCAATCCACCCACCTTGGCTTCCCAAAGTGCTCCAGGCAATGAGCCACTGTGCCCACCTCGACAGATTTTCTCCTTATAAGGACATCAGTCATTGAATTAGGACTCACCCTAATCCAGTGTGACCTCATCTTACCTTTAGCACAGTTGCAAGGACCCTATTTCCAAATAAGGTTACATTTATACGGACTGCAGGTCAGAACTTCAACACATCATCTTCATGGACATCATCTTCAGGGACATAATTCAACCCACAGCAGTAACTGAGTCGGGATGTAGCACACCAGGATTCCCTGTCTGACTCTGAAGCTGATACTCTCTGCTCCCAACCCCTTGGGTCACCAGTTGGACACTGACTAATATGCAGGTGCTGTGCTAAACTCTTGTTGTGTTAACTCACTGAACACTCACAGAAGCTCTGCAAGGTGAGTACTATCACTTTCTCTTTAGCAGGTGAAGAAACTGAGAGGTGATGTCACTTCCCTACACCACCCGGCCAGCGTGTGGCAGGGCAGGGGTATATAGCCATCCCGTGTGTTAACCTCTCTGCTCCTCTAGAAGTTTACCAATGAATAGGAAGCCCAGACTCATAAAGTATTGATACACATTAATAAAATGTTCTACTTCGGGATCCCTGTCTCTCTTCTGGAAGCTTCCAAGTGAGGTTGGCAGATGAAGTAGACTTTTGGAACCTGAGGCCAGAGTGGCACCAAACCACACTATATGCTTTGCAAGTCTGGAGCCAGGAAACACAGCTTCCACCCCAAAGAACAGATGTTAATGAACTTTACATGATGTTTCTGGTTGGTTTGCCTTTTTTCAGTATGTTCTACTGATTTTTATTAAGTGTGCCTGGTGTGTTTTTCCTTGTGTTTTGTTTGTTTGTTCTGTTTTGTTTTGTTTTGTATTGTTTTGTTTTGAAACAGAGTCTTGCTCTGTCCCCCAGGCTGGAGTGCAGTGGCTGGCACTATCTCAGGTCATTGCAGCCTCTCACTCCCGGGCTCAAGAGATTCTCCTGCCTCAGCCTCCCAAGTAGCTGGAATTACAGACATACACCACCATGCCTGGCTAATTTTTCTAGTTTTAGTCGAGACGAGGTTTCTCCATGTTGGCCAGGCTGGTTTTGAACTCGTGACCTCAAGTGATCCTCCCGCCTCAGCCTCCCAAAGTGCTGGGATTACAGGCATAAGCCACCACGCCCAGCCCTTTGTTTTTTCTAAAAAAGTGGTTTTATTGAGATACAATTCATATAACATACAATTCACTCATTTAAAGTGTACAAGACAGTGGTTTTAGCATACTCACAGAGTTGTGCCTCTACCACCACAATCAATTTCAAAACATTTTCATTGTTCTCCAAAGAAACCCTGTACACATCAGCAGTTACGCACCACCCAACATTGTCCATCTTCTCCTCAGCCACAAACACCTTTTCTGTCCCTATAGATTTGCTGGTTCTGGATATTTAATATGATGTGATTATACAATATGTGGTCTTTTGTGGCTAGTTTCTTTTGCTTTACATAATGTCTTCGAGGTTCATCCGTATTGTAGCAGGTACCAGTTCTTCATTCCTTTTCAATGCTGAATAATGTTCCATTGTACGGATAGATCATGTTTTGTTTACACATTCATCAGTGGATGGAAATCTGGGTTGTTTCCCCATTTTGGCTATTATGAACAATGCTGCTATAAACATTCATGTACAAGTGTTTGTGTGAACATATAGTTTCAGTTCTCTTGGGTGTGTATCCTTGGAGTTGAACTGCTGAGTCAAACGATGACTCTGCATTTAAACTTCTGAGGAACTTTCCAGACAGCTTTCCACAGTGGCTGCACTGTGTTATATTCCCACCAGCTGCATATGAGTCCCATCTTCTCCACATCTCTGTCAACACTTGTTACTATCTGTCTTTTTAAATATAGCCATCCTAGTGGATGTGGAGAGATATCTCTTTGTGGCTTTGATTGGCATTTCCCTCAGGGCCAATGACACTGTACATCCTTTCCTGTGCTTCTTGGCCATTTGGACATCTTCTCTGGAGAAATATCTATTCAGAGCCTTTGGCAATTTTCAATGGCCTTATTTGTCTTTTTATGATTGAATTGTAAGAGTTCTCTATCTGACCTACATGTAAGTCCCTTATCAGGTATATCATTTGCACATTCTTCTCCCATTGTGTAGATTGTCTTTTCACTTTCTTCATGGTGTCCTGTGAAGGACAAAATGTTTTAATGTCAATGAAATCCAGTTTATCTATTTTTCCTTTTGTCACTTGTGCTTTCTGTGTCATATTTAAGGAGACTTTGCCTAACTCAATGTCATAACTTACTCTTGTATTTTTCTTCTAGGAGTTTGTATAGTTTTGGCTCTTACATTTAGGTTTATAATGCATTTCAAGTTTATTTTTATGTATGGTGTGAGGGAGGGGTCCAACTTCATCATTTGCATGTGGATGTCTGGTTGTCCCAGCCCCATTTGTTGAACACACTATTCTATCCCCATTGAATTATCTTGGCATCCTTGTCGAAAATCAATTGACTGTAAAAGTGCAAGTTTATTTCTAGACTCTCCATTCTGTTCCACTGCTCTATATGTCTATCTCTGTGCACGTCTGGTGCTTTTCTAACCATCTGCCACCTCCAGCCTGGCTCTTACTCTCCAGCTATGTGACTTTAGGCAATGAGTTTCACAGGAAATTCTCCTGTTTAGTTTCTTGAAGTTTCCCCTTAAAAGAAACTTACCCTGGGACTAGTGAGGGTTCCCAGAGGAAAAGAGAGTACAGAAGGTCCTGGGGGTGATGAAGTCTGAGTCTACTTCCAGGAGGCCTGGCCAGAACCTTGGATTTCTGAAGAGCTGGATTCTTGCTTTCTAAGACCAGATTCTTGAACGTGATTCTCTGGAATTCCAGCCTGGCACTCCCCTCTGAAAAAAGCAGCAAATTTCCAGGACCAATAATCAGAGTGTCAAGAACTTCTCTCTCTCTCTTTTTTTTTTTTTTTCACTCTGTCACCCAGGCTGGAGTGCAGTGGTGCAACCATGGCTCACTGCAGCCTCAACTTCCCAGGCTCAAGCAATCCTCCTGCCTCAGCCTCCCCAGTAGCTGGGACTATAGGTGTGTGCCACCATACCTGGCTAATTTTAAAAAATTTTTGTAGACACAGGGTCTCACTCTGTTGGCCAGGTTGGAAGAACCTCTTTTGACTTGGGAAGAAGAATCCTCTATACCTCCAAGTGAGCTAGGGAGATCTGAGGGCTGAGCACAGACCTCACCCCTCTCAGAGGCCTGCTGATCTCCTGCAGGCCTGAGCAAAACAGAAGTAACACCACTGTGCTTCTCTGGGGGACGGCAATGGGAAAGCAGAGTTTGGTTTGCAGAATTCCCTTTCAAGAAGGCTGTCTGTGCACAGGACAGCTGTAGGGGAAGTGAGGCTTCTTCCAAGCAGAGCCACCGCACAATGGTGTGTATGGTGGTCCAAGGGGCAGGTAGGTCAGTGGAGGGAGGCTGCCAGTCTGAGATCCCTGGGAAATCCCCAGAAAGGCAAGATTCAGAGCCTCAGCTACCTCTTTTCCCAGGATGCCTGCTGGGTGGAAAATGATCAGCTCCTTCCTCTGTCTTAGAGCCTGAGTGGATGAACTACCTGCCAGATTTGGGCTAATTACATTAACTGGCCCCAGGCGATTACTGTGGCCACAGACTCCAGGGAGCCAGGCTGCTGCTCCACAGGGGAAGCAAGGAGGCTGTGGAGGGAGGCATGGGCTGGCTGGGATCCAGGCCAGAGCTGCAGAGAATTCCCAGAGCACTGAGGGGGAGAAGGTATGAACACGAGCTTCCACCTCTTACCCCAGAAACCCGCGGGGTTTGAGGACCAGGCCTGGGCTACTCTTACCCCCAGGCAAAAGGCTAGACAAGCCCATCCCCAAGACCTCTCCCCCTGCCAGCACCCCTTCTTACCACTCTGGGTGAGTGACATGCAGATGCCCAGCCCCTCCAAACTAGACAAGGTGGAGGCCAGATAATCCCCCATTTGAGAATGATCTCTCTAGTAAATTACGTTGACCATAAATGGAGTTTACTTCCTTAGAGAGTTGAGGAATGGCTAAGGGTGTGTGCTTTAGATTCAGACATGACTTTTCTATCAGGTTCTGCAACTGATAGTAATAAAAGTGGTTAATGTTTGCTTGTTTGTTTATTTATTTATTTGAGACAGAGTCTCACTCTGTCACCCAGGCTGGAGTGCAGTGGTGCAGTCTTAGCTTACTGCAACTTCCACCTCCTGAGTTCAAGTCATCCTTGTGCCTCATCGGAGCAGCCAGGATTATAGGCGCGCACTACCACGCCCAGCTAATTTTTGTATTTTTAGTAGAGACAGTGTTTCTCCATGTTGGCCAGGCTGATCTTGAACTCCTGACCTCAGATGATCCACCTACTTGGGCCTCCCAAGATGCTGGGATTACAGGCGTGAGCCACCATGCCAGGCTATGGTTCATGTTTATTGAACATTTACTATATACCAGGCACTGTTCTGCTTAACACCTGCTATATCATTTATAACAGTTTTCTAAGGTCAATTCTATTATTACTTTATCCATTTTACAAGCGTGAAAACTAAGGGGTTATAAAATGTGCCCAAGGACACAGAACTAGAATTCAAACCCAGGCAGGCTGCCTGCCGCGCCCAGGGACCCAGCCACCATGCTCCCCTACCTCTCACTGGAATGTGGCCTTTGGAAGTTTATTTTATCTCCCTAGACCTCGGTGTCCCTTTTTGCTGAATAGGGGTTACAGTAGCACCTGTTGGGACATGAAATGTAACAGACAAGTAAAGGGCTGTGTCACTAGCTCACAGTGAGTGTTCTAGGGGAGG
The DNA here is from genome assembly GCF_047675955.1 of Chlorocebus sabaeus. Lineage (NCBI taxonomy): Eukaryota > Metazoa > Chordata > Mammalia > Primates > Cercopithecidae > Chlorocebus > Chlorocebus sabaeus. The sequence continues at coordinate 118,699,572 of NC_132923.1, read as the reverse complement.
AAAGCTGTTCTTATTTCCTACCCATGTGGCTCCAGCCCTCACCCTATAAGTGTCAGTGGGGCTGAGGGTAGGGTCAGAACTGTGAGAAGTGACAATGGCCCTGTGGGAGCTCTCAAAGCCAGGCAGTGACATCTCTGGCCTCCCACCCTGGATGCTGGCAAAGGTGGTCAGGAAAGAGGATGCAGCCAGCAGCCCGGAGTCCAATCACACCTCCTCCACCATCTTGCTGTGACTTTTTCTTTCCCAGCCTCAGTTTCCTCCTTTGGAAACTGGGGGTAATCATGCTTTTTACCCCACAGGCTGTCTCAAGGAATAAATAAGATGGCACCTTCAGGCGTACAGAAAGTGCTTGGCCCAGATGCTGGCATCATTGTTAGGGCAGGGCAGGAAGTGAGAACAGAGACAATAGGAGCCAACTCAGGACAATAAATGCAGTGGCCGGACATAAGAGTAGCCTTTCCAAGCAGAAGCCACAGGACATGGGGACCAATTGGAAAGATGGGAACAGATGCGGAGACACGGTGGACCTGGCACTGGATGGAGATGGTCCTCTGAGAAGGTTCCAATGCAACTATGTGATCTCACTCAGCAGCCAGCAACTGCAGAAAATGGGCCGCTGGGGTGGAGAGGCTAGGGCGTGCGGACCTCTACAGTCTTCCTCCCTGCCAGCTGGAGCTTCTGAGGGGGGCAGCAGAATGAGAAGTGGGGGGCCTGAGACAGCTGGCTGGGCTGAACTACCACAAGCTGGCTGGAGTGGGGGATGCGGCCCACAGGACTGAGGTGGGAGTGGTCAGGGGCCCTTGAGCTGGACGTAAGAGTGTTCAGAGACTGACCACTGTCGTCTTGAGTGCCTGGACCTGGTCAGGGAGCTGGAGGAAGGACACCCATGCTGCTCGCCTGCCTGCCACGGGCCTCCCAGCCAGCTGAGGTCACCGGCTGAGTGCCAGTTTAGAGAGGGGACAGACAGATGGGTTTGGGGCTCAGAGGAGCATTTTGAAGCTAACTGGGTCATCTAGCAAGGACGGTCACTTCCCAGCCTCAGCCCCAAAAGTCCAAGCCTGCTGACTGCTTCCTGAACAGGCTTCTAGAACCCTCCCTCCCTCCCTCTCTGAACACAGTTCTGCAAAGAAATGCCCTTGACCATAGCCCGTCACCAAGGAACAGGCCCAACTCGTTCCATCAGCTGTCCCTCTAATCCCCCTACAGCCTGCAGGGCGGAGCCTGTGGTGCCTCAGTATGAGCGCCTACAGAGGCCAGGAGACATGCCCACTGTCCCACAGCAGTGAGTGGCACTGAGATTGGAGCTCAGGTCTTCTGGGACCAGAGCCCTTGACTTTCCTACTCCATGAAGCTGCCAGGAAAACAGAGGGACAGCCACATCTCTTTGTGTGGGACAATGTGGTAGCCATATGGATCTCTGGATCAAGGGCCTCCCGAAAGTCCTGGAAGTCAGTGGGGTGGGGATCTGTATCCTCATTTTACAGAGAAGAAAACTGAGTCTGCTAATAAAAGGAAGGTTAGAGTTTGAATCTGAATATTCTGATTGCCACTCTCCTTCCATGGGGACCTGAGGCCCTGAGCTGGGGAGGGAAGCGAGGCCTTTGAAACCTCTGACCCATTATTGTGACTGGATGAAGCAGACAACCCAGTCAAGCAGTTTTTGGTGCATCTTGTCCCTGGGGAATAGAGCTGGCAGCTTGTCATCAGCCCCTCTCCAAGGGAACTCGGAGCCTAGGGCAGAAACAGACCACTTGCTCATTCATTTCTCACACTTAAAAATCCTTTGATTCAAGCAATATTTGTGAGCACCTACTATGCACCTGCTGTGGGGGGAGCACTGAGAGAGTCCCACCTCCCTTAAGGTAGCTATACAAATTAGAAATTCATTTTGATATAGGACAGCCAGGATACAATCTAATAACAATGAAGTTCTCAGTTACAAGGTACCAAATGTTGCTCCAGGCACTTAAATGTATAAATTCATTTAATCCTCACAATCCTTAGGAGATGTATACTTCTATTATTTTTATTTTAATAAATGAGGAAATTGAGGCCCAGAGAGGTTAAGTAACTTGCCCAAGGTCACACAGTGAGTGACAGAATTTGTTTTCAAACCCGGATTGCCTGGCTTGGGAGCTTCTCTATAGCCTCTCATGAGATGGCCCATTGAGCCCTCCTGAGCCAACTGAAGAGATTCTTCTGCTTCTGGAATTATCTAGGCAGGTGTCTGAAGCCCCCTGGTACCCTCACCAACTCCCTGGATCTTCTGTGTCTCACATACCAGGGCTCCCCTCTTGTTCCAGAGTCAGATCGGCATCAGCCTCCCAGGCCCCGCCAGAGCAGGCCTGCAGGTGCATCATTAAACCTTGACAAGTGTGAGGTCAGTACGATGCTTTATCCTCTCTACCCCTGGGAGCTGGATTTAGTGGCTCCAGCAGAAGGTAAACTTCCCCTCCCTGGAACAGGCCCCTTAATTACTAGTGATATGTGGCTGTTGAAACTGCAGTGCCTCAGGCCCAGTGATTTAAGGGGCAGGCAGGAAGTGGAAGTTACAGGTGTTAACAGAACCCTATCAGGAGCTGGGAGAGCAGGGATCATAGCGTGAGGAGGCCATAGCTGCCCCTGTAGGAATGCTGCCCACAGGCACTCTTAGGGAGAGAGAGGTGATCCCACTGCCTCAGGTACAGAAGGGGAGACTGAGGCCAAGATCACACTGCAATTTGGCTTGGCCTGAAACTCAGCAGCCCTGACTCTGCTGCCAACTTGCAGTGAATCCCCGGACTCAGTTTCTCCATCTGCATATGAGAAGCTCATGTGCTGTAGAGAAGCTCCTAAGTCAGGCAATCTGGGCTTGAAAACCAACTCTGAGGCGAAGACTTCACTCACTCCCTAGGAGCAATAATCACAATAATTTTCATAACAAAAGCTAGCACTGATTGAGTGCTCACTGAGTGCCAGGCATTCTACTAAGTTCTTTAAGAGCTTTCTTTGGTTTAATTCTCATAACAGCTACTGAGGTGGTCATTCTTGTTATTCCCATTTTACAGAAGAGGAAACCAAGGCTCAGAGAGAAGAAGCAACTTGCCCAAGACCCCATGGCTTAGGGATTGACCCAATGGAGCGTCCAAGCCTCTCTCTCTGAAGCCAGAGCTTGGCCTCTCTGCTCTGGGACGTAAGGACCAGTTGGCCCTCAAGGAGTCCATGAATGATGGGTGAGAGAGAAAAGGGCACAGGTTTCCAGAATTCCAGCAGAAGAAAAATAGGGATGATGGGGGAGGACTAAGGTGCAAGCTAAGAGATGAGGAAGTTCCCAGAAGGGAGTCTCCTCCAGAGGAGGGCATCAGGAAGGCTTCATGGAGGAGGTGGCATGGAGCTGGGTCTAGCAGGCGGGTGGAGAGATAGGACAGGAGGTCCTGCAGGCAGAAGGAGCTCTGTAGGCAACAATCAGGGGCAGAAAAGCATGGCAAGAGGGGGGACCCCTGCATGGTAGGAACCCAAGGCATGAGAAGGAGCAGGGAGTAACATATCATCACAACAGCACGCATCACAACAGCAATCACCACAACAGCACTCACCACAACAACAATCACCACAACAGCAATCACCGCAACAGCAATCATCACAACAATCACCACAACAGCACTCACCACAACAATCACAACACTCACCACAAAAACAATCACAACAATCACCACAATAGCACTCACCACAACAGCACTCACCACAACAATCACCACAACAGCACTCACCACAACAACAATCACCACAACAGCAATCACCACAATGATCACCACAACAGCACTCACCACAACAGTCATCACAACAATCACCACAACAGCACTCACCACAACAACAATCACCACAACACTCACCACAAAAACAATCACAACAATCACCACAATAGCACTCACCACAACACTCACCAGAACAACAATCACCACAACAACACTCACCACAACAATCACAACAGCAGCACTCACCACAACAATCACTACAACAGCAATCACTACAACAATCACCACAACAGCACTCACCACAACAATCACAACAATCACCACAACAGCAATCACAACAACAATCACCACAACAGCAATCACTACCACAACAATCACCACAACAATCATCACAACAACAATCACCACAACAGCAATCACCACAACAATCACCACAACAACAATCACCACAACAGCAATCACCACATCACTACAACAGCAATCACCACAACAGCAATCACCACAACAGCAATCACCACAACAACAATCACCTCAACAACATTCACCACAAAAACAATCACCACAACAATCACCACAATAGCACTCACAACAGCACTCACCACAACAACAATCACCACAACACTCACCACAAAAACAATCACAACAATCACCACAATAGCACTCACCACAACACTCACCAGAACAACAATCACCACAACAGCACTCACCACAACAATCACTACAACAGCACTCACCACAACAACAATCACTACAACAGCAATCACTACAACAATCACAACAGCACTCACCACAGCAACAATCACAACAACAATCACCACAACAGCAATCACAACAACAATCACAACAATCACCACAACAACAATCACCACAATCATCACAACAATCACCACAACAGCAATCACCACAACAATCACCACAACAACAATCACCACATCACTACAACAGCACTCACCACAACAGTAATCACCACAACAGCAATCACCACAACAGCAATCACCACAACAGTAATCACCACAACAGTAATCACCACAACAACAATCACCACTATAGCACTCACCACAACAATCACCACAACAACAGTCACCACAACAGCACTCACCACAACAATCACAACATCAATCACCACAACAATCACAACAACAATCACCACAACAACACTCACCACAACAACAATCACCACAACAGCAATCACCACAACAACAATCACCACAACAACAATCACAATAATCACCACAACAGCACTCACCACAACAGCAACCACCACAACAATCACCACAGCACTCAATACAACAGCACTCACCACAACAATCACCACAACAGCAATCACCACAAAAACAATCACCACAACAATCACAACAGCACTCATCACAACAATCACCACAACAACAATCACAACAACACTCACCACAACAATCACCACATAAATAATCACAATAATCACCACAGCAGCACTCACCACAACAGCACTCACCACAACAATCACAACAGCACTCAATACAACAGCACTCACCACAACAATCACAACAGCACTCAATACAACAGCACTCACCACAACAATCACAACAGCACTCAATACAACAGCACTCACCACAACAATCACAACAGCACTCACCACAACTGCCCTCACCACAACAGCACTAACCACAGCTGACATTTTATTCATCACTTGGCAGGTGTCAGGTGTGGGTCTACATACTTTACGTAGTGCTCACAAGAACCCTAGAAAGTAGATCTTATGATGACCCCATTTCGCTGATGAGGAAACTGTAGCCAAACGCATTGTGTCTCATTCCTATAATCCTAGCACTTTGGAAGGCCGATATGGGATGATCTCTCGAGCCCAGAAGTTCACGACCAGCTTGGACAACATAGGGAGACCCCATCTCTACCAAAAAAAAAAAAAACCAACTAAATTTAAAAAATAACAAATCACATGAGGAAACTGAGGTGCATCAGGAATAAGTGACTTGCCAAGGTCACCCAGCTGGTAGGTGTCAGAACTACGATACAATCGTCAGCCCTGTCCCTGAGCCCATGGAAGGTCCACTGCTGTGCCCAGTCCTGAGGAAGCAGGAAGTGGTAAGGAAAGGGCCATCTCTCCTCCAGGCTGCCACGGGCCCTGCTCACCCACTGTCCATTTGACTTGGCTACAGGCAGAGAGGGAAGGAGAGACCCTGAATCCAGTGCCATCCATCCATCGGATATGGGGAACCCATGGCCAGGATGCCTGAAGAGCCAGACGGGCCAGGGGATGCTCCCTGCAGCAGCCTGTGTGTGGGGAGCAGGAGTGAGTGTGGAGAGAGTATTTCCTAGGGAACAAAAGTGCATTCCAGGTCCCAACACCTGGGTCATGGCAAGGTCAGAGGAAGAGGCCTCAGGCGCTGGGTCTCTGAGACACCCTCACTCTCAAGTCCTGCCACTCTGGTCAGAAGTTGAGTTCCTCTGTGAATGAGGGCTCGATCTGCCTCACCCTGCTCTTTACACAGATGTAATCCAAGAGATATTCAATCAAGCAAATGGAGTTCAATGTGTATTGCAGAACCTGAGTGATGGGTGCATGAATGTTCGTTGTACAATTACTTGAACTTTTTGGTAGGTTTGGAAATTTGCAGAGTACAACGTCAAGGGGAAAAAATGCATCCCCCTCCCAAAAAACGCCCTTCTCTACAACTCCTCATCTCCCCTGGAAATTGCTTTATGAGGAGCAAGCGGCAAGAATGATTTACTTGCTCTCTGACTCACAAAATCAATCCTAAAATGCTGAAAGGACAGGAAAGACAGCGGCCACACTGCCCCCTGGGAAATCTCCTGCTTGAAGGAAGGCTCGGAGCCAGGCCGTGAGTGCGGTGAGGGTGGGAGGTAGGGGCAGGGAGATCGGCAGGAGTGGCCCAGTGGTGCTGCGGGTGGTCCAGAGGCTGGGAGTGGCTGAGAGCACTGAGCTGTGGAAACCATGAGGCCTTCTTACCACTGCCAAATTTAGAGGACAGGTGGGCCCTTTGACACCATGCTGTGCACCTCTAACTGTCTGGATGAGGAAACCGAGACCCAGGAAGGGGAAAATGATGGCCAAGTCATGGAGAAAGTCCACGGCAAAGCTGAGACAGAATCTTCAGCCCCCTGACTCTTGGTTGACACCTTTTCCCCAGACACAATAATAAACTAAAATAGCCGTAACAACTAGAATTGCTCTTCTGCTCACTAAGTGGCAGTACTTCATTCCCCACAAGCACCCTCGCATGAGACAGCCACCCATGCCATCTTCATTCTATGGGGGTAGGGGGCTGGTGGGTAGGGTGGGCAGGAAGCCATCAATGGACTCGAGGACACACTGCTTCTAAGCAGAAGGGCTGTGACCTCGGAGCCAGGTTTCCCAGGCCCCAGGCCTTCAAGGCCAGGGTTAAGCTCTGTTCTAAGCCTCAGAAAGCCAAGGCCGGTGTTTGAAGGGACACAGTTTTCCTGGAAGGGACAGAGGTTTTGGACGCTGGGGGAAGATGAAGAGGGGTCTACCCACAGCCTCCAAGCCCAGCCTACTGCTCTCTGTGGGGACGACGAACAACAGCTCATAAGGAGCTGGTGCTCTGCCACTGGCCAGTTCTTGAATGTGCCTCCCTACCTGCCTCCCCAATCTTCCGTGGGCTTCCAGAAGCTTCTCTCATAAAGTTGCAAGTATGGTACCTGGTGAAATTGCCCATGTGTGTAATACTCACCTTTCGGATATATTGAAAACATTCCCCAAATTGGTTAGCTTTGCTGCTATTTAAAACAGATTCATGTTACACCCCATAGATTTCATCTCTCTAGACATGGCACCTGTCATGGGGCTTAAACACATTCTCTCTATTGCCACATAAACTACAGAGTGGAGGCAGGCGCAGGCAGTGGCCACCCACAGGCTGCGGGGCAGGTTGCTTCCAGCCAGCAAAACTCCAGGTGCAGAGAGGGTCTGCATGGGCCTAGAGGCCTAGGGCGCCTATCAGAAAACTGGAGACATTGACAAGCAGCCAATCAAGGCATGAGTAGACAGTTGCACCGGTTGTGGGGAGTGGAGCTTTGGAGATTTGAAGTCCTTTGACCCAATCAATGTATAGGGAGGCTCCAGAGGGTTCTCCCCTGTGCCCCTCTGCTGAGGCCTGGGGTAGCCTGGCTAAGGTTCTCCAGTTCCCCCAAGCCTTTCTTTTACTATCAGCAACCATCTTCACTCCTGTTTACTGAGCACCTACTATGAACCAAGCCCTTAGTTCACATAATTGCACCATCAAGTGCAGTGACCCTCATTTAGACCCTCATTTATGACCCTCACTTAGAGATGCACTAACTGAAGCTTACATAGATTAAAGCAGTGGTCCACATACTTGAACTTGCATTAGAATCTCAGGGCTTGTTAAAGCTCAGGGTGGGGACTGCTGGACCCCACCCCGTCCCAGGTTGAGTAGGTCTGGAATGGGGATCAAGGATTTGCATTTCTTGTAAGTTCCGAGATGATTCGGATGCTGTTGGTCCAGGGAACACACTTGGAGAACCACCAGGTTAAAGGACTAGTCTTGAAAATAGTGCTAGAATACAAATCTAGATCCAACACAAACCTGTGGCCTGGGCTGCCCAACACCCCTTTCTTTACAGGTGTGTGGCATTTTATTCCTCCACCAGCAATAGCCTCAGTTGGATCTGCTCTGCCCAGCTTCACTGATTCACTGCCTAGAAGGCTGCCTTCCCTGTCTGCAGCACCCCCCTTGTTCACCCAGAGCAGCCAGCCAGAGCCTCCAGCTGGGGCTGTTAATTTTATCTTCTACCACTTCGAAAGCACAACAGCTGGCAGGGGAGGGGCAAGACAGGTGAACGGGTGCTTCCAGGCACCTCCCTGCAGAGCGGAGGCGGTGTGGGTGGATGATGCCCGCAGCTACTGGGATCCTTCATGAACCCGCTCCACCTAGAATGGCCCCCATCTCAGATTCTGGCAATGACCTGGACCCTGGGCCCCCCACCCCTCACCACTGCGCCAAGCACAGGAGCTCCCATGGCCGCTTTCAAGTTAGGGGGTGGGGTTAGATTCAGCTCAGCAGCTGCCACATAAAAGGGTCTATTGCAGCCCATATAAGCACAGACGCCGCGTTTCTCTCTCCTGTCACTGATGGCGGTTCCATTCGGGGGCTTTTTGTTGTTGTTGTTGTTGTTGTTCCTTGGCTGCTGTTACTCCTCAGTTCAATATTTAATTTTCCCATAAACCACAGAGTTGCACTTTTTTTCCCTCTCTCTTTTTTCTTGCCGGGGACTCCCTCCCACTAGTGGGATCTGTCTCTTTGGGTCTCTGCTGGGAGAGAAGGGCTTAGGGTGGGGCTGGAGAGTTCAGCCTTTCCAACTTGGGCAGGGATTGGAGGGGAGGATGCCTGGGCCCTTCCCCCCAATCTATTCATTCAGTCACTTGGAAAATATTTATTGAGCAAATCCTGGTGTGCCAGGCTCTTGGGTGCAGCAATAGGTAAGAAGACTTCCCTGCCCTCATAGTGCTTACATTCTAGTGAGGGTGTTGGAGGAAAAGAGAAGTGTGTGAACCAATATGTGGAATAATTATACACTGTGAGGTGCTCTATGAAGAAAATGTACAAAATGCTGGGTCCCAAAACAAAAGAGAACTTAGCTTAGATTGAGGGGTGACATTTGAGCTGAGCCTTCTTGAAAGTCCTGAAAGGGCTCAGCCAGGCCAAAAAGCTGAGTGAAAGACTTCAGGCAGAGGAAGCTGCAGATGCAAAGGCCCTGTGCCTGGAAAGAGCTAAGCGTGTTCATAGACCCAAAGAAAAAAATATCTCAGTGTGTTTGGAGCATGGTGATGGGAGGGTATTGGTCGAGGTGTAAGGTTGAAGAAGGGAGCAAGGTCCACAGCACTGCAGGGTCTTCTGGAATTTTCTTCCACAGATGGTCTATGTGCTTTCCTGTGCCGGGAGAAATGAAGAAAACAAACAGACATTGAAATTGAACCCCTATTGCGTGGCTGGGCGACACTAGTTCTGAGGCTAGGTGGAAGAAAGACAAAGCTCCAACTTCCAGGGAACATGCACTCTAGTGGGGAGACAGACATTGACCCAGAACAGAATAACAAGCAGCAAGGAGTAGGACAAGCACAGGGTGCTCCAGGCACCCAGAGGACAGGCTCTAACCCTGTCTGGAAAAACCCTGGAAGGCTGCCTGGAGGAGGCAACATCTCAAGCCAGCCTTAAAGGATGAGGTGGAGTTAAGCAGCAGAAGGACCAGTGTGTGCAGGGCACAGAGGAGATGAGTAAAGTGAAGAGGGAACCACAGGCCACTCAGCATTGCTGAAGCAGAAAGGGCTTCCCAGAGGAGGTGCTCTTTTGAGCGGGTTCCTGAAGGAGCAGAGAAAGAGACTAGTGGAGATGATGGGGAAGAAACTAAGATGTGTGGAACCAAAAGAAAAAAAAAAGAAAGAAATTAAAATAGGGAACATGGAGGGACATTTATATTCATGGACACTTTTACATTAAGAAGGTGATTTTCTTCTTTTGTGAAATATGGTGTAATGACTAAGAGCTGATTGAAAAGGAAGGCAGTCAATAGAGCAGGCATGCTGAGAGGAAAGAATGGATTTTTTGCAAACAATATAATTTTGAACTTGTCTCTCCCCTCCCCAATCCCTCCCCCAAACCTAATTGATTACCACCCTATGATGAATGACACTGGGAGCCAGAGTGTGCTAAGCACCTTTGTAGAGTAGTACCCGAGGAGCTGGAGAGATTTTCCCTTCCTCAAGACAATGGTTACTCCTGGGAGGGAAAGAAATTCCCCTATACATTGTTCTCAGCCAAGAGAGGGGCGTGGGCCATTGGAGAGGTAATATAATTAAAGATTTCCTGTTTGCTCTGCACTTTGCTATCCTTACAGAAGGTTTATGTTTATTTTTCCATTTGCTTCTCCTCTCAAAAACCCTGGAAGCTAAGAGGCTGGCAGGGTATGTCTTATTGAACTCATTTGATAGATGGGAAGACTGACGACCAGAGGCATCAACTGACTTGCCCAAAGTTCTACGGGATGTTGGGAGCAGAGCCTGGGCTAGAACCTTGGTCTGACTGTATTAGAGTCAGCACCCTGAGAGAAGTGGGAGTGAACCTCACGGAAGAGAATTTAACTCTAGTACTCACAGTTTGACACAGGCGTGGGGCGGATTTCCCTCTCCAATAATTCTGGGATTTATATCAGATCAGGTTTGTGTTCCCAAATTTCAAAGGCCACGGGATGATTTACAGAGCCAAGAGGAGCTGCCGCATTGTCTCCAAAGTGAGTTATGATGACCGAAATAAAGTTCTGCTTTCAAGATAAAGACAGGCAATATTTCAGAGTTAATTTCATAAAACCAATCATCCGACCATTACCTCCCTGTGTCGATGTTAACTGTTGAGTCTAAAATAACTTAAACTCCTGCCTCCCTCGGTGGCCATGGAACAGGAGTGATGGAGGTTGGCTGTGACATGCAGCTGTGTCAGATTGGAAGCCACTTTCTCTTTCCCGATGCTAGAAAAATTATTAATGGAAACTTCTAGCAGCAATTCTCTCCTCTTAAGGCAAAGTAAAAAAATAAACTAGAAAGTCAACTGGTTTGGTTGGGGGTGGGGGCAGGGATCAGTGGATTCCAGGGAGTTTTATGGTGGTGCCCTTGGTTGATCATCATAGTGGACTTATAGAATAGGGTCGGCCTTTCCTACCGCCCAGGTCTGGTGTTACACAAATGGAATAATGTGTCTGGAAGTGATTTGTAAATTATGAAGCTCTGCTCATGTCAAGATTTTTTTTTTTTTTTTTTTTTTTTTTTTTTTTTTTTTTTTTTTTTTTTTTGTGGATGGAGTTTCGCTCTTGTTGCCTAGGCTGCAGTGCAATGGTGCAATCTCGGCTCACCGCAACCTCCGCCTTCCAGGTTCACATGATTCTCCTGCCTCAGCCCCCTGAGTAGCTGGAATTACAAGCATGCACCACCACACCCGGCTAATTGCGTATTTTTAGTAGAGACACGGTTTCTCCATATTGGCCAGGCCGGTCTTGAACTCCCAACCACAGGAGATCCGCTTGCCTTGGCCTCCCAAAGTCCTGGGATTATGGGCGTGAGCCCCTGCACCTGGCCTAGATTCTTACTATTACTACTACAACTACGACTACTGCTTATTCTTCCCCAAGCAAAATATGCCTGCGTGGTGTCTCTTCGCCTTAGAAGGGTCATTTCAGATGAATGGTGCTGGTGAGTGTGATGGGTGTGTTTACTCTCCCACCCACCCCCCACACGCCCCAGAGAGCATTGCACTGTCACAGGCATTTCAGAAAACACAGCCTCAAAGGCCACAAAAATGAGGCACTGATGGTGGGAGCACTGGACATCATTGTCTAAAGGTGATAACAGAAGAGTGGGAGGGAGATTGGTGAGCCAGGGATCTTCGTTGATGAGTCTTTGCCACCTGGATCTCCTGTGAATACAGTAGAACACAGGCAGGTGGCCTCACCTTACACTGTTCATTCTGTTACCTGACTTTCTACTTGGGATTATTCTTTCCAGGAAGTCATGTAGAGTTGATATCTGTGTTCACAGCTGATCTTCCACCTTTGATTGAACATGTCCTGGGGCATGGAATCTATCCCAGGCACAGGGCACATTAAAAGCTGCTGGCTTTTGATCTTGGTTGGCCCGAGACTGTAATAGGGATGGGAATGGCGATGAGGATGGAGATGGCATTGGGGTTGGTGATGCGATGGAAACAGAAAGGAGAATTGAGTTGGAGATGGGGATAGAGACATGGTAGAGATAAGTGTGGGGACAGGAATAGAAGTGGTGATAGGAAGGGACGTGGGGATAGAGATGGGGAAGAAGATGGAGTTGAAGTTGGTCATGAGATGGAGACAGAAATGAGGAGAGAATAGGGGATGGCGATTGAGGATGGGGAGGGATGAAAATGGAGCTGAATGTGAGGATAGAGACAGAGATGAGAATGGAGAGGGAGTGGAGGTGGGGATAGAAATGGGAATGGAGATGAGGATGGGGAAGGGGATGTGGATGGGGATGGGATGGAGATAGAGACACAGATGGAGATGGGCATAGGATAAAGATACGAATAGAGAAGGAGATTGAGACTGAGGTGGGGCAGGAGATTAAGATGGGGATGGGGACAAAGATGGGGGAGGAGATGGAGATGGGAATGAGGTTAGGGATGGGGGCAGATATGGGAATGGAGATGAAGACAGATTTGGAATGGTGATAAAGATGAGGAAGGAGATGGAGTTGGAGATGAAGATGGAGTGAGGATGAGGGTGGAAATGGGGATAAAGATAAGGAAGGAGATGAAGATGGAGACGGGGATGGGGATGTGGATGAAATGGGGAAAGGGATGGGGATGAGGATGAGGGTAGGAATGGTGATGGGGATGGGAACAGAGATGAGGAATGAGGTGGGGATGGGGATGGGAATGGAGATGGGGGATGAGGTGGGGATGGGGATGGGAATGAGGTGGAGGAGGAGGCGGAGAGGGGGAGTAGGGTGGGAATAGGAGTGTAATAGGGGAAGCCTAAGTGAAGGAAAGCTGTAGACGCTGAGGCTCTGAAACTGGCTTTTATTGGGCTATGTGGGTAGGAATGCCGTACTTGGTCAAGAGAAGGGAAAGAGAAAAGAAGAGGGAGATGCTAATAGTGACATGCAGGGTGAAGCATCTGTCAGGAGCCAGGGACTCCTGGATGGAGATGGCTCCCTGACTGCCGGCACTCAGAGCCATCTACCAGGAGACAGGAGGCAAGATGCAGAGTGACATTTTCCTAGGACTCACTGGCTGGGGAGTACATTGATGGGGAGGGTGTGGGAAGCCTGAGGTGTCCACGCTGATATTAACAGCTCTGCTATGTCATCGTCCATACAACTGAAATCTGTTATTGTCTTACGAGCTTGATTAACTATACATATTGCTAACACCTGCTCAGAAATATAACGAGGGATGGGAACACAGCTCCAATCAGGGTCTGTGTGGGTGGTGCGCGTGACTTAGGTGCAGATCTCCTGTGTGTGTGTGTGAATGCTTGAGGGGGTGGGGAGTGTAAGCGCCATGCTGTGCAAAGAACCCTAGCCAGGATTTGGAAGGCGAGGGGCCATTCCAGGCTCTGCCACTGACTGAGGGTATGATTGTAGCCAAACCTGTGTCTCTCTCTGATCTCAGTTTGCTTACTTATAAAATGGAAAGTCTAGACCAGAGTTGTTCAACAGAAGCATAATGTAAACTACATATGTCACTGTAAGTTTTCTAATAACTACATTAAGTTTAAAAAAGGTGAAATTAATTCTAGTAATATATTTGTTAAATCCAATATATCCAAAATATTATCATGTCAACATGTTACACTTACAATATATCTGACACTCTTCTTAAAAAACGAAGACTTCAGTTTTACACTTACAGCACATGTGAACTTGAACAAACCACATTTCAGGTGCTCCCCTGCTGCATGTGTGAGTGGCTGCTCCATGGGACAGCCCGAATCTAGGGCATTTTCTGATCTCCTCACTAAACCGTGAATGCCCCAAAGGTACGACCATGTTTTATTCTCCCAGTCCTTAGCAAGGAGGCTCAAATAATAATGCTAGTAAATCACATTGACAATAAGCACAACTAAGATGTAATTGGGTGCACTTTCAAAACACTTTGCAGGCACTACATTACTGAATCTTCACAAATACATTATAATTCTGTTTCTCAGATCAGGAAACCAGGCTCAGAGAGGTTAAGTAACTTGCCCAAGGTCACACAGCCAGTAAGTGGTACAGCTGATCTTTGAAATTTGGCTAGTCTGATCTAGAGCCCACCTCCTTAGCCATTGTCCTATACTACCTCCCTTATTTATAGTCTTACAAATAATTAAAATTGCTACCCTGCATTGCAGGTAACTTACACGTGCCATCACATTTACTCTTCAAAGCAAACCTCTCAGAAGCCAGGCACAGTGGCTCACACCTGTAATCCTAACACTTTGGGAGGCTAAATTGGGAGGATCACTTGAGGCCAGGAATTCAAGACCAGTTTGGACAACATAACAAGACCCTAGCTCTACAAAACATTAAAAAAAAAAAAAAAAAGCTAAAAACAAACAAACAAAATAAAAAAAACAGGGGTGGTGGCACACACCTGGGGTCCCAGCTACTTGAGAGGCTGAGGCAGGACAATTGATCACTTGAGCCCAGGAGGTCAAGGCTGCTGTGAGCCATGATTGTGCCACTTCACTCCAGCCTGGGTAGCAGAGTGAGACCCTGCCAAGAAGAAGGAAGGCAGGAAGGCAGGAAGGCAGGCAGGAAGGAAGGAAGGAAGGAAGGAAGGAGAGCGAGAAAGAGAGAAAAGAGAGAGGGAGGGAGGGAAGAAGGAAAGAGAGAAAGAGAAAGAAAGAAAAGAAAAGAAAAGAAAGAAAGAAGAAAGAAAAGAAAGAAAGAAAGAAAGAAAGAAAGAAAGAAAGAAAGAAAGAAAGAAAGAAAGAAAGAAAGAAAGAAAGAAAAGAAAGGAAGGAAGGAAGGAAGGAAGGAAGGAAGGAAGGAAGGAAGGAAGGAAGGAAGGAAGGAAGGGGAAAGAAAGAAAAGAAAGAGAAAGAAAAGACAGAAAGAAAGAGAGAGAAAGTGAAAGAAAGAGAAAGAAACAAAAGAGAGGGAGGAAGGGAAGAAAGAAGGAAAGAAAGAAGAAAGAAAGAGAAAGAAAGAAAAAGAAAAAAAAGAAAGAAAGAAAGGGAAAGAAAGAAAAGAAAGAGAAAGAAAGAAGGAAAGAGAGAAGCAATCCTCTCCTCTCAGGAAGGTTCTAGGTGTCTGATCTCTGTTTGCTCAGTGAAGGTTAAGAAAGAATGAATGAGTGATTTTAAAGGAGCCACCTGCCTGGTTCTGAGCCTCTAGGATTCTCGGAGGGTATCCTGATACCCACTCACCTGCCATCACCAGCCACGCCAGAGTTTTATGCTAAGCTCTAACTGCAGAGGTCACTGATCTTTAGGGGAACTGAGTAACTGGAGCCACCCACAGCATCCGTTCCTGATGGAATTGGATTATAAGGCATCCATGGAAGATAGGTGAATGTTCCTGGTGGTTCAAATGTGTACTTACATCTAAAGGCACCAATAGATACAAGCTCGCTTTTTCTTCCCAAAGGTTGAGGTGGCTCAGCTTCATGTCAGAGGCTGGGCTCTGGAGTCAGACAGTCTGAGTTCAAATCCTGGCTCTTCCTCATACTGGCACTGTGAGCCTGAGCAAGTTGCTTCACCTCTTAAGTTTCCCCATCTGTAAAATGGGAAAAAATAAACCCAGCTTGCAGACTGATGGTGAAGACGGAAATAATGCATACACGTTAAGAACTCAGAACAGGTCCCGATTCCTAAGTGTTAGCCATTGTGGGTTCTTGTGTGGGATCCAGGTTTTTGGTCGAGTGTTGGAAAAGTTAGATTGCAGAATCTGCAATTTCTAGGTAATTGACGTGTTCTGGTGTATTTTTCTCTTCTCGGAATTCCTATCCCGCTTACCATCTGTTTTATGCGATCTTACACTTAATTACAATTCTCCATCTATTGTTCTCCCATTGTCTTCTGTGTGCTCTGCTTCTCTTGCCAACAGCATGAGTTGGCTCCCTGAATGAATGAATGACTCACACCTGATTTCATTTCACTAGGCCTTGAAATAGAGTTGCCCGTGTGTCTGTCGCCCCCACCTGACTGTGAACTTTGCAATGCTTTACCTGTTTCATCATTGGGCACCTCCTGGCAGCACCTGGCATCATTCCTGGCACCTAGTAGGTGTCAGGAAATGTTTGTCGAATTTAATTAAACTTAACTGGAGTGAAAACCCCCTGCAGGAAGGAAAGGCCCACACCTCTTTATTTTCTCTGCTTCCCTCCCTGCGCATGGCCCAAGGCTGGGTAAGTCAGAATTGACAGATTTTCCCAAGCGAGGCTCTAAGATTCTGGCTCCTGTCCTGCTGATTATGAGGTGGTTAGGGAAATAATATCAGAAATCACAATAATAGCAAATTCCTACCATATGCTAAGCCTTTCATATGCATTAGCTCGTTTTGTCCTGCAAAAATGTCTGCCAAGTATTAACGTTATTCCCATTTAGCAAACTGGGGAACTGAGGCTCGCAGTTTTGGTGACCTGCCCAAGCATGTGGAGGTGGTAGTGACTGAGCTGGGATTCAGACCCAAGTGTGCCTGATGGCCCAGTCCCTACCCCTTGTGATGCCCCGTAGTGTCTGGGAGCAAGGGTTTTGACAAACCAGCCAGGGGCAGTAGGTGAGGAGAGAAGAGAGGTTCAGTGGGTGGGAGGGGTGGCCAACAAAAACAAGCCAACTTCCAGAAAGGAAGGAAGGAAAGACTCCTGGCCACAAATACCTGTCCAGATGCCCCCATCCGAGTGTATGGTACCATCTTCCCCAGCTGAAATTCCCGCTCTGTTTTCAGTCTCTTCCAAAGGCAAGCCAGACGATGTCACTGCTCTCACTGAAAACTTTCAGTGGCTCCCCATTGCTCTCAGAATAAAGAAGAAAAACCCGTAACCCATGCTTTAAAGATAAATCAGCCCTCTGGGGGCTAGGGCAGAAGAAGGAGGGAAAAAGCCCCAAAGTGTAGCAGTTGCTGTTTTTTGTGATGTGAAAATACTCACTGTGACAAGTTACAAACGGTTAACTGCTGGTTCACAGAAATCCCGAAAATGTCACAACCTGCTCCAGCATGCCAGTTCAAGTCATAATCCCCCTGACAGCATGCCACATGCTCTGTGCCCTGCCCATATGCCCAGCCCTGCTGGGCACCACATTCCCCCTGGCCTGCCCCACTCTCTCCTGGCCAACCTACTGCCGGGCCCTGGCACAAAAATAAGCCAGGCATGATGGCACACACCTGTGGTCCCAGCTACTTTAGAGGCTGGGAAGCTCAGGGTTTGTTAAAACTCAAGGTGTTAAAACTCAAAGCTCCTTCTACCTGCCACGCTATCTCCCACCCACTCTTGTGACCTCAGATCACAGCAGCAATGTGGCTGCTTCAGCAGCATCTGCCTGGAACTCCCAGGCTCGGGCAGAGTCCCCTCAACACACCGTGATTCCTCTGGGGATCTGATGCACTTCACACTTTGATCTGTGCCATCTCTTGATTCCTGTCTGTCTTCTGCACTAAGCTGTAAGCTCCAGAAGGACAGGGCTGTTGTCTATATTCCCAGCAAGGACGTCTTCCTCACTGTAATGGATGCCAATGGCACCCCCTGGAGTTCAACAACACCTGCCCTCCCCCACCCCCGGCACCCAACATGGACCTGGGCCATCTTAGGTCGTCAGTGAACTCTTCCTGAATCTCCCAGTTGAGTCTTTGTCTTCCTGTGCTTCCTTTTGGGGCAGCTCCTCCCACCTCCATTGAAGTGGTGGCCGCTGACACACCAGCCCCCTTCAGCCGCTACCAAGCCCAGAACTTCACGCTAGTCTGCATCGTGTCTGGAGGAAAACCAGCGCCCATGGTGAGTACCCCTGGAGCGCCCAGCTCCTTCCCATCTGCCGAACCACCCTTCTTCGGGGCTGGTCCAGCTGTAGGTGTCTCCACTGTGCCTGGAGAGGGAGTGGTTGGCCAGGGCTGACTCTGTCCCCATCTGCCTTTGTCCGATCCCGTTTACCCATTGGATCGGCCCAAGCATCCATGTGCCCCTGTTGCTCCCCATCTCCCCATTCTGAGAACCCCCACTCCTCCTGGAGGCAGAGTCCTAGAACTTCACAGCAGGAGTGGCCTTCCGGGGAGCCCAGGATCCAGCATGTCAACCCCAGTTATTGAGTCCAATGGAGACAAATGAAAGGGGGCCCCGAGAGGGAAAGGGGCTTGTCCCAAGTCACCATGGCACTCCTGACAGAGCTAGGTCTCAAGTCCATGTCTCTAGCTCCGGGTTCACTGGCCTTCCCAGAAGCCCAAGTGATCATCAGGCATCCCATCTGAAAGAAGGAGGAAGAAGATGGAAGGGTGAGAAGGAAAGGAGAGAAGGAAGGGAGGGAAGAGAGAGGAAATTCCTTTTTGACCAACTTATTAGACCCAGCGTAGTTTCTTAGATATTTGTCAGTGCAGTTCATGAGATTTTTCATGACCTCTTGAAGAGGGGAGGGTAGGAGGTGCAGCATCTGGAGAGCTGGGGTCCCGGCCATGCTGTACTCACCGAACTATGGTGAGCAGGAAATCCCCCCTCCCCACCTCTGCCTCTGTTTCTGCAACGAAGTTGAGGGGGCTAGACAGTATTCGTTTTTCAGCTTTTTTAGAAGCACAAGGACCCTTTTGGTCTACATGGTATACAGGGAAACCTCATATGTATGACATTTAAAAGTGAAGAGAGGCCAAGTCACTCTCATTGACACCTGAAGCACCACTTTAGAAACCGTAGGGTTCCATGAAGCCCTTTTGGAGAACCTTCGAGCTGCATACCCTTTCAGATTTGAGATTTTATAATACTTTGTGTCTTGATTCTATGAGTTTCATACAGTACTAGGATTTAGCAAGGTGTGGAGCTAGAGCAATGGGTATGTAGGGTTACAGTTCAAGACGGGAGCCAAATGGTTCCCCTCATTCCAGACCCAACTGTCTCCCAGGCATGGTCCAATGGTGTGGCCTTGGGAATCTAGGCCAGCCCTGACTTGAGAACTGGGGCAGGATGGTAAATGGGTATGTAGAGGCCCAGGACAGGGCAGTAAGCAGGTGCACAGAGGCACAGGTGGGGTGGTGGGCAGGGGCACAGAGACACAGGTGGAGCAGTGGACAGGGGCACAGAGACACCGGTGGGGCAGTGGGCAGGGGCACAGAGACACAGGTGGGGTGGTGGGCAGGGGCACAGGGACACAGAGGGGTGGTGGGCAGGGACACAGGGACACAGGTGGGGCGGTGGGCAGGAGCACAGAGGCACAGGTGGGGCAGTGGGCAGGGGAGTAGAGACACAGGTGGGGTGGTGGGCAGGGGAACAGAGACAAGCCTCAGTCCCTAGGAAGTGGACCAAAAAAGGTAGCTTCAGAGCCAGTTGCTGAAAGCAGGACATGACCCCAGATTTTCTCCTTTGGAGGCCCTGAAGAGGTCCAGTCTCCCTAAAATCAGGAAAGCTGTTTTTTTCTCACAAACAGAAAGTCCTTTCCTGAAAGGCACAAAGAAAGGCTTTTCACAGCCCAGGGGCTGCAGGAAGATCCCCCTCCTACCCATCCTGTCTGCCTGCCCTGACATTTGCGACACGGCAATAAAATGTTCAGATATAAACATGCAAAAGAACCTCATCTCCCCAAATCCCAGACATCTTATGTTTGCCTGAGACATCAGAACTTTAAAGAAATTCTTTGATATAAATTACAAACCTGCATTTAAAGCACTTTTCAAAAAGAAAAAGGAAAAGAAGAAAATAAATGGGGGAAAAAAAAAAAACCAACGCAGGCTATCATGTGCATAAGAGACTCTTCATTGACGTTACAAACTCTGACAAAAATCCCACATTCCATACCCCCCATCCCCTCCCACCTCCTTCACCCCCCTGCAGCCCCTCCCCCCACACACTTTCCTTCCGCTCCCCTACCTGTGTCCCAGAGAGCTGCATCCCACTTTTCCCTCTCCCGGCCCCCTATCAATATATTTATCTGATTTATTAAAAATACATCTAATACCCACAGGCCTCTGGGTACATGTACCAAAATAAAAAGACAGCAAATTAAATTAAATGCCGCCTCACAAAACTTGAGCTCCCATTAGCAGAGAAAGCGAGGAGATGTTTGCTCTCACCTCCTCCCCACACCTAGCTTCCTCCCACATATGCACCTGTTTTCTGCCTTCCATCTCCAAAATACACAGGCACGGAGACTCTTTCTTTCCTCGTCCTCTCCCAACTTCTCAATCTCTGGTGCCTTCCATTTTTCCCTCATCCCCATGCCCTCCCCGAGTGGTGCCCTTGGACCCCAGTGGCCGCCATGGTGTAGGCCAAGGTCCCCATTTCCCACGTGGTTCCACTGACACATCCAACAACCCCATGAAGCAGGTGTCTTATTCTTCTCTTGACAAGTGAGGAAACTGAGGCTCAAAAAATCTCACCAGTTGGTAAATGATGGGACTGGGCTAAGCCTCTGCCCCGAGGGCCTGCATGTGTTCCCATTATACCACACTGCCTCATAGTTCTTAGTGGTGTTGGAGGGAAAGGAGTGGGGTGTGGGCGACTTTCTAGACTGCTATGCTCTGGAAGAACTGGCATCCTGTGCCCAGTTCATCGGAGAGCCCACTGGGAGGTTGAAGTTAGTAGCACAAAATCTTTTTCCACACCCTCCTTGCAATGGCAGGTTTATTTCAAACGAGATGGGGAACCAATCGACGCAGTACCCCTATCAGAGCCACCAGCTGCGAGCTCCGGCCCCCTCCAGGACAGCAGGCCCTTCCGCAGCCTTCTGCACCGTGACCTGGATGACACCAAGATGCAGAAGTCACTGTCCCTCCTGGATGCCGAGAACCGGGGTGGGCGACCCTACACGGAGCGCCCCTCCCGTGGCCTGACCCCAGATCCCAACATCCTCCTCCAGCCAACCACAGAAAACATACCAGAGACGGTCGTGAGCCGTGAGTTCCCCCGCTGGGTCCACAGCGCCGAGCCCACCTACTTCCTGCGCCACAGCCGCACCCCAAGCAGCGATGGCACTGTGGAAGTACGCGCCCTGCTCACCTGGACCCTCAACCCACAGATTGACAACGAGGCCCTCTTCAGCTGCGAGGTCAAGCACCCAGCACTGTCGATGCCCATGCAGGCAGAGGTCACGCTGGGTAAGGCTTGGTGGGGGCCCTTCTGTAGAACCCTTGCAGACCTGGGTGTGGTGAGAGCCTTGGAATAGGGTTCCCAGGCTGAGGACACCTATGGAGATGGGGAGGAGATGGAGCAAACTGGAGTCAGGATGAGTGCAAAGGGTAGAGTCAGGGTTCTTAGTGGGGTTTGCTGAGCTGGATTGGAGAAGATCCTTGGTCATGTGTGGGGAGGTACCCACAGGCCAAGGTAGTTTGCTGGGTTGAGCCAAGAACATGAGAGGTCAGAGGAGTTTGCTAGACAGGGTCAGGGACACAGGAGATCAGGGGAGGTCGGAGGAATTGCTTCAAAGCCAGTTTAATTTGATATAAATTACAAACCATTTAAAGCACTTTTCAGTTAGGATTAGGTCAGGAACATGAGTGGTCTGGGAGGTCTTCTGGAAGGATCAGAAACAAGAGACTGAGGAGATTTGCTGGGTTGGGTCAGGAACATGAGAAGTTGGGGAAGAGCAAGGGAGTTGCTGGGCTGGGTCAGCAACCTAAGAGGTCAGGGAGTTTGCACAGCCTGGATAAAAAAGATGGAAAGTCAGAAAAATGTGCTGGATTGGTGTTAAAAACAGGGGAGGTTTTCTAGGTCAAAAATGGAACCAGGAAGTTTGCTGGGTGGATAAAGAAAACACAAGAGTCGGGTTTCTTCAGGAAAGGTTGCTGAGTCAAGTCAGAAGCGTAGAAGGTCAGTGTGAAGACCAGGGGAGGCCAAGATTTTTCCAGTCAGCCTCAGGAGCACAATAGATCAGGGGACATTTGTTGGGTCAAGGAGAGGAACCTCGAGGTCATGGCCTGCTCAGGGAAGTTTTCTATATCACAGGTGGGAACAAGGGAGGTGACAGGGAGATTTTCTGGGTTGCATATGAGCCCAGTGAGCTCAGAGGACAGTTGCTGCAGAAGGGTTGTGAACCTGGGAGGTTGCAGGCTTGCTGGATCAGGTTTTGGAATTCTGAAAATCATAGGAAGCTTTGGCAGGTTGGGGTCAGGAACACATAGGACATGGAAGGTATCACTCTGGCTTACACTTTTAAGTACAATGAAAACCCTGTCATCTGTGGGTATGTGGGAGGCAGGCAAAGAGGACACTGGGTGCCCAGAGCCAGCTTAGCCCAAGAACCCAATCCCTGTCCATGATCTGCTCCTCTCCCCACAGAGCACCAACCCAGGGATCCCCAAAGCACAAAGAACTCACTCCCTTCCCCTTATACTTCTCCTCCCCGCTGACTCAGGACAGGGAAAGGGGAGATGTGGAATCTTCACTGCTGGAAATATACAAGACTCTGGTTGTTTGTATGGACTGGGTGGGTGAGGGCAGCGGATGGGCACGATGACCTGTACTTGTCCTTTCACCTATGTCCTTTGAACCTTGATCCGCAGCCCCCAGCAGCTCCTCCCTAAGCCCAAGATGACTGAGCTTGTACTCCAAAACTCCTGTAGTGTTCGGGGGCTGCCTGGCGCAGTCCACAGCCACTAACCCAGGCCACTCATGACCAAGGACTGAGAGTGGTGACTGACGAGCATTGGGACTGCAGCTTGTGTCAGGTGTTCCAGAGGGCTTCTGTTTTAGCTGGTCCACCAGAAAACCCAACACCTCCTCAGTATCGAATACCAAAGAAAAGGATTTCTTGTACAGACAGTATGTACTATGTGCCAGGAACATTTGCAAGGATTCTCATCCAATCCTCATAAGCACAAGTTGGCCATGTAGTCCCATTTTGCAGATGAGCAAAACTAAGGCTCAAGTTGGTACAGTCCCTTGCCAAGTCATTAACTTTGTATGTAGCAGCGTTGAAATTTCAGGTTTATTGGTGCCTTCTTCACTCACTACCATGCCAACCACTGAACTCACCAACCCCAGGACTGGGTGTCTTGGCTGGTTATGGGACTGGTTCCCTGAAGACCCATTACAATGGCCCTTTGATTTTCTCTCTCTCTCTCTTTTTTTATTTTTATTTATTTATTTATTTATATTTTTTTGACAGAGTCTAGCTCTGTCGCACCCAGGCTGGAGTGCAGTGGGTGATCTTGGCTCACTGCAACCTCAGCCTCCCAGCTTCAAGTGATTCTCCCGCCTTGGTCTCTCAAGTAGCTGGGATTACAGGTGCCCGCCACCACATCCAGATAATTTTTTTTTTTTGTATTTTTAATAGAGATGGGGTTTCACCATACTGGCCAAGCTGGTCTCAAACTCCCAACCTCAGGTAATCCACCTGCCTCGGCCTCCCAAAGTGCTGGGATTACAGGTGTGAGCCACCGCACCCAGCAGCTCTTTGATTTTCACAGGCCACCTGCCCATACAGAAACTAACAATAAAGGCTAACATCTACTGAGCAGCTACTATATGCCACAGACTGTGGCTTCTCTTATATTAACCCAGTGAGGTAGGCACCATTATTATCCCATATCACAGAGGAGGAAGCTGAGGCTCAGGGAGTTTAAGATGCCCAAGGTGAGTGGGGGAGAATTCAAAGGCTCCAGAGGCTGCTCTAAGCCTCTCACTCTGCCTCCTCACGGCATCCCTCTGTCATAAGTGCCCACCTCCTGGGTACTCTTTGTTCATCATTCCATAAAGATATCACTGGGGCCAGTTCCATTTTTGACCTAGACACTGGGCCAGGCACAGTGGCTCACACCTGTAACCCTAACACTTTGGGAGACTGAGGCAGATGGATCACGAGGTCAGGAGTTCAAGACTAGACTGACTAACATGGTGAAACCCCTCTCTACTAAGAAAAAAAAAATACAAAAATTAGCCAGGCATGGTGGTGCTTACCTATAATCCCAGCTACTCAGGAGGCTGAGACAGGAGAATCACTTGAATCCAGGAGGCGGAGGTTACAGTGAGCTGAGATCGCACCACTGCACTCCAGCCTAGGTGACAGAGTGAGACTTCGTCTCAAAAAAATAAAAATAAAAATAAGAAAAAAGGAAGATATTATAAGCATCACTTAAGACCAGGCCCTGTGCTAGGTGCTGAGGTCTTCTCAACCTAGGGTCTGCTCCGACCCCTCTCTTGGTCCTCCCACCTTGCCAGCCCTTCACGCCTCTCTCTGGATCCTCCATCCTTCCATGGCCTCTTCCTCCCCCAACATAGCAGCCTCCACCCTTCACCTGGTTGCTTCTTTTATGAAAGACCCCTCCTGCCCCTCTTGTGGAAGCTCTGGCTTCCAGCAGGGTGGCACCCTTGCCCCACCCCACCAAGAATAAGGACGAGAAAGATGAAAAGCCAGATACAGACTTCAAGGCAGCTGGTGAAAAGTGAGCTTGTAGCTGACATCTCCTAGTGATGGGAGGGGGTGTGCCCCTGCTGGCCTGTGTGACCCTTACCAACAGCACCCCAAACCACATTAAAGCACTTGCCTGCTCTGTCCTGGATCCCAGGCCCTCCCTTAACTGGAGTCGCCTCTGTGAGCACCTCCGCTCGCCATCATCAGAGCAAGGGAAAGAAGGGCCCATTCATAAGCAGTGGGCCTGGACAGGCAAGTCTGCGCACACCGGGGGATTGGGGGCATGGGGGACACAGCAGGGCCACCAAGATGAAGGGCCCTAATTGGGTGGGTGAGTAAAGAGACACCTGGGCTGACTTCCTAGTCTCCCTCGACTGCTGAGTGAGAACTCAGACTTCTTAACGTCTCTGAGTCTCAGTTTTCTGACCTGATGAAGGGGGAGAATAGTAACTGCACAAATATTTTGAGCACCTGCTCAGAGCCAGGCTCTCTGCAAGATGCTTTTCTCACCAGGTCTCCTTTAAGCCTGCAGTGAACCTGTGAGGCTGCTGAGAGATGCTATCATATTATTCCCATCTGACAGGTGAAGGACTCAGGCTTAGAGTAACCTTTCTTAGGTCAGCCAATCCAGGCTGTCTGGCCCCAGAACCCACGTTCTTAACCACCGTGCTCTATAGCCCACCTGTCAGGGTTGTGGTGAGGTGTCACTGAGCCAGGGGGTGTGACCAGTGGAGAGTGCCATGAGCCAAAGGGTCGTGAGTATATGCACCTTGCACCATCAGGGCACCCTGGGTGAGACAGTGGGATGGATGAGATGACCTCAGAGCACAAAATCCAATCATTCAACAAGGATTTTGAAGATCAGGCCAACAAGGGTGGGGCGTGTCTCCCTGCAATGAACCTTCTTCGCTTCTGCTCTTCCCTCGCAGGGATGCCCTCCCCAGCTCAAATGCCGCCCCTTCAGGAAGACTTCTCTGACCCTCCCCCAACCCTTCGAGTTGTTTGTGCCTCTTCTGAGTTCTTGTCTAACCAGATTTGTACCTTTCTCATGATCTAGACCACAGATGCCTGAGCGTCCTGGCACCCATCTCACTAAATGGCAACCATGTTCTTCCCATTGATCAAACCAGAAACCTTGCAGCCACCCACCCACCTTTTCCAGTCTGTCCTCTATCCCACATGCAAACCGTCATTAAGCCCTGGCAGCTCGACTTCAGAATATATCCCAAATCTGCCATTCCTCACGGTGTCCTCTCCGAATACCCAACCCAAGCAGCATCAGTTCAAGCCTGGGTTATTAGAGTAGCCTTCAAACTACAAGTGGTTCTGCTTCTACTTTTGCACTATCCTATTTCCCACCCCGATTGATCTACTTAAAATATAAATCAGATCATGACACCTGCCCAAAACCTTCCTGTGGTAGACAAATAGTTTGATAAAACAGGATAGAGTCCAGAAATAGACCCACATACATAGAGTTCATTGATTTTTGCCAAAGACCCCCAAGGCCATTCAATCAGGAAAGAGAAGTTCTCTTAACAAATGACCCTGAAACAAATGAATAGGCATAAGGAAAAATTGAATCTGGACCCCTACCTCGCACACACACAAAAATTAATTTGAAATGAATCATAGATTTAACCATAAAAGTCAGCATCATGAAGCCTCTAAAACAAAATATAGACTTTGTGATATTGGTGTAGCAAGGATTTCTTAAAGTGGCCACAAAAAAACTAAATAAAAACTAAATGATAAATTGAAAATTGGTAAATTAGATTTAATCAAAAATTAAATCTTCTGCTCTTACAAAGACATCCTTGAGAAAAATGAAAGGCAAACTATAGAATAAGAGAAAATACTCTCAATACGTATATCTGACAAAGCATTTGTAACCAGAATATATAAAGAACTATGACAAATCAATAATGTAAGACAACCCAATTTTTTAAAAAAGAAAATATACAAATGGCTAATAAATATGTAAAAACATACACTACATTATTAGTTACTAAAGAAATGAAGTTTCTAAACTCAATGAGATACCATTTCACATCCATTAGACTGGCTAAAATTTAAAAAACTGACAATACCAGATGTTGACAAGAATGCAGAACAATCAGAATTCTCATGCTTTGCTGGTTGGAGTATAAAATGGTACTACTACTTTGAAAACCTGGCAGTTTCTTACAAAGATAAAAATATTTCTGCTCTTATGACCCAAAAATTTCACTCCTAGGTATTTACCTGAGAGAAATGAAAACATATGTCCACAGAAGCTTTATTCATGACAACAGCAACAACGACAGAACTGTAAATAATCTAAATGTCCATAATTAGAAAAATGAATACACAAACTTGTAGTATCTTCATATAACAAAATACTTTTTATAAATACAAATGAATGAACTCATGATACCTGCATTAGCATGGATGGAGCTCAAAAACATGTTGATCAGGCTGGGCATGGTGTCTCACACCTGCAATCTCAGAACTTTAGGAGGCCGAGGCAGGTGGATCACTTGAAGCCAGGAGTTTGAGACCAGCCTGGCCAACGTGGTGAAACGTTGGCTCTACTGAAAATGCAAAAATTAGCTGGGTATGGTAGCTCATGCCTGTAGGCCCGACTACTTGGGAGGCTAAGGCAGGAGAATCCCTTGAACCTGGGAGACAGAGGTTGCAGTGAGCCAAGATCATGCCACTGCACTCCAGCCTAGGCAATAGAGTGAAACTCTGTCTAAAAAAAAAACAAAAAAAAAAAACAAAACAAAAAAAACTGTTGATCAAAAGAAGCCAGATGACAGAGTATTCATTGTGTGAGTCCATTTATATGAAATTCTAGAACAGAAAATAAATCTCCATTCATAGAAACGGGAACAGTGTTGACCTACGAAGAATGGAAATTGACTGGAAGGAGGCCTCTGCTCGAGTCCTCTACTCAGAGGGTCCTTCCTTGAACACTCTATCTAAAGCAGCCTCTTCCTCCTGGTTCCTTCAACCCCTTCTCTTGCTTTGTTTTCTTACATAACTAATTTCCACCTGCAAGTATATTCTATATTTGCTTATTGTCTGAATTGCCCACAAGCTAGGAATTGAGATTTGGTTTTAGATGTAATGGCAGTCAGGTGAACTGGCTTAAAAAATTCATTCTTCACATATTTTTTAACTGTGATAAAATTTACCTATTGGGAAATGCAGGTCCTTCAGTGCACAATTTGACAAATTTTAATAAATGTGAATGCTGGTGAAACCACCATCCCAGTCAAACTCTGGGCATTCCCGTCACCCACTAGAATTTAAATGGCACATGGGCAGAGTCTTTATCTGTCTAGTTCACAGAGTACAGGGCTCAGAACAACCCCTAACATAGTTCTTAATAAACAACTGTTTAACAATTAATTAATGCTTTTCTAGGTTGTTGAGAAGATTAAGTAAGGTAGTGCATACAAAGTGCTTATAGTGACAGGCAGAGCAAATATTCAGGAAATATAAGCTACTGTTATTATTCATCGTGGTGTCCCCAACAGTGACCCTGGATAGTGACCACCACAAATTAGGTGTACGGTAAAGAATTAGATGGATAGAGCAAATGAATAAATGGATGGGTAAGCAAATTGGTAGGTTTATAGATAGGTGTGTGGATGGATTGGTGGATGTTTGAATAGATGAATGAATAAAATGAATGCCTGGATGGATGGATGGATGGATGGATGGACGGATGGATGGATGGATGTTTTGATGGATGGATGGATATTTGGATGGATGTTTGGATGGATGGATGGATGGATGGATGGATGTTTTGATGGATGGATGGATGGATGGATGTTTGATGGGTGGATGGATGGATGGATGGACGAGTGTTTAGATGGATGAATGTTTGGATGGATGGATGAATGGATGTTTGGATAGATGTTTGGAGGGATGGATGAATAGATGGATGTTTGGATGGATGGATGGAAGGATGGATGGATGGATGGATGGATGGATGGATATTTGGATGGATGTTTGGAGGGATGGATGAATGGATGAATGTTTGGATGGATGGATGGATGGATGGATGGATGGATGGATGTTTGATGGGTGGATGAGTGTTTAGATGGATGAATGTTTGGATGGATGGATAAATGGATGTTTGGATAGATGTTTGGAGGGATGGGTGAATAGATGGATGTTTGGATGGATGGATATTTGGATGGATGGATGGATGGATGGATGGATGGATGGATGGATGGATGATTGGGTGAATGGGTGAGTGATTGTCTTAGAAAACACCCAGAATTCCTGGGGGAAAGTTAGAGGAGTTTTTCTTTGAGATTCCACAGTACTATCCTTGCATCAGGATGCTCAGGAGAGGTAAGGAAGGCAACTTATATGTCCAGGATCTTTTTCATTCCCTGAGCAGATAGACATCACTTTACATTTCACACTGCAGTCTTATCTCCCTCTTCCATTGTCATTTTCAGAGTGTTCCTCAAGCAGGGTGGTAGCCTATTCTCCCCATTTGCGGGTCAGAAAACTGAGGCCCAACAAGTTGAAATGACTCATCCAAGTCATGCAGCCAGAAAGTAGAGGGCTAGGCATCAATCCTGGATCTCTGGACTCCTACTCTTTCTCTATGTCCAGGGGTTGACAGGCAGAAAAGTCCAGAGACTAAGAGCATTCCTTTCGGGCACTCTCAGCCATTGTGGTCAGAAGCAGGCAAGTGGGGCCAGGTTTCGACTGTCTGGAGCTGCTAATGGGCCAGGCTCTGAGTATCAGGAGCCTGAGGGTGGAAGGAGTGGGGAGGCTGACAGCAGCTGGCTTGGCTTCCGGAAGCAACATCTTAACGCAGCAGTGAAGGAGGGAGTCAGGGACCATCTGCTACAAAGGCACTTGTCTGGTGGCAGCTGCCAGGATAGAGCTTGAAAGCAGCGAGGGAGGACCAGACCCCTCCTCTGCCCACCCTCTGTGCCCCTCAGGTTCAGATGCACACAGGAGTCCAGGAGCCCGGGTGCCCTGGGTGGAAGAAGGCACCCATCTCTGCCTCACCTCTGCCCGTGGGCTCTGAGCCTCCCTCTGAAGCCCTATGTGCCATCACGTCTTGTAACTGATACTTCCTATAGTGTGACCTTGGACAAGTCCCTGCCCCCCTGGAGGGCCGGTTCTGTGACCTGCACAATGGGATTTGTGGTAACTGGCCTCATGAGTACCAGAATGGTGTGACTGTCCTAAAATGGAGTCTAGCGCATGTTTGACACCTGAGAAAGGTTGGTTCCGTCTTCCCTTAGAACCAGCAGGCCCAGGCCCAGGCCTGAAGGAGTAAGGCAGGCCCTTTAGAAAGCAGAGCAGTGAGGAATCTAACCTAGAAGGGAAAGGTGTCTGCCGGGTCCTCCGCAGCTCCAGCCTTCTCCAGGACCGGGATGCCCTTCAGCGCCCTCTCCTGGCTGCAGCCAACAATGCCACCCTAGCAGCACTTAGAGCCGCCAAGATTACCCAGGGTCAGACTGCCCTAGACCTGGTTTCCCATCTGCAAATCGACGTCTACAGCACTTGAGAGTTCATTTTAAAACCCAGAAACTTACTTGGGCTCCCTGCGCCTTCATTTCCTTATGGCGACAATCTCAAAGGCTGGAAGGCTAAATGAGATTATGCATATGGCACTTCATTGGTCCTGGCTCTTAGGACGCGCTAAACAAATGTTAGCTATCAAACCTGCCACCGCCTGATGTTCCTAATGGCCCCGTGTGTTAGGCAAGGGGTATCATTGTTCCCATGGGGCACTTGGGAAAGCGAGGGGCAGCCACTCATCCAAGGGCACAAAGAACAGATTAGAACTCAGCTCGCAGGTCTCCTAGGCCAGTGGCCCTTCCACCTGACTGACTGGCAGATGCAGCTGCAGAACCAGCCCTTCCCTTCCCAGCGATTCCCCCACCCCATGGTGCAAGCCCTGCTCTTCCCACGGATGCTTCCCTAGACCCATGTGGCATTTCAGATGTCTTGCTCATGGTTTAATTAATAATCCTTTGATTTCATTCTCAGAGAATGAAGTTGGCAGTGCCTGGGAGACCACCCACATCTGCCAACTGCTCTGATTTCTGTTCTGAGAGCTTTGAGTCAGAAAGAGAGGTTTGGGGACCAGCAAGGAAAGGTGGGAGTGATCCCAGGGCAGCCCCAGGGCCTCAGGACAAACTTTTTCCACCCTTAGAAGATGTTTACACAGAGTAGCACAAAGCATAGAGTACCAAACAAAACCCTCACCCCTTCCTCCGGCCCTGGAAGCTCTATGGGATCTGTCTCCCAACCCCCTTCCCTCCCTGACCTGCCTCTGTCCCATGC
This sequence comes from Chlorocebus sabaeus, assembly GCF_047675955.1. Classification (NCBI taxonomy): domain Eukaryota; kingdom Metazoa; phylum Chordata; class Mammalia; order Primates; family Cercopithecidae; genus Chlorocebus; species Chlorocebus sabaeus. The sequence goes on along the minus strand of NC_132923.1, from coordinate 118,668,481 downwards.
CCTGGCTGTTCCCTGTGCCTGGAGTATGCCTCACGGGGTTCACAGCTCAGCTTAAATGTCACCTCCTTGGAAGAGGCACCCTGACCACTATCTGAGGATGTCACCCACCAACTCTGAGCCCCCTCCCCTGGGTCTAGTGATCTGCATGGAGCACGGTCACTCTCATCCTGTTTTGCATATGTGCTTGTTTGCTTACGAACTCTCACCCCTACTGAAGTGGGAGCTCCGAGTCAGCAGGCACTGGGTCTTGTTCACCACTATATCCTCTGCTCTGCTCCAAGTGGCTGGCTCCCTAATTATTGTTGAGTGAATGAGTGAATGAATGAATCTGGGGAAAAGAGTGCTGGCGAGAAGGTCAGGAAACATGGGTAACTGGTTCTGTGAGTGACCTTGGATAAGCCTCTACATTATCCACGGAGCTCTGTTTCTCAGCTGAAATGACGGGAACAGACCCAATGATCCCGAGTGGCTCCTCCATCCCTGATATTCTCAGGCGTTGTTCAGAGGATAGCCATGCCCTTGGGCATCTTGGCTTTCAAGTTCAGCGATATAAAGGGACTGAATAAGAGGTGATACAAGGAATTGAGGAAGAGAGGCAGGGAGGCTGGGCACAAGGAAGGAGGTGGTCTTCCCACACCATGTCCATCCCTACCCAGAGGTTCTAGAAAAATCCCACTGGGAAGATTAACCTGTTAGAAACAGCACTGAATCAGGAGTACAGACCCGCACCTTGATCTTGGCTCTCCTCAAGGTGTGACCTTTTTCAAATCACTTCATGACTCTCTGGGGCCCAGTTAACTCAACTGGACAATGGGGCTGATGACACCAGAAATGCACCTCCCAAGGGGGTAGCATGGGTGGGAGTTGGGGGTACCTCAAGTCTGGCTGCTGGCACAGGCTGCTCCCCATCAGCAGCCTAGTAGCACCTGCCCCAGGTAAGTTTCCCTCCCTGACCCCACCGTCCAGTGGGCGTCTCTGATCTTGTCCCTCATGGTACTGGCTTGTACTTCTTGGTTGTTTGTCTTTCTCCCCTACTGATGTGTGAACCACCCAAGGGCAGGAATTGTGTCCTATATAGACCCTTGACTCCCCAGGTCCTAGAGAGCATCTGATTCATTGCATGGGCTTAGGGAATATGTCTGAATGAATGCAGGTGTGAATGAGTGAATGAATGAGCACACTGAGCTTCTAACAGAAGCAGCTGATCCCAAGGATGTTGATCGCTAGACTAGAACTTTCTCTTCCGTGTACGCTGTCCTTCCTTTCCTTACTCTCTCTGACCTGGCCTTTCTCTCCCTACAGTTGCCCCCAAAGGACCCAAAATTGTGATGACGCCCAGCAGAGCCCGGGTCGGGGACACAGTGAGGATTCTGGTCCATGGGTTTCAGGTCAGCCTCTCTCTGAGCATCTGGGAGGGTAGTGGGGGGTGGTAGAGGCATCGATCCAGCACCAGCATTCCTGGCGGTCCTCTCTAACACCCTTCCCTCGATCCCCAGCCACATCCAGTGGGTTTCAGTTTCCCAATGTGTAATTGGGAGAATCGGTTCCCATGGGGAATGGCAAAGAGGTACATACATGTTTCACTCCTCCATCTAGAACTCAGAGTAAACCTAGCTCTTCAACGAGACATTCTCTTCAGTCCCAGACTCCCTCTCCTCCTGGAGTTCAGGGCAGCCATTCCCAACCCATCAGATGAGAATGCTGTACCAGCCCTGGCCAGGCATGCACATGACCCCTTGCTGCTCTGGCAGAATGGGCCCTCCTGTGACCCAACTCTCCCCTGCTCTGGCCAACAGAACGAAGTCTTCCCGGAGCCCATGTTCACCTGGACGCGGGTTGGGAGCCGCCTCCTGGACGGCAGTGCTGAGTTCGATGGGAAGGAGCTGGTGCTGGAGCGGGTTCCTGCTGAGCTCAACGGCTCTATGTATCGCTGCACTGCCCAGAACCCACTGGGCTCCACCGACACGCACACCCGGCTCATCGTGTTTGGTATGGCGCGCTCAGCTGGGGACTGGGAGAACAACCACAGGGACAAGTCCTGGCTGGGAGGTATCCCCAGGAGGAGGAAGCAACAGGGGCCCAAATCCCCTAAATTTGCCCTGGGAGGGGGCCCCACTGGGAGGCAGGGTTGTTCGGTGGTTACAACTATAAATAAGCTTCGGACTCAGAAAGAACCTTAGGCAAACTGCTTAACCTCTCTCACTTCCTCCATCTGCAAAAGGGGGCTGATACTATCCAGCTCCCCTGGAGGTTGTGTGGCTGCACTGAGACACTGCATGTGATACCTCACAGTAGGTGCTGGGTAAAGGGTCACTCCTTCCCTGAGCTCTGAATGTCATCCACTCTTTGGTTCTTTTTCTGTTTCTTTCCAACAGAAAACCCAAATATCCCAAGAGGAACGGAGGACTCCAATGGTAAGTCTCCACCCTCAGGAATTTTAGCTTGAAAGAGAGTGGCTTTTGAGGCACCAGAAAGCTCTGGTCCCCCACACTTCCCATGTGCATACCCTTGTCACTCCCCGACCCCTCAGGCAGATCATTGCCCTCTAGTAGGGCAGAGTCAGAGTCCAAAGTGGGCAGAGGTAGGGATTGAGGCAATAAAGGGGGACTCAGCCTGCCAAAGCAGCCAGCTGAGATTTCTGGGGCCAACTGTGCCCCATCTCACCGTCCATGGCATCTCTGGCCCTCTTAGCTCAGAGCTCGGTCTCACTGTCCATGGCATCTCTAGCTCTCTTAGCTCAGAGCCCGGCTGCTCTGACCTCAGAAGGGTGTGTCCAGCCTCGACCATGGGGCTGCGTTCTGAGGCTCTGAACCACTCCATAGGGTGGTTGGGAGCATCGACGGATGTCTCAGTGCAGGCCCTTTATACTGTCCTCCCTGGGCTGCCCCCACCCCCCAACCTACTCTAGCCTGAGCACCACCCCAAGGGGCCCAGACACTGCTCCCAAGCCTGCCACACCCCCTCCCTACATGGAGCCAATCTCACAGTTCACAATGGAGGCTCCCACTCTTGGTCCTCACTGCACCATCTTCATGGCTTCTAGGAAGTCTGACCATAGCCCAGCAAGCCTAGGGGTAGGGGAGGGGATCATGGACAGTTAGGTGGCCAGGTGGCAGAGCTGGTCTTCAAACCCAGTTTGTCCTGATGCTGAAATCCGGCATCTTTGCTGGGGACCTGGAGGCTCTGCTGTTCTGGAACAGGGTTGGGTCTGCAGGCTCTGACCCTTTTCCTGCCTCCCGGCACAGGTTCCATTGGCCCCACTGGCGCCCGGCTCACCTTGGTGCTCGCCCTGACAGTGATTCTGGAGCTGACGTGAAGGCACCCGCCCCAGCCACTCCATTGGGCACTGACATCTCTGCGACCGGTTTTCATTTCTTTTCTAAACTATTTCCAGTCTTGTTCTTAGTCTCTCTCTCCGTCTGTGTCTTGGCTTCTTCAGTCGGTTTAATTAAAACAAACAGAACAATTTTCCCCACCTCGGTTTGTGGCTCTGCATTCTTTATCTGCTCAGTAGCAGCAACTGGGCCCCTCCTCCTGGAATTCAGTACTGGGACAGGCACCGAGAGGGGAATGGCAAGGGAGATGGAAGGCATGCTCTTCCCAGATGAACAGTGGACATGAGGCTCACTATCTCACTCAAGTCCTAGCATCCAGGTATGGAATGTGGCCAGAGACTTGAGAAATCCAAATTCCTCCAGGCTAAGTGTAATAGTCAGCTGTTGCCACAATAATGCTGCGTAACAAACCAACCCAAACCTCAATGGCATGCAACAACAAGCATTTGTAATTATGTTCATGTTCAGGTTGAAGCGGTTCAGCTGATCTAATCTGGGCTCAGCTGGGCAGTTCTGCTTCAGGCAGCAGGTCAACTGGACTGGATTCCAAGCTGTGGGTTGGGTTCAGGCCTCCTCCATGGGTTGGTTGGTTCCATGGGTGTTTGTCTGGGGCCCACACTAAAGGGGAAGTGACTACCTGACATTTGATCCTCTTATGGTACATCACCAAAGCTCAAGAAGAAACTCAAACCATTCAAGCATGCTTAAGGCCTCTGCCTGTGTCATGCCCATGAACACTCCTTTAGCCAAAGCAAGTCACATGGCCAAGGCTGACATCAGTCAAGGTCACATGTATGTCAGTGGTAAAGGTTTCTCAGAACTTTCTACTCAATCACTACAAATTCATCAGGACATTCAGCTATTAACTTAGAGAGAAGGGCCAAGAGTCTTTGGAGAGGGGTGGGGCTGGCCCCTCTGAGCCATGGTCAAGACTTGGCATTCACCAAGAAGAGCCCATGGAAGATGATAGGATAGGCCGTGCTGCAGTAACATATTGAGCCCAGAGTCTTACTGCCTTAACACAATTGATGTGGTTTGGACCTGTGTCCCCATCAAATCTCATGGTGAAATGTAATCCCCAGTGTTGAAGTGTGGTCTGGTGGGTGGTGTTAGGATCATGTGGGCAGATCCCTCATGAATGGCTTAGTGCCATCCCCTTGGTTATGAGTGAGTGAGTTCTCGTAAGATGCGGTTGTTTAAAAGTATGTAGCACCTCCCCACTCCCAACTGACTCTCTCTCTTGCTCCTGCTTTTGTCATGTGACATGACTGCTCCTGTTTTCCTTCTTGCCACAAGCAAAACCTCCCTGAGGCCTCCCCAGAAGCCGAGCAGATGCTGGCACCATGCTTCCTATACAGAATGCAGAACCATGAGACAATTAAGCCTCTTTTCTTTATAAATTTATCCAGTCTCAGGAATTTCTTTATAGCAATGCAAGAACAGCCTAACACAATAATAAAGATTTATTTTGGGCTCATGAGAAGCTCAAGCAGGTTAAGCAGCCCTGTTGCATCTTGTAGCTACATCACCTGGAACATACAGCCTCCAAAATCCCCAGGGGAGGATAAGAGAAGGCTGGAGTGTCACTGTGGTAGGCAGAATAATGCCCTCTCACCAAAGATGTCCACATCCTAATCCCTAGAACCTGTGAATATGTTACCTTCCATGGCAAAAGGGATTTTGCCAATGTGATCAAGTTAAGCATCTTGAGATGCAAATATCAGCCTGGATTATCCAGGTGGGCTCAATGTAATCACAACGTCCTTATGAGAGGGAGGCAAGAAGGCAAAAGGCAGTAGAAGGAGATGTGATGGCAGAAGCAAGATATAGGAGTCACGCAAGGAAGAGGCCACAAGCCAAGGAATTCAGGCAGGCTCTAGAAGACAAACGGGGCAAGCAAACAGATTCTCCCCCTTGAATTTCCAGAAGAAACTGGCCCTGCCAACACATTTAACCCCATGAGACTCATTTCAGACTTCTGACTCCAAAACTGTAAGAGAATAAATTTGCTATATTCTTTTAAACTTAGGTTTGTGGCAATTTGTTACAGCAGGAGTTGGGCAACTAGTATGATCACACAGGATGTGATTAAGGCCCAGGCCTAATAGAACATAAATCACCCCTGTCCATACTCCATTGGCCAGGAGTAGTCACATGGCCCAATCTGATTGCAAAGGAAGCTGGGAAATGCAGTTTTCCTGTGTACCCTCGAGAAGGAAATAGAATGGTGATCCCAGAGCATTGCATCTGCCACAGAGAAGCTGGGACCCATTTAATGATTCATTTCCATGAAATGAAATGAATGGAAATTATTCATCATTTATTTCATCCCATGGAAATGAATGAATTCTGCCTAGGGCAGAGTGGCCAGAGGAGGGAGGACTGGGAGGAGGCTCCATCACCAGGAATAGCTCTCATCGCTTCTGCCGCATGAAGCACAGGAGAAGCCCTGCGCTTCTCTTTCCTTTCCAACCAGCAGAGACATCACTGAATCATCTGTGCCTCTTTCAGACAGTGCAGATGCCATAAGGAATCAGGGCCATCCTCACAAAAACTCCAGGTGCCAGACACACCAAGCTGAGAATTAAGCATTTGCTCTATCTCCCTGTGGTCTTCATAGTCCATTTGGCCCTGGTCAAGTCAGGTCCTGGATGACCATTTCAGTTTCCACATTGACTTTCAAATTTCTGACTCCCTAACTTTTCCTAGGAATTCCAGACTCAGAGGTCCAACTTCATAATGTGGTTCCCCTACCTCATTGGACATTAAATATGCATTTCCAACTTCATATGGCCAAAATTCAATTTTTGCTTTTCCCTCCCAAAACATGCTCCTTCCCCAGCATTCCCCTTCTCTAGAAATAGTACCATCAACCCAGTTGCTTGGGTCAAACATTTCAGTTATCTTTCATTCATCTCTTTCTCTCATTCTTCCACATCCAACCCAATAGATTGTTGGCTTTCCTCTCAAAACTCATCCAGAATTTACTCACTTTTCTCTTTCCCCACTGCCAACCTAGACAAAGCTTCCTTTTGTCTGGAAAACCGCCTCAGCCTCCAATTTGGTCTTCAGATTTCCTCCCCCACCCTCAGTCCAGTCCCCCCAATAGCAGCCAGTGGAATCCTTTTAAATCTGTCATGCCACAGCGCCCTCCTTCTCAGAACCCTGGCTTCCCATTGCACAGAAAACAAATCCGAGCCCTTTACAGGTTGACCAGGATGTGCTCTGCTCTGCCTGACCCTCTAACATGTCTCATCCCCACTCCCTTTCTCCTGTTGCTTCATTCACACTCATCTTTCCATTCATTGAATTCTTCAAGTCCACTCCTGCTTGAGGACCTTTCCTCTACTTGTTCCTTCCACCTGGAATTATCTTCTCCTTTGCAGGGCTGGCTTCTCCATGCCATTTGGATGGCAGCTTAACTCCCACCGCCTCAGAGAGACCTATCTGACCACCACACCCCCTCCATGGTGCCACCTTTGATTTAATTCTCTGCAAGGCGTGCATTATTACTCTATGCTTTTTCAACTTACTTGTTTGTTTATTGGCAGTCTTCCCCTACCTTGAGCCAGAACGCCAGTCCCATGAGCACAGGGACCATGTCTGTATTGTGCACTGCTGTATCCTCATACTTAGACCAGAACCTGGCACGTGGCTCAATAACTAATTATTGAGTGAGTGAATAAATGATGAATGAATGAATCAGTACCTCCCAAGGACCTACTATGAGCCAAGAACTGTGCTAGACGCAAGGAAGGAGTTCACGGTCCCGGGATGGGAAAGCATTTACCCAGCTAAACAATGGAAGTCAAACTGTGATGTACGCTTGGCACCAGGACCTGCCCAGGACGCTGAAGCATCAGTGTGAGAGGGATGAGTCAGAGGAGGCCAGAGAGAACAGAACTTTGAAGGAAACATAGAAATTTGCCAGGCAGAAAACAGAGGAGAATATTCTAGACAGGAGAACAGCATGAGCAAAGGCTTAGCATTAGGACGATTTAGTGTACATTTTGGGAAAAGATAAGTAGTTAGGTCACTGATTCCAAAAGCACATTAAGTCACTCAACATATATTTACTCATCACTTACCAGGAGTCAAGTAGTGAGATGAAAGCTGCAGATGAAATAGGAACACTGTCTTATGACTCTTAGGTCAGTTATCTATTGCCACAATAATGCTGTGTAACAAATACCCCCAACAGGTAGTGGCTTAAAATAACAGTTGTTTATTATGTCTCTTTAGATGATGGCTGCTGATCTGGGCCAGGTTTGGCTGATCCAGGCTAGGCTCATTCTTGCATCCTCAGTCAACTAGAGGTCAGCTGGTGGCCAGCTGGCCTAGGGTGGCCTTGGCTGGGACAACTCAGTTTTGCTCCATGGAGTCTCTCATCCCCCAGCAAGATAACCCAGGGAAGCAGAGGAGCAAGAGAGAGAGAGAGAGCCAAAGCACACAGGCCTCCGATGGTCTAAGGGAACCTGCACACTGGTACTTCTACTACATTTTTGTTGGCTTACGCAATCATAAAGCAGGCTTAGATTCCACGGGTGGAAAAATAGATTCCACATTTTAATGGGAGGAGCTGAAAAGTTCATACATTCGTAATGTGCAAATACAAGGAAGGAGGTAGAATTAGAGCCATTTTTTGCAATCTGCAATGATCCTATATTCTAAAATAGATGTTCAGGAATCTTGGTTCCCCATACACCATATTGCATACTCTTATTTAAGCTAGGAAGCCCAAGTGCCTCCTAGCAGCAATTTCTCTTTTAAAAATAACATGACTGGGCACGGTGGGTCATGCTTGTAATCCTAGCACTTTGGGAGGCCAAGGCAGGCAGATTGCTTGAGCTCAGGAATTCAAGACCAGCCTGAGCAACATGGTGGGACCCTGTTTCTACAAAAAGAATACAAAAATTAGCCAGGCATGGTGGCATGCGCTTGTAGTCCCACCTACTTGGGAGACTGAGGTAGGAGGATTCCTTGAGCCCAGGAAGTTGAGGCTACAGTGAATCATGACCACACTACTGCACTCCAGCCTGGGTAACAGAGTGAGACCCTGCCTCAAAAAAAAAAAAAAAAAAAAAAAAAAAAGAAAAGAAAAAGAAAAAAAACCCACATACACACACATATACTCACACATATATAAACACATTATAACAAAAATATAACAAATGATTTTATTCAATACATATTTGTATGCCTACATTTTGCAAGTTGATAGCAAGACAGTAGATGATTTCAGTTGCTGAAAGCTCTCAGATAATCATCAGTGTATAAACACCCAGGCCTGATCAGCAAGCAACAACCACAGAGTACCCCCTGCCTCCTCCTTCTACTTCCTTCTTCCCCAAAGCCCTGCTTTGTCTCATGGGAACCACCTTCCCCCTCACTGACTGCTAGCAATTCTACAGAAGCCTCTGCTGCACAATACCTTTGCCTGTTTTCTGGAGGAAATTTTTTAAAAAAGAAAGATGTGTTCCTGCTCTTTGTCTTAACAGAGGGAAGCCCATGTAGGCATGAAATTGGAATTGCCTTGCTCCATTCACAGCACGGGCGTTGGGCTCCACTGACCCCTGAGGTGCATTAATATCTTAGCAGCAACTGGATGAACTGCACAAAGTGGCAGGGGACACGCCCGAAGAGAGCCAGCTGGGAGGCCCAGGGCTACAGGGGTGGGGCAGCTGCCTGCTTTGGGCTTTGAATTTGAGGACTTTGAGCTTATTCAACCTGAAATTGAGAAGTAGGGGGAGGGCGATGGGCAAAACAGAGCCCAGCCCGAAAGGGGAGATGGATGCTCATTTATTCATCCACATGCTCATTCACTCATTGGACAAACCCTTAGCATCACCCGAGCTAGGCTCTATGCCAGGCAGGAGAAGCACAAAGACAAGCAGGCCAGGCCTTGCCCTTAAAGAGCTCCCATCCACCAGGAATGACAGACCTGGGGGAGAAAGCACTGCAATTCCATGTGATAAATATCAGAATAAAAGTATGAAGAGGATGCAATATGGGCACAGAAAGGGTGAAAGACTGTTCTGCCCGAGGACATCAGGGGAGGCTTCCAGGAAGTGCTGACATTGCAGCTAGGCCTTGAAGGACAAGAAGGAGCATCAGAGTCAACTCTGCCACCAACAGAGTAGGGCCCCAAGTGCTGGTTAGGTTTGCACTGTCACCTGAGCAGACCTCATCTTTAAAAAGGTAGACTGGCCAAACACATGGTTGCTGGGCCTGGCCAGAGCACCAAGTTCCCGATCCCTTGGAAACTCCACCACCTCAGCCCATGGCTCTTCCCAATCATGAGTCCTGGTCACCACCCACCATCTGCAGATTCCCCCAGGGATACTCTGACTGTGCAGAGGCCCCCTGGGCTGGTCACCCTTGGGATGGCCCAAGGTGCCCACTGATCCCTGCTGGCTGCAGGTGTGCCCAGCTGGCCAGGTAGATGCAGAGACACCTGCTGGGTCTCAAGGGGGCCACTGTCACCAATACGTACCACATAAGCCCAGGAATCAGCCTTCTGGGCAATCAGCCCTCAGAGTTGAGCTCATCAGCAAGAAGTGCCCACAGCTGCTACTTAGCATTCTTGTGTGTGGTGGTTCTAAGACAGGCCCATCCTTTCTCCGGCCTGGGCTTTTCAAATGTGAACATCTGGGGTCCTCCCCATCACTCTGGACAGGGAAGGCAGGGAAGCCATGCCCCTCATCCTATTGCTGCCCCTTCCAGGAGGAAGGCTGCCACTTCCAGGGAGGAGGGCTGGCACTGACTCTATGGTGGTCCATTTGGCCAGGAGCCTGTGAGAGAACCAGAGTCTGAGGTCGCCGTCTTCTCCATAGCATTGGGGAACTGTGCCTCTGGGGCCCAACAACCCCCACCCCAAGGGAAGTCACATGCTCCTCTGGTCTTGTCACCTCCGCAGACTGGAGACCTTTATCCCTCTTGCTTATACCCTGGCCAGGGCTCTTGGCCAAGCAGGAGAGGATCTGGAGGCCCCATCCCTGACAGGTGACTATGACCCAGCAGCCAACTTCATCTTGGGCCATGGTTACCTTGCCTGCAGGGAGACGCAAGGCAGTGAACTGTGGCTCCCATCCAAGAGGCACTGGCTGCCCTCACAAGACAGTGATGCAGGGTTTTTAGATGTACTGTCCTGACCTCAGAAAAGCTGTAGGTTTTATTAAATGCACAAGTGTACACAGAGCTGAGAAAACAAAAACAAGGCCCCCTGGGCTCTACTCCTGCTGACGGGAGCCAGTAGCCCCAGAAAGACCCCTATACGTGGACTTGCACATTTCTGGGGCAGAGGCAGGGATCAGGGTGGGCCAGGGTCAGGGGCTGACTCTCCCCAGAAGCACTGCAGTGCCTGTGAAAATGAAAGCAAGAGGCAGGGAGAAGGAAAATCAGAGGGAGAGGAGGGGAAGGAGGAGACTGGAAAGACAGGGAAAGGGAGTGGGAGGGGAGCTGAGAAAGGGGAGGCGGGGAGAGGCCAGGGAGCAGAGGGAGAGAGGAGAAGAGTGGGCAGCCAGCAGCGGGAGGCTCAGAGATCCACGGAGATGGGAGGCTCCTCCAAGGATGTGGAGACGGGATGGAAGGGGCAGAGAAAGGGAGTCACTTGGGGGAGGGGTGCTGAAAGAGAGCAGAAAGAGGCAAAGATCAGCAATGAATGAGGCAAAAAGAGAATTGGAGAAGTAGGAAGTGAACAGAAATGAGGCAGAGATAGACAGAGACAGAGGGGGACAGAGGACGTAAAGAGAGAGGGACAGAGACAGAGACACACACACACAGAGACACACAGAGACAAACAGGGACACACAGAGACACAGAGACAGAGGCACAAAGAGACAGAGGGGGACAGAGTACAGAGGACATAAAGAGATAGGCACAGAGACAGAGACACACACAGAGAGGCACACAGAGACAGGCACCTAGAGACAGAGTGACAGAGAGAGACAGAGGACACATAAAGACAGAGAGAGACAGAGTACAGAGACACAGAGACAGAGGGGGACAGCGTACAGAGGACATGCAGAGAGAGAGGGACAGAGAAAGAGAAACACACAGAGAGAGACATACAGAGACAGAGGCAGAGAAAGACAGAGTGCAGAGAGAAACAGAGAGAAGAGGAGAGGAAAGGACAGAGAGAGAGAGGACTGGGAGAGCAAGCCTGGAAGCTGAGACACAGAGAGACAGTAAAGAAAAAGAGACTGGCCCTGAAGCCCAGCCGGGGAGGTGGAGCTGCAGACCAGGCCAGAGCGGGGAAGTTTTCCAAAAAGCATTTAAGCTGTTGCGTCAGTGATTACGCCCTTGGCCTCCTCCAGGGAATGACAGTCCTGAGTGATGGGTGGAAGGAAATAGATGCGCAAAATGCATGCATTTTTTCAAATGGGGCGGCAGGCCTAAATGTCAGCAGGCATAGTAGAACCCTGGCCGCCAGCTGCACCTGACCTTGGGGGCGAGCTTCCACAGCCGCTTCCTCTGCGTCGCCCCTGGTCTTCCCCCTCTTTCCTCCCATCCTATCCCAGCAGCTGCCAGCTCATGAGGGGCCCTTGTAGTCCCCAACCCAGGCCCCCATACCCTCCTGCCTCTTACTCCATTGGGCCTGGAGTTCCCAAAGCTACAGACAAAAGGTCCTCGGAGGAATCTTTCTCTAAACTGCTTCTCCCCTCCAACTCCCCAAATTTGACCTCCTCCAGGGACCATCCTTTCCTAACCACAGGAAAAGCCCTTCCTTAAATCCTTTAAAGCCTAAGCTTAGGGGATTGGGCTTCTGCTTTAAGAAGTGCATGGCAGAGCCATCAAGCATGGGGACCCAGCCTGTGTCTGAAATCACTGTCAGCTCTGTCATTCATTATTTCCATGGCTTCGGCACTTTACTAACTTCTCCATGTCTCTACTTCCTCTTCTGTAAAATGGAGACGCCGAGGTCCATGGCATTCACTTCGGAGAATTAAATACACGAAGATGTGGAACATCCTTAGAACAGTGCCTGGCACATGGTAAGTGTTCAGTAGGTGTCAGCTATTGTCATCGATATCATGCAATAGGGAGCAGCGGGTGAAAGCCTCAGAGTCACAGAAGATGCTTGGAAGCAAAGTGGAACAAGAGAGTTCCAGATCCTCCCTACTCAGTGCACAGTCCCAGGACCAGCAGCGGCCGCATCCCCTGGGAGCTTGATAGAAATGCAGGATCTTAGGCCCCACCCTGGACCTGCTGAAACATAATCTGCTTTTTCAAAAGGGCCCAGGCCATCTGTGTGCCCAGTCAAGTTGGAGAAGTCTGCTCCTGGCCTAGGGAGCCCAGTTAGAAGCTTACTTAGGTAGTTAGGGTGAGAGACGCTATCAAGGTCAGTCATGGCTGGACAGGGAGGGCCCTAGGGTGCACCTGCCCTGACCTGTCTGCCACACACTGTGCTGGGTGCTTTATCCTGCAGAACGACCCTGCTCCCCACTCTTCAAACGAGGGGGTAAAGCTCAGAGAGGCTAAGTGACTCTCCCAGGCACAGATGGCCCATATGTGTCAGGACGGATTCCAGAGAGCAGGGCTGCCAGATAATGGGGCTGGAGGAAGGCAGCTTCAGAGGGAAGCTCCCAACCCTCTGCGAATGGAAGTTGTGTGGTAGTGGGGGTGATAAGAAGCCCGAGGCCCTGGGCCTGCATAGTCGGAGTGACGGGATAAAGAACCAGGAACAGGGCCAGGTGCGGTGGCTCACGTCTGTAATCCCAGCACTTTGGGAGGCTAAGACGGTGGATCACGAGGTCAAGAGATTGAGACCATCCTGGTCAACGTGGTGAAACCCCGTCTCTACTAAAAATACAAAAAAAAAATTAGTTGGGCGTGGTGGCCCGTGCCTGTAGTCCCAGCTACTTGGGAGACTGAGGCAGAAGAATCGCTTGAACCCAGGAGGCAGAGGTTGCAGTGAGCCAAGATTGTGCCACTGCACTCCAGCCTGGTGACAGAGCGAGACTGTGTCTCAAAAAAAAAAAAAAAAAAAAAAAGAACCAGGAACAGAACCAGGCCAGTGGCCCACGCCTGTAATCCCAACACTTTGGGAGGCCGAGGTGGGTGGATCACTTGAGGTCAGGATTTCAAGACCAGCCTGGCCAACATGGTAAAACCCTGTCTCTACTAAAAATACAAAAATTAGCAGGCATGCAGGCATGGTGGTGGGCTCCTGTAGTCCCATCTACTCAGGAGGCTGAGACAGGAGAATTGCTTGAACCAGAGAGGCGGAGGTTGCAGTGAGCCGAGATCATGCCACTGCACTCCAGCCTGGGTGACAGAGCCAGACTCTGTCTCAAAAAACAAACAAACAAACAAACAAACAAAAAAGAACCAGGAACGAGAACACAGGGGATGGTGGTGATTAGTTGGATTGTGGACAAACTAAGCTCGAGGGGAAGAAGGTACATTCTATGTCACTGTCCAGCAGGCCAGGAGCTCAAGAGGTATGACAATTTAGGATCATCTGCCTTGAGAAGAACAAGAATTCATATTCATTAAGGACCAACCATTGGCCAGGCACCTCGCCTAACTGCCTATAAGAACAGATGCTCCCCACCCTATAGGTGAGCAAGTGAGGGCTCCCAAAGGGGAGTCATTTGCTTAAGACCACACAGCTTACAGGCACAGTGCTGCGATCAGAGCCTCCCATCTGCCTGGACAAAGAACTCACACTCTTTTCCGCCACACCAAACACACATGACCTGGTGCTCGAAGTGGCTGAGGGTCTTAATTAGGGTTCCTCCTAAGGTAGACCCTGAGATAGGGACTTGAGTGCAAATGGTTCATTTGGGAGGGGATCCAGGAAGCACAGTGACACAGGTAAATGGGGTAAGGAAAGGAAGAAAGCTCATACAGGTTGTGCCTGACCTGGGCAACTGGGGCTTTATCCCAAGGGACCCTGAGATTCTGCATTTGCATGCATCTCAGCTTGGCCCCACTAAGGAGCAAAGAAGCTGGAATCACTGTCACCAATTGCTGGAGCATTAAATCCACTATCTGCAACCAAACAACCAGAGAAAGTCCCTAGTAGAAAGCCAAGGCATGGTAAATTGCAGGAGACCCTTGGTGGGCTTTGAGGATGGAGGTGGGGCAGGGATAGAATCTGCTAGACTGAGCCTTTTAGTCTTCCAGGGCACCCATTGCCCCCTTTGAAATCCCAAGGTAAGACAGAGAAAGATCTGGGGGTAGAGGGATGCGGCTGACACTGCCCAAAGACTGGCACCATGGTCTGAAATTCCTGTTGAAATTCTAATCCTTGAGGTGATGGGATTAGGAGGCGGGACCCTTGGGAGATGGTTAGATCATGGAGGCAGAGCTTTCATGAATGGGATTAGTGCTCTTATGAAAGAGGTCCCAGAGAGGTTCTTTGCTGCTTCTACCATGTGAGGTTACATTGAAAAGACCTCTAGGAAGTGGACCCTCACCAGACACTCAATCTGCCATTGCCTTGACTTTGGACTTTCCAGACTCCAAAACCATGAGAAATAGATTTCTGCTGTCACTCAATTTATGGTATTTTGTTACAGCAACCTGAACAGAACTGCTGTGCAGGAAGAGAAATGAAGACAGAAAACATCCAGCGAGCCCAGTGCTCAAAGCCCCAACGGATCCACTCCTGACCCTGGAAGTGACCCCAAGCCAAGCCCTGGGGATGCTCTTAGAGCTTCCTCTCCCAGTGCAGGCAGCTGACTTCACCCATCCGGGAATGGTCTTCATTTAATGAAGAGGCAGTCAGGGCTGAAAGGTGGTGGGCGGGCAGGAGGCATCTGCTGGAGCTCCGTGGCAGTGCAGCTGCAGAGCCGCAGAGGACAGCTCTCAAATCTACCCAGAAACAGTGAGACCCAGGACTTTGAAAGACTTTGGGGGTCAAACTGCAACTTTGCCACATTCCCATTGTGGGATCTTGGGCAAGTTGCTTAACCTTTTGGAACTCAGTTTTCCCACTATGAAATGGGGATATTTACACACATGTGAGAAATTACATAAGTAACAATGTTTATAAATTTAGGAATTCATCATTTACCAGATATTCTTTATGTGTCAGGCACTGTGCTAAGCACTTTGCATGAATCATCTTGTTTGATGTTTATAATAACCTTTCAATAGAGGAAGCATTATCTCTATTTTACAAATAAAGAAACAGAGGCTCAGAAAGGTTTTGTAACTTGCCCCTGATCACACAGCAAGTAAGTCCTGGAGCTGAGATCTGCACCTAGGCTTAATGCACCAAGTAATTTTGCCTCCAGAGGTGAGAAGCCCAGCACAGGGTCAGGTGTAGGCCAGGGACTCAGTAAATGTTGGTTCCCTTTCCTCCTTTCTTCCTGGAAACTCCCCGAAGGCAGATGGTTCTTCTAAATATTCTGATGATCTTGAGCTGGTCAGTTCAAGAGGCAGCACCATGCAGTGTTTAAAGAGCTGAACTCTAGAGCCAAACCCCCCTGGGTTCAAATCCTTGGTTAGCAGTCGACTGGCTGTGTGACTTCAGGCCACTTACATAACCTCTCTGTGCTCACATGACCCATCTATGTAAATAATGAGGCCCACAATCATGCCCACCATGCCCATTAAGGCTGTTATGAGAGCTGATGAGAGAGTGCATATAAAATACTTAGAAACGTGTCTGCATATACTATGTGCTCAACAATTGTTCCCCGTCATTATTACGCACTTGGCACCAGGTGTTAACAGTAATCTCCATCTTTAATACTAGATAAAAAGGACCTCGTGGGGCTGGCTGCTCTTCCCCCAAAGTCATTCTGTGCCCCCAGATCATCCCATTATAAAGGGAAGGGAATGGAGGAAAAGGAAAAGAACAAAGGAGAGAGAAACTCACATGTACTAACTCAGATTCTTCGCAAGGTTGTTTCCCTGGGTCCACCCAACAACCATGTAAGAAGCTATTACTGTACGCAATAAATGAAACAAGAAGCGACCCCAAAGGGAATAAAGGACATGCCTAGAATTACACAACTGGTAAGTGGGGAGCACAGGTGAGAATCCCATCCTTTTTAAGCACATCTCCCACTTTCCTGCCTTCAACTAATAATGCTCCCTGCACACAGCCACCTCACCACCGACCCTCTGGGGAATCAAGCCTTAAGCTCCTGCCAGCAGGGAAGGAGGGCAGGCAGAGAGCCATACTCTCCTATGGCCAATGGCAGCTTTAGGAGGACAGAGAGCGACTCGACAGAAAAAGGAGAGAACCTTCTCCGTGGATACCCAGGGCAGGCCCGCTTGGTATATTCCCCGACCATCTGTCTACTATGTAGGGTCCACACCTTCACCCCAATACCAGAGAGGAGGCCTCTTCTTTCCATCTAAAGCAGAAAGGCCTGGTGAGTCTCAACCCACATTACAGCTGGGAAAACAGAGGCCCTGAGAATCTTGCCTGGGATTGTACCTGGGTTATACCCAGGGTTGCCCAGACTTAGTGGCAAAACAAGGGCAGGATGCCAGGCTGGCTGACCCCCACCCCTTTTTCTGGAATTACACTCTGCTGTCTGCCCAGTAAAGAAAATAGTAATGTAGCCAGTGGGTCCCTCTTTGTGTCTTTTGGAGTGTGGAACTTATGAAAGGGAAGAATTCCAGGCCAACCCAGACAGGGAGGGAGGGGCTACAGTAACCACAACAGGCCTCCCCCAGGGAGAGGGACCGTGTCCCAAGTAGGGGTTGAGTTCTGAGCCTGGTGGCCCCTCCTGCTGCCACCTCCTGGAGAGGGGAACCTTCTACCAGAGAATGCAACCCACCCTCCAAGACACAGCCCTGACTGTGCCACACGCACGGCCATGACCAGGCTCCAGCGTTCTGCACCCTGCTCTGGGTTCTAACAGCTTTAAGGGCTTTAGTCTGGGGCTCTGGTTTAGCTTCCGAAGTGCTCAGGTTTTAAATAATAACTTTGCCTTGCTATGAACCTGCTTCCACCTTGTTCTTTTCCCCTAAAATATATATGTGTGTGATTTTGTGTGTGTGTGTGCGCGCGCGCGCGTGTGTATGCGTGTGGGCACCCGCGTGTTGAGGTTGTTCCTGGGGGACTATTAACTAAGAATAATTTATCCAAGAAATTTGTTATGTTAGAATTACCAATTAGATATGATTATAACTTACCCTGGCTAACACTGCACTACTGTTGGAAATCTGAATCCCATTAAAATCTAATTAGCATATATTAAGTCGAAGGCGGTTTTACTGCAGTGCGCCAGCAGGTTTGAGCTGGGACGGGCCGGGCATGTGGACTCGCTGCCCACTTCAGCATGCCGGCCACGTTGCCCACAGTGCCCAGGTGGGTGCCAGGCAGCCTATGGGCAGCTTTTCTCCTCCTAAGCTGAGACCAGATGGCCCATGCTCACAGAAAGGGGCAGCTCCAGGCGTGGACAGGACGTTCGAGGTTCTGCCTTCGGATGAGTGGCCAGCATCCATGGAAAGGTTTCTTTGACATGTGGCTAAGCCAGCCAAGGTGCTCTGGGGTCCGTGCTCTGGCCTGAGAGGATGAGGGTGGTTTTGGCAGCCCCTGGGACCCAGTCAGCTTGGTGGCTGAATGCTAGCATCACAGCATATATCCTTCCCCGGGCTTACGGGTACAGGGGTGCTTCTGCAAGGGTATAACTGCTATATCCTCATCTCTGGAAAAGCGCCTGGCATAATAACAGCAAACAGTTACTTAGCTCTTGCAATGGGCTAAGGGTTTTATTTTCATATTCTCAACCTCACAAAAATTCCAAGGAAAAAGTACTAGGATTAGGCCCATTTTATGCACGTTGAACCTGAGGCTTAAAGAGGTTAAGGAACTTGCTCCCAGTCATGAAGCGGCAGAATCAGCATTGGAACTTAGGTGGCTTTTTCTTTTTTTTTTTAAGCTCTGTCTTCTGATAATTTGCTGGTGTGGACGAGGTCTGTGGTCCAGGTCCAGAGGCCAGGTCTTGCCAATGTTCTTCTCTGCCAGCAGGGGGCGCAGTGAGAGAGTTAGGGAGACCATGGCCAGGCTGTTGGTGGATGGCAGCTACAGGGTCATTAGCGGACGTTCAAGGTATAGGCTGGGGTCCTGAGGAGATGCTCCAAGGAGATTGTGAAATGCAATCATGCCAACCGGTGGTTTTTGTTTTTTCAGGGAAAATAAATCCTTTTGTGAAAAAGCTCACTGGGTGAATAGATGAGTTTACTGTCCAGGAAACATTCACTTTCTCCCCGCCATCCTGTAAGCCAAGTGTAATTATCTCCACCATTGTGTGTATCTCCTTTCCTCACTCCAGTGATGCCGGACATGGACATGTGACTTGCTGTAGCCAATGCAATGTGTATGGGCCCAGTGGAAGCCTGGGCTTCCTCACCTGTGCATCTGCTGTCAATGGGAACACGCCTTCAGGAGCCAAGCCCAAAGAGGAAGAGGGACACTGGCAGCAGTCCAGGGCCCAACCTTCAGCATGGAGCCAAGACCAGCCAGGGTCAGCTGAAGCCGAGGGGACCATGCGTGAGATATAAGCACTTGTTGAATGACACTGAGTTTTCGGATGATTTGTTACACAGCAGCAGCTGATTCATATATCAGGAGATGCCATATGTGAAAGAGATGAAAAGCAAGCTATTGTGATCATGTGCAGAGGAGATCCCACTCCTTGATCACACATGCCACCTTCCCGTCTATCAACACCAGCCTTATTTCTAATTAACATCCCAGCACATGACCTGTTTCAGCCACATTTCCTCTCTCCCCACCCCCATGCTGTCTGTCTCTTCTAGGCTTCCTCCCACCTCCATTCAGGTTCCCCTTACCACCCCTCCATACCTCACAAAGCATGCACACAAGCTCAGCAGACCTGGGACTCACCGTGCTCCCACGTTACCTCCTCCTTGAAGCCTCTGGGTTTCAACCCCACCGTTGAGGCCCCCTTCGCCTTCTGCTTGCTGCTGCCCAGGGGGTGAGAGACACAAGGGAGTCCTTCCACAGAGCTTTTCTGTCCCATTCTGCACATGCCACACTCACAGAGCTACCTCACGGATGGTCATTCCGGTGGCCCCAGAGACCCTTCATATTCTCTTCCATGGCTCAGCAGATTTCCACTCCCAGCTCCAATCTTGCAGGAGGAAGGGGAAACCCAGAGAGGTGCGGCTACCTGGCAGGGCCACATGGAAAGTCAGCGATGAATCTTTCTTCTGGGTGCTGGAGAACTTTGGCTCAGAGGAGAATGATGGGGCCTGATAGTGAGGGCCCAGTCTGGGAGGGAGTAGGTGTAAAGAAAGGACAAAGGATGGAGCATGACGGGGAGGGGAGGAAACCAGAGACCCACTCCAGGGGACCCTCCCTCCTCTGCCCGGCCCAGTTGGGGTCAGGGAACGTCGAGCAGCTCCCTCTCCTTCAACCTCTGTGCTGAGCTGAAACTTCTACTAAAACAACCACTTAAAACCTCACTGCGCTCAGTTTGTACAAGGCCTGAGGGCAGAAGGAAGGTGATGTTCTCGGGAGAGGCAGTCCCTGTGTCCCCATCATCTGTGGGTACCACCCTGGTGACTTAGGGGTTACCAAATACAGAGATGGTAACCAGGGAGTAGACACATACTAGTTTGCTAGGGCTTCTATAACAAAGTACCATACACTGTAGGGTGTAGACAACAGTGTGTAATTTCTCAGAGTTCTGGAGGCTAGAAGTCCAAGACTAGGGATTTGGCAGGGTATGTTCCTTCAGAGGCCCCTGTCCTTGGCTTACGGCTGCTGTCTTCATCCAGTGTCCTCCCGTGGCCTTCCCTCTGCAAGTGTCTGAGTCTTAATCCCCTCTCTCATGAGAACACCAGGCACGTTGGTGTAAGGCTCACCCTGGTGACCTCATTTTACTGAATTACCTCTGTAAAGACCCTTTCTCCAGTCACATTCTGAGGTCCTGGGGGTTAGGATTCCAACATACAAATTTGGGGTTAGGAGGTGCAGCCTGAGCAATCTCACCCACCCACAGGACTCCAGTTACCTCCAAATGCAAATGACTCCCAGTTTTAAATCCCACACCCAGAACTCTTGCTGGGATTTCTCTCCATGCCCAGAGGCATTCAGCCCAAAGGAAGCCACTGTCTCCTGCATTCTTGTCTCCTGTGTCTCCTGTGGCCAGTGGCCCCCAGTCAACGTGACCCTTGATCCTCCTGACCCTGCCCCCTCCACACCTTCCTGAAACAAATATGGTCACATTCTGAGGTCCTGAAAGTTAGGATGTCAGGCAAGGTGCAGTGGCTCCCACCTGCAATCCCTCCACTTTGGGAGGCTGAAGCGGGTGGATTGCTTGAGGCCGTAAGTTGGAGATCAACCTGGGCAACATAGTGAGACCCCATCTTTATTTTAAAGAAATATTTTTTAAAAACAGAGTTAGGACATCAACATATGTATTTTGAGAGACACAACTCCATCCATAGTAGGGCCCCTGAGACTTAGAGGCTCTAAGGCCAGTTCCTCTGACTCTCCAAAAGTAGGGCAGCTGGGGACCAGGGCAGCTGTGCCCTGTGCCCCTATAAAACTCTCCGCCCATCAGCAGCGTCAATGAACAAGCTGAACAAGCTGCAACTACACACATGTGGATGCAGTGCTCTGGCTGGAGGGAGGGCAGAAGAAGCCAGTCAGAAAGAAACTCATGCTGCCATGGTTCCAGGCACACAGAGCCCACCATGGTCACCCTGGGAGCAGAGGAGCCTGGAGGGATTACAAGAGCATCCTGGGGTGCTGGCGACGTTCCTTCTCATTCTGGTGACTGATTATGGGGTTGTGCTCAGGTTGTGAAAATCCGCTGAGCTCACTTAAGACTCGCAGACTTTTTTGCTTAGTGAATACTAAAGTACCAGCATCAATTTCCTGGTTTTGACAATGTTCTGAGGCTAAGATACCATTGGGAAAAGCTGGATAAAGTGTTCACGGGAACTCTCTATGATTTTTGCAACTTGTGAGTCTTACATTATTTCAAAATAACTTTTTAAAAAATGCGACGCACACAAAAAAGAATAAAAACAGGACATTTTATTGGCTTAAGGTTTTGTAACATTCCCAGCCCCGGAAGAGTTGAAATAAATTGTAAATTAAAAAACAAACAAAAAAGCTTTATGCACTTTTCTATGTGTATGTTACACTTCAATTAAAAGTTTAAAACAAAACAAAACAAAACAAAACAAAAAAACACCTCTCTGCCTGTCTCTGAACTTATCCAAAGAAATGAGGGAGAATTGGTATCCACAGAGCACATATTATGTGCCAGATATTTCTAGGCACTTAGCCCAAGTTATCCCATTCATTATTCACAAAGAGAGAGAGAAAGATGATTGCCTCCATTTGCAGTTGAGGAAACCGAGGCTCAGAGAGGCCAAAGGAACTCCCCAACATCACACAGCCTGTTCAGAGCACAGCCGAGGTTCCCCCCAATGACCTATGTGGTCTGCCTAAAAGCCCCATTCTTGTCCCCGCCCTTGCTGGGATCACTCTGAAAAACACCTTCCCCTCTGTCCCACCCTCCACCGCCCTGGACTGCCTTGCCCAGCCTCAGGATAAGGCACCAAGGTCCCCAGTCACCCCCGACTCCCACCAGCAAAGCTGCTGACGTGGGGTTTTCTAAAGAATACCAAGCCCACCTGCCAAGCTCCCTCACTGGGATCGACCATCGGACCATTTTAGCACCATTAATTGCGGTGCTGAGTATGCAGC
This sequence comes from Chlorocebus sabaeus, assembly GCF_047675955.1. Lineage (NCBI taxonomy): Eukaryota > Metazoa > Chordata > Mammalia > Primates > Cercopithecidae > Chlorocebus > Chlorocebus sabaeus. Next base: position 118,646,485 of record NC_132923.1, on the reverse strand, counting down.
TGTCCTCCCTCGGGTCTCCACAAACCCCCTGGCGCAGTTCTATGCAGGACCTATTTCGCCTACCCCCCAACAGATATGCACACCCTCAGCACCAAAGTCCCCCAGATGTTTGCAGCTTGGACAAAATTAACTCATTTATCCAACCAACCCACTGAGAGGACGCCTGCTTATTGTCATGGGCCCTAAAATTAACCTGGTTTATCATGTCTTCTGAATTTTGGCTCAAGCAACACTTTCAGGGATTTTCAGGCATCCGGGAATGAAAGAACAGCTGGAGGAACTGGAGCTAATGTCAGTCGTTCCAGCCGCAAAGATCACTTTCTAATGGACTGAGGCTGGGGCAAAGACGCAGCCATCAACCTGGGGACGTCCGTGGATCTGTATTTGGTGGATATAACTGGAACTCATCTTATCTGGGTCCTCCTAGCTCAACAGACCATTCGTCATGGACGGCCGAGCAAAGACTGCAGGATGCTGACGGGTGTTCTGCCCAAAGGACATCCATGAGCAAACAAATGTGAGAAAATCTCCTTGTGGCAGGACTTCTCAGAGCCTTTACTATACCAGCATGTCTCCTGAGTCTCCAAGAGGGGCCCACCTAAAGCAATACTTTCCACTCTTTTCTGGAATGTTCTTCAGAGAAATGCGGACCGAAGGCCTTCAGCACAGATGTATCTTAGTGGTGGTTCTGGAACAAGATGGAAAAATAAAGAATCTGAAGTGGTGGTAAAATGATAGGCAGGAGTATCTGCTGTTTCCATTTTATAAACAGAGAAAACTGAGACCCAGAGGGAGAGAGGAACTTGCCAGGTCAGCAGGGGAATTAGTGAAAGACCCGGCCCTAAATCTCCATCATGTCTTCTTTCTTCTGCTGCTATGGTTTTGATATTTATCACTTCCAAACCTCGTAGTGAAACATGATTTCCAGTGTTGGAGGTGGGGCCTAATGGGCAGTGTTTGGATCATGGGGGCAGATCCCTCATGAATCTCCTTCCGGGTCAAGGGTGAGTGAGTTCTCACTCTGTTACTTCCCATGAGAGCTGTTTGTTACAAAGAGTCTGGCACCTCCCTCCCTTCTCTCTTGCTTCCTCTCCTGCCAGGTGATCTCTGCACACACCACTCCCCTTCACCTTCTGCCAGGAGTGGAAGCAGCCTGAGACACTCACCAGAAGCAGACGCTTCTGTATGCCCTGCAGAACTATGAGCCAAGTAAGCCTCTTTTCTTTAAAAATTACCTGGCTTCAAGTATTCCTGTATAGCAACACAAAAAGACTAAGATATCTGCCCAGATCTCAGGTCAGGTGGGAGGGAATTTGCTCATAGAAGACTTCCAGGGGTTCCATAGTGGGAAAGAGGCAATATCCACAATCTGTACCATTCTTGGAAGGAGGAACCAACAGAGATACATCATTTTATAACATGTCTGTAATATTTGCAAAGCTCTTTCAAAATTGTTCATTAGCATTTTTCGACTTTACAATCTTTCTCTAAACCTTAGGCAATAGAGCCCCATTTTTAAAATGAGGCCACTGAGCCTCAACCAGGAGACATGATTTGCCCAAGGTCGCAGGTTTCATGTTTCATGGATGACAGAGCAGAGATTTCCTACCTGGTGGGGTTCCTTATCTCTGGCCAGCGTTCCCCTGAGGGCAGAGTCTGGGCCTGGCTCAGCTCAGTGTCCCAACACTCCACCCCTGGTGAACAAGTTGTGCTGAGGGAAGTCTGGCCCTGATGTAGAGACCCCTAGAAGCAAGCACTAATGGGGCAATTTGGGGTCCAGAGCACCAGTTCTCATAAATCTGAGGAGCTGTTTCTCCTGGCTACTTCCCTCCTTTTCCTTCATTACATCCCTGCCAAAGACAACTTCTGCCCTTTGCATGGCAGGACTCCTTCAAAGAAGGGCTTCCTCCTTTTCCATTAGGAAAGGAAGAGGTTACCTGAGATTTGACTTAACCTCCTTGGGGGGGAGCATGCTTTCACTGCTGCAAATTGTTAAGTCAGGTCCAGAGTGATCCAGTCACTTATCATGAGTCATACAGTAACCAGAGGTTGAGTTGACTGAGCCAGCTTCATCCACCAGACCAGTGAGTAAGTCTCGAACTATAAAGTACGTAAGAATCGCCTTGAAAGGAAGCAGGTGGTGCAGAGGAGAGTGAGCAGAGCGGTGCAGAGGAGAGTGAGCAGAGCTGGCCTGAGACTGCTGTCCTTCAAAGGCCTGCTTGCAAAGTGGGCCCATGTCTGGCACCTGGGAACTCGGGGTTCAGGAGGGCTCTCACCACCCTGATAAGAGTGGCTCACAATGTGTAAATGGTGTGTACAGACAATGTGGCTTAGGCTGAACTCCTCTTTCCTTCTGAAAGTCTGGAATCTGGGTACGTGTCAGGCAGAAAGTGCCTGTATAACCAGCCCCCCGGAGACTTCCTGGGCACTGAGTCTAATGCATTACCCTGGTAGACAGCACCTCGCCCATGTTGTCATAGCTCATTGCTGGAGGAATTAAGCAAGCCCCGTGTGACTCCACGGGGAGAGGACCCTGGAAGCTTGTGCCTGGTTTCCTCTGGACTTCACCCTATCACCTTTTCCTTTTACTGATTTTGCTCTTTATTGTTTCTCTGTAATAAATATTACCTGTGAGTATAACTATGCTGAGACCTGTGAGTCCTCTCAATTAATTTTCAAACCTGGGGTTGGTTTGGCGGATTCCTGACCCAGGGAGATATTACGGTGCCGATTCTGGGTCCTCTACTTCCACTGTCAGAGTGTTTGTGTCTCCCAGAAATTAATACATTAAAACCTAATCCCCAATGTGATAGTATTAGAAGGTAGAGCCTTTGGGAGGTGACCAGGATGAATGGGATTAATATTCTTACAAAAGAGACCCCAGAGAGCTAGTGAGCCCATTCTTCCCACCATGTGAAGAAGCTCCAAAAAGACATGATCTATGAACCAAAGAGCAAGCTCTCACCAGACACCAACATCTTGATCTTGGACTTTCCAGCCTCCAGAATTGTGAGCAATAAAGCTCTGCTGTTTTTAAGCCACCCAGTTTACGTGTTTTTGTTATCACAGCCAGAATGGACTAAGATACCCACCCTCTGAATTCTGATCCAGTAGGTCAAGTGAGGAAGTCCAGGAATCTGCATATTTGCACACACTCTGGGTGGTCCTGAGACCAGGCATCTGTGGGCCTCTCTTTGAGAAACACGGCTAGCTCGTTCTGCGATGGACATTTCAATGAGGAATGGGTTTCCAGGGAAGCTTCCTTCTCTGAAAACTTCCCTGTGTCATCTGTGTTAGACCAGGGAGCAGGGGAATGGGCACTCTGGAGGGTTTCAGCGGCACTGTGTCACCACCTTTCCACTTGGTTCCTCTTTGGATAAGAGCCCAGAGCCCAGCCCTGAAGCTATTAATGCAGCAGCCTCAGTGTCCTTGTCCCACTCCATCAGGCAGTCCCTAATCACCCTGGAAGCTGCCAGATGAAGAGGCTCAGACAGAGTTGGGGAAAGGAGGGCTAATTGGCTGCCAAGGAAACGGGGACTGATGAGAAGGAAATCAGGGTGTGAGCTGGCTCTTCCTCTCCAAGCCTCTCAATGCAGCAGGCAGCAGCAGACCCCCGCGCAGTGCACAGGCTGGAGGTGGGGACAAGGTGAGATTTCATATGGGCTTTAAGAACAAAGGTTGTCCTCGGCAAAGTGGACATTATTCTCAAGGTGCTGATGGCAGCTGATAGAAATGACAGCTGTATCACTGCCAGCTTTGCATCCACACTGGAGAGTAGTTTGACCTCACACACAGTCAACTTCCTCCCAGTTCTCCGGCTTTGCAAGCCCAGGTCATTGGCTCAGCATGTTTTAGGCTGCCGGGCACCAGCACCCACACTTTTTTTTTCAGGACTACATTGATTCATTGATTAATTCAGTGAACATTTCGTGAGCACGTGCTGCATGCCAGGCACTGCTCTGGACTTGAGATGCGGCCAGGAGCAAAACAGACGGAAGTCCCCACCTCTATGAAACTAACACTCTAGTAACAGAGGTAGGCAAAAAACAAAACAACTAAGTTATGTTACATATTAGCAAATGCATCATTCTAAGGGGAAGGATAAAACCAAAAGGGAGGCTATGGAGTCTGGGGAGGCTGTCATTGTAATAAGCTCCCCCCACCACCTCTTATGACGGGAGGGAGAACCGGGCATCTTGCGTTCCAGCCTTGGCCTGAGAATCAAGCCAGGGAAGGCAGGGAACCTGCAGCCTGGCTCCCCAGGAGCAGCCCAGAAGCAAAGGTGATTACTCTGAGAGAGAAGCTGGGTCAATGCTTGCAAAGCAGCTCAGCAAAAAGAGAAGTTGACAATGTCAACTAATCGATGATACAACCTGCCCTGGCCTCGAGTTTTATAACGAAAGCCCGGGATGACTCCTATCTGGTCTGTGTGGCCCACCCAGAGGTTACAGACATCACAAAGGTGAGTGCCCATCCCCCATAAGCCTTAGCTCCCAGTCTTTTTCAAGTGGTTTTCACTGTGGTACCTCCATGCAATCAAACATTCCATAAGGGTCTGTACTGTGGCCGCCAGTACTGAGCCAGTCACTCTGCCAGGTAGGTGCACCAGATGGACGCCCTGGCTGGGTACTCATGGCACAGGGGATACAGCAGGAGCTGTCCCACCTGACTTTCTTCCCAAGCATGGAGCTGGTCAAACCAGGGACATCAGAGGATCAGGGGAGTACCACCCCAGTCCGTCAGAGGGACTGAAAATATCGACTCCCCTCTTTTCTGGCTGTTGGTGTTCCAGGGAGAGTGAGTGTCCCCAAGCACGGAGCTGGTCAAACCAGGAACATGGGAGGACCGGAAGAGTACCATCTCAGCCCAGCAGAGGGACTGAGAATGTAGACCCCCTCTTTTCTGGCTGCTGGTGCTCCCAGGGACAGTGAGCATCACCCCTGCACTTGGCAAGGGCATGACCTTGCAGTTTCCATTAACACAGAAGACAAGATCATCAATTTCCTTACCCCAAGTTCAAGAACCAAAGCAGGGATCAGGGAAGGGCTTCTCAAGATCCTGTGGTTGCTTCATGGCAGGGGTAGAATATCAACCCAGGCCTCTGGCCCTAAGGGTCCCCTCTGCCATCCACTGACCCTGCCAGGGCTATTTTGGGGCTGCTTGCACCTGGCCTCGAAGGCTTCTCGGAACATCTCACCTCCTAGGTCGTGGGTTTCCTGGCTCTGTCTGAGACTTGACAGGTGACTCACCTTCGTGGAGCCTCATTCATCATCCCCATTTTATAGGCAGGGGAATTCACCTCGTAGTGTTGCTGGCAGGATGAGATGATGTCATGGATGCAATGTGCTTAACGAAGTGACAGAGAGTGATGTGCTCCATTACAGTATTATTTTATGATGATGATGGTGCTTATGCAGACTCTTGAGCCTCTCAGCAGGATCTTCCAGGACTTTTCTAACTCCATGAGTACTGCAATCAATTGACAAATCTGGCTGGCCACCCACCCTGGGTACAAGTACCATGGGATTGCAAAAAAAAAAAAAAAAAAAAGCACGACTCTCCCAAGCTGCTCTCAAGGACCCACAGTCTGACTACAGAAAAGATACTCAAAGGACACAATCAGTGAGCGACTGGGTCATGCTGGGAACATTGACCAGGAGCCATGGGAGGGCAGAGGTGGGGGAGAGGGAGGGGCTGCAGGGCTTATACAGGAGGGTGGGAAGGCCTCCAGCCTCATGAGAGGATTTGCTTTTAAGGAGCATGAGATTTACCTAGAAGGCTTAGTAAGCACTAGAGGCCAGGCATGGTAGCTCACACCTGTAATCCTAGCAACTCAGGAAGCTGAGGTGGGAGGATCGCTTGAGCTCAGGAGTTTGAGACCAGCTGGGAAACACAGCAAGACCCTGTCTCTACCAAAAAAAGAAAAAACAACATAGCCAGGTGTGGTGTTGTACTTGTAGTCCTAGCTACTTGGGAGGCTGAAGTGGGAGGATCACTTGAGCCCGGGAGGTGGAGTCTGCAGTGAGTCATGATCGTACCACTGCACTCCACCCTGGACGACAGAGCAAGAACTTGTCTCAAAAATAAAAAAAATAAATAAAGGTACCTAGTGTCTGCCCCAAGTGATCCTGACTCTACGGCCCTAGCGAAGGGCCCAGAAACTCGCCTGTATAAGAAGCTCCTCAGGTAACTTTGATGCAGGTGGCTCTTCCCATTGGTGCCTCGGACTACCCCCTGCTCCAGTCCCCAGCCCCTGCCAGGCACTTCCTCTCACACTTCCAGGACTTCACATTTGCAGAGTTCCCACCTCAAGGCCTTCCCTTCCCTGCCAGGCTCTGAACCAAGCACCTTTCAGGACCAGTGAGACAGAGCTCATCATACCCGTACTGACACCCACAACCCCACCCCTGGGCATACCACACTACCACATCCTTCTTGGAAGCAAAAGCACAGGTTCAGGCACCTGGCAGACTTGAGAGTGGATCCCTGCTCCTCCACTGTCTTACTGTCTGGCCTTGACCACGTAAATTAACTTCTCTGAGTTTCAGTGTCTTCAGCTGTAACATGAGTATAAAATATTCCCTGGGTGCTGACGAGTTGATGGGTGCAGCACAGCAACATGGCACAAGTATACATATGTAACAAACCTGCACGTTATGCACATGTACCCTAGAACTTAAAGTATAATAATAATAATAATAATAATAATATTCCCTTAGAATGACTGTGAAGTTTTCAGGAAGCGATGTATACAAAGTGCTTGTTGCAGTAAATATCCTGTAAATGGTGGCTAATAGATTGGAAACATTAACAAGCACAATGGCAGCCACAGCATTGGTTGGCATGCACGTCCCTCGCTCAACTGGAGATCCTCAGGGGACTGCAGTGAGCCTAATGATGTCGTGGAAGCAATGTGCTTAACAAAGTGACAGAGAGGGATATGCTCTGTAAGTACAGTATTTTCTGTAACTTCTAACATTGGGCTCAATATTGAGCAGGCATTTAGTGAATGGATGAATGAACTAATGCATTAATGCATGTAAGCAGGTTAAAGAAGTCAGGGAAAGCTTCCAAGTAGAGGTAAAGACTGAACCAGGCTAGGGAAGCCTTGGAGGATTGGGTGGTGTACAGTGAACTATGGCCTCTATTACCCCAAACCTCAGTGATATACAACAAAAAGTGTTTTTGTTTTGTTTTGTTTTCTTTTGTTTTTTGAGACAGGGTCTTGCTTTGTTACCTGGGCTGCAGTGCAACGGCACTAACGTGGCTCACTACAGCCTTGACATCCTAGGCTCAAGCGATCCTCTCACCTCAGCATCCCAAGTAGTTGGGACTACAGGCATGCACCACTGTGCCCTACTAATTTTTGTATTTTTTGTAAAGACAGGGTTTCACCATGTTGCCAAAACTGATCTCAAATTCCTGGGCTCAAGCAATCCGCCCGCTTTGACCTCCCAAAGTGCTGGGATTACAGGTGTGAGCTACCGTGCCCAGCCTTCGGAAAGCATTTATTGAGCTCCCTTATCTGCAGGTTGGCTGGGGAGCTCTGCTCTGGGGCTGAGCTCTGCTCTGGGGCTGGACTCCTCTTGGGCAGCTGGACCAGGGCAGCTGTGCTCCACGTGTTTCTCATTCTGCTTCCAGCTGACTAGCTCGGGCACATTCTCCAGCAACTACGGCAGAGGGCCAGCAGAACCACGCAAGGCGTCTCCAGTCCTATGCTCAGAATTAGGCTCACTGCCTCACTTTGTTTCATTGGCCAAAGCCAGTCACATGGCCAGGTTCACAGTCAGAGGGTGAGAAATGTTCTCTGCCTACTAGTGGGAGGCAATGCAAAATCACATGGCCAAGGGCACAGATACCTGGAGAGCTGAAAAAGCAAGACAAAGGCCAGTCCAGGCCCGTTATGGGATGAGAAGACCCTGTACAGATGAGTTATGAGGGTCCTTCAGCCTCCCAGGACTTTTAGAGCATCATTCACTCATTCATTCATTTGTTCGAAGAGCAGTATTCATGGTGTACTTGCTGTGTGCTGGGTCCTGTTATCGGTGCTATGGAGACAACTTGAGTAAAACGAGACAAGGTCTTGACCCTTGGGATAAAGAGGAGGTTCCGCTTATTTTTCTGGCTCCTCTACTCACTTTCTCTGTGACCTTGGGAAAATCACCTCCCCTCTCAGGGCATGGCGGCCACTGCTAATAATACCTTACATTTGTAGAACACTTTTAACTTTATCAAAACGTCCTCACACGCGTTCTCTGTGAAGCATCGGAGACCGGTTTTATTACATCTCTGATTTGACAAGTGAAACTCTAATGGCTATAAAATGCACTGAGCTCCTTGGAAGTGCTCTCCTGAGAGGGCTCAGTGGGGCAAAACCCCTTATAACAAACCCTAGGATTCTCTCTCTACAACAAAGCGTGTCCCTGGATATCTGCTGACGGTTGTCATTTCAAACAATGTTTGGGGCCACACAATCCCTGTGTGACCCAAGGACTGGGATGGCTTCCTTTATCTTTCCTTTTATTTTAAAAAGCCACCACTCTGAACATTTCAAAGATTCCTGTAGAACTTTGCCAATTTAATTTAAAAGAAAAAAATAAAAAGATTGCCTCCTCCTAACTGGCTTCACAAATGAAAATGGGACGAAAGCCAGGCCTCGGAGAACAGTCTAATCACTCCAGCTCCTCATTTAATAACCTCAGAAAGCCAGGCTGTGCATTTTACAAGGAGAAAAGAGAGACAGAAGCAGCCTTTCCTCCCTGTCCCATCAAGTGAGTCTCAGCCCTCGGGTCTGGGGTTAAGCACAAAGACAGCCTCCTTTGCTGAGGACACATGTGCTGTATACTTACAATCCTGCCTTTCCTTATGCCAATCCTGTAAGGCATGAGCACCATTTCACAGGTAAGTAAAGTGGAGTTCAGCAAGACAGCAAGTCACACTAATAATCGTTAATAAGTGGCTGAGCTGGGTTTGAACTGAGATCCCTTTGAACCCAAATGCCACGTTCTTTGTTCCTTCCCCACACCACCTCTTTGCTATGTAGGGTGGTTTCATATTGCAGGGGACCTGATACCAGGTGTAGTGAATGCAAAAGGAAAGAAGGAAATGGAGAGGGAAGACAGGAAGTGGGGGGAAGGGAGGAAGGAAGGGAGGACGATACTTATGGTGTGGCTACCATGAGTCCAGCACTATTAAAAGCTGACCTCCTTGTGTGATGTGCCATAATTGAAGAAAAAGGCATCCTGGAGACGCAGAGGAGGAGCCCCCAGTGTGGCCTAGGGGGAAGGCTTCCCAGTGAAGATGCTACCAGTGGATGAATCAGGAAGGAGACAGGAGCAAAGATGGGGTTGGAAGGTCAGAGTGAGCCCTTGTTGGGCTCCTTGATCAAGGCCTGCTGGCTTCACCTCCTCAGTATCTCTTGGATCCACCTATGCTTGTCCATCTCCACACCAACCCAAGTCTGTGCTTTGTCTGGACTGTGAGATGTCTTTCTCCCCTGCCTTCTGCCTTTTGCCTCTGCTCCTCCAGACCTTTCTCTACAAAGTAGCCAGAGCGGTCTTTCCTAAAGCAAACCAGACAAAGCCTCCTCCTCTAACTCAACCCTTCCTTGGCTCTCCATTTGCTCTGGGGGTCTCTAAGGTCCTACCTGTCCCAAGTCTCGCCTTCCACTGCACTCTCCTTCCCCTCTGGACTCCAGTCACATGGGCATGGGCACAGGGGCCTGGTGCTGATCTTTCTGCCCAGGGATTTCTGGCTGCCCCTGTCCACCTGGTTAATTCCTACAAATCCTTTAGCTTCAAGTCAATTTACACTTCATCCATTCTTACATCCAATGATTATTTATGGCACACTGAGGCACTGTTCTAGATGGTGGCAATCCAGGTGTCTGTATTCCTGAAGCTTAGTTGTTAGAAGGAGTATCTTCCATCGTGAAGCCTTCTCTCATTATTCTCAGAGCCAGGCGACTGTAGCAGGTGCTATTGGTGCTCTGTCCCAAAAACTCAGCCCACACGGAAGTCGCCTAAGGCTCTGATAAACAGTTCTCATACCCTGAGATGACGTCCTGCCTCAAAATAGGATATCTCCCTGATTGAAGGGTTTCTCTGAACATACAAATCCAAGTGCAGCAGGACCAGCCAGAGGCACCTGGGAGTTAACACTCCCAGAACAACCCACAACAGTAAAGGATAGGAATTGTTGAGTGTATCAGTTACCTGTTGCTGCGTAATAAACACCAAACTTCACGGCTTAGCACAGCAATCATATATTGCTGATGACTCTGCAATTAGACTGTGCTCAGCTGGGAGGTTTTCCTGCTCATCTCACCTGGAGCCACTAATGCAGGTGTAATCTGGTGCCTTTCCTGGACTGGATGGTCCCATATGACTTCATTCCCATTTCTATTGTGCAGGGGCAGCTGTGAGCTGGGGTGCCTCAGTCCCCTCTGTATGGCCTCTCTGGCAGAACAGCCCAGGCTTCTTATGTGGTCGCAGCAGCGGTCCCAGAGGGCCAGCCCTAATTCTAAGTGTTCATCAATCTTCTGCTGGTGTCTTGTTTGCTGATGTTCCAATGGCTAAAGCAAGTTACATGGCCCCACCCACAGTAAATGTGGGAGAAGCCTCCACAAGGGTATGGACCACAGGGAGGCCATTAATGAGCCATCTCTCCAGCGTGTAAGTCCACCAGCTTCCTCAGCCCTCAGGGGGACAACTCTAAGGTGTGTTCCACTCAGGATCTCAGAGAGACAACAAAGGGCTTGAGCCCAGTTGCCCACAGCTGTGATCCACTCACTAGCACATTTGAAAAACTTTTCTCTCTTCCCTGGTTCACTCTTCCTACTCCCTCACTGTGCTTCCTGGAATCCCCTCCCAGATTAACTACCTGTACCCAAGTCCTTTCTCAAGATCCACTTTGGGGAAACCTAAACAGGGGCCCTAGCATAGCTAGGAGTTGAAATCCCAAGCATGTGTTCAATTCTGCCATACTGGTCCCGTGTAGGAACAGAGGAAAGAGGACGGGATAAGATGGGAAACGTGGCAGCTGGGGCTCTGGGGAGACACTGAAGGCTGCATGCAGAAAGGAGCATGATCAGCAGGTACCTCTGGCCTCTCTGAGACTGGCCAGGCCTCCAGGGATGGATTCGGCTGGGTCAGAGTTGGAGACCTGCCACATCCAATAGTAACAGGAGGCTAAGACCCTGTAGGAGCACCTCTAAGTTAGGGAAGTCGCCCCTGCCCCACCACCACCACAAACAGCCCATCAGCCCTCCTAGGTCAGTCTGGGTCCCCAGAGCTGTTTTCACAATTTGCTGGCATAAAACCAACTCCCCCTAACCCCACCACTTTTCTGAGTTCTATTATTACTGATTATGCAAATCTCCCACCCCAGCCTAAGCAAAGCAGGCAGGACGTGGGGCAGCTCGACAGGATAAGATGGGCAAACAGCAGATTACAGCCACCCACTCTGGTAAACACAAGTTTAATTGCTTTTTTGTAGGGGAGAGAGGGGAGGCAGGCTCAGAAGTAAAACAAATTCCCAATCAGCTGTGCCAGGGCTGCTGAACTGAGCTGACGGAGAGGAGCACCAGGCTGGGAGCAGCAGACTCTGACCTGGGAAAAGGAGAAGGCAGGTGAAGGAAGGAGGTGCTGGGGGCATGGAGGTATTGTCTGGGGGAAAGCACTGGTCCATCAGGTCAAGGGCAGGACACTCTATACCGCCAGGGTTGTTGTCAGAGTGAGGGGGCAGTTGGGTGCCAAAGTTCTCACCTGGATCTTCAATAACAACAATGATAATAATACTATCCAGCATTTACTGACAGCTTACTGCCCTGGGCTAAGCACTCTACACAAATTAATTGTTTAATTGTCACAACAACCGGCCAAGCGCCGTGGCTCACACCTGTAATCCCAGCACTTTGGGAGGCCAAGGCAGGCGGATCACCTGAGGTCGGGAGTTCAAGGCCAGCCTGACCAACATGGAGAAACTCTGTCTCTACTAAAAATACAAAAATTAACCGGGTGTGGTGGCACATGCCTGTAATCCCAGCTACTTGGGAGGCTGAGGCAGGAGAATCGCTTGAACCCGGGATGGGGAGGTTATGGTGAGCCGAGATTGTGCCATTGCACTCCAGCCTGGGCAACAAGAGCAAAACTCCATCTCAAAAGAAAAAAAAAAATAGGTCACAACAACCTTATGACACTATTATCACTCCATTTTACAGATGGGAACTGGCTGAAGACACAGGCGAAAGTGTTCTTTTGTCTACCCAGAGCCTGAGGGACTATTTATTCAACAAACCCCCATTTGCTGAGCCCTTGCTCTGTGTCATTTGCTTCATGCAATCAATAAGGAATAAGGCTGGGATTCAAACCCAGGTTTTTCTGATGCCAATGACTATGCCTTTAACTACTAAGCTAGACAATGTCCCTGAATACTACTACACATGTCCAAGTAACAACTCCTGTTTATCGGGCACTTATTCTGGGCAACCCCCAGGCCTACAGGCCAGACTAGAGATGAGATAAGGCCCCTGCCATTGAGAAATTCATTATTTAATGATGAAGGAGGCGCATACATGAGATATTGTAGTGGTAAGGGTTTGAATAGGTGAACAAGGTGGGATGGGAACATAGGCAATATGTAACTCTGCCCACAGAGGTTGAAACAGGCTTTGCAGAGGAGGCCAGGTTTGAGATGAGATGTAAAGGATGAATAGGGCTTCACTAGGCAAGAGGGGAAGGAGATGGTAGAGCAGCACAGAGAAAGTCCACAGCTGAGGCAGCAGCTAGCATGTTCCAGGGCAGCCATACAGCCTACGGTGGCTGGAGTTTGGGGGCACGTCGTGAAGGATGTGGCCACTGTGGTGAGAAGGTGGGCAGGAACCACATCACAGGGGGCCTTCACCGCCAACCTGAGGCCTGCCCCTAACCCACAGCACCAGCCTTCCTCAAAGCAGCATCTGGTTTGACAAGATGCTTCTGGAACAAGCAGGTTCTGTGGCTAGGGGTGTCTGGGAAGAACTGCACAGTTGTGTCTCTTCTGGAAGTCGCATCAGGTTTCTGAGAAACCGTGTAGTAAAGAAACCTGCTTAGCTCTGCTGAGCCTAGCCTTTCCCAGACCCATCAGACCTCGGAAACCTCCTCTGCCCACAGAAACCCCCGAGGCCCACATTCCAGGGACAAACCCTTCAGGAAGTGTGTATGTGAGAACTAAAGCAATGGCAGGGATTGGGGAGGGCTCACTGCTCCTTCCTGCAACTTCAGTCACTGGGACTCCAACCAGACGGTGGCAAGAACAAGCCCAACAACAGCTGACGTGTACTGAGTCCTTACCATGAGCCACGCCCTGTGCTAAGTCCTCTATATGTCTCATCTCCCTGACTGCTCACGCCGTTACAATTTCCTTTTTACAGATCAGGAAGCCGAGGCATGGGGCAACAGGAACTTGCCTACATTCTCTGCATTTGTAGGTAGAAGAGCCAGGATTCAAACCCTAGTTTGCCAAACGCCGAGGTCCACGAGCCTCTTGCTGCCCTGTTCTCCTGTGTGTGGCTTCCTGCTGCTCTGTCTGCGGGCAGAGCCCCAGCCCCACCCCGGAGGAGGCGGGAGAGGACCGGCGCTTCCATATTTTGGAAAGCTTCAGCTGTCAGCCCCTCCAGGTTGGTTCTGCCATTCCTGGGGACTGCATAATTTCCGACACAACAGAAATTATGCTGAGTCAGTTCAACTCAGCAAACATTTCCAGGGGCTGCCCAGGGAGGCTGGTCAGTCCCTGGTTACCCTGAATCCCACTGCCTCTGGGAGCTCTGATCCCAGAATCCTCTAGTGGAAGGAACTTGGGAGACCATACAGTTCCCAAAACTCAGATTTAAAGAAAAACTGAGGCCACGCCCCCAAATTTAGAGCAGAAAGAAGTGGAGCTGTTCTGCTTGAAGTGAGGGTGGGCATTCTGGATCCTACCAGCCTAGCCTTCCCTCCCCTCCTGCAGGCTCCGTAATACAATCACCTAATCGGACCTGACCATGTCACAGGTGAGAGTGGCAGAGACAGGTACAAATAAAACTATGAAGTCACAGGAAAAAGAAATAATTTTTTTTTCTTTTGAGACAGTTCTCGCTCTGTCACCCAGGCTGGAGTGTAGTGGCGTGATCAAGGCTCACTGCAGCCTCAGCATCCCGGGTTCAAGTATCCTCCCACCTCGACCTCCTGAGTAGCTGGGACTACAGGTGCACACTATCATGCAAAGCTAATTTTTAAATTTTTTTGTAGAGACAGAGTCTCCCTATGTTGTCCAGGCTGGTCTTAAACTCCTAGACTCAAGCAATCCTCCCACCCCAGTCTCCCAAAGTGTTGGGATCACAAGTGTGAACCACCACACCTGGCCAAGAAATAAGTTTTGACAGGAAAGGCTTCTTCAAACAAGGTGGGCTTGTTCTGGACCAGAAAATCAGAGTGGGAGCACATTCCAGGCCCAGGCAAAGGTCTGAGGACAAAGCATTCTAGGAGTGTTTACAGAGAACGAGTTCTGAGGGGTGTGGGGATGGGGGTGGAGGGAGGGGTTGATGAAAACTCAGCTTCACTCAGACCTCAGCCCATCTCCAGCATCATGCCCCAGCCCCTCCTGGGCAGGCGAGGGCAGGACGGGGCAGGAGGGCTGGTGGCCAGATGTTCACAAGCCCCAGCGCCCAGACCTTGCTGCTTCCTCTGGGAAGCATTTGAAAAGCTGTTAAGAAATTGGAGACTTTCTCCTGCTCCAGGCTGACCTGGTGTCCCTGGTAGGCCCAGCCTAAAATTTCAGGGAACAAAGGAAGGTTTGAAATGCCACCTTGGGAAGGTCGGTGCCCCGCCCTAAGGCCTGGGATTCAACCAGATGAGAGAGGAATTCACCTTACTCCTGACGCACACAGTAAACAGACCAGGAATGTCCAGGACTCACACAGCCCCGGGAAGGCTCTAGAGGAGGCTCAGGGACTGGACTGAGGCTGAGCACCCTTAGGCCACGCCTCCCACCTCCCCTCCCACCTGCAGCCCCAGCTTTCAGAGGAGCCCCAGGAGCAATGACCTACAAAGGTAGACATGATCAGAAGATGAAAATCTCTGCTTGCTCCTCGTAATTGGAAGAAAGGGACACAAAGCATTGGAGCAGAGGGCATGTTTCACATCCAGACATCCCGAGAGCACCTTCTCACTTTGCTCTTGCATGAGGCAGCAGAGGGCACAGGAAACTGCCCCGGTCCTGGGGTAAACCTGCCGGGGTTCGAGCACTGCTCCCCAGCAGGTGACCTCAAGAAAGCCCCTTTCCCTTCAGATCCTGTTTCTTCCTCCACAAGAGGGGACAATGGCATAGATTTCATGAGGTTCTTGTAAGGATCGCACTAGATAATGGATGTGACACGGTCATATTAATGGTGCAGGGCTTTATACAGAGTCAAGGTCCCTGGAAACATCAGGTATTATTTGGAGGAGCACATAGAATGCAGCCCCCGACACGGGGCCACCTGAATTCATGTACGAACAGCAGGACAAGTCAACGCACCTGCAGCCACAATGCACCCGTGGCAAGGCAGGTACTTAGAAGATGCTGACCTGGCCAAATGCATGTTATTACCTCTTATCGAGCCCTAAAGCTCTATTTCTTAAAATGCCTAAGGTTTGAATCAGAACAAATGCAGACAACATTTCAAACAAGCTCCCCAGTAACTGTTGTGAAAGTCTGAGAATCACAGCTATAGAGCAGCCCCCCAAAGACCATCCCTCTCCATTTAAGGGTAATTGGGAATTACATTGACTACTGCTTAAAAAGCCCCTACTGTGTGCCGGGTACTTTACATACATGATTTGGAAATACTCTTCTCAGTTTATAGATGAAAACTGGGACACCAAAACAGTTGAGTGACCTGCCCAAGGCCACATAGCTACTCAGGGGCAGATCAGGATTCGAATCCAGGTCTCTCTCAAGCCACATCTCAGCCACTGGCTACAACAGGTCACCATTTTTCTTCTTTGCAGTGTAATGGGAAGGCTTGGGGAGTTTCAGGTGAAAACTACTTCTGAGCAATCCCAGAAGCCTCCCTGGAAGGGGACAGGGAGCTACCCAGGTCCTTGGAAACACCAAACTGTTCTCCTGCATCCCCAGACAACGCTGGCCTGGCAAGGAGGGACGACTCCTCTGCCTGAATGCCCCTCATTTGATCTTTGTCTCTGCTGCACGGATTTAAGATGCACCAACCCCAAGTGCTCCGGGGGGTTCATCTAAACAAGATTAAACAGCCATTAGGCCCTCTGCGGTTGGGAAATGGAGATTTACAGACTTCCAAACCTCCATTTAAATGCAAATGCAGCATTTTCGCCCGGAACCAGGGATCTGAACAGCATTAAAGGCACTGTCTCCCCTTGCCTCCGCCTTCTCTCCTGCGGGTTGGGTCACTTCTGGCTTGCAGTTAATCCGAGGGGTGCTGCGGGCACCTGATGGAGCCAAGCCAGGAGAGGATGGGGCCAGGTCTGCTGCAATGGATGGTGAGTCAAAGTCCTGCCTTCCTTCATCTGCAGTTGCCCTTTCTGTCCTGGGCTGGGGTGCAGATGTTGACCTCTGGCCCAAGTCAGCATATCCTCATCAAGGTCACACGTGCCGCAGGGAAATCCTGGAGTCAGGACACTCAGACTCCACTCTGCCTGGCTCTGCAGCCCTAGGAAGGCCAGGCTCTGTTTTGAGTGGCGCACCCTTGCCCCTGGGACCTCCAAACAAAGGGCCTGGACATATTCACTGACTGAAATTGGTAGGGGTCAGGAAATAGTCAAAGCAGAAAGCAGAAAAGAACCTACTGCTCAAATTAAGAGAATAACAACCGGGTCCTTTATCAAGCACCTACTATGTCCCAGGCAGAGAAAGTACCATTTCATCCTCCCAAGACCCTAGGAAGCGGGTTTTGGGATCCCTGTTTTTAAAAGGAAAAATTGAGACTTGAGAAGATGAATAGGATGTAGAGGTCACTTACGGAGAAGGTACCAGAGTCAAGATTTGACTCCCAAATCCATCCTCCTAACTATCTCTCCAAGCTCTGCCCCTAAGTTCCTGTGTGACCTTTGGTGAATGACTTGACCTCCCTGAGCTTCTGTTTCTTGACCTAAAATGGGTATAAGAGAGTCAGGAGAGGAACAGCTGAAGAGTGGGAAGCAGAGTCAGGGAACTGCCCTTCCAGGCTGAGCCTGGGGGCCTTACCGAAGGGGTAGGGAGGCTGCAAGTCTTGGCTAGGGCTAGGCCTGGGCCACCACAGCTCAAATTCTAACCTTGGAAATAGAGACCATATTTTACAGGTGATGGAAACCCTAATAGGTTTGACAGATTTTGGCCACGCACTGAATGTGGTGAGTGAGGAGGAAGAGGGTGCCAGGGATGACTGTCATGAGAATGGCCTTTTACCGAACATTTACCATGTGCCAGGGTGCTGTACTGAGTCAGTTTCACACCTGATCTTACCCCCTCCTCAGAACCCTCTTGCAAAGTTGGTTTTTATTATGTTAGGACAACTAAGTTCCTCTTCAAAGACTCAATTTTCTGATCATAAGTGATAAACAATCCTACCCCTTCTTCAGTTAAGCCTAACCGTTTCTTCTTTGCCCTTCTGCCTTCGCAAATGGCACATTTACCCTATTTGGAAAGTTTAAGTCTTAGCCAATCAGGATCAACTTAGACTGTGCAGTCCAACCCCAGCCAATCAGGGAAGGACACAGAAACAGGAACTGCGTTAGGGTTAAAAACTGCTTCTCTACTTTGTTCGGTGTGCTCTTGTGATTATAACCGATGCAAGCAGCACTCTTCTGCAGAAGTAAAGGTGCCTTGCTGAGAAATTTTCTAAGTGTGGGTTTATTTTGGCTACACTGAGCACTTGTTTCCAACATTATTATTACATATGTTTCAGGTGAGTCAACAGTGGAAGTGTTAGGGACCATACCCAAGGTCACCTAGCCCTGGGGAGGTACAGCCAAGCTGCAGATACAGGAGGAAGCTCCTTTCCTCCCTCCTCCAGCACTGTCTCTCTCTGATGGTGAAATTTTCAGTCCAGGTGCTCAGAAGAAAGTGGACACTAAGGTGGCCAACTATCCTGGCTTGCTTGGAACAGTCCTGATTTTAAAACAGAGTGCCTGTCCCTGGAAACCCCCTTTTCCTGAGTACACTGTAATGTGATGATAGCTCACCTTAGCAGTGACTCAGAAATAAGACAAAGGAACAAGGATGTGGGAAGCCGGGAGGGAAATGGGTGGAGATTTGATGGGTTGAGTTAGGTCCCCAGGGAGCAGACCCAGCCATTGCATTGGCACAAGGTCAGGCCAGAGAACCAGATTTGGGACTCACCCATAGAGGCCTAGGGAGCCCCTGGGACCTGCCCAGTTTCCTGAGCCATGCATACAGAGAGGGATCCCTCCCAAGGATGGGGTCTTCCTTCCCTGGACAGTGATGGCAGAAAAGAGCACTGGACTCAGAGTACCCCTTCCAGCTGGTCTTGCTTCTCTGGATTTCATCTTAGCCCCTGACCCTCCCAGGACATTTGCCTGAGGGTTAGATGAGGGAAACCATGCTCACAGGGTGGGGATTTCAGGCACCAGGACTTTCCCTTGTTGCTGGAATCTGCCCAGTCAACAAGTGGGAGCAGGCCTGTGCAACGGTGTTAAAGAGGAGAGAGGGAAGCCGCCTTCTGTTTCTGTCTCCCTTCACTTCCTCCCAGCTCATGACCTCTGGCCACTGTTTGTTTCCAATGTTTGGCCTCAGAAACATATCCACAAGGGGTGACAGAGGTCTGGGCCAGCTCTGTACATGGGGCAGTAGGGCTCCCAGGAAGAGGCCTGGGCTGGGGTTGATAAGGAAGAGAACAGCAGCTTCCTCTTCAGTGTCGGAGTATAGGCACACTATTGGGGCAGGAATGGGGTGGCCTGTCTCTCACTTGGTCTGAGATATGGGGGGAAGGAGCACAGGTCTGGGAGACACGAAACTGTAGGTCTAGTTCTGACTGTCACTGACTGGCTCTGTGACCTTGAGCAAGTCATTTTCCCTCTTTGAGTCTTAGTTTACTCATCTGTCAAATGAAGGCCATAGCTCCTCCTCTGCCTCGTGACATGATGGTGCACGGCCAGAGGGCAGAATCTGGCCAAAAGACCCTATGAAGTAGTGCCCCAGAAAGGAAGAGATGAGGGGACAGTGAAGGGCAGGGAGCAGAGCGAGAGGGGTACAAATGAGTTAGCCAGGGGAAGGGGGCAGGCTGGGTGGAGATGACTGACAGATGGCGGAGGCAGGTGAGAGCATGTTAAAAAGGGGAGCCAGATGTGAGCTCATCAATCAGTTTTTATATCCCCTGCCTTTCCCTCCTGCCCCTCCCCACCCCTCCCAGCCCCTGTGGTTAATTACGAAGGACACCGATTAAGAGGACCTGGCCCCCTCTGCTTCTTTGTTTGAAGCCCTCCTAGTGAATTATGCAGGAGGCTGCGGGGAGAAGCAGGCGCTGGGATCGCTTCATTATTGATGAGAGATGACGGGCCCTCTGCTGACAGCCTGCCTAAGAGATATGATTAGCTTGTAAAAAATTAATCACCGTTCTCAGGGAGGACACAGATTAAAACCCCAAGGAGTGGTGTTATCAATGTTCCCTAATTTCAGGGGACTTTGAAAAGGTTTTAGCGCAACTTGGAGAAGACAATTATATTCAATTAGAATCACTAGTGCCACAATGTCACTCCCTGCCGTGAGGTGGGCCCTTGTGGGGGAGGTTTGAGGAAGGAGGGGACTGCAGGTGGCCGTCGGGGAGGCCTGCCCGACGCGTTGCCCTCTTTGGAGGCTCCTCCCACCCTGTTCCCTCTCCAGGTGATCTCATGTTCACCTATGGCTTCATTTCCACCCAGACTCCGATGACTCACACTTTTATGGCTCCAGCCTGGACCTCTCCCTGAAGCTCCCCATCCATATAGTGTATGCAGCTCCTGCTCAACTCCTTCTCTGGGATGTTTCAAAGGCACCTCCAGACCATCAAGTGTGACCCTGAACTCCCAAATACCTCCCACATTCGCTACCCTTGTGCCTGGTCCTCCTCCAAGATTCTCTTTCTTAATGAAGAGCACCACCCTTAACAAAATCCATCACCAAGACCTGTCAATTTAACTCTTAAACGTTTCAGGGATCCATCCACTTCCCCTGTCTCCCACGCCACTGCCCTAGACCACACCACTTTCCTCTCACCTGGATGACTACAGAGGCCTCACAGGTGTCAGACACTTCCTCCTTCTCCTCTCACCCTCTTGGTTTCTCCTCTGATTGCATCCCACGGGACAGCTCCCTGTGGGATTTGATTCACTGCATTCTGATGTGGTCTGGTCTCACATGTGTGCCATATTTGTCTTCTCTTTCTTCCTAAGATTCCTCTGATGTTTGAGGTGGGGGGCCTGTGCTCATGCACAGCCCACAAATGAACACTCCGGGGGGATATCCTCCACCAGTGAAGGCAGGACTGATGGATAACATTTGGCCCCCCATTTAGGGTGGAAGGGCAATTCTGGGAGACCTTGTGTTGCTTCTTAGAAGGTCCTAGCAGAATGGAGTCCCTGTTGCCTGGTACAGCATCCCAGAAATCCATGGTTCCTCAATCCTACTCCCAGAGATTATTCCCAAATGAGCCACCTGCACCCAAGTCCCTGTCTCATTTCAGCTTTTTAATGATCCCAAACTAAAACATCCTACTTTCACTCTTGCCCCTCCACTCTGCCCTCCCCACAGCATTACTGACCTCCACAAACATACCTCTGATGGTGACACCTTCCCACTTCAGTCCTTCCAGAACTTCCTGTTGCTCTCAGATAAAAGCAAAACCCCAAACATGGTGATGGGGTTCAGGACATGCTACCCCAAACTATGGCATCTAGACAATGGGGAAAATGGCAGAAGTAGAAAGGTCATTCTTCCCTGAAGTGGGCCATACCACCTGGGAAGGACCCTCTGACCTTCCCCTAAAGCTGTTCATAAGACCTTCATTCAAGGCCAGGTGCAATGGCTCAAGCCTGTAGTTTCAGCACTTTGGGAGACTGAGGTAGGAGGATTGCTTGAGGCCAGGAGCTCAAAACCAGGCTAGGCAACATAGTGAGATCCATGTCTACAAAAAAAAAATTTTTTTTTAATTAGCCAGGCACAGTAGGATGCACCTATAGTCCCAGCTACTCAGGAGGTTGAGGTAGGAGGACTACTTGAGACCAGGAGGTCCAGGTTGCACTGTCAGAGACATTCGAACCAGAGCAACCCCATCTTGAATAGGTAAAATAAGGCTGAGACCTGCCACACTGCATTCCCAGGAAGTTAGGCATTCTAAGTCACAGAACAAGCCAGGAGGTCCACAGGGCTGTTATCAGAAGATACAGGTCATTAAACACCCTGCGGATAAGACAGGATGCAGTAAAGAAGCCAGCCAAAGTCCATCAAAACCAAGATGGGGACAAAAGTGACCTCAGGTCCTCCTTACTGCTCATTGTACACGAATTAAAATGTTTTAGCATGCTATAGGACACTCCCACCAGTGCCATGACAGTTTACAAATGCCATGGCAGTGTCCAGAAGTCACCCCAGATACTCTATAAAGGAGAGGAACCCTCAGTTCCAGGAGATTGCCCACCCCTTTCCTGGAAAACTCAAGAATAATCTACCTCTTGTTTAGCGTATGATCAAGAAATAACCATAAAAATAGCCAGTTAGCAGCCCTCAGAGCTGCTCTGTCTATGGAGTATCCATTCTTTTGTTTCTTTACTTTCCTAATAAATTTCTGTTCACTTTACTCTGTGGACTCACCCCGAATTCTTTCTTAGGCAAGACCCATAAACCCTCTGTTGGGGTCTGGATCAGGAACCTTTTCCAGTAACAGCACCGCTGCACTCCAACCTGGGTGACAGAGCAAGACCCTGTCTCAAAACAAGAAACTAAAAGACCTTCATTCAAGAGGGGGCTTCCCTGTATCCAGAGGAAAGGAACATGTTTATCTCCATGGACACTGGGACAGGGACAAGAATCTGAATAAACAGGCCTTGTTTACCCGGGCGTGGTGGCTCATGCCTATAATCCTAACACCTTGGGAGGCCAAGGCGGGAGGGTCACAAGGTCAGGAAATTGAGACCATCCTGGCCAACAAGGTGAAACCCCTTCTCTACTAAAAATATAAAAATTAGCTGGATGTGGTGGTGCGTGCCTGTAATCCCAGCTACTCGTGAGTCTGAGGCAGGAGAATGACTTGAACTTGAGAGGCAGAGATTGCAGTGAGTGGAGATCATGCCACTGCACTCCAGCCTGGTGACAGAGTGAGATTCCATCTCAAAACAAAACAAAACAAAACAAAACAAAAAAACAGGCCTTGCTAAGTTCATTAGATCGTACTTTTATTTTTTTTAATCAAATTATGCTTCTCTACAACTATTCACTTTTTAAATACATAGGCTTACCATTTCTTTGGTTCTTTATTTCAGGTAAAACATATTAAATACATTTGTATGCTTTTCTCTTGTTAATCTCTCTTTAGTTATAGAGGCCTCAACCATGAACCTAGCAATGGGTATGTAAACAAAAGTATATGAGACAGGTCTCAATCAAGTTACAAATTTAATTTTGCCAAGATTAAGGAGGTACCCATGACAGAGCTGCAGGAAGTCCTGATGACATGTGCCCAAAGTGGTCAGGGTACGGTTGGCTTTTATACATTTTAGGGAGACACAAGACATCAATCAACACACCTAGTATTTATGTTGGTTCGATCTGGATGGGTGGAGACCCATCAAAACCGGGGTGGGTGTGGGCCTCCAGGTCACATGCAGATTTAAAAATTTTCTGGGCCAGGCACAGTGGCTCACGCCTGTAATCCCAGCACTTTGGGAGGCTGAGGTGGGCAGATCACCTGAGGTCAGGAGTTCGAGACCTGCCTGGCCAACATGGTAAAACCCCATCTCTACTAAAAATACAAAAAAATTAGCCGGGCATGGGGACAGGCACCTGTAATCCCAGCTACTCAGGAGGCTGAGGCAGGAGAATCTCTTGAACCTGAGAGGTGGAGGTTGCAGTGAGCTGAGAACATGTCACTGCACTCCAGCCTGGGCGACAAGAGTGAAACTCCATCTCAAAACAAACAAACAAACAAAAAACCAAAAACAAACAAACAAAAATTCTGATTGGCAATCAGTTAGAAGAATTATCATCAATAGGAAGGAATGTCTGGGTTACAATAAGGGATTGTAGAGACCAAGGTTGTATCATGCAGAGCCTCCAGGTAACAGGCTTCAAAGAGAACAAATTGCAAATGTTTCTTTTCAGACTTAAGGTCTGTGTGGATGTTAATGCTGGTTGGCTTTTCCTGAATTTCAAAACGGAGAGTGGTATGACGAAGCGTGTCTCGCTCCCCCTTTCCATCACGGCATGAAGTAGTTTTTCAGGTTAACTTTGGGATGCCCTTGGCTGAGAAGTGGGTCCCTTTAGATGACTGGGGGGTCTTAGAATTTAATTTTTGGTTTGCAGGTAGAAAAAGGTGTCTCTTCTGCCCTACAGAGGCCTCCAAGAGCATGGATTGTCTGACTCCTCCAACCTTACTTCCCACCATGCACTCCATTATGAGGAGGAAAAAGGATTCTTTCTACCTTTCATAGTTGTTAACTGGGACTCCCTGTAACAAAAGACAGATTAACAAGAGAAAAACAAATAGAAGTTTATTAGCATGGATTACCTCCCTGTACATGGGAGAAAACTCAGAGAAATGAGTCATTCCCTAGAGAAGATGTTGAAGAAAGAGCTTAAACTTCAGGCTTAAATACCATCATTTTTCTGAAATGAAGGAAAAAAAGACTGTTGGGAAAAGGCCCTGTTGAGATGACCAGGGAGAACACATTAAACAAAGGCAAGATTTTTTATGCAGATGGAATTCGTTGCTTTCTTCATCATTTAAGAGTTTCTAGTGATTAAGTCAGCTTTTTCTCCCTGGTGCAGTCAGGAAGAGACTATCACAACTGGAGATTTTCTTTACAGATGTAAATTTCTCTCATAAAAGGGCAACTTTTGAGTTACTTCTGTGTCTGCAGTTTTTCAAAATAGCCAGTTCAAAATCATTATTATGTCAAAGAGGTATATTTGGGGGTGGCATATTCTGGTCTCCTACAGTCACATTTTGGGGTGGTGTGTCCAGAGCCCCAGCACCACCTTCTAGAGCCTCATGTTCACCATGCACCTCCCAGCCACAGGGCCTTTGCCCGTGGCGTGCCCTCCACCTGCAATCCTTTCCCAGCCTTCTTTGCTCCTCAGCTCATCCTTCAGATCTTAACCAGTTGTGTTTGCTGGAAGTTTTCCCTGAGCCAGTGAGGGAGGTGAGATCCCTTCTCTTATTAATTCCCCTTGCACCAGGCCCCTCTCCTTTTATTGCTAATTGGAACTGCAATTTCACATATTTCGAGTTTCTTTGTGGGATTATTTGATTCGCATCTGCCTCCATCATGTTGAGCGAGTGTCATGAAGACAGCCTGTGTTTGGTAACCCCAGAGCCAGCACAGGAATAGTTGATGGAAGAAGAAAGGAAGGAAGGGAGTGAGGGAGGAAGGTGTAACCATTCGATGGGTTCCTTTTGCTTGCTGCCCAGATAGACCTGATTTATCAAAACAGGGGAATTGCAATAAATACTTTCATTTATGCAGAGCTGGCTGAACAGGAGAATGGAGTTTTATTATTACTCAAATCAGCCTACCTGAAAATTCAGACGCTAGGGTTTTTCAAGAGTCGGTTGGCAGGACAGGGACTGAGTGCTGCTGATTGGTTCAGGAGACAATCACAGGGGTGTGGGAATGGTCTGCTTCTGGGTGGGGCCACAGGACCAGCTGGTGGTCCAGGTGGAGCCATCGTTGTCAGAAATGCAAAAACCTGGGGGCAGGCATGGTGGCTCACGCCTGTAATCCCAGCACTCTGAGAGGCCGAGGTAGGTGGATCACTTGAGGTCAGGAGTTCGAGACCAGCTTGGCCAATATGGTGAAACCCCAACTCTATTAAAAGTACAAAAAGTAGCCAGGTGTGGAGGTGCACACCTGTATTCCCAGCAACTTGGGAGGCTGAGGTAGGAGAATGACTTAAACCTGGGAGGCAGAGGTTGCAGTGAGCCAAAATTACACCACTGTACTCCAGCCTGGGTGACAGAGTGTAAGTGTTTCTAAAAAAAAAAAAAAAAAAAAAAAAAAAAAAAAAAAAAAAAAAAAAAAAAAACTGAAAAGACATCTCAAAAGGTCAATCCTAGGTTCTACAACAGTGATGTTATTTGCAGGAGTAATTGGAGAAGCTGCAAATCGTGTGACCTCCAGAATCATGGCTGGTAATCATTTATGTCTACACCTTAGCAGAATTCAGGCTCCTCTCATTCTCCTAATCTGGCCGCCTTTCATTAACCTTACAAAGGCAGTTGATTTGGGGGGAACAGCTATTATCATTTGAACTATAAACTAAATGTCTCCCAGAGTTAGCTAAGTGTAAGCCCAGGAGTGATTAAGGGCAGCTGGAGGTTAAAAGCAAGATGGAGGCTGGGTAGATCAGATCTCTTTCAATGTCATAATGCCCTCACTGTTGTAATTTTTGCAACTTCCCTCAAAGCGATAAGGGAAAGGAGTCCACCCTGAGCTAATGACAAATCTCCCACTAGCCTACACTCTTCACTGCTTCCCCAGTGTATGTGGAGAGAAATCAAAACAACCTATTGAGGCTTTTAAGCCCCTCTGCTACAAACCCCAATTTATGTCCCATATTATTCCCCTTTACTCCATCCATGCGTCCCCGAGTTCCAGCCAATCCAAGCTGCCTGGATATCTCCATTTGGACCCCATAGGTGAGTGCCCATTACAGTTTAAACTCCGTGAGCTGAGGCGCCTGGACGCACACCAAGGGCTCCATGAAAGTTTGTTGACTGAATAAAAGACCTTCCACATAGGCCCCCTGGTACTGCTTACCCTGCATCTGAAAAGCTACCAGCTTTGCGTCAGGTGTTCCGTAGGGCTATTCTGAACACATTCCTTGGCTCTTTTTATTTTACAGGTGAGAAGAACTGGGGCTTAGAGATGCAAGCCACTTGCCACAGTCACCCTGCTTGAGAGTAGCAGAGATGGATATCATCCTGGATTTTCCCACAGGGCCCATTGTCCAAGCCCAGCCCCCATCATATTGTAACCGCCCAGCAGGTTCTTCCTGCCGGCTACTCAAACAAAGTCCATTCACCACGACCCTGGCATTGCAGTAAAGAGAGGGTGTAATTGACACAAGGCTGGCCACGCCACACGGGAGATGGAGTTATTACTCAACTCAGTCACCCTGAAGGCTCAGAAGTTAGGAGTTTTTCATAGATTGTTTGGTGAGCAGAGACCTAGGGTAGGGGGCATGCTGAGTGATTGGGTTGGAGATGAAATCAGAGAATCGAATCTGTTCTCTTTTGCTGAGTCGGTTCCTGGGTGGGGGCTCCAGGTGGAGCCATCATCATCAGGAATGCAAAAACCTGGAAAGACATCTCAAAAGGCCAATTTTAGGTTCTACAATAATGATGTTATCTGCAAGATTATTTGGGAAAGTTGCAAATCTCATGACCTCCGGAATAATGACTAGTAATTATTTAGAATCCAAACCTCTCTCATCCTCTTAATTTGGTGGTCTTTCATTCGTCTTACAAGAACAGTTTAGTTTGGGGGAAAGGCTATTATCATTTAAACTATAAACTAAATTTCTCCCAAAGTTAGGTTGGTCCGTGCCCAGTAATGAGCAAAGACAGTGAGGATAGAAGCACAATGGAGTCAGCCATGTCAGATTTCTCTCACTACCATAACTTTGCAAAGGCAGTTTCAATATCTAGCGTCCAAATTCTCACCATTCTTTTCAGTCCAGTTCAAATGCCACTGTTGGGGTTCAGAAACTGATACCCCAAAATATGATGCTTTTTTTTTTTTTTTGAGAGGGAGTTTTGCTCTGTTGCCCAGGCAGGAGTGCAGAGGCATGATCTCTGCTCGCTACAGGCTCTGCCTCCTGAGTTCAAGGGATTCTCATGCCTCAGCCTCCTGAGTAGCAGGAATTACAGGTGTGTGCCACCACACCTGGCTAATTTTGCTTCTTTTTTTTTTTTTTTTTTTGAGACACAGTCTCACTCTATCGCCTAGGCTAGAGTGCAGTGGTGCGATCTCAGCTCACTGCAACCTCTGCTGCCCAGGTTCAAGTAATTCTCCTGCTTCAGCCTCCCAAGTAACTGGGACTACAGGCATGCACCACAGCTAATTTTTGTATTTTTAGTAGAGACGGGGTTTCACCATGTTGGCCGGTCTGGTCTCGAACCCCTAACCTCAGGTGATCCGCCCCCAACCAACTCAGCCTCTCAAAGTGCTGGGATTATAGGTGTGAGCCACTGTGACCAGCTGACCCCAAAATATGATGCTTTGATGCACTGAACTGAAGAAGCCTCAAGGTCTCTCTGACCTTTCCCTCCTGACTCTCAATCTTCCATCTCTCCCAAAGCACAGGGGGAAGTTTTTCTCCGAAGTTCCCTTTTCTGCTGAAAGTCTGGACCCGCCAAAAAAGAAAACAGTAACCTCTGGTCCCTTCCCTGAGTTTTCATTAACATAACTCATATTGCGGGGAAGAAAGACTGAATTCTACCAACCCACCTGGAGAGACGTGTCACAAACCATTGTCTGCTCTGCGGGTCCCACAGACTTTGTCCCAGGCCATTGTATGTTCTCCATGTCTACTGAATTCCCTCAAAATCATTTACTATCCCCCTGAAAATCATCCACAATTTCCCATCGCCCTTTCCCCTAAGAAAAAGAGCATATAACCCTCCGTATCCCATTGTGTGGTGGGGTAACCACTCTGCAGTTCTTCCCCATGTGTACCAAAAAATACATATGCCTTTCCTTCTATGTATCTGCCTTTTGCCAGTTTATTTTCAGTGAACCTCCAGAGGGTGAGGGAAAACTACAGTTTTGGTGCTCTGAGCAGGGTCACCAAAGCCTCTCTGTTCAAAGCCGCCGTGAAGGAACCCAGGACCTGAAAAGTCAGCAGAAAGGAAAGAAATTCTTACCAGCCAGGCTTCCAGACTCTTTCTGTGTGAAACCTGTTTAAGCAGATGGTAAAAATCACAATTTATTCCTGTTTCTTCTCCAAAATCTTGATTAATGGGGAAAAAAGGATCCGTGTGACGAGTCCTGAGTATAGTGACTCTGGTGTACTTTTTGATATTAACATGCACATTGTTTGAGAACTTTCCTCCCAGAAATAGTCTTTTTCCCTGTCTCTGTCTTTCTGTGTTGTTCTGTTATAAAGAGGGTACCATAGGGTAGAACACAGGCCTGAAACATCTATAGGCCTGTTGTTCCAGCTGGCTCAGTCAGGGGCGTTTGAACCAGAGTGACTCCATCTTGAATAGGGGGTGGTTAAAATAAGTCTGAGACCTGCTGGGCTGCATTCCCAGAAGCTTAGACGTTCTTAGACACAGGATGAGATAGAAGGTCGGCACAAGATACCGGTCACAAAGACTTTGCTGATAAAACAGGATGCACTAAAGAAGCCGGCTAAAACCAAGATGGCTATTGGTTTTACCACCAATAGCCACCGCTCACGATATTCCAATTATAATACATTAATATGTATTGTCATGGCGCTGGTGGCTGATATGTTAATTATAATACATTAATATGTACTGTCATGGCACTGACACTCCCACCAGCGCCATGACAGTTTACAAATGCCATGACAATGCCAGGAAGTTACCTTACACATTCTGAAAAAAGGAGAGGGACCCTCAGTTCCAGGAAATCTCTGCCGCATTCCTGGAAATTCATGAATAATCCTCCCCTCATTTAGCATAAAATCACACTCAGCTGAGCAGTCCACACTGCTGTTCTGCCTATGGAATAACCATTCTTTTATTCTTTTAGTTTCTTAGTAAACTTGCTTTTATTTTACTCTATGGACTTGCCCCAAATTCTTTTTTGAACCCTCTCTTGAAGTCTAGATCCGAACCCCTTTCCAGTAATAGCCATATAGACTGGTCAGTTTCATGGTTTTGATCAGACCGGCAGTTAAGACAAATTTTGCTGTGGGTTCCCAAAATAAAACAGGATAAGATTCCTTCTTGTCTTGTTTGATGTCCTTGAGAGCTTGACTTGTGACCAAGCTGGAGCACTCTCTCTTGGTCTCTGCTCTCCAGCGGGCATGATTTTCGGGTCACATCTGGTGGCCAGTCTGAAAATGGCTGGGAACCTGAGGCACATATGATGTTGAGCAGCACGTTTTTTGTTCCAAAGGTGTCAAGCTCTCAGGGGAGTTTGTCTTAATAAAAAGTCCCATCCGTAAAGGGCTTTTGTTGTCTTTTACTTCTGTTGTCTGATTAGCCCTGGGGAAGCCCAATCCCAGGAGGGCCTGCTTGGTGTCATAGATTAACAGGTCTGTGACTGGTAGACCCCACCTATTTGTGGGGTTCTGGGGACACCATACACACAAACACCACCCTCAACCGTCTGTGGCAAGAGTCTTTTGCTATCTTAGCCTAACCTTGAAGTGAATTTTTGGAGATCATGGGGACTTCCTCTTCTATGCCCTCTCCACTGTAAACCAAAAATAAGATTCTAAGCTCTCCTACCAACTGAATGGACCCCTCCTCTTGGCCAAGGGCATTCTAAAGTAAACCTTAGGCCAGGCACAGTGGCTCATGCCTGTAATCCCAGCACTTTGGGAGGCCGAAGCAGGTGGATTACTTGAGGTCAGGAGTTGAAGACCAGCCTGGCCAACGTGGTTAAACTCTGTCTCTACTAAAAATACAAAAATTAACTGAGTGTTGTGGTGCATGCCCATAGTCCCAGTTACTTGGGAAGCTGAGGCAGGAGAATGTCTTGAACCGGGAGGCGGAGGTTGCAGTGAGCTGAGATCATGCCGTTGCACTCCAGCCTGGGTGACAGAGTGAGATCCCATCTCTAAATAAATAAATAAATAAATAAAGTAAACCAGAAACACTAGTTCAGGCCATAATGGGAATGGGTGGTCAGAAATGCCTCATCATACATTCCCCACTTTGGAAGTCAGGCACAGCTGACTAGCATTTATGTTAAAACAGAGACCTCAATACTGACAAAATAGACTCTTTAAGCCTGATAAGAAATATTTACTATTCTCTCTGACGCCTGCTACCTAGAGGCTTCATCTGTGTAATAAGAGCCTTGGTCTCCATAACCCCTTATTGTAACCCAAACCCTTCCTTCTATTGAGTCCAGGTCTTTAGATAAACTCTTTCAACAAATTGCCAATCAGAAAATCTTTGATTCCACCTGTGACCCGGAAGCCCCCTGCTTGGAGTTATCCCACATTTCTGGACCAAATCAATCTTACATGTATTGATTGATGTCTTATGTCTCCCTAAAATGTATGAAACCATGATGTAGCCTGATCACCTTGGGCACGTGTTGTTAGGACCTCCTGAGGCTGCATCACAGGCATGTGCTTAACCTTGACAAAATAAATTTCTAAATTGATTGAGACCTGTCTCAGATACCTTTTGACTTACACCAAGAACACCACTTACTTATATGGTGGAAACTTATTCTAAACCTGGAAAATTACTTCCTGGGCTTTCCATGAAGAGGTTTATTGAATTGAGTCACTATTGGAATAAGTACACCATTGGAAATTACTTATATAACTTTTGACTTTTGGGGGTACTCATTTGTTATTGATCCTTTTTCCTTCCATGGACAACTTTTGATTTCCCGTCTCCCATCTGTAGGGCATATGGGCCCATTTGGACCTTTGTGTGTAGATGGTCAGCTGAGAAACTGAGGCCCTAGAGAATATGGAGGACAGAAACATGGATTGGAGCCCATTTGTGTCTAGTGAAACTTGCCTTTCTTTGAGCTATCTTTGGGGGTGGTTCTGGATCTTATGAAGACTGATTTGTACCTCTTTGTAGATGCCTAGTGCATCCTTGGTCAAGTCATAACCTTGGTTAAGGCTTATTGGTTTGGTGAGTCACTTGGTAAGGCATTTTTTTTTAAAAGAAAAAAGAAAAAAAAGCTCAAAAGCCAAGAGTATTGGGTGTCCTGGCTGAAATCTGATAATAAATTTTTAAAAACTCTTTTAAAGAACCCTATAGTCAGAAGTCAGCTTAATTAAAAGCTAATATTCAGGCTACTTTTTTTTTTTTTTTAAAAGGCCTTGGTTTTTTTTTCTCTGGATCCTATTGCTGGAAAGCTTTTTAGTTGATTGAAACCACTTTTTAATATATTTGGTCCCTCCTGTTTGCTCCTTTTCTTGCTGGCATAACTTTTGCTGAGAAAAATGTCAAACTTCATTGGCATTTTAGGAAGCTTAAAATCTCTTCAAATTGGCTCCTCTAAGAATTGTCGTCTCATTTACTTCTACTTAGCCTTCCTCTTTGCCATCTTTAATAGCTCATAAAGAAAGCTAGAGGTGATTTCTAGTGTCCCGGAGACCCCTTGAGGAACACAGAAAAAGGAAGACAGAAGACCCCACACCTCCTTCTTGGGGTCTTCTGCCGTCCTTGCGTAGTCTCAAGATTTAAGGGCAGTTTTTCCTGATCTCTTTGGCTTTGGGGGAATAAAGGGGTTACTTTGTACTGTACAAGAACACAGTCTTTGGGTGTACAGTGGCCAGAAAGTCACCTGTCAGGGATGCAGTTTTGGAAGTGACTGACTGCAGTTGCAATGGATGGTTATTACTACAGAGGGCTACTTGTTTCTTTGCACATTTAGATAAGAAGGGCACAGTTTGAACACACAGAGACTATAGGAACACACAGATTGGGTCACCCACCAGCCTCAGGAAAATGTCTTTGCAGCAAGTGCACTGTGGAAGCATTGAGCAGCCTGATTCCTCTTTCTGGGGGACCTGAGACTCCTTGTAAAAGTGACATCCCTGATTTTTAATGATTTAAATGATCTGCTTTCCAGCTGCACCTACTTTTCGTATATTTAAATATTAGCAATTGCAAATCTCAAATGCTTTGTTGGTTCTATTTGTTGATGAGCTCCACTCTGAGCTGCATGGTCCAGTTGGAAAACAGAGACTAAGTGAGAAGCTACCTATGTAAATGAAATTGGTCTTCTTATAAAATCCTATGATGCTCTGGCATGGTGGCTCACATCTGTAATCCCAGCACTTTGGAAGGCCAAGATGGGAGGATCACTTGAGCCCAGAAGTTCAAGATAAGCCTGGGCAACACAGTAAGACCCTGTCTGTACAAAAAATAAGAGAAACTTTAGCCAGGCATGTAGTACATGCCTGTAGTCCCAGCTACTTGAGAGGCTGGGGCAGGATCACTTGAGCCTGAAAGGTCAAGGCTGCTGTGGGCCATGATTGCACCTCTGCATGCCAGCCTGGGTGACAGAGCAAGATCCTCTCTCTCAAAAAAAAAAAAAAAAAAAAAAAAAAAATTATATGAGGCATTCTTACGATTTTGTGTTCCCTTGGCATCCATTTTTAATCTTCCTCTAAATAACAAACCCAGTTTCTATCTTGAAATAGCTTTAATTCTCTCTCTGCTTTGAGATATAAATTTTCTACCAGTTCTCTCTAAAACTTCATAAGGGCTTCCACCATGTAAAATGGATTAACTTATTCCATTTACAGAGTCACCATTTCACCCAGCTGTCTAGCCAGTGAGTTTTACTTGACTCACGACTAAAAATTTAAAATCAACGCTATGATAACTTTGTGCCTGTCTGTATTTTATTTGTACATGTCTGTATTTGTATATTGTCTACCTGGTACCAAATTGACTTATAAATAAATGAATACTCATAAATTAGTAAGCCCAAATGCTTTTCAAATTCATATGATGTTAGCTATCTTGCATGAATAACATTAGTTTTAAAATTGTTGGTAAAATAAAATATAATGTTTTTAGAATTTAAGACATTTTTGCCTGGGTGTACTGGTCAGACCAATTTATACTGTCTTTATGGGATGTTTTAGTGTCATATAACTGTGACCTCTATGATATTTTTGTATTTGTTTGATTTGTTTATGAGCTTATGCTTTGATTTTGACCCGTTGGATTCTGAGGTCTACACAAGTGGCCATGGTGAGGACTGGGGACATATGTGTGTCCTCACAGCCTGGACCTCATCCTCTCTGCCCTAGCTGTGCCTCTTGGTCATGCCTGGAATGATCTGATCCCTTAGACATTGCCCTCACAGCTCTGTCCTCTGTCCTAGACTCTGTGTCTGGTATATAACAACTCAAAATGCTTACTCCCTTGGTGTTTCACTAAAAATTAGAGTTACTAAGAGTTAACATTGTAATTGATACATATAATTAAAACTAATTGCTGTAAGAGAAGCAATTCTATATGTAAAGTACATAATAAAAGTAGAATGTGTTTTTCATTTTAAAAAAGGATTATAAAAACATGAGAATGTGGTTTTTATTAAAGGGAGAGTAATTATGCCTAGTTTAGAGGTTATTTACATCTTGTTTTAAATTGAAGGAATTTTTTAAATGATAGATAAAACTGAATGGATATGAAATGTTTAGAAAAGAAAAAGAGAGAAATTGTAGAAGTTTATTAAGAGTTTATTAAAAGTTTAGAGAAATCTTGGGTGGTCAATGCTGATTGAGATTGGATAGATGTATTAATAAGGTTTTTTTAAAATTAGCTTTAGTATTAATAATACATTGATATGAGGGCAGAATTTGATTCTCTCTCTGCCTCTCTCTTTTTAGAAACAGGAACTCACTCTGTCATCCAGACTGGAGTATAGTGGCACAATTAGAGCTCACTGCAGTTTTGACCCCCTGGGCTCAATTAATCCTCCTGCCTCAGCCTCTCAAGTACCTAGAACTACAGACATGAGCCACCATGCTTGGCTAATTTTTAAAATTTTTTGTAGAGACAAGGTCTCACTATGTTGCCCAGGCTGGTCTCAAACTTATGGCCTCAAGCAACCTTCCTGCCTCAGCCTCCCAAAGTGTTGGGATTACAGGCATGAGCCATTGTGCCCAGCCTGATTTTCTCTTTTGAACAAGATTTTCATATAGTATTACTAAGTGGTAAAAGATTTTTGTTCACCCTTTGAATAAACTGCAAAAAAATACAGAAGGGGAGAGAGGGAGAGACAGATTCTGTTGGTGTCATAATGTCTTTATTAGGTGTTTTGATTGTTTGGAAAACTGAGTCTCCTCTCTATCAAAGAGCAACATATTTTGCTTTTTGAAATATTCAAATTATCACTTGGCTAAATAAACAAATTTTTTTTTGCAGTGACCTATGTGTTTTGATCAAGTGTTTTAAGCTTTTCTTATTTTGATATCAAGTGTGTTAAATCCTTGATATTTAACATGCTTCCCCAAATCAAATCTTAAATCCTAAAATTTAGACTTTTTGACCCCAAACTAATTTGGGTATTCTATATAGGGTCGCTGGAAGTCCAAAAGAAAAATACTAGGCTTATTTGGTATGTTAAAATCACACCAGAAGCACTGTCAAATAAGAAATGGTGTTTAACTTTTTTTGAGTTCTACTTTTGTGGATATGTTATTAACCCATTTACGCCTGAGTTGCAATTTTTTGAATTTTTGCAATCAGACCTTGGTAATGACCTTAAGCAGTGTGATATAAATAACCCACGTGCTTAGTGTTCCAATAATGGAACACTAGGCATAAATGGGTTTAATATGTGTTCTAAAATTGCATGACATTTGTGATATATCTTAGCATATGCAGTAAATTGCTTTATTTTGATGCTTTATTTTCTAAAAGCGCTTGGCAGATCCTAAAGT
This sequence comes from Chlorocebus sabaeus, assembly GCF_047675955.1. NCBI lineage: Eukaryota > Metazoa > Chordata > Mammalia > Primates > Cercopithecidae > Chlorocebus > Chlorocebus sabaeus. The sequence continues at coordinate 118,611,688 of NC_132923.1, read as the reverse complement.
GTTGTGTCTTCAAGGAAATTCATGGAAAGGACTCTGACAAGTACTCTTGAATACAGGTTTCCAATAACTTTGGAAATTGTACTATTGGACTAGATAAAAACTTCCAGAACTGTAGTAAAAAGAAAAACAAAATCTGATGAGTTCATGAAGATTCCTAATTCAAGATCAAACAGTACTAGAATTAATTACATTGGACTGAACTGATAGAGAATTAAAATCATTCTTATGGCTTTGGTTTGAAATATTGCTGATCTTTTGTGTTTTGTTTCCTAGAGTCAAGAAATTCTTTTTTTTCTTTTGAGCTATTTATAGCATTTAGCAATTGCATAAAATATACTTTTGTGAGCAAAATTGAAACATTTACCTTCCTCTTTCTCTGATTTCTCCAGAATTCAGGAATTATAAATATCCGTATTTTACGACAATATAGTTATCTACATAAATTCAATAAGAATCTATCGTCTTATGTAACAGGACATGTTGGAAACACTGGTTGTCTTACTAAAGTTTTGACTGAATGTCTTATTTTCAAATACGATCAGACCGCTTTGAGGGATTGAGGTTGACTTTGTAAAGCCAGTAGGCTTGGAAAAATATCGGCTTGTATCTTGCCTACACAGTTCCCTTACAGGATTCCCGTCCTTGTGATAAATATAAAATGTCACTTTTTGGCAGACCCATGAACCTCAAGATATTTGGGGAACTCAAGAAGAGAGGAATTTGCTCAGTTCATACAGGTATTACAGCCACAGTCTGGTGGCAAATTTTTGGCTTGGCTTTCTCTCAAGACTTCTAAAAGTCTAATCTGAGATTCGTTGTGCAAAAGTTCCAACAAACCCAACTGAAACAGAGCCTATTTAAGGTTTTATATGGCCAACCACTATTCTTACCACACTTTATGGAAATAATCAGTCCAAACATAATAAGACTAAAACTTATTGTGCAAATAAATTGGTCCTTCTATAATGTATCTTTGGTAGAAATAGAAACTGAAGAGAGAAAAATTATGTTTCAGAAGAAAACTACAGTACACCTGTTATTAGATTCCAACCCTGACTTTTTTTTTTTTTTTTTTTTTGAGTTTGTATTATTTGCCTACAATTTGGACTGAATCCTGAAGTTTTTCCTGTCTACAAGTCTCCAAACTGATGTTTCCAAATTTGTCTTCCATTTTGTGACTCGGACTCAATGAAATTGCTATTACCTTTTTTCCTGAGGCCCTGCAAGCTGAAGCTCATATATAAACAACTTGTGACATACAAACTACAGATAAGAAAAATATATCAGATTGCCACTGCCTACTTCCACTTTAACTGAAGATGCTCCTAATCTAACATCGAGACACCTCAACTGACTGCCCTCCAGGCTCTAAGGAAACTGGCTTTTAGATTGTTCCAAACATTAACCTCTGTTTTCTTTCTGAGATTCTGTCTGCAGCACCAGCTCCTGAAATGAAACAGGACTGGCCAGTTCCCAGAAATGGGAGCCTTTGCATACTCAACTCTTAACGTGATTTTTCTCTCCACAGCCACAGACTCAGCTTTTAGTGTGTAAAACTTCTAGGGAAGTTTCAGACAGGGGAATGTTGGGGCTTAGAAACCAAAACCCCAAAATATGGCACGTTGATGTGCTGAACTGGAGAAGCAGCCTCAAGGTCTCTCTGACGTTTCCTTCTCTCCTGTCTCTTGATTCTTTGTCTCCTTCAAAGCACAGGATAAATTTTTTCTCTGAAGTCCCCTTTTCTGCCTAAAGTTTGACCCACCAAAGGAGAAAACAATTACCTCTGGTACCATCACTGAGTTTCACGAACAGAACTCATATCACAGAAAGAAAGACTGAAGCCTGTGAACACCGCTGGACAGATGTTTGTCGCAACCATTGTCTGTTCTGTGGGCCCAACAGACTTTGTCCCAGGCCATCATATGGTCTTCAAGCCATTGAATTCCTCTAAAACTCATTTACTGTCTCCCTAAAATCACCCACACTTTTCCATCTTCCTTTCCCTTAAGAGGAAGAGTATATAACCCTTTGTACCACATTGAGTGGTGGGGATCACCCTGTGATTCTCCTCTGTGCACATTAATAACTGTGTGTGCCACTTCTACGAATTTGTCTGTTGTCAGTTGATTTTCAGTGAACTTTCAGAGGATGAAGGGGAAGTTTTCCTGTCACCCCTACACCACCTTTTCCCAAGAGCCTGCTGTGATCAACCGCTTCCTTGGCCATAACAAGTGCTCACTATGCTGAAAGGCCACCAGAGTCTTTGTTTTAGGGGTTTGACTTTACTTTAAGAGATCTATTGAGCTATAATCTACATATCATAAAAATTCATCTGTTCTAAGTATACAATTCAGTGATCTAGACTTTGTTTTTTTGTTTGTTTGTTTGTTTGTTTGTTTTGAGATGGAGTCTTGCTCTTTCGCCCAGGCTGGAGTGCGGTGGTGCGATCTCAGCTCACTACAACCTCCGCCTCCCAGGTTCAGGGGATTCTTATGCCTCAGCCTCCCGAGTAGCTGGGATTACAGGATTACAGGTGTCTGCCTGGCTACTTTTTGTAATTTTAGTAGAGACAGGGTTTCACCATGTTGGTCAGGCTGGTCTCAAACTCCCGACCTCATGATCCACCCACCTCGGACTCCCAAAGTGCTGGAATTACAGGTGTGAGCAACCACACCCAGCCTGTTTTGTTTTGTTTTGTTTTGTTTTTTGAGATAGAGTCTTGCTCTGTCACCCAGGCTGGAATGCAGTGGTGTGACCATGGCTCACTGCAACCTCCTCCTCCCAGGCCCAAGTGATCCTCCCACCTCAGCCTCCTGAGTAGCTGAGATTACAGCCACACACCACCGCACCAGGCTAGGTTTTGTATTATTATTTTTTGTTGCTCTTTGAGAGATGATGTCTCGCGATGTTGCCCAGGCTGGTCTCCAACTCCTGGGCTCAAACCATTCATCCACCTCAGCCTCCCAAAGTGCTGAGATGACAGAGGGGAGCCACTGCATCCAGCCAAGGCTTTGTTTTTCTACTTCAATGTGGACATATATTGGTTTCTAGCTATGGCCATTATTCACGCACCTCTCTCAGCTTCCTCTTGAGCGTGGGACCAGGGTATTCTCACCTCTGGGTCCCCCACTAGCAGGGCCTGCATCCACCGGGTGCCGAGCAAGGTGAGTTCACCCACACATGCATTATCTCCCTTGGGGGAAAGAGGACTTGAGAAATAATAAGAGCTGGCGTTTCATAGCAGCTGCTAGATCCCAGAGCCTGTACAAAGTGCTCTACACGCACGACCTAGCCAAACATTCAGGAACCCCATGAGAGGAGATGTATGACCCCTTTTTTTAACAGATAAAAATACTGACGCACAAAAAAAGTCAGTAACTTGCCCCAAGTCACGCAGTTAGCAAGTAGCAGAGCTAGGTCTCAAACCCAGGGAGTCTGGCTCTAGACCCCTGCTTTTAAGCAAAGTGCTCTGCTGTTAGGGCGACCCAACCCCATTATCAGGGCTTCCATGGGGCTGGTGCTTATCAGGACAAAGCCAGCAGGAAAAGAAACTGCAGGAGGAAGAGGCAGCGGCTGCTCTGCTCACTGTCAGCTTTCTGAGTTGCCGCAGCTACGAGCCTTCTCACCTTGCTGATCTGCTCAGTGAGTCCCTGCCACTTACCACCTCATCCTAAGGGTCTGGACAGTTTGCTAAACAAGTTTACATTCATTGTTTGATGGGAGCTTACAGCAGCCTGAGGAGCTGGGCAGGCTAGGAATGATTATCTTCATTTTATCGCCAGGAAACTCAGAGAAGTGTGGTAACTTGCCCAGAGTCACACAGCTTAAGAAGTGGTACAGATGTGGTTCACAGTGAGGCCATCAACAGCATTCTCTTCACCACTCCTCCCCACTGAAGTGGGGGAAGGCAGCACAAGCCTTGGCCAGGCCTTGGGGCCAGCTTGGAGGCTTGGGGATTCTGTAGAGGAATTCGTCCAACGTGAGATATAACAGGATCAAACACACACTGAGGTCAGCCATGGCACTGCACAAATGGGAGCAGGGAACCTACTTTGAAAGCCAACCAACTGTGAATATTCAAGTTCTCAAATTAACTGAACCGAGATTTATAAAAGATGTGCCATCTTCCCATGGGCTCCTGCCCTGTGGGTTTCCAGTCCTTCCCCAGACTCATCATTTTGGGGGTGAGATTCTAGATTCCTACTCCTCCTCCCTCTGTGCTCTCACCCACCAGAAAGTTCCTTTCCTTCCTTGAACTCGCCTCTGGTTATAGCACCCAGGTTACCGCATACGAGAACAATGGATGTGGCCAATATGTGTAGAGAAGCTCACGGGTGACTCTGTGTCAGGCACTGGGCTATGAACTTCTGGATGTTTTTCTCAGGAGTTCCACAACAACCCCTTCACATGTGTTGTTACACAGACACCCCAGGCACACAGATGAGGCCCGAGGCTTAGGGTGCTGAGAATTTGCCTCCCTCCCTCACTGACAGCTTCTGAATCCTCTTGGGACCCATCCTCAGGACAACAGAAGGCCAATTCTTTTCCATCCAGATTATACAAGGTGGGAACCAGGAAACTGCATTTTTAGCAAGTCCCCCGGCCAGTCATTGTTCGCCTCCTGGGGAAACTGAGTCTTGGGGGGCGGGTGATATGGTTTGGCTCTGTGTCCCCACCCAAATCTCATCTTGAATTGCACTCCCGTAATTCCCATGTGTTGTGGGAGGGGCCCAGTGGGAGATAATTGAATCACAGTGGTGGTTTCCCCCATACTGTTCTCATGGTAGTGATTAAGTCTTACAAGATCTGATGGTTTAATCAGGGGTTTCCATTTTTGCTTCTTCCTCATTTTCTCTTGTCACTGCCCTGTAAGAAGTGCCTTTCGCCTCCCACCATGATTCTGAGGCCTTCCCCGCCACATGGAACCATAAGTCCAGTTAAATTTCTTTTTCTTCCCATTCTTGGGTATGTCTTTATCAACAGAGTGAAAACGGACTAATACAGGGGGGTTAAGAATACAGGCACAGTGGCTCATGCCTGTAATCCCAGCACTTTGGAAGGCTGAGATGGGCATATCACTTGAGGTCAGGAGTTCGAGACTAATCTGGCCAACATGATGAAACCCCATCTCTACTAAAAATACAAAAATTAGCCAGGTGTGGTGGTGGACACCTGTAATCCCAGCTACTCAGGAGGCTGAGGTATGAGAGAATTGCTTGAATCCAGGAGGCAGAAGTGCAGTGAGCTGAGATTGCACCACTGCACTCTAGCCTGGGCAACAGAGTGAAATTCTGTCAAAAAATAAAATAAAAAAATAAAAAAAGAACCTACTCAGGGTCACCCAGCTTATAAGCTGCAGAGCTGAGACTCAGAGACCAAAGTGTAGGCCACCATCACCTGACGGCCACCTCGTCTCCCATGCAACTGAGTAACAAGCGCACGTGTGGTACCCAATTTTGGCTGGTCAGGAACTCTGATGCTCAGGCTGGGAGGGTCAAGGTGGGAACCAATGCTGCCCAGACCTTAACAGCAGGCTCAGGCCCAGATCTGAGTGCTCCATCTGCTCCATCCTCCCTGAGGCAAAGAAGGCTGGAGGAGAACGACTGAGATCCACCTCCCAGAGCAGCCAGTGAGGAGGAAGTTTCATTTGCTGGAATTGGAGCAGCACCATCCACCTGCTTGAGGAGTTCCTAATAATGGCTGAGTTTCAATGAATTAGCAGTGACAATATTACAGATCCAAGGGTGCTCCTGGAACGGAGTGCATTAGCCAGGGATGGTATCCTGAGCATCTTTGCCTCAGGGCTAGGGAAAGGATTCAAAAGGAGGGAGGGAGAAAAGACACCAAGGGTGGAGGTTTGCTACAAACTGGGGAGAGATCTGAAAAGGAATCATTGGGCACTGAGATCTTTTATGCTAAGGGAAGCAGGACAGCAGAGAATCACACGCTCAGATTCCCAGCCTGCCACTTGACCTCAAACTGATATCCTCCATCTAGAATAAGATTAGCTAACAATAACAACAGCGATGAAATAGTAATGATGACTGGCTTTTAGTGAGCAATTATTAGATGCCAGGTGCTGCTCTCAGTGCTTTCCATACATTAACTAATTTAACCTTCACAACAACTGCAGGTGAGTACCTGAAACTATTATAAAACATGACTGCAGTCCAGGCACAGTGGCTCAAACCTGCAATCCTAGCACTTTGGGAGGCTGAGGCAGGAGGATCACTTGAGCCCAGGAGGAGACTGAGGCTGCAGTGAGCCCTATTGCACTCCAGCCTGGGAAACAGAGCAAGAAGCTGTCTCTAAATGAATAAATAAAACATGACTGCAAGTTCTTTGTCCTTCAGTCCACTGGGAGATATGGTCTCTTTAATTTTCCCTTGAGTCTGGGCAGGCCTATAACTAGTAGAATACAGTGGAAAGTGATGTCATGTGACTTTCAAAGCTGGACAAGCAAAGGCAAAGCAGTTTCTGCCTTGTTTATGGGAGCACTGGCTTTTGAGGCCCTGAGTTTCCACATGAGAAGTCTCACTACTGTGAGGCCACCATGCTGCGAGGAAGCTCAAGCTACATGGGGAGGCCCTATGTGAGGGTGCTTCTGTCCACAGTCCCCCAGGTGAAACTGCAGACTACACAGAGCAGAGACAAGCCATCCCCACCATGCCCTATCCAAATTCCCATGCTGAAGAATCATTAGCATGATAAAATGAGGGCTGTTCTATACCACAAAGTTTTGGGGTGGTTTTCTACACAGCAGTAGATAATCAGAACAGTATTATTGTCATCTCCATTTCCTGGTTGAGGAAACTGCTGCACCACAAATGATAAAGATGACATCAAGCCCAGGTCTGGTCCCAGAATCCATGGGCTTAAAAGCCCTCAATAAATGATAGTGGTTATAATTACTACAGCCCTGTCATTATTCATAATACTTTTGTGGCCTAATCGCAGAACCTATGTTGACTCCAAAAACCCTCTTCGGCAGCCAGAGATAATTAAAAGTAATTACATTCTTTACCAAAGTCTCTCAAGGTGACTCAAAAATGTAGTCCCCAACCTTATTAGCATCCCTTTCCCTCTCCCATCCACCTCCCTCATAACCCACTCTCTCAGCACGCTTTTCAGATTTACTCCCCATAAACCCTCCTCCTCCACAGGCTGTGCCAGTCTCAGCTTCTCCTCCACCCAGCCCTCAACACCTTATTTCCCAGGTAGAAAGGGTTCTTCTGCCTTAAAAAAGAGGTCCAGGGCACATCTCCTGACAGTTCTGGAGTTCTCCACTACAAACAGGGGAAGTGTAGACAGTCTGGCAATGCTCCCACTTCTCACTTGGGCCGTTTTTGTCCCCCTCCCCCATTCCTGGAAGCTCCCTGCCCTTTCTGGTAATTTCAGAAGCTCTGATTAATATCAAGAGTTCGGCCGGGCATGGTGGCTCATGCCTGTAATCCCAGCACTTTGGGAGGCCGAGGCAGGTGGATCACCTGAGGTCAGGAGTTCAAGACCAGCCTGGCCAATATAATGAACCCCTGTCTCTACTAAAAATGCAAAAATTAGTCAGGTGTGGTGGTACACCCCTGTAATCCCAGCTACTCAGGAGGCTGAGGTGGGGGAATTGCTTGAACCCAGGAGGCGGAGGCCACAGTGAGCCGAGATGGTGCCACTGCACTCCAGCCTGGGAGACAGAGTGAGATCCCATCTCAAAAAATAAAAATAAAAAAAAAATTAAGAGTTCCCCAGAAGCTCCCAGTTTTGGGTTATAGAAGCCCCAGTATTCCAGGAAGGCAGTGGCTTTCGAAAGGTGACATCTTTACCTGGATGTTCCCAGAGGCATGAATGTTCAAATGTCCAAAATTGGAACTCCTCCCACTCGTACCTGACCAGCCTCTCCCATGTCCCATCTCAGGGATAACGGCACCCCTCCACCCAGTCAATAGCAGCAGCATCCCAGAGTTATGCCAGGGGCCTCTTCCTAAGCCAAGGTCCTGTGGGTTCTCCACCCACACATCTCTCGGATTCTTCCCCAATGTTCTGTCGCCTCTGTCCCCTCTGTCCCCAGCATCCGCTCTCCCTTTCCACAGGTGCCCAAGCCAGGAATTCAGGTGTCCTCTTTCTCTCCTTCTCCATCACAATTCTGGTTGATTCTACACCCTTAAAATCCTCTCCTTCCAACCTCTTCTCTCCATCCTTGCTGTCCAGTTATCTGGGCCCTCACCTTCTCTGGCAGGTCTCCCAGCCTCTGGTGTCTCCCCTCCTCTGAGTCTTGCTTCAGGCCACTGGAAGGTGAGCACCCTGCTTGTCAGTTTATTGTTGTCTTCCTGGTGACTAGGACAGCCTGTCGTGACGAAGCTGTGACTGCACTCAACCTGGTCCCATCCCAAGCCCACCATAGAGAGGTTGTGGTTCCCATGCCTAGAGCAGCGGAATCTCCATTTCCATGACTTCTGCATCTGCCTCAGCCTTGATGCCACCCTGATTCCTGGGTCCTGGACATTGGGACCTTTCCCCAGAGTCTACTTCAGCTGCCTTTGTTCTTTGGGAGCTTGACACACACCTCAACTGGCCACCCCAATTCCAGCCCTCCTGAGCCCCCTCCTCCACAACAACCTAGTCCAGTTACAGCTCACTGAGTTCACCACACTCCGCCAGGAAAATCTCCCAGTCCTTTCTCTCCACTTGCTTAATGATAATCCCTTCTGTTGGCAAAGACTGTTGTTTACAGGTCTGTTTGGTGCACTGTTTTTGTTTTGTTTTGTTTTGTTTTGAGACAGGGTCTCACTCTGTTGCCCAGACTGGAGTGCAGTGGCACAATCATGACTCATGCAGCTTCCATCTCCTGGACTCAAGCAATTCTCCTGCCTCAGCCGTCTGAGTAGCTGGGACTACAGGTATGCATCACCATGACCAGCTAATGTTTTTCATTATTATTATTTTTAGCAGAGATGAGATCTTGCTAGTTGCCCAGGGTGGTCCCGAACTCCCAAACTCAAGTGAGCCTCCCACCTCGGCCTCTCATAGTGCTGGGATTACAGGCATAAGCCATCATGCCTGGACTCCCTTACTGTTTTTTAAAAGAACATTTGTTGAGGCTTCTATATGCCAGGTACAGGGCAGGGTGTTTTTCCCATCATCTCCCTGAAATCCTCACCATTCCCCAATGAGGTGGACATTCTGATCCCCATTTACTGAGGAGAGCACGGAGTTCCCTGGGAGATTCTGTGTTAATAGGAAAATAAGGGGTATGCATAGGCAATTGGCCAAAGAAGGACGAGAAATGCCCAATCAACATATGAAATGGCGTAAATCCTGTATAGTCAGTGCAGGGTGGTAAAAGGTGCTTTATGAAGTGGTTTAGTCTTTTCTTTTCTTTTCTTTTTTTTTTTTGAGATAGAGTCTCACTCTCTCACCCAGACTGGAATGCAGTGGTGTGATCTTGGCTCACTGCAACCTCCGGCTCCTGGGTTCAAGCGATTCTCCTGCTTCAGCCTCCCAAGTAGCTGGGACTACAGATGCCCGCCACCATGCCTGGCTAATTTTTGTATTTTTAGTAGAGACGGGGTTTCACCATATGGGCCAGGCTGGTCTCGAACTCCTGACCTTGTGATCTGCCTGCCTTGACCTCCCAAAGTGTTGGAATTACAGACGTGAGCCATTGTGCCCAGTCGAAGTGGTTTAGTCTTTAAACTTCGAGACAGAGAACCCTGGGCTCAAATCCCTGTTCACAGCACCATTTGGCTGTGCAATCTTGATCCATGTGTTTAACCCTTTGTACCTGGGTTTCCCCACTTATTAAACAGAGATAATAATAGTACCTCCATGGGTAGAGCACTGCCTTCTACATAAAACTCAATAAAGGATGACTTTAAAAATTGCATGTAATTGACACGTCAGTAAATCTTCCATTAGCTGTTAGTCAGTAAACAAAGTCAGCAATAATATCTTACCTTTTAGCTATCAGATTGATGGGGAAAATTAACATTGTACAGCTTTGGAAAGAGCTCAAAGGGGAGTGGCATCCTCTTTTGCTGTTGGTAGACATGTAAATTGGCACCATGTTTCTAGAGAAAAAATTTGCCAATTTATATCAAAATTCTGTTATATACATTTTGCATTGTTTGTTGTCTGTTACCTCCTGGCACTTAAGACTGCTTTCCTCATGGCTGTGACCCTTGTGCCTAGGATCATGCTTGGCATGTAAACTATTCAATACATCTTGTTGAATGAATGAATGAATGAATGAATGTGCCAAATTGACCTAAGACTTCTGCTCCTAAGGATCAATCCCAAACCAGTAGGCAAAGCAATAGGTGTGAAATACTAAAGAGTATGATTTATAGTAGCAAAAAAAAAAAAAAAAAAAAAAAAATGGGAACAGCCTCCTGTCCACCCACCCATGCTGGATGAACTACATGAGGGTACAGCCAAAAAGTCCTGTACAGTGGTCAAAAAGTGACACGTGTCTACATTCATTGATACCCAAGGTTCTCTGCTACTGTCAATGAACAAAAGAAGCAAATGGCCAGAGTTTAATTTGATGCAATTTGTGTAAAAGTGTGTGTGTGTGTGTGCATGAGCAAAGTTGTGTTTGTATGTGTGTGTGAAGGTCTGGAATGGTGGTTACTTGTTTCTGGGTGATGGGACTCCAGGGAATAGTTTCTCTTTCTCATGCTCTTCTGCATCTTTTGATTTTTTTAAAATTGAAAATATATAAACTTTGCAAACAAATAAACTAAAAAGGAATTAAAGGACAGAAAATTAAAAGGAAAAGAGAAGGAAAGGGAACAGAGAAGAGAAAGGTGAGGTGCAGAGCCCAGGGTCTTGCAGCCTGAGGGGCGTGCATGCAGGTCTGGCCCTAGGCAAGCTTTCTTGTCCCCACCCTTCGAAACTCTTGCCTGCCTTTCTCTCTCCCTCCTTGGGGTGGGGTAGGGGGTGGGGCAGCAGGGCCAGGGGTGGTGGGCGCTGCTGCTGCTGTTATTCCTGCCATGGGAAAGGCAAGGGCATCATCTGTGGCGGAAATACAGCATCCACCTAATGCTCTGCTTCCATCTCGTTTTTTAGAGGGAAGCGGCGAGCACCCCATAATCACCAGCATTATGGACAACTGAGGAAGGGACAGGACCTCTTGTCATAATGGCAACAGCAACAATAACGGCAGAGTGTAAGCATGACAGGCACTCTAACAGGCATTGTGTGCCCGTTCTGTACCCGGCTGCAGGCTCTGCCGCATGCATTACCAAACCTAATGCTAACCAGAACCCTTGTCGAGTGGTACAACTGTGGATATCTATTCAGTTCACTGCCATTGGCACAGCTAATAATGAAAACCACCAGCATGCCTGTGTCTATGATGGGCTTTATATCCTACATACCCATAAATTGCCTTAGATGAATTAACTTAGGTGATTATTACAACTACCTATGAGATCCATACTATCATCCCCATTTTATAGATGAGGAAACTGAGGCACAGAGAGGTTTATTAACTTGCTCAAGGTTATCCAACTAATAAGAGGCAGACATAAAAATCAAACCCAGGTTATCTGACTCCAGACTACAGAATCATGCCCTCTAGGCTGTGGGCATGATTCTGAGGTTCAGGAACCATAAACTGGCAGCCATGGTCTCACTGTCAGCAAAGCTGCAACAGATCAGAAACACCAGGGCCTCTTTGTGCCTCTGTTTCCCCAGTTTTCTCTGCAAGGCTGATTGCTCCCCGCACCCCACCTCCTGGTATCACTCAATCTAATTAATACTTGTGAAGCTGCAGGGCGGCTTATTTAACAGGTGTTCCCAGAGCACAAATGTTTTCATCTTTCCTCCTCAAACGCTCTAGACAAGTAAGCACTTCCCAGCGCAGAAATGTGTATTAACTACCGTATGTTCTTATTTTCTGTATTCTTGATGGTTTGGCATCTTAAGGGTCTTGCCCAGCTGGGGAAAGACCACCCTTCCCAGGGCCAGCTAATTCCTAGAGATGAGTGTACCTTTCACATGCAAAGCAACAAGTCCACCTCTTAAACAGAGATAGTAATGGTACCTCTATGGATAGAACACTGCCTTCTACATAGTACTCAGTAAATGATGGCTTTAAAAAAATGTGTGTAATTGACACATAAGTAAATACTCATTAGCTATTAGTCAGTAAACATAAATGTACTGAGCCCAACTATCTCCTTTATAGAGCCCACATTGGTCACCCCTGCCCTAATCACCCCAGGTAACAGGCAACTAAGGGCAGTTCATACACCTCAGAGCCTGCTGCAATTATTCAAATTAGTCAGTCCTAAACCAGCTTAGCCTGTTTACTCTGCCTTGCCCATTCCTTCCTGGGAAAACCACAATAAAGGCTTTCACCTTTACTTTTCCCTCATCCCTTCTGCCTCCTGGCTGACCCTGTGCCTCCTTGTGTGGCCCTGCACAGTGTGGCATGCCCCCTTCTCCTGGGACTTGTGAGTAACAAACTGTCTTCTCAATGGCAGGCATCTCCTGGTCTGTTGGCTTCATCATATCTGAGTGATAGTGAGACACATCCCAGCCTGCCTTGGGGAAGGGTGGCCTAGTCAGGGGGACACCTATGACATCATTAATCTCTATCTAGGAGTCTCCTCTCTCTATGGCCTGCAAAGTCCCCTTCTACCCAGCACAGCCCCTCAGACTCTGCTCTTCTTATATTTGCTTCAGTGAGAGATTTTTCACCACGGTTGCTGAGAGTGTGGGTTCAAGGCCCCACTATGCCATTTCCAGGCTGTGCTCCCCTGGGTCAGTTGTTTAACCTCTCTGTACCTCAGTTTCCCTATGTGTAAAATAGGAAAATAATTCCAACCTCCATTGCTGCCTGGGACCCCTGAGAAGGGAAGAAGGAACCAACATTGGTTAGTACCTATGACCAGGACCCTGTGAGGCAAGCATCAGCACCCTCATTTTGCAGGCAAAAGGACCAAAGTTCTGAGAGATGTATGTTTTCTCCCAGGTCTGGCAGAAAGAAACAAATGGAGCCATAGTATAAGCCTATTTTATTGCATCTCTCTTCTCCTGTTAGCAGGGTTGGTACTAGGATGCAGCAAGCAGAATTCCGGGGGTGCAAAGTGTGAGAAGCCACTTATTCGCAGGTTTGAGCACTTGGGAGCAGATGTGTGTGTGCTTAAATTTTAGACCCTAGGTGCCTCGTCTGCCTCACCCTAACCTCTGTCCTGCCCACCAAACACTCACGCCAAGGCTACCTTTCTCTCCCAATCCTACCCCCAGTATAAGTCTGGGGACCTCATTTAACTAACCTACAGAGGAAGAGAGGGCCTCCTGGGAACAATCTTCTACTAAACAAAGAAAGCTAAGGTTGGCTTGGTGTGTGTGTGTGCGTCTGTGTGTGTGTGTGTGTGTGTGTGTTGCAGGGAGGCAGTCTAATATTTCCAGGGCCCAGGGAGCAGTTGGGGGTCAGGGAGCTACAACAAAAGAGGGACCCTCCCTCCAAGTCGTCAGCCCAGAACTCTACCTGCCACTAAGAATGGAAGTGCGAATCCCAAGAGCATTTGCTCCATGCTTTTTCCCACTTCATCGTTGGGAAGAGTTCCTAGTAATAATAGTTACCCTTTGTTACTGGCTTACGTGTGTAACCCTAGTACAATGGCAGCCCCCATGTTCTGGTCTCAAGGCAACATTATGGCTAAGGAACACAGCCCAGCAATCAAAAAGGAATTTCAACATAACTCAAGTTCCCATGTGTATTTCCATCAACAGGATTCCTAGATCACAACAGCAATTCCTTTTTCTTTACTATCATCACCTCCTGAAGACTTCTGGGATCTCTCTTCTCCCCATGCCTCCTAATGCCCCTTCTCCTAAATGGCTGAACCTTTTCCCTCCCATTCCACAGCAAAGAAGTACAAGAAATCAGTCTGGCCACTGCAGAGCCTGCCTGAAAGGCAGAGTTTAGGCCGGGTGTGGTCGTGCATGCCTGAATCCAGTGCTTAATCCCAGCACGTTGGGAGGCTGAGGCAGGAAGATCACTTGAAGCCAGGAGGGGCTCAAGACCAGTCTGGGGAACCTCGCAAGACTTCACCTCCACTAAAAATAAAAATTAAAAAATCAGCCGGGTGTAGTGGTGCATGCCTGAAGTTGCAGCTACTCCAGGGGCTGAGGTGGGAGGATCTCTTGAGCCCAGGAGGTAAAGGTTGCAGTGAGCCATGATCACACCACTGGGTTTCACCCTGGGGAACAGAGCAAGACCCTGTCTCAAAAAGTAACATTGAGCTTTAAAAGACTTTAACAGGTACAGGCAGATTTCTCCGACAGATTGAAAACAAGCAGAGGTTAATCATTTCTGCTTGTCACTCAAAGGTATCCTCTTCATGTCTTTACAACAGCCCATCTCCTACTGCTGGTTACCCACTTCCATACAGGGCAACGTCATCACCCAGCTGCTCAAGCCAAAACCCCAAGGAGCTTGATTCATCCCTTTCCTCACATCCTACATGTGATATATCAGGACACTTGGCGCTTGTGCCTCCAAATATACTCTAATTGTGTGTCCACCTTTGCCTTCTCTGCTGCTACTGTGAGAGTTATACTCCAGCAGCCTTTGTCACTGCAACAGCCTCCTCACTGGTCTCTGTTATCGGAAAAAGGGTCTTGATTCAGATTCCAAGAGAAGGTTCTTGGACCTCGTGCAGAAAAAAAATTCTAGGTGGGTGGCAGAGTGCAGTGAGAAGAGATAGTTTATTGAAAGCTGCTTTGTTATAGAGTAGAGCATCCTCCAAAAGCCAGCAGAGGAACACAATGTCTTTGGTGTAAGCTTTTCTTATATAGGAGTCTTGTCTATGTAAAGACTACGCTAAGCTGTGCCTACATGACGGTAAGCAGACAGCATGACAAAATGTATTATCTTTGATTTAAAGAAAACTATCCTTGACATTACACTGTGTGAGTACATCAAAGCATAACTACAATTATCTTGAAGGAATATGTTGTTACGGCTGTTAGGATGTGTGGACTTTCTGCCGTTGAGGGAGTGTGTCTTTATAGGTATCTTTAGGCTGTTTCCTCAGCTATAAACATCTTATGACTCTGAGTTGTGACTGGTCAAGAATGTGCCTCGCTAGTTTTAAGATGGAGTTGATTTTAAAAAGGTGTCACTCTGGCTCTCCTAGGCTCCAGCTTCCCTAACATTTCTGCCTTTGCTATTCCCCACAGGTGAAGTCCATTGTACACACAGCAGCCATGGTGATTGCATACAAATGCAAACCAGAGCACGCCATTCCTCTGTTTAAAACTGCAACAGGCCAGGCGCTGTGGGCTCATACCTGGAATCCCAGCACAGCACTTTGGGAGGCTGAGGTATGCAGATCCCTTGAGCCCAGGAGTTCGAGATGAGCCTGACCAACACGGCGAAACCCCGTCTTTACTAAAAATACAAAAATGAGCCAGGTGCAACGGTGCATGTCTGTAATCTCAACTACTCAGGAGGCTGAGGCAAGAGAATCGCTTAACCCGGGAGGTGGAGGTTTCAGTAAGCCAAGATCACACCACTGCACTCCAGCCTGGGTGACAGAGCAAGATCCTTTCTCGAAATAAAAAAATAAAATAATAACAATAATAATAAAAAACTTTGCAGTAGCCTCCCGTGTCCCCAGAATAAAATCCAACCCCCACCCCACAGTGAGCTACAAGGCTCTCCATGATCCATATCCTTCCAGTTCCTTCCCATTCAAGCCTCCCTTCCAACGCTGCCTCCTCCAAGACCCCGGTCTGATGATTTCCTCTGATGCCAAGGATGCCCCTGTCATGGTGCCCTCTCGTTCCCGTGTATATCACCCCAGTTTCCGTAGTCCCTGTCATTGATGGCTTTTGTTTGGTTTTGTCGCTCATTTACCACCTGTCTCCCCAACTAGAGAATCAAGTCCAAGTGACAGTCCCTTCCTCACCTGATCCTGCCTCTCCAGTGCCCTGGTATGTTGTCTGGCCAGTAATGGCTTAAATACTTGTTGACTAAATATATGAACACACAAATCAACAATCCACTAAAAATACATTTGCATCAGTTTGCCTGCAGTAACAGAAACTGGGACTCAGCCTGGCTTAAGCAATGAGGACTTTTTTTAATTCCCCATAACAGGAGTCCAGAGGTCAGATGGGTTCTGAGTGTAGTATGACCAGGGCTCTGGCTCAATTTCTTTGTGATTATCTCAGCTCTGCCTTTCTCCAAGTGTTGGATTTATCCTCAGACTGGGAGCTCTCTTAAGCACATGTCGGCCACCAGGAGCAACTGAAGCAAGAGGCTTCACTGTTCCCATCCAGTGGAAGAGAAAAAGACCCTACCACCACCACCTGCCCCAGACAAGACGATTGGCCACCCACTTGGAATGCCATACACTGATTGGCTTAAGTCTGGACTCCTAGCCAATCACTGGCAATCATGACCAGGCTTGAGGACTCTAACTAGGATCACCCACCGTAGCCCTGGGGAGAGATCCTGCTTCCCATGTATATAAATGGCTTCATCAGGGAGGGGTGAATGCTTGAACAAGACAGGAGTCCCCTTAGGAAGAAGGAATGGGGAGTGAGTGTCGGGAAGGTGCCCTACAGCGTTATTATCCCCATTTTACAGATGAGGGAACCCCTGTCCAGAAAGATTGGATTATACGCCTGATATGGTTTGGATCTGTGTCCCCACCTAAACCTCATGTCGAATTGTAATCCCCAACGTTGGAGGTGGGGCCTGGTGGCAGGTGCTTGGATCATGGGGGTGGATTTCCACCTTTGGTGCTGTCCTCGTGATAGACTTCTCACAAGATCTGGTTGTTTAAAAGTGTGGAGCACCCCCTGCCCCCATGACAGACTTCTCACAAGATCTGGTTGTTTAAAAGTGTGGAGCACTCCCCGCCCCTCCTCTGCAACTTTCTTCCTTCTGCTCCAGCCATGTAAGACGTGTCGGCTTTCCCCTCACCTTCCACCATGATTGAAAATTTTCCCGAGGCCTCCCGAGAAGCCATCAAGCTTTCTGTAAAGCCCACAGAACCATGAGCCAATTAAGCCTCTTTTTTTTT
Organism: Chlorocebus sabaeus; assembly: GCF_047675955.1. Classification (NCBI taxonomy): domain Eukaryota; kingdom Metazoa; phylum Chordata; class Mammalia; order Primates; family Cercopithecidae; genus Chlorocebus; species Chlorocebus sabaeus. The sequence continues at coordinate 118,594,646 of NC_132923.1, read as the reverse complement.
TTTTTTTTTTTTTTTTTTTTTTTTTTTTTTTTTTTTGAGACAGAGTCTTGCTCTGTCGCCCAGGCTGGAGTGCAGTGTCGCGATCTTGGCTCACTGCAAGCTCCACCTCCTGGGTTCACACCGTTCCGCTGCCTCAGCCTCCCGAGTAGCTGGGACCACAGGCGCCCGCCACCGTGCCCGGCTAATTTTTTTGTATTTTGTATTTTCAGTAGAGACGGGGTTTCACCATATTAGCCAGATGGTCTGTATCTTCTGACCTTGTGATCCACCTGCCTCCGCCTTCCAAAGTGCTGGGATTACAGGCGTGAGCCACCACGCCCAGCCAAGCCTCGTTTTTTATAGATTACCCAGTCTCAGGTATTTCTTTGTAGAAGTGCGAGAATGAACTAACAGAGTGCTCAAGCTCAGAGTTCTTCTGCAAGGAAATCTAGATTTGAACCCAGACCTCCTCAACTCCAGGGCTTTCAGTGGCCAGGTTCTAAGCTCTCCAAGCCTGCTTGGATCAGCCTGCCCCTACTGGGGAACGGCCAAGGGGCACGCTGGAGAATGGCCACGTCTGGGTTTCCAGTGATGCTGAATCACTAAAGGGGTCCGGTGGGGGTGGGATTAAGATTCCACCTCATCCTCCCAGGTGTTTTTTTAAGTCCTGAAGTTCTGGTCTTGGTCCCCAGGTCCAGGGAACATCCACAGTCAACCCAGTCTTGATGGCGCTCCCGCCTCTACATTCCTAAGCCACAACCCCCCCAGGGTGGGTTTCATCTCTGGGAGTAAACTCCACATTCCCTACCTCCCTGAGACTGCCACCCATGCAAGGTAGAACCCACTGGGATCCACCACAGCCTCCCTACTCACCACACTCCTCCTTGCACCTTGTGTTCTCGCCCAGCTTCCTCTCTCTCACCTCCATGATTTTGCAAAGGCTAGCCATTCCCTCTGCTTGATACACTAAATCCCTGCTTCTCTTCTTTCTCTCCCCAGGGCTCACCTCTTCATTATTGTCCCTCACTTCTTAGCTTGTGACCCTGCAAGTCACCTCCTCCTGCTTCAGTTTTCTTATCTGAGAAGCAGAATTAGTAATAGAATTGTTGTGAAAATTAAATGAGAAAATGCACGTAACATGCTTAGAACCCTATTCGGCATATAGTCAAGTGTTTATGAAAAGTTTGCTATTATGATGATTATTATCCATCTCATCCTTTAGGTCTGAGTTTACACATCACTTCCTCCAGGAAGCCCTCTCTGAATATCTTTCCCAAGTCAAAGTTATTTGCCCTGCTCTGTGCTCACACACATCTTGTGTAGGGCAAGAGGCTATCACTTGTCACACCAAAGTAACCCTTTACTCATCCCTGGAAGCAGAGATGACAGTGTCTGTCCGGTTTACTCTTATGTTCTAGGTGCCTAACACATTGTCACAAATAAATAGACACTTATGGGTAAGAAAATCAATGAACAATCAAAGCAGCAATAAGTCTCTGTACACCTGAGTCATAGGGCCACCAGTAGTTTCTCAACAGTGATGACAAGGGTTTTCATCTTCCCTGAGAACTTCCTTTCCCTCCCTGCCCCGTGGTGAACACCAGCCCAGAGTTTAGCATTCAAGGCGTGATTAGTGCTTTCTCTTCTCCCCAGCCTGCCTTTCAGAAGAGACGCCTCTCCCTCCCAATCAGTCCCCTCTGATGCTGCACCTGGTGTTTCATCAAAGGACCCTGATTTCCCTCCCGCCGCCCAAATCCATCAGACACATTTTGGCTGCCAATAGGGGCTGACCCTCCCCACCAGGGCCAGGCCCTACCCTGGCATGGAAGCAAAAACTGGGCTCCATGGCCCCACCATTCCAGTCCCTCCTGAAACCACGTGCACTATTCACAGATACAGATAATCCACGCAGGCAGATGGGAAACCAGGCAAAGATAATCCAAAACCAACCGAGGATCCAGCAATCATTTCTATTTGGCTTTGAAGTGCATTCAGTTAAACTTATTTTTCCCCTACTATAGATTTAACTTCCTAATCCTCTTTTACTTCGGCTAATATTGAAATGAGTTTGCCTGCCCTATGCACACACACTGTGTGTGTGTGTGTGTGTGTGTGTGTGTGGTGGGGGTTGGGGGACCCCAGGATGCACCTAATGATTGCAAGGAATGCAATCAGAGATTTGAAGCTGGTCAATGCAAGGAGTCAGGCCTGCTGGAATCCAAGGACCTGGGGTGCAGCGACCCCAGATACAGACTCTGAAGAAGCCAACGGTGGTAAGCAGGTCAGCCAGGCCTCTGCCTCACTGTCTGCCATGGGAGGCCCTCTGGTTACACAGCAGCCCAGCCTCCAAAGAAACAAAGGGCAGCCCCTCTTCACCACCCCCAACACTTGCACACACACACACACACACACACACATGCACATACACACACAAGCACACACACACACATGTGCATGCACACACATACACATATGTGCACACACACACATACACACATGTGTGCATAGATGCACACACACATGCACATACACACATGCACACACGTGTGTGCAAGGTACGCACATGCACATACACTACACCAGCGTTTCCCAGAGTGGAAAAATTAATGTTTTTCTCAGAAAAAAAAAGAAGTCAAAAATCACTTCTCATTTACTTGGGGAAAGTTCTCAGAATCCTGATCTATGACAGAATTCCCTGCACTCCTGAGAGGACAGGAAGCTCCCAGACACACCTCCACCCTGTCATCCTCCCAGCCACTGGGAACATCCCCTCTTTCTGGGTAGAGGGAGTGGGTTTGGAGGCAAAAGCTCATCCCCTGTCAAGCAGCTCACCTGGAGCACACCATGTAACCTCTCAGAGTCTCAGTGCTGTCTGAAACATGAATGCTAATGCCTCGTGTGTTACCTGATCAGGTGCCTGTGGGGAAGTGTAGACAATGGCATTGAATATGGAGTCACCTGGGGATGCCATCTTGGTCACCTACCACCATGATAGCAGATGATGTTAGCTGAGCACTTACTTAACACCAGGCCCCATTCACAGAGTTTTGCGTAGATTAGCTCATTGAACGTTTCAACAACTTTACAACACAAGGGTTATTATTCTATCCTTTTTCTACGAATGCAGACACGAAGACTTAGAACACTTACTGAGCAGCCTCAGGTCCTCCAGAGCCAGGACTCAAACCTATGCTGAGTCCTGGACCACGGTGAGATACAGCCATATCCACAGGCCCACAGTGCAGTGGGGATGCAGGGATGGAGAGATGGACAGGACCCATCTGCTCCTAAGGAATCCAGCCCTGTCTTTTGGAAATGAAAACAGCCAGAGGCTGCTTAGGCCAGCCAGGGAAGGACAGAATGCACACAGCGACCCCAATGATGACCCCCATAATCCTGATGACCCAGACCTTAACAAGGAGAAACCATCCAACTATAGACAGGCATGGGTATCTCAGCCCTTGCTTTATCCCTATCTCCATCTGCCTTGGACATTCCTTCAGTACTTTGACAAGCCTTCATTGGAGCCCTACTGTGTGCCATGCCCTGGGCACTATCAGGCTCCCCTGACAATCACCTATCCCCTCCCTATCAGTGAAACCTAGAAAGCCCCAACTGAGGCAACCAACACTCCCTGAACGGTTGGTTAGACTTGCATGACCCCTGCCTCCAGTCCTAAGCTAAGCTAGGGGTGTTCAAGAGACATGGGCATCAGGTCCTTCCGTGGGGGCAGCCCTGGCTGCCCCTCTGCAATGCCCTTCTCATGAGGAACTGGCAGCAGATTGAGGCACAAGGCTGTGCTGCAGAGAGCAGCTGGGGAGGGCCTCCTCGTGGTATGAGTTTAGTGCACAGAGGCGTGAGGAGTAAATTCTGTCTCCACAGGAGCCCTAGAAGTCTCTCTTCAAAGTCATTCTTGACAAATAAGGGTCAAAGCCTCTTTTTCCAGAAGATGATTCTCGTTTCCTGATAACTTTGTTCCTCTTCAAATCCCTTGTCAAACAAGAAAACGGAGAGTTCAGGACAAGAAAGTCAAAAGATGTGTTATAACATCGAATATGCCGCCAGTTAATTAACTGCATAACCTTGAGTGAAAAGTCTTCTCGGGGCCTCAGTTTTCTCATCTGTGCAATCAGTAAGCAATGCCATGCTTCTTCCATGACTGTGTCCAGGGCAGGCACGCTAAAGGGTCATTTATTTATCCAGCAATTTTTATCCATCACAGAGTATGGCCTATGTAGCAGGTGGTGTCCTAGGTACTAGAAATGTAGTAATTTACAAGATAAAGAAGTTCTCTGCTTTAAAAGAACTTGCATTCATGTTACTCAGATTCATTGAGTCTAAGTGTGGCCTCAGAGTCCTTCTGAACACAGCCTTCAAGGCAGCCTCTACTAATTAGATTAGCATGAGAGAGGATCTCTGTATCAGTCAAGGTTCTGTTGTTTCCTGACGTTTTCCTCTGAGGGTTCTCCAGAGAAACAGAACATTTCATATATACAGAAAATGAGAGAGATGGATTTTAAGGAATTGGTTCAGGCAGTTGTAGGGGCTGGCAAGTCTGAAATTTTTAGGGCAGGCTGAAAGCTCAGGTAGGATTTCCACGCTACAGTCTGAGTCTTGAGGCGGAATTACTTCTTCTTCTTCTTTATTTTTTTATTTTTTTTATTTTTTGAGATGGAGTCTTGTTCTGTTGCTCAGGCTGGAGTGCATTGATGTGATCTTGGCTCACTGCAACCTCTGCCTCCCAGGTTCAAACAATTCTTCTGCCTCAGCCAGCCTCCCAAGTAGCTGGGATTACAGATGTGTGCCACCATGCCTGGCTAATTTTTGTATTTTTAGAAGAGATGGGGTTTCACCATGTTGGCCAGGCTGATCTTAAACTCCCGATCTCAAGCGATCTGCCCATGTTGGCCTTCCAAAGTTCTGGGATTACAGGCATGAGCCACCGTGCCCAGCCAGAATTACTTCTTTCCCAGGAAACTTTGGTTTTGGTTCTTAAGACCCAGAAATTCAGAGACTCAAGACAATGAAGTTTCATTCCTCTCTGATGTTGTATGTCTGCTGCAGATTGGCAGGTAGCTCTGTCCCTGAGTCACTCAGGAACCCAGATGGGTAGAGGGACTCTGAAGGATGCTATTATCTCAACTTCTAGAGTATTTGTGAACAGGTCAAAGAGAGTGTGAAGAATTCACACATGGTTTTAACTGATTGAATGAGAGCCACCTACAATTACCCCATTACTGAGGGTAATCTGTACTTAAAGCCAACTGGCTGCAGATGTTTATCACATCTACAAAACACCTTCACAGCAACATCTAGACTAGTGTTTGACCAGACAACTGAGCAGTGTAACCTGGCCAAGCTGACACATAAAATTGAACCATCACAGGCTTGTTTTCTCATCTGTAGGAATAACCTCTAAGCCAACATTCAGCATTGACAATCTAGGACTCGAAGTTTTCAATCCTGTATAGATCTTGGGGAGAGTATCATCTGCTGGCAGTGGGCTGAATCATCAAAGAGTCCACTTGAGTCTCAACAAGAAAAGTTAGGAAAGCATATTTCTGAGAGGACGATTTAGACAATCACCTCCACAGAACTCTCTCAGGATGCTTTGTTAAAATGATCTGTTATTATCAACCAAGAGCACTTTCTTCTTGTTCAACTCAGAACTTGGGAATGCAAACCTGACGAAAACAAGCAATGGGGAAAGGATTCCCTATTTAATAGATGGTGCTGGGAAAACTGGCTAGCCATATGCAGAAAACAGAAACGGGACCCCTTCCTTATACCTTATACAAAAATTAACTCAAGATAGATTAAAGACTTAAATGTAAAATCCAAAACCATAAAAACCCTAGAAGAAAACCTAGGCAATACCATTCAGGACGTAGACATGGGCAAAGATTTCATGACTAAAACATCAAAAGCAATTGCAACAAAAGCCAAAATGGACAAATGGGATCTAATTAAACTATAGAGTTTCTGCACAGCAAAAGAAACGATCATCAGAGTGAACAGGCAACCTACAGAATGGGAGAAAATTTTTGCAAGCTACCCATCTGACAAAGGTCTAATATCCAGAATCTACAAGGAACTTAAACAAATTTACAAAAAAAACCAAGCCCATCAAAAAGTGGGCGAAGGATATGAACAGACACTTTTCAAAATAAGACATTTATGCGGCCAACAAACGTGAAAAAAAAATCATCAATGGTCATTAGAGAAATGCAAATCGAAACCACAGTGACATACCATCTCACACCAGTCAGAATGGCAATTATTAAAAAGTCAGGAAACAACAGATGCTGGCAAGGTTGTGGATAAATAGGAACACTGTTACACTGTTGGTGAGAGTGTAAATTAGTTCAACTATTGTGGAAAACAGTGTGGCAATTCCTCAAGGATCTAGAACCAGAAATACCATTTGACCCAGCAATCCCATTACTGAGTACATACTCAAAGGATTATAAATCATTTTACCATAAAGACAAATGCACGCATATTTTAATTCCAGCACTATTTACAATAGCAAAGACTTGGAACCAACCCAAATGCCCATCAATGATAAACTGGATAAAGAAAATGTGGCATATATACACCATGGAATACTATGCAGCTGTAAAAAAGAATGAGTTCATGTCCTTTGCAGGGACATGGATGAAGCTGGAAGCCATCATTCTCAGCAAACAAACACAGGAACAGAAAAGTGAACACCACATGTTCTCACTCATAAGTGGGAGTTGAACAATGAGAACACATGGACACAAGGAGGGGAATATCACACACTGGAGCCTGCCAGGGAATGGGAGGCAAGGGGAGGGAAAGCATTAAGACAAATACCTAATGCATTTGGGGCTTAAAACCTAGATGACGGGTTGATAGGTGCAACAAGCCACCATGGGACATGTATACCTATGTAACAAACCTGCACATTCCGCACATGTATCCCAGAATTTAAAGTAAATTAAAAAAAACAAAAACAAAAATGAAAAAAGGTAAAACAAAAAGAACTTGAGAATATACAGTCCTTGGCCTTTTCAGAAAGCTCCATCTTAGAGAAAAAGAAACTTTCCTGGTCAGTGAAGGTCTCTCCACATTACCTACCCTTCCTACATTGGCGTGTGACTTATACTTCTCTGAGCCACTGAGGGAGGGGACAAGGAAAAAGCATAAGCCTCTGCCATGGACCAGGCCCTGTGCTAGGAATGTGTATTGATCAGGAATAGCCTAGGGACAGATCAACCCAGAACTCTCAGGGACTCAAGACAATAAAGTTTTATTTTTCTCTGATGTTATATGTCTGCTGCAGGTTGGCAGGTGGCTCTGTCCCAGAGTCACTCAGGGTCCCAGATGGGTAGAGGGACCCTGAGTGATGCTGTTATCCCAACTTCTAGAGTCTTCATAGACAGGTGAGCAAGAGTGTGAAGAACTCACATATGCTTTTAAATGCCTTGGTCTGGAAGTGGCACATCTTATAGCTGCTTGCATACCATTGGCTAGAACTAGTCACATGATCCCACATGACTGCAAAGGGGTCTGGGAGATGTAGTCATCCGTATGCACAGGAAGGAGAGAAGAACCAGATCTGCTGAGCGTAATTCTTCTTTATTACAGTGCTTTTTAATCTGCAAATATTGCCTATTCTCGTGTTTAACTCACAGCAATATTCAGCAGCAGATATTGTGCTTATTTAACAGATATGGAGTCTAGGGGCATCTCCTATTATCCAAATGCAGGAGCTTTAGTGTAGGGATTTTCAAGGGCTACTTTTGGCAGCCCCAAAATCTTTTATAAATTCATTCCTGGTTCTCACCTCTATTCTTGGCCAGTGGTTCTCAGTCTGGGTGCTATGACACACCAGGAGGGTTCCCCAAGCTATTGGATATCAACTAAAGATAGGATACCAAGAAATGCAAACTATTTGCTTTGTTAAAAACAAACAAACAAACAAGCACAAGCATTAGAGTGAGTTCAAGGTTAGCCCTAGAATAGAAACAGTCTCTGTGAGGGTACAAATGGAAAGAGTGTAAGAACAGGTGCAAAGACACATGGAAATATTTTTCCCTCAGGAATTTGCATCTCATCAGACAAAAGGCTTGGGAATCACTGCTCTTGGCTGCTGAGTTTTCTAGTCAAATGCCCCCTACAAAGCAGCAGAATTTGTATGTGACCATTTGAGGGGAGACAGCAACAGTCATTGCATTGGATAGACCTGTGGTCTTCCGGTCACACCCATGAGGGAGCAGTGTGGGGCAGTAAGGGGAGCATGACCCGAGATTCAGTCTCATCTCAATCAGAACCGTGGCTCTGCTCAGCACTAAGCCTGTGACCTGGCTCACTGACCTTCTGAGCCTTGGTTTCCCCCACTGTGAAATGAGAACAGTACCCATCTCCCAGATTGTCGAGGGAACTGAACAGGAAAGTGCACAAGAATCTCCCAGCAGGTGCTTGGCTCTCTTTTTTACCCTCCCTTCCCCTGACAAATAGACATTTGGTGTGAGGCCCAGATGTGTTGCTATATGCCACTACAAACCCAGAGGGAGCTGCCACACCTACCTTCACCTGCCAGGAGGTGTTTCAAATGCTATACTGTTGGGGGAGAAGGAAATGAGTTAAATCCTCAAGTACAGGAGCTCAGTTAAATCAACTCATTCAGATTAATGAAGATTGTGTTGCCAAATGTTTACAAGAAACTTGAAGTAGCAAAGGAAATGTTTATGACACAATTTGAGAAGGAAAAAATAGGACACAATATGGTGTATACAAAATGGTATCAACTATGAAAAACAGAGTTCCTGGCCTAGGAAAAAGTCTAGAAAGATATACTCCATAATACAGTATGGGTCTACCAACGAGCATTATCCTTTTCTTTATATATTACATTTAATTTTATGTTTATTTTTGTTGCAATTTCAATTTTTTTGTATTTTAATAACATTTAAAATATGATAGATTATAATGAGAAAGATCTCTTCTTATAATAATGTGAATATGGAATTCCCATAGGTACCAGTTGCACCAGTATGTCAGAGATCTGGCTGTTAGGTGTTGGGTGTGATTGGGGCAAGCAGGGTGTTGCATAGAATGAGAAGCAGCAAGCACTTTGGGGAGAGCAGAGCTGAACTTGAATCCTGTCCTACTCCTTTCTAGCTCTGTGACCTTGTGCAAGTCGCTTCAATTCTGAGCGCCAGGATGCTCGCAGGTCAAATGGGGATGAAAATTCTCACCTCATGGATAACTCATATAAAGTCCCTAGCAAAAATCTTTGACACAAAGTAGAAGCCCATAGCAGGGGCCCAGTAGATGCTAATTCTTTTTCTTCTCTACATCCAGTGGGCATTCTGGGGTGGGTGGCTGACCACCACCCAGGTCGGGACACTGGGAACTGCTGCCAAAGCCTCTTGCCCAAGATCAACGGGAAAGAACTGACTTACAAACTCAGAATCCCTCATCCGTCTCTACTTCCCCCCAGCTGAGATTGGTCCATGCATCCTGAGTAATTCCCCCACGACTCCGGATCTCCTGAAACTTGTCTGCAACTCTCTGTGCAAGTCACGAAGTATTGCTGTCGACAGATTCCTCTTCAAAGGGACCTTGAGTTAAAGAGCAGCTTCTTCCTTTGCTGAAAGCTTTTGAAGTCCAGACCTTGGTAAGCAGAGTGATTAGGCAAGATGGCCTTGACAGGTTCCTTCCAACCCAAGGGTCTGAGATTCTCTTCCCACTCCTTCATCACATGCTCTGAGAGGTAAAGTGGGCTGAGCTGGGCTGGTGCAAGCTGTTGCCATAACCTGGGATGCCTACCTCCCTCCTGTGTGCCCTCCAAGCACACAAGCAACTCCTCTTCTAGAAGCCCTCCTAGCCTCACCACTCTCCTTCCAGATTGGCTGGAACCCTCTCCCCCAACCCTATTCTGTATCCTTCTTAGTAGTGTAACTGCCTTGCAAATGACTGTCACCCCTCTGGATGCTGGGCTCCTTGAGGGCACAGATTGAGTCTTGTTCATCTTCATATTCCACCCAAGGCAGGGTCTGATGCAGGGCACTTGCTCAAGAGATGTTTGCTGAATTAATTAATCCCACTTGCCCCCAGAGATAAAGTCTCGTCAATGAGGTTAGGCTTAGTTGTGACTCCCTTAGAAGGAACTAGCATGCACAGGCGTATAATCTCTGTACTAGGTATCCTGCTAAACCTTTTTTTTACCCCTTTTTAGTTCCCAAAAGTATTCTAGGAGGTAGACGTTATTATCCCCATTTTACAAATGAAGAAACTGAGGCCAAGAGAACTTAATTGACTTACCAAACAAGTGACTGAGTGGCAACTCAGTCCCTGGCTGTGGCCCAAAGATTGGGCTTGTGTTTTACATTTATTTCTTTATCTTGAGACACAGCCTGGCTCTGTCACCCAGGCTGGACTGCAGTGTGCCGTCATAGCTCACTGCAGCCTCAACCTCTTGGTCTTAAGTGATCCTTTCCCCTCGGTCTCCTGAGTAGCTGGGACTACAGGTGCACAACACCAAGCCCAGCTGAATTTTGTTTTGGGTAGCGATGGGGTCTCACTATGTTGCCCAGGCTGGCCTCAAACTCCTGGGTTTAAGTGATCCTCCCACCTCGACCTCCCAAAGTGCCAGGAGCCACATTACAGGTGTGAACCACCATGCCCAGTCAGGTTGGCCTTTTCCACACTTTCTCTATCACCACCCTGTCAGAGGGTTAGAAGCTGTCTCCAAAAATTTCTTAATTATTTCCCTTTGAAGACATGCTAAGGTCTAAAAATATATCTATTTTTTAACAACTTTATTGAGGCATAATTGGCGTACCATAAAATTTGTGTAAGTGTACAATTCAACGACTTTTTAGTAAATTTTACAGAGGTTTAGCAATCACTACAATCTAATTTTAGACGATTTCCATCAACCTAAAAAGAAACCTTGTGCCTATTAGCAGTCACTGTCTGTTCCCACTCCCAGCCCCAGGCAAGCACTAATCTACTTTCTGCTCAATAAATTTGCCTGTTTTTTTTTTTGTTTTTTTTTTTTGACTTTTCATGTAAAAACGGAAATAGCATAGAGCCTTTTGTATCTGGGTTTTTTTTCTCACTTAAATATTGGACACTTGGGTTGTTGCCACTTTGGGGCTATTAAAATATTGATGCTGCTGTGGATGGTCACATACAAGTCTTTGAGTAAGCTTAAGTTTTCATTTCTTTCTTTTTTTTCTTTTTCTTCGAGATGGAGTTTTGTTCTTATTGCCCAGGCTGGAGTGCAATGGAGGGATCTCAGCTCACCGCACCCTCCACCTCCCAGGTTAAAGTGGTTCTCCTGCCTCAGCCTCCCGAGTAGCTGGGATGACAGGCGCCCAGTACGCCCAGCTAATTTTGTATTTTTAGTAGAGATGGGGTTTCTCCAAGTTGGTCAGGCTGGTCTCAAACTCCCGACCTCAGGTGATCCGCCCGCCTCAGCCTCCCAAAGTGCTAGGATTACAGGAGTGAGCCACTGCACCCAGTCAAGTTTTCATTTCTTATGGCTGGAACCTGAAGATTACAATTGCTGTGTAATACGAAATTATGCTTAACTTTTAAGAAACAAACTATTTCCAAAGTGGCTGCACCATGGTCCATTCCCATCAGCAATGTGTGAGGGTTCCAACTCCTCCTCGTCCTCACCAATACTTGGGATGGACTTTGTTTTATTATAGTCATTCTAATGGATGTGAAGAGTATTTCATTGTGGTCTTAATTTGACCTTCTGTCATGACTAATGATGTTGAGCAACTTTTCATGTGTTTATTGACCATTTGAATATCTTCTGTGGTGAAATATCTATTATAATTTTTTGCCAAATTTTGTTTTTTGAGGCAGGGTCTCACTCTGTTGCTAAGGTTGGAGGGCAGTGGCATGATTAGAGGTCACTGCAGCCTCAACCTTCCAGACTCAAGTGATCCTCCCACCTTGGCCTCCCGAGTTGCTGGGACTACGGGTGTAAATCTCTATGCCCGGCTAATTGTTGTATTTTTTGTAGATCAGGGTCTGTCCATGTTGCCCAGGCTGGTCTCAAACTCCTGGGCTCAAACGATCCTCTTTCCTCGGCCTCCCAAAGTGCTGGGATTACGGGTATAAGCTACCACACCCGATCCCTTTTTGCCCATTTTTAATTGAGTTATTTGTCTTTGTGTTGTTGAGTCATAAGAGCATATTTCTCCTCAAGCCACATTATCATAATTGCTTTTGGGAGAAGACAAGAGGAGCTTATTTGGTGGGAAAACAGATCCAAGCATAAATCTTGGTTTTGCCACTTTCAGGGTCTGGGGTTTCCAACAAGTACCTTAAGGACTTGCCAAGAAAGGGACAGCATTGCTACTCACTCCCTGGCTGTGACTTCTGCCATCTCTGCTGTTTCTGTCTTCTCTGCTTACAGAGTAATGATAATAACACTCTCTTGAAGGACCGTGGTGTACATCGATTGCGATCACGCAAATAAAGCATCAGGCACACAGCAGGTCCTCATCTTTTATTTACTCAGCAAGTAGGTATTGAGCCCCGTGTTGTGCTGGGCATGACTGCTGGAGTTGGGTAGACTGAGGGAACAAGGCAAACAGTGAATCCCCTGCCCTCATAGAGCTTACATCCTAGAAAGGGAAACAAGACAATACACAAACAACAAAGTAAATGTATGATATTATATCAGGAAGTGATAAGTACAAAATAAAGCAAGATGAGGGGATGGAGTGTGGCCAGGAGTGGCATGGAGCCCCCTTGGATAAGGTGGTTAGAATATATTAGTTAGAATACAGGTTTGTCTGAATGTAACAATGGTCCAGAACAACAAGGACTTACACGAAATAGAAGTTTCTTCTTTCTCACTTATCACCAGGACTGGCTTGATGGCTCCACTTCTCAAGGTTACTCAGGCACCCTGGTTCCTTCTAGAGTGTGGTTCTGACTCCCCTAGAGCTCAGTCCACCTCCATGCCACTTTGTCCACACCGCACAACGCAAGAGGGAGGAAGCCAGGAGGAGAGGCACACACTCTCCCTTCTGGAAGTGCCTGGAAGTTGCGCACATGCCTTGCCCTCATACGCTATTGGCCAGCACTTAGTCACATGACTACATCTCACTGCAAGGGAGACTGGGAAATATACTCTTTATTCTGGTGCCCAGCCAATCATCCAGCTAAAACTCAGGGGTTCTATCACCTAGAACTAAGAGGGAGAAGATATTTAAGGATACCAACTGTCTTTGCTATGGGTGGTCAGGGAAGATTCCTCGGAGTAGACAGATGAGCAAAAACCCAAATGAAGTGAAGAGGGGAGCCATGCACGATTCTGGGGGAAGAGCATTCCACAGCAGAGGAAACAGTGGCTCCAATGTTCCTGAATCAGGAGGAAGTGTGGAGTGTTGCAGGGAAAGCCAAGTTCAGTGCAACCCATGTCCCCCATGAGGCTGAGCAGGTGTTGAGGCATTGATTGAATTACTGTGTTGCTGATGACTCTGGGTCAAGTCTTGCAATGTTTCTCCAGCCCCTGCCTGGACATGTGCACACAGGCATACGCACTCGCACACGTACCCTGGCCTCTTTCCTCTGCTGGTTCTTCCTCTCACACTAGGAGCCCAGCAGGGGGTTCAGCCTGTCAGGCTAAAATAGCCACAACTCTATCATCTTCAAAGGAATGGTATACTTTTCCATTAGTGGCGCACAGACATCCAGAACTGCTTTTTGCACAGCGGGAGATTCTCTCCCAGCCGTGGGTTTAGCCTGCAGCTCTTGGTCCTATCAGCATTCCTATGCAGAAGGAGGCTGTGGCATTCCCCGACCTTTTTGATGGGGCCTTGGGGATCGGGGGGCCCTCCTAGGGCACATTACATTGCATGGTGCCTTGCACACTGGAGATGTACAATAAAAGCAGCTCAGAGTTCAGTGAATCTTCCCCAGATACCTGCTTTGCCTGGAAGTCTCCTTTCTGCCTAGAAGTCCTTCTTCCCTTCAGGGATTGCATATCCTGGTAGTTTAGAGCAAAGGCCCTAGATCAAGATTGCCTGGGTTCAAATCCCAGCCTGACCCCTTACCAGCTTTGTGTCACTGGGCAAAAACCTTAATTCCATGTTTCTTCATCTTAATTCCATACGTTTCCATTTCTTCATCTGTTAGACTGACGATCTTAAGAAAACGCAGCACAAGAGATTCTAGTGATGATTAAGTGCTTGGGTTGCTGCCTGGCACATATATTAAGTGTTGAATGATAGTAGTATTATGCTTATGAACTCTTTTTCTGAGACTGATCCTGACAGAACTCCTCTCTGCCTCTGTACAAACCACACGGCGTGTGTGTTCATGTCTCCCTTTATTCATCATTCTACTTTAGGGCTTTTCATGACCTACTTAAACTTTGGTTTGCCTTCTGTCCTCAGCTTTTTCCACACTCGCTCTTTCTTTCTCTTCTCCAGCCACTCTGGCTCTCCTTTCTGCAGAAGTTATACTCCTACAGCAGGGCCTTTGCACATCCCTCTAAGTGGGTAGCTCTCCGAGAATAAGATATCTCATTTATAAAAATGACAGATATTTGTTAAGCTCTGACTTGCACTTGGTGTTTGGTGCTAAATATATACATCTTCCATGTGTTCACTTGTGAATTCCTCACGACAATCCTAATGAGATAGACGCGATTATTGCTGACTGTAGTGGAGGCTGTGGTGTTTCACGCTCCCACCCTCCCCCGTCAAAGTTAGATCACCCCCTTCAGGGCCAAGATGCCCATCCCTTCAGCTGTCAGGAATGTTGCTAGCTCACAGCTGAGTCTCTCCCCAGGCTTCCCTTCAGCTTGGAAAGATCCTACCCTAAAGGCTACATCCTTTCCTCCAGGAAGCCCATCTCTAATGACCAGTCCGATCAGGGGCACTGGTGCTCAGCCCTTTTGCTTCAGTTTGGGATAAGGCTGCATGGCCACCCTACCATCATGGCCCTCTGGGAGGCAGGCTGAGGCTTCTGTTAAGGCAGAGTCATAGTTCAATTCCTCCTTCTGTCCAGTTCTACGTCCTTCACTCCCCTGACAGCTTGTTCCAAAAGGCATTTCCCTGTAAACTCTTTGCTTTCTAAAGGAATCCAATCTAGGAAATTGATGCCTCATGAAATTTAAGTAATTAGGCCAATGTGCCCAGTGGCACAAACTTAGAAAGTGGCAGAGCCAGAATTGGATCTTGGGTCATCTGGCCTCAGAGACAAAACACTAATTGACTGCACCAACAGCCTCCCTCCTTTTTTCCTCTCTGTCATGGCATCATAAAATCCACCCTCAGGACACTTCCCTCAAGTGTATAAATATCCCATGAAGGTCTGTCTACCCCAAACTGTGAGCTCCATGCAGGCTGGACTGAAACCCATTTTGCCACAGCATCCCTGGTGCCCAGCATGTGATGTGCAATGCATATTTATTGAATGAATGAATGAATGAATGAATCTCTCTCTCTGCTATATTTGTGATTTCCAAGAGCAAAGACTGTCTTTATCTCTGTGTCCCCAGTGCTCCACGAAGTGTCTTGCAAGGGAAGTCATCAATGTGCCCACTGAGTGGAAACTAACCTGTCTTTCTGGCACGTTTACCAGCCTGTGCCCACTCACACATACGTGTGACCGGCCATTTCCCTAGTACCTAGGTATGCTTATGTCTCTACCTTGTTCATTCTGTTCACTCTTCCTAGAATTCCCTTCTGCTTTCTCCATCTGCTGGAAACCTCTTCACATCCTTCAAGGCCGTGGATAAGCAAGTCCTCTTCAATCCTCTCCTCCTGGGCAGATTTTGGGCTCTGCCCTTTGCACTCCATGGCATGTTTGTATCACTGGTTGTGCCCTACAAAACGGTAGTGTGGCTTATTTCCTGCTAAACCATGGGCCTCTTGAGAGCAGGAGTCATGTCCTATTCATTTCTACACCCCCAACCTGGAGGCCTGGCACCACGGGCTCTCAGAGCATGTGTAAAATGCAAGAGATGAATGAATGAACAATGTTACTGAGCACCACGCAGGATCAGGCACACTCTTAAGGTATTAACACAGAGAATTCTCAGGAGGCAGGTACTGTTCTTAGTCCCATTCTACAAAGGAGAAAACAGAGGCACAGGAATGTCTAGCAATTTATCAATGAACGAGAGAAGAATTCTCCCAACTTGAGGGGCTGCTGTGGGTATAAGTGTTGCCATCCTGAATGGCCTAGAGATTTGAAAGGAGTTGGAAGACACTAGTGTTGTTCTTCCTCTTCTCTCTCTGCAGGTCATTCGCTGTTCAGAGCAGCGAGGAGAGTCCCTGCCAACCAGGAGCATCCCACCCCAGGAGCGGCCCTGCAGAACAACACATCTCTCTGATGTTTCTCAGGTTGAGACTCCAGTGGCCTCCCGGCTGCTGGCACCAGAGCCTGCCTTTGTTTGTGGCGATAAGCAAATTCCTGAAGTGTGCAGCGGGAGCAGCTTGCTCTTGGGTGGGAATTTGGAGCTGGCTAAAAGGCAGGGAAGGATTCCCAGGGAACGTGGCCCTTCTGGGACACCCAAGCAGCAGCTCACGTTCTGTCCTTGTGGAGGTGCCGAGGCCGGGAAAGCTTACCAGAGCATCCATGCCTGGATGATTCACAGGCCCAGGTGTTCAGGGACAAGGCCCTGCAGGCCAGGTTTTAAGAGTCTCAGCGGCTTTGGGGGTATCTATGTTTTCTGCTGAATGATGTGGGGTGAGAGGGGACCAGAACTTCAAGAGCAATTATGGAAATGGGATTCAGGAATTGGGATCGCCAAGATGAGTCTCTGCTTCCTAGAAATATGAGCTTGGCATCCTACAGAATGGGAGAAAATGTTTGCAATCTACCCATCTGACAAAGGGCTAATATCCAGAATCTACAAAGAACTCAAACAAATTTACAAGAAAAAAAACAAACAACCCCATCAAAGGATATGAACAGACGCTTCTCAAAAGATGACATTTATGCAGCCAACAGACATATGAAAAAGTGCTCATCATCACTGGTCATTAGAAAAATGCAAATCCAAACCACAATGAGATACCATCTCAATCCAGTTAGAATGGCGATAATTAAAAAGTCAGGAAATAACAGATGCTGGAGAGGATGTTGATAAATAGGAACACTTTTACACTGTTGGTGGGAGTGTAAATTAGTTCAGCCATTGTGGAAGACAGTGTGGCGATTCCTCAAGGATCTACAACTAGAAACAGCATTTGACGCAGCAATCCCATTACTGGGTATACACCCAAAGGATTATAAATCATGCTGCTATAAAGACACATGCACACGTATGTTTATTGCAGCACTATTCACAATAGCAAAGACTTGGAACCAACTCAGATGTCCATCAAGGGTAGATTGGATTAAGAAAATGTGGCACATATACACCATGGAATACTATGCAGCCATAAAAAAGATGAGTTCATGTCCTTTGCAGGTACATGGATGAAGCTGGAAGCCATCATTCTAAGCAAACTATGACAAGAACAGAAAACCAAACACCGCGTGCTCTCATTCAGAAATGGGAGTCAAACAATGAGATCACTTGGACACAGGGTGGGGAACATCACACCCCGGGGTCTGTTGGGGGGTAGGGGGCTGGGGGAGGGATAGCATTAGGAGAAATACCTAATGTAAATGATGAGTTGATGGGTGCAGCAAACCAACATGGCACATGTATACCTGTGTAACAAACCTGCACGTTGTGCACATGTATCCCAGAATTTAAAGTAAAATAAAAAAAAGAAAGAAAAGAAACATGAGCCTGGGACAAAGGGGTAGAGTAAGCTAGGAGAAATAAAGTGTGAGCAGCTTCTCCTGCACCGCCATTGACCCTCAGGCTCCACGGGAACACTTCCACTTTCCCATGCCAAGCCCAGAGGCGAGCTCCTCCCCAGATAAGGTGCCACGCAAGGGAGCAGTGACAGAGTCTGGGGCCTCAGCTGGGCCCAAGTTCCTGCCCAGTCACTTTCGCTCAACACCCCCGTGTGAGCTTCTGATTGCTACTGATCCACATTACCGTAGGCTTGGTGACTCAAAACAACACTCTCTTACAGTTAGTTCTGGAAATCGGACATCTGACGTGGCTCTCACTGGGCTAAAATCAAAGTGCCAGTAGGGCTGGGTTCCATTCTAGAGGCTTGTAGGGAGAACCCATTTTCTGCCATTTTTTCCAGTTTGTTGTGGCTGCCAGCATCCCTGGGCTCCTGGCCCCATCCTCTGTCTTCAGAGCCAGCAATGGCCAGCTGAGTCCGTCTCACATCTCATTACTCGGACAGACTCTCCTGCCCCTCCTTCCACTTTTAAGGACTCCTGTGATCACACTGAGCCCCGCCAAACAACCCAGGACAGCCTCCCTGTTTTAAGGTCAGCTAATCAGAAACCTGTTTCCCACCTGAAGCCTTCATTTCCCTTTTCTGTGTAGCTGGACACAGTGTAGTTTCCGGGCATTAAGACATGAACATCTTTGCAGGGTCGTTACTCTGCTACCTCACCCCTCACCCCAAATCCAGTGACTATTCTAGGGACACCTCCTGTGTTCCAGGGACCTTCACACAGCCTTCTCACTTCCTCCTCCCAACCACCCTGGCAGGTCGGGGATATTACACCAGACCATGTGTGATTTTCAGGGGCTCTGAGCACTTTTGCCTTGATCCATTAAAAATAAATAAATACATACATAAATACAAAAATAAATAAATAAAAATAAAAAGTGCTCAGGGTCTCTGAGCACTTTTGCCTTGATTCATAAAAAGAAATTCTATTTTCTAACAGTAGTATAAACAAATATAATCTAGGTTGGATTATATTATTTTTTAGTTTCTGATTTGGAAAAGAAATTAAGACATTTCATTGGCCCCTAAAAGTGCCTCAGCCCCCAATCATGTGCCTGCTGTGGTCAATGTTGGCCCTGGGAAAAGGCAATGTGACTGGCCCAGGCCAGCAAGAGGCAGAGCTAGGGCCATTCCCAGGGCCCCCGCCACTAGGACAGAGCTTACCTCACCAGCCACCCGCTAATCTTCAGCAACAAAACAACTCTTGGCAGAATCAGACTCAGCCATGGGGACACGGGAGGTCATTTGGCCCAAGTCCCTTATTTTACACATGAGGATCTAAGTGCTCAGAGATGGCAAACTGCGCTCTTAGGGACACACAGCGAGTCAATACTGTAGCCAGGACCAGGACCTGGTCTCCTGATTGTCCATCTAGCACTCTTCCCTGCCCTCAGCTCCTCCCCGCTGCTCTGCACACACACACACACACACACACACACACACACACACACACACACACCCTTCTCCCTGTCATATGCGTGCAGCATCAATATTAACTTTGGTAACAGCTGTGTTGACTGTTCTCTACACCTGAGCTATTTAGGATCTACCCAGTGCACTCATTTTACAGGGGAAACTGAGGCTGGTACGGCAATGGCCTAAGCCAAAGCCACTCAGCAGGTAAAAGGAAAGTCAGGGCCCAGCCCAGTTCTCCCAACTCCCAATCCGCTGCTGCTTCTGGCTCTGCCGCACCCTTGCCCACGCAGGTGTTCTGTGCAGCCGATCACAGATGTCAGCACCAGCCTCCCTTTTACTTCACCAGCTGACGGAGGCAGAAGATTTTGTGACTGGAAGGTTCTGGAAGAGCAGTTTCCACGTCCTCCCTGTCCAGACTTGGCACGGTGGCTGCCTCAGATTCAGATCTGGAGCAAGAAAAGCCAGTTCCAGAAGGCTGCTCTGGGGCTACTTGGAGTCACCTTCCAGCCTTGACTTTAACCCTGCCATGGGGAGAGGCAGTGGCTGGGTGCCCAGGCTGGGTGAAGGGTTACTGGGCAGAGCCTGAGGTTCAGGCCTTGCACTGCAGAGGAGTGATGGCCTTCCCCTAGGAACTTCTGGTTTTTACTCTATGGCATTTAGCCCCTCTGAGCCTGATTTTTCCCACCTAGGAGTAATAATATCTACTTGTCCAGGCACAGTGGCTCACGCCTGTAAGCCCATCATTTTGGGAGGCTAAGGTGGGAGGATCGCTTGAGGTCAGGAATTTGAGATCAGCCTGAGCAACATAGTGAGACCTCATTTTTACAAAAGAAAAAAAAAAAAACAAGGAAGAAAGAAAGAAAGGAAAGAAAGAAGAAAGAAGGAAAGGAAGGAAGGAAGGAAGGAAGGAAGGAAGGAAGGAAGGAAGGAAGGAAGGAAGGAAGGAAGGAAGGAAGGAAGGAAGGAAAGAAAGAAAGAAAGAAGGAAGGAAGGAAGGAAGGAAGGAAGGAAGGAAGGAAGGAAGGAAGGAAGGAAGGAAGGAAGGAAGGAAGGAAAGAAAGAAAGAAAGAAAGAAAGAAAGAAAGAAAGAAAGAAAGAAAGAAAGAAAGAAAGAAAGAAAAAAGAAGGGAAGAAAGAAAAAAAGCCAGGCATCGTAGTGCACACCTGTGGTCCCAGTTACTCAGAGGATAAGGCGGGAGGATTGTTTGAGCCCAGGAGTTCTAGTCTGCAGTGAGCCATGATCACACCACCACTGCCGTATGGGTAATAGAGTGAGACTCTGTTTCTAAATAATAGTAATAATAATAACAATACCTCTCAGGGTTGTTGAGCATTAAATGAGGTGCTGAGCACAGTGCATGGCACATAATGAAGGTGAAATAAATGTTCATGACAATTTTCATTGTTAGAATTAATAGTGATTAGTTACAGGACATGAAGTAGCCGATGCTTGAACTGTCTCCAGAAGACCAAGAGGAACCGATGGCCTAGGAAAGGAATAGCACAGCCTCTTAGAGGAATGGTGTAGGAGCAGAAGCCAAGGCCAGAGGGGAAGCAGAGGATGGGACACTGACTAGAGAACCCCCACATGGCCTCCAGCACCACAGAGAAGGCCTCGATGGGGCCTCAAGGCGACAGAATCTTAGGTCTTCACCCACTGTCCTCTGCAGCTTCCCACTGGTGGAACACATGTTCAGGATCTTGCATCACGGGAGAGAAATTTCCAATTCCCTAACCATTTTACAGATGGGGAAACTGAGACCCAGAGAACAGGACTCACTCATCCAAAAACACAATGATTTCATGACAATGCCAGGACCCAAACCCTCGCCCCCCGAGTTTTGAAGGAAATGATTGTTCACTTTGTTTTTGGAGATTTCAAGTCTTCAAATCACTCAGCTATCCTAAGAACAGTTTTTCTTTTCTTTTTGTTTTATTTCTAAGCCTTATCTGACATCTAACTCAACACAACCCACTTGACCCTGTAGCCCTGAGAACAGTTTTAAGAAAGAATGTTGTTCCCCTCCCTGTGTCCATGTGTTCTCATGGGGGGAGAGCATCAGGGAAAAGAGCTAATACCTGCTGGGCTTAATACCTAGGTGATGGGTTGATAGGTGCAGCAAACCACTATGACACACGTTTACCTGTGCAGCAAACCTGCACATCCTGCACATGTCCCCCAGAACTTAAAAAACTAAATTTTTTTTAAATAAAGAAAGAGTGGATTGCTCAGCTCAGAGACTGCAGCCAGCTCCACTCCAATGGACAGCCCCTACTCCAGCCACATAACTTACCTTTCAGCAAATGCAGCTGCTCATTCCTACCTCAGAGCCTTTGCTGGAGCTGTCCTCCCTTCCAGAAATCCAGAGATTCTGTCCTCAGGAATCTCTCTGCAAAGCCATGTCCCCTCCCTCCAGATGTAGCCCCAGCACCTCCTCTGTCCTTTCCACCTTCCAGCCCTCCCTGATGGATCTTGGCCCTGATGACACCAGCTTGTAGCCTCTCGGAAATTAAACGAAGGAATCTCTTTCTGTACTGCATTTATTTGCTCTTGTTGACAAGGCAATTTTTAAAGCGTCTCTCAGTCTATTCTCATTTATCCATTTATTTACTCAACAAATGTTTATTGGACACCAAGTGGAAGCCAGACCCTGTCACACACACTGCCTGCCCTCACGCCTGTCACCTCCCGCCTCTGAGGAGGGCAGCCACTGAGAAGGGAAAGATGTAGGAATCTCACTGCAGCTGGGTCCAGGAGCTCTGTCTTTGTCTCAGGGTGTCTTCCCAGCCAACAACCTTGCAAGGTAAGAAAGGGTCTCTCCCATCATCACAGATGCTACCCAGAGATGAGGACTGTGGTTTCAGAACCATCTTGAGTTCCCTACTGGGTGGCAGCAGGGCTCAGTGGACAGCATGTGGGCTCTGGAGTCAGACAGACCTGCTTCAAATCCCAGCTCTGCCACCTCCAAGCTGAGGAACTTGGACAAGGTCACTTCCCAATTGGGCCTCAGTTTCTCCTTTGTGAAACAGCACTGGGGCCTCCCAAATCATCAATTTACTTTCGGCTTGGGGTTGCAGCCAAGGGGAGGCTCCAGCCTACAAGCACATGGGGGAGTGAGGACAGTTTGCAGAGAGCAGGAGCCTGAAGCTGACTTTTCAGTCCTATTTATTTAGAGATGGAGTCTCGCTCTGTTGCCCAAGCTGGAGTGCAGTGGCACGATCTCAGCTCACTGCAACCTCCGCTTCCCAGGTTCAAGCAATCCTCCTGCCCCAACCTCCCGAGTAGCTGGCATTACAGGTGCATATCACCATGCCTGGCTAATTTTCATATTTTTAGTAGAGCCGGGGTTTCACCATATTTGTCAGACTGGTCTCGAACTCCTGACCTCAGGTGATCCACCCGCCTCCGCATCCCAAAGTGCTGGGATTACAGACATGAGCCACCATGCCCAGCCTTCAGTCCCTCTTATGCTGACTGCGGGGTAAGTCACCTCTGTTGTCCCACCTTTGATGTGAGAAAGTTGGACCAGGGCTCTCCAAGGCCTATCTCAGCTCTGAGAAGCTCTGATTACTGGAAAAGCAAGCCAGCTGCCCAGAAACAGTGGAAGCCCAGGCTCTACCCTGAAACACTTGTGCTTCACCTCTCCTCTAGGCTCTCAGGCAGTAGTGTGTTAGTCCGTTTTGTGTTGCTGCAAAGGAATACCTGAGGCTGCGTAACTCATAACGAAAAGAGGTTTATTAGTTTCACAGTTTTGCAGGGTGTACAAGCATAGCACCAGCATCTGCTCAGCTTCTGGTGAGGCCTCAGGAAGCTTCCAATCATGACAGAAGGTGAAATGGGTGCAGGCGTGTCACATGGCGAGAGACAGAGCAAAGAGAGGTAGGAGGTGCCAGGCTCTTTTTCACACAATCAGATCTCTAGTGAACGAATAGAAAAAGAACTCACCCATTAACACCAAGCCATTCATGAGGGATCAACCCCTGTGATTCAAACACCTCCCACTAGGCCCCCTTGCAACACTGGAGGTCACATTTCAACATGAGATTTGGAGGGGACAGAACATCCAAGCATATCAGTGATGGAAATGGAAACACGGCACCTCCGAAGGTGGAGAATAAAATAAGCAGCCTTCACCCATTGCCAGCTAGACAGATGTGACTAAAACCATGTGAAAAACAGCCCTGCCTCCTTCCAGCACAGTGCCCAGAGCCAGAGTGCAGAGCTGGGGCATGATCTTGCATGATGGAACCAGGGAAATCAGAACTCGGAATGCAGACCACAGAAAAGAATCACGCTCCTGCAGGATGGAGGGACAAAATAACGGGGTTACACCTGGGGGACACAGACAATGAAACACACAGCTTAAGCTCCTCTCTTTCCAAACCAGAACTGTTCACTCTGTCACTTCCTCCTGGTTCTAGGTGACTGCTGATGAGGGGAGCGACTGAACTGGCATTATCTGGAAAGTTCCAATCAATGGAAGTCCTTCCTGGATTCTTATCTCCATCTTTCTTGTCTTAAATCCTACAATTCACTTAATCTCCATGTTGTTCCATCCCACTGGAAATTTCTGGCCACTTTACCACCTCATTCCCTTTCTATTGCTTAGAGCTCTGCCTGCATGTAGACCTATGCATTGTGGTGGCCAGCCCCAGAGCCCTTGCACCCGGTGGACTCTGCTTCCACTGCCTTTTCCCCACCTTGTCTCCCGGCCAAGTTCCTCAACTCAGCTCTAAGATCCTTCCCCCAAAGCCCTAGTTCTTTCCTTCTTGTTTCCACAGCGCCATCCGTCATGGCTCATTATGATTTGCTCTGATGTTGTCCCCCCAGCTAGACTGTGAGTTTCTGGAGGGCTGGGAGTGGGCCTGATAAGGCAGAGGGGAGGGTTCCACTGCAGATCTGAGGCTCAGCCTGACAGTTGGGTGAGTTTGAGCCTCTTGGAACCTCAGTGTTCCCATTTGCAAAGTGGGAACTATCACTTCTACCTAATGGAATGTATATTAGTCCAGGAAATGAACACTAGCTTCTGCAACCAACAAACCCTGAAATCTCAGTGGCTTAACCCAATACCAGTTTATTGTCACAATTGCTGGTGAACTGGGTGGCCCTGGTCCATCTGGGACATTTGGCCTCCAAGATCACCATGGCAGGGAGAGAGAGGAGGAGGCAACACACTGGTTCTTTACTTCCTGGATTCAGAAGCAGCTGGGCACTTCTGCTTGCCCTTCCTAGGCAGTAATTTAACCACATGCCACCCTTGCAACTTCAGGGGAGACTGGAGAATATAGTTTTATTGGGTGCTCAAGAAAAGGAAACTCAACCAGGGCTTAGTGAACACATAGCCTGTCTCCACCACAGATTTATTATAAAGATGAAATGACAAGGAACGTGACGTTCCTAGCTGAGTGCCCCTCACATAGTAAATGCTCAACAAAGCTGCTAATTCTCCATATGTTTCTTCATCCCCAGGCTCAGGCTCTAAGGAATCTGACCCCTAACAGAGGTCGTGTGAATGCTGGGTGCTGCCCTCCAGTCCTGGGCCCACGCTTACCTGGCTGTCTCACCCTGCAGCCTCCCCTCCCTCCTCCAGCTCTCTCCAGCCCTGGCTGGGGCAGCTCTCACCACCTTTTGTACCTGGGTGGCTGTCTCTTTTCGGAGCATTGATTTCCAATTGGCCAGCGCAGCTCTAATGGGTCTGCAAGGCCCCTGGCTGTGCTGTGTTAGCTCCATTTAGAGGCTCAGGGCTGTTGAACACAAACCTGCCCTGCCTCTCTGGAGCCAGCACAGGCTCTGGAGTCTCTGGGAGAGGCAAGAGTCAGATGAGTTCTGAGGGCTGCCTGCCGGGGCTCCTTACCCAGCAATGCCCACTCTTACACCCTCCCACAGCCTCTCTCTGCTGGCTTGGGCAGAGAGCTGGGAGTCACAGCCACACTCAGCCAGGCTCTCAGCCCATCTGGGGCCCCCCTCCCCACTGAGGGTAGACAGTAGAGGGTCTCGCTTCTCTCCCTGTTGGGGGTCTCTTGAAAAGAGCACAGGACACAGGGGCCTAAAGGACAGTGTGGTCCTCACTGCACCTTAAGTCATTCCATCATCACTACAGCTTAGATCAAAGTAGGTCTTATTGGGCCCATTTTACAGATAAAGAAATCGAGGCTTGCAGATTGCAAAGCAATATTTTCTAAACACATTTGTCCAGACAACCCACCCACTTTTTTTTTTTTTTTTTTTTTTTGCATGGAGTAAACCCAAAGCACCCACTTCAAAGCATGCCAGTCATGGTGACCAATTTCTCACCCACAGCAGATCCAACACATGCTTCCCAGTGTGTTCCCTCCTTTGGCTCAGGGGTTTTGAACCAGGACCCCAAAGGCCTGGGGCCTTCCATCATTCGCATGAGAAATATTACCTGAATGTGCATCTTTTCAGCAGGGTCCATCATTTCCAGTAGATCCTCAGAGGAGCCTGGGACCCGGCATAAGTGAAGAGCCCTTGCCCCAGCTTGAGCCCCTGTAGACAAGGCCTAGTTTTGATCTGGGGTTTTGCAAAAGTGACCTGAATGGCAGAGATTCAGGGAAGAGCTCCATGAGAGTGGGTGAAATGGCCCATGTTACAGCAGGGACGAGGGGACAGTAAATGGATGAGCTTGGCTGGAGCAGAACGGGTGTTTGGAAACAGTGACAAATGAGGCTGGGGCATCGAGGGGACCTCGGAGAATGGGCCAAGGCATTCAGATTTGATTGGAGAGACCACGGGGAGCCAGTGGCCATCCTGGAGCCAGTAAGTGGCAGCTTGGGAATCAGGTTTGCAGGAAAGGCCAGCAGGAGTGTAGAGGAGTAATGTGCTATGAGGAAGGGGCTCCATGGGCAACTGGATCCAGGGAGATTCCTGCTGCTTTAGGGGCACAAGCAGGGCTGGCGACTGTCAGGAGTATTGCAAAGGATGCCCTGGGAAGACAACCCGGCTGGGAGCAAGGTCCTTGGATCTGAAGGCTCCTGGTTTGAATCCCAGGTCAGCTGTTTCCTAACTGCAACTTCAGGCAAGTAACTTATCCTGTCCTCTGTGCCTGGGTTTCTTCCTTATAAAACAAGGATAAATGTATCTGCTTGGTGGTTGTGAACATTCACTTAAATGAGAGAAAATGCACCTGAAGAAGCCCTTAGCTAACAGCAAGGCACATTCATCAGCACTCAACAACAGTGGGGTCTATTATGACCTCTCAATCCATCCTGTAAACACTTACCAAATCCCTGCTAGGCACCAGGTGCCCTCCTGGGCATCCTAACATGTTTGCTGACCATAACTCAATGAGATGGATGGCATCTTGCCTACTTGACAGATAAGGAAACTGAGGCACAGATAAGTTATTTTCATAATCAGTAGTGACATCTGTTAGGTTTGATCCAGAAGCTCAAAAGTTAAGAGGTCAGTGACAAAGATCTGACCTCTCTCTGACCCAGGGTGAGAGAAAACCTGCTCTTGATGATGTTCAAGGTCATACAATTGATTGATCTTTGGGACTGTGGGTGAATGGGGTGCTGATCCAGGCACTGACAGCATCTCACAAACTGTAACATGCCTAAGAATCACCGAGAATGGGATGCATGTAAAGATTCTGACCTTCTGAGGCTGGGGCGGGTATCAAGACCCTGTATGCTAACCGGCTCCTAAGTGATGCTTCTTTTTTCTTTTCCTTTTTTCTTTTTCTTTTTTTTTCTTTTTTTTTTTCTTTTTTGGAGACAAAGTCTCGCTGTGTCACCCAGGCTGGAATGCAATGGCACAATCTCAGCTCACTGCAACCTCCGCCTCCCAGGTTCAAGCGATTCTCCTGCCTCAGCCTCCTGAGCAGCTTGGATTACAGGCATAGGCCACTATATTCAGCTAATTTTTGTATTAGTAGAGATGAGGTTTCAGTATGTTGGCCAGGCTGGTCTCAAACTCCTGACCTCAAGTGATCTGCCCGCCTTGGCCTCCCAAAGTGCTGGGATTACAGGCGTGAGCAACCATGCCTGGCCAGTGACACTTTTTTGAGTAGCAAGGATTTCCAAAGAATGGATTTGGGGTCCACACACTTGACTGAACAAGAGACTGAGCCTCAATTTCCTCATCTGTAGAATGTGTACATCTTATCAATCTTGCAGGGCTGCTGTGAAGATTAAAGGAGATGATGTCTGCAGCCTTAGCTCTTAGAAAATACTGGCCAGCATTTACGATGAGTAAATATCAGTAAATAGTAATTAGTAAATTAGTAAATACTAACTAGTAAATAGAAATTAGTAAGTAGTAAATTAGTAATTAGTAAATTAGTAATTAGTAGTTAGTAAATAGTATTAGTAATTAGTAAATACTGGCCCGTATTTACAAATAGTTAGTATTACTAATTACTAGTACTAATTTACTATCACTAATTACTAAATAACAAGTTAATTATTAGTAAATACTGGCCAGTATTTATTAGTTACTATTAGTATTAGTGAATACTAATATTGGGGTATTACAAAGGAGGAGAGAGAAGAATAATACTAAAACACTTTAGTAATACTAATTTGCTATTAGTAAATACTGGCCCGCATTTACTAATATTAGTAATTAGTAATTATTATTATTCATATTTATGTTACTATTACTATTGGCTCTGAGTGCTCTGTGAAAGTCTGTCTCGGGATGCAGGGAGACAGAAGGTCATTCCCACATGTTCAAACTTCAGGATGCTCCCTTTGCTCTGCAACTCCTTCCACCCCAGGAGAAAAAAAAATCAGGATGCATTCTGCCATCTCAAACAGCACCCACGAATCGTTTCACATTCAATTTCCCCATCAAATTCACAGGCACGAAGCTCATGCTATTATTCCATTTCCTAATGATCTGTGTGGTGGCAATTGTAAGTAGGACATTTCTTCATGCCCTTGGCACTCCCAAATCTTTGAAACTCCATTTCTAGGCCAGACCCCCTTCCTGGCAGCTGCAGTATGCCTCTCCCCCTCCAAAATCCTGACACCACCTGCCCCTGGTTTCTGCTTCTCCAGAACATAAAGGAGCAAGAGTAACGTGTCTCTCTGGGGAACAACACTGGTTCTCCCTTGGGTTCCAAGGAGGTGAACTTCGGCAGCAGGCAGCAGGGCAAGCTGGATGGAAGTAGGTTCCAAGGTCAAAGAGAAAACTGTGTGAGCACCCCTGCATGCCATTCACAGGCTGTGAGCTTGGGCGAGGAGGTCACCTGGCCTCCAGGAAGCCTCAGTGTCCTCTTCTGTAAGATGGGGACGATAGCCACACAGGATGGCAGAATCAAAGTGTCTGGTCAAGTGCCGTGCCCTTAATGACCGTGACAGCTATTTGTTGAGGTTGTATGAATGGATGGTGTGATGAGACGCCCTGGAATGAGCTGCCATCCAGTCTCAGCAGGCGGTATTCCTCATGGACGGTCCACTGCTGTACCGGTTTGGCCTCACCTTTGCAGCCTCAGAATCCCGACTGAGTTAACATCATCAGAGTAGCTACTCCTGCACCAGCATCTCCTAGACAGAACAAAACAGGGGCCTGGGGGAGGCAGAGGCAGAGAACTATTCAATACATTCACCACCAGGTAATGCATGGGACTGACCTAACTGAATAAGGCAGTGTTTGGAGGACCCTTGCAATGCCAAGCATTGGCTTCTAGTTCATAAGTAGTGGGGAGGTCTGAAGGGGTCCTGGGGGAGTGCCAGCCAGGCTGCTGGGGTTGGGGCAGTGCCTATTTACCAACTGGAATGGAAGCTTTTCAGCATTTTAACAACCAGTATGGATGGTGCACCACACCCTAGCTGGGGCTGCAGCACTGGGATGTGAACAAACCCCAAGACATGTCCAGGAGAGTTTATCAAGAGAGGCCCCCTGTGTGAGTGATAAAGACTACACCTAATCCCAGCACTTTGGGAGGCCAAGACGGGTGGATCACCTGAGGCCAGGAGTTCAAGACCAGCCTGGCCAACATGATGAAACCCCATCTCTACTAAAAATACAAAAAATTACTGAGTGTGGTGGCACCTGCCTGTAATCCCAGCTACTTGGGAGGCTGAGGCAGGAGAATCACTTGAACCTGGGAGGCGGAGGTTGCAATGAGCCCAGATCATGTAACTGCACTCCATCCTGGGCAATAGAGCAAGACTCTGTCTCAAGAAAAAAAAAAAAAAAAAAAAAGGTCTATGCCACATACTGACTGAGCACCTTTTGGATGAGTAGGAATTAATCTTTTACCTCCTCCTCCAACACCCAGACCCAGCCAGGTGCCCTGTATTCTAGTCACAGCTAGACTGGACTCTCTCTGTCTCTCTCTCTCTGTCTCTCTCTGTCTCTCTCTGTTTCTCTGTCTCTGTCTCTCTCTCTCTCGGCCTCAGTCTCCCCATTGGTCAAACCAGAACTCAGTTATCACTGAACCCTCCTGGACTCAAAAGGTAAGATATGTGGGTATGCGTGTGGGTGTGGATATGTACTTGTACTTGTGTACATGTGCACATGGGTGCATGTGTGTATATGTGCGTAAAAGGCCACACCTCTCTCTCTGACATCTACACTCCTCAGGACCTACCTCTCCTCTCCCCAGGTGCTCACACCCATGTCCTCTCAGCCTCTTGCCCTCCACTCAAGGCCTTACCTGACACACCTACCTAGAGTCTGACCTCACCTTGGAAAACACAGCCCCTTAGAACAAGCTGACTGGCGAGGGGACTGGCACGACGGAACACAAAGCTAATCACACAGAGATGGGCCTCTTTATTTGCATGGCACGCATTTGTCTCTGACTGTTTTATCCACCCCCTGAGCCAACCGAGGAGTTCTCAATTTATCCTGCCCGCACAGAGAGACCAGATTGGCGGCAGGCACGCACATTCACAGAAGCCCAATATAGACTTCCAATTATCTTTTAATTTCGCTCCTGTCTTTATTTGTTCATTTCACTTTTTCCAAACAGGGACTTAAAAAAAAAAAAAAAAAAAAAAAAAAAAAAAAGCTGTAATTTATGGAGTTTGAAGTCAACTAGCAGGAGCGTCATGTTCACCTGCCGGATGGAATGAGGCCTCAGGGTAGAGACGAATGCTCACGTCCCAGCTGCCCTGCAAGGAAGACGTCTGCCTGTCAGGGGCCACAAAGTTCCTGTTCTTGTCTGTTCTTCTGTCTCTCTGTATTAACTCTATTTTCATCTCTCTCTCTTTTTTTTTTTTTTTTTTTTGAGACAAGGTCTTGCTCTGTTGCCCAGGCAAAAGTGTGATGGTGCAATCAAGGCTTACCGCAGCCTTGACCTCCTGGGCTCAAGCGATCCTCCCGCCTCACCCTCCCGAGTAGCTGGGACTACAGGCATATGCCACTGTGCTCGGCTAATTTTTTAAATGTTTTTATAGAGATGGGGTCTCACTCTGTTGCGCAGGCTGGTCTTGAACTCCTGGGCTCAAGCGATCCTCCCACCTCAGCATCCCAAAGTACTCGGATTACAGGCATGAGCCACCACACCCAGCCTATTTTCCTATTTTCTATATCCTTCATGTTTCACATCTAGGGCCTCTCTGACCAGGAGAGACTGCCCCTCCCAGGGTGAGCTAGTTCCTAGAAATAGCAAGTGGCTTACCTGAGTGTGTATCTCTCACATGCAAACCAACAAATCCAGAGCCCATATCCCCCAACCACCTCCTTCATCAGATTCCCAAGGTCTCTCATACTCTGGTCCAGTATTCCCCACCTCTAATCACCCCAGGCCCAGGTACCAGACAACTAAAGACAGCCAGCCCTGAGCCTGCTGAAAGTATTCCAACTAACCAATCTGAATCCTGCTTACCCTGCCTCTCACTCTCCTTCCTGCAAAAACCATCATAAAGCCTCACTCACCCACGCTTCTGCCTCACTCCCTCTTGCCTTGATTGACCCAGTGCTTCCCAACGTGGTCCTGCCTGGTGCCGTGTGCCCCCTTCTCTTGGGACCAGTGAGTAAAAAACCACCTTTCAGTGGCAGTCACCTCCTGATCTGTGGGCCTCACCAGACCTGAATAATAATGCAACCTACATTTTTACACACTGTCAGATGGCTGTGTTCACCGAGAACTAGAATGCAGGGCAGACAGCAGGAAGCCTCATTTAATGAAGGCATCTTCTATGCTCAGCTGTTTCACAGGCATTACTTCTGCCCTCAAACAAGGGAAGGTCGCAGGAAGTGCCAAGCCAGGGATCAAATCGGGGACATCTGGTCCCGCCCCTCACCCTGCACCCAGTCCCAAGCTCCAACCTGGAGGTCTCCAGGCTTTGTTGTTCTCACATTTCCCCGTGCTATTTCCGCCATTCCCAACACATCAAATGCCATCTCCACACCGTCTCATCCTAGCCTGGTGCGGGGACTCCTGTTCCAAACTCCCATGGAAGCTTCCCCAAACCAGCATCCGCACCCCCACCATCTCCCTGCCTGGTGTCTCCTAGACCACAGTCTTCATGGGCACAGGAGCCAAGGTGGTCTCCTTAACCTATGACATCCCAACACATGGCCTGGTACACGGTAGGCATCTTGTAAATGTTTTTTGAATCAATAAATCAATCAGTCTGTGCCTCTTCCTTTCTTTATCAATACCCAATTCCAAACACTTCTTTCTGGAATCCTTTTTCCTGACCTCTATTCTGATAAACCACCTCATTCATCTCTCCTTTGTGATGTACGGCAGCTTGATCATATCTCAGGCTTATGCCCTGTCTTCTGGACCAGGGACATAATAAGTTCCCCTGGGGCTTGGACTGTCTTCTGCTCCCAGTGATCCTCCTACCTCCCCACACTCCAAGGCTGGTTCGGGCACATCCAGTGCCTAGGAGCTTTTCAAATGGAAATGCTGATTGTTTGACTTGAAGAGTTTAAGCTGAAGCCACAGAGAGAGGGCTCTGGGAAACAACCCAGCATTTATCAGGTGGGAAGCAGCAGCCAGAGGGGCTGAGACCCTTCTAACTTGGTGGCATCTGAGAGGACAATGCGAGGTCACATCTCACCAAGGGGGCATTTCATATGTCTCCCCTTCTCCAAGGGTGAAGACATATGACATATGACAGCCACCAGTGGGATAGGCTGAGGACACCTGACTTCCTAAGAGGTCACATCTGCTAGATGAAGTCAGGTCTATAAAACTCTGGACTCTGCAAACAAGGTTTTGAGGCCCCTTTTACAAGCCAGTTGACATAATCTTGGAGGTCCAGTTACCCCTGCTGTCAGATGGGGATAACAATCGTGTCTCTCCCCAAACGGGCTGTGAGCATGAGATGGGAGGAGCTTCATACCCCTACCAATGGAATGGTAGCCTGGCCCCTCATCAGCCTCAACCAAGCATTTTTCACCCCTGGAAAAATCATTTGTATTGCCCCACATACCTCATTCTCTAGGTTCTAGATGAAGACAATGGGCTGTGTAGCAAGAAACATTATAAATCAGGATTTGTCACTCTCAGTCCATTGGCATCGTCTCTCTTAGCCTCAATTTCCTGATCTGCAAAATGGGGGCAATGAAAATAACTACCTCTCCAGATTACTGGGAAAATTAAATAATTTTACTTATACAAAGCACCCAGGACTTCATTCCCATTTTGTTACCCACCTTGAGTATGTAACCAAGAGGAACTGATTATGTAACTTGAAAGGAATTGCTCACCCACCACCCAAGAATGAACAGGAATTTTCAGCAGACAAGTAGAAAAGCTAACTTATTTTTAATTCCTAGACTCACTGAAAGCTCCCGAGATGATTGTTAAAAATGGAGGTTTCCTGGGACCCACCCAGCCCACTGAATCAGGACATCTAGAAGGTAGAGCTTAGAAATTTGCATCCCTGGCTTGGCGTGGTGGCTGATGTCTGTAATCCCAGCACTTTGGGACGCCAAGGCGGGTGGATAACCTGAGGTCAGGAGTTCGAAACCAGCCTAACTAACATAGTGAAACTCCATCTCTGCTGAAAATACAAAAATTAGCCAGGTGTGGTGGTATGCACCTGTAGTCCCAGCTACTCGGGAGGCTGAGACAGGAGAATTGCTTGAACTGGGAGGCAGAAGCTACAACAAGCCAAGATCGTGCCACTGCACTCTAGCCTAGGCGACAGAGTGAGACTTTGTTTAAAAAAAAAAAAAAACACACACACACAAAAAAAACAAAAACAAACAACAACAACAACAACAACAAAAAAACCAGCCTGGTCAACATGGTGAAATCCCGTCTCTACTAAAAATACAAAAATTAGCTGGGAGTGGTAGTGCATGCCTGTAATCCCACCTACACGGGAGGCTGAGGCAGGAGAATCATTTGAACCCTGGAGGCAGAGGTTGCAGTAAGCCAAGATGGTGCCATTGCACTCCAGCCTGGGCGACACTCTGTCTCTAAAAAGAAAGAGAAAAAGAAAGAAAGGGAGAAAGGGAGAGAGAGAAAGTTAAAAAGGAGGGAGGGAAGGAAGGAAGGAAGGAAGGAAGGAAGGAAGGAAGGAAGGAAGGAAGGAAGGAAGGAAGGAAGGAAGGAAGGAAGGAAGGGAGGGAGGGAGGGAGGGAGGGAGGGGAGGAAGGAAAGCTACATCTCTAACAAGCACCCCTCCTGATCCTTGTGCACATTGCATTGATAGGCACTCTTTTGACCAGGATGGAAAGAAAGGGAATTCAGTGGACCCCTCTTGACAGTCACCAGTGGGACAGGCTGAGGACACCTGACTTCCTAAGAGGTCACATCTGCTGGATGAAGTCAGGTCTGTAAAACTGTGGACTCTGCAAACAAGGTTTTGAGTCCCCATTTACAAGCCAGTTGACATAATCTTGGAGGTCCAGTTACCTCTGCTGTCAAATGGGGATAACAATCGTGTCTCTCCCCAAAGCAGCTGTGAGCATGAGATGAGATGAAATGAGCTTCATCCTGAGTGTCCACCCCAATCCACTCAGTGTAAAGATAATCCCTGCTGGCTACTGTCCCAAATCATGCAGAGCCCCACATAGGTTTAGGGTCCACAGCTGAGCCAGCTACAGCCTGTCCTCAAGGACTTGGAATGCAGCAGGAGACCAAATCTTGCACACAATGCACTTTATGATAAGGCAGCTGTGGCCAAGGCTAAAAGAGGAGCATCAGAGAACACGAAACCCAAAGAAAGAAAAGGTGATCTTGGATGGATGAAGGCACCAGGAAAGAAGACCCAGACACAGACTTTCACCCAACTCTGATGGGACAGAGGGATGTCCACCAGCCTTCCCTGCCAAGAAGTCACCCTGAGCCCGGTTTGCTAGGCAGTGATCAGGAGATGAATTTGGAAGAGTAAACCGAAGCTGGCACATAGAGGGTTGTGAACGTCGGCATAGGGAGTCAGGATTGTCTCCTAGAGTCACAGCCTTCAAAGCCAAATTCCTTCCATGTGTGTGCTTCCTGTGGCCCACAGAGTGGTTTTCAGTTTCATTTTTGAATCAGATGCCAACATTTTAAAATTGAGAGTGATGATGTCACTACCAGGATTCTAAGCTTCCCTGAAACAGTGGGAGGATGAGGCAATGCTGTGCCACCTGGCCTGATACCATTGGCTGGGGTGGGGCGGACAGGGGTCCTCACTTGTTCACTTTACCTGCCCAGCCCCCATAGGCAGCAAGAGTTTGAGACCCCTGCACAGGACCTTGGGGACTCTTTGAGGACCTTGGTGAGGAAAAAGGTAGAATTAGTTCTGTGCTTTGGAAGGTCCTCTGATGACACTTGATACTAGCGATGTTGGTGCCAATGATAAGAAAGAGGAAGAGGAGGGAGAAGGGGAGAATAGTTCATATTTAGTAAGATTTCATGATGGGGGGCTCTGCCCCAGTATTTATTTCTAGTAGCCCATTTAGTTCTCACCACAACCTGATGAGGTACATATGCTGTCATCCTCCTTTTTCAGATGAAGCAAAGAGTGGTGAGATCTCTTGCCTAAGGTCATACAGTTGGTAAGTAGCAGAGCCAGGTAGTCTGGGTCCAGGACCCACAGCACCGGTGATGGGGGAGGGAAGATGGTGAGGGGGGTCTGGGAGATGCGAGTCTTCCCTCAGTCTTTCACCATAGGAGATTGCCTGGTTTTAAAAGAGAAGATGCGTCCACATCTAACCCTGATCCGAGCACTAATGCAACGTCTTTCCCCACTGTTCTCAGAAAGGCTGTTTTCTCTTAATAAACTTGTCAGGCAGGGAAGGAGGGCAGAGGCACTGAAGGGCTGGGTCAGGTGGCTTGGCTGCATGCCCTGGCCCCAGACTCCACTGCCACGTTCCTGTCCCCTGCTTGGCCAGCATAAAGCTGACCCCACTGCGAGGACCAGCAGACCTCACAAGAATGACTCCATCCATGCCTACTGGGGCTTCATCTGCCCATGAGTCAACACACCCAAGCCTGCGAGCCCAGTGGATTTGCAAAAGAGAAAATAAAGCACACTCGTAAAGAATAACCAACCCCGTGCATTTCCTGGCATCGGGTGACTGTTTGGTTAAGAGCTTCCTCCTTCTTTGTATGCCCACTGGATACTCTTAACATCCCCTAGCTGCTGGCCACAGAGCTGGCTCAGCTGGCCGATCACAAGCTCAGCCCCTGGGCAGGCCCCCCACCCCCGCCACCAGGGAAGCATCAAAGGAGGCCAGCCACTGGCATCTGCCAGCTCTGGACCCCAGCGGCCACCCTCTGCAGCTCAAAGTCACCTTTGCTCTGACTCCTCTCCTCGGCTGGCCAGCCAAAGCCAGCCCAGAACTCCCTCCCCTCCGCTCGGCAGGACCCAGGAACTGGTCCCTACTGGGCAATTATTAATCAGATTCTTGGCATTCCTCAGCCCCAGGTTGGCTGGAGAAGCATGTTCCCCAGAGGAGCAGAGGCCCAGGACTGGCATTTGGACATGCAGCTGACGGGGAAGGTGGTGCTGTCGGCTGCTGCCCTACTCCTGGTGACTGTGGCCTACAGGCTGTACAAGTCAAGGCCTGCCCCAGCGCAGAGGCGGGGTGGGAATGCCCAGGCGGAAGCCAAGGAGGAAGCAGTGGGCTCAGGGCAGCCTGCTGCACAGGAGGCTTCTCCCGGGGCTCTGCAGAGGGGGCCAAGACGCCGGAGGAACAGCAAGGGGTCTGAAGTACCACCGGGCTGCAGCTGGGAGAATCCAAGAGGCCCCTGTGTCCTGGTCACGGAGGCCACTTCCACATACAGGAAGCCCCAGAGAAAAGGCTCAGGTGAGGAGCTGGGCGGGCAGGGCTCGGACTCTGAGCAGGTGCCTCCTAGCTGCCGCGGCCAGGAAGCCAGAACAGCTGTTGGCGGTAACCCTGACCCTCCCCATCTCCCCGGCTTGGGCGGTGAACCGCACAGCTCCCCAGCTGGACTCATTGCAGCAGCCGACGGCACCTGTGCCGGTGCTGAGCCTGCTCCATGGCAGGACGGCAAACGCCCTGAGCATCCAGGGCTAGGGCAACTGGAACCTCCCCACTGTCACCACGTGGCTCCCTTGCAAGGCAGCAGAGACATGAACCAGAGCTGGGTCTTCACCCGTGTGATAGGGGTCAGCAGAGAAGAGCCTGGGGCTCTCCAGGCTGCCCCCGATGTTGGCCTAACCCTGCATCAGCAGGAGGGAGCCCCCAACGCCTCCTATACCTTCTCGTCCATAGCCCGGGTCCGAATGGAGGAGAATTTCATACAGAAGGTGGAGGGGGTTGAGCCCAGGCTCAAAGGCAAGGTGTACGATTACTACGTGGAATCTATGTCTCAGGCCATCTTCCAGGGCAGGCTGGCTCCCAGGACAGCAGCCCTGACTGAGGTTCCATCTCCTAGGCCACTGCCAGGGTCCCTGGGAACAGGGGCAGCCTCGGGAGGCCAAGCCGGTGACACAAAGGGTGCAGCCGAAAGAGCCGCCTCCCCACAGCCAGGGCCGTCGCCCTCCAACCGAGGTTTTAGCCGGAAGGAGAGCCTCCTGCAGATAGCGGAGAACCCAGAGTTGCAGCTGCAGCCAGATGGCTTCCGGCTCCCCACTCCACCCTGCCCAGACCCGGGCGCCCTGCTGGACTCAGACAGAAGCAGCCAGGAGCCCCATGTGCACCTGGTGGCCGGGACTAATTTCTTCCATGTGCCGCTCACCCCTGCTTCAGCCCCACAGGTCCGCCTGGATCTGGGCAATTGCTATGAGGTGCTGACCTTGGCCAAGAGGCACAACCTGGAGGCCCTGAAGGAGGCGGCCTACAAGGTGATGAGCGAAAACTACCTCCAGGTGCTGCGCAGCCCGGACATCTACGGGTGCCTGAGCGGGGCAGAGCGCGAGCTGATCTTGCAGCGCCGGCTCCAGGGCCGCCAGTACCTGGTGGTGGCTGACGTGTGCCCCAAGGAAGACTCGGGCGGCCTCTGTTGTTATGACGATGAGCAGGATGTCTGGCGCCCGCTGGCTCGCCTGCCCCCCGAGGCCGTGTCCCGGGGCTGTGCCATCTGCAGTCTTTTCAATTATCTCTTCGTGGTGTCCGGCTGCCAGGGCCCCGGGCACCAGCCCTCCAGCCGCGTCTTCTGCTACAACCCGCTTACGGGGATCTGGAGCGAGGTGTGCCCGCTGAACCAGGCCCGGCCGCACTGCCGGTTGGTGGCCCTGGACGGGCACCTGTACGCCATCGGCGGAGAGTGTCTGAACTCGGTGGAGCGTTATGACCCCCGC
This sequence comes from Chlorocebus sabaeus, assembly GCF_047675955.1. Classification (NCBI taxonomy): domain Eukaryota; kingdom Metazoa; phylum Chordata; class Mammalia; order Primates; family Cercopithecidae; genus Chlorocebus; species Chlorocebus sabaeus. Next base: position 118,556,787 of record NC_132923.1, on the reverse strand, counting down.
CTGGACCGCTGGGACTTTGTCCCGCCGCTCCCCAGTGACACGTTCGCCCTGGCGCACACGGCCACCGCATGTGCCAAAGAGATCTTCGTCACCGGCGGCTCGCTGCGCTTCCTGCTGCTCCGCTTCTCGGCGCAGGAGCAGCGATGGTGGGCCTGCCCCACCGGGGGCAGAAAGGACCGCACGGCCGAGATGGTGGCGGTCAATGGCTTTCTCTACCGCTTTGACCTCAACCGCAGCTTGGGTATCGCCGTGTACCGCTGCAGCGCCAGCACCCGGCTCTGGTACGAGTGTGCCACGTACCGGACGCCTTACCCGGATGCCTTCCAGTGCACGGTGGTGGACAACCTCATCTACTGCGTGGGACGCCGGAGCACCCTCTGCTTCCTAGCAGACTCTGTCTCACCCAGGTTTGTGCCCAAGGAGCTACAGAGCTTCCCGGCCCCGCAGGGCACCCTCCTGCCCACTGTCCTGACCTTGCCCACCCCCGATTTGCCTCAGACCAGGGTCTAGCAGTCCCTCAACTGAGCTCCTCATGCAAAGCTGGGGGCCACAGGGCTCCACCGCCAGCCATCTCTGTAGGCCATTTCTAGGCAATCACCAGGCAACCCAGGAATGTGGCCATCAAGAGGTGAATTCCAGTCCTTTCTCCTCCCCTGGCTGGGGAGAGAGGGATCTCAGATGAGTCTTACCCTTCCTGGGCTGCAGAGGCCCCACTGCAGAAAAGAGGACCAGGAGCTTGTGTTTCAAGGCAGAAGGCATTCATGTCTTCAGGGATGACCGCCCTCACTTCAACTCTGAATTCTTGGGGGGATACACCAGGACCCCACCAAAGTGTAGGGGGCATAGCCTTATTGCAATCACAATTCTAGGAGCCAGTTGACCCCAGCAGCCTCTCCCTGGTTGCCCTGGAGAGGGGTTGGTCTCTGAGTCATCAGTGCCCGTTGGTAAACATCAGCCACTGGGCCCCACCTCCACAGTTTCCAGAAGCACGGGGACACACAGGTGGGAAAGATGGAGGCAGGTGACTTGGACAGGACTAGGAAGGAGCCCAGGGAGCCCCAGGGAGCCTGGCCAGAGGGAGTGATGGTTTGAAAAGTAGAACAGCTGAAGCTGGGGCCAGCCTAGGAGATTCTTGCTTGCCAGAAAATGTACCAAAGTCCACCTTACTTTTCTCCTTATTGGAAGAAAGAGAAGCACCCATTGTACCAAGCTATCTTCTGGTGAAGGTCTGCTGAGGATGCACGGAGGTCTCAGCAAAGGGAAGAAACTATGTGATCCAAGCGCCACCCTGCTCCTCGACTCTGCACATGTTAACTGACCGTTGCACTCATTCCCAGATCTGTAGCCATCTTCCAGTCTGGAAGCTGGGGCAGCCACCACCAGTCAGCACTTCAGAGTGACAGCATAAATGCCCTCCTTGTGCCAGGTACGGTCACCTGGTTTGCCTCATTCACATTTTCAGGTCTGTGACCAAGTCGAGGAACTAGAAGATTCTAGTGAAGCATCCAGAGACTGGATCTCCTTTCACATCAGGTTTGATAAACTCTGAATGAAGGAGACCCCCAGCCTCAGGAAGGCACCTGTCCTTCCAGGAGGGAAAGGAGAGAGTCTGACCCAGTGTATTGCCACAGCCCTTTTTCTACCTCTGAGGGAGACAGTGAAAGATGGGAAGGCAGTGATGCTCTTGGTCCCAGCCAGAAGCCAGGGGAGATGGGAGGTACACCAGAGCAGAGCCTGACAAGGAAGAAAATAAGGATGCTTTGGACCTCAGTGTCCTTGTCTTGAAAATGGGAAGGACAATTCATGTCCCTATCTGCCCTGGGGATAAATGAGAGCCCCCAAGAGAAAGCTCCTCCCAGTTTCCCAGGTGGTCCCAACTAGAGCCTGTGTCCACTGATGCTGTTGGGGTCCAGGTCGTGAGTCTTGTTGGAAGAAGCAGGACTGGAACAAATGATGAAAAGGAGGTTGGCATGGACATAAGAGGAGAGCTTGCACTGGACCACCAAAGGCCACCATCCCTACTCTGGGTTCGGGCGCCAGGCTCTGCCAATGGCAGCTCAGAGGCCACAGGGTGCCATTGCCCACGCCCCTGCCCCACTTCCCTGGCCTAGGCCTCAAAAGATGAAGCAGCTGAATTTATTCAAAAATCAGAGACCAGGAAGGGAAAGTCAGCTGGGGCCATGGCTGCCTTCTGGGGAGAGTGACCCCCGTCTGCAGGCAAGGTCACATTCAAGCTCAGTGTCAACACTAGCCAGGAACCTCCAAGGGACCTGTGGGCTGGGGGAGAATGGCTTCAGTGACAAGACTCAAAGGAGGCACTAGCATTGTGCTGCTGGACTGGGGGAAGGACTTGCTTGAGAGGAGGACCCTACATAGGAGCTGGGGGAAGGTGGACCCAGATCTAACCTTCAACCCCTAGTGAAGGGCCAGGCAGAGGACGAGGCAACACCCAAGCTAGGTAAAGTTCTGGAAAGTTTCCAAGCCCAGGAGGAACAAGGACCACTCTGGAAAAACATTCTGAAGCCCATTGCATACCTGTGTTAGAGACTAGGGGAGTGATTCCAGGGATAAGACGGACAAATGTGTTCCAGGCCCCAACCCATGGTGGGTGTGGTCTTCGTAATGAGAGGGGGAGCTGAGATTTGGGCCTGGGCTAGGAAGAGAAGTACACAGTCCATCTGATCCACCTCTCTTTTGGTTCCATTGGCAAAATCATTCATCAGTCATCATATCTTCTCCTGGCAAGCCCTCACAATGGCTTCATAAGTGTTGCAACACAATGTCCCAGGCTGTCACTACCTGTGGATTAGAGCGGATGTGCTGGCCTGGGGCTGTAGAGCTGGGCTTCAGGAAGAATGTGGTCGGGGCCATCAGGGTGGAACAAGGTAGCTCAAGACCTTGGAAAGACCCCCTGAGGGCACAATGGTCCTTGCAGTTTAAGATGACACTTTAAAAATAAATTCTCTCCTAATGATGGCTTGAGTCCTGCCACTCAATGGGAGCATCAGCAGAACCTGTAGCATCTTATTTGGACTTGACATTCTCTATTGTAATTTTGTTCCTGTTTATTTTTAAGTTTTCTTTTTGTTTCACTGGAAAGGAAAGATGATGCTCAGTTTTAAACATTAAAAGTATACAAGTTGCTTTGTTACAATAAAACTAAATATGTACACACACCAAAAAAAAAAAAAAATGGTCAGGATATGTTCTTTCACTCCTGAAATAAACATTTACAGAATATTTGGGCTGGGCAGTGTTTTAGGTGCTGGAGATGCAGCAGATCCCTGCCTTAATGGAGCTCACATTCCAGCAAAGGAAAATGGACACTTTTAAAAAGAAATACATTGAACCTAGTACCTAGGCTGCATATACACTAAGGAGAAAACCAAGGCAGGGACATGGGATGATGAGTGCCTCCCTGATAGGATGACATTTGAACAGGGACCTGAATGGAAATCTGGGAGATGCATAGACCAGGACTGGCTCTGGGAACGAGAATGGTGGCCTTGCTGCCAGAAGGACTTTGCTGTGCCCACCAGGGAGAGCATGGCTGCTTCCAAAGAGCACCATCTTGGGGTAGGAAGAAGGACAGGGGCCCAGCTATTCTGGTTTAGCCTTTGGTGTAAGGGGAAAATCTCAATTACATCTACATTTACAACATATAGGAACGAAAGCCAGCGTCCTTACCAAAATGTTGCAGACCCTATACTCAGGTGTGCAGCTGAGATGACTTCATGGGGCCAGAGTCTCAGATTTCTACTTGACTTTACTTAGTAGCCTGGAGTCTGTTGGCCTCCTGCCCTTAGCCTCAGAGTGACATCTGTGTCACTCAGCTTCTTGCTTTTCCAATAGGAATTATTTCTTCTTCAGAAAAACAAACAAACAAAAAATTAAATTTGAGTCGCTTTCCACTTTAAACCAACCATGCCCATTACAGAAAAAAAAAAAACATAGAGAAAGGTATTAAAAAATCTCCCCAATTTTGCCACTCAAAGACACCCCCTACTGTGCTGTGTGTCCCTCTGGTCTTTTTCTTCTGTGCCAAGTTTTTGTTTGGCTTGATTTTTGCCTAGGTGTGATTATGCTAAATATACAATTCAGTTTCTTCCTTTTTTCACTTAGCATTTTATAATAAGCATTTTCCCGTGTTATTACAAATCCTGGATAAACATCATTTCAATAGTTGCACAATATTCCATGGAGTGAATGTACCAAGGTTTATTTAAACATCGCCCCTCCTGTTGGGCCTGCCTGTAGATTTTTGTTTTCTGTTGGTTTCTCTTTCTATCATAAATAAAATGTCCTTTGTTTTCTTATTCCTCCCTATCTGGGGCCTTCATCAATATTTACAAGAGAATGCCAGTCTAGGTCCCATTTGCAATAGTAGAGTTTTTGAAACAACCATAGAAGCCACAGCATTTGCCTAGGGCTGGGGCCTGTCCCCTCTGTGACTATAGGACAGAGCTGTCCTTGGAAGCGCATGGGGAGAGAGGCAAGGCTGGCTAGAGGGGCCATCGAGGGGCACCATGTTCACTGGGCCCCTGCTCTCCTCTGCATGCTTTTATATGCATCTCCTCACTGATCCTCACAACAACCCTATTTTACGGGTGAGAAAGCTGAGGCTCAAAGAGTTTAACAAAATATGCCTCATGGCAAAATCCAAAGACCTTCTGTTTTCATTAAAAGTGCTTGAATCCAAGGCCAGGCAGAGTAGCTTATGTCTGTAATCCGAACACTTTGGGAATCGAGGTAGGAGCATCACTTGAGGTCAGGAGTTCAAGACCAGCCTGACCAATACGGTGAAACCCCGTCTCTACTAAAATACAAAAATTAGTTGGGCATGGTGGTGCACGCCTGTAATCCCAGCTACTCAAGAGACTGAGGCAAGAGAATCACTTGAACCCAGGAGGCGGAGGTTGTAGTGAACCAAGGTCGAGCTACTGTGCTCCAGCTTGGGTGACAAAGTGAGACTCTATCTAGAAAGAAAAAAAAAAAAAAAGTGCTTGAATCCAGCCTTACTGCCTTGCATGCTATACTCTCTTCACTCCTCGGAGGCAGTGGAGGCCAGGACCCAGCATCAGGCTTGCCTCCAACCCTGTCTCCACCCACACCAATCAACTGTGCTCCATCTTTGAACTTTGAACTTGAAGGACATTTTCTTAAATTCTCTGATCCTCAATACCTGCATCTGTAAAATGGGTTTGCCACTGCCAGCCTCAAGACGATACTGTGAGAACTAACAAAATAATACAGGGAAAGCTCCTGGCCCAGAAACTGCTCTAAAGTACAACTTGTACTATTTGCAGTCCATGCCTGTAATCCCAGCACTTTAGGAGGCCCTGGTAGGAGGATTGCTTGAGCCCAGGAGTTGAAGACCAGCCCAGGCAATGTGGCAAAATCCCATCCCTACAAAAGATACAAAAATTAGCCAGGCATGATGGTGTGTGTCTGTGGTCCCAACTTCTTGGGAGGCTGAAGTGGGAGGATCACTTGAGCCTGGGAAGCAGAGGTTGCCTTGAGCTGAGATCATGCCACTGCACTCGAGCCTGGGTGGCAGAGTGAGACCCTGTCTCAAAAAATATATAAAAATAAAAGTAAAATAAAACTAAATATTTGTTAAAGTAGGTCTTGGAAGAACAGTCGTCTCCTGCAGCGGGGCTGCCCTAAGCCGGCTCAGAGGAGGTTTTCTTTTACCTCCCCCACCAGCTCCTGCTCTCTTTTGTTCTGGCCCTGGAGGAGGAAGGTGGAGAATTAAGCTGCAGCAGCCTCTTCGTGTCTCAGAAGGTCTGGGGCAGGGGATGCTTAACAGAAAAGTTACTCATATTTTAGACCATCCAGGTTTTGAGACTGTGAGCCGCTACTCTGCTCTTCCAGGGTAGTTCAGGATTGACTGACTGGCTGATTTGAGTTTCCTCGGGCTGAAAGCATTAAGCAATTTCCAGGGGCTGTCAGTCGGGGCTACGGAGCTTCAGAAGCTGCTCAGAGGCCCCTGGGAACCCTGAGAAGGTGCGAAATGGAGGGGGCTCCCTTCTTTCACAGATTGGGAGGAATCACCACTTTGGGGAACTGGGAGTATGCTGGGCTGTGTCTGAGCTGCAAATACTTAAAGGCCACAGAGAGAGGCAGCCAGCACTTCCCATCTTTGTAATCCTTACTGGAAAGGGTCTTGTGGCCCTAAGGTGCCTTTTAGATCCCCCTGAAGCTGTGGCTTCAGCCAGGAGCAGCCCCTTGGCTGAGGCAGAAGGTGGAGGATGAAACATAAAGGGAGGAGGTACCTTTAGGGAGCGAGAAGAAAGGATAGCCTGGAGGAAAGTCTCCACAAACAGCTCTGAGCCTAGAGTTTTTTGAAAAGTGAGATGTGAGTCAAAAAAAACGAAAATGAAAAAGCGATCAAATTTGCATTGCCTTTTTGTGTGCAGGGAGGAGACACAAATTTTATACCATAATAAACAGAGTCCCTCTCACCAGGCTCTGTGCAAATACTTTACTGTCATTCCCTCACTCTTCCCTCACTACATCCCTGTCTGATAGAGCGATTATCTTCCTGACTAGAGGAGGAAATAGAGATGGGACCCTGCACAAAAATTAATACCAATTGATTTAATGATTATTAGTAATTAAAACACCTATCTTTTTATTGCTTTAAAAAACTGGAAGAGAGACATGTAATCATTGTCAATACATTTATAAAACACTCACAAGGCTAATAGGAGCTTTACTTATATTGTCTCTCGCCAATTTCTCCCTTTCCCATCAATTTCTCTACATCTTGAATCTGGTCATGACTTGCTTTGGCCACCGTGGGGCAGTAACAAATTTGACATAAGCAGAGGCTTGAAAATTGCTAGCGCATAGGATGTGCTGTCTCGTGGCTCTTAGAAATCACAAGACTGCGGCCAGTTGAACAAGCCCAGCCTAGGCTGTAGGATGATGAGAGGCCCATGGACCAGTTACCCCAGTTACTCCAGCCAACAGCCAGCCAAACCCCCAACCAGTGTGTGAGGCCACTGACCACAAACTGATCAACCACAGATACCTGAAAGAATCCAACCAAGCCTGGCAGAAGAACCACCTGGCTGAACCCAGCCCCAGTTGCCAATCCACAGGCTCATGAGAGAAATAGATAGCTGTGGTTTTAAGCCAGTTAATTTTGGAATGGTTTGCAACACCACAATAGGTAAGTGACACAACAATCCTGTGATATATTATCACTTTGCAGTTGAGGAAACTAGAGTTCAAGAAAGTGAAATCTCATTCACAGGGTCATACACCTATAAGACAGAAGAGCTGGGAGACCCACCCTACACCCCCACCCCCTAGGTCTGCCTGACTCCAAATCCTCAGTTCTTCCTTATTCAGCCATAGGGCCCTGGCTCTGGTCTAGCCAGACTAGGGCACTAGGGACCCTCTGGGTGCCTGCCTGGCCATGGGGCTTTGTGCTAGCCCTCAGCTAGGTCTTTTCTATGACCCAGGAACCAGTGTCTGCAGGGGGAAAGCTCTGAGCCGCCTCAGAGGAGGATCTTTACAAAAAGATCAAGAGATCAGCTCCTTGAAAAACAATCACTGACACCTATTGAGCACAGCCACTCTATCAGCCAACTATCTTGGGACAGAGCACCTGCACTCTGCCCCCAAGAGCCTCCCCGCTGCTGAAAGGTGCTCTGCTGCCATTACCTGGGGATTGTTGCTACCTAGAGGATCCCTGAACCAATTACTGACAGGAGTTGGTGTGTAAATACCCCAGCTCCCTCAACCCTGGGGTGAGATAACTCCTAGGTTCATGTTCTGCACTCTCTCCCAGATTTCCTAGTAGGACTGAGCCTCAGTTTCCACTGGCAGTACCTACCTTGATAATATCCCTTTAATAATGTCACTCCAGTCTTCCTGGCTGGTGCTCCTACCTACTCCTCCTCCCTTTATGAGACCATAGAGGAGCTGCACCCATCTTTCCCCTCCAACCTGCCCCCCTCTATCTTCTTGAGGGCTTCACACCACAGACAACCCTACACTGGCACCAACAATTCTCCACTAGCTCCTGGACGATTCCAAGCAGCATTCAGATGGGCTCTGGCATCTTTTATCTTAAAAGAAAAGCCACTTCCACATGACTTGCTTGGTAGTACAATAAATAAAAACCATGAATATACTTTAGAAGGTTAAAACCACCATACAGATACAATGTATCTTATTTGCAATGAGTGTCAAAGTGATGTGGTTTCTTTGTGTTCTTGAAAACAGTTTATCCTCTAAAGACTTTTGGTTCTTTCTCCTGCAATCATGTTTATACGATCACATTCAGCAATCTTCACTTTGTAGATAAAATGAGGGTCAGCTTTAACCTGGCCTCAATTTGAATCAGAATACATTCTGAGCAAATTCTTTTAAAAACAAAACAAAAACTCCTGTTATAGAATCAGATTTGAGGGAGCCAGTATCGGGCACCACCCACACCCTGAGGTCAAGTGTTTAGCTTCTTCAATTGTACCCAGAAACATTTAAACCCATATCCAGTACCTTTTGACCACTTGCTTTCAGTTCCTAAATTTGGTCTCTCTGCCCTGGTTGATGCAGTGGGGTGGATGGTGGAAGATGGTGACAAATTAGGACAATATCAACCTCAAAAATCCCAGGCAAGTAATGTCTTTAGTACAAATTGTCTTTTTTAAAAAACGTATTTTTTATTGTGGTATAATATATATAACACAAAACATGCCATTGTAACCACTTTCAAAGCATGCCATTCAGTGGCATTAAGTGCATTCACAACAGTGCATCTATTTGTGTTATATGTGACTATAAAAGATACACAAACATTTATTGTAGAATATGCAGTTGGAAAAATCTAGAGAAGCCCAAGAAGACAGTAGAAATCACTTCCTCTCAGAAATAATTTGTTATTGTTTTGACTTCTTTATTTCCAGTTTATTACCCGTATTTTTAAAAATAAAAAATGGGATCTTATACATCACATAAAATTTACCATTTTGCCATTTTTAAGTGTACACTTCAGTGGCAAGAAGGACTTCCACGTGGTCATGCAACCACTGTCATTATCCATCTCCTTTTTCATCATCCCAGGCTGAAACTCTGCACGCATTAAAGGATACCCCTCTGTCTCCCGCTGCCTCCTTAAGTAAAAGTTGTCTTTAACTTTGCAAAGCATCCTTCATGAGGATGAGGAAGTTCTTTGCTCAGTCAGCACAGAAAATTGGAAATGTGCCTTAAGCACAAAGACAGACTTGCTTTCATTCATTCTGGAAAGTTCCTCAAACAACACAGCACCCAGCTCAGTGGGATGCTCCGGGGCAAGAGAGTCCTCCCTCTCCAGAGGACATGATGGATAGCTTTCTTCTCTAAGTCACCAGCGCTCCCTCCTCATTGCCATGGGGAAAGACAAAAGGAAAATCACCCTTTCTGTTCTGTTCTCCAGGTACTCCCTCCATCCTCTCGCTACATGAATTACTTTTGGTGCTGTGACAAAAATATAGATTGAAAATGATAGAGGTATAAAATATGGGGATGATTGGCTGGGCGCAGTGGCTCATGCCTGTAATCCTAGCACTTTGGGAGGCTGAGGTGGGTGGATCACGAGGTCAGGAGATCGAGACCATCCTGGCTAACATGGTAAAACCCTGTCTCTACTAAAAATATTAAAAAAAAAAAAAAATAGCCGGGCTTGGTGGCAGGTATCTGTAGTCCCAGCTACTCGGGAGGCTGAGGCAGGAGCATGGCATAAACCCGGGAGGTGGAGCTTGCAGTGAGCCGAGATCACGCCACTACACTCCAGTCTGGGTGACAGAGTGAGACTCTGTCTCAAAAAAAAAAATATGGGGATGACTTTATTTCATTGCGGGTCCTAATTATGCAATGACAGGCACTTTGGGGTACCTAGAACTGAGTAGCTGTGATCACGGAGTAAGAATCGCTTGAAGGTTGTTTGTCACCCAGGACAGGGACTGTACTTAAGAAGCATCAAGTTGCTGTTAACCACAGGGATGAATGGGAGTATGGAGGATTGGAAGACCAAGGCTTGGATGCAAGGTGGGCATCAGGGAAGGTTTCCAAAGGCAACAAGGTCCACAAAGAGAGTGACAAGGCTAGCACATCTGCCTGTCAAATTAACTGGCATGGGTTCCACCCTTCATCCATCAGATGTTCATTAAACCGGTACTACTTGCAAGGTGCCAGGGGAACTGTTGTGGATGGCTGAGCCCATTGTGCTAGGGAATGCTGAAAAATAAACAGGTGAACAGTTACAGAAAATGATGGGAGATTGGCACAGATTCAGTTCAGGAATCAAATGTAATGCTAGGGTGGAGAGTAATAGCAGGGGCTCACCTAAGATAGTTCTCAAGGTGTCTTCCCCAAACAGGTGGCATATCAGCTGGGATGTGAACAGTGAGGAGGGCTTGGCCAAGAGGTATGAAGTGTGGGGTGGGGTAAAGGGAGGGGGGGGAGATGAGAGACAGAGAGATGTATAAGAGGAAGAGCACTCTAGGGAAGGGAACACCAAGAGCAAAGGCCCTGTGTCCTAGCCCAAGTGAAGGCCAATGTGGCCAGAGAGGGGATAGGAGACCAGGTTACACAGGTGTTGTCAGCCAAGATAAGAAGGATGAATTTTATTCCTAGTCCACTGAGAAGCCTTCAATACATTTTGTTTACTTAATTTTTACAATAAATGTCATATTTTGCAATAGTTTTAAATGTACAGGAAAGTTTCAAGGATAATACATCCCACATACCTGACACCCAGTTTCCCCTGTTGCAGGGGTCCTCAACCCCTATTAGAATTCTGGTACTGGTTCATGGCCTGTTAGGAACCGGGCCACACAGCAAGAGGTAAGCAGTGGGTGAGTGAGCATTACTTCCTGAGCTCTGCCTCTTGTCAGATCAGCAGCAGCACTGGATTCTCACAGGAGCATGAACCCTATCGTGAACTGTGCATTGGAGGGATCTGAGTTGCACGCTCCTTATGGGAATCTAATGCCTGGTGATCTGAGGTGAAACAGTTTCATCCTGAAACCATCCCCTGACACCCCAGTTCATGAAAAAATTGTCTTCCACAAAACCGGTCCCTGGTGCCAAAAAGGTTGGGGACCACTGCCCTATTGTTAGCATGTTACATTAACATGGTTCACTTGTCACAGCTAAGAAGCCAGCATTGACACATTACGATTAACTAAGGTCCATACTTGATTCAGATTTGCCTTTTATCTGATGTCCTCTGTGCTCCAGTGTTCCATCCAAGACACTGCATTACTTTTAGTTGTCATGTCTTCTTAGGCTTTTCTTGGTAGTGATGGTTTTGATACAGGGCAGGCAAACCCCAAAATTGGGGCTTATCCTGGTAGGGTTCTTGGCTCCACCCAGGAAAGAATTCAAGGGCAAACCGACAGTGATAAACAGCAACTTTAATTGAAGCAGCAGTGCGCAGAAGCAGCAGAGGGATTGCTCTTTGCAGAGCAGGGCTACCTCATAGGCAGTGCACCCACAGTAGCAGCTCAGAAGCAGTTCTGTGCTCATATTTATACCCACTTTTAATTATTTGCAAATTATGGGGTGGTTTGGCAGGGCACAGTGGATCATGCCTATAATCCCAGTTGAGGTGAGTGGATTACTTGAGGTCAGGAGTTCCAGACCAGCCTGGACAACATGGCAAAACCCCATCTCTACTAAAAATGCAAAAATTAGCTGGGCATGCCTGTAATCCCAGCTACTGGGAGGCTGAGATGGGAGGATAGCTTGAACCCAGGAGGCAGAGGTTGCAGTGAGCCAAGATCATGCCTTTGCACTCCAGTCTGGGCGATAGAACAAGACTCCACCTCAAAAAAGAAAATCGGGGCCAGGTGCAGTGGCTCACACCTGTAAACCCAGCACTTTGGGGGGCCAAGGTGGGTGGATCACGAGGTCAGGAGATCGAGACCATCCTGGCTAATGCAGTGAAACTCCATCTCTACTAAAAAAATACAAAAACTTAGCTGGGCCTGGTGGTGGGCACCTGTAGTCCCAGCTGCTCAGGAGGCTGAGGCAGGAGAATGGTGTGAACCCAGGAGGTGGAGCTTGCAGTGAGCTGAGATCGTGCCACTGCACTCCAGCCTGGGCAACAGAGCAAGACTCTGTCTCAAAAAAAAAAAAAAAAAAAGAAAAGAAAAGAAAATGGGGTGGTTTATGCAGACATTTCAAGGAAAAGGGTGGCAACTTCCAGGTTGTTAGGTTGTTGCCATGGAAATGGGGGCAGGGATTGCCATAACCATGGTAGACTGACAGGGCACACTGATGGGCATGTCTTACAGAAAGCTGCTTCCACCCCGACCTGTTTTAGCTAGTCTTCAATTTAGTCCAGTGTCCAGGCCCCACCTCTAGAGTTAAATCTCATTTCCTACCTCAGTTTTTCAGAGCTTCCTAGGTTTTGGTGTTCTTGAGTTTCAGGACTACTGGTCAAGTGTTTTGTAGACTGTCTTTTCAATGTGGTTTTGGCTGATTTTTTCTCATGGAGTTGTGGGCTTCTTAACTGGGTTTATGGGTTTTAGGAGGAAAACCACAGAGGTAAAGTGCCCTTCTCCTCATATGATATTAAGAGTGCCTGCTACTAACACAACTTATTACTGTTGATGTGGACCTTGATCTCCTGGCTGAAGTGGTGTTTGTCACATTTCTCTGCTGTAAACCTATTCTTTTTTTTCCCTTTCCATACTCTACCCTAGAGAAGGAAGTCACTGTTTACAGCCCACAACTTACGGGGTGGAGTGTCATCTGCCTCCTTGATGCAGGGAGTATCTACATAAATCATTTGTAACTCTTCTGTGTGGCAGATTCATTTATTCTTCGTTATTTATTTACTTATTCAATCATCTATTTATATCAGTACAGACTCATAGATATTTCCTTTATACTTTGAGTTGTAGTGCAATACTACCTTGTTTATTTCCTTAATCAGATTATCCCAGTTTGGGCCATGAGGAGCTCTCTCAGTTGACGCCTCTGTCCTTTTGGTACACCCTCACTGATTTCTTTTTAGTATTTTCTTACTCTCTGACAGTACAAGATGTTCCAAACTAATCTTGTGTATTTCCTACCCAGTCTTAGAACCAGACATTTCTCCAGGGAGCAGTGGTTTGTTTTAGAGAAGGATATTGAAAACCAAACTCTGGACACTGGATCTTCAGAGGTTTTGGCACACACTAGTGGTCTAGGGAAGAAAACACATTTTTTTTTTCTTTCTCTTGTTAGGCCCCTAGTTGAGATACTCTCCTGAAAACAAAAGTCAGAGTAACAAAAGAAAAACAAACTGAAGTTTATTAATGCATGCTGTACCCATCATGTGGCTTCAGTTCAAAAGTATTTCTCTCTTAAGGCAGTGGCTTAGGAGTTGTGCCTAAATAGTATTTTAACAAAGACCCATAAATCCTATGTTGGAGAGAAATATTTTGGTTTCCTTCAGTGGCATTGTCTAGTTTCAGTTTTAAATGTGTCCTCTGGCTGCCATGGAAAGAATGTATTGGGAGCTGGCCAGAGGGGAAGTCGGGATCCAAGCGAGAAGAATACAGAGGTCATCCAGGCAAGAGGCAATGGCCTTGATGCCACAAGGACACAGGGGCAGGCAAAAGTGAGTCCGAGTAGTGGCAGCATACCTTCCAGATGGCCCCTGCTGCCTGGCCTGCCTCTGACCCTAACACCTCCAATATATCTGTTTTTTATCAATTATCCTGAATTTATTTCTGTTGCTTACAACCAGGAGCTCTATCCTACAGAGTTTAGCAACTCTCACCTTTGACCTCTACAGTGGGCTCCTAGAAGATAGAGTCTGGGTGTGGTTTATTCCACCATCCCCAACTTTTGCACAGAGCCCAGCACAGGGACTGTGCTCAGGAGATGCTTGACGAGCTGGATTTGTGCTGTTCGATGAACAAAACAGTTGGCCGTGCAATGGAGCCCCCTACACAGGGCTACAGGGGGCACCATGGTAACCCACTTAAGGAAATAAACTGTTTGTAAGATATTCCCCCACATTCATTTGCATGGAAACAATTAGTGTGCTAATTAAAATGGAGTCTTATCTGTTCATTAAAGTAGGCCCAGCAGGACCTCCAGTTGGCAAGACTTCGTTGGCAAAAAGTTTTTGAGTTTCTCTGGGTGGTAGAAAAGAAGCCATTTTCATCTCTCAACAAATGCTTAATAATTCAGGTGATGCTGAATCTGGCTGGCCCTCGGTTCCATAGGTTCTCATTAGTGAGGTTGGCAAGCACTTGTCAACACCTCCATGTCCTATCTCAAATGAGTAACAATTTGTAATCCTTCTCCCAGCCTGGCCTGGTTGGAGTTTGTCTGGCTCCATAAAAAAAAGAGTTTGGGCCGGGCGCGGTGGCTCACGCCTGTAATCCCAGCACTTTGAGTGGCCGAGGTGAGTAGATCACCTGAGGTCAGGAGTTTGAGAGCAGCCTGGCCAACATAGTGAAACCCTGTCTCTACTAAAAATAAAAAATTAGCTGGGTGTGGTGGCGCGTGCCTGTAGTCAATACTGGGAAGCCTGAGGCAGGAGAATCGCTTGAACTTGGGAGGCGGAGGTTGCAGTGAGCCGAATTCCCGCCACTGCACTCCAGCCTAGGCGACAGAGTGAGACTCTGTCTCAAAAAAACAAAAGAAAGAAAGAAGAGTTTGTTGCTCAAATTAATAGTATAAACAAGATTTCAGAAGGGAATGTTTAACCTACTTAAGAGAACATACTGTTTTTAAGCAATTAGTACCATTTGCACACAACGAATGAGCTAATTGCAGATAAGCCTTATTTCTCCAGTTAAGGGGGATCCAGCAGGACCAGTGCTTGGCAACATTTTGCCAACAGTTAGTTTGTATCACCACATGTTCTTGAAAGGAATAATGTAGCAATTCACCGAAAGCAGTCCCCTATCTTCAGATATTTGGGTAATTTTCATTAATTCTCACTAGGCCTTAATTTTGGCATCTACAAAGTAGGGGTAATGCCTATCTCATAGGGTTACTCTGAGGAGTTAATGAGTAAGTTTATGTCCATAAATGGGAGCTAGATTCACTATGGCCTTCCCCCAAATTTGATCAAATGAGGAGATAGACTCTAGGCTTAGCTGCGGCTGGGGAGGACCAGGCATCCTGCTGACTGATTTAGCCAACACTGTATTCGTGGAATGAGAAGAGCGTCGCCTTGAACCTGGTGTATTAGTCGGTTTTCACGCTGCTGATAAAGACGTACCCGAGACTGGAAAGAAAAAGAGGTTTAATTGGACTTACAGTTCCACATGGCTGGGGAGGCCTCAGATTCATAGTGGGAGGTGAAAGGCACTTCTTACATGGCAGCAGCAAGAGAAAATGAGGAGGAAAGAAAAGCGGAAATCCCTGATAAACCCATCAGATCTCAAGAGAGTTATTCACTATCATGAGAATAGCACAGGAAAGACACGTCCCCATGATTCAGTTACCTCCCCCTGGGTCCCTCCCACAACATGTGAGAATTCTGGGAGATACATGTTGAGATTTGGGTGGGGACACAGCTAAACCATATTACCTGGGCTCTGCTACCAACTAGCTGGGCAACAGGGAGCCAAACTCCTCTAAATTTCAAGTGTCTTCTGACAAATAATCTGGGTGCATTTGCTTTGTGGTTTTAAGCTTTAAAAAAAAATTTTTTTCTTTGCTTGCTTATATTCTGCTGGAGAGGAAAAATTTTCCCTCTACCCTCTTTGGTTCAGTGACTGGAAGCCTACAAATTGAAGTAACAAAACAGATTCACAAGAGGAATGATACCATTTTTATTAATATTCATGTACCCAGGAGTTCACAGAGAATTGAAACTCAAAGAAGTGGTTAGATTCGGGGACTTACATATGCTTTTAAGAGAGGAAAAAAGGTTGGGGTTCAAGGGATAAGAAGTTATGGGAAGTAACTAGAAAATATATGGGGGAACTAACGGAAGATAAAGGCTATTTGAGTGAAGTCTGTTTACGGCAAACTCATCTGGGTGTCAACTCCCAGTCTTTGATGGTAAGAGTCCTCCTCTCTCCTGGAGCAGGGTGTGAGGGAACCCATTACTCAATGAGAGATTTATGCCCTGCTTTTAGGCAGATGAGGGGAGGTCAGAGAACTCTTCCTTCATCTGTTAATTCTCAGTTATCTTCAACTCAAATAATCCTTAAGCGAAAGTGACAGGTTTTGGAGTGGCATATGCTTTTTTTTTTTTTTTTTTTTTTTTCTTTTGGTAGACATGGGGTCTCACTCTGTTACCCAGGGTTCAGTGCAATCATGGCTCACTGCAGCTTCCAACTCCTGGGCTCAAGTGATCCTCCTGCCTCAGCCTCCCAAGTATCTGGGACTACAGACATGTACTGCCATGCCTGGCTAATTTTAATGTTTTGTAGAGACAGGGTCTTGCTATGTTGCCCAGGCTGGTCTCAAACTCTTGGCCTCAAGCAATCCTCCTGCCTCAGCCTCCCAAAATGCTGGGATTATAGGCATGAACCGCTATGCCCAGCCTTGGAGTGGCATATTCTGATCTCCTTCAATTTCAAGTGGGACTACAACATACATAGCCCAGAGTTTTACTGGGTTGAGGGGGTCTGGCCCAGAGACAGAGTCCCCCAACTGAGTTTCTCCCTTGACTAGGGGGTGGGACCTTGAAGCAATGCCTCTGGGAATCCAAATGGGAAAACACTCTTCTCTCCTTCATTCATTTCACTAATACTCACTGAGCACCCAGCCAGCTTCAGATCCTGTTTCAAGCACAGAACAAATAAATAAATGAAGAAGACCATTTTGGATAGTGATAAATGCTATGAAGACAATAAAACAGGGACACAATAGATAGAGTCTTCAATTGGGGTTCCCGAGAACAGACTCTGAGGAAAGGATTTGAGTGCAAAATAGTTCATGAAGGAGGTGATTCTGATAGAAGCAGGAGGCAGGAGGCAAGGAAATACTGGGTAAAAATGGGCAGTTCCCTGGCAAAGGCCCCAACCTCAAGCTTGAAAACCCACAGCCCTGAATGGGAACAGAAATTTAGTGCCCAAATGTTGCCTTTTGGCCTGCCATGTCCCCCTATCATGTACCCATATAATCCCCAAACCCCAGGTTCCACAAGCAGACAAGCAGATGAACAGAAGAGCAAAGGAACAGAAGAGTGGCACAGAAGAGAAGGAGAAAAGAGAAGGGACATCTGAACATTGAGAGACGTTTGACTGGGGACAGTCAGAGAGGAAATTGATCATAAGATGGCCAAACTCCATGGGAAGATCTTCCCACTTCATCCCCTTTCTAGGTCCCCATCCATCTGGCTGAGAACCACCTCCATCACCCAATAAAATCCCCACATTCACCATCATTCAAGTCCACACGTGACCTGATTCTTCCTGGATGCTGGACAAGGACCCAGGTAGCAAAAGGGCACTGAGCTGGTTAACACTTAAGCCACCTGTGGATGGCAGAGCTAAAAGACCCCTGTAGACTACCCACTGGGGCTTTGAAATTAACAGGCATCCATCCCTAGATGCTAACCTGGGGCCGGAGCCCAAAAGCACTCGCTCTGGTTCCTGCACCTGCCTGTCTGCGTGCTCTCCTTCCCATAAGGGGTTTGTGCATGTGCTTGAACAGACAAGCCTCACCCCTGCCACACATCCTGCAAGGTGGCTCAGGGAACTCTCCCATTTCAATTCCAAGAAACATGGAGAGTGGAGTGTGAAGTAAAACAAGGAATGGAAAAAAAATCAGTAAAGGGTGTGCATGAGACTCAATCCTGTTGGGGAAGTCAGGGAGCCAGTGTAAAGCATACCTAAGTTATCCCACTGGAGAAGAGAGGGGATTGGGGTATTTAATCACCAGCTCCCACCAGTCACTGTCTGAGAGACGTTCTTGGACAAGAGGGGAGGAGGCAGGAATTCCCTGATGCTTCTTCCTGCTGCACGTGGGCACCCAGAGAAAGCCCTCAGGCAGAGTCAAAGGTGTTAAGATCGAGGGATTGTACACAGTGTGGGGTCCCTGCAGAAAGTGTAAGAAAGAGAGGTGCCAGTTTCAGTGGTGTGCAACTGCTAATGTTCCTCTCCACTGGAATTCTTTTTCTCAGGGGTGAAGCAGAAGGGATGAGCCATGAGATAATGTCTGCTTTCTTTTCTCTTTTTCATTTGAAGTAATTTCAAATTTACAGGAGAGTGGCAAGAATAGTCCCAAAACTTTTTCTTCTGAACTTTTTTCTCTATGAGCAGATGGGTGACAGGATGTTTCAACACTCTCAAATTCTTTAGTATTTATTTATTCCCTGCAACTAAGGACATTCTCCCACATAACCGCAATACGACCATCAAAATCTGGAAATTAATATTGATATGTTACAACCATGCAACCTGCCAACCCCAACTATCTCAATAATGTCCTTTGTAGCAAACGAATCCTATCAGGGTCCTACATTGCACGCATCGCCGGAAGTCATTTCAGTCTCCTTCAATCTGGAGAAACTCCACTGACTCCCATGACCTTGACACTTTCAATGATTTCCAGCCAGATATTTTGTAGAACATCCCTCCATTTGGGTTCGCCTAATGTTCCTCCATAATTAGATTCAAGTTTTGCATTTTGGCAGGACTTATCACAAAAGTGCTGCTGTGTTCTTCTCATTGCATCCTGTCAGGTGACGTGCAATTTTGATGTGTCCCATTACTGGTGGCATTGATCACTTGATTGAGGCAGCATCTGCCAGCTTTCTGCATGGAAAGTTACTCTTTTTCCCTATATAATTAACACGTATTTTATGGTGAGGTATTTTGAGACTATGTAAGTAACCTGTGCCTCATCAAACTTTCACCCAATGGTTTTAGTAGCCATTGATATTTCTTGGCAGAAATTAGTTATTAATGTGATGGTTGCCAAATGGTGATTTTCTAATTTTATCATTCCTTCTACACTTATTAGTTGGCCCTCTACAGTAATACCTTTCTCTTCCCCCCATTATCTATTTATCTATGTATATCCATGCAGACTCATGCATTTCTCTTTTATTCAAGGATTATAATCTCCTTTAACATGATTTATGTTGAGGTTCAAATTGTTTCAGATCTGGCCAGCGTGCACCTCTTTAAGCTAGATTCTGTGTAGTTTTGTTCTGTAGGGGAAAAAAGAACCACATAGGAACATGGTTAAAGATGGTGTCTAGGCCAGTCGTGGTGGCTCACGCCTGTAATCCCAGCACTTTCGGAGACTGAGGCGGCCGGATCACTAGGTCAGGAGATCGAGACCATCCTGGCTAACACGGTGAAACCCTGTCTCTACTAAAAATACAAAAATATTAGCCAGGCATTGTGGCGAGTGCCTGTATTCCCACCTACTCAGGAGGCTGAGGTAGGAGAATGGCATGAACTCGGGAGGCGGAGCTTGCAGTGAGCTGAGATCCCATCACTGCACTCCAGCCTGGGCGACAGAGCGAGACTCCATCTCAAAAAAAAAAAAAAAAAAAAAAAAAAAAAAAAAAAACATGAAGTCTGGCTTCCGCCTGATCCCATAGAGAGTTCTGCCGCACACTGCCTGACTCCAGCCAGTTACGGAAGGGATGGCTTCAATCATTCCAGGACATTCCTCCCAAGAAGGTAGCAATTTGCACAGGACCTGGGGGATGGGCAATCTACCATAAAAAGGAAGCCAGGGATCTGGATGTGGCACCAACAGCACCTGCTACATGTCCATTTTCTCTAAGTTTGAATAGAACAAATATTTATATTTGGTTCAACTAAGTTTTTCTCTAAAGGGCCAGATAGTCAACATTCTGGACTTTGAAGGCTATATGCTCTCTCTCACAATTGCTTAACTCTGTCCTTCTAGCACTTAGGCAAGCATGGACAATATGTAAGTGAACGGGTGTTGTGTTTCTATAAAACTTTATTTACAAAGCAGGCAGAGGGCCAGATTTGGCCCATGAGCTATATTTCGCAGGTCCTTGTAGCCTCTTCTGTCAGGTTATAAGTCCAAACAAATTTAGGCACCTTACCATAATCAATCTATGGACACTCCCTCTAAAACACCAAGTTTCACCTGTGCCAGTCCTCCCATTGTTTTTCAAGCCCTAAGTAGAGCCACCAAACAGAGTGGATGAAATCAATTTTCTCCCAGTTTGGGACCTGGAACTGGATTAAGGAGCAAATTGGTCAGTCAAGGGCTCACACCCTCTAAGGACCCTGAACACATTACTGGAATCTTAAGGAGATGGTGAAAATTGAACACAGAAGTTTCAAAAGATGACAACATCACATGCGAAAGAATGAATTTGGATTCCTACCTCATGTTATACACAAACATTCACACAAAATGAATCAAAAACTTAAATGTAAGACTAAAACTATAAAATTCTCATAAGAAAACAAAGGCGTGAATCTTTCTCACCTTGGATTAAGAAATGGTTTCTTGGCCGGGCACGGTGGCTCACGCCTGTATTCCCAGCACTTTGGGAGGCCGAGGCAGGCAGATCACGAGGTCAGGAGAGCAAAACCATCCTGGCTAACACAGTGAAACCCTGTCTCTATTGAAAGTACAAAAAATTAGCCAGGCGTGGTGGTGGGTACCTGTAGTCCCAGCTACTCGGGAGGCTGAGGCAGGAGAATGGCACGAACCCGGGAGGCAGAGCTTGCAGTGAGTGGAGATTGCACCAATGCACCCCAGCCTGGGCGACAGAGAGAGAATCTGTCTTAAAAAAAAAAAAAAAAAAAAAGGAAAGAAAGAAAGAAAGAAATGGTTTCTTAAATATGACACCTAAAACACAAGCAACCAAAGAAAAAATAGATAAACTCAACTTCATCAAAATTTAAAACATCTATGCATCAAGCAACACTGTGATGGTTAATTCTATGTGTCAACATGGCAAGGCTACCATATTCTGTTACTTATGCAAAACACTAGTCTAGATGCTATTGTGAAGGTATTTTGTAGATGTAGTTAACATCTACAATCAGTTGACTTTACGTAAAGGAGATTAAACCTCCATAACATGGGTGAGCCTCAACCAATCATTTGAATGCCTTAAGAACAAAACCTGAGGAATATGAATGAAAAAAGAAATTCTACCTTAAGATAACATCATTAATTCTGTCTGTGTTTCCAGCCTGCTGGCTTGCCTTATGAATCCCATACTTGCCAGTTCCCACAATTCCTTAAAATAAATCTTTTTCTGTTACTTCTATTGTTTCTGTTTCTCTGGAAAACCCTGACTGGTTCAGACACTATCAAGAAAGTAGGTTGGGTGCGGTGGCTCACCGCCTGTAAACTCAGTACTCTGAGAGGCCAAGATGGGCAGATCTCCTGAGATCAGGAGTTCACAACCAGTCACAACATGGTGAAACCCCATCTCTACTAAAAAGACAAAAATTAGCTGGGTGTGGTGGCACACACCTGTAATCTCAGCTACCTGGGAGGCTGAGGTGGAAGAATCACTTGAACCTGGGAGGTGGAGGTTGCAGTGAGCTGAGATTGTGCTACTGCACTCCAGCCTGGGTGACACAGTGAGAACTTGTCTCAGAAAAAAGCAAAAAGAGGCTGGGTGTGGTGACTCACACCTGTAATCCCAGCACTTTGGGAGGCCAAAGCAGGTGGATAACCTGAGGTCAGGAGATTGAGACCACCCTGGCCAACATGGTGCAACCTCGTCTCTACTAAAAATACAAAAATTTGCTGGGCATGGTGGCGTGCACCTGTAGTCGCAGCTACTCAGGAGGCTGAGGCAGGAGAATCACTCGAATCTGGGAGCCGGAGGTTGCAGTGAGCCGAGATCGTGCCACTGCACTCCAGCCTGGTGACAGAGTGAGCCTCTGTCAAAAAAGAAAGAAAGGAAGGAAAGAAAGAGAGAGAGAGAGAGAGAAGGAAGGAAGGAAGGAAGGAAGGAAGGAAGGAAGGAAGGAAGGAAGGAAGGAAGGAAGGAAGGAAGGAAGGAAGGAAGGAAGGGAAGGAAGGAAACGAAGGAAGGAAGGAAGAAAGGGAGAAAGGGAGGGAGGGAGGAAAGAAAGAAAGAGAGAAAGAAAGAGAAAGAAAGAAAGAAAGAAAGAAAGAAAGAAAGAAAGAAAGAAAGAAAGAAAGAAAGAAAGAAAGAAAGAAAGAAAGAAAGAAAGAAAGAAAGGAAGGAAGGAAGGAAGGAAGGAAGGAAGGAAGGAGGGAGGGAGGGAGGGAGGGAGGAAGGAAGGAAGGAAGGAAGGAAGGGAAAGAAAGAAAGAAAGAAAGAAAGAAAGAAAGAAAGAAAGAAAGAAAGAAAGAAAGAAAGAAAGAAAGAAAGAAAGAAAGAAAGAAAGAGAGAGAAAGAAAGGAGGGCAGGAACGAGGGAGGGAGGAAGGAAGGAGAAAGAACCAAGAAACTAAAAAGATAATCAACACAATAATAAGAGAAAATATTTACAAATCATATATCTGATAAGGGTCTACTATCCAGAATATATAACAAATTCCTGTAACTCAATAGTAAAAAAAAAAAATTGAAAAGTGGGCAAACATTTTGAATAGACATATCTGCAAAGAAAATATTCAAATGGCCCATAAACACACAAAAAGATGCTCAGCATCATTAGTCATTAGGGAAATGCAAACCGAAACCATAAGACACTACTTCACATCCCCTGGGGTGGCTACAATTTCAAAATAAAAAATAACAAGTGTAGGCAAGGATGTCGAAAAATCGGAACTCATAAATTTCTGGTGGGGGCATAAAATGCAGTAGCCACTGTGGAAAACAGTTTGAAAGTTCATCAGAAAGTTAAATAGAGTTGCCATATGATCCAGCAATTCCACTCCCAGGTATATACCCAAGAGAATGGAAAACATATGTTCACACAAAAACTTGTGCATGAGTGTTCATAGCAACATTATTCATAACAGCCAAAAAGTGGAAACAGCCCAGATGTCTATCAAGTGATAAATGGATAAACAAAATGTGGCATAGCCATAAAAAGTAACGAAGTACTGATATACACTACAACATGGATAAACCTTGAAAATATTATGCAAAATGTAAGGAGCTACACAAAAGACCACATATTGCATGATTCCATTTATACAAAATGTCCAGAATAGGAAAAATGTATAGATACACAGAGCAGATGAGTGGTTGCCAAGGGCTAGAGAGACGGGGAAATGAAAGGTGACTGCTAATGTGTACAGAGTTTCTTTCTGGGATGATAAAAAATACTCTAGAATTAAATAGTGATGATAGTTGCACAACTCTGTGAATATACACACAAATTTCCTGAATTGTACACTTTAAAATAGTAAATTTGATGGTGTGTTTGTCCGTTTTCACACTGCTATAAAGATACTACTGAGGCTGGATAATTTATAAACAAATGAGGTTTAATTGATTCAGTTCTGCATGGCTGGGGAGACCTCAGGAAATTTACAATCATGATGGAAGGCGAAGGGGAAGCAGGCACGTCTTACGTGGTGGCAGGTGAGAGAGAGAGAGAGAGAGAAGGAGGAAGTGCCACTTCTAAAACCACCAGATCTCATGAGAACTCACTCACTATCATCAGAATGGCATGGGGGAAACCATCCCCGTGATCCAACCACTTCCTACCAGGTCCCTCCCTCAACAAGCAGGGATTATAATTCGGATTACAACTCAAGATGAGATTTGGGTGGGGACACAGAGTCAAACCATATCAGATGGTATGTGAATATCTTAATTTCTAAAAAAGACATGATAGAGGCTTAGTTTAGCCGACAAGCGTTATTAATTGCTTGTTCCAGTAGCTTATGCTGGCCCCAGCAGTAGTAGAATCCACAATTTTTATCTGAATTTATGGCCGTCTGGGATAAAGAGCTCCTTTCCCATAGCCTGTAGCTAGATGTGGCCAAATTCTGGCCTGGAAAAATTGCGCTGGCCTTCCCTCCCTAAGAAGGGAGGAAACCTGCCTTTTTCCAACCTTTCCCTTTCATATTGGCCAGAACATGCCATGATACTTGGTACTCAAGGAACTGTCCTGGACCATGAATTGACATTCAAACACGGTGTTAGCAAGATAGAAGGAATGTTGGTCCCAGATATTGATGAACTGCCATGTTCTGTTCACTACCTACCTTAGACTTCTATTACAGTAGAGAGAAATACACATCTTTTCTATTGAAAGAAGAAAGAAAAGATGACACTGTTTATTTCCCTCATGCATCTGCAATTTGCTCATGCAGCAGCTCATCTGCACTAGTCAGCATCAGCTGGATTGGCTTGAAGGCTGGGGGGCTAGAATCACCTGTGAGTGAACAAGACTGGAAGATGATGGTGACTGTTGGCTGGGATCTTAGCTGGGGCTGCCAGAGAGAACACTTAAATACACCCTGTCTGTGTGACCTGGACTTCCTCACAACATGGTGACTGAGGTTCTTTTGTTGTTGTTGTTTGTTTGTTTTTGAGACAAGATCTGTTGCCCAGGCTGGAGTGCAGTGGTGCAATCACAGCAATCACAGCTCACTGCAGCCTCAACCTCCCTGGGCTCAAGTAATCCGCCCACCTCTGCTTCCCAAGCAGTTGAGACTATAGGTACACAATACCATACCTGACTATTTTGGGGTTTTGGGGGGTTTTTTGTTTCTTTGTTTTTTTGTTTTTTGTTTTCTTTTCTTGGTAGGGGCAGGGTCTCACTACGTGACCCTAACTGTCTCAAACTCCTGAGCTCAAGTGCTTCTCCCATTTTGGCCTCCAAACTTCCTAGGATTACAGGCTTTGAGCCACTGCACCTGGCTAAGTGACTGAGTTTTTAAAGGGAGAGGCAGAAAAATCCCCGGGCAGAAGTTGTATCACCTTTTATGACCTGACTCCAGAAGTCATGCATTTTCACTGCATTCTACTCTTTAGATACAAATCCCTAGGTCTTGGTTGTTAGTGTTGTTCAAATAATCTATGTCTTTACTGATTTTTTGTCTACTTATTTTATCAATTCCTGATATAGGAATAGTATGAGCTTTCATATTGCTGCTATAACAGACTGCCACAAAACTTGCAGCTTAAAACAACATAAATGTATCATCATACAATTCTGTAGGTCAGAATAGTTTGACATGGGTCTTAGTGGGCTAACATCCAGGTGTTGGCAGGACTGCTTTCTTTTCTGGTGGCTCTGGGAAATTACCTGTTGTCTTGCCTCTTCCAGCTTCCAGAAGCTGCCTGCACTCCTTGGTTTGTGGTCCCTTCCACCATCTTCAAAGCCAACAATGGCAGATTGAGTCTATCTCACATTGCATCACTTGACCTCTTCTTCTTCCCTCTTCCTCATTCCACTTTTGAGGATCCCTGGGATTACATGAGGCCAATTCAACCTAGGGTAATTTCCCTATTTTGATGTCAGCTATTAGGTTGGTGCAAAATAATGGCAAAAACAGCCATTACTTTTGCACCAACCTAATAATTATCAATCTTGATTCTAGCTGCAACCTTAATTCTCCCTCACTGTGTAAGGTAACAAATTCACGGGTTCCAGGGAGTAAGACATGATCATCCTTAGGGGACCATTATTCTGCTTACCACAGGAATGTTGAAATCTTCGACCATAATTACATAGTTGTATTTCTTCTTAAAATTCTATTAGTTTTTGCTTCATGAATTTTAAGTCCTATTATCAGTTGCATAAAGATTTAGGACTATTGTATCTTCTTGATGAATTGGTCCCTTTTTCATATTTCTCTCATATTTCTTGTCCGGAAATCTCCTTTGACTGATATTAATATAGCCACTTTGACTTTCTTTTGATTAATGTTAGCATGGTATATCTCTTTCATCCTTCCACTTTGTACTTGTGTCTTTATATTTAAAATAGGTTTTGGCTGGGCATGGTGGCTCATGCCAAAACCTATCACTAACACTAACCTATCCTAGCACTTTGGGGGGCCGAGGCAGGAGGATCACTTGAGCTCCGGAGTTTGAAACCATTCTGGGCAACATAGCGAGACCTCATCTCTACTAAAAATAAAAAAATAGGCTTCTTCACAAGAGATGCCAGCTCACACCAGTCAGAATATCTATTATTAAAAAATCAAAAAATAACAGATATTGGTAAGCCTGTGTAGAAAAGGGAACACATATACACTGTTGGCAGGAAAGTAAATTAGTTCAGCCCCCATGGAAAGCAGTTTAGAGATTTCTCAAAGAACTGAAAATAAAGCTACCATATTCAACCCAGCACTCCCACTACTGGGAACCTACCCAGAGGAAAAGAAATCGTTCTACCAAAAGGCATCAGCACTCATATGTTTATTGCAGCACTATTCTCAATAGCAAAGTCATGGAATCAACCTAGGTGCCCATCGATGGTGGACTAGATAAAGAAAACATGGCACATATACAGAATACTATGCAGCCATGAAAAAGAATAAAATTGTGTCCTTTGCAGCAACCTGGATGTAGCTAGAGGCCATTATCCTAAGTGGATTAATGCAAGAACAGAAAATAGAATACCACATGTTCTCACTTGTAAGGGGGAGCTAAACAGTGGGTACACCCAGGCACAAAGATGGAAAAAATAGACACTGGCAGCTTCAAAAGAAAGAAGGACAGTGGCAAGGATTGAAAAACTACAACTGGGTACTATGTTCACTATTTGGGTGGCGGGTTCAATAGAAGCCCAAGCCCCAGAGTTACACAGGCACCCACTGAATCTAAAATAAAATAAATTTCTTAAAGACAACATTTGATTAGGCCTTGCAACCTTTTTTATTCAAACTGAAAGTCTCTGACTTTTAATCAGTGTCATTAGACCATTTATATTTAAAGTAATTAACAATATGGTTGGGTTTGAATATTCCATCTTGTTGTTTGTTTTCCACTGATTTCATCTGTTATTTCTTCCTTATTTCCTCTTTTCCCACCTTCTTTTGCATTCATGTTTTATTATTTCCTTTTATCTCCATTCTTGGCTTATTAACTATATTTCCTTTTTGGTACTGTTTTGTTTTTCAGAGGTTGCTCTTGAGTTTACAATATACATCTTTAACTTGCTGCTGTTAAAAAACACTACTTCACACATGGGGTAAAAATCATAAACTGTTCTTTTATCCCACTCTCCCATCTTTTGTGCTGGTGTAATCATACATTTTATTTCTGTAGATGTTACAAACTCTAAAATACGTTGTTATTTTTACTTTAGCCAGTAATCTTTTAAAGAGATTTAAAAATTATAAAAATATATATTTTATACTCATCCACATATTTACTATTTCTGGCATTTTTTATTCCTTTGCATAGACCCAGTTTCTATCTGGTGTCATTTTTCTTCTGCCTGAAGAAACTACTTTTACATATCTTATAGTTCAAGTCTACTGGTGATTAATTCTCTAAGATTTTGTTTGTCTGAAAAAAATTATTTTGCCTTCATTTAAAAAATTGTAGGTATGATTATAAATTGACAGATTTTTTTATTTCATTTTTTTAAAATGTCACCTTAATAGTCTTCCGGATTACATAGTTTCTTATGAGAAGTCGGCTTTCATTCTGATCTTTCTTATAAGTAATGTGTCCTCTTTCTCTGGTTGCTGTTAATATTTTCTCTTCATCACTGGTTTTTAGTGATTATATTATCCTGTGACATAGCTTGGGTTTTCTTCTTGTTTATACTTTTGGAGGCAGTTCATTGAGCTTTGGATCTGTGGATTTAGTTTTCATCAAATTTGAAAGGTAGTTCACACCTGTAATCTCAGTACTTTTTGAGGCCCAAGTGGGCGGATCACTGGAGCCCAAGAGTTCAAGATTAGCCTGGGCAACATAGTGATACCCCATCTCCACAAAAACTTAAAAAATTATCTGGGTGTGGTAGCACACCCCTGTGGTCCCAGCTACTCGGGAGGCTGAGGCGGGAGGATCGCTTGAGGTGGGAGGCAGAGGTTGCAGTGAGCCAAGATTGTGCCACTGCACTCCAGCCTGGGTGACAGAATGAGACTCTGTCTCAAAGAAACAAAAGCAAACCCAAATCGTGGCTTCCCCAACCTTGGGGAACCTTCCCCGAATCTCGACTTCTGGACTTACCAGCTTCATGACTTCAGATGCATTATCTCTGTTTCCGAGCCTTAGAGATTAGCCTCAGACGTAATAATAGCCCACTTCATAAGGCTGCTGTGAGATAAAATGAGGTAGAACATGCGAAGAACTTTGCACAATGCCTGGCACATCAATAACCTTGATGAATATTAGCTGATGTAGAAAGAGGAATGGCTGGTCCCTACTGGCCACCAGCCTGCAAGTCTTATTGCTGATGTGCAGAAGAGAGTCGATTGCAGGTTGGATCTCCGCTGGGCCTTCTCCCTTCAGCCTATCTCAGCACAGTTTATATAACCAGACCAGCAAATTCAGGTTTCTCATTAGCACCTAGCACATGAGTTTGTTTCTACATGGATTCCCGACATAGAACACTATCTGACTGAATAAAGAAAGGAAAGCTCATCTGGCTGATTCGTTTGTTGACTGTTTTTACACAAGTAACTCTTGCAAACAAGGGAAAGCAGGAATCTCTATTTAAACTGACTTCTGTATAGTACGGCCAGCAAGGATGCTGGCCAAATTTTCTAGGCTGGAAATAAAAAAGAAATATTTTTTTTCTTGTCTGTAGGAACCAATCTACCTTCAGGCCTGCGTATTTCATAAGGGTCACTGCTAGATTCCATATTTTGTTGATTTGGGGGAGTCTGGGGCACCATTCCAAATCTTTTTCTAAATGTTGTTAGCATTATTGTCCATGTAAATGAAGGTTTATTTTATGGTTTCTGCTAAGATGACCATTTCAGATGTCAACCGTCCCTCGTCATGCACTGGTCCCCCTTTCATCACTAAAAGACTGACAAGCCACAGGAAGGCAGATGGTCCTGGGTACTGGTGGGCTCACAATTCCCAGCAAAAAAAAAAAAAAAAAAAAAAGCAGAATGTTTGTGGTCAGTTTCCCCTGGTGGTCTTGGTCACACTAAGACTAAGAAAGAGTTTTGTGGCCAGGCACGGTGGTTCACACCTATAATCCCAGCACTTTGGGAGTCCGAGGCGAGCAGATCACAAGGTCAGGAGATCGAGACCATCCTGGCTAACACAGTGAAACCCCATCTCTACTAAAAATACAAAATATTAGCCGGGTGTGGTGGCGAGCCCCTGTCGTCCCAGTTACTTGGGAGGCTGAGGCAGGAGAATGGCGTGAACCCAGGAGGCGGAGCTTGCAGTGAGCTGAGATCACACCACTGCACTCCAGCCTGGGCAACAGAGTAAGACTCTGTCTCAAAAAAAAAAAAAAAAAAAGAGAAAGAGTTTTGAAAATTGAAGACAGAGGAGTGAAAAGCAACTATTGTTAACCCTCCCATTAACTGGGCCATGTTACAATGGAGGAGGAAGGGATCGCTTTGCATATAAGACACCTCTGCCCTTTCTTTGGTCAGCTGCTCACCTGGCCACTTTGGGGCTGGGACTAGAAACATCTTGTGACCAAGGCATGGCAGCAGGAAAAGCCCACCTGCTCAGAGGAAGTAGTATCAGGTCATCTAGGAAACAATGGCACACTCATTTCTGTATATGCTGTGCCATGTTTTTGTCTCTTAAAAGGCCACATACCTCCCCACTTTGTAGAGAATTTAGCAAGCAAGATCCT
Organism: Chlorocebus sabaeus; assembly: GCF_047675955.1. Lineage (NCBI taxonomy): Eukaryota > Metazoa > Chordata > Mammalia > Primates > Cercopithecidae > Chlorocebus > Chlorocebus sabaeus. The sequence goes on along the minus strand of NC_132923.1, from coordinate 118,527,203 downwards.
CCTCAAATTCATAGTCGCCAATGACATTTAGCCTGACTCCTGGGCTCGGAGTTCAGCTTGAGTGTTGGATTTAAGAACATAGAAACAGTTTGTTTGTTCTCTTAAGCAGATCGACTCTCATTCCCCCACCTTTGGTGCATGTCGTTGGTGCATAAATGATGCTAATTTAATCCCACATACATTGCCTAAGACTTAGCCTCCAACTGCTACGACTGGGTGGGCAGTGTGTGTGTGTGTGTGTGTGTGTGTGTGTGTGTGTGTGTGTGTGTATTGGGAGGTGAGGTACAGGGATAATAAACAAAACACAGTGACTGTTTGCCTGCCCTTAAACACTCACCCCTGGAGACCATCCAGCAGATGCTTTTAGGATGCTCAAGGCTGAGACAGCTAACAAATTGACCCCATATTCTCCCTGTCACCCCCAGAGATTCACACTGCTGGGTTCCCTAGAGTGCTTACTGCCATCTTGTGGGAGCACAGGAAGCATGGAGGAAAAAGGACACATAGTTTGGGGGTCAGTTGGAGATGTCGTCCACACCCTCTGCCTCCCCCTACCACTTTCCTGTGGCACCAGGGTAACCGACACATCACCCACAATCCCCGCAGGTATAGGAAGCCAGGCAGCCGGAAGGTCAATGCTAATGAAAGATGCTGTCTGGAAAACAAGTGCCAAACCAAGCTAGCATAATTAGCTGTATTTATGGTCCTCGAGGTTTGGCAAGTAAGGATGGGGTGGGAGGAGAATTGGGGATGGGGGTGTCTTCTTCCAAAGCCTCTGAATAAAGAGAGCAATTTGGATGGCTTCCAGTTAGCGATAGCAACTTTCCGAGTGGCTATCTAATTAGTGCCTGCCCCAGCTTCTGAAGACGGCTGCACACAGCAAATAAAACAGGGATGCTTGGCTTCCCCTTAGCTCCAGCCCATGGACTTTCAGGATGTTGACAGCTTCAGATTCAGCATTCATTACCACTATTCCAATGCATGGGGGCGTTTTTCCAAAAAAAAAAAAAAAAAAAAAAAAAATGTGTCATTTGCGTCATTGGTGTTTGGAGTGCAGCTTGATAATGTTGTTGACTTCCCAAATACCCCAAAGTCATGTCAGAGGAGACATTAGTTCTCTGACGTTGATGGGGAAAAGAGAAACATGGATGCAACAACAAACATCCTTTTTATCTGGTTTTAAATTTTCCAACAAGTCAAAGTTTCTTCTGTATGATCTTGAGCAAGTGGATGATCCAAGACTATTCTCAGTTTCCTCATCTGTAAAAGAGGGTTGATAATCAGCACAACCTGAAAGATTGCTGTGCAAGGCTATGACAAGGGTATAGTTTGGTAGATGTTCAGGAAATGGTCCGTGACGATGATGACAATAACAACAATAACAGTGATGATGACAATTATCATGATGGGATGGTGACGATGATGGGGTAGGTGAAAACAACAGTGACAATACTTGCTTCCCCTCAGTGGTCTTGTTTCCCAGAACAAGAGGTTATAAAAGAGGGATCATTGGTGGATGAGCTCATGCACTGCTCCTCATTGTATGATGAGGCAAAACAAGGGCAATTGCCATATGGAGAGAGTACTTGACCGTTTTCGAAGTGCCTTCACACATGCTCTCATTTGCAGCATTCCACTCTTCCGTGAGGAAGTTAATATGACCACCCTTAGTTTACAGATGAAAAAAAAAAAGTGAGACTCAGAAAATTAAGGCCCTTGCCCAAGGTTCCATCAGTGGTAAGTAAAATAGCTAGGTCTTAAACTTGAACCTTGAGACTTCAAATCTGATGTTCTTCCTGTGGCACAAATAGTGCCTCCTGTTAGATGCGTCACAGCTTCAGTAGCCACGGCAGCTCCAGCCCTGCCTGAGCGATGCTAGCATCTCCCCGAGGAGACTGTTGCAGTCGGCCAGCCAACTTCTCCGCGGTAACCATGTGCCGCCAAAAGGCCAAGGTCAAAAATGCGGACATGTTGGAAGAGATGCAACAGGACTCGGTGGAGTGAGCTACTCAGGAGCTGGAGAAATATAACATAGAGAAGGACATTGCGGCTCAAATTGAGAAGGAATTTGACAAAAAGTAAAATCCCACCTGGCATTGCATCGTGGGGAGGAAATTTGGTAGTTACCTGACATACGAAATCAAACACTTCATCTACTTCTACCTGGGCCAAGTGGCCATTCTTCTGTTCAAATCTGGTTAAAAGCATGGCCGGGCATAGTGGTTCAGCCTGTAACTCCAGCAGGCGGGTGAATCACCTGAGGTTAGGAGTTCGAGACCAGCCTGACCAACGTGGTGAAACCCTGTCTCTACTAAAAAATACAAAAATTAGCTGGGCGTGGTGGCACCTGCCTGTAATCCCAGCTACTCGGGAGGCTGAGGCAGGAGAATTGCTTGAACCCAGGAGATGGAGGGTGCAGTGAGCCGAGATGGCACCACTGTACTCCAGCCTGGGCGACAGAGCAAGACTCCATCTCAAAAATATAAAAATAAATAAATAAATCAGTAAATCTGTTGCAGATGTGGGGGAAAAAAAAAAGCAAATAGTGCCTCCCAAGCATTTCAGGGAGAGAAGTTTAGGACATTGGTTAAAGTGGCTCCAGCATATGGACTCTGTAATAAAGAAATTCAAGAGACAGATATTTGAGACAGAAAGAAAGTGGACCTCAATGGCCAATGACCCATAACACTCACTGCTTCTGCTGATGGGAGAGATGGGAAGTTGATAGGAACCCAGTAAAAAGCCAAAATTCCAAAACACACTAAAAGAAGTTATTTTTGTTATCTATGCATAACAAATCCTCCCAAAATTTAGTGGTTCAAAACAACCACCATTTAATCTTCTCTCACATTTCTGGAAATTGGGAAATCACAGGTGGGCTGCTGTCCTCTGGGGCCTATTCTGAGTGGAATCATATGAGCTGGCTCACTTATAGGCGATGCTGTCGATCAGCTGAGATCTCTGCTGGTGCACCTTGGCTCCCCTCCACATGGCCCTCCATGTGGCTCGGGCTTCTCACAGCTGGACAACTGCATTCTAAAAGGGAGTGTCTCAAGAGTAAACTTTACAAAAGGAAGTATCTTCATCCATTTTGTGTTGCTATAAAGGAATATCTGAGGCTGGGTAGTTTACAAAGAAAAGAGGTTTATTTGGCTTATGGTTCTGCTGGCTGGAAGGTTCAAGACTGGACATCTAGTGAGGGCCTCAGGCTGCTTCCACTCATGGCGAGAGGGGAAGGGAACCAGCATGTGCAGAGTTCACCTGGTGAAAGAGGAATCAAGAGGAGGGTAAGTGCCAGGCTCTTTATAACAACCAGTTCTTGTGGGAACTAATAGAGTGAAAGTCACCCCAGCTCCACCATGGACTATCAAATTTCAACATGAAACAAACTGTATCTAAACTGTAGCAGGGAGGAAAGAGAAGCTGGCAGTTCTCTTAAGACCGAGCCTCAGAAGTCCCAGAACATCACATCTACTAGGTTCTGGTGACTCAAAGCAGTCACAGACCAACCCACATTCAAAGAAAAGGCATAAACTCCACTTCTCGATGTGAGAAGAGGCATGTTCACACAGGGAGGGGAGAAATTGACGGTGGTTGTCTTTGAAGATAAGGTACTCAGAAGCTGAGTTCTATCACTTTCAAGCAGGAATTATACTGAACTTGGGTTTATGTAGTATTATCTAGAGTAATGAAATAATAATCACTACAACTTTTTTTTTTATTTTCTTGAAATGGAGTCTTGCTCTGTCACCCAGCCTGGAGTGCAGTGGCGCAATCTTGGCTCACTGCAAGCTCCTTCTCCTGGGTTCACGCCATTCTCCTGCCTCAGGCTCCCACGTAGCTGGGACTACAGGTGCCCACCACTACGCCCGGCTAATTTTTTGTATTTTTAGTAGAGGCAAGGTTTCACCATGTTAGCCAGGATGGTCTCGATCTCCTGACCTGGTGATCTGCCCGCCTCAGCCTCCCAAAGTGCTGGGATTACAGGCATGAGCCACCACGCCCAGCCTAATCACTACAACTTTTTGAGTCAATGCTACACACCAAGTGCCATCTCAACTCTCACCACAGGTAGGAATTATGGATATTAAGTGACTCATGCAAGCATCACACCCAGACACACATTCAAAAGAAGAAAAGGAGTCATCTCTTGCCTGGATGTCCTTTCTAGAAGATAGACAATGTTTCCTGGCTATGCCCTGCTCTCTTCCCACCACAGATTTCCCCTTAATCCTTCTTCACTAAAGATTGAATTGCATGTCCATTCCTAAGCTAGTTGCCAGCAAGGTTATGCATGGTATAAGCAGGTGCTTCCCCACACAATAAATAATATTTTTGCACCTCTCTGAAAGTGACCCTCCTAGGGGTTCTGATCATCCCTCTGCACATTCAGCTATTTTGAGGGCCTAAGGGGATGATCCCTCAGCTTAGATAATCACTTGAGTGGCAGTGAAGAAATGGGTGCTGGGGAATCAACCACAAAGACCATTCTGGCTGGAAAGCAGCAAAACCAGAACCAAAGGCCCACCTCTTTCCATTCCAAAGACCAAGTTCTTTCCATTACTCTCTAAAAATCCAAGAACAGAAATGTGATGAAAAAGGAAGTTCTAGTTTCCTCCTTTTGCTCTCTATGCTGATGACTTGGATATCCACACCAGGCTGGAGTAGGGGGCATTCCCTGTGCTTTTGTCTCCAAAGCTCTTCTTCACCATGATGAGTAATTGAGAGCAGCAATCACAGAACATCAGCCCAGGAGGTAGAAGAAATTGCTCTCCTGGCCAGGCGCAATGGCTCACGCCTGTAATCCTAACACTTTGGGAGCTCGAGGTGGATGGATCATGAGGTCAGGAGATCAAGACCATCCTGGCAAACATGGTGAAACCCCATCTCTACTAAAAATACAAAAAGCTGGGTGTGGTGGCACGTACCTATAATCCCAGCTACTAGGGAGGCTGAGGCATGAGAATCATTTGAACCCAGGAGGCGGAGATTGCAGTAAGCCGAGATCATGCCACTGCACTCCAGCCTGGCAACAGAGTGAGACTCTGTCTCAAAAAATAATACTAATACTAGTGCTAATAATAATTGCTCTCCTGCAGGCCAGGGCTTTGAGCATGCCCAGACTGCACCAAGGCAGGTGATGTCTGATGGACACATGGAACTCTGAATCCCCCTGCCCAGCCACCAGAATCTGGTCTATCCACGGATTTTCTTGGAAGTATCTGGGCAATGGTATGTATGTTATATAAGAACCTACCTTCATCAGAACAAACCCAGATCTCCCAATTTGAGCTCTTGTGAGGGAAACCTCAGATTTGAGCAAAGGCAGTGGATAACAAAACAGGCCAACTCTGCGGGCTGTAACATCCAAGCTGACCTCTTCACTAACATATCTGGCACCCTGTACCTCTCCACATGATCTCCCTCTCCAGGAGGATAGTTGCACTTCTTATATGGCTGCTCAGGGCTCGCAAGAGCACAAAAGCAGAAGCCTCCTGGACTTCACTTCTTCTGCATTCCACTAGCTAAAGCAAGTCGGTAGGCCAGCCCTGATCCAACATGGATGAAATTACACAAGGAAATAAATACAGGGAGGTGTGGTTCACGGCAGCCGCCCAAGCAAATAGTAAGAACTCCCAACTGCTCAAGCTGGCACATTGAATCCAGATTCTCTGGAAAATCCCCCCAAAGAATCAATCAAGGATTAATTCAGAAATGTTATGTAAAATTATGTTTTTCCATTCCTGGTCTAACACCTTCTGAGTCTACGACCAACTATCTCCCCATTTTCTGCTAACAAGAATTTCCAAAAAAAAAAAAAAAATCACTAGGTGCATACAATGCTTGAGTCTAACGTTAAGCATAGCTCTAGAGATAGACTAGATGCAGTGGAGGTGGTCAGGAGGAAACATGGCTTCCTCTTGCAAAGTGGTCATCCCAGAATTTTCAAACAAGGCAAGATTCGCTGACATGGGAGGCTCTGTGAACTGGGGATTGCTTCAGGCATTAAAAGTCTCTCCAAAAATCTAAATTTTAGAACTGAGTCCCACTCTTTTAATGCATGTGCTAGCTGTCACTCAAGAGACCTATAAGGCTATGAATTCAACTTATATTGTAGTTCAGCAAACTGTAGGTTCAAGCAATGCAACTAATTTTCAACTATGCTATATCTATGTCTAACAGAGATGAGAAATTACATTTAGAGCAGCCATAGAAGTTTACTGGTTCCCTTAAGTGGCCTAGAGTCATGAATACAGAATGCTGAGTTTATTGTTTCCTTCCTTTAAACTCTACAGTATAGTTAGAAGTAGTTAACATATCCCACTGTGCTTATATTAGGAGCACTTCAAAAAGTCCCATCCCCAGGGAAGTGTCACAATTTTACCTAACTGGCAGCTCCCTGAAAAAGCCATATTTTCAAATCTTCTCATTATTTAACCTGAGACAGAGTTAGATAACTGGAAAAAGCCATATCCCAGGGAATTTGTCAAAAAAAAAATTGGTGGAAATTATTTAACATCACAGACCAGTTGGAAGAAATAAGAAGCTGATCAAAAACTTAACGTTTGGGAAATGAGATGCTCATATGGAACTTTGAAAACCTCCAACATATTCCTGGGAATCTGGAATGCCACAAACATATGCATGGCTGTGCACGTGCCCAGAAAACACCAAGTAAGGTCTTAATCTCTCACCTCTGGATGACGTGTGACCCTACACAAGCAGGAAGTGAGAGTAAAGCAGAGTTGTAAACTGACAGAACATTGAAGGTGCACACAGAGCCCCTTGACAAAGGGCAGAAGTCCTATTGGTTCAAGACATTTAAGGGACTCTGTCCAATCATTAGCTTGACACTAGGCTAAACAGGAAGATATTTTAGCAGCCACACATGACAAGGAATATAGACTTTATACAGTTAGTCCAGAAATGTCACTAAACAAACATACAGGGGAATAGAAACATCAACAGCCACAAACCCTGGGGAAGTAATCCAATTTCTAGAGTAGCCACATTATATTATTAAAAATGTCCAGTTTTCAACAACAAAAAAATTAAGACACACAAAGAAACAGCAAACTATGGCTCATACACAGAGACATAGGCAACCAAACTGTCTTTAAAGAAACCTAAATGTTGAACTTACTAGGAATAGCCTTTAAATCTACCTTATCAATTAAATATATTCAAAGAATTAAACAAAATTATGTTTGAAGAATTTAAGGAAAGTGTGAGAACAATGTCTTATGAAATAGAAAATACCAAAAAAGAGATAGGAATTATAAGATGAACAAAATAGAAATTTTGAAGTTGAAAATTAAAACAGAAAGGAAGAATTTACTAGAAGAGCCCAGTAACAGATTTGGATTATCCTTTCTGTGGAACAGAAAGTAAAATGAATAACAATAAATAAACAGAGTCTCAGAGACCTATGAGACATAATCAACTATACCAACATATGAATAGTGAGTCTCAGCAAGAGAGGAGACAATAAACAGCAGAAACAAATTTGAAGAAATAATGGCAGAAAATGTCCCAAATATAATTTTTTTAACCATGGTAATCTGTGCATTTGGAAGCTCAGTGAACCCAAGGAGGATAAATCCAAAGAGATCCACACCTAGACAAATACAGTCAAAACAGATAGACAGCCAGGTGCAGAGGCTCACACCTATAATCCCAGCACTTTGGGAGGCTAAGGCAGATGGATCACGAGGTCAGGAGATGGATTACCTGAGGTCAGGAGTTCAAGACCAGCCTGGCCAACATGGTGAAACCCCGTGTCTACTAAAAATACAAAAATTAGCCAGATGTGGTGGCATGCACCTGTAGTCCCAGCTACTCAGGAAGCTAAGGCCAGAGAATTACTCGAACCTGGGAGGCAGAGGTTGCAGTGAGCCGAGATCATGCCAGTGGATCCAGCCTGGGCAACAAAGCGAGACTCCATCAAAAAGAAAAAAAAAAAAAAGAGAGAAAGAGAGAGACAAAGAGAGAATCTTGAAAGTAGCAAGAGAGAAGAAGCAACTCATCACATACAAGGCATTAAGGGATTATCAATAAGATTAACAGCTGATTTCTCATCAGAAATCATGGATGCCAGAAGACAGTGGGATGGCATATTGAAAATAATGACAAAAAAAACCTGTCAACCAATAATTCTATATCCAGAAAAACTATCCTTTAAAAATGAAGAAGAAATTAAGCCATTTCCAGATAAATTAAAACAGAATTTGCTGCTAGAAGACCAAAACAATGTTAAATGAGGTCCTTCAGGCTGAAATGAGAGGACACTGAACAGGTAATTCAAATCCACAGAAAGAAACAAGTAGAACTGGTAAAAGTAACTGTGTAAGTAAATATACAATATACTATAAATGTGTTTCTTATAAATCTCTGCTTCTCTTACCTGATTTAAAAGTTAACTATATGTAGCAATGTTTTTAAAAACTATGTTAAAGTTACTATAATACATAAGGATGTAATTTATATGACAACAATAACACAAAAGAGAAGGAAGGTAGTATTGGTTGGTGCAAAAGTAATTGCCATTTTTGCCATTACCTTTCATGGGAAAAAAACTCCATTATTTTTGCATCAACCTACATAGAACTATATCAGAGCAATGTTTGGTATTCAGTTATGCATTGCGTAACAATGGGGAACTTTTTGAGAAATACGTCTTTAGGTGATTTAATCATTGTGCAAACATCGTAGAGTGTACTTACATAAACCTACAGAGTGTAGCTTACTACAACCTAGGCTGTATGATGTAGCCTATTACTCCTAGGCTACAAACCTGTATAGCGTGTTACTACACTGAATACTGTAGACAGTTGTAACACAATGATAAGTATTTGTGTATCCAAGTATAGAAAAGTTTCAATAAAAATATAATCCAAAAGATTTTTTTAAAGGTATACTTGTAGAGGGCACTTATAATGAATGGGAGTTTGCAAGACTGAAAGTTTCTCTGGGTGACTTAATGAATGAGTAGTGAGTGAATGTGAAGGCCAAGAACATAACCATATACTACTGTAGACTTTATAAACACTACACATTTAGGCTACACTAAATTTATTTTTTAAATTTCTTTCTTCAATAATAAACTAACCTTAGCTTACTGTAACTTTTTTATTTTATAAATTGTAAATTATTTTAGCTTTTTGACTCTTGTAAACCAAATGCAAACACATCGTACAGATGCATAAAAATTTTTTATATCCTTATTCTATAAGCTTATTTCTGTTTTTTACTTTTTTTTTTTTTTTTACTTTTTAAACTTTTTTTTGTGAAAAATGAAGACAAACACACTCTTAACCTAAGCCTACAATGGGTCAGGATCATCAATATCACTGTCTTCCACCTCTACATCTTGTCTCACTGGAAGGTCTTCAATAGCATACAAGGAACTGTCATCTCTTATGATAATAATGTCTTCTTCAGGAATATCTCCTGAATGATCTGCCTGGGGTTGTTTAGCAGTTAATTTTTTTTTAGTAAATAGAAAGAGTACACTCTAAAATAATCATAAAATGTATAGTATAGTAATATATAAACTAGTAACATAGTCATTTATTATCATTATGAAGCATTACATGCTACACATAATTGTATGTGATATACTTGCATATGACTGGCAGCACAGTCATATACCAGCATCACCACAAATATGTAAGTAATGCATTGTGATATGACCTTACAATGGCTATGACATCACTAGGCAATAGAAATTTTTCAGCCCTATTATAATCTTATGGGACCACATCATATATGAGGTCCATCATTGACCAAAATGTTATGCAGTTCATGACTGTATTGTCTAAGTTGGTATTAACCCAAACTAGATTGTTTTAATTTAAGATGGTACTTGTAACATCCAGAGGAACTAATGAGAAAATAACTAAAAAATAACGTGAAAGGAATGAAAATGGTGTGCTAGAAAATATTTGCTTGATACAAAAGAAGGCATTAATGGAGAAATAGAGAAACAAAAAGATGTAAGACATATAGAAAACAAATAGTAAGATGGCAGATGTAAATCCTATGTTATCATCAGTTACATTAGGCACAGATAGATTAAACACTCCAATCAAAAGGCAGATATTGGCCAAATGACTTTTTAAAAATGATTCAACTCTATGCTGTCTGCAAGAGACTCATTTTAGATTCAAAGACACAAATAAAATTACAAAAACAATTCCACTTGCAATAACACCAGAAAGAATAAAACGCTTAGAAATAAATTAAACAAAAGAAACTGCAAGACATGTACACTGAAAGCTATGAACCATAGTTGAAATGAATTAAAGACCTAAATCAATGGAAAAGCATCTCATGTTCATGGATTGAAATACTTAATATTGTTAAATTGGCAATACTCTCCAAACTCATCGACAAAATCAAAACAATTCCTATTCCAATCCCAGCTGCCTTTTTCGCAGAAATTGACAAGCTGGTCCTACAATTCATATGAAAATACAAGAGATCCCAAATAGCCAAAACAACCTTGATAAAGAAGAATAAAGTTGAGGGACTCAGCTTTCCCAATTTCAATGCTTACTACAAAGCTACAGTAATCAAGACAGACATATAAAAACAGACACATCAATCAATGGAATAGAATTCAGAGTTCAGAAATAAACATCTATAGTCAATTGAGTTTTGAAAAGGAAGACAAGATAATTCAATTGGGAATATTAGTCTTTTCAACATATGGTGCTTAATAGTCACATGTAAAAAAATGAATTTGGATTCCACCATACAAAAAAATTAACTCAAAAGTGGTCAAAGGCCTAAATGTAAAATCTAAAACTATGAAACACTTAGAAAAAAATAAGTGTAATTAGGCAATGGTTTACTTATATGCATATCATATCTAAAGCACAGAAAAAAATACATAAACTCAACTTCATCAAAATTAAAACTTTTATGCATCAAAGGGCAGCATCAAAAAAATGAAAAGACAATCTGCAGAATAGGAGAACAGACATATAAAGAACTCTTACTACTCAACAGTGAAAAGACAAATGACCAGATTTCTTAATGAAAAAAGATTTGCATAGATGTTTCTCTAACGGAGATATACAATTGGCCAATAAGCACATAAAAAGATGCTCAGCATCAGAGTCATAAGGGAAATGCAAATCAAAATTTAAAAATTACCATGTCACACGGCCAACAGGATGGATATAATTTTTTAAAAGCCGGTAACAAGGATTGGCATGAATGTGGAGAAGTTAGAAAGCTTATACACTGCTGGTGGGAATGTGAAATGGTGCAGTTACTTTGCAAATCAACTTAGCAGTTCTTAAAAAGTTAACATAGAGTGACCGTATGACTCAGATTTCCACTCCAGGCGTATACCTAAGAGAACTGAAAAGATCTATTCACACAAAAACTTATACACAAATTCTCATACTTTACTCTCATACAGTACTTACAGTAGTTAAGTGGGAACATCTCCAAATGTCCCTCAACACGGATAAGCAAAATGTGATATATCCATATGATGGAATATTATTTGTCCATAAAAAAGAATAAAATACTGATACATACTACAATATAAATGAAATTTGAACACATTATAAGTGAAAGAAGCCAGTCACAAAAGAGCACATATGTTATATAATTTCATTTATATGAAATATCCAGAATAGGTAAGTCCATAAAGAGAGAAAGTAGATTAGTGGTTACCAGGGGTTGGAGAGGAGGAATGTCGGGGGTCTCCTTTTAGGTTAATAAAAAATGTCCTAAGATTAGATAGTGGTGATGGTTGCACAACTCTGTGAATATACTAAAAGCCACTGAATTATACATTTTAAAATAGTGGATTTGGTGGTATGTGAGTTTTATCTCAATAAGCTGTTATTAAAAAAAAAAAAAAAGTAAACTAAAATGGAGGAAACTTCCTTAACTCGTAGTGTATTTGCCAAAGACCTAAAACAAACATTATATGAAATGGTACAACTGTAAACATATTATAATTAAAGTCAGAAATAAAATAAGTGTTCCTGCTACACCTTTTTTATTCTTTATTTTATTTTATTTTACTTTAAGTTATGGAATACATGTGCAGAACATGCAGGTTTGTTACATAGGCATACATGTGCCTTGGTGGTTTGCTGCTACACCTTTTTATGCAGCATGGTACTAAAGACCCCAGTTAGCAACATAAAGCAAGAAAATGTCATGTAAGGAATTTTTTTAAAAAGAAATCATTGTTGGTTTATCTGAAGATCATTTGTATGGAAAATCTCAGATATTCTGTAGACAATTACAACTAGCAAGGTAAGATAGTCAGCTTCATTTCTGGATACAAGCTCAATCGTGTTCCTATAAGCCCACAATAATCAATTAGAATATATAACTGAGAGAAAGTTCCCAATCATAAAAGCAAGAAAAACTGTAAGTTACTTGGAAATAAATCCAATGAAAGATATGAAAGACCTTTATAGAGAAAATTATGAAAAGTTACTGAAGGACATAGAAGACCTGAAAAAAAAATGGAGAAATATAACACATTCATGCATGGGAAGACTCAATATTATACAGATGTCAGTTCTCCCCCAAATTAATCTATAAATTCATTGCAATTCCAATCCAAATCCCAATGGAGCTTTTCATAGAGCTTGACAAACTGATTCTAACATTAATCTGAAGTACTTGAGAACAAAGAAGAGTCAAGACAAAAGAATAAGGAGAAAGAACTTTCCCAGCTAGACATAAAGATGAACTATAAGGCATGTGAGATTAAAATAATGAAGGTGGTATGCAGAATAGACAAATCTATCAGTGGAACAGACTAGAGAGCTCTATGTATTTATGAGGACTTGGTGTATGTTGGAGGTGGCTTTATGTATCATCAAGAAAAGAATGATTATTCAATAAACAGTGTCAGACAACTAGCTACCTCTATGAGGGACATTTTTTATTTCAATCTTTTTGGGGTACAGGTGGGGTTTTGGTTACATAGATAAGTTCTTTAGTGGCAATTTCTGAGGTTTTGATGCACCCGTCAGCCAAGCAGTGTACCCAATATGTAGTCTTCTATCCCTCACCCTGCTCCCACCCTACCCCCTCAAAGCTCCAAAGCTCATTGTATCACTCTTATGCCTTTGCATCCTCATAGCTTAGCTCCCACTTACAAGTGAGAACATACAATGTTTGGTTTTCCATTCCTGAGTTACATCACTTGGAATAATGGCCTCCAGCCTCATCCAAGTTGTTGTAAAAGACATTGTTTCATTCCTTTTTATGGCTGAGTAGTATTCCATGGCATATATACACCACATCTTCTTTATCCACTCATTGGCTAATGTGCACTTAGGTTGGTTCCAAATCTTTGCAATTGCGAATTGTGCTGCTATAAACATGGGTGTGCATTTGTCTTTTTTCATATAACGACTTCTTTTCCTTTGAGTAGATACCTAGTAGGGGATTGCTGGATCAAACAGTAGTTCTACTTTTAGTTCTTTATGGAATCTGTATGAGGGACATTTTTAACTGGATCTCCACCTCATACCACACATAAAAATAAATTCCAGATAAATCAAACAAAACTTTAAAACTATTATAAGGAAATGTAGTTGAGTATCTTTCTGATATGGAGTTTGGGAAAGATTTCCTAAACAAATAGCAAGATACTCATTATAATGGAAAACCCTGTCCATTTGACTACATCAAATACTAAAATTTCTGTATGCTAAAACCATTATAAAACAAAGTAAAAGTACAATACATTTGAAAAAGATAGTTGCAACAGTATAGAAATAGTACTCAGAATACACAGTACAGTACTTCTGTAACTCAAAAATAAAATGACAAATGGTTGGGTGCAGTGGCTCACACCTGTAATCCCAGCACTTTGGGAAGCCATGGCAGGTAGAATACCTGAGGTCAGGAGTTTGAGACTAGCCTGGCCAACATGGTGAACCCTCATCTCTACTAAAAATACCAAAATTAGCCAGGCATGGTGGCAGGAACTGTAATCCCAGCTACTTAGGCAGCCGAGGCAGGCAGGAGAATCGCTTGAACCTGGGAGTTGGAGGTTGCAGTGAGGTGAGATCGTGCCACTGCACTCCAGCCTGGGTGACAGAGTGAGACTCTGTCTGAGAGAAAGTAGGAAAGAAAGAAAGAGAGAGAGAGAGAGAGAGAGAGAGAGAGAGAGAGAGAGAGAGAGAGAGAGAAAGAAAGAAAGAAAGAAAGAAAGAAAGAAAGAAAGAAAGAAAGAAAAAAGAGAGAGAGAGAGAAGGAAGGAAGGAAGAAAAGAAAAGAAAGAGAGAAAGAGAAAGGTGACAACCCAATTTTTTTAAATTGTATAAAAGGAAACACAAAAGATGTATAAAAGAAAACCCTAATGATTGACAAATATATGTTAAAAATGAAACTTAAATACTAAGTTGGGAAATAAAATTTTTTAATTGAATTATTTTTCATACAGATCACATTGGCCAAAAAAAAAAAAAATCATTTCCACCATCCTTGTCCAGTCAGGATCACACATGCTGTTGAGGCTATAATTGGGAAAAGTTTTGTAATAACTATCGAAGTTTAGCATGCAACTATTCTATCATCTAGTACGTCTACTGTTGGGTCTATATATAGACCTAGAAAATTCTATGTGTAGCAGTGACCATAACCGTAACGAAAAGGCAATGACCTAAATGTTCTTCCACATGGAAATAGTTTTTAATGTGTTATATTCACATAATGGAATATTATACAGCTATTAAAATGAATGAACTAGATCTGTGAGTATCAACATAGATCAAACTCACACAGAGTATTAGGATAATAAGGCAAATTGCAGATGGCTGATAACACAGTGAATCATTTATGTAACATGTTCAGTCACATAAAAGCCACTACATATTGTCTGTAAGTACAAATACATATGGCAAAAATGGGAAAACATGAACAGAAAGCATGAAAACAAATTAATGATTATGATTGCCTCTGAGAAATGAAGAAGGAGAACTGGGACTAGAAAGGGGACTGAAGAACTTCAGCTTCATTAGTAATTTTTAAATTTTCTTATTTTACGAAAGGATGTGGGACACATGTTAATATCCATGAATTCACAATAGTAGGCAAAGGGGAATCTCTTTCCTTCCTTCCTTCCTTCCTTCCTTCCTTCCTTCCTTCCTTCCTTCCTTCCTTCCTCCCTTCCTCCCTCCCTCCCTCCCTCCCTCCCTCCCTCCCTTCCTTCCTTCCTTCCTTCCTTCCTTCCTTCCTTCCTTCCTTCCTTTCCTCCCTCCCTCCTTCCCTCCCTCCTTTCCTTCTTTCCTTCCTTCCTTTCTTCCATCTTGTCTTTCTAATAAGAAATAAATAATAATGGCCTCTGCTTCCTGGAATTGGGAAAGGAACATGAAAAGCTAAAACAAATCAATTCTTTCTTAACTCGTACTCATATATATCTTGGAATAAGGATTATAAGAATCCAGGAGGCCTTCAGTGGGGAGGTGATACTTTAATGGAGTTTTGATGGGTGAATAGAAGTTCCCCTCTGTACAGGATCAAGCAGAAAGATGGAAGAAAGACATTCTAGATGAGGAGACGAGCATGTGAAAAATGTCAGAAACCTAAAACAGCATGCATATTCAGGAATGATAAATAAATGAGCAAGGAGGGGTGCGGGGAGCTGGAGAAATAGCCAAGGACAGATCATGAAGATACTGGGGAGACAGGCTAAGGATCTCAAATTTCATCCTGTAAGCACTGGGGACTCAGGACTAGGAGCATCCTGCAAGGTAGAACCCTTCTGACCTCTGCCTGCTGTGCACCAGAGTTTAGAACAAATTCCATACCACTTTGAATAGGTAAAGGTGGGTCTGCCATTTCAGTGGAGAGATCCTCCTTCTTGCCACTTTCTAAAGAAGTGCCATTTTGAGAGCAACTTTATTCATGGGGGATACAACAGACCACTTGGCACCGAGTGACTGGATACAAATGACTAGCATCCTGCAGGAGTTTCCTGGGAATACCAGCTGTCCAGTACTTGGAGACTTCAGTGCCCAGGGGATATTGTAGCCTCTTTACCAAGGAAGAGAAAGTCTTCAGTCCTATGGGGATCTGAGCTTCAGTGCAGCTCCTTCACTGGAAAGAGTGGGACAGAGAGAACTCAGTCTTCCCTAGTTTACTGTCCAGCCAGCCTAGAGTCTGCTGCTGTGGTCAGTTTAGGCCATTCTTCTCATCATACTACAAACACAAAAGGCCATGGTTAGGCTTGTATTTTTAAAGCCTAGCATCAAGTAACAGATGAATTGGAAGAAGATGGCGGGGCCACATTATGACTTCATGTGCCCTTTGGCACTGTGCCTTCATGGGCTCCTTCCTCCATAAAAACACTAGAAATTATATTTTATCATGTGTTGATATAAAGGTAAACCTATTTTTTTATAGTACTATACTATTTATTGAAAATTTTTATGCATATATATAAAATATGCTGTTACATGTATAATAGAGACACAAAAATCATTTTAAATCTGTGATATCTGTTGTAAAGGTGAAAATATTAGTATTACATGTTAAAACATTTTTATTGACCTAAAAGTTTAGTTTTTCTTCTGATTTTAAAATATCTTCATAGGTTCCCCTAAAAGTATCATGGGCCATAGGTACTGTGCCTACTGTGCCTATTGGATAAGTCAGCAGCCCTGAGGACAAGACACAGGGAGACCACGCAGGAGGCATCACAACAGTCACTGGGGTCCATGCTGATGCAGTCACCATAACGATGGAGAGGCTGGTGAGAAAGCTATTTGATGAGCTAGACTGAAGTGAATACAGATATTCTTCATGGAAAGGTAAGGATGGAGGGTGGAGGGGAAGAAGCAGAGACCCAGCAACCAGAGAAGTACCTCTGCCTCCCACATCTCATACACTATAAATGAAGACAGACAGAAGGAAGCTAATTGGAGCCATTTGCAGCCTAAATGGAACTGCTTCCTCATCCCTCCAATGGGACAGACCCACCTGGGAAACAAAGCATCCAGAGCAGCCAGTATTTAAGGGCTTACTCGTTCAAGCATATCACTGCTAAATGAGCTCTCAGGAGAGCCTCTCATGCCATAGTGGAGACACTGGCATTCCGGAGTTCCAGAGCAGGGTCAGGGACCTGGCCCTCAGCTAAAATGCTCCTTCCACTTCATCCTTCTGTGGGCAGGCTGCTCAGCTGGCATTGATGCCCCATGCAGAGTCCTTGCCACAACAAGAGCAGGCCACAACGTTGCCCAGACTGCTAGCTGTTGTCAGCGTGTTGCTTCTCCATGAGCTGAGTCAGCAGCTTGGGAAAAAGAGAAATGGATCCCAATTAAGGTCTGCCTCAAGCTGTGGCAGGATGTCAGCAGGTTCCTCCAGCTACCTCTACACACACACACACACACACACACACACACACACACACACACCTTTCTCCTATTTTTTCTTATAAAGCTGGGTCAGCATTCACTGCCTCAAATTCTGTCACAAAACCTAAGGCTCAGCTCCCTGCAAAGCAAAAGGAAAGCAGGAATGTGAAGCTTTCTATGCCCTCATTCTACAAATGAACTTATTAATACCTTCCACAAATGTCTTGATATAGATCCCTGAAATCTCTCCCTTGCATTTCCCTAGCAGAGGTCAGGCACTTTGCCAAGGGGACTCTTGGGTACCTACCTATTGTTCCCAGGCCAAGTTTGAGCAATCCCAGTTGTTCCCAAACTTTAGTGTGCATCAGAATCACCTGGAAAGCCTGTTAAAATGCAGACTGCTGGGCCCCAGCCTCAGGGTTTCTGGTCCAGCACGTCTGGGTGTCCCAAGGACCTGCATTCCTAGCATGTACCCAGTTGATGCTGATACGGCACCTTGGGGACCACACTTTGAGAACTACTGCCTTTACCCATTTCCAACCTTTTGCTTTTCTGCTTTTGACCTTCTGGCCTGTCCTCCAAATCCTTACCTTTCCACTGTTTCTTACATGTCTCCTAACTTGACTTTCAACCTTGTCCTTCCACCCAAGCCCTTGGCTCCTCTGAGCTCCAGTGCAGTCATGCTACCTGTGGCCTCCATGACTAATGACTCCCCTATCTAGCTCTGCCCCAGGAAGAAGGCACCAGCTGTGGCTTTCATGGGGCCTTTTACTTTTCAATAACCCCTCTACATGATTCACCTTACATGTTGGAGAGGATTCTCTGTCCACACTAAGTGTTTGTCAGAGAATAACCAACGAGCTTTCTCTTGTGTTGAACAAGGAGATCCTGGGGTTAGAAATGCCCCCTACATCTCACTTCGGCCCTGGGGGAAGCCCTGTCTCACATATCAGGAAACTGAGCTTCACATCAGTTAGTGACTAGTCCAGAAAGAGTCCTGCTGGTTCCACAACAGAGATGAGTGTCCCAGCCGGGTCTTCTGATACCAGGTTCCCTGCTCTTCCCACTTGCGATCAACTTCTATATCTGTTGGGAATGCTTTCAGCTGCAAGTGACATAATCCCCAGCTAACAGTGGCTGAAACCCACCAAGGTGCATTTTTCTCATTCATGGTCATGTATTTTCTCGGAAGTCTAGAGGCGAGATGTTTTAGGTCTAGATCAGTGGTACACTGATTATCAGGGCACAGATGGCCTTTGCAATTCTCTGACCTTTATCTCAGGATCACAAGATTGCAGTCACAGTTCAGGGATAGGATTCTCCCTATGGCCATGTTAAAGCCAGCACATAGGGGCTTGCAAGACGCAGATGTTCCCCTGACTTGTTCCTCTCTTTCCTCTCTTATGAAGGAGGAAGCTCCCTCCCCCAGCTGATTTCCCCTTACACCCATTAGCCAGAACTAGACAGGCAGGGAAGTTCTGCTATCAAAGAGAAAAGATGGTGATAGCTTTGTGGCAAGCAACCAAGACAGTGTACCACGGCATCCTCCTGAAATAAGTGTCCCACAGGATTCTGGGAGCTTCTGGATGGCCAACACATTCAAGCCTATTGAACTGTAAAACCACTGATCTGTGCCCTAGTCCTCTTTCTATTCTCAGTGTCTGACACACTAAATCTGTGCATTCAACACACATCAATTCATTCCCATGTGCCTGCTACGTATCAAACACTGCAGCAGGCATTGGACCAGCATGGCATGGTAGAAAGTTCAGGGGCTTTAGAATCAGACTGGCTTGTCTTCAAACCTCACCATTTTCAAGCTGTGTGACCTCAGGCAAGCTGCTTCACCTCTCTGTGCCTCACTTTTGTCATTGCAGAACGGTAATGAAGACTTAACACACATCAGGCACAGGACACATAGTCATTCAGTGGATGAGAGCTGATGATAATGACCTAAGAAGGGTGGCACATGGCACGCTGGCCA
Source organism: Chlorocebus sabaeus (assembly GCF_047675955.1). Classification (NCBI taxonomy): domain Eukaryota; kingdom Metazoa; phylum Chordata; class Mammalia; order Primates; family Cercopithecidae; genus Chlorocebus; species Chlorocebus sabaeus. Next base: position 118,507,871 of record NC_132923.1, on the reverse strand, counting down.
TACCCTCAATTAACACACTACCAAGTCTCAGGACTCACAACCCAGCGAAAGAGACGGACAGCGAAACACATAATCACAGCATAATGGGACAGGAGTGGAGATGGCACTAAAACAACACAGAGGAGGGGGCACCCAATGCATCTACGCACTCACCACAGCTTTCCCACACAGCACCTTAGCAAGCAGGTCCGATCTATCTCACCACTGGGGAGGGACAAAGGGATGAGTCACCATCATGCAGAGTTCCAATTCCTTTGGAAGGCCACCACATAAAAACATAGAATGAGGCCAGGTGTGATGGCTCACACCTGTAATCCCAGGACTTTGGGAGGCCTGGGTGGGAGGATGGCTTGAGGCCAGGAATTTTAGACCAGCCTGGGCAACATTGTGAGACCTCCTCTTTATTAAAAAAAATAAAAATAAAATAAGCTGGGGATGGTGGTGTGCACTTCTAGTCCCAGCTACTTGGGAGGCTGAGGCAGGAGGATCACTTTAGCCTGGGACATTGAGGATGCAGTGAGCAAGATCATGCCACTCCATTTTTCAGTTGAAGAAACAGAGGCACAGGGAGGTAATACATTTGAACCCCTGGCCCCAGCTCTGGAGCTTGTGTTCTCACCATTACGTTACACTGCCTCCCTGAGATGGGTTTCAAGGCATCTCCCTGCTCAAGGACTCCATCTGGAAGATGCCATTTGTTTACATGGGGGATATCTAGGTGATGTTGGATTTGAATATATTCCCACCATGAAGCAGCTGGCAAGGCCTCATCACACCTCCACTCCCTGCCTAGCCCAGATAAGAGGGGGATGCTCCATTCTGTACCTCCAAGGGGATGTGGTCAGAATGGCATGGGCCCAAGTGATGCCAGTGGTACCTCACCTCTTGGCAGTATTGCTTCTTCATTGTCGTTGAAGTCCTGCATTCCCAGGCCATGCTGCAGGATCCTTCATCCCTTTCCTGGCCCCTCTTCTATGCCAATTTCTGGCCTGGGTACCAGATACAGGAATACATGTACCAGACTCAACCTCAGCCCCTGAAGGGCTCAAGATCTAGGAAAGAACACAAAAGACCAATGTTTGCAAGGCTGTCTGCAGAAGCATAGAGGAAGACATCTCACCCAGCCTTAGAGAAATGATGGTTAAGGGAGTCTACAGTGAGATACTGCAAGATACTGCACGCTGGCTCATGAACAGAGCCCACCCAGGTGAAGCATTTGGGAGAGGTGATAATAATAACAGCAAACACTTACTGTGGCAGGCAACTGTCTAAACACTTCACCGAATTAATTCACCAGGACTCAGAAACAACCCAGTAAGGTAGGTGATACGATTTGGCTGTGTCCTCACCCAAATTTCCCATAATTCCCACGTGCTGGGGGAGGAACCCAGTGGGAGACATTGAATCATAGAGGCAGTTTCCCCCATACTGTTCTCATGGCAGTGACTAACTCTCACAAGATCTGAGAGTTTTGTAAGGGGAAACCCCTTTCACTTGTCTCTCATTCTCTTGCCTGCTGCCATGTAAGATGTGTCTTTCTCCTTCCACCATGATTGTGAGGCCTCCCCAGTCATGTGGAACTGTAAGTCCATTAAACATTTTCTTTATAAATTACCCAGTCTTGGGTATGTCTTTATCAGCAGTGTGAAAATGGACTAATACAATAGGTATACCTATCATCCTCATTTTACAGATAGGAAACTGAGGCACAGAGAAGTTAAAGAGCTTGTCCAATATCATTGAAATAGTAGATGGTGAAGCCAGCATCTGGTTCTTGCCTCTGGGCTCTCAACCTCCACACCATGCTGGAGAGTGTTCCCTGCTGAACAGCAGCTCCTACAAAGGCCTAGGCAACTGGCAGAAGGGTCCACCCAGGGCAGCCAACAGTGGTGAGGCTGGAGAGACCAGCAGTCAACTTTTGTTCACTGACACAGCTCTGGAGTGGGCTGACAGCCGTCCAACCATGCACCATGCGGGAAAGCTGGTCAGTTCTCTCCACTCCCCTGGCTGATTGGCAGCAGACCCATAGACTCAATCCCCAAAGACCTAACCCTGATTCCAGCCCCAGCCTTAACTCCAGCTCAGTTTCTGCAAAACCTTCCCCAGTTAATTACATGCGTGGAGACCATACAACCAACCAGGCAGTTTTCCACACTCCCTCCTCACTCTCTGCTCTCACCCTTGCCTGGTCTGGTATCCATAATGCATTTTCACAACTTATGTATGCCCTTTTTGGGATCTTTTAATATCTCTCCTCAAACCACACCTGGCTAATTTGCTAAGCACTGAACCAAAATCCAGAACTGCCCAGCAGATAAATTAAGGAACAACTGTTTCCCTTTCAGGAAGACTGACCACAAAAGTCACCAAACAGCAAACTCTTTTTCAATGCCAGTGCAATACAGAAAGATTCTATTTTTAAATCAATCCACAAATGTTTGTCCTATTGATTTTGTTGATTTGTTTATATACACCCTGTCTCTTTCCGCTAAAAACAAAAAAGGCTTGGGCAATTTTCAAAATACATGTAACCAAATACAATAAATAGATGTAGAGTCAGGACAAAGAAAAGCAAAGGTAGGAAATAAAATAATGCAAGGAGTTTTATTCAGCTTCAAAATATCCTGTATGGTTTGTTTTGGTTGGGTAGCTTGCTGGGTTTGAGCTTCCTGGCGGCCAAGGCAAGGACAGGTGCATTCATTAAACAGATTCCTAAGGCTCCACCATCAGCGGGGGGCCTGCCATTCACCCACCCCTGATGACACAGTTGCTTGTCTTTGAACATAGATGGGCAATGGTCCCCAAGGCCCAGACAAGCCACCTTCTCGACCAGCAATGTTCCTTCCCCTGGGCTCCTAGAAGTTCTTACTCTTAAGATAAGAAGGGGTGGGCTACCCTCTTTTGAAGTCTCCTAGGTTCCAGGCATTGTGCCAAGTACTGTATGTGTCTTAACTTACCTAATGCCCCCTCTATGAGGTTCAAATCTCCAGCTCCAACATCTACTTGGAACCCAGGTTCTTCCAAAAAGTATTGGTTACTTAGATGTCTCAAAGTCACATGAAACTCACTGTGTCTAAGTTGACTCCTCACAGTCTCCCCATCCACTCATCCAATCTCTTTTCTGTGTTTTGGGGCTCAGCGAATGGTACCACCATCCGGTGGCTCAGGCCAGACCTGATGAGTCATCCTTATATCTGTCATGCCCATAAAACACCTACTACCAAGTGCTGCCAGCCTTACCTCCTAAACAGTTCCTGAAGCCCTCACTTCTCTCTACTGCATCTGCACCTCCCTCCCTTGATCAGCCACCTCCTCTTGTGTGAGCCCCTCAAAGAACTTCTCAGCCTGGCTCCTCACATTAACTCTGGTTCCTCTAATACACCCTTCACTCTGCAGCCAGAATAATCTTGTCAAGACACAAAACACATCTGACCTCAGCAATCCTGATTAAAACCCCTCACTGGCTTCCCCTTACTCTTAAGATGTAGACCACAGCCCTCAGAGTGGAGAACAAATTGGTCCCTGTCCATCTCTCCGATTGTACTGCAAATCACAGCCCTATTGGCTCTTCTCCAGGCTCACTGGCCACCTCCTCCTTCACTGTGCTTGGGACACTCCTTCATGCCATTCTGCTCATCCATCAGCTCTTCCTAGCCATCACCTCCTTTGGGGAGTCTTCCCTGACTCCCATCACTAGTCAAATCCTGCTTACGCTTTCCTCATGCCCCACATCTTCCCTTTGAGGCCCTCATCCCAGCTGGGAGGCTGGGAGACCCACAGGCTGGCCTCAGTGTCTGCACTTACACCCTTTCCATAATAAGCAGTTGATTAGCCCTTGATAATATTTGTTGAATGTTGTTGAATGAATAGATTAGAGGCTTGTCATAGACCAAATGATGGCTGCTAAAGATATCAGGACCTAATCCCTGGAACCTGTAAATGTTACCGTATTTGGAAAAGGGTCTTAGCAGATGTGATTAGGTGAAGGATCTTGCGATGGGCAGATTATCCTGGATTATTCGGTAGGCCTTAAATGCCATCACATGTATCCTTATAAGAGGGAGGCAGAGGGAGACTTGAGACACAGAAGAGAAGGTGATGTGAGGACGGGGCAGAGAGAGATTGGAAGACACTGGCCTTGCAGACTGGAGTGACAAAGCCACAAGACTAGAAGTGCCACAGCCACATGAAGCCAGCAGATGCAAGAAGCAGATTCTCCCCTTGAGCCTCTGGAAGGAGCGCAGCCCTGCACATAACTTGATTTCAGCCCATTGGTAGCCGATTTGGACTTCCGGCCTCCAGAACTGTGGAAGAATAAATGTGTGTTGTTTTAAGTCACTAAATTTGCAGTAATGTGTTACAGCAGTCAAAAAACCTAAGGTGAGGCTCATAGATGATGAAACCCAAGCTCAGAGAAGCTACGTTATTTGCCCAAAGTCACATGGCTAGTCCAGTCCTGCCCTCCCCTCAATCTTCTCCAGGAAGCTATTTAGAGAAAGCTGACTTTTCCAAAGTGAAAACCCCAGCGGTGCTGAGGTTACTTGGGAGCAATGAGAGCTCACAGCGCCCAGACCAGGTATGGGGAAATCAGCCCCTCTCAGCACACATGGAGCCAGCCAGGGTCCTGGCCTCTTCTCCGTCTCTTGTTCTGAGGATGCAGATCCCAGCTTATCCCCTCACCTCAAACTCCAGGAAAGGACCCTTCTCAGGACTTGATTATTCCCAGCGCAGTCCCTCAAGAAACTGGGCAATGCAGCCAGGAATTACCCAAAAGCTCTGGCTTAATCGCTCCTGAGCCACGAAGACCACTTGCTAATGTCTCCCTTCAGAAAGTTCCAGGCCCCTGCCTCTTTGTTTCCTCCTTCCCTTGCTCCTTTCCTTCTTGCCGCTCCTGGCATCATACAGAGAGTGAAGCCAGTATGGATTTCACCTTGGTAGCTGTCTTGCTAGGGGAAGCTAAGACAAGAAGAGTGCTACGATGAACTGAGTACAACACGCCCCAGGCACGTGCTAGGTACTGTCACATGGCACACCTCAACAGGCTCAACAGCCAGGCAAGATAAGTGGTACCCATCTTGCTGTTGGGGAAACTGTGGCTTAAAGAGACCAAGAGCTCAAAGTTACCCAGCTAGGAAGTGGCCAAGTTGGGATTCAACCAGGTCTGCCTGACTGCAGATCTAGTGCTTTTCCCACCCACCCCACGATCCCCAGTCCCAGTCCACGAGAAACTGCTTCTGCCTTAATAGAGAAGACACCCAGGGGCCCACTTTCTCAGCCTGTCTCCACCAAGTCTTCTGCCCTGAGTTTCCATGTATCCATCCAAAAAATGAAGCAACCACCCAACCTAGCCCAAGGCCACTCAAGGCAAACTCATGCAAATCAAATGCAATAATAGATGAGGAGCTGTTTTGAAAGTAAAAGTTCCGTGCCTGGGATTATTATTGTAAATACTGTATACTCAACTCTTGATTTCCCACACTAATGGGAGGGAGCAGTGGCGCAGATAATTAAAAATGCATTTATATTTGGCTCTGGAATGTGTTTTTGTTGTCATATTCGGAGATGACTGGGTCTGATGTTCTGGGAATTCAGTGTGACTTCATAATCCTTCTGAAAAAAAAAAAAGGAAAAGAATAACAAATGCTTGTCTCGAGAGCAACCAGAAAACCATCCCGTGCTCAGTCTCAGCTGGTCTCCCTGTCTCTGCTAAGAATGGGAAGTGTCACCTCCAAGGTAGACGCAAAGGCACCCAGCCTGGCAGAGCTTTGAAATAAATGACTATTGTTACTTTAAACCAGTGGATTTTCAGATGGTTTGTTATGCAGCAGTATTTAACTACTACACCCCCAATTCCACATTCCCAGGAGGTCTGTGTCCTCTCCAAGATTTCTATGAATTCCTGGTCACTTTAGAGTCCAACTTCTTTTAGTCCTTCCATCTATCCCCCCACTCCTTTCCTCCCACACTGTTCCTTTCCCAGTCCTGAAACCCATCTCTTACCCCTGATATTTCCTAAATAACTTACAAGGTTTTTGTGAGTGTAACAGACTACTGAGAATCTGGAGGCGATGGAGGAGTGTTCCTATCACAGAATCTCAGATGACTTTCAGTTGGATGCTAAAAATCTCTGTTCTTAAAAAAATATTTGTTCCCCTCCACCAACAACTTTCTTCCTTTGCTTTGGTCTCCTGCCAGTTTGCCTCCTCTCTCCCTCTATCTGTTTCTCCTCTCTTCTCTGTTCTTCCACACCTCCAATTTCCCATGCGTATCATCGGCTAGCAGTTTAGCTATCTGCCATTTCCAGACACTTCATGCTCTCTGAGTCTTATCTTCCACTCCCAGAAGATTGTCAAAGTATTTTCCAAAACAAAGATAGTTTCCCCTAAGGGGATTCTGATGCCAGATATTCAACTAATAGTTGCACTTTCTAATCCTGCTGCATAAGTGAGGGAGGATACTTCCAGTTGTCCATTGAATATTCATTCTTTTCTTCCTTCTTACCTTCAGTTTGCTCATTTGATTCAAGGGAGTTAATTTTCCTGCCTCCTTTGCAGACCAGAGTGGACATGAGACATGGTTATGGTCCTTGAGGTGTAAAGAGAAGTCTGCTGGGGACTGATGAGAATGTCCAACTTTTCCTGAGACAGGTGCTACCCCGTTCTCTTGCTTTTTTCTGTCTAGGACACAGATCCAATGTCTGGCAGTGCAGCAGCCATCTTGCCACCATGAAGACGAAAGCCACATGCTCAGGACAGCGGAGCAGAAAGACAGAACGGGTCTGCACTCTTGACTTCCTTCAGCTGCACCTGGACTGCTTAATTCTGGACGCCACGTTCAGGGCAAAAAATAAACTCCTGTTTGTTGGATTTTCGTCTCTTGCATCTGAATGCAATCTTGTGCAATCCTCCCTGATTCAATACGTAATTACATTTTGATTTCAAAAACCCTTCCTTTCACCACTGCTGCTTCAGGTAAACGGATGGTGCCGTCAACCACTGACTATAGGTTAAACAAAGCTGCTAAAGATGTCAATTAAAAGTGCTCAAGTAATATCACCTGCAACGATTGAGCGTCGTCTCTAAGTGGAAAAGAACAGCTGGGAACCCCACGCTCATCTCAGAATAGCACTAACCTGAGCCCTCCTGAGGGCAGAGATGGTGCCCTTGTTCGTTCAGTCTCCCTGTGACATGCCGGGCGCTGAGGGGACTCAGAGCTCGTGAGTGGAAAGGGAATGAGCCACAGAGTGGACTCGGAGCTTCCTGAGCAATCTTTTTGGTATGGGGTGGCCCTGAGGAGGTGGGTTTCTTTAGACGCTAGGCAGATAGGCAAACCCCACGGAAAGCGACTTGGCAGGACTTTAGACCTCACACCTGGCTGTTATCCCAGCTCAGCCATCTGAGTAGGCAATAACCTTGGGTGGGGACAATATTTACCCTACAAACTTCAGCCTTCTCGACTGCAAACTGACGACATTAATCACACCGTCTTACACAGTCATGAGCATTACCCGAGATGACCCGTGCAGGGCATTTACTACCTGCTGACAGTAAGTGCTCAGAAAACGCCTGCTTTACTACCATTACCTGCAAGGAGGTCATTTCGGTGCTGGATTCGGGAAGGAGACATAGACTAAATGGGTAACAGTCACTCAGCAGAGGAGGCCCCATCTGGGTTCTGCAGGGAAGTCAGCCAGCAGCAGTCATAGGGCTGAGTGACTCCCTACTTGCAGCAAGAGCAACTTGCTGACTCTCGGGTGCTCCTGTCCCCTGGTCAGACCCTCCTTATCACCCCGATGTGTCACGATTCATCTATCTGTCCACCTTTCTCATCAGCCTGGGAGTCACTCTCTGCACCTCCAGGGTCCAGCACATAGTAGGTAACAATGAATGTCTATTGAAGGAGGAAGGGACAGCTAGCCAGACGCAGTGGATCTGGAAGTGGCGGGCCAATCTGAGCTCCCTTCAGGCTCCCTAAAAAGAGAACCTAATTCTAAGGGACTCTGGAAGTTACTGAGGTCTTCTGCAAGAGTGGAAAGGGATCACGGCAGTGGGGACAGAGGCAGAGAGACTTAGGATGGGGACAGCAACCAATCCCAGCTATGTAGCTGGGTTCTCAGCTGAGATCAGCAGGACAGACTCTGAACAGGAAAGTGAGCATCTGATTCTCCCCAGGGGTGGAGAGAGAGCATGAGATTTGGTGCCTGTAGCCTGGACCTGCCTCCTGCCTCTGGTGTCCCCTTGCTGTGGAATTGGGGCAGCACAGCCCCTCTCCAGGCCTCAGTTTCTCTGTGCATAGAACCAACAATTGAGTGGGGTGACCTAGGAAGGCTCACCCAGCTCTGACCACCTGGGCTCTGGGAATGGGCTGTTCTTCTAGGGCTGGACAGAGGCTTTTGCCAGAGTCCTTAGCCCCAGGCCCATCACGTGCTGCACCGAGGACCCCTGAGGGGAACTCTGACCTTATTAGGCACCTGCTCACCAACGCCCCAGGACTCCATCCCAAGAAGACATCAGAAAAAAAAATCAGAAATGAGAGGAAGAAAACACGAATAAACACAGTACCTGCAACTTCCTGCTCTAAGAAACTATGGATCTAGAGGGGCCTTTGCTCCCTCCCTCCTTCATTCTCTCATTCATTCAGTCAGTCAGACAGGCAATAGCTCATCAGACCTCGAGTGGGTCCTGTTGGTTCCGGGCCCTATGCTGGGCACTGGAGACAGTGCCACGAGGAAGATCCTGCAGAAGCCCACAGTCTAAAAGTAAAAACAGACCGTGGGACCGACAATTCGGATCTGGAGCGGTAGGGGGTGCAATTGGTGGCAGGAGGCAGGCTCTAGTGATAAGGAATGAGAGGAGATGCACCGGCCAAGCCAGAGCCTTCAGCACAAAAGCATCCTGGGAAGCCCCCTTAGTCCCACGCAAATGGGAACAGCTGATCACCCTCTTTGGAGGGGGTGCTCCACACCTCCAAGCTTGTAACAGAGGAGATGATGGGGCAGAGGAGGACCCTTCAAGAGAGGGGAAACTCACAAGGGGCGGTGGAAGAAGGCAGATGAAGTCATTTCTTCCCTCTACCTCCTGGGCTCTGCCTCTAGGTGAGGTCTCCCTGTGCCCTGCCAGGTCTGTGAGCTCCACCTTCTGTGTCTTGAGGTCAAGAAGGCCCTATAGCAGGCAGCAAGTGGCAGTGGAGTTTTTCAGCATCTTTCCACATCCACTGACAGCGCAGTGGGCAGAGTGTGTGCTGGCTCCCCCATCCACTGCTGCCTTTCCTGGCATCAGTCCCCAGGGCCAGACAGGGTCTCTGGACCCAGAACCCCGCTGGTCACTGCCCAGGCTGGGAACAGCAACCCTGGTCAGGGCTGCTCCTCACTGGTGCCAAGCCCTGCTTCACAACCCCAGATCCTTTGCCCGCCTTGGGGGAAAGCAACCCACATTGGCCCCCACTTCAACTGGGCTCCTGCTGCACTTTGATATATTGGCCTAATATTCCTGGAATTATTTTTTGCTTGGTGTTCTTTTTCTTAAACGGCCCCTGGGAGGCCCCATGGCTTTGCTCTGAGCATGTGATGCTACTGTCATCAAGTCACCCCTGAAGAATCCTGCACAGCCACGATGACACCCGAACCGGGGCTTAGGAAGATGCAGAGACAGGCACCCAGCAGCTGAGAAGGCAATGGGTTGGCGACCTTGGAAGTTTCACCCATCCAGGGAGCTGGGAGCGCATTAGCACGTTCATCCTCACCCTGTTCCCGGAGTGGCCAGCTTTCACACCTGGCTCAGCTGAGGAGGCAGCGGGAGACCTCCCTGCTGAGGGGACCCACTCTACTCACCCTCCTCTTGACTTGATTTCCCTCTTCCTGTTTCCAGGGTCTCTGGTTTTTGGAATTCTCCATATGTCCTTTTTACCCCTCTCCCTTCTCTGCTCCAGAGAGCTCAGGGAAGCACTGGACCCAGAATTAGTGGGAATGGGGTCCATGCCAGGCCCCGTATCAGTGCCCTGCTGTTATGAGCAGGTCCCCCAGGCTTTCAGCATTTCACTTTGCTCTTCTTTAAAATGAGGGTGCAATTTTCTGCCTTGCCCATTTCTTAGGCATTAAATATTTAATGAGCAGCTACTATGTGCCAGGCAGTATGCCGCGCTCCCTTGCCATAATGCTATTGTAAAAGTTAAATAATAATAGCAGCAGAACCACCATCAACCTATGATGTACCAGACCCCTTGCTAAGCAAGCATTTCCTCTCCTTCACTTTCTGCTTCACCTTCCTTGTCACCTTCCTCATCACCATTCTCATCACCAACCTAGCCCACATGTACCAGCTGTGTGCCATGTGCACTACTCTAAGTTAATTATGGATATTAACCCTTTTAATCCATGTAACAATGCTGCGAAGGATATACTGCCAGGATCCTTATATTGCCGGTGAGAAAGCTAAGTCTCAAAGAGGTAATACGACCCATCCCAGGTCACACGGCCTCTCAGTAGCGAGGCAGGATTTTGAATCCAGGTCTGACTCCCAAATCCATGCTCTTAACCACTACATTTAACTGCTTCCAACATAAAATAGCATATGTGAAGGTGCATGGAGCATTATGCTAAGGTGAATGTCACAATTCCCAGTTAAGGCAGCAGCAATGCCAGAAGACTGGGACACGCCTCTGCCTCCCTCACAGCACTCAGAGTGGTGTCTTGAGGCCATTCATACCCAGATTCAATCCTGACTCTGCTACTAATCTGCTGTGTTGACTGGGCAAGTTCCTTCACCTCCCGGAGCTTCAGTTTTCCCATCTGTAAAATGGGGGTTAATGATACCAGCTTCTCCAGGTTGCTATAAAGGTGGCATGAAATATGAATCTGTGTATGAGCCTAGCACACTGGCTGGTACGCAGACTCTCGATGAGAGTGGCTTCTTTTCCAACCCTTTCACAATCCAGACCTCTTTGTCCCAAGGTAACCACAGTGTGGTGCCATTCACACGCTAGCATTCCCTGTGGGATCAGGCTGAGGCTGAGTTTTACCTGAAGCCATGAGCTTTGCTGGCTCCTTTCCCTGCACTATGCTGCTTTCTTTGCTCCCTTACAGTGAGCACCCTCCCTCAGTAAGTCACATGCCCCAAAACCCTGTATTCAGAACCCTGACCTAACGCCAGCTGCACAAGAAGAAGGCATTTCAGTTGGCAGCAGGAAGGGGAAAGACGCAGGGGGTGGGCAAATGAGCTTGGCAGCCTCTTGGCCTTGCCACCACTGAAAAGGATTGAGGAGGCTGGGCATGGTGGCTCACGCCTGCAATCCCAGCACTTTTGGAGGCCGAGGCGGGCAGATCATCTGAGGTGAGGAGTTCAAGACCAGCCTGGCCAACATGGCAAAACCCTGTCTGTAGTAAAAATACAAAAATTAGCCGGGCGTAGTAGTGCATGCCTGTAACCTCAGCTACTTGGGAGGGCAGGAGAATCGCTCGAACCCGGGAGGCAGAGATTGCAGTGAGCTGAGATTGCACCACTGCACTCCAGCCTGGGTGATAAGAGTGAAACTATATCAAGAAAGAAAAGAAAAGAAAGAAAAGAAAAAGAAAAGAAAGAAGGAAGGAAAGAAGGAAGGAAGGAAGGAAGGAAGGAAGGAAGGAAGGAAGGAAGGAAGGAAGGAAGGAAGGAAGGAAGGAAGGAGAGAGAGAGAAAGAGAGAGAAAGAAAGAAAGAAAGAAAGAAAGAAAGAAAGAAAGAAAGAAAGAAAGAAAGAAAGAGAGAGAGAGAGAAAGAAAGAAAGAAAGAAGAGAAAGAAAGAGAGAGAGAGAGAGAGAGAGAGAGAGAGAGAAAGAAAGAAAGAAAGAAAAGAAAGAAAGAAAGAAAGAAAGAAAGAAAGAAAGAAAGAAAGAAAGAAAGAGAGAGAGAAAGAAAGAGAAGGCTTGAGGAGCCCAGAACAGGACTCTGGGGTGGGAAAACGTGGTTCTGAGGCAGGAAAACCACAAGAGCCTATGGATAGTCAACCTGTCAGCTCCCCTGTGGGACACCTGCCAATTCCCATGCCTGGGCTGCCAAGGAGTGTGCAGAGGTGCTGGCTCAGCTGACCCCACCCACCAGCGGAGAAAATGGTCACACTGTGGAGTATCCCTGCAGGAGATCCTCGACTCTGGGGCCCCGGCAGGAGGCCCCAAGCTGGTCAGAGAGGCCTCCTCCAAAAGAAAGGGTGGACAAGTAGTAAAGATGAAGATGGCATCCCGTGTGTGAGAGCTGGGTTGAGGCTGCCCAACACTTCCCTACCTGGTCACACTCCATGCTGCGACCTTGGTTAAGGTACCTGACCCTTCTCCATTCCCTGCCACAGAACTCAGGGGAGCACTGGAGTCAGAACCAGTGGGAGTGGGGTCCACACCTGGCCCTGCATTCTGTGCCATGCAGAGGAGGTTGAGCCCCCAGCCTTTCAGCATCTGGAGTTGCTCCTCTTCCCTCTCTTTATTTGTTCATTGAACAAATATTTTTCCAGCACTGACCATGTGCCAGGCTCTGTACTAGGTCTTCACACCCGGATACAGGAAGCAAGTAACAGTAATAACAGTGACGATGAGAGCCAGGCTCCTCCAGATGATAGCATGAATGGTGATCAAGATCTAGACCTGCATGTGAGTCCCCCTGCTACTTTCCCAACTGTATGATCTTCGGCACATTGCTTCACTTCCCCGTGCCTCAATTTCCTCCTTGTAAAATGGAAGAGATAGACTGTGTCTGATGGAGAAGAAATGGGATCACCCAGTCCAGGCTTTCAGCACAGCGCCTGGTCCATGGTGAGGTCTCATTACATGGCGGCCATTTCTCTTACAGTCCCACAAAGCAGGGGCTTCAGACAGAGCTTGAAGAGGTGAGAAGGGATCTGGAGTGACTCCTCCTCTTGCTCTTTTCCATCCTCCCTATTGTGGCCCTAACTCAGGCCTTGTCATCCCTTACAAGGAATTTCCCCCCAGCCTCCCTGCCTCTGGCCTCATCCCATCCAATTTGTCTGCAACACGGCCACCAGGTTGATCAACACCAAATCGCAGGTTGCCTTGGGATCACATCACTCCCTGGGCCTCCTCCTACATGCATGATAAAGACCACACTGCTCAGCGGGCCCTCAAGATCCCCAAGGGCTGAGGCCAGCATTGGTGCTACCTCCTGCCGCTTCTCACCTCCCACCAGCCTTTCCCAAGCCTGCCACCTAAGGTCTACTTCACTGCCCAGGGCCTCTGGAGAGAAGACACCCAATGGTTATCTGAGCGGGCTAGAGGCCAGCTCACATGGGCATGGAGGCCCATTCCTCGGGTTTCTGGGACCTGGAGAAATTGGGGTTACAGCAGGATAAGGGGCTTCATATGGAAAGGGGCAACTCTGGAGGCTCCAGGCAAGAATCCTTCCTGGCCTCTTCCAGTTTCTGCTGGTGGCCGGCAGCCTTGTCATTGCTTGGCTTGTAGCTGCATCACTCCAATCCCTACCTCTGTCGTCACCTGACCTTCCCTGTGTCTCCGTGCCTGCGTCTTCAGTTGGGGTTCTCATAAAGACACCAGTCATTGGATTTATGACCCACCCTAATCCAGCATGATTCAGTATTAACTTGATAACATCTGCAAAGACATTATTTCCAAATAAGTCATATCTGAAGTTCCAGGTTCACATGGATTTGGGGGAGACGCTATTCAGCCACATATAATGGTATTATTCTCCCATTTTCTAGAAGAGGAAACTGAGACACAGAAAGTGACTTGCTCGAGGTCATGTGGCTTTGTAAGTGGCAGGTCCAGGATCCGTGCTCCTGTCTGCCTAACATCAAGACCTGCCCTACTCACCCCACCACCTGAGAACTCTGAGGACCTCAGTCATCACTGTCACTTATTGATGTGCCATTTGACATCCATTCTTCCATTTAACCCTCAAAACAGTCTTCTGGGACTGGAGACATCATGCTTGTTTCGTAGACATCAGCTTAGAAAGGCTAAGTGGCTTGCCCAAGACCACACAGCAAATTAGGGAAACAACCAGGATTAGAACTGAAATCAACCTGACTTCAGAATCAAGGGCTTACCCACTACGGCCTTGAAACACTTCGATTTGTCTCTTTGCTTTGTGACCATTTAAATCTGGAGGAATCACACATCGCCATCCCTGCCACTCAAAGGCCATTTTCCAGAGTCAGAGATCCTCCCCACCTAGTCCATGTTGAAGGGGCTGTCCCATCCCTAGGGGCCTGGGAGGGGGATGTGAATGGGAGAAGCCACCTCCCCCATCCACATTTACACACACTCACACTCACACACCCACACTCACACACACTCACACTCCTCTGCCAGCCAGCCATCTCCCAGAGCCAATTAACAAGGCTGGGTGGTCTCAAGGGAGCCCCACAGGGTGATAGACTTATTGATCGGCTAGAGTTGCGGACTGTCAGGCAGGAGAGAGGAGTCATTTAGGCAGTGTTCTCTCTTTCTGAGTGCGGCAGGGACTCCGGGGGTGGAGAGTAAGTTGTATTTACTGTGATGGTAATTGAAAGGCCGCAGCAGCCACCCCACATTGTCCCCGACAATACCTAATTGGTGGACCAAAAACTGCAGGAGAGCTGGAGCTGGGGCTGGGGCTGGGGGTGGGGAGAGGGAGAAAGTACGTTAATATAGCCCAGAATCAATAGTGAAAGCTTTCACAGTGCCAGGCACAATAAATGGAGCTGAACGACTGGAAGCTGCAGAAAATTAGCCTCGAGGCTGACTCGGTTTGAAAGCTAAAAGCTGGTAAATGCAGAGACAGACGGGAGTTCCCGGCCGCCCCTTCTGTTGTCAGGTTTTCTGGTGGCAACTGGAGGCCTGGTGCCAGCTCAGGGTGCACAGGCCTGGGGGAGGATGCATCTGATGGACTCTTATTTGGCCTCCTGGTAAAGGACTCAAGACATGGAAAGGCTGCGGTCACCCAAGACCTTGGCCCAATCGTGTCAGCTCACAGAGCTTTGGTTTGCTCATCTGCAGAGTGTGCACCTAGTATGGGAGTGCAGTGTCGTGTGGTGGAAAGAACATGAGAAGACCAGGGTTTGAACCCCAGTGGTGCCATGCCCTCATGGTGGGACACCGGTTAGGTGGGACTTAACCCCACTAGAAAAGGAGAATTGTGATACCTGGCTGTGGAAGGCTGAGAATGGACTCCTAAAAGATATTCACATCTCAATGCCTGGAACTTGTGAATGCTACCTTATAGGGCAAAATAAAAATGGATCTTTGCAGATGTGACTAAATTAAGGATATTGAGATAGGCAGATTATCCTGGAGCATCTGGGTGGACCTTAAATGCAATCACCACTGTCCTTTATAAGAGAGTGGCAGAGAGAGATTTTAGAAAGACACACAGAGGAGGAGGTGACATGAAGATGGAGCAGAGGGTAATCTGAAGATGCTATCCTTGAAGATTGGAGTGATGCAGCCACAAGCCAAGGAATGCTAGCAGCCTCAAACACTGGAAGAGATTCTCCCCTAGAGCCCCTAGAAGAAGAACAGCCTAGCTGACACCTTGCTTTCTGCCCAGTGATCCTGATTTTGAACTTCCGGCCTCAGTAACTGTGAGAGAATAAATGTCTATTGTTAAAGATGCCAAGTTGTGGTCACTTGTTATAGCAGCCTCAGGAAACTGATGCACCAGCTTTGCAGAGCTGGGAAGATGAGAAATGTGCATTAAAACAGCTGGCACATGGCAGACTTCAGAGCCGAGAGGTCACAACTCTCAAGCACTCAGCAGCTGCCAAGCTAGAGCCCAGGGCCCCGTTTTAAGGCCAGGTCGTCAGTTTCTACATGAAGCATCTGAAATTTCTCCAACAAGATTAATTGAGAAAATTATTATAATCTTTTGAGACAATAATAATTGGTCTCAGTCACCCAGGAGCTCACTGCAGCCTTGTCCTCGTGGGCTAAAGTGATTCTCCCACATTAGCCTCATGAGTAGCTGGGACTACAGGTGCACACCACCACACTGAGCTAATTTTTTTATTTTTTCGTTTGTGAAAACAAGGTCTCACTATGTTACCCAGGCTGGTCTCGAACTCCTGGCTTAAGCGATCCTTTCACCTTGGCCTCCCAAAGTGCTGGGATCACAGGTGTCAGTCACTGCATCTGACAGAGAAAATTACACATTGTCTGTTTTCTTTTGCTAGAATGCAAGCCCCAAGAGGACAGGTTTCTTTATTTCGTTCACCCATATACTCAAATGCCTAGGACAGTGCCTGGCACTTAGCAAATGTTCAATAAACACTTGCTGAATGATAATAACAGAACAACACCCCAAAAAATACTCACCTAATACAAAGCAGATGCTCACAGGCTGGCAGCTGTAGTGATATTAACAAAAGGCTTTGTCTTTCCTCTCTGGGCCTCAGTTTCCTGATTTGGGGAATGATGTTGCTTAGAATAGTGTAGCTCTGGAGGATTGGCCATGTGGGGAATACTCAGCGAGGGAAAGAAGAGTGCTTTGAAGATTATAAAATGTTGTCCAGAGTCCTTACCCAGCCTTCCTGCCCTCTCATGAGACTCCAACCACTCATAGCCTACTAAACCCCCTGAGATCCTGACAGTGTCCTTTGATTGCCTTCGGGGGTCAAGAATTCCCCACAATTATGTACAAAATGTTCTGTAAATATATACTCCTGCACTTCCCTTGTTAAACGCTCAATTTTTAGATTCTCAAAGAGGGCCTGTGACCTTTAAAAGATCTGTAACCCCTGGAACAATCTATCTCCTCCATCTCCGGCTATCGGGAGCCCCAGAGGCCAGCTAGGAGAGCAGCCTCCAGATTCGCATTATCACTGGCTGTGCACCAAGGCAAGACCCTCTGGGGCACATGGCACAAATACCTTGCCTCTGTGAGCACAGGGTGAGAGGGAAAGAAAAGAAAGCAGTGAGGCCTGGGGAAGCAGTGAGGAATGAGGGGCTTCAGAGCACCAGAGGTCAAGGGAGAAGCCTCAGGCGTGCTGCAGATGACCTACACCTCCTCCCAAATGAGTGCCGACGGTGTACATCTCACCTCAATTCTGCAGTAGCTTGAAGGTGGCCGTAGTGGGAATATTTATACCATGGAAACTGGGAAATGCTACAAATCAGTTCACCTTTTTATTTTCCTGGAAAACTGGCTGTTAAACATTTTACCATCACACCACTGGAAAAACCCCCTTGGAGACAAGCCACCTATTCCAGGCTTTGCAAGGAACTTCCCCACCACACCAGCATCCCCATGCAGGAAACCTGTGTCCGACATGCATTCATGAATATTTATTTACCAGAACTCAGCTGAGGCAGCTCCAACACCTGCTGGATCTAGAACGGGGAGGATGGCCCATCTCACCCCAGCTTGTCTTTCCTGCGGGGCCTCAGTCCCAGCTCCACTGGCAGCAAAGGGTTAGTGGGGCCGTTTGGGCACCAGGGAACTCAGCTGGGGCTGATCTGCCCAGCATGCAGAGACGGCTCCACCACAGACAGGCCAGCCTCGGGGTCCAGCCTCTCTCCATCCCTCTCCTGAGCCAGCATTCACTTCGCTTGACTCCCTCAAGCAAGAATCCTAACCCGGGAAGTCAGGCAGCCTGAGGCCCAGGAGGTCTTGCACGTTCCAGGTGGTGGGATCACACTTTCCACCCCCCAGCCTCCATCTCCTCCTCTGTACCCTGGCAATGAAGGGCAAGGACTGTGAGAATTACACATGACAAAGCCAGAGAAAGCCCCAAGCCAAAACTCCCATTCGAGGAGCATCTTCCACACACCAGGAACTTGACAGATGGCATCATAATTCACCCTCCTGAAAATACCTCTGCTGTCCCTCCTTTCCAGTTGAGGGAACCGAGGCACAGAATGAGTAAATTCCATGCTCAAACCACACTAGGAGCTGGAGGTGACTTGGAAATTAGTCCGTTTCCAAGGCCTTTGCCTTCACTGGCTCGCAGCAGTGCACATGGCACATCACCTTGAGATTCCAGCATCGCACCCCTCCTCCCACTTGCCATAGAGACCACACACCTGCCCCCCAGTTCAGCGGCTCCAGCTGTGTCCCTCCTTCTCCAGCAAACACCACGAGTCCTGGGTTAATTGCTCGCTTGAGAGCAGGGGAGGGAGGCCAATGTGCGCAGCAGTGCAGACAGTCCAGGCAGGAGCAGTAAACCCCGCAGGTGCATTGCTGCAAGCTCCACGTCTGCCCTCTGCCTCACTCATTGGCACTTCCTTGTTACAGTCATTGCATCGAGATGGAAAAATACATACATGTGTGGATGCAGTGGGAATCTGCTAGGAAGGCTGGAATATCAAATTAAGGCGGCTGACTCCTTTGGAGAGCTGCAAAAATGCAAGACAGGGATGGACAGGGCAAGGGTGAGAAGGGATGTGGCCAGAGAATTTGGTCTGGTTCAGTGCTGCCCCTCCAGTGGCAGACAGATCTGAATGAGAAACTCTCCAGGAATTCGCGGGAATCCCTTGAACCCGGGAGGTGGAGGTTGCAATGAGCTGAGATCACGCCACTGTACTCCAGCCTGGGCAATAGAGTGAGACCTTGTCTCAAAAAAAAAAAAAAAAAAAAAAAAAAAAAGGAGATATTTGTTATGAAGCAGGAGCCTGCAGCATCCACAGGTCGTCAGCTGGAGGAGATGCAAGCCAGTCACACAAAAAATGTATCTTTCTCACATCCTCTCTCACACCCCACACACACTATTCTTCAGGGGCTTCCAGGAGCCAGCATCAGCCCATGACTGCTCCTGACCATAAACACCCAGTGGCAGGTTCTGTCTGTCATCTTGGAGAGCAGAAACAATTTGACTCTGGTCACCAAAGCAACTCAGCATCCAGACCCCAAGAGGGAGAAGAAGAGGGAGTGGGCATCTTCCATTCACCCACTCACCCATCCAACTCAATAAGCACTGAGCGATTCTCTCCTGGGGCTTTGGCACATGCTGTTTCCACTTGCTGGAATGCTTTTCTCTTTGGGTGCCCACATGGAAGATTCTTCTTATCATTCAGGTCCTAGTTCAAATGCTACCTCTTCAAAGAGACCTTTCCTGACCATCTATTTAGAGCACTTCTTCTCCAGCCCTGGGTTTAACAGCCTTCTTAGCACTTGCTTCTCTCAAAATCATCTTGTGCCTTTGTTTTAGTCCTTGATTACTGATGAATCCTCCCTCTCCCAATAGAAAGCAAGCATCACCCTTACTGCTGCGTTCCCAGTGCCTAGGGTGCTGCAGGGTGCAGGCACGGGTGAGTGAGTGGGTGGGCCAGGGAGTGGCACTTGCTGTGCACCTGCCATCTGCTGGGCCCCGTGCTAGGGACCCCCAGAGGAATGAGAGTGGCTCAGTCCCTGTCTGCCACCTCCCCAGCAGTTCACAGGCCTGCTGCCACAGGACAGGTGGGCTCCTTGTTTTAAGTGTGGTCGCAAAGGCACCAGGGAAGCCTGCGATTTCAGAGAAGGCTTTCCATAGCCAGAGGCATTTAAGCTGAGCATTGAAGAAGGAATAAGAATTCCTCAGGCAGCCATGGGTCAAAGGGGATTCCAAGAAGAGGAATTCACATGGCCTAGGCCCTGATGGAGAATGTTTGGGGAAACTACAAGTTGCTTGACGGATCTTGAGCTCAGGAGAGAGTGACGCACCCAAGTTGTCTGTTAAGATCTCTTGGGCAGCAGTGGTGTAAATGGATGGGAAGGAGGGATTTGGTATGACGCAAGGTGAGAGGAGAAAGAGGACGCTGTTGCAGGAGGCAGATGGAAAAAGAAAAAAAAAGGAGAGGGCAGATACGGGAGATATCAGGGTGTGGAAGGGAAAGGATTTGGATGGGGGTAAATGGAGAAGCTCAGGATGGCATCCAGGGTTCTCTGCTGGGTCACTGGAAGGATTCCTGGGGTTCTCACTGAGCGAGGAAGCCAGAAGCAGGAGCCAGTGGGAGGAGGAATTGTTCTGGGTCTACCGAATTTGAAATGCCAAAGGGACCTCCTCCTCTCCCCCACCCTGTCCTGCCAGTGCAGCCCACCTACAGCAACAACAGAATCTGCTGGCTTAGGGGTGTGTGGCAGGGGTAAGGCGGGGGCAAGGCAGGGATGAGGCAGGGGCGAGGCAGGGGTGAGGCGGGGGTGAGGCAGGGGTGTGGCAGGGGTGAGGCCGGGGCTCCTGGTTGGGTGTGGACAGCAGCCCCTTGATTCCTCTCCTGAAATGGAGGGACCCCAGAGACAACCTGGTCACTGGTCCAGTTTCTCATCTTCCAGGTTAGGAAACAGGTCTAGAGAGGAACTTTCTCACCAGTCGGGAAAAACTATGTTTGCTGCACTCAGAAACAGTCCCAAATTATCAGCAAATGGATTTAAGCCATAATACTTACTTCTCATTTATTTAATGTGACCGGGATAGGTCCTCTGCGGTCTGTTCCCAGACTGCCCCAGTCACTGGGGCAAGGGAGAACGAAGTCCCTGGAGAGTCGCCCACAGGCAAGCATGATGCCCGGTCACTTCCCAGCTCATTGGCTGGAAGCAGTCCATGGCTTCACTCCATCCCAAGGGAACCAGAGAAGCTGTCTTCCATGTGTCCAGAAGGAGGGGGACTGGGAACGTTTGGGGACTGCACTGATGAGCCTGCAGCCCAGGTCACTAACAGAGCTGACTCAGTGCTGGGCAGCATGCTGTGTGTTTCACAGACGCCACCCATGTGATCCTCACCACAACCCTGCAAACACAGCACCATGACTGCACCCATCTGCCAAGTCCACGGTCTCATGGCTCAGAGCGGGGATGTCCTGGCCAAGACCAAGAGGTGGAGCTGGGGTTCAAACCCAGGGCTTCCACTTTTGGAGGACCAGCAAAAGAGTCTGGATGACCCAGAGGAGGAATCCCAGACTCAGCCTTACTCCACAACCCTAACATGCTGCCAGTTTCCTCTGAGACCCGCTGTATTTTTCCTGAACACGGTAGCCAGCTCCACCCTCAGATCTCCAGGGAGCAATGGTGAGAGTGAATTTGATCTTAAAATCTGTCAAGTCATGCGTGTGGTGAGGAGAAATGTCCCGTACACTTTCCAGGTGATTTTGTTGGAAAAGAAAGTTGCAAAGTCCAAAATCAAGCTGCCTTCGTACGTGGGACGAGGCCAGCCGGCTGGAAAAATGACAGCTCCACACCAGCCTTCCGTGTTAATTGCATCCCAGCCACTACCCCCAGCTGGAGAAACATGGATGCAATTGGCATGCAGCCCATGACTCTCCGGGGCCTGTTCCATCAACACATTTGTCCAATGGCATTAACACCACCCCGCTGCCATCATTCTCACACAGCTGGGCCCTCATGCTCTTAAAAGACAAACTTGGGATACTTTCTGTGCATAATCCTGGTTACCTGCCCAGACGTCTTAACTTCTCTTTTGCTCACCTTGTAGCCCCGGCAGCATGCCAGGTATGTAGTAAATGCTCAATTAATATCTGCAGATGAATGAATGATGTTCCAAATCTTCTAGTTTTACGATTCACCTGCCCTTTAATATTCAAATAAAGTGGCTCCAGGCACTGGCAGATGACTTCTTTTGCTCTGGCTCCTCATCTGGGAAAGGCTCAGTTTTACCCACCTCCTCTCACGTGGACTTTCTCTCCTCCCTGCCTCTTAATCCCAAACCTGGGACATAGTGGCCCCCTTGCCTTGGTTCCTCCCAGCTTCCACCAGGACAAGGCACATGTGTGTGTCCAAAATTTGCTGAAGATTTGGGTAGTGCTGATGAAGAAAAATGACATTGCCTGGAAATGGAAAAGCAGACATCTCTGCTCTGAAGTTCCTTCTTCCAAGTCCCATGGATGGAAGGAACCTTGCCCTTATGAGCTCCCCAACCCCAGCCCTCCAGCCTCCCACCAGCTCCTCAGCCTCCCCTTCCTCCCCTCTCTTGCTCCTGGCCTCCAACCCCTAGCAGTCATCTGCTCCTGTTTCTCATAAAGGCAGCTAGCTTTCACCCACTTCCCGGAGCTCCCCCAGGCCTGCTGTGACAGCCCAAACCTCACTCAGGCTCTGCCAAACAATCCAATCTTCACCCTTACCAGCCCAGAGTCCCAGGAGAAGCTCGGAAATTGCCTGGACAGGGAATTTCTGGGCTTGGCTCTTGGCCTATATGTGGGCTCTGTAGGTGGAGGCCTCAGTGCAAAGATGTATTCTCCCCTAGACACCAGTTGTGCCACCTCTGCCTCCTTGGGAAGCAGGAGTGGCTATGGTCTGGTTCGGGGAGTGTAAATGGCAATGCATTTAATCCTCACAATAACCATTTGAGGTGATGCCATGATTCTTGCCATTTGCCAGATGAGGAGACTGAATCCCAGAGAAGTAAGTGACTTCTCCGAGATCATCAAGTTACCAGTTGGTGGAACCGGGATTCAAACACAGCTCTGTGTGAGTCTGAGGTCCATGTGGTACCTGCCCATCACACAACCCACACCATGCCCTGTCATCCCATCCAAAATCCACATCCGCTTAATAACAAGGAACATGCAGAGGGCAAACAGGCCTTCTCACCCAGGACTGAAGGGGCAGGGAGAACTCTGGGCTTTGGAATGGGAGAGAGGGGCAAAGCCAGAGGAAGAACCACCTTTGTGGGACACCTGTGGTGTGACAGGTACCATCTGGGCACACTGCACACAGTGTCCCATTCATCCTTGTGATGACCTTTTACTACCATGTTACAGATGGGGAACTGAGGTCCGCAGAAGGTCATGCAGCTTGTAAATGGCCAAGCTGGGACTGAAACAAAAGTCTGTTGGCCTCCAAGGCCCACACTGCACCCCTCCATCTCAGCACAGTCTTCCAGGGCAACTGTCTCAAGGCTAGGCTGGATGGGGAGAGGAGTCCAATCCCTGTTGTGGCAAATTCAACCAATGGACTCTCATGACAGCCCTATTCTCACACAGTGCTCCAGGCAGACAGGTGGGGCCCAGACACTGCAAAGCAACTGGTCCACCCCACCTGCGTTCACTGCTTCCTGCAGCCAACAATGTGGAATTATTGCCCACTTGGCAAATCCACCCTTTGGGCCACTTCCCATCCCTCTGTCCCAAGACACAGCTCCAGCATCCAGCTCCATGGGCTGCCACATCTGGTTGGGAAGTAAAATGCTTGGTTTCATCTACATGGCATAGGCTTTGCAGTCAGACCAAGGTCAAGTCCTGATTCCACAATAACAACCCAAGATAGCCTATGAGTGACTGCTAAATAGAGAACCAAGAGGCAAGGTTATGGAGGCTAATGAAATCATAGAAGTAGCTGGGCACAGTGGCTCATGCCTGTAATCCCAGCTCTTTGGGAAGCTGAGGCAGGTGGATCACCTGAGGTCAGGAGTTTGAGACCAGCCTGGTTAATGTGTCAAAACTCTGTCTCTACTAAAAATACAAATATTAACCGGGCATATTGGTGTGCACCTGTAATCGCAGCTACTTGGGAGGCTGAGGCAGGAGAATCACTTGAACCTAGGAGTCAGAGGTTGCAGTGAGCCAGGATTGCGCCACTGCACTTCAGCACGGGTGACAGAGTGAGGCTCTGAAAAAGAAAAAGAAAGAAAGAGAGAAAGAGAGAAAGGAAGGAAGGGGGGAAGGAAGGAAGGAAAGAAGGGAGGAAGGAAGGAAAGAAGGAAGGAAGGAAGGGAGGGAGGCAGGGAGGGAGGGAGGGAAGAGAAGAAAGAAAGAAAGAAAGAAAGAAAGAAAGAAAGAAAGAAAGAAAGAAAGAAAGAAAGAAAGAAAGAAAGAAAGAAAGAAAGAAAGAAAGAAAGGAAGGAAGGAAGGAAGGAAGGAAGGAAGGAAGGAAGGAAGGAAGGAGAAAGAAAGGAAGGAAGGAAGAAGGAAAGAAAGAAAGAAAGAAAGAAAGAAAGAAAGAAAGAAAGAAAGAAAGAAAGAAAGAAAGAAAGAAAGAAAGAAAGAAAGAAAGAAAGAAAGAAAGAAAGAAAGAAAGAAAGAAAGAAGAAAGAAATCATAGGAGTTTGGGGAGTACATACACACAGACACACACAATGAGAGAGAGAAAGAGAGAGAGAAATGCCATCTGGTGCAGTCTTCTGTCTTCACTCTGGTAATATCCCCATTTTACAGACAAGGCAACCGAGGCTCAGAGCTTTGCCTAACATGTGGCAAAGAGGGGACTAGAACTTGGCTACTCCATCAGTGGAATTCACACTGGGTCCCATGGAGCCTCAGACTTCACAGAGATGTTGCAGGGAGGGGAGGCAAAGTCAATCGGGCAGTCTTCATCATCAGAACAGCTCTCCTTTGGTCTGCACCTGTCGGGGCTCCGTGTCAAGTTTTATTTGAAGAAATGGTTTGCTACTTAAGGAAAAATCTGAAAACCAAGGCACCACTGCTCCAGGGAGAGGCCGTGGCAGCCTTTGAGGAATGAGAAGGTCAGGATGACAGTGGTTAAGCCTCAGGAAATCAACTACCCAAAAAGCGTGCACCTTATTTCATCTACAGAGTGCCTTCGCCTCCCCAAGGAACTTGTGCCTATTTTCTCTCCTCTGTCTTCTATGCAGCCCTCCCCCCTCACTGGCTCACTGCTGCAGGCCTTGCCCCTTAAGACTCAGAGAATAGAGAAGCCGTCAGATGCAAACCCACCATCAAGTCTTCCTCCTGCCCCACTGCAATTGGCCCCTCCTCTTACAGGGAGAAAGTCCCCCCAACTCACTGAAGGCCAGTCTCTCCACCTGGACCCTGGGTGCCACTAGGAACCCCCTCTATGCCATATTTCACTTACTTCCCACATCTTCAGTCTGCCCCTTCCCCCACCCTTCCCATTAGCTTTCAGAAACGTTCTGCCCTCTCTTGTTTGTCAGGACACCTTCCCTTGAGCCCTCACGGCTCCCAGACCTGCCTCTCTGCCTCCTCCCATCAGCTGCTTAGCCCCAACCCCAACAGGCAGCTCACACCAAAGGCCCCCACCCACCGACCTCAGGTCGCCAAATCCAACAGGCACCTGTCAGCCTGCCCATCGGGAGCTCCCAACAGCATTTGGCCAGTGGAGGTTCCCTTCGTCTCGCGACGTGCTTTCCCGGCATCTGCACCCCCCTTCCCTGGCCTTTCCTTCTCAGTCTCCTCAGCTGTCCCTGCCCCTCCATACAGCTCCTAAGGAGTGGCCTTCGGGACTGGGCCTAAACCATTTTCTCCCAGAGTGATTTCCTCCATGCCCACGGCCCAAAATGCTACCTGCTCACTGATGACTCCGAAATTTCACCTGTGCATGAGGCACTGACAAAATCACACGCTTGGTGTCTTTAATCTGCTTCCTGGGCCCACCAGGATGTCCCAGGGGCACCTCAAACTGGCTGTAACCGGAACTGCTGATCTTGTCCCGGGATCTTCTTGGCCATCCCTTGGACTCCCCACCTCCAGCTTCTCCCACCCCAGCACTCTGTCCAGAAACCCACACCCTCTGCAGGCTGCCTCACCTCTCTGCTGGCCCTGCCATCCCTGTCTCCAAAAGCATCCTGGAACCATCCACTGAATCCCCTACATAGCCCGAACCACCAACATCTATGGCTCGGAACTGCACAGGCCCCAGCCGTGCCCTCTGCTTCCCCTCCAGCTCTCCCTCCAGTCCCTCTCCACAGGGCAGTCAGAGGGGCACGATGAAAATGAAATCTGGTTCAGGGGGCTGCTCCTCCCCACTTCAGCAGCTCCCCGACCCCATAGTATGGCTCTGAGGCTCTGCCGATCGGCTCTGCATCCACGTCCCTGGGCTCACCCCTTGCTCTTGCCGTCAACACGTGGCACCCCCTTCAGCCAGGCATCCTCTTGCTGCAGGGCCTTTGCACGTGCAAATCCCCCTTCCTGCCCCAGCTCCAGTGCCACTGGCTCACTGTCCCTTATTCTCAGGGCTAGGGAAGTCTCAGCTCTAGATGAAGTCAATTGACCCCATCTTTCAACTTCTCCAAGGCCTTCCTCTCTTTAAACCAATCTGAGCAATGTCTCCTTCCTCCCTGGACCGAGGGCATCATGATGCAGTCGAGAGCTCCATCCACCTCCTCGACATGATACCCCACACTTAGCACTGTGCCCAGCACCGAGCACATAATGGGTACCCAATAAATCCTCACTGGGTGAATAAATGAGTTAGAACAACCCTCAGAGCTCTCTAGGAGCTGCCTTGGGGCACAGTCAAGTGAGGAAGCTGGGCAAGAATTCTCTCCATTCTGCAGATGGGGATACTGGGGCTCAG
The DNA here is from genome assembly GCF_047675955.1 of Chlorocebus sabaeus. Lineage (NCBI taxonomy): Eukaryota > Metazoa > Chordata > Mammalia > Primates > Cercopithecidae > Chlorocebus > Chlorocebus sabaeus. The sequence continues at coordinate 118,481,698 of NC_132923.1, read as the reverse complement.
AGAGGAGTGGCGACTTGCCCTCAGGGACACACCCAGGATATGGTGAGCCATGTCACCGAGCCAGGTCCAACCCGCAAGCCCTGGGGCTCAACCTTTATATATCCTGGTGACCTCCCTCCCACCTGACTTTGACAACCAGCTCCAATTAGAGTAGCATCATAAGTGGTGATAGATCCACAATTGGTTATAGATTTAACTAAGCAAACCATGTCCCAAACCATCTATTGTGTAATTGGCCGCATAAGACCCATTTTTCTTTGCCGTTCAGTTACAACTTAATTTGCCAGGTCAGCAGTTCTGCCTAAAGTCACAGGCAGCAGCCTAGTTATGAATATCAACTGATTCTCCCAGCACTGCTCCATGAAATGGAACTCATCAGCACTTACCCAGGGATGAGTGTGATGGAGGGGGACACTGAGGCACGGAGAGGGGAAGTGACTCACTCTCCAGGCCACGCAATCAGTAGGTGCTGGAGCCGGACCTGGAATTCAGTTCATGTGTCTCTGGCCTCACACCCGACACCTCCCCTACGGCTCTGCACTACATATGACTGCTTGGTTTGGTTTTGATTTTATTGTTTCTGTCTTTTTAATGTAAGGCTTCTCTGAAACTAACTGCTTCCCTACATCTCAGGTCCAGAAAATAAGCATCACTTTATATCCAACCAGATTGTAGCACTTAGTCGCCATGTTTTGGAGTTGTTTATACTCGTCCCCTCTCTCTATCCTGTACTCCTGGCCTCTGATCGGGAGCTCCTGGTGGGGGCAGGGACTGTATTTATCTTGGTATTGAAGGTGCCCTGCACAAGCTTAATCCCCACGGGTGCTTCCTGGATGGTGTTGTTACTTTCAGAGCAGTCACCTTGTATATTATTAATAGTGATAGTGATGAAATATTTATGAATGAATGATGTGATGTTTGAAATTTGCTTTAACTTAATAAGGGTCAAGAGGAGAGGATGGGGGCGTGGACGGGGCAGAACTGAAGAGGGGTTGGTGGTGAGTGGGGCTGGGGACTGGATACCTGGGGTTCCTTAGACACCCTGTTCGTTCTCATGGAAGTTCAAAATTCTCCATAGTCAAAATATTTTTAATTAAATATCCTTTCCAAAATAATACTAATCATGGCAAGGGAAGTAGCTAAAAGTGGAAGTAAACATGATCATTTGTTGATCACTGCTCACATGCCAGGCTCTGTGCTGAGATTCACACGTGTCATCTGATTCCATCCTCATGTTACCACTATAAATATTTTGTCTGTGTTGCACCCAGGAAGCAGTAGGTCAGACAGAGAGATCTAGAGATTCAAACCCAGACCTGTCAGGGACCAATGTCCACAGTCTCTACCCCCAAGCCACATTGCACATGGCCTCGAGGCTGTCAGCGATGGAGACATCCTGGCCTGCATTTTGGGAAGGGGCCTCTGAGCCAGCACCTTTCCTCTGGGGGCCTGTACCTTTACCCTTTAAAGAGAGTGATGCTGATTTTCTGAGTCATCCAGGAATCACTTGGAGCTAAAATCTCATGGGCCAGGAGGGCTGTCAAGTTGGACAAAACTGCCTTGGGTCAAAACAAGCAGCAGTCCTGAGCGCCTGGGCCTCTTGGCGCCAGGTGCCACGGCCCTTCCTCTTTAATATTTCTGAAGCTCCTTCCACCACAGGTGTCCCTGCTTCCACCCAGGTTCAGGCCTCAGCATTGCTCACCCAGATCACCCTCTCCCCTGGTCCACCTACCTCCCACTTGGCCACAGTCTGTTCTGACCTCCCCACAGTCAAAGGAGACTCAGTCTAGAACCCAAAAGTAACATACCCTATCCCTTCCCAAGCCCTGGGAGATAAAGCCCAAATTCCTTAGCATGGCCCTGGGCAAACTACCTGCTCCGTATCCTCTTGCCCTTCACCTTCCAACCTCATTTATCTTACTTGCCCACCTCTTACCACCCCCTGCCACGCATTCTCCTCCCCACCCCAGTCAGACTGGACAATCTGCAGGCAAACAAAAGCCCCACATTCTCGTATCTGGATGGCTTTGCTTGTCCTGTTACTCCATGTAGCTGGGACAACACTTCCCTCCATAACTTTTACCTCTCCCAGTCTGACAAACTTCTAGTCAGCCTCTAAGACTCAGCTCAGGTGTCACCTTCTCCAGGCAGCCTTCCCTGATGCCCCAAGCTGGGGACAGGGGTGTGTTCCTACAGCCTACTATGCTCGACTCCAGCTCTGGGTTATACACACCTGCTGCTCTGTCTCCCACTTCAGCCAGGGCACTTCTCCAAGGCAGGGACCCATCTCTGTGCCCCCAGAGCCTAGCACTGAGCCTATGACACTGTAGCTGCTAAACAGAGCCAGGATGTGCAATGGCAGCCTGGCCATGTAGTCTTTCTGAGTCTCAGTGTTCTCATCTGCAAAACAGGATTCATGGCACCTACTGCATAGGGATGTTTGTTCACTCAGCAAATATTTATTGAGCTCCTATAATATGCCAGGCTCTAGGCCCCAGGTTGATAGTTGAGAGCAAAGCGGGACGAATTCTCATGAGCTGACATTCCAGCAGGGAAAGACAGACAAGAAATAAGACAAACAAATACAATGCATAGCAGTGGTCCCAACTTTTTTGGCACCGGGGACCAATTTCATGGAAGACAATTTTTTTCATGGACTAGGGAGTGGGTGAGGAGGGAAGGTTTCGGAATGATTTGAGCACCTTACATTTCTTGTGCACTTTATTTCTATTATTATTACATTGTAATATATAATGAAACCATTACACAACTCACCATAATGTAGAATCAGTGGGGGCTCCTAAGCTTGTTTTCCTGCAACTAGATGGTCCCATCTGGGGGTGATGGGAGACAGTGACAGGTCATCAGGCATTAGATTCTCATAAGGAGCGCACAGCTTGGATCCCTCATCGACACAGTTCAGAGTGCGGTCCCTGCTCCTGTGGGAATGTAACACCACTGGTGATCTGACAGGAGGCGGGGCTCAGGCAGTAATGCCTGCCCGCCGCCCACCTCCCACTGTGCAGCCCCATTCCTAACAGGCCGCAGACCAGTATCAGGGACTGGGGACCTGTGATGTATATAGGATGTCACCTGGTAATGATGAAAATGAATCAGGAAAAGAGCACTAGAGATTTGGGGGAGCCTGGAGACAAAGTAGTACTTTTTCTTTCTTTGAGACAGAGTTTCATTCTTGTTGCCCAGGCTGGAGTGCAGTGGCACAATCACAGCTCACCGCAACCTCTGCCTCCCAGGTTCAAGCAATTTTCCTGCCCCAGCCTCCTGAGTAGCTGGGATTACAGGCATGTGCCACCACGCCAGGCTAATTTTGTATTTTTAGTAGAGACAGGGTTTTTCCATGTTGGCCAAGCTGGTCTCGAACTCCCAACCTCAGGTGATCGGCCCACCTTGATCTCCCAAACTGCTGGGATTACAGACATGAGCCACCACGCCCAGCCCAAAGTAGCACTTTTAAGTGCTTTGGTCAGAAGTCGCTTCCCTGTGAAGGTGACACTTAACGGGCGTCCTGGAGCAGGTGTGGGAATGGACTGTGTGGGTGTCCTGGAGAAGTCTAGGCAGCAGGAAGGAAGTGCAAAGGCCCAGAGGTGGAGCCTTGCCAGGGGCAGGTGGGAGGTGGGAAAGGAGGGTGGGGAAGAGAAGCAGGCCGTGGTAACCATGGTGATGAGTCCTGTACTCTGAGTTCAATGGGAACTCATCCTGAGCAGCGAGTGACACAATCCGATGGCTGGGCTGGCAGGGAGCAGGCGTGTGAGCACTCAGCCTGGTGCCCGGCACACAGAGGTCGCTGCAGAAGCGTAGCTGTGGCTGCTCTCATAGCAGCAAGCGGCATTCTCAGCCTCGTCCTGATTACTAAGGCATGAATAGTAGCTGCTTCTGATGGCCATTTCCGGAAACGTTCTGCACACGGGAGCTTCTCTTGAAAGAGCCCTCGGCCCTCAGAGGGGGCTTCTTTGAAGGACAACCGTGGTTGTGATGTGCAAACCCTGCCGCGCCTCTTTAGAGCAACACCAAAGTCTCTTTACCTAGTGCAAAGGCTCTGTGAGATGACTGGGGAGCCCTGCCTGGGAGCTATTTACAAGCTGGCTAGGGACAAGAGAGTTGAAAGAACAGCTGTATGGAGCAGAAGACTACACCACCAGGATGAATTTGGGGTAATCGTGAGCCCCAGCGTGTGTAATGCAGGACGGGTTCAGTGGAACCCAGCGGGGAGGTGCCTACTGGGGCTGAGATCATCGAGGGTGAATGGGACTTCACCTCTGCCTAGAAGGACTGGGGTGGGGGAGGGATAGCCTGGGCTCGCCAACCCACCTGTGCATGCAGGCAGTGGAAACTTCTGCCAAGAAGAACACCATTTGTGCCTGACCCTTCTGACCCAGGATGGAGAGCAAGGACCGGGAAGACCTTCTCCTGGAGAAGGATCAGGAGGAGGAGAAAAGGGAAGACAGGAAGGAGGAGGGGGAGAATGGAGGGACTGCTTATACAGCAAAAGGTATCCGGAGGTGTCTGGCAGTCTAATGGAGGAGACAGCCCTTGTGCTGGGGAGCTCCCAATCTGATGGTGGAGGCACACCACCACCTACCTCTTTGCCCTCTGCCTTCCTTCCTGGATGTATCCCAGAAGACTTACAGAGGGGAGTGAACCATCCAAAATGAAATATCTTCTTTCAGAAATTGAGGCCAAGAAGTGAAGCAAAAGCAGAAGGTAGCGACAGGCTGCTGACTTCTACAGAAGTTTCTCCTAAGGGGATGAGCGGGGTTTGTTTTTAAATTCAAGGAGAACCACAGGAGCAGAAATAAAACGAACCTCAGCTAAACCCAGAGAAAGATTGGCCGGACTGCCGCAGCGGAGCTTTGTCTTCACACGGTTTGGGCATTTTTTCTAATTATAAAATTAAAATGTGCACTTTCCAGAGTCAAAAAATATATAACCGATAAGACAGGGGAAAAGTCCCATAACATTTGTTTGTTACCTTTCTTTCTCCTTTTTATTCTATGCATTTTAACGTGGTGGAGTCACACTGCATACCTCCTTTTGCTTATTCATTGAAGAGCCATTTACGTCTCTCTTACATGCCAGGTACTATTCTGGGGATGGAGGATACTGCAGTGAACAAAACAAGCCCCCCGCCCTCATGGAGCTGAAAGTCTACTGGGGGAGACAGGCAAGACACAAATAATTCCATACATAAAGTATGTTCAGCAAATGAGAACTGCTATAAAGAAAATAAAACAGGAAAATGACAGAAAGTCACTGAAAGGCTTGGGGCAAATTAGTCAAGGTGGTCAGGGAAAGTCTCTTCTGAGAAAAACCTTTTATCATTATTATTATTATTACTTTTTTTTTTTTGAGGTGGAGTTTCACTCTTGTTGCCCAGGCTGGAGTGCAATGGCATGACCTCAGCTCATCGCAACCTCTGCCTCCCGGGTTCAAGCAATTCTGCTTCAGCCTCCTGAGTAGCTGGGATTACAGGTGCCCGCCACCACACCCGGCTAATTTTGTATTTTTAGTAGAGATGGGGTTTCTCCATGTTGGTCAGGCTGGTCTTGAACTCCCGACCTGAGCCCAATCATGGAAGAACCAGCCATGAAAAGATCCAGGGGAGAGGCACTCCAGGTACAGGGCACGGTGGGGGCAAAATCCCAGGGACTGAGATGTGCTTGGCATCTTCAAGGAGCAGAAAGAACGCCAGTGTAGCTGGAGACATGTCCCTGTGCTGTTATTAAGCACTCAGGAAGAACTTTTTAGACATCTAGGGGCCGTAAGCCTGGATTGGGTGATCAGGGGTTTTGTTCCTGGGAAGACACGAACATCCCCGCAGCCTGCATTTATCCCAGAATTGGAGCGTGAGGAGAGAATTTAGAACCCGTCTGTTCTCCAGCTTCCCTTACTGGAGGAAGGAGAAAGTGGGCATTTCCCACTGAAAAAGCCCTCGGCCCTCACAGGGGGCTCATTTGAAGGGCAACCGTTGTTGCAATGCGTGAACCCTGCAGCATTTCTTTAGAAGGACACCAAAGTCTCTTTACCTAGTGCAAACGCTCTGTGAGATGACTGGGGAGCCCTGCCTAGGAGCTATTTACAGGCTGGCTGGGGACAAGAGAGTTGAAACAACGACTGTACTGAGCAAGATGAATTCAGGAGGATGATGTTACTTGAGAGCTGCCAAATGCCAATTCTGCCAGATGCCATTTAGTGCTGTGAAAATCTTAATTCATTTCAACCTCACGGCAGTCCCATGAAGAAGATAATGTTATTCTCCCATTTTTATCATCAGGAAACAGAGACTTAGAGCTGTGAAATATCTCGTCCCAGGGCCAGGCACGGTGGCTCATGCCTGTAATCCCAGCACTTTGGGAGACCAAGGCAGGCAAGTCACTTGAGGTCAGGAGTTCGAGACCAGCCTGGCCAACATGGTAAAACCCCATCTCTTCTAAAAATACAAAAATTAGCCGGGCATGGTGGCAGGCATCTGCAATCCCAGCTACTTGGAAGGCTAAGGCAGGAGCATTGCTTGAACCCGGGAGGCAGAGGTTGCAGTGAGCCAAGATGGTGTCACTGCACTCCAGCCTAGGCAACAAGGTGAGACTTCATCTCAAAAAAAAAAAAAAAAAAAGAGGAAAAGAAGCCAGAACAAAGACAGCAGACATGCCCCAGTGAACCCTGCACTGCCTGTTTGGAGGCTCTGATCCTACATCAGGACAAGCCCCGGGAGGATAAAATTAACTTCTATTGGCCAAGACCAAGTGGTGTTAGCTCAGCACAACCTCACCAAACCTCACCTCTGAACCTGTAGTTGTAAGGCCGACAGGGGACCCTGCTCGGAGAGGAACCGTGCAGATGCCCTGGACGAGAAAAGTCAGGCACTGCACCCAACCACATCACCAGCCCAGCAACCCTATCCCGCCTCCATGCAGAGCAGGAAACAGTGAAACACCACAGGGAAAAGACAGACCTGGAGTTTAGTAAACAAACACACGGAACAGGTGGATAGGTGGATGGACGAATGAGTGGATTCCAAGTAGAGAGTTCAGCATGATGACAGATGTGATAGCTATCAGAGATCTATCAGAAAGAGGGGAGTAAATTACATATTATATATGTATGACTATGCTTATGTGTCAGATAGATTGACAGGTGTTTGAGATACACAGATTATATGTTTCAGGTAGATGAAAAAATTCAAGGGTGAACTGGAGCCCTCATTCACATCAGCTGGTGAGTCAATCTCGTGCATCTCTTCCTGACTCTGATTTGCAACATTACATCGGTTGCCTGAAATCAGCCTTGGTGGGAACGTTTACACCAGAGAAATGGGCAGACGCTACAATCAGGGCTATATTTTTTTCCAAGGGCTGATTTAGCAGCACATGCTGATTAGATATGATGTAACAGGTTGGTAATTGGATATATCTCAGATAGATTGTATATACAATGTACATATATGAGACAGATTATATACGCAAGGTATATAAGTTATATTTCTTTAATAAATTGACAAATATATATATATACCTAGATATAATTTGCATTTGACTGAACCTTATGAAATTGCTGTTCTTCTACTGTTTTGCTCTACCAAAAAAAGGCACTTTCATAGGATTATACCTAGTAGACGAGTTATAAATGTGTGTGTCCCTATGTGTATAATCTTTAGAGAGCACCCGGGACTGAGAGTCAGAGAGGAGACAGGGACACCTGGGCTGCAGGAACTACACCACCACTTACTAGCTGTGTGGTCCTGAGCAAATGGCTAGCCTTCTCTGAACCTCGGTTTCCTTGCTGGGAACGTGAGGGCACTGACAGCCTCACCTCCAGGCTCGCTGAGGGGACCACAGGAGGGCACAGCCCAGGGCAGAGCTCCCGGCAGGGCTTCCTGGGAGCCTCTCAGGCCTGCACTAGCCCCCACAGCACATTCCCATTGCGAGTCGGCCCTGGGCATCTGTGTGACCTCACTGCATCTCCAGAGGTCTCCTCCTGCAGAAATGGACTCTCCCTAGAGGAAGTGTCTCCTTTCCTGGTCCACGACCCTCCCTATGTCCCCCAGTCAGAATGAGGATGTGCCGGCTGACAGATTCCCAGCCCTGGTGCCATGCTGAGTCTGGCTGGGGGAATGACACCCCTTGGCCATCAATCAACAGAGCCATAACCAGCACCGGTCTCTAGGAGAATCCATCATCAGTTTCCTGTTCACCCAGCCCCTCCAGTCCATCCAGCAAACTCCCTAAGGGGAGGGCTCAAAGGGAACCTTTCCAGTGGGACGGAGGCAGAGCCAGGTGCTGGATGGGGTCTGGTTCTAAGTGTGCTGAGTGTCCATGGGCAGGGCCACCCCCTTTCTGGGCCTCAGTTTCTCTGCTGTATGTTTAGCCTGAAAACATTTTTTTAGACAGGTTCTCACTCTATTGCCCCAGCTGGAGTGCAGTGGCACGATCAGGGCTCACTGCAGCCTGGAGCTCAAACAATCATCTCGCCTCAGCCACCCGAGTAGCTAGGATTACAGGCATGCACCACCCACCCAGCTAAGCTGTTTTGAGTTTTAATGGAGACAAGGTCTCACTATGTTGCCCAGGTTGCTCTCAAATTCCTCAGCTCAAGCAATCCTGTCTTGGTCTTCCAAAGTGCTGGGATTACAGGGATGAGCCACCATGCCTGGTCCTAAAAATATTTTTAAATCAACTGAATAAAAACAAAAAAAAATCCTTCCAGCTGAAGAAAGCTGCTTGTAGGTGGATCCAGCTCTGGAGAGAAGAGATTACAACCCTGCCCTTTACAGAAATCAGTTCTTGGAAATCTTACCCTAGTAGCTGGTGTTAAGGAACAAATACAGGTTCAAACTCTAGCTGTGTGACTTTGGGCAAGTTACTCAACATATCTGAACCTCGGTCTCCTCATCAGTAAAATGAGGATACTAACACCTGACCCACAGGGTTCTCATGTGGATTAAAAGCCATAATCATTAAAAATGAAGACATCAGGCCGGGTGTGGTGGCTTACACCTGTAATTCCAGCACTTTGGAAGGCTGAGGCGGGCGGAGCACTTGAGCTCAGGAGTTTGAGACCAGCCTGACCAACATGGTAAAACCATGATCTGCCTGGGATGCTGCTAAGTTTACTAAAAATACAAAAATTAGCTGGACGTGGTGGCATGCATCTGTAGTGCCGGCTACTCAGGAGGCTGAGGCAGGAGATTCACTTGAACCCAGGAGGTGGAGGTTCCAATGAGCTGAGATTGTGCAACTACACTCCAACCTGGAAGACAGAGAGACTCTGTCTAAAAAAAAAAGAGAGACATCTGCCATTTTTAGAGTACTGGCTACATGCCAGTTTCTGTGCCGTGAACTTTATGTACCAGCTCATTTCTTACTACAAGGATACTGTGAAGCAGGTCCTATTATTCTGCCCATTTTACAGAGGAGAAAACTGAGGCTTAGGAAGATTAAGTGACTTGCCCAAGGCACACAGCTGGCAAACGGCAAATCGGGATTTGAATTCAGGTCATCTGGCTCACCGAGAGTGGGTGCATGTTCTCACCCACTACACCACAGCAATAACACTTGTAAGATCTCTGATGCATAGGAGGGGCTCTATCCAAGTCAGTTACTGGGGTAACCATTGTTAAATTTTCATCCTTTATTCACTAGACTAACAGGACCTTCTGGACTGAGCTATTTCCTCCAGGATTCAGCCTCAGGGCTTTTGGACCAAGGCTGTGAAAGGGAAGGAGTCTATCCGAGTCTTTTGAAAGCCTTGATTGGAACTGGTTTTGCTGCTGCTGCCCTCTAGCAACAGGCTTTCCCTGAGCCTAGTAGAGCTTAGCATCCCTTCACTATGTTGGGGACATTTGGGGCTGTGCAGAGATCTGGGGCAGGATGCCAAGGGGAGGCAGCAACAGGTAAGCTTGGTGTGCAGAGCCTCAGCTTGGCCTCCTGAGCATCCACCAGAGAGGAGAGCTAGGGCGAGGGCTTCTCGAGTCCATTTCACCTCAGACCCTACAGGAAACTAGTTTGCAGTTGCAGCAGAAATCTAAAGCATGAAGCTGGGAGCAGTGGCTCACACCTGTAATCCCAGCACTTTGGGAGGTCAAGGCGGGCAGATCACTTCAAGTCAGGAGTTCCATACCAACCTGGCCAACATGGTGAAACCCCATCTCTACTAAAAATATAGCAATCAGCCAGGCATAATGGTGCATGCCTGTAATCCCAGCTACTCAGGAGGCAGAGGCAGGAGAATCACTTGAACCTGGGAAGCAGAGGTTGCAGTGAGCCAAGATAGTGCCACTGCACTCCAGTCTGGGCGACAGAACAAGACCCCATCTCAAAAAAACAAACAAACAAACAAAGAAGTATGAGCTTCAGCCATGAGAGAGACTAGGAATCAAATTCAGGCTGTCCACTGGCCAGGAAGCCAGCTGTGTGACCTCAGACAGGAGCGCTCACCTCTCAAAGCCTAACTTCATATCAGTAAAATGGGGATGTTAATGGCAAACTCGCAACGTTGCAACACACAAAAATGCCTGGCTCATAGCAGATGCTCAATAAACGGTAGCTGTCACCATTGATTATTTTAGTTTGGCAAACCACTGTTTCTGAGCCAATTGCAGTCAGCCCACTTGAAACCCAGCAGCTGTTGGCCGAAGTCTGGCTGGCTGCTTTCAATATACCCAGGGGCTTGGGTTCAACCAATGGCTTTTTGGGGAGTTGGTTGAGTTTTGCTGCTGGTTATTTGCAAAGTATCTGGCTGCTCAAATCCAGCCCAGCTGGCCAGCTCCTCAAAGAACCATTTCTGGACTGAACCGTGCAGGCTGTGTCGGGAGAGCTGGCTGTTTCTTGCACATCTGCAGAGCAGCCAGCTGTAGAATGGAATTTAAGCCTTTCCTTTTCAAAAACAAGAGTCTGGCTTGAAAATAAAGCCTGGCTTAGCCCCAGAGGCAACCAGTGTGGCACTCAACCTGTATTTACAGGGGAAGGGGAGGTGCTGACAGCTTGGGACTCTGCTCCAAGCCTGTCTCTTTAAAAAAAAAAAAAAAAGCCACTGAGCAGCTGCCTGGCTGTAGAACATTCCACTTGGGGTGATCTGCCTGGAACACTGCTAAATTCCAAACCAATATTGAAATCAGCCTTCATAGGTAGGTAGGGCATCCTGGGCTCATGGAAAACAGCCAGGGAAGGGCCAGTTTTTTTGTTCTAAGCAGAACCCAACCCCACTGGATGAGCCCCAATTTCCAGTCACCAGCTGAATGCAAGGATGCTGCAACACAATTTGGAGAGGAGCTGAAGAAGGGAGCCAGTGTGCTGGGACTCTGGCAGAGGGAGTGAGGAGGGACACTGATGTGGCTGAGAGAGGGATGAAGCAGGAGGCTTGGGAAGCAGTGCGAGTTTTCTTTCCACCTCTGCTGTGTGATCTTGATTACTTTGCTTGCCCTCTCTGGGCCTCTTCTGCCTAAATGAGATATGACCATGAGCTGTATGAGCACCATGGCTGGGCATTGTTCAATGCTGCCTCTAAAGCACCTGGCTCAATGCTTGGCACATAGTAGGCCCCCTATAAATAATTACTGAGTGAAAATGCCTCTCCCTCCAGCCCTTCTCCATGTAATTTTCCCGAAGGCAAGCCTTTGATTAGAGAAGCATTCTGTGTTAGTACAGACTGCTCTCAGTGCAAGAAACAGTGTCAGTATGTATCTGATTTTTAAAAGCATTGATCTTCAGCCCATTCCGATCCTAATGAGGCAGAGAAGAGTAGAGAAGCCTTCATTCTCGCATTCCTCTCTGGAATTGCTCTCCCACCCCTGCCACCGCGGGCCGACAGCTACTGAAGGCAGACAGTACCTCGGGCCCCAAGGCCAGGACTGAAAACCCAAACGCCTACAGGACTGATGAGGTATTGGGAGAGCATGGGGCCCGGTGAAGTCTGGGGCAAGCTGGATTGTATCTGCCCCATCCACAGGGGCACCTCCTATCAGCTCCTGCCAATCATTACGGCAGGCACTGCAAGCCTGATACAGATACAGCCAGCCCTTATAATATTTCTAAGATATAAATATAGATTTGTATGTTAAATCACTTAATTTTAAGAGTTGACCACTAACTCAACATTTAAAAAGAAAAATTACTGGGTGAGGCAAACACATTTTGCAGGCAGGATTCAGCCCAGCCTCTGAGGTCTACTGGGTAGTGGATAGGAACCTATTTGAAGAGGGAAGACTCAGCTCTTGCCCTAAGGGACGTGTCTGTCTGATGATGGGGACCTAGCTCTGCCCTTGGAAACCCTTCAGATAGGAGAGGCAAAAAGAGACAAGAATTCCAGATACTTCCAGATTGATCCACAAAAATGTGCAGATGAATATCACACAGACTAAGGCCACAGCCACTGGGGACCACAGGGTAGAGGACCCGCCTGGATCAGCTTGGGTTGAATCGGGGAGATGCCTCTGACACTTTCCTACAGGGTCTTGAAGAAAAGAAAGGATGTGGACAGTGAGGGTGGGTGGCCCAGGTGAGGTGAACAGGGGAAAATCCAGGTAGAGCAAGGTGCTAGGTGGGTAGCAGGTGCACCTGGCCGCTGAATGGAGAGGCACAGTCTTAGAATGTCTGGGCCAGAAGAGTTGCTGGCATGGCCTGGTCTCATGGTCCCAATACAAGATGGGAAAATAGAGGTTCAAGGAGGGGAGAAACTTGCCCAAGATAAGGCAGGGCACTGATAGCATGGACAGGATGGAAATGAAGTCACAGGAGATGAGGCTGGGTGGGAAGGGGCCAGGGAGCCCACCTGAGGGATTGCAGTTTACCACATGGCAGTTTACATGGGGGAGAAGCTTCTGGCTGATGACCCTACCTGCCCCGCTTCCTGGTCTGTGAACTGGAGCCAGGTGGAAGGCACCATCTCCAGCCCACGGCTGCCCTTTGAATTAACCTTTAGACTGCACAGATGAATGGCTCCATCTATCTTCCACCCAACAGGCTCCAGAGGTCTGGCAGGGGGTGGTGAGTGTGGTCCAGAAAGGGCAGAGGTCCCGGTAAGAACAGGAAGGACATCCTGGAGACAGAAGGCCTTGCCTGCCAGGACTTAGGGGCCCATGAGGGGTGGACGGAAAGCTGCATTGAGCGATTTCAGTGGTGAGCCAGGAGCTTCATGGGCATGGCCTCCCTGACTCCTCTCATCAACCGTGCAAGGCCAGGACTGTCATGACCCATCCCACAGATGAGGAAGCAGAGACTGGCCCATGATCACCCAGCCAGAAACGGCAGCTCTGAGCTTAGAATCTTTCGAACAGACCAGCCAGGTGATGCCACACCCCGGTGTGGAGCCACTCTGTGACCCTTGCCTCTTTCTCCTGCTCCTGACCCTCCAGATGTTTCCTCACATGGGGTCTTTGCACTTGATGTTCACCCCTTCTGGAGCACTCTCCCAGCATCCTTCATACAGCTGGAGACATTCAAGAATCTCCAACGGTCAGGGGAAGAGGAGACAGAACTCAACCCCAAGGGGATGCTGGGGGCTGGGTCTCAAGGGCCTCCCTGTGCCAGGCCAAGCATCTTGAACAATTGGGAGCTGGCAGAGGACTTTTACCCTCTGTGCTAATTCAAATACTCTTCATTACAGCCTTTAAAATTTCCTAAATTGAGGTGTAAAATGCATCAAGGGTACTGAACTTAAGTGACCAGCTCAACGTCTGACATAACCATATCCATGTCCTTTCAACCCATATCAAGGCAGAGATCATGTCCCGGTCCCCAGAAGATCTCTTTGTGTTCCTTTCTAGTCAAAGTTACCTTCCTCTAAAGATAACGCGATTCTGACTTCTCTCGCCATCCATTAGGGATGCCTCTTGTTGACTTTCATCTGCATGAAACCACAGAGCATGTGGCCTATGGTAGATGGCATTTTCCACAGCTGGCTTCAACAGTATCTCCCATTCCCCATACTCTTGTTGCAATGTGGTGTTGATACTCCTCCCATAGAGAACTGAGTTCTGTGTCCCCTCCCCTTTAATCCGTGTGGACATTTAGCCCCTCATCTAATAGAGCATAGTGGGTGGAATGCTATGTGAGTTGAACAGGTGATTAAAAAAAAAAATGCCACATACTTTGCCATGCTCTCAGGGGACAGTTGCTCTTGGAATTGGCCACCATTCTATAAGGAAGCTCAAGCAGCCTGTGGACGGACTCATAAAAGAGAAATCCATTGCCCTGACTGAGCCCCCAGCCCACAGCCAGAGCAGCCCGATAGCCATGGGAGTGGGTTCTGCAGCACCGGTTGAGCTACCCACAAATGCCAACTGAGCAGAAACAGGCCACCCCACAACATCCTGCCTAAATTGCCTCTTTTGAGTGAAACAAATTATCATTTTGTTTTATGCCACTAACTCTGAGGTAGTTCATAAAAAAGATTTTAAGCAGGAGAGTGATTTTGAGTAAGAGTTTTGCCCTTGTATATAATAAAAGACACAACATAAATTGGCTTGAGGGAAAAGAAAGGAAAGAAGAAGGAGGGAGGGAGGGAGGGAGGGAAAGAAGGAAGTAAGGAAAGAAGGAAGGAGGGAAGGAGGAAGGAAGAAAGAAAGGAAAGAGGGAGGGAAAGGAGGAGGGAGGGAGAGAAAGAAGGAGGAAAAGGAGAGAAGGAAGGAAGGGAAGAAGGGAGGGAAGGAGAGAGGGAGGGATGGAGAGAGGAGGGGATATACTGGTTCTCGTAACTAAAAAGTTCAAAGAGGGTTTGTATTGGTTTCCTAGAACTGCTATAAAAAACTATGGACTAGGGGCATAAAGAACAGATAGTTATTGTCTCACAGTTCTGGAGGGTAGCAGGCCAAGGTCAAGGTGTCAACAGTGTTGGTTCCCTCTGTGGGCTGTGAGGGAGGGATCTGTTCCAGGCCTCTCTCCTTGGCTTGTAGTCAGCCATCATCTGTCTTCACATCCTCTTCCCTCTATGCATGTCTGTGCATCCAAAGGTCCCCTTTTTATAAGGACACATGTCATATTGAATCAGGGGCCCGCCCATTCCAATATGACCTCATCTTAATTAATTACAACTGCAAATGACCCTGTATCTAAATAAAGTCACATTCTGAGATTCTGGGGGTTAGGACTTCAACATAGGAAGTTGGAGGGGGTAGGACACAATTTATCTCCTAACAAGGCTAATCCAGTCATGGCTAGGTCCAGCCATCGTCAATGTCACCAGCATCTCTACACCTCCCAAGCTTTGTTTTCCTGTTTGGTCTCATTCTCAGGCTCCATGTGGTGACAAGATGTTCCAGGCCTGCATCCTCCCGGGCTCATGTGCCTGGGAGAAGAGCGCTGCCTCTCTCAACAACAGTTTTGAACACACTGCTCTGGCCAGCTTGGGGCCGGTGCCTGCCAGTGACGGGGACAGGGCAGGAGAGTGGGGATGGTTCTGTGCCAAGCTCTCCAAGCCTGCCACACTCTCGCAGGAACGGATCCACCATCCCCAGGTCGCTTGTGTCACGTTCCCATTCCGAGAGCAGCATGCTCAACACCAGCCCTGAGATTAAGAGGAAAAATAATATTTAAAGGCACTTATTAAAGACACTCAGAAGGCCCTTCGAATGTCAAACAGCTGTGAGCAAACCCTAATTTGATGATCTACGTGTTAATGAATCCCAGACATGCAGATTAAATGCTCTTTAAATTGCACGTGGTTTTAAAATGCATTTCTCTCTAGCATGTCTGGTTCAGAACAAGGTTAGTGAAACACCTGTGAGGCAGGTCCGGCGATCTGGGGATGGAGCAGGAGCTGGCAATGTCCCCGGCTTGGCCCTCAGGGAGCCTGCGAGCTGGATAAAGAAAAAACCCACTGAGAAGCACGTCGGCAGCAGTGTGGACTGGAGCATGCGGTTGAGGGCAGCTTGCCGCGTGCAGGTCTTTCACTTAGCAAATATTTACAGAGCTTCTACTAGGTGCAGGCCCTCCCCTGGGCATTGGGGATGCAGCAGTGAAGATGGAAGCCGCGGCCTTGCCCTTGCCTCCAGGTGAAGGGGACAGACAATAATGAGATAGGCAGATTGCTAATCAAGGGGATTCAGAGTAGAATAAGTGCTGTTAAGAAAAGAAACAACGATAGGATGAGGAGCAGGTTGGCAGCAGGAAGACTGGGGAAAGGAGGTGGTTTGAGAAAAGGGGTGAACCATCATGAGGCTGGGGGACGCCACAGGCAAGAGCCCCAGCACTGACCAGGCCTGGCCCGGTCAAGGCGCCAAAGCTGGCCTAGAGGGACTGGGGAGGTGGCATATGGCAGACACAGGGCAAGCCGAGGACTCCACGGCAGATGATATGCATCTTCTGAGCAGCAACTCGGATACACCTGAAAACACAGTACATGGAGACCAAGCTGAGAAACAGAATTGGAGCGTTAACTCAGCCAAGGCTGGGACGTTAAACATACATGTTGGCTGAGCACAGTGGCTCATGCCTGTAATCCCAGCACTTTGGGAGGCCGAGGTGGGTAGATTGCTTGAGCTCAGTTCATAGACCAGGCTGGGCAACATGGCGAAACCCTGTCTCTACAAAAAAAATACAAAACTTAGCTGGGCATGGTGGCACATGCCTGCAGTCCCAGCTACTTGGGAGGCTAAGGTGGGAGGATCGCTTGAGCCTGGGAGATCGAGGCTGCAGTGAGCTGTGATCATGCCACTGCACTCCATTTGAGAAAGTGAGACCCTGTCTCAAAAAAATAAATACAAATAAAATACATGTAATATACCAGCATGAGGCATGGCCAGGTTACCGGGTGCTGGCCACAAGCTGGGGGCTGAGTCCACTCTGGAAAAAGTCCTCAAGTTGTATTTGTGGGACCTGTACACCTTTCTGTCGGTATGTTATTCTTCAATAAAATGTGTACCAAAATGATGGCACAATGAAATGTTTGAGATGCTGGATATGCTAATGACCCTGATCTGATCACTGTGCATTACAAATATTGAAACGTCACTTTGGACCCCATGAATATGTGCCATTATTTTATGTCAACCATTAAAACATACAATTAAAAAGACAAAAACTAAAAGAAAAAAGACCAAAAAAAAGTATGTACATGAGAAATAGCAGCGTGCCTTTGGCAAGAATGTGGACCCACGAAAGGATAAATCTTAAAGACATTCAAATGGTTGTCTAGGAGGGACGGGAACCAGGGATGAGGAGGAGCAAATCTTCTAAAACTCTTCCTGGAGTCCCCAGACACCATAGCAAGTGACTCTGTGTGTAACTCACTCACTGGTTCTGCATTCTCAACAAACCTGTGATCCATTCAAATGAAGAGGTAGGCCCTGGTAGGACCCCTGTTTGACAGATGCAGGGGACGTGGTGGTGCATGCCTGCAGTCCCAGCTATTCAGGAGACCAAGAGGGAGGATCCCTTGAGTCCAGGAGTTCGAGACCAGTCTGGGCAACATAGTGAGACACCCCCTACAACACTGTCCCCATGTCATAAATAAATAAATAGCTGATGAGTTCTTTGTGCCACTGATAATGAATGAACAGGTGAGCAAATGCCAGCGAGAGGCCCCAGGTGCCTGGGAGTGGCTGTGAGGCCAGGTGGGGAAGAGGTGACAGAGGCTTAAAGGCCAGTTCTGTGTGCTCTCTCATCCCTCCCCTTAAGCCCCCGCCCCCAGACACCCCCAGCCCTTCTCTGGTCACAGTGGGAGCTGGCCCTCCTATCACTTCCACAACCTGCACCTGCTAGGGTGGCAACATGATGGATGAGGGGTTCCACGACCCCAGCCGCTGGCATGAGGAAGGAAAGGAGAGGAAAACTTTCCCGCCGTCCCATCCTCTATTTTTATTTCTCTCTGAACCTTGAAAGACAAGGGTTCCGGCAAGTCACTCCTGCTGGCTAATAGAGCCTAGAAGTGTCTTGCGTCACCCATCAACATCCTTGAGTCAAGTCCTGCCCTGCTGCTCAGACTGACCACCACTACTTCTGGCCCAGGTCTGGAGGGCAGATGTCTCAAGACCTCAGAGACAGGGACTGAGCTGTTTGTGCCGCCTCGATGCCGCTGGTAGGGCAGAGTGGACAAGGGTCAGCTCCTTGTGGGTTGCCAGGTCAGTGAGCCCAGCCACCTGCCGCCCACCTGCTCTGGGGACAGAGGAATCAGGAGGGTGTGCGGCTGAGGTCAGACTTACCCACTCATTCATCACGCCCTGCTTCTTTCCTTCCCACACACCCTGTAAGCCGTGGCTCTCTTACGGTAGAAATTAGTCGACTTGTTTTTCATCTTCCTACTGCAGGTAAGCTCCATGAGGGCAGGATCCAGAGCCTGCCCTGTCACAGGGGGTCCCCAGGTCACTCATCCCCACATGCCTCATGGCAGAAACTCAATCAATATTTGCTGAACGAGAGAGGGCTTCCGTGAAGGAGGCTGGGGTTATTCTCATTTACAGATGAGGGGACCAAAGCTCAAGGGAAGAGCATTCGAACCCAGGACCTGGGAACTGCATGCCTTGTATTGTTCTCCATGCAGGCTGCCTCTTGGGAACCCTGCTTTAGAAGGGATGGTGCAATCTAAACTGGTGCATGCAAATGAGATGCAAATGACAATGCAAATATCACTGGCTGGCTTACACAATGTCCTGGCCTCTGGGAGGATTCTCTGAGTGACACTGTCGGAAGCTCTGCGGCACACGGGTCCCTCCAGGTGGCAGCTGGAGTGGGACTAGAACACCCGGAAGAGGCCGGGGGAGCAGTTACAACACTGGTCCCGACCCCAGTCACTCCATCGTTTAAGGTCTTTGGCGGGGCACTCACCGTCCCGTGGGTTCAGGCCCTACCCTCCCCATTCTGCAGAGAAACCAAGGCACACAGTTGAGAACTGGAATGGAATGGAGCTGAAACAAGGACCCCACCATGATGAGGAGGATGGGAGTTCTCAACCCATGTACCCGGCCTTTATGCACATAATCTCATTCGGTCCTGACGCACCTCTGCAAGAGGGATCTGCATGCTTCATTCTGCAGATGAGAAAACAGAGGCTCAGCAAGGTCAGCTAACTTGCCTAAGGCTACAGAGCTGGCAAGTGTGGCTGGCATCAAGGCCCGTTTAAACCTCTGCACAGTTCCGCCTCACTCATCCCTGTATTTCATCGTCCTTCTCACCCACACCCATGTTGTTCCAAGGAGTGCCTCTCTGCTCCTGCTGTGCTCCAAGACCCCCCATCCTTCCAGCCTAGAGGAAGCCCTCCTCTTCCAGGGAGCCCTCCCTCATGTCTTCCTCTTTGGGAAGCCCTGCAGCAGGGAGAGGCTGTGCCCGCAAATGTGTGGTTTCACTTCCTCTGCATTTCTTGCATGAGTCACCGGGCATGGTGGCTCATGTCTGTCACATCTCCCATTTCTTCAGCCCCCACCCTAGTCAAACCACCCTCATCTCTCCCCTGGAAGACCCCCACCACGTCTCCTCATTCCATCTCAGCCACACAGGCCTTCTTCCTCTGTTTCCAACACACCAAGCTATTGCTGCCTCAGGATGTTTGCACCAAACAACCGTTCCCTCTACCTGAAGCCCAAAGCCTTTGGTCTCTGTTTAGCAGTGTCATAATTTGAGGTCTCAGTTCATAGTGCACCCGTGAGAGTAGCCGCCACCCCGGTGGCTCCTTATCTCATCCCTCTGTTCATGTCTCCTGCAATCCACAATGACCTGTTTGTTTCTTTCTTTGTCTCCTTTCCTTAAGGTGTGAGCCTCAAGGGCAGGGACCTTGTCTCTCTCATTTGCTGCATATTCCCGGTACAGAGGAGGCACTCAATAAATATTTGTTGAATAAATGAATAAATCAACTAGTCAACTGAACAATCAATCACGAAGGAGGGTTTTAATGTTTTGAAGAGGCTCTGGGTCCAGAGTCACCATGAACCGTCAGAATCAAAATCCCAGAGAGGTGACAGAGCCACCCGGCCTCATTCAGTCAATCATATGGCCAGTCAACAAACATTCACTGGGCTTGATCATCCAGCTGGCACAAAGATGCACCAAGGAATATGACAGGTGTTCACCCTGCCCCCTGAGCTCGGTGTCCAATAGAGATGTTGAATGGCAGCCGAAAAAACCACTACTTCAACCCAGGCCCCACACTTGGGCCAGGCCTCTCCACCACCTCTGCCCTGAGTCCAGCCTTGGCAAGACTCTGAGACCCGGGTCTAGGGAAGTCATTCATTCACTCAACTTCTGCTCACTAGGAAGCAGTAATGTGATTAGCAGTGTGGACCCGGGTTCCAATCCTGCCCCTGCCACCTAAGAGCATGATTTCCTGCAATGTGTCTAGGCCTCTGCACCTCAGTTTACCCATCTGCAAGTGAGGACAGTAAAGGCATCTCCCCCATGGAGTTTCTCCAAGGAGAAGGGGTCAAGAGGGACCTACCGTGGTGCTGGGCACATACGTGAATGCTGGTCACCATTACTGAGCTGCCCAAAAGGTGCCAAACTGGGGCCCGGGGGTACAGAGTGGATCCAGACACTACTGCAGGACACTCCCAGACCACAAGGCCACATGACAAGCGTAACAGGACAGAGTTGGGGGGAGCCTCAGGGAGCCGCAGGGCCTGGAACCCACCCTGGCGGCCAGAACAAGTTCCCAAACCTATTAGGCTGGGTCAAATCGCCCTGCCCACAATCCCATCTTGTTTTTGTTACCTAAAAAAAAAATTTTTTTTCTGGCCACATGCAGTGGCCCACACCTGTAATCTCAGTGCTTTGGAGAGCAGAGGCAGGAGGATTGCTTGAGGCCAAGAGTTGGAGACCAGCCTGGGCAACACAGCGAGACTCCGTCTCTACCAAAAATTTTAAAAATTAGCTGAGCGTGGTGGCATATGCCTATAGCCCCAGCTACTCAGGAGGCTAAGGTGTGAGGATCACTCGAGTCCAGGAGTTGGAGGCTGCAGTGAGCTATGATTGTACCACTGCACTCCAACCTGGGCAACAGAACAAGATCCGTCTCTTAAAAAAGAAAAAAACAGAAAGCTGAAGCCAGGATAAGGGTGTCATTGGCTCAGCCCCTCCCTGCCCATGTCCCCTCATTGGCTCTGAGGCCTCTCCGGGTAGGCAGCAGCTGAGGCCTGGGGTCTCCTCTAGGAGCTGGAGGGGTCTCCTGGGTAGAGGGAAAGAGAGAAGAGAGAAGCTTTTGCTTAAATCCAGCATATCTTGTCCTACCAGCAGAGCACACGGGGTTTCGCATCGCAGCCCAGCTGGCTCAGGAGGGACTCTGTCCTCCGGGGCAGGGCTACCCGGGCCCAGTGGGGGCTGTCGAGAGGGAACCTCACAGAGCCCTTTCTGCTCATGAAAAGGAGCCTGCAGGTCCCACAGACAGAACAGAGGCCTAGAAGTCGGGAGGCACCAAGCAGTTTTGCCTCCCCAGAAACTAACCAATCCACCACCTCCCTGTGCAAATGGGGAAACAGCCCCAGGAGGCACGGGACAGTCACTTACCTACCCAAGGGAAGTAAGGCTGGCAGAGACAAGCCTGGCACTGAAGTCCCCTCACCCCCACGGACACACTGCATAAGAGGGAGAAAAACAGCACCAACCTCTGGATGAAGGGGCTGGGGGGGAGTGACATCCGGCCAACCCGACCCCCAGCTCTGTCTCGCCTAGGGCAGCCCCCAGCCCAACCACGCACCCAGCTCCTTGGGACGGCTTCGCCCAGGCCTTGACTCTGCTGCCCCCCAGTGGCCACCTGTGTTGTTCTCCAGCGCCAGGTCCCTGACTGAGCTGACAGCTGGTCCAGGGCCTGAGCCCTGGAGGACGACGAAAATATGCAGGAATGAGGGAGCAGGAAGCTGAGGTGAGAGGCCATACAAACAGGCTTGGCCACTTCCCCTAACTCCTCCCCACAAACACAACATGAAAGAGACGCTGGGGAGAAAGTACAAGCCAGTCAGTGTAGGGTCAGGAGAACACCTCTGGGGGTCTTTGGACTCGGACTGAGGCTCCAGTCCCGGCTTAGGTGAACGTAAAAGGCAAGAAATTATCCTCAGCTGTCCCTCCACGCCATGGTGCGGTCTGTTTCCCTCCCCCGAATCTGGCCTACCCTTGGTTTTGTTCGACCAGTAGAATGCAGCGGGAGTGGCACTGTGTGAGTTCTAAGGCTGGGCCTTAGGAGACCCGCAGCAAGCCCAGGTACAGTGGCTCACGCCTGTAATCCCAGCACTTTGGGAGGCCAAGACAGGCAGATCGCTTGAGCCCAGGAGTTTGAGATCCGCCTAGGCAACATAGCGAGACCCTATCTCTGTAAAATTTCTATACAAAACAGCAGGGTATGGCGGTGCACACCTGTAGTCCCAGCTACTCAGGAGGCTGAGGTGGGAGGATCACTTGAGCCCAGGAAGTTGAGGCTGTAAGTGAGCTGTGCACGCCCTGCTGTACTCCAGCCTGGGTGACAGAGCAAGATCCTATCTCAAAACAAGAAAAGATCCACATGATAAGCACACAGTTAAAAAAAAAAAAAAAAAAAAGTCATGTTTACCAGGTCATCACTGTCACCACCACTGCCATCGTCAACACTGTCATCGCCACCATCACCACCATAATCATCATCACCATCATCACCAACTTTATACTTTGTGACCACAGAAAACTGGCTGAGCCTCTCTGGGCCCAGGAAAATGGCGCCTTCCAAAGTGGGTGGGACCCTCAGCAGTGGAGAAGAAATGCAGAAAGCTTTCTTCACTATCTCTTCAGCCCTCCTCCACGAGAACCAGCACAGACGAGTGAGTTTCCACCCCGTCTTCACTTCTGGGCAAAACTCCCTGAACATGTGGAAGACAGAGTCAGTTTCTTAGCATCTGGGGCTTCCTTCCCCACATTTGAGCTCACCAGAGCCCACCGGCCTCAGAAAGGTGTCCCTGATCCCTTGCCCCCACTTGTCTTCCTGAGAAGGCCCGGACAAGAACAAAGACACATTTGAAGAGCCCACATTTTCCAGTTATTGGTCTTTCACAAGTATTTCCTGAACCCCCACCCCCTGGGGCCATACACTACACCTATACCTACATAAACAAGGTAAGAACAAGCTTCAGAATCAGACAGGCCTAGACCCAGGCAGATCCCTTTAATTCCTAAGCACATAAAGGTGGACAAGTCATTTAGCCTTTCTGTGCTCCAAACAACAGAGAGATGACTGAGCACGGGAAGACCTTCCAAAGCTCCTCCCAGACCTTCTCTGCATGCTCACCCCAGGGTACCAGTATCCAAGGCAGGGTCTGGTGTGAACTGAATAGCGGGGCTGCTCTCAGGCCTTCATGGACGCAGGCGTCCTGTCCTCCAGCTCCATGGCTAGTGGGCTGAGCATGATGTTCTCACCCACGGAGGGGACTCTCCAATTCTCTGGATCTTGCTTTTCTCTCTGTTCCCAGCTCTGAACCACTTCCAGGCTCCAGAGAAGGGATGAGGTGTCAGTCAACAGTCACTGGGTTATGGACCTGGCTAGATCCCTTGCCATGGCCTGGCTTTTATTACTGATGCCTTTGCCAGATGGTCACCTGCACAGGCCATTTGAAATACACAGGAACCTGTCATCACGGACAACTTGAGGCCAGGAGTTTGAGATCAGCCTGGCCAACATGGTGAAACCCCGTCTCTACTAAAAATACAAAAATTAGTAGGGCATGGTAGCACATGCCTGTAATCCCAGCTACTCAGGAGGTTCAAGAATCACTTGAACCTGGGAGGCAGAGGATGCAGTGAGCTGAGATCACGCCACTGCAATCTGGGCTGGGAGACAGAGTGAGGCTCCATCAAAACAAAAACAAAAACAAAACCTCTCAGGGTTCGTAATGACAGCTGCTACCACTTCTCAAATGCCTAGGGGACCCAGGCAGAACTCTGGGACCTTTCCATATGTACCTTCAGCAAACATTTATTGAGCACCTACTATAAGCCAGGTGTTTTTCTGGGCACTTGGGAGACCGTAATGACAAACACAAAGCTCCCTGACGGTGCAGAGCTAATTTTTCTATCAGGGAAAGAAAGAAAATTAAATCATAATAAATAAGTAAACTATGTAATAGGTGATAAGGGCAATAGAAAAAGAAAAACCAAATGGGGAAAAGGGATTGATCCTGCTGAGAGAATCTCAGTTTTCATCAAGTGCTCAGAGTGGACCCCACTGAGAGGTGATTTTGAGCAAAGACCTAAAGGAGGTAAGCGGATGAGCCAAGCAGGCATGTGAGGAAGGTTTAGGCTGTGGAAAGACTCTGGGACAGGAAGAGGCTGTCCCATTCCAGAAGAGCGAGAAGGCCAGAGTGGCCAGAACACAGTGGAAGTAGCAGGAGACGGAGCCCAGAAAAACTTTGGCTTTACTCTGGGGCTTGCTGCAGAGTGCTGAGCAGAGGGACAACAGGATCTGACACAGTTTTCAATGTTCTCTCTGAAGTTGGCATGGTGGCTCATGCCTATAATCCCAGCACTGCGGGAGGCCGAGATGGGCAGATTGCCTGAACTCAGGAGTTCAACACCAGCCTGGACAACATGGTGAGACCCCATCTTCACAAAAAAATACAAAAATTAGCCAGGTGTGCACCTGTGGTCCCAGCTACTCAGGAGGGTGAGGTGGGAGGATCACCTGAGCTCAGAGAGGTCAATCAGCCATGATCACATCACTTTACTCCAGCCTGGGCCACAGAGTGAGACCCTACCTCCAAAAAAATAAAAAGTATATGTAACTTCCTCTGGCTGCTGTGTGGAGACTTGTAGGGGGCAGGGATGGGAGCAGTGAGACCACCGAGGAGGCTGCCTAGAGTCCAGGTGTCAGAGGATGATGGTTCAGAGCAGGGTGGCCCCAGTGGAGGTGGAGAGAAGAGATCAGAGTCAGGATGTAGTCTGAAGGTAGGGCCTTGTATTAGTCTGTTCTCAGGCTGCTATAAAGGACTGCCCGAGACTGGGTAATTTATAAAGGAAAGAGGTTTAATTGACTCACAGTTCCGCAGGGCTGGGGAGGCCTCAGAAAACTTACCATCATCGTGGAAGAAGAAGAAAACACATCCTTCTTCACATGGCAGCAGGAAGGAGAAGTGCTGAGTAAAGGGGGAAAAGTCCTTTATAAAACCATCAGATCTCGTGAGAACTCACTCACTACCATGAGAACAACCTGGGGTAACCGCCCCCGTGATTCATTTACCTCCTACGGGGCCCCTCCCATGACAAGTGGGAATTATGGGAACTATAATTCAAGATGAGATTCAGGTGGGGACACAGCCAAACCATATCAGGCACCAACCAGGACTCCCTGATGGACTGGATGTGGCTTTATTTCAGCTTCCTGGCCCCTCTGAGAGGTGGGCATGATGATTCCCACTGTATTTTATTTTTATTTTTATTTTTATTTTTATTTTTATTTTTATTTTTATTTTTTCTGAGATAGGGTCTCACTCTGTTGCCCAGGCCGGAGTGCGGTGGTGCAGTATCAGCTCACTGAAACCTCCACCTCCTGGGCTCAAGCAATCTTCCCACCTCAGCCTCCCGAGTAGCTGGGACTACAGGCACATGCCAGCACACCTGGCTACGTTTTGTATTTTTTGTAGAGATGGGGTTTTGCCATGTTGCCCAGGCTGGTCACAAACTCCTGGGTTCAAGCAGTCTGCTCACCTCGGCCTCCCAAAGTGTTGGGATTACAGGTGTGAGTCATCACACCCAGCCTATTCCCATTTTAGAGTTAAGTCAACTGAGGCTGAGAACTTGTATTTCTCTTCCCCCTGGCCCAGGGGTATGGCAGCCAGGCAGAGTTCTGCCATGAGTAGCACCACTGGCATCCAGAAGCTGCCAGAGACAAGCCTGGGGCCTCGGGCAGGGGCAGTGAGGGGCCAACACCTGCCTGCCCAGCACCCCATAAAGCCAGCTGGAGCATGAATTGATGGTCCATTAACAGCCTGGAGCTCAGAGCAGCCGTGTCCTCAGCAGTTTATAAACCCATAAAAACGCCATGGTCACAGCCACACATCCCTGCCTCCTTTAGCCGACAATGAATGGGCTTTCCTGGGGGAAGAGGTACTGGGCTGTTGGGGTGTCCCTGAGCTCAGGCATAACAGGACTCCTGTGCCCCTCCCCATCTCCTCCTCACTAGGAGTCTGCCCAGGACCAGGCACCCACTTCCCATGGCTGCCTCAGGGCTCTGTACCCCTGTCCCCACTCTTTAAGGGGACGGGGGTACAGGAAAGGATTAACGAAGTTTGTATCTGGCTGGAATGTACCATGTGCCTGACACAGCCTTTGGTCATAACATCTCCACAAGGTCAGTGGCACGGCCCCCATCTTACAGGTGGACAAACTAAAGCCCTCGGCACTGGAGGGACTCACTCAAGTTCACCTGGCTGGTAAGATCGGAGCCCCGGGGGTCTGGTTCCTGAGTTGATCCCCTAAACCCCCACCCTCCGAGGCCACGTGAGTGCCCCAGCCCTCAGAGTGTGGTTCCTGGTTTGCACAGATGGATAAATGGCATCACGTGGGCACCAATATGCATGTGCCAATGTGTGCCATCCGAATGGGATCCTGCCCTGATCCCTGGCATGACTCTGGCACGTGTATCCCGGGGACACACTGCCATCTGGACAGAACCCAGAAGCACTGCCTGTGCTCCCTCCACCATCTCTCCTTCAACATTCATTCAACAAAATTCACTGCATATCTTGACGTTAGGGGATGCTCTCTCTGCACCAGGCTCGGTTCCAAGCTCGCATCGATTCACCTGACCCGCCCACCGTTTGATGAGATGTGAATTCTTTTTCCTGATGTGCAAATGAGGAGTGTGAGGCACAGAAAAATTAAACAACTTGCCGAAGGTCACACCGCTGTTGAATGGCAGAACCAGGCTTTGAACTCACGTGTGTCCAACCAGAACGCACTATACCTTCTGGCTTGGTCTAGCTGGCTTTCCCCTGAGGGTCCCCTCACTCCAGGGCAGGGGGTCTCTGTGTCCAGGCTCCATCTCTGAGCCCCAGTGGAAGAGCCACCAGGCATATTTGCTGTGGCTGGAGAAGAGGATGGGCAGGTGCCCACCCCCACTCCTAAGCGCTAGTAAGGTTTCTGTTCCTGCTCCTGGACCACCTCCAGCGGGGCAGTGCAGCTCCCTCTCCTCAGGAGCTCACCCCAAGGTCCCTGGAGGGATGCCCTGAGAGGCGCAGGCATCCAGGGTTCCAGAAGGCGCGATCCCGCCCACACCTGCATCAGGTGGGACTCTGGCGCCACCTCGCGTCCTTCCGCAGCCCTGCAGCCCTCCACGCAAGAGCTCTTTGGACCAGGCTGGGCCTTGCACCCCAAAAACCTCAGGCCCTCCTGTGCCACCTTTATTTTGTTGTCACAACAGCACACCACCTGAACTAGTTTTTGGTTTTTTTTTTGAGACAAAGTCTCACCCTGTCATCCAGGCTGGAGGGCAGTGACGCGATCTCGTCTCACTGTAACCTCCACCCCCTGGGTTCAAGTGATTGTCTGCCTCAGCCTCCTGAGTAGCTGGGATTACAGGCTCACGTCACCACGCCTGGCTAATTTTAGCGTTTTTAGTAGAGATGGGGGTTTCGCCGTGGTGGTCAGGCTGGTCTCAAACTTCTGACCTCAATTGATCTGCCTGCCTCAGCCTCCCAAATTGCTGGGATTACAGGCATGAGCCACCACACCCAGCCTGAACTATTATTTACCCAGTATGTTTTTCTTTAAATAAGCTCACTGGTTTTAGCCAGCCTCATCCTGGGCAATAATGTCCGCAAAATCCCAAGTATGATGTGCCAGTAGCATTTTGTCCTAATACCAATAAATACTAAGTGTACACCTTCAAAAATTGTATTCATGTGCCATGTAAACCCGCTTCTCCACTGCACTTTGGACAACAAACTCATTCATGAGTGTGCCCCCTCTTCCTTGGGTGAGTTGACAGAGACTGAGAGCCTTCTTTATGGAAAGAGAGAGGCAGACGCCACGCCTGTCCTCTCCCAACTTGTAGCCCAGTGGTGGTGCCAGATGTTAATCAAAAAATCGCAAAAATAAATATAAAATGATGACTCAGCAATGCTATTGAATTATAAAGTCGATTTCCTAAGAGGAAGTAAAGGCCACTGGATGAGCTCACAATATGGGGGTTTGACCTGGATGGGGAAATCAGGGAGGGCTTCCTGAAGGAGGTGGTGTTTAAGCTGAGAACTGAAGGAAGAACAAAACATTTACTAGGTGAAGAGGGAAGGGAAGTATTCTGGGCTGAAGGACCAGCATTTCCAAGAACCCCAGGGCAGAAGGGAGCCCTTCCCATGAGTTCATGGCCTTGGAACTTGGCTTCCTGCCTGTGGCTAGGGTGGGCATTCTGCCTGTGTGACCTCCTTCTTTTGCCTTCCTTGACTCAGCTCCAGCCTAACGCACCCACCCATATTCCCAGCACGACCACGTTCTTTGGGTCTATTTCCTTTTTACCCTTGTAACTTGGCAGTTTTGCCATCAAGAACCCCATTTTTAAATCAAGAAAATCGAATTTTGGGGACGTCCAGTTATTTTTCCAAAGTCACACAGTTTGGCAGAGTCAGGATTTGCACCCAAGCCCAGTGGCTGTGCTCTCCTGCTACATTCAGCCACCTCTCAGCAGTGTCCCAACTCTCATCTCCATGAATTTAGAATCAGGAGATCTGGGAGCAAAGCCTGTCTTAGCACTAGCTTGCTGGGCAACTTTGGGCAGGTCACTGTGCCTCTCTGAATCTTGGTCTCTTCATCTGTAAAATAAGAAGGCTGCACAATAATGGTATTAATAACTAACATGTATCGCTCCTCATATCCACCCTTTAAAGTAGACACTAGAGTTATCCCCACTTTACAGATGCGGAACAAGCTCAGAGAGGTTTAGCAATTTGTCCAAAGCCACATTGCTGGTAAGTAGCAAAGCAGCCTGGAACCATCTCCAAGGTGCTTTCCAGTAACAATGCTCCCAATCTCACCGTCCCAAGGTTGTCCCTGAAATGCCAATCCACACGTGGCCCCAGTCACAGGATTCCAAGGCTGTCATTTTAGTCCACTCCCGCTGTCTGTGGGTGTGAGATTTTCTGTCTCACAGAAAAGAAGCAGGGGCCCAGGATGCTGCCTGCCTGGCACTGCCCAGCCCACGGTGAGCTGAGCTGCGTCCCTGGGGTTCTGGCTAAGCCCACCCCTGCAATCCAGGCCACCCACTCAGCCCCCTTTACAGAGATGCATTGACCCATTTACACACTCTCAAGGGAGCCATTGCTCCTCCAGAGTGACATCATTCTTCTGGTCTCCGGTCAATACACAGATTTGTTCCTGGCATTGGAAAACATTGAATGACTGGCTCCATGGCCCTCTGTCAAAGCCGCCTTCACTCCCAGCCATGGCCCGGGCTCCTCTGGGAACCTTGGGAGCCCTGGGCTGACCCACTCTGGCCAAGAGCTGGCCTGCAGGGCGGGGCGGAGCCAGGGTGTGGGTGAGGTTCCCGCCAGGTCTCCCCTGGGGTCCAGGGCGATGGTGCAGCACAAGCTCTGCACATGCTGTCAGGGGCAGGGTTTGCAAGCCTCTGGGCCAACCTTTGATGCGATACACTGGCCTGGCCCGGCCCCTTCCCTTCGAGAGTCTCCAGTCTGATGGGAGAGACCCAGCCTCTGCGTTCAGGGATCCTCAGTCAAATGTGGGAAGCTAAGCTTCTGCTTTTGGAGGCCTCAGCCTCAGAAGGAAGAGTAACACCAAGATGAAAACAGCATTAAAACAAAGCCACAAAGAGACAAAAGCAAATCAATGCCCAGAAAACGGAGCCTGGCCCATGTGCACGAAGGGTTTGACAAAGGTTGGGAGTTTATCATGACCGGCTGCATGGAGGAGGCAAACATTGCAGTATATTTAGAGCAAAGAAAATTATGGACGGACTGAAAGTATAAGAGTGAGCAATTTGAGGAAGGAAAGTCCGTGCAAAAGTTCAAAATGGAACAAACTGCAGCTTGTACAAAGGTGAGTCGTGGAGCAGTTGAGGGATAGATCTTAGATTGTCCACAAAGAGCCAAGGTTTTACTGAGAACATGCTATGTGCCAGCTCTGTTCTAAGGGCTCCATCTGTATCATTTCATCAGGTCTTCACAGCAACCCTATGTGCCAGGTGCTACCATGTTATCATCCCCATGTCCACATGAGGGCACTGAAGCACAGAAAGGTTAAGTAACTTGCCCAAGGTCACACAGTTGGTAAGTGGCAAAGCTGGGAAGGTCCTAAGTAATGGCCCAATCTAATATCTCTGTATTACAAATAGCAGCTAAGGCTTGGAGAGGGATGACACAACTTGCTCAGCATCACACAGTGAGAGGCAGGGTCAGAATGGGAGCTGAGGTTATAGCGCCCTGGAATGGAAGGCTAGGAGGGATCTTCAGAAGGCATTCAGATCAACCTTCTGTAGATCTGACTGATGCACTGGGAGTAGGGGGCGTGGCAAGAGCAATGTGGAAAGGTTGTTGTCAGTAGAAAGAGAAACGGCAGCATCAACGTGGAAGGAAGTCTTAGATCCTGCAGCACCATCTACCGGAACCTAAAAATAGCCTGACATTCCATCTGTAACAGGCAAAAGGTTTTAACAGATGCTCCGCCAAAGAGAATATGTGGATGGCAAGTAAGCACATAAAAAGATGTTCAGCCTCATTAGTCATTAGAGAAATGCCAGTCACAAACACAATGAGATGCCAAGTGTTGGCAAGGAAACAGGACTCGTATTCTGGGAATGAAAAATGGTACAACCACTTCAGAAGAGTGTGGTGAGGCCAGGCTCAGTGGCTCACGCCTGTAATCCCATCCCTTTGGGAGGCCGAGGCGGGCAGGTCACCTGAGGCCAGGTTCGAGACAAGCCTGGCCAACGTGGTGAATCCCCATCTCTACTAAAAATACAAAAATTAGCCGGGCATGGTGGTGTGTGCCTGTAATCCCAGCTACTCGGGAGGCTGGGGCAGGAGAATCACTTGGGCTCAGGAGGCGGAGGTTGCAGTGAGCCAAAATCGTGCCACTGCACTTCAGCCTAGGTGACAGCGAGATTCTGTCTCAAAAAAAAAAAGAAAAAAGAAAAAGAAAAAGAAAGGAAAAGTTTGGCGATTTCTGAAAAAGTTAAACTTATACCTACCACATAATCCACCCATTTGGTTCCTAGATGTTTACCCAAGAGAAAAGAAAGCACGTGTCCACACAAACACTTGTGCATGCATGTTCCCCAAAGCTTGATTGGAAGTAACCAAAAACCAGAAACTACCCAAATGTCCATCAGCAGGTGAATGGCCAGATTGTGGTACATCCACGCAGCAGAACGCTATTTAGCAACAAAAAGGAATGAACTAGGAATACACATGGCAACATGGATGAATTTCAAGATAATTGTGCTGAAGAAAGAAGCCAGACCAAAATGAATCCATGCGGTATGATTCCATGTATATAAAACTCTAGAAAATGCAAACTCATCTGTAGTGACAGAAAGCAGGTCAGTGGTTGCAGGGAGTGAGGATGGGGGAAAACTGGGAGAAGGCAGGGTGACAAAGGTACACAAGGAAGCTTTTGAGGATGATGAATACGTTCCTTATCTTGATTTTGGCTACGGTTTTGATAATGAATGCCTATATCAAAACTATCACATGGGCCAGGCACAGTGGCTCATGCCTGTGATCCCAACACTTTGGGAGGCCAAGGCGAGTGGATCACTTGAGGTCAGGAGTTCAGAACTAACCTGGCCAACATGGTGAAACCCTATCTCTACTAAAAATACAAAAAAAAATTAGCCGGATGGGGTAGTGCATGCCTATAGTCCCAGCTACTCGAGAGGGTGAGGCACAAGAATCACTTGAACTCCGGAGGCAGAGGGTGCAGTGAGCCGAGATCGCGCCACTGCCCTCCAGCCTGAGTGGCATAGGGAGACTCGGTCTCAAAAGAAAAGAAGAAAAAAAAGAAAGAAAAAAAGAAAATGTCACATGGTAGACTTTAAATATTTGCCATTTATTGTGTGTCAATTAGATCTTGATAAAGCTGTTTCAAGAAATGGCCTGGTATTAAGCAGCCCCCAGGAAGAATTCCCTGAACTAGAGTGGTTCACCTCTAACTCAGGTGAGGTCAGCCTGAGGTTCTAGTTCGGGTGTCCGAGGGAGGCACCTGGACACCCTCGGAGACCCTCCAGGCCCTACATAACCCCACCCTCCACCTCAAAGCCCGAGAGTTCAGGAGGTTTAGATGTTGATTAGTCCAACTGGTATGGTATAAAAGGGGAAACTGAGGCCCTACCCACTACACCACTGCTGTACCTGTACTCAGCCTGGTAGAAAGTACATCCCACAGTGCATCCTGCCTGGCCAGACCATAGCCATGGTCATGGATGGCCTAGAGCCGGCCACGGGCCTGGTTCAGCCCCACTCAACACCCTTTACAGCCAACCGATGTGCAGAGCTCAACACATTGAGCAGGGAGGGCTCGTGCAGCAAGAGAAGCCTTCAGAGTCAGACAGATCTGGGTTCAAACTCTGGCTCAGCCTCTTCATGGGTCCGTAACCTTGCACAAATCACACAGTCGCTCTCTCCTTGAGTCCCTCATCCATGAATAGGGGTGAGAACACCCACCAGTTGCTTTCTCAGGATGTTTTCCATTCCTAGTAACAAACAACCCAACTCGATCGAACTGAAGCCACAAAGAGACTCCACTGGCTCACAGAACAAACCGTGAAGCCCAGCTTTAGGTCCAGTCTGGCAAGGATTGGTCCAGTAGCAGCTCAGCAATGCCAGCAAGAAACTGCTTTCTTTCTATTTTTGTTATCTGCCTTCTGACGTGTGGGCATTTCCCTAAAGCTGGCCACCCACCTGATCCCAAGAATGCAGCCAGCAGTTCCCGGGCTATAGGTGTCCTTGTTCATACCCTGAGGGAATGAGAAGAGAGCTTTGTCTTTGCCGCCCCAGAACAAGTGGTTAAAATGTTAGCAACCTCTAATGGGCGCTGCCATTACCCAGACAGGTATGGACATGAGGTGTCTGTATCCCATGGGGACT
Source organism: Chlorocebus sabaeus (assembly GCF_047675955.1). NCBI lineage: Eukaryota > Metazoa > Chordata > Mammalia > Primates > Cercopithecidae > Chlorocebus > Chlorocebus sabaeus. The sequence continues at coordinate 118,448,715 of NC_132923.1, read as the reverse complement.
AAAGGGCGGGTTCTGGGAATGGGGATGAGGGCAGGGAAAGGAGGTGGAGAGGCCCAAGAAATGAAGGAAGGAGAGAGGAGATCAGAAGCTAGATCTCTGGTTAATTCACGAAACCTCTTTGGAATGGGTGAGGATTTCCAGCTGGTGGGAAGGAGGCTAACTGAGACAGATAGAAACCGCTCTCAAGGCTTAGAGTTTTAAATGTGTCACAGAGGGTGTGTCAGGAACAGAGAAGAGTAACGTACATCCTTGGGCAGTTTTATTTTAAATTTCATTTTGTTGCATTTTAATTTTTGAATAGCTAATACATTGACATGCTTCGAAAACCAAAAGACATCAAAATATATGCAGTAAAAATCCTCCTTCCACCTCTGTCCCTCATCTGCCCAGTTCTCAGCATCGACCCCACAGGTGACCACCGTTCATGCTTTCTTCTGTATCTTTCCAGCATTTTTTACTGCATCTCCATGCAAATGAGAATATAGAGTCTCGGTTGTCCCTCTTTTGACACAAAATGTAAAATACTAAACACACTGTCTCTCACCTTCTAATTTTTTCTCTTAACCATGGTATTCTATGGTCTAGACATACCATAATTTAATTAACCAGCTCCTTATTGCAGGGCATGGGCTGTTTTTAGCCATTTGCTAAACAGTATTGTGATGAACAGCCTTGTATACAGCTGTCATTTCACATGTGCAAGTATCTCTGTAGGATAAATTCCCACAGGGGAATTGCCAGGTCAAAGAGAACATGCATTTGAAACTTTGATGGATAGTGCCAAGGTACCCTTAGACATTGTCCCCACGGCGATACAGGAGAGAATGTCTATTTCTCCCTCACACTCACCAACAGAAGGTGTCATTTTACATTTGGATGATTGCCAGTTTGATAAGGGAACGTGACAGGTGTCTGTAGCTTTAATGGGCATTGATCTTACTATGGGTGAGTTGAACCTCTTTTCCTATGTTCAAGCATTTTTGGATTTTCTTTTCTCTAAATTGTCTCTTTGCAGTTTTTGCCCATTTTTATTTTGGGTCGTTTGACTTTCTCATCCATTTCCGTAGGTTCTTCAGGAGGGAGATTAACCATTTGCCTCTGATACGAGTTACAAACATTTTGTCCCAGTTTGTCATTTGTTTTTTTGACTTCGCTCATGATGGGATTTTTTCTGACAAGCAGAATTTTTTTTATTTTGTCTATCTATCTATCTATCTATCTATCTATCTATCTATCTATTTATTTTGAGGCGAAGTCTTGCCCTGTCACCCAGGCTGGAGTGCAGTGGCGCACCTCAGCTCACTGCAACCTCCGCCACCCAGGTTCCAGCAATTCTCCTGCTTCAGCCTCCCAAGAAGCTGGGACTACAGGCATGCACCACTATGCCCAGCTAACTTTGTATTTTTAGTAGAAACAGGGTTTCACCATATTGGCCAGGCTGGAGTTGAACTCCTGACCTCAGGTGATCCACCCACCTCGGCCTCCCAAAGTGCTGGGATTACAGGTGTGAGCCACCGCGCCCAGCCAATTTTTATAGAAGTAAATTGATCAGCCAACCATGGTGGTGCATACCTCTTGTCCCAGCTACTTGGGAGACTGAGGTGGGAGGATCGCTTGAGGCCAGGAGTTCAAGACTAGCCTGGGCAAACTAGGACAGCCCTATCTCTACAATAAATAAATAAATGAATAAATAAAAATTAGCCAGGCATGGTGGCACATGCCTGTAGTCCCAGCTACAAGGGAGGCTGAGGCTGGAGGATCGCTTAAGGCCAGGAGTTCAAGACCAACCTTGGCAGCATAATGAAGCCCTGTCTTTAAAAAAATAAATAAATAATAAGTAAATTATCCATTTTTAATGGCTTCTAGATTTATGAGTCATAATTAGAAAGTTCCCCCATTTAAAAGTCATAAGGAAACTCTGATGTTTCCTTCTGAAATGTTTAGGTTTCAATTTCACACTTAAATTTTTGATTCCTTCAACATTTATTTTAAATATAAAGTAGAAATCCAGATTTTTTTTCCAGGTGTCTATCCAGTTGCCCAACACCATTTATTAAATAATTCAGCTTTTCTTTGCTGGTTTGGTATGGTAACCTTACTAACTGTCCATCTAAATGCAGGCCTATTTCTGAGTTTTCTTTTATTTTATTGTCTGCTTGACTATTCATGGGTCAAAACTACATTGTTTTAATGATTGAGGCTTCATAGTATGGGTTGGTCCTTCCCCTGAGCACCCTCTTTTTCCAGAATTTTCCTGGCTATGCCTACTGGTTAATTTTTCATACAAACTTTAGGATAAGCATACTTCATTCAACAAAAACTGTGGGTATTTTTATCAGAATCAAAGTATATTTATCAATTAGCTGAGAGAGAATTAAAATGTCATGGTGTTGAGTCCCCCCTGCAATACGATGTATCTTTCCACTTACTCACATTCTCTTGCCTTTTAGTAATTTTGTTAATTAAAATGCTTATTGAAATAGAGCATGTATACAGGAAAGTCATAAATCATAAAGGGAACAGCACTGTGAATTTTCACAAAGCAAGCGCCCCCAGATTGAGAAACAGCCACCCAGATTGAGAACTGGAACATGACCAGCTCCCCAGAGCCCTCCTCCTTCTCCTCCTGGTGATCATACCTCTCCTCCCAAAAGGAAACACTTTTCCCATTTCTATTAGGTTGGCGCAATGTCATTACTTTTAAGGGCAAAAACCGCAATTACTTTTGCCTCAAACTAGTATCATCCTGTGTTGTCTGTTTTTAAACATTATAATGTAAATCAAAACATATGTAAAGACAATTAATGAAAAAATAAAAAGAAAAAAATGTTTAAAAAATATGTGCTCTTTTTTCCTTTTTTTTTTTTTTTTTTTTTTTGGAGACAGTGTCTTGCTCTGTCACCCAGGCTGGAGGGCAGGAGCACCATCACAGCTCATTGCAGCCTCAACCTCCCAGGCTCAGCCTACCGAGTAGCTGGGACTACAGGTGTGCACCACCACCACACCCCGCTAATTCTCTTTTTTTTTTTTTTTTTTTTTTTTTTTGAGACACTCTCACTCTGTTGCCCAGGCTGGAGTGCAGTGATGAGATCTCGGCTCACTGCAACCTCCACCTCCAGGGTTCAGGTGATTCTCCTGTCTCAGTCTCCTGAGTAGCTGGGATTACAGGTGCATGCCACCATGCCCAGCTAATTTTTTTGTATTTTTGGTAAAGAGAGGGTTTCACTGTGTTAGCCAGGATGGTCTCAATCTCATGACCTCGTGATTCACCCACCTTGGCCTCCCAAAGTGCTGGGATTACAGGCGTGAGCTACTGCGCCCAGTCACACCCAGCTAATTTTTCTATTTTTTTCAGAGACAAGGTTTCACCATGTTGCCCATGCTGGTCTCAAACTTCTAGGCTCAAGCAATCCACCTGCCTTACCCAGCCGCCCAAAGTCCTGAGATTACAGGTGTGAGCCACTGTACTGGACCCACATGTGCTCTTTGGTGTCTGACTTCTTTCACTCAACACTGTGTAAGATCCACCCACACAGCAGTGCATCATATTCTCCTCACAGCAGTGCATCATACGCTATGATGCACCAGCACCACGACTGGGCCATATAGTGTGTGTATGTTAACTCTGGCAGACACTGACAAATCATTTTCTAAAGCACTGGTACTCATTTCCACTCCACCAGTTGTCTGCTCAAATTCATTCTTCCTTTCTTGTCAGGAACATTGTGAGACTACATTTCCCAGGTTCCCTTGCAGTTAGATAAGGTCACATGATAGTGAGTGCTCACCAACAGATTATGTATGGAAGTCTATGTGTCCCTTTCATACTCCACAGTGGGTGCACCTCCTTCACTCTCCTTTCCCCCTTCCCTCTCTCTGGAGCCCACAGTGACCCAGTATCAACCATGCAAACAATGGCAATGCCCTAGGAGAAGACAGAGAAACATGTTGGAAAGGATCTGGTTTCCTGAAGACCTTTTGAAACAGAGCTGCCCCACCAACTAAGCAGCTCACCTCACACTGTGAGGAGTTAGACATGTTTGTCCTCCAAGCCAATGTATGTTGGAATCTTTTTGTTCCAAGAGTTAGATCTTTCGTCCTCAATAATACAGGAATTAGTACCAGAAGTGGGGTGTCAATCTGTGACATTGTCTTAACAGCCAGGCAATGGATGAGAGTTATTTATCACCTTATGAAGATTTTCTTTATCTTTTATTTGTCATGTAACAAGGAAAGTTCATTGAAGTGTGTTTCTCCTTGTATCTCATGTGATTTCTCCTTTAGAAATGCACCTACTATGTTATTTAGAGCACAGATGTCTATAACTCTCATCTTCATTGTGGATACACACTTGTATATTCTGACTTTCTTTGTCTTATTAAATACTTTTTAATCTAAACTCCACATTGTGTAATATTAAGATTTTTTATCTGCATTTGCCTAGCATACCTTTGCCTAGCTTTTAGGTTCAACCTTGCTGAGTTACTTTGGTTTATGAGTGCCTCGTTTATAGAACACTGAGTTAGATTTGGTTCTGTGACCAAATCTAATTTCCTTTCTTTCACTGGGCAAATTAAGCTCATTTGCATTTATAAGACCTGTGTTCTGTCATATTATTTTATGTAATTTTTTCCTGTTTATGGGTGTTTTAAATGTCTTTTGTTATGTGATTTGTTCTTTTTTATGTGGTTCTTTTGATATAGAAGGAGTTTTATACTTTTGTTCATTGTTATAACTTTACATAATATTCTTAGTCCACAATTTCTCAGAAAGTAAGAACACTGCAGTGTTTCTTCCTCTTCTTGCCTATCTCCCCAGCTTTCCCCCAATACACCTAATGAGGCACTGATGGGTTACTTTCTCAGTGATCTCCTCTGTTCTGTTGCATGTTTTCATACTACTTGTCTCGATTTGCCAGCTTTGAAAGATGTTCTTTCTGCTTCCATTGTGTAATGGTTAGCACTCTCGACTTTGAAAGATGTTCTCTGATTCCCACCTACTACAGAAGAAGCACTTTGCAAACATACCCTGTTTCCTGACTTCTTTCGCCCATGCCCTCCCGTTTCTTCTCAGATGCATCATTTCTAACCTCATCACGGACGCCTGCATTCACATCACATCTATTCCTCTACTTCCCACATTTGTGTTAGTCTCAGTTCCACACTCCACCAGTCAATGCACTACCAGCCCTCTGCCAGTCATGGGGCTGAAGTTCATCCTCTAGATGAGAGGACTCCAGAGAGACTCCACAGGGACAATATCCACTGAGTTCTGCCATATTCAGAATTGCTGGTGTGTGGTGTGTATATCTGAAGGACAGCTTGGCTCAATATAAAATCCTGTCTCACACCTTCTTTTCTCAATTAGATCTCATTGGCATTGCTCGGCTGTCTTCTGATATCTTACTATTGCCTTATTATTACAAATATGGGAAGGAGCTAGGTTTTCCTGGCCTATTGTAGGCAATGCCTTCTGCTCTTTGGTGTTTAAGAGATAGAGACGCTGTCTCTTCTGGATGAGCCCCTTGCTGGCACAAGTGCGCTTTTGCTCATCTTTTCTGGACTCTCCAGTGGTGGAGCAATCTTGCCCTTTATACACTCCCACGTTGTTTCTGCCACCCTTCACCCCAAGTGGCTTGTGTGCCAAGGGTGGCTGCACTTGACAGCCGTTATGCCTGCCTTATGTTCCAGGCTGCTCTTTCTGCATTCAAGTTTGGCTGAAGATGGAGTTTGTGAGGGTCTTTAGGCACAATATCCAGGTGGGGAAGATGAAAACTGCTTTTTCATGCTGACACGTTCACATCAGCATTCTGTGGACCCTACAGCTGCCCTCACCTGCATGCAGCACTTCAGGTGCCACAAACAGAGGCCACAGCTCCTGCTTTTGACAAGCAGCCATCAGTCTCCTGGCAGAATGGAGAATCAGGAAACCTCTGGAATCAGAGGCTGTCTCTCTTGCCGTTGTCCCACATAACCATACGAGTTGACTATACAGTCAGCCTTCTGTATCCACACGTCCTCATCCACAGATTCAACCCATCAGGGATCTCAAAAGTGTGACAAATAATTAAAAATAATACAACAGTAAATAATGCAAATAATAAATAGAACAACTGAAGAAAATACACATTTTAAAATACAATATAACAACAACTTATACAGCATTTACACTGTATCAGGTATTATAAGTAACCTAGAGAAGATTTAAAGTAATGAGAGGATAGGCCAGGCACAGTGGCTCGTGCCTGCACTTTTGGCACTGTAGGAGGCCTAGGTGTGCAGATTACTTGAGGTCAGGAGTTCAAGACCATCCTGACCAACATGGTGAAACCTGTTGACCTGACAGAAGGAGAATCAGAATTAGTCTCAGATTTTAATGTCGAACATGCTGCAGGCCCACTTGCCCTCTTTTTTATAGCAGAGTACATGAACATCATTATAATAAATGCCCTAACTACCACAATCTTTCTAGGAGCACTATACACTATGCATTTTCCAGAACTCTGTACCACATATTTTATTATCAAAACCCTCCTCTTAACCTCCCTGTCTCTATATATATATGTGTGTGTGTGTGTGTGTATATATATATATATATAGAGAGAGAGAGAGAGAGAGAGAGAGAAAGCATGAGAGAGAGAGAGAGAAAAAAAAATCAGCCAGGCATGGTGGCTCATGCCTGTGATCCCAGCTATTCAGGAGGCCAAGGCATGAGAACTGCTTGAACCCGGGAGGTGGAGGCTGCAGTGAGCCGAGATCACGCCACTGCACTCCAGCCTGGGTGATGGAGTGAGACCCTGTCTCAAAAAAATAAAAATAAAAATAAAGTATATGAGAGGATGTGTGAAGTTTATACACAAATACTACAGCATTTTATAGAAGGGACTTGAGCATCTGCAGATTTTAGTATCACCGCAGATACCAAGAAACAACCGTATATTGTGAGTCCCGTGAAGACAGTAAAGTAGGCAAAGGGAAGAAAAGTGATGCAGGCTGCTAATTTAGTTAAGGCAGACTTTTCTGAGTAAAGGCTGTTTAAGCAGAGTGATAAATGACACAAGGGCTCACCTGGGCAGCTACCCAGGGGAAGGTCATTCCAAGCAGAGGGAGCAGCAGTGATAGTTTAAGGCATGACAAGGAGGCTGGAGAGGAGCTGATGAGGGGCAGGTGCAGTCTGAAAGATAAACAGAGCTGGGCACAGTGGCTCAAGTCTGTAATCCCAGAACTTTGGGAGGCCGAGGTGAGAGGATTACTTGAGTCCCAGAGTTCCAGACTAGCCTGCACAATATGGTGAAACCCTGTCTCTACTAAAGATACCAAAAATTAGCCAGGTGTCATGGTACACACCTGTAATCCCAGGTACTCAGGAGGTTGAGGCAGGAGAATCACTGGAATCCAGGAGGTAGAGGTTGCAGTGAGCCGAGATCGCACCATTGCACTCCAGCCTGGGTGATAGGGTGAGACTCTGTCGAGAAAGAAAGAGAGAAAGAAAGAGGGAAAGAAAGAAAGAAAGAAAGAGAGAGAGAGAGAGAGAGAAGGAAGGAAGGAAGGAAGGAAGGAAGGAAGGAAGGAAGGAAGGAAGGAAGGAAGGAAGGAAGGAAGGAAGGAAAGAAAGAAATGCCAATTAGCTGTGCATGGTGGTGCACACCTGTAGTCCCAGCTACTCAGGAGGCTGAGGTGGGAGGATTGCTTGAGCCCATCAGGTCGAGGCTGCAGTGAGCCATGACTGCACCACTGCACTCCAGCCTGGGTGACAGAGTGAGACCCTGTCTCAAAAACAAAGCAAGGCCAGCTGCAGTGGCTCATGCCTATAATCCCAGCACTTTGGGAGGCCGAGGTGGGTGGATCACCCAAGGTCAGGAGCTGGAGATGAGCACCAGCCTGGCCAACATGGAGAAACTCCGTCTCTACTAAAAATACAAAAAATATCTGGGCATGGTGACACACACCTGTAATCCCAGCTTCTTGAGAGACTGAGGCAAGAGAATTGCTTGAACCCGGGAGGCAGAGATTTCAGGGAGCTGAGAGTGCACCACCGCACTCCAGCCTGGGCAACTGAGCAAGACTCTGTCTCTAAATAAATAAATACTAAAAACAAAAACTAAAAAGATAAACAAGGGCAGCGAGTTACCCACGGCCCTGGTGCTGTCTTGCTGTCTTTGGTTTTACTCTGAGTGGGAGTTACTGCAGGATTTGAGCAGCGGCAGGGCATCGTCTGACTTGCTTTTAAAGGGATCACTCTAGAAGCCACGTAGAGAATAAACTACAGGAAGACACGAAGTAGAAATAGGGTGAGGCTCACACGAAGGAGCTTCTTGACTTCAACACTGACAGGCACCCCTGCAGATGAGGTCTGCAAGCCCAGGCCTCCTGCCCTCACCTGCTCTGATGGAATCTCTGCCAAGCCAAGTCCAATGGCAGGAGGAGCTAAGGCGCCCAGGGACAAGCTGCCCTTCATAAGGGCAGGGACCCTGCCTCCTCAGCCGCTCTTCTCCACTGCAATATTTGCTCTCTCATGACCAGACACGGAAGCCCTGACCACCGGTAGCTTTGCAGGTGAGGAGGGGCACCTGGGGACAGCTCCCAAGGGCAGGCGCTGCGGGTCAGTCCCTGATGCCAAGGTGCGGGGTGGACACTAGGTGGCAGCATAGCTCCGCTGAGAAGGCGGCCGTGCGCTCCATGGAGCTGGGTGTGTTGAAATCCCAGAAAGAAGGGGCTTCTTGGGAAGTGCCAAAACCTCCCTCAGCCCCCTCGCTTTCATGGATGAGGATGGCAGTGAGGAATATGGTGGTGAATTCAGGAGTTTCCAAGACGATAAATACTTTTCACTTCAATCACTTCCTGTGACCCTAACAGCAAATATTGTGAGTTGGTCCGTGGGGACCTGTTACTTCATTTTGCAGTGTATACAGAGGCTCAAAGACAGCACCGTGGCTGCCGAGCCCGGCCTTCTTCCGAGCTGTTCACCCCTTCCAGAACTGGGCCCAGTGGCAGGGCAGACAGTGGAGGTGGGAGAAGTGAGAAGTCCCTTTACCTGTGTCTGGAAAACACGTCGAGAGCAGTGTACAGAGTTTGGGACCCTTTTAGGGCCCTCCAGAAGCCCCTCACGTCAGTTGATGGAGGGGTATCTAAATTCAACACACATAAAATCAAAAGTGGCAGCAAAGGAGGAATTATATTTGTCACTGCCTATCTTTATCAACACTCCACTAACGGTGTCATTATTCATTATCATGCAAAAAAGTGAGGGTGGCTTCCTTTGTGCCTCCCTCAACAGACCTAGTCAACCCCCACATTTTAAAGCATCCTATACCTCTCCTTCAGCACAGAACTAAAGAAAATCTGTTCAGAAATACCATTTGACCCAGCGATCCCATTACTACGTATATACCCAAAGGATTATAAATCATGCTGCTATAAAGACACATGCACACATATGTTAACTGTGGCACTATTCACAATAGCAAAGACTTGGACCCAACCCAAATGTCCATCAATGATAGACTGGATTAAGAAAATGTGGCACATATACACCATTGGAATACTATGCAACCATAAAAAAGGATGAGTTCCTGTCCTTTGTAAGGACATGGATGCAGCTGGAAATCATCATTCTCAGCAAACTATCACAAGGTCAGAAAGCCAGACACCGCATGTTCTCACTCATAGGTGGGAATTGAACAATGAGAACACTTGGACACAGGGTGGGAAACATCACACACCGAGGCCTATCGTGGAGTGGAGGGAGAGGGGAGGGATAGCATTAGGAGATATACCTAATGTAAATGATGAGTTAATGGGTGCAGCACACCAACATGGCACATGTATACCTATGTAATAAACCTGCACGTTGTGCACATGTGCCCTAGAACTTAAAAGTATAATAATAATTTTTAAAAAGTTAATTGTAGAACAAATTAAAAGACACTGTACAAACAACAAAAAAAGAAAATCTATTTAACGTTCTTTGTTTTTTTTTTTTTTGTTTTGAGACAGGGTCTTAACTGTGTCACCCAGGCTGAGCACAAACAGAGCTCACTGCAGCCTCGACCTCCCAGGCTAAATCGATCCTCCCACTTCAGCCTCCCTAGTAGCTGGGACTATAGGCATTTGCCACCACGCCTGGTTAATTTTAGTTTTCTTAGAGATGAGGGTCGCAACTGGTTGCCCAGGCTGGCCTCAAACTCCTGGCCTCAAGAGATCCTCCTGCCTAGTCCTCCCAAAATGCTGGGATTACAGACATAAGCCACCGTGCCCAGCCAGCATTCTCTTAAGTAACTATGGGATCAACGTCTCTCCCTTCCAACAAACTGTTAGCTTCAAAAGAACAGGAACTGGTCTCTGTGCTCAGCACTGCAACCTCAACTCCCAGGACTATGTGTGATGCATAGAAGCTGTTCAATAACATGAGTTAATGAATGCGTGAATGTCCTGGCCTAATCTCATGGCCTCCAAGAGGTGTCTCCTGCCGCGGAGTTTTGCAGAACCCACAGCAAACGACAATCTGTTGCTGCCTCAGGGCCAACTGCCTTCCATGAACCCGGAACTGAAGTTGGTTCCAAGTCAAAAGCTTCCCCAGGTTTGGGCTTGTTCCCCCAGCTGATGGGCAGATAGAGCAGAATTGGAGATGACCCAGCGAGGCCGGCCCCAGCCCCACTCCCGCTCCCCAGCCCATTCACTGGCTGGGAGTCCTGCCCAGGCTGCAGGATGGAGAAGTCAGGAGAGCCTTGCTCGTAAATTACATTTTAGACAGTCTGCTGGGAAGATTAGAATCACACTGGTTTGGAGCCAGGGCTTTCCAGAGTGTCCCTGCAGGAAAAGAGGATCCGGGATAAACAGTGAAAGGGAAAGAGAGAAGGGGAGGGGAAGGGGGAGAAGGAGGTGGCCAGGGATAGGGAAGAGAGGGAGGGAGAGAAGGAGAGGGAAGGGAGAGAAAAAAAAGAGAGAGAGACAAAAGACAGGGAGCAAGGGGTGGGGGCGGCATGCACAACCAGAGCAGTGAAGACCAGAAGCCACAGAGAAGGGCCAGGGGACACAGAGCTGGGCAGAAGGAGCCAAGATGCCTACACAGGCAAGTGGGCTGGCACCACCCCCTCTCGCTTTTGCAGTTTTCCCAATCCTGGGTGCTGAGGGGAGCATGTCCCAGCGTCTTTCTCTCGCAGAGAAGACTGATAGCCTCACTGGTCCTCAATAACAAGGGAGAAGGATTCTTCTCAACCAAGGCCCGGACTGGGGAAGACGTTTCTCCAAGGTCACGCAGCAAACCTGGTGGTGGATCCGAGGACTTCAGGTCCTAGGCCGCCACTAAATGCTGTTCTTGGAGTCCCCTTGTTGGAGCAGGACAGGCCTCGAGGACAGATGTGTGGAGGACACACGTTCTCATGCTTCCTCGGTTTCCCCTGCAGCAGCATCTACTTGTTTCTCACCGCGAGACTCCTCTTCTCCCCACCACGCTGCAACAAGGAATGAACTTTGGCCTCAAAATTTTAAAACAACGAGCTCCAGCCTTCAGAAAGAAACCATTTTTTTAACCAAACTTTAAGCCCTGAGATCACAGAAGGGCACGCTTCTCGGACTGGGATTCAGTAAACCTGGCTTCAGATCCCACTCAGCTACAAATTCACTGTATGGTCTTGGGGTACCCACATGATGCCTCTGGGCCACATTTTCCTAGAGAAGCAGAAGAGTGGAGTAGTGGTCCCCAAAGGGAGCTTTCAATTTTTTAACGATCCTTATCTCCCCCTTGGAAGAAAGCCCAGGTAGGGTACACAGAGTGAGCACTGGATTGGGAGTCTGGGGCGCCGTTGGTCCCAAGAGACATAGCTCGTAGCTCAAGCCTCACCTTGGCAGGCCCTTTCAGAGTCAGCAGCACTGGTTAAAATGCAAGCATGGCCGGGCGCAGTGACTCAAGCCTGTAATCCCAGCACCTTGGGAGGCTGAGGTGGGCGGATCACCTGAGGTCAGGAGTTCAAGACCAGCCTGGCCAACATGGTGAAACCCCGTCTCTACTAAAAATACAAAATTAGCCAGGCATGGTGGGTGTGTGCCTGTAATCCTAGCTACTTGGGAGGCTGAGGCAGGAGAATTGCTTGAACCCGGGAGGCAGAGGTTGCAATGAGCCGAGATTACGCCACTGCACTCCAGCCTGGGCAACAAGAGCGAAACCCAGTCTCTAAAAAAAAAAAAAAAAAAAGGCAAGCATATCTCTTACCTGCTACTACATTTGAGCTTTCCTGCAACCCTGTGGGATAGGCCTTTCAATTCTGCCCATACCGAGGAGAAAAATGAGACTTGGGTAGAAGTGATTTGCTGCTGGTGACTCAGCTCAGAGGCAGCAGACGAGGCAGGAGTCTGATGGACGGAAGCCCGTCCGAGCCCACAGCCCCAGCACATCCCTGCTCTACCCAATGGCTGAACTAAGATGGGAAGAAATTTGGGGTGGATGAACGGCAGATAACAGCTGCCTCCCACAAGGAACCTCTGGATCATCTCCCCAGGAAACCTATTGCCCCAAATCTCTATTGTACAAAAAGATATTTTGGTACTGACAAGAAAAACTGAGACCCAGAGAAGGTTTTGTAGCTCCGGGCATCCATTCTGCTCCACTCATAAGACAAGAGTTACCAGAAAAAAATTCAGGACAATAATTGAGGCATATACTAAAAATATATTCCTAGTTTATCTGAAATTCACATTTAACAGAGCAGTTTTATTTGCTAAATCTGGTGCCTTCGGTGAGACACATCCTACTCCCCAGTTTCCATCACCCTTTCGGACTGGGATAGATGGGGGTGATCTGAATCCATAGCCTGTGTCTCTTTCTTCCCAACCTGAGCTATACTCACCTGGAATCCTGGGCCTTGCAATGAAGAAACATTGGAAGAGAAACTTGGGATATAATTATTTTGTTCAACAAAGCATTGAAGTCCAGCCATCTCTAATGCACATCCCAAGTCTCGGGGGTTGTCCAAGGAGGCCTCTGTGTTGGGGCAGCCAGCGGCCCTTGGAATCCATTGAGCCCTGACCATATGACCTCAAGCCAGTTCCATCACCCCTCTGGGCCTCAGTTTTCACATCTGTGAAATGGGAACCCATTCCTCCTTTCCCCGCAGCCCTGGTCCAGGACACCACAGCTCTGGAAGCATCTCCACACCCTGTGCCCATCGCTCTCGGGACCTAGGCTTTGGGCTCGGTGAACGCTTCATGTCCCTTCTCCTCCAAGGTCAGGGTGGAGGGTAAGGGTTGGGAGGGCAGCCTGGTCCTGCCACTGGAAGATGATACTTCTGCCTTGTGACCAAGTATCACACATGCCCCAGACCTATGTGTCTCCTGCCCCCAGGCCCAGCTAGTCAAAACCCCTGCTGATGCAAATGAATCACTGAGCCTCCCACGAGGTGCCCCGTGTGGATGATCCGCCGCAATCCCCACCATCATCTCAAACCCCCTGCAACTCCCATCACCCGGCGACGCTACAGTTACTCTGTGTGTGGCCTGCCTCCCCCCAGGTCACTGGGCCCCCGTGGGCAGTGATCCTGTCTGTTCCGTTTACTGTCGCGTGCCCAGGGCCAAGAACGGTGCCTGGCACATGGTAGGTGCTCAGGATCTTGTTGTGAAATACACACGTGGACAACACAGTAAGGTGACTGCTTTACTATCCCCTTTCACAAATGAAGAAACTGAGAGGTAGAGATGAAGCCCGTTGCCCAAGGCATACAGTGGGTGTATTTGAACCCAGGCAGCCTGACTCCTGAGACTATCCTGTTAACTACCACCCTACACAGAAGCACACGAAAAATGAATGCATGAGTGAACGAATACGTAAGTGAAGGAGTGAATGAACGCATGAGTGAATGAATGAATACATTAATTAATGAATGCATAGTGAGTGAATGCATGCATGAGTGAATGAATGAATGAATGAGTGAATGAATGAATACATGAATGAATGAATGCATAGTGAATGAACGCATGCATGAGTGAATGAATGCATGAGTGAATGAATGAATGCATGCGTGAGTGAATGAGTGAATTCATGCGTGAGTGAATGAATGAATGAATGCGTGAGTGAATGAATGCATGCATGCATGAGCCACCCTCCATCCTTCACCCATCTCCCTTAGGGACCTGTATTTCTCCCACAGTGTGGAGCAAAGCAGTCCCTATAAATGGCGGTAAACAGTCAACCTGAGGCTTTAACCATCAGGTGCTCATGGAGACCCACTCAGAGACGGGCAGCACTGGCTCTGAGTCACGCAGCATGTTGGTAGGGGGCAGAGCATCCTGTCCCAAGGACCCTGGCCCTCGAGCCTAGCCCTGCCCCACTCTGAGACCCTGGTGTGTTTGGTAGCACAGTCGTGGCTGGGGGTAAACTCCAGGCTTGTTGTTGACTACCTGGGTGATCTTAGGTGAGTTCTGCACCTCTCTGAGTCTCTCCTGTTACAAAATGGGAACACTGCTACCCAACTCTCAGGGCTGTTCTGAAAATGATGAGGTGGCATCGTGGACAACAAGCTGACTTGGAAAACAGGCTCCGCTCAGCAGATACCACCAGTCCCCTCCCAGCCTCTACCCCACCAGCACTGACTGGGGCCCGCCAAACCCGAGAGCCAACCTGACAACTCTATGAAGTCTGAATCACTGGGAAATAATTGAGATTAATTCCTCAGCCTCCTGCACATACCACCCACCTCTCCTCCCAGCAGGCCTGGGAGGATTTATGAGTTAATGGTGGCATTGTCATGTAAAGGGCTTTGAGATCCGGAGAGAGAGCCCTGGGAATGTATAGAGTATGAAATGGGAGGCATAATAGTATTAGCACCCAATTACTCCAGGATGTTCACTCCACTCCCCCGCAGCTAAAACTAAGAGCTCTCTCCCCTCGTGACCCTTCCGCACGCCCCTGAAAGGACCAGGCAGGCAGATGCATTTGTCTCAGGCCTGAATCCCTCCAGCTTGCTGTGTGGCCTTAGGAAACTCACACACCCTCTCTGGGCATCTTGCCGCATTAGCTTTCCTGAGGGTCCCAGCAAATCAACAATGATACACCCAGCCTGCCCCTCCGCCCCCAAGTGGTGGCCCTACCAGGGATAGAACCTCGCATGGGTGTCAGAGAAGAAGCCAGGGATCTCAGCTGCCAGCCCAAGGTCCTTCCCCACCCCTCACTGAGGCCCCAACACCTGGACAAATCGCTCTCTGAATCTTTCATATGAAGAACTCGCACGCAGCAGCTCAGATAACCTTCCAGAGGAATGCACTTAATCCTGGCCACGGCTCTCTAAAGCAGCTGCGATTATGATTCCCAATCTTTGGGTGAGAAACGGAGGCCACAGGGCAAGTTCTTGCCCACAGACCCAAAGCTATGAAGCAGGTGACCAGGGTTCAAATCCAGGAAGCCTAACTCCAGACCTGCCTCATACGTGCTCAGTATGGAGGAAAAGGCCCAACCTCCTTCCAGAGTTCTCACCCTCCGAGCTTCGTGCTGGAGCATCTGACTGCTCCCCACTTCCCCTTGCTGATAGTAGAGCCAGAGCACAGCTTCAGTTAGCAGTGACCACCCTCCAGGCCCTGTGCTGAGCGCCGCTGACCCGAAGCCCAGGAAATGCATGTCTGCATCCTTGTTCTACAGATGAGGAATTTAAGGCCCAGAGAGGGTACTTGGCCCAAAGTCTCATAGCTAAGATGTGGCCACTCCATCATTTATGTCACCTCCCAATTTCATTCTTTTTTTTTTTCTTTGAGACAGAGTCTCACTCTGTCACCCAGGCTGGAGTGCAGTGGCATGACCACAGCTCACTGCAGCCTCAACCTCCTGGTCTCAAGGGATCCTACCACCTCAGCTTCCTGAGTAGCTGGGACTGCAGGTGCATGCCACCATGCCTAGCTAATTTATTTTATTTTTTGAAGTAGAAACGGAGTTTTGCTACGTTGCATAGGCTAGCCAAATGACCTTCCTGCCTCGGCCTCCCGAAGTACTGGGATTGCAGACATGAGCCACCACTCCCGGCCTGAGCCACCACGCCCGGCCTGATTTCATCTTCCTTAGAGCACATCCTGTTCCCTCCATCTCTTTTCTTGCATTTGTGCACAGTGCGGGTGTCTGCCCAGGCCTCACCTTTCCCCTTCACTGCCGGGTTTCTAGTGCCTGGGGCAGTGATGGGCACACAGTAGGTGCTCAACCGCCATGTATAAATAATGCTTGGAAGGAAGCGTTTTGTAGGCTACGGGCCTGAGGAGTCTTCCTCATGGGGTAAGAATGAGGACCTTCCACTTAAGCAGCCTGAGCAAAGCGAGGGGTTGAGGCTGGGATGGGTATGGAGGCCCCTCAGAGAGAGAGAATCAGCAAAGGCATGGACCATGGCTGCATTGCACCCAAAGCCTCTCAATGTCTTGGGTCTGATGTGCAGCCCAGCCCGTCTGGCACAAATGACACCCAAAGGAAGCATTCAGATCCTTTGTTCCCTCAGGCAGCTGGGGGTCTCTAGGACCCTCCTGGGTCCCAAAACTCCCTCTGCCAGCCACAGTGGTTGCGGGCCAACCTGCCCTTCCCAATGGGAGCAATACAGCCTTTCTGGAAGTCTCTAAGGCCTCCGCCTCCTTCCTCGGAGACAGCCAGTGTCCTTGTCTTGGCCCAGGTCCTCACCTTCCTCCTTTGGCTCCCTTACCCCTCCCCACCTGCCCACCCCCATCAGAAGTTAATTCCTCAGAAACTTTCCTTGGGAGCAATTTCCACTTCTTATTATGCCCGCTGCGCCGGCCCGGCTCGGTGCTATCTGGCTCTGTACAGCAGGGAAGACGGTCTGACACTTGCCTGGAATAGCAGAGGTGACGGAGAGGGGGGCGGCTCCTGGGATTACGATAAGGGCTCTCAGGCCGCTTGGTATGCCGGCCCAGGCTGCACGCTTTACCTTCCATATTGGGGTGATAAAGATGATTTTCCATGCTGGTCCCTATCTCCTATCAAGACCAAACATTCAAATGCAGCCCTACGTTTTCAACTCTGCAGCACCCTGCGAGACACCGCCTCCTCCAAAGGAAATGGAACCTTACTATTTGAAAGGTAAAAAAAAAAAAAAAAAAAAAAAAAAATTAATTGAAGTAGCCAGGTCAATCCCTCCCTATCGACTCCTGGATTTAATGAAAAAATGAAGACCCATTTTGAAGGCAGGTGTGCCTATGGGGGGCAGAAAGAGAGAGAGGGGGACTGGGAGGTATTTGGCTGGCTTCAAGAAAGCCCCATGCACGCCTTCAGGAGGGTTCCAGACAAGGGCACCCTGTCCCAACCCACTTGCAGGTGCCCTGTCCTCAAAGTTGTAAAATCCCAGCCAAGGAGGAAGACCTTGACCCAAAAGAGAGGTGCCAGGTTGGAAGAAGCAGGAGGGGTGGGGTGGAGGAGAGAGCGTGACTTCACTTCCCATCTTAATAAAATTTTACCAAAGAAGAAAGAGGCTTCAGGAAGGTTTGGCTTCTGTTTATATTATTATTATTATTTTAGGATTTCAGAATTGTTTCCTGGGTTCGGAGTCTGTCAGCAGAATATTTATTGTACTTTATGGTACATTAGTAACGAGATTGTCTTCCCTTTCCACCGCCAACTTCAAACCCCCTGTCATTCTGGAAGGAGAGGGTATTAAGGAGGAAGATTTCTTTTTTGCCAAAGTCAGCAGCTACGGCAGAGATGCCACAGCTCCCAGAACTCCAGCTGCCGTGGCGTCGCCCACAGGGCCTGGGGAGGAGTGGGGGAAGCCGCTAAGCTTTCAGGCTTTGTGCCCTGGCTGGGCCTGGCACCACCATGATCATTGTTCCTCTTGGTCATCGTGCACCCCATGCACCCGCACCTGACACCACCTGAACTCTTCAGAGGGCTGCTGGGAGCAGCCTGTGGAGCAGGAAGAGGCCCTGCCCCCTGTGCCTCCCCATCCCCAGAGGGGCGCCACACCCCAGCACAGCCTCAGCACCAGCCACAAATTACAGCCTGGACAACCGTGGATCACTGGCCTGCAGGAAGGGGCCGGCGTGGGGCGCCGGGGATAAGGAGGCAGCCCCATCCCCCTCCTGTGGGAGCAAAGGGACAAAGGGGCTGGAACAGAGAGGTTGGCCGCCTAGCCGGCTGCCCTGCCCACAGCAACTTCTCCTACAGGTTTTACAAGTCTGCCCTGGAGGCGGGGAGAAACGTGGCCACAAGCCACTAATTACAAATTGGTTCAGGGAGGGAAAGGCTGGAGAAGCGGTTTCCACATCAGTTCCAACCTCAGTGGGAATTTCTCCTCTTTCTGGGATGGGTCCTGCAGCCAGCTCTGGGCTGGCAGAGGGGTCCCAGCCTCTGCCCCGCTGGGTGTTTGCCTGCCGTCCCTCTCCGGGCCTCATTATTTTCCCACCTGTCAACCAAGGGATTGGATGAGATCAGCTCCAGGGATATTCCTAATTCTGGTAATAACAACAATGATAAGAGCTGTCACAGGTGGCCGGCCGCAGTGGCTCACGCCTGTAATCCCAACACTTTGGGAGGCCGAGGCGGGCAGATCACGAGGTCAGGAGATCAAGACCATCCTGCCTAACACGGTGAAACCTTGTCTTTACTAAAAATACAAAAAATTAGCCAGTCGTGGTGGTGAGCGCCTGTAGTCCCAGCTACTCGGGAGGCTGAGGCAGGAGAATGGCGTGAACCCGGGAGGTGGAGCTTGCAGTGAGCCGAGATCATACCACTGCACTCCAGCCTGGGCGACAGAGCAAGACTCTGTCTCAAAAAAAAATAAAAAAAAAGAGCTGCCATAGGTATTACCTCATTGAATCCTCCAACAACACTGTCAGTTGGGTATTGTTACTATCTTCACTATGCAGGTGAGTGAGCAGGAGGAGCAGCGAGTGCGGTGGCCTCGGAGGAGGCAGAGTCAGCCTTGTCCTTAGGTAGGTAGTAGCGGTTGGTGCCTAGAGTCCTGCCTGACTGCAGAGCCCTCCTTGTGACTCTCAGCGTAACGGCATCTGACAAATCTGCAAGTCTAAGATTATACATTTATCTTCCAACTTTTCCTCATCAACTAAAAATAAATAAAGAAATGTGTCTAGAATTTTTAAAACTTCAGGATGAGTTCCTGGGCAGCAGCAGGACTCTCCGCACCCATGCAGACATCAGCTGCAATATGAGAAAATCCAGGCCTGGGCCTTTCATCTAGGTGGTGGAGAGGGTGTGGAGAAGGCAGCCA
Source organism: Chlorocebus sabaeus (assembly GCF_047675955.1). NCBI lineage: Eukaryota > Metazoa > Chordata > Mammalia > Primates > Cercopithecidae > Chlorocebus > Chlorocebus sabaeus. The sequence continues at coordinate 118,429,517 of NC_132923.1, read as the reverse complement.
AGCCTGGTTAGTACCCTGGGGGCACCATCGCTCACCACCTTCCCTCCTCTTCCAGAATCCCACATGCTGCCAGGCCCAAATCTCCCCTCTCCGGACCACCCTCAGGAAAGGTGGGATGTTACAGGGTAAAATTCTGTGTTGGGGGGCTGTCCTGTGAATTGTAGGGTGTTTGGCGGCAGCCTTAGCCTTACCAACCAGGGGCACCCCCAACCGCAGTTGTGACAACATTCCCAGGTATTCCCAATTGTCCCCTGGAGGGCAGGGGGGCAAAATCATCACCCAGTTGAAAAACATTGCTCTAGTTCTTAAAATTATGGGGCCAGGATACCCCAGTTCAACACCCCCTTCTGCTACCTAGAGTGTGGCATTTGGTAAGCTGCTCAACCTCTCCAAAGCCCAGTCTCCCCGTCCGTCAAATGGGAATCATAACGATTACAAGGACACAGTCTGAGGACTTGACAAGAGAAAACCTGTGCGGTGCACACAAGGCCCTTAGCCCAGAGCCTGGAAATGGCCTTAACCAAAGGAAATGGTCATAGGACGGGAGAAGCAATAGTGTCACCCAGAGAAGAGGAGCTTCACTGATGGAAGTCACCAGACTTGGGTCTGGTGTCATCACAGGTTGGGCACAGCACAGGCTGAAAATTTGTATGCAGACTTTGAGACTCTGGCTCTGAAGGCCCTGGTAGTCACCTTGCTTGATCCTTTAACCAAACACCCCACATCAAGGTTTGCCTCGTTTCATTAGGTCATCAGTTCTCAACCAGGGGCTGTATTCACTTACAGAGAACACGTGGCAATCTCTGGAGACATTTTTTTATTGTCACAACCATAAGTGGGAGTGCTATTGGCACCTAATAGGTAGAGACCAGGGATGCTTCTAAACATCCTACAATTCACAGAACAGCCATCAGAGCAAAGAATTGCCCAGGCCAATATGTCAGTGGTGTCCAGATTGAGATATTCTGCATCAGACTGATTTGACTCCACTTTCTTTCCCTTTTTGCCTTGGCCACCAGGAAGCTCAAGGGGAAGCTTTATACTCAACTGCCACAGCTGTTTTCATTCTTGGTTTCCAACTCAACTATTTATCTCCCCAGCTCTCATCTTTAATTACTCTATATGTTCTTTTATCCTTCTTTCAATAGGCCTATAGGATTTTTCTTTTGATTTAATCATGCTCTACTCTTTTAGAAAGAAGATGGTATATACACCAAAAGCCCAACTAATCTCTATTGCTTCTTTTTAGGTGATTAAAAATTTTTTGTGTGTGGTTTGCACTTTCTTTTGTAAGTTATTTTATCCTCTCAAAAGCCAAAAAAAAAAAAAAAAAAAAAAAAAAGGCAGGTATGTAAAGAAACTGAGGCTCAGCCAGGTGATCCTGTGAGTAAATAATGAAGCTAGAACTTACAAAACAAGCGAAATGTCAGAGACTAAATGAACCATTTTAACCTGCTTAGATGGGCAATAGTAATCATTCTTAATGTATTCATCCTAATTAACCAATTAATCCCTACAGCAACCTTTTAAAAACATAACACCATTTCCTTTTTAAAGATGAGAAAACCCAACATCCCCAGCCAACATGGATGACTAAATTAGATGGTCTCATCCAAAAGCCACTGGATTAATTCTGTCATCCACAGAGACTAAATTATCCAGATGATTGGCACATGTGAGGTGGTCTCCTCATTTTTCAGCAAGCCGTCATCAGGATGTCCCCTCCACTCAGCTGCCTGACGGATTGCCAAACTCAAAGCGGCAGAAACAGGTATATCCAGGCAATGGATAAAGGGAACAAAGCCACGAGAGGAACAAAGTACTCATTCATGCTACAACGCGGAAGGGCCTTGCAAACATTATGCTGGGTGAAAGGAGACGGCCACTAAAGGATACAGCCGGGCATGGTGGCTCACGCCTGTAATCCCAGCACTTGGGAGGCCGAGGCAGGGGGATCATTTGAGGTCAGGAGTTCAAGACCAGCCTGGCCAACATGGTGAAACCCCGTCTCTACTAAAAATACAAAAATCAGCTGGGCGTGGTGGCAGGTATCTCCAGTCCCAGATACTCAGGAAGTTGAAACACGAGAATCACTTGAACTCAGGAGGCAGAGGTTGCAGTGAGCCAAGATCGCGCCACTGCAGTCCAGCCTGAGTGACACAGTGAGACTCCATCTCAAAAAAAAAAAAAAAAAAAAGAATATATATTGTATAATGCCATTAAATAAAATATGCAGAATAGGCAAATCTAGAGAGAAAGGAAGTGATTGCCCAGGGCTGGGGGCAGAATGAAGAAGGATTGCTGTGGGGATGGGGCTTATTTCAGGGTGGATGAAAATGTTCTAGGGCTAGGCAGCAATGATGGCTGCATGACACGGTAAATGTACTCAATGCTGCTGAACCGTGCAGTTTAAAATGGTGTATTTTATGGTATGTGTATTTTACCACAATTTTAAAAAAATGTAAAATAAGAAAGAAAGAAAAAAGAAAAGGGCCAGGTAAGGTGGCTCACACCTGTAATTCCAACCCTTTGGGAGGCCAAGGCAGGAGGATTGCTGTAGGCCAGGAGTTTGAGACCAGCCTGGGCAACACAGTGAGATCCTGTTTCTACAAAATAAAAAATAGGCCAGTCATGATGGCTCACGTCTATAATCCCAGCACTTTGGGAGGCCGAGGCAGGTGGATCACTTAAGGTCAGAAGTTCAAGACCAGCCTGGTCAATATGGTGAAACCCTGTCTCTACTAAAAATATAAAAATTGGCTGGGCGTGGTGGCTCACACCTGTAGAGGTTGAAGCCACGAGAATTGCTTGAACCTGGGAGGCGGAGGTTGCAGTGCACTACGATCATGCCACTGCACTCCAGCCTGGGTGACAAAGTGAGACTCTGTCTCAAAAAAATATATAAATAAATAAAATTTTAAAAAACATTAGCCAGGAGTGGTGGTGCACTCCTGTGGTCCTAACTACTGGGGAGGCTGAGGCAGGAGGATCACTTGAGCCCGGGAGTTTGAGGCTGCAGTGAGCTAGGAGCATGCCACTGCATTCCAGCCTGGGTGACAGAGTGAGACCCCATTTCTAAAAATGATAATAAATAAATAAAAACAAAAAATAAACAAAAGAAAGAAAAGGCACAAGCAATCTTCCTCTTCTGGGCCAGGAGACGGCATGATCATCTTTTTCTTTCTTTTCTTTCTTTCTCTTTAATATTGAAATATTGTTGGCACAACAAACCAACCAAAAGAAGGAAGGAAGGAAGGAAGGAAGGAAGGAAGGAAGGAAGGAAGGAAGGAAGGAAGGAAGGAAGGGAGGGAGGGAGGGAGGGAGGGAGGGAGGGAGGGAGAGGGAAAGAGAGAGAGAGGGAGAGAGAGAGAGAGGTAGAGAGGGAGAGAAAGAGAGAAAGAAAGAAAGAAAGAAAGAAAGAAAGAAAGAAAGAAAGAAAGAAAGAAAGAAGAGAAAAGAAAGAAAGAAAGAAAGAAAGAAAGAAAGAAAGAAAGAAAGAAAGAAAAGAAAAGAAAAGAAAAGAAAAGAAAAGAAAAGAGAAAAGAAAAGAAAAGAAAAGAAAAGAAAAGAAAGAAAGAAGGAAGGAAGGAAGGAAGGAAAGAGAGAGAAAGAAAGAAAGAAAGAAAGAAAGAAAGAAAGAAAGAAAGAAAGAAAGAAAGAAAGAAAGAAAGAAAGAAAGAAAGAAAGAAAAGAGAAAGAGAAAGAGACAAAGAGGGAAAGAAAGAAGAGCCAAGCTGAAACCGCTGGAGCAGCTGAAGTCTCGCTGGCATTGTGGAGCATCAACAGGTCCAAAGGGTGCTCCGATTGGTCCGTCAAAGGGTTATTTTGTCTACACAATACGGTGCAGCTGGTTCAAAGCTGGATTTTTGTTTTCATTTTCCCTCACTTTGGCTGGATGCTTTACCTCGGTGAATAAGCAATTTGAGAATAACTGGGGAAAAAATAATATTTTTACTCAAGTCCAGGTTTCCAAATTGCCCAATTAATAGAAGAAGGGGAAGTCCTTTCTTTGAAGGATCTGGCCTGAAGCATTTGGAGCCAAAGTGAGTTTTGGTCCCACCGCAAACGATGGGAAAATGACTCAACAGGAGGTCTGCCCTGCTTCACTCCTCCCTGGGGCCAAGAGAGGGAGTTTCTTATTTAGCAGGTGTACTGGGGATTATTCATCTTACGGGAAGGGAAAAGCAACCTACAGAAATCCCAGTTGAGAATGGCTAATGAAACTGTGTAACTCCATACAACAGAACATGATGTAGCTATTAAATATGCTGCCTGCAAAAATTAAAAAAACAAAAAACTAAAAAACTAAAGACACAAAGAAGTATTTTCACATAGACTTGAGTGAAATAGCACTTGAAACTATAGTACAATTGCAAATGTAGGGACAGGGGAAATACTGGAAGCAAACACACGAAAATGCAGGGCTGATTCCCTGGCCAGTCTTTATTTTGTTCTACGTACGTTGCAAAGAGCGAGTGTGTTGCTTTTATAATCCAAAAACATTTTTTTTTCCAAATATTTTCAGGGAATATCAAGGATCAGCCTTCCCTTTGAAATGGCTTCCAGCTTGCAAATAGCCTAAACTATTCTTCGCTTTCTGCCTGTAGCTGCAGCCGCGGTGGGGGAGATTGCAGATCACAGGCAGAGAAGCGGCTCGGCTGGGTTGCTCCTGGCCACCTCCCAAAGATGCTGCCTCTGCAGAGAGCCGGAGAGAAATCCGACCCTGGAGAGGCTTGGGTTATGGGCTTCTGGGAACACATAGCCCCCCACCAGCACCAGGGCTCCTTTCTCACAGAGAATCCAAGGGTCATTTTAGATCAAAGTTGAGGCAATTCTTCCTGGAATCTTCTTTCTAATGCCCTCCATTTGTGCCTCCGCCCTCTTACTGGTTGTGCGTCCTTAGGCAAGTCATTTGTACCACTTGCCAGTAAAAAGAGCCAGTTGTTGGCTGGGCACAGTGGCTCATGCCTATAATCCCAGCACTTTGGGAGGCCAAGGGGGGTGAATCACCTGAGGTCGGGAGTTTGAGACCAGCCTGGTTAACGTGGCAAAACGCCATCTCTACTAAAAATACAAAAATTAGCTGGGTGTGGTGGCAGGTGCCTATAATCTCAGTTATTTGGGGGGCTGAGGCAGAAATACAATTTGAACCCAGGAGGTGGAGATTGCACCACTGCACTCCAGCCTGGGCAACAGAGCAAGACTCCACCTCAAAAAAAAAAATAAATAAATACAATAAGCCAGGCATGCTGGCTCACATCAGTAATCCCAGCACATTGGGATGATGAGATGGGCAGATCACCTGAGGTAAGGAGTTCAAGACCAGCCTGTCCAACATGGTGAAACCCTGTCTCTACTAAAAATACAAAAAAATTAGTCAGGTGTGGTGGCAGGTGCCTATAATCCCAGCTACTTGGGAGGCTGAGGCAGGAGAATCACTTGAACCTGGGAGGCGGAGGTTGCAGTGAGATGAGACTGCACAATTGCACTATTTATAAATAAATTAATTAATTTGATTTAAAAAAAAGAGTGGGTTGTTCCAGTGAGGTCCAAATAAACAAGTCCTGGGGCTCCAACCCTGCCTGGGGTGGGAACCCTGTATCCTGGCCAGTCTGTTCTGGTTCTTCACCTCTCTGGATAGTCCTATAAGCCAGACACTCTCTACCAAAGAGGAAATGGGATGGGCTCAAAGAGGTGAAGCCTCCCGCCCAAAGTCACAGAGCTAGAAAACTGCAGAGCCAGGATTCGAACCCAGATGCCTGGCCGCAGAGCCCAGGCTCTTTTGAATAGTTCCTCATTTTCATGTCCGCATTGTCCCTCTGAATGCACAGCAGCTTAAGGATTGACACTATATTTGATTCAGTCAACATTTGTGACAAATCTCTAAAAAATGATAATAACACAGAGACACATATCGTAAGTCTGGGCATGGTGGTTTACGCCTGTAATCCCAGCACTTTGGGAGGCCAACGCGGGCGGATCACTGGCCAACATGGTGAAACTCCATCTCTACTAAAAATATAAAAATTAGCTGGACATGGTGGCGGGCGCCTGTAGTCCCAGCTACTCAGGAGGCTAAGACAGGAGAATTGCTTGAACCCGGGAGGCGGAGGTTATAGTGAGCCAAGATAGCACCACTGCACTCCAGACTGGGTGACAAAGGGAGACTCCATATGCTTTTCATACTTTGCTTCATTTAATCCTTTCATCAGTCCCTGAGAGGTAGCTATTATTATCATGCCCATTTTATAGATGAGCAGATGAAGACACAGAGAAGTAAACTGACTCACCCTACATCACACAGCTGTGGAGTCAGGAGGACATGAAGCCAAGGGTATCTGATATGGTTAAGATTATCAGTTTCACAGCTTGGGTATTGCAGTTGGTGTCTACATAGGACCAGGGGTGTTAAATTCTACACTGACTGTTTGCCCTGGGTGCTTTCAGCTAACAGGGTCACCATAAATCTTGATCCCTGCTTACAGCTGGGTGGCCATGCCCTGGGCCAGAGTGGTTGGCATGCTGAGTCTCCCTTACTAGACAGCGACTGTGAGAGCAGTGAGTCTGCCCAGCTGTGGCCAGTGGCCAACAGCCAGCTGTGGATTGGTGGACATCGTGGTCCAGCTGTAGATCAGCGGACATTACCCAGCGACAGGAGACAAGAGAAGATGCTCTTTTCCTTGCAGATCACGGATGTGGCCCACGGAGGAAGTGTAGGTGTTCACTTGCCAGCCTTCCATACATCATGGTGCACCCAGAAACTGATACGCTTAGGGACAGACAAGACCACTTGCAGCTGTAGGCACCTGGCACAGTCACCTGCTCCCACCAACACATTCCCGCCCCAGGTTCAGGGGATCCACATCTTGGCATAAGAAGTGGAAGGCTGTGTTCAGGGGGATCCCTCTCCCTTCCCCACCCTTTAGAATTCACTTTTCACTCTAAGGAAAAATAAATAATTTACCTCAGAAAGGCTTTTAAAGGAACTCCCAGTTCATCCCAAGGAAGTACTGTTTTAATGTAGATTCCCAGCTTCAATGTAAAGACATTGGTGCCAATGAGTACATTTGAATGGCCCATAGTTTGCAATTTGCAGCAATCCAGTATGAGTCAACACTTTTTGTTAATGTATCTTTTAGAGAATAAAGAAATTGATAAAACTGATGAAAGATAAAACATATCTCCATGAATCTTCTCAATAATGCCCAGCTCCAGAAATTCAGAACAGAATAGAATGTGCAGGTTTCAAATCATGGATGCAAGCTTAGGGACCATCTGACCTCATCATTAAACAGAGGAGCACACCGAGGCCCAGAGGGGAAGTGACTTACCCAAGGTCACAGAGCGAATTTGTGCTGGAGCCCAAGTGGGTACCCAGGCTCCCCGCGGTTCTCAGACCAGCACTGCCCAGAGAGGTACACGAAATAAAAGTAATTGTCTAAATTGCAAGGAGACAAATACAACTTCTCCATCCCCAAGGAGAGTGAATGGACGGAATCTTTAAAAGCAAAATTGCCACAAAAAGTTTTCAAAGACTTTCCTAGCCTAATATATGTAAAGAAATCTTTGGAGAGTCATTCCCCATTAATCAGCTGTCAGCAGTGTTCTGAGGGAGGGGAGGGGAGTTGAGGATGGAGAACACTAACTCATTTCCCAGAGCCTGTCTTCAGGATTTCAAAAATGAGTTTAGCAGAGCCAGCCACTTTGGGGGCATCTGAGAAAATAAGAAATACTTCTAACACCCTCAAATGCTCTCAACCCACAATGGTACCTGTGATTTAGTGACTCTTACACTTTAGCATGCATACGGATCTTCTGGAAGGTTTGTTAAAACAGATTGCTGGCAGGGTGCGGTGGTTCATGCCTGTGATCTCAGCAATTTGGGAGGCCTAGGTAGGTGGATCGCTTCAGCCCAGGAGTTGGAGACTAGCCTGGGCAACATTGAGAGACCTTATATTTACAAAAAATACAAAATTTAGCCGGGCGTGGTGGCTTGCACTTGTAGTCCCAGCTACTTGGGAGGCTGAGGTGGGAGGATCACTTGAGCCTAGGAGGCAGAGGCGGCAGTCAGCGGAGATCGTGCCACTGCACTACAGCCTGCGTGACAGAGGCAGACACTGTCTCAAAAAAAAAACAAAAACAAAACATAGACTGCTGCCCACACCTTCTCCATCCACGCAGAGTTTCTGATTCAGTAGGCATGGTGCAGGGCCTGAGAAGTTGCATTTCTATCAAGTTTCCAAATGAGGCTGATGCTGCTGGTCCATGGCCCACACTTTGAGAATCACTGTTTTGTGCTCTTGATGCTGTTTGGATGGCTCAGACAAAAGGGTGAAAACCAGTTTTATTAACCTGGGAGCAGAATCCCACAGCAGTTGGGCACAGAACTCAAAGTCAAGCAGACGTGGCTGGGACTGGAGGTCTGCTGTAGACTACAGGAGTCCAGCCTGTTGCTGTTCTTCCCTGGTGCTTGGCTCTGGGGCTGACACGCTGTGGGTGTCCAATAAATGTGTGTTTCTGGGTGCTGTCTTTGCTTTTAGGTGGACGTAAATTACACCTGTGCCTCCCACTCCCTAAAAGGAAGGGAACGGAGAGATGGCACAAGAGTCTGTGGAAACATCAAGAGTGGCCATGGCTCTCTTGGTTTTTCACTTTGACATTGGTTTAGGAGCAATTAGGTGCTGAAGCCTGAACATGGATCCAAAGTTCATTTATTTTCATTGTAATAATTTTCACATGGGTGTTCTTATTTTTTAAAGTTGTAACCCTTGGCCGGGCACAGTGGCTCACGCCTGTAATCCCAGCACTTTGGGAGGCTGAGGCGGGCGGATCACAAGGTCAGGCGATCGAGACCATCTTGGCTAACTCGGTGAAACCCCGTCTCTACTAAAAATACAAAAAATTAGCCAGGTGTGGTGGTGGGCGCCTGTAGTCCCAGCTACTCCGGAGGCTGAGGCAGGAGAATGGCGTGAACCCAGGAGGCAGAGCTTGCAGTGAGCCAAGATCACGCCACTGCACTCCAGCCTGGGCGACAGAGTGAGACTCCGTCTCAAAAAAAAAAAAAAAAAAAAAAAAAAAAAAAATGGTGTAACCCTCAGCGGGTGTGGTGGCTCACGCCTGTAATACCACCATTTTGGGAGGCTGAGGTGGGTGGATCACAAGGTCAGGAGTTCAAGACCAGCCTGGCCAACATGGTGAAACCCCGTCTCTACCAGAAATACAAAAATTAGCGGGGTGTGGTGGTGGGCGTTACTGGGGAGGCTGAGGCACAAGAATCGCTTGAACCCAGGAGGCAGACGTTCAGAGAGCCGAGCTCGCCACCGCACTCCAGCCTGGCAACAGAGCGATACTCCTTCTAAAAAATAAATAAATAAATAAATAAATAAAATATATATATATTTTTTATATATAATAAAATAAAATAAAATTGTGACCCTCATTATAGAAAATTTACAAAATGTTTGGAGGTAAAAAGAAGAAAATAGCTATTACCCATAACCTCACCCCTTAGGAGTACTCACTCATCATTTGGGAATACATTCTTTGGGTGCTATTTTTCCACACAGAAGTATTTTTTTTCTTAAGTAGAATCATGCTGTTTGGGAAGCTGCCTTTTTTTCACTCTATGTTCCATGAGTATTTTTGCAGGTCATGAAATTTTTTCAGGTACAAATTCCAAGGGGTAGGATATAGTTCCATTAAGAACATAGACTCAGCCAGGTGCAGTGGCTGATGCCTGTAATCCCAGCAGTTCGGGAGGCTGAGGCAGGCGGATCGCTTGAGCCCAGGAATTCAAGACCAGCCTAGGCAACATGGTGAAACCATGACTTCTACAAAAAATGCAAAAGTGAGCTGGGCGTGGTGAGGCACATGTGTAGTCCCAGCTACTCAGGAGGCTGAGGCTGGGGGATCACTTGAGCACAGCTAGGTGGAGGCCGCACTGCACTGTGATTGCACCACTGCACTCCAGCCTGGGCGACAGTGAGACCCGGTATCAAAAAAACAAAAATAAAAATAAAGAACATGTACATAGACTCTGAAGCCAAACTACCTAAATTCGCATTGGCATCTGCCACTTACTAAATAAGGGAAGTTGGACAAGTTACGTAACTCCTCAGTGTCTCCGTTTCTTCACCAGTATAATTGGGATGATAGTATTTGTACTTATCACAACAGTTGCTAAGAGAATTCAATGAGCTAATCTATGTAAGGCATTTAGGATGGTTGCTAGCATGAAGCTGAATTTCTGGTGGAATATGGGTTATAGCCTAAAAACACTATACATTGTTTCCTCTTATTATGTGTCCTTGTAATGGCCTGGAGTATTCCATTACATGGATGCTTCATAATACATCTGTCAATATCCTATTGTTAGGAATGTTTACTTTTTTCCAGCTTTCCCTTTTAGAAAAAAATACTGTGACGTACTTATATCTTGGCACATATGCATGTAAATTCCTAGGCATACAAAGTGATGTACTGAGGATGGTTCTAAACATTTCTAGAGCTTTTGAAACATACTTGCTAAATTGCCCTTCAGAAAGCATAGCAATTTACTCTGCCACACACTATATGAGTCACACTTTCCAGACCTCTCAGTCATCCTGGTAGTACCATTCTCCCCTTCACAACTGCCACTTAGATGGGCGGGGCATGGTATCTCCTTGTTTTAATTTGCTTTTCTTTGAGGTTTCTGGTAAGACGGACCATTTTTCATATACTACCAGCCCTCGAGTATGTCTTTCATAAAGTGCCTGTCTACGTCCTTTGCCCAGAGATTGTTCATCATCCTTATTGATTTGCAAGTGCTCTTTATATAGCAAAGATATTAACCCTTTGCAGCGGAGGCATTGAAAGCTTTTAATCTAGTTTGCCATTTGCTCTCAATTTTATTTTCAGTGTTTTTTTTCTCCCCCTGTGTGTTACTTTGTTTGCCTCAGATCCCAGCCATGGGAGCCATAGCCTCCTCCCCCTCAGCATCTTCCCTGCCCAGCTTCACCAGCCTGGGGCCCTTTTAACTCTGCAGCCTGGGGCAGTCTCTTTGATTTACTGCCCCCTACATAATGAAAAACCCCAGATTGGAAAGTGGTCTATCAGGTCTTTCCAGAAGTTTAAGACGACCCCCAAATCCACTGGATTCCTACCCCTGCTGGCTGCCTCATAAGGTCACAGGTCATAGGTCATCACGCCCCAATGACCCCCAAAAAGGGATAACTCAAGCCCCCTGGTGATAACAGTTGATACCAGCCAACAGGTTTGGCTGCTTGCTTCTCTAAAGTTCCCTGATAATTTTTGGTGGAATGTAGGTTATAGCCTAGGATTGCAAGAGGAAAAATAATATTCAATAGAGGATAAAAGATAAGAGATGCCCCTGACTGAGCCCTGCTAAGTGCCAGCTGCTCTACATGCATTATCTCTGCAGCAATCCCCACAAGCTAAGTGTCACTGTGCTCGTTTCTTAAAAGAAGAAATGGAAGTTCAGAGAGGTTAAGTAACTTGCCCCAAGAAACCCAGCTCCTGAGGGTTGAAGCCAAGATTAAAATTTAGCTCATCAGATTTCAAAACCTGTGTCCTCTTCCTGAGCCTCACTCACCGGGCTTAACCCCTGGCTCTGCCACATGCTTGTTTTATGACACCAGAAAACCCCTTCACCACATTAGTCCCCAGTTTTCCATCATCTGGGGATAATAACAGCTTGCCTCCATACCATGCAGTATCAAGTCGGGAGCCAAGTTTTTTAAAAAAACATAGACATGCAGACTCCATAACTGTAAAATGAAAGCTTACCTTTGACAAAGGTACAAATGACACCTTCGTAGATGAATTCTCAGAATAGAGCCGTGAATTCACTTACAACCTTACAACTTGTATCAGTCATATATAGTCAGATATTTATATTTACAGAATGGATCGCCAACCCCCCTTCCCATTCCCACAAATTGTTCTCATTTATTCAACAGATATTCACAGTTTTCCAGGTCCTGTGGGAGAGAGGACTGTCTGTGACCTTAAGGAGTTTGCACTGATACACAGATGCACACACATACACACACATGCATTCTCCATTCTCACCTCCATTTGAGTTTTCCTTTACAGTGTCTTTTTTTTTTTTTTTTTTTTTTGAGACAGAATCTCGTTCTGTGGACCAGGCTGGAATGCAGTGGCACGATCATAGCTCACTACAACCTTTGCCTCCCAGGTTCAAGCAATTCGCCTGTCTCAGCCTCCCAAGTATCTGGTACTACAGGTGAATGCCACCACGCCCAGCTAATTTTTGTATTTTTAGTAGAGACAGGGTTTCACCATACCAGTCAGTTTGGTCTCGAACTCCTGAACTTAGGTGATCTACCTGCTTCAGACTCCCAAAGTGCTGGGATTAGAGGTGTGAGCCACTGTGCCCAGCTAGAGTATCTTTCTCTTCCATGGCTTGAAACCTCTCGACTCTCCAAGGTCTTAGAGACACAGAATCCCTGGGTTCACATGAAACTGGTTCCCTAACGAACCCGGCCTTCCTGACACATGGCAAACCTGTGTTCACCTGAGTCCCCGTACCTGGGGGTGCAGTCAGAGCAGATGTGGCCCTACCCTTTCAGAATGTGGCAGCCAGCGGCGAAGTGCCAAGGTTCATGCCTGTAATCGTAGCATTTTGGGAGTCTGAGGCGTGCGGATCACCTGAGGTCAGGAGTTCAAGACTAGCCTGGCCAACATGAAACCCCTTCTCAACTAAAAATACTAAAGTTAACTGGGTGTGGTGGCAGGCACCTGTAATCCCAGCTACTTGGGAGGCTGAGGCAGGAGAATCACTTGAACCCGGGAGGTGGAGGTTGTAATGAGCCAAGACTACACCATTACACTCCAGCCTGGGCGACGGAGTGAGACTCCATCTCAAACAAACAAACAAACAAGAAAAGAACATGGCAGCCAGAGCCAACCCTGCATTTGCCCTGCAGAGCCCATTCTGCAGATGCAACTCTAATCAATGTCCTTCAGGATCCAACTGTATCTGCCCAGCAAATGAGACTCTTTTTCTCTTTGAAACCAACATTACCTGAGTCCTTAAGGATAATCTCAAAAACATGATGTTGAGCAAGACAAGCTTCAGAATGGTACCTAAAGTATACCGTTACGTAAACTGTAACAACTGTTTATTTTAATATACATATGTAGTAAAAAATATGGGCCAGGAGCAGTGGCTCTTGCTTGTAACCCCAGCAATTTGAAGGCCAAAGCAGGAGGATTACTTTAGCCCAGGAGTTCAAAGCCAGCCTGGGCAACATAACAAGATCCGTCTCTACAAAAAAAATTTAAAAATTCGCTGAGTATGGTGGTGTGTGCCTGTAGTCCCAGCGATTTGAGAGGCTGAGGAGGGAGGATCGCTTAAGCCTGGGAGATGGTGGCTGCAGTGAGCTGTGTGCGTGTCACTGCACTCCAGCCTGGGTGACAGAGACCCTGTCTCAAAAAAAAATTATAAAAGCATGTACATTAGTTTCCTGTGGCTGCTGTAACAAATTCCTACAAACCTGGTGACTAAAAATAACAGAAACTTACGCTCTTAAGGTCTGGAGGTCAGAAGTCCTCAATTACTATCTCGGGGCGGAAATCAAGGTGTCAGGTCAGCAGAGGGCGCTCTCTCCAGATGCTGCGAAGAGAATCTCTCTCTTGCTTCTTCCAGCTTCCAGTGGCTGCCGGGATTCCTGGACTTACTGCCACATTACCCAGTCTCTGCCTCCATGGCCACATTACCTTCTCCTCTTCCATCTATGTCAAAGCTCCCTTTTCTTCCCTCTTATAATGACACTTGTGATTGCATTTAGGGGCCGCCAAGAAAATCCAGGATAATCTCCCCATCTCATGATCTGTAACTTCATCACATCTGCAAAGACCTTTTTTCATTTGAAGGTAACAGTTACACGTTCCAGGGATTAAGACCTGATATTTCTAGGGGCCATTATCCAGGCTACTACAGAATGTAGAGAAACGACAGATGCCACCTTAGTGACTGTGCTTCCTTCCGGGGAGAGAAGAAAGGGACCCAGGCAGGAAAGGGGTACTCGAGGGTGTTGACTGTGGCCCTAAATAGTTAATGGTAAACATTTATTAAAATAAATAAATAACTTAAAATTTAAAATTTTAAGCCCTGCGTTCTCCTAGCTACGCAACCCTGGGCAATTTGTTTCACATCTTGGGACCCTTATCTCATCCGTCATATAAGGATGCCGACTTGTATTAGGATTAAATAATATAATGAATGGAACATGCCTAACACAGTGTCCAGCTCATTGTGAGTACTGAGTTACCATTATGATTATTATTATTTTTTAAAGACAGGGTCTCACTCTTGTTGCCCAGGCTGGAGTGCAGTGGCATGATCATTGCTCACTGCAGCCTCCGTCTCCCAGATTCAAGGGATTCTCATGCTTCAGCCTCCCAAGTAGCTGGGATTACAGGTGTGTGGCATCACACCTGGCTCATTTTTGTATTTTTACTAGAGGCGGGGTTTCACCATGTTGGCCAGGCTGGACTAGAACTTCTTTTATTTTATTTATTTATTTATTTATTTTTTGAGACGAAGTCTCACTCTGTCACCTAGGCTGGAGTGCAGTGGCACCATCTCAGCTCGCTGCAACCTCTGCCTCCCAGGTTCAAGAGATTCTCCTGCCTCAGCTTCCTGAGTAGCTGGGACTACAGGCTTACGCCACCACGCCCAGCTAATTTTTTATTTTTAGTACAGATGGGGGTTTCACTATGTTGGCCAGGCTGGTCTTGAACTCACGACCTCAGGTGATCCACTCACCTCGGCCTGTCAAAGTGCTGGGATTAGAAGAGTGAGTCACCGCGCCCGGCCAGGCTGGTCTAGAACTTCTGGCCTCAAGTGATCCACCTGCCTTGGCCTCCCAAAGTGCTGGGATTACAGGTGTGAGCCCCTGCACCCAGTCCATTATTATTATTATTGTGGTGGTGGTTCTACCTTTCTGAAATTGAGGAGCATTTTCTACAATGCATCTGTGAGTGCCAGCGTGTGCATATGGGCGTGCACACACACACACACACACACACGCAAGCACACAACCCTTTCTGAGCAAGAGAAATAAGTTTTTCTGCTCTAAGCCCTGGTTTCTGAAACTCAGCATTGGTAAGGGGGTGGGTACTCAGGCAAGCTGGAAACTACAATGGTAGAAGCGGGGGGAGCCCTTTGCAAAGGTACTTTTTGATCTGCTCTAACTGCCACTATAGAGAATTAGATGGAATTCATTTTTATGATGAAGGAATTAATGGCTATGGAGAGAATCGGGTTCAGGTGGAAGACTTGAATCCAAAGGAGGGAATAAAGCCTTGAAATTCAAATGAAAAATTATTATATAAGCATAAAGGAAACCTATTTTACACCTGTAAGACTAAATGTATAAATATGAACCAACTGCTCCCTCTGGGAAATGGGGATTGTGCTTTTAATTCACCTAGACAAATATGCAGTGCATTCTCACTTCCACCTATACATTTCAATGAAGACTGGGCACCTGCCAGGGGCTCCTGAGTACCCCTAGACTGGCCACCTCCTTCCCCAGGCTAAGCACCTTCTGGCCCAGCAAAAGCCTCTCTGGCTTCCACAGAACGCCCAGAAAGCAGGTGAGGCTCTCTAAGCTGCAAAATCCTTGAGCAAGGTCATCTCAAAGGCTGCCTCTTGACAGTAACATTCTCTGATCCTACAGTCCCACACCCCCACCAGGACTCCCAAGGCAGTATCTAAAATCTCACAGTCATCAGAATGTTTCAGCTTCATTCATTCATTCATTCATTCAATAACGCCTCTGAGTACCCACCACGCACCAGTCTCTGTGCTCAGTGCCAAAGATCCTCTGGTTTACAAAAGAGAAACTGATGCTGCAAGAGAAGAACAGAAGCAAGAAAGAGCTTTGAAATCTAGGAGGCCTAAGTGAAAAATCTCTTCCCGGCCAGGCACGGTGGCTCACACCGGTAATCCCAGCTACTTGGGAGGCTGAGGCAGGAGAATCGCTTGAACCTGGGAGGCAGAGGTTGCAGTGAGCCAAGACTGCACCATTGCACTCTAGCCTGGGCAATAATTACGTAACTCCATCTAAAAAAAAAAAAAGAAAAAAGAAAGAAAGAAAAAGAAAAAGAAAAGAAAAGAAAAGAAAAGAAAAGAGAAATCTCTTCCATACTGTCATCTCTGAGCCTCCCTGAGTCTATTTCTTCCTCTGTAAAATAGAGATGCTGCTATCTTCTACTTGGGGTAGCCTTGAGATTAAGCAGACTCACTGTCAATTGTGTGGCACAGAGTGGGCATTCAAAAATTCTAATTGTGAACGTGAGTACCCCCCAAGGTCAAAGAGGAGCATAAGCATCCAACTTCAAGATCGTTCAGCTCTTTACTGTGTACCATCTGTGTTCTTTCAGACACTGAGCTCCGTCCCAGAATCGCAGAGATAAATATAAAAAAAAAAAAAAATCCCAGTGGCCAACTATCAAGGAAGTGGGAAACAAGGAGGCCAGCTTGCGTTGAGTGCCAACCAACTGTAGACCAACCATGACGCTAGGCGTTTTCACCCAACTCATCCATGCTCCTTCCGACAGTACAGATGGCCATGTTTTGAGTTCTGTTGGAGCACTGTTCACCGTGCATAGATGGCCATGCACCCTCGTGGTGCTCCAAGGGACAAGTCTCCAGTTAACCTGTGAGGAAACCTTAGCACACAGAGAGCAAGCCAAGGTTCAGTGTACTAGGATCATTCATTCGTTCATTCATTCACCCAATGACGTTTATTGAGCATCCATTATGGCACATAGGATACAGTGATGAACACACAGAACAAGTACCCTTGTCCTTGTGGAGCTTCCATAAGCTTCTACCAAGTCCATCCATATGCTTCTCCTGCATGTGGGAGAGGAAAGACCCCTCCCCGTGGACTGAACCATGATAGGGGAAGGAGCACCCCAGGGAGAGAAGGAAGTAGGAGTCCTGCAAACCAAGCAGGAGACATGCAAGCAAGAAAACTCAATTCCATCAGCTTCCTCTTCTCAACAAGCCAATCTAAGGTGGAATACAGGCGGCGTTTGATCTTTTCATCCTCATTCCCATCCTGCCTCAGCCCTGAAAAAGCCTGGGGGCCTGGAGGCAATGTTCGCCTGGGCTTGTGGGTTTCCCTGGAACTTGTGCACAGCCCGGAGCTCCAGGCCAGTCAGCGCACTGGGCTCACCACCTCCCTTTGATTGTTTGATGAAAGTGCCTTGAAGGTCCTACAGATGCTCTGCTGTGGTAAGGTAATTGTCCAAGGGCAACGTCTACAACCCATTAAGGCTGGACTTGGTGCAAATTGAACTTGGAGAACGCACCTCGGCACCGTCTGACACTTGGTCTTTTGTTTCGGCAACTGGGAGTCTGGGAGGAGGCTTTCCTCCCGAGGCTTCCAAAGGGTGCTAAGAAAGAGAAATTCCTGTTACACATGTGCTACCTCACATCTCTGCACGAGCATATGCACTTGTGTGTGCACACATGCACGTAAGTACATATGTAGGCGCACTCATACTCT
Organism: Chlorocebus sabaeus; assembly: GCF_047675955.1. Taxonomy (NCBI): domain Eukaryota; kingdom Metazoa; phylum Chordata; class Mammalia; order Primates; family Cercopithecidae; genus Chlorocebus; species Chlorocebus sabaeus. Next base: position 118,411,968 of record NC_132923.1, on the reverse strand, counting down.
CTTGTGTACACGCTCTTGTATACTCTTATATAGGTGCACACTTGCTCTCAGCCTCACATATTCATATGAACGTATCCCAGTACACCTTCATCCCAATGCATTCCCTTTAAACCACTGGGACCAGACTGGGGCAGGCTGGCAGGGGAGGAGGGGTGTTCTCTTCTTCCTGGGAAAGTTCTTTCTCCACTTCAGAAATGGAAAGGAAAGACGGATTCCCAGGCACGGGCAGAGAGGAAAAGGCTTTTACAGATATCAGGGACCACTCTGTAAAAATAGCTTTAACCACATCTCTGAAAGCCAGTAGAAAAGCATTAGTAGGAGAGGTAAGTGCAAAGAGAAGAAGGAAGAGGAGTAGGAGAAGCACCTTGGCCCGTCCTGGGTCTCCTTCTAAGCTTCAGCCTCGCTTGTCTTTATTTCCAGAACCTCAAGAGGTAAAAGGCTCCCAGGACCAGCCTGACAAAGAGATGAAGGGAGAAGAGGGAAAAATGGAGGAAAAGAAAGCAGAGAGGAGGAGAAAAGGAGGAAGGAGAAGAAGAAGAGAAGGAGAAAATGAGCAGACATGAGAAACAGGGAGAAGGAAGAATGGAGGAAGGAGAAGCAGGGAGAGGAAGAGGAGGAGGAAGAGGAGGGGAGGAAGGAGAACACAAGGAAGAGAAGGAAAAGAGATGAAGAGGGGCCGGGCACCATGCCCCATGTCTGTAATCCCAGCACTTTGGGAGGCTGAGGGGGGGTGGATCCCCTGAGGTCAAGAGTTCGAGACCAGCCTGGTCAACATGGTGAAACCCTATCTCTACTAAAAATGCAAAAATTAGTTGGGCCTGGTGGTGAGTCCCTGTAATCCCAGCTACTCACGAGGCTGAGGTGGGAGAATTGCTTGAACCAGGAAGGTGGAGGCTGCAGTGAGACAAGATCGCACCACTGCATTTCAGCCTGGGGGACAGAGTGAGACCCCCATCTCAGAAAAAAGAAAATAAAAAGAGGTGAAGAAGAGGAGGAGGCAAAAGAGGAGGAAGAGGAAGAAAAGGGAAGAGAAAGAGAAAATAGACGAGGAAGGGGAGGAAGAGGAAGAGAAAGGGTGAAGGAAGAGGAGAAGGAGAGGAAGGAGGAAGACCAGGAAGAAGGAAAGGAGGAGGCTCACCCGAGAGCCCACTTAGCAGTAGGCCTGGGAGAAGCCTGGTTATTATTACCATTGTTGTATCTTTACTGATGTTGTTCTTGTCCAGTTCTTAAAAACTGGAATCCAATGCATACTATTCCATTTTTCTGGGGAAAATGAAAATGCCAAGCAAGATTTCAACTTGGTTTCCTTTTCGTTCCTATTCATGTTTGGGCAGATTGTTTCAAGGTCACCCCTAGAAGAGTCCCACTTCTTAAAAGAAAAGCATAATAATAAAAGGTCGGTGCTTCTTGGAAATGTAGTGCTGAGAAATTCCAGTCTCCGAAACCTGGAAGGAGCCTCCCGAGAGTCCTTTGTTCCTGGATGTTCAGTTTCCCTCCCCACCCCCACGCCCACCCCCTCCTCTGTCATTATCAAACATTTGAAGACTGAATAATTCCATTTGTTGATGTCTTTGGCCTCCTCTAGCAGAGTGGAGCAGGCCGGAGCCTCTGAAAATGCAAAAGGCCCCCAACGAAATCAAAACCCCTGGTTTTCAAGGTGGATTTATCACCCTTTAAAGGAATATTTATTGGGTAATCGCTTTCCAAAAGTGCTCATAACACAGGGGTCTGAAATAAAGAGCGTCCTCTCCCTTAGGCTGAGGGAAGAGGCTGTTGGCCACTTGGGTGCAGGGAGGAGGGAGCCCCTTTGTGGCCTATGTCTTGGGAGGGGGCAGTCAGAAACAGGCCAAGTTTCCCCAGCTGAACTCAAGCTGGGGTCTTGCTTCTGTACCTTGGGCCTATTTATTTCTCTCTCATTTCAGTTGGGTTTGGAAGATGCCACTTGGAAACTTGGGAAGAATTCCTATTAGCATTGTTGTTGCCCTTAAGAAAAGGGAAAAGGAGGAATTCAGAGATTTCAGACCAGACAGGGTGAGCCAGAGATAGGAGACAATCGTCCAAACCAAACCACACTGAGATGGGAATGATTGCTGGGGGATTAGCAGGCTGGACTGGGCCCGGAGATGCATCCCCAGACCAAGCAGAGAAGGAGGATCACTTCCCAAAGGTCTTTAGTCAACCTCATCTGGACCAAAGGATCTTCCCAGGGATTCAGGTCTGAGTTACAGCCCAGAGAGCAACGGAGGCCCATACATACCTCAGGAAACCATGGAGATGGGAAAGGCGGTGACAAGATAGACAGTCCCAGAGAAAAGCTGCTGGGGTGAAGCCAGAAAGGCAAGGAGGAAAAGAGAAAGAGAGACCAAAAGAACAAAACACATGGAGGAGACCATAAGATAGACTGAGGGACACAGAGAGACAGGAAAAATGTTTGTGTGCGAGAGAGAGAGAGAAAGAGAGAAAAAGAGACAGAGAGAAAGAGGATGAAAGAGGGAGAGGAGAGAAAGGGACAGAAAGAGGGGGTCAAGGGCTAAAGGAAAACTTTCTGGAAAAAGTCCTGCCCAGCCCACACACTCAGAAGCCCCTCACAGCCTCCCTCACAGCAGCAATTGGAGGTCTTAGGAGTTGATTAAGCCTGCATGGGGGTGACTTTTTCTAGACAAGGGGGTAAGCAAAGGGAAATGAGAGGAGGGGACGCTGCTCTTCCCCACCCCCCGCCACAGTTCCCAGGTGAACCCCCATTTTCCCCTGCTGGATGTGAAATCGCCATTTCACCCTGCCACACTCCTTAATTGTTGCAAAAATCGTTTGTGAAATTGGTCTCCAACAGGCAAGAACGGCCACGCTCATTCCAATAGACAACCCTCCCCTCAACCCTTCCCCCTGCAGCAGCCGTGGAATCCCAGAGCTGCAGAAACGCTGGGGGTCTGTGTCACTACTGGACTCGCCACTGTTAGGTCTTTTGCGGGGAGGGTGAAGCACCACGCTGTGGGCAAGATGGCCCCAGTGCAGGACTCCTGAGGTTCTGAGGGTCCCCGGCAGCAGAGGTGTCCAGCTGTGCACTCGCCCCACTCGGCTCAAGATGCTACATGAGCACTGGCCAGAAGAGAGGGAGCCTCCCACCCTCGGCACACCCTGGAGGTCTTTTCCCACTCTGAGAATTAACCTAAACACACACTCGCACATTCCTGATGCACGCTTGAAGCCATACCAAGGCAACATGGAGGTGACCTCAAAGCAGAAATACAGACACGGACCCTCACTTAGAAACACACATTTACTCAAACTGACCCCAAACAGACCTACACACAAAACCCACCTACACCTTGACACACAGACCCGGGCACAGGCCTATATTCACACACAAGCACACTGGCATATTCCACAAATACAGGGAAGAAGTGCTTTCAAACCTTCCAGGCAAAGAGGACAACTAGTGACGAATGAATGGATGAATATGCAATACACCTAATACATATGTGTGTGTGTTATATGTGTGTATGCATAACTGTATATGATACAAATATATGTATATATACGCATAGAGAATATATATTCACCTATGGAGGTCAAAGCAGGCCAGGTCCCCAGCAAGGCTGGTGATGTAAGGGGTTGCCATCTTCCCTGGGCTTAAAGCTTGATCTCTCAATCTCTCCTGGGGGAGGGCCCCAGAACTTGGGCCAGGCAAAGTACCCCAGTGTCCCCCTTCCAATTCTAAAATTACTTGGCATCTCCCTTCTCAATTAGAGACAGTGTGAACTTAACAAGTTTTTCAGCAAGGCCCCCATTCCCAGAAGGCCCCACCAAAACCTGATGAGCCCCTTGTGCTGGGAGAGTGGGGAGAGGAGGGAGATCTGTCACATGCTGAGAGTGGCAAAGGTCACAGGTGAGGCAAAGGGGAGGGATGGGGACACCCTGGGGCCAGCCAGCAGTGAGCCCCCCAGGCTAAGACAAGGCTGACCCCACTGCCGGGAGAGGGCTGGCAGGGGGCGAGTTTGAGGGCTGGGTTCATTTTATTGTATTTTGCCTCCAGCGTGGGGCCAGAGACGCTCTTTCCCCTGGGAGACAAAAGGCCTGCAGTTGTGGCGTCCTGCCCCGCTGGGAGGGCGTTTCGCCCCCAGGACTCGGTGTCCTGAGGTTGAGGCTGCTGGTCACCCTGGCTTCAGAGAGTGAAGAATTCAGGAACCTCTGATCTCCCCACCCTGACTCCCGATCATTCAGTTGGGTCGTCCCCACAAACCCACCAGCAAGGAGCTCAGAGTTGATGAGCTCAGAGCTGTACCAAGTCTTGACAAGCTCCCTCCCTCCCATCTCCCACCTCTTTGGGCCCTCAGATCCTCACACCAGCACCAACTCCCTGTGAACCCAACTCCCTGCTGGAAAGGAGTTTTGGGCCCGGCCTGGGGGCCTGAGGAGGAGGGCGGCGGCTGGAGATGTCTGCACGGGGAGGGGCTGGAAGGGGAGGAAGAGACCTGTCCCTAACACTTGGCAGACCCACTTTTCCAAGCCTCGGAACCAGATACGGTTACTGGGGGCTTCTCAGAGCGGTGGGAAGGTAGAGTAAGAACCGGACACCGGGGTCTGACATTACACAGAAAAAGTCAGAATTCCTCCCTTCAAGTCACCCTAGGCCGGTTCCAGGGGAGCCTCACTGGAGGAGTTTCAGAGGATATAAGACGAGGGAGAAGATGAGAAATAGGGCGGACTCTGTCCCTGGAAGGCCAGAGAAAAGACCAGACTCCAGAGAGGCGCCGGACGGGAGGCAGACATTCCCATAGAGCCGGGACTCCGAGAGCGACCGTGGGCGACCTGGGGGCCGGGTACTCGGCGGATCCGGACCATTCATCAAAGGAAGGCACTGGGACAAAGTTGGCCTCCTCCCCTTCTCCCCCAGCCCCCAACTTGCCGGGATCGGCTCCCTCTGTTTTCACGGCGGTTCAAATTCTCCCCCAAAACGAGGTCGAGCCGGGGATTAGAAAAGAGGAAAAAAAATATTTGTTGGCGATTTCTTTTCGTTATTGGTCCTCCGCTCCCTTGTGCCCTGGCCCCCTTCCCTCCTCATGAATAAAAGAAAAGTCCGAACCTATCAGATCGCGTTCACTGCCTCCTCCTCTCCTCCTCCTCCTCCTCCTCCTCCTCCTCCTCCTTCTCGTACTTCGGTGAACACTTTTGCACAACTTACCCATCTGATCACTCGCGCCCCCTCGCTTTTCCATTTCTCTTTCCCCAACCCGGTCACCCCTGTCGCCTCTGTCTAGCCCCGAAACCCGAGGAGGCTCCTTCTTCCGTCTGTCCTCGGGTCTCCTAGGGGACGGGGGGTGTGAAAGCTGGTGTGGAGGGAGAAGCGAGTGTGGTCTGGAGAAAGAAGGCGTGGAGAAGAGGGAGGGAGCGAGAGCGAGAGAATAAATATATAAATAAATACGAGAACGAAATCCACTCCGCAGTCTCCGGGCTCGGAAACTTTGGCCCCGAGCGCGAGAGCGCGAGAACGCGGCGCTCGCCACTCTGAGGCTGGCGGCCCCGATTCCGGCCGCGTTCCCCAGGCCCCCCTCCGCCGTCGGGCCTCGTCTCCGGGTTCTGCCAGGCGCATCAGCCCGCACAACTTCAGGCAGAGCCCAGCCGGCAGAGGCGGACTTGGGGTTGGAGTGTTTGTTTGTTTGAACTTCCTTGTCGTCGCCACCTTCCCTCCCCCCAACCTCCGCCTCCACCACACCCCCCTCCCCAGCTTCTGGACGCGTTTGACTGCAGCCAGGGGTGGGGGGTGGGGGTAGGGAGTGTGTGTGGAGGGGAGGGAGAAGAGGTTAAAAAAAAAAGAAGACGAAGAAGACGGAAAGAAAGAGATCGCAGCAGGGGTGAAGGCAGCGGACGGGAAGCGATTTTTGCCGACTTTGGATTCGTCCCCGGCGTGCGCAAGAATGGCGGCCCTTCCCGGCACGGTACCGAGAATGATGCGGCCGGCTCCGGGGCAGAACTACCCCCGCACGGGATTCCCTTTGGAAGGTAAGAACGCCCAGGCTGGCCTCCCCGCGACTCCGCCGCCCGGAACTCGGGTTCCTTGGAGAGGCTGCGGTCTCCAGGGGACGGTGGCGGCGCCGGCAGTAGCAGAAGGATCCCGGTCTCTTCTGGGTCCCAGTCCGGGCGCGGAACCCAGGAAGTTTCTGGGACGCATACTTGTCCGCTTCTACGTGGGTTTCACTGACCGGCGGCCTTCGCTTCGCAGGTCGCGAGCTGCCGGCCTTTACCCGCAGGGCTGAACTTCTGGTAGATTTGGACTCCTAGTAAATATCAGGTCCCGGTGAATTTCAGCTCTTTCCACTATTTCCATGCACTTCCCTGACAATTTCTCGGCTCTCCAGACTCTCTGGCTGCCGGCTTTCTACTCTTGTTTTGAATTATTTTTTTTCCACCCCGGGATTGGTCTTCCAGTCCTTTTTATTTCGAACCACATACCATGGGTGATACTTTATATGCCTCAACTACCACGGCTATCCATTTCTTCCGAAGCCACACTCAAACACTCCTGCTTTTCCGCCTGGAAACAAACTAATTGGAAATAATAATTAGTAACGATTTTCCCCCTAAAACTTTTTACTTGGGCTTCCGCACTCTGGAAATCTCCCGGGAGAGAACCTCTAAACGGCGAGGTTTAGAGAACCTCTCAACGGCGAGAGGGGCACGGCAATGTCCAAACCAGGGGAAAGAGCTGATTTTGTAAAGCGTCCTTCCTAAACATCCAGCGCCCGCCCGGGGAGAGCTGAGAGGACGGGCGGCCGCGAACCGGTCCCGGCTGGAGAAAAAGATGGGAGCGCACAGCCGAGAGACCCGCTCCTGTGTTTTTGTTTTCTTTTTAAACTAACGGAAGGCCTCAACCTGTCACTGAGGGATCATTTGGTTTCTGAGGGTAGGTAGCCTAGGGTGTCACAGAGAAGTCGTTACAAATACGTGCGACTTTTTTTTTTTTTTTTAATTACTCTTCTTGTAATCGTTTGAGTCCCTGGCGCGTGAGGAAGGGGAGAGAAGGCAGGGAGGGGGTGGGCGGGCTGGCAGCCTGCGATCCGGTAGGAGCTCCCTTGGGCAGCGAGACGGCGCCGGGTCCCTGAATTAGACAGAGGCGAAGAGAGCGGCTCCGTGATCAAGTGCGCGCCGGCAGCCACGCAGGCGGGAGAGCGCGCAAACCCGGGGATTTGCAGCGGCACTCTCCTGTAGCGAATGCAAGTAAAACAGGCGGCTGAGGATGCGCGGCGGATTAGAACAATATTTGCCCAACATGACGCAGAATACTGAGGAGAGCCGAGTGCCGGTCGCTAAAGAGGCTCTTGAATATAAAGTTGGGCGCTCGAGAGCTCTTGAGCGCTAATGGCATATCCCGCCACGGAGACCGAGTGACTCTGACTTTGCGACGCACGATTTCTGATTAAATCCGAGGGTGGCTTCAGACACCGACTTTTACAAAAAGAGGTGGGGGGACCGGGAGAGCAAGGGAGGGGGCGGTAGGAACGGCCCAGCAGCGGAGCCTCTTCTCGCCTCCTCCCTTTCAATTACAGTCAGCTCCCTCCACTCCTGTGGCTGTGAAATCGTTCTAATCTTCCAGATCTCCGCAGCCGCTGAGTCCCCAAATTGGGGGGATCGAGGCCGGATTAGTGCGCTGGGTGTCCCCCCAACCTTCTGTGAGGAAATCGTGTAGACTTCGCATTAAGGCGACCAGGGCGTTCTCCCCTCCCCAGTACACACCAGGGATGCCTGTCTTCCCGGTTCCCAAAGTCACCCCCACCCGGAGACTGTGTCCCATCTGCCTACCAGCCTCACAGAGCCTGCAGGCACCGTTCATGGATTTGTGAGGCCAAGTGAACTATTTAATTTCGGGGCTTTGGGGCAGTGGTGTCCTAAAAATTGTCCCAAAACAAAATTAGGACTTCGAGGGTGGTTAGAAGCAAGGGGAGTCACCCAAGGGACAACCAGGTGCCCTTGGAGGCAGCAGCCCACAGCATATGTCACCAGTCCCTCGGCTGTGCCTCAGCTGTTCCCTGGGACAGTTCCACTGCTCTAGCCAGAGCTGTAAATGTAGTAATCAGTCAGCGCTTTCTAGCCCCCGACAAACTGGATCATTCATGACTACCAGGAGTGTAGAACTGGCCACATCACACCCGTTATTGGCCTCTCCAAGACGCAGGCAGGCCTGCAGCCCAAGCTTCGGCCTGAGGGACGGAGAGTCACTGGTCCCAAGATCTCTAAGGCTTTACCAGCCTGGTGGCTCTGCTGTCTCACCTCCGTCTCTCTCCCTCCCCTTCTGAGCAGCATTCGAATCCCCCAGGTGTGTCCTCATCCCTGGTAGTGTGGCAGGAGTTGGGGGTCACAGCATCTGGGGAGATTCTTGCAGCCGTGACTCCTCTATCCATCTCTGCAGGAGATTTCCTAGATTTATGACAGTTGTTTCCCAAACTACCTCCCTACCAAAGCCCCAATGTGAGGACCACCGGGATCGCTGTCTGAGGTCTTGGGGCTCAAACAAACAAAACTGGAGTCAGGGAATGAACTCAGTGTCTGCTCTCCGTCCTCACCCTGCGCCTCTCTTATTCTGCATCTCCCCTCCCTTCTCCAGTGTCCACTCCGCTTGGCCAAGGCCGGGTCAATCAGCTGGGAGGGGTCTTCATCAACGGACGACCCCTGCCTAACCACATCCGCCACAAGATAGTGGAGATGGCCCACCATGGCATCCGGCCCTGTGTCATCTCCCGACAGCTGCGTGTCTCCCACGGCTGCGTCTCCAAGATTCTCTGCCGCTACCAAGAGACCGGGTCCATCCGGCCTGGGGCCATCGGCGGCAGCAAGCCCAGAGTGAGTGTCTTTGCCACAGAGGCTGGCAGCTGGCTTCCCATGGTCCGGGGGTCCTGGTTGTGGCCCCTCTTACTACCTCGTGTCATCCAGTGGCACCAGGCTGTAGGAAAGTAGAGCTGGAGAGTGTCTCCTACTCCCAGGTATCCTCGCATTGCTTTCCTATTATTTGAATTTCTCAGAGATAGGGCTAAGTAAGGTCTAGATTGTCCAAGACCTTGAGGCCAATGAACCATTCCTGGACTGTCCCCACATTTGCCTCAACCCCTGTCACCTTCCAAGACCAGAAGACATCTTCTCTCAGTCTTTCCTGAGATAATGACGGGGACCCTGGGGGTCCTAAGTAGAGTTTTTTATTGCCTATCCCTGTCTCACCCGCGCCCCCCCCACACACACACACGCCAGCAGACCCCCAGCTGCCTTCCTGGGAGCCAGGAACCAGTTTCTTGAAAGGATAAAGCCAATCTCTTGGGGGATGAGGGGACACATGGTAACCAGAACCACCAGCCTGGTCTAGGGCTCTTAAGAGGTGATATTAAAAGTATTTCCCTCCCCCCATCCCATCTTTCCACTCCTACTCTCCCACCTCCACTTCTGAAGCAGGTGGCGACTCCGGATGTGGAGAAAAAGATTGAGGAGTACAAGAGGGAAAACCCGGGCATGTTCAGCTGGGAGATCCGGGACAGGCTGCTGAAGGATGGGCACTGTGACCGAAGCACTGTGCCCTCAGGTGAGAAGGCAGCTGAGCTGGCAGAGCTGGCCCAGAGAGTGGCCGGGGCTCCAATGTGGAGGGCTGGAGGTGGGAGAGAGGGAAGGGGAGATGATGGTTGACTGGGAACTTACTGAGAAGTTGGGAGGAAAGGAGTACAGAAAGGCAGAGAGTTAAGGCATAGGAGTAAATCATAACAGAATGGAATAAGATGGAAAGAAGGAATAGGGAAAGAAAAAAAAGTTAATAAAGAGGAGAGAGAAAGAAGAGAGAAAGGGAGGAAGGAAGGAAGGAAGGAAGGAAGGAAAGAAGGAAGGAAGGAAGGAAGGAAGGAAGGAAGGGGCAAAGAGTTAACCTAGAAAGTAGGATGATGAGAGAGTCCCCCTGGAGGCTTTCTCAGAGAAAACGGCTTCAATAGATGGATCTGTCCTAGGAGGGTTGATGTCCATGGGCTTCCCTGGACCACCATCTCTGAGCTATCATTTCCGCTCTGTCGCCCACACCAGCCATTTGAGTCCTAAATGTGGAGGTCCCAAACCATACTGCCTGTGAGAGAGAAAGTGATCTGGTGTGTGTGTGTGTGTGTGTGTGTGTGTGTGTGTTTGTACATGTGCATTCAGGCATGCAAGGCCAGGATGCACACCTGAGTGTGGGAGTGACAGCAGGAGCTGGAGAGACTCCAGGGAAGCCCTGGGACCTCTCAGGGGTGTGGGTGAAGTGCACCTAGGCAGATGTTAGTGTAAGGCACAAATGCTTGCAGGCATCTGTATAGGAATGCACAGTCTAACTACCCTGTGAGTGCCCGGGGTGTGAGTCAGGCTTCTCCAAGTGGGTGCTGGTTATGGAGTACGTGTCAATGCCTAAATGCCTGTGTGTGGAAGAGGGATGAATGGATATCTGTAAGGAAGCAGGGGGCTTCCTGACTTTCTTCCAGGGGCCCAGGCCACCGCGTGATCCTCTGCTCCAACAACTTATACTTGCTCTTTTGCCTTTGAATTTCTGAGGTTTAGTGAGTTCGATTAGCCGCGTGCTCAGAATCAAGTTCGGGAAGAAAGAGGAGGAGGATGAAGTGGACAAGAAGGAGGACGACGGCGAAAAGAAGGCCAAACACAGCATCGACGGCATCCTGGGCGACAAAGGTAGGGAACTTCCAGGGACTGCGAGGCCCCAGCCCGGGTTTTCCCACGGTCGGGTGTGCGGGCCAGTGGTTCTCTCCCGCCGCCGGAGCAGGCGACCAGAACTCCAGCGGGGAAACTCTCAGGCTGCGGGGCAGCCGGGAGCCGCTCAGGCTTTGTCGACAGCGCCCCCTCGGTGCGCACCCCCGATGCAGGCTAGATGCGAAGCCCGCGCCTTCTTTGCGCTATGGAGGCCGGGCGCGGACGGCCTGTGAGTCCCGGGAGAGTCCGGTTGCGGGGCCGTGCGCCTGGTCTACCCGAGTACTGCGGAGAGTGCGTCCTCCCGCGCTGGCGTTTTGGCTGCTACTCTCGGCGTCGATCAATTATTTATAGGAAACTTGGGCAAGGGGGCGGGGGGCGGGAGGGGGGGAGCGAGGAAGGAGGAGCCGGCCCGCGGCTCCCTAAATGAATTTGTTAACCAGACCTGCACACGCTCTCTAAACGGTCCCTTGAAACCCCGCCTGACAGTTGACTGACCGCTGCAATCAATAAAAATTAGCTGGGGCCGCCGTCTGACTCAGCCCGGCGTTGCCAGGGCGGACTGGGGGACAGAGGGTGCCTTCCTCTGTGGCGTGCGCCGGCGGGGCTGGGAGTGGAGGCCAAGTTCCCAGATGCCCAGGGTCGGAGGATCGCAGTGGGGGAGATACTCAGGCTCCACACACCCTCTCCCCGTTCTTAGCACGGCTTCCGCGGGCAGGCTGGAGTCTGAGCCCTGCGCCATGCTTTTTCTCAGGATCAACTAAGGAAGGCGTTTAGTTTTCAAGCGCCCGCAAGCCCGGGAAAGGGGATTGTGCTTTTGTCTCTTGACGGGAGGAAGTTTCGAGAGAAAGAAGGGAAAGTTCTTCCTCATTACCCTCTCCCCTTCCTAATTGCCCTCATAGTTCCCCTAAGTCTCTTTGAGACTTGGTAAGTGCACGTTAAGGGGTGACAGGGAGATGGAACAGAAACAGAAATGGAAGACCCAGAGTCACAAAGACTGACAGTTAAAAGAAAAGGCCCCAAACACACACTCGGGGAGGCGGCAGGCTGAGGGAATCGGAAAGACAGTGGCCATGGGAAACCGCAGACTGATTGCTTTGGAAAAAGTGGCCAGTGCCCTGGAACCTGAGAGCTTGCAAAGAGCCTGTGTTGTTCCAGTTTCCCTCCAGAGGTTTCTCCTAGCACCCCTCTCCTCACGACTCAAGCACTCCTAGCCCAGGTCTCTCTCCAGTTCTCAGAAGACCCTCCCAACCTTGAAGATGAACTTCACAGACAAAGCGGGCTTGCTAAGACAACTCCCATCTACGTCCAGCCCCCACAGGCGTGGTTCGAGGAGGAAGGATAGGGGGCCGGGCAGCCCTGTGCGAGAGCGGCCTAGGGCGAAGGGAAGGGGCGGGCTATTGACACACAGGGCCCCTAGTGATGCCGCAGTTCCGTGGGACAAAAGGGCGAGGGAAGAAAGGGAGTGAGCTGTGCCCGGCGCCCCGCTGTGCCGGGCCTGCCGAGGGGCCTCGGGTCTGCGGCGGGAGGCAGCCCTGCACTGTCAAGCGGTCCTTGGTTAGGCCAGTCAGCCCAGAGCCCTGGGACACCTGCCAGAGGACTCAGGCCTTATTTCAGTTCCCACTGGAAGGAGACTAGATGGACTTTTTGTAGGCTGTGGAGGGGAGGCATAGAACTTGAATAATCTTTCCTGGGCAAATAATCTTTCCTGCACAACAGACAACTCTTCTGAGAGTTATCCCAGGGAGAAGCAGAGGAGGTTTGGTTTTCCTTAGAGAGACTTTAAATGTGTTTGCACGCAGGGAGTATACCCAGTTCAATCTGTGAGGAAGCACAAATAGGTAAATTTCCTCTGAGAAAGAAGGGAAGGGAAGGAAAGGAAGAGGATGGAAAGATCGTGCGGTTTGGAGGATTTCTCTGATTTCAGGAAATGCGGGGGCTTTCCGTGCTGGCCTGGGCTCACCACACCAGCTAACAAGCCACTTCGCTGGACAGAGGTTTTCCCTGCAGCAGGAAGCACCACGTCTCCAAGGGTTTAAAGAGGAACCTGTGCCAGACTCGGGAGGCTGAGGACACAGGTGCTGAGTCTAGAGCAGCTGAAGAAATGAAATGATCTGATGCAGTGAGCCTGGTGTCCAGAAAGTCCCGCAGTTTTTGCGTGACGGTGGGTGTGCTGGGTGCGGTGACTGTGCACTGAATGGCTGTGTAAGCGCAAGCATCTCTTGGTGTGACTGTTTACCCATGGGCCTTTGGATCTGAATGCTTTAGGTCATATATCTGTGCAAGTGGAATTCAGCATAGGTGTGCAGGGAGCGTGTAGATGGGTGTGAATGGGCAATATGATGGTGCAGATGAGAGACAGCCATCTATCCATCTGTGAACAAATTGTGTTTCCTACTTGAGTTCCTGGGCCAGTCAGCAGGCGCCCCTGCGAACCCCTCATCTCTCTCCCAGGCCCCAGACATCAGTTTGGTGGCCAAGTTAAAGGTGAAAAGACCTTCCAATCTCCATCCGAGTCATTCAGGTAGGGAGAGGCTGAGATGCCCCATGGCCAGAGCAGGGGGTGTTGTGCACACACACAACTTTGTTTTGGCTTCTTGCTCTTGAAAAATGCTTTCTCTGGGGGAGTTGCCCCTCTCATGGCAGGGAGCCACCAAAGAAGGGGTTTAAGAGCTCTCCTCTTTAAGCACTAAAGAGAGATCCCTCCCTGAGTCCGTTTTTTCCTATCGTCCGTTTGGCATTTAATAATGTTAAGACTTATTAGAGCTGGTAATGAAAACTGGGACTGCTGAATAGGAAACTGTGTTGGAGAGGGGTGTAATAGCTTCCAGGCATGGTAAGAAACTATTTATCCGCAATCAGTTCTCACTCTCAGAGTTTGAAGCACAAACGTTAAGTTGAAGGGTTTTAAAGCAGATTAAATTGAGCTTTTATTTCTGTGCACTTTCATCTCTGAACAGCTCACTCCTGCTCCCCTTGGGCTGATATTCATGAGGCTGTTCGTATTTTTTTTTCTCTTATCCTTGTTAAGACTGAGTTATTAGGATTGTTGATTGTGAGTATTCTCAGACCGCTGCCGATAGGTGCTTGCCCTAGCCAAACTCGGCTCACCTGGAAAGGGAAGTGGACAGTTCCTTGCCCCCATGCACTTAAGACTCCCTCCTCTTCACCCCTTTCTCTGAGGATCAGGGGATAGACAGGCCAGGGACCCAACAGGGAGTGGATTTGAGGAGAGAAGAGAAAGGAAAAGATTTTTCACAGAATCTGAGCTCAGAGATTCTTGTGGGGAATTTGATAGGGGTTTGCAATGGGTCAAACCATTCCTCAGTGGGAGCTGAGGTAGTGAGTGTGAAGAAATAAGCAATAATATAAACAACAATAACAACAGTGACAAACAGCAAGAACACAAAAACCGCATGCATCTGACAGTGCACCAGTTGAAGCCAAAACTGACTGGATGGGACCGGGGGCTCCACTTTGTTCTCCAGGATGGAAAGGCCAATGAGGTTACAATTAATATAAAATATAGGGAAGAGTTACAATGTGAGAAAAAAGAAGCAGTAGTAGTGGAGGCAGCATTTTTCTGGGGGAGGGGGGAACCCTGGGGGTGTCCAAGTCCAGCTGGAGAATTTGTAGACTTCCTGGGTGTGAAAGACCATCTGAGATGGGGGGAGGGTTGGTGAGGAGGGCGTGTGAGGCAGATTTGTTTCTCTTTGCATTTTTCCTTTATTTATTTTTAAGGCAGCAAACTTACAGGTGTGGAGTGGGAAATGACGGGGAAGGATCGGAAAGGAGGGGAGAGCCCGGAGTGTGGGTTTTAGACACTTGTAAAAGGAGGTGGGAAACAATTTAATTTGGCAGCAGCGATAGCTGCTAATGCGGTTTTCGGTCGTTTGCTACACTGGAGGAAGCTGTTTTGATTGTGTGTACAAGGACCTGCCAAATTTAATTAGGCTCCGGGGGAGCCAGTGAATAGGGGAAGGGGGGCACGGCTTCCCTCAGCCCACACCATTTTTTCGGCTTCACACCTGGAAGGGACATTGTTTCCGGGATCTTCCAGAACCAGGAAGGGGCGGGGGCGGAGAGGGACAGGAGCCTTGGAAGAGGGGACGAGGGAGGGGACGAGGATAGTCCATTTATCACGAAACAATCTGCATTGATTTAAACCAACAAGTTCCCTCCTCTGTAAATGTGTGTTTAGAGAAAGGTAATTGACACTCCACCAAATCAAAGGATTACCCCGGGTTGGCAATCTAATCAAACAGAGTCCAGGCGGGATTTGAAGCTGTTCAGAGTGGGATCAGCTTCGCATAATGGGGGCTCGGAGGAAGATGGGAGGGTGTCAGGCAATTCCCGGCTTTAGGCAGCGCTCGGCGGTGGATATCCAGTGCGACCAGAGGGAGAGAGGGAGGGGGGCGCGGGAGGGGCGCGCCGGGCCGGGGGCTGGGGGGGATGGGGCGAGCTGAGAGGGGAGTGCGGAGCTGGGAACGTCCCGGCGGAGGGGGCTCCCGGCGAGGGGCCGAGCCCACACTGGGCTGACAAGGCTCCCCTTTTCTTCCCTCCATCCCCCCAACCAAAGAAGAGAGAGGGGGAGGCGGGAGCAGAGACTAACGAGGAACAACAATGAGGAGATAACTATTACAAAGGCAAACACTGGCGCTCGCGCGCTCGCAGCCCCAGAACCCGCGGTAAATAAACAAAGTCTGCAAACTGTTTGCTAGATAAACTCGTGCCTAAATCGAGTGTGACGGGCAAGGAGAGAAGAGACAGAAGGAGATAAGGTTGGAGGGGGAATGAACGAGCATAATCTAATAGAAGACATTTAGAAAACAAACTTTAAACAAGGGAGAACAGGCGAACGGAGGGCAATTATCCGCCCCAGAGAGCGAGGGAAGCCGTCGGAGGTCTGGGAAGGGGTGGAAGGGAGGGGACTGGGAGCTGCGGAAGAGCTGAGTGTTGGGGGTGCCTTTGGGACTCCGTGGGGAGCCAAGAGGGGCTCCCTAGGGCGCGCAAGAAAAGAGGCTCGGTTCCCGGATTGAGTGAGGTTCCCGCGCTCAGCCGGTCTTGGAACGCAGGCGCGTCTAAACCGGGTGGGGTCCCCCGCTGCGAGGGCGTGCGGGTTTTGTGTTCCCCTCGGGGCACGCACCGCCACACATCGGCTGTTTCAAGGCGTTTGTACCTAAAAGGCTAGTGTGCACGGCGCAGCGGTTAAAGGAATTAGATATTTACCAGTTTGAAATAAGCCTGGCTAAGAAGAAGAGAGAAGAGAGAGACATTGAAAAGATGAGGCTGGGGGAAGACTTCAAACGAATTCATCATTTGGAATGGTGGAGGGGAGATTTACCAGACAGTATTGGGAAGTTATTTAGATATTAATAACACATTTTCCTGAGGCGCGACCACGGCAGCCATCTGCGCTGCTCTCGGAGCTATTTGGCTGGGTAAAATATGGGCGTCTCAAATGTTGGGAAGAGATAACGCAATCAGGCTAACCCTGGTCCTAAGACTGCATCGCAGCGTTAAACCCGGATTAACCTCCCCCCCAACTCCCGCGGCCCCCTCCCCTTTCACAGCTTTCCAAATTTTCAGTGGAATTTACATGGAAGGATTTAAAAGCACATATAACAGTAGCCTTAAAGCAGTAAGGTGATTATTTGGACTTTTTTTTTTTTTTAAGAACGTCTTTCTGAAAATGATAGTTGTCACACATTACATTATGTATAAATAATATTATATAAAAACATATTTTTATACAGGAAAAGAGGGCTGAGCAAATGAGATTTCCTACCAGGTTACCTCTTTGGAGTTTCTATTTGCCATCATTCTATCATCATCAACAAAGTTGATGAGGCTTCATTCTGTACTGTTGGACAAGAGCGCCTAAGGATATAAACATGCAATGTACCAGGTCTTGGCCGTGCCCTTGGAAGCTCAGAGTCTAAGACCAGACAGAACTCACAGCCCTGAAAAGACAATGACTGGTCGAGGGAAGGGTTTCTGCACAGAGGAGAGACCCCCAAAGAAAGCTTCTCCAGAGGCTGTGGGGCCTTGAAGGCTATGACTAAGGAGGGGGGGGCACATTCCAGAAATTCCAGAAAAAGTATCTCTTCTCTCCCTTCCATTGGAGACTAAAGGGGTAATTAGGAAACTCAGGATGAGGGTAAGAGGCGCTTGGAAGACCGGGATACCCCCTCACTTTTTGCTGTCCGGAGCCTTCCCTCTTTTCCCCTTCCCCCAACTCTGGCTGAAAGAGGAAAAGGTGGAAATGGGGTCAGCGCTTTCTGACCTGCTCTGGAGCGATTGGCCCCGGCTGGGATCGGACAGGGGGAGGGAGGGAGGGAACTCGCCTTCCCAAATCGAATCAAGGCAGAACGGTGACCTAAGGGGGAAACTTCGCCATTAGTAGATAGATCTCTCCAAAACTTCAAACGAAGTGGGGTGGGGGAGAGGTGAGGCAGGGAAGGAGTCCAGAAGAGCGCAGGGGGAAGTACCAGCATGCGAAGGGGAGGGGCCTGGAGGAGGAAGAGACGGGGTCGAGGGCAAAGGGGAGGCGGGGGCCAAAGGAAGGGGTGTGGGTAAGGGGATGCGAAGAGAGGGGGTCGGCTGCACTTGAAACTTCAACCCCTGGGAGAGGAAAAGCGTCTGCGGGTCCCTGCAGCCTCGGGAGGGGTGAGGGGAAGTTGTGTGCGCCCCAAGTCCAGCTCCGAAGAGGCCCCGAGGGCATTACAGGGCGCCTTGGGCACGCGTGCCAGGCCCCGGTTTGGCAGCCAAGCTGAGCAAGGGTGGATTGTGAGGAGCACTGGGGCCGCCGCGGGGCTCTGCGTGTCGGCTGCCAGGGAATTGGCCGATTTCCCTAGTCTGAGGGTCAGCGAATGGACCTTTCCATGGCTTGGTCGCCCTAGTCCTGGAGGTGCGCTGGGCCTGAGCTCCGGTGGAGACCAAGGGAGGGGTGGGGAGAGGCAGCGGAGACAGAGAGCCACAGAGGAGGAGAGAGCTAGAAAATTCAGAGTGAGAAAGGCTGAGCGCAGCAGAAGAGAATCTTGCGTAAAGTTTGAGGACGCTGAAAAATGCGGAGGGGCCGAGGGAGGCGCCAAGCAGCAGGAAGAAAGACAAAGAGATGCAGAGTCACCGAGAGGCTGGCCCTGGGACAGGCGGATCAGGACAGCCAGCGGGACCTAGAGACAGAGCCCGCGGGAGTGCATTGGCGGAGAGGGCGAGCGCGCAAAGCCGGGCAGCGACGAGGGGAAGGCGGGAGGCGGGCGAGCCGCGGCCGCCCTTTTGATCCTTCGCGGCTTCCCCTTATCAGAAGCGCTTTCGGTGACATCGGTACAAAGGCAGTTCGTCATATTACAGCACGTCCCGGCGGCTCGCTGAGATCCTGCCGCTTAATTAAAGGCGAGCGAGCTGGGCTGGCGGGGCGGGAGGCAGGCCGACCCCGAGGCGGGGGCCCGGGTTCCGTGCTCCAACCCGGGGCGCTGGGCAGGGGCCAGCCCGCGTGCCGAGCGGTGTTGGGACGTGGAGTGAGGGGAAGGCCAGGAACTGCATTCAGAGCGTCGCTAAATTAACAGGACGGCCCGGGCTTCACTGCCCGGAGAGTGAAGCTCGCCGCCTTCCAATTTAGCCGCCGCCCCTTCTAAGTTGTGGGCTTTGGGAAGGGATGGAGCTCTGGTCACTTTCCCCGCTTCCAGGATGTGAACGCTGCGGACTGGAGGGCGAGTAAGGGGGAGGGAACCCAGGGCGAGCTGAAGGCTCAGTGCAACTCCGGGTCCAGGTTGCACCCACCAGTCCCCCGAGATTGTGTTCCATCCCCTCCTCCGACCGCTTTGCTCTCCATCCGAACCCAGGTGTGCGAGGCTGGAGCAATCTGAGAGGGGCAAAGCGCATCGTGGTCGAGGTTCTAGTGTCCATCCCGCCCGCAACTCACTAGCGATATCACCCTAGACAACCCATTCAACCACTTTGGGCCTCAGTTTCCTTCCATGAAAAAAGAGAATTAGCTAAGACAAATGTTATCCTTTTAGGGGATCCTGGATCCCTTTAAGAATAGGCTAAAACCGAAAAATAATTTTAAAACCTTGCCATTTACATACTTACATACTTTCATACAGGCATAATTTTTCATCTGGTATAAAGGGGTCTTTGGGGCTTCTAGAGGCCACACCCCATTCAGAACCTCACATCTGTGTGCTTCCTGATGACTCCAGTATTCTCCAGGGAGCTTCTGATTCCAGGATCAGGAAGCTCAAAGTGAGGCGATGGGGAGGAGGGGCACTGAGATTCTGCCCTTGGTCTGATCCTTGCTACTTCCTCCCCTTTCCAAAACAGAGAAGAGAGCTTCTCCCCCACCCCACTTGGTTACTGGGAGGGTCCTTTGGGAAGCGTTTATATGCTGATATAAGCACGTGTGCTATGCTCCCCTTTTACCTATACCACCCAAAAGAGAAGTTTTCCTCCGGAGTGTATGTGTGTGAATGTCTTCATTCATTCTGCAAAAATTTTGTTGAGCACCTACTAGGTGCCAGGTGTTTTGTTAAGTGACCTCAAGAAGGTCCCTGCCCTCATGGAGTTCTGAGCCAGGCGGTGGAGACAGAAAATAAGCCCACGAATAAACAGATGTGTATCGTGGATGTGTTTGTTGTGTGTTTACCTGGATATCTTTGTGGGCTTCCCTCTTTGCAAGGCTGTCTTGTGTCTGGGTGTTTGTGCATGGTTTGTGTGTGTGCGCGCGCGTGCACGACAGCAGAGTGTGTTTGTGGGGGCTGGGGCTGAATTTGGCAGGCAGCCCCCAAGCTGACCTCTGGAGTGGCCCGCATGGGGGAACTGGGCCTTGCTTCGCCAAGGGTTTGAGGGAGAGGCGGAGGGAGGAGCGGCTGGACTAAGGAGCCTCTTGCCTTCACTGCACTCTTTGTCTGACACCACGAAAAGACCGAAGATCAAAGAGGCCCCGGGCCGGACAGAAAAAGGGGTGGGGCGGCGGACGCGATAAGTAGCTCGGAAAACTCCACCCTCAACTTTTCTGGGTCCTTTCCATGGGACCCAGACCCTCCAGAACCTCACCCAAGTGGGCGAGTGGGCGGCCGGCGATGGGTTTTCTACAGTCCTAAGCCTCAGCGAAGGCGACAGGTGGAGAGGGACAGCTTCGGCTCCAGGCTCCAATTCAGATCGAGGTCTTTAGGTGACTGGAGAAGGGGGAAAGAGAGCAACATTCAGAGGTGTGTGTGTGTGTGTTTGTGCTGTGTGTTCTGTATACATTCGTAGGGAGATTTGTGGGTCTGGATCAAGCCTCCTGGTTTCCTGAAAACTTGTCTTAAAGTCTGCTCTGGCTTTACCTGTGCTGCAGACTTGGGAGCTGGAAGGAGTCAGGAGGAGTCCTAAGGAAGCTTCTGGAACCTCTTGTTCTCAGTGGAAACCTGCAGAAGCACCTCCCTCTCCCGCACTTTCTTGTAACCACAGACCTAACTCAGGAAGCTGGTCTCTAAGCCACCTGGCAAGGTGCTTTCCAGCCTTCTCGCGTTCCCTCGCCCTGCAGCTCTCCTTCCCCCCTGGACTTCTTGAGTTTGAATTCACCCTTCCGAGGGTCTAAAAATACTGTAGAAAAAGAAAGTCCAATTTGGGGGACTATACCCCATCCTCCATTCTTCTGCTTCCCGCTGCCTGCAAATGCCAAAATTCAAAGTGCCCACCCCTCCAGCCTTTTCGATGGGGGGAGATTCTGAAAGACTGAAGAATCCCAACATCTCTGAGATTTGTTAGAGGTCCTCGGAGTGAACCCTAAGAAAAGAGGCCTTGGAACTTCCTTTAATAAATGGGGCTGAACCTCCCTCTCTCTTCAAATTTGGTTCTGGTTGGGACTTTTTCTCTGGTGGCTTGGTGGCCCATACAGGGGACATGGAGAGGTTCGCCCAGAGCTGCCTGTTACAGGAGATAACTGCTGTAAATGGCCCCCTTTGCGTCGACCCTCCTTCCCAAAGACCAGGTCTTTTCCGTTTCGGCGGTGCCTGAGCCTCAGTTTCCCTCTCTGATTAGTGAGGCTAAGAGCCGCTCCTGGTCTCCCCAGGCAGCAGGAAATTAGGGCCGGGAAAGCGGTTTGGAAACTGGTCAGCGGGTGCAGGCGGGGAAAGGGTGGGAGGCGCCAGGAGTTTGTCCTCCTCCCCGGGCCGCCCCCTCCCCGCCGCCCTCTCGGCGCAGTCCCCGCTCGCGCCTCAATGGCCACTTTAGAAATACAAACAACTTTAGAAATAAAGTAACCAAACCCCCGAAAGGGGCTTTGAAGGGGCGAATGCCTGGTGGCGCTTTACTATGGTGTGGGCCGAGGCCCCGGCCTAATCCTGCTTTCATTTCCACCGACGGCCGCGGGGGAAGCGCTCCCGGCCTCCCGGCCCCTCAGGAGGCTGATTAGGCCACAAAGAGCCCCCATTATCCCGAGAAGAAAACCGGGGGGCGGCGCGGGGCGGCGCGGCGCGGGGGGAGCGGCCCGCCCGCGCCCGGGCTATTGACTTAGTGGATGAAGTCAAGAGCGGGCACGCTGGAAGCCCGGGGGTGGGGGACGGGGGAGGGCTGGGGCCTTGGGCGGGGGATCCCGGAGGTAGGGTGGGGGGAGGGCTGGAGGGGGAGGGGCGGCCCGCGCGGGAAGGGGCGGGTGACGGAACAAAACAGGACGCACAAAACCCACAACAAAACCGAGCTCCGGGCGAGGGGAGCCGGGCCCTGGTGCGGGGCCTCGTCTGCTGAGCTTGGCTGGGTCGGCTGCCCGCGCCGGCCAGCGGAGGGGAGGCGGGCAAAGGACCTGGGCCCCGCCGCCCCTGCCGCCTGGGCTGGGTTGCTTACTTGGGATGGGGTGGTGGAGGAAAGGAGAAAGCTGCAGCCGTTGGACGGTCTGTCGCTAAGTGCTACATGGCTTGGGCACGCGGCTCTGCGGCTCAGGCTCTCTCTTCCTCCTCTGTGACCCCAGGGAACTGGGTACAGAGGTCTCCAAAAGTCACCCCCACTGTGGCGGCCTGCGAATCTGTGATCACAGCTATGGAGGATGCTGTAGAGGAGATGCCTGAATTGGGGGAGCAAGGAGGGGGGGAAGGAGGCAGGGGATTGAAGGAGAAAGACAAGTATCCTGGATTCTGAAAGATCTGGGTAACTTTGAGTGAAGCATTCTGAGAGCCTTGATGTCCTCTTCTGCAAAATGGGTCCATGGACACAACCTCAAAGTAGGCTAGGAAGTGTAAGTGCTATAATTACATGAAGTACAGCGTAAACTGGGAGGCTGGAGAAATATCACTCCCCCATCCTCTTCTACCTCCTTGTTTCCTCCAAGGCTTCTTTCAATCACTCACCTATGACTTGAGAAATAATAGGGGCCTTGGAAGAAACGGGCTGTGAATCCATAAGTGATCACCAAATGTGGGCACGGGGCGGGGGGGGTGGGGGCAGGTGCTCAGCCAAGTGCAAATAAATAGTATCCCTCCTGATCTACAGTTCTATACAGGAGACATAGGCCTGCTCTGTGGGCAGCTCCTCATTCAGCAGAAGGTCAAGAGAAGAAGGTAGAAACACAGAGCCAGTTCCCGGAGCCCAGTAGACACTGTTCTGTGTGTGGAGGAACTTCCCTCCCCTGATGGCTTCTGTCCCCACAGGCAGAGGCTAGGCAGCCTTGACTGACAGGGTAGGGAGGTGGGGGTGAGTGCTCTGGTTTGAGGAGATGGTGAAAACATCCTCCAGGTATAAAGGAGGCAAGTAAGGGTATGTGACGCAGGCTTCTACCTGACTGGCCCCCAGTCACCTCCCCTCCCCAACCAGAGCTGTTTTCCCCACCCCCAACCATCTCCCAGAAACAGGTCCTTACTCCAATGATTTGGAAGCTCTTTGAAGGCAACGTCACTCTTCATCCATCCATTCACTCTACTACTTTATTTTTGTCTTTTTTTTTTTTTGAGACTGGGTCTTGCTCTGTCACCCAGGCTGGAATGCAGTGGTGTGATCACTGCTCAGTGTAGCCTCAACCTCCGCGGCTCAAGCGATTCTCCCACTTCTGCCTCCCAAGTAGCTGGGACTACAGGTACACACCACCACGCCTGGCTAGTTTTTGTATCTTTTTGTAGAAACAGGATTTTGCCATGTTGCCCAGGCTGGTCTGGAACTCTTGAACTCAAGTGATCCTCCCACCTTGGCCTCCCAAAGTGCTGGGATTATGGTGATGAGCCACCATGCCCAACCATTCCACTACTATTTATCAAGCCCTAGATAGTGTGGGATGTGCTGAGGAGGATACCCCCCAACTGGGGTAAATTAAGGAGTTAGCACTTATTCCAAGGGCAGTGGGGAGCCATGAAGGATATTTCAGTAGAGGAGTGATGGACTCATCGAGCCGAGAATGTACCAGAAGATGTGGAGACACCAGCTAGGAGGTCAAAGCTGTGGGAAAGGAGCAGAGAGGTACAGAGGCTGCAAGGAGACGTGGTTAGGAGAGGGCTGCCCCAGCTGGAGATGGAAGAGGAGGAAAGTAGCCCATTCCCAGACTCCCCTGACTGATGCCCAGGGGTACTGAGCCCGTTACTGGCTGCTAGGTTAGTTCAAGGGAACTTGGAATTCCTCTGTGGTCTGAGATTACAAAGGGTGGAGTCAGACTCAAACAGGCCTTAGAGGTCATCTGGGCATTTTACAGATGGAAAAGCTGAGGTCCAGAGGGAGGGATGTGAGGAAGGCCAAAGGAGGAAAAGGCCACTCTGGTCTGCTGGCAGTTACACGCAGATCCAGGAGCAAAACAAACTGGCAGAAGCTTTGCTCCCAGGAATTAGGAAGGCATGGAATAAGGACAACCACAGGAAATGTGGCCTTTCCCCATCCCGCAGTTCATCACCCTTTGTGTTTAATGTGACACATGGCTTAAAGTTCTAATTCACAGAGGGGGAGACTGAGGCACAGAGAGTTGATTAGCCCAAGGAAGTAAGGGGAGGAGGGTTCCCTTCTAACAGGCTCTGCAGGACTCTGATACCTTTGCCCTAAGAAGCCTGAAGGGCAGCAAGAAGCTCCTCTTCTTACCCCATCTGGACATTTGCAGCCCCCAGCCCCCTCCCCTGTTCTTCATAAACCCCAGATTCTCAGGTCCAAGAGAGACTGCGGTTCAAGCCATTGCCACTCCCACCCCACCCCGCTACCACCCACACTCCTAGCACCCATAAGCACCTACTGGGATCTTGAGCCCTGCTAGATGCCACAAACTTGGCCTGCTGAAGGGTTGTCTGTCTACCATGCTGAGAACAGTCCTTTTCAACAGCAAGGGAAAATGAAGCTCAGAGGGAAAAGAATCACAGATTGTGGTTAGGGTTGGAATTCAGATCCTCATGTAAATGGCCCCATGCAGAGGCCCTAGCCTGAGCTCTAACTGCTGTGTCATTCTGGAAGAATCGCTTCATGTCTCTGACCCCTGGTCCTTTTGTCTGAACAATGGGCAAGGCAGGATCTGCCTAGTGGTTTTCAAACTGTGTTCCATGGAGACAGGATTCTCAGCCTCAGGGGCCAACCTTTGAGCTGTAATACTCTGGGCATGTGTTCAGTGGAGGGGGAGCAGTGAAAGAACAGTCTGGCTGCCTATGGATAGAGGAAACTCCAGGGAGGCAGGGCTTTGTCCTGGGAAGAGCAAGGACCACTTCCCATCCAAGGCTACTCTGGAGGAAGGTGAGGGGAAGAAGCTCTGTATACTCCTGGAATCAGAGCCCTCGGACTGCGGTTATTGGTCTTCAGAGATAAGGCTTATCTGGTGACAAATGATTATCCTCCTCTTCGATTCCTCTGATTAGGGAACTTTCTCTCCTGGCTGGGAGGTCTCTTTGGAAGAAGGGCAGAGCTGGCCAAGAGACGCTGACATCTGCCTCTTCAGTCCCTACCCGGCTTGCTGTGTGACCAGAAAGCAGTCACACACTCTGTGCTTCATTTTGGGGCCTGGTGGAGCAATTGGGTTGCAATGCCATCCTAGGATGGTGCTGGAAGGAGGATTCAGTGCAGCCTGTGGGGGATGGAGGGAGCAGGAGGGCAGAGGGCAGAGGGCTGTGCCCCAGAGTCATCCAGGTGCTTTTGCAAGGCATGCACACCTGGGTACTTTCTTGATTTGGGACATCCAAGCACAGTGGCTTTGGAGCAATCTGTCCCGGTCATTCTGACGGCCTCCCCAGCAAGAGCCACTGGTCTCATGCAACCCCTTTTTTTTAACAGATGGAGAAACTGAAGCCCAGAGAGGGGAAGGGATTTGTTACCTGTTGCATAGCAAACAGAGAGGAGTCAGAAGAGAGACCCAGTCCCCAAACTATTAAGCCAGGCACCATGAAGGGAACATTCTTCCAAAGTTTCTGGGTCCCTCACGTTTTGTTATGGTCACCTGCCCCCAGAGGATCCCATCTGCCAGGATACCGTGCTGAGAACAATGGGGCTGGCAGGGCAAGACCTCTGCTCTATCCTACTGTCCCCAATTCCTGCTCGTGTCATGGATGGTCTCCCAGACACTCACTGTCATCTCAGCTCTGGGCTCTGAGCCCTTGTATCCACAGGCAGCTTCCGTGCATGGAAGACCCCCTGGACTTGGAATCAGCAAGACCCAGGTTCCTCCCTGTTGCTGCCCCCACCATGTCTCCTGAGCTGTGGCTTCCCCTCTCTCAGCCTTAGTTTTCTCATCCAGGCAATGGGAGCAAATGCATTAAAACACAGAAAAGCTATGTGATGCATAGGAAGTACATGCTTAAAATGAGATAAAAGACCTGAAAGTGATTTGTGTGAAATACATGATCCCTAAAGACCTATACGCTGAGAATTTCCTAAGTCAAAAGCACATTGTTTCATCGGTGGTTCTAAAATGTATATGCATACATTTTTATAGGTTTTTGAAAGATGTATTGCAAGAGTAATAGGTACTTGTAAAATTTCACATTGTAAAAAAGTATATAAAATAAAAATTAAGGATCCTTCTGTATCCCTAGCAACAGCTTTGTTGAGTTGGGATATAACTGTCTAGATTTATACAGCGATATATAGATCTGTCTCTCTATCTAGATCTACCTATCCATCTATCTGTTTAGATGCAGATATATATTTGGTGGAAAGTGGTGTCACATCAGCTTAACTTGGGGGCAATAGAGGCTTCAAGGGGTGACTGTGAATCCCCAGAATTAATTTATCAGAGGTGGGTATGTGTCTGGAGAGAGATTCCAAGTGTTCCAGAGCTCAGGGTCCCCCAAAGGTTAAGCATCCTAAGTTGGAAGATTTGCAGGTGTTTGTTCTTTCAAAGATCCCTCCCTCCCCCGCACCCTCCCTCCAGGCCTCACAGTGCCTCCCTACTTCCCTGCTCTCTCTCCACCTCCCCACCCCCCTACCCCCGCCCACCGCCTCCTCATGCACCTGCTGAGGCTTCCGGCCTCCACTGCTTCAAAGAGGCAGGCTGGGCTTTACCTGCCTGCCTCGGAGAAAAACAGCCTGGTTTGAAAGGGGAAGTGGCATTTCAGGCACTTAATTAGACCCGGGACAAGAATGGAAGTTGGCTCTCAGGTCAGGCCAGGGGGAATTGTTGAGGGATTAACACCCAGGTAAACCCATCAAGGCTCACCGGCCCCCTGGCAGGAGGCAGCAAGAGAATCCCGGGTAGCAGCGGAAAGGCTGGGCTGGCTGGGCCCACAGCCTGGGAATCACATTCCAAAGTGGAGTAGGGGGGTGTTCATAGCTGGTAGAAGGTGGGAGGGAAAGGGAGGGCCACTGGCTGCCTCCAGCCTTAACCTCAACCAGCCCTCTTCTCCTCCCACCCCTCGCCCCCATTGCCCCAGGAAGGTAGAGTTAGAACTACCGTTTTATTCCTACAGCAAAATGTATTGAGAACCCACTATGTGCCAGGCGCTATTCCTAGGAGCACAGCCGGCAATAGTGCAAGGTCCCGGCTGCACAGAGCTCACACACTGGGGGTAGATAGGCCAGGAGCAGGTTCACCAATAAGGAAAGGTTTTCAGAAGGTAGATAAAGGCTTGAAGAATATAAAGCAGAATTGTGATAGAAAGGGACTGACGGGGGAGTGATGTTTATTAACACTCAGGCTATCAGGGAGGCCTGCCACCAGAAGAGGTAATATTTGACCTGAAACCTGGATGGCGGAAAAGAGGTAGCCATTTATTGAAAATATCTACTACTTAGGACAATGGCCAGTTGAGAGCTGACTGCATGCGTTAAGTGCTTTGCATTAATGAATTCATCAGGTCCTCCCAAGAATACCTTGAAGGAGAGATTATTAATTAAGAAACCCATTTGTAGATACAGAAATTGAGGCACACAGAGAGATGCCTCAGCTCTTTGGGTCCACATGGGCAGGGCCATCTTGCTGGACGCCTGTGCTCTCCACCTGCCCACCTCTTGCTATGTGCCAGGAACTGCGCCAGGTGCTCTATACACCTCCCTTAACTCCCCAGCCATGCCCCGTGGGTATCTATTTTCCCAGTTTTATAGATGAAAGCACAGCTCAGAGAGGTTTACTCAGTTGCTTGGAGCCACACAGCCAACAAGTGTAGAGCCGGTAATTGAATCCAGTACAACAAACTCTTCTGCTGCAACACCTGCGCTTTTGCAGGCATTGACTTTGGAATACCCTCAGCTAACTCAGAGGGTCCTTTGTCCCTGGGGAATGGTCTTCCCTGTCTCCTTCAGGGAAAGGGTTTCATCCTTCAGGGAAGATTTCATTGAATCAGGATTTGCTGTTTTTTTGGTTTTTCGGTTTTTTTAAATGAATGGGCTTCCTGGCCCGCATTTTGTTTTGTGCTTGGGTTTATGAATTGAGGAATCACAGTCAGCCTTGGACATTAGTTGCAAGATAAACATTGCAGTCCTGGTTAAGGACTTAAGAATTGTCACTTGTGTGTGTATATTGTTGTTGTTGTTATTGTCATTGTTGTTGTTGCAACGGTGCTGTGTACACATGGTTAGTGTGGATCACATTTGGGGAGTTAGGAAGGAAGTGGAGTTGGTTTGTGGTTAGACTTGGGGGAGGTGTTGCTTTCGGTTGTTGGTGTGCTGATGGCCGTGTCTCTGTGATATGGAGTGTACTGTCTGAGTGAGAATGTGTTCGGGGGTCTGTGGTTATATGGATATGGCTGTGTAGCTGCTGATGACATGGATGGAAGGATGTGTCTGGGTGTGTTTCTGCAGAACAAGTGATACCTGAACCATGCGACTTTGTCAATTCCACCATGTCCAGGCGCAGGTTAGGGGGTTTGTTCATCGCTCTGAATGTTATCTGCCCCCATTTTACAGATAGGAAACCAAGACTTAGAGAGGTCAAGTCATCTGCTTGAAGTCCTCTAGCTGAGAAGTGGCTAGGCCTGGAAGGGAAACCAGGGCTGCCTTCAGAGTCCAGCCTCTTTTCCCTGCTCCCCAGGAAAGGTTTAAGTGACAACAAAAGGTTGAAATGCCAGCATGCAGCGATGCCAGCGTCGGTCACGAGGCCTGGCAGACGTGTGTGCGGTCACATGCATGTCCCCTTTCTCGTTCTGGTGTCTCAGCTCCTGCCCATTCCATGGGCCCCCAGCCCAGCCCTGTCGCAGGAGGACCTTTCTTTCTCGGGATTGCAAATACACCAAAGATGAACGCTGCCCGCAGCTGGCTGCAGTCCTGAACAATGGCAAGACCTAGGAAGTGAAGAAATTGCCCCAGGAGCACAGCAGCCCAGTCCAGAGAGGCAGTTCACAGAGTCTGCCTTCTGGTTCTGGCTCGAGTGGAGTGAGCCCTCCCCACACCCGCCAGCTCCACACTCCCCGCTGGAAGGATAAACAGTCTGTAAAGAAATTCTCCCTAGAAAGAACACTTCACTCAAGTGCAAGTCCACCACCTTAGACCAGTGATTAGGGGAAAGTTAAAGAAGTGGGGGTGTCCCCTCCCGGGGGAAATAGGCAATAAATAATCACAGGTGGGAGAGTGTGAGGGCGGGGGCTGGAATCCCAGCTCCAACACCGTTCTCCAGAATGGATGACAAAATGCAACACAGTAAAACAAACCTGGTGCTCATGTGCAATGCCTTCCTCCTTCCTAAATCTCCACTCACCTACTTCTTCCCAGCGAGTGGCAAGGTGGCAGATGCCATCTGAGAACTACCCAGGGTAGCAGAGGAAAAAACCACAACATCGGGTGGGCTGCAAGGTAGCTTGTTCAAATTTGCCAGGCTGTAATAATTAGAGATGGACAGAGCATGCTCATGTCCAGCTGGGAGGGAGCTCTGGAAAGCAAACTTGGAATTCTGGAGGATTTACCATGAGCCAGACCCAGCTCCTTTAATTCGCAGAGCCCTATGAGCGTCACAGGTTTTACTAATCCCATTTTACAGATGAGGGAACCGAGACTCAGTGAGGTAGTCACTTGCCTGAGATCACAGGGCTGAGGAAAGAGGCAAGAGGAAGCATTTGAATCCAGGCCTCCCAGGCTTTGGGCCTGGGGCCTCCTATCACCCCTGGGGTGGCAAGGGAGGAGCCGATCAAAGGAAGAACTAATCTTGCTTGGCACGTGCCTACAATGCCACCGTGATATTAGTTCTTGGGCCAGAACCATATATGCATTCCTTTAATTTGGGCGTCATTGTTATCGTTTAATTTTAATTCTGCTTACTTTTGTCTGGAGCTAGTCAGGTTTGCACAAACTCCTTCCCAATTCATCTCATTACTGCAAAAAATAAAGACTGTTATTTATTTTCAATGAAGACAATGTGACTCCTTCCTAGCAGCCAGAAGCTGGTCTCCCTGGATTCCAGTTTCCACGGTCAGAAACGAGGGCTGCGGCCGGTCCCAGCCCATGACGACAGAGCTTAGAAATGCAGGTGGCACGTCCCCTCCATGGATGAAGCCACTTAATTACCACGCAATCAATATGCAAACAAGTGCCAAACTGGGTTTGAATCAAATTTCTCATTGGGGACTCAGTGGGGGAGGAAAGTCCAGCTGAAGGGGGGCCAACCAGGATGAGCTGGCAGGGAGGGGCTGCAGGATGAAGAGATGGGCTTCGTCTGGGACCCAGGCACCTGAGGGCTGCTCCAGAGTCCCCAGTGTCTGGCATGGGGCCCGTCTCCCATTGAGGGGAGCCGGGGCCTGTGGCTCAGGGCTGCAGTCGGCGGGAGGGTTTCCAGGCCTGTCAGCTGAAGTCTGGCGGCCTCCGCTAATTCATTTGACTCGGAAATCTCGACTTGACCAGGTTCCCCCTCCCTTCTTTAAAACAAACTCATTAAACTTGTCAACACTCATTAGGCCTGTAAAACATTGAACTAGAGCCACTGGGGAGACTCGGAGAGGGTGTGTGTGTGTGTGTGTGTGTGTGTGTGTGTGTGTGTGTGTGTCTGGGAGTGTGCGCTCCAAAGCTGAACCAGGCCCTGGGAGACCCATCTCCGAGGCTTGGCAGGGGCAGAAGTCACCTTGGTTTGTTCATCTACTTCCTTCCTTCCTGCATCTGTGTTTTATCAAAGGCAGAACAGCGTGAGGATTTGCAGCATCAGACTTGAGCTGGAATCGGCCTTTACCCTCCTGGCATTCCAATGCAGGCCTCTCCTTAGCCTTGCCAGTGTGTCAGTTTACCCAATCTGTGATATGGGTATTATCATAATGAACCCATCTCACTGGGCTGTCGGGAAAATAATGCGTCTAAAGCACTTATAACAATGCCCGCTGCATTTGACTGGTAGCTAGCGCAATGACTGGTGGCTATTATTCTTGTTGTTGTGATTGATGATCAAAAATGTAAGAGGCAAGTCCAGGCACAGTGGCTCACACCTGTAATCCCAGCACTTGGGGAGGCTGAGGCAGGTGGATCACTTGAGGTCAGGAGTTCAAGACCAGCCTGGACAATATGATGAAACCCTTTCTCTACTAAAAATACAAAAAAAAATTAACCAGGTGAGGTGGTGCGTACCTGTAATCCCAGCTATTCGGGAGACTGAGGCACGAGAATCGCTCGAACCTGGGAGGGCAGAGGTTGCAGTGAGCTGAAACACCGCCACTTCTCTGCAGCCTGGGTGACAGAGTGACGCTGTCTCAAACAAACAAATAAATAAAATGTAAGAGGCAGCTTCATTTAGCACTTTGAAATTTGGATTTGGAAAGATTCAAGTTTGAATTTCAGCATCCTGTTGTGAGGCTCTAGATCAGGGACCATTTCCCTGAGTTTCAGTTTCCCAAAGTAAAATGAGTAAAATAAAATGCATGCAAAAAATAAAAAAGGATAATGAGGCAAGACGTGGTGGCTCATGCCTGCCATCCCAGCACTTTGGGAGGCTGAGGCCGGAGGATTGTGTGAGCCCAGGAGTTAGAGAGCAGCCTGGGCGACACGAACCCTCTCTCCACAAAAAAATAAAAAAATTAGCCAGGCATGGTGGGGCACGCCTGTGGTCACAGCTACTCGGGAGGCTGAGGAGGGAAGCCTGAGCCCGAGAGGTCGAGGTTGCAGTGAGCCGTGATCACACCACTGCACTGCAGCCTTGACAACAGAGCAAAACTCTGTCTGAAAAAATAAAGCAAAAATAGAATCATGGCAAGAAGTGAGTTAACACATACAGAATCAAAACTAGTGTGGTGTCTGTTGCTGTAGGAATATTAGGAATGTCCTTTTCTCTTTGTTTCCCTCCCTGTTCAACCCACACCCCCCACCTTACCAGGCAGTGCAGAATCAGGACAGGTTGAGATCCCATTGCTTTGGCATAGAGCATGGGGGTGATCAGAGGCTATACTTCCCTATGACCTAATCCAAAAGTGAGGCAGATATGGGCTCCCAGGAGAGGGGCTGCGGATTGAAACTCCACCCCTAGCCTAAGGGTGGAGTCCCTATGATCTGAGAAGCAGAAGCCTCATGTGGAGAGGAAAAAGTGCTTAGAGGAGACAAAACTGGCCATGTCGCCTCCACCTTCCGCGAAAAAGCACCTGCAGTTTTTAAAAACTGCCTGATGGCAAAGAGACCAAATGATCCCAGATCTAGAAAGAGAAGCCAGAGGAAGGGTTCCTGGCTACTCTTGCTTTCTGTCACACTTTCCTCCCAAGAAGCTCCTCTTCTCAGCCCACACTCTCTGAGCTAGAGACCTGGTCTCCTCTGCCTCCTCCAGGCTGCCAGCAGGACCCAGCTCCACTAGGCCAGGGACACTTAAAGGGAGGCAGAATTCAGGGGCCCGATGAATAGCGGTTTTGTCTGGTCTCCCTTTTAGGGTCTGCAACTGTAGTGGTGGTGTGTTCTTTTTCCCTTGAAAGCGGGGTGTCTGCAGGCTCACACTCTCTCTCTCCCCTTCGCCTTCTTATTGAGAATGCCCCCTAAAAAAAAAAAAAAAAGACGCCAGCCTTCTGCTATTTTTCTTCTCTCTCTGAAAATGAGAACATCAGCTATTGAAGCGGATTGATGAACTCTTCCCAAAAGTTTATTAAGGGAAGGTTAGACAAAGGCCCCAGGGCCCGCAGGCGACTGAGCAGTCAGTATATATACTGGGCCCTTTTGTCCCCCCAGGGCCGACGCATGAATACCTCTCAATGGCCCTCTTTAGAGTGACAAGATCAAGCCAGACAACGGCTTGTTAAAAGGAACTGCGAGCTGTTTCTCTTTTTCCAGCCCAAAGCTCCGTCCCCCACTTCTCCTGCATTAATGTACATCTGCAGCGGGAGGAATAATCGGCTGGAATTCTATCGGTTTTGTGTGGGTTTTTCTTTTTTCTTAAACACGCCCTTCCTCCTCCTCTTCCCTGCCCCCACCTGCCCCTCCCCGCTCCTGCCCTCCCCCTCCCCCGACAAAGGTCCTGGAGCCATATGTTACTGCACACATCCTGGCTGTGTCTTCCAGGGACTCCAGGGTGGGTATTTCCGGAAGACAGCGAGAGAAGGGGGTTCTGAAGCTTCTGTTCCTTCCAGTCCATGCTTATAATAATCACCCCGTTTCCGAACACTTACTGCGTAGCAGGGGCTGGACTAGGGACCCAGGTGTGCTATCACCTCTGCAGACTTTTACATCAAGATAGGCGTTATTGGCCCCCACGTGATGGAAGGGAAAATGAGGCAGGAGAGAAGTAACTTTCTCAGGGAATCATCTCGGATGCAACTCCAGGCCTGTCCCACTCTTGGGGGGCTCACCCTGATTTTCAGCTGCTGCATTTGGGACAGGGGTTAAAGCCAAAAGCAAATCTTCGCCCCAGTTCTACAGCAGGCTTCTGCCCTGGCTGACTATGGCTCAGGCAGCTCAGAGAAAATGTGTTCTGCAAGGAGGTTTGTTGGTAGAAGTCTGACCCCAAGGACACGTGGCTGGGCAGGGCTGTAGGAGAGCTGGTTGGGGTTGACAGTTCATAAACATGAAGTTGCCTTGGGAGAAACCTTTCCTCATTATCAGTGTTAAGAGAACTGTCGCTCAAACAAGCCAGGGTTATGCAGACATCCAGAATTTCCTTCATTTGGGCTGGAGAATGTGTGTGCATATGTGTGTGTGCATGCATGTATATGTGTGTATACACATATGTGTGTGTGTTGTGTGTGTGTGCATGCATGTGTAATGTGTGCATGCCTGAATGTATATGTGTGTGCATGTGTGTGTGTGCATGCATGTATATGTGTGTATACACATATGTGTGTGTGTGTTGTGTGTGTGTGCATGAATGTGTAATGTGTGCATGCCTGAATGTATATGTGTGTGCATATGTATTTGTGTGCATGCATGTATATGTGTGTATACACATATGTGTGTGTTGTGTGTGTGCATGCATGTGTAATGTGTGCATACCTGAATGTATATGTGTGTGCATATGTATTTGTGTGCATGCATGTATATGTGTGTATACACATATGTGTGTGTTGTGTGTGTGTGCATGCATGTGTAATGTGTGCATACCTGAATGTATATGTGTGTGCATATGTATTTGTGTGCATGCATGTGGCTGTGTGCACATGAGCACATGTGTGACGTGTGTGTGTCTGTGTGTGTGTGTACTGCAGATTCACTGTCCTAGTGAGTTTTGTTCTGTGTTTCCAGCTCCTGCGCCAGATTAGGACCTTCTTTGAGAACAAGGACCGGTCAACTACATTTTACTCTGCTTTGAGCTCACCTATTTAGTGCCAGTGCAATGCCATATGCAGAACAGGTGCTCAATAAATGCTCCCTAACTCGATAATTTCTCTGAGACACCTGAGCAGGAAAGGGGAGGGGACAGCCAGGCCTCCACTGAGGATTGAGGGCAAACCTTCCCCTCCCGCTCCTTTCCACTTCTCTTCCTCCCTCTCTCCCAATCCCACATCTGTCTTAATTCGGGTGCTACTGAGGGGGCCTGAGAAGGGAGTGTCCCTAATGATCATGGTTTAGAGAATTCCACTCATGTCATTCACCTTCACCTTCTAGGGAGCTTCCCTGCTAGCAGGGCCAGGGAGGGCATTTGAACTCACCTTCCCTGGTGGTTTTTTCCCCTGGGGAAACAGAGAGTGGAAAGGAAAGGACCTTAGGCAAGCAGCCAGGTGGAGGGAAAACTGCTCTTGCCTGAGAGGTGGGAACCCTGCCTCTGAGTCCCGGTAGGCAGGCAACTGTCCCATTTGGCCTGGACTTTCCTGGTTTTCTCACTGAGGGTCCCACATTCCAGAAAAGCCCTCAGTCCCACACAGACTGGGATGGTTGCTCACCCTACCCGCTGGGGTGTAAGGATCAGTCTCATAGGTCCGTGGAGGCTCAGGTACCTGTCACATGGAGTGGCCTCAACCTCCTCCCACCTTTGTTAAGGAATGGGTGGGAAGGGAAGAGTGATTGGAAAAGAATTGGGAAAAGCCCAGCGGGCCATGTACTCGAGGGCCTTACCCTTCGGCATCTGCCCCTTGTGTCGGGTGGTTGAGGGGAAGCATGGATGTGGGAGGTAGGAATTCATCCATGCTCGTGGGTGGAATTGGAGCCCGGGGTGTCCTCCTTATCAACGCTCCCAAATTGGAGCCTCCGTCAGAGGAGGGGCCACTAGGATAGGGCCAAATGGACCTCCCATTTGGAACTTGGCTCTTTGACTTAGACCAACTCAAGTTCCAATCCTGGCTCTGGCACTTGCTGGCTGGGAGGTTTTGGCCAAGTCATCCCCCGACCTGTGGAAGAGAGGTGATACCACTCCAACCCAACTCTGCCCAGGACAGAGCAGGCCTCCAACACATGCCACATTCTTCTCTTCCTTTCTGTTCTGCTCTTCTCCCAGACGCCTTACATTTTCTGGCTTAAGGACAGAATTAGGAGGGAGGAAAACGGAAAATCCAGATGCCAAGTCCTTCCAGGGAGACCAAAGCAGGGGCTGAGTGAGGCCTGGGAGGTGGAGGGAGGGCTGTCGGGGAGTCATCATAATTTAAGAAATCTGCCTCCCTTCCGCGCCCCAAGTTGAGCATTACTATTTCATGGATGATTCAAGTCTAACTTCCCCCAAGGAAGGGCTGTGACCCCTGACCCCTGTAACCTGTGTTTACCACGTTCAAAAGCCCCTACTAGCCCCAGAGAGCTGACCTGAGCTGGGACCAAGGCACCAGGGCCAGCAGGGCTATAAACAAGCCTGGCTCCTTGGGCTCAGGAATCCTGAGCGAAAAAACAGAAGGGGGCTCAGAGGTGGGGCCCAGTCCTGGCCTGCGAGCCAGTGGCTAAAGGGAAGGGGGAGAGGATTCACGGGGGTGGGGGACCTGGAGGATGAGTTAGGGGAGAAATGGGCAAATAAGGAGCTATTTCCTCTCCTTGACCCTCGGTTTTCTTGGCTGTAAAATGGAGCAAAAGCTACTTTGCTCGTAGGAGTTTTGTAAGGCTGAAGTAAATAGTGAGTGTGAGGGCTTCAGAGTGCTAGAGGGGAAAGTGAAAAAGCAAACGTGTGCTAGAGCAGGGGGCACAGAATGGGGAGGGGGCCAGACGATGGAGGCTTAGACAGTTGACACGTGGTTGTTAGATGATCGGTAAATCTCTGTTGAGAAATAAATACCCAGAGTGTGGCTGAAACAGAACAACGTGGGTCCGTCCCTGCCCTCAGAGGCCCCCTTGCTTGGGGTAGACAGGCAAACAGATATCCCTCCCTTCAGCGTAAGGGTTGCCATGGGGAGTAGGGGGCACAGGGGCTGTTGGAGAGTCCGGCTTTGGGGTCCATGAGGTGGAAATAAATTCGTCTTTATTTTTTCAGACTCACATTTCCTGTACATCTTTGCAGAAACTTTCTGATCTCTTCTCCCACCCCAAACCTGCCTTTGCTGTGTCCACATCTCTTGGATTAGACTTTAATCCTCCTCCAGCTCCTTGATGGGCACGCAGAGGCTGAGAGGATAGAAATGGCCTTTCCCAGAGCTTGCTCCAGGACTATCTGGAAGCCTGCACCCTAACTCAGCCCTTTGCCCTGCCCTGTAACTGCAGACAAGAAATGACCTCCATGAACCTCAGTCTTCTCATCTGTAAAATAGGGCTAACGACACCTACCTCACAGCGTCGGACAAAGCCACACGCGGTGCCTGGCACACAGTAGGTGCTCAGAGTGTGGGCCTGGAGCCCATGCTGACTTTCTGGCTGCAGCACACAAGAGCCGGGGCTCCCTCGGCCAACTGGGCCTGGCCTTTGAAGCTTAGTGCGGCTCCTTATTATGGCAATTAATTACCCAAGGACAATGGAGCACAGCCCTACCCTCTGCCCGCGCCTTCCAGTGGCAGGGGGTGGGCGGAGGGCGCCGGGAGGGGGAGGTTAACTGGCTGCCTGTTTGTTTATGGGCACAGGAAGCTTTATTGGTTTCACACTCCAGCCTGTTCTGAAATCAAAGACCATTTCCAGGGAGGGGGTGGGAGTCAGCCACTTGGACCTCAGAGAGTGGCTTTGTTTATTTTGGGGGCCCTGACTGAGCACAACCTGGTTTCTGCCTGCACCAGTGTCCTAGAGACATGCTCTGGGGTTGGTGCTTCGCTGGGGGTAGGGTGGGTGCTGGGGTGTTGCGGGGGCTGCGGGGGAATGGGGTGGGGGGCAAGAAGGCAGCTCCTCCTGCAGGCCTGGGAGAAAAGGGAGCTTTGGTTTCCCAAAGCCTGGGGTGAGTGCTGCCGAAGTTATGTGACCCGGCCTTGGCCAAAGCCACTCCTGCTCTCTGAGCTTTGGTGATCTTGCCTTCAAAACGGGCCTAAAGATGACGACCCCTGCCCCAGCAGTCTTGGAGGATGCTCCGGGTAATGCTCATTGGTGTGGTTCCATGAGGCGACCTTTCTGCAGTCCAGGAGTTTGCGCTGCTCCTTTGTTCCTTCTTTAGTTCATTCATTCCTTCAGTCACTCATTCTCTCATCCTGTAAGAGAGCCTGTAGCTCCACACCAGACTTCTGCTTGGAATTAGAGAAAAGAAAGCTGGTTTTTCAAATTCAAAAACACTATATTAGTTTTAGTTTTTTGTTTGTTTTTTTGTTTGTTTTGTTTTTGTTTTTGTTTTTGTTTTGAGACAGAGTCTCACTGTGTCACCCAGGCTGAAGTGCAGTGGCACAATCTCGGCTCACCATAGCCTCTGCCTCCCAAGTTCAAGCAATTCTCCTACCTCAGCCTCCTGAGTAGCTGGGACTATAGGCACACGCCATCATGCCCAGCTAATTTTTTTTTTTTTTTTTTTTTTTTTTTTTTTTTTTGTATTTTTAGTACAGACGGGGTTTCACCATGTTGGCCGGGCTGGTCTCGAATTTCTGACCTCAGGTGATCTACCTGCCTCAGACTCCCAAAGTGCTGGGATTATAGGCATGAGCCACCATACCTGGCCTGTTAGTTTTTTATATTGAAGGAATCACATATTATTGTGAAAAAACAAAAAAACAAAAAACCTCGAACACTTAAAGCATATAGAAAGTAAAAGAGTTTGTCAGCCTCTGCTTCCTACTCTCCAGAGTTAAATATGATGAATAACTTGGAAGTCTGATCTTCTAGATGTTTCTCCACAGAGAAACGGGCACATCTATACATATGTTTATTTTGACAAAGTGGGATTGTGCAACAGACACTGTTCTGGACTTAATCAGTTAATAATGTGTCCAGGACATCATTTTCCGGAGGCTGGTTCCTTCTTGACACCTCGCCAGTGGTGGGTTTTATTGATTGTTTTAGTCACCTTCAACCTGATGATAGCTGAGAATGGATGTGTCTAGCCTTGGGCTCATCACTTTCACCTGTTAACTGAAGAGCCATAGCTGTGCCCATTGTACAGATGATAAGACCGAGGGCCAGAGAAGCTAGATGATTTCTTCAGGTCTCCTGCTAGAAAGCAGCTGAACTGGAATTTGTGGGGTTTGTTTTGTTTTGTTCCGTGTTTCTTGTTTTTTTGTTTTTGTTTTTGTTTTTGTTTTTTGAGACTGAGTCTCACTCTGTCACCCAGGGGTTTCACCGTGTTAACCAGGATGGTCTTGATCTCCTGACCTCGTGATCCACCCGCCTCAGCCTCCCAAAGTGCTAGGATTATAGGCGCCCGTGTTCCATTTTGTTTTTGAGACAGAGTCTTGCTCTGTTCCCCAGGCTGGAGTGCAGTGGCATGATCTCAGCTCACTGCAACCTCTGCCTCCCATGTTCAAATGATTCTTGTGCCTCAGCCTCTTGAGTAGCTGGGATTACAGCCATGTGCTACTATATCCAGCTAATTTTTGTATTTTCAATAGAGGTGGGGTTTCACCATGTTGACCAGGCTGGTCTCAAACTCCTGGCCTCAAGTGATCCACTTGTCTCAGCCTCCCAAAGTGCTGGGCTTACAGGCATGAGCCACCACATCCAGCCTGAACTGAAATTTGAATTTGGGTTTTCTGACTATCAGTCCTCTAGGATAATTTGGGGTAGGTGGAGGAACTGGCTCTATCCTAAGTTCAGAGGACAGACTCCAGATAAGAAGTGTAACAGCCCGTGGTGAAAGATACGTGGTATTGACGTCTCCCCACAGGTCAGGAACAGTTATGGCTTTAACAAAGCCTTGAAGTTCAGGCCAGCTGCTACCAGCCCATGCCAGGCAGCTTCTTAGTGTCACTCTTCCCTTTTCCCTCCCAGCAAGAAAGCACAGAGGTGAAATGGGGGCTTAGAAAGCCCCCACCCCACCCACTGGCCTTAATAAAGTGGGATTTCAAGGCTGCAATTCACTTTCCCAATCCAAGATCTTGAAACTCACAGCTCTCCTAGATCGTTGTACCAAGATTGGGATCTGGAGCTGAAAAGAGCTTCTCCAGCAGACACTCCTCAGATGTTAGCTCTGGAAGCATCCAGTCTGACCCTCTCACTTTCACAGATGGAGGGGCAGAGGCCCCAGGAAGGTTAAGTGACTTGCCCAAGGTCACACAGCTAATCAGTGGCAAAGCTGGGACCGATTCCCTTTTGCTGGAAAGATGATCTCATGCCTCTGAGGCGGTGGCGACCTCTTTCCTGGACCCTGACAGCCTATGGCCACGTCTGAGTTTTTCCTTCCCAACTGTTGAAAGTCTTCCAAACCTCGGGGAGGCCGGGAGGCATAACAAATCGGGAGCTGGTGACCTGGAAGAGGGAACACTATGCCTGGGGAAGGGGAGGGAGGAGGGCGAGGCAGCCTTGCGAAAGTCCAGTTACCAGGCTGTCACAGCCCTCTCATTTGGCCAGCACTTGGACAACATGAATGTTTATGAAGCTTGTCCCAAGTTGTGATCCCTACAGCCCTCCATGAACTAGCCTCGTCACCCCTATTTTCCACATGGGGAAATCGAGAGGCTTAGAGGATGACATCCATTGCTCAGAGTCCCACAGTAAGTGATGGAATGTCAGATCTGGGGTGAGGCAGGGGAAGCTTGGGACCATCTAGTCCTATCCCCCCATTTTACAGATCAGGAAGGTGAGCCCCCGAAGAGGGGAGGCTAGGAGCTCCCTGTTGTAATGCTCATTTCCGTAGACATATGCCGGCCTCCTGGGCATATCATGGCGAACCCCAAATCCTGAAGGGAGACAGGATCATGTGTTCCCTTTCCAGGGAGCGTGCGTCTTGACAGGGCCCAGCAGGAGACACTACCCTTTGGTTCCAGTGATTCTAAACCTGGCAGTGTAGTGTGGTGGCTAATCTTGAGTCAGCTGGACCCAAGCTCCAGTCCGGACTCTGCTGTGTGTCCTTAGGAAGATGGCATCATCTCTTTGTGCCTCAGTCTCCTCAAGTGCAATCTACAGCTCCATTATAGGGTGGTCGAGCGGGTTAGATGATGTGACGTGTGCACACAGCTTAGCAGCGAGCCTGGGCACAGTAAGTGCTCAATAAAGGTTAGTAGCTTATTATTATTTCTTAAATCAGGGTCTAGTGAGAGGGGTGGAGGTTGTCCCAGCTCTCAGCCTCAGTGGCCTTAACAACACACCCATGGCACATGACCGTCACAGGTCTCTAGCCAACCTGTGAAGGTGAGCAGTGAGGCGGGCTTGTGCCTGGAACTAGAGAGATGTGGCATGAGCGGGCTCGGGTGGCATTGCCTTTTTTTTTTTTTTTTTTTTTTTGAGACAGTGTCTCACTCTGTTACCAGGCTGGAGTGCAGTGGCACAATCTCAGCTCACTACAACCTCCACCTCCCTGGTTCAAGCAATTCTCCTGCCTCAGCTTCCCTAGTAGCTGGGACTATAGGCACACGCCACCACGCTCAGCTAATTTTTGTTTTTTTAGTAGAGATGGGGTTTCACTATGTTGGCCAGGGTGGTATTAATCTCTTGACCTCGTGATCTGCCTGCCTCGGCCTCCCCAAGTGCTGGGATTACAGGCATGAGTCACTGCGCCCAGCATTATTATTATTATTTTTTTGAAACAGAGTCTTGCTTTGTTGCCCAGGCTGGAGTGCAGTGGCATAATCTTGGTTCACTGCATACTCTGCCTCCCATGTTCAAGAGATTCTCCTGCCTCAGCCTCCCCAGTAGCTGGGACTACAGACGTGTACCACCATGCCCAGCTGATTTTCTGTATTTTCAGTAGAAACGAAGTTTCACCATGTTGTCCAGGCTGGTCTCAAACTCCTGACCTCTGGTGATCTGCCTGCCTCAGCCTCCCAAAGTGCTGGGATTACA
Source organism: Chlorocebus sabaeus (assembly GCF_047675955.1). NCBI lineage: Eukaryota > Metazoa > Chordata > Mammalia > Primates > Cercopithecidae > Chlorocebus > Chlorocebus sabaeus. The sequence goes on along the minus strand of NC_132923.1, from coordinate 118,371,282 downwards.
GGCGTGAGCCACCATGCCCAGTTTGGGCGACATTTCAGCTGCAGAGATGGTGACGTTTTCCTGTAGAAAAACGAAAGAGGCTGGGCATCATGGCTCCAGCCTCTAATCCTAGCACTTCGGGAGGCTGAGGCAGGAGGATCACTTGGGACCAGGAGTTTAAAACCAGTCTGGGCAGCATAGCCCCGTCTCAATAAAATAAGACCCCGTCTCAATAAAAATAAAAGAAAGGTGGTGGTTCATTTGTACCTCCTTTCCCCCAGGCTGTGTCCATCTAATTCATTCTGTTTCAAAATCATCATTTAATTTAGAGGGGAAAAAATACCTCTGCAGACCAGGGCTGAAGGCCAACTCCAAACCTTGGGTCTGTCCCCCATACCTTTGCACTTAGTGGCCTGGCTGTGGTCTAGGGGAGGCCCTGAGCTTGCTCTGACCTGTGGGGACCTCATAGGCTCTCCGAAGAAGTTGTCAGGGAAGGAGGTGGCATAGTCTCTGTCACAAGCCTCAGAAAGGCTGATGGCACAGATGAACGTACCTGCAAATATCACAGTCTTCCTAATAGCTGCCCAGCAACATTTTTAGGGATGCTGAGGGCCTGCGGTCAGCCCTGATCCTCTTAGCTCCCAATCTGAGTAAAGGTGATGCCAGTCAGTGATTATGGGCAAAGGCTTTGGGGTGGAGGAAAGGGTTGGTGGGGCCCAGAGGGTGACGGAGGGAGGCATCTGGCCAATCACAGAGCTCCGACACCACCCCATTCCCCAGCAAAGTCCTCGGGGTTCAACCCTTCACCTAGGTGCTGTGTGGCCGCGCTCTACCTGGAGACAGGCTTTGAAAGTCAATTATTTGAAACTGAAGAAGCCAAGGCCACACAGGCCTCTCAGCATTCTCAGAGCAAACAAACTTTTGGCAAGTTCAGAGAAAAGGAAGCAGGATTTAATTTTCTCTTCGACTCACCTGGGAAAAAATTCAAACTGCTTGGTGGTGGGGGCATCAGGGACCTTGGCTCCAGGATAGGCTGAGGGAGCGGGGGTCCTCTGGGGTCATTGAGAAAGGTCCCTGAGATGCTCTATAGCTTCTCCATAGCAGCTGGTTCTAGAGCTAAGGGCTACCAAGTTTGGATAGTTCTTCCTTCGGTCTGACGTCATTCCCTCCTGCTGCAGAAAAAGACAGCTTCCCTCTGCTCACCAGCTGAGCTGAGGAATCAAGTTCAAGTCCTGACCCTAGCTGTGTGTGCTGTCAGAGAAGCTGCTTTACCTCTCTGTGCCTTTCCTCATCTATAAAATTGGGGAAAATAATAATTGCCCCCTCAGAAGTTCTAGGCCAAGTGAAAAATTTTACAAGAAGGGAAGAGGTGGGGAGAAGTTTGTTCAGTGGTTGGGTTTTGCCTGCATCCTTCAGAGAGTGGAAGGAAAGAAGGAAACGGAGGGAAGGAGGGAGGGAGGGAGGGAGGGAGGAAGGAAGGAAGGAGGGAGGGAGGGAGAAAGGGAGGGAGAAAGGGAGGGAGGGAGGGAAGGAGGAAGGAAAGAAGGAAGGAAGGGAGGGAAGGAGGGAAGGAAGGAAGGAAAGAAGGAAGGAGGGAGGGAGGGAAGAAGGAAGGAAGGAAGGAAGGAGAGGGAAGAAGGGAGGAAAGAAGGAAGGAAAGGAAGGAAGGAAGGAAGGAAGGAAGGAAGGAGGGAGGGAGGGAAGAAGGGAGGAAAGAAGGAAGGAAAGGAAGGAAGGAAGGAAGGAAGGAAGGAAGGAAGGAAGGAAGGAAGGAGGGAGGGAGGGAGGGAGGGAGGGAGGGAGGGAGGGAGGGAAGGAGCTTTGGTCTGCACACACCCTGGAGCAGCAGCCCCATAAAAGCGGATGTTTCCCCATGAAGCCAGATTCTCATAAAATACTGGAGCGCCAGGAGGACAAATCACAGAACGTAGATGCTGGAGGATGCGGTGGAGGGATTGAGATTAGATGTAAGGAAACACAAACCTGTTAGTATCTACAAGTTATGGAATCCTGGGTTGAGGGGGGTGGAAATTTGAGGACCATTGGAAAGAACTCTACAAATGTGGTAGAGGCAGGGAGACGGTGTCAATGACCTTCCCACTCCACACCCAGGAACTCTGGCCCACCTGTCTGCTTATATGGGATCCCTGTCCCTAAGCCAGTCTAACCAGCACTGGGGGTTGAGGAAGGTCCAATCTTTGCTTTCTTCTTTCCCAAGCCAAGGCCGGTGGGACACAAGCCCTCTGCCCAGGTCCCAATCCTCCCTTTTCTCTGAAGAATTAGCTACATGCCTCCCAGCTGAGCTATCAAAAGATGCTTCCTCCACATCCCAGTCTCCTAACCATGCTGCCTCTGGAACCGAGTAGAATATGGGAAAATTCCAAGCAAAACCCAGGATCCCAGGAGTAGAGGTCCTCAGCCTTGGCTGCACACAAAATTCATATGAGGGAGCTTTTACAAATCCCAGTGCCCAAGGTGCACCACAGCCCCATTAAATCAAAATGGACAGAGGGTGGAGCAGTATTTTTTAAAGCTCCTTGAGCGATTCCAAGGAGTAGCCCAGGCTGAGAACTTCTGGCCCAGCGTCAGAGCTGTGGATATTCCAGCCACATTAGGTGCCTGAGTCACACCCTCTGAATTTCAACGTCCTGGCCCACACAAAGCAGGCACTGTCAGGACCATCTCACAGGGCTGTAAGGCAGACAAGAAGAGAAATCAGTGTGAGACAGCAGTGCCTGGCACCTAGTAGGTGCTCAGTAAATGCTTGTTAAAAATAATGATGGCCAGGTGTGGTGACTCACACCTGTAATCCCAGCACTTTGGAAGGCCAAGGCAGCCAAACTGCTTGAGGTTAGGAGTTAGAGACCAGCCCTAGCAACATAGTGAGACTCCATGTTTACAAAACATTAAACAAAATTAGCTGGGCATGGTGGCCTGTACTTGTGGCCCCAGCTACTCAGGAGGCTAAGGTGGGAGGATGCCTTAAACCTGGGAGGTCGGGGCTGCAGTGAGCCTTGATCTTGACACTGCACTGCAGCCTGGGCATCAGAGTGAGACTCTGTTTCAAAATAATAATAATAATAGTATGACATAACAAAAATAATAACAGCTCCCATTTTTGCAGCACCTACTTGGTACCAGATACTTTGCATGCATTCACATAAACTTTTCTCAGGACCTGAATGATTCCTGGGACTGGTACCACTTTTCCCAAGAGGAGGGCTGCCTTTGTGCTGGCTTGAGGCAGGCGGGTGTGTCTGGAAGCCCTGGAGCAGGACCCTGGCTCGTTCTTGTTTGGACACATCTTAGGTAACTTTTGGCAAATAGTGACTCAGCCACCTTGGCTGTAGATGAGTTCTTCCCAGGCCAGGCCTGGCTTCCTCAAGTTTCCTCCTGCAACATGTCAGGGCCCAGGAGGATGCGGTAAGCACCTGTGTCGGTTTTCCTCGGGGACCCTTGGGAGGGATCGGGGGCCAAGGGACAGGGGTCTCTCCTTTCTTTCTGCTTTCTGATGTGCTTGTTTTGCTGGAGCATCCTCCTGCCTCCTAGACGCTGGGGCTCAGAGAGGCAGAGTGAGCAGCCCAAGAGCACCAGGATTCAAACCTAGTTCTCAGTCTCTAAAGCCATATTCTGCTGGTAGCAGCCTCTGGTTCCACAGAGCAGGGGAGCAGACGAGGAATCCGTAGGCTCTTTAGAGCTCCAGAGCCGGCGTCCCAAGTCAGTGACCTTAGGACGTAGCAAAAACAGTGACCGTAGGGTGGCACCCTCAGGAGATCTGCTGTTGGCCACCCCTTCACCTCTTACTGATACACCCCGAGAGTGTCTGACAACCAGTCCCAGCTCTCTCACTGACTGCTGTGTGACCTCTAGCAAGTCACATTCCCTTTCTGGGCTTAGTATTCGCATCTGGAAGACAACAAGTTGGGACTAGGTTGTCTCTCAGGTTGCTCCCAGCTTGAACCGACTCTTGATGCAGAAAGGATGTCTCAGGCTTTGGAGGCAAAGTCTGTACTGAGAAGCTGTCCCAAAAAGGAAGGCTGGTGCTTGCCCCAGACTTCAGTACAATCCCATACTCTGCTGCTTAGAAGTAGTTTTGAGACGTGGACAGCAGCTTGGCCTCTCTGAGCTCTGGCTGCTTTATCTGCAAATGGAATGATAATGGTTGCAACATAGTTGTCATGGATAAAGGAGCTAATTCACAAAAAGCCCTTAACAGGGAGGCTGAGGCGGGCGGATCATGAGGTCAGGAGTTCGAGACCAGTCTGGCCAACGTGTTGAAACCCCATCTGTACTAAAAATACAAAAATTAGCTGGGCGTGGTGGCATGTGCCTGTAGGCCAGCTACTCGGGAGGCTGAGGCAGGAGAATCACTTGAACCCAGAAGGCAGAGGTTGCAATGAGCCAAGATCGTGCCACTGCACTCCAGCCTGGGTGACAGAGCGAGGCTCCGTCTCAAAAAAAAAAAAAAAGAAAGAAAGAAAAGAAAAGGGCCCTTAACACCTCCTGGTACATAGGAAGCGCTTTCTATGAGCTGAAATGATCACTGATGAGGATTTCTCTGCATCTTAGACCCCCTGCCTATAAAATAGTACCTACCTCGTGGAGCCACGGCAAGGCTAAAATGAAACGGTGAGTGCCCGTAGCTTGGTGTCCAGCAAATGATCCCAGCTATTGTAAAATCAATTATCTGCATGGGTGTGGCTGTCTCCTGTTTCCAACCCCCACCATGAGAGCAGCGACCGTGGAGTGGAGCATCGCAGGGCAGGGTAGAGGTGGCTTTTGTTTGCCCTACCCAGGGTGCCAAAGACATTCTGTTCCCAAAGTCCTGAGTGCCCAGGCCCAGGGGACCTGCCTGCGCCCCTCACACCTCCTCAGCTGTGGCCCCACGAGCCCTAGCCCAGGCCTAGTTCTCCACTAAGCACCCTTCCACTCTCTTGCTTTCCCTGGGGCCTGAGCTCTCAACCCCTAATTCATGAAACCTGTTGACTCAGGGCCCAGACCTGCAGCCCCAGGCGTCTGTCCGTCAGTCTATCTGTCCATCCGTCACACCGGAAACTTTGCTGGCCTCTCTCCAGGGCCTGACCAGAGGGTGCCAGCCAGGCGGCAGGGACTGCAGGCCATGGAGACGACAGCCCGGGCCGGTGTGGGTCCCTCCACCTGGCTCCTTGTCCCATCAGGCACCACTTAAGTGGATGTACTGTTACATGTAGAGGGCGAAGGCAGGGCTGGAGACGCCCTTAGAAATGGAAATTGGACCCATTTGTTTATAATTTACTCTCTGACACTTAACGGGAACCCGATGGGACCAATAAAGGCTCAGAACTCACCCAACTCCTGCCTCAAAAGTGCTGGAGTCAGTCCAGTTCTCTGGAGGCAAACACATCGCGAAGCCGGGCAAACCGCTTGGCTCCCAGCACCCCATACCCCCTCGCTCCCTCCCTCCTCGCTAAACTTCTGAAAGACCCCTCACTGTTCCCTAGCTCAGCGGGCCTGCCAGCCTTTCCAAGCTGTGGGGCAGGAAGGCAGCAGGACTGGCTTTCGAGGTAGACAGGGGCCTAGAAGGCAATTCGGGAGAGGACTAGAATATTCTGGGCACAAGGTAGGCAAAGAGAGGGGGCCAGTGATGGAGGAGGAATCCAGTTTTCAATTTTCCTCAACAGAAAAATGAGTGCATGAGAGACAGAATAATTTTCCACTGTGCAGGCCCTAAGTGAAACCTCCTTGAGACATTGTGAGTTATTAAAGAGGAGGAAAGAAAAGAAATGGTAAAATCAGTTTGCCTTTAGCAGAACTGTACAATGCACTCTTATTTCCAGGGGAATCTAATTAGAGGGCAGACAGCCGAGCCTGGAAGGGGAAGAAAGCCAGAGGTTGGGGCTGGGAGGCCCCGGTGGGCCAGGTGGGAGGAGGGTGTGGTGGTGGAGGTTGGGCCCTGGGAGAATGACCTTGGAGAGACATATTCCCTCCCAGCATCTCGGAGGGCTCAGCAGGCCTGGATTCAAATCCTGAATCTTGGCCCTGCCTGATATCTTTGGGTTGCTGGCTTAACCAAACCTCCACTTTCTTCATTTTAAAATGGGAACAAGCCAGGCATGGCGGCTCATACCTGCAACCCCAGTGCTTTGGGAGACAGAAGCAGGAGGATCACTCGGGGCCAGGAGCTGGCATAGCAAGACCCTAACTCTAAAAAAAAAAACTAAAAGTGAGCCAGGCATGGTGGTCCCCTAGCTGCTTGGGAGGCTGAGGCAGGAGGATCACTTAAGCCCAGGAATTAAAGGCTGCACTGAGCTAAAATTGCACTACTGCACTTCAGCCTAGGTGACAGAACAAGACCCTGTCTCTTAAAACAAAAAAGTAAATAAATAACTAAATAAAATAGGAAGAATAAAGTTCCTGTGGGTGTAGTTGTCAAGATGAAATGAGGGAATGTCTGAACAGAGCTTGGCAAATACAGGGCACTCTGTGAGTCTTTGTTTCTGTCCCTCCTCATTCACCAAGGTACTCAGCTTGATATCCAACCCTAACAGCTTCCTCATCCCACGCACCCTTGATAATACCCTTCACTTTCCAGAATCTTTCTTTGCCATCTCCTGTTCTTTCACCACTACCCCTCTGAATCTAGCCACCAGATCCCCTGGCATCCTGGTATTACAGGTCTAGCTTAGCCTCTGAGGCCACCAAGCTATCCCCTTCCCCCGTCTCTTACAGAATACATAAGATTCTTATAATAAAATATCAACTCGTTTTTGTTTGTTTAGAAAGATATAACAGGAAATAAATGTCCTCAGGATTGTAAGGGTGCGCCATGCACCCACCCAGCAGAACCATGACTGGCAGGAAGTGTGTGTCCTTCCACATCAATTTCAGGAAGCACAAGGTGCAGGATCTTCCCAGGATACGCATCCCTGTCTCAGGTGCAGCGTCCCCTCCTGCCAAATGCAGCCCCAGACTGGACAGCATTGTTTTTGTTTTGTTTTGTTTTGTTTTGTTTTGAGATTCAGTCTTGCTCTGTGGCCCAGGCTGGAGTGCAAAGATTAGATCTCGGCTCACTGCAACCTCCGCCTCCCATGTCCAAGCAATTCTCCTGCCTCAGCCTCCCGAGTAGCTGGGATTATAGGCGTACGCTACCATGCCTGGCTAATTTTTGTAGTTTTGGTAGAGGGGGGTTTTCACCACGTTGACCAGGCTAGTCTTGAACTCCTGACCTCAGGTGATCTGCCCGCCTCAGCCTCCCAAAATGCTGGGATTACAGGAGTGAGCCACCGCACCCGGCCAGAGCACTGGTCTTTCATGCAGCCTCTATCAGGGCTATTTAGAGCAAGCACAGCATGGCGCTGATGCGGGGAAGAGGAGATAAAAGAGTGTGGATGCAGCAGCACTGGCACATGCAGAGCTGCAATTTCCAAGGCCTCCTCACTGCCCTCCCTTAGTGAAACGGAGATGGAGTGGCAAGGGGTCTGTAGCATGGGTTCTGACTCTTGACGGACCTGGGTTAAAGTCCTGACCCAGCCACATATAGCTGTGTGACCTTGGATAAATCACTGCCCCTCTCAGAGTCTCTTCCTTAGGACTGGTTTAATATTGATGCCTACCATATCTGAGTGCTTGGAATAATGCCAGTTATGACTGCAAAGCTTAGTACCTGGCATAAGGCAAGAGCATCATAGACACCCGTTACCACTGTTTTATCCCCGTGGAGAGGACCACGTGCTCTTCAGAACTGCAAAGCCCAATCCCACACTGTCAGCTCCTTAAATGAACACATTTTTGTCCACTCCCAAATATCTAGAAGCATGACTTTGTGCCCTCTCAGAAGCAGTGCGTTTTCAGATTCTACCACCTCCCTGCTAGTTTAATGTAACTAACCTATGGCTGGCAACACTTTTGGAAAATGACATTGTTTATTTGATCAAGACTTAGTAAACGGGGCTCAGAGCAATAATTGCCCCAGGGTGCGAGTAACAGATTTTATTTTGATTGATCAGAAAAATGTTTTTTATCTAAAACATATCAAACTTTTAAAAGGCGTAAACAGCAGGATCAAATTGAATTTTAACTCCTTTAAAAAGTGTCTCCTTCAGGAACCCATTCCAAAGATGTCCGACTCTTTGCAGTGGGATACTCAAACCCCAGGTGGATGAGGCATTCCACGGGCAGGGGAGGTTGTTTTGGAGCCATAATGAAGACACTGCATTTGCATTTGGGGGCCCTCTGAGTGGCTGAGACATGTGGAAGCAAAAGGGGGAATTTGATGGAGTGCCTGTGTTGGTTTAGAGTGTCATTCCTCAACCTCTTGGAACTTGGGCCCCTTGGAACTTGGAACTGTTCAGCTGGCTAGCTGGGGCTTCCAGCACGGGGCCAGGTGTCTGCTGTTGCATAAATACATCTCTACTGAAATTACTGTACAAAACAATCCCAACATACTCACCAACAATCACGGTGGCTTGAAGAGCAAACTGTTTGGAACATTGCACCTTATTGCACAGATCTGGTCGTATGAGGGGACGCAATTATTTCATTCCTTCAACAAATGTCTGTTGAGCAATTACCATGGGCCAGGCCCTCTTCCGGGCATTGAGGATAAAGCAATGAATAAAACAGATAAAAATCCTTATCTTCATGGAGCGGAAACATGGTTCCTCCAAGTAATTCAAGAAGGGAGGCTGGAAGACAGCTCATGGAAGAGGTAGGTGTCAGGTGTGGTTCCTGACTTCAGCCTTTTAAAGGCCACTCTCCTGATACTCTGACAGCTCTTTACCCCTTGTGAATACCAATGACACACCTGATTGCTGAACACAAAGGGAAAGATGGTGAGGAGAAAACGGACTTAGGGAAAGAGCCAGGATGGAGAGAAGGGGTGAAAAGAGGTGATTCCAGAGCCCAGAGCAGGCAGGGAGGCAGGCTCCCAGGCTGTGGTCTGTCAAGAATCTGATGACACAGCCACCATGGCAAGTTGCAGGAGCAGGGGCAGAGAAAGAAGTTCCCCCTCCAAGCTCGCCCCCTTGGCATCATTTCCACCCTTTCCACGTGAAAAAGATCCAGGGCTTTGGAACCATGAGGGGCTAGGACTTGGCACTGCTGTCTGTCCCTCTTTTTCCACTGTGGTGATGGGTGAGAGGGATTGTTTGTTTCTCCCTATGCTCTTGTTCCCTTTCACAGAGCAGCATGGTCCTGCTTATCTGCTGTTGCTGGTTTTCTCTGCATTTCTATGGAACGGTGGTTCTCAAATTGTGAACCACCCCCCCCCCCCCACCGCCACCAACAGCAGTGGCAGCATCATCTGGGAACTTGCTGGGAATGAGACTTCCTAGGCTCCCTCATAGGGCCCGACAACCTGTGTTTCCAGAGGCCATCTAGGTGATTCTGATGCTGCTAACACTTGACAGCTCGTCTAGAAGATGTAGGGGACATGGCTTGCTTTACTTAAAATGCATTCATTGGCTTTGGTGTCTGCCCCACCTGGGTTTGAAAGAAGACTTTGCTGCTTAGCATCTGAGCAAGTCTCCACATCTTTCCGAGTGTTTGAAGGAGTCCTCTTCCCATGAGATGATTGTGAAGATTCTATGAAAGGATGCAGTGCCCACTGACTTCCTGGGACATAGTAAACCCTCAGTAGCCCCCTTCTTTCCTCTGTGGCTGCCTTATCTGACACACGCCAACCATGAAAAGAAGCTGAAAGTGTCCAATAGGCACGTGCCGATGGCCTTGGAAAAATCAACCTCACCAACTCTGACAGCAACAGAACCACAGCATCTTAGAATCGCAGAATCTTAAGATGTTAGAACCAAAAAAGGACTATTTAGCCCCACCCAGCCCACCCAGTTTTATGGGTGAAGGAACAGAGGCTCAGAGAGGCCACCTACTTGGCCAAGGTGACATAGCATGTCAGGGCATCTCTCCTGTCCCCAGCCCGACTGTATGCCGGTGTTGTCCTGGGCTCTGGAGGTGGGGTAATGAATACATCAGATACAGCCCAGGCCCCCTTCTCAGGCTGCTCCTCCCACCTGCTGTCCTGCTCTCTGAATAGCTTTGCAGAGACTCCCAGCCAGGAAGCCAGAATGAGCCCCTGGCTGCTTTCTGTAAACAGCTTTTGAAGTCTCATTTTCTGTCACAGCTCTTATAACTAGCTCAGAACGGGGCTCTTACCTATGTTCAACCCTGATGTGTTGAGTGAATTCATATCTTGAAGGTGTGGCTCTAAGTTCGAGTCTTTCTTTCACTTCTTCTCTCGGTGGTGTTTCGGGGGGCATGAGTCTGGGCAGCGGGGAGATGAAGCAGGCCCCAGGATCACTCCGCTGATCAGGGCAGGTGATGGCCCTCACTTAGCCTCCCATCTGCCCACCAGCATCCCTGCACCAGGAGCTGGTTCCAAGCCAGGTCCACTCAGGACCAAGTTTTCCAGGGTTGGGGCCTCCGCCTGACATAATACGTAACAGTAATTAAGAAATAAGCCACCTCGCCCAGCTTCACAGCAATCATTTGGCTAAGTAACTACCATGGTCCAGTGCCTCAAAAATCACCATTAGAGTACGCTCCTTATGGCCATAAAATTTCTCGTTTTCTGCCTTTCACCAGCCTCCCCCTGCCATCTTCGCCTTGCTTTATTTATACATTCGTCCTCAAACAATGGCAATAAACTCTTTCCCAGAGTGTTGCAAATCAGAAATTTGTCCACATTTTTCCACCACCTTCCACTGTGGACCTGCTCTGCCTGGGAACGGCCCAGCCAGGCCAGCTGGAGAGGGCTGGGTTGCCGTAGATTGATGGGGGCACGACAGGATGGGGTTGCTGGGCAGAGAGGGTGGGGAGGGGGCCAGCGGGAGAATGCACCATGAAAGGCCTCTCGCTGCCCAGCGACCAGCCGACCAGCCAGAGACACAAGGGGCCCATGAGTGGCTGGGGGAGGGGAGGGGAAGTTGGGGGAGGAGAGGGAAAGGGAAGGATAAGTCTTCCCCACCCCTTTCTCCTAAGAGGAAAAGAGGGGGATTGGGGGATCCCGGGAGGCAGGGCAGGCCCCAGGCTGAATGGGAGGGTGATGAAATTGGTCCTTCCCCTCCCCCACAAGAAGCAGATGATCTCAGGGTGTCCTGTAGCTCATGCTGCACACCACACAGCTTAGGATCCTTAGGATCGTACCCCTTTCCGAAACTCCTCACCACCCCCACCAGTCAATGATCCTTTCTCCAGCAACAGGCATTGTTGAAAGCCGGCTGGCCTCACTGTATGCCCGGCACTGTCCTGAACCCTGGAGATGGGGTTTATCCATCAGATACAGCCCAGGCCCCTTCTCAGGCTGTTCTTTGAGATCCAGGAAGACCCCTTGGTTTTAGGGGCAGGGAAAATGCGACTCGGAGAGGGGTTTAGACTCAGCAAAGGTCACACAGCAAGTTGGAGGTAAAGTCAGGGACAAACTTGAGGGTTTCAACCCCAATCCCCCTCGTCTTTACAACCAGCCCACAGGCTCCTCTGGGCAATGTGAAGAGTCCTCTCATCTAAATGGGGCGTGCTAGTTGACTGCAGGTGATTTGGGGGACACTTCCGCCATGATAACTCGTGTTTTAATCTGGCGTTCCTGGAGGCAGTAACAGGGGAAATAACCAAGTTGATAGCTTTGGTGTTGGTGTCTCCAGAGCACCAGTGAAGTCTGTTTCGTTGGGCGGGCTTCTCAGGTGGAGATTTGTTTCTAAGGGGGGCGGCATGGCCTCCATTATAGCAACTGCCCCAGTGGTGGGCATGTCGGGCTTATGTTTCCAGCGATCCTGCCTGAGTTTCTCATCAGCACTGCAGGACCGGCGCACAGCATGCCCATCTTTCGGAGAGCGCGTCTCTTTCACGGTGGCAGGATCCTGAGACCCCTAGTTCCCGTCGTGATGAACATTAACTGCTGTTGCTTTTGTTAGTGTGGTTTGTGAGGCACCGCTGGATGCTTGGTAAACACCTGTGGGGCACACGCTTCTCTGTACACCTTGCTAGGTGCACAGAATGTTAGGTTTCAGAGTTTTCCTGGGAGGCCTATTTGAAGGAAGATAGAAGTGTGGGGATAGATGGGAAACTGGAAGGATAGAAATAACTCCAGAGGGAAAAGAAACTGGTACAGAGTCCTGGGGGAGAAGCTCCAACTTTGGGGAAGCTTAATCAGTTCTCCTTGCTGTGCGTGTGATGACGAGGGTGGCTTCTTTATTTAACCGATGGCTACAGTTCCTATAGACTGTGATTAAAAGCATTCTGGCCGGGCACAGTGACTCACGCCTGTAATCCCAGCACCTTGGGAGGCTGAGGTGGGCAGATCACGAAGTCAGGAGTTCAAGACCAGCCTGACCAATATGGTGAAACCCCGTCTCTACTAAGCATACAAGAATTAGCGAGCCGTGGTGGCATTCGCCTATACTCCCAGCTACTTGGGAGGCTGAGGCAGGAGAAACGCTTGAACCCGGGAGGTGGAGGTTGCATTGAGCCAAGATCGCGCCACTGCACTCCAGCCTGGGTGACAGAGTGAGACTCCGTCGAAAAAAAGAAAAAAAGAAAAAGAAAAAGAAAGAAAAGTAAAGAAAAGAATCATTTAGCCAGGCACCGTGTCTCACGCCTGTAATCCCAGCACTTTAGAAGGCCGAAGCAGGTGGATCATCTGAGGTTGAGAAATTCAAGACCAGCCTGACCAACATGGAGAAACCCCTTTTCTACTAAAAATACAAAATTAGCCGGGCATGGTGGTGCATGCCTGTAATCCCAGCTACTCGGGAGGCTGAGGCAGGAGAATTGCTTGAACCCGGGAGGTGGAGGTTGCAGTGAGCCGAGATCGTGCCATTGCACTCCAGCTTGGGAAACAAGAGCAAAACTCCATCTAAAAAAAAAAAAAAAAAAAAAAAAAAAAAAAAAAAAAAAAAAAAAAAATCCTAGAATGATAGGAGCTGCAGAGATGTTCTTAGTCACCCTGCCCTCGAGCAATGCCCAGTATAATAAAAAAATAGAGTTTCCACCCTCAAGGAACTCCCAGTCTTATTATAAAGGCACATCTCTACCCTGGGCTGTCCTCAGTTTGATGGGGAGATGGACTTTCCACACATATCCACATATCCACTGAAAGCTAATTATTAGTCTCTAGCAGGAGTTGATACCAAGGGCTGAGGGGACGGCACGGGCAGCAAATGCCACAGGGATTCAAGCAGAGTTCTCTGGATGTGGCAGTCTTGGAGGGTTTCATGGACTATGTGGCCTTCGTGTCCAGACTGGGAGGATGGTGGGGTTAGACAACAGGGGCTAATTTGAAGGCAACATCCCAGGGCACAAGCCGGTATGGAGGCTGGAAGTGGCTCTGCAGGGGGGGCATGTTTGAGCCGGTGCAGGGGACCTGGCACGGCAGGCTCAGAAGTGCCACCCCGATGGTTAAGAGGGCACTAGGACTGGCTGCTTGGCCTTCACTGTCACTCTGCCATTGAGTTACTTAACCCCTTTGAGCCTCAGTTTCCTCACCTGTAAAATGGGGCTAATGGAAGTACTGATGAGCATTGTAGTGAGGTGATGTGACTTGCTACAGGAAAGGTGCTTCGTAAGGTCAAAGCACACTAGCAGTGGTTTGAATGCTTCTTCCCCTGTGGCCTTCACACCCAGCCCCACCGGAGGACACTGCATGGGTTCACAGAGCCCTGTCTTCAGGGTAGAGTGAGCCTCAGGTTTAAGTCCTTCTTCATGGCTGAGCCCGGAAGCAGGGAGTTGCATGGGCAGAGGGAGGAGGCCGAAAGCCATTTTCCATCTCCACCTCCAAACAACTTTCCAACTGGACACAGCCCCTCTGTCTCCCAGGGCTCCAGTACTGAGGAGGGGTGAGGGCATAGGGACGGTGAGAAGGAGGGTCCCACAGGCTTGGCCTCTCAGGCATGTGGTCCCTTCACAGTCGCTCTGTGGGGCGCGGATGGGTGATCGGGCTGCCTTTTCCTCACCATGTTGGGCAGCTTCATCTGGTCACTGGAGCCCCAGCTACTGCTCTTTCCCCTCTGCTGATTTTGAGACCTCTCCTTAGGCCTCCCCTGCTCCAGCTTCCTGGGCGTCTGTCTTCCTCTGGCCCCTTAGTGCCTCTAGCATTTATGCTACAGCTGAATCACTTACCTGAGACCCCCTGGCCCCTTCTTCTCTGTAGGTACATTTTGCATCCAGGACAGATTTCTGGGGAAAGGATGGGATGGAATGGATGTGGGGTCTGTGGGCATGGCTTGGGGTGTGCAAAGCCTCCACTGTGGAAGAATAAGGAAAGGATGACAAACGCGTGTTCATTCATTCAGTCATTTGCTCATTCATTCATCCGTGCATTCATTCCTTTGTGTTTTGTGCCAGGCAAATGTGCTTGCCTCTGAGGGACACAGAAGTAAAATAGGTTCACGCTACATGGAGGGGCCAATAACAACAATAGCAGCAATAATAACAGCTAACATGGATTGGGTGCTTACTGCGTACCTGAAACTGTTCTTGCCTTGCCGTAATTCCTTTCATCTTTGTGCATGACAACTCTATGGGGTTGGTATATTCTTGTCCTCATTTTACAGATGAGGAAATTGAGTCCCAGAGGAATGAAGTCACTTTCCTAGGTTAGTGGGGGTAGTCGTATCAAGGGTACCCCATTCTGTGTGTTTCTCTAGGTTCCCTCCCCTGGAGCCACACCAGTGCCCTGGGGAGTAGGCAGGGTGGTAGTTCTTATTCCCAGGGGATGGATAAGCAGATGGAGATTCCAAGAGGACAAGTGACAAGTGACATGCTCAGGGTCACACCATAGGTCATGGATGAGCCCAGAGTGCCAGCTCTCCACCTGCCAAGCTTCCGTTTTGAAGGAGAGGAGAGACTGGATCTGGGAGTGGTGGCTGGCAGGCTGGCTAGCCCAGGAGTGCCCGTCACACACAAGGCTGGGAGCTCAGCCTCCATCCAATTTTCCTCACCTCCCCTCCTCCTTTCTGTCTCCGATCACTCTCGCCCTTTAGAGATAACAAGAATGAGGCTCAGGACTTAAACATACCCAGGAGTTATGGCTGGTGGGAGGCAGATTCCAAACTCGAACCCAGGTCCATCTGACCCCACTGCCTCTACTCTTCTCACCTCTCCCCCAGTGTCAGCCCTTGCTACCTCCACCACACTCTGTGAGACAGGACCAAGCGGGCAAGCCCTTCAGGAGCAGCATAGTGACCTCTGCTCTGCCCAGCACAATCGTTGCTCTCCCTACTGCTTAAATAACTTGGGTGAGTAAATGATTGAAATAACCCATGAGAGAAGTGAATGAGAACTAGCGAGTAATTTCAAGATGGACTTAAAGTCACAGGAAGAGTGTAAAAGATTTTGAGCCAGGTGTGGAGGCTCACGCCTGTAATCCCAGCATTTTGGGAGGCTGAGGTGGGCAGATCACCTGAGGTCAGGAGTTTGAGACCAGCCTGACCAACATGGAGAAACCCAGTCTCTACTAAAAATACAAAGTTAGCTGGGTGTGGTGGTACATGCCTGTAATCCCAGCTACTCGGGAGGCTGAGGCAGGAGAATCACTTGAACCTGGGAGGCAGAGTTTGTGGTGAGCTGAAATTGTGCCATTGCACTCCAGCCTGGGCAACAAAGCAAGACTCTGTTTCAAAAAAAAAAAAAAAAAAAGATTTTGAGCTGAGTGGGCCTGTCCCTGCCCCCCAAGATGTCCTCTTAAAATGTCCCACCTCGTCCTCCTCACTAATCCACAGCTGCCACTGCTTCCAAAACTCCATATTAGCTGCACAGGACACCAGCATGTTAAAGAGGCCAAGTTGGAAGGGTCCTCATGACATCTTCAGCTTCAACCTCTTGCTTCATCTCCCATATGTGCTTTGTGCTTGGTACACAGCTTGGTGCAGAAGAAAGAGCTCTGGGTCTGCCACAAGAATACAGGGCTCTGAATTCTGTCCATGCAACTACACAGTACCATTTCAAGCAGTACTACTTCCTTCTTCCTAGAAAGGCTTCTTCCCGGCAGGAATGTATACACAGTGCCCTCTAGTGTCTAAGGACAGTACCATGCTGCTAGCACAGAGCCAGGATCAGAGAATGCCCCCCACTGCAGTTTCCCCTTGCATCAGATTTTGTGGTGCAAATCATCTACCTAGGGCTTAGAATTTTATTTTATTTTATTTTATTTTATTTTATTTTATTTTATTTTATTTTATTTTATATTTTATTTTATTTTATTTTATTTTATTTTTATTTTTTGATACGGAGTTTCATTCTTGTTGCCTGGGCTGGAGTGCAATGGTGCAATCTCCGCTTACTGCAACCTCCACTTACCAGGTTCAAGTGATTCTTCTGCCTCAGCCTCCAGAGTAGCTGGGATTACAGGCATGCACCACTATGTCTACCTAATTTTGTATTTTTAGTAGAGACGGGGTTTCACTATGTTCATCAGGCTGGTTTCGAACTCCTGACCTCAGGTGATCCACCCGCCTGGGCCTCCCAAAGTGCTGGGATTACAGGTGTGGGCCACCAGGCCCAGCCGGGCTTAGAATTTTAAAATCCGGCCTGGTGGGGTTCGATGGGAGCTCCCTGGAGAAGAAAAAGTTTTGTCAAGTTTTGTGAACAAGGGAGAGTCCAACTGTGGCTTTCCTAAAGACACTCTCCTCCCTCCCTCCTCTCCTTGAGTTGGGAGAGTGAAATTGAACCTGTGGGCTTCTCTCAGTCACTGGGAGACAGCATAGGATTTGGAGTCAGACAGAGCCTATTTGGATCCTCACGTTGCCAATGCTTCCCGGCCCCCAGGAGGCCTCTGGGGCAGCCAGAGGACCTGGCCACGGAGCCTGAGGCCTGGGTTCTGGTTAGGGGCCGGCGGGACCCTTCAGATGTCAGCATGGAGGGGTCTTGCCCTTTGCCTGCTGTTGGGCCCCATGGAGGGGGAGGAGCCATGTCACCCCCTTTCTAGAATCCCCTTTGAGAAGAAGCAAGAAGTGATCCCCTCTGAATCAATGCCACCTCACCCTGTCTTCTTCCCAGTCGAGAACTGGGGGTGTGGGAAGCAGCCTGAAGTGGGTGGGACTCCAGCTCTGGAAAACCCCACATTAGAATCCCCACCCTGCCACCTTCTGGACAGTGGCCCTGGGCAAGTCCCTGAGACTCAGGTCCTGTCCCCTCCTCTGGGGCCAGCAACTTGGCTATGTAGCCTTGGTCCAAGGGTTGGAGATAATGGACTCCCCAGATGTGCTGAGGCCTTAAGACATACCCGGCCCCTCCTGGGTCTGCCTGGGAAGGGGAGAGAGGAGGTACTGCTGGGCTGTGGGGGTGGGGTAGGCAGGACCCGGGGAGTTGATGGAGATCCCATCTGTCAAGGATGGGTCTCAAGGGGAAGGTGCAGAGCCCCCTCTCTACTCCTGTACCCTCACTCAATCCCCTTCTCCACCTGTCCCTGCACTACTGCCCAGCTGTCTGGATGGGGCAGGGCACCTGGCTGGGGTCCCTGTTCACCAGGACAGGAGAGTACATGTGTGGGGGAAGAGGCTAGGGGTAAGGAGAGTGGTCAGGTATAGCCAGAAACCAGAGCAGGGCTAACTGGTCAGACAGTTGGCTCAGTGGCTCCATCCAGGACCTGACCTCCCCTCCACCCGTCTCCCCTGCACCCCTAGAGTAGGGCTGGGTTGATTTCACCTTTGAACTCCCAGATACTGGGACTGAGTGAGTACACAGACACATTTGAAATGAATCAAGCGTGGATAGTTTTGCTCCGTCCCAGCGATGAGAATGCAGCTATGGATACCTTAGACCCAGAGGGAGGAGAGCACCGAGGAAGGCTTACCTGTCCCCAGCACTGTTGTTTTTCTACATTTCCTTTTCTTTGAACATTCAGTTGTTACCAACCCAGCACTACTTTATGTGCTGTAAGATACCAACTCATTTTATCATCCATTCATTCATGCAACAAATATTTGAGTGTCCACTTTGTGCCGAGCATTGGAGATTCGGCAACGAACAAAAGGACAGTCAAGAATGCCCATTGGCCGGGTGCGGTGGCTCATGCCTGTAATCCCAACACTGTGGGAGGCTGAGGTGGGTGGATCATCTGAGGTCAGGAGTTTGAGACCAGCCTGGCCAACATGGCAAAACCCTGTCTCTGCTAAAAATACAAAAATTAGCCAGGCGTGGTGGCAGGTGCCTATAATCCCAGCTACTTGGGAGGCTAAGGCACAAGAATCACCTGAGCCTGGGAGGCGGAGGTTGCAGTGAGCTGAGATCAAGCCACTGCACTCAAGCGTGGGCAACATAGGGAGACTGTCTCAAATAATAATAATAATAATAATAATAATAATAATAATAATGTCCAACCTTGTGGAGTATGCAGTGGGTAGTGGACGGGTGCTGGGGACAGATGACGAAACAGAATACATAGCACGTCTGACTGTGATATGTGCTGAGGGAGGGTTGGGGGTGTCTCTGCTATTATCTGTGTTTTGCACATGTGGGGGCCACAGAATTCAGCCAGACTGAGCCCGGAGTCTGTGCTCCTCAGTGTCCGCTCGCCTTGGCCTTACCAGCTGCAAACTGCAGGAATTCACCGGGCCATGAGGAGGGCGGGAGGGGGCGTGGGCAGAGGGCACAGCTTCTGTGAAGGCCTGCCATTGCTGGGGGAGAAGGTGGTGGCTGGAGTCCAGGAAGAGATGGGGTGGGCAGACGCCAGGACAGGTTCCAAGCTAACAGGGGCTCAGGATCTCCTGGCCTCAGTGCTGGGCTGGCTGCATGGGAGCCATGAAGGGAGAGGAGCAGAGATTAAGGACAATGCTGACTGGGTGTGGTGCCCAACACTGAGATGAGCACCCAAAAGGAGTGTGATCAGAAGAAGTGGACTGTAGTGGGACACTTCATCCTCTCCTGGGCCCCCAGGGAGGTTTAACTTGGAGTCCAAGCCCCTGCCTCTCGGTCCGATCCCCCGTCGCCTTGTCGTTGTGTGCAGTCTGACTCCCGCAGCCATGCCCAAGCCCAACGCACCGTGCGCTGGTTACAGCTGAGTGGTTCCCTCGGAGGGGCAGGGAGGGCTCCTGCCATGGCCCCGGTTTGCTGGGCCCCCAGCTGAGCTGTAAATGACTTTTCCATTTTCTGAGACCTGCGCCCAGGCCTGTTTGGTATTCAGGGAGGCCTGGCCCACTCTCACCAGCTCTCAGCTCTGCCCGAATTACTTGATTAAAACGCATATCAACTATTATGTGATTCGTTTCTCTGCCACAGCTCCATACCGGGGCCTATGTTAAACTGTAATAAAAGCTGGGTTGGGAGTCTGCTGGAGAGGGGAGCACAGGAGCATGGGTGGGAGGGTTTCTGGGGGGTGTGAGGGAGTCTGAGAGAAGGACCCCAAACCTCAGGGTCACTGCCAGCCTCCACTGATCTGGGGTGGGTGATTTAGAGATGGGTCAGCTGCTTCCTGGTCCTCTGTGAGCTGGGTAGGTCCAGAGATTGTGGCCACTTTAGTTCAAGGCTTTTCCTCTGGCAAAAGATGGAGGAGGGAAAGGGTGGGGATGGAAGAGAAGCCACATTGGTTTTCGGGATCAGAAATGGAATTTTCCATCACCCGGGAACTTGCTGTAGCCAAACTGGCCTTCTCTGGACTGGACTGGGAGTCCTGAGTCCTGGGTTTACTTTGCAGCCTCACTGCCCTGGGACTCCACTGAGTATGTGTAAAATGGGGATAACAGTGCCTGCCTTCCCCTCCCCTTATTGGGAGAGATTGTACTGGGACAACAAAAGGCCTTGTAAACTGTAGAGTGCTGTGCACAAGTGCAAGGGGGTGACTGCTGCAGTGTGTCAGAGTTCAAGAGGAACATTGTGATTGCTCTGCCAAGCTCTATTCATTCAAGAGGCCTTTACTGAGCACGTGCTGTGTCCCAGGCATAGTCCCTGCCGCACTCAGGGATCTCCCAGCCCAATGAGACCCACAGAACCATAAACGGTTGAGTTCAGTGTCTCCCGATGAGCTTTGAGAACCCCAAGGTGAGGGGGACTAAAATCACCTTGGGTGGGCCCAGGAAGCCTTGCTGGGGGACCCAAGAGCTGGATGGTGCTGGATGAGCACTCCCAGGAAGAGGGAAGGTGCTCTGAGCAGAGGAAGCTCGTGTTCAAAGGCATCAAGGCAAGACCTACCTGGCTCACTCACTCACAGAAGCTGTGAGTGACTGGACAGGGAACTGCATGGGATGGTGTGGTGAAGGGGGGACACATGGGTAGGGCCCACGGTGGTTGAGGCCTTGCTGGCATGATGGAGGCTTCCTGGCACATGCTAGCAGTCAGTGATGGCTTCCAGAGGTCAGTGGCTGTGAAAGGAGGCTTTGAAGGGAAAGGCAAAGGCTGGGGGAGAGATGACGAGAGTTGCCCCCAGCAACCTTCCATCCATCACCATCACCATCACCATCACCTCAGCCTGGGCTTGACTCTGCCTGGAGCTGAACTTGCTCCTGCCCACCCCAAAGCTTTAACAACGCAAACAGCTCCCAGCACCTCCCGCCCCTCATTCTGTCCCGAGGCTCTGCAGCTCTAACGAGTCACAAGCTGCCTTGATGTTTTACACCTGTCCTGTGCCCTGGTTCATCTGGCAGTGTTTTCTCCACTGGACTGGAAAATCCCCAGGACAGGGGTGATACCTCCTCTATCAGACTGGGAGCTTCCTAAAACAGAGGTTGTTTCTCCCCCATGAGATTGGGAGGTCTCTCAGGTAGGAGCTGCAATTCTCCTTTGCTCAGTATGGACCGCCCCACATCCGTAATTAGAGACAGGATCCAGGAACCCAGAGAGAGCGTCTCTCCCTGTATCCTTCTCTTTTGGGACAATCTCCAGACCAGCATTCCCTGGGACCATCCATTCCTTAGCTGTTTGAGAGTGCGAGGGCAGGAGCCCAGGCTGGCCATGAGGCTGCTCCCCCACTGCGCACCCTGAATCTGGCTGCCGTTTAATGAATGCATTCCCATGTTCACTCCCCCACATCCCTCTCCCCGAACCAGCTGCCCAGGCTTCACCAAGGTACCAGCTTTTGGTGCACAGAAGACTCAGCCCCAACCAGCAGGGCCTCTGTGGCCAATTCCACCTAATCCTGTTGATTAACTCTGAGGCTAAACAGTTTCCAGGGGTGGGGAGTGGGAAGGGCACCCCAAGAAAGTGGGGGTGCAGGAAGCTGAAGTGAGGTTGATGTGGTGGTAATGGGGCTCTTTGTGTCCCTTCTCACGCTGCTTTGGCCCTGTACTCCCCACCCTGTTTCCTTTTCTGTCATCACCACCGTCATTGTCCTCATCATCAACAATAGTAATAGCCTTCATGGGTCCTTGAAGTTGCAAATTACTCCCATCATCTATATTTTATTTTATTTCATTATTATTTTTTATTTTTATTTTTTGAGACAGAGTCTTGCTCTGTTGCCCTGGATGAAGTGCAGTGGCGTGATCTCAGCTCACTGCAACCTCCACCTCCCAGATTAAAGTGATTCTCCTACCTCAGCCTCTCAAGTAACTGGGATTACAGGCACGCACCATCATGCCCGGCTAATTTTCATCTTTTTAGCAGAGACGGGGTTTCACTATGTTGCCCAGGACGGTCTTGAACTCCTGACCTCAGGTGGTCCACCTGCCTCGGTCTCCCAAAGTGTTGGGATTGCATGCGTGAGCCACCACACCAGGCCCCATCATCTTTATTTCACTCCATTGTCAAAGCCATCTAGGGAGGCATACAAGGATGTATTGTTATCTTCATTTTTATAGCTGAGGAAACCAAGGTCCTGAGAAGGGGAGCGACTTGTCCAAGACCACACAGCTAGGGAAAGACAGCCCACAAGCCAGGTCTCAGGCTGCCGACACCAGGACTCCTGATCAGGCCAGGGCTGTCCCAGAGGGCCCTCAAACTCCCTCCCAATCTGTCCCTTCCCGCCAATTCCTCTCCAGGGCTTACTGGTTGTGTGTCCTCCATCCAAGTGACTGAACCTCTCTGAGCCTCGGTATACCTGTTTGTAAAAGAGTCAATAGTCCCAGCTTCACAGACCTATGAAGGCTGGCACAGAAGTTTCTAAAATGGGGGTCTCTTCCCCTGAACTTGGCCAAGGCGGGTGGTGGAAGCTCTTTTTCAGGGGTTGAAGTCACAAACAAAGTGCAATTCTGTTCTCTTGAGATCTCTCTGGATCTCAGTGGACAGCGAGACAGAGCTCTGCCCTCCCCACTCAGTGTCCAGAGGGTTGTTATGGCAACCTCCAACATCCGAGAGGATCATGCCAGATCCTCTTGGACAAGAGAGACCTGTGGGCCCTGCTTGACCTTCCCCAGTCTGGGCTTTGGTCTGGGCATCTCTCTGGATCCACAGAGTTCCCCAAATCCCTGCAGAATAAGGAGTGGGAAGGACAAGGAGACAGGAAGGAATTAGACCTAGAACTCCATGGTGAGTCTAGAAAGCTGTAGGTGACTTGCAGGACTGAGGGATCAGCTGACGCATGAGAGGGCACTGAGGCCAGGGCTCGGCAGAAGCACCTTGAATTTTATCTATCAGTGGCGTAAAGCAAATGTTGGTCCTTTACTAACTGCAGTCATGATTTTGGTCACAACTCTATATCTTGTCCTATAATTTCCTCAATATTTTACTATATCTAAAAGCACCTTTAAAAACCGAATTCAAGGATACTAATGCTCTTATAAATGGAAAATGAGTATCATTTCCTATAAATAGATGGGAACCATAAAAACCATAAATAGCATAAAAACAAGCAACGTTGTTAAATTCTACCTAGAGACTTGCACATGGGAAGCTGTGAGCTCGGGGCCTGCCCTCTCTTTGTTAAGAAGAGAGAAAAACTGTGTTAATGACTGTCTCAGACTGTGCTGGCCTCAGTGGGGCCACCAGCCACGCATGACTATGTGAATTTGAATTAAAATTAAATACAGTGAAAGATGAAGTTCTTCAGTTGCAGTAGGGAAGTTTCAGATGCTCAAAATCCCATGTAGCTAGTACTGCCACATTGAACACTGCGAATCTACAACGTTTCCATCATCGCAGAAACTCTTATTGGATAGCACTGCTCTAGAACTGAATGGAGACTCAGTCAGATTAGTATTTCCAGGCCAGGCGCGGTGGCTCACACCTGTAATCCCAGCAATTTGGGAGGCCGAGGCTGGCGGATCACCTGAGGTCAGGAGTTCAAGACCAAAGTTGGAGACCAGCCTGGCCAACATGGCGAAACCCCGTCTCTGCTAAAAATACAAAAATTAGTCAGCCGTGGTGGCATGTGCCTGTAGTCCCAGCTACTCGGGAGGGTGAGGCACAAGAATCATTTGAACCTAGGAGGCGGAGGTTGCAGTGAGCAGAGATGGCACCACTGCACTCCAGCCTGGGCAACAGAGCAAAACTCCATCTCAAAAATAAAAAATAAAAAAGACTAGGATTTCCCCCAGGACAAGCCTGTGCCTCCTCCATCAGACTGGGGCTTTCCGAGGGTAGGGCCTGTGTCTGCCCTCTGACCTTTGTAAGGTCAGACCTCACAGCTCTGAGGACAGGCTCTACCCAGAGATTGCACTCCCTACAACTCTGGTCCCCATCCCACTCAGCTCCTCTCTGAGCTCAAGTGTCCTCACTGGAGAACTGAATCTGGTGTCCCATTCCCCATCCATGGGCTGGCCTCCCTGCCTGCCCAACAAATGCCTGCTTCCTTCTTCTGAAGCCCCAAGGGCTGGCTTTCTCAGTCGCTGTCAGAACACTGAGGTTATGCAGTGCATTTCAGGAATTGAATCCTTGGCATTAGTTGTATTTGGCTCTGAGCCCCAGACATGATGGGGAAGGGCCCCCAGAATGGCAGCTGTGCCCACCATGGTCTCCCTACAGCGACTGGGGGGCTGGGTAGCTGGCAGCCCCGGCAGGAAAGGCAAGGGCAGAGGAGGGTGTTAGATCTGACCCCAGGTCTCTGTCCTTGGGGATGAGGCAGGCCATGATGAAGGCAGGACTCCCTTGCAATCCGTTCCTTCGCTGTGTGGCACGGCGTCATAGTCAGAGACCACCTGGCACTGGCCAACAAAAAGCAAGGATAACTTCCCAACGGACAAGATAGCAGGATGGAAGCAAGTGGGCCCAGGGCAGAGAGGCATTGCCAAGACGGATGACCCTCCAGGCGCACGACCTCCCACACCCCCGGGCCACACCCACCAGCTTCCTGGCTATGAATGTGGCCCCATGATTAAATTACCCAGCATGCCTTTTGACATGCCAGGCCTTTGCATGTGCTCTCCCCTCTGCCTGCAGTGCCTTTCCCTTCACCTCCACTTAACATCTAAGGCTGTACTAGTTTCTCTTTTTGTTTTTGTTGCGGGGAGGAGGGGGTTGTCCCTTGGGGGAGGAGTCTAGGCCTATTCATGTAATTAACACTTGAAGGGATTGGGAGGAAGGGATCTTTGTATTGGTGAAAGGGTTCAGGGCGGGGAGCAGTGTTTGAGTGCACCTCACATTACTTTTCTGGGACTCAGTTTCTCCCATCTCTGATGCAAGCACGAGGTCTCCCAGGCTCTTCTAGCTTGACTCAGGCTGAGTGCTCCAAGCCCAGGGCTCAGGTCCTACCTTGCCCACTACATACCTAGCCTCTTCAGGTGCATAGCAAATACTCAATAAATGCTTTGGGGGAGGGAATGAATGAGTCAATGACAAAATATAAAAGTGCTTCCAGGAATACCAGAGATGGAGAAGGAGAGGAAAGGGGAGAAAGAAATGAAGGCAAAAGAGAAAAAGGAGGAAGAGGAGTGGGGAGGAAGGAAGGTAGCCTCTGAGTGTCTGCTCTCTTTTCCATCTTCCTTTCTGCTTCCTCTTCTCCACGCTCCCTGCGGCTCCCCAGGGGCTGCTGAGGGGCAGCTTCAGAATCCTAGCTGGGAGATGCCCTGCTAGCATCCCCTCTGCTAGGTCAGAGATGGGCAGGAGCCACAGGATTGATGGGGACAGGGAGTTGGTTCCTGGGTATCTCAGTCCCAACAGCTAAGGAGGCTGAGCTGGGGCTTCCTGCAGCCTCCCTAACTTGGGCCCAGGGCTGAAGCAGATTCCTGGCCTGATAACTCCAACCAGGCCTGGGAAGTGAGCTGGCTCCAACCTTCTGGGCTCTCCAGGCCTGGGAAGCAAAAAGACCCACCCCCAGTCTCCATGGTGGAAATTAGTGGTGATGATGGGATGAGGTCCATGGCCTTGACCTAGGTCATTCAGGTGAGGTCTCCTCTAGCCTAGGGGGATCACTCACACAACCCTGGGACATCCCAGAGAGAGCTTGTCAGTGGAAGTCACCTAATCCAAACCCTTCATGTCACAAATGGGGAAAGTGAGGCCTGAGGAGGGGAGGTGGCCTTCCCAGGGTCACTGGCATTTAGGAGCAGAGTCAGGCCTGGAATCTAAGCTTCTTGATGGGCAGCTCTGGACGCATGCACTTTTTCTCTTTTTGAGACAGGGTCTTGCTCTGTTGCCCAGGATGAAGTATGGTGGTGTGATTGGCTTACTGTAACCTGGAACTCATGGGCTTCAGTGATTCTCCCACCTCAGCCTCTTGAGTATCTGGGACTACAGGCATGCACGTCCACACCAAGCTAATTTTCTTACTTTTTTTCTGGAGGTGGGGTCTTGCTATGTTGTCCAGGCTGGTCTTGAACTCCTGGGCTCAAGACCTGGGCTCAAATAATCCTCCTGCCTCAGCCTCCTGGGCTCTAGCAATCCTCCTACCTCAGCCTCCCAACATGCTGGGATTACAGGCATGAGCCACCATACCTGGATGCCTTTTTCTTAAAGTCAGGATTATTGAGGTACAGTTAATATACAGTAAAAGTCTGCCCTTTTAACTGAGAATATAGCTCTATGGATTTTGTCAAACATATCTCAGCATGAAACCATCCCTTGAGTCTTATGTCATGGACATCCTTGCATGTCAGTGGAAATAAACAAAATGCCCAACCAGAAGGGACTGTTTTGTTGTTGTTGTTGTTGTTGTTTGTTTGTTTGTTTGTTTTTCCCTAAAGGGAAAGATTTTGCAAGAAAGTATTTAAGCAATACTCTAGGGTTGGGCATGGAGGTTGCGTCCCATCCTTCACATTGATAAACAATGCTAGGGTGAATATCCTTCTATCTTGTGCTTGGGAGGAGTCTGATCCTCAGTGCAGTGATGGCTCCTAGGTGGGCACGAGTGTGCCTGGTGCTCTCCTCCCAGACCCGAGCACCCTTCCATCTCTCTAAGCCCCTGCCCTCTCCCTCCCTCTCCTCCTGCTGCAGGGAACCGGCTGGATGAGGGCTCGGATGTGGAGTCGGAACCTGACCTCCCACTGAAGCGCAAGCAGCGCCGCAGTCGGACCACATTCACGGCCGAGCAGCTGGAGGAGCTGGAGAAGGCCTTTGAGAGGACCCACTACCCGGACATCTACACCCGCGAGGAGCTGGCGCAGAGGACCAAGCTGACCGAGGCGCGTGTGCAGGTGAGGAGGCACCTGCGGTGTTGGTGCTGCAGGTATACTCCAGAGATTCAGAAGTTTGGGGTGGCCAAGGTCAGTGGGTTTAATGGGACCTCTCGGGGGGTTTACAACAGGTTCAGGGGGTTGGGTAGACAGGTAATGCCACCAGGGCAGAGTTAGTAGGCAGCAAATGTTGATTGACTGAGAGTTGGACAGCCCAAAGAGGAGGGAAGAATGGAGGAAGAGATAGAGGGAAGGGGGGAAGAAAAGGAAGAAGGAGGAAGAGAAAGAAGGATGAAAGAAGGAATGAAAGAAGGGAGGGAAGCCAGGTGTGGTGGCTCACACCTGTAATCCCAGCACTTTGGGAGGCTGAGGTGGGCGGATCACTTGAGGTCAGGAGTTCAAGACCTGCCTGGCCAACATGGCGAAACCCCATCTCTACTAAAAATACAAAAATCAGCTGGGCGTGGTGATGGGCACCTGTAATCCCAGCTACTCAGGAGGCTGAGGCAGGGGAGTCACTTGAACCTCGGAGGCGGAGGTTGCAGTGAGCCAATATCACACCACTGTACTCCAGCTTGGGTGACAGAGCAAGACTCTGTCTCACAAAAAGAAAGAAAGAAGGAAGGGAGGGAGGGCATTAGTTCAGCCAGAAGAAGGGGTTTGGGGAGTATAAAAATCTCCAAATCTCTGATGAGCAGAGGAAGTGATCAGGAGGAAGATTTCCAAACAAGCCTAGCTTCCTCTGATGGGTGATGAGTGTCCCGTTACCGGAAGCATGCAAGTAGGCTGGGCAGGCCAGTTCCTGGCAGGTTAGATGCATCAGGGCAGGATGGGCAGCCCCTGAAGACCCTGAACATCCCCTCCATGGCCTCAGTGTGTGGGAAGGAAGAGGGGAGAAGAACAAGAGCCTCCCGACAGCTCGAGGACTGTCCTGCCTGCTCTCTGTCGGTGGGTTGAGGGGCAAAGGCCTGCTGCAGAGGGCCTGGGGTCATTGCCTCACCTCCCCAGGCCAAACTCTCAGATTCCAGGAGGCCTACAGTTGTTCTCCAAGTGCAGGAGCCTCTCTGGGGGCCTGGCTGGAGAGGGCTGAGGCTAGAGGATTGCGGATGGAGGAGGAAGAGCCGGGACAAGTCGTGATGAACGGCTCCTGTGGGAATCCATTCCCCAGCTGTCTCCTCCATGGACGGGGAGGCATTGAGAGAGGGGAAAGATCCCCATTACCAGAATCTAAGCAGTGCTCAGGGAGTCAGAGCAGCCTGCAGAGGCGCCACCCCAAACTGCTGACGGCGGGCATTTCCACCCAAGAGGAGCCAGCCTTTGGCCGGCACCCACTTAGCCAGTGGCGTTGCTGGGGCTGCTTCTCAAACGTGACCTAGTGGAAGCTCGGACCACCTTGTCAGGTCAGCATGGTCACCCCCTGCAAGTCACGGGTGCAGAAACTGGAAGTTCAGAGAAGCAACATGCCCAGGGGCACAAGCTGGATGGGGGCTGAGCCAGGCCCAGCTGCTGGCAAAACCCACGTCATTTCCATCCAGGGAAAGGAACAAGCTGAGTCACAAGCTGAAATTTGAAAGCAACTGGGACAATCCTAGAAGCAAGGGACCTTTCAGCACTCCAGGACCCAGCGGACACCCCCGCACCCCCCTGTTCCCACTCCCAGATTAGGGGCCCTTCGCTTCCTTTGAGGGAGACCCCAAGGGGAAGGAGGCAGAAGGCAGCAGCCAGCTCATCTCATTCCCTCCCCTCCTGACCGAGGTGATATCCGAGCTGGCTCCAGGCCTCCCTCCCGCTCTGATCCTCCTGCAGCTGTTCTCCTGGGCACATTCCTGGGCGCTTTCTCGTTCCCATGTCTGGCGGCCACGGCGGCTTCCCACCACCTTGAAGCCTGACTGCTCCTTGTAAAATTTCCTGGCTGTCAGAGCAGTGCTTTTATTGGCCCAGGGGACTCAGAAACAGGTGTCACTCAAGGTCCATGGAGGGAGGGGGTCTGGGAATGGAGAGGCAGCCAGAGCCCAGGCAAAGCCATCCTGAGGGGGTGGGGCCTACCTCCTGC
Source organism: Chlorocebus sabaeus (assembly GCF_047675955.1). NCBI lineage: Eukaryota > Metazoa > Chordata > Mammalia > Primates > Cercopithecidae > Chlorocebus > Chlorocebus sabaeus. The sequence continues at coordinate 118,342,851 of NC_132923.1, read as the reverse complement.
TTGTTGACTTCCTGTCATACTCTATGCTTCCCCAGTGCAGGGAGCTCCCTCTGGGTCAGGGCAGGGACTCCTCATTAGACCAGAATCTCTCCCAGGGCAGGGCTGGATCTCCCCACTTGGCCTGAGAGCTTTCTCAGAGAAGGAACAAAAAATGTTGAGTTTTTAAAGAATAAACGGCCAGGCATAGTGGCTCACGCCTGTAATCCCAGCCCTTTGGGAGGCTGAGGCAGGTGGATCACCTGAGGTCAGGAGTTTGAGACCAGCCTGACCAACATGGAGAAACCCCATCTTTACTAAAAATACAAAATTAGCCCAGTGTGGTGGCACATGCCTGTAATCCCAGCTACTCGGGAGACTGAGGCAGGAGAATTGCTTGAACCCGGGAGGCAGAGGTTGCAGTGAGCCAAGATCATGCCATTGCACTCCAGCCTGGGCAACAAGAGCAAAACTCTGTCTCAAAAAATAAAAAATAAAATAATAATAATAATAATTAAATAAAATAAAATAAACGTTTAGCCAGGAGAAGAGGAGACTTGAAGGACATAGCTGCTCTGAGAGTCCCCAAAGGGTAAGCCCAGGGCCAGGGTCAAGAGAGGAGCATCTAAAGTCGAATAAGGTCTGCAGGAAAGAGCTCAAGACTGAGGGCTCAGGGTTCCTGCCTTTGGTCAGCTGTGCCACCTTCACCAGGTCAATTTCCTTTCCTGAGACTTCGTTTCCTATCTGCTAATAAGGGGATGGAACTCAACAATCACTAAGACCCTTGCATTTCTAGGATCGTTACTTATTGACAATCAGGGATGCTTTGTGAGGTGATGAGATTCCCATTACCAGAAGTGTTCAAACAAAAACGCAATGTCCGGTCAATCAGGGACCCTGAGGTCTTTGAGTTATGACCTCAAAGTCCCCTGAGTACTGCTTAGATTGTATGGCTTCATACATTTTAGGTCTTGGTCTTTGATTCTAAAGGTTTGTGGTTCTGGGATTTTGCAATCCTATAATATCTCATCTCAGCGGACCTGGGAGATGGGTGGGTTGGTGGATTGGCTCGGGGCGGGCTTGGAGCCGAATACCTAGATGTGGATTCCAGCTCCATCTCTTACCCTCTCCACACTCCACCCATCTCTCACCTGCAAGATGATGATAATAATGTCTGCCGTGCTCTGAGGATTAAATGATTACATGTTAAAAAAAAAAAAAAAAAAGAGGAAGTACTTGCACACAGAAGTGGCATAAATGGGAGTTGTTCTTACTAAAACGCTGCCTGTTCTTGGCAGCTCCAACACTAGCCACCTTTGCAGCTCCAGGTACATTCACCCAGCAGTCATTTATGGAGTCTTTGCTGTATGCCAGGCACGGTTCTAGGCATTGGGGATTCACTGGGCAGAAAGCTCTGCCGACTTGAAGCTGGCATTCTCATAAACACATGCGCAGGTAAACATGATGTCAGGCGGGGGTCTGGTCACCAAAGAGTGGCCTGTTTTCCTCTCTGGCTCCCTCAAGCCCTGCTTCACTGCGGGGGCCGGGAGCCTCTGCTTGAAGCCTGCTGGATGTTACCAGTGCCTGTAACACGTCTGCCTCAGCCAGGAGAAGGCCAGAGCCACGTGAAGGGCAGCCAAGGGGGTATCAGGCAGGAGAACCCATGCCTGGAGACCCATCACTCCTTTCTCTGGAGTGACGCATATATCTTCCTTAGAGGTGAACAGATCCATTTTTTCCAGGGTGCCACAACCCTGAGCCTGTGAATTTCTTCTAGAAACAGAGGCTGTAGGGCTGATAGGTCCCAAGATCACACCCCATGGCCTTTCCCACGACTGCCTGTGATGACTTCCCCATCCTTCAGATGATCAGCACCAGGAAACGAAGGCTGTGTGCAGCACCTCTTTACTTTATGGTCCTTGGAACCCTGCTCTTTGCTTGGGGTTGGGGTGGGATGTTCTTAACAGAAATCCCATCGTGGAGGCACTACAGGAATTTCACTAATTAACAACTTATACTGAATCTCTTAATAACACTAGGTAGCATTCATGGTGCATTTCTTTTTTTTTTTTCCTTTTTTTTTTATTTTTTTTTTTATTTTGAGACAGAGTTTCACTCTGTCACCCAGGCTGGAGTGCAATGGCACAGTCTCGGCTCACTGCAACCTCCGCCTCCCAGTTTCAAACAATTCTCCTGCCTCAGCCTCCCAAGTAGCTGGGATTACAGGTGCCCGCCACCACTCCTGGCTAATTTTTTTGTATTTTTAATAGAGACAGGGTTTTGCCATGTTGGCCAGGCTGGTCTTGAACTCCTGACCTCAGGTGATCCGCCTGCCTCAGCCTCCCAAAGTGCTGGGCTTACAGGCGTGAGCCACTGCACCTGGCCTTCATGGTGCATTTCTTATGTGCCAGGCATGATGGCTCACCAGCCTACGTATGTTATCTTTATTAATTCTCACCATGACCCTGCGGGGTATGTGTGATTCTTCCCTCCATTTTGCAGGTGAGAAAGCTGAGATTTAGCTAAGGAAAGTAACTTCCTGAAGCACAGTTATACATATACACAGTGAGTACTATTCAGTCATAAAAAAGAATGAGATCCTGTCCTTTTCAACAACATGGATGGAACTGGAGGTCATTATGTTCAGTGAAATAAGTCAGGCACAGAAAGACAAACTTCACATGTTCTCATTTATTTGTGAGAGCTAAAAATTAAGGCAATTGAACTTATGGAGATAGAGAGTAGAAGGATGGTTACCAGAGGCTGGGGCAGGTAGTGGGAGGAAGGGGGAGAAGTGAGGATAGTTAATGGGTTCAAAAAAGGAATAAGGATGAAGAAAATGTATTTGTATTTGATAACACAATAGGGTGACTATAATCAATAATAATTTCATTATACCTTTAAAAATAACGAGTATAATCGGACCGTTTGTAACACAAAGGGTAAATGCTTAAGGTGATGGATACCCCATTTACCCCTGATGTGATTATTATATGTTATATGCCTATATCAAAGAACCCCTCTGTCCTATAAATATGCATGCCTACTATGTAGCCACAAAAACTAAAAGTTAAAAAAAGGATACAGTTCAAAGTGACTGTACTGGACCCAAGTCTATCTGCTCAGGTTCGTTTCCTCTGTGCTACATAAAGAGAAGGACCAGATGGAGTATTAGACTCAGTACCCAGATGGCATCCACTCTACCCTACTCCCAGTGCAGGGTATTGAGAGAAGGATCAGAAATGAAGAATAAAACCCAGCCCCTGCTTTCAAAGAACTCAGTCGTGAGCAGAGATTCTGGGTAGGGTGCTGGGGTTGTCACTGTCCCTCTTAGAGCATTTGTTTCCCCCTCTGTAAATGGGCAGCTCACACGAGACGCTGGCGGAGATCCTTCCAGCTCAGCCATCCCAGAGGGTCTCCAGCAGAATGATACTTACCTGTGGCTGACGCTGTTCTAAGCATGTTGCCTGTGCTAACTCATTTGAGGTCCAGAACCACCTAGGAGGTGGCTGTTATTAGCCCCATTTTGTGAAGAAACTGAGGCACAGAGGGATAACAAAAATTTTCCCATCTTAGGAGTTAGAGGCAGAAGTCCATCCCAGGCAGTTGACTCCAGAATCCCTGCTCTCAACCATCCTGTTACACTTGGTGAGAAGGGAGTTGCCTACTGGGAGGGATGTGTATCTAGGGACATAGGACAATGAAGGAAGACGAGATGACAGAATTGGCAACAAAGGCATGCCCTCTCCTCCAGGAAGTCCTCCTGGATTCTGAGAGGCAAAGTTGGAAGCCCCTCCTCTGAGCTCCTTATCCAACCTTGCATGTCACCCCATCTGAGTTTACTGCACTGAAAAGCAGCTGCTCTTTGACTCGTGCCCAGGCAAAGGGCAGCTTGATGGACAGCTGGGTCCTGTCCATCTCTCTAGCCTGTCTTGCTTGGCACAGACAGGACTCCCAGTAAAAGTTTGAGATGGGAAGATGGGAAGTAAAGAAGGAAGGGAAGAGTAGGAAAAGAAAGGGAAGGGATGAGAAGGGAAGGGAAGGAGGAAGAATGCATCCATCCAACTTTATTCAGCGTTCTTTTTTTGAGGAAAAGACGAGCGGCACCTAAGGACCAGCTGCTACATAACAAACTAGAGTGGCGCATCCCAAACGCCCGTCATTATCCCACCCACCCAAGATGTTCGCCACGTTCACATATTATCTATATTGTTATTTACTTTTCAACGAAATCAATGTGTTTTAAAATAAAAATGCACAACACTCCCGTGAAGGGAAGACGATTGTTAAAACACACACATACACACACACACACACACAAAACACACAAAGGAAAACAAAACAATATGATTAAAGCCTTTCAGGAAAATGTCACCTGCAAATGCCTGCTCTCCCTGTGTTCAGAAGGGACATTAGCACAGGTTAGAAAGGCGCTGAGGATGCATTAGCACCAAACTGAGACCCCTCTTCCCCCCTTCTCCATGCCCAGGAGGCCTGGGACAGAAGTGGAAGGAATAACTTTCCCATCCTCATGTCCAGGTTATTGAATTCTGTTTCTCCAACAGGGAGCCGTGGCAGGAGGCCCACTCTTTGGGAAACACTGAATTAGTACAAAGACCTCCCCACACCCTTCCCGCAGAGCCTGGGAGCTCAGAGGCAAGGCCCATTCCTTGCAGGGTTCCCTCTCCGGCATCCCTCCCACTCCAGGATGCCCTGGGGAAGCCCTCAGCACCCTGCAGAAGTGGGGAGAAGCCAGGGCTTTGAATCCTTTGGGAGCCAGTCGTTTTCCCTTCAGGCTTGGCTGCCTCCTCTCCTTTCTCTGTGAAATCTAAACAGGTCAGAGCTGGCAGTTCTTGTTGATCCAGCCTGCCAAGCTGAACGCTGCTTTTCCCACCTGGGAGGGATGACTCTAGGGGCACATAAGTGCCCTCCACCCAGCTGCACTCCGCTCCCCCATCTCGGTAGAGATGGTACAGAGATTTGGGGGTCTTAGGTGATCAGGTGCCAGGGGAGGTTGCGGCCTTCACTCCCCATCAGGATGGGACACAACCAAGCCTGTGGCCCCAGCCCCAGCAAAGACACCCCAGAGCCAATCCTGCCTCCCCTTGTTCATTCATTCATTCATTCATTCATCATTCACTCCTTCATTCATTCGGCAAATATTCCTTGAACACTTACTGAGCTCCAGGCATTGGGCAAGGAATGCATGGCCTCTGCCCCATGGAGCTTGGGCCAAAGGGGGACATTAGGAGCAGCACAGCCAAGAAACAGGCACACAGAATCATTGCTCCTGTGGGGAAGCACACAGGCAGGAGGCCCCCTGAGAGAAGGCAGAGAACCTACCTGAACCCACCTTAGATGTGGCAATTAAGGAGTTGGAGTAGGAAGAAGCATTTCAGCTGAGCTCTGAAGGCCAAAGAGCCAGCTGCAGGAAAAGTGTCCAGGTGAGAGGGAACAGCATGTGCAAGACTCAGGGTGGAAAAGAACCCCCTCACAGCAGCCCCAGTGTGCACCCTCATTCTCCTTTCTCTGACCTGTCCCAGGAAACTTGCAAATCCAGATAACTGAGCTCTAGAAAGCCAGACTGATTCTAAGTTTGAATCGCAGCTCCAACACAGATCAGCTAGGTGGACCTGGGCAAGCAACTTGACCTCTGTGAGCCTTGGTTTCCCCCTCTGTAAAATGGGGATAGGAGAATACATCTCATGGGTCTATGTATGGATTGACACGTGAAACGCCAGCACAGGAAAGGGAGACAAAGATGTTAGGTTATTATCCCACTAATGTTTGATAAATCCGTGTGTATGTGTGTGTGTGTGTTTCCCATTTCAAGGAGGCCCAGGGTATGTAAGCAAAGTAGGGCCTCAGTCTCCAGACAAAGAACCTGGCTTGCACATCTGGGTCTGAAGTGCAGGTCTCATTCAGGTGGGTTGCAGATGTGTGGCTTCCTCCTGGGGGGCTTCCTGGAGGAGGTGGTCAAGCAGGGCACCAGCATCCCTCCAGGAAGGAGCAGCTGTAGAGGAAAGAGTACTGGCCTGAGAGCCACACAGGACTGGCTGGGCCACTGACTCAACCTGGCCCATGGACAAGTCACCCACTTTCTCTGGGTCTCAGTTTCCTCATCTTTAAAATGGGGATACTCTAGAATCCCCTCACTGGTGGTTGTGAGGGCAGAATGGGGTCATATCTAGGAAAACACTTTGCAAACCGTCCCACGCTGCACAACGCTGGAGATTTCCCTCCCTGCAGGAGGATGCTGGCTGGATCAGAGGGCGATGGCTCGGGCAACTGGGTCTAGATGTGTTGCAGCTCTCTGCCAGGAACCTGGCCGAGGGGTCTCCATTCTCTGCTCTCCATCCCCCAGGTCTGGTTCAGTAACCGCCGCGCCCGTTGGCGTAAGCAGGCAGGAGCCAACCAGCTGGCGGCATTCAACCACCTTCTGCCAGGAGGCTTCCCGCCCACTGGCATGCCCACGCTGCCCCCCTACCAGCTGCCGGACTCCACCTACCCCACCACCACCATCTCCCAAGGTGAGTATCCCAGCCCCATCCTGCCATCGCAGTGGTACCCCTTCCCTTCTTTCTTTACTTCCACTTACAAAGACTCTTTTTTAATGATCATTTCTTACTTTCATGTAAGCAAGCTATTAAGAGAAAAAAGATGCAATCCTGCCCTTGAAATTCTTGGCCCTAACACAGAGCAGCCAGGTGGGGTCCCCAAGGCAGCCCCTGTGCACCTGTTTAGAACTGAGCTTCTCAAATGGTACCATGGATCTCCCAGGGATGTTACTAAAATGCTGGTCTGGGTGGGGCTCGAGATTCTGCACTTCTAAAAATCCCCCTGGGGATGCCCAGGCTAGTGGGGCATGGACCAGGCTTTGAGCAGCGAGGATTTGGAGCACAGGACACTGGGCTGACCTGCTTTGGAAGGAAAGGGCCAGATTCTCCAGGGACTTTGGGACCATGCAGTCACACTCTTTGAGTTTTTAAAATGAGAGAGTGACATGAGTACATGTGTGTGTGAGTGTGTGCATGAGTGTGTGTGTGTGTGAGTGCATGTGTGCATGAGTGTGTGCGTGTGGGGTGTGCATGTGAGTGCATATGAGTGTGTACATGTGACTGCGTGCATGAGTGTGTGCGTGTGCATGCCTGAGTGTGTGCATGAGTGTGTGCGTGTGAGGGTGTGCATGAGTGTGTGCGTGTGCATGCATGAGTGTGTGCGTGTGAGGGTGCACATGAGTGTGTGCGTGTGCATGCATGAGTGTGTGCATGAGTGTGTGCGTGTGAGTGCATGCATGTGTGTGCATGTGCGTAGCTGAGTGTGTGCATGAGTGCGTGCGTGTGAGTGCATGCATGAGTGTGTGCGTGTGTGCATACATGAGTGTTGGTGCGTGTACACGAGTGTGTGCATGTGAGAGTATGTGCATGAGTGCATGAGTGTGTGCACATACGTGTGTACTTGTTGGGAGGATGTTGGAATCATGTTGGAATCATTTTGTTTTTAGATTATGTTGGTCTCCAACCTATTACAAAAAAAACAATTTACAAAGGGGCTTATATAATTCGCTGGGACCTTATTTTCTTGCCTCTCTCTCAAAAGATCCGTTTTCAAAGATGGAATAAAGGTCAGGGTCTCCTTTGAGGACCGGAGAAAGCTCCCTCCGAGGGATTCCCCCCACTCTGGGGTGAACAGCCCTAGGCCTGGCTGGGCTGAGCCGGGTCAGAACCCTGAGGTCTGCCTGGGAAGGAGGCCTCACTTGGGCCCAGTTCTCCCAGTGGCTTGAAGTATAAGATTCCCTTCTAGGCTTGAAAAGGAGTAGACAGAGGGAAGAAGGTGAGTGGGTGGGAGAGGCTAAGGTATCAGAGGGGCCTTGGGAGAGGAAAGGAAAGGCTGGTCCCAGGAGAGAAGGTGAACCTTGTAGGGGAAGAAAGGTTCCCTCCCCCGAAACTCACCGGACCTTGCTCATTCTGTCACCCCCCATGCCCTGTCCCAGCACACACTAGGAATACCACTATTTGATATTGGCCTCATGGGCTGGGCGCAGTGGCTCAGAACTACAGTCTCCCAGCACTTTGGGAGGCCAAGGTGGGCAGATCTCTTGAGGCCAGGAGTTAGAGACCAGCCTGGCCAACATGTGAAACTCCGTCTCTACTAAAAATACAAAAAAAAAAAAAAAAAAAAAATTAGCTGGGCATAGTGGCATACATCTGTAATCCCAGCTACTCGGGAGGCTGAGGCAGGAGAATCGCTTGAACCCAGGAGGCAGAGGTTGCCGTGAGCCCAGATCACACCACTACACTCCAGCCTGGGTGACAAAGCAAGACTCCATCTCCAAAAAAAAAAAAAAAAATTAAATTTAAAAAAGATAGCTACCTCATAAAGCCTCCTTTTAAATGACTGGCAGGCTGGAGTTCTGGAGGCCAAGGAGAGAGTCAAAGAGCCCCTCCACCACCGCTGTGACTTGGTAAGATAAATTGAACCAGTGCTGAGGGTCCCAGTCCCAGCAAAGCTGCACAGAGGGGCCCAGAGAGAGCCGAATAATATCCTAGCAGCAAAGTACAGAGATGGCTCCGAATTTAGGCCATTCAAATCCTGGTCCCATCACTCACTAGCGTGGTCATCTTGTGTGAGTGTCCCAAGCCCACCAAGCCTTGGTTTCTTCATCTGTAAAATGGGATTTATAGTCTTGCTTCACACCCTTAGGCAGCATTTGTAATAGCACCTGGCAAGTGGTTGATGCTCACATAACAAAACAGACCGGGTAGATTAACAGAGTCCCCATCAAGGTTTGGCTTTCAGCCCAGTTGACATTTATTGAGTACCTATTGTGTGCCAAGCACCGAGCAACAGGGGCTGGTGTGCATCTATTTAGGGGTTGTCTGGAATGTCGGGTTGTTAGTCAAGACCTGGCCAGTGCCCAGTGCCCTGCCCAGGAGCTAGCTTGTCTCATCCCAGGTAGCATGAGAGGGTGGTCCCTTCCCTCCAAGGAATGGAGACTGGGAGGAGGAGGCTCAAGGCTTGCCTTCTGCTCTCGGAGGCCCAGGGTCCAGGATGAGGTCACTTGCTTAGGACCTCTCTTGGGTCTCTCTACAGATGGGGGCAGCACTGTGCACCGGCCCCAGCCCCTGCCACCGTCCACCATGCACCAGAGCGGGCTGGCTGCAGCGGCTGCAGCCGCCGACACTAGCTCTGCCTACGGAGCCCGCCACAGCTTCTCCAGCTACTCCGACAGCTTCATGAATCCGGCGGCGCCCTCCAACCACATGAACCCGGTCAGCAACGGCCTGTCTCCTCAGGTAGGTGGCCTCAGCCCAGCACCCAGGGTCCCACCGCCACTAAAAAGTCAGACATTTGCAGATAGCACGTGGGTGGAAGCCTTGCGCTCTTTCCTGTAGGAGGCTGACTGTTCTAGAATCAGGAATTCCTGGATTCTGCCCTGAGCTCTTGGCTTTTCACCAGGACTGACCAATTCCTGAAAGGCAGGACCATGTCCTATTGGTGGAGAGAATTGTGGATGGGGTTCTGGGCCGGTAACTTTACCCTGATTGGTCATTGGAATTCTGTTTGCTCCTGTGTGATTGGTTAAGTCACTCATTGCCTCGGGGTGCTGTTAGAAGTCACAGGACCTGCTCTGGATGAAGTCAGAGAGATAATGTGGGCGTTGATGGTGGTATTCGGTGAGTTTGGGGAACAGGACTTGATGATGCCAGAAGTCCCAATGAACTTGAGGAAGTGATGGGCTCATTTTTTTTGTAGCTTCAGCAGGCTCCCAAATATCCGTGGGGGAAGGGATGAAGTGTCCCCTGCCACATGTCTGCGGTGAGAATCCGCTGCACGTGATGCAAACTGATCTGAAGAGCCATAGTGTGGCCATAGTGTGGCTCTTCAGATCAGGGAAGGCTGTGGCGTGGGTCTAAATCCCAGCTCTACTGCTCAGGAGGGTCTGAGGCAAGTCAGCATCTGTGAGCCTCAGTTTAACCCCCATTAAACACAGCCTGTAACTACCCTCTCAACAAGGGGTGCTTGCCGCATTCAGTATGCTAACAGGTCAGAGCACCTAGCCTAGAGCCTGGCACGAAATCAGTGCCAAGTAAATGTTAGTTCTCTGGCCCTCCCAGTGCCAGGACAATGTGATTAATATGGGAAATCCATTACCTAGAAGGAAAATAAAAAGAAATTCAAAGAAGGCCAGCAAGCTACATCCTGCAGGCCATGTCCGTCCAGCTCGCTGTTTTTTGTAAATAAAGTTTTATTGGAATACAGCCATGTCCATTTATTTATGGTGGCTTTTGTGCCACCACAGCAGAACTGAGTAGTTTTAAAAGAGATCATATAAGGCCAAGGGTGGTGGCTCACACCTGTAATGCCAACACTTTGGGAAGCCGAGGCAGGTGGATCACCTGAGGTCAGGAGTTCAAGACCAGCTTGGCCAACATGGTGAAACTCCGTCTCTACAAAAATACAGAAATTAGCCAGGCATGATGGCAGGTGCCTGTGATTTTAGCTACTCGGAAGCTGAGGCAGGAGAATTGCTTGAACCCGGGAGGCAGAGGTTGCAGTGAGCCAAGATTGCACCATTGCACTCCAGTCTGGGTGACAGAGTGAGACTGTCTCTCAAATAAATAAATAAATAAATAAATAAATAAATAAATAAATAAAAAGAGAGCTCATGTGGCCCACAAAGTCTGAAATGTTTACTGTCAGGCCCTTACAGTAAATTTAAAAAAAAAAACAAAAAACCTTGGTCTGAAACATTCCCAAGATTGTTAATTTTCTGCTTGTCTGGATTCATTTCTGTTTGCCTCCATTAATTTGTGTAGTTGAGGGTTAATTGCATTTCAGCTCCATCGTTGATTTATGGGGAAACCCTTGAGTAAGTCCCTTCCCCTTTCTATGCCTCAATTTTCACATCCATGAAATGGAGATAATCCCAGTATTTGCCTCCCAAGGTTGCTGAGAATTGAATGAGATGATCTGTGGAAGGCACTCAGTTCAGGTCCGACACAGCGTGAGTGCCCAGTACCTGTAGGCAGCTGCCTGCAGAGCTCCTAATGGTGACGCATCAAGCCCTCTCAGGGTCCGCAGTATGAAGGGTGATGCCACTTACTTGGCTGACCTTGTCCTCACCAGACCACCCCACTCTCTTGCTGGGATCCCAGGTGAACTAAACCCTGCACGTGGAATACAGCCTGTCAACCAGAATGTCTTCCCTGGGGACCCCAGTTGGCCTCTTTGGGGTTCAAGGTCATGGCCTCCATCTCATTAGTGCTAACCTTCCAGAGCCCTTGAGTAAGTTCCAGAGCCCTTGAGATGAGTCACAACAGGATCCCTGAGCTGGCTGGGGAAGGACACTGCAGAGATCCAAGGTGTCCACACCCAAGAATGGGGTCCAGGCGCAGCTTGGTGGTACAAAACAAATTTGGAGGAGTGTCCTTAGAAAGCTGAAGAGGGTCTTGGGGGTTCTGTGCGTGGCTGTCTTGCTTTGGAGATAGAGGGCCCCGGTGCACATTGGCCTGGCCAGGGTTGAGAATCTGGGGCACCTGACTCTGTGACCACCGCTTTTCCCAGCCCTCCTTGTCTCACTGTGGGCTGAGGTTTATCCCCAACACAGGACTGTCACAAGACAAAAGAGAGACTTAGCAAATAAGGGGGCCCAGGCCTCCAGCGTGTGGGTCAGGGATGGGAAACTGACCCATTGGTGTGACCAGTGGATCAAGGGGGAGCCTCTCCCCCATGGCTACGAGGCTTCAGAGTTGGAAGAGGTGTTTTTCACCCTTTCCTGGAAGTTCCTAAGTTGGACCCCCAGCCCTCCACCCAGCCTAGAATTTCACTGAAGCTAAAGGCAAGAGACCCTCAGGAGGCCTCCAGCCCATTCCTCAGGGCCGGGAGACTGACATGATGAATTGAAGAAGCTCAGAGGCTCCCATCAAAGGTGTGATGACAGATGGAGGGTCTGACAGGGGCAGAGGGGACCAGGAGGTGAACAGCTGCTGGAGGAGGGCGGGTGCAGGGGCAGCAGGGCAGGCCGTGTGTGCTTCTGTGCATGGAAACTGCAGAGGTTAAGCTGGGAGCACTTCCTGAAGGATGGGTGCAGCGAGCGGGGCGGAGTTTCTGGGTCTTGTACAAAAGCTCCCGGGCTTGCTAGGCTCCGACTCCCACTGCCCTCCCGCCTCAGTCTGGGCAGGTGGACTTGACACCATCAGCACATCACTGTGGTCCTGGGGCCAGGAATCCTCTGTGCATAAGGATCTATAGGGAGACGCCCTGTAAGGACAGATCTGCCTCCCACATCCTCTCTTCCCAACAGGACTGGCTTCTCTATAGCTCACCTGGGCAGGAGGGACAGGATAGGCTTCCCCTCTGGGCTGTGGGGTTGGCACACTGTCCCTTCCTTTCCCCAGGACGGCAGGTCTCTGACACATTGCCCAGATATCTGTGGACCTCAAAACTGGAAGGATTTTTTTTCTTTTCTTTTCTCTCTCTATTTTTTTTTTTTTTTTTAAACAGAGTCTTACTCTGTTGCCCAGGCTGGAGTGCAGTGGCACGATATTGGCTCACTGCAACCTCCGCCTCCTGGGTTCAAGCAATTCTCCTGTCTTAGCCTCCTGAGTAGCTGGGATTACAGGTGCCCGCCACCACGTCTGACTAATTTTTGTATATTTAGTAGAGACGGGGTTTTGCCATGTTGACCAGGCTGGTCTTGAACTCCTGAACTCAGGTGATCCGCCCACCTTGGCCTCCCAAAGTGCTGGTATTACAGGCGTGAGCCACTGCACCCGGCCGGAATTTTTGTTCTTACAGAAGCCAAAGGGGCTTACACAGGAGGATGAAGCTGTGGCTCTACCGAGCACCTGGGGGGGAGACTCGGGATAAGCTAGCTGTGCATCACGCTGGCCAGCTTGCTACTACTGTGAAGAAGATGTGCCTCGTCCAGTGGCTTGACCCAAGTCCCTTGTCTCAAACCCAGCCTGGGAAGTGGGGACCACGGAACATCAGGGACTCCATGCAGAATCTCAAGGAAAGGCCATTTACTCATCTCATCTCTGCACATGCCCCCTGGCTTGGAAGGGGGTCACTAACATAATGAATATTTATAGAGTACCTACTATGTGCCAGGCACTGTTCTAGGCACTTGGGATAAATCAGTGAACATGAGAGGAAGACCCTTATATTGTCCCAGTGGAGGTGACAGTACAACGGGGTCAGACAGACAACAAATATAAGTTTAAAAGGCATGCAGTATGTTTAATACCAGTGTTGACAAGGACAGCTGAATTTTCTGGAGCCCTTCTAACCTTCAGATCCTACTCTCGGTGTTTTACACATATTAATCCACTTAAAGGGTAGAGCCAGGATTCAAACCCATGTCTTTAGAGCCTGAAATCTTTTTCTTTTGTTTCCTTTTCTTTTTCTTTTTCCTTTTTCTTTTTCTTTCTTTCTTTTTTTTTTTTTTTTCTGAGATAGGGTTTCACTCTGTCGCCCAGGCTGGAGTGCAGTGGCGTGATCTTGGCTCATTGCAACCGCTGCTTACTCCCAGGTTCAAGCAATTTTCCTGCCTCGGCCTCCAGAGTAGCTGGGGCTACAGGCATGTGCCACCACGCCCAGCTAATTTTTTTGTATTTTTAGTAGAGACAGGATTTCACCATGTTGGCCAGGCTGATCTTGAACTCCTGACCTCAAGTGATCCACCCACCTCAGCCTCCCAAAGTGTTAGGATTACAGGTGTGAGCCACTGTGCCAGACCTAGAGCTTGAATCTTAGTTACTTGTTCTGTCTTCCTGCCTCTCAGAAATGCCCACACTTGCACTCTTTTAGAGACTGGCTGGTGCAAGAAGAAACCGTCTAGGGAAGCCACCCCCTTCAGCTTGGTGGAGGAAAGAGCTCATTTGACTCACGTGGTGGATGAGAAAACTGAGGCCAATGACCTCAGGTTAGGGACCAGTGGGCAGAGCTGTTATATGGGCAAATGCCTTTCAAGAAGTTTAGATACCCTTGAGGCTTGGTTCCCTCATTGTCTCCCCTACCCGCCCAAGCCCTGGCCTAAAAGGGATTAGGGATTGGGCACTCAGCACATGGATGTCCCTGGCTTTGTGCACTGGGTCCTTCTGAAGAGATGTAGGGAAAAGGAATCCTGCTTGTGAGACCTCATTCCTGATGAGGTTCATCTGGGGTTAGGATCATAGACCACCCGCAACCCCCAGCCTACTCTCTCCCCTTTGCTCTGGGCTGAGGGCCAGTTACTTGGACAATGACTGTTAAAAAACCACTTAGAGGTGGGGCGCCGTGGCTCACGCCTATAATCCCAGCACTTCGGGAGGCCGAGGTGGGAGGATCACTTGAGGTCAGGAGATCAAGACCAGCCTGAGCAACAGAGCGAAACCAAGTCGCTGCAAAAAAAAATTTAAAAATTAGCCAGATACGGTGGGGCGAGCCTGTGGTCCCAGCTACTAGGGAGGCTGCAGTGGGAGGATCGACTGACCCTGGGAGGTTGAGGCTGCAGTGAGCTGTGATTGTGCCACTGGGCGCCAGCGTGAGACCCTGTCTCAAAATTAATTAATTAATTAAAAACATAAAACAACTTAGGACGAAAGGAACCTTTTGTAATGTGACTGACTTTGAATAATGTGTCACCTGCAGATTGATCCCTTCATACCAGCCCCTGTCTAGGAATCCCAAGCAGGCCAGGCGCTTAGGGGCAGTGGCCACAGGTAGAAAGGAGAACATAAGACAGGCCCTTCAGGGGTCTCCAGCCTGGTGGGGAAGACACAGCCCGTGTCTTCAGGAGCTCATAGTCTGATGGAAGAGACAGACCCCTCATCCTTAGATGCCTTAGTCTGATGGTGGAAGCACAGCTCCAAGAGACAGGTGGGGGAGACAGGCATCAGAAAGTCATTCAGAGCTGCAGTTCTTGGCAGGCTGAGATCCCAAGCAAAGAACCAGGAGAAAATTTCTGCCAGTTTGGAGGGTCCTTTGGGTTGAAGGCTGCAGACAGGGTGCCTTGGGCTGGAGGCTTCCTCAGGGCCCACGTGGTATGTGCCAGGTGGGGCTGGGAGGTGTGGTTAGCTGGAACTTCCTCATGTCCCAACCTTTTTAAGATGTCAACTATATCAGAGTAAGTGGAAACTGAGGCCCAGAGAGGGCCCAGCCTCCCCCAGATTTTGTGAAAATCACACCGTTGGGTTAGCGGCACCCTTGGCTGGGGTCTGGAGGGCGCCTGCCACGGCCTCGTGGAAGGCGCATTGGTCTTGCCAGCACCGCTCCTGGTGCTCTTTCATAATGTCCCACGCTCATCGTCTCCTTTGTTCCTTTCTGGAGCTTAAAATGAAGGAACCCATAAAGGGATTTACATATTTACAATTCCTCCACATGCTGATCTAATGAAGAATATTCTCTAAGCATGCAGTTAACCACACGACCACAATCACAACCAACCAGCCTCTCTGTCCTTTCCTGCTTCTCAATACCCTTATCTCCCGTCCAGCCTGTGTCTTTAGTAATCACGGCGACAGCAATGGCAGAGATCATGCTTACAGCAGGCCAGGTCCCGATGGGCCTGAATGCTGACCCACTTGCCCTCCTTGACTCTTGGCTGTTACCTTGTGATCCTCGTTTTACAGATAAGGAAACCTTCCTTGTCCAGGGTCCCCATCCATCCAGTCACCTAACGCACATTTACGGAGCCTCTCCCAAGTGCCAGGTTGTGTGCTAGGATCTGGCAAGTGGCAGAGTTAGGATTCCAACAGTGGCTCCAGAACTCACTATGCTACTGTGTTGTATCTGCCTGGTGAGGTTGGTCTGCCGGTCCATCCAGGGAAGCTGAGGTCCCAGGTCCCAGAGGCAATTAATGGCAGAGCCAGGTTCAGAGTCACTGTCCCCAAACGCCAAGCTTCCTCTTTCCTCCTGAGACCCACAGAAATCAAGCTCAAGGCTTTACCTTTATTTATTGTGGATGGGGTCTCCTGGGTGCGTTTTAACAGCACATGCCCAGTACTGCCTTCCTGGCATTGTCTGAGATCTCTGGGCCGCCAGTTCAGCAAGAAAAGACATTCCATCAATGGCACACTTACTGGACACCAGATCCCATGTAAGCACTTTGCTTATTTGAAGTCATTCCAGCCCCATGGCAGCCCTACTCTTGGGGAAATAGGCTCAGAGAGGTCAAGTCACTTGCTGAAGGCCACAGAGCAGGTGAGTGATGGAGATGGGATTCTAATTCTGGTCTGCCGGACCCAGGAACCTCACCACCACTTGACTCTCAGCAAGACACGACCAAGATAGTCCACTTGCCCTAGGGAACTGGGCAGTGCCACTCACACAGTGGGCACTGGAGATTCCCTACCTCTCTCTCCTATCACTTCCTCTTCATGCCCCCGCCCCTTTATTGGCGACACTGCGTTTATAATAAGCATTTAAAATGAGTCTTGCTGGACCAGGGACGAGGAAGGAGGAGGGAGCGAGAGATTTGTAGGCAGGAAGATGGGGAGGGGGATTGTGGGGTGTTAAATAGCCCAGAATTTTAAAAAAACTGATGCAAATCACTGGTAGAAGAGGAAATTATGTGCAATTACGTCCTGATATTGGAAGGTTTTGCCTGGCCCAGGCAACAAGATCTCATTAACAAGCAGAAAATAAGATTGAAATGGTGTGTAAAAGAGCTGAAAAATGAATTTGAATGCTGCGTTTGTCCACAATTACCCCCTCCTTCACACATATTTTATTGCAATTTTTTTATTATTCTTAATCTCTCCATTCCTCAAAGCAGATTGGGGACATCCTGGCATTACCAGGGCGTCAGGAGGAGGTGTGGAGGATTGCCTGCCCCCCTGAAAGGAGACCCTTCTCTCGCACATTTTCCAAGGTTGGGTTTTGGAGGGATCAGAATTCATTTCTCCGGCTTAGCGGGTTGTAGGAACATGGGGCTTTAACCCCGGCTGCGCGCTCCTCTGCGCCCCGCCCAGCCCTTCCTTCTCCTCCCTTCCTGGGTGATTCTCCTGCTGCCCGCTTACTCCCTTTGCTTTCTCAGGGTCTCTTTCAGGCCTCTGCTTTCTCAGGAGGCCTCTCCTTCAGGCCCCATGGGTAGAAGGAAGCCTGGAGCGGGAGAAACTGCACGGCCTGTGCCAACAAGCAGCCCTGAGTTGGAGCTCTGTTTCTACCATTTACTAAATTGCTGTGTGACCCTGGCACCGCTTGCTTAACCTCTCTGGGCTTCCTTTTTCTCATCAGAAAACAGGGGTGATCATTGCTACTTCTCAGAGGTTGCTGTGAGAACTAAGGGAAAATTCAAATTAGGTGCCTGGCACAAGTAGGTGCTCACTAAATGTGCACTCATCACACACCCCTCACCTGTGCCCTGGCCTCCACCTCTGCCTCACTGCCATCCCTTCTGTTCCCTTCCTTCTGTTCCCTTCTTTTACTTCCCTGCTCTCCTTGAGCCCCTTCAGTTAGCTGGACAATGCTTGAGTCGGTTTCCTATCCAGGGCAATGTAAGGTGTTCTGCCGACCTAAGTCTGGGGAGGAGAAGGTGCCGGGTGCAGGGGACTCCCTCTCTGCAGAAAGCAGGGGAAAGGCTGTTGGAGCTGATGGAGGAGTGCTTGACTCAAGTTAGAAGGACATGGGCTCTGAGTGGTTTTTCCCAGGATTAGGGGAAAGCTGAGTAATCCTCCCACCCTCCAACACACATCCCCACACCCCTCTTTCTCTTTCTCTTCATGACCAGTGGTGATGGTATGGAGTCAGGAGTCAGTTTGTGGAGTAGGCCAGGAGTCTGTGGCTGGATTTTCTTGGACCTGAAGCCGAATGACATTTTTCAGTGTCTGCCCTCCCCAACTGGCCTTCTGTACCCAGGAAGAGCCCAGCTCCCAGAGACTGCCCCTCCGCCCCCATCCAAACCACATCCAACAGCCTCTGGTCACAGCATCAGGCTAACAGTTAGGCTGCCCATCCACTCTACTCATCAGGCAGCCCCCAACCCCCCAGGGCTTTTTCCTCCGGCTCTTTTGGCAAGGCCAGCCCCAGGGTAGGGATGAACTGCAAGGCTCAGGTAAGCAGCCATGATGGAGGTGTGAACTGATGGTCAGTGTGAATTGGTGGTCAGTGTGAACTGACAGTCGCTTTAGTCCCTGGCCCTGGGCATCCTCAGCCCTTCCAAAACCTGGGGAGACAGACCCGGCCAAGACCCTGCTCTCACATCCAGCTCTGTTTTTGTCCACAGTTAACCCACCTCAGTGGGAAAAGCTGAGTTATTTCCCCTCTGGCGGCTCCTCACCAAACAAAACCACCTGCTCACATCCATCAGAGGCCTCAGCTCCAGCCCACAAGGGAGCGGCCTGGGCAGAGCCTTTTCTGTGAAAATAGACTCATGTTTATGTCTCTGCCTTTCCCACCCCTTTTTCCTGGGTGGAGGGGAATGAGGAGGCAGGGGAGAAGGAGGAAACCCCTCGCGGAAAGAAAGGCCAAACCGGGATCAGGAACTTTCCCAACTGCTGCTGAGGGGAGTGGAGCATGCCTATGAGGAGGCTCTGCTAGGAACTGGGAGGCCTGGCATATTGCCTGGCTTTCAGGGTGACATTAGAGCCTTTGGATTATTGAGGGAGAAGTGGGAGAGCAACCCTGAACTTGCCTCCTTTCTTAGAGAACTAGGTGGGATTCTGGGAAGATAGTGGGTCTTCAGCCCACCTATCTGAGTCTGAACAAGAGGTGGGTGGAGGGTAGCCTTCAAGGGCCACTCTGGGGCCAGGTGTGGTGGCTCACGCCTGTAATCCCAGCACTTTGGGAGGCTGAGGTGGGCGGATCACTTGAGGTCAGGAGTCTGAGACCAGCCTGGGCAACATGGTGAAATTCCATCTCTACTAAAAATACAAAAATTAACTGGGTGTGGTGGCGCATGCCTGTAATCCCAGCTACCTGGGAGGCTGGGTGAGGGAGGATCGCTTGAACTCAGGAGGCGGAGGTTGCAGTGAGCTGAGGTAGCGCTACTGCCCTCAAGCCAGGGCGACAGACCAAGACTGCATCTTGAGGAAAAAAAAAAGGGGAGGGGCACTCTGGGCCTCTTTTATGCCCACCAGCAAAACGTCGGCTTCCATCCAAACTCCACACCTCCAGAGGGTGTGGGCAGGAGCTGACCTCTGCCCCTTTGCACAGGTGGAGTAGAGGCCTGGTATGAACAAGTGGGGAAGGGGAAGGTAGCCTGCCTGGAAGCCTTAGATGTTTCCACACATCACTGTTGTCAGGAACCATGGTCTTCAGTAGGACCACAGGCAGCATGGCAGTACTTGGCACACAAAATCTTGCTGTGACACTTGTGTTATAACTAGGTGTCTGGCAGGTAATGGACCACCACCAACTGTTGGACAACCCCCGGGCGTACAGCAGGCCTGGTGAGACGCAGCTGCCAGTCTGTTCTCAAGAGGATTTTGAGGCAGCTGATCACGTGGTTTGCCCTTGAATATCATTACGTATGATTCCCTTCAAATTCATTTATCTCACTGCCCTTAATAACAGCATAGAGGGAGGCTCAAGAAAGAAACATACATGGCTGTCTCTGCTCTTTTTTTTTTTTTTTTTTTTTTTTTGAGACGGAGTCTCGCTCTGTCGCCCAGGCTGGAGTGCAGTGGCCAGATCTCAGCTCACTGCAAGCTCCGCCTCCCGGGTTCACGCCATTCTCCTGGCTCAGCCTCCCGAGTAGCTGGGACTACAGGCGCCCGCCACCTCGCCCGGCTAGTTTTTTGTATTTTTTTAGTAGAGATGGGGTTTCACCGTGTTAGCCAGGATGGTCTCGATCTCCTGACCTCGTGATCCACCCGTCTCGGCCTCCCAAAGTGCTGGGATTACAGGCTTGAGCCACCGCGCCCGGCCCGTCTCTGCTCTTATACTTTGGAGAGACAATACTCCTCATCCCTCCCCAGAGATAAATTAAAGTATTCATTGGGGACAATGTAGTGTGATTTCTAGTCAGACAGGAGACCAGAGGAAGTCTAGAGAAGGGAGGGCATAGTCAGAGAAGGTTTCCTGGAAGAGGAGTCCCAGTGGGAAGACAGGATTTACTCAGGGATAAATAAAGGAAGGGGTAGGAGGTTGGTGCTGACCAGACAGCAGCAAATGGTATGGCAGATATTAAAACAGCCACTAATTTAGGCACATCATGGACACAGTGGAATGATCATACAGACCAGGGCTCAAATGCTAGCTCCTCGGCCGGGCGCAGTGGCTCACACCTGTAATCCCAGCACTTTGGGAGGCCGAGGTGGGCGGATCACTTGAGGCTAGGAGTTCGAGACCAGCCTGGCCAGCATAGTGAAACCCTGTCTCTACTAAAAATACAAAAATTAGCTGGGCGTGGTGTTGCGTGCCTGGAGTCCCAGCTACTCGGCTGAGGCAGGAGAATCGCTTGAACCCCAGAGGCGGAGGTTGCCGTGAGCCGAGATCTACTCACTGTACTTCAGCCTGGGTGACAGAATGAGACTTCGTCTCAAATAAATAAAAAAATTAATCAAAGTCCAAAAACAAATTCTAGCTCCCCTACTTATTTGCTGTGTGATCACAGACAAGTTATATGAGCTCTCAGAGCCTCATTTTACTCATCTGTGAAATGGGGCCTCTGCCACTCACCTTGCAGGCTTATGAGAATTAAATGAGATTGTTCATGTGAAACACTTAGTTCCATACCTGGCATCTAGTAAGAGCTTAAGACAATGTTCCCCTTTCTGCTTCTCCTTGCCCTGAACAGAAATTGAACTCCAGAAGTCTTGCTGGGTTTCTCTACCCAGGAAATTTCCTTTCTGGGCCTGGTCACAGGTTGGAAACTCAGGAGATCCAAGTTTCCTCTAGGCTCTGCCTCCAAACCACCATGTGATCTTGATATAGGCCTTACTGCTGTGGGCCTCAGTTTCCCCATCTGTGCAATGAAAGAGATGGACCAACTGCTAGCAGGGAACTTGCCTGCCCAGAATCAGTGATTCTGTGGGTTACTTGTACATACACAGGAGTCACAGCCTCCAGATCTGTGGGCAGGGCTGGCCTGCCTCTCAGTCGTACATCTACACCTCCTTCTTGCCTCCTGGGAAGCCCAGCAGGCCCGGGGTTTAGCCTTCCAGAGCTGCCTGGCTTGGTGGGAAAGAATGCAAATATTGGATTTGTCCTTCTTTCTGATTAGCACAGGGACTGGGGACGAGACAGTACAGCAGACAGAAGGAAGGAAAATGAGAGAGATTAGCAATTAATACAGCGGGCAGACTTAGAGTTTCACAAGCCTGTCCCTGGGGTCCCCTGCGGGGGGGAGGCCGCCGGGATGGTTGGGCAATCGGGCCTGGGAGGCCAGGCAAGATCACAGGTAGGAGAGATGGGGTTGACTTTGAGGGTCTCCTCTGCCGCCAAGCCTTTGTACCTTTGTACCTGCTGCTTCCTTGGCCTGGAACACCTTCTCCAGCACCCCATTGTCATCTCGAGCCCACCCCTACTTATTTTTTAAGACTTGGCTCCCTTCCACAAAGCCTTCCTTCACCATACCCCCCACACAGTGGGTTAGCTGTGCTTTCCCTGTGCGGTTACATTTTATCAGTACATTAAAAGTATATATTGATACCAGTAATACAGTATGTCTGTATTGCTACACAAATATTATTAAATAGTAATAAGTAAAATGTTTTAGCACTTACCACAAGCCACATGCTGTGCTAAGTCAGCTACATGAATTATCTCATTTAGTCGTTATAACATCCCTGTGGAGGAAGTGCTGGGATGATTATTTCTGTCCTACAGATGTAGGGACAGAGGCACGGAGCAGTTTAAATAATTTGTCTAGGGTAAGTTGCTCATTAAGGCAGGAGAGCAGGGGGGTCAAGATGCATGCCAGAATCCCAGTGCCTGGGCTCAATTCCCAGCACTGTCACTTCCTACCTGTGTGACCCCAAACAGGCTCTTCCCTGCCTGTTTCCCCTTCTGTAAGGTGAGGTTAATAATCATTCCCGATTTATAGAACTAGCCTGAGAAGTATGTTCATATATGCAAAGCATGCAGGAGAACAGCTAGTATAATATGAGGTAGCTATTTGCAGATGGGGTCTGAGGTTCCAGCAGGTGCCACCAGGAGCCAAGGTCACAGTGAGTTAGCTCAGGGCCAGGACGCAGACCTCCTGTTACAGAATTCATGTTCCCTCAGCAGCTTTGCAGCTGTCTCTTCCACACTCATTTCCCATCTTCTTTCCATCAGCCTTTTCCATCCTATTCCCCCGCTCCTTTTTGCCCCTCACTCTAGGTTCCTGCCCTGCCCCTACCTCAGCCCCAGGGCTCCCTAACCTTCCCCACCGGCCCTTCTCTCTCCTGGCCCTCTCCCCGGCTGTGAACACATTTCTCCAACACCTTTTTCAGTGGGGACATATGTCCTTGGCCACCAGGGGAGTTCTGCTAAGGGCAGGGGAGGCTCCTCCCTTGGACCTTCGAGAACATCAGAGATCTGGGTCGGGTCCCCCAGAACATTGCTGGAGGCCTTTGGAAGGATGGTCCTGAGTGCGCCCTAATGCCTGTGCACCTCAGCCCTGTCACTCCCCCACTCTGTGGCTCTGTTGCCTTCTGAGTGATAAGGGCCTGCACTTTCTTATGAGGGTCGACAGCCTCTCCCACCCCTTAGCCCAGCCAGGCCTGCCTTCCACTTTCTCCCTCAGACTTTCTTGCCTCCCTGTCCCCTCCCAGCCCAGAACTTTCTCTTGGGTTCAGCTGATGGGAAATCCACGTCTGTTTTGTTTTTTGGTGTTTTTTTTTTTTTTCTTCACACACTCTCTGCTTCCTATTTCTCTCCTTTCCCCATTTTCTCTTTTCTCCCTTCGCGCCCCATTTCCCTTCACCCCTTGTGCACCACCCCCTTGCTCACTGTCTCCCTGTCCGCGTCATAACCCTGAGAATACCTCCAGCCTGAGTCCTCTCTCCACACACCCCCTTCTCTCAGACCCTCATTTCCCTCTCGCCCTGTCTCCTCCCGTAACCAACCTCGCCTCCACCCGTTCTCTTCCCCCTAATCTCTCTCATTCTCCTCTCCTCTCTCATTCCGCACCCAACAAACACCTCTTCCCCCTCCATCTTCAGCCCCTGCGCGCCCCCCTTGCCGTCTCCTCCGCCCCGTGTCCCCTTTCCGAATTCCTCCGCTGCTGGTGGGTTCCGAGGCAGGGGCCGGGCGGGGGCTCCCGAGGCCGGGTGGACCCGGGTCCGGGGCGGGGGTTGGGGCGGCGGCGTGGAGGGGGGATCGGGTCGGGAGGATCCGCGCGGCCGCCCCTCCCCGCGCTCCGCCGCCGCCGCCGCGCCTTTGATCCATGGCCCGAGGCCGCCTGACAGTGGAAAATGCGGGGAGACAAAACCACTCAGTCAAAGTGATTCCCAACAACTGTCTCCCCGAGATAAGGACGCCCTCGGGCTCGGCGGCCTGCTTAATTCCCGCTGCCCGGGCCTGGGATCCGGAGCAGCCGCTCGCCTGGCCGCCCCCGAGACTGCAGAGCCGCCGCTTGCTCGTCCAGTCTTGGTCGCGGGGTCTCGGCCGTTTCGGGACGGGGCAGGCGGCGAAGGGACGGGCAGCCGGTAAGCAAGACCCTTGCTACCTGCTGGAGAAAAAGGCTGAGAGGCTCCCACAGGAGCTCCCCGTTCCCCATCCGTTCATTAGGGCCTTCTCCACCAATGCACTTGCCCTTCCCTCCACCTAGAACCTTCTCGCCCCCGCTCTCCTCGCTTAGCCAGCCCTGCTCATCTCTCTGGTCTCAGTTCAAAGGTCGTTTCCTCCAGAAGTTTGCCCTGACCTGGCTCTGGTGGCCAGGCCCCCTCCCATGTCCCTTGTATTCCCCTGGGTAGCAGCTTTGCCT
Organism: Chlorocebus sabaeus; assembly: GCF_047675955.1. NCBI lineage: Eukaryota > Metazoa > Chordata > Mammalia > Primates > Cercopithecidae > Chlorocebus > Chlorocebus sabaeus. The sequence goes on along the minus strand of NC_132923.1, from coordinate 118,319,036 downwards.
CTGGTTTCTGACTTTTTGGATACCGCTCTCTCCCTCTAATGCAAGGACCCTAGGCTCTTGGCCTGTGTCCCCAGCACAAAGCCTGGCACGGAGTAGGTGCCCAATTAACAGCTGCTTGAATGCCCTGGGCTCTCCTGAGGGTCTATTCTGTGCCCCATTCTGTGCACAGAGGATGCCAGGTGAGCTAAACCTGGCCTCTGCCCTCAAGAACCTTCCGGTTAGTCCACCCACAGACAAGCAAGCAGACAAATGGTGAGCCAGAAGCCTCCAAAGAGGAGAGAGGCCTGGGAAGGGTCTGCAGCCCCCTTGGAGTGAGGGAAATACCGTCTTGAGGGCCAGCTGGCCCGACTCACTGGACAGACCACTTAGAGCCCCAGCTCTGCTATCTGACCACCCTCCTTGGCAAGCTATGTTTCGACATTGTGGAGATTCCAGAGGAACAGGAGTTGAGATTATGTAAAGTGAGGCCAAAAGGGAGCCATCATGATCCCACCTGAACCTCCATGGGGGTGTCAGGGACAGGAGAGCCAGCATGTTTGGGATGATGGTTGGAGGCACATGTCCTGTGGAGGCAGAATTCAGCTGAACTGAGTTCACTCAGAACTGGCCAGGGATGGAAGGGGTGACTTTGGAAAGCAGGGAGAGTCCCGTCTCTGCTCAGAGTGCAAGCAGAATCCAGGCCATACCTGCCAAAATGGTTGGAGGGTGAGTCCTTGCAGGGTGGGGCGATTGAGCTAGAGTCAGTGGTTCCTAAACCCGAGCCTCAAAATTATCTGGGAGACCTGTTAAAAATCTTAATTCGCAGACTCCACCCTGAGAGGCTGTTATTGTTGCTCCATGGTGGGACTGGGGAAATTTGTATTTTTAAAAAAGGTACAGTACAAGGCAGCCAGTCCCAAGCCTAGCACATCCAAAGCATGGATTAGGGAGCTTCCACCTTGTCAACCTCACATGGGGATCTGTCAAAGGCCTCCCTAACCTCAGTGCACCTGAGGGTCCCCATGCACCCCAGTGGTATCCACGCCTTGACCCTTCCTTCTTTCCTTCCTTCCTTCCTTCCTTCCTTCCTTCCTTCCTTCCTTCCTTCCTTCCTTCCTTCCTTCCTTTCTTTTTTTTGAGACGGAGTCTGGCTCTATTGCCCACGTTGGAGTGCAGTGGCTTGATGTCGGCTCACTGCAACCTCCGCCTCTCAGGTTCAAGCGATTCTCCTGCCTCAGCCTCCCGAGTAGCTGGGATTACAGGCATGTGCCACCACGCCCGGCTAATGTTTGCATTTTTAGTAGAGACGGGGTTTTACCATGTTGGCCAGGCTGGTCTCGAGCTCCTGATCCTCCCGCCTCAGGCTCCCAAAGTGCTGGGATTACAGGCATAAGCCACCACGCTCAGCTGACCTTTCTTTTATTTAGAAAACAAGTTGGAGGGAGTGTCTGCTTGAAATGAACTGAGATCCCCCTCCCCAGCAACCTCAGAGCTAGAAGACACCTAGAAAGAGTTAACTGGCTGTCTCATTTTGCAAATAGAGAGACTCACAATGCTCCTGCACACTTTCACCGTCCAAAAAGACTCAGGAGTTAGCAGGGCTTTCTGAGGGCACAGTGGGTGCAGCAATGGCCTTATTGCAAGAGGTTGATTTGCAGCATGTGCGGTCATCCGTGCCTCTGCTCCCAGTGGCTTAGGTGACTTCTGCTTTGACACAGAGCCCTGGGGAATCTTTTCAAGCATCCAAAAGAGGCAACCCGTATGGGTGAATGAGTCCTGGATGAGGAGACAGGAGACCTGGGTAGGGCTTTTGAGGGAGATCCGCCCCTGCCCTACTCCTGTCCCACTCCTGTCCCTCCATCCTGCTGCGTGAGGACTGGGGCTTTGGAGGACAGAAGACAGTGTGTACTCTCAGAACCCAGCCCCCAGGCCCTGGGGACTGCCAGTGGAACTGGCCTGAGGCCAAATGAATGTGACCCTCTCATCAGCCCAGGAGTCTCTGACCAGCGGCATCGGAGGATTAAGGTCCCGTGAGAGTCCTGGCAAATGTCTTATCACAAAGGGGACACGTCCAGGCTGAAATTGAGACATGATGCCCAGGGGCAGAAGTTCCAGAGCCTCCCCCGCAAGGGGCTCCCTTCCCTTCTTGGGCATAGATAATGCCCTCCTCTGGCCCTGGAACTCCACAGCATCCTTCCCTGAGCCCCCTGGGTTGTGGCTCCAACCCCAGCCAACCTCATTCTCCTTGTCTAGGTCTCTGGGGTGAAACAACTGTCCCAACTGGAGTCATACTCTGCTTTAACCCCCAAAGAAGTGGAGTTGGCATCCCGGCATGGTTACTGATCTCAGTAACAGTCATGCCACACCACATTGGTTTGGCCGTTGGCAAAGGCGCCTCTACTCCTATTAGCTATTTGGTCCTCCCTGAGCCCTAAGGGCTTGGAATCATTGTACCCATTTTGCAGATTCAGAGAGGTGAACTCCATGGTCAGCAGCAAGGGACAATGTTGAAACCAAAACTCCTGGTTTATCCAGATACTCAATTCTCTCCTCCAAGCTGGGCTGCCAGAACAGGCAGGGTCTGGAGCAGACCCTTGCTACTCCAAGTCTGTTCTGCACTTTAACGAGGTCCCTCCGAGGCTCTACGTGCCTGTGGATGTTTGAGAAGCTCTAGAGGATGACTTCTCATGCCTTCCCCTCCTCCCAGCTGTCAGATGTTCCATAAACTCCCTGCAATGACTCAAAGTGGGCCACCCTGAACAGCAGAGGACAGAGGAAGGAAGGGGCCTGGGAGGGAACCCCAAATCCTTCCGAGGCCCAGAGGAAGAGGCAGGAGAGCAAGGGAGGTGGCTGCGGTTCTGTACTCAGCCAACACCCAGCTAGACCAGGGTATGGGCCTGGCACCCTGGCATGACAGCTCAACCCTGGGCACATCAAGCTCCTGGGCTGATTTGGCAGGTGACTCTAGCAGGGAGGTATGCAGTGGGCAAGGAAGTGGTCAGAGAGACAGACAGACCCAGAGAGAGCCAGGGCATGAGGTGCTGATGGAGAGAAGGGAGGTGGGTGCGGATGGACCCATGGAGAGAGGGGAGGTGGGTGCGGACAGATCCACTGAAGCATCGTGGAAAGGGAGGGATGTATAGGGGTGGAGGTTGCGGGGAGAGAGAGAGAGAGAGGTAGAGAGACACCCAGAGACCAAGAGACAGAAACAGGAGCAGGAAAACCTGGGACAGAGCAATGCGGAGGCGGGGGCATATACAGGGGCGGGGCCGGGAGAGGAAGAGACACAGGGAGAGGGATGAATCAAGAAGGCCAGGGATGATGGAGGGGGGACCCCAGAACTGGAGGGAGGAAGGTGCAGTGAGAGGGCTTGAGGGATCGCAGGAGAGGGACACAGACAGCTCTGCCATCAGAGGAACCCGAATTTGAATTCCAGGCCCACCACCTGCTCCCCCATGTCGATCCATGCGAGCAGCAGCAGCAAGCAGGTCCCTTTCTCTCCCAGCCTAGTGACCTGCCAGAGCCAGCGTCTCTCCACACTCCCTCCAGCCTCTTCTCCCATTCCCAGTCCAGGTGTCCATGGCGAGGACCTTTTCCCATGCATGCGGGCTGCCCAGGCCTGAACCCCAGATGCCCTGGCCTCCCAGTGTGGCGGTGGTGGGTCTCAGAGCCCTCAGAGCCCAGGGTGAGAAGTCCTGCCCTTTTGCCAAGTGTTTTCCTTTAGTTCCAGATGCCACCCTGACAGGTGCTACCCTGTGATTAATGTCCCCACCTCCAAGGCCTGGGACCAGCCCCTCCTCCCCAAGCCAGAGGTGGCGGTGGGTGGGCAGTGCAGGGACTGAGCTTCCAGAATCCGTTCCTGTTCCTCCCTCTCCCTGGACCCCCTGTAGCCACCAGCAGCAGAGAGCAGACCCTTCCTCAAAGACACTCTCAGATGAGCCACATGGCCGTGGCTGAGTTTCCCTCTAAGCCTCAGTTTCCCTGGCTCTCTGAAGGTGGCAGTAGTCCTGCTGCTGTGCTCAGGAGGCCATGCCAGCAGAGAGCCCGTAGCTCCCGGGGGCAAAGCAGAGAGGCTGCTGGGGGCCTCTGAGGAGCCCCACACAGTCTTGATACCAGAGCTGCTAATGGTGGATGTGGGGGTAAAAAGAACCATTTCTGCTCTGTCAGTGATGCAGGTAGGAGAACCTGGCAGTTGTCGGACCACGTCTGGAAACACAGCCTTCAGCAACTTGAAGGCCCTGTGCAGAGTGGCAGAGAAGCAGACCATGGTTACTTCAAAGGAGAGTCATGATTAGGGGTGTTGGCATGGTTTGGGGGACTGCTGTCAGAGATAGGGATCAAGGTTGGAGTTAGAATTGGTCGTGTTAAATTGGAGACTATTATCTAAGTTGGTGGCAATGGTTACCAGCTGTGTAATCTTGGGCAAGTGACTTGACCTCTCTGTGCCTCCATTTGCTCATCTATCAAATGTGGATGACACAGGGTTGGGCCTGCCTCCCAGGGCTATTGTGAGGAGTAACTGGGTTAACTCACTGAAATGCTTAGAATACTACCTGACGTGGGGACAGCGTTAAAGAAATATTAGCTTAGGGTTATAGATGGCTGACCTTGGAAGTGTGGTCAGCACCAGGGTCATGGAGTGGGGTCGTAATCAGAGCAGGGGGCCCTGGTTGGAGTTGGGGTGCATGCAGTATAGGATAAGGCGGGGACTCCATTTGCCCAACCCCTTCCCCGTATAACCCGCGGCATCGCCTCCCCAGCCTGCATCACCAGCGAAAAAGCCACTATCTCCTCCCGCATCTCTTAGGGCCCGGGGACTGAACTGAGACAACATCTCTCCACCACTGTCCCCAGCCTCTTGTTTGTTTGGTACGTGGATGCCGTGGGCACGTTTTTGCTAATTTCGTAGCTGCCTTTATCAAATGGGGATTCACAAGCGCTTTATCCTCGATAAGTGGATTAGTCGGTGAGCTAAACAAGAAGGTGTGGGATGCGGGGGCTGCTCCGGAGAAGATATTTGTTTTGCAAAGAATGGAGCCTGCGTTCCCTGCCCTGTGTGGGTGAGGCAGCAGGGCGTCGACGAAGTAGCTGGAAGGGCTGTCTGTGTTCCTTCTCCCAGGGCCCCGGAAGCCCTAACTCGTGGGAACTTTCTACAGTGCAAGCAGGGAGCAGGAGGGAGGCTGGATCTCTGCCGAAAGAGCTCCTGGGTCCATCTGGGAAGGGGAGAGGGAAACTCCAAATCAGACCTGGGTAAATAGGTATGCCGGGGCTCATTTTGAGTTGTGTCACCTTCCTGGGCTGCACCTTTTTCCTTTGCATCTTCTGTCTTTGTCCACCTTTCCTTTCCTTCTTACCCTTCACCTCCTTTTTTTTTTTTGTCTCCTTTCTTCCTCCCTCAAACCCCTCCAAGGGCCTTTTGCTAAGAACTGTAAATGCAGGCACTGATAAGACATGGTTTCTGCTCTTGCAGGCTTCATAGTCCAGTTGGACAAAACCAAGACAACAAATGAATGGGCCCCCAAACGTGGCAGCGAGAGGTGAATCTGGTAGGAAACCCTAGAATGCTTCCAGCTGCTTCCTTAGCCTTGATGCTCTCTAAGGAATGGCCATCTGGTGCTCACAGGGCTTCTCAAACTTCTCTTCAAACACCCGGGATAATAGTTGAGTATGTTCCCCCTGAGGCCCTGGAGGTGGGGTGTCACATAGAGTTTCACGTATTCTCTTTGAGGTGCATTCTTTGCCACTGCGGAGCCATGTAAGTTGGGTCATAATAATGGAATAAACTGGCATCATGTCAAGTTGACTCCTCTCCAGGAAGTTGCGCCATGTTCAGCTTGTGACTTTGCATGGCACATGATGGACAACTGAATATGGGCACTGAGAGGGGAATCAAAGATGACTGGGATGTCTGAAGTCTGAGTGACCAAGAAGGTGAGGCATCGTAGACAGAAACAGGGAATGCAGGAGGAGGACCTGGGTCAGAGGTATAGCTCTTTGTAAGTGAAGACCAGGAGATAGCCACAAACGTGTCCAGGACAGAGGTTGGGCAGAGATGTGGATTTCAGACATCTCTCAGCAGAGACTTGGACATAGAATAAGATGCACAGGGATAGAAAAGAGAAAGACTGGCAGGTTTCACTGCACCCGTAGAGGGTGGGGGACCAAAATGCTTTCTTTTTCCCTTCCATTTTTCATATGCACAGCCAGGATCTTGAGGTCCTTGCTCTATGTTGCAGCAAGAGCCTGATTGAAGGGGAGAGAGGGAGCAGAGACTCTAAGAAGGAAGAAAAAGAGCGGAGCAAAGCATTCGGGTCCCCAGCTGGTCCTTAGCAGCGTCTGTCCTCCCCAAGCTGCCTCCAGCTGAGTGTGATTTTGCTATTTATTTACATGTAATTATTGCTATGAGGTGCAGATATTAACGCTGTCAAGAGCAATTTGCTCTGACATTTTTCACTCGCTCAGTGCCCCCGCCACTCTCGATGGGGCCCAGGGTTCTCCCGGCTCAGGCCGCTGCGCGCTCGGTGGCCAGGCCGGGAACCACCCAGCCGGCAAGGAGTGGCGTCAGCGGGCTCACCCGGCTTCTCTGCAAACTCATTAAGCTTCGAAATTGAATTTGGTCTGGGAGAGGGCTGACTGGGCCCCACTCCACCAGCCGAGGCTGGCTCAAGGCCTCCCTGCTCTGCCTTCCACAGAGAAGACCGGGCAGGGCCAAGCTCGCTGGGGGACAGGCCAGTGGCTAAGGCTGGCAGCGGGCTGCAGAGGCAGCTGGTGAAGGCAGTGGAGGGTCATGGTCAGAGAGGTGAGATGTACACAGCCACCATCAGCAGAGCTCCAACATGGCCATGGCATGGTGCGGGCATGGTAGCTCAAACCCTCTCTGTATGCTCCATTACCAGGTCACCCAAGAAACCAATCCCTGACTTTGAGGGACAGCACTGCAATTGACAGGTGCACCCACTTAACTACAGACTGTCCCATGAAGCCAGTCAAACACCTTAGTTATCCTTCAGAGGACGTTACCATGAGGGTAGGAAGAGGTACTGAGCTGGCCCTGCAGCAAGGCCCCTGGGTGGACACTGGGAAGAGAATCGACTTTCTGTTTACAACTTTTGAGTTCAAGTTCAAACCCCAGTGCTTACTAATTGTGGAGACTGGGGCAAATTATTTAGCTTTCTAGAGCCTCCGTTTCCTGATCTTGAAAATGGAACAGCCATTTTTCATTACATTTCATATTTCATTGAATCTAAGACATCTGATGCTGGCCCTTCCTTGATCCTATCAGAAGGTGGGAACAAAAGCTTTCCACACAGCTACGCAGCCACATAGCCACAGCGAGGCAGTGATGAAGGCACTACGCATCCTGATTTCAGAGAGGTGAAAATGTACGTCTTCGACCTGATGTGGGGAGGAGGGGCTGGCGGCCTACCTGCACTTAGTAGGTGATGCACATAGTAGGTGCTTAAGGCTATGATCCTTTTTCCACATGAGCCTCTCTATAACCAGGGGCCATTTTACAAATGGGGAAACTGAGGCTTATTTGTTCATTCCACTGAAGGGATTTTGTTCCTGGGAGGGGGCAAGCTGGGCCTGAGCTATCATGGCCCTGAGTCCTTAACACATTGTGATATGTGCCAGCTTGTCTGCCCAGGTACTAACGAGGCCTCCCTGCCACTGCTCAGTCCCTGCCACAGCCAATCTGCATCCTCGTCTCCACCAATTACTGAGGTGGAGACGCCCCCCCCACCCCGCCCCAACTCCGCCACGCCAGGGGGCCTGAGAGCCCAGACCTCCTCCTTTTCCAACCTGGGCGGGGGACCAGAGTCAAGGAGGCCCTCCTCCCTCCCCTCTCCTTCCTCCTGCCTGCCCCTCCTCCCCTCAGCTCGGCCAATTAGGCCCCTGACACCTGGAGCCGCTGACAAACTGTTTCTGTCACTTGCTCTCTGTCTTTCATTAGGACTGCAGAGGAGGGGAAGCAGGAAAGGGAGGGGGAGGAGATGGGATCTTTCATGCTTAGTAAGGCCAGATACATTAATTACAAAACGGCCATTTGCCGCGTGAAAGTGTGCTAATTAAATTTATGCAATCATTATCTTTAAATAGTCATATCTTTGCCGGCGATCGGCCCCTTCCCCCCCAGCCCCGCCGCTCCGAGCAGAGTCGCTCTAATCCCTCGTCCGCCATTTATCGAGCCATCAGAGATGGTTTCTGAATCTCACTACACCCTTTTAGCGCCAGTGCCCACCAGGGACCCTGAGCCCTTGGACCCATCCTGGCATGGGCACCTTCAGACTCAGGCCGACCCAAGGATCTGCCCTGAATGAGGGGCAAAGCCTTCATCTGGTGTTTCCAGATATTTCTAGATGTTTCCAGATATTTGGAGATTGACATCTTGTAAAACGGACATTGGAAAAGTGTGTGTCTGTGTGTGTGTGTGTGTGTGCGTCTTTGACTTCTTGGACAATGAGTGTAAAGCCATTCTGTTCCTCCCTCCACCCCCACCTGACCTCTAGACATCTTATAAAACAGACATTGGAAGAGCATGTGTGTGTTTGCATTTGTGTGTGTGTGTGTGTGTGTGTCTTTGACTTCTTGGACAATGAGTGAAAAGCTATTCTGTTCCTCCCTCCACTCCCACCTCACCTCTAGACAGTCCTTAACTAAAAGCCTCCAAGGACCCCTGGGATGGGGAGGGGGCTCTTAGAAACCCACTGGGTTGGTGGATGTTTGCCATATGACCCCTCAATTTATTCTTTTCCTTCAACCAACTCTGTGCTAGACCCTGTGCTCAGGATAAAAAGATAAATTTGTTTCTTCATTCATGAATTTCCTCACTTAGCAAATGTTTGTTGGGTGCCTTCTGTGTCCCAAGCACTGGGAATAAGATGCCAAGTCTGTCCCCAGGCAGCTCCTGCCAAATCCAGGCACATCATGGCCACAAGAAAACAACAAACAGGGTGAGGCTCGGTCTGTTCCCAGGCAGATGGTTGGGCCTTAGTGAGACTGAAAGTTTCCATGGGGTAAGGCTTGAACACAGGAACCTCACAGCCTCTTTTGGCTGCACCTCCCAGGGTCTCTCCCTCACACAGTAGAAGATTCTTACCAAAGTCTCAGTTGGCTGTCTTCCGCTGCAGTTTCACAAATTACCCCCTGTGCTTTCCTCTTCACTCAGACAGAGCCGGCCTCATGAGTCTTTCCAAGTCTGTGTATCAAACTGCACGTGGGAGGAGGAGAGACCGCAACAGGGTTGTGAGTGGGTAGCCCCTACCCTGGTCAGAGATGGCCATGACCTGGTGTTCACCATGTAGCCTCTGAGCTTCCAAGGTCCCCAAGCTTCAGCCTGTACTCTGGGTTGGGGCACACAGGATCTGTGCCCCATACATGTGCAATGCTCACATGCACACACACGTGCAGGCAACACTCACACATGCACACACAGTAGTAGCTACTGTGTGCACATATAATTACGCACACACAATGCTCATGCACACAATACTCACACAAGCACACATACAAAATTCACACATACACACACAAGTACTTGCACATGCACACAAAAATTCTACACATGCACGTACAATACTCCCATGCACGTATAACACACAGGCACATGCAAAGACACAATGCTCACACATCACACAAGGACTTAGAAGCATCCATACAACACACACGCAGTACTTCCATGTGCACAGGCATGCATGAACACACAGTACTCACACATGCACACACAGTACTCACACATGCACACACTCTCTCTCCCTCTCTGTCTCACACAGGCACATACACACAAACACACACACACTGAGTTAACACTCAGTTAATAAATGACCCTAAGCCACCTATGGTAAATGAAGGCCACAGCCAGGCACAAGGCGATCGCCTTTTAGCATCAGACCAGAAGTCAAGAGTCAAGGGTCCTTGCCCCGATCCTGCCACTCATCCCCCAGGGGATTCTGGGTGAGCTGCTAAGCCTCAGTCTTCTCATCTGAAAAAGGGAGTAACAGTGCTTCCTAGAGTCGTTATGAGGCTTAAAGGGAAATACTTCACAAACTGTAAAGTGCTGTGCTTGTGCAAGAGAATGCCATCAGCCAGGCTTAGAAAAGCGTTCGTGGAAGGCTTCGAGGGTGAAAATGAGAGGGAACCAGGAGTCAGGGGGCTGGGCTGGGGCAGGGAAGGGGAGCCTCTTGCCCACACAGCAGGTGCAGGGCTTCGGTGTGGGATGCTGGTAGTGGAAGGGGTGGGGTGTGGAGGCCATAAGCAGGGGGACAGGGAGACCTGCAGGAAATCTTGTTTGGAAGCTCCAAGTCAGCGCCCGAAGCCCATTACCGCTGTCCACAGGGGGGAAGGAGAGGGAGGGTCCAGATCCTCTTAGTGGAGAATTGAGAGGAGAGGGAGCGAGGGTGAGCAGCTGCCTGGGTAGGTGATTTCTAGCTTGCACTAATCTCAGTGTGGGGCTGGGGACAGGCGGCCACCAGCAGGGGCATGCGTGTGTCTGGGTGTCCCCTGGGGGCTGGAGGAGGGTGAAGGGGCACACAGGTTTGTGTGAGTGAGCTGGCAAAGGCGGAGTTGTCGCGTGGCAGTGTGTGGTCTGTGTACCTCTGTGTGTGTGTGTTGGGGAGGCCGGTGGATCTGTGGCCAGCGGGGCGTGTGTGTGTGGGTTTTCATGGATGTCATTCTCTGCGTGTTCCTGTTGGTGCATCTGTAATGTGTGTGTCTTCCTGCATGGGTGTCTGGGTGTGTGTTGGCACATCTGTAATGTGTGTGTCTTCCTGCATGGGTATCTGGGTGTGTTTTGTGTGCATCCCATATCTTCGCCTGTATGAATATAGATGTGTCATGGTATTACGTGTGTGTAGCAATTCACAGTGATGTCTTGAGACTAGTGGCTCCCAAACTTGGCTGCTCATTAGAATCACCCAGGAGCTTAAAAAACTCCCGACCTGGCCAGGCGCTGTGGCTCACGCCTGTAATCCCAGCACTGTGGGAGGCCAAGGCAGCCGGATCACCTGAGGTCAGGAGTTCGAGACCAGCCTGACCAACATGGAGAAACCCCATCTCTACTAAAAGAAAAAAATTAGCCAGGCGTGGTGACGCATGCCTGTAATCCCAGCTACTCGGGGGGGGCTGAGCCAGGAGAATCCTGGGAGGTGGAGGTTTCGGTGAGCCAAGATTGCGCCACTGCACTCCAGCCTGGGCAGCAAGAGTGAAACTCCGTCTCAAAAAAACAAAACAAAACAAAACAAAAAAACTCCTGACCCCCCAGACTCCCCAGGGATTGCAGTAGACAGTCAAGATGGAGAACCAGTGATGGAGCAGACAGACCCAGGGGAGCTGCCCGCCCGTCCCTCTTGCCCAGTCCTCAGCCTGCTCTGACAGGATCTGCTTGGAGGCAGAGGTGGATTCCAGGCCCCAGACCCTTAGGAACCAAGGCAAGTTGTGAGCTGGGCTGCCCCAGGTCATCTCCCAGTCTGGGGACAGTTCTTGGTCCATAGAGACACTTCCATGCAATTCAGACAAACAGTGCCTTCTACTCCTGGCAAGCTGTGTTCTGACAACAGGAACGGATGGCTCTGAAAATATCTCCTTTTCTCACCTCTTGTGGAAGTCAAAATGGTGAGCCAGGGCTGGAGGTGGACCTGAGGCTTGGAGATAAAAGTGCTCTGTGGGTCAAGCCAGCAGATCCTTTTGGAACCACACCCAAGACTGGGGGCAGGAGGGAGTGGCAGTAATCCCTGGGGTGCCAAGTCACTCCCCCTCTTTGAGCCTCAGTTTCCGCATCTGTGAACATGCAGCAAACTCCAAGTTGCCTCCCACGTTTCATGTGCATATTTGGGTGTATTTACGTGCAAGTGTGTGTGTGTGTAAGTGTGTGGGATGAGTTTGAGGAAGTGGGCGTGCAGATGGGAAACACTATCCTGGTGGTTAACTGGGGCTCTGATGAAAGGCTGCTTGACGAGACGATCGGGACCAGAGATGTTTTCAGTGAACTCATCGCCCTGGATTCAGGTGTGTGTTCTGCAGAGTGTGGTGTGGGCTGCCCTGTGCAGTGTGTGTGTTGTGGATTTGTGCAGATTCTAGGCCTTGCTCAGCTGAGACTGGGAGACTCCAAGGATTTGTACTTCGATGGTTCCTTCTTTCTACAGGGGAGCACATTCAGGCCAGAGTGGGGTGCAACTGGTCAAAGCCACACACTCCTGGCTCCCTTTCCAGTGTGCAGGCCCCAGCTTCTGCGTGGGGATGGAACAGTTCTAAGGGGGCAGAGCGATGATTCATTCAGAAAGCACCCATTGGGTGGTGGCCCCCGTGGCAGAAAAAGATGAAAAACTGCATGGCCCTGACTGAGAAGTGTTCCCAGAGTCCGCTTCCAAGTGCTCATTTCCATCTCAGGCGAGGTCCCTGAGCCGCCTGCCTCTTCCCTTCTAATCCGGGCAGAAGAGATGTCAGGGAGGTGAAAAAGGAAGGGGAGGAGGACAGCTGATATTTACTGGGAACTAACAATGCAGCAGGTATGGCACATCCAGTGTACATTTACTCACTGAATCCTTAAAATAACTCTCTAGGTAGCTACGATTATCATCATACCCATTTTATAGATGAGAAAACTGAGGCACAGAAGGTTAAAGAAATTGCCCAGGGTCACAGCTAGTCAGGGCAGATATTCTGGCCCCCATGCTGCAGGAAAGCCCTTCTGAGCACTGACTGGCCCAGGCCCAGTGCCCTCGGGGAAACTGTTGTCACTCTTAGAGCCTCAGGGTCCCTCTCAGTGCAGAGGTGGGGCTCTGTGACCTGCCGCTGGTCCCTGCAGCTTTGACCTGATTCCTGACCCCCACCCCTATCCTGACCTTCAGTCTGTGGGCCCTGTGCCTCCCTCTCCGTCTGCACCCTGCTGCGGCCCCCACCCACCCACCACAAACCCTGCCACGGAGCCCCAGTGATGACGATCGCCCCTTCTAATTGCAGCCGCACTCCCAAAGCCACGTTCGGTTATCACAGAGGGTGCAGATCTCGCAGCTCAGCCTCCTCAGTCCCAGGCCCTCGGGGCCAGCTCAGGAACGGAGGGAATTAATTACATTTTCCCCATCCCCTTCTTTTAAAGTAGGGGAACGGGCCGGCACGTCCCGGGGGAGAGGGAGGTAAGCAGAGGCTGCGGAAGGGGGGCCCCCACCCCCAAACCAGCAAGCCTCTCCCCAGCGGGCGGAAGGGAGGGTGAGGCTGGCCTCATTGATTTAGTCTGGTCGAGGCTGGGACTGATTTGGAGCAGAGGGAGAGGAAGGGGTTGGGGGCGGGGTAGGGGCCATGGCAGGTTGGGGGAAATGGAGGAGGAAGGGAGAGGAAGGGACGGCTGTCTGTCAGGCTGACGGACAGCCCTGGGATTTGCCTTCAGATAAAACCTTACAGATGTGGAGGTCGGTATTGATTTTGAGTTAGTAACGGTAACATACCAAGAAGTAATACATTAGTGAAAGCAAGGTCACCCGGAAAAAAGTCAAACCCACCCGGGGAGAGGCCTTAGCATTCTTGAGGGGGGTGGATTACTGCATCAGACCTGAACTTCCTCAAGTTGAAAAGTTTGCAGGCTCCGGACCTCAGCTGGGCTCCTAACTGTAGGCCAATGCTTCCTGCTTCTGCAGGCCAAGAGGGGAGCCCTAGAGGTCCCCGGGAAGCCAGAGACCAGCGAGGGTCATTTAGGCCCATAGGGCTCTGTGCAGTGAGATTGCCAAACCTCTCCTTGTGTGCTCTCCAGCACAGTTGGTGGCAGGGAAAGAGCACAGCTAGGGACCCAGGAGGCCTGGGTGCAAATCCCAGCCCTGCCACTTACCAGCTGTGTGGTTGCGGCTGAGTCCTTTTGCTTCCCCATGTCTCAATTTCCCCATCTGCATAATGGGAGTAATGATACCCCATCTGCTTGAGGAGTCCATGAACTGACCAATACATGACTCAGGCCCTGTGGTCTTCATCCGTGAGTGTTCTCCCCTCCCACCGCTCTCCAGTTGGGTCCTGTCCCCTTAGCTTAGACGCTGCCCTGCCTGGAGACAGGGGGTTGGATGAAATGGAAGCCCTTTGATCCACAGACCCCCAGGGACTCTGGAAGAGAGTCAGCCGCAGCAGCACATCCTCCATTCACACCTTCCCCAGATGTGGATTTGATTTGATGTTCCAGGGCAAATCCCATTGAGCAAATCCCATTATGGGAAAGTGAGCTGTCTGTTCACGGCCCAGGGTCCAAGGCCTCCTGAGCCACCGGGCACCACCCAAGCCCCTTCTGAGAAAGGACTGCACGAGCCCTTGCAGCTCCTGGAATTTTCACTCTCCACCTTCACCTTCTTGCTATTTCCCAAACCTGCTGAGTGTATCTCGTGGTTCAGCCCGCTCAGCCCCAGGGACCTCGGGGCCTTGGCACTTGCTGATTTCTCTGCCTGGAAAGCTCCCCTGTCTCGTCTTCTCAGGGCTGTTCTTTCTGGTCTTGCTGGATATCACATCTTTGGGGAGGTCCTGCCTGACTATCCCACATAGCCCCTTATTTTTCCTTCATAGCATTTATCAGTATCATAAATTATATTATTCGTTCATTTGTTTATTGTCAACTTCGTTCCTTAGGCTGACACCACCAGGAAGGCATGGGATTGGCATTTTTCATGGCTGTGTCCCCAGTGCCTGGCTCGGTGTCTGGTATATAATAGGTGCTCAGTAAATGTTTTTAAAGGAATAGGTATGAATTCAGCAGAGGTTTTCTGAGCTCAGAATATGTAGCAAGCACCACGTAGGCACTGGGGCTACAGAGATGAACAAAACGCAGTTTATCTTGCTCTCAAAGAACTCAATAATCCAGCACTAGCTCCAGACTGGCACATAGTAGCACTCTACGAAATGCTTGTTGGATGAATACATGAATGAATGAAGGATATCTTCAAGAAATAACACATTGTTTGGGATAGCTGGGATTCAAAAGTGCAAGGTAGAAAGGGGTGAAAGGAGTTGGGACAGGCAGCTAGAGGTCTGGTCACTAGGAGCTTTTGATGAGAGGTAATGGGGAGTCATTGATAACTCTTGAGTGATATTGTCAGATTGGGCGGCAGTTCTATGTAGGTCTCTGTCTTAGAGGATGAATACTGGGTCTACACATAGCTCTCAGCCTGTCTCAAAGCATCCTCATCCGCTTCCTAACCATCCCCCCACCCCTCCCCTCCCATCATTCCGTCTGGACTTGGCATCTTGGGAATGGGCAGGAGGGAAGAATCAAATTGGAATCTCACGGGAGCTGACAAACCCTCCCAGGAGTCTCCCAGCCCCCGATGACTGTCCTGAAAGAAGGGATCTGGAGCCTGTGTGTTTTTTCTGAGCCCTTAAGTCTATTCTTGGAGTCCAGGCCTCCTTTGAGCGGGGAGCAGGGTCCGTGTTTGTGTTGGGCCAGAAAGGAGATGGGTAGGAAAAGGTCTAGACTGAGAACCCCAGGGCAGAGTTAGATTCCTGAGTTTGCCCTGGGGCCTTGCTCTCATCCCCAAGCCCTTAGACACTCTTCAAGCTAAGGAGATCCCATCTTGACAGACAGAAAGCAACAAACACAGCCCCGCAGTGTCAGACACCCTCACATACTCCTACCCCAACACCCTACTGTTGACCTGACCACGACAAAGACCTCAGAAGCACATTGAACACAGAGCGAGCTAGGGAGACCTAACCCCCCCAAAGTAGTGCTAGTGTCCAAAGGACTCCAGACACTCCCCAGCCCAGCCTCCTGCCTCCCGGGCAGACTTTCTCCTTCTTGCAAACCCATTCCAGTGTGTCTTTACCATCTTGATGAAGTTGACACACCCCTGTGTCCCACCCAAATCTCCCCAGCTGCGTGGAGATGAAGACTAGACAGTTGACAACCCCAGCTAGTCTGAGCTCTGAGGTCTGAACTCTGGCTCAGAGGGAAAAGGTGGAGGAGGGGAGACCCCCCAGGGCTGAGGGCATGGGGGAAAGAATCAGGCATAGGCTCTGCTCAAGACATTTCAGAGGACCTAAGCTTCCCCCAGAGTAAGGAACCCCACCGCACTCACCCCCCATTAGCTGCCCAGGAGACAAACTACTGCTGGTCCTTGGATTGAGACCCTCTAAAGTAATCAGATGCCTCAACCTCATTCTTTCTTGAGAGCTGAACTTGACATTTTGCAGGTGAGCCAGGGTCGGGTGAACTGAGCCCTGGGCCTGCTGTGAGATCTAGGGAAGCCACGCCCCCTTTGCAGGCCTCAGTTTTTTCATCTGAGAAATGGGCATCCTAGCTTTGCCTCACACATCTCTGTGGGGTTTTGGCTTGGGAGGGTCAAATGAGTTAACTGCTCAGAGGTACTCCTGAGGTTACACAGCTGGTAAACAGAAGAGTTCGGTGTCTGTCCCTGGCCCGAAGAATCCATCAATGCCCTCGACTGTGGCCAGGCCTCAATGCCTGTGGCACAAGCTAGTAAAAAAGGCAAAGGTAAAAATCTTCAGCGGTTGTCTAGTCGGCAAAACGATCACTGCTCGAATGCCCGCAGCCTGCTTTCTTACCCTGGACGGGGAGTTAGGGAACTCAACTCTGTGCCCAGCAGGGATTCCCACATGGTTCTCCATTTCGGTGCTGGGCAGATTATCAGCAAAGCCATCCCCAACTCATACTCAGGGTCTTCCTCCCATAAAGGGTGGCATCACCAGAAGGTCATCAGGCCTGGGCCCTGCAGGTCGGGTTCGTGAGGGCCTGCCTCTCCCTCCTGCCCTCTCCCCTGCCCTCCTCTGGACTGACTGGGACACGGTGCCCTCTCCCTCCTGCCCTCTCCCCTTCTCTGCTCTGAACTGACTGGTCCACTCTGCCCTCTCACTCTCCAGGAGCTCCTGCTGCGCCACCCCCAGCCCCGCCCAGGGAAAGCACTGCTTTTCCCACCCCCTTTCCTGGAGAGCTGGACAGCAGGTTCCACCTCCCCCAGGTTTCCTGGACTGCCAGGGATGACTGGACGCCCTCCTCTGTGTCCTTTGATAGATACGATGCCTGGATCACAACGCCATGTCTCTATGATCTTTGCTAGTAGCTTCCCTCACCCGACCCAGACCCTTTCTCCTCCTCTCCCGCCACTGACGGCAGGGACCATGGCTGTTTCTCCTCTGAAGTCTCAGAGCCTTCAGCTCTCAGCCTGGAGCCAGAGTCACCATCCATGCCTGTTTGTGGAGTAAATAAGTGAACATCCCAGTAAGTGAACACCTGGACCTCCATCCAGGTCCCCCAAGCTGAGTTTCTAGAGACGAGCTTCCCCTGGTAGTCTGTGTTACCAGCACTGACAGTGAGTTCCTATTTGGGGAACCCGGCCAGGCAGGGAAGGAGGGGATGGCCACAGACCTCAGGAGCTGGTAGAATCAAAGGAAGGGGCCTGCAAGCCTCTTTGAAAGCATTGGCTGTGGGCTTTGGTGTCGAAGGGACAGGAAGCTCGGAGTCCAGAAAAGTGGCAGGCAGAGCAAGCCACACACAGTGACCCCAGACAGATCAGAGTCCTGCTGTAACGTTCGTGTTAGAAGATGGGGCCATCCCAGTCTGATGGGGGAGGCACAGTTCTCTGAGCTTGGAGAACTCGCTGACTGATGGGAGAGGCCTCATTAGCCAGTTCGTTTATTCACACATTCATTCACGCATTTATTCATTCAATAGACAGGCCCAGAGTGCCCCTTAGAGCCAGGCCCTGGAGCTAGAGAGGCGAGTAAGGCCCTGCTGAGCTCTCAGTGGAAGGAGGATCCCTGAGTCAGGACCCTCCTTCAAGAGAAACACCGAAGACCAGCAGCCATCCCATGCATGAGGGCACGCAATTCAGGTAAACTGAGGACCTCGAAGCGACAGAGATTTCAAGGGAACAACTCCAGCAAAGAGCATTCCAGGGCCAGCCTGGCATTGTGCCAGTGTGCTCATGTCTCTGGGGTCTGTCCGGTGAGCCTGGCACTAATGGCCTTTTCCCCACAGGTGATGAGCATCTTGAGCAACCCCAGCGCAGTGCCCCCGCAGCCACAGGCTGACTTCTCCATCTCCCCGCTGCATGGCGGCCTGGACTCGGCCACCTCCATCTCAGCCAGCTGCAGCCAGCGGGCCGACTCCATCAAGCCGGGAGATAGCCTGCCCACCTCCCAGGCCTACTGCCCACCCACCTACAGCACCACCGGCTACAGCGTGGACCCCGTGGCCAGCTATCAGTACGGCCAGTACGGCCAGAGTGAGTGCCTGGTGCCCTGGGCATCCCCCGTCCCCATTCCTTCTCCCACCCCCAGGGCCTCCTGCTTGTTTGTGGAGAGCTACAAGGTGGTGTCAGGGTGGGGACTGTCCATTTTACAGATGGAAAAATTGAAGTCCAGCAAGATAGAACAGTTCACCTAAAATGACACTGAATTGAGCAAAACCCAGGACATCTCCTGGCTAAGCCCCTGCTATGGCTCCAACAGAAATATAATACACAACACAACACTTAACATTTCTAGTGGCCACATTTTAAAACATAAGAAGAAACAGACCAGGAGTGGTGGCTCATGCCTGTAATCCCAGCACTTTGGAAGGCTGAGGCAAATGAATCACTTGAGCCCAGGAGATCGAGACCGGCCTGGTCAACATGGTGAAACTCTGTCTCTACTAAAAATACAAAAATTAACCAGGCATGGTGGCACGTACCTGTAATCCCAGCCACTCAAGTAGGTGAGGCACAAGAATCACCTGAACCCAGGTGGCGGAGGTTGCAGTGAGCCGAGATCACGCCACTGTACTCCAGGCTGTGTGACAGAGCAAGACTGTCTCAAAAAAAAAAAAAAAAAAAAAAATTAAGGAGAAGAAACAATGGAATTATTTTTGCTAACATTGTATTTAACCCAGCACATCCAAAAGAATATCATTTCAAAATGCAATTCATATATAATTATTGAGATATTTTACATTCTCTTCTTCATGTTATGTCTTTGACATCCTATGTGTGTTTTACACTTACAGCCCATTTTAATTCGGACACTGAGTTTTCAACAGAAATATTTGATCTGTATTTAAATGTCATATAGTTTACAATTGAGAAAATAGACTTACACACCCAAAGTGTTCCACATTGTAAGTTTTCCAACCACTAAATAACCCAATTGAAGACTGGTTTTTGACTTTAAATTAGTTCAAGTGAAATCAACATTTGAAATTCGGTTTCCCGGTTGCACTAGCCGCAGTTCAAGTGCTTGGTAGCCATGGGCTGCTGGTGGCCACCGTGCTGGACAGCTCAGTGGGAGACCCTGCCCTTTCTGCCACAGGGCATGGGAAAGCTGTGTTTCCAGCTCTCTCCTCCACTCCAAACTCTGCAATGGTCCCGTGCACCCATCCCAGCTGCTATCCCCTTTGTGCCTTGTCTTGAGGCAGGGACCGTGGACCCTCAGACCAAAGGCTGGAAAACGCAGGTCTGAACACAGCCTCCGCCACCTGGCAAGGCCAGCAGTGGGGCAGGCCCAGATGAGACAGGGAACTGGAGGTCACCAGTCACTCTTCCTGCCGCACCTCCCTGCAAAGGCCTCACCTGCTGGTGTCAAACTAATCAGAAGGGCGTGTGGCAAGAGGGTGAGGCCCCATCCCTGAGGGCATCCTCTCTCCCAGCCCAGTCCTGGGCCAGCCTTTCTGACCTCTGCTTCCTGCCCACCCCCCCAACCCACTCCTCCTCATGTGGCATTGGCCTCCACTGCCAAATGAGGGCCAGCTGTGTTGGCCTCCACCTCCCAGCTGTGTTCACAACCCTTCCTGTGTGTGTACATGTTTGCGTATGTGTATGTACATATGTGTATATGGGTGTTTGTGAGTACATATGTTGAGACATGTTACAATTCGTATGTGTGTGCATGTGATGCATCTGAGTATTTCAACACCCATGTGTTACTGCATGCATATTTGCATATACGTGAATACACATATGTGTCATTGGGCACGTGTGAGCATATGTGTATATGACTTCACATGCGTGCACATAAATGAGCATATTATGCACACGTGATGTGCACATCTGTTTGTGTGTATGAACACATGTGCACACACACATATGTAAGCATATGTGTCTGCTTAAACAAACATGTTTAAATGTGCATTCAAGTCTGTACATATGGTTGAGTGTGTCTTTATGTGTACCTGCGTGTTTGGCATAGGTATGCATGTGTCAATTTGTAGATATGTATCATGAACACGTATGCGTGTGTATAGATGCATATGAGTGTGTAAATGTGTGACTGTGCATGTGTATAGCCATGCACTGAGGCACGTACACATGCTTCAGTGTGTCTGTGATTGTGTGTTTGGGAGTACCTGTGTTTGGACACACATACTCTGTGTGCAGTGTGTAAACAGGGGTGAGCGTATGAGTGCATGTTTGGGTATGTCATAGGTGTGACTGTGTGTACATGTGTATGGATGTACATCTGGGTGTAGACATATACCATGTATAACTGTGTGTGTGTGAATGTGTGCGTGGGGGTCTGCATGTATATTTGAGAGCAGGGTGCACGCATGTGCATGGGAGAATTTCCAGAGGGTCCCAGGGTGACCTCCTGACCCAGTCCATGTTCCTGGGCATGGAGCAGGGCACACATGCTCTTGATAAATATTTTAGAGTGACCTCAGCAGCAGCAGCAGCACTGGCCTGGGGCGGGGGTTAGTCACACCTAAGCTCGGTGCCCTGCTCCAGGGGCGCCTGCTCAATTCGGAAATAAAATTAACCCCAAAGTCAGCATGGGGGCGGCAGGGGAGGGGATCAAAAGGGAAGGGGCCTAGGAGGCGAGAAAGGAGGGTTTGTTCTCTTGCTTGGGCAAAGCCAGCCACAGCAGCTTCCTCCTCGCCCACCTCCCCCAACTCCATTCTTCTCCTTTCCATCCTCTCCTTCCACTCCCTTCTCCTCCTCTCACTCCCCTTCCAGCTCCACCCCTGCTGCCCTGGCTTCTCCAGGAATAGCTCAGAGCTCCTCTTGGCCACATTCTCCAGCCCTCCCCAAAGGGAGCCCAGCACAGACTCCACCTCACCCCACAGAGACTCCAGGCCTGAGCTGAGAGGGAAGGACTGGAGGAAAAGTACCCTCCTCTGCCACCAATTAGTGTGGGCCAGCCACACACTTGCCTCTCTGAGCCTCAGTCTTCCCATCTGTGAAATGGAGGCCACAGATTAGACTTAGCCATCTCAGAGTGTTTCCATTGCACCACCTCCCTCTCCTTTGGCATTTTGGAGGCCCTGAGACACATTGTGTTCCCACTAACCACTTGCCCCAGATCCCTGGGCAACTTAATCCAGCTGTGGCTGGGATGCCCTGGCGTGTGTGCAACAGTCCCATGTCCTGGACTGTGCCCGTGTATGCCTAGGTCCACCTGTCATCCCTTGACGCCTGTCCTCTGCCCAAGTTCATCCCACAGGGCACTGGGCAAAATGCGTGCTCCTCATTCATGTCATTCTCTAAGTTATTTGTCCCCAGGTTGCAGGTGCAAAACCGAGGCTCAGAGAGGCTAGGTAGCTTCTCCAAAATCCCACAGCATGGCAATGGTGGACCCAAAGTCTCCTAACTTCAAATCACAGATTTGTGGAGGCCACTCAGCAGCGATACACACCTGAGCCCACCCACGCGTGGATTCACGTCCACGGCTTCACATGCACCTGCATATGGACAGATGCACACGCAGAGAGAGGGGTTTATATGTGAGTGTTCACTAATGTGTAGACACACAGCTTTAAGATACAAATATACAAAATGTGCATGTGTAAAGGAAGGAGGAATGGCCATTTGTTGAGCATCTACTATGGGTCTGGCATTTCATCTTCATGCCACCCTACGCAGTGCACGTGGTTATTCCCATTGGACGGATGAGGAACTGGGATCCAGAGAGGCTGTTTGCCCAAGGTCTCCCGGCAGCCCATACCGATGTGTACACAGCCACACCTGCAACCTGGTCCCTGGAGAGCCACCTTCAGGTGTGCATTGAGCGAGCATACACATGGGCCAAACCCTTCGGCCCCAGAGTCCTCCTCCTCCTCTCCATGAGCTTCTCATCTTCCCAGGGACACCTTCACTCCTTTTCCTGCTCTGGCCATTGTCCATCCACCTGTCTGTCTTCCCTTGTCTCTGGAGGGGTGGGGGCAGGGGCCCAGAGATGGGACACACGGCAGATTAATATGGCCCTGGTGTTCCCAGAGGCCAGGGCCGTACTAATGATGGGGCTGATAGAACGCAGAAGTGTGAAAAGAATTTTAATAGATCTGACAAGTCTAATAAGAATTTGTGTCTAGAAGGGTCCTCCTCTGGGGCTGCGAGCTGACGAGGCGCTGACGGCTGAGATTGTTTACCGGTTGGCATCACCACCACATCTCCTGCCAACTCCCAATTAATCTAATTTGAGACATTTAGAGCCCAGGCATGGGCATGAGGCAGAGGAGGGGAGATGCGTAAAGACAGAGGGACAGGGAGGGCCATTGACGGAGGCCGTAATAAGAAATGTCACAGCCCTGCCCTCGCTGGCCCTTCGGCTCCACCCCAGGGAGAGGCAGGTTCTGTAGCCTGTTGGGTGCCCTTGAAGTTGGCAGGGTCATCAGGAAAGTTTGGCTTCCTGGTGTTTCCTTGGCTACCTAGACAGGGCCTGGCAAGCTCCTACTGTGTGCTGGGCCATGGGCTGGTCACTGGGAGAGGCTGACAAGGATAAGGCACACAGAGTGGCCAGAGGCACAGGCAGGACCAATGCAGGTTCCTCCATGACACACGCTGCATGTGACTCTGGGACAGTGACTTCTCTGTGCCTCAGTTTCCACATTTATAGAAGGAGAACACTCATAGCTAAAGCACGGGGCCGTTGAAAGAAATGGGTGTGGTCATGCCTGCCAGCGCACAGTAGGTGGTCCACAAGTGAGGGTGCTCGCTTTGTTGTTCTCATTATTATTCAAAGCCAGCGAAAATTAGAACCACCATATTTATCCAAAGGATGGGAATCAGTGTATCAAAGGGATACCTGCAGTCCCATGTTTATTGTAACACCATTCACAATAGCCGAGATATGGAATCAACGTAAGTATCCATCAATGGATAAACAGATAAAGAACATATCGTATATATACCCAGTGGAATACTATTCAGCCATAAGAAAGAATAAAATCCTGTCATCCACAGCAACATGGATGGAACTGCAGGTCATTTTACCAAGTAACATAAGCCAAGCACAGAGAGACAAACAGCACATGTTCTCATACGTGGGAGCTAAGAAGGTTGACCTCATGGAGACAGAGTCAAATGATGGCTACTAGAGGCAGGGAAGCAGGGAGGGGGATGAAGGGAGGTTGGTTAATGGGTGCAAACATACAGTTAGATAGAAGGAGTAAGTTCTAGTATTTGATAACAGAGTAGGGTGACTACAGCTAACAACAATGTATTGTGTATTTCAAAATAGCTAGAAGAGAGGACTTGAAATGTACCCAACACATAGAAATGAAAAATACTGGGCCAGGCTCAGTGGCTCACACCTGTAATCCCAGCACTTTGGAAGGCCAAGGTGGGCAAATCACCTGAGATCAGGAGTTTGAGACCAGCCCGGCCAACAGGGCGCTGTCTGAAAACTACAAAGATTAGCCAGGTGTACTGGAGGACACCTGTAATCCCAACTACTTGGGAGACTGAGGCAGGAGAACTGCTTGAATCTGGGAGGCGGAGGTTGCAGTGAGCCGAGACTGCACCATTGCACTCCAGCCTGAGAGACAGAGCGAGACTCCATCTCAAAAAAACGAAAAACGAAAAAACAGAAAAGAGAAATCCTGAAGGTGATGGATGCCCTAAACAGCTTGACTTGATCATTACACATTCTATGCATGTAGCAAAACATCACAGGTACCCCAATAAATCTGTGCAAATATTATGTATCAATTGTTTAAAAAGCCAGAGTTCTCAGCCCACCCACAGGAATAGCTGGAGAGGTTGGTGTGAGAGGCTGGCATGGTGTGAAGTAAGGAGGGGAGGCAGTGGCTGCTGTGACTCAGGGAAACTGTCACCTGCCTCGGCGGTGTGCCCTTGGACAGATCGCTTATATTGCCTGGAGCAGAACATGGGATCAATGTAGAATTTGGGGTGTAGAACACCTCGTGCACTCTAAAATGTTGTGCATGTACAAAGGGTTATTCTCTAGGAGTCTGCAGGGGTGGCTGGGAGCTAGGCTCTGACTGCCTGGGTTTGAATCCTGGCTCCACAACTTATGAACTGTGTGATCTTTGAAGTGGTGCAGTCTCTCAGAGCCTCAGTTCCATCATCTGTAAGATGCACATACCACCACTACCAGCCTCATAGAATTGTTGTGAGAGTTAAATGGAAAATGAGCACAAAATGCTTAGAACAGGACCGGGATAGAACAAACTCTCTGTAAACACTGGCTCTTCCTCTTTCTATTCCTACTGTCCCTCTAAGAATGAGGCTTCTTAACGGGATGGACCCTGGAGTCCAGGTAAGGCAGGCTCCCAGTGGTAGAGTTGGTGTGGCCAGGGCTGCACAGTCTCCCCAAAACCAGAGATGGGAATGGCCCTACCCTCACACAGAGGAAGGGGCAGACCCAAGGCAGGGCCAGGCTGGCTGCCACCAACTTTGCTCTACCAACTGGGAGCCTGGAGGCCAAGTGACTTCAGAGGAAGGCTGGCAGTACCCTGGGACTCAGCTCAGACCCTAGGCAGACTTAACTTTCCTCTCATCACCCACCCTGGAGCCTGGTAAGCAGAGGGGCACAGGGTTCAGACAGTCCAGAGAGACCCCAGGGCATTTGCACATCCTTTGGGAATGTCGAGGGCCAAGCCCCTGTGTGCTCTGTAACCACCATCTTAAAGAACATGGTCTCACTTCATCCTTATAGCAGCAGCCCTGGAGGAGGCTGGACCTTGTTTTCCCCATTCTACAGACAAGGAAGCAGGTCTAGAGAGGTCAGGTGATGTGCCCAGGGCCACAGGAGCGGGAGGTAACTGGGACTGCAGCCACCTCATCTGCTGCTCCATCCCCTCCTGCCTGCATCAAAGGCCATGTTTGCTTACTAAATCCCAATCCTAGTCTTCCACTGCTTCCAAACCCACATCTCTCAAGCTCACAATGTGCCAGGCACAGTACTAGCTAGTCACTTTGTATGCATTTCTCCTTTAACCTTCATAACAGCTCCTCAGATAGGTGCTGTTACGATCCCCAATTTACAGACAAGGAAACTGAGGTTTGAATAGATGAGGTGGGATGCCCCAGATCACACATTAAAAGTTGGCATGTGCAGGATTTGAACCTCCGCCATTTGAGCCACTAGGCAATACGGCCTCCCACGGCTCAATGATTGGCACTGCCCACCTGGCCTCCCTGGCCTTGTCCACAGGCCAGGCCTATCACCTTTTGGCTCCACCCACCTGCCCTAGGCAGAAACCTCCAACCTTGGGGAAGCATGTAGAGTGCTACAGGGTCCCCTGTGGGCAGGTGACAGAACAAGTGTTGAGCCAGGCCTCGTAATTCCTAATGCGGTATTCATTCCATCTTCCTCTTGCTTCTGGATCCTACAGATCCCAGGGATTTAGACTGGCCACAGCCACAGATCCCAGCTTGGGAGGCAGCATCCCTGTGCCTCTGGAGGCCTTGGCCACACCCCAGCCAATCATTTGGTCAAGGCTGATTTCTGTTGTAGCCTCAGAAAGGCAGAATTAGTACAGTCAAGACAGAACACATGTACATGCAGGTCAAGGGTCATCCCTGCACATACACACATATAGAGGCAGGTACCTGGCTCAGTTGGAACTCACCTGTACACGGTGCCTGCACATGCACTGGCATTCCCAAAGTTCATCTATTCACAAAGGTACACACAACTCACACACACGTGCACATGTGTGTGCAAATGTTGCTCTTGTGTGGACATTCATGTGCAGGCCAATTATTCAAGGAAATTCTTGTTTCCGTTGTTCACACACAGAAGTATGCACCACTCTCAGGCATGTACACCCTCAGACACTCATCTATCTCCTCTGGGTGACCAGATGGACAGAGCTGTAAATCTCAGCTCCCTGCGTATCTGTGTCCTGGCTCCTTCTGCATGGATCCCTCAGCTCACCCACAGCCACTCTGGCCTCGCAGCAAAGGTCTTGCTTTGCCTTATCTGTAAGCTGGGTACAGATAGCAAAGGCAGAGAGACCTTGCCCTCATCATTATCTGCACTCAGGGATTCACAGGGCCTTATCCATAGCAGGTGTATGTAGTGGGCTTATTGAGGGGTGGTTAATTCTTTTCTCAGCAACGTGGATAATCTTCTGTGCCTCTCTAGGAACTTACCAGAGAGCTGGGCACACAATGTATTAAATAAATATTTGCTGAATGATTGGAGAGGAGGTGAGAGAAAGAGCTTCATGAAGAGATGGATAGATGGAAGGATGGATGGATGGACAGATGGATGATGGATGAGTGGATGAGGTATGGATAGAGGATGGATAGAGGGATGGATGGATGGATGGATGAAGGATGAGTGGATAGAAGGATGGATGGATGGATAGATGGATAGATAGATGGACAAATGGATGGATGGAAGGACAGAGAATGGATAAATGAATGAATGGGGGGATGGATGGATGGATGGACAGAATGGATGGATGGACAGATGCATGGATATGGCTGGATGGATGAGAGGATGAGTGGATAGAAGGATGGAAGGATGATGGATGGATGAAAGAAAGGATGGATAGACATGGATGGATGGATGGATGGATAGATAGATGGATAGATAGATGGATAAATGGATGGATGGAAGGACAGAGAATGGATAAATGAATGAATGGGTGGGTGGATGGATGGATGGATGGATGGGTGGACAGAATGGATGGGTGGATGCATGGATATGGCTGGATGGACGAGAGGATGAGTGGATAGAAGGTGGAAGGATGATGGAGGGATGAAAGAAAGGATGGATAGACATGGATGGATGGATGGATGGATGGATGGATATAAATAGAGTGAATGGAAGAATAAACAAAAAGAACCTCGATTTCTAAGAGAGTCTCTTCTTTTTTCCAGCTGCTGTTGATTATCTGGCCAAAAACGTGAGCCTCTCCACCCAGCGTCGCATGAAGCTCGGGGAGCACTCCGCTGTGCTGGGACTCCTGCCTGTGGAAACTGGCCAGGCCTACTAGGGCCCCCGGGGTGACTTGCCCCAGCCCAATTCCCAGCCCAACCCTAGCTGACCCCTGAACCTCCCAGCCTTGCCTGCTCATCCCCCTGGAGTCCTAGGGGGCCAAGAAAGGAACCCGCCTGCTTCTCATCACCGGCCCCCTGGAGGTAGAGAGCCAGCTTGTCACTCAGCTGTGGTTAGGGATCCAGAGTGATGCCCTTGGAGTCTGCTCCCCACTTTCCCCAAGGAGGGTTTCTGGTCAGCCTGAAGTCCTCCCCTGTCAAATCTCATGGTGGCCTCTGTGCCATCTCAGGCATGGAGATCAAGGCCCACCTTGAACACCTTGGGCACCCAGAGGAAGATGATGCCTGAGAGGAAGTCCTGCAGCCCTTTGGACCCAACTCCAGCGGGTGCCCTAGCTAGAGGTGGATGTGAAGTGTTCAGGGCTACTCTTAGCTGGATGTACTGGGAGCCAGCCCTCCGAGGAGGTTCTCGGGCTCACTGTCAGAACGGCAGTCCTTTCCTCCTCTAGACATTGGGACTCCAGCAGAGAGGGGACCCTGGCTTTGGGGTCTTCCCAGGGGAGTCAGCAGAGGGGCAGTCTCACCCCCACCCAGGAATTTGAAGGACTTTAGAACCCTCCCCAGACACCTCTACTAGGTGTACGGGGAAATCTAGCACAGTCAGGGAGACTGGGGAGACCGGAAAGAGGCTTAACCAGACGGTAAGGGCACGTGGGGGTGGTGCTTGTCAGCCATGGGCCTGCCCAGGATACAAGGACCCAACTCAGGCTTCTGGAAGCAGAGGGCTCTTAGCCTGAAGTCCAAGTTCCCACCATGTCCAACCCATCTGGGGCCTGGGGAGCCCACAGAACTTTTCAGTTTCCTTCATTAGCTGAACCAGATGAGATGGGGAGGGGATAAAGTCTTGAGGATACATGAGTGGAGGAGCATGAAGTGGGCTCAGAAGGGACTTTCACAACCAGGTCCCTTTGTTTGTGGGAGGGCAAACCTTTGTTGCCCAAGGCTTCAGCTCTCTGCCTGCAAGTCCACACCCCAGGGAGCTGAGATTTGGCCCAAAGCCTTCCACAGAGGCCCGAGCCCATCCTTACCATGCCTCATCCTCTAGGAAGAGGCCTCCATCTTCCCCAGACCCCTTTCAGTTTCTGGGGATGCAGAAAGCTACCCTCAGAGCTTTGGAGGAGGGTTCTAGACTGGACAGGGATTGTTTGCCCCACGGACAAGACGATTCCCCCTGGCATGTTGTTAGGGGCATATTGTTGCCCTGCCCAGAGTGGCATCTTTCAATGTTGCCTCTGTCTTAGCCAAGAGGTCCCTGCCTCCTGATCTGGCACTGCTGAGCTGAGGCAGATGTGACCAGTTTTCAAGCTACCACCCCTGAGCAGAGGGAGATGTCAACAATTCCAGAGGAGAGGGAAGAGGCGCCTTCTTTGGCCACGCCAGTGGCCTCCTGAAGTTCCATTCTCTTAAGAGCTGGGACCTTGGGGGGATGATTCAAACCCCTGATTCCTCCTTCCTGGGAACTTTTTATCACCTTTACCTATTTATCAAAATCATCATACCTATTTACCATCACTGTCACTATAATCTACATTCCATCACCTTTATCAGGTGCTGCTGAGTACAAAGTACTTGGGATGGGAGACACAGCACTGAATTCACAAACATTGGACCAAACTGCTTGTCCCCACCTGGGTTCAGGAGGCCACCTCTTTGCTCAATCCATGCCTCTTGCCCTCAGCCAATAAGACATTCCTAGAGGGAAAGGGCTGCTGCTCTGGGAGTCAACCTGAGTTCCTCCCTCTTGGGGAGCTGGGTTGGCAAGATTCTAGGACAGTCTCCTACGTGGACGTCACCTCTGTGACAAATGTCCACCTGGTTCTCATCCTCAGACTTGGTGATATCAAGTCTGTCCTGGCCCATGGCCAGGCTGGCTCATATCTCTGGTTTAGAGAAACCAATGAATAACTGGAGACAAACAGACTCTTTGGTAGTGGCGGACACATGTGACCCATCGAGGTCAACCAAGGTTGCAACTGGAGCGTCCACTGCAGGAGACTTTTGGTTCTTCACGTTCGGGACAAAAAAGAAGACTCTGTTGTCCCTTGGTAACCCAGTCCCTGCTTTTGTAGCTATCACAGCAGAAAGCAGCTCTTCCTGAAGACCACTCCTCATCCACATTCCTTGAATGGCCAATCCTTCCACCTGGAGGCCTGGCTCAGAAAGTGTCTGAGTCTCCTGACACCCTCTGTGACTCCGGAGCAGGGATCTCAGGCCGGTGACATCAAAACCACCCAGCCCCATCCCCAGGAGGCGACAGTCCAATGCTAGGACCAATCCCAGATGTCTGATCCCGATGGTGAAATGGAACCAAGACCTGCCTGGGAATAAACCAAATGATTTCTCATAACGTTGAACATAAGTTCTCCCAAGCCATCATCTTGGTAGAAAATGGGACTTATTCCTTGAGGGGCCCCACCCGCTTCAGAAAGAGGCCCTTGATCCTGATAGGTTCTCTCTAAAACCCGTATATTAACGTATCTGGCCAACTTGGGTCATAAAATTCAGCCTTGTGTTGGCAGCTCGAAACATCACCAGAGAGGTGATGTTCAACGAGAGACACAAGGCCTCCATCTCTTTGAGGCTGACCACAGCCTGAGAAAGAAGGCCTGGGTTCCAGTGGCCAGGCCGTCCCAGATACAACCCCCATCCATCCCTGTAAATAGAGTCTGTAGCAAAATAAGAGCTGCTTCCTCCAACTTATCACAAGTCGCTGTTGGTCCTCTCTAAGGGGGGCTGTCTTTTGAGTTCATCGTACAATAGTTGGAAAACGTGGTGATGTGCTGTTCGTTTATAGAAAGTTGACTTTTTATAAATATATATATATACACACACTAAAAAAGGAAAGAAATCCCCCACAGTGCGTGTCGTGCTAGTGCCAGAGACCATCTGTAGGGATATATCTTCATATTGTGTGTTTCAAATTATGCATTCCAGGCTCTAGTGGGTTCTTTCATTCTTGTTCCTTTATTTTTCTCATTTGCTATTTCTCTCTTGCTATATAAAGAAAAAAAGAAGTGATGTGTAAGAACCAAGCTATGCTTTTGTACTTCCATTTTATACTTGATTTACCTTTGATGTTCTTTTGCCAGAGGAACACGAAAGGGCAGAGCAAACAGAGAACTAGGGGGATAAGAGAGAAGGAAAGAAGAATGGAGAGAGAGGTTTGCACAGAAGGAAAATGAAGAGTCAGATTGAAATCTGACTCTGGCTTGAGAACAGGACAGATCCCAGAGTTTGACCACTCTGCCAGAATCCAGTGTTTTAAGATGGAGTTGGTGAAGTATCCAAGATTTTGGATCCTGGGACTCAGTGAAACTCCATCACCCAACTAAAAAGATGTTTTCTGGGACCTCTCTCAGGCTGATGTTCTTCTCGTCAAGCTCCCGAATGTGTCTCGCACTGTTGGACACTTTTTTGGGGGTACACAGCTCTTCTCTCCTCCCCTCCTGCAGAGGCACCAAAACCAAGACCAAATGGGGGTTCTCTAGCCGCCAACTTGAAACGCTCCGAGACTTCTGTGTATTTGATGCTTCTTCAAGTCAACTCTGACATGGCCAATTCCCTGACCTGGGAAATATCTACATAGTACTCTAGATCATTCCTTCTTCCTAGTAACTGCAACTTTGTTGCTTCCGTGTTTGACTCACAGCCATTTTCCCCCATGCAGAAGTGAGTGGGTGTATGTAAGGGTGTGAGTGGGGTGTGTGCGTGGGCGTGTGGGCGTGAGGTGTGTGTTTAAATATAATCGCACCATAATTTATTCAGCTATATGGAGTAGTAGATTAGAAAGAGAAACTGGTATTTGCTTTAACTACCTGCTGCTTGTAAGCGCTTCCTCTGTAACTCAGGCGTAACTGTTACACATTAAAAGAAATTAAAAGCATTTTGAAGGTTTCGTGTACTCAATTGATTGTCATTATGCAGCTGCTCCAAAAGGGACTCTGAGGGGTGTCCAAGAAGCCTTTGGACCTAATTTAGAGGATCAGGGTAGAAACTGTGTTTCTCTTGCTCCCCACTGTGTCCTCTAGTGCCAAGCAGCTGCGAGATTTCTAGTGAATGCCTAATCAATATTTGATCAATGGATGCTGTTGCTTTAAGCCTCTCTGTGAGCTCACAGAAACAGCACAGTGTCAAAGAATAAGGTGAAACTTTAGTTCTCTTCACCAAAACAAACTTTTCCTGCTGCTAAGCTTAGAACCCTTGGTGGTTCTCTCCTGTCACAAGGGATTTGGGAAGTAGAAGACAGCTCAGAAACTTACATATTGCTTGGAAGCATACGGGGATTCTCGGGCAATTTTCTGGTTTTGTTCTTTTTTAGAGATGGGGTCTTGCTATGTTGCTCAGGCTAGAGTGCAAAGCTATTCACAGGTGTGATCATAGCACACTGAAGCCTTGAACTCCTGGGCTCAAGTGATCTTCCTGTCAGCATCCTGAGTCGCTGGGACTACCAGTATGCCTGGCTCTTTTTGAATTATTGATGGCGAGATCTCCAGAGAAAGCTGTAAGGGAATGAAGGAAGCAAGATAGGACAAGTAGAGAAGCTGAGCAAAGAGGTGGTTTTACCTGGTGTCCGGCTTCAACCTGATGCCACAAGGAGCTCTGGAGTGTGGATTGTAGTACCAGAGTAGTCCCACCTTGAGGCCAGGGGCTGGCCTTTTTTACTGTATCAGTCAGTCATTGACTGCTGGCTGTCCCGGTGATGTGGGTGGGTGGGTGATGTGTAAGTGATATATAAACTATCTGCCCAAGCATCTCTAAAGTGGCTCTTGTGGGTTGCAAGCACTTCTGCAGAGAAACTAAGCCAAAGGTTTGTTGTCATGCAGGTAGCTCAGAGAGTGCCTGCATCGCTTGGAGGTGTCCATCACAAGTGCTGGGAAAGCAACACAACACATGAGGTGCTGAGTGCATGAGGCCAAGGAGCTCCACAACATAGCCTGCCCTTGGAGACCTCCCCACTTAGGGAGCTTTCCTAGAAGCACCCCCTGCCCCCAGAGACCTTTGTGTACATCCCAAGGAAAGCTGAGGAATGTAGTTTTCTACCCAGGCACATGACTGCCCAGAATAAAATCAGGTTTCTGTATATAAAAGAAAAGAGGAGATGGATATTGGATAGACAAGTGTATCAGTCAGCTACTGCCACAATAATGCTGCATAACAAAGCAGTCTCTCTTCCTGGTTTCATTAATCTGCACACCTTATGGTGAATGAGTTTCAAAGCCTTCCCTTGGACAAAATTTGCTAGTGAGGGAAAGGAGTTCCTTAGATAAATGAAGCCACTGAGGTGGGAGGGACACACAGGACAGGGAGACCAAGTGCAATTGCACCTGCCATGTGACTGAATCTAGAATATCTGGTCCTCCTGAGAGTACAGGTTCCACAGCTCCACCATTCCCCTCCCTAGGCTGCCACTGACTTACTCTGAACAGAGATCATTTTCCTACTCCTGACAATGTAAGCAGCTACAGTGGGGAGTGGGAACCCATTTCCCAAAGGCAGCAGGTTGAGGAGCATTCAGAGCTCCAGTCACCTTAGCTCTTAGCACCTTAGTTCAGAGCTCCAGTCACCTTAGCCACTTTTTAGAAGAACTAAAAAGTGCTTCCTTAGGTAAAGCCCCACCCCTTGCTACCCTCTGTGTGACCATAGGCAAGTCACTTCCCCTCTGCTGTCTTGTCTTTCAAATGGAGGTAGTCTGTCCCACTGTGTCAGCATAGACTACAGTAACCAACAACCCCAAAGGTTAGTGGCTTAAAACACCAAAGGTTTGCTTTCTTTTCATCCATATTCATGACCACTACTCATCCTAGTCAGCCTGATGGAGACAGGCATCCCCTTGAGCGTGCTGGCCTCAGGTACCCAAGGAAAGACAGAGCAAGTGGATCAGGCACTGGCTTTTAAAGCTTCCACTCAAAACACAGGACACATCTGCTCACATGCCATTGGCCAGAGCAAGTCACATGGCCACACTGCACTTCAAAGGGAGCAGGGAGGTGTAATCTACCACTTGCCTGGGAAGTGGAAAGGGAGACTACACCCGCTTTCCAGAGGGTTTTTATGAGGATCAGGAGGAGAAGCAAACACCTTCCTGAAGCACCTGCTCTGTGCTCCTCTCCAAGGTGGGCCCTGGAGGGAGGGTGGAGCAGGGAGCCTCATTAAAAAGAACAGGAGACATACATGGCCCCTGCTCTGAGAGAAGAGGAACATCATTTAATTGAACTCCTAAGTGTCTCCAGGCAGCAGCTTTTTGTGTATCATCAGTGTAACAACAGCCTTGTGAGGTGGGAATTTAACCTCTTGATGTACAGGAAGGAAATCAAGGGTCAGAAAGTTAAAGTCTTGGCTCAAGCTCACACCACTAGTCAGTGGTGAAGACTGAGCTCTCCATGGTCATGCCTGATTTTAACATCAAAGCACTGGGGAGATGGAGCAGGGGTCTTGTGTGAGGGTGAATCCCCAGGGTCTCTACCCCATAGAACAGAGGTGGGGCTGCCTTCTGCTATGGGTCTCACACCAGAGGGGCTGCCCCAAGTCAGGGAGCTCCACGGGTCACCTTCTCATCTGGCAATGAGACGCCTACCAGGAAACGCTCAGGTATTAGCAGCGGAGTGACCCCTCCCAGAATTCACACCACATTCATTCTCTTGGGCATGTTGGTTAGAACTAAGAGCTTAAGAGAGAAACACTAATATTATGTACCAGGTACTCCACATCCATAGTTTTAGTTAACCCTCCCAACATCCTGTGAGATAGGCATTGTGAATCCCATCAGACAAATGAGGACACGGACCCAGAAGTGAAGTAACTGGATCAAGCCTCCCTCAACTAGAAATTGAAGAAGGAGGGATTCAAACCCAGATCTGCCTGATCTCAAATGCCTTGTCCATCATACCAGGCTGCTTCCCCAAAGTCAAGCTATGACACTGGTTAAACTAGAAGCACAGTGCTTATTGAAAGGAAATGTAGCAGTCAGCTATGTCACAATAATGCTGAGTAACAAACCACCTAAATACTCAGTGGCTTAAAACAACAAGCATTAATTCTCACATTCACAGGTTTGTAGGTTGACTATGGTTGGGCTAATCTAGGCATGGATGGCGTGATAGGCACAATTTTAAGATGTCCCCTAAGATTCCTGGTCCCTGGTGTACATACTCTATTTAGTTCCCACCCCTTGAGCAGGATCTGTGAATATAATGAACTAGTCACTACCTTCACAGGGTTATGTTACCTGGCAAAGGTGATGGAATAGTCAGTTACTCTCATGATTACGTTACATTACATAAGACTTCTGCTGGCTTTGAGAAGCAAGCTGGCTACATGGCTAGGATGTTAAGGCATCCTTTAAGAACTGAGAGTGACCCTTGTCCAACAGCCAACAATAAAATGGAGACCTCAGTCTTACAGTCACTAGAAACTGAATTCTGTCAAAAGCCCAAATAAGCTTGGAAACAGATTCTTCCCCACACAGGCCTTCAGATGAGATCATAACCCTTGCCAACCCCCAATATCATCCTGGTCAGATCCTCAGCAGAATTACCTAGCTATTCTGCATTCAGACTTTGACTCGCAGAAACTGTGAGAAAATAAATGAATGTTGAGTTAATCCATGGAGTGTGTGGTACTTTGTGATGCAGCAATTAGAAAACTAATACGGACAAGCAGCTTGGCTTCAGGCTGCAAGTTTGACAATATTTGTTCTGGGAGCCCATTAAGAAGGCAGCTTCTAGGCAATGATTACAAATCATGAGTTCAATGGATGTTGTGGGGGTTCAGGTTCAATCTCTATTTCAAGCTCCTTCTTTTGTCAGATTCACTGACATCCCATGGCCAATGCAAGTTTCATGGCCAAGCTCAAAGTCAAGGAATGGGGATGTGTATTCCACCCATCTTAAGGCATGAAAAGAGTATAAATGTCTAATTCTGTAACAGTGAAGAATTAGGACCCATTATTCAGGAAATTTAGGGGGAAATTCCTCTGTTTCTACCTCTTCCACTTCCATGGATACACAGCTGATCAATAAGCAGTTACCTCCAAGATGAGTTTAAAGTTCATGAAACCCCATACCAGCCCTGTCACATTGGTCCACAGAAGATAGGCCTCCAAGAGAGAAATATGGGACTTAGGGGAAGTCAGGTGAACGTCAGAGTATTAGCAGGAGTATCAGGATGAAGTTTGTGGGGTATCAGGAGAAGCTTTGGACATGTGAACACCAGCAGGAGCATTCCCAGGCAAAAGGGCAGAAAAGTTGACATAGAGGTGGCTGGTTTCCCTGGGACCTTGTGCTGGTTCCCACCTAATTGACCCTATAGATCCCTTCCTCCTTTTGTGAAGCCAGGCTTGAGGTAAGCACTTTAGCTGCCCATACTATAAGGATAACCATTTTTTTCTGCATCAGGCACTTTACATACAAGATTTGACTACAGTTTCAAAACAGCAGACTCTGGATCCAAGCAGCCTATGTTCCAATCCTGACACCACTACTGTATAATCTTGAGCAAGTGGTCTAAACTTCTTTGAAGACTCAGTTTTCTCATCATCTCTAAAACTGGCATAATAATGGCACCAACCTCCAAGGTGGTTGTGAGGATTAAATGAGATCATAGAATAAAGAAATCAACCTTTCTTTAGCCCTATGTTTTGCACATTTATTTGATCATAGGGCCTTTTATTGTAGGAATGCTTATTAACATTACAGGGAGAAGCTTGGAGCTTTCCAGCAGCCAGTGGAAAAGTGGGAAATCTGGAGAGTTACACAACCACTGATGTCAATGAGAAAATAAGAATCTTATTAAGGGCAGTTTCAAAGATTTCTACCCTTCAAAAGGGTAGATTCAAATAATTTCTCTCTGGGAAGAGACTGTGTGATACAATAAATAAAAACTCAGGAAACTTGTGAAATGTATAAATATGAGTTGTGAGGGATTGTTTCTCACAATGGTCTTCAATATAGGTTGATAGCAGTTAAGTAAATATAACCCTGCTGACAGGTGAGGAGATATGAGAACAGGATATAATCTAGATACTGAGTTCCTTGATGTGTTCATTTGATCTAGGGATCATTTGGGAACATCTAGAGAAGGAGGGTAATCCCATCAAGAAAATCATACTTAACATGACCTTTTAAGAACTAGGCTTTGGTTTAATGGCAAAGAACTGAACAATATACACTCTGGAAAATTTTTAGAGTGTTAATTATATAGATATTTAGAGTTTTTATAGGCAGCATTATCAGAATCTGACAATCTCTGTCTTTTAAGGTCTATGTTTAGACCTTTTACATTTAATGTAAAAGTGATGTAGTTGGATTTAGGTCTACCATTTTATTTTTTTTTCCCTTTTAACCTCTTTTGTTCATTTGTTTCTGTGTTCCCTTTGTGCTGCCTTCCTTCAGATTATTTTAATATATTTTAGTATTTCATTTTAGTTTATCTATTGACTTTTTGCCTATATCTCTTTCTACTATTTTTTTAGTGATTGACCTGGGGATTATAATATACATACCTAACATTTACAGTCTACTTAGAGTTAATTTATACCTGCAAATAAAAATAAAACATAGAAGCCTTACAATCCTTGATATTATAGTTGTCTTATGTACATACATTGAACCCTCCCAGACAATGTTACACTTTATAATTGTATATTTTAAAGAACTGAAGAGAAGAAAAATAGTGTATTATATTTACCCAGATATCTAACATTTCTGTTGCTCTTTCTTTATTCCAAGTTTTCCTCTGGTATTGATTCCTGTCATTGAGAAGAACTCCCTTTAACTTTTCTTTCAGGGCATTTCTTCTGGTTAAGAATTCTCTTAGTCACAATAGTGAAATCGGGTTGTTTAAAAGTGTTGCAAACCACCATCTTTAACCTTGTTGTTCCTGCTCTGACCATGTGACATGTCTGCTCCTACTTGGCCCTCTGCTATGAGTAAAAGCTCCAGGAGGTCCCTCCAAAAGCCGAGCAAATGTTGATGCGGTGCTTGTACAGCTTGCAGAACTGTGAGTCAATTAAACCTCTTTCCTTTACAAATTACCCAGCCTCAGGTATTCCTTTATAGCAACACAAGAACAGACTAACACAGGGGTGGAAGTGAAAATGTGACTTCCAGGTCAAAGGATTAAATTGTTATATATACTTCTCTAATAATCTTTTCCCCTACCATATTCATCAGAGAAGCTGCATAATCCAGAAAATGCAGTTACATGATGACGAAATCTAATGGATGCAGATGCTGAGACCTATAACAGACTTTGTAAGATAAAAACATAAAACCTTGCTGTATTCAGGAACTGAGATTTTGAAGTTGTAGATTACTGCAACTTATCCCCACTAATCCTGAATAATATCCCACATGAGAAATATTTAGTTTCTAAAACATGTCTCTAGAGTTAAAAAAAAAAAAATGATACTAAGAATTAACAGATTGAACTAGGATGACTACATCATTATACATTTGTCAAAATCTATAGAATGTACAGCACCAAGAATACACCCTAATGTAAACTATGAACTTTGGATGATAATGATGTTGCTGCGGTTTGGATCTGTGTCCCCACCCAAAATCTCATGTTGAATTTTAATCCCCAATATTGAAGGTGGAGCCTGGTGGGAGGTAATTGGATCCTGGGAGTGGATCCTTCATGAATGCTTTAGCACCACCCCTCAGTACTGTTCTTGTGACGTGTGAGTGATTGAGTTACCATGAGATCTGGTTGTTTAAAAGTGGGCAGCACCTCCCTCTTCTCTCTCTTCCTCCTGCTCCAGCCATGTGAAGACACTTGCTCCTGCTTTTCCTTCTGCCATGAATAAAAGTTTACTGAGATCTCCCCAGAAGCAGAAGCCACTATGCTTCCTGTACAGTCTACAGCAGCATGAGCCAATTAAACCTCTTTTCTTTATAAATTACCCAGTCTCAGGTATTTCTTTACAGCAGAGTGAGAACAGATTAATACAGATGTGTTAAAGCAGACTCACCAGTTTTAATAATATACCCCTCTGGTGTGGGATGTCAAGAGCTGGGGAGGTCTGCATGTGTAGGGGTGAGGGGCACCTGGTAACTTTCTGTACTTTATGCTTGATTTTTCTGTAAATCTAAATCTACTCTTAAAAAATTAGGTCTATTAAAAATTCACGGATTGAGATATTGTGTTTTTTAAACCACACACTTTAATGTTGATATCTATTTCTTATTTCTCTGCTATAATGAGAAAATTGGCATTTCCTTCAATGTGTCTTCAAATTCTTACAAAATTTTTGTTAATTACATTATTATTTTTACTTTATTATGCCCATGTCAAATTATCTTCTGTTTTATAAACATAATTTTCATAGTTGTTATGTCTTACATGTCTATTTAATAAATGGATTAAATGCCCATCACAAATGCTTTCAACATGGTTTCTATAAAAATTTTTTTAAAAGAATCCTCTTAGTTTTCCTTCATCTAAGAATATCTTTCTTTTGCTTTCATTTCTGAAGGATATTTTTGTTAAATAAAGAATTCTGGGTTGACAATTATTTCTTTCAGAAAAGATGTCCCAATGTTTCTTCTAGCATCTATGATTTCTGATGAAATATTCACAATTATGAACTGTTGTTCCTTCTTACGTAACATGTATCATTCTTCCGACTACTTTAACAGTTTCTCTTTGTTTTTGGCTTGCAGAATTTTTGTTAGCTTGTGTCTGGGCATGGGTTTTTTAAAATTTATCTTCTTTGGGCTTTACCAAACCTCTTGAATCTGAATATTTACGAATTTTTCTCCATTAAGTTTGGAAACTTTCCAGCCATTATTTCAAAAAATATTTTTCTGTATCCATCTCTTACTCTTCCTATTCAGGTATTCCAGTGACAGAAAGGTTAGAGTTTTGGTGTTTTTTGTTTGTTTTTGTCCCTTAGGTCTCTATTCTGCTATTAAACTCATGCAGTGATTTCAAAATATATATATGTATAATACATTTCAGTTATAATATTTTGTTTGGTTCCTTTTCATAGTTTCTATTTCCTTACTAAGAATTTTTATCTCTTCCTCATTTTAATACCTTTACCTTATGGGGTATGGTTATAATGGCCCCATTAAAGTCTTGGATAATTCCAACATCTGGGTCATCTCAGGGTTAGCATCTGTTGATTGTCTTTTCCCTTGAGAACTGGTTTAGAGTTTCCTGGTTCCTGGTCTGTCAACTAATTTTGGACTTTCTGAATATTGTGTTGTGAGACTCTCAATCCTGTCAAAACCCTCTGGAGGATGGAATTTTTGTTTGTTAGGTTTTTTTTTGTTGTTGTTGTTTTTTTTACTGTTTTAATTGAGCAGGCCATCAAGCTATTTGATGTCCAGAACCCAAGATCCACCGTGCCTTCCACGAATGACAGTTTCAACTTCAGTCCAGCTTTGAAGCTTTTGCTATGCTGATTGGGTCTGTCCCACCCAGAGGCTGGTCTCAGACTTGGGCAGTGTTTTACGTCATCATTCACTTCTCAAATCCTTCGCATTTTTTAAATGTGTATTTCATGCTTGCATCACTTGAAGGTGAGCCTGGGACTTACTCCAGGTGAGCCTGGTTCATACACAAAACTAGGGGTTTCCTTCTCCATCCCTTTCCTCTTGGAGATTTTGCCCACATCCTGTCACTTCCAGGGGTCCCATTCTCTAGTCCCTCTGGCCAGAAAAATGGCATTCTCTGAGTGTTTTAACCTCCCCTGCTATCACACAGATGCATATGACTGGGTCTGCCCTTAGGAAGAAGGCACAAGAGATTTTAAAAGATTTTTTAAACTCTAGTCATAAAGAGATTCACCATTTGTCTCATGTATTTGGAATAGAAAAAAAAAAAAAACTAGACTCTTTCCACACTCTTCACAAAATAGGGGGCCCCTCTGCCTGGCTCCTCTCTCCAGGGTGACAGGTTTTCTCTCCGGCCCTTAGGTGCACACATGGCACCAGCATCATCACAGAAGTGTGGCTTCACCACTAGGGTTGGTCTCAGTGTAGGTAATTTTTTAAAAGGAGAAAAAGAGGCTGGACACTGTGGCTCATACCTGTAATCCCAGCACTTTGGGAAGCCGAGGCAGGTGGATTGCTTGAGGTCAGGAGTTTGAGGCCAGCCTGGCCAACATGGTGAAACCCTGACTCTACTAAAAATACAAAAATTAGCCAGGTGTTGTAGTGGGCACCTGTAATCCCAGCTACTCCGGAGGCTGAGGCAAGAGAATTGATTGAACCGGGCAGGCAGAGGTTGCAGCGAGTGGAGATTGCACCATTGCACTCCAGCCTAGGCAACAGAGAGGGATTCCATCTCGAAGAAGAACAAGGAGAAACAAGAAGGAGAAGGAGAAGGAGAAAGAAGGAGAAGGAAGGAGGAGGAGGAGGAGGAGGAGGAGGAGGAGGAGGAGGAGGAGGAAAGAAGGAGAAGGGGAAGAAGAAAAATAAAACAATAGTTTTCTCATGTTTTCCAGCCCAGAGGTATATTTTTTTCCTGATCCTATGGCCAGAAAGACAATTTCCAATCTGTCCCACCCGCAGGTAAATGGAGTCCATATGACCCTGGTCCTTGTGTGTCAGGATGCAGACTCGGCGTGATCCTTTGAACCCTCCATAGAGTGTCTGTCCACTGACTTCAGCATTCTGTGCCTTCTTTTTGTTTTATTCTGAGACAGGGTCTCACTCTGTCACCCAGCTGGAGTGCAGTGACGTGATCTCGGCTCACTACAACCTCCACCTCCCAGGTTCAAGCAATTCTCCTGCCTCCGTCTCCCGAGTAGCTGGGATTGCAGGCTCCCGCCACCACATCCGGCTAATTTTTTGTATTTTTAGTAGAGACAGGGTTTCACTATGTTGGCCAGGCTGGTCTTGAACACCTGACCTCATTATCTACCCGCCTCAGCCTCCCAAAGTGCTGAGATTACAGGCATGAGCCACCACACTGGGCCTTATTTCTTTTTTTTTTTTTTTTTTTTTTTTGAGATGGAGTCTCG
Organism: Chlorocebus sabaeus; assembly: GCF_047675955.1. Classification (NCBI taxonomy): domain Eukaryota; kingdom Metazoa; phylum Chordata; class Mammalia; order Primates; family Cercopithecidae; genus Chlorocebus; species Chlorocebus sabaeus. The sequence goes on along the minus strand of NC_132923.1, from coordinate 118,277,879 downwards.
CTGTGTTGCCCAGGCAGGAGTGCACTGGCACAATCTCAGCTCACAGCAACCTGCACCTCCTGGGCTCAAACGATTCTCCTGCCTCAGCCTCCCAAGTAGCTGGGACTACAGGCATGAGCCATCATGCCCAGCTAATTTTTTTATATTTTTAGTAGAGACAGGGTTTCACCGTATTGGCCAGGCTGGTCTTGATCTCCTGACATCGTGATCTGCTCGCCTTCTTGGTTCCCCAGTTTTGTAGGTAATCCTAAAAATAAAAAAGAAAACTTTTGCTCCTCTGTAGATAAGAGGTCCAAGATGCAGGTGCGAATTAGGAGCTTAATTTAGGGGTGGCTGAAAAAGAAAATGAACGTTGTGCTAGTCTGAACTTAATAATGACACTGTGTGTCTCATCTATTTGAACAGCTTTAAAACAGCTAATCTCAAACCAACATTTTCCTGAGAACCTGGCCTATGCCAGCTCCTGCCCAAGATGGTTCAGAAACAGCTTAGCTGGGGAGAGACAAGTAGAAAACTTCAGTGGTGCATAAAAGAGGCTCTGAGAGGGAGGCCAGGGGAGGAGCATCAACTTCAGTGGTTCTGATCCCTGGGTCAGAATCCAAACCTGGCAGGCCTCTAAAGCTTACCAGAGTGACCCCACCTCAGCCAATTGTATCAGCATCTTGGTGAGGGGTGGCAATAATTTTTTTTTTTTCTGAGACAGGGTCTCACTATGTTGCCCAGACTGGAGTGTAGTGGCATGATTTCAGCTCACTGCAACCTCCATCTCCCTGGCTCAGGTTATCCTCTCACTTCAGCCTCCTGAGTAGCTGGGATTACAGGGGCACCCTGTGCCGCCCCATGCCTGGCTAATTTTTCTATCTTTTTTAGAGATAGGGCTTCACTATATTGCCCAAGGGGCTGGTCTTGAACTCCTAGGCTTAAGTGATCCTCTGGCCTTGGCCTCCCAAATTGCTGGGATTGCAGGCATAAGCCAGCGCCTGGCCTGAGGTGGGGGTAATTTTTAAAGTGTCCCAAGTGATTGCAAACTGTAGCCAAGATGAAGACCCCCAGCCATCTGGGTAGAGGCATCTAGATCTACCCAACAGTGCATTTGGTCTCATGGGACACTGAAGGTAGACCGGAAATCAGGGAAATGAAAAGTGCAGGAAGCAGAAGGATCTTCATCAACATGGGTGAGGTCAGGTGTACTTGTCTGAAGTGAGGGCTGGAAGAGAGGGAAAGACCAATGCGAAGACTCCACAAAGGGAACAAGACATGCAGGCCACAAAGTCATGCCAGTAATCCTACAGCCTACAGTGCTCCCCTAGTTCTGTAATTTTTAATCAAATGTCACTTTCCATTGTCTGATTTTATTATTTTCTTCATCCACTAGCATCCTCCTTGTTGAATGTATGTCCTTAGATTCTTGAAAAATAGCTTTATGTGTGTTATAAATTTACATCAATATCTTTGTGATATAAATTTCCTCTGTTTCTGCTCATTTTCAGGTGGCACTGACCCTCGTCCATATGACTATATTCGAGCATCACCTCTGTGTGCTAATGAACATTTCATCACAGTTCACTTCTCCAGTCCCTGAGGGATGCACACCTGAGCTCCCTCCAGCTCCCGCTCCCACCAGCAGTGCTGAAATGAACATCTTTGTACCAGACCCCTTGCAGATCTGACCTGAACACCCAGATGGGACTGCAAGTTCATCAGCTGCTGTTAGACAACCCAGTGTTGTCAAAGGAGAGTCTCCATCATTTTTGATTTTGGCCCCAGAGGGCAGATTGGTCCATGAATCTATCTCCAGGGTCTGGCAAGGTCCATTCACATGGTGCCACCTTTGGCTCCAGGTCTTTCATGAGGGAAAGCAAAGGCAGCTTGAAGTCAAGGGGTCAGTCCACAGACCACCCTCACTTCTAACTGTGGGGCTTGGGCGTTCATTCCCAAGGCCATTCTCAGGTTTGACCATTCGCTAGACTCATGGAAGTCACTGAAAGTGTTTATACCCCTGGTTATGGTTTATTACCGTGTAAGGATACAGATCAAATCAAGGAAGACAGACGTGGGGTAGAACCCAAGATGGTTCCAATGTCAGAGCTCCCATTGTCCTTTGCCTGTGGAGTCACAGACAGTGCTGACTCCTCCAGGTATGACATGTGACGATAAGCAGAATATTGCCAACCAGGAGCACTCACCTGAGCCTTGGCGTTCTGAGTTTTCACTGGGGAGCCGTGATCGATGCCTGCCCGCCTGCATGGCTGACCTTTAGACCCCAGACCCTGGTATTTCCGACAGGCCCTATTATTAGTCAGGTTAGGCTTGGCTCTGCTGCAGAGGCGGATAAATCCCCAAGCTCAGCAGTACTAGACAATAAAGGTTGGTTTTCTCCATTGCGGTCCCATGTTATCTGGAATGCGTGGCCCCCAAGGTCACTGCATCTGGGGAAGAGAAGGGAGGCCAAGGCGCCCTGGATGTTAATTGCCATGGCCCAGAAGTTACACATGTCATTTCCTCTCACAGCCCATTGATGGAGATTAGTCACATGGCTGCAACTTACTGCTGTAAGGAAGTCTGGGACATGGAGGGCAACTCATGGAATATTTGCTGAATGGAGGCCCAGTCCCCAAGCAGCCACCCTCTGATCACGAGATGATATCCCTATCCCTTCCTGTCAGCCCAGGGGAAGTGGACAGGCACCGAGTGGGAAGCAGGTGACCTGCCAAGTTCATCCATGTTCCATACCCAGCTGGAATTCCTGGAGGGCTTCCAACACTCTGTGCCAACTCCTGAGAGTCTAGGAACACTGAAATGATTCAACCAGCCCAGAGAGAAAAGAGCCCATCCCTCGAGAGTGCAGAGGAAGCAAGGGGAGAGGGCTGAACAGGTGAGAGGGTCCCCTCATCTGTAGTTTCAGCAAGGACCTTGCTGTCTGCTCAGCCACCAGAAATTCCAGATGAGGCCGTTTCACAGCTGGGGCCGAGGGGTGCAGGGTTTGCATGAACTCAGAGTCCTTCATGGGGATTAGGAGCTTTCTCTCCATCCTGCTGTCTGGGTAGCTCAGACTCCCTCCAGGGCCATCACAAAGCTTAGGGCTGCCCTCGCGATCTGGGCTGGAGGTAGACTGAGTATACTGCTAGGGTGAGGTTCTGGGATGAGGCTAAGTCTTCCCTGTCCACTTGCAGACAGTGAGGTCCTTGCAGCGATGTCAGAGGAGCTGCTATGAGCCCTGAGGAGCCCTGCTATTGGCGAGGTCCTCACTCTGTGCAGGTGGTCCCTGTGCTGTCCTGGGTCATCTCACTCAATCCTTACAACAACCCTGCCAGTTGGAAATGATGATGCTCAGTTTAGGGAGGAGGAAACCAAGGTCTAGAGAAGCAAAGAAAAGTACTTAAGATGACACCCTAGGTAGTGAAGCCAGGGCATGAACCCAGACAAGAATTCAGTGTTCACACTTTAAAAGTCATCGTAAGATAGAAAATGTCACAAGAGTTAAAAACATAGCCATCACCGGCCTCCACAATTACCAGCTCACCACCCAGCTCATTTCATATGTCCCCTGACCAATCACCCCTCCACACCCTGGGTTACGTTGGAGCAAATTCTAGACCTCACATCATTTTTAGATAGTTCAACATTGTCTCTAAAAGATAAGGAAGGGCCTGTGTTCTTAACTACAGGACCTGGCATGGAGTGGACATCAATAAATACTTAATAAATCTTCACTTGTTCTCTGTGTGAATAAAATATCTAAGCACCTGTCAAGCCAAAATGTGTTTGTGAATCTCTAAAAGGCAGTCAGGAGTGGTGGGAAGATAATGGGCTTCACCATAAGCTTTGGGTTCAAACCCTGGCTCTGCCAGTTGCCATGGCTATGGGATACTGGGTGAGCTTATGGAAACTGCCCGGGCCTCGGTTTCCTCCTCTGAAATCCACACGTCATGACACCGTGACTTCTAAAGTTGTTAGGATTCAATGAGCACATGAATGCGGGCACATGCCCTGCAGACAGCCTGGCTTTCTAAGGTAGTTTGTCAATGGCATACCCTGAGTAACTCATCGAATTGCTTGTACCTCAGTCTCCTCATCTGTAAAATGGAGTAATAACAGTACCTGCCCCAAAGGGCTGCTGTGAGGAGTCAGTGAGTTGATCTGTGTTAGATGTAGGATGCCTGGCACCTAATAAATGTTCCATGTGAGTTACTAATCACTAGAAGCCTGCGCTGTGGAAAACTAAGGTCCAGTGTAGGGGTTATAATCCTGCAACATGGAACAGTTCTGGACCAAGTTATGCTTAAGATTTGAGCAATGGTTCTCACCTGGGGGCAATTTTACTGCAATCTTAACTGGGGGCAATCTACTGTCTTACTGACCCCAGGAGACATTTGGCAACGTCTGGAGACGCTTGTGGCTATAACAGCTGGGTGGATGAGCCACTACTGGCATCTAATGAGTAGAGACCAGGGATGCTGCTCAACATCCTATGAGGTACAGGACAGTCCCTTCAACATACAATTATCTGGCCCAAAACGTCAGTGGCAAGGCTGAGAAACTCTGGATTAGGGAAAGAATCAGGAGGGAGTTAGCTCCATTGCACAGAGGCTGGGAGATTGACGCTTCAGTCATCTGGGGCTGTGTCCAGACTCACGAAATTAATGGAATGTTTTCCATCTTCAGCAGAGTAGCAGTTGATCTGGTTCTTTCCGGAAGACAGCTGGATGTGGCAGGATGCCCTTTTTGAGTTGGGTACACTTTGTCTTATGAAGTGTCCTCTCCAAGCCTCTGCAGCTGGTTTGGGAGTGGCCAGGCCCTGGTGGGTGGAGGGTTCTGCAGGACGAGGGGACTCAGCTCCCTGCCAGAGTGCAGGGCCAGGTGGGGACTTCCAGCAGCAGCTGGATGTGCTTCTGGTCCCAACCTGGAGACAAGAAGAGGGATCTGGGGATGGGAAGCACATTCAGAGAAAAAGCGCAACGAGGACGTCATGAGATGGGCAGTTGTTCAAATTCTAGCTCTTTCAGCTACCACTGGTTGACCCTGACATGGAACTTACCCCCTCCAAGACTCTTGACAAGACAAGCAGGGGTTTTCCAAAGTCCCAGAGTAACCAGGGCTTGAGTCCATGTCTCTTAATTCTCAGTCTAGGTCCTTCCCCATGCATTCATTCATTTATTCATCCATTTACTCAATCGGTCTTTCATTTGTGATAGGAGATTGGAAGGGTAAAATGGACAGCGGCCACAGAATGAAGGGCCTTGTAGATCCTAGCAAAGAAGTTAGATTTTATTCTAAGAATGAATGAAAGCCATGGAGGGTCTTGAGGGACATAATCAGACTTAGAAAAAGTCTATTTGACTATTGTACGAAGCTGGACAGGCAAGAAGCCAGGGGCCGGATGACAATGGTGGCTTTGACAGGGTGGTGGTAACGAGGTGGAGAGGAGAGAGATTCAGGACACATTCTGGAGGATAAGCCAGCAGGTCCTGCTCATGAATTGGGATATGGTGGGGGTTAGGAAAGTGGGGAATGGAGAGTAACTCCTGGGCTTTGGTCCTTCACAGTTGGGGAGATATGGAGGCCACTTACTGAGATGAGAAAGGCTGGGAAAGGAGCCTGTCATGGGTAGGGTGCAGGGGGCAGAGACTCAATAGGTCTGTTCAGCCACGGCAGAGCTGGGAGCTCCATGGGAGACCCCTGAGTAAAGATAGCGCTGCCTGACAATTTTGTAGCCTGGAGAAGATGATGCATGTGGCTCTGGAAATTTGGCTGGGATGCAAATTCGATTGAGATCGTTTAGGGAGGGGGTGAGATAGAACATGGAAGAAGAAAAGAGAGCCAGGGACTGGGCCCTGGGTGTTCCAGCCTTTAGAGTTGAAAAGAAAATGAGCTTCCAGCAAAGCAGTCTGCAAAGTAGCAGCAGACGACAGGGGAAGAGCAGGGGAGAAGGATGCCGGAGCCGCAGGAAAGGGCGCTGGGTGAGGCCGCACGCCCCGGCACATAGCAGGTCCTCCATGAGGTGACGTGCACAAGCCATCTGGAACGTAGCAGGCCTACAGTAATTCATCCATATTGGTATTAACTCTTAAACATGCTTGGAAGATGACTGACACATATCAGTCTGTCATCAGCCAGTGGATGCTGGAGTCCGGCCCCTATCCGACAGGGCAGATGCTTTTAGGGAGGACGTCGGGTCTCAGGCTCTAGCACCCACAGCCTCAGCATCCATTCTCAGCTCTGCCTGCTCTGGGGGTGTGGCCCTGAGCACATTCCAGAAACTCTTGCAGCCTACGCGTTCTCATCTGCAACATAGGGTTATTGACAGAATGTGGGGACAGAATTAGGATTCGAATCCACTTCTGCTGACCCTGGAGCCCACTGTCTTTCCATGATATAGCGTGGCAGCCATTCCGATAGCAGGAGGGAGCTGCTGAAGGGGCATTGAAGACGGGGCTGCTTGGAGGCCTTGTTTTTGATGCATTCTGCCACTCAGGGGCCCTGCTTCAAGCACATTGAGTCTGCTTGTTCTCAACTCTGGCTGCTGCCTATTAGAATCAGATCTGGGTAGGTGAAGTGGGCAGAAGGAAGGGGGCTAAAACGTAACAATGTCCAGGCCTCTCCCCTGTCCCATTAAATCAGAACCTCTGGGAATACAGCCCAGGTATCAGGATCGTTGTCATCATCATCATCGTCACCATCATCATCATTACCATTTTAGATCCGCAGTTGATTCTGACACACATCCAGTCTTGAAAACCGATGGAGAAACTGAAGCCCTAGAGCTCTAACCCTAAGGCTTTCCTACCCTGAGTTCCTGCAGGATGAAAAACAAGACTGGCTTTCTCTTCCCTGCATAAAATACCTCCAGATAGGAAGTGTAGGAAGTGTAGATAGGCGGGTAGTTAAGAACCCCCAGCAGGGGTTAAACCCATCTGAGTCACTTTGTAGCCACATGGCCTTAGTCAATTTCTCTACAGTCTGATTCCTGGGAAAGATCAATCTTTCAATGACCGTAGCACCACTCTATACAGTTGATAAGGCATTTTGATAAACACCATCTCTTTGAATTCTCCCCCATAATCCTGTAAGGAAGAGGGAAATTATTAGTTCCATTTTCTGGTTGGGGAAACTGAGGCTCAGAGATGAAGTCAGTTGCCAAAATACATTCAGCTACGGTTTGAGTACAGGTTTTCTTTCTCTTTTGCCAAAGGGAGGCTGGAATTAAGAAGGCCCACAATGGAGCTTGGCCCAAGACAGTGTCTGGGACATAGAAGAGGCTCGGAAGTTGCAGAATGAATGAATGAGCTAAAAGATGGGCAGTAGATGGTTCTAAACAGGGTCCTGTAGTGACCAAGGTCCCTACCCCAGTGAAAGGAGAGGAAGAAATTAACCATTCCAGGCAGCGGCTTCACCAAGAACAGGCCAGCCATTTACACGCAGCATGCTGCACTCACAGTCATACTTCTGCTGGAAGGGATCCATTTTTTTTTTTTTTTTTTTTTTGAGACGGAGTCTCACTCTGTCGCCCAGGCTGGAGTGCAGTGGCATGATCTCTGCTCACTGCAAGCTCCGCCCCCAGGGTTCACGCCATTCTCCTGCCTCAGCCTCCCGTGTAGCTGTGACTATAGGCGCCTGCCAACATGCCCAGCTAATGTTTTTTTTTTTTTTTTTTTTGTATTTTTAGTAGAGACGGGGTTTCACCATGTTAGCCAGGATGGTCTCGATCTCCTGACCTCGTGATCCGCCCATCTCGGCCTCCCAAAGTGCTGGGATTACAGGCGTGAGCCACCGCGCCCGGCGGAAGGGATCCATTTTACAGGTGGGAGATTGAGGCTCACAGTCAGTGGGTGGAGAAGATCATCTAACTCCTGATCCAGAGCCCCTACTGACATCCCAGAGCTCAAAAAAAGTCATGGAATTTTCAAGAAAATTCTGGGTAAAGCTTCTCTGGGGAAACAAAGCCCTCATTCTGGTGTTCATCCCAAAGAAAAATTCTACATCTCTGACCATTATGTACCAGGTAGACGCTGGACAATGCAAACTGTCACAGGAACACTGACTGGTTAATTTTCTTCCTGACATCCAAACTCCCTCACATCCCATGCCAGATTGGGTTAAGTATTTTACTTATGTTATTTCAGGGGCTGGCAAACTTTTTCCACAAAGGTCCAGTTAGTAAATATCTGAGACTTCTTGGACTCTCCAGTCTCTGTCAGTTTCTCACTTCTGAATGTTGTACAAAAGCAGCCGTGTGTAAACACATGAGCATGTCTGTGTTCCAGGAAAATTTTTTTCCAGTCCAGGCTGGAGTGCAGTGGCACGATCTCAGTTCACTCCAACCTCCACCTCCCTGATTCAAGCAATTCCCCTGCCTCAGCCTCTCGAGTAGCTGGGATTACAGGTGCACACCACCACACCCGGCTAATTGTTTTGTATTTTTAGTAGAGATGGGGTTTTACCATGTTGGCCAGACTGGTTTCGAACTCCTGACCTCAGGCAATCTGCCTCAGCCTCCTAAGGTGCTGGGATTACAGGCGTGAGGCACTGCGCCCGACTCCAGGAAAATTTAATATGTGGGCAGTTAAATTTGCATTTCACATAATTACACATCACAAAACGTTGTTGTTCTTTGAATTTATTTGTCAATCATTTAAAAATGGAAAAACTCCTCTTAGCTCCCAGCCTGTATGGACGGGGGCAGGAGGATTTGGTCCAAAACGGCCATAGTTTGCTGGCAGAAACCATACAAAGTAGATTTTGTTGTTACCCCCATTTTAAAGATGAAGAAAATGAGTCCCAGAGAGGTTCAGGGATTTTCATAAGATCACACAGCTACCAAGTAGCAAAACTGGGAGTCATAGTCGGACTCAGAGTTAGGCAGCTGGGCTCCAGAGCCAGGTTCTTAACCACTCTGTTGCCATACGGGCACAGAACCTTCACGTGGAGGAAACTTTAAGTACACGAAACTGAGGCCCAGAGAGGGGATTAAGGCTGCAACCTAACAGAGACACACAGTGATGGAGAGGCAGAGCCCTGCCCGGCTCCCTGACTAAGTCCAGGGATGGTTCCTCTACATCAGGCAGCTTCCTCATTTATTCCAACTAATTATCATCCATTAAGCAGATCTGGAAATGCCGACATGAGAGTAGGAAGTAGGGGTGGGTGACTGACAAGGCGGGAGAGGGAGGTGGGCAAGAGGGGCCCCTGCCTCCACATGCGTCCACACGCACGCACGCACACACACACAACAGCTTCCATTTCCTGAGATGTCCACCTGCTTTTATGAATATAAGTGGATTTGTAACAAGCATTGCAGCTGCATATAAGGCATTCAGACATGGAGACAATTTTACTAGATAATAGACTATCATGCAGGATACAATTTAAATTAAAAAATGCAATTTTCACCTTGAAATGAACAAATGATTACAATTTCTATACAAATTAAGGCATTCAGCCTCTCTTTCAGTAGTGGCACCAGCCCATGAAATATGACATAATTACCATGAAATACATTTTCAAATATTTTGATTTTTGTCCGCTGCTTTTTAAAAAACATAGGCCGCCTTCTAGGTCTCCGAGTATGTGTTGGCATTTCCCACCTTCTGGGAAAAACACATTAAAAAGAAAAGGCAAAGTCCCCGAAGATGAAGTTGGCCCCCCTCTCTGCCCTCCCCTCCTTCTATCTCCTCACCCCTCAGAGTTCCCTGCCCTCCCCCTCCCCTTCTCTTGGCTCAGAGATAAAATTGAAAAGAGGCAGACTGAGGAGAGGGGACACAGGCGCCCACCTCCAAAGCCTGAAATTTATCTAAGTTGCCACGCTTATCTGCAGAATCGCATCTGTTGGTTATCACGACGCCAACTGCTCCAACCCTTCATCCCTCCCTTCTCTGGAAATGGCTCCCCATCCCTCCTACCAATGCATTCCCCCCTGCCACCCCCCGGCAACCTGCACTCTTATTTTTTAATTATTTTTTCCATTGTGTTGTCCCTTTGTGGCTGAAGATGGAAGGATGAAAAGCCACTGCCTGTGGCTTGATCCAGTCCCATGGAACATTGGAGTTCAGAAGGAGTGGACAGGGTAGGCGGCCAGTAAGTCTCAGCTACCGAATTGGGTGGAACTCTCTGTTCTTTGTCCTAGTTGAGTGACCTTGATGAAGGTCGTTCCTACCCGAATCCATCTCCTCCCTGTGCCTGTAAACCTGCCATCTTGAGCAACCTATCCCTTTGGTCTGAGCTTTGGGTGGAAGATCTCTTGGGACATTAGATCTGCATCCAAAACACTTGCAGGCAGACCTTCGTCCTCTTCCTTGGTACTTAGCGTTGGTCTGAGTCTTCTGTTCTGAACCAGCATCCACTAGGCAGGCTTCACCACTCCTGATTCCGCATCTGCTGTTCCCAGAACTTGGCTCCTATCTGTCGTGTGGTCCCACATCACTTTTTGGGCCAGCTGTGCTCTGCCTTTCCCTCCTTAAGGGTTATTCTGGCTCTTCCTCCATCCTGGCTAGTCTAGTCTGGTCCGAGTCTTCTCCACTTCAGGGGGTTGTCTTTCTACCTAAACGAAGCCTGTGGATGAAGATTGATGATGAGATGCAGCGCTTCAAGTCCATTGCTTTTGCTTAGCACATTTGTTTTGGTTTTCCAAGCATTTTCGCCTGCTTCAACATGATCCCATCTTGCAACAGCCCTGTACGGAGGACCTCACTCACAAAGGAGCACTCAACATTTTACAGAGGAGTAACCAGGTATTCTAGACCGACGTGGGAAATGAAGAAGCAAGTCCACACTCATTCTTGGAGTGTGGACCACACTCTCTTCCTCTGACCCCAGCCTACCCTACATTCTACCCTCCCTAGCCCAGGGTGAGGTGAAGACTGGATCACACTCCAGCTCAGAAAGCAAAATGGGACATCCTAGTGGAAAGAGAATGGGTTTTAGGATCAAACATTCAGAGTCTCAGACTCTGATCTCCACTCTTTCTTGCTCTCTGACCTTGGCCAAATTAATTGGTCTCTGTGCCTCAAGTGTTCTCATCTGTGAGATGTAGACAATGATCTCTTCTGCTTGGAGGCTGTGAGAAGGAACTTTGCAAGAGTGTGGCAGACCTTCAGCAGATGCAAACTTCCCCTCTCATGTTCTGGCTCCCAGCTTGCTTAGGGATTTTGAGATTTTATTTTTAATTCTTCTGGTTCATTAAGAAAAGCCTAAGCCCCAAAGTGTTCATCACTTAGAAACTTGTTGGTATCTGTGGGTGAGTCAAGTGTCTGTGCCTGAACCAGATACCAGGGTATTGAGAGATGAATGTGCCAGCATCCAGGGAGGGGGTGGTGGAGTTGAGGGGAAGCAGGAGGGCAAGGGATGATCACAACAATGTTTTACTAAACACCCACGCTCTGTCATAGCCAATGTGCTAAGGGTCTTCATCTCATTAATCCACACAATCACATTATGAAGTTAATATTAGCCCCATTTGACAAATGGAAAAACCGAGAGAAGTTATGTCATTTGCCCAAGATCACCCAGCTGGGAACTGACAGAGCTGGGATTTAAACCCAGGCTTCCTGGCTCTAAAAAATGCTCTAGTCAAGTGCCCTGGGTTGACCAGATGACCATCTTTTCCCAACTATGTATTTTCTTAGTAAAAAGATATAAACAAATGGCATGTGCTCTAGGAACCTAAGGCCCATCACCAGCTAGCTGGTTAAGTAAGACAAGTACACAATTAGCTTTACTCCAAGGCAAAATTGACTGACGCCAAGCACAGGAGGCAGGATTCCCAAGCACCTGTGGCACTCTGGTCAGACCATGACCCAGGGAGCAGTGAGCCATGGGGCTGGGAGAGAGGATAGCACATGCACAGTCAGGCCGTCAGATTCCACTCCTGGTTCTGCAAAGCCCCAGGTGGTGTGGCCAGATCACCTAATGACTCTGGGCCTTCCCATCTTCACCGGTGGAATGAAGAGATTGATTCGAAATCAGTGATCTGCACATGTTTCCACAAGCAACCCTAGGACAGGGGAAAGGAACTGTGAGTGCCCACACCCAGGGCACTCAGAGTGGGGAAACGACCCCAGCTAGCCCACCCCAGGCCAACATTTACTTAAATGGTCTTTTACTTTTTCTTTTTCTTTTTTTTTTTTGAGACGGAGTCTCGCTCTGTCGCCCAGGCTGGAGTGCAGTGGCGCGATTTCACTGCAAGCTCCGCCTCCCGGGTTCACGCCATTCTCCTGCCTCAGCCTCCCGAGTAGCTGGGACTACAGGCATCCGCCACCACGCCCGGCTAATTTTTTGTATTTTTAGTAGAGATGGGGTTTCACTGTGTCAGCCAGGATGGTCTCGACCTCCTGACCTCGTCTTGGCCTCGTCTTTGCCCGTCTCGGCCTCCCAAAGTGCTGGGATTACAGGCGTGAGCCACCGCGCCCGGCCATAGCATGGCTGTTTCTAAACAGAGGATTCTCTTTAGCTTCAACAGCACATGTGTCATGACCTTCAACAACTTTCATGCCCTGCCGCAGGACTGAGCAATAATACTTATTTTTAAAATGAATAATACTTGTCAAAGCAGCCATTATGTATTGAGTACCTACTGTGTGCCAGGTACAGAGTCAACACCTCAGCATGCTTGACCTTGTTTTATCCAGATGGCAACTCACAAGACAGGTGCTGGGGTCGTCCTTTGGAGAGATGTGCCCTGAGGTTCTTCCGCTTCAGTGGTCCACCCGGGGCCAGTGGCAGAGCTAACCCTGGCCTCTCACCTTCACCACCACTAGACCCAGTTCCCTAGGCAGGAGCCGTGGAAATATCAACCAACCCATTGCACAGAAGAAAACATTGCTCCTTTTTCTGCTGCCATAAATAAGAATGTGGATGTTCTCTAGTTATTAATGACGGAACGATCCACAAGATATCCAGTTAGATTAAAAAATAATAAAATGCATGGTATACCACTTGTGTATGAAAAATAAAAAGGAATAAACTGATGTGCTTGCCTGCACAGGTATAAAAATGTCACTGGAAGCTACTTGAAAAGCTGGTTACATTGGTTACCTTTAGGGAGGGTGACTGGGAGCAATGCCTTTGTCCTTCTGAATTTTGAATCATGTGAGTGCATGATATCAAGCATATAGAATGTACAAATTCTTAAAATTTAAGGAAAGAAAAGAACTCATTGCTCTTGAAGGTACAAACAGGTAGATGTCACCAGCCATGTACTCATTAGGACAGGCTCTGAACCATCCCTCCTGGGCAGCCCTTGAGTTTCACAGCATTAGACTTGGATTTCTTGCCTGTCATTGCCCATAAAAGCTTTTTAGCACCATCAGGTAGTCCTTTAAAGGAGCCCAGGTTAGTGAGTTAGTTCCAAGGGCAGGGACATATTTGATGGTTGAGATTTGAAATAGGAAGCTAAAAACAAAAAGAGAGACAAAAAAGTTCAAGAACATTTGACTGAAAGAGAGAGAGAGGATTAAAAAGGATTTGATCTATTCCACAAACATTACATAAGACTTTGGTATCCCAGAGCACTGTTGGGCACTGGGACTCAGCAGGAAGAGCACAGAGTTCCTGACCTCAAGGAGCTCACATTCTAGCAGGTGGAGGCAGATGGTAAGTTGCTGAGCAATTACATATTGAAGATAGTCATTGTAACTTGTCTTAAGCCCAGCAAGGGAGCAGAGGGCTCTGGGAGGGGCTAGCAGGGCTGCATTCAGTGTCTCTCAGGAGGCTACAGTCATACAGCAACCTAAATGGTGTGGAGGAGGCAGCCACCTAGAAGCCTGGGAAGGGTATTCCCTGGCTGAAAGAACAGCCAGTGCAAAGGCCCTGTGGCAGAATCTTCCAGAGTGGGAGATCATGCACTCTTGGGTGAGGACACCCTGACTGTAGTAGGGGTCTCAGCAAGTCATTCAACCTCTCTCAGCCTTAAATCCCTCCCTGGAAATAGAATAATAGTAGCTCCAGAGTCCCAAGGCTTTGCACAGGTGTTGTGTGAAGCCCCTTATGAGCCTATCTCCTCCTCTTTCAGCTTTACCAGTGGTTCCCAAAGTGGCTCCCATCAACGGCAGCATCTGGGAACTTGCTAGAAATGCAAACTAACCAGCTCCACCCTAGATTCCCTGAATCGGAAACTCTGGAACTGAGGACCAGCAGTCTGTTTTAACAAGCCCTCCTGGTGATGCTTGTCACAAACTCCAGTACAAAAACCAGAGATCTACATCATGGTCGCCATCATCCTCTTCACCCTTCTTGTCTAGCACTTCCCCTGATACCATCCCTTAACAAGTCACCCACTTCCCAATGCCTCCAATGTTGACTGCTAGGCCCTTCTGTGATCCTGAATCAGCAGCTTTTGCTACATGCCTTCAAGGTCCCAGCAGGTAGATGCCCTGTCCCTTCTCAAGGGACTCACCAGCCGCTCGTGCATCCAGGGGGCCTATATCCTTTGTAAGTGAAATGAAGTGGTTTAACACACAGAGGCCGGGCATGGTGGCTCATGCCTGTAATCCTAGCACTTTGGGAGGCCGAGGCAGGCGGATCACTTGAGGTCAAGAGTTTGAGACCAGCCTGGGCAATATGGTAAAACCACGTCTCTACTAAAAATAAAAAATTAGTAGAGTGTGGTAGCAATTGCCTGTAATCCCAGCAACTCAGGAAACTGAGCCAGGGGAATCACTTGAACCAGGGAGGTGGAGGTTACAGCGAGCTGAGATCGTGCCACCACTGCCCTCCAGCCTGGGTGACAGAGTGAGACTCTATCTCAAAAACAAACAAACAAAAAAGACAAACACACACACACACACACACACATACACACAAAGATAGTTTGAATCCTGGCTCTTCTACTTACCAGCTGTGTGTTCTCAGAAAAGTTTCTTAACCTCTCTGGGTCTTGAGTTCTCATCTTTGAAACAGAGATAATACATTTCCAGGATGGTCGAAAGGATTAAAGATATTAATATAGATAAAGGTTGGAACAACACCTGCCAGGGGACACACAATTGATTTTTAGAAATTCTGGTTCTCCGGGCCCTTTCCACCCAGGCTCCTGGCCTTACCTCTGCTCCTGTTTCCCTCCGTGCACTTCAGGCACCAGTCAGACTGGGCCACTGTGATTCCTGAATCTGCATTTCACCCCCCGCCCCCCCCCCCCCCGCCCCCGCTGCCTCTGCCCTTTTGCCCATGCTGTGACCTCTATCTGAAACGCTTCTTCCTCGTCACCTGCAAAACTCCTGCTGGCCCATCCTTCCCCTCTCTCCAGCCCCCTCTCCTTTCACAACCAGGCTGGGCTAAATCCCCCCTCCCCCGACATATGACATCCCTCCCTCTCAGCCATCAGTCCCCAGGTACTTAAATGCTAGTTTTGATGTCTGGCTTCCCTCCTAGCATGTAAGTTCCCTGAAAGCAGAGCTTAGGTCTTATTCATCTTCGTATCCTACGTCTGGCTTTTAGTGAGTGTTTAATAAACATTTATGGAGTAAAAATTAGGAGTGAATTTTTAAAAATGAATTAGAGTTACAGGGACCGACAACTCAAGATCTTTAAGATACAGTGAGTAACATTTAGAGATGGCAGAAAATTACATACAATACGATCCCATACAGCGACCCTCCAAAAGCCATATTTCTGCATGTGCGTTTATATATTGTGTGCATGGAAAGGTATCTGGAAGAGTAACCAGTAACGATACCAGGGCTGGAGTTAGGCAGAGAGATTCATTTCTATGGTGGGTGAAGGGTTTGTCTCCCTGTCTTGTCTGAATTATTACCAAGAGAATGAAGAGTTTGTTGTATATTAAAATCAAAGAAAAGAGTTCTCCTGTAAAGAGTTGATGTGGAAATCTTCCCTCCCCCTGCTTCAGATCCATCCTACATCTGCAGGGGGCTGGGGAGGCCAACAGGTCCTCTGGGGCTGTCCTCCCTGCCCCTCCCCTGGTCCTCGCTCCTCCTCAGCTGCGTGTGTGATGGACTGGTGAGCAGGACAGCGCTGATGCGGCTGCTTTGGGAAGGGTGGTCAGGCCAATGGGTGCCTCAGTCACCTGGGAAACAGTAAGGGAAGGGGAAGAGCGGTGGGTGTGGACGGAAGGAAGACAGAAAAGGATGAAGAGCCTTCTGAAAATCACTGAACAGGCATTTAGTGGGCATGGACTGTGTTCCTTGCAAGGAACCCAACAGGCCTTATGTTTCAGATGGAGAAACTGAAGCCCAAACATGGGAAGGGGCTTGTCTAGAGGCAGGCCTGGGCCTAGAACCTGGGTCTCTCTGCCCTGAGTTCTCCACTGGGAGAGTGGCTCCCAAGGCAGGCCAGGCCTTTTTTACAGACTCCGGGAGAGGGGCTGCCGCACCTCCGACTGCATGGAGCTGGCCCACAACCCTGGAAGGCAGGAGGGAAGCACCTGCCCTTTGTCAGGCTCCTATTAACTGCCAGTCCTCCCCAGAACCCTGAAAGGTATGCACGATTATCTCCATTTTACAGATGAGAAAACTGAGGTTCCAAGTGATTAAGTGACTTGTCCAAGACTGATGAATACCTGCTATGTGCCAGTCCTACTATGTGCCAAACTAGCCCCCACCTACTGGTCTTGGAGTGACGCTGGGATATCCCAGCTGGTTCAGCAAGTGAGGAAGACAAGGCTCAGAGAGGCTCAGATGAGGCTGTGTCACCCAAGGTCACACAGCCAGCACATGTAGGCGTTCTCACCCTCACCTAGAGGGAAGAGGACGCTTTCTGGAAAAGGTAGAGTTGGTTGGACAGGGGGTGCCTTGGTTTGGGCATGTCTGTATATCCCTCTGCTGACCCTAGACAGTGGGGCTCCTATCTCATTTCTGTCCTCCGTGCCCCAGTCCTTGCAGCTGTGCCTGCCCCTTCTGGCCCCCCTCAACTGTCACGGATTATGCCAGGGACCCTGGGGACACGGGAGCAAACATCTGGATCCTGTTACAGGGCCTAGCTGGAGGTGTGGGGGCAGGGGTGCGAAGCCAGTGAAGCAGGGGCTCTAAATGAGATTCAGAATCTCAGCAGGGCCCTAGCATGGGGCTGAGGGGCCCAGGGGCGGCAGATCCGGGCTGGGCAGGAAGGTGGGATCAGAGCAGACCAGCAATCCCTTCCTGAGCCACTGGGGCCAGGCAGGAGGCAGGATTATGGAATTAGTTCAGGAGGCAGCGTTGGGCAGGAGCTGGTGATGGTGGCCCCGGGCAATGGCCCAGCTAGGTTGCATCCACCTCCCAGGGGTCATTGGGCACTGGGAGTTCAGTGGGAATGTGGTTTGGTTTAGAGACCAGCCCTTAAGGACAGGTCACATCAAATTCAGCCTGAAATTCCAGGCTAGTCAAGGCAGCCCCATTGTGTACCAAAGTCAACAGGGAGCCTGGAAAGGGCTGTGCAGGGAGCATGGGTGGAGATCCTCACTATGGGGGTGTCCAAGGGGCTTCACTGTTGTTACCCAGCATGGCCCGCTCTGTATTGGCAGATTGGGAGGATCAAAAGAAGAAACCCCACAGTGGGCACCACTTTCAAAGCACTTACTGTGCTTGAAGAACATTTGGTGTTCAAGAAAATGCCACAGTGCGGGCATGGTGAATGTCCACTTGACAGATGAGAAAACAGAGGCTCAGAGAGATTGGCGAAGAAACAACTCCCTGGAAGGAGGTGAAACTCAAGCTGGAATAAGAGAGAGAGGAGGTGGAGAAGGCATTCCAGGCAGAGGACACAGCAAAGCAAAACCAAGGTGGCAGGACAGCCCATGCATTGGGTGGGTGCCTTCCGGGGAAACAGAAGGTTCTCTTGGGCAGGGTAAGAATTCAGATCGGACAGTGAGGAGGGAGGTTCAAGACTGTTTCTGAAGTGCTTTGAATGTCAAGGTAAGTGGTTTGAACTTTGTCTTGGAAGCAAGAGGGAGCCATCAAATGTTCCTAAAGATGGCAGTGCCACGATTAGAGATGGGCTATCAGGAGAGTTACGAGGGCAACTCTCACCAAATGGGTTAAAGAGAGGAGAGAGTGAACACAGAGAGGCAGGAGAGCAAGGACTCGGTTCACGGGCCCCTGAACGAATGGGCTACTGCACAAACACGCATGAAGAGGAGGAAATCAAAGAATAATTCTGATTGAAATTATAGTTGTGATAGGCCATTCTTGCATCACTCTAAAGAAACACCTGAGACTGGGCTGGGCACGGTGGCTTATGCCTGTAATTCTAGCACTTTGGGAGGCTGAGGCAGGAGAATCACTCGAGGCCAGGAGTTTGAGACCAGCCTGGCCAACACAGTGAAACCCCGTCTCTACCAAAAAATACAAAAATTAGCCAGGTGTGGTGGCACATGCGTGGAGTCCCAGCTACTCGGGAGGTTGAGGCAGGAGAATTGCTTGAACCCAGGAAGCAGAGGTTGCAGTGAGCCAAGATTGTGCCACCGCACTCCAGCCTGGGTGACAGGGTGAGACCCTGACTCAAAAAAAGAGAAACACCTGAGACTGGATAATTTATAAAGAAAAGAAGTTTAATTGGCTCATGGTTCTGTAGACTGTACAGAAAGCATGATGCTGGCATCTGCTCGGCTCCTGGGGAGGCCTCAGGAAGCTTTTCCTCATGGCAGAAGGTGAAGCGGGAGCAGGAACATCACCTGGTGAAAGCAGGAGCAAGCGGTAGGAGGAGGCACCACACACGTTTAAACAACTAGATCTCAGGAGACCTCACTATTGCAAGGACAGCACCAAGGGGATGGTCCTAAGCCATTCATGAGGAATCCATCTCCAAGATTCAATCGCCTCCCACCAGAACTCACCTCTGATACTGGGGGCTACATTTCAATGTGAGATTTGGTGGGGACGCAGATCCAAACCATATCAATTGCTTAATGTTTACTGAGAGCTTCCAAATTTATTGAGTTCCAACATCTACTGAGCCTCATTCTGAGTGTGTACAGTATCTGCATCATCCCCATCCGATAAACAAGGTGTTAGCATCCCCATCCAATAAACAAGGACACTGATATGCAAAGGGACCATTTGCCAGAAGGCCATAGAACTAAGAGGCAGCTGAGCTGGGGCTGGGATGGAGGCCTCCTTACTCTCCCAACAGTGCTGTTTCCCCAGACCACACTGTCTCCCCACAAGTGTGAGGTGCTGATAGCCAAAGTGGGGTAGTGAGGTCTAGGTCAAGGGCACTGGTACCTAAAGGGGCAGGCCTGGACACTGAGGCACTGATGCCCAACTCTCTGCATTCCTGAGCCTTCCAGGGCCAAGTCTGCCCTCCAGATGCTTGGACCTAAAGTCACTGGCCATGGGACAAGACTTGCATAAGATCTATGTGAGACAAGCCTCAGGTCATGGGACAAGTGGGTACAGATGCCACCAAGGGGACAGGGGATATTTACTCCACCTGTCCTTAATCTTGGAAGACTTCTTAGCCAGAGTGGAACCTCAGGAACGAGAAGTGGACATAGTGCTCTCTCATGGTTAAGATCATGGATTTTGGAGTCAGATAGATCTAGGTTGTAGATCCTTGTACCTGCTGTGTGACCTTGGGCAAATTATTTAACCTCTCTGAGCCCAGTTTCCTTGTCCATAAAAAAGGAATGATGGTGCCTTCCTCTCAGGATTATTGTGAGCATTACATGAGGTAATAAATGTAAATCACTTAGCTTCAGGACTGGCACGTAGTAGGTACTCAATAAATAATAGTCAGGTTAGAGCCTGGGGACTCACCCTCATGACTGTGTGACACCATGGGTGATCCCAGTTGGATCTAAGTTCCTTGGGGAGCGCTGAATTCCTGATAGCATATGGTGGTGTCGGCACATCCCAAGGCAGGTGTGTGCCATCATCCTAGGCCTGATGGGGCTGCAGGTATTCCAGGTACCTGCATCTGGGTCCCAGGCCAGAGCTTCCTGGTGGCTGGGGTGAGGATCAAAATAACAATGGTGGCGGTGGGGGTGGTGACAAGGAGGATGGTGGAGGTGATGAAGTCATGTGGAGCCCTAATCTGAGTTATTCCCTCACACCACCTCCAAACTTTTGGTAAAAAATTCAACACTGACTGAGCCATCGTGTGCACTGTTTTCAAAGCTTTACACGCATCAGCACATTGATGTTCCCAATATCCCTGTGTGGTGGCACTGTGCCATCCCCATTTTTCAGCTGAGGAAGCTGAGGCACAAGCAGGCAAAATGGCTTGCACCAGATTCCACAACTGTAAATAGTAGATCCAAGATGCTAATCCAGGTCTATCTGATTCTACTGCCCAGATACCTGATCTCCTAGAGCTGCTTCCTCAGCCCACTATTCAAAAGTTCATGCCAACATTGCTCAGATTTTAAAAGTGGAATTGACTGAACGCAGTGGCTCCTGCCTGTAATCCCAGCACTTTGGGAGGCCGAGGTGGATGGATCACTTGAGGTCAGGAGTTTGAGACCAGCCTGATCAATATGGTGAAACCCCATCTCTACTGAAAATACAAAAATTAGCTGGATGTGGTGGTGTGCTACGTAGTCCCAGCTACTCAGGAGGCTAAGGCAGGAGAATCACTTGAACCTGGGAGGTGGATGTTGCAGTGAGCCGAGATCGCGCCACTGCACTTCAGCCTGGGCGACAGAGTGAGACTCCATCTCAAAAAAATAATAATAATAAATAAAAAATAAAAATAAGTAAATGAGTGTGAGATTTAATATAATAATTTGAGGAACTGACAAGTATAGTGAAGAGAAACAGAGTGGGTCAAAGGGGTGGAGAGGGAGGAGGGAATCTTGGGAAAAGAGGATTGTAGACGACTGGAAAAACGACTTAAAAAGAACTAACTTTTCTGGTCTTCCACTAAACATTTGCTCAGGAAAGTAACAGAACAGATTCATGATACATATAAAAACTGGATTCCTGGTAGGGAACCCTTTTGTAGAATCAAGAATCACTTGGTCAAATGCCCTTAAATGATAGCCAGTTATAGGCACGAAGCTCAGTCTGCCTCGTTAAACCCATGACAGAGCCTCTACCCTTCTAAGCCTCAGTTTCTGCAGCTGTAAAATGGGATCACAAGCCCCCACTGGTAGAGTGGTTAGCCAAGCTCAAGGAGATAGCCTGCAGAGCCTTCACACAGCCCCATCCCAGTCGGGCAGTCACTGTTCACTAAGCAACATTGTTGAGTGCCTGCTGGATACACTGCAATCCAGAGACTTAGGACTTCTTCCTTCCCCGGGTCTGCCATCCCCCTTCACGCCCAGGTCTCCGTGGTGCCTGGTGCTAGGCTGGCCCGGCATCCCCAGGCAGGAAAGGGCAGCGGCTCCTTTAAGGCAGGCCCCAGCTGGGCAGCCTGGATATTGGAGCATGGACGAGATTAGGTGGCGGAGGCAGGCGCTGGCCGGGCCAGATGCGCCCGAGCGCGGCCTCGTTATGTATTCATGAGCTGTGAGGAAAAGAAATAAAAGGATTCATTATCGTCCAAACTGTTACTAATGACATGTACCTGGAGCCCAAGCACCTCTGGAAATCTAATGCGACACACTCCGAGAGAAAATGTATTCCCGGGCTCGGCGCCGCGGCCGATGGAAAATGTCCCCTCCCCGCCCTTCCTCATTGCCATTCACTCAGGGCGACATTTACAATTCTTCTGCCATTATGTCCGACCAGGGCCTCTGAGCCTCTGTCACGACCTGCACATTAGCTGAAAATTGGAAATTCCACAGCGTGGCCGTGGCCGCGGTGGGCTGGGCCAGAGCAGGGCTGGGAAACCGAGAGGCACAAGGGACTGAGCAAGAGGGGTGCCCAGGGGCAAGGCGAAGGGACAAGGGGTGGAAGAGTGCTGCTGGCCTTTAGGGGTCCTGCTGGCTCCGATCTGTCCCCAAGCTGGCCAGCCGCCTTGCCAAGGCCAGCCTCGGGGTGCCCAGGCGACCTCAACCCCTTTTACCTCTTCGCCTTTGTTCTCCCCCAACCCCTATCCTGCTCTGAAAGTCATCTGCCTCCCACATAGTAATCTCAATCCTTTGCTCCCTTGAAAGACCCAATAAAAATATTAACAGCACAACAAGAGACATCCGTCTAGAGCTTATTTTGCAAGATAAATGTGTCTCAGGTGCATTATAAAAGCATTGTCTCAACTGATCTTCACCACCACCCTGTGAGGTGAGTTCTATTCTGATCCCCATTTTACAGAGGAGAAAAACTCAGACTTGCAGAGTGAAGGGACTTGCCCACAGTCACGCAGGGAGAAAGGAACAGAGCTGGGATTTGCCCCCTGGCTGGAGTGATTCCGAGACTTGGGCCTTGCCCTGGCACCACATGGGAACTCCAGGCTCCAGGCTCAGCTCCTCCAAGATGCCCTCTCAGGCAAGCCTCTGCCTACTGAAGTTAAATCCTTGGGATGGGAGCCTCTGGGCTGTACCATATGACAAACTATGGGCCTCTGTTTAATGCACCTTCCTGGGAAAGACGCAGCTGCCCATACAGACTGCTGTGCCCCAGAAGGCAGGTGCCCATCACCTGAGCCTTCTGTGTCTGCCTGCAATGTTTATCACTCAGTAAGTGCATAGCTAAGTCCTGTGGAGTATACGTCTGTCCCATGTGGCTTCAGAGGCAGAGCTGGGATGGAATGGGGGGCCTGGGGAAAGCGAGTTTGGGCCTTATCCAAGGAAGAGCTTTTAGGAGAAAGGACAAATAAAATACAGTATTTCAAATAGAAAATGAATAGTGTATTAGTCCGTTTTCATGCTGCTGTAAAGAAATGCCTGAGACTGGGTAACTTATAAAGGAAAGAGGTTTAATTGATTCACAATTCAGCATGGCTGGGGAGGCCTCAGGAAACTTACAATCATGGTGGAAGGTGAAGAGGAAGCAAGACACCTTCTTCACAAGGCGTCAAGAAAAAGAAGAGCGAAGGAGGAACTTCCAAGCACTTATAAAACCATCAGATCTCGTGAGAGCTCACTCACCATCAAGAGAACAGCATAGGAGAACTACCCCCATGATCCAATTGCCTCCCTCCTTCGACAGGTTAGGATTACAGGTTCCCCTGCTTGACCCGTGGGGATGACAATTAGAGATGAGATTTGGGTAGGGACACAGGCCAAACCATATCAAATAGCTTTTCAGTGTAAATATAGCTCAAATATAATTGTTTATTTGAAATTCAAATTAACTGGGTGTCCTGTCTTTTGATTTGCTAAATCTGGTACTCCAAGCTTGGAGATATCCCAAGCCACCCCACAATGGACCTGGCTCACCTGGGAGATTTGGGGTCAGTGCCCCAGGCCACTAAATCCTGAACTCTTAGAAACATCAGCCAGAGATTCTATTCAGCAGACTTCCTTGCGTCTAGGTGTGGTCACATGACTAAGTTCTGGTCAGCAGAATGCGAGTAAAAGTGATACCAGACCCTTCTGGTTAAAAGGAAAGCACAAACATTTATCTTACCCTTTCCCGCTTCCTGCTTGCTGGGTTACAGAAGAAATGGCAGGAGCTGCAGCAGCTATCTTTGACCCAGAGGTAGAAGCCACATGTTGAAGATGACACAGTTATGCCTAGTAGGCCTGGACTACTTACCTGTAGAGTGTTATTCAAGGTAAAACAAACAAGTAAACAAAAAAGAGCTAATTGTTTAAGCCACTGTATCGTTGGGTTTATTTGTTCTAGTAGCTTAGACTGCACCCCTAACACATTGTCCCACCAAAATGCGAGCCTCCAGGAAGGTGAGGACTTAATCATTCAATGTGCTAACACCAACATGTGTCACCAAGTGATCCTCAATAAATGTTTGTTGAACAAATAAATGAATGAATGGCCTAGATGACTTCTTAGAGTAAATAAACAAACAGCTGACTAATTAATTATAATAATGAGCAATTACTGAATGCTCACAAAATTGTCTTATAACCATTGACTCCTTCGATCCTCACAACCCTATGTTGTAAGAACCATTCACATCCCCACTTTATAAATGAGGACACTAAGGTGACTTGGCCTAGTTTAGAGAGAAGGTGAGTGATGGAGCCAGGGTGCAGTCTGGCTCCAGGGCCCTCTCGCTTACCCTTCTCTCCTGCCTCTCTTTAGAAGAAACGATGAGCCAGTGGGTGAATGAAAGGGCAACTCTATAACTCTGTTTATTCAACAGATCTTTTACTGAGTGTGACATGTACCTGGAGCGTGAGCATCTCTGGAAATCTAATTTAGGGCACTGTTCTGGAAGGTGGGAATTCAGCAATAAACAAGACTCACAAAAATCCATACCTACAGTACTTATATCCTAGTCAGGCAGACAGGCGGTAAACAAAATAAACAAGCCAAATGGATAGTGCTACTCTAGAGTTCTGTTTATATGGAGTTCAAGAACAAGCAAAACTAATCTATAGGGATAGAAATCAGGGCAGTGGTTGCCCTCGGAAGGCGGATTGGAAGAAGGGACACAAGGGGCTCTCTGGGGTGGTGGAAATGTTGTTTATCTTGTTTGGAAAGTTGGTACACAGAGGTAGTTTTTTTGTTTTGTTTTGTTTTGTTTTGTTTTTGAGACAGAGTCTCGCTCTGTTGCCCAGACTGGAGTGCAGTGGCACCACCTCAGCTCACTGAAACCTCCACCTCCTGGGTTCATGCCTCAGCCTCCTAAGTAGCTGGGATTGCAGGTGTCCGCCACCATGCCCAGCTAATTTTTGTATTTTTTAGTAGAGATGAGGTTTCACCATGTTGGCCAGGCTGGTCTCAAACTCCTGACCTCAGGTGATCTGTCTGCCTCGGCCTCCGAAAGTGCTAGGGTTACAGACATGAGCCACCGTGCCCGGCTGGAGGTAGATATTTACCAAAACTCATCAAACTTTATGTGTAAAGCCTGTGCATCTTACTGTATGTATATAAAGTAAACCTCAGTGGAGAATCAGTAAAATCAATATGTATAGAAAATAGATATAATGTTAGATGGTTCTAAATACTAGGGAGAAAATAAGAAGAAAACCAGGGTGGAGTAGAGGGATTTTACATAGAGTGTCATGGAAGGAAGGAAGGAAGGAAGGAAGGAAGGAAGGAAGGAAGGAAGGAAGGAAGGAAGGAAGGAAGGAAGGAAGGAAGGAAAAAAAAGAGGGAGGGAGGCAGGGAAGGAAGGAGGCAGGGAAGGAGGGAGGGAAAGAAACGGGGAGGGAGAGAAGGGGGTGGGAGGGACGGAGGGAGGGATGGGCAAATGAGGGAGTAAAAGCTATGTCTTGTCCAGAAAGGAGCACTCCCTGTGAACAGGGATTCATGCACCCAGAGCTTCAAGCCCTGGGGAACCAGGCTTCTCCAGTGTGGGAGGGGCAGTGGTGGTGTCTATTTGAGAACAGCCTCTTGCATGGAGCCCTGCTAAGGAGTAGTTTGAGGACAAACCCTACATCCCAGGGTCTAGGAGATAGAAATCATGGGGCAGACAGACCAAGGTGACTACTCTGCTAATTAAAGAAAAGGAGATGTCCCTTAACTCACCCTGCCCCCAACCCTAATGTCTCTACCAGCACATTTCCCACCACCCCCCTGGCCTTCCCTACCTCCACCAATAACTGAACATCCCAATAAACAGCAGTGGGAATTGAAATCCATACCAAAAAAAAAAAATTCTAAACCCTTCCTCACGCCATACACAGAACATCATTCCAGATGCATTGCAGATCTAAATGTGGAAGGTAAAATAGTAAAATTTTACAGTAAAACAGAACATCTCTGTGACCTTGAAGCAGGCAGAAATTTCTTCAACAGCTCTAAAATGTGCTACCCATCAAAGAAAACAATCTAAATTGGTTATGTTAAAATTAAGAGCTGCTATTCATCAAACAGTATCATTAGGAAAGTGAAAATGCAACCTACAGAGAAAGACAAGATATTTGAATATATTTGACAAGGGACTTATATCCATTATATTTCTTAAAAAGTTTTTGTACTAATAAATGTGAAAAAGACAAACCCATAGAAATATGGTCAAGAGATTGGAACAGATACTTGACAAAAGAAACACCCAAATGGCTAATGAACATGAAAAGATACTCAATGTCATGAATCATTAAGGAAATGCAAATTAAAACTGCATATCAGAATGAGGACACAGGAGAAGACACTAAGTACTGTGGAGGATGTGGTGGACCTCTTCATGCTCTGCTGTTAGGGCGTGAACTGGCATGATCACTTTGGAAAACTGTTTTTGCAGTGTCTGTAAAGGTGAACATGTGCCTTCCCTATGGCTCACCAGTGCCACTCCTAAGTACATATTCAACAGGTGTGCTTGTGCCTTTTGCAACAATGCTCGTGGCTATTTATGGAGCCCCAAACCAAAACTCCAGGCCCCTCTTGCTTAATGTTCTCTCCTGCCTCTCTAAGAAGAAACAATGAACCAATGGGTGAATGAAAAGGCAACTCTATAACTTTATTTATTCAACAAGTATTTTACTGAGTATGACATGTACCTAGAGACTGAGCACCCCTGGAAATCTAATCTAGGACACTTTTCTAGAGGCTGCGAATTTAGCAATAAACAAGACAAACAAAACTCCGTACCTATGGTGCTTATATCCTAGTCCGGCAGACAGGCAATAAACAAGATAAACAAGTCAAATGGATAGTGTTACTGTGGGATTCCATTTAGAACAAGCAAAACTAATCCATGGGGGTAGAAATCAGGGCAGTGGTTGCCTTCAGAAGGAAGGGACATGTTCAAATGTCCCTCAAGAGTAGAACAGATCAAGAAACTAAGGTTTATTCATGCGACGGAATAGAATACTACAAGACACTGAGAATCAGTGAATGAAGATCAACTAGCCATACGCAGCAGCAGGTCAAGTAGAAGTCAAGCACCCAATGGAATGTGTTGTGTGATCCCATGTATAGGAAAGCGGCTATTTTTGAGGGGTGGTGACTGGCAGGAAGGATCAGGGGAGGTTTGGGAAACCAGTGATGTTCTATTTCTTGACGTGGATGCTGGCTTCCCAGGTGCACTTACCTGGTGAAAAATTTTCCAGCTGCATGCCTACAATTTGTGCTCTTTTCTGTGTTTAGGATGTACGGCAATACAAAATTTTAGAAAAAGACAACTTTAACATAAAAATCTGTTGCTCACAGCAGGGGCTCAGCTTATCATCTCCTTGACATCCTGAAGTGAAAACTACTTGTCCACCCTTAGTTGCTGAGCTTTTAATGAGAACTGCCTTTCTTTGTGGTTAGGCGTGCGTTTTTCCGAGAATGGCTTTTTCCTCTTTCCTGTGATTTGTGAGAGAAAGTTAGAGAGAGGGAGAGATGGCGGGCTGTCAGAAAGCTCCTGTAACATAGAGTTAAGACACTTTTGACCAGGGAGGGATAAATAGGATTCTCATTCCACACACCCCATGCTTTTGAAATCACAGATCTGATTAAATTTTCCACCCTAAAATTTATGTTGTTTATCCATCAGCATAAAGAGGTGCTCAATAAATGCATACAAAAATTAGTGAATGGCTGGCCATGGTGGCTTACACCTGTAATCCCAGCACTTTGGGAGACTGAGGCGGGAGGATCACTTGAGCTCAGGCGTTCGAAACCGAACTGGGCAACATGGTGAAATCCTATCTCTACAAAAAAATGCAAAAATTAGCCTGGCATTGTGGCAAGTGCCTGTAGTCCCAGCTACAAGGGAGGCTGAGGTAGGAGGATCACTTGAACCCAGGAGGAGAAGGTTGTGGTGAGCCAAGATAGCACCACTGCACTCCAGCCTGGGCAACAGAGAGAGACCTTGCCTCAAAAAAAAGAAAAAAACAAAACAAACAAAAAAACCACAAAAACAGTGAATGAATGAAACAAAGGCTCTGTAGCACCTCTGATCCTGGTTATACACCTCTGGTGACAGGGAACTTATCCCCTCTAGGGGAAGCCTGACCTGCCACTGGGGAGTTCCAGTTGGCAAAGGCTGCCTTTAATGGAGCCCTTGTTCTCCTCTCCATCCTCCTCTTCCCATTTCTCCAACTTTCCTTCAGTATAAACCTCCCCCAAGGGGCATGGGTCCCAGCTATCCACCCCCAAATACACACACACACACACACACACACACACACACACACACACACAGAGGCTTCCTGTTAGAACCAAGGAAGGAGGGGAGGTCTGCTCATGCCTGTGAGTGGGAAAAGGAAGGAAAAGAGAATCTGAGACCACACTGTGCATTCATTCATTCACTTACCTATTTATTCACTTACCAGTTAACCTCTTGGCTGCCATTCCTGGGCAGATCCTGAGCTAAGCACTAAGACCTGAAAGGAGACCAGGTACAGTGGTTTACGCCTTTAACCCCAGCACTCGGAAGGCCGAGGTGGGAGGATCACTTGAGGCCTGGAGTTCAAGAACAGCCTGGGGAACATAAGTGAGACCCTGTCTCTACAAAACAAAACAAAACAAAACAAAATTAGCCACTCATGGTTGTGCATATACCTGTAGTCCCAGCAGCTTAGGAGGCAGAGGCAGGAGGATCACTTGAGCCCAGCAGTTGGAGGTTACAGTGCACTATGGTCACGCCACTGAACTCCAGCCTGGGCAAGAGAGCCAGACCCTGTCTCATAAGAGGATAACCATGATAAATAAGAAATCACTTTTGCCCTCAAGGAGCTTCCAGTTTAGTGGGGGTCGGGCTGACAGGTAAGAATATCTGTGCAGTACCAGGGCTGCACTTGAATCCAGGTAGGTGGTTGATGGGGAGTGGCGGGACCTGGAGCTGATATTTCTCTCCCAGCATCCCCCACCCCAAGTCTAAAGAGGAAAGAGATTTATAAACAAATGATCATTGACCATCCAGATGCTTGCTGGGCTGGTGGCAATAATAGCTCTAATAATAACAGTAGCAGTTTTCCAAGCAACTAACCTTCATGACAGTGCTGTTATTATCTTCCAGCTTACAGATGGGGAAGCTGACAGGTTAAGTCTCATGGCCCAGGACATGCACTGTTAATGGGAAAGGAAATGAGATTCAAACCCATAATTGTCTGACCTAATGACCAAGATGCCTCCTTGGAGAGAAGTATGGGAGCATGGAAGAAGGACACCCACTCTGATCTTGGAGGCTAGGGAAGGCTTCCTGGAGGCAGTGGCCCTTGATCTTGTTCTTGAACGATGTTGAAAGACTGAATATACAAATAGACAACGGCCAGACCATATATAAAAATAGAACTTTAACCCACAACCCACAGCACGCTGCCACCCAAGAAACAAACTCCGTCACCTGCAAAAGGAAAAAATAACCCAGGAAGCCAGCCTGCTGGAAGTCAGACATGCTATCTCTAGGGACAATCCAGAAAGCTAAACAATAACTTCTATAACAATAGACCCAAAATGGTCAGGCCCTGATTAATAACTGACAGCTTCCCTAAGTTTTGTTCCTGCATCCAACTTACAACCAGACAAAGCCAAATGTGCAACCCTAACCAATCACACGGGAAGCTCTGCTTCTAGTTAGCCACCTCCAGCCTCCCCATGGCCATGGCCTCCCATGGGGCCACACCCGAGGCTTCTCTTTTCCCCGCACCGCTCCTCTCTTTGAATCTCTGCCAAAACACAAGTGATGGAGGCTGACTCCCTTGCTACAGCAAGCTCAGAATAAATAGCCTTTGCTTTTCTCATTGGGTCGGTCTTCTTTATTTCCACAAGATGTAGGAGTTTGCCAGGTGGCACCGTAGGGGGAAGGAAGAAGCCAGAGAGAACGGCATGTGCAAAGGCACAGAGGTGTGGATTAGCCAACCATGGGAAGGGGAGAAAATAAGAGATAAGGCCAGTGAGCCAAGAAAACTCCTACTCATCCAACAACACCCAGTTTGAGAAGTCTCCTCTATGCATACAGAATAATAAGTACCCCTGGGGTCTGCAGGGACCCCATGAACTTGCTCAGCTGGTACTCACCCAAGACCCCCAGGAGCAGCTTGCATCACCAGGCGAGGGTGGTTGGAGATGGGGAGCTCTGTTCCCCAGATGTGGGGCCAAGTCCAGTGAGCCCTTCTTAGGCTCCTGCCCTGTCTGGACTGCCCAAGCCTGTGCCTGGCCCTGCACCCCACACCCTGGTGCCCCCTCCCCTCCTCGGTCATGTCTTCTCCACCTTAGCTGCCCTCTCTGACTGTGCTAATGGGCATGGACTGGCAGCGTGTTCTGATTTAATCAAGGCTGGAGACAGGATTCCCCCCGCTGCCACTGCTTGTACTGCCCGGGGCCCAGGATGCTCAGATTAATTCACAGGACGTCACAGACACTGTTCTGCCGTGCTTGTCATCTTCCCCAGCCAGGTGTGAGGTTTCCCAAGGCCCTGAACATGAAGCCTCAGCACCCAGGCTCAGAGGCTCCATGCCCCACCCCCTCCTCATATACCTCCCCAGCTTAGGGGTACAGGCTGCAAACGAGACACTCCAGCCCAGAGGAGGGGCCTGGGGTGGAAGCCCAAGTCAGATGTCTGAATCTAGGACGGGCTGTGTGGCACAGGGAGAGAGAGGCTAGCCTGGGAGGCAAAAGAAATGGGTTGGATTGTCAGCCCCAGTCTAGAGGCCATTAAATCATCCTAAGTTCCCTATTGACCCCCGACCCTCACCCCCGATTCCTTCCTCTTTTCATCTTCGACTTAACAAGTGTTGTCTGATCACAGCCTATGGGTCAAGGGCTGGAGATGCTACAGGGAACAAGATGTGGTTCCCGGCTGTAGATAGTCAGTGTTCTCTGGACCTCAGTTTCTCATCTGTAGAACGGGGCACTGGTCCCTCCCTGGATGGCTTCACAGAGCGACTGTGAGGCTCCTGGAGGGTCGTTAATGCGGGCATAGTGGGAACACAGTGCAGAGAACAGATGAGCCGGTGCAGAGTCAGGGTGTCTGGGTTCAAGTCCCGGTACAGCCACCGGCAAGCTGAGGGGCTGCAGGCAAATTACTGCTTCTCCCTGAGCCTATCTTCTCACTGCAAAGTGGGGAGAGCAGACATAACCCAAATAATATCTATTTGTCAGGCACTTACTATATGCCAGGCACTGTTCCACGCTCTTCGGAAGATATGAGTTAATTTAAACTCCACAACCTCCTGTTTTATAGATGAAAGAAACTGAAACACAAGAGATGAAATAGCAGGCCCAAGGCCACACAGCCAGGCAGGCTGACTGTCCTAACCCACTGCTCCGGCGTCTCTCACCACCCATCCATGAGCACCTTGGCCAACCAGGCATCTCTCCGCCTGCCCCAGAGTTCACGCAAGACAAACGACTCTGCAATGCTCTCTCGCAGTCCACAGCAACCAGGTCCCATTTTATTTTTACCTTTCCTGGTATGTGTTTCTGTCTTTTGGGTTGGTTTTAAGAATCAGACAGGAAACTCTATCAGGGCAATTGCTATGCCTCCCCCATCCGATAGCTCCCCGAATCAGGGGCTGATTCTCCCCATCATTCTGGGGGTTCCCCAGAGTGAGGACAGGAGGGGAGCTCTGGCTCTCACGGCATTTTTTCCACCTGCCTGTTCTTAATCTCCCCGATTCCCATCAGAGGCCCAGCCCTTCCTGGAGCCATCTGGTCTACCTCCTCAGGGGCACCACCTGCAGGATGATTCTCTCCAGCCACCTTGGAGAAATGAATACGGTAATACCCTTTCCTAAATTACTGTCGTAGTTGGCTGAATGTGAGAAACCTAGAGCTGGGGGCATTGGCAGCTCAAGTGCTAAGAGTTAATTCAATTAGCCAGAGCACAGAAAGCTCGAGCCTGCTGTCTGCCTGCAGCACAGACCAGCAGGCTTCCATGGACTTTCCACACCTCTGAAATCTCAGCTCCCCTCCACACCCCAGGTGGCTTTCCCAGTCTTCCCTTATCCAAAACTAAGGCTTGGATTAGGACAAATACCTAATGCATGCAGGGCTTAAAACCTAGATGACGGGTTGATGATAGGTGAGAAAACCACCACGTCACGTGTACACCTATGTAACAAACCTGCACATTCTGCACATGTATGCCGGAACTTAAAGTAAAATAAATAAAATAAGATAAAATAAAATAAAATAAAATAAAACAAAACAAAACAAAACAAAACAAAACTAAGGCTTGGAAGCATGAACGAGTCTAACTCCCACAGGTGACCTGACGTGAAAGGGCGCTGACCCGAGGCCCCTCAGCACATCGTGGCAGCCTCAGGCTTTGAACCCAGGACTTCTGGTTCAAAGTTCTGCTTTTGCATTTGCTGGTCCCCCTGCCTGGAATGCTCTCCCCCAGATCTTTGCTTGGCCTCCTGCTTCTCATCCTTCCCTAATTCCATCGTCTCAAGCCCAGGCACACTCTCTCCAGGGCAGCGTCCATCCCCCTCCCTGCCTCGCTTTCCAAGTGAGAGGGCCCCGTCTACCTGATCCCCACCTCCCGCCGTGTTCAGGCTGCCAGCCCCACGAAGCCAGCACCACAGCCATCTGCCTCACATCAGTCTAGGTCACAGCTGTGTTGCCAGCACCTGGCATGTGGTTGTCTTCAGTAAATCTTGTGGAATGAACAAATGGGGGTCCATGAAGACCCCACAGCCTGGAACTTGGTCCTCTTCTTCTGTGGCCATGGCAGAAGGGATGCCACGGGGACCAGCACTGTGGGCCGCACCCTTCCCACAGCCCAGCTGTGGCTGCAGCCACCTCTGATTAGGCCCCGATTCACAGAGAGGCCTTTTGGCCATCAGCTTCCATTAGTTGCATCAGATTTTAGCTGGGAAGCCTGGCTGTTGCCCAAGAAGGTGGTCTCCGGAGAGGCCTAGGCAGGAGTAAGCTTGGGAGAGAGTCAGCATCTGGGGTCTCAGCAATGTGACAGTCCAAACTCTGCGGGAAGGCTGTGGCGGGGTGAGGGATGGGTGGTGGAAGCTAGGGGCAGCGGGGAGGGTTCCCTGAGTGGTGCCTCTGACATCCATCACGGGGCCAGGAGCTCACTCAGTCTCCCCCTTCTTTACCGTTATTCTGGATTTGCCACCATCATTCCGTGTGACCTTGGGCTGGTCACTTGCCTTCCGCAGGGCTCACTTCCATGACTGCAAAGGGAGGGAATCAAACATTTTGGGGGCTCCCCCAGCTTAGGGATTCCGAGGTTCCATCTGGCTATGATTCCCACATTCCCTGGATGCTCGGGGGTCTCCATGATCTCCCTGCCTCTTTCCCCCAATCACCCAGGCCCCCTGTGGCTGGAGTTATGTTTCTAGCACAAATCACCCCATGTCCTGTCCCTTAGCCTCTGTCTCTGCTGCCTCATCTCTTGCCATTTGCCACCAAATTTAGCAGTTCCTTTAAAAACCAAACATACACATGCCACACAACACAGCAGTGGTGCTCCTGGGCATTTATCCCAGAGATAGGAAAGTTGATGTCTGCACAAAACCTGTGCACACACATTCGTAGCAGCTGTATTTATAATGGCCAAAAGTTGGAAACAACCAAAATGCCCTTTAGTGGGTACATGGTTAGGCACACCATGGCTCATCCATCCCATGGAATAACACTCAGCAATGAAAAGGAATCAACTCCTGATATATACAACACCTGGGTGAATCTCTAAAGAGTCATGCTGGGGCTGGGCGTAATGGCTCACTCCTATAATGCCAGCACTTTGGGAGGCCAAGGCCGGTGGAGCCCTTGAGTTCAGGTGTCTGAAACCAGCCTGGGCAACATGGCAAAACCCCACCTGTACAAAAACAAAAACAAAAAAGAACCTACAAAAATTAGCCAGGCATGGTGGTATGTACCTGTAGTCCCAGCTACACTGGAGGCTGAGGTAGAAGGATTGCTTGAGCCCGGGAGGGTGAGGCTACAGTGAGCCGAGATCGCATTACTGCACTCCAGCCTGGGTAACAGAGCAAGATCCTGTCTCAAAAAAAAAAAAAAAAAAAAAAAAAAAAAAAAAAAAAAAAAAAAAAAAAAAGGTCTTGCTGGGTAGAAAAAAAAAAAAGCCAACTCAAAGTCACATTCTGTATGAGTTCAATTCTATAACGCTCTTGAAATGATGAAATGGTAGATCAACAGATTAGGGACTGCCAGGGCTTAGAGATGGTTGCGGGAGGAAGGGGATCATGGTTATAAAGGGGTAGCACAGGGGTCTTTGTGTTCTGTATCTGGGGTGTGGTGGTGGTTACACAAATCTACACATGTGATAAAATGGCAGGGAACTGCCCGGGCCCAGTGGCTCATGCCTGTAATCCCAGCACTTTGGGAGGCCAAGGCGGGCAGATCACTTGAGGTCAGGAGTTCGAGACCAGCCTGGCCAACATGGCGAAATCCCGTCTCTACTAAAAATACAAAAATTAGCCAGGTGTTGCAGCACATGCCTGTAGTGCGAGCTACTTGGGAGGCTGAGACAGAAGAATCACCTGAACCTGGGAGGCAGAAGTTGCCATGGGCCAAGATCACCTTACTGTACTCCAGCCTGAGCAACGGAACAAGACTCTGTCTCAAAAAAAAAAAAAAAAGAAAAGAAAAAAGAGAAAAAGCAGGGAACTATACAACACATTGTCCCAATGTCAACTGCCTGGCTTTGATATCAAACTAGAGCTATGTAAGATGTTACTATTGGGGGAAACTGGATGAAGGGTACATGGAACCCCTCTGTACTCTTTGTGAATCCCTGTGAATCCATAGTGATTTCAAAATAAAGATTTTTTTTAAGCAGGATTCAAAAGTCTATACAGCATGGCTCTAATGATGGGACGATGGTAGTGGGGAAGGTGGAGGCCACTCTTCCACAATAACACTATGAAAGGCTCTTTACAAGCATCAGCTCATCTTATTCAGACAATCCTCCCATGATGTTGAAAGGGATTCTTATTCCCATCTTACAAAAAAGGAAACTGAGTCTCAGGAAATTGGAGTTACTGTCCCAGGGGCAGAAGAGAACGGTAAGCCCAAAGCATCCTGCTTTCAACCCCCACCACCTGCCCCTCAACTCTGGTTTAGTCTCATTTGCCATTGGGTGGTGTGTTTATTTTCTTCTTTCTACTTCTCTGTATTTCCTCAAATAAGCATGCCTTACTGTGATAATCAGAAGAAAAAATAAGCAAACACTAGAAAGTGTTCCTTGGTGGGTTGCCTGTTTGTTCCGGAGCCTGTGGCACCACAGTCTACGATTTCTGTCTCCTCCGCACTCTCCTGGCTGCCCAGGACGGGAGCCGCCTCTAGGGCCTTCTGCACACGCACCCCCACTTGCCCACTGTAGACGGTGGGGTCTGCAGTCAAAGCCCCAGGGCTGCTCACACACACTAGGAGCCCTGGCATAAAACTCTTAACCTGGGAGCCTCAGATTCCTCATCTGCAAAATGGGAATTAGTAATACTTCCCGCTTGTCAAGGTTGTTGTGAAGACCCAAAGGAATAAGATGGTAATATTCCACTGATATTTGCTGTGTGCCTACTGTGTGAGAGCATTTGATCATTTGCAAAACTGAACACTGCCCCAAGTCCCTCCTGGAGCACAGTGAAGTAGGAATTGCTAAGTAAACATCACGGCTGTTATTGTTGTTCTTGTCCCTGCCTAGCTGGCGGCAGCCTTGTACATCCAGATAGGCAGTGGTTCCTTGGGAACCTGGCAGAACCGGGTGGAACCGAGACTCCCTGGGCATGGCAGCCCCAGAGGAAAGAGGGGAACATGCCACAGCCCACAAGACCCCGAAAGACCCTGCTAGAGCCCGCTTTGCCTGCTGTTTTTCCACACCAAGAATCGATTTTCAAGGGTGTTTCCCAGAAGTGGTCTGGCCTCTCTGGTGTCATCGTTCATCCCATCCTGGCCGCCAGCCACTCCTCACCAAGCCCTCTCTGCCCTGACCGCCTCTTGCAATTGGGGCCCCCCATCACAAGTGAGATGGGGGAACAGCTGGGACAGGAAGCCGCTTCTTGAAAATACCCCGACCTCATCCATGAGGGTCTGGATGCCAGCACTCCCTGCCCGCCATTTCCTGGCCTTCACCAGCTGAGGCCCTTGGCAAAGTTGGGCCAGGAATGCCACACTGGGGCCAGGGGAGCCTTTCCCAGGCTGGGGCTTAGAGAAGAAGGGTCTAGGCCAAGTGTTCAGAGCTGAGGGTGGGGTACTTCCTGCGTTCCAGTGGGAGACAAAGCCACTGCCAGCTTCCCATGCCCATCCCAGCTTGCAGATGTTCCAGAGAGTGTTCAGAGGAAGTGCAAGGATTAAGACAGGGAGTAGGGGACAGAACAGGAGAGGATTCACCCAGGGAAGGTGAGAGAAGAGCCCTGGAGAGGTCACAGGGATCAGTGGGAGGAGCCTGAGACAGAGGACACACAGGCTGTCTCTGCTGCTGACCTGCTGCATGACCCTGGGACCATCACATCCCACTTTGGACCTCAGTCCATCTACAATCCACAGGGGCTGGAAGAGACAGTTTATTTCAATAATTCACTGAGCACCTCCTGTTGCAGGCCCTGGGCTGGCCCCTGGGAACAGAGAAGCAAAGGAGACAGTCCTCCTTCCTGCCCGCGGAGCTGACTGTGGGTGGGAAGGCAGAGAACAAATGGTTCCAATATGGAATGTGAGACAGGAAGTGAAAGGGTGCCAGGGGCAGACCGGGGTGCCAGGGGCTGGGAGGATGGTGCAGGGTCCTTCTGGAGGCTCAGGAGGGCTTCCCTGAGGAAGCAAAGGCCTGGATACATAGAAATCCACTGGATGTCCCAGACTCAGGGAACAGCATGGCTGGAAGTGGGAAGCTGGTATATGGGGAGGACCAAAAGGCCCAGGGGGGCTGGGCCATGGTCCCTGCCGGCCACGGTAAGGATTTTGATCCTCTAACAAGAAGCCATGGAAGGGGAAGATGGAATAGAGGTGCTGCTATGCCTGGGGCTGGGGCCTTCAGTCCCCTTCTCATTTGCAGAGGTACCTCAGTGGAATCCCAAGGCCTCAAGGAACCCAGTTGGGAACCACTAGGGCGGTCAATTTCTAAGGATCCTTCTGGGCTCCATGAGGATTCTAGGCCATCCCCAAGCTGCACTTGGGCCCATACTAGCACCCTCCAGCAAGGCTTTGACCAAGCTCCACCCCAACCCAATCCAAGGAGGCAACTCACCAGGGCCTCGTGCCCAAGAGGCTCCTCACTGACCAGCACCCCCCACCAAGTCTCAGGAAGTAAGGAGGGGGAGAAGTGAGGTCA
Organism: Chlorocebus sabaeus; assembly: GCF_047675955.1. Lineage (NCBI taxonomy): Eukaryota > Metazoa > Chordata > Mammalia > Primates > Cercopithecidae > Chlorocebus > Chlorocebus sabaeus. Next base: position 118,240,838 of record NC_132923.1, on the reverse strand, counting down.
GTTGGCCCCACGTAAAGGCTGGTTTCTGCAGATGCACAGCCTTTCCTTCTTCCCTCCTCCCACTTGGGTCTTTGTCATGTCCAGGTCAGGCGCCACCTATTGAGGAAAGCTTTCTGGACCCCTTAGGCAGAGTTGATCCCTCCCTCCCTTGGGCTCCATGCCACTGCAGCCACTGATGGTCTCACCAGTGTGTGAGCTTCCGGAGACAGGGGTGGCATGGCTGCATCTGTGCATTCATTCATTCATTCATTCAACAGGTGCTGGGAATGCTGTGATGAACAAGGTAGGCCAGTTCCCTGTGCTCAAGGTGCTCGCAGTCACTTGTGGCCTAAAATAGTGACGTATTTATCTCTGTACCTCAGGGGCCCTCTCAGGGCCTGGTACCAAGGGCCCCCAGTGAGTCTGCTGAATAAGTGCATCAGAGAACAACAAGGGTGGACAGAAAGAGAGTTGCAGGGAGGAGGGAGAGGGGAGCTGGAGGGAAGGAAAAGCCCCCGTGGGGAAGGCTCCGTGGGCCTCACCTTCCCCAGGTCTCACCCGCATCCTAGGTTGCCCCCAACCTCTCACTCAACTCAAAGACCTCACTTAGCAGCCTTACCGGACACCCGGATCCCCTCCCTAACCCCACTGAACGGTGGCCATACCCTTTGCAGTCCACGCTGGGTTTTTCAAAAGGAAAACAAGGAACGGCAAAGAAAGCCAGATGCCAAAGAAAGCATACAGGCATGGCCGCAGGTACAGATGCCTTCAGGCAAGTCTGGCTAGACAGCTGAAGGGATGCTGGCCATGGCATTGTTTCAGCATGGCTGGGCGGGTGCTACACGCAGAACACAACGGCATCCTTCAAACCACCACCACCAACAATATCAGTAACAATGTCAGCATCAACAGCACCACCACCACCACCAAAACCAGTAATAACATAAGTACAAACACCACCACCACCACCAACACCACTAGTAACAATGTCAACACCAAAACCACCACCACCAAAACCAGTAATAACATTAATACAAACACCACCACCACCACCAACACCACTAGTAACAATGTCAACACGAAAACTACCACCACCACCAAAACCACCACTACCACCAAAACCAGTAACAATGTTAGCACCACTGCCACCACCAAAACCAGTAATAACATTAGTACAAACACTGCCACCAGCAACAATGTTGGCACCAATACCAATACCACCACCATCAAAACTAGTAATAATGTTAGCACCAACACCATCACCAACACTGACACCACTAGTAACCACGTTAGCACCACCACCACCACCATCAGCAGTAACATTAATACCAATGCCAACACCACCAAAACCAATAATAATGTTAGCACCAACACCAACATTAACACTACCAGTAATCATGATAGCACCACCACCACCACCAAAAGCAAAGCCAGTAATAACATTAGTGCCAACACCACCACCAACACTAATACCACCAGTAATCATGTTAGCACCACCAACACCAACACCAAACCTACTAACAACACTAGCACCAACACCATCACCAACACAAATACCACCTGTAATCATGTTAACACCACCACCACCATCACCAAAACCAGTAATAATGTTAGCACCAACACCATCACCAACACTAACACCACCTGTAATCATGTTAGCACCACCACCAACACCACCGTTAGCAATAACATTAATAGCAACACCACCACCATCAACCCCATAACATGACCACCTCCAATAACAATAAAAAGAACACCCTCAACACCAACACCAATAACTTCAACATTACCAGTAGTGACAATACACCCAACACGAATAACAACATAACACCTACATCACCAGTAAAACATTAACACTACTATCACTATCACCACCACCACTCCCAATAACAACATCCTCAATACCAACACCAAAAACTTCAACATGATCAATACCAACAACACGATCCCTCTCTAACAACACTACCAACAGCGACATTAACAGCAACACTGTCAGTGTCAACGCCACCATCAACAACCCCAACACCAATAGCAAAAACATGACCAATACTAACACTACTACCAATTACATCAACACCCCAGCACCATCACCAATACCATATCACCGCCATCAACAACAGCAGCAACAATTATTCCAACAACAGCCGCTACTACTACCTTAACCCACCAGTAACACCTTCTACATTAGTAGCAAACCCAGTAATACCATGAATATCAACAACACAAACCCTCTTCCCGACACCCCACTGCCACCAGCACTCACTTCGTACCAGGAACTGTGCCATGCACTCTACACACATGATTTCAATGAAGGCTCATCCCAACCCCATTCAGTGTCATCTCTTATTATCTCCAGCTACATAGGAGAATACAGAGGCTTACAAAGGTTAGCCATTGTGTATTAGGACAAGAGTGCTGGACGACTCCTGACTCCCAGTCCAGTGCAGTGCTCTTCCCACTGTATCTGTGTCTGTCTCCGTTGCCTGGACATCCTCCTCCATCCTGCTCCTCTTGCTCTGTGAAGTTGGGTTGAAATTTTCTCCATGTCACTCACAAGCTGTGACACCTTGGATGAGTCTCTCCATGTCTCAGGGTCTTTCTATCCCCTCCTGCAAAACGAGACAGTACATTATTCTATCCTGAGCGGCAGACTGACCCTGAGATTGCATATATAAGTCTTCAGGCAGGGTACCCAGGGCACAGAAGGCATGGAGTAAGGGGCAGTTCTTATTGTTATCAAGGTTGGCAAGAAAAAAAAAGAGTACTCTCATTCTGCCGACCGGGGCTGAAAGCCTGCATTCATTTATTCAATGTTAGTAGCAACAACCATGGCCATAACAGCTTGTGTTTACTGAAGACTCACTGTGTTGCCAGGCAAGTCCAAAGTGCAGCACATGAGAAAACTGAGGTTCAGAAATGTTCATGAATTAACCAAGCCGGGAAGTGGCAGAGGTGGGATTTGAACCCAGGCAGCCAGGCTCTGCCTGTGCTCTTAATCATTTGTCTACACCTCCTCCAGTAATATAATTAGCCTCTACTGAGCACCTACTATGTGCTGGTGCTTCTCAGATATTATCTCTAATCTTCGCAACAACCTTGCAGAGCAGATAATACTGACCCTGAAATGAACTTGAACTTGGAGTCCACCAGGCTCCAAAGTGGGGCTGTTGCTGTGCCACGGGGCCCCCACCTCCCTGTCTCCTGGGCTATGGCACTCTGGATACCCCGGGGAAACCCCGGCATCCTGGGGGCAATGTCCTCAAGTCGCCTCCCAGGGCAAGTCTATGCTAAAGGCTATTCAGGCACCGAGGGTGGCTGCTTCCAGGCAGGGCCCTCCTGGCTCCCAGAGCTCTTTGGGATCCAAATGCCACCCCCAACTATCACAGCCCCAGGGGAGCCCAGGGGCCAGGCCGGTTGGTTTTTGGCATCCCCGTAAGCAGCTGCCTGGGCAGAAGGGTTTCGTCTTTCCAGGCTGGATGGGAGAATCCTGCCTCCCTCCTGAGTTCTGGTTCCCAGGGAAAGACCTTGGCAAGATCCCTGATCCTTCCCTTCCCTAGGACGGATGGCTTCCAGCTGCCTGCTGCCCCTAGCCTGGGAAAATTCCTCCGTGCTCTGTGGGTCCCTGGATCTCTGAAATCTGAGTGGCGCCTCCATGGCCCCACCCAGGGCTCCCTTGGCCACCATTTTCCTTTAGCACCAAGTGCTCTTGTATACCCAGCAAGACTCCAATTACAGGAATAACAGGAATGGGTGACTTTAACCTGAGATGGGCTAAAACAAAGAAATTCTCAGTCCCTGCTCCTCTATGTGTGCCAGGCCCTGTGCTAGGCACTTTACAAATGGCAAGTGGGTGCTCCCACGTGCCTGTGAGTTTGGCATTTTACAAATAGGGAAACTGAGGGTGGGGCATGTCTCCATCACTGATTAATGGCAGAGCTGCGTAGTAACTCGGGCTGGTCAGAGGTCCACCACACTTTGTCTGTCCAACTCCCTCATTACAAAGGTGGGAAAACTGAGGCCCAGAGAAGGGAGGTAACTTCACAAGGGACACTGCCAGGAGTACCAGGCTGGGTGCAGCCCAAGAGGATTTGACTCTCAGGTTGTTCTCAGTCTCCCCTCTGCCTTCCGTGGGAACGCATCCCTGACCTCACCTATTGTTCTCTGCCTTGTTGTTCACCTCAATCCCTCCTCCACTCTGAGAGCGGTTTTTAGGTGTCCTGCTCCTGCTTGTGAACCCACAGCCACCTGAGATCACTGTCAAAATTAGTCCACAAGCATGCCCTGTCTCTAATCCAGCTCCCCGCGCCGATCTCATACCCTGTGAGTTTCCCAGCATGCCATGCCCTGCCGAGCCTCTGGGCTTTCACAGATGCTGTTCCTGCAGCCTAGCTTGCCCTTCCCCTCACTGCCCACACCACCTTTGCACTGTAACTGCCTGCTGACTCTGTCTTGCTTTTGGAGTCCAAGCCCTAGCAGGACCAGGGCTGGCTCCTCTCCTCTCTGGGGGCCCCCAGGGCCTGCCACCTCTTCTGGAAGAGAAACCAGCATACTAGAGCAGTGGGAAAGCCCAGGCTTTTAGGGACCCCCACTCTTATCACAGCCCTGTCACCCTGACAATGTCAGCAATGCTCTGGGTCTGTGACTGTGACAGAGGTTCCCCAGGCCCCCTCCCACCCCTATCACCCCCTCCACGAGGGACTGGAAGGATCCTCGGTGCTGAGCTTAGGGAGAGTGAGAGCGACAGGTGTCGCCCCTGTCAGCGGGGCCTTTCCCACATGCAGCCGCCAGCTGGGAAGATGGATGAGCCTTCCCGGGCCAGGGCCAAGGAAAGGGGAGCTCATGTCGCCAGAGCTTCACATCTCTGGCTGGAAAGAGCCATAAAACGTTCTGGGGCCAGACACAGGATTTGGGCCATTCTTCAAGTCATGGGGGATCCATTGTTTTGTTTTCTTTTTAAGGAAGAAAAAGGAGAGTGAGAAGGAGGAGGAGAAAAGACCGTCTACAGTGCTACCCCCGACCCCATATCCAGAGGCACGGCCAGGAGACACCAGCAGCTCCCAGAACGGATCCTGGTTCCATCTTTGACCTGCCCTGCCTCTAGCAAGCTCAGTTGACCTTGGGCCAGGGAGCTATCTGGACCTTAGTCACTCATCTGCCAGATCGATTGGACAATGCCCTCCCAGTTCTCTTTTCTACAAATCAGGATTTATCAGGAGCAGAGGCAGGATTCCAGTGGAGTTTCTGAAAAGTCTCATCCAAAGCAGAGAAATTAGGCAGAGTGGGGAAAGGGTGAAAACCACTGATAGGTTTCTTCCCTGACTCTGTGGACAACTTAGGCCCTTAACTAAATATTCAGGACTTCCCCTCTGGGGGCTCGATTTTCCCTGCTGGGATATGAGTATGAAGGTTCCTTTGATTATGGAGAGGAGACTGAGGGCTTACGATGTGCCAGGCACAGTGAGGCCGTGTGTTTAGCACAGCAGTGTCTGCGCTGAGTGGGGGTGCCGACCTCCTTCCATACAGCAGGTGTGAAAGGGAGGCTAAGGCCTGCCCCAGGGTCATCCAGGAGAGAGCAGCAGTGACTTGCACCCAATATGCTACCCTGCCTCCTCTAGCTGCCTGTGGCTGGGATTCTCCAATCCAAAGAATGCAGAACCTAAGCAATGCTAAAGGCTCTGAGCCAAAGCCAGGAGCCCCCGGGACAGCTAATGAGGAGGGACCGTTAACCTGGGCCCAGCTTCCCAGGGCTGGTCTTCCTGTGGCCACTGTGATGCCCACACTCCAATGTGAAACCAGTGGCCGAGAGGCACAGACTCACCCCAGCCCCTCCCCAATCAGTTCTTGCCCTTCACCCCACTCTGTGCTTCAGGCCATCTGTCCAACCCCTGCCTGGCCTTTTGCTCATTGCTTCAGAATTCAAGTAATCTGGGAGCATGTCCACCAGCTCCATTAGACTGTTAGAGCTCCTTGAGACCTGGACTTATCTTACTGCTTCCTGGAGCCTCCAGAGTGTCCAGCAGAGGGTCCACCAATTATTCATTCAGCAATTATTTATTGAGAACCTACTATGTGCCGGAGGTAGGCCCTACTATGTGCCTATGTGTAGGCCTTGGAATACAACAGGGAGCAAGGAGCCATGCCTTCCCTCAGGGAGCTTACCTTCTAGAGGGAGAGATGGGAAAAGACAAAGCCACTGGGGACAGTGCTGAGGGAAAGAAGTGGAGGAAGGATGGAGGGTGGGTGGAGGAGAGGGGCAGGCTCTCTAAGGAGGTGATGCTTTTGTGTTTTTTTTTTTTTAGAGACAGGGTCTCACTCTGTTGCCCAAGCTCAGGTGCAGTGACACAATCATAGCTCACTGCAGCCTTGAGCTCCTGGGCTCAAGCGATCCTCCAGCCTCAGCCTCCCAAAGTGCTGGGATCACGGGCACCCACCACCATGCCCGGCCAAGAGGTGATGTTTAAACTGAGACCTAAAGCATGAGCAAGAGCCAGCCTGGCTCACTGTTTCCTGGGAAATGAGAGAAATTTAGACTAACTTCTTCTACTTACACGTGGGGAAACTGAGACCCAAAGGGGTCACACAGCCAGTTAGAAGCTTGACCCCTGTACCTGGACTTGGGTCCTTTTCCCCCCCAGGAGCACAGGAGGAGGGTCTCAGCCTGAGGCACAGCCAGGGGAAGAGGCAGGGGGCAGGGGAAGTGACAGGACTTCTAGTGCTGGGGGAGGGGCCGCCTGCCACCTGCTGGACACAGAGCCCCTCCCCATCCTAGACCCAAGGTTCCCCAAGGCCTGCCTGCCTGCCCACCCCACTGACCGGGCTTCAGAAAATTGATTTCCTAACAGCCATCCATCAACCCGGCACCTCCAGCTGTTGGTGTGACACCCGCGTCCCCAGAGCCTAATCCGCCCAAGGAAGCTGCTCCTGGAACGCCCTCCCTCACCCCTAAAATGACCTCTGTGATTCCAGGAGCCGGTAACTGGAGACCCAAGACAGCACCTCCCCCATGATTGCTCCTCCCCACCCCCACCCCATCACTCTGAAAGGGGCTTTCAACTTCTTCCCCCAGAGGCCCTCTGCAGCCTCACAATACTGGGTCTACTTGAATACCCCTCAGCGACAGGGTGCTCAGCCCCTCCTGGGGCAGCCCTGATGATAACTCAGGTACCATAGATCGTGGAGCAACTGGGAGTGGTCACCACTGTAGTCAAGCCTCAAGATGGTTAGTCAAGTCGGTGTTATCCTTCTCATTTGAGAAATGACAACACTGAGGCTCCAAGGTCATCCATTCTGCCCAAGGACTGACTCACCCCAAAGGCATAAGTGTCACCCCTGCCTCCCCAGTCCTCCTTCGTGGAGGTAAACAAATTCCTTCACCCCATGGTTTCTCCCACCAGCCTTGGTTCCCCCGAAGACCACGTGGCATCTTCCCTAGGATGCCCCTGGAAGGTCATGAGCTGGGAGCAGTGGCTTCAAGCCAAAGAGCTTCTATTCCTTGGCCCGAGTCCCCCCAGCTCCACTCACAGGGGAGACTGGACATCCTTCTGATCACCTTAGCCCTGACAGCAACCCAAGACCCTGGAACCCAAGGCCCACAGATCCCCTTCCAGTGGCAGGAGGGAGGAAAGGAGAAGGGAAGAGCGTGTTAGCCCTGGGATCGGCAGCTCCAGCCTAATTTGCAGCTATCTGCTGTATGATCTCGGGTAATGGAAACTCCTATCTGGGCCTCAGGTTCCAAAACGGAAACAGGGATTGAGAGTCTCTGTGGAGAAGCTCTTCCCGGGGGGACTCTGGTGTGAAGATGGTGGAGCCCGAGGCCAGTTTCGCCCACATTGAAGACACTGGGGCAACCACAGTGAGATCAGCAAGGGGGGCTGCTGGGACGTGAGGAGCAAGCCTAGAGAGGGGAAGCAACTTGCCTGAGGTCACACAGCCACAAAGCAGAGAGACCTTGAGCCAGAACACAGATTTTCAGGTGGGGCCAAAACCATCCTCTAATTCACGGGCCTTCCTGCAGGTCCCTGGGAGCAGTCAAGACTCCAGAAGACCTTTTTGCCTCCATGTAAGTCCCTCTGTCACCCCTGAGGGACCTAGTTTGGCAGGGTTGGAGGAGAGGAGCTTTGCCCACAGCTGGTAAGAACAGGACCACAAAGGGTTAAGGCTCTGCCCAGGTCTGCTTGATCCCCCTAAGCAGGCAGGACCCCAGGCGGAGTCGGGGCTTGGGTTTCATGCCACCCCCACCCTGGTCTGGCTATAAAATACAATCGTGTCTCCCTGCTGATTGATGGTCTGGGGCAAACCTTGGGGAGATGGGCTGGGGCGAGATCAGATTTTCAAGGGCTCAGCCACTGATATTCTATCTGGGGGCTTCCAGAACCTGCCACTGCCCCATCTCCATGGGCCCTCTAAACCCTGGAGGAGGCAGGAGTAGAGAAGCAGGCAAGAGAGGCAGTCAGATCACCCTCCGAAGCCACACCACAAGGCAGAGGTGCCTGGACTCACTTCCAACCCTGACAGTGGCCCACAGAGTCCCCTCTAGAAATCTCAGGAGACTTGCCTGGGTGGCTGTTCATTCATTCATTCATCCATTCATTCATTTCCAAAATACCTACTAGATTATTTCAGGCAAAGGGGTTGTAGAGGTGAGCCTCGGCCAGAGATAGTCCAGAGACAGCTCCTGGCCTCATGAAGTTTTCCATCTAGCAGGCCCAGAAAAGCGCGGTTCTGAGACTTCGTGCCCACCCACGGTGTCCAGGATTGAGGACCAGACCAAGAGTGAAGTACCAGCTGGGGCGCTTAGGCTCTGTCTCCAGGCTGATCTGAGTTTGAATCCCAACTCTGCCACTTAGGAACTACGTGACCTTGGGCATGTTGCTTAACCCTTCCATGCCTCATCTGTAAAATGGGCAGGTAATAGCATCTACCACTTGGCATTCTGGTGTGGAACAAATGAGGCAGTGAATCCAGAGTGCTTAACATTGAGCCTGGCGTTGAGTAATTGAGTAATTATAGTTGCCCAGTATGATTTTGGATTCTGGGAGACTGGCACTCTGTGTGAATGAATGAATGAATGAATGAATGAATGAATGAATGAAGCTGGTATGCCAGGCTGCATCTGGTGCTTCCTATAGAATATCTCATTTAACCCCCACCATGATGGGGAAACTGAGGAGGCATTCTTGGAAGCATTCCCCTCCTCCTGCAAGCCCCAGGCCCTTAGTTTTGGCCTCAACTGGAGACTGACCACTTTCACAATGGGGATCCCTATCTTTGTCCTCCCAGTCAATCATGAGTGTCCTGGGGACAGAGGTGGTGCCAGTTTGTCTCTGAGACCTCTTCTTGTTCATTTAGCACAAAGCACACAGGTGGCATGAAGAAAAGGGAAGAAAGAAGAAGGCAGAGGGGAGATCAGAAAGGGGAGAGGGGCAGGTGTCCCAGCCAGCCCAAGGACCTTAGCTCCAGGTGCCTGAGCTCCAGGCACAGCTCAGAGAGAAACCTCAAAAACCATTTCAGGTTCCTCTTTCTGCCCCCAGCAGCTGTGGACACCCATACCCAGCAGGTGAGTTTCATGTGCAGGCTTGAGGGTCTAGCTACCTGGATTCCAGTCTCACCATCCTCTAACAACGATGTGAGCTTGGGTGAGTCATCTCCCCTCCCTGGGGCTCAGTTTTTCTCCTCTGTTAAATGGGTATAATAATAGTGAGATCCCACAGACTTTTCCTTGCCTATTCACCCTGACCCAGCCTGCTCATCTGAGCACAGCCTCCTTGAATGGTCTTTGCAGGAAGAGGAGCCCTGACCCAGCAGCTGGCCCTCAGCCCTGCCCCTCATCTCCCCGTCTTCTCAGTACCCCCAATCCCCAGGCCCCAGGGTCCTTAATCCACCCCAGAGTGACATGGAGCAAGTGCTCTATCCCAGCGCCCGCCCGCTGTGAGGGGCGGAGGATCTCACAGGCTGGGAGAAACCCAAGCTCCACATGCAGCCTGGGGACCCAGCGGAATGTCAACAGCAGATTAGACCCCACACTGTTCCCAGGATCCAAGAAGGGTGAGGGGGGCTCTCTCCCCTGAGGCCCTCCCAACTTTCTGCTGGGGGTGAGAGACCCAGGCCCCTGTCCCCAGAGCTTGGAAAGGAAGAACTGTTGAAAGAATTTATTCACTCATGTCACACAGGCTCAGAGATGGAGAGGGGCTGGCCCAAGGTCACAGAGCAGGCTTGTCCAGAGCCAAGGCCAGATCGCTGGCTTCCTTGCTCCCAGACCTTGCTGCTTCCTGCATCCCAACCTAATGCCAGTGATTTGCTCTGACTGTGAACTTGACCAGGTCAACAGAGCTTTTCTTCCTCATTAACTTGTCAGCTAACAATGCACTGCCTCAGATACCCTGGACTGATCCATCTCCCCCTGCCGCAACCTCAGAAAGTCCCAGATCTCTTCAGCCAGGTGTTCTGTAGACAAGTTTCCACACTGGCGGGCTCTGGGCCCACGGCCATTTTATTTGAAGAGTGAGGGTTCTTGCACCATAGCTGTGGGAGATTTGAATTAAAATTCGCATTTCTAGCCTCTCTTCAAATAAATGTTCAGGCTGCAGAGTTCCCCATAGTCTCTGCCTGAGCAAACACCCTGTGTCGAACATTATTCTGGGTATGTCACATATATTAAGTCCTTTAGTCCTTATAACAATGGGAATTCCTATTCTATCAACAAAGAAACCAGACTCAGAAAGTGAACTGGCACACAAAGATCATTTTCACAGCCTGGAAATGGCAGAATTGGAACTCAAACCCAAGTCCAGTGACTCCAAAAACTCAGAGGTCCTACTGCTTCACGTTCAAGGCAATGGGGTTACCACCTCACAGCCTTGCAAACTGAGGTCTCAAATTCTCTCCAATTCACATGATTTTCTCGTTGACCTCTCCTTTCCTCCACAAGCCTGGACAACTGGCATGGGACTGAGCTTAGAGAAGCTTCCTCCCCCAGTCTCTCTCCCTCTGGACTGACTTCCTGGGGAAATGTCCTAGGCCCAGATTCAACCCCACACTTTCCCTTTGTTGCCGACACTGTCACCATGATAGTGAGACAAACGCCAAGGGTCTGACTTTCTGGGCCCACCATGGTCTAACCCAGCCCACCTTCCTCCCTCATTTTTCTCTCTTCTCCTCCTGTCATCCCATGTCCCCAGGAAAGCTAAGCCAATCCCCGATCCCATAGCCAGCTGCTCTTTCCTATCCCTGTCCCCAGCTCACACCAGACCGCCTGTCAGAAATTTCTCCCTACTCCATTTCCCCTGGTCCTCAATTTTGTCCTCCCCTATCCCAATCACAGGTGACCTCCTGCTTTCTCTTAGGCATAGATTTTGGAGCCAGACAGACTTGGATTTGAATCCAGCTCTGCCATGTGGCAGCTGGGTACCCTTAGGCAATGCACTATCCTTGCATTCCTCAACTTTCCCATCTGTAAATTTTTTTTTTTTTAATAATTCATCTCATCCTCTCTCCAACAGCTATTAATTCAATGAGGACTGGATGGGATGATGTTTGCAAAGCACCTACCACATAGTAGGTGCTGCCTGGCTTGCATGGACCATTGTCAATATCTCTTCTCTTATCCTCTGCATTTTAAGCACCCTAAAGGCAGAATCTTATTTTTTTTTTTTTGCACCTTTTTTTCCCCTGGGCCTAGTGGGCCACCTGGCATGTAGCAAGAAGTTCATGCTTTGAATATTGCAGGAAGAAACATTGCAGGAATTGGGCCCAAAGTGTCCTTGGCTCACTGACAACAGCAGGGGTGGGGTCCCAGCCTGGGAGTGTCAGACAGCCAGGCAGGTGGCTAGAGAGGAAATGTCACCTTTGAGCTCAAGGTTAACTTGATCAGTCAGTCAATCACTAGCTTATTGAGTACCTACAATGTGCTGATGTTGTACTAGGAACTGGGGTTACAGCAGTAAACAGAACAGATGAAGTCTTTGCTCTCAGAATGTTTATATTTTAGGTCAGGGAGATGGATCATAAACTCAAAAGCAAAGATCTGAGATGATTTCCGATGTCGCTAAGCACTACGAAGACAGTCCAGCCCAGGGATGTAATTGGAGATCAATGTCAGCAAAGGCCAGGCTGAATGGACAGGGAGACAGCCGTGCATAGATGTCAGGAAGAGCAATCCAAGCAGAAGAAAGAGCACGTGCAAAGGCCCTGGGGTGGGAACAAGCTCGGCGGGTTCAAGAAAAAGGAAGGAGGACATTTGTGTCTGAGACAACAAGAGGGTGACAAGAATAATGATGAGAGCTGTGGGAGATGAGATCAGAGCAGAAGGAGGCAGGGCTGCGTATGGGCTGACTGAAAAGCCTACAGTTTCTTCTAAAACTGGTGGAAGCCACCAGGAGGTGAGTGACACGATCTGATTCCCACTAGTGGAAGTGTCCCTGGCTGCTCTGTGAAGAATGAATGGCCTGGGGTGGGGTGGGAGCAAGGATGGAGGCAGAAACAAGCAAAGAGGTTGTAGGTATCCAAGCAAGAAAAGACTGCAGCCAGCCGGGCACGGTGGCTCACGCCTGTAATCCCGGCACTTTGGGAGGCCGAGGTGGGAGGATCCCTTGAGTCCAGGAGTTCAAGACCAGCCTGGGCAATATGGCGAAACCCTGTCTCTACAAAAAATACAAAAATCAGCCAGTCATGGTGGCGCATGCCTGTGGTACCAGTTACTTAGGAAGCTGAGGTGGGAGGATTGCTTGAGCCCAGGAGGTCAAGGCTGCATTGACCCGTGATAGTGCCACTGCACTCCAGCCTGGGTGACAGAAAGAGACCCTGTCTCAAAAACAAACAAACAAACAAACGAGATGGCAGCCAGTTTCAACATGGCACCCTTGGAGATAGAGCCAAGATTTGGGAGACGTACAGGAGGATGGAAGGAATTAAGGATGACTCCTGTATTGCTAGCAGGAGCCACTGGGTCAGTCAAGAGTTCACAATTCCGAGCCTGCATTCAGAAAGTGTCTAGGAAGATTTGCTACTATTATTATTTGCTGGGTGACTAAGCGAATCACCTCAATCCTCTGAGGCTCAGTGTCCACATCTGTACAATGGATTCACAATATACACAGAATGTGCGGTTAGGATCACATGAGATCATGGATGTGAAGGACTTGGTAATCTCTGAAATACTAAAAAATAGAAACCTACCAAAGCTATTAACTGTTTATAAAATCAAAAAGCTATGAAATGTTATTAGTATCCTCTTTATTACTATTTCAAGGTTGGAGTTCCCGGCTGGTGAGCGGACATGTGGTACGCTGTGTAAGCTGAGCCAACGGAGTCTGTGTCCACCGTCCAGTTAAACTCCTTCCCTGAGACCAGGGGAGGATGAGGAGCAGCTTGGGCAATAGAGGAGGTTCCAGCTTTGGGGCCAGGAACCTTGGGCCTGTCCCTAACTCAGTCACTGATTCTTGGGTGACTTTGAACCACTTGATACCCGTCCTTCTCTGGGCCTCAGTTTCCCCTTCTATAAAGCAAGAGAGTGGGGCTAGAGGCTCCCAGTGGCCCCTCCAGCTGTGACCCAGTTAAAAACCAGTTCCCTGGCCAGGCACAATGGCTCATGCCTGTAATCCCAGCACTTTGGGAGGCTGAGGCGGGCGGATCTTCTGAGGTCAGGAGTTCAAGACCAGCCTGGTCAACATGGTGAAACCCTGTCTCTACTAAAAATAGCAAAATTAGCCAGGTGTGGTGGCGGGCACCTGTAATCCCAGCTACTCAGGAGGCTGAGGCAGGAGGATCGCTTCAACCTGGGAGGCGGAGGTGGCAGTGAGCCGAGATCGATCACGCCATTGCACTTCAGCCTGGGGGACAGAGCAAGACTCCATGTTTAAAAAGAAAAGCCTGTTTTTCTCCTCCCACTCTGTCATGCTCAGAAGTTTAGTCTCCCAGCGCCTCCTAGGGAGGGCCAGCTGGCCACACCTGGAGATTGACTACGGAGGGCAGGCTCACCCACAGGCTCTTTCAGACCCCACCTACTCCCCTCCCCAACCCCAAGTCGCCCCTGCTTGCCTTTCTCCTCTCGCTTCCCCACCTCCCAACTCCAGCCCTGCCAGGGTTAATTGACCCGCAGCTCCCACCCCTGCAGGAAAAGCAGAGAAGGGGGGCCCAGGCTCCCAGAGGCTCCCCCCACACCCGCCACAGCTGTCTCCCCACATCCAGGATAACCAGGTCCCAGGGGCCCGGGAGGAAGCGGACCACATTCTTGAGGGCCTTATGTCAGGCTGGCTGCTTCCCACTCCCCTCTCCAGCCCACCAGCCCCCCATCAGCCCTCCACACCCCTCCCTCACTCTCCCCTGCCAAGGCGGCTCAGTGGGCACAAAGCCAGCCAGGCCTGGGCATGAATCCTGGCTGGACGAGCTTCCTACCTCCCTTCTCAATTTCTTCATCTGCAAAGCGGGGATAATTCCTACTTCAAGGGGGGACAGGATTCAACGAAGCAAATTTGCATATACAAAGTGCAGGGCACATAATAACAGCTAGGTTTTCCACGGGGCAGCTATGCCCTAGGGCCTACATACAAACTCACTTAATCCTCACAAGAAGCCTCCGAGTAGGAAAGTTCTATAATTATCATCTCCATTTTATGGCAGAGGAAACCGAGGCACAGAGAGGCTGAGTAGACTGCCTGAGGTCACACAGCACTAAGTGGTAGAGCTGGGATTCAAATCCAGGCCTTTCTGGTTCCAAAGTCCACAGGCTTAATGACACTGTGTCCACTAGATAAGGGTTAGTTTCCTTTGTCCCTATTCCCCCTGTCCTCCACTGCTCCCCACCCCTGTGGTCAACCCAGTGAAGGGAGAGCCCTGGACAAGGTGGGGGTCACACCATGGCTTTCACCTGTGTCCCTTGAGCTGCTGTTCTGCCTCCTCTGGCTGTGTGGCATCGGGCAAGGTGCTGCCCTCTCTGGTCATGATCCACATCTGAGATGCCAACATCAGAAGGGGAGGCACTGGCATGGAATGTGTTTTCTAGACTTTGGTACATGCAGATAACTAAGCTCCCAGAGCTGCTGGCTGTGGCGGAAAGGAGGCTGGCAGCCAGAGATGCATCTGCAGATACATTTTAAACATGCAAATGAGAGGAAAGGAGGGATGTTCAGACATCCCTGGGCGATTCCTCAGAAAAGGATCTCAACCCTGATGTGACACGTGCCAGCCTGATTACCTCCGAAGATGCCTTCTGCAAGGTCACCACCTGCTTGCTAAAATGAGGATTCAAATGCACTCAGTGTGCCCATCTGTAAAATGGACGCTCAATCAAGAGGCTTGAAGCCATGGGGAAACCATAGGGCCTATTTCTAGGGACAGAGAAAGCTCAGGGTCATAGAGAAGGTCAGGGATGGAGCTGGGACTAGAACCAGAGCTTGAGACTAAACACCAAGCTTCCTCTACCTCTCCCGCCGGTCCCCCATCCCCAGCCCTGACTCCCACCTCTCACTCTTCCCTGAGCTTGCAAGAAGCACCATCCCTGCGCTTACCCCTTTCCTGCCTCCTAGAACACCCAGCCTCAGAGCCATCTCCCTCTGGTGCCTTTCCCCTTCTCCTCTGATGGAAAGCGTCCACTTGACATCAGATCACGTGCCACCTTGTTTTATTCCTACCGTATGTGTGTGAATTTTCTGTTTTATTCATGACTCCTGAAAATCAAGGGTCATATTTATTTTCCCCCAAATTTGCTGACACAAAGCACATGCTGCTTGCTTAAGCGACAATTGAATAAATCAGTCTTAAGCTTCTCTGTCACCATCACCATCATCAACATCATCAGCATCACTTCACCCTGTCAACTACCCCTGCATCAGGAAAAGCACCCACATTGCCTTCTTCATCCCCTTCCTCCCAAATGTCACCACCATCATCCCCAGCAATGGTAGCCGCCCTGGGGATCACCAAGCTCTCATCCTAATGATGCCATTCTGCACAAGGTCACCCAAAACCTCACATGGGCCAAGCACTGCGGTAAGAGCTTTCCAGGCATCTTCTCGTTTAATCCCCACAACCAACCTAGTCCCCGCCATGCCCCAGTGGAGTAGGTACTCTTATTGTACCCACTTTACAGATGGGGAAACTGAGACACTGAAGGGTTTCTTGGATGCCTAAAGTGATAGGGGCAGGAGAGGAACCCAGGTTGCCTAACTCCAAAGTCCATTTTCTCAAACATGCTTTGTACCATCACCCCAAAGCCATGGCAAAATTGCCATTGTTTCCACTGCCAAATAAGCAACCAACATCAGCATGAGTATTATCATTACCGCCATTGTCAACACAGTCACCACCACTGCCAAGAGCTGTCACCGTTAACCTCGCCACCATCAGCTCCACCCACCCCACCAGCCACATGAGCATTCTTTACATTCTGCTCAGCCAAGGGTCCCCACGCACCACCACACATCAGAGACAGAAGAGAGACAGAGGAGCAGGCCTGGCTCTGGCCTCAGAGAACCTATTTCCCTTCCCCTCATCACCACCATTCCTTCCTCTCCCAGCCTCACTACCCTCATTATACCAAGGAAGGCCTGGGGCAGACCCATTCTCTTCCTCTTGATTGTGGGGAGGGATATTGTCATGGCCAAAAGGTCAGGCCTTTGAGTGGCTGTACTCAGCAAACCTTCATCCAATAAGTCATTCAATTCACTAAGCATTTATTGGGCATCACTGTATGAGCCCAATGACTACAGAAGTAAGGCAGACAGAGAGGGCCTAGTCAAATGGAATGAGGAGGACAGATGTGAAATAAATCACTACAGGAGGGACAGGGTGCCAAAGAGATGAGTTGATGGTAAAAAGGGGTGAAGTGGAACAACCTAGCCTAGTCTGGGAAATCCAGGAGGACTTCCTAGAGGAAGCACCAGCTAAGCTGAGACGCCAGTGCTAAGTGGAAGTGAGCTAGGCAAAGAGGAGAATATGCTGGGGCCACTAGGAAGGTGTTCTGGTGGCAGACACAGCATGTACAAAAGCCCTGAGCTGGGAAAGACTTCTGCCTTTAGAGGAACCAGAGGGAATCTCATGTGGCTGACGCCAGGAGACACGGAATGAGGAGGTGACCAGAAACTGAGGCAGCCCTGCCAGTCTCATAGAGAGTGCAACAGGGATGGCAGCGGGGGGCAGGGGGCAGCTCTCTCGGGGATTTTGAAAAACAGCACCCAGCCCCGGAAGAGAGGGCATGGGCAACCCAGCGTGTGGCCCAGAAGAAGGAGCCCAGAGGGCCGCTGGGGGCTGATGAAATGTTATGGACGGTGCTGAGCGATTATGCAGAGAGAATCGATTGCTCGGGCTGGTGCCTGCCTGGCACAGAGACACAAGCACTGAAATGTCAGGCCTGTGATCTGAGAGTACCACCCCACAGCCGCTGAGCTAGACAGCCGCCACAGGTGCAGACAAAGATGGGGCTGTGCAAAAAGAAATCCCAATGCCCCCAAAATGGAATCGTTGTCCCGTCAGGGCTGAGGCAGCAGGGATAGGAACAGGGCGTTTGAGAAGGTTCTGGCAAGGAGGGGCCGGGTGGACATGCTTTTCTGGGTTCTTGTGCACGCAGATAGCTCAGCTCCCAGAGACGCAGGCAGAGAGGGAGGGAGAGAGAAAGGCTGAGCCCGTGCTAGAGAGATGCATCTGCAGATACATTCTAAACATGCAAATCAGAGAAGGGAAGGGGCGCTGGGAGACTTCCAAATGCCCACTCCCTGGGGCACAGTGTAGGGTGGAGGGAGGGCTAGAAGGAGGGCAGGTGGAGGGGGAGCTGAGGGAGGTGGAGGAGGAGACCACAGGACCTCAGGTGAGCCTGACCCCCTCCTGGCCATACCCCTGCTCCCAAAGCCACCTCTGCAGAACAGACTGGTTCCTGCCTAACGGCCAAAGAAGGCTGGATCGGCTGGAGCAACTCCCCAGCACAAGTATCCTGAGTGCCTACTATGCGTCACAGGCTTTCCCAGGTCTCAGGGATTCTACCGGGAGAAAACTGCCGTTAAGAGACTTAAGTAACCTGGGCCAGGACATATGGCTCACTTAGTGATCAACAAGATCACAACAGCTCTGACGATGCGCCAGGCACTGCACGGAGCCCTCGCATGCTCCATCCCGTTTCATCCTCACCGCTACCATCGCTACCATCGGGTGCTCTAAGAAGCAACATTACCCTCATTTTACAGATGGGGAAACTGAGGCTCTCAGAGAAGCAACTTGACTGAAGTCATCCTGCCAATAAGAGACCAGCTAGAATTCCAGCCCTGAGCTGGGATACAGGGTCTACACCTGGAGACCTCGCTCCCAAGCTTCACAGTGGTAAAAAAATAAAAAATAAAAATAAAAATAAATCACCGGGGCCGGGTGCGGTGGCTCACGCCTGTAATCCCAGCACTTTGGGAGGCCGGGGTGGGTGGATCACGAGGTCAGGAGATCGAGACCATCCTGGCTAACACGGTGAAACCCCGTCTCTACTAAAAAAAAAAAAATACAGAAAAAAAAAAAATTAGCCGGGCGTGGTGGCGGGCACCTGTAGTCCCAGCTACTCGGGAGGCTGAGGCAGGAGAATGGCGTGAACCCGGGAGGAGGAGCTTGCAGTGAACTGAGATCCGGCCACTGCACTCCAGCCAGGGTGACACAGAGAGACTCCGTCTCAAAAATAAATAAATAAATAAATAAATAAATAAATAAATAAATAAAATCACCCCAGGCATAAGAAAACAAGCCAAGGAAAGAGCCTGGTTTAGGGTGGGGCCAAGGGGAAGGGAGAAACCAGGGAGAGGGCTTGCTCAAAGGTACAGAGTTCAAATCACAGCTTCCCAGGCCCCCTGTGCCCTAAACGCACTGACTCAGGGTGGCTTTTTTATAGAATCCCTGCCACATGCTGGTCCCCTTCTGCAGAATCACTGGTCCTCATAAAGCATCCTCCATATTGCATCTGGTGATCTTTCAAGCACGAACCAGATCGGGTCCTCTCCTGCTTCAGTTCTCTCAGTGACGTCCTATTGCCCTGAGAATGAAATCCTGAAAGGCTCAGCCCCATCCAGCTCCTGCCCCCTCCCCATCCCTCTGTCTGGAAGATGCTCTCCCCAGACCCTGCTGCTGCAGCCCCTCCCCCACAGCCTCCCTCCCTGGCCACAAGTGACCCCAGCCCCTGTCTGTCCAGTCGCCCCGGTCATTCTTCACAGCACTTACCTCACTTACTTCAGTCTTGGCCGCTTCCCCGCTTCCCTTTATTGTGGGAGTTTGGGCTTAATCAGGGTGGAGAGCTGGCATGTCCTATTCCCCAGGGCACTCCCCTGTGTCACATAGTAGACGCCCAATAAACATTTGTTTAATGGGGAAGGGGCAGTGCCCATAAAGGTCTCTTGCGTGCCGTCAGGGCATAGCATGCCTGGGCTGAGCCCCTTGCCTGGCAGACAGGGAAGCTGAGGCTCTGAAGGACTGACCTCACAGCTAAGGGCAGAAGCCAATGCTCTGTGGGAGCACTTGTCTCCCAGGCCAGGATTTTCCCACTGCTGCAGGAGTCACAGGCTCCCTTTCCTCCTCTCATCTTTGCCCCTCTCCCCTGCTTCTCCCCACTTTTGCTCACCAGCACCATGTCCCTCCCTCCTGCCAGGGTGGCTTGAGGCAAAGGTGATTTGGTGACAGGGCTTGGGGCTGGACTTCTGTTCAAGACCCAACTCCACCACCTCCTCGCTGACTGACCACAGGCAAGTTCCTCTACCTCCCCCAGCCTCAGTTTCCTCCTCTGTACAGTGGAGACGTCAAAGGGTGTTAGATGAGAGTACGTGTGAATGGAAAGGGTCCAGCACGTGCCTGGCGTCGAGGATACTCACTTAACCCGTGATGAGAGTGGCAGTGCCATCTCC
Source organism: Chlorocebus sabaeus (assembly GCF_047675955.1). Classification (NCBI taxonomy): domain Eukaryota; kingdom Metazoa; phylum Chordata; class Mammalia; order Primates; family Cercopithecidae; genus Chlorocebus; species Chlorocebus sabaeus. The sequence continues at coordinate 118,221,003 of NC_132923.1, read as the reverse complement.
CCCCAGCTTGTGAGGACTGGCACGCCCCTCCCTGATCTGGGCCGGAGTCTCTGGGCACCGGGTCCACCTGCTTCAGCCCTCACCCTCCTAACAAAGAGGTTGGTTGATCTTTGCAGCCTGTCTACTCACACCCTCCCTACTACTTAAACCATCCATCATTCCTCCTGCTTCCTGTCCCATCAGACCAGCCAAGAGGTTGTGATTACCACACAAGCACACGCATGTACCAAACACACGTGTGCACGCAAGCACAGATGCCTGTATACACAGCCACAGACGCACACATCTCCCCACACACAGTTGAGTAGTCACCCAGAGGGACACGGCGTTGGGGTGCTTACATGCTCCCCCTCGCACACCCGCGTGCACACACAGGTCTCCATGGGCACTGTGTACACACCGACCACAGACACTAGCACCTGTGTGCCTGTTCTCACCCACTCAAACGGCCCTGCTTTCGGCCCTTGCCTCTCTCCCACACCTGCAGCCTGGCAGACCACTGTGGAGGTGACACAGAAGCACACACAGGGTGAGTTAACCGTCGGGTCTGGCATTTGGCACCACACTCTGGATAGACGGGAACAGCCTGCACGCGTGCGCCTCTGTGTCTCCGCGTTGTGTGTGTGTGTGTGTGTGTGTGTGTGTGTCTCTACACAAGCGTCCAACCTTGGGCCTGGAAGACAGGGGACCTCAAGCCCTGCCCAGCACTTCCAAGCACCAGGCCCCTGGCAGCGGCTCAGCCTCCCTTTGCACAGGAATGGGGCCAACAGCACCATCTGCTGTCAGCTTCTGGAAGTGCCCTGCAGAGAGCACACACCTGGCTCTCAGACCAGCTTTCCAGAAGGACCTGGGCTGGGGCCACTATCCTGACAACAACCTGGGCCACAGGGACATCCCCAGTCCCGTGATCTAGAATGAGGCTAGTCATCAGGACCATCGGGAAGATTTGTGTCCACGTTAGGAGCCACTCTCCTTGCACAGATGGGGCAACAGGCCCAGAGGCAGGGAGTGACGGGGTCCATTGGGTGGCCCGGGGAAGAGGATCACAGCGATTTCATAAATAGAGATCTTGTTCTCCAATTCCTCATCTTGGTTCACATCTTGGCTGTGTTCCATGTTTTGACAGGCAGGGCACCGATTTAGGGGAGCTGCCTGGGAGCCAGGCAGGCTGGGGCAAAGTGGTGGGAGACGCAGATCCCCTGCCCACACCAGGCCTTGCCCTGGACAGGAAGGCCCGCTGCAGGAATCCTTTTCTCAGCCACGCCGAGGCACACATACCTGACTCCCTGTGAGAAGGGCTGTGGATGGAGATAGGGAGGCCCAAGCAAGTAACGGCAAACGGGATGAGGGATGAGGAAGGCCAGGCCACAGGTGGATGGGGCGGTGCTGAGGTCCTGCTGTGCTGGACTGAATGCGGGTGGGAAGCAGCCTTAGCTTAGAGATGACCTGGTCCAGATGGAGAAACTGAGCCCCAGGGAGGCGGGGTGATGGACCCAAGGTCCCTGGAGCCAACAGCCTGGCTAAGAATTGATCTGGGTCTTCTGGTTCCCAATCCAGAGCTCTTGCCCTCCCGCGTGGCTGGCTCCTTCCTTCCCTTGGGTTAAAAATTACTCTTTCCGGGGGGGGAGGGGCCCTCTTTTCACATCCCTGGCAGAAGTGGCTGAGATAGGCCCTTAAAGAGTCTGAGAAGCCCCCCTTTTAGATCAAGAGGGTCTAGGGAGTCTGGAGGCAGTGGAGACCTGAGGACTCTACCAGTTTCCTAAGTTCAACCCTAGGTCAACCCCTATTCCTGCCTCCCGTTTGTTAATGCACAGATATCATGGACTGTGGGGTTAAGAATTCACAATAATAGTAGTCATGATGCTAGGGACTGAATGTTTATGTACCCCCAAAATGCATCTGTTGAAATACTAATCCCTAATGTGATGGTATTGAGAAGCAGGGCCTTTGGGGGGTGATAAGGTCATAAGAAGGGAGCCCTCACAAAAGGAATTAATGCTCTCCCCTTTTTTTTTTTTTTTTGGACGGAGTCTGTCTCTGTCGCCCAGTCTGGAGTGCAGTGGTGCGATCTTGGCTCACTGCAAGCTCTGCCTCCCAGGTTCATACCATTCTCCTGCCTCAGCCTCCCTAGTTAGCTGGGACTACAGGTGCCTGCCACCACGCCCAGCTAATTTTTTGTATATTTAGTAGAGATGGGATTTCTCCGTGTTAGCCATAATGGTCTCCATCTCCTGACCTTGTGATCCGCCTGCCTCGGCCTCTGGAAGTGCTGGGATTACAGGTGTAAGCCACTGTGCCTGGCCTTTTTTTTTTTTTTTTTTTTGACAGAGTTTTGCTCTCGTTGCCCAGGCTGGAGTGCAGTGGCGCAATCTTGGCTCACCGCAACTTCCACGTCCTGGGTTCAAGCAATTCCTCTTCAGCCTCTCGAGTAGCTGGGATTACAGACATGTGCTACCACACCCGGATAATTTTGTATTTTTAGTAGAGAGGGGGTTTCTCCATGTTGGTCAGGCTGGTCTCAGACTTCCGACCTCAGGTGATCTGCCCGCCTCGGCCTCCCAAAGCACTGGGATTACAGGTGTGAGCCACCATACCCGGCTGGGATTTGTGCCCTTCTAAAAGGGACCCCACAGTGTTCTCTCACCCTCTTTCCACCATGTTAGGATATAACAAGTCAGCAATCTGCAACCAGAGGAGGGCCCTCACCAGGACCTAACTATGCTGGCACCCTGAACTCAGACTTCCAGCCTTCAAAACTGTGAGAAATAAAAGTCTGTTGTTTATAACCCGCTCAGTTTATATTTTGTTATAGCATCTGGAGCTAAGACACATGATCATAGTAGCTACTGTGTATTAAGTAGCCTGGAGACACCTCCCTACAGGGATGGATTATTCTTATCTCATTTACAGCTAGGATAAGCTCACGGAGGGGCAGTAGCTTACCCAACATCACAGCACCCCAAGTGGCTGCAGCAGGATACATCCTGGGACACCAGCTTCAAGTCCAAGGCCCTCTCCACTCACTGCTCCTCACCACTAAATACAGGACAGGAAGAGTTTGTGTCCTTGAATTTGTTCAGCAGTATCAGTACCCAACTGCAACAGGGGTACAAAAACACACAGAAGTTCATTCAACAAGTATTTATTGAGCACCTACAAAATGCCATGCTCTGTCCCAAGTCCCGAGGGTACAGCAGAGAATAAAACAGACAAAACTGTCCTCTGTTGGCAGGGGCATAGGGGACAGATAAACGCAATGAGTTAGCAATGAGTTAGCAAGCATGTATCCTGCCAGATGGGCTGCGGATTAGAGATTGGGGGTGACGATATGCAGAGGGGGCCTCAGGAAGGTGTCACTGAGAAGGGAATGGCTGAGAAGAGGCCTGAAGGAGGTGGAGGAACCAGCCATGTGAGTGCGCTTCTAGCAGAGGAAATGGCCTGTGCAAAGGCCCTGAGGCAGGCCCATGGTTCATGTGTCTGAGAAACAGCAAGGAGGCCAGTGCCACTGGAACACAGGGGAAAGTAGGTGACATCAAAGAGGTTACAGGGAGATCAGGTAGGGCCTGTGACAACTCTGGTTTTTACTCAGATGAAATAAGGAGCCATTTTGAGCAGAGATGTAGCAAAATCAGACTTGGGTTTTAAATGGCACTTTGAATGTTGTGTGGTTGTATTCATCCATTTAATACTTTTGCTTTGCAGATTAAGTTTTGTATTAGTTTTTTCTCACACAGCTATAAAGAAATGCCTAAGACTGGCTAATTTACAAAGAAAAGAGGTTTAATTGGCTTACAGTTCTGCAGGCTGTACAGGAAGTATAGCGGCTTCTGCTCAGCTTCTGGGGAGGCCTCAGGAAACTTACAATCATGACGGAAGGCGGAAGGCGAAGGGGAAACAGGCTTGTCTTACATGGCTGGAGTAGGAGCAAAAGAGAGAGATGGGGGAGGTGCTACACACTTTTAAACAACCACATCTTGTGAGAACTCACTCACTATGAGTACCAAGGGGAGATGGTGCTAAATCACTCATGAGAACTCCACTCCCATGACCAAACCATCTCCCACCAGGCCCTTCCTCCAACACTGGAGATTACAATTCCACATAAGATTTGGGTGGGGGACACAGATCCAAACCATATCAGTGGTTAATAGATTTTAGAGGATCAAGGACAGAACTAGGGGGCTACTGAGGAGCTGCCCAGCACCCAGAGGTGATGAGCTGGAGACTCAGGCTAAGGCTGTCAGGGTGGAAGAGGTGCAAAGTGCTTGTGCCACTGTGAGAAACAGCTTAAATCCTCAGCCCTTGTCCAGCCTCTTCATTATGCAAGTGGGGAAATTGAGACACCAAGAAGCAATGGGACTTGTCACTCAGGGAGTCAGAACACAGGCACAGTCTCCTGACTCCCTGTCCAGTGCTCTCTCTCGTACCACAAGCCCAAACTTGCCCCTCAGGACTGGGTGACAAGGACACAGGGGCTTGGTCAGGTCTGCCTAATCTTTTCTAGAGAAGGGGTGACGGTGAGGGACCTTGGTCTCCAGGCTTCATCCCCACTTCACTCCATCCCACAGGCTGCTATGCCCCAGCCAGAATGTGGGTGAATCCCCTAATGACCCAGAGATCTGACAAGGAGCTGAGTCCGTATGTTGCCAGCATAAGAAAGGACAAAAGAAGAGGCCTTAGCTTTTGGCCCCTAACTGGAGGTATAATGAAGGCATCCAGCAAGAAAGGAAAGGGTCAGCATTAATATATTTATCAACATCACCGCCACCACCATCACCATCACCATTACCAACATCACCACTACCACCACCATTATCACCACCACTATCACCAACACCACTACGACCACTACCATCAACACTACCACCATCATTACCACCACCATCACCATCACCAACACCATAACTACTACCACTATCACCACCCCAACACAAACAACAACACCATCATCACTACCAACACTAATACCAACACTCTACCACCACCACCACCACCATTACCAACATTACCACTACCACCATCATTATCACCATCACCAACACCACTGCTACCACTACCATCAACAATACCACCATGATTATCACACCACCATCATCATCACCAACATGATCACCACCACCACTATCACCACCCCAACATAAACAACAGCAACACCATCTTCAATACCATCACCATTACCAACATCACCACTACCAGCATCATTATCATCACGATCAACACCACTGCTACCACTACCATCAACACTATCACCATCATTATCACACCACCATCACCATCACCAACATGATAACCACCACCACTATCACCACCCCAACACAAACAGCAACACCATCATCAATACAACACCAATACCAACACTCTAGCACCATCACCATTACCACCAATATTATCACCATCTCTAACACCATCACCATCAACATCACCACCAACACCATCACTACCATCAGCACCTCTTCACCCTCATCACCATCGTCACTGAGCCAGATCTAGTTTGGGTTGCACTGAAGAGCAAAGAGGACCCCCTGTAGCTAACACTGAAGCCAGAAAGCTTCCCAGAGAGACTGTGTGTAGGCTGGGCATCTGCCCCTGGGAGAGCCAAATGGCTGTCAGTTGTCAGGGACGTGGAGCTGGAAGAGCAGGAGATGGGGTTGAGTCGGGACTGGGGAGTAGAGGCAGCAGGCAGCAGTCTATCCAGGGCAGCCACCGGGCTAGCTAGGAGAAGGAGGGACTAGGGAGTCTAAGGAGTGAGAAGGCAGCTGGCAGCTGTCCGGATGGAATGTCAAAGAGGGAAAGAGAACAGCCCCTACAGGAGCCCATTCATGAGGTGAAGAGCAGGTCAGGATTGCGTGGGATCCAGCAGGCAGTTAAGCCTAGCCCAAGTGAATGAACATCACCATTACACCACCACAGCATCCCACTCTGTAGCACAGCCATGGCCACCATCACCATGACAACAGCCTCAACACCACCTTCCCCACAGCTATGGACTCTCTCACATCCCCCAATGACCACCACCACAACTAAAGCAGAGACTGCTGTTGCCCATCAGCAGGCACTGTCCCCTGCTGCCTTCAGTGGCAGAGCTCCCAAGGTTATCTGGATGTAGGGATGCTGTTGCGGATTGGCTTCCCCTGCAAGCAGACCCTGAGATGGAGATCAGCAGGCAGATGGGCCGGGAGTGCCCTTGGGGTCAACACATGTGTAGGGGCAGGAAAAGAAATGGAATTGGGCGAAGGGAGATGCAGGTTTCATACTGTCTCAGATAAGGCCTTGGCTGACCCCACAAGGACCTGTGAAGACCGGGTGGCCCTTCAGAGCTGTGCAGGTTGTGACACTCCCATGCCATCCAGCCACTGTGTGCAGGCTACCCCCAGGTAGGGAGCATAATCTTGGGTGGGGCAGCTCTCTCCAGCCAAGAGCCATTTCTGGAGAGGGTTGAGGACTCTCAGCCAGCAGCCCTCCCAGTAGCTGAAAAAAGATGTCCTTCAGTCCTGAAGGATATTGGAGTGGAGCATCACAGTGTCCACCCCTGATGCCCACTAAATACTACATTCCCATCTTCCCTTGTAGCAAGATGTGGCCAAATGGCTAAATTCTGACCAATGACATATGAGAGCAAATTATGTCTGCCACTTCCAAGTCGTGCCTGAAAAGAAATAGACATGTACCCCTCTTCCAACTCTCCCTCCCACTAGTTGGGATGCAGATGTGATGACGGGAGCTGGAACAGACATCTTGGTTCCAGAGATGGATGCTAAGTGTAGAGGGTGGCAGTTGCTCACCAGTTCTCAACTGCACACCTGCCACCTCCAGACTGTTACATAGCAGAGAAATAACTTATGCTGTGCTTACACATTGGGGGAATCTCTGTTTTAGCCAACTCTCTTTTACCCCAATTGGACAGCTGTGACCTCCATCGGGGTCCCCAGTCCCCAGTATTGGTCTGTAGCCTGTCAGAAACCAGGCTGTACAGCAGGAGGTGAGAGGCAAGTGAGCCATCGACAGAGGCTTCATTTGTATTTACAGTCACTCCCTATCACTCTCATTACCATCTGAGCTCCACCTCCTGTCAGATCAGCAGCAGCATTAGATTCTCACAGGGGCATGAACCCTATTAAGAACTGTGCATGTGAGGGATTTAGGTTGTGTGCTCATTATGAAAACCTAATGCCTGATGATCTGTCACTGTCTCCCATCACCCCCAGATGGGACCGTCTAGTTGCAGGAAAACAAGCTCAAGACTCCCACTGATTCTACATTATGGTGAGTTGTATAATTATTTCACTACATATTACAATGTAATAATAACAGAAATAAAGGGCACAATAAATCTAATGCACTTGAATCATCCCAAAACTATCCCACCACTCTGGTCCATGGAAAAATTGTCTTCCATGAAACCCGTCCCTGGTGCCAAAAAGGTTGGGAACTGCTGACCTACATCACTATCCTGCCAATCATGTGACCACTTGTCCACTGTCACCAACACCAAGTGACCACTCCAGGTTCCAATCCTGGCTGTGCCACCTATATATTCTATGATCTTGGATAAGGCATTGTACATTTCTGGCTTCAATTTCCTCTTCGGAAAATATATCGCTTCATAATAATGTAATTTTGTATACCTTGGAAGGTTGTCATAAGGATTAAACACAAGATCTACTTATGACAGGAAGGAAATGTATTAACATACAAGCTTTGCCCTCCTCCACACCTCCCCACCCAATTGTCTGAACTCAGAGCTGTCTCAATGGTGGCTGTTGTCATTGGTACTGCTGTTATATTACATGTTATCACAGCATTGTTACAAAGGCCGCTGTGCTATCCCCACCTTAACCACTAGAAGAACCACTTCCGTTTTCACTTTAGAGTCAGACAGACTTGAGTCCCAGTCTCAACTCCATCCATGACTGAATGAATGACCCAGGACAACTTACTTAACTCCCCTGCACTTCAGTTTTCTCGTCTCTAAAATGGGGATAATAGTAATACCTAAGTGGGTGGCTATGAAGATTAAATGGGATGATGTGTGCAAAATGCTAAACCCTGCACTTGTTACATAGGAAGCGCCCAATAAATGGCACCCATTGCCATTACAGTGATTGTTCTTCATCTTTGTAAAACACCTTCAGTTTGCCATCATAAGAAAGCCATGCACAAGGTCCTCCCTCGGCTTTGAGATGTTCTGGGCAAGGTGGGAGGCACACCCACTCTCGGGAGCTTTGTGACTTGTGTTCAAAGTGCTTGCTGGCACCACAACCAGTCAGCAGCCCTGAGGGCTGGGAGAAGGGACTGATGGTGGTGCAGCCCAGAACCCAGAGTTCAGCAAACCTGTCCCCTCCCTGGGAGCCTGTGTGTCCAGGTCACTAGGAGAGGAGCTATAGGCACACAAGTCCACTTGAGGAACCCCCCAAAAGGCAGGTCTTGAGGCAACTCCTGAAAGTCTGCTTGGGCAGGCCGGCTCATGACTCAGAGCACAGTCGAAGGGTGAGCCTCTGCTGATGGCTCAGCTCTGGGTCAAGGGTCTGGGGTAAGCAATCCAGGCAGCCCGCCTCACAGGTACTGGGAAGGCCTCCTTGGCAAAATTCTCTTCCTTCCAGGCTGGTGCCTGAATCCCACTGTTGCTGGTGTGTCAAGCGTGGTGTCCAGGTTTCCTCTTGAGGGCTCCTAACTCACCTTTTGTGAATTATTCTGTGTGGGCCTTTCCTTACAGCAGCAGGGATCGGACAGGCTCAGGGAGGGCCCTGAGCTCCTGGGAAACCAGAGCCTGAAGGGAGAAAGAGCACAAACAAGTGTGGAGACATTAATGACAACGTTTGAGAAACTCATCATTGTGCCACAATCCAAATCAAACTCTTGACTAAACATTCGAATAATAACCCTCCCATCTCCAGGCCCCTGTGTTCATTGGAACCCTCCACACATCAGGGGGCCCTCCCTGTGAGAGGACTTAACTCCCTCACCCATTAACACCAGGCTCAAGATCAAGTAACTTGCTTTGGCCAATGAAATGGGAGCATGAGTACATGTGCCACCCCCTGCAGAAGCTTTAAGAGTCATGGTGAGCTTTTGTTGTGGCTCTCTTCCCTCTGCTGTGACTGTAGCACTTTTCTGACAGGCCTGCTCCTTCAGCCCAGACCCAGGAAAGAAGACACAAGGAAGAGAGCCACAGCTAGCCCATAGCGGCCATGTAACACAAGAGAGAAATCCATCTTTGTTCCTGCAAACCATTGAGATTCAGGGGATGTTTGTCATGATAGCACAACCCATCAAACACTGACTAATACAACAGCTAACACCTATCCAGTGTGTGCTTGGGCCAGGTATGGTTCTGAGGACTTGACATGTATTATCTCACTTAATACTCATGACAACCCAAGTATTAACCCTGTTTTACAGATAAGGTTAGTAACAGATGAATTCCTTAACTGACAGGTTAAGTATTCTGTCCTAGCCTGGGCAATGTGGTAAAATCCCATCTCTACCAAAAAAAAAAAAAAAATTAGCCAAGGTGTCGTGCACCTATAGTCCCAGCTACTTGGGAGGCTGAGGTGGGAGGATTGCTTGAACCAGGAGGTAGAGACTGTAGTGAGCCATGATCATATCACTGCACTCCAGCATGCTTAACAGAACCAGACCCTGTCTCAAAAAACAAAAAAACAAAAAAAAACCCAATATGTCCAAGACAGTAAGTAGCAAATCAGGGATCTAACTCTCCACCTTGAGTGAGGGAGGATTATTTTTCCCCATTTCACAGATGGGAAAGCTGAGGCGCTAAGAGACGAAGTAACGTGCCCAAAGCCATGTAGCATCAGTTATTTCATGCCATGTGACCCGCAGCAGGTCATATGGGAAGTAAGAACCGAGGTCTTTCCACTTTGAGCTCAATACTTCTCCACCGCTTCTCTTTGCCATGGCTCAACCTGAGGGCTGCTGGGTGTCCCCACGCACAGCTGGTGTCAGGAAGCCACCCTCCAAGGGCTCTTCCCTCCTCCTCAACGTTCAAGATTAAGTTTCAGGAGCCCCCGCGCCCCTCCTCAGCGGCGCAGGGGGGAAGAAGGCAGGGTCGCATCTGCCCAGGCGCTTCAAAGCTTCTTGACACTTGTGAATATCCTCCCGCTTCTGTGCACGAGTATCTGGTTTGCATTAGCACCCCAGGCCCCGCGGTGGTAAGACACAGGGCTTGGGCTCCATCCAAAAAGTGTCAGACTCCACTGGGGCTGCTCTAACTACTTATCTAACATGGAACATCAAATGGTTTGATCTGCCAATTAGGCTCACCCAGAGCTGCTAACTGGAAGCAGATGGGCCTGTCCATTATTGTATGGAAAACTCACATTTCCCACTTCCCTGTAGCAGGGGAAGGCAGTGCCCTGGCCTCCTCCTCTCCCCCAGCCCGCACACCCCACAGACGGCAGAGGGTCTGAGGTTCCCCTAGGGAAGCCCAAGGTGGGAGATTTGGAGCCTAGGAAAAATGGGTCTTATCTCCTGTCCCGGAGGATGAGCGGGAGTGATTGCTTCTGGTTATGGAGTGGGCCTGGATGGGCATCTGTCCAGGTGGCCCCAGATTCTCAGAGTGTCTACAAGCTTCTGCCAGTTTTCTCCATCCAGTGTTCATGGGCCTGCCTGGGGAGATGGATATGGTTTGGATCTGTGTCCCTGCCCAAATCTCATGTCGAATTGTAATCCTCAGTGTTGGAAGTGGGGCCTGGTGGGAGGTGACTGGATCATGGGGGTGGATTTCTCATGAATGATTTAGTGCCAACCCCTTGGTGCTGTCCTCGCGATAGTGAATGACTTCTCATGAGATCTGATCGTTTAAAAGTGTGTGGCACCTCCCCGCGCTCTCTCTCTCGTCCTTCTCCCACCCTATGAGACACCTTACTCCTCTTTTGCCTTCTGCCGTGATTGGAAGCTTTCTGAGGGCTCCCCAGAAGCAGAAGCTGCCATGCTTCCTGTTCAGCCTGCGGAACTGTGAACCAATTAAACCTCTTTTCTTTATAAATTACCCAGTCTCAGGCATTTCTTTGCAGCCATGCAAGAACAAACTCATAAAGATCTTTATAAACCAGACCAGCACTGGCCACTAGGCTGGGTCCTAGGTCTGCCCCAAGGCAGGGGCATGGTGGGAATGACCTCAGGGTGTCCCTTCTCACTCTTGGGTGGCACAAACACAGTCACTCAACAGCCTTTTCAGTTAACCAGTGCCCAAACCAGGACCTACCCACCCCATCTCACTCCCGTGGTCAGTCAGTCACCAAGACCACAGATGTGGCCCCAGCACCACAGCCACCACTGGCCAGTGCCAGGCCACCATCCTCACTCACCTGGGCCCAGTGGCAGACTCCAAGGAGTCTCCATGCCTCCTCCCTCAGACACCTTGAGCCCATTCCCCACATTGCCATCTTCTTTGTCCAAAACTCCTTCAAGATTCTACCCTAGGAGAAAGTTCAAATTCCTTAGAATCAGCGCAGCTAACAGGCGGAGAAAACCTGTGCACATGCCAGGCATTCCTGCTTCAAGCTTCCCAGCAGCCCTGGGAGGGCAGTGCTGGCATCATACCCCATCGCACAGAAGGGAAGGGCAGCACAGAGGGGTGAGGGCCTCCAACCAGAACTGCACAGCCCAATGGTTTCTCTCTCTCTCTCCCCTCCCCCACCCCACTTCCTCCCTTCTTCTCTTCTTCCCTCTCAGTTTCTCCCTTCCCCTCTGATACGGTTTGGCTGTGTCCCCACCCAAATCTCATCTTGAATTATAGCCTTCATAATCCACAAGTGCCATGGGAAGGACCCGGTGAGAGGTAAGTGAATCATGGGGGCAGGTTTTCCCCATGCTGTTCTCAAGATAGTGAATCAGTCTCACAAGATCTGATGGTTTTATAAAGGGTAGTTTCCCTGCACAGGCTCTCTTGCCTGCCACCATGTAAGACGTGCCTTTGCTCCTCCTTCACCTTCCACCATGATTGTGAGGCCTCCCCTCGCTTGTGGAACTGTGAGTCTATTAAACCTCTTTGCTTTATAAATTACCCAGTCTCAGGTATGTCCTCATTTCCACATGAAAACAGACTAATGCACTCTCCTTCCCTTTTCTCTCTCTCCTTTGTCCTCCTTCCCTTCTTCCCTCTCACCTGTCTCCTCCTCTCTCCTCTCTCTCTCCCCCTCTCCCCTCTCTTTTTTCCCTCTTCTCTCCCTCTTCCCTTCTATACCCTTCTCTCCCTTTTCTGCCTCCACCTCCAACTCCCTTCCTCCCTCTCTCCTGTCTCCCCACTCTCTTTCCCTCTATTTGCCCCTGCCCGCCTCTCCCTGTCTCCCTGTCTTCCTCTCCCCCAGCTCACCCACTTTCTCTCCAGCTCCAGCTCCACTAGCCCCCACTCTTTTTCTGACCTTCCCAGTCTCCCTGCCCTGGGTCCTTGGCCAGGCCGCTCCTCTGTCTGGTGCACCCCTGGTGACATCTCCCTTGCTTGGCTCACAGTGATTCATTCTTCAGGTCTCTACTTGATGCCTGAATGCTCAGGGAGCCTTCCTCCAACTCCCAAGGCAAGAAGCTTTTCTGGGTGTCTCTGTGGCACCATGAGCAGACGACCGCATGGTGTTGTGAGCATCTGCCTGGTGTCCTGAGTCCCCCACTAGAATGTGAGCTGCTTGGGAACAGGGACTATGCTCTTGGTTGCAGACCCTCGGTGCCACACAGGGCCTGACCCTTAGTGTTGCTCAATAGCCATGTGCTAAGTGAATGAATAAGTGAATGAGTGAGTGAGTAAATGAATGAGTGAGTGAATGAGGTGTTGGCCTCCAACACCCTCTCCTCACAGACTCACTCTGTCCATTACCTTCCCTACTTCCTGGGCTGCTGCAAGTTCTCCTGGCTTCTGACCTCACGATCCATTAAAGTTCTGTTTCACTCATTCATTCACTCTTTATTTTCTTTCTTTCTTTCTTTCTTTCTTTCTTTCTTTCTTTCTTTCTTTCTTTCTTTCTTTCTTTCGAACAGCACCTACTGAGCACCATTCTATGCCAAGTGCTTTTCTAGGTTCTTGAGACACATCTGCAAACAAAATGCACAAAATTCGCTGCCTTCATGGAGTTTGCAGTATATTGGGAGAGATAAAGACAAAGAAGTGAACCATATAATGCATTAGACAGTGGTAAGTGTCAAGAAAAAGAGTTAAGCAGGAGATGAGGCTGGGAAGATGAGCAGGATTCAGATTTTGTGAGTCTTTCCACACACATAGGAGGTCAGGCGTGACTGTCCAGGAAGTCCTCACTTAATGCTGTCGTGGATAGGTTTTTCGAAACTGCGACTTTAAGCGAAAGGACTTACAGCAGGTCCTCAAATAACGTTGTTTCATTATAATATGTTATAATATGGATAAGAACAAAATATTGGTTCACTATATGCCTTGTCTTTTTGTCGAAAGTCACAATTTCCAATAATGTACCAAAAACGTTAATGAGGACTGACAGTCCAGGTGCTGGGGAGCCACAGGAGGTTCCTGAGGCAGGAGGGCTCCTGACTGTGACTGGTTTAGGGGACATCACTCAGGTGACCACAGACTGTGGATCTGGGAAAGATGACAGGGACCAACAAGAGGAAAGCTCGAAAAGTGGTCGAAGAGAGAAGCTTGCACATCAGAGTGTGTCTAAAGGAGAGGACCAGGATGATGGCCTAAATCAGGTCCTAAGGGCACCTGGGGACCTTCAGACCAAAGAAGAGATGATGTGAGGAAAACCCAATTGTTGTAACCCCTCCCAAATCCCCCCTTGAGCCCAAATCCTAGCTTGCTCACTTAAGAGCTGGGTGACCCTGGACAAGTTAATCAGCGTCTCTGAGCTTCAGTTTCCTTTACAGTAGTACAGGGATGCTTTGGGTTGCAGAGGACAGAAAATCCAACTCAAGCTAACTTAAGCAATAAGGAATATTAACTGACTCATGAAATGGAAGGTTTCAGAGGCAGAGTTGCTGTCAGGTGAGATCCAATAGCTCACAAAGAGTTTCAAGGGCTGAGTTTTTCTATCCTTCCTCTTTGCCTTCTGTAAGGTTCAGCTTCCCCCTGAGGCTGACTCGCCTCGTGATCCCACAAGAACTGCCCCCAGCTTTTCGGTCTGGAGCCTTGCAAGTTCCTTTACAAAGAATCTTGGTTCTAGCAAAAGTTCTGAGAGTCTCTTTGATTGGACCAACCAAAGTCATGTGCCCATCTCTGAGCCAATCACTGCAGACTGGGAAGAACAGTGCTGGTTGGCTTGGCCTAGGTCACCAGCTGCACCCCTTGGAGCCAGGAGATGGCCTCATCTTCCCTGGAACCATATAGGGGCTGCCGGGTAGGGCGGAGGGAAGGGGTGTGGGAGGCATCAGCCTGTGTCCACCAACATCACTGGTACCCATGGGGCATGGTCATTGTGGGGACTGGAGATAATGTGTAAAAAGTACCTGGCACACAGCAGGTGCTCCTTGAAAGGCAATTCTTTTTGTTATTGTGTGTAAAATGCATCATGAGAAAGAGGAATTCGATTTTGTTGGGGGGAAGGGAGAGACAAGATCTTGCTCTGTCTCCCAGGCTGCAACACAGTGGCACAATCACTGCTTACCGTAGCCTTGAACTCATGCACTCAAGAGAGCCTCCTACCTCAGCTTCTTGAGTAGCTGGGACTACAGGCATTCACTACCATGCCCAGCTAATTTTTACTTTTGTAGAGAAGGGGTCTTGCTACATTGCCCAGGTTGATCTCCAACTCCTGGCCTCAAGCAATCTTCCCACGTTGGCCTCCCAAAGTGCTGAGATTACAGGCATGAGCTACCATGCTTAGGCTAGGAATTAGATTTAATTCATGGTCCTAAAGGATAAAACTAGTGTCCATAAACTGGAATCCCAGGGAGTAGGGTTTTGATTCAATCAAAGAATAATTTTTTGCTAACTACAGTTGTCCTGGTGAGGCTCCCATCACTGGATGGGGAACATTAAAGGCTCAAGATCCCAGCCTCTGGGCTGCTGTAGGAGGTGTGGAGCAGAGGCCCTCTGAGGTCAGTGGGATTCCAGCATTCTCTTCTCTCATGGTGGTCCGCAAGGCAGAACCAAGAAATTTGGTGATTATCTCTTAAAAAAAAAATTAAACCAAGGCATCAGAAGCATGCAAGAAAAGAGAATTAACAGCTGAAAACTCCCTGAGCCTCTGACAATCTGGTCCCCAGGGCAAGGGGGATGGGACACAGCTGCACCCAGGGATGGATCATGCAGAGTGGCTCCCCAAAAGCTCGGGGCTGGGGTGGGCCTCGGCCCAGCCTCTGGGCTCCCCTGGGAAGTAAGTGGACGGGACAGAGAAGGAACATTTTGGAAAGACCCTGACCGTCTATCCTTGGGGTCTGCGCCCAACAGTCTCCAGCCCACTAGGCCAGGCCAGCCCTGGAGACTGTGGGAAGAGGACCCAGCCACAGAGGAGGCTGGTCACAGTGGCCAGAAAGGGCCAAGATGGCATCCCAGGTGATCCAGATGAGAGGTAAACCAGCATGTGCACAGGATTCTGACAGTAGCCAGCCAGAGAAGACAAGGTCCAGACACCCGGGGCCGGGCACCCCACATCTGGCCCTAGCTGTCCTTCGAAGCTGGGTTCTCACAGCCCGGCCACTCTCAGCCACCCTCTCCCCCTGGAACTGCCTGGGCTTCCTTCCATCCCGCCTTTCCTCCTGCTGTCCCCACCTGCCCCTCCCCCACACACCCAAACATCCTGCCTTCCAACACTTCTCTGTCCTTCAAGGCTCTTTCCAAATGCCAGCTTCTCTCAAAGGCTTTCCTGGCCACTGCACCCACCAGCCACCTGCTTAAAATCTGAAGCCCCTGCCATAGCACAGGTCCTTGCCCGGGAAGCCTGAGCCTTCCCCCTGTGCACTGTGGTGGGGAGAGCCTCCCAGGCAGCGCTGCCTGGAGGTTACTCTGTAGAGGACAGTGGCTCCAGGAATGGGCCTCTTTGAGTTCTTCCTGCCCCTGCCCTCACCCCACCATCTGTAAAATAAGGAGCATAATTGCACACAACCAATAGGGTTTTGTGAGGAATACATGGGTAAAGTAGTAAAGTTCTTAACCAGGGACTTGGCAATAAATGTTCATTGTTGTCCCCTCATAGTCAACACAATGGCCCAAAGTCACACAGTTTGGAAGTGGCACTACTGGGATTGAGACTGAGGTCTCCTGATTCCACAGGTTCTTTCTCAGGGGACGTCAGAAAACAGGAAGGAAGTGCATTCATTTCACCCAAGTGAGGTTTATTCACAAGCATTTGGGAAGCACGCTATGCCTGGCCATCCCTTAGCGATAACCCAGGGACCTGGGCCCAAGCGCTTCGGGAATAAGGAAAGGAAATGGACATGTGAGACGGCTACCAAATGGAGCCATGGCTGCACTCTCCGAGCTCGCGTGCTGACCGGCAGGCCCCACCCGCCCACACCAACCCTGGACCAGCCCAGCCCACCCAGCCCAGTGCACCCAGTCCAGGGCACCCAGCCCAGTGCACCCAAGGCCTCCCTTTGCCTTGAACATGAGTGAGGGAATGAGCTGCAACCCGCAGGTGCCCACTGCGACCGCCAGATGGCAGCTGTAGGCTACTAAATGAGACTTTGTCCTTGGAGACCAATAGGTCACCTCGGGTGGTTTTTTCCCTAGAAGATGGCAGTGCCTGGCATGTAAAATAGGTCAAGGGAAAGCAATGAAGTGTGGATGTTTTAAGACACCCATCACTAAGTGGGTAAAAATGGCCCAGATGCAAAGGACCTCCAAGGAATGCTAAATTATTAACCAGGGCAAGGTGGGAGTAGTCGGGGATGGCTTCCCTGCTTCTATCTGGAGTTGAACCAGCCGGGGAAGACCTCTGGCTTCTGCCTCCCAACGCGGTGGCCCTCCCTCCCTCCCAGACGCCACTGGGTGGCACTAGTCCCTCCTCATGGTGTAGCCCTGGATCATGCTGTTGAAGTAGGCGGGCGTGTTGCGCTCCGGGTAGAAGAGGATCATGTAGCACTTGGGGCCGAAGTAGCCCAGGCTGATGGCCAGGAGGTTGAGCACAGTGACCAAGAGGTCCATGATGGTGACCAGCACCCCGTTGCAGGCAGACATGAAGGTGCAGAGGGAGACAGATGAGGTGAAATAGAAGGTCATGCTGAGGGTGATGAACTTGGCCTCGTTGTAGTTGGTGGGCAGTTCCTTGCCCATGTAGGCGAAACTGAAACCCACCACTGAGAGCAGCAGGTCCAGGCTAGTGTTGAAGAACAGGCTGTTGCGGTAGTTGGGGTTGCAGGAGACGATCATGATCTTGGGGTCATCGGGGTCAATACGGGTGGTGGGATTGAGGCCTGTGGCCAGCATGCCAATCACCACAGTGACCATTTTGAGTACCGTGATAAACGCCATGGAGACGTAGGGCCCCTGGTAGCGGACCCAGTAGCTGTAGGCGCGCGGGAAACGGCTGGCCATCTTGAAGACACAGACGATCTGGAAAGAGCGCACGGCAATACAAGAGATGCAGATGGTGAAGCAGAGGGGAAAGAGGGCCTGGCGGCAGAAGCAGGTGGAGACCTTGGGCGGCCCCACGTACACCGGGACCACCATGTATGCCACCAGCAGCAGCGTCAGCATCAGGAAGCACATGGGGCCCCCAGCTGAGCGAACCATGGGCGTCTGGAAGTGCCTCCAGAATATCACCAGGATGGCCAGGGTGCTGAGGAAGCCCAGGGCGGCCAGCAGGGCCACAACGATGGTGGGTGCCTCATGCCATTCCAGAAAGGCCAGCCGCCGCTTGAAGCAGGAAGCCTCACTCTGGTGGGACCACTCGTTACTCGGGCAGGCCTGGCATTCATATTCATCTGCAAAAGCCCACAGCGACTCCCATTAGCCAAGCCCGTCTCCCAAGCACCTGCATCCTCCCAGCCCTGCACAGGGCCAGGCCCCAGGGATGGAGAGAGAACAGCAAGGGCAACCCTTGCATTCACAGCCAATACTCCTCAAGTCTCTTATGTGCATTGGCTCATCAAATCCTCACAGCAACTGCATTTCACAGATGAGGAAACCAAGGCTCAGCCAGGTTAAGTAACTTGCCCAAAGTCAGCAAGTTAGAGAGGCAGGATTTGAACCCAGGTCTCCTTGACCCAGAGCCTACCAACTATAGTTCCTCCCTTCCAAGACCTCACCCTCTGGTGTGAGAGGCATTCAACTACTTACTCAAAGAATGCATTCAATACATGTGTTTTTGAGCACCATCCATTGTGATAGGGACCTGGGGTGGAAGGCCACAGAGAGATGGATAAAACCCAGCCCTCACCTCCCTGCTTTTGACTGACTGTGGGAGGAAGGCCAATGAAATCATTCCACAAACTTGTTCACCACCTCCTCTGTGTCCTGTGGTCTGCTAGGTACATATTAAATACTTGTATTGGTAAATGTCTTCATCCATTTAATTTACATGAAGTCACGAAAAAGAATTGAGCTCCAACTCTGAACTGTGCTAAACACTAATGTGGACAGAGGTGACATTATCTGCACATTCCTAGATTTTATGTTCTATGGGGAGAAATGATCATTCTTCTCATCAAGAAAGTCATTCCACAAGCACCCACTGAGCAACCAGGCTATGCTTTGAGCTAGGCTAGGCACTTGGGAAGCCAGAGGGATAAATGAGAGAGTGTCTTCCCTGTCTTCCAGAAGCTTTCCTCCTAATGCAAACACCATTCATTCATTCATTCATTCATCCAGTGGGTGTTCCCCAGCCTGGCTCCCTGGGCCCTGGGCTATGTGTGTGTGGAGTGGGATCAGCTGCAGTCCGGCTTGGGGGAGTGTTGGCCCTTCCCTTCTCCCTCCCTCTCTGAAGCAGCCTGTACGGAGGATTTTGCTCTACACTAGGTATTGGGGGGATACAAGAGGAATCAGATCTGGTCCCTGGGCTTTGGACACTCACACTCCCTGGGGGAGACTCCAGAGACCCTGCCAAAGGAGACAAGCCCTAGAGACTCCACGGGTGGGGCAGGGGCAGGGCAGGAGTGCTAGGCCTGTGAATCATACCTTCAGTCTGGTTGAGGAAGGTGCCGGGAAGGCAGTCGATGCACTCGAAGCAGCAGATATGGATGCCCACGGGCTTCTTCTTTTGCCCCGACTGGCACCTCTTGGAACACATGGACACAGGGATCTGGAGGGGGGAGGGCAAGAGACCCTGAGTCCTCTTTTCCCACATTCTGGGGGCCTCCTCCCCTCTCCAACCAGTAGGACGTTCAGGGGAGGAAGTCTAGGAGCCCCCTATGTTATTGGGGTAGAAACTGTAGGAAAAAAAAAAAACAAAAAACCCTCATGCTTCTAGCAGGGGATAAGGAAAGGAGCCTTTTTGAAATATGCTCAGAGCATTCTGTTCTCCTTAACAAATGCCTTTCCTCAAGGGAAACTATTTTACCAGAACCCAACTGATGTGAATTTTACCAGAACTTAACTGACATGGGAAAAGAGAAAATCCCAACTCCAGCCCTCTCTAGCCTTCTTGTCTTACCTAAGGGGGTGGGGTGAGAAACACTTATGAAGGTCACAGTTCTGGGGCACAGGCTTACTGAAAGATTGAGACCTAATCACAGGATTACAGAACACTTCCCCTCTATCTCACCACCACGTCAATCAAGGGATACAGCCGAAATAACTGCAAGGCTGAGGTTGCATTTAAGAAGGAATATCGGCCGGGCGCGGTGGCTCAAGCCTGTAATCCCAGCACTTTGGGAGGCCGAGACGGGCAGATCACGAGGTCAGGAGACCGAGACCATCCTGGCTAACACGGTGACACCCCATCTCCACTAAAAAATACAAAAAAAAAAAAAAAAAATAGGTGGCGGGTGCCTGTAGTCCCAGCTACTTGGGAGGCTGAGGCAGGAGAATGGCATAAACCTGGGAGGCAGAGTTTGCAGTGAGCCGAGATCGCGCCACTGTACTCCAGCCTGGGCGACAGAGCGAGACTCCGTCTCAAAAAAAAAAAAAAAGAAAAAAAAAAAAAAAAGAAGGAATATCTAGGGAAAACCAAAGATAAAATGGGAGACACTGGAGAAAATTTTGGCCTCTGACACGATTGCTATTTGTTTATAGCAAATAGTAAACATAGTTTTAATAAACTTGAAAGGACTGCAATAATAACAGGTATGTTCTCCAACAACAATATAATGAAATAGAAATCAATAACAGAAGGAAATTTGGGGAATTCATAGATATGTGGAAATTAAACAACATACCCTTAAATAACAATAGGTCAAAGTAGTATTCACAAGGGACATTAGAAAATGCCTTGAAATTAATGAAAATAAAAACGCAACATAACCCCACAAAAAGACAAATACTTTATGATTCTACTTATAGGAGGTATCTAAGGTAGTCAAACTCATAGAAATAGAAAGTAGAAGGATGGTTGCCAGAGGCTGGAGGAAGGGGGAAATGCGGAGTTGCTCAATGGGAATAGTTAGAAATTTGCCAAATGAAAAAGTTCTAGAGATCTGTTGCACAAAAACGTGAATATACTTAACATTACTGAAATGTATGCTTCAAAATAAATTGGTAAATGTTATATGTCTTTTATCATAAAAATAAAAAATTTTAAAAACGTACCAAAATTAATGGGGTAATTAATTTAAAAAATTGTGAATAATAAAAGTGAAAACAATACTTGAGGGAAATTTATTATTATAAACATCTGTGTTTAAAAAGAAGAAAGATGGTACATCATTAACACTCACTATCTTATCAAATCAGTAGCATTCACTATCTTATCACAGTTTACTCTTTCACTCTCGATCTCAACGTAGTCCACAGGAAAGTTGTTCATCTTGACATTCTGCAGAATATCATGCAGGTCTATAATATTCATGACACCATGGTAATTGGACCTGGTTAGTAGAAAGTAGCAAGGACTTTTATATCCAAGTAAGACCTATGAATGCCAGAGGGTTGGAGATAAACCTTACAAAGATTCAAAACTTGGGGTTGGGGGTGCTGTCACATTGGTGATGTTTTTAGGAGGCCAATGGTACAGAGAATGCCAGGACATCCATTCTAAGATATAGACAAGTCATCTACCCTACACCTGCTACCATGAAAGTATGGCACTTTGTGAACCTCTTTAGATTTGGGGGACAACATGAATTGCTCCTGGAAATACTGCTCCAACCCATTTATCAGGTGATTCAGAAGGCTTTCAGTTTCAAGGCAGAAGATAACAGGTCCAGAGAATGACTCTGAAGAAGGCCCTGGCTTCTCTGTAAGCGATCCTGCCACTGGGGCCACATGATCAAGGAGATGTGATGATGTTTGAGTTATCTATGCTTATAAGAATTGGCAAGCCCTAAGAGAGGGATGCAACAATGCCATGCCTTCTACACAACGTGCTACTCACTACTTGAAAATCAACTCTTGGAGTCCTGCTGGGCCATTATGGAAATTGAGTACCTGAGCCCAGGACAACAAGCGACTATCAGATTCACAGAGTCTTATAGAAAGGCAGGAATAAAAGCAAGTCTTCATATAAGGGAAATGGTATCCAAGAAGCGCCAGTGGGTCCAAGTAAATTTCTTAAATCAATTATTGTGACTCCTGTATCTATTTCTCTTATAACAAATGCCTCTCCCTCAAATCACACATAAGACCTTATGGAGAGATTCTTTATGACAAATAAATAGAGGAGAACATTCAGGAATGATTCACAAGTAGGTTGGTTTGATATGTTAATGTGAGCTGACAGTGGACTGCTGCCATACTAAGCTTTTTTCAGAGATACAAAGCTTTCTTCAGGGTGAATCCTGAAGGACAGTAATGATGGGAGATACTGCTTGTATGTAGAGATGTGCAAGCAGAACACTTGGTTGTTTGCTTTGTGTGGATGGAGAGATGTCCGGAAGGATGGATATTCCTGAGATCCTGGACATATGGAATAGCTTGGCTGGTTGTTCAGGGGCCTGGAAGGAGCAAGAGTGGAAGAATGGAGACAAGGTTGCTTGGGGAAAGGTATATGAATGGATCCATGAGAGTGAGCACAAAGCATGAAGACCTCTGTGTCTCATGTTAATGCAAACCAGAGAGCAAACACAGAGTAATAGAAACCAGATTGAAAGGTTGACTTGTCCCAGCCAGGCACCGTGGCTCATGTTTGTAATCTCAGCAATTTGGGAGGCCGAGGTCAGAAGATCAATTGAGGTCAGGAGTTCCAGACCAACCTGGCCAACATGGCGAAACCGTATCTCAACTAAAAACACAAAAATTAGTCAGGTGTGGTGGTGCACTTCTATAATCCCAGCTACTTGACAGGCCGAGGTGGGAGAATCACTTGATCCCTGGGGGTGGAGGTTGCAGTGAGCCAAGATTGCACCACTGCACTCCAGCCTGGGCAACAGAACAAGATTGTCTCAGAAAAAAAAAAAAAAAAAAAGGGCCGGGCGCGGTGGCTCAAGCCTGTAATCCCAGCACTTTGGGAGGCCGAGACGGGCGGATCACGAGGTCAGGAGATCAAGACCATCCTGGCTAACCTGGTGAAACCCCGTCTCTACTAAAAAATACAAAAATCTAGCCGGGCGAGGTGGTGGGCGCCTGTGGTCCCAGCTACTCGGGAGTCTTGAGGCAGGAGAATGGCGTGAACCCGGGAGGCGGAGCTTGCAGTGAGCTGAGATCCGGCCACTGCACTCCAGCCTGGGCGACAGAGCGAGACTCCGCCTCAAAAAAAAAAAAAAGAAGAAGAAGAAGCAGAAGGAGAAGGAGAAGAAGGAAGAGGAGGGGGAGAGGGAGAGGGAGAAAGAGAAGGAGGAGGAGGAGGAGGAGGAAGAGGAGGACTTGTCCAATGGAGGTCAGCTGGCTTCTGTCCTCAGCCACCCCAAGGCCTGCACAGAGTAGCCATGATGTCAGGGATGGAGGCTACAGGTATGAACCCAACAGTTTGAGCTTCCTCTCACTTGAGCTTCCTCTCATCATGGCTGACCTAGTTACTGCCATTGCAGAACACCTAACATTCCAGCATCAGAGACCCACATGTTGAGCCCTTGACTTGGCACAATTCTTCAAAGAGACCAGCCAACCAACTGCTGAAAGATCTATTACA
The DNA here is from genome assembly GCF_047675955.1 of Chlorocebus sabaeus. Classification (NCBI taxonomy): domain Eukaryota; kingdom Metazoa; phylum Chordata; class Mammalia; order Primates; family Cercopithecidae; genus Chlorocebus; species Chlorocebus sabaeus. Next base: position 118,197,922 of record NC_132923.1, on the reverse strand, counting down.
TCAGATCCTTTTCTCTGTGGAAGAAGCAGTGTTTCAACCTCATAAGAATTTTCCTTCCCTCATTTCAGTGCAGCATCACCTTCTGAGGGCTTCCAGAGCAAATGATTTACTGATGCAGGATACCATATCACCTCAGATCAGGAGTCAACTTCATGGTAAAGGGGTGTGACATGGGCACGTGATCACAGGCTCCACTGATCCTAACATATACCACATTACCCAGAAGTATCCTGTCTAACCAGGGGATGAGATGGCATACTAAAAGCTCAGCCAAGGTACCATCTTCAGGATGCCCTGCAAGGTGGGGACACTGCCCTTTAAGATGAAGTTTTGAATGAATGGCTTGTGTATAATGTTGTGGCCCCAACAGCTAGAATATGTGTATCCAGCAACCAGAAAGTTTGGTTACATGCACCATTATTCTCATGGGCCCATTGCAGCATTGGTGCTTCTCCTCTCTACAATCTTAGACTTTGCTGGAATAGAGATTCTGGTCCCCAAAGGGGGAATACTTCCACCAGCAGACACTATAGGGCTCTATGATTACCATGTGGTCATTTTGGGGTCCTCATGCCAGTGAATGAGAAGGTCAAGAAAGGAAGAGGTAACTGACCTGGATTTGTGGGTAGAGCTGAGGTGGTTGCCACACGAGTGGAGTAGGAAGGAGTAGGTCCGGCACCCAAGGAGTAGGTCTGGCAACCCTGGGTGCTTCAATCCCAGTGCACCTGCTGGTGGGGATCTGCAGCAGGCACAGCGCAGAAAGGCAAGGCAACTAAGGGCCCAGACACCTTGGGGAGGTAGGTCTGGATCACCACCCAGGCAAGTGACTGAGAGCAGCCAAATGCTGGCTGGGAGTGAAGAAATCCAGAATGGTCGGTGGAAGAGAGAGATGAATATCAGTGACAACCTTGGGCTGTGGCTAAGTCCACCAAACAGCTCTCTGTTAGAGACTGAGCTGGCTGCTGCTCTAAAAAGTCTAAAAGGTCTGTGACTCCCCAGGCTCGTGGAAAGCCACTGAGTAGAACAAGAAATGGACCTCTCTGTGGCCTGCCTCATATTTTCTCTACCCACTGTTTACTCCAGCCATTGCTGCAGTCACCAATTTCAAGCAAATGCCATTTGTCAGCACCTGGCCTCGGCTACACAGCTCTGTCTTGTGTTCTGCCCTAAGGCTGCCGTATGAAATGCCCATGGGACACCTCTGGAGCTAACACCCCACAGAGCAACCCCCGACCACCAGGCAATGGGAGCTAGTGGATTACTACCACCCATCTCTGGGAGACAATGCTAAGGTAGCTCTTCGGGAGGTCCCAGTAAGATTGACCTCCAGTTGCTCAGAGTAGTGTCTGGCTTGAGGTTGTTCTCTTGCACCAACTTTCCCTCTGCCCTGTGGAATTCTTCCCAGTCTCCCACTCCTGTTCCTGTCAATGTATCATGTCCTGGAATAAATCTTCTGCACATAAGCCCTTATCTCAGGCTCTGCTTTCTGGGAGAAACCCAAGTTAAGACGGTGTTATGAGCTAAACTATATCCTGCTTGAAGACCTAGTCCCCAGGACCCCAGAATGTGACCTTATTCAAAAATAGGGTCATTGTAGGAACATAGTCATATAATTAGTTAAGATGAAGTCATCCTGGAGGAGGGTGGGTCCCTAATCTCATATGAGTGGTGTTCTCATAAAAGGGACGAATTTGGAGACAGACACATGGAGAACACTACCTGAAGGTGAAAGCAGAGATGGGGTGGTGATATGGTTTGGATCTGTGTCCGCACCCAAATCTCATGTCCAGTTGTAATCCCCAATGTTGGAGGTGAGTCCTGGTGGGAGGTGATTGGAAGGTGATTGGATCATGGGGATAGAGTTCTCAAGAACGGTTTAGCACTATCCTCTTGGCACTCTCCTCCTGACTGTGAGTAAGTTCTTGTGAGATGTGGTCGTTTAAATGTGTGTGATACCTCCTCCTTCACTCTCTCTTGCTGCTCCAGCCATGTGAAAAGCTGGCTCCCCCTTTGCCTCCCACCATGACTATAAGTTTCCTAAGGCCTCCCCACAAGCTGAGCAGATGCCAGCGTCATGCTTCCTGTACAGCCTGCAGAACCGTATGCCCATTCAACCTCTTTTCTAATTACTCAGTTTCTAGCATTTCTTTGTAACAATTCAAGAGCGGATTAATACAGGTGGTGCATCTACAGTCAAGGAACATCAACGAGTGCCAGCAAACCACCAGGAGCTGGGGGAGAGGCCTGGAACATATTCTACCACACAGCTCTCCGAAGGAGCCAACCCTGCTGACACCTTGATCTTGGACTTCCAGCCTCCAGAACTGTGAGACAATAAATTTCATCTGTTTAAGCTCCCCACCCACCCCAGTCTGTGATACTTTGTTATGGCAGCCCCAGGAAACTAACACAGACACCACCCTAATATACTCCACAAAAATCCTCAAGGCACTCAGAAATGCACAGCCTCAGGTACCTCTGCAACTGGGGATAGAGTGTGCTGTCGGGGATTGAGGGGAAGAGAGTGCAGGGTATTAGCAAAGGAGAGTGATGAAGGCTTTTCCAGAAGCTTTTCAATCCCTAGATCCCCTCCCCAACTCCACAAGGTAGGTCTCTATCCCTTCCTACTCCAGCAGAATTCTGATGGTCTATTCTCTAAAGAGGGTAAAATAATGGATCTTTAGATTGACAGATGTCAGACTCAGTTGAAGGCATAGCTACCATACTAAAACTAGAGTATCCAATGATAGGCTGTATTAATCCACTTTCAAGCTGCTTATAAGGACATACCCAAGACCTGACAATTTACAAAAGAAAGAGGTTTAATGGACTTACAGTTCCATAGGGCTGGGGAGGCCTCACAATCATGGCGGAAAGCAAGGAGAAGCAAGTCATGTCTTACATGGATGGCAGCAGTCAGAGAGAGCTTGTGCAGGGAAACTCCCATTTTTAAAACCATCAGATCTTGTAAGACTTATCTGCTATCAGGAGAACAGCACAGGAAAGACTCACCCCCATGATTCAATTATCTCCCACTGGGTCCCTCTCTCAACATGTGGGGATTATGGGAGCTACAAGATGAGATTTGGGTGGGGACACAGAGCCAAGCCATATCACAGGCTTTAGCCTGAATGCTGTATATAGAGAACCTCCACCACAGACTAGTTGTATGCTGTATGCAGAGAACCTCCACCACGGACTAACTGTGTGGTCTCAGACAGGCCACACAACCTCTCGGTGCCTTCAGTTTCCTAACCTATAAAATGGAGAGAATGGTAGCTTTTATGCCCTAGGGTTGATATAAGAATTGAAGTCCTTAGCACCAGGCCTGGCACACACATGTCCAGTGAGTGCTTAATTTGCAGAGGTCTCTAAACCCCTCTTCCTGGGGAGCTGGAAAGCCCTGAACATGCATAGTTCCCAATCAATGGGGGAAGGACAGGACCCCAGATTGTATACCCACGAATAGAGATCCTAGCAGTTATTGATAAAGCAGAGGTCCCTAATCCCCGGGACACAGGCCAGTATCCAGTCTGTGGCCTGTTAGGAACCTGGCCATGCAGCAGGAGGTGAGCAGTAGGTGAGCAAGAGCAGAGCTTCATCTGTATTTACAACTGCTCCCCATCGCTCGCATTATTGCCTGAGCTCCACCTCCTGTCAGATCAACCTCTGCATTAGATTCTCACAGGAGCACAAATCCTATTGTGAACTGTGCATGTGAAGGATCCAGGTTGTGTACTCCTTATGAAAATCTAATGCCTGATGATCTGTCACTGTCTCCCATCACCCCTAGATGGGATGGTCTAGTTGCAGGAAAACAAGCTCAGGGCTCCCATTAATACTACATTATGGTGAGTTGTACAATTATTTCATTATATATCACAATTATATATAACAATAATAATAGAGACAAAGCACACAGCGTAATGCATTTGAATCATCCAGAAACTGTCCTCCTCCCAGTCTATGGAAAAATTGTCTTCCACAAAACCAGTCCCTGATGCCAAAAAGGTTGGGGACCACTGCCCCAGGGTTGATGTGAGAATTGAAATCCTTAGCACCAAGCCAGGCACACACCTGTTCAGTGAATGTTTACTTTGCAGAGGCCCCTGAGCCCCTCTTCCTGGGAAATTAGAAAGCCCTGAACAGACACAGTTCCCAATGAATGGGGGAATGAAAGGACCCCAGACTATACACCCACAAACAGACATCCCCCACAGCAGTCGATAAAGAATCTCCCAGCAATTGATAAAGAATCTCTACGCTCTGTCCATAATGAAAACGGCCCTAGCAACTCCAGCATGAGCCCCAGGCCCCGCCCCAGGCCTGCCCACCCACCAGGCCCTGCCCCCGGCCCCGCCCACCCGCCAGGCCCCACCCCCGGCCTGCCCACCCACGAGGCCCCCTGGCTAACCGTGTTGTTGATGGTGTGCCAGGAGATGTCTTGGATTTTCTTCAGCTGTCGCTGTAGGGGGTAGTAGGAGGCGACGCTCTGGAAGGGATTCTGGCTCAGGCCCCATTGCCACTGGACAATCTCCAAGTGCAGAGCCATGTCCCCTTGCGGGTCAAAGGAGATTTGGTGGTCCAGGAGAGTGAAGTTGACCTTCCAGATCTCCTTAAGCAGCTGGCAGGGTCAGAGGGAAGGGAAGTGGAGCTAGCATCAGAACCGAGCCAGAATTTTTCCTGGGCCTGGGAAAGATTCTACCATTCCACTAGCCTTGATTTCCAACTCTGTAATATAGAGGCGATAAATCTCCAAAAAGGTGGCAGTTTAGGAGTCAGTGGCTGAGAGCTCTGCTCTGGAATCAGATACATCTGGGTTCAGGCCTCAGTTCTGCCTCTTGCTGTGAGACCTTGGGCCTGTTGCTTAACCTCTCTGAACCCGTTTCCTCTTCTGCAAAGTAGGAGCAATAGAAACTCTATCTTCTGGGCTTGGAAGCAAACAATAAGTTCATCTATGTTAGGGACTTAGAGCAGAGCCTGAGAGAGGAATCACTTCTACCAAGGTGCTAATAGAATTCCTTTTCCCTGGAAGTCACCTCAGTCATCCCTCTGGAACCCAATACATGAGATGAGGTACAGAGTCCACTGTCTCTGTCACCTGCAAAGGTCAGTTGGGATCTCCCCTGATACCTGGGTCCTTCCTGTCTCCCCAGACCTTAGCGTCAGCTCTCATTCCAGTCTCTTCCCCAGCCCCCCATCACTCTCAGTAGGCAGCAGCTGGGACAAACTAGAGCACACTTTGAGGTGGGCATCCTCCAACCTAAAGTCCAGCTCTGTCCGCAATTTGCTGTGTGACTCTGAGCAAGTTTCTGAACCTTGCTGGGCTAACCCTGAAAGGACTTCCAGCTCAAATATCCCATGGACCTCGTTCCTAGATCTTCCTTCCATAAATGGGAGTGTCCATTGGGCTACACCTTTAGGGCTCACCTGCCTCAGGGACTGACAGACACACAGACAGGTAGCCAAGGGAGTATGGTCCTGGCCTTCGCCCTTCCCTGCCTGGCGGGTGAGGTCCTGACTCAGAAGGACTCTTTGGAATGTGCACAGGTTGCTAGGCCCAAGGGCAATGGTCCTTCGCACCAAGAAGAAGGAGGCTCCAACCAGGTGGTCCGCCTGAGGATGAGAATCAGGATGGCGGAGGCCCCTGGGAGTCAGGTCCTGGGTGCCCATGTTGTACCTCTGTAGTGACCTGCCCAAGCAGGGTTGAGCACCTGGGACTGGAGGGATCCAAGATATCACCCCCAAGGGGTCAGAAAGCCCTGGCCTTGTAATTGTCCTGAGTGGGTGGGAGCCTAGATTATTATTGGCAGGGGCTTGGGCACCTTGGGGTTCCCTCATCAGGCTGAACCCTGTCTTCCCTTGCCCATCTAGCCCCACCCCTACCCCAGCATAAGCTGTACATTTAAGGCAGACTCAAGTCCACCTCTCCAGCCCCACACTCTCTCCTGAGGCCAGCACTTGGTGTCAGAGAAGAAGAAGAGGGGTACATTCAGCCTCTTAGCTGCCCCAGGTAATTTGCATCATGATTGCAAATCCCCTCAATAACTCAACAGGGTACATATGATTCCTTCCATTTAACAGACGAGAAAACCAAGGCTCAGAGATATTAAATGTGCCCAGGTTTGCACAGCTAGTAGTGGCAGCACTGGGATTCCATTCCAGGTTTGATTGCTGAGCTCTGCCCAGCTCACCGCCACCTGCCTCACAACGTACGAACAGGTGGGCCATATCTGAGATGCCTGAGGGGTGGAAAGGGGTGGAGAGAGGTGTGTGGGGAAGCGCCAGACCACTGCCAAGGGCCCCATTTGTGAAATAAAAGGATTGGACCAGAACCTGAGAAGACCTCGCAACCCTGACCCTCTATGATTCAATGACTGGCTGAATTTATTTATTTTTTTTTAAGATGGAGTCTCACTCTCTCGCCCAGGCTGGAGTGCACAGGTGCTATCTCAGATCACTACAACGTCCGTCTCCTGGGTTCAAGCAATTCTCCTGCCTCAGCCTCCTGAGTAGTTGGGATTACAGGTGCCCTCCACTATGCCCAGCTAATTTTTTGTATTTTTAGTAGAGACGGGGTTTCGCCAAGTTGACCAGGCTGGTCTCGAACTCCTGACCTCATGATTCATCTTCCTTGGCCTCCCAAAGTGCTGGGATTACAGGTGTGAGCCACCACACCCTGCTAATCTACTGAGCATTTTTGCTGGGATGGCCACAAATTTGCCAGCCTGGATTTACCCAGACTCCCACTGATCTGACCCCACCACCACCATCACCACGGGCAGCACATCCACCCAGCGTCATCTCCAACTCTTCTCATCGCCCCTGAGGCCTCTCTCTCTGCCTCGCCTCTCATAGCGGTGCCCATCCCCACTACTCCAGCACTATTTCATCACCACCCCTGGCCACTCCCCTAGCTGGGTGCCTGTCACCTCTGTAAACCTCAGTTTCACCTGTGTATGGGAGAGCACCCACGTAGTCACAGTATCTGCTCAACAGTGTCTGTCTGGACATGACTGAGAATTCACTGTGGTGAACACAGTGTCCGGCACATAAGTACCCATTCATTCATTCATTCATTCATCCATTCAATATTCACTGAGAAGCAACGCCAAGCCAGACCAGTGCCAGCAACTTGGGATACGGCGTTGGAAATGATTGACAGGGTCCCTGCTCTCACTGGCCTCTGTTTGGGAGGTGTGGGGAATAGCCAATAAACAAACAAAAGATATCAACACAATCACAACTTGGGATACCTGTTATGACAAAAATAAACAGAGTGTCGTGGTGTGACCTGGCAAGGAGGGTGGGAGGTAGTAAGGACACCACATACCATTTTGCAGGTTGTACCCTGCAAGAATGGGTCCAGTTAGGACAACTGGGAGGAACAGCTGGAGTCCAGCCAACTCAGGTCAGCAAGTCATGCGCTTGCCACAGGTCTGCGTCCATCCGAAGCCAAAGAGCATCTTGGTCTAACTTGTCTGCACAAAAGGGCATCATTTTCTAATTCACACAAGGACTCTGTTTATGCCAGTGGAGACCCTGGGTGAAGCCTACATAGGGTGGGCTGGGCTCCCTGCTACTTGACTGCATCATCCCCCACCCTAGCTCTAAATTGGCTTGTTGGGCTGTCTCAAGAACGTCATCTCAGTGCTTGGAATGCTCTATGAACTCCTGCTGCCTCTAGACAAAGCCCCCTCTCCTTCACCTGGCACTGGATGTCCTCCAGTATCACCTGCAGTTCGGGTCACCTCTCAGTCTTTGCCACTCGAGCCTGACCACGTGGCCAGGCCACCACTCTCCCACTCTCCTCCTGGAAGGTCCAGTGTCTGTTCACTCCCTACTTTAGTCCTGCCTTCCCTGACCCTCTCCCACCATGATGATGCCCCTGCCCCATGCACAGCTGCGATTTTGACTTCCTGCTGCACTTGGCAGACAGATCTTCTTAACTGTCTTCATCTCCTCCCGGGTTGGTGGTCCCCCAGGCCTGGCACATAGTAGGTGCTCAACAAAAGGGATGGGACATCCTGGTTGCTATGATTGGTGCCCTTTGGTCTCTGCTGTCAACTGTCTTTCATCATAGCTCCTGCCAGTTGCAGCTGGGAGGATGCCTGGAAGGTGAAGTGGGAAAACCACAGCACAATAGGCCAGACCTGGGTTCAAAACCAGGGTCTACCACTTACCACTGAGAGATCACGGGCTAGTCACTTTGACTTCCTGTCCCTCAGTTTTTCTACCTGTAAATTAACCTCACAGGAGGGTCATGAGTTAGATGTGATGTATACTAGGCATTCAGCGCCTAGTAGGCACTCAAAGAGCAGTAAAGCACCCATGATAATTATGTATATTATTAATGTAACAGGACATATAACAATAGGCAGTATTTTTACCAACTGGCACCAGAATTCCTTTTAAAGAATAACTGCAATCTTTTAAAAGAAAAGTGTTTATGGTTGCAAGGTTAGGATCTGAGATTATGGGATAGAGAGGTACAATTAAATAGAATGAGAAAGAGAATTTCTTCAGAGCAAACTAATTTGTTCTGTTAAAGAAGTGAACAGTTATTTGAAGATGGGAGAGGGATCTAGCAAGTGGGCGAAAGGGGAGAACGAAGAGGGGGGATGGGCAGGGTTTAGGGAAGTGGCTAAGCAACAGGGTGGGAGGCTGGCCCCAAACTATGAAAAAGCCAAGGAACCATTTAAGAACAGAGATCTCCAATAGCAAAGTATAAAGTGTGCATCTCTAATGTAAATCCCCTCTGCTCCTCTGATCCTCAGTGAAACCTTCTATATCCCAGAAGGCTTCGTGGTGGGGGGTTTCTGTGTGTGCCTGTGGATGTGGATGTGTGTGTTAAGCCAGAAGAAGAGATTTAAAGTCTATGTCTGAACCAGGGTGATAGAGAACTAGGGTAATGAGAAGATCCATAAAAGCAAGGCAAGGCCTTAGAGGGTCCACAGGAAAACACAAGCTCGTCCCAGGCTCTCAACCCTGGAGAGACTGGGTCGGGGGGAGGTGGGGGGAGGTGGGGGGGGCGGGGCTGTGGTTCCCACTGCCTGTGGGATTTCCTTCTGGTGAATTCCACCTGAATCTCCAAGAACAGACTATACTATCTTGAATGGTGAGCATTAAATTAATTTAAAAAGCAATTTTGTGTTGGCATCAGGAAGGACTAGTGCTATGTGTCTGGAAGAATGGGATACCCGTGCCCTTTCACACCCATTTGCCCAGAACCCCAAGAGAGGAGGATGGAAGTGCCCTGCAGTCTCTATGGCAGCCACCCCCTCACCTGCCAGGGATAGACCTCCTTCTTGGTGCAGGTGCCGTGGTCACAGCCTAGGAGGCTGTGCAGGGCGTGGGCCACAGCGTAGACCGCCGAGTACACGCTGTAGACGACACGCTCCCCGGAGAGCCTGAGAACGTTGTCGAAGGACAAGGTGCCATTCAGGCAGCTGTCACACTCCTGGTTGCAGGTAGACCTCTGGCTGGTCCTGCTGAGGGGTGGCGGCCCAGCCTGTGGGTCTCGAACGCGGAACTCACTGAAGCCAGGGATGGGCACGCTCTGGATGGTGATGCCCAGGAAGGTGCCCATGTGGCGCAGCTCCGTGAGGTTGTGCAGGACCGGGTCGATGGCCCAGGACTCGGAGGCGATCCACACGGCACCCGTGAAGTTCTGGCGCAGCACCTCATTGAAGAAGTTGTACAGGGTCAGGTCGGGTGAGAACACGACCACGACGCGTGCCGTGCTCTGCTGCAGCTTGTCCACGATGGTCACCAGGCGCTGGCGCTCCTCTGACGTCATGTTCTGGTTGGGCTGCACTGTGGGCAGTGTCTCCTGGAAGGCGATGCAGATGTCGCCCCGGGCCAGGCGATCGCCAAGCAGCTGGCCATTGTCACGGCCATAGGTGTCGCCGCTCACCAGCACGATGATCCAGTTCCAGCGGAAGTGCAGCATCAGCTGCACTATGGCCTCGATGTGGTGGTCGGCGCTGGGTGCGGTGCGCAGCAAGGCCGGGAAGCGCACCTTGTCTCGCAGCTCATCGCTGATGGCACTATAGGTGATCTGCGAGGGGAGTGGCTGTGGCATGAGCGAGTGCCCCACTGGGTGCTGTGCCCCCACCCCAGGGCTGTATCCACCATCATCATTTGGGAAGCACCTAGTGCAAGCCACCCCAGGGGTAGGTGGTTTACACCATCGTCAAGCATCATGGTCCCCAGGTAGCCCCATGCAATAAGAACCTACTGTGTGCCAGGCCCTAGGCCAGGTGCCTTAGCTCAGCCTCATCATGATTATTGATTATTGAGCACCTACTGTGTACCACGCTCTGGGCCAAGCCACATACACCATCATCCTCATAGTCATCAGCACACTGGCTTTTAGTGAGAACCACATCCTGGGCTAGGTAAATGACATAGCCATCATCCCCATCACCTAGAAACTCTTACTGGGCACAGCGCTTTCCTCCTCCCCCTCATCACCATCAGGCTCAGCAACTAGCCACGTTTCTTCCTTCTGCCTCCAGGGGCTCCATGGTTTTCTTCCCAACTCACAGGGTGTTCCATCTCCTTTCCTGGTTCCTTCTCTTCTCTATGACCTCTTAATGTTAAAGGACCCTGGGCTCAGGCTTCAGTCCCTGCCTCTTCTCCAGTTGCTCTCCCCCTCCCTTGGTGGTCCCATCCAGCCTCACGGCTTTATATCCCATTTCCACGCCAACAACTCCCAGCGGATAGCCCTGGCCTGGACTTCTCTCCTGAACTTCAGATGCATACCACAACTGCCTGTCTGACATCTCAAACTTCACAAATCGAAACTGAACCTTTGTTCTTCTCTGAGCCCGTTCCATCCACACCCTCCCCCATCTTGATTGATGATGAATCCATTGTTCCAGTGACTCAGGCCAAAAACTCTGGAGTTGTCCTTGACTCTTCTTTCGCACACAGGTCACACTGGATCCATCAGCAAATCCTCTTGGCTCTACCTTTAAAATATATCCATCCAGTGCCTACCAGCTCCCCGCTCCCTCCTGTCCAGCCGCCATCATCCCCGGCCTGCACTGCAACATTACCCACCCACCTCTCCCCTGCAGTCTAAGCTTAACATGGCAGCCCGCTGACCCTGCTCACACACACGTCAGGTCACTCCTCTTCTCAGAACTCCTCAATAGCTCCTAACGTCACCCAGGAAAAGCCAGAGCCCTTGAAGAGCCCCTAAGCGCTCAATCATTTATCTGCACAGCTCTCACCTGTCTGATTTCATCTCCTTCTTCTCTCCCTCTGGCTCCAGTTGTGCTCATCTAGTTCCATGAACACACCAGGCACCTCCTAGCCTTGGCACTTGCTAACCCCTCTTCCTGGAATGTTTTTATCCTAGGTCCCTCATGGCTCCCTCATTCCTTCACCTCCCTCAAGTCTTAGACCAATTGTCAGTCAGACCCACCTGACCACCCTGTTGAAAATTGCAATCTCCCTCTACCAACCCCTCCTTTCCACTGACGTGCCAGAGCCCCACATTTTTATTTTATTCATTGCACTTCTTACCTCTAACATCCTGCATCACCTATTGTTTACACTTATTTTCTGTCTCTCCCCACTAGAAGAGAAGCTCCATGAAGGCAATGATTTCTATGTTGTTGCCAGCTGTACCCCAGCACCTACAACAGTACCTGGCACATAGTAGGTGCTCAATAAATATCTGTTACATGAATGAAAGAATGAATTCAGTCCTCAGCTAGATGCTTCATGTAAAAGTACTAACATTAAACAGTAACAATCACAATATTCGTGGCTACCTAACTGTGTGCCAAATTTTTTGCTAGCTGATCTTTAATGAACATGTAGCCTGTACCAGTACTGCACTTGGCACTTTCAATCATGATTATGATAATAGTTACAATAATAGTCATAATACAAATCACTCTTTTGTGATGACCTACTGTGAGGCAGACCTTGTGCTAGGCAGCTGTACAGAATAATACTAAGCACTTCAAGTTTTTATTCCTGTGTAAGATGCTTTATAAAACAACATTATTTACTACCTACTGTGTGCTAGAAATTTACACAGGTTGAAACACTAATCTTCAGATAGTCCTGGGATGGAACGCTTATCATCCCACTTTACAGGTGAGAAGTTGAAGCCTAGAAGAGTTAAGAGATTTGCCAAAGGCTTCACTGTGGCCAAGACTCGGTGCCAAGTTGCACAACCAGATCTGCCCACTTCCAAAGCCTGAGCCCTCACTCCATAAGCAGGGCTGTCTTCTCAAGATTTGGGCTAATGCCCTGACCCTGCTTCTGGTCCTATCATCACCTCCCATGATTGTTGGAAGAAGGGGCCTCTGAGGCCTATAGACAGCCACTCCTCTGCCCCACTCCCCAGGGCCCAGGAGCCTCACCTGTGGAAGGAGAAAGAGGGAGAGGAAGTTGGCCACAGTCATGACAGCATCGGAGTTGTCAGGGCCAATGACAGCCACCACACGGGGCACGTAGTTACTGTAGTTCTCTTGGATGGGAAGGAGGTCGTCTTCCTGTGCCAGGAAGTAGAGCACCGGCTGGACGTTGTTGGAGACGTAGCACACATCCACCATCTCGTAGCCTAGCAGCACATCAGGCAGCAGGCTGCTGTCATTGTTGATCTCCTCCACCGCAAAGCGCATGGCCTGCATGAGGTTGTAGCCTATCACCTTCGTTTCATACCTGGAGGGGCCACAGCAGTATGAGATGGAAGCAGATCCAGAGCGAAGAAGGGAGGGATGAGAGAACCAGTCTGCTCCTCCTCCCTGCCACAGGAAAGCCAAGGCATTGACTGAGAAGGAACCACTCCAGAAGACTCTGGCATTTTCACCATGTCATTGTCACCATACCACATCTCTAGGGTCACCATTGCCCATATGGCCACCACTGACACTATTATCCATGTGGCCATAATGAATACCATCCCTATAACCTCCATTGCCACTCTACTGACGTCCACTAATGTGACCACCATTATCCACTAAAACTTCCATCATCACCATCACCACTATCACCATCATCACCCACTACCCGTATTACCAATATCACCACCAGGGCCATCACTGTCACCACAACCTTGTGACCATCATCACCACCATCATCACCATCACCACGACCACCATCACTATCAGCACCACCACCATCACCACCATCATCATCATCACCACCATCACCACCACCATTTTCACATCACCATCACCATCACTACTACCATCACCAGCACCATCAGTAACACCCTCACCACCGTCACCATCACAGCACCATCATTATCAGCATCACCATCACCACCACCCCCATCACCATCATCACTACCATCACCAACACCATCACTAACACCATCACCACCATCAGCACCATCATCAGCATCACTACGATCACCACCATTACCATCATCAACCAACACCATCACTAACACCATCACCAGCATCACTATCATCGCCATCATCACCAACACCATCACTAACACCATGACCACTATCACCATCATCACCCACTATCCGTATTACCAATATCACCACCAGGGCCATCACTGTCACCACAACCTTGTGACAATCATCACCACCATCATCACCATCAACACCATCACCATCACTATCAGCACCACCACCATCACCACCACTATCACCACTGTCATCAACATCATCATTGCCATCACCACCACCATTTCCACCATCACCACCAACATCACCACCACCATCACTACCACCAGCAACACCATCAGTAACACCATCATCACCATCATCATCATCAGCACCATCATTATCAGCATCACCATCATTACCACCCTATCACCACCATCACTACCATCACCAACACCATCACTAACACCATCATCACCATCAGCACCATCTTCAGCATCACTATGATCACCACCATCACCATCATCACTACCATCACCATCATCACCAATACCATCACTAACACCATCATCAGTATCATTACCATCACCATCATCACCAACACCATCACTAACACCATCAGCACCATCATCAGCAACACTATCATCAATGCCACCATCACCATCATCACTACCACTGCCATAATCACCAACACCATCACTAACACCATCACCACCAGCAGCACCATCATCAGCAACACTATCATCAACACCACCATCACCATCATCACTACCACTGCCATAATCACCAACACCATCACTAACACCATCACCACCAGCAGCACCATCATCAGCAACACTATCATCAACACCACCATCACCATCATCACTACCACTGCCATAATTACCAACACCATCACTAACACCATCACCACCATCAGCACCATCATCAGCATCACTATTATCAACACCACCAACGCCATCATCACTACCGTCACCATCATCACCAACATTATCATTAAAACCGTCATCATCATCACCATTATCACTACCAGTACCATCATTACCAACACTATTACCACCACTGCCATCATCACTACTGTCACCATCATCACCACTGTTACCACCATCATCATCACCATCACCATCATACTTTTTCTCATTGTCATCATCACCAGTATTACTGTTATCAACATTATCAGCATCATCACCATTACTTTCATCATACTCCCCACCATGGTCACAAGCATTAGAAAATCCAGCATTGTGCCTGGTGCCATCACCTTCACCATTCTCAAGCCAGCATGTAATCTTTCCCAATTTCATAAATAATGCATTTCTTATAGTCAACCCTTAATCATCTTTTGCACTGTCCTACCTTTCTCCTTGTCTCCCACAATACCTTCATCCTCTCTGTAAGAGGTCACTGTTTTATAGTCCCAGGCTGGTTCTATGTCCCAGCCTTCGTGCTTGCATGCAGATGCACCCAGCCGCCACAATCTCCAAGTGATGCCATCATCCCAAGGGGCTCATGGAGAAGGTGGGGGAAGAGGAACTCCCCTCTAGGCCCCAAAGCACCCCTGCCCACCCGCCACAGCCCTTGGAAGATGCAGTCTGAGAACTTGATACAGAAAAATCACATTCTGCCTCCCAAAGGATTTCGAATGGGCTTTTACATGGACCCATTGGGAGTCCCCCAGTTGCCAAAGTGGGTGGGAACAGTCTTGATCGCCTCTAAAAGCCCTCTAGATTCGAACATTCTGTAACTCTATTTTAAAAAATAATAAATGACACTGAGGTGACCCAAGTCTCAGTGTTTCAAAGATTTTGGTAACCCGCGTTGTATGAGGCCTCCCTGAGGGCTAGGAGCATGGATCTAGAATAAGGGGGTTGGCAGTGAATGGGGAGGAGTGCTCTAAGCCCTTGGTCCTGGCCTAGCTCCCAAGGACCCACAGGACCAGACCTGGCCTCCCACCCCATCCCCATTGCCACTTCCAGCCCCACACTGGAGACTCACTCCTTGCACATGGGCACCTGCAGGTAGTCAAGGTGAACAATGCCCTTCATGTTGGCATGGAGGGTGAAGAGGCCACCCAGGAGGTAATCCCCAGGCAGGTAGAAGTCCGAGTTTTTAGCCGGCTCAGCCAGGACCTGTAGCAGGAAGAACAGGGAGCAGATGGTCGTTGCCCTGGGCCGCATGGCTGGGAAGTGATGGTCTCAGGAGGTAGTCCTGCCTCACTGGAGAATTGGTGGCTTGACACCAGGGTATTTGCACAGACATTTACATAGCGATGGTCGTGCCACGGACTGTGGGGCACCTGGAGCAGGTGGAGATGTTTAGGGGCCCAGGGGGAGGAAAGGAGGCTGGAATTACAATGATTTTTTCTTAGAGCATAGTGGGGCTAGGTGGTCTAGGGGAACCCTATTTGGAAGGAGAGAGAGCATCCTGATAACTTGGCCATGCCCTGGCCTTCTGTCACTTGTCCAAGGACAAGTCTCGTCTTCCTGACATTTCAAATATTTCAGGAGTAAAGGACATAGGTGCTCTCAGGAGACAGAGTATGTGGCCAAAAGAGCCCAAGCTCTAGAGCCCAGCCAAGTCAGGCCAGGCATGTAGTGGTGTATAGGTGTTCAGCAAGAGGTAGCCATTGTCAGTATGAACCAGGCATCATGCCGGTGTTTCCGGTTCATCATCTCATATAATGGTTGCATCTCATATAAGGGGGCTATTACTAACCCCATTTCAAAGATGAAGAAATAGAGGCACTGAGAAATTAAGAAATCCAGCCCGGGCTACCTGAGTAGCAGAGCTGAGATTCAAACCACATGGCCTGACTCTGGGGCTGGTCCTTCATCGTCACACCACATGACATCACAAAATTAGTGCTTTTGATAGAAAAAAAACAGTAATGGTGGTCAGGTGCAGTGGCTCACATCTGTAATCCCAGCACTTTGGGAGGCTAAGACAGGTGGATCACGAGGTCAGGAGACTGAGACCATCCTGACTAACACAGTGAAACCCTGTCTCTACTAAAAATACAAACAAAATTAGCCGGGAGTGGTGACAGGGGACTGTAGTCCCAGCTACTTGGGAGGCTGAGGCGGGAGAATGGCATGTACCCGGGAGGATGAGCTTGCAATGAGCCGAGATTGCTCCACTGCACTCCAGCCTGGGCAATGGAGCAAGACATTGTCTGAAAAAGAAAAAAAGAAAAAAAAAAATAACAGTGGCGAAGAGGTTCGGGGAAGGAGTGAGGGAAGGGTGGTCTCACTCCCTCTGAAGGCTGCCATCAGTCCGCCTAGCAACACCCGCTCTGGGTCCCCCACCCCTTGGGCCCCACACCAAAGGGCAGGGTTGTGGGCAGAACAGAAAGTTGAAAATTCCTAAATTCATAGGTGAATACTCTCAAGGAGTCAGAGGCGGGGAGGTGGCTCCAGTGAATTAGGGACCCACTGGCATCAGAGACCCTTGTCCAATTAGTGCTGTTTTGTTCCTTTCCAGCCCTAACAACATGTGGCCGAGGCTTAGGGAACCTGCCACACACCATGCGCCTGGAATGGGTCTGTCACAGGCACATACCCGGCTGCTGGGCTCCGGGGTTCTGATGGGCAGAGGCTTCAAGGTACAAAAAGGTGATTGAAAACCCCGTGCTCAGCTGGGCACGGTGTGTTACGCCTGTAATCCCAGCACTTTGGGAGGCCGAGACAGGCAGATCGCCTGAGCTCAAGAGTTCGAGACCACCCTGGGCAACGTGCTGAAACCCCGTCTCTACTAAAAATACAAAAAAATTACCTGGGTGTGGTGGCAAACGCGCCTGTAATCCCAGCTACTTGAGAGGCTGAGGCATGAGAATCGCTTGAGCCTAGGAAGCAGAGGTTACAGTGAGCCGAGATCGTGCCACTGCACTCCAGTTTGGGCTACAGAGTGAGACTCCATCTCAAAAAATAAAAATAAAAATAAAAATAAAAACATGCTCTTCCCTGCCCCCCCCCCCAGCCAAGCCCTGCTCCTCCTTCAGGGCCCAGTCTGAGCTTCTCCTCCTCCTAGGAACCATTCGTGCCCGTCAGTTCAAGGGAACCTCCCCCGCTCTGAGCAGCAACAAGCCTCCTGTCTGCGTCGTCACTGGGCACTGGCTACCAGCCTTACCTTGTTAACCGGATCCTGCTGCGCATGTCCACTCGGGGAACCTTGAAACCACGTGACTTGGACCCACCTGGATTTGATATCAGCTGTCTGCTGGATGAGCACGTGCAGGTTCCTTAACCTCTCTGAGGCGCTGTTTCTTCCCCACTGAAACAGGGATAACAATTCCAGCCTCATGGATTTGGTGTAGGAATTAAGTTAAATAAAACTGGGGGGTGCGGAGCAGGCTTGGAGAAATGGGAGTTTGCCAAAGTGCGAGGTTGTTTCTTTTTACAACGAAATCAGCTGCCGCAGGGGGCACCGTGGGCTCTGTGACCAGCTGAAAGTGCCCCTTTGTGTCCCAAAGCGTCTTGAAGTTACCCTGAAGGATGTTGGATGTCTTTAGCCACTGCAGAGCCGGAGTGGCACCCACTCCCCTGCCCCTGACCTCTCCTGGGGCAGGCTCATCCCGTGGGCCTGTAAGCAGACAGGGGGAGGTCTCCTGGTGCTGCAGGAAGAGGCAGAATTGGCTGTGTGATCGGGGCCTGTCCCTGCCCCTCTCTGGGTCTGTGTAAACCAGTGGATGGGAGGTGGGGACTCATACAATAAAAGGAAGCGCCCTGCAAGGGGTGTTTGGAGGTGCGGGTTCTGGGCCTGACTCTCCTCTCTCTGGGTCTCAGTTTCCTCATCTGTACAGTGGGGAGCCCTTCTTTGCACTGCCCGTGTCTGCCTTCATGTCTGCTGGCCCAAAACCCCAGCGCTGACTCGCCGCTGCCTCATGGGTTCTCTCCACACCCTCCCACTTTCCACGCCACACCCCCCAACTTTCCACTCCACACCCCCCGCAGACCCTCATCACTCCCTTTCTGCACCTCTCCATCTGCCCCACAATGACTGTTGAAAACCCCATACCAAGCTCTCAGTTCATCACTCCACTGCTCTAATACCCGCTGGGGGCTCCCCGTCACCAGCTGGATCAAGTCTGAGCTCCTTGTCCTGGCATTTGAGGCCTCTCCAGCCTGGCCCCAGCTCACTCATCCTCCCTTTCCCGGTCCTTCCAGCCTGGTCTCTCCTGCACCACGTGCCACAAACCACAGCCACACTGGCCTCCTTGGGTCTGGGTCCCTGGAGGATCTTCCGGGGATAGCATTCTAGGGGCCTCCAAGGCCACAGATGCCTGCCCTGCCAAATACCTAGGGGTTTATGAGCGGGTCATAACAACAAATAGCGCCTTTCCCAGTGTGTGATTCATTGTTTCTGTTTTTTAGAGACAGGGTCTCTGCCACCCAGGCTGGAGTGCAGTGGCGTGATCAAAACTCACTGCAGCCTCGACCTTCTGGGCTCAACTGATCCTCCCACCTCAGCCTCCGGAGTAGTTAGGACTACAGGCACGTGCCGCCACACCCAGCTAAGTTTTTAAATGTTTTGTAGAGATGGGGGTCTCTTTATGTTGCCCAGAATGGTCGTGAACTCCTGGCCTCAAACGGTCCTCCCTCCTCTGCCTGCTAAAGTGCTGGGATGACAGGTGTAAATCACCACGCCAAGCATGTATTAAATCCACTCAGAGTCTGTTAAATGCCAGGCATTGTGTAAAGCATTTTATATACATTATCATTTAATTCTCACAACTCCCCTTCAAGGTAGTCATTTTTACTACCATTTTGAAGATGAGGAAACTGGGGCTTAGACAGGCTAAGCAGCTTTCCAGAAGTCACAAAGCTACTAGGTGGTAAAGCCAGAATGTACATCCAGGCTGCCCAAGCTGTTAGCCCCAGTGCTAAGTGTGTTCTGCCTACAGAAGCTGTCACTGCACCTCCTGCCACGGGGGTTCCGGGATGGCCCTGCCCTCCCTCAACGCAGGTCCCACCCCAGGTGTTGGGGAAGGATTCGTTCCTGGTACAGTCACAAGAAGGCACCTATGACTGCACATGTCAGTTCTGAATTGGGGAATAAAGAGGCCAGGAGGCCCTGGAATGTTCTGGAGACTTCTAGAAAAGCCACATTATTTGGCAAAGCTTAGGGGTGAGGTTATGCCAGAGAGAGAGAGAGAGAGAGAATCTAAGTTAACTGGGAACCACAGGATGTAGCCCTGATCTCAGGGCAGCCCCTCCCCTGCCCCTGACCACTCCTGGGGCAGGGTCATCCTGTGGGCCTTTAAGTCAACAGGGGGAGGCCTCCTGGTGCTGCAGGAAGAGGCAGAATTGGCTGTGTGATCGGGGCCTGTCCCTGTCCCTGTCCCTCTTTGGGTAAACCAGGGGATGGGAGGTGGGGACTCATAAAACAAAAGGAAGCGCCCTGCGTGGGGTGTTGGGACATGTGGGCTCTGGGCCTGACTCTCCCCTCTCTGGGTCTCCGTTTCTGCATCTATAGAGTGGGGAGGCTCTCTTTGCCCTCTTTGCACTATCTTTATCTGCCTCCATGTCAGTCGGCCCAAAGCCCCAGTCTCAGGGTTTGGGACGGGGAGAGTGGTAGAGAACAAGAATGGCTAAGCAAGCTGTTAATCCAGTGGGCACCAGCTGAGCCGACTGTGTGGCAACCGGAGACAGAAACCAGAGCCCTGGTGAGGCCAGTGCACACTGGAAGACACACAGGCATGAGCCACTGTGCCTGGCCTACTCTACCTTTTAAGGTGCTACTATCTCTTCATTTTGCAGAAGAGGAGATTGAGGTTCAGAGAGGACCAGTAACTGATTCAAAAGCACATAACAAGTATGTGGATTGGAACAACCCAACACCCTAATGGGGGCTAATGGGAGTGGTGGAGACTCAGGGGCTCCAACAAGGAAGAAATAATGAGGGGTTCCATTGACAGGAAAAGCTTTTTAGTGTGGGCTGCCAGTATGGATAGATGATGTCTCTGAAGACCAAAATCTGAAGGCGCACTGGACAGAGTCAAAATCCTGGTCCGGCTCTGCCCCAACTTGCGATGCTGCCCTTGAGCAAGTCAATTCCATTCTCTGGGCCTCATCCTCCCAGCTGTAAAATGGACTCAGTGCTTCTTAATGGTTTTGGGATGAGCATCCTTTTGAGATTCTGATGAAAGCCCTGCACGCCAACACACCCCCAACAAATGCAGCCATGCACCCACATCCAGGGCGTTGCCAGCCCTTGAGACTCATCCGAGAACTCTGAGCCGAGATGATCGGCAAGGTCCCCTCAGGCCCTGACGTTATCTAGGAGGGGCAAGCAGATGCCGTCCAGAGCAGTGGCTTCCCTGAGGACAGATGCCTGGGAATGCCTGGGAATGTCACTGGGATTATCCTTCAGTGCCGCACACACAGCACGTGCCCCCACGTGGCTGGACACAGTGCAGGCCAGCCCCGGCCATCACCCTCACCATCTGGTCCAGGGCCTGCCATCCTCTTGCTCATACCTGTGTGGCTGCCAAGGTGACCAACAGCCATGACAGACTTATGCAAAGTCCACGGGGGAGGGAGAGAGGGGTGAGCCATGGAAACAGCAAGCCAGGAGCTGCCCATTTGCCTTGGCATCTGCTTCCCCTGAGGTGCACGGAAAGGAAATGGGCATGTCAGCTAGAAGGGGCTGCCCTGAACATCCTTCTTCCCCCTGCCCTGTGGTTGGATGGGGGCTGGGGCACAGGGGGAGCCCCCAAGAGGGTCCTGATGCTAGGGACTGGGGGATACATCAGCTGCTGCCCCTGCCCCACCCTCTGATCTGTCTCTGTCTCTCTGCTTGCATATCTCTCCATTCGCTCCTGTCTCCTCCTGCCCCACCCACCATTCTCTCTCTCTCTGTTTCTCACCAGCACTCCATACTCCAGGACAAACCTGGGCTGCTAGAAACCCACCTCCAGTCTGGCTTATGATGGGGAGAGGGCGAGCATGCAGGGCCACCCCAGGAAAGGTCTGGGGGATGAGCAGTCCCTAAGCCAATCCACTTGGTTCAGAAGCACCTCGGAGGAGGGTTGCTGGGAAGGCCTCAAAGCCAGTTCTCAGAGGGCCCAGCCTCATCGGCACTCCTCACCCGACTCCTCTGAGACAAGAAGTCCAAGGAGTGGAGTGGTGTGGGCTCCTAAGACCTGAGGAAGGGACTCTGCTGTGGTTGGGGTACTCTTTTGCACTCAGGGATCCACTCAAGCCTCCTCACCAAACTTTGCTGAGTGATGGTGAGCAGGTTGCCTCTCAACCAGAAAAAGAGCTGGAGGTCTCAAATAACCACAAGCTCAATAAGAACCAACAGGGTAATAGTAACTAAAGTCTAAAGGAAAGGAAACAGCTTTTATGGAGCCTCTGCAACGCTTTCAAACATTACCGCATCTGCTCTCCAAAATGCTGTGAAGGATTTTTTATCCCCCTTGTACAGATGAAGAAACCAAAGCTCAGGGAGTTACGTGGCTTGTCTAAAGTCACTGGGAATTGACTCTTTTTTTCTTAAGAGAAAGGATCTTGCTCTCTTGCTCTGTTGCCCAAGCTGGAGTGCAGTGGCATGATCATGGCTCACTTAGCTTCAACCTCCTGGGCTCAAGAGATCTCTTGCCTCAGCTTCTCAAGTAGCTGGGAGCACAGTCACACACCAGCATGCCTGGCTAATTTTTAAACATTCCTTTTTGTAGAAGTGGGGTCTCGCTACATTGCCCAGGCTAGTCTGAAATTCCTACCCTCAAGTGATCTCCCTCCTTGGCCTCCCAATGCGCTGGGATTACAGGCAAGCACCACCGCGCCCGGCCTGAATTCACTTTCATGGAACTCCAGAGCTCTTAATCTTTCCATTGCATTAGTGTAAGCCAAGTGAAATTTAAGATTATAGCCAAAAGAGCAGATTGTCCAGAACAAGAGAGGTGATCATCCTGCCGTGTGATGTGGTGATCAGACCTCACGTGGGTGCATGACCTTAACAGTACTGCCTCGTGTTGACTGACCTGTTCCTAGCCACCAGGCCCAGCACTAAATCTGTTTTCATGTTTCAGATCATTCAATCCTCCTAACAACAAGGGATGAGTACTATCAACATTACGTCCCCATTTGACAGCAGGGTAGACTGAGGCCCAGAGAGGGGATGTGATTCAGCCAAGGTCACACAGCCTGGATCCCAGTTCAGGATGATTCCAGAATGTACTCCCTGGCATCACCAGAGCAGGTCACTAGGTAGACGAAGATCCAGAAACTATAACCCACAGAGAGTAGCTGAAGGAATAAAAGATGTTCAGCCTGGGAAGGAAGAGGCTTAGGGAGATCTTGATGGAAAGTAAAGGGCTGGGATGAGGGCGAGGGAGTAGTCCTATTCTTTGGGGCTCCTGAGGCCCCAGCCTGGCCCAAGGGACAGGGGACAAGCAGGCTTTGACTCCTCGAAGCTTCCCCACCTGTAAAATGGCCACAGGCACCCTCAAATGGTGATTAAATGAGGTAATATATCAAGCACCTGCTCAGTAAATGCTCACCAATAAATGATGCACTCCAGTGCTGATGGCCTCATGCCTGGCATGGTACTGGCAAGGGACCTCCAATTTTTTTTAATTTTTATTTTTGAGATGGAGTCTCACTCTGTCACCCAGGCTGGAGTGCAATGGCACGATTTCAGCTCACTGCAACCTCCGTCTCCCAGATTCAAGTGATTCTCCTGCCTCAGCCTCCTCTGTAGCTGGGATTATAGGTGCCCACCACCACGCCCGGTTAATTTTTGTATTTTTAGTAGACATGGGGTTTCACCGTGTCGGCCAGGCTGGTCTCGAACTCTCGACCTCAAGTGATCCTCCCACCTCAGCTTCCCAAAGTGCTGGGGTTACAGGTGTGCCCTCAATTTCAGCCCTAGTGAAAGGCTAGGGTCTATGACTCTCTGTGACTGTCAACTAAGACTCTAATCTGACTCACTGGGGTTTCAGTTCTGGCTCTGCCACTTGCTGCGTGGCCTCTTCTGGGCATTTCCCTCGCTGAGCCTCACTCTCCCTCCAGCGATGCCTGCCCCGATGCACATCCCGGAGCAGGTGCCCAATAGAACGTCAGCTCCCTCCAACCTCTATGGACCAGACGCTCAGGGAAAGAGGGCAGCTGCCTGGCCACTTAGGGCTGAGGGAAAGCATGGCAGAGGCCTGGAATAGCTTTTTGCTCTACCTTGGGTCCCTGAGGGGCATGTGGTACCTGCTCCATCATCCAAGGGGGCTGGCAGCCCCCCAGACACAGAAGGACAAGGCTGGCTGGTTGTGTTCAGAGCCATGACATCAGCAATGCCTCCTCCCACCTATGCACAGACCACCCAGAAGGATGGATCCCCATGAGGGACGAGGACAAGGGGGTTGATGGTATGGTCATCAGAAACAAGTTCTGTTCTTCTCTGTCCCTTACTAAGCAGGTCTCTCTTCACCTCTGTCAGCCTCAGTCCTCACCCGTGAAATGGGGCTAAAATACTATCTCACAGGCCGGGTGGTCCAAGGGAACTCGTAGGAACAATTGACCTATGAATAGGTGCTCATGTAAATCTGGCTTCTTGTCTTTCCTGTACACACCTATCTAGGATGAAGAAGTGTTGAGGTTGAAAATTAAAAGTTCACATTGATTGGGCACCTCGCCCCGGCAGGCCATGGGATGCAGCGTTTTGTTTTTAAGGATTTCATGTGGTCCTCAGCTCCCAGAGGAGTCTGAAGCTGGGAGGTCAAGGCACAGGAACCAGGGGCTAAGGATGGGATTTGAGCCCAGCGCCTGTCCAGCTCCAGGGCACCGTGCGGTGGTGGTTATGGCCAGGGGCTTAGGAGTCAGAGGTGTGGGACTGAAACCCAGTCTGCTCATTTCCTACAGGCATGTTAGTTACTTAACCCATCGGTGCCGCAGTTTCCTCCTCTGTAAAATGGAAGTAACAGCACCTACTTTATGAGATTGCCATGAGGATCCGAGGCCATGATGTCCGAAGCATTTAGCCCAATGCCTGGCACACAGCCTGTGTTCAAACAACGGTGGCTTTTGTTATTCACTAATCCGGCCCCTAAACAGAACACCCAGGAAATAAGATGATGAATTCGGGGAGATGAACTAGTGAAAATGAAAACTCTCTGCAGAGGGTGGGTCTGCCTCCTGCCGCTTCCCCTGACCCCACCCCCCCGGAGCTCTGGGTCAGCCTGGTGGCCTGCAGCCAGCACAGGTGGCCCCTCATTTCCTTAGAGGGCATGCTCCACTGGCGGCCCGTGGGACAGTGGTGGCAGGGACATCCGGCCTCAGTCAAATGGTTCATGCTCCAGGCCCTGGCCCTGGCCACAGCAGGGAAATGAAGGGGCTTCTTGGGCCACCGCAGACATAGGGACTTACTGTGGTGACCATGCAAAGAGGCCTCAGTTCCCCGAGCAGTCACTGGGCCCTCAAGAGCCATCAGCCCCAAGTCTAGGGGATGAGGGAGAGGAGCGAGAACAGGGTAAGCAACAGCTTTGACTCACCCCTAGTTCAAAAGGAGGCAAAGGCGGCAGGTTGGGGAGGGTTGGATAAAATAACAGTGGGCGAGGAGGAGCTTGGAAGTCAGGGGCCCAGTGGAGCAGGTGGCGAGGAGCATGGGCTATGGGCACCCACAGACCCGAGTGCAAGCCCCAGCCTTCATCCTAACCAGCTGCATGAGCTTGCGCTAATTATCCCGCCTCCGACCTCCATGGGTCCTCCCACAGTTACCTGGTAAGGTCACTGCCAAGGCTCTAAGCAACCAGGTAGGTAAAGCATTTAGTAATTAGCCAAGTCTGTCTCAGTGTGATCTTGAGCAAGTCACACCAACGGTTCAAACCCATTCACAGCCTGCCAGTCCCATGACTATAAATGCGGTTGCCACCCTTCCCTTCTGTACTCTAGCCTAGGGCACTCTGGGTATTGCCTATTGTCCCTGGAGGTGTCACTGTGGTTTACAAAACAGCCCCTTTTACATCATGGGCAGGTGGGGACAGGCCAGGTCACACGTTTCCGCCCCTCCACAAGTCACCTGGCCTGCATGGTGGCCCACAGCCCTGGGCTCAAGCTAAATGGCCACAGTGGCTCCTCTCAGTCATCGTTTGGCCAGCTGAGTGTCTTTCCAAGACAGCTCAGCACTAGCTGTGGACATCTGGGTGAAGGAGAGAGAACAGACTTTGGAATCAGACAGACCAGGGTTTATGTCTCAGCACTACCATACCCCCAGGAAGTCCCCTGACCTCTGTACCTAAATTTCCTTCTCTCCAAAATGGGAATGTGGCAGAATTTCCTTCCAAAGGCTGTTGTAAAGAAACATACCCTGGGACTTCGGCACACATATTCATCAGGGTCCTCCAGAGACACAGAACAGGAGCAAGACAGAGGTTTTAAGAATTGGCTCATGCGGCCGGGCGCGGTGGCTCAAGCCTGTAATCCCAGCACTTTGGGAGGCCGAGGCGGGTGGATCATGAGGTCAGGAGATCGAGACCATCCTGGCTAACATGGTGAAACCCCGTCTCTACTAAAAATACAAAAAAAAAAAAAACTAGCCGGGCGTGGTGGCGGGCGCCTGTAGTCCCAGCTACTCGGAGGCTGAGGCGGGAGAATGGCGTGAACCCGGGAGGCGGAGCTTGCAGTGAGCCGAGATCGTGCCACTGCACTCCAGCCTGGGCGACACAGCGAGACTCCGTCTAAAAAAAAAAAAGAATTGGCTCATGCGATCATGGAGGCTTACTAAGTCCAAAATCTGCACGGCAGCCCAGCAGGCTGGAGGCCCGGGGAAGAGCTGCAGCAATTCAGCGCGAGGGCAATCTTGCTGGCAGAATGCCTTCCTGCGTGGACAGCTCCTGCTTCACTCTATTAAGACCCTCAGCTGATGAGACCATGCCCACCCACAGGATGAAGGGTCATCTGCCTTGCTTTTTACTTTTAAAACTCCACTGATTTAAATGTTAATCTCATCCAAATACACCTTCACAGAAACACCCAGAATGTTTGACCGAATACCTGGGCACCATGCCCAGCCAAATTGACACATGAAATTAACCATCACAACACAGGATAGTGGTTCTTACAATGAAAATGGGTAAAGGGTAACTTTTTTTTTTTTTTTTTTTTTTTTTTTTTGAGGCAGAGTCTTGCTTTGTCACCCAGGCTGGAGTGCAGTGGTGTGATCTCAGCTCACCACAACCTCTGCTTCCCAGGTTCAAGTGATTCCCCTGCCTCAGCCTCCCCAAGTAGCTGGGATTACAGGTGCATACTGCCATGCCTGTTTTTTTTTTTTTTATTTTTAGTAGAGATAGGGTTTCACCATGTTGGCCAGGCTGGTCTCAAACTCCAGGCCTCAAGTGACCCGCCCATCTCAGCCTCCCATAGTGCTGGGATTACAGGCATCAGCCACCGCACCCAGCCTTATGGGTAATATTTTTGAATCATTATGTGTCTGGCACTATTCTAAGAATGTGTATGTATTAACTCATTCAATTCTCATGATGACCCATGGCAGGGGGAGGGGGCGCTTACCCTATCTTATGGATGAAGGGATAGAAGGTCAGAGAGGTTGCATAACTTTCTGGCAATCATCTGGCTGGGAGGCAGTGAGCCAGGATGTGAACCCAGCCCCACTGCCTCCAACAGACAATTTCAAACATCACCACCTTCTGTTCCTCCTGTCACACTGAGAGCACTGTGCCCGTGACCGGCTGACACACTGGCAATGCCACCAGATTTAAAAGATGTTGGCTGCCACCACCATCCCCTCCAGAAAGACCATCAACCTCTTTGATTAAGTAACAGGTATTTTATTGGGTGGCATCAGAGCAAATCCCATTGCCACCTCACAGTGTAGAACCAGTAGAATGGAGAACACTCCAGCCTGTGCCCCCCAGCCACCTGCCCTGGCCCCTCATGGGAAATGACACAGATCCTGGAAGGACACAGAACCCACAGCCAGCCCAGGTGGCACCGGCACCCACCCCCATCCATGAGCCGGTGGCACTTGGGGAACGGCCACACCAGCTCCAGGGGGGGTCCCATGCAGGCATCCTGGAGGAAGTCCCAACACTTTCACAGTGCCCTAAAAACCGTCCTTGAAAGTCATGCTTTATGGATCCCTGACCACTCAGAATCCAAGCAGGAGCATCTGTAGAAGGAATCGTGGTCACAGATTGGCTGTGTCAAAAAAAGAATGGGCCAGTGAGGGACTGGTCCACACAGAGCCACTCCCACGCAGAGGAGGAGGATTCTACAGGCAACGTCCTAAGCCCAGGCTGAGGAACCCAAGGCCAGGCCTCTGGGGGGTGGGAGAAGGGAGGGGCAATGTCTGCCTCGGCCTGTGTCACTATGGCATGGTGGTGGCTGAGCTCCTGCAGGGAAATCCCAGACCCTGAGACTGGCTCTAGGAGTGGAGGTCTCTAGAGGTAGGGCCTGAGGATCCGAGGGAAGGCTGACGTAGGACGAAGGCCCATCCAAGGTTTTCCAGCATCACGGCCCATCCCACGCCTTGGCAGGTGGCCTCCAGCGGCCCCCCAGCCCCGCCATGTGGCACAGACCAGGAATCACATGGGCCTTGGCCGAACACAGGCACCTGGAGAAAGGCATGCCGGCATCTAAGGTGTATGGCTGGGTACAGGGGCCTACTGGCCCAGGTGGGTCTGGGCAAAGATACAGTGAGGAAGGTAGACAGCCCAGACCAGAGAGGGTAAGGCCAGCTGGTGCCCCCTGTGCCCCACAGGTCAACCTGAGTTACACTTTACCCTGGACACCTGGAGGGGCAGGGATCAAGGCCAGGAGCCTCTGTGAGTGGTGAGGTTTGCCAAGGGGCCCAGCATGGTCTCCATTTCCCCAAAGAATCCCGAGAGCTGCTCCATCTCCTTCCCCCGGGTCCCTGAGCCACTGGGCCCAGTGGAGGGGAGAGGGAGAACCTGCCAGGCACCACCATCATACCTCCCACATGGCCAGTGGGATAAGGGGTAGTGGCCCTGTTTCTCCCTAGCACGGTCTCAAACCAGAGCCTGAGGCGTGGGAGAGGCCAGAATACGGTGGTAGGAAGGAGGTCAAGCCTGGATTCTAGAAAGGCAGCTGTGCATGAAGAAGGAGTGGAGGGGCTGGAGCGGGGTCTGTGCAGTGAGGTCGGCTGCCTGGACGGACAGACAGCAGGACGGTGGAGTCCGAGCAGGGCTCACTGCATGTACGCGTAGCTCCAGTCCCCCAGGGGCTTATGTGTCTCCTTGATGACCTGGGGCGACGTCCAGCGGAGGATGTAGTGTGGGCCCCCTGGCTTGTCATTGGTTCCTGCAGAAAAGACACTTCTGTTTTTCTCTGAAAAGACACAACAGCCTGGGCAGAAGGGGAAGGGAGGAGATGATGGAATCAATGGGCCAGCGGCGCGGGCAGATAGCAGCGGGCCTGCTGCCAAGCTTGGGGCATGCAGAAGAGCCAGAGGGATGGACAGGAGCCCCTGTCTCCAGTCTCCAGTCTGTGGGGAAGCCTCCGTTGTTCTCTCCACATCGCACCCAGCCTTGCATCCTTGCTGGGATGTTAGCATGTCTAAGAGGCAGGGTGCAGCATGGAGAGGGCACTGGACTGAGAGGCAGGGACCTGGCATGGTCGTGGGGTGCCATAAAAAGTACATGTCTAGCCTTCATCCCTGGTTCCTAGCCAGAGCTCCTAAAGCTCTTGGAATTTCCTGAGTGACGGGGGTTATTCATAACAAGCCCCTTCTAATCACACATGAGTTTATGCTAATGAGGGCTCTTGCAGGATGGCGCTGATTGGCAAAGGAACCAACCCTGTGATTAGAGGTTTGGAACCTTCCGCCCAGGGAGGGCAGAGGGGTTGGAGGTTGAGTCGACCCCGATGGCCAATGATTGACTCAATCGTGCCTGTGTAATGAAGCCTCCATAAAAACCTCAAAGGACAGGGCCAGGAGAGCTTCCAGATTGGTGAACACATCCACATGCCAAGGGGGTGGCACAGCCGGAACTCCAGAGTAACGGAGGTGCCCATGCTGGGGACACTTCCAGTCTTTGCCCTATGTGTCTGCGCGTCTGGCTGTTCATCTGTATCCTTTAAAATCCCCTCTGCAATACATGGGTAATAGTAAGTATGCTTCCTGTGGGTTCCGAATACATGGGTAATAGTAAGTAAGCTTCCCGTGGGTTCCGTGAGCCATTCTAAAAAAGTATCGACACTGAAGTGGGAACTTCTGATGTGTCACCAAGTCAGACAAGGTGTGGCTAACCTGGGGTCCCAGTACTTGCGATTGGCATCTGAAGTTGGGGAGTCAGTCTTATGGGACTGAGTTCTTAACCTGTGGGGTCTGCACTAACCCCAGGCAATTAGCATCAAGTTAAACTGTAGGATGCCCAGCCAGCATCCACCAAGAACTGGAGAACTGGTTGGTGTGGGAAACCCCAGCACGCCAGGGTTCAGCCCTGGCTCTGCCAGTCAGGAGCAGTCACCTTTGGCAAGCCAGTGCTCCTTCTGAGCCTCAGTTTCCCACTGTGAAGTAGAGCCGGTTGAACTTAAGGGACACTGGCTATGGTGCAGAAAACACGGTTGCTGGAGCCAAGGTTACAACCCCACCAGGGCCATGTGGTCTTGAGCCTCAGTTTCCTCCTCTGTAAAATGGGAAGAATAGACCCTTTGCTCACAAGTGCGCTGACAGGACCCTGAGCTAGCGCACTTGCTTGGCCCACAATCAGCGCTCAGTAAATGGTATCCTTCCTGTTACTCTGAAGCCCCTCGAGACACAGCACTGAGGGTCTCCCACCAGGAACTCAGCTCCCCTGTGGGAAGGGGGACCCACTCACCAGAGGCTCGGGCCCCGCCGAAGGGCTGCTGGCCCACCACCGAGCCAGTGGACTTGTCGTTGATGTAGAAGTTGCCAGCAGCATTCCTCAGCACCTTTGTGGCCTCCTGCACGACGTCCCTACAAAGCAGGGCAGTGGTGACAGAGCAACCAGCTCATCTCCCCTCCAGCCCCAGCTCCAGCCTCAACACCCCTGCTGCAGCCCACACTGGCTTTCCAGGCTCAGCACGAGGCCGAGTCAGGGATGAGGGATGCTGGCCAGCTGTTGGCTGTGGGCCTTCGGTCAGGTTACCCAGTCTCTGAACCCAGCTTCCTCCTCTGGGGAGGGGCTTGGCACGCCTCGTTGCAGGGCTACCATGAAGTTCAAGGGAGTGGCCTGTCCTGGTCCAATGTTCCTGTCCCTCAGGAGCAGGGGGTCCTCCAGCTCCCAGGCCCCCACCCTTCCTCCCTCTCCAAGCTCACCTCCACTCGCTCACAGAGGCAGACATGGGGGCAACCAGTGCCATGGAGGAAAGAAGAGGCGAAGCCTCAAGTTTAGCCTTATGGGACCCAGGTTCGAATCCTGCCTCTGCAGCCCCTGGCCTGCCCTGCTCTGCAGCATGGGACAATCGCCTCGCTCAGTGTAGCCCCACCAGATCCTGCAGAGCCGGTCAAAGGCACCAATTCCCGGCCCTGCCCCTAGAGGTTCAGATTCA
The DNA here is from genome assembly GCF_047675955.1 of Chlorocebus sabaeus. Lineage (NCBI taxonomy): Eukaryota > Metazoa > Chordata > Mammalia > Primates > Cercopithecidae > Chlorocebus > Chlorocebus sabaeus. The sequence goes on along the minus strand of NC_132923.1, from coordinate 118,167,078 downwards.
CTGGTCCCCAGTAGCACCCTGGCACTGGCACCACCAGTACTGGCAACAAAGAGCCTGATGCTGTGGGCCTATGTGGGGACCCCTGGCTGCCTGCCTGGGCTGAGGGGAGGGGACAGAGAGAAGGTAGTGGCGGCATTATTACTGGGAGCCATGTCCAGGAGGTGGGGATGGGGTGAGGGCCGACAGGGACAGGACACCCAGAGCACAGCACCAGGGCTGCAGCCTGGCCACTCACTTATCCTGGGAGAACACTGCCCCCGTGAGGCCATAACTGGTAGTGTTGTCAACCAACTGCAGCGTCTCCTTGTACTTGTCATCCGGGTAGACGTACACAGTCAGTACAGGCCCGAAGATCTCCTAGGAAAGAAGCCCCAGCGTCAGGCCCTCCACGGGGCCAGGGCCCTGAGCCCTCCCAGTGCCCCTGCTCTGAATCCCCTCTCCCCAGTCTCTGGGCCTCAGTCTACACTTCAGTGTCTGCAAGAAGGGTCAGGTGCCACCTCCTCCTGGGTTCCCTCCAGGACAGCAACGTGCCCAGCTCCCTGCCCTGTCCATCCCACTGCAAGCCGGCAAAAGATGCAAACATTTCCTGGCTCTCCCTGCCAAACCCACACCCGGAGAACAAAGGGTCCAGGTCCCAGAAGCTTCCAGCAGTAGCTGGCATGAAAGTTGCCCAGAGATACCATTCCCTCCAGAAGGGTTCATGGTTCCCTCTGCCACCAAGGGGCTGGGGGAAGATCTTCTCAGGCAGACTCCAGCCCTGCACTGCCAACTTGGGCAAGTGCCTTGACCTCAGTTTCTCATCTGTAAAATGGGAACAGTAACAACCACCTCATCTCAGCCAAGTGCACAGCCATGGCTGGTCCCACAGTAAGTCTATCAATGTCAGCCATTATAACTGCGGTGGCCGTGGCTGCTGTGGGCCGTGGAAGTGCTCAGACCCCGCCAGGGCCACGGACACAGCCCTGGATTTGGAGTCAGGCAGCCTGAGCTCAAAACCTGGTTCCCCCCTCTCCTGGTAGGAGGCATTCCCTTTTAGGGTCTCCCTTTAGGGCCTCATCTGTGAAACAGGAGAATGTCTCCAGGAGAACTGTGTGTGTGCTGTGCTCCGGTAGGACTGTCCTCCTCTGGACCCCAGGCTGCCCGCCCCAGTCACCTCCTTCATGATGGGCTCCTGAGGGTCCTTGCTTTCCACGATGCAGGGTTCCACAAAGTAGCCCACGGAGTCATCACACTTGCCCCCGGCCAGGATGGTGAGGCTGGGCGAGGAGCGCGCGTGCTCCAGCCACTTCTTGATACGGGCAAAGGACTGGGGTGGGCAGGGAGGGAGGTCAAAGAGGCTGGGAAGTCATCCCTGCGGTAGCCCCCACAGCACACTCACCCCGAAAAACCTGCACCTGAAGGGCCCAACTCCTGAAATAGGGGCAGTGGTGGGGGACACCAAGGGCAAAAGCCAGGGTCTGGCTGAGCCACAGCAGAGACAAGGACGGACACGCACTCTGTGTGTGTACACACGCATGTGTACGTGTGTTAGTACTACAGGGGCACTCCCATATAAACAGACACACATCAATCAATGCATATATAGGCATATGCATGGTCACATATCTCTTGAAGCATAAAAGGATCTGTATGCCTTCTACATGTACATGCGTGTGGCTGGACTTACTGACATACGCATGTGTGTGCTTATGTGCAAATGGATGTGCAAAAAGACCTACATGTGTAGCCACACAGAGCCCTATATGAACACATTCATGAGCACATGTGTACATGCACACATGCAAATGCTATTAGGAGCTCGCTGAGCCTGGTTCCAGGGTGGCCACGAGATGAGCTCTTCTTGGCTACGGCTGATTCTACCCTTTCTGAAACTGGAGGTGTATGTGCGGCTGCTGAGCTGCCTTGATCAAAGCAGTGGGGCTGGGTCATGCCCTGGGTCAGGGTCCCCCATATCTCTTCCTCCCTCTCCCACCCACTCCAGGGCTTGCCCCCCCCTCGCCCCAGGAATGCCCACTTCCCACCCCGTACCTTGGCATCAATCACTGCAGAGAAGAAGGTCCCAAAATCCTCTGCAGGCTGGAGGCATGGGAGGTGCCAGAAGAGATGAGCCGCTGCAGGCCGAGACAAAGGGAGCCCCCTCCCCACACACCCCAGCCCTGGCTGCAGAGGAGCCTCCCGGGGACCCAATCCCATCAGCCCCCCGCTGGGCCGCGGCAGGGGTGACAGTGCCACTCACGTCGCCCACTTTGATCCGACCGTGCTCCTCCAGCAGCCGCCCTTTGATCTGCGGCCACAGTGAGTGTGGCACGTAGAGACGCGAGCAGGCGGAACACTTCTGGCCGCCGTACTCGAAGGCTGAGCGCAGGGTCCCGCTCACCACACTGTCCACGTCGGCCGAGCAGTGCACAAAGTGGAAGTTCTTTCCGCCGCACTCTACAGGGGCCGGAGATGGGGAAATGACCAGGGGAGCCAGCTCCCCCAGCTGCCTAGGGACCCAAAGCACCACCTATGCCATCTATGGCCCGGGACCAACACGAGCACAGAGCAGACCAGAGCAGGAGCAGGCTCAGAGTGAGCGCTGGCCAACATCCCAGAGGGCCAGGCCTATTCTCCCACTCCACAGACGAGGAAACTGAGGCCCAGGGAGGGGTGAAGGGCATCAGAGGTGATCAGGTCCAACAGCCCCATTACACCAATGGGAAGACTGAAACTACCCAACACAACGGCAGACGACAGATGAGAACCCAAGGCCCCCGAAAGCCAGTCCATTCCCAGAAGTGGGCACAGCTTTTTGTGAGGTTCTCCTGAGCCCTTGTCCACGAGGGACAGGGGAGCCCACCCCATGTCGGCTGCCAGGGCTGGGCCCCTCCTCCTCACCCATGCTGGAAACCACTCCCCCATTTCCCCAGTGGGAGGGAGCTTCAGGCAGGTCACTTCACCCTCCTGGCCTCAGTTTCCTCCCCACGTGGGAAGCAGCAGCTAATAGCAGCTGGAAGCACTTAACAGCTGCCCAACTCTGGACGAAGTACTCTACGCTTGATCCGACCGAAGCCTCGCAACAACCTCCCATTACAATCCCCAATTTCAAGCCAAGAAAACTGAGGCACAGAGAGACGAAGTCACCTGCTCCAAGTTGGAAAGTGGTAGCCAATCGCCTCTCTCAGGGAGGCAGGGAAGGAGGCTCTGAGAGCAGAAAGCCACACAGCTGACCCTGAGGAACGTTCACCTTCCCTGACATCCCCATCTGAGCTCCCACTAGTCCAGGAACAGGGTCCAGACTCCCCGGTGGGCCCTACTTCACCCCAGAGAAACATGCTGAACCACCTGTCCCAGCTCTGCTGGTCACGTGCTAGCTGCAGCTCTTCCTCCCTCTATGTCTCAGCACATTCCCAAAATGTGCTCCACAAAACACTTGGTCCATGGGGTCTTTGCAGAAACGGGGTTCCATGGCCCAGTGAGTGTGGGAAACACTGCATGGCAGACCTTGCCCTTGAAGATGTGCCATGCATATTAGAGCAATCAAGGCTCTGAGAAGTTCTGCACGGGAGGAGCCCATTTTGCTTTAATACCACACATGCCAAATTTCCTTGACCATGAAACGGTTTCTTTGTGGGAAAATTTTAATATGCCAACAAGGTCCAGCCACGACTACTTCTCAGCCCGTATTCTCCTGCCAGCCTTCCTCCCTCCCTACTCAGGGGCCTTGCTTTGTTTCTTCAAATACAAGTTCATTCCCACTTCTGGTATCTGCATTTGCACTTGCCTCAGCTTAGAGCTGCACTGCCTGACACAGCAGCCACCAGCCACGAGTGGCTACTAAGATTTAACTTAATTAAAATGAAAGAAAACTAGATATGCAGTTCCTCAGTCACACAGGCCACCCTTCAAGGGCTCCATGGCCTCGTGTGGCTGGTGGCTGCATATTGGAGAGTGAAGGTCCTGGACGCATCCCTCATCACAAAAAGTTCCATTGGGCAGTGCTGGTGCCTGAAATGGTTCATCCACCTGACTCGAGGCTGGATCCCCTCTACCTCCCTCCTCTTTCATAATGGCCAGGGGAGGGGTCCTTGGGGCCACAGGGGAGGAGGAGGTGAGGCAGGCCTTACCTCCAGCCAGGCGTGGGAAGGTGCGGAACCGGTCCAGGTTCTGGGCTACCTGCTTCCACAGGTGTTTGAAGGTGCTGGAACCACAGGAGAAAGGGTGGGGATCAGGGAGCCAGGCCAGAGGAAGGGGGCAGAAAAGCCCAGGGAGGAACACTGTGGGGAGCAGCCCACAGTGGGAGGTGGGAGCAGGAGGTGGGAGCCAAGTCGGGGATGGCAGCTGGGAACAGGCTGCATTCCAAGACTACAGGGAAGGGGCAACAGGGGGCTAGGCAGCAAGATGGTGCAGAGGAGGTCCACGTTCTGCAGCCAGGAGGACACTCAGCACTGTGTGATCCTGGGTTCATTACTTAACCTCTCTGAGCCTCGAATTCTGCACCTCATCTGGGAAGCAGGGAGAACAATCCTGACCTGGCAGGGTTGTTTAGTGATGAGTGCAAGTGTAAGGTAAGTGCTTAAGACATGCTGGGCACACTGCAGGTACCTCGAAGGGGACAGATCCCGCTGTGGTCTGTGAAGGATCCCCGCCAAGCCCAGAGCCCAGGACTGAAAGGCCAAATCAAGCAGAGTCCTGGGAGAGGGAGCTCAGGCCCCACCCGAAGCTGCCACCCTGGAGGGCCTCGCCTCCTCCCCAGGCTCCAAGTGTGACCAACCTCAGCACCACAAAACAATAAAAATGCTAATCACCCGGGAGCCAGCGACACAGTAGCTAATACTAATTTATGGCCTTCCCACCTTTAAGCCCGCTGCTCATCAGAGCGTGGAGAATGGGGGCCAGGCCCGCTCCGCCCGCTGATAGGCGGGGAGCCCGGGGCCCATGGCTGGCGGAGCAAGTCTTTTGGAAAACGGCCCTTCTCAGCAGTTCTAACGCTGCCACCACCCACCCCCACCCCCGGCAAAGCTGCAGGGAAGGGGGTGGCAGAGCTTGGGGCCTGGAAGAGGAGGTAAGAAGGACCCCGAGCTGCAGACCCAGGTCTCTGGCTGCCTCCAGGCATGTCCACTCAGATAACACCTGAAGTGACCAACACAAGATTCATCTTCCCCCCGAGCCCGCTCGCCCTCCCAGGTGCCCATCTTGAACATTCTCGCTGATTACCCCCCTCATCCCCACACCCACACCCACCCCAACCCCAACCCCAACTCCAGGACAGGTGATGGCCCCTGTGCTTCCCTGCATCCTACTCACCTGAACCTGCCCCCTTCTCCACATCCCCCGTCTCTCCCCTGGTTCAAGCCCCCCCGCCCCCCGCCGGAGGTCGACAGCTCCTGGCTAGTCTCCTGCGTCAGGCCACAGAGAGATCATTGAGGATGAGGGTGCAAACACAGGGACCCAGAGGAGTCAGCAGGGAAAGGAAACAGGGTGGATCAGGTATGCAGAGAGCCACAGCGCACCCACTCCTCCAGCCAGTGGTGCCACCAGGAAATGCAAGATCAGAGCACCCAGATCCAGGGCACCAAGACAGGCCAAGATTTGGATTTATCTGTGAAATTGTCCCAATTATACAAACTCGGGCCATCACTGTTAGGAGTCAAAAAAAGTAGAGCCTCTTGCCAGAAACAATTTGGGGGCCATGATTTGCAATCTCTGCTGACACAGAACTCTGACTCAGCCACTCTCCCTGCTTGATACCTTCCATGGCTCCCATCACCTTCAGGATAAAGGCCAGACACCTTTGCAGACTCCTAAGTATCTTATGGTCACTGGACTAACCACCCCCGGCTGCCACCTCCAACCTGAGAGTTGGGACCTTGTCCCTGGTGTGTGCTCATCACTGGGCCTTAGTGTGAGCTCCAAATTACCTGCTCAGCCAGTGAGTGCATGCACGGTCGAGATCAGGTAGTGGCTTGCCTTCCCTACCTCAACTCGAACCATGCCCCGCCCTCACTCTCTTGCCCTGTCGCCCCCAAACTCCACACTCCAGCCACACAGGATCCGGCCATGCCCCAGAACACACGTTTTCGCCTTGACGACATCGTATGTGCTGTTCCCTCTCCCACCATATATATTCTTCTCCTGCCTCTTCCCCTCTGCCTGGCCAACTCCTCTGCTTAGATGCCACCTCCTCAAGAAGCCTTCCTGACTCCTCCAATTCATTCTGTGCTCCCCTGTGTCCTCCCCAGTAGCAGAGGTAGCACTGAACTCAATATCACCCACAGCCGTAGGGTGCACTTCCAGCCTGCGAAGCTCTTTCCTGTTCATTAACACGTTTAATCCTTGCAATGACTCTGCAAATTAAGGATAATCACTCCGTGTACAGATGAAGAAACGGAAGCGCACAGAGGTGAAGTGGCTCACTCACAGCCACACAGCAAGTAAAGGAGTAGGGTCAGTGTATGACCCTGGGTTCCCAGACAGCAAGTGACCAGGGTTGCCTGTGAACGCCCCCTAGCCACCCCAGCCTACACCATCCCCAGGGACTTACGACACACTGCCTGTGAAGTTGATGCCACAGAGGTGCTCTGAGCTGGTGACAGTGTCCCCAAATAGAGGCCCATCCGCTGGCACAAACTGGATGATGTTGGGGGGCAGGCCGGCCTCCCGGAGGACGCGGTAGACGGCATAGCTGGCCAGCATGGCGGTGTCACTGGGCTTCCACAGGACCACGTTGCCCTGCACGGGAGGTGTTCTGGTGATGCATGAGGATGGTGCCACCAGCCCCCAACCCCCACCCCCACCCTACAGCATGGTCGTCCCTCACCTGGAACCACCAGACCCTGTGCCAACCAGGACATCCCATACCGGACCCCACTCCTCCAAGGCGTCTGGCCCCGTCTCCAAAAGTCCCTGCCAAGGAGGCCATGGCACGGCCCGATCTACCCCATGCTCTGGCCAAGGCTCCCTTTCCCCAGCAGCCTGCACCAACCAGTCCTGCCATCACCTGGGCAGGTCTGTTCTTTGTGCTAGTCACTGAGTGCTCACTGGGCGCGGCAGGGCAAGTGTACACGGGCTCTCTCAGCACACATCCTGGGCCAGGCATGTGCAGCAGCCAGGCACGTGGATGCCTGGCCATGCACCGTGTTTGTCTTGCACAGATGCATGAGGATGTCCCCAGTACACACCCTGGCATCAGCATCCAGCGCCCCTGTCTGGGGCTCGGGGTTCCCGATGACTATGTGGACCTCTCCCGCCCAGGCTGTCTGGGAGCTGGGCTGAGTCTCCTCCATAGGCCAGGGACTTCATCCAGTAACAGCCACCCTCATTCCGATAATGGCAGAGGAGTGACTTGAATACCATCAACCCCGAGAGAGACTCTACATCCAAATCCTTCTCTGCTCCATCATTTATTTACTAGTCACTCAGTCTTGCCAAGTAAGTCACGGCTGCGTGTCTCAGTTTTGTCATCTGGCAAAGAGGCAGAGTCACAACTCCCTCTCGGAGCTGCTGAGAGGATGAAATGAGATCATCTCCATGCCGTGCTTGACAGCAGCAGGCACGTGGTGAGCACCGAAGGTCAGCGGTAATTGTCATCAACAGAGCCGCCAGCACTCAGCCAGCTCCGGGCCAGCCCTGCCTGCTGCTGGATGTGTCTCATTTGAGTCTCACAACCCAGTCACGGAGGCTTTCCTATTATTTCCACTTTGCAGATGAGGAAATTGTGCCTCAGAGAAATTGGGGGACTGCCAGGGTCTCCCAGGTAGAGAGGGACGATGCTGGGATTCAAACTGGGTCTCTGGTCCCAAAGGCTACCCACAGCCCCAAGCGGCCTCCACCTTCTGTGCCTCTCCCCGTGACTAGGCTGAGACTCAAGGGGCTCAGGGTGGTCTCTGTCTGTCTGTTGGGACCAGGAGGACAACCAGCTGCCGCTGTCCCAGCTCTGCCCACATCTCACCATCAGGGCTGGTGCCCCTGCCAGGTTGCCGCCTATTGCAGTGAAGTTAAAGGGCGAGATGGCCGCCACGAAGCCCTGGGGAAGGAGGCAGCAGTGAGCCCAAGCCCACGGCGTTGGGCTGCCCCGCGTGTCCGCCCACTGCCTCCTGCAGGTACCTCCAGACCCCGGTACACCGTGCTGTTGGTGCTCGGGGGGACGCTGATGGGCTGCTGCCCCTCCAGTTCCACCGCATACTTGGCATTGAACCGGAAGAAGTCAATGAGTTCCGCTGCAGCGTCAATCTCCGCTTGGATCACGGTCTTACCCTGCAAGGCAGAGGGCCAGGGGTCAGGAACAGCTAACAGCCTCCTGTCCATCCTCTTCTCACATCTGACCCTGTGCCCAACGCGAGCACTGAGCCAGGCCCCAGCAGGGACCAGGAAACATTTGGAGGGCTGACCAGGTCCCATCCCGGAGGCTGACAGGGAAAGGATTCTCAAGCCCTTGAGCCAGCACCTCCTGCAGCCGGCCCTCTGGGCTGGACGGGGATCAGCAGAATTGACTGATCCTCTGCAGCAGGCCAGGTACTTCCCATGCACTGTCTTCGTTTCATAGCAACTCTGAATGGTGGAGGATGGCAAAGGATCTATGGTCAAGCCTCAGACCAAATTCAGGATCAGAGCCTTCCAGACAGAAGGGCAGACTAGCATGAGCCGGAGACTGGCCACTGGAAAACCAGGACAGAGACTCAGTGTGTGGGAGGCGGATGGTTCCTTCTCCAGGAATGATGTTCGGCCTTGCTGGTTAGTTTGGGCCAAAAACCAAGAGGAGAGTGACTGTGATTCCCTTAAACCGTCCATTGTTACTAACAGCAAATGTGAGCTGCAGGGAAAAAAATCGTGTACAGCCAAGAACAGGGCTTTTCCAGATTGACGTGGCCCCCTCTTGGCACCCAAGGTCACTGGCAGGTGCATGACCTATTAGAGACACACAGCCCAGGAAGCTGAGCTAAGATGTGTACCTGGCTTCCTAGAAGTTCCTGAGTCTTAGGCCAAATACAGAGAGAGCCTAAACTGATCCTAGACTGCAATGTGCGGCTTCCCAGCAATGTGCGGCTCACCGGGAACACGCAGAGCCGGACACCCACCCCAGAGGGCTGCTGAGCCAATCTAAGAAGGCATTCAGCAGGATGAGGGGCTGCCATACCAGCTCTGTGCAGCAGAGGGGGTGCTCACCATGAGGCCCAGGGAGCAGGCGGTGGCAAATGCCTGATCCAGAAAGCAGCCTGGGTTCCGGCTCCTGCAATTTACCCTTCAGGAACCCAGGTTAGTTGGCAGCATAGGGCTCAGGTCCTGGAGGTGGTGAAATAACCCTTTCTCCCTCGGCTCCTGTCCCCCGCACACTCTGCCTGCTAGAGACACTCCTCACTCAACTTGCATTTAGCAGGGTGAGAAGCTGTCGTGCCAGCTCTGTGCAGAGAAAACCATTGATCAGGGGCTTGCTATGCCTCCTGAAAGGTATCATGCAAAGACAAGAAAAAGACTGAGAATGTCAAGACATGTTTACTATGTCCAAAAAGCTTGTAAAGGGGCAGTACCTAGGAACTCAATCTACTCCAGTGCAATCTGAGCTGTAACTGATGCAGGAACAACATGCTCTGGGGAAACAGGCAGGAATAGTCCTTTCGGCTGGAGAAGACTCAAGAAGCCTCACGGAGGGGGTGACATCCAGGCTGGACCAGGAGGTAAGAGTTCACTGAGCACGGAACAGACAGCAAGCATTCCAGGCAGGAGGACACAGTGGGCAGAGGCAGAGAGGATGTCTGCCGTGACCAGGGAGTCCTGCTAAGTCCCAGATGGCTACACCATGGGTGGGACCGCTTGGCAGGGAAGGGCAGGATAGCGGGCGAGCTGGACAGAGGTGGGCAGAAGGGCCCTGGATATGGGGCTCAGGTCTTGGGACTTGCCTCTCAGCGGTGGAGAGGTCTGGGTGGGTCGTAAGCCAGGAGTGACATCCTGGAGGTGTTGGAAAGACCACTGTGAGGGCGGCGAGGGGCTGCCAAGCTGGGAGGCAGGGAGACAGTGCAGGCCACCACCAGTCCAGGCAAAGCATGACGAAGCCTAGGAGCGAGGGCAGAGGGATGGAGGACAGGGGACATTTCCGAGGCAGGACACACGGGCTCTGCACAATAATTTGTGATCATCCATCCCAGCTCCTAGGCCTTGTCCCTTGAGGACATCTCTGGGTCCCCACAAGGGCTTGAGACCCAGAAGCGCTTCAGCTGATGTCTGCTGCCATGGGTGGGGCACGGCTGACTCCCAGCCCACCCCGCTCCACCCACCCGGACCCACCAGCACCTCACCTGTCCCACCATGGTCTTGGCGAGGATCTCAGCCCTGTGCGGCCCACTCAGCATGTCTGCCGCCTTCAGGAAGATCTGGGCCCGGTCTGCAATGGGCTTCAGGTCCCACTCTTTCCGGGCAGCCAGGGCAGCCTCGATGGCTTTGTTGAGCAGGCTCTAAAGGGAGAGGGAGAGGTTGGGAACTGCCGCCTGCAGCGGGAAGGGCCCTGGGGAGTGAGCGAGGGAGGAGAGAGCTGGAAGGCCACTCTCTTCCATGCAGGGACAATGCCTGTCTGCCTGGTCCCTCAGCCCCCTGCCATCACAACTGCCAACAGCGTCCCGTCAGAGCCTGTAGCGGTTGCCAGTCTGAAGCCTGAAGGGCCCGGCCAGGTTGGTCAGCTCTCTAAGGCCTTGGCGCTGAGTCCCACAGCTGTTAAACTGGCTCCACTTTCTCTCTGGTCTAATCAAAACCTCACCTTATTCTTGGGACCTGGTGGCCCTGAACCCACCATCCAGAAACTTGAGGTCAACTGGAGCCTGAGACATGGCTCTGCTGCTGGCCTCCAGACCCCAACTGCCCTCATCGCCACACAATGCCAGCTCCCGGACCCCCAGTCACCCCAGCCCCTCCTGCTGGCCCTTTCCAGTGCCAATTCTCGGCCTGGCTTTCCATCGATGGTGTCTCCAATTGCCCTGACTCAGCCTTCCAGAATCCACCTCCTCCCCAGTCCAAGATCTGCCCCACCACGGGCATGTCAGGGAACGTCTCGGCTCTGGCTGAGGCAGCTTGCATTTGGCTCAAGTTAACCTTTGCATGCCTGGCCCAGTCAAAGACATCACGCAGGGACTCCCTCAGTGCCAGCCACCCCCTGCCCACCTATCTACCATGGCCAAAGAAGGACACAGCAACTGATGCCCACCCCCATATCAGCAGTTGGCAGGGCAGGGCAGAGGCAGCAACCCTAACCTCCCGGTCACCAGCAGCAAGGGCTCACTCACCTTGTCTGCATAACAGAACTTGGCCACCTTGTGTCCATGGTTAAAAGGCTGAAAGGAGAGAGAAGTGAGGTCCCTGTCCAGGAGGGAGGTGCCAGGTAAGGATGGAGAGGGCCGGGCTCAGAGCTGGTTTTCCAGGAAAGTCCTGGACACGCCTGCTGTCCCTGGCCTGCTCCCATGAAGCCCTCCCCAGTGCCCAGGCCACAGGTTGCTCCCTATTAAGGGTGCTGGTGTACCCACTATACGATGAGTAAGACATGGCTCCTTCTCCGAAAGGCTCACCGTCCAGGAGAAAGGCATACACCACAGGGTCTTTCCAGGAAAGCACGGACCTTTGTGGTCAGGGAGACATCGGTTCGAATCCTGGCTCTGCCACCTACTAGCTGTGAGGCCCCAGGTAAGCTCGCTTCCTCCCCTAAGTCTCCTCATCTAGGAAATGCGGGCTGCCCTCCCTGTCTCTTAGCATGGACAGGAGAACCAAAGGGGATCATGGATGAAAATTCTTTGGTCCAGCATGAGGCTATGACCACGGGCAACATGACCAGGTGAGGTCAAAAAGAACGCACCGGTGTTGTGAAATGCTTGGGACTTCTGCCCTGCCCCGAAGCCATTATGGACAGAGCAATTGCTTCCTAAGCCCCAGATTTACTAATCTAAATAGGAAGATCCTCAACAAACATTTATAAACAGAACCTGGTGTTGGTTCAAACCGCACCATTTTGTAAGCTCCCCACTATTTTTCAGACCTTGGTCCAAGTAAAACATTTCATGGGAGCTCAGGTCATGAGAAACATCCGGCTCAGCCACCTGTGACCGCAAGGCGGACAAAGGCCCACCTAAAGAAACTTCCCTATCAGCCGGGCGCGGTGGCTCACGCCTGCAATCCCAGCATTTTGGGAGGCCGAGGCGGGCGGATCACAAGGTCAGGAGATTGAGACCATCCTGGCTAACACGGTGAAACCCCGTCTCTACTAAAAATACAAAAAATTAGCCGGGCGAGGTGGCGAGCGCCTGTAGTCCCAGCTACTTGGGAGGCTGAGGCAGGAGAACGGCATGAACCCGGGAGGCAGAGCTTACAGTGAGCCAAGATCTCGCCACTGCACTCCAGCCTGGGCGACAGAGCAAGACTGTCTCAAAAAAAAAGGAAGAAAAAAGAAACATCCCTATCATATCTTGCTGGGTAAAGGTATAAGGAACACCACGATGACATCCCACTGGAGGGGGCCAAACCGCCTGATCATAACAACATCTTATCAATATCCTGCCAGGCAGTAAGCCATACTGCCCAGACCCGTCCACGCATACCGATGAGTACCCCAGCCTGGAAGCAGCAGTGGGCCCTGGCATTAAGCTGGTCCCCCACTTCCTCAGGTTTCTGCAATATACGGTGTTGCTGCCTCAGCCGCCCTCTCTGTGTGTGTGTGTCTTTCTTTAACCCTCATCTTCCCTTCAAAACCTAATGCCTGGCAGTGGTGAATGCCAGCACGACCAACGGAGCAGGGAGAAATTTGACTTCTTTCCTTCCCAGGGCTGGCAAGAGAGTTTATATCACAACAGCTAACACTTTTGCTACCTATCCATCTTCTGGTGAGTTATTGGAGCTTTCCTGTCTAAAACAGTAGCCACGAGCCACATTTCACATGCTGGACAACCACACGTGGCTCGTGGCCGCTGGAACAGACAATGCAGATCTGGCACATTTCTGCCATCACTGGAGGAAATTCTATTAGCCAGTGCTGGTCTAGGCTTGAGTAGAAAGTGACCATTCTCCTTCACGTTAAACCTTGGCACAGTCACTGTGTATTCTGACCCTACCTGAGATTGGCCTGTGATGCTTAGGGGCTGAGAAGGTGGCTGCAACCTGGGCCCCAGTGGACTGCAGAGCCCCGTCAGCGCTATGTCCCAGCAAACATAGATCCTGCCCTCACACGCCCCAGTACCCCAAATGTCTGGTGCCACAGTGATCAGCACATGGCCAGAACCTCCAGCCAGGTCGGCGAGGCAATGTGGGAAATGAAAATTAGCAGTATCTACCCAGGGCCTTATCAGAATGCCGGAGCCTCACTGCCTGGAAAAATCCCAGCTGCCATGCGGCCTCGGACGCCCGGGGAGCTGCAGGTAAGGGCAGGCTCTAGGCAGTTACAGAGACAACCAGGGAGCTGGGCGGTGGGTGCTGCTGTCAGTTGGCACCTGCACACACACCCAGTGCAGACAGAGTGACCTGGCCAATGCCTGCAGACCCCAGGCCACGCTTAGACAGCTCCAGGCAGTCCTGACCCAGCGACAAGAGCTCCAGGACACCTCTGTGGTCAACTCCTGTCCCAGGCTGTCCTGGGAACCTTCAGACTGGGGGACCTGGGTCCTCCCGCTCAGTCACCCCTCCCCCTGCACACATCTGCCCAGGGTTTCAGCCAGACAGAGCTAGAATGTGCTTGCCCTGTTTGCAAAAGGCCTGACCTTTTACTCTCCTCCAAATCACAGACCTATGAGTTTCCTGGCCCATGTAAAGTGCCTGCCAGTTTCTGGAAGGATAAACTCCAAGCATGGGAGCTTCTTAGGCCAATGCCATCTGAGGAGCTCATGGCCTGGGGCCCAGCTTTTTGCCATTAGCTCCCAAATCCCTTTGGCAAGAAATCTGTGAGGAATAACAGAAGATGCTGTGTGGACCCCTCATGGCCTTTCTTGCCCAGACACAGGGTGCCGCTAGCAGCTGGATGCAGTGTGGGTGCCGTCCTTTGCTTTGGGAAGTTTTACTGGTCCACAGAATTCAAAATCTGGGGTTGGGAGGGGCACTATAAAGGCCTTGAAGTCAGAGCCCACACATTATAAGCTTACGAGCTGTCAGAGAAAGAGGTCACATATTCAGGGGAGGGGCTGAGCGCTGCCCACCCGCTGGACATACCGACACCTGGTACTGCACGTCCGATGTCCACACCTCCTCATCCCCCACCACGCATGGGATGGCTTCCGTCCGGCCCTTCAGGTCCTTCAAGGCCTGGGGAGAGGGACGAGAGCGGGTATGGTCACTGCCTTCCTCGCTTCCTCCCATCTAAAACCCCAAGGCAGAGTCCACAGACAGAGATGCCCAGGCTGACACAGAAATGAGATGGGGGCCAGGATGGGTCGGCGGCCATCAGAGAACATGTGCTCCCCTCAGGGGCAGCCGAACTCTGCTCCAGCCATTGTCACCCTGCAGGAAGGTGAGGTCTACCCATGACACAGAGATAAAAAAACTGCACCTGAAACTTATGTGAAATCTCATGATCTTTAAAATGCTGGCAATTAACTGGAAAACATGTTTAAGTATAAAACAACTGGGCTTATGACATCTGACCTGGCCTGAGAAGCCCCAAAGTAGCTCTAGGCTGCCACCCTGGTCCTCACAGCTGTTCCCACACTCCAGACCCACAGCCCTCCCAGGCTTCCTCCCAAGGCGGGGAGCAAGGGTAGAAGTGGGTGATGGCTGCAGGCACGGAGCACTAGCTCAGGGCTGCTGGACGTGGCCTCTGCTCCATGCCCTGCACCTCTCGGGTGCCCCCCCCCCACCCTCCCGTTACCTTTTGCAGGGCCTCTCGCTCAGGGCTGCCTTGCGTGAAGGCTAAGACGGGCTCGTTGGCCACCTTCAGGGAGGAGGTGTGCTTCCACCGCAGCCTGGGACACAAGGGCAGGGGACAGAGGCAGAGAGGTCAGTAGTGGCCCCATCACCAGACCCCGACCCCTCTACCTCCAACAGGGGGTCCTAGGTGGGTACCCAGGGCCTGAAATCCAATGCAACTAGAAAGTAGGGGCTCAAAAACCCACCTTGGGCTGGGCACGGTGGCTCAGCACTTTGGGAGACCGAGGTGGGCAAATCACTTGAGGTCAGGAGTTCAAGACCAGCCTGGCCAACATGGTGAAATTCTGTCTCTACTAAAAATACTTAAAACATTAGCAAGGTGTGGTGGCGTGTGTGCCTGTAGTCCCAACTACTCGGGAGGCTGAGGCAGGAGAATCGCTTGAACCCAGGAGGCAGAGGTTGCAGTGAGCCAAGATCATGCCACTGCACTCCAGCCTGGGTGAGAGAGCGAAAAACTCCGTCTCAAAACAAAAACCCACCTTGGGGGTCCACAACCCAAGGTTCAAGTCCCAGTCCCATGGTTGTGTGTCCTTGAGCCTGTGACTTGCCTCCTCTGAGCATGGTTCTACATCTATCAAGTAAAAATAATCGCACTGAACTCATGTGGTTGTTTGAAGTTTAAACACATAGATGCAAAACCATGTTTAAAGTATTTTGCACATGCAAAGTGTTATTCTCCCTTTCTTCTCCCACAAGGCAGGCTTTATCCTGAAAAGACCCAAATTCCTTCTCTTTCTAAGCTGAAAGGGCAGCACATTCCAGAACACAGTCTCCTCAGAATGTGAACCAGCTGAGATCCTCTTGGCACAAAGGGCTGAGAGCTCCGGGTGGGCAGGAATGTCCAAGATGTGGACCATGAACTTGGAGGGCTGCCCCGAGCTCAGCTCACGACCCAGGAGGGCTGGCCCTGGGGGTGAGGTGTCTGATTCCAGGGCACTGAGCCTCAAGAACTCCTTGCTCAAATCCACTGACCTCTTTCCACCACCCCCGACCACATCTGAGGGTCACAAGGTGGGAGGTCAGGTGGCTCAAAGCTAGGACGCTGGGGTCAGTCATTCCAGAGCTGGAGCCTCAGCTCTGCCACCTCCCAGCTGTGGGACTTCCCCTTCAGGCCTGTTTCCCCCTCTGTAAATGAGAAGAATCATGATGACAAAGTCAGCTAACGCCCAAAGGGCACTTGAAATTGACAAACTTCCCATCTACCGTGGCATCGGATGGGCCCCACCAGCCACCTCTCTACAGAAATAAGGTCATTTCGGTCCTAAAAGGAAAATGACTAGTTCAAGATCAAGAGTAGGAAAAACCTGCACTTGAGTCCAGAAGGCCCAGACATCATCTCTCTCGGGTGTCAATGACCCCAGACAACCCAGAACAGCTGGAGGTGCACAGGTGGGGCTCACTGGTCGGCACAATGAGGGACACAGCATGAGGCACCACAGGGCATCTCAGTAAGCTGCTGTTAGGAAACCCATGGGGTTTGGTAGGGTGACTTGAGGAGGGTTTCAGGAAGCCAGGGTGAGCTCTGGATTAGCTGCTGTCAGAAAGTGGGGGTGAGGCTGACTGGGAAAAAAGGAACATTTACCAAGATATTTGGTGCTTTGTGGGTGGCACAGAGATCTTGTTTTTGTCTGTGCTTAGACAAAAATCATGAAGAAGAGGCCGGGCACGGTGGCTCACACCTGTAATCAAAGCAGTTTGGGAGGCCAAGGTGAGCGGATCACTTGAGGTCAGGAGTTTGAGACCAGCCTGGCCAATATGGTAAAACCCCGTCTCTACGAAAACTACAAAAATTAGCTGGGCATAGTGGCCTGCTCCTGTACTCCCAGCTACTTGGGAGGCTGAGGCAGGAGAATCGCTTGAACCTGGGAGGCAGAGGTTGCAGTGAGCTGAGATCATGCCACCGCACTCCAGCCTGGATGACAGAGCGAGATTCCGTCTCAAGGAAAAAAAAAAAAAAAAAAAAAATCAGGAAGAGGGCTTATTGTGTCTCATCTGATTATAGTCTCAGAGGGACATGGCCTGAGGCTAGTGTTCTGAGATTGTTTATGCCCTATAGGAGACAGAATGGCCTGGCTATGAGTGTCAGGGGCCAGGAGTCTGGGGCTCAACAACCCAGCTGGGAAGGTCTGAAGGAAGGACACAAAACCAAGGGAGCATGGCCAGACCCTATGTTCATTCCGCAAGGTTGACTGATGACCTGCCGGGTCTCTGGTGTCATCTCAGACCCTGGAGATAAAGCAGTGACAGAGACAGCAAGGCCTCTGGCTGCACACAGGTGACCTTCAGTGTGAGGCCTGGTCAGGAAATAAGCAAGGTAACTGTCAGGCCTCTGAGCCCAAATCAAGCCATCGCATCCCCTGTGACTTGAAGGTATACGCCCAGATGGCCCGAAGTAACTGAAGAATCACAGAAGAAGTGCAAATGCCCTGCCCCACCTTAACCGATGACATTCCACCACAAAAGAAGTGAAAATGGCCGGTCCTTGTCTTAAGTGATGACGTTACCTTGTGAAAGTCCTTTTCCTGGCTCATCCTGACTCCAAAATCTCCCCCACTGAGCACCTTGTGACCCCCACTCCTGCCCATCAGAGAACAACCCCCCTTTGACTGTAATTTTCCATTACCTACCCAAATCCTATAAAACGGCGCCACCCTTATCTCCCTTCGCTGACTCTCTTTTCGGACTCAGCCCGCCTGCACCCAGGTGAAATAAACAGCCATGTTGCTCACGCAAAGCCTGTTTGGTGGTCTCTTCACACGGACGCGCATGACAGTAACCACAGATGGTGAGCATGGCAATGAGTAAACAACGGGGAGAATAGGGCTGCTTCAGCCACGGTGGTCAGGGAAGGCCTCTCTGAGGAGGTGACCCTGAGAGAGACTTAAAGGAGGCTTGAGAGGAGCTGAGAAGAGCATCCCAGGTAGAAGGAGGCAGAGGGAGGGGCTGAGGGGCCTGCATGGTTGAGGCAGAGGGAGAGGCAGGGGCAGGGGCCAAGATCCTGGCAGGTAAAGTGAGTACATGGGACCTTCTCTCCCTCCTCATCCACATCCACCCTGGGCCAGCAGCTCTGCACGCCCCACCCTCACTTTGCCTCCAGCAAAGTGAGCACAGAAGACCTTCTCTCCACTCCCCTCCCCTCCCCATCAACCTCCACCCTGAGCCGTAGCTGTGTACCCCCCCACCCCCACTCTGCCTCCCACTAGCTGTGTGACCTTGGGCAAGTCACTTGTCTTGAAGCCAGTTTCCTTCTGTAAAACACTGACACCCCCTCATGGGGTTACTATGGAGATCTGATAACGATAAATACATTAAATCTGCATTGCCCTCTCCCACCTACTGTCATGGGAAGAATGGAGAGGCAGCCGTGAGTCTCCACAGTCCCTCAGGAAGGGGCAAGGGGGTGTCAATCCCCTGGGACCATCTGGAAGCTTCTGACAGGCACCTCAGCTAAGCTCCTGACCATGTATTCCAGCAGCGCTCCAGGCCTCAACAGCACCACACCCACCAAAGGTGGTGAGCCAGATATCACCATCAACTCTTTCAGCCGAGAAGTGGAACTCTGTCCCAGTCTCCCTTTGGAGCCCAGGTCCTGGTGGACGGGAAAAGCACAGGACCCAGAAGCAGACAAATCTGGAAGCAAAGCTCACACCTGCTCCATGACCTCAGTGCATTCTTAGAAAGTCTGCGAGCCTCAGTTTCCTCACCTGGAAAATGGGGACAATACTACTGAAAAGAGAAAAATAGCTCAGAGCAGTGTGAGCTATGTGAAGTATGCAAAATGTTATGAGGCCCGGGGAGACACAAACACAGACCTGAGTCATGCCCTTTGCATCCACGCCCGGTGGCAATTATTTCAAGGCATTTTGTTTCTGACTAGCTGCCTCATCCATTAATTTTATGATCCTGGAAAGCGTCACACAAAGAACAACGCACAGCCAATCAGTAGCTTTTTTTTTTTTTTTTGATTCGGAGTCTCATTCTGCAGCCCAGGATGGAGTGCAATGGTGCCATCTCAGCTCACTGCAACCTCCGCCTCCCGGGTTCAAGCAATTCTCCTCCCCCAGCCTCCCGAGTAGCTGGGATTACAGGTGCCCACCACCACACCCAGCTCATTTTTGGTATTTTTAGTAGAGATTGAGTTTCACCAGGTTAGCCAGGCTGGTCTCGAACTCCTGACCTCAAGTGATCCACCCGCTTTGGCCTCCCAAAGTGCTGGGATTACAGGCGTGAACTTGGCCAGTAGCTTATATTGTTTTAATACAAATTTTTGGTAAATGACTTAGAAACTGCCTCTTTCCCCTGCACCTTAAAAAGCCCACTTGTTACTACAGTTAATCGGAGTGTATATTCAGGGTAACGTGAATCTATGCTCCCCGGTGGCCATCCTCAACTTCAGAGCCTGAATAAACTCTACTTAATCCTACTTTCTGAATCTCACTATTTAAGGTTGACGCAATGCACCTTGCAGGGTCATCAGGAGGATTAAAAGTGTTGGCCTTTCCTTACCCCTCCTGCTCTTGCTTTCCAAAGAAAACTGTAAAGGTCTCAGAATGCTATGTCACATGGGCTCCCAGATGCCCCCAAAAATCACAGCCTCAGGGGCTGGCCCAGGTACTGAGCAACTACTGGAGGAATCCACAGCACCATATTCCATCCCCAGGTTAAAACGTAGTAGGCAGGCTGCAGTGGTTCATGCCTGTAATCCCAGCACTTTGGGAGGCCGAGGTGGGCAGATCGCTTGAGGTCAGGAGCTCGAGACCAGTCTAGCCAACGTGGTGAAACCCCATCTGTACTAAAACCACACACACAAAAAAAAAATTAGCCAGATGTGGTGGCGCACACCTATACACCCAGCTACTCAGGAGGCTGAGGCAGGAGAATCACTTGAATCTGGGAGGTAGAGGTAGCAGTGAGCCCGATCATGCCACTGCACTCCAGCCTGGGCAACAGAGCAAGACTCCGTCTCAAAATGAATGAATGAATGAATGAATGAATGAACGTAGTAGCAGCCAGTTCTCCTTTCTCCATTCCCTCTCAGGAAACGTCAGAGATAGAGATCCTGTAGGCCTCTCTCCCCCTTCCACAGGGCAGAGACCCAGATGCCCACTGTGACCTCAGGATCACATGCCCCCATGGCTTTCTCTGTGCCTGGAAGTCTCCAAGCACCGGCCCAGCTGTCCATCCATCAGTCTGAGTGTGGCCTGGAGAACAGACACTAGTTCAAAGTTCAGCCTGAGTCAACTGCAGCTAAAAATAACCTAGGGACTCCCATCAATGTTTTCTTTTTTATTTTTATGTTTTCATTCATGAACCATTTTGGACTAACAGGAGTACTCATTCACTGGCTGCTAGGGTGAAGGCAGAGATGAATCAGTCACAGGACTTGGGGCCTCTATGAGGATCCATGAGGACCTTCTTGGCATTCCTCATCCATTCATGCATTTATGCAGTCAGTACACATTTATTCCACATGGCAAGGATGCAGAGATAAATCGGATCAGGTCAATAACAGCTCCCTCAATAATTCAGCATGCGTTTTCCAAGTACCCAGGAAGTGCCTGGCTCTGGGGGGCGGATATGGATCCAACTCAACCTTTCTCAGAGCAGCCCTCAATCTTCCCACTTAGGGAAAGTGGCACAAGACAGAGTCTGAATCTGACTCAGGTTTCCCTGAAAATCTGCAGTGCCCTTTCTGCTCGTGCCCTAGGCCTGAGACCTCGAGTTCGTCCCCCTCGAGGGGGACCAACTTGTAGACTTGTTGGTCTACAAGTGGGATCTGATCTGCGAAGGCCATGCACCATTTCACCTCCTGCACCGGAAGATGTCAGGGCTACAAGTGCTGGCATCTGATCCACGAAGGCCATGCACCATTTCACCTCCTGCGGCGGGAGACGTCAGGGCTGCAAGCACTGGGATCCAGTCCATGAAGGCCATGCACCATTTCACCTCCTGCGGCGGGAGATGTCAGGGTTACAAGTACTGAGATATGATCTACAAAGGCCATGCACCGTTTCACCTCCTGCACCAGATGTCAGGGTTGCAAGGAGCTGTAGGCCAGCCAATGCAGCTTCAGAAATCGACAGAGGGAAAAACTGGAAAGACACAGAGGGCCCGGCCTCCACCTTGTCCAAGACACCTGGTCCGAGGCACTATTCACTTTCACCTGGACTCATGCCATGCCAGTCCTGCTCCAGTCTCCAAGTCCTTCAAGTCCACACCGCAACCAAAGTTAACATGGAAATCTGATCATTAGAGAGATGGCGCAGTGGGGAGCTCAGTGAGAAACTACTCAGTGGCTTCTCATTTCTTCTAAAATAAAGACATCAGAATCCTTACCAAGGCCTCCAAATGTATTCCCCGTCACTCTGCCCCATTTGCTGCAACCCAGCCACCCCGGTCTTTTCTGGGGTCCCCTCAGCTTGAGATGGCCTCCATTGGTCCAACCTCACACAGCTGGAATGGGGCTCCTATCGGATCCTCTCATAGCTCTAGACTTTTCTGGAAGCACTAGTGACAAGCCTATTATAGAGCTCTGACTGACCACCTGTGTGCCCGCCAGTCCACAGGCTCCACACAGCCAGCCCGTACCCATTCCATTCACCACCAGGCACCCCAAGCCTAACACACGGACCGGCCACAGTAAGCACCTGAGAAATACAATCAATGTATGAGTGTCGGAGCTGACGCCAGGCCCCCAGGACTGGACTCCAAGGCCAGTGCTCTTCTGCTATCACCTGGG
The DNA here is from genome assembly GCF_047675955.1 of Chlorocebus sabaeus. Classification (NCBI taxonomy): domain Eukaryota; kingdom Metazoa; phylum Chordata; class Mammalia; order Primates; family Cercopithecidae; genus Chlorocebus; species Chlorocebus sabaeus. The sequence goes on along the minus strand of NC_132923.1, from coordinate 118,145,477 downwards.
GCTGCACACAGGCCCCCTGGGTTCCCGAGTGGCTAGGGTGAGGGCTTGCCAAGGACAAGGAGAGGAGAAATTGAAAGGAAATTATCTTTGCTTCATTTAGCCTCCTGGATTGTCCAGCTGTTATCTGGAGCCTGATAAGGCTAATCCTCCGTATCACTGAGATAAAGGCAACACCAGGTGAGCAGAGAAAGTGCAGTGCCCAGAGCAGGGCCAGGAGGGAAAGAAAGGCCCGGCCGGGCACAGTGGCTCACACCTGTAATCCCAAAACTTTGGGAGGCCGAGGCGGGTGGATCACTTGAGGTCAGGAGTTGGAAACCAGCCTGGCCAACATGGTGAAACTTCGTCTCTACTAAAAATACAAAACTTAGCTGGGCATGGTGGCACGTGCCTGTAATCCCATCTACCTGGGAGGCTGAGGAAGAAGAATTGCTTGAATCCGGGAAGTAGAGGTTGGAGTGAGCCAAAATCATGTCACTGCACTCCAGCCTGGGCAACAGAGTGAGACGCTGTCTCAAAAAAAAAAAAAGAAAGGAAAACCCGACACCAGACGCCAGGGATGAACTGCTTCAGCCACTGCCCAGCAAACAGGCAATGTTTGTCAAGCACTTGCCACCACATGCCAAGCACTAACCTAAGTGAGACAGGATCACCTCACTGAATCCACCACACAAATGTATGAGGGAGGCATGACAGGTTGAGCATCGCTGATCCAAAAATCCAAAATCTGAAATACTCCAAAATCTGAAACTTTTCTGAGTACCAACATGACGCTCAAAGGAAATGCTCATTGGAGCATTTTGGACTTTGGAACTTGGGAGCAGGGATGCTCAACTGGTTCAGCAAATTCTCCAAAATCCAACAAAGTCCAATATACAAAACACTTTTGGCCGGGCCCAGTGGCTCATGCCTGTAATCCCAGCACTTTGGGATCCCCTGGGGTCCCCTCTGCTTGAGATGCCCTCCACTGGTCCAACCTCACACAGCTGGAATGGGGCTCCTATCGGATCCTCTCAGGCCAAGGAGGGCGGATCACTTGAGGTCAGGAATTCGAGACCAGCCTGGCCAACATGGCAAAACCCCACCTCTACTAAAAATACAAAAATTAGCTGGACGTGGTGGCGTGTGCCTGTTGTCTCAGCTACTTAGGAGGCTGAAGCAGGAAGATGGCTTGAGCCCAGGAGGAGAAGGCTGCAGTGAGCCAAGATCTTGCCATTATACTCCAGCCTGGGCGATAGCTCGAGACTCCGTCTCAAAAAAATAAAAACCCAAAAAACGAAACACTCTGTTCTCAAGCATTTCAGATGAGGGATATTCAACCATAGAATGATCTGTTTACAGATGAGGTTCTGAGTTACTCACTCCTGGCTCAGGTCACAGCTCATGAGTGACACAGCAGGATTTGAACCCAGGTCTTCCTTACTCAGGAGACTTACAGTATGGCTGAAGCACCTGCAACATCTCAGAGGCCCACGGTCAGGTGGGGTGATGGGACACGTTCATCCTCCTCACCATACAGCTAGAACCTCATTTCCACCTGAGGAAAGTAGCCACCCCAAGGTCGGCAGTGACTTGCCCAAGGTCACTCAGCTGTCCATTGGCACTGCAGCTCAGCCCAGGGCGTCTTCACTCCACGCCATGACCTCTGTCAGGAGAGGGAAGGTTTGGGGATTAAGGAGCCTGCAAGAAGGGGAGAAATCTCTTCCATCCCGAGGTGAGCAGGGTCAAAACCCTAATAGAAGGTCAGGCACGGTGGCTCATGCCTATAATCCCAGCACTCTGGGAGGCCAAGGCAGGAGGATCACTTCAGCCCAGGAGGTTGAGACCATCCTGGCTAACACGGTGAAACCCCATCTCTACAAAAAAAATACAAAAAGTAGCTGGGCATGGTGATGTGCGCCTGTAGTTCCAACTACTTGGGAGGCTGAGGTGGGAAGATGACCGAGCCCAGGAGGTTGAGGCTGCCGTAAGCTGAGATAGTGACACTGTACTCCAGTCTGGGCAACAGAGTGAGACCCTGTCTCCAAAACAACAACAATAATAATAACAGAAGGGGTTTGGCATCTGGGGTACTTAATTGGAATAAAGGGAAGAGACCGAGGACATCTGAGTTCCATACCTTCCCTCCTGCCACCATCCTTCACTGCTGGGACCCTGCCGTCTTGATATTCCTGATCGAAGATGATCATTCCAGGAAGCCCATTGGTGGGAGAGGGGATCATCATAACTGCAGCAGCATTTACTGAGTATTCCAGATGCTGGGCACTCCAAAGTGCTTTTCATGTGTGAGACCACTTAACCCACAGGGCAATGCTATGAGGTAACTACTACTGTCATCTTTATTTTCCATATGAGAACATAAAGGAGCCCAGAGAGGGTGAGTAACCTGCCCAGGGCCACAGAGCTGCCAAGAGTTGCAGCCAGGATCCAAGCCATGCTGTGTTCTCAGCCATCTCAACAGCAACTGTTCAACGCCTACTGTGTGCTGGGCCAGAGGCAGGCTGCTCCCGGGGTGCCACTGTCAAGCACTGCCTCAGTGGCGCTTTCACTACTTTAGAAGTGTGAAGATAATCACATGTTTTAATTATTCTTCCACTCAAATACTCACAGAGCACACATTCGGTACCAGGCACCCAGGAAACCACTGGTCGCATCACTGCTAATCCTTGCAGCCACCTGCTATGTGGCTGTTAATACATCCCCATTTTGCAGATGAGGATACTGAAGGGACAGAAGCTGCCTTGCCAAGGCCACAAAGCACTGGATGGGCTCACCGAGGTGGCCAGCAGCACATTCCAGGCCAAAGGCACTGCCCCAGCCACTGGTTGGAGGAGTTCAAGAGCAGAGAATGTCCAAGGAATGGTGGGAAATGCCAGCCACCGACCCAGGGCAAGCTGTGCCCATCCAAGGGCCGGGCAGACTGGGAAACGCATTGGGTGCTTTTGATATTTTGAAAATTAAACCATCAGGTAGCCTGAGAAGAGTACAAAATCACCTAGGATCACTGCAGGGGACACGGTAGTAGCCAATTCTGGCCCATAAGGCCCCTGATGTCAGATGGGGTGAGCAGGAGTCATGTCTGGGCTTGGCACAAGAAGGAAGGAACAGAAATGAACTCTTATAAGCCTACTACATGCCTGGGCTGGCTATTCATCTGTATCCTGCCTGTTTCCAAAGAGAACTGAGGACACCAATGGTAAAGCTGATTGAGAAAAGAACAGGAAGTCAGGGTTAAAGGAGAAAAGAGGCAGTCAGTTGGGAGGTGTTCACCAGCTCAAGGCCTTGGACAAGTTTTTCTTAATTTCCATGGGCCTCAGTTGTTAAATCTGTGAAATAGGGGTGGTAACCCCTACATCACAGGCTGCTGAGAGGCTGAGTAAAATAATCCACATGAAAAGTAAATGGCAGTCATTGTCATCAGCCGCCATCTCTGGGCCCACCTATGAAGGCCACATGCTTATGGTGATTGTCCTGAGGCCGGGCTGTGATAAATATCGGTTGACAAGCAAGGGCTCACATGACAAGTTCATTCATTCCCTAAATGTTTGCCAAGGGCTTACCAGGTGCCAGACACAGTTCCAGGGCCTGGGAATATACTGTAAGGCAGACAAGTGTATAAAGGGAAAAAACAAGCTACAATAAAGTACTGGCAGATGAGCTTGTTTCTATGAGTTTCTTTTTTTTTTAAAAAAAAAGCATATATATTCATGGAAAGTTAAAGGACATGAATCAAAATGTTAACAGTGGGTACCTCTGTGTGGTACAATTTAGGTGATTTTTCTATTTTTTTTGCCCTATCTGTAGTTTTCACAATTGACATGTATTAAACTAAAAGAAAACATGTATCAAGGGTATTTTTTAAAACTGGCAGAGATTCCTGGCACTCAAGGCAAAAAAAGAAAACACTAAGAAACATCTCCCATACCCATTCCTCAAAAGCAGTGGTTTTTCTCAGGACTAGAGTTTTACACATAGGACACTGAGGGATGTCACTGAAAACGCCGGGCAACTGTTTCCCCATAAATGCAGACACGGCACGCCACAGGTGTGCCCTAAATGTTCGTTGAGTACATGAACAAGTGATCGAATACCAAAGCTGTTCCTCTAGAGCAGTGGCTCTCAACCAGAGGTGATTTTTGTCCCCCAGGGAACATCTGGCAATGTCTGGGAACTTGCGTTTCCTGTTAGGGCCAGAACTTCTTTTGTAACTGTCAGGGCGGGGGGTGCCCCTGACATGGAGTGGGTAAAGGCCAAGGACACTGCTAAACATTCTACAGTGCACAGGACAGACTCCATAACAACAAAAATGTAGCCCCAAATGTGAATCGTGGTGAGGGTGAGAAATCCTGTCCAGGGCATGCGGCCAGCTGCTGCATCAAAGGAGTAACCTGAGCCCAGGGAAACGGTTGCGAAACGCTCTTTCTCTTTCCCCTCTCAGTTCAGGAGGCCTCATAATTCAGAGCATAAATCTGGATTTAGACCAACTGTAATTTCAGTCATATATCTCTGAATGGCAGATCATTTCCCATGATAATACAGGAATGAGACAGTACTTATCGGCTCGGTGTTAAGCCCGTGGTGCTTGATTGCTTGATAATTATTATTGTTATCATGGGCTTATCTTTTAGAATATGGATTGCTTTTTACTAGATATCGGAGGTTTTTTCTATGCATTTCTCCCCTATTAAGCTGAAAACTCCTCAAAGGCCCCACCCCATGTAAATTCCCTGGGTACTCCTCACCTCTAGGGTGTTTGGTAGAGCATCAGCTCACAGTAGGCACTCAGTATAACACTGGACTCTATCAGCCCCATCTTCCTGGGCCTCAGAGTGCAGGCAAGGCCTGCAAATGGCATCGCACAGGGAGTATGGCAAGTGTGGCCCCAGTCTCAGCCTAGAAGAGGAACTCTTCTGTCCCATGTCCTCTTTCTGCACCTTTTCCTATCCCCTCCTCACCCACAGAGGACACACAGCAGGGTTGAAACTCACTTGTGTTCAGGGCACCACCATGCCATCCCTTGGGGGAAGGGAGAGGGCCACTGATTAACTCAGAAAGGGCACAGCTCATCAGGAGAGAGACAGCCGCTAACAGCCCCGGAGGTCAAGCAAACAAAACTCAAATGGGAGGAGGTGCTGACCCACAGGTGGGCAGCCCCGCCAGACTAGGATCCCCTCTGGGGCAGGGTCTGTGTCCCACCCACCTCTCCAAACCTAGCCCCGAGTTGGAGGGGCTCTCTGAGAATATTTGTCACTGAGTGGGCAAGGATCCAGACACCCGGCTCCACAATGTCAGGGTTTGCAAATCTGGATTTGAAGGGCAGCTCCACCCCTGAACTGCTCCTGGTTTTCTTCATTATTTGGAATAATATCTGCCTCACAGGAGTGAGAAGTTTAAAAAGAGGTGATAATGATGATGATTATGGCGATAATCACAACCGGGCGCTGCCTTTGTGCCGGGTACTGTTCAGTGTACTCCTCGTGTAATAACCACTTAATCCTCATGGTAAGACACCTGCCAAGTGCCTGGCCAGCATTTGGTTCATTATAAGCACTCCATAAATATGATTATTCCACCTACAAGAAAAAAGGAGTCCCTCTTTTCTATCCAACATTTAACTTGAAAAAAAAAAAAAAGCGGGCGGCGGGGTGCGGGGGGAGCGGAAAAGAGAGAGGCAGAAATCCTGGTAGAAGGAGAGGAGGACTCGGGGAATCCGGGGCGGGATGGGGGCACTGAACGTGGGACGAGGGTGGGGAAGTGAGATGTGTGGTGTGCTAAAAAACAGACGTGCCCCTCGGGGGAAGCTCGCAAATTGTGAAGATACAGTATTAGGAGTGATACGAGTGACTACAGAGGTTACTTTCCGAGCGTGGGAACCGGCAGGGCCCCGAGGCACCCTACTCGGTCGCAGGATTCGGGAAGAGGGGTCCCCTCGCTAAAGCAAGGTGACTACCTGAGGGAGGAGGCTAAGGGATCTCAGTGGGAGAAAGGCCTGTGTGGGGGTCGGAGGGGAGCCCCTGAGGAACCCGGCGGTGACCGAAGCAGCTTGGGGGTACGGCATGGAGGGAGTGCAGCGCGGGGGACGCCCAGTGACTCCCAGGCTCCCGGGCCCCAGGCGCGCGCTCGGGCCGCCCCGGGCCCCGTGCTCACTCACCCGGCCCCGGTCCAGGGGCGGGACAGGAGGGCGCGGCGGAGCGCGGACGCCGGCAGCAGCATCTCTGGGTCGCAGCGGGGTTGTTCGCTTGCTGGGCCGCCCAGGCGCCGCTAGAATGCACAGCCCGTCCCGAGCGCACCACCTCGATCCGCGGGGGGAAACGGATCACGCCGGCTGTCCTCCGAGCTCGGGATCAGCCGAAGTTCCACTATATTTAGCTTCGGCTAATAAAAAGCATCTGTTCATGCCATAATAGGGGCATAACACAACACAGGGCAAGGGAACCCGAAAGCGAAGTCCTGAAATGCATGCGTTTTCCCCTCCTCTCGTTATGGTATGACCCGAGAGGGCGTGAACCCCTCCGACCAATCAGAGTGACACACCAAAGCTTCTGAACCAATCAACGGTGCAGTCCTGTTGCAGCCTTCCAAAGTGGAGCAGAGAGGGGCTGAATAGAGCCAATGAGATAACCGGAATGGGACACGTGCTGAAGCGGGGCGGAAGGACTCGCTGCGCCCGGCCCTCTGGTGTGCGCCCGGAGTCCGGTGGGCGTCAGACTGACTTCTTTCAGGCCGCCAGTGATTTGTGCGAGGCCGGAAACCTGTCCGCTACCAGACTCCTCGACCCCGCAGGGCCACAGCGCAGCCAGCTCCCTGCTGCTTCCCGGGGACTGCCCCTGGAATGAGCCTGCCTTCCAGCCTCATTGGCCAGGACCCAGCCACCCTCCACCTACCCGCCAGGCCCGGCGCTGGCCAGCTTCTTAGCTTTCTTGCAGATTACGATCAATGCAAGATAAAACCTGAGCTGGCCAACGCTTAGCTTTTCATTTTAAAGCGTTTGGCCGCAAAACCAGTTGTTCCTGAGCCTTTTACCCCCAAGTAAAAATGTCAGCTTTGCAAAATGTTGTGTGCTTGGTAAACACTGGAATGCTATTTAAAACTTGGATTCTGAAGTCTTCTCTGATGACGAGGTCTCAGGGACCCAATCTATTCCTAAAGTAATGTTACGTTTCCTTACTCTCTCTTCTAATTTGTTTATATTTCTTCCAGCAGCATGAACCGGGCACCTGCTTAGGAGTCAGTTCCGATGCTGATTCTGGTTCCTCAATAGGGCACTAGGCAGACTACAGATCCTTTCTGGGCCTCAGTTTCCTCATCTGTAAAACGGAGGTAATAATACCCAACTCACAATGCCTCCATGATCTTAGGCCACTTCTTTTTCTCCAGATTACACCATTTAAGATACTTTGGGAGAATTTAAACATTTAAATGAAGAGTCGGAGAGGGAAAAGTGCCAAGTATTAGGAATGGCAAAAAGCAACTTGGAATTGGTGGCGGCTATTTGTCTTTATCTTTGGAGAAGACCCTAGACAGGTGGGCTCAGTTCACATTAGGGCAATGTTGCCCTGAACGTGCCCATTAACAAGAAAAACTAGAACGTTGGATACTGTCAAATGCAGAGCCTGGGGAGGTGACCTCCTGTGGGCACGTTGGAGAGCCTGGAGAAATGGGGACTTTGTGGTTAAAAGGCCATCAGTTCCAAACCAGGCCAAGCCAGTTGCTGAGCCTGTGATGTCTCGGGTCCTCTCTTCCCCTTCAGTAAGATGTGTGTAATGATTCCTGCTTTATCATCTTCCAAAGCTTTTATTGTGAGCTACAAATGTAACAGGTGATAGGACATCCCCTATTTTATGGCTAATTAGCTAATGAGTTTGAGTGTTTCTGTGACCCTCAGTCCTCTTACCCCTCCCCCATCAGCAGATTCATCTTCTATTTAAAAACAAAAACATAATAAAAGCACCATCAGTTCTAAGACACTTCACTTTATTTAAAAGAAGCCAATATACAGGATATAAAGGGCATGATATTTACAACAATAAAGTAAACAGGTTGGTTTCCGGTAGGATCAGTAGTCTTTCCATGAGTATAAACCCCCCTTCCCTGTGATGCTAGACCCAGCTGGCAGACAACAGCAACGGTGGGGCAGGATGGAATCACGGGGTATAAAGTTTCCCTGGATGGGGCTAAAAATCAGGTAGATGCAGAAATGTCCACAAGGGGTCTTGCAGGGAAGGGCTTTGCCTCGTTTCTTTGAGGGCTTGGGAGGGAGGGGTCTTGGTGAGGGATTTGCCCAGAACTAACACACAGCCCACCCTGAGCCTGGAAATCATCCATTCATAGAAAATTCCCTTCCAGAGAAAATCTGGCTTTACCTGCACCCACCCAGCCCCCTCCAGACACCCCACTTCAGGAGAGAGCTCTTCCAGAGCCAGAGCTTGGTGTCTCAAGGGGGAAGACCCCTATCCTAGGAAACCCCCAGCACCCTGATCCCTCCGCCAGGACCCTGGGGGGAACACAGCAAGGACTGCAGCCCAGGCTTGGCCTGCAGTAGGCACAGCCAGGGCTGGGCTATGAGCATCTTATGCCATTTCCACTCCTACTCCAGCTGCCTGACCACCTGGGACCCACGAAGGCCCAGGCTCCAAGGAAGTCATGTACTCCCACTGTCACCCATGCTCTGCTGCCTCCCAACCCTCTCCCAGCGCAGCTGAGTTGGAAATGGATCTCAGCAGACCAGAGTCAGAATAACTAATCAGAGCCTACCCCCAGAGCCCAGCTTGTCCCCTCCCTAGTGTGCCTTGGCCCTTCCCCCACCCACCACACTTCTGAATTTCCTGCAGCCTACCCCAAGACTTCCAAGAAACTGAGGGGTCAGAGGAGAGGAGAATGGGGTGAAGTGGGACCTACAGTCTGCTGAAGCTGCTCATGGGTGTTAATGACCAAAAGTGAGGACAGAAGACGAGGCATGGGGAGGGGAATGGGTTCTATTCAATCCGGCAACAACATGCACCATTTGTCATCCACAGGAGAATGCTGGGCTACCACAACTGCCTACCCTAGATTAAAAAACCCTTCCTTTCATAAAAATAGATGAGAGTCTCTTGCTTTATAAATAGATTACATTTAGCTTAAGTTACATCTTATAATCTTCCCCCACCCCACCCCCTCTCCTCCCATTCCAAGCGTAAGTGGTTGAATTCTCCCTAGGTCATCTGAGTTCTACCCACAGAGTTAGTCCACGATGGATTTGGTCCTTCAGGGACCTCAAGACATTTTCTCAAGATAAGAAAGAAAATGTTGGCTTGCCAATAATTTTTTTCTCTGTTTGGAGTCTCAGAGGAGTGTGTGTGTGTGTGTGTGTGTGTGTGTGTGTGTATTTCACAACCAACCAGGGAGCCAAATGGATGCTAGTCTTCCTATCCCTCCCCAATCCTCTGTTTGTATAAAACCCCCAAAAATAGGAGACAGAGGGCAGCGCAGGAGAGCCCATCTGAGAACAATTCTAAAATACCAGTGTCAATATGACACTGGGCTTAGAAATAGAAAGTCAAGACTAAGTATTTACAGCTTTACAAAGGATGGACCAATTCGTCCCAGCTAGGACTGGTGCTGCCCCAGCGAGCTTTGGGCTCTTTCTTGGCAAGCTGTGGGCTCATGGTGAGGGGACAAGCACAGCCCACTGGCATTAACTGAAAAAAAGCATGTGGTGGAGAGGCAGGCAGTCAGGCAGGCCGGACCCCGGAACCAGCCCAGGAGGCAGGCCCATCACACTCTGGCTAACCCTCTCCCACCCACCTGCCCCAAGTCCTCACTCCCAAGAGGAGAGCAGATATTAAAAGCTAGCAAGAAGGGACTTTCAGGCCAGGATCTCTTTCTGGCTCCTGCCATTTTCAAACTCCCTAGAGTACCCTAGTTCTCTTTTTTTTTTTTTTTTTTTTTTTTTTTTTGAGACGGAGTCTTGCTCTGTAGCCCGGGCTGGAATGCAGTGGCCGGATCTCAGCTCACTGCAAGCTCCGCCTCCTGGGTTCACGCCATTCTCCTGCCTCAGCCTCCGGAGTAGCTGGGACTACAGGCGCCTGCCACCTCGCCCAGCTAGTTTTTTTTTTTTTTGTATTTTTAGTAGAGACGGGGTTTCACCGTGTTCGCCAGGATGGTCTCGATCTCCTGACCTCGTGATCCGCCCGTCTCGGCCTCCCTAAGTGCTGGGATTACAGGCGTGAGCCACCGCGCCCGGCCAAGTACCCTAGTTCTCAAAGACAAATGACCTATGTATACAAGGAGGAAAGTAAAAATAATACCGCCGGACACTGATCACCACAGTAACCTGTTACCCTCCAACACTAACACTGCTGCCTTACAGTCTTAATTCTTAAAGATACGTCTGTCACCCTCCCACCACCTTGGGGAACAAACCAGGGCTGGCTTCCACGCTGCCCACGAAACTCCCACACCACATTGTCCAACGCCTCCCTCAGCCCTGGACGGAGGAGACCCACGAGGGTGGATGTTTTCCTGCCCTCGTGGAAACGGAAAATCTTTTTAGCAGCTGAGGTTCAAGCCCAACTGGCTCTGAAAACCTTTGGTTAAAATAAAAATTCAACAACAATAACAACAAGAATCAGGTATGTTTGAACCCTGTAACCTTTAGAACAAGGGTCAGTGAGGAGGAGAGAGAAGGGCCGTCTCTCTTCCAAAACCATTGTCCCTCCAAGTACCTGCCAAAGGGAACTGTTTGGCTAACAAGAGATGCTGACTATGGAAGAGTCACAGCCAGACTGCCGCAGGGGACCTATGGGAGGTGCCCCCAGCAAAATAAAACAAAGGAAAAAACTCATGACGAAGGCCACCAAATCGTGATAAATTACATCACACGTAGTCACTAACACATTCTCACGCTCTCTCTCTCTACGTGTATCTATTATGTACAGTATTTTTAAGACTGTAACACAGGTGGGGGAAACAGAAAACAGAGAAGACCCTTAAAGGCCATGGACCTCTGGGGACCACAATCCCAGTCAAACCCAGAGCCCCCTCCTCTGCCTCCAGACGAGGCAGAGGGACCCAAGTTCTAGTCCTTGGGCACATTTTGCTACTTTTACCACTAGAGGGAGCTCCTGGGACAACAAAAAATTAAAATTGGCAACAGACCCACTGCAGTAGGTAAAAAAGGTTAAAAAATAATAATAAAGCAAAGCCTGCTCAGCTGGCTCCAAGCTGAGATTTGGAAGGGGGAGGGTCGCCATACAGTGCCCTTCAATGCAGGCCCAATCAAGCCATTCAAGTCTTGGGGGATACTGGCTCAGATCAACACCCTGACTGGCCAGTCAAGGGAATTGCTGAGAGAGACTTGCGTGTGTCCAGGAGCAGAAAGAGGATGGCCCTCACTCCAGCTCCTGCCCTGCCAGCAGCCCAGCAGGCCTCTCTCCTGCCAGTGGCCAAAAGCGGGCAACTGCCGGACAGTCCTAACCCAAGGCGGGTGGAAGGGAGCAGAGACCGGGCCTGGCCCCTTCAGACTTTCTCACAGAGAAATTACAGATCTCTAACCCTCTATTGTTGACTGGCGACGGAGGGAAGAACATCAAGTTATCAGGGCAATAAAAGACCCCCTTGCCCCCTGCCCTGAACCCGCAGAGGCCCCGAAGACAGCAAGCGGTCAGGCAGGCCAGTGCCTTGCGGGAACCCCGGCCTCCTGACCAACCTCAGCCAAACCCACGCTACCCAGTCAGTGCTGCAACACAGATCACCCTAACCCCGGCCTCCCTCCCAGCTCCAGGGGGAAGCCAGGAGCCCAGGAGAGGTCCTGCCTTCCACAATGATATAAGGCAAGCTGCTTTTGTTGTTTGTTTTGTTTTTTGCATAGTAGTTTAAACACAGTGAGGCTCCGCCTTCCCCTCACAGTGCCTTGTCCCTTCAACTTTGCCACTCGATCCCCCCAAAAAATTAAAATGTGTCTTCCTTCCCTTCCTTCCACCTTTCTCTCCTTCAGGGAGTGAGAAAATTGGGGTGGTCCCTACCCAGGCCCAGAAAGCTCACAGAGGCAAGCGGCTCCTTCCTGGGGGTTGGCAGAGCACCCCAAGCCCCAGGCCGGTCTGGGCTGGCTCAGGAGGAAGGGAGGGCGTAGCCCATGGCCAATCAGAGGAGCAGGTGGGACGGACGGCAGAAACCACATTACGCCACGGCCAGCCGGCCCGGCCCTCACCTTAAAGTTCTGTATAAAAACACCTGCTAGGAATAATTCTTTGGAGCTCAAAGTGGCTCAGCTTAAGGGAGAAGGCACAGTTAACACTGCAAAGTCCGCACAGAAGTCTGCATTTGTAATGTGGAGAACAATAGAAATTGACAGCACCATTCCTTGGGTGGGTGGGGGATGGAGACGGGGCACCCGTTGGTGGTGTGGAAGGAAGGAAGGAAGCAGCAGTCCCTCGGGGCCTCCAGAGAAGGGAGGGCAGAGAAAGTCTGTGTGGTGCGGCTTCGAACCCCACTCCAAGGGGCCTTCCTGGCCCCGTGAGGAGAGGTGGCAGGGCCCCATCACCAAGACCACCAGGCTGGCAGGGCCTCAGTCATCAGCTGACCATGGGCTCCACATCTGCCTCCCGCTCGAACTCATCCTGGATCTCATCTGTACTTCCTGAGTCGCTGCTGGCCACGGAGCTGGGGGACGGTGAATTCCTGAGAAGCACAAGAGAGTGGGGAAATTCAGAGAGCAGCCCTGGGCCTCTGAAGGGTCAAGGAGTGGGAAGGCTGAGTTGCCACTTCTATAAGATCTACCCTTAGAGGAGCCTTGCCCTGAGCTCCTGCCTCACTCAGCTATCCTTAAGATCCTTTAAGCTCACGAGGTAACCCCCTGCACCGCCCCCTGCTTGGTCTGGCTGTGTTGACTTCTCTAGGAAGAAAACCCCTTGGGAGCTGGACCGTGGATCAAGTTTGACTGTTACCCTCCAAGCACTTAACCCAGGTCTGGGCACATAGTAGGTGCTCAGTAAACCCTGGATGACTCAGCACTCAAAAGGAGGCCATGCAGGATATGGTTAACATCACTGGGCTGCAGTTATGATTCTATCTCAGATGAGCTGGGGGTGGGGGAGCTTAGGCAAACTGTTTAACCTGCCTAAGTGTCTGCTCTTCTGTCTGAATAATGGAGATAACCACAGTGGGTTCTGTGGGTTCAAGGAGTTAAAGGTCTGAAAGGCAAGGCCACGGCCCTGCACACAGATCTGCTCCCCACAGGGCTGTCCCTCCCTCTCATACAGTAATGCAGCAAAACGAGGAAAACAACCAAAATGTATTTGTGCTGTGTGGCAGGCATTCTCTGCATATTAGCTCATTCTCAGCATGGCTGTCCCCCGACAAGGCTGTGTGTCCTTGAAGGCAGGGGCTCTGCCTTGTGTGCCATGCCTGACACATGTCAGTCTCCTGGGGACAGGACCTGGGTTGGAAGAAGATGATATGGTTTGGCTGTGTTCCCACCCAGATCTCATCTGGAATTGTAGTTTCCATAATCCCCACATGTCATGAGAGGGACCAGTTAGAGATAATTGAATCATGGCGGCGGTTTCCCCCATCCTGTTCTCGCGATAGTGAGTTAGTTCTCATGAGATCTGACAGTTTTATAAGGGGGTTTCCCCTTTGCTAGGCACTCATTCTCTCCCCTGATGCCCTGTGAAGAGGTGCCTTCTGCCATGATTATAAGTTTCCTGAGGCCTCCCCAGCTGTGTGGAACAGTGAGTCAATTAAACCTCTTTCCTTTATAAATTACCCAGTCTCAGGCATTTTTTTTTTTTTTTTTTTTTTGAGATGGCGTCTTGCTATGTTGCCTAAGGTAGCCTTGAACTCCTGGGTTCAAGTGATCCTCCCACCTCAGCCTCCCAAAGTGCTGGGATTACAGGTATAAGCCACCACGCTGAGACTCAGGCAGTTCGTTATAGCACCATGAGAACAGACTAACAGATGGCAAAGGAAGGGAAATCACTTCCTGTGAACTGCTCCCCAGCTCAGCAGAAAATGGGGCTTCAGCTCCTCAAGGGCGAGGGCTGTACTCACCGGCCCCACCGTCTTGCACAGAGCAGGCCTTTGACAAGTATCTATTGAATCAACAAGGGGCAGGGTGGTGGTGGGACTTGCATGAGGTTAGATATGTAAGGCATCTGGCACATAGGTGTGCTAATAGTCACTGGATGTATGTATGGATGGATGGATGGACGGACAGACAGACAGAGAGATAGGTTGGGAGTATGAAACATGGCCGAGTTGCAGCCTTGGGAATTTCCCTCCAAGGACGCCATAGCTGAATCCCCTGGGAGGACAGGCGGGTACCTGTCTGCGGAGCCTTTGATGAGCCGGCGGCAGGTCTCCATCTGCACGTCCAGTCCTCGCTTCATGCTGCACATCTCCATGTACTCATGCAGGTGTCGGTTCATGTCACTCTTGGCTGTGGCCAGCTCCAGCTGGGAGGAACCAATGAGGAAGAAGGGTGAGGGCAAGTCATCCTCGTGGCAGAAGCCTCAGCAACCTCCCCTCCTGGATTCCTCAGGGAAGGTGCCATCGAGTCCACCACTGGACACCACATCATCAGGACTCGGCCTCTGGACATCAACCTCCCCCACCCTCTGCTCTCTGCACATGGGTCCACGTCCCCTAGAACTCCTTCTGGCCAAAGGGGAATGGTTGCTTAGCAACCCCAGCAGCAGCCTGGCTCTGATGTGCCCCACCCGGTTCTGAGAACTCGGCATCTCTGGGTCCCTTTATCCAGACCTGATTACAAAAATCCTGAAGGCTTTTTCATGTTTCTGACTCTTGTCCTCTATCAAGTGATACTTCCTCTAGGGAAGGAGCTGGGCTTCCCTTTCTCCTGCACAATAGCAATGACTGTCATTTATAGAAGTGATCACGTGCACAGCCTCTGGAGCCAGAGAGAACTGTACTTCAATGCTGCTTCCTGGCTGCAAGGCCTTGGGCAAGTCACTTGGTCTCTTCCAACCTCATCTCCTCCTCTGTAAAAGGAGTGCATGGTGCCTACTGCATAGGGTAGAGGTAAGGATACCAGGTGTACTTAGCACCTTGCGTCACTCACTATCACTCCAATGTCAGCTCTGTGGTTATTATGGGATCGTCTTCTCAGCTACATATATTCTTTTTAATTCTCTGAGACAGGCAAGGATCACCACCCCCATTTGACAGATTAGGAAACTGAGGCCCTAAGAAATATGTTAGTCGCCCCTGAGGCCTCCTGACTCCCAATCCTATGCCTGTCCCACTCTACCAGCCCCTGCCCATGACACATGGGCATTTGGTTGCCAGGATCTCAACCACGTGGACCTCAGGAGAGCCTCACAAGTGGGCTCCACGTCCCGAGCCCTCACCTCGATCTGACCTATCGTTTCCTGGTACTCCTTGTCTCTCGTCTTGAAGAAGGATTCGGTCTCGTGGATCAAGTTGCCCAAGTTTTCCTCTTGCTGGGGAAATAGAACAAAGAGGACAGTTTATTTTATTTATTGATTTATTTTTGAGACGGAGTCTTGCTCTGTCACCCAGGCTGGAGTGCAGAGTACAATCTCGGCTCACTACAACCTCTGCTTCCTGAATTCAAGTGATTCTCCTGCCTTAGCCTCCCGAGTAGCTGGGATTACAGGTGCACACCACCAGGCCTGGCTAATTTTTATATTTTTAGTAGAGATGGGGTGTCGCCATGTTGGCCAGGCTGGTCTCGAACTCCCGACCTCAGGTGATCCGCCCGCCTCGGCCTCCCAAAGTGCTGGGATTACAGGCGTGAGCCACTGCGCCTGGCCCAAAGGGGATAGTTTAGCTGGGTGGTGGGGGCTGTAGAAAAATAACAGGGATGAGGGACCATTGAAAGGAGGTGCCCCCCAGGTCCCTAGTCCTGGCCTTTGGGAAGCCAGGCGCCGGGCTCACCTCGCCCTGCAGGTCGATGGTCGGATTGCAGTTGGTGAAATCCTCCCAGAGCAGCAGGGTGTCTTCATTCTCTTCCCACGTCAGGCTGTCACAGTCATCGTCAAAGTCAAAGGTCTCCCGCCTGTGGGGGTGACACCAGAGGGCATGACTGAACAGAAACCAGGCTCCAGGGACCCACACAGGGGACAGAAAGGGGCAGCTGCCCAATAGGTACACACCTTCAAGGCTGTCCTCAGAAAAGACAGGGGTAGCAGCCAAAGGCGACATTCGCCGTATCCAAAAGGAGTTTAACTCTTTTAAAATGCAGAATGTATTTATGTATCATTTGTACAATTAAAAATGTGTATTTTTTTTAATGTCAGGCTTTAATTAATTGGGACTAAAGATATTTTCCTCCAAGTCCAATCTTGCAATTTTCCTCATTCATTTAACAGCTATTTCTTGAGCCCCTAGTTTGAGTGAGATGCTCAATATAATATCGTCTTCTCTGCAATTTGGGAAGGTTGGTATTATTCCTATTTTACAGATGAAGAAATGGTGGCTCAGAAAGGATAACTCAACTGTCTAAAGTCACACAGCTAGCATGTAGCAGAAACAGGCTAGAATGCCGAATGTTTCCTACAGCTTTTTCCTCCCCATCAAAACACTCCCCAAGCACCCGTTAGGTGCTGGGCACTGGACCAGCCACTAAGCATGCAGTAAAATGCAACGCCCTCAAAACAATTCCACCTCAAAACAATCCCATGAGGTAAGCATAACTATCATTCCCATTTCACAGGTGAGAAAACAGGCTCAGAGGGATTGAGTGGCCTTCTAGAACAATACATGCTGGAAATGAGATTTGAATTCAAAGCCTGGGAGATGTCAAGACCTCCCTATTGGCCAGAACCAGAAGTAGGTTGACCAACCATGCAGGTTTGACTGGGACTAAGGGGTTCCCAAGATGCATTGGTTACCCCAACTGGAGGAGACCTAAAGATCAGCTCATCCAACATACCCCTCTTTCCAAGGGGAAGGCTAAGTCTGCAGGAGTGAAATCACTTGACCCAGTGCATCGGTAGCACACGACAGTGTGGACCCTGCCCTCCCAGGGCTCTCCCCATTGCCCGCCCTCCCTCAACTCCTTCCTGGATCCTCCGGGGCAATGAGTGTTCCCAATGGACTGGGTTGGAGACTGGGCAGGTCCCAAGAAGGCTGTCTGGTAAAAAGCTGCCTCGAGCGCCCCCTGGAGTCAGGCAGGGCTGGCTCCCCTCCAAAAGCCATTCCCACAGGAGTCCATAGGTGGCTCCCCGAGTCCAGGGTCCTGAGCTGGGGGGCGGGTGCTGGAGAGGGCCGTGTGGCCAGGAGCCGCCAGGGTCCAGCCCTCACTGCATCACATACTCGATTCCTGACTTCACTTCCTTCCCAGCGTCTGGGATCTGAAGGAAACCCCAGCCGAGGGACAGGAAGCTGGAAAGGACAGAAAGACGGGCAAGAGAAGGAACTCGGAAGAGACCCCCACTTCACAAATCTGCAAGGTGGGGCTGAGGAGGAGCCTTGGCCCTGCCAGGGGAGAGCTGCACGTTCCCGCTCTTCTTCTTGATCTGAAGCCCAAACAACCGACTTGGATCAAAACAAAACACGGCTGCATTACTCAAACACTTCATCAGATCTGGCCAGGGGCAGCCTGGCTAGGTAGGTCCTGCCCACAGCTGGTGGAGATGTCCACGGGAAAGGCCCAGGGCCCCGCCTGTGGTGGGGTCAGGGTGACCTACACAGAACTGCAGAATGGGGATGGGGGTGATCAAAGTGATCAGAGGGTTCATTGTTTGTTTTAACTTAGGTAACTTCACAACCAGCTAAATCTAATTCCATAGTGAACCCAATTCAGCTCTATCAACACTGAGGCGCCCGTTCCTGCAGCCAGTCTCGCCTGACTTGGATCTGAATGCTGTTTCCACACACTGGAGCCTTTGCCCACGGGGCCTCCTGGCTTCCACTCTGATCTGTCTCCTTTTGTAGCTCACCCCATTCCTGGTCAGCTTAACAATGCCCTGGGGACTTTACAAAAGCAGGGACAATAATTTCTTCAGAGAAGCCCTTTAATTTAACCACGTGGACCCAGCCTGGGGTCTCCAGGGCATACAGTCCTGTCTTAGGCTCAGAAATGCCCAGGGCAATGTTCAAAAAACCTAGTTCCAACCAGTGGTTCTTTCCAAAAGCCCCTATTGGCCGGGTGCAGTGGCTCATGCCTGTAATTCCAGGACTTTGGGAGGTCAAGGTGGGCGGATCACTTGAGGCCAGGAGTTTGAGACTAGCCTGGGCAACATGGTAAAACCCCATCTCTACTAAAAAAGTACAAAAAAAAAAAAAATTAGCTGAGTGTGTTGGTGTGTACCTATAGTCTCAGCTACTTCGGAGACTGAGGCAGGAGAATTGCTTGAACCCAGGAGGTAGAAGCTGCAGTGAGCTGAGATCGCACCACCACACTCCAGCCTGGGTGACACAGCAAGGCTCCGTCTCAAAAAAAAAAAAAAAAAAAGCTCCTCTTGGCAGGCAGCAAAAGATGAGAAATGAGATGGGGGGTATCAAAAGAGGAATCAAGAATCTAGGGGTCTCCTTATCACCCTTAAATAGCAAACCCCCAACATACAGTTCCCATCTCAGTTCTGTTTCAAAGGAATGGCAGGTCCAGGAAGTATCAGGCAAAAGAGTTCCTGTCCCCACCCAGTTCCAACCCTGCCCCTGCCTCCTGTCTACCTTAAAAGTCAGCCTACAATAGGGACAGAAGAGAGAATTCTCTTCCGAGTGTGGCATGGGGGGCAAAGCACTGGACCAAGAGTTGGCAGCCTAGCTCTGTCCTAACTCCACATGTGCCCCTCTGAGGGGCCGGGTGGAGTGAGCTCTGGACCCTGGAATTCTGAGCCAGCCTCAGAGCTCTGCAGGAAGGTTAGGAGAGCCCATGCCCCTAGCTTTTGAAACAAGTGATGTCAAAGGCATCTGCTAGAAGGAATATGCCCTTTCTAGGGGGGTTCGGAAGGCGGCAGAGCCTCCCAGGCTCTGATTGGTAGCATTTGCCAATTTCCCGCAATAGCAAATTTTAAGGTACTAACATGACATCACTGAGCCTGGAGTGGGTATAGCAGCTTCTAAGAGCTGGCACCAGCAGGTTTGCCCACCACTGACCATACCCAGCCCAGACCCTGCCACCACCCCCAGCAGCATTTCCTACTGAGAGTGCACTAGTGTGGGAGGCGGCCTGGCTCTGAATCTCAGCTCAGCCACATACTAGCTGAGCGGTGTTGCCCAAATCCCTTCTCCTCTCAGAGTCTCAGTTTCCCTGTCTACAAAAGGGGAGTGATACCCCATCTCCTAGGTTGGGCATCTGGAGTCAGCAAAGTGACATTTGTGGGGCCCCCTCCAAGTGAACGTCAGGAGCCATTTCTGCAAGCCATGTGGTCAACATAGCCAGCCCACCAAGGGCAAACTAGTGCAGGTGGGTCTGGCTAAGGTCTGCTCAAGAATGGCCCACAGGCTAGGTGAGGTGACTCTTGCCTGTAATCCCAGCACTTTGGGAGGCTAAAGTAGGCAGATCACTTGGGGTCAGGAGTTCGAGACCAGCCTGGCCAACATGGTGAAACCCTGACTCTACTAAAAATGCAAAAATTAGCCAGGCATCATGGTGCATGCCTGTGATCCCAGCTACTTGGGAGGTTGAGGCAGGAGAAACACTGGAACCCAGGAGGCAGAAGCTACAGTGAGCCAAGATCTTGCCACTATACTCCAGTCTGGGTGACACAATGAGACTCTGTCTCAAAAAGAAAAAAAAAAAGAAAGAAAGAAAGAAAAGAAAAGAAAAATAGCCTACAAATAAGACCACATCTGCCATTGCCCTTTCTGGGTTCATGACATCCTTAGACACAGACATGTTTACACATGACCAGGGAGGGGACAGCCCAGCCCCTGTATCTCATGGGCAAGAACACCCCTTCTCCCACCGCTTTTTTGGAGGAAGTTTTCAAAGGAAAGACAGGAGAATGGCAGACGGGGAACATAAAGGATGCTGGTGAATGGAAGAGTATGCGCCTGTCCAGATTCAGCAGCTGCCATCCAGCCCTGTTAAACTGTGCCCCAGGTTCAGCACTGCCTGACCTCTTTAAGCTTCCAAGAGAGGCTGAACATATGAAATTTCCCAAATTACAAATGTTGAAATGAATCTTGGCTGGGTGCAGTGGTTTACCCCTGTAAGCCCAGCACTTTGGGAGGCCGAGGCGGGAGCATCGCTTGAGCTCAGGAATTTGAGATCAGCCTGGGCAACACGGTAAGACCCTGTCTCTACAAAAAAATTTTAAAATTAGCTGGGCATGGTGGCACATGCCTGTGGTCCCAACTATTTGGGAGGCTGAGATGAAAGGATCCCTAAACCCAAGAGGTTGAGGCTGCAGTGAGCTGTGATCATGCTGCCGCCCTCCAGCCTCCAGCCTGGGTGACAAAGCGAGACCCTGACTAAAAAAAAAAAAAAAAAAAAAAAAGGAAATGAATCCAAATTCTTCCAGTGCTGCGGGCTACTCTCAGCCCAAGCCTCCCATTCACTGCCCCTGCCCAAGCAATCCGGGGAAACGGAGAGTGTGCGGGCCACGGGGATACTCACAGCTGGTTAAACATGCGCTTCATCTCATCGGTGATGTTCATGGAGCCGACCTCGTCGTCCGAGAACCGGTTCACCTCCCCGTCCTGCTCGGAGATGTCATCATCGGAAGCCACCTTACGTTCTTTCTTTTTGGGGACCACCTGAACCAGAAAGGAAGCAATCAAGGTAACTGGGGGGCTCAGCTAGGATGGAGGGGAGGGGTGAACTGGGAAGGGAGCCGGCATCTCACAGGATGATGAGCGTGACTGGGGCCGGCCAGTGCCAGGAAAGGTGCAGGTCCTCTAAGAAGCAGGCGGCATTAGCAGGAAGCGTGAGGTGGGATACATGCAGGGGGACACAGACGGGCTGGACTCTTCCCTGCCCTGGGCGGCCTGGTGGGTGCGCCGGCTCAGCTCGCCCTTTTACCACAGAAGCAACTCCACAGTTTGGAGAGAGGAGCAGGCCAGACCAGGACACAGAGTCACCTGGGATATCTCAGAGCCAGCCAGAGAGACGGAGAACCCCTGACAAAGGCCATACGGCCCCATGCTGCCCAGAGCCCTCCTGCTCACATGCAAAGGCAAAGGACAGGCGGCCCAAGGTTCACCAAAAGCTTCCACTCCAAGCAGACAAGCCACGAGCAAACGAAGGCTGCATTGGCCTCCCCTGCTTCCCGGCAGAGGGACAGCAAGAAGGCATGGAGGTGGAGAGAGGGCCCAGGGAGGCCCGGATCTGGCCCAGCGACGTCAGAGTCACACACACAGAGCGACAACACACCGTATTGCCCTGGGCTCAAGCAAAAGCCAAACCACAACCCGAAACTCAAGAAGCAGCCTTTGGAGAATGACATGTGCCTCATTCGGCTGGACTGGCCCCCCAAGCCCTCTCCAGAAGACAGCCTCACTGGCGCTAACCTGATCGCCGTCTCTCGGGGGCACCCACACTTGCACGTTAGGTCGGGGGGGTATCGAGAGCCTCTTTGGGGGGGAATGAAACATAGTCAAAGGCCAACAGCTCCCCTTCTGAACTCTAAGGTCCCTCTACCAGAGCTCAGGCCAGCTCCCCCAGTTCTCCCCATAACCTGGCCAGGGTTCCCCAACCATGGGGATGATGCCCAGTCCGAGCACCCAGAGGAAGGAGCAGGAAGTAGGGCAGTGGGTACAGTGTAGGCTGGTGGACCAAGCCCTGGAGGGGCAGGAGACTGATTTCTGCCACTTCCTTCCTTGAGCACAGCGCATCACCCTCCGGGCCTCGGTCTCCCCAGCCACAGGATGAAGCAGTCAGACGAGCCTATGAGTTCGTGGGTGCCTGATTCTACATTTACCTGGGGAGGCCACAGGGTCCGGTAGTGCTACCTCTCGGGGAAGGGGAGGGAGTGAGTGGGATGTGGAGGGAAACAGGGGTTGGCTGGGCAGGGCTGGAGGCCAGGGCTGCTCCGGGAGAGCGGGGGGTTGGCTGGTGAGCAGGGCAGCCCTAGTCACCTGGAAGATCTTGGACACGTCTTCCGAGTTCCGCTGCTGTGCGACATCGCACAGCTTGGCCGTGATATCGATTCGGCGGCAGATGTCCATGTCCACCTTCATGGCCTTTTCTTGGATCTTTGTGTCCAGGTCTGTCATGGGCTGCAGGGAGGACAGCAGGGTTTACATGAGCGAGGGATGGAGCAAGCCTGGGGGGCTGGGCATAGAGGTGGGGAGACCCCTAGGTGTCAGCAGGGGTGGTGCGGGGAGGCCTCCAGAGTCCGAGGGTGCCTTAGGCTTTTCCGTGGAGTGGAGGGCTGCGGCGCTGCTCAGGGTGGGAGGGGTCGGGGCCTTGGGAGTCGGGGGCCAGTGTGACACGGTGTGTGCTGCTCTCCCTAAGGGCTGGAAGGCATCCTCCCAGCAGACACAGGATCCATGTTTACTTTGTTAGTGCAAAGGAAAAAGAAAGCCAAACTCCCGCTGGAGAAAGAGAGCCCTTCTTTTCCCGCCCGCACACCCCGCCTGTCCCCGACACAGGCAGCTCTCTCTCTCGGATGCCTCCCACGACCAGCAGTGGGAGTCACTGAGGAGACAGGGTGGATCCCCTTGGACACAAGCGAGAGGGAGCCCAGTGGCCTCCAACTAGGGTCCTGGGAGGCTTCTACCAACCTCACCCAGCTTCACGTCCCTCCACACCAGGAGCCACGCCAGGCTCAGTCACCCATGTTCTGGCCCCTTCTGCCTTCTGGTGGGGTCTCCCCCTGTACTGCCCACTGTTGGAAGGAGGAGACCTGGGTCCCCAGCAGCAAGAAGCCCTTTGCGGCCAACAGCTCCCCCCACCCACAATACTCAGAGGGGCCCCGGATTGTCAAAAAGACACGCACGCCGGCCTTTCCTGACCTCACGGAGCAACCCTGCCGAAGGCCGCTGGGCCTGCGAGTCTCTCGGGCCCGCACAGACCAGACGGCACCCGGCCCAACCTGCCAGACACCCCGCTGCGCCCAGACACCAAGGCCTGCCCTCATCAAGGCGAGCTGGGAAGGAGTGGGAGCAAACACACACAGACCATCAGGGGAGCCCGGGGCAGGGCGGGATGGGTTAAGCGGCAGATTAATGCATCTCTACTCAGACCAAGGGAAGCAGAAGTGGGGAGGGGGCGGGAGGAGGGTGCCTGGTCTCCGATGCATCCAATGCATCCGTCATCCTCACAGTCAAACACAGCCAGCCAGGATTCTAACTAGAAGCCGAGCTCCAGAGCCTCGGAGGGAATGAAGCATTTTGCATGATGGGTGTGGGGGAGGTCATGACACCCAGGGGCGGCGGGCGGCACTTACGTCACTCATAAGCCCCTTAAACACCACCAGCTCGGCCTTGAGCCGCTCGATCTTCTCGTTCATCTCCTCCTGGATGGCATCAGCCTCCTGTGCTGCCTGCGGGGACGGAGATGGGGAGGCTTCAGAGGGGCCAGGTCCTCTGGGGATAGGAGGGTCTGGACACCTGAGTCCAGAGCCCTAGGCACCCGATGTCCACCCCAGCTGGGCACCTGCATGCCAGGGAAGGGGCGCCAAGGACCTCATCCTGCCTGGTTTCCCACTGAACACTGCTGACTGCTTAAAACACTTTCCGAAGGATTATCTATTACGTGGGAAAATCCATGGCAGGTATTAAAAGAGCAGGTTAATTAACAAGCAATCCTATTACATGAAAAATACGAGATCAATCCGTGTGAAATTGCCAATATTGGGCCATCTCTGCTTTCAAAAATGACAATGTCATGTGTGTCGATCTAACATGCATCTAAAGAGCGTGGGTGTGCGTCTGCAGACAAGATCGGAAGGTCACACGCCAGTTTTTCAACTGTGGAGGGGTGGAATTGGAGATCATTTGTATTTTCTTTGTGCTTTTCTATAGCTTCCACATATTTGACCATGAACCCATTAAATGTATAAAGAAAAAAGCACTTTTGTTATAAAAGAAAGGGAGACATTCAAACTTTTCCTTCTACCCACTGGCAATTATCTTAATCTGTCTCTTTCTTAGACGAGAAATGCTTTCAGATCAGAACACAATTTCTAGACATTTTTGGAAGAACTTTTCATGCCTTCTCATGGGGTTGCTACTTTTGTTCCCATTTGACAGAGAGGAAAATAGAGGCTGAGAAGATGAAGTTTGCTGCTCAGGTTACACCACAGGCGGGGGAGTTGCAGAGCCCAGAATGCAGAGATTCCAGCTAGAGCGGCACGGGGAATGTTTCCAAATGCCCACCACAGAGAGCCTGCTCAGGCTGGGAGCCCACCTGTGACATGCCCACCTGCCCTCTCCAAGGCCTTCAGCCCCAACCAAGGGCACCCTTCTTGCTTGGGGGCTTACAGACCACCTAGTCCAAGCCTCAGGTGGGGAGACGGTGACTGGTGAGAAGGGTCGCTGGTCCCAGCTCTTACAGCAGCTGGGACTTGCACCCTGGGACCCAGACCCAGGCTTCTCAACCCCTGCATCAGAGCTCGTGTGCAACACTGTGCCGGTCCATTCCTAGCTTCCAAGCAGAGGAAATGGAAGAGATCTCTTGGCTCCATAAAGGAGAGACTGAGGCAGTAGGAGGTAACAGAGTAGGGGCTGTGCAAGAATTTCCTGGCTTTGCCACATGAAGACTGTGCCCCTTGGCCACAAGGCTCTCTGGCATGCCTCTCCTGGTCGGGATGTCTGAGGGCTCTTACCTCCTGCAGCGTGTCCACCATGGTCTGAAGGTTCATGCGCTTGGCGAGCTCCTCCTCCCATCTGCAAAAGCCAAGAGGAACAGGTGGTCAGAAGGTGAGCTCCCTGTGCCAGTCCAGCCCTCAGACACAACCCCAACACCCACCCGGGGCCTATCTTGAGGTGGGCAAGGAAGGTGCATTGGGGCATCCATCCCTCCCTGCCCTCTGGGAGCTCCCAGCCTAGGGGAGGTGGTGTGAGGGGACAGCCAGGCTGATGTATAACCAGAGTACCAGGTGGTGGTGACAAGTGCCACATTAAGGCATGAGCCCAGGACTTCGTGAAGAGAGAGGTGGGAGGGACCACCACCTGCCTGCATGCAAACTGTAAAGTGCTGTGCAAGCACTGCCTGCTGCTGCTTCTGCTGTTGCTGCAAGATGCAGTAGCAAAGCTAGTCCTTAGAAGCCAGGCTGCAGCCAGCTCCACTCTCAGGATCTTCTTTGCACCCATTGTGCTAAGCATTGCGATGCCCTACAGCCTCCCTAAACCAACACAGAAAGCTCCTATGTCAGTGTTATCATTCCATTTTACAGTTGTGGAAACCGAGGCTCGGAGAGGTTAAATAAACGTCTTGCCCAAAGACACACAGCGAGTCAGTGGGTGGGGCTGGAATTCAAACCCAGGTTTGTTTTATTACATTAAAACAAAACTCAATAAATACAGTTCCCACTGATTTAGCGTTTACTATGTGCCAGGCCCTGTTGTTCCAAGGGCTTCCACACCACTACTTTCACATGCATACTGCCCAAAGCTGAACAGGAAAAGCAGGAGGGGAGAAGGCAGAGGACGGTTCAGCGGACCCCCCTGCCCTTAACCGCAGGAAGGGGTGGGAGCACTTCCCTGGGGCTGGATGATAATACCAATTCCAGAACCACCTTCGCTGAGACTTACTTTGTACCAGGCACTGTTCTACATGAAGTTAATTCAATCCTCATAACCCTGGCGTAGGTACCATCATTATCCCCAGGTGCAGAAAGCAAGGCCCAGAGGCACAAGCTGAGCCCAAGGCCAGGGTGAGATAGTGTGGAGCTAGGACTGAAACCCAGATGGGGAGGCTCCAGACTGGTTGCTCAGAATCCCCTTGCGGAGCTCCTCATAGACCCAGGAACTGTCAAAGCCTGAAGGCCCTAACCCAGCTCCTCCAACAGAGTTCCTCCCTCCCTGGAGGCAGTTGGGGGCAGGTTCTTTCCCTATTGGGATGTCTGTCCATCCTGGGACAGACAGAGGAGCTTCTCTCCTTCCTCACCCGACTGCTACCCTCCCTACATGGCCTCGGAGCAGGGCAGTCTGGAACCCTTTTAGGATGCTGTCGGGGCCAGCTAAAAATAGGCCAGAGGGGAGGGAGGGGTGGAGAGCCGGTTACGTCACCGGCTTTTGGAAACAAGAGAAAACGGATAGTGTTTGCACACACAGAGGAAAATTCCTCCTCTCTCCCACAGGAGACAGCCCCAGCCAGGGCTCCTGGAGGACACACACTCTCTCCCTCTCCCTCTTTTCTCCGGCCTTTCCCAGCCCTAGCGTTAGCTGCTAGGCTGAGATCTGCGTGGGTTCCAGGGTCCAGACCTGGAGGGCAAGGGATTCCTGCCAGAGCTAGAGGGCACAGAGGAAGCTAAGAGGGGGCAGGGAGGGAACCTAAGGGCCTAATCCAGCCGGGACCATCTTACTGAACCTCCCCCATCATTGTACAAATGGGGAAACTGAGGTCGCATGGTCAAGCCACTTACCCAGATAACCCAGTATATCAGGAGCAAGGCTAGGAGTCCAGTCCCAGGCCATCTCTCACCAAGAAGAGCAGGCCCCATGTTGGGGACAGGAATCACAATGGGGGGAAAGTTCCCAGGCCACTCCACCCCTGCCCAGGAGCACAAGGCATCTGGGGCCTCCCTCGGGGGTGAAGGCTGGAGCACAGGTCCCAAGCTGAATCATCTCTCCTGGCCACGCTGCTCAGAGTGGGGAAGGCGACTCAATTCCAAAGCCACTGAGCAGGGCAGGTGCAAAGGCCAGCCCCAGCGTGGCTCTGGCTGCAGCCTGGTGTCTAGAGCCAGCCCTCTAACACATCTTGCAGCAAGAACAGGAGTAGCAAAGAAGGGCACAAAAAATAAAGAATGACATGGCTCCTCCCTTGGATGCAGGCACCCAGGGGCACCTCCCTGACACTCCCCATTCCCCAGAGGGGCCCTTTGGAATGAGGCCCAGCACCCCTCACTTCTCCTTTGAGCAACCATCTCATGAGGAAGGTGAGGCGGGGCCAATAGACCCCTTGTACAGATGGAGAAAATGAGGACCGGAGAGGGAATGAGACTTGCCCCAAATCCACCCAAGGTGACAGCGGGAGCCCAGACCTTTGGCTCTCCAGACACAATAACAGCAACAGCACCAGCAACCATTAACTGGGGGGTACGGTCTGGGTGCCACACACCCGGCTCACTGCCTTGGACACACATCACTGGCTTTAATGTGAATTATTAACCCTCCTGGGGAAAGAATTTCTAACTAAGCCTATCTTGCAGATGAGGGAGCTGAGGTTCAAAGAGGTAACGTAACTTGTCTAAGGTCACACAGCTAGCAAGCAGGGAGCTGGGACTCAAAGCTAGTCCAGTCTCTAAAGCAGCGAGTCTCAGCCTAGAAGGTGCACACCAATCACCCAGGCATCTTATTACCATGCAGATCCTGGTTCAGCAGGCGAGGGCTGGGGCAGACAGCTCCCTAGTGATGCTCGGCTACAGATGGCACTGAGTGGCCAGGCTCTGAAGACCACACAACCCAGCCCCTCCACCTCTCCTCTCCCCTCCTGCCCTGAGTTCTGCCCCACCCCCTCCACCCTACCACATCTCAATCATGTTTCCTGAGCTGCACACACCACACCCCCAGGATGAACTTGCACAAATGATTTCATGGGCTTTTTATTTCCAAAGCCAGACTGGGTTGGCAGCCGGCTGGCCTGCTCCCAGGAGGTTGAGGACAGACCCCGTATGTGGACAGCAGCTGGCTTGACTGAAGAGCCTGTCGTCCGCCCTGACATCCCTCCCGGCAGTGGTGGAGAAAACCTGGCTCAGCCAGCTCCAGTGTTGACAATGCAGAAAAGCTCTGTCCTTGGACCGTTCTGAGGACTGGCGTGAAGGGCCAGGGGGGCGATGTGCTTCTTATGGCACTCCAGACACCCGCGTTCCCTCCCCACCCACCCAGAGCCAGGGAGCACTCAGCTTAACTGAGAACTGGTCAACCAAGTTGCTGGCACGGAGATTTCAACACCTGCTTCCCAAGCACAACCCTCCCTCTTCCCTGGGTCTGCCCACAAGAGTAAGGTTTCAGTGGGGAGGGTGTTTCAGGCAGAGGAACCAACAGAAACAAAGAGGGCAGCAGGAAGGGACAGGCTAGGCGCTGTCTGCCACCAAGAGACGGGTGCACCTACTTTGAGTCAGAGGTTTGCGGATATCATTTCCTTTCAGCCTGCGCAAACCCCGTTTTCAGCCCCAGCCCACGGCTGAGTAAACGACTTGCCCAAAGACTGCCTAGGAAATGGCAGCACCTGGATTCGAATCCAGGTCTGGCAGAATCCTACACCCGGGCCCTTTAAGGCTGAGAGGAAGGAAGGCTGGAGTGAACATAAAGAGATCACTTTGAGGGTACAAGGGCCAGTTTCCTCGAGTCTCCCTCAGCAGTCCAGGAGCTGTTCTGTTGGCTGGGGAGGGGTCCTTTCTGGTCTTTTGAAGACTCTAGGATATTGACTGGCCTGTCACTGGAGGAAAATGAGGTGACAAACACATCCCAGTGTTCTCTGAGGGGCAGGGCCTTTCCATAGATCCCCTCCATCATACTGCACATGCACTGGGCTGGAAAGCTACTCTGTCCCCACTTTACAGGTAGGAAAATGAAGACCTAGGGCCTATGGACAACTCCAGCCACAGCCAACATGGCTTGAATCACTGAGAGCCGCCCCTGCCCACCCTGACTCGGCAGCGCATAAAACTTCTAAATCTTTCTCTCTTCTAGTGCTGGATGAGAGAAGAGACGTGTATTGACTACCTTCTCGATGGTGTCCACCATGTTAGGTACTCATACCTCCCTCTATAAAATCCTGCTGAGCCCTCCCCTGGGGATCGTCCCCATGTTGCAGATGAGGCTCGGAGGTCAGGTAACTCATTTCCCCTCTTCCTCTCTCCTCCGCAGCCTCCTGAAACCCTAGCCATTCTCCCAGGTTTGTCTCAAATGTCACCTCTTCCCTAAGCCTCGCATCCACGTCCACTGTTTGCCCCACAGCTGAAGGCAGCGGAGGCCCCAGGATCTCCTCTTCCCCAGTGGCATGGTCGTGGGATCCCACGGCACACAGCTCTCGCCCAAAGGAGCCAGTCCCATGATGCCAGGGCCAGTGATGGCTCCACCGGGCGGTCACCACCACTTCCACCTTCCCCACCACCACTGGGGACTGGTACTTATCTCGGGAGGTCTCAGGCACAGAGATGGGGGCAAGGAGGAAGCAAGAGGCAAGGCCCCTGGCCTAGGTGGGAAAACAGGCACAGGAGCCAGGTCTCAAGTGGGGGTCCAGTCCTTCTGCAGGCCCAGAGATCTGGTTATGATCATTCCTGTGCTTGCTGCTGTATCCCTGTACCTAAAACTGGCTGGGCACTTGCTAAGGAGTCAGACATTTATTGAATGGATTGGTTGGATGGATGGATGGATGGATGGATGGATGGATGGATGGATACATGGATAGACGGATGGATGATTGAATGAATCCAAAGCTGCACTTACTCCTCAGTGCCCTAATGGCCCTCGCCTCCAGCCAGAGCTCCTTTCCCCCAGAGCATCCTTAGCCTGAACCATCCCAGCCCAGGGGGCTCACGGGAGGCAAATTCCCAGCACAGCCCCTGCACTCAGCTTCATCCATTCGGCTCCAGAGCCTCTCCTGGGAGAGGCCAGGCCAGGCCAGGGGGAGGGATGGCCAGGGCAGGAAGCAGGCAGGAGAAGGAGAAACCTTCCCTTTCCCACTTCCCACAGCCCTGGGCCAGGGAGGGGAGGCAGGGATGTCAGGACAAAGAGTGCAGGGAGAGGAAATGACTCCACAAAAGCACACAGCAGCTGAGATCGGGGGCCTTGGCCACCATCTTAGCAGAACAAGCACTCTCTGGGGCTGGTGGCCAGGAGGGGGAGGTGGCAGCACCACCCCAGCCAGATGTGGTCTCTTCGCATTCCTGAGGAGCCATCACTGGAACCACGTGAGGGACGAGAAGTCTCTGCTGGCCACTGGGGAAAGGGGGTGGGCAGATTCTATGCCGGTCCCCACCCCCACCCCACTCAGGGTCAGTGCCTCCCCCTCCCCCGTCAGCTCAAGATGACACACAGACCTGCAGGAAAGGGACTGACAAGCCTGCCCTACAGAGGGGCGGAAACCCAAGCTGAAGTCACCAGCAGAGGGGCTGACTCACAGATTTTTCACTTCCTGTGCAGTCAGGGAAAGAGGCTGGAGGCTCCCGCTCAGGAGGAAAGTGGGTGCGGGTCCAGCAAAACAATGAAGGCTCCAGGGACGAACCTGGGGCTCCTGGAGTGAGCATCCCAAGACTCCAGGGCAGCAAGAGAAGGGTCCAAATTCTGCCCCATCGCTTCCCAGTTGCGTGATCTTGAGCAAGTCAGTTACCTTCTCTGGGCCTCAGTTGTCCCCTGTGTGAGTCGGGAAGCCAGCCACCCACTTTTGAAGGTGGCTGTGAGAACTACAGGAAGGGGACGGTGCGGGTGAAAGCACCCCTGGCACCCAGCAGACCACGGGTATTCAGCAGCTCCATGCGAACTGCACAGCGCGTGGCCGCCTCCCACCTCCAGAGTTGGGAGGGAGGTGTAGAAACGGCCCACCCCTTGCGGGCAGACGAGTGGCAGGCACGCCTCGGCCGACTCACTCAGGTGAGGCTGGGCTGGAGCCCTCAGTAGAAGACTTCATTCTGGGCCAAGCGTGGGCCTGGCCTCTGGCAGAGGGCAGGTGGGGGCAGACAGCAGCTTTCTTCCCAGGGGGTGGAGGGCTGGCACCCTCTCAGCTCCACCCTGGCCTCAGGGAGCTCACCCCACTGTAGCAGGGCTGGGTGCAGGTGGCCAGGGGCGTGCTGGAGCCTGGCGGCTCAGACCACGGGAGATTTTGCCTGGCTGAGTGCCCCTCAGCTCTGAGCTGCCCCAGCTCCTGTGTTTGCCCACCTGCAGATGCACACAGGCATCCCAGCATGGACAGTGCCTCGCCTCAGGCCTCACAACAGAGCCAGGGCCAAGCCTGGGGGCCCCAACCGGCTGTTCTTCTCCAAAATAATATCTGAGCTGGAGGAAGAGGTTGCAAGCACAGTGGCAGACCACAGGAGCCCTTTCTTCAAATGCAGTTTCACAGAAGCGGATGGGTTGGGAAGACCAGAGAAGGCTCCCCGGTGGGGTCACGGCTGCGCGCCCCCAACAGCCCCCACTTGCTTCTGCTGAGCCCTTCTAGAGAACCTGAAAACCACAACTGAGTCAACTTCCTCCTTGCACACCATCCCCCTCTAATACCACAGACAATTCATATTTAAGGCAGAAAAAAAATCCGATAAGGGAGTGGGAGTGGGGCAGCACTGGGAATACAATGTGGAAATCCCGCCACTGCTGCTAACACAGGGCTCACCTCCCGGGAAGCTCAGCACTGATGCACATGTGGACGCGTTGCCTCCTGACTTCCTCTCCCACGTGGCACACTGCAAGCCTGTCTTCTCCCCCGAAAATGGACAGCCAATAAGCTCAAGCCCCTGTGTGTGGAAGAGGCCCCCTCCTGCCTACCCTAAGCCCCACCCCCCCACGACACCTGTCACCACCTCTTGTGGCCTCCCAGCTCCCATCTCCATGGAGCCCCTGATCCCCAGGAAAGGCTGCCTCGCAGACATGCCCATCAGAGCCCGGCTGCCCAGCTGTACTCCGCTGCTCTCGGAAGGAAAGACAAATTAAATGCCAACTGATCGTCTCCACGGAGGAGGTATTAATTTAATGTGAACACTTAACCAGGGCGGCCGATTCCATTACAGGCGGGCAGTAATGGCCCGGGCAGGACCGAGCACAGGCTGCACGCTGGGGATGGGGGCCAGGTTTGAGAAGCCGCTAATCAAGTGTGCCCCAGCACACTGCCACCCACACAGACACACAAAGCTGCTTTCAACCAGAAACAGCAGCCTCCTCCAGGGATCCCAGCAGGCCAGGTCTGTGCAAGGCTGCTCAGGGGAGAGGCAGAGGGGTCTGACATCCACAGGGAAGTTCCCTGTGGAAGAGAGGGTACTGGGCTAGGAAGCAGGAGGTCCTGGTTCACGTCCTGGCTGTGTTGCTAATTCGCTGCCTGACCCTGAGCAAGTCCTTTTTCTGCCCTGGGCCTCAGTCTCCCCATCTGTAATAGGATCTCCCAAAATCCCTCTGGACATGATATTTGCAGTGCTATTTGCACACCCTGGATAGGGCCCTTCCTTGGAGTCCAGAAGAGGTGACAGCTTCAGGGACACTAACTCCATCCAGAGTTATCCTGAGTGCTATCAGGGCTCTGACAGGCTGCACTCAACAGCAGGCACCCGCTGGGTGCCCTCTCCCAGAAGAAGCAGCAGCGCGGTGTGGGAGCAAGCATTCATTCGTTTGCCCCTCACTCATTCATTCCATAAACAGTTCCTGAGGGCTTGCCACGAGCCCCGCAGGCCTTAGAGGGTCAAAGGTTGTGGGCATTTCTGCAGACCTCTCTAGGAAGGGTAGGTGAGCTGAGAAAGTCATCTGCCTCTGTGTGATCCCCTGAGGGCCTGCCTACCTCAAGCTAGGAGCCTCAGTCTCCACCTCTGTAAAATGGGGATAGCAATCCCACCTCGTAGGGCTCATGGATGGATCAGGAGAGGCTCAAGTGAGGCACACAGGCGCCCTTGAGAGATGATGCCCATGCTCTTCACTGGTGTCACCCTGGCTCTACCTGCCTGGGGGAGGGAGGGGCAAATGGGTGGGTGAAAGTCTGGGCCCCCTAAGCAAGGACACTTCTCCATCCTGTCCTGGCCCTCTGGGGACCCAGGAGCAACTGAGAGAGGTGGTGCTGAAATCGAGTTGCTAAGGAGTTTTCCCAGCAAGGAGGTGAAAGTGAGTCCCATCGCCAGGCAGAGGGAATGAGCTGTGTGGGGTCATCACATTCCCCCCACCTGACATTCCCCCAACTTGTTTCCTGGTGACCAATGGGGCCCTTTGCAGAAAAGGTAGCTGGCCTCTGGGCTGTCTGCGGTGAGCCATCAGGACTTGAGAGAGGTGAGTGGGAGAGAACGGCAAGCCCCTAAGTGGGCTCCGGCCCCCAGCCACACACTCCTTCAGGCAACGAGGCAGCAGCCTTGTGCAGGAAGTCCTGAAGCTAGTCCTGCCTCTGCCCCAGCTGGCTGCATGATCTGGGGCAAGTCCCTTCCCCTCCTCTGGCACCAGTTTCCCGTCAGTAATGCAATGATGTCAAACTGGATGAATTCTAAGGGCCCACCCATCCAAGCCAGAAAACAACTTCCATGATCCCTGGACAAGCACCCTACACTGACCACAAAGCCACCTGACAAACCACAAATGCTCAAAAGCCAGCTGGGATGCCAGTCCTTGCGTTCCAACCAGTGTGTGTAGTGGAGAGGGGAGCAGGGGCTCTGGAGACAGAGGGTCCTGGGATCCAATCCCAGCTATCCATCTTGCAGTTCTGTGACCCTAAGCAAGCTATGACCCTCTCTGGGCCTTGGTAATATCGCCCAGCTCTGAGGGGTTTTGCCCGCATTCCGTGGAATAGCATATGAAAAGTGCCCAGAACAGTGCCTGGTCTACCACGAGCATGCCATTGGTGTCATCATCCTCATCCTCGTGACCTCCCAATTACAGCTGCTCAGAGAGGCGGGGAGAGGCTGGGAGAATGCGCTAGGACCACACTGTAAGGGAGGAGTCAGACTTGAACCCAGGGCCATCTGACCCCAGAGCCACTGTCTGCATAACAGCCATGTTGTTGATGGTCATAATAATGAGCTAGACGCTGCCTTCACCTGGCTGGGTGGCTGGCACTGCACGGGGACGGAGTGGCAGAAGGAAAGAAGCCAGATGCTAATGCCACAGAATCCCCATGCCAGCAAAACCCATTGAAAGCCCTGTTTTTGCCCTCCACACCCCATAGACGTACCCCAGAAACTAACGGGCATGCCCAGCCCTTTGAGGTCTGTCCTAACAAAGGCCACGATGGCAGCAGGTGGGTCCAGGGCAGGAGAGCCCAGCTGGTCTCATGGCACCTTCCAACACACACAAGGCATTTAAGGGTGTTCACCCAGGCCAGCTGTTGGCTTTTTTGGGCAACGTGGGGCCCAGGGAACCCCCGGGTCACCTGCCCCAATGCCAATCTGAGGTTTCAGTTGTTTTCTGAGGTGCCTGTTCAATTCCCCTATGTCTATATTTGCTCAGATTCCCAGCATCACTCCCACTTGGTATCGCTTATCGAAAACAGCTTTGGAGAGGCTGAACATGGGGGCTCATGGCTGTAATCCCAACACTCTGGGAGGCCGAGGCAGGAGGATCATTTGAGGCCAGGAGTTCAACACCAGCCTGAACAACATATTGAGATCCCATCCCTACAAAAAAATTTTTAAAATTAGCCAGGCATGGTGGCACGCACCTGTAGTCCTAGCTACTTGGGAGGCTGAGGTTGGAGGATCCCTTGAGCCTAGTAGTTTGAGGTTGCAGTGAGCTAGGATCAGGCCACTGCACTCCATCCTGGGTGACAGAGTGAGACTCTGTCTCAAAAACAAACAAAAAACACCTTTGGAGAAACTGCAGCTCTGTGGACACTCACAATCCCACGCAGCATGCTGGCCAGTGCCCTCCTCCCACTGCTTCTGTCCAGAAACTACACCCAGGTGGGCACTCCCCCCACCCCTAAAAAACCAGGCCACTCCAAGGAGGAAATTGTCTCAACCAGCATCTCACAGGGAGGAAAAATCTGCATCGTAAATTGCAGGCCACCATGAAGTTTCTGGAGCACCACTGCCAACCTCTTCCAGGCTTGGGCACCCCTTCATCATCTCCTCCAGGGAGCTTTCCATGACTTCCCCGGAATAAGTCACTATGCCCATTTTGATGTTCCCAGTCCTGAACTCACACCTTCAGTACTGGCACCCAGGGGCTGTAAATTTTCACTTCCCTGTCTCTCTCATCAGACTCCACTCTTCTACAAGAAGGGAAGAATTTGCATTTATTGTAAAATGCTGATTAGGTGCTAATCATTTGACTCCCACAATCTCTAATTCTCACCACAGTTCTGCGAGCCGGATGTTATCATTCCCACTATACACGCTCAGGTGAAATGACTTGCTCAAGGTCAAATCCAGGTCCGTATGGTTCCCAAGCCTCTCTATGGTTTGACAGTGTCTCGTCGGCTCCATAAGTCCCACTCCCTGCCCACACCCCAGCACATCACTTCAAAAATGCCCCCGGATTACAATGCCAGGGTCAGACGCACAGATGTGTACACACGGGGTCACAGTCACTGACCCAGAAAAAAAGTCACTTTGCCCATATACTTATTTCTCAGCGCCAGAGAACCCAGGTGCAGGAAGGCCTCGGCACACCACCACCTCCACTGCCAAGGTGATGAGCTGGGGCCGGCACGTGGTGAGCGAGAAAGGCGCCAAGCTCTGGAGCTGGATGGAACAAGGTTCAAATCCCAATGGTACCAACCACACGCTCCTGGGCAAGTGATTCCAATCCCTGAGCCTCCCCATTTGGTCATCATAAAGATCCCGCCGCCTCTGGAGGCTGCTACAGTTTGTGAAAAGGAGGGTATACACAGGCTCCGAATAAATGGAGGCTCTCGTCCCTTCTCTGCCTTCCCTGTCACTAGCTCCAGGGTCTGAGAGAGCAGCGCCCTTATTGCTGTGGTCTGGAAAATGTTCTGTTTCTTTCTGGCTCCACTGCGCTATGGAAATCATGGGGTTGCGGGGAGGTTGCAGCTTGCCATCCGGCCCCCAGGCACTGAATGCACAGATCTCACCCCTGGCCCCACTAGACTAGGATGCCAGGAGCGGCAGAGGGTCTGCACTTCTGAGCCGTGTGCCTTTGGGCCAAGTACTTAACCACCTGTGCTCCAGGTCCCCTAGCTTTGAGCAGGGGCTAACGGAAGCACCTGCCTTGCCAGGTTGTTGTAGTAGATGAGTCAACACACATTTCACACTTAGCACAGTGCCCTGCTCCCAGTAAATGCCCCATAGATGGAGGCTATGATTAGTCATGGAACACGGCCTTTCTGCTGCCCTCCCTGCCATGGAAAATGGTAACTCAGCTGGAGGGCAGTTCCTCTGGGTAGACTGGCCAAGGCCCCAGGGACAAGGCAGGGTACCTGGGTGCCAAACCAGCCTCCTCTGCTACCAGTGCCCGGCAACACACGGGCTGTCAAGACACACAGGAGGACATCCCATCTCCCTTGTGTCCAATTCGGCACCACATCCCAGTGCCTGGCACAAGATCTGGCACTGAGAGAGCCTTCGTGAGCAAGGATTGGGTGTTTCTGGAGACACCCAGTCCTGGCAGCCCGGAATATTTCCCACAGCCCAACTCAGGCTGGCTACCGGCTTACATTTCATCTTCTTCCCCCAGGACAGAATCAACAAACATTTCCCAAGTGCTTACCCAGGAGCCAAGTGCTGGGGACACAGAAGTGGATTAAGAGAATTCTCTTCTCACTGAGAGAGGGGAGGCGAGTTCCGGAGCTCTCGCCGGGGCAGGACCTCTGGCTCCTGCAGCCTCAGATCCTCAATCCCTTCAACCCAAGAAGCGTGGGAAGATCTGGGCACTGGCTGCCCTGTGCCAGGCAAGCGGGGATGGAAGGGAATGCTCGCCCTGGGCCAGGGGGCATCTTCCTCTACCCATGAGTGAAGGGCCCCATCCAAGTTTCCACTGCCCATTTGTACCCAGGGGCAGGAGGGAGGAAACCAAGCATCCACCATCACACTGAAAACATCGGTTCCCTCCATGGGGGACGTGGGTGACTGGGGATTATGGGGTAGAACTGTCACTCTGTCCCCTCTGTATCTTTTCTTAATACACATAAGAGGCCAGGCACGGTGGCTCACGCCTGTAATCCCAGCACTTTGGGAGACCGAGGCAGGTGGATCACTTGAGCCCAGGAGTTCAAGACCAGCCTGGGCAATATGGTGAAACCCCATCTCTACAAAAAATACGAAAAATTTAGCCAGGTAGCCAGGTGTGGTGGCACCGCTTGTAGTCCCAGATACTCAGGAGGCGGAGGTGGGAGAATTGCTTGAGCCCAGGACCTCAAGGCTGCAGCGAGCCAAGATTGCACCACTGCACTCCAGCCTGGGTGACAGAGCAAGACCCTGCCTCAAAAATAAATAAATAAATAAACCATACAACACACCATCTTAACCATCTTTACAGTGGCATTAAGTGCATTTGCACTGCTGTGCAACCATTACCTCCATCCGTCTCCAAAACTCTTCCATCTTGCAAAACTGAAACCGTACCTGTTAAGCAGCAGCACCCCATACCCCTCTCCCAACAGCCCCTGGCAACCACCCTTCTACTTTCTGTCTCTGTGGATTCGACTCCTGGGTACTTTGTATAAATAGAATCAGATAGTATTTGTCCTTCTGTGAATGGCTTATTTCTCTTCTTTCTTTTTCTTTCTTTCTTTTCTTTTTTTTTTTTTTTTTTTTTTTGAGACAGGGTCTCACTCTGTTGCCCAGGCTGGAGGGCAGTGGTACAATCACAGCTCACTGCACCTCCACCTCCTGGGCCCAAGCAATCCTCCTGCCTCCGCCTCTGGAGTAGCTGGGACTATAGGCATGAGCCACCACACCCAATTCATTTAAAAAATTATTTTTTGTGGAGACGGGGTTTCACCATGCTGTCCAGTGGGTCTTAAACTCCTGGGCTCAAGCAATTCTCCCACCTTGGCCCCCCAAAGTATTGGGATGACAGGCGTGAGCCACCGTGCCTGGCCTGGCTGATTTCATTTAGCATAAATCGTTCATCCATGTTGTAGTGTGTGTCAGAATTTCCCCTCCTTCTGTATCTTTTTAAGTTTGAATGATGTCATATATACCTGCTCAAAACATCAAAACCACTTAAATTTTTAAAAGACAAAAATACCTGCTCATGTTACCCTTGCTTTAAATTGCATGAGTGTTTACAATGATTACACAAGACATAGAAAAGAAAAAAACAGGTAAGCCAGATAAAACCAATGTAAAACCCACCCAAATGAATCCCCCTCCCTGAGACAATTACAGTTAACATCGGCTGTAGATCCTTCCCAACTTTTTCTTATGAGATTTTCTCTTCTTATGAGATTGTTTTTTAACGACAATGGGATGCGACCATATGTGGTTTTCAAAGGTGTTTTTTCCACCTAACAATATACGGCAACATCCTCCCGAGCAGGTGACACAGCGGGTGGCTGCAGGGCCAGTGGTTTGATGGGTTCTCTGCTGTCACCGCAGAGTCCTTGCAATCTAAACAAGACCGTGAACACCTTCATGCCCTCACATTTGCATACGTGTCCAGGTATCCCTCTGGGATACCCAGATTGGGCTTCCGGATCAAGTGCGCAGATGTGGAAAGAGCTTTTGTGCCCCTCTAAAGAGCCATGTGTGACGAGCTGGAGAGAACGCTCTCCGGCATTCTCTACCACAGGCTCCCAGTTGCCCAGGGAGCCAAGGAAAAGCAGGGTCCTGGGTCCTTACTCTAGCTCCTGCAGCAACAATGTTTTGTGCCTTAGTTTCCTCATTAGTCAAAATATTGCCTTCGTCTACCTTCCCCAAGGAGCGAGGGTTGGGAGATCAGGCTCATCTGAGAAATGGGCCAGACACTTCTTCTCCAAAAGGGTAGAGAGAGGTCTCACCTGGTGGGTGATAAGTCCTGGAGAACAAGGCCACGTGCTAGGGTAGAGTAAGGCTGAATAGCATCCCCACCACACCTCCAGCCCCCCTGTGCCAAGCTCCATCACACCTCCAAGGCATGTGCTGCACTCTCTGCCCAACAGGTTCTACACCCCTTCCCCTTTGTCATTTTCCTCTCTCTCTCCCTTACCTGATGTGACTTCATGACCCAGCTTATAACCCCCTCCAGGAGGCTGCCCCTGACTCCTTGGTCAGGGTCAAGTGCCACTCTTCTGAACTGCAAAGCCTCTGGGCCACTTGGTACTGAGGTATCTGATCCCCTGCTGGTCTCCTCTACTTAACTCGTCTTTCTTTTCTCTCTCCCTCTGTCTTTTTTTTTTTTTTTTGAGATAAGATCTCGCTGTGTGCCCAGACTAGAGTGCAGGGGCGCAACAAAGGCTCTCTGCAGCCTCGAACTCCTAGGCTGAAGGGATCCTCCTGCCTTAGCCTCCCAAGTAGCTGGGATTACAGGTGCACGCCACCACACCTGGCTAATTTTTCTGTTTTTTTGTAGAGACGAGGTCTCACTATGTTGCCCAGATTGGTCTCAAACTCCTGGGCTGAAGCGATCCTCTCGCCTCAGACTCCCAAAGTGCTGGCATTACAGGTGTGAGCCACTGTGCCCGGCCCTCATGTCTTTCAAGATCAGGCCCATCTCTGGGTCACAAATTCAACTCCAGTGCCCAGCACAGAGGCTGGCACAAGGAGGGCCCGTATATATTCACTGGATTAAAAAGGCCCAGTAAGTGTCATCTCCAGGACCTTCTCTAGGAGATCCAATCTAGGCCAGTGCAACCCTGTCGCCTTAGACGTGGCCTCCCTGCCAGCCCCTCCCTGCCAGCCTCAGTTTCCCCAAAAACCTCCACAGTCCAGGCCAACTCTGCTACTCTCTTCTCTGCACCTTGAAGCCTGGGCCTACCTTGCATGGGGCAGATGATGGGAAAGTTGGTATCCACGGCTCTCCATCCCCGGGACATTGTCTTTCTGCCTAGGCTTGGCCAAGCCCCCAGGGACCCTCCACCCCATCCCCATCCCCAGTGTCTGCCGGCTCTCAGTCTCCAGGGCTCCAGCTCTTGCTTAAGTGGAAGCCAGAAGGGGGTCTGGGCAGCAGGTCTGGGCACTCAGGTCAAGAGGCAGGAGGCCCAGAGGGTCTGTGCTCAGGAGAGTGTGAGAGGCCCCCCGGCCCAGGGATATGTTTACAGCTTTGAGAAAAACAGCAACTCCCAAGGCTATTTTGGAAACCTAATATGTACTTTGGGTCTCTCCACTGTTTATTCCAAGTGACTGTGCTGCCCTGGAGGTAAATGTAGGGCACCTCAGGGTAATCTCCCGCATACTTACTCACCCGCAGCCGCCCTGGAGCCAGCTGCCTGGGAACCCAGATTCTCCTTATCATGTGCAGCCTGAAAAAAATGAGGGGCTGGCAGCCAGGCAGAGCCCACCAGGCGAGAGTCAGCACACCTCGGTTGAAAGCAAGGCTCTGCGGCCTTAAGCCAAGTCACTTCCCTAGGGCTCAGTCTCCTCACCTGTAAAATGGGTGAGAATGACCCCACTTGGATTAAATGAGGATGGGCAAACACAAACTGGCTCCAGGTGTGGCCAAAAAAAAAAGCACAGAACACAGGATCCTAGGACATCAGACGGGGACATCCAGGTTATTCATAAATGAGAAGTCTGAAGCTCAGAGGTGGGATGTGATATGTCCAAGGTCCCACCCAGGCAGTGGCTGGCTCAGTGCAACTCCAGAGACTAGGAGCTGCCTGCCATGCGGCTGGTAAGGGGAGAACATTCTAGAGCAATCTCCAGGAGGGAGGAGGGAAGAGTGACAAGGACCCAGCCAACAAAAGACATGTGGGGCTTGTGCAACCAAGGATGGGTGACAGGGCAACGGCCACCTGTCTGTGCAGCGCCATCATCGTCCTCACTGGTCGGGAAGGGGCAGGTTCCAGCGCAGCTGAGACAGGTAATTAGACTGCAAACACGCGCACAAAAGAATTAGTGACTAAATCCAGCTCAAGGGGATGGACTCATTACTTAATCCCAGGCTCCTGTCATCACGGCTGGCCCTGGCATTCCACCTGATGTGAACCAGTGGGGAGTGCAGAGGCAGGGCACCAGGCAACCCCACAACACACGAACGAGAGTGTTCCTCCCACCGACCCATGGGGCTGGAGAGAGAAGTCAGTCCCCTTAAGATGGGAGGGGGAATGAAATGGAGCAAAGCCTCCCAGGGACCCTTCTGTGACTGCAAAGCCCCTCGGAGGGCATCTTTATTGGAGCTTGTCATCTCCTCACCCCCATTCTGCTGATGGGGAAACTGAGGCTTACCAAGGCACAGTGACTCACCCAGGGTCACATAATCATAACAGCATTATGAAGGCTCCCATTGGCCTGGCCCAGCCCCCACTGGGGGGGCCAGAGCCTTGGGGCCCTCAGATAGATGGAGGGTCCTCCGAGGGGAATCCCCCAAGTGCTGCCCAGATACTGCCGGGCACCCCACACAGGGGAGGCAGCCCCAGCTATGCAAAAAAACCGGCAGCAGCACAGCCTCTCTTCACAACTCCAACCCAGCGGGGGGCTCTCTTCCCCCTGAGATTTGGGCCTCCAGCCACAGGATTCCCAGCCAGGACTCAGCAAAAAGCCAAAAAGGAGATGGTCCAGGCCAGCGCAGCAAGAAGGAGCCAGCCTGGGGCAAAGCGGGAGGCCATTTGCAGCCGTCCCCTGCCCCTTATCCCAAAACGCTTTGACATCAGGCAGAGCTGGGATTGGTGTCCAACTCAGCCGCTCCCCAGCTGGTGATCTGCTAAAGCGACTTTACCTCTCTGAGCCTCAGTTTCCTCATCTGTAAAATGGGAATAACAACAGTACCTACACCTCCCTGGATGGTGAAGACCCCACAAGATCATAAACACCAGTGCTTCACATTATTTTGCTCCTCTTAGCGAGCAAGCCCCACCTCTAGCTGCTGGGAAGGCTGAGAGGGAGGCTGCTGGGAGGGCTGCTGCAGCATCCAGGGCCCCGGGCTTGGCTAAGCTGCGCCATGCTTCCCCTTAGAGGCTTTGCCTCTGGGTTCCCTCTCCCATGCTGGGACTGGGGAACTGTCTGGTATCCAGAGTGACCAAGTGCCCAGCACATAGTAGGCCCTCAACCGGTACTGACTGGATGAATGAGCTTGTGAGCTGGAGTCACAGTGCATAGCCACCAGCACAGTGCATAGCCACCAGCTGGGGGAAGCCCAGCTCTGCCTGTGCTGACTTACTGTGTGGCTTTAAGCCCATCCCTGCACCTCTCTAGACCTTCTGCACAAGGAAACTCCGACCACATCAGGGACGCAGACTCCCCCACCTCGCAGCTAAGGAGACCCTGCAGGGAGCGTGGCCAGAGGACAGCCTGCCCAGTGGGGAGCCCCTTCCCAACTGGCCTGGCCCCCCAGGGACAGACAGCAGGGTCCGCGCCCACCCCTGCAGGCCCTCAAAGGCAGTAGGCAGTCTCCTCCTGGTGACTTTGCCTTGGGACAGATGGGATACAGTGTGGTATCTGTCAGGCCAGATGGCCTGGTTGGCCCCAGGGGCTGGGACACCAGCTGGGAGTCCAGCCCTGGCAGGCAACACTGCTTAACCCCTTCTTGTCCCAGCCAGAGGAGCCAGTGTCCCCCTGGCAACTTCATCACTGCTGGACACTCAGGCCTCCTGTCCTCTCCCCTTGGAGGTGAGGGGCCTCCCTGGCACCTCTACGGCCAAAAGGGAGCCTGGGAGGCTGTGGGAGAAAGGAAGCCACAAGCTGGGTGGGAGCGGAGGAGGTGCCACTGCTTGGCCCTGAGGGCAGCCCAGGACCGCCAGGAATCTGCCAACCCAGGGAACCAGCAGGCAGGAGCACTGATTCCAGGCCAGGGAGCCCTCTGGGCCCACACGGGGCTGGCTGTTCTGCTTCCAGGACATCTGTCTGCGTCAGGGACCACCAGGCCAAGAGGCCACCAGCCACCTTTATCAAGCCCCTGCCCAAACCATAGAAACAGCATTGCTGCATAAAGGAGGACATCCAACTCAGACAGGCTGGCTGAATGGCTGTGGATGTGTTGCTCAACCTCTCTGGGCCTCAGTTTCCCCGTCAGGAAAGATGGGACCAGAGTGATCCCTGGGATCCAGGCCACTTCTGGCTCAGAGGGCTCCATGACTCCTGAAAAAGGAATGTGCCTCCCTCCCAGAAACTTGTGGGATCCTACAGGGAGCCACCAGATCTTTTCTACAGGAAGTTTGTGTCTCAACTTGTATCTGAGTCAAGGCACAGTCTCTCAGGAAATGGAGAAAAGGGAGACTGTAGGTGGGAAGAGGGTACGCAGCAAAATAATGGTGTTGCCTTGAGAACCACCAGGGAATTGATGTCCAACCACTTTCCTCCTCTGTGAAAGGCTAAACAAAGGGGGAAAGGCAGCAGTAGGGATCATGGTTAGACACCAGGAAGCACTTCCCTGGAAAAGGCCATGAGGACACTGGGCGGCCTGTCTCAGAAAGGGCTCTGGAGTGTGCTTCCTAGGCAGTAAGATCTTCAGGCAGGATTTGCAATGGTCCTAGCCCCAAGATGAGGAAGGAACAGATGACCTCTGGAGACCCCTGGAGGAAAACAAGCCAGTGTTCAGTAGGGTAAAGTAAACAGGGCCTTGGAGTCTCTCCCCTCAGGGGCTCAGCCAACCTGCTGTTCCAGACGCGGGAGGGTGTCATCTCAGGGCAGAGCATGGCCAAGCTTGGCCCCAGTGTGGGGCCTGCATGCTGGTTCAGTAGACACCTCTGGAAATCTCTCAGAACAGAGTCTGCCAGCAACTCCCAAAAAGCCAAGAACACATCAAAACAGCAGAGGAGGGAAGAGCTAGGTAAGGGGGCTGCCGGCCAGGAGTGAGAGCTGTCTGTTGACACAGTGGAGAAGCAGAAACATGGGGCTGGACCTACAGACCTGACTTTGAGCCCTAGCTCCGCCACTTGCCATGCAACTTGGGGCAAGTCACTGTCCCTCTCTGACATAAGGGAAAGAAAAGATCTAACCAATCTCTAAGGACTCTTCCAGCCTTGATTTAACAGTCACTTGGCAAGCTCCCCAGATTCCGCAAACTCCTAGTTCAGGCAGCATCATCCCCAAAGCCCAAGCGTAGGGCCTGAGCACAGTGGCCCAGAAAAGGATAGATGGATAGACAGACTGATGGACGGATGGACGGATGGATGGTTGGATGGATGGACAGACGGACGGACAGATGGATGGAATAATGAATGATCAAGTAGGGTAATCCTGGCAAAGAAGAGCAGAAGGTCCTAGGTGTCCCCTGGGATGACTCCTTACACCCTCCCACAAGGCCTCCCTGGAATCATCTGCCAGTGATACAGACCCTCCAGTATCCAATTCCCTTCTTTAACTTGTACGTACATGTGCAAATACCTACATGTGCAGATACAAATACGTAACATGTGCTCAAAGCAGTGACCCAACTCTGAATCCTGACAAGAGAAAGCTCCAGGTCCCCCGCAAAACCCATGAGGTTTATCTGCTCCAGTCTGATTCTAGGGTATCTTGGCTTTTAGAATTCCTCTTCCAAAGCTGGGTGCAACACGAGACTCTAGTGGTGGAACCCAGTGGTGATCTTGGAAGCCAGAGACCTGAGGTCACG
This sequence comes from Chlorocebus sabaeus, assembly GCF_047675955.1. Taxonomy (NCBI): domain Eukaryota; kingdom Metazoa; phylum Chordata; class Mammalia; order Primates; family Cercopithecidae; genus Chlorocebus; species Chlorocebus sabaeus. The sequence goes on along the minus strand of NC_132923.1, from coordinate 118,101,188 downwards.
GGCTCACTCTGCCGCTTTCTAGCTTTGATAAGGAACAAGTCATTTTACCTGGCACGACTCAGTTTTCTCATCTGTACAATGGACATACCCACAGCCACCTTGCTGGAGTGGTGCGATGTTCCAGAGAACACATGTGTGAGGCTTCAAACACTGCAGTGGGTAGACAGGGTGCTCTTGGGAAGTGAGCAAGATGGCTATAGAATTATGAGATCCTGGCTCCCTTCTTAGAGGGGCTGAGCAGAAGCCAAGCCTTCCAAGGCTTCTCTGTTTGGGCCCTGCAATCCCTTCCACCTCGTTTCCCACCTTGGGGGGTGATGTGCTTGGGCTTAAACCGGGCAGAAGCTACAAAGCAGCCTTTGTCTCACAGATGAAACCCTAAACCAGCTGCCCTGACGTCAACCCTGGAAAAACAATGCCAAGCCAGCCTTCAACGTCACTCCTCTGCCAAGGTCTGAGAGTGGGCCCTTCACCCACAAGGCCTCGCAAGGCAGTCTATGAAAACACAGAAACCATCTACCCATCGCCTACGGAGGCCCAGAAGGAGGAACAGCTGCCTTTCTGCTGCTGGGCGCAGGGCAGGGTTTGAACCCCTGTCTTTCAACTCCCGTATCTCAGCGTGCCAGAATGAGCTCGCGTGTGTGGCAGAGAGTACTTTCGGTAACAGTCTGCAAGAGGCAGGTTCGAATCCTGGTCCTGGCCCTACCTCATAGTGAGACCTCAGACCAGCAATGTGACCCCCTGAGGTTGCTTCCAAATCCACACAAGGGGGAGGCTGAGACAGTCCACGATCCCCAGGGAGGCGGGGACAGGAAAGACTACCCCATTCATGTCCACATTCCATCAGGCCCTCCTAGGAGCCACAGGCTCCAGGCGACACCCTGCGCTGGACACAGCCTTGAATGCCAGGTCTTGCCTTCCCGGTCACCCTGTGTTGACAGTCTGCTCGAGAAGAGAGGGGACATGACCTCCTCTTCGCTGCCCAGGCAGCTCTACTGGGGAGAGGAAGTGCTCAGAACACAAAAGGCCAGTCTTCAGCCAAAGGGGGAGGGAGCAGGCAGTTCTCACTATGCCCCGTTTTCCTTTTGTATGAGATGGGATGGAATGATGAGACCCACAGGGTGTTGGTGAGCCTGGCCCAGGAAAGGCTGCCCTGTCTCCTCATCTCCGGGGTAAGCCCTGGAGCTGGAAGGCTTGAGAACTTTGCCTAGAATGTTGGAGTTGGGTGAACCATAGAGGCTGATCCTTCATTCCCCACAAAAGCTATGTTTCCAGAGCTCCTCGTCTGGGGATGTGGCCTGACAAATAGTACTTTGGGATTTGCACATATTTTTATATGTACAAATTGGGGCCTGGGGGCTGGTGGGAACCAGGCCAGGGCAGGAGGGAGGGAGCGGTAACAGCTGAGGGGCCAGCGGCACACTTAGCACTCTGCAGGCAACATCAAATCCTTGCAACCTCATCAGCTAAGACTGTCATCCCCATTTTACAGATGAGAGAACTGAGGCTCAGAGCAGTAACACAACTCCAAGCAGTGTCACCTCAGAGCCAGAGCTCCCACCCAAGAGAAGGCCCAAATCACGGGCCAACAGGAAACACGAAGCAAGAGCAAATGAAGCAATTTCTTTTTAATTCCCCACAATTGAATTATGCCTTAGGGCTCAGAAAAAGAATAACTTACAAGTTGGAGGTCCCTCAACTTGGCACCAGGTTAATTCTGGCTCTGCCAGCAGTAGCTTGCTGAGTTCAACCCTTCAGTCTCCAAGTCAGATGAGTCCTGATGTTTTATTTTATATTATTATTATTTTTTATTATTGAGATGGAGTCTCATTCTGTCGCCCAGGCTGGAGTACAGTGGCAAGATCTTGGCTCACCGCAACCTCCACCTCACAGGTTCAAGACATTCTCCTGCCTCTGCCTCCCAAGTAGCTGGGATAACAGGCGCGTGCCACCACACCCGGCAAATTTTAAGTCCTAATGTTTTAAATCCTAATATTTTCTTTAAAGGCAAGTGTGAAACCAACTGCAATGTAATATCAAGACTCGGCCAGGCATGGTGGCTCATGTCTGTAATCCCAGCACTTTGGGAGGCCAAGGCAGAAGGATCACTTGAGGCCAGGAGTTCAAGACCAGCCCTGGCAACATAGCAAGACCCTTATCTCAACAAAAATTATTTTTTTTAAAAAAATTAGCGGGTGTAGTGGTGTGTGCCTATAGTCCTAGCTCCTTGGGAGGCCAAGGCAGGAGGATTGCTTGTGCCCAAAACAAGAAAGAAAGAAGGAGAGGAAAGGAGAGCAAGACAGAAAATGAGAGCCAAGAAGAGCATGAGGAGGGAGGAGGGGACAAGACAGGGAAGAAGCAAGCACAGGACAGGCCAAGTTCTGGCAGTGCCAGGCTCAAGCCCAGGAACCAGGAGCAGCTCCACACTGTGTCCTGCATAGCAGCTCAACTCCAGGCTCTTGTACAAGCTGTCCTTTCTATCTGGAGCACCCTTTCTCCTTCTCTTCCACTCTTACTGAACCTTCCAAAAACAACCTAGGTGATGTCACCTCCAGGAAGCCTTCCTTGACTGGCTCTAAACTGGCTTGGGTACCTTTCAGAATCCCTGGGTTTGGGGCACCCCAGGGCTCACCAGTGTCCCACCCAGACCTCCAAGACTCTCTGGTCCTGACTTTGCAACAAGCTTTCCCTAAAGCTTCCACTACCACCCCCCAAGATGGCCTTCTGCCTATTACCACAGTGGGTCAGGAGCAAAAAAGGGGTGCCAGTGGGCCCTGGGAAGATGGGCTGACCCTATACAGAGAGGAGTCTGTCTGCTGGGGAATTTCACAAGGTCTACTTAGACCAGTAGCTCTTCCCCTCCCCCAAGAGAGCAAACAGGCGGCAGCGAGCCAAGAACCGTCTTAAATAACCCAAGTAATAAAGATGGCCAATTAAGAGGGCGGAAGGCGCTGTCTCCACTGCAGGGGCCTCTCTCCATCGAGCAGCAGATGAGCAGGGTCTGTGTGAACACACATCCCAGAGTCGGAGCACGCAGGCCAGAGAGCGCTGAGCAAGCATCTCAGAGACAGGCCCCACCCACAGCACGGCCACGTGGAGGGGCTCCTGCCAGGGCAAAGGCCCAAATGCCATTCGATTCCTGCCCAGCTCCTCTCCCCAGAACCCCCAGCCTTATTTAGTGATTTTTGCCACGGCAGCCGGAATCAGAGCACCATCATCGCACTTGCCTTCCATGCAACGTAACCATTCCCACTTTCCAGATAAGAAACAGAGGCTCAGAGAGGCAGAGTGACTCTCCCGAGGTCTCAGAGCTGACAGGCAGCAGAAATATATGCTGCAGGTTCCTCTCTTCCCAACTTTTGGGTTCCACATAAACCTTCTCCCCTAAGCTGTCTAACATAGCAGGTTTCTGTCCAACATCCCATCCCAGGATCCAGGGGAGGTGTGAATGTAAAGGCAAGAGAGGACAAGGCATTGCATGGAGCTTCACAGAGCTTCAGGCTGCGCGGGAAGTTGGAAAAGAAACCGCAGAGCAGGTAGAGCTCAGGACTCCCAAGGATTTAGTCCCTACAGACACTCCACTTGCCAGTTTTCAAAGTGCTCCACAGGTATCATTTTAGACAGTCTTCCAAACAGCCTCATGAGGTCAGATTTATTACTCCCATTTCATAGAAGTGAAAACTGAGGCTCAAGCAGGAAAGCTGCTTACAATGGGCATGGCCCTTTCTGGTACTGCACAGGTTTAAGGTTGGAACTGGAGCCTGACTTTCTGGGGTCAGATCTGGGCTTGCCACTTTCTTTTTTTGTTGTTGTTTTTCTGTTTTTTGTTTTTTGAGATGGAGTTTCACTCTGTCGCCCAGGCTGGAGTGCACTGGTGAGATCTTGGCTCACTGCAACCTCCACCCTCCAAGTTCCAGTGATTCTCCTGCCTCAGGGTCCTGAGTAGCTGGGATTACAGGCGCCTGCCACCTCGCCTGGCTAATTTTTTAAATTTTTTTGTAAAGACGGGGTTTCACCATCTTGACCAGGCTGGTCTTGAACTCCTGACCTCATGATCCACCTGCCTCAGCCTCCCAAAGTGCCGGGATCACAGGCGTGAGCCACCATACCCAGCCTGGGCTTGCCACTTTCAAGGTGTCTTGGTCCAGTTCCCTCCCCCGTCTCTGTGGCTCAGTTTTAGCATCTCTAAAATGGGCTAAGGACAGTACTCAACTCACAGGGTTATTAGAGCTTCCATGAATTAAATGTTTGCAAACCGCTTTGAATGAAGCCTGGCAAAGAGTAAATGCTGTATAAATATTAATGAAATTCATTAACTAATACATGTTTATTGTGCTCCTACTATCCACAAGCACTGTTGGAGAAGGTACTGGGCACATGCTGTTATCACGTGATGCTGCCACATGGCATGACACATTTGTCTATGTCCCCAGATTCTGAGTTATCGAGGGCAGGGGCCTGACCCATGGTGGGTGTTCAGCCACTGTTCTGAGAACACCACCTCTTTGGCTCCTCAGACATCCACACCCGGCAGTCTCATCTTCCCCAACAAGAGGCGTCAAATGATTGTAACAACTTCCCTGTTCCCTGGCAAAGTTCACAGCACTGACTGAAAGCAAAAGCTAGGGAGACTCCAGCCCAGGGCGGAGGCGAGCTCCCAAATAGCCACCAGAGCGCCCAAGGCCCTCTGCTGCTGGTGATCCGTGGATGAGAACCTCTGGCTGGCTGCTGCCCTGAGGACACTCAAGGGCCGGGCAAGATAAATAGAGCATTAATTCAGAGTCTGAGATCCACAGCCTGCCCCAGCTTTGCTAGATGACATTTCACAGAAGTGAAAACTGAGGCTCACAGCAGGAAAGCGGCTTGCAATGGGCATGGCCCTTTCTGGGTACAGCACAGGATAAAGGTTGGATCTGGAGCCTGACTTTCAAGTTACTTCTCCTCTCTGAGCCTCAGTTTCCATCCTGCAGTGCCACCACCGGGTTTAAATGAGACCCCATGGAAATCCCCAGACAGGTCATAATATGTGTTCCCTGTTCCCCAACTCTTCCCCTGCCAGCCCTGCCAGCCCCCAGTGAGACCTTCTCCAAAGAGCAGGGGCCTGGACAGGCCTGCTACAGTGGCCCGGGAGCCTCATCTGCCTGCTACTGCCAGTGATTCATTTGCTTTCTCAAGAAATAATTACTGTAAAGTGACAGCAGGGAATCTTCCCAGTGCAGCAGCCGCCTCCTGTTCTGCCACCCGCCGTGGCAATATTGTGACAGGTGCTGGGGAGACCCCGTGCCTCCTGCCTGCCTCCTCACCCAGAGCCAGCCTTCGCCAACCTCCAGGGACACGGGACAAGGCCACCTCCTGGGAGGAGCACTGACCTTGGGGTCCAGAGAACCAGATGGACTCATGGCGAGATCTGGGACAGATGTCTTCACCTCTCTGAACCTCTTATTTGTAAAATGGGCATAATCACTTCCCACCTCTTGGGACTGCTCTCATAATTATCACTGCACCTAGCACAAAGTAGGTGCTCAATAAACAGAAGCATTAAGCCATATTGATTTATTTTCCAACCCTTTTGCAAAATGTTTTCCTACTGCACTGTTTGAATTGATTTTTACCTCCACCCTGGGAAGCAGAACTTGTAGGAAGCCACACCCCCATTTTAGAGAGCAACAAACTGAGATGCAAGCAATTAAATGGCACGCACGGAACTGTGCTACGTTACAGAGAGAATGCAGTCTTCACAGGGTTGCTGAGCAAGCCCACTTTCCCACTGTCCCCATTCCCAGGTGGGCATAGTGAAGACCAGACCACACTGCAGGCAAACCCAGAGCAGAACCTGGGCTCCACGGACCCTCGAGAGAACCAGGCATTGCCATTTGCCACGTTTACTGTTGGGTGACAAGTACCCTCTCTTGTACCAGATCTAGAATGAGAAACCACATCCTGCCCAGGAAGCCATGCGCCCGGTGCCCAGTGTGGGTGGGAGGATACTCCCCCGGTGGGCAGGCGGCGGCAACGTCACAAACCTTTAGCAGCCTCCCATCTGGCCTGGAATTTTCTAAGCACCTCACAGTCTGGCAATGCTCAAAGGGCTGTGCAACCCACAGATGCTGCCAGCAAAGGGCACGGGACACCCTCTCCCGGTTTCCAGCTTGGTTCTCAACCTCTGCCCACCCCACAGGGCCAGCGCAGCTCAGCCTCTGTAGGGCACCCACTCGCTGCCCTGTGAAATCATTCTGAACTTGACCATTTACACGTGCTGTGCTGTAGCTAGGTGAGCCCATCTACTTCTTCCACAACCTCTAGACACAGAGCTTTAGCATCCCTGTTTTACAGATGAAGAAACTGAGGCTCGAGAGGCAGTGACTAGCCCAAGCTCACTCAGCTTTTAACTGCTGCCCTGGGGCCCCAGCACCCAGCACTGCCAGGCTTGGGGGTTCATTCAAACTTTGAACTTTGGCCCAGACCTTCTGATTCCAAGTGCAGGCCATCCCCTCCACAAGCAGCCGAATCCCTGGACGTGGTCTATGTCGTCCGTCTCCTGTCTCATCCTCCTGGAGGCCTACTAGCTCACGGCAGCCAGACACAGAGGCCTCCCTGCTGCATGAGTATTTACTCAGCATGGACCTTGGCCAGGTCCTGGCTGGGCTCTGCCAGTGGCAGATGAAGCCAGAGCTGCAGCCGGCCCCCACAGAGCTTCCAGTCGATGCAGGCGCAGACACATGCCAGGTAGTTACAGCTCCGGGTGTGGAGGGCTGTGATGTGGGAGGTGGTGGGCGCTCAGGACCGCCTGACGACAGAAAGTCAGGAAAAGGCAACACATCCCTAATCCTGAGTACAGGGACGTGGCAGGGCTGCCTCCTCCCCATCCCGGGGCTTCAGCCATCCGCGACATAGGAAATAAATGGAACGCCAGCCGGCTTTCACCTCTCAATGCGATCAAAAGCCAGGACTGCAAATGCAAAGCCCACAGCCTCCGGTGTCACTGACACATGGCACAGTTTAAATCAATTCTCCTGGAAGGCAACGCATCTCGTTGCAGCAAAGGGCGTGTTCAAATTCCGGGTCTACCCTTCTGTGTCCTTCAAACACAGTCATGTGTGGGGACGTGAGCTACAGGACTGAACGGAGAGCCTGGTGTGTGCATCTGCATGTGTGTGTGATTGTGTGTGCATGTACATGTGTGTGAGACTGTGCATACACGTGGGGGGAAGGGGGACCCAGGGGCCCCGCATCCGGTCTCGTTTGCCAAGGCAAAGCCCCGCCTCGCATTCCTCTGAGAAGGAATCTTCAGCGTCAGCTGTCTCCCTGCTTCCTTTTCTTTTCTGGGACCTTATTCTCCTCCCTCTAGCTTGAGGCTCTGAGAATCGCTCCCAAATTTGTCCCCAGTGAGAATGCCAACCCAGCCAAGGGATTCTGTAATATAGTTCTCAAGAGACCCGAGGCGCTAGATGGAGGGGTTTGTGTGTTTCTCTTAAAGGAAGTTGGGAGAAAGGGCTGGGGGATGGCGAGAGATTTCCGGAGGCACAAATCAACGGCTAAGAGTAGGTCAAACAGGCTTCTTAGATGCTGGACAAAGAAGCAGCCCTTTCCCTCCACCCCCAACACCACCTCTGGCGCCTCCGTGGGACAGAGAGAGCGGCAACGTGCCCTGAAATGGACTTGTTAGGCAGTCAGGGCCATGCTGAGAAATCCTTGTAAATTAAAGGAACAGACTTTGCCAGGGGAAGGGGGCTGGGCTGGGGTGGGGGTAGGCATGCCCAAAACCTGCCAAGCCCCAGGTACCTTAACACCAGACCTCATTTGTTCCTTCTCAATCCCTGGGAGAGCAACAAGATGACCCCTCTTTTACAGAAGACAAAGCGGGGAGCTCCACGGGCAGCTTGGAGTGACCAAGCCACTTGCCCACGTTCACACAGACAGTGGCAGAGCCAGGATGTGAAACCCTGTTCCACCATCGAAGGCTGCCTCACTGGAAAATCAGAAATCAAGAATCCGTATCGGTGCCATCTTCAGAAATAACGAAAGTGTCAATGGGAGTGGCAGGGAACAAAGCCCTCAGCTTTCTATTCCAGGGCAGCATTCGAGCTTTGGGACATTCAGGGGCCAGCACCCACCTGCTTGAGGGCCCCCCTGGGGTGTGACGAGAACGGGCAGGGGACACTCCAGCTGACCCACCCACCATCCCTTTTTGGAGTCCTTCATTCCGGCCGACAGCCCAGCCCCTTCCGGCTCACAGTCAGAAATAGCTGTGACAAAAGTCCCTCCCATCCCAGAAAGTGGCTTTTTAAAAAAATGTTTCAAACAGACACACAAAAAGATGGAAAGAACATAACAAAGCCTCGACTGCGGGAAGATGATGCGGGCAACACGTCGAGGTGGGGAGGCCAGCTCTGCGCAGCAGATGGAAGATCTGCCCAGTTCGGCACAGAGGGCCAGCCCCCTCTGGGCCTTGGTTTCCCCACCTTTAAAATGAAAGCACTCAGCTGAATCAGCAGTTTCTTTCTTTTCAAAAACTGTAGAACACTTTTTAAAATGGAATCTTTTTCGGACAATCTGGGAGTCAGAGAAGCATGGAGTTACGATGGGCAACATGGGTCAAATCTCAGGTACTCAGCCTCCCACTGTCCCCGAAGTCTCCCAAGGCGCCCTGCTATGGACTCCAGGGCTCTAAAGAGCCCACTTGAAAACCACCAGGCTGAATGATCACAGTGATCTCTCCAGGCTCCCAAACCACCCTCCAATCACCCCAGGCACCAGGAAAAAAGAAACCTAGCCTCCAGGCTGACTTCAACTGGGGGGCGCATACACTCAGCCCCTCGCATGGGAAGGAACAAGGCCAGCCAGCTGCAAATCACACTGGGCCTGAGGGGGCCAGGATGGCTGGACAGGCTTCTGGACAGGGGCACCAGGCCCCCAAAAGAGTCGCCCTGTCTGACAGGCAGCTAGGCCAGCACTACCATGCTGGGCAACTTCCTCCAGCACAGGGCAACTTCCTCTACCAGCCCAGAGCAACTTTGCAGCAGCTGCCAGGCTGGAGGGACCTTTTTCTTGACAACCTGAAAGCTTTCCCACGTCCTTCCTTGGAGCCAATGAAGAGAGGGGACACGGTTGAACCAGTTAAGCCGGGGGATGGGATGACCAGTACTGCCCATGCCTGGAGCCTGGACCCTAGTCATCTGGGGCAGAGACAAGAGAGGGAAGGGGGAGCCCAGAACAGAGAAAGGCTTCAGCGAACACACTGTGGTCTCCAGAGGCAGAAACATCAGCCACGACGCGAGCCTCTTGGAGTCACAGACCTCAAGTAGAGAGCGAGCTGAGAGAGCTCACCTACAGGAACTCCTGCATGTAAAGGTGGAGGATCTGAGGCCCAGAGAGGGCAGCGGTTGGCCAGAGGTCACACAGCACCCAGTGGCAGAGCTGGACCTAAAGTCCAGGTCTCCTGGATGCCAACTCAGGGAACTCTCCACTGTTGAGTTCAGATAAACTCAGTGGGAATCTCCAGGGAAAAGCCCCCAGCTTGCAAAGTCAGAACAGGATATTTTAGTGGCCCTGGGTGGTGACAGAGTAGAGATGTTTGTTTTGGTTTCCAAATCAACGCTTGACAATCTTGTCCTCATTGCGGCTTCAGCGACCACATTTCCCACGTGGTAAAGACCTGGTTGGGCCAAGGGAAAACCAAAGCAGTGGTGACTGGGGCCAGGGCCCAGGCACCCCAGGCCAGGGTCTCTGGTTTGGGTTGGTGTTTCCAAAGCACGGTTCGTGGACCACTGATGGCACATGAGATGACGCTAGGTGGTATACGGTTGACGTTTTAAATTTAAAATATATTGAATGCCTGGGTGGATTCATAAACAAAATATGGGCTACACTACAGAGGAATATTTTTTGCTATAAAAAGGAACAGCCTACGAATACATGCTACAACATGGATGAACTTCAAAAAAACATTCTCTAACTGAAAAAAGCCAAACACAAAGACTACAGAGTGTATGATTCTATTTCTATGAAATGTCCGGAAAAGGCCAATTTCTAGAAAGACAGCAGGTCCGTGATTACCTGGGCTGGTCTTGGAATGGGAATTTTCTGTAAATGGACATGAAGGATCTTTTTGGGGGGTGATGCAATGCTCTAAAACGGAATTGTGGTAATGACTGCACAACTCTGTGAATTTGACTTGTACACTTAAAATGGGCAGCTTTTGTGATGTGTAAGTTGTACCTCAATGAAGTTGTTAAAATATTTTATGTAAGCAATAGCACAGGTGGTAGTACGTGGACGTGGCCAGAAATCATGAAGGTGGAACTCAACAAGCCTCCGGCTTGAAGATCGCTGAGTTTCACATCCCAAATTGTCCTTTGGGGAAGCAAGTGGGGGTCTCTGGAGCTGCAGGTTCCTCCAGGTGGACCAGGAGAAACCCTGGAACCTTTCCCTTCTGGGTTAGGCTCCTTCTGGGTGTCACTGCTTGGAGTTCTGTGATAGACATCCTAGGATGATTTAAAACCCTTTGTGGCCACAACAGTACAGGCAGACACCTGGGTCTCATCCCTTAGATGGTGACTTCTCTTATGGCCAGGTGATCAGAAGCGGGCTGGGAGCTCAAACTCAGATTTATATATTGCCAAGGCTGGGAAGACCCTTTGAGATCATCTAGCCCAGTGGTTTTTCAAATTTTTAAAAAATGTTTATCAAATGTCTGCCCTCCTTCCCAAAGAAAATTCTTAGGAGGTACCCAAAACATACTATTAACAAGTTAGGGTGTTAGTGGAACCCAGTGAGTTAATATTAAGAACTTAAAGGTGAGTGAGCACATTTTTATCACTGTATTAATGTCTTAATGTTATTTTAAATGATCATTTTTATTAGATATTCAAGGAACCCCAAAGCATCTCTAAGAAAGCCTGGGGTTTCAAGGACTACAATTCTAGCCCACCTACCTCACTTCACAGATGGGGAAACTGAGGCTCCAGGAAAGGAGTATACTTGCTTTGGAAAAATTCAACGTAAGTCTTGAGTCAACTTCAGAAACAACATGGAAGAAGAGGTGTGCGCGCATCCCAGAAGGGCGGGAAGAGAGACGCCCGCACTCCACCTGTCTCAGCAGCACCGCCTCATTCCAGGCCAGCACCAGAAGCTGACATCACACCCCACACCCTGGGTGCAACTTGAATAGAGCATTGCTCAATGCCAACCCATCTCCCTCCAAGACTGGGCACGGTTTTCCCATCCCCTTAGTAGCCAGGTCCAAAAAGCATACACACAATAAAACAAACATAACACAAGCCTGAGGCATGACGACACGATCAACAGTGGCAGACAGGAGGGCCCGGCCCATCCCTCCCCAGTTTCACCATCGAGAGCAAGTGCCTGTTTCCCTAGCCTGCCCCAGTGACATTGACCATGAGGGGCGGAGAGGTGGCCTCTATGTGGCAAAGCACCAGGTGGGCCATTCTCAAGTACCTCCAGAGAAAGAGGTAACCCAGGAGAGAAGCCCAGCTCCCAGTGGAGTGTAAGACCTACCCCCAGGAAGCTAGGCGCTGCATGAGAGAGCTTGAGGACCCTCAGCGTTTCTACTCCCCGCTAGCTTGACAAAGTGCCTATCATCTTCAGTAACATCAGCTTGATTTACTTTATGCCTTCCGAAGAGCATCACCGTCCTGCTCTCCCCTCAAGCAACTGTGGGCAGATTTTATTATTCCCATTTCTCTGATGAGCAAACAGGATTTCAAGTGGTTTGATAATCTCACCAGCAGGTATAAGGCTGGCATTTGAATCCTACCCAGTTGCTAGCCTGTCCAATGGGAGAATAAGGAAGGAGACCTATGCCCAGCTCCCTGGGCAGACCTTCAGAGATGGAAGGAAGGGTCCTTCTCAGTACATCCTCCAAGCCCTGGAGTTCAGAGCCAATAACTCCCAGTGGAAGGCTGCCCGTGCCTGGAACAGCGACTGCCAGGGCCAGAGGGCCCCTCCCCCAGCCGGGTATGAGATGCCAAAGACAGACCCCTCTACCCTTATGGGAAGAGGAGGAGGATAGGAGACCCCTCTCCTCTCATCAGAAAGCCAAGCAGACAGTATTGTTGGCCAGACTGCGGGCAGGAAGCAATGACAGTTTCCCAGCTGGGGAATCTGAGCTGGGCAGGAATGCACTGGCCAGTCCTGCAGAGTCTGGACCCCAGTTCTAGCCAGAGATGGTGGTCTCAGTCCATTCAATGTCCAGTCTCCAGCCCAACATTATCTTCTCCTGGGGATTTTTAAGGCTGAGTTTGTTAGGGCTCAATAAACCATGAAACTCAGGGAGTGGGGAGAAGAGGGATGAAAGGAGGCATTTTATAAAAGCTTGTGAGCAGTCTGCTATAGTTGTGGTTATCCAACCCAGCAAGCTGGACGTTACAGAGCTGGAGCAAGACGGCAGACACTGGCCCCAGGGGGCAGGGGCAGATCCATCCATTTTCAAACACATGATCTCATTTAATTCAAGAAATAAAAAGGCAGTGGGTTGGTTAGAGTTTTTCTTTTCATCTGTTGAGGGAGGGGAGCCTACTTCCTACTTCCTTGGGAAAAAATACCTATGCTAGGAGACAGACTAGCCAGGAGTGGTTAAAATCTCTGATTGAAATCCTGGTTTCACAACTCCTTCGCCACGCCACCTTAGGCAAGTCACTTAGCATTTCTGCACCTCGGTTTCCCCATCTATAAGATGAGGATAAGTCTGCCTTACACGCTGTATTGTGCTGAGAATTAAATGAGATCACATAAAACACAGATAGTTATTATGTCACCTAGAAAACAATGTGCCTAACCAGTGACGGCATCGAGGTGGCCCCCACGGTAGCCAGCGCCCACCCCCATCCTGGGATCTAGATAATTGGGCCTTCCTGGCATGTGTAAGGCACTCTGCAAACACAGCTTCCAGCCCACCTGCCAAGACCAGCTGCCCGCCCGGCCCCCGTCCCGCACACGCATTCCGCGGCAGCCTGGACCTGGGCGCCCCCTCCCAGGGCGGCGGGGGAGGGGCGGCCACTCACCTCCGCTTGTACTCGTCTCGCTCGCGCTTCACCTTGGCCAGCACGTTGTAGAGCGCGCGGATCTCCGGCGTGATGGTGTCGATCTGCACGCCTACGCCGTCGGGGTGCACCCAAGACACGCCGGGGCCCTGCACTGTCTCCACGCCGCCGCCGCCCGTGCGCCGCACCTGCGTGTAGCTCCAGATGGTCCCGGGCAGGCGGCCGTAGTGCTGCGGGTGCGAGCCGCCGCCGGGGGGCAGGCCGCCCAGGGCCACGGCATTGGCGTTGACGCCGGCCGCCGCGCCGCTGCCGAGGCCGTGCCCGCCGCCGGGCGCCGGGGGCCGCAGCAGCTCGGGCCCGGTCTGCACGGCCTGCTCGCGGGAGAAGGTCTTGTAGCGCAGCCGCCGCTCGCGCTCGCTCTGCTGCTGCTCCAGCTGCTTCTCCAGCAGCCGGTTGCGCCGCTCCAGCTCGTGCACCTTGGCCAGGAAGCAGCGGAAGCGCACGTTGAGCCCCTTCAGGAGGTGGATGTTGGAGCCCAGGTCGTCCCGCAGCGCCGCCGTCACCGGCGACGGACCCGGCCCGGCCCCGCCGCCGCCGCCGCCCCCGCCAGGGCAGCCCCCGCCGCCGCCGCCCGGCGGGCAGCCGAAGGCCAAGGCCATCTCCCCGAACAGCAGCGAGTTCACCATGCGCCGGCTGCGCGGCTCAGGGCCCCGGGCCCGCGGCTCCAGGTGCGGCTCCAGCTCCGGGCAGGGCTCCCGGCGCGGCCGGGCCAGGGTGGGCGCGGGCTCCAGCGCGGCCGGCCGGGTGGTTCCAGATGCGCGCCAGATGCGGCCTCCGCAGCGACGGCGGGACGGATGGCCCCGGATGCGGGCGCCGAGGCGAGAGAGGGCACTCGGGCGCTCCTCAGGATGCGGTAGAGGCCGCGGTATCTGCGCGGGGCCAGAAGGGTCGCGGGTCGCACCGCCCGGGCTGTCAGAGACGCTGTGGAGGGGCCGCGGCAGCCGCACGCAGAGGACTCTCGGCCGGCACTGCCCACTCTGCGGCGGGCCCCGCCCACTGCAGACACTGGCCCCGCCCTCGCCGCGGCCCCGCCCACCCCTCCTCCCTCTGCGGCGTTCCCCGAGCCAGAGGCTCCGCCCCACGAGGCCCGCAGCGCCGGGCCCCACCCACAGACCATTGGCTCCGCCCACCGCCGGGTTCTCCCGCTTTCGCCGCAGCGTAGACTCCGCCCAGCTCCCCGGCGGGGCCACGCCCTCTCCTGCGTCTGGTCCTGCCTCCCCGCCGGGTGCCGATTCTCTGCTGGGGGACCTGGACCGCAGAGCCGCACCAGGGACCGAGTTAGCTGGAACCGCCGCAGAGCCAGCCGGGCCTCTTAAAGGGGCCAGCAGCCTCGGCAACGCTTGCTTTCCACTTTTTAGGGCGCTGCTCTCCCTCGTCGCCTGCCGAGAGGGCTCCGTTTCTCTGTCCTCTCCGCCCCGAATGCCCCTGGCCCCAAATTCCTTCGGATGTGGGCGACCGCGGCTGGAAGAGCTGGGGGATCACAGTATCCGAAGGTGCACCGGCGCCCCACCCCCACTCCAGCCTGGGGAGGCCCAGATCGACCTTACGGGGATAAGGCGGCGCCTAGGCCGGCACGTCCTTCACGCTGCGGACCCACGGGTGGGCTCCTCGGACGCTAGCTGCGGGCCTCGTCCTCCCGAGATCAACCCGGGCACCGCCAAGCCCGCCGGTTCCCCCGCCCACTGAGGCGCCGAGCAGCATGGGGGTTGGGGAGGCTGAGCAAGACCCTCCCGGGATGACACCCACAAACTCGGCCTGGGCCTGGCCTCCACTGAGCTGCTGAGCACCTCCCCACCACCCACACCCACACGCTGAGATGAAGTTGACCCCGAGAGCTGGGGATTCATTTCACAGACTTGGGGCTTAGCGGGCAGCCTGGGGCAGACCAAGGCAACCCGAGGACCCATTCATTCATTCGTTCATTCAATCAAATGTTTTCACACCTACCACGTTAAAGGCCAAGTTCTCCAGTCTCTGTTGTCTCCTGAATCATGTTGCAAACATCAGTATATGTCAGACACCATACTTATTTATTATCCCCATTTTACAGAGAAGGTCACTGAGACGTTAAGTAGCCGCAGTGGTCCAAAGTGCATACTCTAACGGGCCTTCCACAAAGCTGGCCTCGTGTCCATTCCCGCATTTGGTCCTCACCGCAAACCTCAGAGGGGAGGTGACCCCCACCTGTGAACGCCTGTGGCTTGTATTGTATGCACTTAACCAGATATGTGGCATGTTTCAGATTCTTCCGACTGAATTTTTTAAATTGCAATTTAATTTTTGTCTTGTTATTAACTTTTGTGTTTGTTTTGTCTCTTTGTATGTAAACTTGAGGACAGGCACACTGTCTTACATGGACAATGCCTTGGTGTTGTTGGTGACAAAGGAGACACGGGCTTGCCCTGGAGTGATGTGGCTATGATGTTAGTCTGCTGTGTTTTTGATTTTGCCATAAAAGCAAACCCTCCCCATAGTTCCTTCCCTCAACCGCAGTTCCTTGCTTCCTGCCAACACGGACTCACCTTAAACACCCAGCTCTGAAACTCACCCATCTAGAAACCTTTCTCTGCTTAACCCAACCCAGTCTGGACACTGCCCTTTACTCTTCATTCTCTCATCTCTTGAGGATGTTCTTGTTTATCTAACCTAAAGAATCAAAACTCCTTTGCCTTGAAGCAGAGGTTCATGGACCCCCAAGAAGACTGAGGATAGAATTCTGGGGAGTTCATGACACAGGGGTGGACAAAAGTTTTATCTTTATCCTCACTAATCTCTAAATGGTTTTTTTGTTTGTTTGTTTGTTTGTTTGTTTGTTTGTTTGTTCGGGACAGAGTTTCACTCTTGTTGCCCAGGTTAGAGTGCAACGGTGCGATCTTGGCTCATCACAACCTCCACCTCAGGGGTTCAAGCGATTCTCCTGCCTCAGCCTCACAAGTAGCTGGAATTACAGGCATGCGCCACCATGCCTGGCTAATTTTTTGTGTTTTTAGTAGAGATGGGGGTTTCTCTATGCTGGTCAAGCTGGTCTCGAACTCCCGACCTCAGGTGATCCACCCACCTCGACCTTCCGAAGTGCTGGGATCACAGACGTGAGCCACCGTGCCCGTCCAATGGTTTTCAACATATCCTTTGATTATGAATGTAGACAGCAAGTAGATGTCCCTGTGATTTTGTCACTAGTAGAAATCACAGGTATTTACATAACACACTACAGTTACTGTAAACATCTCAAGATATCATCTAAGCTACCAGAACTGTGAAATTAAAGTCATATTAGATCCACCACTAAATCTTATTTAATATATTAGTAAAGGAGAACATATATCACTATATGACAAATTGATAATACTTTGATATCTATTTTAGTAAACTGATTTTTCATTGTAATCCTAGTGCCTTTGTAAAAAATTATTCTGAGAAGGGGTCCACAGGCTCCACCCAATGCCTGAGTGGTCCCATGGAAGACAAAGGGTTAAGAAGTCACACCTGAGGAGTGGCTCCCTGCAACCTCTTCCAGGAAGGATCTGTCCTGCCAACAAAGTTGCCCTGGAATTGGGGTGTGAAGCCCTCCTGGGGGGTGGGGGCAGCCCTGCCCTGGGCCCTGGAGATATTCAGACTTTCCATGATGACTTGTGGAGCACCTGCTCTAGCACAGATCCTGCATTAAATGCAGAGGAAGGAGCTAAAGGGGTTCCAGGGGAGCTGATGGAGACAACTAAAAAAGACCATCCTGAGGAATGGGAGGGGGTGCAGGGATAGGGGAAAGGAGATGGTCAAGCAGAGCCCAGAAGATCTGAAGGAACTGAGGGAAGTGGTAGCTGGACCTGAGAGGGTTTTCAGCTGAGCCCTAGAAACACGATACGTACAAACAAAATGGCTAGAAAATAGTTCCGTGACCACATAGGAGTAAAGGCGAGATGCTGCGTGTCTTGACTTGGTGGGTAAAATGTGAGGCGAGGTTAACCTAACAGTCCTCCAGCTAGGGTGACCAACCATCCCAATTTATCAGGGACTGAGAAGGTTTATGTTGATGCTAAAACCTGGAAAGTAAATCTGAACGAGCAAATCAGAACGAATGTGTCACCCTACTTCCAGCCCCTATCAATCTGGAGGCATCTGAGGCCAGAAGTCTTGTAGCTCAGGATGCAGCCAGCCCAAGGCTCTTGTTTTGGGGACCAGAAAACTGAGGACCACAGAGAGGTAAGGACTAACCCAGGTCACCCGAATAATTGGTAGCAAAGCCTGGTCTAGAATTCTGGTCCCATTCCCTTTCCAATGGTAGGTCCTCCCTGGCCCAGACAATGAATCCAGTGGTTTCCTCCCCTTAACCCTGGATGCTGGCAGGCTGGCTCCCCCATTCGAGATCCAAAGGGGGCTAAAGATGGGTCCTCAAAGCAGGGGGAGGGTTCCAACAGACAAAGGAACATCCCTGAGGGTCAGGCCAACCTCCTCTCACTAAACAAGGATAATTAGGTTTTGTTTTTTGGCAAGGTACCTCCTCCTGACCCTCAAAGTCACAGCGGTGTGTCTAGCCTGCCCAGACTCTTTTTGGAGGCAAGAGGAGAGAGTGGGGAAAAGTGGGCTTTTAAAACAAGAGATTGGCTAAGGTTTATATCTGTGATCTAGCAAGTCACTTTACCTCTCTGAGGCTCTATTTCCTCATCAGGGAAATGGGCATAGCTACTCTCAATGAAAGGTTGCTGAATGAATGAATAAAAGAATTAAGAAATGAATGAACAAATGACTTTTATTCTTCCTGCCCCACTCCCCAGCCATTTCACCTGCTAACGACTCCTCATCCTTCAGGTCCCAGCCTCAAGCACGGAACCTTCTCTTCTCAGAAACTTCTCTTCTCGGAACCTTCTCTTCTCAGAACTTCTCTTCTCAGAACCTTCTCAAGTACCTGCCAGGTCTGGGTGGAAGGTGCTTCCTCCAGGCTCTGCCAGCACTGCCCACCCTGTGGCAGGCCCCAAGTATACTCGCTTGTCATTGCTGGATTTCTCGTCTGCATCTCCACCCCTTCTAGCCCAGCCTTCTAACACTTGCTAACCCATATTCTCCATTAGAGCAGAAACACTTGATCAGATTCACCCTGGAACCCACATCCTGGCATGGAACCTGGCACATAATAGGTGCTCAATGAAGATGAGTTCAGGTGAACAAATGAATGAACCGTTAGTTACTAGAGAAATTCCTGTAAAGTGGATCATGGCTGCTTAGGAAATGTTATATTTGCAGAATGTAATTGCATTTCTTTATTTTACAACTTTATTGAGGAATATTTTACATATTATATAATTCACCCATGTCAATTGTTTTTAGTAAATTTACCAAGTTATGCAAACAACACTATAAACCAGTTTTAGAATATTTCATCAACCCCACTTCTACTCCCTGCCCCAGACAACCCCTAATCTACGATCTGTCTCTATAGAGTTGCCTTTTCTACATATGTCAGATAAATAACATTCTACAAGATGTGATCCATGTCTTTGAGGTTTGTCCATGTGGTAGCATGTATCAGTAGTTTGTTCCTCTTTATTAATGATCTCTTTTTAAATTTCAATAGTTTTAATTTTTCCTTTTCTGTACTCAGTTCTTCATCTGGAAATAAGACTATAGGACTATCTGACCTGGGGCCAGGTGCAGTGGCTCACACCTGTAATCCCAACACTTTGGGAGGCCAAAGCGAGCAGGTCACTTGAGACCAGGAGTTTGAGACCAGCCTGGCCAAGGACTTAACACCGTCTCTACTAAAAATGCAAAAATAAATAGCTGGGCATGGTGGCATGTGCCTGTAGTCCCAGCTACTCAGGAGGCTGAGGAACGAGAATCACTTGAACCCCCAGAGGCCAAGATTGCACCACTACACTCCAGTCCAGCCTGGGTGAGAGTGAGACCTCGTCTCAAAAAAAAATAATAATAATAATAATAATATCTGACCTGGTGCAGTGGCTCACACCTGTAATCCCAGGATTTTGGGAGGCCGAAGTGGGAGGATCGCTTGAGCACAGGAGTTCGAGTCTAGCCTGGGCAATGTAGTGAGACCCCATCTCTTAAAAAAAAAAAAAAAAAAAAAGGCCGGGCGCGGTGGCTCAAGCCTGTAATCCCAGCACTTTGGGAGGCCGAGACGGGCGGATCACGAGGTCAGGAGATCGAGACCATCCTGGCTAACATGGTGAAACCCCATCTCTACTAAAAAAAAAAAAATTACAAAAAACTAGCCGGGCGAGGTGGCGGGTGCGAGGTGGTAGTCCCAGCTACTTGGGAGGCTGAGGCAGGAGAATGGCATAAACCCGGGAGGCGGAGCTTGCAGTGAGTTGAGATCCGGCCACTGCACTCCAGCCTGGGCAGCAGAGCGAGACTCTGCCTCAAAAAAAAAAAAAAAAAAATCACTTAAAAAAAAATTAGCTGAGCATGGTGGCACATGCCTGTGGTCCTAGTTACTTGGGAAGCTGAGGTGGGAGGCTCATGTGAGCCTGGGAAGTAGAGCCTTCAGTGAGCTGTAATCTCGCCACTGCACTTCAGCCTGGGTGACAGAGTGAGACTGTCTTCAAAAAAAAAAAAAAAAAGAAGGAAAAAAAAAAAAGCGGTGATTGTAAGGTTAAGTGAGTTCATACATGGAAAGTCAATATGTTCAATAAATATTCAATCAATGCCAGCAATGCTCAATACATGTGAACTATTATCATTTTTTAACTTTGCTTAAGTAAATGTGGAAAGCCCATAAAATGTATAAAGAGGCAGGAAAAAACAGACATCTCACACCCAGTGGCCCTCTGGCACCAAAGTTCAGTCCTGCTGCCATGGAGAATAAACTGCTCCCCACTCCCCGCATCCCCTGTCCCCACCCCCAGGCTGCAGTTTCCAGAACATTCCTATCAAGTCTCTTCATGGTGGAATTAAAGAGAACAGTAAAACATGACGGTGCAGAGGATAGGGAGTGGCTGTGAGTCCACATGATGCTGCAGGTGAGATTTCAGCAGCACAGGCGAATTCCTGAGATGTCCCATCTCTCCTCCCAAAAAACAATGACAACAGCTAAGAAAAAAAAAAGGTTGGCAAAAAGGGTGACTCTTGCTGGTTTTGGCAGTGGCGGCTCATTGCCGGGCCTCAGCCTTCACAGGCACCTCAGGGCTTATGAGCGGCTTAAGCTGCTTGTTGCCTCAACAATTATTATGAGTGGGTTTTTCTTCCTCGAAAAGGGTGTGGACTTTGCCAAAGTCAGGGCATTGGAGTGTCCCCCTGGCTGCCCTGACAGCACTGATCCTGGTCAGCAGCCCTGGGGGAGCCCTGGTTGCCTTTGGCACCTTCTCCAGGCCACCCTGTGGAGGCAGCTTGGGCGGCCCCATCTGTTCTTGCCGTGTGGTAGTGTGGTCAGGTGCAGGGGACGAGGGCCAGGCTCCATCAATTATTAACAGAGTGCTTTTGTGCAAGTCACTCAAAAGCTCTGTGCCTTGGTTTCCCCTCTGTAAAATGGGAAGGTAGACATCCGTAGGTCTGCTGGGAGGATCAAAAAAGAAGTCCACAGGTATGACACATTTGGAGCAATGCCTGGCACGTATTAGGCACCAGCTATTACAACCCAATGCTCCTTGAATCCCTGGTATGTGCCAGGCACTGTTTGAGTGGTGGTTTGAGTTCTGTGTGACAGATGATCAATGCCGGGGTTTGCAGAGGCCTTATCAGGGCCACACTTAATCACTCTAGGGGGAGCCATGGGCCTGGCATGGGTCCCTTGCCTTCAGACCTTATTCCCTCATTCCCATATGATGGACATCTGTTGAACACCTCCTGCAGCCGACTTTCTCACTAAAACTGTATATGTTAAGAAGACCTGCTTACTGATGGGGGAACTGAGGCTCACAGGGGAGAAAAGGCTTCTCCAAGAACACACATTCATGGCATAGCTGAGCTTTGAATCCAGCTTTGAATTCCAAGGCCAGCCCCTCTCCTGCTCTGACTGTAGCTCCTCCCACAACAACTCAAAGGTAGAACATTAAACATGGACTGGAGGAACATGCTCTTGAAATGACGTCTGCCAACCTGGTTCACTGTGTCGGTGGAAACCTCCAAACGAGTGGAAGGGAGCATAGAGAAGAGAGGGACAGGAGCACCATCGGCAATCCCAGAGCCAGGCAGAGAAGCAACACCACACACTCATGCCCCTGGGTCTTTGCACCTGCTGGCTTCTCCTCCAAGACACCATCTCCCTCATCACTGGCCGGCCCTTACTTATGGGCCAGGTCTTAGCTTTGGGAGCCCTTCTCCTTCTCTTTTGTTGTCTTGTTCTGACTTTGCATAAAGGTGCGTATATAGGTAAAGTGCACAAATACTAATCGTAGAGCTCTATGAACTCCTACATATGTACCCCTGATGAACTCACCGGGTCATTTCCCACACACCAGAAGGTCCCCTCATGCTCCCTCTCAGTTGATACCTCCCAAAGGTAATCAGGTGCTGACTTTTCTTTCCCCAGATTCCTTTCTAGGCTGTTCTAGAACTTCATTAAGTGGAATCATACCGTCTAGTTTTGGCCTCTTTTGTTCAACCCTACGTGTATGAGATTCATCCATTTAGTTGTGTGTTGTTTTGCTCTTTTTCCTTGCTGCATAGAGTTAGATGGTGTGAGCATCACCATTTATTTATCCATTCTACTGCAGATTTGGGCTGTTTCTTAATTTGAGGATACTAGGAGTCAAGCTGGAACCTTCTCACATACATCTTTTGGTGAACACAGTATTTGTTCTTCTTGGGACTCGCCCCAGGGGCAGGATTGCTGTGTCACAGGGGACGCGCGTGTTTAACAATGGCAAATACTGCCAAACAGATTTTCAAGTAGCCATACAATTTTACTTCCCCATTAGCAATGCATGAGGATTCTGATTGCTCCACCTCCCAGCTAACATTTAATATTAAAGTCAGTCCCTTTTATGTTAGACTTTCTGATGAGGGTAAGGGCAGCACTTCCTCTTAGAAGCTACCTCACACCCCCTAACCCAGGGTCAGGGCCTCCTGTTCTTCTCCATTGTAAGCATCCATTTCTCTGTAGCATTTCCACCAGTTTGCTGTCTTCCCCATCTCAGGAAGGGAGGGCTCTTTGAGGGAGGGAAGGACACTATCTGCCCGACTCACAGTTCCTTCCAGAGGAAGAAGCCAGACCCTGTGGCCCCAGCCCCAAGCACCCTCCTTCTGACTCTTCTCCCTACAGCCAAAAGTCCTGCCCTGAGAACACAGTACCCCTGTCTTTGATGTACCCTAATTAATTAATTTTTTTTTTTTTTTTTTAGTCAGTCTCACTCATTCTGTCACCCAGGCTGGAGTGCAATGGTATAACCTCGGCTCACCGCACCCTCCGCCTCCCTGGTCCAAACAATTCTCACGCCTCCCAAGTAGCTGGGACTACAGGTGTGCACCACCATGCCCAGCTACATTTTGTATTTTTAGTAGAGATGGGATTTTGCCATGTTGGCCAGGCTGGTCTTGTACTCCTGACCTCAAGTGATCCACCTGCCTCGGCCTCCCAAAGTGCTGGGATTACAGGCGTGAACCACAGTGCCTGGCCCCTAATTAATTTAAAGCCAAATGCTTAACAAGACAACTTCTTCCAGAGGCCTCTCCCAGCCTCAGTTTCCCCAACTGTAAAATAGGAAGGGCACCTCTGCCCCTTAGGTTTTTGGTGAGGGCTAAACGAAATGCTATCCAGGTCCTTGGAAGGATGCCTGGTAGAGGGCAAGTGCCACATCAGGGTGGCTCTCTGAGGCCACTCCAGAGCCTGCAGCCCTCTCTCAGCAGAGATGGCCTCTCCTGCCTCATTCTTATCATCATGGAAAAGCACTGTAAAGTGCCCAACAGTATGAATTGATGCATCTACTATCTCTGCCCAAAGAGATGGCTCCCTGACCTCAGGAACCAACACCCCTGAGCACCTTCTCACTGCTCCACACACCGTGTCTCATTCATCCTCACCTCACCTTGTTCAGATCAGTTCTAACGGCAGTGGTTTATGGAGCACCTAGACATCAGATCGAGGCTTCACGTGCATCATTTCATTCCATCCTAACCTCATCAATTTCAGGAAGGCTCATCATTCCCATGTTACACGTGGAGACACTGAGGCTTGGAGAGGAGAAGGTCACTGGCCAAGGGAAGATTCCAGGGCCTGAACATCATAGGTCCAAAATAGTAAGCCAGGTCCTGCCTAAAGACTGCAATGTCCACACCAGACTCAGGGCAACGGACGACTCCACAGCTGAGTGCAGGACCAGGATAAGTGGGTTGTTGCCAGGGAGACCCTGGGAGTTCCAGAAACCCCAGGGTAAAGGAGGACAAGGGCATCCTTGCCCCGGGGGGCCCCTCCTGTCTTCTCCATCGGCTTGCTGAAGGCGAGCCTGGTAAATCCCCACTTGCCTCATCTCTGACTGCTGGTTTACAAATGACTCTCTCACGTGTCAGGGAAAACCCTCTGAGGGAAGCAGGGCAGGTCTCCTGAAGCTTCATCATCTTATTTCTGCTGAAACAGATGTCGCAGCAATGGAGACACCTCTTGGGAGGTGACCAAAAGGAAAGGTTGACTCAAAAGGCCTTCTTCCCGGAGGACTGTCCCGTCCAACGCTATGAAAAGGAGGAATGCGGCTGAGCTCATCCCAGCCCCACGACAGGAATGTCTCCCTCATTGTCCTTAACACAACTTCAAAATTACTTGCCAGCCAGAAGTCACTGTGTCAGCCTGGTGACATCCCTGGCGGCTGATTTGTAACTGCAGAGGCTTCCGCCGGTGGGAGGCTTCCTTGGTCTACACCTGTCCAGCACTTTCCAGCCCTACCCAGAACAGATTATGGGAATCTCTAAGTGCCACCAACAGGAGATTGACTAAATAAGTCATGGCACATCCATACCATCTAATTCGCGGGGCCATCCAGCAGGATAAAACACATCTATATTTATTGGTGTAGAAAGAGTTCCTCCACTTATCTTTAAAGTAAGAAGGCATGCTGTAAAACACAGAACGACCATTTTTAAAACTGTGTGTGTTTTATGTCTGTGAGTTGTCTAAGTTTATATAGTGGAGGCCGGGCGCGGTGGCTCACGCCTGTAATCCCAGCACTTTGGGAGGCTTAGGTGTGTGGATTAAGAAGTCAGGAGATCAAGACCATCCTGGCCAACATGGTGAAACCCCGTTTCTACTAAAAATACAAAAAATTAGCCGGGCGTGGTGGCGGACGCCTGTAGTTCCAGCTACTCGGGAGGCTGAGGCAGGAGAATGGCGTGAACCTGGGAGGCGGAGCTTGCAGTGAGGCGAGATCGCACCACTGCACTCTAGCCTGGGCGACAGAGTGAGACTCCCGTCGCAAAAAAAAAAACAAAAAACACACACACACACACACAAATATATATATAGTGGAAAAAAATCAGTAAGGACATCCCACAAGGTCAGCAGATGTTTTTTTACTTTTTCAAATGCCCTATGTGTTTTTTGAACTAATGAAGATGACAATACTTAGAAGGCTCTGTGATAGACACAATGATAGGCACCTTACCAGCTTTCTCACAGGTAATCCTCGCATTAAGACGATGGAGGGAGGTAAAATTCTTTCCCTAGTTTACACTTTTATTGGAGAAAAAAATGGAAAAGCTATTTGCACTTTGTAAAAAAAACACGTTGGTTGGATATGACTGCATCAAAGGTACTAGGCCAAGTGGGAAATCTAAAGATGTTTGGGAGTGGCCCTTGACTTCAAGAAGTTTCCAGCCCCAGGTGTCTAAATAACAAGAATACCTGTTCACATTTGGTAAGTGGACCAATGGAGGAACCGGAGATGTGTTATGAGAACACAGAACAAGACATGGCTTTGGGGGCAATGAAACCTGTATTTATTGGGCAGCTACTATGTGCCTACTGCTCTGAGAACTTTAAGCACATTTTGGGCTCACAATAGCCTTCGAGGTTAGTGTAACTTCCACCTTTGTACCCTTGAGGAAATGCAAGCTCCTGGCTTTTTCCAGAGCTATGAAACTAGTAGTAGTGGAGATGGGATTCAAACTTCTGTCTCCAAAGCTGATGCCGTCTCTCCTGCCCTCACCATTCCCAAAATCCCTGGGGATATATTGAGGACAAAGCAGCTTTCGAGGCCAACCTTGCTTCATGTTTCAACAGCAGGAGAGGAAAAAGAAGGCAATTCTCTCTCCAAGCCTCAGTTTTCCCACCTTTAAATTGGGGGTACTCATACCTACTTCATAGGGTTGGTGTGAGGATTAAAGGAGAAATCCAAGTTATTGCAGGGCAGATGCAGTAGAGATAATCCTGAGCTTAAAGCACCTGGATAATATGCCTGGCTCAGGGGGAGTGTTTGGTGACATAGAAGCTGTATGGGTTCTAGAATCAGGCCGCATGGGTTCTGAGAACCCGGGGAGGCTTCCTGGAGGAGGTAGCTTTGAACTGGGTCTTGCAGGTGGTAGAGTTAGGACACCCCTTGGGGACCCTACACTTTGTAGCAACCC
The DNA here is from genome assembly GCF_047675955.1 of Chlorocebus sabaeus. Classification (NCBI taxonomy): domain Eukaryota; kingdom Metazoa; phylum Chordata; class Mammalia; order Primates; family Cercopithecidae; genus Chlorocebus; species Chlorocebus sabaeus. The sequence continues at coordinate 118,075,629 of NC_132923.1, read as the reverse complement.
CTCTGCTTAGACCAGATGCAGCAAAGAATCATTTATGGAGCTTCTACCCAGTGCTTAAGACATACAATCCTAACTGTGACCCTGTGAGGTGGCTGTCACTGTACTCATGTTTTAGATAGGGAAACTGAGGCTCAAAATACTAAGAAACGTATCTAGGGTAGTGGCGTGAAGGTTGACGCCAGGCCCATCTGACCACCAAACCTGTGCCACTCATACAGTAAAAACCTGGTCCCCAAAGGTTAGAGCTGGTCCCACTCCCCACATGACCTCATCCCATTTCACAGCCTGGGCTCAATCCAGCTTTCTGCCTTACTTGCTGTGTTACCTTAGAAAATGTACCCCAATTCTCTGATCCTTGGTTTCCTTATCTGAAAAAGAGACAAATGGACCAAGGGAATCCTTAAGTAAGAGTCCTTACTTAGAAGACTTTCTGTGAAGAAGATTAAACAAGATACTATATCTGATGTGCTCAGCACAGCCCCTGGAATATTTTAAATACCCAACAGTTGATAGCTACTCTGTTATTCGACACGGTTTGGCTCTGTGTCCCCACTTAAATCTCATGTCAAATTGTAATCCCCATGTGTTGCAGAAGGGACGTGGTGGGAGGTGATCAGATCATGGGGGCAGACTTCCACCTTGCTGTTCTCACTGTTCTTGTGAGTTCTCACGAGATCTGGTTGTTTAAAAATGTGTAGCACTCTCTGTTTTGCTCTCTCTCTCCTGCCGCCATGTGAAGGTGTGCTTGCTTCCCCTTTGCCCTTCTGCCTTGATTGTAAGTTTCCTGAGGCCTCCCCAGCCATGCCTCCTGTACAGCCTGTGGAACTGTGAGTCAATTATACCTCTTTTCTTTATAAATTACCTGGTAGCAGGTAGTTCTTTACAGCAGTGTGAGAATGGACTGATACTGACTGTTTCAATTATTATTAAGGCGAATAGTATCTATTAAGCAGGCATCACAATTTCAAGTGCCGACAGAGGGTGAGCAGACAACACAAATCTATGAATAGGGCAGTGGGCAATAATAGGGCATGGTGGGGTCTGTGGCAAATTGGAGTGTGCATGCCTTTGCTTAAAAGCACTCTGTGATAGAATTAAAAAATAAATATTTGATCTTTTTCTCTGGTTTCTAGTTTTCAGCAGAGTTTCTGAGTTTCTCGGAATTTACTGTACTTTGTTTGCTAGTGAGGGGACTCCCAGAGAGCTTCAGGATGGGGGCTAGTCACCAAAAAGACCAAGCCATGATTAGAGGGTTGAAACTTTCAGCACCACCACCCATCTCTGGGAAGAGGAGAGGAGCTGGAGATGGAATTCAATCACCCATGGCCATAGATTTTAATCAATCATGCCTAAATAATGGAACCTCCATAAAAACCCCTAAACAATGGGGTTCAGAGAGCATCTGGGTTGGTAAACACATGGAAGTGCTGGGTGGGAGGGTAGGGGGTCTGGAGAGGACATAGAAGCTCTGCATCCCTCCCCTAGTACCTTCCATCTGGCTGTTCCGGAGTTGTGCCCTTTGTAACAAGCCAGCAAACATAAGTGAAGTGTTTTCCTAAATTCTGCAAGTCATGCAAGTAAAATATTGAGCCTGAGGAGGGGTCATGAGAACTCTCAATTTACAGCCAATTGGTCAGAAGTCTGGGTGACCTCCTGGGATCAGTGTCTGAAATCAGGCCGTTCTGTGGGACTGAGCTCTTCACTTGTGTAGTCCGCACTCATTCCAAGTAGTTACTGTCGGAATTGAATTGAATTATTGGACACTCAGTTGGTGTCAGAGAATTGCAGAATACGTGTGAAAACAAAAAACCCCCACAGTTTAGTGTCAGCTTAAAAAGACAGCACATGGCCAAACTAAAAATAGTAATAATATTTGAAAGTACAGGCTGGGTGCAGTGGCTCGTACTTGTAATCCCAGCACTTCAGGAGGCCAAGGTGGGATGACTGCTTGAGTCCAGGAGTTGACCAGCCTGCGCAACATGGTAAGACCCTGTCCCTACAACAAATTTAAAAATTAGTCAGGCATGGTGGTGTACACCCATAGTTCTAGCTACTCAGGAGGCTGAGGTGGGAGGATCTCTTGAATCCAAGAGGTGAAGGCTGAAGTGAGCTATGATCATGCCACTGCACTCCAGCCTGGGCGATAGAGCAAGACCCTGTCTCAAAACAAAACAAAACAAAACAAAAAACAGCACAGTGTCAAGTGACTGAAGGAGGCCCGGGGTGAATCTTGAGGGGCCAGCCATGCTTGGCTGGTGGTTACCCCAATGTCTGCTAGGTGACAGTTCACTGAGCCAGTTGATAAAGTACTGTACTTGTTTCTGTCTGTGTTATCACATGTAATAAATCCCAGAAGCTGTTTATAAGTATTTAACCATACAAGTCAAACAAAAAATATCTAAGGACCAGATCTGGCCTCCAGGCAGTGCGTTTACTACCCCTGAGTTAGGTACTTCCTCCCAGAATGAGAGCACCTGGCATGCTGCAATCACCTGGGTACCAGGAGTTAAGAATCTCATCGAGTAAGAGCTGGCAGAATTGGAACAGGACCGGAAGAACTCATCTGGTCCATGCGCATACGCTATTATCATTCCCGTTTCTCAGATGAGGCCACTGAGGCCCGGAACACCAGAAGGCATCACGTCATTGGGACCATAAAATTCCCAACAGCCTGACTCTTTTGTCCCATCTTCTTCACAAGCCTCATGAAGCCCCCCAACAAGCTGGTGTCTAGAAAAGGCAGGCGGGGTTGCGAGGCTATCTCAGTCGGCTTTTATGTTCTTGATTCTCCCTTGTTGCGATTTCAGTTATTATTTTAGTGATGCTTTTCAAAAATACTCCAAGGCCTTCAGGCATTAATGTCTCATCAACCTGGATTCATCATAATTGTGATTACTGTCTTCTTAAGAATAATAATTCTCTGCACCGGCCATCAACTTGTCAGTGTGGAAGCTCAAAACCCTTAGCAGAGGTTGACTTATGCCCCAGAGGCTGATCAGAGACAGCAATTTTCTCCCCAGATATTCAGCAACCTTGATTAGAACTCAGGGCGCCATGCAGCCACCAGCGGTCTCCAGTATTAGAGCCAGGCTCATCTCTAAGCACTGGATGACATCACATCAGTGCTGCCTACCACCGTGGATCCCAGGATGATTTGAGGCCATACAAGGCAAAGCATTGAATAAACATTGGCGTACATAAAGAGATAACCTCTCATTCATTCCTTTCCCATTTTTTCCCCCAGATTTCAACAAGAAGAAAGTCTCAGTCTTGTTTTCATCCGTCCTTGACACCTCTCTATTCCTCTCCAACAAAAAAAGAACAGGCCCCAGGCTCAGATGAGAGGCCTGTCGAGAATTTAATAATGTAAATTTGCATTTATCTTTTTTTTTTTTTTTTTTTTTGGAGTCGGAGTCTCACTCTGTTGCCCAGGCTGGAGTGCAGTAGTGCGAACTTGGCTCCCTGAAACCTCTGCCTCCCGGGTTCAAGCGATTCTCCTGCCTCGGCCTCCTGAGTAGCTAGGATTACAGGCACGTGCCACCATGCCCAGCTAATTTTTGTATTTTTAGTAGAGACGAGGTTTCACTGTGTTGGCCAGGCTTATCTCAAACTCCCAACCTCAGGTGATCTGCCCGCTTCAGCCTCCCAGAGTGCTGGAATTACAGGCGTGAGCCATCGCAGCCTGCCTATCATAGTTACATGGCCATCTTGTATCTATGTTAAGTGATGTTGGTATGATAAAAATTTCCTTTTCAAAGGAATTATTTAAGTAAGTGAAAGGTGAATCTAAAAAATATATATATAATAGTGTAGGTCACGGGTCAGCAAACTATGAACCAAGGGTCAAATCTGGCCAACTACCTGTTTATGCACCGTTCACAAACTAAGAATGGATTCTATGGTCAGACACGGTGGCTCATGGCTGTAATCCCAGCACTTTGGGAGGCCAAGGCAGGTGGATCATGAGGTGAAGAGATCAAGACCATCCTGGCCAACATGGTGAAACCCCGTCTCTACTAAAAATACAAAAATTACTTGGCGTGGTGGTGGTCACCTGTAGTCCCACCTACTTGGGAGGCTGAGGCAGGAGAATTGCTTGAACCTGGGAGGTAGAGGTTGCAGTAAGCCAAGATCGTGCCACTGCACTCCAGCCTGGTGACAGAGTGAGACTCCGCCTCAAAAAAAAAAAAAAAAATGGATTTTACATTTTTTAATGGCTGGAACAAAGATCAAAGGAAGAATGCTATTTTGTGGGAGTCAGGCATGGTGACTCACACCTATAATCCCAGCACTTTGGAAGGCTGAGGCAGGAGGATAGCTTGAGGCCTGGGATTCAAGACCAGCCTTGGCAATGTAGCAAGACACCATTGCTACAAACAATTTAAAAATTAGTTGGGCATGGTGGAGTACATCTGTGGTCCCAGCTACCTGGGGGGCTGAGGTGGGAGGATTGCTTGAGCCCAGGAGGTTGAGGTTACAGTGAGTTATGAGCACACCACCACACTTCAGCTTGGGTGACATAGCAAGACCCTGTCTCTAAAAATAATAATATTTTGTGGTAGTGGCAAATATATGAAGTTCAAATTTCAGTATCCATCAATAAAGTTTAATTGGCACACATCCAGGTTCATTCATTTACATCTTGTGTAAGGCTCCTTTCCTGCTACAATGGCACAGTTGAGTAGTTGCAACAGACGATGGACTGCAAAGTCTAAAATATTTATTATTTAATCCTTTATGGAAAGAGTTTGCCACCTCCTGGTGGAGGTGGTTGGCTGATATGGCAAAGATCTTGGTGATATGGCAGAGATCCAGTGAACTCCTCACTGGAACTCTGGGAGATTGTCATCATTTATTTCCATCCAGTTTATAGATCAGGAGGAAACTAAAGCTCAGAGAGGTTCAGTGGCTTACCCATGGTCACACAGCTAGTCAGCAGCAAGCAGGGATTTGAACCCAAGTCAGATGTGAAAGCATTGGGGGATACACAGGGCTAAAGATAACATATGCTTTGCTGAGCTTTCCACAATTTCCACCCCCTCCGTTTTGCATGTCCCCCAAACACTTCCTTCTCTCTCTCTCTATTTTTATTTTTTAAGAGATGGATATCTCGCTATATTGTCCAGGCTGGATTTGAAGTCCTAGGCTCAAAAGATCCCCCCACCTCATCCTCTCAAGTGGCCGGGACTGCAGCCCTTCCCCTTTCTCCCTCCCTCTATGGGAGGAAGCTGTGGATTCATCATTTCCTAATAATATGGCTCATCTCCCCAAGCTCAGGACAGGCCCTTGGGGAGGGAACTGTGTCTTATACAAAGTTCACACACTTTAGCAGGACAGGAGAGGCCCTCCGTGGCTTAAGCCTGGTCTCCAGCCTCACCTCACCTCTCCCTTGCTTATGTTTGATGCTCCAGCGACCCTGAATTGTAACTCCCAAACCCATCCCCAAGTAATACCACTACCAGTTACAACTTCCCAAGCCTATTGTGCTAGCTCAGAATTCCACCTTTACACAGGCTGTTCCTTCTGCTGAAAACCTCCCCTGCCTCTGTTGTAGCTAACTCCTATTCATCCTTCAAAGCCTCAATCAGGCATCAGTATGGAAACCACTGTGCACTCCAATCTCACTCCTAACAGAGAAGATCCGTCCCCCGTGCTGCCTCCGTGTCTCCCGTTATTGATAAGGCCATAGAACGGGCAGCTTAGACTGCAAGTTTTGGAGCCAAACAGCCTGGGTTCCAATCTGGCTCCTCCTAGTTCTAACTGTGTGTTCTTAGACAAGCGACTGAGCCTCTCTTTGCCTCAGCTGCTTCATCTGTAAAATGGGTGCAGTGACAGTAGATTGTGCCTAGGATCAGTGTTAGGACTGAATGAGATAACACACGTGAAACCCCTGCACATAATAAGTGCTCGATACAATTTTGCTGTTTTACTGCACTGTATTTGTAATTGTCAGTTTCTTCCGCCTCCCACACACCCTGCAACTGATCTATTGGGGGTTCTGTGGTACTGGAGACTGGCTTTTGCCTAAGGGGACAACTCCCCAGTGCCTAATGCAGTGTCAGATCTGGGCTAGATACTCAGTAAAGGTAAGTTCCCTCCCATCTTTTTCCTCCTTACCTCCACCCTACCCCCGCTCCCAGCTGAATCAAACAAACGGAGTCCAAGCAAACTTGTACTAGTCTGCCCAAGTACAAGTCTGCTTTCTCACGGGGGTCCCAGGGCCATGCCAGGAGCTGCCCCTGCAGTGTCCCTTCCAGTCCCTTGAAAATCAGAGGACAGGCCAGATGCCATGGCTCACATATGTAATCCTAGCACTTTGGGAGGTTGAGGCAGGGGGATCACTTGAGGTCAGAAGTTTGAGACCAGCCTGGCCAATATGGTGAAACGCCGCGGTACTAAAACTACACACACACACACACACACACACACACAAATCAGGGGTGGTAGTGGGTGCCTGTAATCCCAGCTGTTCGGGAGGCTCAGGCAGGAGAATTGCTTGAACCCAGAAGGCAGAGGTGACGGTGAGCCAAGATCATGCCACTGCACTCCAGCCTGGGCTTCAGAGCAAGACTCCATCTCAAAAAATAAAAATAAATAAAAAAATAAAGGAAAGGAAAGAAAGAAAGAGAGAGAGAGAGAGGAAGGGAGGAAAGGAAATCGGAGAAGAGTACCCTATAAATGCTGGTTTATGAGCCAGGAAACAGACTAAGAGGCTTGCCTCGTTCCTGAGTCAGTGGGACCTCAAAGGAGGCCACAGCAGTATCCTTGTTCCCGGTCCAGCCCCAGTCTCCTGTGAGTGGGCTTCCCCGCTAAACATAAATCTGTTTAAAAGAAAAAAACAAACAAACAAAAAAATCCAGCCAAAGATATGCCTGAATGGTGTCCTCCCAGCTGCACTGGGGGCCAAGGTAGCAGGAGGCAGAGCAAGGCCAAGCCTCCCCTGTCAAACCAGAGTCCCCATCTGTCTAAATGGAAAGGAGGGGGGTCAGCTGCAAAGCAGGGCTGAAAGGCCAGGTATAACACCTTCGTAGAGCTCGGGCCATGGGTTCAAATGTGAACCTCACAACTTAATAGCTGTATAACCTTGGGCAAGACACTTCACCTCTCTGAGCCTCAGTAAAATGGGAATGGTAGCATCCTGTCTTATAGAATGGCCGTGAGGATGAACAAGCACCGGAAAGTGCTTTGCACACAGAGCCAGGCACAAAGTACTGTCATCCGCCCTTCCCTGCAGCTTCACCTTCTGCAGTTTTGGTTACCCCTGGTCAACAGTGGCCTGAACACAGGTGAATATGTACAGCACAATAAGAGTTGTTGAGGGAAAGAGAAAGATCACATTTATGTAACTTTTATCACGGGATATGGTTATAATTGTTTTCTTTTATTTTTATGGTTGTTAATATCTTACTGTGCCTAATTTATAAATTAAACTTTATCATAGGTATGTATGTATAGAAAAAACACAGTATATATAGGGTTTAGTACTATCTGCAGTTTCCACTGGGGGTCTTGGAATGTAGCCCTGTCAGATAAGGAGGACAATTGTAAATCTTTACTTCACCCAGCTCTTTTATTTATTTATTTATTTATTTATTTATTTATTTATTTATTGAGAAAAGACCTCTGTCTGTCTCCCAGGCTGGAGTGCAGTGGTGTGATCATGGCTTACTACAACCTCGACCTCCCAGACTCAAGCGATCCTCCCACCTCAGCCTCCCCAGTCGCTGGGACTACAGGCTCACGCTACCAGGCCAGGCTAATTTTTGTATTTTTTTTAGAGATAGAGTTTTGCTATGTTGCCTAGGCTGGTCTCAAACTCCTGGGCTCAAGTAATCTGCCGGCTTCAGCCTCCCAAAGTGCTAGGATTACAGGCATGAGCCACCGTGCCCGGCCAACCCAGCCCTTATCTTCAGTGTAGGCACTTCCACTGACTCACGGTAATCCTTGGGACCCCGTCTTTCCTTCTCTAGGCCTCAGCTACTTCAGGGTAAGTCATTCCTTATACTCGCCTCCTCAGGGTGGAGAATAGAAAGACCAGGCTTGTGGGACACACTGGGAGCAAGATGTGGATGGGCCAGCAGGGGTCATGAGACTCATCTGGCCCCCACAGGACCATAATCACAACTAGTGCTTGGGAGCACTGCCTAAGCCAGGGTGACCCCAAAAGCTGATCTGATACAAGGCTTCATGTACCTGAATATGTCGCTTACTGGGGTCAGAAGTTTGAGGTCAGAAGTTTGAGACCAGCCTGGCCAATATGGTGAAACCCCCAATATGGTGAAACTGGGGAGGTGATCCCAGAAAACCTGTGAAGGGGGTGAAGAAGTAAGACAGAAAAAGGAAGGCAGCCAGCCACCTCCGAGTACAGCTAGTGTTCATTCCTTCCCAATGGGGGGATCCTGGGAGCCACTGGAGAACATGAGCCAAGGGGTCTGACGTCTTCTTACACCAACTCCCGTTTGCCATTTAATAGAGGGCTGCTATCTACATATGTGTTGGAGGAGTGTTAATTCCCCATCGCTTTATTCCTGCGGAAGCAGCATGAGAAAGTCCCAGGCAAAAAGTGGGAGGGGCCGGCAACTGGAAATGGGGCACGCGCTGTGGCCAATGAAGGTGAGGGACAGTGGAGGCACCCACTGCACCTGCTCCAAGCTCCTACTGTGTTCCAGGCACTCAGGCACCATCCACACGATTTCTCACTTAATCCCCCCAACAACCTTGAAAGATGGACATCACTATCTCCTCTCTTTTTATTTATTTATTTTTATTTTTATTTTTTCTTATTTTTTTTCTCTCCTCTCTTTTTAAAGCAGCTTTATTGGCCGGGCGCGGTGGCTCACACCTGTAGTCCCAGCACTGCGAGGCTGAGGCAGGCATATCACCTGAGGTCATGAGTTGGAGACCAGCCTGGCCAACATGGTGAAACCTCATCTCTATTAAAATAAATTAACCAGGGGTAGTGGCGCATGCCTGTAATCCCAGTTACTCAGGAGGCTGAGGCAGGAGAATCACTTGAATCTGGGAGGTGGAGGTTGTAGTGAGCCAAGGTCATACCATTGCACTCCAGCCTGGGAGACAGAGCAAGACTCTGTCTCAAAAACAAAAAATAAAAAACAGGGAGCCACGGTGGCTCAAGCCAGTTGTCCTGGTGCATAAGGAGGTGATGCTACATGTTCGAGGCCAACCTAGGCAACATTTAAAAAAAAAAAAAAAAACTCTCATTCATTAAAAAAAAAAAAAACTGCTTTATTAAGGTATGATTTACATACCACAAAATTCTCCCATTTTAAGTGTACAATTAAACTTTTGTTAGTCTATTTGCAGAGTTGGGCCACCGTCGCCACAATCTAATATTAGAACATTGCCCGTTTACAGTCAGTCCCCATTTTCCCACCACGGACACCTCCCACCAGCCCTAGGCACTCATCAACTTCCAATTTCACTAATTTCACTATGTCCTGTCTCCATACGTCTATCTATTCTGGACAGTTTATATACATAGAGTCATACTGTGTTAGTCTGTTTTTGCTATGCTATAGAGGAATATCTGCAACTGGGTAATTTATCAAGAAAAAAGGTTTAATTGGCTCATGGTTATTCAGGCTGTACAGGAAGAACAGTACCAGCATCTACTTCTGGTGAGGGTCTCAAGAAGCTTCCATCACGGTGGAGGCAAAGAAAGAAGATGTGAGCCACGTGGTAAGAACGGGAGTGAGAGAGGGAGTAACAGGGCTGGGGGTGGTTGATGCCACTCTTAAACAACCAGATCTCAAGTGAACTCACTGAGCAAAAACTCACTCATCACCAAAGGGATGGAACTAAGCCATTCATGAGGGATCCATGCCCACAATCCAAACACCTTCCACCAGGCCCCACCTCCAACACTGGGGTTTACTATTCAACATGAGATTTGGAGAGGACAAACATCCACACCATATCACATACAATATAGGGTCTTTTGTGACTGGCTTCTTTCCCCTAGCATAATGCTTTTGAGATTCATGCACGTCGTAAATGTTTCAACACTTCATTCTTTTTTATTGCTAAGTAGTATTCCATCATATGGATGCACCACAGTATGTCTATCCCTTCATCCATTGATGGAAATTTGAATTGTTCCCACTCTCTGGCTATTGTGAATTAGCCAACATGCTATGGACGTTCACATATGAGTATTTGTGTGGACATCTGTTTTCACTTTCCTTGAGCAGACTTAGGAGTGGAACTGCCTGATCGTATAGTAGCTCTGTTTACTATTTTCAGAAAACACTTTTTCAAAACTACTGCACCTTTTGGCATTCCCACCACAAGGGATGAATGCTCCAATTCTTGACCACTTTGCCAACACCTGTTATTATCTGTCTTTCTCGTGTAGCCGTCCTGGTGGGTGTGAAGTGGTATCTCACTGTGGTTTTGATTTGCATTTCCCTAAGTATGCAAAGCACTAAGCATGTGGAGCAGCTTTCCGTGTGAAAATCTTCTTTGGAGATGACTGTTCAAATCCTTTGTCCATTTTGTAATTGGGTGATGTGTCTTTTTTACCATCTCCCTTTTACACAGAGCAGCTTGTGGGGACCAAGCAGCCTGACCCCTGGGCACTGCCCTACCCCAAGCTGTCTCCAGATCCCCGTTTGACCTGACTGCCTGGGGGCAGGGTTAAATGCTGGATGGGAGTCAAACTTTTGGTTCTTTGGAAACAGGGGTTGGGAGATTCCACATTACTCCTGCTTTCAGAGGCCTGTGATTACCAGAGAAGTCCCAGAGAAATGCACTTTCCTTCAGCCTGCTCCCCTCGCCCAGATAAGCCTGCACCTCTTCTAGAAGGAGGGACCAGGTCCCAGCCCAGGCCCATCCTGCCAGGTGCTCTGAGTTTGCAGACGTGTGTCGTGGACCACGTGGCTCCTTCAACCTCCTGCCCCCTCCCGCCCAGCCCTCCACTTGGGAGCATGGCCTGCTTTCTCCCGACCTCAGGCCTTGGCTCTGCTTCCTAGCTACTATTCTCGGCTCTTCTCTACAGTGCAATGATTGCACTAATGGCCCTGTGGGTAACACCCCTGCTGGGCTGACCCAGCTCTCCTCTAGAAGTCATCAGTCAGTCCTCTCAATGGACATTGTCTTAGCACCTGCTTGGTGCAGGATCCCGGGGACATGGAGAGAACAGGACAGTCTGTGCCCCTGACATAGCCCCAGCCTGGTGGAGGAGGCAGAACCATCAATGGTTGAGGGCAATGAAGTTTTGTGGGAGGAATATTAGGCATGAAAAGTCTGTTGGAAAACTGTGGGGTGAGGGGTAGGAGGCAGAAGTGAAGCCAGTTTCATGGACGGCCTCACTGTTGGAGGGTCAGTGTGGGAAAGGGCTTTCCAGGCAGAGGGAACAGCAAGACCATGGCAGAGAGGTGCAGAATATGTTTAGGGAAAGGCAGGTTGCTCTGAGTTGTTGAGTCATAAAAGGAAGGAGTGGGGACCTAGTAGGGCTGGGGTCACAGAGGTTCTTGAATGCCATGCAAAGGAGTTTGGAGCAGGGGGAGCAAATGAGGGATTTAAGCAGGAAAGCGGCTGTTCAAATCTGTAGTCTGGAAAAATACAGCTATGCGGATGAGTTTCTATTTATTTATTTATTTTATTTGTTTATTTTGAGACGGTATCTCACTCTGTTGCCCAAGCTGGAGTGCAGTGGCCTGATCTCGGCTCACAGCTGGGATTACAGGCGGCTGCCACCATGCCCGGCTAATTTTTGTATTTTTAGTAGAGACAGGGTTTCACCATGTTGGTCAGGCTGATCTCGAACTGCTGACCTTAAGTGATCCACCCGCCTCAGCCTCCCAAAGTGATGGGATTACAGGTGTGAGCCACCAAGCCCAGCACAGTTTCTCTTTAAATGCAGACCTCTGCTGCTCCCTGGGGTCTCTCATGCTGTCAGATAATTCCACTACATTTCCCAATCCACTCACACTCCTACTCTCTTAAATGACCATTTCACACCTTCCCTCTCCCATAGCTCTGACACCTCCTCCCCATCCTCCTTCTTAGCTAATGACCTTCGTTGCTACTTATGAAGAAGAGAAGCAAACAGAAGAGACAGCCCACACCCATCCATCACCTCATTCCCAACCTACGTGACTCTGTGCTCTGTGGTTCCTTCTGTTGCTATGAGTGAACTCTCCCACTCTTACCTGACCAATTCCTCCCCTTGTGTATTGGACCCCTTCAGCTAAGAAGGACATCAATCAGCTGGCCCCTGTCTGCTAGGTCATTCTCCTCGCCATACACATCTCTACCTTATGATATGGTTTTGCTTTGTCCCCATCCAAATCTCATCTTGAATTGTAGTTCCCATAATCCCCATGTATCATGAGAGGGACCCAGTGGGAGATAATTAAATCATGGGGGCAGTTACCTCCATGCTGTTCTCATGATAGTGAGTGAGTTCTCGAGAGATCTGATGGTTTTATAAGAAGCTTCCCTGACTTTGCTCTGCACTTCTCTTTCCTGCTGCCATGTGAAGAAGGATGTGTTTGCTTCCCCTTCCACCATGATTGTAAGTTTCCTGAGGCCTCCCCAGCCCTGCAGAACCGTGAGCCAATTAAACCTCTTTTCTTTTTTTTTTTTTTTTTTTTTTTTGAGACGGAGTCTTGCTCTGTCGCCCAGGCTGGAGTGCAGTGGCCGGATCTCAGCTCACTGCAAGCTCTGCCTCCTGGATTCAGGCCATTCTCCTGCCTCAGCCTCCCGTAAACCTCTTTTCTTTAGAAATTACCTAGTCTCAGGTATTTCTTCATAGCAGCATGAGAACAGACTAATACTCTTACCTTAAGGTAATTTCTCAATCCTTGCTTTTTTTTTTTTTTTTTTTTTTTTTTTTTGACCCTACATGTCCCTCCAGGTACTAGCTCATTTCTCTGATCATTTTCACAGCATAATTTTACAAAAGAGTTGTGAATTTTTCTCCAGTCACATTCAAATTAAAGAATCAGTTAAAAGATAATGAAACTGAACATGAAACAAGAGACTGTAAAATGCTCATGAAGATTTGAAAAGAACCCAATACAATTTTTAGAAATGAAAAATATATTAATTGCAATTTAAAAATCAGTGGCTAGATTAAAAAGCAGATGATATAGGGTCAAAAAGATAATGGAGAAAATGGAAGATAGATCGGAAGAAACTGTCCAGAATGCAGCACAGAGACAAAATTATAAACTATGAAAAAGAGATTAGAGACATAGAGGACAGAGTGGGAAGATCTAACATGTATCTCATTGAAGTTTCAGAAGGAAATGAGTGTGGTAGGATTAAAAATTCAGAAAGTTTCAGAGAAAATGAATGTGGTAGGATTAAAAATCCCCTCCCTCCAGATATCCATGTCCTAATCACTGCAACCTGTGAATGTTACCTTTTGCAGCAAAACAGGGAAGGGGATCTTTGCAGATGTGATTTAAGTTAAGGGTCATAAGATGGGGAGATTAGCTTGGGTCATCTGGGTAGACCTTAAAGGCAATCATATGAGTCCTCATAAGTGAGAGATAGGGACTCAATAACACACAGAAAAGAGGTCTGTATGAAGACAGAACAGGGAGAGATTTGAAAATGCTGCCCTTGAAGATTGAAATGCAGCTGCCATCAACTAAGAAATGTTGACAGTCATCAGAAGCAGGAAGAGTCAAGGAATAAATTTGCCCCTATAGCCTCCAAAGAAAGCATGGCTCTGTCAACATCTTGATTTCAACCCAATAATTTTGATCTAGTACTTCTGGCCTTCAGAACAACGAAAGAATACATTTCTGTTTTAAGCCACCAAGTTTGCGGAAATTTGTTACAGCAACCACAGGGAACTAATACAATGGGAGAGAAGCTATAAGCAAAAGAATGATAGCTTAAAAATGTACAGAAATTGATGAAAGACATAATTGTCAGATTCAAGAAGTGCAGGAAGTAAAGAGCAAGATGACAGTTTAAAGCCACATCTAAATATAATATAATGAACCTGCAGGAGCGTGTGGTCAAAAATGAAACATAGACCAGGCATGATGGCTTATGCCTGTAATACCAGCACTTTTGTAGGCTGAGGCAGGAGGATTGCTTGAACCCAGGAGTTAAAGACCAGCCTAGGCAATATAGGGAGACCCCATCTCTACAGAAAAGTTTAAAAATTTTTGGTTTTTAACTACATGGTGATGCATGCCTGTAGTCCCAGCTGCTTGGGAGGCTGAGGCAAGAGGATTGCTTGAACCTGGAAGGTTGAGGCTGCAGTGAGCCATGATCACATGACTGCACCCCAGCCTTGGTGACAGAGTGAGACAAGAGAGGAAGGAAGGAAGGAAGGAAGGAAGGAAGGAAGGAAGGAAGGAAGGAAGGAAGGAAGGAAGGAAGGAAGGAAAAAAGAAGGAAAGAAGGAAGAGAAAGAGAAAGAAAGAAAGAAAGAAAGAAAGAAAGAAAGAAAGAAAGAGAGAGAGAGAGAGAGGGAAAGGAAAGGAAAGGAAAGGAAAGGAAAGGAAAGGAAAGGAAAGGAAAGGAAAGGAAAGGAAAGGAAAGTCAAGTCAGAGAGACAAAGAACAGATTACCAACAAAGTAACAGGGATTAGTGGGCAGCTGACTTTTCAACAGTAACAACTGTAGCCAGAAGACAGTGGAACAATATTTGGAAGGGCTAATAGAAAATAACAGTCTAGAGGGGTGGTTCCAAGATGGCTGAATAGGAACAGCTCCAGGCTACAGCTCCCAGCATAGCGACACAGAAGATGGGTGATTATTGCATTTCCAACTGAAGTACTGGGTTCATCTCACTGGGGCATGTCAGACAGTGGGTGCAGGACAGTGGCTGCAGTCCACTGAGTGAGAGCTGAAGCAGGGTGAGGCATCACCTCACCCGGGAAGCACAAGGGGTAAGGGAATTCCCTTTCCTAGCCAAAGAAAACCGTGACACACAGCACTTGGAAAATCAGGTCACTCCCACCCTAATACTGTGCTTTTCCAAGGGTCTTAGCAAACGGCACACCAGGAGATTATATCCTGTGCCTGGCTTGGAGGGTCCCACACCCACGGAGCCTCCCTCATTGCTAGCACAGCAGTCTGAGATCTAACCGCAAGGCAGCAGCGAGACTGGGGGAGGGGCGCCTGCCATTGCTGAGGCTTGAGTAGGTAAACAAAGTGGCCAGGAAGCTCGAACTGGGTGGAGCCCACCATAGCTCAAGGAGACCTGCCTGCCTCTGTAGACTCCACCTCTGGGGACAGGGCATAGTCAAACAAAAGGCAGCAGAAACCTTTGCAGATTTAAATGTACCTGCCTGACAGCTTTGAAGAGAGTAGTGGTTCTCTCAGCACAGAGTTTGAGATCTGAGAACAGACAGACTGCCTCCTGAAGTGGGTCCCTGACCCCTGAGTAACCTAACTGAGAAGCATCCCCCAGTAGGGGCAGACTGACACCTCACAGGGCCAGGTACCCCTCTGAGATGAAACTTCCAGAGGAACGATCAGGCAGCAACATTTGCTGTTCAGCAATATTCACTCTTCTGCAGCCTCCGCTGCTGACACCCAGGCAAACAGGGTATGGAGTGGACCTCCAGCAAACTCCAACAGACCTATAGCTGAGGGTCCTGACTGTTAGAAGGAAAACTAACAAACGGAAAGGACATCCACACCAAAACCCCATCTGTATGTCACCATCATCAAAGACCAAAGGTAGATAAACCACAAAGATGGAGAAAAAACAGAGCAGAAAAGCTAAAAATTCTAAAAATCAGAGCACCTCTCCCCCTCCAAGGGAATGCAGCTCCTTGCCACAATGGAACAAAGCTGGACAGAGAATGACTTTGACGAGCTGAGAGAAGAAGGCTTCAGATGATCAAACTTCTCCAAGCTAAAGAAGGAAGTTCGAACCCATCACAAGGAAGCTAAAAACTTTGAAAAAAGATTAGACAAATGGCTAACCAGAATAATCAATGTAGAGAAGTCCTCAAATGACCTGACAGAGTTGAAAACCATGGCACGAGAGCTATGTGACAAATGCACAAGCTTTAGTAACTGATTCGATCAACTGGAAGAAAGGGTATCAGTGATTGAAGATCAAATGAATCAAATGAAGTGAGAAGAGAAGTTTAGAGAAAAAAGAGTAAAAAGAAATGAACAAAGTCTCCAAGAAATATGGGACTATGTGAAAAGACCAAATCTATGTCTGATTGGTGTACCTGAAAGTGACGGGGAGAATGCAACCAAGTTGGAAAACACTCTGCAGGATATAATCCAGGAGAACTTCCCCAACCTAGCAAGGCATGCCAGCATTCAAATTCAGGAAATACAGAGAATGCCACAAAGATACTCATCGAGAAGAGCAACTCCAAGACACATAATTGTCAGATTCACCAAAGTTGAAACAAAGGAAAAAATGTTAAGGGCAGCCAGAGAGAAAGGTCAGGTTACCCCCAAAGAGACGCCCATCAGACTAACAGTGGATCTCTCAGCAGAAACTCTACAAGCCAGAAGAGAGTGGGGGCCAATATTCAACATTCTTAAAGAAAAGAATTTTCAACCCAGAATTTCATATCCAGCCAAACTAAGTTTCATAAGTGGAGGAGATATAAAATGCTTTACAGACAAGCAAATGCTGAGAGATTTTGTCACCACCAGGCCTGCCCTACAAGAGCTCCTGAAGGAAGCACTAAACATGGCAAGGAACAACCAGTACCAGCCACTGCAAAAACATGCCAAAATGTAAAGACCATCGATGCAAGGAAGAAACTGCATCAACTAATGAGCAAAATAATCAGCTAACATCATAATGACAGGATAAAATTCACATAACAATATTAACCTTAAATGTAAATGGGCTAAATGCTCCAATTAAAAGACACACACTGGCAAATTGGATAAAGAGTCAAGTGTGCTGTATTCAGGAAACCCATCTCACATGCAGAGACAAACATAGGCTCAAAATAAAGGGATGGAGGAAGATCTACCAAGCAAATGCAAAATAAAAAAGGCAGGGGTTGCAATCCTAGTCTCTGATAAAACAGACTTTAAACCAACGAAGATCAAAAGAGACAAAGAAGGCCATTACATAATGGTAAAGGGATCAATTCAACAAGAAGAGCTAACTATCCTAAATATATATGCACCCAATACAGGAACACCCAGATTCATAAAGCAAGTCCTTAGACACTTACAAAGAGACTTAGACTCCCACACAATCATAATGGGCGACCTTAACACCACACTGTCAACATTAGACAGATCAACAAGACAGAAAGTTAACAAGGATATCCAGGAATTGAACTCAGTTCAGCACCAAGTGGATCTAATGGACATCTACAGAACTCTCCACCTCAAATCAACAGAATATACATTCTTCTCAGCACCACATCACACTGATTCCAAAATTGACCACATAGTTGGAAGTAAAGCACTCCTCAGCAAATGTAAAAGAACAGAAATTATAACAAACCGTCTCTCAGACCACAGTGCAATCAAACTGGAACTCAGGATTAAGAAACTCACTCAAAACCGCTCAACTACGTGGAAACTGAACAACTTGCTCCTGAATGACTACTGGGTATATAACAAAATGAAGTCAGAAATAAAGATGTTCTTTGAAACCAATGAGAACAAAGATACAACATACCAGAATCTCTGGGACACATTTAAGCAATGTGTAGAGAGAAATTTATAGCACTAAATGCCCACAAGAGAAAGCAGGAAAGATCTAAAATTGACACCCTAACATCACAATTAAAAGAACTAGCGAAGCAAGAGCAAACACATTCAAAAGCTAGCAGAAGGCAAGAAGTAACAGATCAGAGCAGAACTGAAGGAGATAGAGACACAAAAAAACCTTCAAAAAATCCATGAATCCAGGAGCTAGTTTTTTGAAAAGATCAACAAAATTGATAGACCACTAGCAGGACTAATAAAGAAGAGAGAAGAGAGTAGAATCAAATAGATGCAATAAAAAAATGATAAAGGGGATATCACCACCAATCCCACAGAAATACAAACTACCATCAGAGAATACTATAAACACTTCTATGCAAATAAACTAGAAAACGTAGAAGAAATGGATAAATTCCTGGATACATACACTCTCCCAAGACTAAACCAGGAAGAAGTTGAATCCCTGAATAGACCAATAACAGGCTCTGAAATTGAGGCAATGATTAGTGGTCTACCAACCAAAAAAGTCCAGGACCAGATGGATTCACAGCCGAATTCTACCAGAGGTGCAAGGAGGAGCTGGTACCATTTCTTCCGAAACTATTCCAATCAATAGAAAAAGAATGAATCCTCCCTAACTCATTTTATGAGGCCAACATCATCCTGATACCAAAGCCTGGCAGAGACACAACAAAAAAAGAGAATTTTAGACCAATATCCCTGATGAACATAGATGCAAAAATCCTCAGTAAAATACTGGCAAACTGAATCCAGCAGCATATCAAAAAGCTTACCCACCATGATAAAGTGGGCCTCATCCCTGGGATGCAAGACTGGTTCAACATACTCAAATCAATAAACATAACCCAGCATATAAACAGAACCAAAGACAAAAACCACACAATTATCTCATTAGATGCAGAAAAGGCCTTTGACAAAATTCAACAGCCCTTCATGCTAAAAACTCTCAATAAATTCAGTACTGATGGAATGTATCTCAAAATAATAAGAGCTATTTATGACAAACCCACAGCCAATATCATACTGAATGGGCAAAAACTGGAAGCATTCCCTTTGAAAACTGGCACAAGACAGGAATGCCCTCTCTCACCACTCCTATTCAACATAGTGTTGGAAGTTCTGGCCAGGGCAATCAGGTAAGAGAAAGAAATAAAGGGTATTCAGTTAGGAAAAGAGGAAGTCAAATTGTCCCTGTTTGCAGATGACATGATTGTGTATTTAGAAAACCCCATCGTCTTAGCCCAAAATCTCCTTAAGCTGATAAGCAGCCCTTCAGCAAAGTCTCAGGATACAAAATCAATATGCAAAAATCACAAGCATTCTTATACACCAATAACAGACAGAGCCAAATCATGAGTGAACTTCCATTCACAATTGCTTCAAATATAATAAAATACCTAGGAATCCAGCTTACAAGGGATTTGAAGGACCTCTTCAAGGAGAACTACAAACCACTGCTCAATTAAATAAAAGAGGACACAAACAAATGGAAGAACATTCCATGCTCATGGATAGGAAGAATCAATATCGTGAAAATGGCCATACTGCCCAAGGTAATTTATAGATTCAATGCCATCCCCATTAAGCTACCAATTACTTTCTTCACAGAATTGGAAAAAACTACCTTAAAGTTCATATGGAACCAAAAAAGAGCCCGCATTGCCAAGACAATCTTAAGCCAAAAGAACAAAGCTGGAGGCATCATGTTACCTACTTCAAACTATACTATAAGGCTACAGTAACCAAAACAGCATGGTACTGGTACCAAAACAGAAATATAGACCAATGGAACAGAACAGAGCCCTCAGAAATGATACCACACATCTACAGCCATCTGATCTTTGACAAACCTGACAAAAACAAGAAATGGGGAAAGGATTCCCTATTTAATAAATGGTGCTGGGAAAACTGGCTAGTCATATGTAGAAAGCTGAAACTGGATCCCTTCCTTACACCTTATACAAAAATTAATTCAAGATGGATTAGAGACTTAAATGTTAGACCTAAAACCATAAAAACCCTAGAAGAAAACCTAGGCAATACCATTCAGGACATAGGCATGGGCAAGGACTTCATGTCTAAAACACCAAAAGCAATGGCAACAAAAGCCAAAATTGACAAATGGGATCTAATTACAATAAAGAGCTTCTACACAGCAAAAGAAACTACCATCAGAGTGAACAGGCAACCTACAGAATGGGAGAAAATTTTTGCAATCTACTCATCTGACAAAGGGCTAATATCCAGAACCTACAAAGAACTCAAACAAATTTACAAGAAAAAAACAACCCCATCAAAAAGTGGACAAAGGATACGAACAGACACTTCTCAAAAGAAGACATTTATGTGGCCAACAGACACATGAAAAAATGCTCATCATCAGTAGCTATCAGATAAATGCAAATCAAAACCACAATGAGATACCATCTCACACCAGTTAGAATGGCGATCATTAAAAAGTCAGGAAACAATAGGTGCTGGAGAGAATGTGGAGAAATAGGAACGCTTTTACACTGTAAACTAGTTCAACCATTGTGGAAGACAGTGTGGCGATTCCTCAAGGATCTAGAACTAAAAATACCATTTGACCCAGCCATCCCATGATTGGGTATATACCCAAAGGATTATAAATCATGCTGCTATAAAGATACATGCACATGTATGTTTATTGCGGCACTATTCACAATAGCAAATACTTGGAACCAACCCAAATGTCCATCAATGACAGACTGGATTAAGAAAATGTGGCACATATACACCATGGAATACTATGCAGTCATAAAAAAGGATGAGTTCATGTCCTTTGTAGGGACATGGATACAGCTGGAAACCATCATTCTCAGCAAACAATCGCAAGAACAGAAAACCAAACACCGCATGTTCTCACTCATAGGTGGGAATTGAACAATGAGAACACTTGGACACAGGAAGGGGAACATCACACGCCGGGGCCTGTTGTGGGGTGGCGGGGGGGGGGGGGGAGGGATAGCATTAGGAGATATACCTAATGTAAGTGTTGAGTTAATGGGTGCAGCACACCAACATGGCACATGTATACATATGTAACAAACCTGCACGTTGTACACATGTACCCTAGAACTTAAAGTGTAATAAAAAATAAATAAATGTTTTTTAAAAAAGAAAACAGTCTAGAATTATGTACCCAGCAAAACTATCTCTCAAGAACAAGGACAAAATGTTCAAACAAAGCAATGTTGAGTGTGTTGGCCACCAACAAACCTTCATCAAAGGAGTTTATTAGATATACCTCAGGAGGAAGGAAAATGATCCCAGAGGTAAGGTCTAAAATGCAAGATAAAACAAGAAGAGGAAAAAAGAGGCAAACAGATAGTAACTATTAGTAAATATTAACTATAAAAATAGTATCTGTACAAATTAATTTATTATTCAATGCAGCTCCAAATTAAACCCCAACAAGGTGTTCATGGCATATGACAATCTGTTTCTATAATTTAGAAGCAAAGGGTCAAAAAGAGCCAAGACATTCCTGAAGAAGAATAACAAGGAGTAGGGCTTGGTCTACTAGGTCTCAACACAACATAAAGTGATAATTGAGATTTGCTTTAAAGCACTAGTAGTCAAGATAGTGTGGAATTGGCTTGGGGATAGACACATAGACGGTGAATGAGACTAGAGAGGCCAGAAGTAGACTCAAGAATAAATGAAAATATGATCTGTAGATGACATGGTTTTGCAAAATAATGTAAAAGATGAACAATTCAATAAACATGGCTTATGTAGTTACTTATCCATATGGAAAAAAACTGAAATTGTATCCTTCTCTATACAAAATCATTTCCAGATGGATTGAAGTCTTAAATGCACAAGGCAAAACTTTTAGAAGAAAATAAAGGAAAACTACTTCTGTGACCTCAGGGGAAGGAGGAATTTCTTTTAAAAGACACAAAATCACAAATCATAAAGGAAAGCATCAACAAATTCTACTACATTAAAAATAAGAACTTCGGTCAGGTGTGGTGGCTGACGCCTATAATCCTGGCACTTTGGGAGGCTGAGGCAGGCGGATCACAAGGTCAGGAGATTGAGACCAGCCTGGCTAACACGGTGGAAACCCGTCTCTACTAAAAACACAGAAAATTAGGCGGGCATGGTGGCACACACCTGTAGTCCCAGCTACTCGGGAGGCTGAAGCTGGAGAATTGCTTGAACCTACGAGGCAGAGGTTGCAGTGAGCCGAGATCACACCACGGCACTCCAGCCTGGTGACAGAGTGAGACTCCATCTCACCACCCTCCCCCAAAAGGGAACTTCTGTTCACATACACAAAAACACCATCTGGAAAATGAAAAGACAAGTCACAGGTCAGGAAATGATACTTAGGATGCATATAATTTACCTAAGATTAGGATCCAAATATATAAAAGGCTCCTGAAGAATCAATACAAGAAAAGAAACACTAAAGAAAAAGGACTAAAAACATAGTCAGGCCGTGTGAAGACAAGGAAACAAGTATTGCCAATAAACATGAAAAGATGCCCAAGCTCATTAGAAATTAGGGAAATGCAAGTTTAAGGCCTCTGTTTTATGCCAATTTACACCCACCAAGTTGGCAAAAATGTTAAAGTCTGGCAACCTGAAGTGTTGTAAGGGCTGTGGAACAATGCAAGCTCTTATGTATTGGGGGAGAGTAAATTCATATAAACATTTTGGAAAGCAACATGATATTGTCCGGTCAAGTTCAAATGCACATAGCTTCCTATCCAGAATTTCCATTTCTGTGTACAGACTCTTACACATGCATATCAAGAGATGTAATAGATATTGATGAGAGCAATCCTATGTCCATCAAGAGGAGAATGGATCCATAATCTGTGGTTTATTAATACAGTACAGGGCCAGGCACAGTTGTTCATGCCTGTAATCCCAGCACTTTGGAAGGTGGAGGTAGAAGGATTATTTAAGGCCAGGAGTTTGAGACCCGCCTGAGCAACATAGCAAGACGTCATCTTCACAAAATATTTCAAAAATTACCCAGGCATGGTGGCACATACCTGTAGTCCTAGCTACTCAGGAGGCTGAGGCAGGAAGATTGCTTGAACCCAGGAGTTCCAGGCTGCAGTGAGCTATGATCACACCACTGCACTCCAGCCCAGCTGACAGAGTAGACCCTGTCTCTAAATGAACAAACAAAAATACAATAAACTACGTTATGGCAGCGAAAATGAATGAATCACAGCTATACTCAACAACACAGATGAATAATGTGTAGCAAAAACACACACGCTGCAAGAAAACACATATGGTTCAAATTTTCCAATTTCCAGTGAAAAAAATGCATATGTTACATATGAGACTATTTCTCCAAAGTTCAAAGGCATGCAAAACTAGACAATATATTGTTCAGAAATGCAACCATCTGTGAGGAATGAGTAAAGAAAAAGGCAAAGAAATAATAAACATAAAAATCAAGGCAATCATTACCTCTGGATGAGAGGGAGAGGAGAGCTTGAGGAAGTCATGGGGGAAGATTTCACAAACTTATAATGTCGGCTGTCCGAAGTTGAATCGCGGGTACATGGATTTATTATTATTATTATCATCATTATTTATATGTCACACATATGATATGTTTTACATAGATGGATGTTCTTAATTTTATCAAGGAAGTGATTGTGGGATGACAGCCAATAATGATATCATTATTTCATTGTGAGTGTTGATATACTTGGTATTTGCAGAAAAAGCAGGGACTAGTAGGGAGAAGCGAATGAGGGTCTCGGGGTGATGGTTGCTTCTGATGCATGTTTGGGTCACATGGATGGTGGTTGTTATTAATATGCTGTGCGCAGTGGACTGAAGAAGCAGAGTGAAGAAAGTTAGATGGAGACTTTGTATAAAGGAGGAGAATTGAGGACTCGCTGGAGGAGCTGCCCCTAGACCCACCCTTGGAGCCATGTGCAGACTCCATAGCTCAAGGGCAAGTCTGCTTCAGTCCCAAGGCAACTCCAAAGAGTTTGCTGGCCACCTTTTTGGTTTATAGAACTTTTCTATCGTGAGGCTTTTTCATTGTCTCTTAAAAATGTCCAGGCGATGGCTCACGCCTGTAATCCCAACACTTTGGGAGGCCGAGGCAGGCAATCAGGCTGGTGGTCGCCTTGAGTTCAGAAGTTCAAGACCAGCCTGGGTAACATAGCGAAACCTCATCGCTACAAAAAAATACAAAAAAATTAGCTGGGCATGGTGGTGCATGCCTATGTTCCCAGCTACTCAGGAGGCTGAGGTGTGAGGATCACCTGAGCCCCGGAAGTCAAGGCTGCAGTGAGCCGTGATTGCACCACTATACTCCAGCCTAGGTGACAAAGTAAGACACTGTCAAAAAACCAACAAACAAAAAATGCCTGGCATCTTGTGGATTTCTGTGGAACTTGAACTCCTGCCTGAGCTCTTGAAGGCAAAGTCTTTGGAGATCCACCCAGGGTCCCTGGCACGCACAGCAGAGGTCAAGTTTAATCGTCATCCTTGATGCTGCTTCCACAGTTTGTCTTGTTGTCATTGAAACCTCAAATCCAGTTCTGGAAGGGACTTCAAAAGGTCCCCTGAGCAGCTCTGCCTCTGGAGACTAACTCAGAGAGACCTTGATCTCTTCCCTCTCTGCATGTTTCCTGTCGGGGAGAGGCCATGGATTCCCTTGAGAATATTTTCTCCATCTACATGAGAAGTTTCTCTTGAAAATCGTGAGGCGAAGAGGTTTATTGGGAACATACTGCCTTGTTCAGACTTCAGTGAGCTCCCCATTTGTGGAAGGCATCTGGACAATGTGTATCAAAAGCTTTAAAACGACTTTAGCCTGGCACACTTTCCTCATAAAACTATCCTAAATGAGCAACTAGACAGCTGTATCAAGATGCATTTCCAAGGTGGTATATAATAAAGGAAATTTTAAAATGAGCTGTGTGTCAACACGAAGGGATTTAAATATAAAATGTAAATCCAAGCAGCATGATGCAATGCATTCATTAAAAAAAAAAAAAAAAACTGGCTTGGGAATATATTTAATGGCATGGCAAGATATTTTCAATATAGTATAAAGTATTTTTAAAAAGCAGATTGTAAAATAGTATGTTCAATAGAGTCATATGTTTACTTTTTAAGCATAGAAAAATATAGAAAAGATCTGGAAAGAGGTAATAAGATTTTTGTTTTAGACAGGGTGTCTCTCTGTCATCCAGGCTGGAGTGCAGTAGTGCCATTACTGCTCACTGCAGCCTTGACCTCCCAGGCTTAAGTGATGCTCCTCACTCAGTCTCTAGAGTAGCTGGGACTATAGACACATGCCACCACACCTGGCTAATTTTTTTGTTTGTTTGTTTTGTTTTTTGAGACAGAGTCTCGTACGTCGCCCAGGCTGGACTACAGTGGCGCAATCTTGGTTCACTGCAACCTCCGCCTCCCAAGCCCAAGCATTTCTCGTGCCTTAGCCTCCCAAGTAGCTGGGATTATAGGCGTGCACCACCACACCCGGTTAATTGTCGTATTTTTAGTAGAGACAGGGGTTTCACCATGTTGCCCAGGCTGGTCTCGAACTCCTGACCTCCAGTGATCTGCCTGCCTCAGCCTCCCAAAGTGCTGGGATTACAGGCGTGAGTCACTGCGCCGGCCTAATTTTTGTATTTTTAACAGAAACAGGGGTTCACCATGTTACACAGATTGGTCTCAAATTCCTGAGCTCAAGTGATCCACCTGCCTCGGCCTCCCAAAGTGCTGGGATTACAGGCATGAGGCACCACACCCAGTCAGTAAGATCTTAACATGATTATCTTCGGGTGTAGTGTTTGTGAGTGTTTTTTTTTTTTCCCCTTCCTTTGGCAAGGCTGCATTTTCAGAGGACCAGCAATGAATATATATTAGGTCTAATTTTAACTTTTTCATTGTACAAGTAATGCATGAAGGCAGACTCATGGTGAAATATTCAAACAAAACACTGAAGGTCAGCTTCATCTTCAACCTCCCGCTGCCCAGCCCAGTACCTGTCTCTCCTCATGCGTGACCACTGTCCTGAGTTTAATGTCATTCCTCTCAGTCCTTCTTCTCTGCATCTCGCTCACTGCCCCCTGCTCACTCCAGGCCAAGCACCCTGGCTCCCCTTCCTATTCCGCATAGATCCCCCAGCCCCTTCTTGCCTCGGGTCCTTGCCCAGGTTATTCCCAGGTTAAAGACCCTCCTCTTCCCATGTTGGCTCCTGCTCCTCTTTCAAGTCTTGGCTTAAATGTCACACTATCTAAAATGAGTCTTCCCTTTCTTGTCCTAATTTTCCATCCTCTGCCTTCATAGCATTTATCAGACCAGAAACACAGAAGTTAATCTCTGTGGTTGTTTCAGGCATTTCAGGCCCATCTTCCCACTAGGCTGGGAGCCCGGGGATGGACAGGGCAGGGCCTTGTCCATCATGTTCTTCTCTGTGTCTTCAATACCAAACACAGTGCCCGGCACATACTAGATGCTCTGTGAGGACTGATGAATGAATGAATGAATGAATGAATGAATGAATGAATGAATGAGATATTCTCCAGAAAGAGGGAGAAGAGGCAGCCTGGAAACCAGAGAAAAGATACAGAAGTAAGGCAGTATGGAGAGGGGTAAGGAAGTCCTTTACCATGGAAGGAGAGCTCAGGGGGAACCCCACCAGAAAAGAGTCCTGGGAGGTGGTGGTGGCCCAGAAATTGCTAAGAAGATGAACATCTATTTTCATCCCCAAATCTCAATAAAAAGCCTGTGCTGCTCACGTGAGTGATGCCTGGAGAAGTAGATAAAGGAAAAATCGAGCTGCTCGTAAGTACATGTTGGGTGGAAAGAAGAGAACAACTGCAGGAAGTCGGGGCAACCCGGAGAAACACAAGCTCCTGGGAATCCCTGGGAATCTGGGCCAGGTAGGGACACCACATGGGTCTTCATGATAGGGATTCATGGAAGGGAAGGGTGACCCCACAAGGTTAGAGGAATTTGGTGACACTATTTTTCTACCAGATTCATCACCTAAAACTTCAGAGGAAAAGAATATTAGAAAAAAGTCAGAAATATGCCAGGTGCAGTGGCTCATGCCTGTAATCCCAACACTTTGGGAGGCCAAGGCGGTGGATCACTTGAGGTCAGAAGTTCGAGACCAGGCTGACCAACATAGTGAAACCCCATCTCTACTAAAAATACAAAAAGTTAGCCAGGTGTGGTGACTCATGCCTGTAATCCCAGTTACTTGGGAGGCTGAGGCAGGAGAATCGCTTGAACTCAGGAGTTGGAGGATGCAGTGAGCTGAGATCGCTCCACTGCCCTGAAGCCTGAGCAAAAGAGTGAGACTCTGTTTGCAAGATAAAAAAAGAAAGAAAAAGAAAACAAATCAGAAATAACACAAAAAAGGAGGTGGCTCATTCCTCTTTGCGTGGTTGAGGGGCAGGGTGTGCATGGAACAAGCCTGGGCTTTGGACTCAGGTAAGTTTTGGGTTCAAATCCCAGGTCCTCCTCTGCATCTTCACTTCCTCATATGGAGAGTGGGCATGATAGCCATGATTGACATCGGATGTTGACAGATGACATGAGATAATAAATCTCTAAAGCACTAGCTGGCATGCCTTTGGCCTCCCTCACAGAGGGTGGAGAGAAGGAAAGACACAGGTCAGTGCAAACAGCAGGGGACCTTGCGTGTCTATGTGCGCGCAGGGCCAGCTTCCGGGATGAGTGTCCTGTGCAGCCGCCCGGGGCCCATTAGAAGACCCTCGCGCTTGGCTAAATGACCTACTGTCACAGCCTTGACATTCTTAACTTTTGATAGAGGGACTTTGCATTTTCATTTTGTCCTGGGCTCTGCAAATTAAATTGTATAACCGGCGATGCACACGTGTGTGGGGGCGCATGCGAGTGTGTGCATGTGTGAAGGAGGGGGAGAAGGACGCTGCAATGGGTGCTCCACGAAGGGATGTTACTGACAGCAACCGCACCCCAGCAAGTACCCACCCCACAGTCCTGAGCCAACCACACACACCAATAAGCTGAGGCTTTGCCCGACAATAGCCCCTCTTTTCTCAGTTCCAATCAACAACAAAAACAAACCCTCCTAGCCTTTGGGCTGTTACCCAAACACCCCACACCCACAGGCCGAGGCCCAGCAGCTCCACATGTGGGCTCCCCAGGGATTTTCCCAAGGTCCCTTCCAGCTGGTTCCGCCAGCCCAGGAGACTGCTTGCTGGGGTTTTCAGACACTAGGCACGCAATCTGCTCACTCCCTCAGCACTTCTGCACGGCTCTGTGTGGGACCCCACGCCACCCTCTACACACTGTAAGTGAGGGGCTGATCACTCTGTCCTCCCTGGACCAGAGGTGAGCTGCCTGAGGACCAGAGCTGGGCTGTCTTCATCTCCATGTCTTTAAGGCCAGGTGCAGTGCTGGAAACACAGTAGGTGCTCAATAGATGCTTGCTAAAGTCGTTTATGCACTCTTTCTACACATCATCCAGTGGTGGAGACTGGTCACAGACAAGATTCACATAAAGTAAAGAAACGCTAAGAAGTTTACTGTCTGAGCAGGAATATGTTAGGTTGTGCCTTCTGACTCCACTTCAGAAACTGCTGCTTCTTGGGTCGTTGCTTGCTGTCCTGATGAAAATAGGGCAGGCAGTGAAGTGGAGCAGAACAGTTCTGACGGAGTCAGGGGACCTGGGTCCTGGTCACACTCTGCTCAGTGACCTTGGGCAGGCCACGCCCTCCTTGGACCTCGGTTGCCCATGGGTAAGATGAATGTGTTGGAGGCAGGGCTGCACTATCCAGTGCGGTAGCTGCTCGCTTCAAATGTGGCTGATGACCCTCTGGAACTGAATTGGAAACTTCATTTATTTTTAATTAATTTAAATTTAAAACCAGATACAAGCTTCAGATAGGAGATTTTTTTTTTTTTTTTTTTTTTCCAAGACAGAGTCTTGGTCTGTCACCCAGGCTGCAGTGCAGTGGTGCGATCTCAGCTCACTGTAACCTCTGCCTCCCAAGTTCAAACAATTCTCCTGCCTCAGCCTCTAGAGTAGCTGGGACTACAGGCACATGCCACCACGCCTAGCTAATTTTTGTATTTTTAGTAGAGACAGGGTCTCACCATGTTGGCCAGGCTGGTCTCAATCTCCTGACCTCAGGTGATCCGCCCCCCATTGGCCTCCCAAAGTGCTGGGATTACAGGCATGAGCCACCGTGCCCGGCCAAATTTTTAAGTGCATTTGGAATAACTTGCATATGTGAACCTATCTTTCTCAATTGTAAATGTAATAAAATCTGAACACAGATCAAGTATGTCGCAGCCTGGCAACAGAGGGAGACACTGTCTCCACAAAAAATAAAAAATAAATTAGTCAGGGGTCGTGGGGTGCACCTATAGTCCCAGCTACCAGGGAGGCTAAAGTGAAAGGATGGTTTGAGTCCGGGAGGTCAAGGCTGCAGTGAGTTGTGATCATGCCACTGCACTCCAGCCTGGGCAACAGAGCAAGGCCCTGTCTCAAAAAAAAAGACAAAAACAAACAAAAAAAAGTATTTCATTGGGACTAAGATATACTGTAAGTGTAACAGATTTTAAAGACTTAATTGAAAAAAAGGTAATACTTTTTATATTGATTACATATTGAAATTAGATAGAATGGGTTACATAAAATTTATTATTAAGATTAATTTCACTTATTTCTCTTCTTCATTTCCAGTATGGGTACTAGAAAATTGAAAATTACCTATGTGCGGCTGAGCGCGGTGGCTC
This sequence comes from Chlorocebus sabaeus, assembly GCF_047675955.1. Taxonomy (NCBI): domain Eukaryota; kingdom Metazoa; phylum Chordata; class Mammalia; order Primates; family Cercopithecidae; genus Chlorocebus; species Chlorocebus sabaeus. The sequence goes on along the minus strand of NC_132923.1, from coordinate 118,046,208 downwards.
ACACCTGTAATTCCAGCACTTTGGGAGGCCGAGGCAGGTGGATCACGAGGTCAGGAATTCAAGACCAGCCTGGCCAAAATGGTGAAGCCCTGTCTCTATCAAAAATAAAAAATTAGCCGAGCATGGTGGCAGGCGCCTATAATTCCAGCTACTCAGGAGGCTGAGGCAGGAGAATCGCTTGAACCTGGGAGGCAGAGGTTGCAGTGAGCCGAGATCGAGCCACTGCACTCCAGCCTGGTGACAGAGTGAGATTCCGTCTAAAAAAAAAAAAAGGAAAGAAAAGAAAAAAGAAAAAAAAGAGAGTTACGTATGTGCTTCATGTTCTACTTCTAGATTAAGGAATCTCTTAAGGTTTTTATTTTTATTATTTTTTATTTTTATTATTCTGATACTCTCCAAATCTACCAGGAATCATTAACTTCTGTGGGTTTGCCTATCTACCATCATACACTTCCTCATCCCTTTCTTATGTTGGCATCTTGATTTTCCAAAGGAAAACAGGTTGTAAAATCTTCATCCCAGCTATAGGGAAAGGCATTAGGCCCAGGCCTGGCCAATCAGAGCAGAGCACTCTTCTTTGACCACCATGATTGGTTCAGGAATGACACGTGACCAGCAGGCAGAGCCAATGAGACTTCATTTGATTGAAAGTTTGGAAATGAGTTTGGCCTTTCCACTGGGTTTGTTAAGGAAGGGGTAGAGCCCTAGACCTACGGGGGGCCATCATGCTGCCATGAGTGAGCAGCCTGCCTGAGAAGGAAACCACTGCAGAGAAGAGGAAAACCACGAATGAAGAGAGTCATGACCAGCCCCAATTTCTCTTCTGGCATTTTCACATTCCCCTCCCACACCCCTCCGCACCCTGCGCCCTACCTCCCAGAACCTGGCAAACTCTTCATCCTTCCAGCCTCAGCTGCCCTTGTCAAGGTCACAGTGACCTCTATGTTGCCAGATCCAGGGGTCATATCTCTGTCTAGCTCCTGCACAACTTCTTGACAACATTCAACATAATTGGCCATTCCCACCACTCTTGGCTTCCATGATGCCTTATGCTCCTCCTCCTCCTACCTCATTAGCCACTTCTCAGTCTCTTCTTTCATTTATTTGTTCTTTCATGTGTTCTTTCTGCAAGTATTTACTAAGAGCCTTCTATGTGCTGTGCAGTAGGAAGTCAACAGAACAAAACCCCTGCCCTCAGAGAGTGACATTCTGGGGTAAGTCTTCTCTATTGATTCTCCACTTCTGCTCAACCTCCAAATATTGTCATGTACCAAGGCTCCACTGAGAACCCCAGGCCTTTTCCATCTTATCCTGTCTCGTGGCTTTAAATTCCATCCACATATCAATGACTCCCAAATGTCTATCCATAGCCCTGGCTGGGGCCCTGAACTCCAGACTCATAGATCCAACTGGCTACTTGACATAACTACTGGGTTATCAACAGGCTGTCTCAGCTTAATGTGTTCAAAACATAACTATTGATTCCTCTATTGCCAGCCTCAACCTGTTTCTCCATTTGTCATCCTCCATCCTAGTCAATGGTACCACATCCACCCAGTTGCTCAGGCCAAAAACCAAGAGTCATCCTGATTCTTATCTGTTCTCCTCACCCACTTCCCATCCGTCAGCAAGTCCTGACAGCTCTGCCTCCAAAATGGACCCTGGAACTGTCACTTTTCCCTATGTCCGCTCCTATCACCCTAGTCCAAGCCACCATCATTGCTCACTGGGCCACCATCATGACCTCCAAACTGGTTTCCCCTCTTCCATTCATGCCCACCCTGCCCTTCAATTCTTCATACCATAGCCAGAGTGATCTTTTAATCATGTAAATCAGGTATCACTCCTCTCCTTAAAACCTTCCAGTAAAGAGCGTGGGCTATTTACAACATTTATGAAAAACAATGGATTTGTAATTCGAATATATAAACTCCTGCAAGTCAATTAGAAAAAGACAGCCTTTTAGAAAATTGGGCAAGGGATATATACCGACAGTTGACAAGAGAAGAAATTCCAAGAGCCAATAAATATAAAATTATATGTTTAACCACGCTAGTAATCAGGGAAATACAAATGAAAACGAGTTACCATTTTATATCCAAAACATTGTCAAAAATTTTAAAGACTGACTCTACCAATTGTTGGCAAGGATATAAAGAAATGGGATCTTTTGGATGCTGCCAGTGGAAATATAAATTAGTATGACAACTTTGAAGGGCAGAGTGACAACTTCTCATAATGTTGAACATCTGCACACTCTGCAACCTATTAATTTTCCATTTCAGAATCAGTTGCAATGGTAAAAAACAGAGTATGACCTAAGCACGTATCAACATGAGAATGGATGAATAAAATATGATGTGTGCGTACCACATAATTCTATATAGTAGGTAAAAAAAAATTAACTAATTTAAAGTTATACCTATAAAACTATTGTCAGATGAAAAGAGGTGGGTCATCAAAAGACAGCAACTCTGTGCACACTGCTTCCATTTGTGCAAATTTAAAATTCTAAACTTAAAAAAGAAAAATGGTCAAGTGCAGTAACTCACACCTGTAATTCCAACACTTTGGGAGGCCGAGGCAGGTGGATCACCTGAAATCAGGAGTTCAAGACCAGCCTAGATAGCAGGGTGAAACCCTGTCTCTACTAAAAATACAAAAATTAGCTGGGTGTGGTGGTGCACACCTGTCCCAACTACTCAGGAGGCTGAAGCAGGAGAATCACATGAACCCAGGAGGAAGAGGTTGCAGTGAGCTGAGATCACACCACTGCACTCCAGCCTGGGTGGAAGAGCAAGACTCCGTCCCAGAAAAAAAAGGAAAGAAAGAGAGGAGAGGAAGAAAGGAAGGGAGGAGGGGAGGAAGGGAGGGAAAAGGAAAATGGCTTCTTTTTAGGAAGGAAAAGGAAAATGGCTTCTTTTTGTGCTTGGGGTAAAATCCTAACTTCCTGCCATAGGGCACAAGGTCTTTGCCCATCTCTCTAACTCCATCTTATCCCATCCCCTAAGCTCTGGCCACACCAGCTGTCTTTCAAACATCTTTTATTACAGCATTTTCATGCCCACAATCAGGCCTTTCCTTGAACCTTACTGCCTCTGCCTGGCACTTAAACTTAATCTTCCCCTAAGCCTCTCCGTCACTTCCGGACACTCTCGTGTTTGCCCATCTATTTGCTTGTTCATTTCCTTGTCTATCCCCACTAGATAGTAAACTCCAGAAAAATGGGATTGCTGCCTTTCCTTTTCAGTGGTATATCCTCAAGGGATGGCATTTAGTAGGCACTCGATATTTGCTTGTTGAATGAATAGATGTGACTTCCTTCAAGAAGTCTTTCCCAAATTCCTAGGCTAAGAAACATTCCCCAAATCTGCACTCCTACAGCCTCCTGTCTTGGCTGTCTCAGTAATTTTTCCACTATGATTCAGGAACTCTTTTTTTGAGAAGGAGTCTTGCTCTGTCATCCAGGCTGGAGTGCAGTGGTGCGATCTCGGCTCACTGCAACCTCCGCTTCCCTGATTCAAGCAATTCTTCCACCTCAGCCTCCTGATTTGCTGGGATTACAGGCATACACCACCATACTCGGCTAATTTTTGTATTTTTAGTGGAGACGGGGTTTCACCATGTTGGTCAGGCTGTTCTCGAACTCGTGACCTCAGTTGATCCACCTGCCTCGGCCTCCCAAAGTGCTGAGATTACAGGTGTGAGGCACTGCACCTAGCCTAATTCAGGAGCCCTTAATCTGGGGTTCTCAAATAGATGTCTGGAGAACCCATAAACATTCTAAAATCGTAGACAGGATTTCATGTGCATGTGCTTATTGTCTCTTCTGGGGCCAGGGTTCTCAGTTTCCATCATTTTCTTAAAGGCATCTGTGACACAAACACATGAAAATTGTTTTTGTAACACTATCTTCTTTCCGTTTGGGTTATAACTGGACCAGGTTCTCCAGACTGTAGGCTGCTCGAGAGCTGGAAGCTGCTGAGTCCACCACTGTTTCCCAAAATGCTAGTGCAGGGCTTGCCGTGTAATAGGTGAATCTCAGTGAAATCTTGAATGAATGATGAATGAATGAGTGAGTGAATGAATGATGAATGAATGAGTGAGTGAATGAATGCATACATGGTTTTGGAGCCTGGAAACCAGGCCCATATTCACTCAGATCCCTTAGGTGTCTGAGATATCAGACGTTAGAACAGACAGGGAACAGAAAGCTGGCCTCAGGACAAGGAAGGCTAAGCGCTTGGCTCCCCCAGAGATGAGCAGGGCCCTGGAGGGGGCTCCCCACTTGCTCGTCCTGAGCCCAAGGCTATGGGTCGGGATCTGTTACTGTTGCACCCCTCAGGGACTGCCTGCCTCCTCTTCCCTCCACCTCGCCGGGGAAGGCAGGCTGCAGCCTCCTCAAAGATGGCTTTGGTAGCAGGGGTGTTGCCCCCGAGATCAGTGCAATCACCAAGCTCAGACAGCCCCATGGAAACCCCACAACAAGGCACCCAAACAGAGACCAAACCCATCCCAGGAAACTCAAGGGGCGAGGAGAGGTGTCTACTCCACCAGTGACTTAGGAATCTAGAAATTCCGGTGGGGCCAACTGAGCAAGGGGTGCGGGACACCCGGCCTCATTCCATAGAAAGAAATTCCAGGCTCCAAGATGAGTCCCCATTTTCCATGTGGCCAGAGTCTTTGTCCAAAGCCGCAGAATCCCACCCACATTCTTTATGGGGCTGGGGCAGGGGGTGAGGGGCTCCTCCACTCAGAGGGTAGTGGTTCCCCAACCTTTTTGTTCACTCTCAAAATGTATAGATTTATGTACCTATAAGTTATAGAAAAAATCCATTTTTAAATATATATGCACATAAAAACAAAAGCTCATCTTGCATACCCTCAGCGGCACACACCTCCCTGAGAAGTTTATGAAGGAAGTCTAAGCTCCTTCATGGCTGGGCCCGCAGGTATCACGAGGAATATTTAATACCACTGGCCACCATTGATTGAGGTCTACCATGTGCCAGGGTTTGTGCTACATGATCTACATTTTTAACAATTGAATCCTCACAATATCTATGAGCCCCATTTGACAGAAGAGGAAACTGAGGCAGGGCAGGCCACGTGACTTACCAAAGGCGCCTTGGCCAACAAGTGGCAGAGCTGAGATTCAAACACAGCTCATCTGATTCCTGTGACCTTCACCTCCACTTTAGAGGCATCATTTATAGAGCCCAAACTCAGATACATGGGGCTGCCCTGATTTAGATTCAGTCCTCACAGAAACCCTGGCAGGGGATCACCATTGCTTTCCACATCTTACAGAGGAGCAGAGACTCAGGAAGGCTAAGTAATCTGCCCTAGGTCACACAGAGAGGTAAGTAATGGCAGACATCTATGCCTATCTGATTCCAGCATTCTCCCATGAGGACTGTTTTCCCAGGCAGGGCTGAAGGCTAGGTCAGTTTGGCCACTCCCACCCACTACCCCTATCTCTGAGTCCAGAATACAGCTAAGTCCTTCTCTAGGTTAAATTTCTCAGACACAAACCAGCATCTAAAACAGTGACTGGCAAATAGTCTGAGCTTGATGAATGAATGAATGAATGAATGAATGAATGAATGAATGAACGAGTGAACTAGAGAACATATAGATGAATGGATGAATGAATTTCCCCTAATCACATTCTCTCCTCTCAGAAAGAAAGAGTCTATGATTCCCACTATAAGAGGCAGAGCTGGGTGCCCACCAAACACTTCCACGAGGTCTGGAGACCACTTGAGAGGTGAGTTCTAGGATGTGGGCTCACCACGTGTGTTTCTGGAGAACGAGCCCTGTTGTTTCCACAACAGTAACCCACCTTTGGTCCGCAGAGCCTGTTTATACTCATGTTGTCACGGGCTTCTCCCCATGGCTGTGGTGAAGTAGGCACTATCCTCCTATTTTATAGGTTGAAGAGCCTGCAACACAGAGAGGGAAAGTGAACTGTCCAAGGTCACACAGGAAACGGGTGGCAGAGTCAGGGGCTCACCTGCTCTTCTCACTTTCTCCTCCAGCCTACTTCTGTGTATTGGGATCTGACCTTAAGTTGCCATCGTTCAGGGATGGAATTATTAGGGGTTTGTCCCAAATCCACAGGTCAGGAAACAACATCCTACTCCTCATTTAGAGAGAAATAAAATAGAAACAAACACACAGCAAGGGATCCCAGCTAGGTCAGCACAGCCGGGTCCAGAGACCTCCAGAGAGCCACAGGGCGTGTCCCAGGCAGAGTCAGGTTAGGAACCGGGAAGAATCAGGGGCATCACCCAGGGATGGCAAAACAGGAACAACCCAGTAAGAAGTAGCCCCAAGAACCCGGGCAAGCAGAATCAGCAATGGGCTCTTTCTCTGCCCTTCTGCTCACCCCTCCTGGCAGGGCCCAGTATCCCTAAAGAAGCCACATGCCGGATGATGGGCTGAGAGGGCAGAACCTTTCCCTAGAATGGGCACGGTGCTGCGGTGCCCGCCCCTGCTGCCAGCTCAACCCAGCCCGGCCCTCACCAGACAGCCAAGCACAATGGCTCTCTCAGGCAGGCAGACAATTCAACCCTTTCAGACCAAGGGCATCCGGGCTGGCATTCCCCGCGCCTCTATTTCTCCCTGGCTCCTGTAAGTGAATCCCTCAGAATTAATGACCCTGGGAACAATGAATGGGGAGCAGATTTGGGTTCTTCTTGAGCAGACAGAAGACTGGATCCTAGGAACAACCGTTCCATGGCTACTGATGGAGACCAGAGCAGTGGATGCTCCAGGGTCATGGAGGCACGCTGCAGAGTGCACAGAATCATGACTGACTGTGGCCATCCGAACCATAGAGCGTGAGGGCCGCAGCCTCATGGATTGTTTGAGCCACAGATTGTTCTCATCACAGAGCCACAGAAATCCAGTGTCTCAGAACCATCAATTACTAGCATCGCAGAATCAGTAACTCAAGGAATCACAGGCTTCCAGGACCATCAGTCATCAGTTGCTAGAATCCAGCTCTTTAGGGCAGGAGAAGAGTCTTAGAGACCATCCTGTCTGAGGCCTCTTTCTGCAGTTAAGGAAACCAAGTCAGCTGATCAAGGTCACAAAGCTAAGACTAGTGGCCAGGACTTGCCACTCCCTGTCCTCATTCCATTCTAAAGAAGTGGGCAGGAGCAGCAGCAGCCTCAGCTCCTGGACACTCGGCCCCTCAGAGTTTGGTCTGGTCCCCCCGTGGAGGATTATCTGACACTGTCAGGGCACTTGTGGGTAAGCCCTTCCACTGCATCAAACCAGAGGCTTTGTGGATTCTAATGTCAGGATGATGTGTTTTGCAAGTCTGGACAGGCCTGGATTCTTTTAACCAATCCTCCACTTCCTCGCCTAATAAGGAAGAATTGTGCATCCTTATGATTTTACCTGGGGCTCTGCCTACTGGTGATTACACAGGAGAGAGAGCCAGTCCTCCTGAGTTTCAGCCTGAGATACCCATTGCCTCATCAGGGTCACTTCAGTTCACTGGTAAGCCACAGAAGGAAATCCAGCCTCACTTTCTAAAGGCCTATCACATGCTAGGCTCAAGAAAGTTACTAATACTAAGAAGGGAGAGACCCCATCCCCACTTTTGAGCCCCTTATAGTCCATTGAGACTGTCAGATATGTATGTGATTATATTAATACGTTAAGGCAGAATGTGATGGTAATACACACAGAAGAGACAGAAATTAAGAAACGCTTCATGAGAGAAGAACAGCATTTAAATGGAGCCATTCAATGGCTTTTCTACATATCAGTTCCTGACTTCTGCTTCTGGCTGTGATGAAGTAACAAGGACTGGACTTACCTTCCCACCCTAAGCAACTAAAAACTGAACAAAACCAGCCAGGCGCGGTGGCTCACACCTGTAATCCCAGCACTCTGAGAGGCTGAGGTGAGCAGATCACCTGAGGTCAGGAGTTGGAGACCAGCCTGGCTAACACGGTGAAACCCTGTTTCTATTAAAAATACAAAAAAAAAAAAAAAAAAATTAGGGAGGCATGGTGGCACACGCCTGTAACCCCAGCTACTTAGAAGCTGAGGCATGAGAATCATTTGAACTAGAGAGGCAGAGGTTGCACTGAGCCGAGATTGTGCCACTGCACTCCAGCCTAGGTGACAAGAGTCTCCCAGACTCTCAAAAAGAAAAAAAAGAAAAAAAAAAAAAAAACTGAACAAAATCCATGAAATAACATTTTACAACCATTGATAAACAGGAGTGACTTAACGTGACTCCTGAGAGAAGATAAACAAATGAAAGGAGCCGTGTGTTTGCCTTGGTTTTCTTCCTAGAGTTATATTCCAGATCATGGTTTGGGGCGAGGCATACTAAGCAGAATATAGTACTCTTGCAGAACTGAGGATTTGGAGATTGGAGTTCAGGGATTCAGCCAGAAGTTGTGTGGCACAGTTCCAGAAAGGAAGACACTATGCAGAAAATAAACTCCAGAAATCCGCATGGGATGTTTTTGAGTTGTTGCTGAGTCCTAGGTCACACATACATGGGATCAAACCCTGTGAGACGGAGCAAAGAACAGCTGGAAAGTTGCAAGCTGAACAATTCCCAGAGTTGGCACAGACCAGGAGACACTGCAGTCATTTAGAGTGCTAAGAACTCATTGAAAACCCAGTCAAGGCTGGGCATGGTAGCTCACACCTATAATCCTAGTACTTTGAGAAGCCAAGGATCAAGGATCACTTGAGACCAGCCTGGGCAACATAGTAAGACCCTGTCTCAAAAAAAGAAAAAGGAGAAGGAGAAGGAGGGGAAGGGGGAGAAGGAGGGGGAGGGGGAGAAGGGGGAGGGGGAGAAGGGGGAGGGGGAGAAGGGGGGGAGAAGCGGGAGGGGGAGGGGAGGGGGGAGGGGGAGAAGCAGGAGAAGGAGAAGGAGGAGATGGAGGAGAAGGAGGAGATGGAGGAGAAGGAGAAGAAAAACTCTATTCAGTGGAGACTTCATAGAGGTCAGGCCTTAACCACAAGCTGAGCTATCCCTAGCATGAAGGCCCATTCAGACCAGCCACATCAAAGCTTAGGTTTCAAAGGGATCAAGCTGACTTGCAAGTAACTTAGGTACCTGTTAAAACAGAGCCCAGCATTATTTTAAAGGAAGACAACAAAATTAAGACTCTCCACAATGTAACATTCACAAAATCTATCATCCAGTCAAAACTTACTGTATATACCAAGAAGCAGAAAATTGTGACCCATGGTCAGAAGAAAAATGAGTCAATAGAAGTGTACCCAGAAATAACAGAAATGATGGAACTAGTACACAAATATGTCAAAACAGTTATCACAAGTATGTTTGAAGTATTTATGGGAAAAGATCATCATAATGAGAAGAAAAATTGAAAATACAAAAAAGAATTAAGTGGAACTTCTAGAGGGGAAAAAATATAAGTCTAAAATGAAAAATTCATTAAATGGGATTCCCAGGAAATCAAACACTGCAGAAGAAAAGCTCATTGGCCCTGTAGTTATAGCAGTAGAATTTATCTAAAGTGGGGCACAGAGAGAATAAAAAAGCCTGGAGGGAAAAATGAGAAGAGCTTAGTAACCTGAAATAAGACATTAAATGGTCTAACATATATGTAATTGAAGTTCAAGAAGGAGAGGGGAAGAGAGAGAAAGTAACAGGAAATATTTTGAAGAAATAATGGATGGAAATTTTCTCAATTTGATAAAAACAATAAACCCACAGATCCCAGAAGCTCAACAAACCCCAATCAGAATAAAGGTAAAACTCCACACCAAAGTATATCATAATCAAATTGCTAAAACTAGTGATAACAAGAAAATCTTTCTTATTTATTTATGTATTTATTTTTGAGATGCAGTCTCGCTCTGTCGCCCAGGCTGGAGTGCAGTGGCATGATCTCGGCTCACTGCAAGCTCCGCCTCCTGGGTTCACGCCATTCTCCTGCCTCAGCCTCCTGATTAGCTGGGACTGCAAGCGCCTGCCACCATGCTGGGCTAATTTTTTGTATTTTTAGTAGAGATGGGGTTTCACCGTGTTAGCCAGGATGGTCTCAATCTCCTGGCCTCGTGATCCACCCGCCTTGGCCTCCCAAAGTGCTGGGATTACAGGCATGAGCCACTGCACCCAGCTAGAAAATCTTAAGAGTACACAAGAAAAAAAGACATGTTACATACAGATAAATTATGACAAAAATTCACAGATTTCTCATCAAAAACTATGCAAGTCAGAAGACAATGGAACCTCTGTAAAGTACGGAAAAAAAAAAAAAAAACTGTCAACCTAGCATTCTACATCCAGCAAAAATACCCTTTAAACAAAACAAAACAAAACAAAACAAAAAGAAATAAAAACTCTTTCAGGCAAACAAAAGCTGAGAGAATTTGTCACCAGCAGACCTGTACTACAGGAAATAGTAAAGGAAATTTTTCAAGTGAAAGATACATGATACTGGGTGGAAACATGAATCAACACAAAGGTCTAAAGAGTGCCAAAGATGGGAAACATGTTAGTAGATGTAAAAGGTTTTCCCCTCATTTTTCAACTTCTTAAAAATATACCTATTTAAAGCAAAAATAATATCAGTGTATGGGGGTTTATAAGGTACATAAAAGCAAAATATATTACAACAACATCACACAAAATAGAATGGGGAATGGAAGTATTTCTAAGTTTCTTACATTATCTGTTGTAATTTATTTTTGTTGTGTCAATTAAGCTTACCTACATTTCTTGGAATTCCTCTGTATAGTTTTGATTTAGCGTGGATCACTAGAGACATTTGCACAACATTTGCAAGGTAGAGCAAAGCAGTAGCTGCTTACGTTTTGATTTTGTTCTTGTTTTTTTTTTTTTTTTTTTTTTTTGTCTCAGAAAGCTGGGGCAGGGACACCAGGTGCTGCTGCAGCTCACATATATTGTCACTTAACTGCTGGGTCACCTCATTGTCATGAGGCAGCAGCTGGGCCCACAGCTCTCCCAGTTCCCACTAGGTCATCCTTCAATGTCCCTGACTCCTGACCCAAGTGTGTGTTTAGCTTCATGTTGAAAAGCCTCACCCTCTCTTATAGGTTATGTTATCATTGAAGTTGGCCTCATGGAAGAGGTGAGAGATCGCACGCAAGTTCTAGTCTGTTGCGGCTCTTTTCCTATTCTTTCCCAATCTAAATACATCTCCCCTTCCCAGTTACCTCCTCTGCACTGTCAGTATAGCAGCACCAGACACACAAAAAATAGCCTTTTATAGACTGTTTAGCCAACTCCATATCATTGTATAAGGACAATTTGCTATAATAAAGCTCTCTCAGCAGTTCTGTTTCTCTGATTGAGCCCTGACTGACAAATATGTAAAATGGCATAATGTTTTGTGAACATTATAAGTTAAAGAGCATGTTATTATTATTATCATTATTATTATTATTTTGGAGTCAGGACCTCCCTCCATTATCCAGGCAGGAGTGCAGTGGCATGATCATGGCTCCCTGTAGCCTCAACCTCCTGTGCTCAAGTGATCCTCCTGTTTTAGCCTCCTGAGTTGCTGGGACTACAGGCATGAGCCACACACCTGGATCCTAAAGATGCATATCATTAACCTTAAAGCAACCACCAAAAAAAAATAGTAAAAATATAATGGAATCATTTTTTAAAAATAATTAATCAAAAGGAGCCAAAATGGAAATTAAGGAACAAAGAGGAGATGGGATAAACAGAAGGCAAATAGAAATATGGAGTATTTAAACCCAATCATATCAATAATTACATTAAAAGCAAATAATCTAAATAGTTACATTTAAAGATGGAGATTGTCACATTGGAGTTTAAAAAAAACAAGACCTAGTTATATGCTGTCTACAAGAAACCCACTTTAAATATAAAGACACAGATGAGTTAAATACAAAAAGATGACAAAATATATACTAGGAAAACACTAATTTTAAGAAAGCTGGAGTGGCTATAATAACACCAAATATAGTAGACTTAAGAACAAGGGTTATTGTCAGAGATTAAGAAGGATATTTATTAATGAAAAAGGGATCAATTAATCAAGAGGATGTAACCCTTCTAAATATGTATGCACCTAATAACAGAGCTTCAAAATACTTCAAGCAAAAACTGACACACCTGAAAAGAGAAACAGACAAATCCATACTTAGAGTCTGAAATGTCAACATTTCCATCATTGATAGAACAGGTAGACAGAAAGTCACCAAGGATCCAGAAGACTTGAACACTGTCAACCAACTTGAATTAAGTGACATTTATAGAACACCCCACCCAACAACAGAGTACACAGTATTTTCAAGGGCACACAAAGCATGCACCAAGATATGCCAAAGGCTGGGCTGTAAACAAGTCTCAATATATTTCAAAGGATTGAAGTCACCACACTGATTCTGGAGAAGAAAAAAAAAAAAAGATAAAAGAATACACAAGTTCTTTCAACTCAAAGAGAGAAAACAGCAATTTTCTGTATGATGGAAATGAGTCATCTTTGCTGCAGAAGAGTGATAGCGATGGATTACTCTAGTGTGCCTTAAGACCTAACTTCTTTCAAACCAGGCCATGAATCAGATGGGACTTCCAGGCCGGAGGAGCATTTCACTGGAGGACTTTCAAAGAGAAGGCGCTGATAATAGTGGCTTTAAAGAAACCGGCCAGTATATAGCGAGTTCCTTGAGTTCCTGTGATAAATCCCACTCCTATACCTCCTCTTGGGTGTCCCCTGGGCAGGGCACCTCAGTGTGTCCAAAACCAAATGAACAGCATGTCCCCAGCCTCCCAGAGCCTCCACCTTTATATAACCTCCTTCTCAAAACAGTTGTTTATCCTGAATGATCCAGCTTAGTTAAGACACCACCCAGAAACTTACAGGTATCTTCAACTCTGCCTCTCCTTCAGTCTTAGCTTGGTTAGTCAGTCACTGAGCCCTGTGAAGTCTCTTTCTCATTGATCTCTCCAACCCATCTTCTCTTCCCTCCTCACTGCCACTACCAAGTCCAAGCCCCTTCTCATTTCTTATCATCTTCTCCAGCCTCCTCATCCCTCCCCTGCAGCTGGTGCTGCCTCCCCACCATGCTCAGCCCCGCTGACCAATGGACTCTTAACTTTGTTTTTCAGGTCTTAAAAGTCACACAACAGTACATATACCATGTCAAAAAATGTTTAATACAAGCAAGCAAAACTCAAAATACATTAATAAATAGAAGTAAAAACAAATTTTAACTTAAATCAAAAACCCATCACCATCCAGCAATAACCAATGTTAACATTTTGGATCACCAGCCTTCTGACCCTTTCCTAAACGTTCATTTATGTTTTTCTTTTTTCTTTTTTTTTTTTTTCCAAGACAGAGTTTTGCTCCTGTCTCCTAGGCTGGAGTGCTGTGGCACGATCTCAGCTCACTGCAACCTCCACCTCCCGGGTTTAAGTGATTCTCCTGCCTCAGCCTCTGGAGTAGCCACCAAGACCAGCTAATTTTTGTATTTTTAATAGAGACGGGGTTTCACCACATTGGCCAGGCTGGTCTCAAACTCCTAACCCCGTGATCTGCCCGCCTCAGCCTCCCAAAGTTCTGGGATTACAGGCGTGAGCCACCACACCTGGTCACATTTATGTTTTTCACCAAATGGGATTGTTCTAGACATACAACTAGAGTGAGCCTGTTCACCTGGGACTGTCCTGGCTTTTGCACTGAAGCTCCTGTGATCCAGGAAACCACTCAGTCCTGGGCAAACTGGGATGGTTGGTCTCCCTACAACTTTTCTGTTTAATAGATTAGCACCTTTTGATGTTAATAATAGACAGCTATGTCTTCATTTTGATGACTATAGGAATACCAGTGAATATAAATATATAAGTGGTCTTTTAAAGGTAAAAAACCTGCTGTCTTCCACTTACCATCCCTTCATGCACCCCATGGTATTAAGCAGTAAGCTCCAAAGTGGGGAGGAGGGGAATCTGGGGACACATAGGAAAAGCCATTGGCTTAGGGAGAAAGAGTAGCAGAAGTTCTATTTATATATATTCCTTTTTTTCTCATCATAGCTCACCGTAGCCTTAAACTCCTGGGCTCAAGCAATCCTTCTGCCTCAGCCTCCCGAGTAACTAGGACTACAGGTGTGTGCAACTATGCCTGGCTAATTTTATTATTATTATTATTATTATAATAGAGATGGGGTCTCCTTATGTTGCCCAGGCTGGTCTTGAACTCCTGGCCTAAAGTGATCCTCCCACCTTTGCCTCCCAAAGCACTGGGATTACAGCTATGAGCCACCATGCCCAACCTACATGTATTTTTTTATCTCATGTTTTTCATTTTTCTATTTTTGTGTGTCTTATAATGTACATGATACATGTGTACAGTAGTGCATGTACATAACTTAGTGATAAATAAATCTCCATATAATGGAGGGTTTATTTCCAGCATGCTTCTAAAGGTTGGAAACACTAGCCCAGCTGAAAAAATATTTCCTCTTTAGCAGTCCTGGAATGTCCAGCATAGTCAAGGCTTTGCTTCTCCCTCCAGTTTCACCTGCCACCTCCCTCACTGATACAGTTTGGCTGTGTCCCCACCCAAATCTCATCTTGAATTGTGGCTCCCATAATTCTCATGTGTTGTGGGAGGGACCTGGTGGGAGATAATTGAATCACGGAGGTGGTTTCCCTCATAGTGTTCTCGTGATAGTGAATAAGTCTCATGAGATCTGATGATTTTATAAGGAGAAACCCCTTTGGCTTGGTTTTCCTTCTGTCTTGTATGCTGCCATGTAAGACGTGCCTTTTGCCTTCTGCCATGATTGTGAGGCCTCCCCAGCCACATGGAACTGTGAGTCCATTAAACCTCTTTTTCTTTATAAATTACCCAGTCTCAGGTATGTCTTTATCAGCAGCATGAAAACGGAGTAATACACCCATCCCCTCACAAGCAACACCAAACCATATCTATTCCCTGAATATCCGTATTCTCCCCTCCAAGCTGTTCCCCTCCAAGAGGTTCCCATCACCCCACCCCATTCACTCCTGGCTAACCTCTGCAGTTCCTCCATTGCAGCTCACAGGCTAACCCAGGTCAGATACACCACCTCTGCCAGGAATTATTTCTGGAACACTCCTCCTCTCACGCCCATCCCATCCAGGTTAGGTGCCCTTCCTCTGCGTTTCCATAGCACCCTGTGCTTACCTGCACCACAATGCTGACCACATGACTTAGTAATTACCTATTTAACCCTTTGTGACTTCCCCTGATTCCCTGGTGGCCGCCCAGCCCAATGCCTGTCACATAGCCGTCTCCTAGTAAATGGTGAAAGAATAAACAAACAATAATTGCAAACATGTATATAACACTTTCCAAATGCACGACACTGATTACAGATCAGGAAACAGAGGCACAGAGAAGTCAAGGTACTTGTCAGGGTCACAGAACTAAGTGGCAGAGCTGGGCTTTGAACCCAGGCAAACTGGCTTCAGAGTCCATGCTATCCATTGTTATGCTACAACATCACTCAGCAGAAGAATGAATGAATAAATGAAGAACAAATAAAGAGGAATGAAGGAACAGATGAATGAACAAAGGAATAAGTAAAGGAATGCCCAGAGACCTGGTCCCAGGCTGCTTTGCAGACATCAACCAATTGCACTGTCTTTAAGTTGCCTTTGTCATTGTCCATCTAATGCCATTTTTCATATTTTAGTTGCTGCTTGTGGAGGCACCAGAAGTTTGTCCCTCCTCCCCTCTCACCCCTGTACCAGCATCAACCAGACCTCCCTCCCTTCCTAACTCCCCCATTGCAGCTCACAGGGTAATGAGCATCAGAACTGCAGGATCACGGCATATTAGAGCTGGAAGGTACACTTAGCACTATCCAGTCCAATCTTGCATTTTGTAGATGGAAAAATGGAGGCCCAGAGAGGCAAAGCAACTTCCCCAAGGTCACACAGTAACTTAGTGCAGAGTCAAGAGTGAGCCCAGTCTCCTGGTTTTCCATCTGTCTCCCTTTAGTAAGCTGTCTCTGTTTATTGCTTGAGCTTTGTCAATCAAAGGCAATTTGGGGCAAAGCACAACAGATGGGTTTAGTGAGTTCTCAAATGCACTGTTGAGAAAAGTTCCTGGGAATAGGGAGGTGAGAAATGCAAGGTCAAGGCCCTGCAATTTCCTCCAGGCAGATAAATAAATAACCAAAACCATCACTGAGGACTCACCATGTGCTCGATGCTTCCCTGCATTACCCCATGTTGGCCTCTGACACAGAGGAACTATCCTGGCTTTAGATATGAGCAAATTGAGGTTCAGAGAGGTAAACAGAGCGACCAGCTCATCCCAGTTTCTTGGCACTGTCCCAGTTCTAAAACTGAAAGTCCCATGTCTTGGGAACCCCTTTAGTCCCAGGCAACTCAGGACAGTGGGTCACCCCCAAGGTAAGCAGCCTGCCCAGAGGACTGGATCCCAGAGATCCAAACTCAGATCTGCTGTGGACTCCCATGCCCTTTCTCCTACACCACGCTGCATCCTCTGGGAAAATACATAAACTCTCAAGGGAAAAATAAACAGATACGCCGGTGGGGTCAGGAGTGGGAAGTGGGAAGTGGCCCAGAGGAGGGTGGGCACCAAGTGGCAGCTCTGAAGTCAGGTCAGCCCTGGGGCACTGCAGCCCAGCCATCTGGGAGATAGAATGCTACTGGGTGTCGGGCCAGGGGAGGACAAACAAGGTTCTTATTCTTCTCTCTTTATCTGGAGGACTCTGTTTACGGCAATAACCCTGTTATCTCAGCCAGGTCTCTGGTCTCTTGCCAGGAGGTGACAAGGGGTTTAGGGGCTGAGCCTCTGACCAAACCAGTCTCCCTGGGACCCTGGCATGCTCTCCCTTCTCATCTGACAACCTGATTGGGGTTGAGGAGGCATGGTGAGCACCACAGGGCAGGGGACCCCTGCCCACTCGTGGAGGCCACAGGGAGATCAGGACCCCACGCTTGGACAGTGGATTTCCCTGTCGTCGGGAGGGAATTTGAGAGTAGCTAACCGCCTGCTGGGAGCCAGACTCCTGACGGCTGTGGTCTCTTTCAGCCTTCTCCTCCCTAAAGCACTCAGACAGGCATCCTCACCTCCACCTTACAGAAGCGGAGGGGATGTCCCTTAGAGAAGTCACATAGCATGTCGGTGACACAGGGCGGCCAGGGCACAGCAGTGACCCCAACTCTCCCTGCCTCCCAAGCCTCCGCATGAGGCTGTAAAACAGTGGCGGATACACAGACTCTGTCCTGGCTGTGTGTCTATGTGACTTGCTTCCCACACCACACCTGCCTGGACACCTCTCCTGCCTGGACCCTTCTCCTGCCCGGACACCTCTCCCCGCCGGACACCTCTCCCGCCCGGACACGTCTCCCGCCCTCCTCCACAGGGTGATTTGTCCTCATCTTGGGACCTCAAGCGTGGCCTCCTCTGACCCTCAAGCTGGGGTGAGTGCTCCTGTCTTAGAACTCAGGGTGGCCTGTGCTGAGGCAACCACAGTTCGTGGGGATTGGGGTGTAAAAAGCACCTGCCTGACCCCTTCTGCACAAAGACCCTGAGAGGACAGGAACTGACTCTCTATCCCAGCACTGATATATTAGGTTGGGGCAAAAGTAATCACATTAAAAGTAATGGCAAAAAACTAAAATATTAAGTAGATTTTGCCATTACCTTTCTTTTTTTCTTTTTCTTTTTTTGAGACAGAGTCTCACTCTATTGCCAAGGCTGGAGTGCAATGGCGTGATCTCGGCTCACTGCAACCTCCGCCTCCCCGGTTCAAGCGATTCTCCTGCCTCAGCCTCCTGAGTAGCTGGGATTACAGGTGTGTACCACCACGCCTGGCTAATTTTTATATGTTAGTAGAGATGGGGTTTCACCATGTTGGCCAGGCTGGTCTCCAACTCCTGACCTCGTGGTCTGCCTGCCTCAGCCTCCAAAAGTGCTGGGATTACAGGCATGAACCACCGTGCCCAACCTGACATTACTTTTAATTGTAATTCATGCAATTACTTTTGCACCAACCTAATATATCAGTGCTGGGGACAGGGAGTCACTTCCTGTCCTTTTAACTTGCATTAAAAATAATGGCAAAAGATACTTAATATTTACTTGTTGCACAAATAAATAAGTAGATTAATTAATTGCCAAATACTCTTGAGGTCCAACTTCAATCAGGTGGCATCCTGCAGGCAATGGCCCACCTAAAAGTCTCCCGGCTGCTGCCTCTGTTCCATCCCCTCCCCCACACTTCCATTGGCCTTCCTCTGTTACCACTTGACTCAAAGTGTGGTCCCCAGATCCACAGCACCAGCATCACCAAGAGCCTGTTGGAAATGCAACAACTCGATCCCTGCCCCACCAGGCCCCGGGGCCCTTGGCCAAAAGCTTGGAAACGGTTAGAAATCGTGATATGCTACCTTAGGTGAGCCTTGCTAAAAGACCTACTGTGGGCTGGTGTTATTCCCATCGCTACAGATGAAGCTGGGCTTCAGGAAGGGAAAATAGCTTCTCAAGATTAAACAGCCAGGAAATAGTAGAGGTATGATTCAAACTTGGGCTTGTCTCTCTTCAAAGCAGATGGAAATTGACGCTGCTATCCATGTGGTGAAAGGAGGAGAGAAACCTGCATTTACTGAACACCCACAATGTGCCAAGTTCTGTACGACTCTGTCTCGTTTCGTCTTCCCGACTCCCTTATGAAGTAGGGGATCGCACATTCTTGTTTTACAGATGAGACTCCGAGGCTCAGGAAAGGGAGGTGACTTGCCCAAGGTCCACAGCTGGGAAACAGCTGAAATGGGGCAGAAAGCTGGAAGTCTGCTCCTCACCCTGGGGAACGGACGCCAGGTGACGATAGGTAGTGTCCTCACACGGCAGCAGGCACTGGCTTTCAGGGGACTGCGGGTTCACTGCTTGGCTCACACCTGTCCTTTCCCTCCCCTGAGAGAGCTTGTGGCCTTGGGCCACATCATGCTTGCTTTTTCCTCCTAACCCTCAGCCCTCAGCTTAGTCATTATCCAGCTCTGATGGAGCACAAATACATGCTGCTGGTGACGACCGGCTACCAAGGTGGGATGTCACCCTCCCAGCTATTCCCATCACTTGTCCTGGCAGGTGCCAAGAATTCCTGAGGTCACCTCAAGGCCCCTTCCTGCATTCCTAGCGTTCTTGGAGCCTTTCTGGCCCCACATGGGAACCTCTGCTGCAGGCTGAGCTCACAGGCGAATGCATCACGCCGTGGTGACCGGGGCAGGAGAGTGGGATCAGTGAGGCCCTGCCTGCTCTGGATGTGAGACTTTGGCAGATTCCTTTGCCTCTCCGCCTCAGCCTCTCCGTCTCTGAGAGGGGCGGGTAATAATCAGACCTCCCAAGGTGTTTGTGAGGTGCGTGGAAGTGGCTGGGCCTTCTCTGTCTCTCACTGCCAGCAATCAAAACACGGCCCAGGACTGTCTGGTGGGTCTGCCAGTGGAAGTGGGCAGCACACGAGCTTCCATTTGTATGAGCAGCTCGCAGGGATGGGGGTTGCTAGGAAGGAGAGGAGGGAAATGGGATTGGGCCCAGTGTGTGCCACATGAAGAGGTGGCTGTTGGGAGACCCAGGCAGGGGTGGGGCAGTGCTGCCCAGGGAGGAATATTTGCCCCAGATCTGCAGAGAACACAGCTCCATGGCCCCAGGGAGGGAGGGGAGCTTCAGAAAACAGTTTCTTGGATGAATCTCCACATTTCCACAAAGGACACCGGCCACAGTGGCCAGACCTGCTTAGTGACCTCAAGGGCAAAGAGCATAGAAGAGGAGAGGGGTGGCCAAAAGAAAGGAGGCCCGGGCAGGGGCTGGTGGTGGTTGTGGCTGGGACTTGTGGGCACTCAGGACACACTCAACTCCCAGACCTAACCAGGTCAGGTTTCGCAGAAGCCAGACATGTAGGGGAGCACCTGGCAACCAGATCCACTGAAACTGGGTGGGTGCTATTAATGCAACCCATTCATAAGCACACACTAGGGACGGCTGGAGAGACAGGCACTGCATAGAGGAGGCACACACCAGGAGGAGACGGCAAGGGCTCCGGACACACAGCCGCCAGAGCCCACGTCCAGCTGGGGCTGTGAGCCCTGCAGCCTGTGTTCACCTACTTACCCTTGTCCAGACCTAGATACAGGGCAAAAAGGCACGCCTAGGGGAGCCCCAGTAAAGTCCTTATAAAGTGAAGACTTCTTGGTGAGTCAGCCTGAGCCAGGCCGGCCCAGCTCATTCATTGAGAAGGTATTTTCTTTTCAGTGTTTTTCTGCAAAGCCTTTCACTGCCACGGAGGTGAAGTCATCCACTGGTAAACGCTCTGCCTTGCGGTAAATTTCCTCTGAACTTTCTGCTTCTAACTCGCCAAACCTCAAGGGGAGCTGGCAGTCAGAGTCGTGCAAAGGTCACTGGGCTGAGTCGGAGGCCTGGGTTTAAATCCCAGCCCAGCCCCTTTCTAGTTTCGGGATCTTGATGGATGTAAGTCACATCTTTGGGCCTCAGTTTCTCTGTTTCTAAAATGAAGTCACTACTATCAAAAATATCCTAAAGAAATACAAGGCTATACACACATGTAATCAATAACTATTTATTGGGTTCTTAGTGAGTGTCAAGCACCATGCCAGACAATGGAAATTATGGTAAGGAAACACACATACACACATGCATACACACACATATACACATGTACACACATGTGCACATACACACACACACACATACAAACATGTATATGCGACGTGTATGCATACATTAGCACAGGCACACACACGGTTTCCTGATTCTTGCCCTCGGACGTTTCACATTCTGATGGGAAAGACAGACATGAATCAAATGATCCTATCAATGAATATTAAAACACAGCTGTGATTAGTGCGGAGATCTCTGGTGCTCTAAGAGCTTGTAATGGGGGCTTGAGCCAGTCTGGGGTGAGCAGGGGTGGGACAGGGAAGCCTTCCCAGAGCACAAATGGAGTGGGAGATGGGAAGACGACCAGGCATTGCCCAGGCAGAAAGAAGGGGCAAGCAAAGCCACTGCAGAACCGTGGCTTGTGCTAGGCCAGGGAGGTCAGCTTACCAGGGACAGAGCAGTGAGGGGACAGGAGGACTGTGGACATAGGAAAGATGGGAAGATGACTGAGCTAGTAGCCCTGAGGGCAGCTTCGTGCTCCGATATCCCAGACCAGAAGCTCCCCAGTGCGGTTAAGTGGCTTTGCAGCTAACATTATGAAACATCAGTGGATTAAACTTAATTTGGTGCTAGATCAGACACTATCATATACCTACACAAAGAGCAGTGGGTACCAGAAAACTGATCACTGAAAATAGTCGATCCATCAGTTTTATTTTTCTGTTATTTGAAAAACACTGCCATGGTTGGGTTTGAGTAATAGTAAACTTCAGCCCCACACACAGAGCAACAGTTTTCCATGGGAGGCCCCCCGAGCCCAGCTAAACTCAACACTTGCCTTTCCAGGAAACGGCATCTGTGAGGCCACCAGGCGGTAGCCTGGGAGGGGCAGTGGAATTCCTGGGCGACTACTGAAGAGCAAATCACACACTGGTGGTGGTGCCTACCCTTTTGTTCCAGAAGCAGAAGAAAATTCAGGTCCAGGATCCAGGCAATATTTGTCTTACAGCTATGCTAAATAATGAGTTTTTTTGTTTTTTTTTTTTTTTTTTTTTTTTTTTAGACAGAGTTTCACTCTTGTTGCCCTGACTCTTGTTGCCGATGGTGCAATCTTGGCTCACTACCACCTCCGCCTCCCAGGTTCAAGCGATTCTCCTGCCTCAGCCTCCTAATAGCTGGGATTACAGGCGTCTGCCACCACACCTGGTTACTGTTTTTGTATTTTTAGTAGAGACGTGGTTTCACTATGTTGGCCAGGCTTGTTTTGAACTCCTGACCTCAGGTGATCCACCTGCCTCGGCCTCCCAATGTGCTGGGATTACAGGCGTGAGCCACCGCACCTGGCCAATAGTGACCTCTTATTGGGTGGTCCTTGACTAGTAGCCGTCTGTCATCCTGACCCAGTAGTGAGCACCAAGAAAACTGAGGCTGTCTATGTCACCACTGTATCCCCAGCCTGGTTGGTGTTTGGCACAGGGAGACAACTCTGAAAATACATAAGGAAAGAAAAAGAAGAAAAGGGAGGGGATGGTGCTTGTCATATGGAACTCTGGGAATATCATGTTATAGCTTAAACTGCTACATCAACTTTTACGAATATTAGATATTGAACTACCTAAAGTTTGTATTGCTTTCTTTAAGATCATAGTGGGTTTAGGGATGAGTGATTTAGATAATTCAGGTCTCTCTCTATAAAAAGTTGATCTACAGGCCGGGCGCAGTGGCTCACGCCTGTAATCCCAGCACTTTGGGAGGCCGAGGTGGGCGGATCACAAGGTCAAGAGATCAAGACCATCCTGGCCAACATGGTGAAATCCCGTCTCTACTAAAAATACAAAAATTAGCTGGGTGTGGTGGCACGTGCCTGTAATCCCAGCTACTCGGGAGGCTGAGGCAGAAGAATCACTTGAACCTGGGAGACAGGGGTTGCAGTGAGCCGAGATGGCACCACTGCACTCCAGCCTGGTGACAGAGCGAGACTCTGTCTCAAAACAAAACAAAACAAAAAGTTGATCTACAAGAATGGAGATGAAGACATTTCCCCTTCCTCGATAATATTTTTCTTGCGACAAAGATTGCCATCCAAGATCATTCCTTCTGGGAACAGAGAGATGGAAGAAGGAAGGAAAAGGAAAAGGAAAAAGCAATTCCTCAAGCATCTCTGGCACCCGCTCTGTGCCCAGCCCTGTGCTAAGCCCGGGTTATCCAGGGAATGGCAGGTGGGGCATTCCAGGTACCAAGTAATAATTGAAGACAACAGACATGGGTTGCCATACTAGAGCTCCATCTGCAATGTAAGCAGGAAAATATTCCAAGCCACGCAAATGATTCACAAATGACCCTTGGACACGGGCAGGGACAGGCAGCTGACCTCTAGAGACAGGTGACCTGCCTTCCAACCCTGGCTCTGTTGCTTTCTTGTTTGGGCAAGTTCCCGCTCTGCTCAGAGCCTCGGTTTTCTTGGCTGTAAAATGGGACCACCAAGTGTTGGCAGGGCTGTGTGAGCAATGAGTGGGATGAGCTGCATAAAGACCTCAGCTCCAAGTATAGCTCTCAGGGGTGGGGAGATTCATTTCAGCTGGGGGCAACTGGGAGGGTTTTTTTGAGTGGGATTGACGTAAGTCCCTAGAATCAGGGCAGGACTGCACAGGCGAGGCACAGGGCAGGGGAGGGCGGCTGCACACCCACAGTGAGGGCTCTGTGCACAGCTAAGGCTGGTTTGTCGTTGATGATGGTAGCAGAGGTGACTACTCCCTTTGAAAAGTGATTTATTTTTAAATGAGGGCTGACCACAGACTTAGCCACTTCATGCTCTGTTACTACCTGCCTCGGTTTATTCAAACTTCTGCCAAGCTTTGGGTTCAATAAAAGTCACCAGGAAATAACTGCCTCACACTTCATAGGAAACCCATTAAAAAAAATTCATGCACCATTAAGGACCAGTGAGAGGAAGCCAACCTCAGGCCTTCACTGAACTGCAACTACTGGCCTGAGATTGCCCTCAGAGCAGGGACTCAAAGGGTAGATAGATGCGGGAAATTTCGCATCTCCATGTTAATTTGGTTGCAGCAAGACGGAGGGAAGAGCACAGATGGTCAGGTAACAGACAGAGGGCTGCGGCTCAGATCCCTGCCATCTTTGCCTGGTGCTCAGGATGAATGAAATATACCAAAAAGAGGACAGATATCACCATCTGGAAGCTTTTACCAGCAACCTTTCTGTTCCACAATGAAGAGAAATTTGACCACAGCTGTCAAGAGACTTTTGAAAGTTCATGCCCTGTGGCCCAGTCCTCTTCCCTATTTTAAGCCTTCTGGCTAAGAAGTCATTTGCAGGACAGGCACGGTAACTCACACCTGTAATCCCAGCACTTTCAGAGGCAGAGGTGGAAGGATCACTTGCGCCCAGGAGTTTGAGACCCATCTTGGGCAACATGGCGAAACCCTGTCTTTACAAAAATACCAAAATATTAGATTGAGGCTGCAGTGAGATGTGATCGTGCCACTGCACTCCAGTCTGAGTGACAGAGGGAGACCCTGTCTCAAACAAACCAAAGAAGTCACTAGTGGTTCTAGCAAATAGTTTAGGTAACAAGAACCTTCAGAGGAGAGTTATTTATTAGTAACAATTAGAAGAAATTAAATGTCCAACAATAGAATGGACAACAATAGAATTTGTTCAACAAAATTAAGCATAGAGATAGCTACTATTCCTGGTTCAGGAGGTTTTCTCATAATGATACGGTGAAATGTCAGTGATAAAAATACTCAGTAGGGGCAAATATACAAAATTGTATGTTTAAAATATGCCTCCAAATTTGTGTGTGTGTGTGTTTTTCTTTTATTTATTTATATTTTTTTGAGACAGAGTCTCACTCTGTCACCCAGGCTAGAGGAGTGCAGTGGTGTGATCCCGGCTTATTGCAACCTCCGCCTCTCAGGCTCAAGTGATCCTCCCACCTCAGCCTCCGGAATAGCTGGAATGACAGGCATGCACCACTATGCCCAGCTTATTTTTTATTTTCTTGTAGTGACAGGGTTTTACTATGTTGCCCAGACTGGTCTCAAATTCCTGAGCTCAATTGATCCGCCCACTTCAGCCTCCCAAAGTGCCCGGATTACAGGTGTGAGCCACTGAGCTTAGCCCAAATTTGTGTTTTCAACAAAATGTGTGCAAGGAGCTTATTTATTTAATTCAGCCTTCTGTTGTAATTAACTGATTGCCTGTGTCCTCCTGCCCCCCAGCTATAAACTGTTAAAGGACTACAAGAGTAACTTATCACTGTATTAAAAGAAAGAATGGAGTGGTGGGAGGGGGGAAGTGGATTATCAGAGAATCTGAGTCATTTATTTTAAAATAATAGTAATAGTATACATTAGTGAGTATTTGGTACATGCCAAATTCTGAACTGAGTTCTTCACACACTTGCTGCTTAATCCTTACAACTCTATTATGTTAAGATGATGCAGTTAATTAGGGCAATGTTCTCAAAATGTGGTCCCTGGAACCAGCAGCATCAGCATCACCTGGGAATTTGCTGGAAATGCAGGTTCTAAGGTTCCACCCAGACCTACTGAATCAGAAACCCTGGGAGGCAGGAGCCAGCAATCTATGCTTGACCCAGCTCTCCAGGTGCTCCTGATGCAAACTCAAGTTTGAGAAGCCTGGACTAGGGGCGACAGGCAGCTCAGGGTTATTGAGGGCAGCCTTGAAATTGAGGATTAAAAGTTCTGTCCTGGGCTGGGCGCAGTGGCTCACGCCCATAATCCCAGCACTCTGAAAGGCTGAGGCAGGCGGTGAGACCCTGTGACTACTAAAAATACAAAAAATTAGCTAGGTATTGTGGCATGTGCCTGTAATCCCAGCTACTTGAGAGACTGAGGCAGGAAAATCACTTGAACCTGGAAGGTGGAGGTTGCAGTGAGCTGAGATGGCGCCACTGCACACCAGCCTGGCGACAGAACAAGACTCTGTCTCAAAAAACAAACAAAGTTCTGTTCTAACCCAATCAATGTAAGACCACCTGTAGCCTGACAAAATCAGATTTATTAGCCCATTGCAATGAAGGAGAACACACACCAGAGGAACCAAACAAAGGACAGGATGGTGCTACTACGGAATTTTGGAGCAGGATGGAATTCAGGTAAAATGTAAATGAAACAATGTTTTGATTGGCTCGAAGCAAAGCAGAAGTGTGTGTAAAAGAAAATCAACATCAAGCCTGGACCACAAATTGGACCCAGAGCTCTATTTCCTTGGAAACTACAAAATTAAGCTAGATTCGGAATGTTGGATCCAGAAAGCGCTATCTGAAGCTCTGTGCCTGGGCTGGAAATCAGGGCTTCCTCTCTGTCGACGCGACTGAGACCCTCAGGGCAAGAGCCTGGTGTTTCATTTATACATTTCATCTCTCTCCAAAATTCCTACCGACAACATTTCAAACAGCAAAGCTTCTTTAGTCTGATTTTAGAGAACAAGGCTTCTTCTCATTGAGTAAAAAAGCAATTGTCACTCAAAGATGCGAGTTGCTATGACCTTGTACAGCTCCAGGGTGTCCTTGGGAGAAATATGTTTCCTGGTAGCTTTGCAGCCAGCTTTACTGATGTCTGTCATTCCAGACTGACCAACAGCTGGCCAGGTTTATACCTTCTCAATCCAAGCTAATTTTTTTACTTTCTCGGCTAGAAGGTATTAAATGAGTTAACGTTCATAAATTACTTAGAACAGTGTGGCAAATAACATAAATTATAATTTATATTACATAAACATGAATTAATATAAGTAAAATATAATACATAATATAATGTAATTAGTACAAATATTAATTAACTAATTAAAGTAATAAGGATTATGGTTACATAAAAAGAAGAAGAGGTTGGGCGGTGGCTCATACCTGTAATCCCAGCACTTTGGGAGGCCGAGGTCAGCAGATCCCTTGAGCTCAGGAGTTTGAGACCAGCCTGGTCAATATGGTGAAACCCTATCGCTACAAAAAAACACAAAATCAGTCAGTCTACTCCGGAGGCTGAAGTGGGAGGGTCACATGATCCCGGGGAGGTTGAAGCTGCAGGAACAAGTGACTGCACTACTGTGCTCCAGCCCAGGCAACAAACTGAGGCCCTGCCTAAAAAAAAAAAAAAAAGTGAAAGAAAGATAGATCCTGGGTTCTAGTTTCAAAAATGCTGAGAAGGAGAGGGAGAAGTATTTGTTCAGTGCCTGTTTTGTGCTAGGCTCCAAGTTACTTCATTTACTGTGTAAGCCAAGTACTGTTACCATTACTCGTGAAGAGAGGTTTAAGCCTAACTCATCTCGCTGATTAGGAGCAGAGCCAGGATTCAAAAACAGCCACAGCTAGGTGCATGGCCATCGGTAAACCACCCACACTTTGGGAGCTTTTGTCTTTTATTTGTAAAATAGAGGAAATACAACAAAATATTAGGTTGGTGCAAAAGTAATCGAAGTTTTTGCCATTGCACCAACTTAATAGTTTTAAAGTTCTTTCTCATGCCAGTTTTCTCTCATAATTAAAGCTCAGTGATGAATTTCCTCCCCACCAAAGACAATATCTGAAAAGATAATGGGACAAGGATAGTCATTATGCATTTTTTATTATATCAAATGTGGAGCCAGGCATGGTGGCTCATGCCTGTAATCCCAGAGCTTTGGGAACCCGAGGAGGTGGATCACCTGAGGTCAGGAATTCGAGACCAGCCTGGGCAACGTGGTGAAACCCCATCTCTAATGAAAACAAGAAAACAAAAATTAGCCAGGTATGGTGGTGTTTGCCTGTAGTCCCAGCTATTTAGGAGGCTGTGGCAGGAGAATCTCTTGAACCATAATAAATGGCATAAATGGTCAATTTTATGTTTCTTATGTATATTTTACCTCAATTTTTTTTCCGACAGTCTCACTCTGTCGTCCAGGCTAGTGCAGAGGTGTGATCTCACCTCACTGCAATCTCCACCTCCCTGGTTTAAGTGATTCTCCTGTCTCAGCCTCCCTAGTAGTAGTGGTAGTAGCTGGGATTACAGGTGCGTACCACCACGCCTGGCTAATTTGTGTATTTTTAGTAGAGATGGGGTTTCACCATGTTGGCCAGGATGGTCTCGAACTCCTGACCTTGTGATACACCCACTTCAGCCTCCCAAAGTGCTAGGATTACAGGCGTGAGCCACCACGCCAGGCCACCTCAATTTTTTTTAAGTGTATGTCAAATAGTCTCATTTTCGTTTTTTATAAATGCCTATGTTTAAAAATATGTGAAAGAAGGATATATTTATAATGCCAATAGTAGTTATCCCTAGACAATCGATTATGAGTGACTTGAGGAAGTTATCTTATTTTCTAAAAGTTTACAATGAATTTGTTTTAGTTACATAATAAAATACAATCCTGAAAAAATAAGAACAGCAAGATTTCCAGTAATGTCAGCATTAAACTATTCTCTTCCACATAAAACAAGTATAAACTGGACAAAATTATTTTGAAAATAACTATTTCAAGGCACTGGAAAATGACCAAAGGCAGATACCAACTTAACAAGTCTTCACTCTAAGGAAAAAATGACTGCTAAGAATAGGAATGAAATTTTTGACCTTCACGCCTGGGGGTGTTCCTATTCTCCCAGTAAGGGTAATAAAAACCTACAGCTTTACTGGGCAACGGTGAACATGGTTCAAAGGTGGCATATTTCACAGGCAGATGTTGAAGGTGATGGAGCCATAGAAGGGCTGAGACAATAAACTCTTTACACATCTTCAGGTGACTGCTAAACTAAGCATAAATGTGGGAGGGCCCAGGGAAAATGAAAAGCCTGGGACACTTGAAAACTTCCTCCCTCTCCTTAGCATGCCTGAAACTGGAACCTTTGCATGAACTCCTCAACCCCGGCAGAGTTCCGGTGGCAGAGCGTTGAGTCCCAAAAGGAGAGAAAAGAGAGAAGTGGGTGGAAAAGGATTGGAAGCACAATGGCCAGTTTCTTTCCAAATTTGGTGAAAATCATTGACTAATAGATCCAGGAAGCGAAACAAGAAGACGAAACACAATGAGAATCACACATAGATACATCATGGTCAAACTGCTGAAAGACACAGTCCTGGCAACAGCCGCAGAACAGCCACACATCACATATAGAAGATAATGATACAATGAGCCACTGAGACCAACCTGGCTGACACAGCAAAACCCCATCTCTACTAAACATACAAAAATTAGCCAGGCATGATGGCGCGCACCTGTAACCCCAGCTACTGTGAAGCCGAGGCAAGAGAATCGCTTGAACCCGGGAGGTGGAGGTTGCAGTGAGCCAAGATTGTGCCACTGCACCACTCCAGCCTGGGCGACAGAGCAAAACTCCGTTCCCCCCCCAAAAAAAAAAAAAAAAAAGGCAGCTGAGTTCTCACCAGAGACAACACAGGCCGGAAGACATTGGGATGACATGGGATGAAGTATTCAAAGTACTGAAAGAAAAAAAAAAACTTGTCAACAAAAAAATTATCTATATAGTAAAACTGTCCTTCAAAATAAGGGTAAAATAAAGACATTTACAGAAAAAGTACAATGTGTTGGTGGGGACAGGTGTGGTGGCTCACACCTGTCATCCCAGCACTTTGGGAGGCTGAGGCAGGTGGATCACTGGAGGTCAGGAGTTTGAGACCAGCCTGGCCAACATGGTGAAACACCATCTCCACTAAAAATACAAAAAGAAAAAAAAAATGAGCTGGGCATGGTGGCGTGTGCCTTAATCCCAGCCACTTGTGAGGCTGAGGCAGGAGAATCATTTGAACCTGGGAGGTGGAGGTTGCAATGAGTCGAGACTATGGCACTGCACTTTGGCCTAGGTGACAGAGTGAGGTAAAATACACATCTGAAAAAAGTATGTTGGTGACACATTTCATTGCAGTAAAACTCAAAAGGTTAAAGACTAAAAGAAAATTGAGTAAAAACTATAAACTAAAGAAAAATCATACCTGAGGGTCATCCAGCTCCACAGGTAGGAATGAAAGTGGTAAATACGTGATCTGTTGGTTTTTTTTTTTTTTTTTTTTTTTTTTGAGACGGAGTCTGGCTCTGTCACCCAGGCTGGAGTGCAGTGGCCGGATCTCTGCTCACCACAAGCTCCTCCTCCCGGGTTTACGCCATTCTCCTGCCTCAGCCTCCGGAGTAGCTGGGACTACAGGCGCCCGCCACCTCGCCCGGCTAGTTTTTTGTACTTTTTAGTAGAGACGGGGTTTCACCGTGTTAGCCAGGATGGTCTCGATCTCCTGACCTCGTGATCCGCCCGTCTCGGCCTCCCAAAGTGCTGGGATTACAGGCTTGAGCCACCGCGCCCGGCCGTGATCTGTTTTTTCTTTTGTTTTCTTAATTTCT
The DNA here is from genome assembly GCF_047675955.1 of Chlorocebus sabaeus. NCBI lineage: Eukaryota > Metazoa > Chordata > Mammalia > Primates > Cercopithecidae > Chlorocebus > Chlorocebus sabaeus. Next base: position 118,016,191 of record NC_132923.1, on the reverse strand, counting down.
TTAAAAGATATATGACTATTTAAAGCAAAAATTACAACAGTGTATCATTGTGTTTACAGTGTAAATAGATGTCATATGCACGACAACGGTAGCATAAAGGAGGGTGAGGAAAATATGCTGGCACAAAGTTGGTGGGAGTTAGTCATTATTAATATAAAGTAGATTTTGATAAGGTAAAGATGCATATTACAATACCTAGAACGATCACTAAAAATCCACAAAAATATCAAAGAAGAGAATTTAAACGATATACTTAAAATGTTTGTTTAACACAAAATTAGTAGTTTAGAAGGAACAGAGGAACAACAAGGAGAAAAGACAAGTAGAAAACAAATAGCAAAATTGTGGACCAATTCTCACCATGTCAATAATTACAGCAAATGTGAATATGAACTAACCTCCCACCAAAAGGCAGAGATATTTCAGACTGAATTAGAAAGCCAGACCGAACTATACTCTGTCTACAAGAAAGTAAAAGGATGGAAAAGGATATACCATGCAAATAGAGGCCCAAGAGAGCTGGGCTGGCCATATTAACAACAAACAAAATAGACTTAGAGACAAGGAGTATTACTGTAGACAAAAGAAGAACATTTCATAATAATGAAAGAGTCAATATGGCATCAAGATATAGCAATTATAAATCTATCCACATATGATGACAATGCCCCCAAATGCATAACGATTTCAATACTCCTTTCTTAGTAATTGATAGAAAACGTAGTCAGAAAATCAGAAAGGATATAAAACAACACTATCAAGAAACTTGACCTAATTGGCATTTATAAAACTCCACCTAACAAAAGCAGTATATAATTATTTTAAAGTGTATATCACAAAAAGGAATGTGGGAAATCCCCAAAACATGAAAATTAAACAATATGCTTTTAAATAACTCTCGGTCCAAAAGAAGACATCACAAGGGAAATTAGAAAAATATGTTGCCCTAAAAACACAACATACCAAATTTTGCAGGATTTAGTTAAAGCAGAGTATAGAGGGAAATTTATATCTTTAAATGCTTATACTAGAAACGAAGAAAGCATAAAAATAATTATCTAAGCTTTCAACTTAGGAAGCTGGAAAAAGGAAAGCAAATTAAACCTGAAATAAGTAATAGAAAGGAATAAAGAGAAGCACAGAAATTAATAAGGTAGAAAACAAATAGTTTTTAAAAACATTAATGAAACTAAAAGCTCATTCTTTGTAAAGATTAATAAAATTGATAAACCTTTAGCTAAACTGATCCAAAAAAATAAGTGGGGAAAGAAGTCACAAATTACCAATATCAGGAATAAAATGGTGACATCACTATGAATCCTACAGACATTAAAAGAATGACTTCCACTTACAACCAAAATGAAATCACAGGAGCCGTATTTACTCTCCTATTGAAAACAACTGAAGTTGCAGACAAAATATATGAAATAAAAGTTGTCAAGACATTGGATAGCAGGCAACAAAGATCCCTGAAAGATAAGGAACAGACTGAGCGTGGTGGCTCACACCTGTAATCCCAGCACTTTGTAATCCCGCCAAGAGGGTGGATCACCTGAGGTCAGGAGTCCAAGACCAACCTGGCCAACATAGTGAAACCCCGTCTCTTCAAAAATACAAAAATTAGCCGAGCATGATGGTGGGTGCCTGTAATCCCAGCTTACTTGGGAGGCTGAGGCAGTAGAATTGCTTCAACCCGGGAGGTAGAGGTTTCAGTGAGCTGAGATTGCGCCCTTGCACTCCAGCCTGGGCAACAGAATGAGACACTATCTCAAAAAAAAAAAAAAAAAAAAAGTAGGGAACAAATGAAGTGAGCCCTGCAATTACTGCAGCTCATTGCCTTGAATGAGTTTCCCGGCTGTAGCACAGGGAGGGGAGACCCAGGTGGAGCCCAGCCAGCTCCCTGAGTTGAGAATATAGAGCTGAAAGTCTGGGAAGACTAAGTTGGCCAGAGTAGCTGGACAGAGTACTGAAGAGAGTTGCCCAGAGAAGGAATCTCAGCGTTCTGCAGAGGGTCCCCATCAAATATGCATTCGAGAATTGATTGGTACATGAGTGCTGGAAAACTACCTAAGACCGTGGAAAGAACCATCGTAATGGACTAGAGGAAATAGTAACTCGAGATCACACAGGCTGGGAATAGTGCCTGTTTCCACTGGCCAGACTTAAAAGCCTCAGAATTCATCGGACATTGTGTAAAGTATTGAGAAGCGTCTCGACTTGGTAGTAATACTGCTCTGGTCTCATTTACAAACCTTAAGGGCAAGACCCAAAAGGATGAAGCTGCTTCCAAGTAGCTTAACTGTGTCCCAGAAAAAATGAACAAACTTGGCCGGGCGTGGTGGCTCACGCCTGTAATCCCAGCACTTTGGGAGGCCGAGGCGGGCGGATCACGAGGTCAGGAGATCGAGACCAGCCTGGCGAACACGGTGAAACCCCGTCTCTATTAAAAATACAAAAAATTAGCCGGGCGTCGTGGCGGGCGCCTGTAGTCCCAGCTACTCGGGAGGCTGAGGCAGGAGAATGGCGGGAACCCAGGAGGCGGAGCTTGCAGTGAGCTGAGATTGCGCCACTGCACTCCAGCCTGGGCGACAGAGAGAGACTCCGTCTCAAAAAAAAAAAAAAAAAAAAAAGAACAAACTCAAGAATACTTACAGGAACACAAAGTACTTAGCATGCAACGAGGTAAAATTCACAAGTCAAAATTATTAGGGATGGGGCACATGTTGTCAGGACCTCCTAAGGCTGTGTCACAGAAAAGAAAAGTCAAATATACATATATATGTATTTTGAGACAGAGTCTCACTCTGTCGCCCAGGCTGGAGTGCAGTGGTGCAATCTCAGCTCACTGCAACCTCCGCCTCCTGGGTTCAAGCGATTCTCCTGTCTCATTCTCTCCAGTAGCTGGGATTACAGGTGCCCACTACCATGCCCGGCTAATTTTTTGTATTTTTAGTAGAGATGGGGTTTCACCATGTTGCCCAGACTGGTCTCGAACTCCTGACCTCAGGTTGTCTGCCCCTCAGCCTCCCAAAGTGCTGGAATTACAGGCCCAAAAATAAATTTTAAAAATTACTAGGCTTGCATAATGAAAGAAAACACCACCCATGATGGGCTGAAAAATCATTCCATTGAAATGGACCCAGACTTGACATAGATGTTAGAATTGCAGATAATGACATGAAAACATATAGCTGTATTCCATATGTTTAAAAACTAGAGGAAAGATTGAACATGTTAAGTGAGTTGTTTTTTTTTTTTTTTTTTTTTTTGAGGAGTTTCACTCTTGTTGCCCAGGCTGGAGTGCAATGATGCGATCTCAGCTCCTGCCTCAGCCTCCTGAGTAGCTGGGATTACAGGTATGCACCACCACCCCCAGTTAATTTTTGTATTTTTAGTACAGACGGGTTTCTCCATGTTGGTCAGGCTGATCTCGAACTCCCAACCTCAGGTGATCCACCTGCCTTGGCCTCCCAAAGTGCTGAGATTACAGACGTGAGCCACCATGCCCGGCCTAAGTGTGGAATTTTAAGAGATGAAAACTATAATGGAATATACAATGGGATAGGAAACTTTTGGGGTAGTGAATTTATTATCATGAGGTGGTGATAGCTTCACATGTTTGTATGTCAAAACATATGAGATTGTGCCCTTTGAATATGTGTACTTTATTGTCTGCTAATTGTGCCTCCATAAAGCTATCACAAAATAAAGATAAATTTAATAAAGGACAAGAGAATATTGTAAAAAAAAACACTTTATACGAACAAATTTGAAAACATAAAGAAAATGGGCAAACATACAGAAAAATAAAAATTACCAAAACTGACTCAAGAAGACATAGATCTAAATATACCTGTATTGAGTAAACAAATTAGCAATTAAAAACTTTTCCACAAAGAAAAGGCCAGGCCCAGATGGTTTCACTGGTGAATCCTATCAAATATTTAAGGAAGAAATGCTACCAATTCTACGGAAACTCAGGAAATAGAGGGGGAAGAAGCACTTCCAAATTCATTTTCTGAGGCTAGTATTACCCTGATACCAAAGCCAGACAGAGAAATCACAAGAAAGAAAACTATACCTTAATATTCTTCACGAGCATAGATACAAAAATCTTTAACAAAGAGCAAATCAAACCCAGCAGTATTTACAGAGGATAATACATCATGGCCAAGTAAGATTCATCCCAGTAATGCAAGGTTGGTGTAACATCCAGAAATCAATTCCTGTTATACACCATATGATCAGATAAAGGATAAAAATTACAAAGCCATCTCAATAGATGCAGGAAAAGCATTCAACAAAATTCAACACCCATTCATAACAAAATATCTCAGCAAACTTGGAATAGAAGGGAACTTCCTTAACCTGATAAAGAACATCTATGGACCGGGTGCAGTGGCTCATGCCTGTAATCCCAACACTTTGGGAGGCCAAGGCGGGTGGATCACTTGAGGAGTTTGAGGAGTTTGAGGAGTTTGAGACCAGCCTCGCCAAACATGATGAAACCCCGTATCTACTAAAAATACAACAACAACAAAAAAAATTAGCTGGACATGATGGCAGGCACCTGTAATCCCAGCTACTCAGGAGGCTGAGGCAGGAGAATTGCTTGAACCCAGGAGACGGTGGCTGCCATGAGCTGAGATTGCACCACTGCACTGCAGCCTGGGTGACAAAGCAAGACTATCTCAAAAAAAAAAAAAAAAAAGAACACCTATGAAAAACCTACAGCTAACATCATATTTAATGGTGAAAGACTAAATGCTTCCTACCTAAAATCAGAAACAAGATAAGGATGTCTGTTCTCACCATGCCTATTGCACACTATGCCATTATACACCCATTTGAATGGCTGAGATAAACAAAGTGAAACACCTAACTCTACCCAGTAAAGCAGGAAAAAAAGTGGGGGACAAGGAAGTTGTTGCAGAGGAAGGAATGTGAGAACAAGGATGGATGCTCTGACCTATATTCACGTCTGGCTTGACATCCGTGTGCTACAAACCGCCAACTTTCCAGCCAAGATTGGCAGAGAAGATGGGCTTCCAAGGGGATGGAGCCCCGCCCAACAGGGCAGAGCGGCATGTGACCTAGTCATTGCAGGGCACTGTGACAGGCTCCACAAGGGCTCCCAGCTCTGTGGGCACACTGAGGAGGGAACCATCAACCCCTTCCGGGAGAGGGGAGGCTTCCCAGGAAACGAAGTGCCGGAGGGTCGAGCCTCCTGGGAGCCCAGACCTTGGGGACTTGGGGCTGTTGGCTTCACTTCCTGCCATTCCCTCCCTCCTCTTCCCACCCACTAGAGTGCCAGGTGGCTATCATTTCTTTTTTGATTAAAGTGAACCCAATTCGATCTTGCCTAGAGAGTGTCCTAATTCCACGTGGAATAGAGTCTTGCTGGGGTGTTGCAAAAACTGGGTTGGGCATCTAAACTCTGAGGGCAACTGTGGGGACCACCCTCCCGGATGCAAGTTTGGGTTGGGGGCAGGGCTAGGTGGCAAGGACAGTGTTCCAGGTGCATAGAGGCGCCTGTGCCCACCCAGTGCTGTCTTCATAGAAGAAAACAAAAGCCCCTGCACAAAGGCCCTGCCATGGTGCCCGGCGTGTTGAACTGTCCAGAGACCCTGTGTGACCAGGGCATCGTTAGCAGTGACCTCAGGGAGCCACAGAAGTCTGGGAGGTAAATGTCTGTGTCCGAGGGCAGGGCAAAGTCTTGGGGTGTTATTCAGCTCCGTGAGTGCATCTGATTGTCTCAAGGGCGTAGCTTTGTCCCAGCAACATCGGCAACTCCTGGCGGGCAGAATCTGGCTTCACATAGTTTCCTTCTGCGCCTAGAAAGGAGGGAATGAATGTCTATTGCAAGCCTCCTGAGTGCTTATGGGCATTATGTATGCATTCAGTCTTTGTGTATACATGGGGACATCATCCCCGTTTGAAGATAAGCAAACTGAGGCCCAGAGAGGTGAAGTAACTTGTCCGAGGTCACACAGAGGCAGATCCGGGATTCCAACCAGTTTGTTTCGCCAAAGCCCCAGCTTGGAAATCCTGGGCCAGTGAGGGCACTGCTGGGACTGGCCTGCTCATTGGCTCATTCCCTGAAACCCCGCACCCCGGAGAGGGGGCAGCAGGCAGGCATCCTGAGGTCAGTACCTCCCTGCCTGCTTGGCTCTGTGCCTCAGGTGTCCTGGGTGCTAGGAGCGTCATGGTAATCTCAGGCATGAGTAAGGCTCGAAAGATGTACTGAAAGTTAGATGCAGTGATTAAGAAGACGGAAGGGGTGTCCCCCGGCTTCCCACCCCTGCCCCACCATCGTTTCCCAATTCCCTCTACTGGTTTGACAGAGGGAACCAGTCCAGTTGACAGGAGGGAGGTGCTGGCCTCAGGCATGGCTGCAGGAAGCAGGCTGGGCAGGAGCAGGGCATGATTGCAACAGCCCCCTGCTGCCAGCCGCCTGCCTTGCCCCATCCTGCCCGGCGGCCGTGTGAGGGTGCCTATGTGTCTGTCATTGCTACTGGGACCCCTGGGGGATACCTACCCCCCGGGATTGGCCATGGATCCTGCTGGTCCTCTACTGGCCCAACATTCTGCTCCTGTTGTGTGGATGTTCAACTCTGAAAGTCCTCAAACAAGCCTGTATGTGGTCACAAAGTACCCCCTGGTCACTCAGGTCTGGAGGACTCCAAGCACTGTTTGCTGGCTCCAGCCTCGGGGCCCTGGTGTTTTGAATCGCCTTTCTGAGGGCCTGTTCTGGCTCCAAGATGACTGTGGGAGATCCAGAGCTACAACCTTGGAGCACCCTTTTCCAACTCCAGGCACAGCCAGTGTCCCCACCCTGGTGGCCTCTCCCCCGTGAACAGGTGCACTATGGCCCTAAGGACGATGTGCGATGATGACTTGTTCCTGATTTGTCTCCCATCAGTTTGTAAGCCTCTGGCACATAGAAGGTGCTCAGGAAAAGTCTGGAGACAGAAGGGAAGGAGACAGGGAGGGAGGAGGGAAGAAGCGAGGGGGAAAAGGTGGGAGGCTGGAGCGGGGGAGAGAGGAAGGAAGGAAAGTGGGAAAGAAGGGAGAAAGGGAGGGAAGGAGGGGTGAGTCTAGCACAGTGCTCAACCCATAGGGGTGTTGTTGAATATAAAGAAATGATTCTGGGCTCACACCTGTAATCCCAGTACTTCCTGGAGGCCAGGAAGAGTGGATTACCTGAGGTCAGGAGCTCGAGACCAGCCTAGCCAACATGGTGAAACTGTGTCTCTGCCAAAAAATACAAAAATTATCTAGGCGTGGTGGCATGCACCTGTAATCCCAGCTACTGGGAAGGCTGAGGTGGGAGAATCACTTGAACCAGAAGGCAGAGATTGCAGTGAGCCCAGATCGCACCATTGCACTCCAGCCTGAGTGATGGAGCAAGAACTGTCTAAAAAAAAGGGGGAGGCTGGAGGAAGGAAGGAAGGAAAGAAGGAAGGAAGGAAAGAAGGAAGGGAGGGAGCGAAGGAGGGAGGGGAGGGGAGGGAAGGGGAGGAGAGGAGAGGGAGAGAGAGAAAGAGAGAGAGAGAAAAAGCAAGAAAGAAAGAAAGCAAGAAGGAAGGAAGGAAAGAAAGAAAGAGGATTCTGATGCGTCTACTTGCAAATTTATTACCTTCCGAAAAGGAAACATTGTGCTGTTTTTATGATAGCGCTAGCACATATCAATGTCAATGTTTTTCTAGATCAAAGATTGGCAAATTAGTTTTCTATGCAGAGCCTAAATAATCTAGATTTTGTGGGTCACATGCTCGCTGTAGCATCATCTTCTGGTTTTGTTTGTTTGTTTGTTGTTTTTACAATCATTTCAAAAGGTAAAAGCCATCCTTAGCTCATGGGCTGTATAACAACAGGCCACCAGCTGCATTTGGCCCCTGGGCCATAGTTTGCAACCCCTATTCTAGATAATCCTGAAAGGTATAAATCAGAAAGCAAAGATCACCTGTAAATCCTCATCCAGAAAGAGCTCCTGATACCATGGTGGTGGGTTCCTCTCTGGACTGTCTCTGGGCATTTTGGCGATGAATATTTTACTGAAATAGGGTCATACCCTAGATTCTGTTTAGCAACTGGCTTCTTTAAATTCCACAATATAATGTGGATCTAGCTCCACGCTCCTGAATAGGTACCTAGGACGTCGTTCTTATGGATGGGTAAAGCCGCATTGCATGAGCCTAACCATTTCTTAGGCTTATCTTGAGAGTGGAGGAGTTATGACTTCTAAGTCCTTGCTCAACTTATTCAAAGAGACCAAAAGGACAAATGAATGACGAAGTTTAGTGAACTGGATACACAGCAGCCCTCCTACTGCGGACATGCAGAAGTGTCTCTTTGGTTTTTTTGAGACAGAGTCACCTCTGTCACCCAGGCTGGAGTGCAGTGGCACGATCTCAACTCCCTGTAATCTCCGCCTTCCAGGTTCAAGTAATTCTTGTGCCTCAGCCTCCTGATTAACTGGGACCACAGGCGTGCACCACCATACCCGGCTAATTTTTGTATTTTTAGTAGAGCTGGGGTTTCACCATGTTGGCCAGGCTGGTCTCGAACTTCTGGCTTCAAGTGATCTGCCCACCTCAGCCTCCTAAAGTGCTGGGATTACAGGCGTGAGCCACAGCACCCAGCCTGAAATGCCTCTCTCTGATGGCTTTATGATGCATTTATTTTCACCCACTGCTTTCCAGCAGAGAAGAGAGACACAGACTGCGTGTGCTTTCACCCCCAAGCTGGGCCGGAGAGCCATGCCGTTGGACTGAACAGGAGCCCAGTTGATCGGGGCCTGGTGGAGGCGACAAAGCTGCCAGGCCCCAGCCTCAGAGCTCTTTAATGGGCCCTTCAGGCCAGGTGACACCGACTCACCCAGTCACACAGAGGTTTCTCCAGCATGAGTGCGGCCGCTATTTAGAGACTCTGGGAATCGGGGTCCTTCACTTTCCAGGTGGGGGTTGGATGCCCCGGCAGACAAGGCCTTGGAGGACGGGAGATGGGAGTCTTTTCAACACATCCTAAGGTACCAGGGTGGCGGGGGCTTCGTGTGTAGCGATAATACACGAGGGAATGTGTCAGCCTTGTGCAGGCCAATGCGACTCCATTTAAGTGTCCCCTGCCCAGTGAGAACAGCCCCTCTTTACAGGTAAGGAACTTAAAGCAAAGAGCAGCCAAGTAACTTGCCCAAGGTCACATTGTGGGAAGCAGGAAACCCCAGAGCTGACCCCTCCACCCGGCTCGGACACCAGTGCTCTCTCGGACAGAGTGACGGGGCCTGTATTCTCCTGTGCAAACCAAAAGCACCCAAGTTGGGGGTGCTGCCATGCAGTGGGAGAGCCATGTGAGCCCCCACCCTCTAGCAGCAGGAAAGCATGGGGAGTCGCCCGGCCTCTGTGAGCTGTGCCCTCATCCATGCAATGGGGGCATTGCGCTTCCCTCCTTATCCTCCAGGAGGGGTCCTGGGAGACACACCCCAGAGCACGGACATGCACGCACTTTGGGTCGTGTGATGTAAGGGGTGACAGCTGGGCAAGCTGGCCAGTGGGGGACATCGCAGAGAGGTGGCACTGAGGTCAGAAGCGAGCAGAAAGCACTGTCAGCTGAGAAAGGCACCTGCCTTCCTCTCCAGCCAGGCCCCGATCAACTGGGCTCCTGTTCAATCCAACGGCATCGCTCTCCAGCCCAGCCTGGGGGTGAAAACACACACGGGTCTGTGTCTCTCTTCTCTGCTCCATCAGCACCACCTGAGCCCCAGGTCCTAAACCCTCCCCTCTGCCCTTGCCCTGTCCTGGTCCAGAACCTCTCCTGTCTCCCCTGGACTATTTCAACAGCTTCCTGCCACCTGTCACCACCCTCCATCCACCCTTCTCACCCAGCTGCCAGCATCACTGACCTAAAAACTGAACCTAGTCATTTCACTCTCTGGCTCCAAATCCTTCTGTAGCCCCAGTGTCGTGGTCTGAGCTACATGGCATGGCACAGAGCCCTCTGCTGCCCAGCCATGCCTCCCCGCTCACTCATCTCTCCCTGCCCTTGCTCCCTACACATACCTCTGAGCCTTTGCACATGCCATTCCCTCTGATCAATCCGCCCCCTCTCCTTTCCCGGTGTCGTCTAGTACATCCTTCAAGACTCTTCCAAGCATCGCCTTCCCAGAAGGCCTCCCCCGACTCCTGAGTAGTCAGGTACCTCCTCGGTGTGCCACACGCTTTGCACAAATAGTCCAGGGTTTGGAACTTTCTGTGCGTACACTTCCCCTTGCCCATCAGGGTCTGGGAAGACCCTCATCCCCGTATCCCCAGGACCCACACCAGGATCTGGCCCAGCATCAGCTTCAGCCTGCATGGGCTGAGTTAAGGACCAGATAAAAGCCAGCACCAGAGGGGCCTGGTGCCCGGTCCCGCTCACCGACCCCTTGTCCCGGGTCCCAGCCCATGTGCCAGCCTGGGTGGAGCTGGGGTGCCAGTGAGAACCCAGTAGGACAAGCAAGAAGATGCTTGTCTGAGGACCGAGCCAAGGATGACTTCACCGCCAAGTCAGCCTCCCAAACATGCAGGGCGGGGGGCGGTGCCTGGGACAGTTTTAACAGGCAAGGAGCGTGCTTGGGGGCCAAAAAGCGAGGCGGGTGAGTCAGGGCAGGGGAGACGCCTTGCCCTTAAAAGGAGAACAGCCTCCTCCTCACCTGTCCCTCCTGAGTACATCACACTCATAAAAAGAAAAAAGAAAAAGAAAAGCAATCGGAGGGAACGGGCCCAAATCCCGCAGCTGGCACTTTTTCTCGGAGGTAATTAGTGCTCATTCGGAAAGAATGGATGACACAATCCCTGGCGTGAGCCAAAACACAAGGGCCTCAGGTGTCCACCAGGTGGAGGACCCAGGACCCAGCCCACTCCTCCCGTCCCCACCCCCACCAGTCATGCCCAAACACGTCTGCCCCCGAGGGGGTTGTGTGAGGCTCCGCATCTCCCAGGAAGATCTGGATCCAGGCGATGCCTCTTCCCGAGCCCGCAGGCTCCAGGCTCCGTGGGGACTTCCAGAAGTCACAGCAGAACCACGAGGTGGGTCCTAGTGACAAGATGCCACAGGCGAAGAGACAGAGGCCAGAGGAAAAGAGGGGTGCCCAGACTACCCCATTAGTGAGTGGCAGCGCCAGGACACAAGGGACTCGCAACGCAGCCCCCTTGGTGTCATCCTCCAATGCAAGCCCCCTTGGCGTTGAGAAAGGGATGCCATCAGTTGTCATTTCCAGGCAGTGGCTGCCCCCTGGAGCCCCATTGCAGGACCTGAGTGAGGGTGTCGAGAGCAGAGCTGCCGGCCCTTGAGTGACAGCTGGGTTATGACCTGGGTTGCCAGGGTTGGTACCCTCCCAAAGTCACACTGAGGACCCCCAGTCCACTGAGGCAGGGCAGGGACCTGCAAGCCATCAGGTCCAGAGGGTCCACCCTGCCTCCTACCAGGGGGTTCTGTGGGGACAGGAGGTTCCTGCAGGGCAGGGTCAATTGCCCCAGGAGGGAGCCAGGCACAGAACTGGTGTCTGCCCATGTCCACCAAGCTGAACTGAACCTAAGGAGGCCGCTCAGCGGGGCCACGGCTAGAGGCTGAATTGGGTTCCCTGCCCTTCCCCAAAAAACAAAAAAGTTGAAGTTCTAACCCCAGAAGCTCAGAATGTGGCCTTATCTGGAAACAGTCTTTACAGAGGTTATCAGGTTAAAAGGAGGTTATGGTAGTGGTCCCTAATCCAGTATGACCAGTGTCATTTTAAAAGGGGAATCTTGGGCACAGAGACAGACATGCTTAGAGCAAAGAGGATGTGATGAAGGCAAAGATGGGGTTATGCTTCGACAACCCTGAGAACGTCAAAGAGTGGGGACAGGGGCCTGCGCCAGGACCGGGATCCCTCAGAGCCCTCCACAGGAGCCGAGCCTGCTCTTGGTCTCAGATCTCTGGCCTCCAGAACAGTGAGACAATAACTTCCTGTTCATTTCATTCACCCAGTATATGGTACTGGGTTACGGCAGCCCTAGCAAACTCCCAGCTGGCTTCCTGGACGTGTGATACCTGCAGTACACAGGGCTCGCTCCGAAGGACCCAACCTTGGGTTAATGCTCTGCATTCCCCACCCTGAAATTCTTAACTTTTGAACGAGGGACGCACACTTTCATTTTGCATAGAGTCCCCCTAAGGATGTAGCTGGTCACGGTTTCAGACCTCCCTGGCAAGCCCCTGCCAGAGGCCCAGATACCCCCCCAGAGCCAGGGCGCAGCTCAGCACTAGGTTTTGAATTTGGTAGGACCCAGCCCCAGCAAGGTCAGGATCGCAGGGGATGGCTCCAACCTGGCCTCCTGCCACCTCAGCTCCCCACAGACCTGCTCAAGGATGGGAGGTCCTCATCATGGCGCTTAAATCAGGAGGAGTCCCTAGACATGGCCACACAGCCCATGCCCTTCCTAAAGTGCCTCCATCTTTTCTCGACTTTGTGCTAACTCAGGTCACAGCAGCCAGCGTGTCTAGACTCCTGCCTGGCTCTTGGCATCACAGCATCACAATTCTGCACAGGACACTCAGCCTTCTGGGAACTCGCTGTAGGGGGTAAGAAGCAGGTCCTATTTATTTCTTCTTTAAAAAATAACCAAACCCTTCCAGCAGGCGGGTCACCTCATTGGGCGGGAGTTGTGTTGGCAGCTCTGGAGACAGCTGATGCATTGTGCCCCTGACACCCAGGGCGACAGGAGCTGGATCCACTCCCTTCACCGGGTGGTTAAAGAGAGCCTGAGCAGAGAGGAGGAGGGGGTGGAAAAGGGAAGAAGGGCCTGATTCCCTGGGCTGCCGGCTCCTGCCAAAAGCAATATCGTGGATCATCGTATTAACTCCCTGCCACAAAGCTGGGGAGAGACAGAGAGATAAAATAAAGCCAGGATAATTGAGGCCCACAGATCATTCCAAATCCGACTTTAGCACTGAGTTTCATGGTCCAACAACCTTTTACTCATTCATGTTAGCTAGCGAGAGCTCTTCTTCTCATCTTGCCCCCACCCGGTGAGCTGGTACAGTGGCTAAGGGAGGACGTAAGGGGCTGAATGGAGGGAAGACAGGGAGAGGATGACCCTGGTGGTGGTGGTGGTACCCACAAAACACCAGGCCACCAGCCCTGAGTAGGGTGCAGTTGGCTGTACCTCTCTGGGCCAATTACAGTGTCCCCCAGCCCAGCCTAACTGTTCCCTCCCTTTGCCCAGCCAACTCCTCCTGGCACCCTTGAAGACTCCACCAGGCCTTGCCTCTTCTGGGGTGCCCGTCCTGATATCAACATCACCCACCCCAGCCTGTCTCTTCCTCCATTCCTTTAAGATGTGTTCATGACGCCTGTAATCCCAGCACTTTGGGAAGCCAAGGTGGGAGGATTGCTTGAGCCTGGGAGTTTAAGACCAGCCTGGGCAACATAGTGAGACTCAGTCTCTACTAAAAAAAAAAATTGTTTTTAATTAGCCAGGCATGGTGGTGCACACCTATAGTCCCAGCTACTTGGGAGGCTGACACAGGAGGATTGCCTGACCCTAGGAGGTCGAGGCTGCAGTGAGCCATTATCACGTCACTGTACTCCGGCCTGGGTGACAGAGCAAGAGCCGTCTTAAAAATAAAAAAATTGTTAAACGTTTTACATGGCTGATCAGCCCAGACATCTTTCTTGAGCTTTTTGATTGAATGTTCTGTCTCTGTGCCTTATATGGAACTTGGTGCACAGGAGGAGGTATGTGCTGTACCCTTCTGGGAGGGGGACTCTCTAAGGAGGCAAGAGAGGAGACTCAAAAACCAGTGAGGATGGCCTGGCAAGAGATGGTGTGCTTACACTAGGGGGTCACTGCAGGTCTGGTGAGTGTGGTCAGATGTTAGGTATACGGATGAACAAAGAAATGGATGGATTTCCAAAATAGAGAAAGATCCTGGGGCCCAGTGGAGACACAAGCTCAAATCCATTTTGGTGGTGGTGGTGAGAGAATTGCAAGGGCAAAGGGCAGGCAGGTAACTTCTGCTTCTTCCAACCGAGCATCTCAGCAACCTGGAATGGATGTGGCTCCCTTGGGAGCAAAGTCAGATAGTGGCATTTATTGGGTAACCCCTGTGGCTCTTTTGAACCTATTCTTGGCATGGACCCCATGCCAGCAGGGGAAGGAACAGATACTCCCCAAGTTACCTCCAGCCCTTCATTCGAAGAGCTCAGTCCAACAAGGAAACAAGGCAGCCATGGGCAGTTTGCTGGCGGTGCCTGGAATTAGTTCCCGTAAATCTCAAGCAATGAAACGAAACCCAAGGGCATAGGCAAAGGCCTGTGGGGACCGCCAAGGGAGACTGCACAGAACCATCAAAGTATTCGGGTTTGCTTCATTATCAAGGTCATGCTTGGGAATTTTGGAAACAACAGGGAGGTAGTAACTTACCACCTCCCACCCTGCTTCCCAAGACAATGGCTGTTTTATTCAGGTGCTTTCCTTCTGGCTCATTCTAGGTATGGTTTTCTGTACAGGGGAAAGGAGAGGCAAGGGGCCCCCATGAAGGAGGCTGCCTCACCACCCTATTTCGGGCCCCACACAATTCAATCTTAGGGGTGCACGGCATCTCTGATGGCAGGGTTGTGACCCTTGCCGCGTGGGTCTCAGGACTCCACCTGCTCTCTGGGTACATTTTTACAAGGCTGATGCAACAGTCCACACCTGCACAGGTGTGTGCAATCCTCATGGGGCTCTCAGGGTCTCTGAGGAGGGAGTTCAGAGGGCTTCGAGTTGTCCAGGGCAAATGAGCACACAGTGCTGTCTCCGTGAGGGTTTGCAAGCAACTCCCGCCCCCCCCTCCCCATTCATTTATTCATTGACTTAGATGTCCATCAGCACACCTTCTGGGGATCCAGGGAAAGGTATGACAGAGTCCCTGCCCATTAGGAGTCCTTGTTTTAGAGAAGGAGACAAACAACCAAAGAAACAATTACAACTGGGCTTGCGAAAGGCACCACAGAGCTGCTGACTCCCACAGTAGCCCGGGGGGGTTCCCAGGGAACAGGGACCCAGCCTCCCTGTCCCCCGCCCAGACACTGAGGGTGGGGACCCTGGAAGGCATGAGACCAAGGACTCCCTAAGTAGGAAGACAACTACGCAGTAATTGTCTCTTCATTCTGCCCTGGAAACAATGGAGAGAGGAATTCTGCAAAAGACTCCCCAAGGCTGGGAAGACGGGCTATCCGAGTGGGTTCCTTGAGAGCTGGGACCATGTCCCCTTCTCATTAGACAAATCACTGAATGAAAATGATGGGTGCAAAAACACTTTGCAAACTGGAAAGCTTTGGATGAAGTTGGGAGCTTGGAAGTAGAGATGGTGGTCACTAGACTGGGAGCCTCCTGAAGGCAAGGGCTGTGCCTCCTCCATCTGACTGGAGGCCCCTGTTTTAATTCTGTAGTCCCAGAAGCTTCCGCATCCAAGGCATGCTTAGTGAACCCTCTTCCTCCACTTACATGGATGCTCTGGAATTAAGGCTGGGCTGATGCACCTGAACCTTTTCTGCCTCTTACAAAGAAAATCCTAGCTGTACTCTGACATCTGAGATCATATTTTTAAACCATTTATTAAACCCCTTACGATATATATCACATAGTAGATGAGGGTAAGTTTGACCTAAATTTATACTAGTGTGTAAATGACTATACAACAAGACCTTTAAATTTTTTTTAACTGACGAATAAAAACTGTGTATATTTATGGTATAGTTTTGATATATGTATATATTATGAAATGGCTAAATCTAGCTGACTACTATATGCATTATCCTACATATTTATTTTTTGTCTATGATGAGAACATTTAAAATCTACTCTTTTAGCAATTTTTAAGGACACAATACATTGTTGTTTACTACAGTCACCACGTTGTAGTATAACAAGATCTTATCGTCTTGGAGTTAGAAGGAAGCCGGGTGCTCTGATTCTCAAACTTGTCTGCACAGGGATCTCTTGGAGAGCTTTGAAAAGCACCCAGGCTGCACTTCAGACCAATTAGATCAGAATCCATGAGAGTGGGATGTAGGCATCTGTACTTTTTAAATTCCCCAATCACAGGGGCTCACGTCTGTAATCCCAACACTTCAGGAGGCCGAGGTGGGAGGCTGCAGCTCAGGGGTTCAAGACCAGCCTGGGCAATATGGCAAAATCCCATCTCTACAAAAAATACAAACATTAGCTGGGCGTGGTGGCGTGTGCCTGTAATCCCAACTACTCAGGAGACTGAGTTGGGAGAATTCTTCAAGCCCAGGAGGCTGAGGCTGCAATGAGCCAAGATTACACCACTGCACTCCAGCCTGGGCAACAGAGCAAGACTCTGTCTCTGTAAATAAATCCCCTGGGTGACTCTGGTATGTAATCAAGCTTCAGCAGTGTTCTAGAATGGCTTCCTACGCAAATACAGGAATCACAATCATTGATTCATTCAATAGATATGTATAAAGCACCTACTCAGTGCCTGAAACCAGGGCTGTCTCAGAATCTGTTTGTTGGTTTTCTAGCCTTTTCTTGGATACTTGAAGTGATGGGGAACTCACTGCTACATGAGGCAGAACTTTGCCAAAGATCTGGTTTCCAGTGGTGTGTAGAGAGGGCAGACGGGTTGAGAACGGGCAACTAAGATGCATTGGGTCCTACTATGTGCCAGCTATGGTGTGGGAAATTTCACAGGCACTGCTTCTCTGAAACTTTACACACTTCTATTCGGGGAGGTAGGAGATACAATCATAGTGTTGCAGATGAGGAAACTGAGGCTCAGAGAGGATAAGGGGCTCATCCAAGACCACTCAGCTTGTGTGGGGCAGAGCAAGGTCCACACCCCAGGGTGTCACTTTGGTGGGGAGTTGGGGCTGGCTGAGGGAGAGGGAACATAGGTCAGACAGGAGATCCCATCCAGGGCCATCACTCCCAGATGTCCAGGAAGGACATCTGCATTAGGCTGAAGTGTGGTGATGCAGTCACAGCTCACTGCAGCCTTGACCTCCTGGGATCAAGTGATCCTCCCCCCTCACCTTCCTGAGTAGCTGAGAGCACAGGCTTGTACCACCACACCTGGCTATTTTTTAAATATACTTTTGTAGAGACAGGGTCTCACTGTTACTCAGGCTGGTCTCGAACTCCTGGCCTCAAACAATCCTCCTGCCTCAGCCTCCCAAAGTGCCCCATTAAGAAGTTAGGCTGGGCGCAGTGGCTCACGCCTGTAATCCCAGCACTTTGGGAGGCCGAGGTGGGTGGATCATGAGGTCAGGAGATCGAGACCATCCTGGCTAACACGGTGAAACCCCGTCTCTACTAAATATACAAAAAATTAGCCGGGTGAGGTGACGGGCGCCTGTAGTCCCAGCTACTCGGGAGGCTGAGGCAGGAGAATGGCGTAAAACCCAGGAGGCGGAGCTTGCAGTGAGCTGAGATCACGCCACTGCACTCCAGCCTGGGCGACAGAGCGAGACTCCGTCTCAAAAAAAAAAAAAAAAAAAAAGTTAATGTGGGGTTGGCTTACTAACCTCCACATTCTGGACACATGCTTCCCCCTCCTGGCCCTCAGGGCTGGGAGAGATTCTAGCAAACTCAATTGCCCCAAAGAACTGGGGACCTGAGTCCCCAAAAAGCGACACTTACACGTAAAAGGACCAGGCAGGGCAGAGTAATGCTCAGCCTGAGGACTGACTGATGGTGACAGTGAGGTGCTGTGGGCAGGGAAGACCCATCCTGGGCATTCTCAGATCCTAGCCCAGAGGTGATGTCCCACCCTCCCACACACCCCGGATGGGTCATCTGTGTGGCAGTAACAGAAGCTGCCATTTTTTGCACACCTACTGTGTGCCGGGCGCTTTCCCTCCATGACCCCAGCCCTCACAGCAACCCTGCAAAGCCAGATTATGATGTTATTTTTCCAGACAGAAACAAAACAGAGACAAATCTGTCTTCTGATCCTGGGTTCCTGTCCACTAAGACCCGTGTTCTTCAAGCTGCAGGTTGTGACCCATGAGAGGGGTGTGGAGTCAATGCAGAGGGCCCTGAGCAATGTTTTTTAATGACATCAAATAGGGTAGGAAAGAGAGTAGAAAACGCATAAAAGAGACTTGTTTCATGAAACTTTTGTTTCTGTTGTGTGTGTGCATGTGCATGTGTGCATGTGTGTGTGCATGCATGTGTGCATGTGTGTGCATGTGTGCATGTGTGTGCATGTGTGTGTGTGCGCGTGTGTGTGTGCGCGTGTGTGTATGTGCATGTATGTGTGCGTGTGTGTGCATGTGCGTGTGTGCATGTGTGTGCGTGTGTGTGCATGTGCATGTATGTGTGCATGTGTGTACATGTGTGTGTGCATGCATGTGTGTGCATGTGCATGTATGCGTGCATGTGTGTACGTGTGTGCGCGCATGTGTGTGTGTGCATGCGTGTGTGCTTGTGTGTGCATGTGCATGTGTGTGTGCATGCGTGTGTGTGTGTGCATGTGCATGCGTGTGTGTGTGTGTGTGGGGTGTGCGGGGTCCCAATGTAGAATATATATTTATTTCATTTATTTATTTTTTTTGAGACAGAGCCTCACTCTGTTGCTCAGGCTGGAGTGCAGTGGCACAATCTTGGCTCACTGCAACATCCACCTCCTGGGTTCAAGTGATTCTCCTGCCTCAGCCTCCCGAGTAGGTGGGATTACAGGCGCGTGCCACCACGCCCAGCTAACTTTTTGTATTTTTAGTAGAGACAGGGTTTCACAACGTTGGCCAGGCTGGTCTCGAACTCCTGATCTCAGGTGATCCCCCCGCCTCGGCCTCCCAAAGTGTTGGGATTACAGGCGTGAGCCACCATGCCCAGCCTATATATTTCTTACCGAGAGATGTGAGCCAAATGCTCAGAAGCCAACACCCTACCCTATTGTCTACATGATGCTAATGGGAAGCGGCTCCCTTTCTTCCTGGGAAGGGATGGGGTGACAATGTGCTCTGAGCACTCAGAAGGGAGGGATCAGGAGGCCACAGGGTGAGATCACCCCTATTTAACAACTCCTCTGGGATGCGTAGACAGACAGAGAGAGGGCTCTAGCACCCTGCACTAGAGCTAAGAGCAGGATCAGGGTGGTCTTTAGGTAACCTCCGTGCCGAGCTGGCTCTCGAGGAGATTTAGGAACCAGCCAAAGGCATAGGCAGCATGAGGCATATGGAGTAGGACTCTGGAGGTCCGGTTCACCCAACAAAAACCCTGGAACCAAAGCAAACCACACCTATGAGCCTCATTTTCCTCATCCGTGAAATGGAACAATGGCCTAGCTCAGTGTTCCCCAGTAGAAACATAATGTGAACCATAAATATTCTAGCAGCCACATAAACGTGTAAAATTAAACAGGTGTCATTAATTTAAATATGTTATTGAACCCATCCATGCAAAATATTATCAATTCAACATATAGTCAATACAAAAATCTATGAATGAGACTGTACATTGTTTTTTGTGTATGAAGTCCAGCGTGTATTTCATACCCGAGTAGCACATCTCGAGTTGGACTAGTTACAGACCCAGGGCTCAATAGCATCTGTGGTTAGTGGCTACCAGATTGGGCAGTGCTGATGTAGATAATATCTAGGGTCTCCTCGAAAATGCCGTGGCTGGATTCCAAAGGCCAGGTTCGATTGCTCACACGTTTGTTTCCTGCTAAACCCTGAGGCCCTGGCTGGTCTCAGCTACAGAAAATCATTCAGGTGACACACTTGGGGAGTTACTTCAAGTGACAATAAAATGGATCCTTGATCCTGAATTGCTCAGACCTGGCTTACTGAGCTGTGTGCTCTAGGGAAGTCATCTTCTCAAGCCTCAGTTGTTCTATCTGTAAATTGGGAATAATAATAGCTAGCATTATAAAGCGCCTACTATGTGCCGGGCATTGTTCTACACCTTTTATGTGTATTAGCTCCTCATTCAGAGTCTATCATTCCTCCTAATCTGTAGGAAGGAGCATTGAGGCACAGAGAGGTTAAATAACTTGCCCAAGGTCACACAGCAAGTATGTGGTAGAGCTGGGATCCAAACCCAGCTGCCTGGCTCCAGAGTCCCTGTGCTGAACCCCAGGTCCACACTGCCAGCCTGGGGTGGCCCTGATGACTGAGTTTAAGGCTGCCCTGAAAGTGCATGGCACGGTGTCGGGCCCAAGACAGGCAGGGAAGAAATTATTGTTGCTGCTGCCCTCAAATGGGGCAAGAAAGGATGTGGGAAGAGTCCCCTAGGTGACCTCCAAACACCTGGGGCACAGCACGGTTATAGTGAGGAGGGGACAGCCCCTTCTGAGCCTTCCTTGTCCCGCCCCCAGCCGGAAGCCGAGAGGGGAATTTGGCTGAGAAGGTGTCTTCCTCATATCTCAGGTGCAGAGGGCTCTGGAGGCGGGTGATTCAGGGTCTGAAGTGCCTGGGGCTCCTGGCTCTGGGGCAGTGGGGTGAGAGGGGTGGCCTCAGTGAGAAAGGTGGGCGGGCCAGGAGCCAGGTGGGGGTGCCTCGTCCGGGTCCCACCGCCAGCATCTTAGAGGGGCGAGGATGAAAGCAACCTGGAGGAGGGGCTCACTGGGGGGCCATCGCAGTAGCCAGGCCTTGGCAGGAGGAGGAGCTCAGCCACCACTAACTCAAAATCAGACTCAAACTGGCCTCAACAATAAAGAGGGTTTTTTAGCTGAAAAGTCCAGAAGTGATTCTGCCTTTAGGTAAGACTGGACACAGTTGGTCTAAATATCACCAAGGGCCAGGTGCAATGGCTCACACCTGTAATCCCAGCTACTCAGCAGGCTGAGACTGGGTGGGAGGGGGAGGAGTGGGGATCACTTGAGCCCAGGAATTCAACACCAGCCTAGGCAACATGGCAAGATCCATTTCGACAAAAAATTTAAAAATTAGCCAGGTACTGTGGCTCATGCCTGTAGTCCCGGCTACTCAGGAAGCTGAGATGGGAGGATCACTGGAACCCAGGAGTTCAAGGTTACAGTGAGCCATGATCATGCCACTGCACTCCAGCCAGGGTGACAAAGAGAGACCCTTTCTGAAAAACATAAATAAATAAAATTTTAAAATAAAATAAAAATCACCCCAATCCACCCTTTTCCCCCATTTCTCCCCTGCCTACTACAGAGTTAGCTCCACTTCTGGCCGCAGAGTTCTGACCCCATGTGGCTCCCAGGACTATGAGCTTGCCCGTCCCCTCCAGCAGGAGAGAGAAGCTCTCACCTTAGCATCCCCAGCCCGAGTCCCGAGACTCACTCTGATGGGGGCTGGCTTTATTCACAAGTCCACCCCTGTGGCCAGAGGCATGGCATACACTGGCTGGCTGTTTGGATCCCGTGCTGTGCCTGCTCCCCACTGCCTTCTTGGGAAGGGGAGAAGGGAAAGGGCAGATCGGGGCTCTGGGCAGGCAGTGAGCGGATGTCTGCCCATCGGCCTCTGGTTCCACGTCTGCCTAACTATGACCTGGGCGGTCTCCTCTCTAGCCTCAAGAAACATTTACTGGAGCAAATGTTTCTGACCTTTATTTTAGGTAAGGAACCTTGATGATAAAACTCCAACGTAGAAATCAGATCCAAGTGGAGACGCCGTGGTTGACGTGGGGGTGAGGGTCCTGATCCCTGTTCCCTGCAGGGGACCCCAAGGGCCTCTGCTTCTCCCTCTGTCCCCAAAAGACATGGGTCACCGGAGTCAACACGGAGCCCAGCACAGCTGCCAGCACCCGATCTCAGCTGGTTACACCAACCAGGCAACATCTAAGGAAACACGACATCAAGGTGGCAGCCCAATGGGCTTGTCATCAAGGAGAGAAGGGGATCCATAAACTCCACTCACACCATCACCGCCACCCCTCAGCACCCTCAGCCTCCTCAGAAATCCCCTGCCCCCGACCACAACCTCACACCTGAAGTGGTGTGGATGAGGGTGGTGAGGAAGTGGTGCCAGTCGGGGTGGCACGGTCAGAGCTGTCATCACTGTGGTTGACTGGGCCAGAAAGCAGGCTGGGGGAGACAGGGTGATTGATAGCCATGAACAGAGCTGCCTTTGACTCCAGAGGACAATGCCCCTGCAGTGTCCCCTGAGGCTAGTCCTTCTGTTGAGTCACTGTCTGCTCCCCCAGAGCAGTTTGGGCCAATGCTGAGTTATTTCAAAATAATAATAGACTAACGATGCAGTCATAGAATAGAGAATAGAGAGGCGTGCAGGGTTGCAGCTCTGTTATATGAACTGACACTTACTGAGCCCCTGCTCTGTGTACATGTACTGACTCACGTCACCCTCACGACAGTAACGTGAGGTGGGCACCACTGTTATCCCTGACCTGCGTGAGAACGCTGAGGCTCAGAGAGGCAACAGCACCTGCCCAAGCCACTTAGCTAGAAGTGGTATGTGAACCCGGGTCTGTGCAACTCAAAGCCTGTAGTTGACACACTGGAGCCATTAATTTTGCAGAAGAGCACACTATTTATTTGGTCACCATCATCAAATCTTCCAAGGGTGGAATGGAAGAGAATTCCACGGGAATTCAGAGGACAGAACAATGTCTAACACGGGGTTGTGTCTGGGAAGCAGATTTCAACGGAACCCAGGAAAGAACTTCGTGGGACTCCGAGGGCCAGGGCAGCCTGGTGGTGTGGAATGAGCCATCTGTTACTGGAAGCGCCCAGGCAGGGGCTGAAGGTCATTTGGAACAACGTGGCGGGAATTCCCACACTGCTGAGGGTTGGACAAACAGCCTAAGAGCTTCTGTTTGGCGCTGAGGTGCTTGGATTTCAAGTTGATTTATGTAACGGGTCCCCTGCCTGCAATCTCAGCCCCTCCAGTCTACTCTCCACGCTGCAGACTCTATGCTTTTCCAAAACACCCTCCAGCGTGCTGTCCCTGCAGAAGTCCCCAGGCGGCTCACCACCTGTTCCAGTTACGACTGCGGGCTAACAACTCCTTCTGAAACTTAGTGACTTAAAACAACCACCTGGCAGGGCGCGGTGGCTCAAGCCTGTAATCCCAGCACTTTGGGAGGCCGAGGCGGGTGGATCACGAGGTCAGGAGATCGAGACCATCCTGGCTAACACGGTGAAACCCCGTCTCTACTAAAAATACAAAAAACTAGCCGGGCGTGGTGACAGGCACCTGTAGTCCCAGCTACTCGGAGGCTGAGGCAGGAGAATGGCGTGAACCCGGGAGGCAGAGCTTGCAGTGAGCTGAGATCCAGCCACTGCACTCCAGCCTGGGCGACAGAGCGAGACTCCATCTCAAAAACAAAACAAAACAAAACAAAACAAATACAACCACCTGATGCTCAGTCTGTGGGTCGGGAATTCAGACAGGCACTTCAGCATGGCTGGACTCCACTCCATGATGTCCTGGAAAGACTAGATGGGTAGGAGCTGGGGTCAATTGGAAGAGTCCTCTTCCCATCTGGCTGTTGATAATGGCATAGTCGGGACCATAGCAGGGCTGTTGGCTGGACACCTAGATGTGGTCTCACCTGTGGCCTCTCTGCATGGATGGATTAGTATGGGATTCCTCACTGCATGGTGGCCGGGTCCAAAGAGTGACTATCCCAAGACAGCAAGACAGAAAGGTATTTGTGTGACCTAAGCTTGGAGGTCACAGAGCATCACACACAAAGCTCCACCGTACACACAAAGTATCCATTATACACAAAGCTCCACCCAGGTTCAAGGGAAGGGGACACAGACCCCAGTGCCGGATGGGCGGAGTTCAAGGCCATGTTGCAAGAAGAGCAAGTGGGACAGCAGCCAGGGTGACAGCAGCCAGGGTTGCAGCCACGTTTGGAAAACATAATCAGCCACACATCACTCTTCAAATGGGGTCCAAGCCATCGCTCGACACAGCTGATGAGGCCCTGTTCACATCTCCAGCCTCCCTGGGTTTTGCACATACTGTTCCTTCTGACCAGAAAACATGTGCACACATCCCACCTCCACCTGCTTCACCTGGCTCACCTCTACTCACCCTTCAGGGCTCAACGGAGATATCGCCTCCTCGCCCAGGAAGCCTGCCCTGACCCTGCCCACATCCAGATGAGTGGGAGTCTCTCTGATCCATGACCACATTTGTCTCTCAGGATGCGGTGACTTCTCTACTCATTGGTCTCCAACAGACTGCAAGTCCCAAGGACATGGACAGTGTCTACCCCATCTACTGTGATATGCCTGGCATCTGGCCAAATGCCAGTCCCTTTCTGGGTCCTGCTGGTAGCCTCCTCCCACAAGAAGTCTTCCTGGATTGCACCTAAAAGCATTGCACCTGTGCTCCCACGGTGCCCCCCACTCTACCCTGAGCAGGTGTCTGGGAATGCCTGGGGAAAGGGAAAAGCTCTTCTTCTCATTCCCAAGCCAGAGCTTGTTACTGCAATGAAAGAAGCAACAAATTACCAGTCAGGCTTGGAGGCTAATGATGGAAACCAAGGCATTGTTCTCGGGCTGCTAATTGCATGCCTCCGCAGTGAGGCCCGCTCAGCCTGCAGCATGTCACCACTAACTTCTGCCCACAGCGCCAGGCCCAGCCTGGAAGTGGGCCAGACACAGAGTTTACTGGGGCAGGAGGGGTGTCCCTGGAGCAGTGGGTCCCAAAAGGGTGACTGCAGCTGCCTCTCCTGGAGACCTATTACAAATACAGATTCCCAGGCCCTGCCCCAAAACCATTAAATCTATATCTGAGGGGCTGAGTGCCCAGGGATAGGCATTCTTGACAAGCCCCCAAGGGGATTGTGAAGCCCAGCCTAGGCCTAGGGTTTCTAATCCCATCCCCACCCCAAAGCCAGACAGACCCTTCACACGTAGCCCAGCTCACCCTGACAACGTGGCAAGATTCAGAAAGTGAACCTGATTTAGAGGAGACGGGTGGAGATGACAGAAGCCCCACCCAGGAACAGAGTCAGGTCTCCTCGTGAGCTGAGAGACCCAGGTCAAGTTAGTGCACCTTTCGGAACATGGGTGGATTTCCAAGGAAGCTGAGAGGCCGTGAACTTCTCAGTCTCTGCAAAGGCCTGAGAGTGGCCCTAGCATTGGGCTCACTGGCTTGGGGATTTGTGTACAATTT
The DNA here is from genome assembly GCF_047675955.1 of Chlorocebus sabaeus. NCBI lineage: Eukaryota > Metazoa > Chordata > Mammalia > Primates > Cercopithecidae > Chlorocebus > Chlorocebus sabaeus. Next base: position 117,991,098 of record NC_132923.1, on the reverse strand, counting down.
GTGAAAGTAAGATATCTTAGGCCAGGCGCATGGCAGCTCACGCCTGTAGTCCCAGCACTTTGGGAGGCTGAGGCAGGGAATTTGAGACCAACATGGCGAAATCCCACCTCTACTAAAAATGCAAAAATCAGCTGAGTGTGGTGGCGCATGCCTGTAATCCCAGCTACTCAGGAGGCTGAAGCAGGAGGATTGCTTGAGGCCAGAAGGCAGAGGTTGCAGTAAGCCGAGATTGTGCCACTGCACTGCAGCCTGTGTGACAGAACAAGACCTTGTCTCAAAAACAAAAAAGAAAGGAAAAGAAGAAAGAAAAGAAAAGAAAGAAAGGAAGAAAAGAAAGAAAGAAAGGAAGAAAAGAAAGAAAGGAAGAAAAGAAAGAAAGAAAGAAAGAAAGAAAGAAAGAAAGAAAGAAAGAAAGAAAGAAAGAAAGAAAGAAAGAAAGAAAGAAAGAAAAAGATAGAAAAGGAAAGAAGGAAGGAAGAAAGAAAAGAGAGAGAGAGGGAGGAAAGGAAAGAAGGAAGGAAGGGAGGAAGGAAGGAGAAAAGAAAGAAAATGAAAGTAAGATTATCTTTTTATTCTTTTTCTTAAAGGGCACCCATCACCACCAAATTGTATAAGCCTCAAACCCCCTTAAAAAATGAGGAGAGGACGGGCACAGTGGCTCACACCTATAATTCCGGCACTTTGAGCGGCTGAGGTGGGAGGATCACGAGGTCAGGAGTTTAAGAACAGCCTGGTCAACATGGTGAAACCCCATCTCTACTAAAAATACAAAAAGTAGCTGGGCTTGGTGGCACCTGCCTGTAAACCCAGCTACTTGGGAGGCTGAGACAGGAGAATCATTTGAACCTGGGAGGCAGAGGTTGCAGTGAGCTGAGATTGTGCCACTGCACTCCAGCCTGGGCAACTAGAGCAAAACTCTTTCTCAAAAAAAAAAAAAAAAAAAAAGAGGAGAACAGGCCAGGTGCAGTAGCTCACATTTGTAATCCCAGTGCTTCGGGAGACCGAGACGGGAGGATCGCTTGAAGCCGGAAGACAGAGGTTGCAGTGAATCATGATTGTACCACTCTACTCCAGCCTGGACAACAGAGCGAGATCCTGTCTCTAAAAAAATATTTTTTTAAGAAGAATTTTAAGTACCTTGCGTGGTTATTGTGAGAATAACCAAGCGAAATGTAAACAAAGCTGGCAGCACAGTGCCTAAAACCCCACCACGGAGAAAGCGCCCTGAGCAAGGGACTTGATCTCCCTGCACCGCTGTTTTCTCATCCATAAAATGCAGGTGCAGCCATAGCTACCTCCTCACATGGTGTGAACATGAAATGAGCTAATTCAGGTGAAGCACCCAGCTCAGGGCCTGGCACAGGGCAAATGCCCTCCAAGTGCTGACCACTGCAACTGTCACTGTCAGGGGGACATGGCTCCCATCAATGAATAATTGTGGACAAGTGCAGGAGCCAGCGCATGCGTGACAGAACGCACAGCTTCTTCTGAGGCAGCCCAGCCTTCGAAGATTGCGCGGCGATAGGACACATGCTTTTGAAACTGTGTTTCCTGGAAATACTGGAAGGAGATAAGACCCTCTTTCGCCAAACCAATTTAAGAACAGCCCTGCTAAGCAGCAGGGGAATGGATCCAGTGAACCAGATTTGTTGCAAATCTGAGACAGGACTAACAGGAATGGACTTGACCTTGGGCAGTGATTTCTGAGAAGGAACCTGTTCTGAGGAAGAGGGTGGACGCCCAGATTAGAAGATGCTGGAAAGCGAGAACAGGAGGAGAGCTGGGATGGAAACGGCGCGACATCCAGTCCAATCTTCACTTCCTGTGCTACAAGCAATTGTGAATTAAAACAAAGCTGGAGGTGAGACGCTGGAAGGTGATGGGTGACCAGAGTCACCAATGCACATGACACTTCTATGGAGGACTTCCTGGAGGAGGTTACTTTAGAGCACGGATTAAAGTTACAGATCAGCAGAAAGAGACAGCAAGTCCAGCAGACGCGGGAAGCTCTGCAATCATGCACTTAATTATGGACATTAGATGAGCACATACTACGTCAGAACTTGCCTAAGTGCTGACCTCAGACACACTCATTTTTGGAATTATTTGGTTGTTACTTGTTTTGTGCTAATATTTTCTCTTTATTTTGAGGCAATATCTCACTCTGTTGCCCAGGCTAGAGTGCAGTGGTGTGATCTTGGCTCACTGCAGTCTCCACCTCCCGAGTTCAAACAATCCTCCCACCTCAGCCTCCCAAGTAGCTAGGACTACAGGCACACATAACCACGCCCCGCTAGTTTTGGGGTTTTTTTTTTTATTTTTTATAGAGACAAGCCTTTGAATTCCTGGACTCAGGTGATCCTCCCACCTCGGCCTCCCAAAATGCTGGGATTACAGGTGTGTGCCACTGTGCCCAGGGCCTATACTAATAATTTTTAAAGCTTAGAAACAGTGGCAAACTTACAGAAAATTTGCATGTATAATACTAAGAATTGTTTTTGGTTTGTTTGTTTGTTTTTGAGGCAGAGTCTCACACTGTTGCCCAGGCCAGAGTGCAATGGTGTAATCTCGGCTCACTGTGACCTCCACCTCCCGGGTTCAAGTGATTCTCCTGCCTCAGCCTCCTGAGTAGCTGGGATTATAGGCACCTGCCATCACGCCCAGTTAATTTTTTGTATTTTTGGTAGAGACAGGGTTTCATTACGTTGGCCAGGCTGGTCTCGAACTCCTGACCTCGTGATCTGCCCGCCTCGGCCTCCCAAAGTGCTGGGATCACAGGCCTGAGCCACGGCGACCGGCCAGAATTGTTTTTCTGCAACCATTGAACTGTAAACTGCTGACCTATTTTCATCAACAAAAGCCTTTCCCTACACAACCGCAGTAAAACCATCAAATCAGGGAGCTAGCACTGATCCATTCCTACCTTCCACTCCACAGACCTGGCACCGGTTTTGCCAACTGTCTCAACAATGCCTTGGTAGCAAAAGACCCAGTTCAGTCCCCTGAGTTGCATGAAATTGTCAGATCTCCTTAGGTCTGGAACAGTTACTCAGTACTTCCTTCATGACCTTGACATTTTGAAGATCACAGATCACTTATTTCATCAAATTGGGGTTTGGCGGGTGTTTCTTCGTGGTTAGATTCAGGTCATGCGTTTGTGACAGGACTATCCTAGATAGCAGTTACGGGGTGCTTTGGATTAGTTTCAATAAAGGAGATGTTAAATTCGATCACTTAAGGTGGTGTCTGCCACGTTTCTCCACTGCAAAGTTATTCCTTCTCTCTCTGTAATTAAGAAGTATTTTGTGAGAAGATACTTCGAGACTATGTCAGTATCCCATTTCTCATCAACTTTCAATTTATTCACTTATTTATTTGTTGCAATACAGACTCGCGTTTTCTTAGGGAATTCAACAGGTTAATATCCATAACTATCACTGGTCTTTTTGTTTTATTTTTTTGTTTTTTTGAGACGGAGTCTCGTTCTGTTGCCAGGCTGGAGTGCAGTGACGCGATCTTGGCTCGCTGCAACCTCCACTTCCTGGGTTCAAGTGATTCTCCTGCCTCAACCTCCCAAGTAGCTAGGACCACAGGCACATGCCACCACACCCAGTTATTTTATTTTATTTTATTTTTTGCATTTTTAGTAGAGATGGGGTTTCACCATGTTGGCCAGCGTGGTCTCGATCTCTTGACCTCATGATCTGCCCACCTTGGCCTCCCAAAGTGTTGGTATTACAGGGGTGAGCCACTGTATCCAGCCCATTGTTTATTTTAATGCTTAGATCGTCCCAGATTTGGCCAGTGGTTGCCCTTTCAAGTAGCTCCAGGGGCATTCTGACTCATCTCCATCATTCTTTGACCATGTCCTGACTTTCTGGCACAAAAAGGTATCCCAGGCTCATTCTGCCCCTTCCCTGCCCCAGCCCTAGAATCAGCCATGGCTCCAAGGAAGCCTGATTCTTTAGTGGGGAATGCTATACAGAGGCCAATATCTGGGTGCCCGGTGTGCTCCCTGCTACTGGGGAGTTGCTGCTCCCAGTCCCTCTCAGTAGACAAGGCCATGGGGGCCCCTGACCCCCACATCACTCAAGGGTCAACTGTACATATATACTATACATGTGTCTGCACACACTCACATATGTGTATATGTATAGTAAATATCTAATAGATACATTTGCATGTGTATATGTTTGTATTTATTGCTTTCTTATACTGAAAACCCTGGCTGGGTGCAGCAGCTCACGCCTGTAATCCCAGGGAGGCCAAGGTGAGCGGATCATGAGGTCAGGAGTTTGAGACCAGCCTGGCCAACATGGTGAAACCCCATCTCTACTAAAAACACAAAAATTAGCTGGATGTGGTGGTGTGTGCCTATATTCCCAGCTACTCAGGAGGCTGAGGCAGGAGAATCGCTTGAACCCAGGAGGTGGAGGTTGCAGTGAGCCGAGATTGCACCACTGCACTCCAGCCTGGGTGACAGAGCGAGACTCCTTCTCAAAAAAAAAAAAAAAAAAAGAAAAAGAAAATCCTGAGTTCACACTGATATCTCAAATTCCAGTCCAACAGCACGGGGCTCCTTTGCATTTTCTCCCTCTCCATGTGTATAACTCCGGCTCTGATGTGACATTCCAGCTTCCTTTATGCTTCACATATTTACCAATTCCCTCAATAGCCCCCTCTCCATACACACACACACACGTGCAGGGACACCCTCAACTCAGGCTTGGCCCTCCGTGCCAGACCTCCTCCCCACCGGGTCACCCTCCATTCGTTGCCAGAGCTCAGGCACCCTCTGTGGGCCACTCCCCCACCTATGTGGACACCTGTATCACCCCTCCATGGGTGACCTTCTCCCCAGCTCAGGCCCTGACTCCCCCACCAGCCACTGTCCCCGCTCAGATATGCTCCTCGCCAGAGCTAGCAAATGGCAAGGCCAAGATGCAAACCCAGGTGTGTCTGCTCCACACCCTAAGCTTTTTTTTTTTTTTTTAAATGGAGTCTTGCTCTGTTGCCCATACTGGAGTGCAATGGTGTAATCTCAGCTCACTGCAACCTCTGCAGTTTAAGCGAGTCTCCTGCCTCAGCCTCCTGAGTAGCTGGGATTACGGGCACACACCATCATGCCCAGCTAATTTTTTGTATTTTTAGCAGAGATGGGTTTCACTATGTTGGCCAGGCTGGTCTCAAACTCCTGATCTCAAATGATCTGCGCACCTCAGCCTCCCAAAGTGCTGGGATTATGGGTACGAGCCACTGAACCCGGATGCCCTAAGCTCTTGATCGCCGTGTTATCTAAAACTGAGAATGAGCCCATTTTGTCTGCCAAGTGATTTAGTCCCATCAGGAGCACCAAGGGAATCAAGGGAGTTCTCAGCCTCAGCCTGAACTGGTTCCCCTTGGGGGTGAAGGCAGGCACCCTCTCCTCTAGCCCTTCTGTAGGGCTGCAGACCAGCCCCTGCTCCTGCCGGCTCCTGGCCTCAGCAGGGCCCTCTTGCCTCCCCGGCATGGAATTCGGGAATTGGGAGGGAGCCACCCACCTATGGCAGGTGATAAAAACAGCTTGCCATGATCACAGCGCTCTACAGTTTGCAAAGCCCTTGGTTAGAAGTGCTGTGTCCTCACAACAGCCCTCCCAGGGCCAGATGAGTAAACACACTTTACAGTCAGTAAAACAGAGGCTCAGAGTGGGGAAGAGACTTTATCCAAGCCCACATCATACAGCCCCTGGGTGTCAGAGCTGAAAGCTCATCCAAGACAGACCGACCCAGGCTCCATCCTTCGCACACCCCATCTACCACCCCGCGCCCTCTGCTTCCCACTTTGGGGGATGGCTTAGCTCATAACGGCTCCTATCTCCCCTGAACCTCTTCTAAGGACACCCAGGTGTGTGGCTCTGGACCACGTGGGACCAGGTGGTTCCTTCCCCGCCCTTCAGTGCTCACAGTCTGAAGCAGACATCCTGGGGGGCAGTTTGGTGCCCACACCCTCTCCTCCTAGAAACCTGGCCACCCTCCCCTTTAACTGGGATGAGCAAACTAGGGGGTGAGTCTGTGGTGTGAGGGGTTCACTCATTTACTTCACTGTCCCTCAGTGTCCCATTAGCACCCAGGTCAGACATCCCCTCTCAAACAGGTGGGCTCAGCCCATCCGAGTCTCACCAGAGACACCCAACCCCAGCGCAGGACAAGACCCCGAAGGTCAGCAGGAGCTGGTGCCAGGGCCTGCCTGAGGGTAAGGGCGGCTCCCCAAGCCCAGTATTTGTGGCTCTGCTCAGGCCTCATGGCAGGTGGGGCTGGCCAGGAAGGAAGGCAGGCACCCTCATTAGCCTCACACGTGTACCACGTGGACCGGGCCCCTGAGCCACACAGCACTGCCTCGTGGGAGCCCCAGGGAAGCTGGGTTCCGCAGCTGGAGCAACTCCACTGGTCCAGGGGAGAGGCACCTTCAGTGAGTCAGCCGAGCTGAGCTCAGCACAGAACTCCTTACCCAGCCCCGCCAGGGATGCCACTCCCTGAAGTGGGAACAGCCTTTGTGCCCCCCAGATTCCACAGAAGGGGAACTGAGTCTTGGCTCTGCCGGGTATGTGGTGCCTCCCAAGGCAGCAGACCAGTGCCCATGAGGAGGGACTGCTGGGTGCTTCCGAAGCCTGTGCCCGCCCCAGAAACATATAGGGTCCCCTACTCTCCCCAGTGCATTCTTGAGATTCACAGCCCCTCTCCCCTGGGTCAGAGGACAAGTCATGGGGAGCTGAGGGGCGACTAGGGACAGGACCTTGGCTTTGAGAGCCCTCTGTGGCCGTGGTAAAGGAGGGACAATGCACAAAGCGCCTTCCGCTGGAGGGTGGGGCACACGTGAGCCAAGGGGCAGGGAACCACCCAGAAGTGTGAGGGGCTTATGGAGAGCTCCCTGGGGGCACTGGCCAGCTCGACCCTGGCTCACCATGCTGCCCTCATCACTCCCCATGTTGGGGCCTCAGCTTCGCCACCTGCAAAAGGAGTCTGTTGTTTCCGGTCAGTGGTTTCTACGCTGTTCTCCAGGGAGCCTGGGAATTCTGCAAAGGCGTCTCTACCCTCTTCGGGAGCGAGTGAGACAATGTCCCCAGGGCTGGACCCAGAGCAGCTCTTCATATCTCGGGGGTGAGATTTGGGAGGGGCTTCCGTTTAAGGAAATAACAGGATATGGAAATTCAGAGGAGCCCAGGAGCCCCTCAGCGCTGCCGTTCCCTCCTCCCTTCCACTAACCTCTTTCAACACCCAGACAGCACAGATCTGCTGTCCACAGGGTACTAGTCGGGCACTGGGGCATCTTCAGACATGACAGTCATGTGGTCCCCGCCCCAGGATCATTGGGAAGGTGCCATGAACAGGTAGGGATAAGCCCAGGAGATGGGGCTGGGGACAGAAATGAGTTGATAGTTGCCTCAGTTTCCCTAAAGTGCATGTCCTCGAAAGGCCAAAGATAAAACAAACTATGAGGCTGCCGATAGAAAAACCCTCCAGGTTATCTACTTCAAAACCAGGGGTACAAGGAGAACAGTTTTTTGTTCCTATCCTCGGGGATCTCAGGTCACCAGGATCTGATACTTAAAGGATAGTTACTGCTCCAAAAGCTAAAATTAGAACTACCATAAGATCCAGCAATCCCACTGCTGGGTATGTATCCAAAGGATATGAAATCGATGCAACAAAGAGACAGCTGCGCCCCATGTTCATGCGCGCTGTTCACAACAGCCGAGAGACGGCATCGGTCCGTGTCTGCAGATGAAAGAATGGATAAAGAAAATGTGGGCCACGTTCACAATAGGAGGCTATTCAGCCTCAAAAAAAGAAGGAAATCCTGCCATTAGCCACAGCGTGGCTGAACCTGAAGGACATTATGTTAAGCAAAATAAGCCAGACACAGAGAGACAAATACCACACAATCTCACTTAGATGTAGAATCTACACACGTCGCACTCACAGAAGCAGTGAGCGGAATTGTAGTTGTCATGGGCTGGGGGTGGAGGGCTGGGGAGATGTTGGTCAAAGGACACAAAATTTCAGTTAGACAGGAGGAACTGGGTCAAAAGATCTCTCGTATCACATGGCGACTATGGTGAATAGCAATGTACTGTATTCTTGAAAATTACTAAAAGACACTAGGGAGGCTGACACAGGAGGATTGCTTGCACCCAGGAGTTTGAGACCAGCCTGGGCAACACAGTGAGACCTCATCTCTACAAAAAAAAAAAAAATCAAAAAAGTTAGCCGTGTATGGTGGCATGTGCCTGTGGTCCCAGCTACTTGGGAGGCTGGGGCTGGAGGATCACTTGAGCCCAGGAGGTTGAGGCTGCAGTGAACCCTGATCATGCCACTGCACTCCAGCCTGCAGGCAACAGAGCAAGACCCTGTCTCAAAAAGAGAGAGAGAGAGAAAGACCGGGCACGGTGGCTCATGCCTGTAATCCCAGCACTTTGGGAGGCCAAGGCAGATGGATTACCTGAGGTCAGGAGTTTGAGACCAGCCTGGCCAACATGGTGAAACCCCGTCTCTACTAAAAATACAAAAATTAGTTGGGCATGGTAGTCTGTGCCTGTAATCCCAGCTACTTGAGAGGCTGAGGCAGGAGAATTGCTTGAACCTGGGAGGCAGAGGTTGCAGTGAGCCAAAATTGTGCCACTGCACTCCAGCCTGGGTGACAGAGCAAGACTCTGCCTCAAAAAAAAAAAAAAAAAAAAGAGAGAGAGAGAGAAAGAGAGAGAGAGATCATTCTACCCAAGCTGGAGAGGGTGGTGACCAAGCGATGGCCACAGGGAACCCAGCTGTCAAGCTGTCAACTTGTGAGCAAGCAGGTAAGCACGGTCATTTCAGAGAGAGATGAGTGCTACAAAGACAATGAAACAAGGCCGTAGGATAGAGAGGGAAGGGGCGATATTGCACAACGCCTGGGAAAGGTCCCTTGGGTGACATGTCACCTTGCCAGCAGACATGAACAGAGACCTGGGTGACCTGAAGGAGTCTATGACAATATGAGGCAGAGGACAGCCTGAGCAGTGGCCCTTTGGTGGTGCAGGCTTGGCTGCTGGAGGAACAAAAAGACCAGGGTGGGTGGCGCTGCTTCCTCACAGGCCCGTGGTCTCATTGCCTTTTGGGGGCACCAGCCCAGCCCTCTGACCCCACCCTGCCACTTAAGAACACGAACACAGTGAGTTCTCTGCTTCCCCTGGCTCCTGAAACTCAGGCGTCTTTGACTCCAAACTTCAGATCCAGGGTCACAAAGTGAGAAGAATTCCTGCCTCATGGAGACCAGGCCATGGGAAGGACCATGGCCCACCCCAGGGCCGGCTGGGAAAATCCCCAAGAGACAGGGACCTCAGGCTGTGGGGCTGCCTCCCTGTGCCCCCACCCCCGCCTGCCTGGGCTCAGGTGTGGCAGTCTCTACCTGGGGCGCGGTGCCCTGGCAAACAGAGCTTACCCAAGAGGAGATGATGCCATGGCCTCCTGGCCCAGGGACCAGCTCTGCCGAAGTGAGGGGGCAGCGGGTCACAGCAGCAGGCCGGGGGGCCAGGCCGCCCCCGCTCAGAGAAAGGCAGGGGCTTCGTCAGAGGCTCACAGCACGGACCTTAGCTGTCCCACCCTCCCCAGGCCTGTCTGGAGACCTGAGGGAAGGGGGAGGGGGAAGAGAAAGAGGCCAGAAAGGGGGAGGGGAGGGGCAGGAGCACCTCTTTAAGCAGGTTTTATGACGGTTGGCAGCTCCACCCGGTTGGCAGGGGTTTTGGATTGAGATGTCTTGGTGGAGACAGTTGGGCGGGTGGAGGGTACCACCCTGGAGGTGGCACAGCAGGCGGTTCAGCCCAGCAGGCTTCACACCTGCCCACTGCCTTGGGAAGGGGTGGCTGGGTGTGTCTGGCAGCCCCTTGATGAACACCAAGGTGTCAGGTACCTGCCCCTGCCTTTGGGCCACACTTCCCTCTACAGGGGCAAATCCAACAGCCCCTCTCACGCTTGTGACACCCCAGTGACTCCATGCTGCTCGGCTTCACGCATTTCCTGGCCGTCCTGCCTGGAACGTCCTTCCCGAGCTGACCCTAACACCCACCTCTGTCCGTCTAAGCCCTGTCCACCTCCTGCTAGGTGTTTGGGACTCAGGCCTGGAAGCCTCCCAGGTCCCTCCCTCTCTCCTGCGTTGGTTCCGTCCTGTCCCCTCCATCCTCCAGCACAGGCAACAGCTCCTGTCTGCTCCTCGCTGGGCTGACTGTGCTATGTCTTCCAGGGCAGACCCCACGGGGAACATGTCTAATTCATGTCTGCATCCCTGTGCCTGGCACAGAGAAGATGCTTGGGAGATATCAGATGAACGAAGAAATGAGGGATCCAAGAAGCCACCAGTCAATCTGATGCCCTCCCTCGACCAAGTGATCAAACTTGGCATCACCCAGCACGGGCAGCCTGGCGGGACATGTACCAAACAAACCACACAGCGTCGTCCAGGCTGGCCAACATTTTAACACGGCCCCAGCCAAGCAGCAGAACCTGACTTCCAGTTTACAGAAAACCCACAGGTAGAGGAACCAGCTCATTGCTATGGGGAAAAGCCGGGGGTGTGGGAGCGGGCAGATCTTTTTGAATAAAAGAGAATGAAAAGACAACTAAATGCTGTGTGTGAAGGAAAAAGGACATCAGTGTTTCTCTGGAAACCACTCACTGTGCCCTGCCCTGCAAGGTCCTTCTATGACACCAACCCTGTTTGCTCCTCTATAAAACGGGGAATGGGCTGCACCATGAAGCCAGAGCAAAGCAGGCAGAACAGGTGGGAAGCTAGAGGGCTCTGGAAGGAGGGAGCTGGAGCCCAGGGTTCAAGGCGAGGGTGGGAGGAGGAAGGGGGTGGGGCTTCATGGCGGGAGGCAGGAGCATGGAGCGGAGTGTGGTTGAGCCAGGCTGGAGGACAGGGACAGGGCTCCAGGATGAGTCTGAGCCAGGCCTTGAAGGAGAGGTGAGCGTAGGTGGCAGGTGCCATGCAGGGTTTCCACTTCCATCCCCGGGGGCTGACAAGGAGAGACTCTGACATTGACTGGAGTCACAGCAGCAGCTCCCAAATCCGCTCCGAAGCTGGGTAGTGGGGGGTCATGGCGGGACACCCAGGAGAACCATGGGAGCCAGGGCTGCACCCCAAAGCAGCACCCCTGCACCTCCCAGCTCACAGCAGCTTGCAACTCCCAAGGAAGAGCTTTGCTGGGCTGCGGGGCACTCGCCTCACCTGTCACAGCGCACCTCAGTGACCTGTGTGCATATATTGAGCAGATCACTATGGTTTGGGGTTTGGGAAAGTTTTAACATCAGAGCCGCGTCTCCTCCATCACACTGGGGGCTCCTCTATCAGGCTGGGGGCACTGAGGACAGGCTCCTGCTTTCTCATTCCTCACAAGATCCAGGCGAACTCATTCAGGGGACTGTGACATTTGACTAATGTGGTCACGTTTCTGTGTCAATGACATTTGTCAAAGCCTTTGGCTCCATGGGTGGCCTTCAACACTAAGCCCAGAACGGACCCAGGCTCCAGACAAACTCAGCTGACCCAGGACTGGAACCACCATGCCCCCCTACTCCACTCGACCAGAGATCCCAGGACCACCAGCCCCCCACCACCCCCACTCCACCACAGATCTCAGGACCACCAGCCCCCCACCACCCCCACTCCACCACAGATCTCAGGACCACCAGCCCCCCACCACCCCCACTCCACCACAGATCTCAGGACCACCAGCCCCCCACCACCCCCACTCCACCACAGATCTCAGGACCACCATCCCCCCACCACCCCCACTCCACCACAGATCTCAGGACCACCATCCCCCCACCACCCCCACTCCACCACAGATCTCAGGACCACCAGCCCCCCACCACCCCCACTCCACCACAGATCTCAGGACCACCAGCCCCCCACCACCCCCACTCCACCACAGATCTCAGGACCACCATCCCCCCACCACCCCCACTCCACCACAGATCCCAGGACCACCATCCCCCCTACTCCACTCGACCAGAGATCCCAGGACCACCATCCCCCCACCACCCCCACTCCACCACAGATCCCAGGACCACAATATCCCCCACCCCCACTCCACCACAGATCCCAGGACCACAATATCCCCCCACCACCCCCACTCCACCACAGATCCCAGGACCACAATATCCCCCACCCCCACTCCACCACAGATCCCAGGACCACAATATCCCCCCACCACCCCCACTCCACCACAGATCCCAGGACCACAATATCCCCCACCCCCCACTCCACCACAGATCCCAGGACCACAATATCCCCCCACCACCCCCACTCCACCACAGATCCCAGGACCACAATATCCCCCACCCCCACTCCACCACAGATCCCAGGACCACCATCCCCCCACCCCCCACTCCACCACAGATCCCAGGACACCATCACCCCACCCCCCACTCCACCACAGATCCCAGGACACCATCACCCCACCCCCCACTCCACCACAGATCCCAGGACCACAATATCCCCCCACCCCCCACTCCACCACAGATCCCAGGACCACAATATCCCCCACCCCCAACTCCACTAGATCCCTGAACCACCACATCCCTCACCCCCCACTCCACTACAGATCCCAGGACCACCACATCCCTCACCCCACACTCCACCACAGATCCCAGGACCACCATATCCCCCACCCCCACTCCACCACAGATCCCAGGACCACCATATCCCCCACCCCCCACTCCACCACAGATCCTAGGACCACCATATCCCCCACCCCCACTCCACCACAGATCCCAGGACCACCATATCCCCCACCCCCACTCCACCACAGATCCCAGGACCACAATATCCCCCACCCCCCACTCCACTAGATCCCTGAACCACCATATCCCTCACCCCCCACTCCACTACAGATCCCAGGACCACCATATCCCTCATCCCCCACTCCACCACAGATCCCAGGACCACCATATCCCTCACCCCCCACTCCACTACAGTTCCTGGACCACCATCCCCTTCAACCCCACTCCACCACAGATCCCAGGACCACCATATCCCCCACCCCCGACTCCACCACAGATCCCAGGACCACCATCTCCCCACCCCCCACTCCACCACAGATCCCAGGACACCATCACCCCACCCCTCACTCCACCACAGATCCCAGGACCACCATCTCCCACCCCCCACTCCACCACAGATCCCAGGACCACCATCCCCCCACCCTCCACTCCACCACAGATCCCAGGACCACCATCCCCCCACCCCTCACTCCACCACAGATCTCAGGACCACCATCTCCCCACCCCTCACTCCACCACAGATCCCAGGACCACCATCTCCCACCCCCCACTCCACCACAGATCCTCAGACCCCCATGCCCCCGATTCCCCACTCTACCACAGATCCCTGGACCACCAAATCCATCATCCCCCACTACACCACAGATCTCAGGACCACCATATCCCTCACCCCCCCACCCCACTACAGATCCCTGGACCACCATATTCCACACCCCCTACTATACCACAGATCTCAGAACCACCATATCCCCCACCCCCACTCCACCACAGATCCCAGGACCACCATCCCCCCACCCCCCACTCCACCACAGATCCCAGGACCACCATCTCCCCACCCCTCCACCGTGCCCCCTACCCCCCTCCACCACAGATCTCCAGACCCCCATGCCCCCACTCCCCACTACACCACAGATCCCTGGACCACCATATACCCCACCCCCGACTCCACCACAGATCCCAGGACCACCATATCCCCCACCCCCCACTCCACCACAGATCCCAGGACCACCATATCCCCCACCTCCACTCCATCACAGATCCCTGGACCACTATGCCCCCCACCCTCTACTCCACCACAGATCCCTGGGTAGCAGGCTCCATGCCCTAGCCTTTGGGTGGGTTGTTGGCTGAAGGAGAGCCATTTGCTCCTGTCTCCAGTAGCAGGGACTTGTCCATCCTGGGCAGCCCCCCTCCCAGACAAAGTCGTATCTGTACAGCCTCACTGCTGAGCTGGGCAGGACAGGTGGCTCAGCACCTTTGGGGGATGCTAGGGGCAGGAAAGAGGCTGGGGATCTCTGGGCCAGAACAGGGCAGTGGGTCAGACTCAGAGGCAGGGCTTCTGGGCTCTTTCCTTGTTGTGGAATGAACCATTCAAAAAAAGGGGCCCAAGACTTCAGGCTCTGAAATGAGATAAATTTCTGACATCAGATAAATATCTGAATTAGATTTATCTGATATTGCTGCTCTACTACTTCCCAGCTTGTGACCTCAGGGAAAATACTTACCGTCTCTGAGTCTCAGCTTCCTCATCTGTAAAGTGGGAATGACACATCTACTTTGAGGAGCTACTGTAAGAATAGAGGTGTCAGATAAGATGAAGCACGGAAAGTGAGCCTGGCAGAGTGAGTGCTTGAAATCCCTATCATCACCACCACCACCACCACTATCACCATCATCATCATCACCACCATCACTATCATCACCACCACCACTATCATCACTACCACCACCATCATCACCACCACCACTATCATCATCATCACCATCATCATCACTACCATCATCATCACCATCACCATCACCACCACCACCACCATCACACCATCACCACCACCACCATCACACCATCACCACCACCACCATCACACCATCACCACCACCACCATCATCATCACCATCACCACCACCACCATCATCACCACCACCACTATCATCATCATCACCATCATCATCACCACCACCACTATCATCACCATCACCACCATCATCATCATCACCACTATCACCACCACCACCATCATCACCACCACCACCATCACCATCACCACCATCATCATCATCACCACTATTACCACCACCATCATCATCACCACTATCATCACCACCACCACTATCATCATCATCACCATCATCACTACCATCATCATCACCATCACCATCACCACCACCACCACCATCACACCATCACCACCACCACCATCACACCATCACCACCACCACCATCATCATCACCATCACCACCACCACCATCATCACCACCATCATCACCACCACCATCATCACCATCACCACCACCATCACCACCACCATCATCACCACCATCACCATCATCATCATCACCACCACCATCACCACCCATCACCATCACCATCATCATAATCACCACCATCATCATCACATCACCATCATCATCACCACTACCACCACCATCACCACTGCCACAATCATCATCACCACCACCACTATCATCACCATCACCACCATCATCATCATCACCACTATTACCACCACCATCATCATCACCACTATCATCACCACCACCACCATCATCACCACCACCACCACCATCACCACTGCCACAATCATCATCACCACCACCACTATCATCACCATCACCACCACCATCATCATCACCACTATCATCACCACCACCACCACTATCATCACCACCACCACCATCATCACCACCACCATCATCACCACCACCATCATCACCATCACCACCACCACTATCACCACCACCACCATCACCACCACCACCACCACTATCATCACCACCACCACCACCATCATCACCACCACCACCATCACCACCACTATCATCACCACCACCACCATCACCACCACAATCATCACCACCATCCTCATCATCACCACCACCATCATCACTACCACCACCACTATCATCACCACCACTATCATCATCACCACCACTATCATCACCACCACCATCATTATCACCACCACCACCACCATCACCAACACTATCACATCACCACCACCATCACCACCACCATCACCACCACCATCATCTCCACCATCACCATCATCATCATCACCACCACCATCACCACCCATCACCATCACCATCATCATAATCACCACCATCATCATCACATCACCATCATCATCACCACTACCACCACCATCACCACTGCCACAATCATCATCACCACCACCACTATCATCACCATCACCACCATCATCATCATCACCACTATTACCACCACCATCATCATCACCACTATCATCACCACCACCACCACTATCATCACCACCACCACCATCATCACCACCACCATCATCACCATCACCACCATCATCATCATCACCACTATTACCACCACCACCATCATCACCACTATCATCACCACCACCACCACCACTATCATCACCACCACCACCATCATCACCACCACCATCATCACCATCACCACCACCACTATCACCACCACCACCATCACCACCACCACCACCACTATCATCACCACCACCACCACCATCATCACCACCACCACCATCACCACCACTATCATCACCACCACCACCATCACCACCACAATCATCACCACCATCCTCATCATCACCACCACCATCATCACTACCACCACCACTATCATCACCACCACTATCATCATCACCACCACTATCATCACCACCACCACCATCATCACCACCACCATCATCACCATCACCACCATCATCATCATCACCACTATTACCACCACCACCATCATCACCACTATCATCACCACCACCACCACCACTATCATCACCACCACCACCATCATCACCACCACCATCATCACCATCACCACCACCACTATCACCACCACCACCATCACCACCACCACCACCACTATCATCACCACCACCACCATCACCACCACCACCACCACCATCATCACCACCACCACCATCACCACCACTATCACCACCACCACCATCACCACCACAATCATCATCACCACCATCCTCATCATCACCACCACCATCATCACTACCACCACCACTATCATCACCACCACTATCATCATCACCACCACTATCATCACCACCACCATCATTATCACCACCACCACCACCATCACCAACACCATCACATCACCACCACCATCACCACCACCATCACCACCACCATCATCTCCACCACCATTACCACCACCACCATCATCATCTCCACCACCATCATCATTATCATCATCATCATCATCATCGTCATCCGAAAAGCAGGGAAGAGTCCCTGGGGAAAGAAACTGACACGCTGCCTGTGCTGGCTCCACTTAGAGCAGGGGTCAGGTGCTCTGGGACCCACTCACCCTGTCATGGGCAGGGGCAGTACCTTGTCCATCCCAGCCCTTGGCACCCAGTCAGTGCTCAGCAAGTGTGTGTTGAGTTGGTTTAATCCAAAATACGAACAGAAGGGGCTAATGATCACTAGTGCTGGGGGCAGTTCTCTCGGGGGGCAGGGCTGGGGAAGGCCAAGAATCTGCATCATTGTCCAGCCCCCCAGGTGGCTCTCTTGGAGAAGGAAGGGGAGGCCTCCAAGGGCTTCCAGGAGCACCAGGGGAAGGGCTGGTCTTTTCCAATCCCCTTGTGTTAGAGATAGGCAGGGCCTGGAGAGGGGCGGGGTCACACGGGGAGCCAGGGCAGCTGTCCACTGCAGCCAGGCCACCTCCTCAAGCCTTCCCTTGTTCTGCTGTCTCCCTCCTCCTGCCTCCCAGCCTCCCCCAGCCACACCCTGCACCTGCAACCCCTCCCAGTTCCCACCACCGGAACACCTGGCACCAGGCTTTTCCCAAGAAATTCCCCTGGTAGCATACGCTGGCTGCAAGACACACCTAGGCCCCCAGGGGCTGGCCTCCCTCCAGAACCCTCCACGACAGCCCTCCTCGACCCCTCTGAGATTCGGTTTTCTCCACCTAGGAACCCCTGTCTTGAACACCACCTCCTACAGGAAGTCCTTCCTGATGCCTGCACACCATCCTCCAACCAGATGTGATTTCTCCTTCCCTTAAAATCCCTTCATCCCAGCCTACTGGAACTCAGACCTACAGCCTCCCTCTGTAGGTTTTCCTCTGACCTCCTCTGGGACACCTGGCTTTGAGTCTCGTGCTGCAGGACTGGGAACAGGTTCAGTGGATGTCTGTTGGTCACGTCCTGTGCCAGGTGCTGTGGGTGGCTCACAGTAACGGTCGTGTGGTGGTTAATGATGGGTCCTGCTGGCTTGTCCAGGTATTGTGCTAAGTGCTTACCAGCCATAATCTCACTCAGTCCTCCTGTATTAGTACCCCCTCTGTAGGGATGAGGAAACTGAGGCCCACAGAGGCTAAGCAATTTGTCCAGGGTATGCAGCATGGCACATGGCAGAGCCGGTCTGACACCAAAGCTCCCCTGTAAGATCCCATCTCTGTTTTCCAAGCTCGTGCCTGGATAAGCCAGGTTTCTGCATGGTGGACGGCGGCAACCCAGCCTCTCAAACCACCTCCTGGTCTGGGACCCACCCACCTGCAACTTGCAGAAGTCCATGCCCACACGATCCTCTAGTACTTTCCCAGCCTCCCTTGCAGCTGCATGGTCATGGGACCTAGCTCAGCCAATCGGCTGCACTTGGGCAGATTTGACCCCAGAGCCAGTGATGCAAAGAGGTAGGACCTAGGTAGGGGCAGGTGGCGGTGGTGGCTGTGGGCACAGCCGTGTCCTGTGTTTAGAGTGTGGCAGCCTGTGTTGACCAGTTCTTTTAACAAGAAGGAAGGGAGGGAGGGACGCTGGGTGGCTGGGGTGGACAGTTGCTGGCATCACTGCCCAGCCACAGGCATTCCCAGGGGCTTCAGGGACCTGCCCTGCCCAACCCCAGGAGGTGAGGTGAGAGAAAGCTCACAGGGGTTTCCGGGAGAGCTGTCCTGAGAAGAGGACTCAGGGACCAGCAAGCCCTGTTTCCTCTGGACCTGCTAGGGACTCTGAAGGACACCGGCCTGGGCACAGAGCCCGCAGACTCCTCAAAGACTCATGCCCCTGCAGGCCTGAGCTGCCTCTAGACTTGCTGACACGTGCCCAGGGCAATAGTAAGTTCCCATCACCGTCCAGGCCGCTTTGCATTGGGTCTTCTGCCTCTCGCTGCCACACACCTCTCAGCTGCCCCACCCTCTGGCGGTGACACCAACATCCTCTTCTTCCCTGGGACAAAGCCTGGGCACTGTCTCAGCGAGGGTGCAGTGGGTAAGCTTGGCAGTCAGCCTGCCACCAGCCTGGTGACCTCGGACAAGTCCTTAGAGCTCTCCAAAGCTCAGTTTCCTCACCTGGAGAGTGGGCTCCTGAGGTGGCTGTGAAGCCCAGGAGGTCAAATGTGAAGCTCTCAGAGCAGCCCCACCAGCTTCCCGGCTGCTGCTGTTACCAGTAATCGTCTCTATTCTTACAACAACTCTTTTTTGTTTTGGTTTGGGTTTTATTTGTTTGTTTGTTTGTTTGTTTGTTTTGAGACGGAGTCTCGCTCTGTTGCCCAGGATGGAGGGCAGTGGTACCATCTTGGCTCACTGCAACCTCCGCCTCCTAGGTTTAAGCAATTCTCCTGCCTCAGCCTCCCAAGTAGCTGGGATTACAGGTGCACACCACCACACCTGGGTAATTTTTATATTTTTAGTAGAGACAGGGTTTTGCCATGTTGGCTAGGCTGGTCTTGAACTCCTGACCTCAAGTGATCTGCCCACTTTGACCTCTCAGAGTGCTGGGATTACAGGTGTTGAGCCAGCGCATCTAGCCAACTCTTCAAGGTAGGTATCATGATCTCCATTTTACAGATGAAGAAAGTGAGGTTCAGAGAGGTGAATTCACGTGCCCAAGGCCACACAGTCAGCAAGAGGCAGAACTCCACTTGGAACCTGGTCTGTCTGACTCTCAAAGCCAGTGTCCTCCCACCTAAGCTGCCTCCTTCCCTGGCGTTGGCAAAGAGATGGGCAGGTGGCCTGGAGGATGGGCGCTGGGGCAGGCACGGTGGTTCCCAGGCCTGTGTCTCTCTCCTGTAATCCTTCAGAGATCCCTGGGCCAGCCTTTATCTCAGCCAGGGCTTAGCAACTTTTCCTAGAAAGGGCCAAGCAGGAAATGTCTTGGGCTTTGAGGGCCACCTATAGTGTCGGTCGCATAGCCACCAGCCCTTTACAAACGTGAAAAACATTCTTCCTTGCTGGCTGTCCAAAAGCAGGCAGGATTTGCCACCCCAGTTTGGTAAGCTCTGCTGGAATTGATCTGCCATTTTCAGCCAGGTCAGCCTCTGAGACACTAAGTTCTTCATGTCTGTCCCCACAGTCCTGACCAGACAAGTCTGTGTATTTCCCAGGTAATGTCCAGCTGGACTGAGGATCAAGGTGAAGTGGCAAAGGGGATGGTCTTGGATTTGGACTTAAATCCCTGTTTGTCACTTCGGACGGGGTGGCCTCAGTTTCCTCGTCTGGAAGATGCGAATAATAGTGTCGGCCTCATGTGGTGGTTTATAGGATGAAACTCCCTGTAAGCACTTCCCACGGAGCAAGGCACACCTTGGCAGGTAATTGCGGTGTGGGAAGCACCTGGCGGCCCAGCCCTGGTCTGAACAGCACCTACGCCCGCTTCTTGACAAGGCTGTGGGCCTGGTAGTGCCTGATACCATGAGCTTGTGCAAGGCCCTGCCCCTCCTGGGCCTCAGTTTCCCTGTCTGAGGTTGGTTGGACCTGACCCCTGAGGGCCCGCCACCCTTCAGGAGTTAATGGAACGAAAACAGTCACGGGCATGCCAGCTGTTTTGTGCTGACAGCTCTCCCAGGCTGGACGCCACCCTGTGTGGTGCTCAGAGCAGCACGACATGGCAGGGAAGGAAGTCCAGCCTGGGCGCATCCCTGCCCACCCATCTGGTTCAAGGCTGCCTTACCTTCCCTGGCAGGGAGATAAGCACAGCCCAGGCTCCGAGCCCCACCATGCCAACCCTGGAATGCCAGGCCCCAGGGAGGCAGAGGACTCTCCCCTCTGAGCCGCCGCTGTCCCCAGGTTCCCTTTGGATTCTGAGAAACCTGTCTGCTGTTCTTACCACAGTCCAGCCCTGTGGCTGGGGCGCCAGCCAGGGTAACTGGGAGCGGGGCAGGGTGGCTCCCAGCCGGGCCCTGGAAGGCTTCTCAGAAGCCTCTGTTCCCACATCAGGGAGATGCGTCTTAGAACCCACAACTCCTTGGCATCTGCTCAGAGCTGGGCACTTTGCAAACACAGTCACATCTATCCTGTGAGGCAAGGCTGCTGACTGCCTTTTATAAGGGGCAGAACTGAGGTTGCTGGGGAAGCAGCTTGCCCAAGGTCGTGTAGCTAGAATTAGAACCCAGGACTGTCTGACACCAAAGCCCTTGAACTTTCCACCTGCCACCCAGCCCATAGAGTTGGAAATGACCATTGACATCGTCACCTCCCAAGTGACACATCTGAGGCGTGGCCAGTAGACTGGCCTCTGCTTGGATACCTCCAGTGACAGGGGACTCACTACCTCCAAACAGCTCTTGTCACTGTGGGAGTCCTGCTGTCAGCTGTGTTTTACTTAGACAGAACCAAAGCCGCTTCTGTGAAGACCCTTCCTGGGAGTAGGTCCTTCATAACCCCAATGATGCATTTCCAGTGCCGCCTCTGCGCCAGGCTCTTGGTGAACCCAATGAGGCATGTTTGCTTCACACATGAAACCAAAGGCCTGTTGCACAGCCAGCCCCGAACCCAATCTGGCCCCAGACTCCAACCTCAACCACCTTCATGCCAGCCCTGGCTTCGGGTCCCCATACAGAGCTGGCAGATGTGGTGGGGCAGAGCAGGGAGCGGCGTCAGAGACAGGAGGCAGGGAGGGGCTGGGGAGCCGCCTGGAGCAGCTCCCCTGGGACTCAGCACAGTCCTGTGGAGAGGAAACCCTGCAGAAAGGTGCGGGGCTGAGGCTTCTAGAACCTGCCTTCCCTGCTCACAGCACTTCAGGGTCCTTATGGCGCTCGGATTGATCCCTTCACCAGCCCCTCGACGTCCCTGTTCCTGACACTCCAGACCTGTCCTGGCTTCCAGGCGAGGGCCCCTGCTGCTCCGTCGGCCTCCACATGGGAACCTGTGTCCGGGACTTGTCTCCCACTGAAGCAGAGGGGCCTCCCCAAGGTCAGGGCCTGAGCTGGCTTAACTCAGTGCGTCCCATGAGCACCTGTGCCAGGACTGCCAGATTTAGCCAATAAAAATACAGGCTGCCTGGGGAAGCTTGTATTTCAGAGAAATGGTGAGTCGTTTTTTTTTTCTTTTAGGATAGTCTGTACTAAAGACCGTAGTAGTTTGGGGCTCTGGCTGAGCCCCCTGTAAACTTGGCACCTGGGCCTAATTCTGGTCCTGTCCCAGCCCACTGGACTCAGGAACCCAGCAAAGCACAGATCCCGCTGCCCGATACCCGCTGTAGGCCCCGCCAGCGTCAGAGGTTTACATGTATTTGTTGTTTATGTGAAATTCAGATTTAACTTGGCACCTTGAATTTCACCCAGCAGCCCTAACCCAAGCCCCTCCTCTGGGTTAAGCAACCTCATCCTTGAGCCCGAATTCCCTCATTGGAATGGGATTAATAGTACCTGCCTCAGAGAGAGGTGACATGGGACAAGACCGTCGGGTACGGAATCCAGCCCTGCACAGTGGGTTCCAAGTGGGGCCCCCGGGACAGAACCCAGAGTGAGGGAAACGCAAAGGTGGTGGGTCCGCGCCCCATGGCCTGGGCCACCCCTGTGATCGCTCTTGAGGTGGCTGGAGCCCTTTTGACTGCCTGGACAGGCGGAGAGGGAGGGACTGGTGGCCCCAGTCACACTGTGCTGTGAAAAGCAGCAGCCCTCCAGCCATCGCTTCTGAAGCTGGGCGAGGAAACAGAGTGGCATTGTCCTGTTGTCTGCTGTCACACTCCGCATGTGACCCTGTCCCCTTGAATGAGCAGATTCCCGCCACAGGAGAGGGTGGAGGCTGAAGCGCCCACAGCTCCATGCCCAGCATTCAGGCCCCACCAAACAAAAGCCACCTCCTAATTGCCCTGTTTGTCCTGGCACGAGGGCTGACAGGGGTGCCTGCGGAGCTCCCTGTCAGCCCGGCCTGGAGCTGGTTCCCAGGGCCTTGCACCTTGTCTGCCCAGCCCCGAGTACGGCTCCCAGCCTACAGCCAGTTAACCCTTGGCTGTGGCTGCCCTGCCTGCCTGCTGGGCACCCGGCCAAACCCTGGCTCCCAGAGCTGTGCCCTCCTGCTGGGAGGTGGGATTATCTAACCCAATCTGTGCCCAGACCAGATGGGGAGCAGGGTCAGGTGAAGAAGCAGGGCTCAGGCTGGCTGGACAGGGAGGCTGCATCTCACTTGCGGGCTGTGCAGCCTTGGATAGGTAAGTTTGCCTCTCTGAGCCTAAGGTTCTTCATCTGTAAAACAGGAAGAACAGTAACAAGAATTGGAGACCACGCGAGGCATGGAGATCCCACTGGAGTGGGTGCTTAGTAAATACGGCTACGGTGCAGTTCCCAGATCTCTGAAGCCAGGAACAGCCTAATAGGGGGCCCAGCCAGGACCCCTTGTCGGGACCAAGCTGGCTTGTGGACAGAAGGGGTGGATGGGGTGGCACTGGCCAAAGGTGACAGAGGGACCTAAGGAACAGAGTCCAAGGAACAATGAGCCTGAGACCCTGTGCCCTTCACTCCTGCCCATGCCCAGAACACCCCCACCTCCCATCCTGCATGCGAATTCAGGACTCTGGATGACTTCTCCCTGTAAACTTGGCACCTGGGGCTAATTCTGGTCCTGTCCCAGCCCCCTGGACTCAGGAACCCAGCAAAGCACAGAGCCCGCTGCCCCATACCCGCTGTGGGTCCCACCACCGTCAGAGGTGGTGACCTTAGATACCTCCCACCACAGCTTCCTCAACTCAGCGCCTCAGAAGCTCATCTCCCTTTTCCTGAGAGGCCTGGCCGACCTCTGGCAATGTCCCAGGGGGCTGCCAGAGGGCGGCACCCCATGCCCCTCAGGAGGAAGCCCGCAGCCTGCTGCAGATGCTGGAGGTCATTGGGGCTTGTGGTAGTGGCCAGAGATCGGCACTGACTCAGAGCCCAGAGGAGCCAGAGGAGGTGAGCTGGTGGGATTCTTGTCTTCATAATCCACCTGTCACTTTGACCCTTAAAACAGAGCACCAGCTCCTCCCGCACTTCAAGCCAGGCACCTCCCGCCCCACGCTTTCCTCCAGGAAGTCATCACACTGCGTGCAATGTGGGAAAGTGATGGGGGCCTCATGCAAGTCCGCTCCTGCTTTCCGTGCCCACTGTCCCTAACCCTAGAGTGAAGGGATCAGAGTTCACCTTCAAGCTCTGAAGTCAGGGCAAAGGGGCAGAGCGAAACGCACTGGATGCCGACCCCGGCTGCCTTGGCCAGGGGCAGCTCCCAAGGCAGATGGCAGCCAGTAGCCCTCCCATCCCAGGCTGGGGCCCTGATGCTCTGGAGGGTGGGGTCCCTCTGACACGGCCAGGCGGCAGCGGAAACAGCTCTGCCTCTGCACATGCCTTGCTCAGCTTCTCCAGGCCTGTTAAGGAGGCCAAAGGGGGCAAGTTGGCAACTCATGGGGACCAGGCCAAGCTCCAAGACTGAGCAACAGATAAGGAAGGGGAGGAAGGGAGTAGCCCCCCCCCAGGGCAGGAAACATGGAGCAGAGAGACAGAAATAAACCACGGAAAGCAAACAGATGTTACCAAAGCAACTGAACTTGTGAGTGCCTGGAAGGCGTGTACACCTGTGTGTGCGTGTCAGGTTGGGCATCTGTCCTGACACCCATAAGACAAGGAGAGAGGTGCTGTGGAGCCTAAGGGATCCTCCCCCAGACATTCTGTGATTCCTGGTTTTTGTTGTTGGTGCTGCTGTTGTTTTGAGATGGAATCTTGCTCTGTCACCCAGGCTGGAGTGCAGTAGCACAATCACGGCTCACTGCAACCTCTGCCTCCCGGGGTTCAAGCCATTTTCCTGCCTCAGCCTCCCAAGTAGCTGGGATTACAGGTACCCACCACCATGCCCGGCTAATTTTTGTATTTTTAGTAAAGATGGGGTTCTGTCACATTGGCCAGGCTGGTCTCAAACTCCTGGCATCAAGTGATCCGCCCGCCTCGGCCTCCCAAAGTGCTGGGATTACAAGCGTGAGCCACCATGCCCGGCCATCTGTGATTCCTTGACACACTGATACAGTAACACTGACGGTCACAGCTAAGGCCAGCCGTGCCTGGGCCGTGCCAGGTTCTAGGACTTTCTCCTGTATTTGTTCCTTGAATCCTCACCCGCACAGACAGGTTAGGAAATTTGCTCAAGTCCCATAGCAGGGCTGGGCCCCCTCTGGAGCCCTTGGTCTTGCCTCTACACCATGTGGCCCTTGCCCTCTGACGGGGGGCGGTACCCCAAATTCAGAGCCCATGCAATGCCACTGTTTAGTCCCAGGACATGTACCTCTCGGCCGCATCCTCAGGTACGGGGCCCTGAGGCTGCCTCCGCTGGCCACGGGAACAGGAGGGAGCAAGCTGGGTCACACTCTCTAAGTCAGCCTTCACCCTCTTCCTCCTTCTGGTCCCCGCGCCCCAGCATGAAAAGCAACCAGTCTCCCCAGGCCAGCAACACTCTCTGTAAAAAGGGGATTTCAGAGCCAAACACATCTGGGTTCTCATCGTGGCTCCACCCTTTGCTGTGTGAGCCTGGGTAGGTCATCAGCCTCTCTGTTTACCTGTGTTTACCTGTGTGGAGAAGGGAATGCCACCTGCCGCTTGGGATGGTCGCAAGGATGGAAGGACATGCTGCAGGTGAAACACAAGCTTCCTGCAGGCCCTGAGTAAAGGCCAGCCCTCAGCTCCCTTCCTGTTCAGAGGCTACTCTGTTCCCCCTGTTGCATCTGAGTCACCAGCCAGGCTGGGGTCAGAAAGAGGACCAAGGGCACCAAGAGAAGGTGGGGGATTCGTCCAGGCCTCGCCCCAGGTAAGCATCAGCAGCCAGCTCCAGGAAGCTCAGCCTGGGGATTTACCTTGTCCCTCTCTGCCATTCTCTTGGTGCTGCTGGGAACCACTCAAGCTTGAAAAGGACTTGTGGTCTGGGAGACCAAAGCTAGCTCCAGGCAAAGGAATGGCCCTGCCCTGAGGTGATCTATGACAGGAGGAGGAAGGGGTATGACCCGGAGCAGGAGCCTGGCTGGAGCCCTGACTTGGGCGCTCTAGCCTGGGTCTGAACCAGCTCTGCCTCCAGCATGTTCCAGGGCCTCAGCCCAGCCTTGCTGCAGGAACAGCAAAGGGCAGGAGATGGTGGGGAAGGGCCCTCATGGGCCCACCTGCTCCAGCCTGTTACTGGAATCAGGTTTGGATTTACTGCCCATCATCCCAGAGTCAGGCATAGGGTTGCGGAGATAGCTGACTGTTTCTTGGGAGATCCTGACATAGACCCATTATTCAGCCAACAAATACTCCCCGAGTGTCCTCTATGCACCGAGCACTGTTCTAGGCACTGCAGATGCAGCAGGAAATAAAGGAAAGCTACTAGCAGGACGCAGCTGAGGGAGATGAACAGGCGAGCTGACCACAGCTGCATGAGGCCAGCAGAAAGCACCGAAACAGGGCAGGCAGGGGCAGAGAGGGCCCCGGAGCGCACTGCTCTCCCACACTGGGGCTCAGGGGCATCTCTGAGACCTGAGTGGAGGGAGGAGAGGAGCCATGCAAACATCTGGGCTAACGGGACAAAGAAAGCCTGGGCAGTGGATGTGTGCCCTGTGCGAGGGGACAGCAGGGAGCAAGTGTGTGGAGCGGGGGATGAGAGGGAGTAGGGAGGAGGGAGGCTGGAGAGGGCCTGGGAGCCTGGGAGGTAGTTTAGCTGGCCTTCAAAATGTGAAAGTGAAAAGACAGTTTCAGAGGCAACCACCTGCAGCGTTTTTTAAGTGACTGTTCTGGGTGCTTGGAGAACGGACTACAGAGTGGGAGGAAGTGGGAGATCCAGGAGCTGGGTCTGGGTGCAAAGGTGGTGGGAAGTGGCCAGCTCTGGGCTATATTCTGCAGCCTGGAGAGCAGAGTGAGTCTCTTCTGGCTCCTCCCAGTCCCCTAAAGGGACCCCATGCTGATAGCCAAGCAAAGACTAGGTGCCCAGCTGAGGTTTGCTAAGTGACCAAAAAGGATGCCTGTTGCAACCAGACACGAGAATCTGGCCATCGGCAGGTTGGAGCTGGGGGTGGACCAACCCAGCCACCCACCTAAGGAGCATGTAAGTCACAGCCTGTCCCCCACGCTGATCTGTCTACCTACACTCCACACTGCCACCTCACACCTGTCCTGGAACCCCTCAGTTCTGACTCTCTCCTCTCCATGAGGACAGGGCCTGTTTGATGCACGCTGTGCCCTCCACCTCTGTTAAGTCCCTGGCACCGAGGAGACACTTGCTACATCCTGGAAGGAACAAATGAAGTCGCATGACCCAGAGTAATCTTTGGAGTCCCACAGACCGCTCAGCTCCTGACTCCCTAGCAGGCAAGTTACCTCCTCTGAGGGCCGCCTCCCCATTGGTTAAGGCAGAAATTCCAGCACCTAATGTACAGGGTTGATGCAGGAGTGAAATGCAGAGAACAGAGCACAGCCCCTGGTGTCCCAACAAACAACCCTGGGGAGGGGAGGTGCAGGCAGGGGGCCTCCCTTTTCACCTCTAAGAGCAACAAACTTGGACAGCTGGGCGCCAGGGCGGCTGCTGACTGAGGAATGCCAGAGGCTTTAGCCATTCTACAAGGAAGGTGTTGACACTGCCTCCCCAACTTTATAGCTGAACTCAAACTTCATAGGATTAAAAGTGCAGCTATCATTAGGCGTAGGCAGTCCAGAATCAACTTAATTCCCCAACAGGGGCTGCCTATTGAGAAAGACAGGGACCCAAGAAACAATGGGCCCAGATACTGGTGTGGGACAGGAGAGGGCTAAGTGGCTTTTTCTTCAGTGCCCTTTTATGCTCCTTTCGTGAGACCTGGGCCTGGAGAGGTGTGGCTCCCTCCCCAGACCAGCCTCCACTCCTGCTGGAGCAGGCCAAAAGCACCCCCTGGAACCTGTTGCAGACCTCATGGCTGCCGTGTCAGCAGCCTGTCTGGGGCTATGGCAGCGCCACTAGAAGCATCCCTGTGCAGACACCAGGAAAAGCTCTACCAGTGAAAACAAGATATGTTTGGGCTGGGGCCAATATCCTCTGAGGCCTTTGCAAGAAATAAAAAAATGCACGGCAGACAAAAATAAGCAAACACCTTGTAATGAACTTTGGTGACTCCATCTTTGCAGGCCAGAGCAGCAGGCCTCGGGACGGCTTCTGAAGGCACCAGGTTCACTCTCACTGCCCTGAAGCGTGATGATGGACGTGCTGAGCCTCCCTGAGCCACACGAAGCAGCGAGGCCAGTCTCTGTGCAGCCAACCCCATGCCACCAGCTCACCTGGCTGCTCCCCACACTCCCTCCCTGCTTCGCTGTCCGGATGAGGCTGCTCCACTTTATTCCTCACAAGGGGGTGATGCAACAGTGAACACAGACTCCTGAACACCTGAATCGGTCTCTCGAGACCAACAGAAAGTGGGCAGCACAGACACACAGCGGGCGCAAGCCTGGGGCATTCCTAGTGTGAGGCGGAAGTGTGCCGAGACCAGGGTCTCCATCGTCCTCACCCGGGGCATGGGTGCCTCCTTCAGACTAAAACAAATTCACTAACAGTAAGAGAAGCTACTAGTTTCTACACGGCAGGCAGATTAGCTCGTGGAAACCTCAGCACCCTCCCGCCACAAAGATATTCCCATTTGACAGGTGAGGAGACTGTGGACACAGCAGGCAGTGGAGCTGGGATCTGAACAAAGGAGTGAGTGCCTGGCCGCGCTTCAACCAGGCTGCTCCCCTCCCTGGAGCCATGCCAGTCCCTCAGAAGCCCGGTGTCCCCAACACAAACACCAAAGTGTGCTCGTGCAAGCCAGCACATGCATGCTCTGGTCTGCCACGGCTTCCAGCTGGGCCCTTGCCACAAACGCCTTTGTCTCTCCAGCTCAGTCCAGGCACGACACTCATGCCCGCCTGTGGCTGTTCGCTCAGAGGCTCTGGGGAGGATGTGAAATCCTGGCTGTGGAAGTCTACAGGAGCCCAGAGGCCACCCCCAGTCCCAGACAATCTGGCCTGAGGAGTGAGCCACAGAAACTGGACATCCAGACAGAGGAGGCGACGTCAGTTGGCTGAGTGGCCCACAAAGAAAAAAGGAGACAGGCACGAGCGAGCCCTCCCTCCCACGAGGGGAGCCTTTTCCCGAAGTCTGGGGAGAGGCCCTCGGGAGTCCTGCTGCCCACGTGTATAGGGAGCAGGTCTGAGGTCTCCAGGAGCGGCAACCACACTGGTCAGGACATAGCTTCGGAGGCACAAACCCGACAACTCCACAGCCCCTGGCTGGGAGCCCTTGGGTGAGTGGCTCTGGCTCATGGGCCCTTTCTTGAAGAGATTAGAAATAAGATACACTGGGTGCCTGGCATGTCGATAGCAGCCACTCTCTTTATCCTGATCCCAAGTCTGCCCCAGGCCCTCTCTTAACATGACAACCCTGGAGAGAAGTCACCAAGGGATTCCCGATTCACAGCAGCATGAGAACATCAAATGCTCCCCAGGCCTCTGTGGTCCAACAAGACCGTGCCCTACTCCACCAGCCTTCCTTCGGCCGAGGGCACGGAAAGCTCTGGGCTCCACCAGCCTTCCTTCAGCCGAGGGCGAGGAAAGCTCTGGGTTCCACGTATCTTTGGGTTCCAGCTCTTAAGGCCAAAAAATTAAGAGCAAGGCAGGGGCTTTGTTTTGGGAAAAATCAGAGCCATCAAATGTGGTGCCCCAACTTGCTGGCCAAGAATAGACAGGTTCCACTTAGCACTGACAACAGGCCTGGAGACAGCAATTCTGACATGAGTCTTCCTGGGCTGACGCCGGAAATGGCTGTGCATTCAAGGGAAACCATTTGGCCTGCACCACTGAGGAGGAGCTGAAGCAGCAGGCTACACCTTCTTTTTCAATGTGTATTAAGTCATTTGTTTATTTCTCAAGATGTGCACACTCAAGTATGAAGTTGGCCGGGACAACTCATGGCTCCTAGGTATGTACAGGCCCTTTGATGGCTTGGGTTACAGACAACTTCATAGCTAGTGCATCACACACACGAGATAAAACAGGAAGCCTAAAAACCCCAAGCCACACCAAGAAAAATGAGAGAGGGGAGGGCGGGGTAACAATGCAGCATCCGTGGAGGGAACTCAACGCACAAGGAGGGAGAACAGAGGGTGGAAGGCAAGCCAGCTTCGTCTTCGCCGCTGCAGCTGCTGCGTGGTGGTCAAGGGACTGAGTTCAACAGGTCCTTCAGGAAGCTCTCTGGATCGGTGATTTCTGATAAAAGACCTGTAAAGCACAGCAGGCAGAGGTGTGTCAGGGGCGGGCATGCAGCCCCCATTCCCCCTGAGTCACAGCTGCTGCATCTAGCAGAGAACACACTGTGGCCCGACAAGCTCTGGCCTGGCTGCTCACTGGACAGCAGCATGACCGGGGAGGCAGTCATTGAGCAAAACCCTGTTCCGCAGCAGCAGGAGTCCTGTTCCAGAAGCAGGCACTGCTGCTGGGGGTGAAGTGGAAGAGGCCACACCTAGCTCAGGGACACCCAGGGATGTGCAAATCCACTGACCCCCAGTGCAAAATGGAAGGTGGGTTCTGAAAGGAGAGGGCCTGCAGTCTACCATCTTCTCAAAGGGCTCTGGGACCAGAGAAAGCCCTGCCCCTGAGGGCTGGGAGGAGCAGCGCAGGGTGGCACGACCCCAGCTTCTTCTGAGCTCTGATCTGATGATGGTCCTGGGGTCCTGAGCAGGTTGTCAAAGCGCAGGAGCTCCATTTCCTCAGCCATCAAACAGAGACAGGGAGAAGCCCTGCGGCCCCACCATGGGGGCTCAATGAGGCCCTTCATGTGCGAGCACCTCACTCACAGAAGGTGCTCAAGCTGCATGGAGGTCTTGGTGGCCCCACCCCTCTGTCACTGAGCAGGGGACAGGAGACGCCAGAGCTACACGTAAAACAGCCGTGGAGCTGCTAGCCCTAAAGGCCTGGCGGCATCCGAACTGAAGTCATTGCCCAAGCATCTGGGCTAATGGAAGAGAGAGCGGCTCAGACTATCCCCGTTTGGCTTTGGAAGGTGTTTTTGTTCTCACATTTGAACAGGGTGTGTCTGATGTTCTGAAATTTTCTAACAGCTTAAACAAAGTAATAAAGTGGTGCTGTCAAAACGTGACCTAGGAGTGGAAGGCACGGAGGCTTGCTGCCCGGCAAGGGCTCTGGCTCTTCCCGGCTGCAGGCCAGGGGTGCTGCCAGCAGCTCAGGGCTGGTGTGGAGCCCGAGCCCAGGGGACCCTCCTTCCCCTGCCCACCTCCTCCTCCTCTCACTAGCTCCAACTTCCACAGTCACAGTGACACAGGCTCATGCAACAGGCACAGGGCCCAGCACTGAGGACTTTAGCAGCCCACCTGGTCCCAGGGCTGACTTTCTGGGAAGAACACGAGGCATGTGCTAAGGTATGATGCTGGTGAAACGTCTAGGCTGAAACAGAGCCAGTGGGAGCTGTAAAGAGGTGGTGGAGTTAACAAACACACAGAGGTGAGCAGTGCTAGCACAGGCCCACCCAGACGCGGAGGCAGGCACCAAGCCGACGAAGGCCATCCCAGCACAGAGCTTCCACTGAGGCCACTGCAAGGGGCAGCCAATGTGGAGGCACAGAGCTTTCTGGGAAAATCTGTCAGCTGGCTCTGAGCTGGGAAGAAAGAGGAATTCACACTGAGCAACCCTCCGGCCCTGTAGTGGGTCTCATTCCCAGAGGATGACAAGATAGAGAAAATGTTAGCAGAGGCGTTCTCCTAAGAGTGGGATCTGGGGGGGATTGTTCTCCTTTAGACTTCACAAAATTCCCATGATGAACACCAGAACAAAGTGAAACAAGCTCACAAAAGAGCTGGCAGGTTTGGTGGCCTGTGCTTTGGCTCTGGGGAGCTGACCTTTGTAGGGATGGTGTTCTGATGGGGGCTGTAATGCCATGGCGCCCACAACCTGACAGGGCACTGTCTCTTAACCCTAGGTGGATTTCCCAGGTACAGGCCAAGTCACCTCCCTCTGCTGTCCCTTGGTGCTTGGTTATGAAATCCAAAACAATTCTAATGTGTTTGTTCACAATTAGAATGACAGATTTGTTATACAAAGAATTTCATTTTTACTAGCAGTGGGATAAGGAATTGTCAGACCACAACTCCCACACCCACAGTTCAGAGGGGCCCTGCTCGGTCGCCCATGTCTCCCTCAACTGTGACCTAAGACGCGGGAGGAAGACGGCGCATTGCAATTTGCGTGTTAATTCTCTGAACTGCCGTTAAAAAACAGCCTCAAACAGGGACCCTACCACTTTCTAGCTATGTTCCCCTGGCCACTTATTTGATCTTCAGAGCCTCATTTACCCCATCTATAAAGTGGGGATAACCAAAGCTCCTGCTTTATATAGGGCTGCCGCGAGGGCTGAGATCATGTACAGTGAACAGACCCTGCCTGGGAAAGAGGGAGTGCTCAGTACATGTTAAAGCTGCTGTTCTTATTATTGGTGACTTGCTATGTAGCCATCTTTCCCAGGGCTTTTGGTGGCAGCTGACAGGCTGGCTCATACTGCGTTTCCTCTGGTTGTGAAAATAAAGCTACGGCTGGCCCCACTGAGGAAGACGCAGGGCTTTGCTGTGGAGGATCTTTAAAAGAGAAAACCTTGACACTAACCGGCCACATCGAGGAACTCTGAGAAGGTCTCCACTGGCATGAACTCCTCCTGGAAGGTTTTCAGGGCTTTGTCGGCAGCTTCGTAGATGGGCATGTCGTTGTGGCGGATGTACTCAGCGAGAGAGCAGGACCAGCCTCCCTCTGTGTTACTGGTAGGCACCTTCTACGAGAATCAACAGGAGACAGAAAGGTGGGTGACTGACTGCTGCCTCATCTTCCACCTCAAGTCAGTCAGGCCATTTCAACCTCTCAAAGGACGGCCCTCCCAACCTACACCAAAGCATACCAACACACACCCTAGAGCGCGTGTTTTGTCTCCAGAAACAACAAAATTTTACGTCATTCCTCTTAGGGCCCCCTTATTAGGCACTGAACCTACAGGTTCCAAGTGGCTGCATTCCTTCCCCATACACTTCCCATCCACATTCCCAGAGCAAAGGGACTTGTCGACGTGCTTCCATGGGCTGTTTCATTCCAATGACGAAAGGAACCAAATCAAAAACTCAGATTCTCTCCGGAGAGGACTGTCCTGTTATAAGCTGGCTGCGGTAAGTCAGACTCACTCAGGGCAACAGAGCTTATCCCAATAGTGTGGCAAGAGCAGCAAAGAGAGACCCAGGAGGGAAGGTCTTCCTGCACAGTCGAGCCTGGAGCAGACTCAGGAGCAGGTGATGGGGGTGATCTCAGCTACAAATGTGGGCCGGGTGCGGTGGCTCACGCCTGTAATAGCAACACTTTGGGAGGCCAAGGCAGGTGGATCACTTGAAGTCAGGAGTTTGAGACCAGCCTGACCAACATGGAGAAACCCCGTCTCTACTAAAAATACAAAATTAGCCAGGCATGGTGGCACATGCCTGTAGTCCCAGTTACTTGGGAGGCTGAGGCAGGAGAATCACTTGAACCTGGGAGGCGGAGATTGCAGTGAGCTGAGATCACACCACTGCACTCCAGCCTGCGCAACAAGAGAAAACTCCGTCTCACAAAACAAAACAAATGTACCTCACAGACAAAGGCTCCAGGCTGCCAGTGCCAATCCCTCCCACAGCTGGGGGTGTTTGTTTCTAGGAACAAAGCGCCCCCCGGCCAGCAGAGGAGCAGCCATGTGGGTGCTGAGGCAGGGTCAGGGACAGGAGTACACACATTTTACATTCTTGCCAAAACCCACTGGGTGTCTGACAGCCTCCTTACCTTGAACATGTTGTAAATGAGGTCGACGAGGGCCCAAAAGAGAAGGGAAGAACGGTAAGCGGAATAGTCCTTCACTGCCTTATCTGTCAGCCTGCAAAAGAAAATCCAATTCCATCACATGAAGTCCCTAGGAGGATACTCACAAGGACAGAGCAAGGCATTCTGGGAGCAAGGAAGAGCCACAGTGGTCTATGCATCTTGGAGTTCCAGGGACTTGCCTTCTGCTTGGAAAAAAGCAGCTGTGGGCAAGAACCTCTGGAGCCCTGGGACCCAGAAGTTTATTGGTCATAAAAATGCTCCATGAAATTCATCTGATTCTCTCAGTGCTCATCTTCCAGATCAGGGTAAAATGGAACTGGGGGGGACATCACCAGGGCAGACGTGGCAAACACAAGGCTACTGACTTAAAGAAAGGCAAAGGACTCCTATGTATCCCTTGTGTTTGGGCCCCCACAAACTCTTGGAATTTGATGGAACCTAATAAATGAGGTAGGAAACAAGGTTCTAATTCAGTCTTTACGCTCCCATTAGGAGAAATTTCTTAAAAGCCAGCAGACCTAAACCAGTCAAACACAGTAACTTGTCAAACATGTGCTGTGTTGAACGGCAGCAAGCTGCTAGGAAGCTGGTGTTAAGCAATGGTAATGTCTAAGATGGAGCACGCAGCCACCCTGACATCACCTAAATCCTGGGATAATCCAAGTTGTCACCACACCCTGTTGTTTCTAACCAGTATCGTTGCTACTTAATCCAATGATTCAGTTCAGGATTAAAGACCAGCCAGTTCCTTGGGATATGGGGGGTGGCGGGGGGGTCGTGGGGGGGTGGGGAATGCCTCTAACAACGTCCACTGCATTCTCAGCAGGCACTCTTGGTTTGAGGGATGATTACAGCAGGTAGAGCCAGTATGAAATACAGAAAGACCAGGCTCCCCTCGGCTGGAACACATCCCATGACTAAAGGGACATATATTAAATGTTTAGTATTAAAATGCATGGGTATATATAAGAATCATAAAAATAAGACAACATAGATGGTATTTATTATAGAAGCTAAAACTATATGGACCTCAAGTGAAGGGCTGCCTAACATGAGACACGCCATCCACATGTGCATTCAATAAATAACTCACAAAAGACTAATAATAATAAATGGGGACAATTCCCTCTCTACTAAAATATGCTTCCTGTGACCTCCCTCTGCCCCAGTACCTTCCCGAGCCCCCACTTTCTCTCCTGCATACATGTGATGATGCTGCAGCCTAAAGTCCTAGAAGGTGGACCCGTGAACTAGGACAAGAATCCATTTCTCTGCAGTTCTTTACCCTGGCAGATAAGGTAACAGATCAAGTTCTGACAGATGCCTGAGAACGTCCCAGGTTTCCGTACTTGCAAGTTCCTTGCAGAGGAACTTTTTTTCTGAATGTCAAATGTGCAGAAGAGGCCAGCTTCTGCTGAGCTACATTTCTGTGTCTCTGCTACTACTCCTTACCCCATGACTTACAGGACTTAGGACAAACACTGCCACCAGTGAGGCTGCCCCAATGCCAGGATGATACCTCTAAACGCCCTTCCAGCCGTGGTCTCTCCCCAGTGGGTCTCCTCCCAGTATCGGGCAAACTCACAGTGCCTTTCCTAGTCTTCTTGATGAGTGCCGGGTTCACAACCCCAGACCATGGCCATGTTTGGCCCTTTGCTGTGGCTGTTCTGCTTTAGTAAGCAGAAAGCTTGAGTGACCCTGCCCAACTTAATTATTTAAGGCCAATTAGTAAAGGTGACTAAACTGCTACAGAGAAAACAGCAACTCATGAATGTAGCTCACACTGGATTTCCTAATTAAGCTGTGACCAAATCAGCTTTTCCTTAACTGCCTGGGACAGTAATGAATGCTAGTCTCCTAACTGAGAGCAAAACCGCTCCTGTGGGTTCCGATTTCACACCCGCCATGGAGAGACTGTGCCCAATAAACGGCCGCTCTTTTGCATGGATGCAGCATATGGATGCAGGCCAAGCCTGACTTCTCAACTTAGTATTTGCAAGATCTAACTTTTGATTTCCAGCAGCTAGTTAACTATTAATTCAGGCTCTTGGGAAATACTGGAAAGTGGTATGTTAAGAATGGGGGCAGGGGTTACCTAGGAATCTAACAAGATTTGCCCCTCCCACTCTCCAGTGACAATTTGGTACAGGCCAGATTCAACAGTACAGCTCCAACCTGGTCTCTCCGGGGGCATGAAGTGCGCACAGAGCAGAAATGCTTGATCAATTAGGGCTAATGGATATAAAGATACCAGGTGTGCCAATGAGGGCACACGCTATTTCCACTTGGCTTGTCTTTATCTTGGCCCTAAAAGTTTCCCTCTGCTCCCTGGCTGGCCTACAAATGTGGACATGATCCCACGAATGCTGGGCTAAAGCAGTATCACAAAAATCACAAAACCGATCTTCCAGAAATGAAGCAGAGACACATTTCACTCGAGGGACAGAAGCGAACTGCCAAACCCAAAGCCTGTTCTGTAGCTCCCCACGACAGGCAGAGACTGTGTGGAGCCACTGGCAGCCTGAGTGGTACCCATGGAGTCTCCCCTGCGCACAGCAATCCATGTGGGTCCTCAAAGAGATGCTGTGGTGGTTGTTTACAGCTGTTTCTCTCGATACCATCAGACCCAAATCACAGCCCAAGGTCATAAATCAAAGACCACTTCCTTTCTGACACGCTCTTTCTTGGGGAGGTGTCCACATGTATAGGACAGTGGTCTAGAAGAAGAAAGGTTCATGGACTGTGGGACGCATGGGATAGGAATGTAACCAAGAGAGAGTGAAGACGAGTTTTTAATTATTAGAAAATACCCCATGTGGCCACACTGAAACTTTCCTGGCTTATGCCAATGCCAGCAAGATTTGGAAAACCTGATTACTGTTCTTAGTCCTGGCAGCTCCGATCGTCTCATTGGTTGTACCAGCCTGTGCCTGGCTGCCTTCCTCTCCAACATTTTCTACAGTAGGTAAGCCTGCCTCTACCTTTGTAGTAGCTGAACATAAAACCCGGAAATGACCAGGCAACCTCCAGCTATCAGCTTAGACTCTTCACATGACAAACTGAGAAGGGAGAAGGGCTGGTGTCCACTGCCGCAGTCACAAAGCATGCCTCCGCCTAGCACATGTATACCGCTAAGCAGCTTTTCAAAACTGATTATGGGAAATAGTGAGCAGCAGCTTCCCGAAGCAGGTACTGACCTGGTGGCTCCACCTGGAGCCACTGCCCGGGCCTGCGAGGTCACCAGCAGCCTCCGCAAGATTTCCACACGTGTGGCTCTCCACTGCTCAGGGGACAGGATGTGAAGGGCCAGGACCGTGAAATAGTGGGGCCCGTCCACTTCAAAGGCACTCTCCACCCACTTCTCCTTGGGCTGTTCCAGAAAGCCTTGGAGGTTCTTCTCTTCTCGGGAAGTTGCTCGGGTTCTAGAAGAAAACAGGCATGATAAAATAAAAGCAGGGTGGAAGCAGGACCCGGCAGCAAGAGCAGGAAGAATTTGCTCAATTTGTCATTGTCTTGTGACATTTGCTGAACGCCTGGATGACTGAACACTCCCCACCCATCCTTGACTACTCCCCCGACTCCCTCTGACAATCCATGATCCATGCCCTTCTTCCCCTTCCAGGCCCTTCTTTGTGGCATCTTCCCTTCTTCCATGGCCCCCGCTTCTAGCTCCCACCCCAGCTCTGACACAATTCCAAGAAACTACTGGCTTCTGAGCACCATGTATCAGGGACATTCACAATCCCCCCAACATGGAACTGTGCTAGTAACTCCAGAGGCCCAGAAAAGTGAAGTGACTTGCCCAGTCACCAAGCTAGTGAGTAATGGGGCCAAAACATGAACCAAGATTCCCTAGCGGGTCCACAGCCTGACTCCCCCTTGCTCCACATAGTCTTGTTATGTTATGTTTACATGGTTTGCACTGAATTTGCATGTGGTTCCTTTCCTAGGCTCCCACTTCCGGTTTGCCTTCTTATGATCTAGGTCCTCCCGCCTTCGTGAGAACAGTCTCTCCCAGATGAGCGCGCCTTCTTGTCCTCATGTGTCCTAAGTTGCAATGATGATGATGATGACCACAGCAAACTCAGTGCCAGGCACTGCTCTAAGTGCTTTACAGGGATTATTTCACTGGGTATTCACAAGAACGCTATGGGACAGGTGCCACCACTATCCCAATTTTAAAGAAACAGAAAACTGCAGTACGCAGGAGGTAAGGATTCTGCCAAAGTCTCACATCGTGGAAAGAACTGGGCTCTGAAGCCAGGAAGCCTGTCCATCTTAACCCTACCTCCTTCTCCACGCTGAAGCTTTGACATTTGACGGAGTCAGCACTGAGAGGTGACTTAAGTCCTTCCTGATGACCTGCTTCTGGGTACACTCTCTCCTTAGAACCTGAATGCTGCTCTCATGCCGTGAATGCTTGATGCCCTATCCTAACTCCATGCGGCACTGGTGGGGAGAGGTGGGGACACACACAACACTAGAACCCAAGTTACCAGGTCTATAGTTGACACTGGCACAGATGCTGGACTCTGGGAAAGCAGGAGGAGAGGGTGCAGGGACACCCTGCCTGCTTCTGCTGCCTGCAGATGGGCATGGATGGGTCCACTCAACCTGATCTTCCAGCCCTGTAAGGAATCTGAGGCTTCTGGCTGCTGCAGGACCTGCTCAGGCTCTGGTCTGGCTTACAGTGGCCATGCTGTGACATACTTGCTTCCATACACATATGTTCCACCAAACGCACTCACCCCCATGACCAAGCGCCCACCAATGTCAACTGGATAGCTGTCAATTGGGAAGCAGTCTGTGGCCAAGAAGCAAGGCCTCTCTGTGAAGCTTCTGGGTCAGCCTCGGGCTGACCAAAGTAACTGTGAGAGAGCCAGTTCCCTTTCCAATGAAGGGACTTGAGAATTACAAATGTCTGGCTTTTCAGAAATACACTGACACCTAGTTACCCAGGGCTCTGTCCAGGGCCCCAGGACCACTGAGAAGGAGCGACATTTGGACAGTGGGAAGGTCTGTGCCATCAATGCTGCCGGGTGCTGCTCCCGCCAGTCTAAGCAGTTCAGCAGATGATGTAATGTACTGATGTCAACCTGCCTCTGCATGTTTTAACAATGAAGCCTGTGGTCTCGAGGTCAGCCTTTTATCTCACAAGGAAACGGGAGGGAAGGAAAAAATAACATTGTTGAAGAGAAAGAACCAGAAAAGACAAGAGATGGACTGTCCTGTTGCCTAAACTGTGCTGCAGCTACCCGGGGTGAGCTATACACAACCTTTCAACAGGGAACTGTAAGCCTCTTGCTAGGAGATGGGGCCTACAAGCATGAAACAGTGAATTAAATGGAAGAGCTAAAGGATAGTCAATCTCCTAATTTTTTTTTTCTTTGAGACATGGTCTTGCTTTGTCGCACAGGCTAAGTGCAGTGGTGTGATCACGACTCGCTTCAGCCTCAACCTCCTTGGCTCAAGCCATCCTCTCACCTCAGCCTCCCGAATAGCTGGGACTACAGGCGTGTGTCTGGCTAATTTAAAACAATTTGTTTTTTAATAAGACAGAGTCTTACTATGTTGCCTAGGCTGGGCTCAGCACCTTGGCCTCCCAAAGTGCTGGGATGACAGGTGTAAGCCACCGTGCCTGGCCTAAGAGCTTCTTTAAAATTATATTTCCAGGTACCAACCTAACTGTCCCATAACATGCACATGGATAAAGCTACCAATCTCTTTTTTTTCCTGGCTGCCTTCCTTGTTGGTTGACTTTCCCAGATAATCTTGAACATTCCCTTTCCCTTCACACTTGCCAGAAGCATTACCCAGTGTAGAGAAAACAGGGATAACAAATCCAGTTTTCCATTTATGAACTGGGTCCTTAGCTTTGCTGCATCCCCTTGATGGGAAACCATCACCTGTAACAAACCATATGCCCTTGACTAATGATGTGGGCGCAGCTCCGACCTGTGGCCTCCCCCTATTCAAGAGAACAGTCTGGAAAGTAGAAGTAGCAGCTGCATCGAAGTAGAGGCTTCAGTGGCCTGACTTTTCCCATTTTCTGCTCCCCCATGAGCTGAAGGTCGGTCCAAGGATGTGGTCTTTGGGTTGCCCATGGTGGGAGACAGGGCAGTTTGGGGGAAGGAAGTTCCCTTTATTGCTTTTTCTGCGTGGCCCTAAAAGAACGCAGATGAGGATCCCCACCTCGGCAAAAAGGCTGCCTCAGGCCAGACACTTGCTCTGGAACTAGCAAGAAAGGCTATGAAGAAGCTGAGGGATCTCAGGCAGAGGGATGCAGGGTAAGTGTGCGAGATGCCGCCCCTGGGACACAGGGTACTGACGTGTTCAGGACGTAAAGCACAGTGTGAATGATGTACGGGATCAGGTGGATGTTGCTCTCCCGGCCGCCCCCGCCGGTGTCTGCGCTGAACGACTGCTCCATGGCGAAGCGCAGGAAGAGCAGTTTGATGTCGTGGATGTTGAGCTGGTACGTGGGCTCCCGCTGGCCTGTGCATTCCTGGAGGTAAGTGTTGTGTCTAGAGGGGAAGCAGAACAAACAATGAAATGGAAGTGAGTTCCTGGTGAAAACCCAGTTTGGGAGACAGAGCCTCCTTCCAATACTCCCGGGCCTGATAGCTGGAAAGGTTTGCAAATGGGGACAAGAATAAAAGGGAAAGTTGAGGCCAAGGCTGGGGCCAGCAGGATGACAAGTCTGTAGGACATTTTCATTTCTGCAGTGACTGAATGTGATTCTCTCCAAGTTTTGATGAGAGCCCACCACTCCTGGGGACCCATTTCTTAATGGACCAATGTTGTAGGACATACCGTGGCTGCAAGTGAAGCACATTTTGGAGGAAGAAATGTAGAACTCATCCATTCTGACTGACAAAGTGATCTGTCCATAAGAATGAGCTCTTCAATCTCCAAACAAAGGCGGTTTTTTTCCCCTACGTCAAT
Source organism: Chlorocebus sabaeus (assembly GCF_047675955.1). Taxonomy (NCBI): domain Eukaryota; kingdom Metazoa; phylum Chordata; class Mammalia; order Primates; family Cercopithecidae; genus Chlorocebus; species Chlorocebus sabaeus. The sequence continues at coordinate 117,950,307 of NC_132923.1, read as the reverse complement.
ACACGTTCCCATCTATCTGGGCTGCGCCTCTTATTAATTGGGTGACCTCGAGCAAGTTGCTCAAACTCTACATCTCATCTGTACAATGTATACAAGAATACATGCCCGGCCGGGCGAGGGGGCTCATACCTGTAATCCTAGCACTTTGGGAGGCCGAGGCAGGTGGATCACCTGAGGTCAGGAGTTCAAGACCAGCCTGGCCAACATGGCAAAACCCTGTCTCTACTAAAAACACAAAAATTAGCTGGGTGGCCAGGTGCGGTGGCTCAAGCCTGTAATCCCAGCACTTTGGGAGGCCCAGACAGGTGGATCATGAGGTCAGGAGATCGAGACCATCCTGGCTAACATGGTGAAACCCCGTCTCTACTAAAAAATACAAAAAACTAGCCCAGCGAGGTGGCAGGCGCCTGCCGTCCCAGCTACTCGGGAGGCTGAGGCAGGAGAAGGGCGTTAACCTGGGAGGCGGAGCTTGCGTTGAGCTGAGATCTGGCCACTGCACTCCAGCCTGGGCGACAGGGCGAGACTCCGTCTCAAAAAAAAAAAAAAAATATTAGCTAGGCGTGGTGGCAGGCACCTGTAATTCTAGCTACTTGGGAGGCTGAGGCAGGAGAATCGTTTTAACCTGGGAGGCGGAGGCTGCAGTGAGCCAAGATCACGCCATTGCACTCCAACCTCGGTGACAAGAGCAAAACTCTGTCTCAAAACAAAAGAACACAGGTTAAGCATTTCAACATGCTGCCCGCTATCACTGTCAGCTGCCTGTGTTTTTGACAGGCATGGTTTTATCCCTGAGCTTTAAAACAGGACTTGGGGTGGGGCACCACTCCACAAGGCATCAGCAAGACATGAGGACCTAATAGATGCTTTAGCTATTCTTATCTGAGTTTTCAGGACCAGGGAGGCCTTCTAAGGAGCCCAACATCCCCTCTGCCACTAAGCCACTTTCATTATTTAAACCTCAGAGCCACACACTGTAGAAGTGAACTCAGAAATTCTGGCCTCAATGACCAAGTCAGGGTCCCACATCTTATGTCATAAGACCAGCAAAGGCATAGTGAAGACCCAGAAATTTCATCTGGTGCCCAGTAAGCTGAGGGTGCTGGTTCCTCCCACCCTGTGGCAGGCCATGTCAGGTCACCCCTTGAGTAAGCCTCCATCCCCCACCCTGTCTGCTCTGAACAGTTCCCCAGTCACCAAACAGACAGACATGGATTCCCAAGGAAGGTAACAGGAAACGGTGTCACCAGGGATTGGGTTGATAGCAGGTCTTGTCCCATCCCCTGCAAATCCCCACCATCCCACCATGAAAAATAATCAACACTCACCTTGCCAAGCAAGTGGCAAAAGCTGATTCAGGGACGTGAGGCCCCCAGACTGGAAGGAGCCCATTGCACTTGGTGTTGGCATTCTGCAGGGCGGCACTTTCCCACTCTTCCCGGCCTCGAGCCAACCTGGATAGGGAGGAGAGCAGGGACAAGCGACTGCTGGAATTAAGGTGGCAACCAGGCACCTAGGCAGGGGTGGGGGTGGGGGCGTGCCAACACTAAGAAGTCAGTCAGCCCGGGCTCCTGACCCTGCAAAGAGAATTTGCCATTTGTAGCCCCAATGTGGTACATGCTGGCTTTGCTGACTGCGGTAGGCAGGGCTGCTCTCACCAGCCTTGGGCCCAGGCCAAAGCATATTTTCCTATCATTCAAATAACTGCTTGGGGACCTATATGGTGTCAGGCAGAACACCCTACTCCCCAGACCCTAAGGAGCAGATTTAAAACCACGAGGATGGCAGTCCCACTCACTCCAGGCCCACAGGCAGGCCTACTGAAGGAGCCTTCCCGCAAGAGCCAGGGCCTACCTGACAGCAGCCAGGTGGCAGTCATAGTGCACAATGTTGAAGTGGGAGACGGTGCTGTAGCCCTGCTGTTTCCGGGGCTTATTCTCCATCTCCTCCAAGGCTACCCGCTTCGTGAAGGTATAAATGCCCAGGACCTTCGTGGGCTGCAAAGATGACAACATAAGGAGAGGAGAGGAGAAACTCCAAGTCAGGCTCAGGGGAAGCAGAGCAGAGGGGAACTGTCGCCCTTCTTGGACTATGCCTTGGGGTTCATGTTGCTCTCACTAGGGAAGTTCAGAAGAGCAGATGAGGCCAGTTCCTCAGTCTGTTGGTGAAGCACTTGGCTGGGCGCAGCCCTAGTGAAATGAGGATTATGGGAGCAACCAGTAAGAAGGGGATGTGGTGCAGATGTAGAGGCAGACACATTAGCAAGCCTCGGCCATCTTTCTTTACTTTGTGCTTCATCTGTCTGAAAATGCAGAAGTGACTTCTTGATATTCCCTTGCTTTTCAAAACCTGCCAGGCAGCTCTGAGGAACCTGCATTATACAGAACTAACGAGCCCTGTGGCCCAGGCACCTGCCCTTCCACAGCCTGTGTTCTGAGCAGTAAGTTCAAGCTAGAGAGAAAAGGCCACCTTTGAGCCTTCAGGAGAGCCAGCAGGTCATTGGCTGCTCTGCTCCTTTCAGGTGGAATCTAGTTTGGATAAGCCAAGAAAGTTCTGATTTTCCTCCCAGTTATTCTGAATGGAGGCAGCATGGCGTGTTTTTAAAAGCCCAGGTCTGGAGTCTGAGAAGCCTAGGCTGGAATTCTGGCTCTGCCATGTGACCTTTGTTTGCTTAACCACAAGTTGAGACTTTTTACAGGTTTAAATAAAATTATCCAGTTTACACAAAGCTCTGAGCATGAGGCCTCACATACAGGAAGAATCCCATCAGTAGCATTTGTCGTGATGATGATGATAAAGATAACAAAGTCTAAAGTTCGGATGAGTTTGCCTTCCCGCCTCTAAAGAGGACAGCTGGTCCTTTTGTTAATCTCCTAAGATGCAGGCCTTGACCTTGCCTAGCTAAGAACAAAATGGCCTGGAGAGGAGGGGGATGCTACCTAGAACAAGGGGCCAGGCTGGGCCCTCAGGACCGACCGCAGCCCAGCAGCTGTACCTGGAACTTATATCCCTCCCTGCAGATGCAGCACGTGAGGCCGGGCTCCTCGATCAGCTCCTCCATCTGCTTCAGGAGTGCCGTCTTGGTCACGACCTGGCCCTTTTCATTTGTCTGTAGGGGAACCCCAGTGGCATGTCAAGGGGGATTTCTATACACCCTCTCCCACCCTAGCTTGGGGATGCTCAGGAACAGGGCTAACTTTCTACCTCCACTAAAAGGACAGGTGCATGAAAAGAAAGCCCTTGAGCTGTCTTCTAATGAGGATAAAGACCCAGGCCCTTCTGCTATTCTCTCTTCCTACAGGAGCCACTGAAGCAAAGGAAATCATCCAGCTGGAGCCCTGGCAAGGTGCCACCTGCCATCAGAAAAGCCCCCTTTCTTCGTGCCAGCATCTTTGTGCCAGCAATGCCAAGTCTCAGCTTCCAAGGGCTGTCACACTGATTCATTCACTGTTCCCACGTGAGCTTTTCAACTGCTGACACTCAAGTCTGTGCTTTGGAGGAGCTTGTAGGACTCTGCTTCCTCCAAGGTGGGACAGTTAGAAGAGCACAGAGCCCTTTGTGTCAACCAATTATTAGTTATGTGTCTTGGCCTATTTACTTCACCTCTCAGTTTCAGTTACTTCATCTGGAAAATGGGTATAACAATATCTACCTCCTAGAACAACTTGAGGGCTTAAATAAGTCCTCAATAAACAATGGCTCTTATCACCGGCTTACTGTTCTGGTAAACTTCATAAGTCACTTACTCCGAGTCTCATCTGTATGATAGAACAATAGCAGTCCCACCTCTGAGAGGGTCGACCACACCTAGTTCCTTCCTCCTCCTCTATCCAGCCTTCTCTTCCCCTATGGCCAACCCCAGGGCTGTCCCATGGCCACCTCCTCATCAAAGTGTGGGCAGAAACATGGGGACTCTGGGAGGTAGCTTTACCGTCATGCCCAGGGTGCCCAGGGCCTTCTGCCTCATCGCCATGGCCATGCGCTTCTTCTCTGCCCGGGTCTCCCTGCGGGCTGCGTCAATCTTCTTGTTTACGTCAGGGTGTTCCCGCAGGGCTTCCAGCAGGTTCTCTGCCAGGGTCCCAATGCCCTCATCACTGGACACCTGCTCCAGCTTATGTAGGTTCGGGATGGAGTCAGTTCCAATCAGAACCTGCCAATAAGACACCAGAGAGACTCATGCCTCCAATTACGTAGACAAACCTTCCCAGGAGCTTAAAGGTTTAGAAACTCAACCACTGTGCACCATCTCATGTCACCTGCTCAGCTGCAATCACGTCCTTTGATTCCACACTTTGACAGACAGACAAATGGAAGAGGGTTTGGCTCTGCTACTGTCTCTCACCAGTTCCTATGCTCTAAGCTCAGTGTTTCCATCTATAAAATGGGGATAATGCAGGGGTTGCTGTGATGACTGAAAACTAGATAACATATGCAAAGCATCCGTCACAGAGGATGTGGAAAGGGGTCAGGAGAAGATTCCCTTATTCTGGTAAGACAAGCAGCAGCACCTGACGAGTCCCAAATGGTGAACTCATCAGCCAGAGCAGGCGCTGGACGTTCTCATAAGGACCAGCCTAAGTTCTCCACCTGGGAGCCCCTGGGTCCACCAAACCTAGGAGCACAGTTTTCTCAGGCTAGGGATACTAGAGGTGCAATGACTACAAGCAGGTATGGACATTAAAAACTTAAACCACAAAAAAGATATTAACAAGAAACCTCTGTGCCTGAAAAAGCTGGAAGTCACTACATATAGGGCCACGAAATAAACAGGGGTGGAGAACATCAGAAGGCTAAAGGCAGGTGTAGTTGGAAAAAGCACTCCAGGTGAGCTCACTGAGAAATATCACCACATCCCTGAAATCCTCACCACCCTGTCACAAGTGACTTGACAGCAATTACTACATATGAGATGACAGGCTGAAAACAACACAGCCAGTAGATCACTCAGCAGCTCATAAATCTGTTCTCACAGTAAGTCTGCTTCCGATATCTGTGTCTCAGCAAAATTACCTATTCCCTCATGTCTCATGCTCTTAAATGCTAAGCCCATATTTCAACTCGTACTGAGCTTTTCCACAGGTTTCCCAAACTCAACATTCTAGCTGTTTACTGTGTGTACATGCTTGCACGTGTTTTTGGTGCTGGGAAAACAAAGACCTTGCCCTCATTTAACTTACATTCTAGTTATTAATAGGACAGACCATACATTCATAGCATAGTCTAATGAACTGTCCTCCACCTTACTTGCAAACCTCTGATCTTCTCCATCTCAGTGGCACCACCATTCACCTCATCACTCAGTCCAGAAACTGAGCAGGGTTCTTTTTCTTTGAGACGGAGTCTCACTCTGTCGCCCAGGCTGCAGTGCAATGGTGTGATCTCGGTTCACTGCAAGCTCCGCCTCCTGGGTTCACGCCATTCTCCTGCCTCAGCCTCCTGAGTAGCTGGGACTACAGGCACGACCAACACGTCCAGCTAATCTTTGTATTTTTAATAGAGATGGGGTTTCACCATGTTAGGCAGAATGGTCTCGATCTCCGAGCAGGGTTCTTGATTCATCCAGCTTCTTCGCTTCTCACGTTCAGTCACTCTCCAAATCCCATTTATTCTTCCTCCCAGCTCAATCTCTGTTGAATCTATCCGTGAGCTAGTTCAGGCCACCATTTCTCTCACTTCAATTACAATAAAAGCCTGTCAACTGTTCTTCCTACCTCGAATCTCACCTCCTTTGAATCCACTCTCTAAAATACGGCCGGGGCACTGCCCTCAAGAGAAAACCCATACTCCTCTTCCGGGAGAAAGAACATGCCTTGGCCCTGCTCGGGTCTCCATCAGCAGCTCTCGCCATGCCTCGCCTCCCACTGCAGCTGCTTTCAATTCTTGGAAGGCTTTAAGCGCTCTTTGGCCTCTGAGCCTTTGCAGGTGCCATGCCCTCTACTTAACACTCCTCTTTCCTTAGGCCCCAGCCCTTTCCACGCTGCATCTATCTCACTGTTTAGTTATTACTCTGTATTTGGCTGTATCTTCCACCAGACAGTAAGCTCCCAACAGGCACAGACGGCGACTGTCTCCTCAGTCTAACACAGGACCAGCTACACAACAATATATGTTGAAAGAAAAATGAACGGCCATAGCATAAATGCCAAGTATCTAACTAGATAAAGCCTTATTCTAAAGAAAGTAATTCAATTTGGTAACTAAGAATAAGCCTGGAAGGCCAGGCACAATGGCTCATGCCTGTAATCCCAGCACTTTGGGAGGCTGAGGCGAGTGGATCACCTGAGGTCAGGAGTTGGAGACTAGCTTGGCCAACATGGTGAAACCCCATCTCTACTAAAAATACAAAAAATTGGCCAGGTATGGTGGCAGGTGCCTGTAGTCCCAGCTACTGGGGAGACTGAGACAGGAGAATTGCTTGAACCCGGGAGGCGGAGGTTGCAGTGAGCCAAGATCGTGCCACTGCACTCCAGCCTGGGTGACAACAGCAAACTCCATCTCAAGAAAAAAAAAAAAGAAGAAGAAGAAGAAGAAGAAGCCTGGAAATCAGCTGACTTTGAGTTCCAAACTCATTGCCTTTGGCCTAATCACAACCGTGTTCTTTGATTTATCCATATACAAAATAGAGATGTTACAAGGATATGGAAAACAATACATGTGCAATTCTTATGCAGGAAAAAGTATCTCCACAAATATATACTAATTATGACTCCACTGAGTTGAACAAAAGTTTAGAAAAGAAACTTCAGTGAGACACAGTGAAGAAACTTTCCTGTACTCAAGTTGCCATGTTTTTGGAATGAGTTACCAGAACAGACGACCAAATGAGGCAGTGGAACTATTTTCAATGCAGAACACTACAAATAGAAAAAAATGCAATGCTGAGGACTCTCAAAAGTCAACATTAAAAAACAAACAATCCAGTTAGAAATTGGGCAAAAGACATGAACAGACATTTCACTGAAGATAAACAGGGCACATGAAAAGACATTCAACATCATGAACCACTAGGAAAACATGGAACCAGACGGAATCACTGCACATCTACCAAACAGCTCAAACTAAAAATAGTCACCAAATGCTGGCTAAGACGCAGAGAAACTGGAGTAGCCATACATTTTCAGGGAAATGTAAAATGCTGTAGCTACTCTAGAGAACAGTTTGGCAGCTTCTTATAAACAAAATACTTAACTACTATACAACCCAGTAACTGCACTCTTGGGCATTTATCCCAGAAAAATGAAAACTTATATTCACACAAAAACCTGCACACAAGTGTTCATGGCAGCTTTATAAATAACAGCCAAAAACTGGCAACAATCCAGGTGTCCTTTAATGGGTGAACAGTTAAACAAATCTGGATGAAACTCCAGAAAATCATGCTGAGAAAAAAAAGAGACAATCCTAAAAGGTTACATACTGTACAACTGCATTTCTACAACATTCTTGAAATAACAAAGTTACAGAAATGAAGAACAGTGCCAGGGGCTTGTGGCAGGGGAGTTGGGGAAGACGGATGTGGCTACAAAAGGCCAACAAGAGGGAACCTTGTGCTGAGGAACTGCCCTGCGTCCTGACAGCACTGATGTCTACATCCTGACTGTGGTGTGTGTTCTGGTTCCACATGTTACCATTGGGGGAGAGTGGGAAAAGGACCCATACGATTTCTCTGTATTGTTTCTTAACAACTGCATGTGAATTTATAATAATCTCCAAATTAAAACTTCAATTTAAAAAAAAACCCAGTCCTGGCCATCTATCTAGGGCCAGTTAGGATAGGATTTGTGAAAGGTTAACGCTCAGCCCCGTGGGGTGAAATCAGGAATGAGCTGCGGACTGGAATGGGTGGGCCTAAGAACAAGGTGTTCAGCTGCTTGAGGCAGAGAAAATAGAGGTGATGGTAATATAAGTGTCCTAGTGACTGTGGCCAGACACCCAAGTGTTTTACTCTCTGGTCAGCCAATCCCTCACAGTTCAACAGCTGCACAGCTGACCCATTAGACAGTGAAGCCCCACTTAAGAATGAATAAATCACAAATACAGCTTACTCGTCTCAGCACACAGAGAGATGACGCAGATGACTTCTGAGGCTCACTTCTACTCTAGGAGTCTCATATATTAGGGTAAGTCATGTCTCAAGGTGAACTAGGGTGGTTATACTTGCACACCTGTACCCTCACACTACCTGTCCTGGCTACCCACCTGGGTGGCAGGGTGCTGCATGGCCAGGCCCCGAAGCAGCCTCAGGATAAACGGCAAGGCTGGGCGAGACAAAAACTTTTTCCAGATGTCAGCATCCAAACTGCAAAGCAAAGGAAGGCTTATCAGCAGGTCAGGGAAGCAAAGGCTACCTAGAAACCAGTTGTTGACTCTGGCTTGTTTAAACCCCCAGAGAGTGTTTAATCGTGACCCTCTCCGAGTGTCATGAAGAATCACATAGAACCACCCAGCTCAGCTGAAGAGCCAGAAAGAAGTGAGTACTCTAAGTAGGAACCAAAAAGTTGCCATCCTTTTCCCGTAAGCCCCAAGAACTCTGCAGTGGTTGACTGGTCTGGTCACCCACATAGTTTCCAGAAGGGGTTGGGAGGCCCCAAGGAGGACAAGGAGCATACGTGAAGCTTTACACCAAGATGCTGCTGGAGAAGGAAAAGGAAAGGGCAAAGGGGAGGCAAAGCAGCCCTGCTGCAGGGGGGCTCCATACTTCTTGGCGCTAGGGATGTGCTTTTTCATGTAGTCAAGTGCATTCTGGGTGATCCCCTTCTGGAGAATCAGATCCTTCAGCTGGTGCCCATTGCTGTTGTTCTTGATGCCAGCAGCTATTTTACAGAAGCAGTCCAGGAAGACTTTATCATCGCCACTGTGATCTTCATCATACCTAGGAGAAAAGAACAAAGAGTTTGAGGGTATGAAAGGCAGGACAAAACCCAATCAAGTCACCCTCTTGGTTAACAACTGTCAACAGCCTAGAGAAGATCAAGGCTCTATCCGCCCTGGCTCCCGCCACTCTCCCTGTTACCTGCTATGTCTCCCACACTCACGGCCTTCTCTCGCACTCACATAGACGCGCACGTGCCTCCATCTCGTCATATTCCTCCTATCTCACCAACCACTTTGCCTTCTCTGCCTAGCCAATTGCTACTCTAATATAGTACTAACTATTCACTTCCCAACTAGACTGAGCTCCTTAAAAGCCAGAACGAGGACACAAAAATCTAATAGAAATTCTAATAGAAAAATCTGATAGAAAACCCTAGTTCAGGGTTTTAGTGGAGACTCTCGCTTCACTATATGAAATCCAAGTAACATACTTATCGAAGTTGCAGTATGGTTTGAATCGCTCCACCAAGATTTGCATTTTTTCCACCTCTCCAAAGGAAAGGTACGGGATGATGCGAAGCAGGCCCTGGAGCACACTGGGGTTGGAGCGGACAAAGGTGCTGTTGATCTGGTCCAAGAGCATCACCAGCTGATCCTTGTCACCTGTCAGGAGGAGGTTGCCCTGCAACAGAAAAGAGGGTGGACATGCCATTAATGCAGTCAGGACTGTGGCTGCAGCCAACATCTGAGCCCTAAAAGTCAGCATTTCCATCAGTCATCAAGAGTACCCCTAGAAGAACGGTGTCTCGGCACTTCTTGGGGAATAACAAACAGTTTCACTTGAGAAATTCGTTTCCAAATTTCTGAGACAGGCCTGTTAATAGTCTCAGGTGGTCAAAATATACCAATACAATTTTCCCTTCCTATAAGAGAATGCAGGCTGCTGGACATTCACTTGGTCATAGCTCTAGCCAAATCATTAGCACCAGTAAGAATGGAGGAAATTACAGGTATAATAGGTGGAGAGAAATTCTGGGAGTTGGAGACCTGGGTTCTAGGCCTGATTCTACCAGTAACCAACTATGTACCACAGTTGAGGAAATGCCAAGTCCAAGGAAATGAAGTGGGCTGTTCAATTCCTCAATAATGAAATGAAAGGTTGGACTAAAGCCCCTGCCTATCAACTGGGACATGCCATGATTCCATTAATGAGCAGCTTTCAAGTGAAAGACTATCCTTAGCAATTGTGCTTGCTCTGAATCCAAAGATTTCAGATTTTAATAGAATTATGTCATCATTAGTTGAGTCCTGACATTCCAAAGCTTAAGCAGGATCCGTCATTCTCAAGTGGGCTAAGCCAGACACTAACAGGCCTGTTGTGGGCAATGAGACAGTGCAGGCTCTCAGTGCCTGCAGATGGAGGGGCTGGGCCTCACTCACCTTGTCCTCACTCAGGGGCTCAGCATTGGACTCATCTAGAATGATCTCCATGATGCTAAGCACCTGCTCAGCCACAGCTGCGCCCCCACTGTCCTTGCTTTCTTGTTCAGCTACAAGGGCCTGTAGGAGACGGAGACCCAGTCACTCTCAGAATAAGACCACAGCCACTTACCACTGACAACTGCTCTCAAGGACGCCCTCATGGCCTTATTCCCCAGAAACCATGTGTGTATGACCATGTGTATGAATGTGCGTGTATATGCATCTTTTGAGAGGGAGACACGCATGTGAGCTTTTGATGGCAGGGAAAACATGAAGTTCCAGATCTCTTTCTTTGTCGCCCCAAGGAGAAGGGCACTTCTTTCCCATTGGTGTGTAGTCTAGACTGCTTAAGGGACTGCCTTCCTCTTATCTCTGATCTGAACTCAGGAAAGGAGCGAGGAAGCTCTTGGGTGCCATGGCAGCAGCATGGGGGCACAGGGTGAGCCAGCCAGAGGAGAAGGGCAGCTGAATGACCCAAGCCTCTGCACCAGTCAGTCAGAGAGATGAAGGGCTTGAAGAGGCCGTGAGTCCATTTCATCTGAGCCCAGAACTGAGATGTCTTTCGCACCCAGACTTCCAAGGGCCACACTTCTTCACCTGCAGCCCATGCTCCTTACCAGGTTTAGGGTCCCCAGCATGACGTTCAAGGTGTTCATTTCCAGTTTGACCAGTTGCTGCCGGTTGACTTTCACCTTCACACAGTAACTGAACAATTTCAGTAGCACCTGACAAGAAAAGCCAGTCAAAACCCATGAGGCCACATGAGAGTGTAGGACGTGGGGCCAGTAGGAAAGGGATGTCTAAGCAGGGTCTACACCATCAGCAAGGGCTCCTCCTGAAATGAAGAGGACAGGAGGGAGAAGTGGCCCCTCAGCGGACACAGTGAGATGGCTGCGCTCTCACATGAGGCTGGTATTCTAAATAGCAGTTGTCTCCAGAGGTAGCTCCACGGGCTGGATATCTCTCTACCATCTCTAATACAACGGCAGTGACACCAGTTCCTAATGGAAGAGGTGATGTTCTGTTTGTTGTCTTGGGGGAAATCCCAGCAACAATCCAGACCCTAAACTAATAGTAAAGAGAATGATCCCAAAGCTCGTGGCCTGTGAGAGCTCAGAACCACACAGGTCATTTAAAACAAAGGCAAATAATAACAACACTACATATTCTCATAAACCCTGGGGGAGTGGGGGGGGGTAGTGAAAATAACAGTATAATATTTGTGGTGCCTCTCTGGAATGCTCTAATCCTTGCTAAGGAGATTAGTTGGATGAATACCCAAATAAAACCCTATAATGCAAGAAATGAGTTACATTATAAAATCCATTTTAAAAACAACAACTATGATAATGGTTAACACAAGTGCAGTTATTTGGGGAAAGTCGGTCAGATGCTGGCTCTATAAAGAGGTATCGGAGAAGGGAAGTGGGCCAGCAGGACGGGAAGAGGCATGCCTAAGAATGTAGTGCTAACTGCCAGGTCCTTCACTGGCTCGCACTGCTCCGTGGCACCATGCTGCCCTCTAGGGTAAAATGACACAGTGGCCATAGCTTCTTTCCATAGGGGCCTCTCCCAGTGCAGAAAGGCTGGCCCCCACACCTTGCTGCTCCCAACTCACTGTTAGAAGGTGGCGTCCCTGCTTGAAATCTCTGATCCCTGCGAGTCTGTTAAGCATGCATTCCAGGCCCCCACACTGGGCCATCACACCAGCCATTTTATACACTTCTTCTTCATCTTCTTCTTCATCTAGGGGAGAAGAGAAGCCAAGCAACAATGGAGGGTAAGGTGATGATGGGAATAAAATAGGCCAGGATAAGACAGCCCTCTTCCTGGCTGATGGCTGACAACGCTTTTCCGTACCCCCAATAAAGACACAGCCAATAAAAGGGGTCAATGATGGATGATACTAAACTATCCCACTCTCAGTAGGAGCTTTTTCAAAGTTTCAAGTCAATTAAAATTGCTTACTCAAATGTCAAAGTATGAGCACCAATACCATCAATGGAGTGGGGGGGAAGAGGGAGTTAAAAATAAATCTGAACTCCAGTTTACTGTTAATTGCATTTTCCTCTAGAAGTTTGCTGGTGTTTTTTTTGTTTGTTTGTTTGTTTGTTTAACCCTCAGTGGTATCTGCATCATGCCACAGACACCTCTATTTTTCCTCAATTGAAGAAACACTCTCCCCACAGGTCTGATGTAGAGGTACAAGACAGAAGCTCCTGAGAATGCCCCTAAGTCCCAGGGCGTGAGCCTCAGATCCCATGTGCAGCGCCGTCTGTGATCTACCTGTGGTAGAGTCCAGGGACTCAATGAACTCCTCCGTGGCATCGCCCAGCAGACCCCGCATACGATAAACAATCCTCATGGGCTCTCCCTGAGCAGAGAAAGTGGAGAAAGGTACTTAGAAACAGGCCCAGACAAATGCAAAGGACTCCATACTTGGTCCTGCTTAAAGCCCCAGCAATGTGGAGAGCCTCTATTTTTCTACAAGGTCTCAACCACAGCATCTAGAATCCAAATGCACAGCAATTCACTTAGGGGAAAGAATGCTAATTTTATTTTGTGTCTACTAGAAGCTAGGCATTGTATGAAACATTTTAAAGACACTATCTCCTTCCATTTCATTAGAACACTATGTAATAATTTAACAAATATTTATTGAATGTTTTACTCTGTTCCAGGTCCTATGCTAATTAAGTACTTTATATGATCCTTTTACACAAGGTTACACAGCTCGTTCAAGGTTACCAAGCTATAAGCGGAGGTCTAATTCCAAGCCTGGACCTTCCTCAGGAGTAGAAACTCTCTCCTATCAATAGGGACTACTACCCAGGACAAGAAAGGCCATTTAAATCAAAGAGCTTTGACTCAAGCCTCGGGAATCAAAACAGGAAAAGAGAGTACATCAATCTTTGCCTGTAGAGATTCGGACGTCTTCATATAACCATACAAGGAGGGGGTTCATCCACAATTCTTTAAGCTAAACCCACAATCTGACTGGAATAAGAATCAAGTCTTTTATAAATGACAAAATTATAGCAACTTCACTAAATTGGAGGATCAGGAAAGTTCACTATATTTCTGGCACTGAGCACACATATTAATATTATTCTCATCTTGCAGACTAGAAATTGGAGCTCAAAGTGACCCTCGATGAAATCCATTGGGGGATTTGGTAGCACACTGATTCAAGCAGCCTGCCTCCAAGTCTATGCTTAGCTTCAGGACAGGAAACCCTGGAGGAAGACAACCTGCCAGAAAGGCCAGTTGCAGAAGTGTTTCTGGCTACGGAAGCCCAGTGAGAATTCCTCAGAGAGAGTACCACCACAGACACTGAACACAGAGCAGGTTCTAGTCAGTAGCTAAAGAGGTAGGCTGCTTCTCAGGGAAATGGAGGGCAAGATAGAGAAAGGAAGCTGAAGTCCCAGAACAAAGGCTATCCCAAACTCTGGACTTTGCCAGAAAACTACTTCTAACTGGATTAAGCACATCAATGAGAGGGGCAAATGATTCTCAACTTCTGTCTTGCTTCACCATTCAAGGGAGATACCCTTGTGTAGTCTGTGGATTCACTACCACCATTTACAAGAGTGCCCACAGAAGCTTGGTCTTAATTTTTTTATGTGCATCAGGGATTAAATCCGTATTGTTCTGTTTTGATGCTAAAATGTCTGTGACAAGATGTATTGGCTGGGACAGTTCTCTGCCTGTCCCTCGGCCAACAGTGCAACACCGACCCAACTGGCAGTAGACCAACAGTCAACAGTGACCAGGATTCCCAGCCCAGTGGGAGAAAAGAAAGGAGAGAGGCGGAAACATGTAACAAATTAAAGACAAAAATGTACAAATAGTATACTGCCAATTTAGTTTCTCAAACTCTACAGAAGTATTTGGGACCAAGTCTAGAAAAGTTTGCTGTGCATCCCAGCTACACTAGTTTGCTATAATTAAGTTACTTATCTGATTCATGTACTAAAGACCTCTCCTCCCAACAGAAACAAGAGAAGGGAAGAAATGGCAGTGGGAGAGAGAAATAGAGGGGAAGAAAAAGAAACAGGAAGAGAGGAAAGGAAGGAATGGAGACTAAGAAAGGAGGGAAAGGTGAAGGGGACCATCTAATACATCCATAAGTGGACAAATAGCATCACTCGTGATGACCAAAAGGCCCAGAGCGCTGAACTTCCTTCATTTCCCTTTTCTCCTCCTCAAGAACAACTGCCTGTTTGAGCCTCCATTCCCCAATTAGTAAAACAGAAATGATGCTCCTTGACACAGCTACTGGAAAAATGTTCTACTAAGTGAGCAGGCCCATAAAAGCTGAGAACTAATCTCAGTTGAGAGGTGTCCATATTGAAGGGAACAAGATAGCAAGCATTCCCAGCACAGAGCCTCCTTCAACACCCTTTGGCTTTCAGTCCTTGGGGTTTGACAACTTGCACAGCCCAGCAAAATGATTTTGCTTTCCTGAAGATTCATGAAGGTCATTAAATGTCCTTCCATTAGTCAGATGCCGCCAAAGGAAAACAAGATGATTGGTTTTTCTCCACACAACCCCAAACAGGGAAAGTAAAGCCTTAGAGAGCTGCTACAAGCCAGGTAAGTGATGATGAACAATGGCTCCTGCTGGTTCAAGTCTGCATAAGTCAGAAAAGTTAAACCACGCCTCCAAACAAGAAAGCAGGTACATACCTCATTTGTGGTACACCAGACTTTCTTGTAAACTTCAGCCACAGGAAGGTCCAAACTAATGATTTTATTGTTCACTAGAAGCTGAACAGAAAAGCAGGTGAAACTGTTATTCCAAATAATTGTAAGACAAGTAAAATCTAAGAGCAAAGGGCATCTTACGGCAATGGTTCATAATTTATAACTTTTATATATCATGGACCTATCAACTCTCCCACTCTTAAAAAATTCACGTGTATGCAAAACACACAGAATTTTGTGCAAATTTCAGGGGCTGCAAACATCCCTAACCCACACATGGACTCCAGCTTAGACACACCCACTGGGGACCTTCTCCTGCAAGCTCAGCACCAGAAAAGGCTTTTCACTATGTAAAAATGTCAGACCCTCAAGGGTCTGCCAGAAAGTAACTGACACAGGGATATAAACCTGCACAGGGAGTAAAACACCAGTATTTAGGGGTTCAGTAACTCAGACTCACCGAGAAGTCTCTGCCAGAGGCAACAATAATAATAAATACCCACCACCACTACAACCAACAGTCACTAACAATATGCTTACTTCCTGCCAGGCACTGGGCAGAGCCCTTTACAGGTTATTAACCTTAGCACTAGGTGAGGTAGAAAGGTGGGAATCATTAACCCCAACTTATAGAGCAGGGAAACTGAAGGCCACCTGCCCCAAGTTAATCAGCTACTAGGAAGAAGTATCTGGATTTGGTTAGACTAGGAGGAAGCCCCTAATCTCAAACGTGGGCAGCACTGTCCTATGGTCATTACCTCCATGCCACTGTCATCTTCCAGGAGAGCCACTAAGTCACAGTCCTGGCAAATCTTGTTCTTTATATCCCTCATCAGCGGCCCGATGCCTGGCTCATTGCTGCTATATGGGTTCCCAGGCATCCTGCCCTGTAAGAAGTCTTCTTGTTGGGGATCCTTCTCCAGGGTCACAAAGAACTCAGTGACTTCATTCTCCTCCTGGAGGACAGAGAGAAAGGTGGGTGCATCAGAAGGGATGGCAGAGGTGGAGATTTATACTATGCTACCTTGTTCTATGGATGCTCAAAGAAAACACACCAAACTCAGCAAGCCCCCTAAACATTTAAAGATATAAAGGACAGGAAACTCAGAGGTACTTCCAAAAATCTAAACTAACTGAAGTAGTCTAAAATATCAAGCATCTCCCCTGAAACCCCAGGGTGAATGAGGAGATAAAGCCTAACAAAACAAGCAGACAAGGAGTGACATATGAGAGATGTGTTAATGAAATGGGGGAAGAGGTGCGAGGAGGGACTTTCCTGCCTCCTCCTGCCGGTCTCATGTGATGCTAATCAATTTGGGGCCAGAGGACTTTGTCACTGATGACCCTGAAGTCAAGAAAGGGGCTTCTCTATGGGACATGACACTCAGGTACACACCCCCAATGAGCTCTCATTGCTAGCTCTCATTTCATGATACTAGTGTTCATCCTTCCTCAATAGCAGGCACGGTTCTCTGTATAATACTGTGCTTCTACACAGCTCAGGCTAGGGAAAAAACACACGCTGCACGTGTGCACAAAATACAGGGCAGTTAAAGAAGGAAGAGAGTAAAAACATCTTTATACTCTAGCTCAATACTGTTTCTTCCACAGCATGTTGGATTGATATGCTATGGGATTTTGGTAATGGAGGTTAGACCTAGTTTTTAAAAAAAACATGATTCTTTACTTGAATCTAAGAAATAAGACCAAGGAAGGTCATTAAATGTCCCATCGTTAGCAAGAGGAAAATTATGAGGTTGCTTCTCTTTTATGGTGGTGGATCTTCTTTCACTAATGACTAAGTGGCCCACAGCTGGTACAATTCCCCACAACTTTAATGAATCACCAAGAGGCTTCACGGCAAAGTGGCCCGTGCTGACACTCGAGAGCCATGGGAAGCACCGCACTGCTTACAGGATAAATGATGCTGCAGAGCCTCTCGAAGATGAACACTGGGGTCCGGTAGTCATCCAGATTGTAGCGCTTGGCTGTCTCAATGCATACAGCCATGAAGGCCTTGGTTTCTGATTCTGTACCTGCCAGGAATCAAAGTGGCCAAGTTAGGAAAGAGCCTCTCCCATGGAAGCTGAAATGAGACTTCTAATTGAAGTACCATCACTGACAAATTATTTCTGCCTGGTAAGTCTTTAAATGCCCTACATGGCAATATCAATAGTTCAAATTGGAAATTTGATGCTGATTGATTTTATCCTCAGACCACATTCAGTTTGAAACCCATAACACCCAAGTCCACACACTTCATCGTGGTTGGCTGTGTACATGTCTTGCTCTCTCTCAGGATATAACCTCCTCAAGGAGAGGGACTGTGCCTTATTTAACTAGCATCTCCTTGCCCAAAAGAGGCACTCAGAAAATGTCAAATAATCCTGTGTTCCAGTCAAATCAAAAGGAAGTTATAGTTTTTAGCTTCATTCTAAAAGATTAGGTAGAATGTACTCTATAAGCAAAAAAAGACAACTTAAAGTAACATGAAGGTGAGAAAATACGGTCTTTAAAAAATAAGGTCTTGTGAGCACTTTGAGCTCACAAGTTGAAGACTAGCCTAGGCAATGTGGCAAAATGCCATCTCTACAAAAAATACAAAAATTAACTGGGCGTGGTGCCACATGCCTATAATCCCAGCTACTTAGGAGGCTGAGGTGGGAGGATGGTTTGAGCCCAGAAGGCAGAGGTTACAGTGAGCCATGATCACACCACTGTACCCCAGCCTGGGCGACAGAGTGAGACTTTGGCAGAGGGGGAAAAAAAAAAAAAAAAAAAAAAAAAAGTCCCACTGTTATATTCCTGGGTGGGTCTGAATTTAAAAAAAAAAAAAAAAAAAAAAAAAAAAAAACCATGGTAAAGGTCCCTGACAAAGTCACAAACCAGTTCAGTATGGCACAATGAAAATGGCATCAGAAAGAGTTCCATTTCGGGCAATAAGGCAAACGAGGTTCCCTGACCTACTCCTCACTCTCCACCACTCAAAAACAATCTAATGTATCAGTGAATTGCCACACTAACACAGAACAGCCAAAAGCCAAAAACTAAGAGAAATCGGGAAGCCAGGGAAATAAGCAAAACACGAGTCAGTTTTTGCATTGAGCTTCGGTTTCCATTCCCTGCCCAGATTTGAGAGGTGGATAAAGCCCGGAATCCACTGAGGCAAAGAGTCTACAAATACAAATATGGTACCCCAAAAAGCTACACCCTTGGTGCAGAGATCAGCTATACATTTCCCCCAACCAAATAACTGAGGAAATGGACTTTCCTTAAACTTCACCATCAAGTGGCAGGGAAAAATCTCCTCTGAAGACTTGCCATGAGCTGCCCCTCACAGGGGTTTGTGGCTCAAACCTCTCACTACCTAGGAGGTCTGAAAATCCTGAGGCTCAGAACTGGGACAGCAGTGCCCTGCACTGCCTCACAGAAGCAGTGCTTTATCTTCTCTGGAGAAACCCATCTTTGGCCCAGTCCTAAAGAATTTCCACAGATAAAGCTAAAAAATACGAGGTCACAGTCAAAACTCATAAAACACAACAAGACTTTAAGGTATCATGAGTAAGAGCCAAAACAACAAACTGCAGAATCAGGCCTGTAAATATCTCAAATTTTAGAATTATCAGACATAAATGTTTAATATGCTTATAGATCATATAAAGGAGGGAAATATGAATTTTTAAAAAGAGACCTCAGACCTGTAATCCCAGCACTTTGGGAGGCCAAGGCGGGTGGATCATCTGATATTGGGAGTTTGAGACCAGCCTGACCAACATAGAGAAACCCCATCTGTACTAAAAATACAAAATTAGCTGGGCATGGTGGCACATGCCTGTAATCCCAGCTACTCAGGGAGGCTGAGGCAGGAGAATTGCTTGAATCCGGGAGGCAGAGGTTGCAGTGAGCCAAGATCATGCCACTACACTCCAGCCTGGGCAACAAGAGCAAAACTCGATCTCAAAAAATAAATAAATAAATAAATAGGAGACCATAAAATCTAGAACTACAAGAATTGAACAGGTTGATTAAACATCCATACTAGTGAAGAAAAACTGAATTGAACAAACTGTCAAAAATGCAGCATAAACACATGATGAGATGAACATTATGAAAGAGAGGAGAGATATGGATGACAGAGTGAAAATGGAGTTTCACAAGGAAAAGAAAGAGAACGCAGCAGAGGGGATTAAAGAGACAATGGCTGAGAATTTTCCAGACTGATAAAAAACACCAGTCAGAGAGCCTTTGACCCTGTACCACTCTATAAGCTCAACAAGAAAAATCCAAAGTGAGCCCAGCTCTAGAATTTAAAACTCCAAGAGCCAACACTTTGTCAAGAAATGAGCCTCTCCTTGAACGCAGGGAAATGCTTGCCAGTCCTCCTCTGGCTCTGTAGAACTGGAGGAAATTGGTCGAATGTACCTCACCAGCCCCAGAAGGGACAGAGTCTCAGGCTCCAGGCCGCTGGGCAGTGCTACCTGTGGTCATGTCCTCCAGCATCTCCAGCAGCATGTCCTGCGTCTCATCGATCAGCTTGGTCCTCTGAACCACCAGCTTCCGCAAGCACAGGTATCCATTCAGCACAGTACCCACCAAGCGACTTTTAAAGTGTCTTTTGATAGATTCCACCTCAACAAAGGAGGAGAGAAGGCCTGTAGAGACAGGAAAATGTTGCTGTGAGAGCTCTGGATGAGAACATAAGGAAGGTCTGTGTCTCAAAAGATTATGAGCAACTCAAAAAGCAGGGAAAATCTGCCTTTGTGCACGGCGCAGAGCAGGTGTTCAACGAGCAGAAACAGTCAATAGCAAACAGGGTATCAAAATCATAAGCGTATCAACACAGAAAAAAAATGCAGAGCTTAAATCTGCACTAAGGTCAGTACAAGACAGAAGAGAGTCAACCCCAGTACCCAAGGAACTAAGCGTTGTCCCTAAAACACTCAGGATGCCCTAAAGGAAGGTCCAGAGGCTCTCTTTACCTGTGAGACTTTTAAGGGCATAGCCCTGCTGCAGATCGGTACTCAGGGTAGCCTCCTCCAGGGCCAGCAGACGGGCTATTTCCTAAACAGGATGACAAGTGCAGTCCGTGTGACAGCACTGCCAAGGATACCAGTTACCTCCACCACTGTCCCAGGAGCTGGCAGCACTAGACACTCAGGAGTTACATCTTCTTAATCGAACCCTTGCAGAACTCCTTTCCAGGAGGCCAAGAACAGTTGCAGCGCTGGTAAGGGATTGCTTAAAAACTGTAAACAGTCTAAATGCCCCCAAGAGTTTGCTATAGCTATATAATACATATAACAAAGTCAAAAAAAATTTCAAAACCCCTTCAACAAATATTTCTTCTCAGCAAAAACAAACCAACAAAACACTATGGCAGAGCTTACATCCAGGTACAATGAAGGGGGAATTAGGGAAGGGGCTCTCTTGGGCAATAGGGTAGGATACCTTGGTGATGAGGTTGCCCACATAGGGTAGGACTCCCCGAGCTGCCAAGTAGACTTTCCAGTGCGCGGAAGTGATAAGCTTCTGGTAGAGAGCCAGGTACTCGGCCGCACACTCCCCAGCTATGCTCAGCTCATCCAGGTAACTGCCACCAGGAGGGACAGGGCACTCTAGTCAAGAACTGTAACATTTCAAACGGCTCCAAGGCTCCCCTTTCTCCTCCCAATCTTTCCTATCTTCTGCTGTCTGTCTCTCCTGCTTCCTAGAGGGAGGAACAGCGTCCAAGAAAGCTCCAGTTCCCACATGGGAATCTCCCACACCTAGGAAGCACTCAGAGCACACCACAGGGAGTGAACGCCACAGAATCGAAGCATTCATATTTTGGCACTGATTGCTATGAGAGAATTAAATAAGATAATGCATGCCAAGCATTTATGCACTCAATCGCGATAAATATTAGCTGCATAAGATCTCAAATAGGGAGGCCGAGGCGGGCGGATCACAAGGTCAGGAGATCGAGACCACGGTGAAACCCCGTCTCTACTAAAAATACAAAAAAATAGCCGGGTGCGGTGGCGGGCGCCTGTAGTCCAGCTACTCAGGAGGCTGAGGCAGGAGAATGGCGTGAACCCGGGAGGCGGAGCTTGCAGTGAGCCGAGATCCCGGCCACTGCACTCCAGCCTGGGCGACAGAGCGAGACTCCGTCTCAAAAAAAAAAAAAAAAAAAAAAAAAAGATCTCAAATATTAGCTGCTGCTGCTAATACCCTCACCACCACCACCACTACTATCACTAATAGTCAGCTTTTTAACACTTTGTTGTTTCTGGGGTCTTCTACAGGGAATGAGGTGTGCCTTTCATTACCCTGATCCATGGATTCCCCCGGGAAAGATGAAAAGGCTCTAGAGGAAGTCTAATCACCCTCCCCATCCCACTCCCAAACGGTACCTGGTAAGTAGGTCCAGGACTTGCTGCTTGCGGCTGGGAATGGTGGCTAGAGCTTCCACAATGGTACAGGCTGCCTGCCGTGCGGCCTGCGTTGCTGGAGTGAAAAGCACCTGCAGGACAGGGGAGAGAAGAGGCCGTAGGCTCAGAGGATGCCCTGCCTCACCAGGCCTCCAGCAGGGCAGTCAACTGCCACCCGTCTAGGAGAGGTCTTCTGGGCAGCTCTCTAGGAAAATATTAGAGGTAAAAATCACCAGCTAACACAAGACTCCACTGTTTTAGGTGGGGAAGGGGGCTGTGAAAGAGCCCTGCTTCTGCCTGGAGACTTCTCCATCAGGAGATGTGAAGAACACACCTACAATAAGTGAAGTAGGAAAAAGGGATCTTCCTTAGCAAAGACCATTCTTTTTTGGGGACACTTATATGCTGAATACTTTCATTTAATGTAAACCAAGTATTTCTTATTTTATATATCAACGGACAAATGCATTACCTAACATAGAATTACTTTAGCTAGAAAGAAGAGGGAGGGGAAGGACAGCAGAAGATATGAGAAGTGGAAGGAGAAAAGGGACTATGGCCAGGGAGGAAAGCAGAAAGCACAAGGAGCTTGTTGAGATAAGCAGAGGAAATTCTGTTTCGGCCAGCCCACCATGCTAGCCCAACAGCTACAACCAAGAACCTGTACTCACTCCCTATTTGAAAGGAAGCAAGAACGGCAAAGAGAAAGAAGGGATGGCAGCACAGACACATGGTGACGGGCAGAAACACACCGCTCAGAGTCTGGGGTCAGGGGCGCAGGGGGTGAAGAGTCCAGAAGTGGCCACTCACTTGTCGCAGCCAGTTGTTATGCCCCAGTTTGAGATCCAAGGGGGAGGTCCTCTTCCCCCGACGACTCAGGAACTGTTTCCACCTCCACACGTACTTCTCAGTCAAATAGAGATGGCGGAGCTCTGATTTGCTGGGGGCTTTCCCATTGCCATCTATCCCTGCAAGGCCAAGGGTTGCAGGGGTAGATAAGTAAACAAGAGTGACAGAAGGCAGGGCTGTCAGAGCACAGGCAGGACTTCCCGGCATCTTGAAGAGAAAGACATACCTCTGATAGGAAGACACTTCTTCCAGGCATCATAGGATGCCTTGGGGTCTCTCTTGAGCCACAGTTGAGCCTGGGCATGGATCTCATTGCAGTATGGCTTTACCGTGGTAAGGGCCTCGACGGGGACATCCTGGAGGAGGCAAGTGGAGCAAGGTGAGGGCGCTCAAGGGCACACCTGAGCCATAGCCCCAACAGCATGGCACTAGTGCCCCAGGGGGTAACATGCAAAGGCAAGAAGATCAGGAGGATCAACATGTGTATCTTTTATGCCCAAATATGTGTTCCTGTTAACCATTTTGATCCAATTTAGCAGCAGTATCTCCACACTGAGCTTAAGGTCAATGATTTTTATTGTGCAGCAGAAGCTGTGGCTGGTTTCCTACAGACAATCCTATAGCACAAACACTAATTCCTATCCCATGGCTGATTTGCAGTTTCCCAAGCATAAATCTTCCAAGGGTCATGAGCAGCCTCCAGAATGCAAACTGTCACTAACTAGAAGCAGCCTGCAGAGAGAGCGAGCCACAGACAGACACTCCAGGCCAGCGCGTCTCAAGTTGTTTGGTCTCAGAACCCTGTTACACTCTTTGAAATTTATTAAGGACTCCAGAGAGTTTTGCTTTACATGGTTGTATCTATCGACATTTCTCATGTTAAAAATTAAAACTGGCTGGGCACGGTGACTCACACCTATAATCCCAGCACTTTGGGAGGCCAAGGCAGACAGATGATGATTTAGTCCAGGAGTTCAAGACCAACCTGGCTAATATGGTGAAACTCCATTTTGATACAAAATACAAAAAAATTAGCTGGGTATGGTAGTATACACCTGTAGTCCCAGCTACTCAGGGGGCTGAGGCAGGAGGATTGCTTGCAACTGGGAGGCAGGGGTTGCAGTGAGCTGAGATCGTGCCATTGCACTCAAGCCTGGGTGACACAGTGGGACCCTGTCTCAAAAATAAATACATACATAAATAAAAATAAAAAACTGAGAAATTCTTAAGATATTTGTTAATTCATTTAAAAAGAAGAGTAAATCTATTATTTGTCAACCTAAATTTTATGTTTTCCAAAGCAAAAATAACCTACAGAAAGACGTGGTACTGTTTTACATTTTTGGTAATTGTTTAATGACTGCTTTATAAGACATCTGGATTCTCATATCTGCTTCTATGGTCAAAGTGTCATGACAGGTTGTTTTGGCTGAAGTATACGAAAAACATTTGGCCTCATACAGATACACAGCTGGAAAAGGAAAGAATATTTTAATAGCTTTTTCAACTAGTTATGGATTTTTTTCATTGAGACTACACCAAAACTCAACAAATTCTAGGGTCTGAAAGATTAGCTGTAGTATGGACTCTGAAATCACATCAATAAACTTTTCATAGTTCATTACACTAACCTTCATCTTTTACCTGGCAGGATACTATAACATGCATTGGTCATTTAGAAAACACTGGTTTACACAGTTATGTCAGTTCTTCTTAAAGCTCACTTCATTCATTTTGAGGAAAATATGTGCCAAATACCTAAGCCTGAACAACCACAATTTGCCCATCAGCCATTGTTTTTCAAGCACAAGCGGAGATCCATGGAAAGGCAGCTGGTTTGGCTTGCATCTCACACAAGTGCCTTTTCTCAGCACAACTGCTGTACTTGGGGTGCAGTAGAGGCGCTTTCTGTGTACTCATTTTGTCACACTGAGCATTAAACAGATTAGGACCCAAGAGTGGAGATTTAATAAAATTAATTTGTACTGCTTCATCAGGGATATTCTTGACGAAGCCGGGTGGCAGTGAAGAACTGCACGGGGCCACCGCCTTGTCAACCTAAGGCACCGGCCATCTCCCCAGCAGCAAAGATTTTGTACAGTCAGCACAAACATCACAAAGATGACAGGGGCAAATAGTGTCTTAGGACAATCATGAAAATAACTTTGTCCTCACAGATCTCTGAAAGTCTTAAGAACACCCCGGAGTCTGTGAGCCAGATTTTAGGAACTGCTGCTCTCACTAAGTTACATGGAGTAACATATGAACATCCACACCAGGCCTCAGTCCTTACAGGGCAAGTAATTCCGTGAAAAATCTCCCTTTGCCTCACACTGTGGAAACAATGACGGTCATGTAGGGATGGGTATCCTCTTCTCAACCAAGGGCCGATTTTACTTGCTGGGAATCTGGGGGAAAATAATCCCTCCATCAAAGGGAAGGAAGCAGAGTGCCCAGTGCTGCCTTTTCTGAAGGCAGCTTCAATGTCTACCCTCCCCACATCATAATCCTAGTGCTTAGCACTCAGAAAGCAATCTTCCTGCCATGAGGACTCTGTTGCCCATAAGGGATGGCCCATCAGACAGAAAGGAGTCAGAAGGACCCAAGGCCCAATCCAGGGCAAGTTGGTGGCAGAGCCTTAGGCATGGCCCAAAGAACGAACTATGGCCTGCCAATTCAAAAGCTGATACAAGCAAGTCAATCTCTGGCTCAGCTACAGTTATTTTAGGATAAAAACCTGGTTTCATTTATTCACTTAACAATAATTTACTAAGCAGCTATTACAGATGTTATACCATCCTATATACTAGACATAAAAAGTATTACTAAGATGGTCCAGTGCCTGGATTCAAGGAGCTTACAGCTAGCCTAGTAGAGAACTGACCCTCTAAGGAGCAGCTAATAAAGTGAAGGAAAACATTCTAGGCAAACAAGCAGGAGACAGCCACAGCTAACATTTGTTAAGGATTAACTTAGGCAGACACTGTTTTAATCACTTAGTCTGCATTATGTCATTTATTTTTCACAACACTTCAAGATGGAGACTATACTCCCATTTTATAGATGGGGAAACTAAGGAACGACTTGCCCAAGGTCACAATGCTAATAAATGGAAGCGCTGGGATTTGAACTCAGAAAGTCTGCTTCAGAGCCTGGGATTTCTATCACTGCACAGCACTGCATGTGCAAAGGCACAGGGATAGGAAGGACACAATGCTTTCTGGGGGCTGTAAGTTATCTAACATGACTGGAAAGAGCTCAACCTTCACAGCTAGCCACTTTGCTCTCTGCTTTGCAGTTTCATGTTTATTTTACTTCAACTATCCTTCTCAAAAATCCCAACCCATGTCTGCTGAACTCAGGCAAAGGCTGCACGGGAGCCACTCAGGTGAGGTGGGCTCAAGGCAAAGCAGAGACCATGAGGAGGCAGGGCACACTGGAGGGAATGAGGAGGGCGGCCGCCCTGCCCTTCCTTGTTAGACCCCTGCTTGGCCCAGTACCTTGTTCTTCTTGCTAGTGGGAGCAGGTGGTTTTATCAGCTTCTGCAAGATCCTCAGGCACATGAGGGTAATGTTCTCAACCACCACGGGAGTCTTAATGTTCACAGCCATGAGGAAAAGGCTGAGAGCTAGGGATGGTCAGGAAAGGCAGAGTCACAATCAGGAACACTACACACCTGCTCTGCAGAGGCCGCCCAAGCATGTTTCCCTCCTCCCCTCCCATTCCAGCCAGGACTGCACCTTGGAGCCTCCTTTCCTTTCTCTGAAAAGCCCCTAACTCACCACAGCGTAACCGGAGCTCCCAGCAGCTGTCCTCCTTGGAGATAGAATCGGTCAGCAGCAGCATTTCATACTGCAGGCTACTTGCCTAGAAGGCAATGGGAAGAGACATGAGTCAGCTCCAGTCCAGCGACTCTTAACTATCAACACAATTTCTGGTCCTAGGTGGCTCCAACAGAGACAAAGGACAGACAGAGACCCTTGTGCTCCAGGCTCTTCCCTGGGAAAACCATTCTGGGATAATGTTCTGCTCCTTCCCTCCTCAGTCACCACAGGACCTGGGAGGGGGACACTGAGGAACACAAGGCGTGTGAGGGGGAGTCAGTGAGGACAGCTGTGCCTGCTAGGCCGGCTCACCAGATCGGGGTTGGCCCAGTGGCCCTTCAGGGCTGTGGAGACCTTGCCAATAATCAGGTCATTCATCTGCTGAGTGGCTTCTGGGTTGTCTCTGTGGAAGAAGCAAAGAGAAATGGAGTCCTGTAATTCACAATCAGCTGTGACACTCCTTTCCACCTGAAGGGGCCCAGAGAAAATGAAATCAATGTCTAAGGCTACCTGGCCCCAAATTTTCTACTTCCTTCCCAGGGGCAAGACTACAGCTTTAGCTTCACAAAACCGTGGTTGGTAATAATAACGGGCCCATCACAGCCGCCTTACCTATGAACAGATGCTAACTGAGGGAAGAGCAGCACCACCTTATGGGACCCATGTCCCAGGTGACAGAGCCCTGTTGTCTGGTGTGACACATCTCCAAAACCTAGATGTCAACTCTTTGTCTTGGTCACAGCTCTTTCCCCAACCTCTCTATCTGCCTGCATGTCATTTTCCAGGAGGCCCTCACATCCTAGTTTGTCTCTTTGTAGCAATGTTCCCATTATTAATAACAAAAAACAAACCTATCACCTCACTCTTGCTTCCCAACATACTGAATAAGTCCCAAAGTCCTTACATAGGCCCACAAGACCCTACAGGATCTGGCCCTCGCACCCTCTGACCTGATCCTCCTCCTGAGTCTTCCCTACTGCATCCCTGTCTCCAGCTACACAGGTTCCTTGTGATGCCCTAGCATTCCTGGCACACGCCTGCTCTCAGCTCCCCACTTGCTACTTCCTAGGCATGCAGCCCACTGCTGAGACATTGCCATGGCTGGCTGCCTGCCTTCACACAGGTCTTTGCTCAAGTATCACACCCTCGGGAAAGTCCTCCTTGACTACCTTATCCAAAACAGCGCGCCTTCCTATATTTGGGGTCACCATCCCTGCTTTATTTTTCTTCACAATCTTATTTCCTGACATTATATTGTGTAATTATTTGTTTATTGCAGTTCTCTCCACCTAGAATATAAGCCACACAAGGATGGAACTTTATTCCATTTACCACTGTATCCCCAGAGTCTAGAACAGTGCCTGGCATTCAGCAGCTGCTCAATAAATAATTGTTAAGTTCGTGAAAAAATAATATAGCAAGTACCATTTATCAAGCACCTATCATGTTCCAGAATTTATGCCACACAAAGTAATCCACGTAGCTCTGGCTGTAGGATCTGGGACATACTAAGCACTGGACATGCATGAGTTATTTACTGAACTACCTCATCTATCCTCAACCACATGCTTTTAAGGTGTTTATTATTGTCAGGTTTTTGTTTTTGAGACAGGGTCTCACTGTTGCCCAGGCTGGAATGCAGTGGTGTGATGTCGGCTCACCGCAACCTCCGCCTCCTGGGTTCAAGCAAGTCTCCTGCCTCAGCCTCCCAAGTAGCTGGGGGTACAGACGTGAGCCACCATGCCCAAGTAATTTTTTTTTTTTTTTTTAAACAGAGTCTCACCCTGTCGCCCAGGCTGGAGTGCAATGGCGCAATCTTGGCTCACTGCAACTTCCGCCTCCTGGGTTCAAGCGATTCTCCTGCCTTAGCCTCCTGAGTAGCTGGGATTACAGGCGTGTGCCACCACGCCCAGCTAATTTTTTGTATCTTTAGTAGAGACAGGGTTTTACCATGCTGGCCAGGCTGGTCTCAAACTCCTGACCTGCCTGCCTTGGCCTCCCAAAGTGTTGGGATTACAGGTGTGAGCCATCACATTTGGCCCTATTTTTGTATTTTTCTTTCTTTCTTTTTGAGATGGAGTTTCGCTTGTTGCCCAGGCTGGAGTGCAATGGCGCGATCTTGGCTCACCACAACCTCTGCCTCCCAGGTTCAAGTGATTCTCCTGTCTCAGCCTCCTGAGTAGCTGGGATTATAGGCATGCACCACCACACCCAGCTAATTTTGTATTTTTTAGTAGAGACGGGGTTTCTCCATGTTAATCAGGCTGGTCTTGAACTCCCGACCTCAGCTGCTCCGCCTGCCTCGGCCTCCCAAAGTGCTGGGATTACAGGCATGAGCCATGGCACCTGGCCCTATTTTTGTATTTTTAATGGACACGGGGTTTTACCATGTTGGTCAGGCTGGTCTTGAACTCCTGATCTCAAGTGATCCACCAGCCTCTGCCTGCCAAAGTGCTGGGATTACAGGCAAGAGCCACTGTGCCCAGCCTACTGTCAGTAATTTTCTGATGAGGAAAACACAGGCTCAGAGAAATTAAGGAAACTGTCCAAGGCATATAGTACAAGTTATCAGATACTGAAATTGAGTCTTTCCAGTCCAGAGTCCAAGCTCTTAATCCCCAGGCCCCACTGCTCTGCTCCACTATCTTCATGTGAGTCTTTCTCGAGTTCAAGTGTCTCCCTTCCGTTCCCTCACAAGGACTCAGGGATAGTTCTCTCAAGACACTGTACTGGAACCAAAAAAGCAATTCACTCACCTACACCCTGTGTCCCTTTCCATCTTTCCTGTTATAAGCTATCTAACCTGCTGGGTGGTCAGAAGCACTATTCTGTGCACCCTCTAACGCCCCTGGCATGGCTGCTGCCACCATCCCGAGTGTCAGTAGGAATCACTAGGCCCAAAACCATGGTGTAGGTGCTAACCGAGTTAGGAGGCACATGAGCTGGCGGACCTCCTCCCGCATGGCCGCAGCCCCTCGGCGAAGATTATAATCAAAGAGCTCCCGGATAAGGCCCTGGGAGACAAGGATGTGCCTCAAGGCTGGGTTGGTGGCCAGGGCCCGAAGTAGTGTGATACAATGTTCTGTGACAGCTGAGGCGCAGCCGTAGCACTTGGTGGAGGATGTGTGGCCACAGCCCAGGACGGATAAGGCACGGTACTGGCTGGCAGTGAATGTGGGCTGCACAGAGGTCCGGGATGATTTAGTGGCCGCTTCCCTCTGCTGTAGGTCGTATTCCAACAACTCTTTACGCGAAGCAAAGACTTTCTAAGAACAAAAAGGCAACAACAATGGGAATTAGCAATTAAAATAAGAAGAGGATGTTAATTGGAAAATTAGTTTTGCTTTAGAAAAAACTTTACATGCATTATATAATTTAATCTTCTCAATAACCCAACCAGTTAGACGCTTTATCTCCATTTTACAGAGAAGGAAACTGAAGCATGGAGGAACTCGCTTGACCAAGATAAGTGGCAAGGTCCGAACTCAGACTCAGACGGTAGGCTCATGCTCTTAACTCCCATGTAACAAAGACAAAGGTCAGAAGCTAATACACGTGTAGCAAAGATGGCACTCCAGCAATTTGGGGTTGAGGGGGAAGGTAAACTGGATGCTCTCCTTATCTGAGGTACCTCTGTCTATGGCTAGCCTCCCATCTCACGGAGATTAGGTCTGTGACATTGCAACTGACACATGGCCCACCCTGGTTGATTGCAGTTGGTGTGCCCTTACCCTACAGCCTGCAAACATGGCATATCAAAAAAAGAGGGAACAGAATCTTGGCACCAAATTTTAAGACCTCTACTAAGAGACAGGTTATTAATGGCTTAAAAACAAAACAAAACAAAACAAAACAAAACATATTTATGCTACCTTCCCATCACCAGTATGCTCAGTTATCTAGCATGAACTCGGCATTCTGACCAGCGCCATAAATCACGTCGCGGAGATGCCGTTTGGTGCAGCCACCTGCCTGCCTTTTCAGCTGGATTGGGCAGGGACAACACCAAGACTTGGACTGCTGGATAAGAGAGCAGCAGGACTGCTTTGAAAACAACGCCAGTAACACTTGGACAAAATACACCCAAAAGCTGCTCCCCGCTCTCTACCTGGATGATTTTGGAGAGTTCATCAAAAGAGTTCTTGCAGTCTCCACAATACTCCTGAGCCAACTGCAGGATGTACCGATTCACACTGGCGGAAGTGGAGCTGATGCCCCCTGCTGTTCCTGAGTCATCCTGCAACCCCAAGAGGTAAGCTGTCAGGCTTCTCACCTAAGGTGATCTCACCTAGGAGGCAGTCTTCTGATCATCACCCGAGGCCTTCTCCAAATGCCCTTTGCAGCATGGGATTACCTGTGGCTTTTCTGGAGCTGCCTCATTCACTTTGCAGAGCAGGTTTTCCAGCTGTGGCCGATGTCCCATCAGCTGATGATACACTCGATCAGCTTTGTCCAAAAGTGTATTGATGTTGGATACAGCCTAGACAAGAAAAGACAGGGACCTGAGTGAAAGCTTTTTAGCTGATAACTTTCCCTGAGTAATCCTCATTGCTAACCATTTACCAGAACATTTCCTATGGGTCAGGCACTGTGTTTCATATACATTATCCCTGTTCTTCACAAAAATCCTTCCAGTGAGGTGGGTATATTATTTCTAATAAAAATACAATGCACATGTGATACATAATAATACAATGCTGAGAGAAGTAACTTATACTAGGTTACACAAGTATTAAAAGTATGGCTGGAATTAGAATTTCTGTCCTTCTGACTCCAAAGCGAAATGTTCTTCTGTTATCCCTATAGGTGTCCCCTTTCCACTGTTCTTTAATATCTAGAACCTCACCCCCACCCATATCACGCAGGCTGGGAACTAGCACTGGACAAGTTAATACTGAGAGAGGACCAACAGCCTCAATATGAAGCAGTCTGTGGAACAAATGCAGGGCAAAGCATCCAAATCCAAAGTTATCTGTACCTGGAGATACTCTAGTTTCATTACCAATCAACACTTTTCTAAAATCCTATGCAAACCATGTCTTCCAATATAATACATTCTTTGCTCCCACCCAAAAGCTGGGTCCTGAAACTGGTGTTGAGTTGAAGAAGGCTTGGGCTAGAAAGTAAAGTGCACTGCACTGTACCAGCTCTGCCCAAAGTACAGATCAAGGCCACAGCCCTGAGTCTAGGCCAAATCTGGCCTCACCTTCTTCCGGTCTTCTTCATTCTCAATGGGATCCACGGCACAGCAAGGTTTGGCATAGAGCATGAAGTCGAAGCGGGCATATTTACAGAAGCCACAGGCATTGCAGAGGAAGGGATCCTTTTCATCATAGTTGATGGATCTGAGTAACCAAAGTGTTTCGGTCAGTGAGGTGACAAGGTTGGGTGGGGTAGGGGTCACTCTGAGGAGATGGATTGTGCCACATTTACATACTCTGGTAACCACTGCAGGGGCTACTGAAGGGACAACAACAAATGAATGACTTAAGCAGCCAGGTAACAAGAAAGCAAGACCCAGAGCTAAACTTCTGGACCTCCCTCCGCCTTAACCCTCCACCCCTGCCTCAGGACAGGCACACTGGTGCACACATGCACATATGCACACTCACTCTCTCTTCTTCCTCCTCCCTTTCTACCCTTGAACCCACTCTATAAACCCATAATTCTCTAAATGTTCTGAGGGAATCAGACACTGCAATCGCTCACACTGACACCGTTATAGAAAAACAACAAGGAATGTGCACGGCCCTGGCCTAGGGGACGACCACTGACTTACCTGCATTTGTGACACTGGTACACATTCTCTCCACAGTTGCCACAGACTCCTGGGTTGGCAGGGACTGAGGCACTACAGCGTGGGCACTGCAGGGTCTCTGTGGAGGCCTGGTAGTTTTCATAGAAGTCTGCAAACTCAATCATCAGATTGGAGGCCACAATGGGCAACGGCAGGTCAATCTTCACCTCTGTCTGCCCAGGGGTCAGCTGAACCTTCTTGGCTTTGTGCCAGCGAGCTGGCCTAGGAAAGACAGACAGCCTTGAGATTTTCTCATCTCACCTTCAGTGATAACAGTCTGATGAGACAAAGAGGAAGACTGTCCCATGTATTTGTCTAAGGCAATTAAGTGGTTACTCTAAGGAAAAGAAATCTCGCATATAATAGGAAGCCAGTTTAAAAAAAGTTTTCCATTACCTTTTCTCTATAAAAAAAGAAAAGAACATATGAGTGCTTTAAGCTGTTATATATGATACCTTTTGAAATTCCAGGAAAACAACAGAAGCATATAACAAGGGAAACCATGACTCCAAAAGCATGCCACACTGAAGCCTGTAAGAGGTGCAATGATGATGCATGCCGCCAAGTTCCCATCCTGACAGCAACCATGGAAAGATAAAGCTAGGCTGTTTTAGAGAGGCAGAGGAAGAAAATCAGGGTCTGAACCAAGTGCTAAGTCAAGTCATAAAGAGGAAGGTACGTAATAATTTTGGGGTGATTATATTCACATAATGAAAGCTAATATTTACTGAGTACTTACTATGTGCTAGGCTCTGTTCTCAGCACCTGACACATACTAACTCATTTAATCCTTAAAATAAAACCCTGGAAGTGGGGCCCTACCTCCATTTTATAGTTACAGAAACTGAGGTTAAGCAGCTTCTCCAAGGTCACAGAGCTACGTAGCAGAGCTGGGATCTGAACTCAAATAGTCTACCAGCAGCTCTGCTGACTCCACACAACGAAAAATCAAACCCGCCTCCTCTGGAGAGGAATGGGTCATCCTAATGCGCAGCATCTACTTTCAGGTCACCAAGGTGAAACTAGGCTTTTCAAGGCGAGAAGAGAAACCTCCCTAGGCAGGCTTCATGGCCACATGTTGCTGTGGTACACAAGCCTTATTCTGCCTCTTGGAGTAACAGCAATACTTCCACCCTGTGTGCAGAACAGCTCTGTCAGTCTTACTATTCAAATAGCATCGACCTGTGTTCTCCATCCAGTAGCAATGCCTGAGAGTTCAACAAAAGGCGACCTGTCTCTGTGAAAGTCAACACTATAACCCATGTAAGTGCCTCTCTTGGCCTATATATGACATTCAGTCACTGGGATACATGGGCTAGGAAGATCCAGTATCAGCAGACATAGAGGAAAGGCACCATGCAGAAATTGAAGAGTGTGTGTACTAAAGAAGCTTCTTGAGAAATAACTTCCTGCCCTATGAGCAAGAGCATAGCTGTCTTCATCCAAGAAATGACCATTACTTCCCAATACAGAAGGTTTTATCTAAGACTAGAACTTTACATAAGAATAGTTAAAATGGGCATGAGAAGCCTGGAGGTCCCCTCACTCAGCTTCCCCTCCCTAGGCAGGCTGTTCAGGAGCTTCCACAGAGCCCTATGGCTCCACTGGACTAATTTAGAAATAATCTTTGTCAACATCCTTAGAACTGTTGTTTCACTTTTGTCCTTCAGTCATGAATGGAGTGGCCAAGAGGATGCACTAGGCCTCTAGGGATGTGCTGCCTTACTCCATTCCAGGAACCAAAGGCAGCAACTGAGCTTGAGCCTTACAGACCTGCTGCCCCTCCCGAGGCCTAAAAAGCCCGTACTTGTTTTTCAACTCCACGATGGCCTGCACGGTTCGGTTATTATAATACAGGTTGATGGTCCGCACCATCTTGGTCCGTTTCAGATCCCCAATTTTCACTGTCACTTTGCTGATGGTGTGACTGCCAATGAGCTTCACAACCTGCTGGGTGGTGGTGTACCGCGTGTCCACTTTAATGGAAGACAGCTTGATATACTAAATACAAGAGTTCATAAAACATGGTATTAGTTCAAGATTCATACTGCCTTTTAAAAAATTCATCAATGTAACCCACTCTTCATCCACAAGATGAAGTTTCTATTTAATTTTTTAAAAAATATTTTGTAGAGATAGGGTCTCACCATCTTGCCCAGGCTGGTCTCAAACTCCTGGGCTCAGGGGATCCTCCCATCTTAGCCACCCAAAGTACTGGGATTATAGGCTTGAGCCACTGCACCCAGCCAAGTTTCTATTTAAGGTAATAAATGTGGCAGATAAAAATTCCTACTATTGGTGACCAACCATTAGGAGAGGAACATCTATGGGATAATGATCCATCTCTGGAAACAAGAATCCCACTGGACCTATAGGCCTCAGGACTGTCCATGTACAGATGTTACTTACACAGAATGGTACTTCCGGATTATTACACACCAGGCAGGGATCACTCTCCAGGTAATAGCCATCAAACTCCACTAGGCCAGACAAAGTGCTAAGGAAGAAACCAGTCTTAGCATGAATAAATTTTCATCTTAGGAAGCACTGAGCTTCATGAAAAAATCATGAGAAAGCCATGGCTCAATGCCCCCCAAAGTGAGCCCCACCCTAATGAGAACTCAAGGACACGGGAGAAATCCCAATAGGATTACGAAGTCACAGCAAAGAAATTTCAACTAACTAACCTTAGATGTTTTCTAATCTTTGATCTATCCTTCAGAAGAATTCCAAAAAGTAGTAAAATTTGACTCGAGTCACAATTAAATTTACTAAAAATCATTGAATTGTACATTTAAAATAGGTGAATACATAAATGATCTCAATAAAAATTTTTTTTTTTTTAAAGAACAGTCACTACTAAACCACAGAAATAATGCACTGTCAATTTAACCAATATCCTCTTATAAAAGTTTTTTTAAAAAAGGAAGACATTTTCTTTAGATTTGTTTTATCCTATTTAACTTAAACCCTTGAAACTAAAGACCTTTTTTTTTTTTTGAAACAGGGTCTCACTCTGTCACCCAGGCTGGAGTGTAGTGGCTTGGCTCACAGTTCATTGCACCCTTGAACTTCTGGGCCCAAGCCATCCTCCTGCCTTAGCCTCCCTAGTAGCTGGGACCACAGGTACATGCCACCACGCCTGGCTAATTTTTTTAAAATTTTTTGTAGAGATGAAGTCTCACTATGTTGCTCAGGCTATACAGACCTTTCTACATTACTATTTACCAAATCCTGAACACAGCAATGACATTTTGAGTACCTTCTATGTGCAAGACCCTGGGCTACGTGGAGGGGACTGGAATCTCAACTAGGCAGATTGACTCTTCTCTCAGGGGCTTGCCAATTCCTATGTAAGAGCCTATCAACATTCAAATAACTCCTCAGAAAGCTGACTGAGCTTCCCACAGGTAGAAAGCAAAATAAAGCTCACTTATAAATGTTCGAGTTGGGGTGGTTGGTAAGAATATGGTTTTGAGTGCGCAGAATCTCCACAGCCTTCTGTGAATACTCCTTCAACTGAAAGAGAATTCAGTAAAGAAACAAGTTAAAGCCCAAGGGGAAGTCTTATTGGAAAAGACTTCAGTCTTCTGCATTCTAGCTGAATACTGCCCTAGACGTACCAGACTTCTCAGTCAGAATCATACAAAGCTGGGCCTAATTTCAATCATTTAAATGGATTCTATCTCCTTTAGAAGTTTCCATGAGCTTTAGTGACAGGTGGTACGCTTTTCCAACCTGATGGAGGAAGATCATTTTTATTTTTATGGAGAAGCCATAAAGGTTAGCTAACTGCAGAAACATTTTCTGGTATGTAATCAGGGCTACCAGCAAAACCAGGAGCACTTGCTTTTCCACGGAACTGTAATGAGTTCTATCTTCTTTCCCCACTTGACCTTGACCTACTTCCTATGTTAGGTCAGATTTGCTAGTGTATACTGTCTACATCACAGACATATTACAAGTGCTTAACAAGAAATGCAAAACTAGATATATTTAAAAGAGATTTTGTATACGGACTCCCTGAATCTGGGTTGTTCATAATATTCTTAACTCAAGAGAAAAAAGGCTAAATATGGCAAGTTGGCCTGTCTGACCATAAAGCAACTGTTACCTTCTTCTCCGTTTGTGGCGTTTTCAGCGAGAAATATCCCAGTAGGTCCACAAACTGGGCAGCCTTACGACCATAGGCTGGGAGTTCTGGCCAGATGGACCACATCAGATCTAGCAGGAGCTCCTGCTGAGATTTGCTGGAATTTCTGTAGATACATGACAGCTCATGTTACCAAGCAGCAGAAAACCCTGAGGCACCTGTGTTTATCACTGAGGCCCTGGTATTGTTTTTATAAATGTATCTATTTCCCCACAATTATGGGTTAAGTTTGAACAGTTTTGTTTCTCTTTTGACAATCAATCCTACCAGATGCAGCATAGTCATTTGCTGCCTCTACCCATCACCCAACGTACCCCAGAGCAGAAACTGAGCTTTTTTAGCCTACAGAGTCAAGCTCAGTCATGTTACAAACCCAGAAATATAGCCTTCTGAGTAGAAAATAGATCCTCTCCTGCCTATGACATCAGTTTAATGGCTAAAAAGCAGACAAAGATGAAGAAATCTCTAAAGCACAAGAGGATTCAGGCTGGCCAACTACTGACTCTGTGACTGTATGTAACTGAAAACCAAAACAGAACTGCGTTATGCACCCTGGCCTCAGACCCTTGCAGATCTGCCAAACCCAGCCCTGGCTCTACCTGTAGATGTGCAGCGTCAGACAATGGGCCTGCCAGCGCACCGAGGAAGAATTGGACTCCAACAGGAAACAACGCAGGAACTGGATCAGGGTTTCCTTATCGGCAAATTTGTTCAGCTGGTTCACCAGAGCTGTGCACAGCTGGTCCTCCTGGCTGCCAGAGCTCTCACCTGTAAGATTAGGACAGGACTGAGGGCTGAAGAGTAGGAAGAAGTCCTCTAGGGTCCTAAGGCCTGGGCTACCAAATGGGGAAGGAAGGAACTCTGTCCATTTCTAAAAGTTTCTACTGAATGCTGATATTCTGCAAAACAATTTTGAGTTGTTCACTGGGGGACAAATAGGTCAGCCCCAAATGAGACATACATGCAGCACTGGGGATGCAGTGGTGAGCACAACTGCCTTCCAGACAAGACATACAATCATGACACTGAAAAACCACAGGATAAAGTGCTATGTAAGCTGGCACTGAACAAATACAGTGACACTGGAGGAGGAACTTCCTTTCAAGAGCTTCCAATAGGCCTGCACAGAGATGTGCGATCATTAACTGGGGGAATGTGAACCACCACCACTGGTCTCAACCCTGATCACCGATCTCAGGTCTCCAAGGACCATGGAAAGCAGTGCAGCTGACAGTGAGGATCAGCTAAGAGAGCTAACATTTACTGAGCATTTACCAATGTACTCAGTCACATTTCACTTAACTCTGATGGGAGCTCCACAGAGAAGGTGTTATTATTTCACAGAATAAGAAATTTGGCCTACTAAAAATGTTCAGTACACTTTGACTTTTCTTATTATTGTCACTTGGTATGAGAAGTCATGCTGTTTAAGGTGTCATGTCAGTATAATTGAACATGAGACCGAAAGTAGACACTAGAGAACATTTGGGCCTTAGGTCCCCTGTAAATCAGGATTAAAAGACCTTTTGCAACAGAACAAACCAGGTGCTCCAAGAGAGATTTACACACACCACTGTGGTCACAATGACAAGAGGGTGACCCTTACCATCTTTCTCCTTTTCTTTTTCTTCTTTCTTGCTCTTCTTAGTGGAAGACTTGGACTGTGTTGTGGCTTGTCCGGAACTGGCAGCCACAGGGGCTGAGGAGGAAGAAGCACTGGAGGATCCCGCAGAGGCTGCCAGTGCAGCGAGCACTTTGCTGCCACACAGAGCACAGGAGAGCAGTTGCAGCAGCACTGGGGACACGCCCTCGTCCACGAGGAAACTGACTTGGAGGAGGAAGTACAGGACGGCTGCAAGCAGAGGAGACACTGGCTCAGCTCTGAGATGACCCCGACCAGACTCACGAGAACCAAAGCAACGTCCCCCTACAGCTGAGACTGCCCTGTTCTCACCAGCTTTCTTTGCCACGTCCTCTCTGCTGGACATTGTGAAGAAGTTATACTTTCTGTGGAAATCTCTGAAAAGTATTATAACTACACACTGACCAGAGGCCCCTGCTCCTTTGAATAAGGGGTTATCTAGACTCCACCTACTCCTCTTTGGCTTTACTGCCACTACCTGGAGGTCAGAAACTCCTACTTTGTGCTTCCACAGCACCCCAAACTTTGACTACCAGCCCTCATCACTTTTTTAGATTTTTACTTGTCTTCTTTGCTAGGCAGAGTTCTGTCTAGTCTGTGTATCTTGCTCATAGCTGTATCTCCAGCAACCAGTTCAGGGCTTGGCATATAGTAGGCCTTAATAGTTCCTGAATGAATGAATAACAGCAATCAAAAGGAGCAGCATTGCTTACAGTCGTCTTTGATGCAGAATTTCTGCCAGTTGATGGTTCGCTGGGCGGCAATCTCTGCACAGGCTTTCAGGTGCTCCATCTGAAATAGGAACCAACCGTGGGAAAGGAGTAACTCCACCATGCTGCCCAGACAAGCACCACACCTGCTGCCTGGAGCCATCTCCCTGGCTTTGGACTACAAGCTGAACATGATCTTCTGAGCAAGGCAGGTGCTTGCTGGGATGTCTGGTGAACCTGGCACCATGGCCCACACACTGCTACAACCACTCCAGCTCTTACTGAACCTGCCTTTGTTCTACCCCCATCCCTGCGCAAGGTGCTGTTTTCAGGAACCTTCAGACTACTCAAAAAGGCAACAGCAAAAGATAGACTATGACCTAAGAAACTACAATCCAGTTTACTTTTCTTGATATAAACACAATAGCAAGGACACAAGCCAGCTAGATTAAAGACGTTCTTTCTAGGTTGTTCACGTACAAAATATTCAGTTTACTTCTCTAAGTCCAAACAGTTTCTCTTTAGGGAGTAATACATTTTTCTACTCGAACCTTCATCATTTCTTTAGTATTCAAGGGTAAAAACCAGAGGTGCATAAAGAGGTCAATTCTGGCTAGGATGTAAGCAAATGGCACTGGTAAGAAGCTCAGGCCACTCACCTCACAGTGGAGGAACTGCTGCCAGGTGGGACGAGAGTGCTGAGGGGGACATCCCAGACCCTGAAGCCAACTACACGTGGTACAGCACCCAGACAGGGGTTACGGATTTACCCTCATCTCAGCCCTAACCATGCCATTGTCAACACAGTTAAAAGCCCTGCGTTATTACCTCCAGCCCTATTACCTACTTGGCTAAGCCTTATCACATGCTCCCTCCCTGCCCTACCAGGTCCCAGCCCTCGTACCAGGCTGATGAGTGTGTCATATTGCAAGGCGGAGCCTGAGCTGGCGGTAACCACACTTGCCCGGAGGAATATCCCCTGCTCTTCTAGCAGCTTCTTGATCCCACGCACATGAGAGTCCAGGGTGTGCAAATCCCGGAGCTGGCGGTACTTCTCTTTGGATCCACAAATGAAGAGCAGAAGTTTGCGGACTTGACGGCGCACAAATGGAGTCTGCTGGATCATTAGGTACTTGAGGAGAAAAATATCATAAAGAGTAAATGACTCTGGGACTGTATGTATATCAACTGTGGCTCTCACAACCCGGGTTTTAATAAACTGTTATTAAAAGCTGGGGAGAGGCCGGGCGTGGGGGCTCACACCTGTAACTCCAGCACTTTGGGAGGCCAAGGTGGGCTGATCACTTGAGGTCAGGAATTTGAGACCAGCCTGGCCAACATGGTGAAACTCCGTCTCTACTAACAATACAAAAATTAGCTGGCCATGGTAGCACTGCCTGTAATCCCAGCTACTAGGGAGGCTGAGGCACAAGAATTTGTTGAATCCAGGGGGCGGAGGTTGCAGTGAGCCAAGATCGTGCCACTGCACTCCAACCTGGGCCAACAGAGCAAGACTCAGTCTGGAAAAAAAAAACGGGGGTGCTGGGGAGAAACACAAACCAAGCTATTTCCTCGTGACCAAACCAGCCTCTCTTGAACCTAAGTATCCTTTAATGAGACCAGGAGAAAGAAAGGGAGAGAAAGAAATCAGAGGAAAATATCAATATTCATGTATATCTTCCTTGTGCCCTTAGGAATCTACAGGGAAGCTGGCCTCCACTTCAGCCCACCCAAACGGAAACTACCAAGAAAAAAAAAAATTCCAAATCTCTTTTTCAAGTAAAAGAGCTAAAGAAAAGTTTGGGTTAGTACAACTACGTAACTCGAAATCCTCATCTGAGGTTTGCTAACAGATTATTCCTCCCAGAGTTAATCTACCTCAGGGTTGCTGTGCTGGTTACTAAGGTTATTAAGCTATGGTCTCTCAGTTCCCAACCCACCCACCAACACTGTCCAGTGATGCCCAGGCCAGAATTATGCAAGTGCACTACTTCTTTGCCAGCTGGCTCCCTCTTAGGTTCTGCCAACAGAGAGGGACGCTGGCAGCAGGAAGAAGAAGGGGCTTGCTTCTTCCCATCTCCCTGCAGTCCTAGCAACAGCCCTGAACCCTGGCAGCCACAATGAGTTCTAATCATCAGCTTCTCTCACTGCTCCCAGAATCACCCGCATCACATCCCCGCAGGGCACCCGCTTCCTGATAACTGCTTCCGGCAATTACTATCCCTGTGTTACCTCAATGTTTCCTTTTTGCCTTTTTTGTTGTCCAAGAGCATTCACCCAATTTCGCATATTGAAATCTCTGTTAAGATAACTAGTATACTTTGTTTTCCTGACAGAACCTAAATTATTAAACTTGCCCATTATGAGCACAAGTGGGGGAGTTCAACACACAGAAT
Organism: Chlorocebus sabaeus; assembly: GCF_047675955.1. Classification (NCBI taxonomy): domain Eukaryota; kingdom Metazoa; phylum Chordata; class Mammalia; order Primates; family Cercopithecidae; genus Chlorocebus; species Chlorocebus sabaeus. Next base: position 117,909,526 of record NC_132923.1, on the reverse strand, counting down.
CAGAAGGTAAAGTATGGCTTGTTTGATACCCATCTCCCACAGTTCTACCCACAGTATGTTCCAGAAGGGCAAGACCAAGACCTGCAACTGCAAGGGGAAACACCAAGTGAGGACGAGGAAGAAAGGGGCCCACAGAGGCGAATGCAGATGTGTCCTCAGCCCAACAAGCACGCAGCTTGGGACTTTCACTTACCTCAGAGAGAAAGTAAAACCACGAATGGTCAAAGACAGGAGGCGGGATGCGAGAATTGGTGTCAGCAATCTTTTTGATTTGGTACGGAAGCCTCAGTACCATTTCTGTTAGAAGCTGAGTATAGGCCTCAAACACATCAGCAGCATGGCCCTGGGAGAAGAAAACTTGCATGAGAACCTGTGACTGTCGATTTTCCATGACCACATTTAGGAAAACCGCTGGCTCACTAGGTATATTACATGTTGGAGGTGGTAAAGGGTGCCTTTCAGAGCTGGAATCAAGACTGACTGACAGTTTATTTTACAAACTCAGAAGGCCCAGGCTTCTGGGGGCAATTTAATTACATGCAAAGGTTACAGTGGAGACAGACCTCACTTCTAAAAGTCCTAATATTTCACTCTGTGGCTTTTGACACTGGGTCGATTGTGCTCTGCTTACATAAAGATGAGTGCTAGAAAGGCAAAAAAAATTGGAAAAAAAAAAAAAAAAAAGGTAGTAAGGATCTCTGACTTCCATGAGATGTATTCTATTCCCTAGAACCAAAATTTCCCATGATAACAGGAAATTGTTAAATAAACCAAGGCTGTCAAGATCACTAAACTCAGCCAAGATTCCTGGCTTCACGTAACACAAAAAGGCAGAGGTAAATGAGAGATCTGAGGAAAGTGGAAACAACAGCTATCCTGCAAGTTGTGTGGTCCCATAAAAAGAATCTGTAAGAGTTTGAGGGCACAATGTGCCTCACATATTCAACTCCCAGCTATTCATCGGTTCTGTATCAAGCACTGGAGTTGTAAACAGTAACAAAACATGGTTTCTGCTGAGAGTGTGGAGGGGAAGACAGGTGAGTGAGTGCACAGGGTGCTCCGGGAACCCACGACAAGGCTCTCTTGAGCAGACTTGATAGCAGGGAGTGTGTTAGGGAAGTTTTCCCTAGGATCCAAAGCTTGTGCTGAGTTTTGAGGATGGGTTAGGAATTCACTAGGCAGGGGAAGAAAGGGGAGCAGAGGGAGAGGAAAGAATTCCAGAAGGGACAGCACGAACAAAGGCAACACGTCACATCTTGGGAAATGCACAGGCTGGCAGGGCTGCGTGTAAGGTGTAACAGGTGACAAAGCTAGAGAGTCAAGCAGGTGGCTGGGTCCTCCAGAACTTTTTGGCCTATAAGTTATGGAAAACCACCAAAGAGTCATGAAAAAACAGCAAGACACAGTCAGATCCACACTCTATGCCTATTGTATTCCTCCCCTACTCAAAGCTATTCTGGGGGGGCAGTGAGGAAGAGAGTGGTGATAGCAGTTAATACGGACTGGGCATTGATACATGCTAGGCACTGTGCTAAGTCCTTTACAAACGGCACCTCATTCAACACTCACAACAGCCCTATAAAGTAGATACCATCTGCATGCTCATTTTCCAGCAGTAGAAGCTGAAGGTTAGGAAGGTTAGACAGACAGAACTTCTCCATGCTTCAAGACTGGTAAGTAAGAACACAAGACGGGACTTATCCCAGATTCATCTGATCAGAAGGCCCATCTTCTTAACAATATGTTAAAGGGCCTCTCCATGGTGATGGCACAGGGAATATCTGACATACACGTCATGACCCACAACTGATGATGTTAGCTTGTACCTTCTCATCTTTTTCTAAACTTAATGTGAAATGAGATAACTGTGATTTCATTCAAATCCTCCAATTTACAAAGAGGCAGGAACCAGAATCCCATAGAAGGTTGGGAGAAGTGGTCATTTATTCAGTCAGGCTGAGATTAACCCCAACCAAGGAATACCGGCTCCTTTCTATGGCTCTTCACCCTCAGCCCCTTGAGCTCTCTTCTCTTCACCTCAAGGAAAGAGAAGAGTGCTCTGAACAAAGGACGAGTGTTTCTTTGATGAGGGAAATATCTCACCTTCACATACTGGCGGAGAAAGAATGGGCTCATGTCAGGTGGGGAGGAGGTAGTATGTGGTTTCAGCAACTGGCTGGTAGCCACAGGCTCCTCATCATTCTGTTGGCTCTTCCAATATTCCAGCAGTGATTTGAGCACATGCAGGCAGTAGTCCACAGCCCCAGAGCTCAGTAGAGCTGCTGCTGTGGCACTGGAGATGAGGGAAGACGACTGGGAGACAGAGAAAATACAGAGATGGTAAGAATGGCTTGTAAAAACAATGTGAAATCCGGGTGGGTGTTGGGGATGGGAAACACACTCACAATAGTCCTGGTTTCTATGGCAGTGAGTGAATCAGGCTCTTGCACTGAAACTTCCCCAAGGAAGTTTGTGAGGTTTTTTGGAACTTTTTTGAACAACCACATGGTAAGACAAAGAAACACACCTGTTCTCAACTCTAACCGTGCTACACACACACGTGCCAGAGGCCAGGGAGGCAAGATTAGATAACCTTTCGCCCTGGAGGGGATGGGTTTCCTCTTTTACCGTGAGCAACTAGAAAATAAGCCCAATTCAAGAAGGAGAGAGAAAACTTTCCATTTTAGGCACTTCTGAACAACCCCACCCCACCCCCTATAGAGTCTTCCATAGAACCAGCTTCCAAAGGAGATGGGGGTGAGTGATCACATGCATAAAAAAGTAGGAGAAAAGCTACTGTAAATAAGACCATTAGAAGAGCCTTGCAAATCCCAGCAAACCCCCCAGTTCCTAAGCTCATTAAGATTGGATGCAGTTCAGCCTCAATTTCTACCTTCTCTGCTTTGTGCTAATCTCCTTTCACCACACACACATCGCTTTCTCTCTGCTTTATTACCATACCTTATAGCAACATACACTAGGGGAATCCTCTTAGCCACTCTGTGCCTTGCAGAAGAGAGCCCTGCTTTTCAATAATGGAACTTCCAAACCCTTTAACCCCTCCATTGGAGGGACTGTTAGCAAAGACCAGGGTTGGAAGGGATTCAGAAAAAGGTGGAGGTTCTGCTCTTGAAAAGGTGACAGCTTAGAATCTTACTCCCCTCAGGGAACAATGGCTTTATTCTTACAGGGGACTAGCACCCCTGCGCTGGCCCTAGCACTACCCAGACAATCCTCTTACCTTTCCCCAAACCCATAAACCCAAAGCAAAAATACCTCACATATGGAAGACTTGGATCCAGATTTGGTGCGAGACATGAAGACACTCAGGAGTCTCATTACTACCAGATGGACTTCATTCAGGGCGCTGCGCTCATTCTTCTTGGAGACATCCTGCAGGCCAAAGTATAAGCCCAGAAACCTTTACTTACTTGATGCTTGAGGCATCCTCTGAACAAGATCCCTTCAAATCAAGCCCATCAGCCCTAAAGTGTTCCTTAGATTGAATCAGACACAAAACAACTCTCGGTATATCCATGGACTATACATGGGGTACCCAGAGCCCGATACACTTAGGAGGCCATATTAAGATATAAACAACTAATTTGATGTTTTCACCTCACTGAGCACTAAAGGTCCATAAGGGTAAGAACTTCATCTTTGCCCTCAACTATGCTCAGAGTCCAAAACTATGCTCGGGCCAAAGCAGGCCCTGAATACACTTCTGTTGACTCAACAGAACTGGAGCCCTCAGTGGATGGTTACCCCTTAAAATGAGGTGAAGTTGCTCTATGAACCTGAGGAAGTATCTCAGTCAATCCTGTTTCTCACACAGATTGCCTCTCAGATTTTACCTTTTTATCCATACCCAACTCAGCAATAAGCTGGGAGAGCAGGTTATCTAGGGCCCCCTTATCTTTCTCATCTTCTCCATCCAGATCTGTAGTGAGCATTAGAATGACCTAGAAGTCAAAGAGAGAAAACACAAAACCCAATTTCCTAAAGAAGAACAACTCGAAATACGGGGTGTTTCATCTTCCTGACATCCCTATCAATCATAACTGTAATCCATTACAGCATTCTAAACTCCCAGCATCCAAAGCTTCAGTGTTCAGAGTCAGAAAAGTCAAATTCTGATATATGCCACAGTTGACATTACAAAAAATGTTTTGTAAAAAGTTTGTAAAATTAATGGACTAACCTATATTATATCCAAGCAAAGCAGCTTGAGAAAAGGTGGTACACTGAACTAAGAATTAAAGAACAGTTTTGAAACTGAGGAAGACAGCTAGCGAGTGGAAGAACAGCTATTAGCCTACTAATATCAACGAAGAAACTAGAGACTCAGGATCTCAGGAGTGGGCTTTGCACCGGCTCTGTCAATAACTACCTGGAAGAACTTGCACACTGAAAAAATTCTCTGACCCTTAGCCTTCTCATTGATAAAATGAAGAGCTGTAATTTGTAGCTCAAAAATTAAATTGCATTATTCTGTGGCCTAACACCAAACGAAGGCTTCCAGGTCCTCTGCAATAGAGATGTGGGCATGCTTAAGGATAGTCCAATCATGACCTGACAGAGACCCAGGTGAGCTAAGAGATACCTGCATGTACGGGATGGCCCGGACACCCCCAACGTTGCGTAACTGAGGCAGGGTCTGCAGTAATCTCTCCAACAGCATTAGACGGACCATGTGCAGCCTAAAAGGGTGAGGAAAAGATAGAAAACATGAGCTGTACTCCAACAGAAACCAGCTGAATATAGTTCCCTCCCCACTCCAACCCTGCTACCAAGGTCAACAAGAAGCCTAATGCTTAGGAACAATCTCCAGCATTAAAAAAAAAGTTAAGAACTGCCTACTTGGTATGCCAGTCAGCAACACAGAAGGAGAGATCTCACTCTGTTAAAAGAAAGCAAAACTATTCTAAAATACAACTGATGGCACTGAAAGAAATCCTACTACAGGAAAGTTCAAAGTATTTCCCAAGCCTCCAGGCCCTGGTAGTTCTCAGTTTCAAAGCCAAAGCTCCAACTGCAAGATTTATGGCTTTTTTCTAATATGTGGCCCTATTGTGCCTCCAGACATTATTTTCTAGAATTCTTCTATATACAAATTCTGTATCACCCAGGTGCACAGTGACCCAGCCCTTTCTTTCTCACGTTTCCCAAATTCTTATAAAGTCCAGTCACTGCTCTACTCTCTCACACCTTGTCCACCATCCTCCTAATACAATATTCTGTTTCAATGTCACACTCTCCTACTGGACCCATGAGTTTTCCCATATAATCAATTGGCCATTACCTAGCCCTCATCTGCAGATATACAGCTTACCTTCTGTACTAAGTATGTGCCCCTGGATCTCTAGCTAATATGCTGATTCAAGAGGATGATGAAAATTAATTAAGGTCCTGCTGACAATTTGGTTGCTAGTCTCCCCTAAAACACAATCTCATACAGATTAAGAATATAGTTGCTGAATAAATCAATGGATTCACTTTCATAATTAGTAAATGGTCCTTGTCTCATTTTTATCTTAGAGATTATTTGTAAGAAACCACACGCCTATTTTTTTTTATATATATGTGTGATTTTCACGTGTTACATATCTTAGCAGGTATCCAGAATATTTTCTTTTTCTTTTCTTAAAAAGAAAATTTTTTTTAATACAAAAAAGGACCAAAAAAATTGTTTTAAAGAAAACAGCTGGGCATGATGGTGTGCCTCTAATCCCAGCAATTTAGGAGACTAAGAGGGGAGGATTGGTTGAGCCCAGGAATTCAAAGATGCAGTGAGCTATGATCACACCACTGCACTCCAGCCTGGGCAACAGAGCTAAAGTGAGCTACTGTACCCAGCCCAGAATCTTTTCAAAATAATACAAGTCTGGATGAAAGTACAGGGTCTAGGGTTGGGTGTGGTAGCTCATGTCTATAATCCCAACACTTGGAGGCTGAGGCAGGAGTTCAAGACCAGCCAGGGAAACACAGTAAGACCTCATCTCTACAAAAAAGTAAAAAATTAGCCAGACGTGGTGCCATGTGCCTATAGTCCCGCCTCAGGAAGATCACTTGATCCCAGGAGTTCAAGGTTACAGTGAGCCATGATCATGCCACTGCACTCCAGCCTGAACAACAGAGCAAGACCCTGTCTCTAAAAAAAGAATGAATGAAAGAAAGTATGGGGTCTTACGTGAATTATAAATTATTATGATTCTAAAAAGAACTCAAAGGAATGAGCTAACTGTTCTTCAGAACACCATGCACGTGTCTGTTAATAATTAGCCAAGCTAGGTGGGGACTACAAATGATTTAAGAATTGTTCAAAGATGGACCAGGTACAAGTGAGGAAAGGTGAGATGATAGCAGCGGTTCAACAGTTTCAACATAAAACATAAGACAGATTTGTTTTGAGATGGATTAATATCTTCAGATTTGGAGACCATACACGCAAATATACACACATGAAGAAAAAGTCAACAAAATAAGCAGAGTCTAGACTCAGACCAAGATCACAGCAGAATATTTTCAAACATCATTCATTCACTCATTTTGTTTTCTGAGCCTAGGACACCCCGTTGCCCAGGCTGGAGTGCAGTGGCATAATCACAGCTCAGTGCAGTCTTGACTTCCTGGACTCAAGAGATCCTTCCACCTCAGGATTCTGAGTAGCTGGTACCACTGGCACATGCCATCATGCCCGGCTAATTTTTTTATTTTTTGTAGAGACAGGGTCTCCCTGTGTTGCCCAGGCTGATCTCAAACTCCTGGGCTCAAGCGATCGTCCCACTTCAGCCTCCCAAAGTGCTGGGATTACAAGTATAAGCCACCAGACCCAACCTATTTTCAAACTCTTACACAGTACTCCTGAAACTTTAAAAAACAACAAAAAAGAGTAAACACAGCACCAAAAACTGTAGTTTCCTTTTCTTTAGTGACTTACAGTAAAATTCTGTTTTATTTAAAATAATTCACATTTCAACTAAGCAAAGACTGAAAACCAAAAAAATTTTAAATAATTAACCAATTATTTAATTAACTTATTCATGAAAAAAGGTTAACTTAAAACCACTATAGAGAATTCCATTGTCAATATGGCTAGGTTACCTAAATTTACCCTCTTCCTAAAAACAAACGAAAATCCTAAGAAGATATAACACCATTTTAGAAGCAGTGACGAGTCTCAAGAGATTTTAAAAAAAAATCTACAAGCCACCTGATTCATGCCTGTAATCCCAGCACTTTGTGAGGCCGAGGTGGGTGGATCATCTGAGGTCAAAAGTTCAAGACCAACCTGACCAACATGGAGAAACCCCATCTCTACTAAAAAATACAAAATTAGCCGGGCGTGGTCACACATGCCTGTAATCCTAGCTACTTGGGAGGCTGAGGCAGAAGAATCGCTTGAACCTGGGAGGCAAAGGTTGCAGTGAGCCAAGATCATGCCAATGCACGCCAGTCTGGGCAACAAGAGTGAAACTACGTCTCAAAAAACAAACAAACAAAAAAATCTACAATCACCCAGCATGTTCCCAACCATGGTAAAATTAAACTATAAACCAATAACAAAAAGATAAATAGAAAATTCCCGAATGTTTAGAAATTTAGTAACATACTTTTAAATATCCCATGGGCCAAAGACTAAATTACAACAGAATATAGAAAACAATTTGAATTGAACAGCACTGAAAATACATTATCAAAACACAACATTATCAAAATATATGAGCTGCAGCCAAAGCAAGATTAAGATGGAATTTTAGAAAAAATACGTTGTTTCAAATATGGTTGTTTTTTTTGTTGTTTGTTTGTTTGTTTGAGATGGCGTCTCACTCTGTCACCCAGGCTGGAGTACAGTGGCATGATCTCGGCTCATAGCAACCTCCGCCTCCCACGTTCAAGCAATTCTCCTATCTCAGCCTCCCAAGTAGCCGGGATTACAGGTGCACTCCACCATGCAAGGCTAATTTTTATATCTTTAGTAGAGACAGGGTTTTGCTTTGTTGGCCAGGCTGCTTTTGAACTCCTGGCCTCAAGTGATCAGCCCGCCTCGGCCTCCCAAAATGATGGGATTACAGGTGTGAGCCACCGCACCTAGCCAAATATGTATTTTTAAAGTAGGTTTAAAATACATATGATTAAATGATTTAGGTTTGTATCTCATGAGCCAGAGACAGAACAGGAACAATAGAACAACAACAAAAAAAAAATAGTAAAAAATGGTAAATAGCAAAAGAAAGGAAATAATAAAAAGCAGGAATAAAATAGAAAGCAGACATACAACAGAAAAAAACCAGAACCAAAAGCCAGTTCTTTCAAATAAAGTTGATAACTCCTAGCAAGACTGACAAAGAATAAGTGACCATTGTCAGAAATGAAAAAAGGCAAATCACTACAGATTGTCAAGACATTAAAAAGATGAGGAAAAAAAAAATATGAACAGGTTTATGCCAGTAAAGCTGACAACTTTAATAAAATCAACAAATTCCTTTTAAAATACAATATACCAAAATTGAAACCAAAATAAATAAAAATAATTCTCTAGCATTTAAAGAATAAACCTAATTTTAAATCTTCCCTTACATAAAGTCCAGACTCAGATGACTTCACTGGTGAATTTCTCTAAGAATTTATGAAAGAAAGTACACTAATCTTATACAAACTCTTCTAGAGCAAGAGAAAAGGGGATCATGCCCTGACTTATTTTATGACGCCAGAATAAGGTGAATATCAATCCCTGACAAAGACATCTCAAAGAAAAATGATAAGCCTAAACTAAAAATTAGCAAATCAGGTCACGTGATATAAAGGATAACACACCATGACTAAATAGGTTTAATAATAGAAAAATCAATTAATGTAATCTATAAACTTAAATAAAATAAAGAACAAAAACCATATAAGTGATTCAATACATGAAACACAAGAAACTGGAAATCTTGAAAAACCCATTTAAGATAAAAATCTTCCAGCAAACTAAGAACAAAATTTCCTTAATCTGATAAATATCCATAAAAAACCCTTGCGCTAACATCACACTTAATGAGAAAGTATTGAACCTTTTCACCCTGAGTTTGGGAATGAGATAATGTTCATCATCACCACTTCTTTCAACATTGTACAAGAGGTCCTACCTAATGAAATAAGACAAGAAAAGAAAATTAAAAGGTACGAAGATTGGAATGAAAAAAGTTAAACTGTTATTTGCAGGTGATAAGATTGTGGATGCAGAAAATCCACTAGAATCTATCATTAGAATAAATAAGTGAGCTGGGTGCAGTGGCTCACACCTGTAATCCCAACACTGGGAGGCTGAGGAAGGAAGATCACTTGAGTCCAGAAGTTCAAGACCAGCTTGGGCAATAGTGAGATGCTGTTTCAACAAAATAAATAAATAAATAAAATAAATAAATAAATAAATAAATAAATAAATACTAGGCCGGGTACGGTGGCGCACACCTGTTATCCCAGTACTTTGGGAGGCCAAGGTGGGTGGATCACCTGAGATCGGGAGTTCGAGACCAGCCTGGCCAACATGATGAAACTCTGTCTCTACTAAAAATACAAAAATTAGCTGGGTGCCAGGTGTGGTGGCACATGCCTGTAATCCCAGCTACTCAGGAGGCTGAGGCATGAGAATCGCTTGAACCTGGAAAGTGGAGGTTGCAGTGAGCCGAGATTGTACCACTGCACTCCAGCCTGGGCAAGACACTCCAACCTCTGTCTCAAAAAAAAAAAAAAAAAAAAAAAATTAAAGACAGCTGGGCATGGTTGCATGCACCTAGCTACTCAGGCAGGAGGATTCCTTGAGCCTAGGCATTTGAGGTTGCAAGCTGCTATGATTGTGCCACTGCATACCAGCCTGGGAAACAGAGTGAGACTCTGTCTCAAAAATAAATAAATAAATACAAACAGCTGGGCATGGTGGCATGTGCCTAGTTACTCAGACAGCTGAGGCAGGAGGATTCCTTGAGCCTAGGCATTCAAGGTTGCAGTGAGCTACCTATGATTGTGCACACCAGCCTGGGCAAGGACTGTCTTAAAAGAAAACAAAACAAGAAACAACAAGAATAAGTGAACTAAGAAAGATTATCAGATACAAAGTCAAAATAAAAGTAATAATGAGCTCACTAGCAATTAAAAAGTTATTAAGCCAAAGATGTAAGCAGAACTCAGAGACAGATTTTAGGGAATTTTGAAATTTGACAAGTTAAGGCCAAGATGTTCTGAAGGCAACTTGACCCTCTGGTTGCCAGGACCCCACAGGGCATTTGGAATAGAAATAAAAGCAGAGGATCTTCCTTAAGTGGAGAAGGTTTTCATTTTTTTTTCTTTAGACCTCCTCTGTGGACAGTAGGGAAGGTCTTCAAAGAGAACCTCATAGAAGAACCACAGAAGGCTACACCCTCACTTTAAAAGTAAACAGTAATAAATGACTTCCCTTCACACTCTTCCCTGCACCTGCACCTCCCGCCCCACTCTAGCCTAGGAGCCTAAAAGAAAAACTACCTAACTGAAACCTTAACACTGAGAAGAGGGGAGGAGAAAATGAATAGCTGCTGAGAATATAATCCAGTTTATACATTTGTTTTCCTTTTAATGCTTTTGGGTCCTATTCAATAAATCTTCGCCAAAGCCAAGTTATGAAGACATTTTGTCTTTTAAAAGTAAGAAGGTGTTACCCTTTGTATTTACATCTATAATTCAGTTGATTTTTGCATATAAGATCAGGTCAAGATTCATTTTATTCTATGTGCATTTCCAGCTGACCCATTATTATTTATCGGAAAAAACCCTCCTTTCCCCCATTGTACATAAGTGTCACCTTTGGATCAGGTATGTGTGAAGCTGTTTCTGAACTCCAGCCCATTCCACCAATCTATTCGTCTATCTTCACACCATTATCACATTGTCTTAATTACCGTAGCTTTATAATAAGTTATAGTTCTATAAAGTCCTCTAACTTTATGAATTTTCTTCAATATTGCCTTGGCTAATCCACATAAATGTTTGTATCAACTTGTCAATTTTAACACGTTAACTCCAGCCAAAATTTATGACTAGGATTATACGGCTCTATATCAATTTGAAGACAATTATCTTCACAATGAGTCTTTCAATCCATAAACATATTTCAATCCATAAATGTAGCTCTTCATTTATTTAGGTCTTTAACTTCTCTGAGATTGTGCAGTGTTCAGAGTAGAAGTCTTACATATCTTTCTAATTTATTGCTATGTATTTGATGTTTTTTAATGCTACTCAAATAGATCAAGAAATTTATAATAAGCACAAGGAACACAAAAGAAAAAGAGATTTTAAGAGACATGAAGAAGAGAATATGATGGTCTAACATCTATTTAACTGAAATCCCAGAAAGAGAAATAACAGAAAATAAGACAAAAAGAATATCTGATAAGATTAATAGATGAGATTTTTCCAAAATAAAAGACACTAGCCCACACATCCAAGAGTCCCAAAGACTACTAACTAAGCAAAACAAATGTAAAGAAATAAATCACATATCCTGGTAAAATTGCAAAAATAATGACAAACGAAGATCTTAAAAGTAGCAGTAAAGACATTACTTTCAAAGAAGCAACAGCTAAAATAGGAGGTGATTTCTCATTGGAAATAACAAAAGCCAGGAAATAATAGAATACCATTTTCAACTAGGGAGGTCGGGGGTGCTGCCAACCCAAAATTTTATACCCATCAAAAATACATCCTCAAATGTAAGTTCAATAAAGATATTTCCAGACCAACAAAATCTGAGATATTATAAACCAGTAAACCTCCCTAAAGGGAAATCTAAATGATACAGTTCAGGAAAAAAATGATCCTGGATGGGAGGTCTCAGAGGCATAAAGAAATGTTAGCCACAGAAAATGGTAAACATATGAGTAAAACTTCAACAAACACTGACCATATAAACTATAAAATCCTAAAGGCTTTAAGAAGACATTAAAAAAGTTAAAACACACAAAAATGATCATTTATATTGAGAAGGAGGAGTAAAGTCTTCTAAGATCCTCATATTATTCAGGAAGAAGGTGCAGCTATTAGTTAAACTTCATTTTGAATAAGGTAAGTATGCAAGTTAAAATGCATAATATAACCACTGAAAGATTAAAAACAGAGTAAACAACTTCCAAACCTGCAGAGTTGAAGGAAAAAAGGAAAAAAACAGGAACAAAAAATTAGCAAGTCAACTCAAAAGAAGGCCAACAAGGAAAGAAAAGGACACACATAGAACAAATAAGAAGCACAAAGTAATAGCAGACATCCATTCCAAATCTGTCAGCAATCAACATTAATTGTAAATGAACTCAACTATATCAACTAGAAGACCAAAGTAGACTGGATTTTAAATTTTTAAAGTAAATTTTTAAAAAATCATAGAGACCAAGTTAACTGAACATAAGGGAATTAACCTAGAAATCACACTAAGAAAAATATTAGGAGATTTTTTAAAAACTCTATCAAAATATCTATTAACAGAACCAGAGAAATTCATCCAGAGAAGTAAACGGCTTACATTCAAGCAGTAGGATATAGAGAATGTGGAAGGCACTCTTTGATGCCCCCTTTAAATGTCTCTGATGCCTGACTGCATCAGGCACCATATTTTTTCCCTGATAGGAATCAGTTAGTTCAAAATTCTGGGCCAGGCACAGTGGCTCACACCCGTAAATCCCAGCACTTCCGGAGGTGATGAGCGGATCACTTGAGCTCAGGAGTTCCAGATCAGCCTGGGCAACACGGCAAAACATCATCTCTACAAAAAATACAAAAATTGGCCAGGTGTGGTACCACACACCTGTAGTCCCAGCTACTCGGGAGGCTGAGGTAGGAGGATCACCTGAGCCTGGGAGGTTGAGGCTGCAGTGAGCTGTGTTCACACCACTGCACTCCAGCCAGGGTGACAAGAAGGAGATCCTGTCTCAAAAAAAAAAAAAAAAAAAAATTCTGACTTACTTAGTTTTGCACTAATGTAACAACTACTGGCCTCAACAAATTCAACAAACATTATATCTTGAGTCTGATTTTTCAGGTTTGTCTTCTATTTCTCTAGTTACCTCTGGGATAAGAATACATTCACTTCACCAATCTAGCACCAAACTCCACCACAAAAATGGATTAGAATTTTATAGATCACTTTCAGTTTCAAAATGCTTCACCACTGGTATTTCTAGCCATAAGTATGTATTTGCTATGTCTTATTTCTCCTTCACCTTATGAACATGCTGAACAAGGAGCACTTCTGGGACACCTAATACGTATACCTAAATGTTGAGCCTCCAGCAGTGCCATTTGTAAAGAGGATGCCATACATTGAGTGTATGGATATTGATGAAACTGGAAAGATTTGAGTAAGGAAGACATGTTTTTATGACAATCACTTTACAGTCACTAAGATATTCAGAGGAGCCTTAAGAGAAAGACCACTTCCTATTCTCTCTGTAATTGATTTAATATAATTCTAAGACAAAGACAGACCTAGAGCACTTCCTAAGATTTTAAACTGTTTCAGAAGTTTATACCTTTATATTTTAAAAGAAATATACTGTTATCACCACTCTACCTCCTACAACTGATCAGTCCTACTATTCCTGAAACAGTCTCAGATAGGCAAGTCTCTTAACTGTGGAGGACTAGGTTTTGACCTGTTGCTAGTGTGGACATCTCCTTCAGCTTCTCCTTCTCCTTCTCCCTCGGAGCCATCTCCCTCCTGGTGCCCAGTAGTGGTGCTGATGGCTCCAGTGCTTGAGCTGACACTTCCTGGTCCAGCCGGATGCCCCTCAGCTGTAGCATCGCCATAAGCACTGCTCCGGCCAGACACTAGAGGGAAATAGTTTAAAAAGCACAAATCAACTCCCAAAGCATGAAGGAACCCAGTGCATTCTAAAGCAGCAGCCAATAGATAATAACGGATAGCATTAGACAGCAACTGGTAGCATTTTTTTCTTATACGTAAAGCTAAGTAAGACCCCACAGCATTGTGTTAAATCACTCTCACAGTAGCCATTAACCCTTCCCCAGTACCTAAGACCCACCTATAAGAATGATCTTAATCTCAGATGCTAATACATTTCTATCTCGTACTTCAGAGGAAACATACACTGACATGGGAATCTATAAATTATTAGCTGCTCTTAATCTCCTCTGTAAAAATTGTATCTGATTGCTACCCATGGACTGATATGGAAGGTCAAACCAAAATGGCTGTCATGTTCCCTCATTCTAGAGCCCCACCTCATCAGCTAGTAGACTGTGGGGATGGTATGCTATGTGAACACATCAGATCATTAACAATAAGATCGTGTAAAAAAAAACCCTCCCCCAAATAAATAAGGAGCAGAAACCATAGGATAACGGGTTTCAAGGTGACACCATAACTGTTTTAGGCTAATCATGACTTAGAATTATGCACATTATCACAGTTTCAGAGAGAGAAGAAAAAAAAAAAAAAAAAGAATTACGCATGTCAATGCTTTTTTTCCACTAACAGATAATTAGTAAATATCTGTAAAATATTTCAATACTAACCCCCTGAGCTTAAGCCACTGAACATTTGAAACTCGAAAGTTGAGGCCAAATGAATCCATAAGACTTTCAGAGAGTCCACAAGACTTTCAATGAGTCTCTATAACTTTTCTTTGCAAAAACCAACCCCAGAACCCAAGCAGAGATTCCTGTTTTGTCCCCACCCTCTGCCCAAGGAGACAGGACCCCCCTCCATGGCACATTACCACTGTGCTCGCCAGCCACTGAGTCCACTGCACTGCCCCCGCTCTCCGAGCCCACACTACCACCGTGGTCAGCAGGAGAGGTCCGAAGGGTAGAACCATCTGTTGCTGCTGTGCTGCCCTCGTCGTCTGAGGCTGGAGCTGAGAGAGTAACGAGAGCTGTTACAGGTTAAAAAAAAACAAAAAAAACCAAAAAAAAAAACAAAAAAAAAGCCCTCCTTGGAATGAAAGCATCAAACCACATAGTGCCTAGGACACAATGCAGTTTATATATCCTGTCGTCAAAGAAAAAAGGGAAAGATTTGCTTTGCTGGTTAATCGCTAACAGAAACAAACACTATACACGGTGCATTGCAAACAGTACTTAGACAGGAGTGAAGAAAACCCAGTTCACTGGGCATTTCCTTCGCTGTTTACATTACAGTGCAAGTTCAGTAAGAATCTGTGACATGGACGCTGAGTTTTCTAGCTAAAATGCTTCATGGTCACCATTGTTTAGGTGTTACTGACACCTGCTGAGAGATCTGAAACTAGCCATTACCATTCAAAGCATAGAACTCTGAATTTTAATGAGATTTGTTTTGAAATCAGTCAATTTTTGCTTATGTTAGGAAGTCACTTAGCATGAGCTCTTCAATCAACCCGGTTTTGTTTTTTTTAGCAAGTGGTCCAAAGGGGAGCTCATGGGGAAATTTCACACCTCCTAATCATCCTCATCAGATGCTAATAATGAAGCAAGGAAATTCCCCAGAGACAGCCACAGCATCCAGGATCAGGGCTGAGCTGAGACAGGAGGAAAATGCTGGATGAGATACATGGGGGAGGAAAGCCAGGACAGCCACAGAGCACAGCGGGAACACGACTGCACAACACAACAGCAACCTCAGAGCCTGAAATGGCAGCAACTAAAGAGACCTGAGAAAAGCAACAAGCCATGGCAGCAGGTGGGCCCAGCCGCTCTCTCCCTTTCTTATCTACCCAGGCTAAAACTTCCAAAAGAAAAGAAAAAAAACAAACACAAGGAAGCATCAGTCTCAAAAACTACAAATCAACCCTTAAATTACTCAGGGGTTGACCAGGTATCTCCATTTGGTCCAACTCTCTATTCAGGAAACATTTTTTTTAATCAGATTAGGGAAAAGATTAAAAATAAAGAGCAGATGAGTTCTGGAGATTTCCTATAGATTTCAATTGTCTACAAAAACCCTCTCTCTCAAGCTCATAGATCCCTGATGGTTGGTCACACGGACCAAGAATTCTGAAGTACCATCTAGCTTCTTGTAGCTCTCCTTTCATTTGCAAATGAAGTTAAAAAAAAGTAAAAGGTATGAGTTCTATTTCTTGTCTCTCTTTTAATACTGTCTAAATTGTTAGAGCTCTGACAAAGAATGCTGGAAGCTGAAGTGGAAGCCCTGTAGCTGATCAGCCTGCATGCCGCTCTCTCGGCTTTTCCATGGGGAAGTAGCTGAAGCCAGGCAGCATGCAAAGTGTGAGGAAGCGGAGCTGTGCGCAGCAGGGCCGAACCACAGCACTACACCCTCCACACCCATCTTTCTAAAGCCAAGGCAGAAGCAGGAAGTCCAGAATGGCCTGTCAAAGCAGCTGCCCATTACACTCTCACAGCAGTGGAGACAAGGCCTGAGGGTCCTGGGGCCCTGAGCCGTGCTCCTTGCTGTGGACAGTTACCTGATGCTGTGGTGTCAGAGAGGGTTCCTGCGTCCAGAGAGGAAGAGCTGGGTGCCTGGCCGGACAGTCCCAGGCTCTGCAGGCCCAGGGCACTGCTGCTGCTGCCTGGGAAACAAGTGGAGAGTGAGCACAACATCCCCTCCAGGTCCCATCCACAGTGCTGCTTTGGCCACGTGCTGCCCTCAAGAGTCTCCAAACACCAGCATGTGACCCCCTCTGGCCTAGAGGAAGTTAGCCAACAGCCACTGCTGTCCACCCACCAAGTTCAGTTACAGAGATGGTGGAATGCTTCCTTCAGCTCAGGCAGGACACAGGCTGGAGGAATCTAAGCTTCGAGAGGAAATAACCCAAACTGGCAGAAACTATGAGATTGGCGCTCAGACTGAAATTCCCGCCACAGCCCTCTCACTCTCCACCTGTATCTCTGAACAGCTCTCACCCAGATCAACCTCTCCCCAAATCTGGGGACAAGCTAAGTCAGCTGGATATCAGTAACTGCCAAACCCTCTTTTCCTGCGCAAGGCCAATGGGCTGCTTTGTTCCTGGCATGGCCTTCTACCTTGTTGGTCCTGCTGCAGGCTCAGGGCAATGGCTAGTTCAACCATGGTCTCGTCATCTGCATCAGGCGGGATGTCCAGCATGGGGGGGAAGCCCTCTGCGCCTGCCAGCAGGGCCTCCAGGGGAGAGGGGTTGCCATTGTTGACATTTTCAGCTGTCTCCAGGACCATCGACTCAGACTGCAGAGAGAAAGCTCTGTCAGTGTCCCATGGTAAATGGTAACTTTTGGAAGTCCACTGAATAAGAGCTAGAGGAGAGTTTTGAAGCTCCTCCTCCCCTTCTCCTGCTGCCAGAGACTCACCACCATCTCAAAATCTCCATGGTCCACCTCACTCTGTTCCTGGCTTTCCTGACGGATGTGACCACCATTCGGGATCCCTGATGACTGCATTTTCTCATCTGCATCATCATCGTCATCATCATCCTTGTCTCCTGAGTCAAAGAAACCCCAGTCACCTGAAGGTGCTTGCTTTCCTCCTTTGACACATGGTGCGATAAGTCACGTGGCAACAAAAAGCCTGGCCAAGCTACCAGCTAGCACCCTGGGCTTTAGTGGGAGAACTCCGGGGTGCTATGCCTGGCCTTGTTCTCTTACTTCTTGGATCTACAGCATCTGGGAAGATGGAGGCGGCTGCGACAGCTTGCCCCCCCACAAAAATAAAATGTTTTCCAGCTAGTGAAGGAAACAACCTTGGATTCCAAAGGGATTTCCATAAAGCCGAGAGATCTAAAACCAGTAGGCCCCTCAAGTGCCCACTAACTCTCAGGAGACCTTGGATAAGACAGGAAAAATCATATGATTGGGATCTTTACCTTTTGTCTGTCATGACAGATTAGAATTTATTTCACTACTTTTTTCTAAAACAACTAGGTCAGTGAGATTTTCACACTATGTAAGTATTATGAAAAGAACCAGAATTGAAGTGTAAAACCACTGACTGGAAACCAAGGATACCACTGCAGGTCCTGCCTGTGCCAGCTTTTGTGTGAAGGTGAGAAGGCCTTCTAATAAGGAAGATGTCCAGGTGAGACTCCTAATTGTCAGAAGAGGATAGAGACCTCGTCTTCCACTCAGTGGATTGCTAAAGCATGTAAATATGTCCCTTAGAAACATAAACTATCTCCACTCTAGGTTCTTGCTAGAGAAAAGAGCCACAAACTTAGACAAGATAAATGATATGCAAGGAAGACTGTCTGAAAGTCACAAAGTTGTGTACATTCCTCTAGACATGCACTGTCCACCAGCCACATGTGGCTACTGAGCACTTAAAACATGGCTGTCTACAAGGAGATGTGCCACTAGTGTAAAATACATTCTGGATTCCCAAAATGGTACCAAAACAGGCAAAATATTTCACTAATAAATTTTGTATATTGACAATATATGTTGAAATAACATATTTTATATACTGGATTAAATAATTAGTAAATCAATTTTACATTTTACTCTTTATAATATTGCTATTAGAAAACTTAAAAGTACGGCTGGGCAGTGGCTCATGCCTATTATCCTAACACTTTGGGAGGCCGAGGCGGGTGGATCACTTGAGGTCAGGAGTTCAAGACCAGCTAAGCCAACATGGTGAAACTCCGTCCCTACTAAAAATACAAAAATTAGCTGGGTGTGGTGGCACACGCCTGTAATCCCAGCTACTTGGGAGGCAGAGATTGCAGTGAGCCGAGATTGTACCATTGTACTCTAGCACTCTAGCCTGGATGATACAGTGAGACTCTGTCTCAAAAAAAAAAAAAAGAAAAGAAAAGAAAATTTAAAGGTACATAGTGACTTTCATTTGAAATTTACTTCTAAATCAAGCCAAGTAACCAGAATTATATAATTCTGTTATTCAGACACCTTTTAAAATTGCTTTTACTGAATCGTAAAATGTTATGCCCTTGACTGTGTCCAAGTGTATCATGAGGGAAACTCCTGTGAAATTTGCTATCCAACTTATTGTAGGTAAGTCCACTAAGGATTCTGCCCCTTTGGCAACAAAATGGACATTTAATGAAGAGCTTCTATCGCAAGAAAAGTTATGTTTTTGTTTTGTCTTTGGTCACTGTGCTTTTATTTTTGCTATGGCTCTTAGGAAACTTTCAGCCACCTCACAAGGTCCTACATTGTTGTTAGGTGAGCCATGGCCTCTCATCTTTATTTTTATTCTACTTACCATATACATTTTGATGTGCCACCTTAAATTCTTTATGGGGTGAGGTAGCATTAGAAAAAAGGTAGATACATAAATAAAAGTCTCCAGGACCTTGGTCAACATGCGTAGCATGTCTAATGCTACTGTACCTCCCTCTCTCCCCTCCTCCCAAATACAGGCTTGAGCCTAAACCCAGACCTCACATTACCCATTGGAGTGTTGCTTCGAGGGGAGGAGGGTAAAGTCACATGTCTCCGTTTGTTCCTGGGCCTTAGGACTCGAATTAGAGCTTGTTTACAAGAGAAGCTCACAGCAGGATCCTGAGGTTTAAAAGGAAACTGTCACACTTTGGTCTCGTATTATTCATGAAACTTTCTATAAAACACTTTCCTTTCTTGGTCACTCTCTCCCACACATGTGGATACCTCTCTACTCTCACCTGCAACCCAGCGGACCAAGTTCAGCAGGCACATCAGCAGGTTAAGTTAATCCCCCGTTCCTGACCTGGCACACATAAAAGAGCCATTCACTAACTTCCTGTCTCTCAGTTCCTGGGGATAGACTGGCAAGTCATTCACTCCTGAGGCCATTTTGGCCCCTTACAAATGGCTTTGGCTTTTTATCAGATGATCAGGCCCCCAGTGCGCATCTTAGCTCTGTGCTAAAATCAGTAGTTTTAACACTAAGCTTCTGTGAAAGGGTCACTGGAAATAGAAATCTTGATGTACTACTTTCATTCATGCCCTCATTTAAGTCACAACTCACTGAGTTACCTAGCATTTACCATGCAGCAAGCAGCAGGCCAGTCCCTGGTGATTCAGCACTGAATAAGAGAGACTGAGCCCATCCCCTTTGCAAATCTTTCTCTTCCACGGAGTAAGATCTTAAAGCTTTTATTGATATTCGAAACTTCATTCCCTTCAGCTTCCTTTAAATCTATTTTATTTCATTAGTTTAGCAAGCTAAAAACAATTTTCCAGACATTCCCTGGCTGCTGAGAGCTCTCTGGGATTGTAATGCTACGTACAGGACACAAGAGCATCTGCATGTAGATCTTGGATGCTGTGTTAATACAATCCAGCTCACAGGTGCAGTAGCCATGGATGATGTCCACCAGAGCATTGACAGTAGCTTCAATATGAGTTAGGCCTAAAGGAGACACAAACATTGTTTGAAAATCTGGAGCAAAAAGCTCTAACCACTTGAGAGTCTGAGACAAAAGTGTAGCTTTTTATCGCCACATAAATGGTCATGCAAACAAAATGACAAACACTCACACACACACTCACTCACTCACACACAGTAGCCTGTCAGTATTATTTGTGATTTGTTTCATTAACAGTTTCCTAATCTCCCAAATTGTCCTCAAAAGCCTTTCCAGATATCCTGAGTCACAGAAATAAGTAGCTGTCCACTCTCTCTGGATATCAAAAGACAAGGCAAGGAAATATGAAGAGGAAGGCAGATACTAAATGTCTCCTAATATCCTCCAACCTCAGGTGATGACAAAACATGACCTTGACATGCCTTTTAGGTTCACCCACCCAAGTGTCCTCCAAACATGAATGAGCACCAGGATCATCCTACTTTTCTATATTGCTATTCAGACCCTTACCCTTCAATCTGAATTTTCAATAGTATAAGAAGTTAGAGACCAAAAGAAATATAATAGTCCTCAAGATACTTTTGCCTTTTGAGCTGGCTTTAAGTCAAGTTATCAAAGATTTTTTAAAACAATGATAAACCAGTGAGGAGACACACACACACACACACACACACACACACACACACACAGTGCCTCTTTATGTAAAATATTCAACCCCAGTGAAAAGATATGGTACAAGAAAATCCCACTCTGCCACACTGCTAAATTCCTCAGGAACATTGCATTTATCTCACAGACTTCTACTTCTCAATTATGAATTCTGGAAGAAATGGATTATGGAGAATGAAGGCTAATGGCTAATGGTCATGGCTGTGCAAAGATAGAACTTACATCAGGCTTCATTACCAAGATTCAAATATCCCTTTTAACATACCTGGAAGGCAGGCAGGTGCCAAGAAGGCATTCTTGGGTTTAGATGCATGGAGTTTCCAGAAGTGGTTCACAAGCTGGGTGATGAAACTACAGCAATCTCCTTCCAACTGCTTCTGCGGTTCTTTCCCCTCATCCATTCCTTCTAAGCAGGAGAAAGAAAATTATCAACGATGGTAAATCTGAGGTGGAATTTAATTTGTTTTAAGGTTAACTCAGGTCAAGGAAGCTTGCCTGGGGAGGGAGTTTCAAGTGGGGGCCCAATCAATATGCCAACTATCCCTAGACTCCAGCAGGCACATCTAGGAAAAAAACAGTCTGGGAAAGGAATATCGCAGAAAACATTGTATGTTAGAATTAAGTAGAAGGGGGAGCATTTAGGACGTTTACAGTAGATTCAAAGATCTCAGTTCCAACTGTTCAACTTCTAAAACCTAGAGGAACATATGAACATTCTAGAGATTTCTCTAGAATAATTCTGGGATTCTAGTATTAAAAGGGGGAACAGGATGATGATGGAGCATGTAAATAACAGAGAATTGTAAAGGCAGCAATCAGCTCAATTTGACAATGACAAAACAGGTTTGCTACCCAGCCAACAGAAAAGGAGATGAGGAAACAGCACTAAGCACTGAGAAAGCTGCTACACATATTAATAATAGCACTGGCAAAAGAACAGCATGAAAGTGAAAGATATGCCACAGATGCTTCAAAGCAACCAGGGCCCAACCAAGCTTAGCTTTCCCCTGAAGCTCCTAAGAGGCAGTAACTTCAGAGACAGATTATATCTGATGTCTATAACACTAAATAAACTCAAGGATAATCAAAAGGATAAGCACTGGAAAAAGAATGTGTTTAAAATGGTACAATCTCAATGTCAAAAGGCCCTACAAGGTAGAAAGACCAAGAAGCAAAATCCCTGTCTCTGAGCACGCAGTCACTCAGAGGCCAGTAAGAACAGTAAGGATGAGAGGGTAAATAGGCATATGAAGCAGATCTCAGGACCACGGCCACAGGGGCCAAGTTCACCTGTTTCCATCTGGGGCAGCTTTGACTCCGTAAAGTGGACAAGGTTGTTGGGGCGCATGATGGCAATGGAGCGAGCTGTGATCACTAGCCTCTGGAACACCTCGGGGTCCAAATCCTTGCCTTCTTTGCTGGATGTGTTGAGACACTGTACAGCTTTGCTCAGCAAGGCCTGATCCTATAAAACAACAGGGGCACAGAGGGTCAGCCATAAGCAAGAGCTGGGTACAAAAGCAAAGAGGAGAGAAAAGCTGGCAGATCACCAGGATTATTACCTCCTCTCAAGAGAACAGGCCAATGAACACCAATCACCTACAACAAATCTTCAAAGCAGCCCCATATAGTTAAGTTTCTTAATACATAAAATACTAATGTCATTAAAAAATTAAAAACCCTGCAGTATCAAAGCATGATGGGAAAATTCAAATCTACTCAGTTCTCTAGAACTGCTGGATTTCTTCCTCCTACAACAGAAGAGCCATTTCCTAGCAAATTCATATTACCCAAGGACAGTGTTTCCAAAATTGCCTTTCCTCGAGAGGCTCAGCAGGTTAAACTCACATTTTTCAGTTCCCTGGGTTGGAGGCACAGAAGCTAACCAAAGCTCTGGGTTGATGGTTCCTCTCAGAGCCTTTCTTCCTCAGGGGTCTGAACTGTCATCTTTTCCATCTACAGAAATTGGCCCAATTTGTCTCCTTTGGCAATGCCTTTCTTTTATAAGTGATACCCTCTTTCCCCAGATTTTCCCATCAGAGGCACTCCAACAACTATGCAACACTTGTCTCACCAACAAGGACAGTGCACCTCTCGTGTTACGCCACAGCTGACGGAGGGAAAACACTAGCAGTCTGTCTCCTGACGGACTCCCTCACCTCACCCTTTTCCAGTGAGAAGGCCACCCACACTCAATGTCCCTCCCTCTCTTTCTTAAGTCTTGTTGATCCTGTTAGAGTAACGGAAAAATAAGTACAAACCAGGGGCCCAGTCACTGGTTTATCCTCCGTTTTGAATGGCACTTGAGAATTTCTCAGGACAAACTCTGTAAAATGTAGGTCTAATCTGAATGCTATCCTCTCTCTACCTTACTTTGCTGTGCTGTTGCTTTACAATGAAAAGCTAACTTATTTGATTCCCTGTCAGCACTGCAATTTCCTTTCCTACACAGGCAGCCCTGAGAGAGAACGGTTACCTTGTGGCTGTGGTAGGCCGAGCGGCTGGTGTGCAGGCTGGCCAGAAGGCTCTTGGACTGCTGCTGGACACTGGCAGGTGCTGGCAGGGACAACAACAAAGTGGCCAGCTCCTGAGCGGCATTCTTGTTTCTCTCCTGAGGCAAAAGACAGCAAGGTTATCACTAACCCCACCAACTCAAGGCAGAATGAACTATCTACACTCTGCCTGCCCTTCCTTCCTTCTAGGCCACCAGGGCTAGGTTATGCTCCATGGACTGCAAAGAGAAAAAAAAAAATTCAGAAATTATAATCCTCCTTCCTACCAGATGAAGAAATGGAATCCAAGCTCATGATTCCCAGAAAAGTGTTCTTGTACCAACACGCATCCTATTCTATGACACACGCTCACTATGGGCCCTAAAAGTAGGACATGAGGCCTTAAGCTGAAGACTTCTCTGGAGCTTCTTAGCAAATCAAGATTATGCTACTATAAATGTTCTTTAGCTGCGAGGCCTCAGGGCCTCAGACAACTCCACTGACTTCCTGCCTCTTCAGAAAGCTTCCATGTGCTTTGAAAAAGTGACTTGCCTTCTCGATGATTGGGCCAACAGCAAAGCAGCTTTCCAGGGCTTCTAAAGAACTCACAACCAGCCTGGGGAGACAGAAAACCTGGCTTGAGTACAACACCGTTCTCTCCGCCTTGCGCTTTAGCCTAAGCAAACTATAGTCATGAGGACCTTGGGGACAGCTAATGAATGCCAAATACAAAATCAAAGCACAATAAGACCTGCCACAGGCACCATGCATATCGTTTCCTATGTTACAGGCCAGGAGAAACCTGGCTCCTGCTCGGAGATCAACCTGAGGCCATGTTCCTAATCCGTAACTCAAAGACAGGGCTTTTCTTCCTCAAAAAGGATAAATGTGCTTCCTTCTGCTGCCTGTGGCAGGGATCACTGAGATGGGCTTAACAGTCTTGATGCAATGGGACCCGAAGCTCAGGTGCCCAGAGATCAGTGGGCAAAAGGATACACAAAGGGAAAGGTAAAAACCATCTTCTTATATTGGAAAGTTTAAAGTTATATATGCACAAAGGCATTTCCTATGAGTCCCTAAGTATAGGGGAGAGAACAAACTATTTTTTAGGTGCATGCCAATTGCCAACATTCAAGGGGTAAATACAAAGCATCTTTAGAAAACTGAGCGATTTCCCCTTAGGAAAGGAATAGGAAACCCAACTACTACTATTAAAGGGTACCAAGTAACATGCTCCCCAGGGTTTACTCCTTTCAATTTAATGTGGCATAGTAAAAAGAACAACATCCTGACAGCTGAAGCTCTGGACAGAGAAAGAAAAGTATTCAGAAGGTAACTGGAAAGAAAAGGGTTAAGGGGTAGAGGACGGCAATAAAGAACTAGGGAAGAGGAACCTGAGGCATAAAGTAAATTTGGATAGAACAAGCTCTCTAGTGGGTTATCAGATGGTAGGACTTTGCTGCTAATCCCTCTACCCCGAACCCCCTTTTCATCCACTTAGAAAGGGAGCAGAGGGCACTAGGGTAAGGAAGAGAGAGTTGAGAGAGTGTCTGACATGGCCAACACCAAGAGTGCACTTACGATCCTCCATGTACTCCATTTTTACACAGGGACAGCTCTGTAGCCATGCAATGACCAGAACAGAAAGAAGCAGGAGGACTCTTCAACAGAAGCAGAATCAATGCAAAGCCACACCATTGGTTACACTGCTCTCTGACACACACTCACTCGTGCAGAGAAAAGAAAGAGGGCATACTAACCGGTCCAGCTTGGTTAGGGACTCAGTTTCAGAACTTGGGGGAGAAGCAAAGAAAAAAAAAAGGAAAAAAATGTGAAGCTCAGAGAAACCTGGAAACACATCCTAAGCAACCATGTATGGATAGGGTATCGGGGAAAAAGAAAGAGAAAGGAAGGGAGGGAGGAGACTGCTGGTGGGAGGCAGTGATTCCAAGCAAGGTTATTCTTGTGACTTACAATGTAAGAAACTCAAAATCTTACATCATGAATTATGGTATTTCATCTACCATGGCAAACCAGCAGCTACCTAGCACAAAGAAGCCAAGCACAATGCTTAAGAATGCCACTGTAGGGAGACTTAAGGAAACTCTGGACTCTGCTACAAGAGGCAGCAGACAGCCTCTTTGCTGGCAATGTTATTACCACAGAAGTAGCTACTGCAGAGAAAGATGATGAAAAGATGATGAGCTCAGAATGGAAGGGAGGATGTTTTCCTATCATTTCAGCAAGCCTGGATCCTAATCTAGAATACTGGCTTAAGCATCATCTAGCCTGTGGCCTCTGGCTACTCTAAAGGGTACCTGAGCATTAAGAGAAGGGACAGAACTTCTGCCCAGGGAGAGACTCTGGTGTCACATGACTCTGAGCACATTTTTCAGGCTTTGTCTGCACACTAAAGAGACACTGAATGTGGGCGAGTTGTATGAAAACTTGAAAAAATCCCAGGCTAGCCTTGAGACAGTTACTAGAAGCTGGCTCTCTCAAGACACAGGAAGGTTCTGCAGTGAGTGGAAGATGTAAAAACTGAAGCCACCCCCTGCCAGCACTGGTACCTCTCCAGGACAGTTCCACTGGTCGTAGTGGGGGCAGCTGAGTCGCCATCTCCAGTGCCGTTGCTCTGGTTCAAATTTGAAGGGCAGATGTTGCTGACAGAGGCAGAAGGGAATTCTTCTGGGGGCTCATCGGGCCAGCCAAACTGCTCCTTAGTCTTGCCATAAATTTTTACAGCATCTATCATGGTGACACCTGCTGGATCCACCGAGGCCCCAACTGCAATACGCAAGAGAGGACTTTAGGAAGCACATTCTCTAAAGAGCCACCCCTCCAAATCAAAGACCAGAACAGCTGGAGCAAAGAAGTAAATCACGTCAATTTTACAGACATAGAGAAACTTTATCTTCTGAGATATTCACAGCACTTTAATCGTGTATAGATGCTGAATACATGTGGAGAAAGTTCCAGGGACCGAAAGTCAATTACATCTCCTACCCAGAAGAGTCCCTAATCATCACTGTAAGGGTCCTCTTCTGCTTCAGAGTATTGTATCCCCTACCCCTCACTCCCAAGTGTCTCTACACACTTTCTTTGTTCAAAGTACAGATCATGACCATTCTCACTAACAGCAACTGTATCTAGGAGAAAGAGTATCAGACCGTGGCCAATAATTGACAGAGAAATGTAGTCTTGAGTAAGGCTCAAGGATTTGTATTCTGAGGGTTTAGTTTTCAGTGGCATAGCAAGCCATTGCTAACCATCTCTCAGCCACATGGACCTGAGGTCTTCCTTTGTGCTTTAAGAAAGCCTTGCAATTTCATGTCAATCTGCCTCCTCTCAGCCTAAACACAGAAGTAGCCCCGTTAGTGAGGCAGACACAACACTATAGAAATGAATACTTAACGAAGTGCAGCCCTATCTTTACTGCTACCATGCTCCAGTGTACTCCTTTCCTGTCACCTTGCCTCTTTAATATTTCAAATGAAGCTCAAAGTTTCCTGACAAAAGGACAGAAAAACCAGTAGAGTGGAGAGATCCCAGGATATTGGAGAGTCACAGACCAGTGGCTCCCAATTTTGCAGTCACAATGAGGACAGAGTCTGCACCAGGGGTTGGTGACTCACTAAAGAGGTTCAGCTTCTTATCAGCCTGCAGGGCTTCTTCTCTGGTGAAGGGGAAGTCAAACCAGCGTGAACGACTCAGGTTGAGCTGCATAGTTCTGCCGAAGATCTCGATATACGATGGGGCCCGTTCTATTGCTTGAGTCCCAATCTGGATCCGCATGCCTGTCATCACCATAGTGCTATTGTTGTTACTTATCTCAATGGTGAAGCCTCCAGGCTGTAGGGAGACAAGGCACACATCAAGAAACTAACGGAAGTTCTTAAGTCTGAACTAGGACTCCTTCTTCTCTGACATTGTCTCAACATGTGAAGCTCATTAAATCTCATCCTTTTAACCCCCGGTAATGACTTCCTTGTTTCTAAGACTGGGAAAATAGGAAAAGAGAGCAGATTCTCTTCAATGTCAGGCTTCCTTCTCCCCAGCATTAACAACCTCTTTGGTGTCCTCTACACAGTAATCCTGCTGGTACTGGTGGAAACCCAACCTGTACAAGTCCTTTGCCAAGTGAGTGAGAATATCCATTTTTCTAAGGAACCATTTAACTAGAACCGAGGGTTGTGACTGGGAGTATATACTCCATACTTGCATTCTAAAAGGAGATGTATTCCCAAACCATATTGTTTATGAATCCTTTTACCCAGGGACTGATCCCAGTTCAGTGCCATACTCACCTTGGTGTTGGCCACATACATGCCGGTGGAATTCAGCCGGTGTTTTATCTGTTGTGCATTATAGACCTGCAGGAGGTCATTACCACCAAACTCCACATCTGTCAGCTGCTGGTTGTGTTCAAAAAAGTCAATGGGGAAAGTCACCTGGCTAGACGTGCGGGTTGCTGCAGAGAATCATACCAGATCGTCAGAGAGTCTCTCCCACCTCTGACCCGACACCACTGGTAAAGACTCCTCCCAGACGGAGCCCACACTCACACTCTAATCCAAACAAACTCTGGATTATAACATAATGCCTACATGTGGTTAGCTCTTCAATGGTTGTTATCCCTAACTATGACATGTCCTAGCAATACAAAGAAATCTGGCATTGGTATTGGGTGTACAGTTCATAACAATAGGCTCTCCCGTAACTGGGTTATTTAAAATAAACAATAGAAACTATTTCTTTATAGGAGAATGTAAATGAATAAACCAAAATTCTTTTGAAATGTACTCTAGAGCAAATTTAAGGTAATGTGATGATCCCTGTAATGGTCTTTGCTTAGCTGGATTCGCTCACTGCTAAACTCAAGCTTTCACTTTCCTGAAGAGTCCTCAGTCAGTCAAGTGCTAGACCACCAGCTCAGAGACCTGTGGTGGGCTCTTCACTACTCAGTGGGATATTAACCAACTGAAGAGATCTATACTTCAATCAGTTCCATTCTTCAGGGAAGTCATTCTCCCTAAACCTGGAGAGAGCAATGTCTCAAATAAGGTCCAGGACATAACTCGTTACTAGGCACCAAAGAACCGCTGGCCTGAAACAGGCAGCCAATGGGTGCTTGCCACTTAGAACTGTGACTCTGCTTTTGGGAAATTAGCTAGCACATACCTCTAATTTTACAAAATGTGCAAGTAGGACAGTCACCATTTCTTCACAGATATTTGCAACAGTCTATTCTGAGTCACTGTCTAGAAGACCACCATTCCTACTCCCCCACAAGTCATCTGAGAAGGAGCCTTACTGATTGTAGCTGTTTTGCGCTTTCGAACAGGCTTCATGATGCTGATGACACTGCTGGGCTGCAGGGACGGCTGCAGCCAGTAGGAGGTGTTCTCCACGTTGGCCATGTAAATGCGCAGGCTGCCATCCTCACACAGCAGAATCATTGTTGTCCGCTGCTGCTCATTGCAGGCCATATGCCTAATGGCAACCATGTCTTGGATCTAGGAGGAGAGGACAAAGGAGGGTCATAGTTCCTACACCTACAGATCAGCATCCACACAGAAAAAGAGGCAGAGATGCAACTGGTTTCACGGTCAGTTGAGGGGCTGTACAGAAGGGTGGCAAAGAAAAGGCATCTAGGAGAAAAAGAACTGAAGATCTTTTATGGGCCTCCACTGAAAGAGCTGGGGAAGTGAAATGAATAAACAAATATAAAAAGAGACTAGGTTCACAGCAAAGTAATGAATGGGAAAATCTGGCACTGACCTTTGCTTTAGCAGGAAGAGTCTTAATCTCCTGGATAAGAAAAGTGTCTGGTTTCACCATAACTACCAGCGGCACCCCTGTAGTTTGCTGGACACAGCACACCAAGCCAGGGTGGTTCATCACCTCAGACCACTGGCAAAGAGCAGGAGAAGTCTTACTGCCACCATTGGAACTGCAGACAACAAAACTGGCCACAGTTAGAGTGTCAATCACCATTTAATAGTTCTTTTCTTGACCTAAAAACCATCCTCTAACTGGCTACGTGACTCCAAAGCAATATCCTTGGCCAGGGACTCAGATTATCCACAGGTCAGTTTTATTCCAGGCCATGCACACATGCTCATACACCCCAATGTGTGCTTCCGGCAGGGCAGTCCTCCTTTGGAATCTCCACTGTTGAGGTTCCATGTCTGAAGAACAGGTGGCCCTATGTGCCTAGAGGCTGTCAACTTTAGAGGGCCATGGAGCTGCCTAAGGCAATGACCCAATGTCCTGTCAGGATCTCCAAAAACATCGAGTTAGTGTGAACTGGTATCCATTTTATTTCATCCCAAACCAGGTAATTCCCAAAGAAAGGCCTGAGAGAAAGTGCTATAATGGGTCATGAATGGCAGATAAGAAACAAGGGATGATACCTTAAGCCTCTTCTTCCTCCTCCCTAAGTGAAACTCTCACTACCTTACACACCCCTCTATTATCTGCAAACTTGGTGAAAGTCTCTTCCTCCCCCAAATCCAACCATGCCCCCATTACTGATACATTCTATTTGCTAACAGAGTAAGTCTCCCCCAGGAGGAAAACTTAAAGGGCATTATGGCAGAATGAGTGTCTAAGAGAAATGTAGGTTCCCTTCTCACATTAAAATCACATTTATAACATTAACTATACGTTTTCCTTCTAAGTAACAGTGGACCCCTAAACTACCTCTGACGGCTTGGGGTCTCCACAGTGGAGGACAAACCGTGCAGACAACCCAACCTGCCAAACCCAGATGTTCCTTGATTTTAAAGATATCTAGCAGGGAGGAAAAAAGGTTGGCTGGAGAAAATTAAGTTTCACAAAACTCAGAACAGACAGCAGATAGTGGGAGTGGAGATCCATCATTGAATGTGGACATTGTGGAAGTTGAACATTAAATGTTCATTCCCACCTTTTGATGTTGATGGGGAAGAGTTGTAACACCTCCAGGGTTGTCCTGCTGATGGTGGCTGCAAATGATTTGCCTTGACAATAGCTGAAGAACAACATCTGCAACACGTGGGAGTAGTACACAGACACACCGCCACCCGCCACCTGGCTGTTACTGTCCTGCTGGCACAAAAACACATATTTGCAGTAATTCATGTTGCCTTGGCTACCAACTTCCAGGTTATACTGGTTATTAGTTTTCAATCATGATCAGGTGCTCTCATACTCTAAGCATGAGATCCCTGTGGGTAAATCTTACAAAGACCCTGAGAAAAATGGAACTTGAAGTTGAATTAGTTTAGCCCTAAAGGATAAGAGATTTTGCTATTAGGTAGAAAGTTAGAAGGAAAAACAAAGAAAAAGAAAAAAAGACCCAGTTAGATGAAGTCCACAGAAAAATGTCATAAAAGAACAAAGAGAAAAGAATAGAGGAGTTGCTAAATAATTAAATCTGGAATAGAAGGAAATAGCAACATGTGCTCTAACCTTCAGGTCCTCATGATTGATTTCCAATACATTAGTGACATAGAAGGGTCCCTGCTGGGCACTGCTGGCCTCTTCCATAAGCTGAGTATAGATATACCCAGCTGAAGACATTATAACAATGATGTTCTTTCCCTCCTCATTGAAAAGGAAGGTAACATCTCTTATCTTTGAGCTTGGCAGGAGAAAGTAGAAGGTTGGACTCAAGGCATCAACAGACAGGTCATAAATCTGCAGGATGGAAGAAAAATTAAATAAAGGAAATCTATCTCAGTCCCATCCCCCAAATATCTTAGTGAATCCAAATAGCCAGAACTGACCAATAACGGGCATTCATTCTCCATTCAATAAAAAATGGAGTGTCAGGCACTGGTCTTATAAAGATGAACAGAACACCTTTCACTCTCCTTCAAGGAATGAGTAGGGGACAGACATACATAAATAAATTCTGCGACAAGTATGGCAATAAGTGTGCACTTGGTACAGTGAGAGTAGAACCAGAATCAGTTCCCTATTGCCTAAAGATAGAAAGCGCCTAGTCAGCAACATAGCAAAAGGCAACAAAATATGGCTATTATTTTTAGAGACAGGGTCTTGCTCTATCACCCAGATTGGAGTGGAGTGGCATAATCACAGCTCACTGCAGCCTTGAACTAAGCCTCAAGTAATCCTCCAGCTCAGCCTTCCAAGCAGCTGGTACCACAAGTGCAACTCAAGGCACCCAGTTGATTTTTTAACTTCTGGGAGAAGCTAGCACATAATGATTCTGGATTTAAAAGTAGAAAAATTCTAGAACCACATCAACAAAGAACTGTAACTGTACCTTAACAAAGTCTGCAGTGACAATTGCTAACTCGGTCTGTGAACCAGGTAACCACACGGCTTTGATGATGAAGTTCCCCGTTGCCAACTGAGGGTGCAAAACCAAGTGATCCGAAACAGAGCCTGAGCTACTAAAGGTGAGCACATGGCAGTCCTGGATAATGTTTAAGGAACAAAATGGTGAAAAGATGATCTGGAAAGTGGGCTAATTCATTTCAGAGTTCGATGTTCCCTTTTTTCTCTAATATCCCCTGCCTTCAGACAGTATTTAGACTGTCTAGTAACATTCAGGTTTCATGAACACAAACATTACTTTCAATATTGGAGAAATCTGAAAGATCTGGGAGAAATTCAAAGAAAAATTCCTTTTGCATTTCAGTAGGTTTTAAGTTTTAATCTCAACAACGAATAAGAAAAAGTAGTTCTGAGAACAGGGGAGAGAAGATGACTAGAATCTACAGCTCAAGGATCAAAATCTAGATCAGGATTTTTACCTTTAGCCCACAAACTGCCAAGTAGTCTTCCTTGCAGGGATTTCCTGTGAGGCTCAACACAGTAAAAGGAACTGGGGCAGAAGCCAAGCGGGTCAGAGTCAACTTCCTTTTGCTGGAATCCGCTTGCTTCAGGAGTGCAGAGAGCTGCAGAACAGTGATCTGCAAAGGAACAATGACCAATTTATTCTTACTCCTGGTCCTCTCAGAGAAGTCCAAGCAAGTAACAAAAACTCTTTCAATAGGGATAACAGGTTGCACACTTTTTTCTTTTTTTTTTTTACAGATAAGTCTAGTAGAAAATCCTAGATCAATATTAATCTCTATTTCTCCTGGCTAAAAGCCATGGAATGTCTTTCCATGGAGGACAGAACAGGTAAGTAAATGAAAACAATTTCTCTTTATAAAGTTAGTTCACAAAATAGTTTAAGAATACCTATGTACCACTGTCCTTTTCTAGTTTTCCATGGAACTGTTTTTAAAATGATTTTAGAGTTGTTTTAAGGAGTATCCATATTTTCACTTAAAAGTGAAAACAATATTAGTGGTGATGGAGAGGCCAGAATACAGAAAAGTGTGAGTTAAGATACCTAGCATTCTTCCAACTTCTACAAGCTCTATAAAACAATACAAATTTACTTATATCGTTAACAGAGCTGGGAAGGCAGGGCAGGACTACATAAGCAACACTGAGTATTCCTATTCCAAAAGAAAACTTTTGTCTCTCGGCTTATGCCTGCCAGAGTGACCAAACAGGGCAAGACTGGGAGTCAACCTGTCCTAGGTAACTGCTAGTCATTACTTTTTCCTGAGGGCTTGAAGAATACGTTTTGAGTGGAAATTTAGAAACAGTCTATCCTAGTCATACCAGCTCTAGGTCTAATCAAATCAACTCGGGGTCCAAGTATTTGAAAAGCTCAACAAGATCTGTCCCTAAAGCATTCTTAGAACCCAACGGACTTTTTCCCACAGAGGGCTAATCCGAACGTGGTCATCAAGTTGTTTTGCTTAGCATTTAAGACAATACGACCTAAAGTAAGTGCACAAGAATTGGAGGACCCACCTTGCCCTTCTCATGGCTGACAGCCAAATGTTGGCGGCGCCCATGGGGAGAGGAGAGCACACACATAGCCACCCGCCTGAGCACATGGGCGCTGATCAGCTGCCGGATGGTCTGGCCCTGGTCTCCACTGTAATTCATCCGCACATTCTCAAAGGCACCTTCCTGGGAGCCTAAGGTGGGAACCTGGCAAAGAAAGAAGCAGAGAAAGCGGGCAGTAATGAGGCAAATCAAATCAAGTGGATTCATGCACTATTCATGAGACTGAGACACTGCACCATGGAGTCATCCAAAAGCAGTGATTTCAGCCTTCAAACCATGGATGGCTGGGTAAATTTGTTAAAGTTATTAATAATCCATTAAGAATAACATAGTAAATGTTTTCATAAAGCTAAACTTAAATACAAAGTACTAGTCTTTTAAAAAAAATGTTAAAATGTCCAATCTCTTACAAATTGTGGTGACAGATGATTTTTTTTTTCATTGATCTAACCTGGCAACATAAAAATCAGCAACTTGATGGGTCCCCAACCCAAGTATTTTTTCGCTTCATCTTTAATATCTAAAAACCAACGCTCTAACAGTGTGACTGATCTTACGACTTTAATTTAATTTTTTTTTTTTTTTTGAGACAGGGTTTCACTCTGTCACCCAGGTTGGAGTTCAGTGGTGAGTGCAGTCATGTGATATCAGCTCACTACAGCCTCGAATTCCCAGGTTCAAGCAATCCTCCTGCCTCAGCCTCCCAGGTAGCTGAGACCACAGGCATGAACCACCACACCTGGCTAATTATTTTTGTATGTTTTTTATAGAGACAGGGTTTCACCATGTTGCCCAGGATGGTCTCGAACTTCTCTGGTCAAGTGATTTGCCTACCTCAGCCTCCCAGTGTTGGGATTACAGGCATGAGCCACTGCACCTGGCAAAAACTGTGACTGATTTTAATAAAATGCCAGAATATATATGTGTATGTACATGTATATTTCCAACTGACTATTATTCCCTTAAAAACAGCCAACTTTTGTTGTGTGCAGTGGTTCACGCCTGTAATCCCAGCACTTTGGGAGGCTGAAGTGGGCGGATCATGAGGTCAGGAGTTCGAGACCAGCCTGACCAACATGGTGAAACCTCGTCTCTACCACAATTATAAAAATTAGGCGTGATGGCACACGCCTGTAATCCCAGCTACCCCAGAAGCTGAGGCAGGAGAATCACTTGAACCCAGGGGGCAGAGGTTATGGTGAGCTGAGATCCTTCCACTGCACTCCAGCCTGGTGACAGAGCAAGACTCTGTCTCAAAAGAAAAAAACAAAAAACAAAAAACAGCCAACTTTGGCTGGGAATGGTGGCTCACAACTATAATCCCAGCACTTTGGGAGGTTGAGGGGGGCAAATCACTTGAACACAGTTGTTTGAGACTATTCTGAGCAACATGGTGAAATCCTATCTCTATTAAAAATACAAAAATTAGCCAGGCATGGTGGTGTGCACCTTCAGTCTCAGCTACTCAGGAGGCTGAATGAGGCATGAGAATCGCTGGAACCAGGGAGGCAGAGGTTGCAGTGAGCTGAGATCATGCCACTGCACTCCAGCTTAGGTGACAGAGCAAGACTCCGTCTCCAAAAAAAAAAACCAGCAAATTTATGAGATCTATTCATTTATCTCATTCACAATATTTGTTCACTTCCTTCTTGGAATTGCCACCACTTTACTTTCTATTACTTAACTCTGCTGCTAAAAAAGGCCAGGAAGGCCACATCAGAAGTCATATATTCAGTGCTGAGCAGCAGGTTTTAAAGTCAATAATGACTTATACCTTATAACCAATGTGACATGAGAAACTAAAGGAAAGTTATCTAAAGGACTATATGCAAAAAAGGACAAACATTATTTTGCAAGTTAGATGAACTTTAGAGAAGATACAATAAAGTTCTATTTTCTAAAAATAAAAACTCTCTACTATTCTAATTGCTCCAAAATGGAGTTCCCCACCTCTTGGGGATTCATATATTTATATGAACTAAAAAGGAGATTTATTCTCTTTGTTGGCCAAAATGACCCTGGATTCCCCAGTCCCACTCCTTTTTTTGAGACAGAGTCTCACTCTGTCACCCAGGCTGGAGTACAGTGCTATGATCTCAGCTCATTGCAACCTCCTGGGCTCAAGTGATCCTCCCACATTAGCCTTCCGAGTAGCTGGGACCACAGTTGCTGCGCCACCACACCAAGCTAAATTTTTTGTGTGTTTTTTAGGGTAGAGATGAGGTTTCACCATGTTGCCAAGGTTGGTCTTAAACTCCCAGGCTCAAGCAATCCACCTGCTTTGGGCATCCCAAAGTGCTGGGATAATAAGCACACCCTTGGCCAGTTCTCTTCTTTTGAAGCCACACCTCATATGCTGATTTTTACACTGTTCATAATATGTTCTGGGCATGTCATGATGTCTTAGATTCTAAGTTTTGGACGGCCAAGGATCAACTGCTCTAAGTACACTCCTCAGAGCATCTAGCACACTTTGGAATCTCAACAAATTTGTTGGTTCCCACAGCCACCAAACATCATGGCCCCAAGACACTCACCATCAGCTGGTCTGTCATCTCCACTGCCTTCTCCACTGTGTGCAGCTCACTGAGGGCTTGCTGAGCACGGCTGCTGCTCCCGACAGCTGAAGCTTGCTGGAAGTTGGTTTGAATGGCATCCATAAGGAAATTAAGCATGTCTAACACGAGAGGAGCGAAGGAGAAATTGGCCTGAGAAAAATAGAAAAAATACACAAGTGAAAAAAAAAAGAAAAACAATGGTTAATACTCCTAACAATCATCTTGCCAGTAACTTCCTTCAGAATCCAGCTACTTCACTTCCAGTTTGATATTCTAGCCATCTTCTCATTCTCACAATCCTAGCATTGATTCCAATCAATATGCATTTGCGCTACTAACTCCAGAGCAATCTTTCTAAACCAGGGGTCCTGCACAGATATCCTAATGCGCAAAGGCATCCCTCATACGAAATGAGGTAACTTCTCTCCTATGTGTCTAGAATAGTTTGGGTTTTGTACCATCCTTGGGAAAATTGAGAATATAAACCCTCAAATCATTTTGTATTTTGTTTTCTGTGTTTCAGATAAGGAACCCTGGCCAAGAAAGGGTACTCTAGAGTATGACACAACTAAAATTTATGCTTCCATCACCCCCCATAATACGCCTAATAGTGCTCAGTCATAAATCCTTCCCTCATGATGACAATACATAGTATTTGTATTCACACTATGAAAATGGGTAAAGGAGAAAATGAGTTGCAAGCGGAGCCAAGTGCATTGTTTACTCTCACACCAGTTCAGCAGGCTCTGAACTCTGTCTGCTTACTAGGGAGCATCAGTCTGCCCCACCTGGTTCTGTAATTCTTCCCGGCAGCCCTCTACTGTGCGGCAGAGGCTGCTCTTCTTGGGCTTCTCTTCGTCAGCAACCTTTCCATCACTGATGGTAACCTTGGCTTTGTCAGCTGGTGAGGTGCTGGCATGACGCACTAAACTCTCTGAAATCCTGGGTTCACTCTGAAATGCTGACTCCTTCATGGTAGAGCTCATGCCACTGCTAGGAGTTCTCTTCACCAGTGCCTAGGGACAGAAAACGTCAGAGTCCCTAAGTTCTTGCCTCAAGCACAGAGGAAATACTGCCTGAGATCTCTGAAGAAAATCTGACCCAAAGAAGAAACTGGCTAAGCATTTCAATGTTATCCAAAAGCCTAAATTCTGATCTTCACAATATTCACTTAGTATCTAACTTCTTTATCCACTCACGGTATCAGGCCTTATTATAACATCTGAAATTGTGGGGAGGTCTTAGGAAAAATGAACTACAAGATCTCTAAGGAATTTGCTGGTTCTGATATGCTAAATGAAATGCTTAGGCCACCAACTATACAGATCATCAACGAGTGAGCTGGAACATCTTCCTAGACTCAGGTATCCTAGAGGTGATGGGAATTTTCCAGTTTGGCTTCAGTAATCCCGTGTCACGAACAAGCCACCCTTTACAGCTCAGAGAGGGTCCTCTCACCAAACAGCTGCCATCTTCCTTGGCTCCACAGTCACAGAAGAAGGATCCATACTTGGCATAGGAAATCTCATGATCCTTGTGGCACACCTTAGCACACACTGTGCAGACACCCACCCCATCCACCATTTTGCAGGTGTGACAGTGGTACCTGCAAAGAACAAGAACCAGCAAATAAGCTCAGAAGTCCCAATATTCAGTGCCCAGCAAATCTTCACCTTAAAGGAAGATCTACTCTTACCAATGCTGGTTCATGAATTCTTTCTGTGTGATCGTAAAAGTGCAGAGTTTATTGCAAAGAGAATCTTCATCCTTCAAAAATAAGAAGTCTTTTTAATTCGAAATATACCCCTGTATATAAACACCCACAAAAACACATATGCCTCAACACTCTACGGGGGGGTGAAAAATTGACTCATAAATGACAGGGGAAATCTACCACAACTGGAAACAGCTAGCTGGCTGAAAATCTGTTGTTATTTCAGGTGAGTGAGACCTTAGGGATTTGTGGTTAAGGAAAAAACATCTTATGCTTTCTCTGTAGGGGAGCTTCCACTACCCCCATGAAGAACTTATCCCTAAAATTCCATTTGGAATTAAAGACTGACAAAGCAGGACAAGGGACTCTGGAAAAAGTTTATGAAAAAGTCCTTTCCACAGAGATTAGATCCCCATGCCTTGCTCTGAAGGCCTAGAAAATTGGGGTCTGGCAGCAACAAGGTCTAGGAAGTTTTGAAGCTCACAGGAGGCTGGAGAAAAGAGCCCAAAAGCTTGGTACTATGCCAGTCAGTCATTACCTTGAAAGGTTAAGTTCAAGATTACTTAGTACTTACTGAATCCTCAGCCTGGGAATCTTCCTCTTCCACTGCCAACTCCTCCACCCAGTCTGAGTCTACTTCAATGGCCCGCTCTTCCCCATCCACTGAGAGATGACTTGGGCCTTGACCATTACTCTGGCTCAGGGCATTCGTGACATCAGCCAAGTAAGACATGATATGGCATGTGCACTCCAAGATCATCACATGCTGCAACAGAAGCCCCACAGAAACTTCAGATTCTCCATGTTTTCAAATAAAGCTCAAGATCAGGGAAATGGTATGAAAGCAGAGAAGAAAAACAGTGTGTTTTTATTATCTATTAACCAGCTTTTACCACTCCGTCCCCACATAGGTGGTCAGTCAATTGTACTGAAGTAACATGTATTCCTTCATTCTTAAGCACAAAGACAGCTCTTTACAAAGTCTTGTAAGATGAAGTAGGGTTGAAATTAGAAGAATAGAGTAAAAACAGATTAAAATCACTCAAGAAAAGACCAGATTAGAATATGAAGCATTCTGCCGCTAACATTAGCATTTTTTAACCATTAAATGAAAGTCATTTTAATTATCAGGCTTTAAAGTAATGCAGGAGAGGAATAGCTTCAGAAATCAAGAGAAAAAAAATTCTAGCAAATCACTGCAGATAGTTCATGCTTGCCGAGAAAACCCAATGAATTGGCACCAAAGACTCAGATTTCTAAGTTTCTTTGCTCTGCACTCTGACACGTCAGTGCTGAAAGGATAAAGATCAGCAAGTAAGGAGGGAGTAATGAATGGTACCACAGTGGTTCTCAGAGGCTAGTTATCTGTTCCTAGCCACCTATGCCAGTTCATGGGTTGGGCAGGAGAAGAAAATGCCTGAATGCAGGATTTCTGTCAATTTCAAACCCCTTTTCTCACCAGAGTAACCAGAACCTTCAGGCAAATTAAACAAAGCTTAGCATCTGGACTAGAGCTGAGGAGGCCGTACTTGGACTCTTATAACACTGACTCAGAGTGGCACAGTTCCAAGGCCTGAGCAGGGAGACGCTTTCCCATAACATTCTAATATCTTAAGATAGCAGGAACTCTACGTTTTAAGAAAGATTCTGTCTGCTTATTTACCAGTATATTTCCTTCCCATCACTTCTTGCCAGCCAAAAGATGCCTAAAGGCACACAGTTAGCAATTACACACTTCTAGATCTTCGAGATTATCAGCCTTATCCTTGGTAGGCTAGCCGGGCACAGAACTCAATAGGAACAAGAGACTTCCACCTGACCACAGAGGTGAGAATCATCTTTCCTTTCACCCTCCATTGTCATTCCTCACTTTTCTTACCTTTCCATGCATTACATTGGCATTCAGTTTTTCAACCACATTCTTCTGTGACAGATATTTCTTGCTGTCCCAAAGAAAAAAGAGGGGAAAGAGGAGACAAAAAATCATCTAAGAAACCAAAGAAATGAAGCATCTTTATTAACTTTGAATCAATCTGAGGCCACTGGGAAGCAGAAGCATTCTTTAAAAACTCCATAAGTACTATATAGTTACATAGCTTGGGGTGCTCTGGCCTTAGAATTATCGTTAACACTTGGCATACTTTCCCTAAGAGTTCTCTTGGGAACAATGAACAGGAAACTCTACTAAGAAAATGATGAAGACGAAGTCTAAAGTGAACAGAGCTATTTGCTACCCGTACCCCAAACTCCAACAAAAGGGTAGAGATTCAAATTTCTTCTATACTCACTTTGAGCTATAAAGAAAGTAACCCACTTCTCCAAGATCAATGTTGTAACCTACAGATACAATTTCAGCATCTTACCATCTGCTCAGCCAATCCACAGCAGCATTATGAAGCTGAAGGTGACCAGCACCTTGACCTGCACTGGCCAGAGTGGCCATCACAACCATAAGTTCAGGGAAGCCAGTCCCATCACCGTTGGCCAGCATCTCTGTTGCCATGGGAGTCAGGGTGCCCAGAAGAACAGCACACACACCTTCCCCAACTTGGCTAGGAGAAAAGAAAGAGCAAGTTGGTGAATAATCAATAGGAATCTCATTCTGTGTGTTATAAAAGAAGTTTTAAATTAAACATTAAATACATAACTATAATACCAATCCCAGTTTTGGACTTGGGCTAGTAGAGCATAAAACATTTCATTCAGGTTGTAACTGACAAGTCATTCCAAGTCATTCCAAGTTTTCCCATGGGAAAAAAATCAAGGAGCTACATACACTAGAATCCTTGAGTCTAGAGAGAGGTAGATATGAGGTAGATATGAAAATGTTGAAAAAGCTAAGACTGGTGCCTGAAGGAAAGATAACTGCAAATATCAACGTATTTCTGGGGTTGGTAGGGAAACACGACAGAAATGTTCTACCTGTTTTCCCGAACAATGTATGTGGTCAGTAACTGCAGCAGCTGCCGATTCTCCTGAATTACATCCAGCTGATCAGAATCTTTTGGGGGTGATGTAGTCATGCGGGTGAGCCAGGCCTGCAGGCGCACAGGCTCCACACAGGCCAGCTGTGCCAGGGAGCCGCAGAGATGCAACAGGCTCGGGTTAGGGCTCTTCTCAGCTAAGAGCAGAACAAGAGGCCAGGGTCAATAAAGAAGGGCAAGAGGAAGGGAAAGAAGGGGCAAATTGTGAGCCAGGAAGAGGGGAAATGGCTTCAAAGCAAGTTTTCAACTTCCTTCCAAACTTTCTCTGAGGGATTCTCTCCACTTGTTAGCATTTTCATGCTGTAGTTAAACTCAGGCAGAAGATATGCACAGTATTTGCTGGACATCAAAGTTCCCATAAGAAGATTACTAAAAGCTGTCACTCACTCAGCTGGAAGAGTTTGGTGAAGAATTTCAAAACTCGGTTACAGAATTTAGCAGAGAGGTTCTCATTGGCTGTTGCCATCATGATCTGTACAAGTTCTCCACTGGGAGGCAGGAGGGGAGAAAAATGGAAGAATCACATTAAAGCCTCACATAAAAAGCATCCTTTCTTCACAATCTCATCTCCTCTGGGGAAAATGGCCACTTATGAGTCAATG
This sequence comes from Chlorocebus sabaeus, assembly GCF_047675955.1. Classification (NCBI taxonomy): domain Eukaryota; kingdom Metazoa; phylum Chordata; class Mammalia; order Primates; family Cercopithecidae; genus Chlorocebus; species Chlorocebus sabaeus. The sequence continues at coordinate 117,868,394 of NC_132923.1, read as the reverse complement.
ACACAAGGCATTCATGAAATTAACCCCCTCACCAATAACCCCAAGGAGTCAGCAATTAACTCCCCAAAGTGTAGACACCTAAACAGGCCTTAAATATTGCTGATAATAAGTACCTAAATCAACATATATAGCTCCTTACTTTCAAGAGGCATTCAAAAAATATTTACGGAATAAAGCAAAACACGGCTCACCTGTCAGAGAAAAACTCCTCCATAGCTTTACGGGCCTGGCTGCTTTCCAGCTGCTTTTCCAAGTACTGGAGACATTCCTCCAGGATGGATTCATCCAGTCCACTGAGGATCAAAAGGAAAACTTAACCACCAGTATTAAGACCTGTTTCAATGTCCTCCTCATGGTGATTTATTAAAATCCAAAGTTTGCCTGTTTGACCTTGATGGCAATGTCCAATTTTGTTTTGGCAAAGCTTAACATAAAGCCTGGCACAAAGTAGGTGTTCAATACACGTTTACTGAATTAATAGCAGCCTTTCAACTTTATTTTTCTATCCTCTTTCCTAGGAAATTAAACAGGAAAGGCATCTAAAACTTGGTCCTAATCCAGATCTGCCAGTGATTTAGGGAAAAAGACACTTTGGACAAATCATTTCCACACAACTAAAAGTGTCTGGAATTATTTATCTGTTAAAAAGAAAAAGAAAACAGGAGAAAGGGAATAAAAGGAATCCTTGATGAAAAACTGGACTACTCAACAACAAAGAGACAGGAAATTCCAACATGTGGCGCCTTCATTTGTATAATTCTCAGTGGGGTGAAAAGGAAACAGAATTTTCTTTACAGCTCATCTACAGCAATGTGGCCTAAACTACCAAGGTACAGCTATGCTGTGGGACTGCCCATTCCACACTCATTACAGCGGCACAATCACCAAAATATTAGAAACGAATTTCAGGGAGCTCCTCTGTACATCTCATCAGAGCCAGAGCAGCACTTGATAATCATTAAAAACAAGTTTAAGTCTCCAAATCTAAACATTTAAGTCTTCCATTTTCTTAATGTCTATTCCTAAGAATTAATCACAAAAAAGGACTCCAAAAAACTCTTCACATATTTCCATATTAATGCAGAATGCACACAAGTACAGAATTTTCTGCTGAAAAACACAAATAACAATAAGCTGGCCATGTGTGGTGGCTCACGCCTGTAATCCCAGCATCTTGGGAGGCCAAGACAGGAGGATCACTTGAGCCCAGGAGTTCAAGACCAGTCTACACAACATGGCAAAACCTATCTCTACAAAAAAAAAAAAAAAAAATCAGATGGGCATGGTGGCATGCACTTGTAGTCCCAGCTACTCAGGAGGCTGAGGTAGGAGGAATGCTTGAGCCCTGGAGGCAGAGGTTGCAGTGAGCCCCATTGCACTCCAGCCTGGGCGACAGAGCGAGACCATATCTCAGAATAAAAAAAACCACACATACAAAAACAATAAGCTATTAATTAATGACCTAAAGGCAGCAGTGTTGGTACATTTCACTGATAGTAGCAGTAGGTCACAGGAAACCTGACTGTTCTCCATCAGGCTCACCTGTTAGGATCTGCATGATTGGCCAGAATGTTGTAACAACCAGTGATCAGCTTCTCATAAACACGAGCCAAGAACTCATCAGACTCAGCAGGGCCCAAGATACGTTCCAGGGAGTTGCTACTGATCTCAGCAACACTCTCAGTGCTTGATTCCAAAAGAAGTGGTAGCAGGGTCCGAATGACCTGTGGTGGGTTCATCTCATCGGACCAACTTTAGCAAAGAAAATGAAATCGAGTTAGTGAACACACTCCTTCAAAAAGCTGCAAAGCAAGGACAGGGTAATTCAATTATTTGCCAGGGGAGACAGGAAGGGGAATTGCGCAAGGACCTTTATTCCAGTCTTTTTCTCATGATAGCTATTTTATACACAGGTATCATCATACAATCTCATATTCTTCTTTCTCATTATTGCATCAGAAACAAAAGTCATTTTCACTTGAAAAATCCATCTATTAAAATGTCAAATTAATGAGCTGCATTTTCTAATATTAAAAAAAAAAAATTAACTGAAACCAAAGCAAGTATTCCATTCTAGACAAGCCTTCTAGAAGAACTGCCAGGAACCTGGATCACTTTTAGGGCAATATGATATGAGACTTTACCTGTTACCTATGTATAAGAAGACAAAATAGTCCCTCCATTGGCCTGACCTGGTTCCTACAATGGTGGAATTTATCCCTCTATGATTCTGGAGAAACATTATCAAATAATCTGTCACTATCACTTTAAAATTTAAACCCAAGACATCTCCAAATTACAATATGTCTTAAAGCCAGCAAGCCTTTTCTGAAAAATACTACAGAGAGGAGGAAGTACTCTATTGTCTTTCAGATCTAAGTTAAAAAATCATTCTAGGTAAGTGTTCACATTTTAAAGCAACAGGTACTCTTTGCTGAAGAACTATACAAGAAAGCATTACTACATAGTTATAAAACTCTCACTCTCCCTCTTTAACCACAATAGAACACAGACGTAGAGTCCTTGGGGCTATGTAGTAGATACTCACACAATAAGATCTCCAGTCAACCTGACCAGTGAGAGGAGGGTGTGCTTCAGGGAAGCAGCCAGGGGCAGACTTTGGCTACAGAGAGTCCCCAGGTGTGCAGCCTGCACTGCACTGATATAACTCTCTGAAGGGATGGTGTCATTGGCAAAGGCATTGCGCTGAAAGGAAGCAAAGCAGATGTAAATGGATAAACCATCTACCCTGGAAAAAATTCTCACATGGAAAAAAACTGACATAAACTAAGACCCCATTGACGTTTGCAAACAATAGCCTTACTCAGTATACAGTTATTCATGCTGGGAAGGGAAGTGGGGTACAGAAAAAGAAGCAGTTAAATTTTAATTAGTACAAAGTTAACAGTTAAATGCAATGAATATCCGATACCACTTTCAAATGATTAGAGTATAATATAACGCACTATATTTAAACTAAAACTATTGTTTGTCTATAATGACTGAGAAGGAACTGGATTTTGCAATGCATCTGGTCTCTACTAAAGCTCTGGGTGGTGTAAACAGAGGTCACGATCATAAAGCAGGGATAACAAGACTATAATATTTAGCTTTTCAAAGGAACTTCAGTAAGCGAATAATCTGTTAATAGAGGTAGTGTGAGCAGAGGATATACAAAGAGCAAGTCAACTGACAGAAGACTCAGTAGTATCTAAAAGCCTAGAGAAGCTAAAAGTGACCCTGTGAAACTGTTACAAAAGGAGCAGGTTCCTGACATATAACCTACAAAGGAAACAGAGTTAACATGTATTGGGAATTCATGTGCCAGGTAATATGCTAGGCACTTAACATTCAATACACGGAATCGTTGCAGTCCAACATTCAATTGGTGAAGAAACTGAGGCTCAAATAAATAAAATGGTTTGTCTTCTGATAACACAAACTTATAAGCAAAAAGCCATATGAGAACCAACTAGGTGATTAAATGCATTGATTATTGATTCAGCCATAGCCAATATTACTGCAGTATATGAAGATCTCTTGGTAGCTAGTTTAAGCCTAATTCCTTTAGGCTTAAGAACAAAAGACAGAATGACTAGCACTCAGTAGTTCTACCCCTGGAACAGACAGGGACTCACCCAGGATCCAATATTGGGAAATTCATTGGTATTGATGTTGTTCCAGGACTCACATACAGCCTGCACTGACGATGGCAAATTCTGAACCAGTGTCGGACCTGGAGGCAACAGAAAGGACAAGGAATCATCACAAGAAAGAAGGAATGACACAGAGCATTTTAAAAGCCAAGCCCAAATGCAGAAAGAAACAGTACAGCCCAGGCTGTCAAAATAATTAGTAAGATAGCTTAGATGGATATTTCAATAGCAGTACTATTTCCAAGAACCAGTTAATTGCTTAATAGCTAACACTCTCAATTGTAAGGTTTTCACTTCCCATCATATTCACTTTCTAATCTTGCAAGTAAAGACGACAACTGAAAATAAGATGCGAAGTGAGGGTGAATCATTGCAAGTCAGACTGAAATCACCATTAAACATCTGCTCCCCTTCTATAAATAGGTGTCACTTTTCTCTTGATCTCTTTTCTCTTTAAGACAAATCTTAAGGGCAGGGATCATAACATACATTAAGAACAGCACTCAATGCAGCAGTACAAAGTGAGACTATCTGAATGTTAAATGAATATTTAAAGCTTGAAATTAAGGAAAATACAAACGGTTGTAAATTTTAAAGGGTAACTACTGTACTTAACTCCAATCAAGCCCTTTGATTTTTCCACCCTAAATTTCTACCAGATCATTCCTAACCCAGCAAAGAGATTATTTCCGGGCACAAAAGTACTAGCTTGCTAATCCTCCTATCCCCTCTAAATAAAAAGAACACCAGCCTGGGCAACATAGCAAGACCTCATCTCTACAAAAAAATTTAAAAATTATACAGGTATGGTAGTATGTGCCTAGGATCCCAGCTACTTGGGAAGCTGCGGCAGGGGGACTGCTTGAACACAGGAGGTAAAGGCTGCAGTGAGCTGTGATAGCACCACTGCACTCCAGCCTGGGCAACAGAGTAAGACTCTGCCGAGAGAAGAGAGGAGGGGAGGGAAAGGGAGGGGAGGGGAGCAAAGATCTGTGCTAAAGACAAAATAGCCTTATGTTTTGGAACCAACAGATCCTGGTTTGGATCCCAGCTCCATCACTTGCAAGATGCAGGATTCTGGACAAGTAACTTCTCTAGACCTAATTTCTAATGAGTAAAACGGGGATCAAAGTAACACTTCATAGGGTTATTGTGAAGATCAAAACAGACAAACCCACCTAAATGCTTGATACACAAAAAGGCTCCAATAAGCAGTAAATGCCAGTAGGCACCAAGGGAGAGAAGCAGTAGTACTAGCAGTAGTAGCTGTTGTAACAACATTATTCAAAAGCACATTCGTTCACTTACCCAGAGTATTTGCCTTGCACCTACTAGAGCCAATAGCCAAAACAGCAGCAAAGCCTTGCAGTTTCTCCTTGGAAGGTTTCTCAGTTGTTCCCTCTTCATTAAAGTTCTGCAGCAAATAGGCTCTGGGGCAAAAATAGGGGAAAGTGAAGCCATAGGAATCTAATTCCACCAGTTAGGAAAAACTAGGCCTAGAGTGGCTGAAAATCCTCTCTCTCAGTTTCCTATCTATTTAATATAGTTGATAGTACCTGCTTCTTCCTGGTCTCATGGGTAATCGTTTCCCAAAGAATGTCCCCTCCTCTGAAATGCTCCCAAAAAATCTCCAAACCTTAACTGCCTGACAAATAAGCCTGAGAAACAGTGAATATTGTATCTATTCTCCTCCTCCACCTCAGAAGATTGACAAGGTATCTAGTAAAGGCTCTGAATGCTTTATTTTTTAAAACAAAACAAAACAAAAAAACTGTTTATCCAACATTTTGCAAGCTTACTTAGCCAGAAACATTAACAGCTCAGTGTGGAAAACACTGGCGTAGTAGGCCAGATTACAGCCTGTAAATTCCCAGAGGGCAATGACTTGGTGTGCTTTGGCCACTGCCATAACCCTAGCACTTAGAAAAGTACATGGCACGTAGCAGCCATACATATTTGTTCAAAAAATTTGCCTCAAACAACGGCCCTCTATCTTCTGCAAGGCAGTCACACCAAGAGACAAGGTTAGTTAAGTACGACAAAGATCTAGGGCAGCATAAAGCCCACAGAGCCGGGCGAGGTGGCTCACACCTGTAATCTCAGCACTTCAGGAGGCTGAGGCAGGTGGATCATCTGAGGTCAGGAGTTCGAGACCAGCCTGGCCAACATGGAGAAATCCCACATCTACTGAAAATACAAAAATTAGCCAGGTATGCTGGTATGCGCCTGTCATCCCAGCTACTCGGGAAACTTGAGGAGAATCACTTGAACCCAGGAGGCGGAGGTTACAGTGAGCTGAGATCGCACCACTGCAGTCCAGCCTGGGCGACAGAGCGAGACTACATCTGAAAAAAAAAAGCCCCATAGAACAGGAGTGAACACTGAGATCCTACAGGGACCAGATAAAGTAAATAAGCTTGAGAGAGCTCTGTGAAAACTGCTGCAAAGGGAACTAATTCTCAGCTCCAGTCTGTTACTGTTGTTTCAGAAGTAAGTCAGGCCCCATTTTGCCAGTTCTTCCAAATTAAGAAAAGCCAGAAATCTAGACTTGTGAATAATCTCCTCATTTTATATACTGAAATTAACTTTAAAATATTTAAACATCATACAGACCAAGTCTACAGGGCATGCAAGTCTGCAGCGTTTGTCATAGAAAGAGTGGAATTTGAAATAAGTTCTAACTCATTCAGAAATGTTTTTCTCCAAGTACATATCATGACATTTAAGGAGCATTTAAAGGCCGGGCGCAGTGGTTTATGCCTGTAATCCCAGCACTTTGGGAGGTCGAGGCGGATGGATCACCCGAGGTGAGGAATTTGAGACCAGCCTGGCCAACATGGTGAAACCCCATCTCTACTAAAAATACAAAAATTAGCCGGGTGTGGTGGTCATGCCTGTAATCCCAGCTACTCAGGAGGCTGAGGCAGGAGAATCACTTGAACCTGGGAGGTGGAGGTTGCAGTGAGCCAAGATCGTACCACTGCACTCCAGCCTCGGCAACAGGAGCAAGACTTCACCTCAAAAAAAAATTTTCTTTAATAATAAAAAATAAAGAGCACTTAAGGAGCTTTAATTCAGTTAATAAGAAAAATGACAGTATTTAGAAAAATTACCTTTCTCTGTATCCTGTAAGTAAAATGGTACAAAATATTTAAAGAATTATAGACATTAAACTTCCTCCTGACTCCTCCTGCACTATTTGAAAATTCCCTCATCAAGCACCCCTTCATACTAGAGAAGAAAGCATTATACCACGGGGGAAAAAACCCTAAGCTGACGAAAGGGAAAAACATCAAATTCTGAGTCACTCGGGGATTTGCACAGAGTGCAGAGTGCATGTGCATCTCTGGGCAGGCAGTTCACCACACCTGGTGAACGATGCATAGGTATCAATGAGTTGCAGCGTGGCTGGAAGTAGGTTCTTGGTAATCTCAGACGACTTATGAGGATCAGTCTCAGCAGCCATCTTAGAAAAATGCTCATCCAAAGAGACCTGGACCTTTGAGATGGCGGCATCAAGGGTGTAGATGGACTGCAGACTGGGAATTTCATGCAGCTGCAAGATGGTGGTACAGTCGATACTACAGAAGGATGAGATCTTTAAAAATATGCAAAATATAATTAGTTGTGGCGAAAGGCTATGGTAGAAACCAAGTTCTATCATTTAGGCTCCAATACTACATACCTGTCGAGCGAAGTATTCCTCTACTATTTCAACATCGTATTTCACTGAGCTACACTTGGCGGTGGATGCCAGTTCTAGGAGCGAGCTAGCATGCTCAGCCTTCATTCCCTGTTTGATAAGGTGATCCTATTTGGACAGCAAGAAAACGTGTTTAGGAGATCAATATAGGCAGAGTCCAAAGCTTTCATCATCTTCAAATTTAAAAGCTTCAGAAAGCACAAAGCACTCTGGCTTTGAATAGTCTTAGCAGCAAGCTCTGTGTTACCTTTATCCAGTTGACATAGGAGCTGATCCGGAGCCGAGAAGACCATCGCAGAGTGTGCAAGATGTCACATTCGCTCATCTCAGGTGAGTTCATGGATAGCTGGTTAATGTAAGTCTTTGATGGTGGTAAAATTCCTAGGATCCTCCATAGTATCAAGAAGTAATATTGAAGGGCACAGGCCTCCTGGAGAAAGGAAAAGGAGCATAGAGGTAGCACTTGGTATTGCCTCAAGATCTCCCTCACAGTACAAACTGCTCCAAATGCAACTTTTAAAGAAGAACTGTGTAGAGTCCTGATTTTAAATTGACATTTGGCCCCCAAGTCCATTCTCCAGATCTTTCTAGAGAGTGCACCTACCAGAAAATGGCAGAACACACATACAAATAATTTGTTCCATATTCTGCACATTTCACAGACCAAAAAGGCTATTCCAAGACAACTTTGGCTCCCTAATAATTTACCAATTAACCAAAAGAGGGCAGGACATTCTGCTTAGCAGACCTGCAATCAGCTGTTCATTTTTGTGGCCTGGAATTGCTTCTAGAAGTATAGAGACACATTAACAGAGCCACAGAAAAATATCAAGCTTGAGGCTTTCAATATCACACGTCAACCAGTATTCACAGGAGAGATGGCACTTGCGGGGGGACCACTAATTCTTAAATTACAGTTCTCTCAATGGTAACCCCAAAAAATGCAAAAGCTGACTAAATTCTCTTTAAGGTGAACATAGCTACCCAAACTACCTAGAAATACTGAAGAATCAGTCAGTTTTGCAAATTAATATTCAATAAACTGATTACATCTCAGAAGAAAATTTCTGATAGAAATGATCAGTGATCAAACACAACCCAAAGACTTCTCAGGGTTCCACCATCTTACCAAGGCTGTTACATTCTTGTTTTCCTTTCTCCTAACTGTATCAAGCTGGGACCCAGCTGCAAGCAGGGCTGTCAGTGCAGCATAAAGCTCATCATACTTGACAAGCTTGGAGAAAAGGACGTCACATGCCTGACATAAAGAAAGAAAGACAGACAATCATTTCTTTATTTTTAAAGTATTTTTTCCTACTGCCTATGCACTATCATTTATCCTCATGACTGACAAAATATCCCATCAAATCATACTCATTAATTTCTCCTTGGAGCAGATTCCCATTCTGGGATGGTACTCACAGTTTGCAAGCTATTGTGAGCACACAACTGCAGGCATTAGAATAAGAGAGTAAGGCAATTATTTTTGTCCATTAAAATACTTGCATGTGAAAAACGCTAACAAAGATTGTCTTCAAAAATCAAGTGCCAGAGATGCCAATCCAGCAAGGACGACCCCCACAGCAAAAGTGCACCCAACAAATAAATATCCAAGTAACATTTTCCTATTAGAATGAGCTCAAATCGTAACACAGACCACATTTCCTGACTATAAAAAGTCAGTTATTCCCTTTCCCCCCAGTAGGCTGATTCTGGTGGAAAACCATCTGACCCACATATAAAATGCAGTTTTAAAATTCCTAGTACCACAGAATCAAGTCGGTTCAAATCATCCTCTGAGGCTTCCGGGGACAGGACACAGTAGAATCTGGGTTGTGGGACAGCGTCTGAAAAGTAATGTGCTGATTAAAAGAATGGTCTCATTCTTAACTCTGCCTAACTAGTATGCAACGTAAAAACTCAGAAAATACTTTACAACAAGATTTCCCAACCTTAACAATATTGACATCTGGAGCCAGATAAGTGTTTGCTATGAGAGGCCATCTTGTGCACTCTAGGTGATTTAACAGCAGCCCTGGCCTCTACCCACTGAATGCCAGTAGCACCCCCAGTTATGACAACCAAAAATATCTCTAGACATTGCCAAACGTCCTGGAGGGGAGGGGACAAAATCACCCATTGAGAACCATTGCTCTAAGAGTTAAGTAGGGTGCTCTAGAATCAAATCAATCAACAAATTATGTCATTAGTCTGAACACATTAAAACTTACATGCTGTTTCCCTAACATCAAATAGTAAGAGAGAACAGTAAGCTCATACTAAGGTTTCACAAAAGTTTCCACAAAATACACTTAACATCTAATAATCCTCAGGATAAGCACAAACGCACATTAAAAATACACACAAGAAATACCTCATCCAAAGAACAGACAATTGCTATATGAGAGAAACACTAGAGATAATCTCATGTTCACATTAGTTTCAGACCAGCATGTCACCAAGACCCAAAATGAAATTTAGCTGTACATTAGAACCACAACTCTAAGGGAAAATGAGGAAAATCAATCACACAGAGTGGCAAGAATCCATACACTGTACCCCATGGCCACACACCAGGATTCTGATTTCTTGTGTCTCAATTTATTTTTTAGTTTTTATTTTTTTTGAGACAGGGGTCTCACTCTGTCATCCAGGCTGGAGTACAGTGGCGTGATCACAGCTCACTGCAACCTCAACCTCCCAAGCTCAAACGATCCTCCCACCTTAGCCTCTCGAGCAGCTGGGACCACAGGCACATGCCACCATGCCCAGCTACTTATTAAAATAATTTTTGGTAGATGGGATCGATGTTGCCAAGGCTGGTCTCAAACTCTTGGGTTCAAGCGATCCTCCCACTTTGCCCTCCCAAAGTGCTGGGACTACAGGCATAAGCCACCATTCTCAGCCTCAATTTTTTTTTCCCTTGAAACAGAGTCTTGTTCTGCTGCCCAGGCTGGAGCGCAGTGGTGCAATCTCAGCTGACTGCAACCTCTGCTTCCTGGTGCAAGTGATTCTACTGCCTCAGCCACCAGACTAGCTGAGATTACAGGCAGGCACCATCAAGTCTGCCTAAATGCTTTTTGTATTTTTTCAGTAGAGATGGGGTTTCACCATGTTGGCCAGGCTGGTCTCGAACTCCTGACCTCAAATGATCTGCCAGCCTCTGCCTCCCAAAGTGCTGGGATTACAGGCATGAGCCACAGTGCCTGGCCTCAATTTAAAAAAAATAAATAAATGTAGGCTATGTGGGAGTCCATTTCTGAAATGTTTTAATCCATAGGTGATTTGTCATCCATAGGGATTACACTAAAGCAAATGACCAAAGATCCTCCAAGAGTCTCCAAGCTTCTAATTCAACCCTGCCAATGAGAACCAGTAAGTCAGTTTCCTACTGACAATCTTCTTTCTGACCTGATGAGAAATGCTTAGACCAGTTTTCTTCTACTTCTTTGAACCCATGATAGAGAGGAGTGGTTGCCCGGCGGCTGTTGCTGTCCTGGGATCCACTTGCCCACCCAAAAGGAGGACTTAGCAGGTTATGCTGTACCTTTTAAAACACAAATACTGAAATTAAGAAAGATACACAGTCACCATTCAGCTTTTCACTGAGGCATGATAATAGCTCGGTACACTAAATCTTGGAAGTCTGAATGTGGGTTCTACATTCAAATATTCTATTTTATTGGGCACCATTCAGCTTTTCACTCAGGTATGATAATAGCTTGGTATATCAAAGCCTGGGAAACTCATAAACCAAAATAAAAATTTAAAGATTTTTCTGTGACTACTTTTGGAATGCAATTTTTGGTGGAACATAAAGGGACCAGTGCTCAATGAAACATTTTAAGAAATGCTGAACACAGTTAAGTTTGAACGGACCTCCTATCCTCATTTTGGATCCTTACAACAAAGGAATTTACCAATCCATAAAAGTTACTACTTGACTGTCATTCAACCACTAAGAAATACTCATTGAGGGCCGATGCTCAGGGCACTGCATCAGACACAGGTAGAGCAGGGCAATTCATGGAAGAATGCCTTTGAACACAGCCTACATTCCACTTTTAAAAAATGCATCAAATCAAGTAATCTACACTTATCACTTCGGCTAAACATCAACTACAAGTCTCAGTGGTTCTCCTAATCCTACCCACCAACCTCCCAACACTTGAAACCTAAAGTGAGCAGGTTATTTAGGTCATTTGGGCTATGGATTATGGTAACCATTGAGAATTAACTTCTCAATAACAGTGAAGCAAAAAAGAATGTGTTGGTCTGTACCTGCTCAAACAGATACACAGGGGCTTTGGAGTACTGATGAAGCAGATAATCAAAGATGAGAAGGAGGCGAGCCAAGATGAGTGGCACGGAGCGCATCTGAGCATCCATGTTGACACTCAACTCCTGGATGATCTGGACAAAAAGCGTCAATATGGCCCGCCGGCCTGTCTCAGTGAAGTTGTGGAAAATGAGGAGGAGCAGCTGCAGGTGTTCCACATTCAAATCTTCTGTCTCATTGGGCACCACGCCTTGCAGGGCATTCTGCTTCATTGTAGACAAAAACCTACCAGAGAGAAAAGATGACTATGTCTGGTGGGAAAAAGAGCATTCTCCAAGAGTTATAATGTCAAGCATTAGAAGAGTTAAATTTCCTAAACCTAGGCAGTAAGATAACAAATTAAGGAAGAAAAAAAGGCTAAATGGTAAAGAGAAGACAGAAACTAAATTTTGGCTAAAAAAAGTCAGACTTGGCCAGCCAGGCACAATGGCTCAGTCTATAATCCTAACACTTGGGGAGGTCGAGGGGAGGATCGCTTGAGGCAAGCCTTAACACAGGCATATTAATGCCCACCCTGTCATTTGTGACCGTGAAAAGTACTACAAGCCCCCCCCCCCCAAAAATGCTGCTATTGTTCCTTTCTGATTAATAAACTTGGACAGGTAAAACTAATTCAATTACTTTTCCCCATACTTTGATTCTATCATTTAATTCTAGTTTTGAGAGTTTATATTACAGGTTAAAAATCACTGCATGATAATAGTCAAAAATAACTCAATAGACTATAAAGCAATAAAAAAGAAAGTATACTATTCAGAGAACTTGTCAGAAGAGCTTCTATGCAAAAAAGGAATGAATGTAGCCAAATGTTTCCACTGCCTTTGGCTATCAGGAAAGAGATTTGTGTTTTAATATTAGGAAAGAGATTTGTGTGTTTAACAAGGGCTTCCCTCATTGCACCCCTCTACCCTCTCAGCCTTTTTGCAAGATCCCACCAGGAAAAATATAGTGGGTCTTTGGCATTCAAGGAGGTTTATGATTTCTAAAATCCAGCATTAGAGCTATTTGATCCTAGAATGGGGAAAAGAAAGCAAAGCCTTTTAGGAAAACAAACTGCTTTGAAGACTTCTAACCATGTAAACAAAAATGGCAAATACAGGTCCATCTAAAGCGGATTTAGATGATTAATCTGAGCTTCCCCCAAGGAAAAAAATTCTTTAAAATTTGTCCAAAAAACACTGCAAGTCCCCCTAAGTGGCTTCATGTTGAAAGCAAAATAACCAAGGACAGAGTTGGCTTCCCTGCTTGTCTTTCAAAAAAAAACAGATCAGCATAAAATTGGTTCTGTTCAAGACTGTAGTTCCATCTAATAATTATAACCAAATCCGCCATGTGCTACCGGGAGACTTTCTTTCCAGACCAAGGTTGACATACTTGTTTTTTTAACAGCACATCTCCAACTCCATCCCTCTTCTACCCTTCCCACTCTAAACATTATCATTACAGCAATGTATCAAAGCCACAGATTAACTACAAAGTCAAACAAATAAAAAAGGAAATAACCTTCTCTATAGGCCTTCTCTTGGAGGCATCTTACCTGTCCCAAACTTTAAGGCATTCAGGGACGTCAGGGTCACCTTGAGCACTGGCTTTATGTTGCCAGATGAGCAGGAGGCGTGAAAGCACAGAGAGGCTTTGAGGGTGAATGTACAAGGGCCAAGGGCCCTCAGAAAAAGGAGCCACTCCTAGCTGCTGCAACAGTGTGTTCTGACAAGAAAGACATGCAACAGAACATTAGAAAACAGATATAGGATAAAGTCAACAGGTTACTCATGTTCTCAAATGTATGTATGTTTGTTTTAGTATTGGACAGAATATTTTAAAGAAAGAAGGACCCAGAAATTCAGATTTTGGAATAGTTTGGATAAAGATCATTTAGGTCAACAAATGAGAAAAACATAAATGAAAATTTACTGATCTAACCTCATTAACATTTATAGTTAATGAGTGTCAGATATGGGCTCCTGAAAAAGGAGAAAAGCATTGAGATACCAGAATTGGGATAATTTTGTAAATGGACAAAACATGAAAAGTTGTTGCCTTTGAAAGCAAACTTCTTGAGCAACTATAATAGCTAATAGTTTTTCTTTAATCATCAGTTACACAATACAAATAACACCCAAAGGGGGAAGATCCAACAACTTAAGAGATTCGCAGTATTGGCAGAGAAATTCTGCCTATGAGATCTGAAAGCACCCAGAACTCAACAAGGCTGTTCTTTACCTCCAGGTGGAGCATGTCTTTCAAATGAGCTTCATTTTCAGCTCAGTTAGCTAAGCTGCAAATTACCTTCTCAAACACACACACACACCGAGCAGGATGCCAATGGAAAACCAGACAAATGCCTGCTTTCTCATTTGGCTTCAGAAGACACAAAGCATGGTTACTGTGGGATGTAGGATAAATTTCTAAGTCTGCCAAATTAAATTATATTTTTACACTACATCCTCAAGGACCCTTCCTTGAAAATGAATGTTACGCAAAATGTCGCTGGCCTCAAGAGCAGTTTCCATAGGTTGAGCTAAGCGCAGAGCGTACTTAATTGTCATACAGGATGTGCCAGGCAAAGAGACAGGAAGTATTATGTGCTCCATGTCACTGATGAGGAAAGGTGAAGAACATGACCAAAGCTTTAAGGTCTCTAAGTGGTAAAGCCAGGTTTATCTCTAAAACCATGTTCTTTTTTGTTTTTGAGACAGAGTCTCACTCCATCACTGAGATCACGGGAGTGCAGTTGCGCGATCTCGGCTCACTGCAACCTCTGCCTCCCGATTCAAGCAAGTCTTGTGCCTCAGCCTCCTGAGTACTGGGATTACCAGCTACTGGTACATGGTACCATGTGCCACCATGCCTGGCTAATTTTTTTTCATTTTTAGAGGAGACAGGGTTTCACAATGTTGGCCAGGCTGGTCTCGAACTTCTGGCCTCAAGCAATCCACCTGCCTCCCAAAGTGCCACCGCACCTGGCCTCTAAAACTATGTTCTTAACCACCATTCTCAACACCATGTTCTCAACACAGTCATAAACAACTTCTTAATTTCCTAAGTTCGATGAAACAATTAAAAAAAAAAACCTACCTGAGCTACATGAAAAATACTAACTGTAGCACAATTCTAATAATGGAAAAATCAGGAAAAAAATCTAAATGTTCAAATCAAGGGGTGTACCTAGCCATATATATGGATAAGTAACACATATTCTTTATAATGCTATTTTTTAACGCTATTTTTTTAAGCTCTTGCTTTTCATCTTTGTGTCAGTTTTTCAGGCCTCAGAACCACAAAAATGAGTTAACATTCCACAGGAACCTGGTCTTTCCCTCCCACCCCAATCCTTCCTTCTCAGCTCTAAATAAAGTAACTGACTCTCTAAGAAGTCAAACTGCACCACAGTCCATCTAGCAGCAGAACTCTGGCTGAGTCCTCCCTTCTTCCACTCCTCTTTCATACCGGCATTTCTGAGGGTTCAGCCTCAGCCTTCAGCTCTCTTGCTAGTCTTACTGTTTCTCATTACTTCAAAAATTGCCCCAATTTAATTCCTGAATTTCAGACTCACATTCCCAACTATTTTCTAGACACTGGCACCCCAAAACTTCATCATAGTTAAACTGAAACCTTAGGCCGAGAACAGTGGCTCATACCTACAGTCCTAGCTATATGGGATACTGAGGTGGTAAGATCACCTGGGCCAGGAGTTCGAGTAGCCTGGGCAACATATCAAGACCCCATCAGGAAGACAGATGGATAGACGGGGCGGGGGTGGGGGGAGAAGGAAGGAAGGAAGGAAGGAAGGAAGGAAGGAAGGAAGGAAGGAAGGAAGGAAGGAAGGAAGGAAGGAAGGAAGGGAGGGGGGGAGGGAGGGAGGGAGGGAGGGAAGGAGGTGAGGGGAGGGGAGGGGAGGGAAGGAGGGGAGGGGAGGGACAGAGGGAGGGAGGGACGGAGGCAGGGAGGACCGACCAGCTAGGGATGGTGGCACACACACACAGTCCCAAAAGGCTGAGGGCAAGAGTACTGCTTGAGCCCAGAGTTCAAGACCAGCCTGGGAGATATAGTAAGATCCCCACCTCTAAAAAAAATAAACAAAATAAAACCCAGTCTCTCTTACCCCCAAACCAACTCTCCTTCCTGACTTTCCTATCTCTATTAATGACAACAGCATCCTTCTAGTTTCATTTGAGTTTTAAACTCAGGTAATATCCAGGACGCCTTCCTTTCCATGCTCTTCACCCCATTCAAATAATGGTCCATGATCTCTGCTAAATGTCCTGTGCCGTATCTTCCTCCTTTTTCATGATCCCACACCAATTCAAGTTATCTTTACCTCTTCAGTGTCTATAATAGTACCTGGCACATAGTAGGTGCCCAGTGAATATGTATTGAACAAATGAAACAAGAAACTGCAATAATAATATTAAACAATAATACAATTATAAAGAGAGCTAACATTTAGTAGGTATTAGTACTAGGTACCAAGCACTATTTTTGTTTCACTTTTCTTGTGTGGTAAAGTATCATAAAATTTACCATTTCCACCATTTGTACATGAACAGTTCTGTGGCATTAAGTACATACACATTATCCTGCAGCCCTTACCGCCATCCACGTCCAGAACTTTTTCCTCTTTCCAAACTGAAACACTGTACGCACTGAACACCAAGTCCCCATTTTCCCACCTCCCTGCCCCAGGCAGCCAGCATTCTACTTTCTGTCTCTATGAATTTGACTACCTAAGTACCTCTGAAGTGGAACCATACAGCATTATACTTGTGCTTGTGACTGACTTATTTAGTATCATGTCTTCATGGTTCATCCATGTTGTAGCATGGGTCACACTTTCCTTCCTTCTGAAGGCTGTACAACTTTCATTGTAGGGATGGATGTTTTGTTTATCCATTCAAATGTCAATGGACACCTGGGTTGCTTCCACCTTCTGGCTACTGTGAACAATACTGCTATGAACATGGGTGGATAAACACCTGTTCAAGCCCCTGCTTTCATTTCTTCTGGGGTATATAAGTAGAACTGCTGGATCATATGGTAATTCTATTTTTTTTTTTTGGCAGATGGGGATCTTGCTGTGTTGCCCAAGCTAAAGTACAGAGGCTATTCGCAGGCGCAATCATAGCATATATAGCCTCAAACTCCCAGGTTCAAGTGATCTCTTGCCTCAGCCTCCTGAGTAGCTGGGACTACAGGCACGTGCCACCATATAGTAATTCTATATGTAATTTTTTGCAGAATTGACATACTATTTTCCACAGATACTGTACCATTTTACATTCCCACCAGCAATGCAACAAGACTTCCACTTTCTCCACATCCTCACCAACACTTACTTTCCATTTAATGATAGCCACCCTAATGGGTGTAAATGAAGTGGTATCTCATTGTGGTTTTGAGTCACAAACATAATGGAATATCACACATTAGTCCAAAGAAGAACTATAGAAATACATAACAATATAGATGAATCTTGGCAATACAGTCCTATATCATACTACATGAAAAAAAGAAAGAGCCTGAAAACATTACATAGATCATGATGTCATTTGCTGTAAAACTACAAGCAAATATTAAAACTTTTTTAAATTTAAGGAATACAGATTATATACATACATACACATACATATACATATATGACTAAGGACATAAGGAACTTGAGATGTAGGATTCAAGACATCAGCTATTTCAGTGGGAAGAGAGAAGCATAAGATTCACAGTCAATGTCCTAGATTTTGTTTTGGTGGTGGGTTTGCAAGTACAAGTGTATATGACAGTATCTATCTCCTACAATTTGATTGATTCTTTTAAAACACACATTTTGTCTTTCTTCAATTACTAGGGGTGTTGAATACTTTTCCTATGTTTATTGACCACTTATACTTATTTTCATATAAATTGCCTCCTTGTGTATTTGTCCACTTTTCTGCTAGCATAATCATCAGGAATTTCTGTTTTTGTGGGTTTTCCTTTTCTTTAAGCTTACTGACTTAAGATAAAGGACATATTTTTTTTTTCTGGAAATGATCCTAAATATAAGGCACAGGGACATATTAGAATCACCTCTCAATGCTCTTTCCAGGGAGGGGATTTAATGACAAACTGCTCCTTAACAATTGGAGCTACAAGCCGGGCGCAGTGGCTCACGCCTGTAATCCCAACACTTTGGGAGGTGGAGGTGGGTGGATCACCTGAGGACAGGAGTTTGAGACCAGCCTGGCCAACATGGTGAAAACCCATCTCTACTAAAACTACAAACATTAGCCAGGCATGGTGGCACACACCTGTAATCCCAGCTACTCCGGAGGCTGAGGCAGGAGAATCGCTTGAACCTGGGAGGTGGAGGTTGCAGTGAGCCAAGATCGTGTCACTGCACTCCAGCCTGGGCAACAGAGCAAGACTCCATTTCAAACAAACAAACAAACAAACAAACAAACAATTGGAGTTGCAGCCTATGGAAGCTGGTGTCATGAGCTCTTGTTTAGACGGTCACAGCACACACAAACCTGCAGGTTAGGTGACTGAAGGTCAGAGGTTACCAGCGAGTGGTTGAAGTGATAGAGAGCTGCAGCAAACTCTTCATCTGATGAACCTTGAAGGTAAGTAGAAAAGTCAATTATTTAAGCAGCTATTGAATGCACCACACCTCCCTGCCAACAGCCAAACTCCACGAGAAAAAAAATCCACCAGACTCATATCTTGTCTACTGACCCTTGAGTCCATCTTTGTCTACCTCCTTGATGATACTGGCTAGGGTGGCCATATGGTGTTCTGAAAGAGATACACTCAGATAGTTTCGGATAAAATTGTTCCGAGAGTTCAACATGGAAGAGGTGATGAAGTTCAAAATGTTGGAAGCCAGACCTAAGAACTGAAAGGAACACAAAAAATAAGTTCTTATCAGGGTCATAAGCCCAGCGTTCCTATAAACTCTGATTACAAATCGAAAATAAAATATGCTCAGAGGTCTCATGCAATAAACACAATGAATGAAAGAATCAGATTTTAAATCACTTACAGTGGGCCTAAGTTTCATTATGAGAGTCTCTCTTTCCCATGTAATTCTACTTATACAAAATGGTATTCCAGTTTAATATAACAGATGTTACAAAACAGTGTATGAAAACAGGATTTCCACATAGACTGACCCATTTCTTTTGTTCTCCTAAGGTCCTTTGTCCAGCTCCAATTCATTACTGATCTATTCAATCCTGAAGCCTATATTAATGATTATTACACATATATAGAATTCCTAGCTCTTCTCTACTAAAATTAAATTGAATTATTATATAAATGTTTTATGTCCACATCCTTGACTAGACTGTAAGCAATAAATATGAAGGCAAGAATTGCATCTGACTCACATCATCAGAATGGGGACTGACACTTACTAGATAATCAATACTAGTTGAACCAACAGTTCAACCATAGCAAGCACTTATGATGTATCCGACTTACGCTAAGCACTTTACAAACAGTCTCTCTTTAAGATGTCACAACACCTTTAGATGTCAGTACAATCACTCTCATATGATAGGAGACAAAACTAAGGCTGGAAAAACTTCAGATTCTTGCCCCAAGTCACAAAGCCAATAAGTGATAGATTAATTAATTAATCTAAAGGCCAGTAGAGAAACAGTAAGAGTCACACAAGATATTTAATGACACATAATCAAGACATATAAGTCCTAAGCAAAAATATCCTTAAACATTACAGTTATCCAAGCCACAAAATGTTTGAGTTCAAATGATCTGCTTCTCATACCCCTAGTTCCCCATGTCCACTTCCCCTAAACCTTACAAACCTACTCTTACCAACTCAGGATCTTTGCGACTCGCCAAAATGTTGCCCTTCTCACCAGGGGCCTGCTTACTGGGGCTTTTAACCCGAGGAGAGCTTTCCAGTGGAGGAGGTGGGGGAGGGGGCGGAGGTGCTGCTTTCTCTTTACTGGGAGAAATAGTCTCCTCAAACCATTGCCCCAAAATAGGCTCACTGTCATCGTCTGAATAGAGAAAGAGAAAGTAACGAAAATAATTTTTTTTTAATGTTTTTAGTGCATCTGCTTCCTAAAAGTGCTTCAGTCAAAAGGAACACAAGGATATCCCGATTGTGATGGTGGTTACAAGGTTGCATTTTTTTTTATCAAAACGCATCTAAATGCATACATAAAATAAGAGCATCTTATTCCATGTAAATTATACCCCAATAAAACTGATTTTTTTTCTTTCTTTTTTTTTTTTTTTTTGAGAGGGAGTCTCACTCTGTCACCCAGGCTGGAGTGCAGTGGCGCAATCTTGGCTCACCGCAACCTCCACCTCCTGGGTTCAAACAATTCTCCTGCCTCAGCCTCCAGAGTAGCTGGGACTACAGGCACGTGCCACCATGCCCAGCTAATTTTTGTACTTTTAGTAGAGATGGGGTTTCACCATATGGGCCAGGCTGCTCTCGAACTCCTGGCCTTGTGATCCACCTGCCTCAGCCTCCCAAAGTGCTGGGATTACAGGTGTGAGCCACCACACCCAGCCGATTTATTTTTTCTTTAAGGAACCCAACAAAGAAAGAGAAACAACTTCACATTATTTAACTGGTAACAAGCCTAACATTTTCAAGAGCAAATTTATACCTGCCTCATCAACCATAAATCAAAGGATGGTAAGAATTACGTCTCCCTCCATATTTCACATTGTTCCCACAAACTTGATTATGAAAGAATCTGAGGTACTTACCTTATTCACTCTCTCATCAAACTAAGGCAGGAGGGTATGCCAGTGTGTTCACTACAACAGGATTAGGTTTCTCTACTCAAGCTTCCCTAAACTATGACTGTGACAACATCCAAACCGAACACCTCACATGTAACCTTTTGAGTTTCACTGAGAAAGCTTAGAGCAGAGGTCACAAAATGAGACAACACAGGAAGAAATATGGAAAACTGAGATGTTTTCTGATTTTGGAGGGAAAGGAATGAAAAGTAACCCGGGCTTGGCTGAAAGTTGTGTCCATCACTCATTCATCAACAGCTCAACTTGATCTTAAATAACATGTCATCTTTGAGTGCACATAAAACCAAGGTCCAGGCTAAGCAGGTGAAAACAAAATGGAAACTTTTGTTTGTTCAGGAAACTACAGGAATCTGCTGAGAACACTCCTGTTGCACTCTATAGCTTATCTCTGGGAGAGAGAAAAGAGAAGCCCCTACCTTGGCTGCTGTCCTCCTCCGTGCTACTGAAATCATCCTCATAGTAAGTATTGGAGTCGGTGGAGGCGCTGGCATCACTGCTCATGGAGCCCTTCCTCTGCCGCTGCAGGACACATGCCTAGGAAAATGACAATTACACAACCAGAGCCATCCTATTTAATCTCATTCACCACATGAAAACTTTCTCCATATCTCTATTTTTTCCTAAATCCAAAAAGTATGCCTCTTAATAGCTCCCTTAAGGACTTTCATCACTTTATCCTACAAAAACACTACCAACCAGAGATGTGGACAAGAATTGAAAAAAACGAGAGTTTGAGAGTTTCCATAGTGTCCTCTATGCTTCTGCTTCAGTAGGCCAATCATCACAAATCACCAAGTAGCTACATGTATCACAAAACTGATCATCAACAACTGATTCAAACGTTTGGATAGATTCAACCTGTTAAGAATTTCTCACTTCTTCAATACCATTACCACAACTATAAAGGTCATGGTGTATAGTCAGTCTTATTCATTTCAAGACAAAACATATAACATGTATCATATATAAATTATGAGACATTCTTCTAAATTATCAATGGCTTGACTCCCACCCACCTTTCTGTAGGAAGTTGAAAGTAACGTCAAGAGCAGGTTCATCAGTGGGACAGAGTCAATCAGCCGTTGAATCCTCTGTATGGAAGTGCTCTGGGCCATAATGCTCAGGGCTGCAGGGGGGCCATCTGTCTCCCAACCCTGAAGGCAAAGATATCAAAGGGCAATTAATGATACTACTCAGCCAGAAAAAACAACTTGAGTTGATAGACCAAGCTAGCTTGGCCAGAAGTGGATCCCGTAATCAATATGCTGGTTACCATGGGGATAACCTCCTCACCTTGTGAAGCGCCTCCACTTGTAGGTCTTGAAAGAGTGACGTTAGCAGTTTGATGGCATGGTTTGCCAATATTACTGAGAGTACCCCAAATCCCTGATGCCTACACAAAGAAAAAGGAAAACACAATCCTTAAAATAATTAACAATAAATTACAACTTCTGAAAGAGTGCCATTTTGGGGTCTCAGACCCCTTTCAGACTCTGTGGACCTTTCTTCGGAAAAAAAAAATTGTACATACATACATCTGCATATAATTTCTGAAGTTCACAATCTCCTTGAACCCCATCCACAGACGGCCTAAGGATCTGCAGGTTAAAAATTCCTGGACTAGGCTGGGCACGGTGGCTCACACCTTAAATCCCAACACTTTTGAGAGGCCAAAATGAGAGAATCACTTGTGCCCAGGAATTTGAGACCAGCCTGGGCAACCTAGAGGGAGACCCTATCTCTACAAAAAAATTAAACAGCTATCCGGGCACGGTGGCAGGTACCTATGGTCCCAGCTACTTGGGAGGCTGAGGTGCGCCACTGCATTCCAGCCTGGGTGACAGAACAAGACCTTGTCTTAAAACAAAAAATAAATAAATAGGCCGGGCGCGGTGGCTCATGCCTGTAATCCCAGCACTTTGGGAGGCCGAGACGGGCGGATCATGAGGTCAGGAGATCGAGACCATCCTGGCTAACATGGTGAAACCCCGTCTCTACTAAAAAATACAAAAAAACTAGCCAGGCAAGGCGGCGGGCGCCGGTGGTCCCAGCTACTCGGGAAGCTGAGGCAGAAGAATGGCGTAAACTCGGGAGGTGGAGCTTGCAGTGAGCTGAGATCCAGCCACTGCACTCCAGCCTGGGCGACGGCGCGAGACTCCGTCTCAAAATATATAAATAAATAAATAAATAAACAAACAAACAAATAAATCCTCCTGGAATAGAAGAAACTCCCAAATCAAAAATTTTGGAATTTAAACAATCAGTTCAAAGCTAATGGCATATGCAAAGATGCTGACTTTTAAATGTAGATTGAACTTTTAAAGAGTCATTGTTTTGAAAAGAAAAAGGTTAGAATTACCAACTTCTATAAAATATCTGGAAACAAATCTAAGAGAATAAAAGAGAGGCCGGGAGCAGCGATTCATGCCTATAATCCCAGCACTTGGGGAGGCCAAGGTGGGAGGACTGCTTGAGCCCAGAAGTTCAAGACCAACCTGGGCAACATGGCAAGACCCCATCTCTACAAAATATGAAAAACTTAGCCAGACGTGATGGTGCACACCTGTGGTGCCAGCTACCCAATAGGCTGGGGCAGAAGGATCACTTGAGCCCAGGAGGTGGAGGCTGCAGTGAACTGTATTCATACTACTGCACTCCAACCTGAGTGATACAGTGAGGCTCTATTTCAAAAAAAAAAAGAAAAAGAAAAAGAAAAGAAAATTAATTACATTCGAGTAAAGTGTTTCCCTCCTATCCAAAATGTCCATCTAACAAAAGGTTAATATATCTGATTTACAAGTTCATATAAATCAAAAAGAGAAAAGAACAACCACAAGCCAGACGCAGTGGCTCACATCTTTATCCCAGCACTTTGGGAGGCTGAGGCAGGAGGATTGCTTGGGGCCAAGAGTGAGGAAACCAGCCTGGTCAACGCAGCAAGATCCCATCTCTACAGAAAATTTTAAAAATTAGCTGGGCATGGTGGTGCACACCTGTAGTCCTAGCTACTCAGGAGGCTGAGATGGGAGGATCACCAGAGCCCAGGAGTTCCAGGTTACAGTGAGCTATAATCCTACCATTGCTCTATAGCCTGGCAGACAAAGTGAGACTCCATCTTTGTAAAAATAATAATAATAAAATTAAAAAGAAAATAATAAATACCAAAAAGAAAACCAAGGCAAAGGACATAAGGCAGTTTACAAAAGAAATACAAATGAGTGGCCAGGCGCAGTGGCTCACGCCTGTAATCTCAGCACTTTGGGAGGCCGAGGCAGGCGGATTACGAGGTCAGGAGATCGAGACCATCCTGGCTAACACAGTGAAACCCCGTCTCTACCAAAAATACAAAAAATTAGCCGGGCGTGGTGGTATGCGCCTGTGGTCCCAGCTACTCGGGAGGCTGAGGCAGGAAAAAGGCGTGAACCCAGGAGGCAGAGCTTGCAGTGAGCCGAGATCACGCCACTGCACTCCAGCCTGGGCGACAGAGCGACACTCCATCTCAAAAAAAAAAAAAAAAGAAATACAAATGACCAATAAATACATGAAATGAAATACAATCACACTAGTAATCAAAGAAATACAAATACATGAAATATCATAGCATTTTCTCCTCTAAGATAAGCAAACATGAAGACTAACGATACCCAGTGTCAAAGAGCATGGGGAAATGGGCATATAAGCACACAGCTGGTGTCAATGCAAATTAGTGTTACTTTTCTAAAGAGCAGTTTGAGAAAACATTTCCAGTGTTCAAATATGTGAGCCCTTTGTCCTAACAATGGCACTTTTGGGAATTCATCCCAAGAGGACAATTAAATTCCCAAAAGTTTATATTTCAGGAAGTTATCAAAGCAAAATTTATCAAAACAAGACATTTGGAACAATCTAAATAAGTGCTTA
This sequence comes from Chlorocebus sabaeus, assembly GCF_047675955.1. Taxonomy (NCBI): domain Eukaryota; kingdom Metazoa; phylum Chordata; class Mammalia; order Primates; family Cercopithecidae; genus Chlorocebus; species Chlorocebus sabaeus. The sequence goes on along the minus strand of NC_132923.1, from coordinate 117,844,012 downwards.
GCAATAGGGGAATTAGGTAACTATGGTATATTTACATAGTGGAATACTGCTGGCCATTAAAAACTTAGACATTTTAATAGTGTCACTGAAAAGATGTTGCAGTATTTCATATACACTGATCCCATTTTTGTAAACTTACATAGTTTTTATATGTGCACAGAAAAATGTCTGAAAGAATGTTTACCAATTTGAGTGGTAGAATTTGTTTTTACCTTTCCTATTTATGCCCATCTTTATGGCTTGTCACTTATACAACATACATGCATTCTTTTAAAATACGAAGAAACAATAGCCATTTTAAAAGCGTGACTGCGGCCAGGCGCAGTGGCTCACACCTGTAATCCCAGCACTTTGGGAGGCCAAGGCGGGTGGATCATGAGGTCGGGAGATCGAGACCATCCTGGTTAACATGGTGAAACCCCATCTCTACTAAAAACACAAAAAACTAGCCAGGCATGGTGGCAGGCACCTGTAGTCCCAGCTACCGAGTAGGCTGAGGCAGGAGAATAGTATGAACTCGGGAGGTGGAGTTTGCAGTGAGCAGAGATGGTGCCACCGCACTCCAGCCTGGGCAACAGAGCAAGACCCCATCTCAAAAAAAAGAAAAAGAAAAAAAGCATGACTGCTACTTCTAAGGATATACTTCTTGGCATTCTTTCATTTCCCTTTACAATGCCAAGAATGAAAATGGCCACTCATAAAATCACAAACTACCGTTTGCTCTGGAACACTCTCACCTCCTTACTTTGCCTAGTATCTATCACCTTACCATGTCAATACCAGTTTCAGATTTCAGCTTAATTCCTTGAGGAAGCCTGCTCTGATGTCCCTAGTCAGGTCAAATGCCCCTGTTCTAATACTCTCTAGATACAATTTGACATGGCCAGACAGTTTGGCTCATGCCTGTAATCCCAGTACTTTGGTATGCTGAGGTGGGCAGATCACTTGAGGCCAGGAGTTCAATACCAGCCTAGCCAACATGGCAAGACCCCATCTCTATTAAAAATACAAAAACAAAAAAAAATCAGCTGGGCCTGTAGTGCACACCTGTAATCCTAGCTACTTGGTGGCTGAGGCACAAGAATTGCTTGAACCTGGGAGGCAGAGGTTGCAATGAGTTGAGATTGCACCACCACACTCCAGCCTAGGCAACAGAGCGAGACTCGCCTCAAAAACAAAAACAAAAAAGACAGAAAAAGATATATTTGTATGGATATATACTTCATGTCTCTTGAGAATATGTCCATTTTTATGTTCATCACCGCACCCAGAACTAACACAGAGCCTGGGACAGAGAAGATGCTCAGAGGGTAATTTGTTAATGCAGTCCAGGCTGTGACCTCTTCCTGAAACTCCGGACTCACATATCCAACTGCCCACTCAACATCTGACATAGAGGTCTGACAGTCATCTTACACTCAGCAGGGCCAAGATTACGTTTTTATTTCTTCCCCTTCCTCCCACTCAACCCACTCCTAAACAAGTGTTTCTGGTATCAGTAAATTATACAACCCAGTGGCCTCAAGCCAAAAAATCGTGATGTCATCTTTTTCACACCCAACATGCAAGCCATCAGTAAATCCTGACAGCTGTACCTTCCAAATATATTCCAATTTGACCTCTTTTCTCTGCCTTTGCCACACCACCCTATTCAAGTCACCTTCATATCTCACCTGGAATGATGCATTTGATGCTAACTGTTCTCCCTCCTTCTTATCTTATGCCCTGCAGTCTATTCTCAGATCACTAATAAATCAGGTTGCATCTCTCCCTTGTTTAATCCCTCTAACGGTTACTGACTGCACTTGGCCCTAGATGATCTGGCCACTGGCTACCTGTCTGACTAATTTTCTACCACTCTCCCACCTTGGTTTCTCCATTTTAGCCACACAGACCTAGCTGATCCTCAGCAATGTCAATCATACTTCCATCTCAAACCTGAACAATTCTACCCCAGATACTTACCTAGCTCTGTTACCTCACATATGGTCTCTACACCATGTCTTTGGAGCCCTTTCTGGATCATCCTAACTAAAATAATAGCCCTGGGCTGGGCACAGTGGCCCACACCTGTAATCCCAGCACTCTAGGAGCCTGAGGTGGGCAGATCACTTGAGGTCAAGAGTTCAAAACCCTGCCTGGCCAACATGGTGAAACCCCATCTCTACTAAAAATACAAAAATTAGCTGGGTGTGGTGGCGTACACCTGTAATCCCAGCTACTTGGGAGGCTGAGGCACGATAATTACTTGAACCCCTGAATTGGAGGTTACAGTGAGCCACAATCACGCCACTATACTCCAGCCTGGGCAACAGAGGGAGACTCTGTCTCAAAAAAATAAAATAAAATAAAATAAACCCCTATGACTCTCTGGCCCCTTGCTCTGACATCTTTTTCTTCACAACATTTATATATGATTATAATCTACTCATTAGTAGATTTGTTCACTGTTTCTCCAGATACAAAATAAACTCCATAAAGGCAAGGGCATCACTTTGTTTAGTGCTTATCCTCAATGCCTAGAATAGGGCCTAGCATATGATAGGGATTGAATGAAAAAATAAAATCCAGAAACACCTGGGCTTAGAAAACGAAACCTGAACAGCACATTGGTCATATCTCTTCTTTCAGAGTTCGTCAAAACAATAGCAAATATTACAGGAAGCAAAACCAGCAGGCCCTAACAATATTCTCATCTTATGGGTTATATATGCAAGAACTCAACTCCAAGTCAAACAAGCCCGCTTTACAAGACAGAAACATGTTTTTCTGATTTGAACTTCATAAAATTCCTGAAATACACATTGCACAGATATTTTTCCCCTCTGATATTTGAGGAAATTGGACGAAAGAGAATGAGTGACTTATCTAAAAATCACCAAGCTATGTTGTGGAGATAACAGATCATGATCATTTTCTTCGTTGTTAAATTCAAACCAGGTAGGAAGGCAAATTTTCCTATTGATACGAAGTCATACTAGCTCCCTGTCAATATAAAATGTTAGGGAAATAAAACAAAATATAAGTTACAATCAAGTAGACACATACCCTTTTCCAGGCCCCAGTTTAGGAGAGCCCACTCCCTCTTTAGTACGAGAAAGGATGTCTCTGACTCGGAGGGCGGCCAGCGGGTCCTTCTCTTTCCCCTTATCAGCCAGTGCAGTAGGACTGAGGTTCAATATGAGGAAAAGGCTGTTTAACAAGCACCAAGCACCCAGCAATTGGAAATTCTGATAGTGCTGTTGTAAAAGGCACAAAATAAAAAACATAATCATAGAGATATTCACATCTCACAGAGGACAAGATAGTAAGTATGCGGCAGAGATAGATAAGCTTCTTACCTCACCACCAGCTCGGCGAGAACTGCTGATTGCTTGTCCAATCATGTCGTAGATTTCGAGCTGTACAATATCAAACAGACACAAAAATCTAAACAAGCTAACAGATTTCATTATAAATGTTAAATCCTACCCAAATCAATTTAACTTGAAGAGTTCAATATCCTCTTTTCAATGATACATTCCATCGCACTTTCCTTGACTTTCACATGGAGCTGACTCCCTCTTTTCATGTGGATCAAATGTCACCATCTCAGAAGCCATCCCTCCTCCCCATCAAAAGCAGCATGCGCAGCTCCACATCAGATCACTTTTTTTTTTTTTTTAAGATGGAGTTTCACTCTTCTTGTCCAGGCTGGAGTGCAATGGTGTGATCTCGGCTCCCTGCAAACTCCATCTCCCAGGCTCAAGCGATTCTCCTGCCTCAGCCTCCAGAGTAGCTGGGATTACAGGCATGCGCCACCACACCTGGTTAATTTTTGTATTTTTAGTAGAGATGGGGTTTCACCATGCTGCCAGGCTGGTTTTGAATTCCTAACCTCAGGTAATCCACCCACCTCCCAAAGTGCTGGGATTACAGGTGTGAGCCACTGCGCCCGGCCCACATCACTCTTAATCACAATGTATTGTTTCAGTGCACTTAATCACTATCCCATATTTTCCTGTTTACTGCATTCCCCTAAAAGTACACTGACACACAGCAAGCCCTCAAACGTATTTGCTGAATTAATGGCTAATCTTTCAAGTGTGTTCTACAGAGATAGGGAAACAGCAATATACCAAATCAACCAATATACCAAATCAACAAGCTGGATGCCTACCTCTTAGACCTACTAGTACCCAGGGAAAGTAGTGTGGAGAATACTTTAAGTTCTTTGTTCTATCATGGAAGAAAGTGGAACTGGCCATACTCCCTCATTTGAACAATCAAGGTTCCCTTATCCCCAGATCTTTGGCTTACACATTTCTGGACAATTGTAGCTGCGTCACTTTCATAGTCATCTTCTTTGGAGCTTGTGGACCCTGTCCGCACTTGCTGGGCACTACCCACATGCAGGATGGCCATGCAGGTTGCCACACTCACACCTGAAAAAGAAGATGCACAGGTCTCAGCCATGGAGTGCATCCAAGAATCCACCAAAGCTGAAACACAAAAGCACAATCTACCCACAAGCAATTCCATGATTTGATTACTTAAAATAAACACCATTAAGAGCAAGACTAAATAGGTTTACCATACAATTCAGTAACCAGACTGCTAGGTATTTATCCAAATAAGCTAAAAACTTACACACACACACACACACACACACACACACACACGAATGTCCTTCAATAGGAGAATAAACTGTGGTATATCCATACAATGGAATATTCGGCAATAAAAAAAAATGGGCTATTAAGCCACGAGAAGACATGGAGGAACCTATATGCATGCTGCTAAGAGAAAGAAGCCAATCGGAAAATCCGGCTTATTGTATGATTCCAACTACATGACATTCTAGAGAAGGTAAAACTAGAGAGAGAGTGGAGATCAGTGGTGTTACCAGGGGTCGAGGGATGGGGTAAGGAATGAATAGGTGGAGCAAAGGGGATTTTTAGGGCAGTGAAACTATTTTGTACAATATGGTAATCATGGATACATGACACTACATATTTGTCAAAACCCATAGACCTGTACAACACAAAAATGAAACCCAGTGTAAACTATGGACTTTAGTTAATAATAATATATCAATATTGGTTCATCAATGACAATCTTTAATTAAAAGTATTAATGATAAGAGAAACTAGCTATAAGGGAGAGGGAGTACATGGGAACTCTATAAACCTAAAATTGCTTTAAAAATAAAATCTAAGCCAGGTGAGGTGGCACAAGCCTCTAATTCCAGTTACTTGGGAGGTTGATGTGGGAGGATCATTTTCACCAAGGGGTTTGAGGCTACAGTGAGTTATAATCGGTACACTGCACTCCTGCCTGGCTGAAACACTAAGATTATGTCTCTAAAAAAAAAAAAGGAATAAAAATAAATAATTAAGGCTGGGCATGATGATTCACACCTGTAATCCTAGCACTTTGGGAGGCCCAGGCGGGCGGATCACCTGAGGTCAGGAGTCCGAGACCAGCCTCACCAACATGGCGAAACCCCATCTCTACTAAAAATACAAAAATTAGCCAGGCGGAGTGGCAGGCGCCTATAATTCCAGCTCCCAGCTACTAGGGAGGCTGAAGCAGGAGAATCACTTGAACCTGGCGGGCAGTGGTTGCAGTGAGCTGAGACTGAGCCACTGCATTCCAGTCTAGGCAAAAGAGCGAAACACCATCTCAAAAAAAATTACAATAATTAATTAATTAAATTTAAAATCTAGAGCCAGGCACAGTGGACTCAAGAGGCTGAGGTGAGAAGATCACTTGAGCCTAACAGTTCAAATCTAGCCTGGACAACACAGCAAGACCGTATTTCTTAAATAAATAAATAATAAAATCTAATAATTTGAAAAAATTAAAAATAAAAATAAATTTTAAGATTATGCAAAAAAATCCTATACCTGGAATTTCTCAAAGACATCATAGCCAAATTCCTTTCCTTAAATCAAATCCCAAGTGATCAAATTTTAACAAACCAGATTTGGGTAATCCAACTATGAATTTTTAAAGACTCTCTAGTCCTTACTGACTTGAATCACTTACTGACTGAGTACATTGAGATCCATGTGAGGGTAACGATATTCCCTGGAAATCAAAATAAATAAACCCCAAATTTAAAAATGGAAAATCAACAGTAGAGCATGAGGAAGCTCAATACTGGAAATTAGCTACAAGAGCACATATTCTCACATGTATCCTTAACTTTCTACTCTTAATGCTGCTGCCCTAGCTGAGGCCCTAAATGTGTGCTGCCTGAATGACTGCCAATTCCTCCTGAGTAGTTTCCCTGCCTCCAATATTTCCCCACACCAAATTACCTTGTACACTACTGCCTGAATGTTCTTCCTAAAATACAGCTCAGATCCTCTCACAGCTCAGAAGCTGTAACGGTCTCTACTATCTACAGGATACGGTCCAAATGACTTAGTCTGCATTTCTAATTGAGTCTTACTTTCTGTCCAATTATACAACACCCATGAATAGCCATAAAACCTACAGACTTACTTATACACACAAACACACACACACACACACACACACACACACACACACACACATAACTTATGCAGTACGTTCCCCCAAACTCTTGGATACTTTTTGTCTGCTTCTGCCTCTGCCTAGAAATAGCCAAGCCGAGATCCTACCTGACTTAAGATTCAACATCAAAACTCCTTCATGATTACTGCCTTTCTCAACTGAAAGCGAGCTTCCAAAGTACTTTCTCATCTCTCACTCAGTTTCTTTACTTATAAGTTATTTACTAACATCCTCTAAAAGATAGTAAGGTCCCTGAGGGAACAGATGCCTTTATCTTTATATTCTTATTCACACATAGATGTTCAAATTAAAACTGTTCAGAGAATGTAGTGAGATCAACCTCAGCAATTTCGTGGTGTTCCCCTTGGGAACAGGTTTCCAAGACTATCTGCTCAAATCTTCACTTGCAAAACCAAGTAAACTTCTAAAATCGCTATAACTTCCAAGACATACCAGAGATATGATATGTCTTGCAACTTTATGCCAAAGATCAGTGATCTGGGCTAAAAAGTCCTTTTAACAATAACTTAAAAGAGAGTAAACACCAGCTGTCAGACCCTGCTTCAAAGGCAGTAAGATCAACAGGAAGAAAGGAGATTTTATGAAAGCTTAAAGAATACCATTCTTTGCATTTATCAGTATAAACAGATACCACCTGTTCCACAAAGCCTTCTTCAAACCTGATCCCACAGCAAGACTCAACTTCTTTCTTCTCTGTGTACCCAAAATATTCTATACTTCTCTTATTGCCTTTAATACTGTTTTATATTATACTGTTTAGCCTTATGTGTTCTCTGCTGCTCAGATGTAGCCTCCTTGAGGGCAGAGACTACACGTAGTCCATCTCAATATCCCAACAGTCTTTGGCACTTTGCTTTTATATAGTAAATATTTAACATCTGCACATACTATAAAATAAAATATGCGTATAACGCAATGGCAGCAGTGAACCAACAGGACCATTTACAAAGATTCCTATTGAGTCCTCATTTCACCTTGATGGGACGTTAGATGATCCTTGAGGGAAAGGAGCAAGGGGGATGAGTAGAGTATTCAGAAGGATTTTCACGGTTTCCTGAAAGTATATCTGTGCTTGACGGAGAAAATGAGACCAAATATAATAAATTCTCACCTGCATACAGACAACTTAGGCTGAGGACTGTCACATCTTGTAGACGAGAAGGATTGAGAGGTTCCAACACAGGTAGAGAAAGGGTATCCAACGCCATAGTTACATCAATCACCAATGAATGAAAGCTGGAACACGACAGAGATCGACAAGTGTCTCTTAGAATCATTCACTTCTATAATGTGACAGTTAAAGCAATTACCAGCATGGGCCTGGCACAGTGGCTCACACCTAAAATCCCAACACTTTAGGAGGCCAAGGTGGGAGGATTGCTTGAGCCCAGGAGTTCAAGACCAGCCTGGGCAATATGGCAAAACCCTGACTCTACAAAAAATACAAAAATTTGCCAGGCATGGTGGTATGTGCCTGTAGCCCCAGCTACTCAGGAGGTGGGAGAACTGCTTGAGCTCAGGAGGTGGGAGAACTGCTTGAGCCCAGGAGACAGAGGTTACAGGGAGCCGAGATTGCACCCCTGCACTCCAGCCTGGGTGACGGAACAAGACCCTATCCCAAAAACAAAACAAAACAAAACGAAAAAAAGTAAAGCATGTGCACCGTGAAGCACCTTACCCATTACGAACAGCAGTGGCATCTGCTACTGTTGCAGGCATTATGAAGAAGGAATTAGCTAACACTGCATCTTGGAACCGATTGATATAGCGTAGGAAATATGGCAGGTTCAAACACACACGCAGTAGCTTCTCCGAGCCACCTAAATGAATGAAAACCACGACCTTACAAACAGGCCTTTGTCTGATGCTTGATTCTTATGCACATGACAGAAGCACACTTAAGGAATTTTTAATAGCCTAGAAATCAGCTTTCTGGTAACAGTTGAGAGTCTTACCAAGCTCTTGAAGACTAGCCACGTTCTGAGCTATGAACACATTCTTGGTTTTGATAGCTGAGGCTTGATCTGTAGATGACTGCTCATCACTTTCTCCTTCCACCTGAAAAGGAACATAAGGCCTGTCAAGATACTATTATCTCTTCACCAAACCAACTGTCAAAAGTGAGCAGTGGCTGCATGGATACTCTCCAGACTCCCCAGTTAATGATGGGAAAATTCCTTACTAATGTTGGAGAAAATACAAGTTACATTTCCAGGAGGAGGGAAAAAAACATACAGCTTTAAAATATATATATGTTCTATAACCAAAATGGAGTGAGGCCTTTATATAGAAAACTGTACATATACCTTACATTTGTTAATTTGCATTGAGAGAAGCCTAGAATGGTTGTCAAAACAGTAGTAACTGTGGACAGAAGAAGGAGTTGTGGTGAATTTTACTTGCTTTATTTTGTATTCCTCAATTTCTTTTGTCCCACAGACATGTATATCATTTTATATCGCAAACATAAAATACATCACTTTTTCTCCCCTAGTGTCATCATCTGTCCCACAAATAAGAAGACATTTGACTAAAGAAACTTACCAGAGTCTGTGTACTGATAGGTTGCGATGCTACAGTTCTAGGGTTAAAAACTGAGGTCAACTGGTTCAAAAAATTCATCTGTACCTCCTTTTGCCTCAACTCAGGACTTACTGGTGAGGCCAGCTCTTTCTGATCTTCCACTGCAAAATACAAAAGCAAAAAAAGCGCTGAGGAAAGTGCCACTAGAAGGCAAAGGTGCCATGGAAAAGGTGCCATGAGGGTGGTCATGTGATCAGATCTGTCAAAGGAACACCCACCATCTGAAAGTGTCTTCACTGTCTGGGGCAGCTTGGCGGATTTCATCATTGCTGTAAATGTGATAATTTCAGTTCTATCTAGTCGGCTACAGCCAGTGCACAGGCCCTTGATTAGAAGAATCAAGTGTTTCTGAAAAGAAAACAAATGCAGTGGGGAGAGCGGGGAGGGACAGCATTAGAAGATATACCTAATGTAAATGAGGAGTTAATGGGTGCAGCACACCAACATGGCACACGTATACATAGGTAACAAACCTGCACGTTGTGCACATGTACCGTAGAACTTAAAGTATAATTTAAAAAAAAAAAGGAAAGAAAGAAAACAAATGCAAATAGATCTTTCAGAAAATTCTACTCTTTTGGGAATTCTAACTGGCACAGGGTCAAATTTAGGTTCATATAAACACTAAAGCAAAGACTGCAAGCTGATGTCCTTAGACTGTACGTAGCTTGCAGATGTCTTACAATATTTTTTTAAAATTTGAAGTGAATAAAAAGATTCACATGCAAATCCAAACTTCTCACTCTCAAATAATTCACAGTATAGCAACTTTGCACCTCCATTCCTGCATGGCAATAGTAAGCCAGAGACAAATAGTGGTTGGCCCCTTTAGTTGGGGCCTGCAATCTTCTCAACTAGCGCACTTGACTCATTTTCTGTTACTTACCTGGCCAGCCTGGGCAAAATGGCAAAACCCTGACTCCACAAAAAATAGAAAAATGTCCAATCCTTGAGAAGAGTCTGTAGCCCCATGTACCAGAGGCCGGCAAAATACAGCTCCAATTCAACCACTGCCTGTTTTTGTAAATAAAGTTTACTGGAACACAGCCATGTTCATCATTTACCTATTAATCTATGGCTGTTTTCACACTAAAAAGGCAAAGTTAACTAGCTGCAACAGATAACATACAGCCTGCAAATGATTTTCTATCTGGCCTATTACAGAAAAAGTTCACTGACCTCTGCTCTACGCCACTAGTCAGTCACAATACTGCTTTGGAATAGGGCAAGAAATGGGCCGATCACTCTCACCTGGGACACAGCACAAGCCTCATCTGGATTCTCCAGACGCAGGAGAGAAAACTCGATTAGAACTTTACAGGCCGCTGCCACTGACTGAAGTTGGTTCCGGGGAACTGAGAAAGTAATAAACATTACTTAATTTCAGACTGCTCAGCCTTGGTCAAGAAATCAAGCAAAGTAAGTATTGAGCTTTATGTCCAACATTCCCAATATCATAACAATTATTCAGAGCCAAAAACCCAAGGGGTGAACAAAGGTATTTTAACATCAATAACTATCAGATCAATTTATCTCATATTTACTAGAAATCAGGATAACTGTAATAGGAAATACATCACACCAGTGCAAAGCACTTCAAATGTACTAACTCATCTAATTCTTAAACCAATTCTATGAGGCAGATATTCATATTATCCCTGTCCATTTTTAACAGCTGAGCTAACTAAATGACTTGACGAAAGTCACACAGCTAGATTTAAATCCAGGCAGTCAGCCTCTAGAGTTCATGCTCTTAACCACTAAACCAGGAGTGTGCAACCTTTTGGCTTCCCTGGGCTACACCAGAAGAATTGTCTTGGGCCACACAAAAAATATACTAACAGTAACAATAGCTGATGAGCTTTTTTTTAAAAAAAAAAAAAAAAAGACAAAAAAAAAATCTCATAATGTTTTAGGAAAGTTTATGAATTTGTGTTGGACCAAATTCAGAGCCATCCCGTGGCCCCAAGGCCGTGAGTTGGACAAGCTTGCACTAGACGATACTACTACTCCTTCCCAAGGATTCTAAAATGACGTCCTGGTCAGGCGTAGTGGCTCACACCTATAATCCCAGCACTTCGGGAGGCTGAGGCAGGTGGATCACTTCAGCCCAGGAGTTCCAGACCAGGTTGGGCCGGCATGGTGAAACCCCATCTCTACCAAAAATACAAAAATTAGTCTCATAAACCAATCTCAAAATAAATAAATAAATAAATGGATAAAATTTTTAAGTATAACTTAAAAAAATAAAATGACTTCCTTACATAAAGTTTCTCCAAGCTAAAACTGATTTTTCTGCCAGTAGCCAGAGCCTGTATTAAACAGTATCTGACACTGAAGGATTACTCAGTAACTGGAAGAATTGTCTTGGGTCACACAAAAAATACACTAATTCTTCAGTGTCCTTTCAGTTTACTTGCTTAGCAAACTATTCAAATAAACAAATATGGTGACTCCTGCCTGTAATCCCAGCACTTTGGGAGGCCAAGCCAGGAGGATTGCTTAAGCCCAGGACTTCCAGACCAGCCTGGGCAACATAGAGAGACCCTGTCTCTACCAAAAAAATAAAATATTAATTGCGTGTATTGGCTTGTGCCTGTAGTCCCAGCTAGGACTGAGGAGGCTAAGGCAGGAGAATCACTAGAGCCCAGGAGTTCAAGGCTGCAGTGAGCTATGATCACACCACTGCACTCCAGCCTGGGTGACAGAGCAAGGCCCTCTCTCTAAAAAAGCAAAATTAAAATAATTAGAATTCTTCAGAACTATTTGAGTCAAGATTTTAGAAAAGTGTAAAAATTCAGAAATGTAAAATAGGGCTTAGCCATTCTGGGGGTAGAAAAATGAAGAAACTAGAGAACTGAAGTTGAAATCCCTTCATATACCAGAGAACACAAGGGAGAATCCACATCCTCACCAAAACCAAATAGGAAATAGAGCCTTGAGTGGCTGCTAGCTCCAGAGGTCAGTATCCACCACCCTCTTCCCCAGGAAATTAACACACCAGTAATTACATGAGAAATCAATAAAATGCTTTGGATTAAGAAGGGAAAGGAGGTTGACTTAATACTTATAAAGCAGGTGTCCAAGCCAAGTAGTTTCAAAATTCCACTTGGTTAGCCTAGGTAAGGGAACCTCTGGAGCCCCATCCTAGCTGACAGTTGTCTCCACTCTTGGGTGAGCAGCTTAGGAGTGCTAAAACCTAGACTTCATTAACAACTTGTTCAGATACACTAACAAGAGGATAAACAATTCCCCTATTCACAAGCCCTCAAAAGGCAGGGACAAGAGTGGAATACTTACTGAGACTGCAAACTGTTGTAATATAGTGTGTGGAAAGTGCAACAAAAGATGAGTAGAATGGCTCATATTGCTTCTCATGGTGCAGGATTTCTGATTCACTGCAAAAATAATAACAATTCAGCCAGCATCTACTTAGCGCTTACTATGTGCCAGATACCCCTTCATGGATATTACGTTATTTAATCCTCACTACCTGGTAGATAGTATCATCAACCTATTCCCATTCAAGATTGGGAAAGATGGGGCGGGCGGATCACCTGAGGTCAGGAATTTAAGATCAACTTGGCCAGCATGGTGAAAACACATCTCCACTAAAAATGCAAAAATCAGCTAGATGTGGTGGCATGTGCCTATAGTCTCAGCTCCTCAGGAGGCTGAGGCAGGAGAATTGCTTGAACTTGGGAGGTAGAGGTTGCAGTGAGCCAAGATTACACCACTGCACTCCAGCCTAGGTGATAGAGTGAGACTCCATCCCAAAAAAAGATTGGGAAGGTGAAGCTTAGAGAAATCAAATTAAATATCTCATTCAAGGTCATCAGGCTTAGGAAGAAGCACAGACTAACAAACAGAAAACATTTTCAAAGTCAAGCAGAACTAATGAAATGCAAGTAAAGACCTAACAGGATACCAATCTGTTCTGTATTACTGGCTGGCAAAGACCGATCACTAATATGCCTTCATTATTGATAGCCAAAAAGGGGCAGACCAGAGTACTCAATATACTGTTAGTGGGAATACAGATTAAAGTAACCAATTTTAGACCAAATAAGGCTGGCCTGTAATGTGGTAACTTAAAAGGAATCAACAATTCAAGATAGGAAGTCATATGATGAGTGCTAAAATCCAAAATTCACTGGATAACAGAGTCATCCCCTACTCCATCCCTCTGACTGTAGACTAAAGCGAGATCACAAAAGAGTCAGTGATTTATTTTTTTTTCTTTTAACCACATCCTTTATCCTTAGCTGGGGAAATGCCCTATTCTGAAAAAATCTAGAGACCAACTAGGTTTAAAGGCTGGATACATTTAAAGTCATTCTATCAAATCAGGTGCTAATCCACAATTGATGAAACATGGGCTGGGCACGGTGGCCGGCCGGGTACGGTGGCTCATGCCTGCAATCCCAGCACTTTGGGAGGTAGAGGTGGGTGGATGACGAGGTCAGGAGTTCATTCAAGACCAGCCCTCGGCCAAGAAGGTGAAATCCCATCTCTACTAAAGTTACAAAAATTAGCAAGGTGTGGTGGTACACGCCTGTAATCCCAGCTACTCAGGAGGCTGAGGCAGAGGACTGCTTGAACCAGGGAGGCCGAGGTTGCAGTGAGCTGAGATCGGGCCACTGCATTCCAGCCTGGGCGACAGTGAGACTCCGTCTCAGAAAAAAAAAAAAGAAACATGAAGGTAAAGCAAAGACAAAAATATATTTTATTAAATGGAAAGAACAACAGTGTGGTTGAATAGTTTCCTTAGTGAGTCAATCCCCAGCAAGAAGTATCAACCTATGGCGGGACGCATTGTAGCTGGTGGCTGAAGCCTGTAATCCCAGCACTTTGGGAGACAGAGGCTGGGGGATTATCTGAGGCCAGGAGTTCAAGACCAGCCTGGCCAATATGGTGAAACCCCATCACTAATAAAAATACAAAAATTAGCCAGGTGTGGTGGCATCCGCCTGTAGTCCCAGCTACTCATGAGGCTGAGGTACAACAATCACTTAAACCAGGCAGGCAGAGTTGCAGTGAGCTGAGATTGTGCCACTGCACTCCAGCCTAGGAGAAAGAGTGAGACTCCAACTCAAAAAAAAAAAAAAAAAAGAGTATCAACCTAAGAAGGGAAATGTAAACAGAGTGAATACTCCATTCACTGCCTGCAAGACTATCTACTTGCCAAATGAACACAAGAGCCAAAAGGACAAGTCACTATTTGGAAGGTGCCAATGTCAGTGATGAATCACCTTAAATAACACTTGAAAGTCTGGCATTGCAAGCACTTTGCTATATGCAGAGCAAGGATAAATGGGTATGTATCAAAGATTAGTCCCTAACTCAGAATAACTCCTTCACCAAGAAAAAAAAAATATTTACGGAGCATCTGTGATGTGTGCAAGGATCCTCCCGCTAAGTGAGGGTCATTTTCCATTTGTCAGGGTACAAAAAAGGAGAAAATAAAAACCTTTCTACAACAAGTAGCATTCAAAAGTTCCTGGTGACTAAACACAGTTTTAAGGCTCACATGTACAGCAGAAAACTCCCTACTAAATCCCCGTTTCTACCTCATATACTTAGTTTTTCCTTTACTTCCAGCCTTATGCTTTCCTTTTTTGAGATGGAGTCTTGCTCTGTCACCCAGGCTAGAGTGCAGAGGCATGATCTCAGCTCACTGCAACCTCCGTCTCCCGGGTTCAAGCGATTCTCCTGCCTCAGTCTCCCGAGTAGCTGGGATTACAGGTGCGTTCCACCACGCCCTGCTAATTTTTGTATTTGTTTTAGTAGAGACGGGGTTTCACCATGTTGGTTAGGCTGGTCTTAAACTTCTAACCTCATGATCCACCCGCCTCCGCCTCCCAAATTGCTGGGATTACAGGCATGAGCCTCCACACCTGGTCCCACCCTTATACTTTCTTATTCGTTTTTCTAAGGCTTTCCCACTCTGACATTTGATGTTATTTTACCGGATTTATTTACCTTTCCTGATTTATTTCCAAAGTTCAGAGCTGCTTACCCTCACTTTTTCCAGCTGAACAGGTTTACCAAATCTAAGAGAAATACTGCCCACCCAAAGGATGGACTTAGCCTATTGCTTTCATACCAATTCTGAAAATGAAATATACATTTAAAAATATATATAGGAGTAAATTCATTTAATTGCCTGGCTCAGTATCATCCTATTGTGATCTCATGAACCCAACTTCCTCCCCTAGAAATACGTAACATCCTTATTCCAATAAAGAAACAGGAAGAATAATGCATTTTGGGGAAAGACAGACATTGGCAGAGGAAAAATGGAACAATCTTCAGTTCTACTTAAAATGTGCATTGGACAACTAAGGATAAACCTGGGAAACAATTGGTTTTGAAGACTTGAAGGAGGAAACAAGACGTAACGGACATTGTCATAGCTCTTGATTTTAAAGAAACAGTGTGCATGAGTCAGCTCATAGGGATGTGCTGCCATAACTTCCAACCTCACTCTCATTCCCTGAGAAAATGATAGACACCAAGACACCAGAGAATAAGAAATGGAAAAACGGAACAAAGGACAAAAAGTTGAGTAGGAAGGAGAAGAATGAAGAAATGGAAGCAAATATAAAGTACCGGAAGGAAAATAAAGAGATAGACGTGAAAATATGCTTTGCTCTAATTGGTCAAGTATCTTCCTGAATCACCTGCCACTCCTAATGAACTGCAACAACAGTACCGCTGAGCCTGAAACACTGTGGATAGACAGAGAATCTGAAGCTTTTATACTCTATACCAAATAAATGTGATGCCGAGTACAAAGGGAAACAGCAGCTAAGCAGAGAGGTCAGAGAAATCCAATTTGATGTGTAAGTGAAAAAAGAACTGGCAGCGTCTGGAAAAATCTAGCTCTTTTTAGGAAGAAATGGGAATCTGAGGAGTGGCATCATAAAAGACTAAAGATTCACCTCCCTTCTCCCTCTTCAATATCATACTATCAATCTTTTTTGTAAATGGTGGAAATTTCACAAGCTCCTTTCTCAAGTATATATACAATCCATTATGCTTATTCCTATCTTTCTATCTATAATCTGCTGCATGTTAACTGAAGAACTCAAAACTGTCTTTCAGATACTTCCCTCATACTCTTGACAAATCTGTGGTTAATGTGAAACTAAGACATAGAAACAGGAGTCAAAGACTAATCTCACAATCATTATCTATCTTTTGGTGATGGGCTTTTTTTTTTTTTTTTTTTTCCTTTAGGTCATTTATCAATTTACATCCTACTGCTTACAAATTCAAAAGATCACAGCATGAGTGCATCCCTTTCTTCCCTTCAAGATTTTTAGGAAATAACTGTGCATTATCTAGTGGAAATGTTGTAACAGTCTCCCCCTTCCAAAGTAGGTCTCTTTGCCCTTAAATTCAAGCAAACATCTGGAAACAGAAACCTCAAACAGGTTTATCATTTAAAAGGCCAGGTCAGCCCAGAAAGAATTGGCTCAGAGAGAAGGAGCATATTTCTTTTTATCTACAAAGAGTCAGTCAAGCTGTCCAATGATAACCATGCTCACCAGCCTATCTTGCACAGAGTTAAGAAAGGAATTATCTATACCTTAACACAAAAGGCTACATTCAGCAATGATTATACTAACTAATCCCATAGACGGCATGTGCTCCATTGAGCTAGTTCTGCTCCATTTCTGGCTTGGAAAAGTAACAGTGTGTTTAAAATGTTCTTTAAACTATGTATTAAGTAACAGTGTTAGAAAGAGTTTAAACTGGGCCTAGTGGTGGGAGCCGGTAGTCTAGCTAGCTACTGTAGCTACTCAGGAGGCTGAAGTAGGAGCATCCCGTGAGCCCAGGAATTTGAGGCTACAGTAAGCTATAATTGTCCCACTGTACTCCAGTCAACAGAGGGAGATCCCATATTGTTTTCTTTTGTTTTGTTTTTTAGATGGAGTTTTTATCTTGTTGCCCGAGCTAGAGTGCAATGGTGCGATCTCAGCTCACTGTAACCTCCGCCTCCTGGGTTCAATCAATTCTCCTGCCTCAGCCTCCCGTGTAGCTGGGATTACACGCCTGGCTAATTTTTTGTATTTTTAGTAGAAACAGGGTTTCACCATGTTAGCCAGGCTGGCTCAAACTCCTGACCTCAGGTTATCCTCCCGCCTTGGCCTCCCAAAGTGCTGAGAAAACAGTCGTGAGCCACTGTGCCCGGCCAACCCTGTCTCTTAAAAAAGAAAAACTATTTTAGTAGTCTTTTTAAGACACGCTAGCTAGCTACATGCTATGGGAAAAAATCTGCCCTTTAAGTAAATTCAGATATCTTTTTCTTTTAAAAAATCTAATGACTTGAGAGTATGCTTTCCAACTTACCCACGTTGATCTATTTCTCCTCTGTTTCAGTTTGGTTGCAAAGTCCAACTTAAGAAACAGGGGTTAGACCTAGGAACGTTTAATCTACCTTTTCTTCAAAAGGTCAATTTCAACTATCAAAAAAGGTAGAATGTGGTGTACTGAGGAGTCGAGCACATCATCGTTCTCAATAGTCAAGAGGCAAATACAATGGATAAGCAGGCTACCAGGTAGAAAGTAATAGCTGGCATGATGGAGCCAGGATATCAAAAACGGAAGCAGAAAGTAGTAGACTGCAACAGAAAAACAGATGGTCCCTGGTGACAAGGAAGAAAAAACATGGCAGGCTTAACAAGAGAAAGAAACCAGGAAACTGCAGAAGATGGCAGTGGCAAGCACAGAACTAAAGTAGCAGCCTAGACGTCTCAACCTCTGATTAGCTGGAAAACAAGGACCACCTCAGCATCTACAGTGTTGGCTTTGATCTGGTACTATAGCTTCCTAAGCAAGACGTACTCCCACAATTCTGAGACCTTTACTTTTTGGAAAGACAAGTAAATAAAACCTTTGGGCCGGGTGCAGTGGCTCACGCCTGTAATCCCAGCACTTTGGGAGGCCAAGGCAGGCGGATCACCTGAGGTCAGAAGTTCAAGACCAGCCTGGCCAGCATGGTGAAACCTCATCTCTACTACAAATACAAAAATTAGCCAGGTCTGGTGGCGCACGTCTATAATCCCAGCTACTGGGGAGGCTGAGGCACAAGAATCACTTAAGCCTGGGAGGCGTAGGTTTCAGTGAGGTAAAATCATGCCACTGCACTCCAGCCTGGGCGAGAGCAAGACTGTCTCTAAATAAATAAATAAATAAATAAATAAATAAATCTTTTGAAAACCAGAATAATGATAGCAGGGTATAATCTGTGTGCTCCAAGCTAGGGGTTAGCAAACTATGGCCTGCAGGCCAAATCCAGAAACTCAGCTGTTTTTGTATGGCTAACAGCAGTTGAAAAAAAAAAATCAAAAGAATAGTTTGTGACATGTAAATATCACATGAAATTCAAATTTCACTGCCCACAGACACAATTTTAAACACAGCCATGCCCATTCATTTATGTATGGTGTGTAGCTGCTTTCACACAATGATGGCAGAGTTGAGCAGTCCACACAGAGACCACACGTCCCAAAATTATTTACTATCTGGCCATTTACAGGACGTTTGCCGACCTCTGCTTTATAACAAACTGAACACTTGATACATTTAGCCGTTCTCACTGTAAAGAACTTGTAAGCCAGGTATTTCTTACAGAAATTTTTCTTTAGATCATACTCCTCTCACACAGCCTGCAGAGGACACACAGGCTTTCAAAGTTAACTGAGCTCCAAAAACCAGAAGACTTAAAAGATCTTGCCTTCCGGCCCGGCACAGTGGCTCACGCCTGTAATCCCAGCACTTTGGGAGGCTGAAGAGGGTGGATCACAAGGTCAGGAGATAGAGACCATCCTGACTAACACGGTGAAACCTCGTCTCGACTAAAAATACAAAAAATTAGCTGGGCATGGTGGCACGTGCCTGTAGTCCCAGCTACTCGGGAGGCTGACGCAGAAGAATGGTGTGAACCTGGGAGGTGGAGCTTGCAGTGAGCTGAGATGGCGCCACTGCACTCCAGCCTGGGTGACAGAGCAAGACTCCATCTCAAAAAAAAAAAAAAAGAAAGATCTTGCCTTCCAATAAATGCATTACCAAAGAGCCATCAGTTTGGACTTATTTTCTAAACCATAAAGAGGGATCTTATTAACGTCTACAAATACAACTCTTGATTATCTGTACAAACAGACGGTATGGCAGAGACCACTACCACATATATAGCAAAATTCAAACCTAGTGATGTATTTGGTTGGAGAGTGTTCCGTAAGTATTACAGCTTTAAAGGCATGGCCCCCAAATACAGGATTTACGGAAGGGTATCAACAAATTATTAATACTTTATAAGCTATCCAGCTCATGTACAGAAAAACATAAAAGCAAATGTTCTAAAAAGACTGGAACGTTACTGATTCTACATAACATGAGTATGAGTCAGGAAAAATATACTGCCAATCCAAACGTTTAAAACAAAAAGCAGCTACATAATTTGAAAGTAGCATATTTGAAACCTGTTTACATCTTCAGAACATTCCTGGCCTGATGATCAGATAAGAAAACCCATCTGTAAAGCTGACTGTGAAGTTACCAAACCCAACCATTATTTTATTACAATTTGTTAAAAACTCTGCATACAGGTCAGGCACGGTGGCTCACACCTGTAATCCCAACACTTTGGGAAGCCGAGGTGGGCGGATCACAAGGTCAGGAGATCGAGACCATCCTGGCTAACATGGTGAAACCCCGTCTCTACAAAAAATACAAAAAAGTAGCTGGGCGTGGTGGTGGGCGCCTGTAGTCCCAGCTACTCGGGAGGCTGAGGCAGGAGAATGGCGTGAACCCGGGAGGCAGAGCTTGCAGTGAGCCGAGATCGTGCCACTGCACTCCAGCCTGGGCGATAGAGCAAAACTCTATCTCAAAAACAAAACAAAACAAAACAAAACAAAAAAAAACTGCATCCAAAGGATTACAAGCCTAACAACAACAAAAAGCACAAAAGCAAGCAATTTGTCAAACCATGGGCCTCCTTTGAGTAACAAATAGCAATTTCTAACCTCTGTAGAGCACCTAGATATACCCTTGTCATCATGAAGCTAAAATGACCCAGTTAACAATTGCAGGGAGTTGCTGAAATGAGGTATGGCTAGAAAAATGAAAGTCAGTCTGGCTTTAAAAGCAAAAGTCTACCATTAAACTAATGAAAGACTGCTCTGAGCACAGTATGTCAGGAAAAGGAAGGCACTCTGAGATCACTATCTGTGTACCTATATAATATTCTCTCAATAGCTAAGAATCGCTGTGCAAAAAGACAAAAACACACAAAAGGAAACCAATAGATAGTACCGTTTGTAAAAGAATGTGATGATATTTTAATGCAAGGGGGATGGGAGGCAGAGAGAGAACACACACACCACACATCCTCTGGGAAACGGACCTCTCAGACTCACACACTGAAATGTTTTTAATCAAAGACCGATACAGTAGGAATGCACAAGAAGTGCAACGTAAAAAGAGGTCATCAATGGTAGCTAGTGGCTTTGGTCACAGAAATAGCACGTGCCCCCACTGATTACAGCACCGCGGGGAGACCGTTATTAAATTATACCGTACGGCTCCGCTCCGGCCCAGGCTAGGGGAATGAGTGCGGCGGGCGAGAAATGCAAACTCATCTGTGACTTGACCCAAGGGGCAGCCCCGTGAACATTCCCTTAAGAGGGCGAATGCATCTCAAAGTCACTCTCAACCGTGCCCGGCCACGCCCTCCCGCAAGGGAGGCCGCAAAAGTTTTGCTCGAGAGGGGAAACTGAGGTAGAGGTGATTTACATGGGTTGGCGGAAGGAAACCCGGGCAAGCTCTAGTCTCCCGGGACCCGGGAACCCCGAATCCGTGGCTGGGGCGGGGATCCCCAAGGGTCAGGGGGCGGCTCGGGAAGCGGGTCCAGACGATCCGGCTCGAAATCCCCTCCCCCCCGACGGCGTCGCCCGCCGGAGCCGCCGCCCGGTACCTCTCGATGACTGAGGCCACCAGCTGCGGCAACTCCTTCATCTCGAAGGCGGAGTAGGACGCGGACAGCAGGGGCCGCACCGCCACCTCCCAGCCCGGGGTCGTGTCCGCCCCCGTTGCCGGGGTCCCGGGCGCCGGCGCCGCTGCCGCCGCCTCTTCGCCGCCGCTTGTCGCCATCTTCCGTCGTACTACTGCGGCTCCCTCCGGGGGCTTGCCACCGGCCCAGCGCCGCCTCCCGGGAGGGGGCGGAAGTGACGCAATCTGTCGCGTCGGACTGCGCGCCGCCGTCATGAGTCAAAAACGCGACCCGCGGAACGGCCTTTCCCCTCACCCGGGTCGAGCCGCCGCGAGGCAACGGATCGTAGTCGCTGCGCCTGCTCAGAAGGTAGCGCAGCGGGGAAAGGCGGGAGAGCGTTAACTTCTGAGCCTGCGCGGTGGGAGTTGCTTTAGCAGGTGGTAGCGACTTGGCTTCCGGGCAGCGGGGAAAGGTGAGTTTGGGGCATGGGTTCAGTGGGCAAGTCTAGGGCAGCGGAATTGACTACGCCTCGGCGAATAGAATGGCCCTGGCCTGGGACAGCTAAGGACGAGGAGAGGAGACCGACCTAAAACGCTTTCACCCGCTTCTTGCCCTGCCTAGATCCCCCCGATAGTAATACTAAAGCGCGCCACAGCTTACAAAGCTTTCTCCCTCCCACACCACCTTCTAACCACTGATCCATATTCCCTTCGCGCTCAAATCTCTTCTGTTTGGATTGCCCTCATTAACAGTCTTACCAGCTCGTACAGTGCATCCCTCTTTGTAATTTGCCACGTATGGTTTCGTGTTCCCCTTTTTTTCTACTGACAAGGAAAGAATGTAAGCTTTTATTCACAGATATCTGAGACTTTGGCGGTAAAATGATCTGGCTGCAGGATCTAAGAGGGAAAAGCAGTTTGCTCGAGGAGAGGTATTCGTGCCTTAAGAACAGTCCTGTGTGTGAGATATTGGTGGACAGCTTCAAGTTCTAGACTTGTGGCCTGTGGTCTACAGCCGGCCTAAATAAGACTTCGAAGGAACTCTGAAGACGGTTTCAAGTTCCTAAAGCCCTGAAATTCTCCCCCAAGTTTAGGAAGAGCTTTTGTTCTTGGTGTGTAACACTGATAAATGAATTGGTACCTAGTGATTAATCTGCACTTTTATTATGACATACTTTACCTTTTTTGAGACAGGATCCTGCTCTGTGGCCCCATAGCCCAGGCTGTGCAGTGGCAGAGTTGCAGCTCGCTGCAGCCTCCACCTCCCTGGCTCAAGCGACCTTCCAGCCTCAGCCTCCCCAGTAACTGAGACTATACAGGTGCAGGCCACCACTCTTAATTTTTGTTTGTTTGTTTGTTTTTAAGAGACAGGTAGGCCAAGCTGGTTTCAAAGTCCTAGGTTCCTCCCACCTTGGACTCCCAAAGTGCTGGGGTTACAGGCTTGACCCATGCGCCCAGCCTGCATCTTTGCATTCGAAATACAATTCTGTCAAGTTAAAGCCAGTCTTAGAGGAAAATGGGGCTTCGATGACAGCAGTAGGGGTTTTCCTTCAGTGTCTACTTACCAGAGGATAATAATAACAGCAAGTTTCTTAAACATAAAAACATCAGAAATGAAAAAGAACTTCCCATAACACTATAAATACTGCATTATTTCAAGATACTGAACCAGAGCCCTAAAGAAAGGCTGGAGACCCAGAATTTTATAATGACTTTGGGACATTAATTTTATTTTAACCAAAGGACAAAATTAATCTGCAAAGACTGTCTTGGAGAAATTTCAGGAAATAAAAGAGCAAATGTTTCTGCTCTCCTCCTTTCCCTCTCCGAGAGAATAAAAGGCAAATGCAAACTATCACAGGGAAATTTTCACCTGTACCTAAATTATTTATTATATACTTTATATTTCTGGTTAATAGATTAGGAGAGAGCACTCCAGATAAAGAACTTCCCTTATAAATGCCACATTTATTTCAGTACTGGAGGTTCGGTCTTGTGTTGCCACAGAAATTTGGAATGGCATCTATGTTATAAATTTAGATGACAAACAGACTATTAAAAGACTTCTAGATGAAACACATGCTTCTAATATTCTGGTCCAGAAAATAAGATAGAAACTAAAGAATAATAAATAACTTTCATGAATTAACTGAAGGACTTAAAATACTAGTTCCATTCTAATAAGTGCCTGCCAAGGAACTGAAATTGAAAATGATCAAAGACATGATACAGTCATGTTACAGGGAATTCAATGAAGTAAAAATGGCAGACATTGATGAATGATATGGTTTAAAGATTTGTGTAGAAGTAGTGATGAGGAGGCCTGCTGGGAGCTGGAAAAGTTCTGTACCTTGACACAGTTATGTTTACATGGATATGCACACAGTAGTCACTGAGCCATGATTTGTACTTATGATTTGCACACTTTGGTGGTTGTAAATTGTACATCAATCTAAAAACAAATGAGGTCAGGGTGCCTCACTACAGGAGCTTCAAAAGCAGAACATCTTTTTTCTTTTTTTTTTAAGCCATCTAATAGAGTTGCTTGAAATAAATCCTAATAGATACAATGTTTCTAGAAACAAGTAAATGAATAAACCTTAGCTGTTACCCCCTAGGAGCCAAGAGAGGTCAATCTGTTCTCAAGCTTTTACAAAGTTACAAGAACAAGTAATCAGTGCATATTGTGTTGAAACTCCTATTGCAATACTGAAAACTGCAAATGGAGAGTAGCTCCTTTTTGGTAATTCACAACAGAGCTAGTTTTCAAATTACCAAGAATATAAGGAATTAGATTAGAAGCCAAATTTAATTTAGAATTATGAGACATTATTTGTAACCCACAGTATTATTTTTTCCATGATACTTAACAGTTCACCCAGTATGACCTTAAAAGGAAGAAGAAAACACGCATTGCAGCCTTCTTGGTTTAAGAGCGAAAAAGAAACAATTTTGGTAACTGTGGAGGGACTAGAATACAATGTCACTTTAAGAAAGTTTTGACCCATCAGATTGAGAGACAGAGAGACAGACAGAAGGAGAAGGATAAATCAAATGTGGTAAAATGTTAACCTTTGGGGGATCTGGGTGGAGGGGATCTGGGAATTCTTTGTACTATTGCAACTTTTCTGTAAGTCTGAAATTGTGTTGTCAAAAGAAAAAGTTTATAAATACTTTATGATCCATTTGCTTTATAATTAGGAAAACAGAGTATGATGACAGAGAGAACCTACTGTAGGCCTGATACTTAACAGAAGGAAAGTAGTTTACATGTAAACTCTGGGAAAAGTGGAGCCAAATGATTACACTGTGTGTATCCTTTAGCATTGTTTGGGGTGGGGACATGGGGGGTCAGTGCGCAGAGAGGGACTGTTCTGGTCTCCTTGGAAGGTATGTGCCTATAGTAAAAAGCATGAGTAAGATATCACATCTCCTAACTCCATAACAACCAAGCAAACTTATAATAGCATTTTAACTTATATTGAAAATAGAGTTTTTAAAGTTAAACTCGTGTGCTTAACGATGGCTTGACCTTGACTAGAAAAATTAGACCCGGGCACTTAGAAACTTAGAAAAACAACGCTAGCTTAGGCCACTTAAAAACTTAGAAAAATAACACCAGATGGCCATGGAAACATCCAATATTCCCGGAATGTAAACAGAAAAACAATTCCAGGAAAAATCCTCATGCGGTCCCACCCCAACCAATCAGAGAAAAACACCTTGCTCAGGCCATAGCTGGTCTGCCTCAACCAATCAGGGAAAAACCCCTTGCTCACGCCATAGCTAGCTCCAATCATTTTAAACCTTAAGCTTTGTTTGAATTTCGCGCCTTAAGCTTTGTTTGAACCTGTGGTGTTTGCCTATATAAACTGCCTGTACCAAGCAATCGGGGTCCTTTGCCACCTTGGTGCAGGGGACCCTAGCGCACTAGTAATAAATCTCTCTGCTGTGACTACTGTGTCGAGTGGTCTCTCGCGACGACCCCCTTTCCCAGGAAGGAATCTAAATCTAGGTTCCAACATTTGGGGGCTCGTCCGGGATTTGGGGGGTCTTCCGAGGACCCTCGACCCATCCGGCGGAGACCCGTTCGGCCCGGGCCACCGACTGCCGACTGATGAACGGACTCTATCAGGTACTTTCGTTTCATTCTGTCTGTCTCGCCGGCTAACTCTGGGGAATACTCCGTTTGAATAATTGAGTGGGGAAGGGGGACAGACGTGTCCAGCACCTTCCCACTTGCGCCCCGGGGGACGCCCTGGCGGTCGTCTGGAGGAAGGCTAACGACTCTGTTAGCCTCCTCAAACCTGTAGGCAGGTCGCCCCTGCCATCTGAATTCTTAGTAAATTTGTGGCGCCACTCTCTGGCCGCGCGGCTCCTCTGTATTTGTCTGGTCTCTGTTTATGTGATTGTCATTTTGTTGTTGTGTGTGTACGAGCCTCTGGACAGAATGGGACAGACACTGACGACACCTTTAACCCTGACTCTGACTCACTTCTCCGACGTTCGGGCACGAGCCCACCATCTCTCAGTAGAAGTCCGTAAAGGACGATGGCAAGCTTTCTGCTCATCTGAATGGCCCACCCTCCATGCTGGATGGCCCCGGGACAGAACCTTTGACCTTTCAATTATCTTGCAGGTTAAAGTAAAAGTGATGGATCCTGGGCCACACGGCCACCCGGACCAGGTGGCCTACATAATCACCTGGGAGGATCTGGTCCAAAACCCTCCTTCTTGGGTGAAACCCTTCCTCCATTCCCCTTCCCCATCCCAGTCCACCCTCCTTGCCTTAGAAGCCCCAAAGAACCGGACTCCGGACCCGCCTAAGTCAGTTCTTCCAGATGAACCTCAGAAAGACCTTCTTCTCTTTGACCCTCTGCCGCCCCCACCTCAAAACCCCCTCCTAAGACCCCCACCCTACAATTCGCCCTCGCCCCCCGCCTTGTCCCCAGTCCCTCCCTCTACCCCTTCTGCCCCCACTCTTTCTTCAGCTTCCTCCCCCGCCTCTTCTTCAACCTCGTCTCCCTCTCCAGTCCTGCCCGAACTCACCCCTAGGATGCCGCTGCAGACCACTCGTCTCCGCTTGCGGCGGACTGAGGACCCAGACGGCCCTTCCACCTGGCAATCCTCTCTATTTCCTCTCCGCACCGTCAACCGCACGATCCAGTATTGGCCCTTCTCTGCCTCTGACCTCTACAATTGGAAAACCCACAACCCCTCCTTTTCCCAAGATCCTCAGGCCCTAACCTCGTTGATAGAATCCATTCTCCTCACCCACCAACCCACCTGGGATGATTGTCAGCAACTTTTGCAGGTCCTCCTAACCACCGAAGAAAGGCAACGGGTCCTCCTGGAGGCCCGGAAAAATGTGCCAGGGCCAGGAGGCCTCCCAACCCAACTTCCCAATGAGATAGACGAGGGATTTCCCCTCGCCCGCCCAGACTGGGATTATGAAACAGCACCAGGTAGGGAGCGTCTCCGAATCTATCGCCAGGCTCTGTTGGCGGGTCTCAAAGGGGCAGGAAAACGCCCCACCAATTTGGCTAAGGTAAGGGTTATAACTCAGGAGAAGAACGAAAGCCCGGCAGCCTTCATGGAAAGGCTTCTGGAATGGTTCCGAATGTATACCCCATTTGACCCAGAGGCCCTAGAACATAAGGCTACCGTGGCCATGTCATTCATAGATCAAGCAGCACCAGATATCAAAGGAAAGCTCCAAAGATTAGATGGGATTCAGACCTATGGGTTGCAGGAATTGGTTAGGGAGGCAGAAAAAGTGTATAATAAGAGAGAAACCCCCGAGGAAAGGGAGGCCAGGCTAGCAAAAGAACAAGAAGAACGGGAGGATCGAAGGGATCGTAAGAGAGATAAGCACTTAACAAAAATCCTGGCGGCAGTAGTGACAGAGAAAGGGCCAGGGAGAGAGGGAGAGAAGCGAAGGCGGCCGAAAGTAGAAAAAGACCAGTGTGCCTACTGCAAAGAATGAGGGCATTGGATCAAGGACTGCCCCAAGCGTCCTAAAGACCGGAAGAAACCTGCCCCTATCCTCGCCTTAGGTGAAGATAGCAAATAGGGATGTCAAGGCTCTGAAGCCCCCCCCCGAGCCCCGGCTAACTCTCTCTGTAGGGGGGCACCCCACCACCTTCCTGGTGGACACAGGGGCCCAGCATTCGGTATTGACAAAGGCAAACAGGCCCCTGTCTTCTCGTACTTCCTGGGTTCAAGGGGCAACAGGAGGAAAGCTGCACAAATGGACTAACCACCGGACAGTTAATCTTGGACAAGGGATGGTAACACATTCCTTCTTGGTGGTGCCCGAATGTCCATACCCCCTTCTAGGGCGGGATCTTTTGACCAAGCTCGGAGCTCAAATCCGTTTCTCCGAGGAAGGGGCCCAAGTGTTAAATCGGGACGGCCAGCACATCCAAATTTTGACTGTGTCTCTGCAAGACGAACACCGGCTTTTTGACGCCCCGGTCACCACCAGCCTCCCTGATGTTTGGTTACAAGATTTTCCCCAAGCTTGGGCAGAAACGGGAGGACTCGGGCGGGCCAAGTGTCAAGCCCCAATTATAATTGATCTAAAACCCACGGCGGTGCCCGTGTCTATCAAACAATATCCCATGAGCCGAGAGGCTCATATGGGTATTCGGCAGCACATTATCAAATTTCTAGAACTCGGAGTTTTGCGACCTTGTCGCTCACCCTGGAATACTCCTCTTCTGCCAGTAAAAAAGCCTGGTACCCAGGATTACAGGCCCGTCCAGGACTTGAGAGAAATTAATAAAAGAACCGTGGATATCCATCCCACGGTCCCCAATCCTTACAACTTGCTCAGCACCTTAAACCCAGACTACCGCTGGTATACAGTACTAGACTTAAAAGATGCATTTTTCTGTTTACCCCTGGCCCCCCAAAGTCAGGAACTCTTTGCCTTTGAGTGGAAAGATCCTGAGAGAGGAATCTCAGGCCAATTGACCTGGACCCGGCTTCCCCAAGGGTTCAAGAACTCTCCCACTCTCTTCGATGAGGCTCTCCACCGGGACCTGACCGACTTCCGAACCCAGCACCCAGAGGTGACCTTGCTCCAGTATGAGTATGTAGATGACCTCCTCCTGGCTGCCCCCACAAAGGAAACCTGTATGCAAGGTACCAGACATCTACTCCAGGAACTGGGTGAAAAAGGATACCGGGCATCCGCCAAGAAGGCACAAATTTGTCAGAACAAGGTAACCTACCTGGGGTATATACTGAGTGAAGGAAAAAGATGGCTCACCCCTGGGCGCATAGAGACTGTGGCTCGCATTCCACCACCCCGGAATCCCAGAGAGGTACGTGAATTCCTGGGGACTGCTGGGTTCTGTCGCTTGTGGATACCCGGATTTGCTGAACTGGCCGCCCCCCTTTATGCACTCACCAAGGGAAACACCCCTTTTGCCTGGCGGAAAGAGCATCAATTGGCTTTTAAGACTCTAAAGAAAGCACTCCTCTCCGCCCCGGCCCTTGGGTTACCGGATACCTCAAAACCTTTCACCCTCTTCTTAGATGAGAGGAAAGGAGTTGCAAAAGGAGTTCTAACCCAAAAGTTAGGGCCCTGGAAAAGACCGGTAGCATATCTGTCTAAAAAGCTAGACCCTGTAGCAGCTGGCTGGCCCCCGTGTCTCCGCATCATGGCAGCCACCGCTATGTTGGTCAAGGACTCTGCTAAGTTAACCCTTGGACAGCCATTGACTGTTATTACCCCACATGCTCTAGAGGCCATAGTGCGACAGCCCCCGGACCGGTGGATTACCAACGCACGCTTGACCCACTACCAGGCCCTCCTATTGGACACGGACGGCATCCAGTTTGGCCCTCCGGTTACCCTGAACCCTGCTACGCTGTTGCCGCTACCAGGAGACCAGCTGAGCCCTCACGACTGTCGGCACGTGTTGGCAGAAACCCATGGAACGCGGGAGGACCTCAAGGACCAAGAACTCCCAGACGCGGACCACACCTGGTATACCGACGGCAGCAGTTATCTTGACTCAGGTATCCGGAGGGCGGGAGCGGCAGTGGTAGATGGCCACATCACCATTTGGGCACAACCACTACCTCCTGGCACGTCTGCACAAAGGGCTGAGTTAATAGCACTAACAAAGGCCCTAGAGCTGTCCAAAGGGAAAAAGGCCAATATTTATACAGATAGCCGATATGCCTTTGCAACGGCTCATACCCATGGAAGTATTTATGAAAGAAGAGGTCTCCTAACATCAGAGGGAAAAGAAATCAAGAACAAAGTTGAAATAATTGCCTTATTAAAAGCCCTCTTCCTCCCTCGAGAAGTAGCCATAATCCACTGTCCCAGGCATCAGAAAGGACAGGATCCAGTCGCAGTAGGAAACAGACAGGCAGACCATGTGGCCAAGCAAGCTGCCATGACAGAAGTACTAATCTTAGCCTCAGAACCCAACAAAACAGACCAGATAACTATTGGACACACCTACACCTCAGAAGACCAGAAAGAAACAAGAGCCATAGGGGCTATAGAAAACAAAGACACCAGGAACTGGGAAAAAGAAGGGAAGACAGTCCTCCCACAGAAAGAAGCCGTGGCTATGATCCAGCAGATGCACTCCTGGACACACTTAGGTAATAAAAAGTTAAAAATGTTGATTGAGAAAACTGACTTCCTAATTCCTAGAGCAAGTGCTCTAATAGAACAAGTAACGTCTGCCTGTAAGGTCTGCCAGCAGGTAAACGCCGGGGCTACTCGAGTGCCAGCAGGGATACGAACCCGTGGCAGCCGCCCGGGGACTTATTGGGAAGTGGACTTCACTGAAGTAAAACCTCACTATGCGGGGTATAAGTACTTACTGGTGTTTGTAGATACCTTTTCAGGATGGGTAGAAGCTTACCCCACCCGACAAGAAACGGCGCACATAGTAGCCAAGAAAATTCTGGAAGAAATCTTTCCCAGATTCGGACTTCCCAAGGTAATTGGGTCAGACAACGGGCCGGCCTTCGTCTCTCAGGTAAGTCAGGGGCTAGCCAGGATACTGGGGATTAATTGGAAATTGCATTGTGCTTATAGGCCCCAGAGCTCAGGACAGGTAGAAAGAATGAATAGAACAATAAAAGAGACCCTCACTAAATTAACCTTAGAGACTGGCCTAAAAGATTGGAGACGCCTCCTATCTCTAGCCCTTTTAAGAGCCCGAAATACACCTAATCGCTTTGGGCTCACTCCATATGAAATCCTCTATGGAGGACCCCCCCCTTTGTCCACCCTGCTTGACTCCTTTTCTCCCTCCAACCCTAAGACTGACCTACAAGCCCGACTGAAGGGACTACAAGCAGTACAGGCCCAAATTTGGGCCCCCTTGGCAGAACTGTACCAGCCAGGACATCCACAGACCAGCCACCCCTTCCAGGTGGGAGACTCCGTCTACGTAAGACGACACCGTTCTCAAGGATTGGAGCCCCGATGGAAAGGACCCTACGTTGTTCTTCTAACCACACCCACAGCCATAAAGGTTGACGGAATCGCCACTTGGATCCACGCATCCCACGCCAAGGCTGATCCAGAGACGCCCGGACCAACGCCACCCGGGACATGGAGACTCCGTCGCTCCGAGGACCCACTCAAGATAAGACTCTCTCGCGTCTAACTCCTTACTTACTCCTAGTCCTCCTTCCCTGCGTCGCTAGCAGTAGTAACCCCCATCAACCCTTTAACCTAACTTGGAGAGTAACTCAATTTGACACCCATGAAGTCCTAAATGAGACCTCACAAATTGCTCCTATAGGAACTTGGTTCCCTGACCTCTATTTCAACCTAGATAAAATAGCA
The DNA here is from genome assembly GCF_047675955.1 of Chlorocebus sabaeus. NCBI lineage: Eukaryota > Metazoa > Chordata > Mammalia > Primates > Cercopithecidae > Chlorocebus > Chlorocebus sabaeus. The sequence continues at coordinate 117,813,054 of NC_132923.1, read as the reverse complement.
ATAATAGATGATATGGAAGGGGGACAATGGAGAAAGCAGACTAGAAGGGTGTCCATAAGCCGGAATGGGTTCTATGCCTGCCCCGGATTCCGGACAGGAGAAATGAGAAAAGCCTGCGGAGAAATAGCCTCCCTATTCTGCCAAAGTTGGTCTTGTGTAACCACTAATGATGGAGAATGGAAATGGGCCACAAAACCCTGGTATATAACCATGTCCTATGTCAAGCCCTGCACCAGAACTCGGTATTCGGCCAATTGTAACCTGATCCGTATCAAATTTGAAAAACCGGCCAAATCTGACACCCGTTGGACATCAGGGTTAATATGGGGCCTATATTTATACCAAAAGCCACTGTTTGGGGTCCCTATCCAAATTCAGCTAATAGTCAACCCCATCACAGCCCCTGTTGCAATAGGGCCAAACCGTGTTTTATCGGAAGTAAAGCCTCCCCAGCCAAAAGCCCCTCAAGGCACTTCCCTGTCCCTGAAATCTGCCTCCCTTAACGTCACCCGCCGGTCCCTCACCCCAGGAATAGGTGACAGACTTTTTAATCTCATAGAAGGCGCCTATCTCGCCTTGAACCAAACAAAGCCAGAAACCACCTCCTCTTGCTGGCTGTGCTTAGCTACGGGCCCCCCTTATTACGAGGGCATTGCCTCCGCTAATAACTTTTCTAATTCCACCAATCCTGCTGAATGTGTATGGGAACAGCATAAGAAACTGACCCTGGCTGAGGTTTCCGGGATAGGAACCTGTATAGGCCAAGTACCCGCTAGTCATCAGCATCTCTGTAATGTAACCATAAAGGTACCTAGCTCCAAACACTATTTAGTCCCCTCTGGGGCAGACTGGTGGGCTTGTAACACTGGACTCACCCCCTGTGTATCCACAGCTGTCTTTAACAGCAGCACAGACTACTGTGTGTTGGTACAGCTCGTCCCCCGGGTATATTATCACTCTGGAGACTCTTTTGACTTTCAATATGAGCAGAAAACTTATATTAGACCAAAAAGAGAGCCTGTTTCCCTTACCCTCGCCGTCATGCTAGGAATTGGAGTGGCAGCCGGGGTTGGGACCAGAACAGCAGCCTTAGTGAAAGGTAACTACCATTTGCAACAACTTAGAGTAGCTATGGACGAAGACCTTAGAGCCATAGAGCACTCTATCACAAAACTTGAAGAGTCCCTAACTTCTCTGTCTGAAGTTGTATTGCAAAACCGGCGAGGACTAGAAATTGTCTTTCTGAAAGAGGGCGGGCTCTGTGCAGCCCTCAAAGAACAGTGTTGCTTTTACGCCGACCACTCCGGGGTAGTTAAAGATTCTATGACAAAACTAAGAGAAAGATTAGACAAACGGAAAAAAGAAAGGGAATCCCAACAAAATTGGTTTGAAAACTGGTACAACCAGTCCCCTTGGTTTAGCACCTTAGTCTCCACCATCTTAGGTCCCCTTATCCTGCTCATGCTCATCCTGACTTTCGGGCCGTGCATCCTTAACCGCTTGCTCACCTTAATCAGAGATAGATTAAACGTAGTACATGCTATGGTCCTGACCCAACAATATCAGACCCTCAAGACTGAAGAAGAAGCTCAAGATTGAGCTTCTGAGGCACAAAAAGAGGAGGGAATGAAAATAGAGTTTTTAAAGTTAAACTCGTGTGCTTAACGATGGCTTGACCTTGACTAGAAAAATTAGACCCGGGCACTTAGAAACTTAGAAAAACAACGCTAGCTTAGGCCACTTAAAAACTTAGAAAAATAACACCAGATGGCCATGGAAACATCCAATATTCCCGGAATGTAAACAGAAAAACAATTCCAGGAAAAATCCTCATGCGGTCCCACCCCAACCAATCAGAGAAAAACACCTTGCTCAGTCCATAGCTGGTCTGCCTCAACCAATCAGGGAAAAACCCCTTGCTCGCGCCATAGCTAGCTCCAATCATTTTAAACCTTAAGCTTTGTTTGAATTTCGCGCCTTAAGCTTTGTTTGAACCTGTGGTGTTTGCCTATATAAACTGCCTGTACCAAGCAATCGGGGTCCTTTGCCACCTTGGTGCAGGGGACCCTAGCGCGCTAGTAATAAATCTCTCCGCTGTGACTCCTGTGTCGAGTGGTCTCTCGCGACGACCCCCTTTCCCAGGAAGGAATCTAAATCTAGGTTCCAACAATATCACCTTTCTTATAGGAGTGGATATATATTCCAGCAGGATGAGTATTTTAGCCCTCTTTGCAATTGCAGTCTTCATTATCATCAATAAACTGGCCTCTGGTTGATTGGTCTAGTCTAGTTATTTTATCCCAGCACATGGGATATATGATACCATCAAAGCCATGATGTGAACAAACCATGAAGTATAATGGAGTTTGAGTAATTGTGCCTTTTAATTATAGTTTTAGTTTGCTTTCTTGACTTGCATTCATTCAGACTGCACATGAGGGGACAGAGAAGAGTGTGCTTCAATATAAAGCTGGGGCTATTTTACAAACACACCTTCCTAAATGTTCTTAGTCTCTATCCTGGAAAAGTCACCTTCTCAGCATCATGGATCAGAAATACATAAAAGCCTTAGTGCTTGTGGAAAACAGGCTTCTTCGTTGGAGGTCAGTCTCAACTAACTTCACACTCTGATTCCTAAAAAAATGGGAAGGTGGGTGTGTACACATCCTTTATGTTATAAATTTCTTACTGGAAAGATGGCCTAAATATTAGACTTTCCCGAAAGAGTATTCAGTCTCATAAAAATCTCTAATGGAATAGCACTTAAGAATTTCAACTGTGTGACCACTAAAAATGGTGTAGATCCATTACCTCTCACACAGGCACTCTCCATGATAGATTGCGTGATAAAAACCAAGCTGCAGAAGATTATATTACCTGGAGAGACACCAAATTGTTCAGTCGTAACCTCTGGGAAACAGATGGTGGGGGAGGTTTTGAAGGGGACACTCACCTTAATTTGGGGGCATTGTTAAAAAATTTTTTTAACTTACATAGTCTTTTTAAAATAAAGAACTTAAGCCACAAAATCAAAACAGCTGATTGATATGAAGCACCACTATCTCCATTATTGAAAAGTTGCTTCAAGAATGCTGAATAGTTTCAAGTTACATTTTACAAAAAATGAAAGGGCACAGGATGTTGTCTACCTGTTTTAATTATGGAAGGATAATTGTCAATTTTTAAATGGTAAGATAGTTATAAAGAATAATGTTTTCCAAAGCAATACCAAAGAGATACTTTTCCCTTTTAGAAGTTATGATACCATGCAGCTTATTTCCCCATATTGATCATGTGAACATTTGTTTTAAGGAGTAAAAGGGTTTGTCAGACCTGGTGTCCATGGCATGCCAGAGACACAGATTGAACTATCTCTTGGCATTTCCATAAATATACAAAAATTAGCGGGGCATGGTGGCACACACCTGTAGCCCCAGCTACTCGGGAGGCTGAGGCAGAAGAATCACTTGAACTGGGGAGGCAGAGGTTGTGGTGAGCCGAGATTGCACCACTGCACTCCAGCCTGGGCGACAGAGCGAGACTCTGTCTCAAAAAAAAAAAAAAAAAAAAGAATTAATGGGGCCAGGCATGGTGGCTCATGCCTGTAATCCCAGCACTTTGGGAGGCCGGACAGGCGGATCACCTGAAGTCAGGAGTTCGAGACCAGCCTGGCCAACATGGGGAAACCCTATCTTTACTAAAAATACAAAAATTAGTCGGGCGTGGTGGCACATTCCTGGGGTCCCAGCTACTCAGAAGGCTGAGGCAGGAAGATTTCTTGAACCCGGGAGGTGGAAACTACAGTGAGCCGAGATCAAGCCACTGCACTCCAGCCTAGGAGACAGAGTGAGACTCTGTCTCAAAACAAAAAAAAAAAAAAAAGGAAAAAAATTCCCTTGCTAAGTCACTGAAGTCTTAGAAATCTGGGAAACTGGGGACAAAGTTCCTAAGGGTTCTGTGAGAAGGTACAGCCATTTGGGGAACTATTTGTCGAGGACAACTTCATGTCTGGGATAATAGGAAATTCAGAAAACAGTGCAGCAGTCCCTGAGAGACCCAATATCTGAAACAATAAAGGGTGCGGTGTATCACTCAGGAAGTTACGTGGTGAGCAGCCAGGATGGTTGAAGGTCCTGAGTAGCTGAAACCAATAGGGAAGACTTTATGGAGGAGTTCAGATTTGAGACAAGCCAGATTTTAAGCAGGGAAGAAAACATTCCAAGTAAACAATAGCTTCATGATTTAAAAGAAATTTTTAAATTTTATTTATTTTTGAGACAGGGTCTCACTGTGTCACCCAGGCTGGAGTGCAGAGGCATGATCTCAGCTTACTGCAACCTTCGCCTCCCAGGTTCAAGTGATTCTCCTGCCTCAGCCTCCCAAGTAGCTGGGATTATAGGCATGCACCACCATGCCTGGCTAATTTTTTTTTTATTTTTATTTTTGGTAGAGATGGGGTTTCAGTTTTCACCATGTTGGCCAGACTGGTCTCGAACTCCTGATCTCAAATGATCTCCCTGCCTTGGCCTCCCAAAGGGCTGGGATGATAGGCATGAGTCACTATGCCTCGCCTACAAGCAAAATTTTAAATAATTAGGAATCAGGAAATGAGTCTTGGGATGATTCTGATGATACCTTGTGTAATAGACTCTTCAAAAGTAGAGCAATTTATGGGCCAGGTGCAGTAGCTCATGCCTGTAATCCCAGCATTTTTTGAGGCTGAGGAGGGAGGATCACTTGAGCCCAGGTGTTCAAGGCTGCAGTGAGCTATGACTGTGCCACTGCTCTCCAGCCTGGGTGACAGAGACCCTGCCTCAAAAAAAAAAAAAAAAAAAAAAGCAATTTATAAAGGCAATGAAATTACAATTCTGAAATTTTCAAATTGAAAGATGCCTTACAGAGCACATAACTTGTACCCACACACAAATAATGAAACTAGTTAAGATTAGGTAGCTTACATTAAAGTCTCTTAAATTAGAAATTGAGTATTTTTTCTATCAGACTTTGTTCCAGAAAGTATTTCAGTCATCTTTATGAATACATGATATTCAAGATGCATTAGTTGAGCCCTTACCAAAACATTTCATGTACCCCGTAAGTATATATGCCATGTACCCAGAAAAAATGTAAATAAAAAACTTTAAAAGATCCATTAGTTGAAAAAACAAGTAACAGAATTAAACAGCATCATCTCATTTAAGAAAACATTGTATACAAGAACAAACACTAGACTACCAGTGCTCATATACGTAATTAATGAATACTAAAACAAATTAGTTTTTGTTGTTTTTGTTTTTTGTTTTTTGTTTTTTTTTGAGACAGGGTCTCACTGTTGCCCAAGCTGAAGTGCAGTAGCATGTTCATGGCTCACTGCAGCCTCGACCTCCCAGGCTCAAGCAATCCTCTCACCTCAGCCTCCTGAGTAGCTAGGACCACAGGCACATGCCACCAGGCCTGGCTAATTTTTTTTTAAATTTTTGTAGATAGGGTCTTGCTATGTTGCACAGGCTGGTCTGGAACTCCTGGGCTCAAGAGATCCTCCACTATGGCCTCCCAAAATGCTGGGATTATAGGCATGAGCCGTCACGCCCAGCCAGATCTCTTGAAATGTTGTAGGGGGCCCCAAAGTTAACCTAATTAATGAAGACAGGAGAATAGGTAAGTCAAGGAATACACACACACAAAAAAAACAAGGAATGACAAGAAAGCAAATAGATCAGAGAATTGAGAGAGGAAAGATACAGTCTCAGCAGCCATTGGTGGAGACTAAGCATAGCTGCTCAGAACCGAATGCTGCTTTAAGATTAAGGAAAGTGGAGAACTAAGAAAAGATTTAAATTGGACTGTGGCATTAGCATTAACTATTTTAAGCACTTGGCCAGGCGGGGTGGCTCACACCTGTAATCCCAGCACTTTGGGAGGCCAAGGCCAGCGGATCACTTGAGGCCAGGAGTTCAAGACCAGCTTGGCCAATACAGTGAAACCCCGTCTCTACTAAAAATACAAAAAATTAACTGAGCGTGGTGGCACGCGCCTATAGTCCCAGCTGCTTGGGAGGTGGAGGTTGCAGTGAGCCGAGATTGTGCCACTGCACTCCAGCCTGGGCAACAAAGTCAGACTGTCTCAAAAAAAAAAAAAAAAAAAAAAAACACTTCTTTGAGGTAACTTTGATTACAGCTGAAATACAGGGAATTTTACTAAAGGACAAAAGGATAAATAACTTCCCTCCCATTAGCTTGTTTCAGATTCTGGCACACTGGTAAATAAAAACTAGAATCTTGCAGGCCGACCCTGCACATATGTATGAAAGACAGTCAGAATTCCAGCCAGGCTTTCTCAAAACTAGGGCAGCATTTTTTTAACATGTATCTACTCTCTTCTCCCACGTTATGTTAAAATATGCCTTGGGTCAAGATGATAGATGCCTGTTTTTTCCTGGAGATTCCTACACGTTCAGTCACTCAATATCAAATTGACGATTAATAAAATGGTTGTCATTTCCTCTTCCTTCTCTGCCATCAGCATATGACCACAGAAAGATGACAAATTTTTAGATAACATGACCAACCCATCTATGATTAAACTGACATGTTTCCTTACTAAAATAAATACACTTACTTTAGGTCTTCACTGCTTTTATCCCCTCTAATGTGAAAATAGCCTCAAAGTGATCTTCTAAGACACAAAAGAGGACTTAAACATGTCATTCGTCACTTGCTTTATTCAGACATTCGAGTGTACCTCTTTCGCCACAGGGCTAGAGGTGGTCTACTCTGTACATACATTTCACAGTAAAGAAAAATTCTGTCATTCCCCAACTCTATGACCAAGGAAAACTTTTAGGATTTCTTTAATTTGTAGCAGAGACACAGTGGCTTAGCCAATCGGCAGTGCAATAAACAGTATGCCAGTTTCCCACCCCCACCCCTTTTTCCCTCTTTTTTAAAGCTTCAAAGGTTAGATCAGTAAGACTTAAAATTTCCTCATTTAAAGAGAAATATGATGCCCCACATGTTAATTTATATTAAAAACTAAAAATAAATAATGGGGTTCTTAAACAAGGACATCTTTAAATAGGTTATGATTAGACCAGCCTGTGAGTGAAATGAGAGATTATCTCTTCTCCCTGGAAATGTCTTCGAGGCTCAGACAATTCAGTAGTTTTTAAAAGGCCCGAACTCACACATCTCAGGTGAAAAGTATAGGCAATGGGCAACAAACAAGACGCTAATGACTTGGCTTCTGATAAATTGAAACAAACATTTGGTGGCCCAGCCTAATGAATGACAGCATGAAACTAGAGGTTTAACGTAAGTTTTGATATCACATATAGATCCCTCAACCCTAAGTTACTTTGGAGGGAAGCCATGAGAGGCTGGATCAGTCCTCGAGCCTCAGCTAAGGATGGATCCTATTTCTTCCCAGTGCAAAACAACAAATGCACCTGTAAGGTGGAGTCGGCAAGGACAGTTCCCCTCTTACTTTGAAGCAAGAGATGGAAAAAGTCAGAAAGATTTCTAGATAAAACGGGGAAACACAAAAGGCAAAGTAAAAATTTAAACAGGCCTCACAACAATCAGCTGGAATTCTTATTAAAAAAAAAAAAAATACAATTCATGGATGGGCAAAGAAAGGAAACAATGCAGAGGCCTTTGGACTTCAAGGGAAAGCCCATCAGGATTCTCTGAGATTCTCAGCTGAGAGTGAGTTCTCTCTCCATGCAGGATTCTGCATCATGTGTATCCCAAAAGGAGTTCTATGTGGAGGTCATCCATCTTCTTCCCTGCAGCTCTTAACTGAGCTGGGCGCACACACACACACACACACACACACACACACACACACACACACACACACACACACACACACACACTCTCCACCACGCCACCAAACTGCAGCTGTAGCTTCTTTTCTGACCCACACTCCCCTGGCTCTCCACTTTTAGGCACAGTCTTTGGTCTTTATCGCCAGGCCCGATTCAGGAGCTTCACCTGTGCTAGTCTCTTAGTGATCATGGTGGCAAAAACCAGGCCAAAGAGGACACTGCTGATTAACACGTAGTCATAGTCATCCTTCAGAACGTCAAACTGCTTAGATGGGTAGACTCGAGTTTGGTAAATGTCCAAACCATAGGCCACAACCTGGAAGGCAGATGGAATAATTAGGGAAGAAACAACCAGTGATCCACCAAGGGTGAAATAGGGCAGCTGTGGGCCCTACTCACCAAACAAGTGGACTCCAGGCCCGAGGGAGCTGTGTAGATACCTCGCATTCGAGAAACTGTCTGGTTATAGTTGATGAATCGCTCTGCGTGTATCTGTACATCTGGAGAATACGGGATTAGGTTCTCCTCTCTGCAAAACACCAGTTGGGACAGGCAGTCTGAGCACTGCTGTAAAGGGATCTCTTGGCTGCCCTTCCTGAGTCCTGGAAGGTTTCCAGGCTACATATCTAGCCTCAAATCTCCTAGGAGGTCTGCTTGCATTAGGTAGTTAAAAATTTAGCAGCTGAATGTTAGGAAGGACTACAAGAAAGGAAGCTCTCTGGAGAGTAAGACTGAGATCTAGATTCCTACTTTGTTCTAAATCTGAAAAGAAAGGACATACAGACGACTGGCATTTCACACCACAAGAGGAAAGCCGACCATTTTAAAACCAACACACTGAACCACTAAGCTAATTCCTGTTCTCCACTCCAGGGTGCCTCTTGGTCCCCATTTCTCTGAAACCTGATTATCATCCTGTGTCTTCCTAGTTTTAACTTCCTGTCTCTCATATACTTCTCTCCATTCCTCATGCCTCTAGGTAAAGAAATTGAGGATGGAGGTAAGAAAACCCGACAGGATGGTGGCTGTTAATACAACAATACCAACAGTGAACAAGTTATTGGCTTGCCCACATGATCTGGCCCCAATTACCTCAGTGATCTCATTTCCTAGCGTTGCCCTCTGCGAACTCACCAGACATAATCTCAGGGGATTTGCATTGCCTGTTCCCTCTGCCTAGAAAGTTCTTCCTCAGGTATCTACACAGCTAGCTCCTTCACCTTCTTCAGGCCTTCACTCAAAACGCACCTTCTCAAAGGGGCTTTCCCAGGTCACCTCTCAAATTATACCCATGAACATCCCCATCCCCACTTCCTAGCTCATTCCTGTTTTACTCTCCTTAGCATTTGAGTACCTAACATAGTGTATATTTTACTTGTTTATCTTATTTATTTATGTATTGCCCATTTCCCAGCAGACTGTAAGCTCCATGACGGCAGGTGACTTTTTCAGACTTGCCCCCTGCTACATCCCCAGCCCCTAGCATAGCATGAAGGCACACGGAGACTGAGAACCAAGCTTAATCAGTGAGGTTAAGTTCTGTAAGGTCAGAGCCTTCAGCACCGCCCATGAGGGTCTCACCTGCTTTGTTCTGTTGGAATCTCGGGGCGGCGGGGATCCAGCAAAGCCTTAGGAAGGGAAAGAATTGCTCCAGAAGGTAGTCCAACTACACAGGAAGAAGTGAACGTTCACACCGATCCAGTGTCCAGCAAAGGCCAGTTACAAAATTGTCATTATTGCAGAAATTTAAACAAGAGTTTAAAACAAGAAAGTGGGTCAATGAGGCTCCCTTACATAGCCAAAAATAATAATCCAATAAAATGCATGGGTCTGAATGAAGGTTCTCACTTTTGAAGACACTAGCTTCTTAACATTCTGAGATACCAGAAAATAAAGTTCTAGAATCAAGATATGGATAATGATGAAAAAGAAAAATGTAGAAGGCGACTTGGATTTCCTCATGCCCCCTCCCTCCAATACCTCCCCCAGCAGGGAGTCTCCTTCCCGTTGAGCAAACGCAGCTGTTTATGTAGCTGCGGTACAGTGGCCAGGGAAGACTGGAGGACCAAGCATGATCGATCATAGCACCAGTTTCAGTAACGGTGATTAAAGCTGATAAACTGCCTACAGGGCTGACTTCTTCATGTTTAAGAATACAATAGGCCAGGTGTGGTGGCTCATGCCTGTAATCCCAGCACTTTGGGCAGCCAAGGCAGGCAGATCACAAGGTCAGGAGATCGAGACCATCCTGGCTAACAAGGTGAAACCCCATCTGTACTAAAAATACAAAACATTAGCAGGGCATAGTGGCACACGCCTGTAGTCCCAGCTACTCAGCAGACTGAGGCAGGAGAATTGCTTGAACCGGGGAGGCGGAAGTTGCAGTGAGCTGAGATCATGCCACTACACTCCAGCCTGGGTGACAGAGTGAGGCTCCGTCTCAAAAAAAAAAAAAAAAAAGCAACAGTAATGCCAAGTGCCCATCAGATCTGAGTCCCAAACATCTTTGGTAAACTCAACTAAACACAGGAACCTGTTAACCACTGTGTTCTAAGTCCTGGGCTTAGGTTACATAAGGATGAGATTTTAGAGCTGGCGCGGTGGTTCATACCTGTAATCCCAACACTTTGGGAGGCCGAGGCAGGTGGATCACTTGAGGTCAGGAGTTCAAGACCAGCCTGGCCAACATGGCAAAACCCCATCTCTACTAAAAATACAAAAAGTAGCCAGGCATGGTGGTGGGTGCCTGTAATGCCAGCTACTTGGGAGGCTGAGGCAGGAGGATCACTTGAACCCAGGAGGCGGAGGTTGCAGTAAGCCAAGATCATGCCACTGCACTCCAGCCTGGGCAACAGACCCTGCCAGTTTCTGTAACCTGTCAGCACAGGCTAGCTACGTTAAGAATGCTATCCGGAACTGACTTTTTGAGCTAGGTGAAAATGCCAAATAGAGAGGTGGTATATCAGAAATGAGGACTAAAGGCCGGGCACAATGGCTCACACCTGTAATCCCAACACTTCAGGAGGCCAAGGCAGGAGAATCATCAGAGCCCAGGAGTTCTAGACCAGCCTCAGCAACATGGCAAAACCCCATCTCTACAAAAAAAAAAAATTGTTTTAATTAGCCAGGTGAGCTCAGGAGGCTGAGGCTGCAGTGAGCCATGATCACACCACTGTACTCCAGCCTGGGTGACAGAGTGAGACTCTGTCTCAAAAAAAAAAAAAAAAAAAAGATGAGGACTGAGAGACAAGTGGTCACCTTCATAGGTGGCAAAGATGAACTAATAAACTTCTTCCACTGATATATAGCCCTCCTCACCACCTTTCCCTTACGGGTGGTTCAACAGGGCTCTGCCAGCAATGTGTCCCTTGCTCTGTCCTTCAGTGTGGTTGCCCAAGGGAACCCAGCCATCCCAGAGGCTCCCCATGCACTCACTCAGCAGGTGTCGGCTGGTGATGCCCCGCTCGGTGATGGTGGCCTCCATGGCACTGATGGAGGATGGGAAGATATAGGACTGCTGGAGGACCTGGGGCAGCTGGGGGCGGTCCAGGGAGCTGAAGGCAGTGGCGTTGTATTGCTCAGTGCCCTCATAGAGCTCCAGTACGGTAAACTCATTGCGCCGAGCCTTGGTGTTCCAGTACTGGTACTGCAGGGATAGGAGGAGGCAGCTCAGGGCTTCCCAGCTGCTTCAATTGGAAAGGGAAATTGCACTGGAAGGCACCTTTCTAATTAGCTACAGATCCACGAAGGAAAACCATCAATTAGCACCTCACTTTTCTTCCTTACTACCAAGTTTACTAACTTTCAAAGTATTTTTATCTAGGCTATCCAAAGTTCACCAGAAAACAAAGGAAATTCTCAAGATTCTTAGAAGCCATAATAGTAACTAACCTTTGAATCACTACTAAGTGCCAGGCATTGTTCTTTGCTAGACTGAAGGTGACTTATTATCCCTATTTTACCAATGATGCAACACAGAGCATATACATAACTAGTTCGAGGTTATACAGTCAGGAAATGGAAGAGGTAGGATCAAACCTAGCAGTCTGATTCCTGAGCCTAGCGCCCTAACCAGCACGCTTTGCTGCCATCCAGGGAATTTGAGATCCTAAGAAAACCAAAGCAGCAACTGGGTTTCTGGAAAGGACTCAGGAAGCAGGGAGACCTCTGGAGCTACCTTGTGTCCCTGGTAGTGACTGCTTACCACCACCCAGTTCTCTGAATGCACGATATGGACAGGGCCCTTGGCTTTCTTCTGCACAGAGGAGTGGATGATACGCCCAGTGACGCCATCAATGAGGAAGATGCCAATAAAGGTGCGCTCATGGTGCGTGTCTGTGCTCTCCGTCACCACGGCCAGCAGGTTGGGGTTCAGGCTCTGGAGAGAGAGAGAGAAAAGCTCCCTTAGAACCACGATGACTCATCACACACTCCATTCCTGTGCTGTGAGACCAACCTGGAGCTCTCCAGCCTGGCAGAGGAATCAGGGTTTCTGGTGGAAAGAGCTTCCTGTTTGGAGTTTCTCATCACTGCACTTGTTTTATGTGCATTGAGTACTGGGTGCCATGCCAGGTACCTTGTATTTTATCTAATCCTGTAAACAATCTTGCAGAGTAGCTATTATGGTCCACATTTTGCAGAAAAGTCTCAAAGTAGTTAAGCAGCTTCTCAAGTCTCAGAGAGCATATAGTAACCCTAGATGAAATCCAGGTCTGCCCACTCACTGACCTAGGGACAAATGCTGCAGTGATACTTTTCTTCTCAGGGTCACCACCACCCTCCCCATCGCTAAATCCAGTGGCTAAGTCTTGGCCCTCATCTTACCTGACCCACTAGTACCACGTGACGCAGGTGATCACTACCTCCCTGTGACATTTTCTCACCTGGATTCCAGAACATCCCTGCCCAGCACTCCTTCTACCTTACTGGCCTCTCCTTCTCAGACTCTTTTGGAGGTTCTTCCACATCTCCCCAGTTTCTTCATGGTAGAACACACCAGGAAGCTCTCAAGCCTTAAGCATTTCCATCACGCTCACCCTCATGGTGGTCTATCTCAAGCCAATCTCATGGCTTGAACACCATTTATGGATGTTGGCAATGCCCAATGTATGTATCCAAACCAGACACTCCTTTGAACTCCAGACTTCACTAAGAAACTATCTCAGTATCTCTTCTCAGATGTCTCATCTGAAACTTAACATGGCCCAAACTGAACTGTTCTAACCCCTGCCTAAAATCTGCTCCTGTCTCCTCCCCAGCCAGTGGCGACTCCATACATCAGTGACTCAGACCTAAAGCCTCGAGTCATCCTTGACTCCTTTCTCTGTAACACACATATACCCGCTCTTGGCTCTACCTTCAAAAGTACCCAGAACCTGATCCCTTCTTCCCACCTCCGTGCTACCAGCCCAGCTCCAGCCACCATCAGCACCTGGATGATCCCACAGCCTAAATGGTCTGCTTTCCTCCTCACCCCTCTACAGTCTCATCTAGGTCAAATGAACCTGTGGAATCTCAAGTCACTGATGTCACTCCTCTGCTGAAAACTTCCCAGTGGCTCTTCACCATGCTCCAAAGTGAAGGCACGGTGGTGGCCTGTGATCTGGCCCTGTTGCCCTCTGCCTTCAGCAGGCCTGACATGCCTCCTCACTCATCTTCTAGTCACCTAGTCTTCCTTGCTGTTTCTCACACACACCAGGAGTGCTCTGACTTTTCTCTCTGGAAGGCTCTCCCCCCAGCTATCCACACGACTCACTTCCTCACTCAAGTCTACTCACTCCATGCCACTTTCTCACTAAGCCCCTCCTTAGTCACCCAATTTACACTGTACTCGCTTTCCCTCTTCCCGGCTTTATTTTTCTCTATAGAACTGGTCACTTTCTAATACACTATCTAATTTACCTATTTATTTTCTTTATTATTAGCCTCACCCAACTATGATGAAAGCCTCACAAGGTCAGGAAGTTTTGTCTATTTTGCCCATTTTATATCCCAGTGTGTAAATGAGTGCCTGTATCCAACTAGCACTCAAAAAATACACACTCGGCTGTTGGCCGAGTATGGTGGCTCACACCTGTAATCCCAACACTTTGGGAGGCCAGGATGGGAGGATTACTTGAGCCCAGGAGTTCAAGACCAATCTAGACAACACAGCAAGACCTCATCTCTAAAGAAAATAAAATAACTGCCCGGGCACAGTGGCTCACGCCTGTAATCCCAGCACTTCAGGAGGCTGAGGCGGGCAGATCATGAGGTCAAGAGATCAAGAACATCCTGGCCAACATGGTGAAACCCCATCTCTAAAAATACAAAATTTAGCTGGGCATGGTGGCACGCGCTTGTAGTCCTGGCTACTCGGAAGGCTGAGGCAGGAGAATCGCTTGAACCTGGGACGTGGAGGCTGCAGTGAGCCGAGATCATGCTACTGCACTCCAGCCTGGCGACAGAGTGAGACTCCATCTCAAAAAAAAAAAAAAAGAAAAGAAAGAAAATAAAATAAGCCATGGTGACATGCACCTGTTGTCCCAGCTGCTTAGGAGGCTGAGATGGGAGAACTGCTTCAGCCCGGGAGGTCAAAGCTTCAATAAACTGTGATCACACCACTGCACCCCATTATACTGGGGAAAATGGAAGCTCAGACAGCCTAAGAGATGAACAGCTAGGCCATGGCAGAGCCACATCTTAACTTGACAGTCAAACTAGAGACTTACACTGTGTTGCACTGGATCATGCTTAGTGATCCGGCTTTACCATCAAGTTCCGTGATCTCACTACTCTATTCTATGACACCCCCTCCAACTCAGTCTCTACTCAGTCTCTGCTGTACCAGAGCGTGTAATTAATGTGCATTACTACTGTGATTACATTCTCTCCCACAACAGTTTTGCAGCCCACTAGTCACCTCAATCTCCCTCTCTTTAACACTAACTAGAGTGTTGGATCACAGAGATGGAGTTTCTGATGGCTTGACTATGGTTTAACCCCAGAATGCTCTGTCAGTACTACCACTAGTAATAAGAGCTGGGCTAGGCACAGTGGCTCAAGTCTCTAATCCCAACACTTTGGGAGGCTGAGGTAAAAGAACTGCTTAAGGCCAGGAGATAGAGACCAGCCTAGGCAACATAGTGAGACCCTGTCAATACAAAAATAAGAAATTTTAAAAAAGCTTTTTTTTTGTTTTTGAAGACAGGGTTTCACTATGTTCCCTAGGTTGATCTCTATCTTCTACAGAAAATAAAAAGTTAAAAAAAAAATTTTTTTTTGTTTGTTTGGAGACAGGGTCTCACTCTGTCATCCAGACTGGAGTGCAGTGGCACAACTGCAGCTCACTGTAGCCTCGACCTCCCCAGGTTCAGGTGATCCTCCTACCTCAGCCTCCCAAGTAGCTGAGACTACAGGCATGCACCACCATGCCCAGCTAATTGTATTTTTTTTACTTTTCTTGCAGGGGTAAAGACAAGGTTTCAGCCACGTTGCCCAAGCTGGTCTCAAACTCTTGGACTCAAGTAATCCACCTGCCTCGACCTCTCAAAATGCTGGGATTACTGGCATGAGCCACCAAGCCCAGCCTTTTTTAAAAAATTAACATGGCATGTGCCTATGGTCCCAACTACTTGGGAGACCGAGGTGAAAGGATCGTGTAAGCCCAGGAGGACGACGGAGCTGCAGTGAGCCATGGCTACATCACTGCACTCCAGCCTGGGCACCAAGCAAGACTCTGTCTCAGGAAACAAAACAAAAAGGTCCAAAAAATAAGAGCTAACATCTGTTGCTTACTTACCATATGCTAGGCACTGGGCTAGGCATGAATATCTCATGTGATCATCACAACAAGCCTAGGAAGAGGGTATATTATCCCCACTTCACAAACAAAAATTAAGGCTCAAAGGGATTAAATGACTACTCAAAGTCATATATCTACCAAGTCCTACAGCCAGACTTGAAGCCCTTGTTTTCCTGATTCAAAAGCCCTTGCTGTATACCAGACAGCTGGCTGTACGTACCTTGTAGAGCACACTGCGGTCCCCCATCACACGGCCCTGGGAATGAACGTGCTCACTGCTGCGTTTCCCCTTCACCTTGACGATCCGCTGTACTTCCGGGGGAATGGTCAGCTCCCAACTCAGCTCAGTGGTGAGATCCTAGGGCGGGGACAAAAAAGCCTGTAATCAGGAGGGTACACAAAGAACTGAAACAGCTAGAGTTAGACCCATCCTACAGTTCATTATTTGAGGCCTTTGTGCAGGAAGGAACAGAGATCAGAACTAGAAAAACAAGCCAGGAGCAGTGGCTCATACTTTTAATCCCCACACTTAGGAGGCCAAGGTGGGCGGATCACTTGAGGTCAGGAGTTCAAGACCAGCCTGGCCAAGAAAGCCAAACCCCATCTCTGCTAAACTTATAAAAAATTAGCCGGATGTGGTGGTGGGCACCTATAATCCTGGCCACTCAGGAGGCTGAGGCAGAGGCTGCAGTGAGCTGAGATCACGCCACTGCACTCCAGCCTGGGTGACAGAGCAAGACTCAAAAATAAAACAAACTAGAAAAATGGCAATAGAGATCTAGTTTATGAAGAAATTTCAGAACTCTCGGTTTGATTAAGATAGATACTAGACCAGGTACAGTGGGTCACACCTGTAATCCCAGCACTTTGGGAGGCCAAGGTGGGTGGATCACCTGAGGTCGGGAGTTTGAGACCAGCCTGACCAACGTGGAGAAACCCCATCTCCACTAAAAATAAAAAATTAGCCAGGCATGGTGGCGCATGCCTGTAATCCCAGCTACTCAGGAGGCTGAGGCAGGAGAATTGCTTGAACCTAGCAGGCGGAGGTTGCAGTGAGCCAAGACTACGGCCATTGCACTCCAGCCTGGGCAACTCCGGCTCAAAAAAAAAAAAAAAAAGATAGATAATAAAGCCAGTAGGAAAGGAGGCGAATGCTCAGTAGTATCCCGTTGTTTATCTGAGTAGGAAATATGCAAGGAAAATTTACCATTTATTACTAAACTCCAAGATGCCCATATACTAGGGCCAGCAGTGAATGTCTAAGCTAACAGGGACCTCAAAACAGCTCGTGTATGATTCTTTATGGTCATAGGAAACCAACCAATAAACACTCGTGGTTAAATATATTATTACACATCCATCCTATGGAATTATGCGGAGCACTTGGGCGTGGAGACAGGAAGTAGTTACTGGCAAAGGGCAAAAGGGCCTTCTAGGAGCTGGTGTTGTTCTGTTTCCTGATGTGATTACCAGGCACACAAGTGTATTCCCTTGGTGAGGGTTCACTGAGCCATACCTCATGATTTTGCACTTTTGTCAATATTTTTCTGTAATAAAAAACTGAAGTTGACAAAACAATGAGGTAGAAAACCCATTAAATGAAAAAAGCAAATTCATAAGAATAAATATAGGTCAATTCCATGTGAATAAGAAAAAAAAAAACAACAGGCCGGGTGCAGTGGCTCACACCTGTAATCCCAGCACTTTCGGAGGCCAAGGCGGGGAGGATCACTTGAGGTCAGGAGTTTGAGACCAGCCTGGCCAACATGGTGAAACCCCATCTCTACTGAAAATACAAAAATTAGCCGGGCGTGGTGGCGTGCACCTGTAGTCTTGGGAAGCTGAAGCAGGAGAATCGCTTGAACCCAGGAGGCAGAGGTTGCAGTGAGCTGAGATCACGCCCCTGCACTGTAGTCTGGGTGACAGAGCGAGACTCTGTCTCAAAAACAAAAAAAAAAAAAGTATGAGCCACACATGTGTGTCCACACAGCTGTTGATATGGAATCATAAATACACAAGGACAGTGGAAAGAGGCACAACAAACTGCTGACAGGCTTTCCACCTGGGGAAGGGAAGACTGCTGGAAATGGGGCTACAAGAGTCTGTTCACATTTTGCTTGTTCACCTCTCTGTATCAATGGACTCTTTTACAATGAGAATATACTCATGTATTACCTAAATTTTTAAAATAATAAAAGTTATTAATAATAAGACTTCACTGCCACAACCTTCTTTGAAAACATGAGAACTCACTAAAACATCCCCAGAGAGGAAGGTCACCAAGTGAGGGCAAAGGCAGTACACTCCCTTGTGGTCCAGGACTCGCGCGCACACCTGGCTCACTTCCCACAGACAGCTCTGCCCCCTTTGTCTTCCTTTGTCATTGTTCACTCAGATGATGTCAAGACTGGATTCATGACACCCACACTCCAGTTCACTCCCCTGAATCTACAAAACTGTCTCTTTCAAGGTCCTCATTTTATTAACTCAGAAGGACGATTTTTTTTTTCATTCACAAGGGTAAAGGATGTGACTTCTGGGCAGACCATTTCCAGTGCCGTTTATGCTAAGGTTAGCTGTTACAAATGTCACAAAAGGGCACTGCATTTTCAAAACAACAGCGTCTCCAACTCAGATGGCATTTACCATGTGCCAGGCAGTTTTATGTGATTTATATGTTGAATTCTCATAACAACCTTTTGAGACAGGTATTTATCACCTTATTTTACAGCTAAGAAAACAGAAGGCCAGAGTCCAAGGTCACAGAGTTAGTAAGTGACAAACCTAGGCTTCAAATCCAGCAAATTGGGTCTAAGCTCTTAAATTCTACGCCTCTCAAAAGGCCTTACAGGACAGGATGGGAGAGCTGTTTGAGTGTACACCATAGAGTGCTTCTCCAAACAGTCCTGCTAACAAGGCCATGCCAGTCCCTCATGAACTTCAGAGCTGGACTTCAGAGCCAGCTTGTATCACTGTTTACAAGAGTTGGTCTCAAGTATGTGAGGATTAAAGCAAACTGACCCCCTTTCTAGAAATAAAATTCAAAGCACGCATTCTATCATGAGTTGGTCAACATCATCTTCATATAAAAGTACAACTTATTATTCAACCCACATTCCTACCTACTACTCTCCCAAGAATGGAAAAAAAGTCCCATCTCTCTGCTATAGAAAAAGAATGTGGCCGGGCGTGGTGGCTCACGCCTGTAATCCCAGCACTTTGGGAGGCCGAGGCAGGTGGATCACAAGGTCAGGAGTTTGAGACCATCCTGGCCAACACAGTGAAGCCCTGTCTCTACTAAAAATAGAAAAAATTAGCCGGGCGTGGTGGCGCATGCCTGTAATCCCACCTACTTGGGTGGCTGAGGCAGGAAAATCGCTTGAACCCAGGAGGTGGAGGTTGCAGTGAGCCGAGATCGCGACACTGCACTCCAACCCAGGCGACAGTGCAAGACTCCGTCTCAAAAAAAAAGAAAAAGAATGTGGAATGAAAGCTCCGTATGGGCAGAGATTTGGTCTACTGTGCACCACTCTGTCCACAGCACCTGGAACCATACCTGCCATGTAGTAGCTGCCCAACAAACATGAACAAATGACTGACTTTGTATCAGACACCAGGATTACGCTCATCTAAGTTTATAGTAGAATGAGTAGCATAATTCACTTCTTAGCCAAATGGCCAGGAAACACCTGCATCTCATCCACAAACGGTCATGCCAGGACACGCCTTCCCACCTTTCGAAGCCGATATCCACATAGCCGTCCCTGCTCCGCATCCACCAAATAGAAGAAAATGGAAGGGGCAAGCTCATGTAGCTGTCGCAAGACATTCCGAGTGGCTGGAAAAGCTGTGACCTTGAAAAACCCAGAGAGCCCAAGGAAAGAGTTAGGAAACTTCCCCATCAAAGAGAGCCTTAAGAATAAAACAGCAAATCTTAAAAGAATTCAAGTCTAGTGAACTCAGATTAGGGTTTACATTCAGTTCTGTTAAGAACCTGAGTTTTCACAAATGCAGACACAGCCATCATTTCTCTTCAGGATGGCCTTAGAGCCCAAACACGTGCTGGGTGCAGAGAGCACTCCATCTCTGGGCTGCTGTGTTTGACCACTTGGCCCCAAACCCGACTCCACTAGCATGTTCTCCATCCCCTCTGAACACAGTACCTTGTATTCATCATCTATCAACAGCAACACCTTGGCGTAGTCTTGATCCATGACTGGGAGAAGCAAGGACTGCAAGATGGGGCGCTTCAGCACTGGGGGAGCCACCTGACTCCACTTCCCAAAAATGGGATTGAAGACATACAGAGAACTCATTCCCGACTCCTAAAATGAGCAAACTGTCAGGCTCCACCAACAAGAAAAGACTGCAAATCCTAGGGATAGACCTGAAGAGCTGGGACTCCAGCTCAGCAACTGTGGGGGTTCCCTAGTCTTTGCCCTCTTTGTGGAAAATAAGTTCTTGGCTGTAGGTGAATAGTCCCCTAGGCTAACGTCACAAAGGAAAAAGTCAAACTGTCTCTGCCAGTTCTTTTTTGTTTGAGACAGGGTCTCACTCTGTCAGCCATGCTGGAAGTGCAGTGGCATGATCAAGGCTCACTGCAACCTCTACCTCCTAGGTTCAAGCGATCCTCCCACCTCAGCCTCCCAAGTAGCTGGGACTACAGGCACAAACCACCACATGTGGCTAATTCTGTTTTTATTTTTTGTAGAGACGGGGTTTCACCATGTTGCCCAGGCTGGTCTCGAACTCCTGGACTCAAGCAATCCGCCCTCCTTGGCCTCCCAAAGTGCTGAGATTATAGGTGTGAGCCACTGCCTGGCTGCTCTGCCAGTTCTAACCAAGAACCAATAAAAAAACCAAGTAACAATTCAGCAACCTGGCCAGGTGTGGTGGTTCACACCTGTAATCCCAGCACTTTGGGAGGCTGAGGCCGGTGGATCACCTGAGGTCAGGAGTTTGAGACCAGCCTGGCCAACATGGTGAGACCCCGTCTCTACTAAACATACAAAAATCAGCCAGGCATGATGGCATGCGCCTGTAATCCCAGCTACTTGGGAGGCTGAGGCACAAGAATCGCTTGAAACTGGGAAGTGGAGGCTGCAGTGAGCCAAAATCGCACCAGGCAGCCATTCCAAGAAAGTGTCTACCAAGCCCACCTTCTGTGCTAGAATGAATACACAAAAATCCATTCTAATTCTGGGAAGACACAAAAATATCTTTGTGTCCTGCTCTTCCTCAAAGAGAGAAGAGAAAATAGCCGCTCAGCTACTAACAGCCAATGTTTAGAAAAGAGGAGAGCTGGTTCCCTATGTAGCTGGTGAAGTCACACCCACTTTCTAAAGAATTCCACATCAGTGCTGGCTGGTTCCTCCACCCAGGCATGAAACTAGAAGAAACAAGAGTTCTAACCCCTGAATGTGCCTCATTAACTCACATAATTCCAAGGGCCTAGGAGCAATTTAAGTTACAAAATAGCAAAAAAAGCCACTCTGAGTCTGGCTCAAGTTAGAGCTGGATGCCTCACCTTGTCCTTCACCAGCAGGGTGCACTGTGGGGGGTGGGGGAAATGAGCAGTAGTTCTCTGAACCATCAGTTTAAAGGAGGAGTCTGGCTTGACATTGGGTAGATACTGTTTCCACAGGATGGTGCCAGAGCTGCTCTCAATGCCAAAAAGCTGCAAGATAAACAAATACTTGGCTCACTACTAGAAAGAGAAACCAAAGAACTGAGTCTGTCCTTGAAAACTAGAACCAGTGTCATCCCCCACCAAAGGCTTCTTGTTCCTCACCCTCAGAACTTGAAAAGGTTCAGTAACTGGAGTCGAAACCACACGCACCTTGCCTGAGGCTGTTGCCATCACCACCATCTTCTGGAGGTTGAATTCATCTCTGGCCAGGGTGTCAATGTTGATCTCATTCTTAATCTGACTTCGGGGCTTCCGAGCATCGTAAAACATTTTCCAGAGGTGGGAAGTCCATGCTTGCAGCAGGATAAGCTGAGACGAGAGGCGTTTCAGGAACATCCCCAGCAAGCCATCTGGTGTAAAGGAAAAGTAACACACTCTACATCAGACTAGGGGTCCAGAAGAAGGTACATGCTTTTCCTAATGAGGGATCTCTGCCTCTCCTATGGAGTGGTAAAGTCCACACTCTAGGCCACAAGCCCAAAGGGCAGTCCTATATCTGATGCCAATAGTCTCACACCCAGGTAAGGCTCATGCAGGAGCTTCCAAAAACTACTTAACTGGCTCTTACAACTAAACCCAGCTGGAATCTTGGAATAGACTAGGAGATCAGGGATCAGGCATGCAGGAGGCAGCCATGCTGTGAATGTCTCCACCACAGCCCCACATCCAAGATGCCAGAGGAAGGTTTCTGGGTGCCATGACAAAGCCAGAAGAGGTATGAGTGTGGGGGTGGAGGGTGCAGCTCAATGAATGTGTATCATGAGCAGGTACTTCCATCTCCCACTGCTTCATTCCTACTTTGTCAACTGTTTAACCTGCACCCAACAGACATACTTGCAACGAGTTCCCAGGACCATCATTCACTCTTTTCCTGATTCCGTCAGTGAGGCCACTGCCCTCCAGATCTCCTCATTGGAGACCACAGATTTGGAAACAGATGCAAGGAAGCAAGGTAAAGAGCATGGTCTCTGGAATCTGCCAGGCCCAAATTAAGATCCCAGCTTCACCACTCACTATGGGGCCACCTTGAGAAAGGTACTTCACCTTTTTGCTTCCGGTTCCTCATCTGTAAAGTGGCATGTAACCCACTGGATTGTTGGAAAATTACATCATACGATGTACATCAAGGATTTAGCGTGGTGCCTGGTACATGGTAAACACTTACTAAAAAAGGAGCAGAACCTCTGTTTATCTTATTTTCCACCCACCTCTGCTCAAGGAAGAGAAATGAGAAGCAACAGGACAAGTCACAAGCATGGCAGTCAACACACACACACACACACACACACACACACCCCCCGCAAGGATGTACCTCATTGGTCCAAGCTAGGAAGAAAAACAATTAACCAAAAGCTAGCCGTGTGAGCAGGCAATGAGCAACAAGGCAGCAAGAAGCAGGTTTTACCTTGAATCGCTGGATCCAGGCAGCAGAAATAAACAGTAAAGTCAAATTAATCCTCAGCTTAAGAAAATGTGCATTGCCTAGCAGAGTGCCTGGTCCACAGCAGGCCCTCAATAGCTATCTGTTGGAGAGCTGGATGAATGGACAGAAGAGAGAGGGCGGGGGGCAGGACTGAATCAGAGCAGAGTGAATCAAGTTCAACCTGGCAGTTAGGACCATGGCCAGCTTTAGAGGGCACTGGGCTATTTCCGCAATACCCAGATCAACCCAATCGTGTCTCCAGACAGATGTGGCTGCTGCTTTAGGGACAATGAGTATACAATGCCTGGTAAATTTTTAGTACACAGGCAATGGTAGCTATTACTATACCAAGTTAAGACTTTATTCCCCGCCGGGCACAGTGGCTCACGCCTGTAATCCCAACACTTTGGGAGGCCAAGGCGGGCAGATCATGAGGTCAGGAGTTCAAGACCAGCCTGACCAACATGGTGAAACCCTGTCTCTACTAAAAATACAAAAATTAACCGGGCGTGGTGGCGCACGCCTGTAAACCCAGCTACTCAGGAGGCTGAGGCAGGAGAACTGCTTAAACCCGGGAGACGGAGATGGCAGTGAGCCAAGACTGCGCCACTGCACTCCAGCCTGGGTGACAGAGCAAGACTCTGTCTCAAAAAAAGAAAAAAAAGAAAAAAAAAAAAGACTTTTTTCCCTCAGCTTTTCCTAGAGGGATTTTTCCCTAGCTTTCCCCAGAAGGATTCACAGTTCATTCTTTCACAGAAAAGAATGGCTTCATAAACCATATGGCCACAGATGCACTTGAACCTTGTCACAGAGCTCGTTCAGAAAAGACTAGCAATCTGCCAAGCCCAGGAAGCCGGAGATGCAGGACACGGTGTCTCTTGTGGTCATTTCCAGACTGACCCCTCCAGCAACTCTGCAGCTCCAACCTTTTAGGTTCATACCTGCCTTTTTGCCAAATTCTCCTTCCAGCTCGGCCTGTGCCCCAGTCAGGGGGAGGTCCACCATCTCTAGGCACACCACTTCTGCCAGGGACTCCTCACGGCTCCACAGCACCACCTTCCCTGCTACAGGAAACATTTTTACAAAGCTAAGCCTGGAGCTGGGCACAGTGGCTCATGCCTGTAATCCCAGCACTCTGGGAGGCCAAGGTGGGCAAATCTCTTGAGCCCAGGAATTTGAGATTAGCCTGGACAACAGGGCAAAACCTTATCTCAACAAAAAATAAATATCAGGGCCAGACGAGGTGGCTCACGCCTATAATCCCAGCACTTTGGGAGGCCGAGGGAGGCAGATCACAAGGTCAGGAGATCGAGACCATCCTGGCTAACATGGTGAAACTCCATCTCTACTAAAAATATAAAAAATTAGCTGGGCGTGGTGGTGGGCACCTGTAGTCCCACCTACTCGGGAGGCTGAGGCAGGAGAATGGCGTGAACCCAGGAAGTGGAGCTTGCAGTGAGCTGAGATCGCGCCATTGCACTCCAGCCTGGGCAACAGAGCGAGACTCCATCTCAAAAAATAAATAAATAAATAAATAAATAAATAAATAAAAATAAATATCAAAAAATTAGCCAGGCATGGTGGCAAGCGCCTGTAGTCACAGCTACTTGGGAGGCTGAGGTGGGAAGATCACTTGATCTCGGGAGATTGAGGCTGCAGTGAGGCCATGATCGCGCCACTGCACTCTAGACTAGGCAACAGTGAGACCCTGTCTCAAAAAAAAAAAAAAAGCTAAGGCTGCCTCCCAGATTTGCTAAAGAGACTCTTCTCGCTGACTCAGGGATTACTACAAGCTCTTGCATAAAAGGAGAAATGGCAGAGCAAGGGGCTGGAATCAATAGGTCAAGGGAGGAAAGTTATGTATCCCACCAAGAAGGCCAAGTTATTCTTCAAAAGCAGGTGACAAGGGTCGGGCGTGGTGGCTCACACCTGTAATCCCAGCACTTTGGGAGGCCAAGGCGGGCAGATCACCTGAGGTTAGGAGCTTGAGATCAGCCTGGACCAACATGGTGAAACCCTGTCTCTTACTAAAAATACAAAATTAGCCAGGTGTGGTGGCACGCGCCTGTAATCCCAGTTACTCGGGAGACTGAGGCAGAAGAATCACTTGAACCAGGATGCAGAAGTTGCACAGAGCTGAGATTACACCATTCCACTCCAGTCTGGGCAACAAGAGCAAAACTGTCTCAAAAAAGAAAAAAAGAGCCGGGCATGGTGGCTCATGCCTATAATCCCAGCACTTCGGGAGGCCGAGGCAGGTGGATCACCTGAGGTCAGGAGTTTGAGACCAGCCTGACAAACATGGTGAAACCCCGTCTCTACTAGAAATACAAAAATTAGCCGGGCGTGGTGGCAGGTGCTGTAATCCCAGCTACTTGGGAGGCTCAGGCAAGAGAATCACTTAAACCTGGAAGCCAGAGGTTGCAGTGAGCTGAGATCATGCCACTGTACTTAAGCCTGAGCCACAAGAGCAAAACTCTGCCTCAAAAAAAGAAAAAAAAAAAAAAAAGCAGGTGACAGGCCAGGCACGGTGGCTCACACCTGTAATCCCAGCACTTTGGGAGGCTGAGGTAGGCGGATCACTTGAGGTCAGGAATTCGAGACCAGCCTGGCCAACATGGCGAAACCCTGTCTCTACTGAAAATACAAAAATTAGCTGGTCGTGGTGGCACATGCCTGTAATCCCAGCTACTCGTGAGGCTGAGGCAGGAGAACTGCTTGAATCCGAAAGGTGGAGATTGCAGTGGGCCAAGATCATGCCACTGCACTCCAGCCTGGGCAAGAGAACAAAACTCTATCTCAAATTTTAAAAATTTTAAAAATTTGAAAAAAAAAAGCAGGTGACATTTGGCTGTGAACAAAACGCTCGGGACACACTCCACTTGAATCTCTTCCAGAAACCCACAGCCTCCCAAAAAACAGTCTGACTGGAACACGTCGGAAGGCGTGGGGAAATAAAAAAATGGGTTGAATGAGGTCTACTTACCCAACTGCTGCAGGAAAAGTAGCAGATGATCCTCCGTCTGCACCAAAGCCCGGTAGCCCACTGAGTCATCCTTCTTCAAGAACACCTGGATATACAGCTATAAGCCACACAGTCAAGACCAGTGTAGTCAGTGAGGATCCAAATGCCTCTGAGAGCACCAGACACCAGGAGTCAAAGCATTAGGACTTAACAGAGGCCCAAGCCATGGCATTATTTGATATCTAAACAATGTAGCTATTATCTGGATGCCAGTAAGTGATACATATGCTTAGGCGCCAACACAATGATGCTGGGGTCTCCCAGATCTTTCTGTGAAGGAACATGAGTACTGCAAGGGTACCACGCCATTCATCCATGTTCTAATCACACCCCACAAAGTGAGCAGGAGGCCGGGATTAGACTTTCTGCTTTAGAAACAAAGAAGCCACAGCCCAAGCAGCTGAGGAAAATAACCAAATGTACACAGAGGCAATACTGGGTAGTGATGAGTCCAGGCTGTGGGAGGTTAGACCTGAATCTGAACCCCAGCAACACCTCTTAACTGGCTTCATGACTCTGGCTATGGTACTCGATCCCAGCAGGCCACAGAATCATTTTAAAACCAGGTCAGAAACAATCGCTTCACGGGAGTGTTCGGAGGATTAAATTAATTAATGTGTAAGTTAAAAGCTTAGAACAGTGCCTGGTACACGATGACGAGCTGGCATAAATAATACCTGCCTTTACTGTGATTTCCAACAAGTCAGTGGCTCAGAGAGCATTAGAACACATGTTCGGAGAGCCTAATCCAAGCCCCATGGCTAAGACCTGGCCCTGAGGAAAGGAAGGCACGTGCTGAGAAGCCCACAGGACAGTCTGCAGAGAAAGGCTCTGCCTCACCCGCTCAGGCCGAGTGCCGCTCTGTTCCAGGCTAAATGTAATTGTGGTGTCCAGCAGCCGCCGACCTGTCTCCACGAGATACAGGTTAATGGTGTAGGTCTGATTGAAGCAAGCCAGAGAGTCCTAGGGGTACAGACAGCACAGGTCAACTAGAGGTATCCCCCAAAAGCAAAGCCCACCAAAGGAAGTCCAAGGATTGGGGGCAAATACCGTAGAGAAGGAGCCAGGCCAGAAAGGGAAATATATGCAAAGGGAAATAAAAGAGAAAAGCAAGCCAAATCCTAAGGCAGAAATAAGGTGCCTGAGTAAATAAATGAAATTACAACTACCATACTTGTCTTGGAAGCCAGTACAGAGTAGCAGACTTCTGAAAGAGAGGTAGGGCTGAACAAAGTAAGACTGAGCAAGACAGGAGGCAGGGAAACGCTTAGATGGAAGCCACAGCAGGAACCTATGCCTCCAGCCAAGGGCTGATGCTTCCGCTTCAGGGTAACTGCACAGATTACTACTCAACTGTGCCAGCCGGGATCCCCAGAAAAATGGGGACGCTGAGGCCCAGAGGAGAAAGTGGCTAGGAACAGACTCTAGGCATTCTACCTCCTAATCTCCCAGTAAAATGAGATTAAGAGAAACATCATTTAATTTACAGTACTTAGGAAACCCCATTTGAAGCTGGGAACTCTAAGGCCTGCTCCTAACCAAAGCTGTGCCCCCAACTCTCTTTGGTGGCGTCCTGCGTCTCTTGGTCTGGCATACTGCCCAATGCCACACCCTACCTTTGAACTAGACTTCTCCGGAAAGCTCCCCATTGACCCATCTTCAGAATTGCTCGGTTTCTGCTATGAGAAAGAGAAGGACAAGAGAAAATTCAGCCAAAGGGTCACTTCCCAGTCACTGAAATGAAGCTTTTGTTTTTGTCTACTTAGCACTTGGGAGAAGGCAAAGCCCATTTCTCACCCCTGCCCACAAAGCCTATTCAACCCTTAATAGCCCCATATGAAAGTAAGGTCGTCACATTAGGGTCTTGTTCCTGGGGAGAAATGGGGTGTACAGAAAGCTCTATAGGTGAGGCAAGACCTCACTTCTCAACAGCCTCCTGCCCCCTGGGTTCAAACTGACCAGGCCAATGTGCCCAGACTTCTGATTTTCAGGGTTCCTGGCAGAGACCAGGAAGGAAAACCCCAAGTGCTGACTGTTGTTCTCAATACTCACCACTTCATTCCGACAGGCCATGACTGCAGCCACCGTCTTCTCCCCAGTGGTGGCAAAGCTCACTAGGGCAGTCTGGGGGAAAAGCAAGGCATCAGCTCCTAAGTGGGACCAGTACTAGCCAGCTGCCTTACAGAGGGTCACCTCTCCAGGGAAGGCCCTTGGCCTTAGAGTTGAAAGTGCTCCCCACTTTGGAGCAGAATGGTCAGGCATTTAAGAGCAGAGCGAGGCCCCAGTTGCATCTACAGCTGAAAACAGAACTCTCCCCTACCTCCAACGAAGGCACACGTCAATCTTAAGTCCCATGCTGCTTGCTCTTACTATCGATGGGGAAGCTCTCATTTATGTCCCCATATTTCCTTTGGACTAAGGAAGGCACTGGTTTTGCTCTAAAGATCCTTTGTAATACTCAGGAGGAAATATACCATTTCTACTGCAAGGCTACCTACCCCCTCTCAAACCATTTAAGGGAAGGTGTCATCAGTCTTGGGCCTAAGAGCAAATGTTTCCAGATTCAAAAGCACTGCCTTGTAACATCCATGTCTTGGAGAGATGTCCTGAATCCTAGCAAACCTTGTTGCCTGCAGTTACCTGTGGGAAGTTTTTAAGCAAACTCAGGGTGCCGTAATGGTACTGCAGCAGAGCATAGTGGCTTGGGGACAAGTGCAGGAAGAACTGGGCCCGGGAAGCGTCCACTGGGTTGGGCTGGGTGGGCAGGACCCGGGGTTGGAATCCACTTCCAAATTCTAAGTCGAGAGACTGGAAGGCAAGAAGGAGGAGGATTACAGCTGACAGCTGACGAGTCCCTGACCCATCCGAGGCTCACACCCTCCGCCCTACTTTACCAGGGGAAGTAACTGGGTCACGGCAGGTGGCTCCAAATGCTCCAGTTCAAACTCCCCAAAGGAGAAAGTGGCCGATTTCCCCTTATGCCAGTTCAGCCAGAGGCCTGAATGGCTTCCACTGCTCAGGAAGAGTCTGGGAGAAAGACCCTCTGGGGGAATCAGGCCAAACTTTCTAGTCCCCGCAGGAAACGCCTCAGGCCAGAAGCAGCAGTGGCAGCCTCTCACCTGCAGCGGGATCTGTCTCAGCTCCCATTCCGTCTCCAGAGCCAAAGTTTGGAGGGAACGTGAGCTCGGGTCAGGACACACCAGGACAGCCTCATCCACCACGCCACAGGCTCCGGACAGGTGCTGCAGCCATGGAGTTGAAACTCTGACCTACAGAAAAGTCATCGTTAACAGGAAGCTCGTGAAAGATTTTTACATTTCCCTCTCAGCCCAACAGCAGTATTGCTGCCAGCATCCCATAGGAGGGGGTCCTAAGTTCAAAGGTTCTTCATGGTTGGTTCCATAGGAATTCTTCCTGTCCCCTGAAACTCCACCCTCCAACCTCCTGAGAGCCTCCAAAGGTGGAAAAAATAACAGGATTTTCTGGTCACTGGAAAAATACACCCGATAATTTTAAATACCTGACACTTCAGATCTGCACTTCTCTACCATATTTGTCATATGTGGTGTCCTACTGTGATTTCACAGCACTGTTAAGATACTTACAGGCAGGGACTAGATCTATGTAATTTTTTAGACACCCCAGAAGATAACACATGCAAATATGAGTACTTTAAATAGAGGCCTAATGAGAAGGCAGCTGGCAAGTGACCACAATGAGGGAGCATAAGTAGTTTTTGCATCTGCCCAGCCAAGTTCCCTGTTCCCCAGTACAAAGAAATCTATTGAGTCCCCCCACAACCCCACCTTATTCACAGGCTTCTGTCACCCTCCCATACCTGCTGAACAATCTCTCCATCTTCCACATTAAACTTGACAATGTTCACATGGCTGAAAGGAACAACTCCGAGGGCCCACACCACCCCAGAGCCGTAAGAATACACCATCTGGTAGTGGATGCTGTCACTAAGAGAAGGAAGAAGAAATGGGAGTGTCAGCTTTAAACCCAGGACAGGATTATTCTCAGGGGCTGCCAGGCCTCAGCCAGATGTCACAAACTAGTAATTCCCAAATAGGTTTTGTTTGGTTCATACAGTTTGGGGGTTTTTGTTGTTGTTCTTAATTTGAATTAGTTGTCAACATTCAGAAGAGATTATACTTCACAATCAGATTTCTAAATTTTCCTACAGTTAGAAGATGTGACAACACTAAGCCTAAATACAGAGTGCCAATTAGGTGGGTAAGGCTGCCCCCTCCAGGCAGGCCAGGCGCTCTGCAGCTCCCATCCAGCCAGTGTTGCTCATGGATATTTCATAACCCACCTCATAGCATTTTCTTTGTTGTGTTTTTTCAGACAGTGTCTCACTCTGTCATCCAGGCTGGAGTGCAGTGGTGCGATCACGGCTCACTGCAGCCTCTACCTCCCGAGGCTCAGGTGATCCTCCCACCTCAGCCTCCCAAGTAGCTGGGATCACAAGCATGCACCACCATGCCTGGCTAATTTTTTGTATTTTTTGTAGAGTGGGGTTGCCCAGGCTGGTCTCAAACTCCCGAGCTCAAGTGATCCACCCAACTCAGGCTCCCAAAGTGCTGGGATTACAGGTGTGAGACACTGTGCCAGGCAAGAATTTGAAGTTTTGAGTCCTGCTCTAAACTTTGAAAATGGCCACAGGGTGTCTAAGTAGATCCTTTTCTCTTGTTCCCTCCCTCCATCCTGTTCCTTCCCAATTTCAATGCTTTCTACCAGCAGGAGCTCGAGAAACCATTTCATACTCACTCAGCCTACCCTGGGCTCTTCTTGAGTTGTTCTAACTCTTAATATGAATGAAAGGCTCAGTCAGAACTGGTACTTGAACTAGAAGTCAGAAGGCACAAAGTACCGTAACCACGAGCAAGTGAGTGGCTCCCGTAGCATGGCTCGCCCTAGCGCCCCAGTTTGAGAGTGTTCTCCTCAGTGCAAAGGAAACTCCAGGCATACTCTGGAGTCTCACCCATACTCACAGCCTTCAAGATCTTGTGAGTGCAACACACTCCATGCAATACCAACAAGAGACAGGCCTGGGTTAACGCAAATGCTTTGGGTCCCTCAAGGAGAAAGAGGAGCTCGTAGAGAGTACGACGAGGCAGCTGCTGCCTGTACACAGGCAGCCTTACCTTTCTGGGAGATGTTCCACCCACTTGAGGTGCCCACTGGAGAGGTGATGGAGGGCAAGTGTCATCTTCTTCAGGACTGCGATGTACCTCACAGACTCCTGCAGGCCAACCAGCCCAAGTGCCTGGAAACTGAGCACAAGTACAGGTTAGGAGCAGCCCACACCTGCAGAGCCTCAGGCTGGGAGACAGTCCAGAACAGTACACACTGTTGCTTGGTGGGTAAGAAAACAGGCTTTGGTGTCAAACACAGCCGAATTCGAATCCTGGCTCTGCCTCTTGTTAGCCAACTTGAGATTCTGCACTCGCAACCATGTGGTCACACTGCTTGCTTCCCTGAAACCATCTACATCCCGTGAGGGCTGTTCCCTCCTTCCCCTGGGACTTCACAGCAACTGGACCTACCGTCTGCCACATACCCATCAGACAGTGCTGTCATTACTGTGCTACCTGCCTGCCTCCCAATGGACAGCGGAATCCTCGATGACAGCAGCTGTCTCACAGTCCCGTGTGTTCCCATCGCCTGCGGCTCACCACGTGTTTACCAAATGAATTACTATCAGAAGACATATACGCTAATACAAATGACCCTATCATATGAACAACTTCAGGGGCCGGGCGCGGTGGCTCACGCCTGTAATCCCAACACTTTGAGAGGCTGAGGCGGGAGGATCACGAGGTCAGGAGTTCACGACCAGCCTGGCCAACATGGTGAAACCCTGTCTCTACTAATAATACAAAAATTAGCCAGGCATGGTCCACATGCCTGTAATCCCAGCTACTGGAGAGGCTGAGGCATGAGAATTGCTTGAACCTGGGAGGTGACGGTTGCAGTGAGCCAAGATGGCACCACTGCACTCAGCCTGGGCGACAGAGTGAAACTATGTCTCAAAAAACTTAATAAATAAAAATATATAACTTCAGCAAAGATGTAACAATAGCTCAAGTTATTCTTTAAACAAAACTAAACATTGGAAGTTTTATATTATGTTCTTTTATCTGGAACATTGCAAAACTCACAAATCACAGTGAAATTAGGAACAGCATTCAAGCACAAGCGCAAACACTGCACCTAACAGGTCTGCATCTAACAGGTGCTCAATACACGTTGGCCGAGCAAGCATATCCACAATGGGCACTCAATGGCAATACACGTTGGCCGAGCAAGCATATCCACAATGGGCACTCAATGGCTGGCTCTCCAGTGGTCCCTGGGAAAAAGCCACAAGCCCAGACTTGCTGTCTGTGCAGATCTGTGTTCCGGTAAATCCTTTAACTCAGTCAAGATAGAATCCAGTTTCTCCCCTACCTGCCACTGTCCAAGGTTATCTCCCAGTTCAGGCCCCCGATGTTAGTCTCCCAGGAACGCATGATTCGGCCTCCATTGGACACAGTGATTGCATCTGGAAAAGAAAAGATCATGGTGAAGTCATTTCCCACTTGTTCTGTCGCCTCCTAGGGTCCCACTGTGAGCAATGGCCTCACCTCTGATTTCTGGATGCAAATACATGTTAAACAGGTACCTGGCCTTCACTGTCAGGAGTCCCCCATCTCCTTTCCCTACCACATCCTGTACAGATGACGGAGCCAAGGAATGGGACAGGGAGCCGGCCACACAATGGAGACATGGGAGGACTCTGCTTACCCTGTCCGTGAAGCAGCATGGCATCCACAGCCCCTTCTGCCGTGCCCTTGTCAACATGGCGCCACACTGAGAGACATGAAAGTTAGACGTTACTGTGAACAGAAGGAGGCAACCCAGAAGACTAAGAGATAAATGAAGAGCTCTTCATTTGCACAGCAATGTCCAATTTTATTTCGAGGGAGTGAAGGAGTATAGCTAACTGGCAGTGATCCAGTACCATTCACGGGGTAATGAGGGTAGAAGGGGTTAAGAGGAGCCACTACTGTCCAGGCCCCACTACCACCCCATCAAACATAAACAAACAACAATAAGATTAATAAAATCCATCCGAGTCACAAGAAAAATAGTGATCATAAATTCTATTTCCATTATTTTAGTGCCTAAAAACATCCAGCCAGTGTAGGTAATTAAGTGAGAGTATGTGAGAGTTTACTGCAAAGTAGAATAATGTGTTTTCTGCAGCAGCATCTTTTTTTGAGACAAGGTCTTGCTCTACTGCGCAGGTTGGAGTGAACTGGCGTGATCACAGCTCACTGTAGCCTCAACCTGCCGGGCTCAAGCAAGAATCCCACCTCGGTCTCCCAAGTAGCTGGGACTCTAGGCACACGCCACCATGCCTGACTAATTTTTTTAATTTTAGACATAGGGCCTCACTGTGATCCCCAGGCTGGTCTCAAACTCCTGAGCTCAAGTGATCCTCCCGCCTGGGCTTGCAGCAATATCCTATTTAAGGGCACTCAGGATTCAGGCTAAGAGAATAAACTGCAAAGGTCAGTTATAGGAATATACAAACATTCAAAGATGGTAAGACTGAAAAAAGTATCAGAATCCACTAGGAGAGGCGTCTTTTGGCCAACATGTCCCTTATTCAGGAATCAGTCAAGCAGAGTTGGCAATGGTGAGCCTTCTATCCCTTAGGCAGCCAGTAGACACGGTTCCCAGTTCACTCACAGATCTCCCCAGTTCTGGAATTTAATGCTGCAATCACATTCTTCTCTGTGGCTACAACCAACTTCTTAGATCCAGGGGAAAATTCCAAGGAGGCAAACTTGAGCTTCCCAACATACTGCTGTCTCCTGAGGAAGAGTACAGGGGAATGTAAGGAGCTAAAATCACCATTCCACAAAATGCTCCAGAAAAAAACAAATCACACGGCTATCACCATCACACTCATTTTAGGACATATAAGAAGTGTTTGTGGCCGGGCACGGTGGCTCATGCCTGTAATCCCAGCACTTAGAGAGGCCGAGGCAGGCAGATCACAAGCTTAGGAAATCGAGACCATCCTGGCTAACATGGTGAAATCCCATCTGTACTAAAAATACAAAAAATTAGTTGGGCATGGTGGCAGACGACTGTAGTCCCAGCTACTCGGGAGGCTGAGGCAGGAAAATGGCATGAACCTGGGAGGCGGAGCTTGCAGTGAGTCTAGATCACGCCAGTGCACTCCAGCCTGGAGGACAGAGTGAGACTCCGCCTCAAAAAAAAAAAAAAACCAGAGGTGTTTATTAGCCAGGCTCTGTGGCTCACACCTGTAATCCCAACACTTTGCGAGGCCGAAGCGGGTGGATCACCTGAGGTCAGGAGTTCGAGGCCAGCCTGACCAACATGGAGAAACCTCATCTCTACGAAAAATACAAAATCAGCTGGGCATGGTGGCTCATGCCTGTAACCCCAGCTACTCGGGAGGCTGAGGCAGGAGAATTGCTTGAACCCAGGAGGTGGAGGTTGCAGTACGCCGAGATCGCGCCACTGCACGCCAGCCTGGGCAACAAGAGGGAAACTCCGTCTTAAAAAAAAAAAAAAAGAAAAGAAAGAAAGAAAAGTCTTAAACAGAGTCTTTCCCCCGTCATCAGCCTAGCCTGGCCCTGGGCTCAGAGCAGAGTTGCCCAAAACACTAAGCAGTTAGGAAATGCCATTCATTCATTCATTCATGAAAAGAAAATTGCATATACCTAGTATTCTGCAACATTAGATACATATATCACCTGCTATATATGTGTAATATACACATATGACATTGTGAACAGTTGTGCACATCATTAAAAATGTAACTTATGTTGCATTTGTCACACTGTCTGGCATAACAGGTACTCAACATATATGTGAATCAACTTTTCCAAGACAGAAAATACTTCAGAGGAGGAGAAATCTGAGCTGGGCCCTGAAGAATAAAGTGTAAAGAGCAATAATAACAGGTAACATTTAATGACTGCATTCAATGAGCCAGGCATTGTTCTAAGTAATTTAATTGGACTGTCTCATTCATTCTCACAAGTACTGTAATAGATAACAGACTGTTAGTAAACCCATTCTATAGACAAAGAAACAAAGGCACAGAGTGGTTAAGCCACTTTCCCCAAGATCACACAACTCTTAATTGGTAAAATTTAAACAAAAGCAAGCTACTTCAGGGCCTTAAGGAAGACGTGAGTGGGTGAATGAAGGAATGAATGGCATATTCTAGCTGCTTAGAGTTTTGGGCAATCCTGCTCTGAGCCCAGGGCCAGACTAGGTTGATGAGAGGGGGAAAATGGTTCAGTTTAGGACTTTTAAGACGAAAGCTCCTGTTCAAATGCCTACAAGACACCAATTCGAGTAGGAATTCAAGTTCACTGACGGCTTGGTGACCTCTGACACCTGGTAGACCAGAAACCTGACAGTCAAAGAAATGGAACTTGACGAGGGAGAACGGGATCAGTGACCTCTGACCAGCACCCCAAGCATGCCTGGATGGCAGGGCCGGCTTACACACAAGGATCAGCTTAGAAGGACCCCTAACACTTGGTTTAAAGCTCTGCTTCGAACGACTTTAAATCCTTAATTTTTGAACAAGGCGCCCCACGTTTTCATTTGTACTGGGTCCTGCAAATTATGCGGCCAATCCTGTTACATGACAACCCCCTTCCCTTTAGCAGGCAGGAGACAGGTACCGTGGAAACAGCCACTTATCTCTCGAATATGTTCTACACGTACGCACCAATCAAACTTGCCCACTTGGTCTTCGTAGACCGCGGCCACAGGAATCAGCAGCGCAGCCCAAAGCCAGAAACGAGAAGCCCACTCAGCCGCCATGATGCGAGCGCAGGCACCGCCCACCGCCGTCCCGGCATGCACCGGGCCGCGGGCTCCGCCTCCGCGGGACCACAGGGTTGGGACCGCGCGCGAGGCCCTCGGTCGGACGCTTGGGATTCGGGGATTTCCTCGGCACGCGGGAAGTCGCCTTACAGGCGCGGGAGAAAGCGCAGGTGGTGGCTCGGGAGGAAAAGGCAGACTGCAGTGCACACTGGGTCAGGCACACGCGAGGGGCAGCCCCCGAGAGCCGTCCCAGAGGCCCCCGCGCCGCCGGGGTCCTAACGGGGTGCACCGTCTTCCGCCGCACGTGGATTCAGCGCGATGCCCAAATCCAAGCGCGACAAGAAAGGTGGGCAAAGGGGGCGTTGGGCCTCTGGGGGGACCTCCGTGGGTTGGCTGCCCAGCCTGCGGTGAGAGCTTCGGGGCGGCGGGGACGCAGAATGGAACGCCAGGACATCCTCGAGGTGTTCCGCTGCCTCGCTGCTAGCTGGAATGGGGGCTTCGAGGCTGTAAAACCGCCAGAGGGGGCTGACGCCTGGTCGGGTCCGGGGAGCGGAGACTCTTGCCTAGTTTCAAGTGCTCTTACAAGGCCTACTGGGCCGGGAGGCAGCTCCTGAACACCGCCCCCGGCTGTGCCTGGTGCCGTTTCGGCCCACTTTTCCCAACCTCGGCCCTTTCTCATCATCCTGCGCTCCCGCCACCCTTGCTGCCTTTCCCCGTTCCCTTCTTTCAGCACAGGCTTGTTCCCGTGTCTGGCGTTGTGTGTCTGCGGTTGTTTCTGTCTGGCATGCTCACCTCTTCGTATGGCTTGCTCCTTCTTAGTTGTCAGTTAATAGGACTCCTCTGAGTCAGGGTCTCGCTCTGTTGCCCAGGCTGGAGTGCAGTGGCGCCACAGGCCGGGAGCGGTGGCTCACGCCTGTAATCCCAGCACTTTGGGAGGCCAAGGTGGGTGGATCATCTGACGTCGGGAGTTCTAGACCAGCCTGGCCAATATGGTGAAACCCCTTCTCTACTAAAAATACTAAAAATTAGATGGGCGTGGTGGCGGGTGCCTATAATGCCAGCTACTTGGGAGACTGAGGTGGGAGAATCGCTTGAACCCGGGAAGCAGAGGTTGCAATGAGCCGAGATCGCGCCACTGCACTCCATCCTGGGCGCGACAGAGCGAGACTCCGTCTCAAAAATAAGTTACTGCAGCCTTGACCTCGTTGGCTTAAGCGATCCTCCCACCTCAGCCTCCTGAGTAGCTGAGACTACAGGCGCACGCCACTACACCCAGCTAGGTTTTGTTGTTGTTGTTGTACACCCAGCTAGGTGTTGTTGTTTTGTTGTTGTTGTTGTTTTATAGAGACGACTTTCAGTGTGTTGCCAAAGCGGTCTCGAACGCCTGGGCTCCAACAACCCTCCCGCCTCACCCTCCCAAAGTACTGGGATTACAGGAGTGAGCCACTACGCCCGACTTGAGCGTAGTGGCTCACTTAAGAGACCATTTTTGACCACCTTTGCTGTGGTGGCATCTCTTTTAACCCGACTCCCTGGCATACTCAAAAATATTCAGGGGTCTGGCACTTTCTAGGCGTTGGAGGATACAACAGTTACAAAGAAGTCCTGTTTCTTATCGAGCCTAACGTTTCAGGGGAAACACATTCCACAAAATGCTAAAAATCAGATTGAGTAAAAGTGGGGTGAAGAGACGGCGATATTTTGTATAATGTGGTCAGGAAAGGTCTCACTGATGAGGCGACGAACAGAAAATTAAAGGAAGTGAGCAACCTGTGGAATTGTGCACCTATGGAATTATCTGGAAGAGTGCTGTTGCAAGTAGAGGGAACGTAAACTAAAAAGGCTCTGAAGTGGGAGCAGGTTTGACATGTTTGGGACAAGTGGCCAGTGGGGCTGGAGCAGAAGGAGCCAAATACAGTTGGGGGAGGGGTTAGGCAGAGAGGGCAGGACTTCCTCGGCCTTAGTAAGGCATTGGCTTTCCTGCCCAGGTGAAATGGGTAGCAGAGGACCCATGTGATTTACCTTTGCTTATAAAGGGTCACTCTGGTTGCCTTGGTGAGAATAGTTGGGGAAGACAGGGCAGAGGGCAGGGATGGAAGCAGTGAGACCAGCATTAATCCAAGAGAGGGTGATGCTGACTTGAGCCAAAGGTGTAACAGTGGAAATGATGGGAAGTGGCCCGCTATATTTCGTTTGCCCCCCTTTGCTCCACTTACCATTGACTGATGTCAGTGTCTTTGTCTGTGTGGTAGCTTGTTAAGAGGGGCTGAGTGCCGAGCAGGTTAAAGAAGAGAGGCCCGGGTCCCTTTGTGAAGGCGCCCGGGGCTTTGCAGTTGGAGTTCTGTTAAGTGTTTGTGGAATGATTTGATTCTGTGGAGGGGGCCCAGGTCAGGTCTGGCAAATGCAAACTCTCTGGGTAGAGGGCAAATTGGGCCCCAGCCATCTTTACAGTAGAGGTACATATTCCTCCCCAGAGAGGTGTTGCTGCATCTATGGGTCCAAATTGCAAAACTGGAGTGCAGATACATAACAGGAGATTCAGTCCCCAGTCTCATGGTTGCACAGCATAGGCCAGCTAGAGTGGCCTCTACATCATGGTCAAGAGCAGCAAGGGGCCGGGTGTGGTGGCTCACACCTATGATTCCAACACTTTCGGAGGCTGAGGTAGGCAGATCTCTTGAGCCCAGGAGTTCAAGACCAACCTGGGCAACATGGCAAAACCCATCTCTGCAAAAATACAAAACTCACCTGGGCATGGTGGTGCATTTCTATGGTCCCAGCCAAAATTAGCAGGCCATGGTGGGGTGTGCCTGTCATCCTGTGGGAGGATTGCCTGAGCCCAGGAGCTCAAGGTTGCAGTGAGCCAAGATCGTGCCACTGCATGCCAGCCTGGGTGACAGAGTGAGATCCCATCTCAAAAAAGAAATAAAAAACAGGGGCCTGCCTCAGCCAGCAGGTGAGGTCTGCCACCGAGAGCACTCCCAGCAGCAGGAACAATCTCCACCCCCACACCGCAATCAAGTTTTCTGGGTCAGCCTTAGGGGCTAAGAAAGGCCTAGTTTGTCTAAATAGCAGGAGTTATATCTAGAGATCTTCAGGGCCACGATGCTAATGAGTAGGCATTCCGTGGGCCCTGGGAATGGCTTTGTGTGCCAGAAATGATGGCCACGAAGGCCCGACTGAGCTCTCTGCCAAAGGGGAGAAAAAAATAAGTCTCCAGTGCATCTAGATTGGTCTCTCATCATCTCTCTCCTTTTTGTTTTTATTAGTCTCCTTAACCAAAACTGCCAAGAAAGGCTTGGAATTGAAACAAAACCTGATAGAAGAGGTAAGAGGTGGTTCTTTTTCTAGAGCTTGCAATTGTTTCTTTTATCAAGGTAGGTATAGAACTGTTGGCCAGGGGAGCATACTATTGGAAAAAAAAAAATCTCCAAGCTGCTAATCCAGCCCTTTTTCCTCCAGCAGCAGCACCAGCAAAAACTTCCATAGTGATGATTTCCAGCTTTGACTAGCTCGTACTCTGTGCCCTGTCCTGCACTAAGCGTTTCCTATGTGTCATTCCACTCCATCCTCATAACATCGCTGAGATGTGGGTACTAGGTGATGATGTTGCTGTTTTGCATTTGGGGTCACTGAAGCTTATAGAGGTTTGTTAGCCTGCCCAATGACAAAAAACAGGAGGAGGCCAGGAACCGTGGGCCACGCCTGTAATCCCAGCGTGGGATTACAGTAATCTGGGAGCCCAAGTGGTCAGATAGCTTGAGTCTGAGAGTTCAAGAGCAGCCTGGACAACATGACAAAACCTCATCTCTACAAAAAGAAAAGAAAAAAAAAAGCTAGCTGGACATGGCGGTATGCAGCCTGGGCAACAGAGTGAGACCCTGTCTTTAAAAAAAAAAAAGCTGGGAGATTTACCAGGTGTAGGTGACTGCACCAACCCACTGTCTGTACAGCTTCTGACCTGCCAACCTGGGCTGCAGGCTGGATGCAACAGTCTCCTTCTGCACAATGACTCCACTCCTGGAGGCTGCCTCCTGGTGGCTTTGGCCAGCACCATGTGCAGAGCAGTGCCGATCAGCTGCCTCCCCTTATAACAGTGAGGCGCCACGTGTTTCCACGTAGCAGGACCCTTCGTAGTGTGGGTGAATGTTTCTAGGTTAACCGTTGATGGTCAGTTCCACTGTTGGTCATAGATAAGTGAGAAACCTGGAAAACGCCGTGGGGTGTAGATCCATGGCTCAGCCTCCCCTGTAGTTAGGGATCCTAATTTCAGTAATAGAGGTAGGAGACAACCCAATTAGAGGCCTCCAGTTCTTCCAGTTTCCATAGTTGTCAGGGGCCCAGAGCAGATTCATTCTCATCTGAGGCCAGAGTAGTGCCTATTGTATGCTGCTGCTTGAACTCAGAGCCTGGTGAATTGTCCCACAGCTTCGGAAATGTGTGGACACCTACAAGTACCTTTTCATCTTCTCTGTGGCCAACATGAGGAACAGCAAGCTGAAGGACATCCGGAACGCCTGGAAGCACAGCCGGTGAGCGGGCAGGGGGAAGAAGGCCCTTCTGAGTGGGGACCCGGCCAGGCTGCTCTCAAAGTATAGGAGCAATTTCTGACCCTTTAGGTGCCTGGGTCATGCCACTGATACCTTAATAATGACAAAGTGCTACCTGCCACTGAAGAGCACTTCCTTTTCACTGTTACAGCTGGTCTTGAGCCGGGTGTGGTGGCTCATGCCTGTAATCCTAGCACTTCGGGAGGCTGAAGCAGGCAGGTCACCTGAGGTAGGAGTTTGAGACCAGCCTGGCCAACATGGCAAAACCCCTTCTCTACTGAAAATACAAAAATTAGCCGGGCATAGTGGTGGGCACCTATAATATAATCGCAGCTACTCGGGAGGATGAGGCAGAAGAATTGCTTGAACCCATGAGGTTCAAGTGAGCTGAGATCGCACCATTGCACTCCAGCCTGAGTGACAGAGTGAAAGAAACTCCATCTCAAAAAGAAAAAAAGCAGATTTTGCACTGAGCTCCTGGGGGCAGGACTTGGCAATTGAGATGTTTGAGAGGTGGTCCTTTCCAGAGAAGTGGCCCTTTAACCCTGGACTTTGGGCCATTTAGGAGCATCACACTAGTTTTAGAATGTCAGCATGGGCACTGGGACACAGACAGTGACCTGGGAGCAGGATGCAGGAGCCACATGGCCAATTTCTGTCCTGGAGCAGGTGGCTCTGGTGTTGGTCTCCTGCTGCCCTAGCTCTGGTTCAGGCTGTTAACGTGCCTCCTGCATACATCCAGATGGAGAACCCATACATGAGTACATGATGCTCGTGATAGGCTGGGAGATAAAGTATTGCCATGTCAGGGGTCTGTGGGTGGGAACATAATGAAAAGGACCCTGAGGTGGGGACAGTGTGGCCAGGCAGCATGGAGAAGTGAGTGCCACTGGCTCAGCCTGGGCCTGAGCTCACTGGAGACCAGAGCTGCTTTGCATATTGCTGAGGGGCGGGGAGGGCAGGGCACTTCCTTCACAGAACGCTCTTTTTCTTGCTTGGTAGGATGTTCTTTGGCAAAAACAAGGTGATGATGGTGGCCTTGGGTCGGAGCCCATCTGATGAGTACAAAGACAACCTGCACCAGGTAAATCTCTGGTTTTCACGGGGTGGGGCTGAGGCAGAGCTGCCTTCTCTCCCACTACTCCCACGTGATAGCCTCCCCCAGCCGTCGGCTGGCCCGTGGCTCAGGGAGAGCAGGGCCTGGCTTAAAGCTCTGGGTTCTCCCTTCACCTCCGGACCCAGGGAATAGCACCCTTCCTGCCTCCCACTCCTTCCTGCTGTGACCAGCAGAAACATCTTTAAACGTTGCCAAATGTCCCCTTGTGAGCAAAAACATGCCTAGTAGAGAACCACTGCTCTAATGTGACCAAGCTGGCCTCACTCTTGATTTGTAGGTCAGCAAAAGGTTGAGGGGTGAAGTGGGTCTCCTGTTCACCAACCGCGCAAAGGAGGAGGTGAATGAGTAAGTACTGCTGAGGAACGGAGAGAAAGAGGCGGGTGAGGGGGATTTCAGGGACGGAATGATGCAGGGACTTCATTCCATATGCGGCATCAAGTTGGAACTGCTCCTGGAAGCCTGTCACTGAGCTAGTGACCTGGGACCACAGCCCTCTCTGCCCTCTCCAGCATGGCGTGGTGGGCTGGCTGCTGGCCAGCAGCCAAGGTCTGTGAAGGCCCAGGGCCACGGGACACTTGGGGGAGCCT
This sequence comes from Chlorocebus sabaeus, assembly GCF_047675955.1. Classification (NCBI taxonomy): domain Eukaryota; kingdom Metazoa; phylum Chordata; class Mammalia; order Primates; family Cercopithecidae; genus Chlorocebus; species Chlorocebus sabaeus. The sequence goes on along the minus strand of NC_132923.1, from coordinate 117,771,182 downwards.
GACTCACGGGCTGGTGGTGTGGCCAGGAGCATCCCCTCTTACTGCTTCTCTTTCCCTTAGGTGGTTCACGAAATACACAGAAATGGACTACGCCCGTGCTGGTAACAAAGCAGCATTCACTGTGAGCCTGGACCCAGGGCCCCTGGAGCAGTTCCCCCACTCCATGGAGCCACAGCTCAGGCAGCTGGGCCTGCCCACCACCCTCAAGAGAGGTATGGGCAGCCCTGGAGCTAAAAAGTCACAGCCTAGAGTCCAAGAGCACAAGTCTGCAAGGTCATCCCTTTCTGGCTGAGCAAGTTCTCTCTACAAGCCTCCATTTTCTCATGTGAAAATGGGGCTAAGAGTGTGCGCCTCACAGCTGGGGTGAAAGCAGACAATAACTTATAGTCTTGCAGCTGTTGAGGGACAGGGGACATCAGGGGCCTGGCGCCTGTTTAAAAAAAAAAAAAAAAGTCAAAAAATTAGACAGGCATGGTGGTGTGTGCCTGTGGTCCTAGCTACATGGGAGGCTGAGGCAAGAGGATCACTTGAACCCAGGAGGTCAAGGCTGTGGCGAATCAAAGGGACCTCAGGGAGACAGCCACTGCCCAGTGTGTGATGGAGCTGTGGGGAGGGCAGGTGGCTGACTGGATTCCTCCTAACGTGGCAGGGACAGAGATGGCTCTGCAGGCCTCTGGGCCAGAGGTAGCTGAGAGCCACCCTCTTCTGCAGGTGTGGTGACTCTGCTATCCGACTATGAGGTGTGCAAGGAGGGCGACGTGCTGACCCCAGAGCAGGCTCGCGTCCTGGTGAGTCTGGCGCCTTGAGGGCTATTGCAGGAGGGGCCGCTGGCTGGCTTCTGCCTGCTGAAAATGACCCCTTGCACTTTGAATACCTCCATTCCTCCTGATTCTTTGTTCCCTTTGTCTCTTGCAGAAGCTTTTTGGGTATGAGATGGCTGAATTCAAGGTGACCATCAAATACATGTGGGATTCACACTCGGGAAGGTTCCAGCAGATGGAAGACGTCTTGCCAGAGAGCGCATCCGAGTCCGCAGAAGAGTCAGACTCAGAAGACGATGACTGAAAGGGACTCAGGACTGAAGGCCTCCTGGAACCTTCGGGGTCTCACTGGACGATGCAGGACTGCTGCCGCCCCTCTGAAGAGAGCAGCTGTTTATTTGTCTGTAGACAGGGAACGTGATGGGCACTGACTTCCTGTAAAGAATAAAACTCTGGGCCGGGCGCGGTGGCTCAAGCCTGTAATCCCAGCACTTTGGGAGGCCGAGACGGGTGGATCACGAGGTCAGGAGATCGAGACCATCCTGGCTAACACGGTGAAACCCCGTCTCTACTAAAAAATACAAAAAACTAGCTGGGCGTGGTGGTGGGCGCCTGTAGTCCCAGCTACTCGGCAGGCTGAGGCAGGAGAATGGCGTAAACCCGGGAGGCGGAGCTTGCAGTGAGCTGAGATCTGGCCACTGCACTCCAGCCTGGGCAACAGAGCGAGATTCCGTCTCAAAAAAAAAAACTCTGGGCCAGGGTGTGCAGTGGCTCACGCCCGTAATCCCAGCACTTTGGGAGGCCAAGGCGGGCAGACCATAAGGTCAGGAGATTAAGACCATCCTGACTAACACAGTGAAACCCTGTCTCTACTACTGTTGCCCAGACTGCTCTGAAACTCCTGTCTTCAATCAGTCCTCCTGCCTTAACCTCTCAAAGTGCTGAGATTAAAGGTGTGAGCCACCCTTTTTTTTTTTTTTTTAAATGACTGAATAATAGTCTGTTGTATGAATATATATATATATATATACCACATTTTCTTTATCCATTCATTCACTGATGGACATTTGGGTTGTTTTTAATTATCAGCTATTATGAGTAATGACACTGTGAAAACTCATTCCCAAGTTTTTTGTGGGGAGATATGTTTTCCCTTCTCTTGGCTATACACCCACAAGTGGAACTGCTGAATCCTATGGTAATTTTATGTTTAATCCTTTGAGAAATTGCCAAACTATTTTCCAAAGCGGTTGTACCATTTCACATTCCCCCCATCAGTGTGTGAATTTTCTCCCATCTGTCTCTTGCTCACTCTCTTGCCATGTGACATGCTGACTCTGCTTCCCCTTCTGCCGTGATTGTAAGCTTCCTGAGGCCCTCCCCAAGAGCAGATGCCAACACCACACCTTCTTGTACAGACTGCAGAACCGTGAGCCAAAGAAACCTCTTTTCTTTGTAAATGACCCAGTCTCAGGTATTCTTTTATAGCAACGGAAACAGACTAACACACAGCATCCTGCGAGGCTTTATTCTTCATTTGGTGGTGACTCTACTGTTAAGTTTTTGTCCAAATACTTCCGTCCCTAAGAATTTACTGAGGCAGTTCTAAATTACAAAAAGCATGAGAGAGCACAAGAGGTGACAGAAGAGCCTTGGGCAGCCTGAGCCACAGTGGGCCTAGATGAAGTAGTTGGGACATTCGTGGGCAAACAAATGCCAGGCTTGATTAAAGGCATCCACGACAGCTGGCTCCAGGGGCCCTTCCTCTGCCGCTGCCAAGTTCTGCTCCAGCTGCTCCAGGCTGGACATGCCCAGGATGACCGCGTCCCCGTGGGCACCCTGAAAGGGAGACAGCCAGAATTCAACCCTCTTCTGCTACACAGTGACTCCACTCACAGCCCTCCCAGTCACGACCCTACCGAGATTTGGGCTCTCTTATATCCCATATGTCCAGAAGGAACTTAAGGTGCCTTGGATAGCTGTACCCATGTCACTCAAAACCTGTATTATTTCCCCTACTGCCACATGACGCTTCCAGACAGACCTACATTCACAGCCCAGTTCTGCCCCCCAGCAGCCGTGTAAAGGTGACTAAGTTATTAAAACCTCTCTGAGACTCAATCCTCTTCTCTGTTTTCAACATAATTATGTGTATGAAAAAGTAATGTAGAGCACTTAGCTCCTATTTATTGAGCACCTACTGTATATGTGCCAGACACTATTGCAACATCTAAGGCTGGAGTTGGAGAAAAATTTGAAAGAGGAAGACATGAGGCACTGAGAGAGGGAAATTTCAGCTCCCACCAAAAGGATGAGACTAGTGGGCTTTACAGTTAAACCTGTGTTAAAATGTATTCCCCTTTCATAGCTGGGTGAACCTCAGTTTCCTCATCAATAACACTGTGACAGTCATTTCATAAAGCCGAAAGAATAATGAAATCCCTGCAGTAAAGCCCTCATTACAAAGCCTGGTACTCAGATACCATCAAAGACCAATGGGAAGGTGGAGCACAGTGGCTCACGCCTGTCATCCCAGCACTTTCAGAGGCTGAGGAGGGTGCATTGTCTGAGCTCAGGAGTTCAAGACCAGACTAGGCAGCTTGACGAAACTCAGTCTCTAAACACAAACAATTAGCTAGCCAAGGTGGTGCCTGTCTGTAATCCCAGCTACTTAGGAGGCTGGGGGAGGAGAATTGCTTGAGTCTGGGAGGCAGAAGTTGCAGTGACCTGAGATCATGCCACTGCACTCCAGCTGGGGTAACAGAGCGAGACTCTATCAAAAATAAAAACAAAATAAAAACAAAAACAAAACAAACAGTGGGAAGACTGTTCATGAGAGTTAGAAGAAAAATTTCAGTGGAATTGAGAAAACAAATGCTTTGGGCTTCACCTAAATGCTGGTCCCCCTGGAAGGGAAGAAGCTGAGCGCCCAGGGTCACTGGTTACCTGCAGCTGTGAGTGGTGGTACATCCACCGGAGGGCGGCTGAGGTCGTGCTGGGGGTGCTGGCGCCATATGCAGCCTGCAAGGCCTTCTCTACCAGGGCAATGCCCTCGAAGTGGTTCTCCTTCCAGAAGCTGGAAAGGAGGGATGGTGGCACAGGCGTCAGTACCATGGGGGCCACACTGGGAGCCACAACCAAAGGGTCATCCAGGGCCACTGCCCCACCCCACACCCTGCAGCCCTGAGGGGAGGGTGTCCTTTCTGGTCACAGGACTCCCACTTTGCTGGGCATCAGAGCCACCCAGGATGCCGGCCCTGTCAACAGAGACCTCAACCAATCTTTATTCCTGAGAACTCATCACCCTGCTCTTATTTTCCCCTAGGGACACACAGGCCGCTGAGATGGGGCAGGACTCGGCCCTAGGCCTCCTAGACCTCCCTCCAGGACTCCTCCTTTCCTTCCTAGCAGGTGATTGCTCAGGAAAGAGCTATGACTTCAAGACCCTGAGGTCCAGGGAGCCTCGTTTCCTCCTGGAGGTCCCCAAACAACAAGAAAACCCGCGGAGGGTTTGGAAATTCCTGAAGGAATGCAGGGGAGTAGGTGCAGCAGCGAGGAAAGGCTTTACCCCAGGAGCAGCCCAAGACTTCATTCCACATAAAGATGACCCCACCCCAGCCATCCACACCAAGCACCTCCAGCTCACCGACTCCTGTAGATCTCTGCCCACTGATTCCCAAAGAAGCGGCCCACGGGCTGTTTCCCGTCCTTGTCCTCATACTTGTACTTGCCAGTCAGCAGGCCCCCTGCGGGAAGGCAGCAATCAGCCTCCGGGCCCAGAGTCCCCAGAAGCTGCCACATCCCTCAGGGCTCTGGTCTAGGGGAGGGGCAGGGACCCAGGAGAGCTGAAGGACGCAGCCCAGCCTCTTGTCAAACCCTCCCTGCTTCCCAGGTCCTGGGCTGGGCATCTGTGGGTCGGGAATAGGCTGAGTCAGGGTCAGGAACGCTCCACATACCAGCCAGAGGGTTGTAGGCATAGAACCTCAGTCCAAAGTGCCTGAGGCAGGGGAGGAGCTCCGTTTCCACCTGCCGGGTGGTGGCGCTGTACATGCCCTGCAGGGAGAGGGACCCCGGGGAGAGAGTGGATGTGTCAAAAGAAGGGACCTCAAATTTACCCTTATAGAGCCCTTATTTCAGACCTTATCAATTCTAGGACTTCAACCATCTGGGCATTTACTTATTCTTATGGTGCTGGTGAAAGGGGCTTATGCCCGAGGAAAATTCATTCATTCAGCCAACTTTCATGAGCACCAACTACGGCCTGGTTGTCAGATTTGAATTCTTAAGCCAAAAGGACAGGGTCCCTTCCCTCAAGATTTTATAATAAGGTCAAGTATAAACAGTTGTAATCGAGTAATGAGGCAATCTTAATAGACGAGAAAGTTCTGTGACCAGTGCCTGGCACCAAGCAGGTGTACAAATATTTGTGCAATGAATCATGAGGAGGTAAACAAGGACCTGAGTTCTCAGGGTCTTCTGGGCCCATCTAGAAAGGCTTCCAGAGAATAAGACACGTATATGAGACCTGAGCCCTTCTCCCAGGGAAGGGGCAGTGGCAGGGAAGGGACAGTGGCGGGGAAGGGACAGTGGCGGGGAAGGGCATGTCCCAGGCTGAGTGCAGGGCCAGGTGGGGAAGGAAGGGTGCACAGGCCGGCAGGAAGGAAGCAGATGCCCAGTGGCCAGCCTGAGGAGCTTGAATGGCATTCTGAGGGTACCTGGGAGCCATCTGCAGGCTTTCAGCAGGGGGTGGCTGCTATGCAGAGGGCACAGGAGGCAGTCAGGGCAGCAAAGACAGCCCAGAATGAGCAGGAGTTCTGGAGACCTTGGCCTCTGCAGCCCCGGCCCTCACCTGGTACACAGTGGGCACGATCCAGCCATTGCTCTTGCAGAGGATACAGATCTCGGCCACTTCCCAGGCGGCATAGTTGGAGAGGCCAAGTTCCACGAACTTGCCCTGCAGGGGTGAGGCAGCAGTCAGAACGCAGTGCAGCGCAGACCAGGAAGGGGAGGCCAGGGTGGGGCCCTTGGGAGTGGGGCTGTTCCCTGCTCCACCCTGGGACCGCCCTGGTGCCTCTGATCTCACCAGTGGGATCAGAATGAGAGCAGTAGCGGGCCACCTCCCAGAGCTCAGGGGTCCCCTCACCTCCTGGTGCAGCTGGTGGCAGGCGCGCAGCGTCTCTTCCACCGGGGTGCTGTGGTCAGGTCCATGTAGGTAGAAGAGGTCCACTCGGGGACACTGCAGCCGCTTCAGTGACGTCTCCAGCTGGAACCGGAGACTGTCAGGCTTCAGGGAGTTCCCCATCCATGGATTGGCCTTGGTAGCAATTTTCACTAAGAGGAGAGAGAAATGAAAATTCAGGGCTGGACGTGGTGGCTCACGCCTGTAATCCCAGCACACTGGGAGACCGAGGTGGGTAAATCACCTGAGGTGAGGAATTTGAGACCACTCTGGCCAACATGGTGAAACAGCGTCTCTACTAAAAATACAGAAATTAGCTGGGGGTGGTTGTGCATGCCTGTAATCCCTGCTAGGGAGGCTAGGCACAAGAATTTCATGAACCGGCTGGGTGTCGTGGCTAACGCCTGTAATCCCAGCACTTTGGGAGGCTGAGGCAGGCGGATCACAAAGTCAGGAGTTCAAGACTATCCTGGCTAACACGGTGAAACCCTGTCTCTACTAAAAATACAAAAAATTAACTGGGCATGGTGGTAGGCACCTGTAGTCCCAGTTACTCGGGAGGCTGAGGCAGGAGAATGGCATGAACCTGGGAGGCGGAGCTTGCAGTGAGCTGAGATCGCATCACTGCACTCCGGTTTGGGTGACAAAGCGAGAGTCTGTCTCAATAAAAAAAAAAAAAAGAAAGAAAGAAAGAAAGGATTGCATGAATCTGGGAGATAGAGGTTGCAGTGAGCCTAGATCACGCCATTGCAGTAAAGCCTGGGCAACAGAGCAAGACTGTCAAAAAAAAAAAAAAAAAGTAAGCTTAACACTCTTCTCCCTGCCCCCTATTAAGAATCCTAGTTGGAGGCCGGGTTCAGTGTCTCAAACTTGTAATCCCAGCTATTCGGGAGGTTGAGGCACAAGAATCGAGTGAACCCAGGAGGCAGAGGGTGCAGTGAGCCGAGATCTTGCCGCTATCCTCCAGCCTGTGTGCCAGAACCAGACTCTCTGTCAAAAAAAAAAAAAAAAAAAAAAAAAAAATCCTAGTTGGAGATGAGGCACAGTGGCTCACCCCCATAAGGCCAATACTTAGGCCCAGGAGGGTGGATCTCTTGAGCCCAGGAGTTTGAGACCAGCCTGGGCAAAATGGTGAAACCCCGTCCCTACAAAAAATACAAAATTTGGCTGGGCATGGGGGCACATGCCTGTAATCTCAGCTACTTGGGAGGCTGAGTTAGAGGATCACATGAGCCTAGGAGGTCAAGGCTGTAGTCATCAAATACTGTGCCACTGTGCTCCAGCCTGGACAACAGAATGAGACCCTGTTTCAAAAGGAAAATTTAAAAAAAGAATCCTAGGTCCTAGTGGGCTGGAATAACAGGAGAGTGGAGAGTCCTCCTCCCACTTTTCACACTTAGAAAGTCACTTAGGCTGGCAGGAGGGCAGTCACTGGAGCCCTTGAGAACTGGGAGGGAGCAGGTTTGAGGAACTATTCATTTGGAATTTTTCCATGCCACCTCCACCCCTCTGCTTCTCAACTGAACTTCACTTCAGATCTGAGATCTGAGGACTTTCACCAGCCAACCTTGGACTCAAAGACAGAAGACAAAGAAGGATTAATAGAGGAAAGAAAAAAGTCAGAAATAAGGGCCAGGCAGAGGTTGCGGATCTGTGTTGGCTCACACCTGTAATCTCGGCACTTTGGGAAGCCAGGGCAGGAGGATTACTTGAGCCCAGGAGTTTGAGGCCAGCCTGGACAACAAAGTGAGACTCTGGTTTCGATGAATAATACAAAAAATTAACCAGGTGTGGTGGCACAGGTCGTGTTAATCCCAGCTACTCAGGAGGCGGAGGTGGGAGGATGGCTTGAGCCTTGAAAGGTCAAAGCCGCAATGAGCCATGATTGCACTATTGCACTCCAGTCTGGGTAAAAGAGCAAGGCCCTGTATCAAAACAACAACAACAACAACAACAAAACCAGAAATAAGATCAGAGCTCTCACCAAGTGGCAGTCAGGTGATCTAGAAAGAGTGTGGCACTGAGATGCAGGCACAGGCTTCTTTTGTTTGAGATGTACCATTTGGTAAATAAGAGGAGAAATGGACAAGACACCACTCAGACAGTCAGAATGGAAGGAGGAAATGGTGTTCATATTAAGAACAAAGAAACAGCTAACATTTCCCAGCCCTCACTATGTGCCTGCCAGGCATCAGCCTAAGCACCGCACATGGCATCAGACTGAGGGTGGCTCCTCCTGCCCCTTTACACACATCCTCCCCTCAGGCTACACCTGCCTCCTCCAGCACCCGCAGTGTTGCCAAATCACATTTGCCTTTCCACACCCATGCCCACTGCCCTGACGCCCTTGCCCCTCTTACTCCTCCTGGCAAACTCCTATCCGTTCTTTCTTCACGGGGTCCCTCCCAAAAAGGGCTCACTTGGCTCCCCAGCCATCTCTAGAATTCGAACTTCCTGGAGTGGGTTAGTGTCCATTTCTCTCCAATAGCCTCAGACAGAGCCTCCCACAGAGAGGGCAGTGAGACCCTGTACCACACCCAATTCCCCACCGCGCTAAGGGAGCTGCCAAGGTTCCCGGGCGTTGCCACCCTGGTGAGGTACCATTGTGAGCACCACAAGGTACTCAGAGCAAAGTCCAGGTCCCTGAGCAGGCTGGCGTGAGCGTAGGAGCAAGCAGATAGTGTGCTGGGTCTAAACTCTGATTTCAGACCGTGCCAGGGAGTGCCAGGCGATAAGCACAGAATTTCTGCAGATCAGGCCCGTCAAGGGCACCTGCAGGGCACAGGTGGGGACAGCAGTTGCACAATGCCAGATTCCAGTGTTTTTCGTGCTCCAGAGAGGGGCTAGCCAAGTCATTGCAGGCAAGACCAAGTCATCCAGGCGTCAGTGAGGGTGCTGAGCTACCTCCCGGAAGAGAAGACCAGAGAAAAGGAGCCCAGACAAAGTACTGTCCAGTTGTACAGAGCTAGATGTGCCTGAGGTGCCTGGGGTTCCCAAGGCTGAGAGGTGGACGGGGGTTGGGGGGTGGGGAACAAAGCCGTGGGTGCTGCCTGGGGCTAGGGAGACCTGGGCGGTGCACGGTTGTGGACAGGCTCAGCTCTGCACGGTGTAGAAGGAGAATCAGGGGCCACTGTTACCTCTACAGTCGCTGCTTCCCAGCCCGAGCCCCAGGCCGCCAAGGATGGTCTCGGACTGGCCGTCGCTGTACAGGAAGGCCGTGTCTATCTCGGTGTGGCCGCGCTCCAGGAAGGCGCGCGTGACTGCTGCGCTGGTGGGCGCGTCCATGCGGCGCCCCATCTCCATGGCGCCCAGCACCGTGGCGGGCCGGGCCCGCGATAGCTGCCGGGACATGACGGCGGCAACGGGATACTGGGACAGCCCGGGCGCAGCACGGAGCGGTCAGTCGGAAGCACCAGCCCAGGAACCGGCGGCCGCTTGGCTTTAGGGACTGGCTCGGGCCCCGCCCACCGCGGGGTGGGGTTGAGGGCGCGGCGGAAGGTGCCCAACACCGCCCACGCGCTGAACTCCGCGCTCAACCACGAGGACGGTCTGCACTTGCACCAAGCAAGAGGCGAAATGGCTGTGGCTTCCTACCGGTGACTCACTTCTTGGCCATTTTAACACTCCTCAACGTCCGCAAGGGTGAGGGGGTCCAAGGGTGGCGACGATCCCCAAGGGCGGGGACTCCTCCCTGTCCCGTCGCCCCCCATCCCTGGGCCTCGCCCGCCCGGGAGCTGTCCCAGGTCTCTGTCTCCTCCAGGAGGGAGCTTAGGAGTGGGGTGGACCTAAGGGCTGTTCCACCTGCCTGCCCTGTGGTTCAGGAGGACGAGGCTTACCAAAGGCTTAAGACAGAGTCCCCGTGGAGTGACATGGTTAAAGTCATGAAAGAAAAGAACTGTTGGCATTGAATTCTGTACCTAAATGGAAAAAATAAAAAATAAAAATAAAAATAAAACAACTGACTGACTGTGGTGACTTACGCCTGTAATCTCAACACTTTGGGAGATCAAGGCAGGAGAATAGACAGCCCAGGAGTTTAAATCCAGCCTGGGCAACATAGGAAGGCCTGGTCTCCAAAGAGTAAAAGAAAAAAAGAAGATAGAAAAATGGACCAATGCCCGGCTGCAGTGTGCTGTGATAGCTCCACTGCACTCTGCCCTGGGTGACAGAGGGCAAATCTGTCTCCAAATACAAAAGAAAAAAAAAAAAAAAGACAAATAGACAGATGGAACAAATGAAAAACCAACAGCAAGATTAATTTAAACCTAATCATATCAATAATTACATTAAATATAAATGAAAAAAATACAAGTAAAAGTCAGAGATTGTTAGAATGGATAAAAAAGCAAAACCCAACTATATAGTAAATATTAGAAAACTATTGAAATATATGAACAGAGTAAGTGAACAGTAAAAAGACGGACCAGGCGCAGTGGCTCACGCCTCTAATCCCAGCACTTTGGGAGGCCAAGGGCGGCAGATCACCTGAGGTCAAGAGTTGGAGACCAGCCTAACTAAAATGGAGAAATCCCGTCTCTACTAAAAATACAAAATTAGCCGGGCATGGTGGTGCATGCCTGTAATCCCAGCTACTTGGGAGGCTGAAGCAGGAGAATTGCATGAATGTGGGAGGCAGAGGTTGCAGTGAGCCAAGATGGCACCATTGCACTCCACTCCAGCCTAGGTAACAAGAGCAAAATTCTGTCTCAAAAAAAAAGAAAAGAAAAGAAAAAGTTAAAACGATGGGAAAAGACATACCTTGACAAAACTAAATTTTAAAAAGTTGGAATGGCTACATCAATATCAGTAAAAGTAGATTTCAAAACAAAAAATACTGGCCCACACAGTGGTTGACACCTGTAATCTCAGCACTTTGGGAGGCTGAAAAGGGACGACTGCTTGAGCCCAGGAGTTTGAGACCAGCCTGGGCAACACAGAGAGATCTTATCTCTACAAAAAAAAAATTTTAAAAGATTATCACAATGTGGTAGCATGTGCCTGTGGTCCCAGTTCTTCAGGAGGCTGAGGTGGGAGGATCAGCTGAGCCTGGGAAGTCAAGGTTGCAGTGAGCTGTGTTCATGCCATTGCACTCCAACCTGGGCAGCAGATTGAGACCCTGTCTCAAAACAACAACAATAACAACAACAACAAAAGCCTACCAAAGACAAAGAGGGACATACCATAATGACAAAGAGGTCAATTAACAAAGAAAATATAATCCTCAATGTATATGCAAATAAAAGTAGAGCATCAGAATGCACAAAAAGCAATAATAGAACTTAAGAAGAAATAGACAAATACAAAATTATAGTTGGTTTCAACACACCACTCTCAACAGTTGTAGAACAGTTATCAGTCATAATTTACAGAAACTCAGTAAAGGTATACAAGACTTGAACAGGCCGGGTGCCGTAGCTCACGCCTGTAATCCCAACACTTTGGGAGGCTGAGGCGGGTGGATCATGAGGTCAGGAGTTCAAGACCAGCCTGGCCAAGATGGTAAAACCCCGTCTCTACTAAAAATACAAAAAATTCGCTAGACATGGCGGCAGGGTAATCTCAGCTACTTGGGAGGCTAAAGCAAGGAATTGCTTGAACCCAGGAGGCAGAAGTTACAGTGAGCCGAGATCGTGCCACTGTACTCCAGCCTGGGTGACAGAGCAAGACTCCATCTCAAAAAAAAAAAAAAGAAGACTTGAATAACACTATTTAACCAATTCCACATAAACAACATGAACGGAATACCCAGCAACAGCAGAATGTGCATTAAAGTGCACATCCACCAAGATATACCAATATATCCACAAAGATATATCTTTGGAGGCATAAAACAAGTCTTAATACATGCAAAGGAGGCCAGGCGTGGTGGCTCACATCTGTAATCCCAGCACTTTGAGAGACAGAGGCAGGGAGATCACTTGAGGTCAGGCGTTCCAGATCAGCCTGGTCAACATCATGAGAATCCATCTCTACTAAAAATATAAAAAATAGACAGGCATGGTGGCATGCACCTGTAATCTCAGCTACACGAGAGGCTGAGACAGGAAAATCACTTGAACCTGGGAGACAGAGGTTGCAATGAGCCAAGATCATGCCACTGCACTCCAGCCTGGGCAACAGAGTGAGATTCTGTCTAAAAAAAGAAAATACCAAAAATAAATTAACAGGCTGGATGTTGTAGCTCACGCCTGTAATCCAAACACTTTTGGAGGTCGAGGCAGGCAGATTACCTGAGGTCAGGGCTTCTCTAGACCAGCCTGGCCAACATGGTGAAACCTCATCTCTACTAAAAATACAAAAATTAGCCGGGGGTGGTGGCTTATGCCTATAATCCCAGTTACTCAGGAGGCTGAGGCAGGAAAATCGCTTGCCCCAGCAGGTGGAGGTTGCAGTGAACCGAGATCACACCAGTGCACTCCAGCCTTGGCAACAGAGTGAGACTCCGACTCAAAAAAAAAAAAAAAAAAAAAGAAAGAAAGAAAAGAAAAGGGGAAAAAAAGAAAAGAAATAAATGAACACATACATTTCAAAGGATTTAAATAATACAAAGTACATCTCTGAGCACAATGGAATTAAACTAGAAAATAATAACAGAACTTAGAGCCTGAGAAGGAACTGAAAATAAGTAAATAGGTAAATAAATAAATAGAATAAAAAGGAAAAATAGAAAATAATAACGGAATGATATCTGGAAAATCTCCACACACTTGGAAATTAAATTACCCATGGATCGAAGATGTAATCTCAGGGAAAATTAGATCATATTTTGAACTGAATGAAAGTAAAAACATGACATGTCAAATTTTCTGAGATGCAGCCACAGTAGTACTAAGAGGGAAATTTATAGCATCACTTTGACATATTATAAAAGCAGAAATATCTCAAATCAATAATGTAAGCATTCACTTTTTTTTTTTTTTTTTTTTTTGAGACGAACTCTCACTCTGTTGTACAGACTGGAGTGCAGTGGTGTGATCTCTGCTCACTGCAACCTCGGCCTCCCAGGTTCAAGCAATTCTCGTGCCTCAGCTCCTGAATAGCTGGAATTACACATATGTGCCACCACACCTGGCTAATTTTTGTATTTTTAGTAGAGACAGCATCTCGCCTTGTTGGCCAGGCTAGTCCCGAACTCCTGGCCTCAAGGGATCCTCCCACCTCAGCCTCCCAAAGTGTTGGGATTACAGGCGTGAGCCACTGCACCTGTGTGGGTCTTTTCTTTGATTAAGTTGTAAGAGTCCTGTCTCTTTTCTAGCTACAAGTTCCTTAACAGATATGTGATTTGCAAAATACTGTCCCATTCTGTGGGTTGTCTTTTCACTTTCTTGATAGTGTTCTCTGAAGCACGAACATTCTCAACTTTGATGGTGTTGACTTTACTTTTTCTTTTGCCACGTGTGCTTTAGGTGTCAATATGTAAGAAACCACTGCCTAATCCAAAGTCATACTTATCCAGTATTTTCTTCTAAGAGTTTTACAGTTTTACCTTATACATTTAGGTGGCTGATTCGCTTGAGTTAATATTTTGTATATGGTATAGGGAAAGGCTCTCAAACTCCTGCGGTCAACGCCCACCACCACGCCCGACTAATTTTTGTGTGTTTTTAGTAGGGACGGGGTTTCACGTGTTAGCCAGGATGGTCTCGATCTCCTGACCTAGTGATCCACCCACCTCGGCCTCCCAAAGTGCTGGGATTACAGGCATGAACCACCACGCCCAGCCTCACTTTCTTTATGCAGTCTTTATAGCAAAAGAGTTCTAAATTTTGATGATGTCTAATTTAATTTCTCTTTTGTTGTGTGTGCTTCTGAGGAACAGTTGCCCAATCCAAGGCCACAAGATTTATCCCTATATTTTCTTTTTCTTTCTTTGAGACAGAGTCTCGCTCTGTCACCCAGGCTGCAGTGGAGTGGCACAATTTTGGTTCGTTGCAACCTCTGCCTCTTGGGCTCAAGTGATTCTGGTGCCTCAGCCACCAGAGTAGCTGGGATTACAGGAGTGTGCCACCATCGTGGCCCTGTATTTTCTTCTAAAAGTTTTTATAATTTTAGCCCATAGATTTAGGTCTATGACTCATGTTGTGTTTATTTTCCTATATATGGTGTGAGGAAGGGGTCCAACTTCATTCTCTTACTTGCAAATATCTAGATGTTGTTGAAGATGGTTATTTTCTTCTTCTTCTTCTTTTATTATTATTATTATTTTTAAGACAGAATCTCGCTCTGTCACCCAGGCTGGAGTGCAGTGGCAGGATCTGGGGTCACTGCAAGCTCCGCCTCCCGGGTTCACACCACTCTCCTGCCTCAGCCTCCTGAGTAGCTGGGACTACAGGTGCCCACCACCATGCGGGGCTAATTTTTTGTATTTTCAGTAGAGATGGTGTTTCACTGTGTTAACCAGGATGGTCGCGATCTCCTGACCTCGTGATCTGCCCACCTCGGCCTCCCAAAGTGCTGGGATTATAGACATGAGTCACCACACCCAGCCTGAAGATGGTTATTTTCCTTGTTGAATTGTCTTGTCACTTTTTTAAATTAATTGACAATATATGAAAGGGTTTACTGCTGGACTCTAAATTCTAATCCATTGATTTATGTCTAGCCTTATGCCAGGACCACACTGTCTTTAGAGCTGTAGTTGTTTTTTCTGTTTATTTGCTTGTTTTTTGTTTTGTTTTGTTTGGACACAGTCTCACTCTGTCACCCAGGCTGGAGTGTAGTGGCCTGATCTCGGCTCACTGCAACCTTCCTCTCCCAGATTCAAGCAATTCTCCCTGCCTCAGCCTCATGAGTAGCTGGGATTACAGGTGCCTGCCACCACGCCCAGCTATGTAGTTTTATAGTAAGTTCTGAAATCAGAAAGTGTCAGTCCTCCAACTGTGTTCTTTTTCAAGCATATTTTGGGTATCCTGGGTGCCCTGAATTTCCCTGTGAATTTTAGAATCAGTTTTCCAATTTCTGTGGTCTCAAAAAAAAAAAAAAAAAAGCTGGCTGAGCGTGGTGGCTCATGCCTGTAATCCCAGCATTCGAGGCACCAAGAGGGGCATATCAACTGAGGTCAGGAGTTCAAGACCAGCCTGGACAACATGGCAAAACCCAGTCTCTACAAAAATACACAAATTAACCAGGTGGGTGGCTCACACCTGTAATCCCAGCTACTCAGGAAGCTGTGCAGGAAAAATCAGTTGAATCCAGGAGATGGAAGTTGCAGTGAGCCGAGATTGTGCCACTGCACTCTAGCCTGGGAGACAGAGTGAGACTCCATCTTGAAAAATAAACTAAAATCAAATAAAGCCAGTTGGGATTTGGACAAGGATTATGTTGAATTTTCTCATCATCTTGGGGGATTTTGTCATTTTAAGGAATTGAATTTTGGTGTGCTTTTTTGTCCAAAGATAACTGACAGACCACCGCACATCAGGGAGAATCTATGTTGTATGGATAAAAAGAATCAGGGGTTTACTTCTTTTTATAAAGAATAAATTTTGTCTGTAGGGTGTCTTCCTCTGGTCAGCAAATGGGACTTTTCTTGGGGTCAGGTTTTTGGATGAGTGATGTTATCTAAATTTCCAAGTTGGGCCCCTTTCATCATTTTAAGGGACTGTTCCAAGTATTGCCTGCTGCCCTGCCCACGGCTGGAGGGATTTTGCTGTAATGGTCAAACAGCAACCACCACACCTGGGATTTTCCTTTCCCAGCCTTGAGTGCCTCCTGTTTGGAGGAGGGGTGTAGGGGTGTTCTGAGGAAAATGTGGACCCCGCTGCCCTTGCCCCCAAGCCCAATAAAAAGAAGCCCAGAACCACCACTGAGAAAGTTATGAATGAAAAGACAGGAGGCTTTAGCTAAGACAAGAGGAAAGCCATTGCCGAGATTATGGAATATTTAAAAATGTTCCACATTAATACAGTTTGAATGTTTCCTCCGCTTCAAATCCCATGTTGAAATGTGACCTCCAGGCCAGGTGCTATGGCTCAAGCCTGTAATCCCAGCACTTTGGGAGGCTGAGGTGGGCAGATCACCAGGTCAGGCGTTCGAGACCAGCCTGGTCAACATAGTGAAACCCCGTCTCTACTAAAAATACAAAAATTAGCCAGGGTGGTGGCATGCGCCTGTAGTCCCAGCTACTCGGGAGGCTGAGGCAGGAGAATCGCTTGAACCCGGGAGGCGGAAGTTGCGGTGAGCCGAGATCGTGCCACTGCATTCCATGTGGGTGACAGAACTAGACTCTGTCAAAAAAAGAAAGGGAACGGAAGTGGAGGGGAGGGAAGAGAAGAGGAGGAGAGGGGAGCGGAACCTGTAGTGTTGGAAGAGGGCCTCGTGGGAGGCGTTTGGGTCATTGGGGCAGATCCCTCATGAATGGTTTGGTGCTATCCTCATGATAATAAATTCTTCCTCCGTTACTTCACATGAGACCTGGTTGTTTAAAAGAGCCTGGAACCATCTGCCTCTTGCTCCCTCTCTTGTCATGTGATATGCCCGCTCCCTTTTTCCCCTTCCACCGTGATTGTAAACTTCCTGACGCCCTCACTAGAAGCAGGAACTGGCGTCATGCTCTTCGGACAGCCAGCAGAACTGTGAGCCAAATAAGTCTCTTTTCTTTAAAACGTATCCAGCCTCAGGTGTTCCTTTATAGCAATGTGAATGGACTAAGATAGAAAATGGGTATTGAGGAGTGCAGCATTACTGTAACAATACCTGAAAATGGATGCGGAAGCAGCTTTGGACCTGGGTAATGGACAGGAGTTGGAAGAGTTTGGAAGGCTCAGAAGATGACAGAAAGATAAGGGAAAGTCTGGAACTTCTTAGAGACTTGTTAAGTAGTCGTGACCAAAACGTACTAGAAATACAGACAGTGAAGGACAGGCCGAGGAGGTCTCAAATGGAAATGGGGAATTTATTGGGAGCTAGAACAAAGGTCACCCATGGTATCCCTTAGCAAAGAGCTTGGCTGCATTGTGTTCTTGTTCAAGGGATTTGTGGAAGGTTCAACTGAAGAATGATGACCGAGAGCATCTGGTGGGAGAAATTTCAAAGCTGCAAAGCATTCAGGATGTGGCATTCTTGTTTCCAAAAACCTACAGTCAGATACAGGAGCCAAGGAATGAATTATAGTTGGAATTCATAATTAAAAGGGAACCAGAGTGTAATAGCTTGAGAATTGGCAGCCTGGCCATGTGATGAAGAAGGAAAGAGCATTTCAGCAGAGGAATTCACATCGGCTGTCGAACAACCACTTGCTAGAGAGATGAGCATGACTAAAAGGGAGTCAAGTGCTAATGGCCAAGATGATGGGAAAGGGGCTGAAAGCCATTTCAGAAAACTTCAGGACAAAGTTCACAGACGCTGCTAGGGCAATACCGGAGGCAATGTGAGCCTGGAGCCCCCCCCTAAACTCCACTAGGGCACTGCCCAGTGGAGCTGTGGGAAAGAGGCTACCACTCTCCAGACCCCAGGATTGTGCAGCCACCAGCAGCTTGTGCCCAGAGCCTGGAAAAGCCACAGGCACTTACTCCAACCAGTGAGAGCAGCCACGGAGCTGCATCCTGCAAAGCCACATAAGTGGAGCTGCCCAAGGCCTTGGAAGCCCACCACTTGCACCAGTGTGGACAGGATATGGGAAATGGAGTCCGAGATTATCGTGGAGCTTTACATGTATCATGCCTGCCCTACTGGGTTTCAGACCTGCATGGGCCTGTTGCCCTGTTCTTTTGGCCAATTTCTCCCTTTTGCAATGGGAATGTTACCCAAAGCCGGTACCACCATTGTATCATGGAAGTAAATGACTTGGTTTTGATCATACAGGTTCATAGGTGGATAAAACTTACCTTGAATCTTGGGTGAGACTTTGGACTTATGATTGAGTTGATGCTGGAACAAGTTAAGACTTTGGGTGACTATTGGGAAATGATGACTGTATTTTGCAATGTGAGAAGAACATGACATTTGTGGGGGGCACTGCTACAATGATATCATTAGGGGTTTTTTTCCCCTCCAAATCTCATGTTGCAATGTGATCAATGTTAGAGGTGGGCCTGATGGGAGGTGTCAGGGTTTGGGGGCAAATCCCTCATGAATGGCTTGGTGCCATGCGGACAGTAATGAGCGAGTTCCGGCTTTATGAGTTCATACAGGATCTGGTTGTTTAAAAGAGCCTGGAATTTCCTCCCGTCTCTTGCTCCCTCTCTTGCCATGTGACATGCTGGCTCCGCTTCCCCTTCTGCCATGATTGTAAGCTTCCTGAGACCCTTGCCAGGAGTAGATGCCGGCACCACACCCCCTTGTACAGACTGCAGAACCGTGAGCCAAAGAAACCTCTTTTCTTTATTGATGACCCAGTCTCAGGTATTCTTTTATAGCAATGCAAACAGACTAACACACAGCATCCTGGGAGGTTTTATTCATCATTTGGTGGTGACTCTACTGTTAGGTTTTTGTTCAAATAGTTCCGTTCCTAAGAATGTACTGAGGCAGTTCTAAATTAAAGAAAAAGTGAGAGACAAAAGAGGTTACAGAAGAGCCTTGGGCAGCCTGAGAAACGATGGGCCTAGCGGAAGTAGTTGGGACATTCGTAAGCAACCAAATTCCAGGCTTGATTAAAGGCGTCCACGACAGCCGGCTTCAGGGGCCCTTCCTCTGCCGCTGCCAAGTTCTGCTCCAGCTGCTCCAGGCTGGACATGCCCAGGATGACTGCGTCCCCATGGGCACCCTGCAAGGGAGATGGCCAGACTTCCACCTTCTGCTGCACAGCAACTCCACTCACAGCCCTCCCAGCCACCTCCCTGCTGAGATTTGGGCTCTCTTGTATCCCAGACGTCCAGAAATAAGATGCCTTGGATAGCTGTACCCATGTGACTCGAAACCTGTATTCATTCCCTACTGCCACACGATACTTCCAAACAGACCTACATTCACAGCCCAGTTCTGCCCCCTAGCGGCTGTGTAAACGTGGCTAAGTTATTAAACCTCTCTGAGACTCAATCCTCTTCTCTATTTTCAACATGGTTATGGGTGTGAAAAATTATGTACAGTGCTTAGCTCTCATTTATTGAGCACCTACTGTATATATGCCAGACACTATTGCAACATCTGAGGCTGAAGCTGGATATAAATTTGAATAAGGAAGACATGGTGTACCAAGTGAGGGAAACTCCAGCTCCCACCAAAGGATGAAACTAGTGGATTTTACAGTTAAACCTGTGTTAAAATGTTAAAATGTCTGCCCCTTTAATAGCTGGGTGAAAGTCAGCTTCCTCATCAATAACACCGGGACAGTCATTTCATAAAGCTGAAGGAATAATGAAATCCCTGCAACAAAGCCCTTATTACAAAGCCTGGTACTCAGATACCATCAAGGCCAATGGGAAGGCCGAGCGCAGTGGCTCACACCTGTAATCCCCACACTTTCAGAGGCTGAGGAGGGTGAATTATCTGAGCTCAGGAGTTTGAGACCAGCCTGAGCAACATGGTGAAACCCCATCTCTACTACAAATACAAACAATTAGCTGGGCATGGTGGCGCATGCTTGTAATCCCAGCTACTCGGGAGGCTGAGACAAAAGAATTGCTTCAGCCCAGGTGGCAGAAGTTATAATGATCCGAGATCGTGCCACTGCACTCCCACCTGGGCGACAGAGTGAGACTCTGTCTCCAAAAAAAATAAAACATAGAAAAAGACCAGTGGGAAGAATGTTTGTGAGAGTTGAAAGAAAGAGATATTTTAGAGGAATCAATAAACAAATGTTTTAGCCCTCATCCAAAGATATTGCTGGTCCCCCTGGAAGGGAAGGAGCTGAGCGCCCAGGGTCGCTGGTTACCTGCAGCTGTGAGTGGTGGTACATCCACCGGAGGCTGGCTGAGGTCATGCTGGGGGCACTGGTGCCATACGCAGCCTGCAGGGCCTTCTGCACCAGGGCAATGCCCTCGAAGTGGTTCTCCTTCCAGTAGCTGGGAAGGGGGGACAGTGGCACAGGGGTCAGTACCATGGGGGTCACACTGGGGGCCACAACCAAAGAGCCAATGATGGCCACTGCCCCACCCCACACCTTGCAGCCATGAGGGACAGGTGCGCTCTCCAGCCATGCGTCTCCCACTTTGCTGGGCGTCAGAACCACCCAGGATGCTGGCCCCTCAGCAGAGACCTCAAAGAGTCTTTATTCCTGACGACTCAGCAGCCTGCTCTCATTTTCCTTAGGGACACGAGGGCCACTGGGATGGAACAGGACTTGGCCCCAGGTCTCCGGGACCTCCCTCCAGGGCTCCTTCTTTCCTTCCTAGCAGGTGACTGCTCAGGAAAGAGCTATGACTTCAAGACCCTGAGGACCAGGGAGCCTCATTTCCTCCTGGAGGTCCCCAGACAACAAGAAAACACACAGAGGGTTTGGAAATTCCTGAAGAAATTCAGGGTACAGCAGCGAGGAAAGGCCTTACCCTAGGAGCAGCCCAAGACTTCATTCCACATAAAGCTGACCCCACCCCAGCCATCCACACCAAGCACCCCCAGCTCACCGATTCCTGTACAGCTCTGCCCACTGATTCCCAAAGAAGCGGCCCACAGGCTGTTTCCCGTCCTTGTCCTCATACTTGTACCTGCCAGTCAGCAGGCCCCCTGCGGGAAGGCAGCAATCAGCCCCCGGGCCCAGAGTGCCCCAGAAGCTGCCACATCCCTCAGGGCTCTGGACTAGGGGAGGGGCAGGGACCCAGGAGGGCTGAAGGACGCAGCCTTGACTTCTTTGACCTCAGAGGTCAAAGTTTGTCAAACCCTCCCTGCTTCCCAGGTCCTGGGCTGGGCATCTGTGGGTCGGGAATAGGCTGAGTCAGGGCCAGGAATGCTCCACGTACCAGCCAGAGGGTTGAACGCATAGAACCTCAGTCCAAAGTGCCTGAGGCAGGGGAAGAGCTCTGTTTCCACCTGCCGGGTGATGGCGTTGTACATGCCCTGCAAGGAGAGGGCCCCAGGGGAGAGGGTGGATGTGTCAAAGAAGGGACCTCAAATTTACCCTTATAGAGTCCTTATTTCAGACCTTAACAATTCTAGGACTTTAACCACCTGGGCATATACTTATTCTTACTGGTGCTGGTGAAAGGGGCTTATGCCTGAGGAAAATTCATTCATTGAGCCAACTTTCATGAGCACCAACTACGGGCTGGTTGTCAGATTTGGATTCTTAAGCCAAAAGGACAGGGTCCCTTTACCTCAAGGTTTTATAATAAGGTCAAGTATAAACAGTTATAATCGAGTAAAGAGGCATTCACAATAGACTAGAAAGTTCCATGACCAGTGCCTGGCGCCAACCAGGTGTAGAAACGTTTGTGGAATGAATGATGAGGAGGTAAAGGAGGACCTGAGTTCTCAGGGTCTTCTGGGCCCCTGTAGAAAGGCTTCCAGAGGAAGACACCCGTATGTGAGACCTGAACCGGTCTCCCAGGGAAGGGGCAGTGCAGGGCAGGGCGTGTTCCAGGCTGAGTGCAGGGCCAGGTGGGGAAGGAAGGGTCCAAGATACACAGATAGGCAGGAAGGAAACAGATGCCCAGTGGCCAGCCTGAGGAGCTTGAATGGCATCCTGAGGATATGTGGGAGCCATCTGCAGGGTTTGAACAGGGGGTGGCTGCTATGTAGAGGGTACCGGGGGAGTCAGAGGGGAATAGAGAGCCCAGGATGAGCAGGAGTCCTGGAGACCTTGGCCTCTGCAGCCCCGGCCCTCACCTGGTACACAGTGGGCACGATCCAGCCATTGCTCTTGCAGAGGGTACAGATCTCGGCCACTTCCCAGGCGGCATAGTTGGAGAGGCCAAGCTCCACGAACTTGCCCTGCAGGGGTGAGGCAGCAGTCAGAAAGCAGTGCAGCTGAGACCAGGAAGGGGAGGCCAGGGTGGGGCCCCTGGGAGTGGGGCTGTTCCCTGCTCCACCCTGGAACCGCCCTGGTGCCTCTGATCTCACCACTGGGATCAGAATGAGAGCAGTAGCGGGCCACCTCCCAGAGCTCAGGGGACCAGCACCTCCTGGTGCAGCTGGTGGCAGGCACGCAGCGTCTCTTCCACCGGGGTGCTGTGGTCTGGCAAGTGCAGGTAGAAGAGGTCCACTCGGGGACACTGCAGCCGCTTCAGTGACGTCTCCAGCTGGAACCGGAGACTGTCAGGCTTCAGGGAGTTCCCAAACAGTGGATTGGCCTTCGTATCAATTTTCACTGACAGGAGAGAGAAATGAAATTCAGGGCCTGGCACCATGGCTCACACCTGTAATCCCAGCACTTTGGGAGACCAAGGCGGGCAGATCAGGAGGTCAGGAGTTCGAGACCAGCCAGACCAACATGATGAAACCCCATCTCTAATAAAAACACAAAAATTAGCCGGGCCTGGTGGGACCCGCCTGTAGTCCCCAGCTAGCCAGGAGTCTTAGGCAGGAGAATTGTTTGAACCCAGGAGGCAGAGGTTGCAGTGAGTCGATATTGTGCCATAGCACTCCTGCCTGGCGACAGAGTGAGACTCCTTCTAAAAAAAAAGAAAAAAAAAAAAAAAAGAATCTTAGTTCTCAGTGAGTCAGTGAGCTGGACTAACAGGGGAGTGGAGAGTCCTCCTCCCACTTTTCACACTTAGAAAGTCACTTAGGCTGGCAGGAGGGCAGTCACTGGAGCCCTTGAGACCTGGGAGGGAGCAGGTTTGAGGAACTATTCATTTGGAAATTTTCCATGCCACCTCCACCCCTCTGCTTCTCAACTGAACTTCACTTCAGATCTGAGATCTGAGGACTTTCACCAGCCAACCTTGGACTCAAAGAAGACAAAGAAGGATTTAAAAAAAACAAACAAACAAACAAAAAAAAAAAACAAAAAAAAAAAAACAGAAATAAGGGCCAGGCAGAGGCTGCAGATCTGTGTTGGCTCACACCTGTAATCTCGGCACTATGGGAGGCCAAGGCAGGAGGATCACTTGAGCCCAGGAGTTTGAGACCAGCCTGGACAACAAAGTGAGACTCCCGTCTCGATGAATAATACAAAAAATTAGCTGGGTGTGGTGGCACAGGCCTGTGTTAGTCCCAGTTCCTCAGGAGGCTGAGGTGGGAGGATCGCTTGAGCCCTGAGAGGTCAAAGCTTCAATAAGCCATGATCGCACCACTCCACTCCAGCCTGGGCAAAAAAAGCAAGATCATGTCTCAAAAGAAAAAAAAAAAAAAAAAAAACAGAAATATGGTTAGAGCTCTCAACGAGTGGCAGCTGGGTGATCTAGAAAGCGTGTGGCACTGAGATGCACGCACAGGCTGGGTTCGTTCGGGATCTACCATGTGGTGAATCAGAGGAGAAATGACTCCACTCAGACACTCAGAGTGGAAGGAGGCAAATGGTGCTAATACTAAGAACAAAGAAACAGCCAACATTTCCCAGCCCTCACTATATGCTTGCCAGGCACTGGCCTAAGCACTGCACATGGCATCAGACTGAGGGCGGCTCCTCCTGCCCCTATACACACATCTTCCCCTCAGGCTACACCTGCTTCCTCCAGCACCCACAGCATTGCCAAATCACATTTGCTTTTCCACACCCGTGCCCACTGCCCTGACACCCTTGCCCCTCGTACTCTTCCTGGCAAACTCATCTCTGTTCTTTCTTCAGGGGGTCCCTCCCAGGAAGGGCTCACTCCGGGCTCCCCAGCCACCTCTAGAATTGGAGCTTCCTGGAGTGGGTTAGTGTCCATTTCTCTCCAATAGCTTCAGACAGAGCTTCCCACAGACACGGCAGTGAGAACCTGTACCACCCCAATCCCCCATCCCCCTGAGGGAGCTGCCAAGGCTCCCAGGCACTGCCACCCTGGTGAGGTGCCCTTGAACCTGGAGAGGTGCCCTTGCGAGTACCACAAGGTACTCAGAGCAAAATTCAGGGCGCGAGCAGGCTGGCACGTGTGAAGGAGGAAGCAGATAGTATGCTGGGTCCAAACTCTGATTTCGGACTGTGCCAGGGAGTGCCAGGCGGTAAGCACAGAATTTCTGCAGATCAGGCCCGTCAAGGGCACCTGCAGGGCACAGGTGGGGACAGGAGCTGCACAATGCCAGATTCCAATGCTTTTCGTGCTCCAGAGAGGGGCTAGCCAAGTCACTCCAGGCAAGACCAAGTCATCCAGACGTCAATGAGGGTGGTGGCTACCTCCCGGAAGAGAAGAGAGACGAAGAAAAGAGAAGAAGAGAGAAAAGTTGTCCTGAGCTACATGTGCCTGAGAAGCCTGGGGTTCCCAGGGTTGCAAGGTGGACAGGGGTTGGAGGAGCGGGGAACAAAGCCGTAGGTGCTGCCTGGGGCCAGGGAGAGCTGGGGGGTGCACGGCTGTGGACAGGCTCAGCTGTGCACGGTGCAGGGGGAGGATCAGGGGCCAGTGTTACCTCTGCAGTCGCTGCCCCCCAGCCCCAGGCCCAGGCCGCCCAGGATGGTCTCGGACTGGCCGTCGCTGTACGCGAAGGCCGTGTCTATCTCGGTGTGGCCGCGCTCCAGGAAGGCTCGCGTGGCTGCGGCGCTGGTGGGCGCGTCCATGCGACGCCCCATCTCCATGGCGCCCAGCACCGTGGCGGGCCGGTCCAGTGATAGCTGCCGGGACATGACAGCGGCAACGGGATACTGCAATAGCACGGGCGCAGCGCGCAGCGGTCGATAGCACCTGCTCCGGAACCGGCAGCTGCTTGCCTTTAGGGACTGGCTCGGGCCACGCCCACCTGGGGGTGGAGCTGACGGCGCCCCCGAAGGTCCTCAACGCCCCCCATGCGCTCGACTCCGGGCTCGACTAGGACCGTCTGTATTTGCACCAAGCAAACTGCGAAATGGCTGGGGCTTCCTACCGGTGACTGTCCTCTTGGAGATTTTAACACTCCTCAACGTCCCCAAGGGTGAGGGGGTCCAACGGTGGCGACGATCCCAAAGGGCGGGGACTCCTCGGGCCTCCCTGCCCGATCGTCCCTCCTTCCTCGGCCTTGCCCCGGAGCTGTCCCGGGTCTCTCTCCTCCAGGAGGGAGCTTACGGGGTGGGGTGGACCTAGGGCTGTCGCACCTGCCGTGTGGTCCTGGAGAACGAGGCTTACCAAAAGCTCAAGACAGCGTCCTCATGGAGTGACATGGTTAACGTGTTGAAAGAAAAGAACTGTTGGCATTGAATTCTATACCTAAGTGAAAAAAAAACTGACTGACTCTGGTGACTTACGCCTGTAATGCCAACACTTTGAGAGATCAAGGCAGGAGGATCACTTGAGCCCAGGTGTTTGAATCCAGCCTGTGCAACATAGGGAGGCCCTGTCTCAACAGAAAAAAAAAAAAAAAAAAAAAAAGACATAGAAAAATGGACCAGTGCCCAGCTGCAGTGAGCTGTGATAGCGCTACTGCACTCCACCCTGGGTGACAGAGGGCATATCTGTCTGCAAATACAAAAGAAAAAAACATCAATAGACAGATGGAACAAATGTAAAAACAATAGCAGAACTGATTTAAACCCAATCATATCAATAATGACATAAATATAAATGATGTAAATGCTCAAGGTAAAGGGCAGTGATTGTTAGAATGGATAAAAAAGCAAAACTGAACTATATGGTAAATACCAGAAAGGTATTCAAATATAAAAACAGAGATAGTTTAAGAGCAGAAAGATGGGAAAAGGCATATACTGACAAAACCAAATTTTAAAAAGTTGGAATGGCTAAATGAATATCAGAGAAAGTAGATTTCAAAACAAAGACTGCCCCCACAGTGGGCGACATACTGGCCCACACCTGTAATCTCAGCACTTTGGGAGGCTGAGAAGGAAGAGTTTGAGACTAGCCTGGGCAACACAGGGAGAGCTTATCGCTACAAAAAAAAATTAAAAATTATCAAAATGTGGTAGCATGCACCTGTGGTCTCAGTTACTTGGGAGGCTGAGAAGGGAGAATCATCTAAGCCTGGGAGGTCGAGGCTGCAGTGAGCTGTGACCACACCACTGCACTCCACCATGGGCAACAGATTGAGACTCTGTCTCAAAGCAACAACAGCAACAGCAAAAACTATCAAAGACAAAGAGGGACATATCATAATGACAAATAGGTCAATTAATGAAGAAGATATAATTCTAAATATATATGCACCTAAGCATAGATCATCAAAATACATGAAAAACAATAATAGAACTAAAGAAGAAGTAGACAAATACAACATTATAATTGGAGATTTCAACACACCATTCTCAATAGTTGTAGAACAGTTATCAGTCATAATTTACAGAAACTCAGTAAAGGTGTACAAGACTCAATGCTATTAACCAATTCCACATAAACAACATGAATGGAATATTCAACAGCGAAATATGCGTTCTTTTCAAGTGCATATCCACCAAGATATACCATATTTGGAGGCATAAAACAAGTCTTAATAAATGTAAAAGAGGCCCGGAGTGGTGGCTCACACCTGTAATCCCAGCATTTTGGGAGGCCAAGGCAGGTGGATTAACTGAGTTCAGGAGTCTCAGACCAGCATGGACAACACAGTGAAACCCTGTCTCTACTAAAAATACAAAAATTAGGCAGGCGTGGTGGCATGCCCTTGTAATCTCAGCTACTCAGGAGGCTGAGGCAGGAGAATCACTTAACCTGCTTGGTGGAGAGTGCAGTGAGCCGAGATCAGGCCACTGCACTCCAGCCTGGGCAACAGAATGAGACTCCATATTAAAAAAATAATAAAATAAATAAATAAATTTTAAAGGATTCCAATCATACAAAGTACATCTCTGAACACAATGGAATTAAACTAGAAAATAATAACAGAGGCTGGGCACAGTGGCCCACACCTGTAATCCCAGCACTTTGGGAGGCAGAGGTAGGCAGATCACTTGAGGTCAGAAGTTCAAGACCAGCCCGGCCAATATGGTGAAACCCCATCTCTACTAAAAATACAAAAAAAATTAGCTGGGAATTGTGGCATGTGCCTGTAATCCCAGCTACTCAGGAGGCTGAGGCAGGACAATTGCTTCAACCTGGGAGGTGGAGGTTGCAGTGAGCTGAGATCATACCACTGCACTCCAGCTTGGGCAACAGAGAAAGACTCCATCAGACTCCGTCTCAAAAAAAAAAAAAAAAAAAAAAGAAAAAGAAAAGGAAAATAACAGAATTTAGAGCCTGAGAGGGAACTGAAAGTAAGTAAATAAGTTAATAAATAGAAGAAAAAGGAAAAATAGAAAATAATAATGGAATGATATCTGGACAATCCCCAGATATTTAGAAATTAAATAACCCATGGGGCAAATACGTAATCGCAAGGAAAATTAGATCATATTTTGAACTGAATGAAAGTAAAAACAGGACATATCAAATTTTCTGAGATGCAGCCACAGTAATGCTATGAGGGAAATTTATAGCACCACGCTGGCATATTATAAAAGAAGAAATATTTCAAATCAATAATGTAAGCATTTACTTTTTTTTTTTTTTTTTTTTTTGAGACAAAGTCTCACTCTGTCGCACAGGCTCGAGTGCAGTGATGCAATTTCAGCTCACTGCAACTTCGGCCTCCTGGGTTCAAGCAATTCTCATGCCTCAGTTTCCTGCGTAGCTGGAATTACAGGCATGCACCACCGTGCCTGGTTAATTTTTTTATTTTTAGTAGAGAAGGGGTCTCACCGTGTTTGCCAGGCTGGTGAACTCCTGGCCTCAAGGGATCCTCTCGCCTCGGCCTCCCAAAGTGCTGGGATTACAGGTGTGAGCCAGTGCACTGGCCGAGGCTTTTACTTCAAGAAACCATGAAAGGAAGAGTCAAGTAAAACCAAATTAGCAGAAGAAAGGAAATAATAAAAATTATAGCCAAAATAGGCTGATGTGGGAGAATTGCTTGAACCCGACAGGCAGAAGCTGCAGTGAGCCAAGATCACTCCTCTGCGTGCTAGCCTAGGAAACCGAGAAGCTGCCATCTCCAAGAAAGAAAAAAAGCCAAAATAAATGAAATAGAAAACAAAAACATTAGCAAAGGTCAGTAAAACCAGAAGTAGGTTCTATAAACAGATCACTAAAGTTGATAAACCTCTGACTAGACTGATCAGGAATAACAGAGAGAATACACAGATTAACCACACCAGAAACAGCAGAAGAGACACCACTACAGATTGTACAAAAATTAAAATGACAATAGGGTAGATGATTAAAACCTTTATGTGAATACATTTAATAAGTTAGATGAAATGGACAATTTCGTTGAAAAACACAAACTACCAAAGCCCACTAAGGAAAAATGAGACAGCCGGGCATAGTGGCTCACACCTGTAATCCCAGCACTTTGGGAGTCCGAAGCAGGCAGATCACTTGAGGTCAGGAATTGGAGACCAGCCTGGTCAACGTGGTGAGACCTCATCTCCACTAAAAATCCAAAAATTAGCTGGGTGTGCTGGTGTGCACCTGTAATCAGTTACTTGGAAGGCTGAGGCCGGAGAAACGTTTGAACCTGGGAGGCAGAGGTTCCAGTGAGCCAAGATCACACCACTGCACTCCAACCTGGGTGACAGAGCCAGACCCTGTCTAAAAAAAAAAAAAAACCAACAACCTGAATTTGTTTTCTTCTTAAGACAGGATCTTGCTCTGTCTTCTAAGTTTGAGTGCAATAGTGCAAGCATAGCTCACTGCAGCCTCAACCTCCTGGGCTCAAGCGATCCTTCTGCCCAAGCCTCCCAAGTAGCTGGGACTACAGGTGCACCTCATTACACCCGGATAATTTTGTAAAAATATTTTTGTAGGGACAGGGTCTGGCTATATTGCTCAGGCTGGTTTCAAACTCCTGGGCTCAAGTATTCCTCCTGCCTCAGCCTCCCAATTCGCTGGAATTGCAGGTGTGAGCCATCTCGTCTACCCCAGATATTGAAATCTTAATAAAAAAATATTTCCACAAAGAAAACTGCAGGTCTCCATGGCTTCATTGGACACTTAAGGAAGAAACAACATCAATTCTGTACAATGTTTCTAGTATATAGAAGAGGAGGGATCACGTACCAACTCCTCTTGAGGCTACATTACCAGATAACAGATGACACAAAGATGTTACAAGAAAGAAACTACACACATAACCTTCATGGATCTAGACACAAAATCCTTTTTATGTTTTTCAAAAATCCCTTTAAAACTTAGCAAAATGAATACAGTAGTATATACAAACCATAATGCATCACAACCAAGTTAGTTTCATCCCAGGAATATAAGGTTGGCTTAATATTTTAAAATCAATCAATATAATTTACTGTACTAACAGGCTGTAAGATAAAACCCATATGACCATCTCAATAGATGCAGAAAAAGCACTTGACAAAATTTAATACCTATTCAAAAAAAACCCTCTCAGCCAACTAGGAATAGAAGGGAAGTCCTGAAACTGATAAAAGGCATCCATAGGCCAGGCGCGGTGGCTAATGCCTAGAATCCCAGACTTTGGGAGGACAAGACGGGCGGATTGCTTGAGCCCAGGAGTTCAAGACCAATGTGGGCAACATAGCAAGACTGTTCTCTATAAAAAATAAAATAATTAATAAGTGGAGTGCAGTGGAGTGATCTCAGCTCACTGCAAGCTCTGCCTCCCGGGTTCACGCCATTCTCTTGCCTAAGCCTCCCGAGTAGCTGGGGCTACAGGCGCCCACCACCACGCCCTGCTAATTTTTTTGTATTTTTAGTAGAGATGGGGTTTCACTGTGTTAGCCAGGATGGTCTCGATCTCCTGACCTTGTGATCCACCCGCCTCAGCCTCCCAAAGTGCTGGGATTATAGGCGTGAGCCACTGCGCCCAGCCAAAATAAAATAACTTTTAAAGGGCATACACAAACACCTACAGCTAATATATTTAATGATGAAATCAGACAGTTTTGCCCCTAAGATTGGGAATGATGTCCACCAATGATGTCCACTCTTATTCAACATTGTATTGAAGATGCTAGTTATTTCAATGTATTTCTGTTTGTTTGTTTGTTTGTTTGTTTTTTGAGACAGGATCTTGCTCCGTCACCCAGGCTGGAGTGCAGTGGCATGGTCTTGGCTCACTGCAGCCTTGACCTCCTCCTGAGTTCAAGAGATCCTCCTACTTCAGCCTCTGGAGTAGCTGGGACTACAGGTGCACACTACCAACCTGGATAATTTTGGTTTTTTTTTTTTTTGTAGAGATAAGGTTTCACTATGTTGCCCAGGCTGGTCTCCAATTCCTAGGCTTGAGTGATCCTCTTGCTTTAGCCTCCCAAAACGTTGGGATTACAGGGGAGCCACTGTGCCTGGCCATGGACATAGTTCAGTACATGAGTAATAATAGACATTTTCTTACATAACTATAATACCCTTGTCATGCTAACAAAATTAACGACTCTTTGGTGTCACCTAATACTAGGTCCATATTCTTTCTTTTTTTTTGTTTTTTGTTTTTTTTGTTTTTTTTTTATGGAGTCTTGCTCTGTTGCCAGGCTGGAGTGCAGTGGTGTGATCTCAGCTCACTGCAACCTCCGCCTTCCGGGTTCAAGTGATTCGCCTGCCTCAGCCTCCCGAGTAGCTGGGACTACAGATGTGCACCAACACGCCCAGCTAATTTTTTGTGTGTGTTTCAGTAGAGACAGGGTTTCACCATGTTGAACAGGATGGTCTCGATCTCCTGACCTCGTGATCCGTGCGCCTTGGCCCCCTGAAGTGCTGGGATTACAGGTGCAAGCCACCACACCCGGCCCACCAGGTCCATATTCAAATATCCCTGAGTGTTAAAGAAATGTATGTTTCAGTTGGTTCGAGTTAGGATTAAAATGTGATTTACATACTGCATTTGGTTGGTATATTGTATTTCTGTGTCTATTTTAAGTATCAGCCTTCCCACCCATCTCTCCACCCTTTTCATACATTGGCTTGTTCCAGAAACCCATCATTTGGGCTATTGAATGTCTCGTGTTCTATTTGCATAAGTCATGTTTTTCTCTAACTTGTTCCTGTCTTCCCTCATAATTCTTGTCAAATGGAAGTTAGTGCTAAAGGCTAGATCATCTTCTGGTTCAGCTTGTTTTTCTGTTTTGTTTTGTTTAGTGTTAGTTGTTTTATTATTATTATTATTTTGGTAAGAATACGTCTTCAGTGGTGTGTGTACTTCCTAATACATCATATAAGGGAAGCACACACAGCAGTAATGCTGAGACGATTTCTTACATGCAGGTGTAAGAAACAATACAGAGAGATTCTTATAAACTTTCCCCAGTGATAGGGTTTGGCTGTATCCCCACCTAAATCTTATGCTGAGATCCAACAGTGGGTTCATGTGGGGTTAGCCTGCTTCCTCCACTGAAGAGTTCCTCATTAAACGTTTCATCCTATGGTTTCTTTGTTTTTAGAGGCAAAGTCTCAATATGGCTCAAACTCCTGGCCTCAAACGATCTACCCACCTTGGTCTCTCAAAATGCTGGGACTACAGGTGTGAGCCAACACACCTAACCCTCATCTTATGGTTTTATCTATTGATGATCTTTGCCTGAATCACTCAAAATAGAGTTTTAAACTCTGGGACTATGTTTTGTACATCCTTGATATATTTTGTACATCCTCAAAACAGATCTTACGACTGTAAGATTTATAGGTACAACCTCTGTTATTTTTTTTTTTTAATTTCATTTTTATTTATTTATTTTTTTGAGACGGAGTCTTGCTCTGTCGCCCAGGCTGGAGTACAGTGGCACGATCTCGGCTCACTGCAAGCTCTGCCTCTGGGGTTCACACCATTCTCCTGCCTCAGCCTCCTGAGTAGCTGGGATTACAGGCACCCACCACCACGCCCGGCTAACTTTTTGTATTTTTAGTAGAGACGGGGTTTCACTGGGTTATCCAGGATGGTCTCGATCTCCTGACCTCGTGATCAGGCGTGAGCCACTGCGCCCGGCCTATTATTTTTATTTTTAATTTTGTTTTTTTCTTGAGACAGTGTCTTGCTGTGTTACCCAGGCTGGAGTGCAGTGGCACAAACATGGCTCAGTGCAGCCTCCACTTCCCAGGCTCAAGGGATCCTCCCACCTCAGCCCCTCAAGTAGCTGGAATCACAGTCATGTGCCACCACACCCAGCTAGAATTTTTAATTAAAGGTTTCTTTAATAAGAAAAAAAAAAATTGGCCGGGCGCAGTGGCTCACGCCTGTAATCCCACCATTTTGAGAGGCCAAGGCAGAAGGATCACTTGAGGTCACTTGAGGTCAGGTGCTCGAGACCAGCCAGGCCAACATGGTGAAACACCGTGTTTACTAAAAATACAAAAAAATCAGGTGTGGTGGTGCACGCCTGTAGTCCCAGACACTCGCAAAGCAGAGGCAGGAGAATCACTTGAACCCAGGAGACAGAGGTTGCAGTGAGCCAAGATTGTGCCACTGCGCTCCAGCCTGGGTGACAGAGCAAGACTCAATCTCATAAAATAAAATAAAATAAAATAAAATAAAATAAAATAAAATAAAATAATAAAAATAAAATAAAATATTTAAGAGATAGGTTCTTCTCTGTTGTCCAGGCAGGAGTTCAGTGGCAGGAATATAGATCACTGCAGCCTCAGACTCCTGGACTCAAGGGATCCTTCCAAGTCAGCCTTCTGAATCACTAGGACTGCAGTCAGCCTACATTTAAATGGAAAGTACAGCTATTTGACCATTGCAGCAAAATCTCTCCAGCCGTGGGCAGGGCAGCAGGCAATACTTGGAGCAGCCCCTTAAAATGATGAAAGGGGCCCAACTTGGAAATTTAGATAACACCACTCATCCAAAAGCCGGACCCCAAGAAAAGTCCCATTTGCTGACCAGAGGGAGACACCCTACAGACAAAATTTATTCTTTATAAAAAGAAGTCAACCCCTGATTCTTTTTATCCATACAACATAGATTCTCCCTGATGTGCGGTGGTCTGTCAGTTATCTTTGGACAAAAAAGCACACCAAAATTCAATTGCTTAAAATGACAAAATCCCCCAAGATGATGAGAAAATTCAACATAATCCTTGTCCAAATCCCAACTGGCTTTATTTGATTTTAGTTTATTTTTCAAGATGGAGTCTCACTCTGTCTCCCAGGCTAGAGTGCAGTGGCGCAATCTCGGCTCACTGCAACTTCCATCTCCTGGGTTCAACTGATTTTTCCTGCACAGCTTCCTGAGTAGCTGGGATTACAGGTGTGAGCCACCCACCTGGTTAATTTGTGTATTTTTGTAGAAACTGGGTTTTGCCATGTTGTCCAGGCTGGTCTTGAACTCCTGACCTCAGTTGATATGCCCCTCTTGGTGCCTCGAATGCTGGGATTACAGGCATGAGCCACTACGCTCACCCAGCATTTTTTTTTTTTTTTTTTTTTGAGACCACAGAAATTGGAAAACTGATTCTAAAATTCACAGGGAAATTCAGGGCACCCAGGATACCCAAAATATGCTTGAAAAAGAACACAGTTGGAGGACTGACACTTTCTGATTTCAGAACTTAATACAAAACTACATAGCTGGGTGTGGTGGCAGGTGCCAGTAATCCCAGCTACTCGCAAGGCTGAGGCAGGGAGAATTGCTTGAATCTGGGAGAGGAAGGTTGCAGTGAACCGAGATCAGGCCACTACACTCCAGCCTGGGCGACAGAGTGAGACTGCGTCTCCAAACAAAACAAAACAAAAAACAAGCAAATAAACAGAAGAAACAACTACAGTGCTAAAGACAGTGTGGTCCTGGCATAAGGCTAGACATAAATCAATGGATCAGAATTTAGAGTCCAGCAGTAAACCCCTTCATATATTATCAATTAATTTTAAAAAGTGTCATACAATTCAACAAGGAAAATAACCATGTTCACAAAATATTAACTCAAACGAATCAGCCACCTAAATGTATAAGGTAAAACTGTAAAACTCTTAGAAGAAAATACTGGATAAGTATGACTTTGGATTAGGCAGTGGTTTCTTACATATTGACACCTAAAGCACACGTGGCAAAAGAAAAAGTAAAGTCAACACCATCAAAGTTGAGAATGTTCGTGCTTCAGAGAACACTATCAAGAAAGTGAAAAGACAACCCACAGAATGGGACAGTATTTTGCAAATCACATATCTGTTAAGGAACTTGTAGCTAGAAAAGAGACAGGACTCTTACAACTTAATCAAAGAAAAGACCCACACAGGTGCAGTGGCTCACGCCTGTAATCCCAACACTTTGGGAGGCTGAGGTGGGAGGATCCCTTGAGGCCAGGAGTTCGGGACCAGCCTGGCCAACAAGGCGAGATGCTGTCTCTACTAAAAATACAAAAATTAGCCAGGTGTGGTGGCACATATGTGTAATTCCAGCTATTCAGGAGCTGAGGCACGAGAATTGCTTGAACCTGGGAGGCCGAGGTTGCAGTGAGCAGAGATCACACCACTGCACTCCAGTCTGTACAACAGAGTGAGAGTTCGTCTCAAAAAAAAAAAAAAAAAAAGTGAATGCTTACATTATTGATTTGAGATATTTCTGCTTTTATAATATGTCAAAGTGATGCTGTAAATTTTCCTCTTAGCACTACTGTGGCTGCATCTCAGAAAATTTGACATATCATGTTTTTACTTTCATTCAGTTCAAAATATGATCTAATTTTCCTTGAGATTACATCTTTGATCCATGGGTAATTTAATTTCCAAGTATGTGGGGATTTTCCAGATATCATTCCGTTGTTATTTTCTATTTTTCCTTTTTATTCTATTTATTTATTTACCTATTTACTTATTTTCAGTTCCCTCTCGGGCTCTAAGTTCTGTTATTATATTCTAGTTTAATTATGTTCAGAAATGTACTTTGTATTATTTAAATCCTTTGAAATTTGTGTGTTCATTTTTTTCTTTTCTTTTTTTCCCCTTTTCTTTTGCTTTTTTTTGTTTTTTTGTTTTGTTTTGTTTTGTTTTTGTTTTTTTTATTTTTTTGAGTCGGAGTCTCACTCTGTTGCCAAGGCTGGAGTGCACTGGTGTGATCTCGGTTCACTGCAACCTCCACCTGCTGGGGCAAGCGATTTTCCTGCCTCAGCCCCCTGAGTAACTGGGATTATAGGCATAAGCCACCACCCCTGGCTAATTTTTATACTTTTAGTAGAGATGGGGTTTCACCATGTTGGCCAGGCTGGTCTAGAGAAGCCCTGACCTCAGGTAATCTGCCTGCCTCGACCTCCAAAAGTGTTTGGATTACAGGTGTGAGCTACCACACCCGGCCTGTTAGTTTATTTTTGGTATTTTCTTTTTTAGACTGAATCTCACTCTGTTGCCCAGGCTGGAGTGCAGTGGCATGATCTTGGCTCATTGCAACCTCTGTCTCCCAGGTTCAAGTGATTTTCCTGTCTCAGCCTCTCGTGTAGCTGAGATTACAGGTGCATGCCACCATGCCTGTCTATTTTTTATATTTTTAGTAGAGATGGATTCTCACGATGTTGACCAGGCTGATCTGAAACGCCTGACCTCAAGTGATCTCCCTGCCTCTGTCTCTCAAAGTGCTGGGATTACAGATGTGAGCCGCCACACCCGGCCTCCTTTGCATGTATTAAGACTTGTTTTATGCCTCCAAAGATGGTATATCTTGGTGGATGTGCACTTTAATGCACATTCTGCTGTTGCTGGGTATTCCGTTCATGTTGTTTATGTGGAATTGGTTAAATAGTGTTATTCAAGTCTTCTTTTTTTTTTTTTTTTTTTTTTTTTGAGATGGAGTCTTGCTCTGTCACCCAGGCTAGAGTGCAGTGGCATGATCTCGGCTCACTGCAACCTCTGCCTCCTGGGTTCAAGCAATTCTGTGCTTCAGCCTCCCAAGTAGCTGAGATTACCCTGCCACCATGTCTGGCTAATTTTTTGCATTTTTAGTAGAGACGGGGTTTCCCCATCTTGGCCAGGCTGGTCTTGAACTCCTGACCTCGCAATCCACCCACCTCAGCCTCCCAAAGTGCTGGGATTACAGACGTGAGCCACGGCGCCCGGCCTGTTCAAGTCTTGTATAGCTTTACTGAGTTTCTGTAAATTATGACTGATAACTGTTCTACAACTGTTGAGAGTGGTGTGCTGAAACCTCCAACTATAATTTTGTATTTGTCTATTTCTTCTTAAGTTCTATTATTGCTTTTCATGCATTTTGATGCTCTACTTTTATTTGCATATACATTGAGGATTCTATTTTCTTTGTTAATTGACCTCTTTGTCATTATGATATGTCCGTCATTGTCTTTGGTAGGTTTTTGTTGCTGTTGTTGTTGTTGTTGTGTTGAGACAGGGTCTCAATCTGCTGCCTAGGTTGGAGTGCAGTGGCATGAACACAGCTCACTGCAGCCTTAACTTCCCAGGCTCAGCTGATCCTCCCACCTCAGCCTCCTGAAGAACTGGGACCACAGGCACATGCTACCACATTGTGATAATCTTTTTAAAATTTTTTTTGTAGAGATAAGATCTCTCTGTGTTGCCCAGGCTGGTCTCAAACTCCTGGGCTCAAGCAATCCTCCCTTTTCAGCCTCCCAAAGTGCTGAGATTACAGGTGTCAACCACTGTGTGGGCCAGTATTTTTTGTTTTGAAATCTACTTTGTCTGATATTGACATAGCCATTCCAACTTTTTAAAATTTAGTTTTGTCAAGGTATGTCTTTTCCCATCTTTTTACCTTTTTCTTTTCTTTTCTTTTCTTTTTTTTGCGACAGAATTTTGCTCTTGTTACCTAGGCTGGAGTGGAGTGCAATGGTGCGATCTTGGCTCACCGCAACCTCTACCTCCCACATTCAAGCGATTCTCCTGCCTCAGCCTCCCAGGTAGCTGGGATTACAGGCATGCACCACCACGCCCAGTTAATTTTGTATTTTTAGTAGAGACGGGGTTTCTCCATGTTAGTTAGGCTGGTCTCCAACTCTTGACCTTAGGTGATCCGCCCCCCTTGGCCTCCCAAAGTGCTGGGATTACAGGCGTGAGCCACCGCGCCTGGTCCATCTTTTTACTGTTTGCTTACTCTGTTTATATATTTCAATAGTTTTCTAATATTTACTATATAGTTGGGTTTTGCTTTTTTATCCATTCTAACAATCTCTGCCTTTTACTTGTAAGTATTTTTTTATTTATATTTAATGTAATTATTGATATGATTAGGTTTAAATTAATCTTGCTGTTGGTTTTTCATTTGTTCCATCTGTCTATTTGTCTTTTTCTTTTTTTTTTTCTTTTGTATTTGGAGACAGATTTGCCCTCTGTCACCCAGGGCAGAGTGCAGTGGAGCTATCAAAGCACACTGCAGCTGGGCATTGGTCCATTTTTCTCTCTTCTTTTTTTCTTTTACTCTTTGGAGACCAGGCCTCCCTATGTTGCCCAGGCTGGATTCAAACTCCTGAGCTCAGTCTATTCTCCTGCCTTGATCTCCCAAAGTGTTGAGATTTCAGGCCTAAGTCACCGCAGTCAGTCCGTTTATTTATTTATTTATTTATTTATTTATTTTTTCCACTTAGGTACAGAATTCAATGCCAACAGTTCTTTTCTTTCATGACTTTAACCATGTCACTCCACGGGGACTCTGTCTTAAGCCTTTGGTAAGCCTCGTCCTCCTGAACCACAGGGCAGGCAGGTGGAACAGCCCTTAGGTCCACCCCACTCCTAAGCTCCCTCCTGGAGGAGACAGAGACCTGGGACAGCTCCCGGGCGGGCGAGGTCCAGGGATGGGGGGCGACGGGACAGGGAGGAGTCCCCGCCCTTGGGGATCGTCGCCACCCTTGGACCCCCTCACCCTTGCGGACGTTGAGGAGTGTTACAATGGCCAAGAAGTGAGTCACGGGTAGGAAGCCACAGTCATTTTGCCTCTTGCTTGGTGCAAGTGCAGACGGTCCTCGTGGTTGAGCGCGGAGTTCAGCGCGTGGGCGGTGTTGGGCACATTCAGCCGCGCCCTCAACCCCACTCCGCGGTGGGCGGGGCCCGAGCCAGTCCCTAAAGCCAAGCGGCCGCCAGTTCCTGGGCTGGTGCTTCCGACTGACCGCTCCGTGCTGCGCCCGGTCTGTCCCAGTATCCCGTTGCCGCCGTCATGTCCCGGCAGCTATCGCGGGCCCGGCCCGCCACGGTGCTGGGCGCCATGGAGATGGGGCGCCGCATGGACGCGCCCACCAGCGCAGCAGTCACGCGCGCCTTCCTGGAGCGCGGCCACACCGAGATAGACACGGCCTTCCTGTACAGCGACGGCCAGTCCGAGACCATCCTGGGCGGCCTGGGGCTCGGGCTGGGAAGCAGCGACTGCAGAGGTAACAGTGGCCCCTGATCCTCCTTCTACACCGTGCAGAGCTGAGCCTGTCCACAACCGTGCACCGCCCAGGTCTCCCTGGCCCCAGGCAGCACCCACGGCTTTGTTCCCCACCCCCCAACCCCCGTCCACCTCTCAGCCTTGGGAACCCCAGGCACCTCAGGCACATCTAGCTCTGGACAACTGGACAGTACTTTGTCTGGACTCCTTTTCTCTGGTCTTCTCTTCCGGGAGGTAGCTCAGCACCCTCACTGACGCCTGGATGACTTGGTCTTGCCTGCAATGACTTGGCTAGCCCCTCTCTGGAGCACGAAAAACACTGGAATCTGGCATTGTGCAACTGCTGTCCCCACCTGTGCCCTGCAGGTGCCCTTGACGGGCCTGATCTGCAGAAATTCTGTGCTTATCGCCTGGCACTCCCTGGCACGGTCTGAAATCAGAGTTTAGACCCAGCACACTATCTGCTTGCTCCTACGCTCACGCCAGCCTGCTCAGGGACCTGGACTTTGCTCTGAGTACCTTGTGGTGCTCACAATGGTACCTCACCAGGGTGGCAACGCCCGGGAACCTTGGCAGCTCCCTTAGCTCGATGGGGAATTGGGTGTGGTACAGGGTCTCACTGCCCTCTCTGTGGGAGGCTCTGTCTGAGGCTATTGGAGAGAAATGGACACTAACCCACTCCAGGAAGTTCGAATTCTAGAGATGGCTGGAGAGCCGAGTGAGCCCTTTTTGGGAGGGACCCCGTGAAGAAAGAACGGATAGGAGTTTGCCAGGAGGAGTAAGAGGGGCAAGGGCGTCAGGGCAGTGGGCATGGGTGTGGAAAGGCAAATGTGATTTGCCAACACTGTGGGTGGGGAGGAGGCAGGTGTAGCCTGAGGGGAGGATGTGTGTAAAGGGGCAGGAGGAGCCACCCTCAGTCTGATGCCACGTGCGGTGCTTAGGCCAATGCCCGCAGACACAGTGAGGGCTGGGAAATGTTAGCTGTTTCTGTGTTCTTAATATTAGCACCATTTCCTCCTTCCACTCTGACTGTCTGAGTGGAGTCTTGTCCATTTCTCCTCTGATTCACCAAATGGTACATCTCAAACAAAAGAAGCCTGTGCCCGCATCTCAGTGCCACGCTCTTTCTAGATCACCTGACTGCCACTTGGTGAGAGCTCTGATCTTATTTCCGTTTTTTGTTTTGTTTTGTTTTTTGTTTTTTATACAGGGCCTTGCTCTTTTACCTAGGCTGGAGTGCAATAGTGCGATCATGGCTCATTGCGGCTTTGACCTCTCAGGGCTCAAGCCATCCTCCCACCTCCGTCTCCAGAGCAGCTGGGACTAACACAGACCTGTGCCACCACACCTGGCTAAATTTTTGTATTAATCAACGAAACCAGAGTCTCACTTTATTGCCCAGGCTGGCCTCAAACTCCTGGGCTCAAGTAATCCTCCTGCCCTGGCTTCCCAAAGTGCCGAGATTACAGGTGTGAGCGAACACAGATCCACACCCTCTGCCTGGCCCTTATTTCTGACTTTTTTCTTTCCTCTATTAATCCTTCCTTGTCTTCTGTCTTTGAGTCCACGGTTGGCTGGTGAAAGTCCTCAGATCTCAGATCTGAAGTGAAGTTCAGTTGAGAAGCAGAGGGGTGGAGGTGGTATGGAAAAATTCCAAATGAATAGTTCCTCAAACCTGCTCCCTCCCAGGTCTCAAGGGCTCCAGTGACTGCCCTCCTGCCAGCCTAAGTGACTTTCTAAGTGTGAAAAGTGGGAAGAGGACTCTCCACTCCCCTGTTATTCCAGCCCACTAGGATCTAGGATTCTTTTTTAATTTTTCTTTTGAAACAGGGTCTCATTCTGTTGTCCAGGCTGGAGCACAGTGGCACAATATTTGCTCACTACAGCCTTGACCTCCTAGGCTCATGTGATCCTCTCAACTCAGTCTCCCAAGTAGCTGAGATTACAGGCGTGTGCCCCCATGCCCGGCCAAATTTTGTATTTTTTGTAGGGACGGGGTTTCACCATTTTGCCTAGGCTGGTCTCAAACTCCTGGGCTCAAGAGATCCACCCTCCTGGGCCTAAGTGTTGGCCTTATGGGGGTGAGCCACTGTGCCTCATCTCCAACTAAGATTTCTTTTTTTTTTTTTTTTTTGACACAGAGTCTGGTTCTGGCACACAGGCTGGAGTATAGTGGCAAGATCTCGGCTCACTGCAACCTCTGCCTCC
This sequence comes from Chlorocebus sabaeus, assembly GCF_047675955.1. NCBI lineage: Eukaryota > Metazoa > Chordata > Mammalia > Primates > Cercopithecidae > Chlorocebus > Chlorocebus sabaeus. The sequence continues at coordinate 117,730,835 of NC_132923.1, read as the reverse complement.
TGGGTTCACTCAATTCTTGTGCCTCAGCCTCCCGAATAGCTGGGATGACAAGTTTGAGCCACTGAACCCAGCCTCCAACTAGGATTCCTTTTTTTTTTTTTTTTTTTTTTTTTGAGACGGAGTCTCGCTCTGTCGCCCAGGCTGGAGTGCAGTGGCGCAATCTCGGCTCACTGCAAGCTCCGCCTCCCGGGTTCACGCCATTCTCCTACCTCAGCCTCCCGAGTAGCTGGGACTACAGGCGCCCGCCACTGCGCCCGGCTAATTTTTTTCTATTTTTTAGTAGAGACGGGGTTTCACCATGGTCTCAATCTCCTGACCTTGTTATCCGCCCGCCTCGGCCTCCCAAAGTGCTGGGATTACAGGCGTGAGCCACCGCGCCCGGCCCCAACTAGGATTCTTAATAGGGCGCAGGGAGAAGCGTGTTAAGCTTACTTTATTTTTATTTATTTATTTTTTTTGACAGTCTTGCTCTGTTGCCCAGGCTTTACTGCAATGGTGTGATCTAGGCTCACTGCAACCTCTACCTCCCAGATTCATGCAATTCTTTCTTTCTTTCTTTCTTTCTTTTTTTTTTTTTTTTTGAGACAGGCTCTTGCTTTGTCGCCCAAGCTGGAGTGCAGTGGTGCGATCTCAGCTCACTGCAAGCTCCGCCTCCCAGGTTCATGCCATTCTCCTGCCTCAGCCTCCCGAGTAACTGGGACTACAGGTGCCCACCACCATGCCCAGCTAATTTTTTGTATTTTTAGTAGAGACAGGGTTTCACCGTGTTAGCTAGGATGGCCTTGAACTCCTGACTTTGTGAGCTGCCTGCCTCAGCCTCCCAAAGTGCTGGGATTACAGGCGTTAGCCACCACACCTGGCCGGTTCATGAAATTCTTGTGCCTAGCCTCCCTAGCAGGGATTACAGGCGTGCACAACCACCCCCAGCTAATTTCTGTATTTTTAGTAGAGACGCCGTTTCACCATGTTGGCCAGGATGGTCTCAAATTCCTGACCTCAGGTGATTTACCCGCCTTGGTCTCCCAGTGTGCTGGGATTACAGGTGTGAGCCACCACGTCCAGCCCTGAATTTTCATTTCACTCTCCTCTCAGTGAAAATTGCTACCAAGGCCAATCCATGGATGGGGAACTCCCTGAAGCCTGACAGTCTCCGGTTCCAGCTGGAGACGTCACTGAAGCGGCTGCAGTGTCCCCGAGTGGACCTCTTCTACCTACATGGACCTGACCACAGCACCCCGGTGGAAGAGACGCTGCGTGCCTGCCACCAGCTGCACCAGGAGGTGAGGGGACCCCTGAGCTCTGGGAGGTGGCCCGCTACTGCTCTCATTCTGATCCCACTGGTGAGATCAGAGGCACCAGGGCGGTCCCAAGGTGGAGCAGGGAACAGCCCCACTCCCAAGGGCCCCACCCTGGCCTCCCCTTCCTGGTCTGCGCTGCACTGCGTTCTGACTGGAGCCTCACCCCTGCAGGGCAAGTTTGTGGAGCTTGGCCTCTCCAACTATGCCGCCTGGGAAGTGGCCGAGATCTGTACCCTCTGCAAGAGCAATGGCTGGATCGTGCCCACTGTGTACCAGGTGAGGGCTGAGGCTGCAGAGGCCAAGGTCTCCAGAACTCCTGCTCATCCTGGGCTGTCTTTGCTGCCCTGACTGCCCCCTGTGCCCTCTGCATAGCAGCCACCCCCTGCTAAAAGTCTGCAGATGGCTCCCAGGTACCCTCAGAATGCCATTCAAGCTCCTCAGGCTGGCCACTGGGCATCTGCTTCCTTCCTGCCGGCCTGTGCACCTTGGACCCTTCCTTCCCCACCTGGCCCTGCACTCAGCCTGGGACATGCCCTTCCCCGCCACTGTCCCTTCCCCGCCACTGTCCCTTCCCTGCCACTGCCCCTTCTCTGGGAGAAGGGTTCAGGTCTCATATACGTGTCTCATCATCTGGAAGCCTTTCTAGATGGTCCCAGAAGGCCCTGAGAACTCAGGTCCTTGTTTACCTCCTCATGATTCATTGCACAAATATTTGTACACCTGCTTGGTGCCAGGCACTGGTCACAGAACTTTCTCGTCTATTAAGATTGCCTCATTACTCGATTATAACTATTTATACTTGACCTTATTATAAAACCTTGAGGGAAGAGACCCTGTCCTTTTGGCTTAACAATCCAAATCTGACAACCAGCCCGTAGTTGGTGCTCATGAAAGTTGGCTGAATGAATGAATTTTCCTCGGGCATAAGCCCCTTTCGCCAGCACCAGTAAGAATAAGTATATGCCCAGATGGTTAAAGGCCTAGAATTGATAAGGTCTGAAATAAGGGTTCTATAAGGGTAAATTTGAGGTCCCTTCTTTTGACACATCCACTCTCTCCCCGGGGTCCCTCTCTCTGCAGGGCATGTACAGCGCCACCACCCGGCAAGTGGAAACGGAGCTCTTCCCCTGCCTCAGGCACTTTGGACTGAGGTTCTATGCCTACAGCCCTCTGGCTGGTATGTGGAGCATTCCTGGCCCTGACTCAGCTGATTCCCGACCCACAGATGCCCAGCCCAGGACCTGGGAAGCAGGGAGGGTTTGACAAGAGGCTGGGCTGCGTCCTTCAGCCCTCCTGGGTCCCTGCCCCTCCCCTAGACCAGAGCCCTGAGGGATGTGGCAGCTTCTGGGGACTCTGGGCCCGGGGGCTGATTGCTGCCTTCCCACAGGGGGCCTGCTGACTGGCAGGTACAAGTATGAGGACAAGGACGGGAAACAGCCCGTGGGCCGCTTCTTTGGGAATCAGTGGGCAGAGATCTACAGGAGTCGGTGAGCTGGAGGTGCTTGGTGTGGATGGCTGGGGTGGGGTCATCTTTATGTGGAATGAAGTCCTGGCTGCTCCTGGGGTAAAGCCTTTCCTCGCTGCTGCACCTACTCCCCTGCATTCCTTCAGGAATTTCCAAACCCTCCGCGGGTTTTCTTGTTGTCTGGGGACCTCCAGGAGGAAATGAGGCTCCCTGGACCTCAGGGTCTTGAAGTCATAGCTCTTTCCTGAGCAATCACCTGCTAGGAAGGAAAGAAGGAGTCCTGGAGGGAGGTCTAGGAGGCCTGGGGCCGAATCCTGCCCCATCTCAGCGGCCTGTGTGTCCCTAGGGGAAAATAAGAGCAGGGTGATGAGTTCTCAGGAATAAAGATTGGTTGAGGTCTCTGTTGAGAGGGCCGGCATCTTGGGTGGTTCTGATGCCCAGCAGGGTAGGAGTCCTGTGACCAGAAAGGACACCCTCCCCTCAGGGCTGCAGGGTGTGGGGTGGGGCAGTGGCCCTGGATGACCCTTTGGTTGTGGCTCCCAGTGTGACCCCCATGGTACTGACCCCTGTGCCACCATCCCCCCTTTGCAGCTTCTGGAAGGAGAACCACTTCGAGGGCATTGCCCTGGTAGAGAAGGCTTTGCAGGCTGCATATGGCGCCAGCACCCCCAGCACGACCTCAGCCGCCCTCCGGTGGATGTACCACCACTCACAGCTGCAGGTAACCAGCGACCCTGGGCGCTCAGCTTCTTCCCTTCCAGGGGGACCAGCATTTAGGTGAAGCCCAAAGCATTTGTTTTCTCGATTCCTCTGAAATTTCTTTCTTCTCTCATAAACACTCTTCCCACTGTTTTTTGTTTTGTGTTGTTTTTGTTTTACTTTTTTTAATTTTTGATACAGAGTCTCGCTCTGTTACCCCAGCTGGAGTGCAGTGGCATGATCTCAGGTCACTGCAACTTCTGCCTCCCAGACTCAAGCAATTCTCCTCCCCCAGCCTCCTGAGTAGCTGGGATTACAGACGTGCACCACTGTGCCCAGCTAATTGTTTTTATTTATAGTAGAAATTGAGTTTCGTCAAGCTGCCTAGTCTGGTCTCGAACTCCTGAGCTCAGACAATGCACCCTCCTCAGCCTCTGAAAGTGCTGGGATGACAGGCGTGAGCCACTGTGCTCCGCCTTCCCATTGGTCTTTGATGGTATCTGAGTACCACGCTTTGTAATGAGGGCTTTACTGCAGGGATTTCATTATTCCTTTGGCTTTATGAAATGACTGTCCCAGTGTTACTGATGAGGAAACTGAGTTTCACCCAGCTATGAAAGGGGAATACATTTTAACACAGGTTTAACTGTAAAGCCCACTAATCTCATCCTTTTGGTGGGAGCTGAAATTTCCCTCTCTCAGTGCCTCATGTCTTCCTCTTTCAAATTTTTCTCCAACTCCAGCCTTAGATGTTGCAATAGTGTCTGGCACATATACAGTAGGTGCTCAATTAATGGGAGCTAAGTGCTCTACATTACTTTTTCATACACATAATTATGTTGAAAATAGAGAAGAGGATTGAGTCTCAGAGAGGTTTTAATAACTTAGTCACCTTTACACGGCTGCTGGGGGGCAGAACTGGGCTGTGAATGTAGGTCTGTCTGGAAGCGTCATGTGGCAGTAGGGGAAATAATACAGGTTTTGAGTGACATGGGTACAGCTATGCAAGGCACCTTAAGTTCTTTCTGGACATATGGGATATAAGAGAGCCCAAATCTCGGTAGGGTTGTGACTGGGAGGGCTGTGAGTGGAGTAGCTGTGTAGCAGAAGAGGGTTGAATTCTGGCTGTCTCCCTTGCAGGGTGCCCACGGGGACGCGGTCATCCTGGGCATGTCCAGCCTGGAGCAGCTGGAGCAGAACTTGGCAGTGGCAGAGGAAGGGCCCCTGGAGCCAGCTGTCGTGGATGCCTTTAATCAAGCCTGGCATTTGTTTGCCCACGAATGTCCCAACTACTTCATCTAGGCCCATCATGGCTCAGGCCGCCCAAGGCTCTTCTGTCACCTCTTGTGCTCTCCCATGCTTTTTGTAATTTAGAATTGCCTCAGTAAATTCTTAGGGATGGAAGTATTTGGACAAAAACCTAACAGTAGAGTCACCACCAAACGAAGAATAAAGCCTCCCAGGATGCTGTGTGTTAGTCTGTTTCCGTTGCTATAAAAGAATACCTGAGACTGGGTCATTTACAAAGAAAAGAGGTTTCTTTGGCTCACGGTTCTGCAGTCTGTACAAGAAGGTGTGGTGCCGGCATCTGCTCCTGGGGAGGGCCTCAGGAAGCTTACAGTCATGGCAGAGGGGAAGCAGAGCCTGCATGTCATATGGCAAGAAAGTGAGCAAGAGACAGACAGGGGAGGAAATTCACACACTGATGGGGGGAATGTGAAATGGTACAACCACTTTGGAAAATAGTTTGGCAATTTCTCCAAGGATTAAACATAAAATTACCATAGGATTCAGCAGTTCCACTTGTGGGTATATAGCCAAGAGAAGTGAAAACATATTTCCCCACAAAAAACTTGGGCATGAGTTTTCACAGTATCATTACTCATAATAGCTGATAATTAAAAACAACCCAAATGTCCATCAATGAATGAATGGATAAAGAAAATGTGGTATATTCATACAACAGACTATTACTCGGCCATTAAAAAAAAAAAAAAGGAGTGGCTCACACCTTTAATCTCAGCACTTTGAGAGGCCAAGGCAGGAGGACTGATTGAAGACAGGAGTTCCAGACCAGTCTGGGCAACAAAGCGAGACCCTGTCTCTACTAAACATAAAAAGAAAGTTAGTGGGGCCCCGTGGCACATACCTGTAGTCCCAGCTGCTCAGGAGGTTGAGGCGGGCGGATTGCTTGAGCCCAGGTATGCACGTCTGGAGTGAGCTATGATTGTGCCACTGCACTCCAGCCTGGGTGACAGACCAAACCCTGTTTCCAAACAAACAAACGAACGGAAGTACTGAAACATCTACAATGTAAGTGCACCTTGAAGACATGTTAAGTTAAAGAAGCCAATTACAAAAGATTTCCTATTGTATGGTTTCGTTTATATGAAATGTCCAGAATAGACAAATCTATTTGAGAGACAGAAAGTAGATGAGTGCTTGCCCAGGACTGGGAGGAGGTTTGCGAGGAAATGGAGATTCACTGCTAATGAGTGCAGGGTTTCTTTTGGGGGTGCTTATGAAGATGCTCTGAAATGGATTGAGATGGTTGTACAACTCTGAATACCTGAAACAGCATTAAATCATCACTTTACGTAGGTCAACTGTACAGTGTCTGAATCATGTCTCGATACAGTTGTTTTTAAAAAACAAAACAGGCCGAGCACGGTGTCTCATGCCTGAAATCCCAGAACTTTGAGAGGCCTAGGCAAAGGCATTGCTTGAACCCAGGAGTTCAAGAGCAGCCTGGGCAACGTGGTGAAATCCCATGTCGACAAAATATACAAAAAATTAGCTGGGTGGTGGCAAACCCGCCGTTTGGGTAGAACTCAGTGGGGGAAGCCTCATCTGTTCGCCAGTGTCTGAGACGTGATTTAGCAGCTGTAGGCTAGGGTCGCCTGAAGACATTCACTTATCAGCTGCTGTCATCACCCGGCACACACGTCCTTCTGCATGTGGCTTCCAAGGGTGCCCATCTCAAGCAAACTAGGCAGAAGCTGTGTGGCCTTTTATGTCCCAGCCTCAGAAGTCTACAGCATCACTCTTGTGTCCTGGGAGGGGCGTCAAAGATACCTGTGCGAAGAACATCTGAGAACATGGGGTGGTTATCTTAGGAAAAGAAACTCTTAACATTGGGAACAACAGTCCTGAGTGGTCAAGTCGAGATGAGCCCCAGGAGCTGCTGAGACTCCCGAGTATCCCCATCAGGGATGCATTCTCTACTATGCTACATCCCACCTGTTAGAATCTTCTGGATGCTATATGTCAAACATAGCTGATGGCCACTTGAATTCAGCCGTTTCATATCTTTTTTCTCTTCTTTTTTCCCACTCCACCTCCTCCCTCAGCCATTTTCTATCTAAAGAGCTTCTCCAAGAGACAGTTCCCAAACAGCACCTTAAATATAGATACAATCTGTATTTGTTAATTTAAAAACAAATGAGAAGGAACAAAAAGACCTAAAGGAGCAGAGCTGGATCTGGAGAGCGTCTAATATATTTCTTCGTCCTCAAACTGAGGAAACTGCTCTGTGCTGTATAAAAGACTGGAGAAGGGCTGGGCGCGGTGGCTCACACCTGTAATCCCAGCACTTTGGGAGGCTGAGGCAGGCGGTCAGGAGATTGAGACCATCCTAGCTAATATGGTGAATCCCCGTCTCTACTAAAAATGCAAAAAATTAGCCGGGCGTGATGGCGGTCACCTGTAGTTCCACTACTCGGGACATTGAGGCAGGAGAATGGCGTGAACCCGGGAGGTGGAGCTATCAGTGAGCCGAGATCATGCCACTGCACTCCAGCCTGGGTGACAGAGCAACACTCCGTCTCAAAAAAAAAAAAAAAAAAAAAAAAATACTGGAGAAGGAGGTCACATAGATTTTGCCCATAGGAATTCACGAGGAGGGGAATTCCTGTAACTTCAGGCTGCAGAGAGGGCCATGGGCTGCCCTATTTGCTTCATTGCTGACCTGCTTGTTCCCAGTGACTGGGTTGGTTGGCATCACCAGTGTCTCAAATTTGGCCATTCTGAATACATTGCAGAAGCAACAAGAAAGTAAGAGCGCCAGGCTCCACAATTGTGTATGAACAAGTACATTTCTGCTGCATGGATTTTGAATTTAGTAAGCCTGTTTGTACCATGGCTTTTTTTTTTTTTTTTTTTTTTTTTTTTGAGACAGACTCTAGCTCTGTTGCCCAGGCTAGAGTGCAACGGCACGATCTTGGCTCGCTGCAACCTCCGCCTCCCAGGTTCAAGCAATTCTCTGCCTCAGTCTCCCGAGTATCTGGGATTACAGGCACCTGCCACCACGCCTGGCTAATTTTTTATATTTTTAGTAGAGATGGGGTTTCACCATCTTGGCCAGGCTGGTCTTGAACTCCTGACCTCGTGATCCACCCGCCTCGGCGTCCCAAAGTGCTGGGATTGCAGGCTTGAGCCTCCGTCCTTACCATGGCATTTGTAAGTGTATGTCCACTGTAGAAACAAATTTCTGTCCTCAACGTTGAGCTTTATTAACTGAATTTGAAATAGCATTCAGAACAGTTAGATGCTTCACCTCTGACAAAATGGATTTCCAAAAGCTTTACTCTGATTCCAAGAGTTGGATGAAAGACAGTTTATATATACAAACTGGGAGCCACCACACCCAGTCTATTTTTTGAAATTTGGGAAATTTATCAAAGTGGTATGTGCCTATGGTTAAAAGCTGTCGCTTTCCAAGGCTCATTCCTCAGAGTCAACTTCTAGAAATTCTTGCAGCTTTCTTTACCTCTAGCAGTTACTGCTGCACTATCTCTAAAGTATACACTTGGCTGGGGGCAGTGGCTCATATCTATAATCCCAACACATTGGGAGATGAAGGTGGATCACTGAGCCCGGGAGTTTGAGACCAGCCTGGGCAGGATGGCGAGACTGTCTCTACAAAAAAATTTAAAAAACTAGCCAGGCATGGTGTCATGGGCCTGTAGTTCCAGCCGTGGGAGGCCAAGACAGGAGGATTGCTTGAGCTCAGGGGTTTGGCCTGGGTATCAAAGCGAGACTGCCATCTCTTATTTAAAAAAAAGCTACACACTTTATCACTATTCCTTAATATATCAAATTTAGACGTCTCGTGTGGGCTGCTGGAAAGCTGATCTTTCTAGATTTACCGAATCCGCATCTGCAAGGTTAATTTTTGTGCACAATGTAGTTTATTCCTTCTTTGAGTTTTCTCCCCCGGGAGGAAGGCAGAAGCAAGCCAAGCTCCGTGGAAGTGGTGCCAGTACTAGTTTTGTTGAAATGACCAAGGACTTAGGCAGCAGTGTCCAACATTTGGGTTCACCCTGTGTGCACTGCTGTGATTTACATCCTTATATGGATGATAAGGCTAATCAGAAACACCAGGGGTTTCTGATAATCCTGGCCATATTCAGGAACCACTGTCCTGAGCGGAGGTTTTCTTAAGCTTGTCACACTGCAAGGCCCAGGCTACAGCCCTGGAGAATCGAGGCCTGCTGGGTTTCATCCTGTCTGTTCTTTCCAGTGTGCAAAGCTGGCCAGGCCCCTCACCACCTTTATACTTGGCATTTAGCGCATGGGGCTGGCATGGAGCATTTCTTTTCCTCACCGAGAAGGTGAGGGCAGGTGGCTCAGCCAAGTCCACAGAGCCAGGAATGGAGGTCAGGACTTGTCCTCGGTCCTTGTGTTCTCCAGGGCACACAGGTGTGGTGCTGTAGGTGCTGAGGGGCCCTAAGGTGGCGGGTGTTTGTGTTAACACCTGGTGAGGTTAAGTGCTAAGGTTTTTTCTTCGAAATGGGGTCTCTCTCTCTTGTCCAGGATGGAGTGCGGGGACCCGATCACCTCTCCCTGTAGCCTCGACCTCCCAGGCTCAAGTGATCTTCCTGCCTCAGCCTCCAGAGCAGCTGACACTAGAGGCGCACATCACCATGCCTGGCTAATTTTTGTTTTTTTGTAGAGACAGAAGGTCTCCCTATGTTATCTTGGCTGACTTCTAACTTCTGACATCAAGCGATCCTCCCTCCTTGGCCTCCCAAAATGCTTGATTACAGGTGTGGCCATCACGCTGGCCAAATGCAAGGATTCTTGCCCACTGCCTCCCCTCTAACCACCCAAGAACATGGATAAGGGGGCCAGAAACCGGCATGCATTCTGATGCTCAAAAATGTAAGACGTCTACTTAGAAGCCATTAGCCCGTCAGTACTTCAGGGACCTGGGTGCGGGTAACCGCCCTGAGAAGACCGCGAGTACTGACCCCTGTGCAATCCCCTCCTCGCACCCGGCTTCTGGAAGGAGCACCACTTCAAGGCCATTGCCCTGGTGGAGCAGGTCCTGCAGATTGTGTATTAGCACCAGTGCCCCTGGCATGGCCTCGGCTGCCCTGCGACGGACCACTCGCGAGCTGCAGGTAACCCAGCTGTCTCTAGATGCTCAGCAGTTTCTCTCAAATTCTGCAGGTGTGGGGAGACTGGGGGAGCTGCGAGGGGTATAGAGTCATTGGTGATTTCTGAGATAAGTGCTTTTCTTCCTACGAAGTCTCTCCATGGCCCAGTTCTTTTGGGTGGTAAACCTGTTCTTAGACAAATTACTTAAGTGGCCAGGTTACCACCACTAGTTATTGCGATGGCCCTGTTAAGTATGGTCATCTCAATTTTACATGAGGAAACTGACTCAGAGAGGCAATTTCACTTGAGTAGAGTCTTCACGTAGTAGGGAATGAATGTGGGTTTGACTGAAACTTTATGTTTTTCTTTTTGGGGGGACAGGGTCTTCCTCTGTCACCCAGGCTGGAGTGCAGTGGCTTGATCATGGTTCACTGCAGCGTTGACCTCCAGGGCGCAGCCAATCCTCCGCTTCAGTCTCCCATGTAACTGGGACCACAGGCATATACCACCACGTGACTAACTTTTGCATTTTTTGGAGACAGGGGTCTCACTACATTGCCTGAGCTGATCTTGAGTCCTTGGGCTCAAGTAATCCTCCCACCCTGGCATCCCAAATTGCTGGGATTATAGGTGTGAGCCACTGCATATGATCTGAAATCTACATTTTTAACCATTAGCCTTTACTGGGCCCCTGGCTGCCCACCCTGGAGACAGTCCAACCCTGTGTGTAGTGGCGGGGCTTCCCTCTCCCTGCTGTCCCCAACCCCCTTCTCCAGCTTGGGTTTATATGGTTAAGGCTCCCCTTTAGTGAGCCCCTGTTAAGTGCCAGGTCTGCAGGCAAAATGCTTCACACAATTTCTAATTCAGACAAGCGGCCTGAAAAGCAAGGGAAGTTTGAAGCTGAAAGGCTGGGTCACTGACCCGGGTTTACCCAGCTGCTGAGCAGCAGATGAGTGGCTCTGAAGTCAGCTGTCTGCAGCTGAGACAGTCTGGAAGCAGGGCTTTAGAGCCCAAAGGCCACGGCTGTTTGCAAGCAGTAATACAAGGCACATGTGAATAAGCAAAGCCCAGTTAGCAGCGGGGCCGTGACTGGGAGGGACGTGATCATCCTGGATGGAGCAGTTGGAGAAACTGTCAGCAGCAGAGAAAGGGTCCCTGAAGTTGGCTGTCACGGAGGTCGCTGACCAAGCCTGGCACCTGAACGTCCCACTACTTTCTCTAGGTCTGGCTAGAACTGGCTCAGGTGCAAAAGGCACCACCTGCCACCCTTCATCCTCTCCCCGCCAGCCAGTTTTGGCCTTAAACGGTTGTAGGCTGCTTTCCCCTCTCTGCCCAGTTTGCAGATCGTCCTCTACACTCCTGCAGTCTTCCTGGTCACCCTCGGGAGGCAAGAGGGCCAGGACTGAGCTCTCCTTCAGCACTTCCTACTGAGGCTGGCACTTGACCTGGACCAGGCCTGGGTGAACTTGGTGAATTCATTTCTTCTTCTGCCCGTAGCCTGCTTCCTGCTGTCCTTCCCAAGGGCATGGTGAGAAGTGGGCGGGAGTAGGAAGTCGTCAAAGAGCAGAGGCAGTGAGAGGGTATCAGGCACAATGCCCTTGTGAAGGTCACCCCACACCGTGGGATCCAGCCTGACCTCCCAACAGTGGGGCTGGAGGTGGCCCTCTCTTCCATGCACAGCAGAAAAAAGAGAGCCACTATACACCCTGAAGCTGATTTGCTCTCATTCAGAACTGCTTTCATGAAATACAAATAGAACAATGTGGACAGCATGTGGTGGTTCACACCTATAATCCCAGCACTTTGGGAGGCCAAGGTGGGTAGATCACTTGAGCTCAGGAGTTTGAGACCAGCCTGGGCAACATGGTGAAACCCCATCTCTCTTAAAAATTTTAAAACAGAAAAAACAAAAACACAAACAAATACAACAAGGTGGACAAAAATGTGCCATTAGAGTCATCAAGAATAAAACCTCCCAGGATGCCGTGGAAACTTCAGACACTGGCTCTCGACTCTTGCAGTGACATCACCCTCAGCCCAAGCCTGTCTTCCTGGCATCCGTCAGATCCACAGTCCTGGTTTGGAAGTGTGTGGAGGATTAGGAAGGATACCTAATTTTCCTCAGCAAATCCCTCTGCCAAGGGGTACCCAGGGCTGAAGAGAAACTTCAACTCTGGTGTGGAGCTGGGCTGTCACGGCAGTCCCAAGGCAGCCAGTGGAAGTTGACTGACAAGCCAAACGAAGGCAATCCAAGCAGAACAAATCCAGTGACCATCCAGGCTGGAGTGCAGTCGGGTGGCATCACTGAGCCTCCAACTCTCAGGCTTAAGCACTTCTCCCACCTCAGCCTCCCAAGTAGCGGGGACCATAGGCACGTGGCACCACGCCTACTTCTTAAAAATTTTTTGTAGAGATGGGATCTTGCTGAATTGCCCAGGCTGGTTTCAAACTTCTGGGCTCACCAAAGGCCTCTTTTCTAAGAGCCTTCTTCTCCCTCTTGTTGTCTCCAGGGCAGACATCCTGCAAAATTGTATTTTTTTTTTTTTTTTGGACGGACTTTTGCTCTGTTGCCCAGGCGGGAATGCGGTGGCCCGATCTTGGCTCACGGCAACCTCTGCCTCCCGGGTTGAAGCGATTCTCCAGCCTCAGTCTCCCGAGTAGCTGGGATTACAAGCGCACACTACTATGCCCAGCTAGTTTTTTTTTTTTTTTTTTCTATTTTTAGTAGAGACGGTGTTTCACTGTGTTGACCAGGCTGGTCTCGAACGCCTGACCTCGTGATCTGCCCGCCTCGGCCTCCCAAAGTGCTGGGATTACAGGCATGAGCCATAACACCTGGCCTGGAGGTCACGTTTCAACATGGGATTTGAAGCGGAGGAAACATTCAAACTGTATTAATGTGGAACATTTTTAATATTCCATAATCTCCACAATGGCTTTCCTCTTGTCTTAGCCAAAGCCTCCTGTCTTTTCATCCACAACTTTCTCAGTGGTGGTTCTGGGCTTCTTTTTATTGGGCTTGGGGGCAAGGGCAGCGGGGTCCACATTTTCCTCAGAACACCCCTACACCCCTCCTCCAAACAGGAGGCACTCAAGGCTGGGAAAGGAAAATCCCAGGTGTGGTGGTTGCTGTTTGACCATTACAGCAAAATCCCTCCAGCCACGGGCAGGGCAGCAGGCAATACTTGGAGCAGCCCCTTAAAATGATGAAAGGGGCCCAACTTGGAAATTTAGATAACACCACTCATCCAAAGCCTGACCCCAAGAAAAGTCCCATTTGCTGACCAGAGGGCGACACCCTACAGACAAAATTTATTCTTTATAAAAAGAAGTCAACCCCTGATTCTTTTTATCCATACAACATAGATTCTCCCTGATGTGCGGTGGTCTGTCAGTTATCTTTGGACAAAAAGCACACCAAAATTCATTTGCTTAAAATGACAAAATCCCCCAAGATGATGAGAAAATTCAACATAATCCTTGTCTAAATCCCAACTGGCTTTTTTTTTTTTTTTTTTTTTCTTCAAGATGGAGTCTCACTCTGTCTCCCAGGCTAGAGTGCAGTAGCGCAATCTCGGCTCACTGCAACTTCCATCTCCTGGGTTCAAGTGATTTTTCCTGCACAGCTTCCTGAGTAGCTGGGATTACAGGTGTGAGCCACCCACCTGGTTAATTTGTGTATTTTTGTAGAAACTGGGTTTTGCCATGTTGTCCAGGCTGGTCTTGAACTCCTGACCTCAGTTGATATGCCCCTCTTGGTGCCTCGAATGCTGGGATTACAGGCATGAGCCACCACGCTCAGCCAGCTTTCTTTTTTTTTTTTTTTTTTTTGAGACCACAGAAATTGGAAACTGATTCTAAAATTCACAGGGAAATTCAGGGCACCCAGGATACCCAAAATATGCTTGAAAAAGAACTGGCACTTTCTGATTTCAGAAAGGACTGACACTTTCTGATTTCAGAACTTACTACAAAACTACATAGCCAGCGTGGTGGCAGGTGCCAGTAATCCCAGCTACTAGCAAGGCTGAGGCAGGGAGAATTGCTTGAATCTGGGAGAGGAAGGTTGCAGTGAGCCGAGATCAGGCCACTACACTCCAGCCTGGGTGACAGAGTGAGACTGCGTCTCCAAACAAAACAAAACAAAAAACAAGCAAATAAACAGAAAAAACAACTACAGCTCTAAAGACAGTGTGGTCCTGGCATAAGGCTAGACATAAATCAATGGATTAGAATTTAGAGTCCAGCAGTAAACCCTTTCATATATTGTCAATTAATTTTAAAAAGTGTCAAGACAATTCAACAAGGAAAATAACCATCTTCACGCCGGGTGTGGTGACTCACGCCTGTAATCCCAGCACTTTGGGAGGCTGAAGTGGGCAGATCACAAGGTCAGGAGATCGCAACCATCCTGGCTGACACAGTGAAACCCCATCTCTACCGAAAAAATAAAAAATTAGCCCGGTGTGGTGGTGGGCACCTGTAGTCCCAGCTACTCGGGAGGCTGAGGCAGGAGAGTGGTGTGAACCCGGGAGGCGGAGCTTGCAGTGAGCCCAGATCCTGCCACTGCACTCCAGCCTGGGTGACAGATCGAGATTCTGTCTCAAAAAAAAAAAAAAAAAAAAAAGAAGAAAATAAACATCTTCAACAACATCTAGATATTTGCAAGCAAGAGAATGAAGTTGGACCCCTTCCTCATACCATATATATAACAAAATAAACACAACATGAGTCATAGACCTAAATCTATGGGCTAAAATTATAAAAACTTTTAGAAGAAAATACAGGGCCACGATGGTGGCACACTCCTGTAATCCCAGCTACTCTGGTGGCTGAGGCACCAGAATCACTTGAGCCCAAGAGGCAGAGGTTGCAACGAGCCAAAATTGTGCCACTCCACTCCAGCCTCAGTAACAGAGCGAGACTCTGTCTCAAAGAAAGAAAAAGAAAATATAGGGATATATCTTGTGGCCTTGGATTGGGCAATTGTTCCTCAGAAGCATACACAAGAAAAGAGAAATTAAATTAGACATCATCAAAGTTTAGAACTCTTTTGCTTTAAAGACTGCACAAAGAAAGTTAGGCTGGGCGTGGTGGCTCACGCCTGTAATCTCAGCACTTTGGGAGGCCGAGGTGGGCGGATCATTAGGTCAGGAGATCGAGACCATCCTGGCTAACACATGAAACCCCGTCTCCACTAAAAATACAAAAAATTAGCCGGGCGTGGTGGCAGCGCCTGTAATTTGAGGCTGGAACCCCCCCCCACACACACAGTCTCCACTAGGGCACTGCCCAGTGGAGCTGTGGGAAAGAGGCTACCACTCTCCAGACCCCAGGATTGTGCAGCCACCAGCAGCTTGTGCCCAGAGCCTGGAAAAGCCACAGGCACTTACTCCAACCAGTGAGAGCAGCCACGGAGCTGCATCCTGCAAAGCCACATAAGTGGAGCTGCCCAAGGCCTTGGAAGCCCACCCCTGGCACCAGTGTGGACAGGATGTGGGAAATGGAGTCCAAGATTATCTTGGAGCTTTACATGTATCATGCCTGCCCTACTGGGTTTCAGACCTGCGTGGGCCTGTTGCCCTGTTCTTTTGGCCGATTTCTCCCTTTTGCAATGGGAATGTTACCCAAAGCCGGTACCACCATTGTATCATGGAAGTAAATGACTTGGTTTTGATTATACAGGTTCATAGGTGGATAAAACTTACCTTGAGTCTTGAGTGAGACTTCAGACTTATGATTGAGTTGATGCTGGAACAAGTTAAGACTTTGGGTGACTATTGGGAAATGATGACTGTATTTTGCAATGAGAAGAAAATGACATTTGTTGGGGGTACTGCTACCATGATATCATTAGGGGTTTTTTTCCCCTCCAAATCTCATGTTGCAATGTGATCAATGTTAGAGGTGGGCCTGATGGGAGGTGTCAGGGTTTGGGGGCAAATCCCTCATGAATGGCTTGGTGCCATGCGGACAGTAATGAGCGAGTTCTGGCTTTATGAGTTCATACAGGATCTGGTTGTTTAAAAGAGCCTGGAATTTCCTCCCGTCTCTTGCTCCCTCTCTTGCCATGTGACATGCTGGCTCCGCTTCCCCTTCTGCCATGATTGTAAGCTTCCTGAGGCCCTTGCCAGGAGTAGATGCCGGCACCACACCCCCTTGTACAGACTGCAGAACTATGAGCCAAAGAAACCTCTTTTCTTTATTGATGACCCAGTCTCAGGTATTCTTTTATAGCAATGCAAACAGACTAACACACAGCATCCTGAGAGGTTTTATTCTTCATTTGGTGGTGACTCTACTGTTAGGTTTTTGTTCAAATAGTTCCGTTGCTAAGAATGTACTGAGGCAGTTCTAATTTAAAGAAAGCGTGAGACACAAAAGAGGTTACAGAAGAGCCTTGGGCAGCCTGAGAAACATGGGCCTAGCGGAAGTAGTTGGGACATTCATAAGCAACCAAATTCCAGGCTTGATTAAAGGCGTCCACGACAGCCGGCTTCAGGGGCCCTTCCTCTGCCGCTGCCAAGTTCTGCTCCATCTGCTCCAGGCTGGACATGCCCAGGATGACTGCATCCCCGTGGGCACCCTGCAAGGGAGATGGCCAGACTTCAACATTCTGCTGCACAGCAACTCCACTCACAGCCCTCCCAGCCACCTCCCTGCTGAGATTTGGGCTCTCTTGTATCCCAGACATCCAGAAATAAGATGCCTTGCATAGCTGCACCCATGTGACTCGAAACCTGTATTCTTTCCCTACTGCCACACGATACTTCCAAACAGACCTACATTCACAGCCCAGTTCTGCCCCCCAGCAGCTGTGTAAACGTGGCTAAGTTATTAAACCTCTCTGAGACTCAATCCTCTTCTCTATTTTCAACATGGTTATGGGTGGGAAAAATTATGTAGAGTGCTTAGCTCCCATTTATTGAGCACCTACTGTATATATGCCAGACACTATTGCAACATCTGAGGCTGAAGCTGGATATAAATTTGAATGAGGAAGACATGGTGTACCAAGTGAGGGAAACTCCAGCTCCCACCAAAGGATGACACTAGTGGGTTTTACAGTTAAACCTGTGTTAAAATGTTAAAATGTCTGCCCCTTTAATAGCTGGGTGAAACTCAGCTTCCTCATCAATAACACCGTGACAGTCATTTCATAAAGCTGAAGGAATAATGAAATCCCTGCAACAAAGCCCTTATTACAAAGCCTGGTACTCAGATACCATCAAGGCCAATGGGAAGGCCAAGTGCAGTGGCTCACACCTGTAATCCCCACACTTTCAGAGGCTGAGGAGGGTGAATTATCTGAGCTCAGGAGTTTGAGACCAGCCTGAGCAACATGGTGAAACCCCATCTCTACTACAAATACAAACAATTAGCTGGGCAAGGTGGCACATGCCTGTAATCCCAGCTACTCAGGAGGCTGAGACAAAAGAATTGCTTCAGCCCTGGTGGCAGAGGTTGCAATGACCTGAGATCGTGCCACTGCACTCCCACCTGGGCGACAGAGTGAGGCTCTGTCTCCAAAAAAAAACATAGAAAAAGACCAGTGGGAAGAATGTTTGTGAGAGTTGAAAGAAAGAGAAATTTTAGAAAAATCAATAAAGAAATGTTTTAGCCCTCATCGAAAGACATTGCTGGTCCCCCTGGAAGGAAAGGAGCTGAGCGCCCAGGGTCGCTGGTTACCTGCAGCTGTGAGTGGTGGTACATCCACCGGAGGGTGGCCGAGGTCATGCTGGGGGCGCCGGCGCCATACGCAGCCTGCAGGGCCTTCTCTACCAGGGCAATGCCCTCGAAGTGGTTCTCCTTCCAGTAGCTGGGAAGGGGGGACAGTGGCACAGGGGTCAGTACCATGGGGGTCACACTGGGAGCCAGAACCAAAGAGCTATCCAGGGCCACTGCCCCACCCCACACCCTGCAGCCCTGAGGGACAGGTGTGTTCTTCAGCTATGCATCTCCCACTTTGCTGGGTGTCAGAACCACCCAGGATGCTGGCCCTTCAGCAGAGACCTCAAAGAGTCTTTATTCCTGACGACTCAGCAGCCTGCTCTCATTTTCCTTAGTGACACAAGGGCCACTGGGATGGAACAGGACTCGGCCCCAGGCCTCCTGGACCTCCCTCCAGGGCTCCTTCTTTCCTTCCTAGCAGGTGATTGCTCAGGAAAGAGCTACGACTTCAAGACCCTGAGGTCCAGGGAGCCTCATTTCCTCCTGGAGGTCCCCAGACAACAAGAAAACACACGGAGGGTTTGGAAATCCCTGAAGAAATTCAGGGTACAGCAGCGAGGAAAGGCCTTACCCCAGGAGCAGCCCAAGACTTCATTCCACATAAAGCTGACCCCACCCCAGCCATCCACACCAAGCACCCCCAGCTCACCGATTCCTGTACAGCTCTGCCCACTGATTCCCAAAGAAGCGGCCCACGGGCTGTTTCCCGTCCTTGTCCTCATACTTGTACCTGCCAGTCAGCAGGCCCCCTGCGGGAAGGCAGCAATCAGCCCCCGGGCCCAGAGTGCCCCAGAAGCTGCCACATCCCTCAGGGCTCTGGACTAGGGGAGGGGCAGGGACCCAGGAGGGCTGAAGGACACAGCCTTGACTTCTTTGACTTGAGAGGTCAAAGTTTGTCAAACCCTCCCTGCTTCCCAGGTCCTGGGCTGGGCATCTGTGGGTCGGGAATAGGCTGAGTCAGGGCCAGGAATGCTCCACGTACCAGCCAGAGGGTTGAACGCATAGAACCTCAGTCCAAAGTGCCTGAGGCAGGGGAAGAGCTCCGTTTCCACCTGCCGGGTGATGGCGTTGTACATGCCCTGCAGGGAGAGGGACCCCGGGGAGAGGATGGATGTGTCAAAAGAAGGGACCTCAAATTTACCCTTATAGAACCCTTATTTCAGACCTTAACAATTCTAGGACTTCAACCATCTGGGCATTTACTTATTCTTACTGGTGCTGGTGAAAGGGGCTTATGCCCGAGGAAAATTCATTCATTCAGCCAACTTTCATGAGCACCAACTACAGGCTGGTTGTCAGATTTAGATTCATAACCTAAAAGGACGGGGTCCCTTCCCTCAGGTTTTATAATAAGGTCAAGTATAAACAGTTATAATCGAGTAAAGAGGCATTCACAATAGACTAGAAAGTTCCGTGACCAGTGCCTGGCACCAAGCAGGTGTAGAAACATTTGTGGAATGAATGATGAGGAGGTAAACGAGGACCTGAGTTCTCAGGGTCTTCTGGGCCCCTGTAGAAAGGCTTCCAGAGGAAGACACACGTATGTGAGACCTGAACCGGTCTCCCAGGGAAGGGGCAGCGCAGGGCAGGGCGTGTTCCAGGCTGAGTGCAGGGCCAGGTGGGGAAGGAAGGGTCCAAGATACACAGATAGGCAGGAAGGAAACAGACGCCCAGTGGCCAGCCTGAGAAGCTTGAATGGCATCCTGAGGGTATGTGGGAACCATCTGCAGGGTTTGAACAGGGGGTGGCTGCTATGTAGAGGGTACCAGGGGAGTCAGAGGGGAATAGAGAGCCCAGGATGAGCAGGAGTCCTGGAGACCTTGGCCTCTGCAGCCCCGGCCCTCACCTGGTACACAGTGGGCACGATCCAGCCATTGCTCTTGCAGAGGGTACAGATCTCCGCCACTTCCCAGGCGGCATAGTTGGAGAGGCCAAGCTCCACGAACTTGCCCTGCAGGGGTGAGGCTCCAGTCAGAACGCAGTGCAGCCCAGACCAGGAAGTGGAGGCCAGGGTGGGGCCCCTGGGAGTGGGGCTGTTCCCTGCTCCACCCTGGGACTGCCCTGGTGCCTCTGATCCCACCGGTGGAATCAGAATGAGAGCAGCAGCGGGCCACCTCCCAGAGCTCACGGGTCCCCTCACCTCCTGGTGCAGCTGGTGGCAGGCACGCAGTGTCTCTTCCACCGGGGTGCTGTGGTCTGGCATGTGCAGGTAGAAGAGGTCCACTCGGGGACACTGCAGCCGCTTCAGTGACGTCTCCAGCTGGAACCGGAGACTGTCAGGCTTCAGGGAGTTCCCAAACAGTGGATTGGCCTTCGTATCAATTTTCACTGACAGGAGAGAGAAATGAAATTCAGGGCCTGGCACCATGGCTCACACCTGTAATCCCAGCACTTTGGGAGACCAAGGCGGGCAGATCAGGAGGTCAGGAGTTCGAGACCAGCCAGACCAACATGATGAAACCCCATCTCTAATAAAAACACAAAAATTAGCCGGGCGTGGTGGGACCCGCCTGTAGTCCCCAGCTAGCCAGGAGTCTTAGGCAGGAGAATTGTTTGAACCCAGGAGGCAGAGGTTGCAATGAGTCGATATTGTGCCATAGCACTCCTGCCTGGTGACAGAGTGAGACTCCTTCTAAGAAAAAAAGGAAACTTAGTTCTCAGTGAGTCAGTGAGCTGGACTAACAGGGGAGTGGAGAGTCCTCTTCCCACTTTTCACACTTAGAAAGTCACTTAGGCTGGCAGGAGGGCAGTCACTGGAGCCCTTGAGACCTGGGAGGGAGCAGGTTTGAGGAACTATTCATTTGGAAATTTTCCATGCCACCTCCACCCCTCTCCTTCTCAACTGAACTTAACTTCAGATCTGAGATCTGAGGACTTTCACCAGCCAACCTTGGACTCAAAGAAGACAAAGAAGGATTTAAAAAAAAAAAAAAAAAAAACAGAAATGAGGCCCAGGCAGAGGGTGCAGATCTGTGTTGGCTCACACCTGTAATCTCGGCACTATGGGAGACCAACGCAGGAGGATCACTTGAGCCCAGGAGTTTGAGACCAGCCTGGACAACAAAGTGAGACTCCCGTCTCGATGAATAATACAAAAAATTAGCTGGGTGTGGTGGCACAGGCCTGTGTTAGTCCCAGTTCCTCAGGAGGCTGAGGTGGGAGGATCACTTGAGCCCTGAGAGGTCAAAGCTTCAATAAGCCATGATCGCACCACTCCACTCCAGCCTGGGCAAAAAAAGCAAGATCATGTCTCAAAAGAAAAAAAAAAAAAAAAACAGAAATATGGTTAGAGCTCTCAACGAGTGGCAGCCGGGTGATCTACAAAGCTTGTGGCACTGAGATGCACGCACAGGCTGGGTTCGTTCGGGATCTACCATGTGGTGAATCAGAGGAGAAATGACTCCACTCAGACACTCAGAGTGGAAGGAGGCAAATGGTGCTAATACTAAGAACAAAGAAACAGCTAACATTTCCCAGCCCTCACTATGTGCCTGCCAGGCACTGGCCTAAGCACTGCACATGGCATCAGACTGAGGGCGGCTCCTCCTGCCCCTATACACACATCTTCCCCTCAGGCTACACATGCTTCCTCCAGCACCCACGGCATTGCCAAATCACATTTGCTTTTCCACACCCGTGCCCACTGCCCTGACACCCTTGCCCCTCATACTCTTCCTGGCAAACTCCTCTCTGTTCTTTCTTCAGGGGGTCCCTCCCAGGAAGGGCTCACTCCGGGCTCCCCAGCCATCTCTAGAATTGGAGCTTCCTGGAGTGAGTTAGTGTCCATTTCTCTCCAATAGCCAATAGCTTCAGACAGAGCTTCCCACAGACAGGGCAGTGAGAACCTGTACCGCCCCAATCCCCCATCCCCCTGAGGGAGCTGCCAAGGCTCCCGGGCACTGCCACCCTGGTGAGGTGCCTTTGAACCTGGTGAGGTGCCCTTGCGAGTACCACAAGGTACTCAGAGTAAAGTCCAGGGAGCGAGCAGGCTGGCACGTGTGAAGGAAGAAGCAGACATTGTGCTGGGTCCCAACTGATTTCGGACTGTGCCAGGGAGTGCCAGCCGATAAGCACAGAATTTCGGCAGATCAGGCCCGTCAAGGGCACCTGCAGGGCACAGGTGGGGACAGACACTGCACAATGCCAGATTCCAATGCTTTTCGTGCTCCAGAGACGGGCTAGCCAAGTCACTCCAGGCAAGACCAAGTCATCCAGACGTCAATGAGGGTGGTGGCTACCTCCCGGAAGAGAAGAGAGACGAAGAAGAGAGAAGAGAGAAAAGTTGTCCGGAGCTAGATGTGCCTGAGAAGCCTGGGGTTCCCAAGGTTGCGAGGTGGGCTGGGGTTGGAGGAGCGGGGAACAAAGCCGTGGGTGCTGCCTGAGGCCAGGGAGACCTGGGCGGTGCAAGGCTGTGGACAGTCTCAGTTCTGCACGGTGCAGGGGGAGGATCAGGGGCCAATGTTACCTCTGCAGTCGCTGCCCCCCAGCCCGAGTCCCAGGCCGCCCAGGATGGTCTCGGACTGGCCGTCGCTGTACACGAAGGCCGTGTCTATCTCGGTGTGGCCGCGCTCCAGGAAGGCTCGCGTGACTGCTGCGCTGGTGGGCGCGTCCATGCGGCGCCCCATCTCCATGGCGCCCAGCACCGTGGCGGGCCGGGCCAGTGATAGCTGCCGGGACATGACGGCGGCAACCGGATACTGCGATAGCACGAGCGCAGCGCGCAGCGCTGGGTAGTACCTGCTCCGGAACCGGCAGCTGCTTGCCTTTAGGGACTGGCTCGGGCCCCGCCCACCGGGGGGTGGAGCTGACGGGGCCGCCAAAGGTCCTCAATGCCGCCCACGCGCTCGACTCCGCGCTCGACTAGGACCGTCTGCATTTGCACCGAGCAAACTGCGAAATGGCTGGGGCTTCCTACCGGTGACTGTCCTCTTGGAGATTTTAACACTCCTCAACGTCCCCAAGGGTGAGGGGGTCCAACGGTGGCGACGATCCCAAAGGGCGGGGACTCCTCGGGCCTCCCTGCCCGATCGTCCCTCCTTCCTCGGCCTTGCCCCGGAGCTGTCCCGGGTCTCTGTCTCCTCCAGGAGGGAGCTTACGGGGTGGGGTGGACCTAGGGCTGTCGCACCTGCCGTGTGGTCCTGGAGAACGAGGCTTACCAAAAGCTCAAGACAGCGTCCTCATGGAGTGACATGGTTAACGTGTTGAAAGAAAAGAACTGTTGGCTTTGAATTCTACACCTAAGCGAAAAAAAACTGACTGACTCTGGTGACTTACGCCTGTAATGCCAACACTTTGAGAGATCAAGGCAGGAGGATCACTTGAGCCCAGGTGTTTGAATCCAGCCTGGTCAACATAGGGAGGCCCTGTCTCAACAGAAAAAAAAAAAAACATAGAAAAATGGACCAGTGCCCAGCTGCAGTGAACTGTGATAGCGCTACTGCACTCCACCCTGGGTGACAGAGGGCATATCTGTCTGCAAATACAAAAGAAAAAAACATCAATAGACACATGGAACAAATGAAAAAACAATAGCAAAACTGATTTAAACCCAATCATATCAATAATGACATAAATATAAATGATGTAAATGCTCAAGGTAAAGGGCAGTGATTGTTAGAATGGATAAAAAAGCAAAACCGAACTATATGGTAAATACCAGAAAGGTATTCAAATATAAAAACAGAGAGAGTTTAAGAGCAGAAAGATGGGAAAAGGCATATACTGACGAAACCAAATCTTAAAAAGTTGGAATGGCTAAATGAATATCAGAGAAAGTAGATTTCAAAACAAAGACTGCCCCCACAGTGGGCGACATACTGGCCCACACCTGTAATCTCAGCACTTTGGGAGGCTGAGAAGGAAGGATTGCTTGATCCCAGGAGTTTGAGACTAGCCTGGGCAACACAGGGAGATCTTATCGCTACAAAAAAAAATTAAAAATTATCAAAATGTGGTAGCATGCACCTGTGGTCTCAGTTACTTGGGAGGCTGAGAAGGAAGAATCATCTAAGTCTGGGAGGTCGAGGCTGCAGTGAGCTGTGACCACACCACTGCACTCCAGCCTGGGCAACAGAATGAGACTCTATATTAAAAAAATAATAAAATAAATAAATAAATAAATAAATAAATTTTAAAGGATTCCAATCATACAAAGTACATCTCTGAACACAATAGAATTAAACCAGAAAATAATAACAGAGGCTGGGCACGGTGGCTCACGCCTGTAATCCCAGCACATTGGGAGGCAGAGGTGGGCGGATCACTTAAGGTCAGAAGTTCACGACCAGCCCGGCCAATATGGTGAAACCCCATCTCTACTAAAAATACAAAAAAAATTAGCTGGGAATTGTGGCGTGTGCCTGTAATCCCAGCTATTCAGGAGGCTGAGGCAGGAGAATTGCTTCTACCTGGGAGGTGGAGGTTGCAGTGAGCTGAGATCATACCACTGCACTCCAGCTTGGGCAACAGAGAAAGACTCCATCAGACTCCGTCTCAAAAAAAAAAAAGAAAAAGAAAAGGAAAATAACAGAATTTAGAGCCTGAGAGGGAACTGAAAGTAAGTAAATAAGTTAATAAATAGAAGAAAAAGGAAAAATAGAAAATAATAATGGAATGATATCTGGACAATCCCCAGATATTTAGAAATTAAATAACCCATGAGTGAAATATGTAATCGCAAGGAAAATTAGGTCATATTTTGAACTGAATGAAAGTAAAAACAGGACATATCAAATTTTCTGAGATGCAGCCACAGTAATGCTATGAGGGAAATTTATAGCACCACACTGACATATTATAAAAGAAGAAATACTTCAAATCAGTAATGTAAGCATTTACCTTTTTTTTTTTTTTTTTGAGACAAAGTCTCACTCTGTCGCACAGGCTGGAGTGCAGTGGTGCAATTTCAGCTCACTGCAACCTCGGCTTCCTGGGTTCAAGCAATTCTCATGCCTCAGCTTCCTGCATAGCTGGAATTACAGGCATGCACCACTGTGCCTGGCTAATT
Organism: Chlorocebus sabaeus; assembly: GCF_047675955.1. NCBI lineage: Eukaryota > Metazoa > Chordata > Mammalia > Primates > Cercopithecidae > Chlorocebus > Chlorocebus sabaeus. Next base: position 117,706,255 of record NC_132923.1, on the reverse strand, counting down.
TTTTTATTTTTAGTAGAGAAGGGGTCTCGCCATGTTTGCCAGTCTGGTGAACTCCTGGCCTCAAGGGATCCTCTCACCTCGGCCTCCCAAAGTGCTGGGATTACAGGTGTGAGCCACTGCACTGGCCGAGGCTTTTACTTCAAGAAACCATGAAAGGAAGAGTCAAGTAAAACCAAAATTAGCAGAAGAAAGGAAATAATAAAAATTATAGCCAAAATAGGCTGATGTGGGAGAATTGCTTGAACCCGGCAGGCGGAAGCTGCAGTGAGCCAAGATCACTCCTCTGCGTGCTAGCCTGGGAAACAGAGCAAGCCGCCATCTCCAAGAAAGAAAAAAAGCCAAAATAAATGAAATAGAAAACAAAAACATTAGCAAAGGTCAGTAAAACCAGAAGTAGGTTCTATAAACAGATCACTAAAGTTGATAAACCTCTGACTAGACTGATCAGGAATAACAGAGAGAATACACAGATTAACCACACCAGAAACAGCAGAAGAGACACCACTACAGATTGTACAAAAATTAAAATGACAATAGGGTAGATGATTAAAACCTTTATGTGAATACATTTAATAAGTTAGATGAAATGGACAATTTCCTTGAAAAACACAAACTACCAAAGCCCACTAAGGAAAAATGAGACAGCCGGGCATAGTGGCTCACGCCTGTAATCCCAGCACTTTGGGAGTCCGAGGCAGGCAGATCACTTGAGGTCAGGAATTGGAGACCAGCCTGGTCAACATGGTGAGACCTCATCTCCACTAAAAATCCAAAAATTAGCTGGGTGTGCTGGTGTGCACCTGTAATCAGTTACTTGGAAGGCTGAGGCAGGAGAAACGTTTGAACCTGGGAGGCAGAGGTTCCAGTGAGCCAAGATCACACCACTGCACTCCAACCTGGGCGACAGAGCCAGACCCTGTCTAAAAAAAAAAAAAAAAACCAACAACCTGAATTTGTTTTCTTCTTAAGACAGGATCTTGCTCTGTCTTCTAAGTTTGAGTGCAATAGTGCAAGCATAGCTCACTGCAGCCTCAACCTCCTGGGCTCACGCGATCCTTCTGCCCAAGCCTCCCAAGTAACTGGGACTACAGGTGCACCTCATTACACCCGGATAATTTTGTAAAAATATTTTTGTAGGGACAGGGTCTGGCCATATTGCTCAGGCTGGTTTCAAACTCCTGGGCTCAAGTATTCCTCCTGCCTCAGCCTCCCAAAGTGCTAGAATTACAGGTGTGAGCCATCTTGTCTAGCCCAGATATTGATTTTCTTAATAAAAAAATATTTCCAGCCGGGTGCGGTGGCTCAAGCGTGTAATACCAGCACTTTGGGAGGCTGAGACGGGTGGATCACGAGGTCAGAAGTTCGAGACCATCCTGGCCAACAGGGTGAAACCCCGTCTCTACTAAAAAAATCCAAAAACAAACAAACAAACAAACAAAAAAAACTAGCTGGGCGAGGTGGTGGGCGCCTGTAGTCCCAGCTACTCGGGAGGCTGAGGCAGGAGAATGGAGGCGGAGCTTGCAGTGAGCTGAGATCCGGCCACTGCACTGCAGCCTGGGCGACAGAGCGAAACTCTATCTCAAAAAAAAAAAAAAAAAAAAAAAAAAATATATATATATATATATATTTCCACAAAGAAAACTGCAGGTCTCCATGGCTTCATTGGACGCTTAAGGAAGAAACAACATCAATTCTGTACAATGTTTCTAGTATATAGAAGAGGAGGGATCATGTACCCACTCCTCTTGAGGCTACATTACCAGATAACAGATGACACAAAGATGTTACAAGAAAGAAACTACACACATAACCTTCATGGATCTAGACACAAAATCCTTTTTATGTTTTTCAAAAATCCCTTTAAAACTTAGCAAAATGAATACAGTAGTATATACAAACCATAATGCATCATGACCAAGTTAGTTTCATCCCAGGAATATAAGGTTGGCTTAATATTTTAAAATCAATCAATATAATTTACTGTAGTAACAGGCTGTAAGATAAAACCCATATGACCATCTCAATAGATGCAGAAAAAGCACTTGACAAAATTTAATACCTATTCAAAAAAAACCTCTCAGCCAACTAGGAATAGAAGGGAAGTCCTGAAACTGATACAAGGCATCATAGGCCAGGCGCGGTGGCTAATGCCTAGAATCCCAGACTTTGGGAGGACAAGACGTGTGGATTGCTTGAGCCCAGGAGTTCAAGACCAATGTGGGCAACATAGCAAGACTGTTCTCTATAAAAAATAAAATAATTAATAACTGGAGTGCAGTGGAGTGATCTCAGCTCACTGCAAGCTCTGCCTCCCGGGTTCACGCCATTCTCTTGCCTAAGCCTCCTGAGTAGCTGGGGCTATAGTCGCCCACCACACCCGGCTAATTTTTTTGTATTTTTAGTAGAGACGGGGTTTCACTGTGTTAGCCAGGATGGTCTCGATCTCCTGACCTTGTGATCCACCCACCTCAGCCTCCCAAAGTGCTGGGATTACAGGCATGAGCCACTGCGCCCGGCCAAAATAAAATAACTTTTAAAGGGCATACACAAACACCTACAGCTAATATATTTAATGATGAAATCAGACAGTTTTGCCCCTAAGATTGGGAACCAATAATGTCCACTTTTATTCAACATTGTATTGAAGATGCTAGTTATTTCAACGTATTTCTTTTTGTTTGTTTGTTTTTTGAGACAGGATCTTGCTCTGTCACCCAGGCTGGAGTGCAGTGGCATGGTCTTGGCTCACTGCAGACTTGACCTCCTCCTGAGTTCAAGAGATCCTCCTACTTCAGCCTCTGGAGTAGCTGGGACTACAGGTGCACACCACCAACCTGGATAATTTTTGGAGTATTTTTTTTGTAGAGATAAGGTTTCACTATGTTGCCCAGGCTGGTCTCCAATTCCTAGGCTTGAGTGATCCTCTTGCTTTAGCCTCCCAAAACGTTGGGATTACAAGGGAGCCACTGTGCCTGACCATGAACGTATTTCAGTACATGAGTAATAATAGACAATTTCTTGCATAACTATAATACCCATGTCATGCTAACAAAATTAACGACTCTTTGGTGTCACCTAATACTAGGTCCATATTCTCTCTCTCTCTTTTCTTTTTTTTAATGGAGTGTTGCTCTGTCACCAGGCTGGAGTGCAGTGGTGTGATCTCAGCTCACTGCAACCTCCGCCTTCCAGGTTCAAGTGATTCCCCTGCCGCAGCCTCCCGAGTAGCTGGGACTACAGATGTGCACCAACACGCCCAGCTAATTTTTTGTGTGTGTTTCAGTAGAGACAGGGTTTCACCACGTTGGCCAGGATGGTCTTGATCTCCTGACCTCGTGATCTGCCCACCTTGCCCCCCCAAAGTGCTGGGATTACAGGTGCAAGCCACCACGCCTGGCCACCAGGTCCATATTCAAATATCCCTGAGTGTTTCAAGAAATGTATGTTTCAGTTGGTTCAAGTTAGGATTAAAACATGATTTACATACTGCATTTGGTTGGTATATTGTATTTCTGTATCTATTTTAAGTATCAGCCATCCTACCCATCTCTCCACCCTTTTCATACATTGGCTTGTTCCAGAAACCCATCATTTGGGCTATTGAATGTCTCGTGTTCTATTTGCATAAGTCGTGTTTTTCTCTAACTTGTTCCCATCTTCCCTCATAATTCTTGTCAAATGGAATTTAGTGCTAAAGGCTAGATCATCTTCTGGTTCAGCTTGTTTTTCTGTTTTGTTTTGTTTAGTGTTAGTTGTTTTATTATTATTATTGTTTTGGTAAGAATACTTCTTCAGTGGTGTGTGTACTTCCTAATACATCACATAAGGGAAGCACACACAGCAGTAATGCTGAGACGATTTCTTACATGCAGGTGTAAGAAACAATACAGAGAGATTCTTATAAACTTTCCCCAGTGATAGGGTTTGGCTGTATCCCCACCTAAATCTTATGCTGAGATCGAACTGTGGGTTCATGTGGGGTTAGCCTGCTTCCTCCACTGAAGAGTTCCTCATTAAACCTTTCATCCTATGGTTTCTTTGTTTTTAGAGGCAAAGTCTCAATATGGCTCAAACTCCTGGCTTCAAACGATCTACCCATCTTGGTCTCTCAAAATGCTGGGACTACAGGTGTGAGCCAACACACCTAACCTCATCTTATGGTTTTATCTATTGATGATCTTTGCCTGAATCACTCAAAATAGAGTTTTAAACTCTGGGACTATGTTTTGTACATCCTTGATATATTTTGTACATCCTCAAAACAGATCTTAGGACTGTAAGATTTATAGGTACAACCTCTGTTATTTTTATTTTTTTATTTCATTTTTATTTATTTATTTTTTTGAGATGGAGTCTTGCTCTGTCGCCCAGGCTGGAGTGCAGTGGCGCGATCTCGGCTCACTGCAAGCTTTGCCTCCTGGGTTCACACCATTCTCCTGCCTCAGCCTCCTGAGTAGCTGGGCTTACAGGCCCCTGCCACCACGCCCGGCTAATTTTTTGTGTTTTTAGTAGAGATGGGGTTTCACTGTGTTATCCAGGATGGTCTCGATCTCCTGACCTCGTGATCCACCCGCCTCGGCCTTCCAAAGTGCTGGGATTACAGGCGTGAGCCACTGCACCTGGTCTATTATTTTTATTTTTAATTTTTTTTTTTTCTTGAGACAGTGTCTTGCTGTGTTACCCAGGCTGGAGTGCAGTGGCAGAAACATGGCTCAGTGCAGCCTCCACTTCCCAGGCTCAAGTGATCCTCCCACCTCAGCCTCTCAAGTAGCTGGGATCACAGTCATGTGCCACCACACCCAGCTAGAATTTTTAATTAAAAGTTTCTTTAATAAGAAAAAAAATTGGCCGGGCGCAGTGGCTCACGCCTGTAATCTCACCATTTTGAGAGGCCAAGGCAGAAGGATCACTTGAGGTCACTTGAGGTCAGGTACTCGAGACCAGCCAGGCCAACATGCCAACATGGTGAAACACCGTGTCTTCTAAAAATACAAAAAAATCAGGTGTGGTGGTGCGTGCCTGTAGTCCCAGACACTCGCAAAGCAGAGGCAGGAGAATCACTTGAACCCAGGAGACAGAGGTTGCAGTGAGCCAAGATTGTGCCACTGCACTCCAGCCTGGGTGACAGAGCGAGACTCAATCTCATAAAATAAAATAATAAAAATAAAATAAAATATTTAAGAGATAAGTTCTTCTCTGTTGTCCAGGCAGGAGTTCAGTGGCAGGAATATAGATCACTGCAGCCTCAGACTCCTGGACTCAAGCGATCCTTCCAAGTCAGCCTTCTGAATCACCAGGACTGCAGTCAGCCTACATTTAAATGGAAAGTACAGTTGTTTGGTTTTTAAAATAAGCTTTAAAATGTTTGAGATAATGTTGGAGTCACATGCAGGTGTAAGAAATAATACAGAGAGATCTTTGTACCCTTTCCCCAGTGATACGGTTTGGCTTTGTCCCCACCCAAATCTCATCTTGAATTTCCACGTGTTGTGAGAGGGACCCAGTAGGAGGTAATGGAATCATGGGGGTAGGTGTTTCCCGTGCTGTTCTCATGATAGTGAGTCTCATGAGATTTGATGGTTATTATAAAGGGGAGTTTTCCTGCACAAGCTGTTTTTGCTTGCTGCCATCCATGTAAGACGTGACTTGCTCCTCCTTGCCTTCTGCCATGATTGTGAGGCTTCCCCAGCTGTGTGGAACCATAAGTCCAATTAAACCTCTTTCTTTTGTAGATTGCCCAGTCTTGGGTATGTCTTTATCAGCAGTGTGAAAACGGACTAACACACCCACTTTTCCCCAGTAGTAACATCTTTCAGAACTATAATATATCACAACCTGGTTGCATTGATACAGTCAAGATACTGTTGTTGTTGGGCCATGTGTCCTATAAATGCTGATTAGGACTTGATGTTGATGGCTTCTTTGAGTTCTTCTATATCATTGCTAATTCCAGGCAGTTGTTCTATCAGTTGTTAAGAGGGGGGTGTTAAAGTTCAACTATAATATGAACTTTTCTCTTTCTGCTTTCCAGTCCACCAGTTTTTGCCTGACATATTTTGGGAGCTCTGTTTGGTGCTTACACATTTAAGATTGCTATGCCTTCTTAGTGGATTGACTTTTTTTTCCTCATTATATAATGTCCTTCTCTGTTTCTGATAATTTTCTTTGTTCTGAAGTCCACTTTATTCTAATATCACATTACAGTATCTCATTTTTGGACCTCATTCATGTGGTATTGATTCAGAAAAAACTTATTAAGGATAGGAATGCTGGATCAGAAAGTCAGAACTTCTTAAATGAGACAATCTCTCTCTACTAGTATCTAGTAATAAATTAGCCAGAAGGGCATGCACTGCTTAGCAGCAAGAATTTCAAGTTCAAAGTTTAGGGAACAGTAAATGCCACCAGTGTCAAAATGCCATAGCCTCCAATTAGTTAAGTGATTATTACAGATATCTGTAAGACTTTGGGGGTTTGAATGAGACAGAGGACCTGAAAGCAGACTTGGATTTACTACCACCTGGACCACTTACAAAGCTTTTTGCTGTAGGAGGCTCCTTTCACATTTTGATGTTTGTCTTATAACTTGGTACAAAACATGTAATAAAATTTCCAGGTGCAGAATATGCTGTCTGCAAGCCTCATGATGTTAGGATGTGTCCTTCATGACTGTGGGCTATGAGCCACTAATTTGTTTTATATGATTTGTGGAATATCTTTAGAAACTGCAAAAATATCCCCACACAAAGATTACTTGAGAGATATGGCTTGGATTTTCTCCCCATTCAAGACCTGTTCATTTTGTTCAGCTGTCTTGGATGGCATGCAATGACAGCATTTTATTCCATGGAGGCTACTATCAGAATCTGCTACTTAATTTCATTCTTATAATGGAATATTGGCAAATATTATTGTACTAGTGTTTCTCTACCCATTAACCAAAAAATCCAGGGGAATTTTCCATAACTCAGTGAAAGGAGTACCTTTGGCCAGGTGAAAACATGGAGTTTCAGCATTTGTCTGAATGGAAACTGAAAAGAAGACATTAACAAAACACAAAGTCAAAAAGTGCCAGTAGTGGCAACAACTCAATCACTAATGTTCAGTGTTGATGGAGCAAGCTGGGTATGGTGGCACGTGCCTATAGTCCCAGCTACTCAGGAGGCTGTGGCAGGAGAATCACCTGAACTGGGGAGGTGGAGGCTGCAGTGAGTTGAGATTGCACCACTGCATTCCAGCCTGGGCAATAGAGAAAGACTCTGTCTCAAAAAAAATAAAAACAAAATAAAAATAAAAATAAAAATTTTTAGGCCGGGCACGGTGGCTCAAGCCTGTAATCCCAGCACTTTGGGAGGCCGAGACGGGCGGATCACGAGGTCAGGAGATCGAGACCATCCTGGCTAACACGGTGAAACCCCGTCTCTACTAAAAATACAAAAAACTAGCCGGGCGAGGTGGCGGGCGCCTGTAGTCCCAGCTACTCCCGAGGCTGAGGCAGGAGAATGGCGTAAACCCGGGAGGCGGAGCTTGCAGTGAGCTGAGATCCGGCCACTGCAGTCCAGCCCGGGCTACAGAGCAAGACTCCGTCTCAAAAAATAAATAAATAAATAAAAATAAAAATAAAAATAAAAATTTTTAATGCTTTTGACAGCATGTCAGGCTTCTGGGTTCTGTTCCCCAAGCTCAACTCTAAGCCAAGCATTTTAAGGTTTGGGGAAATTAACTTCTCCCAGTTTGGAGGAACATTATAGAAGAAGAGATAGGAGCCATCTTAAATCATGAATGAAGGAAGGAAAAATACCATAGAAAAGTCTGGGAGTTTGGGTGGAAGAATTGGAGAAGGTGACAATGTGAAAGCAAGGAAGGGCCAGGGCATCTGAAAGTTGCATTTGAAGGTTTCCTGGGGGTTTGTTTCTCTAGTTTTGGGGAATCATTTGCGCCTGTCTGATATGACTGCTGAAAGAGCTGAGTCAATTGTGCAGTGTTAGAAAAAGTCTAGTAAAAAGGCCAGGCTCTTGTGCAAAAGAAAATGAGCTGCTTTTTCTTCAAAGTTTCAGGGTCAAAGGAGTCCCAGTGCTTCAGAATGCACTCCAGAGGAAGGGAAGGGCAAGACAGTGAGGGTGCCACCCCTACTGTTTTCCCTCCTTGCTTCCTGGGTCCCAGCATTTTGTTAAATGTGCCCCCGTGGTTGCAGGTGTGACCTCCTGCCATGGAACCAGAGGAACTAAGTGATTGGGGTTAGTCGTGCTTACCCATGTGACTCTAGTCCTGCACTTGTGATTTCCTTTTGACTTCTAAGACTTGTGTGACCTGTGTGGCTCCCCTGAAAAATGGATCTTGGGAGAGACTATGTAACAGTTGCATTTGGGTAACTATTGCATTTCCCTCCATAATGGAGGAAGTGTGCTGGTTTGAGCTCTATATCCTGCTATTGTGACCCATGCTAAAGTATTACCCTTAGAGTATGGTTCCAGTTAACTTCCGGACTTAAATTATCCTTACTATTTAAGTACTATTTTAATTAGAAGCAGAATAGGTGCCTTAAAAGGAAGATAGGAACCAAATGGCTATTTTCCTGCTTATGGGACAGTATTGAGACTAAAATTTGGTTTTGGAGGACATTTTCCTCCTTATTGTTGAAGGCAGAGTTTTCCCATTTATGGAAGCAGCATAAAGCCTTGTGTCTAGCAGAGGGGTGCAAAAAGGGAGGAGAGGCCGGGCGCGGTGGCTCACGCCTGTAATCCCAGCACTTTGGGAGGCCGAGGCGGGCGGATCACAAGGTCAGGAGATCGAGACCATGGTGAAACCCTGTCTCTACTAAAAATAGAAAAAATTAGCCGGGCGCAGTGGTGGGCGCCTGTAGTCCCCAGCTACTCGGGAGGCTGAGGCAGGAGAATGGCGTGAACCCGGGAGGCGGAGCTTGCAGTGAGCCGAGATTGCGCCACTGCACTCCAGCCTGGGAGAGGAAGCCAGACTCCGTCTCAAAAAAAAAAAAAAAAAGGGAGGAGAACTGGGAAGCACGAGTGTTTTGGCAAAGGGCCGACAATGTGCCTCATGGAGAGGATTCCTGTGCCACTGGGTGGTGCTGTTGACCTTTAAATGTCATGTGCTTGCCAGACAAAGGGCAGAGAGAGACCTCACTACGGGTGGCAGGAGGGGAACACCCACCGTTCCTAGAAAATCACAAAAATGGCATTGCCTTGAGCTCTACTTCAGTTACTACGGCATTTCCTGATCTTGCCTAACAGGATTACTTCCTTGACCTGTAAAAATTCCCAGTGCTTCAGAATGTTCTCCTCAGCAAGCCTGTCCCCCAAGTCTTGTAAGGTTGCCAGTCACACTAATCATGTTTAAACAGCTGAAGGGGGCCCACTATTGGATTTGATTTTAAAATGGAGGCCAAGAACCTTGGAATGAAAGGACAGGGTTGAGGTCCACTCCTGTCCTCACTGTTCTGATGATGACACCTTGATCCCACCTGGGGCCCCAAAATGAAGCAGTGTCGTTCATTTGGGTAACACCCAAGGTTCGTTGCCTCATGCCAAGGAGGTCAAGGACACGAACACATGTGAAGTGAGGTTAAGAGCAGAGGTTTAATAGGCAAAAGAAAAAGAGAATAGCTCTGTCTCCGGCAGAGAGGGGCACCTGAGTGGGTCTTCCGACCTGCAGCAGCAGGCACAAGGACAGGCATGAGGAGGCAGTGTCTGATTTACACAGGGCCCAAAGATTGGTTGGAACAGGTGTGAGGTGTGATGTTTACACAGTGCAGAAAGAAGCTCCCTGCCCCACCCTTATCTTCTATTATGCAAATGGATCTTTTTTTTTTTTTTTTTTCTGAGATGGAGTTTCACTCCTATTTCCCAGGCTGGAGTGCAGTGGTGTGATCTCAGCTCACTGCAACCTCCGCCTCCCAAGTTCAAGAGATTCTTCCGCCTCAGCCTCCTGAGTAGCTGGGATTACAGGCGCCTGCAAATATGCCCAGCTGATTTTTGTATTTTTAGTAGAGACACAGTTTCAACCCGTTGGCCAGGCTGGTCTTGAACTTCTGACCTCAGGTGATCTGCCTGCCTGGGCCTCCCAGAGTGTTGGGATTACAGGCGCGTGCCACCGCACCTAGCCACAAATGGCTTCTCTACCTGGCCGGCGCCATGTTGCCTGCTCCTTTCTGTACATGTGGTTGATAAAGAAAAAGGGAAGATAGAGCCATCACTTTGAACATGCCTAGCCTCCAGGGGGCCTTTTCCTATTAGCAGAGCTGCCAGCATTCACCCCTGCAAGCTTCCAGCTTGCTTATCTATGTCTGCAGCTTGATTTTACAGGCTGTACTTTGTTAGGAAAGAAAGGATTCAGGAGCTGCTTTTCATTAAAAGGAAAACCTGGCCGGGCGCGGTGGCTCACGCCTGTAATCCCAGCACTTTGGGAGGCCGAGACGGGTGGATCACGAGGTCAGGAGATCGAGACCATCCTGGCTAACGCAGTGAAACACCGTCTCTACTAAAAAATACAAAAAAACTAGCAGGCGAGGTGGCGGGTGCCTGTAGTCCTAGCTACTCGGGAGGCTGAGGCAGGAGAATGGCGTGAACCCGGGAGGCGGAGCTTGCAGTGAGCTGAGATCCAGCCACTGCACTCCAGCCTGGGCGACAGAGCGAGACTCCGTCTCAAAAAAAAAAAAAAAAAAAAAAAAGGAAAACCTTACCTGAGGACTTCCTTACCCTCACTATCTGCCTAAGTAAGTTCTTAGATCACAGGGAGTGTCCAGTGTGCCCACTGGCCTCCAGATGCCTGAGCCTGCAGACCACACACATCTCCACCTTCTTCCAGCACTTCCAGTGCATCACTGCACTCACAAGGTTCAGGAGTTCCAGGACAGCCAGCCGTGGAGCCTGTGGACAGGGAGTGCATCATGAAGGCTGCCAAGGCATCAGAGGCCCAGGTTATGGCAGCCCAGGAAACGAGCTGGGAGGAAAGCATTCAGGAACTGATGAGCATGGAGAAAGAAAGCATTTTGTAGAAACAGATGAGGAAGATGTGCGGGATGATGTACAGAAGTTACAAGTGGAGCTGATATTAAACAGGATTTTGCTGGAAAGAGAAAAAGGCAAGAATATATACGAATGCTTTTTTTTTTTTTTTTTTTTCCCCCAAGACAGAGTCTTGCTCTGTCGCCCAGAGCTGGAGTGCAGTGGCGTGATCTTGGCTCACTGCAACCTCTGCCTCCCGGGTTCAAGGAATTCTCCTGCCTCAGCCTCCCAACTAGCTGGAATTACAGGTGCCGCCACCATGCCCAGCTAATTTTTTTTTTATTTTTAGTAGGGATGGGATTTCACCGTGTTGGCCACTCTGGTCTTGAACTCCTGACCTCGTGATCCGCCCATCTCAGCCTCCCAAAGTGCTGAGATTACAAGCGTATAAGAATGCTTTTATCCACACCCCTAAGAAGAGAATTGAACATGTTTTGAAAACACCAAGAGGAAAGGCAGAAACTTCATTACAAATATTCTAAGCAGTTTCTGACTTGGTTTCAAGACTGGACCACACATGGGGAAGGCTGAGGAACAAGAGGAACAAAAACTAGCTGAAACTTTTCGAGAGCAACAAAAGAGTTGTCTACAAGCTAGAATGGTTCAGAGAGAGAGAAACCGAAACAAATTAAACTGAAATGAGCAATTCCTATGGAGTTTGGAGGACCTAGAAAAGAATCAGAGTTCATCTTACTGATGAACAAAGTGACCTTAGAAAAGAAATGGCCAGTTGCAAACAAAACTTATGAAGGAAACTGTGCAGCAAGACTTGGCACTTATTCATTTGTCTCTTCTACCTGTGTTACTCTTGTGACTGAAGAAAGAACTTGAACCAATGTGTAATGGTTAATATTGAGCATCAACATGATAGGATTGAAGGATGCAAATTACTGTTCCTGGTGTGTCTGTGAGAGGGTTGCCAAAGGAGATTAACATTTGAGTCAGTGGACTGGGAGAGACAGACCCACCCTCAATCTGGGTGGGCACCACCTAATCACGTGCCAGCCCAGCTAGAATAAAGCAGGCAAGAGAAGATGGAAGAGTCGACTTGCTGAGTCTTCCAGCTTTCATCTTTCTCCTGTGCTGGGTGCGTCCTGCTCTTGAACATGAGACTCCAAGTTCTTCAGCTTTTGGACTCTTGCACTTACACCATTCATTTGTTGGGGGCTCTCGGGCCTTTGGCCACAGACTGAAGGTTGCACTGTTGGCTTCCCTACTTTTGAGGTTTTGGGACTCAGGCTGATCCACCACTGGCTTCCTTCTTCCTCAACTTGCAGACGGCCTATCATGGGACTTGACCTTGTGAATGTGTGAGTCAATTCTCCTTAATAAACTACCTCCCCGTTTTTGTTTGTTTTTTGAAACAGAGTCTCACTCTGTTGCCCAGGCTGGAGTGCAGTGGCACAATCTCGGCTCACTGCAACCTCCGCCCCCCAGGTTCAAGTGATACAGTCTCGGCCTCCCACATAGTTGGGATTACAGGCACCTGCCAACATGCCTGGCTAATTTTTGTATTTTTTAGTAGGATGGGGTTTCACCACGTTGGTCAGGCTGGTCTTGAACTGCTGACCTCAGGTAATACACCTGCCTCAGCCTCCCAAAGTGCTGGGATTACAGGTGTGAGCCACCACACCCGGCCAATAAACTCCCTTTCGTATATACATATATCCTGTTCTGTCCATCTAGAGAACTCTAATATGCTATGTTATATGACATAAGCATGACATTAACTACACTAAACCACAGGACAGTGTTTTTAAAATTCATGCATAGAGCAGTATCTCATTAGTTTGTGTGTTAAATCCAAGACTTTGCTTCTGTAGTCTGTTGAATGAACCCCAAAGTTATATCAGTAACAGCAATTGCACAGTTATATACACAGTCAATTAAGTTTTAGCACTAATGATAATTTAATTTTAGGTGTGGCCTCTGTGGATCTGTATCAGTCCCAAAATTTAGAAAGCACAGGCATGAAAGGGTACATTTTTCTCACCTAAGGAAAAACAGTAAGAGAAGACAAAATGTTAAAATAAAAAATCGATGCCACCTCCTTCTTCAGTCTTTCATACAGCACAGAGCAGCTTCCTTAGTTTGAGGATGATTAAATACACGAGATGCTCTCCAGATCCAGTTCTGCTTCTGTAGACTTTTTTGTTCCCTCTCATTTATTTATTACTTTTTTTGAGACGGAGTCTTACTCTGTTGCCCAGGCTGGAGTGCAGTGGTGCAATCTCAGCTCACTGCAACCTCAGCCTCTCGGGTTCAAGCAATTCTGCCTCAGCCTCCTGAGTAGCTGGGATTACAGGTGCACGCCACCACGCCTGGCTAATTTTTGTATTTTTAGTAGAGATGGGGTTTCACCATATTGGCCAGGCTGGTCTTGAACTCCTGACCTCGTGATCCACCTGCCTTGGCCTCCCAAAGTGCTGGGATTACAATCGTGACCCACTGTGCCTGGCCTCATTTATTTATTTTTAAATTAACAAATAAAAATTATAAATATCTATTTAAGGTGTACAACATGGTGTCTTCAAGAATCTCTTTATATATGCAATAGCTGAATTCAAGAGACCATCAACTATGTTTGAAATACAGTAGCCGGAAGAGTCTAACAGATGGGATGTGACATAGCAGAAAATGCATCTCTGATGGGGATACTCAAGACACAGTCTCCTGGCAGGTCCCGGGACTCACCTTCTCCACTACTCAGGACTGTTGCTCCAAATGTTAGAGTTTATTTTCCAAAGATAACCACTCCATTCTCTCACATGCTCTTTGCACAGGGATCTTTGACTCTCCTCCCAGGACACAAGAGTGATGCTATGGACTTCTGAGGCTGGGATATAAAAGGCCACACGGCTTCTGCCTAGTTTGCTTGGGATGTGCTCCCTTGGAAGCCACATGCAGAGGCCACGTGTGTGCTGGTTGATGACAGCAGCTGATATTCCAGCTGGCCCTCAGCAGCAACTGCCACATGCTTGAGTGAATGTCCTTAGGTGACCCTAGCCTCTAGCTGCTGGATCACCTCTCAGACACTGAGGAACAGATGAGGCTTCCCTGCTGAGCCCTGCCCAAACAGATTTCTGAGCTAATTGATTGTTTTATTACACATAATTGAGGCACTATATACAATTGACCCACTTAAAGTGTATAATTTAATGGTGTTTAGCGTATTCAGAATTGTACAACCCCCCCAGTTTCAGAACATCTTTATCACCTCCCCAAAAGAAACTCTGTACTCAGTAGCAGTGAATCTCCATTTCCTCCCAAACCCCCTCAGTCCTAGGCAACCACTCATCTATTTTCTGTGTCTAATAGATTTGCTTATTCCAGATACTTCATATAAATGGAATCATACAATATGAGGCCTTTTGTGATGGGCTTCTTTCACTTAACATGTTTTTAAGGTTCATCCATATTGTAGATGTTTCATACTTAATTCCTTTTTTTTTGAAAAATGTTCCATTGTACATACAGATATTTTGTTTATCCATTCATCTATTGATTGACATTTGGGCAGTTTCCACTTTCTGGCTATTATGAATAATGCTGCTATAACATTCATGTAATTTTTAATAAGGACATATATTTCTTTTTCTTTTTTTTTTTTCCAAGACAGAGTCTCGCTGTCACCCAGGCTGGCGTGCTGTGGCGAGATCTCGGCTCACTGCAACCTCCGTCTCCCAGGTTCAAGCGCTTCTCCTGCCTCAGCCTCCCAAGTAGCTGGGATTATAGGCATGTGCCACCACACCTGGCAAATTTTTGTATTTTTAGTAGACATGGGGTTTCACCATGTTGGCCAGGCTGGTCTTGAACTGCTGACCTCAGGTGATCTGCACGTCTCAGCCTCCCAAAGTGCTGGGATTACAGACGTGAGACACTGTGCCCAGCCTCATTTCTTCTAGGTATACCTAGGGAGTGAAATTTCTGGGTCATGTAGATGCTTAATCTTTTTAAAAAAACTGCCAGAATGTTTTCCAAAATGGTTGCACTGTTTTACAGTCGCAATGGCAGTGTCCTAAGGCTCCCATTTCTCCAAACCCTCAACACTTGTTATTTTCTGTATTTTATTGACTCTGATCATCCTAGTGCTTAGTGGATTTGAAGGGGTTTTGATTTGCTTTTCCCTGATAAGTCTGATTTTAAGCAGCTTTCCATGTAGTTACCGACCACCTGTATAACCTCTGGAAAAAGGTCTATTCCAATCATTTGCCCATTGTTTAATTGTGATTTCTTTTCCCTTTTTTTTTTTTTTTTTTTTTTGGAGACAGGTCTTGCTCTGTTGTCCAGGCTAGAGTCCAGTGGTGTGATCTTGGCTTACTGCAGCCTCCACCTCCTGGGCCCAAGAGATCCTCCCACCTCTGCCTCTTGATTGGCTGGGACCACAGGTGCCCGCCACCATACCCGACTAATTGTTTTGGTATTTTTTGTAGAGACAGGGTCTTGCCATGCTGCCCAAGCTGGTCTTGAACTCCTGGGCTCAAGTGATCTGTCCGTCTGGCCTCCCAAAGTGTTGGGATTACAGGCGTGAGCCACTACACCTGGGTGGGTTTTCTCTTTTATTACGTTGTAAGAGTCCTGTATCTATTCTAGCCACAAGTTCCTTAACAGATATGTGATTTGCAAAATACCATCCCATTCTGTGGGTTGTCTTTTCACTTTCTTGATAAGTGTTCTCTGAAGCATGAATACTTTAAACTTTGATGGTGTTGACTTTACTTTTTCTTTTGTCACGTGTGCTTTTGGTGTCAACATCTAAGAAACCACTGCCTAATCCAAAGTCACACTTATTCAAATATTTTCTTCTAAGAGTTTTATAGTTTACTTTATACATTTAGAAGGTGATTCATTTGAGTTAATTTTTTGTTTATGGTACGGGGAAGGGGTCCAACTTCATTCTTTTGCAGGAGGATATCTGGATATTGGTGAAGATGATTCTTTTCCCTATTGAACTGTCCCTATTGAGTTGTCACTCAACTCTAAAATCAGTAATTTATTTCTGGACTCTCAGTTTTGTTCAGTTGCTCTATTCTTATGCCAGAACCATTGTCTTTATTACTGTAGCTTTGCAGTAAGTTTTGAAATCAGAAAGTGTGAGTCCTCCAACTATGTGTTTTTTCAAGACTGTTTTGGTTCTCCTGGGTCCTATGAATTTCCGTATGAGTTTCAGGATTAGTCAATTTCAGTATTAAGAAAAAGCCAGCTGGGAGTAAGAGGAATTATATCAAATCTTTTGATCAATAAGGATTTTTTTTTTTTTTTTGAGATGGGGTCTGATTGTGTAACCCAGGCTAGAGTGTAACAGCATAATCTCGGCTCACTGCAACCTCTGTTTCCAGAGCCCAGGCGATCCTCCCACCTTAGCCTGTGGAGTAGCTGGGACCACAGGTATGTGCCACCACATGCAGATTAATTTTTTGTATTTTTGGTAGAGACGGAATTTCACCATGTTGCCCAGGCTGGTCTCAAACTCCTGAGCTCAAGTGATCCACCTGCCTTGGGCTCCCAACATGCTGGGATTATAGTCATGAGCCACTGTGCCAGCCTTGGATTTTATCTTTTCAAGCAACTTATTAATGTGGTTTGTTGTGTAAAGATAACTGATACGCTCCTCCACATGGGTGAGCATCTGTTTTGTTATGGGTAAAGAGAAAAGATGGTGACAACATAGGGAGACCTCCACTCCACAAAAAGAAATAAAAACTTCTTGGGAGGCTGAGATGGGAGGATCCCTTGAGCCCCGGAGGTCAAAATGGCTGTGAGCAGTGATCATGCCACTGTACTCCAGTGCAGGCGACAGAACGACAGCCTGTCTCAAGAACAAATAATAAATATAAATGAAAAAGTAAATTTCCAGGTTGGGCCTCTTGCATCGCTTCAAGAAGCTGTTCCAAGTGCTGCCTGCTGCCCTGCCCATGGCTGGAGGGATTTCACTGCACTGGGAATGCAGCAGGTTCAGCAACCACTGAACGGAGGATTCTTCTTCTCAGCCTTGGTGCCTCCTGTTTGGAGTAGGGGTTTCTAAGGGAAATGAGGACCGTGGCTGCCTATGTCCCCACGCCGAATAGAGGCCCAGAGCCAAGGCTGAGAACCTTACGGGTGAAAAGACAAGAGGCTTTAGGTAAGACAAGAGGAGGCTGAGACTGAGAGCGTTCAAGATGTTCCACAGATCCTGGGAAGCGTTCTGCTTGGTAGTGACTCTAATGGTAGTTTCTTTGCCCCAGTTGTTTCATTCCTAAGAATGTACTGAGGCAATTCTGAATTAGAGAAAACGTACCGCAGGTGTACAACCCTCTTTTCTATCGTGTGTGGAAGAGTGAGAGGCACCTCAGTGTTGAGAGGTCAGGTGAGTATTCAGACCAGGGGAGACCGCAGAGACCCTGGGAGGGCAGTGCGCTTCTGAGGCCCTCCCACTACCTCTGTCCTCTGAAGACTCCAGCCCATGGTTCTGCCCTTTCTCAGTCCCCAGGTAGGATGGGAACAAGGTGTCAGCAGCAGAGAAAACAAGTTTTTGGGGTTCACTCAAGACCTGGGCGACAGCCAGGTCAAATGCCTGCTTTATTCAACAGGGAGTGCTCAAGTGGGACTCACCCCCGCCTTTCACAGTGTAAAGTAAACAGGGAGCGAGGCAGGAAGCTAGAAAAATAATGCATGGATCTAGACAATCCAGAAAGATTCTGCTGAGGCAGCTTAAGGCCAAGACTGGTCAGTGTGAGAGAACAAAAGAGGTGACAGAAGAGCCTTGGGCAGCCTGAGCCACGATGGGCCTAGCGGAAGTAGTTGGGACATTCGTGAGCAACCAAATGCCAGGCTTGATTAAAGGCGTCCACGACAGCCGGCTCCAGGGGCCCTTCCTCCGTTGCTGCCAAGTTCTGCTCCAGCTGCTCCAGGCTGGACATGCCCAGGATGACCGTGTCCCCGTGGGCACCCTGCAAGGGAGACAGCCAGACTTCAACCCTCTTCTGCTACACAGCGACTCCACTCACAGCCCTCCCAGCCACCTCCCTGCTGAGATTTGGGGTCTCTGTTTATATTTCTATCCCGTATGTCCAGAAGGACGTAAGGTGCCTTGGATAGCTGTACCCATGTGACTTGAAACCTGTATCCTTTCCCCTACTGCCACACGACGCTTCCAGACAGACCTACATTCACAGCCCAGTTCTGCCCCCCAGCAGCTGTGTAAAAATAGCTAAGTTGGCTGGGCACAGTGGCTCATGCCTATAATCCCGGCACTTTGGGAGGTCGAGGTGGGAAGAATACTTGAGCCAAAGTGTTCAAGACCAGCCTGGGCAACAGAGAGAGACTCTGTCTCTACAAAACACAACAAAACAAAATGAACCAGTGGTGGTGGTGCATGCCTCGTCCCAGGTACCAGGGAAGCTGAAGCAGAAGGATCACTTGAGCCCAGGAGGTTGTGGCTGCTGCGAGCTATGAGTGTGCCGCTGTTCTACAGCCTGGGTGGCAGAGTGAGACCCTGTCTCAAAAAAATAAAAAAGCAGGCTAAGTTATTAAGCTTGTTTTGACATTCAATCTTTTTTTTTTTTTAAACAAAAACATTTTTCCTTGTGTTTTGTACAAAAAAGGGGGTGGGAGGTGGTGCAGTGCGGTGGTGGCGGCGGAAAAATATGGAACGCTTCACAAATTTGCGTGTCATCCTTGCGCAGGGGCCATGCTAATCTTCTCTGTATCATTCCAATTTTAGTATATGTGCTGTCGACATGGGCACGACATTCAATCTTTTTCTCTGTTTTCAGCATTGGAATGAGAGAAAACTTATGTAAAACACAGCTCCCACATGCTGAACATCTACCGGATACACGCCAGACACTATGCAACATGGAACGCTGAAGCTGGAGGTAAGTTTGTTGCTGTTATTTTCGTTGTTGTTTGCTTGTTTTTTTAGACAGGGTCTTGCTTTGTCACTCAGGCTAAAGTGCAGTGGTGTGATCTCGGCTCACTGCAGTCTTGACCTCCCAGCCTCAAGCCATCTTCCCATCCCAGCCTCCAGAGTAGCTGGGAACACAGGAGCAAGTCATCACACCTGGCTAATGTTTTTGATTTGTTGTAGAGATAGGGTCCCACTTTCTTGCCCAGGCTAGACTCAAATGCCTGAGCTCAAGCAATCCTCCATCTTGGCCTCCCAAAGTGCTGGCCTACAGGTGTGAGCCGCTGCCACCGGTCAGGAAATAAGTTTTAACCAGGAAAACAGGAGGCATCAAGAGAGGGAAACCTAAAGGGTGAGATGGGTGGGCTTTAGTTGAACCTGTGTTAAAATGTCTGCCACTTTAATAGCTGGGTGAACCTCGGGTTTCTCATCTATAACACTGGGATAATCATACTCCATGAAGCCTAAGGAATAAGAAAATCCCTGTAATGAAGCCCTCACTACAAAGCCTCCACTCAGATACCATCAAAGACCAGTGGGAAGAGTGTTTATGAGAACTGGAAGAAAGAGAAATTTCAGAGGAATTGAGAAATCAAATGCTTTGGGCTTCACCTAAAGGTTCCCCTGGAAGGGAAGGAGCTGAGCGCCCAGGGTCGCTGGTTACCTGCAGCTGTGAGTGGTGGTACATCCACCGGAGGGCAGCCGAGGTCATGCTGGGGGCGCTGGCACCATATGTGGCCTGCAGGGCCTTCTCCACCAGGGCAATGGCCTGGAAGTGGTGCTCCTTCCAGAAGCTGTGCAGCGGGGACAGTGGCACAGGGGTCAGTACCATGGGGATCACACTGGGAGCCACAACCAAAGAGCCATCCAGGGCCACTGCCCCACCCCACACCCTGCAGCCCTGAGGGGAGGGTGTCCTCTCTAGTCATAGGTCTCCCATTTTGCTGGGCGTCAGAACCACCCAGGATGCCGGGCCCCTCAACAGAGACCTCAATGAATCTTTATTCCTGAGGACTCAGGAACCTGCTCTGACTTTCCCCTAGGGACACGAAGCCTGCTCAGATGGGGCAGGACTCCCTCCTGGGCCTTTTTTTTTTTTTAACACATGGTCTTACTGTCATCTACACTGGAGTGCAGTGGCATGATCATGGTTCACTGCGGCCTCAACCTCTTAGGCTCAAGTAATCCTCCTGCCCCAGCCTCCTGAGTAGCTGGGGCTACAGGTGTGCACCACCACGCCTGGCTAATTTTTTGCTTTTTTTTTTTTTTTTTTGTAGAGACCATGTTGCCCAGGCTGGTCTTGAACTCATGAGCTCAAGCAATCCTCCCACTTCGGTGTCCCAAAGTGCTGGGATTACGGTGTGAGCCACCATGCCTGACCCATCCTGGGCTCGCTCTTTCCTTCCCAGCAGGTGATTGCTCAGAAAAGAGCGACGACTTCAACACCCCAACATCCAGGGAGCCTCATTTCCTCCCGGAGGTCCCAAGACAACAAGAACACGCACAGAGGGTTTGGGAACTCCTGAAGGATTGCAGGGGAGCAGGTGCGAACAGCAAGGGAAGGGCTTACCTCAGGAGCAGTCCAGGACTTCATTCCACACAGAGCTGACCCCACCCCAGCCATCCTCACCAAGCCCAACCCCAGCTCACCGATTCCTGTAGGTCTCAGCCCAGCTATTCCCAAAGAAGCGGCCCACAGGCTGTTTCCCGTCCTTGTCCTCATACTTGTACTTGCCAGTCAGCAGGCCCCCTGCGGGAAGGCAGCAATCAGCCTCCGGGCCCAGAGTCCCCCAGAAACTGCCACATCCCTCAGGGCTCTGGTCTAGGGGAGGGGCAGGGACCCAGGAGGGCTGAAGGACGCAGCCCAGCCCCTTGCCAAACCCTCCCTGCTTCCCAGGTCCTGGGCTGGGCATCTGTGGGTCGAGAATAGGCTGAGTCAGGGTCAGGAACGCTCCACGTACCAGCCAGAGGGTTGTAGGCATAGAACCTCAGTCCAAAGTGCCTGAGGCAGGGGAGGAGCTCCGTTTCCACCTGCCGGGTGGTGGCGTTGTACATGCCCTGCAGGGAGAGGGACCCCAGGGAGAGGGTGGACATGTCAAGAGAAGGAACTGTTGCCTTCCACTTTTAAAACCCTAAAGCAACACCAGCCCAGGACTTCAGCAATCTTCTAACATGACTACTGTTAGCAGGGGATGGAGGGAGGGTGTTGGGTCCACGGACAGCAAATTGAAGTGGAATGATATCTTTCCACAAACATCTGGTGTATCAACTCCATGCTGGACACTGGTTACAACCACAAGTAGGTGTCACAAAATCCCTGCCTCCAGGAGATGTTTACTCAAGTTTAAAAAAATAGACAGGAAGGCAGTTAATTACAATAAAGTTAGGTTCTACGATCAAACAAGGAGCTGGAAAGTCCTCGCTGAATGTATGAAGATGAGGTTTGGAGACTGGAGACTCCTGTGGGGCTGTCTAGAAAGGCTTCCAGAGGAGGAGACCTCTATGTAAGGCCCGAGTGCTTCTCCCAGGGAGGACGGCAGGGGAAATGTGTTCCAGGTTGAAGTACGAAAGGAGGTGGGGAAGGACGGGTCCAAGGTGCACAGGCCGGCAGGAAGGAAGCAGATGCCCAGTGGCCCGGCTGAGGAGCTTGAATGGCATCCTGAGGGTACCTGGGAGCCATCTGCAGGCTTTCAGCAGGGGGTGGCTGCTATGCAGAGGGCATGGGGGCAGTCGGAGGGGCAAAGACAGCCCAGGATGAGTGGGAGTTCTGGAGACCTTGGCCTCTGCAGCCCTGGCCCTCACCTGGTACACAGTGGGCAGGATCCAACCGTTGCTCTTGCAGAGGGTACAGATCTCGGCCACTTCCCAGGCAGCATAGTTGGAGAGGCCAAGCTCCACGAACTTGCCCTGCAGGGGTGAGGCAGCAGTCAGAACGCAGTGCAGCCCAGACCAGGAAGGGGAGGCCAGGGTGGGACCCCGGGGAATGGGGCTGTTCCCTGCTCTACCCTGGGACCGCCCTGGTGCCTCTGCTCTCATGAGTAGGATCAGGATAAAGAAAGGGGCAGGAGCCCACCTTCGGAGCCCGGAGGGTCCCCTCACCTCCTGGTGCAGCTGGTGGCAGGCGCGCAGTGTCTCTTCCACTGGAGTGCTGTGGTCAGGTGCATGTAGGTAGAAGAGGTCCACTCGGGGACACTGCAGCCGCTTCAGTGATGTCTCCAGCTGGGACCGGAGACTGTCAGGCTTTAGTGATTTTCCATCCCAAGGGTTGGCCTTGGTGGCAATTTTCACTTGGAGAGAGAATGGAATGGTTAAATGACCTACTAAAGCCATTTGCCAACTTGTGTAACCCTAGCTAAATTACTAATGTTCTCTTGGCCTCAATTCTATGATCTGTAAAAATGGGGTGATAATAATCAAACTGTCCTCATTGGGAGGTCCTGGGGATTAAATAATGTCATATATGTGAGTTATCAATGTTCACCTATTAGAATAACTATCATTAGTCACCAACCTACTGGCTGTGCAAGGCCTTGCACTAGAGACTGAGTATGCAGAGATGAACTGAACACAATGGATCTCTGCCCTCCTGGAGCCCTAGAGGATGATGGTACAATATGGTAAGCACAGGAGGGAAAGGCACACCGTGCCAAGGAGCCCACATGAGATGCATGAAGCCAACTTGGAGACTCCAGGGAAGGCTTTCTCTAGGGGATCACCCCCAGAGTCCCAGCCAACAAGGAGGAGCAGGAAGTACATTCCAGAGCATAGGAACCCATGCAAAGTCAAAGAGGCAAAAAAAATAATAATAATAAAAATAAAAAAATAAAATAAAAAACCAGTATGTGAGGCTCCAAACCTTCAAGTCTAAGTTATAAGAGCATAAATTCCAGAGCAAGGAGCAGTGGGACATAGGACAAGACACAGGGACAGACCTGATCCCAAAAGTTATTAAGTACCATCCCGCTGAATCTGAACTTGATCATTCTAGGTTTTGTCAGGGTGTGAACCGGTCACCTGTGTTCACACTTGGCTGCTGTATAGAGAAAGAAGTCAAGGGGGCAGGCCTGGAAGAATTTAGGAAAGCGAAGCAGTCACATGAATGTGGCCTAGTGGTAGAGATCAATTTGCGAGCTTAGAAGGCAAACTAAGCAGAATGTAATTATAATTCTCCCCTCCCCTTTCCGACTCACAGAAGCATGAGCATACATCCAACCACTGTAGAGACACATCGCTATGACAACAGTGTTCTGCATCCAAGCAGCTTGGAAATGAGTTAATTTTGCACTAATCTTTCACCTAGAAAGAACCCCAGCTGTTGGTCCAGGTATGTGGCTCAAATCTGTAAACCTAGTTTGGGAGTACTTTGGGAGGCTAAGTAGGGAGGATCACTTGAGCCCAAGAGTTTGAGATAATCCTGGGCAATGTAGCAAGACCCTCCCTCTATAAAAATAAAAATTAAAAAAGAACCCTAGCTGGGCCAGGAAAGGTAGCTCACGCCTGTAATCCCAGCACTTTGGGAGGCTGAGGTGGGTGGATCACCTGAGGTCAGGAGTTCGAGACCAGCCTGGCCAACATGGTGAAACCCTATCGCTACTAAAAATACAAAAATTAGCCAGGTGTGGTGGCACGTGCCTGTAACCCCTACTTGGGAGGCTGAGGCAGGAGAATCACTTGAACCCGGGAGGCAGAGGTTGTAGTGAGTCCAAATTGTGCCATTGCACTCCAGCCCGGGTGAGAGAGTGAGACTCTGTCTCAAAAAACAAAAAACAAAACAAAACAAAAAAAAGAACTCCAGCTGTCTGGATTGGTGGGTGGACGGATTCTGCACTTTTCGCACTTGGCAAACTCAGCTCAGTAGCTCAGAGGGGTGTCATGAGATCAGCTGGGATATGGAAGAGAAAGTTCCACAGTTCCTCATCCAGATTTTCTCCATTTCCCCACAGCCCTGCAGGCATTCTTGGTATGAACTTTGCCTCAGGCCTGGCTTGAGGACTTTGGTCCAGTGAGCTCCTGGCCTCAAAGATGGAAGCGGGGAAGGGCTGGAGAAGAAAAACCAACTCAGGAACAAAATCTTCATTATTAATAATATGTAACCTGGCTGGGCACGGTGGCTCACACCTATAATCCCAGCACTTTGGGAGGCTGAGGTGGGCAGATCACTTGAGGTCGGGAGTTGGAAACCAACCTGGCCAATATGGTGAAACCCCATCTCTACTAAAAATACAAAAATTAGCTGGGCGTGGTGGCGTGTACCCGTAATCCCAGTTACTTGGGAGGCTAACGCAGAGGTTGCAGTGAGCTGAGATCATGCCATTGCACTCCACCCTGGGTGACAGAGCAAGATTCCATCTCAAATAACAACAACAACAACATGCAGCCAGGTGAACTAGAAAGAGTGTGGGCCTGAGATTCACATTCACCCTCTTCCCCCCACCCCACCTACCACACACTACAACTCTAAGGTGGGCCCAGAGAGAGCCTCTTCTCAGGGGTGGGCAGCAAAAGCCTCAGGATAGTCCAGTGGGTGAAGCATGGTAAGGGTAACAGCCCACGTTCCCTGGGTCCTCACTACGTGCCAGGCACCCTCCCAAGGGCTATCAAGGGCACCAGGTTCATGAGGAACAGTCCCCTCCATCCTCCGCTCAAGCCCCACCTGCCCAGTGGCCTTCCTTTCACACATCACACACATTGCATTTCCAAACCAAGTCTTTGCACAGACTCTGATGCTCCTTTCTCCTGTTCTCCTCCAACCTACCACTGAGCCTTTAAGGCCAAGCTCCATCCAGCATTTGCTGAGCCTTCCCTAGTGTCTCTCCCTGGCCTGCAGCTCTCCAAAGTACTCTCTCTTCTGAGCTCTCCAGCAATCATTATTTCAGTCTTCCCCATCAGACTCTGAACTCCCTGTGGAGGGCTGGAGTTACTTTCTCTCCTATGATCCATGTCAAAGCCTGGCATAGAGTGGAAAGTCCCTAGCCCTCACGCGTCTGCACTCCCAAACACCCCTACTCTCCCAGCCAGCCTGAAGCATCGCCACAGTTCTCCCTGAGACAGGCAGAGGTACTGCCAGCTGAACAGGGCAAAGTCTAGTGGTTAAGAAAAGGCCAGGATGAGAAAAGGCTGCCCAGAGAGTGCATGGGTGATGATGGCAACGAAGGGGTAGAGAAAAGGGGGACAGCCTGGGTAGGGACCGGTTATGCGCACCCGGCAGGCTTGGAGGCGGGGGCATCAATGGAGGTGGGAAGCGACGGGCCAGACCAGGCTAGGGGGAGACTCTCGCGCTGCAACTCCCAGTGGAAGGAGAGTGGGGGAAAGGAGTCAGGGCAAAGCACTGTCCAGTTGTCCTGGGGTTCCCAGAGCTGCGGGGTGGACGTGGGTGGGGCAAGGAACGAAGCCGTCGGTGGTGCCCGCGGCCAGGCCCGAGCGGGGTGGTGCACGGCTGGGGACGGGCTCAGCTCTGCACGATGCATGGGGAGAATCAGGGGCCACTGTTACCTCTGCAGTCACTGCCGCCCAGCCCGAGCCCCAGACCGCCCAGGATGGTCTCGGACTGGCCGTCGCTGTACATGAAGGCCGTGTCCAGTTCGGTGTGGCCGCGCTCCAGAAAGGCGCGCACGGCCGCGGCGCTGGCGGGCGCGTCCATGCGGCGCCCCATCTCCATGGTGCCCAGCACCGTGGCGACCCGCGGTGGCGGTGGCCGGGACATGGCTAGCGCGCGGGCCTCGGGCTGCGGGGAGCGAAGCGCGCAAGGTACGGCGGCGCGGGAGACTACGCGAGACGCGGCGCTCAGCATAGCAGCAGCGCCTGCGCGTTAGGAGCCGGAGGGCCCCGCCCACGTCGGGGCGGAGCGCGGAGGTGGTGGGGGGCGGGGACACCAGGCGCGTCCCCAGGGCACCTCCAGGCCGGGTCCGCCCCACAAGCGGCGTGGGGGCGGGGCCTGCGGTTCCCGGGGCCGGGCGGCGGCGCGCGGTCAGCTGACCCGGCGGGCCCTGACCCAGAAGCTGGGCCCTGGCGGCGGATCTGGACTTGGTGAGCCGGCCCGGGGACAGGTGGCAAACTCCACGGCTGGGGGTCGGGGCTCCTGGGCTTCCCTGCCACGTCCTTCCAGCCCTCTCCTCTGGCCTCTGGACTGTCCGGGCCCCTGCGCCCTCCTTGTGGCGCGACATCCTGGGACGAGGCTCCGGGCCGGGACTGGGTGGCTCTTGGGAATCCGCAGCCCCGTGGCCCCCCCACCTCAAGGGCGACCAGCGCAGCCTCTCGAGCTGGCCTGGCCAGGAGCTGGGGGCCGGGTCCCCTTTCACCTCCTGTCCCGGCTGACCGGCCCCTTGGCATCTGATGGCTGCTTCGTTTTTCCCGGGCCGGCCGGGCGAGGGGCCCTCGCGGCGCTGGCCCCAGCAGCTGTCCTATCATTATCCCTCCAAACAGGCGGCCCGCGCCGGTCTGAGTCACCAGGAGGGAGCTGTGGCTGAGGACGCCGAGGCCTGGAGTGGGTGGTAGCCCCGAGCCGGGACGCTCCTCCCCCCACATTCTCCCCAGGTCTGCAGGGACGAGTACCCACACTGCCTCCTCCCACGCCGTGCTTAGGGTAGGTTTCCAAACGTGTGCATGGAGAGTCTGAGTCTGAAAGTGTGAGAGGTCCTGGGCCGGGGTCACAGGTCATGTCTGATCAAGGCTTACTGAAGGCACCTGTGTGCCTGGACGCTGGAGGGGCTACAGCGAGAACAAATAATAGTCATTTTGGGCTGTTGGTGTTGAGTGCCTGTGCCCGGCACCCTTGTAATCGCTTGGCCTGGATTGTCTCATTTAACTCTGCAGTCAGCCTAGGGGGTGGGTATTGCATTATTCCCCTACTTTTCAGATGAGCACTACAAAGCTAAATCACTTGAGTTCCAGACTGGTAGGCATCGAGCAGGTCTGTTCCGGAGTGCTTTTCTCCTCAACCCTGGACTGTTCGAGCTCACAGCTATCCCCTCTTCCTTTCTTTCTCCTTTCCTTCCTCTTCTGTCTCTTTATCCCCTTTCTCCTTTCCTCGCCCCTATTTCCTGTCTTCTTCACTCTGTCCTTCTCTCTGCCTCTCTCTCTTTCTCTCTCTCAACATTTGCTGAACCTCTAGGTGTGTTTAGACCTGGAGAATAAGAAATGCACAACCCAGAGTCGGGAGAGTATGTTTCAAGGACACTGGTCGCAGAGGACGGTGGTAGCGTTCTTCAGGTGTGTGGAGGAGGGGAGAGGGGAAGGTAGCAGGTGTTATCCAGCCAGCTCTCACGGGACATCTTTGAAAGGGCAATTTAGAAGTGAGTCTTCTTATTTCATGACCAGGCCCTTGAAGGGGAGCGGGACACTTCTAGGGGAAGAGAGCATGTGCAAAAGTCTGGAGACTTGAAATGACTGAAGACGTGGGTCAGGAGGCAGGAGATAAGGTTGGGAGGGCAGTTCTTGGAGTAACTTGAGGCCTAGCCTCAGGTAATTTGGACTTGATTCTGTAGACAAAGGTGGACACATGATCGGCTGTGATCATGTGCCTGAAGCATCCCTGACTCAGCTTGGGATCAGGGAGAAGAGTTTGGGTGTGGCAGGAGATGCCATCTCCAACCCAGCCTTTCTCAAAGTGCACCAGATGGAGCAGAATCGCTGGAGGACTTCTTAAACCCAGAATCTCTAAGCCACAGCCCAGGTGCACTGACTCCAAATTTTGAACATGCACCCTCCAAGGGTGATTCCAGGGTACCCCTTCTGGGGTCCTTGCCATCCTTACAGATGAGGTCAAGCTCCATTGCAACCTTGGGCATCCATTTGTTCAGTGCTGTATGAACGGGAAGTGGGCCCATGCCTGGCTTCTAGGTGACAGGAACTACGCAGGATGGCCCTCAAGAGCAAGGCCCTTCTGTTCGGGGATCAGGTGTGTCTCAAAGTGTCCTGAGTTGCAGATTGCATATGGGTCCTGTCCAAGGTTAGGGGGCCACCCACCCAGTATGCTGGATCCATAAACCACGGTACCTTCCTCAAGACAATTCCCCAACACACACATATTGAGATGTGTCCGTTTCATTTCCTCCCTAACCTGGGGAAAGGGAAGTGAGAGACAGGCTGCAGGCTCCATAAACCAAGGTACCTTCCTCGAGACAACCCCCCGACACACACATACTGAGATGTGTCCATTTCATTTCCTCCCTAACCTGGGGAAAGGGGGAAGTGAGAGCCCCCAAGGTGGTTGAGATGCTGGACTCTCATCCTGAAAACAGTCGCTGCCGTGTGTCGTCAGGCACAGGGGCTGAGAGCTTTATGTGCATTTAGTCAGGACAGCTGCCCCAAGGAGTGAGTGTCATTAGCCCCCTTTTATAGACAGGCTCAGGCAGGTTAACTCACTTCCAAGGCCGCTCAGCCTCACCTGTGAAATGAGCACAGTATACCCGACCTTGCCGGGGAGTGGTGGGGATGGCAGTGGATGAGCTGCAGCCTTGTCTTCAGATTCTGCAAGGGGGTATGGGGTTGTAGCCCAGTTGGGAGTGGTGGCTGAGAACATGAGGACTTGATTTGAAATGCTTTTGGCATTGCAAACGTGTAGTTCTCACCTGGACTATATGGTTTTTTTTGTTTGTGTTTTGTTTTGTTTTTGAGACGGAGTCTCGCTCTGTCGGCCAGGCTGGAGTGCAATGGTGCAATCTTGGCTCACTGCAACTCTGCCTCCTGAGTTCAAGTGATTCTACTGCCTCAGCCTTCCGAGTAGCTGGGATTACAGGCACGCACCACCACGCGCAGCTAATTTTTGTATTTTTGATAGAGATGGGGTTTCACCATGTTGGCCAGGTTGTTCTGCAGCTCCTGAGCTCAAGTGATCCAACTGCCTCGGCCTCCCAAACTGCTGGGATTACAGGTGTGAGCCACTGCGCCCGGCCACACCTGGACTCTATGCTAATTTGGAGTGGCCTTTCAGGGGCTGGAGATGGGGCATCAGGTGAAGGCTTCTAACATCAGCTGTGCTGATGGTCCGCCAGGTGGGCCACGAAGACACAAGGAAGAGGCTTTCAGCCTCCCTGCCTGTGCCAGGCCCTGGAGGTAGTCCAGTGACCCGGGGCGCCCTTACCTTCAGGTCTAGGGCCTCTGCCCATAGCGAGTCACATTAGGGCTGAGGGTCTGTGGCTTCCTGAGAGGAGGTGCTGACTCACTTCCTTTCCCTCCTGGTGCTCCCTGGTCTCTGTCCTCAGCAGTTCCGTGGGACCAGGCAGGGACTAGCTGGGGAGTCCGGGCCTCCTGACACAAGTGGGAATGAAGGCAGCGAGGAAATCCGCCGCCTGCGTGAGGAAATCCCCTCTGAGCACAGGGAGAAGAGGGGAAGCCCACGTTGTGGCTGTGCAGTCTTGCCAGACCACAGAGGCTTCTCTCTCTGTCTCTCTGTGTCTGCTTGCTGGGGAGCCACAGAAGGCTTCTGCTTCGCTGGTGACAGATGCACCTGAGGCGGGTGGTGTGGCAGGTGGCCATGAGCAGGGGTGTCGGTCTGAGTCTTGGGTTTGACTCTGTGGCTTCCTGGCTGGGTGGCCTTGGCACATCACTTCCGCACTCTGGCTCAGGCTCCTTGTGGATATCAGTGGTCCCCACTTCATAGTTGCTGTGAAGATGAAACATGAATGCATGCAGGAGGCTTGGCTCACTGGTCCAAGCTGTGGTGACGATCGCTGATAGAGATGGCCCAGCCGAGCCTCACTTTCCCTCCCTCCTCTAAGGTGTCACGCAGGCAATGACTGCCCTATGCACTGTCCAGGATGCCCGGGTACCAGGAGAGGCCTGCCCTGCCCACCTCTGTGATCAGCCATATTCTGGCTTTGTCAGTGTGACAGTGAGGAGGTGGCTGTGGACTCCCTGCTGGTAGGCGTCCGCCATGCTCTGTGAGCTCCTGGGAGAATACAGGCTGCAGTGTCCCAAACTTGAGTCCTTGTCACTCACGCAAACCCGGGGATCCCTTGCTCCTCTTCTCCACTTGCCTCATCTGTGTGGGGCAACCTGCTTTATGGTTTGTGTGTGTGTGTGTGTGTATGTGTGTTTGTTTTTCTTTTAAGACAGAGTCCGGCTCTGTCGCCCAGGCTGGAGTGCAGTGGCACGATCATGGCTTGCTGTGCAACCTCCACCTCCTGGGCTCAAGCGATTCTTCCACCTTAGCCTCCTGAGTAGCTAGCTGGGACTACAAGCGTGTGCCTCCACACCTGGCTAATTTTTGAATTTTGTTCTAGAGACAGCATTGCCCAGGCTGTTCTCGAACTCCTGGGCTGAAGTGATCTTTCCCGCCTCAGCCTCCTAGAGTGCTGGCGCAGTGCCTAGCCCTTATCTTTTGTTATTGTTGTTTCGACACAGGGTCTTGCTCTGTCATCCAGGTTGGAGTACATTGGTGAGATTGTGGCTCTCTATAGCGTCTACCTCCTAGGCTCAAGTGATCTCCCACCTCAGCCTCATGAGTAGCTAGGACCAGAGGCGCACACCACCTTGTTTGGCTAATTTTTGTATTTTTTTTAAAATTTTTTTTAGAGATAGGGTCTTGCTATGTTGCCCAGGCTGCCAGGCTGGTCTCCGTCTCCTGGACTCAAGCTGTCTTCCCACCTTGGTCTCCCAAAGTGTGGGGATTACAGGCATGAGCCATCGCTCCTGGCTACACCTGCTTTAAATTAGATAAACTTGATGGGCCTGGCCTCAGCAGATCCTTACAGAGTAATTTACAATAATAACAATAAATTAGGACCAACCTAAGCGTTCAAGAGTCATAGGAAAAGATAACATGGAGGGCTCAGTTCATCACACTGTGTATGAACTCATTGAACCCACACAACAACCATATGTGGGAGGAGCGCTGTGAGGACCCCATTTACAGATGAGAGGGCTCAGGCACAGAAAGGCTGAGTCTTTGCCCAAAGTCCAGCATGAATGGGTGGTGAAGCAGGGATTTGAACACACCCGTCCCTTCTGCAGATCCAGCGCGCTGCCTGCACGCGTCTGTAGCTGGCATGTGTTTGCTGTGATCTGTGTACCTGGGGGCTGATCGGGTCCTGGTGGGTAAGGATTATGTCTTTGCCCTTCTCTGGTTCCGGGCGAGGCACCCGATGAAAAGGCTGGGATGAGCTTCATTTGGGATGACCATGAATAGGACCTGGACCTCCCAGTGCTGAAATCCTCTCTTCCTCCCTGTAGAACCCTTGCTGGCCTCGGAACACCAGCACCTTCCCTCCCGTGCAGACCTGCCTGGCCGGGGGCCCCTCCTCCACAGCCATGGTCTGGAAGAAACTGGGCTCCCGCAACTTCTCCAGCTGCCCTAATGGTTCCATCCAGTGGATATGGGATGTGCTGGGTGAATGTGCCCAGGACGGCTGGGATGAGGCCAGTGTGGGCCTGGGCTTGATCTCCATTCTCTGCTTTGCTGCGTCTACCTTCCCGTGAGTAGTGTCTGGGTGGCAGGACCAGGGCAGGGCTATGGGGTTGGGGCAGTGGCTCCAGCTACTGCTCAGAGAGGGCTTGCCTGGTGGGCCACAGGCCTCTCCAAACTGGAGGCTGGGTGTGCTCCCTTGATTTCCTACCCACCCAGGAGGGACCTGCACTGGTCCCTCCCACAGGCCAGACCTTGTGCCGGGCGATGCTGATGCAGAGATCATCACCTTTGCAACAGTTTATTGAGCGCCCACCACATACCTGGCTTGCTTCTAAGCACTTGCCATATTTCTATGTCATTTAATCCTCACAACAACCTTGTGAAATAGGGGCAGTTACCATCCATCTATTTTACAGATGAGGGATCCAAAACCCAGAGAAGTTAAGCCATTTGCTTTAGGTGGCACAGCTGGTCAGAGATGGGGCGGGAGAGTGGGAGGGATGGAACGCGTCAAACACAGCTTCTGTCCTCCAGGCTTTGACAGTCGGGTGGTGGAGATAGCAGCAGTGAACACAACATTGCGTGGCTGCTGCTGTGATCGGGGAGCGAGGACATGAGGCACAGGGGTCAAGAGCATCCTGACCTGGGCGTGTCACCTCACTGCCCTGAGCCTCAGTTTCCTTGCTTGTGTCCTGGAAATATTGTTACCTAACTGAGACAGCTGCTATGAAGATGGCATGTGGGTGTGTAGGGAGAGCTGCCCACTCAGGATCTTCACACAATGTTTGCACAAGCCTGAAAGCTGTCAGTGGTGACACTGCTATTATTACATAAAGCACAGAAAAGGGACACCCACCCTGATCTGCAGAGGCAGAAGAAGATTACAGTCAGGAAGGACCTGGAGTCCAGGCACAGTGGCTCACGCCTGTAATCCCAGCACTTTGGGAGACTGAGGCAGGAGGATCACTTGAGGTTGGAAGTTCAAGACCAGCCTGGCCAACATAGTGAGACCCTATCTCTACCAAAAAAATTAAATTAAATTAAAATTTAAAAAAAGAAGGGAGCTGGAGGTGTTGGCATCTAGGCTAAAAGCCGAGGATAGGACAGCATTGAGGGGTGAGAGCCAGGGGCTGGGCGTGGAAGAGCAGTTCAGGCAGAGGAAGCAACAGATGTACAGAGAAGGGGCGGCCACGTTTATATGGCGGACAGAGTGTGTGGGGGTCAGGGCAGGGAGAGGTGAGGTCACAGGAGTCATCATAGGCCCTATGGCCTAAGGGGCATGCTGTGCTGTTAAGAAATGTGTTCTTGCCGGGCGCGGTGGCTCAAGCCTGTAATCCCAGCACTTTGGGAGGCCGAGACGGGCGGATCACGAGGTCAGGAGATTGAGACCATCCTGGCTAACCTGGTGAAACCCCATCTCTACTAAAAAATACAAAAAACTAGCCGGGCGAGGTGGCGGGCACCTGTAGTCCCAGCTACTCAGGAGGCTAAGGCAGGAGAATAGCGTAAACCCGGGAGGCGGAGCTTGCAGTGAGCTGAGATCTGGCCACTGCACTCCAGTCTGGGCGACAGAGCGAGACTCCGTCTCAAAAAAAAAAAAAAGAAATGTGTTCTTTATCCTGAGGGATAAAGACAAGGGTTTGATCAGGGACTTGACATTGTTTTAACAGCTTTATTGGGAGAGAATTCACATTTCATGCAATTAACCCATTCAATGTACAAGTTATTTTAGTGTAGCCACAGAGTTGTGTAACTGGCACCACAACTAATTTTAGGACATTTTCGTTAGCCCGAATGGAGAGCCATGCCCATCAGCAGTCATTCTTCATTCCTCCCGGACCCTCTCAGTCCCTGCCAGCCACTAGTCTACTTTCTGTCTCTGTTGATTTGCCTCTTCTGGACATTTCATGGTTCATATAAATGGAATCACACAAGACCTTTTGTGATTGGCTTCTTTCACTTAACATAATGTCTTCAAGATTCATCCGTGTCATAGAATGTATCAAAGCAGTACTTCAGTCCTTTTTTTGGCTGATACTGTTTTACTCTGTGTATGCCACATTTTCTTACCCATTCACCCATTGATGGATATTGGGTTGTTTCTACTTTGTAGCTATTACGATTAATGTTGCTATGTGCATTCATGTATTTTTTTTTTTTTTTTTTTTTTTTTTTGGAAATGGAGTTTCCCTCTGTCTCCCAGGCTGGAGTGCAGTGGCCAGATCTCAGCTCACTGCAAGCTCCACCTCCCAGGTTTACACCATTCTCCTGCCTCAGCCTCCCGAGTAGCTGGGACTACAGGTGCCCACCACCACGCCTGGCCAGTTTTTTGTATTTTTTTAGTAGAGACGGGGTTTCACCATGTTAGCCAGGATGGTCTCAATCTCCTGACCTCATGATCCGCCCGTCTCGGCCTCCCCATGATTTTCTTTTTGTCGGGTGCAGTGGCTCACGCCTATAATCCTAGCACTTCGGGAGGCCAAGGTGGGCAGATTGCCTGAGGTCAGGAGTTCAAGACCAGCCTGGCCAAGATGGTGAAACCCCGTCTCTACTAAAAATACAAAATTAGCCGGATGTGGTGGCGCGTGCCTGTGCTCCCAGCTACTCGGGAGGCTGAGGCGGGGGAATTGCTTGAGCTCACCAGGCGGAGGCTGCAATGAGCCAAAATCACACTACCGTGAAAAAATGGAATTTTTCTTTTTTTTTTTTTTGGTAGAGACAAGGTCTCACTGTGTTGTCCAGGCTGGTCTCAAACTCCTAGCTTTAAGCTATCCTCCTGTCTCGGCCTCCAAAGTGTTGGGGTTAAAGGCATGAGCCATCGTGCCCAGCATCTCTTGTTCTAAGAGTTTTATAGATGTAACTCTTACATTTAGGTGTTTGATCCATTTTGTGTTATATTTTGTAAATGATGTGAAGTAGGAGTCCAGTCTCCTTTTTTTTTTTTTTTTTTTTTTTTTGAGACAGAGTCTTGCTCTGTTGTTCAGGCTGGAGTGCAGTGGTGCAGTCTTGGCTCACTGCAACCTCCGCCTCTTGGGCTCAAGTGATTCTCCTACCTCAGCCTCCTGAGTAGCTGAGATTACAAGCATGTGCCACCATGCCTGGCAAATTATTGCATTTTTAGTAAAGATGGGGTTTCACCATGTTGGCTAGGCTGGTCTCGAACTCCTGACTAGTGGTCTACTTGCCTCATCCTCCAAAAGTGCTGGAATTACAGGCATGAGCCACCGCACATGTGGATATCCAGTTGTCCCAGCGCCAGGTGTTGAAAAGACTGTCCTTCCCCATTGATTTCTCCGGGCACCCTCTCAGAGGCTTGACATTTTTACTGAGTTACCTTGTTCCAGGTGCCATGCTGGATGTGGTACAGGTAAGCCAAACAGACGTTGTCCTTGCCTTTGGAGAGCTTCCATTCTGGTACCCTTGAAAAGATAATCTGTGAGTGATGGGGAGGAAGGAGCAGAGTGACAGAGAGAGAGTGGAGGCAGGGAGGCCGCCTTGGAGGCTGTGGAAGCCTTCAGAAAGCATCAATGGTGAGGGGATTGGAGAGGCCCTTACCAGGCAGTCTGGACACGTGTAGGTGACTGATGGGGCCAAGGGTGGGAGGCTCCCTGTCCAGGGGTGAGAGCTTCCTCAGGACTCTCCGAGGAGCTGGCTGAGGCTCCCCCTTTCTGCCTGGGCTGGTTGATTAACCACGGAGGGGATTGGAGGCCTGGGAGAGAGCCCTAAGTGATGGAGGGAGGGTGGCTGCGCCCCTGGTCTTCCCTAGGACTCCATCTCTCCTGAGTGGGACAGAATCACTTTCCTGCAATTGATGAAGGCAAATTGAGTCATAGCCTCTTAGGAGGAGCTTTACTGTAAGGGCCATGGGATAAACCTCGGTTCAGGGCCTTCTCAGTGCTGGGCCTATGCTCACCACTCCCCCTGTCCTCAGGAAATTTAAGTGAATCTGGGAGGGACGGGGATGTCAAGTGTTACAAAGGAGGAAGGAGAAGATGCCAGTGGAGCTCGTGTCAGGGGAGGCCCAGAGGAGGAACCGACATTTCCTGAGATGGGAAAGGTGACTCCGAGGCCTCTGGGCCTGAGGAGGGGTGGGCGGGACATATGAGACCAGAGCTGGGAGGAAAACAGCCATCCTGGGGCGACGAGCCTGGGGCCTTGCAAGGGCCCCCTCTCAGAATGGGGGTCCTTGTCGAAGAGCACTGGAAGACTCTGACAGTTTTTGGTGACACTGGGATTTTAGTTTTTTTATTTGTTATTAAAGACATTTTTTTTTTTCTGAGACAAGGTCTCACTTCCAGGCTGAGGTGCAGTGGTGCAGTCCTAGCTCACTGCTGCCTCAACCTCTTGGGCTCAAGTGATCCTCCCACCTCAGTCTCCTGAGTAGCTGGGACCACAGGTCCCCACTCCACACTTGGCTAATTTTTTTTTTTTTGGTAGAGGCGGGGTCTTGCTGTGTTGCCCAGGCTGGTCTGGAACTTCTAGGCTCAAGTGATTCTCTTTCCTCAGCCTCCTGAAGTGCTGGGATTATAGGTGTGAGCTACCACGCCCAGCCTCCAAAGTGTTGGGATTATAGGCATGAGCCACTGCTCCTGGCTGAGATGGGGGTTTTAGAAAGATTTCTGAAAGAGAGGATTCATCTGAAATGAGGGAGGCTTGTTAGGAGGCTGAGGGAGGCGGATGGAAGGACTGGCTGTGGGAAGAACCCAGCCAGTGCCCGTTTCTTAGTTTCTGGCTTGGATCATGGATGGGATGAGCTGCCATTTAGTTAGTTTCTTTGTTTCTTTGTATTTTCTTTTTTGAGACAGGGTCTTACTGTGTTGCCCAGGCTGAAAGGCAGTAGTGTGATCTCAGCTTACTGCAACCTCCACCTCCTGGGTTCAAGCAATTCTCATCCCTTAGCTTCCTGAATAGCTGCGATTACAGGTGTGCACCACCATGCCTAGCTGATTTTTTTATTTTTGGTAGAGATTCACCAAGTTGGCCGGGCTGGTCTCAAACTTCTGTCCTCAAGTGATTCACCTGCCTCGACCTCCCAAGGTGTTGGGATTGCAGGTGTGAGCCACCATGTCTGGCCACCATTTAGTTTCTTTCTGTCTGTCTGTTTTCCTTCATGCATGCAGGTGGTTAAAAAGAAGCTGGAACGGTAAATGGCAATATGTATAATGGTTAAGGGCAAGACCGGAGGCTCAGGTAGGGGTTGAATCCGAGCCGTATGGCACAGCTTCCTCCAGGCCCAGTGAGGAGGTCATCGTGGTAGACTGGACAGCACAGGTGTCTTGAGGACAGAATGAGTCAACACACATACAGAGGGGTCAGAACTGCCCTGGGCCTCAGTGTCACTGCCAGGTTTGGCTTCGTACCTGCACCTGACCAGAAGTCCTAAGAGGGTCCCAGCACCGGGGACCTTTGGGAAAACAGCCAGGGGACCAAAAGTCCACCACCTTGATAGTGGAGCTCCAGGCACCTCAGCCCTGCCCTTCTCTGTTGCCCTTTAAAGAGAACCGGGCCGGGGTTCTGCCTGTCTTGGCTGCAGCTGCTCCTAGAGACCCGGTGTGCCCAGGCCTTCGGCCCGTGTGTCCCTTCCCCAGCACCGTTCTTGTTGCAGTGCCCCTCCCTGCATCCATAGGAGAAAGGATCCAGGGTTCTATGCAGCGGTTCTCAGGGCCCAACACAAAACTTCAGGACCCCACATAGGCCCCAGATCCCCACTGGAGACCCCAGGGTGTGGTGGAGGAGAATCTGAGTAAGGCTGGGGCTTTCCCTGGAGAGAGGCATAGCCCTAGAGCCCTCGGCTTAGAAGGGATTCCCCGGGAGACTCCTCCAAAGAGCTGAGAAGGCTCCTGAGGATCCTGCCCATGGGGAGGGTGGGCCCCCAGGCCATCTCCTCTCCGTTACCGCCGCACTCCCCCGTGGTCATCTCTGGGCGGTGTCCCCTGTAAGGCAGCATTCCCTGTAAGATGGCCCAAACATGCGTCCCCTGCTCTTCCTCTTCCACAGCCAGTTCATCAAAGCCTACAAGACGGGCAACATGGACCAGGCGCTGTCCCTGTGGTTCCTCCTGGGCTGGATCGGCGGAGACTCCTGCAACCTCATCGGCTCCTTCCTTGCTGACCAGCTGCCCCTGCAGGTGGGCCGGTACCCGGGCAGGGTGGCGCTAACCCTAACCCTGCCTCACCCTGCAGGGTTGCCTGAGGAGATGCCAGGCGCTTTGGCCCGCCTGGTCTCCAGAACCCTGACCCGTCGTTGCATCTTGTGAGGGCCCATCCTTCTGTCTGCCGAACTGTGGCTGTGGGCAGGCCACTGCTCTTCTCTGGGCCCCAGTATTCCCATCTGCAATGAGAGCATGTCTGACAGGAAGGTTTCCGCTCTTCCGCCTCCAGGGTGCTGGAATGCTGGCGAAGCTTCCAGAGGGTGGGCCCTCGAGGAGGAAAGGCGTTTTTCTGTGGGAGGCCCGGGTGCCATCCCGCTCCTGGGCAGGCAGAGCTGGGGCTCCCCATCAGGAAGGCATTGTCTTCCCATGTGGGACCAGAAGGTTCTGACTGCCCCGGCGTCAGGTGAAACCAGAGCCATCTCTTCACTGCGGAGTCCCGCTTTGTCCTGACTGCTGGCACTGACCATCAGCTCACTGGCACTTCCTGGGCTAGATCCTTTCCTGGGTCTTTTGCCCACCTGTTCTGTCATTGCCAGGTGGGAACTGTGAGCTCTTCCTTGCCAGATAAGGAAACAGAAGCTCAGAGAGGCGAAGTGACTCGGTCAGGGTCACCCAGCTGGGATATGACAGAGCGCTGCCGGGGCGCGGTCCCAGATCCCGGCACCGCGCCAACCCCCGGGCCCCCTGCGTCTCTTACAGTCCTACACAGCTGTGTATTATGTCATGGCAGACCTGGTGATGCTGACGCTGTACTTTTACTACAAGTTCAGGAAACTCCCCTCTCCATGTGAGTATGGGGACCACTCTCCGTCAGATGCTCTACCAGCAGCGGGGGGCCGTGGGCGACGGGGGTGCCTGGAGTGTGGGAGGAAGCGGGTTTCCCATGGCTGGGTGATAACCCGAACCTCGGAAAGGCTTCCCCGGGCCTTATCTAAGAGCCTGAGCCTTAATCGGCCAAGATAGAGACTTGAGGGCAGTGAGCGTATCCTGGCCCAAACCACAGGCCGGTTCCTCTCACCCAGGGGCCCGTTCGGCAGGCACAGCTCCAGCTCCTCCTCTGTGTCCAGCCCTGGGCTTGGAGCTGGGGAAACGAGGACAAGTCACACAGGCTGCCTCTGCCCCAGCCTTCAGGAGGAGCAGGAGACAAGGTCAGCTTGAGGCCATACGGACATGGGGAGGGACCTGGGAAGGATTGTTTTTCTTCAGCATTTCTGCTTCGTATAACCCCTCCTGACCTCCCTGCCCTCAGCGTTTCACCTTTATAACTCTAGGAGAAGGGTACTGTTGTACCCATTCAACAGATGAAGAATTAAAGCTGAGAGAGGTTAGGTCACTTGCCCAAGGTCACACAGCCCCTGAGGGGCAAGGCCAGGACTCAGCCTCCCCCCGCTGCCACTCAGCCATCTAACCTCAGCCTCCCTCCTGCCTCATGTGCAGTGTCTGCCCCCATCAACTCCATGCTGCTGTTCCTCATGGGGACGGCATGCGCCACACCGCTGCTGAGCGCTGCTGGGCCCGTGGCTGCCCCGAGGGAAGGCTTCCGGGGACGGGCGCTCCTGTCTGTGGAGCCGGGCAGCAAGGTGAGCCATGGGTGTGGCGGTAGAAGGGATGGAGGCTGGCTCGTCCCCAGGGCTCTCCCCTGCATAGCCTCGTGGGCGCTCAGTGGGGAGGGGGATCACCTCTGGCACCTATGAGGTACCAAGTGCCCCCTTCTGCCCCACAGCCCTTCACCCGGCAGGAAATCATCGGCTTCGTCATCGGCTCCGTCTCCAGTGTGTTGTACCTGCTCTCCCGGCTGCCTCAGATCCGCACCAACGTGAGCCTCCAGCAGGGGCTGGGTGGGGCCAAGTAGAGGAGAGCCGGCCTGGCCACCCGGGCCCTCTGGGCTAAGGAGTAGCGCGGCATAGGAGCCTTGGTTCAGAAAGTCTGGGCTGCTCCCACTGTTGGCTTGGGCAAGTTAATCCAGTCTCTGAGCTTCCGTTTCTGCTTCTGGAAAACAGGCGCGATGTGGCCTGCCAGCCAGGCTGCAAGAGACCCATGTGTGTCTTGGAGGAGTAGGAGTTCAGGGGAAGGTGAGGGGCTGAGCTTGGAGGCCTGAGGGGAGAGGAGAAGCTGGGGAGTCGGGAAGGGGAGGCTTGCTGGGCAGCTAGAGCCTGTGTAGGGTGGAACGCAGGGTGGCATGGGGCCGGCAGGCCTGGCACAGCCACGGTCTCCTGTGGACCCGGGCAGGGGCCTGGGAGGGCTTGTCTGTGGGTGAGAGGAGGCTCTTCTGTGTGTCGAGCCCATGTCAGATGCTGGGCACCCAGGGAGAGAGGAGCTCAGGGCAGGTGCACTGTGGTGGGGCAGGTGGACCTGTGGACAGTGACAATCCAGAGTGACAGGAGGCCTGTTGGAGATCTCTGACCCAAACTCCTTCTGCCTCAGTTCCTCCGGAAGTCCACCCAGGGGATCTCCTACTCGCTGTTCGCGCTGGTGATGCTGGGGAACACGCTGTATGGGCTGAGCGTGCTGCTCAAAAACCCCGAGGAGGGTCAGAGCGAGGGCAGCTACTTGCTGCACCACCTCCCCTGGCTTGTGGGCAGCCTGGGCGTGCTGCTGCTCGACACCATCGTATCCTTCAGGGCGTGTGGGGCTGGTGGTGGGGGTGTGGGCAAGGAAGCCCCTGCCTGCGCACAGCTTCAGCACTCATCCGTCTCTCCCTCCATCCGTCCGTCCCTCCCTCCATCCGTCCGTCCCTCCCTCCATCCGTCCGTCCCTCCCTCCATCCATCTGTCCCTCCCTTCATCTGTCCCTCCCTCCATCCATCTGTCCCTCCCTTCATCCATCCGTCCCTCGCTTCATCCATCCGTCCCTCCCTCCATCCGTCCGTCCCTCCCTTCATCCATCTGTCCCTCCCTCCCTTCATCCATCCATCCCTCCCTCCATCCGTCCATCCCTCCCTCCATCCGTCCGTCCCTCCCTCCATCCGTCCGTCCCTCCCTCCATCCGTCCGTCCCTCCCTCCATCCGTCTGTCCTTCATCCATCCGTCCCTCCCTTCATCCGTCCGTCCCTCCCTCCATCCGTCTGTCCCTCCCTTCATCCATCCGTCCCTCCCTTCATCCGTCCCTCCCTCCATCCGTCTGTCCCTCTCTTCATCCGTCTCTCCCTCTCCATCCATCTCTCCCTCCCTCCATCCATCCGTCCCTCCCTTCATCCGTCTGTCCCTCCCTTCATCCGTCCATCCCTCCCTTCATCCGTCCAGCCATCCCTCTCTCCCTCCATCCGTTCACCCAGTTGTGCACACCTGCGTGCTGGGCACCCAGCTGGACCCTGGAGCCATGAGTGAGCAAGAAGAGCCATGAGTGCCTTTGAAGCTTACAGTTCGGGGGAGGGAGGGAGGACACAACGTTATCACCAAAGAATTAAGTGGCACCAGGTACTGCAGAGAAAAACAAAAGCATCTAGCCAGGG
Source organism: Chlorocebus sabaeus (assembly GCF_047675955.1). NCBI lineage: Eukaryota > Metazoa > Chordata > Mammalia > Primates > Cercopithecidae > Chlorocebus > Chlorocebus sabaeus. The sequence continues at coordinate 117,665,401 of NC_132923.1, read as the reverse complement.
GCCATCCAGGGGCTGTCCTGGTTAAAGTGGCAGCAGAGGCCCCTGTAAGTCTCACTGAACCTGTGACCTGACAGAGAAGGAGAAGTTAGTCAGGCGAAGGCAGGAGAGGAATGTTCCAGGCTGTGCGAATGAGAGCTGGAGTGTGGAGACACACATGAGTTGGTCGGACAAACCTGGGTTCAAATCCTGGCTCCTCCCCTGCTTCCCAGCTGTGTGATGCAGGGCACACGGTCAACCTCTCTGTGCTGCTGTCTTCACCTCAGTTGACAGCTGCTGTCTCGTCCGGACATTGTGTAAGACGAGGTAGCTGGAAACAGAACCCCGTGATCAATGAGGGCTTAGCACGTGTTTGCTGAATGGCTGGACAGAGCGTTATCTGGGTCTCATTTGGGAGAAAGTAAACATGGCCTTGGTTTTAATATTTGCTGAGTCCCTGCTGGGTGCAGGGAGAAGTGAAAGTTTAGGCTCTTGTGCCCCCAAAACGGCCCAGCCACCTGGCAAGCTCCAGGATGTCACAGGGTGAGAGGAAGAGAAGATCCTGGGCCAGAGTCAAGGGAGGGAGAAGTCACTGCTGGGCTTGGAGACAAATGGAGCTTGGCTAGGGCTTGAGCAGCCGGACAGGCATTCCGAATGGAGGGCACAGCTAAGGTACAGGCCAGGAGGTGATGGCTGGCCCTTCCCAGCTGCAGCGTGGGGGTGGGAGGGAGGGGAGAGGGAGGCAGCTCCCAGGAGTGGAAGGCCCCCAGGGGCGGGTCTAACCCAGTCTGCTCAGCTTGGCCTTAACCGTGGCACCCCCAGATCTCCATCCAGTTCTTGGTGTACAGGCGCAGCGCTGCCGCCTCGGAGCTTGAGCCCCTCCTCCTCCCCAGCTGACCGAGGCCGGCTGAGCGCAGGAGGACGGGGACCACCGGATGCCACACCAGGCAGGGGGAGGTGTGGGCAGTGATGGTGCTGCAGCTCTGCATCAGTGTGTGGGCGGCCTCTGGATCCCCCATGGACCGAACCGTCCCCTCTGGGAACACACCTTCAGGTAGACCCTGAAGCCTCGAGGCCAGGGCTGAAGCAGAGACCCCAGGGCCTCTCAGGAGACAGGCTGCCCCTCCTACCACCTACCTCATTCTGCCTACTCACCCCAGGGGCCACAGCTGCAGCCTGCGGGACTCAGGACTGTCCTGTCAACTCCAGACAACTGAGTAAACGGGCTGGGTGTGGTGTCTCACACCTGTCATCCCAGAACTTTGGGAGGCGGAAGCGGGTGGATCACTTGACGTCTGGAGTTCGAGACCAGCCTGGCTAACATGGTGAAACCCCGTCTCTACCAAAAATACAAAAATTAGCCAGGCGTGGTGGCAGACACCTGTAGTCCCAGCTACTTGGGAGGCTGAGGCAGGAGAATTGTTTGAACCCAGGAGACAGAGGTTGCAGTGAGCTGAGATCGTGCCACTGAACTCCAGCCTGGGTGACAGAGTGAGACTCCATCTCAAAAAATAAAAAAGACAACCGAGGAAATGGTACCTCCCCGCGAGACCTGCTTCTGTTGCTCCTTCCCCAAGGTGCTGAGGGATCGGGGCTGCTTTGGGAACCAGTGGTGGATGTGGATGGGGATCCAGGATAAGCCAAGCAGAGGGGACCACATCTGCCTATAGCCCTGGCCCAGCCTCCTGGGGCCTCTGGTTTCTTTAGCCTGTTTGTCTGTGCCCTCTTCTGACAGGCCCCACACCTCACTGTGGGGACGCAGCAGGGAGAGAGACTCCCCATGGGGAGCCTGCCCCTCGGTGCGCAGGAAGAAGCAGAGTGGTGAAGGTTCTGTCGGATCTGGGTTGTGCGTTGCAGCTCCTCGGTGCCTAGCTTATCTCATCTGTGAAATGGACAGTACTACCACTTCCTATGTCCCTTCAAGGATTACATAAGATGCTGACATGATGGAGTTTAGCCCCAAACCTGGCGCATAGTAAGGGCTCAATAAAGGTTAGTTTTGAGGACTTTTAGTTGGAGAAGAGGAGCAACCAGATCTCCTTGGAGATCAGGGAGAGCCTCCTGGAGAAGGTGACAGGTCAGAAGGATGAGCGGGAGATATCAAGGGGAAAGATAGGATTGAAGGCAGGAGGAAGAAGTGGCGGGTACAGAAGCAAGGTGGGAGGGTGGAGAGGAAGGCAGGGCTGAGCCCTGAGTGCTTCCTGGACCCCCAAACTCAGTGTTTTCCAGACCCTGTTTTTTTATTTTTAAAAATTTTTTAGCCCAGGCTGGAGTGCAGCGGTGCGATCATAGCTCACTGCAGCCTTGAACTCCTGGGTTCCAGGAATCCTCCCGCTCAGCCTCCCGAGGAGCTGGGACTACAGATGCTCGCCACCACGCCTGGCTCCAGACCCTGTCTGATTCCACTTTGCTGGGGGTCATGACCCCTCAGGTGCTTGGAGCACAGAGGCGCCAGCTACCCACCTTGCCGGCCTGATCTCACCCGACACACCCAAACCTAGCTCTGGAAAACCAGAACTAGGGACTTGGGGCATCTGGTGGGGTAGTCTTGGGGACAGAAGCTGCGTCTCCAGAGTGAGCCTTGCCTTTAGAATCTCGCTTCCCAGCCCCGGAGAAGGGAGATAGCGCCGTGCCATTCTGGCGCTGCAGGTGCTTGGTGAGTGTAGCCCTCCGCTCGGCCTTTGCCGTGTCAGACACCTGGGCTGTGGTGAACCAGCTTCAAGACCCTGCCTTCCAGGAGAAGAGACGATTACCATGACCAGAGGGCAGAAAGATCAGGAAATGAGCAGATGAGACCCGCCCTAGGAGGGTCAATCAGGGAAGACTTCTCAGAGGAGTGGCCTTTGAGCTGGATCTTGAAGGCAGAGGGGAGGGCAATTCAGGAAAAGGGAGGGGCAGGTACAGAGGCCTGGAGCTGGGTGTCTGGGCTGCTTCCAAGGCGGGGCTGCTTCCAAGGAGCCTGAAAAGCCACACCAGTGCTAAGGACAAGGTCCTGGGGCACACCCAGCAGCAGCCCAGCAGCAGCCCAGCAGCAGGGGATGGGGTTTGGTGGGGGGAAGAGCCTTTTGCTGGAGAGAGGAGGCAAGGCACACCTCTGAGACCCAGGTGAGCAGAGAGGGCCAGTCTCCCCTGCCCTGTCCTCCTAGGGTCACCCACGGAGCCCGGGATGCCATCTGGCCTGCAGCTATTAGTTACACACTTGCTATATGCCGGCTGCGTCGCCTGCCGTCAGTGCTCGAGATCTCCCGTCTTCACAGCCAGCTCTGAGATGGAGTTTTTATTTTTATTATTTTTTATTTTATCTTATTTTTTGTTTTATTTTTTTTGAGACAGAGTCTTGCTCTGTTGCCCAGGCTGGAGTGCAATGGTGCGATCTCAGCTCACTGCAACCTCCACCTCCTGGGTCCAAGCGATTCTCCTGCCTCAGCCTCCTGAGTAGCTGGGATTACAGGTGCCCGCCACCACACCCAGCTAATTTTTGTATTTTTAGTAGAGACAGGGTTTTACCATGTTGGCCAGGCTGGTCTCGAACTCCTGACCTCAGGTGATCTGCCCGCCTCAGCCTCCCGAAGTGTTGGGATTACAGGTGTGACTGCGCCCAGCCAAGATGGGAGTATTCTTATGGCCATTTTACAGATGGGAAAACAGGCTCAGCGCAATTGAGCAACTTGCCCAGCTAGGAGCAGCAGCAACATGAGGCCCTCCAGCTGCGGGAGCCACCCCATGCCTGGCCATCGTTGGTGACCCGTGTCCCCTTCCTCCGTGCTGGGGGCCCAGGGCTTGTGGCAGTCCAGCCTCACCCTCAGGAGTGGCCCGAACCCTGCTGGGCCCAGGCTCCCTTCTCACCATCCTGAATAGTGGCTTTCCTGAGCCTCTGGCCCTGCTGAGATTTCAGGATAAGTTACCCCCAGGTCCCCAGCCCCAGCTTGCCCTGGCCTGTGCCTGCCTCAGGTGCCAGCCAGACGTCTTGCTCCACCTGGGTCTGGGACCTGGCTCCACGCCAGTTACCTGGGACCAGTAGGTGCCCTTTCAGCCTGAAGATCTGGGGGTACCATATGGCCACATGAGTGCCATGTGTGGGCCTGAACTGGTGCTGGGTGGGGAAGAGTGAGACGGGATAACACAGCCCCTGCCTGGAGGCCCTTCTCTGATGGGCTGATGTAATCCCTTCCTCCTGGGAAACACCAGCTTTTGGGGTGATAGCACTTTCAGGCAGGAGCTATGGTTCCTTCCTCCCCCTGGGGAGTGCCCTGTGTGATGGAGGCAATACAGCCCCTACCGTCAGAGAGCAGCCGGCCTGCAGCTCATCCAAACCTGAGTCTCCTCTCCCTTGGAGGCCTCATTCCAGTGCCCCAAGTAGGATTCAAACTGCTGGGGCTGGAAGAACTTGGTGGCCTGGGTGCCTGGAGCCCTGTTGAAGGAGCTGGTGACATCCAGATGCTGGAGGCAGGTGGCAGGGAGCACAGACTTTGTGTCCTGCACACTGAGCTCCAAGTGTGCCCCAGCCACTGTGAGCCTTGTGACTTGAGCAGACATCTGAAGCCGTTTCTTCATCCCATGAGATCAATAACACCGTCTGCTTCAGAACATAGCCGTGATCAAGATGAGCACGGAGCCTCATGTCCCGGCACCTGGCACACAGTAAGTGCCTGGTAAATAAACAATGGCTCTATTTGCTTGTCACCAGGGGGCTTACCAATGCCTGGAACCTCCCCCAGGTTCCTCCCAAAGAGAAGGGCCAAGGCCGGGCATGGTGGTTCACGCCTGTAATCCCAGCACTTTGGGAGGCTGAGGCGGGAGGATCACTTGAGCTGAGGAGTTCAAGACCAGGTTGGGTAACATAGCAAGACCCCATCTCTACAAAAATTTAAAAAATTACAATAAAGGTGAATCTCATCAATGGGATTCTGCCATACTGATGGGGCCATGGTTACTGATGGCAAACATGTTACCAAGTTAAACGCCTCTGCAGGTGGCGTTTCTTTCTCCCTGGCTCACACCTCCTGCTCCTTCCTGCAGGTCACGGGATGGCAGGATGCTCATCTCCAGGTGTGGCCTGAAGGGAAAAGTGTGGATGTTTTGGTGTGGTCAAGGAAATGGAACTATGCTAACCAGTTGCCTTTGTCCAGGAAGGGCTGGCTCCCTCAGGACGCCCACACGGAGCATGAGGCTGGGCCAGGCACCCCCAGAGGTCCCTGCCTTGGCAGGTTCTGTTTTACCTGTTGAACGAGACACTGTGTGGGGAAGTGACATGCGCAGTGCCTGGCCCAGCTGCTTCGCTTCCTCAGGTTCCGGGGATGGGATGGGACAGAAAAGCTGGTTTCTCAGTTGGTGGCATTCTCCAGCAAAGCAGAAGGGATGGTCCTGTCAGCCCTGTGCCCAGCACTGGACCCCATGCCCTCCCTGGCTCTCCCAGCCCCAAGGTCCCATTGGTTATCAAACCTGGTTTTTTTGTTTTTGTTTTGAGACAGAGTCACTCCGTCGCCCAGGCTGGAGTGCAGTGGTACGATCTTGACTTACTGCAGCCTCCACCTCCTGGGCTCAAGTGATCCTCCCAATTTAGCCTCCCAAGTAGCTGGGACCACAGGCATGCACCACCACGCCCAGCTAATTTTTGTATTTTTGGTAGAGATGTGTTTTCGCCATGTTGCCCAGCAGGCTGTACTTAAACTCCTAAGCTCAAGCAATCCTCCCACCTCGGCCTCCCAAATTTGCTGGGACTTCAGGTTTTTGAAGCCACAGCCAGGACAACATGGCCTTCCATTCCTGAAGCTGAGGTAGGGAAGAAACCCTCAGCCTCCACCGCTCCCCACCCTTTCTGTCTGACTTGGCTTTCACTGGAGCTGAATGGCTCCGATGGGGACCCCAGAGGTGCTGGGTGACGGCCAGGTGCAGAGCCTCAACTACCACAGATGGTAGAGCTTTAAACAGATCCACTGGCCAGGCGAGGTGACTCACGCTTGGAATCCCAGCACTCTGGGAGGCTGAGGCAGGTGGATTGCATGAGCCGAGTTCGAGACCAGCCTGGGCAATGTGGTGCAGCCCTGTCTCTACAAAAAATACAAAAGCTTTAGCTGAGCGTGGTGGTGTGCACCTGTAGACCCAGCTACCTGGGAGGCTGAGGTGGGAAGGTGGGAGGACTGTTTGGACCCTGGAGGTCAAGGCTGCAGTGAGTTGAGAGAGCACCACTGCTCTCCCGCCCGGGTGACAGAGACCGTGTCTCAAAAACAAACGAACGAACAAAAAAACCCAACAACAAAACAGGAAAACCTGGATCTGCTCAGCATTTGCCCTAAGGCAGGGAGTGGGTTACCTTCCACTGTGGATTAACTCAGTTCAGCTGATAACTACTGCTTCAGGCCCCCAGCCTGGGACAGCCCTGGGGACACAGTCACCCAGTAGCAGCACTGTGCCCAGCATAGGTAACCACTCAATAATGACGACGGTTACTAAGTACTCCACCCCCACCAAACAGTAGGCAGAGACTGTCCCCCGTTTGCCATCGTAACCCCAGTACTCAGTAGGTGCTCAATGTTCGGTGAATAAGTAAGTGAAGGGAAAGCTGAGGCACCGACCCTCGGGGAGCCCTCAGTCTGGTGGGTGTAACCAGCAACCACAGAACTACAGAATTGTGTGGTATACGAATTATATCTCAATAAAGCCATTTGAAAAAATATCAAATGTGCCATTGAGTATTAAGATTCGGATAGGAAGCTATGGGTAATGAGAATATAGTGACATCTTGCAAGGTTTTACCGAGAAAAATATAAATTGAAATGTTTTATCATATTTAACTTACATGATATTTAATTTACAGTCTTTAACTTATACTATTTGAAATGAAGCATACTTTTTTTTTTCTTTTTTTGAGACAGCCGTGATGTGTTTGCCAGGCTGGAGTGCAGTGGCATAATCATGGCTCACTGCAACCTTTGCCTCCTGGGTTCAAGTGATTCTCGTGCCTCAGCCTCCCGATCTAGCTGGGATCACAGACGGGCATCACCACACCTGGCTAATTTTTGTATTTTTAGCAGAGATGGGGTTTTGCTATGTTGCCCAAGCTGGTCTCGAACTCCTGGGCTCAAGTTATCCACCTGCCTCGGCCTCCCAAAGTGTTAGGATTACAGGCGTGAGCCACCACACCTGGCCAAGACAGAACGTCTTCTGGCCCAGTGTGGATCACGCACAGGGGAGGAGGGAAGGTCCTGAGTGCATTGTGCCGAGGTGCCATGGAGGTGGTTTGGCACCAGAACAAGAGGAGCTGTCCCACCTAGTAAAATCCACAATGCCTGCTCCACCTCACCTGCTGAGAGAGTGCCACACCCTCAGGCATGACTAGCCCAGGGCCTGCCACAAAGCAGTCACCTAGGAAGTTACCTGAATGCAGGAGAAAATCTTGGAGACTAGGAGTCTTGAAACTGGGGCCCCAGGAGAACCTCAGGAAAGGCTTCAGTCTACGCGCAGTGGCTCACACCTGCAATCCCAGCACTTTGAGAGGCCAAGGCGGGAGGTGCATTTGAGCTCAGGAGTTCAAGACTGCAGTAAGACCACTGCACTCCAGTCTGAGTGACAGCGTGAGACCCTGTCTCAAAAGAAAGGAAAAGGCCGGGCACCGTGGCTCACGCCTGTAATCCCAGCACTTTGGGAGGCTGAGGCGGGCAGATCACGAGGTCAGGAGTTTGAGACCAGCCTGGCCAATATGGTGAAACACTCACTCTACTAAAAATACAAAAATTAGTCGGGAGTGGTGGCGCATGCCTGTAGTCCCAGCTACTTGGGAGGCTAAGGCAGAAGAATTGCTTGAACCCAGAAGGCAGAGGTTGAGGTGGGCCGAGATTGCACCACTGCACTCCAGCCTGGACGACAGAGCGAAACTCCATCTCAAACGAACAACAACAAAAAACGGCTCCGGAGGCTGATTTGTTAAGGCCAAGCAAGGGAGGAATGAAAGGGCTTCAGAGAGACAGGGAACCCCCTGGATTACTCACTTAGGGCCCTCAGCCCTGGAGAGACCCTCACCAATGCTGCCTCCCCTTCTGTTCATTGGCACCAAGGGGACCTCCAGGAAGCATCTAGTGAGCCCTTGGGGTGGGGGACAGCTCTGCTGCTGCCAAACCCCAGGAGTCTGTCGCCTGCAGCCCACGAGCCCCAGGGACTCCCATACGCCTTTGTTCTCTTCTCAGGGATGCCTGAGGTGCCCTGCTGGATCCCAGAGCTTTCCCCACCAGGCAGCCAAGGAATGAGCAGGGAAAGGCATGGCCAGGAGGTGGGAGAGGGTTCCAAAACACACCCTTGAGGCCCACTGTCCCCAATCTCACCAGCTGACTTTAGCATCAAAACACTAGCAGTGAGGGCTGGGTGTGGTGGCTCACACCTGTAATTCCAGGAGTTAGAGACCAGTCTGGCCAACATGACGAAACCCTGCCTCTACTAAAAATACAAAAATTAGCTGGGTGTGGTAGCGGGCACCTGTAGTCCCAGCTATTCGGGAGGCTGGGGCAGGAGAATCACTTGAACCTGGGAAGTGGAGGTTGCAGTGAGCCGAGATCACGCCATTGCAGTACAGCCTTGGTGACAGAGCAAGACTCCATCATAAAACAAAACAGAACAACACTAGCAATGAGGGCTGGGCGTGGTGGTTGACACCTGTAATCCTAGCACTTTGGAAGACCAAGGTGGGGGGATCACTTGAAGCCAGGAGTTTGAGACTAGCCTGGGCAACAGGGTGAGACCCTGTCTCTACAAAAACAAACAAAAAAAGCCCTACTGGTAGTGAGGGCCCCTGTGGACAATTCCAGATAGCAGAGCAAGATCAGGCCTGGCATACATCACAGTCACAATTCTGGGTTTCAAGCATGATTTTTGGTCCCAGGATTGTACGGCTGATGAAGGCGACAGCTCAAGGAGCAGCTGGTTGGTTTCCTGAAGGGAAATGCCCTGAGAGGAGAGCGGTCCTGAGTCTCCAGGGGTCACTCTCAGGTGAGTCAGTTCACTCCACCTCAGCAGTTCTGCGAATTGCCACTGGCGTGCACAGGAGCTCCCGGCCTGGTGACCTCTGCTGTGACTCTCCGGGTGTGCCTGTCTCACTGACTTCAGGGCGGCTGTTTTCCTTGCGACCTCAGTTCCTCCGATGTGTCCAAGGAGAGGTATTTTCCATTTGTCCAGTTTCTTCTTGAAGTGACACTGACAAAGATTATTTGCTCGGCCAAACTTTACTTAGGCTCCTGAACCTTCCCCCAGGTCCACCTGTGTGCCCTTGTAAAACCCAGTTTCAGCAATCCCTTGCTAAGTCAATTTTACAAGAACGCCCATCCGTGACGTTTTTTTTTCTTTTTTTTGAGATAGGACTCACTGTCTTCCAGGCTGGAGTACAGTGGTACGATGTCGGCTCACTGCAACCTCAACCTCCCAGGTTCAAGTGATCCTCCCAACTCAGCCTCCCAAGTAGCTGGGACCACAGGTGCACACCACCACGCCTGGCTAATTTTTGTGTTTTTTGTAGAGATGGAGTCTGTGTTGCCCAGGTTAGTCTTGAACCTCTGGGCTCAAGCGATCCTCCCAACTTGGTCTCCTAAAGTGCTGGGATTGTAGGCGTGAGCCACTGCACCTGGCCTCATCTTCCATCCCTGCCCCCAGGTGATGTCTGGTCACCCTGGCCTGTCTTCAGCAAGAATCTTGTTAGGGGTGTTTGGCCAGAAGGCCCCTGACCCCTGAGACTTCTTCTGAGTCATTTTCCACCCACTGCCCTGCCCTGCTCCTCAGCTTTAATCCCCAGCTGCCCATGCTGCTGAACTCAGAGTTGAGCTCTCTCTCTCTCTCTCCCCCCATCCGCAAGACCCCACTGCAGTGGCCCCTGTCCCTACATTGATGGTCCTGGATAAAACTTTAGCATGAAAGAAAATGAAAAGCAAAATGTTTGCTTTCCCAGCCCCTTCTGTGTGCCAGGCACCTTGCTAACATGACCCCGGAGGCTGCAGCATCCGTGTGCCCATGGGGAATGGCTCGCTGGGTGCGTCTCCTCATGGCCCATGGCTGGAGCCTGCTTGTGTTCTCCGCCTGGCACTAGGAACTCAGGGGGCAGGGGCTTCTCTGCTCTCTATATGCCATGGTACTTGCACTCCATAAAGATACTGCATCGGCCGGGCGCGGTGGCTCACGCCTGTAATCCCAGCACTTTGGGAGGCTGAGGCGGGCGGGTCACCTGAGATCGGGAGTTCGAGACCAGCCTGACCAACATAGAGAAACCCCATCTCTACTACAAATACAAAATTAGCTGGCCGTGGTGGCACATGCCTGTAATGCCAGCCACTGAGGAGGCTGAGGCAGAAGAATCGCTTGAACCCGGGAGCGGAGGTTGCGGTGAGCCGAGATTGTGCCATTGCACTCCAGCCTGTGCAACAAGAGTGAAACTCCGTCTCAAAAAAAAAAAAAAAAAAAAGGTGCTGCATCAGACCCAGGAGCCGGGGACCTCAAACAGATGGGCTGGCCAGGATGTGGAGCCCGCTGATTGGCCACGGACAGACCGGGGGTGGTCTCGGCAGGGACTTTGAGATTTGCTTCAGATCTTCCCTGGGGCATTTTGGAGGGGAGAAGGCAGACTCTGGCTCTGTGCTCTGTGCGGCCTTGGCTGAATTACTGCAACTGAGCCTCGGCTGCCTCACATTTGCACTAAGCACAGTGGGAAGGCGGTGGGAGGCGTGTGGGGCAGCACCAGAGCACAGTGTTTGCTGGTGCCTGTGGCCTCCAACAGCAGAGAGCGGAAGGGGACAGGGACCCTGCACCTCATCACATGCCCGGTGTGTTTTCAGGGCAGCAGGGCTGGGGACCGAACACTTCTTTGCTGCTGTGAGCAGGGCCCACACACGTCCCCGCTTGGAGCCAGCGCGCAGCCACACGCGCTTGGAAAGTGAGGCCGGCGAGAAGGAACACAGAAGGCCAGCGCTAACTGCGTCCCAGTTTCTTTTTTATTAATTTTTTTTCTTTTTTTTTTAAGTATGGAGGCTCAAGTATAAGATGTAGATTTTTTTTCTTAAGCTTTACAAAAAAACAAAATAAAACAAAAACCTCCTTTTGCATTCCATAGAAATTGACAGAAAAGCACCTGGCCGGAAGAGCGGAACGGTCGGCGGCCCCCCCAGCCCCCACCCTGCGGCCTCCGTGGGACGGGCGAGTCTGCGCAGGACGGCACCGAGGGCCACCTCTGCTCCCAGAGCTGTCCCCTGTCCCCATGACCCCCAACCCCAAGCAACTCCCAAACACACACGGAATAAGATTTCCAGTTTTTCTTCTCTCTTTCACACACCACAGTTAGTTCATAAAATTTTTTTGTTTTACATTTTTTACACCAATGTAACAAAAAGGTGGGAGGGAAGGGAGGCTGGCCGACAGTGGATTTTATGCCTATAAATGGGGGGACGGGGAGGAAGACAGGGGCCCGGGAGAACAAAAACCACATGGTCTCTATGGAAATGTGGAGAGAGCTGAGAGCGAGGTGTGGCGGAAGCAGGCTCGGAGCCGGAGGAGGGTGGCTATCGGCTTTATTCTCAGGGAGAGATGGCGCTGTGCAGTCAATGATGCAGCTGTTATGTGACCTGTCGGGGAGGGAAGGGACGAGGGGAGGGAGCAGAAAACGAGTTTTCTAAGAAAGGAACCTAACGAGTGCACGGCGTGTCTGGTTAGCATGAAGCAGAGGTTTAGCATTGCTGCTTTCTCTTCAAAGCCTCCACCAGGTCATTCTTCAGAGCTTCTTGTTTTGATTTGTCTGCAAAAGTCTGCACAGACCTGCAAGGGAGGAAAGGCGTTATCAGCAGATTGAACAGGGATTGGTGAGGCGGTGGGGGCCTGGGGGCCACCATGCCAGTGCCTGGCTGGTTTGCTGCATGGACCCACCTCCTGGGGTGAGGCTCTGGGTCACTGGGCTGGGCATCTGCCCCTCTCAGAGAGGGGTGAAGGGGCACATGGCCGAGACCTGCACCCTCTGCACCTTGCCAGGCCCTGTGGGGGTGGCATATGGCTTACATGGACAGGTGCTCATCTCTGCCCCTGGCCACCGGTGACCCGGCCATAGTCACTAGAACCCTAAGTTCACTCCTCTGTGTGTAGATCCCCATGTCACCCTAAGCCACAAAGTGGCTTCTGGGCTTCCAAGCACAATGGAACAAAGTCCCTCTGCTTCAGAACAGCTACCCTGGGTTGCTGGCTGGGGACTCAGGCCAGGGGCTAAGACGTGAGGGCTCTGGGGCCATGTGGGTTCCTCTAGAAAAGCTTCCCCCTTGCCCAGGCCCTGCCCAGCAGGAGAGCCTCATTCCTCACCCCACAAGTGCAAGGTGCAGCGTTCTCCCAGCCCTGGGAGTGGGTAGGAACCAGTGTCTCTGTTTCTGAGCACACCGTGTTCAAGGCTCACGCAGCAGGTGCTTCAGGCCTCTGCTGTGAGGTACCACCCGCTGTTAACTTGGCCCAGAAAACCCCTCAGCCTGGACTGCAAAGGGCGGCACAGGAGAGCCAAGTGCCCCTGGGATCCCTGCTGTCAAATTCTGGATTTGTGGGGAAACGTTCAAGGTGACTGCATTCACGTATGTGTGGGGACACTCATCAACAAAGCCAGAAACAATGAAGGCTTGTGGAGATTTCATAGTCTACAAAACGCCTTTCACATATATTATCTCATTTAATTCTTATGGGCATCCTGGGGTAGTCTCAACTATCAACCCAGCCAGATGTGGTGGCTCAAGCCTATAATCCCAGCACTTTGGAAGGCCAAGGCGGGAGGATCATTTAAGGCCAGGAGTTCGAGACCAGCCTGGGCAACACAGTGAGACCCCATCTCTACAACAACAACAAAAAAGAGCAAAGTCAAGGCTTTAAAAAAAAAAAAGCTATCAATCCAATTTACAGATCCGGAAACTGAGGCCCAGAGGAATGCCCGCTAGCAATTCTTTGATCATTTTGTCAAATTTACCCAACATATTGGTTAGGCAATGACTTCCTAAATGTGGGTTTTATAACAGTTTAGAAGCAGTGGAAAGAGTGGGTAGAGGGCTGCCCAAGAGTGCTACAGAGGGTGCACTCAGCTGGACTCTCACGTTTGATTCACACCAACCATGGGAAGGAAGAACAGAAAAATCAGTCCCCAAATGCAAAAATGGGTAAATAGAAGTGAAGCAGGGCCCAGGAGAAGCAACAGCACCCAGATTGAGTTCTGGCTACTGAATCCCTACAAGTCACAGGAAGAGCCCTCAAAATACTCAGCAGGTGCCATAGACAAGACCTGGAAGCAAGCTGCATACAACTGAAAAAACTCCCAGGAGAAACGCAGACATTTGGTTCATGCTGGGGAACTACACGTTTCTGAGTATCTTCCCAGGACTGTCCCTGGCTCTGCGGCGGCCAAAGGCATCAGCCCTCACGACCCTCAGGCTCCAAATCTCAGCCGATTCCCCAGGGGCTTCTTGCCAAGCTCACAGCGGGAGGTCAACATGGCCAGCAGGAGATGCGGTGGGCAAAGCAGCAGCGCACAAGACCCCTAGCCTGGGTGGTCACTGGCTCTTCTGGGAAGGAAGAGCCAAGCCCATCAGGTCTTGGCTGGGCTGCACAAAGGAGAAAGTTCCAGAGCCAGAATCAAGTTAGACACAGGAAGTTAGAAGTGAAATGGTGGAAGGCGGAAGGAGCAGGGGGCTCATTTAAGGGACAGAGCTTGGGAAGGTCACGGCCAAGCACCCTGGAATCAGCGCTTGGAGACAGAGCTCGCCTCTGTGGGAGGGCGGAGTCTTCCTGAGCAGACCTGGCTGTCAGGGTTTCTACGCCAGGACGCCCCCAGTGGGCGGCCAGGTAACTGCACCACCACAGTGTACCTTCAAAAGGGTTTTTTCTCAGTGCCACGATGGAAATGCCTGATGGCCCCACTGTGAGGCTGACCGGAGTCTTGGGCCTTAAGTTGGCACACACAGACTAGACTGGTGCACTTAAGTCCCATGGCCTCGGAAAAGCAGCTCCGCCTGGTTTTCTAAGTGCCTGACCCCCACCTCCACCTTGGAAAGCCTGCTGCACCCCTTCTGGGGTGGGCCTTCAGTGTGGAGCCCCTGGACCTGGACTCTGCAGCCCCAGCTGGCAGGGTTCCAAATGCCTTCTTTTACAGACAAGTTTCCCTCCTGCTCTCCAGGGATGCTGCCTCCTTCCCTACATCTGGATCTGTCACAAGCTCAAGTCATGGTTCTTGGCCATTACCAACAAGCAAGACTATTTTCCTTTCCATCCGCGGAACCTGTTTAAAGGAACAGCTGCAGCTCGTTAGGGGCGGAAGGTTATGCTGGTTGAGGCCGAGTCTGCACTGGGCGTCCAGGCAGCTCCAGCAGAGCATCGGGGCCGGCCTGGGTGGAGTCCAGCCCTGACTCTGCCCTCCAACCCCAGAGACTCAGAGATCAGAGCGTGAGGTCACCCCTTCCAAGCCAGCTAGCCCTGGACAGCCAATGTGCCGCTAAGCAGGGGGCTTATTTGGCTTCTGAGATCCCTGCACCAGCATCAGAGGCTCCTCTGAAGCATGGGGAGTGGACGGCAGGCAGACCCCTGCCCTGGGGACAGTCAGGCCGGTGCACACAAGGGGCTGCTGCTGGAGAGGCAGCATCCGTCCCTTGGCCTGGGCTTTTTCAGAAGTAAAAGCCAAAAAATCAGCCGTCTTCCCCACACCCAACCTCCGCCCAGAGTGGAAAGCGCACACACGTGATAGGTGCCGTGTTACACGGGGCCGCGGCTACACGGGAATGTGGCTGCGCACCGGCCGGGAGCACACGTGGGGGTTAGTGGTGTTTTAAATGGCCGCGCAGCAGCAGCCGGACCGGCAGGGTCTCGGCGGGTTGGTGAGTCCTGTTTTAGTGGGGAGGGTCTCACGGCTCTCAGGCAGGGTACCTGGATCGGCTTAATTATCAGGCTGGATGTAGATCTGGCGCTGGGTCAGCACTTGAGAGAGCTCCCTCTGCAACTGCTTAAACTTTTGGTTGTCAGGGATAGCATCAATAGATCTACAGAGAGTGTTCAAGATGAGTGGAGTAGGAGGGAACAGAACCCCGAGAAGCCAGGAACGCAGGGGGCCACAGCTGAGGAGGAAATTCAGGGAGACCCACGAGGCGGAAGGGGGGTGCCGTGGCGGCTCTGGGCTGTAGAGTGGTATCACCCCTGCAGAGGCCCACGCTGGTGGCCGTGGTTTTCAGGGGCTCGCCACCACCACCCATAGGCTCTTCCGCTTCTCTCCCCCACTTCCCAGCCACTGCCTGGGGACTGTGTAGGTTGGCTGGGTGGGAAAGTGCGCTTGGTGTATTGGGCAGTGGCTGCAGGTGGCAGGCCTAACACTGGGCTCTGACCCTGTCACAGGTCATGAAGACCAAACCTCCCCCAGGTGGGCAGGAGATCAGAAGACCAGGGTCCAAAGAGGAGGACTCCTCTGTTTTAAAACTGTAGAGCAGGCAACTGAAATCTGTCACCCACCCCAGTCCATGAGCTGGTGCAGCAACAGAACTGCAACCTGCCTCTCTGGGCTGGGCTGTGAGAGCTACGTCACAGCAGTGGGTGAGAGGGCTGGCTGCTAAGGGCATAGCATGGCCCGACTCACATGGTGCTGCTGGACTGCAGAGCGTGTTCTAGATTCACCATCTCAGCCGACCCTGCCTCCTCCATCGGACAAGGGCCTCTTCGAGGAGTGCCAGAGGCCACACAGCTCAGGATGACAGAGCTTAGGGGAGATCCCAGCCTCCTGACTCCAAGGCCAGTGCTCACTCCACAGCTGTCTACTGCCCCCAGCTGGGCTCTGGCCTGTCAGAGGCCTGCCTCCTGCTCTGTCCACCATGGACCTGGAGGGTCCAAAGAGCCCCCAGCTTTTGTTCAGGCTGACACTGCAGAGACGAGGGCATGAGGTGGGACGGTGCAGGACATTGGCCACTAGTAGCAGAGCCCTGGCAGAGGACATCAGAGAGGCTGGGGGCCCCCTGAGAAGGCCCGGGCTGAGGGCCCTGCCTGCACATTGTGCTCTGCTGTCTCGGAAAGCAGGCCAGCCAGAGGCGGCCGGGCTGCCTGGGATGTAGTGTCATGGCTCCCCTAGGACCAGGCTGGAGGGGCTGGGCAGATTTTTGAGTGGGGACTGACAAACTGCAGGCCTGAGGAGGCTCTGGGGGCAAGGGTACCAATGGCTGCTAGGGTGAACGTGCCCCAGAAAACAAACAGTACAGGTAGGGACCGACAGCTGCTACTGAGAGTGCAGATGACACACCAGGACTTTACTTTCCAAAATCACCATAATGATCATCCTAGAAGAGGGACACTGCAGCCTGAAAATGAGAAAACCGAGGCCCAAGACCACACAGCTAGTAACTGGCAGAGCCAGGGTTCAAATCCCTCTTTCTGCTTCTAAAGCGTGTGCTTTCTGGTACATTACCTCAGCCCATTGACGATATCCTTTGTTTTTCCAAAGTAGATCTCGTTCAGCGTACTTCTGATTTTATTTTCCATGTCCTGGAAGGGAGGTCGGTCAGCAACCCTGAGGCCAATGCCCTCTCTCCACCCGCCAGCCCTGCAGTCCCCATTGTGGCCACTGGAGGGCGGCACACACCTGCTCTGGGGCACGGGTGAGCGAGCTCCAGGCTGCCAAGACCCCACCTGCCATCTGTGCTCCAGGCGCCTTCCTGTCCTCAGGAAGGGAGGAAGCCAGTACCCAGGTATTGGCGGCCAACTCTGCCCATGCCTGGGAGCTGGTCTAAACCACATCACCACCCCTCAGACTCCCCACTAATTTTGTGAACAATTCTGTGAAACCGGAGAGCACCTCCCTGCCTTCCCAAACAACGTGGTGACAGGAGGGCCAAGGCAGCCGCAACTGAAGCCACGCCAGGGCCCACTGGCATTTCTGGGATCTGCTTCCTCTCCCAGCGCAGGGCCCTGTTCACACCCAGGCGATCAGGGGAGACAAGACCTAGTGTGCCCCAGAGCCAGCGCCTGAGCAGAGTCTTCTGGGAGCCCGGGTCGGGGGGAGGAGCAGGAGGTGGCCCTGAAGCCACAGCCTGCTGGCATCCAAATCAGAAGCTCCGAAAATATGAGGCCAAGGTAAAATCCAAACAGCGCTCTGCCGGCTGCTGTGGAGCTGGGAGAAAGCAGCAGAGAAGGGGGCCAGCACAGCGGTGCCGGGGGTGCAGTGTCACTGCCGTGGGCCAGCACAGGAGCCAGCCAGAAGCCCCGGCCACTCACCTCTACCAGGCGCCCGATGTTGGCTATGTGTGGGGAGCAGTCACCCACAGTTTCATCTTTCTCCATCTGCAAAAGACAGAAACATTCCAAGTCAGAGAAAGTTGGGGCTTTCTGAGAACGGCAGACAGCCCAGCCCATCTCCACGGTCTGCAAAGAGCCTATTGTTCCCACCGTGGAGCCAGCTGTAGGTGTGACAAGGCCACTTTTGCAGCCTGGGAACTGAAGCACAAACCTACTTCAGTTTCAGACCATAAAGAGCCCAGCCGGCAGAAGCCCAGGGCCCCCACTTTCAAGGGAGAACATTTTGCTGCTGCCCATGGTAGAGCAGGCAGATGCCCAGAGCCACAGCAGGGAGGGCAAAGGCAGAGGCTCTTGACAGACACCGGGTCACCCGAGCCAACTGGAGAAGACTCGCTCGGTTTGTCTTCAGGCCTCCACTGGCAGGCCCAGGACAGGCCGTCCACCCCGGGTTCAGGGCCTCACACTTCAGGGGAAGCTCCCGGACTGCTGCTGCGCCCTGACACTCCCGAATGGTGGCTTTGGGGTGTCATCTGCTGCGATCTCGCGGGGAAGGACAGACAACCTCTGACGGAGACTCCAGGCCACAGGGATTCAGTGGCTCACCCTAGTCATGCAGGTGGCAATGGCAGAGCCTGGGTCAAACCCTTCCTCGCGCCAGGGCCCGTTTGTTCTACTCTGTGAGGGGAGTTTGAGTGACAGTCTCAATACAGACTGAGGTGCTGAGGGGGGCGGCAGCACTCAAGCCCCATCTCCTCTTCCCATGCCCAGGAAGAACTGGCTCTGACCCAATCATCTCCACTTGGAGGAGGGAGGAAATGAAGGCAGGTTAGGGAAGAAGGAATTCGGCACTTTCCTCCCAATTTTTTCTTATCTGAAGCCTTATTTCCCTGACAAGAATATAAATTCTTTAAGGAGAGATGTGCCTGTCTCATAACTCACAGGGTGCCTGGAAGAGTGCTAGGCACATAAATGCTCGACGTTACTACACTGAAAGAAAGAATCTGTAGCTACCATGACCGATGTTGTTGAAATAAAATGTGGAAGCTGAAATAAAGAAAGAAGAAGAAAAGAACAGCATCAGAAAGGGTAGAGTTCAAAATGAGTTCAGGCCCATAGAAGAAAAACCAGCAAAAGGCGGGTTCCTCTCTTTGGAACCAGGAGACGGGTGGAGGCTGGGGGGAGAGCCTGTCTCAGAGGGTACGGGCTCTGTTGCTTCTCACCTATTTCTACTTCTCCTCATCAGGGAGATTGACTTTCAGGCTGCGAAAGGTGGAACCAACCTGGTTAAGGGGGTGAGCAGAGGGCAGGAAAGAACCAAGTCACTTTAAACAACCAGGCTTGCAGGGTCGGGGCAGACCTGACCTGTGACTGCAATCTTTGACACCCAGGGCAGCAGTGGCTGACCTGACTTTTGTCTATTTTTTTTTTCTTTTCGAGACGGAGTTTCACTCTTGTTGCCCAGGCTGGAGCGCAATGGCGAAATCTCGGCTCACCGCAACCTCTGCCTCCCGGGTTCAAGTGATTCTCCTGCCACAGCCTCCCCAGTAGCTGGGATTACAGGTGCCCCCCAACACGCTTGGCTTTCCTTTTTTTAATTTTTTTTATTTTTAGTAGAGATGGGGTTTTGCCATGTTGGCCAGGCTGGTCTTGAACTTCTGACCTCAGGTGATATACCTGCCTCGGCCTCCCAAAGTGCTGGGATTACAGGTGTGAGCCACTGCACCTGGCGGACCCGACTTTTGTCAAAAAACGAAGAATGGGCTGGGCGTGGTGGCTCAAGCCTGTAATCCCAGCACTTTGGGAGGCCGAGACGGGCGGATCACAAGGTCAGGAGATCGAGACCATCCTGGCTAACACAGTGAAACCCCGTCTCTACTAAAAATTACAAAAAACTAGCCAGGCGAGGTGGCGGGCGCCTGTAGTCCCAGTTACTCGGGAGGCTGAGGCAGGAGAATGGAGTAAATCCGGGAGGCGGAGCTTGCAGTGAGCCGAGATCTGGCCACTGCACTCCAGCCTGGGCGACAGAGCGAGACTCTGCCTCAAAAAAAAAAAAAAAAAAAAAAAAAGGAAGAATGGCCTCTGCAAGGAAACGCTTGAAACTGATCCAGACAACAATTTTTGATGGGATCATTAAAATTATCTGCTGGCACATTTTAAAGTCAGAGATCACGAGGAGCCAGCCAGGCTCACTATGAACAAGCCCTGCATGAGAATACTTCTTTTCCTGTTTCGGTGGGGATGCTGGGCTGGGAGAAAACACAACTACTTAAATAGGGTTGCATCCTTCTGGCAAGTTCTCGTCTACCATCCTGCAGCTGTGGCTGAGAGGAAGGGGAGGATGCAGCCTCTGCCGATAGGGGTGGGGACCCCGGCCACAGTTCCACAGCCCCGTCGCCCACCCCTGCCCACTCCCCTCCACACCTGGTCAGGGTCAGCTCACTGGCAATACCGACCCACCAAAAATAGAACGATTTGTGCACTGCATATATTATGGGGCACCCTGTGGCAGTCTTTGCATGCCCTTGGTCAACTTGTTTGTCCAGGACTTAAGTAAAGGCCCAGCTGAGAGAATGACCAGCTTCCTATCGACTGTGTCAAGGGTTTAGATGGTCACAGGGTTAATACAGAACCCGGAAACCTGGGCTAGCTACAGAAGGAAACTGAAGCTTAAAGATGCAAGAATCACTGTTAGATTCCAACGCCTTTGCTCTTCCTACTTCACCATGCCAGTTAAATGTGCCGGGGCAAATTCAAGTCAGATATTTAGGCTTAAGGGTGCATTTCATGGAGTACAAAATGGAGAACTGCTGACTTGCAAACAGTTCCTATGAAGAGACTTGTGGTTTTTAGATAATTTCAAGCTTGACAAGGACGAGATGTGGCTACTAGGAAAGCTTTGGTGCAACTTTAAGGTGCATAAATGACAGTATTCCTTGTGCCCAGATAAGGGGAGGCGTTCCCATCCCATCGCATGATGAAGACACTGCAGCTGCCAGGTCCCACCGCTTGCTTGAGAAGGCAGTGGTTCCCCTCTGTTCTGTCCTGGCCTGGCTACATCTGCAGGGCTGGATTCAGTTTAGGGCATTTTTTTTTTTTTTTTTTTAAGAGACAAGGTCTTGCTACGTTGCCCAGGCTGGACAGGAACTCCTGCAACCCCCCCACACAACTGGAACTATAGGCGCGTGCCACTGTATCCTGCTAAGGCACTGGGTTTTAAAAGTTTTGAATGAGTTAGAGTTCATCTGCTTAAAAGGTCTGAACACCCTGACACCAAGAAATGGAAAACAACTAGGGCTATCCAGGCCTTGGGGGGGCAGGGGGGAGATGTGTGTGGGTTAGGGGAGACCCAAGAGAATCTGGCAGGGCTCTGAAGGCCTGCTGTCTTCCAGGGGGAACAGATCCAGCCTATGTCGCTGCGGATGGCAGAGTGGGGACCGAGCAGTGAGAGAACATCATGGCTCACTGGGCTAGACTCGGTCTGTTCTGATAGAGCTGTCCCTGACAGGCATCTGCTCACAAAGTAATGTGATCCAGGAGACCGACGAGTCTGAGAAAGCGGATGGCATCTGACAAGGAGGGGGTCTAGGTGAGGGCAACAGTCCAGAACCTGCTGCCTCCCAAGTCGTAACAGTAAATCTCTGCAGAAAAACAGACACCTGGTTCTGGCAAGACTGTTTTGCTGAGGGCTAGTGGAAAAGGGAGAGAAATGCTAGAAAGACCGGCTTCTCTGCTCCCATCTGTCCTGGCACACTCTGGTGAGTCATCCTGAGGAATCTCGACCCTCAGACTCCAGGGGGTCTCCATAAAACAGGAGTAGTGAGTGCCCATGAACTTGAGACTGACAGTTCTCATTTCGGGTCTAATAAACACGCCACCCGTGGCAGCACTGGAGCATCTGCTGGAACATCACCTTTATCTGCCACTAGCAAAACCCTGGTGCCAAGATGATGGGGTGGGCTGTCTGCTGAACAGGAGCTGGGGCGCACCCTCAGGAGGGAGGGGGCTCCATCCACCCATCTTCAGAAAGAACTTTTGCATGCCGGCCCCCAGGGACTGTGTGCTCTCCCCGATGTGGAGGTGGTTACTGTGCCCAGGCTCGGGGCTGGGTGGAGTCAGCTCTGCGGGCAGAGAAGCCTAGGGGTCGGATGGAAATGAATGAGGTCCTTCCAGCAAATCAGAGTCTCTCCTCCTCCCCAGCTCCATGTGGACGGCAGCTTCCCGGCCACCCTAGGGAAGGAATGAGGGTTTGGGGCTCACTGTGGGCCCCATTTTAAATGGGCACCAACAGCCCAAAGTGAGGCCTGGGCCGTCAGCAAAGGTCCTGGGTCATCTGGGCAAGTCCAGTCACATCAGCAATTTGGGCCTCTTCGTTCCTATCTTTGTGTTTCAGAATCAAGAGCCATCTTCCAACAAACAGGCCAAACCCCATGGCCACCAAAGGTAGAAGAGGTTGGGTGGAGAAGGCTTGCAGTGTGCAGCACTGTCCCCAGGAGCAGACTGATTCCCCAGAACTCAGGGGGCCTCAGCCCGTGGTAGGGAGGCTGAGCCCACGTAAATGGCCACGCAGGGGCTGGGGAGGGAAGGAGAAAGGCACCTGGGGAGTGAGGGGCACAGGGCTCGGCGCACCAGGCCATATTTCCACAGCCCCCTCACCCACCCCTGCTCACTCCCCTCCACACCTGGTCAGGGTCAGCTCGCTGGCAATATCAACCCACCAAAAATAGAACCATTTGTGCACTGCATATATTATTACATCCTTATAAAAGTGGCTGCCAGAAGGAAAACATTTTTATGTGCTGTGGCTGCACAGATGTTCCACAAGGTGGTTCCAATAGAGTTTGAAGCCAGAGCCTGGCCCGCGTGTCCCCAGCAGGCACCTCTCCCCCTCCCCATGGCCCTAACACAGGCAAGCGTTTGGAAGCCGGAAGCCTTTCCCCCAGAGGGGCTATATTACACCTCCCACTGCCACACGGCATCTTCTAGCAGGACCCAGAGGGCGCAGGACCCCTAAGGGGGCCCCACTCAACAGCTCTGAGGTCCCCCAGCTCCTGTGCTCCAGCCCGAGAGGAAAGGGCCTGGACCAGGCCTCCATTTCCTTGCCTTCACCTCGCACTAAATAAACAAATGTACACAAAAGGCCTAGAGCGGGGCCTGCCAGAATGGCAGCTCTCGCCGACTGTCAAAGCACAGCTCCATCCCCAGGCCTCTTCTGGCCTCTGGTGTCCTCCTGGTCACCACACTGTGCTGTGGGTCGGAGGCCAGGAGCCGGTGTGCAGCCAGGCCAGACGATGGTGGTCAGACGGCTTCCCAGGGAAAGTTAGGGTTGCCCAGGTTAGGAAAATTTTGAATCTAGAATTGTACATGTTCTAAAAGTCTCTCCTTGCAAGATATGTGGCAGTAGCAGTAAAAGTTATTGTTTGTATTTTTATTTTTGAGACAGGGTCTAGTTGTGTTGCCTAGGCTGGAGTGCAGTGTTGTTATCATGGCACACTGCAACCTCTGCCTCCCAGGTTCAGGCCATCCTCCCACCTCAGCCTCCTGAATAGCTGGGACTACAGGTACATGCTGCCTCACCTGGCTAATTTCTGTATTTTTTGTAGAGACGGGGTCTTACTTTGTTGCCCAGGCTGGTCTCAAACTCTTGAGCTCAAGTGATCTGCCCGCCTTGGCCTCCCAGTGTTGGGATTACAGGCATGAGTCACCGCGCCTGGCAAAGTTATTATTTATTGAGCATAAAACTGTGTGTAAAAATAGTTTTTTATTTCTACTTTACAATGATCTTTCCTTTATTTTTGAGATGGAGTCTCGCTCTGTCACCCAGGATAGAGTGCAGTGGCACGATATCAGCTCACTGCAACCTCTGCCTCCCGGGTTCAAGTGATTCTCCTGCCTTAGCCTCCTGAGTAGCTGGGATTACAGGTGCCCGCCACCACGCCCAGCTAATTTTTATATTTTTAGTAGAGATGGGGTTTCACCATGTTGGTCAGGCTGATCTTGAACTCTTGACCTTGTGAGCCATCTGCCTCGTGATATACCTGCCTCAGCCTCCCAAAGTGCTGAGATTACAGGCATGAGCCACTGCGCCCAATTTTTTTTTTTTAAATAAAATTTGTTTACTATGTTTTTTAGAGATAGGGTCTTGCTCTGCTGTCCAGGCTGGAAAGCAACGGTGCAATCATAGCTCACTATAACCTCAAACTCCTGGGCTCAAGTGATCCTCCCATCCCTGCCTCCCAAGAAGCTGAGACCACAGGTGCCGCCCCACCCGGATAACTTTTTGGTTTTTTGGGAGGGGGAAAGGGTGGGGAGCAGGGCAACTGTTGTCCAGGTTGATCTCGAACCCGGAGCCAAGCAATCTTCTTGCCTCAGCGTCTCAAAGTGCTGGAACTATTATCTTTGAAAATGAGCACTATCAACACTGAGCTTCAAAGAGGGGGAGGTCTGTCTAGGCCACAGAGCTGGAAATTTCCCAGGTTAGGATCCGAACCAAGGTCTGGGTGATCCTGAAACCTGCTTCCTTTTATGAGATCTCTCTGCTGGCTCAATTTCATCTACATCTTTTACCAGAAAACTGAAGGACAAACCACAATCCAGGGCTCAGAAAACCTGAGCAGGGTCCATCCCTGCCTCAGCCACCTCCTGCCAGGGATCTCCAGTCCCTTCCTCTCCTGTTTCCGTCCTTCACAGCATGGGATGGCTGTGGGGAGCCTGTCTCAGGCCAGCTTTCCTTCTCAGCCAGGCGCTGGTCACTCCACCCAAGGTCATCTGACAAAAACCCAGCCGCCCCTCGAAGCTGTGCTGCTCAAGCATCTCCACCCTCGAACCCAGGCAACCCCATGGGACACGAGGAGCATGCGTGCAGCTGCAGCCAGGCCTCCCCAGCGAGCGTGCACTCCTGGAACTGCCAAGCTGGGCCCAGCCCACCCTTTGTTCCCTGCATCTGGAAGGGCAATGGGCTTCTTCCCCGTGACAAAAATATACTGCCTGGCCTAACTGCCAAACACGAGTCAAAGAGGATGTTCCTGCTAGGATACACAGGCAAGTGCCTCTGCCGCAGTTTTACTGCCTCAAGATATATTGGGGGTGTCTACTGCTGAGTGGGGAGAGAGGGCTCACTAGCCAGTGACCCGCCTGATCTCCCCACTCAACAAAACATTCCACCTTCGTTTCTAAATATTTAGAAGCTGAGAAAATATCAAACGAACATCTGCAGGCCCTTCCCCGGATGGGAAACCTTGGATCTCTTTCCAGAGATTTACAGTTTCGCCTCTTTCCCACGTCTCTGCTGTCACACAGAAGAAGTGACCTCTCAGTGCAACTTCCTCTGCAACCTTTTGGAACTGGGGGCTTGCAACCGTTTTTCACTTGCTCTATAACCCTCCCACGGGGGCCCACGTGGCAGTGTGCTAGAGGGTACTTTCTGCCCGCCTTTCCTCACACGTGTCGGCAAGTCTTGGCAGGAAGGTACGATCTGGCTGGCTTGTGGCTCACCTTCCCTCCGACGGTCCCACTGCCGCGGGAATCTGCTAGAAGACTAGCTATTTACCTTGTCTTCCAGTTGACGTCCCTGAGAAACATCTTTTGGTGGTTGGAGGTGGGAGAAATAAAAGGTAAAATGGCGGAGGTAGGGCTGGGTGGAGGCAGCGCCGCTCAGTCTGGCTGTGGTCTGGCTGGCAGGCAGGCGCAGCTCAGGCCCTCCACCTCTGTCACACGTGCCCAGGAGAGTGGCACTCCGCCCCGGTCACTGGCCTACCATCAGCCACTTACACTGGGATATGAGTGGGCCCAGGGCATACCCTGATGTGCCCACGGAAGGGACCCCTGTGAGATGCCAGCAAGCCGAAGCTGGCGGCCTTCTCCAGATGGGCCGTGGGAAACAGGAAGATGAGGGTGCCCCCAGGACCACACACACAGAAGGGCAGCTACTGCTGCCGGGGTGAGGCAGGCTGGGCCACAGGACCCTGGGAAAGCTGGGGACCCACGGGGCCTTGCTGAGGGTGCTGATGCTGGCTGGGATGGCTCTTGGGGCTAGGGCCTGGCACTGTGGGCCTGGGGAGATGGCTCCAAAACCAAGCAGCCTTCCTTCCTGACATGTGGGGCAAGGGCATGTGAGCGTGGGTGACCTGGATGAGGCCAAGTTTCCAGAGGAAAAACTCAGGTCCAGGTTGCTGTGAGGACTGTGTAAGGAGGAACTCGAGTGAGGGGACTCTCATCTGACGCCCATCTCACATCTTGGTCGTCCAGCCCCTGCCCACTCCACTCCAGAATGCCTCCCAGCCTGCCCTTCTTCCCCTGCCCTTCTCTGTTTCCGCCCTTGCCACCTCCTGCCTCAGATGGACGCTAGCGTCTTCACTGACCTCTCTGCTGCAGGGCTGTCCCCTCCAACCCTCCCAGGGTTGCCTGAGCCAGGCCCTTGTCATCTCTCTCCTGAATGACTCTAACAGCTTCCCTCTGACCACCCATCCCCCAAGCCCACGGGCAGAACCACCTTCTGGAAACGCAGATCCCATCAGATCCCTGGACTCCCTAGAAACCTCGAAGCCCCCCTGACAGCCTCGAGCAGTGAATGCACCCCAGTGGCCCAGTGGCTGCCAGCAGGAGACCATCCTGAAAGACAAAGGCACACCTGCAAGAGGGGCCCAGAGGGCAGCACGGCTCAGCACACGCCTAGGGAGCCCTGACCCCATGTGGGGCTCTGCAGGGTTGGTCCCGCTTGCTTCTGAGGCCACAGGTCCACTGCAGCTGCTCACTCCGGCTGCTGAGACAGTGCTGTCTACACCGAGCTGACTGCTCCATGCACTTCCATCTGACAGTTTATTTAGCAGTCGCCGAATGGCAGGCACAGAGGATGAATCGAGACCACAACAGCTGTGGTGTGGTAGGAAGTAGCATATTTTTTTCTCACCAGGCAAATCTGGGTTCACATCCTGGCTTTGCTTCTTACTGGTTAAGTTATATGGGCAAATTATTTAAGTTTGAACCTCAGTTTCCTCACCTGTTAAACGAGAATAACCTGACCTTGGTCACGATCTAATCCAAGGGGACAGCTGGCAAACCATGCGTGTTCATGCTACCACCGATCCGCTCACCTCTCCCGGAACCCTTCGCCTCCCACCCAAGCAAGCACAGGCATTCTTCCAAGGCTCCTCTGGGACCCGTAGCCAAGCTCTGCAACCCTCACTTCCCCTGTTTGCTCAGAAGCTGTGCATCATTAACTCAGATTTGTCTACCTCGTTGCAATCCCTCCCCCTTCTGCAGTTACTTACATTGGAACCCAGCCCCAGCTTTAATGCACCTCAAATGAATGATGTGATCAGCCATTAGAATGATGGCAGAGCATGAATTTCCTCATTAAAGCCCCTAGAGCAAAAGGCAATGCAAACAAGGTCTGAAGCCCTGGCCAAGGTGTGCTGAGGACAGGCACTCATCAGGCCTGGGTTGAGCTTGGCAGGAGACACTGCTCACGGCAAGCCGGAACCAGACTCTGGCCATGGGTTGACAGCTTTGACTTAAACTATTAGGAAGGCTGAGGATTAAATATTTGTCCAGGTCACTGTAAACCGGGTGGAATTATCAATAGCCTGGAGTGGTAAGTGATGCAGGAAGCAGTCTCTGGATACAGATTCAGGATTTTCCACCCACTCCCCAGGTGGCAGGATGTGGGAGAGTCAGGCTGCAGGGAACCTGGCTGTCTGGGGATTTGGCTGCTCCTCCCCAGCTAATGGCCCCTGGAAGACAGGAGTCCACTTCCATGCAAAAAGGCTAACCACCACCCCCTCCCCGCTGCCCTGTCAGCACTAGTGAGTAGTTCCGGGATGGGACCGCAATATCCCTGCTCAGACGCCAAAAAGAGGACCCCAACATCCCTTCTGGCCTCCAGCCCTTTGGACACAAGAGAGGCAGTGGAGCTTCTATAGGTGGAGGAGGCTCCCAGGCATGATGGCTGACATTCACCTTGCATCACTATTTTTTAAAAGTATGTAGGTGTTGTTGTAACTAGTAGAATACA
This sequence comes from Chlorocebus sabaeus, assembly GCF_047675955.1. Taxonomy (NCBI): domain Eukaryota; kingdom Metazoa; phylum Chordata; class Mammalia; order Primates; family Cercopithecidae; genus Chlorocebus; species Chlorocebus sabaeus. Next base: position 117,638,169 of record NC_132923.1, on the reverse strand, counting down.
AATTCACTTAAAAGATTTACTACACTGGGCTGGGTGTGCTGGCTTATGCCTGTAATCCCAGCACTTTGGGAGGCCAAGGTGGGCGGATCACTTGAGGTCAGGAGTTCGAGACCAGTCTGGCAACATGGTGAAATCCCACCTCTACTAAAAATACAAAAAAACGAGCTAGACGTGGTGGTACATGCCTGTAGTCCCAGCTACTCGGGAGGCTGAAGCAGGAGAATCGCTTGAACCCGGGAGGCAGAGATTGCAGTGAGCCGAGATCACACCACTATATCCCAGCCTGGGTGACAAAGCGAGACACCGTCTCAAAAAAAAAAAAAGAGATTTACTACACTGATCCTTTCAGTCATATGTTTTCTATCCACAGCTATCGAGAGCATAGTTATCTTACTGAAAGATATCTCTGATGTTAAAAGGAATTCTCACAGTGGAAAGTCAGGGACTACTGGAACCGAGAATGGAAGGGCATCCTTGCAGAAAGTGGCGCCCCTCTGAGGCTCCCAAGGCTGTGCCGTTTCTGCCAATACCGACTTCTCCGAAGGCAGAGTGGGGTCCTTGTGAAACCCAGTTGTGCACCTGGTCTATGCTTTCTCTTCCCCCTTTACGCCAAGCATCTTGTGGCCCCGCACCAGCACAAGATTAAGGCCTTCTCTTGGGACGGGAATGTAAAGGGTCCTGAACATGGATCCTTACACAAGGTTCTTAAACCCACCTAGATGCTTATGAGAGCATCTAAGGTAGAAGGGGAGGCAAGTTTGCTCAGGGAAGGCAGTACCTTCTAGTCCAAGTCCAAGTTTGCCTTAGACAGAACCTGGGAGCAACGTCGTGGAGAAGGGTTGCTAGAGATACCCAAACAAAAGATGGATAAGAGAGAGGTATCCAGTAGGGCACGTCTTAAATTTCAATGTGCACACACATTACCTGGAGAATTTTGTGAAAACAGAGATCCTGATATGCTAGGTCTGGGGGGGTGTCTGACATTTCTCCCTTTCTGACAAGCTCTGTGGTGATGCTGATGCTGGTCCTTGGACTGGGCTGAGGGCAGCAAGGTGCAGACACTCTGAGCTCAGGTAAGCAGCTCCCAGAGAGCTGACCTGACTGATGGGCTGGGCATGGCCACAGAGAAGGCAAACAGAGCCAAGCACCACTTCTCACAGCACACCATGAGCCGAAGCATGGGGATGTGTGGTGCCCTGAGGAGTAAGGAGGAGCCACGCCAGCACCTGACCTCCCTCAGCAGGAGGCCAGCAGAGTGCCAGCAGCTATGGGCAACCTTGCACAGCCCAGAGAGCTTTCATTTGAAACTGCAAAGCCCTACTTAGGTGGTGGATTTATAGCTGGCTGAACATGCTTACCCTAGAGCACCTGCTCACTCATCTCTGCAGGTCAGCGCTGAGGCCAGCACCTGTGGGCACTGGCAACTGGCTATGAGCGGGTAACTCTACCTGTCTGGTAAGGCTGCCTCCGAGGTTCATGGTGCCAGAGCCGGATTTGTTGGTCTGCAGCCACAGCATCACCGTGGAGGTCAACTTGTAATGGGCAGTGCGGCCGCTGGATTTCTCCTGGAAGGACAAGACAGAGATCTGTTGAGCTGAGGGAGAGCCTGAAGTGGCCCCTTGAATTCAGGGTCATCCTAACATCTCCCTTCCTAGGTCATTATCACAATATTACCTTTTTTTTAATTGGAGACAAAGTATTGCTCTGTCACCCAGGCTGGAGTGCAGTGGTGTGATCTCAACTCACTGCAGCCTCCACCTCCCAGGTTCAAGCGATGCTCCTGCCTCAGCCTCCCAAGTAGCTGGGATTATAGGCACCTGCCACTAAGCCTGGCTAATTTTCTTTGTGTTTTTGGTAGAGGTGGGGTTTCACCATGTTGGCCAGGCTGATCTTGAACTCCTGACCTCCAGTGATGTGCCTGCCTCAGCCTCCCAAACTGCTGGAATTACAGGCATGAGCCACCGCACCCTGCCTCACAATATTATCTTTCTTATAAAATCCCAACTGGTTTTTAAAGGGACATTTGTCATTGTGTATTTCTTTTGGGAACTCAATCATCAATGACTACTGCAATCTTGACTTATCTTTATCCAAATGGCTTGGAGGCATTTCTCAGAATGAGGGGTTCAGAGATCACAGCATCCCCCTCACTGCATCTGCTAGAGAGCAGCGTGGCACTGTTTGGTGTGATTCTGTACTTAGTGGCCCCGGCCACCAGCTGCTGGGAGGCGGTACCTGCACTTCTACCACGTGGATGGAATCCCAGCAGCCTTTGATCTTCTTTGATCCATCTCCAGCCTTCTTTATGAGGATCACTCCAGCAAAGCCATGATCCAGATCCCAGAGGTAGACAGATGAGACGCCGCCTTCAAAATACCTGCAGGAAACAGGCCAATGTGCCTGTTAGATGCTAAAGGACAGATCATCAGCCTGGGTCCCAGGCTGTTGCTCAGCCAAGATTCTGGGATTTGGGGTCCTCCCTGCAACAGTTATGGGAGCCGATCCTTGGGTGTGTTCTGATCGTTCTCTGGCTCGGGGAGGGGGTGCAGCATTCTTGGGGATGTAGTAGGTTTAGGCATCATAAAGATGAACTTGAGTTTGGGCTCTGCCACCTCCTCTAGCTTTGTGGTCTTTGGCTTACTGGACCTCTCTAGGCGTCACATTCCTCCCAGATAAAGAACGCAGAACGAGTGACATCCAGTGACAATCCATGCAGGCCATGACTACTGGAGTGACCACGGTTGTTCGATATTTCTGTCTTTTGGGTTACAAGGCAGATGAGAAAATACAGCAACAAACTCCCTACCCGCTGATCCCTCCTGAGCCTGGCAGACCAGGGCTCCAGCTGGTCTTTCGGAGCAACTTCCTACAAAGCGCTAGCCGGAAATGAAGGGCTCAGCTTGAGACAGTGCTTCTTCCTCAAATCCGAGTCAATACAAAAACATCTTTCTCTCTCTCTTTTTTTTTTGAGATGAAGTCTTACTGTCTCCCAGGCCAGAGTGCAGTGGCACCATCTCGGCTCACTGCAACCTCCCAGGCCAGAGTGCAGTGGCACCATCTCGGCTCACTGCAACCTCCACCTCCCAGGTTCAAACGATTCTCCTGCCTCGGCCTCCTGAGTAGTTGGGATTACAGGTGTGCACCACTGCGCCCGGCTAATTTCTGTATTTTTAGTAGAGATGGGGTTTCGCCGCGTTGGCCAGGCTGGTCTCAAGTGATCCACTGCGTCTGGCCCAGAAACATTTCTAATTATGATCAAATGGAAGAGGGATTTCTAATTATGATCAAATGGAAGAGGGAACGAAAAGGTTAGATGAGAAATGGGAATCAGTCTGGGATCCCAAACCCAACAGACCCAGGTCAACTACTGTGGCTCGCTGGGGCTGCCGTAAGCAGAGGTGAGGGGTGGAGTCAGCTGATGGGAACTGCAAATGCTGGTGATAACCAGCGAAATCTCATTTCTTGTGGCGAAAGTCTATAGCCTCTCCGACCCCAATAAAGCCCCCAAAAGAGAAAACTCATCTCTGCTGATAACCAGTGAAACTGTAAGCAATCTCATCTCTCACGGTGAGCACATCTTTATCAGAAAGTCCGGGGCCTCTCTGACCCCTATTAAGCCCCAAAGCCCTGGTGCGGCAGGCGTATTCTAGGAGCACACCACCCTCAGCCCCGGACAGCTGGGAAGGTGGGCCCAGGCTTGGGAGTCAGACGGACCCAATGACAGCTCTAGCACGCCCAGCCCCAGCTACGAGCTATGCTCACGCATGCATGCGTCCAACTATTTACTAAGGGGCCAGTGGCATGAACATGGACTTGAGGGACTTAATCTACTTTCTACGGCTGTTGAGAGACAAACAATTAGGAAAAGTAGACACCGACCAAACGGTTAATGTAAATTAAGTACTAGAAATTAACATGTATCTGTAGATTATGTCTCACCAAAGCTATTATATAATAAAAAATACACACGGTAAATGTTAATATTTACAGAATGTGGGTGATGGGTATACAAGAATTCTCTGTACTTTTTTTTTTTTTTTTGCAATTTGACAGTAAGTCATACTGTTCCAGACTAAAAAGCTTTGTGAAAAATCAGTACGCGAATACACCGGAGTGTAATGTAACTAAGAGACCATCAGACCAAGGAAGTAAAGCATCCTCCCAGGAGAATGAGGGTGCCCTGGCTGGTGTGCCCTCACTCCAACCCTCAGACCTGTGGAGCATCCAGGAGGGCCGATACTCAGGTGGGCTACCCTTGGCCCCGCCCCGAGGGCTCCCTCAGGCAGGCTGCAGCCAGCCCCTGCGGCAGGACCACATCCTGTCCTGTTCCCTCTGTGGCACTAACCACTGTGATTAAGCTATCAAACTGAATACACCATGGTGCGTCCACAGGCGAGTCTGCAGGAGGGCAGATGAGGGCAGGGCTGCCTGGCTAACACAAGTGCCACTCAGGGAACACCTGTGGGATGGATGTGTCAGGTGCCAGATGCTGAGCTCATCACTGGTCAAACTGCACAGGGTGGGGAAGGGTCTGGCTCTGGCAAGGTGTAGCACAGGCATCCTTTCCTTCTAGAGGAAAAGGACCACTGGATGAACAGACACACCTGTGGGGCTCAGCACGCACTGCTGGCAGAGGTGATGTCCAGGACACCAGCCAATACTGGCACTCAGAGACCCCACTCCAGAAGATCATTTCCTTTATTCCAGTCTGTCTCCAAACTCTCCCTTCTTGTGGCAAGGCGAGCTAAGCAGATGAGTGTTTTGGTCCAGGGCCCAAGGCCCCATCTGCCTCCATAGGGCCCTCCTGGTCTGGACCGGCCCCATACAGAGTTGGAGAGATCAGGCCATTCTGGAATGTTCCCGGAACACCTGGAGAGGGACTGACTGCCCCTGCTAGACCTGAGGTTTAGTAGGGCTCAGATGACTGGCAGCATGGGCTCCGTGAGCCTTTCTGGCTTATTCTCCTGGATTCTTGCAAGTTAACTTACGAGGCGCACGAACACTACCGAGAGAAGAGCAACTCAGAACAGACCTGCTAATACCCTTCCTGTTGGCGACAGATGGCTTGGTTCTAGCACACGGTTTTCCCTTTCAGCCAGCTTATAGGGAGAGCAGCCCCACATCAAAAGAGGGGGAAGAAAAAACAAACAAAAAAACCCTACTTTGCTGGCAAAAAGGATGGGCCAATAATTCCTTCTTTCCTTTGGCCATTCTGGAAAGAAGGCTTGCAGCCCAGGGGCATTTCATCCTTCCGCTCCTTCACAGATCCACGCAGAGCTGCGGTGCTGTGCCCGCCCAAGGCTTGCTCTCCTCTGTGTGCTGGGACACTGGGGAGAGGCAGGTCAGGCTGCCCTGGAGGGGAACCAGGAGAAATCCCGATGGCCTGACACTGTCGACACCCTCCGGCGACCAGTTCAAAAGCACCAGGTGGCCCACGGCTGCTTCCCCTCAGTCCCATCCCTGAGCATTCCGTTTCTTCCAGAAAACTAAAACAACCGCATTAAAGTTTTATAGGGTGGAACTGGCCGTTTCCACTCCAACGTCCCACCCCGTGGCCTGGCTCCCACTACAGGCAGCTTCTCCTTGGCAGGCCACAGTGACCAGATCTAAAGTTTCAAACGCTGGGGCCAGGGGAGGTAAAAACGCAAGCTCAGTTGTGACCTCCTTGCGGGGTTACTATTCTTTTACCCACAATTTTAAAGCTTACTGCAGGAACATTATTGTTTTTTAAAAAAGGAAATCTGAAAATGAGCCCACAATACCATAAATCAACTTATCCCATAAATCTGATTTTTCCAAATTCCCTTCCAGTCCAGATGCATTTTTATATAACCGTAAGCACAGCAAGAGTACCATGCTGAATTCGGCTTTTTACACTTGGCACAGAATCATTAGCATTTTTCCATGGAGCCGCATGATCTCCATAATCATTTTTAACAGCAAGGAGAGTATTCAGTCGGATAGTATCCTAATTTACCGTCGATCTGACTTTTAATAAAGAAACAACGGTGACAGAGTTAGAGGTGGCGTGGTTGGTCTCTCGCTTTGAATCTGTTCCCTCTCTGAATCGGGGTGTTCCAACTGAGGTAAGTCAGACGTGCTGAGACCTGGCCTCTGCAGGTACAGCTCAGACACTACAATAATTCAAGAATGGGCTTGCATTCCATTCACCAAAAGGGATCACCAGGGACTGGAGCAGCCACAAGTCTCAACCTGACATTCCCAGACAAAGGGAGCAGAGGACTGCACGGTTAGAAAGGCTTGTTTCAGAATCGCCCAGAAGCACCGGCCTCTCCTGCGAGTGCTGTCGGGACGGCTCCGGGACCTTCAGGTGGGAGGTGACTGCAGGGCGCACAGGCAGCGCCCCCACTACTTGGTTTACGGCTCTGCTCTGCGCGTGAAGCATTAATTAAAGAGGGACCACAACACGTTTTTGAAAATTTATTTCTTACCTACTGTACTTTGATCATAATGACATGAAACAAGGAAAAAAATAATTTTTATGTGGTTTGCATTTATGAGTTTTTACATAAAGGCTTTTGTGGGTATTTTAAGAATGTGCTAAAACGTTGTCTGAAACCACATAAAGCCATCTGAGGAGTCGCCCGCCAGAACTAACAGCACACACATGGAAGCACTTTAACTGGCCTTTGTATATTTAATGAGTCAAATAGTATTAATATTGTTTAAATGCTAACGTGCTATTTCAATAAGGTGGCTCTACCATCGCCCGCGACTCACTCTCAGACCTCGCACATCCATGGGAGTGAATGATCAAATGTGGCCAAGCGCTGAGAGCAGGCTGCAGAGGAATTCACCCGCCCCGCCTTGGCCCCTGCCCATGCCTGATAATTTCAAAATCCCCCAACTCTGCAGGGAGGGAGGAATGGGCCCAGGACTCACTACCACAGCTCAGCTGATTTGGGCTCAAGAGGAAAAGTCCAGAGAGTCCCTGCAGTGAGGTCTCTGGTCAAGGAGGCAGAAGGGAGAGCTTTTTATTTTATTTTTTTGAGACAGAGTCTCGCTCTGTCGCCTAGGCTGGAGTGCAGTGGCATGACCTCAGCTCACTGTGACTTCCACCTCCCGGGTTCAAGTGATTCTCCTGCTTCAGCCTCCCAAGTAGCAGGGATTCCAGGGGTCTGCCACCACGCCTGGATAATTATTTTATTTATTTATTTATTTTTTGAGACAGAGTTTTGCTCTTGTTGCCTAGGCTGGAGTGCAACGGCACAATCTTGGCTCACTACAACCTCTGCCTCCCAAGTTCAAGCAATTCTCCTGCCTCAGCCTCCCAAGTAGCTGGGATTACAGGCATGCACCATCACGCCTGGCTAATTTTTTATTTTTAGTAGAGACGGGGTTTTCTCCATGTTGAGGCTGGTCTCGAACTCCTGACCTCAGGTGATCTGCCCACCTCGGCCTCCCAAAGTGCTGGAATTACAGGCATGAGCCACCGCGTGCGGTCTAATTATTGTATTTTTAGTAGAGACGGGATCTCACCATGTTGCCCAGGCTGGTCTCTAACTCCTGGCCTCAAGTGATCCACCAGCCTCGGTCTCCACTTAGTGTTGGGATTATATAGGCGTGAGCCACCACGCCTGGTCAAGAACCTCTTTTAAACATGCAGGCCTAGGACCAGGCACAGTGGCTCACATCTGTAATCCTAGCATTTTGGGAGGCCGTGGTGGGAGGACTTCTTGAGCCCAGGAGTTTGAGGTCAGCCTCTATAAAAAAAGAAAAAAGAAAGAAAAAAACAAAACGTGAAGGCCCAAAGAGAAAAGCATGGACTTTTCCTAGGCTTCTTTCCTAAATAGAAAGCCAGGCAGCACAGGGAGCACAGGGCTGAAATCAATACCCACAGTCAAGAGGCTGAACGACACGCTCAAATCAGGGCTCCCCAGTGGCCAGGACAACACAGGGACTAGCTTGCAAAGACTGTGGAGAAGTCTGCTTAGACAACTGTTGAACCATGAAGTCGGGGGGGCCTCAGAAGCTCCAGGAAGATGAGGAGGGGGTGAAATGACAGACCAACTCGGGAATGACTGGGAGCAAACTGCTGGAGTCACCCGTTTGCTTGTGTCCACCGAAGAGCTAACTCCTTCAACGGAGAGCCATCAGTTTTACCAACGGTCCTGGCGCCTTTTAAAACTTTCCTAACATAGATTAACGTTATGTTTTGTTTTGTTTTTTGAGACAGGCAGGGTCTTGCTTTGATGCCCAGGCTGGAGTGTGGTGGTGCGATCACGGCTCACTGCAGCCTCAACTTCCCAGGTTCAAGTGATCCTCCTCCCCCAGCCTCCCAAGTAGCTGGGACCACAGGCGTGCACCACCATGCATGGCTAATTAAAAAAAAATTTTTTTTTTTTTAGAGACAGGGTCTTGCTATGTTGCCCAGGCCGGTCTCAAACTCCTGGGGTCAAGCAATACACCTGCCTGGGCCTCCCAAAGTGCTGGAATTACAGGCATGAGCCAGCTCACTCAGCAAAGATGAACATTTTTAAGACAAACAGAATGGCAGAGCACTCAGTCAGCTGGGACTACCAAGTGGGGTGGTGGGGCCACTCTGAGCTGGATCTGTAAGTCCTGCCATTTGAAAATTATGCTCATCACAACAGGCAGATGCAGGTTTCAAAACACCAGGAGACTGGCAACACAGGGGGCACCTCTCTGGAGGAGCCAGGAGGCAAGGGCAAGGCCCTCCCATGGGACCAGCTGTCTATCAGCACAGCCGATCACAATTGAACATCTGGTTGGGTTTGTCTCTGTCGTCACCTTGGTCCCTAAATGTGGATCAGCTAAAAGCCTAATGTGTCAGTAATTCTCTTCTTCTCAGAGTTTTAGGTCGTTTCTCCCCGAAAATCACTCTTCCAGTTGAATAATGTCATAGTCACGGATATAGATCCTATGTCCGTAACTTTTCAACCACAGGACTTCTGGGGGGAGGGAGAAAACAGGGAAAACATAATACTTCACACTCAAAATGACCTACTTCACCAAAGTAAAAAGAAAAGAAAATATTTCGGCTCCAAAAGCTTTATGGAGTGTCTGAAGCTGAGGTGTGCGTGGAGGCCTGGGGTGGAAACTCGCTCCGGGAATCTGAGCTGTAACTATGAATTACCCAATTCCCAGGCCTGGCCAACACTGGGCTACAAATCTAACAGGGAAAATGGGAGGGGAAGGGGCTTTGAAGTTGGTCTTTACTCCTTCCTTTCAAATCACCTCCTGGGAGAAGAGCTGGATTCGTGGCTCGAATACAAAGTCTCCCAACAGGTAATGAGTACATGCCACAAGAACCAAGGCCAGGACAGAACGGCTGGGAGCAGGGCTTTCCAGCACGAGCCAAGAAACAGACTCTGTGGTTCTTGGGTTCACTGAGACGTGGCCTTCTGGCTATTGGCGGGCTGGGCCACACTCAACAGGACTTGGACCTCTGGCCTGAGTCGTCTGTGACACTGAGGCACAGGCAGCACCCACAGACGCGGCCAAGTTAGGGACATCATAAGGTAAGCTCCATAGGTGCTGGAACAGGGCCTTCTCCTGCAGTCAACTTCACTGAATAAAGCCAAAGGAAAGGCAGTACTTGGCACCAACATAGTGCAAAAGACTTTTTTCTTATTTGTAAAATCAAAGAGCTGGATCAGAGGCCAGTATAGAGGGGTCCCTCCCAGCTCTGACTTTCCAGGAATCGGTGGTTGCATCAAGGCCTGTATGAGGCCGACTGAGCACCACAGGGCAGGTTCCTAACATCTTAAGTCTCTGTCAAACCTTTGCTTACACACTTCCAGTGACAGTGAGCTCATTACATTTCCGAGGCAAACATTTCTGTTTTGAACAACTCAGACAGTTCTCTCTGGACGTGAGTGAAAACTTTTCACTACTGCCTTCCGGAATCACAGAAAACAAGAACTTAATGCCCTTTCCTTGTACAGTCCTTTCAATCATTTAAAACTGGCACACATGAACTCCAAGATTTCTCTTTTCTGACCTTCTCCTCCTTGTATTATTCCTCATACGACTCAATACCTTGTTTATCCTTCTGAACATACTCCAGGTTGTCAATGTCTTAAAAGAACAGAAAACAATGCCCCAACTAAGTGTTAACCAATGCATAGCATAGCAGAGACCAGCACATCTCTTGGCAAAAAGGCTACTCCTCCTTCCAATTAGCTTTCATAGTAATCACACCTAATTCATGCTACACATACTGAACTTGCAGTTATCTCAAATGGAATATTTTTTTCTTTTTTTTCCTCTCTTTTTTTTTGAGACAGGGTCTCATTCTCTTGCCCAGGCTGGAGTGCAATGGCATGACCATGGCTCACTGCAGCCTCAATCTTCTGGGCCCAAGTGATCCTCCCACCTCAGCCTCCTGAGTAGCTGGGACTACAGGAGCATGCCACCACACCTGGGTAATTTTACATTTTTTTTGTAGAGATGGAGTCTCGCTATGCTCAGGTGGGTCCTGAACTCCTAGGCTCAAGTAATCTTCCCACCTCGGCCTCCCAAAGTGCTGGGATTATAGGCATGAGCCAGGGTGCAGAGCTGAATGTTTTTTCTTATGTATTGCCATGAAATTGCCTCTCACATCCTGGACTTGAGAACTTGGTAGACTGGACCCAAGAATGTCACTTTCCACTCAAATCTGTTACAGATCACTCTCGTAGACATGACTTCAACATTTCAGCGTCTCTTCTGGGATCCCAAGTCTGTTGTGATCTGTATTCTATCCAAGCCACTCTTCTCCCGAAGTCTTTATGCACGGGGAATACCTGTGGAAGCAGGGGACCGTGCAGATGAGGATGTCACTGAGTTACAGATCGCGTGGATTTCCAGAAAGAGCACTGGCAGCTCTACTGAAGGATTCTGTGGAGAAACTGACGGTCCACTAGGAAGGAGGGCTCTCGTCTGGGCACTTTTTCCACGTTGGAGTCAGTATAAAGATGGAAACCAGGCCATGCGCAGTGGCTCACGCCTGTAATCCCAGCAATTAGGGAGGCTGAGGTGGGCAGATCACCAGAGGTCAGGAGTTCGAGACCAGCCTGACCAACATGGAGAAACCCTCTCTCTTCTTAAAAAAAAAAAAAAAAAAAAAAAAAATACAAAATTAGCCGGGCGTGGTGGCACATGCCTGTAATCCCAGTTACTTGAGAGGCTGAGGCAGGAGAATCGCTTGAACCTGGGAGGCGGTGGTTGCGGTGAGCTGAGATAGCACTATTGCACTCCAGCCTGGGTAACAAGAGCGAAACTGCATTTCAAAAAAAAAAAAAAAGATGGAAACGCCCACAGCCTTGACTGAGTCGAAGGGACCTGCTATGGTTGATGAGGGAGAGGTAGAAGGGAACACAGGAGGTGGGGCTGGCTGGAATGCTGGCTGAAGAGTTCAGACTAAAAAGTTTGAAATGTTGATGTAACTGAAAAAAGCAGAATTCCTCTACGATGTGGTCCTAAACTAGGGAACCCGGGCCCTCAAACAGCTCCAACATGTAAGATTCCACGAGTCTTCCTTTCCCTACCCTAAGTTTTCCCATCACATGTATGGTGTGTTCTGCTTCTGGGATCTCACCAAGGAATAGCAGCAAGACCTGGGACAAATAAGTGGTCTTAGGCCAGGCGTGGTGGCTCATGTCTATAATCTCAGCACTTTGGGAGGCCAAGGTGGGGGGATCACTTGAGCCCAGGAGTTCAAGACCAGCCTGGGCAACACAGTGAGACCCTGTCTCAAAAAAAAAAAAAAAAAATATATATATATATATATATATATATATATATATATAAATAAATAAAAATAAATGGTCATGAGGGACACTTTTTGCTGTAACTGGTGCTTGGTCATGGCAAAAACAAGGTCATACAGGCATTAATTCAAACAAACTCGCGGCCGGGTGCGGTGGCTCATGCCTATAATCCTGGCACCTTGGGAGGCCGAGGCCGGCAGAACACCTGAGGTCAGAAGTTCGAGACCAGCCTGGCCAACACGGTGAATCCTGTTTCTACTAAAAATACAAAAATTAGCAAGGCGTGGTGGCAGGTGCTTGTAATCCCAGCTACTCAGGAGGCTGAGACAGGAGAATTGCCTGAACCCGGGAGGCAGAGGTTACGGTGCGCTGAGATGGCGCCACTGCACTCCAGCCCGGGCGACAAGAGCGAGATTCCATCTTAAAAGAAACAACAACAAAAAAGAAACAGAAACTCTCAAGCTCCATGACTGATTTTATGGCAAAGAGGAAGAGAATAAAACCCAGAGGCAGAACCATTCCCCGGCAGCTGAGGTTCTGGCCCCAAAACAATGCCTTTTTGTTCCCTCCTAGGAACAAACTGCTATCAGCAGTAGTTTGTTTTTCTGATCATCCTTAACATCCTTACAACAAAACAGGCACCTGGTGTTCACAGGTGGGAACAATTTAACTCCACCCCAGGAAAAAGAGAAAACTGTCCACTCTGCTCAGAGAGGCATCTAAAACTCGGCCCCCTTCCTCATGGTGTAGACCAACATTCCTTTTTGCTCTGCCGGCTGCCCTCTAGCCAACTTCGAAAAGAAGCCGAGTACATCCTCTGTCCAATGGATAGGCGTGGGCGCTGCCCAGTGGGCACAACATTGCAAAGTCCAGAGAGCTGCAGACGGCACACGAGGGGCTGCAGAATGTGGCTTCTCTTCCTTATGCTGTTGTACCAGCCTGCACTCAAGATGCATCTGGCAAACAAGCATGAGGAGATACAAGGAAGATCACAAGAAAAAAAACAAACGGGCAAGCACTTGCCATGGCACCTGGCAGAGCAAGCACTCAACAACTGGTGGCTGTTGGTTTTCATCAGGTTCTTACTTTCTGAGCAGAGGGGAGAAGGCAACCTGGACATGTTCTGAGCTGCCCTGGAAACGTCTCTCGGAAACACAAAGTGCCGCTTACTAGGAGCGGTTCCGTACCCACGGGCACAGGCCCCACACAAAATGGAGAAAGATCTACACTTGGCTTTGGGCGGGCCGTGTCCAGAGCGGATGCTGAAACTCGACCACCCTTGTTTGTGTGTTGAGACCAGCTGTTTTCACCGCGGTTTAGGGAACACGGCCCAGAGGCTGCCCGTCGACACCACGAGACAGGTATTCAGCGGAAATTCCTTCCAGTACACACAGGTGCAACAATCCCCCGAGTCAACATACCAATCAGCTTAGGCATGTGCGACTTTAATGCCAGTTGCACTCAGAAGGCACATCTGGACTGCGGCTGCCGTGCTTCAGAGCCTCTCTTTTACGAGACTTTTATTTTTTTACTTAAAGAGAAATAATGAAGGCCTCTCTGGAAACAATGGTGCCGCTGCAGGGGCCGGCTATCTGGCTCTGGGATCTGGTTTTGGGATCTGACCAAACTGTCCACACTCGGCCCCACTGCGACCGTCTTCTGCCCTCTGGACTACTTGTGAAAACACCGCTGGCCCCATGGAGCTACCTCATGAGCCATCAACAGTCAGGGCTTTCTGGGCTTCCAAGTCATCACTCTCATCCAAAGTTGCCATTGTTGAGAAATTCTGTGTCGGGGGCTTTGCATATCTTTTTTTTACAGTTAAGAAAACTGTAACCCAGAGGGATAAGAAATGTGCCCAAGTCACAGGCTGAGAAGCAGGGATCTGGGAGGAGATGTCAGGCTTGGCTAGCCCCAGTGCCCGTATTCTGCCCCATGCCAGTCTGCCTGGCCATCCTGAGACATGCCAGCTGTGGTGGGATGGAGTGCAGACGGACAGAACAGGGTCGGCCTGTAGGTTAGATGCACGTATGAAGCCACATCACTGAACCACAAAGCTGCCCCAAAGTGGAGAAAGTCAGGCCAAATGCAGTGGCTCATGCCTGTAATTCCAGCACTTTGGGAGGCCAAGATGGGAGGCTCACTTGAGGCTAGGAGTTTGAGAGCAGCCTGGGCAACATAGTGAGACCCCCCCATCTCCATTTTTTTTCTTTAAAAAAAAAAAAAAAACAAAAAAAAAAACGTGGAGAGAGTCAGGGTTAAAAAGGGAGCCCACTGGGTGACCAGGAATCTGGGACATACCCTGAGCACCCCGTACTGGGGATTTTGGAGGGTTCTCTGCCTCAGTGAGGCAGCTGGGGCTGCTGGCTGGGTCACTGCAAGAATGCCTTTTTTTTTTTTTTTTTTTTTTAAATTAGACATGGGGTCTCACTCTGTCACCCAGGCAGGAGTGTGGTGCTGGGATCATAGTCCACTGCAGCCTCCACCTTCTGGGCTCAAGTGATCCTCCCATCTCGGCCCCCAGACACTGAGATTACAGGTGTGAGCCACTGCGCCCCACCCCACCTACTCTTTATACTAGCACAAAGCAGCTTTCCATCACAGAAGCCCGGGACACATCTTAGCAAGGGGAGTGCAGGTCTCTGGCAGGATGGCAGGGCTTGACCAAGGGAGGGAACTGGTCCCTGCTTCCAGCCGCGGGGTTTCACTCCAGCATGTGCAACGGCCCGAGCCAAAGCGTGACTGTGTGCCGTCTGGTCAGAGGAACCCAAGAATTCCAGAGGCATCAGAGTCCCTGATGCTGACGTGGGGATCATGTTTATAAGCAAACTTGTTTTCTGCACACTCCTGTTTTCCATTTAACTTTCTTTCAGCAGATGAAAATCAGGCCGCGCATGCCAAGCAACCAGACACTGGCCTGCAGCCTTAGGATGCCAGATGAAAGGGACCCCCAGGACAGGGGGCAACATGCAAGCCTGTCTAGACCCACTCTTTAGGGGCTTGCTAACTGTAGCAGACACCCCCGCTAGGAGCAGTGGTCACGAAAGAGCTGAAACGCACTGTGAGAGCAGGAAGCAGGCTCAGCTCTACTCCCCCAGAGCTGTGAGGTTTCTCCAGACCTTTCTCCCTGCTCTGCGAAAACAACACAACCGAGGCGGGCTTGGGTTTCCCCATTAAGTGCTTCTGGCACTTTCTCACAAGCCCCAGGCAGTGGCAAGCCAGTGTCCCACAGCAGGCAGGGCAGGTTCTCAGAGGCCTGTGCGCACATGGCTGAAGACACAAACATGTTCAAACCCAAGTGCTAATCACACTGTGGACATGCCAGAAGCCAGCGACGGCCTGGCTCCACCCTGCTGTCCCGAGTGCAAGAGGAGTGGAAAGCGGTGCCCATCACAGGACCCCTCCGGAGACCTTTACATCTGGGGAAAGGTCCTACCTCTGGGTGAGGAAATGAGAACACAGACCTCACTGAAGGGGTAGGGAGTGAAGGGGGATGTCCCCAACCAAACCGTCCCAGCAGCTCCAGGACATTCCTAAGCATTCTCCGTTACTCCCCTTATTCTGCCCACCTCCCAGTGGGACTCTGACTCCGCAGGCCTGGCCGTTTCCAGCGGTGGAAAAAGGCCCGGGGTACCTGGAACTGCAGCGCTCACTCAGCCAGACCAAGGGAAGCAGCCCCCACTCTAGCTGAGCTGTCAGGTCCTTCCCACGACCGGCCTCTCCAATCCAGCCCCCACACTACTTCCGAGGAAATTCTCAGGATGCACCTCAGAGCTGTCCTACCCTTGGAATCTTTCAGACAATTCCCAAGGCTCCCAGAATGACACCCAGAGCCGGCGCCCCACAGGCCTGTGCGCCTCTCCCCACTGCCTTGTCCTGTTCCAGCCTCCACTCACTGCCCACGACCACTGGGAATCACTTCAGGGCGTGGCCCAGGCGGTTCTCACTGCTTAGGGCACTGTCCTTGTCCTCTGCCACCACGGTACAGGGCTGTGCCCGGGATCCCCAGACCGCCCGAGGCTCCATAATTCGCTACAAGGACTACGGAATGCGGTACAAACTTGCCCTCGGGGCCAAGGGTTACTGCAGTGAAAGGGAATAGGGCAAAAGAG
Organism: Chlorocebus sabaeus; assembly: GCF_047675955.1. Classification (NCBI taxonomy): domain Eukaryota; kingdom Metazoa; phylum Chordata; class Mammalia; order Primates; family Cercopithecidae; genus Chlorocebus; species Chlorocebus sabaeus. Next base: position 117,622,322 of record NC_132923.1, on the reverse strand, counting down.
GCTGAGGGAGAAGGGGAAGGGGCCGGGGTCCTGAGAAACCAGGCGCCAGCTTTCAATGCCCTGCTCCATGAAGTCACACAGGACGTGATGTACTCCCCCAGGGATGGGTTTGACTGCATGTGTGAAGCGCCGTCTACTGGGGAAGCACGCCAGGGACTCAGTGCCCAGGGCAGTACTGCTAAGCACCCTCTACCTAGCACTCGGTAAAATTTCAGATGCGCACAAGGAAAGGAGAAGGAAGGCCATACTGTTTGCACACAGTTCAGGCGTCGGAAGCCACTCTTATCAGGGAGTGGTGAGACCCCTCCCAAAACCCAACTTCCCAGATGCCGGCCGCAGGTCTAGCTGGCAAGCAGGCCTCCAAGGGACAGCAGTCTCAGGCCAGCTCTGTTAGCTCTCTCTACTCAAATGCAAACCCCCTGTAACTGATCCACAGTTCCTTCCTCAGAGCCCTCCCTAACATCCACACCCTTCGCTCTTCCCCACCACAGGACCCAGCTCTCGTTCCTTTGCAGCATTTATCAAATTGTGCAAGTATTGTGTTCATCTGTTCACTCGTTCCTGTGTTGAAACATGGGCCCCGGTGAGGGAGGGACTGGGCCTTATGCGTTTACCACTGACTCTGGGCGCACGGCATCGTCGCCGGCAGGCTCTCAGTAAGGACCTGGTGACCCATCCCAAGAACTCTCTCTCCGGCCACTGCAGATGGGCACTACCAGCATCTCTGTTCAGCCTCACTGCACCCTGATGATGTGGACTGAGCAGCAATCATCAATTCCATTTTTGAGACAGAGATTTCCTGGAGGCCTTGCTGTGGGAGGTGGTGGAAGAGCTCCATCCCGAAACCACAGCTTTCTCGAATGATCACGAAGCCTGCTACCCTACCAGGTCCGCCACCCTAACAGCCCCATATCTGTGATCATAAATGCACAGAATGTAAGATGCACATACAGATACCTGCTGCACAATTCAAAGAGCCCTGTCACCCAGCAGCCTGGAAGGTGCTGGGTGGACTCAAGGCCTGAGTGCAGTAGGGGCCTGATGCACAGTGTGTCACTGAGTGACACCTCAGCCAGCAGGATGGGTAAGGAAACGGAGGCTCAGAGAGGTTAACTCACTCGCCCACAGTCGGTCAGCAAGAAAAGACAAATAGAGAATCCAGTCGAAAGCTCTTTAAAGCCGAGGTCCTCTCCATTCTGTGGCCGGGCCTCAGACACGTTGGTGAGGGTCAGAGGCTTTTGGCGGGAGGTGGCGGTGTCTTCTGCCTGGGAAGCCTCCCAGCACTTACAGCTGCCTGCTCACACTTCTGCACCATTTCCCTGGAAAACCTCCCCCTATCACCCGCAGTTCCTCCATGCTCGCCTCTCGAGGAAGGGGTGCCCTGAGGGGCCCGGGGCTGGGAACCTATAGTTTCAAGGACCCCGGAAATCAGGTGCAAACATTTCTCACATGTGAACGTGGACGTCCTGCCCTTCCTGGGCCAATGTTCCTCAAACATCAAACGGCAGGAAGGAGCAGGAACAACTGCAGTTCTGAAATGGCCCAGAGAGGGTACAGGTGCTGGAAAGCCTGGGAGTGCCCATCCACCAAGCTCCTGGCTCCTCCACTACTGGAGAGGCCCTTGGGCCCTGGGACTGCCACGGGGACGCCAACCTTGTTTCACTCTATAAACTTCTTCCAGACAAGGAGGGCTGATTGGAAAAGCTAATTAAAGCTTTTGAAGATTATCTCAGAACTGAAGCAAGGAAAAACACAAAATTCCCTCCCACCCTGCTCCTCCACCCCCCAAGACTCTGGCCTTCATTAGGCTTTGATTTCAATCAATTGCACACCCACTAAAATTAACTTTTAAGGCCAATAAATTGCAACCGCATGTTTGAAGGTATTATCTGCTCCAAGCCAAGAGCCAAGGACTTCAGAGCATGGGGCGAGATGTCTGGCGCAGATGGGAGTAATCATCTTTGGAAGAAGGCAGTGCCAGCCCTTTGGTCAGAACATCTGGTCCTAGGCAGAACCCGGGGCCGACACAGGCCAGGGCCAGACTTGCTGCGAAAGCTCGAGCAGGGAAGGTTTCCTGTCTTCTCCAGGAACCTGAAAAATCAAAGTGTTAATCTTTGGGTTCATGGCAGCCCACTGGTCGCTCACACCAGCAAGATGTTCCTCTGAGAGCTGCCGGTGCTTGACCTACAGCAAAGTCTCCACTTCTAAGTGTCTCCCAAGCAAGATCACTTAGGTCAAAGATGAGGTTTTGTGACTGATGAGCTAGACTAGGCTTGGACCTAAGAAAGCAGAGTCGGCTCTGCCGAGATACAACGTCAAATGATCCTCCGAGCCAGCGGCCCAGGAGCTGGCCCGCTCCAGTGCCTTTCCCTCTGCCTCAGCACTGAGTTCTCGTGACATCCCCTGGATGAGCGAGGCCCATCAATTACAGGCAGAAAACCATCTCGGGGCTTGGTGGAGAGAATAGCCTAGATGTTGGGGACCAAGTGGGTGGGCTGGCTGGGGAGGGGAAGTGATGAAAATGAAGGTGACTTGAGAGCCGATAACACCCTCACCTGGCCCCAGCACTCCAGCAAAATGTGCTTGTCATCTCCCAAGCATTTGCACAAATTGGCTCTTTTAATCTAAAAACAAGGCTGTTTGGGCAGTGCTATCCACAGGGGCTTGACGGTTACTCTCCTCGGGAAAGTGCTACCATGATCCCTTCTGCCCCTGAGGATGGCAGAGAAAGGAATCATCAGTATGGAAGGGATGTGGAAGTAAGAGTGCCGCAGGGACCCAGCAGGGGCAGGGCAAGCCAGGAGCTAGTGGATTTCAGAGGAAGCTGTGAGGACACACAGCTCAGCCCCCTGCACCCTTACTTGCCTTTTGCCTACCTTAAGGAGTCATGCTCCCAACTGCTGGCCCTTTCAATCCACAGGGGAGAGGGGCTGCCACATCTCCAAGGAGTTACAAGCCAGAAAGGCCTGCTGGTCAACCCGTCCCCTGGCCCAGCTCCATCATTCTGACATTGATTCCATGTGCTGATGATTAAATCCAACTCCCTACAAAGTCAGAGCCTTTACAGAGCCAGGGATCAAAGCCCAGAGCCTGAAGACAGAATCCACGTCTTTCCCTCAGGATCCAGTGAAGAAGATTTTTCTCTCCGGTGGCAGAGGGAGCCTCTGGGGAGACGGTAAGTTCTGCTCTCTGGGAAGGCTGGTGCGGCCCATGGGCCGCCTGGATCATGCTCTAGGTCTCTGGACCCTCAAGCCTGTCTCTTTACCAATGTCTCCTTTCACATATTTTTTATTTTTTAGTTGTGTTTTTTTTTTCCCAGAGACAAGGACTCACTCTGTCACCCAGGCTCGTGTACGATGGCATGACTATAGCTCACTGTAGCCTTGAACTCCTGGGCTCAAGTGATCCTCCCACCTCAGCTGAGTAGCTAGGCCTATGTGTGTGTGTGCCTCTATGCCTGACTAATGTTTATATTTTATTTTTTGGAGGTACAGGGTCTTGCTATGTCGCCCAGGCTGGTCTCGAACTCCTGGCCTCAAGCAATCCTCCTGCCTCGGCCTCCCAAAGCACCATTCATCTTTTTAAGCAGGGCCTCAAGGAGTAGGGACAAAGCTAATGGGCGAATGGGTGGGGGACAAGGACCTCGTTCCAGACTGTGGCACACACACGGCCAGTGCCTGTGGGTGCTACATCAGCCGACAATAAACATACCCACAGACGGCAAGTCCAGTCTTCTGGCATGAGCCAGCAGGATACAGCAGGGGCAGGAACGGGGGTAGAACAGGGTATCCGAGGCCTCTTTATTCCTTTTTTTTGGGTCAAATCTCTGTGTGAGCAAAGTCCAGTGTGACCTTCCCAGCATAGAGAGACTTTTGAGTCCATAAAATAAGTGGCTCCCTGGAAGCTGGCTGCAGCATGGTGTCCCCACGGGAGGATTCTGAGCTCCAACATGGCAGGAGCCTGGTAGCTCTCAGTCATTTGATGGGGTTGGTGGTCATGAGGCTGGAGCTCAAGCCAAACATAGTCCTAACCGCGATTCATCAGAATCCGAGAATTCAGAGACACCTGGAATCGTTGTGAATTAAAGACCCTGTCAACACAGTCTGCTCTTCCAACCCCCAACCACCAGGGGCGCAGGCCAAGCTCTAGCTTGAAGTGTGTGGCCTGAAAGTAGCAGCTGCACCTATGTAGTCCTCCTGGGCACAAGGGCGAGCCCAACCTGCTCTTAAGGGGTGGCTTCTCCAGCCACTCCCCTTTCCTCCTCACAGGGTGGGTCTGGCTGAAGCTCTGGCCATCTCTCACCAGGCCAGGGACACCGGCCACTTTCCTGGCCCCTCAGGCAGCAGTTCAGGGTGACCAAGCCAGCAGACAGGAGCATTGGGTACAGATCTCCTCTCAGAGTGACCCTTGCCTGAACCCATCTGCCAGCCTGAACAGAAGACAGGTGGGAGAGCTGTGGCCTCGCTCAGGGGACAACAAACAAGTCTTTTTGCGAGAAAGCATTTGTACGGGGAAGGGCTGGACGAAAGATGGAGAGAAAGCGATGGACTGCTGCCTCTCCACCCCATGGAACAGCTGGTCCCTAGAAAACCCAGTGTGACCCTGGCCAATGCCCCTCAGGAGACAAGGCCACCCAGCTGACTCCCCTCTGCTCCAAAGCCATGGGGAAAAGAGCTTGCATTCCAGGGCCTGCTGTGGTCACTCACAAGGCCACCAACAGCCTCACGGGGCGCTCTGGGAATGGGAACTTCTGGAGATGGGCAATATACACCAAGATTTTTTTTAAAAAAAAAAAAAAAAAAGAGACTTGTTCTCTTAATTTTTAGACTATAAATGGGTTTGTTCGTCACATGTGGTTCAGCCGGGAAAATGTTCCTCGCATATGGTCCCAGGAGAGAGAGCTCCTCAGCACACCCCAGTGGCACTGGGTGACTCAAAATTCATGCCTCTGGTGTCCCGGATGACAGCTCCAACTGCTGTCCCTTTGGTGGTCTGCGATCCCTGTCACCCAAGAAAAGCCTGGCCCCACTGCCCCTGCACATGCAAGGGAAGGAGGGGCCTCCTGCCTCTCCTGCGGGGCCACTGGGCCCTTGTGCTCCCCTCTCCTCCTTCCTCCTGAGGTGCTGGGAATAGAACGGCACCGGCCTGGATCCCACTACACACTGTCACAGACCCTCGGGGTCTGGGTTATCCAGTTCAACCCCCAACGGGGCGCAGGATGCTGTCTTGTCACCCCTCTTTCAACTCCACCAAGTCAATTTACCTTCAGAGAGGAGTGTGTAGGCAAGTCAAAGGCACACAGAAATCAAAAGCCACCTTACAAATACACATTTCCCAGGGAAGTGAAAGGCTTCACCAGAGCCAGCACGAAGAGTGAGGCCTCAGCTATGGCTTCTGGCTCCTGTGGTTTTCTAGCTGTGTTAACCAGCTTGAGTACTTCTCTGAGCCTCAGCTTCATCAGCTGCCAAATGGAGTAACTCCCACTTGTCCTACAGTCACTGTAAGGATTCAGTGATTATTCTGAAGAGTTTTAATGATAATAGGGAAATTCTCATGATAACAGGCCAACCAAGCCCCTGCAGAAGCACACACCATGTATCGCTACATATGTGAACGATGAGATGGGAAGGGAGAACAAGGGAAGCAGAAGTTCAAGATGAAACTGGGCTCCTCCCCAAGGCTGGCCATAAACGGCAAAGTAAGGTAACACAACTGAATCACTTTATTAAGGGAGTAACAACATGAACGCTTAAGTCTCATTAAAAAATCAGAATCCCCCTCCTCCATATCTCAACATGTAGCCCAGTAAAAAGCCAGAGTACAGCCTCCTCAAAGAACAGAAGGGGTGAGGCCAGGCAACTTCCTCAGGCTTAGGGGATGGCATGCATGGCAGGTTAGCTCCCTAAGCTGGGGGAAAATCTAGCAAACACTTTCAAGGGGGAACATTCCACTTCTACCTTCAAACTTGACTGAAAGGGCAGGCTGTATTCCTGGAGTATCCTGAGATGGCTCCTGAGAAGCTTACAAAGCTATAAAAGGGGCCAATTTTGCCCAAATCTCTTTCAAATCAGCTTGCAATTTAAAAGAGGCTGAGGGTGTGCACTTACTGGTTGACAGCTATGTGTGCACATCAAGGGGCACCCGTCTCAGGGCCTTAGACAGGTGAGTTTGCCCCCGCCTCAGAGACCCTGCCAAGACCAGCCCCCCCTACCTGGCTGGCTTCCTTGATGTCAGACCTCAGTCAAGTATCTCCTCAAGAGGCTTCATGGGCTGCTCTACATAACAAGTCAGCTGCTCCCTGTTATCACCAGCAGCACTGACTTGTTCACTTGTCCACTGTTTGTTTTTCCACAATGGAGCGTGGTGAGGGGTCTCATTTACCACGTACGAGGTGCATCCCTGGTACTCAGCAAGCACCAGGCTCATGGGAGGCACTCAAACATCTGCTAAGTAAATAAATTGATGTTGGACTCTGGAGCTGGATAAGGATGGTTTGATATCCCAGTTCCATCACTTACTAGCTCCGTGAACCTGGGTAAGTTATATCACCTTTCTGATCTGTCAACTCGTTTGTAAGAGGGGGATAGCCCTCTCTCATGGGTTCTTGTGAAGACCGAATGAGAGAACACCTGGAGGCCCACTGGCATGGCCACTGGTAACTGTTATCACCATCGTTATTTTATTACCAGTATTATCACTTTAATATCAAACTGATTCTACCTGGCATTCTTGTTTAATAGCTGGATTGGCTTCTTACCAAATGGGCAGGTAGAAGACAGTAAAAAACAATGACAAGTAAACTACCACAGAGCAATGAGTCAGCTTTTCAGTATCACTGGGGAAGGAGCTATTCTACAATAGGACAAAGTTCTAGATATAATAACCTTTAAAGACTGAAGCCTATTTTAACTGTGAAAATCAACAATTTGTGGGAATTTCAGACAAATATGGGTTCAAATCCCAGCTTTTCATCTCCATGTCCTGTGGTCTTGTGTGAGTCATTTAACCTCTTGGAACCTTGGTCTCATTTGTAAAAAGAGGAACAAAACCATCTTCCCCAGAGGTTCTTGTTAAGGAGTAAAGATAACGTATATAAAATATTCGTACATAATAGATACTAAAGATAAGGTTGTGTTACAAACTGATGCATTTCAAGGACACTGAAATGTTTAAGGCCATTTATTCCTGTCTTCCGTAGATCTGTGCTTGTGTATTTCATTCTACTAAGTGCTATGGGTTTTCTGTTTGTGTGTCAGATATTGAGAAGTATCACTTTTCCTCGAAAATCAGCTTCTAAAAGAAACTTTTTAATTTTTTTGAGGCAGGATCTCACTCTGTCGCCCAGGCTGAAGTGCAGTGGTGCTCTTACAGCTACTACTGCAGCCTCAAACCCCTGGGCTCATGTGGTCCTCGCACTTCAGCCTACCAAGTAGCTCAGACTACAGTTGCATGCCACCATAGCCAGTGAATTTTTGTTTTTTTTTTCCCGTAGAGATGGGGTTTCACCATGTTGCCCAGGCTGGTCTCAAACTCCTGGGCGCAAGCCATGTGCCCACCTTGGCCTCCCAAAGTGCTGGGATTACAGGTGTGAGCCACTGTACCTGCCAGAAATTCTTTATGTGATACAGCAAGCTGCCATGAACTATACAGCCACTCCAAATACTTGCAAAGTGAAGACATGAACCCCTCACACTAAGTAGGGCAGCACTACCTTTTTGACACTGTTCGGATGATTCCTTTTCTTATGTCCATTTTCTTGCTTACATCCTAGGCCAGGGGTGGGCGAACTACAGACTGGAGGCCAAGCCCCACCCATCTCAAAGCTCAAGAGGTGAATTTTACATTTTAAAGGTTAAGGAGAAAACAAACCAAGAAGCAGCAACAGAGACCTTATGTGGCCTGCAAAGTCTAAAACGTTTAGTATCTGGTTCTTCACAGAAAAAAAGTCTGCCAACTTGAATTAGTATTGCCTATTTTACAGTTTAGATGTATTTTCAGTATAGAACTTAATTATAAAAGAGATTCTGTTGATTATGGCTAACTTTCTCTAGAGTCCTTCCTTGTAAGCCTGATCAATTAAGTGACATGTTGGTGCTGCGGTGCTGGGAGGCAGGATTAGACGGAGCAGGAAGAAATCTCAACAGATCTAGCAAAACGCTTTTTAAGGCAGGTGCCGAGGCCGCGAACAACTCAGGATTCAGGAAGATGTTTGGTGCTCTGCTCCCACCCTGTAAGGACTGCGCTCGTCCTGGCCTGGGAGCAGCTGGAAGTGGAGGCCTCTGAGCTCCAGGTCAGAACTGAGCCTGTGGTACGGCAAAAAATCCATAAGCGCCTTTGGAGATAAACAGGCCTGACTTTAATTCCTGGCTCTACCCCCTTACTGTGGACAAACACTTTAATCTGTGTCTTAATTTCTTCATCTGAGAAACAAGGACTAAACTAGCTATGTTTGTGAGGATTTGAGATGCTATGTAGAAATACCTGGCACTGTCTCTTACACACAGTAGGCACTGTACTGTGGTACCTGCTGTTATGATGAATCATGATGCAGGGGAACAACACATAGTGAAGTATGGTAGCATTCTATGACCGAGTCATCTCATAACTAACCCAACCACCAAACGAGTGCCCTGCATCCTGCTATGGAGGGCTCCCAATTTTAGTTAGGTGAGCCAGTTAACAGACTCAAGGGAGAATGTCTGGCCAGGTAACAGATTCAAGATAGAACACTGCCGCTTAGGATTTACCTCTCAAAAATCACAAGAGCTAAAGTACAACAGGAGAAAGTGACTCACAGGTCTCGATACTGGTCAAAGGCATTGTTGGCTTCCACCTCCAGCTTTCTCAGCCGAGCCGACGGCATGGCCCCATCCTCCAAGGGAGGGTCATACTTGTTACTCCATGGTGACCTGGAGGGAAGGAAGGAAAAGTACATTCCATGAATCATTCCATGAAGACATAGCCAGTGAGCAGGGAGCCTGAGCCCTGGCTATCTGAAATCTCGGAGGCAAAGGTGCTAGCTCCAACAAAGGTTTTTCTGGGTCCTGGCAACAAACAGGGTTTTCTGGAGGTTTGGACAACAAGGGCTCTGATGCAGGCAGACTGGGACACACGCCCGTGCTCCACCTCTCACTGGCTGTGAACGCTCAGCAAGTGTCCCAACTCCCTGAGTCTCACTTTCCTCCTGTGTAAAATGCGGCTGCTACTTGCTCTGCACACAGGGCTGTCATGAGAAATGAGACAAGCAGATCAAGCGCCCAGACCAGAGCTTGCCAGACTGTCAGTGTTCAACAAATGCTAGTTCTTTCTTACCCGCTTTCTCAGTTTCGTGTTCACCACCTATTTTTTCTTCTTTTTTTTTTTTTTTAAACAGAGCCTTGCTCTGTCGCCCAGGCTGGAGTGCAGTGCCGCAATCTTGGCTCACCACAACCTCCGCCTCCCGGGTTCAAGCGATTCTCGTGCCTCAGCCTCCTGAGTAGGTGCAAGCCACCAGGCCTGGCTAATTTTTGTATTTTTAGTAGAGATGGAGTTTGGCCGTGTTGGCCAGGCTGGTCTCAAACTCCTGGCCTCAAGTGATCTGCCTGCCTCAGCCTCCCAAAGTGCTGGGATTATAGGTGTGAGCCACCGTGCCTGGCCCTGTGTTCACCACCTTATAGTTCAACAGATGCCCACTCTCCTCCCTGACTTGCTGGAGGCTCTAGATAAACTTTAAGACCTTCTTACACAGTAAGCATTAAGAAGAGAGCTGTCAGTTACAGAGGCAGGCAAGAGACACAGCTCCACAGGGAAACGCTGATTACATTAGAAGACCTGAGCGATCAGGTTCTCCATGTGAACAGAGGATAGCTTTTCCAACATCCAAGGGCTATGCACACATATAAAGACTGCTAAGTAATGAGAACCAGTCTTTTTGCAGCCCAAAAGACTTGCTGTATTTCTTGAAATGTATTTTGCCACATCAGGAAAGCATTTAATCACACAGAGAACTGGAAAGGGGGTTATAAGGGAAAGATCTACTCATTAATTCCTGCAGGTGGGGTTCAGAGGGCCGAGTGTTCAGAGAAAGTAGCAGAATTAAAAAGGTGAAAGAGGAATGAAAAGACAGAGAAGACAACATGGAATTCAGAAAAAGTCCTTCACACTCTTGGTCTAAATGCCTCGGTGTTTCCACTGTCAGAGACCCACACTGCCTTTTCCACATCCCCTCCTGACCACAGACCTTCATTCGCATCACTGTGATGTGGAATGCATGCTAAGGAAAAAAAGAAGCATGCTCATCATCTTCCAAACCCCAGTTTTAACGAATTCTGTGCACAGACATCTTTCTTTTTGGTTAAGTGATGTTCCACCAGGCACCTCCATCAGTAGATCGTGGAGCATGGAACCAGAATAAGCTGGGCAGCCTCTTCCACCAGCCACCCGCAGGCAGCTTTCTCGGAGGCTGGTTCACAGGTATGTGAGGGAAGAGCTGCTGTGCTTGGTGTCCCCAAAGAGTCTCCAGGCAGGCATTACACTCCTGATCACCTCCAAGCAGAAGGAGTCTTTGGAAATCCTTCTTTCCAAGCTGACCACTTCTTGCTGCTCATTGCAGTTTTGGTAGAGACTTTGCAAGAAAGGGGATGAGACACCCCTTGTGGCCCCATGACCAGCAGCCAGTTTTCATGGTCACACTGGACCACGTGCACACCATGGGAAGGAAACCGTCAACAAGCTGGGACCCCAGATGGCTGGGAAGAGAGGCACGCCGCCCACAATAGATGGCTCGGTTCTCCTGGGAAGCCAAGCGCAGGCTGGCGTGTCGGTTCTTGTAGCCTGCTGCTCCTCCCTCTGAAACGGGGATGCCCAACAGAACTTCCTGAGATGTTGGAGATGTTCTCAATCTGTGCTGTCCAAAACCAGTCACGAGCCATGTGGGGCTGCATGAATACTTACAATGTGACCAGTATGACCAAGTGACTAAATTCTTAATTTTATCTAATCGAAATCAATGTGAATGTAGATAGCTCACTCTAGAACCTCAGCTATGAGGGGGCAAGAGCCTTTTCTGTCATCTTCTCTTCGGGTTGCTCAGCACCTAGACCAGTGGCTGGCACTCAACTACATGCTCATTTTTAAAAAAATGTTTTTAAGAATGAATCTGGCCAGGCGCGGTGGCTCATGCCTGTAATCCCAGTACCTTGGGAGGCTGAGGCAGGAGGATCACAAGGTCAGGAGTTCAAGACCAGCCTGGACAACATGGTGAAACCCCATCTCTACTAAACATACAAAATAATAGCTGGGTGTGGTGGCGTGCACCTGTAATCCCAGCTACTCAGGAGGCTGAGGCAGGAGAATCACAGGTGAAGGCGGAGGTTGCAGTGAGCCGAGATTGTACTGCTGCACTCCAGCCTGGGCGACAGAGTAAGATTCCATCTTGGGGAAAGAAAAAAAAAATGAATGAATGAATTCTTGTCCAATCACAGTTGTAAAAAAATAAAAATAAAAAAGAATGAATTCTTGCACCCACCCCGCAACAGAACCCACCACTGCCTCCTCCCTCCCACTCCCTCTCACACAGATGTTGATCCTCATGCCTGTCATATTCTTGCCCTTCTTCCCTCACCCTCGATTGCAAGAGGCCTTTGAGAGAAGAGAGCCTGTGCTGCCTGCCTTCGTCCCCAGTACCCGGCCCTGAGTCAGTGCCAAGCGGATGTTGCGGGTGGACCAAAGCCTCACAGCCCAGGAGAGGAAGAAAGGGGAATCTGCTGGTGTTCTGCTCCTCCAAACCAAGAGATGGAACAGCTTTCTGCCTTTTTATGCTGAGGGGCACCTAAGCACTAAAATACAAAAACACCAAATCAACAAAGGCCTCTCTCATCAGATCTCAGAGACAAAGATCCAGGTGAAAAGATGCTGTCGCCATGATTTATCTATAAACAAGGCTTAGTTCTTCTGCTGGCCAGGGGAGTGGATACGAATCTGAGGGTGTGGAGCTGAACTCCCTCTTTCCCCGGGTGGCCCTTTGAGACTCTGCAGCACACTCACACGCAGGACCGTTCCCACAGTTCGATGACGGCCATTGCCTTCCTGTAGGCCAGGAAGACCCGACCCAAGCGGTGTTCACTTCAAGGCACCCTGATTAGACGCAAGAGCCCATCTCTCGGGCAGACTGGGGGCCTGCAATTTGCAAGAAGCCTGTAACTCACATTTCTACTGGCTCACAGACGATAGCATTTCAAGCTGTTAGTCCCGAAGCCAGGGTAATTGTAGCTGAGGGAAATATCATAACATTACCCAGAATATTCTTAGTGGAAGGGGCACTCAGAACACATTTAAGAGCTTAAATGGAGGCCATTTGAAAAAAGACAGATGGACAGGAATGCTTAGATTTCAAAAGTCAGGCCTTTCATTTCCCTCCGAGTAGGCTTTTTGTTTCAGCTAACAGGTTTCAAACGGTGCTGCTGGCAACGGTCACACCATAAGGATCTTATTTAAGCAAACCATCAAAAACAGTCAGGATGGAAATCTGTGGAGAGAATCAGAAGACCTTGAAGTTTCATATCGAGAAGAGGAGAAAGGAAAGACATACTTTCTGCCTCCACACCCCAGGCTCCTCTCGAAAGGCCTAAGATCCCCCAGAGCCGGTGGTGGGGCCTCAGGAATGCAGGTGGGGGATAAAGGGGTGACCTGGAAGGACTGCAGGTACCAAGTTGCCTTCAGAGCCTGGCCTGGCCACGGACCTAGACATGATCCCGTCCTCCTACCAGCTGCTACAGAACAGCTGCCTTACACAGTAAACTGGAGCTTTTAGGTGCAAATAATAAATATAATAATGATGTTGATTAAGCAAGACCAGTTCAAGGACCACCTTCTCCCGGAAGCGTTCCCTGAATTGCATGTCGGGTGCGAATACTCCTCCCTGCTTGCTCCCTGGTCTGTCAGACCACTCCCCACCTTCACTGGACTACTCGAAGGGCTGGTCCGGTCCACCCACCTCAACAGTGGCTCCCTGGCTGGGCAATGTGGCTCACACCTGTAATCCTAGCAATTTGGGAAGCTGAAGTGGGAGGACTGCTTGAACCTAGGAGTTTGAGGCCAGCCTGGGCAACAAGTGAGGCTCCCATCTCTACAAAAAAAAAAAAAAAAGAAAAAGAAAGAAAGAAAAAAAGTCAAAAAATTAGCTGGGGCTGGGCACAGTGGCTCATGCCTATAATCCCAAAATTTTGGGAAGCCAAGGCAGGAGGATCACTTGAGGTCAGGAGTTCAAGACCAGCCTGGGCAACGTGGTGAAACCCTGTCTGTACCAAAAATACAAAAACTAGCTGGGCGTGATGGCGCACACCTGTAATCCCAGCTACTTGGGAGGCTGAGGCAGGAGAATCCGCTTGAACCCAGGAGACAGAGGTTGCAGTGAGCTGAGATCGTGCCACTGCACTCCAACCTGGGCAATAGAGTGAGACTCTGTCTCAAAAAAAAAAAAAAAAAAAAAAAAAATTCGCTGGGCATGGTGGTACATGCCTATGGTCCTGTGCAGTGGGCCATGTTTGCACCACTGCACTCCAGCCTGGGCGACAAAGCAAGATGCTCCCAAGAAGCACAATACGTGGATGCCGTGCCTGTGACCAGCAGTTCCAGGCACAGAACAAGCCCTTCAAGGATGAACTTGACCAGCCTCAGGGCTGTATCACCACCTATATGCTGTGACATCTGCAGCCACATCCCCAGCCGAGACCTCTCTCCTGGAACTCCACGTGGTACATCCACAGCCTACCTGGTATCTCCACGTTGATCTAATGGGCCTCTCAAGTGTCCCTATGCCAGCTCCTCCCTGAGTCCTCCTCACCTCAATCAACAGTGGCTCAGTTCTGAAGCCTTGTGATCACCCTTCACACCCCACCTCCTCTCCTTCCATCCCCACCCACCTGCAGATGCCGCTGGCTCTACCTTTAAAAGTGACCTCAAATCTCACCACTTCTCACCATTTCAACTTTAGTCTGTGGTCTGAAGGAGGGCAAAATATATTCTCTACCTAATTTCCATTTGAAGCTGGGAAAGGGACATGATTATAAAACTTGTCTAGTCTCTTATAAGTCAGTATTAAACTTTTTACATATATGACAAGGTCTGTGCCATTCAACATTTCATGTGTGTTACTTCTTTTATCCCCCAATAAACAACCCTGTGCTAACTTTTATTACCCTCAGCCTGGGCTTCAAGACCCTGCCAGACCTGCCCTGGCCATGCCTCCTCCCTCATCTCCGGCCCCACCGCCCTCCCCTCACTGCCTTCTCCACCTCTGGCCTTCTGCCAGCTCCATCCTGGTGAGCTCATCACCCAAGGCCTCAGCACCCAGCAGGCTCTTCCCCAGACCTGGACCTTTTCATCCTCCTGTTCCCACTTGTGGGAGAACCTTCCCTGCCTGCCTGTCCTCTCCCTCTCTCCCACTGTCCTCTTTATTTTCTTTAGGAAGCATTCTGTTGAGTAAACAAATACTATCATTTCCATTTTACAGATGACAAAACTAAAAGACCAGCAACAAGAAGTGATTTGTCAAAGTCCCACTGACACAGGGAGCTGTGCTGGTTTGAAGCCCACACTGGCTGACTCCTAATCATTTTTTCTGCTTTGACTTCCCAGAAGCGTTGCCCCGTCTCCAAAGAGAGCATTAGGGTGAAGCTTCAAGACAGCCCTGGTTCTGTGGCCGCCAAATAAACCTAAAGCAGGCTGTGTTCCTCTACTGTTCTCCAAGGCAGTGACTACTGCAATTCATCATGGAAACACTGGGCTAGTTTAAGAATTCTCACTCTTGAAAAATAGAGATATAACTCCTACATGCTCTTAAAACCCAGCTCAGACATCAGCTCCTTCAGGAAGTCCTCCTGGAGTTGACCATGGCCTCTTCTGTGCTTCTCTCCCACCCTGAACAGACTTTGCACTGGCTGTATGAATCACATCGTACAGTTATCAGTTACCCAATGTGTCTCCTATGCTAGACCTGGTGATCAGACACCCAGGGCAGGGACTAATGTCAACTTAGTTATTTACAGCCTTGGGCGAGGTGACGGAAAGAGAGAAGAGAGCTGCGTATCTGACAGAGCTGCGTTCGTAGATCCCTTAACCACAGAGACCCTCCCTGCCCTCAGGATCCCCATCATAGGCACACTCTGTATGCTGCCCTTTGCAGGCCTGAACGCAATTATAACAGAACAGCTGTTTTCGGGAACAATATCCGTCTCCTATTAGATTGGAAGATCCATAAAGGCAGGGGGCCTTTTGTCCACTGCTCTATCTCCCAGGCTTGTGGGTGGCACTCCTCACACACCTGCTGCATGGCTGGAATAACAGATGGAAGGAGGAGAAGAATGCGGAGGACAAGAGAAGAAAGGAGAGGAGGGCAGCCAACGGGCTGCCAGCTGCCCAAGTCCAAGGTCCCCGTGCTCTGCAGCAGGCACCTATGGCAGCCCGCATGTGGCTGGTGTGCCTGCTGCATACCCGGGGCATGAGCTCACCTATAGGAGTCCCCATCTCTGTTGTAGTCACACAAAAGGTAATCCTTTCCCACCACCTTGTCTCTGGCAATTTTCAGTGGCTGGTCAACAGAAGACAGGAGATCCTCACATAGACTGGGGACCTGGCAGAGAGAAAGGACAAGGTCGAAACAGAGGTTAAAATAGCACACCAAACTCAGGTGGCTAACAATACTGCAGCCATATCATGGTCAGTACCTTTAACATCTGGCCCTGGGTACTGAGCCAAAATTATGGGCCTGTTCTTTTCTTTTCCACATGTGTCTGACACCAACTGTGTCCCTCTATTAAGAAACCCGTTCTTGAATTACAGCGGAGCGTGATTTCCAATATGGTCTTCCTTCCAAAAACTGTGTGCAGCTTTAACGACCTGGTCACCAGGGTGGCCTAGTAAATTTCAGTGTGTATGTGCTTGGTATTGGTCTCTGGTGGGCAAAGTACAAGCTCAAGTCCCGAGAAGAAGGTCAACATTTCAAATACACAGGAATCTAAAGAACTTGGAGTAGAATAACTCCTCCATGCCGGGGAACTCCCACAGGCTCCCATGCTGGGTGGAGCCTCCAATACTTTCCAGGCCCCTAGCCAAGTGTTACCAGTTGGCTTGTAGAGTCAACTCTATCTGCTGCAAAGACAGCTTCACCCTGGCTCCCACAGCACGGAGCCCGAGTGGGCTCATCCCTGGCTGGCCGGCCAGGGGGCTGCCTCACCAAGAAGGATGACCCTGTGGTTGGGGGCTGGCAGGACTCAAACTCTGGGCCAATGCTGCGACTCTGACACGAGGCTCTGCAAGTAACCAGGCCACTGGCCTCCTCCACCCAACTCAAACATCAATTTCTACCAAAATCTCCCAGACAGGGATGGCAGCACTTTCAGAAATGGATTCCTTCAGGCTTGAGTCACTTCCATGCTATATTTTCAATGTGCTGACTTATTTGTTTCATGGGCCTGGGTTTATGGGGGCCCCACAGTATCATTTACCAGGAAAGTGCCTGCCAACTGCACCAATAACCCTTCCCAATGGAAAAGTTAAATTGTACGGCAAACGCAGCAGCAGAGCAGCTCAGCAGATGGGATGACAGTGACAGTGGTTCCTGTGTTCTTCCAGAAGACCCTTGCCACCATCCAAGAGACAGGCAGGGACAGGGAGTCCCACCACCACAGGGACCACCCAGCCTCCATGGGCTCCTCCACTGCCCCTCCAGGGTGCCTTAGAACTCAGCTTGGAAAGCAATGTCCAGCACAACTAAAGGACTGTAAACCTGCCTCGTGACTCACAGAAATTGTGGCCTTGGTGAGATGATCTGTTTCTTGTACAGGGGACAGCAGCCAAAGAGACAGACATACACCACTAACCCCTGTGTACAATGTGCTGGGCTTAAAGGTGTGAGCCCCTAGGCCTGGCCTGTACCTGGGCTTGTTTTCAGAATTCTCTCCATGTGTATCTGCCCTTTCCAAACAAACATAATAAAATTGGGGGTTACTTTCAAAGTTGGTTTTGGTGATAATATCAGGCCCCTTACCATTTCCATGTGCCTGCCATGCACCATGCACTGTAGTAGGCCTTTTATAGAAGCATATTGTTGACTTGAAAGCTCACATGCATTCTGCAAAGTGGCTATGCAAAGCCCCATTTTACAGATTAGAGTTGAGGCCCGGAGTCATTAAGTTACCCAAGGGCCACACAAGAAGCAAGCAGTGAACACAGAAAACAAAACCAGGGCCAGATGAGTCCAAACTCCCTACTCCTCCCCTTCTAACTTTGGTTTACTGTCCAGCTAACGGGAAGGACAGTGCATGCCAAAGGCACCCTATGGTGGCAAAGCGCCCTCTCCTAGCCCCAGTCCTGCTCAGCTGTGGCCACAGAGCCCTTCACCTGGAAGGAAATCCTGGCTGAGGAAGGAAGGTCTAACAGCTTCCACCCAAGGCCATCTGGGACCTGGAAGGGGCCTTGCTGTGCTGCCACAGCCAGTGAAGCCACCTTGCCTAACGCATCACTCCTGTCCCTAATCTGCTCCATTTATAATACTGGGCTGTTGCCTTGGCTTATCTGTTGGGCCTCAACTTTTGCCTGGAACCCATTCTCTCTGGTTGGAGTCCTGACACCATCAGCCCAATTTTTCCTCAATTACAGTAGAGACTGAGCAAACAGGGTCTGAAGTTAGACTTTCTGACTCCACTGCGTACAAGTAACTTTATGGCCTGGGTAAGTCATTTTACTTCTCTACTAAGACTTGGTTTCCATACTTGTAAAATGGACATAACAAAACCAACTCATCTGGGTGCCCATCCCCATGTGATTTTGAGGAGTCACATAAGATAATGCATTCGGTGTTCAGGGCAGAGCTGGCACAGGGAAATGCACGTATGTTACTGACTGACATATTCAGTCTCTGACATATTCAGACTGACATACTCCTCTCCCTTCCTTTAGACAGTATCATCTGTCACCTGTTACTCTCAGATAGCAACACTAGCCTGGATCACACCTGAATTCACTGTGCTGCTTCAGGCACGGGGTACACACGTACTTGTGAGGATCCTGTGCTTCACCCCAGTTCCACCTGCAGCCAGCTGCTTCCCTTCTCCCGCCAGAAACATTGCTTGCAGCCAAGTCGCCGCAACATAGGAAAGCTCACAAGAAAATGGGGTTTGGTATAAAAGAGGCTTAACTCTACTCCCATCCAAGAGATTCATCTATGAATCAAAAGCATCTGAATAATTTCTTCCTAGCACTTAACACCAGGTGGAACATTTTTTCATTGATCAGTTGTCTGTATCCTTCACTAGAATGTAAGTTTTACTGGGGCAAGGACTTCAATCTTATTCACTGTGGGATTCTCAGTGCCTGTAGCTGTGCCTGACACACAGCAAATGCTTAATATATTTGGGAGGAAGGAAAGAAAGGAGGCAGGAAAGAAGGAGTTTTACAACATGGAGCCTTCCAAACTCCAATCAACTTTATTTTAAAATTAATAAATTGGCAGGTAATAGGAATCTTTAGCAAAAGCACTTGTCCAGAACTAAATTTGAATGGATGCTGATGACAAGCTTCACGTGTGGTTCCAACCCAGCACTCTCAGATACGAACCATGGTGTGGTAGGAAAGCACTGAACAAAGAGAACCGGAGCTGTCATGAAAGCCCTGGCATTTTTATTAACATATGACCTCAAGGAGTCACAGCAATGGTGGAAAGAGTGAGAACTAAGAGACCTGGGTTCTAGCCTCTGCTCTGCTGTGAGCTGGCCACAGAACCTTAGGCAAAGACCAAGACGGTTCATTTGTCAAACATAGTAGATGAGCTGCTCGGAGACAGACCACCCTTGAAGATCTGTGACAGGACTTCTGAAAGCCAGTATGCCAGGTACTAACCAGCCCCAGAAAAACATATACTTAAACTGGAACTAAAAAACTGGCACTGCTTGTCCTACAGTGAAAAGCATCTGGGACTTGATATGGCCAACTGACTTCACCCAAGCAGGCACCGTTTTTGCCTTTTGGAACAACTCGCAAGTTGGGCCATAGTTTTGGCCGTATTTCCATCAGCCCTGCTTCTTTTGATGAAAGACAATCTGCTCTGGAATAGTAACACTTTCGTTGTCGTGGGAAATGAGAAGCGTGGAATAATGCACGGTGTGCCCACAGACTTGGACCACAGCAGCCACCCAAAGGTGCATGACTCATGACCTGGCACCACCACTGACCCCATCTCATACCCACGCCATCTCTCTGCCTCTGCCCTAACATCCTCAACCAACCACACGGTCCCATTCACCACTCCCTGAACACGCATGTGCATTCCTCCACTTAAACATCTTCCCCATTGAGGGCTGCTGGGTAAAATAGAGAAAGGCTAGTTCAGTCTGAATTTTAGATACACAATGAATAACATTTTAGTATGAATACTTCCTAAAGGTTGCATGGGTCATGTGTGTTTTTTTTTCTCAATGAGATGAAGTCCAGCTCTGTCACCCAGGCTGCAGTGCAGTGGTGTGATCTCGGCTCACTACAACCTCCGCTTCCTGGGTTCAAGCGATCTTCTTCCCTCAGCCTCCCCAGTAGCTGGGACTACAGGTGCATGCCACCATGCCTGGCTAATTTTTGTATTTTTAGTAAGACAGAGTTTTATCATGTTGGCCAGGCTGGTCTTGAACTCCTGACCTCATGTGATCTACCCATCTCAGGCTCCCAAGGTGCTGGGATTACGGGCATGAGCCACTGCGCCTGGCCAGGTCATGTATTTTTTTTCTTTTTTCTTTTTATTTTGAGACGGAGTCTCACTCTGTCACCCAGGCTGGAGTGCAGTGGCGTGATCTCGGCTCACCGCAAGCTCTGCCTCCCAGGTTCATGCCATTCTCCTGCCTCAGCCTTCTGAGTAGCTATGATTACAGGCGCGTGCCACCACGCCCAGCTAATTTTTGTGTTTTCAGTAGAGAAGGGGTTTCACCATGTTAGCCAGGATGGTCTCGATCTCCTGACCTCATGATCCGCCCGCCTCGGCCTCCCAAAGTGCTAGGATTACAGGCGTGAGCCACCGCGCCTGGCCAGGTCATGTCTTTTTATTTGCTAAATCTGACAGCCAATCCCCACTGCTCTCTTAAATCTTACTGATCCTTCAGGGCCTGGCCCAAACTCCAACTTCTTTATCAAGATGTCAAATTCTTCAGAATTCCTGCAGTAACACTAATATCAACTGAATCCTAAATGCTTTGGGGATGGCTGTTCTAATACTGTCACAATGGCTTTCACCTTACTCCTTCCTCACCACTTAGCATTTTTCACTGTGAATTGACTCCACACCTACAGAGGCCAAGACAGGCCCTTCAGTCTCAGCGCAGCATCACGCCCGCGGCAGCAGGGATCAGTCAATGCATGCTGATTCCATGTAAGTGGATATTAATCCTGTGGTCTGAGGTCATATTACAGAACCAGAATAAAAACAGTGTATCTCGGTAATCTAACCAGTCCCTACGCTCCTCTGAACCCCGGCCCCCGCCCCCTACTCATGTCGAGTGCTTAGAGCAGTGGAAGAAATCACATTAAGTGTCACGGGCCATGGGTTTGTACAGCGATTTAAATGAAACGACAGGTCCAAACAAAGCCGAGAGTTCACTTTGGGGTGCATGTGGCACTGGCTCTGTCGCCTCCAAAGCCAGGGAGGGCCTCTGAGGAGGAGCAGTGCCGACATGCAGCAGCCGGATGGTTTCTGTCTAAACCACCCATCTGAACTGCCTAACAGCCTTGGAGGGGACGTTCAGATAACACCAAAGGTGTCAGACCAATCCAGGCTGTTGGGGGGATTTAAACATAATTCCCAGTGACTTGGAATAATAAACACTACACTGGTCAGGACGGTGCCTGCCGTCTTTCTGGCGGGGAGTTCGGGGCTCCACCACTTCCTCTGCTGCCACAGGAGTGTGCCCACCCTGGGGAGCAGGAGCCGCAAGTCCTTCACCACTGAGACTTTCGCCGGGCTCAGCGGTACCCGGGGGCCACTGGAAAGATGGGTAGGGAGTGGGTAAAGTGAACTAGGGCATGGAGAAGAAAAACCCCCAGAAGGTAGAAGGGAGAGACTAGCATGCTATTAGCAGTGGCCTCAATGACACCCGAATAATAATCTGTAGAAGGACCAGGTAATCGTAACAGCCCTGTCCTGCGAGGTAGGCACTATGCTAGCAGCTCTCCCTGCCCTCCCCCATGATCCTGAAAACTGCTCTCCACGCAGACATGCGCTCCTGTCCTTGTTTTAAAGAAAGGGAAAAAGGGCCTTAGAGAAATAACTTGACCAGAGCCACGCAGCTAGGGGCCAATGTCCGAGGAAGGACATGCAGACCCAGCACAGTTAGGTTGAAAAAGAAATGAAAGACATTCTTGCTTTTGCCCAAACTGAACCCTTTTTTTTTTTTTTTTTAAATCACCCAACCCAACAGCTGATCACACGAAGAGATACAAATCAGAAGTTTCCGGCCACAAGTGAGGTTCGCGTTTATGCCGCCATATGGTTCTACTTTTGCCTCTTCCTCTTCTCCATTAGTTATTAATGTTGAAAAAAATTGTTCAACCAGAAAAAGAAACTTGAGATGAACCCTTAAAAAAAGCACAAAAGCCAGACCAGCTCAGACCCACGGAGTCTAACCCACGGCACCCTTGTCTTTAAGAAGTGCACCCTTGTACCTCAGTTTTTTAAAAAATGGCCAAATGAACACATTCCATCTTTTGATCTGCCTGTTGGCCGAGAGCCCACCACCAGCGAGATAGGAATCAAAAACAGACTGCGTACTCGGGTGCGCTCAGAGGAAACCGCCACGCCAGGATGCCACAGCTGCCGACGTCCAGCAGAGGGCTCTGTGACAATTTGTTCCTTTTATTTTTGCAGAAGGCCCAAAACTTTCTTAAAAAGATAAAAGTGGTTTCAAGTGGCACGCACACTAGTGTCAGAAGCAGAATATACAGCGTGGCATTTGGTAAAAACATCAACCTTGAAACCAAACGGCCTCAAATCCTGGGTCGGTCACTTGCTGGCTGAGTGTAACCTTCCCAAGTCTCTGGAACTGGGGGTTACGACACCCATGTCAAGGAGAAATTCATGCTGTTCCATAAACCCCGAATGCCAGCTCCAGGCCCGTGTCAGGTGCAAGGGCTCAGCATGGGAAGAGATGGACATGGGCGGCCCTGCTCTGACAGCAAAGTCCAGCCACAGAGGCGTCCCCAAGAGGTAAGGGTAGGCTGGGCGCGGTGGCTCACACCTGTGAACCCAGCACTTTGGGAGGCTGAGAAGGGTGGATCACTTGAGTTCAGGAGTTCGAGACCAGCCTGGCCAATATGACAAAACGCCGTCTCTACTAAAAAAACACAAAAATTAGCCAGGTGTGGTGGTGGGTGCCTGTAATCCCAGCTACTCAGGAGGCTGAGGCAGGAGAATCGCTTGAATCTGGGAGGTGGAGGTTGCAGTGAGTCGAGATTGTGCCACTGCACTGTAGCCTGAGCAACACAGACAGACTCTGTCTCAAGAAAAAAAAAGAGGCAAAGGTAGGAAGGAAACCTGCAGGACACAACGGAAGTGGGATGCCACGGGGGGAGTCAGCAGTCTACGAGGTGAGACAGAGATGATATGTGAATAATGACCAATGAGCCAGCCCTCCAAGACTGCAGGGAAAAATAACAGGGGCATCCCAAGCAGAGGGAAGAGCCAGCAAGAGGCTCCGCTGTAGAGGCCACTGAGGCAAGTGCAAGAACAGAGAGGAGCAAAGCACGGCTGGAGTGAGATCCAGCGAGGCAGCACCTCCTGGTCCACTCCAAGTGCAAGGGCAGGCCCTGGCACACTGCTTTTCTTAAGAATTTAAAAAAAAAAAAAAAAAAAAAAAGGCCAGGTGCGGTGGCTCGCTTGAGCTCAGGAGTTCGAGACCAGCCTGGGCAACACAGCGAGACCTTGTCTCTACTAAAATAATAATAATAATAATAAAAATAGCCAGGCATGGTGGCGTGTGCCTGTAGTCCCAGCTACTCAGGATGCTACGGTGGGAGGACTGTTTGAACCCGGGAGGTCGAGGCTGCAGAGAGCCGTGTTTGCTCCACAGTACTCCAGCCTGGGTGACAGAGTAAGAACCTGACTCAAGAAAAAAAAGTGTTTACTTACGTATAATAGATAATACATTCATATAGGTCAGAATTCAAAAAGGTACAAGAGCACAAGCTGGGAAAGGCCTCCCAGTGAGGGCCTGCAGGCTGGCTGCCCTCGCCTAGGGAGATGGCCTCCAGGTCGGGACCCCTTCAGTGGGGCTCCCTTCACCGGTCTGTCTAGGTGGACACGTGGCCTCCACTAGCCTATGAGAGATGCAGGGATCCCCACCCCACCACCACTGCTCAGTGTGGAGAAGACATAAGCCCGCTCCCCAACTCCCCAAGGGCAGCTTCGTTACAGGGACCTCAGTTTGCCATTCGGAACGCTGAGCCACGGAAGCACAGCTTCGTGTAGCTGAGGCTAGAGCTTCCAACCCATTTTGCCTAATGGCTCTCTAAGCATGGCCACCCCTGCAATGAGAAGGCACCTTCACAGGCGGCAGCTTTGCACCGGGCCTGAAAGTCACACCCAGGTGGTCAAGCTTGTTTTGGATGGGAAGCAGCTGTGCTCCTGGAGACTCAGGCAAGTGGTGCCCCTGAGTAACCAGAGGGTAGCCCCACAGGCTCCTGCTCACTCCAGGAAGCATCAAAACATATCTCCTTAGGATAACAGCCATGTGAGTTAGGGTATGGCTCACCTATTCAGAGACAGGACTGAGGGCACCCTCACCTGCGGATAAGAAAACCCAAGCACGGGGAAGCTGCTGGTCCTGGCTGTCCTAGCCAACATGACGTGGAGAGGAACGAGAATCTCAATTTGAGACTGACCCAGCTCTTCCAAAGACCAAGCCCCACCAGGTCAACAAGGCGAGCTACCCCCATTCCCAGTCAAGCTCAGGGGACAGGGGAGGAAAAAAGAACAGAATCGGGGGAACTATGGGACTGTGAGGACCAAAGCTTTCTCCCCCAAGGGCCCAGTCATGGCAGACCCAAGGTGCCCAGGGTCGCCTGGGAAGGGCTGCAGGGCTGGCCTCTCCTGCCGCCTCACCACAGCCCACAGCAGATCCAACATGTGACCTTTCCACTCTGGGCCTCGGGGACTCCTGGAGTGTGGGCAGGGGCTCAGTGCCTACCACCCAGCAGAGCCTGGTGAGAAACGGGCCCCTCGCCTGCCTGTTTCTCACACACAAGGGGGACTCTTCCAGTTCCAGCCCCTCTCCTCTTTAAGCAGTCCCTTGGCGCTGAGGGCCTTATTTTTTTGTTGTTTTGTTTTGTTTTTGAGATGGAGTCTCACTCTGTTGCCCAGGCTGGAGTGCAGTGGCGCGATCTCGGCTCACTGCAACCTCCGCCTGCCAGGTTTAAGCGATTCTCCTGCCTCAGCCTCACGAGTAGCTGGGATTATAAGTGTGCACCACCATGTCCAGCTAGTTTTTATATTTTTAATAGAGATGGGGTTTCACCATGTTGGCCAGGCTGGTCTCAGGTGATCCGTCCGCCTTGACCTCCCAAAGTGCTGGGATTACAGGCATGAATCACCTTGCCTGGCCAAGAGCCATATTCTTTAAGTGCAAGCACAGCCTGCTTTCTTCCTGTGAAGGTTGTAAGTTGTAAGATGCACCAGTAATTATAACATCACTAAGTGTACACATGAAGTTTAAGAAGTAATTTCCCAATTTTGGCAACATTAAAACGTGAGTGATGGCTGGGCACAGTGGCTCATATCTGTAATCCCAGCACTTTGGGAGGCTGAGGTGGGCAGATCACCTGAGGTCAGGAGTTCAAGACCAACCTGGCCAACATAGTGAAACCCCGTTTCTACTAAAAATACAAAAATTAGCCGGGCGTGGTGGTGCATGCCTGTAATCTCAGCTACTTAGGAGGCTGAAGCAGAATTGCTTGAACCCGGGAGGTGTAGGTTGCAGCAAGCTGGGATTGTGCCACAGCACTTCAGTTTGGGTGACAGAGCAAGACTCTGTCTCAAAATACTAAACAAAACAAAACAAATTTTAAAAAAAACAAAAAAGGTGAGCAAGTCACGTACCACAGAGTTGAGACAATGGTACATGCAGCACATCTGGTGGAGTAACACAGATGTTTCCGACTTAAATTTATTTGACTTTGCGATGGTATTCAGTAGAAGCTGTAGCCTGAATTTTGATCTTTTCCTGGGCTAGCAATGCACGGTCCAATCCTCCCTCATGACGCAGGGAGACAGCAGCTCCTGCAGCTCCCCACCAGCCCCGTGATCACAAAGGTGAGTGATGACACTCTACAGCCACTGCGCGCCAGGTGCTTTCACCAAACTGTAGGCATGTTCTGAGCACGTTTAGGGTCAGCCAGCTGAAGCCATGATGCTTGGCAGGTCAGGGGGATTAAAAGCATTTTCTACTTCCAATGGGTTTTCCAGCATGTAACCCCTTCGAAGGTGCAGCAGCATCTGTACCCGCTCATATGAGGCACACGACTCGAGGCAGGGGTTGTAGCTGGTTACCTAGGGTTTAATGCAACTGAGGCTGGCCAAGAGGGCCAACATTAGGAAATCATTTTTGACCAACAAATGATTTATTCTGCTTAGAAATAAGTCTTCCACATGCCATTAACAACAAAGAGTTTTTTCAGGAAACGGTAAGTCCCCTCCATCTCTTTCTTTTCTCAGACAGGTGCCCTGACCATCCGGAGATAAATAATAAACAAAAGCAGGCCTCCTGGGCTCGCTTTCAGCCATTCATACTCCAGACCCCAAAGCTTTGCCCTCTGGAAGCTCGCAGCCTGGAAGGGGCCACAACAGTTTCCTAAAGAAAGGGTCAGGAAGGGGCAGAACAAAGAAGACAAATGGAAAGGAGAAATGAAAATCACTATATTTGGGTCAACCACAGTCACACACAAGGCTCCTGTTGTCCACATGTAACCTTAAGCTTCCCTGAAGGGGATGAACCAGGCCCTTGGAGCCTAATTAAATTAACTGTTTCCTGGCCAGGCGCACAACCCATCACCTGTGTGCAGAGAAGCCAGGGTCTCTCTAAGCTGCCTGGCTGCTTTTAATTAAGGACTCATCCCTGAGAGATGAAGCACAATATACACAACCACCTTCAAGTCCCCAGAATGGAAGTGATCTTGGACTCAATGCTGAGAACTGCCTGCAGTCCCCCAGCCGGCAGGAGAAGCTGCCGCCTACAGCCAGGCGGTGGCCTCGGGCTAAGGAGCACAGGGAGGCTCCCCCGCACCCCTGCCCTCCACCCAACGTCCTGCACGTCTATCCAGATCACCTTCCTTCCCCGCACTCCACCTAAGTCATCCTTCAGGGTCTGATTTGGCCACGCCTGCCTCTTCCACAGCAACCTCCCAAAGCTGCGTCGGCAGAGGCCCTATGCTCCTGCATCCTGTGCAGGATGCGGTGTTGAGCCTCACAGGTTTGTGATGTGCATGGCTCTCCCCAGGGCAGGGATGAGCTGTCTGGACTGCCTTGTGCCTGGCTTAATGCTGGCAGGACTTCTGAAGCGTTGGTGGGATGGTGGAAAACGAGGGCCGCTCAGGTCAGGTTCTGATCTTTTGAAGCCCAAGCCTGCCTTGGTGGGAAGCAAGTTCTCAGCACTTCAGCGCCTCCCTTAGAGGAGGGACTACGGGGTCTTTGGTGGGTAGGAGAGAGACCGACCCTTGACGTGGATGGCATTTCATCCTTATGACTGCCAGCCCTGAGTTGGACAAAGGTGTGCACCCACGGGGCGTGGGCTGCTGCCTGCTGTAGGGCTGCTGCCAGCTGTGGCACTGATGCTGCCCCTTGTACCCTACACAGCCTCCTCCTAAAGCCAGACCTACAGCCTTCCTAGCATGAAGGCAAGAATGGGGTTGCTGCTGTTCTCTTCTGGGATGGTCCTCAGTCCTTGGTCTGGCTTTCTTAGTCCACATTTTTATTAGGATTATTGGCCAGATGCAGTGGCTCATGCCTGCAATCCCAGTACTTTGGGAGGCCGAGGCAGGCGGATCACTTGAGGCCAGGAGTTCAAGACCAGCCTGACCAACATGGTGAAACCCCCATCCCTACTAAAAATACAACTCCCCCCCAAAAAAAATTAGCCAGGCATTGTGGCGAGCACCTGTAATTCCAGTTACTTAGGAGGCTAAGGGAGGAGAATCACTTGAACCTGGGAGGTGGAGGGTACAGTGACCCGAGATGGCGCCACTGCACTCCAACCTGGGCAACAGAGAGAGAGACTCCATCTCAAAAAATTTAAAAAAGTGATTATCACATTGGTTTGTATTCTTCTGTCACCTGAAATCTTTTTGGGAAAAGACCAGGTAAAAATACACAAACATAACTCATATATAAGATGATTTTTCTCCAAAGACACGGTAATTTCACAGAGGGATTCCATCCTCTGGTTTAAGTGAAAAGATACATAGTGAAACCAATTTTTTGTTCTCGTCAACATTTTAATGAAACAACATTATTCAAGGGCTTGCTGTAGGTCATAATTCCCAAGAACCTAAGGACGACGTTAAGTGAGGACTTACTGAACTATCAAAGTTATGAAAGGAATAACAGCAAAGATGTTTCAGTCTTACCACGTAAGAGGCATGTAACACACATCCTCATTTTATCATCACAGCAACCCTGTAGGAGGCAGGGGTGTTATTATCCCACATTATTGTTTACAGGTGAAAAAAAGAGGCACAGGTAGGTTAAACAACTTGGCTACAGTCACACAGCAGGTAATTCAATGAAAGCCATGCAATCCCACCCTAAGGTCATGGGGACTCTAGAATGATGCCTGGTGAGAAACCTAGCGGGCAAAATACTTCAGCTGAAAGAGTCACCAGCTGGATGGTGGCAGAGAGAAGTACTTGGCAAGACGGGGTTTTCACACAATGAGGTCAATGCGAATGGAACCTCTCATACAAACCTCCTAGGGTAGAGCATCAAGGCCTAATTGCAGGGAGGGTAACGGGAAATCCATCCATTTCGTCATCACTGGATAAAGGGTTAGGTCTGGCCTCAGGCTTTAAAAACCACATGTGTGCCAAATGTCCACGTCTAAACTTAAGAGTTTAGGGTGAAAACTATGAATGGGCTACCATGGAAGTTACAAAATAAGAATGCAGGGGGGAAACCTGAGGGTGCGCCACCCGAATGCGGGGGGAGCCAGATGGGGCAGCGCAGGAAGGGCTGTTCTTTGCCACTGATCTGGGGGGCTCATGATCGCCCAGGAGGACAGACCAACGGCGTCAGGGTCTGTGGTTGACAGTCATCTGTACGTCGACACTGATGGGGATGCCAGGGAAATCTCACATACTCTGTTTGGCAGAAACGAGATACCCGAGGCAGAACGTGAGAGTAAGGAGTCACATGGCCAGACCACCACGGCCAATGGCAGCGCAGGGGATACTTTGGAATCTGAAAGCCCATGAAACACCCTCGAGTCCAAGAGGATCTGCTCCAAGATGAGGAACTCCGTGACCTCCAGGGCCCATACATGGAAGTGAGCCACAGTCATCCTGCCACACCTGCTCAGTCCCCCAACGGGCCAGGCGAGGTGCTGAGTCCTGTACTCCTCACCCCATGGGTCCTGATAGCCCCCTGGGAGGCGAATGACCTTTGAAGCCACAGCAGAGGCTAACCAGCTCAGAGCACGGAGCCACTGAGTCAGAGGGCAGAGGTCTGGCTCCCTCCAAGATTCTCCAAAAACCCTCACGACCACAAGCTTCTAAACCTCAATGACCTACCAAGATTCCAGTAATACTTCTGCTTCTCTTCAAGCAGGAGTGTTTGTGCCATGTTTGTGTGTCTGAGTCGGGGGGCGGGTGCTGAGGTAGACTCAACAAGTCGGTGGCTTCCCTGTTCTCAACACAAAAGTCACCCAGGCTGTCTGGCCACAATGTTTCACGCTGGATTCCTTCCACTGGATGGATGTCTCAGCAGGTTTTGCTGTAATTTCACTGAGTCACCCACAGAAACGACCAAGCAGGGGAGACGGGAGGGGACATCTCCCGGGGGCCACATCTGAGCTGAGTTACAGGAAGTGAGGCGGGTGCGGCAGTCAGGGCAGGTCGCAAAGCAGCCCAAGGATGAAGGTGCAGAAGGAGAGTCTGTCGGTCAAAGGTGGGCAGCGTGGGATGCTGAATGCTGATGGCTGCACAACTTTTATTTTATTTATTTTTTTATTTTTGTTATCACCCAGACTGGAGTGCAATGGAGCGATCTCGGCTCACTGCAGCCTCCACCTACTCCCAGGTTCAAGCAATTCTCCTGCCTCAGCCTCCTGAGTAGCTGGGACTACAGGTGCTTGCCACCATGCCTGGCTAATATTTTCTTTTTTAGTAAAGACGGGAGTTTCACTATGTTGGTCAGGCTGGTCTTGAACTCCTGGCCTCAAGTGATCCGCCTGCCTCGCCCTCCCAAAGTGCTGGGATTACAGGCATGAGCCACTACACCCAGCCAGCTGCACAACTCTTGAGTGCACTAAAAACCATTGGACCGTACATTTTAGAAGTGTAAATGTTATGTTATATGAATCATATCTCCAGAAAGCTGTTGTTTAAGAAGAAAAGGTGAATCAAGAGAGGATATTTTAGGCAGAGAGAACCACAGGGATCCAAGACATCACAGGTAGACATCCAGGGAACTAACAGTTTCAGAATACGAGTACGTCATGTGACCCAGGGTTAGGCTGGTAAAAAGTGACCCTGGGTGTCAGGAACCATGGGCAGTGTTGTCTTTCTCCTCACTCTCAGTTGTAGTTGTTTGACTCTTCACTCTTACCACCCAGAGCTTCTCCTACATCAAAATAAACCAAGGGAATGCAGGGACTCGCCACTGGCCTGGAAGGCAGAGCTGGTTCTGCCACGAAACGGCGCTACATTGGGCATGGGCCGCGGCTATCTGGTCTCTGCAATGGATGGTTCTTTGAGACAGGAGTGCCTTGAGGGCTGTGAGTACAGAGGGAGGAGCTCAGGGTGACAAGCGTGGGAGAGGAAGTCTGGGCCCATCACCTTCTACCTGGTTTATTCAAGTTCTAAGATTTTGCTTGAAAAAAGGGTTGTACCAATTTTCAAAACGTTTGAAAACCATTAGATGAGATAATCAGTAAGGTTTATTTTAGTATCAACATCCTACAAAGTTTCATAGTTCAAGACTTGAGAGTTAATCAAAAGTTTGTGTCATCCTTCCTAAAACAAACCTTTACTGAGCAAGGTACTCTGTGGCTCCAACCAACTGTGGCCTGCCCAGCTCTTCTGCTCACAGCCTTAGGACACAGGCACAAGCAGCTAAGTGAATTATTCACAACAAGGGGAAGAAAGAAAAGGCTTGCACCCCATAAGCTTCTCCCCTGAATGCCATGTTCAAATTTAAAACTCTCAGGGAATTTCTATATTTGTATACAGAATCCAAATTCCCTCCTCTTTTCTCTTCCAGGAGAGATTCCGAGTCCACCCCTTGCCTGCCTCTCAGACCCCAACACCATCCTGCTTACTAAAGGGAGCCCAGTTTTCCCTGCTACCCATGGCACAGATCTTCATCAATTTCAGTGTGCCCTTCATGGATCTGGCACGTGGTCACTGGCAGTTACAGGGGTGGTGACGGAGAGAAGAAACCCCAGGCTCCAACTACAAAACCCTGCGGGACACACAGGCTCCTCTGGGCTTCCGGGCCCACATTCCTGGCCTATTTCAAACATCAGGGAAACAGACTGAGCGTGCCATGCCCTCCTCAAGTATTTTTAACCTGCTTCCAAAACCAGACATGTTCTAAGGGGGGCGACCCAGGAATTCCTCATCCAGGGCCAGTGCCTGCCAACCGCGAGATGTTGGCTTTCTAACAGCTCTGGGGAGGGAGTGTTGTCTGCCTTTTCTGGCAGATGGGGAAGTGGGATCTCTCTCCAATTCACTTTTACATCCCACATTTCTCATCAACCAGAGGGCAGGATCTAACTTAAAGAGATAGTCTTCAGACCCTCCTCAATGGAAGCTCTCCAAACACTGTTCTCTGGCTTCCAACAACAGGAGCCCATAAGGTTCCCCAAATGAAGCAGCTGGATAGATCGTGTAGGAAAAAAATCCTATGAGGACAAGGCCAAGGAAGGGGCCTATATGCACTTCACTTGAATTATGCCTCCCAGCTCTACGTGACAAGAACCATCTTTTTCACTGCGGGAGAGCTCAGCTTCCTACCACCTTGCCCTGATCCTGACCTGGTTCAGATTCCTTGCTTACGTACTTCTCTCACCTTGTAGCACTGCTGCACGTTAAACAGGAGGGAAAAGTTCTTTTGTTCATTTTCCTTAGAATGGAACCAAAATGATACTCCAGTAACTCCATCTAAAAGCTCAAGTGGCAGCTAACAGCACGGACACCAGGGGCATCCCTTGCCAGCTTCCAATGCCATGGTGAGAGACACTTATCATGGTTTTAAAAAAGACCAGAGGGCATTTTCACAAGCAATTCCTAAGAGACTTAAATTTCCTACACATAGGCAGAATAAAAACCAAAAAGGAAAAAAAAAAAAAAAAAAAAAAAACCTTCCCCCAAACAAAAGTGAGGGCTTTGGAGGAGACTTGCTGAGTGGGCAAACATTTTGGAAAGATGGAATTTTAAACACAAACACAAAAGGGCAGAGATTTGCAGCAGAAGAGCTATGCACACAGCCGGGAGGCCTTTAATTAGGGAAAGCTTTGCAAAGCCCACGGAGCATCGGCATCGGCAAATCTCCCCTTGGTCTCCGGAATGGAAAGAATGTGGAAACCAATGGGTGATCAAGGAGTTCGAATTTTGCCTGACACTCTTGCTGGGAATGAAGCATGCGGTCCTGTCTTTTGCCACCTTTTCAGTAGCCTCAGGTGAGCCTTTTAAAAAGGTGAAAGAGGAAGGAACACCTAGCCTGGGAGAAGCCAGGCTGGATCCTCTCCCTCCTAGAGTGCTTCCTGCAGATGGCACATAGGAAAGCTCTTCTGGTATTTGAAGGCATTCACAGAATTCAGGGGAGGACTAAACAACCCCCTTAGAGCTACGTGCTCTATTGTTTGCATTTTTACAAGTCCAGGCATTTTTACAGGTATTTCCAATGAGACTGAAATGGCCTGCATATAGGCAGACGACCTACAATAACATACAAAAGTGAGGTTAGCCCCCTGCTCCACCCAGAGGGGACATCTGCCTATTCGGCTTCCAGGTTGTAGCAGCAGTCGTTTTCCCTAAACAGCTGATACCCTTTCAATTCTTTGCTTTCTGTATCATGAAGTACACCGGAGTTTGGAGCACAAATGCTTTAAACAAGTAATTTAACTCTACTTTTGAGGATACCCTATGTCCCCAGCAGTTAAGAGAAGGGCTGCCAAATCTTAACTCATGAGGGCGACAGGATCAGGAACAAAGGCCCGAACTCTCCACCATTCTCCTCTGCCAAAATCTACGAGTTCAGGAAAATGGCAAGCCAGCAGTTTACTTTAGGTTCCCTCAAGAGCAGCGGCTGTTCCCACCAGGGCTGTAAAGGAGTCAGTAGGAACTGAGAGACCTGAATGGTCTGATTCAGAAAGTCCCAGCTCCCTGTGAGGTCAATAAAGAACTCTGTCTCAGCAGAGGCAACAAGGCCACTGACTCCCAGGAAAAGACTGATGTGGGCTTTTCTAGAGGCAGGCAGGCTCTTGGATCAACAGGCTTACAAGGGCACATTTCTCAGTTATGATCTTAAAATTGCAGGGAACCTGCTGATCTCTGTCCCTTACCCATCCAGAAAGTCTGAGTGGGAGCTAGCAGCTGATCCTCAGCAAAACCAGAGTGTGCGCCCATCACCTGCTTTTTGGTAAGGGACCCATGTGACCTGAATCAAAACTCAAAGCTCACCAGACACCAATTCACAGGCTCTATCTAATAGGGCAGAAACCCACCTGCTCCTGCTCAGTCCCTGCCCAGTTAGTTCCTTCCCACCACCCACCAGCTGTGTCTCAGGCTCTGCCCACTCTAAGCTTACCCTGGGACTCGTCTGCCAAGGGTGGGCCATGGTGTCCTCCGTGGTGCTCCACAGTGCCCATGTTCCTCATATCAGAAGCCTTGCATTCTGGCCAGGAGCGGTGGCTCACCTCTGCAACCCCAGCACTCTGGGAGGCCGAGGCGGGTGGATCACCTGAGGTCAGGAGTTTGAGACCAGCCTGGCCAACACAGTGAAACCCCATCTCTACTAAAAATACAAAAAATTAGCCGGGCGTGGTGGCAGGCATCTGTAATCCCAGCTACTTGGGAGACTGAGGCAGGAGAATCACTTGAACCCGGGAGGCAGAGGCTGCAGTGAGCCAAGACTGCGCCATCACACTCCAGCCTGGGTAACAAGAGCTAAACTCCATCTTCAAAATAAAAAAGAAGCCTTGCGTTCCATCCATCCTGAGTATCTGTCTCCCACCATGGCTATGAGCTCTTTAAAGACACAACTATTCTCTTGTCACTCTGACCCTGGTGCTTCAGCTTAGGCAGGGCCTTGTATTCATAGGGGCTCAAGTAGGCATGCACTCACTGAATGTCCACTTCAGGCTTGACAGTGGGGATACAAAGGTGAACAAAAGACAAGATCCCTGCCCTCCCAGAGCCATAAGCTCCTAGGATCGAGCAACTCCCAAGAGACAGGAGAAGCAAGGGGTATGCCTGGGGGCAGGGTGGGGGAGTGAGGGAAGTGAGGCCCCAGCAGAGGTGTGAAGATGAGCAGTTCGTGGGAGCAGAGTTGGTGTGGACATGTGTCCCAGTCAAGGAAACAGCATGTACAAAGATGCAACAAGACAGGGCACAGGCCCGGGAGTGTGCAAGATGAGGAAGCAGAAGGAAGGGACAGGGCCAGATCAAGAGCTCTTCCACCCAGATGTGTTCTCTGGGCTTGATCCCGACAATGTGGAGTCATAAAGGGACATTATCCGAAGTGCATTTTGGCAAGACTACTCCGTATGCAGAGCAGGCTGGGGCAGGCGGGGACGACAAGCAGGAAGGCCTGTCTACAGGCTATTATGATACTCCAGTAATGCAGGGAGGAGCAGTAGCAATAAACATTCATTGAACTGCTCTAAAATGAGGACTGGGACATACCTTCACACAACAGGCTGGATAAGGTGGATGGCACTTTATAAAACAGTGACCGCTCTTGGGCAGGAACTACATCTCCACTGGCCTCCAGCAGCCTGAGCTGCACCCAGTGCCCCTCCTGCCTGCCTCCCTCCTGGACTCCAGCTGCAGTTCCTCCCTGTCACATGCCCTGCTTAATGCCTGCACTGTCAAGACTCAAAAGGTGAAGTACAAGAGGTAACAGCAGTAGGCCAGGCATGGTGGCATCACCTGAGGTTGGGAGTTTGAGACTAGCCTGGCCAACATGGTGAAATCTCATCTCTACTAAATGTACACAAATTAGCTGGCTGTAGTGGTGCGCATCTGTAGTCCCAGCTACTCGGGAGGTGGAAGCAGGACAATCGCTTGAATTGGGGAGGCTGAAGTTGCAGTGAGCCGAGATCGCACAGCTATATTCCAGCCTGGGAGACAGAGTGAGACTCCATCTAAAAATATCTATCTTATCTATCTATCTATCTATCTATCTGTCATCTATCTATCGATCGATCGATCTATCTATCTATCGATCTATCTTATCTATCTATCTATCTATCTATCTATCTATCTATCTATCTATCTATCTATGGCTGGGCGCAGTGGCTCATGCCTGTAATCCCAGCACTTTGGGAGGCCGAGGCAGGCAGATCACTTGAAGTCAGGGGTTTTGAGACCAGCCTGCCAAAATGGTAAAACCCCATCTCCACTAAAAATATAAAAATTAGCCAGGCACAGTGGTACAGGTCAGTAGTTCCAGCTACTCCAGATGCTGAGGCTGGAGAATCACTTGATCTCGGGAGGCGGAGGCTGCAGTGAGCCGAGATCACGCCACTGCACTCCACCCTGGGTGACAGAGCGAAACTACGTCTTTTAAAAAAAAAAAAAAAAAAAGAGGTAATGGGAGAAATGCTTGCTTGTCATTGCAAGATCTGAGCTCACCTCACAGTCTCTCCCCCACCCGGAAGAAGGCACGACCTTTCAGAGCCTGATCAAGCAGCACCCACCCACCTATCTGGCCAAACAGAGACACGCAGGCTGCTTTTGACAAGGGGCACGCACTCTCCTTCTTAAAAGGACAGCTCAGTGATCACGGCAAAGCGACGGATTCCAGCCACTCCTGCCACCGCCTTCATGAGATAATGAACCGAAAACCCCGCTATCCCCAAATTCTGAGGGGAGTCCACATTAGACATTCTAGGCTGTGTGATCTGAGACCGAGAGATGAGAGGGGCCAGGGATGCCTCGTGGAGCTGAGCTGTGACTAAGGAGACCTCAGCCCCTGGCACTCAAGGGCTGGTGGTCCCGGCAGGTGGCAGTATATGGACAGTCTTTTTTTTTTTTTCTTTTCCCGAGATGGAGTCTTGCTCAGTTGCCCAGAGTGAGACTCCATCTCAAGAAAAAAAAAGAAAAAAAAATACATATATATATATATGTATATAAAATATGACTGGGCGTGGTGGCTCATGCCTGTAATCCCAGCACTTTGGGAGGCCGAGGCAGGCAGATCACTTGAGGTCAGGAGTTTTGAGACCAGCCTGGCCAAAATGGTAAAACCCCATCTCCACTAAAAATATAAAAATTAGCCAGGCACAGTGGTACAGGCCAGCAGTTCCAGCTACTACTGGAAGGTGAAGATTCCACCACCTTCCTTGGATGATTTGCACCGAGCATTTTCCCCACACGACTTCCTTTAATAATCACAACTGCCCTCTTTGAGAATGAGGCAAATCCAGAATTCTCTCCATTACAAAGATGAGGAAACTGAGGCCTGGAGTCTAGGTAGCTTACTCAGGGTCACCTAGATATTAAGGGTGCATGCACCCAGCCCCAGCTGACTCATGACTCCGTGACCTTAAAAACTCTGTCCAGGCCGGGCGCGGTGGCTCACACCTGTAATCCCAGCACTTTGGGAGGCCGAGGCAGGCGGATCACAAAGTCAGGAGATCAAGACCATCCTGGCTGACATGGTGAAACCCCGCCATCTCTGCTAAAAATACAAAAAAAATCAGCCGGGTATGATGGCAGGTGCCTGTAGTCCCAGCTACTCAGGAGGCTGACGCAGAAGAATGGCATGAACCCGGGAGGTGGAGCTTGCGGTGAACCGAGATCACGCCACTGCACTCCAGCCTGGGCAACTGAGCAAGACTCCGTCTAAGGAAAAAAAAAAAAAAAGACTCTGTCCATATACTGCCACCTGCCGGGATCACCAGCCCTTGAGTGCCAGGGGCTGAGGTCTCCTGAGTCACAGCTCAGCTTCACGAGGCATCCCTGTCCCCTCTCATCTCTTGGTCTCAGATCACACAGCCTAGAATGTCTAATGTGGACTCCCCTCAGAATTTGGGGATAGTGGGGTTTTTGGTTCATTATCTCATATTTATTTGGCATCAACATGTGGCCAAAGACTGTGTTAGGGTATGGGGGTAGAGGTAAGCATCATGGCATCCCGCAGGGTGCTCAGAAGCCAGAGGGCCCTCCAGTGCTAAGACTACAGTTAGAGCACACAGCAGTGCTTTCAGTGCATTAGATACAACCTGGAGATTTGGCTGTCCCTACAGGCAGCGTTTGGGACTAGGAAGGTCAATGAGACAAGAAAACAATGTGGGTGAAGAAGTATTAAGCCTCTTTAAAACACCTGATGTACATATTGCCTCTACTCCCAACTGATGTTCAACACATGGTTAGAAAGAGGCAAAAAAAAAAAAAAAAAATCCCCTTGTATGAAGGATAATCCTTTCAGCCTGGGGCAAATCTCCTAAAGAGTTTTGTTCTGAACTAGGAGTGTTGTTTTAGCTTCCAGTCAATAGTAATTAAGAGTCCCAATATATTTCAGAAAGAGGGAGAGGGAGATTAACGATCATTAAATCTCTTCTGCATTTGGCTCCGAATCTCTTTTTGGAGGGGCCGGCTGTCAGATGCTCCCTCCAAAGCGTCCATCTGACAGCACTCCCGCCGCCACCATCTGGAACATCAATTCCAGTGCTCGCCTGAAGGTTTCAATTACATAAAAGGCAATGGGCCCACTAGGACCTGAGAGTCTGGAGTCTCACAACGGCTGCTCACACCCCCTCTCCTGCACACAAAGCCTCTAGAATTTGGTCGGCAGTCCTTTGCAAAGGGACTCATTTTGGTGGGGGCATGGGACTGGCCAGCCCCTTGGCAAGGCCTCTCTCAGGCAGGGTCTGTGCGTGCTATGAGTGACAGGGTCTCTAATGAACCTTAATTGTGAGCTCGACAGGCCCAGGAAGGCAGCCACAGATGTGGCAAAGGGCAACCGCAAACCGTCTGATTAGTGAATAAGAAGTGTCCGGCCCAGTGAGGGCCAATGACCCAAAAAAGGAGGAGGGCGGGACTATTCCTCCCCCACGCATCCCTTCTAAAGCTCTGGAGCGCCTTTATGTAAGCAGTGCAAAGCCTCTGGGTGCACTGGAACCTCCCCGCCCGCCGACGCCCACAGCACTGCGGCTTGGCAGCTGGCATGTCGGGGTCTTGTGCTTGTTACCATGGATGCTTCCGTCTCCATCAGCAGTGCACCTTCAACCACAGGAGGCCAGAACAGGACTCCCTTTCAACGTGGGAAGGGGAAAGCTACCCACTATGGAGACTGAATAACTTCTTGCTGGTACTAAGAATTGTGAAGATAGCTGCATTCAGAGCCAGTTGTCCTTTGGTGACCTGCAGTGACAAGGAGAAAGCTACTCCTGGAGCAGCTTTGGGCACAAACAGCGTGATGAAGACAGGCTTTGCAGTCAGGGGTAGATCCCAGCTCTGTTCCTTACTAATTAGCTGTGAGGCTTGGACCAACTCATGAAACCTCACTTGGTTTCCTCATCTGTAAAATGGGCATAAAAGATCAACCTTGTGGTGTGCAGTTTAAATAAGCAAAGGGTCTGGAACAGTACCTGGCACACAATAGTTATCTCTTAAAACCCAGGAGAACAGCAGGGTATTTTACGCAAGTTTGACGTGATCTCAGAACTCCTTGCAGTCAGCTGCTACAAGCCAGGCAGTATGCTAGAAGCTTTACACCCACCATCTCTAATTCTTGAGGTTAGTGTTGTTATGCCCATCTCACAGATGAGGAAACTGAGGCTCAGCGGTCACACAGCTAAGACATGGTAAAGATGAGAGCTGAACTGGATTGTGCCTTTCGATTTCGAGGCCCTCCACCATCAACTTCAGTGCTCCTAACCAGGCATTTCAGGCATCCAATCTCAGACTAACAGCCTAGAAACACCTAACCAAGAATTTTGTAGAACCTGAATTCCCAAGTCCACCAAAACAGGCTTCTCTGGCCTGGCATATAAAGGAGTGGTAGGGGGCACTAAATGGCCAACCTGTTTCCAAGGAAGTCTGCAAAACAAATGAGGACTCCACTTCCAGCCTTGATCTGCTTCTTGGCTAGTGGCACCTCACAAGTATTTTCTGCATCAGGGTCATGAACAGGTGCGGCAGGTGAGCTGCTAAAACAGCCTCCCCACCAGAGAGCAGTCCCAGGAGAGGCCCAGAGAGGAAAGATGCTACAGAACAGAGGCCCATCACTGGGAGGTTGTATAGGACCCTCACACATAGACTGGGAAGCTCTCAAGCTGGGGAAAAGGATGCCTGGGGGGAGACTGGAGATGTGGCTTCAAGAAGGGGACAAGAGGTTCAGAGGGAAGAGGAGCAAGAGGTGAGCAGTGCTGATAAGGAAGAGGGTAAACGGCAAGGAAGCGGGAAACCGACAGAAAGGATCCTGAGGACCCGGGTTTCACAGGTGACCTGGCACCTCCAGAAGGCTGAGGAGTGAGGGGTCTGATGACCTGGGAGGCTGCAAGGCTGGCTTGTCCTTGGACACCGAGATCAACCTAAGACTCCTTCCTACTGCCTGAGACCACCCAGCCATGCTCTTCTCTAGCTTTCTCTCCCAGGGCTTCCGAAGACTTCCCCAAAGATAACCGGGGGCAGCTCCTCATTCAGCGAGCAGAAGCAGGAAGAAAAGCGCCTAGCGAGCAATCAGGAAGAGGAGGGGAAGAGACCCCACCAGGGCAGACTGTGCAGCTGGTGTCAGATGACCCTTATCTCTGCAGAATGGAAACCAGTCAGCCACAGCCTGGACGCTCACCTTCTGACCTTCACGACTCGCCTTTGGGTGGGGGGCCGTGGAGTTTCCAGCTTCCTGTTCGGGGATCCTCACCTTGACAAGTTCTCATGACTATCTACAAGGCCTCGATGGAGGGCCTCTTAATCTCCTTCCTCAGTTAAATAAGCCGAGTCCTTGCAAACGTGCACTGGGTTATAAAATGCCCCACTGGTACCAAGGCTGGGACTGGGTTCACCTGTGAAAACGCAGCCCAGAAGCCTGCCCAGGGCATCAGAGTACAGCCTCTAGGCTGACAGAACCCAGGAGTGAGCCAACCAGCCCTAGGAACCCAACGAAGGCGGTAAAGGCATCAGCTGGCATCAATTAAGTGCCTGTCTTCCACTCACGTCTGCAGTTTACACGCACCCCGAATCCTCACAACCGCCTCATGAATTCAGCTTTCGGAAACTATGAGAGATGAAGTCTCCTGCCCAAGGTCTCAAAGATGGAAGGTGACCAGGCCAGGATTCAAGTCCCAGTGAGCCTTCTCTTCTGGCCCTAGTGAGCCACCCAGGGACAAAGACTGTGGGGCTGGAGCATCTGCTGGAGGCCCCTGCCTGTTATGTTCTCTCCACCTATTTACCAGATGGGGCAGGTCATAGACCTGAGAGAAACTGAGGCCTCTTCTGCCAGCAAAAGGGGAGCCTGAAAGTGGTGACATCAACAGAAGAGTATCCATGGTGATGTTCTTTTAGTTCTAGGCAACAGACCCCTGGTTCTGAGAGACGGAGAGGCCATGGGGCCTGCACTTTGCAGAGTGGGGGCCCGAGACCCAGGGAGATCTGCAATTCCCAAAGCAACTTAGTGGCAGACTCAAAGCCACAGCCCAGGTCTCCTGACTTCCAGTAAGATTTGCCAAGGCACCTTCTTAATGGACACAGTGCTTTCTTTTCATCTACCTTTGTCCCTCCTACTGAAGCAGGAGGAAGTTTCCTGAAGCAATTCTCTATTTGCAAAAATAAATAAATAATTCCAAAAAAGCTATGCTTCCTTCTATCCCATTTTACCAAACAGTTATGAAAATAAAAGGTTTGGCTAACATCACACTTAGGAACATTGTCAAAAAAGGGTGTAGAATCCAGGTCATTTAGTGTGTAGGTTATGACCCTTCCCAGGAAACCAATGTTTCTCAAAGCGCATTCCTTGGAAGTGAGTTATGAAAAACAGGTTCAGTTCTTTTTTTATTAACTGCGGGACTTCTCAGAGTCTTTAATATGCCAACATGGGTGATGATGCTCCTAAGAGACAAGGGAGTCTGATTATCCAGACTCTGGATTTCTGGATTTCTCCCAGTCAATCGCTGCCCTTTATCCCTCAAGGGACTCAATGCCAAGGTGAGGGGATCCCCTTTACTAGAAAGTCACGAAATGTGCAGGTCACAGTCCAACAAGAAACGAATCCACCCACCAAGCAGAACGAACAGTCGTCCATGAAGGAGCCTTTTCCAGCCATCCCATCCCGGTTTATTTGGCACCTCTGACTACCAGTGAGGACCAAAAGTTTCACATATTAGGCATTTGCGTTTCTTCCTCTGTGAACCGCCTATGTAGCCAGCTCTTTGTTCTAACAAAGTATTCCCACTTTTCTTATTGATGGAGGCAATGCCATGTGGTGGCTAACAGCCCTGGAGTCAGGTTGTCTAGGTTCAAAGCTTAGCTCCACCACCATACTTGATGACCCTGGATAAACTGCTGGAGGCCCTGCTTCTTCATCTTTCCAATGGGGACGACAACTGTAATAGCCTCAGCAGGTGTTCTCAGATTTAAAGATAGAAGTGTTTTACCAAAAGGTACAAATGCTTTTCAGAGTGTGTTCCTTGCTTTTTAATTTTGTGTAAACTTCTAAGTTAAATTTGCATGCAGTCAAAGCTATCATTTCGGCACTGGCTTATGCACCTTCTAAAAGCCTCTTCCATCTCAAGATCAAATACTGATGTTTGCTCTCTGGGTCTTTCATGTTCGTTTAAAGGTTAATTCTTCAGTCCATGAGAAATATGGAATACGACTACATGCTGTTGCAATAGAGTTTTAGTGTGTTTTCCTTCAAAAGTATTAGCTGTTTCAACACATTTATTGAACAATTATTTTTCTCCCCAATAGGAATACCACTTGTGATTGTTCTAAGTTGTTCCATTACTAGGTCTGTTTCTGAGAATTCTGACCCATTTGCTTCTGCCACTCAGCCCGGAGCTCTGCAGCTGTCTTCAAGCACTGCCTGCTTGCCTCTTAAGTGACTGCCTTTAAATTAAATGTACCAAAATCAGCCTGTGCTTCAGCATAAACCAGTTAGAACAGATAAGATGCCAGGGGAGATGGGGGGACAAGAGCCCATTTGTAACAGCAAAAGGACATGCCACCTAGAAATAAGCTCCCTTACTGAACCATCCCATTGGTTCTTGCAGTGCACTGCTTTTTCCAAACTTTTTACATTTGTTTTAACTGAAAGTATAGTGATATGCTACTTGTGTCTGGGCAGGATGCTTTCAAAATAGCACTATCCCCCCAAACACACACAATGCAAAGTGTGGAGGGGCGCAGGGCTGCAATAGGAAGCTTTGCCCCACTATTCCAACTGAGCCTGGGTTCCCCACAGCCCGGCTGGTTGAAGGCAGTGGCGGCTCCTCTGCTGGTCAAGTTCTGGAGGAGCATCGCCTGCCCAGAGTTCCACACCAGCAGCGGCAGGAAGAGAAGTTTAAGTCCTTTTCCCTTAGGTACTTCCATGGTGACCCTTCTTCCCCGGCCCTCATTATAGATTTCCTTTACATTTTCACTTTTAAAAGATGACTTAGCTTTGGCAGGACATGTAAGAAATGGCACTCTATAATATTTTCATTTGTAAGACTGTAATTCAGTGGAAAATACTGACTGGAATCAAGAGGTGGGCTTGACACCTCTTCTTCCCAACCCCACCGTACGTATCACCTATCAGGTCAGACTCACTGCCCTCCTCCATTCCTCAGTTTCCTCCCACTCACTTCACAGAATGGCTATGAAGACAGATAAGGTCCTGGATGAAGTATATTAATAATGAGACCATCTATCAGTACTTGCTGACATCTGATGGAGATCCATTAAAAATTTATTTATTTTGGCCAGGCACAGTGGCTCATACCTATAATCCCAGAACTTTGGGAGGCCAAGGTGGAAGGACTGCTTGAGTTTAGAAGTTTGAGACCAACCTGGGCAACATGGTGAGACCCCCGTCTCTATTTTCTATATTTAATTTAAAAAGATGAAACAAATTTTTTTCCACGTAATTGAAAAGTATTTTATAGGGAATGAAAGAGGGAAGAGTCAAATTGTTAATCTGAGATCAAACAAAAAATAATTTCTACTTTGAAATTTGTAATCTCTGAAAAATAACCAAAGCTTACTGGGGTGACTATCTTAAAGACGATGGGAGAACATCAATTTTCAAAGTAGTTGGCTTTGGAGAAATTCAAGCCCCTTCCCCTAATGGAAAATCAACCGTGACTGTTCTAGGAAAGCTCAGGACTGGTAGATATATCGTTACAGTCTCCTGGAAACAGTCTTTGCTCCCCAAGGAACACACACACAGAATAAAGCCAATGGCCCTACTAATCTCTTTGGTTCATTTTCTTTCTCTCTCATTCATTCTACCGTAATTGTCTGGATTGCCTTTACAGGAGGCATTTCATCTCATTCTTAATTGGATAAAATGAGGAACCACTATGCTGCATGTAACAGAACTCATCAGAATCTGAAATCACTTCTGGCCAAATCTATGAGGGAGCCGGTCAGGTGAGAGCACCCCAGGAAACCCCACTTCCTCTTTCTAATCAAATCATGCCATTTCTTCTTGGTGGAGAAGGGCTGCCTGGCTGCCACCTGGACACAGATCAGAGGCTGCACTATTAGGTGGCAGGTCCTCAGGTCGATAACAGGCCAGGGTCATGAAAGGCCGCCACCCTCCGGAGAGGCCAGGTTGGGCAGGAAATGGACAGCTCGGCACCTACGGTCCAGAGCGTGCCTCCTGTTCTCCCTGCCTCAGTCCCCACAGCTGCCGCCCATTCACAGAGCAAAAGGCCCACGTGAAAAGACTCACCACAATTTTCCAAGGAATGGAGTTCATTAAAATCCTGCTGGAGGCTTTTGGCTGGAATGCTTTTTCTCCTTGTATAACGGGAACTACAGCAGTGTCGTCTATAGGACAGTTCCAAATACGCTCAGAAACATCAGTCACAACAGAGACTGCGAAGGGGCTGGTGCATATTACCAACGATTCCATCCATTCCCCGGCTCCTGCTCCAGAGACAACACTTGGCCCAGAGGAGAAAACTTCCAGGCAGACCCCAGGATGGAGGGGAGAGAGGAAGCCAAGTTTCCCCACCCTTAACATAAACCCATGGGGAACTTCAGTGGAAAAAGCATTTTTTTAATGTTAAAATGTCTTGCATGTGGGCATGTTTATGGATTGGAAT
This sequence comes from Chlorocebus sabaeus, assembly GCF_047675955.1. Lineage (NCBI taxonomy): Eukaryota > Metazoa > Chordata > Mammalia > Primates > Cercopithecidae > Chlorocebus > Chlorocebus sabaeus. The sequence continues at coordinate 117,578,628 of NC_132923.1, read as the reverse complement.
ACAATTTATTTTTTAATTTTTTTTCTTAAGAGATGGGGTCTAGTTATGTTGCCCAGGCTGGTCTTAATCTCTGGGGTTCAAGCGATCCTTCCACCTCAGCCTCCCAAGTAGTTGTAACTTCAGGTGACTGCCACATTCCCAGACAGAATACAATTTCTAAATAAGACAAAACATACAATGCTCTCCTTGAAGCAGGCACCTTTGGATTTTCCCCTAAAACTCCAAAGATGTGTATCTGCTCTTCTTTCTTCCTCTATTGACACGAGTACTTTGGGAAAAGAATCTGAGAAGCACCAAGGCACAAGTCACTGAGGAAACAGTTAAAAGGTGGCGAGCAATGGCTTACAGAAGTGGACAAACATTTACTGAGAGCTGGGTACGACCATTAAAGAGCCTCTAACGCCTTTATGTGTAAAACAAATAAGCACAGCTGCCAGTTATCCTGCTCAATAGATGTACAGCGTGCAAAGCTGACCACAGCCAAGTCCTCTTTCCAGAAATTAATTCCCCACGAAATGTCAGCTCCATAGAGTGAAGCCTTTCATCTGGTTCTCCACGAAAACCCTGGCACCTAAACAGTGTCTGGTGCATGGATGGTGCATATAATAAATGCTTGCAGAAAGAATAACTCAGTTCTACAGCTCTTGCTACTCATCCTCAGAGCTTATTCACTGGTCAATGACCAGTGGCCCGAGAGAATCCAACTAGGGTCATTCTTTTCGGGAATCAAGCTGAAGAATCCTTGCATTTTGACCTGTGGAAGAGAAGGCAAGGAATAAAGGCTGCATTTCTTCCCAGAGTAAAACACAGTGCCTGACTTCCAGGAGGTGCTCAATAAATGTCGACTGAATCCACTACCTTTTCATCTACTTCAGCTGAGACCCCTTTAGAAAGGCAAAAACTTTAAAAAAAAGAAAAAAGGAAAAAAAAAACAGGGTCTCATTCTCTCACCCAAACTGGAGTACAGCGGGGTGATCATAGCTCACTGCGGCTTTGACCTCCTGGGCTCAAGTGATCCTCCCACCTCAGCTTTCTGGGTAGCTGGGACCACAGGAGCATGCCACCATGCCCAAATTTTTTTTTAAATTTTCAGTAGAGATGGAGTCTCCCTATGTTGCCCAGGCCGGTCTCAAACTCCTGAGCTCAAGCAGTCCTCCCACCTTGGCCTCTCAAAGTGCTGGGATTATAAGTGTGAGCCACCAGGCCCAGCCTAAGTGAAGACATTTTAAATGTTGTCTTTGAAATAAAGGAGGAAACATGCTGGTCTGAGATTGTTGGAATGACAATGCTAAAGGGGAAGCCAGGGAAGAAGAAAATGTAAGCCTGCTTACTCTATTAACACAGATAAAGCAGATGGTATCTGGCCTTCAAGATCCCCAAAGGCCCGGGTAGTCATCTTGGGTCCCAGGCCCAGTGCACCTTCATCACCTGGGGGACAAAACTGAGTTGTGCTCCACACAGCTGTCCCTGGAAAAATAATTTCCAGATTTCATTGCTTTAACTATTAAAGACTGAAAACTGAGCAGCACTGCTTAGCAGACATCAGATATTCTGCTAATCAATCGTATTAATGAACTATTAACTAATAGTATCAGCCTTCACGTCACCAATCAATTACGAATGTGTGTGAGCTGGCTCCATGGGCTGCTTCATGGACAGCAGGTTCTTGGAAACGTAAGCAGCAGGTCTCCACTCACTCGTTCACTGAGGCCCGAACGTGGACACGTCCCCCATGTGCTCAGCCTTCTCATCTGTCAAATCACACTCCCTGCAGATTCATGCAGCCCTGATGGAGGTGGCGATGCAGGGGCACTGAGGCCCGAACGTGGACACGTCCCCCATGTGCTCAGCCTTCTCATCTGTCAAATCACACTCCCTGCAGATTCATGCAGCCCTGATGGAGGTGGCGATGCAGGGGTGTGACAGAGATAATTTCAAAGTATGGCTACTGCTGAGGCTGGCAGTGTGAAGACCTATGCCCAGCTGGCTCTTTCTATTTCTAGAGCGCTGTTCTAGCTACTTAAAAAGAAGAATATGCTGAAACGAATTAACCTACGAAGTTATCAACTCCCCAGTAAAAAATCAGGATGTCTCTTCCACCTTTACCTCACTGGCCTGGATACTTTCCCAGCCCTGATGTCTTCCCCTTGCTTGAGTAAAGTCTGGGGACACCCAAGAGCTGAGCCTTAGGGTGACTATAAGAAAGAAAGAAGTAAAGGAACTAAAAACATGAAGTGCCCAATGTTTGCAGGCAGAGACTTTCTTGCCTAGTTAAACAGATTCACGGCTATTTTTGGTTTGCTCTTAAAAAGGCAAAGGACGGAAGGCCTGCTGGGTGCCAATATGCAGAAACAAACACCTTCCTCAGCTCAGGGCTCAAAATACACCCCAGCTGAGACATTTCTGCTCTTGCTGCCAGTGTGCAGAGTAAGGCCATAGAAGGGCCAAGTTTACGAAGCCAAGGGAACATCTTCACATCATATGATTCTTGGCCCTCATGGACGTGTGGGTATTTTTGAAACAGCTTAACAACAGATTTCGGCTGGATTCACTCTAGCAGAATGGGATTAATATGTAAGAAAATGATGTTTTGGCCATCTGCAAAGGAAGGTCATTTCCCACCAATCAGAGCAGGCCTCATAATCCCAAGGCAGCAAAAACTCTGATGCTGGGAAGAAAAAAGAAAGCTGATCTGGCATGATAAATTGGGCTGCCTTGTCCTGGCTGCCAAGCATCCCTCATATTTCTCTTTAATGCCACTCTATAATCAGACCATGGTGGACTGGATCCATTCCCCCACAGTTCCCTGGCCCTGACATCTAAGCGAGGCCATTCCCTTCATGGGGAATGCTGGCAAATCCTGACATTCTCGTCCGTCTTAAAACTGGAGACTTTTCTTGAAAACAACAGTCTCCCCACCTTCATTATCTTGGGCAGGTGAGCAGGGAGGAATGACTGCTGTTTGCACGGAGCAGCAGTGCATTAGCTACTTTCAAAACATCTGACTGATCCCAGATTACACCAGACAAAGGCCTGGATCCTTTGCCTTTAGACAGGTGCAAAATAGTGTGAATTTTCTGAAAATACAGCTTTGGGAAGAAACTAAAACTGCATGTGAACTTCAGTGCCACAACAGTATACTCAGCACAGACCAATCCTTACAGAATAAAAGCATTTTGTAAATCCAGTTAAACAGGAAAGAAGAAAAACTGTCATTCCCAGAGAACACTGGCAGTAATGAAAATAAGACATTCAAAGAAGAAACTTCCAGGATCAGTCACAGGATCCAGTACAAAGCCAGTGCACTGCCCCTTATATGAGCATCATATGTAGCAAGGAGCTCAAAGCCAGGCCATCAATCCGAAAATGGCTTTTGAAGCATGTCAATATAGTTTTTTGTCAGTAGTGATGGGGTTTCACCGTGTTGGCCAAGCTGGTCTCGAACTCCTGGTCTCAAGTTATCTACCTGCCTTGGCCTCCCAAAGTGCTGGGATTACAGGCATGAGCTGCCGCGCCTGGCCAATGCATGTCAATATAGTTTTAATGAGGCATGCATTACCAGATCCTAATTTGTTGAAAAGTCATGCTCCATTTCCATTTTGACATTCCTCATACTTCAATTAAAAAATTAACGAGAACACCATTTCCCCAACCCACTCTGGATGATGGAATCCACTCTGGCCTCTTGTTCAGCCTCTGAGGTAGACAGGGCCACCAGGTAGCCTCCACACAGCCAGAGAGGGGAGCTGGCGCCTCTCAGGCCGCCCCCTGAGGCAGTGGAGGAAAGAGAACCACTAATCATAAATGACCTGGCTCTGAGAAGGGATTTTTTGCCCCATGATTAGTTCTTGCTTTTAAATTACATGAAGTTAACATTATTCTCCATAATATACCTATGTGTTAACATTTTAGATTACTAATGAATTTAATTAACAGTTTCTCTCCCAACAGGCAAAACTGACACACCACATAGACATGCCACATTTAATCTGTTGCTTTCAGTGTGACTAACCCAAAGGAACCTGGCAAGCAGGAGAAACCAGACCTCCCGGCGCTCCCAAGCCACATCCCTATCCTGGCTTCTTCCCTACAGAGTCTAAATCATCTAAAGGAGGTGAAGTGGCCATATGTACCTCACAGGGGTGTTGTATGACTTTGAAGAAATAATAAACAACACAAACAGAAGTCCCCAGCTTAGTCCTGGGAACCCAGCAGGTATTCAACACATGTCAGCTGTCCACCTCAACCTCAGCCCACCTCCACCAGCTCTAGCATACATTCTACAGAAGACGAAGTTAAAAACAGAAAAGCAGGATTGCCTGAGGTCAGCAGTTCAAGACCAGCCTAGGGAACACCGGGAGAGAACCAGTCTTTATGCAAAATAAAACATTTTTAAAAATTGGCCAGATGTGGTGGTGGGTGCCTGCAGTCCTAGCTGCTCGCGAGGCTGAGGCAGGAAGATCATTTGAGCCCAGGAGTTTGAGGCTGCATTGAGCTTTGATTGCACCACTACATTCTAGCCTGGGCAACAGAGCAAGACCCTGTCCCTCCAAAAAAAAAAAAGGAAAAGTAGTATGCTCTGACAGTAATCTATAGAATGTCACACACTACATCATAGATCAGTGGTAGATATGGTCTGGCACTTCAACCATGTCCAAGCACCATCCTGCAACTAAGCTTCAGAGGTGATCTCTCTCATTATCTGGCTATGGCGAAAGACAGCTCTTGATACTCTTCTTCATTCGCCATCAATGCTGCAATTTCCCTGTCGAGCCTAGGGAAAACCGGCACAGGCAGCAAGGGAACCAGTTGACCAGGTTTTCATAAAAGCAGCTACACGCACATCCCTGAAAGAGAGAGTGATGAGGGAATCCCGGAGAAAAGACACAGCTGTAGTGAAACACTTCAGTTGCCATAAGAACAAAATAGCCTATTAAACACCAGGAAGGGTCTACTGAGAAAAATTTGTTCATCATTTCCTACTTCTATGTTTGGCTTATTTCTAAAATACAGTAATAACTAAATTGGCAAACTAAATTTAAACTCAGCCAAGCATGCTTTCATGCTGAGTTTAGAGGAAAAACAAGCCCCTGCAGCTGACCAAATTAAAGGCGGATCACACCTTCAACTTTTGCCCCCCTCTTCCACATAGGATCAATCATAGATTTCTGACCAAGAAAAATGCAAAGCCATTAAAGCACTTCCCAGACCGCACTCTGTAGTCCTACCTCACAGGACTGTTGAGAGTTTAAATACGGCTGCGCATGAGGCGCTACATACAAGCTTAGCAGTCAGTGGGCTGATGGTGACCATTCTCACCACATCAAGTCCAAGGTCTCCTCACTTTCAAGGATACCTCCTACCTATCCAACTTCATACTTCAGTATTTCTCAACAAAGGACATCTCCTCTAACCCCTCCAGCCCACACCGCCCACCCGCCCCCAGCTCACATTTCACACGCTCAGGTCCAGGTTCTACACAAAACTGGACCCAGCCAATCTAATGGGCAGGCCAATGTTTAAAAATCAGGATATTCTGTCGTGCGCAGTAGCTCACGCCTGTAATCCCAGCACTTTGGGAGGCCGAGACAGGCAGATCACTTGAGGTCAAGAGTTTGAGACAAGCCTGACCATAATGGTGAAATCACGTCTCTAATAAAAATACAAAATCAGCTGGGCACGGTGGTGGGCGCCTGTAATCCCAGCTACTGGGGAGGCTGAGGCAGGAGATTGCACTGAACCAAGATCGCCCCACTGCACTACAGCCCAGGTGAGAGAATGAGACTCTGTCTCAAAGCAAACAAACAAAAAAACCAGGGAATTTTACATAAAAACCCAAATAAACGGCTCCTCTAGAAAAATGTGAAAATGAGCAACAGAGGCTCTATTTCCAACAGGGCAACAAGCACTGGGAGTAACGCAGGCAGCTACCCTTTCCACAGGGTCCTGTGCCTCCAGATCCCGCCAAGCCCACTTCAATGATTTTCCTCACTCGCTGGTTCCTGGCCGGGACCCCTTATCCTGAGCACACAGCAGGTTCATTTGCATCACAACTATGTTACTACCCATCTGAAATATCGACTGTCTGGCGGGGCCCTCTCTTTTTGATACCTGCCTTCTCTCCACTTACATCAGAAGCACATGCAGTTGTCTCTCTGAACAGCCAGTGACCTCAAGAAACCTCTTTCTTCCCATTTCCTGAATTACTATGAATGAGATACAACAGATTCCCAACTCCTTCCACAGGCTCCGCTCTGTGTCACACACTTGCCTCTCAGCTGGGAGTTTGCATCCCTATAAATATACAAATAGTGGCACTGCAGACCTTTCGGGCTGCTGTACAAAGTTTTCTCTGTGAATGACATGCGTGCCTCTCCTAGCAGTCATATATTTTTCCGAGTAAAACTGTTCTGAATGCATACAATGGAATTAAATAAATCACTACAGCATAGGAACAAGTTCCCAACCCACTCTAAAAAGATACCTCACTAATGAGCCATGCTTGGCAATGGATAATCACATCCAAGACCACATGGGACACAACAGAAAAAACAGAGGACCAGACTCAGGGACTCGCGTTCCAAACCCAGCACCGGAACTCACTGCCAAGTGATCAGGATGATTCGGTTGGCCTCTTAAGACCTGATTTTATTCCTTTCCAATACTTCCTGTGGCTTTATAGATGTTTTTGAATATTTTGGGCACTCTCCAATAATATGGTGCTAGTGAATTTGAGGCAACATCTTGAGATCAATCATTCTGGGCATAAAAATCTATGAAAATGAATAGAATATTTAAAAACTAGATGTGACAGGCCCTTTAACAAGCCAACTTTTGTTTGTTATACCTTTTCAAACTAGAAATGAAGCCACGGAAGCATCTTACAGGTAGACGCTTGTACTGTGTTGGCTGGAGAAACTCATACAATAGCAGAGACTGATAGTGTCTGGCCTGCGTGCACTGCCAAATGCCTGCGGGATGGGTATAGCCTCTTCCCCGCCACGTCTAAATGCACGCTTCTAGACACTGAAGACAAGGCAGGTGGGGAGGGAGCAGACTGTCATTAACTTCAGAACTCCTAACTTGGGCTTCATCAACACAGATGGTTCTGAATGACAGACCACCATATGAAACCCATCTTCTCTCTGCCTGGAGGAATCTCATAGTCCAGTGGCATGGTCTGCCAGGGAGAGAAAAGGTTTCCTGTGTTGTGAATTCTGCATGGAAAAAGCTACACAAAAGCAACCCACTCTTAGCCACAGTCTCAAATGGAACCATATGAAGGAGGCACGTACCAGGTCGATCAGGTCGCTGAGGTTTTTCTCGATTTGCTGGGGAGGCAGGCGCCTCATTAGGTCCAAGGCACAGTCCAGCTGCTGATCACTCTGTGGAGGGAGAAATACAAGTGCATCAGTCATTTTTGCCAGAAGGAATATCAAAACCTCCTTTTAAAAAGCATGCTTGTCCAAGGCATTCTAAAACCCAAAGAGCCGTGTAGTGGGCCCTCTGCCAGGTCTCTGTGTGCCGCTAGCCTGGAGGCGGGGACTGTGCAGGCTGTCTGCTCCCCTTTGACAGCAGTCTCTGTCTCAAGTGGGGGCATCCAAAAGACCCTGAAAGAAGTGGAAGCAGGCTGGAGACGTCAGAAAGCTCCCTCGCCGGCTCCCCTGCTCTGCTCAACGGGCCCTGGCGGCTGCAGATGTCGTGCCTCCCATTTGGTTCCATGGTGAGCACACTCAAGTAGCGGATTACTTTTGCCCTTTGTTGTAACCTGGGTATAAACATCAGGTGACATCCCCAAGCCAGGTTCCTTGATGAGCTCCAAGCGAGGGGGAAAAGCCAGGCAAAGAACAAGTGGCAAGATGCACACGGGTTAAAAGTGCTTCATTCATTCAATGGAAACTCAGAACACTAAGACCTAAACTACACTAGTCAAGAGCTCGCTCCACCCAGCAAAGTGGACTGCCAATGCAGTAAACTATGTCACTGCAGCAGCAGAGGACTGGAAAGACAACTATGACCCTTGTTTATCAAGCACTCTTTTAAAAAATGTTTTTAATTCTTTTAAAGACAGGGTCTTGCTGTGTCACCCAGGCTGGAGTGCAGTGGCACGATCTTGGCTCCCTACAACCTCCACTTCCCAGGTTCAAGTGATCTTCCCACCTCAGCCTCCCAAGTAGCTGGGATCACAGGTACATGCCACCACACCTGGCTAATTTTTATATTTTTGGGGGGACAAACATGGGGTTTTGCCATGTTGCCCAGGCCGGTCTTGAACTCCTGGGCTCAAGCAATCGAACTGCCTTGGCCTCCCAAAGTGCCGGGATTACAAGCATGAACCACCGTGCCCAGCCCAAGCACCTTTTTAAAGCTATGCGTCCCGTGCTTCACAATACTCTCCTCACAGTATATATGCTGCAAGTATTTACTAAGAGCCATCATATGCCAGTCACCATAAATATATGAAAAAGAGATAAATAAAGGCAGGGGGAAAGGAAGAGAACTGAGCAGAGGCGAGGCTGGTAAAGTGCAAAGTAAATTCAATGCGCATGGGTTCTAACACGGAAGCCTAGACCTCAGGAGATGAGACAAGAAATAAAGTGAGAAAGGAGGGCCAGGTCCAATGGTGAAGACCTGTGTATGCAACTCTAAGAGGTACAGATGACTCCAAGTAAGGCAGATGGAGTCCCCAACACTACCCAAGCAGAGAGGCACTATCTAATTTGTATCTGGAATCTGCTCTGCTCAGACCAATTTCAGGATTTTTGAAAGGCCTAAATCAACAAGCTACAGCCTCATAGAATACACACAGTAATCCTCAAAATGCCACATTTGGCCTTAATGAAATACAACTTTTGAATATTACCATTTATAATCCAGGTCTCTTAACCACAAGTAGGCCGTGGGACAAGGACCCACTTCATAGTCACCAAAGACATAACACATTATTAAGGAGAGTCAATTTCATTTTTTTAAAACAAGATATTGACATGGCATACACAGTCGGCTGTTTTAAAAAAGAATGAAAGAAAAGAAAAAGCCTGTCCCTTGCTCAAAATGGCTATCAGTGACAGTTCATCCTGGAACACACAATGAACTGGCTCTCCTGCAAAGAGTAAAGAAAAACACCACCCCAGAAACTCTACCACTTGTTTTGCTTAATGCCAGCAATATGAATTCCCCACTTGTGCCACGCACTTCTATGCCAACATGTCAGCCAAGGCCACAGTGACGGGTTTGGCCCACTGGCATGAGAGGAAATTTTAACACCATATCTAGGGCAGAACACACAGATAAGCTGATTTGACTCTAGTGGGACATATTCAATTCCCAGTACTACCATTCATTAACTTATGGCCTTGGGCAGGTTTCTTAATCTCTAGAAGGCTCTGTTTATTTATCCATAAAATGGGAACATAGTATCTTCCTTAGAGACTTACAATAATTTAGTAATGCATGTGAGATGTTTAATGCACAGTAGTATGTGTTTAATGATTAGGGATATTGCGTGCATACAAATATATATACAGCTTTTAAATATTTTAAAATTTTAAATGATTCCCCTGCCCAACCTCCCTGCCCCTCAACCCAGCCCTGGATCTCTCTCTCTTGCTCCCCTTAAACTAGAGCTAATGTTCAAACTCAATAAATAGCTAGGTATTCTCTTGGCTGAGCAAGAATAGAAAACCCTAAATGATTCAAGTCAAACTCGTTAAAAGGTATAAACTAGTATTTCTCAACTAGGGATGATTTTGCACACGTGCACACACATGCACACACACCTCCAACCAACCCTGCCAGGAGACATTTGGCAATGTATGGAGACATTTTTGTCACAACTGGGAGAGAAGAAACTACTGACATCTAATGGGTAGGGGCCAGGGATGCTTCTAAATGTCCCCAAACGTGATACACAGCCTCTCCACAACAAAGAATCACCTGGCCCAAATGTTAATAGAGTTAAGGCTGAGAAGCCCTCCTGGGCTAAAAATAATTGCTTCGGGGGCTGCAGATTCCCAGAATCTGATAGACGATAAGGTCCCTCTCAAGAAGAGCGCACATGCAGGGAAACATTTTATATTCAATTCTAATTTAAAGACCACACAAAACCCCTAAAAATTTCTGGTCTTCAGAGAGTATCTCAACTAGATATTAGCAATCCTCCTTACAAAAGAAAAGCAAATTAAGATATAAGGAAGCCTGTCTCATTTGAAAGTGTGATCCAGGCAGAATATAGAAGGGATTAACCAGAAACTGAGCAGTGTTATCCAGGAAAAGACCTAAGTTGACCAGAGAAGCTCAAGGTGAAAGACGCTGTTTTAATCCTTCTTCAGAGCCTGTTCACAACCCCAGTTCCCATATGCTGATCACATCCCCACCCCGCAAGGGGGCTAGACAGTCCTCTGTCGGCCTGTATCTAGTTGACAGCACTAGAATACCACTACAAAACGATCTGACTCGTATTTTGCATTAATCCCAATTAATCTTAATTGGAAATGTTTCACTACAAATTTCTAGGGCTAAGGATGTTTAACTGTCATTCAATGAGGAAATGACTAAATGCTTCCCATAAGTGAAGCAACATGGGAAAGCTTAATGACAGCTTGTAAGACGTTAAAATTAGAGTTAACTGGAGCCATTTGCTTGGGAGTCATCCCAAACCCTAAGGGGTCCAAACAGGAAACGGCACCGGAGAATGAAGCAGATGTGGATGACCTTCAGCTACAAGCAACGACATAAGTGACCCCGGAAATGGAACGATGGGGATGGAGGGAGGGGGCTAGTCACAGGGGCCTCCCTAGGATGCTGCCACTTTTATATAAAGCTCAAAAACAAGCAATAGTGAACTTTTTTTTTTTTTTTTTTTTTTTTTTTAAAGATAGGCTCTCACTCTGTCACCCAGGCTGGAGTGTAGTGGCACAAGCTCAGCTGACTGCAACCTCTATCTCCTGGGCTCAAGTTATCCTCCCACCTCAGCCTCCCAAGTAGCTGGGATTACAGGCACACACCCCCATGCCTGGTTAATTTTTGTTTTTCTTGAGACAGGGTCTCACTTTGTTACCCAGGCTGGCATGTAGTGGCACAATGTCGGCTCACTGTAGCCTCGACTTCCCAGGCTCAAGCCATCCTCCCACCTCAGCCCTCCAAGTAGCTGGAAGGCCACCATGCCCAGTTAATTTTTTTGTAGTTTGGTAGAGATGGGGTTTTGTCATGCTGCCCAGGATGGTCTCAAATTCTTAACCTCAAGCGATCTGCCCACCTCGGCCTCCCAAAGTGCTGGATTACAGGCATAAGCCACCATGCCCAGCCAATTTTTCTATTTTTTGTAGAGACAGGGTTTTGCCATGTTGCCCAGGCTGGTCTGAAAGTCCTGAGCTCCAGCGATCCACCTGCCTCGGTCTCCCAAAGTGCTGGGATTACAGGTGTGAGCCACTGCACCTGGCCATGAACACTCTTATTATTTAGACATGTGTTTTAGACTAATATAACAAGGCTTTTTTTTTTCTTTAAGCCAAGACAAGGGAATGATAAATACAACATTTAAGAAGAGTAGAAGAGCAGTTCCAGGGAAGCCACGAGGGGAAGATGAAAGCTAGGTCTCGCATGGAATGGCAGGTTCAAGGGTATTCATCATAATCGTGATGCTTAAGTTATGATTATCAGATATCTAAACTTTTTTTAAAGGTAATAGAAAAAAATACAAAGTACGCAGGGAGTGGTGGTGTGCTCCTGTAGTTCCAGCTACTTGGGAGGCTGAGGCAGGAGGATCGTTCAAGCCCAGGAGTTCTGGGTTGCAGTGCACTATGCCCGTCAGGTGTCTGCGCTAAGTTTGGCATCAATATGGTGACTTCCCGGAAGCAGGGAACCACCAGGTGGCCAAAGGAGGAGTGAACCAGCCCAGGACAGAAACGGAACAGGTCAAAAAAATACAAGAAAGAACAAGTAAAGAGAGGGCTTAGGACTCAAGAGTCCAGGGTCCAAGGTTATGCCCTGTCATTAGACATCTGTGTTCCTTGGACTGCTCACTTAATCTCATGGCCTGGGATTTGGCCCAGATGAACTCTAAGACTCCTTCTAGATGGACTGCCCTCTATCCTACTGCGAGAGCAGACACACCCAACCGCCACACCCTTCAAAACAAGACCATTATCCTGGATTTGGCCGCTTGCAGGCCAGCAACTGGGCTACAATTCAACAACTGTGCACTGACTGCCAACCCTGGGCCAGGCCCTGAATCTGGCCCAACAAATGAGACCCAGTACCAAGCCTCAAGGAACCAATTGTCCATAAAACAGCAAGTAACCACAAGGCCGAGTGGTGTGTCCAATAATGAGACAGAGAAGGTACAAAGAGACAAGGCACAGTTCACCATACACTGATTTGTACTTCTTTGTGTCAATTATTTTCCTAGGACTTCCCTCCCTCACATGGCTACAAAATAAACAGAAGGCCAGTCAGGGGAAGTCACCCTGTGGCTAAGAGCTCCTTAGGCCCCACAGGCCAGCTCCTTCAAAACTCTGACTGGTCCAGGCACCTCCTTTATAAAGTGAGCTTCACCAGTTCCACCTCCCAGTGGTGTGCTCCAGGTGGAAAGGTAAATAGTAAAAGAAGGACCGTTCCTCCTCACCCTCTGGAATTCTCTGCCCATTCAGTTAGTCATCTGATCATTTATGTGAGTGTTTCCTAGGTAACAAGCACTGTTTTTGATGCTGAGTGGTCAACAAAAGTCTCTGCTCTTCATGGAGCTTATGGTGCAGTCAAAATCAGTATGGAAAAAAAAAATCAAGGAAGAGTCCTTGTTAGGATGTCAAATAATAAGGAGGGCACAGTTACCCCACTTTAAGCTGGCAAGGCTCCAAGGCTTTTAGGGGTTTTTTTTTGTGTTATTTTTTTCTTTTGGTATATAAACTGAGATAAGAAATATTTCACTTTGTTTTCATATGATTTAAAGAAAAAGCATAAAATTGCTTAAATCACCCTGCAATAAATAAAACCACCATTAATATGGACTAAAACAATTTCTCAGAACAAGAAATCAGTCAAATAAAACCCTACCATCTACATATCTGCTACAGTGTTCAGACATCTGAGAGTATTGTGAAATCATCTGCATACAGGAAAACTTGGCCTACTAAGCAAACTCCAGGGCAAAGTCTGATTTGGAAACCATCATCAAGTGAGATGTAACCAGTTCCTACACTCCAAGTTTGGTAGAGTAAACACACCATCCACAACAATGTCAATGTCAGAGTAGAGGTTCCCACTAAGTAGGGCAGGGAGCCCCAGAAGATGTCTCAGAATGGGGCCACAGGAGTGGTTTAGTCCTGGATGAGCTGCTGTGCCTTTCCAGGCAGCAGGTGCAGCAGGGTAAGGAGAGGTGAGCCAGGTGCGTGGAGGAGGTGGGGAACCATGGGGGGTGGCCTGGGAAGGTGACTGGGGCCTTGTCACAAGGGCCAGCTCACACCCAAACTACTCAGAGGGCAGCTAAGCTGGCCCTAGGAGCTAGGCTCAGAACCTCACTTCTCCCTCCGTTTTTTGCTCCTGTCCAGTTTATAGGTAAGGCATCTGTGCTACGTTCTTTAAAATCCACTTTTCTGTGAGGGTTCTGGAGCCCCCAGAGATTTTTCCACAGGGAATGACGACTGTTGTTGTGACTTAGAAGGTGAAGCAGATTATATTTTCTAAAAATGACCATAACAAGCAGTCCCAGACCACATGCTCCTTCTGCATCGTGACTGTGACACTCCTCCCACATGGGGGGAGCGAGGTCTGTGACCCCTCCGCCCTGGAACCGGAGGAGCTTTTGTAACTTTTTATCACCAGAGCCCAGCACAAATGATGCCCTATGACTTGTGAGCCCACAAGAGACAATGCAGCTTCTCTCTACCTGCTCAACACACAGGCCTGGAGCCCACTCAACTGCCCTGAGGCCACCTCGTACAGAAGAGTCCCTGAGACTCCATGGACAGAGGGAGGCCCACGGAGCCCCCAGGTGCTCAAGGCTCCCACTGTTCCAGCTTCAGCTATCTGACTGCAATAGCAGGAGACCCCAAGCCAGAACCACCCAGCCAAGGCCCTCCTGAATTCCTGACCCACAGAAACCATCAGAGACAATGAAATGAATTATTATTTTAAGTCACTAGGTTTTGGGGTGATTTTGTCAGACGGCAATAGTAACTGACACAGAAGAATTTGTCTGGTGACCTTGGAGAGACAGCCTGACCAGAGACGAAACTGGGGGCAGAAGAGCTAGCAGAGGAGCCTCTACAGCAGCCAGGTCTCTGGCTGGAAGGCCGGAGAGGAGGAGAGCCAAAAACTTTAAGGTCAGAACAGATAGGACGAGGTCAGTTACTGGAAATGGGAGGAAGCCCAAGGAGCCTGAGATGACTATGTTTCCTAGCTGGGGCCAACTGCTAGAGGATGGTGACACAGCCTCACCGGAGTGCGTGTGGTTTGTGTGTGCTTTTAAAACCCACTGTTTTTAATTTCAAAGACAGGCACAGGCAGTAACTCAAACTGCTAATGCTTGCAAGCAGAGGTCCTGCTTGGCCTGCGGTAGTGGCTGGTTAAGGCAGATTTGTGCTTAACAGCATCTGTCTGCACATAAACAATCAACCAAAGCTTCAAGACCTTCAGAGTTTGTTCTTAAGTTCGTCAAGACCTTCACTCGTTTACATTCCCAAGAGGCTTAGCAAATAACTTCATAGACAGCACAAAGGTAAACTCTGCTGGCGCCCAGAATGACTTACCACAAATTTATGGAGTCTCACTTAACCATGGTTTGTCTTGTATAATCTGTGACCCAATAAGCAACTTTGTTTAAACGTCGAATCTGTTTTCTGCCATGTGGCCCGGGAACAGTTTGTGCTGGGGGCAATTTGGGGAAGGAATCCTGGGCCAGCCCAGCCGACCACTCATCTTTAGGTCACTCTGGAAAACCGCACATTTTGGATTAATAAAAAGAAAAGTGCTTCCTCCACTGCCTGAGTGTCCTCTGGGATGTGATGATAGCTATGCAGGAGGGAGATGCCTCAAACACAAACACACACATACCCCTTGGATGACTTTCTGTTCCCATGGGAAAATCCAATACCCAAGCTATCAAGGGAATCACAGCCACGGTGGAAGTCCACTTGGCAGACCAAGCCTCCTTCAACCTTTTGGAGTCTGCTGTCTACCATCATAGCTGAGTCAATGTCATCTTTTTAAATTGAAGTTTTTTTGTTTGTTTTGTTTTTTTAAAAAAACATGCAACATAAAATTAACCATTCTAGTCCTACTCTGACCATACAGACAAATATAAAACCCTGGGAGACGGCAGGGCAACATGAAGGAGGAGCCTGGCTCCTTGGACGACCCACCTTGGACATCCAAGGTGGGACAACAGGTCAGAATGGGTGACCTGTTGTTATATGAGAAATAAACTTCTATCTCATTTGAGGAATAAAATTTAACCACTTTAGGGCTGGACACAGTGGCTCATGCCTGTAATCCCAGCACTTTGGGAGGTGGAGGCGGGTGGATCACTTGAGGTCAGGAGTTCAAGACCAGCATAACCAACATGGTGAAACTCCATCTCTACTAAAAATACAAAAATTAGCCGGGCATGGTGGCAGACTCCTGTAATCTCAGCTATGCAGGAGGCTCAGGCAGGAGAACCACTTGAAACCAGAAGGCAAAGGTTGCAGTGAGCTGAGATCATGCCACTGCACTCCAGCCTGGATGACAGAGTGAGACTATCCCTGCCCCCCGCCCACCCCCCCCAAAAAAAGAAAAATTAGCCATTTTAAAGTGAACAATTCAGTGGCTATGTTGTTAAGGTCATCTGCATTCCATGAAAACATAACTGCTTTATGTGTCTCTCTCTTTTTTTTCTTATAAACAAGTCTCTCCTTTAAAAAAAACCGTTGGGATCACAGAAATTAGATGTGGACTGACATCTCAATTTCATGTGAGTCCTGCTCCTTCATTTTATAACACATAATGAGGTCCAGCGCCAAGTTTTGCCAAGTTGCACAGACAGAGGCAAAATCCGCACCTAAACCCGGATCTTCTTCATGTTTCGAGGCCTGGTTCTGCCCCGAGCCCTTCTCCCCCATGAGTCTTTCATTCAGGGACTGTGTAAGTGACTGGCAGACACAGCCAAACAGTGAGATGTGATTCTCGCCCTCAAGAAGCTGTGACCTAAGATAGAGGACAGCCAGAAAAAAACAGCAGGAAAGAATTACACCATCCTCCTACATTTAACGCCCAGCATCCCAGCTACCCCATTATTTTCGAGGACTGGTCTTCCCAGTGACTTGTTCAGGTCATCAAGGTATCAACTTTTAAAAAAATTCTAGAAGACAGCAATCTCTCTAAAATGTATTACCTGCTCTACATTTTTACATAATGCAAATGATCACAGGACAATGCAATGAACACAGCGAAACCATTTCTCATTAGCCTAAGGACACTGTATGAGTAGCCATTCTTGGAACGCAGCCCTGTGTCTGCTTTTTACATTTATCTGCTGCTTCTGCCAGGCTGTCAGCTACACTTCCTCAACGAATATGTTGCTTCTAATCTGCTATGGGTTGAGAATCCAGAAAATTAGAAATCTGCTCTCATTTCAAACAAAAACAAACAAAGAAAAAGAAACTTTAAGAGAAGGAATAAATCAGGTTGAAAACTTAGGGTCCAGAATCACAGCCCACAAATAGTTTGTAAATACCTTGACACTATATGAAGATTACTTCTTCCTTTTCTTAAAGAAGTTCAAGACTCTAAAGGCACAGATAACGATATACTAACAATTCCTACTTTCCCATACAGCCTGCGTAAGCACGTCCCCACCTCATCCCTTGGAACCTCAGTCTTCTTTAAAACCTGGGCCTGACGGTACTGTCTACCTCACGGGCCACTGGGAACGAGGTACCACGTCTGGGCCATAAGGGCACTGCCCACAGAGCATCCTCCATAAAGGGTAGGAACTCTCCCAGAGAGTAACGCACGTGGCTTATCTGCCAGGACTTTCACATAACATTCCTTAGGTGCTAGAGGGCCCTTTCCGCCTGGATTTCCCCTCACTTGACACAGGTTTTCCATTCAGGCTGCCAGGAGTCTCTAGAAAGGTAGGCGGAGTGTTGTGTCAGTTTCCAAGTCATTAAGCACCCACAAAGGAGGGCAGGCTTGCACAGCACTCACTCCACACAACCGCCCCTGCCCTGAGTATGATGCAGCACATGGCTTCCCTGAAGCCACAAGGAGAGGAGGGGCAGTGACAGTGAGAGCTGAAGGAATTTCACATGTGTCCATGGAAGATCACCTTCCCTTTGTTTTCCCACACTCTAGTAACTCCCTCATGCAGTTTGCTTTCTGAAGCCCTCTGCTCCATTTCCCCCGCCCAGGACAGCATCAAGAAATATTTCCACCATCTCAACTATTTGAAACTTCTCCCTTTTTACTGGTGCTCCCAACCCCATCTGAGGCCATCGAACCCAGACAACTGTGGCAGCACTAACTAGTAGAGTCCCCAAACTACCCTGACACCCTCCCCAGCAATGAAAATTTCCACGTGCCTCTCTCTGGCATATTTATTCCAGAGGAAAACTTAGCAACCTACACACAGGCTCTGTGTCAAACTCTACAACAGCCATCAGTTGATTTTTCCCTTACACATCCCTCCAGGAAGTGAAATATCCGAAATGAGTCACACTCAGGAATCGGAGCTATACTTCTGCTGTAGCTTTTTGGATAACCAATTCACTGTTTATACTCCGAAACCTCTAATTGCTGAACACAGAACAGTTCCTTTGCAGAGATCAAAGTTTACCTGGTGAACCTGGCGAAATGACAAAATTTCTTAAAAAGGAGGTAGCCATCCAGAGTGCCAGAGGAGGGTGGCTGTACAAGCACGTTTTAATTGGCAAAGCACAGTCACTGCCCAGCAAGGAGAGTATGCAGGGGTTTATTCTGCTGTTCTTCTATTTCCCCTTTAAGGCACATGTCTCTTGCCCCTGCACCCTCCAACTCTAATCACTCCCAACACACAGCTGGCAGCCGCCCACCCACACCAGCACCTCGGGGAGCTTGCTGATCCCTGAGCCGAGTACTGAAGCTCCCAAGCAGCTCCACCTAAAGGCAATCACTGCCTGCTTTTTACAACATATACAAAGCAAATGGGCCAACCTGATGCACAGACAAACCCTGGGTCACATGATGACCGACAAACTCATTGCTCAGGGTGGCTCTCTGCCACGTTTCTCAGGCACTGTGCTTGGCTCTGCTGACCAACTGAGTGAGCTGGAGCATTTTCTCTTGGGTGTGCCTACCCCTCCACCTGTCCAACTTTAAAACACAGATTCACAGGGACGTGACACTAAAGGGGACCCTAAAAACCATCTAAACTGGGGAAAATTGAGGCCTGGACTGACCCGTAACAAACGAGACATCACATAGTAGCAAAGGAGCCATGACCAGAAAACACATCTCTTTAGTACACACTTTAGCACTTCTGCTTACACAGGTTGAGCAGCCCTAACCCAAAAACCCAAATCCAAAACTTTTTGAGCACAAACATGAGGCTCCAATGAGCATCTTAGACTTTTGGATTAGGGATGGTCGACCAGTAAGTTCTGCAAATATTCCAAAATCTGAAAAGAATCCAATGAAGTCCCAAATCCAAAACGCTTCTGGTCCCAAGCATTTCGGATAAGAAACCTGTAGCTTAATCATCAGTCAAAATTTAAGAATACAGCTGATTTTATCCAAGAAAATACTACTTCGGGCCAGGAGCAGTGGCTTACACCTGTAATCCTAGCACTTTGGGAGGCAGAGGTGGACGGACCGCTTGAGCCCAGGAGTTCAAGACCAGCCTGGGAAACATAGGGAGACCCCGTTTCTACAAAAAACTTTTAAAATTAGCCAGGTGTGATGGTGCACGCCTGTAGTCCCAGCTACTCGGGAGGCCAGGGCGGAAAGATCACCTGAGGTTGAGGCTGCCCAGTCTGCATAACAGAATGAGATCCTGTCTCAAAAAAAAAAAAAAAAAAGGTAAAATACTCTTTTACTCTTTTGAATAAAATTCTACATTACTAGCATTAACAATGGCAGTATTAAGAATATTTCTATATTGTCCAGATTGGGTGTAGTGTCTCACACTTATAATCCCAGCACTTTGGGAGGTCGAGGTAGGCAGAACATTGAGGACAGGAGTTCGAGACTAGCCTGGAGAACATGGCGAAACCCCATCTCCATCAAAAATACAAAAATTAGCCAGGCATGGTGGTATGTGCCTGTAGTCCTAGCTACCCAGGAAGTTGAGGTATGAGAATCACTTGAACCTGGGGGGCGGAGTTTGCAGTGAGCTGAGATAGCACCACCGCACTCCAGCCTGACTGACAAGGTGAGACCCTGTGTCAAAAAAAAATTGGAAAAAAAGAATTCTTATATATTGTCCAGATAATGCTATTTGGATTTTTAAGGGAATTGATCTTTATTAAGAATACTAGGTATCCAAAAGGCAAACCAATTTCAAAAGCAAAAGGGAAGGAAATTAACAACTGCTAAGGGTGGCCTGGCATGGGCCAGGCGCTGCACCCTGTGGGTTTCAGGAGAGCCTCGCAACAGCTGCAGGAGGTGGCTCTTACCCCAGCTTCACAGATAAGTAAAGTGAGGCCCTGAAGAGTGAAGTGACTTGCCCCAGAGCACTGAATGACACAGAAGGTCATAACACAGGTCCCCTCCCATGCCCAAACATTCTCCAAAGAATGTCAAACAATCCCAATGAAATAAAATTAATCTCTAATGACTTGGAGGGAACAACTTGCAAGCTCACAAAATCAGATAGGGACAAAGAGTCTCTTCTCCTGGGATGAACAAAATTATGGACAATGCCATCTACTACCAAATTCTGAAATCTGCCACTGTAGATTACAGACTGTATTCTCACAAACACTATCCCTGGCAGGTGGATTTGTCAAAAACAAGAAAGCCTTTCCCAGATAATTTCTCTGGTTGATGGTTTCCTAGACTCCTTGAGAAGATCTGCAAGGTGCCATCCCCTCGTGTCTCATCATTAATGTTTCACAGATGTCTACAGCTGCTGCCTCCACATGATCCTGGCTGGTTTCAAGTAACAAGCGACTAATCCCTCCACTTTGTCAACTGGCAGTTAGACACATAATTATGGGCAATCCTGAGACGTCTTCAAGGGATGCCATACATGTTGTCCATTTCCCCCTCGATGGCACAAGAAATTCAAGAAGCCTTTCACAAAAGTGGAAGCTGAGTAAAGCAGGGTGCTCCTGTCTTCCAAATAACAGTTAAAAGAAAAAACAATTCGGAAAAATCGACCACGTGTTCACTGACGAGGATTAAGAAAAGTAAACTCCTTTTTTCATGACAGAAGCACCCAATTCACATAAACCAAACAGATTTATAAGATGGCCTGGATGAAATCTATAATATTTGGACGTAGGTTTACTCCAACAAAACCCTGCACATGGCTTCCAGAGACATCAGGGAGAAGCTTCGGCTCAACCTGCAAACAGCACAAATGGGCACATCTTGATGAGACAGCAGCAAGGTTTAAAGGATTTGGAGAAAATGAAGGCTCCATCAATCCAAGTATTTTATCCAGAAGGGGGCGGTCCTGTTTTTTTGACTTATGTCCAAAAGGAAGCTTGAGGAAAAGAACACAGTGCTTACTGATCCAACAAAGCACTTCCCTGGGTTTCTAGGCTCCAATTTCAGATGCCTGTGTGTGAATCAATACAGAAGACTCTATCCAATCTCCACTTGTCCCTGTCGGCCTGCCCTATCTAGCTCCAGGGTAACTCTCTATTACAGCACCATGCTCTACACTGACAACCACAGGCGCAGCACAGCAGAGCACAACAGAATCCTGCAACAACTGGCCCTCTGGCGCCCCTAAATAGATGGCCAAAGTTTTTCACATGTTTTAGTGACAGAAATGTACAATGCAACACTCTATCCACCCATGACACGTTTGCAAACTTAACCCAAGACCTGTCACAAAGTCGCCCTCTTCCAATCAATGTCAGGACCCACTGGGCAGGGAGATGACTGAAATGTGACATCCTTTGGGCTTCGATTTTCAAGACCAAAGACAGAGTCCTTGCAGGTCTGCAGCTGGCAGAAAGGACCTTGGAAGTAAGACAGACAAGAGTTCAAAGGCCATACTTGCCAGTTCCTAGCAAAGAAGGTCTGAATAATTCCTTCACTTCTCTGAGCCTCAATTCCTTCATCTGTTCAGCGGGAATAATGATAAAAACCTATCTTACAGGGTTATTTTGAGAACAATATCACAAAATATGTGTAAAGAAACTAGCATAGTTCCTAAAACAATAACTATTCTATTAAAAAAAAAAAAAAAAGCAGGTATTGGCTGGGCATCGTGGCTCACATCTATAATCCTAGCACTTTGGGAAGTTGAGGCAAGAGGACAGCTTGAGGCCAGTAGTTTGAGACCAACCTGGCCAACAGAGCAAGCCTTTTTTTTTTAAGGGCTAAAAAAATACAAAACAGGTATTATCACCATCCTCTTATACAGAACTTAATTCCAGAAAGCATAAGATTATAATGTCTCTAGCCAGGCGCAGTGGCTCACGCTTAGAACCCCAGCACTGTGGGAGGCCGAAATGGGAGGATCACTTGAGCCAAAGAGTTCAAGACCAGCCTGGGCAACATGGTAAAACCCCGTCTCTACAAAAAATACAAAAATTAACTGGGCCTGCCTGTAGTCTCAGCTATTTGGGAGGCTGAGGTGAGAGGGCAGATTGAGCCTAGGAGGTCGTGGCTGCAGTGAGCCACGACTGTGCCACTGCACTCCAGCCTGGGGGACAAAATGCCCAAAAGGCAGGAGAGTGGGTCCATGGAACAAGGGGCCTGAAAATCAAGTCAGTCAAAAAGTTGTGTTTTTTTCTGTCTCAAAGGGGGGAAAAAAACCACACTCATTATAATATGGAATTAAACATATACACACACCCTCTCACTTATGTAAGTTAACATTATCTAAAGGCATGAGAGTGGGTAGCCACGGGGCCTGAAAATTGAATCAGTCAAGGCTGCTCCTTTTTGGTTCTTTCGGGGAAGCCAAAATGATCTTTACAAGTGGAAACATTATTCCTCCATCAACAGACAAGTTTCCTGAGAGCTGGTGAACATCCTGCCAACAAGACATATTTCGCAAGCTCAAAACCTTTCTTTCTTTCCATCCCCAATCAAATGCTGAGTGTTATGTCTCAAGAAGAAAGCTGGCTGAGGAAGGAGCTTAACATCCTTCCATGAGCAAAAAGAATTAAAAGAAAGGGAAGCAACAAGCTCCAGGTCCAAAACAGCTTTTTGATAACTAGGAACTAAGCCCAGCCCTGGACAGTATTACTGACTCTCATCACCACCTAAAGCAGGCTCTGCCAAACACAGCACAACAACCAACTGCTACTAACAACTTTCATTAAGCAGGTACTCCGCGGCAGGCGCTGACTTAGGGCTTAAAACACAGTGGTAAAAGTAACAGCTAAAACTGATTAAGCCATTCTTCTAAGTGCTTTATATGCCAATATCTCATTTAATCTTAACAATTAACCAAGGAGTTAAGTGCCAGTACTAGTCTCAGATGTGGAAACTGAGGTACAAAGACAGTGGTGAGCTTACACATTTAAATGGATGGCAGAGCTGGGATTCAAAGGCAGGTGCATCTGACCACAGAACCTGTGTGCCTACTAGGTACTCCACAGAGCCCAGCAGCTAGGCCACCTGTGCTAAGAACCACTGCCATCTCTTTGAAGTCTCCAAAAGAAGAGGAGTGAGTTATTTAGCACCTGCTTTTGCACAGTTGAGCCACAAGTGAGGAAGGCAGCGCAGCACTCTAGTTAAGGATACACGTCTGAAAGCAAGATTGTCTGCATTCAAATCCTGACTCCACCGGGTCCCAGCTGTATGACCTTGGACAAGTCACGAAACTCTTCTGAGCCTCAAGTTTCCCCATCTATAAATGAGGGTAATAACACAGTAGTCACCCCTTATCCACAGTTTTGTTTTTTGGCAGTTTCAGTTACCTGTGGTCAACCATGGTCTGAAAATACTAAGTGGAAAATTCTACAAACAATTTGGAAGTTTTAAATTTCATGCTGTTCTGTGTGATGAAATCTCGCACTTTCCCACTCTGTCCTGTCTGGGATACGAATCATCTTTTTGTCCCGCGTATCCACACTGTACAAGCTAGGCACCTGTTAGTCACTCAGGAGCCGGCTCGGTTCTCAGATCCACTGTCACGGTGTCACAGTGCTTGTGTTCAAGTTACCCTTATTTTGCTTCATAATGGCCCCAAAACACAACAGTAGTGATGCCGGCAATTCAGATATGCCGAAGTGAAGACAAAAGTGCTTCTTTAAGTGTAATTTCTCAACTTAATAAAGGAAGGGAAAAACTGCATGCAGAGACTAAGATCTACGGTAAGAATGAATCTTCTATCTGTAAAACTTCGAAGGAAAAGAAATTTGTGCTAGTTTTGCTGTCGCACCTCAATGCAAAGCACATAGGGTTCGATACTATCTGTGGTTTCTGGCATCCAGTGGGGGTCTTGGAATATATGCCCCATAGCTAAGGGGAGACAACTGCTATACATACGTTGCACTGTTATTTTAAGAATTATGTGGGGGTCATCCTCATCCAGCACCTGGCACATACCAGGGACACAGTCACTGCTGCATATGTTCTACATGTTAAGTCAACAGAAAAGAGGAAGAAACAAAAAAGTAAAAGGATATAATCTAACAATTTCACAACAAAGACCTCGCTGGCCTTCTGCCAACCTCTAGAAAACAGTGCTGGACTCTGTGTACGCACAGTGTGGCTGGGACTGCAGACACCAGGAAGACTTTCGGACCTGCGGAGCCTGGATGGTTCAGTTGTCTGAGCCAAGGAGGGCTGGATTAGGCTCAGTGATCTAAGCTGAGCAAGTTTCAGCACATACCTCTACAAAGTGGAAGCCCAGGGATGGCTGATACAATGGTTCTTTAGGAAGCCAAATGCTCAGTTTCTCAGAAGGGTGTTTTCCTGTTTCATGACAGATAAAAAGGTTTCTCATCCAGACATACAAATCCACTGACTGAGAGCGTTCATTAAAAACAAACAGTCTTGCAATAAGGAACCTTAAACTAGGAAGGCCTTCCATGAACATATGAAATGTCACAAGTCCTCACAGCCTGTGTCTGAGGGTGGGAGAGGGAGAAATCCGAGGAGAAGGTGCTGACTGGCTCAAAGACTGGGATATCATAAGCCTAACAATGTCCAGTCAGTACATTCCTCATCTACAAACGAAAATCACAGGCAAGACTACACACCGCTGAGTCCCAGGACACACACCTTCCCAAATAAGTGTTTGAGTGGGTTGCTTGTTAATTTCCAAGAGAGGAGATAAAAGGTATCATCAATTGCTTCCTGTCTTCAGGTCTTGTCAATACGGAATGCTAAGTCCACCAGACTTGAAAGCGTGTGTACCTTCCTCAGTCTTAAAGACTTGACTTGATGGGAAACTGGAAAAGCAATCAGGAACAGAACACCGTGGGCACGAGACTCATTCCAGGTACTGTCACAGCAAGACACCCTTCTAGTATTCCAAAGCTAGGAACGTACCTCCCCTTGCTCCCACCAGCCCAGGGAAACCGAATAAGCTGTTTACCAGGGACCCCAGCAAAGCGAGCCTCAAAACTCACCAGTGGGAGAGTTTCATGACACAGAGAAAACATCTTTGCTTTCATTTGCCAATTTCTAAATACTTAGCTCATAAGTTCTGTGACCAGAACTAATAGGAGGCTCAGTAGGAGAGCTCAGAAAAGCAGAGGGGGTTGTTTTCCTAGGCTCCTTCCTCTCACATGAAGGTGGAAATCAATTCGCCTTCCCCTTCTAACCCTCGAATCCCTGGAGAACCATCGTGTTTGGATGGCCTACAAATGCTCAGCTTTCCGGCAGTGCCCCAGACGGGGAATCCATCCATCCAAGTATTGTTCTTACCTCCCACCACCTCCTACGTCAGGGGAGGGGACCGGGCACATGGTTCCGAGGTCACGCTCCTCACTTAGAGGATCGTGGGAATGCTTACGGAAACACTTGTCACAGCACTGCCAGCTGGAATCGCCGCTTAAGAAGAGGCTGGAAACCTAGGGAGGGCGCAACCAGAGACAGGAGGCTGGGGAGAGCAGGGAGGCAGATGTTGTGTGTTATCACTGAAACGAACAAAAGCCATCCAGTTGTGTACTTCAGATAGGTGCGCCTCAGCGTGCTTCGATAATGCCTCCAGAAAGTTAGGGAAAGGAAAAACAGAGGAAGCTGGGCTGCTCTTCTACCACCTCTAAACTGTCCTGTTGCCAAACAGATCTGGGAAAGCAGGTTTTAATGAGAAAATTCAATTAGGAAATAAACTTAAGTAACCCAGAGCATGCTAAGTGAAGAGGAGCCTTTCTCAAGTGTCTCAGTGCCGAGGAGTGGACCAAAGGGCTCTGAAAAATGACCAATGAGGTTTCCCGCCACTCAGAGGAAGCCAAGCTCAGAAAGGCCAAGAAGAACATCCTCACTTATGCGCGGGGCCAGATTCCAAGGCCAGGTCTGCTCCGCCTCATCCACTTCTTGTGCTGCTTCCCAGTGAAACTCAGCAGAGGACACACGAGGCCACGTGAGATGCCCATCTCAGGATCTCAGCTCTCCAACACGGGAGGGGTGCAAAGAAGGCAAGGGCACGGGTGCTGTGCGTGACTCCTCAGTGGGGCCAGCGGGCACTGGGTGGCCTCAGAGATCATTAGGAACGGTCACTCCCTCCCTTTCTCCTGGTTTCCCTTCTGTCCTCTGACAGAGGAAAGTGGCTTAGATCATTCTCATAGGAAGATTAAATCCAGAGCAAGGGGAAGGGGTAGGAATCCGTTTCCAATCAATGATGGAAACCAGATTCCCTCATCAGTTGGGATTCATTCTTACATGCTGTAAACATCACGGAGCTCCACCCACGGCCACAAGCATTCAGGAGGTATGAAGCGTGCTGGCACATCCCGGGTGAGAGCTGCCTGAAGCCACCCGGCTTGGGCTGGCCTATCTGAGGGACAGGAAGCAACACCTCTCTTAGAAGTTATCCCCAAAACTCCCACATCAGAAAGATGAGATAAAGCACAAGACTATCCCACTCTTGTAAACGTTCTATATTTACAGGAATAAAGTTTTAAGACCATCTTAGACAACCATAACCTCCTTCCTGTAGAACATACCCATATACATTTGTATTCGTATGGGAAAATATGGTATCAATTATGAATAGTAAAGTCTTTGAATTAAAGGTCTTTTGTTCCTGAAGAACCCCGGGATCTCAGTTTTAGTGGCCTTGGAGTCCCACTTCCCCCGTATGAAATCCCTAAAGCACTAGGTGTTTCAACGCCTGCTTGATCTTGACTATGGGGAAAATGCGCCATATCCCCGGGCAGCCTGTGTCACGCAGTGCTGGCTGTTCGGCAGCTCTGCCCTACACTGCAGCCTCCCGCAGAGAGTCCTCTGTCTAGAACCACCTCAAGGATGCGCAAGTTCTCTGCCACACGGCATCCCTCAGACACCTGAAGTGAGCCATCTCGGCCTCCCTCCAAGCAGCTTCCCTCCTGGCTGACACTCCCAGCTCCGCCATGTCCTGCACATGGCACGCTTCCGAGACCACTTGCCCTCAGTTGTCCCCAGAGGTTCATGCCACCGGATCACTGGGTGCTTAATAGGTGCCACTCATTTCAGAAACCACCTCTTATTCCCGTGAGAGCAGCCCCTGCAAGTATTCTGTTTCGGTTTTGGTTGTGCTTTTTCTTTTTGCAGGAGGAATCAAGGCCCTAACATCCAGAACCTCGGCAGTCTCTCCAGCTGCCATCCACATCGTCTGCCCAGACACGAAGACGGCAGGGCAGGACCACAGCATGGCCAGGTGGGGGTGCTACCGGTTTTCCCTGCAGCTGACGTAAAATACACGTATTACCGCAAAGCTAATAACCTGCTTAGAAAGCACTTCAAGGTAGAACTATTCAGGAAATACCTTAATACAAAATACCTTTTTCTTTTCCTTTTGTTTTTCTGAAGCAGGGTCTTGCTTGCATACCACCATGTCTGGTTAATTTTTGTATTTTTTGGAGAGACGGGGTTTCACCGTGTTACCCGAGCTGGTCTTGAACTCCTGGGCTCAAGTGATCCACCCATCTCAGCCTTCCAAAGTGCTAGGATTACAGGTGTGAGCCACGCACCTGGCCCATAAAATATACTTTTGTAATGAATATGTGAGAAATAGATACGGAAAAAGATGATGTAAAAACAATTTTTTATTTTTATTTATTTAATCTCTTATGCAGATTCAGCATTTCCCCTGAAACCCAACCCTCACAGCTCAGTCCAAACTTTTCCTCGCCGTGAAAAGGTGAACTCCAGTCCAGCCTAAGGCCAACCGTTCTGAAGGGCAACCATCAGATTCAAAGCAAGGTGCTGTTACATTGCTAGGTGTTTGGTTTTGTGCTCCTACGACCAATGTGGGCGGAGGGACTTGTGCAGATATCCAAGCTGAGGTCCCCTGGGCAGAGTGACTCAGAATTAGTGTCTGGACAGGCATCCGTGCGCCCAACACTACTGACTTACTCCAGTTCATCCTGAAGACAGACTATTACAGTAAAATCCATGTTTTTAAAAAGTTATAGCTGCTAAAACCTTAGGCAGAAAGTCCATGCAATTTGAAAATAGACATCATATAAATGTAAGCAAGGCTGAAAACGCGTGAATCCCAGTTAGCTCACCCTGCATTCCTGCCCATGCAGCTCGTGACCCAGCTACAGCCTTGGGGCTGTACTCTCCCTGCAGTCAGAGGATGGGGACACGTGGCACACTGCCGGCCTGAGCACAACAGGAATCTTTGCTTGGGGACATTTCTTGGAAATAAAGTAAGTATAAGGGTGTACTCAGGAACACTGCATTTTGTCTGGGACTCAGCTTTGCTAGCGCAGGGAAAGAGGAGTTTTAACGTGTTTCAGAGGCAGAAAGAGCAACCTTACTTGGCCTCAGGGAGGTGGGGTATAGCACATTCATTCAACTTCATTCACTGAGTATCTACCTAGTATACAGAGCAGGGCATGTTCACCCCCTTTTTTTCACAACATACACCCAGGGTGGCTCCAGTCCACTCAGAACTACAGAACTGAAGAAGCTTCACATCACACCTTTCCCAAATGATGCTGGGTGGCGTCCCCAGTGTAGAAGGCAGAGAGAAAAAAAAACCAGCAGCACCAAGCTGCTCAAAAGCTCAGGAGAGGCCAGGCACGGTGGCTCACGCCTATAATCCCAGCACTTTGGGAGGCCAAGGCAGGTGGATGACCTGAGGTGAGGAGTTCAAGACCAGCCTGGCAAACATGGCAAAACCCTATCTCTACCAAAAGTACAAAAGTTAGCTGGGTGCGGTGGTGGGCACCTTGTAATCCCAGCTACTTGGGAGGCTGAGGCAGGAGAATTGCTTGAACCGGGGAGGCAGAGGTTGCAGTGAGCTGAGATTATGCCACTGCACACCAGCCCGGGCGACAGAGCAAGACTCCATCTCAAAAAAAAAAAAAAAAAAAAAAAAAAAAAAAAGGCACAGGAGAGGTATTCACAGGGCCCTTAAAAATCATCACAGTGATAGCTCCAAATGCTGAAAGATGAAGGGCTCTGTCATCTTTAAACCCTGTTTGTGATTTCCAGTTTCAATGAGGCTACATTATTACTATAATCCTAAAAAAGCTCACAAATTTTTTAACTGACAATTTCCAAAAAACAAAAGTGAGTGCTTAGTCCCGTTGTTTACATCGGGTATGGTGTTAGAATTCAGCTCTCAGAGCGGAAAGACCCCGACTGCTCATGACAATTACACCAGAGGAGCTGATTCAAACGGATTCAAGCTGGGGAGTGGGGGCTGTGGAGCAAGCAGGAGCAGCTGAAACAACGCTGGCCACAGAGGATAACTGCTGAAGTTGGGCGACAGATAACTGGGGGCTCATTATATCATCTGCTTGAAATTCTCTGTAACAAAAAGCTTTTTAAATTTAAATTAGGCAACACTAACTTAAAAGTTCCCTTACGGTAAGGCCTGGTTGCCACCTACTCCAGGCTCCTGCAAGCTTTAAGGCCAGTATGAGTCGAATGTTTACCGGACATTAGGCAATTTTCTCACACTCGCACTCGGTCCAGGAAAGCCCTCCTGGGGCAGGGGCCAAAGGAAACCCTAAATGCAGCTTTGTAGCAGCCCAGCTGCCCTGAAGGACTGAAAAACACAGGGTCCTCAAAAATCACCAAAAACCCTTTGGCTTGGACAGCTTTTCCTTCCCTGGCTTCCTGTAAAGATGCCGCAGGCTCTCTAGAATCTCCAACTCTGGTTTGTTTTTAGGAAAGTTCCGTTGCTCCTGCCTTCAGCTTGGCTGCCTACTCCACGTTATGCAAATAGAGCTCCTCTGTGCGGCGCAAACGACCTCTATGCCAGTGGCGCTAAAGGAGGCCTTCGCTACTTGCATCCATCCTATCAGCGTCCAGAGGGGTGAACACCATTGACTTCATACCCCTCCCCCAACAAAAACCTTAAAACCATAATTACATTCTGCTCTACAATGCTCTACAATGACCTTACTTTTATAACAGGATTTTAAAAATCCATTCCTGGCCAGGAGTGGTAGCTCACGCCTATAATCATAGCACTTTGGGAGGCCAAGCTGGGAGGATCACTTGAGCCCAGGAGTTCGAGACCAGCCTGGGTAACATACTGAGACCCCCGTCTCTACAAAAAATACAAAAAAATTAGCCAGGCAAGGTAGCACATGCCTGTAGTCCCAGCTACTAGGGAGGCTGAGGCAGAAGGATCACCTGAGCCTGGGAGGTCAAAGCTTTAGTGAGCAATCATCACACCACTGTACTCTAGCCTGGGCAACAGAGCAAGATCCTATCTCAAAAAAATAAATAAAAATAAAAGATAAAAATCCATTCCTTATTTTAAAATAAGACCCTGTATAATATTAATATAACCACGGCAGCACCACCGGACTTACAGCCTGGCTTTAGGGATACCTCAGACTGTTGATGTCAGTTTCTAGTCCACAGTTGCCTTGGAGATCTCCCTGAGCCAAAATTAAAACAACAGCTTTCTCTCAGGGTATGCTTAAGTTATTGTTTTCTTTTTCTTTTTTTTTTTAAAGAAAAAAAAGACAACAGCTTTGATGTGACACTGAGTGTCTCCGGTGTGCCAGACACCGTGTCAGATACTTTACAAACAAGGAAAGCAAGGCACAGAGAGGCCAGGTCACCTGGGCAAGGCTGCCTGGCAGATGCTCTGTGTGGCCACAGAGTGAGGCATGTCCCAGACTCAGCCTTCCTCACCAAGAGGGACTCAAAGCCTCTGGGATACTCTGTGATGAAAGCTATGGACTCTCTCTCCAGGGATTGCACACACACAAAAGTCTGAATGAAATACCTGGTGGGTTCATAGGGCCCCTCCGTTCCCCAAACGTCCCCTCCGGTTAAAAAAATGCTATTCAGATTTTCACCAATGAAGAGCTTCAGCAGAAGTGTCTCCCACAGAAAGAGGCAGGTGTGTCTCTGGCCTCAATCCCTCTCTCCCTGAAGTGTGCATGGCCCCAGGGCTTACTCCTCCATCTGTCTGCAACACCCCAATCCTGAGGTCTCAGACACCCAGCTGCCGCCTCCCTACCCTGTGACAACTTGGGCTTGCATCTGATCAAAACTCTTTGGGTCCAACCCTCTTAAAACAATGAAAACATTTTCTCACTCATATAAACAAACAAACCTTTACTGAAAACTAATGATAAACATGAAGGGATTATTTACAGAAAACACAACGTGCCTAGCCCCTTCTAGATTACAAACATAACTGCTCTCTGGCTCTAAGGACCCTGCCATCTTCCCAGGCCCTGGCCTGGCTGTTCTGCCACTCCCCACCTCATGCCTCAAACTGACACAAAGGAGCCAATCCTCCAGCCAAAGGAAGCAATTCCAATATGTAGGTGAAATTCAGAGAGGTGATCTAGAAAGCAATTTTGCAAGATAGCTAAATTGGGAAGAAAAAATGTTTTTAATTTTATTTTAATTTTTGAGATAGAATCTCACTCTGCCCAGACTGGAGTGAAGTGGCGTGATCCTGGCTCACTGCAACCTTTCCACCTTCCAGGTTCAAGCGATGCTCTTGCCTCAGCCTCCCGAGCAGCTGGGACTACAGGTGCACACCACCACACCCAGCTAATTTTTGTATTTTAAGTAGAGACAGGGTCTTACCACGTTGGCCAGGCTGGTATCAAACTCCTAATCTCCAGTGATCTGCCCGCCTCGGCCTCCCAAAATGCTGGGTCTGTAGGCATTAGCCACCATGCCTGGCCTTGTAAAATTTTTTTTAACCCATGAGATCTGCAAAGGTCTTAGAGAAAGCTTTGACACCAAGATATCCATTTCAGCATTATTTATGAGAGCAAAAAGTGAAAACAGCCTTCATGTCCAACATGAGGAACTTACAGTACAACTGTAAGATGAAGCACCGTATGATCCTTAACAGGAAGTTTGCACACATGTTTTAAGTAAGTGGGAATAAGACTTATGTGACCCAATAGGAAAAAGCAGGACGCAAATTTGAAAGCTATATTTTAAAAATGTGCTCAGAGAAAACTCGAACAAAAACCCGCAAAAAAAGCAAAAGTGGTTTTATCCATGAGGGGGAATTCTGAGTGACTATTTTTTTTTAATTCTCTTTATACATTTTTGCATTTTCCAAGAGTAAAACATGCACTTTCCCCCCTTTGCCCTTTCCTTCTGATTATAAATGTAACACAGGCTCTCTGTAGGAAAGTCAATGCATTACAGAAAGTGAAACGTCCCCCTGTGATCTCGCCACCTTGAGACTCCCCAAAGGTAACTGCCAATAACAACGTGGTTCCTATTCTTCCAGATGTTTTCCAACAGGGATTACTTTTAGAATCAAATAATTTCTTTAAAAAATAATCCGCATGACTCCACACATATGAAACGGCCAGACAGAAAGTGAATGGTGACCCGGGGCAGGAGTGGGCATGAAGAGTAACTGCAAATGGATGCAGGGGGTGTTTTGGGGGTGACGGAAATGTTCCAAAATTGGATTGTGGTTATGGATGCACAACTCTGTAAATTTCCTAAAAATGTACAAAACTGCACTGTACACTTAAAGCTGCAGAATTTTATATGTAAATCAGACCTCAATAAAGCAGCTGAAAAAAGAACAAAACCACCACTAGAGGCAGCAGTCCACGGCTTTATGCTCTACCCTCAAGAGCACATGGTAAGACCCTGTAGCAGGAACAGAGGAAGCTCGAGGCCTCCCGGCATCACCTGGACAAACAGCCCTCGGCAGAGAGGCTCAACAGATAATCTGAGGGCGTCAGGGTCAGCGAGGTCAGTTCCAGTCTACCCGGGAGGCAGGAAGAGCGTGGCCCTGAAAGTGCATTCCTGAGGCTCAGGCTGCACTGCCAGGCTCACTTCAAAGCCAGGTGGCCAAAGGAAGACAGCACTGGTCAGAGTGTCCAAATCAAGTTCAGGATGCACTGCATGCAGGAAAACTGAGAACATTTTTCTCTCTCTCAACAGAAACTTGAAAGCCACCCCTGACAACATGTTAGTCCCGGGAAGTACTCAATTACGGTGAAAAGACATTGGCAAAAGTTAAAGTGAGTAATATGACAATGAGCCAGGTAAGAAGTAAAGGCAAGTGGAAGATTATGAACTACATAAAAGGCACAATGAACTGAGTACAGAAAGGCAATCTGGAAGCCTGAAAAGGTACAAATGGGTGCAACTCTCTTAGAAAGTAATGGGCAAGTACATGTCAAAAGCATTTAAAATATTCATACCCTCCTAGGAATCTACCCTAATGAAATCACTCAAGCTGATGAACAAAGATGCTCACTGCTCTATGGCAAAAAAACTGGAAATCATCTCCCCTAACAACAGGGAAGGGATCTCATCTCCTGTGTAATCCTTACAACTGCACAGTGTTAAAAACGTGGGAAAATGTTTCATGTTTAATTAGCAAAACTGAATATAAAAATTTACTATCAAGTGAGTAAAAAAATGCCCAAATCCGGGAAATGATATATAAAAATTCCTTGGGTGGAAAGATTGAGTGATTTTTTTCCCCTCCTTTCATATGTATTTTGTGAACTCCAAGTTTTTTTTATCACATGATTTCAGTCTCTAAAAATCTGTGATCCATCATACCAACTGGATTTTGTCAATTTTACCCTCTATGGTTTGTACTGTGCAAAACTAGTCTTCACTTTATTTTCCAGACAAAAAATACTATTACTGAGTATGTTTTCTCAAATTACCACTCCACTGCCCAAAAAATAACACCTGCCACACTCAAGATTATCATGGCCCCCAGGAGGTGTGCCCATCCCAGCCCTCCCTGGGAGCAACCTCTCTCTTTCTTCTATCATCCTTCTGCAGGGAAGGATTCTGTAGTTGTTGTTGCTTTGTTTTAAAGTGGGAAAGAAAAATACTGACGAATTTTAAACGTGACCTAGACAGAGACATTGGGCAGCACCAGACCTAATCCTTTTTCTGTTTTTTGAGATGGAGTCTCACTCTGTTCAAGCGATTCTCCTGTCTCAGCCTCCTGAGCAGATGGGATTACAGGTGCACTCCACCACATCCAGTTAATTTTTTCTGCATTTTTAGTAGAGATGGGGTTCTCCATGTTGGCCAGGCTGGTCTCAAACTCCTGACCTCGGATGATCTGCCCACCTCAGCCTCCCAAAGTGCTGGGATATAGGCGAGAGCCACTGCACCTGGCCCAGACCTAATATTTGAGGGAACTCAGCATCATCATAGAAAGCTGAAACCACAACATCTTTCTTTGTGCCTTCCTAAAAGTGTTTTGTGGATGTAGCAATCCAGCGAAATGGTGAGTTGCACAGACACACCTGGGGGATGCCAGCCTAAGATCAGGGCCAGGGCAGCACAGCAGCACCCTGGGAGCTGGTGGAGGAGGGCACAGTTCACTGGCCCCATCCGACCCAGCCCCAGCAGCTCGCAGGCCACACTGCTCCTCTCTGCCTCGGTGGCCTCGCCAGAATGCTGGGCCTCTCTGATGCACTGGTGCCATCTAAGAGATCTGCAACTAACGGTAATGAAAGCATAGTTCATTTTAGGTTTAAGAATTAGAACAGGCTGTGTTGCTCTCGAATGACACCCTCACTCCCCTGCACTCTAATAAGCTTCCGTCAGCGTGGAGAAGAGGGTGGAGGGAGGGCTTACTCGAGGGAACTGTGAAACACACTCCACCAGGGAGTGGGTGGAGCTCAGGATACCCCTCAGGCCTGGCATGGCTAGACTTTTCTTTTGGAGGAAAATTAAGCAGTAGCCAGCCAACCTATCAGCCAACTGCGCATCAAGGGGCCACAGTCTATAGGATGGGAAGCCAAAATATCTCCAAGAAGGGTGGTGCACCGCTGCGCCCATCCCACACGCCCACTTCTCTCCAGGCACTGCCCACCCATGAGGGGCTTTCCCTTTTCCAAGCGGCAGAGCTCCACTCCTGGCTATCAACCACTGTGAATGG
Organism: Chlorocebus sabaeus; assembly: GCF_047675955.1. Lineage (NCBI taxonomy): Eukaryota > Metazoa > Chordata > Mammalia > Primates > Cercopithecidae > Chlorocebus > Chlorocebus sabaeus. The sequence continues at coordinate 117,544,007 of NC_132923.1, read as the reverse complement.
CGTACCTCCTTTCCTCCTCCCTGCCCCACTTTTGGGTGAGCATTTCATTAATATTTTTCTACTTTTGTTGCCCCAAGTTGAGGAGTGTTTAGAGATGGAAAATAATACATTACTTCCCTCTCTGACAACCACCTTAATCCACAAAGCCCAGAGGTAAAAACTCACAAGCTGTTTCCTCTCTGAACCACAGAAACAAACCTGGTTACAGTTGGGGCACTGTGGACCAGAGAAAGATGCAGTGTTTCAGCATCACCTCCCCATGATAAATGCTGCAGGACTTTTTTCCTATTCAACTACAGACGATTCACATTAGAAGTTGCCTAGTGACCAAACCAACTTTCCTCCCTACTTTGGCAAAATGTTGTCACCTCACCAAAACATTTCCTGGGGGTAGACTGTGCCTTGTGGATTCCATCAGCTTTGCTATTTACTTCTCCCTTCACCCTGGCAGTTAACATTTCAACCCTGATGGCCATGGCCACCTGTTGCTCCTCCTCCCCCCTCAGATCTAAAGTGCGCATCACCTTTCTAGGTTCTGGGTCACATCTTCTGGGCTGGCCACGGCCTGGGTGAGAGAACCCTGTATCCTGGAACTGCCTGGGCATTGGAGGAGGTGATGGGTTAACAACAATCGTTTTGCAGGCAGGGGAGGCGAGGGGGCAAGAGGAAGTGGAAAGATGATGTGACTGGAGACGCTGCCCCAGGCTGCCCGCTGCCCGCCCCTGATTTCTCCCATCTGGTTTCCATCTGACCCAAGCAGCTGGCCAGGTGGTTTTCATTTGCAGATGAAACCCCAGCAGTTCCATCGCCACAAAAACTCCTGACCGTGGAGTCTCTGTAAGGCTGATAATGCACAAAGTGCACTGGGGTGTCTCTGAGCAGGCCTGAAAGGTCACGCTTCCCAAAGCCGGAACCAGGACAACAGGAACAAAGTGGGGTCTCGACGCTTGAAAATTCTGATCACAGCCAGAAAAGGAAATGCACTGGCCTGGCGAGATGCAAGTCACAGTCAGGCATAGAGCTGAGGAAGGGGTAAGATTTTGCCAGTGAATCAGACCTTATCTCTATGCCATCCACTAGCATCCTTAAGGTGAGAAAAGAACCAGCAGGTCTCAGGGTGAACCATGGTATGTCTGCTCAGTGGAACAGTATGAAACAGCTAAATCCAGGTTCATAAACAAAATGTAGGCTGGGTTGGGTGGGTGCGGTGGCCCGTGCCTATAATCTCGGCACTTTGGGAAGCTGAGGCGGGCAGATCACTTGAGGTCAGGAGTTCGAGACCAGGCTGGCTGACATGGCGAAACTCTGACTTTACTAAAAATACAAAAATTAGCTGGGCATGGTGGTGTGTGCCTATAGTCCCAGATACTTGGGAGGCTGAGGCATGAGAAACCTTGAACTCAAGAGGCAGAGGTTGCAGTGAGCCAAGATCACACCACTGCACTCTAGCCTGGGTGACAGAGCAAGAGTCTGTCTCAAAAAAAAAAAAAAAAAAAAGAGAGAGAGAGAGAAAAGAGAAAGGGAGAGAGAGAGAGAGAAAGAAAAAGAGAAAGAAAAAAGAGAGAAAGAAAAAGAAAGAGAAAGAAAAAAGAGAGAAAGAGAAAGAGAGAGAGAGAGAGAGAAAGAGAGAAAGAGAGAAAGAGAGAAAGAAAGAAAGAAAGAAAGAAAGAAAGAAAGAAAGAAAGAAAGAAAGAAAGAAAGAAAGAAAGAAAGAAAGAAAGAAAAGAAGGAAAGAAAATGTAGGCTGAGCACAGTAGCTCACATCTGTCATCCCAGCACTTTGCGGGGCTGAGTCAGGAGAATCGCTCGAGCCCAGGAGTTTGAGATCAGTCTGGGCAACATAGGGAGACTCTGTCTATACAGATAATTTAAAAATTAGCCAGGCATGATGGTGTGCACCTGTAGTCCCAGTTACTCAGAGAAGGCGGAGGTGGGAGGAGTGTTTGAGCCCAGTAGGTGGGGGCTGCAGTGAGCAGGAATTGCACCATTGCACTCCAGCCTGGGCAAAAGAGCAAGACCCTGCCTCAAAAAAAAAAAAAAAAAAAAAATGTAGTAATACATAGAAATGGTGATAACGCAGGCTGAGTATTAGTTTTCCTTATCCAAAATGCTTGGGACCTGAAGTGTTTTGGATTTTGAATTTTTTCCAATTTTGAAATACTTGCATTATACTTACTGGTTGAGCAACCCAAATCAGAAGAGCCAAAATCCATGTCCCAAGGAACATTTCCTTTGAGCCCCATGTCAGTGCTCACAAAGTTCTGGGTTTTGGAGCATTCTGGGTTTTAAATTTTCACATTAGGGATACTTAGCCTCTAAGAGTGTGCCAGGCACTGTTTCAGGCATGTAAAATGTGTCGACTCAATCTTCGTAACATGCCTGTGAGACAGCTTATGTTATTAATCCTACTTCATAGATGAAGGGACTGAGGTAGGGAGAGGTTAAGGAGCTTACCAAAGATCACACAGGTAGTAAGTGGGAGAGCTGGAAGCGTGGTTCCAGAGACCAGGTGAAGCCCCAAAAAGAGAAGCTGGGCACAAGGCCCCAGGGAAGCAAAAACCTGAAAAACTCTCTTTCTACACTTACGCAGGCTCAGCTGATGTTAGGCTTGTATTGCAAAATTGTATACTTCTGAAGAAGGAGAAAGCAGCAAGAGGGAAAAAGTATCTAAAATACAGACACACACACCACGTTTGTTTTGGAAAAGACCCGTCAGGAGTCCACAAAAGGTTATGAAAAACCCCAGTGACATCACCACCAATGTTTGTCTTTGGAATAATGGAAAGAGATGTGTATTATTTGTAAGAATGATCTTTGCTATTACATGACTCACTCCGGCACGCAAGGACTGCTCTCATCTGGTGCCAAGGAAAGAGTGCTGAATTATGGAATTGCAAACGTTATCACTGACTGATACAACACTGCAGGGCAAACTGATATGCGCCAAATCAGCCATGTGAAGGGATTGTTATTACGCCTCTCATTAGGACCAGCTGTTGCTATTTCGCATTAAGACCGTAACCATATCTTAATCCAAGAACTCATCAACCCCAGCAGTTGAGTTGATCGAAAATGCCCAGGGCCCACACAAGTTCCCAAAGGGAACCCACCATGGGTCCGGGGACTGGAGTCATGGGACAAAAAGGGGAGTGGTAGAGACAGAGAACAAAAACGGAAGGGAAAACAACAGATAAAAGGAAATCACCCACACAGATGGCATGCAAGCGGCCTTTCAGAGTGGAAATGAACAATCCTGTAATTGGCAACATATGATGTGCTCTTTATTCCTGTTCCCCACTGGCATGTGGTGGAAGGATGGAGAGGAGAGGACGGTAATGGGTAAAATAATATGAATACCGCCCCTACAGGCATGTGTCATCTAGGAGCCTACTGAGTGTCCCACCTTAGTGATCTGACCCTCAGACAAAACTGTGAAGGAGATGCCACCATCCCCACACTGTAGGTGGGAGACAGAGGCTCTGGGGAGTGGTCCCCAGAAACAAGTGACTACTCAGAAACAAGGCTAGGACCAGGGGATGATCACTTTCCACACAGACAGTGTGGAAATATCAGCCAATAATGTGTCCTCTAATCTACTGATTATGGTCTCCTCCTGATGACTTTAAATGCCTCACCCTCAACCTATCTGAAACCAAACTGGGTTTGCCCCACCAAAACCTAGCAGTTACCATGCGGATAACAGCTAACATTTATTGAGCATTTATTATGTGCCAGTAATAATGCTATGAAGCAATTTTATTACTATTGTAATTATTATTACTTCTCTCTACCCAAGTACCAACCCTCCCCCACTTTGTCCAAGAGACCACGGTGACTGCCCCACACCTGCCCCAACCCATCCTCTCTGCACATCTGGGTCAGGGCAAGCTTTCCAAGACTTACCTGCCCAGTCCTCACAGCCTGCCCCTGCGGTTCTCTTACCTGATCATCCCTCCACCCCTCCCCACCCGATGTCCCAGCCTGCTTCTGCCCCCCACCCAGCTCCTTCCTGCCAGGCTTCTGCATGTGCTATTCCTTCTGCCTGGACTGCCACCCCCTCAGCTCGAGCCTGCTCCCCCCGCCACGGCTCTAGGGCAGCAGCCCCCTCCAGATGCCATGACTCCACAGTTGTTGATCATTGCCCCCACTGGGGCATAGGCTCCAGGGGAGCAAAGGAAGAGGCTGTTCTTGGTCGCCTCTGTACTGCCCAAGTCTGGCACAGTGTTCGGCTCATAGCCAATGAATAAACACTCCCGTAACTATTCTATGACTCTCAAATGAGCCTGAGCACCAAAAAGAGGAGCAAGGTCTGAGTTGTGGGCTGAGCTATCCTGGTGCCAAGGCAGGCCTTCCACTGCCACGTACACACCCTGGAAGCAGAGTCAACTTGCCCAAATCCTGTGGGGCCTGATGGTGACCACTCAAGCTCGGACAAACACCAAGTGTGATCTCACTGGAATCCATGTCAGCGCCCAAGTCCTCAATTCCAGCAGAAACTCCCCATCTGTTCCTCTGCTCTCCTCTCCACCACACTGCCCTCCTGTCACTGGATCCTCACCTCTCCCCTCCAAGCCCCCATTCAGCAGTCAGAATAATTTCTTTCTTTTTTTTTTTTTGGCTTTTTTTGAGATGGAGTCTTACTCTGTCACTTAGGCTGGAGTGCAGTGGAATGTTGTGGGCTCACTGCAATCTCTGCCTCCCAGGTTCAAGTGATTCACCTGCCTCAGTCTCCCGAGGGGCTGGCATAACAGGTACCTGTCACCAGGCCCGACTAATTTTTGTATTTTTAGTAGAGATGTGATTTCACTATGTTGGCCAGGCTGGTCTCGAACTCCTAACCTCAGGTGATCCACCTGCCTCGGCTTCCCAAAGCATTGGGATTAGAGGCGTGAGTCACCGTGCCCGGCTGGCAGTCAGAATAATTTCTTTTAACATAAATAGTCATCGCCCAGATTGACACCTTCCAGCTTCTTGTGACTGTTAGACTTAAACCTGGCACACAGGCCCAGTGTCACTGGGCCCCCGTGCTCCTGATAACTAACAGCGAGCGCCTCTTTCTTTTTTTTTTTTTTTTTTTTTTGAGATGGGGTCTCGCTTTGTCGCCCCAGGCTGGAGTGCAGTGGCACAATCTCGGCTCACTGCAGCCTCCACCTCCCAGGTGAGTAGCCCATCTCAGCCTCTGAGTAGCTGGGATTACAGGGGCGCACCACCACGGTCAGCTAATTTTTGTATTTTTAGTAGAGACAGAGTTTCACCATGTTTGTCAGGCTGGTCTGAAACTCCTGACCTCAGGTGACCCACCTGCCTCAGCCTCCCAAAGTGCTGGGATTACAGGCGTGAACCACTGCCTCCGGCCACCAGCGCCTCTTTCTATACCTCAACCTGGGAACCCTTGCACCCATAGCCCCTTCCTTGTCTTCTCCTCCCACCTGGAGGCCCTCTCTCTCCTCCTAGGTCTTCCCTGTCACCCTGCTTCACAACACATCTTACAACTCAAAATGATGGGGTTTGTATCACAGTCACGATCTGTCCTGCCCCAGGATAACCTGGGGCTTTGTCTTGTTCACCATCCCTGTGAATATTTGCTGAAAAATCCATCCCTTTTACTATGTGAATAGTGAACAATTACTGAGCCCTTGCTGGGGGCTAGGCAGTGAAATGCACGTTAGATGCATTAACTCATCACCCGGTAGACATCCCTACTGCCATTTTACAGATGAAGAAAATGAGGAACAAAGAAGCTAAGGACAGGGGCCACTTGGGACTCACACCCAGGCAGCCAGCTGCAGGGTCTGCGATTTCAAGCCTTCCCTAAGTGCGCTGCCTCCTGGAGCTGTGGAGGACTGTGGACTCATCCCCCAGAGTCTCCGGGGCTCCTGGAGGGCAGGCACCACATCTTAGTCAGGTTTCTCCAGGCTCAGGCCCTCCAACAGGAGGTTCTGGATAAAAGCTCAGGAATAACTGAAGAAGTCCAAGGAAGCCTTGGCTAGAAAGCCCTACAACAAAAGGCAGGCAAGACTGGCCGTGAGCAGCGCCATCCCTGCCGTGCTGATAATTCACACCCTTATCACCCGCAATCACAGGCAGGATAAGGCAGTCCCTTCGGTGGGCTGAAGAATGAAATGCTGGCCATGTAACATGTAAACCCCAAAGAGAGAGTCTGTCCCATCAGGTCCCCTATTTTACCCCATAATATCTGCATCTTGATCTTTAAAACTTTTTTCCAGAGAAAGTCAAGCAAATGATATTTGGAGGGCTTTCCTGCTGCTTTTATTTTGGAAACTTATATAAGATTACTAAGAGTCCCTCCTGAGTGCTTACAGTAGTGGCACATTTACGCACATTCCTCACTCGGTCCTTACAACAACCCTCTAAGTCACACACGATCATCCCAAATGACAACTGTGGAAACTGAGGCTCAGTGACCTGAGGGACTTGCCTAGGGCCACAGAGCTGCCAAGCAGGAAATCCAGGCTGCCTGAGTGCAAGCTCCCATTCTGTACCGTAATGCCAATGGCTTCACTAATTCATTTCGGAAACCAATTGTCACAATCGTCTCCAAACTATTAATACTTACAAATACTCATTCAAGGAGCAGAGCTTAGAGGCTATGAGGCAAAGGCAGAACCATTTTTGGGTGTCACATCTGAGAAAATTACTGTTCCGTTCATGTAAATGATGTTTAAAATGCCCACTGCAGCATGAAAGTGCCTCTGGTGAGAAACTGCAGACGTCAGCAAGAGCCATAAAGGAAAGATAAACTCGTAGTAAAAGGAAGGAAGAGGGGCTGAGTGGGTGACTTACAGCCGAATTCACAGGACACCCGTCCCGCAAAGAGGAAGCCAAACTGCAGTCCAAGCAGCCAGGATGAGGAGGGCCCAGACGGCTCGGAACCCTGCAGGCAGCCTGGCTGTGGAGACAGAGCAGGACAAGCTCTGAGACCCACCCAGGGGCAGCAAACAGAGACAATTTACGCCTCCTGGCCTGGGAACAGGCAAGGGTTCCTGGGTTAAGAGAAAACAAAGGGGCCCATCTAAGTAATATGAAAGGCCTGGCTGTGCTGAGTGTGGGTGAATAAGGTGGAGTATGGTTAATAAAATGATTCCACATCAGCAAATGCTAACACAGGGCCCCTGGGATCCCACAGTGAGTCTATTTCCATTTTCATTTCTTAACGCAAAAAATAAAATAAAACTTTACTCTCTAGAAGATGACGATATGAGAGGAACGCGGGGTGGCCACGTGATGGATCAGACACGCGGGCCTCCCTTGCTGGTTCCCACTGGCCTCATTAAGGCTGGGACTATTATTCCTCAACACACATGGTCTGTCCTGTCACACGCTAGTGGTTTCTGACAAGCAGGACACCAACAGCAAGTGCCCTCTAATCCGTCACAGTCCCTGCCACATCTCGGGTCTCTCGACCTGGCCTATTTACTCTTATCTACTAGCCACTGTGGGCCTTTGGATTTGCAATCCTGCTTGATAAAAATCACTGAGGAGCTACAAAGAGACGAGATTGGCCCTGACGCCAATTGTCACTCATCTCACGCCCTTCCAAAACGGATAGCAGACTCAGAGGTCCATGGACACCATCACATCCAGTACCAGAGGCTACAGCACACACACTTCCTTTCTAAGCCATGAACAGGTCATAATCTCAAGCAAGTTATACACACAGGAACAACAAGGGCCAGTTTCCTACATTTTATAAGATTCTTATATGCAAAGCTCTTGTTTATTTGTTTTCAGACCGACTCTCACTCTGTCGCCCAGGCTGGAGTGCAGAGGCGCGATCTCAGCTCATTGCACCCTCCGCCCCCTGGGTTCAAGCGGTTCTCCTGCCTCAGCCTCCCGAGTAGCTCGGACTACAGGCGCCCGACACCAAGTCTGGCTAATTTTTGTATTTCTGGTAGAGATGGAGTTTTGCCATGTTGGCCAGGCTGGTCTTCAACTCCTGGCCTCAAGTGATGTACCTGCCTGGGCCTCCCAAAATGCTGAAATTACAGGCGTGAACCACCAGGCCCGGTCTGCAAGCCTCATAATTTTAAGGACAACCAACAATCTGCTGCTATAGTAAACAGAACACACTGAAGACAGAAGCAAGAGCTTTGAGAAGTAAACAAAAGAAATTTTAAAATAATCTGAATACCAATGACACCTCTAAGAAGAGGGTCAGGTGCAAATCCAAGGATCAGGTATTGTTGGAAACCGTTGGAAACTAGTTAAAAAAAAAACCCCACAAGATCATCTCTGGTTTCACACAGAGACTGGTATAGAGGACCATGTTTCCAATGTTAGCCTCAAGATCCCAGCCTTGGGTTCCCTTCAACGTAGGTGTTCTTGGTTCATCAAGTGCCTCACTAGCAGAACTATCCCCCCTACCCATGTGCAATTTCCCTGTACAGAAAAAAACTCAGAGCAAGGCATACTCCAGCCCACAGGCCCAGCCTGTCTTTAAGGATCAGACCATCCCACAATGTGACATCCTCAAACAGACCATTTCAATGGGGCTGCCCATGGAGTCTATTTGGGAAAGGCAAACAGAGCGGCTGGTGACAGGGGCTGCTCAGATCACAGGAATCCCAAACCCAACAAAAACCCAATAATATTATAAAGGGAGAAGAGAAGATGATACTTAAATCTCAAACACAACTTCAGCAAAAGATATTGTTACATGGGTCATCTGTGTTCCTCCAGGACAGAAGATGGTAAGAGCACTAATAAAGGTCATTATACTCACTTGAGCAGGGCACTCTTGAAGATTTTCATCCAGGAAATGCACCAGCATTCCAAAGTATTACTTAGAGATTAGCGCTGTGTGTGCTGGAGGGTAGCCTAAAGGGTTAGGGTTAACCCCAGAAAGGCAGGAAGTACCAACAAAAAGGCAGTCATCTTATCCAAGTCTTGCTGGAACTAAAGCACAGCGGGAAAATCAAGCAAACCAAAGGGGAATTAGAGACATTCACAAAGGGAGGGGCCTTGGGATTAACGGACTCTCTAATTTTTGAATTTCCTGAGGTTTACGGCTAATTAGGCCCCTTAGCCATACTGTAATGTGATTAAATTTCAACTGGGTTCACAGTACAGTTGAAGGTAGATGATGACATAGACATGACCAGTGGGCCCCAGAGACTACAGACAAGGTCCACAGTGCTCGCTTCCGGGCTTGATCCGCACTAATTAGGCACCTTTAATTCCCCAAACAATGGCACAGAGGCTGGCTCAGAGGGTACTGGGTGATCCACCGCATGCCTGGGGATCTCTTACAATACCACGTACTGATAACTCTCTAATTTGGTACAAGCATATTTACACACATGGCTCAAAGGTGGGGAGAAATGACATTGCAACCGGCAAACACATATGCACAAAAATATTCAACTTTGCCAACTGAAGACATACAAGTGAAAAATGAGGGATTATGTACTGCTGACTAAATCAGAAATTAAGAGAGAAAAGCGCCCAGTGTTAACAAAGAAGCAATAACCTGGCGCTCATCCTGTGGATGGCGTTATGAATCGGCCCGACACTTTGGAAAGCAACTTGGCAGAATTTGTCAAGAGCTGTGAAAGTGTTCATACTGTGGCATGATAACGTTACTCCTGGGAATCCAAACACAAAAACAACTGCAGAAGGACCAGTCACTGTGACATTGCTTATCAGGCAGGAAAAAAAAAAAAAAAAAAAAACCTGGAAAAAACCTAAAGAGCAACATCAGGGAAATTACCCCCCTGCCATCTAATGTGTAAGGAGTATGGAGCAGCCAGTAAGCAATGATGGTTGTAAGGACTTCCTGATAACGTGGGAAAAGTCTTAGGTCATATTAACTTTTAAAAAGGAAGATGAATAATTATATGTAGCCTACGACCACAACTAATCAAAAACCTCATGTATGTAAGAAATAAAAGGAGCTGCCAAAAAAAAAAAACTAAACTGGTACAGGTGACTTTTTTCCTTCTGTGATCTAAGCTTCCAAAATGATGCTTTATTAAGTTGAACCATATGAAATTGCCAACACAGCCATTTCTGACCTACACAATTAGCAATTTCACATGGGTCAACATAGTACTTTTTGAAAGTTTTAATACTTTTATAAAAGTATTTTTATGAAAGATTTAATACTTTTATGAAAGTATTTATGCAACTTTTGTTTTGTTTGTTTGCTTGATTTTGAGATGGAGTTTCACTCGTCACCCAGGCTGGAGTGCAGTGGCATGATCTCAGCTCACTGCAACCTCTGCCTCCCGGGTTCAAGTGATTCTCCTGCCTCAGCCTCCCGAGTAGCTGGGATTACAAGTGTCCGCCACCACACCCGGCTAAGTTTTTATATTTTTAGTAGAGACAGGGTTTTGCCATGTTGGAGAGGCTGGTCTTGAACTCCTGACCCCACATGATCGGCTCACCTCAGCCTCCCAAAGTGCTGGGATTACAGGCGTGAGCCACCACGCCCTGCCTTATGCAAGTTTTAATAACTTTAAGATGTTCACAGTATCTGCCCTTGCTCTGCACTACTACCCCTCTTTAATCTAAACACAGATCTGTAAACACACGTGACACACAAGTGGAGTGGCCTAAAAGCCAGTCCTCAGAACTCTGTAATCCAAAAAGGAGAGAAATCCTCCTAAGGTGTGAAGCAACGGATAGAAACAAAATGACCAAAGTCAGTTTCACCACGTTTAAGCCCAACTCTGAAAAATGCAGGCAGGCTTCTCTTTGACTGCTGGGCAGAGGGGGCACCTCCCTGCGGAACATTCGAAGGGCAGAAACAGCTCACCAGGTCAGGAAAGCCGGCAGGCGAAGTCAAACACAGGAGACTGTTGGCAGGAAGGTGTGGTAGGGAAAGTGCCACCCCACGGGTTTGACCCTCCCTACTGCCTGCGTTCCAAAGGCCTCCTCCACCTTCAACCAGGTCCCATTTTTCCAGGCCAGAGTCTTAAAGGATGTTTGCTTCCCTTTCCTGCCCTGAGGACAAGCCTAATTTTACTCAACAAAGAAAGAAGGATCGAAAAGAACACACTGAAAAGAACAGGCTGAACAACTACCTGTGTGGGTAGAGCCACTGAAAAATTATACAAGCACAGGCACAGAAAACACCTCAACAAACGCCTATCGAAGTCTTAGCAGTTTCTCGGGAGTAGAATGAAAAGTTGTTAAAGTTGTTAAAGTTCTATGTTACTTAAATAAAATAAGTATTACTTTTACAGGTGGAAAAACAATTCAGAGATTAAAATGTTTTTAAAGAGAGAAAATAGGAGACCTGCTTTGATTTTTTTTAAAGTTTCTACCACGCCTTGCAAGTGGTAGAATTTCTTCATCCAAAAAAGGGGCTGGGATTGGGAGAAAGAAATGCCAGCACCCGGACAGCCATTGTGGGCCGCGCACTGAGCTGGGAGTTTTAGCCACATCATCCACCCTTCCACTTGGCTGAAGAAGAGTGTAACAGTCCCTTTTAGCTGCAGTTTCCCTTTCTGCAGTTTCAATTACCCATGGTCAACAGTGGTCTGAAAATATTAAGTGAAAAACTCTAGAAATGAACAATTCAGAAGTTCAAAATTTCCCACGGTTCTGAGTAGCATGGCGACATCCTGCTGTACCGCCCCACATGTAAATCACTCCTTTATCCAGTGAACCCACTGTCTACACCGCCCACCCCGTAGTCACTTAGTTGCCTTCTTAGGGATCACACAGTCTCAGTGCTTGTGTTCAAGTCGCCCGTATCTGAGTTAATAATGGCCCCAAAGCGCAAGAGTAGTGATGCTGTCAATTCCATTATCCCAAAGAGAAGTTGGCAAATGCTTCCTTTAAGTGAAAAGGTGAAAGTTCTTGATCTAATAAGGAACGAAAAAAAGTGTATGCTGAGGTTGCTAAGATCTACAGTAAGAACAAACCTATCCGTAAAATTGTGAAGAAGGAAAAATAAATGCTAGTTTTACTGTCACACCTCAAACTGCAGAAGTTACAGCCACAGTGTGTAGTAAGTGCTTAGTTAAGGTGGAAAAGGCATTAAATTTGTGAGTGGAAGACATGAAAAGTATTGTGTTCTTTTTGTTGTTGTTGTTGTTGTTGTTGTTACTGTATTTTTGGTAGAGATGTTGCCCAGGCTGGTCTCAAGCTCCTGTGCTCAAGCGATCTGCCCACTTCAGCATCACAGAGTGCAGGATTACAGGCATGAGCCACCAAGTTCTGATCAACGATACTATCTGCAGTTTCAGGCATCCACGGGGGTCTTGGCACACATCCCCCACGGAAAAGGGAGGATGGCTGTACCACTCCTTAAGGGCAGCAGGCAGCCAAGGACCCCAGCTCAACACCCACTGACACATGATGTCTACTGTGTTCTGAAAATACATAAGCATATAATTTGAACTGCACTGTTAGCCTTCAGGAAAGGGGCACCAGGAGCTGTGTTGGCAAGGGACCTGGATCATTCACTCTTCAAAACCACCCCAGGAGCTGAGTTACTGAGTTCAGCCTCCCTCTCTCAAAGCTGGGAGAGGAAAGCTCATCTTCACTCAGATGCAAGCTTCAAGTAGGCAGAGCAGCTGTCTCTTATTCAGCCCTGGGGCCCCAGCACAGCACGTGGCTCATGGGCTGAGCCTCCAGAAGTATCGTTAGCGGAAGGGAGAATGCATCTTCATATGGGCTCAGAGAGGTGAAGGGACTTGCACAAGGTCACCCACCTACTAAGCAGCGGGTAGAGCCCGCTTTCAGGTCCAAACTGGCAAGCCTCAGCATAGGTCACTATTGCTTTGCAGCACACAGAGGGACAAGTGAATGCTGTAGGACCAGGCTCTGCGGCCTCCTCTCTCCCCTGACCCACCTGCCACTCCCTGGAGCTCCTGGCTGAGGCGGAGCTTCGCCCAGCCTGAGTTGAGCAATGGGCATCCAGGGGCGCTCCAGTCGGGGTGTGTTTCACAGAAGCAGGCCCTTCAGGAACATGCATGAGGGGCGTGAGCTGGCCTGCAAGCATGCTTCCTGATCACCTCATCCTAAATCCTAAATCCTAAACCTGCAGGGCCATTGCCCCCTTGACTTGAGCACCAGGGTAAAACCTATTTTTGTAAAAACCTGATTGAACTTTTACTTAGGAGTTTTAAGTGTTTATGGAAACGAAATCTATCTTTTAGAAGCCACTGCATACGTACTTAACTGAAGAAGAGTTTGGAATGGGGCAAGCCTGAGTAGGAATCTGAATGCCTTGGATTACCAGAAACATCGTAACAGGCAAATTACCTATCCTCACTGAGCCCCAATTTGCTTGTCTATAAAACTAGGATAATAACACCTAGCTCACTGGGATGAATGAAAATTAAGTCATTACATTTAAATGAGATGAGGCATTGACTTAATGTCTTGAATACTGCCTCTGGCACACAGCAGTGAATAAATATGTGTTATTACTACTGATTCTATTAATGACACAATCATAAAAATGACTGCACAAGAGGGGACCTGCAGTCCTGGCTACTCAGGAGGCTGAGAAAGGAGGATCACCTGACCCCAGGACTTTGAGGCTGCAGTGAGCTGTGATCACACCTGTGAATGAGCCACTGCACTCCAGCCTGGGCAAGACACTCCATCTCTTTAAAAAAAATAAAAAAATAAAAAAATAAAAAATAAAAAAAAGTCATCTGGTCCAAACCCTCAATACAGGGAGGGAAACTGAGGCCCAAGGAGGGTAAGCATGTTAGATAACTCCTGATAGTCCAAAAGCATTTATTGCAGTGTTTAAAAAATAGTAGGCACGCAGTAAGTGCACTGAATAAATAATAACCACATATGAAACAACATATTCACCTAATCTGTTTCAAAATAGTTAAAAACAGGTCCAGTTGAATGGCATTCCCTCTGACTCCGATCCAGAGGAATTCTTTAAAGAAAAGTCCTCAATGGCAGTCAACATTCATCAGCACCTGCACTGTTCGTTAAGGCAGTCACTAGCCTTCGATGAGGCAGCGGTTATTGAAATTTCAGTCCGCTAAAATGAAATAAAACCGAATATTCAGTTCCTCAATCACACTAGCCACATTTCAAGTGCTCAAGAGCTGTATGTGGATAGTGATTATGGAACAGCCCAGATATAGAACATTTCCATCATCATGGAAAGTTCCAGTGGACACCACAGCTGCAAAGCGAAGATATCATTAATGTGTAATTTCTGCTCTCACCTAGCAGATTTAGTTTCCTAAATCCTATTCCAAGGCAGCAGGAAGGGAAAGACGTCGTTAGCCTTGCTTTATTATGCAAATCTGCATATTCCTGTCAAGTCCAATCTCCCTCAGAAAGTTCAAATAGAGTATTATTAGGTGGCTGCGGGGGTCTAGAGGGCAATGTCTGGGGTCTGAGGTAAGGTGAGAGTACACAGGAGCTTATGAAAATGTGTTCTGTGCAAACACCTCACTTGTGCCACTCTTCTCCACACCAGCAAACTAAGCATTCTTTAACACAGTTCAGCGACCGCTCACCAAGCCTCACTTACATAAGAGTGCCATAAAAGACTGGGTCGGCTGCTTCTGCAAAGCACCTGTGGTTTTGCAAAAGGATGTGATTTCTTAGAAGTCAGTAAACAGGCTCATTTCCTTTACAGTTAAATTTTGGCATCAAAATACCAAGATACTCTGACCCCACCTAAGCCCATATAATCTTACTTCCCACCTTAAAGGGTTGGGAGAGAAAAAGGCCCTGTAAGATGGAACTGCCCAGGGTGCCAGCCTTGCTGCTGGGCCAGTGGCCACCATGTCCACCTCCACCACTTTCCTTTGAGGCCCCAGGAGGCTGGTACCCACTCCAGGAGCCAGGAAGACCACTTGGCACTCTTAGCTCCTGGGACACTAGAACACATGGCCATGTTATAAAGACTTCATATGCATCTTCTCATCTGGAGATGAAGCCCTTTCAAAGCACACAGGGTAGAGAAGCATGTGGATAATATTTCACCCTCTATGTTAAAAAGAGGAGAAATGAAATATATTTGTATTTGCTTGTTATGCCTAAAGAAATGAGGAGAGCAGCCTGGGCACGGTGGCTCACGCCTGTAATCCCAACATTTTGGGAGGTCGAGGTGGGCAGATCATTTGAGGCCAGGAGTTTTAGCTGGGCCAACATGGTGAACCCCTATCTCTACTAAAAATACAAAAAAAAAAAAAAAAAAAAGCTAGACGTGGTGGTGCGCACCTGTAATCCCAGTTATTCTGAAGGCTGAGGGAGGAGAATTGCTTTAACCTGGGAGGCAGAGGTTGCAATGAGCCAAGATCATGCCACTGTACTCCAGCCTGGGTGACAGAGCAAGATTGTCGAAAAAGAAGGAAGGAAGGGAAGGAAGGGAGGGAAGGAGTGGGGGAGGGAGGGAGGGAGGGAGGCAAAAACAAAGTCCACATAAAAGCTTATCTGTGAAGATTTACAACAGATTTACTCTCAATATCCAAAAACTGGAGGCAACCCAAATGTTCATCTGCTGAATGGTATGCCCACACCCAATGCAAGAGTTAAGAGGTGAGGCCTTTAAGAGGTGGTTAGATCATGAGGGCCCCACCTTCATGAATGACATTAATGCCCCTATAAAGAGGCTCAGGGGAGCTGGCCAGTCCCTTCCACCATGTGAGGCGCCGTCTATGATGCAAAGAACAAGCCTTTGCCAAACACTGAGTCTGCCAAGGCCTTGCTTACGGACTTCCCAGCCTTCAGAACTGTGAGCAATCAATTTCTGTTGTGTACAAATTATTCTGTTTAAGGTATTTGTTCCAGAAGCCCAAAAAAACTGACAATGTATATATTTTTATTTTTGAAACCTGTGACTGAATTGCCTGTTCCAAACTTGAGCTCTAATTCTTTCAAAGCCAACTGCAGAGGTGGCTCTGTGCAATGGTTCAGCTAGAAGTGGTCCACTGCTGGGCTCCTGCTGGTCAGGAATACAGGCACCAAAAGCTTAGAGGGTGGGGAGAATGAAAAGCCTCTGGATCTAACCAGAGCTGAATGTAGAAAACCGTCTATCTCCTCTCCTCCCAGAAGCCAGTGCCTCCTGTCCTGGGCCTCTAGGCTCCATGTGATAAAGACAAGAGCTACCATTTATTGAGCACTTACTATGTCCCAGGTGCTACTACTCATTTGACATGCATTAACTCATTAATAGTGATAAGACCAACAACATGTATGGAGCCCTAACGATATGCTAGGTATGACAGGCCTTCTTCCCTGCTTGACCTCATTTAATTAGCCTCAAATCGATCCTGCGACAAGGAACCAGTCCCAGAGAGTTAAGCGAAGCCAAGGCTACATGGCTAAAAGCGTAAGGGAACAAGCATTTAAACCCAGGCAGTCTGGCCCCAGGAACCCAGCTTTATATCCATGACCAAGGACAACCCTTTTATTGGGACAGAGGCAACACTAATCACTGCACCCACTTAGGCTGAGGTGTGGTGGGTGGAGGATCAGAGCCGGAGGTGAATCTGTGCTCCTGGCCTCCTCCACCAGCTCCACAGCTCTGCCAGGAGGGTCTTTCACTCCCACACCGGGGAGGCGGAGCCAGATGCACGGAGCTATACAAGATCCTGCCTAGCTCCAAAGCCCTTAACTCTCTGCACTAGACCAAGCTGCTTCCTTGGCTGATAAGCAGTGAGAGCTGAAACCCAAACAAAAATAGGCAGCACATGTGAAGACAAAATGTTCCTGAGCTGCAACATTCTTAAATCTTTTGAGATCATGGATTACATGTCTAGGTCAGAGTCCTCTGCTTCCTCATGGCGCAGGTGATGCAAGAGGGGCTGAGTGACCTCGAGGTACCACTGAATGGCATCCTGCAGTCACTCAAAGCGCGTGAGCCTGGAGGGACCCTGGTGCTCACGTGGTCTGATATGCAAAGAAGAAAAAGAGGCATGGCGGATCAGGAATAGTTCAACATCACCCGGCACATCAGGGGCTAGGATGCAGCCCGAAGTCACACTCCAGACTCCCAGTACAGTGTTCTTCCCACGCCTGCAGCATTTCCCACGGTGTGCTGTGCAGGGAAATGGGGTTTAAGGGAGGTTCTAGAGAGCATATGGATGAATGCAGTTTAATAACTACCTATATTTAATATTCATAGGAAGAATATAACTAGCACATCAAACATGATTTTGTAGATGTTTCTGCTTAGGAAAAGACTAGATAGTGGTGTGAGGCTCAGGCCAAAGTTTTGTTTTGTTTTTGAGAGAGGGTGTTGTTCTGTCGCCCAGGCTGGAATACAGGAGTTATTCATAGGAAAAATCATAACACACAGGCTCCAGGGATCCTCCCGCCTCAGCCTCCCAAGTAGCTGGGACTCCAGATGGACCATCACACCCAGCGTTTTTTTTATTTTTATTTTTTTTGTAGAGATTGGGTCTCACTAGGATGCCTAGGCTGGTCCCAAGTGATCCTCCCACCTTGGCCTCCCAAAGCGCCGAGATCCACCATGCCTGGCCACTATGGGCACTGAGCCCAGCCCTCAAGCCAATTTTAAGGAAAGCCTTAAATGAATACTAATAAAAGTAGCACACAAATCCAGCAAACATTGTGCTGGTAGACAGCCACACTGGGCTCATGCCTGCAGTGCAGCAGGCTAAAGCAAGAAAGAATGAAAGGAAAGATAAAGCAAACAGAAGGGAGAAGGGAGGGCAGGAGAGGAAGGAACAGTCCCCTCCAGCGGCTCAGCTCTTGCACTGAGGATTGAGGCCCCCACAGCATAGGATACAGATGTGCCACGCTCATTCTCCCCACAAACTTATCTAGCCTAAGTCACCAGTCTTCTCACCCCAAATGTGCTAAGGTCCAAAGTTCCAAACACTGTGTATCAGCCCAGTCACGGGGAGCAAATGTCCTGGGTCCTAGATACCCTTCAACACCTGCCCTGAGACTACTATCAGAATGGCCTCCCTCTATCCCAGTATCTGGGACAGATATCAGCTCAGATATTCAATCCATCTTCTTGCCTGAGTGATCCAGGTGACCCCATTAAACTCTCTTCCATCTGCTGCATGCTTCCCAGCGCAGAGAGGCCAGAGTGCCCCCCAAAGCCTCCCCATTCACAAGCGCCCAAATGACCAGGGCTGTTTTGGTTTAAAGCACAATTTGGGTTCACGTAACACCTCATTACGCTTCCCCAACACCTGTTTCCACAGCAGCATCAGATGCTGGGAACTAGAGCTTGAAAACACTGCAGGGCTGCAGAGCTCTCAAGAGCTGTGCCCATCACACCCCTGCAGAGCCTAAGAATGGAGCCCTCGGCCAGGCGCAGTGGCTCACCCCTGTAATCCCAACACTTTGGGAGGCTGAGGCAGGAGGATCCCTTGAGCCCAGGAGTTCAAGGCTGCTGTGGGCTATGATTGAGCCACGGCACTCCAGCCTGGGTGACAGAGGGAGACCCCATCTCCTAAAAAAGGGGCCTGGGCACTGACAATACGAGTTCCGAACTATGCATAGACTAAGACGCTGAAACAATGTATTGAAAGGTTAACAGTGCTGCTGGCAAGCTAAGATTACGAAAGACTTTTGTTTCTTCCCTCTTTTCAATATTTTTAAACTTTTCCATAATGAACATACTGCTTTTATAACAAAACAAAAAACACAATAAACTTTTATTTAATGATACTATCAGGTTATAAAGGGCTCCCTCCCGGTGGGGAGAGGGGTCCCTTGCCATTGGTGCTCACATTCAACCAAGCCCCATCCACCCCACTCCACTAGGCTGGGGGCCTTTCACTAGCTCGGGTCCCCAAGGCCTGGCACCTAGGAGGCGCTCAGGGAATGATGATACACGGGGGTTGGGGGTGGAGTCGTGAAAAGGAAGTCAATGATAAACTCTGAGATATCAGCTGTGCGGCAGGGCAGGGTGGAGTAGGGCAGGGCGCGGCAGGGCGGGGAGGGGAAGGGCAGGGCAGGGCAGGAGAGCGTGCTGAAATAGAAGAGGGTAAATCAGAGCCTCCTTCCACCCAGGACTTCCTTCTCAGCATGGCCCTGCCTCCCACCCAGCTGCTTTGAATGCTCTCCCACCCCTCACTCTTCTGGCTCCTCTGAGTTTAAATTAGTCCGTTCCCCAGCACCCGCCATGCCCTCCTGGGCCTCTGAGTCAACACATGCCATCTCTCTGCCTGCCATGTCTCTGGGCCCACCTCTCCTCCTCCTGGCAAATGAGCCCTCTCACCTCCGCTTCAACAAAGTCGGTCCCGTGGAACCCATGCCTTGAATGTCTCAGTCAGACGCCTCCTTCAATGCATGGCTGCGCTCAGACACAGCCCCTGACAGTAATTATCTTCCATTCTACAAGTCCATCCGTCTGTCGGACTGGTCCCTGCCAACGGTCTCCCTGTAGCGATGGCAAGCACCTTTTCATGCCCACCCCCAAGCAGGGCACACAATATTAATCAATGTCTCTTTGAATGAATGGACAGGGAGACGGGTACGAAGGCCAGCCGTCGTCAAAGGAAGCTTGGCGGCGAAGACGAGATGGAGCCAAGCCCTGAAAGGAAAGAGGGAAAGACACAGGCAGGAGGGAACAGGCAGGGAAGGGGGAGCCATGAGCTGTGGCCAGAGGCAGGAACGCGCCATGAGCTGGTGGTCGCCAGAGGACTGTGGGTGGTCTACAGATGAACATCTTTTATGGCAGTAGATGACTCTATGTTTATTTCAGCGTGTACTTTCTATATACGGCAATTGACATTGTTTTTCGTTCATGGTAAAGACAAGGTTTCCTTCCTAAATATTTTAAGTTAAAAAGTGAAGAAACTTAAAGTTAATAAATAACAGTTCTGGCATAGAGATAAAGATGGCAAAAACCATGAGTTAACCTTAGAACAACACATTTTTGCAGGAAGGGAGTCCTCTCAACTTGGCCAGAACAGGGAGATTGAGGAAGTGAAGCGAAGCCTGCTAGGCAGGGAGGATGAGTCAGCTCACAGGGCTCTGGGGACAGGCAGTGAGGCGGCGGCCACCGAGAGAGCGTTTGTCAGAGCAAAGTGACTGGAAGAAAGTGCGGAGAGAAAAAACACTCCACACTCTCCCTCCTGGGGACTTACCTCAAGGAAGGAAGACACTCAAAAGGAGAAAAACAACACACACAGACACACACACACACACACACAAGCCCACTGCAAGTAACAGAGAGCACAGTAAAGGGCCTGCAACTTGTTCGCTTCTGTAATCCCCACAAGCACCCAGGCGGCAGGGGGAGGGGGGACTTTTCCGCAGAACCATGAGCCCCGGACAGACGGACGACTGTGCTTCACTCAACACTAGCACATCTTCCAAACTACGACACCGTCTTCACATGTCACATTTTAATGGCTGCATTCCATTCCATTGTGGCTTGAGCATAGGAGTTTGAGATCAGACTGGGCAACATGGCAAAACCCCGTCTCTACAAAAAATACAAAGATTGCTGGGTGTAGTAGAGCACATCTGCAGTCCCAGCTACTCAGGAGGCTGAGGCTAGAGGACTGCTCGAGCCCGGGAGGTGGAGGCTGCAGTCAGCTGTGATCACACCACTGCACTGTATAGCCTGAGCAACAGCATGAGACACTGTTGCCAAAAAAAATAGTCCATTGCATAGATGTGCCACCGTTTTTTACCAACTGTTGGACAACCACTTTCCCCAGTGTCTTGTTACTACGATTCCTGTCCCTATGTACCCCACAACACAACATGACCTACAGATCAAAGGGACCTGGACTTGAATCCGGACCTTTCCTTAGATTTCTTCTTGAACTCAGGCCATTGGCATTCTGACTGGTCAACCCAATCGCACGAAGCTCTCTCACAATGTCCTATTTGGAAAATGCGGTCTTTCCACGCATCACCAGAGAAGCATGTTCAAAGATGAGCTTTGAAACAGGCCTAAGTTTATGTGGCAGAAAAGAGTCACTCAAGAATATAGAATCCAGATTCTAGAGTGTTAGACACAGGACCTAATCCCAGTGCTCCAGTGGCTTACTGTGGGACCTTGGTCAAGCCCCAAACCCCTGTGGACAGTAGAATTCCATGACACAGCAGAGACTGAGGGCAGACTTTAAAGTCAGAGCAACCGGGTTCAAGTCCTGACTCTGCCACTTATTAGCAATTTACATGAAGTCTAAATTTGTATCATTCTAAATTTACATAAAGGCCTAAATTCATAGGATCCCATGCTTAGAAGGATTCTGGGAAGGAAACGGAACGGTGCATGCAGAGGACTAGGTGAAGTGCACAAGAGCCAACGCCACCACCTGGCCTGCCTTCCTAGCTCTGAGGCCTGCTGAATGCTAAGGCTGAGGTGTGAGGTGCTTGTATAGTGACCCCCCTTTATCCTCGAGGGGATACCTTCCAAGGACCCCAGTGGATGCCTGAAACCTTGGATAGTACCAAACCCTATATGTACTATGTTATTCCCTACACATGCATACCTATGATGTTTAATTCATAAACCAGGCACAGTTATTATCAATAACTGATAACACAGAACAATTCTAACAATATACCATAATAAAAGCTATGTGAATGTGGTATTCTTTTCAAAATACTGGACAGGGGTTGATGGCGGGTGACTGAAATTGCAGAAATCGAAACTAAGGAAAAAGGGGGGATGATGATACTTGTTCCAAAACGAGGCCCATCACCTAAGGCTTGGAAATCCCTCTTTCCCCATTTGTTTCCCTTTAGATTCTGACATGTAATGAAATTCAAGTGGGAATTTTATCAGTTAACCCAATGCCTCAAACTGACGCTGGAGTAAGAGTCAAGCCTCTCGAAGCACGCGGAGCACATCGCCCAAGGGTGGTGGGCTGAGGATCCCACACTCACAGTATTTACATGTCCACGTTCTGACAATTAGTCAAATGATGGGAGGGCCCTTCGTTGGAACCACGGCAACCAGTTCT
Organism: Chlorocebus sabaeus; assembly: GCF_047675955.1. NCBI lineage: Eukaryota > Metazoa > Chordata > Mammalia > Primates > Cercopithecidae > Chlorocebus > Chlorocebus sabaeus. The sequence goes on along the minus strand of NC_132923.1, from coordinate 117,522,141 downwards.
TGTCTGTTATGTCAAGAAATGCTTCCTCATCAAGCAATACCCATCTAACAGATAGTATGTAACCAAGATAAAAGCAGGATCCTGGAGGAAATTCCCAGGATTCTCCTACGTGCTCTCCATCTGGAATACAGAAAGCTCAGAAACCATGGGCCATCAGCACACAGGGAAAACCAGTTCTATGGTAGGCAAAAGGACAAGGGTATTCTAGTTACAAGGTTGATAAATGCCTCTGGATAAAGTTACTAGAGGAAGGACACACGAAATCAGTGTTTAAGAAAATGCAAAGCCTGTTTCCCAGGAATATCACCTAGTGCAATGTAAGATGAAAAAGTAAAAGAGCTTGTCATGAACTGAGGACATGGAGACCCTACTCGTCTTGCGGGCAGGTGTTGCCATCTACAGCCTAGAGCTCTAAACCCTCTGAGGTTAGGGATCTCTTTCAACATCTCTGGGTGGCTCAAACCCTTGAGGCATGAACTAATAACCTGTCGGTTACGTAGGCAGGCCAGCAGACTGTGGTCTCTGTTCGTCCCTGGCTGCAGGTGTAACAGCCAGGGCATGGAACCAGCTGGTCCTGAGTGTGAACACCAGCTCAGTCAATGACAGCTTTATCCTCATACTATGCTCCATTATTCCAGAGTCTGCCTAGATGTGTGCAGAGATGCGGAGGAGAAAGGGAAATGAGGGGCAGGACTATGCAGTACTCAGGGACTCAAAGGTGATTCCAGACCCTGACTACTGATTAGAAGCTACTATGTAGAGAATGAGGCTCCCTTTTAGATGAAGGGTGGCAACTACTGTGCTTTCATTCTTCCCCCAGTTTAAGATGGGTTCCAAGTCATCAAAGCAAAGCTGAGGCAGCCACCTAATAAATACTCCACTTTCAGCTGCAGAGTTTAAAAAACTCTAAAGAACATCTGTTACAATCACCAACATAAAGCACTTTCCTCCGTACATGAAAATGACATCCTTGGATCAGACTCCATGGTGTCTGTGAGGGACGAGTTGTAGAATCTGAAAGGAATGGCTTGGAAGGCCATCTCTGCCCCTTCCTAGCTGTGTGACGTTATCCAAGGTATGTTTTAACTTCTCAAGGCCTCCATATCCACATCTGCAAAATGTGGGCATGCCAAGGCTGTGGTAGTGATTGTAGAAAATAGTACCCACGAGGTTCAGAGGCCAGCCTAATCCAAGTCCCCTTGTATGATAACCCCCATAAGCAGAAGTGCAAAGGCCTGATCAGCTGAAAGCAGCAGCCCAAGGGCAAGCATCCTAGGGCCTGAAAGTCATGATCTTTCCTTAGTGTGATCACTATGACTTGCATTTTAGATTTACAGAATCCTTCAGCACAGAGACTAAATTAGACCTGGCTGGGCACGGTGGCTCACACCTGTAATCCCAGCACTTTGGGAGGCCGAGGCGAGTGGATCACCGGAGGTCAGGAGTTCGAGACCAGCCTGCCCAACATGGCAAAACCCTGTCTCTGCTAAAAATACAAAAATTAGCCGGGCATAATGGCATGTGCCTGTAATCCCAGCTACTCGGGAGGCTGAGGCAGGAGAATCACTTGAACCCCAGAAGGTGGAGGTTGCAGTGAGCTGAGACCGCGCCATTGCACTCCAGCCTGGGCAAAGAGAATGAAACTCTGTCTCAAAAAAAAAAAGAAAGATTTTTAGACCTAATCCAATGGTGTTAATAGCATGACAAATGATGGAATTCCTATGGACAATCATAAGCCTGTATTAAACGTCCACATGGGAGGACCAAGCTATAGCATTTTATGTACATTCTTTTTTTTGTTTTTTTGAGACAGGGTCTCACTCCGTCACCCAGGCTGGAGGGTGGTGGTGTGATCTCATCTTACTGCAACTTCTACCTCCCAGGCTCAAACGATCCTCCCACCTCAGCCTCCCAAGTAGCTAGGACTACAAGCTTGTGCCACCATATTTGGCTAATTTTTGTATTTTTTGTAGAGACAGGATTTCGCCATTACCCGAGCTGGTCTTGAACTCCTGGCTCAAGCAATCCACCCGCCTCAGCCTCCCGAAGAGCGGGGATTACAGGCGTGAACTACCGCACCCAGCCCTATTCACAGTATTCTTACTTAATCCTCTTGACAACCCTGTGAAGAGAACAACAGTATTTCCATTTTGCTGCTCAGGAAGTTGAGGCTGAGACACGAAGCAACGAGGTTCAAGCCCGCACGGTTCATAAGCAGCCACAGTGGGGTGTGGATGTGGGGGGCTCCTTTCACTCTACTACCCCAGGCTGCCTTCCAACAAGCCCTATTTTTCTTCCTGCATTCCTTTATCTTGCCCCCTCCTTAAACCTAAACCTCGACACTTCACGTGCCTTAGAATCAAACACCTGCCCTTAAAATGAAACATCAAACCCCGAGGCAGGGCAGCTTTAAGTACGGGGCAGTTTACCAATGCAAATGGGTTAGTAGAAGTTGCGAGTGCCTATGAAGACCTGCCACCTTCACAAGAGGAGAAAATGGACCAGAAAATAAACACAGTACCTGTTGGAGGGTTGTGGGGGTGACAAGGAGCATCCAAAGGCACCATACTTTGGCTGCCTCAAAGGCACTGGGTACCAAATGTAACTGGCACACCTGGGTGGGCCACTTACATCCAGAGAAAGAAAAAAATTAAGTTGTTTTCCAGAAGAGTAACTTGTATTATCACCTGAAACAAAAGCACCAATTCAAACAACTTGTTCACGGAGAGGCAGGGGCATGGTCTGCGAGGCCCAGAACTGACAAGGACCTGCAGGGACCTATGGAGGATGCAGGAGATCAGGCGTCCACACTAAGTCCAAGCTCCCAACACAAAGCAAAGGGAGTGTCCACATGCGAAGACCCTTTCGGCTCTAATAACACACTACGAGTCCATGTCACTGATTATAACATCGTGTTGTGGTTAATGTTAACAATTACGGTTAACCCTTGCCCAGCTTTACATGTATTAACTCATTTAATCCTCATAAAATCTATCAGAAATACCTAGTTTTAGGCTCATCATTTCTTAGACAAGGAGATGGAGGCACAGAGTGAAGAGAACTGCCCCGCTCTATACGGCTTGGACCTGAAGCCAGTCTCTCTGGCTCCAGAGTCTGCCCTTCGCTGGCCCTGGACTAGGAATCATGACTGCTTGAGATCACGCAGAAACTCTAAGAAAGCTACCCGTGAGACTTCAGGCCAAGCGTTCAGCACCCACCATGCACAGAGCCTTCAGTAAATGTCAGCTGCTTTTAGGATCACTGCTCCCAACACGGTCCAACCCTGACAAGGCCAGCACCACTGGGGCAGTCCTGAGCAGCAGAACCCCTCAAGACAGCACTGCCCCATCTCGGGGGCAGACCCCACTCGGCTCCTCTGTTCTCGACTGAGAGCCTGACACTGAAAACTGGGTAGGCCCTAGCAGAAGGCCAGGCTTGGCCAAGAGCTCAGGCCCAGAGATCTGGACGTGTCTAGTTCACAGTGGAACTGCCCGGCCCCAGTGTTGAGTCTATATTAGGTTGAACCACATGAAAGGCTGATAATTCAACCTTTTTTCACCTAGGAAAACAGCAACTTCATACGGTTCAACCTAATGGAGGGAGGGACACTTACACTTATTAAGGACCTACTGGACATTCAGTCATTCATCTAACACCTGTAGAGCACTGGCTGTGTCAGGGCCAGTGTGTAACACTGTTTCAGCACCCCCAAGACTGACAGCCAGGATTTTTCATCTTCCCTCCTAAGGATAAGAAACAAACTTAACAGGCAGAACAAGGGTAACCAACTCAACCTGCCTGAGCTCAGGTAACTACTAAAACAGGTCAATTTTGGCCAGGCGTGGTGGCTTCATGCCCATAATCTCAGCATTGTGGAAGGTCAAGGAGGGAGGATCCCTTGAACCCACAAGTTCGAGACCAGCCTGGGCTACAAAGACTCTGTCTCTAAAAAATAAGTAGATAGATAGACAGATAGATAGATAGATAGATAGATAGATAGATAGATACACAGACAGACAGACAGGCACTGTGGCACATGCCTGTGATCCCAGCTACATGAGAGGCTGAAGGGGGAGCACTGCTTGAGCCAAGGAGGTCGAGGCTACAGTGAGACAAGATGGAACCACTGCACTTCAGCCTGGGCGACAGAGTGAGACCTTGTCTCAATCAATCAAACAGGCCAATTTTGTCTTTCCCCTCAGAATCCCTGCATCTTACACTGTACATGGTGTCCAGGGCTGGGATGGGGCTTCACAGGAAAAAGCCAAAGGATCCCTGCAAGGCTTTGTTACCCAACAGTCCCCATGGAGGGCTGTCACAATGATTAAGATGTACTGCTGCCACTCACATCACAGGCAGGAGGAGCCAGGGACACTGACACTACTGCACAAACAACTGTCCTGCCCAGGAGGCCAAGCCGCACAATGGTTGACACTAGGTTAAGACTATCTCACCCTTTCAGCTGAGTGGTTATGTTTTGGAAAACAGATTGCGGTTCATGAAGTTCCATCTCCTTGCATTTCAACAAGTGGAACCGAAAAAACCTCCTAAACAAAACCCAGACTTCTTCAGCCACTGTGGCTAGACGTCGTACAGGGGAACCTCTCGGCCCCGGATTCCTCATCTATAAAATAAGTATCCCCATAGGCCAGTGCCAGAGAGGCAGAAGAGCGGAATTCCATCAGCACGTGTTCCGGAGTCGGGTGGACCTGGACCTCCGTGGCAACTCCCATTAACTAGCTGGGGGGCCTTCAGCAAGTTACTATACCTCTCTGAGCTCTGGTTTCCTTATCTGCAAAATGAGGAAACAGATCTCACAGGGTTGGTGTTGAGAGAATACAGATAATGACTGTATTCCGGCATCCGGTAGATACTGGCAGAAGGGAGGGGCCGCTCTGTGAGTGAACACTCAATACCAGCCTACAGACTGAAGGCATCCTTCATTTCATGGCATCACCTAATGCCTGTGCCATGAGTGTGCTCCTCAAGACCAAGAATGGACTCCACTTATCCACACCCTAGCCCATCCTCTCTGCCTGAACGAGGTCTCGAATCTCAGGACAACCAGGAATCCACACCAACTCGTGCCCAGAAGAGATTTCAGGATAGGAGGTGTCTGGAGGGTACACACTGAGAACACGACAACAGCTCACGTCGGAAATTCTCAGCAGAGGAACTGAACAGCCAAGCCTGGCCGCTGCTCTTTTGGAGTCTGAGTTCTTCAGGGTCTTAAAAGACTTTTCACACCAGAAGGATGTGGTGGACTCAGGCTCCTCCTTCCAGTTTCTGAGCGCAAAACCGCAACGCAGGGAGCCCACTAGTGTGAAACCAACGACAGCCCACCAGGGCCAAAGCCTCATGACAGAGAAGCCTTCAGTAGCAACACTCTACCTGCCAATCACTGCTGCAACTGAGAAGGGAAAAGGCCACGGGTACCACCGGAAAATGCCACTGGCTAAATTATAATTGGAAGCTCCAGCACATAGGGTGCAATGCAAAAGCATCATTTCATCACTTTTCTTTGAAAGAAAGACGGGGGTCTTACTATGTTGCCCAGGCTGGCCTCGAACTCCAAGCGATCGCCCAGGCGATCCTCCCACCTCAGCCTCCTGAGTAGCTGGGACCACTGACACACACCACAGCACCTGGCTTACCTTTCTATTTTACCAGGTATATCTATCGTATATACCTGGTAAATACGATGCCTGAATCCACTTACAGAGGGCTCTGAAACAGCACGCCCAAACATTGCTAAATAAGATACTGAGTCTAACTCAGGAGGGTCCTGCCGAGTTCAGCACTAGAAGAGGAAGCTGCACAGAGCAGTTGAAGCAGAGGGTGGAAAAGTGCAGGGTCTGAGCCGGTGGTAACAACTGCTCGCAACCTGCAATGTGGTGAGAGCTCTTGAGACCAGAAACACTGGGCTGCTGTTTTCCGCAGTTTGGTGTTTAAACAGACTGAACCCCCTAAGACTGCTCTCCTGGGGCAAGGGACTCTACATCTTGGAGTCTCAGAAGAAGGAACCAGCACCTGCCTTCCAGGCTGGCTGGGAAGTTAAATGAAATACCACCTATCATCCATCCATGTTAACAGAATAACCACGATAATAGGAGATAACACTCGTACTGCACTCACAACGTGCCAGGCATTGTCTACACTTTCCACACAGGAACTCGCCCAGTCCTCACCATCATCGCTCCATGCCAGGTGAATGGCAATCACCAGGGGTGTTGCCTTACATGACACAGGACTACATGACTGGAAACCTAACACTAGAAAGCTGTAGGCAAAGCCTCCTGTTCACAGGCGTTCAGAGATGTCAGAAACATGTGGGGTGACCGCAGGAGGAAGCACTGGAAAACGCGGGCAAGCGGCCTCCCTGCCTGTCGGATGCTGTGGGCCTCCCCACGCTGGTTCTGCACTCACTCCTGAGTCTTTCAGAACTTTGGACATACTTGCTTCCACCCGCTTCCTCCATTTAACCTTAAGACTCGGATGGCATATTCTATCAGCTCTACCTGACTGCTCAGCAGGCATCCATGGAATGACTGACCTGATGGAAAAAATCACTACAGGCAGCACAGCCCAGTGCCAGGACTGCCAGGTGGGCTTTGGTTTCCTCACCTGCATCATGAGGATGACATGAGAATCTGCCTCGTAGGGCTGGCTGGAATATTAAAAAGTCATCAGTCAAAACTAGCTCCTGGCCAGGTACAGTGGTTCATGCCTGTAATCCCCAGCACTTTGGGAAGCCGAGGCAGGCAGATCATGAGGCCAGGCGTTCGAGACCAGCCTGGCCAACACGGTGAAACCCCGTCTCTACTAAAAAATACAGAAAGTAGCCGGGCGCAGTGGCACACACCTGTAGTTCCAGCTACTTGGGAGGCTGAGGCAGGAGAATTCCTTGAGTCTGGGAGATGAAGGTTGCAGTGAACCGAGATCATGCCACTGTACTCCAGCCTGGGCAACAGAGTGAGACTCTGTCTCAAACAAACAAAAAAAAACTAGCTCCTGTTATTCCTACAGCTGCCACACAGAGCCCACCACCCCACCATCTCCCTCGGCAGACTGGTGTCTTAGGCACCAGAACCTAACGCTGTGTGCATCAGGCTGAACTTGGTGCCACCTGCAGTCACGGAGTCGCTGGCTGGATGGATCACTGGGCTAACCAGACTGAAATCCCCATTCAGTTGTTAATAGGATCTCAAGGCTTTGCAGACACCACTACCTGGGATTTAAACTGACCTGAAATAGCTGTGTATCAATGATAAACTGTCCAATCAGAACGCCTACATGAGACAGCTCTGGGGCAGACCCCCTCAGCCCCAGAGGTGGTAAATCATTCCGTCTCCCTCTGCCTTTATCTCCTTCCACCATCCCTTCCTTTTCACACCCACAGCTGCACAGTGGCCAGGACCCTCATAAGCTCACAGGCTGATGCTTGCGGAGGACTCTCTCCCGTCTCTTTCACCTCCCCAGGCCTACTGCACGCACAGCCAGGACTCTTCCTAAAATACCACTGCTCTGCCAGCCTCCTCGAATTTCTACCTGCCCTGTCAAAAATTTCACAGGCTCCACACTGTCCCAGATCAAATGCAAACTCCTTAGCTTAGCAACTCAGGCACTCTACAATTCACTCCTGAGACTGAGGCAACCCATGGGCTCGCATCTACTCCTTGTCTGACCACACCCCCTGACCTCAGTTTTTGTGCCAGTCCCCTTGACCATACCCCACCCCGTTCTCTCTGCCTGAGCACGCTCTTCCCGGGCTTCCTTACCCAGCCCCCATGCCGACCGTGGGCTGGAGTGGTCTGCAGGGCTGCATGGAGGAGGGGGAAATGCAAGCCAGGCCTGCAGGGATGGGCAGACCACAGCACCCATGGGTCCCTGGTTAAGTCTTTTCTAGACTACTTCCTTCCTGCTGCACTTGGCTTTTTGGAAACATCCTGCCTCCCCACCCTGGATTAGAGGACAGGGATGATGGCTTCTATTTGTGTCCCTTACTCTGCGGTATGCAGAATAAGACAAGCAACAACCATAGCTACTGTGTGCCAAGCACCGGAGTAAGTACATTACAAATTTCACCCCTACCCCCATCCCTATAAAATGTTATCTTCATGCTACGGACCAGGAAAACAGAGACCGAGGGAATTAGCAGCCTCACTGACAGTCACATGCTGAGTGGCAGACAGGACTCAACTCCAGATGTGCCCAACTGCAGACACCATGTTCTGTGGGGCAGGCAGCCGCCTCTCAGCTCTCACTCAGCGTTTATGTAGCTGGTGTTCGCTAAGTGCCAGGTGGCCAGTGCAAGGTGTGGGGTACTCATAGGGAAGCAAACAGACAAGGTCCCTGCTCTCACAGAGCTCATACGCTCTGTCCCCAGCCCTGTCTCTCTTCTTCCAAGCCTGGAATAGGGCAAGAACCCTCCAGTCACAGGGGGTTCCACTGGCAGACAAGGCATTCGGGCCTGACGTATAGCATGGGGCTCTGGCAACACATGGTGCCCAGCTCACAGCCAGCTCGTCTTCAGTGGAGAAAACAGCCCCAGGCTCTATTAGGGAAGTTGTCCATTCAAGGCACAGCCCAGAGCCAGGCAAACTCCAAAGCAGCCATCAGCAGGCAGTCCGGAGTGGAGAAAAATGGTTTGCTCTGGGGTCAGAAAACCCAATTCCTCCACTTAGTAGCTAGACAGGGACTCACTATAAACCCTTTTGCACACTTTTGGAAAATGGTGATAATAACGATAGTTAATGTTTATAACATCATGTGCCTGATGCTACTGGATGCACTTGACAGATACTACTTAACCCTCATTACAACCTTATGCAGAGGTACCGCTATGCTAAGGCAGTCTGGCTCCTAACTCTATTTTCTTGTACTATGCTGCCTCCAGCCTAAAGTTGAACCTACCTTGTCAGGCTGTGGTGAGAACCATTCTAACAGAGTGCATAGCACATGGCTGATGCTCCATAACCATTAAGCCTCCCCTTCCTTCCACTGAGACATGAATCTCTGAAAGCCTAGGTCTGGAAATGGCATGGCTCTAGCTGGTCCCATTATGGGTGATCTTGCAGTTGCACCCCCTGGAATTCCACACTGCACCCTTACTGGTGGATCTGCTACAACGGGAAATGGGACAAGATCCTGTATTTATGGGACCCTCTGCTCACTGCTTCTGGAAAACACAGTGAGTGGGGTCCAACACAGTGAGTCAGGCTGACGTGGATCCGAATCCCAGGCCTGCTGTTCACGCCGGTCACTCAAGCTCTCACTCTTGTGAGTAAAACGGGGGCTGGGCTATAACCTAAGTCATGTTTCTGGGTCAGGTCCCTCAGCGACCCAGGTTGGACATGCTGGACAAAGCTACCCAGACTGGAGAGGCTAGACTTCCACGGTACTGTAAGGTTTCATTTTGGGACCCCAGAAAGCCTTGGCTGTGCAAAGGAGCGAGCGGACTGCGTGCACGTGCAATTCAATTCCAGCCAATGGCAGACACAAGAGCAGGCACACCCCAAAAGGCCTTGGAGTGGAGCCTGGCACGAGCCCCAACTTTCTCTTCAGTTTCCTGCCATAGCTCAAGCAGATGTGCCTGCTGTTACACTGAACAAGGCTCTTTCCCCCTTAAACTTTAGGTAACAGTGACACGCCCACCCCTCAACTATGTGAGCTGTGAGGGCAGAGATCCTTGTCTGTCTTGCATCCTCCGCACATAAACAGCACAGAGCAGGCACTTGATACACAAAAAGCTGAATTAACATTACCCTGTAGCTTCAGGTACCCCACCACGTGCCTCAGTATTTGCCTAACAATAAGCCTTTCCCAGCCTTGAGGGCAGGCTTCTAATGGGTGAGGCACCTGCCCTGCCACCATTTCCCTGTGGTCAGTCATATGTCCTGTTCCCCGACTCATGGAATGGAATGTAAAAGTATAGGACGTGGGGGTTATAAATAGGAGTATCTGCTTTCAAAGGCATGGCTTATCATTTCCTTAATCTCAAGCCATTGATCACTGGCTACTTTTTATAAGCATGCCACCAAAAAGAGGCCAGGTGGGCTCAAACGAACAGGACTGTATAGACAGACAAGAGGGATGTGAGTTGAACAATGTATCTTACCCACACCAAGAGACATTAATGTCAACTATGTTGTTTCACCTTGTAACAATACCAAGTTCCCATCAGCTCCTGCCAGGCAAAACCATCTGTGAGCTGGAGAAGCGATTCCTGAGGGGGCCTCCCTAGTCCCCCTTCCTGCTAAAAGCCTCACCATCATAACTAAGAATAATTCCCAAGTCAGAAGCTGGAGCTGCGTAAGGAACAGTGCTCTGAAATTGTACAGCACTCGAGCAGTGGTAAGACTATTACCTGCTAAGGGAATGCAAATAAATTCCATCTGTCTATGCATTTTAACTGAGAAGGAGAAACTCATGCCAACAAAAATCATGGCATTCACTCCAAAGTCAAATGCTTTTTAGATTCTCAAGCCACTATTTCCCTCAATGGGTAACAGAGATCTAGCTGTATTCCCTACCATCGAATCTACTGAAAATGAAAAACACGGTGATCTGATTTCATTTACCTTCAATGCAACCTCACACCACTACTTCTGTCCTACTCCAACCATCTACACTGGCTTAATGGTCAGAGTATTCAAATAGGGGATAAACCTAACAATAAGCAGTCAGAAATTACAAGCCTAAGGGATACGAAGAACAAGTGACCGAGAGAATGAATATGAAATCCAAGCAGGTAAGTTCATGGACACAGACACATCCCAAAGAGAACATTCCAAGCGGTTTCTTCCAATGCCAGATGCTGTTCTAGGCCCCATGGATACAGCTGTGGAAAACACAAGACAAAAATCTCTGCCCTCCAAGAGCTCATTCTGGCCCATGTTAAATATGCCTGTACCACCATACAGCTATTTCACTATAACATGATTTTCTACACAAAGGATTTAAAATACAAACCATGGGCAATAAATACTGCTCCTCCCCCCTTGCCGTGTTTGAATATCCCATTCTATGTTTTTCAAACGGTGTCATTAAACCTCCTGACATATAAGCAGCTTGGTACAATGGGAATAACAGTTTAGAGCCCGCCAGATGGGCTTCCACTGACCAACAGTGGATCCTCCACTGGCTGGGCAACACCTTGAATAAGTCACTCCACCTCCTGAGCCTCAGCTGCCTCATCAATCAAATGGGAACAGCCCCAGAAGGGCTTCGTGTGGATGAAACCAGCTTGTACAGGTGAAGCACACCACAGTGACTGGCAGACAGACAGTTCCTCCACCCTTTCCAGTCTTTTCAGATGAGAGCCGAGTACAAGACTCCTGAGAAGCTTCAGGTGTCATGTGCTCCTCCTGGGGGACTGGGGCACTTTCCTATCACCTGGGGAGCATCACCGTTTCCTGCCGCATACTTTGTCTTCAGTGCACACTCAGCACACTCACGAAACTTCAGCCCACTTTCAAAGTCCTCACCCAACACTGCCCTGGAGAAGTCGTACTCCACCCAGACCTGGGGCCAAAACAAGACCTCCCCAAACAAGGAGTTTTCAGCCAACGTTACTGGAGAAATCCGAAGGCCTTAAAAGTGGCATTGCCCCTGTTTTTAATCAGCATACAGGAGGGTATCAAAAGAAAGCTTAACTCATCTCAACTCCTCACCCTCGTTCAGCAGCAACATCCCTTGACTAAACAAGGAACCAGGGTCCTCAAAACACTTTGAGGCCCAAAGTCCACATACAAATATGCTCCAAAAATCCCTTGACCCTGTCAGGAAGTTCTCTGGCCCTTCCAACCTAAGTGCTGGGCCTGTCCTGCGGAATGGTCAAGAGGCAGGAGTGCAGGTCTATCTGTGGGGGCCTATGTGAAGCCCCAGGTTCCTCAAAAGTCTGGATAGCATCTGCCTTCTTTACCAAATCAAACACTACGAGTGGAGCCAGCACTCTCCCTCGGAGTTCTGCTCACCTGATCCGAGGGACTTCCATAATCAGCAGTTCCAACCCTTACAAGCTGACAGTTCAGAGGGAAGGGGAGGCTGCGCCTGCTCGGGTGCATGGTGTCCAGGCCATATGCTGGATCCTGGGCCTGGTGGCCCCCCAAGCCCATGGCCTCACAAGGGCGATTGTGCGTTCATCCTTGTCCTGTGGGCCACCCACCCTCAGCCCTCAGCTTCCACTCAGGCCTGGGCGCCGCGGACCCCGGCCCGCCCTGCAGGACGCTTCGCAAGCACAGCACCCACGGCGGCGACCTCGAGAAGGGCCCGCAGCGCAGCGCGCTGCCTTCTGGGCACACCGATGCCCGCCCTTCCCTCGCTGGCTCCCAAGCAGCCTCCCTAGAAGGGGCAACTGAGAAGGCACAGCACCGGGACCACCCCATCCCTGCTGGAGAGTTCCCCTCGCTTCCCGAAGGCTGCAAAGAAGGCGCGCCCCAGGTACAGGGAAGGGTACCCTGGGTCGTGCACGGGGCAGGGGGCAGGACCCTGGTGAGAGGGTCAGGGCGGAGACCGAACGGGGCTGACGCAGGTTACGCTAGGAGTGGCGAGAAGTCCAGGGAAGGGGATCACGGTGGGGAGGCGGCAGTGAGGTCCAGGCGGGGCCATGGGCGGAGGAGAGGAGGTCCAGATTTAAGATCACAGAGGGATGAGGAGATTCAGGCTGAGGCCACGGAGAAGAGGGGAAGCAAACCTAGACCGCTGCAGGAAGGGCTGACGCGGGTCCAGCCTGAGGCCATGGAGAAGGCAAGGGAGGGAGGGAGGCAGCGGCCTAGCCTGGGCCATGGCAGGGAGAAACGACGGCCTAGCCTGGGCGGGAGAGACGGGGGAAAGCAGACCTAGCCCTAGACCGGGGGTGGAAGGGGGCCCACGCCAGGGTCACCGGGGGGGTGCCTGGCTGGGGCCACGGTTCGGGAGGGAGGGTCTAGCCTGGGCTATGGGAGAGACCAGCCTGGACACAGAGGTACTGAGTGGGACTCCAGCTTGTGCCAAGGGCGAGGACTGGGAGCGGGGGCAGGGTCACTGCCACCCAAGTCGTCCGCGCCGGCTGCACCCTCCTGGGCGGGGAGGGACCGGGTCCACCCAGGGTCCGGGACCCCGCCCCTCCCCCACCCCGGGAAGCCACCAGTCCCGGGCCACGGATGGGCCGGGGGAGGGGGACGCGAGCTCCGGAGGGGCCCTCGGGCCGGGGAGGGGGCCGTGCGGCCTTTACCATGGTGGCGGCGGCGGCGGCGGTCCCGGTCCCGGCGTCAGTGGCTCTCCCCCCCGCAGCAGGGCCCGGCGCTTCCACTTCCCCGGGTGCCCAGGAGTGAACATCCGGGTCAGCGCCCCCCTCCCCCCGCGCCGGGCCGCCGCCACCTTCCTTCCCCGCCCCGGCCCGGCCCGGGCCCGCCCCCCACGCCGCCAGCTCGCGGCCAATGAGCGCGCGGGGCTGCGGCGATCGCCAAGTATGGAGAGCGGCGCGGGAGGCGGGCGCCGACGGGGTGCGGGGGCGGGGTCTGCGCGGCGGGGCGGGGAGCAACGCGGCTCGCCTGCCGGGGGTCCCGGGCCCGGGGTACGGGGCTCGGGCCGGAGGGGTGTCCGCGCTGTTGGAGGTCCAGTACCCGACTCTGGGCCTGCAGCAGCGGGTGTCGGCGAGGGAACCGCGCCCCACAGTCCCCGCGGGCGGGGATGCGGAAGGCACCGGGGCTGTGAGGCGACCGGCCCTCTGCGCCCCACCCCGTGCACGCGCTCATTCCTGCGGCGCACCCGGAACTGCCGCCGAGCGCTGCCCGGCCCGGCCCAGCCCAGCCCAGTACGGGGCGAGCGCGCCGGGAGCTGGGCCGGAGCCCAACGCTGCTGCTCGCTACGGCGGGACCTGGAGCGCCGCGCTGCACCTGAGCCCGGGCAGGAATTGAGGAGCCTCGGGCTGACACCATTTATTCAGCACCTACTATGTACCAGGCCTTGTTTAGGCACCGGAAGATAACAGATGAATAATAAGACATAAAGATCGTATAGCTGCAGACAGAATAGCTGTGAGGATGACACAGGTAGAGATTAGAAAATTAAGTTCAACAGGCCGGGCGCGGTGGCTCACGCCTGTAATGGAGATGAGGTACTTCGGGAGGCCGAGGCGGGCCAAGGCCAAGAGATGGAGACCATCCTGGCCAACGTGGTGAAACCCCGTTTCTACTGCAAATACAAAAATTAGTTGGGCGTGGTGGTGCCGACCTGTAGCCCCAGCTACTCGGGAGGCTGAGGCAGGAGAATCGCTTGAACCCGGGGGCAGAGGTTGCAGTGAGTTGAAATCGCGCCACGGCACCCCAGCCTGGCGACAGAGCAAGACTCTGTATCAAAAAAAAAAAGAAAAGAAAAAGAAAATTAAGTTCAACAAATGCTAACTGTTATGAGTACTGTTGGATGTGCTGCAGAGAACCATTCCATTTGCCCAGACGGGCTTCCTCTCTCCACAAGATGACTCAAGTTTCTCTCTCCCAATATCTCTCTCTCTCTCTCTCTCTCTCTCCTCTCTCTCTCTCCCAATCAAATATTTGTTGAGCTTAGTCTAGGTGGCAGGAAACCTGGATTGCTAATAATATCTGCCCTCCGTGGCCTGTTTGCTTTGGTTAAATCAAATTAGGCGATCTGTGAGGGGATGGTAAACGGTACAGATGACAGGAATTGTTTCCCCGAGCCAGGCCCTGTCCTCAGGGAACTCATAGACAAGTAAAACCTTTCACAGGTAGCCACTGGCGGAAAAAGCATAACGGGTAAGTCTCACAAGAATAGTATTGGATGAGTATTACAGGAATTCAAAGAAGAGAATGGCACAAGTAGTAAGTATTTATTGAGCATCTGCTATGTGCCAAGTACTGTGCTAGGCTCTGGAAATACAGCAATGAGCAAAACAACCCGAGCTTGAGTGTTGTCGGGGAGACAGTCGGCCACCAGGCAAATACAGTGTCCGAGGCCAGGTACAGTGGCTCACGCCTGTAATCCCAGTACTTTGGAAGGCCAATGTGGGCGGATCACGAGGTCGGGAGATCGAGACCATGCTGGCTAACAGGGTGAAACCCTGTCTCTACTAAAAATACAAAAATTTAGACGGGAGTGGTGGTGGGCGCCTGTAGTCCCAGCTACTGGGGAGGCTGAGGCAGGAGAATGGCTTGAACGGGGAGGTGGAGCTTGCAGTGAGCCGAGATCGCGCCACTGCACTCCAGCCTGGGAGACAGAGTGAGACTCTGTCTCAAAAATAAAATAATAATAGTAACACAGTGTCGGGTAGTGATTAGAGATAATGAGAAAAATTCAAGCAAGCAAATAGGTAAGCAGGCAAGGCCTAACTTAGCAATATTTGATCATATAGCTGAAGGGAAGGAGGGAGCAAGCCACGTGGATAGCAGAGGCACAAGGAGCAGCAAGGGTTAAAAACCCTGAAGGTGGGACTGTGCTGGATCAGCATTGGTGTGTTTTCAAGGGACAGACAGGAGGCCAGCGTGGCTAGCCTAAGTCGAGCAGGAGCTGAAGGGCAGAGCCATGACAAGATCTGACCTAGGCTTTAAAAGGATCATGAGGCTGCTGTGTTCTGAATGGACTGTAGGGGGACTAGGGCCTTAGAAAGACATTTCTATATTGAGGATATTTATTTATATAAAAAGCACTGATATGGTGCATCCTATGTGACGAACACTGTTAAGCACCTTACAGATAATAAGTCATTTAATCATGACAAGCCTGAAAAGGTAAGGAGCTTGCCCAAGGTCACACAGCAGAGAGATGAAGCTGGCTTGGACCAGGGTAGTAGCATCGGAGATGGCAAGAAGTAGATAGTATTCTAGATATTTCCTGATGTATTGGTGGTAGGCATGAGAAGAAAGGAATCAAGGATGATGCTAAGATTTTTTTTTTTCTTATAAAAAGACGTTGTCTTTTTGTTTGTTTGTTTGTTTTGGGACAGTGTCTCAGTTCTGTTGCCCAGACTGGAGTGCAGTAGTGCAATCATAGCTCACTGCAGCCTCAAGACCCCCAGGCTCAGGTGATCCTCCCACCTCAGCCCCCTGAGTAGCTGGGACTACAGGCGTGCATCACCCTGCCCGGCTAATTTTTTTGTAGAGACTGAGTCGCACTGTTACCCAGGCTAGTCTCGAACTCCTGGGCTTAAGCAGTCCTCCCACCTCAGCCTCCTAAAGTGCTGGGATTACAGGTATGAGCCACTGCACCCAGCCAAGACTTTGTTTTTTAGAGCAGTTTTAGGTTCACAACAAAACTGAGAGGAAGATACAGAGATAATCCACATATCCCTGCCCTACATATGCAGAGGCTCCCCAAATTGTCCCCATTCCCTACTAGAGTGGTACATCTGTTGCAATTAATTAACTGCATTCATACATCATGATCACCTAATAGTTTACATTAGGGTTCACTCTGTTATACACTCTATGAGTTTGGACAAGCGGATAATTACATCTAGCCACCATTAGAACCATCATACGGAATATTTTCACTGCCCTAAAAATCCCCTGTGTTCCACCTCTTCATCCCCCTGCCCCCTAGCTCCTGGCAACCACCGATCTTTTTACTCCATAGTTTTGCCTGATGCTAAGATTTTTGGCTTAACACTGGACGGATTTGCCATTTATTGATCTGGGGAAGACTGTAGGAGGAGCAAGGTTTTTCCGAGGGGAGGGTTGTGGATAAGAGGGAGCAAGTTATGTTTGAGATGCCTATTGGAGTTTTTGTTTGTTTGTTTGTTTTGTTTTTTTTGAGATGGAGTCTCACTCTGTCACCCAGGCTGGAGTGCAGTGGTGCAGTCTTGGCTCACTGCAGCCTCCATCTCCTGGATTCAAGCAATTCTCCCACCTCAGCCTCCCAAGTAGCTGGGACTACAGGCGTGTGCCACCACACCCAGCCGATTTTTGAACTTTTAACAGAGACAGGGTTTTACCATGTTGGCCAGGCTGGTCTCGAACTCCTGACCCCGCCTTGGCCTCCCGAAGTTCTGGGATTAGAGACATGAGCCACTGCGCCCAGCCTCCTACTGGAGATTTAAATGGAGATGTCAGGTGGGCGTGGTGGCTCACACCTGTAATTCTAGCACTTTGGGGAGGCGGGTAGATCGCTTGAGGTCAGGAGTTTGAAACCAGCCTGGTCAACATGGTGAAACCCTGTCTCTACTAAAAATACCAAAATTAGCTGGGCTTGGTGGCACATGCCTGTAATCCCAGCTACTGAGGAGGCTGAGGCAGGAGAATTGCTTGAACCCAGAGGTGGAGGATGCAGTGAGCAGAGATTGCGCCACTGCACTCCAGGCCGCGTGACAGAATGATACTCCATCTCAAAAAATAAAAATAAAAATAAATAAATGGAGATGTCAAGTAAGTAATTAGATATGGAAGTCTGGATTTGGGGGAAGAAGTCAGAGCTGTGATAAACTTACGAGAACTGCCGGCTAGTAAATGGCATTTAAAGACATTTGAAAGCACAGACATCTTGATGAACTCACTTCATGGGTGAATGTAGAGAGAAGAGGTCATGAAGATAAAGAGGAACCAGCAGGAAGACTGAGAAGGAATGACCCATGAGGCAGGAACAGGACCAAGAAAAGGTGGTGTCCCTCTTGGATGCCAAGGGATGGAGGCCAAGCATGAAGGAAAGTTCATTCATTGGACGGGTCACTCCACAGATTGGCTGCCCATTGCTCAGATCCTGCCCCTAGATCCATCAGCTATTGCTATGAGCATGGAGGCACATGGCATTAAACATGGTCATCTACAAGAGGTTGTGAATTGGTATACAGGCACTGTAAATTTTTTTTATTTTAAATTTTTTTGGCCAGGCATGGTAGGCAGGCATTTTTGGCCAGGCATTCCCGTAATCCCAGCACTTTGGAAGCCTAAGTGAGAGTATTGCTTAAACCTAGGAGTTCAAGACCAGCGCAGGTGACAAAGTGAGACCCCCGTCTCTATAAAAAAAATCAAATAGGCATGGTGGCACATGCCACTGGTCCCAGCTACGCAGGAGGCTGAGGCAGGAAGATTCCTTCAGCCCAGGAGATTGAGGCTGCAGCGAGCCGTGATTGCACCCTGCATTCCAACCTGGACAACAGAGGGAGACCCTCGTATCCAAAAAATAATAATAATAACTTTATAATTTAAATAGGGACAGGAACTGACCATGTTGGTTGGTGATCCTCCTGCCTTGGCCTCCCAAGTGTTTGGGTATCAGGTGTTAGCCACAACATCCAGACCATAAATATCTTTAGCACTGTTTCTCCTCTCATCCTCTTTTAAAGACCTTAACCCCCTTGAAGTTCATATTGTCATATTTTTCAACCTGCCACCCCTTTTTTCACTCTCATGAACTTACCTCCATCTCCCCTTCCACACTTTCTTTGGGACTTCAGTACCCGTAAGCATAATCCGCCAGAAATCTTACTGACTTCTCACTGATTTCTTCCGTACCACTGAGTTTCCTTCCCCTCTCCCCAGGTCCCACTCCTGTGGTCTTACCCTGGCCTGTTCTCGCCTTTAACTGCACTATCTCAGAAATCCCAATCACACTGGCTAGGCATGGTGGCTCATATCTCTAGTCCTAACACTTTGGGAGGGTGAGCCCAGGAGTTTGAGACCAGCCTGGGCAACGTGGCAAGACCCCATTTCCATAAAGATTGTTTTAAAATTAGCCAGTCATGGTGGCACGTACCTGTGGTCCCAGCTACTCGGAAGGCTGAGGTGGGAGAACCTCTTCAGCCCAGGAGGTTGAGGCTGCAGTAAGCTGTGTTTGTGCCACTGCACTCCAGCCTGGGCAACAGAGTGAGACCCAGTCTCCAAAAAAGAAAAGAAAAGAAGAGAAAAGAAATCACAGTCACAAAGATCTCAAATCTGACTCTAACCCACTTACCATAGTATCACCACAAAAGCATTTCCTCAACCTCATTATTTCTTCAGCCTCATCAAGGTCTGCAAACCTTTGTCCCTGCCAGATTTTCACATTTATTTTCCCCCTCATGCTCACATCCCTCCTGACCCAGCTTAGTAATGAGTCTTATACAAACTCCCTTACAAAAGCCCATAACCCCTTTACCCCTACCCTTTTTGCATCAGAACATCTGAACATTGGCTGGGCAAGGTGGCTCATGTCTGTAATCCCAGCACTTTGGGAGGCTGAAATGGGCAGATCACTTGAGGCCAAGAGTTTGACACCAGCCTGGCCAATATGGGGAAAAACATCTTTACTAAAAGTACAAAATTATCCAGGCATGGTGGTGGGCGCCTGTAAAAGAGGCAGAGGTTGCAGTGAGCCAATATCACACCACTGCACTCCAGCTGAGGTGACAGAGTGAAACTCTGTCTCAAACAACAAAACAACAACCAAAAAAAAAACCATCTGAATATTGCTGACAAGTTGAAAGTGATTTCTCTTCCTTTAAGGTGAGGTCCACAAATTTCAAACGAGCCCTCAAGCCTGCCTAGCAATTCTACTGTATTTCCCCGCTGTAGCCCACCACTGCTCACATTCTTAAATTATGATGTTTCAACCTTCTTCCTCCTTAAGCTTTCTTTGTCCTCTTGGCATCCTTCTCTCTAAGCAGATGGCTTTGCCTCACACTTCACAGAAATAATTTAAATAGGGACAGGATCTCACCATGTTGGTCGGTGATCCTCCTACCTCGGCCTCTCAAGTGTTTGGATATCAGGTGTTAGCCACAACATCCAGACCATAAATATCTTTAGCACTGTTTCTCCTCTCATCCTCTTTTAAAGACCCTAACCCCCTTGAAATTCATACTGTCATATTTTTCAACCTGCCACCCCTTTTTTCGCTCTCATGAACTTACCTCTATCTCCCATCTCCCCTTCCACACTTTCTTTAGGACTTCAGTACCCATAAGCATAATCCACCAGAAATCTGACTGACTTCTCACTGATTTCTTCCCTACCACTGAGTTTCCTTCCCCTCTCCCCAGACAGGAGATTATCATCTACCAACATATCTGCACTTTCCCTGCAATCTCTGCCTCCCCAGATTTTATAATAAATGAAGCGTTTTTGTTCCTGTCAGAGTCACCCCTCCACCCCTCCACTTGTTCTCTGAATCCTTCCTTCCTTAGTCACCAGTTTCTCCCTCGGTGCTGGATCATTCCCATCTTCTTCAGAAAACATGCCCTAATAGCTCCTATCATAAAATAAAAGTTTTAAGAACCACCACTCAAAACTCCTGGAGCCTGCGTCTCCCTCTAGCCACTTCCCCCATTTTTCTGCTCCCAGTCACACCAAAACCTTGTAAATTATTTGCAGTTGTTGATTCTACACCTGCTCCATTTTCTCCTCAAGTCAGTCTGATCAGACCTCTGCCCTGACCTGCCCAGGAAGCGACATTGCTCTACTCAAGCTGGCCTGGGAACTCGGTGTTGCAGAAGCCAGTGCTCACTTTGGAGCCTCATCTTACTCCTGCCTTCTCCTCCTTCATGTACCTCTCTTGGCTTGCCTGAGATGAGTAAGGCTACCACATCCCAGCACATAGCATGGCAATTACACATAGTAGGTGCCCATAAGCATTTCCTGAATGGAGGCAAGGTGGAAAGGTTTCCCCTCAGTTTTCTTTGATGGTTCTTCCTTTTCCTGAAGGCTTAGTTCTGGGACCTTGTTCTTCTGCATCTGAGTCCTCTTTTGGTCATTATGGACCTAGGTGTTCAGCACCTAGAACATAATCAGTGCTCAATGAAGGTATGTGAACGAAGATAATAGTATCAACAGGATAAGATTGTCTTGTGAATAAACAGACAAAGAATGTACAGCTACTTTTTCATGAGTGCTTGCTATGCGCTAAGTATTTTGCATGTGTTATAGACTCCTCCTGACCATCCTTTGAGCTAGGAACTTTTTTTTTTGGAGACAGGGTCTTGGGTTGGAATGCACAGTCTCGACTTACTGCAACCTCCACCTCCCAGGCTCAAGCAATCCTCCCAACTCAGCCTCCCATGTAGCTGGTACCACAGGTGTGAGCCACCACCGCTGGCTAATTTTTATATTTTTTGTAGAGACAGGGTTTTGCCATGTTGCCCAGAGCGGTCTCAAACTCCTGGGCTCAAGCGATCCCCCCACCTCAGCCTCCCAAAGTGCTGGGATTTTAGGTGTGAGCCATCATGCCTGGCCAGAACTTTTATTATGACCAATTTATAGAAGAAGTTGGGGCTGAGATGAAATGACTTGCCTAAAGTCACACATAATACGTGGATGGATTTATTCTCACTTTGATCTTTCTGAGTCAAAATCTGTTCTCAGAATCACCAGATTGAGATAGGTAGGAAAGGGCTTTGTAAGCTGCAAAAGGCAGTGCTACCATATCCCGGCACGTAGGATGGCAGTTACACATGGTAGGTGCCCGTAAGCATTTTCGGAATTGAGGCAAGGTGGAAGGGAAGCCCCAAGCCACATAATACCATCACCTGAGGAAAGAAGCAGCAACCTCGAGGTCCTTGAAAGACAGCCTTCTACCCTATGCCAAATCAGCTCCTATGGGACCCATTAAAGCAGACATTGCCCAGTAGTTGCCCAACATCTGTCTTTCCTTCTTCAATTACATCTATTAATTGGGTTAATAAATGCACAGTTATCCCAGGAGCTGGGGATTGCCTAGCTCCTAAATTACCTCCCATCTAACAGGTCTGGGCCTGCTTCCTAAGTTGGGCATCTTCTCAAGTTACTAAAGTGGTTTTAGGTGTTTTACTGTGTCTTTAGAAATGCCCAAGAACCCTTAGAATAAGCCAGATTTTAACCCTTCAATACACTGAATTCTACAGCTAGCCATATTGCCTGAACATCCTAACTCTATATACTGAAGTTTCAGTGGGATTCAATTTAAGAATCTTTGTTACCGGCCGGACATGGTGGCTCTCGCCTGTAATCCCAGAACTTTGGGAGGCCGAGGTGGGTGGATCACCTGAGGTCATGAATTCGAGACCAGCCTGGCCGACATGGTGAAACCCCATCTCTACTAAAATACTTAAACTAGCTGGGCGTAGGGGTGCGCATCTGTAATCTCAGCTACTCAGGAGGCTGAGGCATGAGAATTGCTTGAACCTGTGAGGCAGAGGTTGCAGTGAGCCAAGATCACGCCACTGCACTCCAGCCTGGGTGACAGAGAGACTCTGTCTCAAAAAAAAAAAAAAAGGAATATTTGTTACCAAGAGTTCCAAGAGGGAGGGAACACCACATGGCAAGGCCATCTGCCCCATCATTCAGCTGGCTTCGAGGTCACGGCTGGGGTGCCTCCCAGGTATGAATACCCTCTCTTTCCTACAACTTAACCCTGTCCCATTTTTAGACATTTAGTTTGGGTGGAGTTTAGCCCACCCCCAGCTCTAGAGGAGAGGATTCTGGCCATAATCAAAGTGTAGCCTTGGCCATGCTGTTTGGTTTGCGGATGGGCCCTTGACCTGATTTGGGCCATGGTGCTTTCTGTGGAACAGTAATCAAAATGAACTTGGCCCGAAGAGAGGCGATCCACCAAGTGAGTTTGGGAAATGCTGTAAACAATATTCCCTCTTGGGGATTTTATTTTCTCAAGAACCTTACACTTCAATTATCCTGTCTCTCCCCAGATTGTTCAACTAATGATTACTCTGGTTTTAAACATGCCTAAGTGTTCTGATTTTTTTTTTTTAAAGAAAGAAACTTACGTGAATTCCTCATCGTTTCCAGCTTACCGCCAACTCCTCCCTTTCCCAGCTGGAGAATTGTCTGTGTTTCCTTGCTCCACTTCCTAACCTCCTATTCTCTTTCATAACTCCTCCACTGAAATAGCTCTGAGGTCACCCATAACTTTCGTGTTGAAGGTCACATGCACAACTTTCTTTCTTTTAAAAAAAATTTTTTTTTTTGAGGCAGGGTCTCGCTTTGTTGACCAGGCTGGTCTCAAACTCATGGGCTGAAGCACCCCTCCCATCCCCGCCTCCCATAATGCTGGGATCACAGGCATGAGCCACCTTGCCAGGCCACATGCACGATTTTCAATCCTCACCTCCTGTAACTTCCCAGTAGCATCTGGTGCTTTGGCTACTTCCTTCCTCCTTGAAGCAAGCACTCTCCCATTGGCTTCCATGACATCATGTGACTCTCCTGGTCTTAATCCTACCTCTACGCTCCTTCTCTGGGTTCTCTGCGGACTCCTTCTCCACACACCCACTAAACGATGGAGTTCCTTGAGATGTGGTAGCAGTTTCTTTCCTTCTCTAACTTTGCCCTTTTTCCTTAGACAATTTCAGCCATGTTCATTTCTTTAGTTACCAGCGGCCTCAGCCCTGGAGCTGGCAGACGGGGACCTGATGATCAGGGAGGGAAACTGTTTCCCTGATGATGGGGGAAATCAGGATACTGTTACCAAAAGGAGAAAGGGCTGCTGAAAAGTAGAGAGAAAGAAAGAAACAGATGGATGTTACAGGCATCTTGGGCAAGTGAATGAAACAGACTTCTTTGTGGTCTCAGAAATTTCTAGTCATTGAAACCTTAAGCAGGACTGAGTACAGGCCAAAAAAAAAAAAAAAAATGCTGATTTCCTTTGAAGACAGAAAATTGTGTGGTTTGTAGAAGAGGCAGCCTCGGCTAGACAGCTTAGATCAACTTTTTCCAGCCTTCAACATCTTGAAAGAACATGTAGCAGGGAGTGGGGAGGTGGACAGACCACTAGCAATCCACTTCTTTTTAATGCATCCCCAAAGTCTTCAGTGCCAAGAAGATACTTTACTCTGAGGTTAGACACAATCATCTCAGGGTTTTTGCTTTTGCTTTTCTAATAGCTACCTGGGAGAACTCACAGCTGCCTTCTGCTGGACCAGAAGTATTTGCATCCTGACCATCTGCGGGGTCTTGGTCAGAGTCATGGAAGGGCCTCTCACATGCAGGCCAGCTGTTGCAGTTTTTATTTGCATATTTGGGAGACTTCACGTTTAGTGTATTAAGCTGGCCAGCCAGTCACCCACCAGGGTTGGGCTGGACTCTACAATGTGTTAAAGCTGACTCTTCCTTTAGATTCAGCATAATCACCCTCTTCTCCTGGTAGTAGTCTCTGATACTCCCCTCAAAAGCTGGGTTTGGGACCCCCTGTTCTGTGTTCCCATGGAAACCTATACTTTGTGTACCTTATCAGATCACTTGTCACTCGATCCCTACTGCGCTATGGCTCCTTGAGGCAGGGACTGTGAGTCATATCACTAACGATTAGCATGGAACCTGGGATATGGCACAATATGAATGAAGTCTGTCATATTGTGAGCCAGAGAACCTCCAGTCATCCAGGATGCAAACCTCAGCCATCCTCTACTTCTCCGAAGCTCCTCTCTCTCTTCCCAATCAGACATTGCAGTGTTCCAAATGAAACTAAACCAGATGCAGAACTGACCTAGGACCCGATAAAGTGGTAGGACTTAGAGAACAATCTAGTCAAAGGCTGAAATAAAAGAGCAGAGCCATGAACAATTGGAAAATAAATTTAAATACCTTTATAATAACATCGAAAATATAAAATACTCAGGGATATATTTAATGAAAGATGTGCAAGGCCTGAAAACAAGAAAACATTGCTAAGATAAATTAAAAATCTAGATCAATAGATGTACCCTATTTATGGATTGGAAGATTCAATATCATCAAGACGTTCATTCTCCTGAAAATGTGCTATAAATGCAATGCAATTAAAATCACAATCCCAGCAAATTTTTGTGTGTAAACTCACAAACTGAGTTTTTTTTTTTTTTTTTTTTTTTTTGAGTCAATGCCTCACTCTGTCACCCAGGCTGGAGTGCAGTGGCACAATCATTGCTCACTACAGCCTTGACCTCCCAGGCTCAAGCAATCCTGTCACCTCAGCCTTCCAAATAGTTGGGACTATAGGCACATGGCACCACACGTGGCTAATTTTTAATTTTTTTTAGTAAAGTTGAGGTCTTACTATGTTGCCCAGGCTGGTCTCAAACTCCTGGACTCAAGCAACCTGCTTGCCTCGGCCTCCCAAAGTGCTGGGATTACAAGCACGAGCCACTGCGATGCCCAGCTATTTGTGTGTGTGTGTGTGCATTTTTTGTAGAGACAAGGTCTCACTATGTTGCCCATGCTGGTCTTGAACTCCTGGGCTCAAGGGATCCTTCTGCCTTCTCCTCCCAAGATCCATTTAGGAAAAAAACAATCTTGACCCTTACCTCACACCATAAAGAAACATTAATGGAATGGATCATAGACATAAACATAAACAGCTAAAACTTCTAAAAGAAAACATATGAGAAATCTTTGCAACATTTAGTTAGGAAAGATTTCTTAAGATACAAAAAGCACTAACTAAAAAAGAAAAAATTTGATAAATTGTATTTGATGAAAACAGGAAAATTCTGCTCTTCCAAAGATGCCATTTAAGAAAAAGATTTCAGAGCTATGTAAAGCATTATTTAAACATACACAGGACATTAAATTTTTTGGAAGAAAAGGCATTCTGTCTATAAGTTTCAATCCTTCCAAGTAAATAAACACATGTATCAGCTTAATATTTTTGTTCAAGTGAACAGAGTGTATAGCATAAAAGGACCTTGGTCGAGATTCTTAACTCCCAGGACCAGACTAGACCTGATGACCTATTTATTGGAAGTAATCAATAAGGCAATCAATGCCACTGTAGTCAGAAAGACTCTAGATTGTAGTCTGAAAGAAAAACAGAGGTCAGAGAAGTGATGTTGAGTATCTGGTCCAGCAGTATAAAGTGAGACTAGGAGTGGGGAAAATGAATCACCAAGCCTGAAGCTTGGCAGATTGGGAACAAAATGCAAAGGGGGAAACTGAGGGGCACAGAGAGTTAGGATGATTGAGCAGAGAGGCCCAGAGCAATGTCAATGGTGATAGGGCCTATTTCATAGGTGCTGCCTCTTTACAGCTTAAAACTGCCAGACTGGATCATACATATGTGATCTAAGATGCTATAAGATCTGGCCCAGCTTAGAATCCATATCTGTCAAGAAAAGCTTAACTCCTAGTGATTTCTGTCTGTCACACACCATTGCTTGGACAACTGCCATTGCAGTTCTCTTGGGCTTTATCTTTTCTTTCTCTTTTTTTTTTTTTGAAACAGGGTCTTACTTTGTTGCTCAGGCTGGAGTACAGTGGCATGAGCATAGCTCACTGCAGCCTCCACCTCCTGATCGAAGCGATCCTCCTGCCTCAGCCTCCAGAGTAGCTGGAACGACAGGCATGCACCACCATGCCCCACTAATCTTTTAATTTTTTGTAGAGACAGGATCTTCCTATGTTGCCCAAGCTGGTCTCAAACTCCTGGACTCAAGCAATCCTCCTGCCTCAGCCTCCTGAAGTGTTGGGAGAGCCACTGTGCACAGCAAGGGCTTTAATCTTAATGACCTTTCATTCTCTACCTCAATTACCTGCAACTGATACAGGTATGCTAGCATTAATAAGCTATATGGCTACCTTTTCCATTTCCTCTTCCTGGGCACAAACATAGTCACATGGTCACGTGACTATGTTTTAACTAATGGAATATGGGCGGCAGTGACATGTGCCATCTCCAGGCAGGGACATAAAATGGCCCTTGTGTCCTGCCGCATACTCTTTCTTTGTTCATCAGTAAATTGAATGCAGAGGACCTAAGGGAGGACTCCAAGATGGAAGAAGCCTGTGTCTCTTTCCACGATAGTCACTGAAAACACCCAACCAGACTGTGCCTTTGGGGGCGAGTAAACCATTATCGTAGCAGCAAGCCACTCAAAGTTGGGATTTCTTTGTTCCAGCAGCTATAATTACCCCCAACGAATTCAGGTCTGAAGAGCTCCTATGATAGCTTTCAATATAACAGGAAATGTTTGGGATAATAAATCGAAGCAGGATTTCAGCCAGGTGTGGTGGCTCACGCCTGTAATCCCAGAACTTTGGGAGGCCGAGGTAGGTGGATCACAAGGTCAGGAGATCGAGACCATCCTGCCTAACATGGTGAAACCCCGTCTCTACTAAAAATACAAAAAAAAAAAAAATTAGCTGGACGTGGTGGCGGGCGCCTGTAGTCCCAGCTACTTGGGAGGCTGAGGCAAGAGAGTAGCTTGAACCTGGGAGTAGGTGGAGGTTGCAGTGAGCCGAGATTGCGCCACGGCACTCCAGCCTGGGCGACAGAGCGAGACTCCGTCTCAAAAAAACAAAACAAAACAAAACAAAAAAAAACAAAAATCGACGCAGGATTTCCATAAAAGTGTGAAGGTGCCACAGGGATCTCAACGTCAAGCTGGTGAAGCTGGACAAAGATCACCTAGCTCTTAATACATGGTAAGCCAGGATTTCAATGGAGGTCTGTCTGGTTCCACAGCCTATGCACTTTCACTCCTCTACCTTATCCCAAACACAGAGGTGTTTAGATGTTTTGAGTGATGATCATAATGATAATAGACTCTGGACTTCTGTGTAATTTACTCTCTGGCTCATCGGTGCTATGTATTGCTACAGAACTTCCACCACTTCCCACAAGCCAGTGAGGCTGAATATAATGACACCCCGTAATCTTCATTTTTTGTCAACATCATCCCCAAGCGCTCAAAGGAGGGTAGTTAAAATTATTATCATTTTCTCCAGCTTGCAACCTGAATGTTTACTGGTCTAGGTAAAAGGCTTTTGTAACTCTTCGTTCTCCATCCACTTGTACCTTCCTATCTTAACTATTTAGTCTGAGAAGCTCTATGCCTCTCTTATCTGAATAACTGCATCTACCTCCTCCCTGAAACGTTGAAGGAGCAGGTGACTAAAACCTCCTTCTATACCTACTTTTCCCTTCTTTAACTGGAGAGCGCGATACCTATCTCATACAATTGCTGTGAGGTTTGTGTGTGTGTGTGTGTGTGTGTGTGTGTGTGTGTTTTAAGATGGAGTCTCGCTGTTGTTGGCCAAGGCTGGAGTGCAATGGCGCGATATTGGCTCACTGCAACCTCTGCCTCCCAAGTGCCAGTAATTCTTCTGCCTCAGTCTCCCGAGTAACTGAGATTACAGGCACCCGCCACCATGCCCAGCTAATTTTTGGATTTTTTAGTAGAAACAGGGCTTCATCATGTTGGCCAGGCTGGCCTCGAACTCCTGACCTCAGGTGACCCACCCGCCTCAGCTTCCCAAAGTGCTGGGATTACAGGCATGAGCCACCGTGCTGGGCCTTTTTTTTTTTTTTTAGATGGAGTCTCGCTGCTGTTGACCTGAGCTACAGTGCAATGGCGCAATCTCCGCTCCCTGCAACCTCCACCTCCTGGGTTCAAGCGATTCTCATGCCTCAGCCTCCTGAGTACCTAGGACTACAGACACGTGCCACCACGCCTGGCTGATTTTTGTATTTTTAGTACAGACAAGTTTTCACCATGTTGGCCAGGCTGGTCTCAAACTCCTGACCTCAAGTGATCCGCCCGTCTTGGCCTCCCAAAGTGCTGGGATTACTGGCATGAACCACTGCTCCTGGCCAAAATTATTTTAAAAGGCCTGACACACTGTCTCCCCTGCTCCGCCATGGTAAGACGTACTTGCTTCCCCTTCACCTTCTGCCGTGATTGTAAGTTTCCTGAGGCCTCCTAGTCATGCTTCCTGGTAAGCCTGCGGAACTGATGCAATTGGAGACACTGGTTGTTTTATCAAGGTTTTGACTGGAATGGCAGGCTTTCAAATACAAACGGACTGTTTTAAGAAATCAGAGTTGACTTATAGAGCCAATGAAACTCCTCAGGAAAGCTGGCCTCATACCTTGTCACCCAGTTCCTGTATAGGGTTCCTGACCTGTGGGTTTTTGCATGTCTGACGCCCATGGCTCCACCTGGACCTGCCAACCCCACTCCTGTGGCCTCACCCAGAAGCAATTCAGCTCACAGGAGGACAGTTTAGACTCCCTGTGATTTCATCTCCGCCCCAACCAATCAGCAACAAGCCCCAGTTACCTGACCCCTCCCCTCTTTCCCCAAACTGCGTTTGAAAAACTCCTAACCTAGAACTTTGGAGGAGATGATTTGAGTACTAACTCCATCTCCCACATGGCATGGTCAGCCTCGTGTCTGTTAAGCTCTTTCTTTATGGGGAAAAAAAAAAACCAAACTTGACAACTTATTATTTTTTTGAAAAATAGCATTTTAAACATCTCACTACAGAAATACATGCCCATTACAGTGGCCAGGCATGGAGGCTTATGCCTGTAATCCTAGCACTTTGGGAGGCCAAAGTAGTGGATTACTTGAGGCCAGGAGTTCAAGACCAGCCTGGTCAACATGGTGAAACCCCGTCTCTACTAAAAATACAAAAATTAGCCAGGCATGGTGGCACATGCCTGTAGTCCCAGCTACTCAGGAGGCTGAGGCAGAGAATTGCTTGAAGCTGGGAGGCAGAGGTTGTAGTGAGCTGAGATCACGTGCTGTGCTCCAGCCTGGGCGACAGAGGGAAACTCGATTTCAAAAAAAAAGGTCGAGCACGGTGGCTCATGCCTGTAATGTCAGTACTTTGGGAGGCCAAGGCGGGCAGTTGATCACCTGAGGTCAGGAGATCAAGACCAGCTTGGCCAACATGGGGAAACCCTATCTCTACTAAAAATACAAAAATTATCCAGGTGTGGTGGCACACACCTGTAATCCCAGCTACTCAGGAGGGTGAGACAGGAAAATTGCTTGAACCCAGGAGGTAGAGGTTGCAGTGAGCCAAGATGTCGCCACTGCCCTCCAGCCTAGGTGACAGAGCAAGACTCCGTTTCAAAAAAAAAGAAAGAAAAAAAGAAATATGTGCCCATTGTAGAAAAATTATAAACAAAAGCACCAAAAAAGAAAATTCCCAAGAAATACTTTCATCTTTTTGAATCTATCCTTCTAATCTTTTTTATTGCACATATATACATATTTTATAAAAATGAGATCACACCGCACATCTATATTTGTAACCTGCTTTTTTCTCACTTGATAACACATTGCAAATATTTTACACATTATTAAAGATTCTTCTGTGGCTTTTACTTTTTCTTTTTCTTTTTGAGATGGAGTCTCACTCTGTCACCAGGTTGGAGTGCAGTGGTGCCATCTCAGCTCATTGCAACCTCCACCTCCCAGGTTAAAGCGATTCTCCTGCCTCAGCCTCCCAAGTAGCTAGGACTACAGGCGCCTGTCACCGTGCTTGGCTAATTTTTGTATTTTTAGTAGAGACAGGGTTTCACCATACTGGCTAGACTGGTCTCGAACTCCTGACCTTGTGATCTACCCACCTCGGCCTCCCAAAGTGCTGGGATTAAGGGCATGAGCCACTGTGCGTGGTCTTTTTTTTCTTGAGACAGAGTCTTGCTTTGTCACCCAGGCTGGAGTGTGGTGGTGGTATCTCGGCTTATTGCAACCTCTGCCTCCCAGGTTCAAGCGATTCCCCTGCCACAGCCCTCCAGGTAGCTGGGATTATAGATGCCCACTCCTGCACCCGACTGATTTTTGTATTTTTAGTAGAGACAGAGTTTCACCATGTTGGCCAGGCTGGTCTCAAACTCCTGACCTCACGTGATCTGCCCACCTTGGCCTCCAAAAGTGCTGGGATTACAGGCGTGAGCCACCACGCCCAGCTGGCAAAATTTTTAATAGTGGCTCAGTATCCATTGCATGGAGCGGATATCATGAATTTTTTTTTGTTTGTTTTACTTTTTAAAAATTTTTTGTAGAGACAGGGTCCCACTGTGTTGCCTAGGCTGGTCTCAAACTCCTTGGTTCAAGTGCTTCTCCCACCTCAGCCTCTCAAAGTACTGGGATTATAGGCATGAGCCACTGCACCAGGCCTGGATTTTGATTTTTTAAAAGTAATTTCCTAATGTTGTACGGTTTGATTGTTTCCAGTTTTTCACCATCATTAGCAATAAACATTTTTGTATGTATCCTTCTGCTCATCTCCCTAATTATTTTTTTAGCACCCACAAGTAGAATTTTGCATCTAAGGAAGAGCTACATTGTCAAGGCTTTGCTATATTCACTGCCAAATTTCATTAGAAAGTTGTACAAATACACACCCCTGGCAGCAGTGTATGAGAATGCTATAATAAAGGCTTTGGGCCAAGTTGACAATTATGACCAAAAAAAAAAAAAAAATCAAGAAGATAAGTGTTTGCTACAGGCTCTCCCTACGCCAGCTGTGTTTATTTGTTGAACTCTATCACCATGTTCCTTGGCCCAAACACTGAAGGTCCTTTAGATTCTTAGTTTATTTAGTGCCTCTTTCAACACTCTAGTACTTTGACCCCAATCTTATCTGAAGGAAAGAGGATTTCTGGTAAATACGGTTTCCAATTTGGAAACTCAACCCAAGCACTTCCATCCCTCATTCCAGTGTGGACCATCTCTGTGGTTTTAACTGCTGGGGATGAGTCAGAAAGTGATGCTGGCTGAGTTGGAACTGAGAACTGTAATGCTTATAAGAAATCAAAGAGAAGGTTTGGGTTGAAAAAGTCATGTTCCCAGGTACAAAGGAAAAACCAATAACAACCCGGAGTTTGGAGTTTCATTCTGCCCTGCCTCTGATAATATCACTATGGTGATGTTCTCCATAAACAATTGCAAAATAGCAAGATGAAAAGGAACAAGCAAGTTCCACCCAGGCGATCTGGAGTTATTTTAGGGATCAAGGCAATGTCATCTGGGGTAAATATGGAATGCAAAATCTGTTCTTGTAATAATCATCCACTTCTTTTGTGAGTCTGAACAAAGACCTGGCAAATCAGTCGTTTTGTACTCAAAGAAGCACTGACCCAGTGTTCTCAGGGCCAAAGAGAAAGCGAAGCCAAAAAAATAGAAATGATGGTTAATAACAGATGCTGGGATTATTCTTCTCACACCCTTGGACTCTGAGACTCCACTGAGCCTGGTGTGGAGTCCAAGCGGGTGGAACAAGGGTGATGTTCTTGGGAAGGGTTGGCCTAGTTGAGAGGCTGGAATGGGGACCCCGGGGAGCTGAGCTTGGTTGCCTGCCCTCGACCTTGATTCTTGGGCCAGAGGTGGTGGAGGGAAGCATCTTCAAGGCCACGTTCTGTCTCTGGAGCATCACCATCTGCTGCAGATGACATTTACTGCTCCTATCCTCATGCTATTCTCTTTGAACCCCTGAATCAGCGAGCCCCAGTCCAAAAAGCAGAACTAGCTATTTTTTGCATCAAGAAAAAAAATGTCAGGCAATATGCTTGCTGAATTCTTTGCTGACCCTGAAATGCTTCCTCTTAGCACTTAACTCCTGTTCTTCCCTTCTTCTCTTTGCTGCCTTCTCTTCTAGGCCACTAAATTGCAAGCACCACTATCTTCTCTAGTGAAGATGCTCAGCCATGGAGGCTGGCACAGTGCCTGGGGCACGCAAGTTTCTCCGTAAATGTTAGCTCATAGGAGGTGAATTCAAAATCCCATGCCTACCCTAAAATGGACATTTCTCTGGCAGATCTGAGACTGAGGCTATTTGTTCATTCATTCATTCAACGAATATTTATTGAGCACCTACTAGAAACCAGAACTTGTGCTAGGGACTGGAGCTGTAAGGGAAACAAAATCCCAGGGCCCTGTCCTTATGGAGATTACATTCTTGTACACTATAATACAAGTGGTGAGCACAGCTTCCATCTTGTCACAGTAGTGAGCACAACCTCCTTCTCTGACCATTGAACAAAAAATTGCACTACCCCCTTACCTTGTCTTATTTTATATTTCTTTGTTGCTGATTTTTCAGTCTTTGCATGCAAAAATGTATCCTCTTTGAGGGTGCTTTATGATGTTCATTGCTGAATCCCAAGCACCTAGA
Source organism: Chlorocebus sabaeus (assembly GCF_047675955.1). Taxonomy (NCBI): domain Eukaryota; kingdom Metazoa; phylum Chordata; class Mammalia; order Primates; family Cercopithecidae; genus Chlorocebus; species Chlorocebus sabaeus. The sequence continues at coordinate 117,489,361 of NC_132923.1, read as the reverse complement.
ACCACTTCTAGCACACAGCAGACGTGTTGGTCTATTTGGGCTATTATAACAAACTATCATTGACTGAGCGTCTTATAAACAGCAGAAATTTACTACTCACAGTTCTGGAGGCTGGCAAGTCCAAGATCATGGCGCCAGCAGATTTGGTGTCTGGCGAATGCCCTGTTCCTAGTTCACAGGTGGTGCCTTCTCACTGTGTCCCCACATGGTGGAAGGAGTGGCTAGTGCCCTGTGGTCTCTTTCATTAGCACACTGATCCCAATCCTGAGTTCTCCACTCTCATGCCCTAATCACTTCCCCAAATGCCCACCTCCTAATACCTTGGAAGTGAAGATTTTAACATATGAATATTAGGGACACAAAAACATTCAGACCATAGCAAAGTGTTCAACAAATACATGTCAAATCAATTTATTTCATAAACTCTGCAAACTTCTAGAACTTTCTAGCACAAATCTCCAGAGAATGAGCTGAGAACTCCAGAGATTCATAACTACAAATTACAACAACCCAGGACTTTCCAGTTTACAAAGCAGGGAGGTGCATGGGAAGGAGCCTTCCCCTCTCCAAGTCCTGCATTCCTCCTTGTAAAATGGAATCAATAACACCTACTTTTGGGGCCTGTTGTGAGGATCGGATGAAGTCATGCTTGGGAATTACTCAGCCCAGGACCTGGCAAGCAGTATTTGCTCCATGCCTGGGGACAGCGCTATTGTTTATTATTTGAACTTCCCAATTCTGTGTGGACGTTATTATTAGCTTGGCCATTTAACTGACAAGGAAAACAGGACTAACGGGGGTATAGTAATTTGTTGAAGGTGGCTCAGGAGGGACTAGAACCCCAGCTACCTACACCCATGGGGCTGAATTCCAAACACAATGCCTTATCTACCACCCCAGGGATGCCACCTCTGGAGGGAAAACACAGGGGTTCCTCCTGATTCTTCCAACCTCCGGCTCCACCACCCCATCCTCTCCCACCATTGTGACGTTCTCCATTCTCGGTCTCCCCCACCCATCACCACGGTTGCAAAAGAGCTCAGAGGAGAAGCAAGCTTGAGGGGAGGACTGTGCATTTGGTTAGTAGGAGCAGGAGGAATCCCCCTCCCGCCCACCTGCGGCTTCCTGTGATGCTTCCTTTAAGTTCCCCACAGCCCTCTCTTCTCTCATGCCTTGAGGACTCTGGGCCTGCCAGCCTCTAAGCTGTCAGGGATTCTGATCCAATCAGAAGAGATGGGCCATGAGACCTGTTAGCACAAACAAATCGGGAAATCTTGAAACAGAGAAGTTCTTGAAATTGAACTTCCTAAAAATGATTTTCTTTTTTTTTTTTTTTTTTGAGACGGAGTCTCGCTCTGTCGCCCAGGCTGGAGCTCGTGGCGCAGTCTCAGCTCACTGCAAGCTCCGCCTCCCGGGTTCACGCCATTCTCCTGCCTCAGCCTCCTGAGTAGATGGGACTACAGGTGCCCGCCACCACGCCAGGCTAATTTTTTTGTACTTTTTTTTTTTTTTTTAGCACAGACGGGGTTTCACCATGTTAGCTAGGATGATCTCAATCTCCTGACCTCATGATCCACCTGTCTCGGCCTCCCAAAGTGCTGAGATTACACGTGTGAGCTACCACGCCAGGCCAAAAATGATTATGATTTTTTAAAAAACTAGGCCAGGTGCGGTGCCTGACACCTATAATCCCAACACTTTGGGAGGCTGAGGCAGGAGGATCACTTGAGACCAGTGTTACCAGAAAGGAGTCCCAATCCAGACCCCAAGAGAGGGTTCTTGGATCTTGTGCAAGAAAGAATTCAGGGCAAGTTCATAGAGTGAAGTGAAAGCAACTTTATTAAGAAAATAAAAGAATAAAAGAATGGCTACTCCATAGGCAGAGCAGTGGTATGTGCTGCGCAACTGAGTGTACTTATAGTTATTTCTTGACCATATGCTAAACAAGGGGTGGATTATTCATGAATTTTCTGGGAAAAGGATGGGGATTTCCAGGAATTGAGCATTCCTTCCCTTTTTAGATCATAAAGGATAACTTCAGAACATTGCCATGGCATTTGTAAACTGTCATGGAGCTGGTGGGACTGTCTTTTAGCACACTAATGCATTATAATTAGCATATTATGAGCAGTGAGGACAACCAGAAGTCACTTTCATCACCATTTTGGTTTTGGTGGGTTTTGGCCGGTTTCTTTACCACATCCTGTTTTATCAGCAGGGTGTTCATGACCTGTGTCTTGTGCTGACCTCTTATCTCATCCTGTGACTAAGAATGCCTAACCTTCTGGGAATGTAGCCCAGTAGGTCTCAGCCTTATTTTACCCAGCCCCTATTCAAGATGGACTTGTCCTTGTTCAAATGCCTCTGACACTAGGAGTTCAAGACCAACCTGGGCAACATAGTGAGACACCATCCATACAAAATAAAAATTTTTAAATTAGCTGGGCATGGTGGCATGCCTACAGTCCCAGCCATTGGAGAGGCTGAGGCAGGAGGATTGCTTGAGTCCAGGAGTTTGAGGCTGCAGTTAGCTGTGATGGCACTACTGCACTCCAGCCTGGGTGATAGCGTGTCTAAACAAAACAAAACAAAACAAACACTATAATAGCGTTAGTTGTAATTCATTAAAGATTTCCATGGTACTGGGTGGTGTGAGAGGCAATTTATAAATGTCCAGCTCTGATAACAACCAGGAAAAGCAGGTAGTATTATTCCTATTTTATAGATGAAAAAGTTGAGGCTCTGAAAAATGAATGCTCTCTTGTGGGCTGGGCTTGGTGGCTCATGCCTGTAATCCCAGCACTTTGGGAGGCTGAAGCGGGCAGATCACTTGAGGTCAGGAGTTCCAGACCAGCCTGGCCAACATAGGGAAACCCCATCTCTACTAAAAATACAAAAATTAGCTGGATGTGGTGGCACGTGCCTGTAGTCCCAACTACTCAGGAGGCTGAGGCAAGAGAATTGCTTGAACCTGGGAAGTGGAGATTGCAGTGAGCCGAGATCATATCACTGCACTCCAGCCTGGGCGACAGTATCAAGAGGAAAAAAAGAAAGAAAAAAACAAAGACAGAGAGAGACAGAAAGAAAAGAAAAGAAAAGAAAAGAAAGGAAAAGGAAAAGGAAAGGAAAGGAAAGGAAAGGAAAGGAAAGGAAAGGAAAGGAAAGGAAAGGAAAGGAAAAAAAAGAAAAGAAAAAAGAAAAGAAAAGAAAAGAAAAGAAAAGGAAAGGAATGATCTTGTCAGGGGTCATGTGGCTACTAAGTAATGAATGCCCAAGATTTTAACCCTGGTCTATCTGCCCTCAAAACTCATGCTCCTTCTGCCTTACAAAAATGATGGGGGTGCAGGGGAAGTTATGTGGCACCCATCCTAGCGTCACTCTGAAAAAAATTGGAAACATCCTAAAAAATACAAAACTTGAGGATGGTTACGTGATTTATAGTGAGTGTAGTCAGTAGACTATTGCAGTGACTAATAATGATGCAAGGGGCTGGGTGTGATGGCTCATGCCTATAATCCTAGCATTTTGGGAGGCCAAAGTGAGTGGATCACCTGAGGTCAGGAGTTTGAAACCAACCTGGCCAACATGGTGAAACCGTCTCTAACAAAAATACAAAAACAATTAACCAGGCATGGTAGTGGGCGCCTGCAATCCTAACTACTCGGGAGGCTGAGGCAGGAGAATTGCTTGAACCCAGGAGGCGGAGATTGCAGTGAGCAGAGATCGCGCCACTGTACTCCAGCCTGGGTGACAGAGTGAGACTCTCTCAAAAAAACAAACAAAACAAAACAAAACAAAACACAAGAAGTTTTGTGCTGTGGCAGTATCATAGCCAATGATTATTATCCAAGGCATGATTATTGCTAATTGAAAACTTTCCCCAATACTCCACCGTGACAACTTGCAACATAGTGAGCATTGGCAATTTTTTTTTTTTTTTTTTTTTTTTTTGAGACAGAGTGTTGCTCTTGTTGCCCAGGTTGGAGTGCAATGGTACAATCTCAGCTCACTGCAACCTCCATCTCCTGGTTCAAGTGATTCTCCTGTCTCAGTCTCCTGAGCAGCTGAGATTATAGGCACGTGCCACCATGCCTGGCTAATTTTTGTATTTTTGCAGAAATGGAGTTTCACTATGTTGACCAGGCTGGTCTCAAACTCTTGACCTCAAATAATCGGCCTGCCTTGACCTCCCAAAGTGTTGGGATTACAGGCGTGAGCCACTGCGCCTGTCCAGATGGCTGTTCTTTAGTACCTCTCTAAACCTGGAGACTCACCTGCTTCTAAGCCGTAGTAACCTTTCCTGCCCAAGCAAACACTGGCTATTATTCTCATCTACTTCTGTGCCTGTCTGCTAATGCCATGCTCCAATCTGGAGCTGCTCTGTTCAATATGGTAGCCATTGCCACGTGTGGATATCTAAATGTCAATTAATTTAAATAAATAAATAATTCAGTGCCTCAGTTCCACTAGTCCTTTTCCAAATGCTCAGTGGTCACATGTAGCTTGTGGTTACTCTGGTAGACAACAGATATAAATATTTCCATCAGAGAAGGAAGTTCTATGAGGCCGCAATGTTCTAGCATCTAGGCTGAAGACCGTTTTTAGAATTCTAACTGAATGAAAGATTCCCCAGTTCCTTGTCATCAGTGGAGGGACTGGACATTGACCTTTCCATTCTGAGATTTGACTCTCTCATCCCTTCTCTGCTCTCTGGAAAGCTCAAGGGTCAGGGAAAATTAAGTATGGCCCTTCCCACTAAAAGGTAGGTCTCCCAATTATAGCTTTTTAGAGGAGCTTTACAGAGCAAAGGTTGATCGGGCAGGGTGGAACACTGAGGAAGGTTAATTAGAGTAGTGCTTTTTATTATAAAGGTTATCGACAGGAGCCACTTACTGATGTCTACTCTGTGCCAAGCACTCTATTTTATCTCAGTTAATCTTCAAAGAAGTAAAGAAACTTGCCCAACTCCATGAGCCAGAATCCATAGCTCCAGTTAGCAAAGCTCATGCTTCCTCTATTATATTAACTTGCCTCCTGGGAGATTCCCAATCTCATAGAAGGATTCTGATTGGCCCTTCTTGAATAACAAGCCTATCCGTAGGACCAGCCATATTGGATGAAAAGTTTGGCTACTATGACTGGTCTGTCCCAGGTCATTGTCCACCACCGTACTGGTAGACAGTGACTCAGGAAACTTACAATCTTGAAGAACAGTGAAGGTCCAAGTGTGAGCATCAACAATAGCATAAAAAGCACACAACAATAGCATAAAAAAATTACAGGCTTGGTGACTGACACCTGTAATTCTAGCACTTTGAGAGGTCAAGGCAGGTGGATTGTTGGAGTCCAGGAGACCAACAGGAGATTTGGGTGGGGATGGACTCCAGCGATCCACCTGCCTTGGCCTCCTAAAGTGCTAGGATTACAGGTGTGAGCCACCAAGCCCAGCCTCATGTGCTTTTTATGTGCACTATTGGTTGATGTTCACACTTGTACCTCCATTGTTTTTCAAGATTGTAAATTTCAGTTCCCCTTAGAACCACCTAAGATCAGGCCAGGCACGGTGGCTCACGCCTGTAATCCCAGCACTTTGGGAGGCCAAGGCAGGCAGATCATGAGGTCAGGAGTTCAAGACCGGCATGACCAACATAGTGAAACCCCGTCTCTACTAAAAATACAAAAATTACCCGGGTGTGGTGGTAGTCTCCTGTAATCACAGCTACTCGGGAGGCTGAGGCAGGAGAATTGCTTGAACCGAGGAGGCGGAGGTTGCAGTGAGTCGAGATCGTGCCATTGCACTCCAGCCTGGGTGACAGAGCAAGACTCTGTCTCAAAAAAAAAAAAGAACCACCTAAGATCAGAGAAAGGCAGTCACCAAGTAAAAGGATAGGACAGACAGAAACTACTATTAACTGAATTAATTCTGTCGGTATAATTCCCACGGGACATACCCACGTGCTGATCTCATTAGTTGATGTGGTTTGGCTGTGTCCTCCCCCAAATCTCATGTTGCATTGTCATCCCCACGTGTCAGGGGAGGGACCTGGTAGGAGGTGATTGGATCGTGGTGGTGGAATTCCCCCTTGCTGTTCTTGTGATAGTGGATGAATTCTTATGAGATCTGAGTTTTAAAAGTGTATGGCCCTTTTCCCTTTGTTCTGTCTGTTCTGCCATCATGCAAAGAGGGTCCTTGCTTCCCCTTCGCCTTCTGCCATGATTGTAAGTTTCCTGAGGCCTCCAAGCCATGATTCCTGTTAAGCCTGCAGAGCTGTGAGTCAATTAAACCCCTTTTCTTCATAAATTACCCAGTCTCAAGTGCTGCTTTACAGCAGTGTGAAAATGGACTAATACATTAATTTTCCAAGTTATCTCAACGAGAACAATAATAACAATTACTACTACCTTTTATTCAGGGCCTAGGTACTGTGGCATGTGCTTTTTTTTTTTTTTTTTTTTTTTCTCTTGTGAAATAGGGTCTCGCTCTGTCACCCAGGCTGGAGTGCAGTGGTACAATTATGGCTCACTACAGCCTCGACCTCCCAGGCACAAACAGTCATCTCTCCTGAGTAGCTGGCACTACAGGCTCATGCCACCGTGCCCGGCTACTTTTTGTATTTTTTGTAGAGATGCAGTTTCACCTTGTTGCTCAGGCTGGTCTTCAACTCCTGGAATCCAGCGATCCACCTGCCTCGGCCTCCTAAAGTGCTGGGATTACAGGCGTGAGCCACCGCGCCCGGCCGTATGTGCTTTTTATGTGCACAATTGTTGATGTTCGCACTTGTACCTCCACTGTTCTTCAATAACATAGGGCTTGTTTTCTTGCTTTGGGTAGAAATAGCAGATCGTGTTTCTTGAACACTCAGACTTGACCTTCCTAGGTTCTCTGTGGCCAGTTTCCCACAGCTGGCCCACCTCCTGAACTATGCTCTAGACTAATTCAAGTCACTCACGTATTAAACATCAAATCCTTTTCCCTGAAGCTGAAGCTCTCTCTTTGGGAGTTAAATAAATGAGACGTTCACGCACACGATTACTCAAAAGGTTGGGCGCGAAGGGGCCAATTCTTGTTGTTGTTGAGACAGAGTCTCTCTCTGTTAGCCAGGGTGGAGTGCAGTGGCGCAATCTCGGCTCACTGCAAGCTCCGCCTCCCGGGTTCACACTATTCTCCCGCCTCAGCCTCCCCAGTAGCCGGGACGCCTGGCTAATTTTTTGTATTTTTAGTAGAGACGGGGTTTCACCATGTTAGCCAGGATGGTCTCTATCTCCTGACCTTGTGATCTGCCCGTCTCAGCCTCCCAAAGTAGTGGGATTACAGGCGTGAGCTACTGTGCTCAGTATTTTTTTTTTTTTTCTTTTGAGACTGAGTCTTGCTCTGTCACCCAGGCTGGAGTATAGTGGCACGATTTTGGCTCACTGCAACCTCTGCCTCCTGGGTTCAAGCAATTCTCTGCCTCAGTCTCCTGAGGAGCTGGTATTACAGGCACCCACCACCACGCCCAGCTAATTTTTGTATTTTTGGTTTCATTATCTTGGCCAGGCTGGTCTTGAACTCCTGACCTCATGATTCACCCGCCTTGGCCTCCCAAAGTGCTAGGATTACAGGTGTGAGCCACCGCGCCCAGCCTGGGAATTCTGAAAAAGGACTTAGTCTCCGTTGTCTAGTCTGGGCACTGGATGGTTGACCAGAGACTGAACCGGATGCTTTCGAGAGGGCCCTGGAGAACTGAGAGGTCTGCGGTTCAATGGTCAGGGGAGAAGGAGGAATGTTCCCGGGCCTTGGCTTCTCCTTGGATTGAATTCAGTCTACACAAGGGCCGCTTGGGGCCCAAGTTGTCTAAGTAAACACTGATTCCTTGACAAGTTTCCAAAAGCGGGAACAGAGCAACTGTTTGGTTTGAACAAGCTGTGCTCTGTAAACCACCACTTGCATATGACCAGGGCCCCGTGTAAATATTTTAGCTACAGATGGAAAGAACATAACTTTTTTTGAAATCCCATCACTTCACTGCTAGACTTATAATGAATTATGTGTTGTCTCTATTTGCTGTTAGACCTAAAATGAATTATGTGTTATTTCTATTTGTTGGGAGGTCCAGTTCTCTAATTTAATTGTAGGCTGCTTAGATGTGCCTCTGCTGAGACTGCTAGGGTTTGGGGGAAGCCCAGTAAAGAACATGCCACTTTTGGCCAGGCGCAGTGGCTCACGCCTATAATCCCAGCACTTTGGCAGGCCGAGGCAGGCGGATCACCTGAGGTCAGGAGTTCAAGACCAGCCTGGCCAACATGGTGAAACCCTGTCTCTACTAAAAAATACAAAAATTAGCTGGGCGTGGTGGCAGGAGCCTTAATCCCAGTTACTTGGGAGGCAGGGGCAGGAGAATTGTTTGAACCCGGGAGGCGGAGGTTGCAGTGCGCTGAGATTGAGCCACTGCACTCAAGCCTGGGGGACAAGAGAGAGAATTCTCTCAAAAAAAAAAAAAAAAAAAAAAGGAACATGCCACTTTTTCCTGCTTGAATTTGGCACAAAATGAAGGGAAGACACAGGAACCAAGTAGGCGGGGATGACAATATCACTTGATTTCCAGTGAACTGATTTTGGAGAGATTTGGTTTGTTTTAGGTGTATGGCTAAAGAGCTGCTTCATCTTCTTCTTCTTCTTCTTCCTTTTTTTTTTTTTTTGAGACAGGATCTGGCTCTGCTGCCCAAGCTGGAGTGCAGTGGTATGATAATGGCGCACTGCAGCCTTGACCTCCCAGGCTCAACAGTCCTCCCATCTCAGCCTCCCAAGTAGCTTGGACCACAAGCACATGCCACCATGCCCAGCTAATTTTAAAAATTATTCTTGGTAGAGATGGTGTATTAGTTTGTTCTTGCACTGCTATAAAGAACTGCTGGGCCGGGCATGGTGGCTCACACATGTAATTCCAGCACTTTGGGAGGCCAAGGCAGGTGGATCACCTGAGGTCAGGAGTTCGAGACCAGCCTGACCAATATGGTGAAACCTCGTCTCTACTAAAAATACAAAAATTAGCCAGGCGGGCACATGTAGTCCCAGCTACTTGGGAGGCTGAGACAGGAGAACTGCTTGAACTCAGGAAGCAGAGGTTGCAGTGAGCTGAGATCATGCCACTGCACTCCAGCCTGGGCGACAGAGTGACACTCCATCTCAAAAAAAAAAAAAAAAAAAAAAAAAAAAGAACTACCTGAGACTGGGTAATTTATTTTTTTAAAAGTTTGTTTGTTTGTTTGTTTTTGAGAGGAGTCTCACTCTGTCACCACCCAGGCTGGAGTGCAGTGGCGTGATCTTGGCTCACTGCAGCCTCAGTTTCCCAGGTTCAAGAGATTCTCCTGCCTCAGCCTCCCGAGTAACTGGGACTATAGGTGCACGCTGACACACCTGGCTAATTTTTGTATTTTTAGTAGAGATGGGGTTTTACCATGTTGGCCAGGCTGGTCTCGAACTCCTGGCCTCAAGTGATCCACCCGCCTCGGCCTCCCAAAGTGTTGAGATTACAGACATGAGCCATTGTGCCCGGCCTTAAGACGTTTAATTGGCTCATGGTTCCACAGGCTGACCAGGAAGCATGGCTGAGGAGGCCTCAGGAAACTTAGGATCATGGCAGAAGGTGAGGGGAAGCAGGCAAGTCTTACATGGCTGGAGTAGGAGGAAGAGGGCAAAGCAGGAGGTGCTACACACCTTTTAAACAATCAGATCTCCTGAGAACTCACTCACTATCACGAGAACAATGATGGGGTACTTCTCCCCCAGGAGCCACTCAGCCCCCCACACCAGGCCCCTTCTCCGACACTGGGGATTACAGTTGCACATGAGATTTGGGTGGGGACACAAATCCAAACCATATCATGTGGGGGTCTCACTATGTTGCCCAGGCTGGTCTTGAACTCTTGGGCTCAAACAATCCTCTCACCTCAGCCTCCCAAAGTGCTGAGATTACAGCCACTGCATCCGGTCAACTAAGGAGCTTCGAATTCCTCACCCTAGAGTTAGGCAGACTTAGCCACCCTGTTTGAATGCTTAGTGCTTTACTACCCAGCACTGAAGTGGGCAGACCCATGCCTCAGAGGTAGAGCCTGGCCCTGTAGGACTTAAGGTATGGAGGAACAGAAGAGAAGGTGTGTTGGCAAAAAGAACAGAAAGAAGGGACTAAGTGGAGCATGCCCAGTTCCTTCTCCCACACCCACCAGAGTGTTATTCTTCCTCCCATGGGAAACAGTAAGGAAGGGGACCAAGAGCAGCTAAGATGTTACTCTCATGGACTTCCTGCCACATGGAAACTTGAAGCCAGAGCAAAGGAAGTTTGCCACCAACAGACACCTTGATGAAGAATGATGCAAAGGAGAGGCCTGGACAAGGGACCCAGACACAGCCTCTTGGCAAAGAAGATGACAACTGCTTGAATCAGAAAGCAGAACTAGACTGGGTGCGGTGGCTCACATCTGTAATCCCAACATGTTGGGAGACCAAAGGATTGCTTGAGGCCAATAATTAAACATCAGCCTGGGCAACATAGCAAGACCTCATCTCTACAAAAAATAAAAATATAGCTAGGCGTGGTAGTGCACAGCTGTAGTCCTATCTACTTGGGAGGCTGAGGTGGGAGGAATGCTTGAGCCCAGGAGGTCAAGGCTGCAGAGTGAGCTATGATTGGACCACTACACTCTACCCAAGAAGAACTTGACCTTGAAAAGTAAGTTTGCCTTCAGGAATAGTTCCAAAACTGGTAATACGTAGACCCTGTATTAATCAGTTCTCACACTGCTAATAAAGACATACCCGAGGCTGGGTAATTTATAAAGGAAAGAGGTTTAATTGACTCACAGTTCCACATGGCTGAGGAGGCCTCACAATCATAGCAGAAGAACAAGGAACGTCTTACATGGTGGTAGGCAAGAGAGAGAACTTGTGCAGGGAAACTTCCCTTTATAAAACTCATAAGACTTATTCAGATCTCATGAGACTTATTCACTATCATAAGAACAGCACAGGAACGACCTGCCCCATGATTCAATTACCTCCCACCAGGTCCTTCCCAAGACACATGGAAATTGTGGGAGCTACAATTCAAGATGAGATTTGGGTGGGGACACAGCCAAACCATATCAGACCTCTTTATAGGTAGGAAGACAGACTTTGAGAGTATTGCCTCCAGGTCCAATCACCACAATTGACATTATTTGCCTTTGCCAAGAACACTCCACTTCCTGTCCAACCGTGCCTCCCTTTGTGATTGAGGCAGGCCAGGCTGTGCCCCAGTCAGGTGGAAATTAGCATCATGAATTTCAAACCTGATTCTTTATATGTTTCCTCTCTGGTCATGTGGCAGGATGGATTTTTCTGGTGCCTCTACCCTCTCTAGACCTTCCAATTCACAAACCTGGAAGGAGATGAGAGGGCAGATCTTTTACCATTTAACATTTTAACATATAATTAACATAATAATTCCCCAAAGATCTACAAGAACCTATTCATCTTACTAAGATGGAAGTACATCTCTTTAGCCTCAATCACAAAGGCTGAGGTTGTAGTTGGATGGAGCCAGAGACTCTGGAGGAGGGTGGGGGTGGTAGAAAATGAAAGAAGGGCTGGGCAAGGTGGCTCATGCTTGTAATCCCAGCACTTTGGGAGGCCAAGGTGGGAGGATTGGGCACCTGTAATCCCAGCAGAAGGCCAAGACGGACAGATCGCTTAAGCCTAGGAGTTTGAGACTAGCCTGAGCAACATGGCAGAACCCCATTTCTATTAAAAAAAAAAAAATAAGAAATTAGCCAGGAGTCCGGGCACGGTGGCTCACACCTGTAATCCCAGCGCTTTGGGAGGCTGAAGCGGGTGGATCACTTGAGGTCAGGAGTTTGAGACCAGCCTGCCCAACCTGGTGAAACCCCATCTCTACTAAAAATACAAAAATTGATTACACTTGTAATCCCAGCACTTTGGGAGGCTGAGGTGGGAGGATTGGCACCTGTAATCCCAGCTACTCGGGAGGCTGAGGCAGGAGAATCCCTTGAACCCGGGAGGCAGAGGTTGCAGTGAGCCAAGATCACGCCATTGCTGTAATAAGATGGGAACCTTCCTAGAAGTGGAGGCTGCCTGTTTGCCTTTCTGGAGGTTGCTGGGAGTAAGGGCAGGGCTTTTCCTGAATAGCCTAATCATCCTCAGTCACTGTTGACCTCTCTACTGCTTTCTGCTCTCTTCGTTGATTTCTGCCTTAGTCTGTTTGGGCTGCTAGAACAGAGTATCATAGACTGGGTGGCTTATAATAGAAAGTGTTTCTCACAGTTCTGGATGCTGGGAAGTTGAAGATCAAAGTACCAACAGATTCAGGAATATTGCTCTGGTAGGAAGTGAACAGTAGGAGGGCAATCAAGGCAGGAAGTATAGGTAAGAAGTTTTTCCAACAGTTCAATTAAGAGTTGATGAGGCTGGGTGCAGTGGCTCATGCCTTTAATGCCAGCACTTTGGGAGGTCGAGATGGGAGGATTCCTTTAGTGCAGGAGTCTGAGACCAGCCTGGGCAACATAGTGGGACCCATCTCAAAACAAAAAAAAAGAAAAGAAAAGAAAAGAAAATGAGTTGATGAGTAAGAGGATTGAAAGAGGGCCGGGCGCGGTGGCTCAAGCCTGTAATCCCAGCACTTTGGGAGGCCGAGACGGGTGGATCACGAGGTCAGGAGATTGAGACCATCCTGGCTAACATGGTGAAACCCCGTCTCTACTAAAAAGTACAAAAAACTAGCTGGGCGAGGTGGCGGGCGCCTGTAGTCCCAGCTACTCGGGAGGCTGAGGCAGGAGAATGGCATAAACCTGGGAGGCGGAGCTTGCAGTGAGCTGAGATCCGGCCACTGCACTCCAGCCTGGGCGACACAGCGAGACTCCGTCTCAAAAAAAAAAAAGAAAAAGAAAAAGAAAATAGAAACGAGGAAGCAGATGAGAGAAAGACCCTGGCAGAGAAAGAACGCACAAGGCTGGTCATTGCTATAGTCTGAATGTTTATGTCATCCCAAAATATCTGGTGAGCAACCACTTTCTGGTTCATAAAGGGCACCTTCTCATTGTGTCTTTACATGGTTGAAGGGGTGAGGAGTTTCTCTGCGGGCTCTGTTATAAGCATACCGTTCCCATTCATGAGCGTCCCCACCCTCATGATCTAATCACCTCCCAAAGGCTCTACCTCCTAATACCATCACCTTGGGGATGAGGATTTCAGTATATTAATTTGGGGATGACGTAAACATTCAGACTATAGCAATGACCCGCCTTGTGCATTCTTTCTCTGCAAGGTCTTGCTTTCATCTGCTTCCTCGTTTTTATTTTCAATGCTCCTGCTTATCAACTCTTTTTGTTTTCTTTTCTTTTTTTTTGAGATGGGGTCTTGCCATGTTGCCCAGACTGGTCTCGAACTCCTGGGATCAAGCAGTCCTCCCAACGTGGCCTCCCAAAGTGCTGGGATTACAAGGGTGAGCCACTGTGCGCTGCCTCATCAACTCTTGGATTGAACTGTTGGAAAAACTTTTTACCTAGACTTCCTGCCTTGATTGCCCTCCATCTCTACTTACTGTTCAGTGCCTACCAGAGTGATGTTTCTGATAAAACCGATCTAATCTACTTAAGGCCCTCTGCTACTCAAGTCTTTGCTCATTCTCCATTGTCTATAAAATAAAATCCAAGATTCAAGAGTCTTAGGCAAGCTTGCAGTTTATCTTCCACTATGATTGTTCACACATCCTATACACTGAGACAAGCGCAGCTAAGCAAGTATAGAATGTTGGGTTAGAAGGAAAGAGTTTTGGGTAAACTGACTAAATGGGCCAGTTTTGCAGGAAATCGGTGGAAAGGAGAAGTAATTTGGTATTTCTAATATTTATTGGGTCTTCCTAAAGGGAATGGACAAGTGATTTATGGAACCACTACTTATGATACGTTATAAACCCTTTAAAAAATTGCATTCACACTTCAAAAATAGGGTTATATGTGTACTAATAGAATCCATGGTATATTAATATAATACTTTATTATTAAGACATCTAAAAATCAAATTGGAATAATATTTTATGAGAGTATAAAATGCTCAACATATTAATATAATGTTAAAGTGAAAAAAGTAGAATACATTTATTATTATAGTATCTTTTTTTTTTTTTTTTTGAGACAGAGTCTCCCTCTGCCACCCAGGCTGGAGTGCAGTGGCACAATCTTAGCTCACTGCAACCTCTGCCTCCCAGGTTCAAGCAATTCTCATGACTCAACCTCCCGAGTAGCTGGGGCTACAGGTACTCGCCACTGCACCCAGCTAATTTTTTGTATTTTTTAGTTGAGATGGGGTTTCACCATGTTGGCCAGGTTGGTCTCGAACTCCTGACCTCAGGTGATCCGTCCGCTTTGGCCTCCCAAAGTGCTGGGATTACAGGCGTGAGCCCCGACGCCCAGCCGATTTTTTTTTTAATTTTTTTTTTTTTTTTTTTTTTTTGAGAAAGATCTTGCTCTGTTACCCAGGCTGAAGTACAGTGGCATGATCTTAGCTCACTACAGCCTCAACCTCCTGGACTCAAGCAATCCGCCCACCTCAGTCTCCTGAGGTGCTGGGGTTACAAGCATGACCCACCTTGCCCATATATACTATAATATAATTTCCACAAAAAGAACATAGACTAGAATGTATTACAAAAACATATTAATATACGATGGGATTATAGGAGAGTTTTTATTCATTCTTAAGTTTTTAAATGTTTGTCTTCCTTTTTCTTTTCTTTCTTTCTTTTTTTTTTACATTGAGACGGGGTCTCACTATGCTGCCCAGGCTGGTCTCAACCCGAGCTCAAGTGATCCTCCTACCTCGGCCTCCTAAAGTGCTGGGATTACAGGCATGAGCCACCTGCATCCAGCCAATTTTTTGTATTTTTCAAATGTCCTACAATAATCCTACTTTTATGATTAGAAAAGAGGAACAATGGTTACAAGGTTTGTAATATGAGGAAATGCAATGTGTTATAATATTAAATGCAAAAGGCAGAAGACAAAATTATGTAAAGTGATCTCAACTGTGTTAATTTTTTTTAAGTGGAAAGGAAACATACCCAAATGTTAACTGAGAGAAAAAGAGAGGGTGAGAGAGAAATTCCTTATAAGAAATTGGCTCATACAATTATGGAGGTTGGCAAGTCCCAAATCTGCAGTGTGGGCTGGCAGGCTATAGACCTAGAAGAACTGGTGGTATAGTTTCAGATAAAAGGCAGTCTTCTGGAAAATTCCTCCATACTCACAGAGGCCAGACTTTTTGTTCTATTCAGGCCTTCATCTCATTGGATGAGGCCCACTCACATTATGGAAGGCAGCCAGCTTAGTCAAAGATTCAAATGTTGATCTCATCCAAACACACCCTCCAAGATGACACATAAAATTAACCATTACAGATGGCACCACCAGTAAAGTATTCCTGCCAAAAATATAAATCTAGCTGAATCTCATTAATCTTCTCAATTTAATTATCAGATGATGTGAACAGCAGGGGATAGAGGAGCATGTTAAAAGACACTATGAGGAGATTAGTCAATCCTCTACATGATAAATGAATGGCATTAAAAAGATAGAGGAATCACGATAGATGAAAAGTGATTCTTTGTTTGTGTCCTGATTTGAACAAAACAACCCTAAAGAGACATTTGTAAGAGTATCAGAGAAATCTGAACACTAACTAGACATTAGTGGATATTAAGGGTTTTTTCATGTGTTACTTGTATCATAGTTTTATTTTTTAAAACAAAAGATCTTGTTTCTTTCTTTCTTTTTTTTTCTTTTTTTGTTTTTGTTTTGGGATGGAGTCTTGCTCTGATGCACAGGCTGGAGTGCAATCTCACAATCTTGCTCACTGCAACCTCTGCTTCTCGGGTTCAAGTGATTCTCCTGCCTGAGCCTCCAAAGTAGCTTGGATTACTGGTGTGCACCACCACACCTGGCTAATTATTGTATTTTTGGTAGAGACAGGGATTCACCATGTTGACCAGGCTGGTCTCAAACTCCTGACCTCAGGTGATCCACCCACCTCAGCCTCCCAAAGTGCTGGAATTACAGGCGTGAGCCGCCACACCTTGCTGATCTTGTTTCTTAAAAATATATGGTGAGAGTGCAGGCACAGCATCTCACACCTACAACCCCAATACTTTGGGACGCTAAGGGAGGCAGATGGCTTGAGCCCAGGAATTCAAGACTAGCTTGGGCAACATGGCAAAATCCCATCTCTATGAAAAATACAAAAATTAGCTGGTGGTGCATGCCTGTAGTTCCAGCTACTGGGGAGGCTGAGGTGGGAGGATTGCTTGAGCCTGGGAGGTCAAGGCTGCAGTGAGCTATGATCATGCCACTGCACTCCAGACCGGGTGACCCAGTGAGACCCTGTCTTTCATATACACAAAAATACATTGTGACGTGTTTGCAAATGGGAAGATTTGATGTCTGAGCTTTGCTTTAGTATAATCAAGCACATTGGTTTTAGGGCATGGAAATTCTGTATTCTCAAAGTCACACTTACGTGTAAAAGAGCAAATCAGCGGGATTCTCCTGGCTTGCACAACTATAAATCTGGAATGAAAGCAGCATATGTAATTTAAAATTTTCTAGGTCACGTTAATGAAAGTAA
Organism: Chlorocebus sabaeus; assembly: GCF_047675955.1. Classification (NCBI taxonomy): domain Eukaryota; kingdom Metazoa; phylum Chordata; class Mammalia; order Primates; family Cercopithecidae; genus Chlorocebus; species Chlorocebus sabaeus. The sequence goes on along the minus strand of NC_132923.1, from coordinate 117,472,710 downwards.
AAGAAACAGGCTGGGCAAGGTGGCTCATGCCTGTAATCCCAGCATTTGGGAGGCCAGGGTTTGAGGATTGCTTGAGCCCAGGAGTTTGAGGCCAGTCTGGGCAATATGGTAAGAACCCATCTCTACAAAATTTTAAAAATTAGCCAGGTGTAGTGGTGTGCGCCTCTGGTCTCATCTCCTCAGGAGGCTGAGGCAGAAGGATGACTTGAACCCAGGAGGTCAAGGCTTCAGTGAGCCATATTCTTCCCACTGTACTCCAGCTTGGGCAGCAGAGTAAGACCCTGTCTCAAAAATAAAAAATAAAATAAAATAAAAAAGAAGAAGAAGAAGAAAAGAAATGAAAGAAGTAAAATTAGTGATCAGTATTTATTATTATTATTATTATTATTATTATTATTTTTGAGACAGAGTTTCACTGTGACGCCCAGGCTAGAGTACAATGGCACGATATCGGCTCACTGCAACTTCCGCCTCCTGGGTTCAAGCGCTTCTCTTGCCTCAGCCTCCCCAGTGGCTGGGATTACAGGCGCCTGCCACCGCACCCGGCTAATTTTTGTATTTTTGGTAGAGACGGGGTTTCACCACATTGGCCAGGCTGGTCTTGAACTCTTGACCTCAAGTGATCCGCCCGCCTCGGTCTCCCAAAGTGCTGGGATTACAGGCGTGAGCCACCGCGCCCGGCCTAATACAAATTTTTCTAATCCAATATATTCATAAGATTATTTCAATATGTAATCAGTGTAAAAAAGTATTGAAATATTTTGTCTTTTTTCATCCTAAGTCTTTGAAATCTGTTGTGTATTATACACTTACAGCATATCTCAATTTGGCCTCACCATATATTTTGAGTGCTCAGTAGCCACATGTGTCCACCATATTGGACAGCACAGGGCCACAGTTGGTTGATGAGGACTCTGGAGACACTATTTTGGGGGATTTTCTTTGCTTTTTTTTTTTTAAAAAAAATTCTTTTTTAGAGACAGGGTCTTGCTCTGTTTCCAGGCTAGAGTGCAGTGACACAATTATAGCTCACTACAGCCTCAAACTCCCAGGCTCCAAGCAATCTTCCTGCCTCAGCCTCCTGAGTAGCTAGGACTACAGGCACACACCATCACTCCTAGCTAATTTTTTGTTTTCATTTTTATTTTTAGAGACAGGGGTATCGCTCTGTTGGCCTAGGCTGGTCTCGAACACGTAGCCCCAAAAGATCCTCCTGCCTCGGTCTCTCAAACCTCTGGGATTGTAGGTGTGAGTCACTGCACCAGGCCAGTATTTTCTATTTCCCTCCCTTCCACAAGATATATTAAATTTATAACATCCATCAAATGTTTGGAACAATTCAAACATAGAATCATTATTTAAACTTAAGAAAGGTAAAATTAAAAAGGGCTGAAATTTTAGAAAGCCGCTACTTCTGATGCATTCTGATATACTCTCTATCTTACTTCAAATATTGTCTAGTTCTCAGGGTGTCTTTTTCATGGTTGCAGAGGGACTTCCCATAGAAACTAGAACAATGTGTTTCTAGTTTGCATTCAAAAGACTGAGAACTTAGCAAAATTTTCTATTATCTCTTTGGCCCACATTGGCCTTGACCTGCCATCCCTGAACCAAACATTGGCCAAAAAAAAAAAAAAAGTGGGTGGTTGATTAGACTAATCAGAGGCCTAGAAGTGGCATCAATTCCTTGAGCCCCTCAGCCATTATTCAGTGGAGGAGCGATGGAGAGGATGTTGAGGGCCAAGCCCAAAGTCATCTACTTTAGGGAATGTTCTAGCACTCAGAAATACCATCCAGCAGGCTCAAAATCTTCTCCACTAGCTGGGTGCAGTGGCTCCTGCCTGTAATCCCAGTGCCTTAGGAGGTTGAAATGGGAGGATCACTGGAGCCCAGGAGTTTGAGACCAGCCTGGGCAGCATAGCAAGACCCCACCTCTACACAAAAATTTTTGAAAATCAGCCAGGTGTGGTGGTGTGCCCCTGTACTCCCAGCTACTCAGGATGCTGTGGTGGGAGGATGGCTTGACCTCAGCTCACGAGGTTGAGGCTGCAGTGAGCCGCAGTCATGCCATTGCACTCCAGCCTGAGTGACAGAGCAAGGCCTTGTCTCAAAACAACAAAACTTCTCCACCATTCATGGGACAAGAAAGCACGGCTCCTCCAGGGACCACCTTCAGTGATCTTTGCCATGAAGCAAAGAGCTCTTTTTTCTTCTTCTTCTTCTTTTTTTTCTTCGAGGGGTTCTCCCTCTGTCACCCAAGCTGGAACACAGTGGTGTGATCACAGCTCACTGCAGCCTCGACCTCCTGAGATCAAGCAATTCTTCCACCTCAGCCTCCTGAGTAGCTGTAACTACAGGCACGCATCATCACGCCTGGCTAATTTTTGTGTTTTTTGTGTGTGTAGAGATGGGGTTTCACATGTTGCCCAGGCTGGTCTCAAACTCCTGGGCTCAAGGGATCTGCCTGCCTCGACCTCCCAAAATGCTGGAGTTATAGATGTGAGCCACCGCACCCAGCCAAAGAGATCATTTATACCATCTTTTTTCAAACTGGCATGGAGCTGAGCTGTTAACCAGTGATGTATGAGACTTCCCTAGGAAAACAGGACCCCAAAATTCCAGTCTTTCAGCACAGTATAGACAGCGCAGTGTAGTGAAACAGCCCTGCCCCGGCTTCTGCACCTGTTCTACCCACCTCTCAGTTGTGGGACCTTGGGTAGAGCACATAGCTGTCCTGGTTGTATTTCCCATTTGTAAAGTACAGGCTTGCATTACAACACGAGTGAGTGTTCACCCATTGTTCTTCCTTTTAATGACATTTTACAAGGAAGCCCAATATATAAAACAGATAAAAACAGAGCTTCTCTGCTTGTAGTGAGAACAGGGACCTGGCCTTTCCCTCAGTAGGGCCACTGAGTCATTCTTTAACAAACACTTAAATTGTATTTACTTTAAGCCCAGCTCTATTCTAAGTGTATTACATGCATTAATTTAATATTTCACTTAAATCTTCTTAATAACCCTGTGAAGTTGGCATAATTATGATCCACAATTTCCGTGAGGCAGTTGAAGCCCAATGGAGTTGAGCAACTTGCTGAAGGTCACACAGCTCATAAGTCACAGAGCCAAGATTCAAACCCAGATTCAACTAGACATCAACTCCAGGATCCACGTCTCTAGCTTTTCAAAGCCCAGTGACTCCACAAACCAGCTCAAAGTCACTCAGCTGGATGATGCCTAAGATACTCTTCAGTCTTCAAGTCTGTCAGCCTAATAGTAATAGTCTGGTGTGTTGCTTGTTTATTTCAGCATAGTAGACATCCTCAATCGAAATCCCACTGTCCAGCTTCCAGCACTCCATACATGGGTGCAAGTAGGAGTGGAGGTGGGGAGAGCAATGGAGAGGGCATGTCTTCTGCAGACTTAGACTGAAGTCTAAGTCCAGGCAGCTCACCCCAGTCCACTTCCACTAAAGCCTATGGACTCTTACTTCAGGCTTTTGACTCTACTCCTACACCATAACCTCAGGGGGAGTATATTTTTCTAACCTCAACTCATATACTCACGGGGAATATGGGAGAGAATTGTAGTAATAAAAGTTATCCAGGATATGGAGTGTCCCCAGAGCCCTGATCACCCAACCTATAGCCCTGTGCTGTCCAATATGGTGGCCACATGTGGCTACTGAGCACTCAAAATATATGGTGAGGCTAAACTGAGATATGCTGTAAGTGTGAAATACACAGCAGATTTTGATGATTTAGGATGAAACTTATATGATGTACCTAGATCGGTCAAATTCATAAAGACAAACCAGAGTAGTAATTACTAGGGGCTGAAGGGAGGATGGAATGAGGAATCATTTTTTAATGGGTACAGAGTTTCAGTTTTGAATGATAAAAAAGTTTTGGAGATAAATAGTGCACAGCAATGTGAATCTACTTAATGCCACTGAATTATACACTGAAAAATGGTTGAAATAGTAAATTTTATGTTATATATATATTATGTAAATATATATTTATAAATAATTTTGGTGTATGTTTATATATAGCATACATATATAATATTAATATATACATATTAAAATATTCATGATATATATTTACACATATGTAAATACACATACACATATGTATATATAATATACACATTATAATATATACATATTAAGTATTTATGCAATGTGTATACATATGAATATACATAATAATTAATATGTACATTGTAAATTAATACATATGTAATAAATATATTATATTATATACATATTATATAATTAATATGTATATACCTATATATAATATGTATATATACAGACTATGTATTATGCATTATGTATTATATATACACATAACATGTATATACACATATTATATATGTATACATATTATATATAACATGTATGTATTCATATATTACATTATTGTATTTTTACCACTGTATATATATGTTTATATATAAATATATAGTGGTAAAATATATACTTATATACATTAAAAAGTGGCTACATAGTCATAAAATAAGTATAACAAAATTCAAATAAATAATGTCTACTTCATAGGGAGATATGTGTGTGTATGTTGTGTATATATATAGTGGTAAGATATATATAGTGGGCTCACGCCTGTAATCCCAGTACTTTGGGAGGCTGAGGTGGGTGGATCACCTAAGGTCAGGAGTTCGAGACCAATCTGGCCGACATAGTGAAACCCCGTCTCTGCTAAAAAAAAAAAAAATACAAAAAATTAGACAGGTTTGGTGGTGTGCACCTGTAATCCCAGCTACTCAGAAGGCTGAGGCAGGAGAATCGCATGAACCCAGGAGACAGAGGTTGCAGTGAGCTGAGATTGAGCCATTGCACTCCAGCCTGGGCGACAGTGCAAGACTCTGTCACAAAAAATAAAAAATAAAAAATATGAAAAAAAAATACAGTAGAGATATATATATATATATAGTGGTCATATATATAGTGGTAAAATGTCTGTTACATAAAGCTTAAATAATGTCTACTTCATAGGGAGAGATGTGTGTGTGTATGTGTATATGTGTGTGTGTGTGTGTGTATATATAGACCCTCCTGGAAAATTTACAATGTGTTGACTAACATTGTAACATCCGTTAGTTGGGGAACGGATTAACTGTAGCCCAATTCTCAGCTCTGTTCTGCCACTTATTCTCTCATCACGTTGAGGAGGTTAGATCAGAGATTTGACAGTCAGTTAAACCTAGGGTACACTCTTAGCTCTACCACTTGCTAGCTGCGGAACTAGTACAAGTTACTAAAAAAAAGAAAAAAATCAACTAACATTTATTAATTGATTGAGCATTTTCATTTATGGCAGGCACTGTATTGAGCATTTTACACATATTAGTTCATTTCATCCTCATAGTCACCCCATAACAATATAGTTTACTATTTATTCCCACTTTACATAAAGTGAGGCACAGAGAGGTGAAGTTGGCCAAGGTCACGCAGTCAGCACATGGGAGAATCAGGACTCACCCGAAGAGGCCAACTTCCCCATCAGACACCACAAGCACGGGGCCCACAAGGCTTTATTTTATTCTAATAACATTGTTTTATTTTAATTTGTTTTAAACTCAGAAGAAAAACATAAATATAATAAAAATGAGCATAGAACAGTGAATTCAGCCAGGCACAGGGGCTCACACCTGTAATCCCAGCACTTTGGGAAGCTAAAGCAGAAGGATCACTTGAGTCCAGGAGGTTGAGACCAGCCTAGGCAGCATGGTGAAACCTCATCTCTATTATTACATTTTTTAAAATTAAAAAATAAAAAAACACATTTTAAAAATAGTGACTTCAGTCTGGATTAGATTTAACTTCATTCCAACATAGTCACAAAACATAAAGTCAAATTTTTTTACAGAGGAAAGGGGCCCACAGAGGTAAGATTGGCTAGGGCCCATGAAATCAGGCCTCTTCACTGTAGGCCTGGGCTTAAACTGTTACAGCTTACTAGCTCTCCGCACCCCAGCTAACCAGCTTGAAGACCGTCTATCTATGTGCACCCAGGCAAATCATCCTTTTTGTATTTTCTTTCTCTCTCTCTTTTTTTTTTTTTTTTTTGTGAGAGACCAAGCTGGAGTGCAGTGACGCAATCTTGACTCACTGCAACCTCCGCCTCCCAGGTGCAAGCGATTTTCCTGTCTCAGTCTCCCGAGTAGCTGGGATTACAGGCATGTGCCACCACGCCTGGCTGATATTTGTATTTTTGGTAGAGATGGGGTTTCACCATGTTGACCAGGCTGGTCTCGAACACCTGATCTCAAGTGATCCACCTGCCTTGGCCTCCCAAAGTGCTGGGATTACAAGCATGAGCCACTGTGCCTGGCCCAAGTCCTCCTTTTTGTGCCTCAGTTTCCTCCTATTTAAGATGGAAATATTCAAGAGTATTGATTTGTGTATGGCCATGAGGATGCTGATGAGTAAATGTGCACACCTTAACACTGTGCCTGACACTCAGCAAAGGCTCCATAACATTTAGCTACATCTGACCTCATTACCTGTGGCAGCAACAAGGTCTGGAGCTTTTCTCAGAGAGCCAGCTGTCTGACAGGCTCGGTGCAGCAACACCTCATCAGACACACCAGGAATTCCACGGCATCTTCACAGCAGTCTCTGGAGAGATTCTGATCTAGTCTTCAACCAACCAGGGGAAACCCACGCTTGTGAAAACTTCCAGGCACCAGCAATAATTTCTCCCCTTCCCACACTCCTCCCCAGTCTCCTGGGCCCTTTTCCATCTTAGCTCTGTTTCTGCAGGAAGCAGGACAGAAAGGACTCCGTTTTAAGCAAGTGTAGAAGAAAGAGCACAGACTCGGCACTCTTGGGACCTGGCTTTGCAGCTTGGCTCTGCCAAAAACAACCTTGGACAATTCACTTGTGCTCTCTGAGCCTCAGAGTTGTCGGCTAGGTAACGGGAATCCATCATTAAAACAGTAAGAATAACTGTCACTGTTATTACTAGAACACTCTATGGTATAAGCATACAGACTTTCAGGTCAGAGTCCTTTGGTTCTGCTGTGGCCTGGATGTCTGTGATCTGCACCCCTCCCAAATTCATACATTGAAATCCTAACCCCTAAAGTGATAGTATTAGGAGGTGGGGACTTTTGGAGGTGACAGGTCATAAGGGTGAAGCCCTCGTGAATGAGATTAGTACCTTTGTAAAAGAGGCTCTAGAGAGACCCCCCTCCCCTTCTACTATGCGAGGACACAGTAAGGAGATGCCATCTGTGAACCAGAAAGTGGGCCCTTATCAGACATGGAATTTGCTGGTGTCATGATCTTGGACTTTCCAGCCACCAGAACTGTGAGAAGTAAGTGGTTGTTGATTATAAGCCGTGCAGTTCATGGTGTTTTTTTGTGTGTATGTGTTATAGCAGCCCAAACAGACTAAGAGTCACATCATGGGTTCTACCCCTTGAAAGTACAGGACCTTCCCTTTCTAAGGCTTCTCATTTGTAAATGGGGAATAATAACAGCCCCCACCTCAAAGGGTTATTGGGATAATTAAATGAGATAATTAAATCCAAAGATCTTTGCAGTACTGGGCACACAGTAAGTGCTAGAAAAAGGCCAGCAATTGTTGTTGTTGTTGTTGTTGTTGTTGTTGTTGTTGTTGTTCTTCTTCTTCTTCTTCTTCTTCTTCTTCTTCTTCTTCTTATTGAGACAGGATCTCACTTTGTCACCCAGGCTGGAGTGCAGTGATGCAATCTTGGCTCACTGCAGCCTCAGCCTCCAAGGCTCACAATCCTCCCATCTCAGTCTCCCTAGTAGCTGGGACTACAGGCACACACCACCACATCTGGGTAATTTTTAAATTTTTTATAGAGACAGGGTTTTACCATGTTGCCCAGGCTGGTCTCCAGTTCCTGAGCTCAAGCGATCCTCCTGCCTTGGCCTCCAAAAGTCCTGGGATTACAGATATGAACCACTGTGCCCAGCCACCAATTGTTATTTTAATTATAATGGTGTTTGTTCTTGAGCCCTGTAGCATATAATAGAGTTTTCCAACTGCACACAGTAACGATCAGTTAATAGCTGTTGAATGAGTGGATGAATGAATGGATGGATGAATTAGTGAATGAGTCTTGCCATCACTGTCAATCTAGAACTCCTTTCTTCATACTAAATTCCCATTCTCTTAATGGCAGCAGCAGTTTTAGCAGCCTCAAGACTTTCAGGTTTCGTGTTCCTTTTTGATTTGATGAGGTGGTTTAAGATATGTCCACAATTTTGACACTTCCTTCAAAAGGTGTACGCTATTTCCCTTCCCCTTGACTGTGAACTGAATTTAGTAACTCACTTGTAACAAACAGGATAAAGTGGAAGTGATGGTGTACAACTTCCAAGACCAAGATCACAAAAGACCTTGAGGCTTCTGTGTTGGTCTCTCTCTCTTTCTCTCTCTTGGATTGCCTGTTCCTGCAGAGGGCTGCTGCCATGTCATGAGCACACTCAAGCAGCTCTAGGGAGGGGTCATGTCTTAAGGAACTGAGACCTCCTGCCAATAGCTGTGTGAGTGAGCCATCATGGAGGAAGGTCCTCCAGCCCCAGTCACGGCTTCAGGTGATGGCAGCCCCAGCTGACGATTTGACTGCAAACTCTCATGCAACCAGGAATAAGAACCACTCAGCAGAACCACTCCCAATTTTCTGACCCACAGAAACTGTGAGATAAATAAATACTGTTTTAAGCTGCTGTGCTTAGGAATAATTTGTTACACAGCAATAGATAAGTTACATATTTTGTATGACTATTCTTTTTTTTCTTTTTGAGACAAGGTCTCACTCTGCCACCCAGGTTGGAGTGCAGTGGCATGATCACAGCTCACTGCAGCCTCAACCTCCTGGGTTCAAGTGATACTTTTGCCTCAGCCATCCGAGTAGCTGGGACCACAGGTGTGCACCAACACCCGTGGCTAAGTTTTGTATTTTTTTGCAGAGGCAGGGTCTCCTTATGTTGCCCAGACTGGTCTTGAACTTCTGAACTCAAGCAATCTGCCCACCTTGGCCTCCCAAAGTGCTGGGATTACAGATGTGAGCCACCATGCCTGGCCCATGTGTGACTATTATTTTTTTTTTTTCAGGTTAGATGGGTAATGTGCCAATGTTGTAACAAGGTTCAGAGAGTGGCAGATCTCACACGTGTGCATAAATACCCAATCATGATGCTCATGAACTACAAGAGGATCTTATATGACTATTCTTGGTAAAAGGTTGTTGAATGAATTCTTTTTTTTTTTTTTTTTTTTTTTGAGAAGGAGTCTCGCTCTGTCGCCCAGGCCTGGAGTGCAGTGGCGTGATCTGGGCTCACTGTAAGCTCTGCTTCCCGGGTTCACGCCATTCTCCTGCCTCAGCCTCCCGAGTAGCTGGGACTATAGGCGCCTGCCACTACGCCAGGCTAATTTTTTTGTATCTTTAGTAGAGACAGGGTTTCACTGTGTTAGCCAGGATGGTCTCGATCTCCTGACCTCGTGATCTGCCCGTCTCAGCCTCCCAAAGTGCTGGGATTACAGGCGTGAGCCACCACACCCGGCAAATGAATTCTTTTCTATCCTTGCTCATGGAGACTTTGGACTGTTCATTCTCCATATTATGTTAGCGCTGTTCAGAAAGCCTAAATCCCACAGATTACTTGTGATGTTACTATTACTAAACCATGCCTGCTAACTAATGAAGGAGCCCCCTACCCCTTAAGGTCTCAGGTGGGCTGCATCCTGACCTCCGTTGAACACCAGACCTCAGCGGGATTGGCATCACTAGATCCCTGGCTGGGGAGGAAGATTCAGGCTCGGTAACAAGCAGGCTTCTTTCCAGTCAGTAGCTCATATTTGGAAGCCTCATGTTGTATATTTCAGCAGGGCCCATCTCAGAGAGAATATTTCCTTACTCACAGCTCTCACGCTGTTTTAACAACAGCTAATCCTTTCACCTTATTTGGATGCAATGTCAGAATCCCTTCTGTGGCTGGCCAAGACTCAGCACTAACTGAAGAGAAGACTCACAGGCCTTTGCATCTGAAGACAAACTCTGCCTGAGGTAGAAAAGAGAGCCTGGGAAGAGTGTTGAGGTTGATACTTGACAGCCTCATCAGCTCAGGGCTGATGAAGACAAGCTGGCCAGGCACAGTGGCTCATGCCTGTAATCCCAGCACTTTGGGAGGCCAAGACGGGCAGATCTCTTGAGGCTAGGAGTTTGAGACCAGCTTGGCCAACATGGTGAAACCCCATCTCTAATAAAAATAAAAATCAGTAAATAAATAAGATGAGCTGGCTAGCTCTTTCTGTTTCACCACGAGGACCTTAGCCAGGCTGTCCTAAGGGTATGGTAGTGTGACTAAGGCCAGCAAGTTCAACAGTTTTTAACCAAGCACGTGCTATGTACCAGTCACTGTAGACAAGGCCAGCACACAAAGATGGGTAGCCAAGGTCCTTGCCCTTGGGGAATTCATGGTCCAGTTGGAGAAGACAAGCAAACCATTAGTTCAGAGCAGTAGCTGCTGCATTCACTTGGCCAAGCGCGGCAGCTTCTGCCTGTAATCCCAGCACTTTGGGAGGCTGACGCAGGTGGATTGCTTGAGCCCAGGAGTTTGAGACCAACCTGGGCAACGTGGCAAGACCCTGTCTCTACAAAAAAAAAATACTACTAATAATAAAGAATAATAATACAGAAATTAGCTGGGTGTAGTGGTACATGCCTATAGTCCCAGCTACTTGGGAGACTGAGGAGGATCACTTAAGCCTGGGAGGTCGAGGCTGCGGTGAGCTGACATTGCGCCACTGCACTCCAGCTGGGGTGACCAGAGTGAGAACCTGTCTCAAAAAAATAAAAAACAAAAAAAAACCCAGAGCAGCAGCACAGGTGTACTGCCACGCCAGGCGAACTGCAGGCATGAGACAGGGGAGGCCAAGGAAGGGTTCCCGGACTCTTGGAGGCGGTGTTTCCTGAGCTAATTGTGAGGCAAGAGAAGTAACCACACAACAGAGGCTGGGAACAGTTATCTAGGCAGAGGGAAGAGTCTAAGCCAGGCCTCACCAGCAAGGCAGGAAGTGGAAAGAGGAACACCAAGTGCTAGGTGAGGCTGGGGGTCAAGTGGGAGCGAAGCGGGAGGGGCGGGAAGCATAGCTGGAGGAGAAGGCAGCGTCCAGCGGAGGACAGTCTTGCATCCCATGATACAGAGCTAGCGTTTCATCTTGGACGTGATGGGCAGTCACTGAAAGGTTTTGAGCAGAAAACGGACTCCATCAAGTTCGGGTTTTAGGATGTTCATTCAGTCAACCCAGGGGAGGGTGGATTTGAAGACCGGAAGCAGAGAGGCCAGTGAAGAGGGAGGCTGCCATCACTTGTGCAGCCAAGTGTGATGAGGGTCTGGAAGTGGCCTTGGAGATGGAGAGGATGGGATAGATCCAGGAAATAACAAGGCTTATCAGCCAGGAGCCAAGTACAGGGAAGGGTATTTCCTGGCTGGAGGACTTTGAAGGCTGGGACTGGGATTCCTCTACGTTCTTGGTTATAGTTTCTGAGACCTGGCTGGCAGGATCTAATTCAGCCTCCTCCGATCCCTTGTAGAGTCTAGCTGGAACATTAACTGCCAAACTGGATTTGATATTAAAAGAGGTATCAGTAAAAGAGGTATAAACCCACCGAGGATCCCACAGCAGGATGAAGTGCAGATTTCTTGTGGACTCTGCATTCTGGCTGCTTCTCTCCGTCTGCTCTTGCCCTCACCTGGATCTCAGCCAACATCTTTTCTTGCCTAGACTATTGCAGTAGCTTCCTAACTGGCTGGCTCTTTTCTTTTCATTTCTCTTTCTTCTTTCATGTTATAGAGACAAGTTCTTACTATGTTGCCCAGGCTGGTCTTGAACTCCTGGGCTCAAATGATCATTCCTCTTTGGCCCGAGTGATCCTCCCTTCCTGGCCTCCCAAATGCTAGGATTACAGGTGTGAGTCACTGTGCCTGCCCTTTTCCTTTTCTTTTCTTTTTTTTTTTTTTTTCCAGACAGGGTCTTACTCTGGCACCCAGGCTGGAATGCAGTGGCGCAATTATGGCTCACTGCAGCCTTGAACTCCTGGACTCAGGCGATTCTCCCACTTCAACCGGGACTACAGGTGCATGCCACCACCATGCCTGGCTAATATTTTAATTATTTTTTTTAGAGACAGGGTATCACTGTGTTGCCTAGGCTGTTCTCAAACTCTTAGCCTCAAGAGATCCTCCCACGTTGGTCTCCTGAGTAGCTGGGATTGCAGGTGTGAGCCACCATGCCCGGCTGGTTGATTCTTTTCTACCCCTTACTTACTACTCTGGACCCCTACATTTGGGCCTAACATGGCAGCCACTGTGACCCTTTAAAAATACAAATTAGATAACGTCACTCTGCTACTTAAAACCCCTGAAAGGTCTTCTATTATTGTTTAAATCCACCCCCATTTCCATGGCCTAGCAGCCTGTGTGTCTGCCCCCTGACTACTCCTCCAAGCTCCCCTCCTGCCCTACTCACTTGCTCCCTTATCCCATCCACTGACCTTCTACTGTTGCACAAATATACCAAACTATTTCCCACACAGAGCTACCTATTTACTCAACAAGTGCTTATGAAAGACCTACTATGTGCCACACACTGTACTTGGTGCTGAAGAGACAGGAATGAAAGGCATGCAAATCCCTGCTGCTGGGAAACTTACATGCTAATGAAGTCAGACAGACCGTAAACATGACAAGTAAATAAATATAGTATGTCAGGCCAGATGTGGTGGCTTACACCTGTAATCCCAGCACTTTGGGAGGCCAAGGCTTGAGAATCACTTGAGTCCAGGAGTTCAAGACCAACCTGGGCAACATAGTGAGACCCCGTCTTTATAAAAAAATGAACAAAATTAGCCAGGCCTGTGGGGTGTACACCTGTAGTCCAAGCTCCTCAGGAGGCTGAGTTGGGAGGATCACTTGAGCCCGGGAGATCAAAGCTGTAGTGAGCCGTGATTGTGCCACTGCACTCCAGCCTGGGTGACAGAGTGAGACCTTATCTCAAATGAATGAATGAATAAATACATAAAGTATGTCAGATGGAAATCAGTACTCAGGGAAAAGAAAGAAAGCCAAGAGAGGGGATTTGAGGCATTGGGGAATGGATTTGCAATTTTCCACATCAGAGCCGGGGAATGTCTCAGTGAGAAGGCAGTATATGAAATGTGGAGGAAGTGGGGGAATGAGCCACAGATTATGTGGAGGGAAGAGTGTTCCCAGTAGAGGTGATAGTGAAGGCAAAGTCCCCAAGGCAGCAGCATGTCTGGTGTGTCCGAGGAACAGCGAGGAGGCCAGAGGGGATGGAGGGGACTGGGAGGTGAAATGAAAGAGGTACCCCTAATCAGGTGAGCCTGAGAGACCAGCACAAAAACTTCAACATCTGTGGAAACCTCTGCCAGGACACTCCATTCTGATTCCCATCTTTCAGTTCTCAGAGGGACACCCCTTGACTACCCTCATACTTCACTATAACAACACTCTCTTTTATTCATAAGTAGCAAAATTTGGCCGGGCATGGTGGCTCATGCCTGTAATCCTAGTACTTTGGGAGGCCAAGACAGATGGATCACCTGAGGTCGGGAGTTCAAGACCAACCTGATTAACATGGAGAAACCCCATCACTACTAAAAATACAAAGTTAGCCAGGCGTGGTGGTGTACACCGGTAATCCCAGCTACTCGGGAGGCTGAGGCAGGAGAATCACTTGAAGCTGGGAGGCAGAGGTTGCAGTGAGCTGAGATCACGCCATTGCACTCCAGCCTGGGCAACAAGAGCGAAATTCCGTTGCCAAAAAAAAAAAAAAAGAAAAAGAAAAAAAAGTAGCAAAATTTGAAATTGTTTGATCTATTTCCATGTACTATCCCTTTGCTATAATACGAGCTCCACTGAGGTTAGGAGCCCTGTGTTTTTGACCCATTGTAAACCCAGACTTAGAAGACAGTTCAGCCAGTTGTCCAGTACATGCTCAATAAATCACTGGCTGAATGAAAGAAGCAGGGAGATTCCATTATTATGATTCCTTAAACCTTACAGAGTATGGAAAACTGTGTTTTGATGTGGGAGGAATATCCCCAGGAAACTTGTGGCCATTGGCCTAGAGGTAGGAGAGGTAGAGAGGAACCTAACAAGATTTCAGAGAGAGAGAAAAAACCCAAAAGAATGCCACATCTAAAGGCTTGGGGTACGGCCAGGTGCCGTGACTCATGCCTGTCATCCGGGAACTTTGGGAGGCCGTGGCGGGTGGATCACTTGAGCCCAAGACTTCAAACATCAGACTGGGTAACATGCGGAAACCCCATCTCTATAAAAACAAAAACAAAAATTAGCCAAGCATAGTAGTTCGCACCTGTGGTCACAACTACTAGGGAGGCTGAGGTGGGAAGATCACTTGAGCCTGGAAGGTGGAGGCTGCAGTTGAGCTATGATTGCTCCACTGCACTCCAGCCTGGGCAACAGAGTGAGATTCTGTCTCAAAAAAAAAAAAAAAGATTTGAGGTATATTAATTGTATCTCAATAAAATGGTTTTTAAAAAAAGATGGGAATTGGGATGGCCTTGAACTTCTAAATAATAACATTAGAAGCTAGAAGGCAAAAAACAACAACAAACAATACCTTCAGAATACTCAAAAGTCAACTCTAATTGACTTAATTAGAAAGGGAATTTATTAAGAGTGAAAAATATCATTAACATAGAATTTTATTCCCAGCCAAGCTATCAACTAGATGTGAGGCAGAAGGAACATAATTTCTTTTTTCTTTCTTTCTTTTTTTTTTTTTTTGATACGGAGTCTCGCTCTGTTGCCCGGGCTGGAGTACAGTGGCACGACCTCAGCTCACAGCAACCTCCACCTCCTGGGTTCAAGTGATTCTCTTGCCTCAGCCTCCTGAATAGCTGGTATTACAGGCACGCACCACTACTCCCAGCTAATTTATATATATATATATATATATATATTTTTTTTTTTTTTTTTTTTTTTTTTGAGATGGAGTCTTGCTCTTGTTGCCTAGGCACTGGAGTGCAGTGGCATGATCTCTACTCACTGCAACCTCCGCCTCCCGGGTTCAAGCTATTCTCCTGCCTTAGCCTCCCAAGTAACTGGGATTACAGGGTTTGCTGGAATGGGGGCAAGGAACACCTGGCCCACCCAGGGCAGAAAACCGCTTAAGGGCGTTCCTAGACCACAAACAATAGCGTGAGCAATCTGTGCCTTAAGGACATGTTCCTGCTGCAGACAACTAACCAGAGCCCATCCCTTTGTTTCCTGTAAGGAATACTTTTAGTTAATCTATAATCTATAGAAACAATGCTTATCACTGGCTTGCTGTCAATAAATATGTGGGTAAAACTCTGTTCAGGGCTCTCAGCTCTGAAGGCTGTCAGCCTCCTGATTTCCCACTCCACACTCCGTATTTCTTTGTGTGTGTCTTTAATTCCTCTAGTGCTGCTTGGTTAGGCTCTCCATGACTGAGCTGGCCTTGGCAAGTGGTGCCCCTATGTGGGGCTCGAACCTGGGTCAAAGGGTCACCAGAGGGACAGTTGGAGAATGTGGAACTAAGCTGGAGGACACCCGAGTACTCTCAAAGCAATCCCCATGGTGAGTAAGAAGGGGAGCTCAGAAGCATCAGGGTAACAATGGGACAAGTGTGGGCTCTGGTTCCTTCCACCTTGGAACCTTTTCACACTAATGATAAGGAGGAAGGAGAGTGTAATGAAGTAACAGAAGAGGTGACAGAGCAGGTTTGTTTGCCAGCTAAAGCTAAAGTGGCAAAGGAGGAAGCAGTCCATCCTTACCCTTCTGCACCCCCTCCTTATTTTGAAGAAAAAGAGTAGCCTGACCCTCCAGATCTTTCTTTTCTGGAGGACACTGGGTGAAAAGTAGTGCCCCAGTAACTGTTTGAGCAGCGCCTCAAGCGACCACTCTCAGTTCTATTCAGACAGGAATCCAGGAAGCTAGACGAGAGGATGATTTAGAGGCTTCACAGTTCCCTGTTAGAATACACCCCCCAGATCAACAGGGAAATATTATAGCTACATTTGAACCTTTTCCTTTTAAATTACTCAAAGAATTTAAACAAGCTATCAATAAGTATGAGCCTGGAATACATCTAAAATGCAAAAAAGGAAAGCATTGGGCTAATCAGTGTCACTCTAAGTTTAATAAAGATGGGAACCTGATTTCGGGAAATGCCATGAGGGGCCCCTCCGAGGCCCTGTCCCAAACCGGGGTATTTCTGGCTCAGGCCACTCCCTCACCCCCATACAATGTCTGTTCCCCACCACAGCCAGCACTGCTGCAGTAGATTTGTGCTACACAAAAGCTGTGAGTCTTCTGCCTGGAGAACCCCTGCAAAAAGTTCCAACAGGGGTCTATGGACCCTTGTCAGCAGGGACGATAGGATTATTTCTAGGTAGGTCTAGTTTAAATTTAAAAGGAGTGCAAGTACATACAGGAGTCATTGATTCAGATTACAATGGGGAAATTCAAATTGTTATATCTACTTCTGTTCCCTGGAAAGCAGAGCCCAGAGAATGTATAGCACAACTGATTGTGCCGTATGTGGAAATGGGGGAAAGTAAACTTAAATGAACAGGAGGATTTGGAAGCACAAATAAGCAAGGCAAATCAGCTTATTGGGTGAATCAAATTACTGATAAACGTCCTACCTGTGAAATAACTATTCAGGGAAAGAAATTTAAAGGTTTGGTAGATACAGGAGTGGACATTTCAATCATTTCTCTACAGCACTGGCCATCCTCTTGGCCAATTCAACCCACTCAATTTAACATAGTTAGAGTTGGTAAAGCCCCTGAGGTACCTCAAAGTAGTTATATCTTGCATTGCAAAGGGCCCGATGGACAACCTGGGACTATTCAACCAATTATTGCTTCTGTACCTATAAATTTATGGAGAAGAGATTTATTACAAGAATGGGGAGCACAAGTTCTAATTCCAGAGCAATTATATAGCCCTCAAAGTCAACATATGATGGATGAAATGGGGTATGTCCCTGGTATGGGACTAGGAAAAAATTTGCAAGTTTCGAAGGAACCACTTCAAGCGGGAAGACAAAATTCCTGCCAAGGTTTAGGATGTCATTTTTGATGGTGGCCATTGTTAAGCCTCCAGAACCTATACCTTTAAAATGGTTAACGGATAAGTCAATTTGGATAGAACAAGGGCTGCTAAGTAAAGAGAAACTGGAGGCTTTAGAGGACTTAGTCACTGAACAATTAGAAAAAGGACACATAGCTCCAACATTTTCCCCTTGGAATTCTCCAGTTTTCATAATTAAGAAAAAATCAGGTAAATGGAGAATGTTAACTGACTTAAGGGCCATTAATTCAGTTATACAACCTATGGGGACATGACAACCAGGATTGCCTTCTCCTGCTATGATTCCAAAAAATTGGCCTGTAATAGTCATAGATTTAAAAGACCGTTTCTTTACTATCCCCTTAGCTGAACAAGACTGTGAATGGTTTGCATTTACAATTCCTGCAATAAACAACCTGCAGCCTGCTAAGCATTTTAATTGGAAAGTGTTACCACAAGGCATGTTAAACAGTCCACCAATTTGCCAGACTTATGTAGGGCAAGCAATTGAACCTACTGGTAAAAAATTTTCACAGTGTTACATTATTCATTATATGGATGATATACTTTGTGCTGCCCCAACTTGAGAAATATTACTCCAATGTTATGATCACTTGCAAAATTCAATTTCTCACTCCGGTTTAATTATAGCTCCTGACAAAATTCAGACTACTACTTCTTACTCCTACTTGGTGACCTTAGTAAATGACACTATCATTGTGCCAAAGAAAGTAACCATACGTAGGGATCAATTGAAAACATTAAATGACTTTCAAAAATTACTAGGGGACATTAATTGGATACGACCTGCTCTAGGCATTCCTACCTATGCCATGAGTAATCTATCTTCTATCCTTAGAGGAGATCCTAGTCTTACTAGCCCTTGACAATTAACAAAGGAGGCTGTGGCAAAGTTACAGCTAATTGAGAAGCAAGTCCATAAGTCTCAAATAAATGTAATGGATCCAGAGAAGACTCTAGATTTGCTAATTTTTTCAACTCAGCATTCACCTGCTGGTGTTATTGTTCAAGAGCAAGATCTTGTAGAGTGACTTTTTCTTCCACATCCTAATTGATGGACTCTAACTCCTTATGTGGATCAGATTGATACTATGACAGGAAATGGGAGAACTCGGATTGTTAAATTGCATGGATATGATCCTGGAAAAAGTATTGTCCCTCTCACGAAGGTACAAATACAGCAAGCTTTTATAAATAGTCTTACTTGGAAAACTATTTTAGCTGACTTTGTGGGTATTCTTGATAATCATTTTCCTAAAATGAAACTGTTTCAATTTTTGAAATTAACTAATTGGATTCTCCCTAAAATAACTAAATTTAAACCAATTGAAGGTGCTGAAAATGTCTTCACAGATGGGTTTAGTAATGGTAAAGCTTCTTATTCTGGCTCAAAAGGTAAAGTTTTTCAGACGCCCTATACTTCAGCTCAAAAAGTGGAGCTTGCGGCTGTAATTGAGGTATTGACTACTTTTGATATGCCTATTAATGTGATTTCTGATTCTTCATATGTGGTTCATTCTACACAGTTAGTTGAAAATTCTCAGCTATGATTCCACACAGACGAACAACTGATGACTTTATTTACCCAGTTGCAAACAGCAGTTAAGGTATAATGCACCCCTTTTACATCACTCACATTAGGGCTCATACACCTCTTCCAGGACCTTTGACTGAAGGGAATCAAATGGCTGATTGCCAAGTTGCTACTACAATATCTAATGCCAGACACTTTCACAGTTTAACTCATGTTAATGCCTCTGGTCTCAAATGCAGATACAGCATTACCTGGAAAGAGGCTAAAGCTATTATCCAACGATGCCCAACTTGCCAAATGGTACATTCCTCATCTTTTCCAGGAGGAGTTAATCCTCGAGTGTTGGAACTTAACTCTCTTTGGCAAATGGATGTCACATATATTCCTTCGTTTGGGAGACTAGCTTATGTACATGTATGTGTGGTCACCTTTTCTCACTTTGTCTGGGCTACATGCCAATCAGGAGAGTCTTCTGTCTGTGTTAAACGTCACCTTTTGTAGTGTTTTGCGGTGATGGGCATTCTAACTTCTATTAAAACAGATAATGCCCCAGGCTATACTAGCCAAGCTCTAGCTACATTTTTCTCTATATGGCATATTAAACACATTACTGGTATCCCATATAATTCTCCAGGACAAGCCATAGTGGAAAGAATGAATCTCTCCTTAAAACAACAATTACAAAAGCAGAGCGGGTTATGGGGTGGGGGGTGGCAGGGACAGGGACTACAGGACACCCCATGTGCAATTGAATCTAGCATTAGCATTATTGACTTTAAATTTTTTGAGACTGCCTAAAGGCCAGATGCTATCAGCAGCTGCACAGCATCTACAGAAACCAGCTGCAAAGACAGAAGCAGAACAACTGGTTTGGTGGAGAGATCCAATAACAAAAAGTTGGGAAATAGGTAAAATAATAACTTGGGGTAGAGGTTATGCTTGTGTTTCTCCAGGCCAAAACCAGCAGCCAATTTGATACCATCAAGACACCTGAAACCTTGTCATGAGCCAGATGCCGAGGAAGAGATTCCAGGAGGATCCCGAGCACCCCCCGGGTTGCAGCCATGTCGAGACTGATGCTGAGGAGGACCCCAACTGTCACGAGCAACACCCATTGAACACAGCCACATATCTGGGGACACATCAAGAAGCTGTCACAGATGGTGGAAGAAAACCTGAGAAAAGCAGGACAACCAGTCACAACCAGTCACAATGAGTAATTTAATGGTAGCTATGATAACAGTGATCACCGTTGCCATGAGTATTCCTTTAGCAAGGCCTCACACAAAGAACAATTATACTTATTGAGCATATTTATCAATCTTGGCTGGCAATAATGCCTGGATGTAATCACTCTATGACACAGTTACACGTGCTTTCTGATCTCAGTATTTACCATAATGAATCTGCTCGTATAATTGAGGCATACTGCCCTCAAAAACCTATTTGTAAACAGAATTGGACCTGGCCAGAAAAAATGAACGTAGTTGTTTAGGAAGATTGCATGGCAGAACAGGCAGAGGTGCTATGCAATGATTCCTATGGAATCATTATTGATTGGTCCCCTAATGGGATGTTTAGCTTAAATTGCACCTCTTAGTCTGTGTGCCATGGCCACACTAGTTCAGATGGTCTGAACAAAACTGTCAGATAGTAGAAATGGTAAGAAATAAGGCAAGAGTTTCTATTATCTGGAAACATGGCGGTATAGTGGCACCTCAACCTCAAATGATATGGCCCACTCTAGGAGCCTAACATAAGGATTTGTGAAAACGATTAAGGGCTCTTAATAAGATCAAAATTTGGGAAAGAATAAAAAAGCATCTAGAAGGACACTCTACAAACTTGTCTTTGGATATTGCAAAATTAAAAGAACAAATATTTAAAGCATCCCAGGCACACCTGACCTTAATGCCAGGAACTGGAGTGCTTGAAAGAGCTGCAGACAGATTAGCAGCTAAATAACCCATCAAAATGGTTAAAAACACGTGGAAGCTCTGTGATTTCAGTAATGATTGTGCCCTTAATCTGTGTTGTTTATCTTTGTATAGTCTGCAGTTGCGGATCCTGATTCCTGCGAGAAGTAGCTCACCATGATAAAGCCGCCTTTGCTTTTATCGTCTTGCAAAAACAAAAAGGGGGAACATGTTGGGAACAGGCCCCCAAATCTGGCCATAAACTGACCCCAAAACTGGCCATTAACAAAACCCCTGCAGCACTGTGACATGTTCATGATGGTCATGACGCCCATGCTGAAGGTTGTGGGTTTACCGGAATGGGGGCAAGGAACACCTGGCCAACCCAGGGCAGAAAACCGCTTAAAGGCGTTCCTAAATGACAAACAATATCATGAGCAATCTGTGCCTTAAGGACATGCTCCTGCTGCAGATAACTAGCCAGCGCTCATCCCTTTGTTTCGGCCCATCCCTTTGTTTCCCGTAAGGAACACTTTTAGTTAATCTATAATCCATAGAAACAATGCTTATCACTGGCTTGCTGTTAATAAATACGTGGGTAAAACTCTGTTTGGGGCTCTCAGCTCTGAAGGCTGTCAACCCCTCGATTCCCCACTCCACACTCTATATTTCTGTGTGTGGTTCTTTAATTCCTCTAGTGCCACTGGGTTAGGGTCTCCATGACCAAGCTGGCCTTGGCACACTATATTGTCCAGGTAGGTCTTGCACTCCTGGGCTCAAGTGATCCTCCCACTTCAGCCTCCCAAAGTGCTCAGATTATGAGCATGAGCCACTGAACCTGGCTGGGTTTTCTTAAGGTAATCAAATGTATAGCATTTCTTGAGATTTAAAAAGTTGCCATTTTCTGAGCCCAAACAAAATATAACTATTCAACTAGCATTTATCATGTGGAAAAAAAAAAAAAAAAAAAGAATTAGAAACAGCCATGTTGTCAGAGCAATTAGTTTGTTTTCAATCTTAACAATACTATGACTCACACATCAAAAGTGTTTTCCTGTTTGCTTTGCCAACCAGGAAGCTCAGAACAAGATTTGAGTACATCTCTAACATTTACAAGGTGTTTAAGGCAAGAGATGCTTCAAGAACTCTGTTTTA
Source organism: Chlorocebus sabaeus (assembly GCF_047675955.1). Lineage (NCBI taxonomy): Eukaryota > Metazoa > Chordata > Mammalia > Primates > Cercopithecidae > Chlorocebus > Chlorocebus sabaeus. Next base: position 117,450,929 of record NC_132923.1, on the reverse strand, counting down.
ATTTGCCTCTTAACCTAATTTTTGATTATTTCCAACTCGTTATTCTTTTTTTTTTTTTTTTTTTTTTTTGAGACAGAGTCTTGCTCTGTTACCCAGGCTGGAGTGCAGTGGCAGTGGTGTGATCTCGGTTCACTGCAACGTCAGCCTCCTGGGTTCAAGTGATTCTTCTGCCTCAGCCTCCTGAGTAGCTGGGATTTTGCCTGGCTAAAATATTCATCTTTTAAAATATATATATTTTGCAGGCTGGGTGTGGTGGCTCACACCCTTAATCCTAGCACTTTGGGAGGCCCATATGGGTGGATTGCTTTAGTTCAGGAGTTTGAAACTAGCCTGGACAACATGGCAAAACCTCATCTCTACAAAAAAATACAAAAATTAGCCCAGTGTGGTGGCATGTGCCTGTAGTCCCAGCTACTTGGGAGGCTGAGGTAGGAGGATGACTTGAGCCCTGGAGGTTGAGGCTGCAGTGAGCTGAGATCATGCCACTGCACTCCAGCCTAGGCAACATAGTGAGTTCCTGTCTAAAAAAATATGTATTTTTTAAAAACTATGCAATGAGGAAACTTTTAGACACATGGTTGTATTGTAAGTCAAGTTGACACTAATGAGTTAGGTGAGTTGTAATCTGCCTTGAGCTGTTTCTCCAGCAGTGGTAAAGAGGGACTTTGAGCCATCCCTACTCTCCCTTCTAGCTTTCTTTCCTAAGAGCCACAGAAAATTAAATGAGATTGAGTTGAGTGCTGCATCAATCAGGGTTCTTGGTTGCAAGCCACAGAAACTGACTCTACCTTAAGCAAAACCAAAATTTATTAGAAGAATATAGAGGCTCATAGAATCAAGAGGAAGCTGTGGGGCCAGGCTTGGAAAAGCAGGAGAAGCAAACAGAGCTCTGGAGGCCTGGCAGCTATGTTTGCACAACTCTATGGGCAGAGAGTGCTATTCTCAAAGACCAGGGATTAGCAAACTATGGCCCATTGGCCAATTCTGGCCCACTACATGTTTTTATAAATAAAGTTTTAGGTTGGGTATGGTGGCTCACACCTGTAATCCCAGCACTTTGGGAGGCCGAGGCAGGTGAATCACCTGAGGTCATGGGTTCGAGACCAACCTGGTCAATATGGCGAAACCCTGTCTCTATTAAAAATACAAAAGTTAGCCAGGCATGGTGGTGGGCACCTGTAATACCAGCTACTCGGGAGGCTGAGGCTGAGGCTGGAGAATTGCTTGAACCCAGGCGGCAGAGGTTGCAGTGAGCCGAGATCACACCATTGCCCTCTAGCCTGGGTGACAGAGTGAGAATCGGTCTCAAGAAAAAAATTATTAAAAATAAATAAATAAATATAAATACAGTTTTGTTGGAACTACTTCTTTCTTAACATAGCTGATTTCTTCAATCCAGTCTGCAATGAACAATAACTGCCCCCAAGAATGTTCATCAGCTGCTGCCTGTGGCTTCCTTCACACTCAACAGAGACCATGTGGCCTGCAAAGCCTAAAGTATTTACAGAAAAGTTTCCTGACCCTTGCCATAGCTTAACATAGAACAGAATGGAAATGGTGCTCCTCCTGCAGTTGTGCAGTGTACAAGTGGCCTTATCTGGAGGGAGGTTGAGCAGGTAAAACCACAGCTAAGGCCACGCTGCAGGACAGGTGAGGTTTATCTGCTTTCTCTGTGGTGAATCCGGGGTTTCCAATCTCTTTTCCTGTTCTCTGTCTTTAGAGAGTCCATGGGTTGAGCTTAAGTCCAATGTCCAGCCCTGGCTATTCTATGGGATAGAAGGCGAAAAGATCTGGTCCACTTGGTTTCATTTACAAGGGTGGTAAAGGGTGGCTGAATCGCCCTCACCTCGAGACTCCAAGTGTGTTCCTGTAGAGGTGGACTGGGGTATTAACAGGAAGAAGAAAGGAGATGGATGCTGATTGGCCAAAAGTCTATAGATGTCCTCACAAATGCTTACAAATATCACCATCGCTGTTATATGACCCTTACAGGTAGATCTAGATGGCTCCTTTATTCGTGTCCTTCCTCCAGCATCTGGCTACTTCTCACCACCTGCTCTGCTGCAACCCTAGTCCCGGCCAACTCCATCTCTCACCGGCATTATTGCAGCAGATGCCTAATACCCCTCTCCATGCTTCCACCTTTGCTTACCGCAGTCTGTTCTTCACACAGCTGCCAAAGTATTTCTTCTGTTGTCTGTGTGTCAGTTTTTTGGTTTGTGGGGTGTATTAGTCCGTTGTCACATTGCTATAAAGAAATACCTGGCCAGGCGCGGTGGCTCACGTTTGTAATCCTAGCACTTTGGGAGGCCGAGATGGGCAGATCACCTGAGGTTGGGAGTTTGAGACCAGATTGACCAACATGGCGAAACCCCGTCTCTACTAAAACTACAAAATTAGCCGGGCCTGGTGGCGCATGCCTGTAATTCCAGCTACTCGGGAAGCTGAGGCAGGAGAATCGCTTGAACCCAGGAGGTGGGGGTTGCAGTGAGCCGAGATTATGCCATTGCACCCCAGACAGGGCAACAAGAGCGAAACTCCATCTCAAAAAAAAAAAAAAAGAAAGAAAGAAAGAAAGAAATACCTGTGACTGGGTAATTTATAAGAAAAGAGGGCTGGGCGCAGTGGCTCATGCCTGTAATCCTAGCACTTTGGGAGGCTGAGGCAGGTGGATTGCCCAAGTTCAGGAGTTCAAGACCAGCCTGGGCAACACGGTGAAACCCCGTCTCTACTAAAATGCAAAAAATTAGCTGGGCATGGTGGTGTGCACCTGTAATCCCAGCTGCTCAGGAGGCTGAGACAGGAGAATCACTTGAACACGGGAGGCAGAGGTTGCAGTGAGCCGAGATTGCGCCACTGCACTGCAGCTTTAGAGTGAGACTCCATCACAAAAAAAAAAAAAAAAAAAAAAAAAAAAAAAAAAAAAAAAAAGTGGTTTAATTGGTTCATGTTTCTTCAGGCTATATAGGAAGCATGGTAGCATCTGCTTCTTGGGAGGCCTCAAGGAGCTTTTACTCATGGTGGAAGGCAAAGCCGGAGCAGGCATCTTCACATGGCTGGAGTAGGAGGAAGAGAGCTGGGAAGTGCCACACAACTTTAAACAACCAGATCTCATGAGAGCTCACTATCATGATGACAGCACCAAGTGGGATGGTGTTAAACCATGAGAAACCACCCCCATGATCCAATCCCCTCCCACCAGGCCCCACCTCCAACACTGAGGATTACAACTGAGTATGAGTCCAGACGCGCTGGCTCATGCCTGTAATCCCAGCACTTTGGGAGGCTGAGATAGGCGGATCCCCTGAGGTCAGGAGTTCAAGACCAGCCTGGCCAACATGGTGAAACCCTGTCTCTGATAAAAATACAAAAATTAGCTGGACATGGTGCTGGGCGCCTGTAATCCCAGGCTGAGGCAGGAGAATTGCTTGAACCCGATGCAGAGGTTGCAGTGATCCGAGATCGTGCCACTGCACTCCAGCCTGGCAACAGAGCGAGACTCCATCTCCAAAACCGTATCATTGCATGATTCCTTAACACCCAAAGTCAGATAAATGCTCACCATGCCTACTGTCTTCCTCTCTCACTCAGAGTAAAGTCAACATTGTTACCAGGGTGACCTCCTTTTATCTCTCTGACCTCACCTCCTACCATTCTCCCTTTCACTCACTCTGTTCCAGCCACACCAGCCTCCTGGCTGCTCCTCCAACGAGGCAGGCATCCTCTTGCCACAAGGGCTTTGATCTTGCCATTCTCTCTGCCTGGAATTCCACTCCCCAGACAAGTGCACGGCTTCATCCATCACACCCTTCAGTCTTTGTTCAAACATCTTCTCAACAGAGAGGACTTCCTTGGCCACCTGGTGACTCTCTACCCTTCAGCCTGTTTCATCATTACTCCCTGCGTCTCTCACCACTGGACATGCCACACATGCCTGTTTCATTGGTCATCGTGTGCCCTGTCTTAAAGAGTAAGCTCCATGAGGACGGGAACTCTCGCTTGCTGCCGTATCACTGTGAACTCAGCGTGAAGCAGAGAAGGCACTCAATGATTAACTGCTAAGTGAAAGAATCCTGACCCAGGAAGAGGTGTGGCTTCACTCGAACCCCAGGGAAGATCAGGACCCTGAAACCCCTACAGTTTGTAATTGAACATCTTTTCCCACCCTCAGAAAGTTGTTCATGAATTCCTTCACTTCACACCCAAAGAATCTCCAGAGTGTAAAGCTAAAAGCTGAAGACATTGACCTTTCAAGCTCCAAAAATGCTTCAAGAGCAGCTTCAAAAGAGGTATTAGTTTCAGAGCAGTGAAGATTTTCTCTTTTTTTGGTCCCCATTATCCTGTTTAATTAATTAATTAATTTTATTTATTTTATTTATTTTGAGGCATGGTCTTGCTCTGTTGCCCAGACTGGAGTGCAGTGGTGCCATCATATCTCACTGCAGCCTAGACCTCCAGCCTCAAGTGATCCTCCCACCTCAGCCTCCTGAGTAGCAAGGGATGACAGGCATGCACCACCACGCCTGGCTAAATTTTGTATCTTTTTTTGTTGTTGTTATTATTGAGACCAAGTCTCCCTCTGTCACCAGGCTGGATGGAGTACAGTGGTGCGATCTTGGCTTACTGCAACCTCTGCCTCCTGGATTTAAGGGATTTTCCTGCCTCATCCTCCCAAGTAGCTGGGACTACAGGCGCGTTCCACCATGTCCAGCTAATTTTTGTATTTTTAGTAGAGACGGAGTTTCACCATGTTGGTCAGGATGGTCTCAATCTCTTGACCTCGTGATCTGCCCGCCTCAGCCGCCCAAAAGTGCTGGCATTACAGGTATGAACCACCGCGCCTGGCCTAATTTTTGGTCTTTTTGTAGAGATGGGGTCTCACCATGCTGCCCAGACTGGTCTCAACTCCTGGGCTCAGGTGTTCCTCCCACCTCGGCCTCCCAAAGTGCTGGGATTACAGGTGTGAGCCATGGTGTCTGGCCCTGCTTTATTTTTCTTTGTAGATTTGTCACTATTTGGAATGGAGCTGAAGCCTCATCCAGCCACTTGGCTGTCCCTTTATTTTATCTCTTTTCTTTCTCAAATCTCCTTCTTCTGATTTTTCTTTAGGGATACTACCCCTTCTCCACTCTCAGTCCATGTGACTTGGTTGGAATAACTTACCACGCTCCAGGAATGGGCATGCAGATTAGGTCTACACTAGTCAATCTATTTTATCCCCAGGCCACAGTGACTGCTTTGAATATGGCCACGTGACTCCATTCAAACAAAAGAGAGTCAGGATCAATGCAGGCCAATGGGCTCCAGGGGCATTAGAGCATCTTCCTGCTGGTTTTAAGAGAAGATGAGTTGTAAGCCTGGAGTTGTTGGTGCCAGTGCCAGAGCTTTCAATGAGCCTTCCTATATAACATTCCACAATAAAGAGACAAAGAGAGATAGGTCCTGATAACCTTGAGTCCTTGGATCCAGCCATACTTGAAGCCAATGGACTTTTCAGAAACGCATTGCCTAACATGGTTTGAATTTCATTTCTGTTACTTACCACCAAGGGATCTTTACTTATTCATCCACTCTTTCCTCCCAACTCACTGCTCATTCATTTGTTCTCTCTAACTCCTTTTCTGCTAGTGAGAGCATGTCTTTAGGTCAGACATCAAACCCTGAAATAGGACACAAAAGCACTTCCTGCTCAAAGTCAAAATAACTGGATCAAGAAGGGAAAAGATCAGGTCAGAGCAGTGGCTCACACCTATAATCCCAGCACTTTGGGAGGCTGAGGCGGGCGGATCACCTGAGGTCAGGAGTTCAAGACCAGCCTGGCCAACATGGCGAAATCCCATCTCTACTAAAAGATACAAAAAACTTGCTGGGTTTGGTGGTGGGCACCTGTAATCCCAGATACTCAGGAGGCTAAGGCAGGAGAATCACTTGAACCCAGGAGGCGGAGGTTGCAGTAAGCCAGGATCGCACCATTGCACTCCAGCCTGGGCAACAGGAACAAAACTCCGTTAAAAACAACAACAACAACAACAACAACAACAAAGCCTTGAACTGAGGGCAGGCAGAGTGGCTCACACCTGGAATCCCAGCACTTTGGGAGGCAGAGGCAGGAGGATCACTTGAGCTCAGGAGTTTGAAACCAGCCTGGCCAACAAAGTATGACCTTGTCCTTACAAAAAAATTTTTTTAATTAGCTAGGCACTGTGGCATGTGCCTACAGTAGTCCTAGCTAGTCTACCGCTGAGGTGGGAGAATTGCTTGAGTCAGGAGTTCAAGGCTGGAGTGAGCCATGATTGCACCACTGCACTCCAGCCTGGGAGACACAACAAAACCCTGTCTCCACAAAATCTGAACTGACACTAAATTGAGTTATTTAATGAATAATCATTGATACCTAAAGGATTGATACCTAAAGATAGAAACACTGTTTACTAAACATAATTTAAAGTTTATATACTTCTGCTTACATGCTATATAAAATATAACATATGTGCTATATAAAATATTTGGGGTTATGTTAATGGATATTTTTTAAAGGTGTAAAAAAGGACGTGTGGCTGTAGAAAGTTGTACTATTATCTTTGTTAGTCAACGCCCATGCTGGATAAAGCAGACCGGCCTTAATTAGTTACCCTCTCTACCCCCTAGCTTGACCTACAAAATAGAAGTCAATTACTTTGGTAAAAAGTAAAACTTTGGTATCAAGTAAAAATTAATATGAGTAGTTGAGATTACACTAGACGCAACAATGACCAAGAGATCCATCTTTATGAAAGCAGAGGTTCTCAGGTTTTTTCTTTTTTTTTTTTTTTTTTTGTCTCTTGAACCCTTTCCACTCTTGGGACTTCAAGAAGATCCACAACAGTTTTTGTTTATGTGAATTACAGCTTTCAATATTTAATCAATATTTAATTAAAAAATAATTAATTTTTTCTAGACAGGGTCTTGCACTATCACCCAGGTTGGAGTGCAGTGGGACGATCCCAGCTCATCGTAACCTTAGACTCCTGGGCTCAAGTGATCCTCCCATCTCAACTTCCCAAGTAGCTAGTACTGTAGGTCCTTGCCACCATGCCTGGCTAATTTTTTATTTTTTATTTTTTTTTTTGAGGCAAGATCTTGCTCTGTCGCCCAGGTTGGAGTGCAGTGGCGAGATCTTGGCTCACTGCAAACTCTGCCTCCAGGGTTCATGCCATTCTCCTGCCTCAGCCTCCCGAGTAGCTGGGACTACAGGTGCCCGCCACCACGCCCAGCTAATTTTTTGTATTTTTAGTAGAGACAGGGTTTCACCGTGTTAGCCAGGATGGTCTCGATCTCCTGACCTCGTGATCCACCTGCCTTGGCTTCCCAAAGTGCTGGGATTACAGGCGTGAGTCACCACACCTGGCCCATGCCTGGCTAATTTTTAAAACACTTTTTATTTACGATGCCCAAACTGGTCTTGAACTCCTAGCCACAAGTGCTCCTCAGCCTCCCAAAGTGCGAGGATTACAAGTGTGAGCCACCGTGATTGGCCTAAAATGCTTATGAGTGACTCATTTAAAGGTAAAAATTATGAACACATTGTATGCTAACATAAATAACATTTTACTATTAATATGAAAATTGTTTTGACCTCATAGACCCACTGAAAGAGCAACATTGTGCTCAAGTAAAGCATTAATTTGGCCCAGAATGTAAAAGAGCATTAAAAAGGGACAAAACTCAAAAGTAAATTTCACTTGTCTTGGTTTGTCCACATCTGAGTCTGAAAAGAAGCTATGAAATACATTGTAATTGTAGCAAAGTTTGCTAAATCTTAATGGGCTTGATTTACCGCAATATAAAAGGTTATTCTTTACTATATAATTGCACAGAGAACAAAGACTCCAGGTTTTAATAAATTCTTTTTTCTCCCTAAATAATCAATTTACTTCAGGAATTATCACTTATGAAGAAGCTAATGTTCTTTATCATTTTTGTTACCTTATTTTTAAATACTTCTTGTCACAATTACAGGCACCCAAGATTCTATCTTTTTTTTTTTTTTTTTTTTGAGACGTCCTCTCGCTCTGTCGCCCAGGCTGGAGTGCAGTGGCACGATCTCGGCTCACTGCAAGCTCCGCCTCCTGGGTTCACGCCATTCTCCTGCCTCAGCTTCCTAAGTAGCTGGGACTACAGGTGCCCACCACCACACCTGGCTAATTTTTTGTATTTTTTAGCAGAGAAGGGGTTTCACAGTGTTAGCGAGGAGGGTCTCGATCTTCTGACCTCATGATAAGCCCGCCTCGGCCTCCCAAAGTGCTGGGATGACACCAAGATCCTATCTTAATGGAAGTCCAAATCTCTCCAACAACCGTTTTGATTTTTGCCTTCCTAAATTGAATCCTAAAATAGAAAAAAATAAAATAAAACTTTCAAAATATGTTCTTCACCTAAAACGATCTTTGAGATTTCCTGAGTATCCCTGGAAAATCACAAAGATTTGTTCTTTCACTTTAGATGAAAAATGCAAGAAATAATTAGGTTTAATTAAAAAGTTGGACGGGAAGAGTTGTCAATTCAGAAGAGATGCTCAGGTTAAATTTGTGTAATCAAAATATTATTCACATAAATATTTTAAAATTGCATGCTTTACCGGAAGCCTCTGAGACAATGGCTTGTCCCTTATGTTTTTGTTTTGTTTTATGGGGGTTTTGGGGGTGGCCCTAGCTGGAGTGCAGTGGCGCGATCTCGGCTTACTGCAGCATCAACCTCCCCAGTTCAGGAGATTCTTCCACCTCAGTCTCCCAAGTAGCTGGAACTATAGGCGCATGCCACCATGCCCAGTTAATTTTTTCTATTTTTTAAGTAGAGACGGGGTTTTCACCATGTTGCCTAGGCTGGTCTCAAACTCCTGGACTCAAGTAATCCACTGCCTCGGCCTCCCAAAGTGCTGGGATTATAGGCATGAACCACTGCTACTGGCCGTCCCTTGTATGTTTTTTTTTTCTTTTTCTTTCTTTTTTCTTTTTTTTTTTTGATGGAATTTCACTCTTGTTGCCCAGTCTGGAGCACAATGGCGCAATCTCTGCTCACTGCAACCTCCACCTCCCGGGTTCGAGTGATTCTCCTGCCTCAGCCTTCTGAGTAGCTGGGATTACAGGCGCCCACCACTATGCCTAGCTAATTTTTTTGCATTTTTAGTAGATACAGGGTTTCACTCTGTTGGCCAGGCTGGTCTTGAGCTCCCGACATCAGGTGATCCATCCACCTCGGCCTTCCAAAGTGCTGCGATTACAGGCGTGAACCCCTGCTCCCGACCATCCCTTGTATGTTTTTATGCTCAAGGAGAACGCTCCCATGAGCTAGTTCTCTTATGAACTAGAACTCATGAAATAGATCTGTCGAGTTTTCCGATTTTTATCAAAGTCCTAGGCATGCTTTGCCTGATGATATTGGCAACAACAGTATAGTGTTATCAGCTATGAGTTCAGTGTTCTTTCTTCCTTTCCTTTCCCTTCCCTTCCTTTCCCTTCCCTTCCTTCCCCATCCCCTTCCCTCCCCCTCCCTTTCCCCTTCCTCTCCCGCTTCCCCTTCCGCTTCCCCTCCCCTTCCCCCTCCCCTTCCCCTCCCGCTCCCCTTCCCTTCCCCTCCCCCTCCCCTCCCTTCCCTACCCCTTTCCTTCCCCTTCCCTTCCCCTTCCCCTTCCCCTTCCCCTTCCCCTTCCCCTTCTCCTTCCCCTTCCTTTCCTTTCTTTTATTTTGTTGAGACAGGGTGTCTGTCACCCAGGCTGGAGTGCAGTGGTGCAATCATAACTCACTGCAGGCTCAGCCTCCCCAGGCTCAGATGATCCTCCCACCTCAGCCTCCCTTGGTAGCTGGGACCACAAGCAAGCACCACCATGCCTGGCAATTTTTGTATTTTTCTAGAGATGGGATTTCGACATGTTGCCCAGGCTGATCTTGAATTCCTGGACTCAAGAGATCTGCCCGTCTTGGCCTCCCAAAGAGCTGGGATTATAGGCATGAGCTACCACACCCAGCCAAGTGCAGTTATTATTTAAAATGCTTACTTGCTGCAGCCTTCCTTCTTTAATTTGACTCTATCATGGTCAAAGCCAGTGTGTCTTGGTTAGGATGCACATCAGACTCGTCATGGAATAGAGAGCTGTGAACATTGGTAAGTTGTCTAGGCTCTACTCTACTGAATCTTCCTTCTTTTTTTTTTTTCTTTAACAGAGTTTTGCTTTGTTGCCCAGGCTGGAGTGCAGTGGCACAATCTCGGCTCATTGCAACCTCCACCTCCTGGGTTTGAGGAATTCTCCCGCCTCAGCCTCCTGAGTAGCTGGGATTACAGGTGCATGCCACCACGCCCAGCTGATTTTTGGTGTTTTAGTAGAGACGGAGTTTCACCATGTCAGCCAGGCTGGTCTCGAACTCCTGACCTCAGGTAATCCATCTGTCCCAGCCTCCCAGAGTGCTAGAATTACAGGCGTGAAGCCACCACGCCTGGCCTGAATCTCTTTAGTTGATATTCTTGGTACCAAAAAAAAAAAAAAAAAAAAAAAAAATTACGTCCAGGAGCAGTGGTTCATGCCTGTAATCCTGACATTTTGGGAGGTTGAGGTGGGATGATGACGATTGCTTGAGCCCAAGAGTTCGAGACCAGCTTGGGAAATATAGTGGGATCCCATCTCTATGAAAAATAAAAATAAAATTAGCTAGGCATGGTGGTGCATGCCTGTAGTCCCAGCTACTTGGGAGACTGAGGCCGGAGGATCACGAGCTCAGGAAGTTGAGGCAGCAGTGAGCCATCATCATGCCACTGCACTCCAGCCTGGGCGACAGAGTCAGAACCTGTCTCAAAAAAAAAAAAAATTATCTGTATTATCGTATGTTCAATCTCAAGATTTTCTTTCCTCTGTACAAATTATGTTCATACATTTCTACGAATCAGATGTAATATTTACTGATTTCTGTATGGACAGATGTAATCAATTATCTTTAGAGATATTTTTGTCAAAATTTTGGATATGGTTTTATTATCTCTGTTTTTCATGCCACAGAAACAACCAAATTTCCTTTTTCCCTGATTCCTATTATGAACCTTCATCAGACTTTTCATATTTTATTTTATTTTATTTTATTTTATTGAGATGGACTCTCGCTCTATTGCCTAGGCTGGAGTGCAGTGGCATGATCTCGTCTCACTACAACCTCCACCTCCTGGGTTCAAGCGATTCTCCTGCCTCAGACTCCTGAGTAACAGTATTACAGGCATGCGCCTCCGTGCCCAGCTAATTTTTTATATTTTTAATAGAGACAGGGTTTCACCATGTTGGCCAGGCTGGTCTCGAACTCTTGACCTCAGAGATCCACACCTCCCTTTGCCTCCCAAAGTGCTGGGATTACAGGTGTGAGCCATCAAGCCCAGCCAGACCTTTCACATTTTAAGATGATCTGTAATAAATTAACGAAAGTCATATTAAGACTCTGTCATCTACAATGCCTCAGAGGTTTACTGCTATAAGCTAGAGGCTGGATTTGGTGTTTCCAACCAGGACAGTCTCAGAGCTTTATGGGAAAGGACTGTACCAGGTACTTCAAACTGAGCTGAGCTGACATTACTTAGAAAATTCTTAGACTATTACTAGTGGAATGAGTCAGGATTTCCAGGGCTGTTGAGGGTTAGAAGCAAATAGTTTCATGTTTAACTCAGAAGACAATAGAATAAGAATTAATTACATGGGACTGAGTGAACTGTTGAGGGAAATTTTATTGTATTTTTCTAAACAAATATGTTTAGAAAACTGCTGGTGTTGTTTCAACATTCTATTTTCCTTATTTATTAAAGAATAAATGTCCTTTCTCTCCCTTCTTAATCCATCTGTAACCATAACAATTTCGTCGTCTCTGCTTTTATAAATGGAAAGAAACCATTTAAAAATGATATCTGGGCTGGGTGCGGGGGCTCACTCCTGTAATCCCAACACTTTGGGAGGCCGAGGTGGGCGGATCACGAGGTCAGGAGATCAAGACCATCCTGGCTAACATGGTGAAACCCCTTCTCTACTAAAAATACAAAAAAGCCGGGCGTGGTGGCGGGCGCCTGTAGTCCCAGCTACTCGGGAGGCTGAGGCAGGAGAATGGCGTGAACCTGGAAGGCTGAGCTTGCAGTGAGCCGAGATCCCGCCCCTGCACTCCAGCCTGGGCGACACAGCGAGACTCCGTCTGAAAAAATAAAATGAAAAATAAAAATGATATCTGATTCTCCCTGGCCTTCTAGAACTCAGAAACTCTTATAAAGTCTTTGTACTTTTTGTCCAGGTGTGGTGGCTCACGCCTGTAATCCCAGCACTTTGGGAGGCCAAGGCGAGCGGATCACCTGAGGTCGGGAGTTGGAGACCAGCCTGACCAACATGGAGAAACCTCATCTCTACTAAAAATACAAAATTAGCTGTGTGTGGTGGTGGGTGCCTGTAATTCCGGCTACTCAGGAGGCTGAGGCAGGAGAATCGCTTGAACCCGGGCGGTGAAGGTTGCGGTGAGCCGAGATTGAGCCATTACACTCCAGCCTGGGCAACAAGAGTGAAACTCCATCTCAAAAAAAACAGAAGTCTTTTTACTTTTCATGGTAATAGTTATTTGCACATGTTCAGCAAGACTATGTCCTCCTTCTTACCAGGACAAATGGATTTATTGTAGCCACGGCCTCACTTGGAGCATCATATCGAGAATGGTGCTCACTAAATCAGGTGTGACAGGGCATTTTAAGGGATAACATTTGTATTAATACTTATGGAACACATGCCTACGAAGGTCTCCATGAAAACTGGCTCGAGGCCGGGTGTGGTAGCTCATACCTGTAATCCTACCACTTTGGGAGGCCAAGGCAGATAGATGACCTGAGGTCAGGAGTTTGAGACCAGCATGGCCAATATGGTGAAACTTCATTTCTACTAAAAATATAAAAATTAGCCAGGTGTAGTGGCAGGCATCTGTAGCACCAGCTATTGGTCAGGTGGAGGCAGGAGAATAGCCTGAACCTGGGAGGCGGAGGTTGCAGTGAGCCGAGGTCGTACCACTGCACTCCAGCCTGGATGATAGAACACGACTCTGTCTTAAAAAAAAAAAAAAAGAAAGAACAAACAAAAAAACAAAACTGGCTTGGTACTTGGTTTACAGGTATTAAAGACAGTCACTCCCTGGAAGGCCAGGAACTTTATGATATTCAGAGAACAAAAAAAAGAGAAGAATTCACTCAAATATATAGGTTTGACAGGTGAAAGAAATTTGGTGGGAAGTGTCTTGAGCTGGGTTTCTTAACTTTGAAATCACAAATAATAGAGCCTTTTTAAGATTCCAGCTGGGAAAAGAATAAAGATTCCAGTTGGAGATTCCTTATGAAAACTTCTAGACAAAAGGTAATTTTGTAATTGTTGGAAACTGTATGGCTCTAAATTTTGTGAAGCAAATTTAGGAGACCTATATGACAAATTAATACTTTTTTTTTTCTTTGAGACAGTCTCATTTTGTCGCCTAAGCTGGAGTGCAGTGACGCAATCATGGCTCGCCGCAGCCTCAACCTCCTGGGCTCAGGTAATCCTCCCACCTTAGCCTCCCCAGTAGGTAGGACTACAGGTGTGTGCCACCATGCCCAGATAATTTTTTGTATTTTTTGTAGGGAAGGGGTTCCACTATGTTGCCCAAGCTAGTCTGGAACTCCTGAGCTCAAGTGATCCGTCCACCTCGGCCTCCCAAAAGTGCTGAGATTATAGGCAGGAGCCACCATGTCTGGCTGACAAATTAACTCTCTTGCGGTACCTCCATAAACAATCAGCCCACATCTCATGAGAACAGCCAATTTTTAAATCAAGAATCATTTTTCTTTAAGATTATAATGATCCTAAGGGGTTGGGGAGATCACAAGGACAAATTAGAAAAACCTTGACATTCAGCGGGTGTCCTGACTAGCTCAACCCATAGGATTATTCTTGGCCCTTCGCTGTTTTTGAGCTACTTTATAGCTCTGTATCTTGCAGAAAGCTGTCAGTAAAACAAATTTTTTTTTTTTTTTTTTTTTTTAGACGGAGTTTCACTCTTGTATCCCAGGCTGGAGTATAATGGTGCGATCTTGGCTCACTGCAATCTCTACCTCCCGGGTTCAATCGATTCTGCTGCCTCAACCTCCCAAGTAGCTGGGATTACGGGCGTGCGCCGCCACACCCAGCTAATTTTTGTATTTTTAATAGAGACGGGGTTTCATCATGTTGGCTAGCTAGTCTCGAACTCCTGACCTCAAGTGATCTGCTGCCTCAGCCTCCCATAGTGCTGGGATTACAGGCGTGAGTCACCGTGCCTGGCCTGGTTCTTGTCCATAGAAATGCAAATTGTGTCCAGTAGAATGCAATTAATTATTGCCTTGTGGATGTCAACCAACTTTGCCAGTTTTGTACCTATCTGTAAGTTCACTTCCCTGTTCCTTACGTGACTATAGCTGTGAGGTATTTTGAACTAGTCATAACATCTTACCAATTCCCTCATTACTTAATGTGTTCCATAAAATCTTTGATATAGGTTCATTTAATATCCGTATGAGAGTCATAATTTTATTGTTTTTGAAAATTACCCCTGGGCTTAATAATGTAAGGTGGTTAGAATAGGCCCTGCCACCAAGTATGGGCTCAGTAAATGTTAGCTTTTGTAAGTAACAGATTAATAAGATCCCTCGTTTTACAGATGAGGAGAAAGAAGTGCAGAGGAAGCAAGCACATTTGCTTAAATGGCACAGCTTGCCAGAGATGGAGCAGGAGCTAGAAGCCAAGTCTGTTTGCCATCAAGTCCCTGCTTTCTTTCCCCCACCCCCATCCCACCCCTCTCCTACCCACAGTCCTCTCTGGCTGTGCTTTGCTGACCCTACACATCCTTTGGGTTTCATTCTGGGTCCTTCTAGGCTAGGTTAGCAGCCCCAACCCCAACCTTTGTGTCTTCCCCTGTGAAGTTGGTATTGTAAATATATTGCAACTATCAATTTCTTCATCTAGGCCAGGCTCATGCCTATAATCCCAGCACTTTGGGAGGCCAAGGTGGGAGGATGGCTTGAGGCCAGGAGTTTGAGACCAGTCTGGGCAGGATAGTGAGACCCCATACCTAAAAAAGAAAAAAAGAAAATTATCTTCATCTAAGGCATGAGCCACACACAACCAGGGACCGAAACTGTCTTGATCGCCACCCAGCCTGGCACACAGCAAATACAAGCGCCAGAAGTGAAGCCTCATATAGGTGTGGCGTTCTCTCCCCTGGGGATGGGGAGCAGGGATGCTTTCCAGAACTGACTGGAAACCCTCTGCTCCTCCGTCTTCTGCCGGCCCAAAACTCCCCCGGGCTCCTGGCAACTCTAGGCAATATCAAGCCTCCTAGAGAGGATGCCTGGAGCCACTAGCCTCTCAGGACTTGAGTTTCTGTTTTATTTTGTTCTTGTCCAAATAAAATTCCAGAAATCCAGGTTTAAAAATAACCAAGCAATGCAATCTTCTCCACCAAGCTGCTTGGCAAAAACAAACCCTCGACAAAAACCAGTGTGCAGTCTCATTTCACACTTACTCATTTTCGGCCGCCAACTCAGTTCTGTTTTGGGTGGGGAGGAAAAGCGGGAGGCAGGACTCCCAGGGGCAGAAGCACAAGGGCACAGGCACTGGGCAGAAGCTGGGCTGGACCGTAGTGCTGCCCCGGCTTTGCAGGCACACACCCATTTGGGAAGACAGCTGCTAGAGACTGCTGCAAAGTCCTTTTTTCCTTGGAGTCCCAATTTGCTGGTCTCCAGCCCTGGATCTGGCAGGAGATCAAAGCAGCCCTGGAAAACGGTCTCCATTCGTAATCCAGAATTCATTCTCCTTCCCCTGGGAGACATCAGCTTCTGCCTGAGCCTGCCTTTCCCCTTCATTACTTAGGGAACTGGCCGGTCATAATGGGGAGTAGCATTTATGCTGTTGCTGACCAACCACCTCAGACTCCCTACTTTTTTCGACGTGGTCTATTTTCTAACCTGTCATCATTTTTTTTAAGGCCCATTTTGTGGGCGAGAAAAATGTGTGATGGAAGAGAGGAAATTCAGGACCAGAGGCCTGGAAAACTGTCAGATTTCATATTTCCTCCTCCTTTGAATCAGCATTAATGCCCCTCAGTGGGGTTTTCCTGCAAATGCTTGTATAACTCCCTTTTAAAACAATTTTTGCTGTTTTTTCCTTTCCCTGCCCCTGGGTAAGTTATTCCAACTGACTACTTTCCACCTCGAAAGAAAGTAGCGGACAGGAAAAAAGTGGTCGTGTGGTCTGTTGGCTACAGGTCCAAGTGGAGCCGGGAGATTCGGGTTCTATTCTGAGCCTTTCTGAGAACATGACAAGGGGGAGGGACAGAAGCTCGGCTCTTTTACTGGAGTCCAGGGGCCCCACGCCAACAGGAGGAAGTTACTTATTCCGGATCAGAAGGGGACCAGGAACTGGCATTTATTAAACACCTGCAAAGTGCCACGCCCTTGGCCAACTAGCTCTTTTTTTTCTTTTCTTTCTTTTTTTTGAGACGGGATCTTGCTCTGTCACCCAGGCTGAAGTGCAGTGGCGCAATCACAGCTCACTGCAGTCTCTGCCTCCCAGACTCAAGCAATCCTCCCACCCCAGCCTCCTGAGTAGCTGAGACTGCAGGCATGTGCCACTGTGCCTGGCTAATTTTTTCGTTTTTTTTTTTTTGTAGAGATGGGGTTTCACCATATTGCCCAGGCTGGTCTTGAATTCCCGAGCTCAAGTGATTTGCCCACTTACCTCGGCCTCCCAAAGTGCTGGAATTACAGGCATGAGCCACCAGACCTCAGGTAATTCTCTCTCTCTCTTTTTTTTTTGAGATGGAGTCTCGCTCTGTCGCCCAGGCTGGAGTGCAGTGGTGCAGTCTCAGCTCACTGCCACTTCTGCCTCCTGGATTCAAGTGACTCTCCTGCCTCAGCCTCCTGAGTACCTGGGATTACAGGCATGTGCCACCATGTCAGGCTAATTTTTGTATTTTTAGTAGAGATGGAGTTTCACCATGTTGGTCAGGCTGGTCTCAAACTCCTGACCTCATGATCTGCCTGCCTCAGTCTCCCAAAGTGCTAGGATTACAGGCGTGAGTCACCACACCTGGCCTCTAACTAGCTCTCTTAATCTCCACAACTTTGCGAGTTAGCTTCTGTAACTTCCTTGTTACAGACTAAGAATCGGAAGCTCAGAGAGATGCAGTGAGTTGCTCAGGGTAGCACAGCTTATTGGTGTCAGAGCTAGGAACAGAGTCCAGCTCTGGTTCTGGGGTCTGAGTTGTTTCACTACAACATGTAACCCACCGGCTGTGCTTTCGTCCTTGACTTACTCCATGTATTGAGTACCTATTATGTGCTATAAAGATAACAGCAAAACAAAGATTCTTTTTCGTATGGAGTTCATTTTCTAGTTAGAGGTGGGTGGAAAAAAGGAGGAAGACAGAAAATAAATAGGTAAGTTATACAATATGCTGTAAGATCTTAAGTGCCAAAAACAAAAGAAAGATTAGAACAGGGTAAGGGGATCGGGAGGGCTGAAGACAGAGGTTTCACATTTAAAGAGGGTAATGAGGGGCCAGGCAAAGTGACTCACGTCTGTAATCCCAGCACTTTGGGAGGCCAAGGTGGGAGGATCACTTAAGGTCAGGAGTTTGAGACCAGCCTGGCCAACATGGTGAAACCCTGTCTCCACTAAAAATACAAAAGTTAGCCAGGTATGGTAGCATGCACCTGTACTCCCAGCTACTTGGGAGGCTGAGGTAGGAGGATTGCTTGAGCTTGGGAGGCAGAGGTTGCAGTGAGCCGAGATCATGCCACTGCACTCCAGCCTTATTTATTTATTCTCAAATAAATAAGGTAATCAGGGTAGGCCTCATAGAAGAGATGACATTCGCATGAAGAATTCAAAGAGACGTGAGCATTAGAAATGCTGGTGTTGGAGGGAAGATTACTGCTGTCAAAGGGAACAGTCAAGTCAGTGCAAAGGCCCCAAGATAGGAGCTTGCCTAGCATGTTTGAGGAGAAGCAAGGAGACCAAAGTGCTGTAGCAAAGTGAGCAAGGAGCCCTCACATAAAGGATCACTCTGCCTGCTGTGTTAAAAATACACAGCAGGGATGGCCGGGTACGGTGGCTCACACCTGTAATCCTAGCACTTTGGGAGGCCAAGGTGGGCAGATGGCTTGAGCCCAAGAGTTTGAGACCATCCTGGGCAACATGGTGAAACCCCATCTCTACAAAACATACAAAAATTAGCTAAGCGTGGTGGCACACACCCATAGTACCAGCTACTTGGGAGGCTGAGGTGGAAGGATGGCGTGAGCCTGGGAGGTAGAGGTTGCAGTAAGCTGAGATTGTGCAGTGAGCTGAGACTGTGTTGCAGTGAGCTGAGATGTGCAGCCTGGGTGACAGAGCCAGACACTGTCTCAAAAAAAAAAAAAAAAAAAATGGACTGCAGGGATGGCCAGGCATGGTGGCTCATGCCTGTAATCCTAGCACTTTGGGAGGCTGAGAATGGGAGGATCACTTGAGCTCAGGAGTTCAAGACCAGCCTGGGCAACACAGTGAGACCACGTCTCTATTTAATTTAAAAATAAAAATAAAAATAAATGAACTTCAGGGGGACAAGGAGGAAGCTGGGGGAGTAGAGGGGCCATTGCAGTAACCAGGTGAGAAGTCATTGTGACTCAGACAAGGTTGGGAGCAGTGGAGGCAGGCAGCGGTGGGCAGAGTGAGTCAGGAAGGCAGAGCCAATAGGATTTCCCGATGGATTTGATGTGGGGTGTGAGACGGGGAGGCTTCAAGGTAATGCCAGGGTTTTTGCTGGGCAACTGGAAGAAGGGAGCCATCCACGGAGCTGAAGAAGGCTTCAGGTGGGGCAGGTCTGGGTATGGAGGGAAGATCAGCAGTTATGCTTTGAGAATTGTGAATTTCATATGTATCACTGCTCTCCGTTCAGGACCAAACCAAATCAATAACATCCACAAAGATGACTGAAGATGCCCATGTATGAGGCGCTTCCAAACAAACTGGCTAGTTCCAGAGTTTCCTCTCACCGCCTTCCTCTACACCAGCTGTTCTTAACCCAGGAGTCTGTGAAGTTGGATGGGATAAAACACCTTGTTTTCTTTTCCCTTCACTAACCTCATACTGGAATTTAGCATTTTCTTCCATTGTGAGTGTAGGAAACAAACCCCTGTAGACTTAGCAGGACTGGCTCCCGTCCCTGACGGAAGAAACCACTGGTATTTTCATCTCACACAACAGGTGCTCTGGATTATCCCCAAATATCTTTTACCCTTATCACTTCTTTGAATTTTTGGTCATTTTGGACCTGCCATTAAGTCTTATTACTTAATGCATTAACAAGCTCATAAATTATATCATAAATTTAAATTTAAAACATTTTTGATAATGATATTTCACTATATTTGACCTCCCTTGTAGTCCTATGTATTTTATTGTCTGTATGTAAAATCATTATTCTGAGGCTGGATGTGGTGCCTCATGCCTGTAATCCCAGCACTTTGGGAGGCCAAGGTGAGTGGAGTGCTTGAGGCCAGGAGTTACCAGCCTGGGCAACATGGTGAAATCCCATCTCTACAAAAAACTACAAAAAGTAGCTGGGTGTGGTGGTACTCGCCTGTAATCCCAGCTACTTGGGAGGCTGAGATGGGAGGATCACCTGAGTCAGGAGAGATTCAGGCTGCAGTGAGCCATGATGGCACTACTGTGCTCTACCCTGGGCAACAGAGTGAGATCCTGTCTCAAAAACAACAACAACAACAACAACAATAATAATAATAAATATTCTGAGAGAGGCCTTATCAGCTTCCCCAGACTGCTAAAGGGGGTCTGTGGCACAAAAGAGTTAAGACCCGTGATCTAAGCTAAATGTCTTCAGGTGGATATGATTTTTTTTTTTTTTTTTTTTTTTTTTTGAGATGGAGTTTTGTTCTTTTTGCCCAGGCTGGAGTGCAATGGTGCGATCTTGGCTCACTGCAACCTACGCCTCCTCGGTTCAAGTGATTCTCCTGCCTCAGCCTCCGAAATAGCTGGGGTTACAGGTGCCCGCCACCATGCCCAGCTAATTTTTGTATTTTTAGTAGAGACGGGGTTTCACCATGTTGGCCGGACTGGTCTTGAACTCCTGACCTCAGGTGATCTGCCCACCTTGGCCTCCCAAAGTGTTGGGATTACAGGTGTGAGCCACTGTGCATGGCCTGGATATGGATTTTGTTTGCATTTTACGAATGGGGAAAGTCACCTAGCCAGTCACTGGAAAATCAGATGTTCAAACCCAGGGCTATCTATTCCTAAAGTCTGTGTTTATTTTACTAAATCAAACTGGATCATATGTTGCAACCTAAATGCCGATAATCAGCCTTGCCCCTCACTTAGCCAAGCAGCAGGTAGTATTTATTAGTTACGAGCTTGGAAGCTGGGGCTGGACTGTCCGAGCTCAAATCTAGCCTTTCTGCTTATTTATATATGACTTTAAGTA
The DNA here is from genome assembly GCF_047675955.1 of Chlorocebus sabaeus. Taxonomy (NCBI): domain Eukaryota; kingdom Metazoa; phylum Chordata; class Mammalia; order Primates; family Cercopithecidae; genus Chlorocebus; species Chlorocebus sabaeus. Next base: position 117,430,404 of record NC_132923.1, on the reverse strand, counting down.
AATCACTTAACCTCTCCATGCCTTTGTTTCCTGACCCATAACACAGGCATGATGGTGACAATAATATTGCCAGCATAGACGTGTTGTAGGGTAGCAAGTGTGTGACATTTAGAACAGTACCTGGGCCTGGCAGGGTGGCTCACACCTGTAATCCCAGGACTTTGGGAGGCCAAGGCAGGAGAATCACTTGAGTCCAGGAATTTGAGACCAGCCTGGGCAATATAGCAAAACCTTGTCTCTACAAAAAATACAAAAATTAGCCAGGTGTGTTGGCATGTGTCTGTAGTCCCAGCTACTAGGGAGGCTAAGACAGGAGGCCAAGGTTGCAGTGAGCCAAGATTGTGCCACTGCACTCCAGCCTGGGCATCAGAAAGAGGCCCTGTCTCCAAAAAAAAAAAAAAAAAAAAAAATAGTACCCGGATTATAGAAGGTGCTTGCTTTTTTTTTTTTTTTTTTTTTTTTTTTTTGAGACAGAGTCTTGCTCTGTCACCAGGCTAGAGTGCAGTGGCATAGTCTTGGCTCACTGCAACCTCTGTCTCCCCGGTTCAAGCAATTCCCTGCCTCAGCCTCCCAAGTAGCTGGGATTACAGGCGCCCGCCACCACGCCCAGCTAATTTTATTATTTTAGTAGAGACGGGGTTTCACCATGTTGGCCAGGATGGTCTCCACCTCCTGACCTCGTGATCTGCCTGCCTCGGCCTCCCAAAGTGCTGGGATTACAGGTGTAAGCCACCATGCCCAGCCGCTTGCATTTATTTTTATTGAGAGCTCTGGCTCCAGAGAAAAACAGATTGGGTTTGAAGGTCAGCATAACTTTTTACTGTGTGACCTTGGGCAACTCATTTAATCTCTCTTAGCTTCACTGTCCTCATCTATAAGTGGAGACCGTAATACCTACCTCGTAGGGTGGTTGAAAGGATCAAATGAGAAAATGAATACAAGAGCCTTAGATGTTTACTGACTAGTACAAGCAATCCCTAAAGAGATACATGCTCAATGTGTTAGCATTAATTATTATTATTATCCATTGCTCTCTCATTTAAGCCCCATCCATTTCCCTAGTTCTTGCCTTTCTTTCTGTTAATCTTTCTTAGCCGTATTTCCTTACTCTTGGGGATTTCATGGAATGTCTAATCAAATTATTAAGGTTATATTCAGACATTCATTACCCAAATATTTACTTAGCTCTTACCGTATGTCAGGCACTGTTGTGGACGTCTGGAAGTATCAGTGAACAAGAGCCACAAATCTCTGCCCACAAGACGCTGATATTCTTTTTTTATTTTCTTTCTTTTCTTTTCTTTTCTTTTTTTTGAGATGGAGTTTCACTGTTGTCACCCAGGCTGGAATGCAATGGCGCAATCTCAGCTCACTGCAACCTCCACCTCCTGGGTTCAAGCAATTCTCCTACCTCAGCCTGCAGAATAACTGGGATTAAGGCATGCACCACCACACTCATCTAATTTTTGTATTTTTTATTAGAGATGGGGTTTTGCCATGTTGGCCAGGCTGGTCTCAAACTTCTGACCTCAAGTGATCCGCCCACCTCGGCCTCCCAAGGTGCTGGGATTACGGCGCCCCGCCTTCTTCTCCTTTTTTTGATGTGGGGGGACAGGATTTCATTCTGTCATCGAGGCTGGAGTGCAGTGGTACAGTCAGAGCTCACTCCAGCCTTAACCTCCCAGGTTCAGGTGATCCTCCCACCTCAGCCTGCCGAACAAGAAGCTGACATTCTAAACACTAGATATTCTGCTTCACATAAAGTCCTTTTGCTGATCTGGAGAGAATCAAATTAATATTTGACAATATGGACTTCATATCAATATACTGATTTTTCTAGGAATCACACTGATGAATTCACCTTTTGTTGGTGATTAATCACCCTCAATCCTTCTCCACTGCACTGATAGCCTCCAACGATTGCCATCTGCTATGGTTTGAATGTGTCCCTCCAAAATTCATGTTGAAAATTAATTCCCAATGCAATAGTATTAAGAGGTGGGGCCAGATGTGGTGACTCACACCCGTAATCCCAGCACTTTGGGAGGCCGAGGCACGCAGATCACTGGAGCCCAGGCGTTCAAGAGCAGCCTGGCAACATGGTAAGACCCCATCTCTATGAAGAATACAAAAATTAACTGGGCACGGTGGCATGCACCTGTAGTCCCAGCTACTTGGGAGGCTGAGGTGGAAGGATCACTTGAGCCCCGGAGGTGGAGGTTGGAGCGACCTAGATTGTGCCACTGCACTCCAGCCTGAGTGACGAGGTGAGACCCTGTCTCAAAAAAAAAAAAAAAAGAGGTAGAGTCTTTAAAAGGTGCTAAGGTCATGAGAACTCCACCCTTGTGAAGGAGATTGTGCCCTTATGAAAGGGCTTGAAGAAACCTATTTTGCCCTTCCACGCCTTCCACCACGTGAGGACATGATATGTGTGTAACTTGCAACATGTGAGGATACAGCAAGAAGGTGCCACCTTGGAAACAGACAGTAACCCTTTACCAGACACTGAATCTGCTGGTGCCTTGATTTTGGACTTCCCAGCCTCCAGAACTGTGAGAAATAATTTTTTATTATTTACAAATTAGCAAGTCTAAGGTATTTTGTTATAGCAGCCTAAAGGAAGCAAGACACTATCCAATTTCAAAGTCTTTAAAACTCTCAAACACCTGGTAGATTGCACTCATCAGTTTATTTCTGTCATATCCCACTCTAGTCCAACATCAGTGAAAATTTTAACAATTGTCACGCAGTTGTGTGCCAGAGGCTATTGGTATTCCACAAATGACCAGTGACAGAGTCTTTGTTGCCGGCTAAATGGCAGGTGATCCAGCTCTGAGATCTCATTTTAGTTTGCTTCCTAAGACGACTTCCAGTGTCAGCTGACCTAGGTTGAGTTCTGTGTTGCTATGATGTGAATGTTTGTGTCCCCTACGTCAATTCATATGTTGAAACTTAATCTCCAGTGTGGTAGTGCTAAGAGGTGGCAGCTTTGGGAAATAGTTAGGTCTGAGATTAGTGCTTTTCTGAAAGGAGCCCAAGGGAGCTTGTTTGCCCTTCTACCATATGAAGACACAGCAAGAAGGCGCCAGGTATGAGGAGCAGACCCTTGCCAGACACCAATTCTGCTGGCACCTTGATCTTGGACTTCCCAGCCTCCAGAACTATGAGCCATTGATTTCTGTTGTTTGTAGATTCGCCCACCTAAGATGTTTTGTTATAGCAGCCTGGATGGACTAAGACATCTGTGAAACAGATTCTGAGTCTGAAATCTGCAGGCGAGAAGTTTACTGGGGAGGTAGTATTCCAGGGACTGATGCCTGTGAGCAAGTGAGTAAGTGAGAGCAGCAGAATTGGACAGAAGGAGAAGCTAAACTGTGATGAAGTTGCTCTGAAGACTTTAGACAGAACCATGGGGTGCTCTGGAGCTGGGATAGATTTTTTTTTTGAGATAGAGTCTTGCTCTGTCACCCAGGCTAGAGTGCAGTGGCATAATCTCGGCTCGCTGCAACCTCTGCCTCCCAGGTTCAAGCGATTCACCTGCCTGAGCCTCCCAAGTAGCTGGGATTATAGGCACACACCGCCATGCTGGACTAATTTTTGTATTTTTAGTAGAAATGGGGTTTCACCATGTTGGCCAGGCTGGTCTCAAACTTCCATCACTGCCCACCTTGGCCTCCCAAAGTACTGGGATTACAGGCATGAGCGACTGCGCCCAGCCTGAGATGGAATTTTTGGAGTGTCTTGTGATATGGTTTGGCTGTGTTGCCACCCAAATCTTATCTTGAATTCCTACATGTTGTGGGAGAGACCTGGTGGCAGGTAATTGAATCACAGGAGCATGTCTTTCCTGTGCTGTTCTCGTTATAGTGAATACATCTCATGAGATCTGATGGTTCTATAAGGGGGAGTTGCCCTGCATAAGCTCTCTCTTCTCTTGTCTGCCACCATATGAGACGTGACTTTCACCTTCCACCATGATTGTGAGGCCTCCCCAGCCACATGGAGCTGTTAGTCCAATAAACCCCTTTCTTTTGTAAATTGCCCAACCTCAGGTGTGTCTTTATCAGCAGGGGGAAAATGGACTAATACATCTTGCCTCTAGGCTAGCAAGCGAGGTATTTATACTCCCTCCTGGACCATGGATGCCTTTGGGAAGGGACTTGATCTTGGACAAAGCAACACTCTTTGGCGAGCTGGGGTAGGGAGTGCCTCAGCCACTGATGCAGGGGATCTGCGAGACCATCACAGCATCCTCCACAGAATTTGTCTTTTTCATAGTGATGTGCAAGCATTCCCTATACATTTTATTTATTTATTTATTTTATTATTATTATTATTATTTTTGAGATGGAGTTTCACTCTTATTCCCCAGGCTGGAGTGCAATGGCGTGATCTCGGCTCACTGCAACCTCTGCCTCTTGGGTTCAAGCAATTCTTATGCCTCAGCCTCCTGTGGAGCTGGGATTACAGGCACCCGCCACCAGGCCGGGCTAATTTTTTGTATTTTTAGTAGAGACGGGATTTCTCTATGTTGGCCAGGCTGGTCTTGAACTCCTGACCTCAGGCGATCTGCCTGCTTTGGCCTCCCAAAATGCTGGGATTACAGGTGTGAGCCACCGTGCCCAGACCCCTATACATTTTAAATATTAGCTTCTTGTCAATTTTAGACATTGTGAATATCTTCCTTCAATCTATCATCAGTCTGTTAGCTTTCTCTTAGTGTTATTTCTTGGAGCAGAATTCCTTAATTTTGATGTAACCAAGTTAATAAATTTTCCTCCTTAAGGATTTCTGCTTTGAGAGTTTTGTTTAAAAGATCCATCTCCTGCCGGGCGCAGTGGCTCACGCTTGTAATCCCAGCACTTTGGGAGGCCAAGGCGGGCGGATCACAACGTCAGGAGATCGAGACCATCCTGGCTAACACGGTGAAACCCCGTCTCTATTAAAAATACAAAAAAATTAGCCGGGCGCAGTGGCGGGCGCCTGTAGTCCCAGCTACTCGGGAGGCTGAGGCAGGAGAATGGCGTGAACCCGGGAGGCAGAGCTTGCAGTGAGCCAAGATAGTGCCACTGTACTCCAGCCAGGGGGACAGAGCAAGACTCTGTCTCAAAAAAAAATAAAAATAAAATAAAAAATAAAATAAAATCCACCTCCATTCTCTAGGCCACAAAGGTGTCCTCCTAAATTATGTCCTTGCTTTGAATACATTTCTATCGTTCACACTTAGGTCTTTAATCTTTCTGGAGCCCACTTTGAATGTGGGTATTAGCCAATTTTCTTCTCTTTTCCTGTGTTATGAATCAGTTTTCTGTGCTTGTGTTGACCTCTCTGCTTTCTGGTTTCTGCTTTACCACCATCTTAAGATACTACATCTGCAGAGAATTGTACCCTCTTAATGTTCTTATTCCAGGGGCTTTGAAAAAATTCTCCTTCATCTCTCCCTGTCTGCAGTACGGGGCACGTTCGACCATCTCCCTTTCTTGCAACTCCGTGTGCAGTACCCTTTCCGAACTTATTATCCTTGTTTGCTTTTTCTTCTTTTATCTCTTCCTCCTCTTTCATCCCTTAGGGCTTTCCTGGCTTAACGTTTTCTTGCAGCTCCTAAAAATCGGTGTAATTTAAGACTATGCTTGTCTTTCTTTTTATCCCTCAAAACTCCATCTTCTCTGAGAAATTCTCAAGATTTCAGTCCCTCTAGGTGAGTGATTTCCCTATTAGTAAATCCAGCCCTGACCTCTCTTGTGAATGCTGGTGACCATTTTTTAAAAAAATACTTTATTATTACTATTATTTTTATTTATTTATTTATTTATTATTTTTTTTGAGACAGAGTTTCACTCTGTCACCCATGCTGGAGTGCAATGGCATGGTCTCAGCTCATTGCAACCTCTGCCTCCTGGGATCAAGTGGTTCTCCCACCTCAGCCTCCTGAGTAGCTGGGACTACAGGTGTATGCCACCACACCCGGCTAGTGTTTGTATTTTTAGTGGAGACGGGGTTTCACTGTGTTGGCCAGGCTGGTCTCAAACTCCTGACCTCGTGATCCACCTGCCTCAGCCTCCCAAAGTGCTGGGATTACAAGCGTAAGCCACCACACCCAGCCTAAAATACTTTATTTTTTAAGATCAGTTTGGGGTTCACAGGAAAATTAAGCAGAAGATGGCCAGGCACGGTGCCTCACGCCTGTAATCCCAGTACTTTGGGAGGCTGAGACGGGAGGCTTGCTTGAACCCCGAAGTTTGAGAGTAGCCTGGACAACAAAGTGAGACCCAGTCTCTACAAAAAATCAAAAAGTTACCCAGCGGTGGTGGCATATGCACCTGTAGTCCTGTAGTCCCAGCTACATGGGAGGCTGAGGCAGGAGAATCACTTGAACCAGGAGGTTGAGGCTGCAGTGAGCCAAGATCCCAAGATTGTGCCATTGAACTACAGCCTCGACCACAGAGTGAGACCCTGTCTCAAAATTTAAAAAAAATAATTTTATAAAAACTAAGCAGAAGAAACTGAGATTTCCCATATACCCCCCTCCTCAACACAGGCACAGCGCTCCCCATTATCAACATCCCCCACCAGAGCAGTACATATGCTACAATTGATGAATCCACATTGACACATCATTATCACCCAAAGTCCATAGTTCACATTTGGGTTTACTCTAGATGTTGGATTTGGACACATGTATAATGACGGCCAGGTGCAGTGGCTCACACCTGTAATCCCAGCACTTTGGGAGTCCAAGGTGGGTAGATCACTTGAGCCCAGGATTTCTTTTTTTTTTTTTTTTTTTTTTCTTTTTTTGAGACGGAGTTTTGCTCTTGTTGCCCAGGCTGGAGTGCAGTGGCACCAGCTAGGCTCACTGCAACTTCCGCTCCCCAGGTTCAAGCGATTCTCCTGCCTCAGCCTCCTGAGTAGCTGGGATTACAGGTGCGTGCCACCATGCCTGGCTAATTTTTTACAAAAACTTTTTTTTTTTTTTTTTTTTTTTGGAGACAGAGTCTCGCTCTGTTGCCCAGGCTGGAGTGCAGTGGTGTGATCTCGGCTCACTGCAAGCTCCGCCTCCCGGGTTCACACCATTCTCCTGCCTCAGCCTCCCGTGTAGCTGGGACTACAGGCACCCGCCACCACGCCCGGCTAATTTTTTGTATTTTTAGTAGAGACAGGGTTTCACTGTGTTAGCCAGGATGGTCTTGATCTCCTGACCTCGTGATCCACCTGCCTCGGCCTCCCAAAATGCTGGGATTACAGGCGTGAACCACCACGCCCGGCCAAGCCCAGGATTTCAAGACCAGCCTGGGCAACATGGCAAAACCCATCTCTACTAAAAACTACAAAAATTAGCCAGGTGTGGTGGTGCGTGCCTGTAATCCCAGCTGCTTGGGAGGCTAAGGCAGGAGAATCACTCAAACCCGGGAGACAGAGGTCACAGTGAGCCGAGATTGTGCCACTGCACTCCAGCCTGGGCAACAGAAGGAGACTCTGCCTCAAAAAAAAAAAAAAAAAAAAAGTATAATGACATGTATCCACCAAAAAATATCATACAGAGTATTTTCACTGTCCTAAAATCCTCTGTGCTTTGCCGATTCTTCCCTCCCTCCCTGCAACACCTGGACACCACTGACGTTTTTACTGCCTCTGTCGTTTTTTTGGTTTTGTTTTTGTTTTGTTTTTGAGACAGAGTCTCGCTCTGTTGCCCAGGCTGGAGTATAGTGGCGCGATCTCGGCTCACTACAACCTCCGCCTCCAGGGTTCAAGCAATTCTCCCTACCTCAGCCTCCTGAGTCGCTGGGATCACAGACGCTCGCCACCATGCCTGGCTAAATTTTGTATTTTTTAGTAGAGGTGGGGTTTCGCCATGTTGGCCAGGCTAGTCTTGGACTCCTGACCTCAGGTGATGCACCCACTTCAGCCTCCCAAAGTGGTGGAATTATAGTCATGAGCCACCAGGCCCGGCCTCCCTCTGTAGTTTTTGCCTTTTCCAGAATATCATATAGTTGAAATCATATACTATGCAACTTTTGCAGGTTGGCTTCTTTCATTTAGTAATATGCATTTAAGCTTCTTGCATTCAGTTTTAAGCTAAAGACAGATGTGTCTGAACCGTCAGGAAAAACAGTGCCTTTTAGGAGCATCCTGCACAGCCAAGGGGGAAAGTCAGGCCGAACATCTCATTAATCCACACAGCATCCCTACGCATCTGTAAAATAGGTGGAGAGAACTGCAGTTGTCTTCTCTTTACAGATAAAGAATTTGAAGAACCAAGCACCATCGCGAGAACATCAAATGAGTATTTCCTGTAGCTTTACAGTTTACAAAGGCTCAGAACTCAGGCTTTCCTGAAGGGGGCTTACTCTTCACTTTAGAGATGGCCAGTGGAGGATATAGGATCAGGCTGTCCAACCACCACGATCCCTTGAAGTGACCTGAGCAGCATATTCAAGTCAGTGCAGGGGTGAGATTTAAAGTTGCCACAAAAGATCTGGAGCTGTGGCTCATGCCTGTAATCCCAGCACTTTGGGAGGCCGAGTCAGGAGGATCACCTGAGGCTAGGAGTTCAAGACCAGCCTGGTCAACATGGCAAAACCCCGTCTCTACTAAAAATACAAAAAAAAAAAAAAAAAAAATAGCCGGGCATGGTGGCACATGCCTGTAGTCCCAGCTACTCGGGAAGCTGAGGCAGGAGAATCGCTTGAACCCGGGAGGCAGAGGTTGCAGTGAGCCAAGATCGCACCACTGCACTCCAGCCTGGGTGACTGAGTGAGATTTCATGTCAAAAAAATGAAAAAAAAAAAAAAAAAGTTGCCACAAGCATCCCCAGTTTGTCTCTGGAACCCTCCCAGACTACCTCGTTTTTCCACCCTGCTGCTCCTTGTTCATAAATTTCTTGGTTCTCAGCTGTCTTTGTTTTGGCTTTACATTACGGTTTCTATCCTCCGCCCATGTCTTTGCGGGATGGTCTGCTGGGCTTGACTCATTCTTCTGGCTCTCAACAACCATATGGATCCACGCCACTGCCTTTGGTCTTTGTTCTTCAATCCCCCACATGGCTCCCAAAGGGAAGAAGCAGTTCATCTGTGAGATACACTTGATGTGTCTCACCTCTCACCAGGACCACGAGGGGCGTGGGGGCCTGCCAGCTTCAAGATGGCACAATAAAGGCATTTCTGCTACCATCTTTAAAAATCACCCCAAAATAAACAGTACAATAAATTTAGAAACATCTATGTTGTTTAGGAAACCAGGAGACAACAGCAGCCCCTAATCATACTAATTGAACTAGAGAGGAAAAGGGCAAAGCACACCAGGTGGTTCTGATAATGGTGAGTGTTAGGGTATTTAGACTAGACCTTGAAGATAGAGCATTCTTCAGTGTTTCTTTATTTCCAGAGCTTAGCATAGAACCTGGCCAAATCAAGTTCTCATCAAATACTTGTTGAGTGAATTACATCATTATATATATTTATATCCTATAACAGTTATCAGCACATGAAAACATTTTACTATAAGGAGAACTGTTAGAAATGTTTGCTACATTGCTAAGTAGGGCTTCCGTCCTTTCTGTTGGAGAGAGGACATGTCTACACCCATAGGCTGAAGAAGAGAACTCTGCCCTGATGGTTAGCATTTCATTGCTTCAATTTTTAAAAAATTCACAAAATCTGCTCTTTCACTGGCTCTGTTTCAGTGGTTCATTATTTTAGCATGAACTTGGCTCTTATGGAGGTCAGGACTTGATAATTGCATTCAGCCTTTTGCAATTATTGGTAAGAAACCAGGTAAGAAACCACTGACATTTAATATTTAATTGTTTTGATCAGCATTAATTAGTCACAGATGCACACCAGATTCCCATTTAATTAAATACTCTTGGGAACATATTGTGGGCTCAGGGATTCTAACCACATCAAAAAGTAAGTGTTCAACTTTAAAAGTTGGGCCCCAGAGGCCCAGGCATCCATGGAGAGGAAATTCCAGATGTCCAGCATTCTCCCTTTTCTTAGAAATAAACCTCCTACTTCTAGCCCTCTGGAATAGAAAGTCTCGGCATTTCTTTTCTCTTTTATTTTATTTATTTATTTATTTATTGAGATGGGGTCTCACTCTGTCGCCCAAGCTGGAGTGCAGTGGCACAATCTCAGCTCACTGCAACCTCTGCCTCCCAGGTTCAAGCAATTCTCCTTCCTCAGCCTCCCGAGTAGGTGGGACTATAAGCATGCACCACCATGCCCAGCTAATTTTTGTATTTTTAGTAGAGACGGGGTTTCACCATGTTGGCCAGGCTGGTCTCAAACTCTTGACCTCGTGATCCACCCACATTGGCCTCCCAAAGTGCTGGAATTACAGGCATGAGCCACCGTGCCTGGCCTCTTTTTTCCTTTTCTTTTTTTGTTTTTTTTGTTTGTTTGTTTTTGAGACAGAGTCTTCCTCTGTTGCCCAGGCTGGAGTGCAGTGGTGCAATCTCAGCTCACTGCAGCCTCTGCCTTCTGGGTTCAAGTGATTCTCCTGCCTCAGCCTCCCGAGTAGCTGGGATTACAGGCATGTGCCACCACACCTGTCTAATTTTTGTGTTTTTAGTCGCGATGGGGTTTCACCATATTGGCCAGGCTGGTCTCGAACTCCTGACCTCAGATGATCCGCCTGCCTCAGCCTCCCAAAGTGCTGGAATTACAGGCATGAGCCACCGCGCCTGGCCTCAGGGCTCTTCTTTGAGTAAACAGTCAAGGGAGAGTCCAGGCTTGGGGCAGCAGAGAGGATTGAGGGAAGATGGGGCAGCGTATAAACTGGGTCTAACAGACAACTCCAAACCTAACCTACCCAAAATTGAACTGATTCCAACCCCTCACATCCAAACTTTTTTCTCCTAGCTTTTCCCATCTCAGTGTCAACTCCATCTTTCCATTGTCTCACACCAAAAATCTTAAAATCATCCTTTACTCCTCTTTCTTTATCCTTAAACCTCACGTCCAGTGTATCAGCAAATCCCAACAGCTCTACCTTCAAAGTATATCCAGAAACCAACCTCTCCTTACCACCTCCTTTCCCGTCATTCTTGGATCATTATATGGGTCTTCTATTTGGCTCTCTTGCCCTTGCCCCCAACGTTCTATTCTCAACACCATGGTCAGAGTGGTTTTTGTAAAAAATTAAATAAGAGAGATGGTGTCATTCCTCCTCCTGAAACCCTCTAGGACCTTCTCCTCTCACTCAGAGTTAAACCAGTCTTTGGCATGGCCTACAAGGCCCTACACTATCTGTGTCCATCAGACCTCTAACTTTATCTCCTGCTTGTGCACTCTGTCCATTCACTGTGCCTCTAAAGGGTCAAACAGCCTCCCACCCAAGGGCCACTGCACTTGTTCCTCTCTGTGCCTGCAAGACTGTCTCTCCAGTTATCTAAAGGCTGGCTTCCCTAATCCTTCCGAGCCCTTAACATCTATGCTTCAATGCTTCTTTTTTTTTTTTGAGACAGAGTCTTGCTCTGTTGCCCAGGCTGGAGTGCAGTGGTGCGATCTCGGCTCACTGCAACCTATGCCTCCCCGGCTCAAGCAATTCTCCTGTCTTAGCCTCCTGAGTAGCTGGGACTACAGGCGCCCGCCACCACGCCTGGCTACTTTTTTGTATTTTTAGTAGAGATGCAGCTTCACCATGTTAGCCAGACTGGTCTCAAACTCCTAACCTCAGGTGATCTGCCCGCCTTGGTCTCCCAAAGTGCTGGGATTACAGGCATGAGCCATCGTGACCCGCCCTCCACTGCTTCTTTTCAGTCAGAAAAGGCTCAATGGCAGAAGAAGAAACTGAAGGATGGGAAAGAGAATGAAAACAGGAAGGAAGGAGTAAGCTCTTCAAGAGTTTGTTGGAAAGCCCAAAGCTTTCCAGAAACTGTTTCACCAAGATGGAGACTTTATGCGTGGGAGAGTAATAAAAGAGATAAGAAGAAAGTGAAACCATTCTTAAAAGTTGAGGAGCTAGGGTGTTTATTCTATGGGTACGGGTTATCCAACTGAGAAAATGAGTTCACTCAAATTTCCACTGAAAAAAATGTCTTCCAACCAGGACCTCTGGATCAATGGTAGTCCTGGCGGTCTAAACATGTTCTTGAAAGAAGCAAGAGAAATCAGGATTGATGAAGGAGCAACAAAGCTTGGAAAGATATTTGTCTCTGGGAAGAATCTTCCAGGCCCTTTCAGGAAGTTGAAGGGAGAAGGTGCTCTTTCTCAGAGCCACTGCTTGAGCGCTTATGCATCCCATGGTGTGGTAACTGGGGTTAAACATGGGATTTCAAAACCAACCCAACAGGAAGGGAAGGGGAAGGTCTGAGTTGTCTTTTGGTGCCCTTGGCTCAGGTCTACCCGGCTCAACCTCTCCAAGCTCTTGATAACCAGTATTACAAGGTCAAGGAGGTCGCTGAATGTGAGCGCCACTGCCCTCTGCTGGAGGGACTGGCATCCTCCCAAGACCTGTATTTGGCTCCCAGTCAATGGGTCTGTACCTTTGCATCTGGGTCCCTTTGAGAAGCTGAAGAAAGCTATGGAGTCAAAGCAAACACGATATGCACTCATATATAAGATTTGCATGGAGTTTCAGGGATTCGTGGACAGACCCTCTGAAACCCATCCATCCACCTCCCAGGTAAAGGTGTGGCTTTAGAAGCAGATAGACCTAAGTGCCACTTCAGAACTGAGATACCTACCCTTCCTCTGTAAGATGGAAAAAAACCAAGAAGAGGCACCCAACCTATTTCTTGCCAAGAATGCCCTTCCCCCTACTTGAACCCCATGTTTAGAATTATTTTCTATAACTGTAGCCTCAGCACTTTGGGAGGCTGAAGTGGCATGATTGCTAGGGCTTAGGAATTCGAGACCAGCCTGGGCAACAAAGTGAAACCCTGTCTCTACAAAAAGCATTTAAAAAAATTTAAAAATTAGCTGTGTATGGTGGTGTGCACCTGTAGTCCCAGCTACTCAGGAGCCTGAGGTGGGAGGATCCCTTAAGCCCAGAAAGTTGAGGTTGCAGTGAGCTGAGAATGTGCTACTGCACTCCAGCCTGGGAGACAGAGTGAGACTCTGTCCCAAAAAATACATATTTTTTTTTATGGAGTGCAGTGGCGCAATCTTGACTCACTGCACCTCTGCCTTCTGGATTCAAGTTATTCTCTCGCCTCAGCCAACTGAGTTAGCTGGGATTGCAGGCACATGCCACCATACCTGGCTAAGTTTTGTATTTTTAATAGCGATGGGGTTTTACCACCTTGGCCAGGCTGGTCTCAAACTCCTGACCTCAAGTGACCCGCCCACCTCGGCCTCCCAAAACACTGGGATTACAGGTATGAGCCACTGTGCCTGGCCACTCTAATTTTTATTTATTTTATGTATTTATGTATGTATGTATGTATTTTTAGAGATGGAATCTTGCTGGGTTGCTGAGGCTGGAGTGCAGTCACATATGTGATCGAAGTTCCCTACAACCTCAAACCCCTGGGCTCAAGCAATCCTCCTGTCTCTCAGCTTCCTGAGTAGCTAGGACTACAGGCACATGCCACGGTGCCTGGCTTTCTAATTTGTTGTTGTTGTTGTTGAGACAGTGTCTTGCTCTGTCACCCAGGCTGGAGTGCAGTGGTGCCATCATAGCTCACTGCAGCTTCCACCTCCTAGGCTCAAGCAATTCTCCCACCTCAGCCTCCTGCGTAGCTGTGACCACAGGCATGTGCCACCACTCCCAGCTAATGTTTATTTTTTGTAGAGACAGGGTTTCTCATGTTGCCCAGGCTGGTCTTGGATTCCTGGGCTCAAGCAATCCGTCCACCTCAGCCTGTCAAAGTGCTGGGATTACAGGCATGAGCCGCCGAGCCCAGTCTTGCTCTGTTGCCCAGGCTGGAGTACAGTGGTGCGATCTTGGCTCACTGCAAGTTCTGCCTCCCGGGTTCACGCCATTCTCCTGCCTCAGCCTCCCGAGTAGCTGGGACTGCAGGCACCCACCACCACGCCCGGATAATTTTTTTTTTTTTTTTTTTGTATTTTTAGTAGAGACAGGGTTTCACTGTGTTAGCCAGGATGGTCTCGATCTCCCGACCTCATGATCCACCCGCCTTGGCCTCCCAAAGTGCTGGGATTACAGGCGTGAGCCACTGCGCCCGGCCCCTTTTTTTTTTTTTTTTTTTTTTTTTTTTAATGTGAGTCTTGCTCTGTCAGCCAGGTTGGAGTGCAGTGGCGCGATCTCAGTTCATTGCAACCTCCGCCTCCGGGGTTCAAGCACTTCTGCTGCCTCAGCCTCCCAAGTAGCTGGTACTACAGGCGTGCACTACTATGCCTGGCTAATTTTTTTATATTTAGTAGAGACAAGTTTTCACCATGTTGGCCAGGTTGGTCTGGAACTCCTGACCTCAAGTGATCCACTCACCTTGGCTTCCCAAAGTGCTCGGATTACAAGCGTGAGTCACCGAGCGGAGGCTCTAATTTTTAATTAACCAAACAGAACCAGGCAAGTGACAGCCAGTTACTCCATCATGGCTGAGTTCACATAATCCAGGTAAAAATCAAAGCTAACTTGACTGCAATGGCTTATGCCTGCAATCTCAGCACTTTGGGAGGCTAAGGCCGGAGGATCCCTTGAGCCCAGGAATTCAAAATTAGCCTGAGCAACATGGAGAAACCCTGTCTCTACAAAACATACAAAAATTAGCCAGGCATGATAGTGCGTGCCTGTAGCTCCAACTACTTGGAGGGTTGAGCAGAAGGATCACCTGAGCCTGGGAGGTCAAGGCTGCAGTTAGCCGTGATTGTGCCACTGCACTCCAGCCTGGGCAACAGAGTGAGACCATCTCAAAAAAAAAAAAAAAAAGCCTACGATTGCCCTGTTGTAGACACATATACACATATACAGGGTTTGGGCTGGCTTTTGAAGTATTCATACTCAAGCTTTACTGTTGTTTTTTGTTTGTTTGTTTTGATACAGGCTCTGGCTTTGCCACCCAGGCTGGAGTGCAGTGGCACCATCTCAGCTCATTTCAACCTCCACCTCCAGGGTTCAAGCGATCCTCCCACCTCAATCTCCCAAGTAGCTGGGACTACAGGGACACACCACCATGCCTGGCTAATTTTTGTGCTTTTTAGTAGAGAGGGGGGTTTGTCATCTTGCCCAGGCTGGTCTGGAACTCCTGAGCTCAAGCGATCCACCTGCCTCGGCCTCCCAAACTGCTGGGATTACAGGTGTGAGCCACTGCACCTGTCCTCAAGATATAATGTTTAAACTTTCGCTGACTCACTCTAAAGCTCACATACTTAAATCCAAACTAATTCAGTGATGCTCTTTGCCTCAAACTTATGCTGTCTCACAAATCTATTTATGTGCACCCTTAAATGTGGGTAAATGTGAAAATTCCACCATCAAACACACCTTTCCAAGCATTTCCTCAGCTCAAACTCTCTCTAAGGGTAATTTAAACACATACTGTACATGAGGCCACATTTAAACCCACTTTGGTTCTAACTTTCAAGCTTGTGTCCTACACTGAGACCTTCTGAGCTCAAGGGTAGGGCCATGTGAGAACACAGAACATCAGTTGAAGCTGGGCACAATGGCTCATGCCTGTAATCCCAGCACTTTGGGAGGCCAAGATGGGTGGATCACTTGAGGTCAGGAGTTCAAGACCAGCCTGACCAACATGGTGAAACCCTGTCTCTATTAAAAATACAAAAATTAGCTGGGTGTGGTGGTGTGTGCCTGTAATCTCAGCTACTTGGGAGGCTGAGGCAGGAGAATCGCTTGAACTCGGGAGGCAGAGGTTGCAGTGAGCCGAGATCATACCACTGTACTCTAGCCTGGGTGACAGAGCAAGACTGTCTCAAAAAACAAACAATCAAACCAAAAAACTACATCAGTTAAGCGCCACTGAATACCTGCCATGGCTAATACTAAAGATGTGAAAAATAAAGAATTCCTGCTCCCAATTCATTCATTCAAGAAATATTGATTAAATGCCTACAATGTACCAGACACTGCAAGGAACTAGGAATATAATAGTAACAGAACTGATGAAGTCCCTGCCTTCATGGAGCTTACAATCTAGTGGGAGAAACAGCGGGTGTGGGAGGAGTAACAAATAGAGGAGATAATTGGAAATTGTGGTATGCAACATGAAGGAAACAGAGGGGAGTGGGGCTAGGGAGGGAATGGGACAGGGAAAGGACCTCTCATAGATGTAGCAGTCAGGGTCCTGGCAGGAAGCAGGTGGCACATTCAAACTGGGAAGTATTCATTCCTGAAGGGCATGGGAGAAGAAACATAAATATATAAATTAATAAATATTTTAAAATGCAAAGGAAAGGGAGGAGAGGCAGGGCACAGTGGCTCACACTTGTAATCCTGGCACTTTGGGAGGCCAAGGCAGGATGATCACTTGAGTCCAGGAATTCGAGACCAGTCTGGGCAACATAGGGAGACCCAGTCTCTACAAAAAATTAAAATAAAAAAATTAGCCTGGGGTGGTGGCTTGCACCTGTGGTTCCAGCTACTTGGAAGGCTGAAGTGGGAGGATCACTTGAGCCAGGGAGGTTGAGGCTACAGTGAGCCAAGATTGCACCACTGCACTCCAATCTGGGTCAATAAAGTGAGACCCTGTCTCAGTACAGAGAAAGAGAGAGAGAGAGAGAGAGAGAGAGAGAGAGAGAAAGATAGGCCGGGTGCGGTGGCTCACACCTGTGATCCCAGTACTTTGGGAGGCCAAGGCAGGAAGATCAACTGAGGTCAGGAGTTTAAAACCAGCCTGGCCAACAAGGTGAAACCCTGTCTCTACTAAAAATTCAAAAAAAATTAGCCAGGCATGGTGGCGTGCACCTGCTGTCCCAGCTACTCGGGAGGCTGAGGCAGGAGAATCACTTGAACTTGGGAGGTGGAGGTTGCAGTGAGCCAAGACTGTGCCACTGCACTTCAGCCTGGGTGATGAAGTAAGACTCCATCTCAAAAAAAAAAAAAAGATAAATAAAGGGGAAAAATGGTTGAGAGTTTAATAAAAGGGCTATTTACAAGCAATGAGGAATGATGCAGTACCCTAGAGTTAGTAACAGTGGGAGCCCTTCCCAGCCTTAGGCTGGAAGGTCCAAGAGGAGGCAGCAAGCACAGTCGTGAGTCACTTAAACACAGGGATACATGCTGAGAAACGCACTGTTAGGGGACCTTGTCGTCATGCAAACATCATGGAGTGTGCTTCATGGTAGAGCCTACTACACAGCTACACCATGGCAGAGCCTATTGCTCCTAGGCTACAAACCAGTACAGCATGTTACTGTACTGAATACTGCAGGCAATTGTAGCACAATAGTAAGAGGGTACCTTAACATGTCTAAACACAGAAAAAGGACAGTATAAATACAGTTTGTTTGTCCAGCCTGTCACCCAGGCTGGAGTGCGATGGCACCATCTCTACTCACTGCAAACTCCACCTCCTGGATTCAAGTGATTCTCCTGCCTCAGCCTCCTGAATAGCTGGGATTATAGGCATGCACCACCACAACTGGCTAATTTTTGTATTTTTAGTGAAGATGGATTTTCACCATGTTGACCAGACTGGTCTCGAACTCCTGACCTCAGGTGATCCACTCGCCTTGGCCTCCCAAAGTGCTGGGATTACAGGCATGAGCCACCATGCTCGGCCATAAACATATATAAACATAGAAAAGTACAGTAAAAATACAGTATTATAAACTTATGGGACCATCATTAGATTGCAGATGACAGAAACGTCATTATGCGGTGCATACAGGAATCTGAAGAGGCTGGGCTTGGTGGCTCACGCCTATAACTCCAGCACTTTGGAAGACTGAGGCAGGGGTATCACTTGAGTCTGGCCTGGGCAACATGAGAAAATCCGGTCTCTACAAAAAAAAAAAAAAAAGTCGGGTGTGGTGGCGGCTTATGCCTATAATCCCAGGTACTCAGGAGGCTGAGGTGGGAAAATTGCTTGAGCCTGGAAAGTGGAGGTTGCAGTGAGCCAAGATCACGCCACTGCACTCCAGCCTGGGCAACAGAGTGAGACTCTGACTAAAAAAAATAAAAAATAAAAATAAATCTAAAGAGGTGAGTCCACAGAAAGGCCCACCTAACAAGACAGGCGTGGCTACATGTGTAGAACCAGCAGTTAACAGCAGAGACGAGACTGGGGTACAGCTCTCATGATCTCTAATCCAGTGTGCTCCCTGCTGTATTAGTTCTCTCATGATGTCATAACAAAGGATCACAAACTGGGTGGCTTTGAAACAACAGAATTATAGTGTTTCTCAGTTCCGAAGGCTGGAAGGCCAAAGTCAAGGTGTCAGCAGGACTGATTCCTTTAGGGGGACTCAGAGAGAGCATCTGTTCCATGCCTTTCTCCTGGCGCCTGGTGCTTGCTGGTGATTCGTGGTCTTCCTTGGCTTATAGCTACATAAGCCAAATTGTCTGCCTGTGTTGTCACAGGGCCATCTTCTCTGTGTCTGTTTCTGTGTCTTTTCTTCTTTTCTTATAGGGACACCAGTCTTTTTGGTTTAGTGTGCATGTCACTCCAGTATGAGCTAACCTTTTTTTTTTTTTCTTTTTCTTTTTTTTGAGACAGGGTCTCACTCTCGCCAGGCTGGAGTGCAGTAGTAGTGGTGTGATCTTAGCTCACTGCAACCTCTGCCTCCTGGGCTCAAATGATCCTCCCACCTCAGCTTCCCAAGAAGCTGGGACTATAGGCATGCACCACCATACCTGGCTAATTTTTAAAATGTTTTGTACAAACAAGGTCTCACTATATTGCCCAGGCTGGTCTCAAACTCCTGGAGTCGAGTGATCCTCTCACTTTGGCCTGCCAAACTGTTATAGGTGTGAGTGAGCCACAGCGCCTGGCCTAATTTTAACTAATTACATTTTTTTTTTTTTTTTTTTTTGACACAGAGTTTTACTTTTGTCGTCCAGGATGGAGTGCAGTGATGCAATCTCGGCTCACTACAACCTCTGCCTCCTGGATTCTTCTGCCTCAACCTCCCTTGTAGCTGGAATTACAAGCAACATCAATTTGGTCAAGAGGTCCCCGGCCTGCCGGTGCAAGCCTTCGGCATTCAAGAAGAGTAAGTTGTAACAGAACTCTGAGGGCAATGACAGTGCTTCTGTTTCTGTTTTGTTTTTGTTTGTTTGTTTGTTTGAGACGGAGTTTCGCTCTCGTTGCTCAAGCTGGGATGTCATGGCAGGATATTGGCTCACTGCAACCTCCGCCTCCCGGGTTCAAGCTATTCTTCTGCCTCAGCCTCCCAAGTAGCTGGGATTACAGGTGTGCACCACCACACCCGGCTACTTTTTTGTATTTTTAGTAAAGACGGGGTTTCGCCATGTTGGCCAGGCTGGTCTCGAACTCCTGACCTCAGGTGATCCGCCCGCCTTGGCCTCTCAAAGTGCTGGAATTACAGGCATAAGCCATCACACCTGGCCAACTAATTACATTTTCAACAACCCTATTTCCAAATGAGGCCACATTGTGAGGTTCTAGGAAGGACATAAATTTGGGGGGACACTATTTAACCCAGCATACCTTCCTCAAGTTGGCAAGGCATTACTTTAGCAAAATGTCTTTGTCAATTTCCCTTCTCTTTCAGGGCCCCTTTGATTTGATTGGAATCCCCCAGTCCTGCTACATTATATATTCAGAGTACATGACTAGTAGCTCACTCACAGGAAGGAGCAAGCACTACCCCAGTGAGATAGTACTATACACCTACCAGACTGGCAACAATACTAAAGTATCATCACAACCCAACTGTTGGTGAGGACATGGAGTAAAGGGAATGGTCCTATGCTGCTGGAGACAATGTAAATGGTACAATCACTTTGGGATAAAGTTTGGCAGTACCAAGTGAAGCTGAAGTATGCATACCCTATTGCCCTCCTGACTTACACATTCTATAAAAATATATGCCAGTTGAGCTGGGCGTGGTGGCTCACACCTGTAATCCCAGCACTTTAGGAGGCTGAGAATGGTGAATCCCATGAGCCCAGGAATTTGAGCCCGGCCTGGGCAACATAGCAAAACCATGTCTCCACAAAAAAATACAAAAATTAGCCAGGGATGGTGGCATGCACCACCTGTGGTTCCAGCTACTCAGGAGGCTGAGGTAGGAGGATTGCCTGAGCCTGAGGGGTCGAGGCTGCAGTAGGCCTACTATGCCACTACACTGCAGCCTGGGTAACAGAATGAGACCCTGTCTGTATATATATAAATCCCAATGTGTATCGGGATATTCACAGAAGAATGAGAAGACTTGTTGGCAATAGTCTCAAGCTGGGACCAGGCACAGTGGCTCACCTCTGCAGTCCCAGCACTTTGGGAGGCCAAGGCGGGCGGATCACTTGAGGTCAGGAATTTGAGACCAGCCTGGCTAACATAGCTGAATCCCGTCTCTACTAAAAATACAAAAATTAGCTGGGCATGGTGGCAGGCGCCTGTAGTCCCAGCTACTCAGGAGGCTGAGGCAGGAGAATCGCTTGAACCTGGGAGGTGGAGGTTGTAGTGAGCCGAGGTCACGCCACTGCACTCCAGCCTGGGCGACAGAGGGAGACTCAGACTCAAAAAAAAAAAAAAAAAAAAAGGCTCAAGCTAGAAACAACCCAAATATCCATGGACGGTAGACTAAATACATCATGGACAGAATATAATGGAATATGATATAGCAATGAAAAAGAACGAACTATAATTACATACAAAAGCATGGATACTAATGAGGAGAAGAAGCTGAATACCATAACATATAGACTGTATGATTCTAGTAAAGCAAAGTTCAAAATTAGGCAAAATTAAACTACATTTTTAAAGGATATATAACCAGGTAGTAACACTAGAGGAAAAACAAGGAAATGAATAACATGAAAGTCAAGATATACCAGGTGCTGTGGCTTACTTCTATAATACCAGCACTTTGGGAGGTTGAGATGGGAGGATCACTTGAGCCCAGGAGTTCATGACCAGCCTGGGCAGTATAGCAAGTCCCTGTCTCTACAAAAAGTAAAAAGCAAAAAATTAGCCAGGCATGCTGGCACGTGCCTGTAGCCCCAGCTACTTGGGAGTTGGAGGCAGGAGGCTTCGAGGCTGCAGTAAGCCTTGATTGTACCACTGCACTCCAACCTGGGCAACAAAGTGATATACTCTGTCTGGGCAAAAAAAAGTCGAGATAGTGGTTATGCTATCCTCCCTTGGCAAGCGGGGAGCAGTTTGGATCTGGTGAAGGACGTGCAGAGAAGGGGCTTCTGGGGTGCTAGTAATGTTCATTTTACAACAATTTGTTGGCCGGGCGCGGTGGCTCAAGCCTGTAATCCCAGCACTTTGGGAGGCCGAGACGGGCGGATCACGAGGTCAGGAGATCGAGACCATCCTGGCTAACAGGGTGAAACCCCGTCTCTACTAAAAAATACAAAAAACTAGCCGGGCGAGGTGGCGGGCGCCTGTAGTCCCAGCTACTCGGGAGGCTGAGGCAGGAGAATGGTGTAAACCCGGGAGGCGGAGCTTGCAGTGAGCAGAGATCTGGCCACCGCACTCCAGCCTGGGTGACAGAGCGAGACTCCCTCTCAAATAAAAAAAAAACAACAAAAAAAAAACAATTTGTTAAGCTGTATTTATGTTTTCAGCTCTTTTCTTTTGAGATAGGGTCAAGCTCTGTTGCTCAGGCTGAAGTGCAGTGGCGTGATCATAGCTCATTGCAACCTTGAACTCCTTTATTCAAGCAATCCTCTGGACTCAGCCTCCCATCATTACACCCGACTAATTTTTAATTAATTAATTAATTAATTATTATTTTTTGAGGCAGGGTCTCACTCTGTCACCCAGGCAGGAGTGCTGTGATGTGATCACGGCTCATTGCGCCTCAACCTCCTGGTTCAAGGTATCCTCCTGCCTCCAAGCTATCCTCCCGCTTCATTTTTTGATTTTTTTTGTAGAGACAAGGTTTCACTATGTTGTTCAGACTGGTCTCGAACTCCTGGACTCAGGAGATCCTCCAACTTTGGCCTCCCAAAGTGTTGGGATTACAGGCGTGAGCCACCGCACCTGGCTATGTTCCTAGCACTTTTCTGAATGCTTGGAATATTTCATACATACACATACATTAAAAAGGGAAGGGGGTCCCTGGGCTTTGGAACCAAACAAAGCAGCTGTGTAGTAGATTTTTGACTCTGAACACATTCCTGAAGGGACAAAATGATATAGGACCCCTCTTGGAAAAAGAAGATATGAAATACAACGACAAAAAAGTGACTCTTCTTTAAGAGAGGAGTTAGAGTTTTTTTCTTTTCTTTTTTTTTTTGACAGGGTCTTACTCTGTCACCCAGACTGGAAAGCTGTGGCATGATCACAGCTCACTACAACCTTGACCTCCTGGGCTCAAGTGATCCTCCTGCCTCAGTCTCCTATCTAGCTGGTACTCCAGGTGTGCACCACCACACTCAGCTACCTGTTTTTATTATTTATAGAGACAGAGTTTCCTTATGTTGCCCAGGTTGGTCTTGAACTCCTGGGCTCAAGTGATCCTCCCACCTTGGCCTCCCAAAGTGCTCAGATTACAGGCGTGAGCCAGCACCCAGCCTAAGAAATTAGTTTTTAATTGAAGAAAAACCATGAAGAAAATCACTGGCATCTAAAAGACCTTTATTTATGCA
Source organism: Chlorocebus sabaeus (assembly GCF_047675955.1). NCBI lineage: Eukaryota > Metazoa > Chordata > Mammalia > Primates > Cercopithecidae > Chlorocebus > Chlorocebus sabaeus. The sequence continues at coordinate 117,407,754 of NC_132923.1, read as the reverse complement.
GGTGCTGTGGTATAGAACATTCCAATCTGCGATGTTAAGGAAGCTGAATTTACGACCTAGTAGACTAAACAAAGAGTTTATGTTTAGTTGATTAACCAGTTGAGGCTAAAGTCTAGCCTATTTAAGTGACAGTGTTTGGTTTTTTATTTTTCTTCAAGACAGTGTAAAAAGATGTTAGCTCTCTTCCTCTTACAGGAGTCTGTCTTTACTCATTTGAAATGTAAACTATCTTTGTGAAACCTGTTCCAGACAATTAAGAGCAGTGCTACAATAATAATGAATTACAGAATTCCAATTAGAAGCCAAGCACTATTTTAGGCAGTTTGTAGTTACTAAATCAGTTTGGGCTGGGCGCGGTGGCTCACACTTATAACCTCAACACTTTGGAAGGCTGAGGTGAGAAGACTGCTTGAGCCCAGGAGTTTGAGACCAGCCTGGGTAATATGGTGAAACCCCATCTTTACAAAACATACACAAATCAGCCAGGTGTGATGGTGTGCGCCTGTAGTCCCAGCTACTTGGGAGGCTGAGGTAGGAGGATCACTTGAGCCTGGGAGGTGGAGCTTGCATTGGGCAAGATCACACCACTGCAATCCAGCCTGGGTGACAGCTAGAGACTCTGTCTCTAATAATAACAATTATAATAAAAAAAAATTTAGCAGGCCAGGTGGTATGTGCCTGTTGTCCTAACTACTTGGTAGACCGAGGTGGGAGAATTGCTTGAGCCCAGGAGTTCGAGGCTACAGTGGTCTATGATAGTGTCACTGCACTCCAGTCTGAGCAACAGAATGAGATTTTGTCTCTAAATAACATAAATAAATGAAATACTTTGACATGTCACTATCATCCTCTGAGTACTTTCTTATCTTTATTATATTAAATATCATGAGGTCATACTGACACCTTCAATTCCAATCCAACAGCACAGAGTTCTTTCTGGCTTTCCTCCTTTCCATGTTTGTAACCCCAGCAATGAAAAACCTATTTTTAATCATTTTGAATGTAACTTAGTTTATAATGAGTGTGTTGCTGGTTTTTTTTAAAAAAATATTTTTCCCCACTTGTATTAATCTTTGTTCTTCAAGAAGAACAAAAACGCCAGCGTTTTCATTCATTTTATTCAACCAATAAATATTTATCAAGCAGACACTATGTGTGAGATAATCTTATAGGGCTAGGGATATAGCAGTGAACAGAACATTGTATTGGGGAAGGAATGGTGGGGAAAGAGAACAATAGAAAGAAGGCTAGGAAATGGGAAAGCTGGGATCTGCGCCCAGAGAGCCTGGCTCCAGATTCATGCTATCGCATCTGCCTCCGATTGCTTTTGTATTATGCTCTCTACCTTTTGCAAGAGTTTACAACTCTGTTGAATCCAATAAAAATGCCTTTGTCAGTTTTAAATCTAGACGATGTGGAGCTTTGTGCATCTTCTGTGTTGTTTAACTTCTCAGAGACTCAGTTTCCAAATGTGAAAACGAAGATACTAATCTCAACCTGCTGTGAGAATAAATGAAGTTATGCAAAGTGCCTGGAGCTATTTATGACACGCCGTAGGTATTATTTATTTAGAGAGAGGGTCTTGCTCTGTCGCGCAGTCTGGAGTGCAGTGGCACCATCACGGTTCACTACAGCCTTGACCTCCCGGGCCCAAGTGATCCTCCTGCCTCGGTCTCCCAAAGTGGATTACAGGAATGAGCCACTGCACCCAGCCATGTCACAGGTATTTTAGTTAAGTTTATTTTCCTTTTCTTTTTCAACACAAACGTTACACTATACAGTTTCCCCAGAACAGGGACTTTTTCTCTTTCTGATTAATTAAATCATTTGTTCATGTATTTATTCATTTTTATGTCCATTCGACAAGCATTTATTGAGAACCCAATATATACCAAGCCCTCTGCTAAGCATTAGGGATACAGAAATGGCACAGCCTCCATTCTCAATTTGCTCACAGTCAAAATCCAAAAGACACACAAATAATTATTAAAATTACAAATAATCATTAAAAACATAAATCATCTGATAAGTGGCTCTGATGAGAATTAGGAGAAGGGGCCGGGCATGGTGGTTCATGCCTATAATCCTAGCACTCTGGGAGGACAAAGTGGGAGGATGGCTTGAGCCCAGGAGTTCAAGACCAGCCTGGGCAGCATAGCAAAACTTCACCTCTGTAAAAAAGGAAAAGCAAAGAAAAATTTAAAGAATAAGAATAATAGGGCTGGGCACGATGGCTCATGCCTGTAATCCCAGCACTTTGGGAGGCCAAGGCGGGTGGATCACCTGAAGTCAGGAGTTCGAGACCAGCTTGGTTAACATGGTGAAACCCCATCTCTACTAAAAATACAAAAATTAGCTGGGGGTGGTGGCACATGCCTGTAATCCCAACTACTCAGGTGGCTGAGACAGGAGAATCGCTTGAACCTGGGAGGCAGAGGTTGCAGTGAGCTGAGATCACACCATTGCACTCCAGCCTGGGTGACAGAGCAAGACTTTGTCTCAAAATAATAATAATAATAATAATAATAATAATAATAATTTAAAAAAATTGAGAACTAGTAGAAGGGAAGGGTGGTCATAGAAGTTATCTTGAAGGAGCCGGGCGTGGTGGCTCAAGCCTGTAATCCCAGCACTTTGGGAGGCCGAGACGGGCGGATCACGAGGTCAGGAGATCGAGACCATCCTGGCTAATACGGTGAAACCCCGTCTCTACTAAAAAATACAAAAGAAAAAACTAGCAGGGCAAGGTGGCGGGCGCCTGTAGTCCCAGCTACTCGGGAGGCTGAGGCAGGAGAATGGAGTAAACCTGGGAGGCGGAGCTTGCAGTGAGCTGAGATCCGGCCACTGCACTCCAGCCTGGGCGACAGAGCAAGACTCCGTCTCAAAAAAAAAAAAAAAAAAAAAAAAAAAAAGAAGTTATCTTGAAGGAAGAGGCTGTCATAGCAAGGTCTGGTACAACAGAATTTTGCTGTCAAAGTTACAAATAATAAATAGGTGAATGATGCCTGTAATCCCAGCACTTTGGGAGGCCGAGGTGGGCGGATCACTTGAGGCCAGGAGTCAAGACCGGCCTGGCCAATATGACGAAACCCCATCTCTACTAAAAAAATACAAAAAGTTAGCCAGGCATGGTGGCAGGTGCCTGTAATCCCAGCTACTTGGGAGGCTGAGGCAGAAGAATTGCTTGAACCCAGGAGGCGGAAGTTGCAGTGAGCCGAGATCGCACCACTGCACTGCAGCCTGGGCGCCAGAGCACGACTCTGTCTCAATAAATAAATAAACAAATAAATAGGTGAATAAATCCAATTCAGTTCAACAAATACTTCGTAGAAGACCCTACTATGCAAGGCATTGTGCTCTGACTGCAAGTATGAAGACGAAGCGGCAACTTCTAGTTCTACTAGCAGATAACTTCTACAACCAGATGTTTCAGTACTAGGTAGAGAATTCAATGTGGGTAGGCAGACTAGTGGGACAATAAGAAGGGGAAGGCAGCTCTAAGCTCTATCTGCCTAGGCTTCGTAGAATCAGTGCAGTGTTGAAGCTTGGATAGATCTGGTGTATGAATGGGAGTTATTGACAGTTTTTCTTTTCTTTTCTTTTCTTTTTTTGCAATAGGTTCTCACTCTGATGCCCAGGCTGCAGTGCAGTGGCATGAACATGACTCAATGTAGCCTCTACTTTCTGGGCTCAAGTGATCCTCCCACCTCAGCCTCCCAAGTAACTGGGACTAAAGGTGCACATCACATTAGCCTGGCTAATTCTTTAAATTTTTTTGTAGAGACAGGAGTCTCACTATGCTGCCTAGGCTGGTCTTGAACTACTGGCCTCAAGCAATCCTCCCGCCTCAGCCTCCCAGAATGTTGGGATTACAGGTGTGAGCCACTGCTCTCGGCCTTCACTGACAGCTTCTAATCAGAGGCATAACATGGTCAGATTTGTATTTGTTGGTAGGATGGAAGACTAAAATCAATGACACTAGCCAGTAGGCTGGATATACAATCTTTCTTGATAGCTGTAGGCATTTGGTTTCAGGGTCTTGCAGTTACCAAAATGCAGGATGCTCAAGTCCCATATATACAATGGCACAGTATTTGCATACGACCTACACATATTCTCACATACCCTTTTTAAAAATTACTTTTTTTTTTTTTTTTTTTTGAGAGATAAAGTCGAACTCCCAGTCTCAAGCAATCCTCCCATCTCAGCTTCCCAAGTAGCTGGGACTATAGGTGCATGCCACTGCACTGGCTCCCATATACTTTAAATCATCTCTAGATTACTTATAATACCTAATACAATGTAAATGCTACGTAAATAGTTGCATTGAATTTTAAATTTTGTATTATTTTTTATTTGATTAAAAATATTTCTGGTCCATGGTTGGTTAAATCCATGGATGCAAAGCCCATAGATACAGAAGGCACCGTGTGTGTGTGTGTGTGTGTGTGTGTGTGTGTGTGTAAATATATACGTGGATAGGAGGCCTGAGGTAGACGTTTTACCTGGAGATACAATTTGGCAGTGTTTGCAATTACTCAGGGAGAGTCTGTAGAGTGAAAAGAGAATTGATGTAAGCTTGCGAACCAACATTCCTTAAACAGCGGGCAGAGAAAAGATAGCCCTGGAGGAAACCAAAAGACAACAGCAGATGGGGAGAAGAGGAAAGAGTAGCGTTACCGGGAGTGAAACGAATAGAAGAGGAGCCGGGGAGGATCAGAGGGAGGGACAATTGTGTGGAATGCAGTACAGAGGTCAGAAAAGCGTCCATTTCATTTGGCGGTAGGTGACCTCTCCCAGAGCAGTTTCGGTGTTAGAGGTTCAGGCGGGAATTCCAATGCAAGAAACCAGCGAACGAATGAGTGAGTAGGGAAAGTGAAGGTGAGTACGTTAGCGAATTAGCGAATAAATCAAGTCTGTGCCCCCTCTCTTGCCCGGGGGATTTCCAGGGCCAATGTCGCACTTTGGTGCGGAGGAAAGGCCTGGAAACGGCTCGGGGTGACGCCTAGGAAACTGTCAGCTTTGCAACCCATAGGCGCAGCCCCAAGGTCAGGGTCACCTCGAGCTTCCAGGCAACTCGTCACCTTGACAACCAACTGAAAAAAACCGGAAGGGATGGAAGCAGCGGATCATCTCGCGATATCTGGAACGTCTGCGCCGGCCTTCGTGACCTAGGACTTGTTTCCAGCTCTCGCGAGACTTGAAGGGGTCGGAGCGCCGGGGCCGGCCGAGAGGAAAGCTGGAGGCGCGGGTGGGGAACATGTCGGAGTCGGAGCTCGGCAGGAAGTGGGACCGGTGCCTGGCGGATGCGGTCGTGAAGATAGGTAAGGGGCTTCTCGCCCCTGCGGGCCCGGCAGGTAGCCGAGCTGTTGGCTCCAGGCTGCGCTGCCCCGGAGGAAGGAAGGAAAGCCCCACGGGAGGTCAGGCCGCTCGGCCTTTTCCGGCCCCTCAGGCCAGGGCGAGCCGCCAGTTCCCAGGCGGGCGGTCACTCGGGCGGCGCACATAGACCCGAGGAGCCGGAGCAGCCGCCCGGGTGCGGGGTGGAGTTGCAGCCCCGAGGAGGTGGTCGGGGTTGGCAGGTGGCAGGACGGTCGCAGAGCTCTTGAGTGGAAGCCAGTGTCGAGGCACACCCTCTTGCCGGAGCCGCCGGGTTCTCCTCCTGGGTGGTGCATCCCCCGGCACGCCGCGGGGTACCGGCTTAGGAGGCCACGCTGCTCCCCCGCGGAAATCAAAGTGCCTTCTGCAGAAGGTCACCTGGAGCATTTCATAGACACCGCCAGGTCCTGATGCGAGTTGCTGTCATTTCCGACTTGCCACCTGATTTGAGTCAGAGTACTCTGGGGCCTGAACTTAGAGACAGAGGGGTGATGATCTGGAGAGAACTGCGCTGAAAAGTAAGAAGTTGTTCACGTTCAGTCCTTAATGGAACTCTGCGTAGTCCTTTAACACGTGCTCAGTGACGGCACAAATTATGAAGTCACTGTATGGCGGGGAGGGGAGAGGAAACTCGTTTATTGAGCGTATATGGTCTTCATTGTGCGAAATAATCTTTTTACAGGCTATGAAATGGAGTCAGGTGAAGGAATTTGCCCACGGTCACAGCTCACAAATGGCAAAATTAGGGATTTAACCTAGGTTTTCTGGGGTCAAGTCCCATGCTCCTTCTTTGGTATTAATTTTTGTTACCCAAATGTGATGTTTTTGTGTGGTAATCTTAGGGTATTTAAGAGGATTTAGGATTGTGTCTTTGAATGAAAACATTGAGGAATAAGATTGTAAGCTCCATGAGAGCAGGGATGTTTTCTAGTTTAGTCACTGCCCCATCCCCAGCCCCTGAAAGAGTGCTTAATAAAAGTTGTTGAGAGTGAGTCAATAAATGAAACAGCTTATCAGTTAACATTTCACCTCTGAATTCAGCACTTACAGTCAAGTGATTTGACGCAAGTTATTTAACTTTTCTGTGCCTGATTCCTATTTGGAAATTGGTAGTAGTAATTATTACTATCTCATAGAGTCGTTGGGAGGATTAAATTAGTGAATTCGTGTACAGGCTTGAATATGGATCACTTAGGAATGGGTTATTTTGGAAGCGACTAAACAGCCACTTTTGTTTTATTACTGTTAACAGCTTGCAGTTCAGAGAGAAGACTTAACACCTAGATATGAAATGACCACAGTAGTTACTAGGCAATGTCATGTAGTTAAGAAACGGCTTTGAGCTGGGCCAAGTGGCTCAGGCCTGTAATCCCAGCACTTTGGGAGGCCGAGTTGGGAGGCTTGCCTGAGATCAGAAGTTGGAGACCAGCCTGGGAAACAAAGTGAGACCCTTATTTAAAAAAAAAATAATAAGAAGAAGGGGCTTTGGAGGTAGACAGAGCTGAGTTTGAATTATCCACTCTCGCTCTTCTCGCCCATCCTTGCTAATTTTGTAGCTTTGGGTAAAGTCTCTTTCTCAACTACGAAGTGGTGGTAAAAAGAAATTTACCTGAAAGTATTAAGAAAAGTAAAGGACAGAAAAATACATAAGCTACTTAGCACAGTGCCTGGCGCTTTATGTATACAGTAAACGGTAGTCATAATAACTGGATTTTAAAGTTTTTAAATGTATTTTGTTTTATTTCTATTTATTTTTAATTAACTAACTTTTTTTTATAGAGGCAGGGTCTCCCTATGTTGTCCAGGTTGGTCTCTTAACTCCTGGGCTCAAGCGATCCTCCTGCCTCAGCCTCCCAAAATGCCAGGATTACAGGCATGAGCCAGTGCGCCACACTTATAATAGTTGTTTTTTTATTTTTTGAAATAGGGTCTCTCTCTGTCACCCAGGCTGGAGTGCAGTGGTGGGATCTCGGCTCACTGCAACCGCCGTCTCCTTGGGCTCAAGTGATCCTCCCACCTCAGCCTCCCAAGTAGCTGGGACTATAGGTGTGCGCCACCATGCTCAGCTATTTTTGTATTTTTTGATAGAGACGGTGTTTTGCCGTGTTCCTCAGGCTGGTCTGAAACTTCTGGGCTTAGGTGATCTGGCCTCCTCAGCCTCCCAAAGTGCTGGGATTACAAGCTTTAGCCACTGCACCCAGCCAGTGGTTGTTGATATTAATATTATTGTGCTACTCAAGACCACGTGAGGCAGTGAATAGTGTCACTCTGTCTCTCATGCGTGGAACATTGGTAGGGGTGCGTCATATACATGTGGAGTAATTAAATGAGGCAAGGTAATGTACGATCTCAGGTATAAGTTGAAATGAATGATTCAGACTCTTGCTGTAGGTTTGTATATTAAGTGACTGAAGGGATGGGCTGAGGTCATTCAGTAAGACTCTTACTGACCTTTGTAGAATGGCTTGGGATTGAATAGTCAGGTAGGATGGAAGAAGAACTTGACAAAAGCCAAGTTGGATTTCATGAGGAGTAAATTGAAGCGCAGAGAGGTTAAATAGCCAGAAGTGGCGGAGCTGGGGTTAGAACCCAGACATCCTAATTTCAGTGCAGAGAGGCTGGTTTAGGTGGAGTCAGAACTGTGAAATGTCTTAGAGATATTCCATTTTATCTTGGAGGTGTTTGAGTTGACTGTTGACTTTTTCACATGCATTCTGCATATTCAACACCTCTGCCTTAAAAATCTATTGCTTCCAGGGCTCACTAGGCATAGGCTGGTGGGTGATCATGGGATGGTTTCAAGCAACAAATATTTATTGAGCTTTGGGTCAGTCAGCGGGCAAATAGAGAAGCATAAGACATTTCACTGCCCTCAACAGGGAATTGATGTAATATATTAGGTTGCCATTTAAAAAAAAAATTGGCAAAGACCGCAGTTACTTTTGCACCAACCTAGTAAATGAAATTTTAGTATGATTGTTCTGGCAGAATGAATTTGGAGCAGAGGAAACTAGCAGTACTGTGATTGTGAGGTGATAAAAGTCTGACCTGTTAGAGTGGAATAAATGGGCATATTTGAGAAATTTCAAACTTTTTCCCATCTGTGAACTAAGGGAGTTGTCCTGTTGGGCTGAGAGAGAGGGCAGAAGAGAGAAGAAGCAAGGGAGGCTTTAGTCTGAGTTGTCTTTGAGACGATGAAGGTGGACGCTCTTCTACAGTGAATGTGTTGCTTCCTGTTGTCTCTGGGTAGTGAGGTTCTGGAACTCTTTAAACCTCATTGGCTGCTTGCTTTTCTGGTATTTCAAAATGGAGATAGAGACTCAGGGAATGGCAGCCTGTGGTAATATAGTTAAGAGGTTTGGTGGAAGATACAGACAGGAAGAGAAGGCCAATGCAGGCTTTCCGCTACATCTTTATAATTTCCTTGTGGGTTTTTGTTGTTTTTGAGACAAGGTCTCATTGTGTCACCCAGTCTGGAGTGCTGTGGTGCAATCACGGCTCACCACAGCCTCGACCTCCAGAGCTCAGGAGATCCTCCCACCTCAGCCTCCTGAGTAGCTGGGACTGTGGGTATGCACCACCACACCTGTCTAACTTTTGTATTTTTTGTAGAGATGAGGTTTCACCATGTTGCCCAGGCTGGTCTTGAACTCAGGGTCCAAACGATCCACCTACCTTGGCCTCCCAACGTGCCGGGATTACAGGCATGAGCCACCACACCTGGTCCATCTTGATAATTTCATACTCTGGCTTGGCACAGACTGAAGGGAAGCCATGGTGAACGCACAGCAGCTTCTGTGAGTCCTTCTCTGTTTGGTTGTCTTATACCTAAAGTGTTTTGCTTCCAGGGTTCACCAGGGTTATTTTCCCACTAGTTTGCTGTAAGATGACTATTTTAATCACTCGTGTTTAGCACAGGTGTTGTATAGCTGAGTTAAATAGCTTTCTTAAGCCTGTACTTTAGGGAGTGGTCGCTTAAAAAAGTCTTCTTCAAGGATCTTTTCTCCTTGAAGCTTGAATCTTAATAGAAACTTACCGGCCGGGCGCGGTGGCTCAAGCCTGTAATCCCAGCACTTTGGGAGGCCGAGACGGGCGGATCACGAGGTCAGGAGATCGAGACCATCCTGGCGAACACGGTGAAACCCCGTCTCTACTAAAAATACAAAAAATTAGCCGGGCGAGGTGGCGGGTGCCTGTAGTCCCAGGTACTCGGGAGGCTGAGGCAGGAGAATGGCGTAAACCCGGGAGGCAGAGCTTGCAGTGAGCTGAGATCCGGCCACTGCACTCCAGCCTGGGAGACAGCGAGACTCCGTCTCAAAAAAAAAAAAAAAAAAAAGAAACTTACCGTATGATTTTGTCCTGTAGGAAGAGATACATTTATTTATAAACACTCTTGCCCCATTACTGTCTTAAGAAAAGCAATTCTAGGCCAGGCACAGTGGCTCATGCCTATAATCCCAGCACTTTGGGAGTCTGAGGTGGGAGAATCACTTGAGCCCAAGAGGGTCGACACCAGCCTGGGCAACATAGTTAGACCTCATTGCTGCAAAAAATACATATATTAGCTGGGTGTGGTGGCGTACACCTGTGGTACCAGCTACTTGGGTGGCTTGAGCCTAGAGGTTGAGGCTGCAGTGTGCTGTGATCACACCACTGCACTCCAGCCCGGATGACAGTGACAGAGCAAGACCTTTTCTCAAAAAAAAGAAGAAAAGCAGTTATATTTTACCTGTTTATTCGGGTTTTTAAAGCTCTATTTATTTTGTATCATAGTATGGAAGAATAGGTGATTTCTAGTATGGTTTGAACTGATAAATTAAGCTCATGGATCTGAAAACAACAGCAAAAATTAAAACCCGTGTCTCTCTCTTCGTGGAAGGCAGGTCTGAGTGATGGGCACAGTGGGCCCTTACTTGTTTTGTTACACATCCACTTCTCTTTTTTCCACTCTTTAAGCCCTTGTTCCTTTCTTTTTCTTTATTCCTGTCACATTTTTACACTTCTTTTTGACCGCTATTGTTATTCCTGCCACTGCCACTACATACATTGCCTAGTTCATCTGTAAAGTTTGACATTGATAGGTCTTTTTTCCTTAGTAACCCTGTTAGCATTTAAGAAGTTCCTAGGTATTCTGTTTATTCTTTATCACATCATTTTTCTTAATAGCATGTTTCACCATTTGAAATTTGTAGTTGGCTTCTTTACTTGATTGTTCCTTCTCCCTGGAATGTAAACTTCATAAGAACCGAAGGCTGTTGTGTTCACTGTTGATCCCTTAACCCCTGGTTTAGAGGAGGCATACAATAATTATTGTTAAATGAATGACATGTATTGCTGAGAATTGTGTAGACTCTTCTCTGCCCATATTTGCTTCTTAGAGTGTGTTTATTAACTGAATGAATTAGTATTTAACTGAAAAACTCCAAGTAAAGTAGATTTCTGCCCGTTCACATGTTTGATCATGTATCCTTGTGTTCTGGGGACTTATACCAACTTTTAATTTCATCTGGGAATGTAAGTTACTGTCAGTAGATCTTAATAATAAAGTAGTATTAAAAATATTTGGGAATAGTCAACTGAGAAACATAAACCAGAGAGCACTTTTGTATTTAAACAAGTAGAGGGATGATGTTGGTTTAAGGGGTAGTGCCAAAGCCTTATTGCAGGAAATTAAAAAGGAGTGAAGAATATTACATTTTATGAATGGCATGTTCCGTTAGTTTTATGTGAATGCGTCATTAATGGGTTTTGCTTATTTTATGGATTTATTTTTAAGTTTTATCAGATTTATTAGATGCTCTGGCTTTCTTTATCCACTCAGTTCAAGTGCTGTGTTGTTCATTTTCCTTGTATGTATGGATAATCTGTCTTAGTGCCCATGAGCATGAATCAGCCACACATTTCTTGTTAGTGAGACTAGAAGGCATAGTGTCTGATCAACAGAGGAGACTTTAAATCGTTCTGGTCTCCACAGAGCCGATGTCCTCAGCTTGGGCTTGTCACCCTGGACTGGATGGGAGGTTATGTCTGTTTTCAATTTCCCAAGGAAAATAAGATTTTAGGAGATGAGAAAAGTCAGACTTCCAGGGGCTGCTTCCCTGTGGTTTGAGAATTTATGAGTCCTGCAAGTGTGGGTCATAGAAGCACTAGGCCGGGCACGCTGGTTCACGCCTGTAGTCTGCGCACTTTGGGAGGCTGAGGCAGGCAGATCACCTGAGGTCAGGAGTTCGAGACCAGCCTGGCCAACATGGCGAAACCCCATCTACTAAAAATACAAAAAAGTAGCCGGGCATGGTGGTGCACATCTGTAATCCCAGCTACTTGGGAGGCTGAAGCAGGAGAATGGCTTGAACCCGGGAGGCGGAGATTGCGGTGAGCCAAGATCCTGCCATTGCATCCCAGCTTGGGCAACAAGAGCGAAACTCCGTCTCAAACAAACAAACAAACACAAAACAGAAGCAGAAGCACCGTCATTGCCCTCAGAGTTCTGTTACAACTTACTCTTCTTGAATGCCGAAGGCTTGCACCGGCAGGCCGGGGACCTCTTGACCAAATTGATGTTGCTCATGTGACAGTGGCCAGGCCTCAAACTATGGATTTGCCAGAGGACACTTTGAGGAAAATCTGATTTCAGCACTTCCTGGATTCATGCGGAGGTCCTGGGAATCCTTAGTGTGACTTGGAAAGCTTTAAAATTGGCTGTGTCCCTTTTCTCTTTGTTTTGCTCCAATGTGAGACCAGAGTAAGGAATATCTAGTCTTACTGATCCATGTATTGGCCTAGAATTCTAGTTTATTCTAAAGGAAGTCAGGTTGTGTGGCAACTCTATTTTAGCGTTTGAAGAAATTCATTGAATGGTAAGCTGAAGAGTGACATGGTTGGAATTTTTGATTTCAGAAAAATGGTTGATAAGAATGAATCAAGGGCTAGCTAGGATAAAGGCAGGGAGGAGATGTCATGGTGGAGGGTGAGGTCGCCCAAAGCTAGAGAGTTTCCTGGAGAAGGCTGTCCTGGCAAGCCAGGTGTGTCTAGCACAACAATGATTTCCGTTATCTTAGTAGCAAGGAAAAAGGCAAGTCATGGACATTTTCAAACAGCCTTAGAATGTATTCAGTTCAGTGAACTGTAGTGGTGGACACAGGCATTTTGTTTTTCTTTTCCTCATTTTTTTCATTTGAAATAAATGTACCAGTAAATACCTCTCAGCCTCAGTTTTCTTTTCTATAAAATGATAGTACTTGCCACAGAGGGTTGTTGCAAGTGAGGATAAAATGAGATAATCTCTAGAGCAGTTAGGATGTTGCCTGTACTTAACTAAATATTAACTGGAGGGTGGGTGTGGTGGCTTATGCCTGTAGTCGCAACACTTTGGGAGGCTGTGATGGGTGGATCGCTTGAGGCCAGGAGTTTGAGACCAGCCTGGCCAACAATGGCGAAACCCAGTCTCTACTAGACATACAAAAAAATTAGCTGGGTGTGGTGGTACGTACCTGTAGTCCCAGCTACTCGAGAAGCTGAGGCATGAGAATCGCTGGAACCTGGGAGTTGGAGGTTGCAGTGAGCTAAGATGGAGCCACTGCACTCCAGCCTGGGCAACAGAGCGAGACTCGGTCTCAAATAAATAAATAAAAACTGGAGGTTGTTACTGAGGAGTGGAGGTAAAAGAGTTAAAATAATTAACACATTTACCCTGATCTTGGCTATTGTGGGTCGTAGGTGGGTCTTATTGTGGGTCTTGGCTACTGTGGGTCTGACAATCAATATTCTAGTTTATATATGTCATAGTAATCATTAATGTATACTTCTTGAAGCAGTTTAATACTGGGTATTGCGGTAAGCCTTGGCAGGGGGTGGCACACAGGTGAATAGGCACTGGCCCTACCCTGGAGGGGCTTACTACCTTGAGGAATGTGAAAGGGATGAGGGACATTTGACCCCCATTTTGGAAAAGATGCAGACATTTAATAGGTGGACCAGGTGTTTCAAGCCTTCTAAGTGTCCCAGAGGAGAGGGATACTTTGATTCCTTCTGGGAATGATGAGAATGACCATCACTTATTGAGCACTTAACCGCATGCCAGGCACAGTGCTAAGCATGTTATGTTTTACGTCATTATCTCATATCCTTGTAAGATATTTCTCCATTTTTACAATGGAAGCTCATGGTGGCAGAATCCCTCCTTTAAGATCACAGGGGCTACAGCTGCAAGGGTAGGAAGGTGAACCTCATTCTTGTAGCTATCACATGCTAATGCAGGAGATTTTATCCTTTAGGGGTTAGAGGACTTATGTGGGCGGGGGAGGGTAAAAGATGAGGCAGGAAAGGCGGAAGGGTGTAGGAAGTTACGGAGATTTTTAAAACTATTTTGTTGAGATATATTTCATGGCACAAATTTTCCTATTTAGAGTGTACAATTTTAGTTTATTCACCAAATTGTACAATTATCACAATCTAATTTTAGAATATTTTAAGCTTCCCCCAAAAGAAACACTGGACACAGCTGCTCCTATTCCCAAACTCTCACCAGCTACCTTAGCCCCAGGCAACCACCAATTTACTTTTTGTCTCTGGAATCTCCTATTCTGGACATTTTACGTGAATAGAATGATATAATATGGAGTCTTCTGTATCCGGCTTCTTTCACCTAGGTAGTGTTTTCGGTACTCGTCTTGCTGTGGCATTTATCTGTTCATCACTCTTTTTTTGTTTCCGAATAATGTTGTGTGGTATATTTGTACTACATTTTCTTTATCCATTTGTCAGTTGGTGGACATTTAGTTCGTTTACACTTTTACATTTTATGAATAATGCTGCTGTGATCAAGTGTACACGTTTTTGTTTTGTTTTGAGATGGGGTCTGTGTTGCCCAGGCTGGTCTCAAATTCCTGGGCTCAAGTGATCCTCCTGCCTCAGCCTCCTGAGTAGCTTGGATTACAGGTGCATGCCAGAGTGCTCAGCCCCCCAATTTTTATGTGGACATGTTTTCACTTCTCTTGGATATATACCTAGGAGTGGAATTGCTTGGTTGTGTGGCAATTCTGTGTTTAACATTTGAAGAAATTCATTGAATGGTAAGCTGAAAAGCGACATGATTGAATTTCTGATTTCAGAAAGATCACTAAAGTGATGAGAATGAATCAGAGAGTGCTAGGATGCAGGGGCGGGGAGCTAGCTTAGTATATTATTGCAAATCCTGCCAAAGATGAGCTGATCAAATGAGGGGAAGCATGAACTAAGATGGGAGCAGCAGGAGTGGAAAAGAGAGATACAATGATGCTAGTACAGAGGTTATATTTACAGAACTTGAAATGCAGGCTAAAGAGTGGGAGGAGTCAGGTGGTGCCAAGCCTACATAAATGAGCATGGTAATGCTTTTGACAAATAGAAAAGGCAAAAAGGGGAATAACATTTTGTAGTTTCTTAATTTCTAGTGTGTCTTGAGATAGGTCTCTATATGCAGCTCAGTTAACAGAGATGAAAGTTACTGGTTTGTCATGCATTCATCTTCATGAAAAGAAAGGATTTGGCCTTGCTTCTTCCTTGTTAAGAAAGTATATGGCCAGGGCTGGGCACGGTGGCTCACACCTGTAATCCCAGCACTTTGGGAGGCTGAGGAGGGTGGGTCACCTGAGGTCAGGAGTTTGAGACCAGCCTGGCCAATATGGTGAAACCCCATCTCTACTAAAAATACAAAAATTGGCTGGGTGTGGCGGCACATGCCTGTAATCCCAGCTACACAGGAGGCTGAGGCAGAAGAATCGCTTGAACCTGGGAAGGGGAGGTTGTAGTGAGCCGAGATCAGGCCATTGCACTCCAACCTGGGTGACAAAGCAAGAAGGCTCTGTCTCAAAAAAAAAAAAAAAAAAAAGAAAAGAAAAAAGAAAGTAGGACAGTAAAAAACTTAGCAGCTGAATTGCCTTAAAATTAACCAGCAGATTTTATGTATTTGTTCAATAATCAAGTATAGTTAAATTGCTTGAAGTCATTTTAATGTTTAAAAAAATACTAAAAGAGGCCATTGAATAGTCATGGAAAAAGAAAGCAAATTATTGTTTTTCTTTAAGTATCAGTTCATCTGATAGATGTGGGTTACCACAAAGCATTGGTGGCTCACCAAAAATTGCCTGTTGGTAGCCTGTGTTTGCAAACTGATACCTCTCTATTTCATGGAGTGATATCAATTAGGTTATACTTAAATACTTCAAAGGCTTTTGATTGTTTATTGGTTTGGGTTTTAAATTAGTACATGTTAATTGTTGAATTGGGTAGCCACATTTTGTTTGTCTTATGTATATTTAAACAATGTGACCAAAAATACTTTTTCCATTTGTGGCAGCAATATGAATAATGGAACATTGTGACCTTCTAGAGAAGTATTTTCTGTTAGTATTACAGAATAATGTAATTAGGCGCTATATGGAACTTGAAAACATACTTAAATTTTTGTTCTGGCTGTGGTTTCATGCTTTCCTAAAATGTGGCCTGTAACAGTTTATTAGTAAATACGCTGAATTGCTTTCTTTGGCAAGTGCATTTCGGTATTGAATCCAAGTAAAAACACAAATATTTACTTATAAAAGTCATTTGGTGTAGTAATATTTTTCCTATGGCCACTGACCCACTAGTGAAATGTTAGGGCATTGCTAGATTGGATCCTGTTTATTTAAAGGCCAAGAGAGGGAGAGAAAGAGAAAGCTAACATTAATCGAATGCCTATTATGCCATCATATTTGGTACACTATTATCTCTTTTTTGCTTTCCCAACAACTTGGGAAATTTATATTATCTGTTTTTCCAGCAAGAAAAGTAATGCTCAAAGAAGTTTATAGAAATTGAGAAGCTGATTTTTAAATCTCTGAAAATGTAAACAATCCAAAATAGCCAAACCAATTTTCAAAAAGAACAAAGTTGAGATTCTTGTATTAGCTGATTTTAAGGCTTACAGTAAAGCTACAAGACAGTGTGGTGGTGGAGAAGAGCTGCACATATAAATCAGTAGAATAGGGTAAAGTCCAGAAATAGACCCATACATAAATGGTCAATTCATTTTTGACAAGGCAATTTAATGGAGAAAGGAAAATATTTTCAGCAAACCATGCTAAAACAACTAGGTTTCCATATAGATAAAAAAATGAGCCTTGCTTAAAAGGATCGTAGACCTAAATATAAAAGCTAAAACTGTAAAACCTATAAGAGCTTTCCAGTGTGGAGTCTGGAGACAACGTGCAGAAATGGCATCTCGAAAGGGGAAGGAAAAGAAGGAAGAACAGGTCATCAGCCTCAGACCTCAGGTGGCTGAAGGGGAGAATGTATTTGGTGTCTGCTATGTATTTGCATCCTTCAATGACACTTTTGTCCATGTCATGGATCTTTCTGGCAAACAAACCATCACCATGTGACTGGTGGGATGAAGGTGAAGGCAGACCGAGATGAATCCTTGCTATGTTGGCCACCCAGGATGTGGCCCAGAGGTGCAAGGAGCTGGGTATCATTGCCCTACACATCCAACTCCGGGCCACAGGAGGAAATAGGACCAAGACCCTTGGACCTGCGGCCCAGTTGGCCCTCAGAGCCCTTGTCTGCTTTGGTATGAAGATCAGGAGGATTGAGGACGCCACCCCCATCCCCTCTGACAGCACTCACAGGAATGGGGGTTGCCGTGGTCGCCGTCTGTGAACAAGACTCCTCAAAGTATTTTCTGTTAATAAATTGCCTTCATTTAAAAAAAAATAAAAAAAGTAAAACCTATAAGAGAAAATCTTTTGTGACCTTGGGGTCAGAAAAGATTTTGGGGGATACAAAAAGCAGTTTCAAAGAAAACTGATATGCTGGATTTGATATAAATTAAAAACTTTTGCTCTTTGAATCGCACTATTAAGAAAGCAAAAAGGCATGTGTCTTTACAGCAGCATGATTTATAATCCTTTGGGTATATACCCAATAATGGGAGGGCTGGGTCAAATGGTATTTCTAGTTCTAGATCCCTGAGGAATCGCCACACTGTTTTCCACAATGGTTGAACTAGTTTACAGTCCCACCAACGGTGTAAAAGTGTTCCTATTTCTCCACATCCTCTCCAGCACCTGTTGTTTTGACTTTTTAATGATCGCCATTCTAACTGGTATGAGATGGTATCTCATTGTGGGTTTGATTTGCATTTCTCTGATGGCCAGTGATGATGAACATTTTTTCATGTGTCTGTTGGTTGCATAAATGTCTTCTTTTGAGAAGCATCTGTTCATATCCTTCGCCTGCTTGTTGATGGTGTTGTTTGTTTTTTTCTTGTAAATTTGTTTAAGTTCTTTGTAGATTCTGGATATTAGCCCTTTGTCAGTTTATTGTGGGACTATTCACAATAGCAAAGACTTGGAACCAACCCAAACGTCCATGGATGACAGACTGGATTAAGAAAATGTGGCACATATACACCATTGGAATACTATGCAGCCATAAGAAATGATGAGTTCATGTCCTTTCTAGGGACATGGATGAAGCTGGAAACCATCAATCTCAGCAAACTATCGCAAGGACAAAAAACCAAACACTGCATGTTCTCACTCATAGGTGGGAATTGAACAATGAGAACACATGGACACAGGAAGGGGAACATCACACACTGGGGCCTGTTGTGGAGTTGGGGGAAAGGGGAAGGATAGCATTAGGAGATATACCTAATGTAAATGACGAGTTAATGGGTGCAGCACACCAACATGGCACATGTATACATATGTAACAAACCTGCGTGTTGTGTACATGTACCCTAGAACTTAAAGTATAATAAAAAAACAAACAAAAAAAGAAAACAAAAAGGCAAGCCACAGAATGGGAGAATATACTTGTAATACACATATCTGATAAAGGGCTTAGAATTCATAAAGATCTCATAATTTTAAGGTTCCCCGGCCCCCATAGATTCAGGGTCTCACATGTTGCTCAGGCTACTACTTCTGGCCTCGAGCAATCCTCCTGCCCCAGCCTCCCAAAATTCTGCGATTTAAGATGTGAGCCACTTTTCCCAGCTTTTTTTTTTTTTTTTTTTTTTTTTTTTTTTTTTTTTTTTTTTTGAGATGGGATCTCACTCTGTCACCCTTGCTGGAGTGCGGTGGCACAGTCACGGGAGCCTCAGCCTCCCGGACTCATGATCCTCCCACATCAGCCTCCTAAGTAGCTAGGACTACAGGTGCATGCTACTACATCAGGCTAATTTTTAAAAAAAAATTTTTTTAATCATAAGAAGACAACAACACTATACCAGTGGTGGATAGGCACATGAAAAGATACTTAACATCAGTGGCTGTTAGCGAAATGCAAATTAAAATCATGAGATATACCTACACACCCATTAAAGTAGCTAAAATTTTTAAAAACTGCCAATACTAAGTGTTCATTAAGCTGTGAAGCAACTGAGACTCTTATACACTGTTCATGGGAATGGGAAATGGTAGAACCACTTTGGAAGACTGTTTAACCGTTTCTTATAAAGTTAAACATATGATATAGCCATTCTACTCCTAGATATTTACCAAAGAGAAATGAAAACGTATCCACACAAAGACTTACACATGAGTATTCATAGCAGCTTTATTTGTAAAAGTTAAAAAACTGGAAACAACTGAGATACCCATCAGTTGGTTAATGGAAAAACAAAATGTGGTCTGTCCTTAAAGTGGAGTATCAGTAATAAAAGGAAACCAACTACTTTTATACAACAACGTGGATACATTTCAGAATCATTTTGTTGAGTGATAGAAGCTGGACACAAAAGAATACATGCTGTATGATTCTATTCACATACAAATTTCTAGGAAATACAAACCAATCTAATGAAGTTGAAGGAAAGAGGGGGAAAAACAGAATAATTAAAATGACTAAAGAAAGCATAGTCCAGCTGGGCGTGGTGGCTCAAGCCTGTAATCCCAGTACTTTGGGTAGCCGAGGCAGGCAGATCACGAGGTCAAGAGATGAGACCATCCTGGCCAACATGGTGAAACCCCGTCTCTACTAAAAATAAAAAAATTAGCTGAGTATGGTGGTGTGCACCTGTAATCCCAGCTACTTGGGAGGGTGAGGCAGGAGAATCTCTTGAACTTGGGAGGCAGAGGTTGCAGTTAGCTGAGATCACACCACTGCACTCCAGTCTGGGGACAGAGGGAGACTCCATCTCAAAAAAAAAAAAAAAAAAAAAAAAAAGCATAGCCCATAATTCTTAGGTCTTGTAAACTTGTCATTTTTTAAAATAGAAGGTAGAGATTGTTTTAAAATGCTCTTTAGATAGATAGCATGAAAGAGAAAGAAAGGATAAATGAGTACACATTAGAAAAAATGTTGGAGGCTCTAGATAAATGAGGAGGTGGTCTAAGAAGACAGCAAATCAAAGCCACCCCTTCCCCCCCAGCCCCCACCTCCGGCCTTTTTTTTTTTTTTTGGAGACAAGGCCTTACTGTTGCCCAGGCTGGAGTACAGTGGCACAATTGTGGCTCACTGCAACCTCCACCTCCTGGCCTCAAGCGATCCTGCTGCCTCAGCCTCCAGAGCAGCTGGGATTACAGGCTCGCACCACCATGCCCAGCTAGCAGATTGATCTTAACCGATACTGAGAGACAAGGTGTATTTGGGAGGAGTCGAAATCTAGTGCTTTTACTTCAATTTTCTTTATCCAGTCTAAGCCATTAGGATGCTTAGGATAATTTATAATTATTGTAACACTCTGACATAATTGTCGACAGATTTGTAGACTTACCTTACTTTGACAAATGTTTACAAGTTAGAACAAATGTTTCTGATTGTTTGTCAGAACCTGCACATATAAACCACTCAGAATTCCTGTTTGATAGATTTTAAATGATTAACTAAAGCAACTGATTTAAGCAACATAATTCACTTTTTACTAGGAAGGTAGTCTTAAGAAAGCTGTGAGTTTCTTGGCATCATTTCAGATGACTAAGTTGAAATTCATTTGCTGTAGGAGTTTATTTATTTCTCCTTTTTTTTTTTTTTTGAGACAGGGTCTCGCTCTGTCACCCAGGCTGGAAGGCTGGAGTGCAATGGCAGGATCTTGGCTCACTGCAACCCCCACCTCCCGGGTTCAAGCATTTCTCCTTCCTCAGCCTCCCAAGTAGCTGGGATTACAGGCGCCCACCACCACACCTGGCCACTTCTTGTATTTTTAGTAGAGATGGGGTTTCACCGTGTTGGCCAGACTGGTCTCGAACTCCTGACCTCAAGTGATCCCCTAACTTCAGCCTCCCAAAGTGCTGGGATTACAGGCGTGAGCCACTGCGCCCGGTCAAAATTTTTAATTTCTTTACCATTTCAGCATAGTCCTGTATGTGAGAAACCATTAGCTTGTTAGCTTATAAATATCCTATTCTGATTAGATGCAAAAATATATTACTGTTTCAATCACATATTTTGTCTTGACACTAAAATAAATGCTACTTATTGTATGTATTCCCAGACAAGATTATGAAGAACTTATCTTTCTCTTTATTCCAGCTGCAACTGGAATTTTTTTTTTTTTTTTTTTTTTTTTTTTTTTTTTGAGACACGGTCTTCCTCTGTCACTCAGGCTGGAGTGCAGTGGCACAATCACATCTCACTGCAGAGTGCTGGAATTACAGGTGTGAGCCACCATGCCCGGCCTCAACTTGAAATTTAGTTTAGCTCATAACTTCTACTTTAGAAGATGTTTTAAGGCCGGGTGCGGTGGCTCACGCCTATAATCCCAGCACTTTGGGAGACCAAGGCAGGTGGATCACTTGAGGTCAGGAGTTCAAGACCAACCTGGCCGACATGGTGAAACCCTGTCTCTACTAAAAATCCAAAATTAGCGGGGCATGGTGGCACGCGCCTGTAGTCCTAGCTGCTTGGGAGGCTGAGGCAGGAGAATCGCTTGAACCTGGGAGGTAGAGGTTGCAGTGAGCCGAGATCACGCCAGTGTGCTGTAGCTTGGTGACAGAGTGAGACTTCATCTCAAAAAAAACATATTTTTTCTTTATGAAAGCTAAATTCTTTTTTTAAAAATTTTATTATTTATTTATTTATTTTTGAGATGGAATCTCGCTCTGTTGCCCAGGATGGAGTGCAGTGGCGCGATCTCCACTCACTGCAAGCTCCGCCTTCTGGGTTCACACCATTCTCCTGCCTCAGCCTCCCAAGTAGCTGGGACTGCAGGTGCCTGCTACCGCGCCTGGCTATTTTTTTTTTTTTTTTTTGTATTTTTAATAGAGACGGGGTTTCACCATGTTAGCCAGGGTGGTCTCGATCTCCTGACCTCGTGATCCGCCCACCTCAGCCTCCCAAAGTGCTGGGATTACAGGTGTGAGCCACCATGCCAGGCCAGTTCTTGGTTTTATAATGTATGCAAGTCCAGGGATTTGGAGAGGTTTTTTATGGGGCTTGGTAGAGTAGTGCAACCTTTAAGAAAGACTCTAGCCAGGCGTGGTGAGTCATGCCTGTAACCCTAGCACTTTGGGAGACAGGCGGGTGGATCACCTGAGGTCAGGGGTTCGAGACCAGCCTGGCCAACATGGTGGAACCCCACCTCCATTAAAAATACAAAAATTAGCTGCGTGTGGGGGCACGTGCCTGTAATCCCAGCTACTTGGGAGGCTGAGGCACGAGAATCAGTTGACCCCAGGAAACGGAGGTTGCAGCGAGCCAAGATCGCTCCACTGCATTCCAGCCTCGGCGACACAGTGACACTGTCTCAAAAAAGAAAGACTCTAGAGTGCCGCTGTACTGTCATGTCAGCTGGGTGCTGCTTCCTCACCTTACTGTCCTTGCCAGATTTTAGCAGGCTCTCAGAAGGCCTGAAACTCAGGCAGATTCTTTCAACACCTTTTTAGATGCTGACTTGGGATATCGTCGTTTGTATCAACACATCCTAAATGCAGAAACATGGGTGTACTTAAAAATATTTGACTGCCTTTTCTGTTTGTCTTTGTCCATGAGGCTTTTTAATATACTCTTTCCTATGGATCCCTGATCTACGAATTGTCATTAAGTGTGGCCACTTCCCCCTTCTCAGAAGTTCCTAGTCCTGGTCAAACCCTTGCTTTTGCCTGTACTGGTTGTCTTCCATACCGTCTCTTTCATTTCTGCCTATCATGGAATACAGGAAAGGTGGAGGGAGGGCTGTTGAGAGACCACAGGATGCAAGGCCGTAACATTTCCAGTCAGATGAGCCGAGAAGAGTCTGAAGTCTGGACCTTATCTCCCACTTGCAGTTGCTTTGGGGCTGCAGAAGCCAACTGGTATTTTCACCTCTGATGGCGGCTGCTTCAGATCTGTCCTCATTGCTGCCATAGTGAACGACAAAAAGTACACATCTGATGTATAGCTTCTCTACTTAATTCCGTCTGTTGCTTCCTTATTGCTTACAGGGTAGAGGCCAGGATCCTTAGATGAATGGCATAAAAGGTTGTCTTGCTTTATCTCCTACCTCACACTTGATAACTTGGCAGCAAGGAGCTTGCTGTAGCTCCTGTCTCTTGCCACTTTCCCTCCCACTTCCTTCTCTAGCCCCCCTGGACAGTTTGGGTATCCTCAGTGCTCTTAGTACATCCTGTTTCTGTCATTGTACCCTGTACTTCGTGGGTCTGATTATCAGCTGGCTCCAACACTGAAACAGGGAACATAGTGCAGGAACTTATCATTCCCCAGGGCATGGCATAGTGCCTGGCACACAGTAGGTACACGGTTTGTATAATTAAGGAAATGCCCACACATAATGTTGGCCATAAAGAAGTTTGGAAGATGTTGAGTTTTCCTGTGGTGGGTTTAAAATGTATTATAATAGCTTCATGTGTCTGTGAGGAGGCTGCACTGGGAGCAGTATAGTGTGGGGATGAAGCACCACGCCTCTGGAGTCAGGCTGCCTGGCTCACATCTCACATGTCTGACCTGAGGTTCTGTGCCTCAGTATCTCTATAAAATGGGGCTCATAAAATAAGTTTATTGTGAAGATTAGATGAGAAAATTTAATTCTTGAGCATAAGTGCTTAGTGAATGCTATTCCTTTTATTTACTATTCCAGAAAACAATGTAGATGTTTTTATAAATCAAGTTATATTATATTTTATTTATTTATTTATTTTTGAGACAGAGTCCTACTCTGTCACTCAGGCTGGAGTGCTGTGGCGTGATACTCAGCTCAGAGCAACCTCTGCCTCCCAGGTTCAAGAATCCAGTTATATTTTAGATTGATTAAGGGAATTTAGTGTTAAAAGATTATCTGATGCCTGTTGTAAGTAGCATCATTGTTTTTATAATTATCCAGGTGGAAGTTCTCAGCTTTTTCTTTGACAGCCTTTCCCCACTCACCTCACCTTATAAAAAAGCCCAGCTATACACCCCCCACACCCACACATACACCCACACCCCCACTCTCTCTTTCACACACACATTCACTCCTGTCTCTTAGACACACACGCACACCACTCACTCTCTTTTTGTTTTTTTTTTTTTGTATTTTTAGTAGAGACAGGGTTTCACCGTGTTAGCCAGGATGATCTCGATCTCCTGACCTCATGATCCGCCCGCCTTGGCCTCCCAAAGTGCTGGGATTACAGGCGTGAGCCACCGCGCCCGGCCACCACTCACTCTCTTAATCGATTGTTAAGCCCTATATATTCTGCCAGCAAAATGCTCTTCCTTTCCAAGCAATCCTACACACCTTAGAAGAATCTGCCTAGAGCAGAGCTTCAGTCATGTTATTCCTTCTAAAACATTCTTTAGGGAAGCCCACTGCTGACTGAGTGTAGTGCTGTAGACCCAGCTTCTGGTGCCTTCTGCAGAAAGGCCCAAGATTCCTTTGTAGCCTCCTCTCCTGCTGTCCTGGATGTGCCTCATGCTTCAGCTGGATTGGGCCACTCCTCAGTTCCCTGCACTGCCCTGCTTTTCTGCCACTGAGTGGAGTGCATTCCCTTCTCCACAAACTTTGGCTGTTAAATGTCTGCCCTTCGGAGACAACTCAAATGCCACCTTCTTTTTGACAACTTAAAAAAAATCTTCCTAGCCAAATGTATTCCCATCTGCCTTCTCTGGACCCATAGAACAGTGTCATTTCATAGCACTGCAGTTATGCTTTTAATCAGTTTTCTGGGTGAAATGGACTTCTTTCTGACTTCTTACCCTTCTTTATCACAAGCTCCCCAGGGAAGAGACTGTCTTATTTCTCTGTGATCCTTGCTGAAGCCAGTACTCTTGCCCTTTAGTGCCCAGTAAATATTTGGACTTCCGATTTGTTCTTGAAGTGGTTTTTTTTTTTTTTTTTTTTGTGGGGGAAGAAGGTGAATCACAGTTACTATGTGCAATGTACTGTTCTTCCAAGGGTTTTACACATCTCGTGCGGTTTTATCCTCACACTGTTCCCCAGTTAGAGAAAGGCACTGTTAGTGTTCTTCTTTGCCACATGCAGAAAGTGAAACATAGAGAAGTTACATAGTTTGCCCAGGGACTGAGACACACAGCTAGTAAATAATCTAATAGTATTCACAATGGTTTTAACCTGTCTTACCCCAAATCCTTATAACCTCAAAACTGAAGAATAATCATTGTACAACACTTTCCTTCCCTGCCCCCCCGCCCCGAGACAGAGTCTTGCTCTATTGCCCAAGGCTGGTGGAGTGCAGTGG
Source organism: Chlorocebus sabaeus (assembly GCF_047675955.1). NCBI lineage: Eukaryota > Metazoa > Chordata > Mammalia > Primates > Cercopithecidae > Chlorocebus > Chlorocebus sabaeus. The sequence continues at coordinate 117,382,741 of NC_132923.1, read as the reverse complement.
CACAATCGGGTCACTGCAGCCTTGACCTCCCAGGCTCAAGCGATCCTCCCACCTCAGCCCCCCACAGCCCCCGAGTAAAGCTGGGACTACAGGCGTGCGCCACCATGCCCTGCTAAACTTTCCATTTTTCAAAGAATAAACACTCTATACTGGACTGATATTCTCCAAGGATAAAGGAAATCTTCCCGAGTGCCTTCTACTTAATAAATGTTAATAAATGTTGATCAAGTCAGTGTATGAAGGGAAATACATTAATGATGCTGTTTCTCCATTGAATTTTTTTTTTTTTTGAATTTTTATTTTTTACACGGAGTCTTGCTCTGTCACCCAGGCTGGAGTGCAGTTGGCGTGGTCTTGGCTCACTGTAACCTTTGCCTCCCAGGTTCAAGTAATTCTGCCTCAACTCCCGAGTAGCTGGGACTACAGGTGCATGCCACCACCCGGCTAATTTTTGTATTTTTAGTGGAGATGGGATTTACCACGTTGGCCAGGCTGGGCTTGAACTCCTGACCTCAGGTGATCCGCCTGCCTCGGCCTCCCAAAGTGCTGAGATTATAGGTGTGAGCCACTGCACCAGGCCACTTTCTATTGATTGATTGATTGATGTATGTATGTATGTATGTATTTTGAGACAAAGTCTCACTCTGTCACTCAGGCTGGAGTGCAGTGGCGCGATCTCAGCTCACTGCAAGCTCCGCCTCCCGGGTTTACGCCATTCTCCTGCCTCAGCCTCCCAAGTAGCTGGGACTACAGGCGCCCACTACCGCGCCCGGCTAATTTTTTGTATTTTTAGTAGAGACGGGGTTTCACCGTGTTAGCCAGGATGGTCTCGATCTCCTGACCTCGTGATCCGCCCGCCTCGGCCTCCCAAAGTGCTGGGATTACAGGCGTGAGCTACCGCGCCTGGCCACATTGAATTTTTTATTTGAATCATAGGAATAAACATTAACACAATAGCTATAATGATGTATAAATAGGATATAATGAATCCCTGATTCTTATATTTAATTTCACGAGGATGAGAATCCAGTTACTGCTGGTACAGTTGAGGAGGAGCTGGAGATATTGGAGATGTTAGGGAAAAAGGGAGTCCATAGAAAATACCCTTTTCAGGCCGGGCGCGGTGGCTCAAGCCTGTAATCCCAGCACTTTGGGAGGCCGAGACGGGCGGATCACGAGGTCAGGAGATCGAGACCATCCTGGCTAACACGGTGAAACCCCGTCTCCACTAAAAAATACAAAAAACTAGCCAGGCGAGGTGGCGGGCGCCTGTAGTCCCAGCTACTCGGGAGGCTGAGGCAGGAGAATGGCGTGAACCCGGGAGGCGGAGCTTGCAGTGAGCTGAGATCCGGCCACAGCACTCCAGCCTGGGCGACAGAGCGAGACTCCGTCTCAAAAAAAAAAAAAAAGAAAATACCCTTTTCAGCAGTTTATAGACCTCAGCGCATTTGGATTCATTGTATCTCCAACCAGTGCACAGAAGGAAGGAAAGTATTTTCTGGCTTGATTTGTTGATGATTTCTCATTGTTTCTAAGTAATTCAGGTTTTTGTTGCCACTCCTGTAGGTCAAACATCTGTGGTTTCTGTTTCCTGGAGGGGCTGCAGAGTAACATAGTCGTAAATTAACCATGGATAGTGTTAAAATCCAGAAAAACACACTGTTGTCATATGTAACAAGAGACACTCACCTTGCTGCTCTGCTGACCTCTTCATGAGTTCTATCCCTTTGTGTAGGAAAGAGCCATGACTCGGAGTCAGACAGCCTGGGTTTGAATTCTACTTTTTATAGGTTTTCATAATAAACTTTATAATGTGATACACTGCCTGACACTTTGTAGATGTTAGTACCTCCAAAGCACACCCCCCATAAATGTGACCTGTCTTTAATATGTTTATCTAAACTTACCAATTTTGTATCTTTTTTCTCAGCTTCCCTTTAGTAATTAATCTTCAGAGCTGCTTCTCATTTTCCTACATACTTTATCTACATGTGCATTAACAAATTATATTTTGGTAAAATTTCTTCAACTACGTCTCTTGTTTTATGCATTCTTGGAAGCTGTATGGCTGTCAGAATTCTGAAAGTTGAACTAAGTGCTTACACACTCATTTAAAAGGACCCCTTTTTGAGTTTGGCTTTTCTTGAAGCAGAGCACACCAGTAATGACTCCACATTTACCTTTCATATCTTTGTTCCTTTCCGTTGCCTGGTTTGTTTGCTTGTTCTAATCAGAATCCTGGTAATTGATGTCCACCCGAGAAATCCCTGCAGATGTTCTAGCCCCTGTCTAGTCCAGATAGCCACAGGAAGGGTAAGGTCTTGTAAAATAGCCACCTTCTTAGTATGTTTCCTAAATGCCCTATGGCAGTGTTGACTTTTGAGAAGCTGATTAATACAGACCAAAATCACCATCTCTGAGTCCTTAGTCTGGCACTTTCACATGAATGGCATTTACATGTGGACACCTGGGACAATCTGTCTTTTCCTCAAAGGATTAAGTAACACAGTTTGAAGCTGACTTAAAACTATTTTTTCCCTCATTAATGGGGCCCTGAGCATCTTTCATAAATCAGATATGTGTCTTGGAAATGTAATTCTCACTAAACTCAGTTCCAAGCGTATTTTCTACAAAAGCACATTCTTGTTTGTTCTGTCATAACACATGCATTTGGTGATTGTAATAGCGTTGACAGAAACACGATTGAACAGGAAGCATGGCCATTATAAATGGGTCAGTTTGATATAAATTTATGTTCAAAGCACAGATATAGCTTTATTAGACACAAGACAATTCTAGGAAAATATTGATGACATTTTAAACCAAAATAGTCTAGTTCAGCAGTAAGTCTGAAAGGATCCTCTATTTTAAAAAAATGTATATATATGTATATGTATACACATACACACCAAAGCCTGATGTGTCATATAAACAATTGCTAATGTTGATGAAATACAGTCAACTGTGCAAAGGGCAGGAAAAAACTGGTTCTCATTTTCAGCTGTGGCTCATCCACAGTGTGATCCTACACAGCCAGTGAGTTGTATTTTAATAAAGGATTAGCTATTATACTACAATTTTTTTTTTTTTTTTTTTTTTAGGCAAGGTCTCACTCTGTTGTCCAGGCTGCAGTACAGTGGTATGATCAAGGCTCACTGCAGCCTCAACTCCCGGGCTAAAGTGATACTCCCACCCAAGCCTCCTGAGTAGCTGGGAGCACAGGCATGCACCATCATGCCTGGCCAATTTTTATTTATTTACTCATTTATTATTACTTTGTTTTGTTTTTGTTTTTGTAGAGATGCAGTCTGACTATGTTGCCCAGGCTGGTTTCAAACTCCTGGGCTCAAGCGATCCCCACATCTTGGCCTCCTGACGTGCTGTGATTACAGGCATGAGCTGCTGCACACAGCCTGTATTACACTTCTGAAATCTTTTATCAGGGAGGTGGCAGAACTTACTACCACTTAGTGAATTCCGTGTCAGACACTATTAGAGACTTTCCATTTTTCTAATGTAGCAACCCTGTAAGGTTGTTTTCACTCTACAGATGAGCAGGTTTTGGCTGGGTAGGGTTGACTAATTGGCCTGGGGTCAGAGAGCTGACTTGTAGGGACTGGAGCAGCCGTTTGGGCCCGGCCTGTCTTGCTGCAGCATCAGTGCTCTTGCCACTCACTCAGCAGGAGAGTACATTCAGCATTTATTTAGAAATTGGATCCTTTCTTTCAGACATGTAAGAATGAAGAAGTTTTCTAGCACAAGACTTCTAGGATCTTAAAGACTGGTAATTCCTGTAGCTTCTCATATTTGTGAACTGCCAGTTGAATATGGTACTTAAGTTTTTGTTCATGCATCTTGATGTAAGTTATACAAAATAAAATGGAGTTACTTTGCTATTTTAACTAATCTTTTAGTTGTAGATTAAAATGTAGCACTGACAACTATACCTTAGGCTTACGAATGTAGGAGCCTTGTTTAAAATGTTACATGTAAGCCGGAGTGAGGTCTTTATAATTGCCATAAGTTACTGATAGATGAAATGGGTCTATAGTCTTTTTTCCCCTTTGATCTTTTATAGAAATGTTTCCAAGTAAATTTCTGTTTCTGTTCCTCTTCAGTGAGTTGTTCTTCCTTCATTGAAAGTCCATAGGCAATTGGAACTTTTGTGAAGTTGGTTGTACAGGAGCATATGTGACTACAACTTGTTCTGTTAGGGGCTAACATCCAAAATACATTGCTGCCCCGAGACTGCAATCAGATTATAGAGCCTGCTTGTTAATTCCTGCTGATTATGTTTGCTTCAAATTATTTGCAGTGAGGTAAAGCTTTATGATCTGTGGCATGGTGAGAACAAAGAATTTTCTAAATGTAAAATACAGTTGCATCGAGCAATTAGAAATTGTCCATAACTGTAATGGCCAACGACATACATTTTCCCCCTTTTCTTACCAAAACGTGGCTTAAGGTGTACATTGCTGTACCTCCACTGGTTGTTCTCCTTTTAAATTTGTTGTAAAATCCTCTTAGGCATAAGATAAGTCCTGTTATCTTCTGTATCTTATCAGTATTGTATATATACTGATATATTGTATATATACTGGGCCAGAGTTCTCTGTGCTTTTTACTGTTAAAATACCATCCGATGAAATGTTAAGGAATTGCTCCTTCTTAAAAATGTGTATTTATCTATTAGCCGGTTTTATGATGTTCTGTTGGGCACTAGGCATGCATTAAATTGCATGGTTAGACTGATTCGGAGTAATTTCATTTTAGAGGAATATGTGCCAATTCTTTTTCCTCTCCAAAAGGCATGGTTTCAGAGCATGGCCCTGTGCCTAATGTTAATTCCATAAGGCTCCTTTGTTATGTTCCCCACCCCCTACCACACGCCCGCAACTGGCCTCTGCCATGAGGAAGATGTGTGCCTATAATCAGGCATTTCTTTACTTTAGGGTTATTTGTCATTTCAGACAGCATGGACTTTTGAGAACAGGCTTAAGTTGGGGAAGGCAGGGTTACATAAACTGTATTCATTGTTAAATATTTGCTTCCAGGGAAGGTGAAAAATGCTTTGTACTTTTTCCTTTGGCTTTTTTCCTTCAAAAGAGCTTGTCATGCAACAACAAAAAGTGGCCAAAGGCAGAGAAAACTCTTCTCTTTTCCATGTTGGTTTGTTTTTATTGTAAGACAAACCTTTCATGTTTTATTGTTATGAAGTCTAAACCTGGCCTAGAGGTGCCAATCTTTAGTGGAAACAGCTGCAGAGTTGGTGTCCCCTGATCAGGTGGGACTTCTTTGAAGCAACATGTTGCCTTTTAAAAGAGAATTGTGCATGTGAGAACTTGAATCTGTAAAACTCATCAGCGGTTCCACCATTGTTTATCTTGTAAGTAACTGAGATAGCTAACTCTAAGTAAAACATTGCAATTAAAAATCATTTTCTGAATTATTTTTTTCTGAAGAGAATAGTCTTATTACTTTTTGTCTTAAAAATATAGAAATGAGGGAAAAATCACCCTTAAGAATTGAAGATACAGCAGCCCAGCTGAACTAAGACCATAGAGCACATTCTTTGATAACTCCTTTTTGCTGGTCTGAACTGTTGATTTTTACTTCATATTTATACTTGCAGATAAATGCCTATAATAGGAACAAAACTGGGTGGTTGGGCATCTATCTGAATTCTAGAGATTAAAGATTTTCTGCTTGATATTGATTGATGTGGAAGCATTGCTCATCTTTTTGATTGAGTGGTACTGTTAGCTATGGAGTTGGCATCATTCTTGGTCTGCTGCTAGGAAAAGTTGAGCATCAGATAGCTTTTTCTCCTTGGGGGAAAATAGAAGAGACAGGCGTGGAGTCAGGGGACAAGAAAAATGCTGAAATATTTTCCTTTGGGGCTTTTGATTTCTTTGCCAAAAAATTGCCTCCAGATGGAGAAGAGCAAAAGCTCTGATTGTAAGCCATTATGTTTTTACTGGCCTATCTCCCCATTCCATTGCCAGGTTTGGAATCTGTAAGCCAGTCCAAATCCTTTACCTCATTTTCTAGTACCAATTTACTGTCTTACTCATCTTCCAGCTGCAAGGAGTGAGGCAAATCGCCTTAAAATTGAACCTGTACCATTTTATAAGCCAAGCAACAGCAGAATCTTGCCAAGGAATATCAGTATCAATGGCTTCCATGTCCCTGAAGTTCTTGAATCACACCTACCAGGTCGTCTTCTTGTGTCTGTGACTTGTGCGGTAGGATTAGTCTGGGAATGAATCTAACAGGCCCTTTCGGCTTTGTGAAGACTTGTTACTACCCGGGTTGTCTAGCATTCTGAGCTGTATGGGGAGCACAGTCATGTTTTGGCTGTTATTTCACTGGCAGTGGAAATCTTGACATTCCAATTTCCCTTGAGGGGTAGTAATTGTTTAGGGGTTGAAACTCTAGAGGAATCCAGCGTCTGGACATGGCAGATACAGTATCATTGAGTCTGGCAGACTTGAGCCCAGATCACTGTGCCGCAACTAACTAAACAGTGTCCTCGGGCAAGTCATTTTCTTCATCTGCGGCTCTTGAGGGACGTCTTTTTCCTCTGCCTAGATATTCTGGCTTGTGTGATAGCGCAGCCTTTAGGAATTGTTCTGGATTACTGCTTTTTATCTTCCTCCAAGTGCCGAGGTGGCAAGGGAGCGCCCTGTTGGCACTGTCTCCTGTTTTGGCTGTGATATCCCTCTTTGAGGTTGGTAGGAGACCCCAGGATGCTGGAGGCCACTTGCCAGCAGTGTAGAGAGGGTCGACTCCCTGCCCCACATCCCACAACTTGTGTAGAGAGAACAGGGAGTCAAGTTTTTATTTCCTGTTGGGCAGGAGAACCAAAGGCATCAGTAAAACCTCTGACAAATAAAGACAGTTAGAAATTAGAAAATTAGTTCTCTACCAAATTATGAAAGAAAATCTGTTTTACAATGTTCACATTTAAGAAAGGTTAATGTTAGCTTTGTGAAGTTACTGCTATGAGATTGATCATGTCTTTTCTCCCTCTTTGTAGGTACTGGTTTTGGATTAGGAATTGTTTTCTCACTTACCTTCTTTAAAAGTAAGTGTCACTCTGTCTTTTCAACATAATGTCGTAGTGTATACATACATGTAGCAGGGACACTTCCAGAGGATACATTGGAACCCATCAATTTGTGGGTTGCCAACCCATCCATTTATGGGGTTAGGTAGCCCATTATAAAATGAATTAGATAAAGAATGTGGACTTGAAAGAGGTCAAAATGGGTTGGGCATTTCCAGCATTCCCCTGGGCACTGAGGCAGGTGCCTGTTATCCTAAATATGATATCATTGCAGAAGCCTGTACTTGATGCCAGTGAGTCATTTGGCCAAGTCTGCATGCTCAGATATTTCTAATTAATTGTAATTTTTTTCTAGAGGAATTGAAAATGAGAATCTTGCTGGTAATAGAAACAAGTAGACCAAACACATACTTCTTGGTCAAAAATTCTCCTAAGCAAAGGGCAGGCAATATTCTTTTCATTCTGTGGAAGAACTTCTGAAGTTTGGATACTGAATAGATGCCGAGGGATCCTTTTGACCTCTTTCCGTGAAGACCAGTGGGAAATACTTGACTAGAGAATCATAATTGACACATAGTGCTGATATGAAAGAATCACTTACAGAGTGGCTTATGTAAACCCCATGACTTACTACTATAATCAAAGCATGTAAATATCGGTAAAATGCTTACATCTTTTTAGAATTCATGCATCTTACTGGCTAAGATATTAGTTAAACTGAGCAGATGATTAGAACTAATATAGAAAAGTTAAAAGATTTATCTACTGTTTTCATATTTTACTACTTTTTTTTTTTTTTTTGAGACGGAGTCTTGCTCTGTCACCAGGCTGGAATGCAGTGGTGCGATCTCAGCTCACTGCAACCTCCGCCTCCCTGGTTCAAGTGATTCCCCTGCCTCAGCCTCCCAAGTAGCTGGGATTACAGGCACACGCCACCATGCCCAGCTAATTTTTTGTATCTTAGTAGAGACGGGGTTTCACCATGTTGGCTAAGACGGTCTCGATCTTCTGACCTCGTGATCTGCCCACCTCGGCCTCCCAAAGTGCTGGGATTACAGGCATGAACCACCACACCCAGCCTTTACTACTAATTTTTCCTCAAAGTTATCAGCATAGGCACTTAACAAGTATTTGCTAAACGAATAACTTCACTAATTTACACCTCTTTTTTGGGGCCATTGTGAAACATTGATAAAAATGTATGGTTATGATAGTCATTAGTATGATGCATGTTGAATCCTAAGTAAATGTATTTAAGAGGATGGGGAGCTTTATCTTCTCTTAATAGTCCCCTATTGGGATTTTCCCTTTTCTGCTCACTAGGAAGAATGTGGCCATTAGCCTTCGGTTCTGGCATGGGATTAGGAATGGCTTACTCCAACTGTCAGCATGATTTCCAGGCTCCATATCTTCTACACGGAAAATATGTCAAAGTATGTACAGAATATATATTTCTCTTTCCTTCAGAAGAAAAAGATTTCTCCTGAGCCCCTGAAGAATTCTTTAGACTGTATGTAATGAGTAAACCATGTGTGTCATTGTGGCACCACTCTGAGATGCTAATTGCTCTTTGGCCTCCAGTGATGTCATCACTGCTTTGGTGCTAAAGTCTCCCTTGTGCCTTCAGATGCATATGTGTGTTCAGATACATACTCATGTGCTAGCTGATTGGAATTAAGGAACCTGCTTGAACGTTTATCATCAATGGTAAGGTAGATTGTGTTAACTATCTGTAAGTAGCACTTTTCGTTTAAGATCTGAGTGCCCTATAAACATCTCACATATACTTAAGCTAAACCCAAAGACTTCCGGGACTCAGCCATGATTCTGCTTTTTATTAATTTATTTTATGTTTTTTGAGATGGAGCCTTGCTTTGTCGCCCAAGTTGGAATGCAGTGGCACCATCTCGGCTCACTGCAACCTCTGCCTCCTGGGTTCAAGCAATTCTCCTGTCTCAGCTTCCCGAGTAGCTGGGATTACAGGTGCCTGCCACCACACCCGGCTAATTTTTGTATTTTAGTAGAGATGGAGTTTCACCATGTTGGCCAGGCTATGGTTCTGCTTTTTAACTGAAGAAGGCAGTCTCGACTGTAAGTGTCACATGATTCTGCTGAAGTCCTGCCTTCAGATGGATTTTTATTTTAATTTAATTTAATTTATTTATTTATTTTGGAGGGATGGAGTATCACTCTGCCACTAAGACTGGAGTGCAGTGACGTAATCTTGGTTCACTGCAACCTTGGCCTCCCAGGTTCAAGTGATTCTCCTGCCTCAGCCTCCCGAGTAGCTGGGATTACAGGCACGAGCCACCCATGCTCGGCTAATTTTGGTATTTTTAGTAGAGGCAGGGTTTCACCATATTGGCCAGGCTGGTCTCGAACTTCTGACCTCAGGTGATCCACCTGCCTTGGCCTCCCAAAGTGCTGGGATTATAGGTGTGAGCCACCGCGCGTGGCCTTCAGGTGGATTTTTAATGCTGCACACAAGCTGGAAACTTCTTACCCACACTTCCAAAGGGAAGAGGGCGGCAGGCTTCCTTAGGGCTTCATGTGTAGCAGTCTTCCTTACTCGATGATTAGTTACTATGGGGTTTAAGTGACAGGAACATTGGAGGCTGGTGCCCAAGGACAGAGGTGGCACTTATTTTGTATTTCCAGGACCTGAAACAAAATAGGCACTCAAATAAATGTAAAATGAATGAACGAAGTAAATTATTCTATTAGAGGTAAGTGCTGATGGCCTCAGGCTTACCAAGGCATAACCTTTGTAGCAGCACAATTCTCAGTGAACAGCTTCACATTCCCTGCATGCACAGAAGCCTCCGCTTTCCAGGTTACTCTTGGGCTAGAATCACTGTGAACGGGGCAGCAGCTGGGCTAGTGGAAAGGGCACAGAAGCCAGGAGACCTGGGTGCAAGCCCGTCACTTGCTTCCTGTGTGATCTTAAGTTGTTTCACTTCTGAGCTTCCATTTTTCCTCCATAAAATGAGGGTAATAATTTCTACCTATAGTGTGGTTGTGAGATTTAGACACGAAAATGTTTTTAAGCTGTGAAGTGCTAAATATATAGAAACATTGGTTGTTGTAGATGAGGCCAGCGCAGAAAGGGTGATTGACTTGTCCATTGTTCCACTGTAATAACAAATAGAGTGGAAAATGTGGTACAAATGCATATCCTAATTCTAGTCAGGAGCTGTGGCCACAAGGGCCACCAAATCTGAAGTTGCAGTATCCTGCCACGGCCCTGCACCTGCCATTTTAGAACCTGTTCACACCGTCAGCTGCCTGCAGCCAGCCCATGGGTGCTGGAGAGATGGGAGTAGCGGAGCCATCTCTGCGCCAAACCAAGAGTGAGGTCATCACAGGGACTGTGACTGTGCAAGAAGAGGCGCTGCTGCGTGGCACTGAAGCCGGCAGCCGGCCTTTTCCACCGCCCCCTGGCTCCTCACTTTCCTGGCACCAGAGCTCATTGTGGGGAGAAACAAAAGGAGCAGAGAGAGAAGCTTCAGCTCTTTTGCTTAAAACATTTCCATTGTTCCAAACTGCGTTGTCAGGGATAATGGCTCGGGGTGATTGTATGCATATTATGTATTTAATGACTGGGAGTTCCTGTGGAAAATATTGTTCCATTTTTTACATTTGTGTGTCCTGCTCCAAAATGGCCTTGTAACTGTATCTGAACTTGAGTCTCTGCCTTGATGTTGTCATCCTCTATTCCCTGAAAAATGGAGGAAAATCCCAACTTGGCCTTATTCAGTGTAGTCCTATTATGATAACTGCCTCTTGAGTGCCTGATCTGCCCCCAAGACCATCCTGGGTGCTTTATCGTTAATAGTCTTTCCCTCTAGACCTGCCAGTGGATTTGTGAGAGATGTTACTATCCTCATTCAGCTGATGAGAAAGCAGACTCTTACCGGGGTTGAGAAACTTGGCAAGGCCATGTAGTTCGTAGGCTGGTTAGAACCATGCTCTCCCGCTCCCCTGGGACGCCTTTGACAGGTTTTAGTAATCTTTATCCAGGTCATGATGGTTTGGCCCTGTTCCACTCATTTCTCTTCTTCCTGTAAGACTGGGGCCGGGGGGCACTCTTAGAAACCTGGGTGGGGTGTACATAGTCCTGTTGTGATACAGTTTTAATGTAAACAGTGTGATCAGGTTTTGGCCTCTGGCTCTTTGGGTCTGACCTGATACAGCAATTAGAGAGGGTTGTCAGAATGCCGTGTTTTTAAGCTCAGTGTCCTTGCTTTACAGGAGCAGGAGCAGTGACTTCACCTGAGAACATCCCAGCGGGAGGACAAGAGAAATCATGTTTATTCCTCAGGAATACTGAAGTGCCCTGGAGTAAGCTGCCATTCTTCTGTAACAATGTTATCAGTGATGCTTTAAACTCCAGCACCTGGTTATGTATTTGAAACCAAGTCTGTTTCTTGTTTTGTATTTTCTCTCTGGAAGTTGTAAGGAGGTGGTCTTAAATAAATTAAACAAAAATAGGAAGCCCATTGCATGGCCTTTGTTTCTTCACCTGTGGTCTCTGAGCTGGAGGAGGCCTGTGTGTGAACTGCCGGCAGCTGTAGCCACCTGCTCACAGCCCCTCTGAGAACCCCCTGAGACCAGTCTTTGGGTATTCCTTCCCACTGGCCCCTCATGCGTAGTTTTCAGAACTGCTTCCGCCTCGTAATCAGAAGTTGAAGATTGCTGCTGTGTGGCCTGATGGAGATGACTGATGTCTTAAGGTGCCTTTCGTTCTGTGGCAACTCTTCATGTGTTCTCACCTGGGGACCTGGCAGGGCACATCTCAGCTGTGCCTACCGAGAGGCGGTCCCACTGCTGCTGTATTAGCAGGGGAGGAATCCTGGCTGTGTGGATGGCCCACTCCACTGAAGTCAAGTCCTGCAGCTTCATAGAGTTTGAGACAGTCCAAGCTTCAGCTCTGGAGGGTGGAGGAAAGCTCATGGCCTACCCACCTGGCCGGCGGGGCCCGTTTGGGGTTAACTTTGTCTTCACGTAGCAGCTGAGGTTTGAGGACAAACCCCTCTGAGTTTGTTCCTGTGGTTTCACTTGAACCAGGGATGCTAGATGCAAAAGTCATATTTTAGCAATTTCTTCAGACGATATACAGAACCCTGGAGCTCAGCCTTTCTTATTTTTCCTTAACATAGAAGTAAGACAAGCAGAGCCCGATCTCACTTGCCCCCGTATCCTGTAAATGTTGATTGAGCATCTACTGTAAGCTAAACACTCTTGTAAGCAGCAGAGATAAATGGATAAAAAGACACAGGCTTCTGCCTTCAAGGAGCTTAGAGTCTGATGGAAAGACAGACATGCAAACACAACTCTGAAAGAAGTGTTTTAATGGAGAGGAGAGGTGTAGGCAAAGTACTGAAAACAAAGGAGAAGGAGCAACTACGTCTTCTTAGGATGGCCCCACAGGCGATGGAATGCCTGTACTGAGACCCGAAGTTGACTGGGAATCCCAAACAGAAGGAGGGTAGCCTCTGTGTGTGCTCAGGGTCATGTAATGCATATTATAGCTGGGAAATCGCAAGTAGTTCAGCATCGCCAGGGTGTGCAGGGGCAGGGAAGAGGCATGGAGAGGGAGGCTGGGCAGTAGGGTACAACTCATGTCTGACTCCAGTTCTGGAACATTGATTAGACCTTAGTTCTTACAAGTGCTATAGTGAGTACATTCAGGGTAGCAAATACCCTCCCTCAGCCTCCCCACTCCCTTTTCCAGAAAGGTCTGCTAGGCTCTGCCCTATAAACTGTCCAGGCTTCTCTGCCTTCTGGGCTTGTTTTCCTCTTTGGGTCATCTGAAGTCCAAAGATGGGCTTAGCCCTAGACTGGAAGTCTCAGCCATGGCTTGTCATTGCTGCTTGGCTGTTTTTCACTTGGTCTGCTTCATTCCATGATGAAGGCAACCCATGTAATTGAAAGAAAAATAATGTACAACCTGTTTCATCCCTTCCACTTGTTTTCTTCCTATTTGCTTTATTTATTTATTTTTGACATGGAGTTTCTGCTCTTGTTGCCCAGGCTGGAGTGCAATGGGGCGATCTCGGCTCACTGCAACCTCCACTTCCTGGATTCAAGCGGTTCTCTTGCCTCAGCCTCCTGAGTAGCTGGGATTACAGGCATGCACCACCACACCCAGCTAATTTTTTATTTTTAGTAGAGATGGCGTTTCTCCATGTTGGTCAGGCTGGTCTCAAACTCCCGACCTCAGGTGATCCTCCCGCCTCGGCCTCCCAAAGTGTTGGGATTATAGGCGTGAGCCACTGCACCCGGCCTCCTATTTGCTTTAAAAGTATTTTCCTGGCTGGGCGTGGAGGCTCACACCTGTAATCCCAGCACTTTGGGAGGTCGAGGCGGGCGGATCACGAGGTCAAGAGATCGAGACCATCCTGGCCAACATGGTAAAACCCGTCTCTACTAAAAATAAAAAAGTCAACCGGGCATGGTGGCGCACACCAGTAGTCCCAGCTACTCAGAAGGCTGAGGCAGGAGAATCATTTGAACCCGGGAGGCAGAGGTTGCGGTGAGCTGAGATCGCGCCACTGCACTCCAGCCCGGCAACAGAGTGAGAATCTGTCTCAAAAAAAGCATTCTCCTTCCCCAGTTTTTCTGTCATTTTCCCATCTTCAGGCAGAGAGAAGAATAACATGCCCTCTTCCAAAAACAACAAAACATAAGGTGACCACAAATTCCCTAGACACGTCAGAAAAATAAGGAGTGGAGAGGGACATTGGAATGAAAGTTCTCTATCTCATTAGCTGTTAGGTTTTAGGCATTTATTTGGATGGATCTCTTTGGCATCTTGGAAGCACCACTGAAGTGCTCTGAGAAAGGGGTCAGCTGTCTGAGGGAATAGTTCTGGACAGAGGCCACAGGAAGCACTGGCCAGTTGCTTTAGTTCTAGAGAGCTTTGTATTCCCACCTTGTCGCCGTTAGCAGAGGCTGGCCCAAGGCACACTTGATCCTGTCCCCACTCCCTGCCCCCATCTCAGATCAACCTTCAGAAAGTCCTGGCTTGTTGGCAAAGGCACACATTCTGTGTTACTCTTAAGTTTCATTAGAAATTCAAGTCCTCTGGGGCCCTGTTCCCTTGTGGGCTTGTGCAACTGACTTTGTTTCTTGTCTGCCTTTCTGGAATCAAATCCAAGGAAATTCATGGGTTTGGGGAGACAGTGATGGGAACCCAGCGGGGCACAGGATGCTAGGATAAAGCAGTGGCGCCCCAAAAGTGGCCTGCTCTGCCAGCATACATAAATACATACAGTCTGAGCTTGACACTGTATAATTTGGCCCAGAACAATATGTATTTTGAGCTCATTTAGGTGAATGACTTTGGCATTCCAAGTACCCACCAGGGGAGCCTTTATCAGGCTGCATTTACCTTATGCAGAAGTATGCCTTTGTTCTGAGAAATGGCCTCAGAACACACTGTTGAGCTGTCTCCTTTAGTGAGTGTCATCCTCTCATCCATTTCAAAAGATGGCAGATGCCGTCTCGAAGTCCTGCTTGTAGGAAATGCAGGGGTTGGGAATGGAGATGATGATGTAGTTTTTTGCTTTTAGTTTTCCCAAACCTCACTGTTTACATTTTTTAAAAATGTAACCAAGCCATAATTGCATTTTGCTTGTCGTGGTTCGATCTGATTGTATTGTTGAAGGACTATTTTTGAACCTGTCCAAATAAACTCTGCAAAGTATTTCCACAAGGATGTGACTCCATGGCGCTTGGACAGCCTTCATCCTGAATGGTACTGAGACACAAATGGTTTCCTGTTGCGTGCTTTCTAATTACCTAAATGCAAACGGGGTGGAAGGGAGAAAGTGGAAATTCTAAGTACCAAAAGGAATGTTACATTTAGAATAATAAGCTCATCTGGAAGCTATCACCACTTTTTTCTTTAAGCGCGCTGCAAGCATCGCTTCCCCTTGGACACCAAAGCATGGGATTGGGGTAAAGACAGACCGGGGCAGGAGCAGGGGAGAAACCCCATGTCTAACGAGTAGCCTCTGTGTGGAACAAGAGTGAGAGTCAGTGATAACTGTTCTGCTGTCAAGTGCCTTGACGGAGAGGAACCAAGGGAGAGGCAGGGCTGTAAATAATTTGGAATCAGGGGACTGGATCTAAGTTCCTACTCTACCACTTATTTGCCAGGTGACCACGAGGAGTTTCCTTAACCTAAGGGGTTGTTGCAGGCTGGGCGCAATGGATCACACCTGTAACCCCAGCAATTTGGGAGGCTGAGGCAGGTGGATTGCTTGAGCCCAGGAGTTCCAGACCAGCCTGGGCAACATAGCAGGACCCCATCTCTACAAAAACCACAAAAATTAGCCAGGGATGGTGGCATGCACCTGTAGTCCCAGATACTTGGGAGGCTGAGGAGGGAAGATCACTTGAGCTCAGGAGGTTGAGGCTGCAGTGAGCCATGATCATGCCACTACACTTCAGCCTGGGTGACAGAGTGAGACCCTGTCTTAAAAAACAAATGAAAGGCCGGGCGCGGTGGCTCAAGCCTGTAATCCCAGCACTTTGGGAGGCCGAGACGGGCGGATCACGAGGTCAGGAGATCGAGACCATCCTGGCTAACACAGTGAAACCCCGTCTCTACTAAAAAATACAAAAAACTAGCTGGGCGAGGTGGCGGGCACCTGTAGTCCCAGCTGCTCGGTGGGCTGAGGCAGGAGAATGGCATGAACCCAGGAGGCGGAGCTTGCAGTTGAGCTGAGATCCGGCCACTGCACTCCAGCCTGGGCGACAGAGCGAGACTCCATCTCAAAAAAAAAAAAAGAAAAGAAAAACCACACACATGCATACAAAGTTATTTACTGAGCACATGGCCTTTGAGCTAGGCTAGGAAGGGAGAAGGGGAAAAGACACTGAAGAAGAACTCTAGGAGCTTCCGCCCAGGTAGGAACATAGAACTATTACTGGGCATTTGCATTCAGGATAATTGGCTTCAATTGTTTGACCCTCATTTAAGGAGTTCAGAGCCAGAAGGTGGAGGTGGAGGAAGATGTCAAGAATTCTTGAAGGAGGTGTGGGCAGGTGATGAATCTTTAACAGGGAAGAAATTGGGGCTAGAAAAAAAGAGCTCATTATCAACTGTCAATCACATCATCTTTATTCCTGGTCTATCCAGTTTGAGCTAGGCAGAACATATATCACGAGACTTATGTTTTACAAGCTTATGATAGAAGTACTATTATCCTCGTTTTATGGATGAAGAAACAGATTTTGGAAGGGCAAATTAACGTGCCCAATGACAAGAAGGTGAGACGATGCAGGTGGAATCTGAACCTGATTCCAGAGGCCAGACTCTTACCTACTTTCTATGCTGGTCAAAAGCTGTTTAAAGTGGAGAGGGTCATTTCAAAGGAAAGCAGTTTGATCCAGTTTAAACCTGATTTGAGCTACTGAAACTAGTTGAAATGGATCAGAGCCAGTTTCATTGAGTTTAAATTAGTAAGAATAAATTGATCCAATTTGAAGTCAGCTGTATTTGTTTAAAAAAAAATTCCTATGTCTATTAATCAGAAACATAATTATCAATCAGAGCTTTGGGTCAGTGTTGCTGATGAGTTTGGCTAAGTCCTTGCAAATGTAATAAAGCATGACATTTTATTGGAGTAGGCATCTTAAAATCTATACACTTTTCAATTAGATAATTAGATTTCTTTTTCTTTCTGGTTTTTGTTTGTTTGTTTTTTGTTTGTTTGTTTTGAGACAGGGTCTTACTCTGTTGCCCACATTAGAGTGCAGTAGAGGAATTTTGGCTCACTGCAACCTTGATATCCAGGGCTCAGGTGATCCTCCCACCTCAGCCTCCTGAGTAGCTGGGACTACAGGTGCACGCCACCTCGCCTGGCTAATTTTTGTATTTTTTGTAGAGACGGGTTTCACCATGTTTCCCAGGCTGGTCTTGAACTCCTGGGCTCAAGCGATCCACCTGCCTCCGCCTCCCAAAGTGCTGGGATTACAGGTATGAACAACTGCATCTGGCCCTAAATTTATTCTTTCTTATTACGTGGCATCCTATGAGAAAGAACTTTCCCTTCTCCCTCATTTATTTAGTCATTTATCTATATCAGTATGGACTCATGGATTCTCATTTTATTCAACTGATTACAATCCATTATTATTACTATTTAACTCAAATTCTCTAGATTTGTCCAGTAGGATCTCTTTCAAATGGTATCTGTATCCCTTTGACATATCCATTCCATTCTTTGAACACGAGCTATCACAGACTCTTCTTGTATTTGCCCCACCCAGCCTTGGAATCAGCAATTTCTCCAAGGAGCCCTGGTTCCACTGAGTGGCGAGTGGTAGTTAGAAACCAAGCTCTCTAGGTGTGCTTGTTGCTGTTGGTGTGCCATTGCTTAGACATACCAAAAGCTTTGTCCACCTCTTAGCCGACATAGCTAGAAAATATGTGTGTCTATGTGTGTGTGTGTATGTGACCTTGAGTTCATGCTATCTTAAGTCTAAAACCTAGGATTTAGTCTAGCCTTCCTGCCGTCCATAGTTGTAACTCCCTTATCTAATAGTGAGAAATGTGGCTCTAGGGATTTGATTTTGAAGGAGCAGTATCTATAAATTAGGTCTACTTGGCTTCTGTGTGTGTGTGTATGAGTATAAATGTGCTGTGATTCCCTCTCCAGTCTCTCCGTCTTTGTCTATCTGCACATGTACATGTCTTTCAGTTTCCATCACTCTTTGCCCTCTAGCTTTTCTGCTGTCTGTATCTCCGATTGTGATCAAGACCTAGAGCACTTTTTTATTTTTATTTTTATTTTTATTTTTGAGACACAGTCTTCTCCCTGTCATCTAGGCTGGAGTGCAGTGGTGTGATCTCAGCTCACTGCAACCTCCGCCTCTCGGGTTCAAGCTATTCTCCTGTCTCAGCCTCCCGAGTAGCCAGAATTACAGGAGCCTGCCACCACACCTGGCTAATTTTTGTATTTTTAGTAGAAACGGGGCTTTGCCATGTTGGCCAGGCTGGTCTTGAACTCCCAACCTCAGGTAATCCGCCCGCCTAGGCCTCCCGAAGTGCTGGAATTACAGGCATGAGCCACCTCGCCCAGCCTAGAGTACGTTTTTATTATAATGGTTATGGAATAGTTTTATTCTTACTATTTTTCAGTTAGGTAGTTGAGTTTAATGTTTTTTATATTTTTATTTTTTATTAGTTATTATAAGTAATGTTTGCTGTAGTTTTAAAGCCCTCAAATTAACTTGCTTTTTAAGTGGGTGGCTCTGACTGACTGATCCTTCCGTGGGTCAGTGACTTTGAATCAGAAGAAAGGCTTCCCCAAATTCTTACTATAGAGCATCCACTGTTCTCATCGGAGCTTCCCTGGGTCACTGTGTAATCATGAGAAGGTCACTTGATCTCTCTGGGCCTCATTGTAAGATAGTTGTAATGATCCCTGTCCCTTCCTGCCACATGGTCCAGATGTGAGGTCAGGCACACCGTTACTGAGGAGAGAAGGAAAATAACCAGATAAAGAGTTCATTTTTTAATATAATCAATTATATAACAAATTATGATGGAAAGAATCATCTCCTGTCTACATGGGAGTATATCCATTATAATATCACATGATAGACTCTTCATACCACAGAAGTTAGACTCGCCACTGTTCCAGACGCGACTTCCTCTTCTCCCCACAGAAGCAGACCTCATGGATAAAACCCAAATCCTATCTGGTTGTAGAAGTCCTCCTGTCAAGGAACAGAAAGATGATTATAGATCTTCTCTTCATCAATTTGGATACCTCTCTTGAAGATTAGGAGATCAAGTCACAGAACGTAATGCTAGAATGTGTCAGTCAGGAGCCACATCTATTGGGGTTTCCTGAATCCTCCCCCTTGGCCCCCAAAACCAACCATAAACTTATTTCTGGTCTGGACCTGTTATCTGTAAAGCCTCAGTTTGATGGAGGATGGGGAGCCTTGGGAATTTCTTTGACCTCTCCAGAATCTCTGCAAGTCTTCCAAATGGACTCCCGGCTTTCCATCTCTCCCTCTCCTACCAGTCTTAACAAGATTTTATGCATGTTGTTTTCTGCTCAGAAATCTTCAGTGGCTCTCCAATAGGCATAGAATATAGGTCCCAATTTCTTAGCCTAGACTTCAAAGCCACTTAACTCCTATCTCCACCTCATCCCATGTGGAGCAGGATAGGGGCTGAGAACAGGGGCTCTGGAATCAGGCCTTCGGGGTTTGAATTCCAGTTCTTCCACTTATCAGCTGTGGGGCCTCGGAAGTTGTTTACTCTGTCCATGCCTCAGTTTCCTCATCCACAAATGGGAAAAATGATAATAATACCTACCTCAAAAGGTTATTACCTGCATGAGAATTAATTAATATATGAAAAGCCCCTTCATCAGTACCTGATATATAGTAATGTTAGACCATTGCCTCCCGACACACCCTTTTTAATCTAGTCTCCACATGGCAGCCAGTGTTAAATTGGGTTATATAATTTCTCTGCTCAGAATTCCCCAATGGCTTCTCATCCCATTTGGAGAAAAAGTCAAAGTCGATGCAGTGGACTGTAGGACTCTACAAGACCTGGCCCTCTTGGTACGTCTCTGACCTTGACTCCCACCCACCCCTCCCTTGCTCCTCTGCTCCCGTCCTCCTGTTGTTGTCCCTGCACACACGGGCCCTTTCCCACCCTCAGGCCTCCTTTGTACTTGCCTGCCTTTCTTTCTTTCTTCCTTTCTTCCTTCCTTCCTCCCGCCCTCCCTCGTTTCTTCTTTCTTTCTCTCTCTTCCTTTCTTTCTTTCTTTCTCTCTCTCTCTCTCTTTCTTTCTTTCTTTCTGTCTCTCTCTCTCTCTTTTTCTTTCTTTCCTTTCTTTTTTTTTTTTTTTTGAGACGGAGTCTCGCTCTGCCGCCCAGGCTGGAGTGCAGTGGCCGGATCTCAGCTCACTGCAAGCTCCGCCTCCCGGGTTCACGCCATTCTCCTGCCTCAGCCTCCCAAGTAGCTGGGACTACAGGCGCCCGCCACCTCGCCCGGCTAGTTTTTTTTTTTTTGCATTTTTTAGTAGAGACGGGGTTTCACCGTGTTAGCCAGGATGGTCTCGATCTCCTGACCTCGTGATCCGCCCGTCTCGGCCTCCCAAAGTGCTGGGATTACAGGCTTGAGCCACCGCGCCCGGCCTCTTTCTTTCCTTTCTTTCCTCTCTTTCTCTCTTTCTCTCTTTCTTTCTGTCTTTTGTTTTGAGACAGAGTCTTGCTCTGTCGCCAGGCTGGAGTGCAGTGGTGAGATCTCGGCTCACTGCAACCTCCAACTCCCTGGTTCAAACAATTCTCTTGCCTCAGCCTCCTGAGTAGCTGGGACTACAGGCATGTGCCACCATGCCCAGATAATTTTTGTTTTTTGTTTTTTTTTTCAGTAGAGATGGGGTTTCACCATGTTGGCCAGGATGGTCTCGATTTCTTGTCCTCATGATCCGCCTGCCTCGGCCTCCCAAAGTGTTGGGATTACAAGTCCGGCCTGTGGTTGCTCTTCTCTACATAGACCGCTCTTCCCCTAGAGACCCATGCAATCTGCTCCTTTATCTCCTTCGAGCCTTGGCTCAAATGTCACCTTTGCCGGGCATGGTGACTCGTGCCTGTAATCCTAGCACTTTGGGAGGCTGAGGTGGGAGGATCACTTGAGCCCAGGAGTTTGAGGCCAGCCTGGGCAACACAGGGAGAGACCCTGTCACTACCAAAAATACAGAAATTAGCTGGGTGTGGTGGCGTGTGCTGTAATCTCAGCTACTCAGGAGGCCAAGACGGGAAGATCACTTGAGCCCAGGAGGTCAAGACCAGCCTGGGCAACATGGCAAAACCCCATCTCTCCAAAACATACAAAAATTAGCCACGCATGGTGGCATGCGCCTGTAGTTCCAGCTACTGGGTGTGGGGTCCGGAGAGGTTGAGATGGGAAGATCGCTTGGGTTGCAACGAGCCAAGATTGCACCACTGCACTCCAGCCTGGGCAACAAAGTGAGATCCTGTCTCAAAAAAAAAAAAAAAAAAAAAATGTTGCCTCCTCAGGGAGACCTTCCCTGAACACTCCAGTTTTTGTAACCCTCCCCCTGTCTCAACATACACAGACTCTAACTCCCTTGCCTGCTTTCTTTTTCTCTATGGCATTATATTTACCTATTTTGTTGGTTGTCTATCTTCTCCCACTAGAATGTAAACTCCCTGAAGCCAGAGAATTTCATTGTTTTTTTCCAGTGCTGTATCCTTAGCACCTACACAGAGCCTGGTACGTGGTAGGCACTCAGTAACCATTTGCTGAGTAACCGAATATTAGTATATTAACTATTTCAATCAAACTACTTATCGATTTATGAAACATCCCTTATCAAGGGGTGACAAATGCATTCAACCAAGGAAGTTCTTTTTTTTTTTTTTTTGTATTTTTGTATTTTTAGTAGAGGCGGGGTTTCACCATGCTGGCCAGGCTGGTCTTGAACTCCCGACTTCAAGTGATCTGCCCGCCTTGGACTCCCAAAGTGCTGGGATTATAGATGTAAGCCACTGTGCCTGGCCCAGCAAGCCTTCTGTAGCCATGCCAGCCCCCTGGGAGTTCTTCCTTCTCTGAGCCCCCATGGCCCTCATGCCTGGGCACCCTCCTTGGCAATAAGCCTTCCCTTTGCTGATTCATATGCCGGTCCTTTTCCCTTAGAGGGCAGCTTGCATGCCTTATCCTATCTGAAATACCTTGCACTATGCTGGACACTTAGCAAGTAGTCTAAAAAACAGTTGCTTTAGTCAAAAATTTTTATGAGGCAAGTAACATTCCTTCAAGTCAGCTTAAGATCGTGAGATCCTGGAGAAACTCATAGAATCCAAAAGGTAAAGGAGAACATTGAGGATGCACTGGCAAGAACCAAGCCCTCATCAGCTCCTTCAGCAGCCAGAGTTCTAGAGAATTCTACCCTTAGGGGTTGCAGTTCTCCCACATGGGCAGTATGCCTCTCAGTTCAGAAAGATAGTTTGATAGGCTCAGCCTGGGTCAGGCATCCTCTCTGTTCCAATCCCCTTTGTCCAGGAGGGCAGGTTCGCGGAGAATAAGAATGGCTGCTGGGTGCCCTGTGTGTATCTGTGTGTACCTGTGTGTATCTGTGTGTATCTGTGCATGTGGTTGGAGACTGGCTCTTTAGCAGAACGGCTGGGCAGATACAGAGATTCTTTTGTGCCTTCTTTTTCTCCAACTCCCATGTTCCTAAAAAGTTGATTTTTTTCAATGAATGTATCTGGAGCACAAAAATCTCAAGAAAAAAGATTGCTATAGAAGAGGATAAACCTATCAAGTTTGCTACAGAATAGAAAAACCTATTAAAATTTTCATATCTGTGGCATATTAAATACTCACAGAAGGGCCCACTCTTGGCCAGGTGCGGTGGCTCATGCCTTTATCTCAACACTTTGGGAGGCAGAGGTGGGCAGATCACCTGAGGTCAGAAGTTCCAAACCAGCCTGGCCAACATGGTGAAACCCCATCTCTACTAAAAATACAAAAATTAGCCGGGCATGGTGGTGGGCACCTGTAATCTTAGCTACTCGGGAGGCTGAGGTATGAGAATGGCTTGAGCCCGGGAGCTGGAGGTTGCAGTGAGCTGAGATCGCACCACTGCATTCCAACCTAGGTGAAAGAGTGCGACTCTGCCAAAAAAAAAAAAAAAAAAAAAAAAGCTGGGGAGGGCCACTCTTGAGGAGGGAGAAAAATTCTTCTGCCACTCCCTGTGGATATGTGTGGGCTGCAGGGAGCTGAGAAATGGAAGGAACAAAATAGGGGAAAAAAACCTGGAGCCATGACATTGTAATAGAGTTGATTTCCCGAGGCCGGGCATGATGGCCCATGCCTGTGATCCCAGCACTTTGGGAGGCCAAGGCGGGTGAATCACAAGGTCCAGGAGTTCGAGACCAGCCTGGCCAACATGGTGAAACCCTGTCTCTACTAAAAATACAAAAGTTAGCGGGGCGTGGTGGCACGCACCTGTAATTCCAGGTACTCAGGAGGCTGAGGCAGGAGGATCGCTTCAACCCGGGAGGCGGAGGTTGCAGCGAGAAGAGATTACACCATTGCGCTCCAGCCTGGGCAAAAAGAGCAAAACTCCATCTTAAAAAAAAGAAAAAAAAAAAAAAAGAATTGATTTACCTAACTTCTAGCCCTATGTATTGATTAAGAAGAGAACCTAGGGCTGCCCATCACCATGGCAGCCTTGTTCACCGTATTTACCGTGGGGGCCAGGGTGCTAGCAATGGCCTTGTGGAGGACCTGCAGGTGCCAGGCCCTTTCCTGAGCCCCGTCCCAGTGCTGTCACATGGAGAATGTGTCTGTTACTGTGGGGTCAGACAACCACAGCTGAAGGAAACTGAATTCAGCTCGGCAGCGTGTGGGGAGTCACGGGAAAGAAGAAAACAAACGAGTGGGAGTGAAGTGCCTTGATTTCCCTACTTGATTCTTGCTCTCCCACCCTACCTACAAATAGTATTTTATTAGTTTATTCTGTTTGTTTATTTATTTATTGAGATAGGTTCTTTCTCTGTCACCCAGGCTGGAGTGCAGTGGTAAGATCATAGCTCACTGCAGCCTCTAACTCCCGGGCTCAAGAGATCCTCCAACCTCAGCCTCCCAAGTAGCTGGGACTACAGGCACATGCCACCACACCTGGCTAATTTTTATTTTATTTTATTTTTAGAGACAGGGTCTCGCTATGTTGTCCAGGCTGGTCTTGAACTCTTGGATTCAAGTGATCCTCCTGCTTCGACCTCCTAAAGTGGTGGAATTATAGGCATGAGCCACTGTACCTGGCCCTACAAAGAACATTTTACATTTTTCCATGGGGCCAAGGACCCATGGAGTCCTTGGGGCCTCATTCCTGCTCTCCCGTCCAGGCCAAGACCCTCTGCAATCCTTAAGAGGACAGGCTCCATACTGTGGAACCCACAGTGCAGGGCCACCTTCTCCTTCTGAGTCTTCTGAGTCCAAGATGGGGCCTAAGGCTTCCTGACCCCACCAGCAGGGAGGAAGAGGCTAGAGGACACAGCCCAGGTGGATGGGCTCAAAGTAAGAACACCTGCTTCTCATCCTGGCTCTTCTGCTGACTTGCTGAGTGGATTTGGGCAAATCCTTTTTTCCTTTATGAGAAAGGATAATATAGCTGGGCTCGGTGGCTCTTGCCTGTAATCTCAGCACTTTGGGTAGCCGAGGTGGGCAGATTGCCTGAGGTCAGGAGTTTGAGATCAGCTTGGCCAACATGGCAAAACCCTGTCTCTACTAAAAATACAAAAATTAGCTGGGCGTGGTGGCACATGCCTGCAGTCCCAGCTATTCAGGAGACTGAGGCAGGAGGATCGCATGAGCCTGGGAGGTGGAGGTTGCCGTGAGCGGAGATGGCGCCACTGCACTCCAACCTGGGCGACAGAGTGAGACTTCACCTCAAACAAACAAACAAACAAACAACCCACCATAGTAACTACCACTTCCTGAGAGCCAAGCGTGTGCCGGCTCTGTGCCTCATAGTCACATCTCTCAGTGAATTCTAGGTGATCCTGCAGATGGGTCCTATTACAATTCCTGTTTTCCAGATGAAGAAACTGAGGCTCAAGAGGTGCATTACTGGAGTAAGGTGAGAAGGCTTTGTGCTGAATCCTGGATTTGATCCAGGGCATCTGACTCCAGCGCCTTTCCTGAGCTATATATATGAAACCTCTCTGAAATAGCTTTCATTTTATGGAGCATGTGCTATTTTCCAGGAACTGTGCCGAGTGCTTTGCATCCATTTATCTTCTCAAATCCTGGCTCCATTTCATTATAATCTCAACTTAAGTGTCACCTCTTTGCGATGTTTTCTGAGGTTTCTCAGTGAGTTCGTACCTCCCCCACTACATCGCCCACTCTGGCTCAGTTCCTTCATAATACTTTTTCTCCTTTTTTTCTTTTTTCTTTTTTTCTTTTCCTGGAGACAGAGTCTTGCTCTGTCACCCAGGCTGGACTGCAATGGTGCGATCTCAGCTCACTGCAGCCTCTGCCTCCCGGGTAGCTGGGATACAGACACGTGCCACCATGCCCAGCTAATTTTTGGTTGTTTTTTTTTTTTTTTTTTTTTTTTTTTGAGATGGAGTCTCGCTCTCTGTCCCCCAGGCTAGAGTGTGGTGGCGCGATCTCAGCTCACTGCAAGCTCCGCCTCCGGGGTTTACGCCATTCTCCTGCCTCAGCCTCCCGAGTAGCTGGGACTACAGGCGCCCGCCACCTCGCCCGGCTAGTTTTTTTGTATTTTTTAGTAGAGACGGGGTTTCACCATGTTAGCCAGGATGGTCTCGATCTCCTGACCTCGTGATCCACCTGTCTTGGCCTCCCAAAGTGCTGGGATTACAGGCTTGAGCCACCGCGCTCGGCCAAATTTTTGTATTTTTAGTAGAGATGGGGTTTCACCGTGTTGGCAAGGCAGGTCTTGAACTCCTGACCTCAGGTGATTCACCTGCCTCGGCCTCCCAAAGTGCTGAGATTATAGGCGTGAGCCCCCATGCCTGGCCTCTCCTTTTTTTTTCTTTTAAATAAATATTATGATGATGATTTTTTTTCAAGACAGAATCTCACTCCATCACCCAGGCTGGAGTGCACTGGCGCAATCTCGGTTCACTGCAACCTCTGCCTCCCAGGTTCAAGCAATTCTCCTGCCTTAGCCTCCCAAGTAACTGGGATTACAGGCGCCCCCCACCACGCCAGGCTAATTTTTGTCTTTTTAGTAGAGACAGGGTTTCACCATGTTGGCCAGGCTGGTCTTGAACTCCTGACCTCAAATGATCCACCCACCTCAGCCTCCTAAAGTGCTGGGATTACAGGAGTGAGCCATTGCACCTGGCTCTTTTAAATAAATATTAAACAACTGAACTTGGAACCTTCAGAACACATTGGTTATGTGAGATCCACTCATCTGTTTATCTGTTGCACAATCTGCCTGGGTGTGGCAGAACATAAGCTCCTTGGAGGCTGGGACCTTATTGGTCTAGTCTATTGTTGTGTCCTCAACACCTCTGTGCGTGTCTGGCACATAATAGGCACAATAGATATTTGTTGGATAAATGA
The DNA here is from genome assembly GCF_047675955.1 of Chlorocebus sabaeus. NCBI lineage: Eukaryota > Metazoa > Chordata > Mammalia > Primates > Cercopithecidae > Chlorocebus > Chlorocebus sabaeus. The sequence goes on along the minus strand of NC_132923.1, from coordinate 117,356,561 downwards.
ATGACTCCAGACAACAAATGTATGGAGTACACAGCACTACTAACTGCATTTTACAGATAACGAAACCAAGGCCCAGGTGTGAAACAACTAGCACAGAGTCAAAGGGCGATGCAGCAAAAATGTAAACCCTGAGCCTCCCCTGATGAGTCTGAATGGCTCCTCCTAGCTCCAAACCTGAAGTGTGAACACTCTTATCTTTATCGTAAAAAGAGAGGGACTGTGTACCAACTCTCTGTTCAGTGGGCTGGACTGGGAAGGCAGGCCTTTTGCTTGTTTTCATTCTATTTCTCCACCGAGAGTGCAGAGGTTTGGACCCCCGTTGAGGCCAGACTGACAGGATTGGAGGAAACAGCTGGGCTGAGTCCGTGCCCTGCAGGAGGGAGCTCACATTCCCGGACTCTGGGAGACAGCAGCTCCCCACAGCTCAGTCACATTCCAGGTCGGTCATTTGCCTGAGCCCAGATGTTTGCTAATGAGCTGGGGAGAGGGGCTTTCAGCCCTGAGCCCCAGTTCTGGGCCCCACATTACCTCGGCCCCAAGAGGCTGGCCCAGGGCCAGGAGGCTCTGGCCTCAGGCCCACGCCCTGTGCCAGCCAGGCCTGTAGGGGCAGCTGGAACACCACTGCCAACCAGGTGCATCTGCTCAAGCTGGGAGACTCTGACGTGACAGGTTCTGCCTTTCCCGCTGGGGCCCCTGGGTCCGGTCACCAGTGCAGCATCCCTGCTGCAGCCTGATGGGGAGGAGCACTGAGGCAGTCGAGAGGGTGGAGAGGGTGTGGTGGGCACGGAAGCACGGACTTTGGTGTTGACAGGTCTGGGCTCAAGTCCAGGCTTTGTCAATTACTAGCAATGTGGTCTTGAGCAGGCAATGACACTTTTTGGTGTCTCGATTTTTCTCACCTGTAAAATGGGAACAATGATGGGACTGTGGTAAGGATTAGAGATGAAGCAGACAGAGTGGCCAGTATAATGGCTGGCACAAAATGGGTAGACATTACTACCAAATGACTTCCCAGACCCCCTGCCCACACCGTAGCTTTCCAATAGTTATCAGTCATCACCAGACAGATGGTGACTCAACTCCAAACCCTTTGTCCCTGATGAGGAGGTTGGTGGTGGTCTTGAACCTCCCCGTGTTTGAGAGATGGTGGGCTGCCCTGTCAAAGGCGCTGGCTGGAAGTTGTGGCTTCTACTCCTGGCTCTATGTGTGATCTGACCAGCTCATCAGGCTCCACAATTAGCTTTCTGCAATGTGGGAGTGGATTGTCACAAAATGTAGAACTCCACTTTCCACCCTGCTCAGGGTCTGCCTGAAAGATGGTGGTGGTAAGCTTTGGTTGCAAAATGGTAAATATTTCCTGAGTGTCTGGTGTGTACAGTGCAGTGAGGCTGGTTTCTGCAGCACATGGTACATGGTTATCCAACAGACATTAGCTGGCATGGGCTCTTACCGTGTGACTTTAGGCAAGTTACTTAACCTTTCTCTAGATGTTCCTTTTGTCACTTTTTTTTTTTTTTTTCTTTTTGAGACAAGGCCTCGCTGGAGTGACAAGCTCATTAGGTTCCACAATTAGCTTTCTGTAATGTCATCCAGGCTGGAATACGGTGGCATAATCATAGCACACTACAGCCTCAAACTCCTGGGATCAAGTGATCCTCCTGCGTCGGGATTTTTTCCACTTTTATTATATTATTTGTTTATTTATTTATTTTTTGAGACAGAGTCTCACTCTGTCTCCAGGCTGGAGTGCAGTGGTGCAATCTCGGCTCACTGCAACCTCCACCTCTCAGATTCAAGTGATTCTCCTGCCTCAGCCTCCCAAGTAGCTGGGACTACAGGCGCATGCCACCACACCTGGCTGATTTTTGTATTTTTAGTAGGACAGGGTTTCACCATATTGGCCAGGCTGGTCTCGAACTCCTGACCTCAAGTGATCCGCCTGCCTTGGCCTCCCAAAGTGCTGGGATTACAGGCATGAGCCACGGTGCCCAGTACTTTTAAAATAGAGACAATACTTACCTCATAGGTTTATTGTGAGAGTGGCAACAGCTTGCAGTGGGATGAGGCACATGGTAAGGTGCTCAATATGTGTGAACTATTATAACGGTCATAGTTACCATTAAGGGGAGACCTATCTGTACTACATCAAACGGGGATAATAATTACTTTATTCGCTGGGCATGGTGACTCACGCCTGTAATCCCAACACTTTGGGAGGCCAAGGTGGGCAGATCACTTGAGGCCAGGAGTTCGAGACGAGCCTGGGCAACATGGCAAAACCCCATCTCTACTAAAAATACAAAAACATTCCAGGTGGTGGGCACCTGGAATCCCAGCGACTCGGGAGGCTGAGAATTGCTGGAACCCAGGAGGCAGAGGTTGCAGTGGGCGGAGATCTCGCCATTGCATTTCAGCCAGGGCAACAACAACAAAACTCCGTTTCAAAATAATAATAATAATAACAACAACTTCATTCAATCAAATACATTGTACATCTCACCTGGCCTGCCCATAAGCAATGAAGACACTGAAATACACACATGATTCCTGCCCTCAAGGTCTAGTGGAGGAAAGAGATGTACACAGCTATTCTAGAGGGAAACTGACATGAACAGAAGTTCTCATCCAGTGCTCCAGGATCACACTGGAGGCGGGAGATGCTCCCAGAGGGTCTTGGGAAGGCTTTCCAATCTGGTGCTGTTAGAATATTTGCCAGAGATGAAAGGAGGGGAAGGGAATTCCGGGTAGAGGGAAGGGCGCAGGAAACAGCTAGGAGGCACAGATGCAGGCTGGGTGTGGAGGGTGCGGGTAGGCTGGAGTACACCAGGGAGTTTCCAGCAGGCCACTAGGAGCCACCCAGGATGCTCGGCAACCTCATGAGTCAGACGAGCAGGGCTGCGTCTATCTGGAAGTTTCCAGCCAAGCTAGGTAAAACACATGGACACAGGTAACTATGCTGTAAAGCAAAATCCCCAAGTCCTACAATCGTGTCCTAGTGGTGTCCCTGGGCCACCACTTTCCAGGAGCAAAGTTATTTTCTTACCCCGTTGTTAAGCACACAGAGAAGGCACGGCCGCAATCCACCCAAGTGCCCACTGATCAGATAGGAACCCCCGAGGTGAGGCCAGGCGCTCCACTCTTCCCAGGAGTCAGAGAAGTGAGTTCATTTGCTGGCGTTCTAGCTCCTAATAGTCCCTGAGGCTTTTCGGGATGCTTACGCCAAGTGTGTGGGGCCGAGAGCAACGCTAGGATAACACTGGGCAAGGTTGAGTGACCCAGGTTACCAACAGCACGGACTTGAACTGGGTCGCATACCGGAGCGGGCGGGATGGGGTGCACCGCAGAACCGCAGAGTCAGGAGGGATTCCTGGTGCCGGGACGCGGCGGGCTGGGGCGCCCCATTCTTGGGGCAAGTCTGCAATGCCCAGTGCCCACAAAAGGGACACATCCATCTTTGTCACCCCGAGGCCTGGCACGGCCTGACGGCCCAGGCTCGAGAAAAGTGGGGCGGAGAGAGTGGAAGCGCAGAGAAACCCGGGGAGGGCGCTTTAGAACGGGCCAGGGCGCCCGGCTGCGCTGCCCTGCTTCTCGGGCGCGGGCCAGGCGTCCCGGCCGCCCCACCACGCCGTCGGAGCGCGCCGAAGCCCAGCCCGGGGCGGGCGGGCGGGGAGAGGGCCCGGGGCCCCGGCCGCTGCGGCGCCCCCTCCTGCGCACCCGGAGGGAGAGGCCGCGCGCGCCCGCCCGCTCTTTCTGCGCGCGGCCCTCCCCGCTGCCCCCGCCCTCGCGCCCTGTTTGGAGGGAGCCACCCTGACGTCGGAGCCGCTCCCCCGCGCCGCGCGCCCGCCCGGGGCCGCAGACGGCGCGCAGCGCAGCCCAGCCGAGCGTCGCGGGGCCGCCCCCAGTCCTGCCGGCCGCCTCGCCGAGCCTCCTGGGGCGCCCGGGCCCGCGACCCCCGCACCCAGCTCCGCAGGACCCGGCGGGCGCGCGCGGTAAGTCCCGCCCGGACCGGCACGCGGGCGCCCGGCTTCCAGAGGCTTCGGCCGCGGGGGCAGCGCCGCGCCCCCAGCCCGGAGCTCCGTCCCCCGGCGCGTCCGGCGGCCGCGGGCACCGGGTGGAGTCGCCGCCGCCGAGCCCGGGAGCCTAAGGGAACCTGGCGGACGCCTCCGGACGCCGGCGCTGGGGACGTGGGCGCGGCATGGGGTGGCCGGGGGGCACCGCCGTGCCCGGAGCCCGTCCCCAGACTCGCCCCGGGGTTCCGTTTCTCGATCGGAGTTTCCGCGACCGGGAGAGAGAGGGAGCGAGGGAGGGAGATGCGTGGCCGGGCGGGCCGGGCTCGCATGTCCCCCGGTCGTGCCCGGGCCTCGCCGCGCCTCTCGGCTCTGGACGTTTCCGCCTCCCGCGGCCCCCTCTGCTTCGGTCCCCACGTCCGTGTGTCTGTCCCTCCGTCGCTCCGTTTCCGCCGCTCACTTTCCCCGGGTCTGCCCGTCTCTTACCGTTCCCTGTCTGCCTCCGTGTTCGGCTGCCCGCGTTTGTGTTTCTGCCTCTCGCTTTTCTCTCCCTCTGTCTGTCTCTGCGCTGCCCTCTGTGAGGGTCTCGCCCTGTGTCTGCGCGTCTCCCTGACCCCCCGCCCTCCGATCCAGACAATCCCCCCAGTGTCGGAGGCTCGCCTTCCCCCAGCGGGGTTCACGAATAGTTTCCTAGACCGGGTGCGCCGAACCCTCCCCCTGCCTCCCGCCAGCCCCGAGGCCTGGCCCGGGTCATCTCCCTGGAATTGAGTCTGGGGCAGGGAGAGCCAGCCTTTCCGGGGGCTCAGTTTTCTTAAGAATTCCACCCCCGCGAGGCCGGCTGGACGACAGGCCCTGCTGCGGGCCACCTGCCCGGCCCGCTCCCAGGGCGGGGCGATTCTGATCTTTTACAAGCGGTGGCAGAGGGGGCAGCCGCCCGCCTTGGCGTGGCTGGGGGTTGGCGGGCATCAAGGGAGAAGGCCATACTTCCAGGCTTTGGGAGGCCCTCGCTCCCCTAGCTGGACGCCACCAGCCTGTAACTAGGGGCACCCCAGGAAAACAGAGGTCAGGGCTGGAGGCCAAAGACCGGGCGCTGGCCGGGAAGCAATTTGTCAACAAGGAGCCCCTTACCCTTTGTTACTGCGGAGTGGGGCCTCCCTAGACTCCCCCAGATGCTGGGACTGCTTGGGCGTGGTTTGCCTTGAGTTGGGGCCAAAGAAAAGGCGAGGCTGCAGCGTTTCCTCGGTGACCCTCAGCCCTCTCCACCCACCCCTGCAAACTGGACCTCTCTCCCGGGCCTGTGTTTTGGAGGGGTGGACACGGGAGTTGGTGTTCTGCATCGGCCAGCGATATGGCCTCATTGTTTTAAAGTGAAATTTCAGGCTGAGTTTAGCTGCTTCCCCCGACCCACAACCCCAAGGGTCGGAGGCTGCCGGAGCGGGCAGGGTTGTTGGTGAGGTCTGCAGTGGAACTTCTGCTGAGCAGATGTGCAGCCCGGCCCTGCAGCAGCTCATTAGCATGGATTTGTTTTGGAGACTGCTTTTGGTCTGCGGGCAGGAGGGTCTGCGGTAAGGAAGGCCTTGGCCTGGGTTGGGGGACTGGCACAGAGGTGGCCAGGGCTGGAAGGTGCAGGCAGGCCTGGGTGTCACGGGCTCGGCCCTGTGTGTCCGCCCCCTGGACAGTTGACTCATGCTCTCCCCAGTGCTGAAGGAAGGAAGGAAAAGCCACCCTGCCGTGAGACTGGGGTCGTGGAATCACAGTGGCCTTAAGCAGTATGCTGGAGCCAGGCTCCTCCCTGGGGGATCTGCTGAAATGGATGTTCCCAGGCCAGGCTGCCCATTTTACAGGTTGCAAACGTGAAGCTTAGGGAGGGGAAGCAAATGGTCAGTGACTCGAGCTGTAACCATTAGATTCTCCTGACTCCAGGCACACAGAGAGCCAATGTATGAGCTTTGGCCAGAACTCGTCCTCAAACCCCAGGGTGAGCCCAGTAAACCCAGTTGGGCTGACCAGAGCTGGGGCCTGATCTGGGTGAGCAGGGAGCCCCAGGCCTGACACTGCCTTGCCCCTTCACAGAGCAGCATTTTCAGTTGCACCATTCAAGGAAGTCCCTGTGCTCATTCCAAAACCTGGAGCGATCGCCCCGCCCTTGCCAAGCCCCAAGCCTAGGGCTGCAGCCCAGCCGCCCTCCACACCCTCTGCGCCCAGCAGCACGCTCAGCCTGGCGGTGGGGCACAGCCTGTTTTCTTGAAGTTGGATTTTGGAGGAGGCTGGTGTCTCCACGACCCTGTCTTAGAGTCTGAGTGGGATCTTCCTCCCAGTTCCCACCCTGGCAGGGCATCATGTTGGGCAGCCCTTGACAGTTTCTAAAATTCATTCCCAGCTGTCATCCCACTTGCTTGAGTTTCACCTCAAGGTTTTCCCTAAATCCAGGCTCACTACGGCAGATGCAGCCCAGACTGAAATAGCCTCAGGACCTGCCCAGGGTCCTGTGGGAGCGAGGGGCAGAAGGAAGCGGGCAGAAGGAAGCAGGCAGAAGTCAGGGAGAGGATAAGAGGTCCAAGGTAGCCCTGAAAGTGACATGGACTGAGGAATTAACTCTGATGGGTGATCTCTCCAGAGCTTTCTATGTGTTCTTCAGTTTCATTCTCACAGCTGTCCTGTGAGCTGGATATTAGCACTATCCCCACTTTGCAGATGAGGAAACTGAGGTACAGAAAGGTTAAAATGGGACCAAGTGATCCCAGTGCTTTGGGAGGCTGAAGTGGGAGTTCAAGACTAGCCTGGTCAACAAAGGGAGACCTCGTCTCTCCAAAACCTTAGCTGGGCATGGTGGTGTATGCCTGTAGTACCAGCTACTCGGGAGGTGGAGGTGGGAGGATCGCTTGAGCCCCAGAGTTTGAGGCTGCCATGAACTATGATTGTGCCACCACACTCCAGCCTGGGCAACAGAGTGACATCCTGTTACAAACAAAAACATAAAAATAAAAAGAGAAAGACTAGAATGACTGAACTATGATTTGAACTCGAGTCTGTCATCACTGTGGAGAATGGAGGAGGAGAGCCAGACCCTGCCGTTAGTGAGTGTGGGGGCACAGGAAAGGTGGGAGAGGCAGGGGAGGGTGAGCATCTGGTTTGATAGCCACAAACACTGCGTGCTCGTTGTATGTGCGGACTGCGGTGTCACCTGAATGCTGAGCCCACAGGTAGAATCGTCCATCCCCATCAGCTGGGGCCAAGTGTGGGAAGGTTCCCAGAGGAGGTTCTGGAAGCAGGAGGTGAAGATGGGGAGGGAGAGCCCCGCCTTTCCACTGAGGATTCATCAGCCCTGCCCTCCATGGCTCTGCACCGAGTGGTTGCTGGAACCGGTAACAGGAAAGGCCTGGGGTGTGTGTGTACGTGCGTGTGTGTGTGGGGTGTGTGTGCATGTGTGTGTTTGGTTGTGTGTGGGGTGTGTGGTGTGTGTGTGTGTGGTGGGGTGTGTGTGTGGGGGGGTGGGTGTATGTGTGCGTGTGCTTATGTGGATGTGCATTTTCTTGTGCGTATATAGGCACGCTTATGTGTGTGTGTGTGCTTTGTTCTTAGGGGGTGCAGGTGGTTTGGGGTATGCCTGCTTTTGTGTGTGTGTGGGTCTGGGGTGAGTGGATACACTCTACCTTGAAAATCCTGGTATATCTGACCTTGAGTGACCCTGAATATTCAGACTTAATCCAGAAGAGGAACTGGGGAGGATGGTTCACTTGTTATACCAAAGCCGTTCCACTCTACAAAAGGGTTTCGTGGTGGTCGGGAGTCCGGAAGAGGCTGGTGTTTCTTGAGATCTAGGCCGCTCCCGTGTATTTAGGGTGCATTTAGGATGCCTTTCCAGGTGCTGGAATCCAGGCAGTGGGGCTCGGGGGCCCCAGCAGCAGTGCTGTTAATTGAAGCCTCTTTCCTGGGGACTGGGAGGCCATTGCTCCTGGTCTGGCTGGGCTTCAGAGTCCCGTGGGGAGCACATTCAGGTGCCCAGGCCATGCCTCATACCTGGGGGGTCACACAAGGAGGGCCAGGCCCCGGCATCTCAGTTTTGGCAGGCATCTCAGGAAAGAGGCTTCACAGGCCTGACCCCCAAGCTCGCCTTCCTGGGGGACCCTCTGGACCGGGGCTTCCAGGAAAGCAGCCAGGGCAGGGCTGCTGTGTTTCTTCCCTGCTCTTCCCCAGAGTGGGAGCTATGGGTGGGTCACTTCCTTGACCTGTGCCTCAGTTTCCACAGTGCCAAAATGGGTCTGCTGGTGTCACCTCCCAGGGAATTTCCTTTCTGTGTGGGCAGCAGCTCAGAATGTACCAGGCATTGGCAGGGGGCCGCTGAGGAAGTGGAGGGCTTGGGTCTGGGAGTGGTGGGTGGGTGGGGTTGGGAAGACACTCACCTGTGCTGAGGATACCTCCTTCACAGCCTCACAGCGCCCCCGTGAGGAAGGATAGTGTCACACATACCTTTACCTGGGCTCCAAGAGCCAGGGGGGGCAGCCATGGCCACAAGACAGTTGGCTAGGGAGTCAGCAATGGGATTTGACCTCTGGTTTATGGAACCCCCAAGCTTTCAGTCCAGGCAGTGGCTGAACGCTAGGGTGCTAACAGGAATGAGAGGCACAGTCGGCTGGGGCAGTGGCAGGAGCTCCAGGCCTCATCCTAACTCCAGATTCCATCCTTTCTTGCTTCTTTCTCTTCGGTGAACCTTTTCACCTGCAAGGGTAGCCGGGGGTTGAACCTGCTACCATCCAGGTTCAAATCCCGGTTCTCCTGTTTACTGAAAGCCCAAGCAGATTTCTTAGCCTCTCTGTGCCTCAGTTTCTTCATCTAAAAATGGGGGAAAGAATAGGATCAGGCGGTTATTGTAGGACAGAATAAATTAATATCCAGTCACACACCACATAATGATGAACCACATACACAGTGGTGCTGCCATAAAATTATTATTATTATTTTGAGACAGAGTCTCACTCTGTCCCGCAGGCTGGAGTGCAGTGGTGCAATCTCGGCTCACTGCAAGCTCTGCCTCCCGGGTTCAAGTGATTCTCCTGCCTCAGCCTCCCTAGTAGCTGGGACTACAGGCATGTGCCACCACACCCGGCTAGTTTTTGTATTTTTAGTAGAGATGGGGTTTCACCGTGTTGGCCAGGCTGGTCTCGAACTCCTGACCTCAAGTGATCTGCCCACCTCAACCTCCCAAAATGTTGGAATTACAGGCGTGAGCCACTGCGCATGGCCTCCCATAGGATTATAATACCGTATTTTTACTACACCTTTTCTTTCATGATTGTGTAGTGGCACAATCCTGATTCACTGCAGCCTCAACCTCCCAGGCCCGAGTGATCCTCTCACCTCAGCCTCCCAAGTAGCTGGGACCATAGGCATGCACCACCACGCCTGGCTAAGTTTTAAATTTTTGTAGAGATGGGATCGCCTTGTGTTGCCCAGGCTGGTCTCGAACTCCTGAGCCAAGCAATTCTCCCATCTTGGCCTCCCAAAGTGCTGAATACCTGATATAGCCTAGGTATGTAATAGACGAGACTATTCAGGTTTGAGTTCACTCTGTGATGTTCACAGAGCAACAAAATCACCTAATGGCACATTTCTCAGAGTGCGTCCCCATGGCTAAGTGATACATGACCGTAGTTGCACTCTTATATTTAGTTCAAAATTCAGAACTTCTGCTTCTCTCCTGAGAGCCATCTCTGACTGCACCAACTCAAAACAACTGCCTCCTGTTTACCCACATCCCTGGACCTCCCCTCAGGGGACTGTCTGAGTGGGCATAGTGTCTGGGCCCCCAGCTCCCCGCCCTTACCCTTGCCTTTCTCCCCACGCTCCTAAAAGTGACCCCTGCCCTCCTAGAAGTGAGTGAGTGAGTGTGGAACTGCAGGGACCTGAACCGCCCAGGGCAGGGCATTGCTTTGCCTGACTTGCTGGGGACCTTCGGACAGCCCCTTGCAGAGGAGGGAGACTTGGCCTGGGAGATCTCCAACTTTCCTTCCCGCCCTCGCTTTTGGGGAGTCCCATGACTTGCTGTGTGACCTTCAGGGTGGGAGGAAGGGCTGAGAATCTGGGTGAGGCTCTCAAGGCTCGGGAAGGAAAGTATGATTGCTGCTTTAAAAAAAAAAAGGATGAGTGGCTGCTTGAAGACACAAAAAAGCATAAACCAATAAAAAAGAAAACCTGCTAGCCAAGAGCCCACCCCACCTCTCCTGGAAAGCCCCTGGTGGGGGCAGCCTGGGCTCTTCAGGGCAGGGCAGGAGGGCAGGCGGAGGTAGGTGTGTCTGAAGGACAGCCCTGTGTGGGAGAGGCTTCACCTGGCATCCTCGCTGCCTCCTGTTCCAGCCCAGCCTTGGCTCTGATGCTGGCCTAGCCTTTCCCATGATCCCCTGAGGGGAAGAGAGCTGACCTTAGTGGGTGCCTCCTAGGTGCTGAGTACCTTCATTGACTCCTCCCAGTTCTTTTCCAGGGAGGGCGCGATGCTGCCCATATTAGGGTTGAGAAAGGCGGGTTCTGAGGAGTGAACTTATTTCTGGGAGTCATACAGCTCCTAAGGGGAGGGGCTGCAGTTCAAACACTGGGGACTGCAGGCTCCACGCTTCCAGGGCGAGCCCCGGGAGAATACTGGAGCTCCACGCTGCTGGCCCAGGGAGGCTGAGGCCCCAGCACCCTGTGGAGAGCCTGCCAGGGCCTGGTGGGTTGGGTTACAGCACCCCTCTGTGGGCACAGCTGGCCCTGTGATGACCTCAGCTGTGCAATGGAAAGGGTGGAAGGTAAGGAGGGGGCCTTCTGCCTCAGTTCGTCTCATTTCTCCTAACCTCTGCCCCAGCCTGACCCTGATAACCAGTTCCTGATCTCTGGGCCTGCAACCTCTTCCAAAAAGTCACCATTACCCCATCTCCCAGTAAGCCTCCATTAGCCTCCACCCCAGTCTCAACACTCAGCTTCAGCCTGGTCCTGACCCACAGCCTCAGTTGTGACCTCTCCCAATTCCAACTCCAAGTGCTCACCCCAGCCTCCCTCCCTCTGTCTGTTGCTCCCTCCCTCCCTCTCTCCCTCTCTCCCTCCCTTCCTTCCTGTTTTCTTTCCTGTCTTTTTTTTCCCTTTCCTTTTCGACAGGTTCTTGCTCTGTCACCCAGTCTGGAGTGCAGGGAGGGACGCAATCATGACTCACTGCAGCCTCAAGCTTCTGGTCTCAAGCCATCCTCCCGCCTCAGCCTCCCGCATAGCTGGACTACAGGTGCACATCACAATGCATAGTTTGATAATAAAAAATGTGATATCACAATGTGATAATAAAAAAATATTTTATTTTATGTAGAGACCAAGTTTCACTTTGCTTCCCAGGCTAGTCTTGAACTCCTGAGCTCAAGCAATCCTCTCGCTTTGGCCCCCCAACGTGCTGTAATTACAGGGGTGAGCCACCATGCCTGGCCCAGGCTACTTTCATTACAACCCCAGTCTCAATTCCAAATCCACATCACTCGCTGCCCCAGTCACCTCCCTGGCCCCCTGTGACCTGTTGTTTCTGTGGAAGCAAGATGGGGTCAGATATAGGAGGACAAGAGTCCCCGGGCCTCTCCAAGGGTCTAGGGGGCCAGTCCAGCCCAGGGAGCCCTGGCCTTAAATGGACCTCCAGGACCCTTCAGGTGTGCTGTGGGCAGAGCCTGACTCAGGAGTGAGGAAGCCTCCTGCATACCGGGCTTGTTGAAGAATTCACCGGGTTGCCGGTTAGGGAGGAATCCGTTCTGTTTTGTTAGGATGTGGTTGTCCTGGGAACACGGGCTTTGCCAGTGAGACCGGAAATGCATGGTGAGGGCCTGGATCGTGACAGGAACTCATTTGGGAGGCAGTGGGGGCAGCCTGTCTGACCTCACTTCCAGCTGCCCTTCCTTCCCAGTGGGCTGGGAGTGGGGCTTATCCCGGCATTGGGGTACCCTGAGATGGAGACCTGCAGGAGAGGGGCAGGAGCTGGGAGAACTTGCTGGATGGGGAGCAGAGTACCTGGAGGGGGTCACAGCCCTGTAGGAGCCCCGCTTAGCCAGCCCACCTTGAGACCTCTACTTCCCAGACACTTTATATAAAGTACTTGGCTCTGGGCTGGGCACAGTGGCTCACACCTGTACTCCCAGCACTTTGGGCGGCCAAAGTGGGCAGATCACTTGAGGTCAGGAGTTTGAGTCCAGCCTGGCCAACATGGTGAAACCCCATCTCTACTAAAAATACAAAAATTAGCCAGGTGTGGTGGCGAGTGCCTGTAATTCCAGCTACTCAGGAGGCTGAGGCAGGAGAATCACTTGAACCTGGGAGGCGGAGGTTGCAGTGAGCCGAGATCATGCCACGACACTTCAGCCTGGGCAACAGAGTGAGACTCCGTCTCAAAAAAATAGATAAGTAAGGCCAGGCGCGGTGGCTCATGCCTGTAATCCCAGCACTTTGGGAGGCCAAGGTGGGCAGATCATGAGGTCAAGAGATTAAGACCGTCCTGGCGAACACAGTGAAATCCCGTCTCTACTAAAAATACAAAAAATTAGCCAGGCATGGTGGCGGGCATCAGTAGTCCCAGCTACACGGGAGGCTGAGGCAGGAGAATGGCATGAACCTGGGAGGTGGAGCTTGCAGTGAGCCAAGATCATGCCACTGCACTCCACCTTCGGCAACAGAGCAAGACTCCATCTCAAAAAAAAAAAAAAAATAAATAAATAAAAATAAAAAAATAAAGTACCTGTCTCTGCCATCTCCACAGCCCATGGTAGGATTGTCCTAAATGGGATGCCCAGTCCCAAGCCACCTGAGTGCTGGTGCTGGGCTTCTGTGGGGCCACAGGGACCAGGACCTGTCCCCTCTTCCTCCTGATTTAGCCTCACCCAGGCCCCTCTAGGGACTGTTCCAAGATAAAGAATCCCTGACTGAGGGCAGAGCTGCCTAGGAAGCCTAATCAAAATGCAGACTCCTACCCACCCTAGAACTTTTACTCCGCAAGTCCCTAGGGAATTCTGATCAGTTGTCAGGTTTGGGAACCACTGGCCTGGGTCACTGCACTCATTTTACAGATGGCCGGGAAACAGGCCTGAGTGTCCCGGTCACCCAGCACATGTGGACCCCATGCCCTTTCTCTGCTGTGCTGTCCTCCGAGGGTTTGGGGGCCTCCTTGAAGAAGGCCCTGGCCTCATCTCTGAACCTCTCTGAAGCCTCCCTCCCCCGTGCCTTTTGCATTGAGGGGCATGGGTGAAACTCACTGGGGCGAGTCGCCTGCAAGTGGAATCCTTTGACACAGACTGCCCTGCAGCGCCACCTTTTGGCAGATCCTGGTATTGTTTTAGTATCTCGCTCCATACTATAGCAGGGGAATTGCAAATGGCTAAGTGCTTAGCTTTGATTGGCTCCTGCTTGACTCATGTTAAAGTGGGGCTGGGGGCAGTGATCTGTGTAGAGCCCTCGTGGATTCGAGTTTCTGGTGAGGCATCTTAGAAAGCAATACTATCTGGTTCAGGGTCAGTTTTTTTTTGCCTGAGGTCTGGCCAGCCAAGGTGGCCCAGGAATTCACTGCAGGCCAGGTGCGGTGGCTCACACCTGTAATCCCAGCACTTTGGAAGGCTGAGGCAGGAAGATGGCTTGAGCCCCAGGAGTTTGATACTAGCCTGGGCAACATGGCGAAACCTAGTCTTGACAAAAATTAGCCGGGCGTGGTGGCAGACGCCTGTAGTCCCAGCAACTTGGGAGGCTCAGGTGGGAGGATCACCTGAGCCCAGGGAAGTCGAGGCTTCAGTGAGCCATAATCAAGCCACTGTACATATTTTCTCAAAAAACAAAACCAAAAAGAAATCACAGCAACGTGAAAGTTAAGGCTAACTTTTCAAACATCAGAATGTGACCGTGGTTGCAGTGGCTTTCCAGGAGACATGGTGTGTGGCCAGCCCCTCGAGGGCTGTGTGGACAACTTTTTGTGTGTTTTCCTGGATGGCCCACAGCAGCAAAGGGAGAAAGGGGGTAGTAATTTTTCAACACTGGACATGTGCTTGAACACTTCGTAACAGCAATCCTGCGCCAGGCAGTGGTACCATCTCCCCTTTTTAGATGAAGAAACTGAGGCACCGAGATAAAAAGTAACTTGCTCAAGGCAACATAGGAAGTTGTAAAACCAACACATATGGAATGTGTATTATCTACTAGGCCCATTTAATATCTCATCTGACTTTACAGATATCCATCTGATGTAAGTACTACTCCCAGCTCCAATTGTGAGATTCAGAGGGGAGAAATAACTTGTCCAAAGTTGCACTTGGTTAGTCAGTGGGAGAGCTGGGATCGCGCCAAGGAGTTGGACGCCAGAGTCCATGCTGTAACACCACTGCCCGGTACCCTGCACCTTGCTGTGCCTCACCTGGCACCTGTGCTCTGTTCTAGGGCTCTGGAGGCCACGGGCATGATGCTTCGGGTCCTGATGGGGGCTGTCCTCCCTGCCATGCTACTGGCTGCCCCACCGCCCATCAACAAGCTGGCACTGTTCCCGGATAAGAGTGCCTGGTGCGAAGCCAAGAACATCACCCAGATTGTGGGTCACAGCGGCTGTGAGGCCAAGTCCATCCAGAACAGGTAGGACTCAAGGGGTGGGTAGGGGGATGCGGACAGGGACCCAAGAGGGAGGAAGAGGACCAGGGCTGCTCATCCCTGCCTCCCCGACAGTGACACGGGCATGTGACCTCTCCTCCCACAGGGCGTGCCTAGGACAGTGCTTCAGCTACAGCGTCCCCAACACCTTCCCGCAGTCCACAGAGTCCCTGGTTCACTGTGACTCCTGCATGCCAGCCCAGTCGATGTGGGAGATTGTGAGTACTGGCTGCCTGCCCCACCCAGTCTCAGCCTGGAGCCTGTCCTGGCCTTGGCCTTTCTCCCCAGGCTCCTGTATTCCAGCAGATGACCACAGGGACTTAGCAAGGCCCCACTGTGTGCAGGGTGAAGGGCTTGTGCTGGGGATACAGCTGTGGGTCTCCCCACAGGATGGCTCAGAAGTCTGACACCAACTTGTACAGGACAGGGATGCTCCCGAAGTTCCATTCTGATGTCCCTCATGGGCTGAAGTCCTTTCAGGGACTTCCTGTTGTTACAGGATGAGACCAAAATCTTTGCCCTGTCCCGAGAACCTGGCATGACCTGGCTCAGTGGCCTTTCCAGCTTCCTCCTGCTTCCCGCCCTCCTTACTAGCTTGATGCTTAACACAGCTGCCTGCTTTCAGTTCCTTGCACCTGCTCCGTTCGCTCCTACCCCAGGGCCCTTGCACCTGTTCTTTTGCCTGCTTGGAACACCTTCTCTGTCCCCCTTCTCCAGTTCACTTCTATTCATTCTTCTGCCCTTGGCCCAAGCAGCATTTCCTCAGGGCCCCTTTCCAGGCCCCCTGCCTGGGGCCCACCCTGGTACCGTTGGCTCTCAGAGCACAGTGTGCCTCTGCTTCAAGCGCAGTTCACACTTGCAGTCTTCCACCTGCCTCCGGGTGATTTTGACAGGTCTATTCCCCCCACTAGACTCTGATTTCCTTGAGGGAAATGTGTCTTTGTGTCCCCAGAGCTGGCACAGGGTAGGCGCCCTGTGGAAGGGAGGAAGGAAGAGAGGAAGGGAGGGAGAAGGAAAGAAGGTACTTAGACGGGTGACGATAGGGGCAGAGTAAGAGGTAGATGGGGTTCCTGCAGGGCGAGCCTCAGCCGGGCTGGGCTTTGGGGTGGGGTTCTTTTGAGGAAGTGAAGTCTGAGCTCAGACCCAAAGGCACAGTTTGGGGCAAGTGGTAGGTGGGGGACTGGGGAACCTTCCAGGCAAAGGGAACAGCATGTGCAGAGTCCCTGAGGCAGAGCCCAAGCACAGGATTGGTAAGAGTGGCGCAGGGTCGGGGTAGGGAGGCCAGCCAGCTGGCGGCACCGGAAGGTCCTGGGTGGCTTTAGTGAGGGGTCAGGGTTTGTCTCCAAGTGCAGGGGGATCCAGGCGGTGGGGGGGCGAATTTTAGCAGGGGCAGACCACACTGGATTTCCCTGTGGCTGCCGGCGGGGAATGCGTGGGAAGGTGGCAGGACTGGATGTGAGGGGATGGCTCTGGTGGCTTGTGCAGGGGTTCAGTTTCCCCCTCCCCATGGGACCCTGGCATAACTGGGCATCACAGGCGGGCTCTGGGATTCTTGGTCCCATGAGGAAGTATTACCCTAGGGGCTTCCTCGCCTGCCCCAGGCCTTTGGAAACATGCCACCCCTTCTCTCTTGCCCTCTGCAGGTGACGCTGGAGTGCCCGGGCCACGAGGAGGTGCCCAGGGTGGACAAGCTGGTGGAGAAGATCCTGCACTGTAGCTGCCAAGCCTGCGGCAAGGAGCCTAGTCATGAGGGGCTGAGCGTCTATGTGCAGGGCGAGGACGGGCCGGGGTCCCAGCCTGGCACCCACCCTCACCCCCATCCCCACCCCCACCCTGGCGGGCAGACCCCTGAGCCCGAGGACCCCCCAGGGGCCCCCCACATGGAGGAAGAGGGGGCTGAGGACTGAGGCCCCCTGACTCTTCCTCCCCTCTCATCCCCCTGTGGAATGCTGGGTCTCACTCTCTGGGGAAGAGTCAGGGGAGAGGCTGAAGCCCCTCTTTGGCACTGGATGGACTTGGATACAGACTCGGACTTGGAATGCTGCCCGGTTGCCATGGAGATCTGAAGGGGAGGGGTTGGAGCCAAGCTGCACAATTTAATATATTCAAGAGTGGGGGGAGGAAGCAGAGGTCTTCAGGGTTCTTTATTTTGGGGGGGGTGGTCTCTTCCTGTCTGGCTTCTAGAGATGTGCCTGTGGGAGGGGGAGGAAGTTGGCTGAGCTGCTGAGTGCTGGGGGAGGCCATCCAAGATGGCATGAACTAGGCTAAGGTCCCTGGGGGTGCAGATGGTACTGCTGAGGTTCCGGGCTTAGGGTGAGCATCTCGCCAGCCTCAGGCTGGAGGGAGGGGCTGGGCTAGAAAGACCACTGGCAGAAACAGGAGGCTCCGGCCCCACAGGTTTCCCCAAGGCCCCTCACCCCACTTCCCATCTCCAGGGAAGCGCCACCCCAGTGGCACTGAAGTGGCCCTCCCTCAGCGGAGGGGTTTGGGAGTCAGGCCTGGGCAGGACCCTGCTGACTCATGACGCAGGAGCTGGGAGCCAGGCTCTCCGGGCCTTTCTCTGGCTTCCTTGGCTTGCCTGGTGGGGAAGAGGAGGAGGGGAAGGAGGAAAGGGAAGAGTCTTCCTAGGCCAGAGGGAGGGGGATGACCCCCCAAGACCACCCCTGAAGATCCCCTTCCTCTCCCTGTTAGAAATGTTAGCGCCCCCCCACTGTCCCCCAAGTTCTAGGCCCCCCAAAAAGCTGCCAGAGCCAGCCGCCCTCTCCCAGGGATGCTCTTTCTAAATATGGATGGGTGTGGGAGGGAGGGGTTACCTCCCTTGCCCCAAGGTTCCAGAGGCCCTAGGTGGGATGGGCTCACTAAACCTCGGGGAACTCCAGGACGAGGAGGACATGGGACTCGCGTGGACAGCCAGGGTTCACTTGGGCTCTCTCTAGCTCCCCAGTTCTGCCTGCCTCCTCCCTCCCAGCTGCACTTTAACTGATAGGTGGGGACCTGGGGGGAGGCCAGGGCAGGCAGGCCATGAAGAGAGCCCCTCTGTGCCCAGCACTGCCTGCGTCTGCTCTTCAGTGCCCAGGGTGGCTGCCAGCCCACCGCCTCCTACTGGGGGTGGCCCGGCCCTCCCGGCTGTTGCGACGCGGGCTTCTGGAGCTTGTCGCCATTGGACAATCTCCCTGATGGACCCTCAGTCTTCTCATGAATAAATTCCTTCAACGCCTGTGTTCTCCTCCTCACTGACTGGCTCTGCCAACCCAGGTTCTCCAGAAGTGCCGGCAGTGAAGCCCAGGGGTAGCAGGGCCTGGGCCCAGGCAGTGGGGTGCTGAGCAGACCTGCCTGGTCCCCAAGTGTCACCGCTGTCTCTGCATCCTTGTGGCCGTCTCCCTGGCTTGCCGTGTGCACCCCTGGCTCCTGATCCTCTGTCTCCCCAGCTTTCACCTCTTTCCTTGGGTGCCGGTTTCTGGCCTCGCATACACCTTGGGTGGACCTCCAGAACCGGGTTTCATGGATTTTGGCCCCTCGTCTCCTGGGCTTGCCTCATGCCATGTCTTTTCACCCACACAGTGGCCCAGGATCAGCCCTTGCCTGGGCCTGGCCTGCCTGGCCCCCTGGGAGAAGGGGAAATGGTCAAAAGTATTAGTTACAAATTAATATATAAGGCTGGGCCCTGTGCTGGGTCCTTGTCCAGTCTGTACCACCGCCCAGTGATGCGGATGTCCTCATTTTATAGATTAGGTATATAAAGAGCAGGCGCTAGTAAGTCATTTTCCCAGGGTCATGCAGTGAAGAAATGTTATCAGCAGGACTGGAACCCAGGCATTGGCTCATGGCCCACACCAAGTTTGGGCATGGCACCCCTCATTTGGTCATTCAGCAAGTCCATAGTGGGACATTTCACCTTTGTTTTACAGAATGGGAAATGGGCTCTGGAAGCACGGGTGACTCACATAAGCTCACAGTTCCCTTGACTCCTGACCTCACATCACATCTGGACACTTAATGGCAGCACAGTCTTGGGCAGGATCTGCCTCCATCCTGTGTCTGGAACAAAGTTGGGTATGCATTCATAGATAAATAAATAAGGATTGGGCACAGTGGCTTACGCCTATTATCCTAGCACTTTGGGAGGCCGAGGAAGGAGGATTGCCTGAGCAATAAAGAGTGATTCCCTGTCTCTATAAAACATGAAAAAATTAGGTGTGGTGGCACATGTCTGTAATCCCAGCTACATGGGAGGTTGAGGCAGGAGGATTCTTTGATCCCTGGAGGTCGAGCCTGCAGTGAGTCATGTTCGTGTCACTGCACTCCAGTCTGGGCGATAGAGTGAGAACCTGTCTTTAAAAAAAAAAAAAAAAAAAAAAAAAAGAGGAAAAGAAGGGGAAGGGGAACAGGAAGAAGGGGAAGGAAGGAAGAACAAATAAACTTATAAGGGTCTGTTGGAAATAAAGCAATAAAGCAGGAAAGTGGGTTGGCCTGGCTGCTGTAGCCTGGAATGCCAGTCAGAGTTCAGACTTCATTCCCTTTGCACTAAGGTGCCCTAGAGGTGTCTGTGCAAAGCTGGGTGTCAGGAGACTAAGCTAGGTTGGAGGAGGGAGATGCTGCGGCCATCAGGGGTGACTGCAAGGGTGTAGGCGGGAGAGGATGCGGCCAGTTATGTCAGGCAGTGGAGTTGGAGAGGCAGGGCAGTGAGAAGCGCTGCTGATTGGATGTGGGAGCCCAGCGAGAGGGCGTAGCCTGGCTTGAGAGACGTCAATTGAGAAGCATCCCTTGGTGCGTCACCTTGCGGGGATGGAAGGAATTGCATACTGCATCCTCCCCCAGTGAGGAGGGACTTAAAGTCTTTTTTTTTTTTTTTTTTGAGACGGAGTCTGGCTGTGTCGCCAGGCTGGAGTGCAGTAGCGCGATCTCGGTTCACTGCAACCTCCGCCTTGCGGGTTCAAGTGATTCTCCTGCCTCAGCCTCACGAGTAGCTGGGACTACAAGCGCCCGCCATCATGCCCAGCTAATTTTTGTATTTTTAGTAGAGACGGGGTTTCACGATGGTCTCGACCTCTTGACCTCGTGATCTGCCCGCCTTGGCCTCCCAAAGTGCTGGGATTACAGGAATGAGCCATCGTGCCCGGCCTGGGACTTAAAGTCTTTACAAGGGATTAACACTGATAGCAGCGCAGATAGCAACGCAGGCCCCTCTCTTTCCACTTTGTTTGCCTGGATGGAGCCAGCTCTCAACTGGTTTTTTTCCTCTGCTCCAAGCCTCTGAGGAGACTGAGTCTGCTTGGGTTCATATCTTAGCTGGACCACTTCCTAACTATAGTCTTGAGCGAGTCACGTAAGATCTCCAAGGCTCGCTTTTCCTATGTGCAAAATGGGGAATAATGGTCACACCTACCTCACTCTTAGGGTCGCAGTGAGCGTTATGTGAGTCAGTGCACATGTAGAGTTCGGGACGTGCCTGGCTTTAGTAAGACCTCAATGGATGTCAGCTGTTATTATGATTGAGAATGAATGATTGGCCCAAGCTGCAGGGTGTTGCACTGATAGTTTTGTTCATTTATTCATTCATTGAACAGATATTTATTGAGAGCCTAATATGTGCCAGAGCTCCAGCATGAACCAGACAGACAGATCCCTGCCTTCAGGGAGTTTACCCAGTTGTTCAGTGCCTTCTGGCACAGAGCAGCTTTGGGCTGGCTGGTAACCTCCCTGGGGCCTTGATTTCTCCATCTCTGTCATGAGGAGCTTGCCCCAGTCCTCATGTACGGAGAGGCATGGAGGTCTGGGGCAGATAACTCCCTAAAACTTAGCTGTTCCGTCGTGGCACCTGCTATCTCCTGTGTGGAGGAAGCTCTCGTGGCTAGAAGTAATCAAGCAAAAGCTGAGTATTCTTCAAAGCCCTCTTTACCCTGAAATGTTAAGAGGTCTAGGACTTCATTATTTCATGACCCAAATGACAGTTATAGGAGCACACACACGAAGCGTCTATAAAGGTCTCAGCCAGGTATAGGACTCATGCCTGTAACTCTAGTGCTTTGAGAGGCTGAGGCAGGAGGATCACTTGAGGCCAGGAGTTTGAGACCAGCCTGGGCAATACAGCAAGACCTTGTCTCTACAAAAAACTTAAAAAATTTAGCTGGGTGTGGTAGCACACACCTCTAATCCTACCTACTTGGGAGGCTGAGGTAGGAAGGTAGCTTGAACACAGAAGTTTGAGGTTACAGTGAGCTATGATAGCATCACTGCCTCCAGCCTGGGCCACAGAGCGAGACTCTTGTCACTATAAAAGAAAAAACAAAAAGTCTCAAGTTCAAGATCATAACAGTATGGCCACAAGGTGGCACCACAACCCTGGCCCAATCTTAAAATAAAATTTTAAATTTTAGTACAGATCATATTCTAACAAACATTAGTGGATCTATCACCCAGAATGAACAAATGTTAAAGTTATTGCCAGGTTTTCTTTAGTTTTGTTTGTTTGTTTGAGACAGGGGTCTCACTGTCACCCAGGCTGAAGTTCAGTGGCTATTCACAGCTGTGATCCTAGCTCGCTGCAGCCTTGAGTTCTTGGCCTCAAGCAATCCTCTCACCTCAGTCTCACAAGTAGCTGAAACTAGAGTTGTGCACCACCACACTCGGCTAATCTTTAGGTCTTTTTAAAAAATAAAATATATCAAGTATTGTGGAAAAGTGAAAGCAGAAAGACTAATATTCTGTACATTACATACAGATTTTTACAAAGCAACATTTATCAGGCAAAATTTTTTACTCATCCCATTCACAGCTCCACTGGCTTGGTTTCATAGCAGCAGAGAATTTGAGAGGCTTTGCATAACTTCACCGAGCAAGTGGCAGACTCTGGATGATGATCCCAGGTTGCTGGGCTCCCAAATCCTTCCACACAGTACCTCTCAGGGTTGTCGTTGTCCACATCAGACATCCCTGGGCTCAAGGAGTTGGCACAGAGTTGAATGCATAACGGTTGTGCTGATGGGAACACTAAGGCCAAGAGGTAGCATTTTTTTTTTTTTTTTTTTTTTTTTCCAGATGGAGTTTCGCTGTTTTTGCCCAGGCTAGAGTGCAGTGGCATGATCTCAGCTCACTGCAACCTCTGCCTCATGGGTTCAAGTGATTCTCCTGCCTCAGCCTCCTGAGTAGCTGGGATTATGGGTGTGCGTCACCACACCTGGCTAATTTTGTATTTTTAGTAGAGACGGGGTTTCATCATGTTGGCCCGGCTGGTCTCGAACTCCTGACCTCAGGTGATCTGCCCACCCTGGCCTCCCAAAGTGTTGGGATTACAGGCGTGAGTCACCGTGCCCAGCCAACTAGCATTAACATAGTACCAAAGACACAGATTACATCAATGTCTTTTAATCCCCTCAGCAACTCTGTGAGGTGGGTGCCGTATTTTTCTGCTAACTATTACAGAAGAGAAAGCTGTGACCCAAGGAGATGGAGCCACTGGCCCTGAATCCCAGAGCTGGGATGGAGCTGGGATCCCAAGCCAGGTCTTTCTGACTCTCTGCCCAGGCTTGCTGTACTACGTTCTGTTCCTTGGGGGCATGGCAGAAGTCGTCACAGTGGTGCAGTGTGGTGGCAAGGAGGAAGGACAGGCCTCCTCTATCTGCTTAAAAGATGCTTCTGTGGGCAAGGCTGGGGCTCTGAGCACCAAATAGCGGCTTAGAGTCGGGGGGTGGGTGCTGCAGGCTCTGAGGTGCCTGCAGGGAGGTTTTTGACCATCTGTGATGGGCTGTCTTTACCATGGGCATCAAGCAGATCTGAGTTTCCGTTCCACTTCACCACTTGCTGCTGGTGATCTGGGGCAAGGCCCTTGGCCTCTCTGAACCTCAGTTTAACATCTACCTCTCAGCATTATTGTAGGGATGGGAATAAATAACTGGAGGAGTAGGAAAGCCCCTGGGGACATCGAAGGAGCCTTCGATGTGGAAAGTATTATTTTTCTGTTTCTGTGGAGAAAAAATGATCCCACCCTGTTCTCTTTATACTACTTTTTCTTTTTCTTTTCTTTCTTTCTTTCCTTCCTTTCTTCCTTCCTTCTCTCTCTCTCTCTCTCTTTTTTTTTTTTTTTTTTGACAGAGTCTTGCTAAGTCACCCAGGCTGGAGGACAGTGGCGCAGTCTTGGCTCACTGGAACCTCTGCCTCCCGGGTTCAAGCGATTCTCCTGCCTCAGCCTCCTGAATAGCTGGGATTACAGGCGCCCGCCACCATGCCCAGCTAATTTTTGTATTTTTGATAGAGACGGGGTTTCACCCTGTTGGTCAGGCTGGTCTTGAACTCCTGACCTCAGGTGATCCGCCCGCCTCAGCCTTTCAAACTGCTGAGATTACAGGCGTGAGCCACCGCGCCCGGCCCACTTTCTATGTTGATTATGCTTATTGTTTATCGTCTGTCTCCTTCCACTAGAATGTAAGCTACATGGAGGTTCGGATCTTTGTTTTGGCCACTGTAGGGTCCTGATGGGTCAGAACAGTGCCTGACTTCTAGTAGATGCGCCTTAAATACCTGTTCAATGAATGGATGAATAGAGTCCACAGTATTAACCTGCACAGCAGTGTTAGGCAGACTCTTCTCAGCCGGAGGGGAGAGATACAGAGGGAGGTCACACCCAGGGGAAACCACACCCCAGGCCTCTGCCTGCAGCGACTCTAACCCACCTGGCCTGGGGATTCTCAAATCTGTTCACGCTCTGTTAGACTAGGAGCGCCAACAGCTCAGGGACTTCATCCTTAGTACCTGGCCCCTTTGGCGATCGGGATGGTTTCTGCAGGGAAAGGTTAGCTTCTTGCTCAAACTAACGATGAAGAATGCCCAGAATTACTAACCCATTTTACAGATATGGCAACTGAGGCCCAGAGAGGTGTCAGGCGATTTGTCCAATATTTCCCAACTCCTGGCTCCCCTGAAAGCCTTGTGACCCCCTTGTGAGTGGGCAGGCACCCATTAGGGAGCAGTCCCTGGAGAAAGGCAGGTCACAGCCCCCTTCTCCGAGTTCCGCCTGCGCCGCCGCCCCGTGTGGGTTGGGAGGGGCATCTGGGAGTGCGGGGGCTGCCACAGCCCGGAAGGTGACCCCGCGCAGCTGGGGCGCTCGGATCTTCGGCCCACAGGCCCGGGGTGCCGGGACCCCCGCCCGCCTGCAGGGCCAGGGCTCGGCTCTCCCCGCCCACCGTGAGGCGGGACGCACGCTCCGCGGCGCGGA
Organism: Chlorocebus sabaeus; assembly: GCF_047675955.1. Lineage (NCBI taxonomy): Eukaryota > Metazoa > Chordata > Mammalia > Primates > Cercopithecidae > Chlorocebus > Chlorocebus sabaeus. The sequence continues at coordinate 117,332,723 of NC_132923.1, read as the reverse complement.
GACCGCGCGCTCCAGGCTGCACCCAGCCGCTGCTCCGCGCGTGAGGGCCCCTCGCGGCGCCTCCCGGGTTCGGGAGACCCGGGCCCGCCGCCCGCCCGGCCCGCGGCCGCCTCTTCCTCTCGCAGCCCCGCGGCGCTTGCCGCAGTCGCAGGCGGCGGAGAAGCCAGAGCGCCCCAGGTACCAGTGCGGGCGGGAGGCGGAGGCGACCCTGCGGCCGGGTGGGGAGGGGGAGCCGCGCGGCCGCTGCCCTCCGCTTCCCGCGGGGCCTGGAGGTCCTGGCGAACCCCCGCGCAGTGTGCGCCCGATCCCGGTGCCTCCGCGCCAGCTGAGACCTGCCTTTCCCCGGGGGGCTTTGCTCCGGCCCCTAGGCCCCCGCCCTGCAGACCCCACGCTGGCACCCCACACGCCCACCGGCCGCGGGGAGCCTGCTCCGGCCCGAAAGCGCGCATTCACCCCCCGCGCCCACCTCCTTGCGCTCCCACTTCCCCGAGCTCTGCCCCGACCGGACGCCCCTCCCCTATCTTGCCGCCCGCCCCCTCCAGGACTCTCTGCTCCCATCCCGGGGCGCCCATCCGACATCTGCTTGACTTCCCGCCGCTTCCTTTAGGGGCCTCGGCTCATCGGGTGCCCCTCCCCAAACTTCCAACCCGTTTGCTCCAGGTGTCCTTGCCCCGTTCCCGAGGGCGCCCAAATAGCCACTCTGCGTCCTCTTGTGGTCGCTGCCCCCTGACCTAGCGCGACCCAGTGCCCCCGCCCATGTCTCCCCACTCGCCTCCCCCGGGGGGCGTGGTGAGTCGCCGTCTGCTCTCGCCGACGGTGCCCGTCCAGCCTGCTCTTCGCCGGGGCCCTCACCTGCCTTCCCACCACCCTATCACGCCCTTACCCTCCATCCCCGGTCCCCATGGTCCCAGAGCCGGGCCCCACCGCCAATAGCACCCCGGCCTGGGGGGCGGGGCCGCCGTCGGCCCCGGGGGGCAGCGGCTGGGTGGCGGCCGCGCTGTGCGTGGTCATCGCGCTGACGGCGGCGGCCAACTCGCTGCTGATCGTGCTCATCTGCACTCAGCCCGCGCTGCGCAACACGTCCAACTTCTTCCTGGTGTCGCTCTTCACGTCCGATCTGATGGTGGGGCTGGTGGTGATGCCGCCGGCCATGCTGAACGCGCTATACGGGCGCTGGGTGCTGGCGCGCAGCCTCTGCCTGCTCTGGACCGCCTTCGACGTAATGTGCTGCAGTGCCTCCATCCTCAACCTCTGCCTCATCAGCCTGGACCGCTACCTGCTCATCCTCTCGCCGCTGCGCTACAAGCTGCGCATGACGCCCCCGCGTGCCCTGGCGCTAGTCCTGGGCGCCTGGAGCCTCGCCGCACTCGCCTCCTTCCTGCCCCTGCTGCTGGGCTGGCACGAGCTGGGCCACGCACGGCCCCCAGTCCCGGGCCAGTGCCGCCTGCTGGCCAGCCTGCCCTTCGTCCTTGTGGCGTCGGGCCTCACCTTCTTCCTGCCCTCGGGTGCCATATGCTTCACCTACTGCAGGATCCTGCTGGCTGCCCGCAAGCAAGCCGTGCAGGTGGCCTCCCTCACCACCGGCATGGCCAGCCAGGCCTCGGAGACACTGCAGGTACCCGGGCTGTGCAGGGAGACCTGAGCTGTGGGATGGAGAGGAATGAGCAGCCCCTGGGAACCCCCTGGGCATCCCCACTTAGCACACATTTGCTCATGGCCCTGGGTGGCAGTTGTGAGCGCCCACCTTTCTTCTGAACTTCAGACCCAATGCCTGACCCACCCACCACAGGACAGCTCCGTCAGAATAGGCGGCAGGCTTCTCCCAGGCACCATGTACAACAGCGAATTTATGGTGGCCCAACTCTCCCCATCTTTGCCTCCCTGGTCTTCCCCATCATGGCAAATGGCACCATTTCGGCATCACATGCCAGGAACTTAGAAATACTTTTCTCCCTCACCCTCATGCCATTCATTAGCGAGGCCTGTTGGTGCTGCCTCTAAACAGGTGCCATCTCCACTGCCACTTCTTACTGGGGAGGCTGCGTAGACTTCTACTGGCTCCACTGCTTCTGCTGCAGACCCACTACTCTCCATCTTCTGCATAGAAACCGGAGCAATTAAAAAGAAGTGATCATGTCGCTCCCCTGCTTCAGACTTCAGCCTCCCCATTGTGCTCCAGATAAAGAACACCTGTCTCAGGATCTGGTCTCAGGATCCTGCACTGCGAACCTCTCCAGTGTCACCTCCACTCTCCCTCTCTCTTACTCTACAATAGCCCTGTAGCCTTTCTCATGCTTCTAGAAGGCACTGGGCTTACTTCTGTGCCCAGGTCTTTGCACTTGCTGTTCCCTGTGCCTGGAATGTTCTTCCCCCGGCTGCCCTCTTCCCAGGGGACATCTTTGACTACCCTGTCTGCAGGCCCATCCACACTCCCCTGTTATTCTCCATAAGAACAAGTCATAAGAATGACTTGTTCATTCTGCCTCCCTGACTTGAATATAAGCTCCAGGAGGGTCACACATATCAAGGTCAGTTTTTTTGTTTTGTTTTTGTTTTTTTTTTGAGACGGAGTTTCACTCTGTCGCCCAGGCTGGAGTGCAGTGGTGCGATCTTGGCTCACTGAAACCTCCACCTTGCGGGTTTAAGCTATTCTTCTGCCTCAGCCTCCTGAGTAGCTGGGATTACAGGCACCCACCACCACGCCAGGCTAACTTTTGTATTTTTAGTAGAGACGGGATTTCACCATATTGGCCAGGCTGGTCTTTAACTCCTGATTGAGGTCAGTTTTGATCCCCACTGTGCATAGTAGGTCCTATCTCATTTCGGTGCCTCAGAATGGGTTAGGTGCTCTTAGCTCAAGGCCTTGCATTGTCTGTAAGTGAGTGCTAGCTCTTGCCATCCAGGCCGCAGTGCACCTGACTCCTATTGTCCACCCTCGGGGAAGGGGTGGGAGTGTAGACAGACTAGGCCTGAGACCCAGTGACTTAGGTCGCAGGTTTGAGGAAAGTCCAAGCTGGGCTCTTTTGGTGTAGCCTTGGGTGGCGAAAGCTCTAGGAGGGTGTGAGTTGCCTTGGAGGTCACTGGGCACATGGGGACTTGGCAGAGGGGTGAAAGGCTAACACCCTCGTTGGCAGTCCCCCGGACAAGCTTGTCTGTCCCACCCTGGTGGTGAGGCCCAAAGCTGCCCCTGCCCATCACCTGGTGGGGACAGGGCCCCACATGGACTGGGAGTCCTGGCTGCGGCCCTGCTCCTTCCCCCTATCCATGCTCCCTGCAGAATATTCTTGAGTCTTGGCAGGTGGCTGGGACTCTGACTTGCTTCTTCAGGGGGGGATGGCTGCCCTGGGCCATATACCCTGGATTCTTGTTTTTTTGTTGTTGTTATTGTTGTTTTTTAAGAGACAGGGTCTTGCTCTGTCACCCAGGCTAGAGGGCTGGAATGCAGTGGCGTGATTATAGCTCACTGCAGCCTAGAATTTATCCTGGCTCATTCTAGCCTGGAGAGCTGGAATGCACTGGCACGCTCAAAACTCACTGAACTCTTGGGCTCAAGCGATCCTCCTGTCTCAGCCTCCCGAAGTGCTAGGGTTACAGGAGTCCCTGGGTTCTTGAAAAGGAGCATTTCACAAGCTTCAGGCATTCAAGAACTGCCTGGGGATATCTTCCTTAATGCCTCTTCCACCACCACCTCCACACCTCAAGCCACTTAATTCACATGCATTTAGCATTTTATTTATTAGACACAGGGTCTCACTATGTTGCCCAGGCTGGCCTCGAGCTCCCGCTTCAGCCTCCTGAGTAGCTGGAATTGCAGGTGCGTGCCCCGGTGCCTGGCATTCTTAGCATTTTCTTTAAATCATCTCTTTTATCTTTTTGCTTCTATGAATTTGTTTAGAAAGAAAACTTCGTTATCTCCTCTAGAAATGGAAAATCTGTGTCCCTTGCCATAAACAGAAGGCGATCACAAACACCGCTTCAGTGAAGTTGAAGAAGCCCCAGCTCTATCACTAAAATACAGCTTGGTGTGGTTGAGGTGATGAGCCTAGGGCCTGCTTTCTCTTTGTAGCGTGCTAGAAGGTATCACAAACATGGTAGCATCAACCTGGGACTTTCTCTTGATGGCACCTAGAAGAGCTGGAAGAGAGCTGTAATGGGCTGACGTGCTCACTCTGTGATTCACTCATTCTATGGGGTGTTCCTTTACCATCTAAAATCATCTCCATTCCCACAGTGCAGGAAGCTCTGCTCTTGTGACTAAGGATGTGAGAAGTTGGCTGGTCTGGGTGAGGTTGGGGCAGGAGAGATCAGGATTCCTAGTTTCAGTGGTGCCGGTACCACACAGATTTTCTTTCCATGCATCTCACTGGCTGGTACTAGGATCGAACCTGAGTCTGTGGTCTTGGAACCTGGGCAGGAGTCTCCCAGGTGCTAACAGCTGCAGCCCCACAATCTGTGGGCACTCACCGTGTACCAGGTACCGAGCTAAGCTTATTAATCCCCCCAAACACCCAAGGAGTCAAGTACTACCCGCACCCTTGTTAGACAGGTGGGGAAACTGAGGCTCAGAGAGAGAGAGGTGACTTGCCCAAGATTGCACAGTTGGTAAGTGGGGTTTAAGCTCAGATCTGGTTGGTACCGTCACACTGTGCTGGTGTGCTGCCTGTGGGCACTGATGCTCTTCAAATGCTTTGCTCGGGGACCCCACACCTTGCCCCTTTTCTTCTCTGTGCCTTCTGGTCTCCTCTGTTGGGTCCTCCTGATCCACCCCAGCCATGGCATCCCTGGGCCTCAGTCCTCAGAGCATCTCGTCCTTTTTCCACATTTCCTCCATTAGTGACCTCATCTTGTTTCATAACTGAAAATGCCACCCACAGGCTGATGACTTCCTACCTGGGCTGCTTACAAGCATGTGCCACCACGCCCAACTAATTTTCGTATTTTTAGTAGAGACAGGGTTTCACCATGTTGGCCAGGCTGGTCTCGAACTCCTGACCTCAGGTGATCTGCTACCCTCGGCCTCCCAAAGTTCTGGGATTACAGGTGTGAGCCACTGAGCCTGGCCCTGACTTCCTGATTCCATTCTTGCTCTCTTTCAACCTTCCACAGTGGCTCCAATGATCCCTTTACAACGCAGTTCCTGCCGCGTCATTCCTCTGCTCTGATGGCCTTGTGTCTCACATCACCTGGCCTCTGACCCTGTCTGGTCTCCTCTCCTTCTGTAATCCCGTTTGTTTCTTCTCTTTCAGTCATACTGGCATCCTTGCTGTTCCTTGAACACACCAAGCCCATTCTGCCTCACTTGCGGTTCCTTCTGTTGGAGCGCCCTTTCTTCAGGTCTCCACCCTGTTCTCCCCCTAATTTCCATCACTTCCTTCCAGCCTCTGTTGAATTGCCTCCCCTAATCCCTCTCTCAAGAGTAGCACCTGCCACCCTCCCCAGGTCCTCTCCAGTCCTCATTTCCTTAGTTATTTCTCTCAGCAGCACCTCCTACCCCCCGACGTGTTCTATACCTACCCATTTTTGTTTATTTACTGTTTATTTCCTTCTTCTAGAATTTAAGCTCTGTGAGGGTGGGGAACTTGTTTTTCTGTTTTCTTTTCTTTTGGAGATGGAGTCTCACTCTGTCGCCCAGGCTGGAGTGCAGTGATGTGATCTTGGCCCACTGCAACTTCCGCCCCCCGGGTTCAAGCAACTCTCCTGCCTCAGCCTCCCGAGTAGCTGGGACTACAGGTGCACATCTCCACACCGGGCTACTTTTTTGTATTTTAGTAGAGACGGGGTTTCATGGTGTTGCCCAGGCTGGTCTTGAACTCCTGAGCTCAGGCAATCCACCCACCTTGGCTTCCCAAAGTGCTAGGATTACAGGCGTGAACCACCGTGCCTGGCCTGTTTTCCACCATGGTCCCAGGACTTAGGGCCACCTGGCACATCGTGGGTGCTCAGTATGTATTTATGGAAGGAATGCAGTGAACACAGTGCTTCAGGGAGCCTGGGATTCCACCCCTGTTCCTGTGGTTGCCTGTTTTCTCATGCCTTTCAGAGTTACTTCTTGAGTGTCATGATCCTGAGCTTTTTATCGTGTGAATTCATTTGCTTGGTGACATGTATTGACGTCTGCTTTGCGCAGCAGATGTTCTAGGCTGTGGATATGGTGGTGAACGAGACCGACAGTGCCTGCCCTCTTGAAATCTGTTCTAGTTAGGGGTACAGACATTAATCATCAAACTGTATCACGATGAGGATTATGGAGCTTATAGAAGGGGTGCCTCCCCCGGCAAACATTCAAAATCTATTATTCACTGTATATGTTTGAAGATGAAAGCAAAGAACTCACACCAAGCCCCAAAGTGAAAGGCTGGAGGGGTCTTCATGGGTTGTTCAGGCCAGCGCCTTACTTCTAAGGCAGAGTGACTCAGGGGCTGCTCAAGCCAGAAATGTGTCTGTTCTAATCCCCCTGCTTTCTGGAAAACCCAAACTCTGCCTCTGTTCCTGCTTTCAAATCTACTCGGCTCCTAAGCAAGCCTCCTGCAGGTCATTTTCCCGATTGCCTGGTGAACAGCCTGCATTTTGGGAACTTGCATCCGGGATGCTGCCTCTACTTGGCTCTCCTGGGTCACCGCCCCTTTCTTCCCACCAGAGCGGGCCTGGAGGTGGAGGCCCCCTCAATGTTTGGACCTAAAGGAAGTGATGAGAATGAATCAGATGTGGGTGCCTTGGACCCCTTCCCTTTTCCTATGCCCAGCCCCACTTAGCCTTGGCTTCCTGCCCCATTCCAGTCTCTAGCTTCCCTGCAGAGGGAAAGGAGCTGGGCATAGGTCTCAAGGCCCCAGTTCCTCTGGGATCAGAACATGGGAACTGGTCAGCCTTGAGCATTTCATCCCCTCTCCATATGTCTGTTTATGGAAACGGGCTTTTAAAAGGCCACTGGTTGGCTTAGTCATTTCCACCAGGTCTTCCCACCACCTCAGGGCTGGGAGGAAGGGGTCCTGCTTAGCACTGGGGCTGGGAGTGTGGGCTGGGGATGGAGGAAGAGCCATGGGGCGGAGTGAGATGCTGCCAATGCAGGGGAGTGTGTGCGTTGGGAGCAGCAGGGTGGAAGGTGGGAGCCTGGATGTGGGTGGCACTGAGCCATCCTTGGGAGATTGTGGAGGGTCCAGGGTGTTAGGGACAGTTTCAGAGACGCAGCATGGGCCATCGGCTTGAGGGAGAGCCCAATAGGAGAGGCCCAGCCTCTTCCTCTTCCTGGCAGGATTTCTGGGTCTCTGTGGCCCATAACCTCATCCCATCTCTACACCTCACCTTCCTCCCCACTCCCACCCACCCTTCTCTCCTTCAGTCCCCATGTCTTCCTTCTGTGTGCCCCTGTCTTCCCCTCCCCCTTCTCCTCTCCCATCAATTTCTCCTGCTTTTCCTCCTCCCCTTCCTTTTTTCACCCTTCCTCACCCAACTAAGCATCATTCTGTCTTAGTGATCCATCTTCCCTTCCATCTCTGTCTTTCCTCCTCCTCAGAGGAGGCTGTGATCACAGAAATATCTGTGAGGGGGAGGAGGGGGCGCAGCCAGGGACAGACTGGCAGAGTGACACTGCTGAGCATGGCAGGATTGGCTGCTGCTCAGAGCCAGGCAGCCTGGTGCAGCCAGGGCTGGAGCAAGAGTCTGGGGGTCTAGCTGGTCAGGGTTCAAGCCCTGTCTCTTTTCTCTCATAGCTGGATGACCTTGGGCAAGGCATTTTACCTCCTTACGCTCCAGGGGTCATGACATCTATCACACAAGGCTGTTTAAATATTCAATTAGATAATATACACAAACTACCCGGCACATAGTAAGTGCTCAACAAATTTCAGTTAAGCAGTGACTCACAACTGTAATCCCAACACTTTGGGAGTCCAAGGCTCCTTTGAAGCCAGGAGTTTGAGACCAGCCTGGGCAACATAGCGAGCTCCTGTCTCTAAAAATATATGTAAAAAATTAGCCAGGCCTGGTGGCCTGTAGTTACAGCTATTCGAGGAGGCTGAGGTGAGAGGATTGCTTGAGCCCAGGAGTTTGAGGCTGAAGTGAGGTATGATCATGCCACTGCATTCCAGCCCAGGCAATAGAGCAAGACCCCATCGTTTTTTTTTTTTTTTTGAGACGGAGTCTTGCTCTGTCACCCAGGCTGGGTGCAGTGGCCAGATCTCAGCTCACTGCAAGCTCCGCCTCCCGGGTTCACGCCATTCTCCTGCCTCAGCCTCCCGAGTAGCTGGGACTACAGGCGCCCACCACCTCGCCCGGCTAGTTTTTTGTATTTTTTTAAGTAGAGACGGGGTTTCACCGTGTTACCAGGATGGTCTCGACCTCCTGACCTTGTGATCCGCCCGTCTCAGCCTCCCCAAGTGCTGGGATTACAGGCTTGAGCCACCGCGCCCGGCCAAGACCCCATCTTTAAAACAACAACAACAGTTATTCGTGCCTCTCTTTTCCGTTGTTGGTAAAATATATGTGTCTGGGGAGCTCACCACTTTGACCCTTTCTAGGGAAAAACATCACTGTTGTCACCAGCACCAGCACCACCGTTATCAAACAGCTGAGCCAGAGACTAATAATAACGACAATAGCTAACACTTCTATGGGGCTTCCTATGTGCCGGCACTGTTCTAACTTTCTGTGTATTATTTTATTTTATCCTTATTATAATCCTATGAGGCAGATGCTGTTATAATGCCATTTTACAGAACAGAAAGTGGAAGCATAGCTTGCTTAAGGTCACTCTGCTAGGTTGTAACAGAGCCAGGATTTGAAACCAGGCAGTCTGGCTCCAGAGTCTGTCTTATAACTCTCACACTATGATCAGATGATGGTAAAAAAATTTAATTGAGAGAATCCGGAAGAGTGATGCCGGCATCAGTCAGATGCCGTGGTGTGGACTGGTGACTGCCATTGACTTCTGCTCCATGAGGACCTCTTGGTGACAGTGGTGGGGTTTCTGTAACCCCACCCTGACTGGGCCCATGGATGCCATCTCCAAAGGTGGAGGCAGCTTGGTGAAGTGGGCAGAGTGGAGTTCCTGGGGCCAGAAATGACGGATTCCCCAACTCAACTCTTACCTGCTGTGTGACTTCTGGCAAGTCATTTTGCCTTTCCGAGCCTCAGTGGTCTTATCTGCAAAATGGGGATGACAATGCCTATCTCTCATAAAGACTGAACAACCTAATGACTATCAAATGCCGATGTGTAGTAAGTGCTCGAGAAATGGAGATGCTAATGCTGATTTGGGGCCATTCAGGTTTTGTTAGGAGGCCTTGTGCTGGCATAGTGTGACCTTAGGAAGGGCAGAGGACACTCTACCCTTTCTGAGTCTCAGTTTCCTTCTCTCTTTCCTCTTGCCTGTGTTCTTGAGTCAACTCTCCGGAAAGCAGAGGAGAAAGAAAAATCTGGATTTGTTCCCAGGGAGACCAGAAAGGGAATCTCAGTTCATCTTCACCCCATTCTCTGGAGCTCCTTCTCACAGTGATTGACCTGAGATATTCCCCCTAGTGCCTCAGTTTCCCCCATGCCCTAGAGCTCTGATAAGATCAAGGCTGCCTCCTGTCCCCTGCCCTCCCCAGGTCACTAAGGGTCGGAGTGATGCCTGGATGAGACAGTGTCTCCTCCCTCTCCATGCCGTCTATTCCCATTGATGGCAGCAATTTGAAGGTGTGGCAGGTCTTAGGAGATTCTTTTGGGGAAGCAGGAGCCTCTTCCTCCAGGCTGACCATGGTGTGGTTACAAAAGCCATATAGAGTCCACTCTGGAGGAGGGAAAACTAGAAGAGGAGGGAGGAGGGTAAGACCCTCTTTTACTCCCTCGCTAACTTGGAATGACTTTGGAGCAGAACTTGTGTAGGATGGGGTGGAGGCGGAGGAGAGCATCCTCTCGCCATAGCGTCTGAGCTGCAGCGTGGTGAGTCAGAGCATTTGTCTTGGCGTCTGTGCTGCTTTGGGGAGGTCAGAGCTGCTGGCAGAAGGACAGGGTCCCCAACAGTGCTCAAAATCACCCTAATCTCGCAACACTGAAACATTAACATGGCTACCAGGTATTTAGCACCTACTCAACGTCAGACACTGTGCATGCATTTATTATCCATAGCTTCACAGTGACGTCGTAAGCTGAGTATCATTTCTCCCATTTTACAGATGTGGAAACAGAGGCTCTCTCAAGATCACAGAGCGAGTAAGTGGTAGAGGCATGATTTGAAGCCAGATCACCTGTCTTAAAAGCCCAGCTTTTGCCTCTGTACAACACCAAGACAGAAGGGAGAAACCAAGGCCTCTGTTGTGAATTTGTATAACCTTGATATTTGTACAACCAGTTTTCATGTGAAGAAACATGTTGAGGGATGGGAATTACAATGTGCTTCGTCTCCCTGCCCCAGCGACCTCCTTGCCATTTCAGAATTAGAATTCCAGCTCCTATGAAAAGCCCGCATGTAGTTGGGGTTTCAGCACCATGGACAAGACACCAACTCTGGAGGCCTAGAAAGAGCAGGGGCTGGAGGAGAAGGCATGCGCAGCAGAATGGGGTGGGGTGTTGACTTTGGTGCTCCCTGGAGTTGACACATCTTGGCTTTGCCTCCTCTGCCTTTCCATCTGTGGAAGGCTGCCTGGGAATCTAGCTCCGCTCCTGCCTCCTTCTGACCTTCTCATCTCCCCACATCCGACCCACCTCTGGCCTCGAGAACTCAGCAGGGCTCTCGTGCAATTTAGGAACTGGGCAAATCCCAGTGCCAGGAAAACCCCCGGCTGTCAAAGCCCAGATGTGTTCCCAGACAGCACGCACACCCTTTGCGTAGCTCATGATGAATTGTGCACACCACCGCCCACGGGCATTAAATAGTAAATAGAGGTGGGCCTCATTTTGTGTAAATCTAATATATGAAAATCCACATTGATTACAAAAACACACGTTTTAGAGGAGGGTTTCACATCCCAGCTTTCACGGACTCCTTGGGGTTTCTGGTGAAAACCTAGAGACTTCAAGGTCATCTCTGAACCTTCTGAAAGTGTGGAATGTTGTTTTCTTGTGTGTGTGTGTGTATAAAAATTTATAAGTCTTTTATTTTCTGGGGAGAGGTGTTTTTGTGTGTGTGTGTGTGTGTGTGTAGATTTTGTTAGCTTTTCAAAGGGCACAGGAAGTTTAACAAGTAAAGAGCAGTGCTGAGCTGAAGAATCATCCAGCTCAGAGAGCCCGTTGGGACTGCAGGGGCCAGTTGGCAAAGTCGAATTCTAACCTCCTCGGGCCTATGCCTTCCTTTTAGTAGCTGCTGGGAAGTAGCTTATTTCTTCTCCTTCTTCCTACCCCCTCATCGTCTTCCTGTCCACTTTTGAGAATGGAGATGCCTGCCAGTTCGCAGTATAATTGAGCTGTAAAATGCCAAGGTCACCAGCATCCTTAGGAAACTAACAAGAGATTTAGCTGCAAACTTATTGGCTTTGTGCACACATTCTCAAAAAAGCCTTTCTATTTTGTGGGGCTCAAGAGTAATTACCCAGGCAAGACTATTGCTCCCAAATATGAAGAGAATCCACATACAAAGCAATTGCCAAACTGGACAGTAATAGGTCCTCTTTTTCAAGTACTGTTCAACTGCAATTGATTTGTGTGTGTGTGTGTGTGTGTGTGTGTGTCTGTGTGTGATGGAGTCTCGCTCTGTCACCCAGGCTTGGAGTACAGTGATACGACCTTGGTTCATTGCAACTTCCGCCTCCCGGGTTCAAACAATTCTCCTGCCTCAGCCTCCTGAGTAGCTGGGATTACAGGTGCCTGCCACCATGCCTGGCTAATTTTTGTATTTTTAGTAGAGGCAAGGTTTCACCCAGTTGGCCAGGCTGGTCTCAAATGCCTGACCTCAAGTGATCTGCCTGCCTCGGCCTCCCAAAGTGCTAGGATTACAGGCATGAGCCACTGCACCCGGTCAATTGCAATTGATTTCTGTAGCACTAAAGGCTTTGGAAGGTGCTGGGCACATTGTAATGTGTGTGTTGGCCTGTTTCACATATTGTCTTTGCAGGGATGGTTGTTCTGAACCATCTGCTTTGTGTTTCAGGTATTCTTCTGTCTCATTGCACTTCCTAGAGCTCCTTATGAAATTCTGGGTCAGGGTCAGGGCTCAGTCTAGGTCCACGGTTGAGGCTTGGTTTGAGAACTTGGTTATGTAGGGCTTCATGGTAGGTGTCAGACTTCAGTTGGGGACCAAGGTCAGGGCTTAGTTTATTGCTGATGTCAGGGCTTGGCCTGGAGTCAGGGTCAGGGCTCGGTCTAGGACTCCAGCTGGGACTCAGTCAAGGAACAGGGCTCAGTTTAATCCTGGCACTAGGGCTCAGTCTAGAATCAGGATTGAAGCTCAGTCTGTGGCTAGGATCAGGGTCAGATGGGGGCCCTTCCTCAATTGACTCATGTGGCCTTCCTTTCCGCAGGTGCCCAGGACCCCACGCCCAGGGGTGGAGTCTGCTGACAGCAGGCGTCTAGCTACGAAGCATAGCAGGAAGGCCCTGAAGGCCAGCCTGACACTAGGCATCCTGCTGGGCATGTTCTTTGTGACCTGGTTGCCCTTCTTTGTGGCCAATATAGTTCAGGTAATGCCACGGCAGGGGGCAGGTGAGTCCAGCCCTTGCATGAGAGGTCCTGGATCCCAGTCCAGGCATGGGGACAGGGGAGGGCAGGCTGCCTCTCGTGGTGCATGTGTGTGTCTGCTCCATCCGAGCTGGGAAGGGTGGCCTGGGTCCCTGCCCTGGGACCAGGCATGACGCATCCCCTCCCCTCAGGCCGTGTGCGACTGCATCTCCCCGGGCCTCTTCGATGCCCTCACGTGGCTGGGTTACTGTAACAGCACCATGAACCCCATCATCTACCCACTCTTCATGCGGGACTTCAAGCGGGCGCTGGGCAGGTTCCTGCCATGTCCACGCTGTCCCTGGGAGCGCCAGGCCAGCCTGGCCTCACCATCACTGCGCACCTCTCACAGCGGCCCCCGGCCCGGCCTTAGTCTACAGCAGGTACTGCCGCTGCCCCTGCCGCCGGACTCAGACTCGGACTCAGACGCAGGCTCGGGCGGCTCTTCAGGCCTGCAGCTCACGGCCCAGCTGCTGCTTCCTGGCGAGGCCACCCGGGATCCCCCGCTGCCCACCAGGGCCGCTACTGCTGTCAACTTCTTCAACATCGACCCCGCAGAGCCCAAGTTGCGGCTGCATCCACTCGGCACCCCAACGAACTGACCCGGGCTTGGGGCTGGCCAGTGGGGAGCTGGAATGAGCAGAACCCACACCCTGAGGCCTTGGGCCAGCTCTTGGCTAAGACCAGGAGGCTGCAAGTCTCCGAGGAGCCCTCTGAGCTCCAGGGGGGTGCGCAGAGCCGGTCCCTGCTGCCATCTCCAGGCCCCTTACCTGCAGGGATCATAGCTGACTCAGATACCGTGTTCTGAAGGATGCTCCACCGTCGAGTGTAACTTGTGTGTGCAGAGGATGGGCTGGAGGACTTCGGATGTTGGGGAGAAGGACGTCTTAGTCCAGGTTAGGATGTAAACAATCATGGCCTTGGCCCATTCTGTCAGGCTGGACGGCAGGGAACGCCCCCACCTGCAGGCGTGGATTAATGCTGGGCTGAACCCCTCGCTACTCACAGTGTAGTCCATGGACAATCAGCATTGCCATCACCTTTGGGGGTTTGTGAAAAATGCACATTTCTGCCCCTGCCCAGACCTGCTGAGTCAGAACTGCGTGTTACCAAGATCCCAGGTGAATCACATGCCCGTTACAGTCTGAGATGTGCTGCCTTAGATGGTCTTTAACCCTGAGAATGATTTGCTGGAGGGTTTTTGGACCTGCCAGTCCCCCCACCCTGGTATATATGTGGCAGCAGCTGCACCTGGGAGGCAGGCAGACACACATGTGGGCCTCTGCCCTACCACCTATGAGCTCTGGGGCCAGACACGAGTTACTTAACCTCTCTGAGTCTCGGTTATCCCATCTGTAAGATAGAGAAATGATGCCTATCTTGCAGGGTTGTCTTGAGAATTAAGATAATGTGGGCCCAGCACCCAGTACCTGGTCAGTGAAGTGATACGTTCTGTTGCTACGACCCCCGGCTACCCCGCCCCCTGGCCTCTCTGGCTGTGCGTCAGGAAGGGCTCTTTGTTCCCATTGTTCTCTTTCCATTTGCCTCCCCATCTTCAGCCCCGGCCTGGCCTCCCACAGCCTGACTCTGGTTCCCCAACTCCCTGTTCTGGCTCCTGGGTGGGGACCCCATCTCTCAGGGATCCTCCCAGCTCCCAAGCTGCTGCACTGCCTCTCCTGGGGGCAAAAGGGGCAAGTGGCAGTTTCTTTTTCAGCCTCAGGACTGGTTTACCTCGATCCTGGGGGGTCCTTGGACCTAGAAGGGAACAACTGATGGGGATAAACCCAGCCCCTTGCCCACCTCCCTCTGGCCTTCCCTGGGGTCAGTGAGAGAAACGGGAATGGTAGCTACTTGGGTCAACAGAGCAGAGTCGAAGAAGAGCTGTCCCTGGTGTGGGCGGGGCCCACGAGGCAGGCAGGTGGACTCTGGCACAGGGGCCTTGGTTTCTGGGGGCAGGGGGCTGGGGAACTCTTGGTTGCCACGGTTTACCTGCCATAGGTCCTTTTTCAGCCCTGCCTCCCCCAAGTTCCATCAACACAAACTCCCAGGGAGTCCTCCATACCTGGCCTGGCCCTCTCCTTGGTGCTGATGAGACACAACTCTGGCTCCGGCCACGGGCCACTGAAGGGCCATGGTGCTTGTGGGGCTTCCTCTATCTCCCAGGCCTGCCCAAGGGGACTCTCAATAAACTCTAGCTGAAGGTCGTGGCTGTGGTGTGGACTGGATTCAACTGAGGGGCCACTCGGGGCTTGAGAAGCAGCTGGTGTAGTGGGAGGAGGCCTGGGTGTAGGTGTCCTGGGTTCTGGTCCAGATTCTGCCCCTTTAATCTGGGACCCCAGCAAAATTCTTTCCCCTTTCAGAGCCTCCATTTCCCATGTGTGACATGGGCAGTTTAGTTTAAAAGCAACAAGAGTTGCATAAATATTTGTTTTTAAATTTTGTGTTTTAAGAGTTGGAGTTGGCACGGTGGCTCATGCCTGTAACCCCAGCACTTTGGGAGGCTGAGGCGGGTGGATCTTCTGAGGTCGAGTTGGAGACCAGCCTGGTCAACATGGTTAAACCCCATCTCTACTAAAAATACAAAAAATTAGCTGGGTGTGGTGGCAGGTGCCTTAATCCCAGCTACTGGGGAGGCTGAGGCAGGAGAAACCCTTGAACTCGGCAGATGGAGGTTGCAGTGAGCCGAGATCACACCATTGCACTCTAGCCTGGTGACAAGACAAGACTCCGTCTCAAAAAAAAAAAAGAGTCGGAGTCTCACTCTTTCACCCAGGCTGTGGCACAATCATAGCTCACTGCAGCCTCGAACTCCTGGGCTCAGGCAATCCTCCCGCTTCAGCCTCCTGAGTAGTTGGCAGTGGCTAATTTTTTTATTTTAATTTTTTGTCAAGACCAGGTCTCACTATGTTGCCCAGACTGATCTCCAACTTCTGGCCTCAAGCAATCCTCCTACTTTGGCCTCCCAAAGTGCTGAGATTATAGGTGTGAGTCATAAATGTGTGCTGAATGAACAAATGAATACAAATGAATACACATGCACCTGAGCGGTGATCTGGCTCCTATGTTCTACCACTCTAATTTCTGCTGCCCTCCTCCCACCTCCCCCAGAGCTTGTCAATTCTTCCTCTGCCTGGGCCTTGATTTCCCCATCTGCACAACGGGGGTGCATTATCTCTGGCCCTGTCATTCAGGTACTGTGGGAGGAACAAAGAGGAAGGCTCTCACGGATGCAGACTCAGTGGCTTGGGGCTTGGGCACTGGAGTCTGACATACAGGGGCCTGGAACTTGGCTCCATCACTAACCAGCTGTTTGGCCTTCAGCAGGTTACCTGATCTCTCTGAGCCTCAGTTTCCCCAAATATAAAATGAAGATAATAATAGTCCCTACCTCATAGGATTGCTGTGAAGGGCAACTGACACATCCCAGGCAACCACTTGGTATGTGGTACATGCTCAAGAAGTGGTAGCTTCTTATTGTTATTTATTGCTGTTGTTATCCCCTCTGTTCCTGCTACAGGAAATTCTTTCCATGTAAAATTCATTCTTGTCCCCAGGCCTAGTTCACAGCCTTACTGAAAGCAATTCAGCACGTATTCACCACGCTCTGTTAGTTATGTCCAGATGTTGCATGATGGGGGAGCACACTCACATTGTATCTGTGTGACTAATGTCCCTGGAGTTGTGCAGTGCACAGCCTGCGTGGCTGTACAGGGCAGATCTGATTGGATCTAAGAGCAGGAGCGAGCCGCCCTCTTTGTACCTGCGCCTGCTCTGTTACTGCCAGTTGATGGTGGCTGTCAGCTGGTGGGCAGCCCTGGAGTGTGGATGGAAGAGCAGGCATACACCTGGTTTTACTGAGGCCAGGTGGTGTGGGAGCCTCAGGTCCCAGAGAGCCCCCGGGACCTCCTGATGGGCAGCCAGACTCCAAAGCTATGAGAGGAAGCACAGAAAGCCCACAGCTGGCTTCCAGTTCTGGGGCTCTAACTCGTGCTTGGTTGACTCTGCAGGTCTCTGATGAGGGGGCGGCTGCTCCCTGGTAGGGTTTTCCTGGGGATAGGCAGCTTCCCCAGGGTGGGCATGTTCTCTCCTCCAAATTCTCCTTCCTTCCATTTCCTTTCCCTTTCAGTCCCAATTCCTTCAGTTTAGGAAAGAGACCGGTGGAAATCCTGCACCTCCAGAGCTCCTGGGAGGAACCCGAGGGTATAAGAGAGAGCTGCATACAGAGATTGGGAAAGACGGCTCAGGTCCCTTGCTGTGGTCACTCCAGCCCCGGGCTGGGGCCCTGGGTCTTGCAGGCACAATCGGGGCAGCCCAGTGGGTTGGGGTCCATGCCATGGCTGCAGATGGGGGTGCTTTCAGGGCTGGCAGCAGCAGGAAGGGAGGCCCCTTCAGATTGGTCCAGCCCTGCCTGCACCTGGGCTTGGCTGGGGTCTGTGGACATGGCCAATTTGGAGGTGTCTCCGGATGTGGGACCCTGGGTTTGCCCAACGTGGTGGGGAATATCTCCTGATGAGGTGGCAGCTGCTGCCTGGCGAGGCTCCTCGGGGGGCAGGCAGCCTGGGGCCAGCAAGAGCCCCTTCTCGTCCCAGCCTGGCTTGGTGCGGATGCCCACAGCCTTCAGGATGGTGTCCATCTGCTTGGCGTAGTCCAGGTGGCCGCTGACCTGCAGGAGACAGTGAGTGAGCATCACGGTGGGTGTGTGGAGCCCAGCCCTCCCCAGGGACCTCCAGCCAAACTTCTGGGCCTCAGCATTGCCCTGAACATCCACAGCCACCAGTCACCAAACCCATGACTCCATTCCTCAGTGGCTCTCAAATCCAGAGTGGGTGGGAAGGCTCTATGTTCACAGCTGTTTTAGAATTTATTAAATAAAGATGAAGGATGTTTCTCTAAAAAATCTGGATCCTTTGGGGGCAGGAAGGAATCTCCTGATAAACAGAAAGGTGGTGTAGAAGCTCTCATTCTTTGCCTGAAGCTTTTTTTTTTTTTTTTTTTTTTTTTTTGAGACAGGGTCTTGCTCTGTTGCCCAGGCTGGAGTACCGTGGCGCAATCTTGGCTCACTGCAACCTCCGCCTCCTGGGTTCAAGCGATCTTCCTGCCTCAGCCTCCTGAGTAGCTGGGATTATAGGTGTGTGCCACCATGCCAGTAATTTTTTGTATCTTTAGTAGAGAAGGGGTTTTGCCATGTTGGCCAGGCTGGTCTCGAACTCCTGGCCTCAAGTGATCCACCGGCCTTAGCCTCCCAAAGTGTTGGGATTACAGGCGTGAGTCACTGTGCCCGGCAGTAATTTTTTTTTTTTTTTAAGGGATGGGCTTTTTGTCAAAATAGCATGAGAAAAAAGAAAAATGAAGAGAAAGAGAGAGTCAGAGAGAGAGAGAGAGAGAGAGAGAGAGAGAGAGAGAGAGATGGGTTCTCTCCTCCAGGCTGGAGTGCAGTGGTACAACCATAGCTCACTACAGCCTTGACCTCCTGGGCTCTAGTGATCCTCCCACCTCAGCCTCCTGAGTAGCTGGGATTACACATGCATGCTACCATGCCTGGCTAATTTCTAAATGTTTTGTAGAGATGGGGTCTCCTATGTTGCCCAGGTCTTGAACTCTTGGCCTCAAGAAATCCTGCTGCCTCAGCCTCCCAAAGTGCTGGGATTACAGGCCTGAGCCACTGTGCCCAGCCGATGCCTGCAGCTCTAGGCTACCCCAGAAGGGCTCTGCTGCTCACTAGCTGTGACACCTTGGTCAGGCCCCGTACCCCTCTGGCTCTCAATTTCCTCCGCTATAAAAAGGGGAACACAGGATAGTTTCACCAGAGGTTGGCTGTGAGGATTTTCCCTGGAAAAGTCCCCAAATTGGAAAGAAAGCTAC
Source organism: Chlorocebus sabaeus (assembly GCF_047675955.1). NCBI lineage: Eukaryota > Metazoa > Chordata > Mammalia > Primates > Cercopithecidae > Chlorocebus > Chlorocebus sabaeus. The sequence continues at coordinate 117,314,234 of NC_132923.1, read as the reverse complement.
AGCATACACTGCAAGGTGCTGGCTACAACTCACTCTCCCGTTTCTTCTTTAGTCACAAGGACTCAAATTTATAGCTGGGCACACTCCCCAGGCTTCCTTGAAGCTAAGAATAGCACTGTGACTAGTTTTGGCCCATGAGTTGAAGCAGTAGTGTGATGTGGTGTTCCTTGGAATTCTCTTTAAGAGGAGGAGTGCTCTTCTTCCCTCATGTCCTCTTTCCTGCTGGCTGGAATTCAGACGAGGTGGCCAGAGCTTGAGCAGCCATCCTGGGCCATGAGTCAGCCCACAAAGGAAGGCAGAACAAGCAGCATGAGGGAAATCTGGTCCCTGAAGACTGTGGAGTGGCATATCAGCCCTAACTGGCCTATTCTGATTTCTTTTATGTGACGGAATCAACCCTTGTGTATTTAAGACAATTAGGCCAGGCACGGTGGCTCACCCCTATAATCCCCAGTTTGTGAGGCCAAGGTGGGAGAATCACCTGAGCCCAGGAGTTTGAGACCAGCCTGGGCAAGATGGGGAAACCCTGTCTCTACAGAAAAATACAAAAATTAGCTGGGCGTGGTGGTGTATGCCTGTAATTCCAGTGACTAGGTAGGCTGGGGTGGGAGGATCACTTGAGCCTGGGAGGTTGAGGCTGCAGTGAGCCCTGACTGTGCCGCTACACTCCAGTTTGGACAACAGAGCAAGACCCTGTCTCCAGAAACAAACAAACAAACAAACAAACAAAAACCACAAAACATTAGCAGGGCCTCTGTTATATGGGCCAGCATCTTAACTAAGACAAAGGCCAAGAAGTCAGAAATGGCCACCCGCTTCGTCAGAGTCATATGTCCATCCCATTTTTGTGTTGGGATGTGTTGGTGAGTGTCAAGTAGGGGTGTGATTGAAATGCCTGATGCCTAGCTGTAATAATGGACAATGCCTGACACATAGTAGGTCCTTAATACATTGCAGCAAATAAGCTTACTGGATATACTCCTTTGCTAGGTGTCGGCGGCTCATTGTAGATGAAATTGAGTCACAGGGAGGTAAAGTGACTTACCCAAGGTCACACAGCTAGAATGTGGCAGGTCTGGGATTTGAATCCAGGCCTCTTTCCTTCTTTTATTTCCTTTTTCTTTTGTTTTCTTTTTTTTTTTTTTGAGACGAAGTCTCGCTCTGGCCCCCAGGCTGGAGTGCAATGGCGAGATCTCAGCTCACTGCAAGCTCCGCCTCCTGGGTTCATGCCATTCTCCTGTCTCAGCCTCCCGAGTAGCTGGGACTACAGGTGCCCGCCCCCATGCCCAGTTAATTTTTTTGTACTTTTAGTAGAGACAGGGTTTCACTGTGTTAGTCAGGATGGTCTTGATCTCCTGACCTCATGATCCGCCCGCCTTGGCTTCCCAAAGTGCTGGGAATACAGGCGTGAGCCACGGCGCCTGGCCATCCAGGCCTGTTTCTAAAGCCTGTTCTCTTCAGAGAAAATCAGCTGGGGAAGGAAGGAAGGTTAAAAATCATCCTCACTTTACAGAGAAGGACAGCAAAGCCCAGAGAGGGGTGGCGGTTTGTTTAATGACACACAGCGCATGGACAGCAAAGTCTGGTGCTGAGCCTGAGATGCTGCCTGCAGAAGCTGCTCAGTCTGGATCTGCCCCCTGAGATGGAGCCTTGCGTTCTCCCCAGTCAGTCGAGGGGACCTGCTTTAGCGCCAAACATGCGCACGAGACCGGACTTTCCTTTAAGGCTGAAAAAGGGGAAGGCTTTCTTTTGAAAAACAAGGACAGGAAAAACACCAGGGAGGCTGTTACTGAGAATCTCAGAAAACAGCACAAAGGCACTGCTGGTAACATCTGCATTTCCGTTTGAATCACAAATCACACGGCGTTATTCAAATGATTTTTCAAAAACACGAAAAGACAATTCCCTGCACAGTTTTGTTATTTTCTCACCACTAGAATCTGCCTACCTCTCGTTCTTTTCCTCACGAATGCTTTTAAACAGATTCCAGGGAAAATACACACACGTGTATCCACACATCTAAGTGGCTTTCAGCGCCCTGGGCTCAGGGTGGTTGTCAAGACAGACCCAGTGCCTCCTGCAGCAGGACGCATATTTAGTGGCTGCAGGGCCTGAGAAGGAACCTAAGTTTGGACTCTCTGAGAAGCTGGGGTGCCAGCCTTGGCTCTGTCTCTTACTAGTAACTGGGCCAGTCCTCACAACCACAGCTTCCTCATCTGTAAAATGAGAGTCATGACCTTGAATGATTGCTGTAAGGAGTTCAAGGGCCTAGCACTTCACGGGAACTCAGAGAATGCTAGCTTTTGATATTATGTTCCTATATATTATCCAAAACACTTTTCCTTTTTTAAATTTTCTTTTTTTTTTTTTGAGACGGAGTCTTGCTGTGTTGCCCAGGCTGGAGTGCAGTGCCATGATCTTGGCTCACTGCAACCTCTGCCTCCCAGGTTCAAGCTATTTGCGTGCCTCAGCCTCCCAAGTAGCTGGGATTACAGATGTGCACCACCATGCCCGGCTAATTTTTGTAGTTTTAGTAGAGACAGCATTTCACCATGTTAGCCAGGCTGGTCTCGGACTCCCAACCTCAGGTGATCCACCCTCCTTGGCCTCCCAAAGTGCTGGGATTACAGGTGTGAGCCACTGCACCTGGCTTTTTAAATTTTAAATGTAGAGATGGGGACTTCTTATGTTGTCCAGGCTGGTTTCAAACTCCTGGGCTCAAGAGATCCTCCTGCTTCAGCCTCCTAAATTGCCGGGACTATAGGCATGAGCCACCATGCCCTGCCCCAAACACTTTTAAAGAGACATTATGCAATTTGAGTTCGTGACACCTACCTAAAGGAGATGCTGGAAGAAATACTACAAACCATGAAGCACAGTGCCTGGTACCCCAGGAGGTACTCTGTAAATATGAGTTCCCTTACCTTAGTTTCCTAGAAGTGGGAGATGGAGAGTAGGGAGTTAGCTGGGCTGATCCATTTGGGAGCCCAAGATGGCTGCTCAAGCTCCAGCCATCACGTCTGAATTCCAGCCAGCAGCACCTTTACACCCACAGGGACAAGTGATAACTGCCTCTCTAAGGACAAACAAGAACTGCCTCCCTAGACCTTTGTAATGTTGTAGAGCACCGGTGCCAGTGCTGGGTAGAAACAGGCCAGGAAGGGAGGTGTTCGTACCCACTGGCTGCAGCTGATACCAGATGGAAATTCCACTGAGTGCTGTCCTAGAACACACAGCTCTGGCCCTCCTTGACTACAAGTTGGTCCAGGTCTCAGGCAACCCACAGCTCTGGCCCTCCTTGACTACAAGTTGGTCCAGGTCTCAGGCAACCCACAGCTCTGGCCCTCCTTGACTACAAGTTGGTCTAGGTCTCAGGCAACCCTAGTCCCTGAGCCACCCCTCTGCAAAGACCCAGGGGAGCAGTTGCTGGGCAGAGCTCTGGTTTTACAGTTAGCTGGAGAGATGAGAGAAGAGGGGTGAGGCGGGTCGGGAAAGAGTCTCTTCGCAGCACCAGAAAGTTCCGGCGTGGCCGGTACTGTGTGACGATTCAGCCCCTGACCATCTCCCAGGCTCTCTTGATTGAATCTGCCAGCCGCCTGGATACACGCTGAATGTGACTGGCGTGCAGAAGCCTTCCGTGGCTTCCCGTGCTGGCAGGGGCCTCTGTGAACACCCTGTGACGGCACTCATAACCCGTCATGATCACATTTTCATGAGGTTGCATTCCCTGATAAACTGAGCGCAGGGAAGCAGAGACCACCTCTCCCTCGCCTCTGTGCCCCACAGCCAGCCCCGTGCATCGTGGGGGCTCGGGGGTGACCAGATCCCCACAGGTACAAATGGGGCCCAGCCCTTCCTGTTTCCTACCTCAAAAGACACCCCAACTTACCCAAACAGAGGCTGCCATCACCCACCTCTGCCTCCCCCAGTGACTCCTTCCAAGCCCATGTTCTTTCACTTCTTGGACCTCAATTTCCTCATGTATAAAATGAGGCTAATAAAGGGACTTATACCACGTGGGCTGGCTGTGTGGTTTTGATAAGATAATACATGTAACAGGCTTATTGGTGCAGGGTTAGAGGTCACTACCAGAAGCTACAGAGATGTGTGAAAGAAGGCAGTACCGAGGCAGTGGTTAAGAGCCCAGGTTCTCCGGCTCTACCACTCACATGCCGTGGCACCGCCTTCAGCCTCTGTTTTCACATCTGTACAATGGGTTACTACCACTATGCGGACCTCTATGAGGATCAAATGACTTATCCCCATAAAACATGTGAGCTGTTGGCTAGTGTGGTTATTATCGAGTATCTACTTTGTGCCAAGCCTTTGCTAAGTTCTAGGCCACCCGGCATTTCCTCTGCGACATGAAGAGTCTTGTCGTGGGCCAGCTCTCTGCATCCCAGAAGCCTCAGGAGTTGGTCCTTGGGGTGGCAAATCCCCCACCCACTGTAACCCAGTCCCTGTGAGGACTGACTGAGGGGCAGGAGGGCAGCCCCAGAGATACGCCCTGCCTGCAACAGGGCCAGCCCAGTGGGTGATCACAAAGGGCCCTGCTGTGTGGTTGGTCCAGCAGGGAGAAGACAGGTCCTGTGGGTCTCTGTTGGGAGCAGAGGGCAGCCAGAGCTTTCCCCGACAGCAGTAATGAAACCTCCCTTGGTTTTCCAGGAAAACAGGAGGCCAGCACAAAGGCAGTGCTAATTACCTCTAATTACCCAGAAGAGGAAAGCACTGTTTTTTGTGATGTGTTCCTAATGTGATAAAGAGCTATTATTAGGCAGGAGCTGGGAAGCTGCCACGAAGACAGTCTGAGGAAGGAGTGGAGTCTCCAAAGCTGCTGGTCCCAGAGGCAAACAAACTGGGGGTGGTGGCAGGGGCAGGCCAGGAGGGACTAGGATTAAAGGAGGGCCTACTATGCGCCAAGCATCTTACATGCGCTGCCCTAGAAGTTAGGCATTTCCACCATTTCCTAGATGAGGACACTGAGACACAGAGAGGTTAAGTAACTGGCCCAAGGTCACACAGCCAGTAAACCAGTGGCAGACCCAGGCCTCTCTGGTGCCAAAGGCTGTGCTCTTCCTACCATATCCCATTCCCAGGAGAAATCAGATCTTGTGAGGGCTTTGCAGCATTAAAAGCTACTTTCTTCAGCAGGTGCTTTTTATCTCTGATTCTTCTAGCAAAGGAAGACTCCTGGGGTGCTGAGGCACAAAGTCCCTGCTCCCCTTCACCCCATTCAGGGTGCAGGCACCTTGAATGGGACAGAGAGCCCTGGACACGGGTCAGGAGGCATCATCTCTGAGTCCTGTTGATAGTGACAGGAGGCAGCCAAATGCCTAGGCAGATAAGGGTGGGTCCCCGGTGAAATCCCACCTTCAAACCAAAAAAACCACCTGAAGGCTGAAAGACTGGACTGCTGGTCCCAGATGAAACCCATGACCCAGAGTGAGAACTTCTGTTCCTGTTTGCCCACCCTTCCCCTATTCTGAGCACATAAAAGCCCTGGATTCAGCCACACTGTGGGGGCTTTCCTGCCTTTGGGTAGGGGAACCACCCCCACATTCCCTGTCTGTGGAAAGCTGTTTCATCACTCAATAAAACCCGGGAGGCGGAGCTTGCAGTGAGCCGAGATCTGGCCACTGCACCCCAGCCTGGGCGACAGAGCGAGACTCCGCCTCAAAAAAAAAAAAAAAAAAAAAAAAAAAAAAAAAAAAAAACTCCCCATCTTGCTCACTCTTCAATTGTCAGCGTATCCTCATTCTTCTTGGATGCTGGACAAGAGCTCGGGATCCACCAAGCGTGGGTACCCAGAAAGGCCGTCACACTAGCCTTTTGCCTTCACCAGTGGAAGGCAGCTGCCCCACGCAATGTGGCCAGGGGCCAGCTGAGCTGTGAACATGCCACCGTCCATTGGGCTGTCGATGGTGGAACTAAAACAGCTAATTAGCACACCAACGCCCCCTCTGGAGCTTCAGGGTCATGGGTACCCCTGCCTGGGTGCTGCCATGTTCCACTCGAGGCAACACGCCTGGTCTGGCCACAGGCCCTGCATGGAGCTTGCTCCTGTGTTGCGTTTGGAGTGGTCAGCCAGACCCCGCACTTGCTCGTTCATCTGCTTCCTCCCGCAAGGGGCTGAGTGTGGCAGACTGAGTATACGGGGCGCTCCTGCTACAAGTGTGGCAAAGGGGCTGAGAGAAAATTCTTGTCACTGTGGTTTGCTGGCCTTGTGACTCAGCTTACCTCATTCCCACAGGGAAGTGGGCAGCACAGCTTCCAACCTGGATTCAGAACCCAGACCTACAACTCTGGCTATGACTCCATGCTCACAGGTCTCAGTTTCCCAATCTGTGATCTGGGGATGCTTAATACCTCCTCTAGGGAGTTGTGAGGTTTACAGAATGTGAGCCAAGTCTATCTGTGAAGACTCTTTTTTTTTTTTTTGAAACAGAGTCTCTTTGTCACCCAGGCTGGAGTGCAGCGGTGTCATCTCGGCTCACTGCAAGCTCTGCCTCCTGGGTTCATGCCATTCTCCTGCCTCAGCCTCCCGAGTAGCTGGGACTACAGGTGCCCACCACCACGCCTGGCTAATTTTTTGTATTTTTAGTAGAGATTGGGTTTTACCATGTTAGCCAGGATGGTCTTGATCTCCTGACCTGGTTATCTGTCCGCCTCGGCCTCCCAAAGTGCTGGGATTTACAGGCGTGAGCCACCGTGCCCGGCCCCTGTGAAGACTCTTTAACCAGGAGCAACCAGTTTCATAAATGGATGAGTCTAGAAATGCCTCTTATTCTACCCCAGTCCCTAAAGCTCCCAGTTAGGAAGGCACAGGGTGGCTTCATTTGTGATCCTCTGGTGGGTTAGGAATTGTGTCTCAGGGCCCTGGGAGTTTAGGGGTGAAGACACAAGTGAGAATGAATTGGCCCCAGTGACCTGGTGTCAGGCCAGGTGAGAGGCCCGGGTGACCTCTGGGCAGGGACATGGCCGACAGACTTCATGGACAGCAGCACCTGGTGAAGCTCAGATTTTGTTTTTTTGTGCAAGAATTCCCCCATGTTATCAAAGGCTCAGTCAAGTCTCAAAATACATGCAGCCCAGTGTAAGCCACACTGTGGTGGCAGGGATGGGTCTGGGGCCTAGCTTCATTGGCCATTGAGACACAGTGGTAGAGTGCTCAGAACAGGCAGCTGCTGATGCTGAATGGGGAAGCCAGAGTGCCTCTCAAGCCAGGGAATTTTTAGATGCCCAGAAAGAAGTCTAGTCTGTCTGCAGGAAGGAGCTGCTCAAATGACCATTAGTGGAAACTGGGTGATATGGTTTAGCTGTGTCCCCACCACAATCTCATCTTGAATTGTACTCTCATAAATCCCATGTGTTGTGGGAGGGACCCAGTGGGAGATAATTGAATCATGGGGGCGGTTTCCCCCATACTGTTCTCAGGGTAGTGAATACGTCTCCTGAGAGCTGATGGTTTTATAAGGGGAAATCCCTTTCACTTGGTTCTCATTCTCTCTTGCCTGCCACCATGGAAGACGTGCCTTTTGCCTTCTGCCATGATTGTGAGGCCTCCCCAGCCATGTGAAATGGAGTCCATTAAACCTCTTTTTCTTTATAAATGACCCAATCTTGGGTATGCCTTTATCAGCAGTGTGAAAACGGACTAATACACTGGGTTACACTTGGGAAGCACTTGGCACTTGATAAATGGCAGCCAACAACATAATAACTAGAAACCAGAGATTTTGTTCTCAGGGTCCCCTGACATTGCAAAGGTTTTTACTGGCTGAAGTCGGCTTGTGCTTGTAGTCACAGCTTATTTCTGCCCACTGCCAACCCCTCTTTGCCCTTCCCACTGTGAGAAATAGTCTCCCACTATTTCTCATATCTACCTGGGCTAGGGCTACAACTACTGGCTTCAGACCTGGGTTTGAGTCCTGCTTTGCCGTGTTTCAGTGGTGTGACCCTGGAACGTCTGTAAGCCTCAGTGACCTTGTCTGCACAATGGGGACAGTAATGTCTGTAAAAGGCTTAGGGCAGGCTGGGTGCGGTGGCTCATGCCTGTAATCCCAGCACTTTGGGAGGCCAAAGTGGGCAGATCACCTGAGGTCAGGAGTTCGAGAACAGCCTGACTAACATGACGAAACCTCATCTCTATTAAAAATACAAAAAAAAAAAACCCAACCAACCAAACAAAAAAAATTAGCTGGGCGTGGTGGGGGGGGGGCACCTGTAATCCCAGCTATTAGAGAGGCTGAGGCAGGAGAATCGCTTAAACCTGAGAGGCAGAGGCTGCAGTGAGCCAAGATCACGCCATTGCACTCCAGCCTGGGAGACAAGAGTGAAACTCCATCTCAAAAATATAAATAAATAAATAAAAGGCTTAGAGCAGAGCTGGGCATAGAGTGAGTGTCCACACGGGAAGCTATTAACTCCCTAGGATAGCATGTGGCAGGTGAACGAGGTTCTTTCAAGTCTAAAAAAACTCAAGCTGTCTGGGCGCAGTGGCTCACGCCTGTAATCCCAGCACTCTGGGAGGCCAAGGTAGGTTGATTGCTTGAGCTCAGGAGTTCAAAACCAGCCGGGACAACATGGTGAGATCTCGTTTCTACCAAAGATACAAAAAATAAGCTAGGTGTGGTGGTGTACACCTGTGGTCCCAGCTACTCAGGAGGCTGGGGCAGGAGGATCACCTGAGCCTGGGAGGCAGAGGTTGCAGTGAGCTGTGATTGCACCACTGCACTCCAGCCTGGGCAACAGAGCAAGACCCCATCTCAAAAAAAAAAAAAAAAAAAAAAAAAGGCTGAATGTGGTGACTCACGCCTGTCATCTCAGCACTTTGGGAAGCTGATGTAGGCAGATCACCTGAGGTCAGGAGTTCCAGACCAGCCTGACTAACATGGTGAAACCCCGTTTCTACTAAAAATACAAAAATTAGCCAGGTGTACTGGCGGGCACCTGTAATCCAAGCTACTAGGGAGGCTGAGGCAGGAGAATCACTTGAACCCAGAAGGCAGAGGTTGCAGTGAGCCAAAATCATGCCATTGCACTCCAGGCTCGGTGACAGAGTGAGGCTCTGTCTCAAAAAAAAAAAAAAAGAAAAAGAAAAAAAAAAAAAAGGAAAAGAAAAGAGGCCAGGTGCAGTGATTCACACTTATAATCCCAGTACTTTGAGAGGCTGAGGCGAGTGGATCACCTGTGGTCAGGAGTTCAAGACCAGCCTGGCCAACATGGTGAAACCCTGTCTCTACTGACAATACAAAAATTAGCCAGGTGTGGTGATGCGTGCCTGTATTCCCGGCTACTAGAGAGGCTGAGGTGGGAGGATTGCTCGAGCCCAGAAGGCGGAGGTTGCAGTGAGCCAAGATCAAGCCACTGCACTCCTGCCTGGGCAACAGAGTGAGACCTCATCTCAAAAAAAAAAAAAAAAAAAAAAAAAGAAAGAAAGAAAAAAAAAGAAAAGAAGTTCAAGTTGGGCTTGAGTGGCTGCCCAGTAGGTGCCCTCTCACCCCATTCCCTGTAAGAATTCTTTCTGACGATCTGCCCCTGCACCCCAGCCTAGTTTTAGCTGCATGGGAACCCTCAGGGAGTATGTTTAAAATGTAGACTCATGGCTCTGCCCCTAGAGGTGATGTAGAAGTTTTGGGCAGTGGGGCCCTGGGCTCTGCATTTTAAAGACATTCCCCAGATGTTCTGCTCTGCATCCCATCCTTCCACAGCCTGGCAGGCAGGTGCTTCTGCTTTTGGTCTAGCCTAAAGCCCTCTACCTGTGTCCTCTGCTTGCTCCAGCTGCTTCTCGCAGAACATACAGTCCTGACTAGTGAGCTGAGATGGGGCTGTTGGGGAGCCCTGGGTGGGCGGGGGGTACTCAGGAGTGGGGAACAGCAGTAATACAGGAGCAAGAGTGAGGGTTCTGGAGATTCAAATCCAATCCTGGTCCTGTTAATTGCTAGTTGTATATCTGTGTGTGTTTTTGCTTTTTAGAGACAGGGTTGTGCTCTGACGCCCAGGTTGCAATACAATGGCACAATCATGGCTCACTGCAGCCTCGATCTCCTAGGCTCAAGTGATCCTCCCACCTCAGCCTCCTGAGAAGCTGGGACTACAGGCACACACCACCATGCCCAGCTAATTTAAAAAATTTTTATAGAAATGGGGTTTTGATATGTTGCCCAGGCTGGTCTCAAATTCGCGGGCTCAAGGGATCTGCCCTCCTGGGCTTCCCAAAGTGCCGGGATTACAGGCATGAGCCACTGTACCTGGCTCCAGATAAATTCTTATGATCTCTCTCCTGTGGCATGGACCAGGTTGAGGCCACTGTCTTCAGGGGACAGGGGCGGCTGGCTGGAGTACCTAAGCAAATGCAAAGCCCCAGGAGGGACAGGCCAACACTCACCACAGAGGTCAAGTCCACATTCTCCACCCTCCTGTCCTTCAGCAGCACGGGCTGTAGGCCGGCGACACGGAGCTGCACCGAGGACGTGCGGTACACGAAACTCAGCAGCCAGTCTCCTCTGGAGGGCAGAGAAGCATGTGAACGTTAGCACCAGCCTTGGACAGCCCGAGGACAGGACGGGCCAGGCTGCCTCCTGGGAAGCAGAGTGGGACTGGAGCTTCTGCGGAAAAACAGGATCCCTGATGGCACGGTGGAGATGGAAGATGAAGCAGCCACAGCTGATGCTTTTGGAGCCTGGCCTGTGCCAGGCATGGTGCGCAGGGCTATGTACAAGCACCAGGTAGCTCTATGAAGGCTGCTGCTTTGTTTCCAGCTGGGTCTCCAGAGCTAAGAACAGTGTCCGGCATGCAATAGAGGAATATCTGCTGAATGAATGAGGAATCTGGATAAAGTTCTCAAAAAGTCAGCATGTGGCTCAGGAGAGCTATTCCCAGCTCGGGAAAGGTGGCTTGTCCAGGGCTCCCTGGAAAAAGAAAGGCAAAGAAGGTCTGCCTGTGAGGAGGGGAGGAGCTCTGGGGTCTAGGTGAGCTGGAGGGACCAGCTTGGCCTTCCCAGGACAGGCTCAGCCCAGGCTGCAGGTTCTCCCTGCCCTCAGGCAGCAGAAGAGGCGAGGGTGGTTGTCTAGGCAGTCACGGCTCCGGGAACATTCCTTTATTTTCAGGGGTGCTGTGACCCTACTCTGTGAACCCACCCCCAGCCAAACACTGCCCCTACACTATCCAGAAGAAATGACCTTGGACCCTCTGCTGCCCGTTGCTTCAGGTGCAATGAGTACTGTCTACAGAGGACACAGTCTGAGGGACCCCTGAGGCAGCCTTCCCTCGCAAACCCCTGAACTGTCTTGGGATGCAGCTGGGCCATCACAGAGCCATGCCCTGGGGCCTTGCCACCCAGCAAGTCTGTGCACAGGCAAGCTTCTGTTCTCCCCTCTGCACCCCAGACTCGGATCCAACTCTGCCCATCCTGCTGTCTTCTGTGTGGACTAATTCTGACTCTGGTTTGCATGGCGTTATTTTTGCACACTTGTTCATCTTAAAGAAGGCCCCCCCTCACTGCAGGGGGTAAGAATGGCTGAGAGATAGGAGGCCGGGGCTGGAGTCCTGGCGGCCCTGTCTATGTGCCCTGCTGTGTGACCACAGGCAAGTCCCCCACCTGTCCGGGACACAGGGTGTGGTGGTGCTCTCTGGGTTCCTCCAAGTTCTGACCCTCTGTGGTCTCTGAGCACGTGGGTTTGTGAGTGGGTAGCACTCTGAAGACCCCCAGGAGGACTGAGTCCCTGAGCTGAGGGGTCCTCTACAGACTCTCCTGCTGTGTCCCGAAGGGAGCTCATCCATCCCTAACTCCTTCCCCACTGTCATCTGCCCAGTCCTTCAAGTAGAAACCAATGTCTTGGGTGCCTCTTCCTTATGACCAACATATCAGAGTCCTCCCAATTCTTCCTCCCCTCTCCCCTCCAATACCTGTCCCTTGTGGTCCAGCCCTGAGAGTAGGCAATCCTCCCTCCCCGCCCCACGGATGAATGCAACAGCCTCCTCACCCCACTCCCTGCTCCTGGCCTCACCTACCTTGAGCCACTGGAGTCTTCCTAAAACACCCATCTGACCACTGTGCTCCCTCAGAAGCAGACCATGGCTCTCCATTGCCTCTGGTCTTTCTCATCTAGAAAATTCCTTCAGTCTCTCCAGAGAGCAATGCTTTCAGGTCCTGATGATTATCTTAATATTGAGGGCCCAAGAAGCACTGTCTAAGAATGGATGGTTGCAGGGGGCAGTGGCTCACACCTGTAATCCCAGCACTTTGGGAGGTTGACGTGGGAGGATTGCTTGGGCCCAGGCATTTGAGACCAGCCTAGGCAACATAGGGAGACCCCATCTCTACAAAACACACAAAAATTTGCTGGGTGTGGTGGTGTGTGCCTATGGTCCCAGCTACTTGGGAGGCTGAGGCAGGAGGATCATCTAAGCCTAAGGCAGTTGAGGCTGCAGTAAGCCCTGGTTGTGCCACTGCACTTCAGCCTGGGCAACAGAGTGAGACCTTGTCTCGAAAAACAAACAAACAAACAAACAAATAAACGAAAAAGGATGGCTAGAGGGAGAAAAGGGAGATCCATTCAAACTGTTTTATTGAACTATTCATCAGAATCCAGTGCATCAAATACTGGATGTGAGGATGGTCGGAAAATGTTTCCAATACTGCTGGGTGTAAATGAGCAAAGACAACATCATTCCTCCAAAATTATTTCTGTTTTACGACAGATTATTTCTGTTTTAATTACAACAACATTGTAGTTAAAATGTGAATTACATGTATTTACACACATGTAGGGGCAGAGCAGGAACGCAGATTAGAAGGTTCTGTACCCTCTCGCTGTGCTGAGCAAACCATGGGCCTTCACTGGCATTCAAGACCTTCTCCACCCAGCTCTGGACCACGCAGAGCCAGGTTCAATTCCTGCCTTGTCAGTTATGAGCTGTGTGACCTTGGACAGGTTGCTTGACCTTTCTGAGCCTCAGCCTCCTCAGGGTATCTTAGCTCCCAGCATTGGTGGGAGCATTCACTGAAGCAGGACATGTACACACAGGTGCTCAGGGAGCCTCAGTCATGACTATTAGTGCCTGTGCTGGACCTGTGTGTGCTGTGCCGCCTCTCTCCGGCTCAGTCTATGCTTCCAGTCTCTGATGGGTCCCTATATCCATCCTTTCAAAATTCACCTTGGACATCCCCTCCTCTAGGGAGTGTCCCTGGGCCTCTCCACCCACTACTATATATATATATATATGTTTTGAGACAGGGTCTTAACTCTTGTTGCCCAGGCTGGAGTACAGTGGCACGATCTTGGCTCACTGCAGCCTCTGCCTCCTAGGGTCAAGCCATCCTCCCACCTCAGCCTCCCAAGTAGCTGGGACTACAGGAGCCACCGTGCATGGTTAACTTTTGTATTTTTTTATTTTTATTTTTTTTTTGAGACATAGTCTTGATCTGTTGCCCAGGCTGGAGTGCAGTCGCATGATCTTGGCTCACTGCAACCTCTGCCTCCAGGGTCAAGCCATCCTCCTACCTCAGCTTCCCAAGTAGCTGGGACTACAGGTGTGCACCACCATGCCTGGCTAATTTTTGTATTTTTTTGTAGAGACAGGTTTTGCCATGTTTTCAGGCTGGTCTTGAACTCCTTCCTGGGCTCAAGTGATCCTTCTGCCTCGGCCTCCCAAAGTGCGGGAATTATAGGTGCGAGCCACTGCGCCCATCCTCCATCCGAAACGATTAATCATTCGCCCCTTGTGTGCCTGGTACTTGTTCCTTTTATGATGTTTGCCACACATCCTCCTGTGCTTCCCCTTTTCTAGAAAAGCAGAGAGCTCCCTGAGGGCAGGCCTGTGCCTTAGTCATCCCTGTATCCTGAGCTGAACTGGGAACTCACTGCCACCCTCCAGGCAATGCTGATATGCAAACCCCAGGCTGCACAACCGCCACCTGCTGAAGGCAGACATGGCTCACTCACCAGGCCTCGAGCCATCTGTGGGCAGCGGTCCTCCTTGCTCCTTCTTCTGTCATCCCCTCCTCAGGAGTGGCCTCTTGTCCCTGGGCTACAAGGAGCTCTCCTGAGGACTCAGAATGCAGCCATCTCACGAGGGGATGAGACAGGCCTGAGCTCATATTCTGGGTCTGCCTGTGAGACCCTGGGCAAGTCACTTGCCCCTCTTAGAACTTCACTTCCTCAGGGATGTGACAGGCGGCAGTGCTATCACCCCAGCTAGCTTCCAGGAGGTTCGTGAATAGCCCAGGTAAGGGAGTGGATTTACAAAGAGCTTTATTAATGTAAATTACACATGAGTAAACTTGTGTAGTTAGGTAGTGTTGGCCTGAATCGCCTTCCCTCTCATCCTCCATGTTTAAGTTCACAGCAACTAAAAGGCCTTTGGAGACCAAGAATCTGAACTCCTGGCTGATGCTTAATTTAACCAAGGAACTACAGTTGTTTTGATCTACACTCTCTCTCTCCTTCCCTCCTTCCCTTTCTTCTTCCTTCTCCTCCTCCTCCTCCTTTCTCTCCATAAAGAGATGGCCCAGGGTCTCACAAAATAATTGAAAACCAAGTGTACGCGCCTCAGGTTCTCAACAGAACAGATGGGTTTAATAAGATTCTGCTGCGTTCCCCCTGCACATATGCAATTTTAATTCTTTTGCTTTGCTGTTTATAAAAAATACTAAAAAATCATGTGCTATGTGAGTATGCCAAGTAATAAACATTGTAACTGTTATCATTTATTGGGCACCTACTAAGTGCCAGTTCTTCTGCTTTATAACGTCATTTAATCTTCCCAGAACCTCTACACAGGAGGGACTATTATTCCTATTTTATAGGTGGGGATGCTGAATTTAGGGAAGTTGTTTGTCTAAACCCACTCAAACGGTAAACAGCAGAGGCAAGATTTTAACCTAGGACTGCCTCACATCAAAGTCTTTGTCCATTCCTTATCTTTTTCTTATTTTTTTATATATATACTTTGAGATGGAGTCTCGCTCTTGTGGCCCAGGCTGGAGTACAGTGGTGCGATCTCGGCTCACTGCAACCTCCGCCTCCCAGGTTCAAGCGATTGTCCTGCCTCAGCCTCCCACCAGGCAGCCTGGCCTGAGGTTGGTGCTCACTGAATTCACTGAATGAATATCCCAAGTGATTGATGATGATGAATGAAAAAAATGGTGACATTACCTGTCATTCACAAAGCATGTATGTACCATGCACACACATACACACATGTGAACATGGACAATCGTGCACATGTGTAGATACACACATGTAAACATGCACACATGTACAGCTCTGTAAATCCTTCAAGCATCCTCACAACTCTGAGGGCAGGTGCTACCAGTATCCCTCTTTTACTGATGAAGAAATGAAGGCGGGCGTTAGAACCCAGGCCTAGGTGCTTCCGAATCATGAGCCTTAAACGTTGCTGCTCTGAAAACACCTTTGCTTCATCCAGAGGCTGGATGGACAGGGCTTCTTCTCAGGCCAATCTTAGAGGGCTCAGTTTTGGGTTTCATCCTCCCTCCTGCCCCAAAGTCTGAGTCACAGCTTTGGCTGAAACCCCGCAGGTCTTCCTTCTCAAACCCCAAACAAGGGTTGCTTCCTTTCTAGCCCTGTGGCCGCCAGCCTTCACGGGCCCCCTCCTCTGGCTGGAGGGTCTGTCACCCTGTTTGGGTACAGGCTCCTGCATGCCGTCAGCCTCCTGTTCTAGCACCCTGCCCTTCCTCCATGGCAGCACTCAGAAAGCTCAGCCTAGGCCCCTCCAGTCCCTCCTTCCACCGCCAAAGACTAACATAGACGTCTCTTAGACGTCGTTCAAAGACCTCCCTGTGGCCCAATCTTTGTTTTTCAGTCCGTGTCCCACTCGCCCATATCCCTTCCCCCAGCTCCAACCAGGCCAAGCTGCCCCAGCCTCTCCTGTCATCCTGCTGCTCTCAGGCCTGATACACAAACATCTTCTCAGAATGCCCCCTGCTGTCCATCATCCCACTGGGGGGATGCTTCCCAGATCAGATCACCAGGCCGGGGCCTGCTCCTAACAGGGCCGGTGCCTGGCCAGTTCTTGGGATCTTCCAGGACAGGGATTAGGTCTCGAATATGTGTCCCCAACACAGAGCGTGGGCATGCTAAGTGCTCAGTAAGCATTGCTACTTCCCTGCTGGCACGAGGTTTGGACAGACCTGCAGTAGCCGTTGATGATCCTCCCGGACACCACCTTCCGGAAAGGCTCCCAGTGCTTCGCTTCTCCCTCCACAGGTGCACCTAGCAGGACGACATCCTCGATGATCCCTTGGCAATCTGGCAAAAGACCCCAGAAAAGGCTGTCAGTGTCCCTGGTCACAGTGGGTGCTGGGAGGGACTCTCCAACAGCAGTGGAGGAGACGAATGTCACACACATACACATGCACACACGTGAATCATGTGCATATGTGAATGTACACACATGCAAACATGCAAACACATGCATAGATAGGCATGGAGGCTTCTACCGAGTTCCAGAACCTGAGTCAAGCCTCTTATATGCTTAATCTATTCCTTCAAAGGATCATTACCCCATTTTATTTATTTATTTATTTATTTATTTATTTATTTATTTATCTATATTTATATATTTTGAGATGGAGTCTCACTTTGTTGCCTAGGCTGGAGTGCAGTGGCACGATCTCAGCTCACTGCAACCTCTGTCTCCTGGGTTCAAGCGATTCTCCTGCCTCAGCCTCCCGAGTAGCTGGGACTACAGGCACATGCCACCACGCCCAGACACTTTTTTGTATTTTTAGTAGAGATGGGGTTTCACCAGGTTGGCCAGGCTGGTCTCAAACTCCTCACCTCAGGTGATCCACCTGCCTTGGCCTCCCAAAGTACTGGGATTACAGGCGAGAGCCACCATGCCCAGCCGCATTATCCCCATTTTAGAGTTAAGGAAAATCAAAGGTATCTGCAAGATCACATGGCTAATAAGTTCCAACACAGCCTGAGTTGGAACCCAGGTCTCTCTCCACCACCTACGAAGTTCACACCAGCTGTGGACTATGGATGGATGTCTTCCTTTAGAAGAGACTAATGGGCCCTGCACCGTCTTGCATGCCAGGTGGGAGACACCAATATCTTTCTCTGCAAAAGGTTCCCTGGGATCTGTGCAGACTGGTGGGAAGAGGGGGGTGAAGAGGAGACGGGGCGAGTAGGTCCTGGCGTCAGGGAGTGCACTTGTCAGCTGCATTGATCTAATGATTCAGGAAATATTTCAGGTCAGGGCTATTCAAAGTGCAATCTGGGCTAGGGGCGGCGGCTCACCTAGCGTTGATAATCCCAGCATTTTGGGAAGCTGAGGCAGAAGGATCGCTTCAGCCCAGGAGTTCAAGACCAGCCTGGGCAACAAAGTGACACCTTGTCTTTACAAACAAACAAACAAACAAACAAACAAACAAACAAAGAGCCAGGGCCTGGTGCAGTGGCTTATGCCTGTAATCCCAGCATTTTGGGAAGCCAAGGTGGGTGGATCACTTAAGGCCAGGATTTAGAGACTAGCCTTGCCAGCATGGCAAAAAACCGTCTCTACTAAAAATACAAAAATTAGCTGGGTGTGGTGGCAGAAGCCTGTAATCCCAGCTATTTGGGAGGCTGAGGCATGAAAATCGCCTGAGCCTGGGAGGCAGAGGTTGCAGTGAGCTGAGATTGGGCAACTGCACTCAGCCTGGGCCACAGATTGAGACTCTGTCTCTAAATAAATAAATTAATTAAAAATTAGCTGGATGTGGTGGCACACACCTGTAGTCCCAGCTACCTGGGAGGCTGAGGCAGGTAGATTGCTTGAGCTCAGGAGTTTGAGATCATAGTCAGCTATGACCACACCACTGCACACTAGCCTGGGTGATGGAGCCAGACCTTGTCTCAAAACAAACAAGTAAACAAACACCAAAGTGCAATCCAATTGTTCTGTAAGTACAGAAATAGAGAAGCAACACGGCTTTTTAAATCTTGCTGCAGATTGGAAACCAGTAGTTCCCAGATGGGTATGTGGACCAGGCTCGGAGAAACACTGCTCTGGACAAAACAAGAGGTGCAAATGCCCCCCTCCCCCAGCCTCTATCCCATCCTCTGCTTTATTTTTCTCCTTGTCACAGATTATTGTTTATCATTTGTCTCCTCCTCTAACACGGAGGTTCAGTGAGGGCAGGCACCCCAGTGCCTCATTCACAGCAGTGTGGCAGGGCCCAGGACAGCACCAGTTACAGATCTGGTGCTCAATAAAGATTTGAATGAATGAATGAATGAATCCATGAATAAATGTCTGTCTCTATCAGGAAAACCAGTTTACAGGCTTTGACATCAGGTTCAAATCTCAGCTTAGCCACTTTTGGGCTATGTGACTTGAACCAAATCATGTAACTTCTCCAAGCCTAAAAGAGGATGATGCTGACCTTACAGGGTCTTTATGAGGATTAAGTCACATGGGAAAAATCCCAGCACGGTGAATGCACAGTGGGAGTTCATGCACCCCACTGGCCTGCCTGACCCCCTGCCTCCCCCTTGTGGCTCTTCCTTCCTTCCTTCCTTCCTTCTTTCCCTCTTTCCTTCCTTTCCTTCCTTCCTTCCCTTCCTCCCTCCCTCCTTCCTCCCTCTCTCCTCCCTCCTCCTCCCTCTCTCCTCCCTCCTCCTCCCTCTCTCCTCCCTCCCTCCTTCCCTCCTTTCTTTCCTTCCTCCCTCCCTCCTCCCTCCCTCCTTCTTCTTTTCTTTCTTTCCTTTTCTTTTCTTTCTTCTTTTTTTTTTCTTTGACAGAGTCTCACTCTTACCCAGGCTACAGTGCAGTGGTGCAATCTTGGCTCGCTGCAACTTCCACCTCAAAGGTTCAAGCGATCCTTCTGCCTCAGCCTCCCAAGTAGCTGGGACTACAGGCATGCACCACCACGCCTAGATAATTTTTGTATTTTTAGTAGTGACGGGGTTTTGCCATGTTTGCCAGGCCGGTCCCGAACTCCTGACCTCAGGTGATCCACCTGCCTCGGCCTCCCAAAGTGCTGGGATTACAGGCATGAACCACCATGCCCAGCCAGCTCTTTCTTATGGTCTGAGTTCCCTCACGCACCGGGAAGCCGCACACTCAGTTCATTGCTGGGAAATGTGCCCAGCTGGGACAGCTTCGACCAGCTCTGCTACTCTTTTGCTGAGCGACACAGGACAGACAGCTTCCTCTCTCTGGGCTCCAATTTCTAACCAGAGTGCTTTCAGTGGTTTTCCATTTGGGCTTCCATGTCAGAGTTTGTCTGAATTCAGGGTTCCAGGCTGATAAGAGTTTGAAAACCCTTGTAGTACCAAGCTCTCTGAGTTCCCCTCCGGCTCTGAGGTTAAAAGACTCCATAGCACAGAATTCTGACTTTGCTTCTTTTGTTTCCAGGACAATGATAATCTGGCAGAAGAATTTAAAACTTCAGTAAGCTGACAGTTTGTGGTGAATAGCAAGGATGGCTCAGATACCCCTCCAATATTAGGGATATTTCAGGTGCTTTTGTTGTTGGCAAGGCTGTTGCTGAAAAGGCCCTTAGAGATCAACATGATTTCCCTTGGAAAACGAGGAAACAGGGTCAGAGACAGGATGAGGCTTGCCCAAGGTCACACAGCCAATCAGAATAAGCCTGGGACCAGAACGCAGAGCTGCTGGTCCCTGGGGTCTTTCTCTCTGCTGTCTGCGATAACAACGTGCACAGTGATCATATGCGGGTTATCATTGCTCCCACAGTGCCAAATGGTTGTGGACCCAGGGATAACCATGAGCTCAACAGCTTTCTCTGGGGGCCGGCCATTCAGAGCGCCTTCTCTGCCGGGCAGAGTCTGGGGCTGCTTTTCGAGCCTTGGTGCGGCTGCCTGCAGGGCTGGGACCCCTTGTGGCCAGCGGTGGTAATAGCAGCATTCCTAAGCCACAGTCAGGATCCACCGACAGCTGTCAGAAAACCTAAAAAGGGAGCTGCCTGTGACCTTGAACTGCGACTCATAGTTTGAACCCCAGAAAATAGTCCTGAGCACGGACAAACCAAGCTAGCAACACATTTACCCATCTCTGAAGCTGGGCTGGCAGCTGCCTAGCTGGGCCTCTCCCCCTTTCCTCCTTAGACCACTGCCACGCCCAGATGTACCCTTAGATTTTAAAGATTTGCTCTCTGGCGTGGCCGCTGACCTGGAGATAAGCTATGTGGCAGGCTCTCAGTAATGCATGGTGTTAGCTAAGGGTGGTTGGCAAGAACCACCTTAGACCAGGGGTGTCCAATCTTTTGGCTTCCGTGGGCCACACTGGAAGAAGAATTGTCTTGAGCCACACATAAAATACACTAACACTAGGTGGGCACCGTGGCTCACGCCTGTAATCCCAGCACTTTGGGAGGCCGAGGTGGGTGGATCACCTGAGGTCAGGAGTTTGAGACCAGCCTGGCCAACATGGCGAAACCCTGTCTCTACAAAAAACACAAAAATTAGCCAGGTGTGGTGGTGGACGCTTGTAATCCCAGCTACTCAGGAGGCTGAGGCAGGGGAATCGCTTGAACCCAGGAGGCGGAGATTGCAGTGAGCCAAGATGGCGCTACTGTACTCCAACCTGGGCGACAGAGACAGACTCCATCTCAAAAATAAACAAACAAGCAAACGAATAAATAAAAATATACTAACACTAACAATAGTCGATGAGATAAAAAATAATAAAAAAAAAAAGAATTGCAAAAAAACCTCAGAATGTTTTAAGAAAGTTTAGTAATTTGTGTTGAGCTGCATTCAAAGCCATCCTGGGTGGCATGTGGCCAGCAGGCCACTGGTTGGACAAGCTTGCCTTAGACCCACCCAACGTAGATGTGGATAGGCAGTCAGAGCCCATTACCACCTGACTGTTCCTAGAATGGGATGGTGCAGGAGGGGACACCTATTTAGGTTAGGAAAAAGACAATACTGGCTGCTGTCATAGCTGCTGGAAAGGAAAAAAAAAAAAAAAGTCAAAATCCAGTTTGGTTCAAAACCTTATACTACTAGAAGAATTCAGCCTTCCAGGTAAACTATGGAAAATCCTCACTCAGGTACCACTTTTTAATTTTTCTTTTTTGAGACAGGGTCTCCCTCTGTAGCCCAGGCTGGAGTGCTGTGGCACAATCTGCAGGCTCCATCTCACAGGCTCAAGTGATTCTCCTGCCTCTGCCTCCCAAGTAGCTGGGACTACAGGTGTCTGTCATCACACCTGGCTGATTTTTTAAATTTTAGTAGAGATGAGGTCTTGCTATGTTGCCCAGGCTGGTCTCAAACTGCTGGACTCAGGTAATCCTCCCGCCTTAGCCTCCTAAAGTGCTGGGATTTACAGGAGTGAGCTACCGCATCTGGCCCAGGTACCACTTGTAGTGTTAAGCAAGTCCCTTCCACAGGGACAGAAAATCCTTCAGATCATCATGTGGATTCAGTGCAGAATGTCCCCAGTTTTCAAGACCAACAAAATAAACTAGGATTTAAACATTTCAATAATAATGGACATGAGAAGACCTCACTGCAGGGACAATGAGTGTTTGCTGAAACTTGTTTGGGATTTATTCCTACTGCTACCGTCAGCTTTTTTTCTTGTGAATTTTCAAGGCATTAAGAGAGCCCTATATAGCTTTAGAAATATTCAGACTTTTTATGTAAAAGAGGGCAGGGATTAACTTCAAGTTCAGGAGTCAAGTCATAGACATGTAGAACATTTATGCTTGCATTTCTCATTTTTAAACAGTTCTCGCTAAGTTATTAATATCCTATTTTTACTGTGAGAGCTGAAGGCCTTTCATCCTATTATAACTTTGGCATTAAGGCAGTTCCAAACCTGCAGCAGTTGCAAAAGCTTCATCAGTCATGTCTTTACCCCTCAGCTCTTAGAACTTATTGTCATTCACACGTGCCGTGAAAAAAATGTCTCTTTCCAACACTTTCTTTGCTTCTACCTCTTATTGCTATTTTTAACACAGGAGCCCAGCTGATCCCTTTACATTGTAAGTCATAGGCATGAGATGTCTTTTTGGGGTGATGGACATGTTCTAAAATTGGGTTTGGTGATGATTGCACAGCTCTGTATATTTCCTAAAAGTCATTAAATTGTGCATTTAAAATGGGTGGGTCTTGTGGTACATACATTACACTGCAGTAAAGTCAGATCATGTCACCTTTGTGCTTAAAAACCTCCCAGGGGACCCATCTCTCATGGAGTCAAAGTTGAAGTCATTGCAATGATCTCGAAGCCCTGCCTGACCTTCCCTTCATTCTCTGCTCCAGCCACACTGGCCTTGCTGTTCCCTCTTTGAAATGCTTTGGATGTTTGTCCCCTCCAGATTTCATGCTGAAATGTGATGTGGGGCCTGGTGGGAGGTGTTTGGGTCATGGGGGTGGATCCTTCATAAATGGCTTGGTGCCCTCCTCTTGGTGATGAGTGAGATCTCACTCTATCAGTTCGCAAAAGATCTGACTATTTACAGAGTCTGGCAACTGGGTGCGGTGGCTCACACCTGTATTCCCAGCACTTTGGGAGGCCAAGGTGGGTGGATTGCTTGAGGCCAGCAGTTTGAGACCAGGCTGGCCAACATGGCAAAACCCAGTCTCTATTAAAAACACAAAAATTATCCCAGGGTGGTGGCACATGCCTGTAATCCCAGCTTCTTGGGAGGCTGAGGCAGGAGAATCACTTGAACCTGGGAGAAGGAGGTTGCAGTGAGCCGAGATCGCACCACTGTACTCCAGCCTGGGCAACAAGAGCGAGACTCCATCTCAAAAATATATAGCCCCTCGAAGTCTGCCTGGGTACACGCCACATACAGGCTTAGGTGCCCTCCCAGCCTTCTTGGTTGTATTAGTCCATTTTCACACTGCTAGAAAGACCTAGCTGAGACTGGGTAATTTATGAAGAAAAGAGGTTTAATTGACTCACGTTCCGCAGGCATAACAGGAAGCATGACTGAGAGGCCTCAGGAAACTTACAATCATGGTGGAAGGTGAAGGGGAAGCAAGCTTGTCTTCCCATGGTGGAGCAGGAGAGAGAGTGAAGGGGAAGTGTGTCACACCTTTAAGCAACCAGATCTCGTGAGAACTCACTCACTATCACGAGAACAGCATGAGGAAATCTATCACTATAATCCAATTACCAATCACCTCCCACCAGGCCTCTCCTGGCATTAACACATGGGGATCACAACGCCATGTGAGATTTGGGTGGGGACCCATAGCCAAACCATATTACTGGTATAAGGGTAAACAATTCTACTCTAGGGGTTTGGGATAGCCTAGTTTTTTGGAGGCTATTGAAGGGAAGCCTATGATGGTACCGCCACATGCTGAACTATTCTGAATGCTTCTAGACAGTACCCCCAGTAAAGAAAAAAGAAAGTTCAAAGGTCAAAGACCCCCAGAATTTAGATAATTCAGTTTCTGTCTTGTGAATTGCTCTTGTCCTGTTTTCAGCAGCTCACACTGGACTCCTGAGATGGTGCTTTACCACTTGGTACCCCTAAAAGTCTGGAAATTATCTTAGCTTTAAAAATTAAAATTAAAATAAAAAAAAAAAAAACCAAGAGCTGAGAACGGACAGCTTCGTCACAGCAGCAAACTTCAGCTCACACTATAGCCTTGATCTCAAAAATTGTGTTTAAATTTTTTGTGAAACTAAACATTCTTAAAATGCACCAAGTGGGGCCAGCCCTTCCAAAGAGCCCTACAGAGAACCCTTTCAGACAGTGCAGGGCCTTTGCCAATGGGAATCAGGTGAAGGTCCCAGCTTCACCTTTGTCATTTCCCCCTTTCCACACGGTGAGCTTCCTTAAAGTGAGGCAAACCCTCGCAGAGCTTTCCCAGGGCCGGCTCCTTTAGCTGCCACTCAGAAATCTCATCAAACAGCTGGGAAGGCAGCACCGCTCACTCCCACATGCCTGTCATGCTGTCAATCATGAGATTCTTCTGGGCTGCAAAGACCAAAGAATCACAAGTTCAAGAAGCAAAAAAGAAGGATTTTCTCCCTCCTGGTGGGGGCTCGTGTGTGCAGCGAGTGATAAGGTAGGAAACCAAGGAGGAAGTTATCTCCTGACTGCAGGTCCAGAAAAGAGACCTTGAAGGAAACACTATGAACTGCAGTAACACAAATGAAATCCATTCCAAAGATACGCATGTGCGCATGATAGACACATAGAGAGAGGCCACAGAAGGCGGGGGTGGGGGGGACCAAGAAAGGAGAAAGGGCGGCTTTCACTGTACCCCCAAGCCCTGCAGTGGAATGAGGTTCACACTGGAAAGAATTGCTTAAAGGAGCCCCTTTGGACATATATCAGGATTTGGGATGAATTCTTTAAGGGAATGACTAAGCCTTCATCTCTCCTCTTTGATTCCCATCTCTTTTATTTGGTCATGCAAAGTGATGAGGCTATTACTAACATCCCGGCGGGGAGACCCTAAAAATTCATCTGCACTGCCTGACCTCCCCTCCTTCTCCCCTTCCCCCACCCCAGGGGGACTAAAGCTGGGTTTGTCTGAGAATAAAGCAACTGGTGGATACAATCCATGCAAGGGAAAGAAATCACATCAAATGTAATGTCTGCTGTCTGCTATCATGGAGATGAAAGAGCCAGCTGACCGAGTGACAGTCTGTTCCGCGTTTCAGCTGGTATCCAGCGCAGACATAATTTTCAGCCAAGTAAGAATTTGGGGACTCAAGGGTCAGGATGTTTAACTGTATCTTTGTGAGCACATTGATAAACTCTTTTGCTTTGGTTTTATCTTGCAAACATCATGGGCAGTAATGTTGGCCTAACTTCATAGCGGCAGGGAATGAAACCGGAGATTTTGCTGTAAGGGTTTTTTTTTTTAAAGCTCTGGAATTCTATTTCTTTTCTTTTCTTTTCTTTCTTTTTTTTTTTTTTTAAAGACAGAGTTTCACTCTTGTTGCCTAGGCTGGAGTGCAATGGTGTTATCTTGGCTCACCGCAACCTCCGCCTCCCGGATTCAAGCGATTCTCCTGCCCCAGCCTCCCAAGTAGCTGGGATTACAGGCATGCGCCACCATGTCCAGTTAATTTTGTATTTTTAGTAGAGACAAGGTTTCTCTATGTTGGTCAGGCTGGTCTTGAACTCTCGACCTCAGGTGAGCCGCCTGCTTTGGCCTCCCAAAGTGCTAGGATTACAGGCGTGAACCACTGGGCCCAGCCTGGAATTCTATTTTTTTTTAATTTATTTTATTTTTTATATTTTGAGACCGGGTCTTGCTCTGTTGCCTAGGCTAGAGTACAAGTGGTGTGATCATAGCTCACTGCAGCCTTAACCTCCCAGACTCAATCCATCCTCCTGCCTCAGCGTCCCAAGTAGTTGGGACTACAGGTGTGTGTCACCATGCCCCAATTTTTTTTTTTTAAATTTTTAATAGAGATGGGATCTCACTATGTTGCCCAGATGGGTTTCAAACTCCTGAGTTCAAGCAACCTGCCTGCCTCTGTCTCCCAAAGTGCTGGGATTCCGTCACACCTGGCTGGAATTCCATTTCTTAATCCTCGTCCTCCTCCTCCTCTTCTTTATCATCATCATCTCAGTTTATTTCAGGGTAGGCTCAGGACTAAGTGCTTCATACATCGATTAATTTCCTTTACACTTCCCAACAATCCTAGGAGGTAAGCATGACCACTTCCATTTAATGATGGGAAGCCTAGCCTCAGACATGCCAAGTCATTTGTCCAAGGTCACACAGTAAGTGACACGGTAGAATTTGGTTATGTCCACATTTTCCCTCCTACTCTCCTGTCCCACTTCCCTTTGCAATCAAATAAAACCTTGAACCAAAATATATGTCTTCTGACAACTGACACCTTTCAAAATTGTGTATGAAAGTCAGAACACACACGCCTGTGAAGGTGAACATTTCCGATTTTGTTGATTCACCAGCAGACACTAGACACACTAGCAGGCTAGAACTTGCTCAAAGATTAATATCCCGATGTACAGACCAGGCCAAGGGCATGTGGCCTTCTGCTTTGGTAATCTCTAGCACATGTGCCAAAGCAGAGGTGGGTGAACAGATACTGCTACGAAAAAGAACAGGGGCCATGTGAAACACAAGACACTTTCTAGTTTTGGATGGAGAGTTAGGCAATTGGCCCACATCCTGCTACGGGAACTCAATTTTCCCATCAGAAAGATGAGTTGGAGTTAACAATAGAACTTCGAGAAACATAGCTGCTGGTAAGCTGCAGGCAGTGAGCCAGTAGAGAACAAGAAGCTTCATTCCACGCGTACCACGCATGCCTCATTTTATTGCGTTTTGCTTTACTGCACTTCGCAGACGTTACTTGCTTTACAAATCGAAGGTTTGTGGCAGCCTCACTTCAACTAAGTCTGTCAGTGCTATTTTCCCACACTCTGTGATCATTGGCGCAGCACTTTAAATTTCCTACAAGAAGCTTTTCCTTTGCATTCACAATTTGGCTGTTTGATGCAAGAGGCCCGGTTTTTGGTTTGTCTCGCTTTCAACATGCCTTTCTTACTCAGCTTACTCAGTTCTAGCTTTTGGTTTAAAGTGAGAAATGTGTGATGTTTCCTTTCACTTGAACACTTAGAGGTCATTGTAGGGAGATTTATTTATTTGTTTTTCAGACAGGGTCTCGCTCTGTCACCCAGGCTGGAGTGCAACAGCGCAATCACAGCTCACTGCAGCCTTGACCTCCCAGGCTCAAGTGATTCTCCCACCTCAGCCTCCCAAGAAGCTGGGATTATAGACACACACCACCATGTTGGGCTAATTTTTTGCTTTTTTTTTTTTTTTCTTTTTGAGACAGAGTTTTGCTCGTTGCCCAGGCTGGAGTGCAATGGTGTGATCTCAGCTCATTGCAACCTCTGCCTCCCAGGTTCAAGTGATTCTCCTGCCTCAGCCTCCTGAGTAGCTGGGATGACAGGCATGCACCACCATGCCTGGCTAATTTTGTATTTTTAATAGAGACGGGGTTTCTCCATGTTGGTCAGGCTGGTCTTGAACTCCTGACCTCAGGTGATCCACCCACATCGGCCTCCAAAAGTGCTGGGATTACAGGCATGAGCCACTGTGCCTGGCCAATTTTTTGCTATTTTTTTGGTAGAGACAGGGTTTCACCATGTGTCCCAGGCTGGTCTCGCACTCCTTGGCTCAAGTAATCCTCCCACCTCTGCAACCCAAAGTGCTGGGATTACAGACACAAGCCACTGGGCCCAGCTATCCATCGTGTAGGGTTATTAACTGGCCTAACTTCAATATTGTTGTGTCTCAGGGAATAGGAAGGCTGGAGGAGAGGGAGAAAGGTGGGAACAGCCAGTTGGTGGGGCATCACAACACACACAACATTTACTAAGTTCACCGTCTTACATGGACAATGTTTGTGGTGCCCCCAAAACAATTACAATAGTAACATCAAAGATCACTGATCACCATTACAGATACAATAATAATGAAAAGGTTTGGCTAGGTGTGGTGGCTCACACCTGTAATCCCAGCACTTTGGGAGGCTGAGGCAGGTGGATCATGAGGTCAGGAGTTCGAGACCAGCCTGGCTAACATAGTGAAACCCTGTCTCTACTAAAAATACAAAGAATTAGCCAGGCATGGTGGCAGGTGCCTGTAAACCCAGCTACTCGGGAAGCTGAGGCAGGAGAATCGCTTGAACCTGGGAGGCAGAGGTTGCAGTGAGCTGAGACCATGCCATGGCACTCCAGCCTGGGTAACGGAGAGAGACTCCATCTCAACAAAAAAAGAAAAGAAAAGAAAAGAAAAGAAAAGGCTTGAAATATTGTGAGAATTACCAAATGTGTCACAGAGGTTTGAAGTGAGCACATGTCATAGTGAAAAGATTTGAAATATTGCAAGAATTATCAAAATGTGACACAGGGACATAGAAGGCCACATGTCTTCTATCAGTTAGCTATTGGCGTGTGGCAAACCATCCCAGAACTCAGAGGCTTAAAATAATCACTGATTATGTCCCACGAACCTACAAATTGGCCGGGCAGTTCTGCTAAAATCATCCAGGTATGGCTGATCCCACTGGGGGCACTCATGTGTCTGCAGCCAGCTGGCGGCTAGGCTGAGGCTGGCTGGGATGAGCTAGCTTTGCTAGGTGGGGTCTCTCATCCCCACAGGAGCTAACCTGGACCCATTCTTATGGTGAGGTTCGAGGAGAGAGTGGAATTCACGTGCAAGGCCTTCTGAGGCCTAGGTTTGAAAATGGTGTGATGTGATTTCCTATGCCTTCTATGGGCCAATGCAAGTTACAAGGCCAGCCCAGATTCAAGGGGTGGGGAAACAGACTACACTTCTTGACTGGAGCGGTTTCAAAGTCACATTGTAAAGTGTGTGGATACAGGCAGGGGTGGGCATTATGGCCATTTTTTTGCCATCAGTCTACCACAGATGTACACAATATGTCTGAAACACTGCAACATACTGACAGCTCACATGTAATGGGCAACGGGTTAAATCCCTGAAGACACTAATGCAGGATGAATCTTTCTTCAAATTTTTACCCAAGAAGAAGAGAAAGGAGTGGGAAAAACACTGGGAATGATGCCAGGCTGTTGGCAAGTGGCTGACTTTTGGGGATGTGATTTTGGCAGTCCTGGGCTAAGAAAGGATCCACATAAAGAACTAGAGGAGTGAGCCCAGGTAGAATCCTTTAGGCAAGATCAAGGTGGGCACGGTGGTGTGCACCTGTGGTCCCAGCTACTCAGGAGGTTGAGGCAGGAGGCTGGCTGGAGCCCAGGAGTTCAAGGCTGTAGTGAGCTATGGTTGTGCCACTGCACTCCCAGCCTGGATGACAGAGTGAGACTCTGTCTCTAAAAAAATATCAATAACAACAACAACAAAAAAAAAACCAAAAAAAACATGCTCCTTGAAGCTCAGAGATTAATTCTGGAAAATTCTCAGCCAATAAATTATCTCTCTCCCCTAGTCTCTTTTTCTTGGGCATTTCTATAAGCAAATGTCAAGCCTTAATTTCTTTCCTATTTTCCATCTCTTTATCTCTCCATGATGCATTGTGGTTAATTTCTTCAGGTCAATCTTCCAGTTCATTATTATTATTATTGAGACAGAGTCTCTCTCTGTCACCCAGACTGGAGTGCAGTGGTGTGATCTCAGCTCACTGCAACCTCTACCTCCCAGGTTCAAGTGACTCTTGTACCTC
This sequence comes from Chlorocebus sabaeus, assembly GCF_047675955.1. NCBI lineage: Eukaryota > Metazoa > Chordata > Mammalia > Primates > Cercopithecidae > Chlorocebus > Chlorocebus sabaeus. The sequence continues at coordinate 117,285,086 of NC_132923.1, read as the reverse complement.
AGCCTCCCAAGTAGCTGGGATTACAGGCACATACCACCACATCCAACTAATTTTTGTATTTTTAGTATAAACAGGTTTCCACCATGTTGGCCAGGGTGGTCTCAAACTCCTGGCCTCAACTGATCCACCTGCCTTGGCCTCCCAAAGTGCTGGGATTACAGGTGTGAACCACCACACGCAGCCAGTTCATTATTTTTCTCTTTAGTTTTGTCTAAACCACTTTAATTTATCCAGTATTCATTGCAATGACTTTTTTTAATTTCTAGAAGTTACATTTGATTTATTCTCAGATCTCCCTATTCTTTTTTTTCAACGTCTTGTTCCTTCCACTTATTTTCAAAGTTTAAATTTATGTCTTTAAAAACTGTAACATATTTAGGGGGTGGGGAGGGCTTCTTCAGACCATTCTGCTGGGCACTAAGGGTCTAATTCTGATTTTGTTGTTTTTGTAACCTGTCTTCATGGTGGTTTTATAAGACTGGATTGAAAACAGCTGCTCATATATGGGAATCTGTGTGGCCTAGATTGAGAACCTACTTTCTCCAGAGCAGTTTCCTCCTTTAAAAAATCATTTAGGCCAGGCGCTGTGGCTCACGCCTGTAATTCCACCACTTTGGGCGGCTGAGGCAAGCGGATCACCTGAGGCCAGGAGTTTGGGACCAGCCTGGCTAACATGGTGAAACTCCGTCTCTACTAAAAATACACAAATTAGCCAGGTATTGTGGTGGGCACCTGTAATCCCAGTTACTCGGGAAACTCAGGGAGGAGAATTGCTTGAACCCAGGAGGTAGAGGTTGCAGTGAGCCCAGGTTGCGCCACTGCACTCCAGCCTGGGTAACAAGAGTAAAACTTCATCTCAAAAATAAATAAATAAATAAATAAATAAAATAAAATAAAATAAAAAGTATGGCCAGGTACAGTGGCTCATGCATGTAACCCCAGCACTTTTGGAGGCCAAGGTGGCAGGATCACTTGAGCCAGGAGCATGAGACCAGCCTGGGCAATGTAGGAAGGCCCCACCTCTACAAAAAGAATTTGAAAATTAGCCAGGCACACCTATAGTCCCAGCTACTTGAGGGTGCTGAGGTGGGATCACTTCAGCCCAGAGGGTGTCGAGGCTACAGAGGGTGCTGTTCATGTCACTGTACTCTGTCCTGGGTGACAGAATGAGACTCTGTCTTAAAACAAATTATTTATTTCTTTATTCATGTTAGAGACAGGGTCTCACTGTATAACCCAGGCTGGAGTACAGTGGCGCAATCATAGCTCACCACAGCCTTGAACTCCTGGGCTCAAGTGATCCTCCCACCTCAGCCTCCCAAGTTGCTGGGATTACAGGCACAGATGACCAGGCACAGCTAATTAAAAACAATTTTTTTAGAGACTGGTTTTCATTGGGAAGGTTCCGTGAGATGATGTCTAGAATCACCTGTCACAGCGAGTATCTGATAAATATTAGTTCCTTCCCCTCTTTGTATACTTGGTGCCTAATAAATGCTTATCAAGTCAAATGAAAACAAGAAGGATATAACTGACGACATAAAAATTTCTCAGGATATAGAAGAAGCTGCTGAGTTCTGCACAAGCCCTCAAGGAAAGGCAGTCGGTAACTCTCCCCAGCAAGTACCCTCTGGACACGCCCCCTGGGCTGGGATTGGAGGACAGATGGCTGCAGAAGTGGCCGTGAAGTGGCCTTTTCCTCTGTGAGGCTTGCACACCAGAGAGCTGCCACCAGGTGGTGCTGTGGTGACCACGTAAGGCCCGGGGCATCTCCCAGGCAGGGTCCAACCCCAGGAGCTTCCTACAATGCCATTCCCATTAGAGAGGGAGGGAGTGCCCTGGGAGTGGGGGCTGATCACATCCTAGAGCGCCCGCCCCTCCCTGGAGTCCCTGAGATGGATTCTTGAGCGTGGGACTCTGGGCTTAGCCCTGCCTAGAGGACAGGGCCATTTGGGTAAACCCTCAACTATTAAATTAGTTGAGGGTTTAAATTAAAGGGACGGGCCTGGTGCACTGGCTCATGCCTGGAATCACAGCATTATGGGAGGCCGAGGTGAGAGGACTGCTTGAACCCAGGAGTCGGAGACCAGCCTGGGCAACACAGTGAGACTTCTTCTCTATTTTATTATTATTATTATTATTATTATTATTATTATTATTATTATTATTGAGATGGAGTCTCATACTGTTGCCCAGGCTGGAGTGCAGTGGCACAATCTCCGCTCACTGCAACCTCTGCCTCCCAGGTTCAAGCAATTCTCCTGCCTCAGCCTCCTGAGTAGCTGGGATTACAGGTGCTTGCCACCATGCCCAGCTATTTTTTTTCCTTTTTTTTTCTTTCTTTTTTTTTTTTTTTTTTGCATTTTTAGTAGAGACAGGGTTTCACTATGTCGGCCAGGCTGGCCTTGAACTCCTGACCTCATGATCCGCCTTCCTCGGCCTCCCAAAGTACTGGAATTACAGGTGTGAGCCACTGTGCCTGGCCAATTTTTTTGTTTTGTTTTTTAATTAAAGGGACAGACAAAGGGTCAGTAGAAAGAAACCTGGTGTGGGTGTCAGACAGGTAAGGGGCCCTCCCTTGGCTCCATTCATTAATTACAAGCTTGTGACCATGAATAAATCTCCTGGGTTCCCTGCGCCTGCTCTCTTGAAAAACAGGGACCGTTCTGGTGTGCCTCCCTCCAGGCTGGTTGTGAGGATGGATGAGATACCACTTGCAAAGGGCCCGACTTGAAAATGGTACTTCATCCTTCTCTTGGTGCAGTTCAACAGGTATCCATGCAGGCCCTATCCCTGGGCATCCACGCTGGAGCTGCCAGCCTCGAGGAAGCCGGGCGGGCGAGAAAAGAGGAATCAAGGGCCGGGCCCAGTGGCTCAAGCCTATAATCCCAGCATGTTGGGAGGCCGAGGTGGGTGGATCACCTGAGGCCAGGAGTTCAAGACCAGCCTGGCCAACATGGTGAAAGCCCATCTCTACTAAAAATACAAAAATCAGCTGGGCATGGTGGTGGGCGCCTGTAATCCCAGCTACTTGGGAGGCTGAGGCAGGAGAATTGCTTGAATTTGGGAGGCAGAGGTTGCAGTGAGCCGAGACTGCGCCATTGCACTCCAGTCTAGGCAACAAGAGTGCAACTCCATCTCAAATAAATAAACAAACAAATAAATAAATAAATAAATAAAATTTCAAAAAGAGGAATCCAGGACTAGAAGGTGTGTGGCTTCCCCAGCCTCAGGGGGACTGGCTGAAGGATGGGGTGTTCAGGGGGAGATCCCTTCCCCTCTGAGATCATACCTGGTGGGAATGGGGTCTGCCTGATCACTGTTCCCTCTGCGCCCTGCGCAGGTCCCGGGATGTCATGGTGTAGGTCCCAGGAGACGTTTGCTGGCTGACAGATAAATTAACTACATCAAGTGAAAATGCTACTACTAAAGGTTCAAGTCAGAGCCTGAGTCTAGGTCTCTGCTTTCTGCTGGACGGGCCAAGCCCTGCATTTTGGACCCTGTTCATCTCTCCAGCCTCGTTTCTCACAACTTCCTGGCAGAAACCTTGACTGCTTTCACTTGCCCTTCCCAGCGCATGCACCTTCCTGCCTCCGGACTTTGGATATGGCCAGTCCTAGGCCCTCTAGCCTCCCGCCTGCCTCGAAGCCTCTCGAGGCTCACCTGTCCTTCAAAGCCTGCCCTCTCCTCCCTGGCGCCTTCCCTACCTTCTGGAAGGAAAGGCTCCTCCTTTGAACTGCTGCAGCCCTTAAAGTCTAGGCCCTTGAGATGCAGCATTTGGTTCTGTTACTCACCTGCTTTAAATCTGGTATCTTATTTTCTTAACTAGGTTGTAGGCTCTTTGAGGGCAGCAAGCTTGTCAGAAAAGGCAGCATAAAAGAAGGGTTAACAGGAAATGGTTTAGACATACATGAATTAGAATCCCAGGTTTGCTCATTACTGGCTGGGTGCCCTTGGAGAAGTTACCTAACTTCCCTGGGCTTCAGGTTTCCCATTTTCAAAAATGGAAAATAGGCCGGGTGTGGTGACTCACGCCTATAATTGTAGCACTTTGAGAGGCCAAGGTGGGTGGATCACCTGACGTCAGGAGTTCAAGACCAGCCTGACCAACATGGTGAAACCCCATCTTTACTAAAAATACAAAAAAATTAGCTGGGCATGGGGGTGGGCACCTGTAATTCCAGCTACTCGGGAGGCTGAGGCAGGAGAATCGCTTGCACTCCAGAGGCAGAAGTTGCAGTGAGCCAAGATCATGCCACTGCACTCCAGCCTGGGCAACAGAGAGAGACTCCGTCTCTAAATAAATAAATAAATAAATAAATAAATAAATAAATAAATGAAAATGAAGCCATGCGCAGTGTCTTATCCCAGCACTTTGGGAGGTCAAGGTGGGAGGATCGCTTGAGGCCAGGAGTTTGAGACTAGCCAGGGCAACATAGTGAGGCCCTGTCTCAACAAAAAATTAAAAAGTTAGCCAGGTGTGGTGGCATATGCCTATATTCTCAGCTATTTGGAAGGGTGCAGTGGGAGGCATTTGAGCCCAGGAGTCCGAGACTGCAATGAGCTACAATGGTGCCACTGTACTCCAGTCTGGGTGACAGAATGAGACCGTCTCTTAAAACAAAAAGAGAGAGAGAATGCAACGCCTGTTTGCCAGTGTAATAATGCCCACACCTTCCAATGTGACTGGGAAGAAGAATGAGATGGACTCTGTTCCAGTCTGGCACACAGTAGGTGCTCAATACACACCAGCTCCCTGGTGTGTTTCTTATTTTGGAGAGGAGCAGGTGTTCTCCATCAAATTTCTGCCGAGGAATGCGGCAGCACCAACTAAAAATCATGCTTCCCATTGCTCCCTGAACCTGAGATCCAGGTACAACAACAATCCCACGAAGCAACTGCTAAATACACGCAACGTAAAACCACTCAAACGAAAATCCAACTCGAGACTCGCCACCTAGTTCTGACTTCCAAGTACCCCGGTGCTCATCAAAGTGGAAGAGATCATTAGCTCCCATCTGGGTTCTGAAGAAGTCACTGCTGCAGCCTTCCTGACACGTCTCTATTCAATCAGGCAGGCACCTTATAAAGATTATTCCCAGCCACGACATTCTTCTCCTGGTCCAGGTTTGTAAGCTCTAGCACTGACCTTTCCAGCTAGCCAAAGGCAGAGACATCCAAGGCTCTGCTGGCTAATTACGTCTGAACCTGAGTTCAGTTCTCAAAAGGAGAGGGTGCGACTCTCAGACAGAAGTCAGGTTGAGATGGAAGGTCTCACTACAGGTGCAGCTGGCGTCACTATATCCCCTCACAGACAGGAGAAATATGCAGTCAACTTTTTCCGTTTTCGCTTTGATTGCTGGGAAGCTAACAGCTCAGTTACATCACTGGGTAATAACAGATAAACATAATAACCATAATAGTAATAAAACAGTGGCTACTGAATGCCTGTTACTTGTGAGCCATTCTGCTAAGTGCTTTATTGATTTAGAGACAGGGTCTGCCTCTGTCACCAGGCTACAGTACGGTGGTGCGATCATAGCTTGCTGCAACCTTGAGCTCCTGGGCTCAGCTGATCCTCCGGACTCAGTCTCCCACACAGCTGGGGCTACAGATGTGTACCGCCATGTCTGACTAATTAAAAAAATTTTTTTTTGGCTGGGTGCAGTGGCTCAGACCTGTAATCCCCGCACTTTGGGAGGCTGAGGTGGATGGATCACTTAAGTCAGGAGTTCAAGACCAACCTGGCCAACATGGCGAAACCCCATCCCTACTAAAACGACAAAAATTAGCTGGGCTTGGTGGCAGGCACCTGTAGTCCCAGCTACTTGGGAGGCTGAGGCAGTAGAATCGTTTGAACCCAGGAGGCGGAGATGCAGTGAGCCAAGATCATGCCACTGCACTCCAGCCTGGATAACAGAGCGAGAATCCTCAAAAATATATATATATATATTTTTTTGGTAGAGATGGAGTCTTGTTTTGTTGTCCAGGCTGGTCTCAAACTCCTAGGCTTGAGCGATCAATCCTCCTGCCTTGGCCTCCCAAGACACTGGGACTATAGGCATGGACTACCAAGTCTGGCCCTGATTAAATTTTTACATTTTATTTATTTATTTAATAGAGATAGGGGTCTTGCTATGCTGGCCATGGTGGTCTCGAACTTCTGACCTCAAGCAGTCCACCCGCCTCGGCCTTCCAAAGTGCCGGGATTACGTGCGTGAGCTACCACCACACCTGGTTCCACTTAATCCTTTCAATTGTCCTATGAAGAAAGTATTACTAGACCCACTTCTCAGATGAGAGGACTGAGGCGTAGAGACTAAGTACATGGGGTCTGTTTGCTCAGCTGGTAAGTGGCGGAGCTGGAATTCAGATCCAGGCCTGGCTGCAGAGTCCGAGTGCCTTCTGCTCCAGGCCTGCCTCCCTTGTACTGGACCTTCCCAATGGGCTTAGAGCTCCTGTTCCTATTTGTTTTTTTCTGGGTGCTGATGTTTTATATTTACCCATAAGTTGTTGCTTTAGTGGCTGTATTTCCCGAAATGCCTGAAAATCTTTTGGGGAAGAATGATGGGGCTTTGTATAAATAAATAAATAAATAAATAAATAAATAAATAAATAAATAAATGTCTAAGAAAACGAGTTAACAAAAGATAGAAAAAATAAAGAACAATGAAGGCCTAGTAGAGACCCGAAAGGTCAGAGTTCACACATGAACACCCTGTGCTGGGGTGGCAAAGACAGGGTCCCCAAAACTCAGAGTCTGTCATTAAATCACAGGTACTGGGTATGCACTGACCCACAGGCAGAAACATTTTTATCTTCTGCTCTGCAAAACAGGCTTGGCAATTTTCTAAAAGACAAGTGTTGACAACACTGACAGTGCAGGCTTGATGATCAGGGAATCTTAGATACGAGTAAAAAAAAAAAAAAAACGGTTTCCATTACAGAGTGCTGGGAACTGAGATGATTAATTAACATGTAAGTTAATGAGACTTTGGGGTGTTTTCTTCTCCAGTTGGAATTCTCTCCAACCTCAGAGGAATGTTCCTTTGCTGCAGAGGGTCTGGACTCGTCTGTTGTTGTTATAGACTGAGACTCACGCATGGGACCTGGCTATGCAAAATTCTGAGTGAGGGGGAGTCCTGGGCGGGACGGAAACTAAGAATGGCCCCCAGAGAGGGGATCTCCTTCTGGGACTCAGACAGTCATCAGGGCTCACTGTGGGGGCCAGGAAAAGATACACTCCTGCGGACTATTCTCTCGGTACACCTGTGCTCGCCACAGAAAGTTCAGCGGAGAATTTGTTTCCCTGGAGCTTGGGCAGACAGTGTGGGCATGTGCTCCACCGCATAAGAGTGACAGTTACTGCTGGACCTGGAGAAAGCAGCATTCAGTTTGCAACACTGTCTCCTATGAGTTTTCCTAATGGGACTGCTCAGCTCTGGGTGCAAAATAGATTAAATTATATTCAGTGGCCAGGCGTGGGGGCTCATGCCTGGAATCCTAGCACTTTGGGAGGCCAAGGCGGATGGATCGCTTGAGCTTAGGAGTTCGAGACCAATCTAGGTCACATGGCGAAACCCTGTCTCTACAAAAAAGGCAAAAATGAGCCAGGCATGGTGGCACATGCCTGCAGTCCCAGCTACTTGCGAGGTTGAGGTGGGAGGATGGCTTGGGCCCAGGGGAAAGAGGTTGCAGTGAGCTGAAATCGTGCCACTGCACTCCAGCCTGGGTGACAGAGGGAGACCTTGTCTCAAACAAAACAAAACAAAATAAAACACATGCACACACACACACACACACACGTTTTGGAAAAGTCCAGGGCCAAACCTGGAAACATGTTGACCCTCCAGGTACTACTAACCTTGGGACTCTATCTGAGGGGCCAGCGGCCTCCCTGGACATGGCTCATCTCATTGCACATTCAAACACCAATAGCCTTAACAGATTCTCTGGGCAGGGCTTGATGTTTCACAATTTACAAGCAACTGACTCCATGATTAAATTGATCAGTCCTCTCAATTCCTGACTGACTACCCTTGGCCGAGTAGTCAGTTTCCTGTTACTGGAAGCAACTAAGCAGAGGCTAGTAGACAGATGGAAGTCAAGGGGATCCTGTACAGTGTGGAAGTTTGTTTGAACCAGATGATTTCAAACATCTGTTGGAACCCTGACTCTAGGAGTCCACAGTCTCATGTTCATGGGACGAAAGAATGAAATGAGGCCCAGCATAGCAGCCCCGATAAGATGTTCTAGCAGTGCCTTCTGGATCATTATCCTTCAACTGAGTATCAAGTGTCCTTTACAGGAGTCACTGCTCTCAAGACTGCAAGTCACCTATTGTACCACAGTCTTAGCCAATCACTCAGCATGTACTATGTGCCAGGTTCCCTGCTAAGAGCTTAGATGCACTATTTTATTTTCCTTATGAGGTGGGTATCATTTGATCTACGTTAATAATAAGGAAGCCATGAAGAATGTGGGGAACTTGTACAGGGTCATACCGTTCCCGTGATCTTAACCCCATGGCATGGAGAACTGTGGCCTTCTGGGTAATTATGAGCAACCAACTCTTTACTCTGCATATACTTTAGGAGTAGAAAGTGTGTCTACAAATGGTTACAGCAGGTGGTAGGAAAGGCAGGCTAGGGAGATGCAGTCCTGGAAGAAAGAACCCCTGGGACACTTTTGTACAAGGGCTTCCCTGGTTCCAAGGGAGCGCTGCTGGTCTGGAGGTGGTGGGAGGTCTGGCACAAGCTCTGACCGTGGGGCAAGGGGGCTGGGGGTGCATCCAGTGTCAGTGGCAGGAACAGTGGGATCCTCAGCCTCTCCTCCTTCTGTGCCTGTGCTTCTCTCTGCCCACCTTCTTCCCAGGCCTCCTCCTATTGCTCCTATGGGAAGAGGGGGTGCTGGCCTCATTAGTCAAGCGTGAGGACACTGATGGGCCACATGTACTAGTTGGCAGGCTGCTGTACATCAGGAAGCCGGACTGCAGGCTCTCCTCCCTCCTCTGAGCTAGGCAAGTCACTGGAGGAGGTTAGGGCCACCTTCTCTCTCTCTCTGGCCCTTATCTGAAAGGCATAGGACTAGAACTATTTTGGATTTCAGATGTTTGAATATTTGCATTATTCTTATTGGTTCAGCATCCCAAATCTGAAAATCTGAAAGGCTCCATTGAGCATTTCCTTGGAGTGTCATGTTGCTGCTCAAAAAGTTTTAGAATCTGGAGCATTTTGGATTTTGAATTTTTGGATTTGGGATGCCCAACCTGTATTCATCTCATACGGGGGACAGTCTCTTCTTTGTCTTCCTGTCTCCTTTCTCCTTTGATGCCACTGGCCAGGACCCCATGGGCCCCCAGATCCAGGGCTGGAGCTTGTGGGTGGCTGAGCCTGCTGTGTGATCAGCACAGCTTCTTCCCTGGGGGTTACTGGTCCCAGCCTAGGTGGTGTTGAAGTGGTGGGTGCCCCGGTCATCATGCAGCTAGAGTCTGTGTGCTCATCTCTCTCAGGGACCCTGTGGGAAGAAGGAAGTAATTTCCAAGGCTAGTATTTGGGCATTCCTGGATTCCTCCAGTCACAGCATCCAACTTCAACACCAACACCAATCACCACTGCGTTTCAGAGCGCAGACACCCTTGCTCTCCTTTCCTCACCTGTAAATTGAAGGTGTTGAACAAGGTGATTTCTAGAGGCTCTTCCAGCTCTGAGCTGGGGCCCTGGAAGCTAGGTAGATTTATCTAGCAGATAATGGGGGCTGGTGGCCAATCTGTGAGAGGAAGGTGAAGCGGGTCACCTGGTGACAATGTCCTGTGGGTTAACAGCGAAGTGGAGAGGTCGGACCCCAGAGGCAAGGCTGGAGCAAGCCCTCAAATTCCTGCCATCTTTAAATAACGAGACAACCCACATTCAAGGTGAGATCAAATGCATTTTAGCCGGTGACAACTGCTAAGGTCAAGGGTGCCTGCATCCTCAGGGGGAAGCAAATGCCTTTGAAAGGGAGTGGGCAGGCTAAGAGTCTTGGAAAGAGCCTGGGGGCTGGTCGGCCTTTAGTTTAGATTAAAGCAGAGATTAAATGAATCCCACTTCTGTGACTCACTCCTCCCCTGAGAGTTGCCAGTTGGCCTAAACACGTTACTGCTGTATTAGTGAGCTCAGAGGCAGTGAGTAGTACAACCTTGGAAAAATCCATTTGGATAAACGAATGGAGAATAAGAAGGGAACACTTACTTATTGGGAGTCTACTATGTGCCCAACATTGTGCTGTTACATCCACCATGTAAAAAGGCCAGCTTTGTGGTCGGACAGGCTGGAGCTGAACCCAGGTCCACTATTTGTAAATTGCTGCAGCTCTTTGCTGTGCCAAGTCCCATGCTGGGTGCGATGATGGGGGGAGAACGAAATGGACACAGTCCCTGCCGTCAATCTCCTTATAGGCAAAATGGGAAAATCAATAACTATATCTTAGAGTTGTTTGTATATTAGATGAGAGAAAACAGGCAAAGCCCTTAGCCTATCACTTGGCATACAGTAGGTGTTCAATAAATGGTAGTTATTAAATCCTAGAATAACCCCCAGAGGGACCAATCTCCCAATTTTACTAATTAGTCTGAAGCCCAGAGAGGTGAAGTGACTTGCCCAAGGGCATCCAGACAGTAACTAGTGGAGTCTGGGTTTGAACTGATGTTTCTAGACTCTAAGTCCAGTGCTCCTTCTTTTGTTTTTCTTTTTTCTTTTTTGAGATGGAGTCCTGCTCTGTCACCCAGGCTGGAGTGCAGTGGCACGATCTCTGCCCACTGTAACCTCTGCCTCCCAGGTTCAAGCAATTCTCCTGCCTCAGCCTCCTGAGTAGCTGGGACTACAGGCGCACACCACAACGCCTAGCTAATTTTTGTGTTTTTAGTAGAGATGGGGTTTCACCATGTTGGCCAGGATGGTCTCAATCTCCTGACCTCATGATCCACCTGCCTTGGCCTCCCAAAGTGCTGGGATTACAGGCGTCAGTGCTCCTTCTTTCATGTCATTCTCAGCTGGTTGCAATGATCCTTGCATCCTGAAGACACTAGGAAAAGTGATCAAATTGAGCCCACTTACAGATGGCAAAGGGATGGGGGAGCCAGGATTGACTAATGGACCCAAGTTTGCAGAGCGAAGCAGGTCCTGCAGGCTCTATGGTGCTGAATGAGGACACCTGCAGGCAGGCTGGCCCAGCTCAGGGTGTCTCGCCAACTGCATGGACAGGCCCAAAAGGCATAGGCAATATGTAATATGTTGAATTCATTCCCTTCAAAGCCTTTTGGATGCAGAGAAGAATAAATGTATAAATAACCTGAAGCAGTAATTGATTTCCTATGGCCATTTCTTGGCTTAGCCAGCTACTACGAGTCAGTTGGAATTGAATTTGCTTTCCAACTACTTGATGTTTCAAAGGCTTTTAAAAGCAAAAATAAAGATGAATGCCCCCTTGTGATCAGGGCCCAGGGTCCCATAGTGAGTGCTCAGATGCTGGCCATTCCTGGCAGCAGGCACCACCTCCCTGCCCTTGGCATGCGCTGGGGTCAGAAATATCCTTGGGGATGGGGTCAGTCACTCCGAAAGCAAATTCATGCCCTAGGCTGGGACTTGGACTGTTGCTGGAGGGGGGCTGTTCATTGCTAGGAATTCTGACTATGCTGGTTTCCTGCCCAAAGGCACAATCATTTGGCAGGTGCATGTTTTGTCTTGGTTTTGAGTGGGCAGAGTCGTTGCCCAGGCTGTGTGTGTGCCAGCTGATCAAGCCTGATGGACAGTCTGGAACGCAGTGGGCTGAGCGCAGCTCGGTCACTGGGAAGTTTGGGCAATAGCTCAACCAGTGGGCCCAGGCCTTGGGGGCTGAGGAGTCCACTTTGCCTAGGCAGTTCGAGCCTTGCCACACCCAAAGTCCTCGAGCACGGTCCCCTGCAAGAGCGCTCACAGCAAACTTCACGGCTGCCGTCATGTCCTTCATGAGCTCCTAACATGTACTGGGCACCGCTACATGCCAAGGCCTGAGCCAGGAGCTGGTGACAGAGGGAACAAAACAGACGGTGCCTGGTGATCGTGAGTGTGTGTTTTCCCTGTAAGCATCAGCCACATTCTAGCAGGGGAGAGAGACCTGCGGGGAGATGCATTGTAACCCAACGTGGTGACCTTGGAAACAAAGATGGGCAAAGCACCGAGAGGGAGCAGGGAGGCAGCTGGACACAGTGCCGTGACCCAGTGTAGGTGATGGCCCTGCGTGTGATGCCTGGCTCAGCCACCTTCCAGCTCTGACTCTGGGCAAATCCCTTCGGCTCTCTGAGTCTCAGTCTCCTTATATTTATGATCCTGTAAAATGGGCTGAATAATACCTCACAAGGACGCTCTAAGGATCAGAGTTAACAAGACGGTTGCCATCAGCAGTGGTGTGTATGTCCCATCCCGCTCTGATGAACGCCCAAACCAAAACCAAATCCACACTTCGCTCTCTGAGATAATGCAAAAATAACACAGTCACCTTTTCTAGTCTTTCCCAAAAGCTGCTGATTTCTTAATGAGAACAGCTTTGTCCCTAGTGTGTGGAATGCTGGTGTCTGAAGATACTGCAGACCTGTGAGGCTGGCTTTAATGATTTCATGAGAAAATGGCTGTTTTTCCACCAAGAACAAACCAATAAAATCTCAGTAACCTTGGTGATCATGAGTGTGTGTATGTTTCCTTTTAAGTCCCTGGCGTCTCTGTGTGTGTTTAATTTGACAAGCCAGGTCTTCTGAAATCTGACCAGTTTACACCTTTTTGCAAGAAGCAACTTTTCTATCAATACATGTTTCCAAGCCTGAGTCTTCCCATCACGTGGAGCACAGAGCAGGGGATTTTTTAGCCGCAGCCTGAAGGACTGTCTGAGCAGCTTCATGTATGGATGGGTGGGTGACTGGGGAGAATTCTAGACAGTGGAAACAGGTGTACAGGCGGGACACCTAGGCTCGAGGAAACAAGAATTGCCCTGAGCCTCGGGTTTCCTTCCTGCACCCAGGGGAGCTCTGGGTGTGGTTCAAAGAAGCTCAGTTGGTGGTAATCTCTGACTTCCAACCAAAACAATCCTGATGGACCTACCTAGGCAAATCGCTTTGCCTCACACTGAGCCTCTGCTTCCTTAGCTGTGAAATGGAGATCATGATCCTGACCTTAGGTGGCTGTAAGGATTGGAGATTGAGTCATGAATAGGAACATGGGGCACTTTGGGAGGCCGAGATGGACGGATCACTTGAGATCAGGAATTCGAGACCAGCCTGACCAACATGGTGAAACCCCGTCTCTACTAAAAACACACAAAAATTAGCCAAGCATGGTGGCAGGCACCTGTAATCCCAGCTACTTGGGAGGCTGGGGCAGGAGAATTGCTTGAACCCAGGAGGAAGAGGTTGCAGTGAGCCGAGATTGTTGCATTGCACTCCAGCCTGGGCTACAGAGTGAGACTCCATCTCAAAAAAAAAAAAAAAAAAAAAAAAAAAAAGAGAGAACACAGGGCCAGGCATGGTAGCTCATGCCTGTAATCCCAGCACTCTGGGAAGCCAAAGCTGGTGGATCACTTGTCAGGAGTTCCAGACCAGCCTGGCCAACATGGTGAAACTGCCTGTCTACTAAAAATGTAAAAATTAGCTTGGTGTGGTGGTGCACGCCTGTGGTCCCAGTTACTCGGGAGGCTGAGGCAGGAGATTAGCTTAAACCTGGGAGTGGAGGTTGCAGTGAGCTGAGGTCACACCACTGCACTCCAGCTTTGGGGACAGAGCGAGATTCGGTCTAAAAAAAAAAAAAAAAAAAAAAAGAACACAGGTTAGCCACGGTAGTGCCACATTCCAGCTTCATCATGCCAGTCCTGTAACCATGCACTAGTTTTTTCACCTCCGAAAGCCTGAGTTTCCTCATCTGTAAAATGGGGATAATTAAAACCACAGAGGATTATTGCAAGGATTAAATAAGGCATGTGAAGTGTTTAACTGTGCCTAGCACATAGTAAGTGCTCAGCAAGGCTCCCAGCCTCCTCTGCTCCTCCCACTCCTCCAGGCAGGCGGTTTGGGTTTGCAGAAACCAGTAATTGTGAGCTGGCCAGAGGAGGAGGAGGATGAAAATAAGGAATCAACTGATCTTACAAGCAGGTAGCAGGGATCTCAGTAAATGCCAGTTGAATTTGGGCCTGTTTCTGTCTGAAGAGAAGATTCCTTAGCTACATGATGCATTTAAAATACTCATCCAGGGTACATGTATCCTAGAACTTAAAGTATAATAAAAAATAAAAATAAATAAAAAATAAAATACTCATCCAGAAGGCCAGGGATTCCCATGGGAAATCAGCCCATCCCCGTCCTCCGGGGCACATCTGAACGTGTGGACTGCTCTGAGAATCTGAATAACAGTTGGGAAAATCTCCTCAGGCGCCTTACAGATCTGTAGGATGACGCATGGCAGAGCTGGGTTCAGCCCCGGATGGGTTTCTGCAAACCCAAACTGCCTGCCTGGAGGCGTGGGAGGAGCAGAGGAGGCTGGGAGGCTTGCGGAGCATCTGCCTCGATGTCCTGCTGGGCCGGCTTCCGCAACTCCTTCTGTTTCCTAAGCCAAGTGCTCTCGGGTTTGGAGTGGTAGAGATGGTCTTTATGTTAGGACAGGATGTGCAGACAAAGGGATGTCAGCGCCACCCAGAGGGCTGCCCTTGAACCTGGTATGAAAGAGCAGTAAGAGTTCCCTTTACCAAGCACCTATTATGTGCCAGGTGTTCCGTGGGCTGACTGATACACACCACTGCTGATCCCCACTCCACTCTGCGAGACCCCAACTCATGTCTTTCGGAGGGTGGTTTCTTCAACATAAGTTCTGTGAGGTTGGTGCTGTATCTATTAGCTGTCAACTCCCTAAAGCCTAGTCTAGTGCTTAGCACACAGTAGGTGCTTAACACAAGTATGAGCTAGTGGAGTGAATTTGATTTTGAATAATTCTCTCTTTAGAAGGTCTCATATGGTATATCGCTTTGATTGAAAACATCCGATCAGGAGGGGCTGAAATATAGTAAGATAAAAATAGGAGCTCTGCTAAAAATACAGCTACTATTCAATACATTAATCCCATTAAAGGGTATATACCCAAAGGAAGATAAATCACTATATCATAAAGATACATGCATCTGTAAGTTCACTGCAGCACTATTCACAATAGCAAAGACATGGAATCAACCTAAATGCCCATCAATGGTAGACTGGATAAAGAAAATGTGATATATATATACCATGGAATATGATGCAGTCATGAAAATGAGTGAGATCATGTCCTCTGAAGAAACATGGAAGGAACCAGAAGCCATTATCCTTAGCAAACTAATGCAGGTACAGAAAACCAAATACCGCACGTTCTCATTTATAAGTGGGAGCTAAATGATGAGAACTCATAAACACAAAGAGGGGAACAAGAGACACTGGTGCTTACTTGAAGGTGGAGGATGAGAGGAGGGGAAGGATCAGAAACAGTAACTATTGTACTAGTAGCTGGGTGAGGAAATAATCTGCACAACAAACCCCGGCGACATGAGTTTACCTACATAACAAGCCTGCACACGTACCCCTGGACCTAAAATAAAAGTTGTTTTTATTTCTTTTTTTTTAAGTAGGAGCTCTGGAGTTGGAAAAAGACATGTTAAAATCCTCATTCCAGGGGGAGCTACTCCACCTTTCTCTAAATCCACTCTTCTCATCTGAAACTGGAGGTAGAACTACTGGCCCCTTGGGGTGGTTGTGAGGGTGGAAGAGAACGTACATGAAACCGTGCAAAAACTGGGCGGAGAGCTAGGCCTTCATAGATGCTGGCTATTGCTACGCTACTATTTCTATGACTATGATTATTATGTCATTCCCATTTACGGGCAGCTCTGAGTTTCAGGGCATTTTCACCAGGTCATCTCCTCCGACTCTCTGGGCACTGGGCATGGTCTGAGGGCAATTGCTGTCAAGGAGCCCAGAGCTTTGGCCCAGAACTGCCTGGGCCCTGCTCCCTGCCTGGCTGGATCCAGGGCTGTGTACTGGCCTTGGCTCTGTTGCTATGCTAGGAAATGTGCTGGGCACCATTCCTACCTCTGCCTGCGTGAAGGCCCCTTGGTGAAGCTCCTGGGCTCCCGGGCACCATCCAACACTGGGGCTGTCACCTAAGCACCCTCAGAGCCTGCCCCACTCTGCCTTTCCATCAAGATGTACTTCTAGCCTCCAAGCAGTAATGTGAGGGAAAGTAGGGGAAGAGAGGAATGTCCCTGTTTTGCAGATAAGGAGATAGGGTCAGTGAGAATGGTGCCTTGGCTGAGACCTTAGCTGAGGATTAATCATAGAGGCCAGAATCCAACTAAGATCTTCTGGCTGCTAATTGACCGTGAAGTTCTAGTGTGTGTTCAGGAAACAGAAGCTGCCATTTAGTGGTATCCTTATGGAACCATGAGGCCCCCATAGTGGATATAGACTAAGTTGTGGGGAAAGTTACTAGGTACCACAAGTAGTTAGAAACAGTGAATAAGTCTAGTATTTGATAGCACAACAGGGTGACTACAGTCAATAATAATTTTGTTTTATGAGACAGAGTCTTGCTGTGTCGCCCAGGCTGGAGCACAGTGGCCCAATCTCAGCTCACTGCAACCTCTGCCTGCCAGGTTCAAGCGATTTTCATGCCTCTGCCTCCCAAGTAGCGGGGAATACAGGTGTGCCACCACACCTGGCTAATTTTTCTATTTTTAGTAGAGACAGGGTTTTGCCATGTTGCCCAGGCTGGTCTCAAACTCCTGGCCTCAAGGGATCTGCCCATCTTGGCCTCCCAAAGTGCTGGGATTATAGGTGTAAGCCACAGTGCCCAGCCAATAATTTAATTATACATTTAGAAATAACTAAAAAAGGCCTGGTGCGGTGGCTCACACCTGTAATCTCAGCACTTTGCGAGGTTGAGGTGGGCAGAGCACCTGAGGTCAGGAGTTCGAGACCAACCTGGCCAACATGATGAAACCCCGTTTCTACTAAAAATACAAAAATTAGCCAGGTGTGGTGGCATGCATCTATAATCCCAGCTACTCAGGAGGCTGAGGTATGAGAATCTCTTGAACCAGGAGGTGGAGGTTGCAGTGAGCTGAGATCACGCCACTGCACTCCAGCTAGGGTGACAGGACGAGACTCTGTCTCAAAACAAATAAAAAATAAAAATAAAAAATAAGAGTACAATTGTGCTGTTCATAACACAAAGGATAAAAGCTTGAGGTGATGGATACCCCATTTTCCATGAGGTGATTATTAAGCATTGCATGCCTATATCAAAATATCCCACATATCCCATAAATACATTTGCCTACTATGTTCCCATACACATACACACAAAAACCACAAGCAAAAAATAGTGCCTACTGGCCGGGCGTGGTGGCTCACGCCTATAATCCCAGCACTTTGGGAGGCCGAGGTGGGCAGATCACAAGGTCAGGAGATCGAGACCATCCTGGCTAACACAGTGAAACCCCGTCTCTACTAAAAATACAAAAAATTAGCTGGGCGTGGTGGCGGGCGCCTGTAGTCCCAGCTACTCAGGAGGCTGAGGCATGAATCCGGGAGGCAGATCTTGCAGTGAGCCGAGATCGCGCCACTGCACTCCAACCTGCACAACAGAGCGAGACTCCATCTCAAAAAAACAAAACAAAACAAAACAAAAACAGTGCCTACTTCACGGGCTCTTGTGAGAATTAAATAAAATAATGTCAGTAAAAATGTTTAGTATGGAGAGAAAAAAAGGAATAAGCTGTATGCTGTTTACCAAATGGTTCTAGCTGTCTGTCTCTGACCACATGGTAGGAAGACATTTACGGGCCCCTCCTTCATGTGAGGAATGCTTCCATGCCTTGCTTTGGCCAATGAAAATGTCTGTAAAAGTTACTTGTGTTACTTATGGGTAAAGGTGCCTTAAGGGCCAGGGCATAACTCACCACATTCTGTATCCTACTGAGGAACCATATGTTGATACGGAACTCCCTCCACCTGGGCATCTACAACAATCAGAGTTCCCCCGGGTACCCAGATAGCATGAGTGAGAAATGAACCTTTGTTGTACCACATCTCTTCAATATTGGGGATGTCTGTCACTGTGGCATAACCTAGGCTATCCTGACTGATACACTGTGAATGCTGATAACATTCAAGTTCCATTTACTTATAGAGCATGTACTCTCTGTTGGTGTTATTCCAGGTACAGGGGGCACAGAGGTGAGTCAGACACAATCCCTGCCCTCAAGGAGTTTGCAGTCTCAACACTTATTTGAAAGGAAGCTGACCACCCTGAGCTTGAGGGAAGGGCAGGCCAGGCTGTAAGCGGCACCTTGGGAAGGGTGGCAATCCCTACAGGAGCCACCCCTGGTGTTTGCAGAATCACCCCAAAAGGGAGAGGAAGCTGTGAAGACAGCTAATTCTACAGGCAGCTTTTCCTGGGGAGGGAGAAGGAAGGACAAGTTTTGTTAGGGGCAGTGGAGAGAGGAGGCTGGTGGAAGAATTATGTGCTCTGGGTGACTCTAGGATTTCTTGCTCCCATTTCGTTACTAGCTCTCAGGGGACTCCAGAAAACAATTAGTGGATTCAAATGTAATTCCCCTTTTATATCCCTTAACTCAGATAATGACAGCTATCCTGTAATTAGGAGAGGGTCTTCTCAGTGTGCAGATTAATTGGGTGTTAAACAGCAGGGCTGCCTGAAATCAGGCAGTGGAGCTGGGAGGAATTAGATGTGAAACAGCAGCCCTGGGCAAAGGGTGAAGAATTCATTGACGATCTTGACCATCTGGAGATGTGAAGATGCCCCACTGGTAATACAAGGCAAGGACTGGGGAGGGGAATGGTTGAGGAAGAGGGTAGGAAGCGCTGTGGCCATGGGAAGGGGTGGAAACTGGAGGCCCTGACCCTGTGGGAGGCCAATTTTTCTTCAGTTAGGTCCAGGGTCCATGCCATCCATGCGGGAGGGATTGCTATAATATGACGTGCCTACTCCCATTTATTAACAGTTTCTAGGAAATTATCAATGCTCAGCAAATACTTCTGGGTTCTTATTATAGGCCAGCATTTATATGCATTATTGCCTATAACACAATCCTCCCAAAAATCTGTTGTAGATACTATTATTGGCTATGTCTCATGTAAGTGGAGTTCAGAGAGGTTACGTGACTGGGTGCGTGGTGCGTTTGGAATTCAAACCAGAGGCCTAGACTCCAGAGCTCACACACTTGTGGCAACTAAGCTGGCAGCTTCTCAGCGGGGAAGAGCCCTGCGGCCCGTCATCTACGACGGCAGAGGCCTGTACCTTGCCATGCCCTGCAAGTGCCTGGTGCTGGGCCAGCCCCTGAGTGTGCGTGTATTTTTGTGATCACAAGTATGTCCCTATGTCCTTGTATTGATTTGTTCTGCTTTGTGCTTTGTGGGGTGGGTTAAAGCAGTCTGGCAAGAAGGGCTCTGCTCTGGTCCCCACCAGCTTCCTTGGCCTCAGGTCCCCAAAGCGGGGAGGTCACACTCGAGTGCTTGGCTCTCGGGATCAGGACCTTTCTGTTCCTCTCTGCAGTGGGTGATCTTTTGTTTTCAACTCCCCATTTCTATGAACCATCAGGAGTTCCCTTACACTCTGGAAAGAAAAAGGAAAATTGGGGATATAAATGGCTTCGAGATTTAGCATCAGAGAGATCTTCCTTCCAGCTGGAAATGCTGTGATGCTGTGAAGGCCGGCATGGGCAGTGGGGCTTTTAAACTGGAGTGGGGCCTGTGCACCCACCTGCATGGGAGGGGCTGCCTTCTGTCCCACAGAGAGAGCCGACTACAAGTCTGTGAATGTGTGCACACCTGCTACTCACATTTGGAATAAGCCATGGCCAACTAAGGGACAGACCCCTCTCAGTGGGGCTTTTGCTCTGTCACCCAGGCTGGAGTGCAGTGGCACGATCATGACTCACCGCATCTTCAACCTCCTGGGCTCAAGTGATCCTCCTGCCTCAGCCTCCCAAGTTGGGACTACATGCACGTGCCACCACGCCTGCCTAATTTTTTGTAGAGGCAAATTATGTTGCCCAAGCTGGTCTTGAATTCCTGGGCTCAAGCAATCTTCCCACCTCAGTCTCCCAAAGTATGGAGATTACAGGCATGAGCCATTAGACCTGGCCTCAGTGTGTTCTTGACCAAGGTCAAGGCAGAGGATGACCAGCATCTTTTCTCACCTCCTGTCTAGATGATGAATGAGACAGGGATGGGATGTTATGAAATAAGGGGGGAAACTATCAGGCTGAATAATAATACTGTGGGGGCCGGGCATGGTGGCTCATGCCTGTAATTCCAGTGCTGTGGGAAGCTGAGGCAGGAGGATCACTTGAGACCAGGAGTTTCAGAACAGCCTGGGCAACACAGGGAGACCCTGTCTTTAAAAAAATAAAGTCTGTGGCTGGGCGCAGTGGCTCACACCTGTAATCCCAGAACTTTGAGAGGCTGAGATGGGCAGATCACGAGGTCAGGAGATGGAGACCATCCTTGCTAACACGGTGAAACCCTGTCTCTACTAAAAATATTTTTAAAAATTAGCCGGGTTTGGTGGCAGGCACCAGTAGTCCCAGCTACTTGGGAGGCTGAGGCAGGAGAATGGCGTGAACCCAGGAGACGGAGGTTGCAGTGAGCCGAGATCACGCCACTGCACTCCAGCCTGGGCGACACAGTGAGACTGCGTCTCTAAATAAATAAATAAATAAATAGACTGTGTTTAGAGTTTTCTGTGCCCAAGTTCTTCCTTCTGAAGGTGACAACAGGGGGCAAAACGCCAGCTGCACTTTTGTCCACTGGGTTCATCTTGGAGTCAGATTCCTATCAAATTCTTGTCATTTGGAAAGCTTCAGATGCTAGTTTCTTCTATTTCTTTTAAAACATAGAAGTTTTCTTTTTTTTCTCTTTCTCTCTCTCTTTTCTTTTTTCGTTTTTGCTGACTACCTACTCATCTGTCAATACAGAAGTTTTCCAGGCCAGGCACAGTGGCTCACGCCTGTAAAGCCAGCGATTTGGGAGGCTGAGGTAGGTGGATCACTCGAGGTCAGGAGTCTGGGACCAGCCTGACCAACATGGTGAAACCCCATCTCTACTAAAAATACAAAAAATTAGCTGGGCGTGGTGGCAGGCGCCTATAGTCCCAGCTACTCAGGAGGCTGAGGCAGAATTGCTTGAACCTGGGAGGCAGAGGTTGCAGTGAGCTGAGATCATGCCATTGCACTCTAGCCTGGGCAACAAGAGCGAAACTCCGTCTCAAAAAAAAAAAAAAAAAGTTTTCTAAATAAAATGCTGAAGACCTGTGGTGCCCATGTTAAAAGGACTCCCTTCTATCCTCAAATATTTGTCCTCATCTGTGCCAAGCACTGGGGACACACATGGCTGAGCAGGGCATGCACTGTCCCTGACATGCAGAATCGATTCCTTCACTTTGCTCATGGGTCATGTGTCCATCGAGTACCTTGTATGTGCCAGGCACTGTGATAGGCTAAGGATACAGTGACAAGAAGGAGAAACAGGGCCCTTGCTCACTTTCGCCCTGTGTGTTGGCCAGGCTACACAAACAATTGCCCAGGGGAGCTATTTCCAAAATAGAGGTGCCTGATCCCTTCCATATAGGGGCCTCATATATATATATATTTGGGAAAAGAATTGCCCGCGTGGTGCTGATGTGTACTTCTAGGTGACAATTACTGGTGGACTGGAAAGACAGATGAGCAAGCAGGGAGGAATAACTGGGAGACAGGCCAGTGCTGGGAAAGATGTTCAGGGAAGAATGGAGTGTGGCTTGGAGAGACAGTCTAGCACAGGGTGAAGACCGCACAATCTCCAACCAGACAGCCTGCTCTGCCACCTCCCAGCCGTGTGATTTGGACAAATCCCTGCGCTCTGCATTTCTCTTTCCTCCTCTGTAAAACGGATGTGATAATAGTACCTACCTCACAGAGCTGTTGGAAGGATTCCATGAAATAATACATATGGTGACCTTAGAACTGTGTCTGGCGCATGAAAACACAGTGTATTGCATAAGTGTGTGCTGCTGCGGTTACCGCTACTGCTACTACTACTACTATTATCACTATTATTGGAGGGAAAGCTTCCAGACACAGTGAGACCTGAGAAATGAGTAGGAATTATCTAGAAAAGGAGATAGAGAGGATGGACCAAGAGGGAACATTGTCTGGAAATACAGCTTGGTCTGCTGGAGCCCGGCGTGTGAGGTGGAGAGAGGCGGGGAAGGCGTTGAAGGCAGATCATGAGAGGGGCCCTGTGACTCATGCTGGAACATCTGCACTGATCTAGAGAATGGCGGGGGCATTAGAGGCCCTTGGGATCTGCCGAGTTGCTGCCGTGTGAGTGTCTGCAGATGCGTGTATGAATGTGTGCAGGTGTGTGTGTGTGCGCGCGCATGTGTGTGAACTGTAGGGTGCCCAGCACCAGCGCCCCTAGGTCCTCCTTGGCAAGATCCACTCCATTACTCATTCACTCCACAGTTTAAAGACCTCAATCTTTCCCCAGCGTTGAATCAGTTGTTTCCAACTCCTTAGCCTGGCATAGTGCCAGGCTCCCACCCTCACCTGTTAGCATTTCCTACCACCCCAGGTGGGGGCCCTCTTACGTGGGCTGCAGAGACACCAGATGCCACCATTTCTAGACATCCCTGAGAGCCCCGCCTTTGCCTGTGCTGGCCGACCCTCTGGGATGCCCTACCCTAGTCCAGCTGCCCTCTGCCAAATACAGCATAGTGGTTAGGAGGGAGGGCTCCAGGGCCAGACTCCCTGGGCCTGAATCCTGGCACTTAGGATTCTCGTCGCTTCACCTCTCAGCCTCAGTGTTCTCATCTGAAGCAGGGAGACTGGCGGAACCTCCCTCCTGTGGCTGCGGTGAGGAAGGAATGTGATCTGAACACAGCCTGCCTGTGACCTGGTGGGTCTACACTAGCTCATGGGCACAGCAGCACATGCCTCATTCCCTTACCCAAAGTCCAGCTCCTCCATCTTCCTGACCACTCACAGTGCACTGGACACTGTGGTGGGCACTGCGGGTGGGGGCGGCGGGGTTCAAGGCAGACCCTGCCTACCTGGAGTTCATGTCTAATGTGGGGCTGGAGAGCGGAAACAAAATGACAAGTTCTGACATCTATATAACACTCACCACGGTTCCCTGTGCATGGTAGGTCCTCAGGTTGGAATTCAGAAGACATCTACTGACTGTACCCAAATTGGGGCCAGGGAACTCTCACATTCATTATGTCATCCCCCCATGATCCTTTGAGATAAGTGCACAAAGCTCATATCCTTTGAGGAAGCTGAGGCCCAGAGAGGTTAAGTGACTAGCCCAAGGTCCGACAGCTACTCAGTGGCAAAGCTAGGAGCCAAATCTAGGTCTGCCTAATACCAAAACCCCAAATCTCACCCATGGGCCATGAGGATCCAGGGGTAGGAGCAGCAAGCAGGAAAGATGCTGGAAGGAAGTTGCTTTGGGAACCATCCCCCAAAAGGCTGTAGTGCAGGAACTTCCCAGTGTCACACTGACCAGCCCTGTCACCAAGAGGCCACCTGCCTTCTTCTTCCCTCTTTCCAGTTTCCAGCCTCACATGCCGGGGACAGCTGATAGTTGACCTCACTTCTGGTTACCATAGCCAAATGGTTAATGGTAATTAATTCAGTTTGTTTGGCAGGGGAATTAAAGGCTTGGCTGTACTAACGATCTTAAGTTAACATAGCATTTACGCTAACTGGAGGCAGAGACATGCCTTCTCCTCTAAATGAAGAATCAGTTCTATTAATAAGACTACATCTCTCTAGGTAATGAGCCTGGCAGATAGATGGTTTGCTGCCAGAGAGGGAAAGATGACAAGGAAAGAAGCAAAATGATGACAGCAGAGAGGATGGCAACTTTTCAAAGGCTTCCCCGGGAGAAGTAGATTTGGAGAGCAGGGAGGAGTCTGCATTGGCCGACAAACCAGCACCGATGGCCAGATACACGAGTGAGGTCAACTTGGACCTTCTGGGTGTTTCAGCTCTGACTACAACTGTATGACTAAGCCCAGGCAGGAAAGGGAAACGGTCTTGTCAACTCATAGAATTGTGAGAAATGATCAGTTATTGCTGCTTTTGGCCACCGTGTTTGGAGAGACTGTTTTGCAGCAACAAATAACAATCATGGTGGAAGGCAAAGGAGAAGCAAAGGCATGTATTACATGGTGGCAACCAAGAGAACGCGTGCAGGGGAACTGCCCTTTATAAAACCATCAAAATTGGCTCAAGCCTGTAATCCCAGCACTTTGGGAGGCCGAGACGGGCGGATCACGAGGTCAGGAGATCGAGACCATCCTGGCTAACACGGTGAAACCCCGTCTCTACTAAAAACACAAAAAACTAGCCGGGCGAGGTGGCGGGCGCCTGTAGTCCCCGCTACTCGGGAGGCTGAGGCAGGAGAATGGCGTAAACCCGGGAGGCGGAGCTTGCAGTGAGCTGAGATCCGGCCACTGCACTCCAGCCCGGGCAACAGAGCAAGACTCCGTCTCAAAAAAAAAAAAAATAAAAAAAAAATAAAACCATCAAATCTCGTGAGACTTATTCACTATCATAGAAATAGCACGGGCAAAACCTGCCCTCATGATTCAATCACCTCCCACCACGTCCCTCCCACGACATGCGGGGATTATGGGAGCTACAATTCAAGATGAGATTTGGGTGAGGACACAGCCAAATCATATTAAGTTCCAACACTTCTCTCCCATCCACTCTCCGCTCCCAGGTTCAGCAATTTCTCTCTGAGTTCCTTCTCTTGCCTTCAGAGTCCTGCTGCTGCTACATTCCACTGAGAGAAGGTGAGCTCATGTCCCAGGAGCAGTGAACCACTCCAGGTGCCCCAGGCTCGGCAATTCACTCTCCCAGCCAGCCCCTCCTACAGGCAGTCCCTGCTGGCAGATCTGTCCAAAACCAGTATTCTGCCCTGGAGACCTCACCTACCCAAGGCCAGGAGCAGGGGCCCTCAAGCTTTTCACTGCCTTGCACAGAAAGGATGACACTGGAAGCATGACACACTCCCAAGGGTGTCTGTGTGTGGTTGAATGGTGAACTCCCAGAAGATATGTCCACCCAGAACCTGTGAACGTGACCTTATCTGGTAAAAGGGTCTTTGCAGATATAATTAAGTAAATGATCTTGAGATGGGATCACCCTGGAAGAGAGTGGGCCCTAAATCCAATGACTGTCTGTCCTTATGAGAGAAGAGAAGACAACAGGCAGAGACTGGAATGATGTGTCTACAAGCCAAGGAATGCTAAGGACTGCTGGCAGCCACAAGAAGCCGGAAGAGACAGGAAAAATCCTCCCCTAGAGCCTTCAGAGGGAACGTGGGCCTGCCGACACCTTGATTTTGAACTTCTTCTCCCCTTCATTCCCACTTGAGAAAGTGCATCAGGATGCAAAAGCCAGGGTCATTATTACAGGATGGTCCATCTTGCATCTACTGTAATGTATGTACAAAAAATAATTTTCCAAAGTTTGATGATGATTTTTCTTGATTTTTAAACTATTTTTAACTTTTAACTATTATTTCTAAGAACTGGGAACACATTTTGCAAGGCTCATGGCCCCTGGCCCAGAACCTCTGTCCCGGGGAACGAGCTTGTGAAGGGGTTTCTGTCTTTGTCAATAATCCATGCTCACCTTTCTCCTGAGCCATCTCCTGCAGACAGAAGTAGATGACTCTGGCTCCCAGGCTGAAGCCAATCAAGGTGACAGGTCGCCGGCCCTGAAGGGAAAAAGGACACAGGTGTCTGGAGGGAATACGGCCAGTTCTAGCAAAACATCAGGCCTGAGGAGGGCAGCCTTTGCACATTCCTTACTACCTGATTCTCATCTAATGAATCATGCATGTGCTGTTGCGGTCCCTGAGCTCTGATGTCTTAATCAGCAGAGTCAGGACCCTCATTTATGCAGGAGTGCACCTGCTGCTGAAATTGGCTTCCTCCAAGGCCAACAGGCAGCTCCTGGCTGGGTTAATTCCCTTTCATCTCAAACCATTACCCAGCCACCATCTCATCTTCCCCAGGAGACGGGGCTAGTCAATTACAAGAGCAACTTCCCTTGGACTGATCTGCCTTGTGGCAAATGGCTGCAGGGCTGCGGGACCCCTTCTGGAGCTGGGGAGATTAGACAGAAGGCACCCCCGGGTGTGAGGGGTAAAAAGGCAAAAGTGACAAGGGAGGGACAACTGTTCTGTTTCTAGATAGGAAGGTGGGGCACAAAATATTGGCTCTAAGTGACAAGATAAGGTAGTAAGTCAGATGGAAAGAGGAATTTTCTGACTCAAGGACTTGTAAAAAAGGCAACTCATTATGTGAAGACTCTAAAGAAAATGAAAGTTATCTGGGGGTGTCTGGGTACAAGCTTACACGGAAGGAGACGAGGGGAGTGGATGAACTCTGGATGCCCAGCCTGGTTTTATCAGTCTATTCCTTTTCCTTAGTTTTGTGCCAATGCACGTATTCCACACCCCCACACCACTCCACTTACCAAGTAGAAAATCCTTGGTTAAACAGTATTCAAATCCCGCAGGAGTTTTGTGCCAACCCTGCTGGCTGCTGCCCAATATCATTCTCCCCTTTGTCCTTTACTCCTGAGTTTGCCTGGGCATGCGGCCACCCAGCCAAAGACGAAGTCTCCCGGACTCCTCCATAGCTGGGGGTGGCCACAGGGCTGAGACTTAGCCAAGGGACTGAAGGCAAGCAAAAGCTGTGACTTCTAGGCATACTCCTCATCCCTACTTCCCTACCTCCCACTGTCTGAAACACACACGTAATGCGGGAAGATCTGTCTTGGACAAGAGAGAAGCCCGGTCAGGCACGGTGGCTCACACCTGTAATCCCAGCACTTTGGGAGGCCAAGGCGGGTAGATCACTTGAGGTCAGGTGTTTGAGACCAGCCTGGCCAACATGGTGAAACCCCATTTCTACTAAAAACATACAAAAATTAGCCAGGTGTGGTGGCAGGCACCTGTAGTCCCAGCTACTCGGGAGGCTGAGACAGGAGAATCAGTGAACCTGGGAGGCAGAAGTTGCAGTGAGCTGAGATCACACTACCGTACTACAGCCTGGGTGACAGAGCGAGACTCCGTCAAAAAAAAAAAAAAAAAAAAAGAGAGAGAGAGAGAGAAGCCCAGTGCTCAGGATGAGAGGCCAGGAGAGTGAAGGAGGCTGGACTTCCAATATTACGAAGCTGCCCATGTAGGAGACAGAATAATGCCTTCCCATGGATGTCTTCATCCTAATCCCTGGAACCTGTGAATGTTGCCTTGTACAGCAAAGGGCCTTTGTTATTTATTTATTTATTATTTATTTTATTTCAATTAATTTTTTTTTTTTGAGATGCAGTCTTGCTCTGTTGCCTAGGCTGAATGAAATGCAGTGGTGTGATCTCAGCTCACTGAAACCTCCACCTCCCGGGCTCAAGCGATCCTCCTACCTCAGCCTCCTGAGTAGCTGGCACTACAGGTACGTGACATCACACTCAGTTAATTTTTTTTTTTTTTTGTATTGTTAGTAGAGACAGGGTTTCACCATGTTGGCCAAGCTGGTCTCCAACTCCTGACCTCAAGCGATCCACCCGCCTCAGACTCCCAAAGTGCTGGGATGATTAGGCGTGAGCCACTGCACCTGGCCTATTTATTTATTTTTGAGACGGAGTCTCACTCTGTCGCCCAGGCTGGAGTGCAGTGGCACGATCTGGGATCACTGCAACCTCTGCCTCCCAGGTTCAAGTGATTCTCATGCTTCAGCCACGTGAGTAGATGGGATTATAGGTGCACACCACCTCGCCTAGCTGATTTTTGTATTTTCAGTAGAGACAGGGTTTCACTATGTTGGCCAGACTGGTCTTAAACTCCTGACCTCAGGTGATCTGCCCACCTCGGCCTTCCAAAGTGCTGGGATTACAGGCATGAGCCACTTGTGCCCGGTTGGCCCTTTGAGACAGGGTCCCATTCTGTCATTCAGGCTGGAGTACAGCGATGCAATCACAGCTTACTGCAGCTTCCACCTCCTGGGCTCCAGTGATCCTCCCACCTTAGCCTCCCAAACAGCTGGGACTACAGGCATAAGCCACCACACCCAGCTAATTTTTGTATTTTTTTGTAGAGACAGGGTTTATCGTGTTGCCCAGGCTGGTTTCTTGGGCTAAAGAAATCTGCCTGCCTTGGCCTTCCAACGTGCTAGGATTATAGGCATGAACCAACCACCTTGCCCACGAGGCCAACAAAGGATTTTTGCAGACGTGATTAAGTTTAGGATCTTCAGATGGGGAGATGATTCTGGATTATTTGGGAGGAGCCAAGGTCATCACAAGCGTCCCTACAGGAGGGAGGCAGGAGGCATCAGTTAGACAGAAGGTGATGTGACGATGGAAGCCGAGGAATAGAGAGATTTCAAGGTGTTACACTGCTGGCTTTGATGGTGAAGGAATGGGGCCTTTGAAAGCTGGCAAAGGCAAGGAAAGGGGATCCTCCCTAAGGCATGCATTTTTGCCTTTTGACCTCCAGAACTGTAAAATAGTAAATTTGTTTTCCGCTGGTAAATTTGTGGTAATTTGTTACAATGGCAGTAGGAAATGAACACATCAGCTTGCCCCAGATGCTGACACCCAGACTGTTACTTGGGAGAGAACAAACTTCTATCTTGTCTAAGCCAATGCCACTTTGGCCTTTGCCTTAGAGTCAAGCCTGCCAAAGGACTTTTCTGTTTCTTTTGACAAAGACACAGGGATTGAAGGCGGTGGCCAGTTTCTCAAGCAGTTTACCTGCATGGCAGGAACTGCTAGTTGTCGTCCCTCAGCATCCATCCTCCCTTTTTTTCCATAGTAATTGAATTTCAGCTGGGTTTATCGTCACTTAGAATAAGTACTGTATTTCCCAGCTTCTGTGGCAGCTAGGAATGGTCATGTCACTAGGCTCTGGCCAGCAAGACACCAGCTGAAATGTTGTACGGCTTTGTTGTTTGTTCTTCAGTTCTTCCTTTCTCCTGCTCTCTGGAGCTCAGATGATGCCATCTTGGATACAAGGTCAAGATCACAGAGCAACAAGGTAGCAGGAACCTGGGCCTCTGCACCACGGCAGGCTGTTAGGCAACCTTGCTAGGCTTCTCCAGGAAAATAAGCTTCTACTTTGTTTAAGCCATTGTTATTTTGGGTTTTCTCCCACTTCCAGCTAAAACAAATCCTGACAATGCAATCATTTCTGGGACTATTTCTCAAGCTTTTGTCTCCATTTACTCGAGTTTATTTTGAAGGGGATGGTTTTATTCTGTTGGTAAGTACATCTTTACTGGATTCAAATTTAAAAAGTATTATGATGATGTCTCTTCCCAACCATTTTACACGGTATTTAAACCACCGAAGATGACCTCACAAAGTAGCTTTACACTTCTGGGAAGGAACACCAGGCTACCAGCATGTGGGAATTCCACTGGTGGCCAGCTGAGGCACCTGGTCTTATTCACTTTACTGGCTTCACTGCAAACTGAGTCAGTGGTTTCCACTGAAGTATCGCCCCAGTGAGCCCAACGATTATCCTCAATGCTTGAATGAAGAGTTGCCACCCAGGAGCCACTTTTGCTTCTGCCAGAGTCCCCCAGACTTGTTCCTACCTGCAGATGCCCCTGTTATTCAGTGCTCACCTACATACCTGCTAGAGCTGCAGAGTCTATAATTGCTACTGTTCATCCTAGGACACATTCATTACTTGAACTGGAGGGGCAGCAAGGACTCCTCATCTCCCCAAAACCATTGGGTCACCTCCAAGTAGCCTTGCCCCTCCTCCAAGTAGCCTTGCCTCTAAGGCTGATGTCTGTGAACAAGTCAGCCCCTGACTTCCCCTCTTGCCCCATGCCACGCCCACACAGCCATTCCCAGGTACCTGCTGCCGGGAAAGCAGGATGTGCGCCAGGTGCTTGCCAACCTCTGCTGATCGATGGAGACACACCCCCCAGGGGTTGTCGATGACATTGGCGACACTGAGGAGTGAGGCTGGCCAGGTCAGGGCAGCCACAATGCCTGGGGAGGTGAGACAGTGATGAAGGGAATGGCCCCCATCCTAGGGTCCTACTAGGGAAGTGACTGGCTAACAGATGCTGGAACGAATGCATGCAGTCTCTAACTTGGACCTGCAAGCTTGCCAAGTATTGTCGAACTGCTAACGAGCAAAGCAATCTGAAACTCATGAATTTCTGATATACGGACTCAATCCCTTCTGCTCAAGCCCTTGTCACGTATGAGAGGGCCCCAATTCGTCTCCACACCTTGTACCCTCCCACTTTGCCTCATAACTCTGCAGTGGGGCCCCCTGCCCTGCCCATCCCCTCTAGACTCAGTCATATTACTTGCTTTTGCCAAAGACATTAGTAGATGTGAGGCTTAAAATAGACTCGTGCATTAGGGCTAGCCTCTTGCGCTTCCGTCATTGACATGGGCTTGCCTGCTCATCCCAGCAGGAAGATGAGAGACAAATGGAGCAGAGCCGAGTAGCCTCAGACAAGGCCAGCACTGATTGGTGGATGGTCAGCTGACCCATAGGCCCAGCTAAGATCCGCCAACTCCAGCATCCTGAACTTTACAGTAAACACCCCACGGAGTTTTGGGGTGGCTTGTCGCGCAGCAATAGCTGACAGACAGATCATGCGACTGGCTGTTTACCTGTCTTCTCTCCATAGGGATCATAAACTTCTCCCAGACAGGAATGAGGCCTTAACCTCTCTGTGTTCCTAGAGTCCAGCACGGTACATGCCCTGGGGGCTTTGGGCATGTAAAACTATGCTCCCACTGTAGGATGAAGGCAGTGGGCATGCTGTTGTTGTGGGGCAGGTGGGGGTGCTTACCAGACAATACTGTGTACTTTAGAGCCTCCTGGGCCACCATGTTGGCGAGACCACTGAGGATGGTCTCCAGGGCGTTGCCGAGCTCCATCAGGTACTTGGCTTCCCAGGCCAGGCAGTACTGCTCACGGCTGTGAGCCAGGGCGGCCCATGGGGCACTGAAGGTGCCTGGGGAGATCACAGGTAGGTGAAGTCTCTCTTGTCTGTGGCAGAGGATGCCCCACCCCATCACCCCAAACAGGTAGCACCAGGACCACTCTCCCTTGTTGGAAGACAAGAGGTCCACCCCCTGCCAATGAGTGGCAGCTGTCAGCAGAGCTAACGGAGCTCTGTGCAGCCCAGTGAGTCAGCAGGCTGGGCTCGCATCCCAGCTCCTGCATTCACTAGAAGCCAAGTGACCCTGGGTACATCACTATCTCACCTTGAGCCTCGCTTTGCTTCTATGTGAAGTGGGAAGATGGTTTACCTCCCTTCATAGGGTAGGCATAAGAATGAAGTGTGTTTGAACTATGATATATGTAAAGGGTTATTTTCTCTCATGCTGAAATAATTCTGATATTAAGCTGCTCATGACATACAACGAGAGCACACAATGGGACCAGCAGTGCGGCGCCATGAGTCTGCGGCATCTTGATTTGACAAACATGGCCTGGGAGATAGCTAGAAATTTGGGGAAGAGGTGTTTGAGCCCGGCTCTGTTATCATCTTCCTGGCTCATCTAATTTTCCTGAGCCTCAATTTTCTCACTGAGAAAATATAAATATCAAATGACCCACGGGAGGAGGATGAGAAAGCACCACTGTAGCGGTCGATGCCAAGTCGGAAAGTATAACCATGACACCTGCCTCCCTCATCCCCTCCTTCCTTGCCCACCTGGCTGCCTTCAGGATAGGAGCACAGAGGGGTCCCTAATCTGGCCCCCATGCATTTCTGCTTGTGGCCCAAGTGGTTTTTCTTTTCTTTTTTTGAGACAGAGTTTTGCTTTGTTTCCCAGTCTGGAGTACACTGGCACCATCTTGGCTCACTGCGACCTCTGCCTCCTGGGTTCAAGTGATTCTCCTACCTCAGCCTCCTGAGTAGCTGGGATTATAGGCACCCACCACCACACCCAGTTAATTTTTGTGTATTGTTAGTAGAGACGGGGTTTCATATTGGCCAGGCTGGTCTCGAACTCCTGACCTCAAGTGATCCACCCGCCTCGGCCTCCCAAAGTGCTGGAATTATAGGCGTGAACCACTGCGCCCAGTGCAAGTGACTTTTTCAAAACACAAATCTTCTCCCACTCCTGCCTAAAACTCTTCATGAGCTCCCAGATCATATATCAGTTCCCCTAGATTACTACCACTTGTCCTTGAGATTCCAGTCCAATTGCCTCTTCCATGCGGAAGCCTTCCCGGCTCCTCTGACAAATCAAATGCACCCTCCACTCTTCCCATAAGTTCTTATCACAGTCTGTAATTATTCACTATTTTCACATCCTGTTTGACATGTGCCTCTCCTACAATCTGTTTTATCAAACACTGTATTCCCAAAGCCTGTTGATGTGACACACAGTAAGTGTTCATTAAACACCATGTGGGAATAGAGGGGTGGAGACAGCTTCCTGGGGCGGCCTGCAGGTTCTGAGCATCCACCTCAGGCCTCTACCTGCCTGCCCCAAAGCTCATCCTTACCTGCAGGGTGCCACGTCTGCATGAGGACAACCCTGCAGCTGCTCCCCTCCCTCTGTGGGGACCCTGTCTCAGCTCAGCAACAACTTAGGGATCAACTGCCTCTAATTATGGATAAGGTGATAGTCAGCCCCCAGAGAGGAGATGGGCCCAGGACAGCGAGGAGCACGGGCTTGATGTCAGCCTGGGTTCCGAACCCAGCTCGACGGCTTCCACTGGTGTGACTCACAGCAAGGCACAGTGTCCTTCTGACCCTTGGTTTCCACATTTGTAAGGATGGAATAATAACATCTGACTCACAGGTGTGGTGGGGATCACAGGAGATGCTGCATAAGGCGTTGTATACTTTGGGAGGCTGAGGTGGGTAGATCACAACGTCAAGAGATCGAGACCATCCTGGCCAACATGGTGAAACCCCGTCTCTACTAAAATAAAAAACTAGCTGGGTATGGTGGCACGTGCCTGTAATTCCAGCTATTCAGGAGGCTGAGGCAGGAGAATCGCTGGAATCTGGGAGGTGGAGGTTGCAGTGAGCCGAGATTGTGCAACTGCACTCCAGCCTGGTGATAGAGCAAGACTTCATCTCAAAAAAAAAAAAAAAAAAAAAAAAAAAAAAGAAAGAAAGAAAGAAAGAAAATAAAAAAATAAAAATAAAAATAAAAAGGCGTTGTATAAACTGTAAAGTGCTCTACTGCATTGTGCTGTCCCGTGGGCAAGAATATAGGCTGAGGAGCCAGACAGAATGGGGGTGAATCCTGCCCCTGCCCCTGACTAGCTGGGTGACCCTGGGCACCCCTTATGAGCCTCAGTTTCCTCATCTGGAAAATGGAAGGGCGAATGATGGCCACTTCCCTGGACTGAAGTGAGGAGCTAAATGAGCCAGTGCATATGAAGGGCTTGGTCGTTGGCTACAAAGTTTTTATCTTTATTGTACATAATCAAGATGAATAAAGGGGTAGGCCAAAGAAAGTCTGGTTATTCCTATCACATGGAAAAAGCAACCTTGTGATGATAAGGCTTCTTTTCCTGGCTCTCGAGGAGGTAGGAATACATGATATTTTTTCCTTCTGAAACTTTCTCTAGCTTGATTATATTTCTTTTACCCAGTCCTTTCCCTGGGTGCCTCACCACACTAGACTGCTGGAGATCCGTGAAGACTTTCCCCCTCCACAAATGAACTTGACCTTTAACCTGGGGCAAACTGAACAAATGGGGGCAAAATGAAGAAAGGACTTTGCTTTCCATGCCGGCCAGACTTGCAAATTCCTTTACCTGGGCTCTTGTTCTTGCTCCCTCCTGTAGCACGGTAAAATGAAAACAAATGAAAAGAAACCCTGGGCATTGGATCAGGAGACCTGGGTTTGAATTCTGCATCTGCTACTCTCCTGCCAGGGCTCCTCTAGGGTTCCTCTTCCAACAGTTCAGGGTCGGAAACAGCCTCACCTCAGAGGGTGGAAGTGAGGTTTCTAGGAGGTAACCATACCAAGTTCCTACTGTGCTGGTAAAATGCCAGACTCAGGGTAGGTGTGAAGGAGGCGCTCACTGAACGCTAGTGACCTCTGAGCATGGGTGGGGCCTGGCGGTCACGCACCAATAAGACCCTGGCGCCTGGTGACACCTCTAAACGTTTGTTGCTGGCTTTCTTCTGCGTGGTTTGGCAGATCTGCGACTTCTGTCCTCAGGTCAGAGGCTTGGGAACCCAGCAGGCTCCGGGGGGTCGTGCCTGAGTGGCCAGGTTGGGACGTTTAGGATTCCTGCGCCCACCCTGCTCTTTCTCTAAGGGATGCAGTGTTTGTTGTTTGTTGAGCCTCTCGCTGGGCCCTTGCAGGGGTCAGCCAAGCAACAAGTGGACCATGGTGTGAGTCCTCAATGCCACCCTGGCTAGAATCCCCCAAAATATGCACGTTCAAATTAGAACAGCAAAGGGAACTAAGGTTTGCGTCATGCCAACGAGAAACCACGTGATGTTCATGCATTTCCTCACTTAATCTTTGCAGCATCCTGAAAAGGTGGCAACAATTCGTTCCACTCAACAAATGAAGTAGCTGAAATACAGAGAAGTTACATAACCTGCTGAGGTCATGTAGCCAACACATACTGATGTCTCACTCACGTGCTTAAAGTCCTTTGCTATCTTCCACTTGCTCTGAGGACAAATACAAACTTCTTGCCACAGCTCACACGCTCCTGCATGGTCTGGCTCCACCCACATTCCTGCCTTCTGG
This sequence comes from Chlorocebus sabaeus, assembly GCF_047675955.1. Taxonomy (NCBI): domain Eukaryota; kingdom Metazoa; phylum Chordata; class Mammalia; order Primates; family Cercopithecidae; genus Chlorocebus; species Chlorocebus sabaeus. The sequence continues at coordinate 117,250,262 of NC_132923.1, read as the reverse complement.
CTCCCTGCTGCAGCCATCCTGTGCTCTTTTGGTTCTTTCAAACCACTGGGCCTTTGTACCTCCTGTCCTTTGGCTTGGAATACACTTTCTGCTCCTGGTTTCTTGGGCTAACTCCCAGCTAGCCCTTAGCCTAAATGTCACTTCCTTCAGAACCTTCCCCAGAAAAAACCCTGTGCTTCCCCTATTGTGCCATCCATAAAGCTCCCATTTAGTTACTTGGTCTGTCTTCTATCTTAGGCTGTACGTTCTGTGGGAGTAGAGGCCATGGCTGTGCTGCTCACTGCTGAATTCCTAAGACCTGGTTCAGGTGAGTACAGCAGTTTATAAATACTGCTACATGGACAGACAGGTGGATGGGTGGATGGATTAATAGATGGGTGGGCAGATGGGTGGGTGGATGGGTTGATAGGGAGAAGGGTGGATGGATGAATGGATGGGTGGGCACATGGATAGATAGGTAGAAGTGTGGATGGATGGATGGGTTGATGGGTGGGTAGACAGGTGAGTGGGTGGACAGGTAGACAGGTAGAAGAGTAGATGGATGGATGGATAGATAGAAGGATGGTTAAATGGGTGGGTAGATGGATAAACAGGTGGGTGGGCGGATGGGTGAATAGGTAGAAGGGTGTGTGGGTGGATGGATGGATGGATGGGTGGATGGATGGATGGGTGGATGGATGAATGGGTGGATGGATGGGTGAATGGACAGGTGGGTGGGTGGTTGGGTAGGTAGATAGATGGATGGAGAGATGATGAGCAGGTAGATAGATGTGAGATGAAGTTACCTCACCTCTCTGAGCCTCAGTTTCTTCCTCTGCAAAATGGGGCTCCCCATCACTGCTCTCTAGCCCAGGTAAAAACCTAGCCCAGGATCTGGCCCAGGCCAGCCACTGCCCACCCCCCTCCACTTCTGGTCCTCCTGGTCCTCACGGTATTTGCCGGACGCGAGCCACCCAGTGATGGCGATGGTGATGTGCAGCTGCCTGCCCTCCGTCAGAGGCAGAAATGTGAACTCTTCAATGGCTCCCACTCGCTTCTTCATCTTGTATCCTAAAGACCCAGATCCAAGAAAGAGAATGGACATGACTGGGGCCCCGGGGAACATCAGGGTGGCTGTATGTGCTCACACATGCACACAGTGAGGGACGTCTGTGTGCCCTGCCCCTGGGAAAACATCCAACATTGTGTTTGAACTCATTAAGGTAGGTGCCATTATTGTCCCTGATTACAGACGAAAGCAAGAAGCTGCTGTTGAGGTTGGTCAGCCCCAAGTGGAAGAGCTGGTTTGGACCTCAGAGCCCAGGCTCTTATCCATTGCTCTGCCTTGGTTCTGTTTCTTTTCTCCTGCCCACACACTGCAGGGGTAGAACACACTCCACTTAGTAATGGCGATTCAAATAGACCAAGAGTCTCAGCAGGGGAGCAAACTCCTCTTGGGGAGTTGAGCAGGAATGTCTGTGCATGACGGGGTTGAGGGAGTGGGAGGGGGGCTGCTGCTGACAGGTATCATTTGGAAAAACTCCCCCAGGTGATGCTGCTCAGGGAAGGATAGCCATGTTCTCTCCAAACACGAGGAAGCCCAAGCATGGAAACTTCTGGATGGTGGAAGCAGGTTCAGATGGGGCCTTTCTCAGGAAGTACACACAGTTGCATGGGGAAAAAGTCAGCTTCTCAAACTCGGCCCTGACCCTGACCCATGCGAGCTCTGGGAAGGCTGGGACCCAGAGTGAGAAAAGCCACGTCTCCTCTGTCTCCCAGGGAGCCACTGCTGGTGAGAATCCAGGCATGTTCTTTTAGGAACTGGGCCGCCCTGGCTGAAAATTCCTCTGAACCCATCATTCCTTTTGAACCTTACCTGTCAGGCCAGCTCCAGCTGCACCAAACAGCGAGGTCATGATGGCTATGCCGGCTGCTGAGCCCAGAGCCGCCGCCCCCGCGCTGCCAATAATCGTCGCTGCTCCAGCGGCAACAAGGGGTGCAGCGAGACCTCCGGTCACACCTGTGGGAAAAGCAGCAGTTTCAAGCGGGAGTAAAAATGTGGTGGCCGGGTGCGGTGGCTCACGCCTGTAATCCCAGCACTTTGGGAGGCCGAGGCGGGCGGATCACGAGGTCAGGAGATCGAGACCATCCTGGCTAACATGGTGAAACCCCGTCTCTACTAAAAATACAAAAAATTAGCTGGGCGTGCTGGCGGGTGCCCGTAGTCCTAGCTACTTGGGAGGCTGAGACAGGAGAATGGCGTGAACCCGGGAGGCAGAGCTTGCAGTTAGCCGAGATCGTGCCCGACAGAGCAAGATACTGTCTCAAAACAAAAAACAAAAAAAGTGTGGCTTGATGAGTTTTTACCCCTCAGCTACCTAATGCCTCCCATGGAAGCTTCTGACAGGGCTGATGAGCATACTGACTACTCACTGACTACCTACCGCATGCCAGGAGCCACCTCCCAGCTGAGCCCCTGCACTCTCCACTCTCACCCACAGCCTGGCATCATTTCTCTGTCTGCAAAACCCGGATCTGTGCCACCATCTCCAGCTGGACTCACCGATCACTGTTCCGCCTCCGACAGTCGCCAGGCCTATCAGGAGATAACGCTTCCATTTCCTCCGGTTTTCTTTCTTCTTCCGGGATGCCTCGGCCATTCTGAGGGAAAAGAGGGTGGTCTTTAGGGCCAGTTGTGCCCAGGATCCCTTGAGACATCCCCACCACACCAACCCTCAAACAGGGGCCAATGCTGGGTAGCTACTCTGCCACTCAGAGTAAGGGACCAAAGTCACCCTGAGCCCATTGATGGTTTAAAAAGCTGAAAACATTCTAAAACCCAGCCGAGGAATCTCAGTGTATGGGATGTACTACTTACCCAATGGATCCATCCTAACAGGGTTGCAATTTGAATAATAAAAAGACAAAAAATAATAATAATAATAGCAAGAGAAGCACAAAAAAGATCTTTAAACAGACGGACCCAGAAGAAGCACAAAATAGATAATCACAGACTCCATCACCTCCCTCCTCCCCTCTCTTCTTCCCCACTCTGTCATCTGATCCCACCTCCCTCTGGGACATTGGGAAACCAATTTCCTTCAAAATGATCATTTTGAAGATGGGAGACCTTGGCCTTGGAGCAGTAGCTAGACTTGTTCAGACTTGAAATGGAAATGCTAAAAAATTTAGCAAAAGGAAAACATTTAGAGTGAATTGGGGTCAGGTGAGCCCTGAGAACTGATGTTGTGAGCACTCAAGAGTCAGGAAGCCCAATTTTCCTATTGGACATTCAGCCCTCAGCCCCTTTGCTGCGGCTGGAACGGAGAGGTTATTAAGTGGGAACTCTGAACTGAGGTTGGAGTCTGAACAATAACTCAGTGTGGAGTGATAGCAAAGCATGGTGATAATCAAAGAAGAAAAATGGTTAATCTTTACTGAGGGCTTCTTACATCTCAGCCACTGGGCTTTGCACTTCACAGGATTAATCTTATCCTAAGAAGCAGTATGGTTATTGTACCCATATTATAGATGAATTAAGGGATAACAGTCCCTACCTCCCCATGAACTGTGAGGCTCCAGTAATAGATTATCTGTAAAGCATTTAGCACAGTGGCAGGCACACTGAAAGGGCTTAGTACAATCAGGGCTGATGTCATCACGATGCTGCATCTCCCCAAGCCTCAGTTTCCTCTTTTGTCAAAAGGCAGATACTAATTTCTACCTCATAAAGTTGTTGGTTTGTAAGGATTAATTTCATTCCTTCTTCGTCCATTCAGTCAATAAAGTTATATTGAGAATGGATGATGTGCTGTGTTTTTGCATCTCCGTGAGCAGAAAAATGTATGTGCTCAACCAGTACCTGTTTCTTTCCCATCTCCCTCCTCATGAACCATACACTTCATTGAGAAATAGCTCCTTCTCCAGTCATCTAAAAGAAATGGGATTTGGCCAGGTGCCAGGTATGGTGGCTCACTCCTGTAACCCCAGCACTTTGGGAGGCCGAGGCAGGCGGATCACCTGAGGTCAGGAGTTTGAGACCAGCCTGGTCAATATGGTGAAACCCCACCTCTACTAAAAACACAAAAATTAGCCAGGCGTTGGGGTGGGCACCTGTAATTCCAGCTACACAGGAGTCTGATGCAGGAGAATTACTTGAACCCGGGAGGAGGAGGTTGCAGTGAGCTGAGATTGTACCACTGCACTCCAGCTTGGGAATAGAGTGAGACTGTGTCTCAAAATACATACATACATACATACATACATACATACATACACAAAATGGGATTTCAGTTGGGCATCTGGGGACTTGCTGTGCTTTTTGGTTCCCTGCCAGTTCACCTCAACAGATTTTTTTCCTAAGCATCTCCTGGGTTTTGTAAAGCCCAGTGTTTCTCAGTCACTTCATTACACAGAAGCAGAAACCAATAGTAAAAATCTCTGTGCATATCATGATGCTGGTTTTCCACGATTGAAATTCACGTCATCGGTAGTGTGGGATGAGGCTGAACCACGTGCACCTAGCACAGTGGGAGGCAGGAGGGCCATCAAGATGGAGGGTTCTAATGTCAGGATTTAAACTCTGTGGATGTAGGCATGAATCCTACCTCTGCTGTTGTGGTAGCTGTGTCACCATTCTCCACATATTCAGTTATCCCTCTTACAGAAAGATTATGCATCTCTGCCCTGTTGAACTGAGTGGTCATAGGACCAGCTTTAGCCAGTCAAATGTAGGTGGAGGTGATATGTGTCACTTCTGGCAGAATCTTTTTTTTTTTTTCCCTTTCTTTTTTTGAGACAAGGTCCGGCTCTGTCGCCCAAGCTGGAGTGCACTGGTGGGATCTTGGCTCACTGAAACCTCCACCTCTCAGGTTCAAGTGATCCTCCTGCCTCAGCCTCCCAAGTAGATGGGATTATAGGTATGTGCCACCATGCTTGGCTAATTTTTGTATTTTTTGTAGACATGGGGTTTTGCCATGTTGCCCAGGCTGGTCTCAAACTCCTGGGCTCAAGTGATCCACCTGCCTCAGCCTCCCAAAGTGCTGGGACTACAGGTGTGAGCCACCAAGCCGGGACAACTGGCAGAATCTTTAAAGCTGGTGCAGGAAAGTGATTCATCTTCTTTCTCTCTGCCCCAAAACTAGCAATAATCTAGATGGGGTCACTCTGTCAGCCTGGGTCCCAGAACCAGGACAATGTGAATTCAAGCTACAGCCAATCTGCAATGGACACGTAGTATGAACAAGAAATACACCTTTAATCCTGTAAGCTGCTGAGACTTATTTGGGGGTCACTTGTTACGGCAGCAAAACCTAGCCTATCCCCACAATGGACAGAACCACTTAATAACTTTGTGACTATGCACAAATTATTTGTTACATCTGAGTTTCCTCAACCAACAAATGGGGATAATAACAGTACTGAATTTCCAGGGGTATTGTGAGGACTAAATGAGACAGAGACACTGAGACATAGTGACTACCATCCTGTAATTATTCAATATGTTTATTGCTGTTATCACTCTCTTCATTACTATTGTAAAAATTTCCTCCTCAACACAGGCTGGGGATATACTTTGACCCTTAACTGCTTTGACCCTTAATTGATAACTCTTAATTCAGTTTGAAGTGGAAGGCTGAAGATTACTGACTTTTGGTAGAGTTCAAGGCCGAAGAAAACATTCAAGTTGCTGACGATACATGATGGGAATGTGCAAATAGACAGGCGATGTGGCACTGAGTCAGTGGCATCTTGATTCAACAAACACGGCCTGGAAATAGTCTGGAAATCTGGTGAAGAGGTGTTTGAGCTCAGCTCTGCCATGAACTTGCTGGATCATCTAATTTTTCTGAGTATTGATTTTCTTGCTTAGGAAATGTAACTATCAAATGACCCATGGACAGATGATGAGACGGCACACTGCAGTGGCCAGTGCCAAGTATTCATAGAAAGATATAACCATGACTACTTGCCTCTCTCTCCTCTTCCCTCCTTGCCTGCCTGGTTGCCTTCAGGACACTGTCATCTCTCCCCACTGTGACACTTACGCCCTCTGTGTCCTGAACCCTCTCTCCCCCTCTAGCTTCAACACTAATCACTTCCTCACTGACACATCACCCTTGGAAAATACTGAGCTGCCTCCAGTCACCTTCTGGTCCCTGGCCATCAAGGACCTTCCTGCCTTCCTGTGACTAGTTCAACATTACTCAACTTTCAGGAGTCAGCCAAGGTGGGACACATCCTCCGGAAAGACTGGCCAAAACCCCCAAGGTTGCTGAGATGCCCTGACTCTGGGCCCCCTAGACTCTGTGCCACATTATCCTGGAGTTCTACACCAGTGATTTGCAGAGAGTGGGCATCAGAATCACCAGGGGGTACCTGTTAAAAACATAGCTTCCTGGGGTCGAATCTCTGGGTCTAAGGATAAAGATTCTGTATTGGTAACAAGCTCCTCCTCCAGGGATTCTGCTGTAACTGAAGTTTGAAAATTGCTGAGCTAAGCTCTCACAGCATAGACCAAGCCATTTCCAACTCCCCACCCTCAGCAGCTTTCCCTGGTCTTGAAAACTGGAGCCTAATTATTCCAACAAGGATTTGAGGTGACCACCTTGTTGTGGTGATATACTCCCCAACTCACTGTCCACATCTCTGAAAACCAGAGAGGTACAGGAAGGACTGTTGGCTAAATACAAATATATAGGCTGGGCATGGTGGCTCTTGCCCGTAATCCTAGCACTTTGGGAGGCTATGATGGGAGGATCCCTTGAGCCCAGGAGTTCCACACCAGCCTGGGAACAGGGTGAAATCCTGTCCCTACAAAAATAAAAAAATTAGCTGGGCATGGTGGTACATGCCTGTGGTCCACCCTACTTGGAAGGCTGAGGTGGGAGGATCACTGGAGCCTGCGAGGTCAAGGCTGCAGTGAGCCACTGCTGCAGTGATCATGCCACTGCACTCCAGTCTGGGTGACAGAGTAAGACTCTGTCTCCCCCATCTCCCTGACAAAAAGTTTATAAGCATTTGTTTATTTGAAAAGAAGATATTTGGCCAGGCGTGGTGGCTCACGCCTGTAATCCCTGCACTTTGGGAGGCCGAGGTGGGCGGATCACGAGGTCAGGAGATCAAGACCGTCCTGGCCAACACGGTGAAACCCCATCTCTACTAAAAATACAAAAAATTAGCCAGGCGCGGTGGCGGGCGCCTGTAGTCCCAGCTATTCGGGAGGCTGAGGTAGGAGAATGGCGTAAATCCAGGAGGCGGAGCTTGCAGTGAGCTGAGATCGCGCCACTGCACTCCAGCCTGGGCGACAGAGTGAGACTCCATCTCAAAAAAAAAAAAAAAAGAAAAGAAGATATTTTTTCCTAAAGTTACTTGGCCAAGGCACTCTCTCCTAACATTCAGCTGAATGGCAAATCTATTTCCCTGTTTAAGTATTTGCATGTTCTTAATAATTGTTTTGGGGGCCAGGCACGGTTGCTCGCACCTGTGGTCCCAGCACTTTGGGAAGCCGAGGCAGGCGGATCATGAGGTCAGGAGATGGAGACCATCCTGGCTAACACGGTGAAACCCCGTCTCTACTAAAAATACAAAAAATTAGCCGGGCGTGGTGGCGGGCATCTGTAGTCCCAGCTGCTCGGGAGGCTGAAGCAGGAGAACAGCGTCAACCCGGGAGGCGGAGCTTACAGTGAGCCGAGATGGCGCCACTGCACTCCAGCCTGGGCGACAGAGTGAGACTTGGTCTCAAAAGAAAAAAAAATTGTTTTGTACATAAAATAGCTTTCTCAGGCATCGTTCATTATTGCAGCACTACACTCTTACAATTACTTCAATTGTCTGATTGACTCTCAACACTGAAAGCAAAGGGGAGATGTTTGCTCTGAGTCACATTTACAATGCTAACACTCAGAGAACAACACGAAATCTGAATGACAGCCTTGCTCTCATCACTGACTGCCCGCTGATGAGACATTCAAAGGTCACCTTGAAAAGAAAGACGCGAACTTGAGTTGCCGTTTCCATGTGAGCTGCCCAAAGACAAAGGCTAAAACCACATGCAGATGTGGGCCAAATCCCAGGCTGAAGACAGAGATACTTGCTGAAGAGCAAGACGCCCACATTGCCTGTCTCACAGAACCACAAATCAGTCTTTCTGTCATCTTATCTCCTATGAGAAGGTGTTTCCTGTCCTTATCCTCACCACACCTTCTGTTTTTAAATCACTTTTTTTTTTTGTGCTGACAGATAGAGATAGCTTATCACTGAGACGTCTACACACACTTTCCTAGTAAAGGCCTAGATGGCCCCATAAAATCATTATCTTTCTTGTTTTCTTCAGAATAAAGGAGAAACCCTGCCACTGCCAGGCAGGTCTTGAGGGACACAGTGAGAGCCATTCAGACTGGCCACGGTGGTCAAATCAGATGCTGCTGACCAGTCATGTGACCTTGGCTGAGTTGTGCCACCCCTCTGACTTTTTCTTTATTTGTGAAACACTTAGTGGGCTGTTATGAGGATCGAGAGAGATGGCATCTTGTGCCTACATCTAGTAGGCATTCAAGAAAAATCTGATGCTGGCAACGTTCTTATGATGTGAGCAGTATCTTTACTAATTTATTTATTTTTAACTGTAATTTTTTCTTTTTATGAGATGGAGTTTCGCTCTCGTTGCCCAGGCTGGAGTACAATGGCATGATCTTGACTCACTGCAACCTCCATCTCCTGCGTTCAAGTGATTCTCCTGCCTCAGCCTCCCGAGTAGCTGGGATTACAGGCATGTGCCATCACACCCAGCTAATTTTTGTATTTTTAGTAGAGACGGGGTTTCACCATGTTGGTCAGGCTGGTCTCAAACTCCTGACCTCTGGTGATCCACCCGCCTCAGCCTCCCAAAGTGCTGGGATTAAGATGTGAGCCATTGCAGCTGGCCTATGTGAGCAGTATCAACCCCAGCAGCTCATTAGCTCACATCTGCTGAGACTCTACTATGTGCCAAGCACGGGTCCCAGCTTTTGATATGTGTTAAGTAATTTAATCCTCTCAACAACGCTATGACGGCGATACTACCATTATCCTCATGTAAGAGATGAAGAAACGAGACACAGGAGAGGTGAAGTCACTAAACAAGTGAGGGAAGCTGGGTGGCCTTAGGGCTCAGACGGGGACCCAGGAGCAGAGGGGTGGGATGAGTGGGACGTCACACTCTAGACCTCAGCTGCAAAGAGTCACCTTGGTGGGCCTAGTAAGGAACTCACCTCCCAGAAACACAAAACCTTACAGTCAAAAGAAATCTACGTATCATTCAACCCCTTAATTGTCTAGGTAAACAACAAAAATGTGTGCTGGTGTCCACAGAGGGAAAGCCACGTGCCCAAGGCCACACAGAGGGTTAGAAGCAGAATCAAACTGAGAGCCAGGTTTCCTGGCTGAACAGTTGCTATGGCTTCCCTGGGTCTCAGATCCTTCCAGAGACCACAGAATCTGAGAGGTCTCCAAAGTCCCTAACATTGCATCAACAATTACATGTGTGAAGCCTTTTTCCAGGGAAAGGGTCTACACATAGACTGCAATAGGATCTATAATAGTCTATAAAAGGGTCTGTAATAACACAATTAGAACAGTATTGTTAACAACAACAAATAATATTTATGGACTAGTTACTCTGTCCCAGGCTCACCTGAAACACTTCACAGATATATGAACTCATTTAGGCCTCACAAGAACCCTGTGAGGAGGGCGCTACTGTTATCCCCATTTTACAGGTGAGGAAGTTGAAGCTCAGAGAAGTTAAATAATGCCCAAGCTCACGTGGCTCGTAAGTGGCAGAACTGGCCTGTGTTAGACCTTCTGGTTTATATCTTCCCTGACCAGGCATTGCTGGTATTATCAGAACAAATCGCTCCGGGTAATACCTTTCTCTCTGATAATAAGATTTCCAAATAATAACTGAGAGGTTCCTTTAATTTCAAGGCATATAAGATCCTATAAATTCCCGACATATCCAAAGAACCTAGGATGCCCTCGTGATTATGGTAATTGGCATGGATCCAGGTAATTCTATACTGACCCAACTCTAGGGGTCAAAGCTAGTATGTCTACAGGTTATTTCAACAAACCAAGTTTCCCCCTTTCTCAAGGAAATACCCCTTGTCTTTGCTCTACTAACTGTGGCATGAGGGTGGCTCTGGGTGTCAATTTGGCTTTAGGATTAAATTCTCAGGCGGGCTGACCTGGTGTAACCTGGCTGGTCAAAGAACACTACCGCAACTGAAACAAAATCCAGAGCTGGGAGACGTGCCTGGTGCCAGGAGCCTATGATTAGGCTGTGACTGAAATCGATTTATTGCTCTGGGATTAGATCCTGTGTAAAGTGTCTGCAGAGAGCTGAGCTCTGGCCAAGTTACCAGGATTATTTCCTTCTACACACTCTTGACCATATATAGACAGCAAAGCAACTCTACAACTGATGGGTCTGGGACATGTCGGGGAGGGGAGGACTCACATCTACCGAGTACTTGCTGTGTGCCAGCCCTGGGTCAGGCATTTTATAATGTGTGGACATTCATTCTTCCCAGTGATCCTGGGAGGGCACTATCCATATTCCTGTTTCATAGATAAGAATATTGCAGCTTAGAAAAGCAAGGCCACCCGCCCAATGTCAAGCAGTGGACAGGTATCAGAAAAGGAACTGAATCTAGGTCAATTGTGCCCTTGAACCAGGTGTCACAAGAGCCTGAGGTGGAACAGGGTGTCAGGGCCCCAGGATGTTAAAGTCACAGATTCAAGGCCCTTAGCAATCACTCGTTTCATCTTTTCTTTTTTTTTGAGACAAGAGTCTCACTCTGTCACCCACACTGGAGTGCAGTGGCACAATCTTGGCTCACTGCAACCTCCGCCTCCGTGGTTCAAGCTTTTCTCCTGGCTCAGCCTCCCGAGTAGCTGGGATTACAGGTGCATGCCACCATGCCCGGGTAATTTTTGTATTTTTAGTAGAGATGAGGTTTTATCATGCTGGCTAGGCTGGCCTCAAACTTCTGACCTCAAGTGATCCGCCTGCCTCAGTGTACCAGAGTGCTGGGATTACAGGCGTAAGCCACCGTGCCTGGCCCATTTCATCTTTTCTTCTTGCAAATGAAGTCAGAGGCCCGGAGAGGGCAAGTAGCTTGCTAAGGCCACCCAGCGAGTCAGGGCTATAGCTGGGACTCTGTCCAGGGCTCCTTTTACCTCACTATACCATCTCTTAAAGGGAGAAGGGGACTCTGTTATCTGCAAAGTACACTGAAGTGGAGATCCTTGGATCCTGATGGGGGTCGTAGGGTTCTCTTACTCAGATTCCTCCTCTTTGATTTCCTTCAGGCTCTCCAGGAACGTCTCTTCAAGGACATCCAGCTCCTCCAAGGGCACCTGGAGCAGGGAGGTCATGTGGCACACGAGGACTCTGGCCCGGGCATCATAGTGCCCTCAAAAGACAGAAACAACACCGGAAAAGAATCAGTTTAGGTTTTAAGGACAGTGATGTTAGCAGTGTAACTGATAAAACCCACACTGGAAATAGCCTAAATGTACAACTCCATGGGAGCCAGTCAATGAAAGAAAATGACACAGTTGCCTGGACAGAATACTACACAACTATTAAAATATTCAGCAAAAGCAAGGTGGGACTGGGTGCAGTGGCTCACTCCTGTAATCCCCGCACTTTGGGAGGCTGAGACAGGCAGATCGCTTGAGTCCAGGAGTTCAAGACCAGGCTGGGCAACATAGTGAGACCACCCCCCACCTCTACAAAAAAATACAAAAATTAGCCAGGCATTGTGGTGAGTGCCTGTGGTCCTAGCTACTCAGGGGGCTGATGCAGGAGGATCACTTGAGCCTAAGAGGTTGAGGCTGCAGTGAGCTGTGATCATGCCACTGTACTCCAGCCTGGGTGACAGAGTGAGACCCTGTCTCAAAAAAGAAAAAAGGAAGGTGGTATTTCTCACCAGTCAAATGAGCAAAGATCAGTTTTTAAAATTTCACAGCTGTGAAGGAGGTGATAAAAATGGGTGCTCAAAGACATTGCTGGTAGAAGTATGCACTGATATAAACTTTCTGGAGGGCAACTGGACAACACATATCAAAAACTTAAAAAAAATACATCTCCTTTGCCCCAGGAATTCCATTTCTGGAATTTTAATCTTAAGAAAACAACTGTAAATGCAGATGATATGTAGTAAATAAAGGCACTATGCTGTATTTATATGAAATTGGAAACAACCTGGAGATTTCCAGCATCAGGAAATTAGTTATAAACCACACTCATCCAGCTGAAAACCATGGGGCCATAAAAAATGATTCCCAAGAAAAGTATGTCATAACTTTCAAAAATAAGTTCTTACCCAGAAGAATTTATGGCTAAGAGAATTTATGGCTAAGTGGTGGTGCATGCCTATAATCCCAGGCACTTTGGGAGCTGACATGGGAGGATCACTTGAGCTCAGGAGCTCCAGATCAGCCTGGGCAACATAGCAAGATCCCATCTCAGTAATTTAAAAAAATAAAAATAAAAAAGAGACAGTTCTGTTTGGATATATAAATAAAGAAAAAGGAACATAAATGCTTATACAATGAAACAAAATTTTTAATGCATAGAAGATAGACTTGATAATATGTCATGAGGTCCCAACTAAGAAACAAAACAAAAAACAAATACTGCACAGGAAAAAAAAAATGAAGGAGGCTGAGTGCCTGTAATCCCAGCACTTTGGGACACTGAGGTGGGCAGATCACTTGAAGCCAGGAGTTCGAGACCAGCCTGGCCAACATGGTGAAACCCCATCTCTACTAAAAATACAAAAATTAGCCAGGCATGGTGGGGGGCACCTGCAATTTCCAGCAACTTGGGAGGCTGAGGCGTGAGCCACTGCGCCTGGCTGACAATTCAAATTTAGTATCTTATGGTTCTGAAGGCCAGATATTCTAAAATCACAGTGTTAGCAAGGAGAGAATCTGTTTTCTTGCTTTTCCCAGCCTGCTTTCCATGGCTTGTGGCCCCTCCCTCCAATCACTCCAGCTTCTGCTCCCATGGTCACATCTCCTACTCTGACTTAGATCCTCCTGTCTTCCTCTTACAAAGACCTTGTGATTGCATTAGGCCTATCTGGAAAGCCCAGGATCGTCTCCCCATCCCAAGATGCTTAATGTAATCACACCTGCAAAATCCCTTTTGCCATGTAGGGTAACATATTCACAGTTGCCAGGGATTCGGATGTGAACATCTTTAGGGGCCATTATTCTATCACTTAACCCTTGACCTGGCTCAACCATCACCTCCTCTCTGAACCCTCTCTGCATCATTCCTTCCTTTGGGGGTCTCTGATCACTTATACAGGCCTCTCAGTATCTTCCCCTTTTGATTGTACTCATCATATCTTACTAGACTGTACGCTTAGTCATCTGTTTTTCCAACCCTGTACCTACCTGGGGTGTGACACTTAGTAAGAACTCAAAAAATGTTTACACAGTGATGAACCAATGAATAAACTCTTCTGATTTTTCGGTCAAATTCTCTGTGACTCAAGTACTATGACAGGCTTCCAAATTGAATCTTTTTGACAGAGAAAGTCACAAGGACCTGGCATTCGGCTACTCCGCACTCACCTTCCCGTGTGCCCTGGCCCCGTGAAGATACAAATTGTCTAAAACGCTAATTCCCCAGTCCAGCTGCCTATCAGCATGACCTGAGAAGCTTGCCAAAAATAGAGTTTCCTGAGTTCTGGTATAGGGGACCCTCTTTTCTCATTTACCATGATGCAGTCCCTGAAGTCTTGAAGTTTGAGGTTTCAGCTTCTACAAAAGAAATCAGTTCCTTCCTTGACCCAGGGTCCCCAGAGTGGAACAGGGTCTCTCGGGGCTGCCCTGCTGTCTCCCAGGATGAGGAGCTGTCTACGTGCTGGAGACAGACACCACGTGCTGTGGCTTGGGGTTATTAGGTTCAGCAAACTTCACGGAAAAAAGGAGTTCCTTGCTTTCCCCATAGGAGCAAAGACTACTGTGCCCACATGATAATTGGGTTGTAGAAACCAAGCTTTGGCTCTGATGATTAATTGGTGGCAATGATAATTAGTTGCTAATACATACTCCACTGGTCAAGGCTGCAGTGATTCACCTTCTAGCATGCAGGCTGCCAGGTGCACGTGTGATTAACACTCCTGTGGTAATCTCAGGCACGGGGCTTTGTATCTTAGCCTTGTGTACAGGTCATTTCAAGGACTTGGTGGCTGGGATGCTGGTCTTGGAGTCAGGGTTCGTAGTTCAAGGCATGTTCCTTCTGGAAGCTCTAGGAGCGAATCTCCTCGTCTAGAAGGCAGTAGGGAGGGGCAGAGTCCTGGGCTACCCAGGATACTGGCATTCTCTGGCCCAGGCTCTACTGCCAACATGCCAGGGGGCCAACTTGCTCCTTGAGAGCCAGTCCCAATAAAAGGTGCCCCATAGGCCAGGCGCGGTGGCTCATGCCTGTGCCTAGAATTCCAGCACTTTGGGAGGCCGAGGCGGGCCAATCACTTGAGGTCAGGAGTTCAAGACCAGCATGGCCAATATGGTGAAACTCCTTCTCTACTAAAAAATGCAAAAATTAGCCGGGTGTGGTGGCGCACATTTGTAATCCCAGCTACTCGAGAGGCTGAGGCAGGAGAATTGCTTGAACCTGGGAGGCAGAGGTTGCAGTGAGCCAAGATCATGCCACCGTACTCCAGCCTGGACAACAGAGGGAGGCTCCGTCTCAAAAACAAAATAAAATAAAATAAAAATAATAATAAAAAAGTGCTCCATCCACCCTGGGGCTCAGACCACAAGCCTGGGCATTGTTCTTAGTTCTTGTTTCCCTGTCCAGACATCTACCCCACCAGCTGATGCTGACTGCCGCACCTGCAAAACATATCCTGAGTCTGACCACTTCACTCCATCTCCACTGCCACCGCCACAGCCATCGCTCTCCAACCACCAGCCGCCTCACCACTTTCTTATCTTCCACTCTTGCCTCTGCACTCCATTTGCCAAACGGCAGCCACTGAGCTTCTTTAAAGTCATCGATCCGGTCGTGTTCTCTCCCTGGCTTACAGCTCTCTGACGGCTCCCCAGTGCACTTAGAATAAAGTCCACATTTCTTTCCATGGTCTGCAAGACTGCACATTATCCAGCCCCTTCCTGCCACCCTCTCCCACCTCACCTTCTACCCGGCCCTGCTTCAGGCACCAGCAGCTCAAGAAGCCAAGCTCATGGCTGCCTCGGGGCCTTCACACTTGCTGTTTTTGGTATCTGGGAAGCTCCTGCCCCAGATCTCTGCTTGGCTGCCCTTTCCCATCAGTCAGGTCTCCACTTAAATATCACCTCCTTAGAGCAGCCAGCGACTCCTGAATTAGAACAGCTCAGCCCCTAGTCACCCCATCTCCATGACCCCATTTCCCTGTATACGTTTATTGTCTGCCTTTCCTCATCAGAGTGCCTGTCCCACAAGGGCAGGGACCTTTGCTTTGTTCCTTGCTGTTCTCCCACTGCCTGGGACACTGCCTGGCCGTTAGTAGGTGCACAGTTAAGATGTGTTGAGTCATTAGCTGACCAAAGTTCTCTCTTGCCTGTCAGGGTTCTTTGCTGTGGCCACCTGCCCCAGGCAGCACAAAAGACCTTTCCCTGCCTCCCACCTCCACCTGAGACTCCCTCTCCCTCTCTAGTACCCTCCGAGTCCTGCTCCCCCAGGGGACTAGAGGAGAGTGGATTGATGGGTTAAGGCCTCTGTCCTCCTCTCAGTGGGGTCTTCTCTTACAGTGGTGAATTATTCGCAAATGTCATAGTCTTTTTTTTTTTTCTTTTTTAAGAGATGGGGATCTTGCTATGTTGCCCAGGCTGGTCTCAAACTCCTAGCCTTAAGCAATCCTCCCACCTTGGCCTCCCAAGCTGCTGGGACTACAGGCACATGCCACAAATGTCAGAGGCTTGACCATGCCTGGAACACTCAGTTCCTTCCTCAAATTTCACCTTCTCGGAAAAGCCCTCCCTGACCCAGTCCACCGCTTCCTAGTTTTTTACCATAAGAGTTATTTCTTCTTATCTTTTTCTTTCTTTTCTTTTCTTTTCTTTTCTTTTTTTTTTTTTTTTTTTTTTTTTTTTTTGAGACAGGGTCTCACTGTCACGCAGGCTGGAGTGCAGTGGTATGATCTTGGCTCACTGCAGCCTCAACCTCCCGGGCTCAAGTGATCCCCCACCTCAGCCTCCTGAGTAGTTGGGACTACAGGCATGTGCTTCCATGCTCAGATAATTTATACATATATCTCTCCAGCAATCCACCCACATTTACCTCCCAAAGTGGGTGTTGGTATTAAAGGCATGAGCCACCGTGACCAGCCATTTCTTCTTATCACCATTTAAAACAACTATATACATATATTTTATTTGCCTACTTGTTTATTTTGTCTCCTCTTCTTATAGAATATAAAACATAAGCTCCAAATCCACTGTGCATCCCTAGTACCTCGGCCCATGCCAAAAACAAAGCAGAGGTTTAATAATCTTTGTATGCAAGAAGAATGGAATATTCGTAGAAATGAATGAATGACTGAGCTAGTGGAACTCTGTTGGGAAGGATCCAAATGCGGGGGACAGTTCTGCTGGATGGGATGTGTATCCCCTTTCGGCAGAAACATCCTATGATCAATAATCCTATTAATCTGGAAGCTTCATTTATCACCTACTCATCTGGATCAGATTCTGCACTATACTTTCCGCATATAGTGGCTTACTGAATCCTTATGAGCCTCTGAAGTGGCAGGTACTATAGAAAGTCCATCTTCTCAAAAAGGAAAGTGAGGTGCAGACAGCTTAGGCCAGGGACCCAGGTTCACCCAGCCAATGAATAGTAAAGTGGCAGCCAGGCTGCAGAGGCTATGCACCTGACCGCCACCCCTTCCCCACACCATGGCATGGGAAGCAGGGCCACGAGCTAGCAGAACACTGTCTTCCAGTCACACACCTCTCTCCCAAGCCTGCCCATGCTTCTAGCCTGAGCTCCTTCCTCACGGCCTCCTTCTAAATCTGGGTCAGCCCATGATCAGTGGGTGCTGCGACATCCCCCTGTTGCTCCTGAGAGCTGTGCAGATTCTAGTCCAGTGCCCAGGCCCAGACTTTTGGACCCTGCCAGAAGGACCAAAGGAGTTGGTCTCTGGAGGTCCTTTCCAGCTCAGAGATCTGAGGGTCAGCTTCAGGGTACCTATTCCTCCTCACAAGGAGAGACCTTCAAAGCCCAAGGCCAAATGGACTTGAAACAGCCCAACAGCAACATGGCCATGTGGAGACTTGAGAGTCACAGCGGGACAGTGGTTCTTAGAGTTTAGGGAACATCCAGGTCCCAGAGAGCTTGTGGAATTTCAGCTTCCTCAGTCCCACATGCAGGAGATCTGGGGTGGGGCTTAGGAATCTGAACTTTTAACAACACTCTCCACTCCCAGTGATTCTGAAACAGGTGATTCCTACCCCAGGAAACAGAGCAGTGGGCTCCCCTCTTGGAAATGAGCTCCTCCCAGTCTGAGACGGTCTGCATGTGCTCACGCCTGGAGGCAGAGCGCGATGCTCCTCCCGCCACCTCTGCGGGGAAGGGAACCCAGCATCCCTGGCCTGCTCCTAAGCAGCAGGCATCATGGCAGGAGCTTGCCTTTGTGATTGCTGATCCTCCCAATGGTCCTAGGAGGTTGTCACTTAGATGCTGCGTTTTGCAAATGAGGAAAGAACAGGTGTAGAGTGGGTAAGAAACTTTCTCAAAGCCACAGGTTTAGAGAGTGCTGGAGCTTGGATTATAATCCAAATTATCTGATGCCAACATTTCTGCTCATTCTACTACGACTGCCTTTTAAAGGCAAATCTCTTACTCTTGAGGGAGTTTGGTGTCTTAGGACAATCCCGTTTGGCCAGCTGGGAATCCTATAGTCTATGCACATGGGGTATACATACAATCTCAGGGGCAGCCCTAGGTCACGGGCCACAGGCACACCTAAAAGTTACGGATCACGGGATAACAGTTCTTTGGAAAGATGGGGGATTGGGAAGGGTGACCCAGGGATCTCGGCTCTGCCACCAGAGGGCAGAAGTGTGCCAGCCACCCAGAACTGCGGGATTAGCCCTGGTGCCCATCCCAGACACACAACCACATACTGTGGGAACCCCTGGAGCCAACTGGTCCCCCTGCTTCAGCAAGGGGCATGTTCAGAGTCAGGCTGTGTATTCACGACGGGACTCCTTTGCCCACCAGCACTTCTCAATACAAAAGCAGTTGCGTTCCGTACTTCATTACGTAACACTCATGCATCAAAGGATAGCAGCACCCCGGGAACTTGGCCCTAAATGCCAGTTGCACCCACAAGTTGTGATAACAATCCTGACCTTCCCCACATTTCTAAATCCCCCAAATCAGGATCGGGGGGCACGACAGCCTCGTGTTGTAAGGTGTTGAACCAGCCTGTTCCCAGTAATAGCTCCATCTCTGAGCATGGGTCGGGGTTGACCTGGTACCTGCTGGGAGAGCCCACACCTTTGGGAAGAGATCATGGTCAATCCCCGTCCTTTGGGGGCTGCCCTCCAGACCAAAGCGAAGGAACCCAGAGGCAGAAACTTCAGCCTTTGTCAAACAGACCTGGGTTTAAATCTTGATCTGAGTTCCTACTAGCTGAATGGCTTCAGAAAGTCTCTTAACTTCTCTGAGCC
Source organism: Chlorocebus sabaeus (assembly GCF_047675955.1). Lineage (NCBI taxonomy): Eukaryota > Metazoa > Chordata > Mammalia > Primates > Cercopithecidae > Chlorocebus > Chlorocebus sabaeus. Next base: position 117,231,563 of record NC_132923.1, on the reverse strand, counting down.
TCAGTTTCTTCATCTGCAAAAGGGGAATAAGAATATCTTTTTTTTTTTTTTTTTTTTTTTTGAGATGGAGTTTTACTTTCTCACCCAGGCTGGAGTGCAGTGGCATGATCTTGGCTCATTGTAATCTCTGTCTCCAGGGTTCAAGCGATTCTTGTGCCTCAGCCTCCCGAGTAGCTGGGATCACAGGCACCCACCACCATGCCTGGTTAATGTTTGTATTTTTAGTAGTGATGGGGTTTCACCATGTTGCCCAGGCTGGTCTCGAGCTCCCGACTTCAAGTGATTTGCCTGCCTCATCCTCCCAAGTGCTGGGATTGTTACAGGCCAAGAATATCTTTTTGATCGGGCTTTTGTTGAGGGGCAATAAGAAGATAGATGTGGTGAGCTTGGCTGGCACCTGGGACACAGTAAGTGCCTGATACAGGGTGGCTGATATTACTTTATGGGAAATTGTCATGTTTCCTCCATCCTGTACCTGTTAAGAAGCCACTCTCTGAGCCAGGGTGCCAGGGTGCCAGGGTGAGGCTGTGGACTGCCTGCTGCTGTGCCAGGGCAGGGGCCCCTTGTCCCTCTTCCCCCTGGGTCGGAGGACACACCTCACAGGTCACTCTCATACAACTGCTTACCCTACCTACCACACTACTATCCCTTGATTCACCAACTTTTTAAATTACATACTTTTTCTAGAATATTTATTACGTAGCCTCATTTTTACCCTAAATGAATTATTTTCCATATAAAGAAGAAACTACACAGTATTCCAGTCCCATACACCCTGTCCATTGCTGAGTAATGGGTTTAAGCCCTGTTGTGTGCCCAGGGTCCCCACTTTGAGAGGCTGAGCCTGGCTGCAGAGCCCTCACGGGCTCAAGACTCAGGACATCTTGGGGATGACTCCTGCCTTTTGTCCTCACGGCTTAGGATGATTAAGGGCATTAAGGCGGCGACAAACTTACTTCAAGACCAGTGGTCTTGGAGCAAGGGGGAGAGAGAAGGGTTTGCTTCTGAGACCCTCCCATCTCCACCTTCTTGGATGCAGGATCAGTAAGAGCAGCAGCTCCTCTGGTTCCGGCTGCATGGGTGCCCGCCCTTCATTCAGGCCTCATCCAACCCTCTTAAAGTCAGCTGCAGGGGTGAGGGCTCCACTTATCTCCATGTGGGAGGTGGAACAGCAGGTAGGAGGTGGACTCAGGAGCCTGAGGCCTGGCTGGAATCCTAACTTCTCACTTTCCAGCTTGGGCAGGCATTTTATTCTCTGTGCTGCAATTTCCTCTGCTGTAAAATGGGAACAGTAACAGCATCTACCTCCAAAGGCCATTGTGGGGTTTCAATGAATTGGTTCCTATAAAGAAAGCACTTAGCTCAGAGCCAGGCATACAGTAGGCACTCAGTGAGCATCTGCTATTAGAGTTACTCTCAGTGTCCCACACAGGGCCGGGCACACACAGCAGGTGTCAATTCTTATTTGCGGAATAGATGGACCAAGCTGTTTGGATATGGATTATAAACTGTATGAATCTCAGGGATGTTGGGCCGGGCACAGTGGCTCACGCCTGTAATCCCAGCACTTTGGGAGGCTGAGGCGGGCAGATCACCTGAGGTCGGGAGTTCGAGACCAGTCTGACCAACATGGAGAAACCCTGTCTCTACTAACAATACACAAAAATTAGCCGGGCGTGGTGGCACATGCCTGTAATCCCGGCTACTCGGGAGGCTGAGGCAAGAGAACTGCTTGAATCTGGGAGGCGGAGGTTGCGGTGAGCCAAGATTGTGCCATTGCACTCCAGCCTGGGCAACAAGAGTGAAACTCCATCTAAAAAAATATAAAAATAAAAAATAATAAAAAAAAGGATGTTGATGGAGAACCCAGCAGCCAAGTGACAATATTTGCATTTTACCACAACCCAAGACTAACATGTCAAGTCTTTCTCATTCATCAGGGAGGCAGGGTTTGCAATCCAGTAATAAACACCAGGCCAGAAAGCAGAGCCACGTCTGCGGTAGAGAGTGCCGTGGCTCAAGTGCGTGTGCCTTCTGCAGTTCCAGGGCCTAGAGGTGACCTCCCTTCGGATTCAGAGATCAGAGGGCAAAAATCACGATGCAGTTTAAGTCTACCAGGGACCAATACCGAGTTCATGGTGAGATTCACTTGGCCTTAAATGGAGTTTTGAAACTTACTTTGAAATGTGATCCTGGGCTACTCACTTAACCTGCGGAACCTTCATTTTCCCCCCGTAAGAGCAGGTTAACAGTACTGGCCTCAGCAGCAGATCTGACGATCATATACTCTGCAATAACTCAGAATCTATGTAAGCAGCCTAGAAGAGCAACTAGAAGAACTCAGGAAGATTACTAAATGCAAGTAAACCAGCCCCACCGGAGATGGCCATATTTTCAGTTTTGCCTCCTAGAGGACATTGGCAATGTCTGGAGACATTTTTGGTTATCACAGCTTAGGAATGTCTACCGGCACCTAGTAGGCCAGGGATGCAGCTAAGCAGCCCACGGCACACAGGATAGCCCCCCACAACAGAATGATCCAGCCTCAAACGTCAATTGTGTGGAGGTTGAGAGTTATCAGCTCAGATTTAGTTTAACTTTCATCACGTAAAGGACTTATTTTTTCGGTTGTGTGGGCAGAGTGCTTCGTGGGTTGCTACTAGATGAGGAGAAGGAAATGATTAGCACACACAGAAAATTCCACCCAGCTGCCAGTATGGCATCGTTTGGTGACTAAGATCCCAAAACTCTCAGTCAAGGTCAACCTTCCAGGAAGTTCTGAGAAATGCAGCTTTTCATGCTGATTTCCTGGGCTGACTCCGTGACTAATCAGTCCGTCTCACACCCAGGGAGAAATCCTGCAGCACAGAGAGCCTCCTCTTCTGCCCCCATCAATCTCTGTAGAAGGAAGACACTCAGCAAACCACCCTGCTCGGCATCTAAGCTCATTCTCCAAAGAAGAGTCGCCCACCCATCCTTCTATGGCGCCCTCCCTTCTTCCCTCCATCCAACAAGTACTAAGTGCCCACCATGCGTCCATCAGAAGACATTCAGCAAACCACACCGCTCAGCACCCAAGCTCATTCTCCAAAGAAGGGTCGCCCACCCATCCTTCTATGGCGCCCTCCCTTCTTCCCTCCATCCAACAAATACTAAGTGCCCACCATGCGTCCATCCGTGTTGCACTTGCTGGGATGCAACGGTAAACAGGCCCAACAAGGACACTGCCCTCATGGAGCTCATGGGGAAGGACCTGGACAACTGGCCCATCCACGACACCAACCTTCTCCGTACAAGATCCTTGTAAGGATCTTGACATGATTTACGAGATCATGGTCTTAGAACCCAAGACAGTTTTTAAAAAATCGTGTTTTTATGGGACATTTGGCTCTTGCCCCTTATTTGTACTTGAAATTGCAGTTCAGAGATGTTAAGCGACTGATCAAGGTCACGTGCAAAGTCTCAGAGAAAGGATGAACATCCAGGTTCCCTGATTCCAGGGTTTTCCCATTTCACCATGGCCACCATCACCCCAGCAACACTCACAGCCTGTGCCCTGCCTGCCAGCTCCATGCTGGGCACTCTACAAGGATTTGCTCATGTAATCCTCACCACCACCCTGTTAGGTAGAGACTACTGTTACTCCCTCGGACACCTGGGGAAACCAAGGCACAGAGACATTTAGTAACTTGCCAAGGTGGGGCTTGAATTGTAACACAATCAACCCCCAAAATACTCCCCATTCTTGGTCCCTGGTCATTCATTAGAACAGATAAAGAGGTCAGACATGACAACTGTCAGCAAGCCACTCCCCTCTCTGGGCCTCAGTTTCCCCATCTACCTAAGAGGGTAGTCTAGGTGATTTGAGGGTCTACCTGCCTCTGACCTCTGGGGAGCTTTGGAGCCCTGGCACCTGCTCCCATTGGGTCCCAGTGTGCCACTAAAGCTGTTCCTCTTACCTGCTGGCACCTGGTGAGGCTATCAGATAAACCAAAGGCACCTCCCAGACATTATCGAAGCCTGGTATTATTTAGATATGAGCTATTAGAAATATTAGATATATTACCATGGGGATGCCTCAATTCCCTAATTCCTGAGGGTAAAATCTGCCAAAGTTTTGACTAACAGCAGTTGTTTTAGAGTGTCCAGCTCTGCCACTTACTAGCTTAGGCAATTACTTCGCCTCTATGAGCCTCGGTTTGCTCATCTGTAAAGTGGGAACACCTACATTTAAAGGATGGCTGTGAGGATGAAATGAAACAGTGATTGATAAGAGCCAGGTAAGGTCACCAGCATTTAACTGGTGCTTAATAAGTGGTGGTTATTCTCAATGGAAATTTTAAGGGCGATGCTGGTTTAGATGTCGCCTATAATGAGAACGTGCCTGGGTGGGCATGAAGCACCAGGCAATGATGTAAGACAGGCTGTTTTAAACCCACTCGATTCTTCTGCCAGAGCCAGCTCCGAGGTCACAAACAGCAGAGGAGAGTCAGTGGAGGTGTCTTAGGTGCCCAAGATGGCTTGCGGTTTGCAGGGGTGGGGTGCAGAAAGAGGTGGCGGGATGCATATGACTCTCTCTGGGTGAGGAAAGAGGAAAGTTAGATTCCAGGGCCAAGGCTGCTTCTCTTTCTACCTGATGAAGAGGCAATGAGAGAAAGGACGGGCTGGCCCAGGAAGCTGGAGAACTGCTTCTGACTCCCAGTCTACCTCTGCCGCTGTGTGTCCGCAAGGAAGCCCCTTCCCCTCTCTGGGCCTCAGTCTCTCCACCTGTGAAAATGAGAGGATCACCAGGGGTGATGGCTCATGCCTGTAATCTCAACACTTTGGGAGGCTGAGGTGGGCGGATCACTTGAGGTCAGGAATTCAAGATCAGCCTGGCCGACATGGTGAAACCCCATCTCTACGAAAAATACAACAATTAGCCAGGCATGATGGCACATGCCTGTAATCCCAGCTACTCAGGAGGCTGAGACAGGAGAACCGCTTGAACCTGGGAGGCAGAGGTTGCAGTGGGCTAAGATCATGTCACCTGTACTCCAGCCTGGGAGATAAGAGCGAAACTTCATCTCAAAAAAAAAAAAAAAAAAAAAGAGGATCATCCAAGTTGACTTTGATGTGTGAGATTCAGGTCTGCAAGACGGGGGCAACAGCCTTAACCACCTCACTGGAGAACGAGAGATGAAATGCCAGCGTAAGCCCTTAGCGCCATGCCTGCCATGCAGCCAGGACTTAGCCCATGGTGGCTTTGCCATTACACTGATTCCAATATTAGATTCTATGTGTTGAGCTGCTACCCTGATCTCCAGCAACCCAAGTCTCAGACCACTGTGCAATCCAGCCTTTCTCTCCAAGGGAGTCCAGGAGGATCAGATATTATTATTCTTCCCTCACTTCTGTTAAAAAAAATAAATAAAGTGACACAATCGCTTTGTGATGAAATCTATGACAACTCCTGAGACTGCCTGGCCCTGGAAATGTAAGCTCCAGGGGGTGCGGACAGAAAATGCCCCAAACTCAGAGTCCAGTGACTGAAGCACTGTTCTCAGGCCAACCTTGCCACTCCCTTGGGGGCCACTTGGCTAAACAAAGTATTAGCGAAGGCCTCGCCTGCCTGAAAGCAGAGGCTGGCCGGGTCACCCATGGAGAGCCCTGTCAGCTCCACGATATGGAATTAAAATGCTTTGGATACAGTAGGCCCAAACACACTCTTTGGAGCCTTAAAGCAGCGCTCCTCTGAGTAGAAAGCACTCAGGAATCGCCTGGGTTCCGTGCAGATCCCAATCAGCGGGTCTGGGCGGGAGCTGAGACTCTGTATTCCTCACAAACCTCCCAGCAGTGCCGATGCTGCTGGGTCCACGGACCACACAGAAAGTAGTAAGGGCTTAGAGGCTTTTTTAAAAATGGTAAAGAAAATGTATTATGCTCATAACAAGAATCCCCAAGGTAGGGTGACCCACGTGTCCTGCCACCCTGACAGGCACTGACTGCACTAAATACACGTGCATGACCAAGCACGCATGAGAAAGCAGTTCATCCACCCTGCTGCCTGGGCTTTGAGCAAGCCTCAGCACCCTACTCTTTTAGGGTCCCTGACTACCACCTGCCCTGAAAAGGTCACTGGAGACAAACGCCAGGATTCCTGAGACAGAGTCCCAGTCCCCTTGCAGCTGGCACCAGACCACCAGAATCTGAGGGCTGAGACGTCACTTCTGAACCCTCTCTCTTCTATCCTCTGTACCTGGTCTGCAGCAGTTCTGCAACATGAAGAATGGTTCCGGGGGCAGCCCCTCACCCCTGCTCTCTGCTCTCCTTGCTGAGGCCAGCCATCTGCATACCTGCCCAGGTATGCAGACAGATAACAGACAGATCCCACTCTCCCTCCTCAGGCTTCCAACTAGCCCAAAACCCGCTCACTGCACTGCTACCCTGCTGACCTTCCCCTGCGGCTCCTTCCCACTATGAAATTCTGCTCTTCCTCCTCCTCCTTCCACTAGGAGGGTTCCAGTGGGAAGCCAAGCAAAAGTTTCCCTATTACAGGGTTTGGAGGATGCTGGGGATTTCTCCTACGTTGTGTTTCCTCCCTGCTTGCTATCAGAACAAACATCAGAGGTCACGGCATCAAAGCTTCTCTACAGTTTAGAGAACAGAAGAAGCCACTTATGCAATAATAGGGGAGCCCTGGCAGAGAGGAGCTGGTGGGAAGAAGTTGGATGAGAGCTGTGGGGGTAGGAAGGGGCTCAGGAGGTTGCCCGCATAGTGGCTTAATGCAGGCATCCTGGAGTGGTAGAGAGCAGTGGTCCCCAACCTTTTTGGCACTACGGACCAGTTTTGGGGAAGACAGTTTTACCATGGACCAGTGGAGGGGTTGGGGGGATGGTTTCAGGATGATTCAAGCACATTACATTTATTGTGCACTTTTTTTTTTTTTGAGACGGAGTCTTGCTCTGTCACCCAGGCTGGAGTGCAGTGGCGCAATCTCAGATCACTGCAAGTTCCGCCTCCTGGGTTCACGCTATTCTCCTGCCTCAGCCTCCCGAGTAGCTGGGACTACAGGTGCCTGCCACCAAGCCCGGCTAATTTTTTGTATTTTTAGTAGAGACGGGGTTTCACCGTGTTAGCCAGGATGGCCTCGATCTCTGGACCTCGTGATCCGCCCACCTCGGCCTCCCAAAGTGCTGGGATTATAGGCGTGAGCCACCGTGCCCGGCCTATCGTGCACTTTATTTCTATTATTATTACACTGTAATATATAATGAAATAATTATACAACTCACCAAAATGTAGAATCAATGGGAGCCCTGAGCTTGTTTTCCTGCAACTAGACGGTCCTATCTGAGGGTGATGGGAGACAGTGACAGATCATAAGGTATTAGACTCTCATAAGGAGCACGCAACCTAGATCCCTTGCGTGCGCAGTTCACAAGAGTTCGCGCTCCTGCGAGAATCTGATGCGGCTGCTGATCTGAGAGGAGGCGGAGCTTAGGCAGTCATGCGAGCAATGGGGAGCAGCTGAAAATACAGATGAAGCTCCATTCGCTTGCCCACCGCTCACTTCCTGCTTTTGTGGCCCAGTTTCTAACAGGCCATGAACTGGTACCAGTCCGTGGCCTGGGGGCTTGGGGAATCCTGGTATAGAGGGCTGAAGAGTGCACCGCACCCCCTACCACCACCACAAAAAAGATACATCTGTGTCCCAGAACCTACGTATGTGACCTTATTTGGAAAAACAGTCTTTGCAGATATAATTAAGTTAAAAATCTCAAAATGAGATTACCCTACACAAGAGTCCTCATAAAAGACACTCAGAGGAGAGGAACAGGGGAAGGATGAGGCCATAGGAAGAAGAAGGCAAAGACTGAAGTGAGGCAGCCACAAGCCAAGGCACACCTGGAGTCAACAGAAACTGGAAGAGGCACAGTGGATCCTCCCCAGCAGCCTTCAGAGGGGGTGTGATCCGCTGATGCCTTGATTCCAGACTCCTTGGCTAGTGAAGCCAGTGAGAGGTGCTGCCACCTGGGGCCGGGTCCCCCAGGGCCTTTTGACTTCAGGAAGGAAAGGAACCTAATGTCATTGGTGAGCTGGTGAGCCCTTCATTCATGCCAGGACCACGTGATGCTTCTGAGAATTTATCTCACTTATTCCTCACAATAGGCCCACGGTTTTACCTCCTCAGTAACTCTCGAATCTGGCTCCTTCCCCTCTCCACCCAGGCCGCTGGTCTGAGCCACTGTGAGGCAAGAGATTCCTGTTGCTTTAAGCTGCCCAGTTTGTGGGAATTTGTTACAGCAGTCCTAAGAAGCCAACACAGGGAGTCCCACACTGCCGTGTGCTGAGCAACCTTGGGTAAACTGCCTAACCTCTCTGAACTGACTTCCTGATTCATACAATGGGGCCATAGATCTATTTCATTTATTCATTGAACAGATATTTACCAAGTATTTGTGATGTGTCAGGTGCTGGGTCAGGCCCTGGAAGTGAACAAAACCAGACACAGACCCTGCCCAAATGGTGCCTTGTGGTCTCCTGGGAAGCCAGTTACTAATCCAAGAATCACGTAACTAGGGGCACAGCTGTGACCATGGTCCATGGGGTGCTGGGAGCGTGCAAGTCAGGAGACCTGGAAGGCTTCCACTGGGAGGTGATGACTGAGTGAAGGGATGAAGGAAAGGTCAAAAGTGAGTAGGCAAAGAGGGGCAAGAGGAGATTTCCAGCCAGAGGAAGGGTGTGTGCAAAGATGCTGCTGTACACAAAGCACATGTGCCCAGGGGTGCATGCAAAGCTGCAAAGCACACGTGCCCAGGGGTGCGTGCAAAGCCGCAAAGCACATGCGCTCAGGGGTCTGTGCAAAGCCGCAAAGCACACGCGCTCAGGGGTCTGTGCAAAGCCGCAAAGCACACGCGCTCAGGGGTCTGTGCAAAGCCGCAAAGCACACGTGCTCAGGGGTCTGTGCAAAGCCGCAAAGCATACGTGCTAAGGGAGCTGCCGGAGGCCGGTGTGGCAGGAGCCCCACTGCAGGGGGACTGAAAGCAGAAGTGAGGCTGGAGCAGGACAAGGGCCAGCCCACTAGGGCCTGAGAGCCACACCAGAGGGGCTGACTTTTTCTCCTGAGTGCAGTTAGCAAGGAGGTGGCGTGGTCATGTGGGTCTTTGAAAAGAACACTCTAGCTGCAGAGTGGGGAGAAAACTGCTGGCCAGAGGCGTGGTAGGAAGGCCAGTGAGAAGGCCCTGCTGTTATCCAGGAGGGGCAACAGTGGCTCAGACCAGCGGCCTGGGTGGAAAGGGGAAGGAGCCAGATTCGAGAGTTACTGAGGAGGTAAAACCGCGGGCCTATTGCGAGGAATAAGTGAAATAAACTCTGAGAAGCATCACGCGGTCCTGGCATGAATGAAGGGCTCACCAGCTCACCAATGACATCAGGTTCCTTTCCTTCCTGAAGTCAAAAGGCCATGGGGGACCCGGCCCCAGGTGGCAGCACCTCTTACTGGCTTTGCTAGCCAAGGGTGAAGAGGGGTACCCACCATTTACAGAGCTTAGAAAATCAACTTACCATCCTTGAGTGAGACGCTCAGAAGGTCCTGAGGGAGAAGACAACAGGCATCAGTGACAAAGCTGATATACGATCAGCCCGCTCATTTGACAAATATTGACTCTTACCAAGTGGCAGAACAAGACAGACAAAAAGCCACTGCTCTGGATTCCAGAGGTGAGCCGGATAAGCAGGCAAGCGAAGAAAGAAATACATGAGGACTTCAGGTAGTGAGATAAGGAGGGGAAGGGACTATTTCAAATCCATGTACTTTCCCCACCAACAGTCTGTGTTACAAGCTTCTATCTGCTTTAATTGCAGGCAGAGCTGGTGAGTGACATGATCAAGGGCACACAGGGAAGCTTCTGCTTCTGAAAAGAGGCACCACGGCTTAGGAGAATGTGGGCTCTGAGTCAGACTACCGAGGTTCAAATCCTGGCTCCACCACTTATCAGCTGTGTGACCTTGGGCAAGTTACTTAACCTCTCTGTGTCTCAGTTTTCTCAACTACTATGAAATGGGGATGGCCCTGCTACTTACCTCATAAAGTCACTTTGAGAATTAGATGAGTTAGTTTTTGAAAAGGTACCAGCACATAATAAGCATTGTATGAGCATAAAGTCAAGAGTAAATATTCAATAATGATAATTCAACATCAGCTATGATCATGATATGATATTATGATGACATATTTTATCTTCCAACTGCTCCACCCCATAGAACTGATTTTTTTAGGCTAACATTGAAAGAAAATGATGGCCGGGCGCGGTGGCTCAAGCCTGTAATCCCAGCACTTTGGGAGGCCGAGGCGGGCGGATCACAAGGTCAGGAGATCGAGACCATCCTGGCTAACACGGTGAAACCCCGTCTCTACTAAAAATACAAAAAAACTAACCGGGCGAGGTGGCGGGCGCCTGTAGTCCCAGCTATTCGGGAGGCTGAGGCAGGAGAATGGCGTAAACCCAGGAGGCGGAGCTTGCAGTGAGCCGAGATCGCGCCACTGCACTCCAGCCTGGGGGACAGAGCAAGACTCCGTCTCAAAAAAAAAAAAAAAAAAAAAAAAAAAGAAAATGATTTGTTCTACTGTCCCCAGCAGCCACCACCAGGTGTTGGGTGTACCTGAATGATCACCGTCGGGTCGTCCTTCAAGATGGGGTCCTTCAGTAAAATCTGAACAAACACATCCGCTCCTTCACCTCCCAGGCCGCTCGCAAAAGCAGTCATGGTTGGCAAGACGGCTTCGGACAACTCCAGCCACTTCACCAGGCCTACCATGAACTCTGTGCAGAAGGAGCTGAAAGGCAGACATGGTCTTAGTTCCCCAGGATCCTCAGAGCTCAGCCTCCACTGGGAAGTATAGATTAGTTGTGGCCACGGATGTGAACGGCTGGCACGTGCACAACTTAGTGACTGTGATCCCTCAAATACACAGGCAGTCAAAGACCTCATCTCGGGTGATGTGAATTTGTTTTTTGTTTTTGTTTTGAGATGGAGTTTCACTCTTGTTGCCCAGGCTGGAGTTCAGTGGCGCAATCTCAGCTCACCCCAACTTCCACCTCCCGGGTTCAAGCGATTCTCCTGCCTCAGCCTCCCGAGTAGCTGGAACTACAGAGGTCATTGTAGGGAGATTTATTTATTTGTTTTTCAGACAGGGTCTCGCTCTGTCACCCAGGCTGGAGTGCAATGGTGCAATCACGGCTCACTGCAGCCTCAACCTCACAGGCTCAAGTGATTCTCCCACTTCAGCCTCCTGAGAAGCTGGGATTACAGACACACACCACCATGCTGGGCTAATTTTTCGCTTTTTTTTTTTTTTTTTTTTTTTTGAGATGGAGTTTTGCTCTTGTTGCCCAGGCTGGAGTGCAATGGCACAGTCTCAGCTCCCTGCAACCTGTGCCTTCCAGGTTCAAGCGATTCTCCTACCTCAGCCTCCCGAGTAGCTGGGATTATAGGCATGTGCCACCACACCTGGCTAATTTTGTATTTTTAGTAAAGCCAGGATTTCACCATGTTGGCCAGGCTGGTCTTGAACTCCTGACCTCAGGTGATCCACCCACCTCGGCCTCCCAAAGTGCTGGGATTACAAGCCTGATCCACTGTGCCCGGCCCGGGTGATGTGGATTTTGGTTTCTTCTGTCACCAAAACTTTTATCAAAGAGGCTGATAAGCCACAGCAATGAGAACAATGGATGGTGACTGGTTGCATGCCTTGGGCCTGGGCTGTGCCAGGGGCTGAGGAATAAAGGTGACAAAACCCGGTATCTGAGGAAGTTCACAGCAGGGTGGACACTCAAGTAACCAAGTGACCCGAGTGCTGTGTGGTACCCTAGGACAGAAGTGGAGATCAGTTCAATGCAGCCCACAGAGGGAGCCTTGAATCCACCTGCAGAAGTGACGGCAGCCACCAGAAAAGGCTTCCCAGAGGAGGCCATCTGGTCTCCTGGACGCTGCCAAGGACATGCTTTCTGGAAAACGCTGACTGCTGTGGAAGTGGAAAAAGTGAAGGGAAGACTGCCCTCCACGTGCACTGCCACCGCCGGTCTCTGTCCATAGCGGGCATTTGAGTGCAGTCCTTACAGGAGCCCCCAGGGGAAGAAGGGATGGGGCCCCTCTAGGGGAGAAGGAAGCCTTTGAGCTGAGACACAGAGGTGGGGAGCCCAGAGCATTTGCGGGGACGATGGCAGAGTCCACACCAGACTTCTGACACAGCCACCTCAGTGGAGCGGGAGTCAGCTGGGTGGCAGGTGGGCCAGGAAATGTGGGCCAGGAGAGTCACTTAGAAGGCGATTATACCACTCCCAGGAAAAGACTGACAATCAGAAACCAGGTCTGTCTCTAAAATCAGAGTCCCAGCTTGCCTCAAACCACATTGCCTTGGGACTCCAACACTGGGTTCTGCCCTGTAGGGCAGAGGCTGCACTCAGGCCTCTCAGAAACATGCAGAGCTCCCGGGTGGTGGGGGCAATGTCAGGAGCCCCCTGCCCTTTCACCACGTGGCCCAGCTATCACATTCCTTAGCGTGGGGCCAGGACCTTGATGGGAGTTGTGAGGAACTTGGGTGTAAATCCCAGCCTTGGCCAGGCACAGTGGCTCACGCCTGTAATCCCAACGCTTAGCGAAGTGGGGCCAGGTGGATCACCTGAGGTCAGGAGTTTCAGACCAGCCTGGCCAACATGGTGAAATCCCATCTCTACTGAAAGTACAAAAATTAGCTGGGCATGGTGGCATGTACCTGCAGTCCCTGCTATTCAGGAGGCTGAGGCACAAGAATCGCTTGAACCCAGGGGCGGAGGCTGCAGTGAATTGAGATCACACCACTGCACTCCAGCCTGGGTAACAGAGTGAGACTCTGTCTGAAAAATAAATAAAAACAAAAAATAAAATAAAATAAGTATAAATAAAAATAAAATATAAGTATAAATTTAAAAAATTAAGTATAAATAAATATAAAAAAATAAAGTATAAATAAAAATAAAAAAATAAAATAAGTCCTGGCCTCACCACTGGTCGGGTTCCTGAGAAGCTGCCCTGAAATGGAGATGATTAGGGTTCCCCTTAGGATCAATACCTTGAGGAGGGAAGGGAGGAAGCAGGGCTGGGCAGAGGGAGCAGCTGAGCTGTGATACAGTCTCAAGGGAGGTCTCAGCAGCCCCTGCAGGGAGTTCTAAAGATGGGATGACCCTTCAGAACTGCCCCCAGTGGGGTGAGAGGGCCAGGCCTTTACAGCTGTGCATCAGCCAGTTACCGGATGCAGGTGCCCCCGGGAGGGGACAGAACCTCAAGCAAGGTGGCTCCCTTCAGCTGAGGCAGGCCCAAAAAGGTACAGACAGCTCAGGGCTGTGCTGGCAGCCTTGCCAGCAGCTAGGGGTGAAAGTCCTTCATTCTTGAAGGGGAATCTTAGCAGACAGCATCTTGGGACAGTGTAATGACCTCTCTGTGCCTCAGTATCCTTATCTGCAAAATGGGTTCAAGAGACCAACTTCACAAGGTTGGTTGAGGGTGAAGTGAGATGATAAATATAAAGTGCCCAAAATTGAGCCTGGCACGTAGTAGAGGCTCAACTAATGTTAGCTAGCATCTTTATTTTGATTTACAAGGTGGCAGAGGGAGGCGGTGGAGGATGGCGTTGAGAGTCGGACTCTGAAGTTCAACCACCTGGGGGAGTCCTGGTTCCCCTGGAAATTGGCTTTGTGTCCTCACTTTACCTCTCAGCTTCATTTCCCCCTGAGATAACGTGGATAATAACAGGACCTGCCTCACAGGTGAGTTGGGCAGATTAAATGGCATGGTAACACTGTCTGGCACCAGTGAACCCTGGATAAATGTTAGCTACTGCTATCACAGTGATTATAATTTGCCCCACTGCAATTTACTGGGATTACCTTGGGGTGGTAATGAGGTACATATTTGGGGAGGGGATGGCTAAGTGAACTGAACATTACTTAGAGGCAGATTTATATACAGAAACGGCTCAGGGCCAAGGGCTGCAGCATGGCCTGGCCCTGCTGTACATGAAGAAAGTTTTGGGATATAGAGAAGCATCTCTTAACGAGAGTGCAGGGGTAAAGAGCACAGACTGGTTCAAATCCCAGCTCTGTCATGAACTGTGTGATCTTGGACAAGTAACTTCACCTCTCTGGGCCTTAGTTTCCTTATCTGTAAAACAGTGGAGATGATAAAACCTATTTCATAGCATTGTCGAAAGTATTAACTAAGTAAGTATTTGTCATGTGCTTAGAACAATACCTGGCACCTGCAAAGCACTAGATAGTAATGTGTTTCTTTCCATGGACAAATGAATTTGAAAAAATATATATGTAAAGTACCAGCACAGCAATTTACCAAATAACAAGTAGCATTTTAAATCAGCAGGGCCTTGATAATTTCTAGTAATGTGTTTGTTGGTCTCGTGGAAATACAGGAAAATCAATAGCAACAATGACAGCAGGTAACAATTGTAGAGAAACTGTCCGTCAGTCCCTGTGCTGAGAGCTTTGTGCACCTTGAGTTACTTAATTCTCACCATGACCCCATGAGGAAGGGAGGTACTAGTTAAGGGAGGTACTAGTTTATCCCACTCTAGAGATAAGGAATCCTAGATCCAGAAAGTTCAAGCTATTCTCCTGCCTTAGCCTCCCAAGTAGCTGTGATTACAGATGTGCGCCACCACGCCTATCTAATTTTGTAATTTTAGTAGAGACGAGGTTTCACCATGAGGTTTCACCATGTTGGCCAGGCTGGTCTTGAACTCCTGACCTCATGTGATCCACCCACTTCAGCCTTTCAAAGCGCTAGGACTACAGGCATGAGCCACCGTGCCTGGCCAGGACTGCTGGTTAAATGTCTTCTCAAGGTTCTTACAGCAGGGACAGGACAAAGCCTCCCCCAGAATCCAGGCTTCCTGATTCCTACTCCAAAGCTCCTCCCATTCACCAGGGCTTAGAAAACTACAGCTAACCAGCCATATCTTGCCTGCAGCCCTTATTTGTGAATAAAGTTTTATTGAAACACAGCCAGATGCATTCCTTCACCTGCTGTCTGTGGCTGCTTTTGTGCTACCACAGCAAAGGTATGAGTAACTGTGATGGAGACTGCCAGGCCCACATGCCTAAAATAACTGGCCCTTGGCAGAAGTCGTCTGTCCATCCCTGCTGTACCCCATTAATTTCTCCATGTTTGACAAATGGAATTAATTAAAGGGAACAGCATCTGTGATGCTGACAGCATGGAGAAGAAATAAATGTTTTAGAGGGTTGTTTTATATCACGTGGGGACAAAAACTGCCAGAGTGTTTTCTAAAGATTACTCAAACCAAGAGCATATCTGGGCTTTAAAAATATTGAGGTATTTATTTATTATTTTTATTTTTTGAGATGGAGTCTCGCTCTGTCACCCAGGCTGGCGTGTTCAAGCAATTCTCCTGCCTCAGCCACCCAAGAAGCTAGGACTACAGGCTTATACCACCACTTCTGGCTAATCTTTGTATTTTTAGTAGAGACGGGGTTTCACCATGTTGGCCAGGCTGGTCTCGAACCCCTAACCTCAAGTGATCTGCCCGCCTCGGCATTCCAGAGTGCTGGGATTACAGGCATGAACTACCACACCTGGCCAATATTGACGTTTTTTAAAAATATGTTTTGTGCATCAGAAAACAGATCAAACATGCGGAAAC
Organism: Chlorocebus sabaeus; assembly: GCF_047675955.1. Classification (NCBI taxonomy): domain Eukaryota; kingdom Metazoa; phylum Chordata; class Mammalia; order Primates; family Cercopithecidae; genus Chlorocebus; species Chlorocebus sabaeus. The sequence goes on along the minus strand of NC_132923.1, from coordinate 117,215,866 downwards.
AACCGGCGTACTGAATGGGAAATATTCAAGAAGGAAACATTCCACAGCAAATGCTTATGGCCAGACCACAGCCACCTGTGCTTATAACAACGCTTGGATATTGTGGAGCAGGGGTGGGAGACTCAGGACAGTAACTCACTGCCTCATGTGCCCTCCTAAGTAGCGCCTAGTATGGGCCTGGCACACAGTCCAGATTCATAAACATTTGTTCATGGAAACAAAGTACACAAAACTCCTCCTTGGCTAGGTACTGGTTTATCAGGTAGGAGTTTCATTATTAACAAGACCAACCAACATTCGCTTGGTAGTAGTTCGGTGTCAGGATCCGCAAGGGCCATCAACACATACCCTCGTTACAATCACCCTCTTGGATGGTGTTGTCAACAGCTTCTCTGAAGCAGTAATTCCCCAGACCCTTCTTCCTGGCCGGCAGAAGATGGAGGTTCAAAACAGCAAAAGCCAGCCGGCCACGGTGGCTCATGCCTATAATCCCAGTACTTTGGGAGGCCAAGGTGGGCAGATCACTTGAGGTCCGTCAGGAGTTCGAGACTAGCCTGGCCAACATGGTGAAACCCCGTCTCTACTAAAAATACAAAAATCAGCCAGACATGGTGGCATGTGCCTGTAATCCCAGCTATTTAAGAAGCTGAGGCAGGAGAATTGCTTGAATCCAGGAGGCAGAGGTTGCAGTGAGCCAAGATCATGCCACTGTACTCCAGCCTGGGCCACAGAATAAGACTGTCTCAAAAGAAAAGAAAAGAAAAGAAAAGAAAAGAAAAGAGAAAACAGCAAACGCCTTTATTTGTTCCCAGGCTTCCCTATACCTGCAGGTTGGGCACGTGACAAGATCTAGCCAATGACACCAAAGGAAGGCTTCTCGGGGTATTTCGGGAACAATGTCCTCCCTGATGAGAGACTTGGGGAGAATCCGAATCCCTGCCCTTTTCCTTCCTGCCTTGGGCCTTGTCCTGTGAGGGTGTGATGTATGGAGCTGCAGCAGCTATTTTGTAATCAGGAGGGGAAGGCCAACAGAATTGTTCAGAAGCCAATCCAAAGGTGTTTTTTTTTTTTTTTTTTTTTTTTTTTGAGACAGAGTCTCACTCTGTCACCCAGGCAGGAGTGCAGTGGCACGATCACAGCTCACTGCAACCTCTGCTTCCCAGGTTCAAGTGATTCTTGTGCCTCATCCTGCCAAGTAGCTGGGACTGCAGGTGTGTGCCACCCACGGCTGGCTAATTTTTATATTTTTAATAGATTCAGGGTTTTGCCATGTTGGCCAGGCTGGTCTTGAACTCTTGACCTCATGTGATCCACCTGCCTTGGCCTCCCAAAGTGTTGGGATTACAGCATGAGCCACTGTGCCCAGTCCCAGAAACCTTTTGAGTCACTGAATCAACTCTGGAACCTTGGGATTTCTCGTCAAGTGAAAAAAACAAATCTCCTGCTGTTTAAATCTCTCTTAGTACTGTGTTCTATTACTTGTAGCCTGACTGCTAGGCATAGTGGCTCAAACCTGTAATCTCAGCTACTCAGGAGGCTGAGATGGGAGGATTGCTTGAGGCCAGCCTGGGCAACATAGTTTGATCATATCTCTAGAAGAACAAAAAGTTAGCCAGGCATGGTGGCATGCGTCTGTAGTCCCAGCTACTCAGAAGGCTGGGGTCGGGGAAGACTGCTTGGGCCCAGGAGTTTGAGGTTACAGTGAGCTATGACTGTACCACTATACTCCAGCCTGGGTGACTGAGTGAGACCCCACCTCTAAAAAACAAAAATGAAAAAACCAAAAAGCCAAAAAAATATCCTAAGTGGTAGGAGTAAGTGTGGTATCATCTTCATTTTCTGGATGAAGAAACTAGGGCAAAGAAAGTAACTCACAGAGTTAGCAAGCAACCACTGCCATTTATTGAGTGCTTACTATGTGTTAGGCACTGAGATGTGTGCTTTGTCTACATCATCTCTTGATTGATTGATTGATTGAGACAGAGTCTTGCTCTGTCGCCCAGGCTGGAGTGCAGTGGTGCGATCTTGGCTCATTGTAACCTCTGCCTCCCAGGTTCAAGCAATTCTCCTGCTTCAGCCTCCCGAGTAGCTGGGACCACAGGTGTGCACCACCATGCCTGGCTAATTTTTGTATTTTTAGTAGAGATGGGGTTTCACCATGTTGACCAGGCTGGTCTCAAACTCCTGAGCGCAGGCAATCCACCTGCCTAGGCCTCCCAAAGTGCTGGGATTACACGTGTGAGCCACCGCGCCTGACGACATCATCTCATTTAATTCCTGCAATCACCTTGCAGCATGGGTATCATTAGCCCCATTTTACAGATAAATAAACTGAGGCTTAGGGAAGTTAAATAAACCGCTCGAGGTCACATGCGACTGGAATGTGGCAGAGTTAGGATTTGAACCCAGATCTGAGTCCAGAGCCTATGGACCATCTCCTTGCTCACAAAGCCAGTATGAACCTACTTCTTCTTTTCACGAACCTTTACCAGATATCTTTGCTATACCGAGCTGTGTGCAAGGCACTGGGAACTCTGAGATGAACAAGGTAGCCCCAGCCCTCAAGAGCTCAGACTGGAGGGGTAGCAGGTATGGAGAGTTCCTACGCAGTGTGATGGTTGCAGAGATGGGTCCCTGGGCACACAGGTGGAACAACGCCCTGGTCTGGAGGACAGATAAGGGAAGGCTTCCTGGAGGTGACCCCCAAGGAGTTAAGTCTGTTCAACTGTTTAGCCCAGTAGAGAGACAAAGACAGAAAAACAAAAACCCCAAACAGTTAAGACCCAAGGCATAAGCGACGTTTACTCATGCGGGACCACTGAGTGTAGGTGGCGGCCATGTCTTGAAAACACTGCAGATGCAAGAGTTTCTCACCATCTCCTGGCCCCAATCTTGTGCTCCCTGTCCTAGTAACGGTATCTCTGTGCGCCTACACTCTCTTCCCCCTCTGAACCTTTGGAGCCCTAGTGAACTCCTGCCTGTGCCTCACCCGCCACACTCAACCTCTTCCCAAGTCAACTCCACTCGCCCTGAGAAAAGTCTGTCCCATCTGTGTCCTCTCTCCACCACTCGGTCATTGTCCTGGTTCCCCCGGATGACTCCGCTGGCCTCCTAACTGGTCCCCTCCTGCCTCCATACTCTCCCCTCTAGAATTTTTTAAGGTCAAAGCCCATGCTCTTAACAGTTCTGCTATTCTGACTCCAAATACGTGATTTAAACACACACATGGGAGACACTGTCAGTGACAGGGATGAAATATAACAGTGTCATTCTTTTGCTCCCACGACCCCCTGTTTAAACCCATTACAGCACTCACTCATCTGTATCTGTCTGCTGTTACAATCAGCCACCTGGGCACCCCCACCTGGATGTAAGCACCTTGAGGGCAGGAGCTGGGCCTCGTTTATCTTTGTTTCCTCCACAGGGTCATGTGCTACACCCAGCACATGGTAGAGGCTCAACAAATGCATGTTTCATGAATGAATAAATATTAATATCTTATCCCTTCCTCGACAGTGTCCTACTTGATTGGGGGATGGTATCTGTCTCATTCACGTTTACCCTCCACGTACTTCAAATCATACCTGGCATACAGTAGGTGCTCAAAAAATACTTGGTGAACGTATAAATGAGTGAATAACCGAACAAGGGGATGTCTTATCCCCCTACCAGATTGTGAGTTCCTTAGAGCAGCAGTCCCCAACCTTTTTGGCACCAGGGACTGGTTTCAGGGGAGATGATTTTTCCAGGGACCGGCATGGGTAGGGTTCAGGATGAAACTGTTCCACCTCAGATCATCAGGCATTAGATTGTCATAAGGAGCGTACAACCTAGATCCCTTACACGCGCAATTCACGATAGGGTTTGAGCTTCTATGAGAATCTAATGCTGCCACAACTCAACCTCTCTGCGCTTAGATTTCTTCATCTACAGATGGGACCATACAGTATGTACCTGGAAGAGCTTTGTCAGTAGCAAAGGACACAGCCCATGTGGCTTAGTATTGATAAAATGCTTAGAACAGGAGGCAGAGGTCAGGCAGTCATTCCTGCTCGCCCACTGCTCACCTCCTGCTGTGCGGCCAGGTTCCTAAGAGGCTACAGACCAGTACTGGTCCACGGCCTGGCGGTTAAAGACCCCTGCCTTAGAGGCAAGGACAATGACTTGCCCCTCTCTGCATTGCCTCATGGTGCCTGGCAGGCTGTTTGGCTGTCCGTAATTGTTCCCCTGAAGAAGCATGACCTTCCCTCTGTGAGACAGAAGAACTCACCTGTGTTCGGGTTCAGGAAATAGCTGGGACAGGGAGATGCCACAGAGGGCAGCATAGGCGAAGCGGTTGGCCTCAGTCAGCTCCCGGCCCATGGGCAGGTGTGGCTCCCCCTCTGCAGTGGGTTCAGCTACCAGAGGCCGCTGAGGCAGCTTCTGGCATGGCCTGTTCCACGTGGCCATTCCCAGCCCTGCTGGAGAAAATTCCCAGTGAGAAACGCTTCCAGAGGTAAGCCAAGGTTACTTAAGCATGACACAGAACTTACAAACCATAAAAGGCTGATAAAGTAGGCATCATTAAAATGAAGAACTTCTTTTCATCACCTTTAGGAGAGTGAAAACACACACTACAGACCGGGATGGAGGGAGGGATCTTCAATATGTGTATCCACGAAGGTCTATACGCAGTATCCAAACAACTAACTCCAATAAGCCATTAAGAAAAAGAAATGAAGCAAATTAAAAAATCGGCAAAGGCCAGGCGCGGTGGCTCAAGCCTGTAATCCCAGCACTTTGGGAGGCCGAGACGGGCGGATCACGAGGTCAGGAGTTCGAGACCATCCTGGCTGGCATGGTGAAACCCCGTCTCTACTAAAAAATACAAAAAAAGCTAGCCGGGCGAGGTGGCTGGTGCCTGTAGTCCCAGCTACTCGGGAGGCTGAGGCAGGAGAATGGCGTAAACCCGGGAGGCGGAGCTTGCCGTGAGCTGAGATCCGGCCACTGCACTCCAGCTCGGGCGACAGAGCAAGACGCCGTCTCAAAAAAAAAAAAAAAAAAAAATCGGCAAAAGACTGGAATAGATACTTCATAAAAGATATTCTGCAGTAAGCCGAGATCGCGCCACTGCACTCCAGCCTGGGTGACAGAGCAAGACTCCATCTCAAAAAAAAAAAAAAAAAAAAGATATTCCTTAGGCCAGGCATGGTGGCTCACGCCTCTAATCCCAGCACTTTTGGAAGCTGAGGTAGAAGGATTGATTGAGCTCAGGAGTTCAAGACCAGCCGAGACAACATAGTGAGACTCCATCTCTACAGAAAAATAAAATAAAAGAATTAGCTGGGCACGGTGGCACATGCCTGTAGTTCCAGCTACTTAGGAGGCTAAGGTGAGAGGATCGCTTGAGCCTAGGATTTGAGGCTGCAATGAGCTATGATCATTGCACTCCATCCTGGGCTACAGAATGAAACCCTGTCTCTTAAAAACAAAAACAAAAAAATCCCAATCGCCAATAAGTATGAAAAGATGTTCAACATAATTAGTCATCAGAGAAATGGAAAATAAAATCCCAATGAGACACTACCACTCACCTGTCAGAACAGCTAAAACTAAGAAGCCTGAGAATACCAAGTGCTGGTGAGGATGAAGAACAAACAGAACTTTCTTTTCTTTTTTTTTTTTCTTTGAGACGGAGTCTCGCTCGTCGCACAGGCTGGAGTGCAGTGGCGCGATCTCGGCTCACTGCAAGCTCCACCTCCCGGGTTCATGCCATTGTCCTGCCTCAGCTTCCTGAGTAGCTGGGACTATAGGCGCCCCCACTGCACCCAGCAAATTTTTTGTATTTTTAGTAGAGACGGCGTTTCACTGTGTTAGCCAGGATGGTCTCGATCTCCTGACGTCGTGATCCACCTGCCTCGGCCTCCCAAAGTGCTGGGATTACAGGCGTGAGCCACCGTGCTTGGCCACAAACAGAACTTTCACACATTGCTGGTGGGATTGTACATAGGTACAACTATTTGAAAATGGTATGACAATATCCCCTAAAGCTCTAACATACATCTTCCCTATGCTCTGGCAATTCCACTCCTAAGAAATGAGGACTTATGTCACCAAAAGACACATACATGAATGCTCACAGCAACTTCACTCACAATAGTCCCAAACTGGCAACAACCTACATGACTATCACAGTAGAATGGATACATGGTCATATTCACACTGTGAAACATTACACAACAATGAAAAAGGAATGAACTACAGCAAACATGAGTGAATCTCAGACAAAATGATACACAGAAAGCCATTCACGAGAGAGTACCTACCATGGGATTCCCTTTACATGAAATTGAAGAATGGTAAACCCAATGTACGGTGATGGAAGTCAGATGAGGGGTTACATGTGGGAGGGAGTATTGGCTCAGAATGGGTGCAAAGAAGGTTTCTGGGCGGAGGAAATGATCTCTATGTTGACCTGGGTGGTCGTTACATGGGTATAAATATATTTGAAACTTCCCTGAGCTGTATAGTTAAGATTTATGCGCTTTGTGTACAGTATACCTCAAAGGAAGGAAGGAAGAAGGAAAAAAGGGAGGAAGGTCTCCTCTTTGTTCTCCCTCCTTCTTTTCCTTCCCTCCATTCTTTCCTTCCTTCCCAGGGGCAGAAGGGAAAGGGAGGAGAAGAGTAGGAAGAGCAGGGAGAGAAGAGGAGAGAGGGGACACGCCAAGAAGTCATCCAAGAAGCAGACAGAACACTGGGAGCCACCAGGAAGGGTACAGGGAAGGGTACCAGCCTCTACTGTAGGGGATCAAGGATATGAACGCAGGCTCAGGACCACACAGACCTGGCTGTGAAAACAAGCACTGCCACTTAGCAGATGTGGGACCCTGGGCAACTCAACCTCTCTGTACTTAGATTTCTTCACCTACAAATGGAACCATACAGTATCTACCTAGAAGAGATATGTCAGCAGTAAAGGACACAGCCCTGTGGCTTAGTATTCGTGAAGTGCTTAGAATGGAGTCTGGCACAGGGTTCGTGCTATATAAATGCTTGGTTAAAAAATAAATGCACAAAATGATCAACAAACAAGTAAAAACCTTGGCATGGTGCCTGGCACACAGCAAAGGTTTAATACTAACAAGATCTAACATTACTGAGTTATTACTGGGTGCAGGGCACCGGGGTTGCAATTTTAACATGCATTGTCTCAGCAGACTCTATGAGGCAGGTAGGACTGTAATGTTCAGTCTGCAAATTAGGAAACAGGCTCAGAGAAGTAACTGGGCTCCCCTCACACAGCCAGTCAATGGCAGACAGATAGGGCCCAAAGATAGAACTGTTGGTCACCAACTCTGTTTTAAATATTCATCACATGGCCAGGAGCCTTCTAGCTCAATAACCACACTCCATACTGTTCTTGGTTCATAAGTTTGTTCCCATCTAGCTGAGCAACAAAAATTTTTGTTCTCAAAATATTACTTCTGTAGAGGAGTTATTTAAAAGTCTGTCTACAATTAATATTTCATTTATTTTCAAAACAACCCTGAGGTAGTTAAAAGCAACAAACCAACACTTTTACAGCACATAACTGTTTGCAAAGCATTTTCCAATCCGCTTAATTCTTACAACTACCGTGTAAAGTTAAGTTGGACATGAACCATTATGATTTCCTCTTATGACCGAGGAACAGGCTTAAAATGATCAAGTAATTTCCCCAAAGTTACACAGTAACTGATGAGATCCAAACCAGACTTTTGACTCCAAACCTTGAGCTCTTTCCTCTACACCAGCACAGGGATCTTCTTTCCCCTGTTTCAGACGGAGAAACGAAGGCCCAGAGAGGTTAAGACCTTGCCGAAAGTCACCCAGCAAGACTGGCCTCAATGGTTGCTCCAGGAACCCACATTTGAGATTCGCAGCAAATTTCCCTGGCTCAGAGGGTCAGCTCAGACCATGGTGGTGGAGACAGGGGTAACAGCATAAACCATGAACTGAGGGCAGTGCCAAGGGCTGCACTAGACTGATGTCAGCAGGTCAGCAATTTCCACTACATTTAATCAACTCCATGTGCCACTTGGAGGCTGTGTTGATTGTACCTATTACTCAGAGGAGCCTAAGGTAGTATTTTACTAGACTGGTATCTGGGGAGCCCCACGCCAGTTCTTAGCTCAATAATAAACAGCTTTCTGATCAGAGAAGGGTGAGCTGGCCTGCTTCTAACCACAGAGGTATGAGGATGTGTCTAGCATACAAAAGGCTAAGCTCAGGTTGGGTGTGGCGGTAGCTCACGCCTGTAATCCCAGCACTTTGGGAGGCCGAGGCGGGTGGATCACTTGAGGTCGGGAGTCTGAGACCAGCCTGGCCAACATAGTGAAACCCCATCTCTACTAAAAGTACAAAAATTAGTGGCTGGGTGCAGTGGCTCACGCCTGTAATCCCAGCACTTTGGGAGGCCGAGGCGGGTGGATCACGAGGTCAGGAGATCGAGACTATCCTGGCTAACACGGCAAAACCCCGTCTCTACCAAAAATACAAAAAATTAGCCGGGCGTGGTGGAGGGCGCCTGTAGTCCCAGCTACTCTGGAGGCTGAGGCAGGAGAATGGCATGAACCCGGGAGGCAGAGCTTGCAGTGAGCCGAGATCGTGCCACTGCACTCCAGCCTGGGCGACGAGCGAGACTCTGTCTCAAAGAAAAAAAAAAAATTAGCTAGGCATGGTGGGGTGTGCCTATAACCCCAGCTACTCGGGAGGCTGAGGCAGGAGAATCACCTGAATCTGGGAGGCAGAGGTTGCAGTGAGCTGAGATTGTGCCACTGCACTCCAGTCTGGGCAACAGAGCAAGACTCCATCTAACAAAATAATAATAATAAAGCTAAACTCTGACCAAATTCATTCATTCACTCAACACAATTTCTCCTGATGCCCTACAATGCATTCTCTACATAGTGGCCTCAGTGACCTTTTTGCCACATGGACCAATCATGTCACTAGGTTGCTTAAAAGCCTGCAAAGGCCTCCCATCACATCAGGAAAAATCCCAATCCTGGTATGATGGTCTCAGAGGGGTGTCCAATCTTTTGGCTTTCCTGGGCCACACTGGAAGAAGAATTGGTTTGGGCCATACATAAAATACACTAACACTAATGATAGCTGATGAGCTAAAAAAAAAAAAAAAAAAAAAAAAAAAATTGCAAGAAAACCTCATAATGTTTTAAGAAAGTTTACGAATTTGTGTTGGGCCGCATTCGAAGCTGTTCTGGGCTGTATGTGGCCCACAGGCCGAAGACTGGACAAGCTTAAAAGTCCTGTGCAATCCAGTTGCTGCCTGCCACTAAACTCCATCTCATGTCCCCACATCGGTCTTGTTCACTGTGCTACAGCCACACTGGCTGTCCTTCTGCTCGTCTCCTCCAGGCCCTTGCACCTGCCATTCTCCCCATCAGGAACACCTTCCCTGACCATCACATCATCTGGCCTCAGCCCAGATGTCACCTCCTCTGAGAGACCTTCCCTGACCACCCAGGCTACAGTATTAGGTTGGTGCAAAAGTAACTGTGGTTTTTTGCAATTTAATAGCAAGACCCACAATTACTTTTGCACCAACCTAATATCTCTGTCTTCTATCCCAGCACCCTCTTCTATTTTTATCATACTCATTCTTATCTAAAATAATGTTTTTTAAAAAAATTATTTCTTTACCTGTGTATACAAATAGTGTAGAAGTTTCTTAAGGCAGTTCCCTGGTTGTTTTTTCACTGCCACACCCCTAGATTTCTGGACAGGCCCTGGATCACTGTAGGCATTCAGGAAATACTTGCTGGATGAATGAAGAGGGGGCTAGGATGTGGGAAGCCCTGTTCTGGGCCTTAGGGCAGATCAGAGGATGAAACTGACAAGTTCCCTGCTCTTAAGGGGCTGACATTCTGGTGGGAGACAGGCAATAATATGCCAATACATAATGACAAAGCGACCTAAGTTGGTCAAGGTCACAGAGCTAATAAGCGGTAGAACTAAGACACACACTCAGGAGGTCTGGCTGCAGAATCCATGCCCTCAGCAGCCCACTCAACACATAGGTAAACATTCCTTCAGGAAGTGGTCAGGGGAGGAACAGTTAGGCAGGGTGAGGGGATATGAAGTGATGGGGTGAAGTGGGGTTGGCTAATATACATGGATGAAAGGTGTCATTCCAGCAGAGGCCTGCAGAAGTCACAGGATGGGTGGAGAGGTATTCCTTAGAGGAAACAGTATGGTGGTAGAGACAGACAAATACACAGAAAATGGTGGCTGGACACAGTGGCTCACGCCTGTAATCCCAGGGCTTTCGGAGGCTGAGGCAGAAGGACTGGAGGAGCCTGGGCAACAAAGCGAGACTCTGTCTCTACAAAAATAATAATAATTTAAAAATTAGCCAGGCATGGTGGAGCATGCCTGTGGCCCCAGCTACTCAAGAGGTTGAGGCAGGGGGATCGCTTAAGTCCAGGAGTCTGAGGAAGTTGAAGCTGCAGTAAGCCGTGATCACACTATTGCACTCCAGCCTGGTGACAAAGCAAGACCCTGTCTCTCAAAGAAAAACAAACCAAAACACACAGAAAAAACAGACAATGACAATCCGTGTGATAAACACCGTGACAGGGGAAACATGAGAGACAGAGGGATCCCAAGACGGGGACCCTGAACCCAGCACTGGCTCCCTGGAGAAGGTGATGGTAAAGCTGAACATGGAGTGAATCAGACAGGGGTGGGGTGGGCACATCTTTGACAAAGGGAAAAGCATGTGGCAAGACCCAGAGGTAGAGGAGAAATGCTTTTGAAGAACAAAAAGATGTTTGGTGCAGCCAGGGCTTGGACAATGGGTGGGCGTGAAGAAATGAGGTGGGAGTGGAAGCTGCCAAGGGCTGCCGCAGGCAGGGCCAAGTTCGTCTCACTAAGGAATTAGGCTTCCTTGTAAAGGCAACGGCCATGCAGGAGGCTGAACGAGGGTGCATGGAACCTCCTGGTACTATATTTGCAACTTCCCGTGAGTCTATAATTATTTTAAAATAAAAAGTTTTTTAAAAAGTAGTGGAACATCTCTATAGAATTTTAAAAACCTTTTCTTGAGGCAAAAGTAAATTATCAATGAATATTGACCTCTTAAGGGGTTAATGAATCTAATAAACATATATTAGCCCTACTACAGTGGTGACTAAGCCAGCCACATAAAGACCCCCCATTGGGGAGATTATATTCTAGAGAGGGAGACAGAAAACGTAAACTCAGAAAGAAGACCATTTTAAATAATAACAAGGGGCTTCTGAAGGAAAAGAAACCTTCAATACTTACCCAGATTTCAAGAAACAGCCGTGGGCCTCTTTCTGTTTGAAGACAGGCTGCTCAGGTTCTGGATGGTTCTTCGGAGAAATATGCAAATTGCCCTGTGGGAGCAAACCAGAAAAACCAGCCTGTGGGTCCACAGAGTGTGGGATCTGGGGAAGGCTACAGCAGAGGGAGCTGGCTGGTTAGCTAAAGCTCAGGGGAGCCTGGCATTGCACCGTCACTCCTCTGGGCCCTTGCCCTGCACGTTCCTTGATGTGCAACGCTGTTCTCGGCACAGTGGTAAGGCAGGCAGCTACCACTGCTGAGCACTCACCATGTGCCCCACACAGCCCTGCCCCTTTCCATGGATGGTCTCATTTAATGTCCTTGTTCAACTCTTTGTACCTTGAGCTGTGGTCGCTGCATCCAGCTCCTGGGCAGGCATCCTGTTGCCTCCACATCTGTACCTGGTGCCTAACCACAGAGTGTGCACTCAGAAAATGCCAGTTATATGAACTGAGGGATGAACTAGCTTTTAGGCTTAAGCAAGAGCTAGATTTTCCTATTTTTCTCCCTAAAGGCACTCCCGTTCTCACATGCCAATGGAGCATCAGATGGGGAAGGGAGATGGACGAAGGTCCAAGCATCTGGAATTACCCAAAGGAGGTCTCAGGACCCAAAATCTGGGTCCCCCAAAATTTCAAATAATTTGAGCTTCATCCTTAGTGCCATTTTCTTTTGCTTTTCTTTTCTTTTTCCTTTTTTCTTTTCTTTTTTTTTTTTTTTTTTTTTTTTTTTTTTTTTGAGACAGAGTTTGGCTCTGTCGCCCAGGCTGGAGTGCAGTGGTGCCATCTCGGCTCACTGCAACCTCTGCCTCCTGGGTTCAAGTGATTCTTGTGCCTCAGCCTCCTGAGTAGCTGGAATCACAGTCGCGCACCACCATGCCTGGCTAATTTTTCATATTTTTAGTAGCGACGGGGTTTTGCCACGTTGCCCAGGCTGGTCTTAAACTCCTGAGTTCAGGCAATCTGCCCGCCCCAGCCTCCCAAAGTGCTAGGATTACAGGCGTGAGCCACTGCACTCAGTCCTTAGTGCCATTTTCAATGCCAGTGAAAATAATATTTTTTACTTCTTTAAGCTTCAGTGGGGTTTTTATTAAGTTATCAGTGGGAATGCCCTTCTCCTAGAGGTTGCCTTCCTCCCTGGCATGAGAATGAACCTGTACTGTGCCTAAAAATTGAATATTCACACTATGAGTCCAATCATGTTAGAGCAATGGAGAGGAGAAAAATGACTGGAAGAACATCCTCCAAAATTATCTCTGAATTGCCATTCAGAGATACCAGAGACTTTTCTGTATTTCCCCCGAATTTTCTGCCATAAATTCGCATTGTTTTTGAACTCTCTAGAAAGCTATTTTGTGCAGGTCTCTCTCCATAGAGAGGATACTTTGGACATGCACCAGGATGCTGGCAGTGACCTGGACTGGATTCTGGATGATTTTAATTCTTTCTTCATATATCTGTGTTTTATGAATTATTAACAATAAGTATTGATTTTGAGATCGGAAAAAAATAATTTAAAATTACAACATGCTGCACTGGTGCCAGCTCATACCAGCTGGTGACAATCAGTTCTGTGCTTCTCCTTCCAACCCTGTGTCCGGTGACATTGGCACGTTGGGAATATTTACATCACAGAAATTGGTAAATGCTACATATCCGGGATAATTTTGTTCTAGAGAGATGGTAGACCAGAATTCGACTGAATATACAATATGATTCTAGTTTTGTTTTTAAAACATGTTTCGGCTGGGTGCGGTGGCTCATGCCTGGAATCCCAGCACTTTGGGAGGCTAATGTGGGTGGATCACGAGGTCAGGAGATCGAGGCCATCCTGGCTAACAAATGCCATCTCTACTAAAAATACAGAAAATTAGCCGGGCATGGTGGTGGGTGCCTGTAGTCCCAGCTACTTGGGAGGCTAAGGCAGGAGAATGGTGTGAACCTAGGATGCGGAGCTTGCAGTGAGCCAAGATCACACCACTGCACTCCAGCCTGGGTGACAGAGCAAGACTCCATCTCAAAAAAAAAAAAAAATTAAATTAAAAAACAAACAAACATGTTTCAGCCAGGTGTGGTGGCTCACGTCTGTAATATCAACACTTTGGGAGGCCGAGGCAGGCAGATCACCTGAGCTCAGGAGCTCGAGACGAGCCTGGCCAATATGGCGAAATCCCATCTCTACTAAAAATACAAAAATTAGCTGGGTGTGGTGGTTCATGCCTGTAATCCCAGCTACTCAGGAGGCTGATGCAGGAAAATTGCTAGAAACCATGAGGCAGAGAATGCAGAGAGCCAAGACTGAACCACTGTACTCCAGCCTGGGTGACAGAGTCAGACTCTGTCTCAAATAAATAAATAAATAACAATGAAAAATAAAACATGTTTCACAGAGCAAAAAGATCAGAAGGAAATACATCAAAATGTTTATGATCATTGTCTCTTGGTTGGTGGGGCTGAGGGACTAGAGATGATTAGTTTCTGTTCTTATTTTTCTATATTTTTAGCATTTCTGTCATGAGCTTATTGGTGCTTTTATAATGTAAAAAAAAAAATACAAACTTTTAATCAGAAATAATTCTGGCCTCTTGATCCTTAGAAGGGGAGTGTTTTATCTCAGAAAGCCCTGGTCCCATGTGGCCCAGCCAAGTCAGTGGGGGTGAGTTCACAGTTAAGTCCCACACATTTGACCAATAGATCTTGTCAGTAAGAAAAAGAGGCTAGGAGCAGTGGCTCACGCCTGTAATCCCAGCACTTTGGGAGGCTGAGGATAGATCTCTTGAGCCCAGGAGTTCGAGACCAGCCTGGACAACATGGCAAAACCCCATCTCTACAACAAATACAAAAATTAGTCAGGCATGATGGTGAGTACCTGCAGTCCCAGCTACTCGGGAGGGTGAGGTGGGAGAATCACTTGAGCCTTGCGGGTAGAGGCTGCAGTGAGCTGAGATCCTGCCACTGGACTCCAGCCTGGGTGACAACAGAGTGAGACTCTGCCTCAAAAAAAAAAAAAAAAAAAAAAAAAAAAAGAGAGAGATTCCCTATTTAATAAATGATGCTGGGAGAACTGGCTAGCCATATGCAGAAAATTGCAACTAGATCCCTTCCTTACACCGTATACAAAAATTAACTGAAGATCGATTAAAGACTTAAAGGTAAAACCCCAAACTATAAAAACCTTAGAAGAAAATCTAGGCAATACCATTCAGGACATAGGCATGGGCACAGATGTTATGACAAAATCACCAAAAGCAATCGCAACAAAAGCAAAAACTGACAAATGGGATCTGATTAAACTAAAGAGCTTCTGCACAGCAAAAGAAACTATCATCAGAGTGAACAAGCAACTTACAGAGTGGGAGAAAGTTTTTGCAATCTATCCATCTGATAAATGTCTAATATCAAGACTCTACAAGGAACTTATGCAAATTTACAAGAAAAAAAACAGACAACCCCATTAAAAAGTGGGCAAAGGACATGAACATACACTTCTCAAAAGACATTCATGTTGCCAAGAAACATAAAAAAAAGCTCAACATCACTGATCATTAGAGAAATGCAAATCAAAACCACAATGAGATACCATCTCATGCCAGTCAGGATGGCAATTATTAAAAAGTCAGGAAACAACAGATGCTGGCGAGGCTGCAGAGAAATAGGAATGCTCTTACACTGTTGGTGGGAATGTGAGTTCAACCATTGTTGAAGATGGTGTGGCGACTCCTCAAAGATCTAGAAGCAGAAATACCATTTGACCCAGCAATCTCATTACGGGGTACATACCCAAACGAATATAAATCATTCTATTACAAAAATACCTGCACGTGTATGTTCATTGCAGTACTATTCACAATAGCAAAGACATGGAATCGGCCCAAATGCCCATCAATGATAGACTGTATAAAGAAAATGTGGTACATATACACCATGCAATACCATGCAGCCATTAAAAGGAAGGAGATCATATCCTTTGCAGGGATATGGGTGGAGCTGGGAGCCATTATCCTCAGCAAACTAATTCAGGAACAGAAAACCAGACACCACATGTTCTCACTTATAAGTGGGAGCTGAACAATGAGGACACATGGACACAGGAAGGAGAACACACACTGGGGCCTGTCAGTGGGTGGGGTGCAAGGAGAGAGAGCATTAGGAAAAAGAGCTAATGCATGCTGGGCTCAATACCTAGGTGATGGGCTGCTAGGTGCAGCAAACCATCATGGCACATGTTTACCTATGTAACAAAACTGCACATCCTGTACATGTAGCCCAGAACTTAAAAACAAAGAAAAGAAAAAGAAATGAACAAGGGTTGGTGGGACAGACAGGGAAATTCTCAGCTTCTCAGCTCTCCATGATGCTGGAATGGGGGAGCCCATGGTTTCAACTCTACGAATGGTCCAACTGGACAGGCTGGGACCCCAAACTCTTCCAGCTGCACAAATGTAGGGACAGCTGTGGGGTGGGAGATGCGCCACCTGCTGTGTATCTGGTCCTCGGGGGCCTCCAACCCTTGATCTGATTTGGGATCAGGATCCAGTCCAAAGTAAAACTGGATCTCAAGTGTGTCTGAGAAGTTACACAGATTCCAAGAGAGTGCTATATTCCTGCGATGAGAAAAAGTCCCTTCTGTCAGGAGCAGCAGTACCTCTGTGCCCTGGGGTCACCTAAGACACACAGGCCTGGTCCAGCAGCGCCCTGGGGTTCAGGAGTCACTGATGGAAGGAGGAGCTCCCAACTCCCGGTAGCCTCCTGAGGTTCTTGTCCCGAGTACTGTGAAGACACCAAATGATACAGTTTGGCTGTGTCCTCAACCAAATCTCACCTTGAATTATAGCTCCCACAATTCCCACGTCGTGGGAGGGACCTGGTGGGAGGTAACTGAATCACGGGGGTGGGTCTTTCCTGTGCTGTTCTCGTGATAGTGAGTAATTCTCAGGCGATCTGATGATTTTATAAGGGGAAACCCCTTTTCGCTTGGTTCTCACCTCTCTCTTGCCTGCCGTTATGTAAGACGTGCCTTTTACCTTCCGCCATGATTGTGAGGCCTCCCCAGGCACATGGAACTATGTGTCCATTAAACATCTTTTTCTTTATAAATTACACAGTCTCGGGTATGTCTCCATCGGCAGCATGAAATGGAGTACTACACCAAGGAACTCCAAGAAAACCCACACTTGACCTAGAAGAGGACGCACTCTCCAGGGAAACAACAGATACAGAGTGAGATCAACAGGGCAAACCCATGCCTACAGCTCAGCTGCACAGCCCAGACCCAGGATGGACAGAGGTCATTCTGGAACGGGACCTCGTTCTGATATGCTACGATTATGACTTGTGTCTAGTCAGTCATATCATCTGTCACCAAACAAAATGTTGACTGGGTCATTTCTGTAAGTAGTGGGGGCAGTGAGACATTCCATACATATCTGACTTCAGCTCCACAAGCACCCACAGTGGGCCCTCTGAATATTTGTTGACCGATGCCATAAACAATACCACTGGATTTCTTCTTGGAGAGATGAAAAATTCCAAAGTCAGCACCAAGGAGAAAATCAAATATGGTTAATACCATCTTTGAATATCCTTTAAATCATCCTTAAAACTCCGTGACCTGTGCCTTTAGAAGATCACATACAAGAATGAACTTTTGTTTTTTCTTTACATGCCAGCCAGCTCTGGCCTTTTTTTCCCCCCTTGGAGCAGTCAGTGAAGGTCAAGGTCAAAGTTTTTTTGTTTGTTTGTTTTTGAGACAAAGTCTTACTCTGTTTTCCAACCTGGAGTGCAGTGGCACAATCTGGGCTCACTGCAACCTCCACTTCCTGGGTTCAAGCACTTCTCCTGTCTCAGCCACCCAAGTAGCTGGGATTACAGGTACACACCACGATGCCTGGCCAAGTTTTGTATCTTTAGTAGAGACAGGGTTTCACCACATTGGCCAGGCTGGTCTCGAACACCTGGCTCAAGTGAGCCTGTCACCTCAGCCTCCCAAAGTTCTGGGATTACAGGCGTGAGCCACCACGCCCAGCCTTAAGGTCAAATTTGATGTGACTTATATTAGTGTGGGTCAGTGATTATATTAGTGTGCCACCTCTCCCATGCTGCTGCAGCCATACCCTCCTCCTTGCAGCTCCTGGACCCCACCAGGCTTTCTCTCTCCTTTTTCTGATTGCAGTTGAGTTTTTAAATGACTCTGCAGTGCAATAAAATAACCATTAATAGGGAGATGGCTACAGCGTCATGGAAAGGCTGAAGACTAATTATTCTGGGGCCAAGGAGAAAGAAAAGCATTTGGCTAAGAAATCATTTACAACACGTAAAGCTATGGCACCATCCTTAGTCCGGAAATGCCACAGAGCATAGTTGAAGGTTACAATACACATGCACCCCACAGCCAAAATAAGACAACCTTGAGATGCTCCTAGAAGGGCAGAGTCTAGGCAGGCCCAGGTTAGCACCCTCTGCAGCCATTTAGAAGAGACACCCATTCATTCCACACCTCTATCCGAAGTCAAATTGGAAGCTAGAGGTCAGTGAGGCATCTCAGAAGGTCTCCATGGCAACAGTTCCAACACAGAAGAACCCAGAGGGTTTTGGACAATCACATTGCAGACCAGAAGAAAACAGAGATGCTGGCACGGAAGGAAAGCTCCCCTCCCACCCTCGCGTCAGTGGTCTGGAGGAGGGGCAGGAAGGTGGGTGGGGTGACAGGGCCATTGGGGTGGACACCCAGGCCCTGTGATGTGTGCCCACATTTACCACTGCTCTCTTCCTTCCCCTGCTTGGTATTAATCACTGTCACTTCTTACTGGGTCACGCCTCTCCACACATCTGTTTTTTTCTGCCCTCACCCCAGCTCTTCATACACAGCACCCAGAGAGCACCGTCTCAGAGTCAGGCCATGCCCCTCCTCTGCTCCAAACCCTCCAAGACTCCCTTCTCAAAGTCAAGGTCCTTACAATGGTGATGGGGCTGCTGCAATCGGCCTGAGTGGCCTCTCTGCCCCCCACCCCCGCTGCCTCTCCCATGCTGCTCCAGCCACACCTTCTTCCCTGAAGCTCCTGGACCCCACCAGGCACGCTCCCACCTCACGGCCTTTGCATTGGCCATTCCCACAGCTAGGAATGATTATCCCCCAGATAAGGACACAGCCAACTCCCTCACCTCCTTCCTGTCTGAGATCAAATCTCACACTTCGGTGCAGCCACCCTGCCCACTGCCTGTTCTAGCCCCTTTACCCAGCTGCTCTACTTTGTCCACAGCACACACCAGCCTCCCAATTCTGTATCAGTTACTCATTTACACTTATCTTCTATCTCCCTCTGCTCACAGGTAAGCACAGTGGGAACTCAGCAACAGTTGTTGACTGAATGGTGGTTTCCACTTGGGATAACTACAAAATAATTACAGAGACAAATTTGCCTGAGAAGGAAGTGGGAGAAATGACAAAGTCTGTAATAGTCCATTTGACCCACTGGTTTTCAAACTGCCCCCCAGAACCCCAGAGGGATGGACAAGATAAGACACAGGGGGGAACCCTCAATACCCCACCTTCAAATTATAACAGCACATGATTCAGCAATACCACTTCTGGGTATATATGCAAAACAATTGAAAGTTGGGTCTCCAAAAGATATTTGTACACCCATGTTTACAGAATTATTCACAATAGCCAAGAGTTGGAAGCAACCCAAATGCCCATCTACAGACGAATAGATCAACAAAATATGATCCATACACACAGTGGAACATTATTCAGTCTTAAAAAAGGAAAGAAATAGGCCAGGCATGGTGGCTCAAGCCTGTAATCCCAGCACTTTGGGAGGCCGAGACGGGCGGATCATGAGGTCAGGAGATCGAGACCATCCTGGCTAACATGGTGAAACCCTGTCTCTACTAAAAAATACAAAAAAACAGCCGGGCGTGGTGGCGGGTGCCTGTAGTCCCAGCTACTTGGGAGGCTGAGGCAGGAGAATGGCGTGAACCTGGGAGGCGGAGCTTGCAGTGAGTGGAAATCGCACTACTGCACTCCAGCCTGGGCGACAGAGCGAGACTCCGTCTCAAAAAAAAAAAAAAGGAAGGAAATTCTGACACGTTACAACATGAATGATGAATGTACCCTGAGAAGTTACGACATAAGCCAGTCACAGAAAGATAAATGCTGTACAATTCCACTTCTGTGAGGTATGAGGAGTAGTCAAATTCATAGAGAGAGAAAGTAAAATGAATGGTGGTTGCCAGTGGCTGCGGGGAGCAGGAACAGGGGAGGGAGGTGGTTGTTTAATGGGTATGAAGTTTCAGATCTGCCAGTTGGAAAGTTCTAGAGATTTGTTGCACAACGAAGTGAATATGCTTTACATTACTGAATTACACACTTAAAATGTATGCCCTTTTCCAAAAGCACAGTTTAATAATAAAATCAGCTTCGATTTTCTGGGGCCTACTTCCATGATCCCACTTCAGCTTCCCAACAACTTTATGAAGAAGAGACAATCGTCCCCATTTTACAGATGAGAAAACTGAGACTCACAGAAGATTACAATGAGACAACTCACAGAAATTTACAATGGTAAATTTCATGGTATGTGTATTTTATCACAATTTTTACGTTAAAAAAAAATTAGGGCCAGACGCAGTGGCTCACATCTGTAATCCCAGCACTCTGGGAGGCTGAGGTTGGGTGGATCACCTGAGGTCATGAGTTCAAGACTAGCCCGGACAACATGGTGAAACCCCGTCTCTACTAAAAATACAAAAATTAGCTGGGCATGGTGGCAGGCACCTGTAGTCCCAGCTACTCAGGAGACCGAGGCAGAAGAATCGTTTGAATCCAGGAGGCAGAGGTTGCAGTGAGCCGAAATCGTGCCATTGCATTCCAGCCTGGGTGACAAGAGCAAAGCTCTGTCTCAAAAAGTAAATAAATAAAAAATAAATTAAAAATTAAAAGTTAAAAAAATAAAAAATTTAAAAAATTCTAAACATTTAAAAATCACAACAGTAAAAGATGGACAAATGTTAGCCACGTTTCACCTCTTTCCACACATCATCTTATTTTCTCTCAACAATCCTACAAGGTGGGTGCTATTATCATTCTTCCACAGATGGGGACAGAGAGGCCCTGAGAATTGAAAGTCAAGTTCACTGAATGAGTCACGTGGTATTTAAACTTGTGCCTGGATCTTAGGCCACAGGCAGCCATCTTCACAATGGTGCTATTCTACCTCTCTGGTCTGGTTTACACCCTGGCCAGAGATTTCCAACACAATTTGAAAACCAGCAAATTGGATGAATCTGACGAGCTCTCATCAATCCACAGGCTCACATCCCACTTCTGAGCCCCAAGCTCCTATGGACGGGCCTAATCTGCCTTTCCCGCTTTGTTTTCTTTCACTCCCTGCTTGCAGCTCATCCTCAGCTAAACTGCACTCGCCTGCTTCTAGTTCACGCTGGGATACCACCTCAGGCCTCAGCTCAGGCTGTTCTCTCCCATCTAGGTCCCCCTGTCCAAATGGTGTCCTTTTCCAAAAGCATAGTTTAACAATAAAATCAGTTTAGATTTTCTGGGGCCTACTTCCATGATTCCACTTCAGCTTCCTAACAACCTTATTAAGAAGAGACAATCACTGTCCCCATTTTACAGATGAGAAAACTGAGACTCAAAGAAGTGGAAGTCACACAGCTGGCAAGACCTAGGATGCTCCTTCCAGGCCTGTGTGACCTCAAATCCCAAGTCCTTCTCCACTTTACTAATGTGGGGGGTCAGGGGTTGCCATGTACTTCCTTGGATTTGTCCAGCGAATGTGGGGCCTGCCACCTCTGAAGCCCCAAAGACTTCATCTGGGTCCCTCCACCTCTTCTCGGACATAATGGCCGGTTGCCAACGTGTCTGTCTCCCTGAACAGGAGGGTCAGGGTGAGAGTGGATGAAGCCCAGGGCACCAGGGCTTCCCAATTAATATTTTGGTTATTCATTCCAGTGTAAAACAGCCAGCCCCTCCACTCCTACCTCCAACCCAACCCTTTGTGATTTTTATTTATTTATTTTTTTTGAGATGGAGTCTTGCTCTGTCACCAGGCTGGAGTGCAGTGGTTCGGTCTCGGCTCACTGCAAGCTCCACCTCCCGGATTCAAGCGATTCTCCTGCCTCAGCCTCCCAAGTAGCTGGGACTACAGGCGCGCACCCCCACACCCAGCTAATTTTCGTATTTTTAGTAGATCTCGATCTCTTGATCTTGTAATCCGCCCTCCTTGGCCTCACGAATGCTGAGATTACAGGCGTGAGCCACCGCGCCCGGCCTGTGATTTTCTTTATCAAATTTATCACCACTTGACAATGTATTATAGGTTTATTTACGGTCTATCTCCCTCACTAGAGGAAGCTCAGAAAGGCAGTGGCTTTTGGGCCATGTTCCCAGACATACCCTAGGACAGCATGTGGCACAGCAGGGGCTCCATCCCTGTGTGCTGAACGAAACAAGCCACAACTGAAAAACGACTTCAGCAGATTTTGTTGAAGGACAATATCGTTTTATATAAAGTGAGGTCCCCAATGTGCTCAAGAGGGCCTCCCTATCGGTGGATGTCATTACTGAGGACCTACTAAGCAAACTTAGTCCTGGTCCTGGAGGTCACAGGGGTTACAGTTAGGGTGGTGTACAGGGTATAGGCAGGAATTAATCCCAGCAATGAGTGTATAATTCCACCCTGAACTTAACCTCTGACATACCAGGAGAAGTCTTGCGGCCTGAGGCAATTGGAGTACAAGTCTGGGTAGGGCTACAATGTGAAGAATGAGAAGATGTTACCTGGGAAAAGGGAAGCAGGGGGTAGGAGTGGCCTGGAAGAGCAGATGCAAAGGTCCCAAGGAGGGAGGGGTGGCATGCCTGGGCACAGAGGGCTGTTGATAAGTGTCTGAGATGCGGCTGGAGGTGTAAGCTGGGGGACAGGGTGCACAGCCTTCTGGTTCGTGTAAAAGGTTTTTGCTCTTTTCCCTAAGAAAATGGGAAGCCAAGGCCAGTCGCGGTGGCTCACGCCTGCAATCCCAGTACTTTGGGAGGCTGAGGTGGGCAGATCACAAGGTCAGGAGTTCAAAACCAGCCTGTCCAATATGGCGAAACCCCATCTCTACTAAAATACAAAAATCAGCCAGGCATGGTGGTGGGTGCCTGTAGTCCCAGCTACTTGGAAGCCTGAGGCAGGAGAATCGCTTGAACCGGGGATGCGGAGGTTGCAGTGAGCCGAAATCGCGTCAGTGCACTCCAGCCTGGGTGACAGAGTGAGACTCTGTCTCAAAAAAAAAAAAAAAAGGAGAAGAAGAAAGGAAAGAAGAAAGAAAGAAAGAAGGAAAGAAGGAAAGAAAGGAAAAAAAGGAAAGAAAGAAAATGGGAAGGCAGAGTGGGGTTTTAGGCAGAGGCAGAGGGTGGTACGATGATATCAGGGCAGCTTGAAGCGGAGGTTGGCCAAACGGAAAGTGGATTGGATTTCACTCTCACCCTTTCCGCCTGCTGTCACACGTTCCAGAGAGCCAGTTCCCCACTCCTCATCAGCAGCCCCGGTTTATAATGTACAACACTGTTTACAAAACACACAGGTCAAAAGAGAACACAATGAGAAACCACCCACTGACATTTCTTAGGTCCCACATTAGCCAGCCGTGGTGGCTGATCCAGCCTTCGTAGCCCAGTGGTACCAGAGTAGAGAGGGATGGTCTGAGCCTTATGAGGAACTCTCCAGACCTCAGCCTTTGTGGGAACTACATGCTGAGCTAGGACAACCTAATTGATCAACTCCTCCTGCCCAACTCCTCCTTGGGCCTTAGGACTAAAAAGTATAAAGTCATGCCTGTAATCCTAGCACTCTGGGAGGCCGAGGAGAGTGGATCACGAGGTCAGGAGATCGAGACCATCCTGGTTAACATGGTGAAACCCCGTCTCTACTAATAATACAAAAAAATTAGCCAGGCGTAGTGGCGGGCGCCTGTAGTCCCAGCTACTCCGGAGGCTGAGGCAGGAGAATGGCGAGAACCCGGGAGGCGGAGCTTGCAGTGAGCCGAGATCGCGCCACTGCACTCTAGCCTGGGTGACTGAGCAAGACTCCATCTCAAAAAAAAAAAAAAAAGTATAAAGTCTCCCAAAGTGTTAGACGCTGCACTGGGCCTTTTGTGGCTTCAGCTCCTTTAATTTTCACAACAACCTTGGAGATGGGTATATCCCAAATGAGTAAACTGAGGCATAAAGACGTCATTGAGCTTGCCTGATCACTCAGTTACAAAGCTGCAAAGCTAACACCTGAGCCCATCTCTGTCTGATGCTGCACACGAGGGCTTGAGGCCACTCTAACACCGGTCTCTTCTGCTGTCTTCACGTACTTCACAGCTGGGGAAACGTCAATGGTCTCCCCTGTGCCCAGCCCTCCCTCCCCAGGCTGAAGGGCAGGGCTTTATTCCACCCTCTGGAGTGTACTTCCTGAGGGCAGGGCTCATTTTGTTCACTGCTGTATCCTCGGTGCCTAAACAATGCACAAAGTAGGAGCTCAACCAATATTTGAATGAACAATCCAAAGCCATTTGTTGAATGAACAAATGGATGTTCCCAAAGCTTAAAAAGAGTTTCATATTTTCTGCAATGAAATACACACTGAGTTAGGGGAAAGGGGGTTCATGTGCTGACTCCTACTTCGAGTTAGGTAGTAGTCTGGGATGTTAGCCTGGCCCTGCTCGCAATTCCCAGTGCCACCCCAGGGAAGAGCTGGGCTGGTCACGGCAAAGGCATTGTGGAGGCCAACTCTGTGCCAATCACTGGGTCAGGCTCTCCAGGCAGGTAGCCCAGGTTTTTCTCTCTTGCTTCCTAGCTGCGTGGTCTTGGGGAAGTTACTTCACCTCTCTGAGCCTCAGTTTACCCAGCTTTAAAATCCACTCAAAAGTCTGCAGCAGTTAATTCTTCCCTCCTGTAACTTCAGGCATGGGCGCCAGAAGACACGGCCTCCTTGTAACATGAGGGGCCTGGCTTTTCTCCAGAGGCTCCCCAAGCCCGGCTAGAACGTTCTGTTTGAGAGTCTGGGGGGGGCGGGGGGGGGACAGGGAGAGACGAGGCGAGAGAGACCTAGACGCCTTCCTGACAGGGACGTGGAGGGGCCACGTGGGGCAAGCGGAAGCACAGTGACCTCTTGTGACCTTGGACAAGCCCCCTTCCTCTCTGACCTTGACCAGCGTCCTCATTTGTCAAGGGAGCGGCTGGGTGACCTTTAAGAACTCGGAGGCCGAGGCCGGAGTCGCCCGAATGCTCCGCCCAGCCTCAGTTTCTCCCTCTGCCACCCCACAAGATTTCTAAAAGCACTTCCGGCTCTGAAAACAACCACCAGCAGGCGGCCTGGCTCAGGGCAGGCAGCGCCGGGGAGCGCGCGGCCGCTTCCTGGTGGGTCCAGTGTCCCTGGGGTGGAGGGCGGGGCGCAGGGCAAAGGGCCCCAGGGCTGGGCCGGGCTCAGAGTGCCCCGCGTGGGGCCGGCGGGGAGTGGCCCAGCAGGGTGCGCGCCACCGTGGCCTGGTGGCTCCGGGGCCCCCTTACCTGGAGGCGGCGGCGAAGGCGAAGGCGAAGGCAAAGGCGGAGGCGGCAAAAGCGGCGAGCTGCTCCTCCCGCCCGGCCCCTCCCCTCCCGGCCGCGTCCCAGCCCTGGGCCCGGCCCGTCCCGTCCCGCCGCCTGCCTCGAGCGCGCCTGATCGCCGCCGGCCGGGCGGAGCACTCAGGAGCGCGGCGCGGGGGCGCGGGGCCTTCCAGGCTCTGACTCGCCAGCTGCGGGTCCCGACCTGGCTCGTCCCACCTCTGCCCCACTTCCACCACCCATCGCGACAGGGGTGCCGGCCTCTGCAGGTGACCGGCCAGCCCGCGGCGCCACATCTGTGTGTGGGTCCATTTACCCTCCAGGAAGCAGCGAGACAGCGCGGAGTGGGAGAAGGGACCTGCAGGGTTGGCCTTTGCAGAAACTGCCCGCGAAGGACTCGGCCCCTAGAGCAGTGTGCCCCAAAGCCGCGGCGACGGAAGAAGTCTTCAAAAATGTATAATGTAAACAAAGAACCAGTCACAGAAACCGCCTTCCCGCACGTGTATGCAGCACTGTGTAGTTTGCAAAGTGTTCAGATATCTCAGTTCTTCCTGATTCTTCTTTCATTTTCCCTAACGCTAAGTTTGGTCCTGTCTCAGGGCCTCTGCCTGGAGGCTCCCGTGCCTGGAACTCTCTGCCTTCAGGTCTCCCTTTCCCCCAGTCCATTTCCCGCTTTCCATTCTGATCTCCTCTCGGGATGCGATCTGAGAGTCTTCCCTGACCACCCAGCACATTCAGTCGTTGAACAAATTTACTGAGCACCTACTACGTGCCAGGTACAGTTCTTTTTTCTTCCTTCCTTCCTTCCTTCCTTCCTTCCTTCCTTCCTTCCTTCCTTCTCTCTCTCTTTCTCTCTTTCTCTCTTTCTTGATGGAGTCTCGCTCTGTCACCCAGGCTGGAGTGCAGTGGCCTGATCTCAGCTCACTCCAACCTCCGCCTCCTGGATTCAAGCGATTCTCCTGCCTCAGTGTCCCTAGTAGCTGGGACTACAGGTGCGTGCCACCACACCCGGCTAATTTTTGTATTTTTAATAGAGACGGGGTTTCACCATGTTGGCCAGGCTGGTCTCGAACTCCTGAGCTCAGGTGATCCACGCACCTTGACCTCCGGAAGTGCTGGGATAACAGGCCTGAGCTACTGCGCCAGCCGGCGCCAGGTACAGTTCTAAAGGCTGTGGAATCATGTACCAGGCCTCCAGTCCTGTTCTATTTTAATCATAGTATTTATCACTCTGAAATTATTTTGTTCATTTTCCTGTTTCCTACTTTATGTTCTGCCTCTCCAACTTTTTGTTTGTTTGTTTTTTGAGGTGGAGTTTTGCTCTTGTTGCCCAGGGTGGAGTGCAATGGCTCGGTCTCGGCTCACTGCAACCTCTGCTTCCCGGATTCAAGCGATTCTCCTGCCTCAACCTCCCTAGTAGCAGGGATTACAGGTACCAGCCACTATGCCCAGCTAATTTTTGTATTTTTAGTAGAGATAGGCTTTCACCATGTTGGTCAGGCTGGTCTCGAACTCCTCATCTCAGGAGATCCACCCACTTTGGCCTCCCAAGTGCTAGGATTATAGGCGTGAGCCACTGTGCACAGCCCCAACTAGACTTTGAAAGCCCTGGAGGTGGGTGGGTTTATGCTGCCTTGCTCTCCTCTGTGAGCCCAGTCCCAGGGGCTGTGCCTAGCACTTGTAGGTGCTAAAAAGAAGCACTTAATGAATGGATCTCTTTCCCCTAGCAACCCTGTGAAATTTTATCACACACATTCTAAAGGAGAGGAAACCCAGGCTCAGGTCCAGGCAGTGCAGAAGCCACAGCTAATGAGTGCCAGAGCTAGAGCATGAATCATCGTGGCCTCAGAGGCTGTTGCCCTTTCTCCCAGTGAAGACAGTCTAGGGTTATGGGAGGAAAAGGTACTGACGGGAGTCAGAGGCCAGCATCACAGCTCAGAGCCTGGGACTCATGTACCTTGTGAAATGTTCCATCCTCCATCTGCTTATCTCCCCACTGGCCAATGAGGACCAAGAAGGGCAACTCTACCCACCCATGAAGTTATTGTGAGGGTCAAATGGGTCAATCATGTGTAGGCTTTAGGGGAATAAGGGGTTATATCTGAGCATATGAGCTTTGTCAAGTTTGAGAACTTCAGCCAGCCCTCCTCTCAATGTCTGGTAGCCCCTTCCAGCCAGATCAGCTTTGTGGGACCAGGCACCACTCTGCACTCCCCAGCTTAGCCCTGTCTCTAATTTGGTTGGAGACCTTGTGTCGAACACACTTGTCTTTGGATATTGGACCCTGTTCAGCCTTTGCTCAGCGCCCAACCCTCACCCTAGTCACCCCCACCGCACAGAGGCCCTAATCCCATCATTGAGGCTATGGGTAGGAAAGATGGAGAAAATATGTTTACCCCTTTTGGTGCATGCTTTCGAGATTTTTTTATGTTTGGTATTGGACATTGAAGAATTTCATCTCCTCTAAGTAACTCTCCCCCAAAGAAATGTTTAGGGAGTTGTGGAAGGGGAAGCCTTCTAACGAACCATTGACTAATTCACCCAGGATGTGTGGAGTGGCTGGTGGGGTTCTAGACATTGAGGATATAGCAGGGGAAAGAATCAAAGGGTTTCCAGCGAAATCATGGAGCTTACATTCTGGTTTGCAGGATGGGTAGAGGGAGATGGACAATAAACAAACTGATTTTATTTTATTTTGTTATTATTATTATTTTTTATTGAGACGGAGCATTGCTGTGTTGCCTAGGCTGGAGTGCAGTGGCACAATCTCAGCTCACTGCAACCTCCACCATGGGGGTTCAAGCGATTCTCATGCCTCAGCCTTCCGAGTAGCTGGGTCTACAGGCGCGCACCACCATGCCTGGCTAATTTTTTTGTATTTTTAGTAGAGATGGGGTTTCACCATGTTGGCCGGGCTGGTCTTGAACTCCTGACCTCAGGTGATCCGTCTGCCTTGGCCTCTTAGAGTGCTGGGATCACAGGTGTGGGCCACCGCACCTGGCCTACAAACTGATTTTAATCTGTTTTACAGAAAAAGTGAAGCAGGGAGGTCATGCTATAGAAGATGAAGCAGTCAGGGAACCCCTGCAGGTGATCTCTGAGGAGACTATCAGGTTACAGGACACAGCATCCAAGGTAGACCCAGCAACTGCAAAGGTCTTGAGGTGGGAGTGTGGCTGGCCCTTATAAGAAAACGGTGTGAAAGGAGAATGGAGAGCGCGGGGGGAGAGTCCTGGATGAGATGAGATCAGACAGGGAGTGGGGGTCATATCACTGTGAGCTTTTTAGAAATGCTGATGAGGGCTGGGTGCTGTGGCTCACCGCAGGAGTGCAGCGGCCTGATCTCAGCTCACTGCAACCTCTGCCTCCCGCCTGTAATCCCAGCACTCTGGGAGGCCAAGACAGGTGAGTCACTTTAGCCCGGGAGTTTGAGACCAGCCTGGGCAACATGGTGAAACCCCGTCTCTACAAAAGATAGAAAAATTAGCCAGGCATAGTAGGGCAAGCCTGTAGTCCCAGCTCCGTGGAGGGCGGAGGTTGCAGTGAGCCATGTTTGTACCACTGAACTCTAGCCTGGGCGATAAAGCAAGACTCTGGCTCAAAAAAAAAATTTTTTTTTTTTTTTTTTTTTTTTTTTGGAGACGAAGTCTCGCGCTGTCGCACAAGCTGGAGTGCAGTGGCCGGATCTCAGCTCACTGCAAGCTCCACCTCCTGGGTTTATGCCAGTCTCCTGCCTCAGCCTCCCGAGTAGCTGGGACTACAGGCGCCTGCCACCTTGCCCGGCTAGTTTTTTGTATTTTTTAGTAGAGACGGGGTTTCACCGTGTTAGCCAGAATGGTCTCGATCTCCTGACCTTGTGATCCACCCGTCTTGGCCTCCCAAAGTGCTGCGAATACAGGCTTGAGCCACCGCACCTGGCCAAAAAAATTTTTTTTTTATTTTTAAAAATCTTTTTAAAAAGGTTTTAGGCTTAGGGGTACATGTGCAGGTTTGTCATACAGGTAAACTCGTGTCACGGGGGTCTGTTGTACAGTTTATTTCATCAGCCAGGTATTAAGCCTAGTACCCAATAGTTGTTTTTTCTGCTCCTCTCCTTCCTCCCAACCTCCACCCTCAAATAGGTCCCAGCATCTATTGTTCCCTTTTCTGTGTTCATGAGTTCTCATCATTTAGCTCCCACTTATAAGTGAGAACATGAGGTATTTGCTTTTCTGTTCCTGCATTAGTTTGCTAAGGATAATAGCCTCTAGCTACATCCGTATTCCTGCAGAAGAGGTGATCTCATTCTTTTTCATGACTGCATAGTATTCCATGGTATATATGTAACACGTTTTCTTTCTCCAGTCTGTCATTGATGAGCATTTAGGTTGATTCTATGTCTTTGCTAGTGGCTCACAGGTATTTCAAATGTGTGGGCAGGGCCAGGAGCTACTGATGTAGGGCCTTGTCTACTCAGTTAGGGGTGTGGATGGAGAGTTGTAGAGGGTTGAGGACAGTGAATTAACATGACCTCACCTTTTAAAAAGATCCCATTGGCTGCCGTGTGGAGGGCAGAAAGACAAGAGTGGACAGAGGAAGCTGGTTAGGAGGCTATTGCAATAGTCCAGGCCAGAAAGAGGCCTGTATTTGTTGAGCACCTACTATGGCTAGGCACAAGAGCATATAATGGAAACAGAGGTTACTGGGTCCTCCCTTGGCCAGAATTTCTCAGGGATGTGGGAGCCTAGGAATTTGTATTTTTAACATGCTTCTCTGGTGATTCTGATCATCAGTCAGGTTTGGAACAACTAAATTATTGGACTTAATTTTTCTGGAAATTCTAGAAATCACCATAAATACTGCTTAGGGAGCACTGTCCTTGTTGCTGGCTCCATGTGCCTTCCATATATACCTTCTATCCTTCAACCCTATGCAGTGTATATGATTATTAGCCCTGTTTCTCAGAGGAAGGAACTGAGGCACTGAGAGGAATAACCTGGCCAGGATCACTGAGCTACAAGGTGGCAGAGTCAGGATTTGAACCGGGGTCTGGCTGATTCTGCTATCCTGCCCTTGATATTTACACCTGAATATCAATACAAGTTCAATGATATCTAGACGAGTTGCGGATAATGGATCCTCAATGAGAGAAGCCTCCTTTGCTATGTCCCGTTGATGTGTCTCCTCCTAGGACCGACGTGAGGGCTGGCCTGGCCTGGGTGTTTGTTGAGTGGAACTGAATTCTAGGGGTGATATCACTGAGGTCAGCCCATATTCTTTCCCATAGAGGATCCCTATGATGCTGTTGTGCTGAACTGGAGGCTGAATGAGCCAGAAGGCCATTTATGGTCACTTCTTTCCTTACCACACTCAGAAATAAACTGAACTCCCCTGGGGAGGGATTGGACACTCCCTTAGAGGAAGGCCAGGGCGGAGGTAACTTCGGACTATGTGTGGCTACCATGGATGTGACATTGCTTAGCAATCTCTTGTTTGTGTTTCCAAGCCATCTTTGACCCAAAGAACTGAATAATTTTATGTTAATTGGACAATCAACTGGAATTGGCAGAGCTAAGTGTTGGGGGTTTGGAGTCAAAGCCATTTGGGTTAATAATTCCCCTCACTGTTTTCTATTTTCTTTTTTTTTGAGACGAAGTCTCGCTTTGTCGCCCAGGCTGGAGTGCAATGGCGCCATCTTGGCTCGCTGCAACTTCTGCCTCCTGGGTTCAACCGATTCTCCTGCCTCAGCCTCCCGAGTAGCTGGGGTTATAGGCACATGCCACCACGCTTGGCTAATTTTTGTATTTTTAGTAGAGGTGGGGTTTTGCCATGTTGGCCAGGCTGGTCTCGAACTCCTGACCTCAAATGATCTGCTCGCCTCGGCCTCCCAAAGTGCTGGGATTACAGGCGTGAGCCGCCGTGCCCGGACACCCCTCAATGTTTTCATGTGTTAGGTAGTAATTTTGTAGTCTCCTGCCATATCTGTTACACAGAGGTTTGGGTCATGACCTCTACCTGCTTCTTATCTAAGAATGCTTTGCACTTGCCCCGGTCTGATATTTTCTAATGTGTGAGACCCATATCACTGGTGGTGCATGAAGTGCCTCTACCTGGTACATGAACTTGCATTAAATCACCTTGAATCACACAGTAAGAAAGCGATTCCCTTCAATCCTTGTTCTGTTGGGACTGTTTGATGCTATTGAATCTTTAAAACTCCTCTACGATTTGCTAATCTTTTCTTTTTCATGAAGGAAAATAGGCCTCAGGTCAAAGCCTAGCTTTAGACAGCCTCACAGCTATCTAAAATGTTGAGTTAGGATTTAATTATTTGTTTATTTATTTAGTAAACTTTTTATTTTGGAAGGATTTTAGATTGACTGCGAAGATAGTTAAAGAGTTCTTATCTAAGAACCATATACCTTTCACCCTGTTTTTCCCCAGTGTTAGCATCTTATGTAAACATATAGTACATTGGTCAAGACAAAGAAACTGGTATTGGGTACTGGTACTTACTGTTAACTAAAGTATGGAATTTATCAGTTTTCCATTAATGTCCTTTTAGTGTTCCAGAATCCAATCTAGGACACCACATTGCATTCAGTGTTATTTATTTATTGAGACAGGGTCTTGCTCTGTTGCCCAGGATGGAGTGCAGTGGTACAATCATGGCTCACTGCAGCCTCTACCTCCTGGGCTCAAACGATCCTCCTGCCTCAGCCTCCTGAGCAGCTGAGACTACAGGTGCACACCACCACACCAGCTAATTTTTATATATTTTTGTAGAGACAGAGTCTCACTAGGTTTGCCAACGCTGGTCTCAAACTTCTAGACTCAAGTGATCTTCCCATCTCAGCCTCCCAAAGTGTTGGGATTACAGGTGTCAGCCACTATGTCTAGCCAGCATGACTTTATTAAAGAATGCTAGAGGCAGGCAGGGAGAAATCAGCCCCAGTATTAAGGAGAAGCCAGGTCCTGGAGGCCTTGCTAAGGAGGGTGTAATTTACCTTGAGGGCAAGGAAGAACCACCCATTTTAAACAAGGTTGAAATTTGTTCTTTTCTGAAGGCCCCTTTCTGGCTGCAGTGTAGGGAATGAACTTACTGCAGGGCAATGCCGGAGGCAGTAGTGACCAACAGAGCTGGATGAAAGCTTTCTCTCCAGAGCAATTAGCAAAGCTCTGAAACTCTCAGTGCAACAAGTGTGGACAGAGCAGGCATCTCAGCATAAGATTGAACCAGGCCGGGCGCAGTGGCTGAGCACTTTGGGAGGCCGAGGTGGGCGGATCACGAGGTCAAGAGATCGAGACCATCCTGGCCAACATGGTGAAACCCCATCTCTACTAAAAATATGAAAATTAGCTGGGCATGATGGCATGCACCTGTAGTCCCAGCTACTCGGGAGGCTGAGGCAGGAGAATCGCTTGAATCCGGGAGGTGGTGGTTGCAGTGAGCTGAGTTCACATCACTGCACTCCAACCTGGTGACACAGCAAGACTCTGTCTAAAAAAAAAGAAAAAAAGAAAAAAAAGATTGAACCAGACACCGGAGTCTCAGACCAAACTCTTGGACCCTATAGTGTTATTATATTTGGTGTAACTTTTTAAAAGCTATGATGTACACACAGAAAAAGCACATAGAGGATGTAGGCACTGTTTACAAATAATTATACAGTAAACACCCACCTGTATAACTACCACCTAAGTCAAAAAATAGAACAGGCCCAGTGCAGTAGCTCATGCCTGTAATCCCAGCATTTTTGAGAGACTGAGGCAGGAGAATCCCTTCATCCCAGGAGTTCAAGACCAACCTGGACAACACAGCAAAACCTTACTAAAAAAAAAACAGGCCAGGCACGGTGGCTCACGCCTGTAATCCCAGCACTTTGGGAGGCTGAGACGGGTGGATCACGAGGTCAGGAGGTCGAGACCATCCTGGCTAACACGGTGAAACCCCGTCTCTACTAAAAATACAAAAAATTAGCCGGGCACAGTAGCGGGCGCCTGTAGTCCCAACTACTTGGGAGGCTGAGGCAGGAGAATGGCGTAAACCCGGGAGGCGGAGCTTGCAGTGAGCTGAGATCCAGCCACTGCACTCCAGCCTGGGCGACAGAGCGAGACTTCATCTCAAAAAACAAACAAACAAACAAACAAACAAAACAAAAAAAAAACAAAGAAAAAACCAAAAAGTTAGTTGGGTGGATGCAGTGAGCTATAATCGCACCACTGCACTCCAGCCTGGGTGACAAAGCAATATTCTGTCTCAAAGGAAAAAAAAAATAGAACACTACCAATTTTACCGGTGTCCCAGAAGCCTCTCCCTAGTCAGAACCTCCTTCCCCTCTCAGAGATACTCTCTTCCATGATTATTCAAGTTTCATTCAGCATTTTTACTTTAGTAAGTATGTGCAGATCTTGTTTCCCCAGGTTGTATGATGGTGATGGGGTGGATGTGGTCAGGAGTGTCCCTTAAATTGTACACCTTCCCAGGCACCTGATAGGCTGATGGGTTGGGAGGGCACCCACTCTGTGTTGAGACCAGTGCAGGTGTTGTATATGTCATCTAATCGGATTGCTGTAAAATCTGTATCAGGCAGGCCTGATGAGCCTACATTTCCCAATTCAGGGAAAGCACATACCGTACCCAATGTCACACAGAGTGTAAATGATAGGTGTTGGGTTTTGTTTTTGTTGTTGTTGTTGTTGTTGTTTTGAGACAAAGTCTCACTCTGTCGCCCAACCTGGAATGCACTGGCACTATCTTGACTCACTGCAACCTCTGCCTCCTGGTTTCAAGCTGTTCTCCTGCCTCAGCACCCCCCCAAATAACTGGGATTACAGGTGCCTGCTACCACGCCCAGCTAATTTTGTATGTATTTTTAGTAGAGAGGGGATTTTGCCATGTTGGCCAGGCTGGTCCTGAACTCCTGACCTCAGGTGATCCACCTGCCTCAGCCTCCCAGAGTGCTAGGATTACAGGTGTGAGCCACTGCGTCTGGCCCTAGAAGTTGAGTTTGAACCCAGGTCTGTCTTCACTGAGGGCTCTGTTCTTTCCTTGGCTTGTTCTGGTGGGGGTAGGGGAAGGTGAGGAAGGATGGGAATGACGCGGGGCGGCAGGGGAATGGTAGGTACGGGGACTAAGAGGGGGCTTTAGAGCCGGACTGGCCTGCCTGGCTTCGCATCTCAGCCCTGCCGCTCGGGCACATTGCTGACCTTCTCTGACCTTCTCTATGCTTCAGTTTCCTGCCTGATAGGGGTTTTATGTTGATTCTACGAGAAGACGTGTAAAATGCCCAGCACAATAAATCATCACACATACCTCATGGGGTTGTCGTGAAGAATACAAGAGTTAAGTTTAGTTCGGGAAGCTTTTAGAACAGAAGCTGCAGGCGGGAACCACTCATGAGCATTGGCCACTAATATTGTTGTTCTTTTCCCTTTCCCTCACTTTCACGGGTGTGCAATGAGCTGCAGTTGCTTTGAAATTGCTGCATCTACAGTGACTTTGCAGACTGTTTTCTTCTGCAGATTGACTCCAGTGAAGGGCTCTGACTGGGTGTCTGGAGAACTACAGCTTGTTTCTTCTGGGGATCATGAGGCCAATGGAGTGGAGGCTGGCGTCCTCTAACAGTGCTGGCCTGAGCTCCACTCCATGTTTCCCATCTGACCCCACTTGTAGGCAGAGCTAACATGGGCACCACTCTCCTGGGCCTGACGTCAGGGCAGCCTCCCCACAAGGTCAGTCTGGCTCTTAGGAGGGTGGGAACGTGTGATAGGAGGGCTCCTGACCATCTGGCCTGTGGCATTGCTTCTTGCCTGGCCTCTGGAAGGGCTGAGGCCCATGGTGGGATTTTTCAGCAGCCGTGATCCTGGACAGCTCCTGTATTTGGTCAGGGATATTGGTTGCAAGCAATAGAAACTGTTCAGGCTATCGGAAGAAAAAAAGTTAATTGTAGAGAAGGAAACTGAGACTTCAGTGAATCAACCAGAGGGGAAGCACAGATATGGGGACGATCTGGTTTGCTACAGCAGCTGCTGTGGCCGCTTTCAAACATTCATTTCTCCTTGCATCACCGGCTCCAGATTCAAAGTTCTGGAAAAGAGCATCCGAATGGAATAACTTGGATCAGGGGTTAATAATTGGGAACCGGGCTGCACAGCAGGAGGTGAGTGGCAGGCAAGCGAGTGAAGCGTCATCTGTATTTACAGCCACTCCCCATCGCTCACATGACCACCTGAGCTCCACCTCCTGTCAGATCAGCAGCTGCATTAGATTCTCATAGGAGCATGAACCTTACTGTGAACTGTGCATGTGAGGGATCTAGATTGCGTGCTCCTTATGAGAATCTAATGCCTGATGATCTGTCACTGTCTCCCATCCCCAGATGGGACTGTCTGGTTGCCGGAAAACAAGCTCAAGGCACCTACTGATTCTACATTACGGTGAGTTGTATAATTACTTCATTATATGTTCCAATGTAATAAAATAGAAATAAAGTGCACAATAAATGTAATGTGCTTGAATCATCCTGAAACCATCCCCCCATCTTGCCTCCCCTTCCCTCTGTCTATGGAAACATTGTCTTCCATGAAACTGGTTCCTGGTGCCAAAAAGGTTGAGGAGTATTGACTTCGATCATGTCATGGCTGCAGGTGAAACAGGGTGGTGAGTTGGGGGAGGACCAGGGCCCCGCTTGGTGTAGTGGTTGCTGGTGGGACTCTCCCTTCAACAAGGTTAGACACAGGGCAGTTTCCTTAGATAGGGAGAGCGAGGGTGGCTGAATCAATCCAAGAGTTGAAGGAAAGAAGAGAAGACAAATGTCCACTGCAGTCCTGTCCTCCTTGAGCAAACAGGCTCTTACAGTGGGTACCTCAGTGTCCTAAAAGAGAAGCTGGCCTGCTTCTCACTGCAGACAGGCTGCTGAGAGAAACCGTGGAGAGTGGAAAGTGCAGATGTAGCCCTGGAGTCAGTCAGGTTAAATTCTAGGACCTCACCCGCTGGCTTGTGACCTTGGGCAAATGCCTTACCTCCCTGGGTTTTAACTCTTTCGTCTGTGAAATGGATAATAATTCAGCAATTCTTATGCTTGCTGTCTGGCTGCACGTCGGGCAGAGATGCAGACTAAGGATCATTCAGGAACTGTAGGCTCTGATTCTTACTCCATCTACAACGTCTTGGGCATTTGGAGGGTAAACACAGGGCTTCTCTGAGCATTGATTTTTCCATCCACACAATGGGAAAAGAAAATATGACCTGGTTTTGGGAGTCAACCAGACATGATTCTGAGGCTGACACTGCTACTTACCTGCTGTAAGACTCTGGGCAAGTTACTCAGCTGAACTTGAAGTAGCTCGGGTTGATGGGCACAGTGCAAGCACGGGCAGAGAAGAGGTGCTCTATTGGCTTCCTAGGGTGGCCACCCTCCTAAGGTGCCACTGACTGGCTTGATCATGAGAAATGTGTGGTCTCACACAGTTCTGGAGATTAGGAGTGCAAGGTCAAGGTGTCAACAGGGTTGGTTTCTGCTGAGGACTGAGGCACAATCTGTTCTGGGTCTCTCCTCGCTTCTAGTGTTTCCCTGGCAATTTTTGTCATCCTTGGGCCTGCAGATGCATCACCCTGATCTCTGCCTCCATCTTTACATGGCCTTCTCCCTGTGTCCTTACACCATCTTCGCTCTATACACGTGTGTCTGTGTCCACATGTCCCCTCTTTATAAGGACATCAGTTAGAGTGGATTAGCACCCACCCTAATGACCTTGTTTGAACTCAATTACCTCTGTAAAAACCCCGTTTCCAAAGAAGGTCACACCCTGGGGGTTAGGACTCCAACATATCTTTTTTGGGGGAACACAATTCCACCTGTAACAGGTGCTCAGCATCTATTAATTTCTCTACCTCATCAAATAAGATTGCATATCCTGCTCAGGACCTGGCACAGAGCAGAACCTCAAGAAGTATTTGTTGAATAAAAGAATGGGTGGATTCTAGATTCCATGGTGTGGATTTTTTTTGTTGTTGTTCATTTGTTTGTTTGTTTGTTTGAGACTGAGTCTTGCTCCATCACCCAAGTTGGAGTGCAGTGGCACCATCTCAGCTCACTGTAACCTCCGCCTCCTGGGTTCAAGCGATTCTCCTGCCTCAGCCTCCCAAGTAGCTCAGATTACAGGTTCATGCCACCATGGCTGGCTGATTTTTGTATTTTTAGTAGAGACAGAGTTTCACCATGTTGGCCAGGCTGGTTTCGAACTCCTGCCCTCTGGTGATCCGCCCACCTCGGCCTCCCAAAGTGCCGGGATTACAGATGGGAGCCACTGCGCCCGGCCTCCATGGTGTTTTGAATTCTCCAGAGAGTTCTCTACTCTGTGGAGTGCTCCCAGAGATACACCCTCCCCCACTTTAAAAAAGTGATTTCAAGATGCTCTAACAAAAATATAAAGTTTGTGAGAACACCTCCAGGCACATTCAAGAACTTGGATCTGACTTCTGTTTTTATTGAGCTCAATGCTGTTCCCACAGCCAGAGAAATTGCAAGAAAGGCCTTCGTTCCCAGAATGGCTCTGCTTTGCCACAGATAAAGAATTATTTGTTTTAGGAAAGCTTGAAAAACTTCCTCCAGTCATTTGAAAAGGTGTTCCAACAGTGAACAGGAGGCCCCAGCAATAAATCAAGTGAGGCAAGGAAGTGGCTCTGGAAGATGGGACAGGTAGATTCCCACAACCCTCTGTCCCAGGCACCCACTAAATCAGGAAGCTGTCACTGAATGAGAGGATGCCAGCGCTTCTTAATTCTTCAGTCTTAGGGGTGGGGGACCCACATAACTTGATCACTTATGATATGCTAGAATGTCCCATCTGGTACAGCAAAGAGACTCAAAGCCCAGACTCTGGAGTTAAACTCCTACAGTCTACCCTTGGCCCCACCGCCATCTCACTGTGTGACATTGGGCATGTTCCTTCACCTCTCTGTGCCTCAAAGTCCTCACTGATAATTTGAGAACAGTAAGAGTACCTCCTTTATAGCATATGTGATAATATATGTAATACACATTGCAGGGTGCGTTTAGATAATGTCAACAATTATTGTTGTTATCATATTGTTGAGGATGCTGCTGGTGCTGAAGCTGATCATGGAAAAGATGAATTCTAGTGCCCAGGTTTATTAAATGTCTGTTCTCATCATTCCCATTAGGGATTTCTAGAACTCAGTCCCATCTCTCTGTCTCTCCCTGTCTTCCCCTCCCTTCTTTATCTCCTTAGTGCTCAACCTTGGATTATTTCACTGATTCCTCAGCAACCCTAGGAGGTATGTATCATAACCTCAGTTTCATGGGTAAGAACCTGACACGTAGAAAGACCAAGGGACTTGCCGGGCGTGGTGGCTCACGCCTGTAATCCCAGCACTTTGGGAGGCCGAGGCAGGCGGATCACGAGGTCAGGAGATCGAGACCATCCTGGCTAACACAGTGAAATGCCGTCTCTACTAAAAATACAAAAAAAATTAGCCGGGTGCTGTGGCGGGCGCCTGTAGTCCCAGCTACTCGGGAGGCTGAGGCAGGAGAATAGCGTGAACCCGGGAGGCAGAGCTTGCAGTGAGCCGAGATAGCGCTACTGCACTCCAGCCTGGGCGACAGAGCGAGACTCCAAAAAAAAAAAAAAAAAAGAGAAAGACCAAGGTACTCTTAGGTGGATAACTGGAATTCAAGCCAGTATGTCTGCCTCCAAGGCTGCTGCACGGGGAGATGGGCCTGATGGGAATGAAATTTGGCCTCTCCCTATAATTTCTTTTCATCATTAGGACTTCCCCCTAGGACCTAGGCTCAGACTTCACCGCCAGACTGACCTGCCCTGGACAATGCTCCACACTCGACTGGCTGCCCCCTGCTGGCTGTCAAGCTGAACAGGCCCCAAGAAACCCATTTACCCAAGAAGGCCAATGGTGGCTGATAAAAGCAATCCATTAGACAGTGGATGCGCATCCAGCAGCACCCTGAATCCTCACGGAGGCCCTGGGAAGAGTGTATCTCCCACCTGCCACTTTACAGGTGACCAAACTAAGGCTCGGAGAAGTTCTGTATCTCCCTCCTGTTGCACACCGGGTCAGAGTTTGGATTTGAGCCCCGGGCTGGCTCTCTGGTTTTTTCCAATCACATTCTTTTGCAGGATGTCTATTTCCTCTGCTCTCTTCCAGGGCAGACTGGGTTGATTCTGGCCTCTGGTGCTCTCTGTTCCCATGCTGCCAGGGCCAGAGGATGACTGAGACCAGCTGAGCTTCTAAAAGACTGGTGATTGCAGTGTCTGAACACTTTTACCCAGGGGGATGGAGGGCACATTGGTTGGGGAACTATCACATGGCAGGAATGATGACAGGACATCTCACTATTATAAATCACTCTTACAAATCTCACTATTTTCTGATTTTCACAATGTAAGATTCAGGGAAGTAAAGAGACCTGCTTAAGGGCAACAGTGGGGCAGGTGAGGTCTCAAACCTGGGACTCCAATGTTCCTGCTGGCCTAACTCACTGCAGAGGAGGCTAGAGCAGGGTAGTAGAAGTCTGCAGGAGAGCCATTCTATTTTTATCATTCTCTTTTCTTTTTTTTTATTAAAAAAATTTTTTTTGAGATACAGTCTTGCTTTGTCACCCAGGCTGGAGTGCAATGGGACAATCTCAACTCACTGCAACCTCCGCCTCCCAGGCTCAAATAATTCTCCTGCCTCAGCCTCCTGGGTAGCTGGGATTGCAGGTGCCCACCACCAT
This sequence comes from Chlorocebus sabaeus, assembly GCF_047675955.1. Taxonomy (NCBI): domain Eukaryota; kingdom Metazoa; phylum Chordata; class Mammalia; order Primates; family Cercopithecidae; genus Chlorocebus; species Chlorocebus sabaeus. Next base: position 117,176,192 of record NC_132923.1, on the reverse strand, counting down.
GCCCGGTTAATTTTTTTGTATTTTTAGTAGAGATGGAGTTCCACCATGTTGGCCAGGCTGGTCTTGAACTCCTGACCTCAAGTGATCCGCCTGCCTCAGCCTCCCAAAGTGTTGGGATTACGGGGGTGAGCCACTGTGCCTGGCCTATCATTCCCTTTTCTTTTCTTTAGCATGGATCACAGATTCTAAAATTCTCCGGCCTCTCTGAGCAGCTGACTGCTGGAATTTGGAGGTTCCTGAAATTAGTTTCCTGTTCTCCATGCACTTCTCAAAAACCCTCATGTGGTGACCAGATTCCCACTTATTTTGGAGTTGCACACAAAGGAAGCAGCATCATGAGGCAGAAGGAACCCTGGGTTATCTCGAGGGAGCTCAGGCATTGACTGTGCAACCTTAGGCAGGCGAATTCACCTCTCTGATCCTCAAGCTCCTCTTCTGCAAGAGAGAGATCATAATGGCCTGTACTTCGTAAGGTTATTGTGAACATAAACTAGATAGTGCATGGAAAGCAGTTAGTGCCGTACTCAGCACAGAGTAAGTACTGGATTAACAAGTATCCACCATTATTATGGTAGAAATGGTGTCATTAGCAACTGAAACCTTGGGGGGAGGTTTTGATCTTGGTGAAGGTTCTGAGAAATATCACAGATCAAATAGGAGTGGAGAACTGAGTTGGGAGGGAATGTTCCTTGCCTATCCCACTGGCAGCTATCCCAAACTGACATGCCCGGGGCCAGCTCAGGAAATGCCCAGTGACCCTCTTCAGCTTGGGCGACACGGTGTTCTTCAGGCCCACTTGGTCTGGCTTTAAGCCGTGGGTCTGTGCATGCCCACATACACTCATAGTCTCTCAGCACCAGTCACCATTAGGGACAATGGCATGGGTGTTGGACTTGCCCTGAGACAACAGCACTCCTCTGAGGTTTCAAGTCTGTTTCCCATTCGTGGGGCCTTTGGAAGGAAATAGTATGTCTCCTCCCACCCTCTGCTCATCTGCCCTCCCACACAAACCCCGGGCTGAGGCCTGCCCCTGGCAACCATGGAAAGTCATTTCCTCCAGCCAGTGCCTCCCCTGTGTTAAGACGCAGACATGGTGGAGAGAAGGCACAAAAAACCCTTGCGACTTGCAGGGTGGGGTGGGAAAGGTAGGGTTATTGGTGAGGACCGTTGCATTTATGGGGCCTCTTATCTTTATGACAAAAGCTCAACTAGGACTTGAGATGCAATAACAAAGAAAGTAACATCCATAAAGATCTATTTCTAACGTGTGGGCCTGAGCAATAGGTGGGCAGCTGGCCCCGCCTGTATGTGGACTGCAGTCCTTGTAACCCCGAGTTTTGCTGCTGAGTCAGGACCTGGTGGCACGGAGTGGGGAGCTCTTAGTGAGGATGCTGGGAGCCCCAAACCCTTGCCGTCTCCTCCCCTCCCCAACTCTGCCAGCTAAATGTGGGACTCCCGCTGCAGCTTCAGAAACACCATCCCTTCACCCACATTTTGTCTCCTCAACCCTAGGGTCAACTCCATGGGAGACCCAAACAACCAGGACACTTGCCGAGGCTAGGCTGGGCACGAGATGCACAGTGTTAGAGGAAGCACAGTGGGACCTCCCCGTGGACTCCACGCTCCCAGGAGGGAAAATGTGTAACAATGGGAAATGTGAACCAACTGCTGCCCCCAACACAAAAAAAAATAAAGGAAAACAAGAAAACAAAACCAGCTACATAAATTGCAAAAAAAAAAAAAAAAAAGGAATTCCAGTTCTATTCTACAATAGCATCAATACTGCAATACTTTCATCAAGTTATATAAAGAAAAACCAGGAACATTGGCATAAGAGGAACAAGAGCTTCCCCCATCTTGTCGTGTTCAAGTAGTTTGTGTCTGCTCCCCCAGCTCCCAGCAGTTTAGCTGTGCTATCCCAAGGGCAAGTGCAAGCCTGTCATCCAAGTGTGTAATTCTTGACCCAGGCTGGCCATCTCGGCTTTGGCTTGCAAGTCCCGCTGGCATGTGATTTCCCAAAGGAGCCAGTCTTAGTCCGTAACCCCTTACCCTGTTCATTGTGGAAGTCCGGGGGCCCAAGGGCAGAAAGGGCCGCAGGGGCAGCCTCATCAGAGGGCACTCAGGCAATGGAAGAGATGTGGCTGTGTTTCTGCTCTCTGCAGAAGAGAGTCCTGGAGGAGGGCCAGCAGCTGCCCCGGCTGCTGGGGAGGCAGCAGAAGAGGGTGGACATCAGCAGGGCCAGGGCGATGATGAAGGTGAGCACCCACCGTAAGACACCCGGGTAGATGAAGGGCCCGATGAGGATGATGAGCAAAGCCAGCAGGAGTAGGTGTGCGGCCAGGCGCCGGGCTGCCACGTGGTTTGCACTTACTTCATCCTGTCCATCCTCTCCCAGCAAGCTGGGGTGCCCTGCTGCCAAGTCGGTAGGACCCGTCAGCTCCTGAGGACAGAGCGGCACCTCTGTGCATGACCGGGCCAGCTGCCTCACCACCGCCTCGTGGTCGCGCAGGCTGCAGATGAGGCCCCCGGGGACGGTGGTGACCTTGCGGCACAGTGGGCAGGTGATGGACCAGGTGTTGTCCTGCACGCACAGCAGGAGCTTCAGGCAGATGGCGCAGAAGGCATGCTGGCAGGCCAGTAGCTTGGGCGACCGGGGACAGCTGTAGGGCTCCCGGCACACCAGACACTCCAGGTCACATTCTGTGGAGCCATGATGACCCCCAGCGGGAGCCACAGCGGTGGTGGTTGTGGTGGCTCCTGCGGAGATGGGCTGGGGCTGTTGCAGGGTCTTGGTGCAGGCCATTCTGGGCACAGGGACCAGTGGGACACTGTCGCTCAGCACCTGGGCATTGGCAGAGAGTGTCAGCTGGCGCCGCTGGGACTTGGATGGAGTCTGCCTCTCCTTTTCACTCTGGCCAGGTGCCTGTTGACAACAGCTGTCTGAGACTCCTCTTTCCCAGAGCTGCCCAGCTTGTTTCTTGGCTTACGTTGTCCCTTGAGTTATTATTATTTATTTTCTCAAATCCTAGGGTTAATCAGTAACTTGCGGGTCTGGAGACTTTGAATTGCCTGATAGGAGGGCAAAGTGGGCAGGGTCTAGTGAATCAGGACTTTCCTGTTGGGGCCAAGTGCCTGGTGGGTGGCTCAAGCTTTGGGATGCATCAGAATCCAACTCTCTCACCCCCACTTCCCAGGTCCCTGAACCTTTTATTTATTTTTTTATTTAACTTTTTTTTTTTTTTTTTTTGAGACGGAGTCTCTTTCTCTCACCCAGGTTGGAATGCAGTGGCGCGATCTCGGCTCACTGGCATCTACAAATCTGCACAATTGACAGACAACCCTATGAGTCGGACATAGGTGGATTGGGGGACCCCGCTTTCTCAGACACAACCTTTTGGATGTCAGGATGAGTGGAACAAAGTTTGTTTGCGCTTGGAACACATTTATAGGCAGGTGGCCTTGGGAATAGGAGGGGAGAGGTAGAAAAGTGAGTGGAAGGAGCACAAAGCCCAGCCCAATGCAGAAAAATAAAACCACATACAGCGCACAGGTGTTTGTCACCTGCTACTGTATTCATTTCCTTAGAGTCACAGCTGTTGTATTCACAGTTACAGGTGTATGAGCCTCCACTCGGTGCCCTGCTGCACACTTCACATGCCTAATCACAGGTGTCCTGTTGTGTGCTAGGTATGCTGCGTATCCAGTAGTACTAAGAACAGCTGCCATTTATTTGGGCCTATCTAAGCCAAGCCCTGTGCCCGGGGTCCCCAGCCCCCATTTCCCAGAACCCTGATACAGCCTTGTAGGGAAGGCTGGGAAACAAGGGCAGGGTGTGGTCAGGGTAGGCTGCTGGCTGCTTGCCGAGGGCCCTTTCATGGGGCAGGAACTTGTGGAATCTACCAGCGTCCAAGGTCTGATTGAATCAATTTCATTGGTTTGTTTAAATGCAACTGGCCCCAGGCAGGTGACGTAGGCTAACAGGACTCATGTGGGGACAGGCAGATATTAGCAACACAGCAGTTAGGAAAACGTGATTTCCTTACTTTGCCCTGAAGGGCAGACGGTGGGGCACGTGCACTCCCTCAAACAAATGTTTCATTCGGGCCACTCTGAACTCAGAAGCCAGTGTGAAGGATCCTTTGGTGCTCATGTCACCTGCCAAGGGCCACACAGAGTCCTGTGCCTCTGATTCAGCGCTTTCCCTTGCCCCAGTTGCTGGCACTGCAGGCCACCCTCTGTGTCCTGGAATCGCCAGCCCCACAGAGGCTCCCTCCCTTGTGGGATGGGTAACTCCTGCCTCACCCCTCCCCCACTGTCTCTGAAATCCAGTTCTCTCACCATCCCATCCCATTTCTTCTCAACCTGTAGCTAGACCATCAGTTACCTCTGCTAAAGGAAAATAAATCTTTGTATAAGGTGTAAGGAAGGAATCCAGTTTCAGCTTTCTACATATGGCTAGCCAGTTTTCCCAGCACCATTTATTAAATAGGGAATCCTTTGCCCATTTCTTCTTCTTGTCAGGTTTTTCAAAGATCAGATGGTTGTAGATGTGAGGTATTATTTCTGAGGGATCTGTTCTGTTTCACTGGTCTATATCTCTGTTTTGGTTGGTACCACGTGTTCTCACTCATAGGTGGGAATTGAACAATGAGAACACTTGGACACAGGATGGGGAGCATCACACGCTGCAGCCTGTCGTGGGGTGGAGGGAGAGGGGAAGGACAGCATTAGGAGATATACCTGATGTAAATGACGAGTGAACGGGTACAGCACACCAACATGGCACGTGTATACATATGTAACAAACCTGCGCATTGTGCACATGTACCCTAGAAATTAAAATGTAATAATAAATAAATAAGTAAAAATAATAAAAATAAATAAATAAATAAATAAATAAATAAATAAATAAATAAATTGTGGGGCCCCAAAATCACTAAGCCGAAGGGGAAAGTCAAGCTGGAAACTGCTTAGGGCCAAACTGCCTCCCATTCTATTCAAAGTCACCCCTCTGCTCACAGAGACAACTGCATATCTGATTGCCTTCTTTGGAGAGGCTAATCAGAACCTCAAAAAAATGCAACCATTCTTATCTACCTAGGACCTGGAAGCCCCTTCCTTGCTTCAAGTCTTCACACCTTTGCTTCAAGTTGCCCCACCTTTCCAGATGGAACCAATGTTCATTTTGCATGTGTTGATTGACATCTCATGTCCCACTAAAATGTATAAAACCAAGGTGTGCTCTGTCCGTCTTGGGCACGTGTCTTCAGGACCTCCTGAGGCTGTGCCATGGACGCATGTCCTCAACCTTGGCAAAATAAACTTTCTAAATTAACTGAGACCTGTCTCAGACACTAAGGTATAGATACACATCTATATCACGTTTTCCCCCAGATCAAGCTGAAGGGGGCCTTGGATCCAGTGCTGGGCATGTTTTTTCCCCATGCCTAGCATTCTTTCCCCTTTTTTGGGTAACAGTTCTCTGTTTTCACTTTGGGCAACCACTGCCTCCCACTGTCATTCTGTGTGCTCATGGTGAGGGTGATCTCCGGCTCCAGCTCTCTGGAAGTGGGGACCTGATGTGATTCAGGACAGGTCAGTTAGCACGTTCTGCTCTGCTGGCTGCAGCCATTGGTTTGGGCAGAGGCATGTAATCTAAGCCAAGCCAATGAGATTCAATTCTGAGACTTCTGTTGGAACTCTTGAGAAGTTTCTCTTTCTGCTGGGTTTCCAAGTTAGAGGATGGAACCCTGGGGCTGCCAGGACCACAGCGTGCAGAGAACCTGCTCAAGAGTAAGGTCAGCACAAAAGAAAAATGAGAAAAGAATCAGACAAGGGCCTGATGATGTTATTTGAACACCTAGATCCAGCCACACCTGAAGCAGGACCCTAGCATTGGATTTTTTTCAAGGATATTAACCTATGAAATCTACCCTGATTTTTGTTCTTAAGTCGGTTCACATTGGACTTCTGTCCTTTGCAAGTGAAAGACCTCTATGTAACACAGCAATGGATGAAGAAAAGAAGCCTTTACTTGCTCTCTGACAAAGGCTCAGGCATTGATGAGACAACCAGACTTTGTACACGGCCAAGAGTGACCTAATGCCTGTGTGTTACGATGCTAGAAGAGATTCTGTGTTTTCTCTGCTTTGATTTGCATTGTATGATGTTCTTTTCTGTTTGCGAGACCCTAGGATGGGTTAGGGATGAGAGGAGAAAAATGTGTTGAGCCACATTCATTTATAATAAGGACAGAAAATCAGGTGAGCCCCACAGTGACGATAACTTGGCCAGTGCCCCTCTCTCCGTCTTTTTTTTTTTTTTTTTTTTTTTTTTTTGATATGGAGTCTCGCTCTGTCTTGCCCAGGCTGGAGTGCAGTGACACCGTCTCGGCTCAAGCGATTCTTCTGTCTCAGGCTCCTGAGTAGCTGGGACTACAGGCGTGTGCCACCACACCCAGCTAATTTTGTATTTTTAGTAGAGACAGGCTTTCACCATGTTGGCCAGATTGGTCTCGAACTCCTGACCTCAGGTGATCTGCCTGCCTCAGCCTCCCAAAATGCTGGGATTACAGGCGTGAGCCACTTCACCAGGCCGGCCAGTGCCCCTCTCTCTAGCCAGCTTAATGAGAAATAAATTGTAAGAAAGTAGCTGAGTGAGGTTGAAATCAGACCAAGGGAAGTTATTTGGGTTAGAGCCTAAAAAATAACCTTTGACGTCATTGGGCAACCACCATTAAGAAAACATATTGGCTGTAACAATCCAAGTATTACAGAAATAGATAAAGTAGAATGTGAAAGTTCCTTTCATTGTAACCTCTGAGAAATGACCACTGTTAACAGTGCATTCCTTCCTTTGTCCTCCTCCTACCATCTTGGCTTAGGAACAGCTTTGTTTCTTAACAGTGCCTTCGGGCCTTAACTACCATCAACATTGACTATAGCTGGAAATCTGGCTCCCACCACTTTACCAGCTGTGTGAACTTGGGCAAGAATTTCTTCACTGCAGTTCAGTTTTAAAATTTGATAAAATGGAGGCCGGGTGAGGCGGCTCATGCCTGTAATCCCAGCACTTTGGGAAGCAGAGGTGGGTGGATCGCTTGAGCTCAGGAGTTCGAGACCAGCCTCGGCAACGAGGTGCAAACCTGTCTCTACTAAAAATACAAAAAATAGCCAGGTGTGGTGGTCCATACCTGTAGTTCCAGCTACTCGGGAGGCCAAGGCAGGAGGATAACTTGAGACTGGGAGGTGGCGGTTGCATGTGCCAATATCATATACCACTGCACTCCAGCCTGGGTGACAGAGTGACACTGTGTATTTAAAAAAAAGTAAATAAAATAAAATGGAGACATTAACACTTGAGGAAATTATGGAAGATTATTTCAGCCCTCCACCCCCGACTATAACCTGCTCACGGGAGGCTTAGTAATTTATGTACTTTGGGTTGTAACTGACCTGGGTGAAATCGATCTCTTCCAGGGACACGAGATAAGACACTTTGGTGACCTATTCGGCCAGTGCTTCTTGAAGAGGAGTGAATATGGTCAGAGTCTGAGGTGTAGACAGAAGCAGATCTATCCCAGGGGAATTAAAAAGTATCTCTGGAGACTTAAAATGTTAAATTCATCTAGGTTTCACATTCTTCTCCATGTTATATTTGTGCTTACTGCAACATCAGAATCCCGAAGCATACATGAATCCTTCCAAATCTCCATATAAAACATATTTGTTTGTTTTAATTGCTGTATAAATATAAACTCATTAATGTTGAATAAAGCTTTTTTGTTTGTTTTCATTTGAAATGCAGTTTCTTCCATCTTATGGCTTCTCACAGCCCTGGGGTCATATGTATTCCACCTTGAGAAGCACAGTCTCATGTTGGAGTGAAATTTCACGAGCCAGGTCCAAGTCAAACACCTCGTTGCCCTCCACTCTTCTCTACCTTGGGCTAACTGGCAACCATCTCAGCTCACACTCTTGTCCCAGAATTCCCGCCTCTGTGCTCCTTAGAGCACGGCAGGCTCTGTCCCTATTTGTACTGCCCCCCACCCCGCTCCCACCCCTTACAAAGAATCTGCGTGTCTGAGGATAGATTGCCAAGGAGACAGAAGAATGGGATCTGGAACCAAAATGACAATAACGAGAAAATGATGAATGTATACAGAGAAAGACAATGTGACAGAGATAGTGAATGTCTCAGGCACAAACTGCAGGAAGTTGGAAAACTACACTGTCCTTTTTTTTTTTTGAGATGGAGGGCACTCACTGGGCTGGAGCTCTGAACTCACCACCGACAGTCAGTCAGTGGCCGAGTTGCTTAACCTCCCTGGGCCTCAGTTTTCTCCATCTGTGAAATGGACACCTGCCCTGTCTCCTTATTGGGGAGCCAATGAAATGACAGAGGCTTGTGAATGGGGCTGGGGGGCCATTACTACTCTTGACCTCACTCCCTGGACTCAAATCTTCCATCTTTTTTTTTTTTTTTTGAGATGGAGTTTCGCTCTTATTGCCCAGGCTGGAGTGCAATGGCACAATCTTGGCTCACTGCAACCTCTGCCTCCGGGTTCAAGCGATTCTCCTGCCTCAGCTGCTTGAGTACCTGGGACTGTAGGCGTGTGCCACCACGCCCAGCTAATTTTTTGGTATTTTTAGTGGAGACGGTGTTTCACCATGTTGTCCAGGTTGGCCTCGAACTCCTGACCTCGGGTGATCCACCCACCTCAGCCTCCCAAAGTTTTGAGATTAGAGGTGTGAGCCATCGTGCCCAGCCTAAACAGTCTTTTGTTTCCCGTTGTTTAAAAATAATTATGTTAAAAAATACATGTTGATTGTAAAAAAAAATGGGATTACTGATGAACAAAAAGGAAAAGACATCAGTAATCAGTAATCTCACAGCCCACAGAGAAGGAGAGTTAATTCTGAATATTTCCTTTTAGACTGCTTGGCTTTCTTTCTGGTTTTTTTTTTTTTTTTTAGACAAAGTTTTGCTTTAGTTGCCCAGGCTGGAGTGCAATGGTGAGATCTCAGGTCACTGCAGCCTCCACCTCCTGGATTCAAGTGATTCTCCTGTCTCAGCCTCCCGAGTAGCTGGGGTTATAGGCGTCCGCCACCATGCCCTGCTGATTTTTTGTATTTTTAGTAGAGACAGGGTTTCACCATGTTGGCCAGGCTGGTCTCGAACTCCTGAGCTCAGATGATCTACTCGCCTCAGCCTCCCAAAGTGCTGGGATTATAGGCGTGAGCCACCATGCCCGGCCTAGACTGCTTTCTGTGTATACTTTTACAAACTTCCCCCATACACCCCCACCCCCACTAAAATGGTAATCTACTATTTACACTTTGGTAATTTATATTTTTACTTAATAGGTTATCAGCATATCTCTTTCCATATTAATAAATACATTTCAAATCATTCCTGAAGGTTGTATAGTATTCCATCATGTGAATGTGCCATATTTTAATTCATCAATTCCCATAAGTTAGATATTTAGACTGTTTCCATTTTTCACTGTTATCAACAGTCCTTTGACGGGCATCCTTGGACATGCATTTTTCATTTTTGGTCTTTTCAAAATTGTATGATACATGTTATCTTCTTTCTCTGCCTTTTGGACAGTGGTTCCAGTCTTAAAATTTGGATCTATGCTGACCCGTTTATGAATCTGGTTTAAGCCAGAAGGTTGGAACTATTAGCTAAGCAGCAACAGAAAAGAAAACTTTTGTCCAACTCAGAATTATTACAGTGTACCTACCCCGGAGATTATAGAAATCAGACAGTGAACCTCTAGGACTACATGTTCTTTGAATCTAGAATAATTCTAGGGTCTGCACCCATTTCCCACTGCTATCTCTAAACTTTCTCATCCCTCGCACCCTTATCTGTGGTTAAGCTCTGGTTCAGACTTCAGATTAGACTTCTTCTTTGACCTCCTTCTGATTAGTTTCTGACCATCTCCTGGGACACATCTGGCCTGTCTTGAAGATTCCATTCTTAACTGTTCCCTCAATTCTATGATCCTGACACCGACCCTGCCCCAGCCCTAACCCCTGGCCCTTTCAACACTGTGATATGTACGTCGTCTTCTCTCTCTGCCTTTGCGGCAGTGGTGCAGGTGCCAAACTTGGATCTCAGCTTAAGGCTAAGCTAGTGGGCAAAAGGAATCCCACCTTTGCACTTGGCCCAGGCTCCAGTGGAACACCAGGCTCTCACTTGGCAGAGATGTCTCACCTGTTGTGAGACATTCTTGTCTCTACCCTCCATAACCTCTTTCCCTCCATCCTTCATTGTTTGGATTAAGAATGTTAATCCTGGAAGAAAAGGGTTTTGGTAAGACTTGTTGTTACTTATTCATGGGAATAGATGCATGAATAAGATGCATGATATATGTCTTTGGCTGACAAATCAAAACGTCTGAAGTCTGGACCTTGTCAGGCACTACTGCCTTCAACCATAGATGATCAACTCTAATCAAACAACTGGCAGACAGACATTTTATCTGGAGGAATTGAGCTCATCTCTTCCTCCAGTATTTCTTAAACTGTGGTTCATGCATCTCTAGTTTTCTGTGAGCTTCTAAAAGGTACTTCTGAAAAAATCTGGAGGTGGGTGGAGAAGAGGGTTCCATAGACAAACCAGTTTGAGAAATAATGCATCCTTCACTTGACCTCGGAGATTCACAATGGACATTAGAGCATTAAAAGCTTTAAGAAATCCAGCAATTAAAACCCCTGCTTGATTTTGTTTAATCCTGACCTTAACTTATTTGCCTGTGGAACTCTTTTCATACAAAACACTTTTTAATGCTGTATGCAACTCTGGGATTCTGAGAGACACAGTTTAGGAAATGCTGAGGGATCAAGCTAAGCCGTTAGAAAGTTGCATTTGACTCTGGGCTTTCTAAACACTCTCACTGAGTTGTATTTTGGGACTATTCTGCTAGCTTCCTTCAAAGGATGCATCAGGAAATAGGATTAAGAAACTTGTTACTGCATTTTGCATTTGGGTTGTGGCTTGGGACACTATATGACAATATTCAGTGTCACCCATACAGAGCATGTGAAAATTTTCTTTTGGGGCTAAGTATTGGAAAAAGCTTTTTGCTTCCTCTGACAGCAGATTGTGTCTGTCCACACTACTCAGACATTCTGAACTACATAATTGACTCTATTTTCCATTTTTGCTTTGGCCACCAGGAAGCTCAACCATAGCTACTGTGAAGTATCACATTTGGCATGTAGTGCTGCATTCCATCTCCATCCTCAGTCTATATTTTCTATCCTACTTTATGGTTTACCCTCTCCTGATGCCTGATGTTTGATTTTTGTATTTGTATTTCACTTGAATATATTTCTTTTTTATTTTTTTTTTAAGACAAAGTTTCTCTCTGTCACCCAGGCTGGAGTGCAGTGGCACGATCTCAGCTCACTGTAACCTCCACCTCCTGGGTTCAAGTGATTGTTGCACCTCAGCCTCCCAAGTAGCTGAGATTACAGGTGCCTGTCACCACATTGGGATCATTTTTGTATTTCTAGTAGAGATGGGATTTCACCATGTTGGCCAGGCTGATCTCAAGCTCCTGGCTTCAAGTCATCTGCCTGCCTTGGCCTCCTAAAGTGCTGGAATTACAGGTGTGAGCCTCTGCACCTGGCCTCACTTGTGTATATTTCTTATAAACAATTGTGGAAAAAGGAAAGGTAGAAAAAGAAGAAAATAAATAAAGAAGGCCAGGTGCGGTGGCTCATGCCTGTAATCCCAGCACTTCGGGAGGCCAAGGCGGGCGGACTACCTGAGGTTAGGAGTTTGAGACCAGCCTGACCAACATGGTGAAACCCTGTCTCTACTAAAAATACAAAAATTAGCTGGGCGTGGTGGCGCACACCTGTAATTTCAGGTACTTGGGAGGCTGAGGCAGAAGACTCGCTTGAACCCAGGAGGTGGAGGTTGCAGTAAGCCCAGATAGTGCTACTGAACTCAAGCCTGGGCAACACAGCAAGACTCAGTCTCAAAAAAAAAAAAAAAAAAAAAAGAAGAAGAAGAAGAAGAAAAAAGAAACTCGGAGAAAGAACTGGCAAATCTAGGAGAGTAGGCAGAGGTAGGGGGAGACTGTAGGTGTGTAACTTGGCATCCTCTGGCTTTCTCAGTATGAAATCCCTGGGCCTTTGCCTCCTTCGACTCATGCTGTCCTGGATACTGAAAGCTTGGAGACAGCATGTGCTTTTCTGAGAACACTTTTCCACCTGTCCTCTGCTCGTCACATTCCAGGGAGCACAGACCTGAGGTCCGGACCACTGGACCGTGTAAAAATTAATCATCCCAAGCATGGTCTGTGATCCATTAAACTGCTATCCATGGTGAAATCAGCCCAAATACAGGAGGTTGCCAAACTGGCCCCTCTTTTTTTCCCAAAATGTCCAGTCTTGGCCTTTCCAGAGTCCTCCTGGGAGGAAGACACTCAACTCTAAATAAGAGAGGGTCCTGAGCCCATGGGCTTTGAGTGGAGGTTGGGAGTTTTGAATAGACTAGCATGTTGGACAGACCTGTGTTCAAATCTTAGCTGTGTGTCTTCCAGCAACCAACTTATTTTGTTTCTTCATCTACCTAATGGAGATTAAAATACTGTTTGTGTCAGGAATCTTATTTTGGTTATGAGTTGGAAAATTCCACTCAAGCTGGCAGATCCCACAAAGAAAGGGCATTTCCTGGCTCACGTGACTGAGAAGTCCAGAGGTGGTGTAGCTTTGGATGGATTTTGACCACATGGCTCGTGCAAGAGCTGCCATTTGTTGAGTGCTTCATGGGTTAGCCATTGACTCCTCCTTGGTGAGAGGCGACTTCCTGTGGCTCTTCTGCTGTTTTCCTTCCTGCCTTGATTTCTTTATCTGTAGAAAGGGGATAGTAGTGTCTACTTTATAGAATTGCATGAGGCTTGGTGATAATGTGTGGAAAAAGCACCGAACATAGTGCTTGGCGCGTAAGAGTTTCTCAGTCAATGCAAAGTTTCTGTATTATTCAGGATCAAGAAGAAACCTTGAGGGGGGACAGAGACCTCCCTGCCCTATGTCTTCTACCCTTGTTATCTTGGGTGAAGAGGGGACCATGCTTTGTGTCACAGTGCCTCCCAGAAGCAACGTTCTCAGTGGGGACCTGCATGGAGGACAGCACCCTCAGCTCACTTCTCCTTTGCCCACAAGCCATGAGCGTGATCATGTGCCCTCAGGGGTAGAGGGAGCCCCAGACACCCAGCCCTTGCTACCTCTAATACTCCTGGCTCACAGTAACCTCAGGACTCCAGACTTCCAGGTTACTCCTCACATTGGACTTGCGAATCTCCAAAAGGCTCTGTCACGTTCTGTTCAGTCCCCTTCCCCGCCCCTCCCTGCTAACCTTCCACACTGCCCTCTGGAGTCCACCTCCATTATCAGCAAGAATCCCGACATGCTGACTTCTCCGAGGTCCTTTCACTCTCTGGCTCTCACAGAAGCCCAGCCCCCCAGGACTCTGGCCTGCTGCCCTCTCCAGCAGAGGCTGCTTTTCTTCTCACAGTGCTGGCACTGCAGGTGGGGCAGGTGCCTTCCTTGCTCCCTTACTGCCATGTACAGACCCTTCTCTCTCCCCTTATCCTAAAACCACTCTGCTTGACCCTTGTGTCATCAGATGACACATTCCCCCACTCCTCCTTGTCCTTGTCTTTTGTTTGTTTGTTTGTTTGTTTGGGACAAAGTCTCACTCTGTCACCCAGGCTGGAGTTCAGTGGTACAATCTCGGCTCATTGCAATCTCCGCCTTCTGGGTTCAGGCGATTCTCCTGCCTCAGTCTCCCGAGTAGCTGGGATTATAGGTCTGCACCACCACGCCCAGCAAATGTTTTTTTGTATTTTTAGTAGAGACAAGGGCTTCGCCATGTTGGCTAGGCTGGTCTTGAACTCCTGACCGCAAGTGATCCGTCTGCCTTGCCCTCCCAAAGTCCTGGGATTACAGGTGTGACCACTGCACCTTGCCTTTGTCCTTGTTTTCTGCTGACTTCTCACTCATTCTCCCTCATTCTTACATGGTCTGGGTTCCAAGCTCACCGTTGCTTTCTCCCCCGACTCCAGCCTTAATTCATGATGATTTCACATGTGAGTGATCTCCAAACCTCAGGCCCTCAGTTCTTCCCCACTGCTCCCCCAGTGATCTCGACCTCCACTCAACCTCAGCCCCTTGCTCCAATGAGCACATTTTGTTTTCACCAAGAAGTTGTAGTATCAGCTTCATGCATCCAACTCTCTACCTGCCACTTCCTATCTTTCTAGCCCATTCTCTTTAGTCCTCAAACTCTGACAATCCTTGGACATTGGCACCCCCAGTGTTCCTATGAGAGTTTCATGGCCCCTCGACCCTCAATGTCCTCATCCCTTGCCTTCTCCAATATTTAATAATCCCAGTGATTACAATCACCAACTCTTTGATGCAAACCAGTTCTCCACACTTTATTTATTATTTTTGAGAGGGGGTTATTTTTATTCTATTAGGTATATATATTTTGAGACAATGTCTTATTCTATTGTCCAGGCTGGAGTGCAGCGATGGATCATAGCTTACTGCAGCCTCCACTTTCTGGGCTTAAGTGATTCTCCCATCTCAGCCTCCTGAGTAGCTGGGACTGCAGGTATACCTCTGTGCCTAGTTTTTTTTTATTTTTATTTTTGTCTTAGAGACCGAGTCTCACTGTGTTGCCCAGGCTGGTCTCAAACTGCTGGCCTCCACCTCCCACCTCTGCCACCCAAAGTTTTAGGACGATAGACATTAACCACTGCGCCCGGCTTGGCCTCACTTTAAAATTTCAACTGGGATCCTCCAATGAGCCTTCAATGCTGCTAGGCAAGTACCCACTATGTCCCTAGACCATTCACTGTCCCTTCTCCACTTTGTTTTTTCACATCCTCTGCTCTCTCCTCAAAGCCCCAATGCCTGAGAAAGTAACCCATGAGATAAGAGAAAAAGATGGTGTTCTGGGAGTCAAAGAAAGAAAGGAGGGAGTGATCAACCAGGTCAAATGCTGCTTCTATTTCATAAGTAAATCAAGGGCTAAAGATTGCCCATTGAATTTAACATGGAGGTCATTGGTGGAATGGTGGGAATGAAAGCCTGATTTGATAATTTTAAGAGAAGAGGAGTGTATACCCAGCATTTGTACATTTCATTGTATGTAAATTTTGCCTCAAAAGAAAAAAATGTAAACAAACATTGTATAATAGGTAATGACACGCATACTAAATAATTTAAGGAGAAGTGTATTGATATCTGCAATTTACTTTGAATTGCATAAAAAAATAAGATGAGTTGATGAATGGTTAGAAGGATGATTAGATATGCAATAAAGCAAGTATAATATAATATTGATGGTAGAATCTAGGTGGTGGATATACTGGTATGAACCATAAACTTCTTCTTTTTTTTCTTTCACAGTCTCACTCCATCGAGCAGGCTGGAGTGCTAGTGGTTCCAGGGGTTGGGAGGAGAAGGGAATGGGGAGTTATTGTTTAATGGGTGTAGAGTTTCAGTTTTGCAAGATGAAAAGAGTATGGATATGGATGGTGGTGAGGGTTGTGCAACATTATGAAAGTATTTAATACCACTGAATTATCCACTTAAAAATGGTTAAAATGGGCTGGGTGCGGTGGCTCACGCCTGTCATCCTAGCACTTTGGGAGGCCGAGATGGGCAGATCACTTGAGGTCGGGAGTTTGAGACCAGCCTGACCAACATGGTGAAACCCCATCTCTACTAAAAATACAAAATTAGCCGAGTGTGGTGGTGCATGCCTGTAATCCCAGCTACTCAGGAGGCTGAGGCAGGAGAATCGCTTGAACCCGGGAGGCAGAGATTCCAGGGAGCCAAGATCACGCCGTTGCACTCCAGTCTGGGCAACAAGAGTGAAACTTTAGACTTCAAGACAATAATTGTTACTAGAGACAAAGGACATTTTATAATGAGAGAAGAGTCAATCCATTAAGAAGATCTATCAATTATAAACATATATGCATTAACAATGTAGACCCCAAATATGTGAAGCAACAGCTGCCAGATTGAAGGGAGAAATAGACAATTCAAAAATAGTAGTTGAAGACTTCAAAGCCCCACTTTTAACAATGGATAGAATAATTAGAGGATCAACAAGGAAACAGATGACTTGAATAACATTAAAAAGCAAATTAGACCAAATAGACATCTATAGGAGTCTCCACCCAACAATTGCAGTATATAAATTCTTCTCAAGGGTGCATAAGACACATTCCAGAAGAGACTACACGTTAGGCCATAAGACAAGTCACCGCTTTGAGAGGGCAAGGTGGGAGGACTGCTTGAAACCAGGAATTTGAGACCAGCCTAGGCAACATAGCAAGACCCTATTTACACACAAAAAAATTTTTTAAATGTAGGCTGGGCACAGTGGCTCATGCCTGTAATCCCAACACTTTGGGAGGCTGAGGCGGGTGGATCACCTGAGGTCAGGAGTTCGAGACCAGCTTGGCCAGCATGGTGAAACCTCGTCTCTACTAAAATTACAAAAATTAGCCGGGCTTGGTGGCAGGTGCCTGTAATCCCAGCTACTTGGGAGGCTGAGGCAGGAGAATCACGTGAACCTGGGAGGCGGAGGTTGCAGTGAGTCAAGATCGTGCCATTGCATTCTAGCCTGGGCAACGAGAGCGAGACTCCATCTCAAAAAAAAAAAAAAAAAAAAAAAAAAAAAAAAAAAAAATTTAGCCAGGTGTGGTGGTGTGTGCCTGTAATCCTAGACACTCAGGAGGTTGGAACTGCTTAAGCACAGGAGTTCGAGGCTGTGGTGAGCTATGATCATGCCACTGTACTCTAGCCTGTGCGACAGGGAAAGATCCTGTCTCTAAATTACAAACAAACGAAAAACAAAGAAAAGAAAAGAAAAGAAAAGAAAAAGCTGGGCGCGGTGGCTCATGCCTGTAATCCCAGCACTTTAGGAAGCCAAGGCGGGCGGATCACGAGGTCAGGAGTTTGAGACCAGCCTGGCCAACACAGTGAAACCCTGTCTCTACTAAAAATACAAAAATTAGCCGGACATTGTGGCACGTGCCTGTAGTCCCAGCTACTCGGGAGGTTGAGGCAGAAGAATTGCTTGAACCCGGGTGGCGGAGGTTGTGGTGAGCCGAGATCATGCCACTGCACTCCAGTCTGGGCAATAGAGTGAGACTCTGTAACAAAAAACAAACAAACAAACAAACAAAAGTCACAATAAGTGTAAGAGGATTGAAACCGTAAATTATGTTCTCTGACCACAATAGAAGAAAACTAAAAATCAATAACAGAAGAAAGTTTGGGACATTCACAAATATATGGTAATTAAGCAATGCATTCTGAAATAGCCAAAGAGTCAAAAAAGAAATCACAGAGGAAATTAGGAAATACCTTGAGATGAAAGAAAACAAAATCACAACACACTAAAACTAATAGTATGCAGCTAAAGCAGTTGATTAGAAGGACATTTATAGGTGTAAATGTATACATTAAACATGAAGAAAAATCTGATATCAATAACCTAAACTTCCTCTACCTCTTCAAGAAAACAAAAGAGGTAGAGGAAGAAAGAGAAGGAGGAGGAGAAACTAGATCCAAAGAAAGCAGAAGGAAGGAAGTAATAAAGATTACAGTAGAAATAAGTAAGATTGAGGCTATTAAAATAATAGAGAAAAATTAACAAAATTAAAAGATGCTTCTTTGAAAACATCAACATAATTGACAAACCTTTATCTAGATTGACCAAGAGAAAAAGAAAGAAGACCTAAATTACTAAAACAATGAATGAAAAAGAGCATTAGTAATAAAAGTAATAAAAGAAATAAAAGTAATATGTGGGAATATTATGAACAATTGTATACCAACAAATTAGATAATCTAAATGAAATGGACAATCTCCTAGGGAGACACACATTACTAAACTGACTCAATAAGAAATAAAAAATCTGAATAGATCTATAACAAGTAAGGAGATTTAATTAATACTGTAAAATATTTCTTATTAAAAAAAATCCAGGAGCAGATGGCTTCACTGATGAATTCTGTCAAACGTTTAAAGAAGATTTAACACCAATTCTTCACAAACTCTTACAAAAAATAGAAGGGGAGAGAATACTTCCCAACTCATATTTTGAGGCCAGTATTACCCTAATACCAAAACCAGACAAAGATATCACAAGAAAAATGAAACAAAATAGACCAATATTCCTGATGAATATAGATGCAAAGTTCCTGAACAAAGAGCTAGCAAACCAAATCCAGCAATATATAAAAAGGATTATGCACCATAACCAGGTGGAGTATATTCCAGGAATGCAAAGTTGGTTCAACATATCAAAACTCAATTAATGTGATACACTGTTTTAATAGAAAAAGAAAAAAAACTATATGATCATCTCAATAGCTACAGAGAAAGTAGCAAAATCCAACACACTTTCAAGATAAAAACACTCAAGATGCTGGGCACGGTGGCACATGCTTATAGTACCAACTACTCAGGAGGCTGAGATGAGAGGATTGCTTGAGCCCAGGGGTTCAAGTTCAGCTTGGGCAACATATGGAGACCCTGCCTTGACAAAACAAAAACAAACACAAACAAACAAACAAAACATTCAGGAAACTAGGGAACTAGAAGGGAACTTCCTAAATCTGATAAAGAGCAACTACAAAAAAAAAAAAAAAAAAAAAAAGCCTGAGCTAAGATCATAATAATGAAAGACTGAAAGTGTTCTCCCAAAGATGAGGAACAAGACAAGCATGTTCATTATTGCCCATCCCTTCCTTCTTCTCCTTCCTTCCTTCTTTCCTCTCTCTTTCTCACTGTTTCTTTCTTTCTCTTATTTTTTTTCTATTCTGTCACCCAAGCTAGAGTGCAATGGCATGATCTTGGCTCACTGCAATCTCTACCTCCCGGGTTCAAGCGATTCTCCTGCCTCAGCCTCCCAAGTAGCTGGGATTACAGGCATCCACCACCATGCCCGGCTAATTTTTGTATTTTTAGTAGAGACAGGGTTTCACCATGTTGGCTAGGCTGGTCTCGAACTCCTGACCTCAAGTGATCCATCTGCCTCGGCTTCCCAAAGTGCTGGGATTACAGGAGTGAGCCACCATGCTCAGCCACATTATTGCCATTTCTATTAACATTATTGTGGAAGTTCTAGAAGAGCAGTTAGGAAAAAGAAAACAAGGAAGAGGCCGGGCGCGGTGGCTCAAGCCTGTAATCCCAGCACTTTGGGAGGCCGAGATGGGTGGATTACGAGGTCAGAAGATCGAGACCATCCTGGCTAACACGGTGAAACCCCATCTCTACTAAAAATACAAAAAAATTAGCCGGGCGTGGTGGCAGGCGCCTGTAGTCCCAGCTACTCGGGAGGCTGAGGCAGGAGAATGGCGTGAACCCAGGAGGCGGAGCTTGCAGTGAGCCGAGATAGTGCCACTGCACTCCAGCCTGGGCGACAGAGCAAGACTCCACCTCAAAAAAAAAAAAAAAAAAAAAAGAATACAAGGAAGAAAGGAAGAGAGGAAAGAGGAAGGAAAGGAAAGGAGAGGAAAGGCAAAGAAAGTCGTGTAGATTGAAAAGGAAGATGTAAAACTATTTCTATTTGCACATTACATGATCTTTTATATAAAATATCCTAAGGAAGACATTCCCAGACACTCCCACATATATATTATTATAGCTAATAAATAGGTTCAGCAAGACAGAGGATATAAGATCAATATACAAAATCAATTATATTTTTATATACTAGAAATTAACAACCTCAAAATGAAATTTTTAAAAAATTCCATTTGTAATAGCATCACAAATATTAAATACAAATACATTTAGCAGAAGAAGTGCAAAATGTATACTCTAGAAACTACAAAACATTGTTGAAGGAAATTAAAGAAAACCTAAATGAATGGAAAGATATCCTATGTTTATGGATTGGAAGACTTAATATTGTTAAAATGTCCACACACCCCAAATTAATCTACCAATTCAACACAATTCCTATTGATAACCTAACTGGCTTTATTTTTGCAGAAATTGACAAGCTAATCTTAAAATTTATGTGGAAATTCAAGGAATCCAGAATAGGAAAAACAATTTTGAAAAAGAAGAATAAAATACGAGAACTCCCACTTTCCAGTTTCAAAACTTACCATAAGTAGCTGTAGTAGTCAAAACCATGAGGCACTGGTATAAGTATAGATTAACTGAATAGAGTAGGAAGCCCAGAAATAAACTCATACATTTATGGTCAATTGATTTTCAACAATGATGCTAACACAATTCAATGAGGGAAAGAATAGTCTTTTCAACAAATGGTGCTGGAATAACTGGATGTCCACATTTGGAAAAAGTAAGTTGGACATAATTTACCAAAATTAGCTCAAAATGGATCAAAGACCTAAACATAAGAGCTGAAAGTATAACATTCTTAGAAGAAAATATAGGTGTAAATCTTTATGACCTTGGAATAATCAATGGCTACTCAGATGTGACACATTAAAAAACAAATGACTTCATGAAGATTAAAAATGTTTTTGGGCTCAGTAGCTCACACCTATAATCCTAGCACTTTGCGAGGCCGAGGGGGATGGACTGAGTGAGCTCAGGAGTTTGAGACCAGCTGGGGCAAATGGTGAAACCCTGTCTCTACCACAAGAAATACAAAAAATTATCCGGGCATGGTGGCGTGTGCCTGTGGTCCCAGTTACTCAAGGCTAAAGTGGGAGGATGGCTTGCTCCTGGGAGGCAAAGGCTGCAGTAAGCCGTGATCCCACCATTCCCTGCAACCTGAATGACAGAGTGAGACCCTATCTCAAAAAAGAAAAAAACAAAAATTAAAAACGTTTACGTTCCAAAGGCACTATCATAAAAGTGAAAAAATTGAAAAAATAACCTGCAGAATGAAAGAAAATATTTGCAAATTCTATATCTGAAAGAGTCTAGTATTCAGAATATATAATAAACTCTTACAATTTAACAGTAAAATACAAATAGCTCAATTTAAAAATGGGCAAAGAATTTGAACAGACGTTTCTCCCAAGAAGATATGTAAAGGACCAATAAGCAGGTGAAAAGATGCAAACCCAAACCACAATGAGATATCATTTCCCTCCCACCAGAATAACTATCATCAGAAGACAGACAATAACAGGTGTCGGGGGAAATGTGGAGGAACTGGAACCCTCATATCATACATTATTGGTGAGAAGGCAAAATAATTCAACCACAGGATTTGGAAAACATTTTGCCATCTCCTCAAAAAGCTAAAAATGGAATTCCCATATGACTCAGCAATTCCATTCCTAGGTATACACTCAAGAGAATTGAAAACATGTTCATATAAAAACTCATACCTGAATGCTCATAGTAACATTATTCATAATAGCTGGAAAGTGGGAACAACTCAAATGTCTATCAACTGATGAATGGATAAACAAAATAATCATCTATCAATACAACGGAATGTTAATCAGCTATAAAATGAATGAAGTATGGACACGGGCTACAACATGGATAAACCTTGAAAACATTATACTAACTAACAGAAGGCAGACACAAAAGACCCACATCTATGATCCATTTATAATATCCAGAATATGCAACTACATAGAGTCAGGAAGTAGATTGGTGGTTCCTGAGGATTAGTGAATTAGGCTGGAGAGATTTGGGGAGTTATTGCTAATGGGTTTGAGGTTTCTTTTTGGGATGATGGAAACATTCTGGAATTAGATAGTGATGATGGTTGTACAATCTCGCAAATATACTAAAAAACACCATGTGGTATACTTTGAACAGGTGACTTTTATGGTATGTGAATTATGTCTTAATTTTAAAATAAGCCTAATTCTGCGTTAATGGAGAAGGAAGAGACAAGTATGGAAAGGGAGAAATCGCTAAGAAACCCTGGTTCCAATTGAAATTGGAGATTTGTGCGTGAACTCATGGCTTTCAATAGACGTAGATGGATAAATATGGAAATAAAGATAGATTTAAATGTGTGCGTGCAAGTGTGTGTGTACATTCCTTATCACTGTCCACGGGGGCCTGGGAACAGTGACATCAGAAATGAGCACAGAACTTGGTTTCTAAATTCCATTCTTGACTGGGCACAGTGGCTCATGCCTATAATGCCAGCAATTTGGCAGGCTGAAGCAGGTGGATCACTGAGGTCAGGGGTTTGAGACCAGCCTGGCCAACGTGGTGAAACCTCATTTCTACTAAAAATACAAAAATTAGCCGGGCATGGTGGCATGCACCTGTAGTCCCAGCTACTCAGAAGACTGGGCCAGAAGAATCGCTTGAACCCAGGAGGTGGAGGTTGTAGTGAGCCAAGATCACACCACTGCATTCGAGCCTAGGTGACAGAGTGAGACTCCATCTCAATCAATCAATCAATCAATTCCATTCTCTACTGAGGATTCTATCAAGGAGTCCAAGGAACCAGGACAACTCAGAAACATGGCTGATTCCAAGGCTGGAGTGGAGACAGTGCATGATGAATCTGAAACATGTTGTGCTAGAAAGTAAGGAAGTACTCAAAGAATTCCGTTCCACTGTTCAAATCAGAGTCAATTTGGTATCAAAATAAGTAATGATAATAATGGATTGAAACTCGTGGAATAAAGTAGAAAACCATGAGTCTATACACATGTAAGTCAATAAAATAATACATTGAAAATGTCAGGAGGGGCCGGGCGTGGTGGATCACGTCTGTAATCCCAGCACTTTGGGAGGCCAAGGTGGCGGATCCCCTGAGGTCAGGAGTTTGAGACGAGCCTGACCAACATGGCAAAACCCTGTCTCTACTAAAAATACAAAATTAGCCAGGTGTGGTGGCGCATGCCTGTAATCCCCGCTACTCAGGAGGCCGAGGCAGGAGAATCACTTGAACCTGGGAGATGGAGGTTGCAGTGAGCCAACACTGTGCCACTGCATTCCAGCCTGGGCAACAAGAGTGAAACTCTGTCTTAAAAAAAAAGTTTAAAAATGTCAGGAGAAATAGGGTATTTAGGCAGTTTCAAAGTACTTCTCTACACAATACTTACTAATTACAAAAGGAAAAAGAATAACATCATAGTGGAAAAGTCAGACAGACAGAAACTTAATAGTAATGAACATCATACATAATGGGATGGATGTAAAAGTTACTCTATCTAGGCCAGGCGCAATGGCTCACACTTGTAATCCCAGCACTTTGGGAGGCCAAGGTGGGCAGATCACGAAGTCAGGAGTTCAAGACCACCCTGGCCAACACAGTGAAACCCCGTCTCTACTAAAAATACAAAAATTAGCTGGGCGTGGTGGCAGGCACCTATAATCCCAGCTACTCAGGAGGCTGAGGCAGGAGAATCGCTTGAGCCTGGGAGGCAGAGGTTGCAGTGAGCCGAGATCACACCACTGCATGCCAGCTTGGGCAACAGAGCTAGACTCCATCTCAAAAAAAAAAAAAATTTACTTCTTCTAAGAGGATACAAGGAGAAGAACTCAACATTGCTTCTGTGGCATTCCTGCCAACAATGCAAAACCTAAATAAAATCATAAGGAAACATCAGTCAAACCCAAATCAAGGGACTTTCTATAAATTAACTGATGTGCCATCTTCAAAAATGTCATGCCCATGCAAGTCAAGGACAAACTGAGGAACTGCTCAGGTTTAAGGGGAATCTAAAGACACTTTACCGCGAAACACAACATGAGATCCTGAACCAGATTTTTTTTACTATCAAGGATATTGTTGGGACAGTTAGTGAAACTTGCATGAGGCCTCCGGATTAGATGGTGTTCATGTCAATTTCCTGATTTTTCAGGGTTCCTTGTGGTTGTAAGGAATTGTGGAACGTCTGTGTTTGTAGGAACTACATCCTCTAGTATTTGGGAGTGATGTATCAGGTTGGTAACCTATTCTCAAATGGTTCAGGGAAGAAAGTTATGTGTGTCAGTAGTGCACTAAAGTCTGTTATGCTCCACATCTTTCCAACTCCACATGCAGTGACCTCATGTCGGCAGCATGAAATTGCCTGTAGTGGGAGTATTTACACCATGGAAATTGGCAAATGTTACAACTCCAGCCTTTTTCCCTGTGGACAGCCAGTTGTTAAACATTCACCAGCACACTGTTCTTTGTACCATCTTTCTAAATTTTTAATTAATTTGTGATGGTTTCAAAAAATTATTAATTGGCCAAGCATGGTGGCTCATGCCTGTAATCCTAGCATTTTGGAAGGCTGAGGCAGGATTGATTGAGGCCAGGAGATCAAGACCAGCTTGGGCAACACAGTGAGACCTTGTCTCTGTCAAAAATATATTAAACTAAGAAAAGAGAAGTTAATGAGTACTGCTTTAAACCTTCTTTTGAACAAGGTTTACAATAAATGTATAACAGGCATTTGTATTTTAACCTATCTCTATGCTTTCACTTGATACTCTATTTTTTTTGAGACCAAGTCTTGCTTTATCGCCCAGGCTGCACAGTGGCACAACCTTGGCTCACCCAACCTCAGCCTCCCACGTTCAATCCATTCTCCTGCCTCAGCCTCTTGAGTAGCTGGGATTACAGGCACATGCCACCATGCCTGGCTAATTTTTTGTATTTTTAGTAGAGACAGGGTTTCACCATGTTGGCCAGGCTACTCTCGAACTCCTGACCTCAAGTGATACACCCACCTTAGCCTCCCAAAGTGCTGGGATTACAGGTGTGAGCCACCACGCCCAGCCCTATTCTTGATAATCCTGTGAAGTTGAAATTATCACACCCATTGTAGAGACAAGTAAATGGAGACTTGGAGAAATTGCCTGGCATATTCCTTGGCATGTAGTAGTTGCTCAATAAATGATGGCTGACCATCTTCAGGTACAAAAGGCAAATCTCATACCAACAATTTACGACTCTAAATCTCATGTACTTGCTTTTTTAAGATAAACTTTTAGACATTAGTTTTAATCACACAAGTACTGCATCTGCATAAATATATATTCAATCGTAAAATTTAACACAGTAGACCAGGTGCAGTGGCTCATACCTGTAATCCCAGCACTCTGGGAGGCCGAGGTGGGTGGATCATGAGGTCAGGAATTTAAGACCAGGCTGGCCAAGATGATGAAACCCTGTCTCTACTAAAAATTAGCCGGGCATGGTGGTGGGCGCCGGTAATCCCAGCTACTCGGGAGGTTGAGGCAGAGAATTGCTTGAACCCGGGAGGCGGAGGTTGCAGTGAGCTGAGATTACGTCACTGCACTCCAGCCTGGGTGACAGAGCAAGACTCTGTCTCAAAAATAAATAAATAAATAAATTTAACACAGTAGGCCATGGGCAGTGGCTCATGCCTATAATCCCAGCACTTTGAGAGGTTTGAGCTCAGGAGTTTGTCTCTCTCTCTAAAAAAAAATCCTGAACCCTGTCTCTCTCTTAAAAAAAATAAAATAAAATAAAAAATAAAAAATCAATGCACCAAAGAGAAGCCTAACTTATCCCTTATCACATGTACTAACTTCTCCAAGGGCCCAGTCTTAGTTCCCTCTACAGGAGCAGCCTTCCTCATCAGTCCGGTGTTCTCCTCCAGGTCTTTTTCTACACATTTTTGTTTTGCTCTGAACCACATTGACGGCAGGTTCATGGCCAGCTTTGACAATCTGGAGCATTAGCATTTTCCCTGGGAATGAGCTCTTCCACCTTCTCCCTTTCTTCTATCCTCAGATTGTTGACCTTGATTTTTCTTCCCTCTTTCATAAAAAGCACACAAAGTCATTTCACTGGCAATTGAGCCACCCTCGTCTGCACAGATGCCTCGGGAGATTTATTTCCATCCCAGAGTAAAGTCCTAGGCTATAGTCTTGGCTCCAGCCTCGGTCCTGCGTTACAGGAAGAAAAAAAAAATACCACAGTTGTTCAGTTTTTCCCTGACAGTGACCTCGTGCTCCAAAACAAACAACCAGGACTGAAAAGGGGAGGAAAGAAAGACACGATGTTTTCCAAATGTGATACAGAATTCAAGGGGGAGAGGATGAGAGGGTGAGGGAGTGAGGGATGGAGCTTGGAATATTTTCCTTTCTTTGTTAATTTTCTGTGGGGACTGTCTTTACTCTATAAGGTCAGCATTACCCATTCGTCTCCAAGACATTTGTTTCCTAAAACAACTGAGTCAGCAATGGAGAGACCTTCCTCCAGTGAGTGCTGAGACATAGGCCAGAGCTCGTGGTTGGCAGTATCCGTTTCCAAAAACACGATTTGCTTGAAAAACAAATGGATCTCTTGTTTGTAGTAAGAACACAGAATTAAAATAGGCCGGGCGTGGTGGCTCACGCCTGTAATCCCAGCACTTTGGGAGGCCAAGGCAGGCGGATCACTTAGCTTGGGAGTTTGAGAGCAGCCTGACCAACATGGAGAAACTCTATCTCCACTAAAAATACAAAATTAGCCAGGCATGGTGGCACATGCCTGTAATCCCAGCAACTCAGGAGGTTAAAGCAGGAGAATCTCTTGAACCCAGGAGGCAGAGGTCGTGGTGAGCCAAGATCACGCCGTTGCACAGTAGCCTGGGCAACAAGAGTGAAATGCCATCTCAAAAAAAAAGAAGGAAGGAAGGAGGGGAGGGAGGGAGAGAGGGAGGAAGAAAGGAAAGAAGGGAAGAAAAAGAGTGGCCAAAAAAATGGAGAAAAATGATTTAGTTCATTGAGAAGAAAAACCCTTTTTTCAGAAAAACGAGTTCCAAGAAGAGAAAAACAGAGGCCTTTTAGGTATATGCATAGCTTTTTAATTCCCTTTTAATTAAGCTGACTTTTAACCATAGTGCTCTTTAAAAAATAAATCCTTTTAGATTTCTTCTTACCTGACTTTAGCCATGCCAAGCTGCCAATATTCTTAGCTTTTGAACTTTACCAAAGGTAACCTCCTAGGTGCTTAGAGAAAGGAAAATTTAAGACAGTCCACGGAGAAGAGAATAGATAAGGTCACACAGATATTAAACCAGAAACAACTTACTGTCTGGGTGGGGAATTGAACCTGACGGCCACTCTGAAAGTGCAAAACCTTGGGTACTGAGTTACAGGATGGGACAGTTTCCATATCATTTTCCAGAAGAGGTCTAGAATACTTAATTTTGAGCTTGCAAATGCTTTTAACTAATACGATTTTTAGAGCTAAATATGGTATGAACCCTAAAATTATTGTTCCCTGAAGGCAGAGACCAAAAGAAAGTACTGCCATGTGGTTAAAAGGTCAAACTCCCAAGGGCATAAAACAACATGGATATTTCATCCAGTTTCTTGCTTGTTTCAGGGACCTGCAGCCAAGTTTGTTACTGACCAACTTGCTGAGTTGTCTTGAAAAGTGGGCTTACAGGTGTTCTAAGCCCATGTTTTATCTTGAAGTACCCCTCAACACTGAAAAATGAATTCATAGCACAAAATACAGCAGCTTAAGACTAGCCTTAGAATTCTTTTTTGCATTAATTAAAACTTTACAGGGGAGATAAACACTGATATATATATATATTTATTTATTTACCATTCATTCAACCATTCGCCCAGAAAGAAAGAAGCCAGAAATTTAACTGGTAAGAAATTCTTACCCTTTTGCTGGCATTCCAGGGTTCTGTGTTCCCTTTCTTTGAGAGGTGATCCAGCTTGCAGCACCATCGCCCTGGGGGCCAAGCCGTGTTATAAAGGAAAACAATTTTTTTTCCTTCTGGCCAGAGCAAAATATGTGTGGTAAAATATAGACATTAGCCACTTTGCTTAGCACCCAATATTAAACTGGCAAGTCTTAAATTTGCCCTCAGACGGGCCCCATCATCTTAAATCCAACCTCCCACTTGGAGTTTTCAACACATGGTCTCTGGGCAAGATGGTTGCCCTGAGTAACAGAAAAGATTAAAAAAAAAAAAAAAAAAAAGGAAAGAAGAGAGAAAAAGCATTGCCTGAGGCAGGGTGGGGAAGGTGAAATGATCAGGGAGGCCAGAGAAAGACCCACCCATTGCAGCGACAGTTCAGGCGGCTGCGGCTGTAGCAAAGGGATCTTTTCCAACAAAGGGATCTTTTCCAGCAGTCCCATTCGCTTTCAAGTTTTTCCTTTCAGGGAGGAAAAAGCTCCCCATGCCCCAGATTCTGTACGTGCCTAATCCTGTCACCCACA
The DNA here is from genome assembly GCF_047675955.1 of Chlorocebus sabaeus. Lineage (NCBI taxonomy): Eukaryota > Metazoa > Chordata > Mammalia > Primates > Cercopithecidae > Chlorocebus > Chlorocebus sabaeus. The sequence goes on along the minus strand of NC_132923.1, from coordinate 117,148,036 downwards.
GCCATTAGCAAAGAGTACAAGGCAGATGAATCCAAAGAGAGTAACAGTTAACACCCTGTAGTGGCAAACCTGTTCTTAAAGGGACTTTACCAAGAGGGACCTCTAATCCCCCAAATTTTAGAAGGGACTCTAACCCTCCGAAGTTGGGTCTCTAACACGAGATTGGTCAAACATTCCTGCCTTTTACTAAGAGGGCCCTCTAATCCATTCTGTCTTAGGAGAGACTCTAACTCCCGTAAGTTGGGCCTTTAACCCAATCCCATTTTTCACCCCGGTACCCCATTACTTACCCAAAGTCGTCCAACCAGTGCTCCAGTCTATCTCCTTTGGGTTGGGGGGTCTCCTTAGTATATATTACAGGACCCCAGCACTTGCCCAAAGGTAGCTGTTGGATCAGGGTTTCTGCACTATAGTTGCGGTGGCCAGAAATATATTACAGGAAAGGGGTCCTGATACAGACTCCAAGAGAGGGTTCTTGGATCTTGTGTATGAGAGAATTCAGGGTGAGTCCACAGTGCAAAATGAAAACAAGTTTATTTAGAAAGTAAAGGAATAAAAGAATGGCTGCTCCATAGACAGAGCAGCCTCGAGAGCCGCTGTTTGCCATTTTTATGGTTATTTTTTGATAATATGCTAAAGAAGAGGTGGATTAATCATGCCTCCTTTTTTTTTTTTTTTTTTTTTTTTTGAGACAGAGGTTTGCTCTTATTGCCCAGGCTGGAGTGCAGTGGTGCAATCTTGGCTCAGTGCAACCTCCGCCTTCTGGTTTCAAGCGATTCTTCTGCCTCAGCCTCCCAAGTCGCTGGGATTACAGGCGCCTGCCACCACACCCAGTTAATTTTTTTGTATTTTTAGTAGAGACGGGGGTTTCATCATGTTGGTCAGACTGGTCTTGAACTCTTGACCTCGTGATCCACCTGCCTCGGCCTCCCAAAGTGCTGGGATTACAGGTGTGAGCCACTGCGCCCGGCATACCTCCCCTTTTTAGAACATATAGGGCAACTTCCTGACGTTGCCATGGCATTTGTAAACTGTCATGGCGCTGGTGGGAGTGTAGCAGTGAGGATGACCAGAGGTCACTCTCATCGCCGTTTTGGTTTTGGTGGATTTTGGCCAGTTCCTTTACTATAAGCTGTTTTATCAGCAAGGTCTTTATGACCTGTATTTTGTGGTGACCTCCTATCTTATTCTGTGACTTAGAATGCCTTGACCATATGGGAATGCAGCCCAGTAGGTTTCAGCCTCATTTTACCCAGCTCCTATTTAAGATGGAGTTGCTCTGGTTCACATGTCTCTGACACTAGTTCTTGCAGCTCAGTCTCCTAAAGTGAGTCCCATGGAACAACCATCGAAGGAGATGTTTTGCAAACAAGAGATTCCGTGGGAAAAGCCCGGGAAATGACCCTGTAGCAGGATTTGCTACCACATTTCTTCTTACACAAGTACATGCATTTGAATTGCCAAGGAGCATGTGGGGTCAATGTGTATTATATTGTTTCCCAAACTTATTTGATCATAGAACTTCCTCTTCCCCTTTTAGGTAGAGCATCTTCCATAGCTAAGTGGAAGCAGAAAGTTTTCAGAAACTCATCTGTGGTTTCATCACAGCTGAAGACATTCCAGCTTTTCACCACATGGTTGCAGGTCACCACCAGAGTAATCCTGGTCTCTGAAAGCAGCCAAAGGGAAAACCAAGCGGATACACCCTCCCCAGCAGGAAAAGTCCCTTTCTTCATAAGTGGAGATGATGGAGTTGACAGGCTGCCATAGGACAATGCAGCTTCAGGATCCCGAGAGATGGCTGGGGCTTCGTCTGGAAAGGGAGGCTCAGCCCAGAGAGAGAAAATGGCTTGTCCTAGTCACCCAGCTAGAGCTACAACCCCTTCTTAAGGCCCAGTACCAAGGGGTTAAGCCTCAGTGAAATCCAGATTTCACTGAAATTTATAAACTTTATCTTGTTTAACTTTTTTTCTTTTTCTTCTTTTTTTTTTTTTTTTTTTGTTTTGAGATGGAGTTCTGCTCTGTCGCCCAGGCTGGAGTGCAGTGGCACAATCTCAGATCACTGCAACCTCTGCCTCCTAGGTTCAAGGAATTCTCCTGCGTCAGCCTCCTAAGTAGCTGGGATCACAGGCATCCGTTACCACACCTGGCTAAGTTTTGTATTTTTAGTAGAGACGGGGCTTTGCCATTTTGGTCAGGCTGGTCTCGAACTCCTGACCTCAAGTGATCCACCCACCTCGGCCTCCCAAAGTGCTAGTGCTGGGATTATAGGCGTAAGCCACCATGCCCGGCTATCTTGCTTAACTTTTAAGAAATATATATACACAGAGTTTCTGTACTCTTCATTTCATGGCACTCGCAACTGCCTGTAAAAGAAGGGTTGCCAGATGAAATCTATGGTGGCCAGTTAAATTTAAATTTCAGATAAGCAACAAACAATGCTTATACTAAAAAACTATTCATTTCTTATCTGTATTTTTATTTGCTAAGGCTTACAGTCCTACTTGGGTCCGAAGCCCTTAGGAAAAATTTAACCATGGTGTAGTGAAAAGCACGGAAAAGGATTTGTTGTTGTTGTTATTGTTTGTTTTGTTTTGTTTGAGACAGGATCTCACTTTGTTTCCAAGGCTGGAGTGTAGTGGTTATGATCATGGCTTACTGTAGCCTCTACCTCCCAGGCTCAAGTGATCCTCCCTCCTCAGCCTCCTGAGTAACTGGGACCCCAGGCATGCACCACCACACCAGCTATTTTTTTTTTTTTTTTCTTGTAGAGACAGGGTTTTGCTGTGTTGCCCAGATTGGTCTCGATCTCCTGCTCTCAAGTGATCCTTCCACCTCAGCCTCCCAAAGTGCTGGGATTACAGGTGTGAGCCACGCTCCCAGGCAAAAAGTTTTGATATTAGTTTAACATTCTAATTTGGCCACTTACAGGCTTTGTGACCTTGGACAAGTTACTTAACAACTCTGAGCCACAAAGAGTTGTAATCAAAATTAATTGAAACATATAGGAAAGCTCATAGCACAGTGTCTGGCATGTAGTTGGCACTCAAAAATAGACAGTTATTATTATTATTATTATTATTTTCTTAGAATAACACTCCTGGACAGGCCCTTGTCCTGGTCAAAAAAAGACATAAATGTAGATCTTAAGGGAATGAATTGAAAAATGTGCACTTGGCAACCTGACCATATACTTCACCTTGTCTCCCATTACAACCAGAAAAATCCATAGCAAAATGAAGAATGTGGGCTTCAGCCTGTGTGGCAGGCACTGCTAGATGTCCACCTGGGGTAAAATCAAGTTTTGTGGAACCTGAAATTTATGCATTTTTGGGTGGGTGGAAGGAGAAAAATAATATACAACTAAGTATATACAATTAGATATAAGGCTGGGCACGGTGGCTCACACCTGTAATCCCAGCACTTTGGGAGTCTGAGGCAGGTGGATCACAAGGTCAGGAGTTCAAGACCAGCCTGGCTAACATGGCGAAACCCTGTCTCTATGAAAAAAATGCAAAAATTAGCCGGGTTTGGTGGCGTACACCTATAATCCCAGCTACTCGGGAGGCTGAGGCAGAATTGCTTGAACCTGGGAGGTGGAGGTTGCAGTTAGCCAAGATTGCACCAGTGCACTCCAGCCTGGGCGACAGAGCAAGACTCCATCTCAAAACAAAAACAAAAGCAAAACAAACGAACACAAAAGCCAATTTGATACAAGGCACTGGAAGGGGGCTTGACAAGCAAGATGCCCCAAAGCTTGAGCTTCATTCACTTTTCAGTAAACCTACTCTAATGCTTACCCGATACCCATTCCCCACTGCTTAATTCTTAACAGAACACAAATTTTATTTGGGTGGCACTGTTTCCAGCTTTAAAATAATAATAAACAGCCCTCCATTTCCTGGGTTCTCTTGCAGTGAGACATGGCCAAATGACCTACTTCTAGCCCACTCAAAGTTAATGAAGTCTATTACAACTTATAGAAAAGCAAATGTTTCCCTGATTAAGAGGGACAGGCTCCTCTGGCACTCTCCTTTGTCTTTGCTCTTTCCCTTTCTCCTTTCTCAGAATGACGACAGATTCCAGGAGATGGCAGCCATCTTGGTACCATGAGGACAAAAGCCACAGGTTAATATGGTTTGTCACAAAGATAGCAGGTGCATGGATCCCGGGTGGGTGGCATTATGGGGCCACCATACCTGCACTGAATGGCCTATCTCCAGAATTCTTGTTATGCGAGAAAAATAAGTCCCTTTGTTCCAGCCACTATAGTCTGAATTCTGAAACGTGGAGCCAAGTACAATCTGAACTGGAACAGCATCAGACATACCAGGGTTCAAATCGTGACTATAACACTTACTATTTGGGCGACTTTGGGCAAGTTATCCAAATTCTCTGCAATTTAATAGTATTTACAAAACAAGAGTTACTATGATGATAAATATTAAATTAATATTTAATACATTAACATATTAATATCAATAGAATAAATGCATTAAATATTAAATACAGAACTCAGAAGCAGACTTGTTTCTATGACAGATTGATATATGATAGAAGTGGCTTCAGATATGAGTAGAGAAAGGACAGGTTGGTTATTTAGTAGATGGTGCTGGGGAAATCAACTCACTCTATAAGAGAAAAAGTTGGATGCCTAATTCCTACAATATGAAAAAAAAGTCCTTAAAGAGCTTAAAGACCTACCCAAGAAAGATAAAAACTATAAAGCTAATAGAAGAAAACTGTAAGATCATATCTTGGACATTTTGACATGAGTATGAATTTTAAGAACAAGAGTCCAAAACACAAATTTTAGGGGAAAAATTAATGGACTCAGCTACATTAAATGTTAGCAATTTTTTTTTTTTTTTTTTTTGAGGTAGAGTCTCAGTCTGTCACCCCGGCTGGAGCACAATGGCATGATCTCAGCTCACTGCAACCTCTGCCTCCCAGGTTCAAGCAATTCTCCTGGCTCAGCCTCCCGAGTAGCTGTGATTACAGGTGCCTGCCACCACGCCTGGCTAATTTTTTTTTGTATTTTAGTAGAAACAGGGTTTTGCCATGTTGGTCAGTTTCAAACTCCTGAACTCGTGTTCCACCCGCTCAGCCTCCCAAAGTGCTGAGATTACAGGCATGAACCACCGTACCCAGCCTAAAAATTAATATGTTTTTTAAACAAAGGATACCATAGCAAAATTAACAGATAGGTGGACCAGAGAAGAGATTTTCAACCTAAAACCAATAGGGAATTAGTATCTAGAGTTTAGACTCTAGGCCTGCACTGTTCAATATGGTTGTTACCAGTCATATGAAGTACTGAGCACCTTATAATGACACAGTCAAAATTGAGATGTGCTGAAGTGTGAAACATATAACCAAATTTCAATGTCTTAGCATGCACGAAGGACTGTAATGTATCTTAACAATTTTTTGTATTGACTCTATGTTGAAATGATAGATAGACACATTATGTTAGATGAAATATATATATGTGTACATATGTGTGTGTGTATATATATATATATATTTATTTATTTATTTTTTGAGGTAAGTTCTCACTCTGTCACCCAGGCTGAAGTTCAGTGTTGCAATCTCAGCTCACTGCAACCTCCACTTCTTGGGCTCAAGCAATCCTCCTGCCTCAGCTCCACTATGTAGCCGGGACTACAGATGCGAGCCACCATGCCTGGCTAATTTTTGTATTTTTTTGTAGCGACAAGGTTTCACCATGTTGCCCAGGCTGGTCTTGAACTCCGGACCTCAAGCGATCCTCCTGCCTTGAACTCCCAAAGTAATAGGATTAATAGGCACGAATCACCATGCCTGGCCAAAATATATTGTTAAAATTAATTGTATGTTTCTTTTTATGTTGTAAGTATGGCTATTAGAACATTTTTATTACATATGTGGTTCACATTATATTTCTATTGGACAGCACTGTTCCAGACTATATAAGAAACTCCTAAATATCTGCCAGAAGAAAAAAAATGGAAATGCAAGAGGAAAATGGGCAAAATGTATTAACAGATGATTCACAAAAGGGGAAACCTAAATAGCTAATATACGTATGAAAAATATTCAATCTCATAAATAATCAGAGGACTACAAACAAATACAATGATGAGATTTATTTGATAGCCAACACATTGGCAAAACTTAAATATAGTTTCAAATGGTAACAAGTATATGAGAAAAAGAGGATCTTCACGCACTGCAGATGGGAGTCTAGACAGGCAAAGCCATTCCTGAGTAATTCCAGTTGTACTAATGAAACTATGTTTGTGTGTATGCAAGGCAGATATTCAGTAGGTGTATACCAGTACGGCACACCAGCAATGCCTGTTCCAAGCTGTCAGTGCTGCGCCTTGACAGATGTTAAAATTTTTATTTATTTTTTGAGACAGAGTCTTGCTCTTGCTGCCCAGGCTGGAGTGTAGTGGTGCGATCTCGGCTCACTGCAACTTCTGCCTCCCGGGTTCAAGCAGTTCTCCTGCCTTAGCCTCCTGAGTAGCTGGGATTACAGGCACGCTCCACCACACCTGGCTAATTTTTGTATTTTTAGTAGAAATGGGGTTTTGCTATGTTGGCCAGGCTGGTGTCGAACTCCCGACCTCAGGGGATCCACCCGCCTCGGCCTCCCAAAGTGCTGGGATTATAGGCGTGAGCCACTACGCCTAGCCAGTTGTCAAATATTTTGAATATCACACACATATACCCTATGACACAGCTATTCCACTTATGAGAATGTACTCTAGAGAAACTGTCTCACATACATCTGTAAGATAACCAGATAAATATAAATAACTACAATGAGAGATTGACCTGATACCCATCAGACGTGCACACACTTTGACCCAGAATTGTCTGTGGAACAAGAAGATGGAGGCTGCCTAGGTAGCTACCACTAGGGGACTGTTCAGTAAAACCTGGCCTATATATTTGATGAACTGTTATGTAAAATCTAGAACTCATGATCCAGATTTACATAACGCAACATGAATACATATCAAGAAGAAAGTGTTGAGGAAAAAAGTAGGAACAGAATGAGATTTATAGCGTGGTTCTATTTGTGTGAATTAAAAAAACCCAAAAATCAATACTATATAGTAAAAGATTTACACATATATCAAAATAGACAAATGGAAGATGTTAGATGGACTTAGGTTAAACAGAATCCGTTTGAGCACTTATGGTGAGGAAGAAGGACAGAAGTGGAAATGGAGGGTGAAGAGGAAGAGGAAAAAATAAAAATAAAATAAAATAAAGCAAAAGGGGGATCATTTACTCAGGTTGCCATGTTTAGCAAATAAAAATATAGGACTCCCAGTTAAATTTGAATATCAGATAAAGAACAGGTAGCATTTTAGTATAAGCATGTCACCATACTTAGACATATAAGTATGTCTATAATATTGACAGTGGTTAAACAAGTGACTAAATTCAAATTTAACTGGGAATCCTGGATTTTTTCTGCCAGCCCTAAACTCATGACATTGGCAAGTTCTCTCTGCCTGGCTGAGCTGTCCAGGTGGTCATAAGAGTGATGCTCATCAGATCATAGTTGTTGTCAGTTTGGTCCTGCTTCCCATCAAGGCAGCCCTGGATGAACCCTGGCACGGCTCACACCTCTCCGATTGTGTCCCTGGATATCAACAGGCTGTCTCCTCATCAGAAGGGCAGTATGAATCAAGGGTCTCTTGGGCCGTTTACAGCAATTACCACACCCTGCCCCGTGTTAAAGACCAGTCTTTAGGATTCCCTGGGAAATGCAGCCCATCACCTCTCACTTACATGATACACTGAAGAGCACCTGGGGAGAAAGGCGAGAGTAGGTGAGGGGTGAAATCACAGGCATGGCTTTGGTTGAAATCCTAGCTCTGCCATTTATTAGCTCTCTGACCTTAGGCAATTTATCTCCTGAGTTTCTGTGTTTTCATCTGTAAAATGGGAGGAAAAAAATCAATATTTTGCAAGTCTGTTGTGAGGATAATCAGAAAAAATAAGAAGAATAAAAAGAAAGTATATGTACAGGGCACAGTAGAGCTACTGAATATATATATTTTTCTAAAATGCTACATATATACACATACATATATGTCTACATACATACATATATACATATACATGCAGCATGTATAGAAAAATATACGTGTGGCATGTATAGAAAAAAAAAACCCTGGAAGGAAATCTAAAATGTTGATAGTGGTTACATAAATAGTAAATGACAGAGATCATGTAAAGTGCTTAGGGCCTGATATTCACTCAATAACTGTTAGTTCTCATTTTTTGTTACTGTTTCTTGAGGTGGGATCATGAATAATGGTTATTTTTTCTTTATAGTTTGTATGTCCCCCACATTTTCTAAGATGAAAGCATAATTATGTTGGAACCAACACACATTTGTAGGGCAGCTACCGTGTCCTGGGCACTATGTTGGCTGCTCGGCATTGACCCTGAACAGACAAGGCTATAGTAGGAAGTGCAGGTTGAGATGGCAGGATGATGTCTTTATGGTCGCTGTTCTTGCTTCTGCTTTCTGTGTTGTAAAATCTGTAGACCTCATACAATACATGAGACAAGCAAAATAGCCCCCATGGGCTCAGTATCTTCATTTAGGTTTTCAGATTGTTCCTTCCTATCACATGCCCTCTTTCTTTCCTCTTTACTATTCTTCTCTTACAGAGCACTAGAAAGAGGCATTAAAAACCATCTAGGAGGGCTGGGCATGGTAGCTCACACCTGTAATCCTAGCAATTTGGAAGACCGAGGTGGACAGATCACCTGAGGTCAGGAGTTCAAGACCAGCCTGACCAACATGAAGAAACCCCATCTCTACTAAAAATACAAAATTATTTTTAGCGTGGTGGTGTGTGCCTGTAATCCCAGTTACTTAGGAGGCTGAGACAGGGGAATCACTTGAATGCAGGAGGCAGAGGTTGCAGTGAGCCGAAATCATGCCATTGCACTCCAGCCTGGGCAACAAGAGTGAAACTCCATCTCAAAAAAAAAAAAAAAAAAAAAAAAGGCTTCTAGCAGGCTGAGTGCAGTGGCTCATGCCTGTAATCCCAGCACTCTGGGAGGCTGAGACAGGCAGATCATGAGGTCAGGAGATCGAGGCCATCCTGGCTAACATGGTGAAACCCCATCTTTACTGAAAATACAAAAAATTTGTCGGAGGTGGTGGCACATGCCTGTAGTCCTAGCTACTCGGGAGGCTGAGGCAGGAGAATCACTTGAACCCAGGAGGCAGAGGTTGCAGGGAACCAAGATCGTGCTACTGCACTCCAGCCTGTGACAAAGCAAGACTCCATCTCAAACAAAAACAAAAACAAAAACGCCAGGCGCAGTGGCTCATGCCTGTAATCCCAGCACTTTGGGAGGCCGAGACGGGCGGATCATGAGGTCAGGAGATCGAGACCATCCTGGCTAACACTGTGAAACCCCGTCTCTACTAAAAATACAAAAAAATTAGCCGGGCGCGGTGGCGGGTGCCTGTAATCCCAGCTACTCGGGAGGCTGAGGCAGGAGAATGGCGTAAACCCGGGAGGCAGAGCTTGCAGTGAGTGGCGATTGCACCACTGCACTCCAGCCTGGGCGACAGAGCGAGACTTCGTCTCAAACAAAAACAAAAACAAAAACAAAACAAAAACAAGTTAATGCAACAATGTCACATCTGTGTTCAACTCTGTTTAGAAAACACAGGTTAGACTAAGCATGGCTTTCTTTGCATCTGCTCTCTTATCTGGGGCTGCTACTTATTTGTGTAGTCCTTTTTGAGCATTCAACAGATACTATAGTTATTGGGGGCTTTTTTATGAGTCAGACTCAGCAGACAGATGGAAGGAAATTCTAAAAGTCTGGGGAAAAACATCTTTATGTGAGAAAAAATTACAATTGACTAACATCAAGTACCCTTTCTGGGAGTGTTTTTATTCAGAAAGAGGTTTCGTTTCTTTTTACCTGAAAAGAACAGCTATAATAGTGAAATTTCGGCCAGTGTGACTTGTCAGGAGAGGAGGTCTATTTGGGGACAGGTATACCCTCCCAAAGTCACTCAAATCATGCAATGGAGGCAGCGCTTTCCTTGTCCGGGCAGAGTTCTTTCCAAAGGGTGGGCCCCAGTGGCAAGATGCTTTCCAGCTTTATCTTGAGATAAGAAGGAGACGGGACCCCTGATGGGACTTGATCCTTGTGTAACTTTGCAGAAAAGAGAAGAGAGCAACAGTGGGAAGAACTTGCCCCATTCATGGCCATCTGGGTGGTGGAGCAGGTGTCTCCAGGTGTGTTCAGGTTGCCACGTCAATAAGCACGTCAGCCTGCACCTACCCTGCTGTTTCCAGAGAAACCCTCTCCTCTTCCTGGTGTCCTTTGCTCTGGGATTCAGCTTCCTCAACCATGACTTTGAGTAAGCACAGATTCCACAGAAATCCTTTGCCCTGGACTCTTTCTCTTAGTGTTTAGAAGCACATCTGTAGGTGGGAAGGAAAGACAGTGGGAAGGAATGTCAGATGACAGACTTCAAAGTGTCAACCCAAAGGCTTGTTTCTTCCTAAATAGGTGGCCATGGCAAATGCTCTACCTTCCCAGGCTTCAGTTTCTTAATCTGAAAGTGAGGATAACAATAGACTCTTCAGAGGGTCGTAGGAGGATTAAATGAAATCACACATGAAAATGCTTTAGCACAGTGGTAAATGCTTAATTAATAGTAGCTTGGATCATTATTCATGCCCTGAAAATTCAGGATATGAGACCAATGAATTCTTAGGGAGGCTCATGGACCTGGCATGCACCTGTCTCCCACCACTGGCTCCCTGGGAGGCCCAAAGTCTACTTTGCGTATTTCCTAGCAGAGAAGTGGCTTTATCTGTGGGGTAAAGTCCCCCACTGCAGGAGGGAATTCAGGAGGTGGAACAGAATGGGTGTTGGATCCCGATCTCTGTGGATGACTCACCTGCTTTGGCTTGGAACTTGCCTATGCAAAATGGGGATAATAAAGCATTTCCCCCTTCACTGCCCCACCCTTGTCTCCCAATTTATGAGGCTGGCAGGAACTGATTAGCTTGTAAACTGTTCTGGTCTCCCTCGCAGAAAAACATCTGACGGAGGCAGTGAGGATGGTTACAGTTTTCAGAATTGAAGATTTCAAAGCAACGCTTCCCAATACGTGGAAGTGAAGACTTTGTCATATCTGAACTCAGGCAAGTGTAGGGTACGAATAGTACAGTAGTACCTGGGAAGGTCAATCTTGGAGAACCAGTGGTCTTAGGGTTAGTATTTGTGCCTGAACCTATGTGGTAGGATAAACGATTCTCAGACCCTTGGCAACAAGGAACTTTTATTCAAAACTTTGTGGTCAGGGCACAGGCTCTGAGTTGGACTCTCAGGTTTGAATTCCAGCTGAACTGTTGCTAGCTGTGTGATCCTGGGCCAGTGTGCTAATCTTTCTGAACCTCAGTTTCCTCATATGTAAAATAGAAGTAATAACAATATCTAACTCATAGGATCGTTTTCAATATGAAATGAGTTTAAAAAATCCAAAGCTTGAACCGAGTGCTTGACATAGTAAAGGTTTGGTAAGTATTAGCTTTTATCCATCTATACATCAACCTATCCATCTATATCATCATGATGTGGACTGAGCAGTGCTGTGTAGAAGAATCTGGGATTTGAAACAGTTATACCCTGAGTTCCAATCCTGTCTGACTACTCAGAAGTTTTGTGACCTCTGGGCCTCTGCACATACTGTCCCTCAGTTTCCGTATCTAATGGCCGAAAGATGATGATACCTAAATAAGCTGTATAAAATACAAAAACATCTTTAAAGTATCAAAGAGCTAACAAGACACTGAGGAAGACTGGCTGAGACCTGGGAAAAGACACGATCTTAGAGAGGTGAGCCCAATATCCCAGGCCGCTTTTGTCCAGGAACATTGGCTGATGTTGAATAGGCACTAAATGATTGAGCTGTAATTTTGTCAGCCTGTAGAGATCTGAGAGGGAACTAGAGTAGGATTTTGAATCGCATAAAAAGTAGAGATTCTGGTAAACCATTCTAATTTTTAGCTGAGATCCAGAAAGCCCATACTTCAGGAAAAAGGGTGAAATGAAAGTAAACCAACTCTAGCTTGAACTGCGGCTGGTCTTTGAGTCATCAGGGTAACCCAGAAAATCTCAATGTTTTGAATTTGATTAAATCATCTGAGACAGTAGCCTCAGGTGTTTGACAGAAGCTAATGACAATCCCCTTTGGAAGAACAGAACATCATTCTTGGCCTCAAATTATTTTAATAATTATGTTTTAAAACACAGTATCCAATAAGCAATGAAAGATATCTAGGCACGTGAAAAGACAAGACATTGCCTTGTCATGCCTGTAATCCCAGCACTTTGGGAGGCCAAGGTGGGCAGATCACAAGGTCAGAAGTTCAAGACCAGACTGACCAACATGGTGAAACTCCGTCTTTACTAAAAATACAAAAATTAGCCAGGCGTGGTAGCGCATGCCTGTAATCCCAGCTACTAGGGAGGCTGAGGCCAGCGGATCACCTGAGGTCAGGAGTTTGAGACCAGCCTGATCAACATGGTGAAACCCCGTCTTTACTAAAAATCAAAAATTAACCAGGTGTGGTGGCGCATGGGTGTAATCCCAGCACTCTGGGAGGCTGAGGTGGGCGGATCACCTGAGGTCAGGGGTTTGAGACCAGCCTGGCCAACATGGTGAAACCCTGTCTTTACTAAAAATACAAAAATTAGCCAGGGCTGGTGGTGCATGCCTGTATTCCCAGCTACTGGGGAGGCTAAGGCAGGAGAATCACTTGAACCGGGGAAGCAGAGGTTGCGGTGAGCCAAGATTGCACTCCAGCCTGGGCGACAGAGCAAGACTCCATCTCAAAAAAAAAAAAAAAAAAAAAGACGAGACACCATGAGCAAGAGTCAACAGAAACAACTGACAGCAGAAACAGATCCATAGGAGCTACTGTTGATGGAATTAACATAGACCAATCAGAAAACAACCATGCTTACTACATTGAAGGAGATACAAGTTGGAAGATGTTGTCAGAAAACGGGAAAGTGATAAAAAGTGATAGCATATTTGAAAAAGAACCAAATAGAAATTCCATAACTGAAAAATGTAAGAACCAAAACTAAGAATGCAATGGATGGTTTTAGTGTTAGATTAGACACGGCTAAAGAAAAAACAGCAACAAACTGTAAAGGTCAAAACAGGTCAAAAGACAATCTTTTAAAATAAAGTATGAGGAATTAAAAAGGCAGGAAATATAGAAGTAAATGACATGAAATGTCTAGCTTAAGATTAATTAGAGTCTCAGAAGGAAAAAGACAATGGATCTCAGGTTATGTTTGAAGATAATGATTTAAAAAGGTGCCAGAGGCCAGGCAGAGTGGCTCACACCTGTAATTCCAGCACTGTGGGAGGCCGAGGTGGGCGGATCACCTGAGGTCAGGAGTTCGAGACCAGCCTGGCCAACATGGAGAAACCCTGTGTCTACTGAAAATACAAAATTAGCCAGGCATGGTGGCACATGCCTGTAATCCCAGCTACTCGGGAAGCTGAGGCATGAGAATTGTTTGAACCCAGGAGGTGGAGGTTGCAGTGAGCTGAGATCACACCATTGCACTCCAGCCTGGGCAACAAGAGCGAAACTGTTTCAAAACAAAACAAAACAAAAAAACAGGTGCCAGAGATGAGAATACATTTCTTCACAGACACAAGAAGCCCGACAATTCCCTTTTGTTTAAAGAAGCCCAAGAATAAACAGGAAGAAATCCACACCTACTGATGAAACTGCCCCAGTGATTCCTATTCTTGGAACATTCTTGCACAATGCCCATTCTAGCTGAATCTTATCCAAGGGTACATCTTATCTTACATCTAAAGTAAACTAAAATACTTCACGTTTCTCCTCCTCTCCCCAATTTTGAGTTAGGTGGACCCTCCTCTTTATTCCCAAAACATCTTAGGCTTACTTGGATTTTCTAGCAAATCATACTTGACATTGCCTCAATTTTTTTTTTTTTTTTTTTTTTTTTTTCAGAGACATAGTCTTTCTCTGTTGCCCAGGCTAGAGTGCAGTGGCATGATCTTGGCTCACTGCAACCTCTGCCTCCCGGGTTCAAGCAATTCTCCTGCCTCAGGCTCCCGAGTTGGTGGGATTACAGGCGCACGACACCACACCTGGCTAATTTTTGTGTTTTTAGTAGAGACGGGGTTTCACCGTGTTGGCCATCTTGGTCTTGACCTCCTGACCTCGTGATCCACCCTCCTCAGTCTCCCAAAGTGCTGGGATTATCGGCATGAGCCACCGCGCCTGGCCTGACATTGCCTGTTTTATCTTGTCTCTTACACCAGACTGAGAGCTCTCGGAGGGTAGGGAATGTGTCTTTATTGTGGTTCCTCAGCATCTCAGCACAGAGCCTGGCACACAGAAAAGTACTAGAAAATGTCTGTCCAAGAATTAAAGTTATCTAAATTCTTTGAGCCTCAGTTTTCTCATCCACAAAATGGGGACAACAAAACCAACCTCATGCATTCTCTACACGACTGTGAGAATTAAATCAGATGAAACTGGTGTACCAGACATTTCTTGACATAGTAATGATATGTAGTTGAACTCTCTAAGCCTCTGTTTTTTTTGTGAAATGGAGACAATAATACCCATTGGGTCATTTTCATTATGGGCCAAGACAAGCTATCAAGCATGTCATAGTTGACAGCGAGGGTTAAATGAACTAAAAGGATGCCCATTTGTTGAATTCCTCTGATGTGTCATTGGCTGTGTTAGGAGATTTATATTCATTATCTCATTTGCAAGTAGATGAAAACATGAAGCATATGGTTCTTTTCTTCACTCTTAGATGCCTGAGAACTAAAAGTCTTACAGAGACCTCATCATATAACTGTCCTGGAGGAAGAGGAAGGAGAAAGAGAAAAATTGTTTTATATCCTGGGGGAAGCTCTTGATTTTCAAGCTCTGTTCCAAGCTCTGGGCTGAAGTAGAGAGCGATGACTTTGTAGAGCAGGATTACCTCTTGTATGCTCAGTCAATTAAAACATTTTTTTTGGATGATGCAAAAGTCTGCAAGGCCATAAAGCCAGAGGGACGGTTAGTAATTCTGGCCTAATGTTACTCTTCCTATAATCAGTAACCTTCCCAGAAATAAATATCCAGTTCAATAAAATATCCAGTTCAGTAAAAACTATTCCCTTCTAGAAACAAGAAGGGGTACATGGTCAAAATCTCATGAGGTTGATTTGAAAGAACCCAAAGCCCTTTTCTCCGTTGTTTTAGGCCAGCAACTGCTGGTGCACATTTTGTGTAGGCATTGTGTGGCACACCCATCTGATTTTTACAGCACTTACAGGTTGTATTAATTTGTGTTTTACTAGATGCTAAAGTTTCAGAAATCCTAAAATTTCAGAGATTTAACACAATAGAAGTTCATTTTTCTCTCACTTTGTCCAATGAAGTTGTTGTTAGTCAATGGATAGTTTTCCTCCATACGGTGACTCAGGGATCCAGGCCTGAATGATGACACACACAAATTCTGTTCATGTCCTGGTAGCAGAAGTTGGTCCCATGGCTGCACCTGGGTGCAAGGGGACTGGAAAATGGAACCCAGGTTTGGACAGCTGCTTTTAAGCAACAACTTCATACTATGGAAGAGGAGGCATCTGTTTTGGGTAGACAGCAATATCTTTTAGAAATGTATTATCATTATCATCATCATAATCATCATTATTCCCTACCCCCATTTTTGGGTGGGGAAACTGAGATTTCAATGTTTAGGTAACTTACCCAAGGTCCATAGCTAGTAAGTGGTAGAAGCAGAATTTGAACTCAGGTAGTCTGGTTGCAAATCCCATGTGCTTGCTACTGTAACCTGATAGCACATAATGATGAATAAGATGTAGTCATTCTCTCCAGAGCCCCGCAGGGAAAAGGTTATGTCACACATGCCCATAAGAAGTGCTTACACAGTCATTCTAAGTCAGAGCTTAGCTTCCACCTTCAAAAAGAAGGCTTCCCTGCTGCCCTTATCTTCTAGCCATGCAGCACCGCCCAACACTCTGTCTCATATACCCCACCCATGTATTTTCTTCATCATGCTATCACCATCTGAAATCATACACACATTTGTTTCTTTGTGTGTTGACTATCTCCCCAACTATAATATAAACTCCCTGAAAGCAGGGACCTGTCTATCTTGTTAGTATCCCAGTACCCACCATAGAATCTGGCATAGAGTAAATCTTTGATCAATTTTTGTGAAATAAATGAGCAGATATATCTACCAAGTGCTGCTGAAGCAGATACATTCATTTACTCATTCTCACGTTCATCTCTCACGTACTTGTGGAGTCACATACTCATTCATTCATTCATCCATTCATCTGTAGACTCTCAAAAGTCAGGGCCTCCTCTGGGGATAAAGAGATGATAGTTCTTGGTCTAAGAGTAGCTTGGGAAACCCTGAAAGACCTCCTGTAGGTGGTGATGTTAGAGCTGCAGGGAGTATTTTTGGGTTGGGGAAAGGGGTGTCATATTACTTCTTTGGACACTTACATTTTCACTTGATTGATTCCCAAATGCATTGCTCTCACTACTTTTGTAAACTACCGTTGTTGGGAAGAAGACCAGCCTGGCTACCATTTTATGACTGCAAAGCTCCTGAATGTTACAAAGAATCTAATGAATACGTAATAGATTCACCATGGCACAAAGTGGGCTGGTCATTTCTGTCTCAGAAGGGAGCAATGGCGGGTTCCAGCTTCATAGCAAAGTGCTGGTAGCTTTTGTTAGTCTATAATTAAGTGACTCAGCCATCCATGTGACGGTCAGCCCATCTCAAATTCCTGATGCTACAGCAATGCCAATGTCACAGCTGTAAGCATGAGTGGAGTGTCCCCAAGGAACAGTACTCAATGTGTTCCTTAAAAATCTGAGTTGCATTCTCCAGTTTTCTTTTTGGACAAGCCAAGCCAGTGAGTATGGTAGCTATGCCAATTCCTTGTACCAATAAATATGCTTATATTATGTCATGAATGACATACCTGACGGAATCAAAGTTAGGGTTGGCTGCTGGAGAATGAAATAGTTGATCTTTTCCCATGAGAGGGTGCTCCAGCCCTGGCATTCTTGAGGTCTGGTGCTGATGGAAGCTTAGAGAACAGGCTTAGAGCAAAGAGCCAGGTATTCCAAAGGTTGTTCACATCTTCTTTGGGATGCTTTTTATTAAAAAAAAAAAAAAAAGAAAAACTTTATAGTAAAATGTCCATGTGTGAAATTTAGAAAAATACAAACATGCAAAAAATGCACACACAAAAAAGTAAAAATCATGTCCATTTCTGAGAGTCCAGAAGTAATCAACTTAATTTGATGTCTATTCTTTCATTCTCTCTCTCTCTCTCTGCATGTATGTATACGTGTGTCTTTTTCCAAAAATGGGAGCCTCACCTCTTTGCAAACTTCTGTTTTCACCCAATAACACATTGTATACACCATTTCATTTCATTTCATTTGATCTGTCATCCTCTATAAGACTATTTTTGTTGGTTACTGATTATTCTATGATACGGAGGCATCCTTGTTTATTTGAAAAAGCCCCTTTGGGGTGGGCATTTAAGTTGCTTATCATCTTTCCCATGAAAACATATGCCTGAATGATTATTTATGAGGCTAGGTATTGAGTCAAATGATGTGGAGGTTTAATTTAATTTAATTTTTTTGAGACAGAGTCTTGCTCTGTTGCCCAGGCTGGAGTGTAATACCATGATCTTGGCTCACTGCAACTTCTGCCTCCCAGGTTCAAGTGATTCTTGTGCCTCAGCAGCCCAAGTAGCTGGCATTACAGGCATGTCCCACTACCCCCAAGTAATTTTTGTATTTTTTGTAGAGATGGGGTTTCACCATGTTGGCCAAGCTGGTCTTGAACTCCTGGCCTCAAGTGATCCACCTACTTTGGCTTCCCAAAGTGCTGGGATTACAGGTGTGAGCCATCATGCCCGGCCTGGTGTGCACCTTTTAAATCATGGCATTTTTTTTCACCAGCAAAATGGAGAAACTCTAGTAATTCTAGCTGTGCAAATTGAAATAAAAGTTAATTTAAAGTGTGTGAGGCTGAGTGTAATGTTATGATTAGCTGTAAATACAAAAATTAAATGCTCTTTTCTTTGAATAGATCTACTGCAAGGGGGTCACTTTGACCGCAATTTTTTCTTCTAATGGAAAACAATAGAGCTATTCACCTGGGAAGTAGTAGGTAGTGGAAACACCGGATTTTCCCTCCTTTCAGGATGCTTAGGTCTATGCTTTTGCATGTGAAAATTTTTGTGAACTTTTAAGTGGGCTTGGAAACCTTCTGCTTTATTTGAGAGATCCTTTCTCTAGGACTGGGTTCTCCTAGACTTTACTGATATAATCCATACCCGTTTATTCCTTTCATCTTCTCCAAGAAGAGAAATGCACACAAAGGCAAAGGAAGCAGCTTCTTGGGCTATCAGCAGATGTGTCTTCTTCTTCTTTTTTTTTTTTGAGATGGACTCTTGCTCTGTCGCCCATGCTGGAGAGCAGTGGCCCAATCTTGGTTCGCTGCAATCTCTGCCTCCCAGGTTCAAGTGATTCTTCTGCCTCAGCCTCCTGAGTGGCTGGGATTACAGGCACCTGCCACCATGCCTGGCTAATTTTTGTATTTTTAATAGACATGGTGTTTCGCCATGTTGGCCAGGCTGGTTTCGAACTCCTGACCTTAGGTGATCCACTCACCTTGGCCTCCCAGAGTGGTGGGATTACAGGCATGAGCCAGCCCAGATGTATCTTCTTCACAGGACATGCGTGTTCTCGAGGAGGGCTGAGAACGATTCCCAGCTACTGTACAGGACCAGTGGCTTGTATCAGCAGTCACAGTGAGATGCAGGGTTTTCATGGCTATGAGGAGTTTACTCTCTCAACAACCATGTTCACCTTCATAGTCAAAGGCAGTTCTCTCCCAACCCAGTCTGATGATAGGATTTCCTCCCATTTATAGGATACACACTATATGCCAGGCAGGTTACATCCATCAGCTTGCAAGGTAGACATTTGTATTTCTATTTTGCAGACGAAGAGATAGAAACTGAACGAAGTGAATGACTTGCCCAGGGTCACACATTTAGGAAGTGGATGAGCCAGGATTCTGATTCAGCTCCATCGGATTCCAGAGCCCCTAAACGCTCGCCTGTGTGCCTCATTGCCACTGTGACTTGTTACTATTCCTGTAACTTTGAACTCATCAGAGGTGGGTAGATTTTGACAAAGGGATTGTTATTTTTCGTTATCTGTGTTTTATGGCTCCAGCAATGCCATTTTTCTACCAATCATACATGTTAATGTTCTGAAAAACTTGGTTTTATGGATATAACCAAAGAATCCTGAGGACATATAAGCAAATCCCTTTATCTAAAAATGTGGGCTGGGGGCGATGACTCACACCTGTAATCCCAGTGCTTTGGGAGGCTGAGGTGGGAGGGTGGCTTGAGGCCAGGTATTTGAGACCAACCTGGGCAACACAGGGAGACCCTGTATGTACAAAAAATTTTTTAAATTAGCCAGGCATGATGGTGTATGCCTGTAGTCCCAGCTACTTGGCGGGTTGAAATGGAAGGATTGTTTGAGCCCAGGAATTCAAGGTTATAGTGAGCTCTGATCATGCCACTGAATTCCAGCCTGGGTAGCAGAATGAGACCTTGTCTCTCTAAAAAAAATAAAAAATAAAAAATAAATTTGGGCTTCTGGTTCTGGTTGCCATGAAGAGAGGGACCTACTCATCCTTCAGGAATGAGCTCTGGGCTCTCTGGAAGCTTTTCCTGATGCTGCCGTCCTCCCCTCCAGTTCTGGATCGGATGCCTTAGAACTCTAAATCTGTCACTTGACAGAGGCATCCTAAAGAAATGTTCAGCTTTGACGTCTGCCTCTCCCAGATACAAGGGCCTTCTTATCAGTGCTGTCTGCCTTGAGTGCCCAACAGATGAGTCTGGGCTTATCTGGCACAGTGATTTTCAGCTTTTCACTTCCTGCCTCTGTCCATTCCACTCAACGACCATTTCTGGGGCCTCCTGGTGCCGTAGATAACCAAGACAGAGTCTCCACCGTGGAAGATACCTGTCTAGTGGAGGCAGGCAGATAGTAAATTTGAACATTTAATAGCAAAAAATTGAAAGCGAGTGAACAAAGGCTACATGTATCATCAACATAGATAAGTTTCATAAATATACAATTTGGCCAGGTACGGTGGTTCCGGCCTGTAATCCCAGCACTTTGGGAGGCCAAGGTGGGTGGATCACCTCAGGTTAGGAGTTTGAGACCAGCCGGGCTAACATGGAGAAACACTGTCTCCACTAAAAATACAAAAATTAGCAGGGCATGGTGGCATGCGCCTGTAATCCCAGCTACTTGGGAGGCTGAGGCAGGAGAATCACTTGAACCTGGCAGGCAGAAGTTGTAGAGAGCTGAGATCACACCACTGTACTCCAGCCTGGGCAACAGAGTAAGACTCTGTCTCAAAAAAAAAAAAAAAAAAAAAGTATACACACACACACACACACACATATAATCCTTTATAAACAATAAAAGTCATGTTAAGACACATCTCCCTTGGTCTCATTTATATAAAGTTAAAAATGCTAAACAATACTGCATATGATTTAGTGATACAAACCAATGTGTGATAAATACCAGAGTGATGACAGTGGTTACCTCAAGGTGACAGGGAGGAACTCCTGTTGGAGAGTGGTGGATAGCGGGCTTCAATTGTATATGTGACATCTGATTTCTCAGGGGAAGAGTGGGAGACATGTGAGTGGACGTGGCATTATCCTCTTCTTATATTTGTAATTACGAATATTTCACTTTAAAAGGTAGGCTCTAGGCCAGGCACGCTAACACCTGTAATCCCAGCACTTTGGGAGGTTGAGGTGGGTGGGTCACGAGGTCAGGAGTTCAAGACCAGCCTGGCCAACATAGTGAAACCCCGTCTCTACTAAAAATACAAAAAACTAGCCGGGCGGGGTGGCAGGCACCTGTAATCCCAGCTACTCGGGAGGCTGAGGCAGGGGAATCACTTGAACTCGGAAGGCGGAGGTTGTAGTGAGCAGAGATCATGCCACTGCAGCCTGGGTGACAGAGCAAGACTCCATCTCACAAAAAAAAGAAAAAGGTAGGCTCTAAAGAATTACACACAAATATATACATGTAGTCTCATCCTTGTTTTATATTTTAAAATAGTTTTATGTTTGTTATGGAGAAAAGGTGGGAGGAAATATTAGGTTAAACCATATGAAATTGTCATTTTTATAGGTTGAAAATGGTCAAATACCAGCATTCATATGGTTCAACCTAATACATCAAAATGGCAACAATCATTTTTTCTGAGAGTGCAAGTATGGGTGATTTTGTTTTCTTTTAAATTTTTAAAGTCTTTTTTGGTTTTCTATCATGAACATGTCTTTTTTTTTTTTTTTTTTTTTTGAGATAGTCTTACTCTGATGCCCGCGCTAGAGGTCAAAGGTCAATGGCACGATCTCAACTCACTGCAACCTCCGCCTCCCAGGTTTAAGCAATTCTTGTGCTTCAGCCTCCCCAGTAGCTGGGACTACAGGTGCACGCCACAACGCCTGGCTAATTTTTGTGTTTTTAGTAGAGACAGGGTTTCACCGTGTTGCCCAGGCTGGTCTTGATCTCCTGACCCCAGTTGATTCACCTACCTCGGCCTCCCAAAGTGCTGGGATTATAGGCATGAGCCACCGCTCCCGGCCGACATGTATGTTTTATATCAGAAAAATATCCACGTATGTTGGGAGAAAAGAGAGAAAGTTGTTGGGCCCACCTTGGCGGATGGGACTTCATGCCCAGCAGTGTGGGATGATGAGGAGAGAGAGGGCTGTGTTCCAGTTCTTGCTCTGCTAGTAACCAGCTAATGTGACCAACAGATTCACTTTACCTTCTTGGGGCCTCAATCTCTCCATCTATAAAATAGCAGAGTTGGAAAAGGATCATTTCCAATGTGCTTTTCTGTTCTATAAGCCTTTTCTGCTTTATGCCAAGTCTATTCCCTTAGACGTGGGGGAAAGTCGAGTTGAGGGCAGTTCCTCTCCACATCACAAAATATGTCTTTCTGCTACCCCCTCATGTGGCCTGTGGAACAGGCTTCCACTTCCCGTCACTTCCCTAGTTAGTTCCTTTGTGCCCCAGGGTGGGGTCCTGGCACAGGTGCCGATGATGCAGTTGTAAGTCATGAATTTATACAGGATGACGATGACTGCAAATACTGTGGGCCATTAGGATCTCTGGCACAGAGACACCAAACAAAGACATTGCTATGGAGCTGTAAAAGATAAATCTTGCAGCTCGAGGTCCAGCAAGTTCACGGAATGAGCATGAGGAAGAGGAGTCCTCCACTGCCACCCCATGACCGTATTTTCCCCATTAAGGGCCACTGATGAAATGGATCAAGTGAGGGTCACATAAAAACAATAGCTGATGTTTTATTGTCCTTGAGAGAAATGCAGAATGTTCTCCCTCCCTCCCTCCCTCCCTCCCTTTCTCTCTCTCTCTCTCTCTCTTTCTCTCTCTCTCTCTTTCTCTCTTTCTCTCTTTCGTGACAGAGTTTTGCTCTGTCGCCCAGGCTGGAGTGCAGTGGTATGATCTCGGCTCACTGCAACCTCTGCCTCCCGGTTTCAAGCAACTCTCTGCCTCAGCCTCCCAAGTATCTGAGATCACAGGCACCCACTAGGCACTATGCCCAGCTAATTTTTGTATTTTAGTAGTGACAGGGTTCCACCATCCTGGCCAGGCTTGTCTTGAACTCCTGACCTCATGATCCACCTGCTTCAGCCTCCCAAAGTGCTGGGATTACAGGTGTGAGCCACAGCACCTGGCCAGGTTTCTAGCAATTTGTAGTGGCTAGGAAAAGGAATGATGAAGGATATTAAACCCTTCATTTCACACATATGAATAATTTAGTATATGTAATATAGTTTATTCTTATAGACATTGAGGAGAAAGTAGAGAGAATGGGCAGTGGTGAGGAAGGAAAAAAAAAAAAAAAGCCCAGAAATTAAGGGAAAGAGGAGGAGGGAAACTAACACTTATGGTGCCAGGGACTTTGCTGGAGTTGTGATATCAATACCTCAGAACTACCCAGAGAAGAAGCCCCAACTGCTCTCATTTTTCCACACGAAGAAACTAGAGCTCAGAAAGATTACGGAAAACAATGCTGACCACACAGCTTGTAAGAAGTGGGAAATGGACTCAATTCTGTCTGACCACTCCAAAACTGGTTGTTTTATTTTTTATTTTGGTCCACTCTATGCTAAGTGGGTGAGATAAAAGGAGCACTGGAAATGCAGAGGAAGAGCACGAAGTTGTAGAGGGAAAGTGGGACAGGCAGAGGCACATGGAGGATGACCAAGGGCCATCAGGAACAGGAACTGCAAGCAGAAAGAGACAGGGGAGCCTGGGCACGGTGGTTCATGTCTGTAATCCCAGCACTTTGGGAGGTCAAGGCAAGCGGATCACCTGAGGTCAGGAGTTCAAGACCAGGCTGGCCAACATGGTGAAATTCTGTCTCTACTAAAAATACACACAAATTAGCCAGGCGTGGCGGCACGTGCCTGTGGTCCCGGATACTCGGGAGGCTGAGGCAGAAGAATCGCTTGAGCCCAGGAGGCGAAGGTTGTGATGAGTCGAGATTGTGCCACTGCACTCCAGAGTGGGCGACAGAGCAAGACGCCATCTCAAAAAAAAAAAAAAAAAAAAAGGAAAGAAAGAGAAAGGAGTCAGAGAATTCCACGCGCACATGTGTATATGCAAACACACGCATGCCCTTGACATCACTATCACTATCACCACCACCACCACCATCATCGCCACCACCGTCACCACCACCACCATCTAAGCAGAAGCAGAAACACAGGGTGACTGAAAGAAGGAAAAAAAGTCTTGTTGAGCAACATTCTTCCCTGTGCCCTACTAGGATACTGTCATGGAAGGTAATTGATATGGTTAGGCTCTGTGACCCCACCCAAATATACTTTTGAATTATAATCCCCATAATCCCCACGTGTCGAGAGAGGGACCTGGTGGGAGGTGATTGGATCATGGGGGCTGTGTCTCCCATGCTGTTTTCATGATAGTGAGTGCTCACAAGATCTAATGGTTTTATAAGGGTCTGATAGTTCCTCCTTTGCACACTTGCTGTCTCTCGCACTTACATGATCTCTTACCACCATGTAAGACGTGCCGCTTTCCCTTCTGCTATGATTGTAAGTTTCCTGAGGCCTCCTCAGTCATGCAGAACTGTGAGTCAATTAAACCTCTTTTCTTTATAAATTACCCAGTCTTGGGTAGTTCTTTATAACAGTGTGAGAATGGGCTAATACAGTAATCAAACCATGTTGCATTTTCACAACATTAGGAACAAATGAGGAAATGAAAGACCTGGCCTTGGCTGGGGGCGCAGTGGCTCATGCCTGTAATCACAGTACTTTTGGAGGCCAAGGTGGGAGGATCACTTGAGGCCAGGAGTTTGAGATCAGCCTAAGCAATACAGTGAGACTCCATCTCTACAAAAAATGAAAAAATAAAAAAATCAGTCAGGTGTGGTGATGTGCCCCTGTAATCCCAGCCTCCTGAGAAGCTGAGGTGGGAGTACTGCTTGAGCCCAGGAGGTGGAGGCTGCAGTGAGCCGTAATCACGCCACTGCACTCCAGTTTGGGCAAAAGAGCAAAATCCTATCTCTAAAATAGAATCAAATAAGGCCGGGCACAGTGGCTCACATCTGTAATCCCAGCACTTTGGGAGGCTGAGGCGGGCAGATCACGAGGTCAGGAGATCGAGACCATCCTGGCTAACACGATGAAACCCCAACTCTACTAAAAATACAAAAAATTAGCCGGGCGTGGTAGCATGTGCCTGTAGTCCGAGCTACTCAGGAGGCTGAGGCAGAAGAATCGCTTGAACCCCTGAAGCGGAGGTTGCAGTGAGCCGAGATTGTGCCACTGCACTCCAGCCTGGGTGACAGACAGAGCGAGACTCTGTCTCAATAATAATAATAATAATAATAATAATAATAATAAATAAAATAAAGACCTGGCGTTGGTACCAGAGACTGCCCACCTGAATTCATCCTTCTCATAGGTTCTACCAGCTAACTACTTGTACTGAGCACCCCCAACTGTGCTAAGTCCACTTGTGGAGTGGGTTTGGGTGGCGAGCTGAGGGGATGCTTTTTGTCCTGATTATTTGATGTCTACATGTGTCCCCTGTGCCCATCAAATAGAGTGAAATATTATGAATTCAAATTCTAGTAATCCTGGCTGGGCACTGGGGTTCATGCCTGTAATGGGAGGCTGAGGTGGGCAGATCACTTGAGGTCAGGAGTTCAAGACCAACCTGGTCAACATGGTGAAACCCTGTCTCTACTACAAATACAAAAATCAGCCGGGCGTGGTGGCAGATGCCAGTAATCCCAGCTACTTGGGAGGCTGAGGCAGGAGAATCGCTTGAAATGGAAAGTAGAGGTTGTGATGAGCCAAGATCATGTCACTGCACTCCAGCCAGGGCAACAGAGTGAGACTCCATCTGAAAAAACAAGAATAAAAACAAAAAAAACTCACCAAATTCTAGTAATTCTTAAACTGTGATAGTTTGAACATGGCTGATTTGATATTTAATTTTGCTTAGAGAACCTTGTCCTCAGAAGAAGAGCAAATTAGCATTAAAATCAAGATTGATCAGAGAGCGATATGGTGAGAAGGGCAAGAGAGCAAATGCTAAGAACTCTAAGACTTCAGAAATGCCTGTTTCTAGGGGAAAGCTACATGCTTACTGCAAATTCCTTTTAGCTAATAAAGTAGATCCCAAGATAACTCTATAGGGCTTCAATGTGAGGGAAAGAATGGATTTTGTTAGTTTCGAAAAATAATTTCGTTAGCCAGTTGTGGTGGCTGATGCCTATAATCCCAGCACTTTGAGAGGCTGAGGTAGGAGGATTGCTTGAGTCCAGGAGTTTGAGATCAGCCTGGGCAACATAGTGAGACCTCGTCTCAAAAAGAGAAAAAGAAAAAAAAAAAAGAAAAAGTAATAATTTTATTAATTTTGCAGGGTGCAGTGGCTCATGCCTGTAATCCTAGCACGTTGGGAGACCAAGGTGGGCAGACCACCTGAGGTCAGGAGCTCAAGACCAGCCTGGCCAACATGGTGAAACCCCGTCTCTACTAAAAATACAAAAAACTAGCTGGGCGCCGTGGCGGGCGCCTGTAATCCCAGCTACTAGGGGGCTGAGGCAGGAGAATCACTTGCACCCGGGAGGCAGAGGTTGCAGTGAGCTGAGATCGCGCCATTGCCACGCCAACCTGGGCAACAAGAGCAAAACTCCGTCTCAAAAAATAATAATAATAATTTTATTGATTGTAATGATGCACACAATACACGAACCCAATACCCTCATTTAAAAATAGATATGAAATAAGGATAAGGTAGGTTTCACCCTTTCCTCTCTTCTTACTCTGATCCATTTGCTATGTATCTTTCCAGACCACTTCTACATTTCTAAGTATGCAGATAGAGGCAAGAAGATTGCTTGAGTTGAGGTATTGGAGGCTGTAGTGGGCCATAGTTGCCCCACTGCACTCCAGCCTGGGTAACAGAGTGACAGCCTGTCACTAAAAAAGAAAAAAAAAAAGTACACACATATACTTGCAGAAAACATGTAATTCTTCTGTTGTGTCTTATGTTGTTGAGTTTTACACAAAGGCTGCACTGAATGGATTATTCGGTCCCATGCTTTTCATTTGACCACATGCCTAGGAGAGCTAACCATGTGAGTTCATCTAGACCGACATCATTTCCCCACCACCTCATTCTTGTTTTGTTTTTATTTTTTAATTTTTTATTTTATTTTAAGTTCTGGGATACATGTGCAGAACGTGCAGGTTTGTTACCTAGGTATACATGTGCCATGGTGGTTTGCTGCACCTAACAACCCGTCATCTATCCACCACCTCATTTTTTTAAGCTGCTGCATTGTATGTAATAAACAGCTGTTCCATAATTTAAGAGGCCATTTTCCTATTGATGGATATTTAGGTTGTTTCTAGTTATCTGTTTTTACACACCATCATGCCTTAAACATCCTTCTGTTGACTCGTCCTCCTGTGTGACGCTCCGCGGGCTCCTTCTGCATCCTTTGCACCCTCTTGGGCCAACACCTAACCCTTCTGCAAGGGTGTTACAGGATGCCAGCCGACCAGATGGTTACAAATTCCTGCTGTCTGTCCCAGACAGCCCGGAAAAGTGAACAAAAAGCCCTAATTCTTCTTGTAGCTTCTCCAGTCTCCAGTCAATCAGCTTCAAAAGCACAAGAAGCTATTAGCTACAAATGCCTGCCCCGAGGGAGCTAGGGACTTCTCCGGGGTCCCGCGTGTGCAGCTAGGCTCAAGGTTTAGCTCGTAGTGACCTTTTCCTCATTTTAATGGTTAAAAAAAAGGCCAGGCGCAGTGCCTCACGCCTATCTGAGCACATTGGGAAGCTGAGGCAGGAGAAGCCTGAGCAACATAGTAAGACCCCGTCTCCATAAAAATTAAACAGAAAATTAGCGGGGCGTGGTGGCTCACGCCTGTAGTCCCAGCTACTAGGAAGGCTGAAGCAGGAGGATGACTTGAACCTGGGAGGTGGAGGTTGTAGTGGGCCGTGATGGCGCCATTGCACACCAACCTGGGAGACAGAGCAAGACTCTGTCTCAAAAAAAAAAAAAAAAAAAAGTAAAAAACACACCCCTAGGTAGTTTTATATGCTAATGATACCTGTGATGCATGTTAGAGCATGTAGATGCTGAGCGCATGTGCCAACTGCAGGCCTGTCTTTGCATGTTTGGCCGCAGCAGTATTTTATGGATATGCATGTACAGCTCCCATAAAGGCAATTCCCCTTAAGGTAGTAGGGGCTGCCTCTCTCTTTTAGCAGCCTGCTTTGCTTCTCAGAGTGTACTTTTGAAGCAGTTACACTGTCTGGGGTATATACCCTGGGGTTCGTCGTCTCGCACCAGGAAAATTTAGGTCACGGACACACCCGAGGAGTTTAGGAGCTGAGGTTTAATGGGCAGAAGAGAAAGGAAAGAGAAACAGCTCTCTCCGGAAAGAAAGGGGTCTCTGAGTGGAAAAGACTGGCTGGTAGTGATGCACCGCATTTTATAGTCCAGCTTGAGGAGGTGGAGTCTGATTTACATAGGGCTCACAGATTGGTTCAATCAGGTGTGACATTTACATAGCAGGGAAGGCTGGTTGCCCCACCCTAATCTTATTATGCAAATAAATTATCCTTGGTGGGCTATCTTATCTGCTCCTCACTGTACACGTGGCTGGCAGAGAAGAGGTGATGAAGCCGCCATCTCGAACATGTCTAGTCCCTAGTTCCCTGTGGCATTTACCCGTGCAAGCTCCCAGCTTGTTTGTCTATGTCTGCAGCTCCACTTTACAGGCTACTCTTCGTTAGAAAATGATTTGGGGCTGCTTTTCATTAAAAAGAAAAGCCTTACCGAGGACTCCCATGCTCTTACTATCTGCCTTAGTGATTTCTTCTTAACTCCTGTATCACTTTTGCTTTGCAATAAACTTCTTTGCCTACTCTTTGGAGTACTTTGGACTCACTCTCAAATTCTTTTACGTGGCGAAGTCAAGAACCTGAACCGGCCAACTGACAACACTTGGACATACCTTCTAGTGCACGTGCATGTAATTTGCTTTAGGACTATCTGCATCTCAGAGTGTACTTTTGAAGGAGCTACATTGTCTGGGGTATATACCCTGGGGTTCATCGTCTTGCACCAGGAAAATTTAGGACACAGATAGACATGAGGAGTTTAGGAGGAGATGTAATATTTCTATTTTGAGGACAGATCATGAGATGTAGACACAAGACATTTAAAATGTCACCAGATACAGGCCAGGCACAGTGGCTCACGCCTGTAATCCCAGCGCTGTGAGTGGCTGAGGCAGGCGGATCACTTGAGGTCAGGAGTTCGAGACCAGACTGGCCAACATGGTAAAACCTTGCCTCTACTAAAAAAAAGAAAAAAAGTTAGCTGAGCATGGTGGGATGTCCCTGTATTCCCAGCTGCTCTGGAGGCTGAAGGAGGAGAATCTCTTCAACCCAGGAGGCAGAGGTTGCAGTAAGCCGAGATCATGCCACTGCACTCCAGCCTGGGCAACAGAACAAGACTCCATCTCAAAACAAAACAAAACAAAACAAAAAACAAACAAACAAAAACAAAGTTACCAGATACAGTCTAAATTGCCCTCCAAAGTGGTTAGATAAATTTACCTCCCAACAGCAGTGCGTGAGAGTTCTCATTTTCCCATGCCCTTGATGGCATGTTCTTGAAAGTGCTAAAGCTGCATTTCTTCACTAAAATTCTGTTAGTCATACTTTTTACTGATTTATACTTTCATCCAATAAGATTTGATGATGATGATTATTATTTTTGAGGCAGGGTCTTGCTCTGTCACCTAGGCTGGAGTGCAGTGGCACACTCCCACCTCACTGCAGCCTCAAACTCCCAGGCTCAAGTGATCCTCCAGCTTCAGCCTCCCGAGTAGCTGTGACTACAGGCATGGATCACCATGTCCAGCTAATTAAAATTTTTTTGGTAGAGATGGGGAATCTCACTTTGTTGCCCAGGCAGATTTTGAACTCCTGGGCTCAAGCAATAGCCCCGCTTCGGCCTCCCAAAGTCCTGGGATTACAGACATGAGCCACTGTGCGGGCCAAAGATTCTTTTAATTAACTCTAGTGAAGTGGGCAGAGCATTCATTTTATTTACAAGTACTATACTTCTTCCCTTTGGCCTTTAAATATAATTTATAGGCAGCATTGATTTGTACTTAGAGACACCGTCTAACACAGGTCTCTGCTGAGAGAAGAGAAATTAGTCCATTCAAAATCTGTGTGTGGGCTAAAGGCTAAGGGCTTATGCAAGAAAAGGTTGCTTTTTGTTTGTTTGTTTGTTTGTTTGTTTGTTTGAGAAGGAGTTTCATCTTGTTGCCCAGATTGGAGTGCAATGGCGCAATCTTGGCTCACTGCAACCTCCGCCTCCCGGGTTCAAGCGAGTCTCCTGCCTCAGCCTCCCCAGTAGCTGGGATTACAGGCTGGCCTCGAACTCCTCACCTCAGGTGATCCGCCTGCCTCTGCCTCCCAAAGTGTTGGGATTACAAGCGTGAGCCACCACGCCCAGCCAAAAAGATTTTTATAAGAAGGGCAAGTGTTCGCTTTTCTATCAATATGTTAGCGGTCAGTATTTCCACATGTTTGGTGGTAAGAAACCTTTCTTCCTTGGTTTCTAAAGTTTGGAAGTCTTTGCCCCTGAGCTCATGAGATTGCCAAAGAAACGATTCAAACAACTTCATTAAATAGGTACTTACTTCATGCCTGGGGCTTTACATTTTTATTTAACCTTTACAACTCTCTTTTCCATTCTTACTGTCATCAGAAAAATGCAAATCAAAATCACAATGAAATACCATCTCATGCCAGTTAGAATGGCTTTTGTTAAAAAGAAAAAATAGCAGATGTTGCTGAGGCTGTGGGGAAAAGGGGAACATTTTTACACTGTTGGTGGGAATATAAATTAGTTCAGCCACTGTGGAGAGCAGTTTGGAGATTTCTCAAGAAGCTAAAAGTTGAACTACCACTGGACCCAGCAATCTCATTACTGGGTATATACCCAAAGGAATATTGTTCTATCAACAAGGCAGATGCACCCGTATGTTCATTGCAGCACTATTCACAATAGTAAAGACATGGAATCAACCTAGGTACCCATCAACAGTGGACACTCCGGAGGCTGAGGCAGGAGAATGGCGTGAAACCAGGAGGCGGAGCTTGCAGTGAGCCGAGATTGTGCCGCTGCACTCCAGCCTGGGCGACAGAGCGAGACTGTCTCAAAAAAAAAAAAAAAAAGAAAAAAAAAGAAAAAGAAAATGTGGTATCTATACACCATGGAACACTATGCAGCCATAAAAAAGAACAAAATCTTGTCCTTTGCAGCAACATGGATACAGCTGGAAGCCCATTATCCTAAGTGAACTAACGCAGAAACAGAAAACCAAATACTGTATGTTCCTGTAAGTGGGAGCTAAACATTGGATACACATGGACACAAAGACGGGAACAACAGACTCTGGGGAATGCAAGAGTCGAGAGGCAGTTGGGGGAAAGAGTTAAAAAAACTACCTGTTATGTACTTTGCTCACTACCCGGGTGACAGATTTATTTGTACCACAAACCTCAGCATCATGCAATATAGACGGGGTTTCACCATCTTGGCCAACTGGCCAAGCTGGTCTCGAACTCCTGACCTCAGGCAGTCCCCTGGCCTCGGCCTCCCAAAGTACTGGGATTACAGGCATGAGCCACTGCGCCTGGCCTCGGTTTTTGTTTTTGTTTTGTTTTGTTTTTTTGAGACGGAGTCTCGCTCTGTCGCCCAGGCTGGAGTGCAGTGGCGCCATCTCGGCTCACTGCAAGCTCCGCCTCCTGGGTTCACGCCATTATCCTGCCTCAGCCTCCTGAGTAGCTGGGACTACTGGGGGCCCGCCCGCCTCGGCCTCCCATAGTGCTGGGATTACAGGCGTGAGCCACCGCGCCCGGCTTGGCCTGTCTCAGCTTTAAAACCTAAAGTCCTGCATCCCAAGAAAACCTCTAGTCCAGGCAAACCTAGGTGGGTCACTCTTGGATGGAGTTAGGATTTCCAGTGGTCTTGGACAGAAGGGCGACCTCTCCCTTGAGTTACAAAGGAAGGCGGAGAGATGAAGAGCAGGATTAAACCAACAAGTGTGCGGGCTTTGGAGCCAGGGCAAAGCTCTGCCTCCTAGCTGTGTGATCTTCTTGAAATTATTTAACCACTCAGATTCAGTTTCCTGTAACTTGCAGATAATTAAACAAGAATGAGCCGTGTGAAAATGCCTATCCAACTGTAGTAGGCTCGCAACAAGAGTTTAAATCGTTTTTATTCATCCCCGGTCCTAACTTTTGCCGCTGCTCTGTGTTCCACTCTTCTATCATCTTTAATTTCTCTCCTTGACTGGTTTCAGCTTTGTTCTCTCTGGTCCCCCTTGGGTCCCTCCTGCCACTCACATTGAGTACCATCCACCGCTAGAGGGCGGAATAGAACAAACCAAGATGGGTGCCCCTCTAGCTCCCTATGGCGTCTGCTCGCCGAGCCCCGCGAAGGAGGCGGGGATTCCATCATGTGACTGGAGTGCCGGGCGCCGGCGCAGGCGCGGTTGCTGCGTCGTCGTCGCGGGGCTCCGTTGCCCGCGCTGTTTTGCTTTCTCGAGGCTTGAGGCGGCCGCTGGGGGGTCCTGTGGCTTTCCCTCCTGCCGCTGGGGACTGCAGGCTAAGGCCATGTCCCGAAAGCAGGCGGCGAAGAGCCGGCCGGGCAGCGGCAGCCGGAAAGCCGAGGCCGAGCGCAAGCGGGACGAGCGGGCGGCTCGCCGGGCCCTGGCCAAGGAGCGGCGGAACCGGCCGGAGTCCGGCGGCGGCGGCGGCTGCGAGGAGGAGTTCGTCAGCTTCGCCAACCAGCTGCAGGCCCTGGGGCTGAAGCTGCGGGAGGTGCCGGGGGACGGGTGAGGCGGGCCGGGAGCTAGGGAGGCGGCGCCGGGGGACGCGCCGGGCTCGGCCTGGCGACTGTCACCCGCTCGCGTCCATCCATTCATTCGGGCGGCCCGGGCGCCTCCCGCGAGCCAGCCACGCTCCGAGTGCAGGGCGTCCAGCTGCGAGCGAGGCGGACAAGCCTCTCGCCCCGAGACGCTCGCGGGGATCCCAGAGGGTCGTAATCATAGCAGACGCCGCGAGCGAAATAGAAAGTGGGTCCTGAGACCGTATACGGGAGCAGAGTCACTGGATTGTGGCCAGGAAGGGCTCTTTGAAAGGTGACATTTAAGCTATGTTCTGAAGGAATGAGATGGAGCCAGGCATTGGAAAAGCAGTCATCATGACGATAAGACCAATCGAAGGAGTTTGAGTAAGCCCCACTTGGTAGAACGCTTTGCCTCCTTTGAGTCCTTGGTGATTGGGTGATGCCCCCATTTACATTTGTGAAATTAGGTCGCCTGTTGTTTACTGAGCTGAAGGCAGCTTCTTTAATTCCTGCTTCCGTGGGCCTCAGTTTCTCTGTAAGCAAAGGTTCTTACCCAAGCCTTCTTGGGACTTAGAATCCAGGTCCAGCTTTCTTTAGGGAATGCGGAGGGAGAGAGTGGGGAGGAGGAAGAAAATTAGCTTCAAGAAAGAGGATATGCTCCAGGAACATGGATGGAAGAAGGAAAAGGGTCAGGAAGAGGGGAGAACAGTTAGGATCCCCATTGCAGGGGCGGGTAAAAGGAGATCTGGTTGTCAGCTGTGTCACTTTGGAAGAGAGAGTGTTAATAACAGCCTGGCTTTTGTTTTTTTCCTCCCAGTATTTGAGTGCTCAGGTCCTGCAGAAGGAAGACTAAAATGAAATTAAAGACCATACGGAATTGTCTTAGTTCATTATTATTGTTAATTTGTAGAGACAGGGATTTTGCTATGTTGCCCAGGCTGGTCTCGAACTCCTGGCTTCAAGCGATCCTCCTGCCTCGGCCTCCCAAAGTGCGGAGATTACAGGCATGAGCTACCACCCCCAGCCAGGAATTGCTTTAGATATTAACTGCAGAAGAAGGTGTTTTAAAAAATTTCACATTGCATTGCAGGTTATTGATTAAGACCGAACTGGTCCTATTTCCCTTTACCACCGTTCCTGTATATGCTCACTGCTTCAGGCAAAAAGAGTTCACCACACTTTGCTGCGTTGCTGTTGTTGCTTAAGATGCAGTTGGAACTTGATTACATTTATTCGCCATCGTCTGGCATAGTGCTTGGTATATGGAAGGCAGTCAGTACATTTTTGCTGAATGAAATATAAAAATAATAGAGGGCGACCAGCTAGCCTAAGCATAAGCACAAGACACTGTTACAGAAACAAAAATACCATTTGAATACAGTGGAATTGCTGTGGAACATGGGGACTTTTCCTTGCAAATGATTGGGTTGTTTGTGTCTGCTGTACTGGATATGGTATTCTCAATGTCAGGGTGCCCAGGAAACTGAAGTACTCAATAGAAGGTTACTTAGGAGGAGGAGTCAGCACAAGGAGTTGTAAACTCTTGAGCGGGCTTTCACAAGGTTATGGGAAACTTTGGGGGTATTACTTCTCCCTATCCCCACACCCCATACACACACAGCATACTTCTCAAGTTAATTCAGCACACCTTAAGTAAGGTACTGGGACTATGTTGATGACTAAGATAGTTGAGGACTTTATAGCCTAAGGTAGAAACATGTAACAGTGGGTCTCAGTTTTTTTGGTGTTAGGATCTCTTGACATTCTTAGAAATTGCTGAGAAACCCAAAGAACTCTTTATATGGGTTATAGCTATGAGTATTTACTATATTAGAAAGTAAAACAAAGTTTTAAAACACAAGAGTACACACACATTCCATTAGCGATCGGAGTGATAACTTCATGCATCAGGTAGCCTCTGGAAAACTCCACTGTGCACTTGTGAGAGAATGAGAATGAAAAAGGTACATTACATCTTAGTTTTGAACTCATGGATACTCTGAAAGCATATCAGAGACCTTCCCACATCTCCTGTCCCTTGGGCCACACTTTGAGAACAGATGATACAAATAATTAAAATATAGTTTGATATATTTTTATTAACAGTGACTGATTATAATGGTACTATTGAGAAGGAAAAGGCAGTAGCCTCTGAATTGGCCAGGAAGGCCTTCTCATTCATTCGGTAAATACTCATTAAATTCACTGCTAGCTGCCTCTCAGAGGGTGTCATAGTCTGGGTCATGAAGGACCAATAGGAGTACACCAAGAGAACATTCCCATCTGAGGAGGAGTGTATACAGAGGCACAAGGACGCGATGTTTTTGGGAGATCTACCGGTTGTTCAGGGCGACAGTAGTGTACGGCACAAGGGTAGAAGTAACAGGCAGTGAAGCTCGGCTCCAGAGACCAGCTGGACTGGAGTGCTCATGTCTCTCTTCCAAGGTCCCTGTTCTTCGGACAGTGTTAGATAAAATGATCGTATTTCCTCTTGTGTGGGCTTCATGGAGCTAACCACCTTCTGTTCACAAGTTCTTCACATGAGTTCCATTAGCTGGACTGTGGTTCAGCCATCAGTATTGTAGTCCTTTCAAATGTGGTGATGACAGACTTCATCACTGCAGGGGATGGTGTTTCCTGTGTATGTGATGGGGTGGCAGGAGTCAACAGGTTCTTCTCCCCCCTCCAGACAGAGTCTTGCTCTGTCACCCAGGCTGGAGTGCAGTGGCACTATCTCGGCTCATTGCAGTCTCCATCTCCTGGGTTCAAGTAATTCTCCTGCCTCGGCCTCCTGAGTAGCTGGGATTACAGGCACCCTCCACCACACCCAGCTAATTTGTTTGTATTTTTAGTAGAGATGGGGTTTCACCATGTTGGCCAGGCTGGTCTTGAACTCCTGACCTCATGATCCACCCTCCTTGGCCTCCCAAAGTGCTGGGATTACAGGCATGAGCCACCGCGCCCAGCCAACAGATTGTTTTATTAATATTTATTTAGGACTCAGGGTGAAATACAATGAAGTTAAAGACTATTAAAAAATAGTTGACATCTCTAGCGTTCCCTCTTTTCATTCAGATGTGATTACAATCTGAAGTAGCCTGATAGAGTATCTGTGGGCGTGTTCCTTGTTGACAGTATGGTACCTGTAGCATTCTGGAACCTAAGGGGATTTAGGGATGAATTAGCCAATATCCTATAATGTAGCCTTTACATGGGTTGAGTCAGCTTAGCATAGATTAATCAGGGAGCTACTTAGAGGGTTTTGTAATGCTTCCTGGACCAGCTTCATATTTGGCGTGTTGTCTGGAAGGTGGACCCACATAAATTGGATTCATTTTTCAAAGCAAGAAA
The DNA here is from genome assembly GCF_047675955.1 of Chlorocebus sabaeus. Taxonomy (NCBI): domain Eukaryota; kingdom Metazoa; phylum Chordata; class Mammalia; order Primates; family Cercopithecidae; genus Chlorocebus; species Chlorocebus sabaeus. The sequence goes on along the minus strand of NC_132923.1, from coordinate 117,111,997 downwards.
GAAGCAGTTTAACCTTGATGTTGTCCTTAAAAACATGATTGGCTGTAGTGTGAAAAGAATGTATAACTCTATTTATTAGGCCGTACGGTATTAACATCCCTCTGAACTACATCTAGTTGTGTCTTACTAAATGTAGTTCTGTGTTACGTTACTCATTAGCAGTGTTCTAAAACGGAAACACTGATTTTAGCTATTTATCTCTGTTACTAACAAGTAGTTTTATTTTTTAATTTTAGTTTTGTTTTTAATATTGTAGGATCATAGTAGCGGAAGGGCATTCACACGTCATGTCGTCTAGTTAGTGCCTGTGTCACCTGAACGGCAGTGCCATCTTTTGTGCCTCGCTCTGGTTTTCAATTGGGTGCCATGCTAGAATATCTGGGGAGGAACTTTTGAAACAGTTCAGGGCCTGGGTTCTCCCCTAGATCAACTACATCAGAATTTTAGAGTGGGGCCTGGTTATTGATGTTTTTTTTTAAAAAAAGAATTTTACAGATGATTCTTATATGCATCCATAATTGAGAGTGACTGATTTAGAGTCTAGATTCTTGACTAGTGTTTCTCAAACTTCAGCATGCAACCTAACCACCTGGAGTGCTAGGGAAGACACCTGGGAGGGCTACAGTGCTGGGCTCCAGCCCCACAATGCCTGATTGAGGAGGCCTGGGTGGGCCCCAGAATTTTCATTTCTAACAAGCGCCCTGGGGATGCTGATGCTCCTAGTCAGGGAACACACTTTGAGAATCAGTGAGCTAGATCAGTGCTGTCTGGTGAAAACAGAATGTGAACCACCTATGTGATTTAAAAATTTTTCCAGTAACCACATTAAAAAGAAACAAGTGAAACGAATTTTAGTATATTTTATTTAAGCTATTATATGTAAAATATTACTATTTTGACATACAATTCTATAAAAAATTATTAATGATCTCTCATAGTTTCTTTTTTTTTGGAGACAGAGTTCACTCTTGTTGCCCAGGCTGGAATGTATGATCTCGGCTCACCGCAACCTCTGCCTCCCAGGTTCAAGCTACTCTCCTGCGTCAGCCTCCCGAGTAGCTGGGATTACAGGCATGCACCACCACACCCAGCTAATTTTGTATTTTTAGTAGAGATGGGTTTTTCCATGTTGGTCAGGCTGGTTTCAAACTCCTGACCTCAGGTGATCTGCCCGCCTTGGCCTCCCAAAGTGCTGGGATTATAGGCGTAAGCCACTGTGCCCAGCCGATGATCTCTCATATTTTCTTATATGACCTCTTCAGAATCTAGTATTTCACACAGATAGCACACCTCACTGTGGATTGGCCACGGCAGGTGCTCAGTATACGGCAGGTACTCAGTAGTCACATGCGGTTAGCAACCCCTATTAAAACAACACACATCTAGACAATTGCTGTGTATTGCTAGTTATAGAAATTGGCAAAATCCTGAGTCTATATAGTCTACCTCTAGAGCTAAGGTGAAATTACCTTTTATTTGCCAAAATCTATGTCTCTGTGGGAGCTTCCAGGTTTTAGTTTTATTATACAGGTATAATTTTAATTTCACATGACAGAGGTATTGATCATGTCCGCCTGAGCCGCCTTTAGGCCAGACATCACTAGTAGTTCTTCATATTGTATTTAAAGCCACATCATCTTATCTGAACACGTCTCTCTCAAAATACAGTAGCTAGAATGGTACCCAGGACCCTAACTGTGGTCTGACCTCAAATAATAAAACCTCCTTCTTCCACATATTTACTATTATGACTGCAGCCTAGAGAGCACATTAGGTTTTTTGGTGCGTGTGTTGTAGTATCGTCTAATACTAAATTATTGCGCACTCAAAACATTTGCATGCTCTTTATGTAATTAGCTGTTTTTGTAAACTCAAATGCAAGACCTGCCTTATATCCCTATAACACAGTGGTTCTCAAGCAGGAGTGGTTTTGCCCTCCAGGGGACATTTGACAGTGTCTAGAGACATTTTTGGTTGTCACAGCTGATGGGGAGGGAGGTAGTGATGTGCTACTGGCAGCTAATGGCAGCAACCAAGTATTCTCCTAAACTTCCTACAGTGCACAGGAAGCCTCCCACAACAAAAAAATGATCCTGGAATGTCAATAGTGTGGAGATGGAGAAGCCCTGCTGTAGGTAATGGTGAGATTGTGAACTCAGGAAGTGGCCCAGATCTCATACAGGCCCTTTGGGCAGCGGTGCTTGGTTCTCGTGAGTTTCTTGAGAGCTCTTGTTGGGCTCCCCTAGGGAAACCCAGGTCACTGGAGTGTTCATTACCTTGTAATCTTGTCAGAAGAGAAAGTGATTTGTCTATTTTGACTTGTTTTTGGTGAGCTCAAAGAAAGTTTGGTAAGTATAGAAAAGCATATTAAAAAATGTAACAATTACTCTTAAATATTACTTTTAATTCTACTACCTAGGGGTAACTATGGCTATTATTTTGGTGTTGACATTCGAATGAGAGCCACGTTATTTGGACTTGGATCCTGGGCCTACCACTTACTAGTTTTGTGACCTTGGGCAAGTTTCCCGTGAGGAATGGTAATAGGACCTTTCTCAGAGTTGTGAGGACTGAACATGTTTAATACATACATTGTGTTTAGAACAGTCCCTGGCACACTGTAAAAACTATTTAAGTGATTGTTTCTGTGTGTTTTCTTGGCATACGTTTGTGTGTGTTTCTGTCTGTGTATGTATATAGCGTACACATGAGTATGGTCGAGCTCATGTGGCATATACGGTTTTATACCTACTTTTTTGGAGAACATTTGCTCATGTTATTAAAAGTTCTTACCATACATACAACTGTAGAATGCCATGAATTTTGGTACATTAAATGTAAAATAACTACATAAATTTATGACAAATCACATCTCTTAAACTAAATTTGACAATAGACTAGTGGTGGCAGATGCTGATTAAGAAAAATTTGAGAGAAAAGCTTGACATTTAAATTGTTTTATCGATTAGCTTACTTTTCCCCGTGGTTAAAAAAAGACTACCATTGTTAGATTTTAGCAAGACATCTCAGTCTAGCCTATAGAACTCTATATTCCATTCCTTCTGGAATCTCGTCTTAGATTGTTGGAAAGCTTCTTGGTTTTTAATTTGTAGAATCTGTCTTAATTCTCCCTTCCCCTGCAAAAAAAAAAAAAAAAAAAAAAAAAAAAAAAAAGTATATATTCTTATACATTAGAAGAGATTCCAGCCTTTCTATAGCTTTCTGTTGAAAATTCACTTTTCTGAGTTGAAAAAAAAAAACCCTTTTTTCCTACACATTTAGACATGAAATCTTTCTGAAAGTGATGAGTTTATATTTTGGAATTACAGTGTCATAGTTTTTCATTTGGAAGAGTAAACAGTTGGGTGTAAAACTGGGCAACTGTTTGACTTCAGAATTGTTTGTTTCCGTAGTTTTAAGGATACCAGATTGTGTTTGTCTTGTTTGAGTCTCTGTGTATCTAAGCCTCTGTGTTTGTGATAATTTGGAATTTAGAAGCCTTTGAGGGGTTTGAAAGTAAAGATAACTCTTACAGTTTATTACCAGTATTTTAATTTTAGGGAAACAAAATATGGTGTTTAAAGTTTTCATTTGGCAGGAATAACAATGGCATTGTTGCTCCCTGGGTGATCAGTGAGGAGGCGAGGAGGAAGTGTCTTTCCACAGTACAACTGTTTGTTGTCCAAGTGCTTTCCTTCTCATGACTTTCTCCACTGTGTTCTTAGGACTCAAACAGGGTATTGTTCAGTTGTTAGTATCAGGAGCTTGACAAATTGCTATTTTTTGGGTACTGTTTGTTAAATGAATGATTACTTAGCTGGGCAGCTGTAGTGGAACTTGTTTTAGAAAAGAGGCTGTAGATAGGACATCATTTTGGAAGAGGATCTGCAAATCATAGCCCTTAGGCACGGAATGACCTGTAAGGTCTGGACTTCGTAGTCAGGTGGTTAGTGTATCACCGGCTCCACTTGTTGAAGCAGCTGAGGCCCGGGGAAGCTTAATGACTCTCCTGAGTCAGCTAGCTGGTACATGGGGAATAGAATCCTTGTTTGCTGCCTCTCAATAAGGTAACGTGGTTGAATATGCCCTGGTGCTGTCCCCCGTGGTCTTGGAAGAATCCTGGACTGTTAGAGTTGAGTCTTCACTTCTGTGTGCCCAAAATATTTCCATGGATGATCTGGCATGAAGTGTCACTGTTTTAGATGAACTAAGTTCATTTTTGAAAGGTCTTGACTCATGTTGTTGTTTTGACAGCAATTGCTTGTTCAGAGCTCTTGGTGATCAATTGGAGGGACACTCACGAAATCATCTCAAGCACAGACAGGAGACAGTGGACTACATGATAAAGCAGCGGGAAGATTTTGAGCCCTTTGTAGAAGATGACATTCCTTTTGAGAAGCACGGTAGGTTCACTGTGGGACATTGGGTCCTTCGGGAGTAATGCATTGGGTGATTAAGTCCGCTGGCGTCCTCCACCCTCCCAGCCAAGGGTTTGGTTGTGTAAATCACGACCTTCATTTCTTCAGCAAATAAGTGTTTGCCTACTTGGTCGTCAGCGGCATGCCAGGTAGTTGGAGATCAGTAGGTTTAGCAGTATATGCCCTTAATAAACATGATGATGTCAATTGACCTGAAAAGCGATTCATGGCTTCTTCCTCAGTGGGGTGGGAACAGCAGGCTATGACATAGCTTGTATAGATTGACCCTATTTTTAAAAGGTATACAGACACAGCAGGGTAAGTCTGGAAAGATACTGTTTGTTTGTTAATTCTTAGCTTCACTTATTTTTCAGAAATTACTCATTCTCTTTAAACTTCTATAGAAGGGAGATAATAATAGCGTCTATCTCATAGGGTTTTTGGTGAAGATTAAATTAGATAACAAAATTAAAATAAGCCCTTAGTAAGCGTTAGCCATCTGGGGATCGTGGGACTATGGTATTTTAAATTGTCTTCTCTAGACTTTTTCTGACTTTTAGATGATCATGTATTACTTTTAAAATTAGAAAAACCAATAAAATCATGTTAATTTCTCACCAAAACCCCAAACACAATCTGTTTTCTTTGAGGCAAATCAGTTAGTGATTTTAGTTGGTTCCTATTTAATAGGCATAGATCTTACAGAAAATGCATATGAACTTGTAAACTTTAATTTCAACAAATATTTACTGAGAATCTACTGTGCTCGCTGCTGATACGTTTTACAAATGGCATTTTCATCACAGGGCTTATAGTCTTTTCTGTCTGTTATCAGGAAAGGGGATTGATCCTTTGTTTTAGCGAGCTAACTCTGGAGGCCATGCTGAGAATGGATGGGGAGGGAGACTGAGCAGGGAAACTAGTTAGAAGGTCTCCACACCGGCCAGATGAGAGTAGAGGAGGTCTTCATCACAGCAGCTCCTGAGGATAATGAGTAAGGCCCAAACCAAGCCACACTTTGGCAGTGTAATTGACAGGACACATTGGAGGTGAGGAGGATAGAGGGAGGAGACGAGTGATTCTGAAGTCTCTGCTTAGGGAATGGGTAGATGACTGTACCGTTAGCAAGAGAGAGGGCAGCAGGAGGGGAACATTTGGGAGGAAAGCTATCAGTGATCCCAAAACCTTTCCCATTCCTCACTAGGAAAGAACTTACTCGGTAGGCACCAGACACGGAGCAACCAAACTTCCAGTGGTTGGTTTGTACCAATCACTGAGTTCAGATGGTCTCTTTTCCTGGAATTACTTTTTGACTATCAGATAGACATAGTTTACTGGATAGTCAGCAGTTTACAAATTAAATGTATGTATATGGGACAAATTTTGTAGTTTAGTGCTATATGAAATGAATTGTGTCATTAATCCAGTGAAAACATCATTTTGGATGAAATGAGTTTTTAGTTTGTGATGTGAAACTCCACTTTGAACACTGTCAGTGAAGATCACATGGTGGATTTGGGAGTGTTACAGGATAGGGAACTCCCATCTTCAGTTGCCAATGTGATAGTCACTGTAGATGAACAGTGGAAAGGTGTTTTCTTGAAATGTCACTATGCATACCTGTTGCTTGGAGCTGCTTAAGAATTTGAGCATCACAGAAGTAAGACGTCACTTTGACGGCCAGAGCAGAAATGAAAAGAAACGTGGAAGTCTGCACATTGTCTTTGTGTGTCAGTTGAAGGCTTGGCTTATTACATTGATCAGTCTTGAGTCAGCGTTACCTGTTTTTAATGTCAGTATGCCTACCTTGTTGTACTGTGAGATTCTTGAGCAGGGACTGTGTGTCTTTGTTTTGCGATGTGGCAGTGCCCGGCATCTGGTAGGCATTCATAAAGTATTTGTTGAGTGAATAAATGAATGGTTCACTAGACTATTGAGGACCTGATCACCCTTGCATCTGGCTGTATCTTTAGGATTATTCTTTTCTTTTAGACTGTGGCTTCAGAGAATCAGCAACATGTTTCCCCCAATTGTACAAATATCCAGATCAGAACCTGAGTATCTTAATGTTTATCTTCCTCCCTCCTCATACCCCTTCATTACATCTTATCACTCTACTTCAGTAGTTTTTCTTTCACTGCTACTACCCCATAAAATCAGACCTCTGTGGCCATTTGCTTACATTTCCTGAATACTATTTGGTATCGTTGTCTCTTGATTCCCTCACTCTGTTTTCTGCATAACAGCCAGAGTGAGATCTAAATGTGTTTTTCCTCTGTCTAAAACCTGTTGGTGACTCCCCTATTGACCTCAGGATAGAGCCCAGACTTTTTAGTTCTTCATGATCTGGGATTTTCTTATTTCTCTGTCCTCATCGCTTGCCATTCCCCCCAGCGTTTTCTCACTTCCTCCACCTCTCCATCTCAGCGTTCTCAGTTCCTGCCATACTAGAGTTTTCTCTCTCTCTCTGTCTCACACATCTGTCTCTCCGCTACTTAGAACATCATCCATTTCTCCTGTGTTAACTCCTCCTTGTGCTTTGGGTATTAGCTTAGTTGTCTCAGTTGAGAAGCTCCTCTGATACACCTTACCTCCCCCTCCTCAATTCCACATTGGCTTGTGTTCATCACTTGGAGTTAGCCAAACTGTAGGGTTTGAGAGCACAGTCCTTGCATGACTTCCCTCAACTTTTGGTACCATCTACAAGTTGGAGTCTCCCAGAACCTCCCTTAGATTCCGTAATATGGTAGTAGGACTCACAGAACTCACTGAAAGCTATCATGCTGACAGTTACGGTTTGTTACAGGGAAAGGATACAGATCAATACTGCTAGCCAAAGGAAGAGATGCATAGGGCAGTCTGGAAGGGTTCCAGACACGAAGCTTCTGTTGTCCTCAGGGCATATTCTCATGGCGTCTGTGTGTGACAGTACACACAGAATATTGGCACCTGGGGAAGCTTACCCCAACTTTGGTGTTCAGAGGCTTTTGCTTATTGATTTATTGTCTAAGTGGTTGAACTCAGTCTCCCCTCTCACCCTGTCACCACCACAAAGGTCTGATGCCGGATATGGTGGGCCCATCATGAATAACAGATACTCATCACTTCGGGAATTCCAGAGGTTTAGAAGTGACCTCCCAGGAGCCCAGCATAAAGGCCAGACCTCTCTTTGGTCAAGGCCAGATTCTTACTGTACATGCCCTTCCGAAGCACTTGTGCATCATTAGTGCCTATCTTGTTTGCCCCTCACTGGTTGTGAACTCTGCGAGGGGAAATTGATGGAGCAGCTGAGAGCCAGGACCTTGGCATTGGGCTGCCTAGGTGAAACCTCAGCTCCACTGTGTACCAGCTCTTTGACTTTGGCACAGTTTTCAGCTATTTTGCATCTGAGTTTCCTCATGTATAAAATGATGTGTATAATAGTACTTGTCTATGAGACGTGATTAGACCAGTGCTTGACACATAGTAACCATTCAGTAATGCAAGCTGCTAAGATTACTGTGTTGATTGTTATGTTCCCAGTGCCTTTTATTGAGTTAGCATATTGGAAGTAATCAGTAAACATTTATCGAAGGAGAAATAAATGGATCTTTGCTTTATGAATGACTAGTGTTCTTCTCAGTAGCAGTCTTTGTATTGTTCAACTAGCTGAATTCCTAGATTCTGACAAAGTTAATGGACTTTTCCAGATCTATATCCTTGTTTCTCATTATTTGGAACTCAGTAAATACCAAAGCATGTTTGCATTTGGATTTTTCCACTATAAAGACTTCGTTTTTCTTTCCTATTTCCATGCAGTGGCCAGTTTGGCAAAGCCTGGTACTTTTGCTGGCAATGATGCAATTGTAGCCTTTGCAAGAAATCATCAGTTGAATGTAGTGATTCATCAACTTAATGCCCCTTTGTGGCAGGTAGGTCACCTGTTTAAACATTTATCTTAAGCTCTTGTTTCTAAATCAGTTTTGGGAATATTGGAAGATGATGGGGCTTGACCTGTGAACATGGAATTATGCAGAGTAACTGGACTGGGAGCCTAACCAAAGACAATATTCTTGTGGTGGCTCAGAAGTAATCCCTGTGCTATGTACAAATGGAGTCCAGAGTATAATTTAGAAATCTTTTAAAATGCTATACATATTCAACAGTCAGCTAATTGGGCAGGTTGGGGACAGAGAACCTAGTGTGGAAACACAGACTACCACCCCCTAAAGTCAGTGCTGCTTATTGCTTTGTACCTCAGCTCCTAAAGACTGAGCATGTGGTTTCTGTTAATTCCCCACCCACCCTGCCCTGCTCCACCACTCCCCGATTTCTCACTTTTACTAATTAAAAAGTTAAAATATAGTACTTGTAGAAAAGTTAGAAAATTGAAAAAGCTCATAAAGGGAAAAAATTTTATTAAAATTACATTTAAAATTTTATTGAATCACCCAGAGAGAGATTGCTGTTAATGTTTTAGTGAGTATTCCTGTCATTCACACACACTTAGCTATAAAAACATTGATACATAACTGGAAAGGAACATACCACAATGTTTTTACACACTTTTAAAACACACACACACGTATCCATATCCACATACATATGGACACTTCTGTGTTATTAGCATAAAGGTAACAGTGCCCTTTTTTTAATATGACACCTGCATATATTCCTTTGTAAATTGCTCCGTCAGTCTTTGCTGATTAAAAATAGGTTTATAGGGATATAATTTACACATAGCAAACTTCATCCTCTTCCAAGTGTACAGTTCTATGTGTTTTGACAAATAGTCATGTAACCACCACTACTATCAACACACAGACTACTGTGGGAAAAGTTACTTCCACGCTCTTTGTACTTTGTAGTCACTGGCCCCCTCCCCCAATACCCAGCCTCTTGTAGCCCATTCTCTGATTTGTCCTTATAGTTTTGCTTTTCCAGAATGTCGTATTAAAGAATGCAGCCTTTTGTCCCTGGTACAGTGTCCTTTTAACAAAATTATGCTACAACAAAATAAGATACTCCAGGGAAGGTGAGAAATTTTACCTTACGGGGATAGAATGAGCAGGAGTGAAACAGTATCTGCTTGTGTTCTTTGGGGCAGTGTTGCGGATGTCCTGACATCAGGATACCAGATAGAGCTATCATATTTTCCATGGGGCTCTCTTTTCTAAGGGTGATGTTTGAGCAAGAATACTGGTTACTCCTTTGTTCTATTTTTTGTCATTAAACTTACACTGTTTTGCAGAAGTTATCAAAACCATTTGAATACCCAGCATAATGACCCTCACCTTGAAGGAGTATACTCAGTACCAACTCCGTAATCAGCTTGCCTTTTCCTCCACTGATTACTTTTTTCCCAAAGTTTCTTAGTTACCTAGGTAGTTGTAGAAGACAATTCTGCATAGGTAAAATATTTTTCAAATATATTTCTGTAGTGTTCTGTTTCATAAATTCCTGAACATTGAAAAGTACATCTTTTTGAAATAAATTTACTAATATTTCCATTGGATCCCCCTATGTCTTCCTACCCCAGTGAAGCATCTTGCAAAATTTAAGAACTGAAACTGCATTGGTTGCTACTGTCATGGTTATGAGCTCTTACATTAATAAAGAGTAGGCTTACACTCGTACCATGGAGTTGCTGAAACCTACATTTTTTTTCTGGTTACAATTGGAATATATGTTCCTGTGAACAGTCTATATGCATGTAACATAGAATGTGAAAGTCCTCTGTGATCTGCCCATGAAAGTCACAGTTAACAATTTGGTGAATATTCTTCCAGGTATGTTTTCTATTCATCTATGCTATTCACGTATATATATTATTATTATTATTAAGTATGTAAGTGCTTTAGGAATTATGTCATTCAGAGATTCTCATAAACTGTTTCCTTTCACATTGCTCTTCCTGGGAGACAAATGGTGCTCTCTGTTTTGTGTGTGTCTAAACCAGACTCTCTGCATTTGAGATCTGCGTATTCTACTGGAAAAACCTTCCACAGTACTGACATCTAGACTTGTGTGCTTCCTGTTTGTTCCATGGCTTTTGCTTTGTTTTTAGACCATGGATACTGTTTAAATTAAGGGTAGTATCTTACTACCTGTGATTTTCAGTAAAAAGAATGTGCTGATGTTTTGGAGTTTAAACAAAGGAACCGTTACTGGGCTTTCTAAGGGACAAAATCAGAACGAGAGATTCTGTGGAGGTGGCGAGTTTTATTTGGGGTATGCCCAGACCTTAGGGCTTCTGTTCTGCAGGACTCTAGGGAGCCCCATTCTTGTGCTGTGCGTCAGGGGGTTAGTTCACATAGAATACGTTGTGGTGGCGCCTCCAGGGTTGAGCAGTGCAGGCCATACTACATCATGTAATTGTGCTTTGAAGTTGATGTAGGTGGGAGGTTTGGGTTTGTTGATGATGTTTCTCACTTAGGTGGTTAACAGAAAATGCTATTTTCATTTTAATGAAAGGAGTGGATTTACCTTGAAGCTAATGAAGTGTCAGGCCACTCATTTGTAGTACTCCCTTTCTAGGTCTTGGGAGAGGTCCTACCAATTTTATATTTATAATTTTGCATTTTTTTTTTTTTCTCAGAGAGAGCCTTCAAATAGGGCTTTAAGCTCAACAAATCTGGATCTGCCCCTGGGCTTTCCCCTTGGAAGGGGCTTGTGCATTAGAGGGGCTAAGAGGTAATCAAGCCTCTGAAGCTTAAGCTTATTTAACTTCATTGCAAGTCTGTCCCTGGTTTTTGAATTTCTTACATGGATTTATTTCCATAGAGTTACATATTAAATAAGCATATAGAAGCATACACGCGTAGGAAGGAGGTAGTTTGGAAATTGCTTGTGACGTATCCTAGGCATGTTCCCAATTAGTGTCTGCATAGACCTGCTGACTGGGCTTCCTTAGCAGTCCGGGTGGGCGTTTCTCTCCAGAAGTTGACAGTGTTCAGATCCTCACTAGCATGGCCCCTTCTTTTGTCTACAGATTCGTGGTACAGATAAAAGCAGCGTAAGGGAGTTACACATTGCGTATCGGTATGGAGAGCACTACGACAGTGTTCGGAGGATCAATGACAACTCGGAGGCACCTGCACATCTCCAGACAGATGTGAGTGAGGCCTCAGTTTTCTCTCGTATTCTCAGCCCTGCAGGAAACGGGTTGAGAGCTGGATATCTGGCGCTAAAAGCCCGTGATGTTTTTGTGGAAAGTTGGCATTAAGAATCTGTGGGCCTGATTTTAAATGTAGTTTTTATTTCTTAGTTTAGGTGAGAGTGAGATAAAATTGCTTATTATTTTGCTTTTTCTGATAGTTGATAGTTATGATTGTGTGTGTATAAGATGCATGGAATTTTAAAATTATTTTTATGTTTTAAAATTAATCTACACTTTTTTTTTTGGAGACAGAGTTTCGCTCTTGTTGCCCAGGCTGGAGTGCAGTGGTGCGATCTCGGCTCACCACAACGTCCACCTCCCCGGTTCAAGCGATTCTCCTGCCTCAGCCTCCCGAGTAGCTGTGATTACAGGCATGCGCCACCACACCTGGCTAATTTTGTATATTTAGTAGAGACGAGGTTTCTCCATGTTGGTCAGGCTGGTCTCAAACTCCTGACCTCAGGTGATCTGCCCACCTTGGCCTCCCAAACCGCTGGGATTACAGGGGTGAGCCACCGTGCCTGGCCTAATCCATGCTTCTTATCTGAAATCTGAAAACTATAGTAAAGGTAAAGAAGAAAATAAAAAACACATAAAGTCAACTCAGCTACCTGAATGTACATTTTGTTACTGTTTTGGTAGATTTATTTTCAGTCATTTAATGCATTAAAATATGGTTGACTTTGTATTTATATAGCTTTGTTTCCTGTTTTTAAAAATTAACATTATTGCAGAAACCTTTTCTCCTGTTTTTACACATGATCCAAGACCATTGTTTTTTAAACAGTTTTGTTTATTTTTTGAGATAAGGTCTCGCTCTGTTGCCCAGGCTGAAGTGCAGTGGCACCATCACAGCTCACAGCAGCCGCCTTGTCCACCTGGACTCCAGCGATCCTCCCACCTCAGCATCCTGAGTAGCTAGGACTACAGGTGTGCACCACCATGCTTCGTTCATTTTTTAATTTTTTGTAGAGATGAAGTTTCACTATGTTGCCCAGGCTGCCCTCCAACTCCTGGACTCAAGTGATCCTTGTACCTTGGCCTTCCAATGTGTTGGGATTACAGGTGTGAGCCATGGTGCCTGGCAATTTCAATTCTTGAATAGGTCATATTTGTCCATGGATTAGAATTCAAAATATATAATGGGATATACAGTGAAAGTCACTTTCCTACCCTTGTACTTCAGCCACATTGTTCTCCCTGGATGCAGTCAGTGGTATTAGTATATCATAAACTCTCCTATGGTTTACATATCAAGCAAATATATGTGTATGTGCACATATTCCACTTTTGCCGTTTTTACACTCTCCCCACCTCTAGTTGTAGCATCCTACACATCCCACACATACATCCTGCACTGTACTTTTTAAATTTAATGTGTCTTGGGATTTAATTCATGGTAGTACATAAGGAACTTCCTGTATCCTTTTTAAAGGCCGCGTAGTGTCCTGTTCTATAGATGCATTATAATATTTTTGACCACTCACTTACCGATGGGCTTTTAGGTGGCTTCTAATCCTTTGCTATTACAAGCAGTGTGCAGTACCTTTTATGTACCTCATTTCACACATGTATCTGTGGGACACATTCCTAGAAGGTCCTTGCCACATCAGAGGATGTTGATAGATATTGTCAAATTACTTTCTAACAAGATTTCACCAGTTTAAGCTCCCACTTGCCGTATGTGGCTCTTTTCCTGCACGGTGCACTTTGTCAACATAGTGTTAACAAATTTTTAAATCCTTTTCATTGTTAAGGGAAAAATTGTTTACTTAACCTAGTTTTAATTTGCGTTTCTCTTATTTATGCATCTTTTCCTGTGTTTAAGACATATTTCTATTTTCTTTTTTGTAAATGGTGTTCATTTTCTTTCCCCATTTTTTCCCTATTATGTTGTCTTAATGATTTTGGGGAGCTTTTTATGTATTAGGGAAATTAGCCTCTGTCTGTGATATGAGTTGCAAATAGGTTTTCGCACTCTGTCATTTGTCTTTTTCTTTCTCCTGTGGTCTTTGCTATGAAAGAATTTTAGATATTTTCATGGTTAAATTTGTTAATGATTTTATTATATGCCCTTTGGATTTTGGGTCATAACTAGGAAAGTCTTTCCCACTGAGGTTACAAATAATTCTCCCATAGTTTATTCTAGTACTTTCATAGTTTCACTTTATTTATTTATTTATTTTTTGAGACTGGGTCTCACTCTGTCGCTGAGGCTGGAGTGCAGTGCCATGATCATGTTTCACTGCGCCCTCAACCTCCCAGGCTCAAGCGATCCTCCTGAGTAGCTGGGGCCACAGCTGTGCATCACTATGTCTGGCTAATTCTTTATTTTTTGTAGAGATAGGGTCTCACTTTGTTGCCCAGGCTGGTCTCTAACTCATGGACTCAAGCAGCCCTCCTGCCTCGACCACCCAAAGTGTTGAGATTGCAGGTGTGAGCCACTGCACTCAGCTTATAGTCTGACTTAAAAAAAAAAATTAAATCTTGGCTTCTTTTGGAATTTATATTCATATAAGGGTGTGAGGCTATGGATCCAATTTTATATTTCCCTTGTGATTACCTAGTTGTACCGAAACCATTGATTAATTATACATCTTTTCTGCACTGATTTAAAATGCCACTGTCTTTCCATATACTCAATTCCCATATGTATTTGGGTCTATTCCTAGACATTTGGTTCTGGTCCACTGATCTCCCTGTTCACATGTTGATGCTTCATGGTTTTAGTTAGTATATTTTAAAATCTGGTAGAATTTTTCACTCATAATTAATTTTCTTTTTTAGCGTTTCCGTATATGTTCTTGCCTTTTTTTAAAAAAAAAAATGAGGCCAGGCGCTGTGGTTCACGCCTGTAATCCCAGCACTTTGGGAGGCCGAGGCGGGCAGATCATGAGGTCAGGAGATCAAGACCATCCTGGCTAACATGGTGAAACCCGGTCTCTACTTTATACAAAAAATAAGCCGGGCGAGGTGGCAGGCGCCCATAGTCCCAGCTACTTGGGAGGCTGAGGCAGGAGAATGGCGTGAACCTGGGAGGCGGAGCTTGCAGTGAGCAGAGTTGGTGCCACTGCACTCCAGCCTAGGTGACAGAACAAGACTCCGTATCAAAAATAAACAAACAAACAAATAAATAAATAATAAATGTTAGAATCAATGTGTCTAGTTCAAAAGAAATGCTGTTAAGTTGTTTTTTTTTTTTTTTTGAGACAGTCTTGTTCTGTTGCCCAGGCTGGAGTGCTGTGGTGCAATCTCACCTCACTGCAACCTCCGCCTCCCAGTTTCAAGCAATTCTCCTGCCTCAGCCTCCCAAGTAGTTGGTAGCTCGCCACCACCCTTGGCTAATTTTCGTATTTTTAGTAGAGATAGGGTTTCACCACGTTGGCCAGGCTGGTCTTGAACTCCTGACCTCAAGTGATCTGCTCGCCTTGGTCTGCCCAGCCCTATTGAGTTTTTAAAAATTGGAATCTCATTAAGTTAATAGAGTAATTTAAGGAAAAGCTGACATCTTTCTGATGTTGAGTCTTTTATTATTTAATTGACTTTGTGATCCATCGGAACATTTTCTTCATATAGATCTTGCCCATTTTTTGTGGAGTTTATTCTAAGGAGGTGTTTTGTGCTTTTTGTGTATTGTAAAGAGATCTTTTATATTTTCTAGTGGGTTATCATTTGTCTATGAGAGCTGTTAATTAACAAAATGTTAATTACATACTTAGGTATCCCACAGAACCCCTCTCTTTTTAAAAATTAAGGCAAAATTCCCATAACATAAAATTAACCATTTAAAAATATACAGTCCAGTGGTACTCAGTACATCCCCAGTGTTTGTGGTACCACCATGTCCTCGGCCTAGTCCCAAAATATTTTCATCACCCCAAAAAGAAAACCTCATGCCCATTAAGCAGTGACTCCTAGTCCCCCTGTCCCCGAGCAACCGCCAGTTTGCCTTTCTTCTCTGTGAATTTGCCTATTCTGGACATTTGATGTAAATGGAATTATATGTGACTTTTTCTTTGTGGCTTCTTTCCTCGGTATAATGTTTTTGAGAGTCATTCATGGTGTAGCATGTATCAGTACTTCATTCTTTTTTTATGGCTGAATAATATTCCATTATATGGAGAGATGATTTTTTGTGCATCTATTCATCTGTTAATGAGCGTTTAGGTTGTTCCCACCTTTTGGCTATTGAGAATAGTGCTGCTGTGAGTATTTGTGTACAGTATTTTTACAAATACCTATTTTCAGTCTTTTTGTATATACCTCGGAGTGGAATTGCTGGGTCATAGAGTAAACCTAAATTGAACTTTTTGAGGAACTGCCAAACTATTTTCCACAGCAGCTGCACTGTTTTTCTTGCCAGGCTTTGTTTTCTCTTCATCCTAACATTTGTAGTTTTTTTCTTATATGGTCATCCTACTTAGTATCTTAAAAAGTTTTTGTTTTTTGATACGGAGTCTTGCTCTGTCACCCAGGCTGGAGTGCAGTGGCGTGATCTCGGCTCACTGCAAGCTCTGCCTCCTGGGTTTACGCCATTCTCCTGCCTCCGCCTCCCGAGTAGCTGGTACTACAGGCACCCGCCACCACGCCCAGCTAATTTTTTGTATTTTTAGTGGAGACAGGGTTTCGTTGTGTTAGCCGAGATTTCCTCGTGTTAGCCAGGATGGTCTCGATCTCCTTACCTCGTGATCTGCCCACCTGGGCCTCCCAAAGTGCCGGGATTACAGGCGTGAGCCACCGCGCCTGGCCAGTATCTTAAAGTTTTGAATTACATTTTCTTAATAGCTAATGACATTGAACATCTTCTCATGTGCTTTTCAGCCATCTGTATATCTTTGGAGAAATGTCTATTTGAGTCTTTTGCCTATTTTTTAATTGGTTCTGCCTTTTTGTTTTTGAGTTGTAAGAGTTTTTAATATATGCTAGATGCTAGAGTCTTATCAGGTATATGATTTGCTGTAATGTTTTTGGTTTGCAGTAGTTTTTTTTTGTTGTTGATTCTCTTGTTTCAGTTACAGAATTATATCATGTACAGAGACAGATTACTTTTTTCTTTTTAATTTTATACTTATAATTTATTTTAGCTAATGGCTTTGGCTTTTACCTCCAAAATATTGTTAAGTAATAATGGTGGGAGTGATGATTGTGTTTTTTCCTTAGTGGGAATGAAGACGTCATTCTGTGGATTTACAGTGGTTATTTAACCATACCCATACTATAAAGGCTTTTGGTGGTTTTGTTATTCACTAGTATAAGTAACACTGTTAGCCCTTTTACCTAAATCTTTTCTTTTCTTTTTTCTTTTTTGAGACAAGGTCTAGCTCTGTTGCCCAGGCTGGAATACAGTGGCGTGATCTCGGCTCACTGCAGCCTCCACCTCCTGGGCTCAAGCCATCCTCCCACCTCAGCCTCCTGAGTAGCTGGGACTACAGGTGCATGCCACCATGCCCAAATAATTCTTTGTGTTTTTTTGTAGAGATGGGATGTCACTTTGTTGCCCAGGCTGGTTTTGAACTCCTGAGGTGAAGTGACCCACCCCCATCAGCCTCCCAAAGTGCTGGGATTACAGGTGTGAGCCACTGCACCAGGCCCATAAATCTTTTCTCTATTTGATATTATTTCCTTTGGCTAAATTTCAAAACTGAAACTACTGGGTCAAAGACTCCTGTAACTCTTTGTCAAATTCTTAGGGTTTAATTTTATAATAGAATGCTTTGTATTAACATTCTGAGGAATATACTGCACATTGCTGGAGTCCACTATACTTTTACATTCAAAAAATAGAGCTGTCTTTGCCCATTTACCTATCTCCGTGCATTAGTGGGAAGCAGAAGAAGGTGGTTGAGCATCTACAGAGGGATGATTTTAGCTTTTCTGATGTAAGGCCCAGGTTGTAAAGGTCTCATGGATCCCAAGTGAACTGTTCTTTGTGGCTTTAGGATTTGGATTGACAAGTTTCCCTGGGTGCTTTTCGAGATTAGAGTGTCTTGTATTGAAGATTCTGAACATAGTTTGATTCTCAACATAGTTCCCTGATTATTATTTGTTTCCTTTAGTTTCAGATGCTTCATCAAGATGAATCAAATAAAAGAGAAAAGATCAAGACAAAGGGAATGGACTCTGAAGATGACCTGAGAGACGAAGTAGAGGATGCTGTCCAGAAAGTTTGTAATGCAACTGGATGTTCAGTTAGTATTTCTGTCATGCAGGAATGATTTAGAAGCAAGCGTTGCTGTGCCTAGCTTACGTCTTAGTTTCGTAGGACCTCTCCAGCATATCAGCACCTTGTGGGGCAAAATAGGCCCATGAGATTTATAGTTTGATTAGCGTATGTGGCTTAATGAGAGCTGTTTATTCATTTCCCTGTTGTTTGCTAGACTTCACCCAGTACTGCTTAAAATTCACAGGAAGTATGTGGATTTAATTTTTCCTGACTAGTGTTTACAGTAGTACAAATGCAGTTTTATAGAGGGAGTTCATTTATAAATGTACATTAGATAGTTATTTCAAGGGACTAACTTTATTGAAAACTGACATTTTCTAAATGGAAAAGGTCCTGAAACCTTGTCTTAATTCTCACTATTACATCTTTATGTTTATGATTATTGAAGGAGAGCTAGGCAGAAAAATATACCCAGAGTTTTGAAGTGATTTTTTTGTTTGTTTGTTTCTTGGATAGGATTTTAATTTAATAGTCCAGAACCTGGAAGCTGAAAATTATAATATTGAATCTGCAATAATTGCCATGCTTCAGATGAACCAAGGGAAGAGAAATAGTAAGTCCATGACTAATATTTATAGGCCTTCAAAATGGTGGTGTTGGTAATTTTCCAAATATTTATTTTTAACCAAGTCACAGGTGGTAACTGTTCTGTCATTCGTTTAGGAGTTGTTTATTGAGCACATTCTGGATGCAGACATTTTTTACTAGGTCCTGGCCCTGCTTCAGGGGGAGTGTAGTTCAGGCGTGGAGGGTGGATGGTGGAGACAGGTAAACTGGTGTGATAGTACATAATGGGGTGGGAGTACAGGGTGCTGGGGGACACATGAGGGAAGAATTACCCTGTTTAGAAATAAGATGCCCTTAGAAGACCAAAATGATAACCAGAATTGTTTTCCTGGTGGAAATATTTAGATTTCTATTAACTTGTGATAATTTTTATTTTTTTATTTTTTAAACATGAACTGAGTTTAATTTTGTGACTCAGAGGAAAGAAAAGAGATGTAAAGGCCGGGTGTGGTGGTTCACACCTGTAATCCCAGCACTTCGGGAGGCCGAGGCGGGCAGATCACGAGGTCAGGAGTTCAAGACCAGTCTGATGAACATGGAAACCCCGTCTCTACTGAAAATACAAAAATTAGCTGGGTGTGGTGGCGGGTGCCTGTAATCCCAGCTACTCAGGAGACTGAGGCAGCAGAAACGCTTGAACCTTGGAGGTGGCGGTTGCAGTGAGCTGAGGTCGCACTACTGCACTCCAGCCTGGGCAACAGAGCGAGACTCCGTCTCAAAAAAAAAAAAAGAAAAGAGATGTAACATCTTATTAACTTCTCAAGTCATTTATTTAAAATGATATCAATAAATACTGATTGCCAGATGTTACATGTCAGATACTGTTTCTGGCATCATAGTTCTCCATGTGATGAGGTATTTTATTATCCACTATGTATTGGCTGTACTTTTAGAAATCTGTAAGTAACTTGGTCTTTGAGACTTTAAACAGCACCCTCCAGTTATCTGTGCTGTTCAGTATAGTGTGTACCTGCCACTTGTGCAGTGAAACTGGGGAGCTACATTTTAAATGTTTAATTTTAATTTAAATGTAAATGGCCGCATATAGCTAGTGGCTAATACATTGGACAGCACAGCTTTAGAACCTGTTTCTTTTCTCAGTTTTGGGTGCAAATGGAAGACTTTCCCATAAAAATTCATGTTAAAACATAATTTATCTAAAAAGCACTCTGCTGGTGGGAAGCTGAGCAAAAGGCTGGTCAGTGGGTTATTTTAAAATTTATCTTCCCACTTTTACCAACTTTTTCTTCCTATGTTTCCCACTGTCTTGACATTAGAATTTGTCTCAAGGAAACTTCCCCTGTGGCCAAAGTAGGGACCCAGGTAGTTTTGGAATCATTAATACAGTAATCACCCTGTGTAACTCTCTCAGGTTCTCGGTTTTAATGAAATATCTTTCTTTGGAAGATACAGAAGAGAATCTTGAGCCCAGTGGTCGAGTGCTGAAGCAGTGTGGCCCTTTATGGGAGGAGGGTGGCAGTGGTGCCAGAATCTTTGGAAATCAGGGCTTAAATGAAGGCAGGACCGAAAACAATAAGGCACGGGCCAGCCCTAGTGAAGAAAACAAAGCAAATAAAAACCAGCTCGCAAAGGTATGTAAGATGGGGTTGAAAGGGCAGGTGGTGGGCAGGTGTAATTCTGTGGCAGTGGTGGGAGCTTTAGATAATTTTATTTGTATTTTCCTTCTGATTTGTAAGCGTATGGAAAATCTGGGGAATGCATAAAGATACATCAGGAAGCAGAATGACCTCACTTACCCTGTTTGGTGTATGCAGTGACAATTGGGAGGAAATATACTCTGAAATTGTCCTCAGTGTACAAATGAAAAGCCTCCTTTTCCCACCTGTATGTGTGGGCTCTTCCCATGTTTATCCATGTTTTTTATAAATGCCATGATCTACAATGAACACCTTTGTGTATAAATCTTTGGGTTTTTGCATAATTATCTTGGATAAAATCCTAGAAGAGGAATGAACAGGTTAAAGGTCATGGATACATGAATCTTTTAAAGGCTTTTGGTAAATTGTTAAGTGCTTTCCAGAAAGGTACATCTCCCTCCCTGCCCTTCACTCCCACAGGTAGTATGTGACATCTTCCATTTTACTGAATTTGGAATCATTTTAAAGATTTTCACCAAGAAGTTCTGAGCTCAAAATGCCACAGTGTACAAAGCCACAGCAGAGGCAAAGATGCAATAAGCTTCTGAGGATTTTGTCAGAATTACCTGGGGCATTAAATTATGTGGGGAAAAGTGTCCTCTGACATGTGTGTGTGTTACCTCTTGCTGGATGAGGGCTAGTTTCTTTAAGGGAAGAATGAAATTGATTTTATTTGCTAGTTCAGCAAGGAAGTATGAATTTAAATGTAAATTTGAGTGGCAGTGGACAGTAAATCATCTTTGGCGTCTTAGATTGTTTTTCCCTGTTGCTGCTGAAAAGCAGTCTGTGCCCTTTGCCACCATCTCCCTTCTAGCAGGTGGCAGCTTGAGCCTCCGTGCTGCCTACTCACCACCGTGGCCTTCTTTCTCAGGTCACAAACAAACAGAGGCGAGAACAGCAATGGCTGGAGAAGAAGAAGCGGCAGGAGGAGAGGCACCGCCACAAAGCCCTGGAGAGCAGAGGTAGCCACAGGGACAACAACAGAAGCGAAGCAGAGGCGAACACACAGGTCACCTTGGTGAAGACCTTTGCTGCTCTCAACATCTGACTCTCTGGCCTTTTGGGAGTTGTAGGAAGCGGCTGGAAAAGGATTGCTGTGTGCCAGACTTTCCAACGAGGCCGTCCTTTTATGAAACGAAACACAAACAACAAAGCCCACACATGAGCTCCCACACTGAGTTAGTGTGCTTCGAGCTGCCTCTTTTTTTGTTCAAAGTTTTATTAGTGATATGTTTTGTTTTATGAAAATGCAGTGAGGCCATTCATATTCTGTAATACAAAATT
This sequence comes from Chlorocebus sabaeus, assembly GCF_047675955.1. Classification (NCBI taxonomy): domain Eukaryota; kingdom Metazoa; phylum Chordata; class Mammalia; order Primates; family Cercopithecidae; genus Chlorocebus; species Chlorocebus sabaeus. The sequence continues at coordinate 117,090,709 of NC_132923.1, read as the reverse complement.
AAAATACTGAGTTTTAGGGGCAGATAGGTCAGAAAAAACCTGTTAAGTGGTGGCTTTATTTGCCCGAAAATCAGACTTCAGTGACCCTAGGATCTTTCCTTAACATTTGGGGTGAGTTTTGCTGTAATTGTTCATGAGTAGTTTAGAATAATTGTTAGAAATTGAGAATGACAAGTTTCCTTAGTTTCTCTTTCATTTTCAAACAGATACTAACATATAGGGTAGCTTATAAATGATCTCCAACTCAGGAATATGCTTTGATTTACTTTCTTCTAATCCAAGTTACTCAGAAAATAATTCAGGAATTGTTTTCCCAAAGTTACATGAGGGTTGTGGCCTGCAGTCAGGATGGAAATTAACCGCATTTCTCTCCTTCCTGATTCTGATGTTATTTCAGATGGGATGTAGGTGCTGTTAGTTCATTTGCACTCAAGCCATATGATAAATGCAGCTGACTGTTAATTAGGCCTAGGCCTTGTTGGGAAGTTGACGGTGGTGTTGGGTTTTTGGTATTTGTTTCCTGACAGTGGGGAGATGGCATGTTACTACTTGTGATACAGTTCTGGAATTCTGATAGTATGTAGAGCAGGGTCTGTAGTTGTAATAGGAGAAGAACTCCTGGGGTTTTGCCTAAGAGGAGTCTAAATAATTATGTTTTTATAGAAGAAGCCTGGAAGAATAAGGTTTTTCATGTTCACATTTTAAATGACCATTTTCTTCCCTTCTGTTGTAGACTTAGATGCCTTCAGAGAGATACATGGTAACTTGACCTTATAGGTCGCTAAACTTAGTATTGTGGAAATTAAATCTTATAAAATGCCACATGTATTTCTTTTTATTTAAGCCCTGTTTGGCATTTCGAAGTTGGGAAACTCCAGCATCTGCTGGGAGTTGTTGGACCAGCAGAGTTGGTTGACTTAGGTTGGACCAGCAGGGAAGAGAATATACTTTGGTTAAGGCCTTCGAATGACTCTTCAGTTCTGAAATAGACAGACTTGAGCAATGGAGAGATGTCATTCCTAAAACTGAGTTGGTGGATGTGAACTTAACCATAACATCCGAGGTGGCCCATTGTGGATTGGGACCTAATACTTGGGCAAATAATTGATGCTGAGTTGAAAGTTAAATTATTAGTTATCTTCCCCACCCCTCACATTTCACAATTAGAAAAATTCGGAGGCAAAGTGATAACTAAAAAGTTTGGTAGTTCCTGGAGTCGTCAGATTGTCTTTATCAGCAGGCCATTTGCTTTCGTCAGTTTCACTGCTGTCTTTTGATTTTGTTTTTGACTTTGGTGGCTTTTTGTAGTTGGAGCATCAGAAGTCTCTTGGAATTGCTCCTAGGACATTGTGATTTGGATTCTTCTTGGGTACAGTACATTGTAAAATTTAGCAGATTAAAAGTGCACAGCATTTTTTCTGTGCACATCGCAGAGCCCTGAGCTTGAGGCTGTGTTGCTGTACTCATTCCAAATGAATGAAAGATCTCTATTGCCTTACTCTACAGGAGTGGGATCGAGAGTGCGTTAGGATCTGTGGTTGTCTTGGTTTTCAACACTGGGCAGACTCCTGACTGGCTGAGTGTTTCTGAAGAAGATGCTTTCCTGTCTGTTTTGTGCTGCTTGAGGTCAGAGGCCAGATCCTCTCAGAAAGACAAGATTGTATGCCAGAAATTCAGATTAGCAGTCAGCTTAAGAGAGACTCATTGTCAGAAGTAGTAGAATTGCTTCATTTACATGGTTAATGAAGGTGGCCTTGGGCCCTGTTGGGTTTTAGAAGTTTTAGAAGCTGCTAAAAAGTTATTAAAGAATATTGGTAACATTTATTTATAAATTACCTAATTCTGATAATAGGCTTCAGCATTTCTGGAGTATAACAACGGTGATTTAAAAAACTAATCAAATGGCTTTAGTAATTTTCTTTTATTACTGTTTCACAGCTTTTGTTACAGTTGGTCTGGGGTACATACATCCAACTTCAGTGATACCTTCTAGCTAATGGTTTCAATTTAGACTTCACTGCCTCAGTCTCACTGGGTACATAAGGTAGTTGGAATCCATATGCTTAGTTGCCTCAGTGGGCACTGGAAAATTACTTCACTGGCAGCCCGAGTGGAGGTCCAGTATGTTTAGTCCTGGGATGACTGTTGTCAGCAGCTATTACTCTAGTACAGGTACTCTGTGAACTCTTTATTAGGAACTGAATGTGTCTTAATCTCTGTGTTATATCTTGTAGACATTTATGTTACATGAGATTGTCTTGGTAGCTTGTAGTTTGGTCAGGAGAAAGGGGATGGAGCAGTGGTACATAGCTGCTTACTGCTCTTAAAACTGTATATAAAGGTTTTATGGATTTTAAAAAGATTTTTTTTAGAGGTCAAAATACAATTTTAGTGGCAACAACTTTGAACTAGAGAGGTAGATGTATTAAAGCAACATAGAACCATAACTTCTAGATAATATAGTTGCCACTAGGAGATATTAGAAAGTTAGAATGTATATGTATATTTAGTTTTTCAATAATAATGAACATACACTTTCAGGAGCAAAGTATGCTTGAGAAATTGTGGAAGAAAGAATTTTAAATGTTAGTTGACGTTGTCTGTAGTTTCTTTATTAAGCTCTGAAAACACTTCCAATGCCAGTTTGATTCTGAGGGCTTGGGAAGTGGGGTCTCCCTTGTGGAGCAGCTGGAGCTGACTGGGAGGGAGCGTTTCTGTGGGTAATTTATTATGCCTGCCCTCCTTGCCCCAGGGAGCTTCAGTGTGAAATGATGTGATTTTCGGGGGTGGGGGTGGGGGGTGGGGTGGGAGGAGGGCCACCTTCCATCGGGGAGGGAGTTGCTCACATATTACACAGGTAGCATCAGATGGACTTCGGCGCTGAACTGTACTTGTAGTGAGTCCCCGTAGTCAATGTGCAATTTCTCTAACTCTGAGAAACTCTGTAGACTCTGCCTGGGTTTTACTGGGTCAGCATAGAATGCTATCAGTTTACCTCTGTGAAATAGTCAGTCAGTTGAAGAAAACTTGGATTCCTGGTCAGAAGTGACTAAAAATTACCCTGACCAAAAGGATCTTTGCCAGGGGAAGAGATCGGAGCTTCCTCATTTTAGTGTGACATGTCAGTGGCCCTGTCCGACTCCCGTTTTGGGTAGATGCGTAGCTCTTCACTTTCTTACCTCAAGTCTCTGTCTAGCCATGTTAAATCTTTAGACTCAGACTCTGATGCAGTTTTTCTGTTTTGCCATTCTCGTTATTCACAGCTTCATTCATCACAGCTTTCAGAACAAGTGTTGCTAAAACTCTGGGGCCTTTGACAGTTGTTCTGAGGTGATGTAATAATGGCACTTATTATAAGATGTGTTTTCCTGGCTCTAAAGTAAATTTTTTTTTTTTTTTTGAGACAGAATCTTGCTTTGTTGCCCAAACTGGAGTGTGGTGGTGCAATCTCGGCTCACCGCAACCTCCACCTCCCGGGTTCAAGCAATTCTCCTGCCTCAGCCTCCTGAGTAGCTGGGATTACAGGTGCGTGCCACCATGCTTGGCTAATTTTTATATTTTTAGTAGAGATGGGGTTTCACCATGTTAGCCAGGCTGGTCTCGAACTCCTGACCTCGTGATCTGCCCACCTCAGCCTCCCAAAGTGCTGGGATTACAGGCGTGAGCCACCCTGCCCGGCCAGTAAATTGTATTTTTTTTAATGACACCATTGAAGATCTAGATGGCATAAATTATGACGTCTGCCATCGCATATTAGTAAGGGGACAGTCATTTTTGGAATGTGGAGAGAACACGGAACACCAGTCACCAAGTGTATGGAGGATACAGAGCTTACCGTTCTCCACTGATGGGGGCCTCCGGAAGGAGCTGTGCCTTGTGGTTGGCCTGGCCGTCTTCCGTCCCGAGGTGAAATTCCTTTAAAACCTCAGACTCTGACCTATGTCTTTGAAGTAGTTGCTTTGTAGCATCCCTCTCTTTACTGTCCTCGTTAGGACTGTTTTGTGGTTCCGTGAAAATGTTTAGCATCCTTGCAGAATTACTTGAGAAGGGGCTGGTACCAGTGTAAGGAGTCTATTTCTGTAAAACTACGAACTTTTGCATAGGGAATTTATTCTAAGCAGGGCATAGCCATGATCCAGAGCTGCTGCTGCTCACTGCCAGTCCTTGCGGCCGGTGGTGATTGCTGGACAGAGCCTCTGTAGCCTGGCTCTCATCCTTGGTGTGTCAGCCCGCAGCAGGCTGCCAGCCGTCCATGACAATCATGTGAGCTCAGCCACAGACCTCAGCTGGCGGTTTGATCCCTGGCAGTTCCCTCGAGCAGTACTGGTGAGAAGCTCCCCACATTTTCCCACTCTTAACGGTTCATTTTTTTTTCATAGTAGGAAGGGCCCTTGGCCTTCCCAGTGACTCTTCCAGAGTCTCCACCAGCACTAAGCTCAGAGGAAAGAAGAAAAGGGCCAGGAGTCAGACGTCACACCCGGGGGCTCCCCTTTCCCATGCACAAGTGTTGGCGTGCGTCAGTCCCCTTTACAGAGGGGTGGATGTGTCCGTGGAGAAGGGGCCTTCTCTTTTTCTAATTGCACTATACGTGTTCTAGCTTCAGTCTGGAGAAACTTAAGACCTCCATGGGGTCATGATCCATAGACTTAGCAAGTCTTGCCTTATCTATGGAGCTCGATGGTGAGAATTGTGACCATTGTCTGATGTCCATAGTTCCTTCCCCCTAGATCGTTTCTTTCCACGGATTGTGTTCATCTGAACCATTTTATTTTTTATTTACCAAAGTACTGTACTTGGCTATTTGCAGTGTTTTCAAAACCAAATGTTTCTTTTTTGTGTGTTTTTAATCTTCGATACTTGGTGCAATAGAAGCTGCAAAGATGTGCCACTTTATCTATGAAATGGAGTTTTGTATACCAATAAATTCTAGTTTAAAAACAAAGTTTTAAGTTGTTTTTATCGGTATCTGACCACCGTTTGAGTGGGCAGGGAGACTGAGTGTGCTGGAAATGTCCTATTTAGAGACGTTGTGTGGAAGGTTTGCGTGTGTGCATGTGCTGGATTGAGTGTTCTCGGTGTGTAGTCCTTTGGGATCTGACTAAGCTTAGAACAGCTGATTTTTGCTTTAATGCAGCTAAGTGCAGCCACCACACACAATGGCAGCGCCATTCTTAAGGACTACACACTTAAGATTTCTGCCTGATATCTGAGAGCACCTCTTGATAGTTTGAAACTGTTTAAATGTGTAGCAGTTGTCTGTCAGCGGCCACTTTGGGCTCCTCTAGAACTCTCAGTGTTGTTTGACCCCATTCCAGGAGGAGGCTCCCTGCCAAGGCACAGACAGCACCATCTGGGGCACGACTCACCTAGAAGGGTCCACAGGAAACCAGAGCAAGGGGAGTCCTTCGGTGCGTCCAGCAGGGGCCCCATCCACACAAGCGCTCTGGCCAGTCAAGGACTGGCTCTAAAGACCTCACCGTATCATGGTTTTGACTTGAGACTCCCATTCTCCCGTTCTTCATTTTGTATTCAACAAGCAGCCTTCTGAATTGGCTCCCTGATGCCTTGATGTCAAAAAGGACTGTATGGTTTCCTGGACGAAAGGCAAGAATATTCCAGCTCCTGCAAGCAGATTCTCCTACAGTCTCTCAAGCGATCTTCCCTGTGTGGTTCTTCTTCACTCCACAACTGAGAGACCCATCATCTCTGGATAGACAAACACTGTCTAGTTCCTGAGCCCATGAGGCCCAGATTCCAGACCCCGTTAACCTGAGATTCTTCCAGAAAACCTGCTGTGGTCCAAAGTGATGTCCCAATCTAGGTGCTGCCCGCACACGGAAAAACTTCCATGGCCTCCTTAATCCCATTCCAGGGATTCAGCTGGGGCCAGGTGGCCACTTCTAGGGATTAGAGGGGGCTTCCTGTTTGGGCATCGTTGGACCAGGTGACCTGTAAGATCCTGTGTGGGAGATAGGATGAGTCTTTAAGGACAGAGAAGTGTTCTTGAGCCAGGTAGGGACAAGTGGCTGTACCTTTGTCCCTTCTTCGTAACTGCTCATGGTCACCTTGGAGAAAGCCTGGCTGAAAACCTGGGTGTTTAGAGTTGCATCAGCCAGACACCACCCCAGGCTTCTGGCCTTTCCCTTCCTCCAGTGCACAGAAACAGAGTGTGTGTCTTGAGATACAGTTCATAAAAAGCCCTCTTCCAATATGGTTTTGGCTGGACAGAATGGTTTTTGCTGACGGAATGGGCACTCTCAGACCATTTAGATGCAGAGATTTAGAACTTGGTTGCAAAGGCTTGAGGCCAGTCCTGTCACTTCACAGATTCTGGCTTGGCAGAAGGAAACATTTCCTACCTTCTGGGAGAAACTCGTTTGAACTGCCCTATGGTAGGAGGACTTGGGTATCCCCAGAGGATTGTTTCTATTCAATTTATTCATCCATCCAAACATCCAAGAATCCATCGAGTGAGCCTCTACTCTGTATGGGTCCTTATTTCTGGGCGTTGAAACAGTCATGGATCCTGCCTTCAAAAAGCCTCCAGTCCAGGAGTGAAAGTGGACATGTCACTGACCCAGGAGACAGCATATGCCGTAAAGGAGGTACTGATGAGAGGGCTGTGAGTTCAAATAATTCGGGAAGGCTTGGTGGAGGAAGTGATATTTGGACGAGGCACGAAAGGGGAGACAGGACGCAGAAATGGGAATGAAGGCATTTTGGACTGAATGGCCAGTGCAAGCGAAACCTAGGATGGGATGCTCCAGTGTTTAGGACAGAGCTTATTAGGGATGCACAATGAGTTTGGAGAAAGACTGGGAACTTCTTCAAACACCTCTCATGTGCCTTTCTCTACTGGAAGAGTAATGCTGTGCTTGCTGAAAGGATTCTCAAGATCAGGCCTGGGTGTGGTGGCTCACGTCTGTAATCCCTGCACTTTGGGAGGCTGGGGCAGGAGGCTTGCTCACACCCAGGAGTTCAAGACCAGCCTGGTCAACCTAGCAAGATCCTATGTCTATGCATGCACACACAAAATTACTGGGGTCTAGTGCCGGGTTCCTTTCTCTAGTCCCACCTACTCAGGAGGCTGAGGCAGGAGGATCACTTAAGCTCAGGAGTCTCAGGCTGCAGTGAGCTATATCACACCACCACACTGCAGCCTGGGTGACAGGGTGAGACCCTGTCTCAGTACCCCAAAATAAAGATCTGCCTGACTGCTTTTTAGTGTCTGGAGCCGGCCTGCGTGTGCATTCTGACCTGGGAATGTTACAGGTAGCTCCTGCCTGGAAAAATGCTGCACCATCTACCTCTGCCTCTAGGGGACATTAGCGTAGAATTCAATTGAACAGGTACCTGTTTGGCATCTACTGTGTGACAATTGCAATTGGAGAGCAAAAATACAGAAGGTGGCCAAGCACAGATGGAGCAGCTAGTGTGCCCCGGGCCCTCTGGATACATCATCTCATTTGAACTTGAAAACCACCCTGTGAGGCTGATGGTTCTATTCAGGAATAAATAATGGGCCCAAGATCACAGCTTAGTAGCAGAGACAGGATTTGAACCCAGAGCAGTCTGCCGCCACCATGCAAGGACCCAAATAACGGGGTAAGCAGTTCTAGGAAAGGTATAAACACAGCTTGGCAGTTCAAGGAGGGTGAAATCTGCTCCAGTTGAAACTGCATCATGGAAAAGGTGACATTTGGGACTGGGCAGGGTGGCTTATACTTGTAATCCCAACAGTTTGGGAGGCTGAGGCAGGAGGATCGCTTGAGGCCAGGAGTTTGAGACCAGCCTGGGCAGCATAGCGAGACCCAGTCTCTACCAAAAATAAGTTGGCCAGAATTGATGGCACACACCTGTTGTCCCAGCTACGTGGGAGGCTAAGGTGAGAGGCTTGCTTGAGCCCAGGAGGTTAAGGCTGCAGTGAACTATGATTGTGCCACTGCAGTCCAACCTGGGCAAGAGTGAGACCCTGTCTCTAAAAATAAAGGAAAAGGTGACATTTGGGATTCACTTTAAGCCCATGGATTTTAGCATGGTGATGAGCCTGTGAGCAAGGGAGGATTTTAGGTTGAGAGAAGCTATTGCACAAGGGTATGAAGGCAGGACAGCAGAGGAGCTTAGTAAATAGATAGGGCTGCATAAAAGAGGCTAGAAAAGCAGATGATACCAAGCCTTGAATACCAGGGGCTGGTGGACAATGGGAAGCCACCGATGGATCAGGAGCAGAGGAGTGACATGATGAAAATCAGGCTCTGGGAAAATGACGCTGGCACCGGTGGACGGGATGGAGACGTGATGAAGGATGGAGGGTTTAAGAACCATTAGTCCTGATACTCTCTTCTTAGGGGTGTCACATTACTTGCTAGTGTAGAATAGTTGCTGTTTTCTGTCTGCTGGTTGACTCTGATTCGTGTCTATCTCCAGCATCCAGCAAAAGACCAGAAGCACAATTTGTACAAAACTTATTGAAGGAAAGAATTAACTTTAGTATTCAGTTCTCTGGTGGCGACATTGCAAAGAACCCCAGTGAAGCAGACGCATGTCCATGAAATCCTAATGAGACTCTTCATTGAACTTGGGAATTCCACTGTGATTTCTGGTCACTTATTGAGCAAGGTATTTACCTTTGCACTTCATGCGTAGCTTTTGTTAGGTGCTAAATAGGAATAAAAGCAAAACCAATCCAAATCCCGTCATCAAAATTGGAGAGGCAAACTACGAGACATTTAGGTGAGAATGTCCCCTCCCCAGCTTTGACAGTCCCGTTGGCCTAGTTTACTCATCCAATGAATTAGCACACATAAAGCACTTAAAACAGTGCCTGGCAAATGCCAAGTGCTCAGCAAATGTTAGCCATTGTTAGGACTATCCATTCATTCATTCATTCATAGAACACGAGTGATTTTTCAGTGCTAGCTATTATTTGTGCATTTTCATGCATGCTAACTCAAACTGTGCCACAACCAGCCTGCTGGGGAGATGTCATACTTCCATTTGACAAATGCAGAGACCGAGGCCGTGACCATTTATCGGCACTTAGATTTTAATGTGCACACGAATCATCAGGGGGCTTGTTAACTTACAGATTCTGATTTCAGCAGGTCTGGGGTCAGGTTCAAGATTTTGCATTTTAAACAGGATCCCTGCTGCTTTTGCAGCTGCCACTGCCCATGGACCACGCTGAGTAGCAAAGGTCTAAACAGAGCCACTGCTGCTAAGTGGCAGAACAAAGCGCTTTACCTGGAACCTCTGAGTTCAAGTTCAGGGTTCTTTCCTTTTTTCAGTCCCTTTTGCAAGTCTGCTGCTGGGTATCAACTGATTGTTCTCTAGATACGCACACATAGGCAAACAGGATTTAGGCAGGCCCCTTGATGCTATCATCAAACATTTATTGAGCCCTGGGAAAGCAAAGGGTAAAGGCTGGTCTGTGGCCAAAGGGTAAAGCCTGGTTTGAGTGGGTGGGGGCAGGAGTCACTGCAGGCTACGCTGGAGTCTTGCTCCTAAGTTTCAATGTTTGTTTCGTCGGACAGTCGTACAACTGTAAGATCATCAGGTAGGTGTCTCATTGGTGCCTTAAATCCATCATGCCCAGGGTGTCACCTCTCTAATCTGCCTGTATCAGCTCCTCCCTGTGTTTCCCGTTTCTACAGTGGCCGTCATCCTCAGATGGTTGTGTGGCCGCCTTTGGCATTTTCTCAGTATATTTATTTATGAAAATGCGAGGGGACCGATTTCACTAGCTCAGAAGCACACTTTGCCCACCTGAGGAAGAGAAGTCGAAGTTTAAGCCAGGCGCAGGTTTCTCCCCAGTGGCCTGAATGAAATGGACACCAGAGGGCGCCTCAGAACCACTTTTCCTACAAAGGAGGTTTGCACTCTTCCCCCACACAGGCCGTTTTTGCTTTAAGACATGGTCTTCGGGTGATACTTGGCGAGGATTTGAGTCAGTTACAATAGTAAAGTACACATGTCTGTCCTGTCTTTCTTCTCCTTCCTATTGCTAGCACAGAGCTTGTTCACCTTTTAAAGGTCACAGTGATACATCCCTTTGATTTTCTTTTTTTTCTTGAGACGGAGTTTCACTCTTGTTGCCCAGCCTGGAGTGCAATGGCACGATCTTGGCTCACTGCAACCTCTGCCTCCCAGGTTCAACGATTCTCCTGCCTCAGCCTCCTGAGTAGGTGGGATTACAGGCATATGCCACCATGCCCGGCTAATTTTCTATTTTTAGTAAAGACTGGGTTTCTCCATGTTGGTCAGGCTGGTCTCAAACTCCTGACCTCAGGTGATCCGCCCACCTTGGCCTCCCAAAGTGCTGGGATTACAGGCGTGAGCCACTGTGACCGGTCATCCCTTTGATTTTCTTTGCTCTCCTCCCTGCCCTCAAGGTCTTCAATGCTGTGCACAGGCCCTGGGAAGGGTGAAGGGAATGGACGTTTGTTGAGTGTCCACTGTGAGCTTTGCCCTGTGCAATGCATTGGCAGGTGCTCTGTCATTGAGCAGGTGAATTCCTGGTCCTGTAAGATTTCATCAGCATATAATAGATAATTCTATCTTTAGAGGTAACATCTGCTGAAATAGATTGCTTCCAGAATAGGCTACATTCCTCCTGGTGGGAATCCTTGAGTGCATTACATTCCTCATGGCTTCAGAATTGGGAGCTTGGAGTCAGCCCTCGATGCTGAACCCTTTCCTCCTCCTCTTCCTGTGTCCTCACAGCTGAACTGCCCTGGGCACTCTGGTCTTTCCAAGATGACAACCAGCAGGCCTGGTTAACATGGCCATACCGGAGCGTGGGTGGCTGATGACAACTTCATGAAGGAATGAAGGGCCAGGGAGTGGGGACACCCCCTCGGGTAGAACATCCCCTCTCTGGACCCCAGGGGCCTGTCAAAGAAGGGGTGTGGATAAGACCATCTAGAGCTGCTTCTCACTCTTAACCAATCTTTGCCAGTGGGGGGGGGGGGGGGCGGGATTTGAGGCCTGATGACACAGTGGGGACAATATTTTTAGGTTGGTATTTTTCATGCTTCTCACATTAAGCCATATGGCCAGAAATATTCCTTCCAGAGATTGCATTATTTTGGATAAGATTGTAGAATGTTAGAGTCATAGGGCGGGGTGCGGTGGCTCATGCCTGTAATCCCAGCACTTTGGGAGGCCGAGGCAGGCGGATCATGAGGTTAGGAGATCGAGACCATCCTGGCTGACACGGCGAAACCCCATCTCTACTAAAAACACAAAAAAATTAGCTGGGCATGGTGGCGGGCGCCTGTAGTCGTAGCTACTTGGGAGGCTGAGGCAGGAGAACAGTGTGAACCTGGGAGGCGGAGCTTGCAGTGAGCTGAGATTGCGCCACTGCACTCCAGCCTGGGCCACAGAGCGAACTCCGTCTCAGAAACAAAAAAGAGTCACAGAAACTTACTGTCATGGAAAATTGAAAGAATTTAATGCTGGAATTGCCGGCAGGGCCACCCATGTCAGACTTGTTCCCAAATTATTCCAATGCTTAGCACGTTGTCAGCACAAGGTAGGTGATCAGAAAAATAATGAATGAATGAAACTTTAGTGAATTAAACCCTAGAATGACTGATAGAATTTGAGACTCAGAGAATATTAGAATTATGGGAAAACATTATTCACTTATGCAGAAGAGGGAGCTGAGATCCCAGAAGTTGGTGACAGTCTTGCGGGTGCTGAAGGATCCATGGCTCCTGGGGCAGGGTTTTCTACAGAGAAGGGGTAGCCTGGGAGGCTAGTGATGGTCCAGGACATATCTCTGAGCTCTGAAGCAGGGATGGGTTTGCAGGAAAGGAATTTTCCAGAGGGAGGGCCTTTGGTGCCAATGTTCCCCAGGACTGGGACTACAGCAGCCTGAGGCAGGACCTCGAGGGACAGGGAGGAGGCTGAGCACAGCCTCAGCAGGGCGGGGTGGGTCCGGTACACAGCCTGTTGGGGTAATGGGCATATTTGCGGTTGTAGGTGCCCAGGTTGCGACGAAAGCAGAGGGCGGCCCTCTTGTCACACTCGCAGGTCAGCCGCTGGCAGGTGGTCCTGCCGGCTGGATGGGACAAAGTGAGTCAGGGACCACAGCAGCTCAGGATACGTGTGGGACAGCTCTTGGCTGCTCCTGGGTCCACATTCTTGAGCTGGACCAACTCCATTCTGATGGAAGCCCAAGCTCTCGTGTTGTTTCAGGGATGGGTGAGACAAGAGACAAGGGCGGGGTGCACTGTGGCTCGGGACACTAGGGAAGCTGGAAGCTTGCCCTCGCTGTCCCTCCCTGCTCTCAAGCCCACGCTGACTGCCCTTAGCTCTCTCCTGCCTTAGAGACACCACTTGGCTCGCTCTCACTGCCCCCAGCCAGGGGGATTTCTAGGCAACCCCTGCACCCCTGTGTGATGCGTTGCTGATGGCGGATTGCGGCCATCAGAGAGGACAGCTACGAAAATGACAGCAACTCACTCTGATGGCTATGTGTGCCCCAGAGTGGCGTGGGCCCAGGCTGGAAGCCACCGGGACCAAAGCTGGGGTCTGCTTAGGGCCCTCTGCCTGTCCTCATCAGAGTGGATAGAGCCCAGTTTTCTGCCCATGCCCAGCCTGGGAGTCAGATTTCTACCCTGACCTGCCCTCCCAAGAGCCAGCTGGCATTAGCTCTGTAGGGGCCCAGAAGGCTCCTCCTCTCTCCACTGCAGCTGCCTCTGTCACCTCTGCCTGCAGTGGCTCCAGCTCCCTTTTTTCTCCATGACTGTATCTCACAGCTCAGACCAGGTGCCTCATTTCGCCCCTTGAAGGTGAGCCTTTCTCTGCCGTCAGGGCTCTGCCCACGCCTGCTATGTCAGCAATACTCAGGGTTGGAAGGGACTTAACACCGAGCCGGTCAGCCTCTTTATGGGGGCTCTTTGCAGGAGCTGGACTGAGCTGGGGAAGCAGGTATAAGCCTCTCCGTTTTATAGATTAGGAAACAGAGGCTTTCCAGGGATTATATCACTTGTCCAAAGTCACAGGCCGGTGGAAGGTGACGCCCTGAGTAGAATCCAGAGCTTGTGTCTCCACCTGCCTGCCTCCTCCTCTAACTCTTCCTCTCAGCCCTGATCCTGGCAGGTGGCTGCTCCTGCCTTTCATGGACTTCCAGCGACAGGGACTCAGTACCTGGCACATTGCCCTGCCAAGTTGATGACTGCAGAGGAAATGGAGCCAGCTCTGCCCCGCCCCCAGGACAGAACTTAGAGACCTGAGCTGAGTCTTCTACGACCTCCCGAATCCTTCCGCGCTGAACCATCCGCCCACCAGGCCCTGCCCTTCTTTCAGGCTGCTCCTGGCTTTGTGGCCGGGAGAAAGCTTGGCTCTCCCATGTGGGGTCTCTGCACACTGTCACTTGGTTTCGGCTGCTTGCCTGGGCCTGGGACTAAAGGAAAGCTAATTGGTCCAAGTGGGCATTGGACATGGCAAAGCCGAGCAAATGGGTCCAGCCTGACAGTCCCAGTGAGGAGTCAGCCTTTGGAAACCACGTCTGCTGTCCCCAAAGCCCCAGCTCGTTCTGTCTTAGGGACTTCACCTTTAGCTCCTGCTGAGGCCCTGGGAGGGTGCCTGAGTCCAGCTCCTCTGGGCCCTGGCTTAGCTCAGCCCCCTCCGCTCCTCTTTCCAGAGGGTGGAGCTGGGAGGTGTCTGTGGGTGGGGAGATACCTGGGGCTGAGGGCTGCACTGATGGGGTATGGGCTTCTCTAGCCTGGGTACCTGGTGAACATCTGGGTCTCACTGTTACATGGTGATGGGAAACCCCATGCCTCCAGCCCGGGGTCTGGCTCTGATAAGGCCCAAGGTCACCATCAGGAGGGGCTTCCTGTCTTAAGCTGCCTCCACCCACCTCACCACAGGGTGTCTGTGTCACTTCAGGGCTGTCCACCTACCGCAGAAAATGCCACGTTTGCTGACAGAGAAAAGATACTTTTCCAGTTTGGGCTCACAGCCCAGCTCCTCCAGACGTCCATAGCAGCAGTCGTGGGCGTGGCAGCACCTGTAAGGGTCATGGTCAACCTGGGGGGACCTGTGAGCCAGGCTGGGGTGGACCAGGGGCTGCTCGGGGGCCCAGAGCCCAAAGCGGCCCAGAGGAGAGATCAGCCTGAATTTTCCAGGCGCACCCCCTTCTCCCAGGATCCTCCCAGGATCCCCCAGCTCTTCCATCCCCATGGAGGTCCCCCTGCAGGCTGCCTCCTCACCAGTCAGTCTCGTCCACTGGCCAGTGGGAGCCGCCGACGCCGCAGTAACAGCCATAGTCGTTGTACTGCAGGGCAGACTTGCCCGTCATCTTCTCGATCATCACCCCGAACTGGACCAGGTTCCCTGTGACCAGGGCCACTGTGGAGAGGGAGGGCCCCACCCTCTGCAGCCAACTTCCCTGATGTCCCCTCAAACCTGATCACAGGCATCTCTCCTGTTGTCCAGTTAAGCTCACCTCCCCAAAGCAACCCACCCTCAACAACAAGCATGGTAATAAGTAACAATATTGCCAATGACAGCCTTTGCACCTTTATCCCCCTGGTCTTCACCTCCAGTGTGTCGGCCCCTCCAATGTCCCCTCCCACTATTATCTTCTATCTACAACACTATCACTCATTCACCCCTTCCAGGGGCTCCTCACCAGCCACCAGTCCTTCCCAGGTGTCGGCCCTTATCTCACCCAGGAACACTCTGTCCCCCCAAGTCTCATCAGATGGCACTGGACCTGTCTCCTGATCACCTCAGCTGACCTCCCTGAATTCCTCCCGGTGCTCCTGACTCAGCCATGGGGCTGAATCCTGCCCACCTCGGCAGGTCGGAGCCAAACATGGAAGCTAGGGTAGGAGAAGGGGCCCAGGGTGTGGTGTCCAGGATGCTCCAGCCCCTGGCCCATGCCCCTCACCCCTCCCAGCCCGCATTCTCCTCCCCTCTGCTCCAGCCACTGCTGGCTCAGGCAAAACTGGCCTCGGGGTCACCCTGGTGGCAGGAAGGGGGCAGCCTCCACTGTTTGGCATCTACCATGCCCTCAGTAGGGCCAGGCTCAGGGGCATCTAGGGAGCTTGGGGTTGCCAGATGGGGCAGAAGAAGGCTGAAGGTCACAAAGATCACTTACCCAGGAGGCAAAGGAACACCAGCACGTGGGGAGGTTTCATCCCAGGTTATGGAGAAGGGAGGTGCACAAGGAGCACAAAAGGCAGCAGAAGAAAGCAACGGGGGCACCTCTGATCTCAGGGCGCCTCCTAATTAGTTAAATACCCAGGTCCTATCCACTCCCTGTCATTAACCCGTGAGTGCCCAGTGATGCAACGATTCTTCCAGGTCTGACACTTTGGCCAAGTCCCCGGGGAGGGGCCAGTTGGGGCCTGTGGGCTCTGCTTCCAGGCAGTGTAGGGTATGGTGGGCAATCTCGTGGCTCTTTATACTCACACCCTTCCCATAGCCCACCCTTTCCAAGAAATCATCCATTGACCAAGCTGCAAGGTGCCGGCTGTGCCAGGTGCTTGTCATTCTTGATATCTTTTCCTCATCCCCATTTGACCGAGACGCAGAGAGACTGAAAATCTTCAGTTCTCACAGCCCGGAGGTGCCCAGGGCCAAGTCTGTCCTCTTTCCAAGTTTCCACCCAGGCAGAACCGGAGGCAGGAGACCCCCGGCCTGGCCTGGCGCTTCCCCTCCCCGACCCTCCTGCCTGGTCTGTGACTGGGATCACTGACTGTGCACCTCCGTCACCATTCAGGGCCTGGCAGTCGCTGGGTCTGTGGCCTTGGAGTCCTGCTTCCATTGCATACTAGGCGGCCTTGGGCAGATCCTTTCCCTTGCTTGGAACCTCGGTTTTCCTGCCTGTATTATGGGGATAGAAGGTGTCCCTCTTGCCTCCCGCACAGGAGGATGGAAAACTCACACGCAACCAGGCAGCCAGCCCTCACCGAGTACTTGCTATGCACCTGGCACTGTGCCGAGCCCCTTTCAAGCAGGACCACAGCCCCATCATGTGGGCGCTGCAGTCATCCTCATCTTACAGAGGAGGAAACTGATGCACATGTGTAAGTGATGAGCTAGAATTTAAACCCAGGCAACCCAAAGGGCTTCACCTGGGCCAATTCATCCAGCACAAAGTGGAGGCGGTTCCTAGCACCCATGCTCCTTTTAGTGGCCCCAACAGAATGTGTTAATTTCTTATCAAAGTAGGAGAAAAACAAGTACCATCACACCTGGATTATATTTGTCTTCAAACCAACAGTCATAACATTTAATTTAATTTTATTTTTTTTATATGGAGGAAGAGCCCACAAAAGCCAGTGTGCCCAGGGCCCATGACAACCGGCGTGCTGCAGCCCTGGGCCTAACCTGAAGCCAGGAGCTGGTCTAGGGCCTGGTGCCAGCCTCCCTTCCAGGAGACGAGACTAAACCCAGTGAGTCTGGGTCTCGCCCTACAGGCTGGGAGGAATCCCGACACAAATTCCCTGACCCCAACCAGCCGGAGGGTAGAGGCCCGGGGAAGTTTCACCTTGGAGTAAGGAGAGGAGGGCTGAGTGTTAATACTCTTGTGTTAAAAACCTTTTGTCGGCCGGGCACGGTGGTTCACGCCTGTTATCATAGCACTTTAGGAGGCCAGGGCAGGTGGACCACTTGAGGTCAGGAGTTCGAGACCAGCCTGGCTAACATGGTGAAAACCCATCTCTACTGAAAATACAAAAATTAGCCAGGTGTGGTGGCAGTCACCTGTAATCCCAGCTACTTAGGAGGCTGAAGCAGGAGAATTGCTTGAAGCTGGGAGGAGGAGGTTGCAGTGAGCTGAGATCACGCCACTGCACTCTAGCCTGGGCGATAGGGCGAGACTCAGTCTCAGAAAAATCAGTCAATCAATCAATAAGAGTAAAGCCCAGGAAACTCTTGTCTCCTGCCCCTCCCATTCGTTTCCTGCTAATACCTCCTCCTGGGACTCTTTTCCTGCTGGGCTCTTCTCACCCTGCTTCAGAGAAGACTTCGGGGGAGAGGGTCAGAGAGGTGAGTCCACCTGCCCAGGATCACCTACCAGCTGTGAGTCATGGTCTCCTGAAAAGGGAGACCTTTGTTCACCGTTTCCTTTTGATCTCCTAGCAGCCCCTGGCTCTCCTGGCCTGGGTTACAAGAGCCCAAACAGTGAATCACTGAGGAGTTACCTTCTAAACAACTGAAAATTAGCGTCGATTCCCTGGGAGGTTTGGCCCACAGCCATTCCTGTGGTGGCATAAGGCGTGTTTCCCAGGAAGGGCCAGGTTTCGGAGACGATCCCTTTTGTGACCCATTTTGAATCTGGCCCAGCTAGGACAGGGCTCCTCCAAGTTCCTGCAGGTCTATACTTGTAGCAGAAAAGTAAAGACTATAGGGCCAGAGCCAAGCAGAAAAAGCCAGGCAGGCTTCCAGGTGGAGGTGCTCTCAGTTGAGGTTTGAAGCTGGAGTGTTGGTAGGACTTGGACTTGGAGGGCAGTTCAGACATTTGGGGAAAGGTAATTGATTTTATGGTCATTGGCACAATGCGGTAGAAAGCATCAGCAAGACCAGGGCTTGAGTGATGACCCCTGCACTTAGGGGCTATGTGATCTTGGCCAGTCCCATCACTTCTCTGAGCCCAGCTTCATCTTCCATAAAATAGACTGTCCTCTCAAGGTTGTAGACCAGAAGAAAAGGAAATGAAATGAAATATGTAAAGCCTTTGCAGGAGGCGTTGCCCAGGAGCCATAAATATTGGGTCCCTCCTTTTCTCCGTTCCCTGGCCATGGAGGAAGCAGATGCTGTCCCAGGAGCTCAAGGCACTTACTCCCACTGGGGTATAGCATGTGACCTGGCCAGGGCTCCAAGCACTTTGATGGGATTACTGTCCCTACTTGACAGGTTTTAACTTTCACGATGGAGGGTTGTTAGGGTAGAGGTGAGTGGAGGGAACAGGGCCCAGCCTCTCAGTGATATCTTTTTTCTCTTGATATAAACTTGTCCCTTTTAGCTTAGAAGTCACCATCATCATCATCATCATAATCACTATCAGTATCATCATCATCACCATCAATATTACCATCATCGTCACCATCACCATCATCACCATCAATATTACCATCATCATCACCATCGCCATCACCATCACCATCATCACCATCAATATTACCATCATCATCACCATCGCCATCACCATCACCACCATCAATATTACCATCATCATCACCATCACCATCACCATCATCACCATCAAAATTACCATCATCATCACCATCGCCATCACCATCACCATCATCACCATCAATATTACCATCATCGTCACCATCACCATCATCACCATCAATATTACCATCATCGTCACCATCACCATCATCACCATCAATATTACCATCATCACCATCGCCATTACCATCATCGTCACCATCACCATCATCACCATCAATATTACCATCATCACCATCGCCATCACCATCACCATCATCACCATCAATATTACCATCATCGTCACCATCACCATCATCACCATCAATATTACCATCATCGTCACCATCACCATCATCACCATCAATATTACCATCATCGTCACCATCACCATCATCACCATCAATATTTTACCATCATCATCACCATCGCCATCGCCATCACCATCATCACCATCACCATGAATATCATTAATATGGTTTTTATCTGTGTCCCTACCCAAATATCACATTGAAATGTAATCTCCAGTGCTAGAGGTGGTGCCTGATGGGAGGTGATTGGATCATGGGGTCGGTTTCTAATGGTTTAGTACCATTCCCCTAGTGCTGTTTTCCTGACAGAGTTCTCATGAGATCTGGTTGTTTAAAAGTGTGTAGCATCTTCCCCCTCCCTCTATTCCTCCTGCTTCAGCCAGGTAAGACGTGACTGCTTCCCTTCACCTTCCACCATGATTGTGTGTTGGCGACCAGCCTCAATACCACCTGTAGGGTACCTGAAGTCTGGTGGCAAAAAGAAATGAGAAAAGACAGGTTAAGAGTTCATAAAGGTGGGAGCCAGGGGACCAGTTGCAAAACGGAGGCTGCAAAAGGCTCAGAGCTCTGGTATCCACAGTATTTATTGAGTACAATCACTTAGATCTAAGAAGCAGATGTTCAGGGCGGAACAGTGAAAGGATGACAGTGCGTCGTAGGCGTAATTTATAGCAATAGTAGTTTAAATGAATCTCCTTTATGCTCAAACAGTATATCTTTAACTCATCGGAGAGTAGCTAGTGGGAGTGGGCTTAACTAGGAGCCTGCATGTCTGTCTGCTTTCCAGTGCTTCAAAGGAGTGTCTTTCTCCTTGAACACAGTGTTTACAAATAAGAGAGTGGGTCTCGCTCTGAGCATGGGAACATGACGGCAATTAGGAGGCTTTCCTCCTCAGAGGCCTCTCGTGGCTTTCCACAACTTATTGTCCTATATTTTTATGGCCAGTTTATACAGGTACCCCAGAAGCCCTTTTCCCAACATACCCCCCTTTTTTCTTTTTTAAATCCGCCATTGCTATTATGGCTTGTTCGTAGTGTCTTTTTTTTTTTTTCCAGAGGCATCTTTCACATCTGTAGACTAAAAGCAAACAGTGTAAACAGATACACATTAAAGCACAATTTGCAATTGTTGATCCTCCAATGGTCTTAATTCATTTAAGAGGATTTACCTTTGAAAGTCCATCAGCAGCTCCAGCGAGAGTGTTAGTCATAGGCAGGAGAGTTAAATGAGCCTGAGATGCTTTAAAAACCTGTTCCTTAAATTTGGCTATATTTAATGTTAAATTTTTATTCTTTCCTTCCAGATGATGTCTAACTTTTTTTCTAATGATGTTTAGTAGCATTATATAAAGGGGGAGTTATGCAGAAATCAGAAGTATTCCAATTACATTGCATTTGCAAATGATGCTCTAAGCTCGTTATACGATCTCCTATCTAAATAACAGTCTAAGATCATTTGTTTGATTTGTCAATTGTTGGTCTATCCAGGTCTGAGAATTCTACAATTTTGAGGAATTCTTTTGTCAATTATTTACATATTTTGCAGTTTGAACAGAGGAGTGTAAAGCATTTCTAGCAGCCGCAGCAGTAGCTGTGACTGCAGTAAGGCCTATAATGACTGCTGTAAGGGTAAAAATAAATTTTTTTGTTCTGGTAAACACTCCTTTTAACATTTCTGTGATGATATGAATGGAAGGAGAGGCTTCTTAAAGTCTATTGAGGGAAACTGGTATCCAAACTCCTTCTCTAGCAACACAGATGTTTTTACACCAAACATGGAATCAATACAGGTGAAAAGGCAACAGTTTTGACAAGTAATAGTTTGAGAATTAGGTCGAATATCAATACTTCTGACCATCAACATAAAAGGAGGCTTGACACAACTTTGAATGGGCACCGTTTGGTTGGAAGAAAACTGATACAAGTCTCTCACTTTTTTGGATATATTAGTTTTCTTCCTAAACCTGAATATGAGATTGGGCCATCATTAATGTCCATACTTTGGGATGTTCAGGGTCTATTATTGCATTAATCATTTTCGGATGTGGGCCAGCCGTACCAAAATCAGTCCAAATTATGGGAAACGGGGCACGTTTTTTAGTGTAAATAGTGTCATGTTTTTGACAGTATAGTTTCTGTTTCAGTCCTGTCTGGCATCTATTATTCTGATTGGTACAATTAACTGCAAAGGTCCCCTTAGGGGACCCATCAATGACGATTCCATAGGAAATATTTTGTAGTACCACAGCGTGATCAGAGATGTAATTTTTCCAAATCAATATTTCTAAATTCTTTGAACATTGTTGTGGTTGTTGACACTTCTCTTTTCTGGGCTTGAACTGTTTTAATTGAACCCAACTTTGTGAATGATCCAGGCTCCATCCACAAAATAAATGATAGGATACTGATCTTTGATTATGACCTGGAATTTTAACTAGCCAATGTTGTCAGTAGCCTTTTAAGCAACCGATAGCCGTCCCTATGCAAAGAGGGGGGAAGTGATAACCTGTGGACACATTTATTAACATTCCTTCCTCGTCTGGGTGACAGGGCCCACGAATATCTGTAGACTCAGGCATCTAAACACTATCATTAACATAAACCTTAACTGGGGGTTCCAACTATGTGACAGGCCTAATTAAAGATGGAAATGGGACATATGCCTAATAGGTATAATTTTGGTCTGCTGTACCCACAGGGAGACTTACTGCCATAGTAATTACCACAGTTATAACCACTATCAGGTTACTTGAGGTTTGGTTTTTTTGTGCCTTTAGGTTTTTTTCTGCAAGCTGGGTCAGCCTCTTGATCTGTCCTCAAATCGGTGGGCTTGCTTGATGGGTTTTGTTGGTCTTTTTTTTTCCTTTTTTTAAAAAAATTATTATTATACTTTAAGTTCTAGGGTACATGTGCACAACGTGCAGGTTTGTTACATATGTATACATGTGCCATGTTGGTGTGCTGCACCCATCAACTCGTCATTTACATTAGGTATATCTCCTAATGCTATCCCTCCCCACTCCCCCCACCCCATGACAGGCCCTGGTGTGTGATGTTCCCCACCCTGTGTCCAAGTGTTCTCATTGTTCAATTCTCACCTATGAGTGAGAACATGCAGTGTTGGTTCTGTCCTTGTGATAGTTTGCTCAGAATGATGGTTTCTAGCTTCATCCATGTCCCTACAAAGGACATGAACTCATCCTTTTTATGGCTGTATAGTATTCCATGGTGTATATGTGCCACATTTTCTTAATCCAGTCTGTCATTGATGGACAATTGGGTTGGTTCCAAGTCTTTGCCAAGTCTTTGTTCATTGTGCCTCTATAAACATACGTGTGCATGCGTGTTTATAGCAGCATGATTTATAATCCTTTGGGTATATGCCCAGTAATGGAATTGCTGGGTCAAATGGTATTTCTAGTTCTAGATCCTTGAGGAATCACCACACTGTCTTCCACAATGGTTGAACTAGTTTACAGTCCCACCAACAGTGTAAAAGCTTTCCTATTTCTCCACATCCTGTGCAGCACCTGTTGTTTCCTGACTTTTTAATGATCACCATTCTAACTGGTGGGAGATGGTATCTCATTGTGGTTTTGATTTGCATTTCTCTGATGGCCAGTGATGTTGAGCATTTTTTCATGTGTTGGCTGCATAAATGTCTTCTTTTGAGAAGTGTCTGTTCATATCCTTTGTCCACTTTTTGATGGGGTTGTTTCATTTTTTCTTGTAAATTTGTTTAAATTCTTTCTAGATTCTGAATATTAGCCCTTTGACAGATGGGTAGATTGTAAAAATTTTCTCCCATTCTGTAGGTTGCCTGTTTATTCTGATGGTAGTTTCTTTTGCTGTGCAGAAGCTCTTTAGTTTAATTAGATCCTATTTGTCAATTTTGGCTTTTGTTGCCTTTGCTTTTGGTGTGTTAGTCATGAAGTCCTTGCCCATGCCTGTGGCCTGAATGGTATTGCCTAGGTTTTCTTCTAGGGTTTTTATGGTTTTAGGTCTAACATTTAAGTCTTTAATCCATCTTGAATTAATTTTTGTATAAGGTGTAAGGAAGGGATCCAGTTTCAGCTTTCTACATATGGCTAGCCAGTTTTCCCAGCACCATTTATTAAATAAGGAATCCTTTCCCCGTTTCTTGTTTTTATCAGGTTTGTCAAAGAGCAGATGGTTGTAGATGTGTGGTATTATTTCCAAGGGCTCTATTCTGTTCCATTGGTCTATATCTCTGTTTTGGTACCAGTACCATGCTGTTTTGATTACTGTAGACTTGTAGTATAGTTTGAAGTCAGGTAGCGTGATGCTTCCAGCTTTGTTCTTTTTGCTTAGGATTGTCTTGGCAATGCGGGCTCTTTTTTGGTTCCATATGAATTTTAAAGTAGTTTTTTCCAATTCTGTGAAGAAAGTCATTAGTAGTTTGATGGGGATGGCATTGAATCTATAAATTACCTTGGGCAGTATGGTCATTTTCACAATATTGATTCTTCCTATCCTTGAGCAGGGAATGTTCTTCCATTTGTTTGTGTCCTCTTTTATTTTGTTGAGCAGTGGTTTGTAGTTCTCCTTGAAGAGATTCTTCACATCTCTTGTAAGTTGGATTCCTAGGTATTTTATTCTCTTTGTAGTAATTGTGATTGGGAGTTCACTCATTATTTGGCTCTCTGTTTGTCTGTTATTGGTGTATAGGAATGCTTGTGATTTTCACGCATTGATTTTGTATCCTGAGACTTTGCTGAAGTTGCTTATCAGCTTAAGGAGATTTTGGGCTGAGACAATGGGGTTTTCTAAATATACAATCATGTCATCTGCAAACTAGGACAATTTGACTTCCTCTTTTCCTAATTGAATATGCTTTATTTCTTTCTCTTGCCTGATTGCCCTGGCCAGAACTTCCAACACTGTGTTGAATAGGAGTGGTGAGAGAGGGCATCCCTGTCTTGTGCCAGTTTTCAAAAGGAATGCTTACAGTTTTTGCCCATTCAGTATGCTATTGGGTGTGGGTTTGTCATAAATATCTCTTATTATTTTGAGATACGTTCCATCAATACCTAGTTTATTGAGAGTTTTTAGCATGAAGGGCTGCTGAATTTTGTTGAAGGTCTTTTCTGCATCTATTGAGATAATCATGTGGTTTTTGCCTTTGGTTCTGTTTATATGCTGGATTACATTTATTGATTTGCATATGTTGAACCAGCCTTGCATCCCAGGGATGAAGCCAACTTGATCATGGTGGATAAGCTTTTTGATGTGCTGCTGGATTTGGTTTGCCAATATTTTATTGAGGATTTTTGCATCGATGTTCATCAGGGATATTGGTCTAAAATTATCTTTTTTTTGTTGTGTCTCTGCCAGGCTTTGGTATCAGGATGATGTTGGTCTCATAAAATGAATGAGGGAGGATTCCCTTTTTTTCTATTGATTGGAATAGTTTCAGAAGGAATGGTACCAGCTCCTCTTTGTACCTCTGGTAGAATTCGGCTGTGAATCCGTCTGGTCCTGGAGTTTTTTTGGTTGGTAGGCTGTTAATTATTGCCTCAATTTCAGAACCTGTTATTGGTCTATTCAGGGATTCAACTTCCTCCTGGTTTAGTCCTGGGGGGTGTATGTGTCCAGGAATTTATCCGTTTCTTCTAGATTTTCTAGTTTATTTGCATAGAGGTGTTTATAGTATTCTCTGATGGTAGTTTGTATTTCTGTGGGATTGGTGGTGATATCCCCTTTACCATTTTTTATTGCATCTATCTGATTCTTCTCTCTTTTCTTCTTTATTAGTACTGCTAGTGGTCTATCAGTTTTGTTGATCTTTTCAAAAAACCAGCTCCTGGATTCATTGATTTTTTGAAGGGTTTTTGTGTCTCTATCTCCTTCAGGTCTGCTTTAATCTTAGTTATTTCTTGCCTTCTGCTAGTTTTTCAATGTGTTTGCTCTTGCTTCTCTAGTTCTTTTAATTGTGATGTTAGGATGTCAATTTTAGATCTTTCCTGCTTTCTCTTATGGGCATTTAGTGCTATAAATTTCCTTCTACACACTGCTTTAAATGTGTCCCAGAGATTCTGGTATGTTGTGTCTTTGTTCTCATTGGTTTCAGAGAACATCTTTATTTCTGCCTTCATTTCTTTATGTACCCAGTAGTCATTCAGGAGCAGGTTGTTCAGTTTCCATGTAGTTGAGCGGTTTTGAGTGAGTTTCTTAATCCTGAGTTCTGGTTTGATTGCACTGTGATCTGAGAGACAGTTTGCTATAATTTCTGTTCTTTTACATTTGCTGCAGAGTGCTTTACTTCCAACTATGTGGTCAGTTTTGGAATAAGTGTGATGTGGTGCTGAGAAGAATGTATATTCTGTTGACTTGTGGTGGAGAGTTCTGTAGATGTCTATTAGGTCCACCTGGTACAGAGCAGAGTTCAATTCCTGGATATCCTTGTTAACTTTCTGTCTCATTGATCTGTCTAATGTTGATAGTGGGGTGTTAAATTCTCCCATTATTATTGTGTGGGAGTCTAAGTCTCTTTGTAGGTCTCTAAGGACTTGCTTTATGAATCTGGGTGCTCCTGTATTGGGTGCATATATATTTAGGATAGTTAACTCTTCTTGTTGAATTGATCCATTTACCATTATGTAATGGCCTTCTTTGTCTCTTTTGATCTTTGTTGGTTTAAAGTCTGTTTTATCAGAGACTAGGATTGCAATCCTTGCTTTTTTTGCTTTCCATTTGCTTGGTAGATCTTGCTCCATCCCTTTATTTTGAGCCTATGTGTGTCTCTGCACATGAGATGGGTCTCCTGAATACAGCACACAGATGGGTCTTGACTCTATCCAATTTGCTAGTATGTGTCTTTTAACTGGAGCATTTAGCCCATTTACATTTAAGGTTAACATTGTTATGTGTGAATTTGATCCTGTCATTATGATGTTAGCTGGTTATTTTGCTTCTTAGTTGATGCAGTTTCTTCCTAGCATTGGTGGTCTTTACAATCTGGCATGTTTTTGCAGTGACTGGTACCGGTTGTTCCTTTCCATGTTTATTGCTTCCTTCAGGAGCTCTTGTAAGGCAGGCCTGGTGGTGACAAAGTCTCTCCGCATTTGTTTGTCTGTAAAGGATTTTATTTCTCATTCACTTATGAAGCTTAGTTTGGCTGGATATGAAATTCTGGGTTGAAAATTCTTTTCTTTAAGGACGTTGAATATTGGCCACCACTCTCTTCTGGCTTGTAGAGTTTCTGCCGAGATATCCGCTGTCAGTCTGATGGGCTTCTGTTTGTGGGTAACCTGACCTTTCTCTCTGGCTGCCCTTAACATTTTTTCCTTCGTTTCAACTTTGGTGAATCTGACAATTATGTGTCTTGAAGTTGCTTTTCTTGAGGAGTGTCTTAGTGATGTTCTCTTTATTTCCTGAATTTGAATGTTGGCCTGCCTTGCTAGGTTGGGGATGTTCTCCTGGATAATATGCTAAGGAGTGTTTTCCAACTTGGTTCCATTCTCCCCGTCACTTTCAGGTACACCAAACAGACGTAGATTTCATCTTTTACATAGTCCCATATTTCTTGGAGGCTTTGTTCATTTCTTTTTACTCTTTTTTTCTCTAAACTTCTCTTCTCACTTCATTTCATTCATTTTATCTTCAATCACTGATACCCTTTCTTCCACTTGATCAAATTGGCTACTGAAGCTTGTGCATGCATAATGTAGTTCTTGTGCCGTGGTTTTCAGCTCCATCAGGTCATTTAAGGACTTCTCTAGACTGTTTATTCTAGTTAGCCATTCATCTAATCTTTTTTCAAGGTTTTTAGCTTCTTTGCAGTGGGTTCAAACATCCTCCTTTAGCTCAGAGAAGTTTGTTATTGCTGATCATCTGAAGCCTTCTTCTCTCAACTTGTCAAAGTTATTCTCTGTCCAGCTTTGTTCCATTGCTGGCGAGGAGCTGTGTTCCTTTGGAGGAGAAGAGGCGCTCTGATTTTTAGAATTTTCAACTTTTCTGCTCTGGTTTCTCCCCATCTTTGTGGTCTTATCTACATTTTGTCTTTGATGATGGTTATATACAGATGGGGTTTTGGTGTGGATGTCCTTTCTGTTTGCTAGTTTTCCTTCTAACAGTCAGGACCCTCACCTGCAGGTCTGTTGGAGTTTGCTAGAGGTCTACTCCAGACCCTGTTTGTCTGGGTATCACCAGCAAAGGCTGCAGAACAGGAAATATTGTAGAATGGCAGATGTTACTGCCTGATCATTCCTCTGGAAGCTTCATCTCAGAGGGGCACCCGGCTGTATGAGGTGTCAGTTGGCCCCTACTGGGAGGTGTCTCCAAGTTAGGCTACTCAGGGGTCAGGGACCCACTTGAGGATGCAGTGTGTCCATTCTTAGATCTTAAACTCCATGCTGGGAGAACCACTATTCTCTTCAAAGCTGTCAGACAGGGACGTTTAAGTCTGCAGAAGTTTCTGCTGCCTTTTATTCAACTATATCCTGCCCCCAGAAGTGGAGTCTACAGAGGCAGGCAGTCTTCCTTGCACTGTGGTGGGCTCCACTCAAGGTTCAAGGTTGCCAGCCGCTTTGTTTACCTACTCAAGGCCTCAGCAATGGTGGACACCCCTCCCCCAGCCTCTCTGCCACCTTGCAGTTCAACCTCAGACTGCTGTGCTAGCAGTGAGCAAGGCTCCGTGGACGTGGGACCCTCTGAGCCAGGTGCGGGATATAATATCCTGGTGTGCCATTTTCTAAGGCCATTGGAAAAGCGCAGTATTACGGTGGGAGCATCCTGATTTTCCAGGTACAGTCTGTCACGGCTTCTCTTTGCTAGGAAAGGGAATTCCCAGACCCCTTGCACTTTCTGGGTGAGGCAATGCCCTGTCCTGCTCCGTGAGCTGCACCCCCTGTCTGACAAGTCCCAGCGAGTCCTGGTACCTCAGTTGGAAATGCAGAAATCACCCATCTTCTGCGTTGCTCACACTGGGAGCTGCAGACTAGAGCTGTTCCTGTTCAGCCATCTTGGAACCTCCCTCCTTGTTGGTCTTCATCTGGCCAGCTGAAATGTTCATTCAAGCCATCAGGTGTGCCGGGAGGTGGAGATCTTGGTTCCAAAGTCCTTTTCTCTTCGTTGGAATTTTGCTCATGGTAAAGTTTAAGATGTCTTGTAGGTACCTAAACTGCAAGCTGTTTTTCTCTTGGGGAAATAAAAGCAAACCCTCTTCCCCATGTTATAACTCTCCCTTTTTCCTAGGTCTTTGTTTTAAAGTCCTTCCACCACACAGGTTTTCCCTCATGAACATTTACCTTCTGTCCTGTTAAATGTTATTCAGTTGCTGCAGTAACCTGATTCCAGGAGATGTTCAAAAAATGTAAGGTAACAAGAGCCAATTGTAATTGCATATAAGGGGTGGAATATTCCTCATCTCCCTCTATTTTCTGTTTATGTAATTGAATTTTTAAGTTTGATTGGCTTGCTAAGCAATCGCTTGCCCTTGAGAATTACAGGGGATACCTGTACTGTGTTCAGTGCTCTACTGTTTTAAAAATGTTTGGAAAGATTTACTACAGTAGCTTGGTCCATTGTTTGTTTTTAATATTTGTGGAATTTCTACGACAGCAAAACGGGAAAGCAAGTGTCTTTTTATATGTGCTGCAGTCTCACTGGTTTGGCAAGTAGCCCATATAAAATGAGAATATGTATCTATGGTCACATGGACATAGAAAGTTTGCCAAATGCAGGAACATGGGTGACATCCATTTGTCAGATCATGTTAGGTGTCAACCCTCAAGGGTTTACACCAGTTTCTTGATGCAGTAGTTGCAGTACCTGGCACTGAGGACAATGTTGTGCAATGTCCTTGACCTGTTTCCATGTAATTTGATATTTGTTTTTAAGTCCTGCTGCGCTAAGGTGTGTTAATGAGTGGAAACTTTGGGTATCAGTAAGTATGGGGGAAAGCAACAAGTCAGCTTGCTCATTTAGCCTCAGTCAAGCGTCCTGGAAGATTGGTATGTGCTCAGGTATGAGTTAAATAGAAAGGAAAATCCTGAGTATGCACAGTTGTTTGTAAAGAGTTGAACAATTGATAAAGCTGTTCATCAATAATATATTTAAGGAAGGCAGTTTCAATATGCTGAGTAGCTTGCACAACATAAGCTGAATCTGAAAGAATATTAACTGGCTGATTAAAATCTTTTAATACTGTAATCACTGCCTGTAATTCAGCTCTTTGGGCAGAGGAAAAGTTATGACGTGTTTTTGACCCTTCTTACATTGTTTTGACCCTTCTTACATTGTTTTTTAGTATGTCCCATTTGTCTACAATTTTAACAGGACCCTGAGAACTTTTGTGTTATTTCTAAACTTTTAAACCTGCCATTGCCTGGGCTAGGAGATTAGCTTTATATACATGTCCTCCAATGCCATCACAGGCTTTAATATAGTCACTTAATACCTTGTCTTTTGATGCTTTTCCTTTAACAGGTCTAATGGCTGGCTGGCACTCAGAATTAGCATTCTCAAAGGCCAATAGTTGGACAATTGTCTCTTGGGCGTGTGCATCCAAGATAACCTTTTGAGCTGCATCATGCAGGTGGGCAATGAAGTCCAGATAAGGTTCCTCAGGGCCCTGTCTGACTGAATTAAAGGAGGGATATGTAACACCGGGATCCTGAATCTTCTCCCAGGCCCTCATACACACTGATCTGATTTATGCAATGGCTTCATCATTCATCATTATCTGTTGTTCTATTATATCCCAGGCTTGTACTGTTCTAAGCAATGGATCAGAGGTAATGTTAACAGGAAGCTGAGATCTAGCATTTCTATGCACCCGATTAGTGGCCTCATCTGTCCACCGAACCTTAAATTGTAAACATTGAGAAGGGGATAAAGTGGGCTGAGCTAATGTCTCCCAATCATAGGGGCACAGACATCTGTCATAAGCCACAGTCTGTAATAAAGTCTGAACATAAGGTGAGTTAGGTCCATACTGCCCTATTGCTTGTTTTAGATCTTTTAATATTTTAAAAGGAAAAGGTTTCCAGTGAGCCTGAGCATGCCCCCCAGCCTGCTGAGGTGGTATCATAGTCACCGGAAACTGCCAAGTCTCCAAGTCCCCACTTTCTCGTGCCTGACAAATGGAAGCCTGTATGACCCTTTCTCCATAGTGAACTGCAGGATGAGCCAAATTGCCCCCTCTCCGTAATGAATGCAGGTAGGGCAATAATGGGCGCAGTGAGCCGAGTCTTGGGCTCCCTCTCCCTGCACTCACTCAGCTGAGGAGGAGGTGGCCGTTCCAGACATTCCTCTGAAGGAGCTTGGGCTGAACAATTTTCTGAGTAGGTTTAGGGAGACTGGGGGGATTGGCAGAAATCACCTCCAGACTCTCTTTTTTGTTAGTACTTCGTAGAGGTGGTTCAGAGTCCTGATCATTAAACTCCTCTCTCATCTCCTCTGACTCGGCCTCATCATCTGTCTGAAAAGGCTCCAGTGCTGCCTGCACCAGTGACCAAACTGACTAAACAGGCAAAGGATTTCCTTTTCCTTTCTATGTTCTCTTTTAAGGTCCTTTCCAACTTTCCCAGTCTTTTAATTCCAAAGTTCCCTGTTCCAGGAACCAAGGGCAAAATTGTTCCACAGCATGAAACAAATCCATAAGATTTTCTGTATCAACTTTTACTCTACCACACTTCAAGAGCTGCTGTAGCAAGCTCAAATACATGGCATACTTACTTTCAGTTTGTCCCATTTGTGTCCCTAGCTTTCTCCGAGTGCCCCGCTTACTTGCAGAGCTTAAAAATTTTTCGTCCTTGGGAATCGTTTGTCCTTCACTCCTCCATTTCACACACTCGAGTGTTCCTTCACCAGATTCTTTCAGGCCCCACGTTGGGCGCCAGAATGTTGGGGACCAGCCTCAACACCACCCATAGGGTATGCAAAGTGTGGTGGTGACAAAGGAATGAAAAAAGACAGGTTAAGAGTGGGAGCCAGGGGACCAGTTGCAAATCTCGCTCTGAGCATGGGAACATGACGGCAATTAGGAGGCTTTCCTCCTCGGAGGCCTCTTGTGGCTTTCCACAACTTATTGTCCTATATTTTTATGGCCAGTTTATACAGGCACCCCACAAGCCCTTTTACCAACAATTGTAAGTTTCCTGAGGCCTCCTGAGAAGCAGAAGCCATTATACTTCTTGTACAGCCTACAGAACCTCTTTTCTTTATAAATTACTCAGTTTTAGGTATTCCTTTATAACAATGCGAGAATAGACTAATACAATCACCATCATCATCATCATCATCACCATCGATATCACTATCCTCATGACCATCATCATTATCATCACCATCATTATAGTCACCATCACCATAATTATCACCATCAACATCACCATCATCACCATCAACATCATCATTATCACCATCACCATCATCATCATCATCATCATCACCATGATCATCACCATCACCATTATCATCATTATCACCATCACCATTATCATCATCATAATCATCATCAAATTACCATTATCATACTCACCATTATTATCACTGTCATCACCATCACAATCATTACCACTAACATCACCACCATCATCATCATCATCACCACCACCATCATCATCATTATCCTAACAATAAAAATGGCAGAACAAATGAGTCTCATTTGTTAATGCCCTACATGGTAGCACTGTGCTGAGGGCCCTTATCTGCTACATCTCATCACTTGTCACAGACTTGTGTTGCTTTCCTCATACCTTTAAGGATTTCTAAGCAAAATGGGATAACCTTATTCCTGGAAGAATTAATTGCTTCTTCAGTCAATAAACTATATTGAGGACCTACTATGTGGTTGGCATCCATCAGAGAGCAAAACTAGGTGTGGTTCCTGCCCTCATGGAGCTTACAGTCCACTGGGGAGATAGATATTACTCATTACATACTGAATGGACACTTACAAATAGAGATAAGTAGCTTGATAGAAAGTTCCATGGGGTGGGCTGGGTGTAGTGCCTCGCGCCTGTAATTCCAGCACTTTGGGAGGCTGAGGTGGGTAGATAACGAGGTCAGGAGTTTGAGACCAGCCTGGCCAATATGGTGAAACCGCATCTCTACTGAAAATACAAAAATTAGCTGGGTGTGGTGGTGCGGGCCTGTAGTCCCAGCTACTTGGGAGGCTGAGGCAGAAGAATCGCTTAAACCTAGGAGGCAGAGGTTGCAGTTAGCCGAGATTGCACCACTGGATTCCAGCCTGGGTGACAGAGTGAGACTCCATCTCAAAAAAAAAAAAAAGTTCCATGGGGCTATGAGAGTGTTTTATGGGGCTGTCTCTTCTGGGCAGGGAGTCAGTGAAGGCTTCTCTGTGGAAGAAATGATTGACCAGGGATCTCAAAAAGTTCCCTGGTTAGAGAAAGAAGTAGAGAGAGTTTAAATGGAGGAACAGCCTGTGCAAAGGCCCTGTGGTCTGAGGGAGATGGCACCCAGGAAAGGCTGAAAGGAAGCTAAGGACCTGGGGCTGGTGGTGGGTGGGCCTGGAAGGGCATGATTTGCTGGGAAGCTGACCCTGGGACCTTGACCTCCCATTCCCGCGACAGAAAGGCTTTTGCTTGAGCTGTTTCAAGTGGCCTAGAGCCTGCAGGTAGTGGCAAGGACCAGGGAGTCCCCCAGGAGAATGGGACACTTTTCTGACAGACCCTTTGCTATTTTCATCCTGGTATTGCTCACCGCAGCAGGGAGCCTCTGTGGGCACCCAAAGGCCTGGGAGCCTTGTCCCTCTAGTAGGAAGAAACTTCGCACAGCTGTCATCACACAGCTGGGCTCCCCTGTCTGTGATGGAAAGTAAAGAATGGGAGTCCATGGTGTGGGGTTGTTGTCATCTTTTAGAAGGTCACCAACATCTTTGTTAAGTGGCACAGCTGGGCCTGGTTGGTCTTTGTCCAGGGAACAATGGAGCGCCAGTGAGGGGACCACTCCTTCAGAATCTAAGGAGTCTGAGACACAGGAAAGAATCTCATACGAGGTAGCAAGAGATGAGGCTTCTGACTCTGTCCCTAGCCTTGGGAGGCACCCCCAGGGCCTCTGTTTCCTCATCGGAGAGAAACTGCAGGCGCCCATGCAGTTCTAAATCGTGCCATAGCCTTGGCTCTGGTGGGATCTTTAGTGGGGGATGACAGATGGGAAAGAGGCTGGGTTCCAGTAATCTGTTGCTAGTGACAAGCCACCCCCAAACACAGTGGCTTTTTAAAGCAAGAGCATTTTTTTTTTTTTTTTTTTTGAGACAGAGTCTCACTCTGTCACCCAGACTGGAGTGCAGTGGCATGGTCTCAGCTCACTGCAACCTCTGCCTCCCGGGTTCAAGGGATTCTCCTGCCTCACCCTCCCAAGTAGCTGTGATTACAGGTGTGAGCCACCATGTCCGGGCTAATTTTTTTTTTTTTTTTTTTTTGTATTTTTAGTAGAGACGGGGTTTCATCATGTTGGCCAGGCTGGTCTCAAACTCCTGACCTCAAATGATCTGCCTGCCTCAGCCTCCCTAAGTGCTGGGATTACAGGCGTGAGCCACCACACCCAGCCAACAACAGCAATTCTTGGGGTCAGTTGTATTTCTCACAATTCTTGGGGTCAGTTGTATGGTTCCTTTGTTGGCGTCCCCTGGGCTTGCTCAGACGGCTGTCATCCGCTGGATGGCCAGCTTGGCTGGAAGGTCCAAGATGACCCCACTCCCATGTCTGGTAGCTGGTGCTGGCTGTCAGCTGGGGCACCTCAATGCCCTTCCTCCACTAGGATGAGGGGTGTGCCACTCCTTCATGTGGCTTGATGGGCTTCTAAGAGGGCAAAGGCAGAAGCTGCTTAATCTCTGGAAGCCCAGGCCTGGGGACCCACCTGCAGTAGTGCTTTTGCCATATCCATTTGATCAAAGCAAGTTACAATGCCAGTCCAGATGCAAGGGGCCTGAGAAATAGATGCCACCTCTGAAGATGGGGAGTAACAAAGTCACATTACAAAGAAGCTTACCTGCTGGGATGGGAGGCATTTGTGGCCGTTAAACAATTTATCACAGACTGATGGGAAAAGCACCATTCTCTGGGATAGCTTCAAAATGACTTATACCAGGCATTGGCAAACTTCTTCTGTAAATGGCCAGAGAATATATATTCTAAGCCTTTGTGGGCCATACGGTCTGTTGCACTACTCAACTCTGTCCTTGTAGCTCAAGAGCAGCCATAGGCAATAGGCAATCAAAAGGGCAGGACCATGTACCAATAAAACTTTATTTACAATAAAAACAGGCTAGATTTGGCTCATGGGCCATAGTTTGCCAATCCCTGACTTACACACACACATTGATGATTACCCTGGGAGCATCTTGAGGGCAGGAACAATATTTCATAGAGATTTTATAGAGATTCATGTCCCTGCTTTTAGATATAATAAGTTCCTAGAGCCCATGATGTTTCAGCTTATTCATTCTTTCAGTAAGTATTATTGGGCACTTACTATGTGAGGTGCTATTCTAGGCACAGGGCAAGGAAGATAGGCAGTTCACTTGCTTTCTCAGATCTTGCATTCCACTGGTTGTAAGGAACAGAAAAAAATGGCTTGACCATTACAGGGAATTTTGGCACAAGTAACTGAAGAGTCCATAGGTAGATCAGCCTTCAGGTTAGATTTGATCGGGACTCAGGTTCGGTTTCTCTGTGATTTTCCACTTACTTCTGCTTTCCTCCACATATTGGATTTGTCCCCTTTATTCTGAGTTTTATTTTGCCAACAGTAGCGATATAAGCACCAGCCAGTGGCTTCCTGGGGCTACCTGCTTCCCTCATTCTCATTCAAGAGAGAGACCTCTTCCTCCACCATCAGCAAGAGCTCTAATGGGCTCACCTTAGGTCCTTTGCTGACGGACTCAATTCTTGTGCTTGGGAAAGTGGAAGTGGTAGTTGGCTTAGATTTGGATTACCATGACCAGTGACCCCTGATGGCTTACACTCATCAGAGCCCACTTCCTGGGACTAAGCCTGGGGTCAGTCCCGTTTCCTGCTGAAACAATGGGTGAAGGATAGGATGTATGTCAGAGAGGCCATCACAGTAAATAGGAGCCATCGCTAAGCAAAAGTCACAGTCTATCTTCCAGTTATTCCACAGGAATCAAAGCATGAGGGGTCAAAGCAACAAGCAGTGAAGTACAGGGGGTTATTAGGTGGTGTCAGAGGAGCAGGGCAGTGAGACATGAATGGTCAAAGCTGGAACTGGCTTCTACTTATAGGCCTTGGGTGTATCAGGCCTGACGAGGCCTTAGAGATTATGTCATCCAAACGTCTCATAGTATATAAGGGGAAACTGAGGCCTAGAGAGGAGTAGGGATTTGCTGAAAGTCACTCAGGGAGTTAATGGCCAAATTCAAGGTAAAATTTGGGTCTCTTGCCTTTCTGTTTCTTTGTTTCTCCCTCACATTGAGCACAAGCCCCTGCAATTAGCAGGTATTCAGTAAAGATGTTGATTTGCTTTGCTTCCAATTATGGCAAATCCATGCAGGGGGAGGGGGTATATTCACAGTAGATGTATCTCAAGACATTCCTGAATCTCCAAATTTATAGCTGATAGCAGGCTGCCTATTAACATACCATGATAACATGCATCGACTTTGGACAAACAGACCTGAGTTAAAGTCCCAGTTCTGCCACTTATAAGTTCTGTGACCTTGAATAAGTTACTCAGCCCCTCTGAGAACCCTGCACACTCAAGGCCTGGCAGATTGGACATACATGAGGCATAACTGAAAACCATTAAGTAACCCCTCACACTGAATAACTGCCCAGGCAAAAGACAAGTAGAGAAGAAAGAGCCACATTGCAGTATAGATGTTGGGGAATGGCTCAGTGGGTTGCCCAGCGCAGCCTATGAAACATGATAGTTGTACACACCAGCCTTCTTTTAAATCCTTATCTGCTGGTGGCTCATGCCTGTAATCCCAGCACTTTGGGAGGCTGAGGCAGGCGGATCACTTGAGGTCAGGAGTTCGAGACCAGCCTGACCAACATGGCGAAACCCTGTCTCTACTAAAAATACAATAAAAAATTAGCAGGGCGTGGTGCTGGGTGACTGTCACACCAACTACTCAGGAGGCTGAGGCAGGAGAATTGCTTGAACTGGGGAGGCGGAGGTTGCAGTGAGCCAAGATGGCGCCATTGCACTCCAGCCTGGGCAACAGAGCTAGAGCTGGACTCCATCTCAAAAAAAAAAAAATAAATAAAAAATAAAAAAATAAAAAAAAAAAATTCCTTATCTGCACCCTGTTCCTTTCTGGCCAGGAACAGTTCCCTGGAATGTTGTGGCTCACACTCTGCTCTTTAACCAGGTAACTCCTTCCTGTCTCGGCACTGACGTCAGTTCACCAAAGAAGCCATATTAGTTAAGATAATGCTAGTGGCTGCAACAAACAACTCCCCAAGTTTCGGTGACTTAACACAAGTTTATTTGTCTTTCATGTAACAGGAGAATGCAGGTTGGTGAGGGTTGAAATGGGGTCAAGGGGTGGGGCACTCTGCCCGTGCCGCCTTTCAGGGATCCAGGTTGATGAAGGCTTTTCTGTCTTTGACATGTGGCTTTCAAAGTCACCCTGAGTACTGACATCAGCCAGCAGACAGGGAAGAGAGGTGTGGAACAAAACACCCATTTCTTATTTATTTATTTTAACTTTTAAGTTCAGGGGCATAAGGGCAGGTTTTTTATATAGGTAAACTCATGTCATGGGAGTTTGTTGTACAGATTATTTCATCATCCAGGTATTAAGCCTAGTACCCATTAGTTATTTTTCCTGATCCTCTCCCTTCTCCCACTCTCCACCCTTTGGGAGGCCCCAATGTCTGTTGTTCCCCTCTGTGTGTCCATGTGTTCTCATCATTTAGCTCTCACTTATAAGTGAGAACATGTGGTATGTGGTTTTCTGTTCCCGTGTTAGTTTGCTAAGGATAATGGCCTCCAGCTCCATCCATGTTCCTGCAAAAGACATGATCTCATTCTTTTTTATGGCTATGCAGTATTTCATAGTGTATATGTACCACATTTTCTTTATCCAGTCTACCATTGATAGGCATTAGTTGATTCCATGTCTTTGCTATTGTGAATAGTGCTGCAACGAACATATGTGAGAAACACCCATTTCTTAACCATTTAGCCTAGAAGCCATAGCCATCACTTCTGTTCACATTCTACTGGTGAGAATAAATCACATGACCTCACTCAGAAGCAAAGGACACTGGGAAATGTAGTCACTGTCCAAGCAGTTGTGTTCATTCCAGTAATAATCTCCCAATGACCAAGGAAGAAGAACCGGAATCTTTGTTGTCTCTGTCACAGAAATCTATTCCATGTTTTTAAGGCATTTGTACTTTTCTGTCATAGCACTCATCATAGTTTATTTAGCATTTTAAAAAATTTGATGACTCTTTGATTCTCTCTTCATTTGTAGTTGCTAAGCTCCATGAGAGTAAGAGATTCATCATTATATCCTCGGTGCTTCGCACAGAATAAGTGATCAACAAATGAGTGCTGAATGAATAAAAGAAGATGTATATTTATTAAATGACTTTTTATATGACTATATATTTATATATTGGTGCTTTTCATTGCAAGTGACAAAAGAACCAATTTTCCTAAGTTAAACAATAAAATGGCTTATTGACTCAAGTCAGTGAGGATTCCAGAAGTCTGGAAGCTTTCAGGTGTGGCGGGATCATGGTTCTGGCTCTGTTTCTCTTGCAGTTCTTTCTATCTTGCTCTGTCCTAGTGTCATCTTTGTTCTTAAGTTGGTTCTGTCACGGTTGGAAGATGACTGCATGTGCCACCGTGACTGACCTCCTACTTCCTCATGGAGCGAACTGAGGAAGCACAACTTCCCACAGTCATTGAATAACAGTCTTCAGCTTTGTTCTGATTAAACCTAGCTCAATCTTTGTTGCAAAGGAGATAAGATGGAAGCTGACTGGGACTTATCCTTTGGGGGTCCACTGTTGGATCTGAGGGTGGGGAAATAGTTCACCCAACTGCACAATTGCTGTGCAATATGGAAGGAGCGGCTCCCCACATAAAAATACAGGTTCTGGAAGGAAGGTGTTAAGAGGCAAATGGATGCTGCTGAAATAATCAGAGCATGTCCCTCCCACTACTGTGTTTCTAGAAACAAGGGCATTTCTAGAACCATTTATAGTAAATCCAGAAATGCCTATTACATTGGAAGTGGGTTGAGGAGAAAGGCTCACTGTTTTGAGGTTGAGGAGAAAAAACAAATCCAAACCAATTTAATAAAACTGTGGAGCTGAAACTACTCTCAGAGAAAAATTTAGAAGAACCTCAACTGGATTTGGGCAATTCTGGAGATATTTGCTGTAGGCCCCCGAGTCTTTTTTTTTTTGAGATGGAGTCTCACTCTGTCTCCCAGGCTGGAGTGCAGCGGCCCAATCTCGGCTCACTGCAAGCTCCACTTCCCGGGTTCAAGCGATTCTCCTACCTCAGCCTCCTGAGTAGCTGGGACTACCGGCGCCTGCCACCACGCCCGGCTAATTTTTTTTTTTTTTTTTTTTTTGTATTTTTAGTAGAAACAGAGTTTCACCATGTTAGCCAGGATGGTCTTGATCTCCTGACCTTGTGATCCACCCGCCTTGGCCTCCCAGGCGTGAGCCACTGTGCCCGTGCTCTAGGCCCCAGAGCCTTAATCTTGGCATATGAATTTTGTTGTCATAAGTTTCCAGAAGATACATCATGATATCCAGGAGAGCATACCAAGGCCCAGAGTGTTTTCCTGTCAGCCAGAACACAAAACAAACAATATAAGTCCCTTAAACAAAAATAAATGACAACCAAAGGAAGAAAAACCAGCAAGATTAGATGCAAAACAAAGAGCACGTCTCAAAGACAAAGCAAACCAGCTCTGGTCCTCCCAGCAAATCTTACAACACAAATAGAGACACTGCCAGAAGTCAGAAAGAAATTGCCAGAACAGAAGCAACCACCCCAGTGTTGCCTGGAGATGCTCAAAATAGGTGCAAATTAATGGTTATCAAGTCCTTACAAAGAAAGAAAATAATTGAACACATTCCATATAGCAAACATTTACTTTTCTAACACTCTGCTGATTGAAAAGATGACAAGACTAAGTGCTAATCCCAGTGGACACAGAAAAGCAAATGTGTGAGCATCTGAAACAGAGGTGTGGGTGTCATAGAGGAGGGGACAATTAATTCTGCCTGGAGGCTTTCAAGGAGAGTTGCAGAGATGAGCTGTCACCTGGGCTGACCCCTGAAGGATGAACAGGGTTCAGCTGATTGTCGAGGAGGAGACTCAGTAGGAGCTGTGGGTACAGAGGCCCCGCAAACTCAGAAGCCCTGTGGACATCTTTGCATTTCTCTGCTCAGCATTCATTCTCCCTTCCTTTGATGCCATCATTCCACTTTTCCTTTGGGAAAACCCCTCTCTCATTCTATGTGGTCCTGTTGGAACTGCCTATCACAGTGAGGCTCCACCCCCAAAGGCAGGTACACGACCCAAGCCAGCCAATCAGCCTCTCTCCTGGGACTCTGCCTCTTCAGCAGAGTGATCCATTAGCCTAATGCCTCTGTAGCAGAGCTATTCTGTCCTTAGTGTCTTCAAGAGACTATCTGTGAGGTCGTGTTATTGAGAGTCCCTGGGTTCTATCGTTCCCAAGGCCTGGTGAATCAGTTCTTGCTTCTATTTCATGAATCATCCAGCTTGCTTTCTTTTTGGCTTTAGTTAGCCAGAATAAGTTGCCACAGCTTGCAACCAAAGAACTTTAACTGATACGGAAATTAGTACCAGGATGAGGGTTGCAGACAATAGCCCCTAAGGGAAATAGGGAATCGGGCAGAGAGGAGACTGTGATTAGGTGCACTAACTGCCCATGACACCCACAGTCACTAAACAGCTACCTGCTCACCATAGGCAAAGCTTGGGGGACTGGTTGGTTGCTGACATATAACAATGGGGAGGCCTCATGATGGTTTGGTTGCCTCAGCAACATTAGGTTAATTAAAGAGGGAAATACTTGTCATCCCTGGCACCACCCAATATATTATGGATAACATTTCTTTGTTTATTTCTTCTGTTTCCACCCCCCTTAACCCCCCAGTGCCTAGAATGATGCCTGGCACAGAGTAGGCATCTAAGCATTTGGTGAACAAATGTGGGTGTGAATAAACAGCAAGCTCAAACTTAGGATTGCCCGAATACAAAACAGAAGATTTGTCCCAGAAAGAATGAAAGGAATTTGCTGATTTACATTCTCAAAAATCAAAGGAGAAACTGTGGGAATAGATATTGAGCCTCCCTAATGAAGAATAAAATTTTGGGTCAGGTTGAATTTATTGCTGTGAGTGCCCTGACCTGAGATTCTGCAATTGGATGTGCTGATTTGGACAGCCCCTGTGAGCCTAATGTTGCCTAGGTTGGCGAATTCAAGTGCTGGTTCACATCACATGACATGGAAAGCCAGCCTCGATTGTCTGAACAATGAAGACAATGTAAAGGGAGGAGTGAAACGTTTAGGAGACATGAACTCCAGTGGGTATTTATCCCGTGCATCCTGCCTCCTGTGCATCCTCTCACTATCTCCCTGAAATAGTCCAGATTCCACTCCTGTCATCCCTGTTTTGAGAACCAGATTGATGAGGGGAGCACAAGAATGTTTTAAAAAGCTTATTCTTGGCTTCTCTTTCTTGGCTAGGGATGACAGTGGGAAGGGTTGCAGCTGAAATTCTTTCAGTATGCTTGAGGGATGCCAAGGTTGGTACAGCCAGGAGGTAACCACAGGGGCAAAATGGGTGTGGTCATCGTGGATGAAGTCATCAGATCTCGGAGCATGGGCTAAACCACATAGGAGTCCCCAGAAATGAAATGGGTGAGCAACCCACTAAAGTCTTGTTTGATATGGAGGTCAATGATATGAATATACAGGACCTCACCTTCAGTAGAGTTCTTAGAGTTCCTTAGAGTTCAGTAGGCTGTGCTCTGTCTGGATGTCCCCTCTAAATTAAAAGGTAAGACTCAGACTGGTGTTAGATTTCTATTAGGC
The DNA here is from genome assembly GCF_047675955.1 of Chlorocebus sabaeus. Lineage (NCBI taxonomy): Eukaryota > Metazoa > Chordata > Mammalia > Primates > Cercopithecidae > Chlorocebus > Chlorocebus sabaeus. The sequence goes on along the minus strand of NC_132923.1, from coordinate 117,050,171 downwards.
ACAGCTGCCATTCATTCCTTTAATCCTGGAGCTTCTTTTTAAAAAAATTATCTTTGTGGGTTAGATCCAATGTTCTTTGTACTTGATATCTTCACCTTAGCTTACCTTCTTATGTTAATGAATGAACTGTATTGTCAAGTCATTTTCTATGAAAAAAAAAAGCAAAGTTCTAGGTGCTTCCTTGTCCAAAAATATCTTGGTTGCATCATATTTTCGCTGGATGTATAATTCTAGACCAAGGCTTGGCAAACTATGGCCCATGGACCAAATTCAGTCTGTCACCTGTTTTTGTAAATAAAGTTTTATTGGAACATAGCCATGAACATTCATGTCTATAAGGTCTACGGCTGCTTTTGTACTGTTTTGGCAAAGTGGAGTAGTTGTGACGGAGGCTTTTTACAGAAAAAGTTTGCTGACCCCTGCTTTAGACTAAAAGTAGTTTCTCTTAGGACTTGGGAGGTATTTCTCTGTTGCCTTCTGCTGTCCGGTGCTGATGACAAGGAGTCTGATGCCAATCTGATTCTTATTCCTTTGTAGATATCGTGTTTATTTCCCCTTCTATCTCTGGAAACTTTTAGGGTCCTTTCTTCATCTTTAGTATTCTAACATTAATGTGACTAGGCACAAACTTTTTCCCTATCTATTTTGCCAGGCCCTTAGTGGGGTTGTTGGATCTGAGGACTTATTCTTCAGTTCTGGGACACTCTCATGTTTCTTTGATAATTTTTTTGTACTCTTTTTGCTTTTTGGATTTCCTATCAGCTAACTGTTGAACTTTTTGCTCCTCTGAATCTCTTTATCTTTTCTTTTTTTATTTCGAGATGGAGTCTTGCTCTGTCGCCCAGGCTGGAGTGTAGTGGTGCAATCTTGGCTCGCTGCAAACTCTGCCTCCTGGGTTCATGCCATTCTCCTGCGTCAGCCTCCTGAGTAGCTGGGACTACAGGCGCCTGCCACCATGCCCGGCTAATTTTTTTGTATTTTTAGTAGAGACAGGGTTTCACCATGTTAGCCAGGATGGTCTCGATCTCCTGACCTTGTGATCCACCCGCCTCGGCCTCCCAAAGTGCTGGGATTACAGGCATGAGCCACTGTGCCTGGCCTTATCTTTTCTATTATGTTTTCTCTTTTATTGTCTTTTTCTTCTACTTTCCGAGAGTTTCCATGACTTTAGTCTTTCAACCTTTCCTTGATATTTTTTATTTTTATTTTTTTTGAGATGGGGTTTTGCTCTTGTTGCCCAGGCTGGAGTGCAATGGTGTGATCTTGGCTCACAGCAACCTCCACCTCCTGGGTTCAAGTGATGCTCCTGCCTCAGCCTCCCAAGTAGCTGGGATTATAGGCATGTGCCTAGCTAATTTTGTATTTTTAGTAGAGATGGGGTTTTACCATGTTGGTCATGCTGGTCTCAAACTTCTGACCTCAAGTGATCCACCCGCCTCAACCTCCCAAAGTGCTGGGATTCAGGGGTGGAAGACATCTGGTCCCACTTGTTCTCAGGAGACTCTTGGATGGGAGCATCTGTGAGAAGCACATGGAAGTGAGGCTGAATTCCTGTGCTGGGCTTTGGGAACTTCATCAAAGATTCCTGGGCCCAACCTTGACTTGAAGAGAGTAGAGCCCCACTCTTCAAACACAGCACGTGATCACCAGGAAGGGCAGCCAGGCTGTACAGAGACCCTTTCCCAAATGTTCTCAGCTGGGCAAATCCTCAGGACTCCCACACAACTTCAAGGGAGGAGGAAGCGATTATCCCCAGAACATGATTTAAATTGTCCACCCATCTGGGTTAGGTGAGTTGAACTGATTTTACTTGGAAAGTTAAAGCAATGTGACATTTTTCTTGTGTTTGAATGTCATGGAAGAAATTCATACTTGTGACTCCTCCTCCTCCTGATCATCACGCTTGTCCTCATCCCCACCATCATCATGTTTCCCAAGGCCAGACTACACGGTGTGAATCACACCATGTGTGTGGTATTAACAACCAAGCTCAGGCCCATCTCTTTCTCGTTTCTCCCCACCAAGGGTTAAAACAGCTTGGAGTCTTTTCCTACCCAGGCTCACCTTGTTAAACTTTGATAGACACAAAACATTTTCAGATCAAGCTTTGAAATAATTTGTCAAGTTCTCAGCTGTTGAGAGAAAAAAACAAAGGTGATCTGGGAACAGATGAAAACAAATAAGATAAGTGACTTCAAACATTACCAAAAAGCTGGCGGTGAAGTACAGAAGGAAAAAGCAATCAGTCAGTTAGACAACATGGCATGGGATCTGTAAGATAGCGTTTTGGATTTCCAGTGCGTGGGAAGGGTTCTGATCAGAGCGGGCTAGTTCACAGAACTAGGCTCTGCGGCACACCTAGAAGGAAGCGGAAGGATTACTTAATTCACACATAAAATGGACCAAGCAGCATGGACAAAACAGTAATAGTCATTCGTTCAAATATTTATTAAGCATCTGTTATATGCAAGGTTTTGTCCAAACATGGCGCCTCTCCTATGCGTTTATTGACCTGGAGAGGAGATAACAGGCACCGAAATAACTTTAACACACAGAAGAAAGTCATAAGGCTTTATCGTATGACTTAAAAGAGCTGAAGATAAAATTCTATAGTATTTGTGTTAAAATGTTTAAAAAAATTAGACAAGTGAGACATAATGTTCTTCTGGATCTAGGTTAACAAGAGATAGAGCCTAAAGTTCATGACAAAAGCTGCCTGAATGAAAAACAAAAGTAGAATATACTAAGAATTTAATTCAATGAGCAGTGGTTGTGGGCAAAGGAAACACAAGATCAATTTGCAGAACAATGCAATATAGCTCAACTCTGTATGTAAACTTTGAAAGTAAACCATCTTCCCTTCAACAAAGGGGGAAAGCAAAGTGAAGTCTAACTATCTGTGGCTTATAAGAGCCTGATTAAAATAAAAAACTGTAACTGAAAAGATATTATATGATGAATAAAAAAAGTCTTCAGAACTTTTACGAATGTGAGAAATGGAGGACCTACTACCATTGGTTAAAAAGTCACATAAAAAGCATTAAAGGAGATAAAGTTACTCCATAACGGAGAAAGATACAGAGTAGAGAGCAACCTCCCATGGCTTGGAACGAACTGTGTTGATTTTCCAGAAATTTGCCATGAAATCTGATAATGAAGTACAAATGGATGACTGCCAAGGAAGTAGAGGATACTCATGTCAAAGAAATAGAGAATATGCTCCTAAATATTTTAACAGAAGAAAAAAGAAAAATTGCTGAATATTTTTGATAAAAAGGCACGTGGCACCAGAATCTGGCCTCACTGGAGACTTTCTTTCAAACATTGGAAGGATAAATACTTCTTTTCTCTGCAACCTCAACTTTTCTCTTTTTCTTTTTTCTTTTTTTTTTTGAGACAAAGTCTCACTCTGACACCCAGGCTGAAGTGCAGTAGCATGATCTCAGCTCACTGCAACCTCCACCTCCTGAGTTCAGGCGATTCTCCTGTGTCAGCCTCTCAAGTAGCTGGGGTTACAGGCACGCACCACCACACCTAGCGAACGTTTTGTATTTTCAGTGGAGATGGGATTTCACCATGTTGGCCAGGCTGGTCTCGAACTCCTGATCTCAAGTGATCCGCCCTCCTTGGCCTCCCAATGTGCTGGGATTACAGGCATGAACCACCACGCCCGGCCTTATTTATTTATTTATTTATTTATTTAGAGATGGAATATTGCTGTCACCTAGGCTGGAGTGCAGTGGTATGATATTGGCTCACTGCAACCTCCGCCTCCTGGGTTCAAGTAATTCTCCTGCCTCACCCTCCTGAGTATCTGGATTACAGGCGTGTGCCATCATGCCTGGCTAATTTTTGTATTTTTAGTAGAGACAGGATTTTACCATGTTGCTCAGGCTGGTCTTGAACTCCTGACTTCAAGCAATCCACCTGCCTCGGCCTCCCAAAGTGCTGGGATTACAGGTATGAGCCAACCAGGCTTATGTTTTGACTTTTTGATAATAGCCATTCTATCTGGTGTGAGATGGCATCTCACTGCAGTTTTGCACTTCTCTAATGATTAGTAATGCTGGGCCTTTTTTCATACACTTGCTGGCCACATGTCTTCTTTTGAATAGTGTCTTTTCATGTCCTTTGCCCACTTTTTAATGGGGTTGTTTTTATCTTGTAAATTTGTTAAAGTTGCTTATAGATGCTGGATAGTAGATGTTTGTCAGATGCATAGTTTGCGAATATTTTCTCCCATTCTGTAGATTGTCTGTTTACTCTGTTGAAAGTTTCTTTTGCTGTGCTGAAGCTCTTTAATTAGATCCCATTTGTCCAAATGCTGCATGTTCTCACTTATAAGTGGGAGCTGAATGATGAGAACACATGGACCCAAAGAAGGGAACGGCAGATACTGGGGCCTGCTAGGGGTAAAGGATTGGAGGAGGGAGAGGAGCAGAAAAAATAATTATTGGGTACTAGGCTTAGTACCTGGGTGATGGAATAATCTGTACATCAAACCCCTGTGACATGAGTTTACCTATATGATAGACCTGCACACATACCCCTGAACCTAAAATAAAAGCTAAAAAAAATTTCTGAGTAGATTGTTTCATGTTACAGAAAAGGATGGGCATTCTTACGGGGGAATGCTTACATCCTGTTCCTGCTGTTTCTTTCTGACATATGGAACATCTATTGTGTAACACTCCTGATCTCCCTCCACCCATTCCCTCATTCTTCTCTGGAAGAGTCTTCCTGATTGGCAAGTTTAGGAGAAGAAACCGGGCATGCCCAGTTCAGCCCCTCTCTCTCCTTCCTGTTTGAGTGCTGCCTGCCTGCCAAGGGCATGTGCTCTGGTCTGCTTCTGGCTGGGTGGCCAGCTTAGCTGCAAAGGCTCTGGCCCTCTGGTTGTTCAGCATTGCCCATGACTGAGTAGGTTAGTCATCTAATTCTGGGGTGTAGAATTAGGAAGCCCATTGCTTCCATAATCATAAGCTACATCCTCCAATTTAGCCCTAATCGATGTTTTTAAAAGTCAGAAATAATTTGAGCTCTACCTGATTAATTCTTTTGTCTTTTAATTGGTCAAAAATATGGGCAGGCATAAAAAACAAACAGCCAGGCACAGTGGCTCATGCCTGTAATCCCCGCACTTTGGGAGTCTGAGGTGTGCAGGTCACTTGAGACCAGGAGTTTAAGACCAACTTGGCCAACATAGTGAAACCCTCTTTCTACTAAAAATACAAAAAAAAAAAAAAAAAAAAGCTGGGTGTGGTGGCGCACGCCTGTAATTCCAGCTACTCAGGAGGCTGAGGCACGAGAGTCGCTTAAACCCAGCAGGCTGAGGTTACAGTGAGCCGAGATCACACTACTGCACTCCAGCCTGGGTGACAGAGCAAAACTCTGTCTCAGAAAAAAAGAAAAGAAAAGAAAAAACGAACAAACATAAACTTTTTCAAAAGAGAACAAAGAAAAAGAAAAAGAAAAAAAAAAAAACAGAAAAGAGAAAAAAAAATGGGCAGGGAAAAAAGGTATTTTCTAATGACCTTGCCTCCAGACCCTAAATCTGATGTACTGGGTAGGAACTTAAAAAAACACATGAGTAGAGCTAAGGAAGCAAAATACAAGTGACATGTGAAGTCAGCTGCTGTTCCCATACAGGTGGGGATGCAAGTGACAATCTCATCAGACACAGGCAGCTTCATGGGGAGGGACTTAGCAAAACGTGAGCACCAGGATCCAGCAAAGTCATGAGCCATGCAGGCCGAAGTTTGTAGGCTGCTGCAAGTTGACCTGGAACTACAAGGGGTTGGCCTTTGCACATCTGCGGGGGATATCTGCGGTTAGCAGATGCCAGAGGGCCATGGTGGCTTCAGGCAGCATGCACAGCAAAGGCAAAGATTCATTATGGGAGAAGAGTGGGACTCCTCTATGCAAGTCCTGCAGACACTGGGGGCACAACAATGGTTTGCTCCATTTCCTGTTTCTTCAGCCACGTCTGCAGGCCAGGACTTAGGCTTCACCACTGTAAAGGGCAGTGCTTCTCAAACTTTTTTTTTTTTGAGGTGGAGTTTTGCTCTTGTTGCCCAGGCTGGAGTGCATGGGTGTGACCTCGGCACATTGCAACCTCTGCCTCCTGGGTTCAAGCGATTCTCCTATCTCAGCCTCCTGAGTAGCTGGGATTACAGGCACCTGCCACCATGCCCGACTAATTTTTTGTATGATTAGTAGAGACAGGGTTTCACTATGTTGGTCAGGCTAGTCTGGAACGCCTGACCTCTGGTGATCCGCCTGCCTCAGCCTCCCAAAGTACCGGGATTATACGCGTGAGCCACCATGCCCAGCCTGCTTCTCAAACTTTTTTTTTTTTTGAGACAGAATCTTGCTCTGTCACCCAGGCTAGAGTGCAGTGGCACAATCTCGGCTCACTGCGCTCTCTGCCTCCTGGGTTCAAGCAGTTCTTCTGCCTCAGTCTCCTGAGTGGCTAGGATTACAGGCGCCCACCATCGTGCCTGGCTGATTTTTGTATTTTTTTAGTAGAGGTGGGGGTTTCACCATCTTGGCCAGGCTGGTATCGAACTTCTGACCTCATGATGCACCCACCTCGGCCTCCCAAAGTGCTGGGATTACAGGCGTGAGCACTTCTCAAACTTTAATGGGGATTTGTTACATTGCAGATTCTGATTCATTTGATCTGGGTTGGGAAGTAAGATGTGGACCACACTTTGAGTACCCAGGTAGGTCCTCCCATAGACCTCCTGAATCAGGAATCGCATTTTAACAAGATTCCCTGGGTGACTTTCTGGCATGTTAAATTTTGAGAAGTGCTGCTCTAGACCCCTGGGGTTTCAGTGTTTGGCATTAAAAGCCTGTGTAGTTGGTACAGAGGAACTGCCCAAATTCCATTTCTTTTACATTGTTTTGAGTGGCGTCAGTCAAGAGACTCAACTGTAGAGCAGTGTTTTCAATCAGGGGTGATTTTGGCCCCCAGAGGACATTAGCAATGTATGGAGATGTATTTGTTGTAAGTGGGAGGATACTGCTGACATCCAGTGAGTGCAGGCCAGGATGTTGCAAATCATCCTACAGTGCCCAGGCCAACCACCTCACAATAAGAATGATCAAGACTCAAATGTTGATAGTGGTGAGGTTGAAAAAGCCAGCTATGGAGGGATCAGCCTTGAGTTTAGATGGCATGTCTACATGTGGTCAGTTCCACTCGAAGTCTCAATTTGGCTCTAGATTTCTTAGTTATGGAAGTCATATCATAGCAAAGTATTGGACTTACTCACGGAAGGATGGTAGATTTTATAACAGAGAAAAAATAAAAAAGAAGGCTGGCTGCGGTAGCTCATGCCTGCACTCCTAGCACTTTGGGAGGCCAAGGCGGAAGGATCGCTTGGGCCCAGGAGTTCAAGACCAGCCTAGGCAACATTGCAAGGCCCCATCTCTACAAAAAATAAAAAAAAAAAATTAGTTGGGCATAGTGATGTGTGTCTATAGTCCCAGCTACTCTGGGGGCTGAGGTGGGAGGATTGCTTGAGCCCAGGAGGTCAAGGCTGCAGTGAGCTGTGATTGTAGCTTGGGCAACAAAATGAGATACTGTTTCAAAAAGGAAAGAAAGAAAGAGAAAGAGAGAGAGAGAGAGAGGAGGGAGGGAGGGAGGAAGGAAGGAAGGAAGGAAGGAAGGAAGGAAGGAAGGAAGGAAGGAAGGAAGGAAGGAAGGAAGGAAGGAAGAAGAGAGAAAGAAAAAGAAAAAAGGAATGGGCACTCTTATTATATATAACTATAACATGCCATTTACCTATATTGAGGTATAGAAATGATGCAGTTCAATTATTGTTGACTGGAGGTTTAAGAAGGCAATTAGAATGGCTTGCATTTTGTAATACAGTACATTGTCTCTAGGGAGCAAGATTGCATAGGGAATTTAAAAAGGAACCAGGAACCCAAATTATTTCAGAAGTGTGACTCAGTTTTTGTTTTTGTGGTTTTTAGAATCTGAAAAGGAGCAGTGCAAGAAGAAAAACAAAATAAAGGAAGATGGGAAAAGAGATTTCCTTAGAATAGTGGTTCTCAAAACGTAGTCCCCTACCAGTAGTACTGGCATTACCTGGAAACTTGTGAGAATGCAGATTTTCAGGCCCCACCCCACACCTACTGAATCAGAAACTCTAGGAATTGGGCCCTAGAAATATTTTTTTACAAGTCTCCACGTAATTCCGATACTTGCTCAAGTTGGAGAACCACTGCCTTAGGAAAAAGGTTGAGACATTAGGGGACCGATCAGACACATAAAAAGGAAAATGAGATCTTGACGATCAGGCATCTATAATCCTCTAGCTGGAATTGAAACTGGGGAGAATACATTTTGGGTCATAATCCCCTTGGATTTCAGTTTGCAAAGTAATCTACCCATTTTCTTTAATCTAATATGCTTTGATGTTGGTTTTTAAAAAATCTTATCTGAAGGGTCAATGGAAGGTTTTTTACAAAACTAGGTCATGAATGCTACCTGTCTGACAATTGTAAGATGATATCGATTTGAAGATGCATCCAGATTGCAGAGATGTTAAAATGAGGAAAAGATGTGCATTTCAGAATAAATGATTAGAGCAATTCTCAGACTTCCGAGAATTTGGTAATGGGAGAAAGTTTATATTTAAATGCAGGGCACATTGTTGAAATTGGTTTTTGGAGCATTCTTCTGATTCATTTGAACTCATCGCAGAACCTCTGATAGGCTGTACCAGACAATGAGACTGAAATGAAACTGACTGAATTAGAAATTGGAAATAGAATGTGAATTAATTTTCAGCTTTGGTTTGGTGGCAGTATTGTCAGGATTAGGTTCAGCTGTGAATGACAGAAATAAAACATGATGGTGGCTTTAACAAATGGAAGCTTATTTCTCTCTCACAGATATCTGGAAGTAGACAGTCTTGAGTGTAAAGGTGAATCCACAATCATCAAGAACAGGTGTCCTCCAACTTGCTGCTATGCCATTCTGAGTACTGTACCTCAGGGTTCAATACAGTTGCTGGAGTGCCAGCCATTGTGTCCACATTCCACCTTGTAAGAGGGTATATTGGGAGAGACTAGGACCAAGGGCCAAGCCTGGGGGATCTGGGGTCAAGTAGAGGAGGAGGCCTGCAGTGGAGACAGAGAAGGAATGGTCAGTGAGTTGGGAGAAAAAACAGGAAAGTTTGGGTCAAATGGGAGGAGGGAGTTTGAGGACAGAGGGTAAAGTCTTCACTTTCTGGTTGGGGCCACCATGTTCTTTTCTTGTTATACAATTTGTTCTTTAGAAAAATTCTGTTGAAAGATTCATCCTATAGAAACAGGTAACATTTCTCATGATCCTATCATTTCCGATTAAAAAATTATTGTTCCTTTCCTTTTCATCATAATTGTACACCTCTTTCTCTTGTAGCCATTGTATATACTGGGCACGGTAAACAGTATTGGTAAAGTGCCTTAAAATTCATCATAATCACAGCAAATACCATTCTCTCAAAATTACTGTGTCCCGGATAGCCTCCATTTGGCCTCCCAACTCTGCTCCCTACCCTGCTGCACCTGCCTTATGTGCATCCCAAGAGGCTGACCTGTATCGCTGCATCTACAGGTCCCTTGCCCTCTGGCTTCTGGTTGGGTTTGGCAACAGGAATGACCAGCAGGGGAATCAGAGGGAGGGAGGAGAGTGAGAGTGGGGCATGTGGGCTCTTTGTGTCCTCCACTCGAAGTCACAGTTCCTGTGTCTGTCCTCACCACTCTCTCTGCATTCCAGTAGCCACTTCTTTCCCTTGACTTTTCAGGCATGGCAATGGTAACATCTACCACACTGTTACGGATTCTGTTACTGAAACACCAGGGATTCAATGTAGATCCTGCTGCTCCCCAAACAGAAAGCCAATCACTGAGATGACAAGTATTGCCAAGGAAGAAGGATTTAATCGGGTGCTGCAGTCAAGGAAATGAAAGCTCAGTCTCAAATCCACCTCCCCTACCATATATAACCAGGAGTCTATGTAGCAGGGAAGAAATGCAATAAAGTGTAAGAAAACAGGAACTAGGGAGGGGCAAGGAAGTAGTCATGAGGAATGAGGGGTCCAGAGTCTCATTGTTTGAATGTGGTGATCTGGTTTCAGCTCTCTGATACTTTTTTTCTGAGAGACCTAAATGTTCTTTCCTGAGGAAGGAACTCAGAAAAAACAAATACAAATTTCCATCTTTAAGATCAGAAAGGTCCTGTTTATCTTTTGGATATGTTTATTTGAAAGATCTGTCTATGGGGCTGTTGGGTCAATTTCAGTTCCTTGGGATTTTCCCTATGCCTGCCCACACCTTTACCGAAAGCCCCTTTATCAAAGTCTCCCTGAGTTACCCAATTTGAAGGGGCCACCTTTTTTCAATCTAGACCTTCGCTGAGACACACACTCCAGTCCTTCAATCTCACTTCCAGAACTTTGCTACGACGGCTCTTCTGAAGATCACCAATGACTACCACATTGTCAGTCCAATGCCTGCCTCTCAAGTCTCATCTTACTGAACCTATCAGCAATATTGAATGTGCTGCTCCTTCCTCCTCCTTGACCCATTGCCATGACTTGTCTCCACTTCCAGGACCTCTCAATCTCCTGGCTTCCCCCCTCTCTTCCTGGCTCCTCCTCTTCCTTCCCAGCCTCTGCCCAGGGTGGTGTCCCAGGGCTGTCCTTGGACCTTTTATCTTCTTCCTACTCTTTTAGTGATGTTGTCAACTCTCATGGCTTTACATACCATCTATTGGCTGATGACTCCTAAGTTAATCCCTGCAGCTCAGCCAACTCAAAATGCACTTATTCAACTGTCTACCTGATATCCTCATTTGGACGTCTAATAATAAGCATCTCAAACCCAACACAACCGAAAATGAACTCCTGATCTGCCCCCACAGGACTGCTTCACTCCACCTTTCCCATTTCAGTTGATGGTAATTTCTACTTCCACTTGCTCAGGCTAAAAACCTTGGAGTCATCCTTGATTCCTCTCTCTCTCACACACCCTGTATTCAGTGTCAGCAGGTCCTGTTGGCTTTCCCATCACATTATATCCAGAAACTGACCACTTCTCCCTGCCTCCACAGCTGCCACCTTGTGAGAGCCTCCACCATCCCTCGCTGGTATTACTGCTATAAGCTACTCGTCCCTTGCGTCTGCCTTGGCTTTCTAGCATCTCTTCTGAATGCATCAGCCAGCGTGATCACGGTTAGTGTGTCACATCATCTCATTTCACTCAAAGTGTTGCAGAGGGTCCCATTCTCTCAGAGACAAAAGTCTTCTAGTGATCAACAAGGCCCCACATTGTCAGACACCCTGTTTTCTTTCCCTGCTGCATCCTGTTGTTCACCCTGCAGCAGGACTCTAGTCTCCTGGCTGGTCCTTGAACATGCCAGGCACACCCCAGCCTTCCTCAGCCCTGGTTGTGAGGCGGAGGGACCCAACTTCAGACCAGACTGAAGACTGGCCAAAACTGGAAAGAGGCATGGAAAACACCTCTCTGTAAGACACGCCCACAGCACCAAGACAATTTGGCAACACCTGGAAGTTGCCACCCTTTTTCTAGCTAATTCTGAATAACCCACCCCTTAATTAGCATGTGATTCAAAGTGGGTATAAATAGGACTGCAAAACTGTCCCTGGGCTGCTCCTCTCCACGCTCTGCCTGTGGGGTAGCCCTGCTGTGGAGCAATTGCAGAGCTGTAACGCTGCTGCCTCAATAAAGTTGTTTTCTTCCGCTACCAGCTCGCTCTTTAATTCCTTCCTGAGCAAAGCCAAGAACCTGCCCTCCATCCGTTGTTGCCTCCTCTTGGCTGGCTCTTCACCCAGATATCTGTGTGGTTGACACCCTCATGTCCTTCAATATTAGTTCAAATGCCACTTTCTCAATAAGGCCCTCCCTAACCACCCTATTTTCAATGAAAACCCCTCCTCCAACTCCCTTTCCTCTTAACCTGCGGTACTTTCCCCATAGCATTTATCACCTTTTAAAGTACTATATAATTTACTTTTTTGTTATGTTTATTGTTCATTGACTGTCTTCCCCTTCCTTCCCACACCCGCCCATCACCCCAGGGCACGAATCTTGGACAGACATCTCTGTTATATTTATATTTATTTGTTTTTTATGGAGTTTAGCTCTGTCACCCTGGCTGGGGTGCAGTGGAGGATCTCAGGTCAGTGCAACCTCCACCTCCTGGGTTAAAACAAGCAATTCTCGTGCCACAGCGTCCTGAGTTGCTGGCTAATTTTTTTTTTTTTTTTTACAGACGGGGTTTCACCATGTTGACCAGGCTGGTCTGACTGCCTCAGCCTTCCAAAGTGCTGGGATTAAGGTGTGAGCCACTGTGCCTGGCCCAGACATCTGAGTTATCTGACATTAATCTGGAACAAGCTGGAACACAATAGGTGCTCAACCTGTGCCCTGTAAATACAGGTTAGTCCTTCTAGTCAAATGTGTATGGAACTCAAAGAAAGAATCAATTAAAAAAAGTAGAAATAATACAGATTTGGTTTATAACACAAGAAGAAACAGTAAAAACTAATGAAAGAAGAAAGGCAATCCCCCAACCTCTTGGGAAAATAATTCTAAACAACTCTCATATAAATGCAGACTTTTTAATACTGCAGAATATTGAAAGCATAATAATGAAAACAACATTTCACACTCACAGGTTATGAATTAAACTGTGCCCCACTGAACACAAAATCTGCCTCCTGTTTTGCTCCTTTTGCCATACTTGCCGTTGTTCTCATTCTGGTCTTGGGCATGGGCTCAAATTAAGGTCTAAGGGAGGGGACTTGCCAATTCCCAGAACTACTGAGCAGGTGCCTTAAGTCCCCCAAAGATGTCACTGGGTTCCCACCAGAGGTGTCGTGTTCCCCACCACCAGTGTCCCTCCATCCACTCCTACCTCCTTATCCCTGAGTGGTAGGTCGGGGGTCCTCTCTGGCCTGGCTCAGAGCTTGCCTGTTTATTTAGCCCTGGCCCAAGGCAGACCTTGGGGTGGATGGACTTCCCCCAGTTCTTTAAGGAGGTAGTGGAGGGTGAAGTAACCTGGCTATGTAATGGAAGAGAGGAAACACCTGAGGTGGGAACCCAGTGAGATTCACCATTCCCAAATTTGGGAGATTTCTGGCTCAGCATCCAGTAGAACTCGGTGCAGTTGCAAAGGCACTGGCCAGTTCACCTCCAGTCATGGTTGCAGTACTTCCAAAATTCTCAGCAAGGCCCAATCTCTGAGCAACCGGTCCAGGAATTTCCCCAGGTGTTAACAACACCTTCCCTTACACATGTTATTCTGAGCGACTGTTCCCAGACACTAAGCTGTTAGGAGTCAGCTCAATTGCACATAGGGAAGGCACTGGTCTTTGAGCTGGTACTTTTCATCCACTTTTCCTGCTCTCCTTGCTCATTTGAATATGAACCTGGTTCCAAATGCCATTTCAGCAGCATGTGCTCTCCTGTTTGCTTTCCTGGATCTGATTCTCGATTACCTTGATTTTATCTTTTTCCACTGAAATCAACTCCCACAGCACTGAGGTTCTTGTGGACCTTGGACCTCTCGAGGATTTAAGCATGGGGCAGGGACATTCCTGGTCCTGCAGGCTCTCTCTTTGCTTCCCTGGCCTGTCCCCCAATTCCTACCCATCCACCAGGAGGGCCTGGCCTCTGCTTCCTTCAGCTTCTCCCTGCCCAAGGCCTGCCTTTGTGCCAGCTGCCAGTCAAGGGCAGGTATCTCCCACCTTCTTCCCAGTCTTCCAGGATCTCCTTAATCCACCTTTGTGTGTCTATCTCTTAGTTGCCCAGGTCTGCAAAACAAACTCCCACAAACTTGGTGGTTTAAAATAACGCACATTTATTATCTTATAGCTCTGGAGGTCAGAAATCCAAAAACTAGTTTTGCTGTGTGCAAATCAAGGTATAGGCAGGGTTGCACTCCCTCTGGAGTTTGTGATTACATTTAGGGCCTACCTGGATAGTCCAGGATAATCTCCCCATCCCAAATTCCTTGATTTGATCATATCTGCGAAGTCCTTTTGCCACACAAGGTCACCTTTATAGGTTGCAGGGATTAGGAAGTAGATATCTTTGGGATATTCAGTCTACCACAGTCTCCATGGCTGTAGCTGCTCCCAAGGGTGTTCAACCCTTAAGGAGACAAGTTTTTCTTGCCCTGATACCTGCCCTACATGTCCCATGAATCCCCAGTTTTTCAAGCCTAGGGGTGCACAGTGAAGGCTGTACCGTTTGTCCTGTTCTTGTCCCGGGCTGTGGGCCCAGGATCTCTGTGTTGGTGGAACCTGGTCTCAGGCTGGTTGACATTGTCCCACCAACTCTGCTATATCCCATTCAAGGAACTTTCCTTCTTCCAGCAAGAAGGAAACCTAGTGAGATTCACCACTCTCAACTTCGGGGGAGTTCTGGATCAGTGTCCAGTTGAACTTGGTATATTGTTCTTCCTCCAGAAAGTCAATCACTGAGATGACAAGTTTTGCCAAGGAAGAAGGATTTCATTGGGTGCTTGCAAACACTGCCTCCTTGCACACACTGCCTGGTACAGCGGAGAGCACCACTCCCTACCAGTTCTCTTCTGCCCTGAAATCCCATGCAAGGACCTCCCTGAGTAGGGGTGGGGGACCACCCTTCCACATCAATTCAGACTGTAAAGTGGAGCCCCTGTTCTTGGTTGAAGCATCCATTTGAGAATCTTCCCTGCTACGAGAGGATCCCTGCTGTCACCACACCTGGCCCTCTGCTGTTCTTGTCTGGCTGAGAAGACATTCTAACTCACGGAGGGTTGGGTGGCACTCTTGCCCAGCTGTGGCATCCTCCTGCTCGCAGGTGCCCTGTGAAGAGCTCTTGGCTCATGTCTGGTGGTGTTTTAAGTCTAGGGGTGATTTGCTTTGGGCATGGCTGAGCTCCACTCATCAGTTCTGAGGTCTCCTCATGGGTGCCTCCTCTCAGCCTCCCTCCTTGCCTCCCTTTCTACCCAATTCCAGTCCTCCGCTGCCTGTGGCATGGCCAGCACAAGGCATGTCCTTGTGTCCGAGGCTGGCACTGTCTTGGGAGCACAGCAGTGGATGTTTGTATACTTCAGAGCAGACCATCTATGGGACAAATCCATCTCTCTCGTGTCCTCTCATAGCATAATTACATGTTTTGTGCCAAGTATCCGCTCTCAAAAAGCGTGAGTAAGAAGGAAACAGAAGGAGGTCCTGCAAGCCCATCCCCTGTCAACCGACGTGCCCTTCAGTCCAACTGCTTTAGAGGTGCCTTCCTTCCCAAGGGAAGGGGTGGTATCCATGTTATTCCCACAAGTCAATTAACTGTTACTGTCTTCTGTTCAGATAGGAAATTGGAGGCTCAGAGAAGTTCAGGAACCTGCTCTGGGTGGCCCAGTGGGTGGGTGACAGAACTCAGATTGAGAGGTCCATTTGTTCCTCACCACACCAGTCTCACCAGTCTTTGTGAAGTGAGAATAAGTGCGGTGGAGAGGTAGCAGGACGAGCCGCAGACAAAGCCTCTCAGACACTGAGTTATAGAAGGAAGGGCGTGATTCAGCTGGGAGCATCGGCAAGCTGCTGCCCTAAAATTCGAGCTCCCCGAGTGCACAATTTCTGTCCCTTTTAAGGGCTCACAACACGAAAAATTTCACATGAAAGCATCGTGATTGGTTTGAGTAAGCAGGGGGTACGTGACAGTGGCTGCACGCACTGGTGGTCAGAGAGAAACAGAACAGGACAGGGAGTTTCACAGTATTCTTCTACACGATGTCTGGGATCTATGAATAACATTGGCTTCTATGTCATAGGTTGATTTTTAACTACTGGGTTTAGGCCAGGCAGACCCAGGCCTGGTTCCGGGCTTGGTGCCGGGCTGCCTGTCTTTGGTTTTACTTCATTGTTTTTTTCTTAAAACAGGTGCTGAGTATAAAACAATATAAAACAGCATGAGAGTGTCTCTCTCTTTCCTCATTCCCCCCTTTTGAGACTCTCACTTTTTATTAGTGGGAGTTCTCTTATTTTTGCTACTTATGTCTTTTTGTGCAATAGATTGATAGTGATTCATGTAGTACACTTGTGCGAAAGCATTTTGATGAACTAAGGTAGTGATGAAGCTCTTTTATCATTTGAAGAAGTACAGGTAGCAAACAAGGGAGCAGTAAGCAGGTTCTTATTACTATTATAACTTTTATTATAAGAGTTTTAAATCCTCCTAGTGCTGGGAACTAATTTTTAAACATGGCTTCAGGGGCATGAAGGGGTTTGTGATTACCAATTTTAAAGGGTTGTAGCTCCCACTCATGCAGGAGGGGCTGACTTTTCCTTTTTGAAGCCAAACAGGATTTAAATAAATTTTTTTTTAAGTAGCCCAAATGATACAAGACCAGCATTGACACATTTCACATAAATTTGATTCTTGACAGATATACTTATTTTTTGCTGTGTAACTTTTTTCTCAATCTAGAGAACCGCATCCCATCCCATGCTGCTTACTATTAATAGCGGCACAGGTGTCAAATTTTAAGGTTACATTTTTGGGGACCCCTCTTTCTTTTGTTTTAGCTATTACTTTACTTGTGTCACTTAGAAAAGGACCAGTCCTTAATTTTATTTTAAAAACTATGATCATGGGAGGCTTAAAATGGGTCATAACACGCATCAGGCTGGTTATTTTCTGGGCTACATACCTTGGATAGAATAGCATTATACAAACAAGTTTCTTTTAGAGTCCTGGTACACTTATAATAACCATAAAATAATAGGACTGTAGCAATCTTTTGCCCTACATCAGTGACTTGATGTATATACTGGGAACAGTCCTCAGTCTGAGGAAGGTCAGTTGAAGTCCTTACTGTACAAGTCCAAATTTTAAGGAAAATGAGTCCCATGATGAGTTTCCTCATGCTTCGGCTGTGCGTGGACCAGTCAGCTTCTGGGTGTGACTGGAGCAGGGTTTGTCGTCTTTTTCAGAGTCATTTTGCAGGAGTTAGTGAAGCTGCTCCCATCCACGTACAGCTCCCAGTCTACTGATGTTTAAGGATGGTCTCAGAGGTTGTGCCCACTAGAATAAACTGAGTCCAATATTTTTACACAGTTACGTTTAACTGGGCTCTCTGATACCAGGAGCAAGGTGGCGGGGTTTAGGGTATTGCAAACTTCAATGGTTATGCGGAGATTTTCACAGAGCAAGCTTTGGTGTCTACTTAGTCTAGCATTTATTAGCTAATGGTGTCCTTTGGTATTTATTAAAATCACCACAGCATGGGGGGACTTTATGTTCAGATTTTGTCTAAGAGTTAGCTTATTTGCTTCTTGTGCTAACAGGGACATTGCTGCCAGGTCCCTTGGACATGGGAGCCAGCCTTTGGAAACCCCGTCTAGTTGTTTTGAGAGATGGGCCACTGGCCTTGGCCAGGACCCTACAGTCTGAGTTAAAACTCCAACTGCCATTTTTGTTTTTGTTTTTTTTTGACATATAGAGTGTAAAGAGTTTTGTCAGGTCAGGTAGCCCCAGGGCTGGGGCCGACATGAGTTTTTCTTTTTAACTCATGAAAAGCTCATTGCTGTTGGTTGTAATACATGTAGTTTATCTAATCTACATTTTTATTGACTGTCATCTACCAAAATATTGATTTAAATCCTGTAACTATTTGATTTCAAGCTTTAAATTGATCTGGTATTTCTTGTGGGGCTCCAATTGCATCTAAATAGATGTGAGAGTTGAAAGACCTATAAGGGGCTTCTCTCACTTTATGATGTCTTATTCTTCTTATTATTATTATTTGATTGATGAAATGCCAGGGTGAAAGGGATAGCCAAATGGACTAAAGCACAAGTGCCACTCTCATTATTTGGCAGAGTACCCAGCAAAGGTCCACTACAATACCACCACACATCTGCTCAGGGATGAACAAGGGCTGACTGATTGATAAGCTCTTGAAAATTCTTAAGCTCACTGCATCTCTTCAGGTATCCAAGGGATACTAAGTCTCCTCCTTGCCATGAGAGACACAAAGTGAACTTAGTGGTAGGAGATGGAAGCTGGATGGCCCTTGGGGGCTGACCCACAGGGACTTTGGGAGATAGCAGAAAGAGCTTGGCATGACTTATTACTCCAGGCTGTAGAATCCTGGAAAAGAGCAACCCACGCCTAGTCGACTGGAGGACCACCTTAGTGGAAGGGGGACAATCAGGGCCTCTGGCCTGCCATGTGCACAAGCATAATAATTGCTTTTGTTTAACGTGCAGATGGAATATTTGATCCATTTCAACCAGGCATTTGCATCTTGGTATGCAGTCTTAATTGCCAAAGTTTGTTTTAAGTCTTTAACTTCTATGATTCTTTAGTAAAATGAATATTTTCTTTAGCACCTATTTTTATTAGTTTTTAGACCAAAAAAAAGGCTAAATACCATTTTATATTTAATAATGCTTTTTGTATGATTTTTATACCAGATAAGCTAAATTTTACCTTCATATTAGTGTGTTATTAATTTTAATAAAACCTTGTAGACATATTTATCCAATTTTTCATGTTTGACCATAAGGTAAGATTTTATAGACTCTTTTTAACCTTTTATAATTTTTGTTAAAGAGCAGGTTGATGTTTTAAGAAAAGCCTGTTGCATTTTTACTTTAATGTCCGATACACAGAAAAACTGGATGATACCTTTTTAACTTAAGCTATTATGCTTACACCCAGAATTTTCTTTACAATTAACATTTTAAAACTTCCCTAAACTTTCAAAATAATAATTTTTTGACCTTTTAATATAGGTAAAAATCCACATTCTTATGCCTGTTTATAATCTTTTTACTAAAGGTATATTATACTTTTTTATACACCTTGCACATAAACTGTTTTTTCAATAGTACTCAGGAGGCCTTATTACTTTTAAATTATATAACATTTTTTACATAAAATTTTTTTAATAACTTTTTTCTTTTATGACTTTTGCAGACTATTTTTTGAAATGTCTCAACTTTCTGACTTATTACAAACATTAAAAAAAAAAAATAACCAGTTAATTTATTTCAGGACAAGAATTTACCATATAACATTCTTTTTATATAAATTCTGCTTCCCCCCCTTTTTTTCCTTTCTTAAAATTTTTCAACATAGTTTTTAGTGAGGTGGGCTTACTTAGCACCTGTCCCATGTTTTCCCAAGACAAACTACCACTCTCTCACCACATACACTCACCACAAAACAAAGAACGGGTAAAGAGGGCACACACACACTTTTATCATTTATACCAAACCAAAATCAGAATAACCCAAAATTCAAAATCCAAGTACCAAGAGAATTAAGCCAAGTCAAATCCAAATCCAAAGTATCCAGCAATTTAAGTCAAGACAAAACCAGAACAAAAGTGCCAATCCAGGCACACCGTGGGTGATCAGGCCACGCTTGCACTCAGATGGAGTGGGGCAAGTTCCAAAGACTAGTCTTACCAAATCAAGTCAAGTCAAAACCAGAACAAAAGTGCCAATACAAGCACACTGTGGGCGATCAGGCCACGCTTCCACTCAGATGGAGTGGAGCAAGTTCCAAAGACCAGTCTTACCAAGTTTCAGATGTCTGGACTCCAAGTGCCAGTTCCTTCCCGGTGTTCAGCCACTGTGTTAATCCTCTGCCGGGGCCTTCTACGTGCTGCTTTGGTGAGGCGTTCCACCGGGACAATTGCCTATCCGGGAGCGCTCTTTGGATCGCATCACTCAGGCTGGCCGGAGTCCCCCACAGGGATGCTTCACAGTGCAGGTCTAAGCCACCTAAGAGGCTGCCTTAGTGGCTGTCCTTGTTACCTTGCTTCCCAGTCAGGGAACCAAGAAATGTAGCAAAACCAGCTGTAGACAAAACCTCTCAGACACCTAGTTGTAGAAGGGAGGGCTTTATTCAGCTGGGAGCATCGGCAAGCTACTGCCTTAAAATCCGAGGTCCCCCAGTGCACAATTTCTGTCCCTTTTAAGGGCTCACAACACTAAAGATTTCACATGAAAGCATCGTGATAAGGTAGGAGACCACCCCTCATATTGTCTTATGCCCAATTTCTGCCTCCAAAGAAAGAAGAAGTCAAAACTAAAAGACAGAAATGAAATCCACAGGCAGACAGCCCGGTGCCGCACCCTGGGCCTGGTGGTTAAAGATCGACCCCTGACCTAACTGGTTGTGTTATCTATAGATTACAGACATTGTATAGGACTACACTGTGCAAATCCCTATCTTGTTTGTTCCGATCCAATTACCGGTGCATGCAGCCCCCAGTCACGTACCCGCTGCTTGCTCAATCAATCACGACCCTCTCACGTGCACCCCCTTAGAGTTGTGAGCCCTTAAAAGGGACAGGAATTGCTCACTCGGGGAACTCGGCTCTTGAGATTGAAGTCTTGCCGGTGCCCCCGGCTGAATAAACCCTTTCCTTCCGTAACTCGGTGTCTGAGGAGTTTTGTCTGCTGCTCCTCCTGCTACAGTGATTGATTTGAGCAAGCAGGGGGTTATGTGACAGGGGCTGCATGCACTGGTGGTCAGAGAGAAACAGAACAGGGCAGGGAGTTTCACAGTATTCTTCTATACAATGCCTGGGATCTATGAATAACATCAGTTTCTACGTCATGGGTTGATTTTTAACTACTGGGTTTAGGCCAGGCAGACCCAGGCCTGGTTCCGGGCTTGGCGTCGGGCTGCCTGTCTTTGGTTTTACTTGTTTTTTTTTTTTTTTTTCTTAAAACAGGCACTGAGCATAAAACAATATAAAACAATATGAAAGGGTCTCTCTCTTTCCTCAGAGAGACACAAAGGCATGACAACAAAAAGGCCACAATCCCAAAAGCACAGTTCCAGAGTGTTGTAGGAGTTACTAAGAAATTATTTCAGGCAGATCGAGAGAAAAAATGGTCCTTGGGAAGTTTTCGTTTTCTAAAGCACCTCCAGAAACCTTTCTTGTAAAGCCCCTGCTCTTAGAGCCCAGTCGGCAACTTTTGATATGCAAATACAGGCCATTAGAAACTTGGTCCACCCAAACATGGCGATTCCAGCCGCCTTCTTCTTGCCCTTGCCCTACACTTGCCTGGCAACATGGCGGCCCCACATATCCCTCCCTGCATGTGTAAAACATCATGGTACACTGCATTTGCATATTAAAAGGCTAGGGTGAGAGGGCCAGTTTTTTCGTGGGCTACGTGAATGACGTAAATGACGTGCCTGGTCAAACCAATCTCTATGCAAATGAGCCCTATGGAAATCAGACACTGCCTCCTCCAGCCTCTATATATAGCTGGCTGGTTGGGGTTCCCCTCTAGGTTTTGGAGCTCCCTTCCCCCCTCCCCCGTCTCTGTACAGGGGAGCTGCTTCTTTCTTTCCTCTTCTTTCTTGCCTATTAAACTCTCTGCTCTTTAAAACAACTCCACTAGGGCCCTGTGGGTAATTACGCCTGTAATCCCAGCGCTTTGGGAGGCCAAGGCGGGCAGATCACCAGGTCAGGAGATAGGGACCATCCTGGCTAACACGTGAAAACCCGTCTCTACTAAAAATACAAAAAATTAGCCGTGTGGTGGCCAGTGCCTGTAGTCTCAGCTACTCGGGAGGCAGACAGGAGAATGGTGTGAACCCGAGAGGCAGGGCTTTCAGTCAGCCGAGATCACACCACTGCACTTCAGCATGGGCGACAGAGCGAGACTCCGTCTAAAAAAAAAAAGAAAAAAAAAAACACAACCCCACGTGTGTCCATGTTGCTTTTTCCAATTTGACTTGAGAGGAAGAACCTGGTGTTCCTCCACTCCTCAGAGCCATATCAAGAGGACAAAGCTCTCTCTCTCTTGAGTGGAGGCAGGAGAGAGACCCACACGACAGTGGCAGGTCTGAGGGGTCCCTGAGTCTCCATCATTTTGTGAGGTTCCATCAAAAGCCTGTATGAGTTAGGGCTCTTTCAATCGCAAATGACAACAAACTCACTAGAGCTGCCTTAGGTCATAAAAGGGCCTAGATAGGCTTAAGTAGCCAGAGAAACCACCCCCGTCAGTCTCCATCTTCAGCACCGGCTCCTGCTGTTGCTTCCTTGAGAGGTGGCAAGATGGCCATGGCAGAAGGGTGGAGCCCCTCATCCCTCCGCTCCCTCAGAACAAAAGCCCAGGTCTGACAGTCATTGGTCCATACTGGCTCATGTGGTCACTCCTGAGCCAATCACAGGAGCCAGGGGAATGGATCAGCCAATGACCTCAGGCTTGGGGCACAGACTCCTACCCCCGGGACAGAACTCCACTGAAGCAGTTGGAGGGAGGGGCGATGGCTCTCAGAGGGAATTTGGGGAGCTGGGGCCACAGGAAGTGAATGGATGGTGGGGAAGATGATGCACGTGAGCTGTGTTCTAGTTTTCAGGGTCTTGGGCTTCCAGGCAGAGTGAAGATCTTCAGCTAGAAGGAGCGGGAGGAGCAGGCAGGGGAGACCACAGCAGGGAGAATGGCTTGGTGCCCAGTCCACCCATTTTATGTATGGGAAAACTGAGGTGTAGAAAAGGAAAGTGACTGCCTCAAGACTCTGGAGCTGCTTTGCAGCAGAAGACAAGAACCGGGGGATCTTGACTCCTAATCCATTATAATGCCCTTCCTATTATCTGAAGGCAGTGGTTTTGGGGAGGTAGGGGGTAAATGCCCAGGCCTCTCATTAATCCAGAAGCTACTTTCTTGTCCCTGAGCGGCAGGAACCAGGCAGATTCTCCCTAGTCTTCCAGGAGGTAGTGGAGGATGGGTGAGCCTGTGTGTGTGTGGCGGAGGCTCAGCCGAGCTGTGGGAGTGCCTGGACAGGGTGGCAGTGAGAGTCCGGGTCTGGTCCCCGGTGGTGCTTGTCTGCCTGGTTCTCTGGAGGATGGTCTGGGGTTTGGAGCAGGCGGCAGCAGTGTACTTCAGGCTACCTGGGTCTCAGCCTGCTGAGTGTAGGAGTCCGCCCCTGCCGCTGCAATTGGCCACACGTGGCCACTCCCACTCTAAGGAGTCCGTACTGGGGATGAGGGCCTCAGCATCCCTACAGCTATGTGGAGGGCCTGAGATGGCCAGCAAAGCATCCATGAGTGGACAGCAGAGGGTGCACAGACAGAGCTGTGGCCGAAGAAGAGGCCAAGTCTTGGAGGTCCCAGGAAGAGGCTTGGCTCTCATCCTGGGGTTACTGGGGAGTCTCCAGAGGGATTTAAGCAAGGGACGACCTGGGAGTAGGTGGAGGATGGATGAGGGAAGGTGAGAGATGGTGGAGAAGCTAGTGTGGAGACCCAGGGGAGATGCAGTGGACAGAATCAGAGCGATGATGACAGCGGTGGGAATGGAAGGGGGCGGAGCCCTGATGGATATGCAGCAGGGGAATCGGACGCACCTGTGCCTGGATGGGGAGGGGAAGGAGAGCGGTTGTTAAGGTGATGAATGTGTTCTCAGCTTGGGCAGTTGGGTAGAGATTGGGTGGAGATGGGTGCACCTCCAGATGAGCTAAGGACCCTGGGAAGAGGTCTTAGATGGGGCTGTGTGGACTGGATGAGCTCAGGTTGGCCCATGTTGACTATAAGGGACTTGTGGGACCCCTGGGGAGATGTCCAGTGACATCTGGTGTATGCACCTGCAGCTCTTGGGAGGGGCTGTGCTGGGACCCTGGATCGGAGAGTCATCCGATGAGAATGGAAAGAAATGACCCATTTGGTGATGTTTAAGCACCCAGAAAGCAGCAGAGAAGGAACAATCAGGAAGGTGGGAGTGGAACCGGAGAGAGCCGTGTCATGGGCATCAGCAGGTAGAGGCGTTAGAGCAGCCAGAGGTGGTTACTAATGTGAGAAATAGCGGCGTGATCGGTGATAAGGAGGGAGAGACCTGGGCCCAATAGAAACCTGGGGGAGTGCACATTTCATGGAGTGGTGAGGACGGAGCCAGACTGCTGTGAATCAGGGGAGATGGGAAGCTGAGGAAGGAGAGGCAGTGAATGCAGATAATTTGTTTTTAGAGAGTTTGATAGTGAAGGGGAGAAGAGAGACACTGGGGGCTTGCTGGAGGAGCTGCTCAGTCTGAGACTGATGATGCAGAGTCTAGGATGAAGCTCTGAGCTAAGCCTTGCGGGTCTGCTCCCTGACTTCCAGGACCTCCTCCATCAGAGTGAGGCTCCCCTAGTTCAGCGGCAGTGTTCCCTTAGGGCGTGGAGTGTGTCTTCTCCTATTAGATCAAGAGCTCCTTCAGAGCAGCAGATGCCTTCCATTGGACTGGGAGCTCCCCAAAAGTTGCAGTTGTGTTTCCACCATCAGGCTTGGAGATTCCTGGTGAAAGACCATGTCTCCTCCAGTGGACTGAGAGTTCCTGGAGGGCAGAGGCTGGGTCTCCCTCATCAAAATGAGAGCTCCCTGAAGCCAGGTACTGTGTTGCCCTCACTTGGTTAGAAGTCCTGAGGGAGGTACTGGGTGTATCCACGGGTCTAGAAGCCTAAGAGGTGAGGGGTGAGTTTCCTTTGTCCTCTGTCCCTCCTCATGGTGTCCAGCAATAGAAACTGACCAGTGTCTTTCCCTCCCCACCTCCCCCACCCCATATCTGTTTCCTGTGATTTCAGACGGAGGTGACTTCTGGCAGGAGGCAGCCTGTGATTGTGACAGAGGCTGCCCACTGTTCCTTTGACAACCTTGGCACCTACAATAAAACCATGTGCAACTACCCCAGCTTCTTATGTGAAAAGCTTGTTCCCAGTGCTGAGCGCCCCCTCTTCTCTCTTGCCTTGTCTGAGACAGAGTCTTTCTTTCCTCTAGCTGCACCATAATCCTTTTCTGTCCCCATCCTCTCCATGCAAGAGTAGGATGTGGTCACACCGAAGAACAGAATGGCCAAAGCCAGGCTGAACCCCTATTCCCTCTCCCAGGGCCTTGGTTCCTCGGTGGTGGTTGGGGTGTGTGAGACTCTCTGAATGGGGTCTCAGTCCTCCTTCTGCTTCTAGGTCCATTCCCTTAGTCGTGTTGCACTTGCCTTTGAAATAAACCAACTCCATTGCTAATTGTGTGAGGGCATGGGAATGTGTGATAGGTGTGTCAAGTGCAGGCATTTCTGGGTAGGGGGCATGTTCATTCACTTATTCACTTATTTATCTCACAAATAGTGATTCAAGAACCTACTGCATGGCTTGCTCTGTTCTGGGGTTTCAGGATCCAGTGGGGAGCAAGACAGCCAGGAAGAGAGCTCCTTATTGCCCGCTTCACTCCAGCCACTCTGGCCTTCTTGCTGCTCCTGGAATGAGATGAATCTGTTCCAATCTCAATGCCTAAAATGTTCTTTCACAGTGGCTTTCTTCTCTTCTCTGTTTCCAGCTGAAACGTCACCTCTCCAGGGAGCCCTTCCATGGCACCCAAGTTAGAGCAGCTCCTCCCTTTACCCTTTCCAGCATCATCCTGTTTGTTTCAGTCTTGGCAGTTGTCACAGTCCCGAGTAATCTACTTATTTCAATGTTTTATTTTTTGGTTAGCTAAAGGAAAGGTGAAAAGTGGAGATCTATAAGTTTCTTTGTAAGGAGCTTAAAGGTTTTCCTTCTTTCTCCACTCATCTACTTGCTTTCCCCTGAGAGATGATGTGTGAGTTCGGATCCTCTGGAAGCAGATGCCAAGATGCAGTTGGAAGTGCAGGAGATGTATGGGGGGAAGCAACTCTAAAAGATAAAGGACGCAGGAGAGGAGCAGGGAGAGAGAGTGTTCAGATCAGGAAGCAGGTCTGACACCTCTGAAGGGAGAGAGGAAAGGAAGGAGGATTGAGTAGAAAGAGGCTCAAGCTGTGGCACAGCTCTGAGAATGTCTCAGCAATCTGATGAGGAGTTCTCATGTGAATAATGCCCATTAGAGGAATCCTCTATTGGGAAACAATTACCTGGCTCTAGTCCACTGTCATCACCATCATGGGAATGGCACTGGAGAACATGGCTTTGTCATGAATACTGTGGCAGATTCCAAAGCAGCATGGGCTTGGGGCTGTTCACTAAGTACACTCCCTGAACAGGTTCTCATGTGAAGGGAGAGCTGAGTGGTGCTGTCCAAGGTTGTCACAGAAAGAGTTACTGTGGATTGGTTGGACTTGAGGATACTGATTGAGCCTTTCCCCCATTCCCTGCCCCGGCGGATGGGTCACTGTGAATTCAAGGATTAAGCACAGATGGTGGAGCAACTGGAACTCTCACACCTTGCTGGTGGGAACGTAAAATGGGACGAGCACTTTGGAAAGAAGTTTGATCTGACTTTGTAACATTAAACATACCCTTATCCATTGAGTAAACATTTCCAGTCCTAGGTATTTATTCAGGAGAAATGAGAACTTAATGTTCACACAGATACTTGTATAAGAAATGGTCATAGCAGTTTTATTCAAAATATCCCAATACAGAAAATAGCAAAAAGGTCCATTACCAGGAGAATGGATAAACAAATTGTAACATGTGCATGCTATGGAAAGCTACCCAGCAATAAGGAAGAACAGATTACGGACATTTGCAACACCATAAATGGATCTCATCATCATTATACTGAATGGAAGAGACCAGATGTAAAACAGTACACATATGGGAGGTGGAGATCATGCCACTACGCTCTAACCTGGGCAACAGAGCAGGACCTTGTCAAAAACTAAAAAGTGTACATAATATATGATTCAATTGATAGAGAGTTCTAAAACAGGCAACTAAGGTGAAAATAATCACAATGGTAGTTTCTGCATGTTATGAGCTGAACTGTGATTCCCCAAAATCCATATGTTGAAGTCCTGACTTCCAGTACTTCATAACATGACTGTGTTTGGAGACCGGCCCTTGAAAGGGGTGTTTAGGTTAAAGTGAGGTCATTAGGGTGGGTACTGATGCAGTATGATTGGTGTCCTTAAAACAAGAGGAGGTTAGGACACGGACACCTGAGAGAGAAGGCCATGTGAAGACACAGGGTAAGACAGCATCTATATGCCAAGGAGAGAGAGCTCAGAAGAGACCAATCTGTCAATGGCTTGATCTGAGATATCTAGTTTCCAGGATCGTGAGAAAATAAATCGCTATCGTTTAAACCCCCCAGTCTGTGGGACTTTGTTATGGTAGTGCAAGCCGACTAATTCATCCAGAAAGGGGGTTGACAGGGAAGGGATGTGAGGGAATTTTCTGGGAGACGGAAATGTTTTCGCGATGGGATGTGGGTGTATCCATTTGTCAAACATGTTCAGCTGTGATTTGTGCTTTTCAACCTATATATATTTTACCTTTAAGAAAGAACTAAAGGTGATGTTGGTGATGATGGTGATTGATTGGAGGTGCAGAGTGGTTGGAGGTGTAAATGATAAAAGAAGGCAGAATCTTGATAAGTGTTGAAGCTGGTTGATAGACACAGGAGAGTTCACAGTGTGATTTTGTTACTTTGTATGTGTTGGAAATTTTTGCAAATTGAAAGTTCAAGCCCATGGGAGTGAAGTTTTCTTCTCTCTTCCTTTTTTTTTTTTTTGAGACGGAGTCTCGCTTTGTTGCCCAGGCCGGAGTGTGTTGGCACGATCTCGGCTCACTGTAACCTCCACCTCCTGGTTCAAGTGATTTCTCCTGCCTCAACCTCCAGAGTAGCTGGGACTACAGGTGCCCGCCAACACACCTGGCTAATTTTTGTACTTTTAGTAGAGATGGGGTTTCCACCATATTGACCAGGCTGGTCTCGAAATCCTGACCTTGTGGTTTGCCTGCCTTGGCCTCCCAAAATCCTGGGATTACAGGCATGAGCCACCACGCCCGGCTTCTCTCTTCCTAGCTGGTAGGGGACTTCCTGGCTCTGCCTTCTGTTCATGCACTTGGATAGTAGGGTGTGGAAAGATTCTGAGATTTCAGGGTTTCACAGAGGTAGTGTAGCACTGGAATTAGGTGCTAGTCTTTGGAGCTCTGGGGTAAAGTCCCAACTACCATTAACTAGGTAAGAGTTTGTGTTAATTATTCGATCTTTCCTAACCTCTGTTTTCTCATCTATACAAGGAAGTTAATAATAGCTACTTCGTTAGGGAGGTTGAAAAATATTAAATGTAAAAATGTATACAAATCAATTTGGACACTTTTATTTTATTTATTTAGTATTATTATTTTATTTGAGATGGATTTTCACTCTTGTTGCCCAGGCTTTGAGTGCAATGGCGTGATCTCAGCTCACTGCAACTTCCACCTCCCGGGTTCAAGTGATTCTCCTGCCTCAGCCTCCCAAGTAGTTGGGATTACAGGCCTGCACCACCATGCCCGGCTAATTTTTGTATTTTTAGTAGAGACAGGGTTTCACCATGCTGGCCAGGCTGGTCTTGAACCCCTGACCTCAGGTGATCCACCCACCTAAGCCTCCCAAAGTGCTGGAATTACATAAGTGAGCCACCACGCCCAGCCTGGACACTTTGAGTATTAAGCAACAGAAGACCTGACTCAAATTGGTGTAAATAATAAAATAAATTTATTGACGTGTAATGGAAATGACCAGAGGCTTTCAGGTATGGTTTGATCCAGAGGCACCTGTTTCCTCCTCCTCCTTCTCTTCCTTTTGTTTCTCTTTCCCAGAGCTTCCAGCTAGCTGTGCATATATTTACATATTTTATTCCAGACTCCTAGAATTGGTTTTTTGTTTTGTCTTTTTGTAATCTGCCTGAGAAGCGATCTCACACAGAAGTCACATTAAATATCCTGGATTTCCTCATTTTCTGCACTCTCCTGCCTGCTAACTGCACCTTCTTTTGGTTTCTTGTTTCTGTTCTGCAGCACAATTTTCTACTTTTTGTCCTCAAATATGTCAGGCTCAGACCTGCCTCTGTATCCTTGCCTTAGCTGTTCCCCTTGCCTGGATCGATTTTCTCCTTGATTATCTTAGGGCTGACTCCTTCATATCATGGGTGATCTTGCTTCCAGTGCCTTTTCCCATCTCTGCAGAATCACACAAGCCTTGCCTTCCCCCGCCCTCTCCTATTCTGCTGTTTTGATTCTCTTTATATTACTTATTACTGTCTCTTTTCTCTCTTGAAATTTGCTTATTGACTGCATCTGTTCCTGTCAGTGCCTTGTAAGTGCCAAGAGGGAGGGGCCTTGCCTGTCTGGGTTTCGTGGTGTTCTTAGTGCCTGGTTCTGTGCCAGACATGTTGCATGTACTCAAAAGATGTCCTGTGGAATGAATGAATGGAAGATATGAATAGCGACATTATTATTGGACTATTAAGAGGATTGCACGAGAAGACACATTTAAAGTACTTGGCCCAGGACCTGCCATGAAGTCAGTGTCCATTTTCCAGTAAGTGGGAGTAGTCGAGGCATGCTTTTGCTGTTGTTGTCATCGTGTCATCCCGTCCTGGCTGGGGAGTGCCTTTCTCCACCATGCTCTCATTTGGATGAAAGTTACTCCCAGGTCACGGCCCATGTGAGGAGTGGGAACATCCCTCGGTTGGCCAACTGGTTCTTTCATCCCTCTATGCTGCATAAAGTGGTTGAGGTAATTTATTCCCTCCAGGGAATGGAATTCATCTGTAGCTTTGCCCTTGAAAAGTCCCCTGGACTGGGTTTGATCCACATTCGGGAAGCTCAGATGGTCTGGATTTTGGTTTCCAAGGTCTTCAGAGACCAGTAACAGCCTCAGTGCCTCGCTGGCCAAATAAAAGAGTTGGAAATCAAACTAAAGATGTGCTTGTGGAAAGTGACTAGAGAAAAGGTCATGTTTTCTCAAGACATAGCCTTTTTCCGGGAATCCATTCTTGAGCTAAGACAAGCAGCAGCACCATCCTTGGACCTGGGAACTAGGACCTCTTCCCTAGAGTGAGGACTCCTAGGCCAAGGGAAGCGCCTGCTGGAGCCCTTGGTCTCCCTTCTAAACCACGATCTGAGTGTCTGTGACTCTGGAATGTCTTGCTCAAGTGATCTAGAACCTTTATGGGTTGCCTGCCTAGGTTTATCCTGTTGAGTGAAGGTGACATTTGCTACAGGAGCAAGAAATAAGCTGTAGTGCTGATGGAGGGGGAGGGACATCTGAAATGAGTGGGGAGGAAGGGGATAATGAGTTTTAGTTAAGACCGTGGAGGCAACTGTAGTGGCAGGAACTGCAGCTCCTTCCCTTCCCTTCTACAGTCAAGTCCTTCAGGCCATCTGGATGAGATGTTGATGAGGACTCTGTGATCCCTCGGCCTTGCACTTCCTTCTAGGGTGAAGTGAGAGCACATGCTATCACAGGATGGAAGAGGGCCCAGGTAGTAGTGTGGGAACCAGGCACAGTGGAAGGGCATGGGAGCATCTGAGAGGCCATAGGGTAACCTCTGTGGGTGTAGGATGTGTCTATCAGATTCTTTTTTTTGTTTTTTGGAGACTGAGTCTCATTCTGTCACCCAGGCTGGAGGGCAGTGGCATGATCTTGGCTCATTGAAACCTCCACCTCCCGGGTTCAAGTGATTCTCCTGCCTCAGCCTTCCGAGCAGCTGGGACTATAGGTATGCACCACCACGCCCGGCTAATTTTTTTTTTTTTTGAGACGTAATCTTGCTCTGTTGCCCAGAGCTGGAGTGCAGTAGTGCAGTCTTGGCTCACTGCTAGCTCTACCTCCCAGGTTCACACCATTCTCCTGCCTCAGCCTCCCGAGTAGCTGGGACTACAAGTGCCCACTACCACGCTGGGCTAACGTTTTTGTACTTTTTTTTTAGTAGGGACAGGGTTTCACCGTGCTAATCAGGATGGTCTTGATCTCCTTACCTTGTGATCTCCCCGCCTCGGCCTCCCAAAGTGCTGGAATTACAGGCATGAGCCACTACACCCAGCTTACTTTTTGTATTTTTAGTAAGAGACGGGGTTTCACCATATTGGCCAGGCTGGTATTGAACTCCTGACCTCGTGATCTACCAGCCTTGGCCTCCCAAAGTGCTGGGATTACAGATGTGAACCACCGTGCCCGGCCCAGATTCTTTTAACTTCACAACTTCAGCATCTTGCTGTGCCCTAGGCCAGTCCTGGGGCTAACAGTGAACCAGGCTTGGTTTCTAGTCTTCCATTCACTCATTCATTGACTTGGTTAGTCTCCTATTCCATCATCTACAGAAAACCTTTGCTCTTAAAGAACCATCGCTCTGCCATCCAGTATGGACCTGACTTGATTTCCCTAGTAACTAGGCAGGATGTGCCAGTTCTATCCATCTTAAAACTGAGGACAAAAGTGAAATATAAATGATTTTTGGGTTATCCGTGATCACCATTCGTCTAGCCAAGCAAAGGCAATAATTGAGAAACGGGTACTTCATTCTGGTCCAATGGTATAAACTAGGACCCAGAGGTGCAACTGGCTGACCTATCAGCTGACTCTCAAGGTGGAAAGACCAGACCTTAGATGGAGACAGCTCTGGGTTTGAGTCCTCATTCTTTCTCTTACACACATGAGACATGATACACTCTCACGCTCTCGCTTACGCACTGCTCATGTATCATGCATTGATAGGGTACATTTCCAGAGGTGAGTTGCTGAGTGAAAGGCTAAGCACATTTATAATTGACCAAGCCTTAATCCGTGTGCACCACGGCTTCACTTCATTGCACACTGTTATTGTTGGTTTGTGCAAGGTACCAATTTTATTTCGTCCTTCATCTTCCATCTCCACTACCAATTTATTCTTCCTAAGTTTATTTAGATACATGGTTTCTCAAAAAGTGTTTAGTGTTTGTTCGACTCTCTGTGGATGCTTTTAAACTGGTACACAGATATTGTGCTATACATTTTCCTTTTTTCTGCCAAGTTTGCAAATTAGCAAAGGCACTGGCTCCCTGTGCCAAAACCATCCTAACAAATACATGTCTGAGAGAGAACCTTGGAAGATGGAATAGCAGAAGAAGCTTTGCAGAGTCTTGCAGGAAGTTAGAATCTGATCTTGGCTGCTGGGGGTGGTTGTGGGGGAGAGGGGTTGGCTGTGCCCTGGAGTAGCGGATTGGTGGGTTTTGGCCAGCAGCGAGTAGGTTGGGAGGAAGCTGTTTAAGTTTTGTTCTTCTTCTCCTTTTGCATCATCATCCTAGAGCAACAGCTGAAATGCTCAAGTCCTAGAGATGATTTTAGGGCTGCCCCAAAGCCCTGCTTGGGTGAGAAATTGACACAGATGGATGCAGGCTTCTCAAGTGCCCTCAGCCATTCATTCCCTCATCTCATCCTGCACTGCCCTGCCGCCTTGACCCATCTCAGGGAAGGCCGGTAACAGCTTTGGGGTGCTGCTTCCTGCCAGGGCTGCTAATTCCCAGATGTTCAGGGATGAAACCGTGTCAGCAGGAGCACCTGCCTGGGGTGGCAGCAAATGGGAATCATCAAATCTTGGACTCATCCCCTTCCCCTTACCTAAGTTTATCTTGAAACACCCAGACTACACCCGCTAGAAAGATGAAATATACTTGTCAACACGTACCATCTAAAACAGAATTGCCAGAGTGGATGAGCAAGAAACTAAAATATGCATATTAAACATACTTATGTAGATAAGGAAAGATGTTAGCAATATCAGGCAAGAACAAGTCATTATTTAAAAAAAATTCCAAGTGTAAAAGTTACTTAGGAAGAGTATAATCATTGAAATGGGACAGCTAGCTGAAGAATGTCACAGATAGAATTAGAAGCTTAGATTGAGACGTCTTCTCAGGGAAGAAGAATAAAAAGAAAATAGAGAAAATAGCAAGGAAGATTCAAACCAGATGCAGTGGTGTGTGCCTGTAGTCCCAGCCACTTGGGAGGCTGACGCAGGAGCATTTCTTGAGCCCAGGAGCTTGCGGCTGTAATGCGCTGTGCAGATCGGGCGTTCCGCACTGAGTTGGGCATCAGTGTGATGACTTCCCAGGAGTGGGAGACCACCAAGTGGTGTAAGGAGGGGTGAACTGGCCAAGGTTGGAAATGGAGCAGGTCAAAACTCCCGGTGCTAATCAGTAGTGGGATCACACCTGTGAATAGCTGTGGCACTCCAGCCTGGGCAACATAGGGAGACTATCTCTTTGTTGTTGTTGTTGTTTGTTTGTTTTTGAGACGGAGTTTTGCTCTTGTTGCCCAGGCTGAAGTGCAGTGGCGTGATCTCAGCTCACTTCAAACTCCGCCTCCCAGGTTCAAGCAATTCTCCTGCCTCAGCTCCCGAGTAGCTGGGATTACAGACACGGGCCACCACAGCCAGTTAATTTTGTATTTTTAGTAGAGATGGGGTTTCTCCGTGTTGGTTAGGCTGGTCTCAAACTCCTGACCTCAAGTGATCCACCCCACCTCAGCCTCCCAAAGTGCTGGGATTACAGGCGTGAGCCACCACGCCGGGTGGAGACTCTATCTCTTAAAAAAATCCAAAGAGATATGGAGTACAGATGCACCAACTTCCAGATGGTAGAAGTCCCAGAAAGAGACAGGAAAAAGAGAGGGAAGGAAATGTTCAAAGAAATGTTCAAAGAAATAATGAATATAAAATTCCTATCATTAAAGACAGGTGAAAGGACTTCAGTGTACAAAAAGGCCAGATAAAGAAAAACTGTCAACTAGACACAGCTGCAGTGAAAGTTAAGAACATCAAAGACAAAGAGAAATTTTAAAGGCTTCCAGAGGGAAAGAGCAGATATCCAATCAAAGATGAGGAGTCAGATTAATATCAGACTTCTTATTAGCAATATTGGAATGGGATTGGAAGAAATGGAGGAATGCTTTTAAGGTAATAAGGAAGAATGGAAAAAAAAATGAACCAAGGATATTGTATCTTTCCAAATTGTTATTCAGTGTGAGGTTGTAAAAAATGCTTTCAGGAATAAAAGGCCTTCAAAATTTTGCACACAAAGACCCATGTTGAAAGTATTCTTAGATGAATACTCAGAAATGCAAAGTCTTTACTGGAGGGAGAGATATATACTCTTTCCCTAGATCTTTCTTTCCCCTAGATCAAGGCAGAGGAAAAGAAAAGCCCTTGGCAAGCATTTGACTAAGGCTTTATTTCAAGCAGTTTTTCACCGCCTCTGTTTAGAAGCTAAAGAGCAATCACTGAGGAGTAATGTGGTCCCAACCTCACCCCGGCAGTGTATGAGGGTAGCCAGAAAGAAAATGACTCTATTTATGTTGTAATAAATGGTACTTATTCTAAGTCAAAGGACGAAAACAAACCACTAATTCTAAAATCATTAAGGTCCAGACATGGTGGCTTACACCTGTAATCCCAGTACTTTGGGAGGCTGAGGCAGGAGGGCCGTTTGAGCCTAGGTGTTCAAGACCAACTTAGATGACATGGCGAGACCTCAACTCTACAAAACATAAAAAAAATAAAATAAAATAAAAAATAAAAATATTTAGCTGAGTGCAGTGGCGCACACTTGTAGTCCCAGCTGCTTGGGAGGCTGAGGCGGGAAGATCACTTGAGCCCAGGCAGTGAGTGATTGTGCCACTGCACTCCAGCCTGGATGATAGAGTGAGACCCTGTCTCAAAAAAGAAAAAAAGTCATTAAGGTCATTGTCTTTCCTCAATTCAAATTCAACCAGTATTTCCCAACTGGGGTTCATGGGGCGATGCTGCTCTGTGAACTGCTTCCCCTTCGTGGGGAGGTACATACAGAGACTGAGAGTGTTACGAAATTTCAAAGCAATTTGACAGAGTAATTTTATTATTGCATCCAATAATAAAACATCTGGGTTTGTATTTTGTACATTTTAAATTTAACAAAAGTATCGATTTGAGACAGAGTTGGAAAAAAATGAAGAATAAATTGGTCCATTCCCATGAATGGTTTGAGAAGCACTGGATTATACTGGGTATTGGCACATTCTTTCTGCAAAAGATCATACGTTCTCTGTGCAATGATTCAGTTCCACTGTTGTTACGTGAAAGCCAGCATGAGAATTTACAACCCAAAGAGCATGGTTGTATTACGAGAAAACTTTATGCCACTAAAATATGATTTTAACGTATTGTTTTTGTATGAGAGATTCTTCTGATTTTTTTTTTCAAGCATTAAAAAACATAAAAACTATTCTTATCTTGCCTGCTAGACAAAAACAGGCAGTGCATAGATTTGGTCTACAGGCCACAGTATGCCAATCCATGGGTTAGACCATATTGTCTCTGAGAGTTAGTATCTGCCTTAGACACAGGAATGTTTGTGTGTGTTTGATGATGCTAATTTTCTTTTGAATAGGAAATATATTCATAAAGTTAAAAATCAAAACAATATAAAAAGTTATGTATCAGAAAATCTTTCTGTCACCCCATCTGTGCCAGCCTCATTTCTTGCCAGCCCTGTGCCCTATTTTGATGAATTTCTTGCATGTTCTTTGAGTGTTATTTGAAATACTAACACGAACATATTAACAGATGTATTTTTCTACATAAATGTGGCACACTGTTTATACTATTCTCCTCTTTGCTCTTTTCTGTTACCACCATATCCTGAAGATCTTTGTCCACTGGAGCAGAGAGAGCTTCCCTTGTTATATAAATGTATTGGGTCTCTTCTCTTTTTTTTTTTTTTTTTTTTTTTGAGACAGAGTCTCACTCTGTCACCCAGGCTGGAGTGCAGTGGTGCAATCTTGGCTCACTGCAAGCTCTGCCTCCCAGGTTCATGCCATTCTCCTGCCTCAGCCTCCCGAGTAGCTGGGACAATAGGCACCCACCACCGCACCCGGCTAATTTTTTTTGTATATTTAGTAGAGACAGGGTTTCACTGTGTTAACCAGGATGGTCTCGATCTCCTGACCTCATGATCCACCCGCTTCGGCCTCCCAAAGTGCTGGGATTACAGGCGTTTGTGTCTCTTTTTGAGTTGGTATCATGATTTATTTAACTAGTTCTCTCTACACATACTCTTGGATTATTTCCATCTCAATTCAGAACAATGCTGCAGTGAACAAACTTGCTCATACATCACTGTGTGTGTGCACGGGTATATGTGTGTGTGTGTGTGTGTGGTGTGCGCCTGCATCCATAGGGTAAATTTCCAAGTGGAGTCAGTGACTGAAAGGATACATGTGTTTGTAATTTTGATAGATATTGCCAATTTGCCCTCTGTGGGCGTTCTGCCCTCCTACCAGCTACCTATGAAAGTGCCCGTTTCCCCAAGCAGCCTTGCTAGTAGATCAAGTTGTCACACTTCTGGATTTTTATTCATTGTAATAGATAAAAATGGCATCTCAGTGGAATTTTAATGTGCGTTTCTCTTGCTACGCGTGAAAGTGAATATGACCAGGGCCGCCTCCAGCAAATGAAACATTTGGTGCAGAATCAGCAAAGGTGCTGCTTCTGGGAAGACAGATTATGGGAAGGCACCTCCTCTGGGGCAATGCAGAGCTTCCTGGGCTGTGCAGGGGCTTTCTCCTGTGGGAAACTCAGCTCCCACCTGTGTCCCCTGTGCAGGGTGCCTTTGTGAAGCGATCCACACCCAGCCGCCCAGATGGGTGTTATTAGAGAAACAGGCAGGGCTGTAGCTGGTCCAGGGGGCAATTTCCCAGCGGAACCCTGAACAGCAGGAGGGGAAGTAGCATCCGAGTAAGGCTGGGACCCGCTACATAACGTGTGTGACCGGGTTGGGTGCACTGGCTCATGCCTGTAATCTTAACACTTTGGGAGGCCAAGGCAAGAGCATTGCATGAGGCCAGGAGTTTGAGATCTTCCTGGCCAACATAGTGAGACCCCATCGCTATGAAAAAATAATAAAAATAAATAAATTTGGGCAGCCCAGTGCAAAATGAAGTGTGGGGAGGAACTCTTGATTAAATATTAGTAAGACTTTTCAGATAGCCACAGTAGAGCATTAAACCAGGCGTGGCACCCTTCCAAACACAGGACGCCGTGGGACTGTAGGGGTTGCGCACCTGGGAAACCAACCCTGGTGACGGGATAGCACCCCCAGGGTCCAGCTGGTGGCCAGCATTATATCACCCCGCTTTTCCTCCTTACTAGACTAGGCAACACAGGAGAAGAGCATTCCATGTGGAAGATGTGGACTGCAGCTTCCCAGATTAAGACCAGCCTTCCTGCTTTCTCCCAGCAGGCCAGTAGGAGCTGCTATTGCCTAGGGAAGGGGAGGAAGATGTCTGGGTTTCCTTGTAATAGTCATGGCAGCTGTAGACATGTCAGACCCAAGGCTTTTCATTTGTCATCATTCTAATTCTCAAACACGCCCTTGCAGGAGGCACTAGTGTTATCTCCATCTAGATGAAAGAACTTAGGCTTAGGGAGATGGGAGAGCGGGGATTTGACACAGCCTGTCCGATTCCAGAGCCTATTTTTTTTCGTTTGTTTTGTTTTATTTTTATAAAGACAAGGTCTCCCTGTGTCACCCAGGCTGGCCTTGAACTTCTGAGCTCAAGCAATCCTTGCACTTCAGCCTCAGCCTCCCGAGCAGCTGTGAAAATGGCACACACCACTACACTGGGCTCAGAGCCTGTATTTTTAACCCCTACCCCTGTTTGTTCTCACGCTCACAGTGCATAGGGCAATGCACACACACACACATATACATGATTTGCTAATTGCTTTATTCAGAAGAGACTCCTTGGAGTACAGTTTCTTTGGTTAAGCATGGAGTTGAGGTGGAGGAGAGCAGTGGAAGGCTGGAAATCTGCTGGGTGTCTCATTCTGGGTGGGTATAGAAGGGCTCCTGCCTGGCCTCTAGGATGGTGAGGGATGCTTTCTGCATTGCCAAGGAACTTGGCTAGGGTAGGGAAGAAGGGTATGAGAGAAGGAAACTCAGCATTGGGTGGAAGGTTTCCAGGGAAGAGGGGACTCAGCAACGAGGGGTGCTCCCTCTGCAGAGTTTATTGGAATAGTACTGGTAGTTTTTATTATAGGTACTCTTGTTTCTAGCGAAACAGTAGGCAGCAGCCTTATCGCATTCACACAGTTGACTTCTGCAGGAGTCCTGTTTTGCTGAAATCACAAGAAAATAAACACAAGATGGGAGTTTGTTAATATTCAGTGGCTTCTTGTGGGAACCCTGGGGTAGAAGACACAGCCCTGTCCTCCAGAAGCTCCTAGTTGGAGACAAACACCTGCACTCCGGATATTTCTGACGAAAGAGGAGACAAAATTCTTGCCCTTGGGATGCTGGCCTCCAGCCTGGTGGAGACACAGCCAGGCACTGGGATACTCTCTCAAAGGCCTTCC
The DNA here is from genome assembly GCF_047675955.1 of Chlorocebus sabaeus. NCBI lineage: Eukaryota > Metazoa > Chordata > Mammalia > Primates > Cercopithecidae > Chlorocebus > Chlorocebus sabaeus. The sequence goes on along the minus strand of NC_132923.1, from coordinate 117,012,048 downwards.
TAATAGCCATCATCTCTTCCTCTTGCTAACAGATGTGTTCAGGAGGCAAAGCCCTAGCCCCGGGTGTCTGGGAATGGATTGTGATTGGTTTAAGCCAGGCAGGGTCATCCATTTTTCCTTTGCAGTGATTGGTCTTTGTGTATTATGTAACCTTGTTCCAACCAATGAACAACAAGGGGAAGTCTGCTGGGGGCTTCTGGGAAGGATCTATTTCCTCCCTCCAAAAAGAGAGATGCCCAAGAGGAAAGCCTCTTCCATAGTGTGAGGCCAGGAGGGTGGAACTGCAGCCTGTCTCTTGACATCCCAGGGGTAGACACTGCCCACGTGGCATAGCTGAAGGCCAGGAGAAGGCTGGCTTCTTGATGACATGCTGGAAAGCTGCCCCAGGCCTGGCACTGCCCTCTTCCAGAATTCTAATTATGTGACAGTCACATATCCCCATTACCCAAGCTACTATCAGCTTGGCATCATGTGGCTTGTGACCTGACGCCTGCTGGAGATACATGCCTCTATGGAGAGGCCTTGATAGGAGACATAATTTCTGATCTTAAAGGACTCAGGCCATGGGCAGGAGTCCACGCTTTCTCCAAATCCCACTCATGGGTCAGCTGTCTGGGTACACCAAGCACAGCCTTCCAGTGCCACCCACCTCTCCTCCCCTTCAGGGCCAAACTTTCTCCAAAACGTTGTCTTTGCTTTCTGTCTCTACTTCCCTTCCTATCAGCCCCCACCCGCTCTAATCTGGCTTTGCCCTCCCCACTCCATGGAAGCAGCTTCCCCTGAGTCCCTCATGCCTTCCTGCCTCAACATCCGGGGGAGCCTTGTTGGTCCTTTTCATGGAGGACTCCTCTGTTCAATTGGCCCTTGCTAACCATCTCCTTACCAACTCCTTGACCTTCTTGCTCAGTTCTCCTTCTCCCTCTCTGTCCATCCCTCCTCTGTCTCCTTTCTAGGCCTTTAAGCAGAAAATGAGTGATCACACCCACCTCTCAGCTCTCTGCTGCCGGCTTCTGAATCTGTGTCCCCCATCCTGACCTCTCCCCTGAGCTGCATTTGTACGGACAGCTGCCTGCTGGACCCCTCCCTGGGTGCTGGAGGCCCCTAAACTCCACATGCTGGAAATAGAACTGCTCCTCCCCGCCCTCCACCACAACCTGCTCCCATGGTCTTTATCACAGTTGTGCCATCCATGCAGCCACATATCCATCCTCCATCCAACAGCTCCCTCTCCCCGTCCCACCCCACTCAGTCACCAGCTCAGCTGATTCCACCTCAAATGCATCTTGATGTTTTCTCCACCTTTCCCATCCTGACCTCTGTTGTTTTATGTCAAGATGTTACTCCCTCTTGCCTGCAGGATGCTTTCTCTGCCCCCCTTCCACTTGTCTCCATCGACCCTGTCCTCACAGTGAGTCCTCTAAAATGCAAATCTGACCCTGTAGCTCCTCTGCTTAAGAGCATCCTGTTGCTTTAGGGCAAAACCTAAATACAGCCTGGCCTGGAGGGCCAGATTGACCTAGCTCCTTCCTTTGTCTCCAGCATCATGGCTCAGCACTGCTTCTCTCCTCATGTTTCTGCTGGGCAGCACAGAATGGCTTACAGTACCCTTTGGTGCCTTTGACCATGCTGTGTCCTCTTCTGGGCGTGCTCCCAGCCCTCCTCTTCCCTGACTCTGCACAGCCTTTCAGACTCAGCTTAGAGGTCACCCCTTCCAGGAGCCTTCCTCAAGCCTCAGGCTATGTTAACATCTTCTTCCCACTGGAGTCTTTACTACATTGCATTTTCACTTTCCTGGCTTCCCACTCAACTGTGAGCTTCCTGAAGCAGGAACTGTATCCCTCTGTGTCTATCTTTGGTGCCCAGCACAGTCCTCAGCACTGTCTAAACAAATGAGGGCCACTCAATGGTGACGTAGGATTCTTACCACAGGTGATTGTGCTCCCCCTGTTGCTAAACTTGTAGCTCAGAAATTTGGTGCCGCATCCACGTTTCTCCAGACGTTTGTAGCAACAGTCATGAACGACACAGCAGCTGCAAGGAGACACCCTATTGGGGCTGCTGTCCCACAGCTCCAGGAGACCTGGTGCCTGTGGTCTCACCCCCTTGGACCCTGGGCAGAGACCCAGTGACTTTGCAACAGTCTAGAGCAGAAGTACCAACATGCTGGCTGCTTTGCCAACCAGGCCATCCTGAGACCTCTGTGCCCATCAGAAATTGGCACTGTCTTTGCAGCTCCCAGCCCTGCCTGGGCCAGAGTCTAGGAGGGTAGGGAGGGATGGGTGGCCTCACCGATCCGTTGCATCCTTGGGGGCTCCTTTGCCACCCACGCCACAGTGGCAGCCGTAGAAGCCATAACTGAGTGTAGCTTCCTTTCCTGTCGTCAACTTGATCATTCTGCGGAAATCCGCCAAATTCCCATGGGCCTGTAGAAGGCCTGGAAGGAAATTTGGGAGTTGTCTGGTGATGTGGCATGGGGTACTGTGCCCTCCCTCTCTGCCCCTCTCTGCTACTCTCCTTCCTCCCAAATGGCTTCTCTTCTTCCCCTGAGAGAGGATTGCTGCAATGGGAGAGAAAACTAAGGGACAAGAGTGCTTCCCTTCTGGGGCTGTCCCCCCATGCTCAGAGGTCAGGGTCAGCACTTACCAAAGATCATGATCACTGCCAACAACAGGAGGGTCTTCATGGTAAGAGTTCTTAGGTGACAAATGCAGATGGACTGGCCTAGCTCCTCCGCTGGGTGGTCTCAGCTTCTGCCCTGGCCGTTGTGCCCCTGCTCCTCCTTGGTGGCTCTGAGACACACAGACATGCTCTCCCATCCAAACTAGGTCCAGGGTGACTTCCTCTGTCACACTCAGAGCACACAAGGAGTGCCCTCCAGCAATACACACAGACACACACACCACCTCCTGACCTGTTCTCAGCTCTGCAGAATGGTTTCACACACATCAGGCCCTCAGACCTGTGGAGAACCCCATGAGACACTAATGAGACCTCCCCTGTGCCTCATCAGACTGAGAGTTCTTGGGAGGTTGGAACCAGGTTCTTCCCAACTAACTGGGAGGTTCCTGAGGTCAGAGGATGTGGAAGACATAGCTTGCACATCTCCAAACTAGATTCAAGGCTTGGAGTCTCCAAGGCACCCATGGAGTCTCAACCTTAGTATTTTCCTCCAGAATGAAAGCATCAACCTATCTCTGCAAGGCTTTCTAACCCCTTCCACATACACACGTTCCCAAACACATACATGCTCACACACCTATGCCCACATACACACACTCTTGTACTTACCTGCTAGTGCGAACATCCTCTCATACACTACAATCACATACCCACTCAACATACTCATGCACACACACCCTCTTGTGCATATCAAATCATGCACATGCATGCACAACACAGCCACTCTCAAAGGCAGCGAATGAGCAGGAATTCTGCTCTTGACAGGACATCAGCTTCGCTGGCTGTTTACCTCTCAGAGGACCTCAGCGGTGTATCCCCAGGCTGTCTTGTTTGTTCTGCACTCCTGCTCCCCTTAAATAGCCGCTCCTTCTGGGAGGTTGGGGGTAGGTGAGGCACGAGGCTGGGGATGGGCGTGGTCAGTTGGTGGACTCAGGATTGGCCGCCCATACCCCTAGGTAATCCCTTTCCTTCCCCTCATCAGCTGGCAGGACAGAGTTGAGGATTGAGAAACCTTACGTGTCTGTAGCTGATGCCAAAACACATTTCAGGCCGTTTTGCAGTCTTTCCATGGAGTAAATTCCCATAATCAGCTCTGGGTGTGATCAACGGTCAGCCACCTCCCTGCAGCCGCCTCTAAGGGGGGCAGGGACTGTCTGCTGTTGCCGGCTGTGGACTCATTTGTACACCCAAAGGGACCACCAATTGCTGAGCAAGGATTGCTCCCTTCTGCTCACTGTGGCATTTGGGAATAGAAAAGAGGGCTTTTAGTGGTACTCATTCATTCAGCCACTCAATCATTCATTCGCAAGAAGTACGTACTGGGCCTCTAGCATGTTCCAGCACCTGTGCAGGCCTCACGTCTCACTTGTGCACCCCACAGTCCACCAGGGAGAGGGTTTAATGGGGGTGGATTTCCCTTCCCACTAACTTGGGCCAGGGCCTCAACCTTCTCTTCTTCCTTCCCTTTCTTCTTTTCCTCCGCCCCTGTCCCATATGAGCTTCTAAACCTGGAAAAAGCCAGAGGCTATCCTTGAAGTTCCCACCAAAGCACTGCCTTCACTTTATTCCCCATCCTCACCTGTTTGGAGACAGGGGGAGGTGAATGCTCCCTGGATCTGTTGCTCTTTTTCCTTCAGGCTTCAGGCTCACACTGACTCCAGCTTTAATTCATAAAGTAAATATCTTTTTCATCGCTCTCCAGCACATGCTAAGAATTTAGCTTCCATGGCCTTAAGTAAACACTCTGCGATTCCAGTCCTTAAAAAGTCACTGTGGCAGAGGCTGTCGTGCTTGTGAACATTCCATCTGTTCCATATACTCTAGAGCCCCTTGCAGGGATGGAGACCTAGGGCCCTGCTGCTGGCTGGTAAAAGAGAAGCATTGGTATTAAGGCTCACTTCCAGGTTTCTCCAGCAGGGGGACTATGAGATGCAACTCCCAAGCCCTTCCCTGCCTCACGGGTAGAACCAGAAGATGAAAGCAATCTGGGGTGTAGAATCATAGCATGGAAGACAGTTGTCCTAGAAAGTCCTGCAGTGCACAGAGGTCTTAGCGTGAGTGAGAAATAGACTTTTGCTGTATTAAGCTGCTGATAACTGAGATGGGCAGCTACTGCCACATAACCTAGTCTATCCCAAGAGCCATCAGACAGCTTTCCTCTCAAAAACACCATTTCCCTCCAGCGCTCGACTGTGTAAGGGGTTGGACTCTGGTTTTCCTTCCTGCCCTCATGTGTTGGAGTCCCAGTACCTTAGAATGTGATCTTATTTAGAAATAGGGTCATTGCAGATATAATTAGTTAAGATGAGTTCACTAGGGCAACTAGGATGGGCCCTAATCCATGATGACACATGTCATCACAAAAAGGGGAAATTTGGAGACAGGAAGGCACACTGGGAGAAAGCCATGCAAAGATGAAGGCAGAGATCAGGGTGAAGCTTCCACAAGCCAAGGAATGGCAAAGATTACCAGAAAACACTGGAAGCTAGGAGAGAGGGATGGAGCAGATTCTCCCTCACAGCCCTCAGACAGAATCAGCCCTGTTGGGCTCTTTGATGTCTGCCGCTGGAACTGTTAGACAATGAAACGTCTGTTGTGTAAGCCACAAAGTACCTAATACAAAGCTGAAGCAAACTAACACAACCTCCAGGGATCTCTTTTGACTTCCTTCATTCTTCTTACTCTGGGTTGCCACTCCTATAGCAGTTGGCTTTTATGGCCATGTCAGGGTTCAGAGGTCTCATCCCCCAGTGTAGACCACTGCCTTTGTTAAACATTGGACTTCTGGAAACAGTAGTTCCTCCAACAGGCAGAACCGCCTTCCTCTCTGTATATCTGGATAGCCCTGGTCCAGGCTTCAGGCGGAAGAAATACTCCAACACTCAAGGACTCTGGTGACGTCAGATAGAGCCTCTCCTTTTCCCATCACTTCAGGATGTTTTTCAGGAATTCAAAGTCCATGAATTGGCCTCTTGTTCATCTTCCATCCTGGACCTAATCCAAGCCCTTGGACTCAGTGAGCCAAACAGAAATCTCTACTTTCATGGGGCTTCCACTTTAGCAGAAAGAGACGGATAATCAGCAAAAGACATACTAGTAAATGACATCGTATGTTAGGTGGTGACACTGCGATGGGGAGAGAGGCAGTAGGTGACAGAGCAGGAGCACCATCATCTCAGACAAACACCACCACTTTAAGTTCCAGCTCCCTTTCTAGCCTCATGCATTTCAAGGAAATCATTTCTCTTGTAATTACAAACAGGCAGAAAGAGTAGACAGTAAAACACAGGTAAGACAGGTCGGGCACAGAGGGAGGTGGGGGAAAATCTGTCTGGCAACTGCCAAGCTTCACCCTCACACAATGGGCCCCAGTAAAACAGTGGGCCTTAATAAGCACATTCCTTTCCCTTCAGGTGCACTAAGATAGGAAAGCTAAAAGCAGACTCGGGGGGTATGCCTGCAGCTGCAGAAAGATATATGGGAACAGACACACAACTCTCCCTCCCAGATAAGCATAATGAAAAGACACAGAAGCAGTCCAAGCCTCTGTTAAACTCTCCTACCCTGAATCCTTAAAAACTCTTAGCATGTAAGAGTGTGCCTCTGACCTAACTCAGCCAGCTGCCCCTCTCTAAAATAAACCTGTTCTTGACTGCCAAGCCACCTTTCATGTTTCTTTCCTCTTTCCTTAATTCTTACAGTAGGGATGGAGGAGGGGTATCTGGAGTAGGTGGGTGGCAATTTTACACAAGATTGGAGTGCTCAAAGAGAGGTGCTTTGACTTTAGTCGGTGCTCAGAACACTTTCCTTGCATTATTAGTAACTAAAAGAATGAGCATTTGAGACAGAGTCTCGCTTTGTCGCCAGGCTGGAGTGCAGTGGTGCGATCTTGGCTCACTGCAACCTCCGCCTCCCGGGTTCAAGAGATTCTCCTGCCTCAGCCTCCTGAGTACCTGGGACTACAGGCACCCGCCACCACACCCAGCTAATTTTTAGTACTTTTAGTACAGATGGGGTTTCACCATGTTAGCCAGGATGGTCTTGATCTCCTGACCTCATGATCTGCCTGCCTCAGCCTCCCAAAGTGCTGGGATTACAGGCATGAGCCACTGCGCTCAGCCTTCCCCTTCCTTATTTATAACCCCTTTCTCTGACAGGTTTATTTTTCACAATATATTTACTTATTTGTTCAATTGTAGTACAATTGAAGTAGTTTCAGAATTATTAACCCATAACTCTGTGAGAAATAAATTTACTAACTACTGTACCGTGTCAGTGTATAGTTTCTTTATCTTTAGCCGTTTGGTATACCATCATAATACTGTTTTCTGAAGTTACATAGGTTATCTGTTTTCTTGTAGCCTACCTTAAGTGTGGTTATTATATTGATTTGTCATATAGTTATATGTTTATTTGTTATCATTTGTATTCCATTTTGGTTTCTATCTTTTTCCTGGTTGATTTTAATTATTTATTGCTTTTGAGGGTATGTGAAGCCTTCCCACGTGAAACAAGGTGAAAGCCATACTAAAAAGTATACTCAGAGGTGTTGCTTCTCACTCATGCCTGCTATCTTCTCATTTTCCTCTTCTTCCCACCTCATTCTCTCCCCATGGCCTATAGGTAAGTGTATTAGTTATCTATTGCTGCATACACAAACTGTATTAGTTTGTATGACTTTGTATTAGTCAAAGGGAAAGGATTATACAAAGATAAACTCACTGGAGGTCATTCTGGGGTGTGTTTCTCATAGTAGCCAATATCATTCATTTTTGGTTGATTCTTCCTGAAATTCTTTTGCATAAATGTGTAGGTGCATGTTTATTTTCTTTTAACCACTGCTTTCTTACACAAAGGGTAGCATACCATAGATCATTTTGTACTTTGCTATTTTAACCCAACAGTATATCTAGGAAATGACTTCATATAAGCAGCTAGAGATCTTCTTTCTTTTTAAAAAATATGTTTAAATTTTTTTCCTCCTAACTCAGGGAAGTCTTTCCTGGTGGCTTCCCTGACAGGGTCAAAGCCCCTCTTGCATTTCTATAGTCCTTCATTGCGGGAATGTACTATAATTTTTCCAACCATTCTCCGAGAATAGGCATTTAGGTTTTTTCTAGTGTTTCGTAATTACAAACATTGATTCAGTCAGCGACCTGTGCATGTGTATTTTCATAACATTGGAGGTGTATCTTCTGGACACATTCCTAGAAGTGGGATTAGTGGGTCAAAAGGTAAGTGCATGTGTAAATTTTGTTAGGTAATGCCGAATTCTCCTACAGAATGGTTGAACTAGCTCACATTCTCAGTAGTAATGTTTGAGACCGACTTTTCCTCCATGGCCTCAGCAACAGAATGTTCCGTTAGACTTTTCTTTTTGCATTCATTCTTCTTATAGTTTTAAAAATATCACTGTTCCTTCAATAAATATTTATTGAGGACCTACTCAATAATCCAGGCACTGTATGGTAATGCAATGGTGGGCAAAACAAACAATTTCTTCCCTGAGAGCATTTTTCAATCTGGCAACAGAGACAGACATCAGTCAGACGATCACACACACACACACACACACACACGCAAACACACAATATTATAGAATGTCATGTGCTGTGTTGTTCAGTGATCCACTGGGACCGCATGAGGCAGAGAGCCCTCAACTAGTCTGGGGATCAGAGAAGGTTTTCTAAGGAGATGGCACTTTACCAGAGGTCTGGAGGGAGTTTAGGAGTTATCTGGGTAAGCGGTTTCTGTGGTTTAGCTCACTCAACATTTATTCCAGCCTTCTGGTATGTCTGTCTGTATTGCAGAGCCTAGAAGGCTAAACACTGCATTTCCTTCTCTCTCCCTCTCCTTATTTTAAAAGGCTTTTTGAAAGAGCAGTGATATTCAAAGTAAACTTGATCTGAGAGTAGAGAGAGTCCCCACATATCCCCTCTTCCTCAAACACACATCTTCCTTCACCATCAATATCCCCCACCATTGTGGTACATACGTTAGAATCAATGAGCCAATGCTGACACATCAAAGGAAGTCCATAGTTCATATTAGGGCTCATTCTTGGTATTATACACTCTATGGGTTTTAGCAACTGTAATGTGACATGTATCCACTCTTACACTGTGAGACAGAGTAGTTTCACTACCTTGAAAATTCTCTATGCTCTGCCTACTTAATCCTCCTCCCCCCAAACATCACCCTGACAACCATGATCTTTTTACTGTCTCCATAGTTTAACCTTTTCCGAATGTTATGTAGTTGAATCATACAGTATGTAGCCTTTCAAATTGATTTCTTTCACTTACTAATATACCTTTAAGTTTCCTTGATGTCTTTTGATGACTTGATAGCTCATTTATTTTTATTATTGAATAATATTACATGTCATATGTACCACAATTTATTTATCCATTTACCTACTGAAGGACGTCTTGGTTGCTTCCAAGGTTTGGCAATGATGGATAAAGCTGCTATAAAGATTTGAGACATTTCATGTGCAGGTCTTCGTGTGGAAATAAGTTTTCATCTTATTTGGGTAAATATCAAGGAGCACAACTGCTGGATCATACAACAAGAATTCAATGTGTATTTTTGTAAGAAAATACCAAACTCTCTTCCAAATGGCTGTACCATTTTGCATTCCCTCCAACAATGAATGAGAATTTCTGTTACTCCACATCTTCACCAGCCATTTTGAGACCAGCCCAATTGTCCTGTAGAACTGATGTTTATGGTTTCTTTGAATAAACATGGAAATTGACTCTCCCAGTCTTAAAACTTGAGAAAGTTACATTTGTCTTATCTGACTTCCTTTTTCAGGAAACCAACTAGCAGTCCTCTTAGATAGTATCAAGGAATTGAAACTTACCAGATAACTGCATCTGGACAATAAGACACCAGATCCCTCACCTGTCATAATGGCCTAACTGACTACCTGCTTCCTATTGACCAACTCCTCTTCCTTATCCCTTCCTAATTGCTGTTTTCCTACACATGGATACATTTCTTCCCTGCTATATAACTTCCCAGTTTTAATTGGTTGGGGAGTTCGTCTTGAGACTGATCTCCCATAGTCTCAGCTGCAGAATCTGATCAAAGCCTTCTTCCCTGACAGTACTCGTTGTCTCAGTGATTGACTTTCTGTGCCGTAAGCAACAGGACTTAGATCAAACCCCTGACACTTCAGTAACAATTTGATATTGTCAGTATTTTGGACATTAGCTATTTTCATATGTGTGTAATAGTATCTCATAGTTTTAATTTGTAATTTTTTTTTTTTTTTTTTTAGTTTTTTGAGACAGAGTCTAGCTCTGTCACCCAGGCTGGAGTGCAGTGGCGCGATGTCAGTTCACTGCAACTTCTGCCTCCTGGGTTCAAGTGATTTTCCTGCCTCAGCCTCATGAGTAGTTGGGATTACAGGCATGCACCACCACGCCCTGCTAATTTTTGTATTTTTTAATAGAGATGGGGTTTCACCATATTGGCCAGGCTTGTCTCGGACTCCTGACCTCAAATGATCTGCCAAAGGACTGGGATTACAGGTGCATCGCAAAGTGCGGGGATTACAGGTACATCCCAAAGGGCTGGGATTACAGGTTTGAACCACTCTGCCCAGCCTTAATTTGTAATTCTAATGACGTATCATGTTCAGCATCTTTTCATGTGCTTATTTGCCATCTGTGTACCTTTGGTGAGATATCTCGTCATGTCTCTTGCCAGTTTTTTAATTGGATTGTTCTTTTTTTTTTAAATTTTAGTTTAAATTCTGGGATACGTGTGTCATAGTGGTTTGCTGCACCTATCAACTTGTTGTCTAGGTTTTAAGCCCCACATGCATTAGGTATTTGTCCTAATGCTCTCCCTCCCCTTTCCCCCCAACCCCCAGAAGGCCCCGGTGTGTGGTTGTGGGTTTGTCATAAAAGCTTTTATTATTTTGAGATATGTTCCATCAATACCTAGTTTATTGAGAGTTTTTATCATGAAGGGGTGTTGAATTTTATCGAAGGTCTTTTCTGCACCTATTGAAATAATCATGTAGTTTTTGTCATTGGTTCTGTTTATGTGATGGATTACATTTACTGATGTCCATATGTTGAACCAGCCTTGCATCTCAGGGATGAAGCCAACTTGATCGTGGTGGAGAAGCTTTTTGATATGCTGCTGGATTCAGTTTTGCCAATGTTTTATTGAGGGTTTTTGCATTGATTTTCATCAGGGATATTGGCCTAAAATTTTCTTTTTTGGTGTCTCTGCCAGGTTTTGGAATCAGGATTTTTTCTATTGTTTGGAATACTTTCAGAAGGAATGGTACTAGCTCCTCTTTGTACCTCTGGTAGAATTTGGCTATGAATCCATTTGGTCCTGGGCTTTTATTTGGTTGGTAGGCTATTAATTACTGCCTCAATTTCAGAACTTGTTATTGGTCTATTCAGGGATTTGACTTTTTCTTGGTTTAGTCTTGGGAGGGGGTACGTGTTCAGAAATTGATCCATTTCTTCTAGATTTTCTAGTTTATTTGCATAGAGGTGTTTATAGTATTCTCTGATGGTAGTTTGTATTTGTGTAGGATCAGTGGTGATATCCCCTTTATCATTTTTTATTGTATCTATTTGATTCTTCTCTCTTTTCTTCTTTATCAGTCGGGCCTAGTAGTCTATCTATTTTGTTAATTTTTTCAAAAAACCAGCTCCTGGATTCATTGATTTTTGGAAGGGTTTTTCATGTCTCTATCCCCTTCAGTTCTGCTCTGATCTTAGTTATTTCTTGCCTTCTGCTAGCTTTTGAATTTATTTGCTATTGCTTCTCTAGTTCTTTTGGTTGTGGTATAAGGGTATCAGTTTTAGATCTTTCCTGCTTTCTGATGTGGGCATTTAGTGCTACAAATTTCCCTCTACACACTGCTTTAAATGTGTCCCAGAGATTCTGGTATGTTGTCTCTTTGTTCTCACTGGTTTCAAAGAACTTCATTATTTCTGCCTTACTTTTGTTGGTTACCCAGTAGTCATTCAGGAGCAGGTTGTTCAGTTTCCATGTAGTTGTGCTGTTTTGAGTGAGTTTCTTAATCCTGACTTCTAATTTGATTGCACTATGAGAGGCTGATTGTTATCATGTCCATTATTTCACATTTGCTGAGGAGTGTTTTATTTCCAATTATGTGGTCAATTTTAGAATAAGTGCTATGTGGTGCTGAGAAGAATGTATAGTCTCTTGATTTGTGGTGGAGGGTTCTATAGATATCTATTAGGTCTGCTTGGTCCAGAGCTGAGTTCAAGTCCTGAATGTCCCTGTTAATTTTCTGTCTCATTGATCTGTCTAATATTGACAGTGAGATGTTAAAGTCTTCCACTATTACTGTGTTGGAGTATAAGTCTCTTTGTAGGTATCTAAGAACTTCCTTTATGAATCTGGGTGCTCCTGTATTGGGTGGATATATGTTTAGGATAGTTAGCTCTTTGTGTTGAATTGATCCCTTTACCATTATGTAATGCCCCCTTTTTTTTTTTTTTTTAAATCTTCGTTGGTTTAAAGTCTGTTTTATCAGAGACTAGGATTGCAATCCCTGCTTTTTTTTCCCCTTTCCATTTGCTTGGTAAATATTCCTCCTTCCCTTTATTTTGAGCCTGTGTGTGTATCTGCACATGAGATGGGTCTCCTGAATACAGCACATTGATGGATCTTGACTCTTTATCCAATTTGCCAGTCTCTGTCTTTTAATTGGGGCATTTAGCCCATTTACATTTAAGGTTAATACTGTTATGCATGAATTTGATCCTGTCATCATGATGCCAGCTGGTTATTTTGCACATTAGTTGATGCAGTTTCTTCATAGTGTCATTGGTCTTTATATTTTAGTGTGTTTTTGCAGTGGCTGGTACCAGTTGTTCCTTTCCATATTTAGTGCTTCCTTAAGGAACTCTTGTAAGGCAGGCCTGGTGGTGACAAAAATCTCTCAGCATTTGCTTGTCTATAAAGGATTTTATTTCTCTTTCACTTATGAAACTTAGTTTGGCTGGATATGAAATTCTGGATTGAAAATTATTTTCTTTAAGAATGTTGAATATTGGCCTCCACTTTCTTCTGGCTTGTAGGGTTTCTGCAGAGAGATCACCTGTTAATCTGATGGGCTTCCCTTTGTAGGTAACCTGATCTTTCTCTCTGGCTGCCCTTAATATGTTTTCTTTTGTTTCAACCTTGGAGAATCTGACAATTTTGTGTCTTGGGGTTGCTCTTCTCGAGGAGTATCTTAGTGATATTCTCTGTATTTCTTAAATTTGAATGTTGGCCTACCTTGCTAGGTTGGGGAAGTTCTCCTGGATAATATCCTGAAGTGTATTTTCCAGCTCGGTTTCATTCTCCCCATCACTTCCAGGGACCCCAAACAATCGTAGGTTTGGTCTTTTCACATAGTCCCATATTTCTTGGAGGATTTTTTCATTTCTTTTCATTCTTTTTTCTCTAATATTGTCTTCACATCTTATTTGAGTAAGTTGTTCTTCAATCTCTGATATCATTTCTTCAAGTATCAATAGCTTGATTGATTCAGTTATTGATACTTGTGTATGCTTCACGAAATTCTCGTGCTGTGTTTTTCAGCTTCATTTATGTTCTTCTCTAAACTGGTTATTCTAGTTAGCAGTTTCTGTAACATTCTGTCAAGGTTTTTAGCTTCCTCGCATTGGGTTAGAACATGCTCCTTTAGCTCAGAGGAGTCTGTTATTACCCATCTTCTGAAGCCTACTTCTGTCAATTTGTCAAACTCATTCTCTGTCCAGTTTTGTGCCTTAGCTGGAGAGGAGTTGCAATCATTTGAAGAGGCATTCTAGTTTCTGGAATTTTAAGCATTTTTTACTCACTTTTTCCTCATCTTTGTGGATTTATCTACGTTTGGTCTTTGAGGCTGATGAACTTTATTTGGGGTTTCTGTGTGAGAGTCCTTTTTGTTGATGATGATGTTATTGTTTTCTATTTGTTAGTTTTTTTTTTCTAAGAGTCAGCCCCTCTTCTGCAGGTCAGCTGCAGTTTGCTGGAGGTCCACTGTAGACCCTATTTGCCTGGGTATCACCAGCGGAGGTTGCAGAACAGCAAAGATTGCTGTCTGCTCCTTCCCCTGGAAGCTTTGTCCCACAGGGGCACTGGCCTGATGCCAGGCAGAGCTGTAGTGTATGAAGTGTCTTTTAACACCTGTTGGGCGGTCTCTCCTAGTCAGGAGACAGGAGGGTCAGGGACCCACTTGAGAAGGCAGTCTGTTCCTTAACAGAGCTTGAATGCTGTGCTGCGAGAACCCTCCTTGTCAGGGTCCACTGCTCTTTTCAGAGCTGGCAAGCAGGAACGTTTAAGTCTGCTAAAGCTGTGCCCACAGCTGCCATTTCCCCCAGGTGCTCTGTTCCAGGGAGATGGGAGTTTTATCCCTAAGCCCTTGACTGGGGTTGTCGCCTTTCTTTCAGAGATGCCCTGCCCAGTGAAGAGGAATCTAGAGAGGCAGTCTGGCCACAGCCACTTTGCCATGCTGTGTTGAGTTCCACCCAGTCTGAACTTCCAGGCCTCCTTAATACGGTCTGGGGAAAACTGCCTACTCAAGCCTCAGTAATGGTGGACGGCCCTCCCTGCATCAAGCTGGATCATTTCAGGTTGACTTCAAACTGCTCTGCTGGCAGCAAGAATTCCAAGTCAGTGGCTCTTAGCTTGCTGGGCTCTGTGGGAGTGGGACTGACTGAGCGAGACCACTTGGCTCCCTGGCTTCAGCCCCCTTTCCAGGGCAGTGAATGGTTCTGTCTCACTGGGGTTCCAGGTGCCACTGGGGTACAAAAAAAAATCCTGCAGCTAGCTTGGTGTCTGCCCAAACAACTGCCCAGTTTTGTGCTTGAAACCCAGGGCCTTGGTAGTGTAGGCACATGAGGGAATTTCCTGGTCTGCAGACTGCAAAAACCATGAGAAAAGCATAGTATCTGGGCCAGGTAGCACAGTTTCTCACAGCTTCCCTTGGCTGGGAGAAGGAGGCCCCTGGCTCCTCACACTTCCTGGGTGAGGCAACTCCCCACCCTGCTTTTGCTCACCCTCCGTGGGCTGGACCCAATGAGATGAGCAAGGTACCTCAGTTGGAAATGCAGAAAACAGTCCATTCCAAGATGGCCAAATAGGAACAGCTCTGGTCTGCAGCTCCCAGTGTAATCAATGCAGAAGATGGTGATTTCTTCATTTCCAACTGAGGTACTTGGTTCATCTCATTGGGACTGGTTGGAGAGTGGGTGCAGCCCACAGAGGGTGAGCTGAAGCAGGGCAGGGCATTGCCTCACCCAGGAAGCACAAGGGGGTCAGGGATTTCCCTTTCCTAGCCAAGGGAAGCCGGGACAGACTGTACCTGAAAAATCAGGACACTCCCACCCTAATACTGTGCTTTTCCAATGGTCTTAGCAAATGGGACACCAGGAGATTATATCTTGTGCCTGGATCAGTGGGTCCCATGCTCATGGAGCCTTGTTGACTGCTAGCACAGCAGTCTGAGATTGACCTGCGAGGCAGCAACCTGGTAGGGGGAGAGGCTTCCACCATTACTGAGGCTTGAGTAGGTAAACAAAGTGGCTAGGGAAGCTCAAACTGGATAGAACTCACTGCAGCTCTGCAAGGCCTGCTGCCTCTGTAGACCCCACCTCTGGGGGCAGGGCATAGCTGAAAAAAAGGCAGCAGAAACTTCTGCAGACTTAAACGTCCCTGTCTGACAGTTCTGAAGAGAGCAGTGGTTCTCCCAGCATGGTGTTTGAGCTCTGAGAATGGACAGACCCCTCAAGTGGGTCCCAGAGCCCCATGAAGCCTAACTGGGAGACACCTCCCAGTAGGGGCCGACTGACACCTCATACAGGCAGGTGCCCCTCTGGGATGAAGCTTCCAGAGGAAGGATCAGGCAGCAATATTTGCTGTTCTGCAGCCTCTGCTGGTGATACCCAGGCAAACAGGGTCTGGAGTGGACCTCCAGCAAACTCCAACAGACCTGCAGCTGAGCGACCTGACTCTAAGAAGGAAAACTAACAAACAGAAAGGAATAGCATCAACATCAACAAAAAGGACATCCACACCAAAACCCCATCTCTAGGTCACCAGCATCAAAGACCAAAGGTAGATAAAACCACAAAGTTGGGAAGAAACCAGAGCAAAAAAGCTAAAAATTCTAAAAACCAGAGTGCCTCTTCTCCTCCAAAGGATTGCAGCTCCTCGCCAGGAATGGAACAAAGCTGGATGGAGAATGACTTTAACAAGCTGACAGAAGTAGGCTTCAGAAGGTCGGTAATAACAAACTTCTCCAAGCTAAAGGAGTATGTTCAAACCCATTGCAAGGAAGCTAAAAACCTTGAAAAAAGATTAGACAAATGACTAACTAGAATAAACAGTGTAGAGAAGATCTGAAATGACCTGATGGACCTGAAAACCATGGCACAGGAACTTCGTGACGCCTGCACAAGCTTCAATAGCCGATTCAATCAAGTGGAAGAAAGGGTATCAGTGATTCAAATTAATGAAATAAATTTGAAATTCAAATTCAAATTAATGAAATAAAGCGAGAGGAGAAGTTTAGAGAAAAAGGAGTAAAAAGAAGTGAACAAAGCTTCCAAGAAATACAGGACTGTGTGAAAAGACCAAATCTATGTTTGATTGGTGTAGCTTAAAGTGATGGGGAAAATGGAACCAAGCATGGAAAACACTCTTCAGCATATTATCCAGGAGAACTTCTCCAACCTAGCAAAGCAGGCCAGCATTCAAATTCTGGAAATACAGAGAACTTCACTAAGGTACTCCTTGAGAGCAACCCCAAGACACATAATTGTCAGATTCACTAAAGTTGAAATAAAGGAAAAATTGTTAAGGGCAGCCAGAGAGAAAGCTTAGGTTACCCACAAAGGGAATTCTGTCAGACTAACAGTGGATCTCTCGGCAGAAACTCTACAAGCCACAAGAGAGTGGGGCCAATATTCAACATTCTGAAAGAAAAGAATTTTCAACCCAGATTTCATATCCAGCCACACTAAGTTTCATAAGTGAAAGAGAAATAAAATCTTTTACAGACAAGCAAATGCTGAGAGATTTTGCCACCATCAGGTCTGCCTTACAAGAGCTCCTGAAGGAAGTACTAAACTTGGAAAGGAACAACCGGTACCAGTCACTGCAAAAACATGCCAGATTGTAAAGAAAACCAATGCTAGAAAGAAACTGCATCAACTAAGAAGCAAAATAACCAGCTAACATCATAATGACAGGATCAAATTCACACATAACAATATTAACCATAAATGTAAATTGACCAAATGCCCCAATTAAAAGACAGAGACTGGCAAATTGGATAAAGAGTCCAGACCCATCAGTGTGCTGTATTCAGGAGACCCCTCTCATGTGCAGAGACACAGATAGGCTTAAAATAAAGGGATGGAGGAAGATCTACCAAGCAAATGGAAAGCAAAAAAATCAGGGATTGCAATCCTAGTCTCTGATAAAACAGACTTTAAACCAACGAAGATCAAAAGAGACAAAGAAGGCCATTGCATAATGGTAAAGGGATCAATTCAACAAGAAGAGCTAACCATCCTAAATATATATGCACCCAATACAAGGGCACCCAGATTCACAGAGCAAGTCCTTAGAGACCTACAAAGAGACTTAGACTCCCACGGAATAATAATAGGAGACTTTAACACTCCACAGTCAATATTAGACAGATCAATGAGACAGAAGGGTAACAAGAATATCCAGGAATTAAACACAGCTCTGCACCAAGCAGACTTAATGATATCTACAGAACTCTCCACCACAAATCAAGAGAATATACATTCTTCTTAGCACCACATCGTACTTATTCCAAAATTGACCACATAGTTGGAAATAAAGCACTTCTTAGCAAATGTAAAAGAACAGAAATTATAACAAACTGTCTCTCAGACCACAGTGCCATCAAATTAGAACTCAGGGTTAAGAAACTCACTCAAAACTGCATAATGACATGGAAATTGAACAACGTGCTCCTGAATGACTACTGGGTAAAAAACGAAATGAAGGCAGAAATAAAGACGTTTTTTGAAACCAATGAGAGCAAAGACACAATGTACCAGAATCTCTGGGACACATCTAAAGCAGTGTGTACAGGGAAATTTATAGCACTAAATGACCACAAGAGAAAGCAGGAAAGATCTAAAATTGACATCCTAACATCACAATTAGAAGAACCAGAGAAACAATAGCAAACAAATTCAAAAGCTAGCAGAAGGCAAGAAATAACTAAGATCAGAGCAGAACTGAAGGAGATAGAGACACAAAATCCCTTCAAAAAATCAATGAATCCAGGAGCTGGTTTTTTGAAAAGATCAACAAAGTTGATAGACCACTAGCAAGAATAATAAAGAAGAAAAGAGAGAAGAATCAAATAGATACAATAAAAAATGATAGAGGGGATATCACCAGCAATCCCACAGAAATACAAACTACCATCAGAGAATACTATAAACACCTCTATGCAAATAAACTAGAAAATCTAGAAGAAATGGATAAATTCCTGGACACATACACCCTCCCAAGACTAAACTAGGAGGAAGTGAATCTCTGAATAGACCAATAACAGGCTCTGAAATTGAGGCAATAATGAATAGCCTACCAACCAAAAAAGTCCAGGACCAGATGGATTCACAGCCAAATTCTACCAGAGGTACAAAGAGGAGCTGGTACCATTCCTTCTGAAACTATTCCAATCAATACAAAAACAGGCAATCCTCTCTAACTCATTTTATGAGGCCAGCATCATCCTGATACCAAAGCCTGGCAAAGACACAACAAAATAAGATAATTTTAGACCAATATCCCTGATGAGCATCGATGCAAAAATCCTCAATAAAATACTGGCAAACCAAATCCAGCAGCACATCTAAAAGCTTATCCACCATGATCAAGTCAGCTTCATCCCTGGGATGCAAGGCTGGTTCAACATACACAAATCAATAAATGTAATCCATCACATAAACAAAAGCAACGACAGAAGCGACATGACTATATCAATAGATGCAGAAAAGGCCTTTGACAAAATTCAACAGCCCTTCATGCTAAAAACTCTCAATAAACTAGGTATTGATGGAATGTATCTCAAAATAATAAGAGCTATTTATGACAAACCCACACCCAATAGCATACTGAATGGGAAAAAAATGGAAGCATTCCCTTTGAAAACTGGCACAAGACAGGGATGCCCTCTCTCACCACTCCTATTCAACACAGTGTTGGAAGTTCTGGCCAGAGCAATCAGGCAAGAGAAAGAAATAAAGGGTATTCAATTAGGAAAAGAGGAAGTCAAATTGTCCTTGTTTGCAGATGACATGATTGTATATTTAGAAAACCCCATCGTCTCATCCCAAAATCTCCTTAAGCTGATAAGCAACTTCAGCAAAGTCTCAGGATACAAAATCAATGTGCAAAAATCACAAGCATTCTTATACACCAATAACAGACAAACAGAGAGCCAAATCATGAGTGAACTCCCATTCACAACTGCTACAAAGAGATTAAAATACCTAGAATCCAACTTACAAGGGATGTGAAGGACCTCTTCAAGGAGAACTACAAACCACTGCTCAACAAAATAAAAGAGGACATAAACAAATGGAAGAACATTCCATGCTCATGGATAGGAATAATCAATATCATGAAAATGGCCATACTGCCCAAGGTAATTTATAGATTCAATGCCATCCCCATCAAGCTACCAATGATTTTCTTAACAGAATTGGAAAAAACACTTTAAAGTTCATATGGAACAAAAAACAGCCTGCATTGCCAAGACAATCCTAAGCCAAAAGAACAAAGCTGGAGGAATCAGGCTACCTGACTTCAAACTATACTACAAAGCTACAGTAACCAAAACAGCATGGTACTGGTACCAAAACAGAGAGATAGACCAATGGAACAGAACAGAGGCCTCAGAAATAGCACCATACATCTCAAAAAAAATAAAAAATAATAAAAAAAAAAGTCAGGACACAACAGATGCTGGAGAGGATGTGGAGAAATAGGAATGCTTTTACACTGTTGGTGGGAGTGTAAACTAGTTCAACAATTATGGAAGACAGTGTGACGACTCCTCAAGGTTGTAGAACTAGAAATACCATTTGACCCAGCGATCCTATTACTGGGTATATACCCAAAGGATTATAAATCATGCTGCTATAAAGACACATGCACATGTATGTTTATTGCAGCACTATTCACAATAGCAAAAACTTGAAACCAACCCAAATGTCCATCAATGATAGACTGGATTAAGAAAATGTGGCACATACATACCATGGAATATACTATGCAGCCATAAATAAAGGATGAGTTCATGACTTTTGCAGGGACATGGATGCAACTGGAAACCATCATTCTGAGCAGACTATCACAAGGAGAGAAAACCAAACACCACCTGTTCTCACTCATAGGTGGGAATTGAACAATGAGAACACTTGGACACAGGGTGGGGAACATCACACATAGGGGCCTGTCATGGGTTGAGGGGCAGGGGGAGGGATAGCATTAGGAGAAATACCTAATGTAAATGATGAGTTAATGGTTGCAGCAAACCAACTTGGCACATGTATACCTATGTAACAAACCTGCATGATGGGCACATGTACCCTAGAACTTAAAGTATAACTTAAAAAAAAAAAAAAAAAAAAAAAAGGAAATGCAGAAATCACCTGTCTTCTGTTGGTCTCACTGGGAGCTGCAGATCAGAGCTGTTTCTTTTCAGCCATCTTGCCAGATCTACTGTTCTTTTTTTCATTATTGAGTTTTAAGAATTCTTTGTGTATTTTGGAGAATAGTTCTTTATCATATATGTCTTTTACAACAATAGCTTCCTCCCTCATCTCTTTACTCTTTTCCACATAATCCTATCTATTTCCTTCTTGGCAGTTATCTCAATCTCGAGTACCTATTTATTTAGGTGTTTTTGTTTGTTTGTTTGTTTGTTTTTGATTAACTAAAAGACAGATGAGAAGTGGAGATCTGTAGGCTTCTTAGGTAGGGGAGACTTAAGACTTTTCTTGTTTTCTCTACTTCTTTACTTGTTTTCTCCCTGAGAGATGATGTGTGAGTTCTCATCCTCTGGAAGCAGTTGCCAAGATGTAGTTGGAAATATGAGACATGTACGGGGCAAAACAGCCATGAAAGCTAATGGGGGGAACTGAGAAAGGAGTAGGGAGAGAGAGTAAGGTGATGCAGGGCAGGTGAACCCCAAAATTGGGACTTAGCCTGTGAGGCTTCTTGGCTTCACCCAGGAAAGAATTCAATGCTGAGTTGGTGGTGTTAGCAACTTTGATTGAAGAAACAGTATGCAGCAGCAGAGGTACTGCTCCTTGAAGACCAGGGCTACTCCACAGGCAGTGTGCCCAGAGTAGCAGCTCAGAGGCAGTTCTGTAGACATAGTTACACCCGCTTTTAACTACATGTATATTAAGAGATGGATTATGCAGCCATTTCTGGGAAAAGGTTGATAACTTCTTGGTCATTAAGTTGTCATGGAAAGGAGCGATAACTTCCAGGTGTTGCTGTGTCAATAGCAAACTGACACAGCACACTGCTGGATGTGTCTTATAGGAAGCTGCTTCTGATACAAAATGGCTGGGCTCCCAGCTAAACCCCACCCTCAAGCTTGGAATCTTGGCCCTAAGTGAAAACAGTGCACATTCAGCCCAGCCCTGAAGGGTCAGCTGTTTCACTTAGGGCCAAGATTCCAAGCTTGAGGGTGGGGTTTAGCTGGGAGCTCAGCAGTTCTGTATCACTTCTACCCTGATTCTGTTTTAGTCCTCAGTTTGATCTGGTGTCCAAGCCCCATCTTTAGAGTCAAGTCCCACCTCCTACCTCAAAAGGAGAGAGAAAATGAAGGAACATTGGCTAGGAAGAAGCTCAAACTGTGGCACAGCTCTGAGAATGTCTCAGCAATCTGATGAGGAGTTCTCATGTGAACAATGCCCATTAGAGGGGTTCTGCACTGGGAAACAATTGCCTGGCTCTAGTCCCCTCCCATCACCATCAGGGGAATGGCACTGGAGAACATGGCTTTGTCATGAATACTGTGGTAGATCCCAAAGGAGCATGGGCTCGGGGCTGTCCACTAAGCACACTCCTTGAACAGGATCTCATTTGAGGGGAGAGCTGAGTGGTGCTGTCAAAGGTTGTCACAGGAAGGGTTACTCTGGATTGGTTGGACTTGAGGACACTGAGCCTTTTTTTTTTTTTTTTTCTGTTGGATGGTTCGTTGAGCATTAAAAGCTTAAGTGCAGAAGGTGGAACAACCGGAACACTCACATCTTGCTGGTGGGAATGTAAAATGGGACAAGCACTTTGGAAAGAAATTTGACCTGCTTTGTAACATTAAACATAACCTTATCTGTTGAGCAAACATTTCCAGTCCTAGGTATTTATTCAAGAGAAATGAAAACTTAATTTTCACACCGATACTTTATCAAAGAATGCTCAATCACAATTTTATTCAAAGTATCCCAGTACTGGAAATAGCAAAAATGTCCATTATCAGGAGAGTGATAAAGAAATTGCAGCATGTACATGCTGTAGTAACCCACTCAGCAATAACGAAGAACAAATTACTGATATATAGCAAGTTTGCCAAAGGGATACACCCAGGTAATCCCCATCTGATCACAATATAGAACATTTCCATCTACCAGAAAGTTTCTTTGTGTCCCTTCCCAGTCAATTCCTTTCTCTGGGTACATTAGCTTGCTTGGGCTGTGTTTGGTAAATATCAATTCTTCATAATTTGGTCTTGAGGTCCCCACCTCTTAATACCTTTGCATTGGGGATTAAGTTTCAACATGAATTTTCAAGGAGACACAAACATTCAAACTGTAGCACTCTGCCTCTGCTTGCTAACAGTTTATATCTTTCTCATATACAAAATACATTTATTCTACCCTAGTAACCCCAAAAGTCTTAACTCATTCCAGCATCAACTTTAGAGTCTAAGTTGAAATTTCATCTAACTATCATCTAAACCAAGGAGGATAATTGCAAATTCTCCTCCTTGATTTTGATGATATTTAGATGATGATATTTAGATGTGAGCCTGTTGAGCCACCTCTCTTGATGGTGACTATAAATATAGGCTGACCAGGAAAACAGTTAGGTTCAGGTGTGTTGGTCAGGTGAGACACAAAGGAGGCAGCACAACAAAGCACATGGAATAACAGAAGCAGTTTTGTTACTTACATGTCCCAGAAAGAAGAGGACAGCATGCTTTATAGGGATTCAAAACATGCATGCTCCTCTCAGCCAGTGTGTAGAGAGCGGGAGAGAGAGAGAGAGTGAGGGACCTGTAGGTCAAAGCCTTTACTGGGGTCCAGCGCATTACTCAAGCATGTTCCTGTCGGGAGTTCTCTCTGGTAGGTTTAGAGCAAGTAGGCCAAGTTCCATGGGGTCATGCTGTGGCTGAGAGGTGGTCCCTATGGCATATCTGAGCTGTCCTTGAAGGGTGTAGGGAACAAGAGGAGTGAGCCAAGTATGTTGTACCTAGCTGTCCCACAAGGAGGTTGGGGAGGTGGTCACCAGTGGCAGAGGTTTAAGGCAGATATCTGTACTGACAGTCGAGGAACTGGGATGAAGTATAGAACCAGAAACTGTCAACGGTGACTGCACCCTGCTTCTAGTATGAGAAAGTTCAGCTTATATTAAAACGGATGCCAAGGAAACATACAATTATGAGAATTTACTACAGGCTGCCATACACAAGTACCACAAAGGCCAGGCATGGTGGTTCATGCCTGTAATCCAGCACTTTGGGAGGCCAAGGCAGGCAGATTACGAAGTCAGGAGTTTGAGACCAGCCTGACCAAGATGGTCTCTACTAAAAATACAAAAATTAGACAGGCATGGTGGCATACGCCTGTAATCCCAGCTACTCAGGAGGCTGAGGCAGAAGAATCACTTGAACCTAGGAGATAGATGTTGCAGTGAGCCAAGATTGAGCCACTGTACTCCAGCCTGGGTGACAGAGTGAGACTCTATCTCAAAAACAAAACAAAACAAAACAAAACAAAAAACCAACCAACCAACCAACCAAACAAACAAAAAAATCAGAAAAGTACTACAGACTAGGGGTCTTAACAGAAATTTATTCACTGTGGGCCAGACACAGTGGCTCATGCCTGTAATCCTAGCACTTTGGGAGGCCGACATGGGGGGATCACGAGGTCAAGAGATCGAGACCATCCTGACCAACATGGTGAAACACTGTCTCTACTAAAAATACAAAAATTAGCTGGCCGTTGTGCATGTCTGTAGTCCCCGCTGCCTGGGAGGCTGAAGCAGAAGAATAGCTTGAACCCAGGACGCGGAGGTTGCCGTGAGCCAAGATTGCTCCACTGCACTCTGGCCTGGCAACAGAGTGAGACTCTGTCTCAAAAAAAGAAAAAGAAATTTATTCACTGTGGAAAATAGAAAGAGTCTAGATGTCTGGTCTGAGATCAAGGCATCAGCAGGGTATTTCGTCTGAGGACTCTCTCTTGGCTTGCAGATGTCTGTCTTTGCCTTGTGTCCTCACATGGTCATCCCTCTGTATATGTCTGCGTCCTAATCTCCTTTTCCTATGAAAACACCAGTCATGTTGGATTAGGGCCCACCCTCATGACCTTATTTTAACTTAATTGCCCCTTTAAGAGCACTATTTCTAAACACAGTCACATTCTGAGGTACTGGAGTTAGGGCATCAACATAGAAATTTTGGAGGGACACAGTTATACATTGGGAAAAGCACTGATCTCATCATTTTCACCTTAGTTAGCCTACTTTAGAACTTCCCAAAAATAGAATCATGTATTGTGTGTACTCTTTTATGTTTGGTTTCTTCCATTCAACATAATAATGATGAAGTTCATTCATGTTGTTTCCTTGACTGTGCAGAAGCTTCTTTCTTTGATGGAATCCTATTTGTCTACTACTTTTGGTTTTGTTGTCTGTGCTTTTGGGTTCATATCCAAAAAATTTTTGGCCACCAATGTCATGGAACTTTCCCCCTGTTTTATTCTAGTAGTTTTACATTTTTCAGTCTTACATTTAAGACTTCAATCCATTTTGAATTGATTTTTTTTTTTTTTTCCTTGACACAGAGTCTCGCTGTGTTACCCAGGCTGGAGTGCAGTGGCTGGATCTCAGCTCACTGCAAGCTCTGCCTCCCGGGTTCACGCCATTCTCCTGCCTCAGCCTCCCGAGTAGCTGGGACTACAGGCGCCCGCCACCTCGCCTGGCTAGTTTTTTTTTTGTATTTTTGTAGTAGAGATGGGGTTTCACCTTGTTAGCCAGGATGGTCTCGATCTCCTGACCTCGTGATCCGCCCATCTCGGCCTCCCAAAGTGCTGGGATTATAGGCTTGAGCCACCGCGCCCGGCCTGAATTGATTTTTGTATATGGTGTGAGATAAGGGTCTAATTCCATTCTTCTGCATGTGGATATCTAGTCCCAACATCATTTATGAAGACATTGTCTTTTCCCCATTGTGCATTTGTCTTAGTTCATTTGTGCTGCTACAATAAAATGCCAGCAACCAGGTAATTTATAAACAACAGAAATTTATTTCTCACTTATGAATGCTAAGTTCAAGATCAAGTTGCCTACAAGTTCAGTGTCTGCTGAGAGCCTTGTCTCTGCTACCAAGATGGTGCCTCATTGCTGTGTCCTCTGGGGGTTGGTGGGGAATGGGTGCTGTGTCTTCACATGGCAAGGGTCAGAAGGGCAAAAAGAGCCAAATGTTATATGAAGTCTCTTTTATAAGGGCTTTAATCTCATTCATGAAGGAGGAACCCTCATGACCTAATCACCTTCTAAAGTCCCCACCTCTTAATACTTTTGCATTGGGGATTATATTTCAACATGAATTTTCAAGGGGGGCACAAACACTCAAACTATAGCACTCTGCCTCTACCTGCCAACAGTTCGTATCTTTCTTATATACCAAATACATTTATTCCACCCTAGTAAACCAAAAAATCCTAACTCATTCCGGCATCAACTTTACAGACTAGTCAGAAATCTCATCTAAATATCATCTAAACCAAGGAGGATAATCGCAAATTCTCCTTGATGCAGATAATATTTAGATATGAGCCTCTTTAGATGTGAAATCAAATAAGTTATGTGCTTCCAAAATACAGTGGTGGGACAGGAATTCTCATTTTGAAAAGAAGAAATAGGAAAGATGAAAAAGGTGACTGATCCCAAGTAAGTCCCAAACACAACAAGACAAAAAACATTAAATCTTGAGGCCTGAGAATAATCTTTGACACCATGTCCTGCCTTCCAGACACACTGGGGCAGAGGTTTGTCCCCAAGGCTCTGGGGGGCTGAGCCCCATGAGTTTGCCTGGTGAAGCCTACATTACAACTTTCATGGGTTGGAGTCTAGTGTCTGAGACTCTCCTTGACGGCAGTTGCACATTGGTGGCTCTACAGTTTTGGGGTCTTCGGGGTGACCCCACTCTCATGGTTCCACCAGACATCTTTGTGGAGTCTCTCTGTGGCGGTCCTGATCCAATGACTCCTCTGGGCATTGCCTTAGTGGAGGCTGTCTGCAGTGGCCCCACCCCTATGGCAGTTCTCTGCCTGGGCCCTAAGGCTCTCTGGGACATCCTTTGAATTCTAGATAGAGGTATCCATCCATGCTTCTGCACCTCTTGCATTGTGCACACCATCAGAATTAGCACCATGTGCAGGCTGCCAAAGGTTACCCCATGCAATCCAGAGGGATGGCCTGAGTCACAGTTTGGCCCATTTGAGGCAAAGGTGGGGTGGCTGAGAAATCTAAGCCATACTGTGGGGAGCAGAGGCATGAGGTGGCACAGGGAAGCGAGCTCTAACGTCCTATGGGCACCCTGGGCCCCTCCCTTGAAACCATTCTGCCTCCAAAGCCCTGGCACTCGGGCCTTGAGTGGCAGCCCTGAAGATCTGCAAAATGTCTTCAGGGTCATTTTTTCGTTGTCTTGATAAATAGCATCTAACTTTTTTCTGTCCATACTAATCTCTTTCAAATGTTCACTTGGTCACACTTTTGATATTTTCTCCCAAACATGACTTTTTATTCTTTACAGGAAGGCTGAGAATTTTCCAGATCTGTAAGTTATGCTTCCCTTTTGATTATAAATTCTGTCTTTAATTTGTTTCTCTCTTCTCACATTTTGCTATAAACAGTCAAAAGAAGTCATGCTGCTCCTTCAATTCTTCATGTAGATATTTCTTCCACCAAAATCCTCTTTCATTGCTTGCAAATTCTGCCCTCCACAAAACATGAAGACATTGACACAAGGCCACACCCAGCTAATTTTTGTATTTTTAGTAGAGATGGGGTTTCATCATGTTTGCCAGACTGGTCTTGAACTCCTGACTTCAAGTGATCCACTTGCCTCGGCCTCCCAAAGTGCTGGGATTACTGGTGTAAAACACTGCACCCGTGGCTGCGCCTGGCCTGGATATTATATTTTTGATTGACAGATTTTTTTTTTTCCTTTAGCAACTTTGAAAATATCATCACACTATCTTTTGGCCTGTAAGGTTTCTGCTGAGAAGTTTGCTGCTAGCCTTCTTAGAACTCTGTTGTATGTGATTTGCTTCTTTCCTCTTGCTGTTTTCAGTACCTTTTCTTTGTCCTTGATTTTTGACAGTTTGATTTTATGTCTTCATGTAGTTATGCTTGGATTGAATCTGATTGGAGTCTTTTGACCTTTATATACCTGGATATTTATATCTTTTAAAAAATTTGGAAAGTTTTCTGTTATTATTTCTTTTTTTTTTTTTTTTTTTTTGAGACGGAGTCTCGCTGTGTCGTCCAGGCTGGAGTGCAGTGGCCTGATCTCAGCTCACTGCAAGCTCCGCCTCCTGGGTTTATGCCATTCTCCTGCCTCAGCCTCCCAAGTAGCTGGGACTACAGGCGCCTGCCACCTCGCCTGGCTAGTTTTTTGTATTTTTTTTAGTAGAGACGGGGTTTCACCAGGTTAGCCAGGATGGTCTCGATCTCCCAACCTCATGATCCGCCCGTCTCAGCCTCCCAAAGTGCTGGGATTACAGGCTGTTATTATTTCTTGATATACACCTTCTATCCCTTTGTGTTTCTCTCCTCTAACTGAAACATTTGCTTTTTTGATACTGCCCATAAATCCTATAAACTTTATTCATTTATTTTTATTCCTTTTTCTCTTCTAACTGCATTTCCAAATAACCTGACTTCAAGTTTACAGATTATTTTCTGCTTGTGTCTACTGTTGATACTGTGTATTACATTTTTCATTTCACTCATTGTGTTTTTTAGTTCCAGAATTTCTGTTTGCTTTTTTGCTTCTATTATGACTTTTAAAATTGACATATAATAATTGTATTTATTTGTGGGGTTCAGTGTGATATTTTGGTACAGGTATATAATATGTGTAATGATCAAATCAGGATAATGGGCATATCCATCACCTCAAACATTTATCATTTATTTGTATTGAGAACATTTAAAATCCACTCTTCTAGCTATTTGAAAATATACAATACTTTGTTGTTAATTATAGTCACACTATAGTGCTGTAGAACACTGGGGCCTATTCTTCCTATATGGCTGTACTTTTGTATCCATTAACCAACCCTTGAGAGTGTCCTCTCTTCTCTTCCCTTCTCTGCCTCTAGTACCACCATTCTACTCTCCAAGTCTGTGAGATCAACTTTTTAAGTTTCCATATGTTAGTGAAAACATACAGTATTTGCCTTTCTGTGCCTGAATTTTTCATTTAACATAATGTCCTCCAAGCTCATCCATATTGTTGAGAATTACAGAATTTCATTCTTTTAATGGATAAACAGCATTCCATTATGTATATATACCTCATTTTCTTCATTCATGTGTTTATAGACACTCAGGTTGATTTCATATCTTAGCTATTGTGAATAGTACTGCAATAAACATTGGCGAACAGATATCTCTTTGTTATACTGATTTCCTTTCCTTTGGAGGTATATACTCATTAGTGGGATTGCTAGATCATTGGTAGTTATAGTTTTTTGAGAAACTTCCATATTATTTTCACAATGGCTGTACTAATTTACATTCCCACCAACAGTGTATACGAGTTTCCCTTTCCCTACTTCCTTACCAGCATTTGTTATATTCTTGTCTTTTTGGTAACAGTCATTTTAACCAGGGTGAGATAATACCTCATTGTGGTTTTGATTTGCATTTCCATGATGATTAGTGATATACAGCATTTTTTCACAAACTTGGGCATCTGCATGTCGTCTTTTGAGAGATGTCTATTCAATCATTTGCCCATTTTTAAATTGGATTATTTCAGTTGTTTCAGTTCCTTGTATATTCTAGTATTAATCCCTTGTCAGATGAATAGTTTGCAAATATTTTCTCCCATTTTTCAGGTTGTCTCTTCATTCCATTTGTTTCCTTTGCTATACAGAAGGCTTTTAGTTTAATGTAATATCGTTTGTCTATTTTTGTTTTTGTGCTTGTGCTTTGAGGTGTTCTCCATAATACCTTTGTCCAGATCAGGGTCCTAAAGTGTTCCTCCTATTATGTTTGTTTTTTTTCCTTGTACTTCATAGTTTGGAGTCTTATGTTTAAATCTTTAATCCATTTAGAGTTTATTTATTCCTTTATTTATTTATTTGACCAAGTCTCACTCCATTGCCCAGGCTGTAGGGCAGTGGCATGATCGCAGTTCACTGCAGCCTCAACTTCCCAGACTCAAGTGATCTTCCCACCTCAGCCCCCCAAGTAGCTGGGACTACAGACATGCACCACCATGCCCAGCTAATTTTTGTATTTTTTGTAAAGGTGGGGTTTTGCCATGTTGTCCATGGCTGGTCTCAAGCTCCTGGACTCAAGCGATCTTTCTGCCTCAGCCTCCCAAAGTGCTAGGATTATAGGTGTAAGCCATGACGCTCAGTCTAGAGTTGATTTTTTTATACAGTAAGAGATAGTGGTCTAGTTTGTTTTTTGCTTGTTTGTTTGTTTGGTTGGTTTTTGCCTGCATATGGATATCCAGTTTTCCCAGCACCATTTATTGGAGAGACTGTCACTTCCTCCATGAATGGTCTTTGAGGCTATGTTGAAAATGAATAGGCTGTAAATACATGGATTTATTTCTGGGTTATCTATTATTTTTCAATGGTCTATATGTCTGTTTTCATGCCAATACTATCCTGTTTTTTTTTTTTAATTTATTTTTATTTTTGGCAGAGATGGATCTCTCTTTGTTGCCCAGGCTGATCTTGAACTCCTGGCCTTAAGCAATCTTACCATCTCAGCCTTTTAAAGTGCTGGAATTACAGGCATGAACCACTGTACCTAGCCACCATACTGTTTTGGTTAATACAGGTTTGTAGTATATTTTGACATTTGGTGGTATGATGCCTTTAGCCCTGTTCTTTTAGCTGAGAATTGATTTGACTATTCAGGGTCTTTTGTGGTTCCATAAAATCTATAGTGTTTTTTTTTTTTTTTCTATTTCTGTGAAGAATGCAATTGGTATTTTGATATGCATTTTATTGAATCTGTAGATCATTTTTGGTAGTGTGGCCATTTTCGCAGTATCAATTCTTATAATCCATGAACATGGGATGTCTTTTTTTGTGTGTATGTGTGTGTCCTCTTCAATTTCTTTTATCAGTCTTATAGTTTTCCTTGGAGACATCTTTCACCTGCTTGTTTAAATTTATTCCTGGGGTTTTTTTTAAGCCATTATAAATGGGATTGCTTTCTTGACGTTTTCCCACTAGTTAGTTGTTGGTATATAGAAATAATACTAATTTTTGCATTTGATTTTGTATCCTGTGACTTTACTGACTTGTCAGGTCTAAGGTTCTTTCCTGTGAAGTTTTTAGGTTTTACTATATATAAGATTATGTCCCTGTAATCCCAGCACTGTGGGAGGCCAAGGCGGGTGGATCACGAGGTCAGGAGATTGAGACTACGCTGACCAACATAGTGAAACCCTGTCTCTACTAAAAATACAAAAAAATTAGCTGGGTGTGCTGGCATGTGCCTGTAGTCCCAGTTACTCAGGAGGCTGAGGCAGGAGAATCGCTTGAACCTGGGAGGTGGAGGTTGCAGTGAGCCAAGATAGTGCCACTGCACTCCAGCCTGGGTGACAGAGCGAGACTCCATCTCAAAAAAAAAAAAAAAAAAAAAAAGAAAAAAAAAAAAAAAGAAAAAGAAAAGAAAAAAAAAGATTATGTCATTTGCAAACAGGGAAAATTTGACTTCCTTCTTTCCAATTCCTTTATTTCATTTTGTTGCATAGTTGCTCTGGCTAGGACTTCCAGTACTATGTTGAATAAAAGTGGTAAAAATGGGCATTCTTGTCTTGTTCCAGACCTTAAAGCAATAAGTCACAACTTTTCACTGTTCAGTATGATTTAGGCTGTGGGTTTGCAATATATGTATTTTATTGTGCTGAGATACATTCCTTTTATATACCTAACTTGTTGGGAGTTTTTTTTTTTTTTTTTTTTTTTTTTAAATCATGGGGAGATGTTGAATTTTATCAAATGGTTTTTCTGCTTCTATTGAAATGGTCATATGGTTTTTGTCCTTTGTTCTGTTGATATGTTGTACATTTATTGATTTGTATATGTTGAACCATTATTGCATTCCTGGAATAAATGTCACTTGACCACAGTGAATGATCTTTGTAATGTGCTGCTGAATTAATTTTGCTAGTATTTTTTTGAAGGTAGAAGAAATAATTAATAATGTTGGTTTTGCTGATTAACATTAGGGAAAGAATAACTTTCTTTATTCTTGTAAAATACCTTTACATGAATAAAGAATTTAAATGTAAGCTCCAACCATGAAAATATAATTATAGACACTCATGTAGTTGATAGTTTAGTACATCTGGAAAGTCTGAAGAGGAAAGACTTCCTAAGTAGTATTTATGTGATTTTTAACAATTAGAAATAACAATAAACAGATATGATAGAAAAAGATTTTAAATACCTACACCACAAGAAACATTACTAACAAAAGGAAAACATAAAGTAAATGTGATATAGAAGGGATTGATATTTTTGGCACACAAAAGTTATTACTTTGAATGTCTTTAGAATTCTTGGGGAGAGGGGAAGAAGGTTAACGCAATTTGCAATAAACACTAAGACCTGAGTAAATAAACCAGAAGATAACAAGATAATAAAATTTATAAACATAAAATAACACTTTGTCAATTATAAAAATAATGCAAATTAAACAAACACTAGTGTACATATCGTACATATTAACAAAACAAAAGTTGAATGGTAATTTATTTGCTAGTGATGGTGTATCAAAAGTGTTGTCACCTACATTGCATATAGCATTTTATTTTATTTATTGTTTTATTTCAATAGGTTTTTGGGGAACAGGTGGTATTTAGTTACATGGATAAATTCTTCAGTGGTGAATTCTGAGATTTTTGTGTATCCATCACCCGAGCAGTGTGCACTGTACCCAATATGCAGTCTTTTATTCCTAAGCCCCCTCTTACCCTTCCCCCCCGAGACCCCAAAGTCCATTATATCATTCTTACGCCTTTGTGTCCCCATAGCTTAGCTCTCACTTATAAATGAGAACATATGATGTTTGTTTTTCTATTCCTGAATTCCTGAGTTACTTCACTTAGAATAATCATCTCCAACTCCATCTAGGTTGCTGCAAGTGCCATTATGTCATTCTTTTTTATGGATGAGTAGTGTTCCATGGTGTGTGTATATATATATATTTAATATATTTATATTATATATGTATATTTACATTTTATCTACTCATTGATTGGCATTTGGGCTAGTCCCATATTTTGCAATTGTGAATTGTGCTGCTATATACATACATATGCAAGTGTCTTTTTCATATAAATACTTCTTTTCCTCTGGGTGGATACCCAGTAGTGGCATTGCTGGATCAAATAATCGATCTACTTTTAGTTCTTTAAGGAATATTCATACTGTTTTTCATAAAGGTTGGACTAGTTTACATTCCCACCAGCAGTGTAAAATTGTTCCCTTTTCACCACATCTATGCCAACATCTGTTTTTTTTAATTTTTAAATTACAGCCATTCTTGTAGGAGTAAGGTGGTATTGCACTGTGGTTTTGATTTGCATTTCCCTGATAATAGTGATGTTGAGCATTTTTTCATATGTTTGTTGACCATTTGCATATCTTTTTTGAGAATTGTCTATTGATGTCCTTAACTCATTTTTTGATGGGATTATTTGTTTTTTCTTGCTGATTTATTTGAGTTCCTTGTAGATTCTGGATATTAGTCCTTTGTCAGATGCATAGCTTGCGAAGATTTTCTCCCACTTTGTGGGTTGTCTGTTTACTTTGCTGATTATTTCTTTTGCTGTGTGGAAGCTTCTTTGTTTAATGAAGTCCCATCTATTTATCTTTGTTTTTGTTGTATTTGCTTTTGGGTCCTTAGTCATGAATTCTTCGCCTAAGCCAGTGTCTAGAAGGGTATTTCTGATGTTATCTTCTAGAATTTTAATGGTTTCATGCCTTAGATTTAAGTCTTTGATCTTTTTTTTTTTTTTTTTTTTTTTTTTTTTTTTTTTTTTTTGAGAGACAGGGTCTCACTCTGTCATCCAGACTAGAGTGCAGTGGTGTGATCTTGGCTCACTGCAACCTCTGCCTCTGGGTTCAAGGAATTATCCCACCTGAGTCTCCTGAGTAGCAGGGACCACAGGTATGCACCACCATGCCTGGCTAATTTTTGTATTTTTTGGTAAGACAGGATTTTGTCATGTTGGCCAGACTGGTTGGTCTTGAACTCTTGACCTCAAGTGATCTGTCCACCTTGGCCTTCCAAAGTGCTGGGATTACAGGTATGAACCACCACACCCGGCCTTTTGATCCATCTTGAGTTCACTTTTGTATAAAGGGAGAAATGAAGATCCAGTTTCATTCTTCTGCTTGTGGCTTGCCAGTTACCCAGAACAATTTGTTTGATAGGGTGTCCTTTCCTTACTTCATGATTTTGTTTGCTTTGTCTAAGATCAGTTGGCTCTAAGTTGGCTTTATTTCTGCGTTCTCTATTCTGTTCCATTGGTCTGTGTACTTATTTCTATACCAGTATCACGCTGTTTTGGTGAGTATAGTCTTATAGTATAGTTTGAAGTTGGGTCATGTGATGCCTCCAGATTTGTTCTTTTTGCTTAGCCTTACTTTGGCTATGTGGGCTTTTTTTTTTTTTTTGATCCATATGAATTTAAGGATTGTTTTTTCTAGTTCTGTGAAAAATTATGATGGTATTTTCATGGGAATTACACTGAATTTGTAGATTGCTTTTGGATGTGTGGTCATTTTCACAATATTGATTCTACCCATTCATGAGCATGGGATGTATTTCCATTTGTGTCGTCTATAATACTTTCAGCAGTGTTTTGTAGTTTTGCTTGTAGAAGTCTTTCACCTCCTTGGTTAGATATATTCTTAAGTATTTTATGTGTCTGTGTGTGTGCAACTATTGTAAAAGGGATTGAGTTCTTGACTTGAGTCTCAGCTTTGTCGTTATTGGTGTCTAACAGTGCTACTGATTTGTGTACATTGATTTTGTATCCTGAAACTTTACTTAATTCATTTATCAAATCTAGGAGCTTTTTGGATGAGTCTTTAGGGTTTTCTAGATGTACGATCATATCATCAGTGAACAGTGACAGTTTGACTTCCTCTTTACCAATTTGGATGCCCTTTATTTTTTCTCTTGTCTGATTGCTCTGGCTAGTACTTCCAGAACTATGTCGACTGGAAGTGGTAAAAGTGGGCATCCTTGTCTTGTTCCAGTTCTCAGGAGGAACGCTTTCAACTTTTCCGTGTTCAGTATAATGTTGGCTGTTGTTTGTCATAGATGGCCTTTATTATTTTAAGATATGTCCCTTCTATGTTGATTTTTCTGAAGGTTTTAGTCTTTATGATTCTTGATTTCGTCAAATGCATTTTCTGCATCTCTTGAGATGATCGTGTGGTTTTTGTTTTTGATTCTGTTTATGTGGTGTATCACATCTATTGACTTGTGTGTATTAAACCATCCCTACATCACTGGTATGAAATCCACCTGGTCATGGTGAATCCACCTGTGCTGTTGGATTCAGTTAGCTAGTATTTTGTTGAGGATTTTTGCATCTATGTTCATCAGGGATATTAGTTGTAGTTTTTATTACTGTTGTTTTTATATGCTTTCCTGGTTTTGTTATTAGGGTGATACTGGCTACATAGAATGATTTAGGGAGGATTCCCTCTTTCTCCATTATTTGGAATAGTTTCAATTCCAAAAGATAGAGAAATACCAATTCTTATTTGAATGTCTGATAGAATTCAGCTGTGAATCCATGTGGTCCTGGACTTTTTTTGGTTAGTATTTTATTTTATTTAAATTTTGTTTTATTTCCACAGGTTATTGGGTAACAGGTGGTGTTTGGCTACATAAGTTCCTTTTTTTTGAGATGGAGTCTCGCTCTGTCACCCAGACTGGAGTGCAGTGGCTCAGTCTTGGCTCACTGCAAGCTCCACCTCCCTTGTTCACACCATTCTCATGCCTCAGCCTCCCAAGTAGCTGGGACTACAGGCACCCACCACCACGCCTGGCTAATTTTTTGTATTTTTAGTAGAGATGGAGTTTCACCATGTTAGCCAGGATGGTCTCGATCTCCTGACCTTGTGATCCACCCACCTTGGCCTCTCAAAGTGCTGGGATTACAGGCGTGAGTCACCACGCCCGGCTGTGAGTAAGTTCTTTAGTGGTGATTTATGAGATTTTGGTGTACCCATCACCCGAGTAGTATACACTGTACCCACTTTGTAGTCTTTTATCCCCCACCCCTTCTCACTCCTTTCCCCTGAGTCCCCAAGGTCCACCATGTCATTCTTATGCCTTTGCATCCTCATAGCTTAGCTCCCACTTAGGAGTAAGGACATACAATTTTTGGTTTTCCATTCCTGAGTTACTTCACTTAGAATAATAGTCTCCAATCTCATCCAGGTTGCTGTGAATGCTAATAACTTATTACTTTTTATGGCTGAGTAGTATTCCATCGCATATATATACACCAGTTTTTTTATACACTCATTGATTGATGGGCATTTGGGTTGGTTCCACATTTTTGCAATTAGGAATTGTGCTGTTATAAACATGAGTGTGCAAGTATGTTTTTTGTATAATGACTTCTTTTCCTCTGGGTATATATCCTGTAGTGGGATTGTTAGATCAAATGGTAGTTCTACTTTTAGTTCTTCAAGGAATCTCTACGTTGTTTTCCATAGTGGTTGTACTAGTTTACATTTTCCACCAGTAGTGTAGAAGTGTTCCCTGTTCACCACATCCATGCCACCATCCATTATTTTTTAATTTTTGGATTATGGCCATTCTTTCAGGAGTAAGGTGGTATCACACTGTGGTTTTGATTTGCATTTCCCTGATCATTGGTGATGTTGAATATTTTTTCATATGTTTGTTGGCCATTTGTTTATCTTGTTTTGAGAATTATCTATTCATGTCCTTAGCCCACTTTTTGATGGGATTGTTTGTTTTTTTCTTGCTAATTTATTTGTGTTCATCGTAGATTCTGGATATTAATCCTTTGTCAGATGTATAGATTGCGAAGATTTTCTCCCACTTTGTGGGTTATCTGTTTACTCTGCTGACTGCTCCTTTGCTGTGCAAAAGCTCTTTAGTTTAATGAAGTCCCATCTATTTATCTTTGTTTTTATTGAATTTTCTTTTGGGTACTTGGTCATGAAATCCTTGTCTAAGCTAATGTCTACAAGAGTTCTTCCAATGTTATCTTCTAGAATTTTTATAGTTTCAGGTCTTAGATGTAAGCCCTTGACCCATCTTGAGTTGATTTTTGTATAAGGTGACTGATAAAGATCCAGATTTATTCTCCTAAATGTGGCTTGCCAATTATCTCAGCATCATTCGTTGAATAGAGTGTCCTTTCCCCATTTGATGTTTTTGTTTGCTTTGTCAAAGATCAGTTGACTGTAGGTATTTGGGTTTATTTCTGGGTTTTGAAAAAATTACCATTTCTATCTCTCTGCTTGTTATTGGTCTGTTCAGAGTTTCTGTTTCTTCCTGGTTTAATCTAGGAAGGTTGTGTATGTCCAAAAATTTTTCAGTCTCCTCTAAGTTTTCTAGTTTGTGCACACAAAGGTATTCATAGTAGCCCTGAATGATCTTTTGTATGTCTATGGTATTGGTTATAATATCTCCCATTTTGTTTCTAATTGAGCTTATTTGGATCTTCTGTCTTCTTTTCTTGGTTAATCTTGCTAATGGCCTATCAATATTGTTCATCTTTTCAAAGAACAAGCTTTTTGTTTTATTTATCTTTTGTATTTTTTGTTTCAATTTTATTTAATTCTGTTCTGTTCTTTGTTATTTCTTTTCTTCTGCTGGGTTTGGGTTGGTTTCTTCTTGTTTCTCTATTTCCTTGAGATGCGACCTTAGGTCTATTTGTGCCCCTTTAGGCTTTTTGATGTAGGCATTTAATGCTATGAACTTTCCTCTTAACACTGCTTTTGCTGTATCCCAGAGGTTTTGATAAATTGTGTTACTATCATTCAGTTCAAGGAATTTTTAAATTTTCATCTTGGTTTCATTGTTGACCCACTGATCATTCAGGAGCAGATTATTTAATTTTCATGTATTTGCATGGTTTTGAGGGTTTCTTTTGGAATTAATTTCCAATTTTATTCCACAGTGGTCTGAGAGCACTTGATGTAATTTTGATTTTCTTAAATTTGTTGCGACTTGTTTTGTGGTCTATCATACAGTCTATCTTGAAGAATGTTCCATATGCTGATGAATATAATATATATTCTGCAGCTGGTGGGTAGAGTGTTCTGTAAATATCTGTTGGTCCATTTGTTCTAGGGTATAGTTTAAGTCCATTGTGTCTTTGTTGACTTTCTGTCTTGATGACCTGTTTAGTGCTGTCAATGGAGTATTGAAGTCCCCCACTATTATTGTGTTGCTGTCTATCTCATTTTTTAGGTCTAGTGGTAATTGTTTTATAAATTTGGGAGCTCCAGTGTCAGGTGGATGTATATTTAGGATTGTGATATTTTCCTGTTGGATTCATTCTTTTATCATTATATAATGTCCCTCTTTTTCCTTTAAACTATTGTTGCTTTAAAGCCTGTTTTGTCTGTGTTAGGTTTTGAAGGGAAGATGAGGGTTACAGAAAAATACACACACACACAGAGGGCAGCTTAACAGCAAGTGCAGGCTTTATGTCCAGCATAAGACCTATAGAGGCGGGAGACCAGCTTAACGTCAGTGCCCATCCCTGCTTACAGGCTGGGGCCATCTGTAGGCCTGGGCAGGAGGGATTTGGGGAGACACGGCCTGCTGTCTGGGAAAATACTGATAACATGTTCCCAGGATGAGGCAGTTCTGACCTGTTGTGGTGGAATGTGGTGTTCCTTGTACTTTCTCCCAGCAGAATATGATAAGAGGCAGGCTGTTTCTCATGGCCTGAATTCCTGTGGAATATTTCACTTTGAGCAAGGTCTGTGAAATGGCGGGGGACTTACAAAATGGTGCAGTTTGGACTTTCTTGTCTTCTACTTTAATATAAAAGGAAAAGGGGAGTTGTTGATTATCTGGCTGTTTCCTGTTGAATTAGGGGCACTGTAACTAGGGTTTGGGTTTTGAAGTAGTGGGTGTTCGACTTTAGAGTTGAACTGGACTTGGTGGAGGAGAAGGGACGGTATCAATGTGTTTCTGGATGGCTGCCTGGACAAGGGAGTTCAGCTTTTGGGAGACTGACTGGGCTATGAAGGTGAGTATATATAGGCCAATTGTTAGTTAAGAGGAGGACGATTAAGCGCCCTAAGAAAGGGGTAACCTGCTATCCCGGTTTTGAGTGCAGCAGAGATGTTTAGTCTGAAACAAGAAAGGTTCCCTTGTACTCCTTGCAGGGTGTGCGATGGGATTGTGACTGCTTCTTCAGTGCCCTGCTGCTCAAACCTCTAGGGGAGAATACAGATGGGCAGGCTGTGGGGCTCCGATCCCACGACAGTGTCTAGGGGTGAGTGTTTACAGCTGAGGCCTCAGTGGGCATGTGTGCTCTTTTAGTTTAGCCATTTATGGGCGACTTGTGTTAACCAGTTCAATTAGACCCTCTACCTTGTTGCAAGGACAGAGGGCTTTCTGTATCCTGGATTCTTGCCTTGGGGTACCACAAGAATTGGATCACACATGGGCTTGGAGAATGAATGCAAGATTTTATTGAGTGGAAGCTCTCAGCAGATGTGGGAGCCAGAAGGGAGATGGTTTTCCTCTGGAGTAAGGCCGCTTGGCACCCTGGGCTCTCCTCTAACTGCTCCTGCCAAACTCCATGTCGTTAGGCCAGTCGGTGGCCTACCAGCATGCTATTGCCTGTTGGTGCATTCCTGTTGGTGCATTCCTCTGGACGTCCAGCCACCCGTGTGTTCCTCCACTGCTATGCGCTTCTCAACTTGCAGCTGCCTGTGTGTTCTTCCGCTGGTCTGCTCCTCTCGACGTCCAGCCGCTTGTGTGTCTGCCTGCTAGCGTCTCGGGTTTTTATAGGCACAGGATGGGGGCCTGGCAGGCCAGGGTGGTCTTGGGAAATGTGACATTTGGGCAGCAAATGCCTGTCCTCACCTAGGTTTATGGGGATGGAGCCCTACCAGGGGCCATGCCCTCCTCTATCCAGCACTTCTCTTCCCCACTTCGGTATCATTTAAAGGGACCACAGTCTTCTTTTCCCAGCACTTACCTATCAGTCCTGCTAACAGGGGAATGATGTGTATAGTTAGTGTGGGGTGTGTGGAGGAGGAGGAAATAGAGATTAGGAAAAGAACCTGAATAGTTTGGTTGTTAGGCAAATTGTTAATGTCTGGTGATTGAAACACCAGTGTGTATGTTCCTGACCAACTTGCTGGCAGGCAAAGATAAGAGTTTGTGCTACACAGAAAGAAAACAATAGGGGTGGACAGACAAAAGTTGTAGGTTATGGTGGCAAACCATGAGAACGTGGGGGTTGAATCCTGGATAAAGTTTTTGTTCCAACTTTTTTTTTTTTAAAGTTGAGTAGTTGTTGAAGGGGGCCAGCCCCTCCACACCTGTGGGTATTTCTTGTCAGGTGGGAAGAGAGAAAAGAAATAAGACACAGACACAAAGTATAGAG
The DNA here is from genome assembly GCF_047675955.1 of Chlorocebus sabaeus. Classification (NCBI taxonomy): domain Eukaryota; kingdom Metazoa; phylum Chordata; class Mammalia; order Primates; family Cercopithecidae; genus Chlorocebus; species Chlorocebus sabaeus. The sequence continues at coordinate 116,972,180 of NC_132923.1, read as the reverse complement.
AGAGAACAGTGGGCCCAGGGGACCGGCGCTCAGCATACGGAGGACCCGCGCCGGCACTGGTCTCTGAGTTCCCTCAGTATTTATTGATCACTCTCTCTACTATCTCGATAAAGGGGATGTGGCAGGACTATAGGGTAATGGTGGCGAGAGGGTCAGCAGGGAAACGTGTGAGCATAGGTCTCTGTGTCATAAATAAATTTAAGGAAAGGTGCTGTGCCTTGATGTGCACGTAGGCCAGATTTACCTTTGACTTCACACAAGCATCTCAGTGCAGTAAAGAGCAGTGCTGCCACCAGCATGTCTCACTTTCAGCCATAAGGCAGTTTTCTCCTACCTCAGTAAATAGAATGTGTGATCGGGTTTTACACTGAGACATTCCATTCCCAGGGACGAGCAGGAGACAGATGCCTTCCTCTTATCTCAACCGCAAAGAGGCCTTCCTCTTTCACTAATCCTCCTCAGCACAGACCATTTATGGGTGTCGGGCTGGGGGATGGTCAGGTCTTTCCCTTCCCATGAGGCCATAGCTCAGGCTGTCTCAGTGAGGAGAAACCTTGGACAATACCCAGACTTTCTTGGGCAGAGGTCCCTGTGACCTTCCGCAGTGCATCGTGTCCCTGGGTACTCGAGACTGGAGAATGGTGATGACTTTTACCAAGCATACTGCCTGCAAACACATTTTTAACAAAGCACATCCTGCACAACCTTAAATCCATTAAACTTTGAGTCAACACAGCACATGTTTCTGTGAGCACAGGGTTGGGGCTAAAGTTACAGATGAATAGCATCTCAAGGCAGAGGAATTTGTCTTAGTACAAAACAAAATGGAGTTTCTTATGTCTTCTTCTTTCTACATAGACACAGTAACAGTCTGAACTCTCTTTCTTTCCCCCACAGTTGTTAGTAAGGGTTGCCCCTGTGAAGGCTTGATAGGGAATGTTGGTCAGGGAGGAGACGAAGGCTGTTTGGTTTTGGGGAGAGAGAGAGAGAGAGAGATGGGTTTTTGTAATTAATAGCCATTGTAGTTCTGATAGGGCCGAAGGATCTAGGTTGCCGTTGAGAGAATGGATTGGCTGACTAGGTGAGAGGTAGGTTTAGTTTGGACGGGGTTTATGTGGTTAGATTAACAGGAAGGGCTGTGAACTGCTGGATTTGTGTGGACAAACAAATCTAACAGTTGGAAGAAACTGGAGAGTGTGACTGATTGAAGAGGTAATGTATGAAGTTGACAAAGGGGGCTGAGTGATGTGTTGGATGGACAGGTCAAAGTGGGGCTACAGAGAAGGAGGTTATTGATGTATTGGAGGAGGGTGTTAGGAGCAAGGGGAAGTTCGACTAGGTCCTTGGTGAAGGCCTGCTTAAATAGGAAGGGGCTATTCCAGAACCCCTGTGGAAGTCTATATTAGTTGGGTGGATGTGTGAGTATCAGGATCTGACCCAGTGAAAGTAAAAAAACTTTGGGAAGCCAGATCCAAGGGAACAGTAAAAAAAGGCATTCTTTGGATCCAATACAGAGAAGTGTGTGGTAGATAGGGGAATATGGGAGAGTAGAGTATGTGGGTTGGGGACCACTGGATGGATTGAAATCACTGCCTGGTTATTAACTCAGAGATCCTGGACCAAGTGATAAGACCCATCTGGTTTTCTTGACAGCCAGGATAGGGGTGTTTTGGGGAGAGTTGACAGGCTTGAGAACTTGAGCTTGTAAAAGTTTACAGATAGTAGGTTTGAGGTCCCTGAGGCCAGCTGGGTTAAGGGGATATTGAGACTGATGAAAGGAGGAAAAGGGAGGTTCACCCACTAACTGGAGACAGGTGTTGGATGTGTTGTTGAGCAATGGGATTGATCCTTGCCAGAGTCACCCAGAAAGAGGAAGGAAGGAAAAAGAGGATGGAGAGTTTGATCAGGATCTGGAGGTCAGCCCAGGGCTGGAGAAGAAGAGAGAATGAGGGAAGGGGGCTGGGAACAGGGAGTCCACTCAGGATCTGGAAGCAGGCCTGGGTCTAGTTTTTGCTGCTTGCTGCTTTCCAGATTGCAGGAGAAGACTTACCAATTTAGAAAATCCCTGTTCCAGGTTTTGGCACCCCAAATGTTAGGTTTTGAAGGGTAAGTGAGGGTTAAAGAAAGACACAGAAAGAGAGAGAGAGAGCAGCTTAACAGCAAATCCAGGCTTTATGTCCAGAATATGACCTATAGAGATGGGAGACCAACTTAATGCCAGTTCCCACCACTACTTACAGGCTGGGGCAATTGATAGGCCTGGGTGGGAGGGGTATTGTGGGGCATGGCCTGCTGCCTGGGAAAATGTTGATAACGTATTCCCAGGATGAGACAGTTCTGGCCCTTTTCCGGCAGAATGTGGTGTTCCTTGCATTTTCTCCCAGCAGAATATAAGAGACAGGCTGTTTCTCACAGCCTGAACCTCTGTGGAATGTTTCACTTTGACCAAGGTCTGCAAAATAGTGGGCATCTTACAAAATGGTGCAGTTTGGACTAACAATCTGATGTAAGAATAGCTACTCCTGCTTGCTTTTGGTGTCCATTTTCATGGAATATCTTTTTCCACCCCCATACCTTAAGTTTATGTGAGTCCTTATGTATTAGATGAGTTTCTTGAAGACAGCAGATACTTGGTTGGTGAATTCTTATCTATTCTGCCATTCTGTATCTTTTAAGTAGAGCGTATAGGTCATTTAAACATTCAATGTGAGTACTGAGATGTGAGGTATTATTCAGTTTATTGTGCTAGTTGTTGCCTGAATACCTTGTTTTTGTTTGTTTTTTTTTATTTCTTGGTGTTACCGTTTTATAGGTCCTGTGGGATTTATGCTTTAAGAAAGTTGCATTTTGGTGTATTTCAAGCTTTTGTTTGAAGATTTAGAACTTCTTTTTTGTAGTTCTTGTAGTGCTGGCTTGGTAGTGGCAAATTCTCTCAGCATTTGTTTTTCTGAAAAGGACTTTATCTTTCTTTCATTTCTGAAGCTTAGTTTTGCTGGATACAAGATTCTTGGTTGATAATTGTTTAGTTTAAAGAGACTAAAGATACAACCCCAATCGCTTCTAGCTTATAGGGTTTCTGCTGAGAAATCTGCTGTTAATCTGATAGGTTTTCCTTTATAGGTTACCTGACACCTTTGCTTCACAACTCTTAAGATTCTTTCCTTTGTCTTGACTTTAGATAACCTGATAACTATGTGTCTAGGTGATGATCTTTTTGTGATGAATTTCCTGGGTGTTCTTTGAGCTTTTTGTATTTGGATGTCTAGATCTCTAGCAAGGTCAGAGAATTTTTCCTCAATTATTTCCTAAAATACATTTTCCAAACTTTTAGATTTCTTCTTTGGGAACACCAATTGTTCATTCTTATATTTGGTCATTTAACATAATTTCAAACTTATTGGAGGCTTTGTTCATTTTTTTAAAATTCTTTTTTCTTTTCTGCTTGTCAGATTGGATTAATTAGAAAGCCTTGTTTTCAAGCTCTGAAGTTACTTCTTCTACTTGTTTTCTTTTATTGTTGAAACTTTCCAGTGTATTTTGCATTTCTGTGTGTCTTTTATTTCCTGAAGTTGCAATTGTTTTTCTATTTATGCTCTCTATTTCTCCAGAGACTTCTTTGTCCATATCCTGTATTCTTTTTAAAATTTCTTTCTTTCTTTTCTTTTTTTTTTTTGTTTGAGACAGAGTTTTGCTCTTATTGCCCAGACTGGAGTGCAATAGCGTGATCTTGACTCACTGCAACCTCTGCCTCCTGGGTTCAAGTGATTTTCCTGCCTCAGCCTCTGGAGTAGCTGGGATTACAGGCATGTACCACCATGCCTGGCTAATTTTGTATTTTTAGTAGAGATGAGGTTTCTCCATGTTGGTCAGGCTGGTCTTGAACTCCCAACCTCAGATGATCTGCCTGCTTTGGCCTCCCGAAGTGCTGGGATTACAGGTGTGAGCCACTGCATCTGGCCTTTTAAAAATTTCTTTAAGTTGGTTTTCACCTTTCTCTGGTGCCTCCTTGAGTAGCTTAATAATTGACCTTCTGAATTATTTCTCTGGCAATCCAGAGATTTCTTCTTAGTTTGGATTCATTGCTGGTGAGCTAGTGTGATCTTATGGGGTTGTTAAAGAACCTTACTCTGTCTTATTACCAGAATTGTTTTTTTCTGGTTCCTTCTCATTTGAGTAGACTGTGTCAGAGGAAAGATCTGGGGTTCAAGGGCTGCTATTCAGATTCTTTTGTTCCATGGAGTGATCCCTTGATGTGGTGCTCTCCCCCTCCTTTTAGGTATAGGGCTTCCTGACAGCTGGACTGCAGTGATCATTGTTGTTCTTCTGGGTCTAGCCACCCAGCAGTACTGGGGAATGCCTCCAAAGAGTCCTGTGATGTGATCTGTCTTCAGGTCTCTCAGCCATGGATACCAGCACCTGCTTCAGTGGAGGTAGCAGGGAAGTGAAGAGGACTCTGTGAGGTTCCTTGGTTGTCGTTTTATTTGGCGTGCTGGTTTTCTTGAATGCTGGTTGTGCTAGCAGTGAAATTGTCACATGGACAGACTCAGGACCTCTAGTTGGCCAGGATGTTACAGGCAGTGGAATTAGTTGTTGTTTTCTCCTTTCTTGGGGCAGGGTTGTACTGTTATGAGTTGCTGTAATGGCTTGCATTGGCTGGCCTCCAGCTAGCGGCTGATGCTTTCAAGAGACTATCAGCTGTGGTAGTATGGGGGAATACAAGTTTGCCCTAAGGTTGCTTAAGTAAGTATTCAGGTTTTTCAGGCAATGGGCAGGATCATAGAGCTCCCAAGAGATTATGTTTTTTGTCTTTGGCTGCCAGGGCTGGTAGAGATGGACCATCAGGTGTGAGTGGGGTTAGGCATGTCTGAGCTCAGATTCTCCTTGGATGGGGCTTGCTGCAGTGGCTGTGGGGGATAGGGGTGTGGTTCTCAGGCCAATGACATTATGTTCTCAGGGCTGCTTTTGCTGTGTCATACAGGTCACCAGGGAAGTAGGGGAAAGCTGGCAATGACAGGCTTCACCCAGTTCCCATGCAGCCAGCAAGACTAGTCTCATTCCCACTGTGCTCCACCATCAGCACTGAGTTTATATCCAGGCAGCTGGAGAGCAGGGCTGAGATTTTGCCCCAGGCTACAAGCCTCCCTGCTGAGAAAGCAAGCAGGGCTTTTAGGCCCTGCCCCTCCCTGCCTGCGGTGGATTCTGTGGTCATATCTGCACTTTCTGTTCCCTGTCCCCACCACCCCCCTGCTCCACTGCCCCAAAAAAATTCTGCTCAGGAAAGTTCACAGCCAGTCAAAATTATTACAAGATTCAACTGGAAGTTTCCTTCTCCCTGTGATCTTTCCCCAATTACTTTAGGAGCCCTCCCCAAGGACCCATGTGAGACAAAGTCAGAAATGGCTTTCCTGGGGACCAGGAATGGACTCTTCCTGCTGCTTCTTCTACTTTTATATTTTGCTCTGCTCTAAAATTCACTTCAGTTCTAGATAAGGTTAAATCCTTCTGTAATCCCAGCACTTTGAGAGGCCAAGGCAGGAGGATTGCTTGAGTCCAGGAGTTTGAGACACCAACGTAACAAGACCCCATCTCTACAAGAAATAAATAACTGAGCATGGTGGTAAATGCCTATAGTCCCTGATACTCAGGAGGCTGAGGGAGGAGGATCACTTGTACCCAGGAGTTTGAAGTTGCAGTAGACTGTGATTGGACACTGCACTCTGGCATGGGTGACAGATTGAGACCCTGTCTCAAAAAAAGAAAAGAAGGATAAGTAATAATAGTGGGTAACTAAGTGGCCTAGACTGTAGAAGCTTTGGCAGTAACAACAGTCCTGTTGTTGTTGATATCCTCAGTGTCAAGGGCTTTTGGAGTCCTCCTATTCTCATTTTCCCCGCAGTGGGGACACAGCTGAGGGTATTCCTCTTGGCATCAGATCTGACATTGTCTACAGTCAGCTGTGGTGGTGCTGGGTTCCAGGTGTAGGTGCTTGGAGAGGCTGTGGGACTGGGTTCCTAAGCTCAGTTAGGGTCTTGTGAACCTATTGTAGCACTTGAGTCTTGAGTTACAGGTTCACTGTCTGTGGATGTACAGTTTTTAGATAATTCAAGATTGGCAGGCTTTTAATCAGATCACAAAAAGAACAGACCTTAAGCATAGGCTTGGTCAGGTTTCTTAAACTTAGGTTTATAATATAACCATCTGTAATATATCTCTCATTTGACCCTGTGGGCCATAAAACAAAATTTATAAACTAGATATTGTGGAATGCATTCTCACTACCATACTCTACTCACAAAGAACCACAGTGGACTGGAATGGGTTTTGTTTTGAGTCTTCTTTCTACTCTTATATTCAAATTTTCTGCCCTTAATGATTTTGTTCAAAATAGACAGCAACATCATTAAACAAACAACAAACACACAAACAAAAAAACTGTCCTTCCTACACTCTTCAGTGTGTCCTTTGTTATTTAGAAAGTTTATTTTGCTTTACTGTACCCTTTGCTACAGTATAGTAAAGCAATACTATATGTCCTTTGCTATACCCAGGCACTGTAATGTTTCACCTGGTTTCCTTAACTTTTGTGAAGGTATTTTTGTACATGGATACCTGTTCAAGATGATGCAAAGGGATGCAATGGAGAGTCCTATTCAGCCGTCTTACTTATGTGCATCTCCCCATCATTTTGTTTTTGTTTTTGCTTTGTTTTAGCACATCCTACTTTCTGACACCACAAAATGCCCCAAACTTACCTTCTGTCTTTCAAAGCCCTGGAATTAGTCGTTTGTTTTCTGAGATTTCATGGTTCTTTTCTTTTTATTTTTTTTCAAAATGGCACTTAGAAACAAATACCTGGGAACTAAGAGTGCTCACTGCTAGTGGGATGTCATTGCTTCAAATCTGGCAAACACACACACACACACTCACACTCATTTACTCACATAAAAATTCATACTGATACCTCAAATTCCAGTCAAAGACATCAACAATTATTCTGTAAAAACAAAATAAATCTTGGGGCCCCCAAATCACTAAGCTAAAGGGAAAAGTTAAGATGGGAACTGCTCAGGGCAAACTTGCCTCCCATTCTATTCAAAGTCACCCCTTTGCTCACTGAAATAAATGTGTATCTGATTGCATCCTTTGGAGCGGCTAATGAGAAACTCAAAGGAATACAACAATTTGTCTCTTATCTACTTCAGACCTGGAAGCCCCCTACCAGCTTCAAATTGTCCTGCCTTTCCAGACCAAACCAATGTTCATCTTACACGTGTTGACTGATGTCTCATGTCTCCCTAAAATGTATAAAAACAAACTACTCTTACTACCTTGGGCACATATCGTCAGTACCTCCTGGGGCTGTGTCATGGGTATGTGTCCTCAACCTTGGCAAAATAAACTTTCTAAATTAGCTGAAACCTGTCTCAGATATTCAGCATTTACATTTTGGCAACCACAAAGGGATTCTGAGTGGAGGTACCCCTGACCTTTGACGAATCTCCTATAGGTGCTTGGTACCAGCATAAGCTAAATTTATAGCTCAAATCAATAGGACAATTTGCTGAGGTCTGGGAGCACCCCCTCCAGAGTGTCACGCATGTCTGTGTGGAGAGGCCACCAAACAGGCTTTGTGTGAGCAATAAAGCTTTTTAATCACCGGGTGCAGGCAGACTGTGTCAGAAAAGAGTCAGTAAAGGGAGATGAGGTGGGGCAGTTTTATAGGAGGGGACACCCCCTCCAGAGTGTCATGCACGTCCGAGTGAAGAGACCACCAAACAGGCTTTGTGTGAGCAATAAAGCTTTTTAATCACCTGGGTGCAGGCGGGCTGAGTCTGAAAAGAGTCAGTAAAGGGAGATGGGGTGGTGCAGTTTTGTAGGATTTGGGTAGGTAGTAGAAAATTACAGTCAAAGGGGTTGTTCTCTGGTGGGCAGGAGCAGGGGTCACAAGGTGCTCAGTGGGGGAGCTTCTGAGCCAGGAGAAGGAATTTCACAAGATAATGTCATCAGTTAAGGCAGGAACCAGCCATTTTCACTTCTTTTGTGATTCTTCAGTTACTTCAGACCATCTGGATGTATATGTGCAGGCTTGGGCTCAGAGGCCTGACATTCCTGTCTTCTATATAAGAAAAATAAAACGAATAGTGGTAAAGTGTTGGGGCAGCAAAAATTTTGGGGGCTGATATGGAGAGATAATGGGTGATATTTCTCAGGGCCACAGGACGAGCTGCAGACAAAACTCCTCGGACACCAAGTTAAAGAAGGAAGGAGGTTTATTTGGCTTGGAACTTCCCCAGACTTGCATCTCAAAAGCTGAGCTCCCTGAGTGAGCAATTCCTGTCCCTTTCAAGGGCTTCCAACTCTAAGGTGGTCTGCGTGAGAGGGTCGTGATTGATTGAGGAAGCAGCGGGTAAGTGACTGGGGGCTGCATGCACCAGTAATCAGAACGGAACAGAACAGGACAGAGATTTTCACAGTGCTTTTCCATACAATGTCTGGAATCTGTAGATAACATAACTGGTTAGGCCAGGGGTCGATCTTTAACTACCAGGCCCAGGGTGTGGGGCTGGGCTGTCTGCCTGTAGATTTCACTTCCTCCTTTTAGCTTTTGCTTCTTCTTTCTTTGGAGGCAGAAATTGGGCTAAGATAATATGAGGGGTTGTCTCCTCCCTTATTCCTCCCCTTTGGGAACCTCACTCATTAGTGGGAGTTCTCACTTTCATCCTCACTGCCCATGTCTTCTTGCAAGGCAGATCAATAGTGATTCATATAGTACACTTGTGCTGAAGTATTTTGATGGACTAAGGTAGTAACAAAACTTTTCATTACTTGAAGGAGCAAAGGCAGCACACAGGGAAGCAACAAGCAAGTTCCTATTATTATTATAATTCTTATTATAGGAGTTTTAAATCCTTCTAGTGCTGGAAACCATTTTCCAAACATGGACTTAGGATTAAACCCATGCCACACCTGCGCAGGCACATATGCCAGCTTTGTTATATCTTTAACTGTATCTTCAACTACTTGCCCTTGGTCATCTATGTGCAGAGAGCAATTGATCAGGTTAAACTTTCCACAGACCCCTCCTTCAGCTGCTAGCAAGTAGTCTAGGGCTAGTCTATTTTTATAAATAGTATTTCTCATCTGGGTTTCTTGCTGGGCTAAAACAGTTAGACCTCTGCCAGTTTTATTAGTGATTATTTCTAAGACAGCTTTTGACCATATGAGTCAGTTGAGCATATAAATGGGGGTTCGGTATCCCTATGAGCCATCTTGTGTCCAAGTGGCAGGCCCACAGTACTGTATGATTCTTTCAGGGGGCCACTCATCATCTTTCCAGTCGCCTATAGCTATGTTTCTCTTTTCCCGGGAAGTATAGATGGGGAAGCCTAGGAGCTCACCTGTTTTTATGGGCAGTAGGAAAAAGGATGGTTTAATGGTGCCTATAACACAACTAACTGCCCATTGGTCAGGTAACTTGGCATAGGCTCTATGCCCACATATCTGGTACAATCCAGTGGGGGCTGTCTAGTCCTGATGGGACTCCAGGTGGGTTCACATGGTTTGCAACTTTGGAAGTTTACTAAATGGATTTCTTTCAGTATGGTTTGAACTCCACCAGGTGGCTGTTTTTATAGTACTATTATACAGTTTTTGCCCAACGCAGCTGAGTCTTCCTAGAGGAAGGGTGAAGTCCTTCCTCACCCTTGCTATACAATATTGTCTAATAATTGAGGTTTTTCAGAACCCAGAAGTTGCCAGTCTTTAATCTTATTTTAAAAACGGTCATCATAGGGGGCTCAGATGGGTTATAGTACACATCAGGCTGGTCACTTCCTGGGCTACATATCTTGTATAGCATTACACAAATAAGTTCCTTTTAGAGTCCCAGTACACTTACAATAACCATAAAATAATAGGACTGTAGCAACCTTTTGTCCTGCCTCAGTGACTTGATGTACATACTGGGAACAGTCCTCAGTCTGAGGAAGGTCAATTGAAGTCCTTACTGTACAAGTTCAAATTTTAAGGAAAATGAGTCCTGTGATGAGTTTCTTCATGCTCCAGCCATGCATGGACCAGTCAGCTTCTGAGTGTGACTGAGGCAGGGCTTGTCGTCTTCTTGAGAGTCACTTTGCAAGAGTTGGCGAAGCTGCTCCCGTCCATGTACAGCTCCCAGTCTATTGATGTTCAGTGATGGTCTTGGAGGTTGGGCCTGCTAGAATAAACTGAGTCCAACACCTCTACACAGTTATGATTAACTGGGCTCTCTGATACTGGGAGCAAGGTGGTGGGGTTCAGGGTGTTGCAAACTTCAATGGTTGTGTGGGAGTTTTCACAGAGCAAGCTTTGGTATTTAGTTAGTCTAACATTCATTAGCCAATGATGTCCTTTGATATTTATTAAAGTCAGCACAGCATGAGGGGACTTTATGTTTAGGTTTTGCCCAAGAGTTAGCTTATCTGCTTCTTGTGCTAGCAGAGCAGTTGCTGCCAAGGCCCTCAAACATGGGGGCCAACTCTTAGAAACCCTGTCTAGTTGTTTAGAGAGGTAGGCCACTGGCCTTGGCCAGGGCCCCACAGTCTGGGTCAAAACTCTAACCACCATTTTTTTTTCTCTCTCTGACATGTATAATGTAAAAGGTTTTGTCAGGTTAGGTAGCCCCAGGGCTGGGGCCGACATGAGTTTTCCTTTTAACTCATGAAAAGCTCGTTACTATTGGTTATAATAGATGTAGTTTATCCAATCTACATTTTTATTAGCTGTCACCTACCAAAATATTGACTCAAATCTTGCAGCTATTTGATTTCAGGTTTTAAATTGATCTGGTATTCCCCATGGGGCTTCAATTGTATCTAAATAGATATGAGAGTCAAAAGACCCATAAGGGGCTTCCCTCACCTTACGATGTCTTATTTTTCCTCCCTCTGGTTGATGAAATGCCAGGGAGAAAGGGGTAGCCAATTGGACTAAAGCACAAGTGCCACTCCAGTTATTCAGCAGAGTGCCCAGTAAAAGTCCACCACAATACCACCACACATACCACCACGGGGATGAACAAGGGCTGACTGATTGATAAGCTCTTGAAAATTCTTAAGTTCACTGCATCCCTTCAGGTCTCCAAGGAACACTATGTTTCCTCCCTATCATGAGAGACACGAAGCGAACTTAGTGTTGGGAGATGGAAGCTGGATGGCCCTCAGGGGCTGACCCACAGGGTACCGGACTTTGGGATATAGCAGAGAGAGCTTGGCACGACTTATCACTCCAGGCTATAGAATACTGGAAAAGAGCTACCATGCAGCCCACGCCTGGTCTACTGGAGGACCACCTTAGTGTAAAGGGGACAATCTGGGCCTCTGGCCTGCCATGTGCACAAGCATAGCAATTGCTTTTGTTTAACGTGTGGACAGAAATTTGATCCATTCCAACTAGGCATTTGCCTCTTGGTATCCTGTCTTAATTGCCAAAGTTTGTTTTAAATCTTTAACTTCTATGATCCTCTAGTAAAACGAATGTATGATTTTAGGAAATTACAAAAATTTCCTAATTTTGTAATTAGGAAATTACAAAATTTCCTAATTTTGTAATTAGGAAATTACAAAATTTCCTAATTTTGGTTGGGGCAGTCCATCCTTGCTCTTTAGTGGTCCACAGAATGTTGGACCAACTACAGCATAAAAGCTCTACATCGGGGGGCAAAACTCCTGGTCGTCACTGGGGTCTTTATCAAAATCTCCCTGTATTAAATGGTCCCAAATTACTAATGCCAAGTCTGAGGAGAGTCAAGAGGGACAGAGGTACTTTTCTGAATTAGAGAGCTGTCTTGACTTGGCAAGGGTATAACAAGGCAAGCATTAAATGCAATAGTTTGAGGCAAAATTGACTTGGTTATGTTAGTAACTAGATGGTCAGCAATAGAGTGAGAAAAGAAGAAAGAGTAATAGAATAGATGAAAGACTTAACTTTTTCTTAGTTTTAATTTGGTAGAGTTTTCCCCTGGGACTGTGGTCCATGGCTCTGGAGGGGGCAGTGCTTTGACTAGAGTGTGATGAGTCCATCCATTTTTTGCTGTACAAACAGCAGTCTCGTGGAGTAGCAGCACAAGGTAGAGTCCTTCCTAGGCTGGCTTGAGTTTTCCTTCTTTCCACTCTTTGATGAGAAGGTGATCTTTAGGCTGGTGCTGGTTTACTGGAAATTCTAGGGGTGATACTTCTGCTAAAAGACTTAGTTTTGAGGGAAAGGAAAGTGGAAGATAAACCAAGTGTATAATTTCTAAGAAATTGACCTTTTGTTTTAAATGTGGGGACATCAACAGTGGACTTTATAGTCTTTGGTGCCTTCTTACTGAGAAATTTCCTTTAGCACCTATTTTTATTAGTTTTTAGACCAAAGAAAGTCAAACACCATTTTATATTTAACAATGCTTCTTGTATGATTTTTATACCAGAAAAGCTAAATTTCACCTTTATATTAGTGTTATTAATGTTAAACTTACATTTCATAAAACCTTGTAGACATATTTATCCAATTTTTAATGTCTGACCATAAGGTACGATTTCTATAGAGTCTTTTTAACCTTTTTAAATAAGTTTTGTTAAAGAGCAGGTTAGTGCTTTAAGAAAAACCTGTTGTGCTTTGATTTTAATGTTCAGTTCACAGAAAACCTGGATGATACTCCTTTAACTTTAGCCAATATGCTTACACATAGAATTTCCTTTACAATTAATGTTTTAAAACTTGCTTAAATGTTTAAAACAATTTTTTAACCTTTTAATGTAAAAATTCACATTCTTATGCCTCCTTATAATCCTTTTACCAGAGGTATATTTTACTTTCCTTATACACCTTGCACATACACTGTTTCTTCAATAGTTTTACATTCAGGTGGGCTAATTACTTTTAAATTATACAACATTTCTTGCATAAATTCTTTTTTTATAACTTTTTTTCTCTTTCACAACTTTCACAGACAATTCTTTGACATACCTCAATTTTCTGACTTATTACAAACATTTCTTTCTTTAAACAACCAGTTAATTTATTTCAGAACAAGAATTTACCATATAACATTCTTTTTACATAAATTTCCCTGCCCCCCTTTTTTTTTCTCTCTCTCTTTTTTTTTGAAGATGATAACCATTTTTTTCAAAAGCAAATTTCCTTTATATCTGTGGACTAGACTGTCTAGGGCCACAAGATTAGAAGTTACTATATGTTACACTATTAACTTTTAGCAAAGTTTATTTTTGTTAAAAACCTTGTAAATTTGGGATTTCAATTATCCTTTGCTATTAATAAGACCTGTTTAGTCCAAATTAACTTAGAATTGGTATAGATGGCTTTTTTTCTCCCTTCAATTACCCAGGAGGAAGCATCCACAATCCTGTCCTGAAGGGAGTTCCTCCCATACAAAGTTGGACCTTTGTATGGTAATTAAGATTTAGATCCCCCGTTAGGAAACCTGCTGGGTTAAGAGAATTTTCAGTGGTTAATGTTAAATCATCTTTTTTTTCCCCCTTAGGATACTTCTGAACTGGTAAGGTGTGCTCACAATGAGGTTTCCTCTGAAAGTTATTTTTCTACTTTCTTCTGTTAGTAAAGCAATTGCCACTAAAGATTGAAGGGTTAAGGATTTTTGATAGGAAGGCCTCAGTGCTTTCGGAATATGCCCTTGTTTACACTGACAACAAAGTGGTATTGGAGTGTTATAGGGTTACGGAGAATACCTTTAATTATCAGTTATAGGTTTTAAATTTACCTTGGCTTTTAAAGGAATAGGGTACACTGTGTTTTCCTTAACTCCTAGTATATCTCTCTCTTTCTTTCTCTCTTTGACTTTCTGTCTCTCTCTCTTTGACTTTCCTTTTGCCTCTGTCTCTTCCTCTCTCTCTCTCTCTCCTTGACTCCCTCTTTGTCTCTCTACCTCTTTCTCTCTGTCTCTTCTTCTCTCTCTTTGCCTCTTTTTCTCTCTGTCTCTTTCCTCTCTCTCTCTCTCTCTCTGCTGGTCTTTCCCTGCCTCTGCCAGCCACTTATACTGCTGTTCTCTCAACCACTGTAGGGTTGGGGGGGTGGGGTTCTAAAACCAGCTGTAACCAAGTGTCTATGTATGGGAACTGGCCTGGGTGCCCTGGCTTACAGGTTACCTTCTGCCATACCTTTGAAACAAGAGACCTGTCCAGGCTTCCTTCTGATGGCCAACTCACCTCCAATGCTGGCCAGTCTATTTCACACAAAGTTCTAAGTTTTCCTGGTGTCATAGTAACACCATAATCTCCCTTAAATCCTTTCTTGAAATTTTTCAACATAGTTCCTAGTGGGGTGGGCTTCCTTTGTGTCTGACCCATGCTTCCTCGAGATAAAACACCATGCTCACATCATACGCACACCACAGATCAAAGAATGGGTAAAAAGGGCACACATACACTTTTACAGTTTATGCAAAACCAGAATCAAAACCAAAATCAGAGTATCAAGAAATCGAAGCTAGGTTGAAACCAAAACCAATGTATCAAGCAATCCAAGTCATGTCAAAAACAAAACCAAAGTGCCGGTACAGGCATGCTGTGGGTGATCAGGCCACGCTTCTACTCAAATGGAGTGGGCAAGTTCCAAAGACCAGTCTTACCAAGTTTCAGATGTCCAGACCCCAAGTGCCAGTTCCTTCCCGGTGTTCAGCCACCACATTGATCCTCCATGGAGGCCTGCCACATGCTGCTCTGGTGAGGCATCCCACCAGGGCAATTGCCTAGCCGAGAGTGCTCTTTGGATCTGCGTCACTCAGACTGGTTGGAGTTCCCTGCAGGGATGCTCCACAGGGCAAGCCTAAGTTGCTTAAGGGGCTGCCTAGACCGTCCACCAATTACCTGGCTTTCCAGTCAGGGAACCAAGAAATGTAGCAGAAAAAGCCACAGACAAAATTCCTCAGACACTGAGTTAAAGAAGGAAGGAGCTTTATTCGGCAAGGAACTTTGGCAGACTTAAGTCTCAAAAGCCGAGCTCCCCAAGTGAACAATTTCTGTCCCTTTTAAGGGCTTACAACTCTAAGGGGGTCCACATGAGAGGGTAGTGATGATTGAGCAAGCTGGGAGTATGTGACTGGAGGCTGCATTCACCAGTAATCAGAATAGAACAGAAGAGGACAGGGATTTTTCACAGTGCTTTTCCATACAATGTCTAGAATCTATAGATAACATAACCAGTTATATCAGGGGTCGATCTTTAACTACCGGGCCCAGGGTGGAGTGCCAGGCTGTCTGCCTGTGGATTTCACTTCTGCCTTTTAGTTTTTACTTCTTTCTTTGGAGGCAGATATTGAACATAAGGCAATATGAGGGGTGGTCTCCTCCCTTACTTCGAGCAGAATTAGGGGCAGTGTGGGAACCTAGAGTGGGAGAGATTAAGCGGAAGGAAGATTTTGCGGTAAGGGGTGGTGGTATTGTGGGGTTGTTAGAAGGAATAGTTGTCATATAGAATGATTGGTGATGGCCTGGATATGGTTTTGTATAGTTGAGAAACTAAACAGAAGACACAAGGTCCAAATAAGAGAAGGAGAAAAACAGGTATTATAGGACTAAGAATTGGGGGGACCAGGGACATCCAATTAGAGAGTGTCTAAGTGGGCTCAGTGTAATTATTTGCTTGGTTGGCGAGTTTTTGGGTCCTAACCTTGAGCTTTTTTATGTTGTCATATACCAGGCCAGATTGATTTGGGTAAAAACAACACTCTTTATTTAAAAATATATGGAGGTTTTTGTGTGTGTGTGTGTGTTTTTTTTTTTTAAAGTAAATGAAGGCCTTGGTGATTTTGGAGGAAAGAGAAATGCAAAGCCAGCAATTGTTTGTTAAAGAAGGATTAGAAACAACTAGGAGAGAGTGAGTGAGATTGATAGTATGGTGGAGATAGCTGGGGAGAGGTAGAGGGTGGCATAAGAATAGGAATGAGAATGCGAGTAAATATAAAAGTAAAGAATATGACTTCATCAAGGTGAAAGAATTGGAGTGTACCTTTCCACTGAAGATCTTCTATCCACTTTAAGAGAGACTTAAGGGTGGTGGTTTGAGGTAAAATCAGGAGATACCAGTTAAGATGGTTTGGAGAAAAAGTGTAAACCAGCAGTGTAAACAAGGGCGGGGCATTTATGAGTAGTTGAGAATGGTGAAGGAGTATGACTAGACAGAAGATGGTAGGGATGACAAATTTTTGGGGTGCAGTCCAAGTTGGGCTGGTGTCTGGAATGATACTGGGGCCTAATAAAAAGGGGTGTTTATACAGAAGCTCAAATGGGCTGTACCCTGTAGCATCCTGAGAACAGGCCTGAATTCTGAGAAGTGCAAGTGGTAAAAGTACTGTCCAGATTTTTTTAAGTTGGTGGCTGAGCTTGGTGAGGTGTGTTTCTAAAAGACCATTAGTCTGTTTTACCTTTCCTGAAGATTGAAGATGATAAGGGGTATGAAGGTTCCACTGAATACCAAGAGCCTGAGAAACTGCTTGGGTGATTTGACTGATAAAGGCCGGTCTGTTATCAGACTGTATAGAGGTGGGAAGGCCAAACAGAGGAATTATGTCTGACAGAAGGGAAGAAATGACCGTGGTGGCCTTCTCAGACTTTGTGGGAAAGACCTATACCCATCCAGTAAAAGTGTCTACCTAGACCAAGAGATATTTTAGTTTCCTGACTTGGGGCATGTGAGTAAAGTCAATTTGCCAGTCCTGGGCAGGGGCAAATCCCCGAGCTTGATGTGTAGGGAAGGGAGGGGGCCTGAACAATCCCTGAGGAGTAGTAGAATAGCAGATGGAACACTGAGAAGTGATTTCCTTGGGGATAGATTTCCATGATGGAAAGGAAATGAGAAGTTCTAAGAGATGGGCTAGTGGCTTATAACCTACATGGAAGAGGTTATGAAATGATGACACAATAGAATGGGTCTGTGAGGCTGGAAGGAGATATTTTCCTTGGTCTAAGAACCATTTGCCTTGTGTGGGAAGTGATTGATAGGTGGAAGTTTCAGTGGGGGAGTAGGTGGGAGTGACTGATGAGAATGAGAAAACCTGGAAGTGAGGGACAGAAATTGGAATGCTAGCTGCTTCTTTAGCTACCTTATCAGCATAAGTGTTGCCCTGAGTGATGGGATCTGATGCCTTTTGATGGCCCTTGCAGTGAATGACTCCATCTTCCTTTGGAAATAAAGTGGCCTTGAGAAGAGTTTTTATTAAAGAGGCATTAAAGATAGAAGACCCTTGCATAGTGAGGAAACTTCTTTCAGCCCATATAACAGCATGGTGGTATAGGATATGGAAGGCATATTTAGAGTCAGTATAAATATTGACATGTAGTCCTTTTGCAAGAGTGAGGGCCTGAGTTAAGGCAATGAATTCGGCTTGCTGAGAGGTAGTGGAGGGGGGCAGAAGGGTAGCCTCAATGATAGATGTGAAAGATACTATAGCATAACCTGCCTTTGCTGGTGAGTGGTGATTAGGCCTGGTGGAACTGCCGTTAGTAAACCAAGTGTGATCAGAGTGAGGAACAGGAAAGAAGGAAATATGTGGAAATGGAGTGAATGTCAGGTGGATCAGAGAGATACAGTCATGGGGGTCAGGTGTGGTATTAGGAATAATGTGGGGCCAGCCTAAAACAGTAAGGTCGAGTTGTTCGGGCAGAAAGGCTACACGGTGTGGTCCTGGCTCTTGTGTAAGAATTTTGACCTCACAGCCCTGTAGGTTGACTGTGTGTAATGAAAAGGGTAGGGATGAGTTAAGGAGAGCTAGTGTGGGAGCAGATTTTAGGGCTGTTTTTAAGGAATGGAAAGAGGAGAGGTGAAGGGATTTGGGATCTATGGGGTCAGCTAGGTTTGCTTTTGTGAGTTTATATAATGGTTTAGTCAGGATGGCAAAACCGGGTATCCAAAGGCGAAAATACCTAACTATGTGTAGGAAGGAAAGGAGTTGTTACTTTGTAGAAGGGGTTGGGGTTTGGGAGATTAGCCAGACATGATCAGCAGGGAGAGCGTGTGTGTTTTTATTAAGAATTATGCCGAGATAGGTAATGGATGAGGAAGAAATTTGGGCTTTGGAGAGGGATACGTGATATTCTTTTGACAACAGATGTTGGAGGAACAGGAGGGTATCCTGTTGGGAAGATTTGTAGGAGGGGCTATAAAGTAGAAGCTTGTCAAAATATTCAATAAGGTGAGAAGCAGATGGATGGAAAGAAAGTAAATCATGAGAAAGGGCTTGACTGAAGTAATGAGGGCTGTTCCTGAAGCCTTGTGGCAATACAGCCTAGGTAAGTTGCTGAGACTGATGGGTGTCAGGGTCAGTCCAAGTAAAAGCAAAGAGACGCTGGGATGAGGGGTGCAGGGGAATAATGGAAAAAGCATCTTTAAGATCAAGAATGGAATAGTGAGTTGTGGAGGGTGGCATTGAGGACAAAAGAGTGTACCGGTTGGGCACCATGGGGTGTATAGGCAAAACAATTTGGTTGATAAGGTGCAGATCCTGAACTAACGTGTAAGACTTGTCCAGTTTTTGGACAGGTAAAATGGGGAATTGTAAGGAGAGTTTATAGGCTTTAGAAGGCCATGCTGTAACAGGCGAGTGATAACAGGTTTTAATCATTTTACAGCCTGCTGTGGGATGGGATATTGGCTTTGAGTGGGGTAAGGGTGATTAGGTTTTAATGGGATAGTAATGGGTGTGTGATCAGTTGCCAGGGAGGAAGTAGAGGTGTCCCATACCTGTGGGTTAAGGTAGGGGGATATGAGAGGAAGATGCGAAGGAGGCTTTGGGTTGGGAAGAAGGGCAGCAAGGAGCTGTGGCTGTAGTTCAGAATTAGTCAGGGAAGTAGATAATTTGGTTAAAATGTCTCAGCCTAATAAGGGAACTGGGCAGGTGGGGATAACTAAAAAAGAGTGCATAAAAGGAGGTTGTCTAAGTCGGCACCAGAGTGGGGGAGTTTTAAGGGGTTTTGAAGCTTGGCTGTCATAACCCATGAGAGTTATGGAGGCAAGGGAAACAGGCCCTTGAAAAGAAGATAATGTGGAGTGGGTAGCCCCCCTATCAATTAAACAGGGGATGGACTTACCCTCCACTGTGAGAGTTACCCAAAGCTCGGTGTCTGTGATGGTTCAGGGGGCTTCCGAGGTGATCGGGCATTGTCAGTCTTCAGCCACTAAGCTGAGCAGATCTGGGAAGGAGTCAATCAGAGAGCCTTGGGCCGGAGTGTTAGCGGCTTCAGGAGTGGCTGCCAGGCAAGCTGGGCAGTGTGATTTCTAGTGGGTCCCTGCACAGATCGGACATGGCTTGGGAGGACTCCTGGACTGTGGGCATTCCTTGGCCCAGTGGCCAGATTTCTGGCACTTGAAGCAAGATCCTGATGGAGGAGGTCCTGTAGGAATGCTTGACCACTGTGGCTTAGGCATGTGCAGCTTAGGCATTTTGAAGTTCTTGCGTGGTGGAGGTGTGGCTGGGTTTTGTCTCACAGCAGAGGCAAGTAATTGTAACTCAGAAACGCATTGCTGTCTGGCTGCCTTCTCTCTATTATTGCACACCTTGAAGGCAAGGTTAATTAATTCCTGTTGTAGGGTTTGAGGGCCAGATTCTAATTTTTGAAGCTTTATTTAATGTCCGGAGCAGATTAGGTAATAAAATATATATTGAGAATAAGACGGCCTTCTGGTGCCTCTGGGTCCAAGGCTGTAAAATGTCTAAGGGTTGTTGCCAAACAAGCCATGGACTGGGCTGGGTTTTTATAGATGATAAAAAAGAACCTAAATGCTAACTGATTTAGGAGAGGTTAGATAAAGAAAAAGGAGCATTAACCTTGACTACGTCTTTAGCTCCAGCCACCTCTTTAAGAGGAAATTGTTGGGCAAGTGGAGGAGTGCTAGTCATGGAATGAAACTGAAAGCCAGACTGGGTGCGAGGAGGGGAGTTGATAGAAGGATTATAGGGTGGAGGAGCAGAGGCTGAGGAAGAATTGGAGCCTGATTCAGCCTGACGGGGAGTGACCTGAGGAGGAGCAGTCTGGGGAGGAGGGGAGAGGTCAGATGGGTTGGTAGAAAAGGAAGATTGAAACGACTCAGCAAAGCTTGGGGTTGGGACTGAGGGGACAGGTGGGAGGGAAAGAAGGAGGATTTGGGATGAGTTGCATTGGGAACAGAGACTAAGGGGGGACCGATGTGTAAAAGAAAGCCTAGACATCAGGCATTTCAGACCATTTGCCCATTTTATGACAAGAATTATCTAGATCTTGTAGGATGGAGAAATTGAAAGTGCCATTTTCTGGCTATTTAGAACCATTGTCAAGTTTGTATTGGGGTCAAGCAGTATTGCAGAAGAAAATAAGACATATAAGGCATCTAGGTGTTCTTTTGTTTTTTTGTTTTGTTTTGTTTTGTTTTTGTTTTTGTTTTGAGATGGAGTCTCGCTCTGTTGCCCAGGCTGGAGTGTGTAGTGACGCAATCTCGGCTCACTGCAAACTCCGCTTCCTGGGTTCACATCATTCTCCTGCCTCAGCCTTCTGAATAGCTGGGACTACAGGCACCCACCACCATGCCCGGCTAATTTTTTGTATTTTTAGTAGAGACGGGGTTTCACTGTGTTAGCCAGGATGGTCTCAATCTCCTGACCTCATGATCCACCCACCTCAGCCTCCCAAAGTGCTGGGATTACAGGCATGAGCCACCATGTCTGGCCGGCATTTAGGTTTTAGGTCACGTGTGAGCTGAAGAGGTTTTAAGTTCTTGAGAACACAGGCTAAGGGAAAAGAAGAAGGAATGGAGGGTGGAAGGTTGCCCATAGTGAAGGAGGCAAGCCCAGAGAAAAGAGAGGGTAGAAACACAGAAGGGTTGGGGGCTTACTTGCCCCCCTTGGGGAGGTGGTGCTTGCCACCAAGGTGAAAGGTCAAGGCAGGCATCCCCGCAGTGATCAGACACCTCTGAAACATGGGTGAATAATCAGGGAGTCATCCCCGCAGTGATTAAATACCAAGGGAAGACTATCTTCCTGAGTCTGTGACCGGCGCTGGAGTTTTGGGTTCATGGATAAAACGTATGTCCTCTGTCTCTACCAGAAAAGGAATGGAACTGAAATTAAGAGAAGGGAGAGGTTGAAGGGTGGTGCCAAAATTGAAAGGAGAAAGAGGTTGAGGGATAGTGAGAGAGGTTGGAGAAGAGTAAAAAGAGGCCACTTACCCGATTTAAAATTGGTGAGATGTTCCTTGGGCTGGTTGGTCTGAGGATTGGAGGTCACAGGTGTATCTTTATCAGGAAGCAAAGAGCAGGAGGATAGGGGATTGATCTCCCAAGGGAGATCCCCCATCCGAGTCACAGCAGCAAATGTCACGCACCTCCGTGCGCAGGCTGCACCCAGGTGAAATAAACAGCTTTATTGCTCACACAAAACCTGTCTGGTGGTCTCTTCACACTGATGCGCATGACACAGAGAATCCCTGATATCCCAATATTTGGTTGAGATCCGAAGTTTATTTTGCTGTACAACTCCCCCGCTCCCTGCCCCCTTTTTTGAGTTTTACTTGCTTCCAACAAGGAAAGCAAGATTTTCTGTTTCCATGATGTTGGAAGGCAGGTAACTCCTTTATGGAATTTGAGCTCACTCCCAGCAGGGAGGATGAGTTTGAGTTTTTTCCTGCTTCTAGGATGGTAGAGGACAGTCTTCAGCCTGAGACCCATCCCTAGGTAAGTAGCTGAATTTGGATTTTGTCTTGACTAAAGTCTAACAACCAGCTTGTCTCAATTTCTTTTTACCATTAGAGTGCTCAGCGATCATGTTGTTGGTTTTTTGTTGTTGTTGTTTCTTCTGGTCTTTTGCCAATCAGATTTGACCAACTCTACCTGACTTGGTTAAATCCAAGTGAGAATTCCAAATTATGGGTAACAAAACCTCTCTAATTTCGTTAAAATTCCTTGCAACTGCAAAAGAGGAAAACACAAACAAACAAACAAAAAAAGAAATGAAACCACGTGCTTGGTTTCTGTGTTTACTTCCTGTCTTAAAAAAAAAATGTTCTTTTACTTTTTTTCCACCCTACGTCTCCTTCCCTCTCTTGCCATCTGCAACACCAAAAATCTAGAAAAGTCTTCTAATGACTTGAACCCCTTTAAAGAATTCGGAACAAAGGCACCAATCACCCCTTTTGGGATGTTCTTCTTTCTTTGTGGAATTTTGAGAGTCATGGGCAGATTCTTCTTAGGTCTAAAGCTCTGTTTTCCTGTATTGAATGACCTGACCTCTTTGGCTTTGGGGATACCAGTGATTACCTTGTACTGTGAGAGGATTTGACCTTGGCATGTGTAATGGCAAACGGGAGCTACAAAGTAGGGGTGGCTGGGCACAGTTTACAGAAAGTGGTCTTGGCTGTTGTTTCTTATTTTCTCCTAGGAAGTTGTTGTTTAAGGACCCTAATTCTAGTTTGGAGATGCATTCTAAAGGGTCTTCTCTATTTATTTTTTCTCCCAAAATTCATCTTGATTGAGCTTGTCTGTGTGCATTTGTGTGAGGAACTGTTGTTTTCATAGGTAAATGAGAGACTGAGTTTTCTCAGCTCTGAAGAGAAAGGTCATTTTGCTCCTCCCAGCCAAAAGATGCCCCTGTGTGACCAGGGGCCTTGGGGGAGCATCTGGGGGTTTGACCCCTGTGATTTACAGCAGCCCGGCGGGGAAATCTTCAACAACAATTAATTTGAAAGAATAAGGCTCATCCAGGAAACTCATATAAGGGCTGATGGCCCAGCATTTTGAGACCTCTGTGAGGTCATATACCTCTGGAGAGAGAATCTGAGACATGTAAGAGGGTAGAAACAACTCAGTGGTGACACACTGTGGAGTCCTGCCCACAAGCAAACACACATTGATGCACCACCCAAAAACCCTAGGCCACAACCCAGTTCTTCCTTTTAGGAATTAAAAAAGCGGGAAATAAATGGTGTAAGAATGAGGAGCAAACAGAGTGAATGACTCTTCTGTGAGTACTCTGTAAGTTTTATGGCATCTCTACTTGGGAGAGTTTACGTAAAATGGAAGTAGTATGGTCTTTGTGCACATTTACATTAAGGAAAAAGAGCCGTAAGGCCAACCTGCAAAGTATAGAGTTCCTAAGTTCTCTTTTTTCCTCTATTTTATTTTCTGCCTGCTTTAAATCTGCTGTTATTTTTCTATTAAGATAAAAATCACTGTTTGGATCCAACAGATTTTTTGTTTGCAAGCTGGTGAATTTGTATTTATCTCATGGCTAAAATTCTGAAGTAAAAGCTATAGGATCTTTGTGTGTGTGTGTCTGTGTGTGTATGTGTATGTATGTATATATTTAAAAGGCCTTATAATTTCTATAATTTGATGTTTAATTGGCAATTCAATCCATTATAATTTCCCTCTAGTTCACTGGACTTTTTCTCTCTGAAATTTTTCTCTCAAAAATTACACCTAATGATGTAAATTTTACTATTTGATTTTCACCTGATTTGTTTCCCTTAATATGCGAATTTAAGACGACTTAGCTGACAACTGCCTAGGGTTGCCAAGAATTGATACAGGTTATTGAAACAGGTTTTCAAGAATTTTAAAGTCTGAGAGGGGAAAAAAGAGTTTTTTATGACTCTATAAGATGTATTTCTATTGGCATGCCTAATACATCTATCTATTTATGTGTTGTGTACACAATGTTTCACTACTGAAAATATATAAAAGAGCTCTAATTAATTGGCTTAAGAAAATAAAAGCTCTTGAATCAAATACTTTGTCAGGAAAAAAGAAAAGAGTAGTCAAATGCTTTTTCAGGTTTATGTAACTTAAGTAAAATCTTTAATAAATAAGATAGCTTTAAAATTATTGGTAAAGCGTAATAATATTAGAAATGTCCTAAGAATTTCCAGCATACATTTTTGTTTGCGCTTATTAATCAAGAAATTCATACATATCCCTGCAAATACTATAAGGCATCAAAATTTGGAATAGGGATTACAAAACTCTAAACCAAGCCCCAAACAGAATGATCTTTGCTTGTGTAATTTCTAATAAATAAAACATTGATATTTGTTTAATGAAACTAGCTACATCTTGAATTTAGTAAGATTACCATAACTTCTAATCTTGTGGCTTTAGGCAGTCAAGTCCACAGGCAGTAAGGTTTGTTTTGGGAAAGGACTGTTATCATCTTTGTTTCAAAGCTAAAGTATAAACTAAGTTCCTCCAAAAGTTAGTTTGGCCTATGCCCAGGTATGAACAAGAAGAGTTTGGAGGTTAAAAACAAGATGGAGTCAGTTAGGTCAGATCTTATTTGCTGTCTCTGTTGTAATTTTGCAATGGTGGTTCCATAACTTTAAATGATGAGTATGACAGTTTTCATAAATAATCTAGATGAATGATTAAAATAAAATAATTAGGTAAATGTAATGGCATAAATACTTGTAGACAAATGTCACAATTTAGAATCTAAAGTTATATTAAATTAAGTAATAGATATTTCATTATTTGGGTATTTTCTAATAAAAATACATTTGTAGGAAAACATTCTTTCTAAAAAAATTGTGTTCTTTTTAAAAAGTTGAACAATTTTTGTCTAATTCAAAGCTTATTTAAAGGTTATATATAAAACAAGGTAAAAGGAATAAGGAAATAAGAGAGGTGGAAAGAAGTTATAAAAATAAAGAGGTTTTTTTGGTTAAAAAAATGCTTAGAAAGATAAATAATTTTATATGAGAAAGAATCTTGTATGGTAAATTTAGTCCCAGAATAAAATGACTAGTTATTTAAGAAACAGGGATGTTCAGGACAAACCAGAAAGCTCAGGCATATCATGAATGGTCTGTGTAAGTCACAATAAGATGATTTATTTAAAAAAAGTTTTTATACAATCAAGTTATCTATAATTAAAGGTACATTATAATGGTCTTTCTAGAGATTGGGCTTGATGTAAAAAAACTTACACACTAAATTGGTTAGAGCAATGAAATTTTCTTAAGGAATTGATTTACTCTTAATAAATTATAAGAGCTTTTAATTTTTTTTAACCCTGATATGATTTGGCTCTGTGTCCCCACCCAAATCTCACCTTGAATTGTAATGATCCCCACATGTCATGGAAAGGAGCCAGTGGGAGGTAATTGAATCATAAAGGTGGATTTTTCCCATGCTATTCTCATGATAGTGAATAAGTCTCACAAAATCTGATGGTTTTACAAAGGGAAGTTGCCCTGCACATGCTATGCATTCTTGCCTGGTGACATGTAAGATGTTCCTTTGCTCTTCTTTGGTCTTCTGCCATGATTGTGAGGCCTCCCCAGCCATATGGAAGAGTGAGTCCATTAAACCTCTTTCCTTTATAAATTACCCAGTCTCAGGTATGTCTTTATTGCCAGCATGAGAACAGACAAATACAAACTCAAAGTTCAACTGTTATTACATCTCACCATTTTCAGTTTTCTCTCCTCCTTTAAAGGGCGTGAAGTAGTAACACTCTCCTTTAACTTATTTTCAGCTCATGTAAGTTTTTCCTCAAGTTTTATTTGTTGTGGCCTAATGCTAACAATGTTTTCTTAAAGATCTAAAGGAAATGTTGTCTTCTGACATAATATTCTGTGCAGTGCAGAAGGTCTTTTCTTTTGCCTTTTGGTAACTGGCCTAACAGATTTTATGGTTTATTGAAACAATTCTTATGTCATTGTTATTAAGTTTTGGTTTGCTTAGGAAAAAAACAGAAATAAAAATTTTTTAAAATTAAGATTATTACATTCATGTATCTATCTGTATGTGCTTTTAAAGTATTTGTGACATTGAGTTACAGGGCTTTGACTCCTGGGTCTAAAAAGGACACCAAATCCTGCTAGATCTTAAACAGTGTCAGCAATTAAAGCCTCATCTTCAGGCCTGGTAGAAGACACCAATCAAAATAAACTGCATTCTTAGACACAGGGCTAGAAATTAAAACTATTCAATGCCTTAAGGCCTAGGGGCTATCATGGAAGAGGTGGGCATGTGAGATTGTAAGGGCCAATTTTGAGAGATAAAATAAGTTCAGTTTCTCTATAAGTTAATCATTAATGTCAAATACACACTGATGCAAGACCAGCATATGGGGCCCTGTATCAGATTAATAAGGTTTTCTTGAAGCATTAACTGACTTTTTAATAAAGGTTATAAAAGGCTTATGGAAGTTATATCTTATGGTCAAGATTAACACTTTATAGATTGTTCATAAAATTTTGAAAAACAAATTTATTTGTTTTATTTGGGCTTCATGCTGTTTTATTTGGGCTTATAGTTTGGAAAGTTAAGTCTCCTTTCTCAAAGAATGAAGGATTTTGCCTTTTTTTGGGAAATAACTTGAGTTACCACTTTGGTCAAATGAGTGACTTATTTTACAATGACCTCTGATATCAAGTGTTTTAAATCTTTGATATTTTACAAACTTTCCAAAATCAAATTATAAATTATGTCTTTTTCTGACCTAATTAATCCTTTAAGACGTTAGTTTCCCTGAAGTCCAAAGATGACATAATTTGGCTTATTTGGTATAAAAATTATATAGGAAACATTGTCAAATATGAAATAGTGTTTGGTTTTCTTTGGGTTATATTTATGTAAATATGTTATTGGTATGTGTTCCAAAATCATAGAAAACGTCTATAATTCTGATTGACTTAGTGTACATTATCAGTAGTAATTATGTTAATTAGTTATGTTGTGTTAATTAATTATGGTAATTTAACATAATTATGTTAAATTATCGTGTGCCACAAAGGTAACAATTTTCCTTGTCAATTGTGTCTTTGACTATGGCTGCCCTAAACTTTTTGTCATCCACAGACAATTGTCTTGTTTTGGTCCTCTTTAGAAGGTGGTATTATAATCAGTTATGAAACTCTAACAGGTGCTCTTAAATACAAGTTTCTGATAACTTTGGAGATTGTGACATTAGAATAGAAGAAAAACTTTCATGACTCATGGAGAATTGAAATATTCATGAATATGAAGCAGAACAGGAATTAACTACATGGACTGAACTAATAGAAGACTGAAGTAATCTTTTTGACTTTGTGCTTAAAATGTTGCTGATCCTTTGTTTTTTCAGAGTCAAGGAAAATTTTCTTTTGAGCTATGAACAGCTTTCAACAGTTTAGTATATGCCTATGGAACAAAATTTAGAACATATTTGTTTATCTCCACCTGATTCCTCCAGAATTTGGAAACTATTTGTGAGTATTCATAACTTATGGCCCTACACTTCATTGCATAAGTGCAATAAGAATCTATTTTCATTTATAACAGGACACAATTGGAGAAACAGATTATTTTACCAGAGAAACAGATTATTTTACCAAGGCTTTGACTGGAATGGCATGCTTTCTTTTAAGGAATCAAACTTGAGTTATGGAGTCAATACCTTGTCTATACAGTCCCTGTATAGGCTTCCTGACCTGTGCTAAGTAAAGAATGTCACTTTCTGACAGGTCCAGGAGCCCCAAGTTTATCTTGGAACCTCAAGAGGAGAGGAATTCACCCAACTCAGGTATTTGATGGTACAAATATATGTCTTGGCTTGGCTTTAACAAAGTTTTATCTGAGATTCCTTCTATGGAACAAAGTTCCACCAAAGCCAATTTAAAAGTCTATGTAAAAAGTCATTATTCTTGCTGCACTGTGTACAAATAATCAGTCCAAGTATAATAAAGCAAATCAGTCCTACCACGATTTGTCTTTAGTAAAAATGAGAAGCTAGAGATTGAAAAATTATGTTTCAAAAAAGATAGTACACCTATTGTTAGCTTGGATCAAATTATAATTTTTCTTGGCTACAAGTCTTTCAAATAATATTTTCCATTTTTTTTCATTATTTATTTCCCCATTTTTCCTAATTTGGAGTCACTGAAAACTAAGCTGTGCTTTTGTAAAGCTCTGTGAACTGAAGCTAGACAACTTAAATTTCAGAAGAAAATAACAGCAACCTATTTACATACATAAGCAACTTTCATACCTGCCTACTGAGGTATGGACTTCAGAGTAATGTGGCCTATGTCTATTTTCCAGGATTGTTATTTCATTTGTTGTTGTTTTTCTCCTTTCCTCTCCCTATGTTCTCTGCAGAGGACATGAGATTTCACAACCTGCTAAAAATGAACTTTCATAATAACTCTGGGCCTACTCATCTAGGAATCCATGAGTAATCAGAACAAACCTGAGACTAGAGACTCATTTTCTTCTGAATTTCTTTCTCCAAAATATTTTAAAAAAGAAAAGGGGGTAAATGTGAGAGGAAAATAGATCTTGTGGCCTCCAAATCACTAAGCTAAAGGGAAAAGTCAAGCTGGGAAATGCTCAGGGCAAACTTGCCTCCCATTCTGTTCAGTCACCCCTGCTCACTAAGATAAATGCATATCTGATTGCCTCCTTTGGAGAGGCTAATCCGAAACTCAAAAGAATGCAGCCATCTGTCTCTTAACTGCCTATGACCTGGAAGTCCCCTCCCAGCTTCGAATTGTCCCACCTTTTCTTTGAGTTGTCCCACCCTTCTGGACCAAACTAGTGTTCATCTTACATATGTTGATCGATGTCTCGTGTCTCCCTAAAATGTATACAACCAAACTGTGCTCTGACCACCTTGGCCTCATGTCATCAGGACCTCCTGAGGCTGTGTCATGGGTGTGTATCCTCAATCTTGGCAAAATAAACTTTCTAAATTAACTGAGACCTGTCTCCGATATTCAGGGTTCACAATTCCAAACCTTCCCTTTTTCAATTTATAACTCTTTTATCTGACAGTAATTTTTTTATTTACAATATTTTTACTTATTTGTTCAATTGTAGTACAAATAAAGAAGTTTCAAAACTGACAACCCATACCTCTGTGAGAAAAAAATTTACTAACTAGCAGGTAGTGTTTTTGTACATTTCTTTTTATCTTTAGCCTTATGGTATACCGTCAAAGTACTGTTTTCTGAAGTTATTTAGGTCAGTCTTTTAGTTTTTTTCCTGCCTCACTCAAGTGTGATTATGAAATTTATTTTTCATATAGTTATATTTATTTGTGATTGTATTCTATTTTGGGTTTCATTCACCTCCTAGTTGATTTTAATTATGTATTACTTTGGGCGGGGGCAGTATGTAAAACTTTCCCTTGTGAAAGATGAGAGTCATACTAAAAGGAATACTCAGAAGAGTGTTGCTTCTCACTTGTCTCTACTATTCTCTCTCCACTTTCTTCTTCTTTCCACCTAATTCCCTTCTCCTCCTGCAGATTTTGTTGTCTTTTGTTAATGGCACCTCTGTGCAGTACCTCTGTTACCATTAATGCCGCAATGTTGACACATTATCAAACAAAGTTCACAGTTTACACTAGGGTTGACTCTTTGTGTTGTATATTCCATGGATTTTGTAAAATGTATATGGATGTGTTTCCACCGTTATCCTACCATACCGTACAAACTAATCTACAGTATTAGTTATCTATTGCTGTGTAATAAGTTTTCAGAAACTTACAGTTTAATACAAAACAAGCAGCTTAAAACCACATAGATTTGTTATCTCACGAGACTGCAAACAAGATGTTGTTTGGGCCATGTTCTTATGTAAAGATCATAACCCTCTGCTTGGTCCTCTCCCATGCTCCTCCATGGCCTCAACTCCTAGAGGTCCTCTCCATAGTCAGTTACAACAAGACAGCTACCTTCTTCAAGGCCACCAGGAGAATTTCTCGATTCAATTCGCTAAGGCAGAGTCTTCTATAATGTAATATA
Organism: Chlorocebus sabaeus; assembly: GCF_047675955.1. Classification (NCBI taxonomy): domain Eukaryota; kingdom Metazoa; phylum Chordata; class Mammalia; order Primates; family Cercopithecidae; genus Chlorocebus; species Chlorocebus sabaeus. The sequence goes on along the minus strand of NC_132923.1, from coordinate 116,942,433 downwards.
ATCAAGTGACTGACTACCCCACATCCTTTGCTATATTTCATTAGTTAGAAGCAATTCAGAGGTTCTTCCTGTAGTCAAGGAGTAAGGATTATTCAAAGGTGAACTCAGTGGAGGTCCCTCTAGGGTGTGTCTATCATAGTAGCTGCATTCGTTTTTGATTAGTTCTTCCTGAAATTCTTTTGCATAAATGTGTAGATACACATATATTTTCTTTTAGCTTCTTCTTTCTTATATGATGAATAGGAGACGATTGATCATTTTGTACTTTTCTATTTTCACCTAGCAGTAGATGTGGGAAATCATTTCATACAAGCAGATAGAAATCTTTTTTCTTTTTTTTCAAAATATGTTTACTGTTTTCCTCCCAACTTGGAGAGGTCTTTTCTGGTGGCTGTCTTGGTGGGGTCTAAGCCCCTCTTTCATTTTTACAGTCCTTCATTGTTGGGATGTACTATAATTTTTCCAACCATTCTCCCAGGATAGACATTTAGGGTTTCTCCGCTGTTTTGCAATTAAAAATATTGCTTTAGTCAGTGACCTGTACATATGTGTTTTCATAATATTGCAGTTGTATCTTCTGGACAGATTCCTAGACATGGGATTACTGGCCTAAATGTAAGTGCATATATAGTTTTGTTAAGTGATACCAAATTCCCCTACAGAATGGTTGAACTAGCTCACATTCTTACTAGTGATGTATGAGACTGCCTTTTCCCCTATGCCTTCCCCAACAAAATGTTTTATTAGACTTTCCATTTTGCAAACGTCCCTCTTTTAATGAAAAAATAATTTTTCCAAGTCATTGCTGAAATCCTAATAAAAAATTACTGTTCCTCCAACAAATATTTGTTGAGGACCTACTCAATAATCTAGGTAATATCTTGGAATGCAACTGTGAGCAAAACAAAAACAGTCTCTTCCCTGATGGCATTTCAATCTGGCAACACAGAGAGATGTATGCCAGATGATGAAACCCCACACAGTCACAGAATGTTGCATGCTGGATTGTTCCATGATCCATTTAGTTAATCTGGGAACTGTGTCTCCCAGAATCCTCTTTCCTGTATTGTTCTAGATTAGAGTGGGCCAACAGGTAAATCTGCCCAAGATTTTTAGGGGTGGAAATAAATCAGTGACCTTTATTCTCTGCAAGTCCTTGTAGCCAGAATTCTGGATGGACTGGTGCTTGGGTTTCTGGGGTGGTTTCAATTGTTCCCATTCTCCTCTGCTTTGCGCCCAGCTTTTCTTACTGCCCACTGATCTTGATGACCAACTACAGCTCTGGTCCACTACCTGATGTTAGGCTGCAGAACCATAGAGCTGGTAGCTGCACTGGGATAACCCCGTCTAGTAGACCTCTCCAGAAGCTTCCGTTTGCCATCTTACTCTGGTAGTTCGAGACAATTTCTCAGATTTCCCTGCAGATCCAACTTGTCCACCTACCCAGTGCTTTGGGACTAGCAGTGACCCTTCTTTGGTTGTCTAGCTCTCTCTTTTAGACGTTTGCTACCCTAGCTCCTCTTAAAGTTGCAGGAGGTCTATTTCCCATAATAAATCTCTCATTCTTTAATGCTCGTAATGTTTCTGCTTCCCTCACTGAACCCTGACCGATACATGTGGTAAGTGCGGTGGAGAACCAAGTGCTATAACAGCATGTTGAACAGAAGGTCTTCAACTAATCTGGGGATCAGATAAAGTTCTCTGGGAAGATGACATTTTATCTGAGGTCTGCAGGGAGTTTAGGAGTTATCTGGGTATTTGCTGCATCTGGGCTCACTCAACATTTATTCCAGCCGCCTGATATCTCTTCCTGAATTCCAGAGGCTAAAAGGCTAAACACTGCATTTCCTTTTCCCTCTTTCCCCTTGTTTTAAAAGATTTTATTTTTAGAGCCTCTAGGTTCAAAGCAAAATTGAGCTGAAAGTACAAAGGGTTCCCACATACCCTTTCCGCCCCAAATACACATCCTCTTGCATCATCAGCATCCTGCCCCAGTGCGGTGGCTCCCAATGCCTTCCCTCTAAAGATCTACTCAGAGTGTGGCAGTCTTCCCAATGTCCCACTCCCTCAGGGGCAGGTGTTCCTCCTCACTGCATCTAGTCAGCCATCTTGCCCCTCTATCCTAGGTTCAGTCTTTGGAACTCAATGAAAGTTCCTTTTTATTTCTAGTTTGCTGAGAGTTTTAAATCATGAATAAATGCTGGACTTTGTAAAATGCCTTTTCTGTATCTATTGCTACGATTGTGTTGTTTTTCTTCTTTAGGCTGTTGGTATGACAGAATACAATAATTGATTTTAAAATGTTGGATTAGCCTTGTATAGGTGGAATAAATCCGACTTGGTTGTGGTATGTAATTCTTTTTATGTATTATTGGATTCAGTTTGCTAATGTTTTGTTGAGGATTTTTGCATTTATGTTTTTAAGATATAGTGGTGTGTAATTCTCCTTTCTTATAATGTCTTTGTCTAGTTTTGGTGTTAGAATAATACTGGCCTCATAGAATGAGTTAGGGAGTATTCCTTCTGCTTCTACCTTCTGGAAGAGATTGTAGAAAATTAATATGATTTTTTCCTTAAATGTTGGTGGAATTTACCAGTGAAACCATCTGGGCCTAATGGTTTCTATTTTAGAAGGTTATTAATTATTGATTCAATTTATTTAATATATGCTGGCCTATTCAAATGATCTATTTCTTCTTATGTGAGTTTTGGCTAATTGTATCTTTCAAAGAATTGGTCCATTTCATCTAGGCTATCAAATTTCTGAGCACGCAGTTGTTTATAATATTCCTTTTATTCCTTTAATGTCCATGGAATCAGTGGTGATGGCCCCTCATTTATTTATAGTATTAGTTTTTTGTGTATTCTGTCCTTTTTCTTAGTTGCCTGGCTAGAGATTTATTAATTTTGTTGATCTTTTCAAAGAATCAGCTTTTGGTGTCATTGCTTTTCTCTATTGATGTCCTATTTTCAATTTCATTTATTTCTACTCTAATTTTTGTTATTTCTTTTCTTCTGCTTACTTTGGACTTAATTTGCTCTCCTTTTTTTGTTTCCTAAAGTACAAGCTTAGATTATTGATTTTAGGTCCTTTTTTGTTTTTTCTAATGTGTGTGTTCAATGTTATACATTTTCCTTTAAACATTGTTTTAAAGGGGTGGGGCGGCGGGGAGGGGAGACAGAGTCTCACTCTGTCACCCAGGCTGGAATGCAGTGGCACAATCTTGGCTCACTGCAACCTCCATCTCCTGGGTTCAAGCGATTCTTCTGCCTTAGCCTCCCGAGTAGCTGGGAACACACGTATGTGCCACCACACACAGCTAATTTTTGTATTTTTAGTAGAGATGGTGTTTCACTATGTTGGCTAGGCAGGTCTCAAACTCCTGACCTCAGGTGATTCACCTGCCTTGATCTCTCAAAGTGTGGGGATTACAGACATGAGCCACCGCACCTGACTGCATCTTACAAATGTTGATGTTATATTTTCATTTTCATTTAGTTCAAAATATTTTTAAATTCCTCTTGAGAGTTCTTTTTTGACCCACGTGTTATTTAGAAGTATGTTGTTTAATCTCCAATTATTCTGAGATTTTCTAGCTATCTTATGTTATTGATTTCTAGTTTAATTTCGTTGTGGTCTAAAAGCATACATTGTATGATTTCTTTTCTTTTACACTTGTTAAGGTATATTTTATGGACTGGAATATGGTCTATCTTGGTGAGTGTTCCACATGAGCTTGCGAAGAATGTGTATTCTACTGATGTTTGGGAGAAGTATTCTATAAATGTCATTTAGATCCAGCTGTTAGATGGTGCTGTTCAATTCAACTATGTCCTTACTGACTTTCTGCCTGCTGGCTCTGTTCATTACTGAGAGGGCTGTTATGTCTCCAACTTTAATAGTGGCTTTGTCTATTTATCCTGCAGTCCATTTTTGCTTCACGTGTTTTGACACTCTGTTGTGAGTGGCATACACATTAAGGACTGTTACATCTTCTTGAAGAATCGACCCCTTCATCATTATGTAAATGCCCCTCTTTATTCCGGATAAATTTCCTTACTCTGAAATCTGCTTTGCAGAAATTAACATAGCTATTCCAGCTTTCTTTTGATTAGTATTAGCATGGTATATCTTTCTCCTTCCTTTTACTTTTAATCTATATATGCCTTTATATTTAAAGTAAACTTCTTGTAGACAACATGCAGCTAGGTTTCTGAATGAGAGTCAGGATTTGTAAATAAGACACAATCATATGAGCCTTGAATTCAGAACTGATTTAACGGCCGAGTGAGTCAAGGCTGGAGGAAGTGGTTTTGCCAGTACAGTGTGTAGGAGGGGTGTTAGATTCTGGAGTTGCAGCTCCAGCAGCAACTTCTCGGTTTGACAAGTTGGTTTCTTGATTGTATCAGGGCCAACAGCTTCCTCTGCCGCCCAGTCATGAGGTTGAAGATATTAGTAGCCTAGTGAGGAATGCCTTTACTAGGGTGTGCAAAATTGGTTCAACTAAACTAAATGTTAAAGATGATCACATGGGCCAGATGCAGTGGCTCACGCCTGTAATCCCAACACTTTGGGAGGCCCAGGTGGGAGAATCACTTGAACTCGGGAGTTCAAGACCAGCCCGGCCAACATGGCGAAACCCTGTCTCTACTAAAAATACAAAAATTAGCTAGGCATGGTGGTATGCACCTGTAATCCCAGCTACTCGGGAGGCTGAGGTGAGAGAATCACCCAGATTGGGTGACAGAGCGAGATTCTGTCTAAACAACAACAACAACAACAAAGGTGATCACATGGCCGAGTGTGGTGGCTCATGCCTATATTCCTAGCACTTTGAGAGGCCGAGGCAGGAGGATCGCTTGAGCTTAGGAGTTCAACTCAAGCCTGGTCAATATAGCAAGACCTTTTCTCTACTAAAAAATATTAGCCGGGTGTGGTAGCACATGCCTGTAGTGACAGCTACATGGGAAGCTCAGGTGGGAGGATAGCTTGAGCCTAGGAAATCATGGCTGCAGTGAGCCTTGATTGCCTCACTCCAGCCTGGGTGACGGAGTGAGGCCCTGTAAAAAAAAAAAAAAAAAAGAGAGAGAGAAACACCATATGACCATATGGCCATTTTGGGGTCTTCATGCTACTGGAAAATAGGCTCAAAGGGGGACCACTTAGTTGGAAGTGAAGTACAAATATGGGAAGAGGGTTATGCATATCAGTCAGATAAATGAAGGGATTACTAACTGTGGAGGTTATCTATGAACTGGCTTGCTCAACACCTATTTCATCTCCTTCTAGTGTACCTTTCTACTCTTTCCAGCAGATGCTGGAAAGCCAAAAATGATGACTAAGACTTCCTTGCAGGTAAGCTTTCATCCATTTTAAGATTCTGCCTATCAGATATATTTGCTTGGTAATTGAAATCGGAATTGAGTGAGTTGGAAAAGAGGCAGGATGTAAAGCATGGATTCGCGGGTATAGGTTGTCATAGTGGAGGTGTGACTCTGGGGATAGAAGTGGTAACAACAGCTTCATGATTTGATGAGCAGCTCCTTGTTGTGGTAGAAGCAGCCGTTCCCTTAACAGATCAGTTCTGGGACGTGACTCTGGGAGTCTCTTCTGGAAACTCAGTCTAGGGCCTGCTTTTCCAGCACCCTCAAGGATTCTGGAGAATACTGTAACCACTAGGGCTGCACACAAGGAGGAAATGCGATGTTGGAAGACGTGAGAAAAACCCAGCCCAATGGAGCACAAAGGGTGAAACACAGGTTGGAGGTCAGCAGGGGCCAGCTTGCTACAGGCCACCGGCCTTCTTGGCTTAACCTATGGCACTATGAAGCCATGCTGTTGAAGGTGGAATACTGTTAATCAGCCCTTATCTTTATCTTCAATCAGTTCACTATTTACTTACTTACTTACCTTCTTTCTTTCTTTCTTTTCTTTTTTTGAGATGGAGTCTTGCTCTGTCACCCAGGCTGGAGTACAGTGGTGCAATCTTGGCTCACTGCAACCTCTGCCTCCCAGATTCAAGCGATTTTCCTGCCTCAGCCTCCTAAGTAGCTGGGATTATAGGCAAGCGCCACCATGCTCAGCTATTTTTTTGTATTTTTAGTAGAGAAGGGGTTTCATCATGTTGGCCAGGCTGGTCTCAAACTCTTGATCTCAGGTGATCTGCCTACCTCAGCCTCTCAAAGTGCTGGGATTACAGGTGTGAGCCACCATGCCCAGCCAGTTCAGTGTTTTCAACAGAAAGACATTACATTGCAGTGGTCAGTTTAGGCTAGATGTGAAGAGCACATCCTTTTAGCAGGTGGTTTTAAGACCCAAAGGAAACGAGTGGCTAGTGTTATGACTTTTAGGAGGAGGCCAACAACCCATTTAGGGGCCACATAGAGAAGTCTTTCTTTTCTTTTCTTTTCTTTTTGAGATGGAGTTTCAGTCTGGTTGCCCAGGCTGGAGTGCAATGGCGCAACTCTGCCTCCTGGGCTCAAGCGATTCTCCTGCCTCAGCTCCCCGAGTAGCTGGGAGTAGCAGCATCACATGCGTCAGCATGTCCAGCAAATTTTGTATTTTTAGTAGAGACGAGATTTCTCCATGTTGGTCAGCCTGGTCTCGAACTCCTGATATCAGGTGATCCACCCACCTCGGCCTCCCAAAGTGCTTGGATTACAGGCGTGAGCCACCACACCCAGCCTAGAGCAAGCCTTTTGTTGCAGCAGGAAACTGGACTGGATGGCCCTTCATGGACCAGGCAGCCTGGTGATTCCGGACCTCCTCGCCAGATTGGCCTCATCTCTCCATTGTGCTCACCTCTCTGTGGGATTTGACCCAGGGATACAAATGAATCCAACTCTTCATCTTTTCCAGAGAGCATACTTCATGCTGTTTTCTACTTTAAGAATTGTTGCTCCAGAATAGCCATCTCACATCCACCCCACCCTGGCCTGACTGCCCCACTCATATTATAAATCTCTCAGCACATACCAGGCGTGGTGGCTCACACCTGTAATCCCAGCACTTTGGGAGGCTGAGGCAGGAGGATCACTTGAGCTCAGGAGTTCAAAATCAGCTTGGGCAACACAGGGAGACCCCGTCTGTAGAAAAAATTTTAAAAATAAGCTGGACACGATGGCACACATCTGTAGTCCCAGCTACTCAGGAGGCTGAGGTGGGAGGATTGCTTGAGCCTAGGAGGTTGAGGCTGCAGTGAGCTGTGATTGCACCACTGCACTCCAGCCTGGGCAACAGAGTAAGACCCTGTCTCAAAAAAAAAAAAAAAAAAAAAATCTCTAAGCACGATTATGAAAGCAAATTTTTCATTTGTGGTTGAATTAAACAGGGCCTACAAGAATCCCTCTTTCCATATATCTTACTCCAAAGGCCTTCCCCTGTGGGTAACCCACCTCGTATCCTTCCTTCAGCAATAATCCAGCCCTCTGCCTTTTTATAAAGTATTGTACATCTTTGCATATTCTTATTTGTGTATCTGATCTGTCCCCCAAACAAGGGGCTTCTCAAAGTCTGGGGGTCTCTAAGGATACAGGCTAACACAGTTCGGATGTTTGTCCCCACCTAGATCTCATGTTGAAATGTAATTCCTAATATTGGAGGTGGAGCCTGGTGGGAGGTGTTTGGATCAAGGAGGCAGATCTCTCACGAATGTCTTGGGCCATCCCTTTGGTGATAGGTGAGCTCTCAGTCTGAGATCTCTTGCTTGTTCCTGTTTTCTCCATGTGACGTGCCTGCTCCCTCTCCACTTTCCGCCATGACTGTAAGCTTCCTGAAGCCTCCCTAGAAGCCGAGCATATGCTGGCACCATGCTTTCTGTAAAGCCTGCAGGACCATGAGGCCATTCAACCTCTTTTCTTTATAAACTACCCAGTCTCAGGTATTTCCTTATAGCAGTGCAGGAACGACCTAATACGGAGGCTGTCTCTTCCTTCAGACTGAGAATCCCTGGAGAATATGCAACGGTCTTTCCCATCAGACAGGAAACTCCCTGCACCTCATACTCCTCTGTCTCTCTCCGTCACATGCCAGGAAGATGCAAGAAACTTGTCCTTCAGTTTACAACAAATGGGGAGTTCCTAGACACAGAAGATGAGCAGGGACAGCCTCTGAGAGGAAAACTCTGGTGGCTTTAGGGGGATCAAAGCAAGTCCTTACTCCTCTCCTCTCCTGTGCTGAAAACTCAGAGCAGACTGGGCATGGTGGCTCATGCCTATAATCCTAGTACTTTGGGAGGCCAAAGTGGGAGGATGAATTGAGCTCAGGAGTTTGAGACCAGCCTGGGCAGCACAGTGAAACTTCATCTGTATTAAAACAAACAAAACAAACAAAAAAACAAAATTCAGAGGGGACAGGGGAAGTGGCACACTGCTGTCCTTCCTGTTCCCCTGCCATGTAGCACAGGGCCTGTGGAATGAAAGGGGCTCTGTCAATGTGTGCTGGGTGAGGGGCTGGATGAATAAATGGTACATCTGTGGGCCTAGGGAGCCCATTCCAGACACCAGGTAGTAAGGCAGCCAGATGAGTTCCAGGCCTGGCCTTTGAGAGACTCTGAGCTGATGGACAAGTTGCTTGTCTGGGCCCCAGTCAACTCACCACTGGACAGATATCTGAGAGATCTGTGGCCTAAAGTTTCCAGAGCCCAAGCCTTACTACTGAGAAGATCCATGGACGTGGGGAAGCACCTACTCATGCTCCCTCAGAGAGTCTGTGTTTGGTTTACATTGAAGCCAGGCATAGTGCCATGTGCCTGTAGTTCTAGCTACTCTGGAGGCTGAGGTGGGAGGATGGGAACCCGGGAGTTCAAGGCTGCAGTGAGCTGTGATCACACCACCGTAATCCAGCCTGGGCAACAGAGTGAGACCACCTCCCTAAAAAAATAAAAATGAAGATGAAAACGAAAAAAACTAAAAGAATTTGATTTTCTCACAACAAATAGGTGCCCTGGTTAGTGCTGGCCGCCCATTCCATCATTTTTTCAGTCGACTTTCTGAGACTATCAAACTGCAGTAAAGTCTCCTTTGGCTCTGGGATGCAGCCAGGATCTTCTCTAGTCAAAGGTCTCTGAGGCCAGCTGGGGTCAGTGGAAACTGTGGCGAGAGGGATGGGGAAGAGCGGGTTCTATCTTGGCTCACATCCTGGAGTTATTTCTGTCCTGCCCAGGAGAGGCTGCCCACCCTGGAACTGGACTCTTCCTTGGCTTTAAGATGTGAAGTCAGGCAGCTGGAAGGACAGACACCTCATCTGACCACTGTTCTATGGGCCAAAGGCAGGATGAGCATGGTGGGTGCAAAGGCTGCAGTTGGAAGCTTGAAACCCTTGCCTGGAAAATGAAGAGCCAGGCTCTGATTTGGAATGAATATGCTTAAAATAAAAATAATTATGCAGAGTTGGAGGAGCTTTTAACACAGATGGAGCTCAATCATCCCAATGTATTGATGGAGAAACAGGCTCAGCAAGTTCATGGCAGAAATGGGGCTCTAATCCTCTGTAAGGCTTCGCCCAGAGCCATAGCTATCAGGGAACATGAAATCTGTCCAGTGCAACCACCTTCTCTCATCCTGTCTGCCACCTGCTTAGGACTGTCCTTCAAGTAAGCAGCGTGTTCTTACTGACCACAAAGTAGCCACTGTCAGGGCAACTCTGGCAGTGACCTTGATAGCCTCTAGAATGCAAAATGCACTTGACTTATGCAAATACAAACACTTGGTGGCCCTTTGACTGCCAGGGAGCATTATGGACCCTTGGTTGAGTTTCACTTGGACATATGAACTTCTGATCTCAACTGACTCATTTAGTTGGAGCAGGGAATCCCAATGCCTTTAGAAACAGAAAATGAATATGACTCAGGATGAAACATCAGTGGAAACAGACCTTTTAAAATTGATTTTAAAAAAATATAACTACTGGTTAGCATCGTCATAAAATTAGACAGTTCTTCCTCCTTACTTAGAAAACAGAATACAAGACCGGGTGTGGTGGCTTACGCCTATAATCCCAGCACTTTGGGAGGCTGAGGCGGGCAGATGATTTGAGGTCAGGAGTTTGAGACTAGCCTGACCAACATGGTGAAACCCCGTCTCTACTAAAAATACAAAAGATTAGCTGGGCATGGTGGTGCGTAGCTGTAGTCCCAGCTACGTGGGAGGCTGAGGTAGGTGGATCGCTTGAACCTGGGAGGCGGAGGTTGCAGCGAACTGAGATCGTGCCACTGTACTTTAGCCTGGGTGACAGAGCAAAACTCCATGTCAAAAAAGGAGGAAAAAAAAAGGAAAAAAAAAGAAAACTGAATACAAGGTCAGGCGTAGTAACTCACACCTGTAATCCCAGCACTTTGGGAGGCCAAGGTGGGAGGATTGCTTGAGGTCAGGAGTTCAAGGCCAGCCTGGCCAACATAGTAAGACCCTGTCTCTACAATAAAAGAAAAAGAAAGAAAACAGAGTACAAAGGGTAGAGTCTGGGTCTCCAGTCTTATTCGTCTGTTTGCAGGTCCTGCTATTCCAAGTGTGGTCGTACCTGCCCCATGGGAATTACCAGGGAGCTTGTTAAAAATGTAAAAATCTCAGGCTTTCCCCCAGACCTGGTAGATCACAATCTACATCTTAGCAAAATCCCCCAGTTGACTTGTAGACACAGGAAAATTTGAGATGTACTGCCCGAGAGCACCAAAACATGTCAAACAAAAAATGGACCTGAAACAAAGGAAGAAAATATTTACCATGCTTGCATTGTAATGAGAATGCAGGCAATAACTTCAGGACATTTATGGCAATAGGATTTCTTTTTAAATTAATAGATGGTTGTTTTTAGAACAGCTTTAGATTTACAGAAGAATTGTATAGAGTTCCCACATACCGCCCCCTTATCCCAACACATGCATAGATTTTCCTCCTATTAACATCATGAATTAGTGTGGCACACTTGTTAAAATTAATGACTCAATATTCATATATTATTATTAAAGCCCATAGTGTACATTAAGGTTCACCTTTGTGATGTACAGTTCTATGGGTTTTGACAAATACATAATGTCATCTATCCACCATCACCATATCCTACAGAACAGTTTCACTGCCCTGAAAATTCTCTGTGCTCTGCCTGTTCATCCCTCTGTCCTCCCAACCCCCTGGTAACCACTGATCTTTCTATTGTCTCCGTAGTTCTGCTTATTCCAGAATGTCATATAGCTGGAGTTATACAGTATATATCCTTTTCAGATTCAATTCATTTATGCCTTTATATTCCTCCATATCTTTTTGTGATTTGCTATCTTATTTCTTTTTGATAGCTTATTTCTTACACTATTGCTAAATAGCATCCCATTGTATGGCCGTATCACAGTTTGTTTATACATTCACCTATTGAGAAACCTTTTGGTTGCCTGCAGTTTGGGGAAATGATGAATAAGGCTGCTGTAAACATTTGTGTGCAGGTGTTTGAGTGAACATAAGTTTTCGGCTCTATTGGGTAAATAACTTAGGAGTACAATTGCTGGATCGAATGGTAACACTATATTTAGCTTTGTAAGAAACTGTCAAATTGGAGCAGGGTGTGGTGGCATGCACCTGTAGTCCCAGCTACTCAGGAGGCTGAGGCAGGAGGGATTTCTTGGGTCTAGGAGTTTGAGACTGGAGTATGCTATAATCACACTTGTGAATAGCCACTGCACACACGCACAAAATAAACTTGTCAAACTGTCTTCCAAAGTGGCTGTGCCATTTTGAATTTCCACTGGCATTGAATGAGAGTCCCTGTTCCACATCCTTGGCAGCATTTTGTGGTGTTAACGTTTTGGATCTTAGCCATCCTCATAGATAGGTCATGGTTATTTTGATTTGCAATTTCTAATGACACATGCTGTTGAGTGCTTTTTCATATGCTTACCTGTCCTCTGTATGTCTTCTTTGGCGAAGTGTCTGTTCAGATCTTTCGCTCATTTTTTTAATTGAGCTATTTGTTTTCTTATTTTTGAGTTTTAGGAGTTCACTGTATACTTTGGACACAAGTCCTTTATCATATATGTGTTTTGGAAGCATTTCTCTTATTCTGTGACTTTTGTATTGTTCACAAAGCAGAAGTTTCGTATTTTAATAAAGTCCAACTTAACATTTACTTTCCCAGCTCCACATTTAGTGGTATCATGTTGGTAACTTGGAATAGGCCATGTTGGGGGCATTTACACTGAAGAAATTGGCAAACTCTACAAACCAGGGATTTCCCTCTTCCTTACAAGAGGTGATTGTTAAACCATTTTATAGCACACGACTGCTTCCTACGAACTTTCTATTGAATCATTCCTGTTGGTCTGACTATTACTTTAGTTATAAGTTTTTTTATGTACCAGAGAAGCTTTTTGTTTTGTGTACATGTGTAAGATATTGGTATTTTATTTTATTTTATTTTGATTTAATTGCTCTTGACAAGGCATGGTAGCTCATGCCTATAATTCCAGCACTTTGGGAGGCAGAGGCAGGAGACTGCTTGAGGCCAGGAGTTCCAGAGCAGCCAGAGCATCCAGAGCAACATAGCAAGACCTCATCTCTAAAAAAAAAAAAAAAAAAAAAAATTAGTCAGCTGTGGTGGCACGTGCCTGTAGTCCCAGCTACTTGGGAGGCTTGGGTGCAAGGATCTTTTGAGCCCAGTAGTTCGAGACAATAGTGAGCCATTATCACACCACTGCATTCCAGCCTGAGTGACGGAGTGAGACCTTGTCTTTTTTTTTTTTTTTTGAGACAGGGTCACACTCTTTCACCCAGGCTGGAGTGCAGTAGCATGCTCATGGCTCACTGCAGCCTCTACCTGTGAGGCTCAAGCGATCCTCCCACCTTAGCCTTCCAAGTAGCTGGGACTACACGTGCACACCACCATGCCCAAGTAATTTTTGAATTTTGGGTAGAGATGGAGTCTCCTTATGTTGCCCAGGCTAATCTCAAAATCCTGGTCTCAAGTGATCCCACCTCAGTCTCCCAAAGTACTGAAGTATTGAGATTACAGATGTGAGCCATCCCATCCAGCAAGACCCTATCTCTTGGAAAAAAAGAATAATCAAAACATGTCTAAAGAAGAGAGAAGAGGAATTTTCCTTAGTATATATGAAGACTTAAAAAAAATTATAGTAATTAGGCCAGGTGTGGTGGCTCATGCCTGTAATTCCAGCACTTTGGGAGGCCGAGGCGGGCAGATTGCCTAAGATCAGGAGTTCGAGACCAGTCTGGGCAACATGGTGAAACCCCATCTTTACAAAAATACAAAAAAGTAGCTGGGCGTTGTGGTGTACACTTGTAGTCCCAGCTACTTGAGAGGTTGATGCAGGAGAATTCCTTGAACCTGGGAAGTGGAGGTTGCAGTGAGCCGAGATTGCACCATTGCACTCCAGCCTGGGCGATAGAGCGAGACTCTGTTTCAAAAACAAAAACAAAAAAACCAGGTGTGGTGGCTCACGCCTGTAATCCCAGCACTTTGGGAGGCCGAGATGGGTGGATCGCTGAGGTAAGGAGTTCATGACCAGCCTGGCCAACATGGTGAAACCTCATCTTTACTAAAAATGCAAAAATTAGCAGGGTGTGGTGGCAGGCGCCTGTAATCCCAGCTACTCCGGAGGCTGAGGAGGAGAATCACTTGAAATCGGGAGGTGGAAAAAAAACAAATAAATACATAAAAATAAAATAAAGTCAGAGGGGAAAAATTGGTCTGTTCAACAAAAGGTGTTGGAATCATTGACTTTCCTTATGGGTCAATAAAACGAAATTTCAGCCTCATACTACACATGAAAATAAACTCCAAATGAATTAAAGGATTAAAGCTCTAAGTGTAAAACCCCCAAATTTAGAACCAATAGAAGAAAGATATTCAGAAAAATATTGTTAACCTCACAATCAGAGAGTCATGTAGGACTTTGCAAACAAGGTACTAAACATCACAGATTGATAACTCGTATGACATGAAAGTTAAAAGTGTTGTTTTTTTTTTTTTTGAGATGGAGTCTCACTCTGTTGCCCAAGCTGGAGTGCAATGGCACGATCTCTGCTCACAGTAACCTCCGCTTCCTGGGTTCAAGTAATTCCCCTGCCTCAGCCTCCTAAGCAGCTGGGATTACAGGCATGTGCCACCACACCTGGCTAATTTTATATTTTTAGTAGAGACGGGATTTCTCCACGTTGGTCAGGCTGGTCTGGAACTTCCAATCTCAGCTGATCCGCCTACCTCAGCCTTCCAAAGCGCTGGGATTATAGGAGTGAGCCACCAAGCCCAGCCAAAAGTTTTTATATTATAAAAATGCCATAAATAAAAGACAACTGGCATGCTTACAGCATATATTTGCAACATATGTAGCAAACACTTGTCTTGTCCTCCAGTGTTCTGCCTCCTGGAAGCTGCTGATACAGAAGCCTGAGGGAACGCACTCCCCCTACCTCCTTCTCCAACAGAGCAGAGCCAGGAAGGACCCGGATGGAAGTTAGGACAAAGAGGCCCAGAATTGGCACAGATACCAACAGACCATTCGTTGAAGAAGAAATCCAAGTGGCCATAAGGTGTATGTAAAAATGCTCAGTTGCACCAACAGCCAGGGGAAGCAAGTAAAAACAATGATACACAATTTCATACTCATCAGGTAGAGAAGAACCGACAGATGTGATATTATCGAGTGCTGGCTATGGTGCCGCTAGGAGTGTAAACTGGCACATCCATTAAAGAGAGTATTTGGGGAATGACTAGTAAAGTTGAAAATGTGCACGCCCCTCATCTGGCCTATATAGTATTCTTACAAAAAACGTTTAACCTGATAATCATGAGGAAGCAATAGGCAAATCCAAATTGGTGAGTATTCTGCAAGACAAATGGTCTGGATTCAAGAGCATCAATGTCATTTTAAAAAACAGACCAGATGAAGTCTGGGCATGGTGGCTCACCCCTGTAATCCCAGCACTTTGGAAGTCTGAGGCATATGGATCACTTGAACTCAGGAGTTTGAGACCAGACCGGGCAACATGGTGAAACCCCATTTCTACAAAAAATTCAAAAAATTAGCCAGGCATGGTGGCATGTGCCTGTGGTCCCAGCTACTGGGAGGATCGCTTAAGCCCAGGAAGCCGAGGCTTCAGTGAGCTGAGATTGCACCACTGCACTCCTGCCTGGGTGACAGAGTGAGACCTCAGCTCAAATAAATAAATAAACAAACAAACAAACAAACCAGATTAAAGAACTTTCTAGATTAAAGGACTCCAAAGAGCCACAATAATTAGATGCAATGCCTGATTTTTGTTTGGATTCTGGATCGGAAAAAAGTCAATGAATTGGATATAAAAACCATTATTGGGACAATAGGGGAAATTTGCATATTAGATAGTTTTACTGTATACTAGAAACAGTATTGTGTTCATGTTCTTGTCCCCGCCAAGACTGATGAGCTCCCAGGGACTCAGATAGTCAAGATACTTAGCAGGCTGTCAGAGCCTTAAGAAGGTTCTGAGCCCAGGACTGAGGTAGGGGTTACTTCTGGCTGAGGGGATTAGCAAAGGCTTGTGAAGTGGCTAAAGCCGTGACCTGGATATTTCAGGACTCAAATCCACCCTCATTGGAATTCTCTGGGTGACCGCCCAGCCCCTTTGGCAGGACAGCCAGTCACAGGCCCTGACTGTGCAGGACTTCCTGCCTCTGCAAAGGCAGTAGGGGGCTGAGCGGGGTTCTACCCGGCTGGGTCTGGGCAGAAGTTTTTCCTCCCCTCCTCCGAGTTTGTCCTCATCATCTGTCACTCCCACTCACAGCTTTAAGATTCTGGAGTCCAAGAATTGATTCTCCCTGGATCCATGGTCTGTGGATCCCAATGTTCCGACTGGAGACGGGGAGCCAGCGAGACCTGGGGCTCCAGGGTCTGCCCGAGGAGGTTGCTCATGGGGGCAGACCTCTAGAGCAGGATTTGAGGCCAGGCCAAAGAGGTTAGTTACTGATGGGGGCTGCACAAATTGGGGGTTGTGGAGGGACGCCAGCTGGGAGGGAGAGACTGGAGAAGGGGGTGTGTGGAGAGCCCAAGAGGAGGCCCAGGGGGAGGTGGGCAGGCACAGCCTCTGTTGAAGGAGTCTCTCTAGGGCTGCTGGGTCCTTCACCAGCCATTGTCAGAGCTGGCTCTTAAGGAAGCCAGGCCACACCTCAAGGGAAGATGGAGGTTACCGGAAGGTCAAACCTAAAATTACGGGCAAAACCAGGGAGAGTTATGAATAGGCTGAGTTAGGGCTTGTGTTTACGCTAATCTGAGGCCTTGCTTGGATTTCTTTTTAACCTAAACCACAGGCAAATATTCCCCTTTAGGGAGAGAACTCGCCAACATCTGTTTAACATCCGTTAACTGTTGAGAGCATCCACTGTGTGCCAGACACTTCGGTACACACAGAAAGAAACCCAGAGACGAGTGAGATGCCCTTATAGGGAGATCTTCCTCCTCCCTTCCTCAGTCTCTCTCTCTCTCGCTCCCCTCTCTGAAGGCGGTTTAGCTTTGAGCTAAGTATACGTGGCCTTGGGAGTCAAACGGATCAGGACAACTCTGAGCTTTGTCACTGACCAGCTCAGTACACGTTCGAGCCATTTCTTTTTTTCAAGCCTCAGTGTCCTAATCCACAAAGCGCATATGATAGTAATATCTACCTCATAGGGCCACCTTAGGGATAAAATGAGAGAAGCCCCATGAAGAACTTAGTGTGGTATCTGGGCTCAATAAGGCATCAGCTATTTTTATTGGCCATTCAACAAACATTTTTTTCCTAGGACACAATCTGTGCCATAGAGAGTGCCAGATGCTGCCAGGGAGAGATAAATGAGACACCCTCAAGGATTCACAGTCTAGTTTGTTCATTCGTTGATTGATTTCATCAATAAATGTGTATCATGCCCTACGCTGAGCACTGGAGATGTCAAAGTATTAGTAAAAGACACTGCCCCTGTCCACAGGTGGCTCACAGCCTGCTGGGAGAGACATTACAACACATGCTGTGAAGAGAGAGAGCACATGGTACTGGGAGAGCTCAGAGCGGGGGTTGATCCAGTTCAGGGCAGAGCGATGGATTCACAAGACATTTTGGCAAAGCAGACCCAGCTTCCATGTTTCCCAGCTCACAGGTGCGCTCCTACACTGGGGCCTTTGTACTTGCTCTTCTCTCTGCCTGGAGCTTTCTTCCCCTAGGATGTCCCCATAATGTGCTCCTTCACCTCCTTCATGGCTTTACTCAAGTGTCACCTCCCCAGCAAGACCTTTCTCAGTCACCCTGTTTAAAGTGGCCACTCCAGGCCAGTGCGGTGGCTCATGCCTGTAATCCCAGCACTTTGGGAGGCCAAGGTGGGTGGATCACTTGAGGCCAGGAGTTGGAGACCAACCTGGCCAACATGGTGAAACCCTGTCTCTACTAAAAATGCAAAACTTAGCCGGGCATGATGGTGCACGGCTGTAGTCCCACCTACTCGGGAGGCTGAGGCAGGAGAATTGCTTGAACCCGGGAGGCAGAGGTTGTAGTGAGCTGAGATTGCACCACTGTACTCCAGCCTGGGCGACAGAGCAAGACTGTCTAAATAAATAAAGTGACCACTCCCACCATCAACAGTCCCCGTCCCCATCCCCAAACACACACACTCAGCACTCTACCCTGCTCCCTGCTTTATTTTTCTCCATTGCATCGATCACCACCTAACAAACCGTACATTTTACTTATTCGCTTGTCTATTTCTGTCTTCTCCCTCCAGAATGCAAGCTCTGCCATGAGGGCAGGGTTCTCAGCTGTGTTGCTCTTTGCTGTATCTCCAGGGTCTAGAACAGCATCTGGCACATAATAGGTGCTTTTTAAATAATTATTGAATGATAAGTATGTTAAGTTTACAAAGATGAGTAAGAGAAGAAAGAGAGGGAATAACAGATGAAAAGGGAAGAGGGGAAGGGAGAGAGAGAGATTGAAATTAGTGGGTTTAAGGAACTAAAAGCCTTCACATTTGGCTTCTTCCCAGGAATGCCTTAGGGGTGGTATAAGGCAAGGCTGGAGTAGGTGCGGGACCATGTTCTGTGAGGGGAGACAGGTGCCTCTGACTTGGGCGGATGTGCTATGTGCTGTTACAGAGGTTAGGAAGATTGACCCAGGAAAAAAGGAGGAAGCCATGAACTCTGCTGGGGAGGTATCTGGGAAGGTGTCTCAAAAGAGGAGGCACCTCCTCTTAGGCCCAGGGAAAGAGTTCCAATGTTATTCTAGACGTGACGGACATTCTGAAGGCCTGTTCCCACATCCCGTGTCTTAAGAGACAGAAACTAGGTTAGAAACTCTTCAGTGCTTGCACTGGTGGATTTCACTTTGCATTTGGTCCTCGTAGTGCCCAACGGGACCTCTGTCCACAAAATTGCTCAAGAAACATTTGCTGGGTTGGATTGGGATTGAGACAGGTGGAATGGCCTTGAATTGTAGATGATTCAGGCTCGTGAGCCTGGAACCTTGGGCACCATCTGTGATCTTGCCAGGCAGGGTGACGGCTTTTCCTAGGGTTTCTCCCTCCTCAGAAAAAGAAGGGACATTACCATGTGGAAAAATAAGTAGGCTTTAACGAGTTAGAAAAAGAGAGTGGAGAGCATTTTAGGTGGAGGGAAAACAACAGAAACGAAGACAGAAAGGAAGGTTAGTCCATGGTAGATGTCTTAAGAGTGAACAGTTTAATGGATTACATTTTTCAAAGATAGAACATGTATTTGCTATGAAGTTGGTGTGTGGATTGCCTTCTTAGCCAAAGTTATGGTGGAAGTTGAAATTGAGCCTGTTATTAACCAACAGCTGTAACATATGTATAAGCTGCATGTGCATCCTAGGCTGACACCCAGATAGAACTAGCTGTGTGTATCTTTACAGGAAGCTGCCAATTTACAACCTGGCTGAAACCCACATGGGGCTGCTTCTACTTCCAGATTTAATCGGTTCATCAACCCCATCATTCTTTTATTCCACAAATAATTATCAACCACCAGATATGCATTAGGGGTCGGGTGTGATGGCTCACACCTGTAATCCCAGCATTTTGGGAGGCTGAGGCGGGCGGATCACTTGAGGTTGGGAGTTCGAGACTAGCCTGGCCAACATGGTGAACCCCTGTCTCTATGAAAAATACAAATAGCCCAGTGTGGTAATCCCAGCTACTCAGGAGGCTGAGGCAGCAGAATCACTTGAACTCGGGAGGCGGAGGTTGCAATGAGCCGCGATCACACCACTGCACTCCCTGGGCGACAGAGGGAGACTCCATCTAAAATATATATATATATATATACACACACACACACACACATATATATTTATATATAAATATTTATATAAAATAAAAAAATATATAAATATAAATATATATACACATACACACACACACACACACACACACGTGTGTGTGTGTGTATATATATATATATATTAGGCCCTCTGCTACCTGCTAATATCATAAAGAACAAGATGAACATGTTTCCTGTCCTCAGAAACCTATATTCTAGGGGAAGGCATAAGGTACATGAGCCATAAACAAGTAAGTTAAAGAGAGTTAAAGATGAGGGTCGGTGCCATGAAGGGGAAAAACAGGGTGATCTTGGGTAGGTAGTCAGGGGAGGCCTCCTGGAGAAGGTGGCATTTAAGGTGAGACCTGGAGGATAAAGAATCCAGGACTAAGTATTCTAGGCAGGGGGAGCAGGAAATGCAAAAGCTGTTGCTGGAAAAGCTCAGAGAGTTCCAGAATAAGTCAATTCCAGAGCACAAAATGTCAGACCCCGCGGGCACCCTGGAGCCCATCCGCTTCTCTCATATTGGTCATTGCTCTCGCAACATATCTGCACGTGACTCCGACCTGCATAAAATGTTGCGGGGAGGGGGCCCTACAGGGCAGGGAGCACGAAATAGTTGACAGCTCTCTCCATGTTACGGAGCAACTGAAGGGCTCATGAGTTTTCTTTGTTTTTGAACCTTGACAAAATGTAATTTTAAAAACATTTTTTACAGGATGGAACCGAGGCTTCGTAACTGACAAAGCTGACTTCATGAGCTTTGACAGATCTCGTTTGCATTTTGGGTGTTTCCAACACTTAAAGATTAAGTTCCTTTTCCTGAGAAGTCGAGCGGGGGCATATCCCACACACTCAGTGCCCACCTCCCATGCGACATTTCTTTTCCTAAAAAGTGGCAAATAAAAAGTGCCTTCCGGGGAGAGGAAACTCACCACTCCCAAGACAGCTCATTCAATTCCCAGGACACATGAGCTGTTAGAAAAACGTTCCTGCATCGAGCCAAAATCTGACTGCTTAGTGCGTCCGTGCCTGGTGGGTGTTTGTTCCGCAATCTGGAGCCGCATGGGACAGTTCTGATTCCTCCTACTCCCCACAGCCCTTCAGAGATTTGGAGACAGACTGGGTACCCCCAGCCACCTTCCAAACCCAAGTCAGCCCCAATTCCCTCTCTTCTGTCTCCTGTGATCCAGACACCTTCTAAGCCTGCTCACATGCAGGTCCAGGGCCAGGCACATCCCTCCGGGTGTGGGCTGCTAGGAGCCCTTGTTCTGGGCACCACACTCCTGCCATCACCGCCAAAGACGACCACTGCTTCTGTGATGTGACTAGTACTGGGTTTGGGGGTCACTCATGTGATTGCTGAACTGTGTTACCCACCCTCTCCTTGTGCATTTCAGGTTTGGGGGTCTTTGGACAGGGCCTGTTCACTCTCCTCTTACTGAACTCAGGTTATCTTGCTCTTGATCAAGATCAGGACAAGATCAAGATCCAACCTCCTTAGCCTGACACCCAAAGGCCTCTGTGACCTACCCAGCTCCATCTTTTTGGCCAGTCCTTCTCACCATTCCTGAATTCCTACTAAACACTTGAAGAAAGTTTCCGAGCAGTCACTTGGGGGCATGTCCCACCATCCTATTAAAAATAACCAACATTTGGCCAGGCGCAGTGGCTCACGCCTGTAATCCCAGTACTATGGGAGGCCGAGACGGGTGGATCACGAGGTCAGGAGATTGAGACCATCCTGGCTAACATGGTGAAACCTCATCTCTACTAAAAATACACACACACACACACACACAAAATTAGCCGGGCGTGGTGGCAGGCACCTGTAGTCCCAGCTACTTGGGAGGCTGAGACAGGAGAATGGCATGAACCCAGGAGGTGGAGCTTGCAGTGAGCCAAGATGGCACCACTGTACTCCAGCCTGGGTGTCTCAAAAAACAAAACAAAACAAAATGAAAAAAAAAAACCCAACATTTATTGAGACCTTGCTGTGTGCCTAAATACCTGCTGTGTATCGACTCAGAACATAGAGATGAGACAGGCAAAATTATTTACCCTATTATTCATGATGGTGAACTAAGGCACAGGGCAGTTAAGACACTTGCCAAAGGTCACACAGCTAATAAGTGGTGGTTCCAGGGCACCGGCACCATGCATTCAGCCGCAGTCCAGGGTGTGCAGCTTGTATTGGTTTATGAAGGCTGACCAGAGATTCCTCCAGCAGAGAGCAATTGTGAGGCAGACTGGACCTAAGACTGTAAGGAGTGGTTGAGGACTAGGGCAGAGTGAAACACATACCCTGTATATGGGGGCAGCTACTTCTCGGCAATGGCCAGTTGTTGCCATGTAGGGGTCCAGATCAAGGATTGCTAGATATTTTAAAGAGAAGCTGGAAATGGAAATGTGGAAATGTGGATTTCTCTCTCTCTCTCGCTCTCTCTTTTTTTTTTTTTTTTTTTGAGACTCACTCTCTCCCCTAGGCTGGTGTACAGTGGCGCCGTCTCGGCTCACTGCAACCTCTGCCTCCCGGGTTCAAGCGATTCTCCTGCCTCAGCCTCCCAAGTAGCTGGGATTACAGGTACTTTCCACCACACCCAGCTTATTTTTGTACTTTTTAGTAGAGACGGGGTTTCACCACATTGGCCAGGCTGGTTTCGAACTCCTGACCTCAATTCAGGCCTGCTTTGGCCTCCCAAAGTGCTGAGATTACAGGCGTGAGCCTAGAAATGTGGATTTCTGTCTAAGATCTCTTAGCATTTATATATTGGCAGCTAATTCCATTTTGTCATTTTAAAGCACTGTGTAGACCAAGTAAAGCATTTCCTAGGGCTGTATGGAGCCCTGGCCTGAAATTTAAAACCAAAAATCCAGTTCTACTCATCAGCAATTATTGGAACACTGAACCCACTTAACCAACTGTACCTCAGCTCTCACTTTTCCACCTTGTTTATAAGGAAACCACGTGACACTCTGGTTAGAGGTCTTGTGAAAATCCCAATCATTATATCCTTATTGGGTCTCAACCCTTTTTTGTAAAGAACACGGATTTGACAGACAGATGGGTCAGGTGTATGATTCTGGGTCCTCCTTTTACTAGCTGTGTGACCTTGGACGAGCTACGTAACATCTACTCCTCTGTTTCCTTGCTCACACATTGGGATCATAATGCCCCATGAGATTTTGCGAGAATTAAGGAATATCATGAATGCTGAACTTGCCTTGCACTTGTGGCATAGCAAATGTTCGTTAAAGACTGAGTTCTTCCCTCATTCCTTTCTGAGCCATCAGCCTTGTTATCCCCTCCAACAGGAAATGCCAGAGTGGACAGCATATCAGATGAGTTCTATAACATTCCAGAGACAGGTAAGCTCCCTGTGGAAGGAGGGATCATGGAAGACTTCCTGGAGGAGGAGGACTTGATGTAGACTTTCTGCCAGTGAGCCCTGGGTAATCCTGTTCCATGTGCCAGCAAACCATTTGACAAGGCCAGGGATATTTCAGCAGCTAGGATTCTCAGGGTGAGGGAGTGTCCAGGTTTCCATGGCTACCCTTGGCAGGGCTTTAGCCCTGGGGCGAGCCTGCACGTGATAGACCCAGCAAATGACAGAGAACAAGTGTGTTTATGTGATGTTTAATTTGTTCTACAAATACTTCCTGGGGATCTATAATGGGTCAGACATTGTTCTAGGTGCTGGGATCAGAAATGGATCAGAGGAGAATTTTGCCCTCAAGAGGCTTCCATTCAGTTGGAGGTGGAAGTGGCTGGGGCATCTTTAATCACTGAAGTGTGAATGGTTGGATCCGTTACCAAGAAAGGGGAACTGGGAAGGACTGAGTTTTGAGGGCACAGTGAGTTTAGTTCTGAGGTTCCCAAGGGTTCTTAGGATAGAATATCAGACTCTATCTATCTATCTATCTATCTATCTATCTATCTATCTATCTATCTACCTACCTACCTATCTATCATCTACCTATCTATCTATCTATCTATCATCTACCTATCTATCTACCTATCGATCTATCTATCTATCCATTTCTGTGTAATCATATTTGACGTGTGGACTGGGCAATGGGGTTAGAATGCAGCTGGAGCCAGAGGAGTCATGCATTCACTCAGCAAACTCTTACTGAGTGTGCCAAGTGCTGGGTTACAGAGGTGAAGTAGACACAGAGCCTACCGTCATGGAGTTCTTAGTTTACTGGAAAGACATAATCACAATAATCTTTATGGTAGTTACGACTTATTGAGCACCTACAGGGTGCCAGGCACTGTCCCGGACCCCTCTGCCTGACTTATCTCATTGAATTATCAGTGTTACTAAGCGAGGCTGGTTCTATGATTATCCTATTTTACTCAGATAAAACTGAGACCCAAAGAGGTGAAAAAGCTAGTTCAGGTGGACACAGGTAGTCAGAGCTGAGATGCAGATTTGAATACACGTCTCTCCTACGTTGGATCTTGGATCTGACATTGTGCTTTCTCCTGGTTCCTGTATTCAGTCATTCCTTCATTAAGCATTGTTTGCTGAGTCAAAGCTGGGGCCAAACTGCTCTGTCCGGGACACCCCTGGATGCCTGCATAGAAATAAGAGCTAAATCCCTGAACTCAGATGAGCTCAGCCAGAGAGCGGCTGAGACAGAGAAGGGCAACTCCAGAGGGCAGGTCCCAC
This sequence comes from Chlorocebus sabaeus, assembly GCF_047675955.1. Lineage (NCBI taxonomy): Eukaryota > Metazoa > Chordata > Mammalia > Primates > Cercopithecidae > Chlorocebus > Chlorocebus sabaeus. The sequence continues at coordinate 116,918,480 of NC_132923.1, read as the reverse complement.
AAACACACCTGCATTTGGGGGGCCAACAGAGATGGGAGGGGGGGATAAGCCACAGGAGGGCAGCTGGCACAGTGCAACCTTGTGAAGCCCAGAGGGAGAGAGAAAGTTTTGAGAAGGAGGAGGTGGACTTCGAGATGAGTGCCCTGAGGGACCGAGGGGGTGACCCCCACCCAAGCTTGGGCTATGCCAGGCTTTGGGGGTCCCTGAGAGCAAGCTCAAGGATGCAGCAGATGCCAGGCAGCGAAGGATTCAGAGTGGGGGATGATGAAGGGCAGGCCTCTCTGTTTAGAAATTTGGCTTTTAGAGAAAAAAAGAAGTAGAATTGTCACCAGAGGCAAGGGATTATTTTTTTCCTTTTTGTGGCTTGGTTTTGTTTGGTTGAGAATGGTGGGGCAGGTGTGTGTTCGTAGGTGGGGGAGGAAACTGGTTGAGAAGGAGAAATGAAAATACAGTACGGGGAGAGGATGCTTCCCCATGGCTCCGATCACCGCCAGACACTATCTATGTTTACTTCTGTTTTCACTATCTGTTTCCCACCAGCCACAAGGGCAGCTCTGTGAAGGCACAAGTTCTGTCTCATTCACCGTGGGATCCCAGTGCCTAGCACGCAGTAGATACTTCATATATATTTTTGGTATTGAGTTGAATTCACAGGGTTCTTCTGGGAGCCCAGTTGTTAGTCCTAGGAAGAGAAGGATTCCTGGGGGCCTTAAGGAGGGACTTCTCTCTGATGCTACCATGACAAGAGAGAGGGAGAGAAAAAGAAGAGAACACCAAGGAGAGGCAGGAGCCAAAAATCCAAGTCTTTGGCGGGGTACAGTGGCTCATACCTGTCATCCCGGCACTTTGGGAGGCACGGATGAGAGGATCACTTGACCCCAGGAATTCGAGACTAGCCTGGGCAACATGGTGGGACCCCAACTCTATAAAAAATGCACAAAGAGACTGAGCGCGGTGGCTCACGCCTGTAATCCCATCACTGGGAGGTCGAGGCAGGCAGATCACGAGGTCAGGAGTTCGAGACCATCCTGGCTAACATGGTGAAACCCTATCTCTACTAAAAATACAAAAAATTAGCCAGGCATGGTGGTGGGCCCCTGTAGTCCCAGCTACTCGGGAGGCTGAGGCGGGAGAATGGCGTGAACCCAGGAGGCGGAGCTTGCAGTGAGCCGAGATCGCGCCACTAGACTCCAGCCTGGGAGACAGGGTGAGACTTCATCTCAAAAAAACAAACAAACAAACAAACAAACAAACAAACAAAGAAATTAGTCAAGCATGGTGGTGCCCACTGGAGTCTCAGCTACTCAAGAGGCAGAGGCAGAGGCAGGAGGGAGGATGGCTTGAGCCCAGGAGGTGGAGGCTGCAGTGAGCTGTGATTGTGCCTTTGCACTCCAGCCTAGGGGACAGAGACAGACCCTATCTCAAAAAAAAAAAAAAAAAAAAAATCCAAGTCTTCTCAAAAAAGTGTGTGTGGGGTGGTGGGGTGAGGGGCGAAATTAACAGAAGTAGAAAATGGAGAATACTAGTAGGTACCTATGTCTTGTGAAAACACTCTAGAAGGTGAGCTATCATTGATTTATTAGCATTACTCTGCATTTGCTATGGCTCTAAGTTATACATGTATAAATTCATTTAATCCTAACAACAGCTCTCCGAGGCAGGTGAGCTTCAGTCAGTCCTAAGGCGCTGTGGCCAGTGGTGAGGAAGCCAGGATTTGAACCCAGGACTTGGAGCTGATACAGAACCTGTGATGTTACCCACTGGGCCACACACTTCCCCAACTGACATGAGTTTATATACCTTATTTTTATGTTTATGTATTCATTTATTCATTAATAGAGACAGGGGTTTGCTGTGTTGCTCAGGCTAGAGTGCAGTGGTGTGATCATAGTTCACGGCAACCTTGACCTCCTGGGCTCGGACCATCCTCCCACCTGAGCCTCCCAGGGTGAGCCGTTGTGCCTGACCCACCTGTGCCTTGTTTTATATGGTACATTCCTCATCAGGAGCCTCTGCGGCTGGAGGGGCTCATAATTCTCACGTTTTACATGAAGAATAGAGAAATGTAGTGACTCGCCCAGGCTCACACAGATACTAAGTGGCTGAGCTGGGACTCCAGCTGGCATCTCTCTAACTGCAAGCCTGGCACTTTCCCCTTCCCTGAGGGAAGACCTGTAGGAAGTTGGCACGGAATCAGGTGCCAAAAAAGGGCTACCACCTGGACGTGGCAGGCAATGTTCTGTGGTGTTTCTACAGGCATCTCCTGAGTCACCCCAGCTCAGGAACGGGGCAGAAAAAGTTGGGGGTTGATAAGTTAGGAACAACAGTAAGAGGACGGGGACAAAGCTTCAAGTCCGGGAGTGGGGCCGCCTGTCTTCCCTGGCCGTTCCTGGGTTGAGGCTGAGCGAGACAGGATGAAATCTGAGCAGGATCCCAGGGCTGGGGGACTTGGAAAAGACCCAGTGTGGTGGGTGGGAGGGAGGCTGTGCCCTGGAGGGGGATTCCAGGGTTCCTGTTCTTGGCGGGGAAGAGCCCTGGATCGTGGGTGGCCCAAGCCCGACTGATCACCATCTTTCCTGATAGCCACCTGGGCACTGTGACCTGCTTCAGAAAACAGCTGCTTCTGTGGCAGTAATCCCAGCACTTTGGGAGGCTGAGGTGGGTGGATCACTTGAGGTCAGGAGTTCGAGACCAGCCTGACCAACATGGTAAAACCCCATCTCTCTTAAAAATACAGAAATTAGCCAGGCGTAGTGGTGTGCGCCTGTAATCCTAGATACTTAGGAAGTTGAGGCAGGAAAATTGTTTGAACCAGGGAGGCAGAGGCTGCAGTGAGCTGAGATAGGACTACTGCCCTCCAGTCTGGGCGAAAGAGCGAGATTTCGTCTCAAAACAAACAAACAAACAAAAAAAAACAACCAAAAGAATCAACTTCTGAGTACACAGTGGAAAAAATTCCCCAGGGGTCGTGCCAGGGTGAGGGGAAGGAGAGCTTCCTATGCGAGTTACCAGGAATCTTGGAGCTGGCCCACGCAGGAGTGTGGGAGGCGACAGAGAGGTCCTTAAAACCAGGCGGGCCCAGCCCCGGCCTCTTCCGCGGGCCTGAGGACGGAGAAAAGGTCTCACTGGTGAGGAATCTCATCTTTGGGGCTGCTTTGCCTGAGGGAGGTGCAGAGAGCAGGGCTGAGAGAGGGGCTATGAGAGGAAACACCTGTCCCCCTTGGTCAGGGGAGCAGGGCCTGGAGAGGGGTGAACCCCCATCATCTCCCTCACAGACAGCAGGAGGTGTCTGTGCTGTGAGGCTCCCCACTGTGCATTCTTTCCAGCCAGGAGACGTGAACTGGGAAGTCCTGGAGCTGCAGCACGTGGACGTGGGGGACCTGTCCCTTGGCGACCTGGCCACGTCCCAGCCTCCACGTCTTCCTTTGGGCTGTCCATCTCTATTCTCTCCCCTCTCATTACTGCAACCGCTGCCCTCCTCCGAAATTCTCTCGCGGCTATGCACTTCCTCTCTGTGGTGGTTTGATGAAAATAGCTGAGCCCACATCCTCCTCCTGGGGCCCACTTTGGGCTCTACTGAGTGGAGTGGCCGTCCACGCTTCAGGGCAGCCACTCCACGCCTCTGCCACCACCACCATGAAACTGCTTTTTTACTCTTTCCAGGGTGTTCTCAAATGCACCTGGGAGGTTGGTTATCTCCAGGTATGGGGAGGCCAACAGATCAAGAAATGATTGCCATTTAAAAGATAGCTTGTTATTTACAGCTCCCAGAAGAGGGCGTGATCCCCACCCAGGGACACGCAGGAAGTGCCAGGTCGGCAGGTCAGGAGGAGCCGTGGGAAGCATTGCCCAGGGCCTTTGCTGTGATCTTTGGGAAAGGCTGGTAGGGCAGGAGACACAGTTTAGGACTGGCCAGTTTGAATCAGGTCAGCGGGATTCCAGGCTTCCCTAGTTGTCCAGTGTCTGGCCCTGGGGTGATTTAGAGCAGGAGAAACCTTGGCTTAGAGTGTGAGGGTAAGGGAAAGGCGACCTGGGTGTGCCAAAGGACTGGCTGTGTCAGCAGTGGGATGTATCCATACAGGCCTCAGCATCCTCAGTTCTTGCCTCCTGAGAAGAAAGAATTCTCATGCCTGTAATCCCAGCACTTTGGGAGGCTGAGGTGGGTGGATCACGAGGTCAGGAGATCGAGACCATCCTGGCAAACATGGTGAAACCCTGTCTTTATTAAAAATACAAAAAATTAGCTGGGCATGGTGGTGGGCGCCTGTAATCCCAGCTACTTGGGACGCTGAGGCGGGAGAATCGCTTGAACCCGGGAGGCGGAGGTTGCAGTGAGCCGAGATGGTACCACTGCACTCCAGCCTGGTGACGGAGTGAGCCAAAAGAAAGAATTTGACTGAGGGGCATAAGGCAGAAGGAGGGACTGAGGCAAGTGTCACAGCAGAAGTGAAAGCTTATTAAAAAGCTTTAGAGTAGCGATGAAGGGAAGTGAAGTATACTTGGAAGAGGGGCCAACCAGGTGACTTGAGAGATTCAGGGGTTCTGTTTGACCTTTGACTTGGGGTTTTATACATTGGCATACTTCCGGGGTCTTGTTTTCCTTATCCGCCCACCTGCTAGCACTTGGGAGGGAGCATGCGCAGTGTGTTTACTGGCGTTGTACGCGTGTTCCCTTGAGGCGTTCTTCCCTTACCAGCCGAACATCCCTAGCAGGTCCTATACCAGTTCAACTCTGCCATTTTGCCTCTTCATGCGCATGTGTGAGCCCACTCACCGAGCTCCTGAGATCTGACTGGAAGCTGCTGACCACCAGCTTCAGGTGTTCCTGTTGATTGGGAGACTGCCTTTCCCTGGTGCTGTCTGTGACCAGTTATTATTTTAGAGAGACGGTTAACAACTGCCTGCCCATCACCTGATGGTTGCCTGACATTCCTGTCCTGCTCCTGTCTGACCAGCTACCTACTGTCACAGTCGGTCTGCACGTGAAAGGCACGCTCATAGAGGAGCCATGTGAGGTGTCTAGGAATTAACTAGCCCTGGAAGGAGCAGGCTGTCTCTGGCCTCCAAGATGTCAAAGCGTCCTAAAATACAGAAAATCGAAAGCATGTTTAGTGCCCAGGGATGCTCAGAGGCAGTGGAGTAGAGTCAGTCAAGGAAATAGATTGACAGTCCTAGTCACTTAATCTGCCTGAGCCTCAATTTCCTTATCTGTAAAACCAACAACTGTTATTCATGCAACAAGTGGCTGTTTAAAAGGACAGACTCCAGGCCTGCCAAGGTTCTTGATGGGTTTAGAGAGATAGCGCATAGTGTTTGGCACACCAGACATGCCCAGCGAGTGGCAGTTGGTGTCACTGTGCTGCAGGATCCAGGGAGCGGCAGAGAAAGATCGGTGTGGAATGGTGGTGTCTAGGGCCATTTCTTTGGCTGTTTGGAGCCCTTGGAGCAGAGGCTATGGGTGGACAGAACCCTCAGGAATGTTCTTGGGATTCAGAGTTGCTGCTGGACAAGCGTTGTCATGGAGGCCAGCTGTGGACGGAACCCTCAGGAATGTTCTTGGAACTCAGAGTTGCTACTGGACAACGGCAGGAGCCCCAGGGAGTCTGAGGCGTATTTGGAGGCCAGGTCTTGGGAGGTGCCAGGGGTTCAGGCAGAGCTCTGGCACAAGTGACCATTCAACTCAGGGACTTGAGACAACAGAGCACTGAAGGGGAGAGCCCCGGGCCTGCCCAGCTGTGGACAAACAAGGACTTTGGATCCTGGGAGGAAGGGAATCAGGCAGTTGCCAGTACGGAACGTCTGAGAAGCCAAATTAGAATCGGGTGCTGGCCTGAGACACATGGAATTTCCTGGACTCAAGGCTAGCAATGGCTGTTTTTACCAAAGACAGATTCTACGGAGTGAAGCCAAGGGCTCTGGCCTGATAGGTAGAGCACAAGAAGGAACAAGCACAGACCCCTCAAAGGATTCATGCCTCTGGGAAGTGAGGCTGTGTGGTGCAGTGAGGGGCACAGAAGGACGGGGCTCAAATCCGGCCTCCACTGCTTAATGGCTGTGTGACCTCTGGCAAGGTCCTGGAGCTTTCTGAGCCTCAATTTTCCCAGTGGCAAAATGAAGACAGTGATACTTACCCTGCAGCACTCTCATGAACCCCCAGTGTTGACTTATTCTTTAGGTAGACATAGTGCCTGGGTCCCAGGAGAGTGTCTTAATTTTATAAATTCTTTTAAAATCAAGAGGAAAGAAATGAACATAATAATAATGAATATATAATAATAAATCCAGCTTGGATTGTGTTTTTCTTTATACCAACATAGTTGTCAAAAATAATCGTGTGAATATAGAGATAAAAATAAAGATATAGCAGAAAGATACCTACAAAGGCAAAAGTGCTTGGGGCCCATAAGAGCCATAACCAGGCCCTGAAAGCCACTGGCACATTGTGGGTGCCCAGGCTTCACTGCTGAGCACCTACTCTGGGCCAGGCACTATTCTCAGTGTTAGAATAGAGGGGTGCATCCGCCCAGCCTCTGCCTGCAAAGAACCATCAGGGTAAACATCCTTGAAAACAGGCAACTACAGCGCCGTGAGCTAAAACGAGTATGAGACATAGAAGCATCGGCTTTCCTTCTGCCCTCCTGCCGTGGGCGTCCAGTGCTGTCTGTCCAGGAATTTTTTTCTTCCGTCTTGCATCTTTCATCAAAGGCCACGTTCAGGTTATATCAAGTCCTGCTTCTCCACGTATGCCACCAAATCTCCATTTAAGATTCCTGCCCATTCTCTGGTCCCTTTTAGCCATTTTGCCAACAGGGTGAGTATGTCTGGGGTGTTTGTGGCTAAGAGTGCACTGGTAGTAGGGACAGTGTACCTGCAAATGCTTCCATTATCCCCTCTGCCTCCAGGGCCCTCAGTGGACCGATAGGTTTTTTGTCTCATCTTTTCTGGCTGGACTCACCTTGTTTATTGCCCACCATGATGGGGAGTGGAATAGGCGGGGCCTGGTGGGGAGCCAGGGTGGGATCTGAATGAGCCACGGGGGCATTGCCTGGTAGACCTGTCATGGAATGTGTTTTCTTTTCCAGAACCCTAGAGATGAAGGGCTTCCTCCCACTGGCTTGGTTCCTGGCTTGTAGTAAGTGCTGGCCCCATGACCTCCGAATGAACTTCTACCCCATGGGAGTAACAGGGTAGTGAAAAGGACACCAGCCACTGAGGTTGTAGAGACTTGGGTTTGAATCTTGCCTCTGCACTGACTTCATAGACGTCAGCAGGAAGCTTCATGCCTCTGAGCCTCTGCTTCCTCATCTGGCACGGGCTAATGCAGTCCATGCTTAAGGCATAAGGCTGTGGCAGGGTCCTAGGAGATATTGTACCTCAGCTGTGTAAAGGTTGTGGACATGGAGGTTATGTGGCTGGCAAATGTACAAGGCAGATTTTTTCCTTGTATGCAAATAAAATAAGATTTTAAAAATCCCCAAATCAATCCAAATAAAAATCGAAACTCTTATCTAAATATCCCAGCCTATGATTCCTGGGTCATTCTCAGGTCAGGCTTGTCCAGCTGGGAAATGACTGTACAGATGGCTTTAGTCCCATCCTGCAGCCCCGTGACTGTATATACAACAACCCCCTGACAGGCTGTCCTGCTCTTTAATGTCTTGCCAGGTCCCTGGAGATGCCGGGAGGAGCTGGAGGCCTGGTGCAGGGAGAGCCTTGGGCTCGCTGTGAAATCCTGGACAGGGCACCTTTTCCCTCTATGCCTCAGTTTCCCGTTTGTAAGATGAGGGAATTGGCTTCAGCAATTTTTAAGAGTCCTATCCTGCTTTTAGATTCTCTGCCTTATGTTCTAAAGGGTGTGAGGGAGGGAGTGGTGGGGAAGAGGGATGTATTGCCAAAAGAGACAGGAAACTCCTGCCTGCCTGCTTCATGCAGATACATTATGAATTACACCTTATACATCATGGACACTTACTTTGTGTCTGCTACCGTGCTCAAAATTTACATACTTAATCTTATTTTAACCCTCATGATAACTCTAAGATGCAGCTGCTAATTTTGGGTCGCTGTTTTCCAGATGATGAAACTGAGGCTCTGACTCCATTCAATACCATACTTTGAATTAGTGGCACAGTCAGGATTTGAACCCAGGTCTGCTCATTTTTCAATTCCAAACTCTGAACCAATTCTCCATACTGCTTGCACCTCCCTTCCCACTAACTGAGAGAATAAAAAAGAGACACACAGGTCCCTCCACGCCCTGGGTGGGAGAAAAGCTAGGAGATGTTGGGCAGTGGGCCTAAAGCAGGGCTGGGCTGCCTGAGTGTCACCTGGGGACGTGGGCTGTCTTCCAGGTGTGCCTGCTGTGCAAGGAGGCTTGCTGGACCTAAAATCGATGATCGAGAAGGTGACAGGGAAGAACGCCCTGACAAACTATGGCTTCTACGGCTGTTACTGTGGCTGGGGCGGCCAAGGAACCCCCAAGGATGGCACTGATAGGTGAGCTGATTGCTATAACTGCCCTTTGGGCTCCAGGCTCTGCACCCATGTTTTCTTGTTCAATTACATATCAGTTCTGGAAGATGAGTATTAAAGTACCATTTTACAAATAAGAAAACTGAGTCTGAAAGAAGTTAGCCGGCAATCCCAAGATCTCAGTGGCCTAAGGTGTCAGTTGGTCGACTGTGGCGTAAAAAGTGGTCCTCAATGTGGTAGCTTATACAGCACTGGTCATTTACTATGCTTATGAATCTGCCATTTGGGTAGGGCTTGTGGGGGTGGCTTGTCTCAGCTTCAGCTTGGACAACTGGGGCTGGACAATCCACCTTCCAGACGGCTCACTCCTATGGCTGGCAAGTGGTCAGCATCTCCTGGCGTAGGAGCGGGTCAGAGGCCTCAATTCCTGTCACTTAGGCCTCTCCAAGGATGTTCAGGATTCCTCCCAGCATGGTGACTCTTGGGTTGCAAGACTGAGTGTCCCCAAACTGCAAGACCAAAGAGTATGCTGTTTTATGGTCAGCCTCAGAAATCCCATTGTGTCACTTACACTGTCCTCTTGGTCAAGACAGTCACAAAGTCTTTAAGAGGGAGGGGATCTAGAGTCCACCTCTTGATCGGGAAGTGCTAAAGTTCTAGAAAAATGTGGGAAATGGGAGATTTTGTTCCTTGGAAAGCATACCCAGCTGGGTTAACAATTCTGATACTGCTAGACATATATAAAGGAAAGGGATGATTAAGCAAATGAAGGACAGATGGTTGGGGCCAAGTTTCTCACTGTTGGAGTGGGATAAGCCAGGGCAGGAAGCCAGAATGATCCATGTGCAAAAGGACTAGAGTTGGAGACATCAATATGGACTCCTGTTTAGCTTATTGTAGATGCAGATGTTTACATGTGGAAGTATGCATAGGTAGCAGTATGCATAGATAGCGTGCATATATTAGTATCATACTAATATAAGATGTAAGTAATAGGAGAAAATGGTGTTTCCTCTGTTAGATCTTCTCAGTTTTTCTGTAAACCAAGAATACTTTTTATGTGCAATCTGCTACACCTAACATACAGTCATCCCTCGGACTGGTTCCAGGACCCCTGTGAATATCAAAATCTGCAGATGCTCTAGTCCCTGATATAAAATGGCACAGTATGTGCATATAACCTGTGTTATCATATACTTTTTTTTATACACATGGACAAATAGAAACATTCTTTTGCTATCTGTGGAGAGGGTCTAAAAGAAATGACACCCCAGTAGCAACAAGCACACTTAATGCCTAGATCTAGTTTCCAATGTCATTCTTCAATAGAAGGCCCCTTCCAAGTCATATATATATATATAAATTATATATAATTTATATATAATATAAATTTTATAGGTATACATATTCGTGTGTGTGTGTGTGTGTGTGTGTGTGTGTGTGTGTGTAGCCAGGGTTCCTTGAAGAAATGGCCAATTCTAGGACCAAGGCAGGAAATATACAAGATGAACCTGGAACTTCTTTTAGTGCCAAAAAGTAAGGAAGTGCTTAAATAAACACAAACAAAACGAAAGCCCACATTGATGGGGATGTGACAAGGGGCATCTGTGCCGACTGAAAGAGCCCCCAGTGGCCAACACTGGAACAATTTAGCAACAAAATAACCCCAAACTCTAGTCTTATGAGAAAAAAGAATATCAGACAAATCCCAATAGTGGGCATGTTATAAAATATCTAACCAGTACCCCTCAAAACAGTCAAAAACAAGGAAAGCGTGAGGAACTGCCACAGCCAAGAGGGGCCTAAAGAGACAAGACAATGGGCCAGGCGCGGTGGCTCACGCCTGTAATCCCAGCACTTTGGGAGGCCGAGGGGGGTGGATCACCTGATCACCTGAGGTCAGAAGTTCGAGACCAGCCTGACCAGTGTGGAAAAACCCCATCTCTACTAAAAATACAAAATTTTCTGGGCATGGTGGTGCATGCCTGTAATCCCAGCTACTCAGAAGGCTGAGGCAGGAGAATTGCTTGAATCTGGGAGGCAGAGGTTGCGGTGGGGAGCTGAGATCACGCCATTGCACTCCAGCCTGGGCGATGAGAGCAAAACTCCATCTCAAAAAAAAAAAAAAAGGACAAGAAAATGAAATGTAACATGGCATGCCCAGTGGGATCCTGGGACAGCAAAACGACATTAGGTAAAAACTAGGGAACTCTGAATACGGCCTTTTTTTTTTTTTTTTTTTTTTTTACAATTAGTAAGATAATAATGATGTACTATTATTTAGTGAATAATTTTCATTAATAATGTATCAATATTGGTTTACTAATTCTAACAAGGGTATCATACTAATATAAGATGCTAGTAATAGGAGGAAGTAGGTGTTTCCTCTGTAAGATCTCAATTTTTCTGTAAACCAAGAAAACCTTTTATATGCAGTCTGCTACACCTAACATACAGTCATCCCGTGGACTGGTTCCAGGATCCCCGTGGATACCAAAATCTGCAGATGCTCTAGTCTCTGATATAAAATGGCATAGTATTTGCATATAACCTGTGTGATTGTATCCCCCAAGCTTTTTTTTTTTCTTCTTTGAGACAGGGTCTCACTGGTTACCCAGGCTGGAGTGCAATGGTGCGATCTCAGCTCACTGCATCCTCGACCTTCTGTGCTCAGGTGATTCTCCCACCTCAGCCTCCTAAGTAGCTGGGACTACAGGCGCGTGCCACCATGCCTGGCTGATTTTTTTGTATATTTTTAAGTAGAGACAGGGTTTCACCATGTTGCCCAGGCTGGTCTCAAACTCCTGGACTTTAGCAGTCTGCCTGCCTTGGCCTCCCAAACTGCTGAGATTATAGGCGTGAGCTACTGCCCCTGGCTGTGATCACATACTTTAAATCATTTCTAGACTACTTGTCATAGCTGATACAATGTAAATGCTATGGAAGTTGTTGTTGTATTGTTTGGGAATAATGACAAGAAAAAAGTATGTACATGTTTAGTACAGACACAAGAAAATAGGCCTGCTTACATTCTCCATCCATATTGGTTGATCCACAGATGCGGGACCTGTGATATGAGAAGTTTATTTCTGGCTCACATAACAGTTCAGTATGAATCACACGTTGGCTCCTCCCATCTTGTAGTTCTGCCATTACCTATGGCCTCAGAATCCTCAGAATGCTGGGTCATCTCCATCCAGCCAAAGGATGGAGGCAGAGGGACAGTGGAGTAAAGTGTGGGAGGTTTGTCTGGGCAGGTCTGGAGGTGGAGTGCATTAATTCCATCTACCTCACCTGGCTGGGACCAAGTCATGTGGCCACACCTACCTGCAAGGGAGGCTGGGAAATGTAGTCTAATCACGAGACCAGGAGGAAAACGAGGGTCCATGACCTGCTGGCTGGAAATGAGGAACAGGAAATTACTCAGTCACACTACAAGATCCTCTCTGCCACATCGCGTCCACCAAGGTGGCCTCTGCTAAAGTGACATGGTTGAATTTTTGTTCCTATTAGGGACGGGGGTCAGGAGGGCATCTCTCCCACTCGGGATCTAAGTCTCTTGCATGGACAGGTGCTGTTGGGTGCATGACCACTGCTATGGGCGGCTGGAGGAGAAGGGCTGCAACATTCGGATACAGTCCTACAAATACAGATTCGCGTGGGGCCTGGTCACCTGCGGTAAGGCTGGGGCTTCCCGTTCAGGCCATTGAAAGAGCACCTGACTTTAAGTTCAGCTACCCTAGAGGACAGCCAGCCTGTATCTTGTTGAGGGAGGAGGGGTTGGGTGCAGAACTGGGATGAGAGGAGCAGGATTACTGCAGCTGTATCAGTCCCCTGGGGTAGGGCTGAAACATCTTAGCATCCACCGGGTGCAAATGCTTGACATGCTTCCTTTTCCTTGATTCCTCCCAAATATACCTGTAGAGTAGGTTTAGTCTCCTCCATTTTAGACATCGGGAAACAGAAGCTTGAAGGCCTGCCAGTGCACACAGCAGGATTCAGGCTCAAGGCCTCTGAGTTCAAGGCTAAGTCTGGGGATGGTTCTGCTCTGTGAGAATGAGAGTTCCTCCAGAGCAGCAGCTGCCTCCATCATCAGACTGGGAGTCCCCCAGAGGAAGGAAGGTGCTTCCTCTATCAGACTGGGAACTCCCTTAGGGCAGTCCTGACTGAAACCTCACCCTGAGCAGCAGCTGCGCCCCTTCCATCAGATTCTCTATTCCCCTGATTTAGGAGCCAAGCCTCTTTCATCAGGCTGAAAGCTCCTTGGAGCAGGAAGTCCATGGGGTCTCTGCTGAGACTGGAGCATGCTCTTCCTGCCCTCATTCTGCTCTTGGTGTCCTGTTGCAGAGCCCGGGCCCTTCTGCCACGTGCAGCTCTGTGCCTGTGACCGGAAGCTCGTCTACTGCCTCAAGAGAAACCTATGGAGCTACAACCCACAGTACCAATACTTTCCCAACATCCTCTGCTCCTAGGCCTCCCCAGCGAGCTCCTCCCAGACCAAGACTTTTGCTCTGTTTTTTTTTACAACACAGAGTTCCGACTCTGCTGGGTTCCTGAGAGAGGCTCCTAAGTCACAGACCTCAGTCTTTCTCGAAGCTTGGAGGACCCCCAGGGCCACACTGTACCCTCTAGCAAGTCCCGGGAGAGTGACTCTGGTCATAGGACTTGGTAGGGTCCCAGGGTCCCTAGGCCTCTACTTCCGAGGGCAGCCCCTCTGGTGCCAAGAGCTCTCCCCCAACTCAGGGTTGGCCGTGTCTCTTTTCTTCTCTGAAGACAGCGTCCTGGCTCCAGTTGGAACACTTTCCTGAGATGCACTTACTTCTCAGCTTCTGCGATCAGATTATCACCACCGCCACCCTCCAGAGAATTTTTACACAGGAAGAGCCAAATTGACTCTCTAAATCTGGTGTATGGATATTAAATAAAATTCATTCTCAAGGCTAATAAAAACCACATAGACATTTTCCTCTGCTGTGGGGGATTGCTGATGCCTCCTTCTCTGCCGCTGGGGTAATAAACCCAAAGTTATCTACGTTGTCTCAGAGACAGAAAGGAAGATTAGTAAATGCAGGGTTTTCTGGGATGAGCTTCAGGCTTTCTCTTGGGCTTATTTCCTTAAACCTTGGGGTCCTCTCCAGTGTTGGGTCTCATTCTTCCTCGATGGGGTGGGGGAAAGATAACTGGTTATTATGCCAGCTTCAGCTTCCAGGCCAGAGAGGGTGGCATTGAGATCCCAGTGCTGGTTTCTTCAGCTGTGTAGTCTTGGACCCATTACTGAACCTCTCTGACTTTCAGTCTATTTGAGAAAGAAACCGTCTTGTTTCTTGCAATGTAAAATGAGACTTCTAAAGCCCACCTTGTTGCTGATATGGGGGATGCTAAGATTCTAGGATTTCACACAGCAGGAATTTTTTTTTAAACAGGTGTCAGCTATGGGGTTTAATTTTTACAAAGTGAGGACATTTAGAAAACCAACCCATCTATCAATTCATAAAAGAAAGGATGTTTGTTCTGATACCAAGACTGCAAGAAGAAAGGATGTATTCCAAAACAAAGGAACGTCCTTCCGAGAAAGTACCTATGGCTTCTTTATTCCGACATACCCCAAAATAACTGCATGATAAATAGGGTCTATATTTAAAAAGCTCTAGTGGTGAATGTTTTCAAAATAAAATTTAATTTTATGAGATTACCCTGAATGCACCAGTGCTTTAGAAAAGTTTGATTTAGACTCGGTGTCTATATTTGACAATGCCACACGGGGAGGGACTTAAATGCCGAATTTGCTCATGAAATATTTAAAATCAAAGCCATTTCCCAGATCCAATTTTGAATGGGTATGTGGGGGAAACTGAAGGCTTCACTCTAATTCCATTTTCCTTCAATCGTGATATTCTGGATGACAGAGAAGAGAACCCAGTCCGGACCTCTCCCTTCTCCCGTGAGAGTCAGGTGGGAGGCAGGGCAGGGTTTTGCTGGTAAGTTCTGCTGGAGGTGGCTGTGGGCAGGCCCTTCTCATTGGCACATCCCAGCTCAGAGTCCCAGCATCCACACAGGAGCGGGATGCCACGAGGTTATGAAGGCAACACTATAGGCTGTCATGGGTTTGAGCTGGAAGGAATCATAGAGAACCTTCATTTATCTACCAAGAAATTGAGGTACAGAAAGGTTAGGAGACCATCCAAAAGTCACACAGCACATCAACAGCAGAAGTAGGATTCGACCTCAGATCCTAGCTTTAAACCCTGAACCCTGGGCTCTGGCCACTATCCCACATTGCCTTCAATCCCAGCCCACAAAAGGAGCAGTTCAGGGACTCATCCACATTAGGGGTTCATCGGGGGAGCCCCTGGATTCCAGCTGAGGACCAGCTCCATGTCTTCTCTGCTCCAACTGCCTCTTTCGATTCTGGAGGCTGTCCCCAGGTGGTCAGTCAGTCTACGGCTCTGGGCTTCATCCGCAGTGGAGGAGATCCCATTGCTGTCTTCCACCTTGGCTGCTGTGAACAGTTCTGGGGACATGAGAGCTAAGGGAGCCTCGAAACGTGGGAAAAGGCTTTCTCCTTGACTGTTGCATTTGCTGATCCATGGACGTCATCCCCTTTTAAGAGAGCTAGTGAAACATACAAATCAGACTGCAGTGCCTCCCTAGCTAGATCTTTATACATCCTTAATGGACAGATTGCCCTGTACATACAGATCCTTTACTGTCATCTGAATTGGGCTTCAGTCACAAATGTGAGCCTCCAAACGTAAGTAAAATGATCTCTATAAGCATATGTACAGAGGGGTTGGGCAGCGGGAGCTCCCTTGTAGTTGTTACCAAACTAAAAAGGCCTCAAAGGTAAAGCCCACTGATCAGGATGGAAGGGAGGAGGACAGAGCTAAGGTGGGCTGATGAAGTAGGAGGTGTATGGAGTTTCTTCTTCTTCTTCCTTCTTCTTCTTCTTCTCCTCCTCCTCCTCCTCCTCCTCCTTCTTCCTCCTCCTCCTCCTCCCTCCTCCTCCCTCCTCCTCCTCCTTCCTCCTCCTCCCTCCTCCTCCCTCCTCCTTCTCCTCCTCCTTCTTCTTCTTCTTCTTTCTTCTTCTTCTTTTTTGAGATGGAGTTTTGCTCTTGTCACCCAGGCTAGAGTGCAATGGCGTGGTCTTGGCTCACTGCCACCTCCGCCTCCCAGGTTCAAGCGATTCTCCTGCCTCAGCCTCCTGAGTAGTTAGGATTACAGGAATGCACCACCATGCCCAGCTAATTTTGTGGTTTTGGTGGAGACAGGGTTTCACCATGTTGACCAGGCTGGTCTCGAACTCCTAACATCAGGTGATCTGCCTGCTTCGGCCTCTCAAAGTGCTGGGATTACAGGTTTGAGCCACTGAGCCTGACTGGAGTTTCTTCTTTGTGCAGGACACCATGTAGACATTATTAACTGCCCGGTGAGGCTGCTGTTTTCATTCCCATGTGAGGGGTGGGACCTGACACCCAGGAACGTGAAGTGTTTTGCTTGAGACCGCACAGGTAATAAGGAAGAGAGGTGGGAAGGAAGCAGTCTGTCGATCTCAATACCATGTTTTATGGTCTCTTTTTTTTTTTTTTTTTTTTTTTTTCCAGGAACAAGATCTCACTTTGTCACCTAAGCTGGAGTGCAGTGGCACGATCATAACTCACTACAGCCGCAAACCCCTGGGCTCAACTGATCCTCCCACCTCAGCCTCCGGAGTGGCTAGGACTACAGGCATGCACCACTATACCTTGCTAATTTTATTTTTTTGTAGAACTGAGGCTTTTGTTATGTTGCCCCGGCTGGGCTTGAACTCCTGGCCTCAAGCGATCCTCCCACCTCAGCCCAAAACTGTGTTCTTAGTAGAACATCACACAGGGGAAGCTTGGAGCTGGGGCCAGGTCTTGCAACAGGCACCGGGGAAAACATATTTTGTTTTGTTCAGGGTGGGTGTGGCAAGTTTGGATTGTGTAACTTTAGCTAAGCTATGTTTCCCAGAATTCCTTTCCCTGTAGAGTTCTGGGTTAGGGTTCTGGTTAGTTGCTGTAGTTTAGGGCCCAAAGAGATGTTTTGTTGAGATGTGGAAGGCAGATGGGAAGTGCAGTCATATTCTCTTTACACTTGGGAGCAGGGCATGGTGTGTTTATGGCTCAGGCCCATGGATCACGGATCTGCTGGCTCGCCTTGCTGGGGCGAGCCTGCTGGATTTCTTTGTTTAACTTCTCTGACTCTTGGTCCAGATGTGTGTTTAGCTCTGTAAGTAAGGGAACCAGCTTCCCCTGCAGGGTGCATAGGCAATGAAGCTAGGCTGGAAGGTATTGAGACCCATCCGGTTCTTGTTTGTTCTTTTGGGTTTCATGCATCCTCCCAGGTTCCAATTTGTCCTTGCTGTCTCCTGCCCCTTCACACCCATCTTCCGTTTCAGACTGTGTGCCTTGCTAACTTCAAGCTGTAGCACCTGGCACAGGAGAAAGCCTCCTATGAAGAACTAAGCCAGCAGTCCCATCTGTACCAGGTCAAATCTCTACCAAAAAATATTGTTGTATAAGAGTACTTTTGCCTTTCTGCCTGAACTCCTTAACCTCCTCAGAATTTGGTACTAGGAGAGTTTTCTGAGGAACAAAGCCAGAAGGATGGACTCTTTGAATTGCTTCTGGGTCATCTGGAATTGGTTTTCTTATTTGATTAGAATTAAAGGCATAAACGACTGGTTTTTAGTGGTAAGGGGAACATTGATTGACCACAGCCTGAAGAGATAAAACAGCTGCTTAAATGATCACCTCTGTACGCACCTGTTCAAGGGTGACCAAGTCGTTGATGGCACAGAGTGCTTTAGTGGAAACAGAAAAATTATATTATGGGTTGGAGAACTTGGAAAAAGAAAGTGATGGTCTCAAGGCTTTAAAATCTCACTCAAGATCCACAGACAGGGCCAGGCATGATGGATTATGTTTATAATCCTCGTGCTTTGGGAGGCTGTAGTGGGAGGATTCATCGAGCCCAGGAGTTTGAGATTAGCCTGGGCAACATAGTGAGGCCCTGCTTCTACAAAATAAAATTGGCATACAGGACATGAATGCTTCTTTGTCTACCTGTATGGAAGACAGATGCCTGTTAGAGAAAGACAGTGGAGTACTGCAAACTTAATCAAGCAATGCCTCCAATCGCAGCTGCTGTAGTTTTGTCGCTGCAGCCAATCAACACATCCCCTGGCACCTGTTTTATAATTAGTCCACTGCAGAATGACTTTTTCCTTATACCTATTAGTAAAACTGTCAGAAGCATTTGCTCTCAGCTTGAAGGGACAGCAATACACTTACACTTTCCAACTGCAGGACTACATTGACTCTCCAGCTCATGCCGTCATCTAGTCCAGAGGGACCTTGATTATCTTTGCATCCCACAGGACGTCAGCATTGGTGATAACATGTATGACAAGTATGTGCCTTAGGGGGGAAAATCCCACAAGAATTCAGGAGCCTGCTACTGCAGTGGCATTTTCCAGGGGGATGCCCTTCAGTCTGGGGCATGTTGAGATATCCCTTTCAAAAGGTAGGACAAGTCACAGCATCTGGCCCTCCCATCTATTGAGAAGGAAGCACAGTGCCTTGTGGGCACTTCAGATTTTAGAGATATAACTAATGTTTCAGGTTAAAGTACCACTGAAGTACCATTTACCAATGGTACCAATGAAGTACCACTTCAACCCACTTACCAATCAACCTGAACAGTTGCTTGTTTTTAGTGGGGCCTAGAACAAAAAGGTCCAGGCTGCCATGCAAGTGGCTCTGCCACTTGGGCGGTATGACCCAGCAGATGCAATGGTGCTTGACGTGTATATGCACATAGAGATGCTACATGGAAGCTCAGAGGGGCCTCTGTGGGTAAAGCATAGGGTAGACCTTAAGGGTTTTGGAGCAAAGCCATGCCATCAACTGCATGGGACTACTCTTCTTTTGAGAAACAGTATCTGGCTTGCCAGCAGGTCTTGGTAGACACTGAATGCTTGACCTCAGGTTGCCAAGTTATCATGAGGCCTGAGTTGCCTATCATGAACTGTATGTTAACAGGCCCATCAAGACAAAGTTCAGCATGGATAGCAGCAATTGCAAGTCAAATGGAAATGGTCTGTGTGAAATCGGGCTTGAATAGCCTCTGAAGGCCCAAGTAAGTTGTATGAGCATCCCCGTGGCCCCAGTGCCTGCCACAAGCCTCCTCCTTCGCCTGTACCTATGAGTTCATGGCAAATTCCCTGTGGCCAGATGCAGAAGAAGGAAAAAGACCCAGGCCTGTTTTACAGATGGCTCTCCACATATGCTACCATTCCCTGACAGTGGACAGCTGCAGCATTGCAGCCTCATCTGGGGTGCTGCTGTTTACATAGGGTGTATTAGTGTTGTTAACCTTATATCTCAATATTCAGGTCAGAGGATATCAAAAGGTATTGTCACTCAACTAGAATAGAAATGAACATTGCCTAAAGATGGATAAAAGGACTTTGTATCCTCTATCCACTTTGGGGAGAGGTTAGCTTGTTTTAGATTGTATACAGGGAAAATCGCATTATGCTTGGCAGGATATGACTATTGCCTTTGTCTGGAAGAGGGGCATATAGGTGCCAAGTCAACAAGGGGTGGAATCTCAGGGGTTTGTATTATTTCACTTAATTAAGCTGAAGATTCATTTCCTAGAATTACCTTCCCTGCAGAGTTCCAGGTTAGCATGGGTCTCAAGAGATGTCTTGCATAAGATTTGGAAACTGGTATGGAGTAACTTAACTTTTACAATCTCATAGTTGGAACAGGGCATGAAATGCTGTTGCAGCCAATGCATGCTGGCCTTTATGTGCTGGCTCATGGTGTTGGTGCGGGGAAGCACTGGGAGCTGCAGCAACTCCAGGTCCTGGCACAGCATCTTCAGATCCTCTTACTTCGGAACCAGGAGCATACTTGGTTCCATGATGAAGGGCACTGGCTTCCCTTGGAAGACACTGTGTCATCAACATGGAAGACGTGGGGGTAGCCAGAGGCTGAAGGGTGTCATTGTCTGTCCTCATGGGGCTCTACTCATCCTTGTAGTTCCACTCTGCCTTGCCACTTGGGACATGGGACTGCAGGCCACATGAAACAGAAACAGCCCCACCCGCACCATTTTACTGGCTCCCATAATCATAGCAAGCTAAATCCCTATAGTACATCCCTTATTTTGTATATAGGTATCTCCTTGTAGTTCTGTTGCTTATATCAAATCCTGGTTGATACAGGCTTCCCAGTGCCTGTATCAACATGCCAAGATGCTTGGACCATAGCAGGTGCTAGGAAAATGTTTGTTGAATGAATGAGTGACTGAATAAATAAGTAAATGACTGAGACGCAGCTCCTCGGGGAACTCACATACCAGTGTGGAAACAGAGAAAACCAATGAGTCAGGCAGACAACACAGTGATTGTGGGATTTTGACATCTGCAGTGGGCAGTCTGGATGAGAGCTGGGCTCACCGGTGACCTCCCTGTCCCTGAGGTCTCCCTGGGCTGGGCTTGGCTGGGTAAGGGGATGGGCATTGCATTAGGACTGGCATGCTAGGTGGTGTCCTCAGGGGGCTGAGAGTCTTTAACTCAGTCCCCCAGTATCCCACAGGAAACTGTCTTCTTGCTGAAAATGAGCTTCCCGCTGAAAATGAGCTTTCAACCATTGTACGTGTCCAGGTGCTGCTGCACACACGAAGCCAAATTCAGGTCACACTTGCAGATCTGCTTCTGGTACTTGCTCCTGGAACCTGGATCAGCCAGGGAAGAAATCTGGAGTTCTCACTTCTGGCCAGACAGACCATCCCACCTCTACCCTGACCCAGGTGTCAAGACCTTCCCAGGGTGGTGCCAGAGTCCCTTTCCTTGCTGAATTTAGAAAACCCACAACTATACAGTGTCTTCCCTGGCAAGGGTTTGATATTATCAATCAAGGGTCTGCTGACCACCTTCTCTTTCATGAACTCCAGTTGCATCACTCCCTTCCTCTAAGGCCTTCAATGGCTCCCCATTGCCAAGTTCCTCAGCCTGACATTAAGGTTCTTCACTGTGGCGGCACTGCCTTTCCAGTTTGAATTCCCAATTATTCCCCACCTCTCAAACCTCCATTCTCTGCTCTTGCCCTGGTTTTCCCACCTTTCTGCCCTTGCTCTTGCTGTTTCTTCCCCCTCTGGAATGTTCATCCCCTATCTCTAGCTATTCATTGCATTTTAAAAATCAGTAACAATAATAAGAGCTACCAACTGCTGATTGTCTACCAGGTGCCAGGGACTTTCCTTCAGGTTATCTCATTGAATCTTTCCAACAGCCCAACAACTACGTGTAATCATCCCACTTAATGAGGGAGTAACTTTCAATTTGGGGCTGAGCGTGTGCCCTAGGCCATGCAATCACAGATGGGCAGAGTGGGGATTTGAGCCTGGGTCCTTGCAAATCCCAAGGCTGGGTCCACTGGCACAGAGCCTAGGCCTCGGTGCTCTCACCACTCTCCACTCTGCTTGGCACAGTGTCTGGCACAGAGGGAGCATCCAGTAAATGTCCATGAGTTAAATCCCATGCATACCTCTACATGATGACTGCCATCAGTGGTGCCCAGAGGGCAGGGGTCACAGTTGTGTCTTCTGGGGAACCACACCCAGGAGTCAGATTTCACAACATGAGAGGCAGAAGTCAATTAGGAACTCAACACAGAAAACCTGGTCTGGGGGAAGACTGGCCCCCAGGACTCCCATTGGGTCTCTTACTGGCCAGAGGCATTTGAAGCACCTTCTGAACTCCCTTAGAAGCACAGAATTAGACCCTCTGTAGCTGTGAGGTCCAGTCCAGTGTCTTGTACCCCAAATTATCCAAGTACCTCATATATACTAAGATGGGCTAACATTCTATTAACCACAGTTTTGGGTAACTAGAAGTATTAGAAACTAAACGCCGGGCTCGGGGCTGGGCACGGTGGCTCACGCCTGTAATCCCAGCACTTTGGGAGGCTGAGGCAGGCAGGTCACGAGGTCAGGAGATCGAGAACATCCTGGCTAACACGGTGAAACCCCATCTTTACTAAAAACACAAAAAATAACCAGGTGTGGTGGTGGGTGCCTGTAGTCCCAGCTACTCGGGAGGCTGAGGCAGGAGAATGGAGTGGACCTGGGAGGCGGAGCTTGCAATGAGCCGAGATTGTGCCACTGCACTCCAGCCTGGGCAACAGAGCAAGACTCTATCTCAAAAATAATAATAATAATAATAATAATAATAATAATAAATAATATAAAAAGAAAAGAAAAGTAAAAAGAAACTGAACACCAGGCTCTAGTCATGACTTTGCACATGTACTGACTTTGGGCAGCCTTCTTACCTGTCATGGGCCTTGGCTTTTCATCTTTACAGAAGAATTGATAGATCTTGTTTGAAAAACTGCAGTCCCTGTCCACTAGTGGGTCATGAAATCAGTTTAGATGGTTGCATCCAGTGTGTGTGCACATGTGTGTGTTAATATATCACAAGTAATAAAGTGCTGCTTCAGCACATTATGTGTCTATGCTGGCTGTGTATGTGTGGGTTGACTGGGTCCAGATGTCAATTTTAATACATTTCGTGGGTTGCCTTCAAAAGGATCTGAGACACCCTCATTCCCATAACCTTTCAGGGCCCTTCTGGCTCTGAAGTTGCAGGTGTCTGAGTGACTTTAGTGTCTTAGCCTTAATTAAACAAACCCCCAAAGGCTCCCCTGGGGCTCAGTGTCCCTGGACTCCCCCTCATCCTTCTCTTTTGTCTTCAAACATTAAATCAGAACTGGCCCCTGAGGTTGGGTGTGGTGGCTCACACCTGTAATCCCAGCACTTTGGGAGGCTGAGGCAGGTAGATCACCTGAGGTCAAGAGTTCGAGACCAGCCTAGCCAACAAGGTGAAACCTGGTCTTTACCAAAAATACAAAAATTAGCCAGACATGGTGGTGGGTGCCTGTAGTCCCAGCTACTTGGGAGGCCGAAGCAGTAGAGTCACTTGAACCCAGGAGATGGAGGTTGCAGTGAGCCAAGATTGTGCCACTGCACTACAGCCTGGGTGACAGAGCAAGACTCTGTCTCAAAAAACAAACACACACACACACACACACACACACACACACACACACACAAACCCAAAACAAACAAAGCAAACAAACAAACAGAACTGGGCTTCTGGCCTGGAATCTCCAAGGCTCTGACAGCATCAGTCCCAAGGCGTTCACTGACCGCCCAGCACAGGAACTAGCCACACAAGCACAGGTATTGGTTTCTCTGTGGGATAGACATCCAAGTCACTGGGTTTAAATCACACAGAGCTTATGTTGTAAGGGCCTTAAAATCAGATCAGGGCTCATATCTTGGCCCTGTGTGTTTCCTCACTGTGTGACCTCAGACAGGTGATTCCAATTATCTAAGTCTCAGTGGTCTCTGCTGTCAAGTGGGCTAATGACACTTTCCTCACTAGGTTGCTGGGAGTATTTGATGAGACAGTGCACACAAAGCATCCAGTACAGGGCCCTATATACAGTAGGTGCTCAACCAATGACACCTGTCATGGAAGAGGACCACAAAACCCCAGCCCAAGAGTTTTGACTCCAACCATCGAACCTAAACCCAAGTCTTAGGGGCCAAGGCAGGTGTCTGGGGCAGAAGGTGGCTCCTCATCTCGTCTTCCCAGGCTGCCCCATGAAACACTGACTACACCGGATGTGGCCACCAGTGACGCTGGAATTGCATCGTTCCCACTTAAGGGAGCACTGGTGAGCTGTCAAGAGGGAGTAGCAGCAATCATGGGGGAGACAGCACCTGTGGGGAGATCCAAGCTGGGTCCAGGGCACACAGCCCTGCAGCTGGTCCCAAAGTGGCGCATCTCAACACTTCCAGCCTTTGCCTGGGTGATGCCCTCTGTCTGGAACGCCTGTCCGCCTACCCCACCGGCAAAATCCCTCCCTCCATGGAGGCTGCCTCATGCACTTCCCCCGCTTCCCCAGCAGAGGTCCTCCTTTCTCTTCTGGCTCCCACACCGTCTGGTTCATTCATCTGCTCAAACACCCGCGGTTAGTGCTTCAACACACATTTATTGTGCCAGGCCTGGGCTAGGCACTGAGACCACCACATCCCCCACCCCCACTCCCCAACCACCACCACCTGTTAGTCTCCCAGGGACTGACATGCAACAAGCAAGAACTCCACATTGTGATGAGAACAGGAGGCTGGTGAAAGCATTTTGAGTTGAACCAAGAGGCTGTAGTGACTCACACCTGTAATTCCAGCACTGTGGTAGGCCAAAGCGGGCAGATTGCTTGAGCCCAGGAGTTTGAGACCAGCCTGGGCAACACAGTGAGATTCCATCTCTGCAAAATATTTTAAAATTATCTGGATGTGGTGGTCCACACCTGTAATCCCAGCTACTCAGGAAACTGAGGTGGGAGGACTGCTTGAACCCAGGAGGTTGAGGTTGCAGTGAGCTGTAATCATGCCACTGCACTCCAGCCTGGGTGACAGAGTGAGGACCTGTCTTAAAAACAAAAATGAAAGCAGCTATGTCTAAGTAGGAAGGTGGCAGTTTGCCATGAACCCCTCAGCTCCATCTCCACCAAAGCTAGCAGAGATTGGCATGTGCTGTGTGTAAAGGGTCTGATTTACCATCACTCAGCCTCCTCTTCCCACAGGGGGAACCTCGTGACTCCTGTTCAGTGAGCACCTCTCCCCAGTGGCACGGCACAGCCTCCCCTGAGACAGAAGGAATCCAGGCCTAGGGGAGAGGAGAAAGCTCTGCCCGGCTGGGACCTGGTGGATTCTGAGGCTGTCCCAGGGACTGACAGGTAGAAGGGCTGCATCGGAATGACCAGAGCTCCGAAAGGAATCAGCACAGACGGTCTAGGGCCTGGACATCTGTATCTGTCAACCAGCTCCCCAGTGATGCAATCGATGGTCAGGTGTGGGACACTGGGAAGGGGTGCAAGCCCTGGGGAGCCGTATGGGTCACTCACACGTGCTATTTTGTTATTTTGCGCCAAGAGATGAGCAAAGCTTACTTGATCTATTCATACATTTCTGCAGGTATACCTGATGACATCCCCAGAGACTGAGACAAGCTTTGGTCCTGGTACTAATTTTTTAGGTTTCTAAATGTGGAACTGTGCACCACTCAGGGGTAGAGGGGTAGGAGGTGCACCCTCCTGATGAGTAAAGAACAAAACATCACCATCATCATCCCCCAACGTGGATACTTTATAGCTTTCTCCTTTAAAAATGTACTGAAGCTCGGCACGGTGGCTCACACCTGCAATCCCAACACTTTGAGAGGCCAAGTGAGGAGAATCACTTAAGGCCAGGAGTTCAAGACTGGCCTGGCCAACATAGTGAGACCCCACCTCTACAAAAAAGAAATTAAAAATTAGCCAGGTACAGGGGTGTGCACCTGTAGTCCCAGCTATTCCGGAGGCTGAGGTGGGAGGACTGCTCGAGCCCAGGAGATCAAGGCGCAGTGAGACGTGCACTGCTCTCTAGCCTGGGCAACAGAGGAAGACCTTGCCACATATAAAATAAAATAATACAAATGTATTTAAAACATTTTTCATCTTTTGATAGAACATTTTCTTTAAATGTGTTATGCACCTCTTTGCCTTTTTGAACTGAATACATCCCCGATAATTTGGTTAACCTTTTAAAAATAATTTGGGGTCATTGTGTTAATGCCCTGGCAGTGACTTATTCCTGGCCCAGCAAAGAGTTGGGGGGATAGTGAGATAAACCTTACAGAAAGAAAAGTTGGAACTCAAGGTAACCTATGCATCAATTCCAAAATGGTCGATTCTGAGAATCAGTGAACAACTCATGCATCAAATCGGGACAAGTCTGATTCAGAGAACCTGACAATTCTTTAGTTACCATGTCTCTTTGAGTCATCAGTTCTAAACTGTTGATCCAGTAAATTCAGAATGTTGCATAATTGTTTTCCTGTAAATCAAAGTGAACCAGCTGCTGGACGCTGAG
Source organism: Chlorocebus sabaeus (assembly GCF_047675955.1). Lineage (NCBI taxonomy): Eukaryota > Metazoa > Chordata > Mammalia > Primates > Cercopithecidae > Chlorocebus > Chlorocebus sabaeus. The sequence continues at coordinate 116,892,995 of NC_132923.1, read as the reverse complement.
ATTACTCAGGTTTCAAATAAACTCGTGGTTTGCAAGCAAGTGATTGCTACGTCTTCTGTACGGATTTACAAGCAATGGTCACATGTGATTGTCTTAAGAAACTCTATCTAGAGACAGCTATACTGTCCTAGTGAACATCTAGTTGAAGTTCTAAAGACTCAGTTTACAGACTTCCCTTCTACACAGACCTTTTCACATTTTATGCTTTTCAAAGTGTTTTCAAATCCATGACCCAATTTGCACCTCACAACAGCTCATCTTACAGAGTGGAAAACCGAGAGAGAGAAAAGTGTCTCACCTGAGGTTGCCTCCAAGTTAGCAGTGAAGCCAGAACTTGAACCAGGCTCTCAGATCCTGGCATTTGGAGCAGTCCCGCCAGCCTGAGCTGGTTCCCGGCGGCTGTGGTACAGAGCTTCTCGTGGGACGGGAACTGTGGCTCCTCTGCGTGCCCCAGGGTTTTCCTACTGCAGGATACCACTGAGCAGATCTCAATGTGGACAGTGTCCCAAGGGCCCTTCACGATGCCCTGGCAGTGACCTATTCCTGAGACCCCTGAATTGTCACATTAACCCTATGAGGGAGGTCCTAGAACACCCCATCCTAGGCATGAAGAGGCTCAGGCACAGAGAGGTTAAGGAGCTTGCCCCAGAGCCATCGCTGGTAAGCTGTATAGAAAGCGTTGAACCCTGGATTCTCTGTCCAAGGCAATGTGTGTTGGACCAGAGTGGTTCCCCGTGCTCAGAAAGCTGCCCAGGCAAGGCTTCCGTTCAAAGTTCAGTCAGCCTGGCTGCAGTCTCAGAAGGGGAGCGTTACCAGTTGGTGACACTGTGGGCTGCCCCAGTCCCCCAAGTCACAGTGACAGCCACAGATCAGGTGACTGAGGAGAGGCCACTTGCCCGTGGCTTGTCAGATCATTTCATAGAGCTCTAAGAAGCCGCCCTGGGTGAGGACAAGCCCAGTGGGGAAAGAAGGAAATGTCAGTGAATATTACCGCTGCTGCTAATGGAACCACTCATGACCACCACGACAATGGCAACAACAGCTGCCCTGAGCTCCCTGGTCCCCGAGCTGCCCAGTACTCTCTTCCTGTCATTCTTTCCTTTCAACACTTTGTGAAGACAGCGCTAGAATCCCCATTTTATAGGTAAAGAAACTGAGGTTCGGAGAGTTTCAGTGACTTGTACCTAAGATCTCATAGCTGGGAGTCAAGAGACCCCAGAGCTGACAACCCTGGTGTGTGGGACCCTGAGCCCATACTCTTAGCTACTACACTAGAGTATTTCTCCTGCCACTTTCCCATGGCACACTTTCCCTAGAGAGTCAAGATGGACAGACGGTTGTGCCTCATGTTTTATTTTTTTATTTTTCCATCATATAACCTGAGCTTTTTCACTTTGGTCACTTTGGTGTTGATGGGGAATTGCAGGTCAGTGTCAAGGAGAAAGACTTTTCCTCTACTCTTTTTTTTTTTTTTTTTCTTTTTTGTGATGGGGTCTCACTCGGTTGCCCAGGCTGGAGTATGGTGGCACAATCACCGCTCACTGCAGCCTTGACCTTCCTGGTTCAAGCAATCCTCCTGCCTCAGCCTCCTGAGTAGCAGGAACTACAGGCGTGGACCACCACAACTGGACTTTATTCTCTTATTTTCCTGCACTGGGGCCCTGTGAATGAAACTAACAAAAGACATATTAGCAGAAGAAAAGGCACTCAATTTCTATTAATATTTAGATACATGAGAGTTCACATAAAATAAGTAAAACTCAAAGAAGTGGTTAGGCTCAGGGCTTCCATACCCTTTTAACAAAGGAAAGTGGGTTTGGGCTTCAAGGGACAATAAATTGTAGGGAAGTCACTAGGAAAGACATGGGGAACTAATGTGAGATAAGGGCTACTACAGTGAGGTTAGTTTATGCGAATTCATCTTCAAGGATAAGAATCATACTTCTCTCCTTGATGCAGCGAATGGGGGGCACATTTCTCGAAGGGAAATTATATTTATTTTTATGGTCACCCTCTGTTTACGACAAGTGATACTTGTTTCCCCTATGCCAGAGGCATATGAATTTCCTTCTTAAATAAATTCTTAAATAAATAAATTTAGTTCAGGTGCTGTGGCTCATGCCTGTAATCCCAGCACTTTGGGAAGCTGAGGCAGACAGATCACCTGAGGTCAGAAGTTCGAGACCAGCCTGGCCAACATGGTGAAACTTTGTCTCTATTAAAAATACAAAAATTATCTGAGCATGGTGATGGATGCCTATAATCCCAGCTACTTGGGAGGCTGAGGCAGGAGAATCATTTGAACTTGGGAGACAGAGGTTACAGTGAGCCAAGATGGTGCCACTGCACTCCAGGCTGGGCTACAGAGCAAGACTCTGTCTCAAAAAATAAAAAATAAAAAATAAATAAATAAATAAATAAATTTAGATTAAGAAAAAAAAACCCAAAAGCAAATATTAAACCAGACTTCAGGAAGGTGACCTGTGGCAAGCTGAGCTCTGAGCATAGTCCTCCCCTATCTTCTACTTGACAGATGAAGCGTTGGAGGCTTGGGTGCAGGTGAGGAATGTGGTCTCCAGTTTGGCAGCCCAGGGAGCTGTGTCTACACAGGATGGACAAACTTTGGTGTGAACAGCTACTCCGTCACTGGGTTGGCAATGGAGACAGATCTCTGTCTGCTCCAGGTGCTGTGAGTAGGGGAAGTGGGGGTAGTGGGGATGATAGAGGAGTGGGGGCCTACACGCCTTTCAGCATGTAATCCCTGGCCAGGTACATCGGATCTTGGGAAGCACTTGTTAAAAACTGTCAACCAAGGCCGGGTACAGGGGCTCACGCCTGTAATCCCAGCACTTTGGGAGACCAAAGTGGGCGGATCACGAGGTCAGAAGATCGAGACAATCCTGGCTAACACGGTGAAACCCTGTCTCTACTAAAAATACAAAAATTAGCTGGGCGTGGTGGCAGGCGCCTGTAGTCCCAACTACTCAGGAGGCTGAGGCACAAGAATGGTAGGTGAACCCAGGAGGCGGAGCTTGCAGTGAGCTGAGATCGCGCCACTGCACTCCAGCCTGGGGGACAGAGGGAGACTCTGTCTCTAAAAAATAATAATAATAATAAAAACTAAAAATAAAAAAATTGGCGACCAAAACAGTCAAACTCTGCAAAATATTTGAAGGATTTATTCTGAGCCAAACATGAATGACTGGTGGCCCATGACAGAGCCCTCAGGAGATCCTGAGAACATGTGCCCAAGGTGGTGGGAGTATGGCTTGGTTTTATACATTTTAGGGAGACATAAGACATCAGTCAGTACATGTAAGATGTGTATTGGTTCGGTCTGGAAAGGTGGGACAACTGGAAGTGGAGGTGTCAGAGGCATTAGAACAAGACCAACTCCATCTTGAACAAGGGCTGGGTAAAATGAGGCTGAGATCTACTGGGCTGCATTCCTGGACAGCTAAGGCATTCTAAGTCACAGGATGACATAGGAGATAGGCACAAGATACGGGACATAAAGACCTTGCTAATAAAACAGTTTGCAGTAAAGAAGCCAGCTAAAACCCACCAAATGCAAAGTGGCTACAAAAGTGGCCTCTGGTTGTCCCCCAGTGCTACACTCCCACCAGCACCATGACAGTTTACAAATGCCATGGCAACATCAGGAAGTTACCCTATATGGTCTCAAAAGGAGAGGCATAAATAATCCACTGCTTGTTTAGCATATCATAAAGAACCATAAAAGTGGCAACCAGCAGTCCTTGGGGCTGCTCTGTCCATGGAGTAGCCATTCTTTTATTCCTTTACTTTTTTAATAAACTTACTTTCACTTTACTCTATGGACTCAGCCTGAATTCCTTCTTGCATGAGATCCAAGAACCCTCTTTTAGGGTCTGGATCTGGACCCCTTTCTTATAACAGAGGCTTCCAAGTCACAGGCAGATTCAAAGATCTTCTGATTAGCAATTGGTTGAAAAAGTTATTATCAATAAAAAGGAACATCTGGGTGATGACAAGGCGTTGCAGAGACCAAGGTTTTATCACGTAGATGAAGCCTCCAGATAGCAGACATCGAAGTTAATAGATTGTAAATGTTTGTTATCAGGCTTAATAGAGTCTGTCTTATGAGCAATTCCAAAAGGGAGGAGGGTTTAATGAGGCATGTCTGGCTTCTCCTTCCCATCATGGCCTGAAAATAGTTTTTCAGGTTAACTTTGGAAAGCCCCTGGCTGAGAGGAGGAGGTCCACAGGATGGTCTCAATCTCCTGACCTCGTGATCCGGCTCCCTCGGCCTCCCAAAGTGTTGGGATTACAGACGTGAGCCACTGCACCCAGCCCCCTGTGTCTTTTTAATAAGTCCCCCAGCACCACTCAGCAGACTTCCCTGCAGGACAGGCTCCCCTAACCCAGAGGTTACCCAAGACAATGGATGAGCCTGCTTGGCTTAGATTCATTAGGATTTATTTACCCCCAAGAGGGAACAGGATCAGTGTCCCTGAGGGGTTGGGTAGCTGATGAAATTTGTGTTGGGTGAGCAAGCCTGGAACCAGGGACTGCAACCTGCTCTCACTTTGGCCAGAAGCTGAGCTGTGCCTGGGGTGCTCCCATTTCTGACCACCTTACCACCAGGGCAGGCTTGATATGTAGTAGGTGATCAATAGGGATTTGTGGAACAAATAAATGAATTATGAAAGAATGAATGAATGAATGAATGAATGAATGAATGAATGAACATCAGACTGGTAAAGACAGGATTTATTTAGATTAGGAGGCTAGATGCACAGCTGGGACCTCAGGCAGCAGGACTTGGAACGTCCCATGCTGCAAGTTCTTGTCCTGGACCAGCGTTCAATGATTGAAACTGGACGACAGGCAGCAAGGAAGGAGCGATTCCCAGGGGAGCCTCGGTTCTCCTCCCACCCCTCTCAGAGCTCCTGGATGGCAGAGGCAGCCACTGTGCTTCCCGTTCCCTCTGAGGTTAGACTCTGCCCAGTGTGGGAGGTGGAGTGGACACTGAACACCTGTGGTGCCCATTCACCCCTCCTCTTACCTACCTTGAGGCACTGGTACTGTTACTGCATTTGACAGCTGTAGAAACTGAAACTCCAAGGGTGAGTCACTGGCTGATAAGTGGCAGGGTTGGGATTTGAACCCAGGTATCTCTGGCTCCAGGGCCATGTCCCACTCTACCTCCTAGCCACACCCAGGGACTACCAGGTGGGGGTGACGTGTGTCAAAGGCAGAAACTTACCCACTGGTGGGTACAAGCCTCAGGTCACCTGGGATGCAGGGTTCCACCTCCAGGGGGCCCAGCGCAGGACAAAGTGACAGGGATGACTTCTCCAAGGCCCCGCCTGTCTTTCCAGCTGAATCCTGCTTCCAAATGCCCGTGTTCCTTCCCCACATCCTCGCCTTGCTGTGATGTGCAGGAGGGGCCTGGGCTCCTGCCACCCCCCTCCCCACCCTATCTCAGTGTCCCCTTGAGGAGGACTGGGGGGCATTCACACTTGGGGTTCCTGACTGAGGTCAGCCAGAGGGTCATCCTGACCTCAGGGCACCGGGGGAGCTGAATAGCCCATGTCTCCCACTGGGTGACCTGGCTTGTTCTCTAGAGCTCAGAGTCCCATATATATGTATTTAATTTAAAATAAAGAAGAGATTTTTAAAGCAGTTTGTAAAAGCTCAAAGCAAGGTCAGAGAAGGCGGGCTGAGGATTCCTCTCTGGTCCCTTTCAGTTTTTGGTTCCTGGCCAAACCCTGCGCACCTTGGGGCCTCTGCTGGGGGAAGCCTCCTCTGGGTCTTGGCAAGATGGGCTCCTTCTTCACCCAGAGCTCAGCTGAACTGCTTCTCCCTCCGAAAAAATGACCCTGCCCTCCCGACCGAAAGCAACCACCGCCCACCCTTGGTTACTCCCAATCTCCCTGCTCTGTTTTAATTCTCTGCCTTATACTTTCTGATGGTTTTCTTAATCAGCCTTCAGCAATTCACTTCTCTCACCCAACAATCGGCGAGAATATGAATGCGTTGGACACAGGAAGGACAACATTCCCAGCATCAAGAACAATGCTGGGGGCATAGGAGGTTTCTGTTGAATGAATGAATGAATGAATGAATGAGGATTGATAGGAAGGCTCCTCCTATTTCTTTCAGCTGAGCTACTTTCCAGCTGTGTGACCTTTGGGCTTGTGGTTTTGTTATAAGAAAGGGGTCTGGATCTAGACCCAAGAGAGGGTTCTGGGATCTCACACAAGAAGGAATTCAGGGTGACTCCATAGAGGAAAGTGAAATCAAGTTTATTTAAAAAATAAAGGTATGAAAGAATGGCTACTCCATAGGCAAAGCAGCCCGAGGGCTGCTGGTTGCCCATTTTTATGGTTATTTTTGATGATATGTTAAACAAGGGGTGGCTTATTCATGCCTCCCCTTTTCAGACCATATAGGGGAACTTCCTGATGTTGCCATGGCGTTTGTAAACTGTCAGGGTGCTCATGGGAATGTAGCAGTGAGGATGACCAGAGGTCACTCTGGTGGCCACTTTAGTTTTGGTGGGTTGGCCGGCTTCTTTACTGCAACCTGTTTTATCAGCAAGGTCTTTGTGACTTGTATGTTGTGGTGACCTCCTGTCTCATTCTGTGACTTAGAACACCTTAAGCGTCTGGGAATGCAGCCCAGTAGGTTTCAGCCTTATTTTCCCCAGCGTCTGTTCAAGATGGAGTTGCTCTGGTTCACACACCTCTGACAGTTTTACTTCTTAGGCCTTAGAATTTTATTTTCAGTTTACAAACTACAGGTTCCTTGGCTCCATCCTAGACCTACAGAATCATACTGTTTAGGTGTCGGGCCCAGAGAACCTGCATTTTAAACTTGCTTCCCTGGGTGATTTTGTCCGCCATAAAGTTTCAGACTTGCTGCTTTTGAAGCCATCCTCGAGAATTCTGGACAGAAATGTGGTGATAACGAAGCATTAATCAGGCTGCATGTTGGCTCACTTCCGTGTTGCTAAAAGTCACAAAGCACTAGATACTGACCCACTTTCATCTCGTGTTACTATAGATAAGATTCCTGACACTACCATTGATTTGTATTTCCATTGTTCCTATAGATAGGATTTCTGACATTAGAATCACAAGATCGACTTGTTTAAGGATTGCTTAGGGTGCTTTTCAAACCCCAAATTCCAGCCACCAGCTTGAAGACTCTCACAGAGGAACGAGATCAGCATGAGAATGCGTGTTCTTCCTCTCCGGGTCCTGTGACATCACCCTGCACTCTTCCACTATTATTCAGTGACCTCCACACTTCATCCCACTCCAAAACCCTTAAAAACCCCCGCCCCAGACTCCTCAGGGAGGTGGATTTAAGGTTCTCTCCCGTCTCCTTGTTTGGTGACCCTAAGTTTAAACCTCTTTCTCTGCTGCAACCTGGTATCTCAGCCTATTAACTTGCTGTGTGCACCAGGCAACAGACTTATTACAGTTCTAGCATAGGGAGCACACTACCTGGGGTGGTGAGGGTTGCACCAGGGCCCCGGGCTTAACACGGCTTTTGCTAACTTGCCCAGCCTCCATCACTTCTTTTTGGGGTTGGGGGTGGGTGGGGGGGGCCACCAACTTTTGCTCTGTCACTCAGGCTGGAGTGCAGTGGTGCAATCTTGGCTCACTGCAACCTCTGCCTCCCTGGTTCAAGCAATTCTCCTGTCTCAGCCTCCCAGGTAGCTGGGATTACAGGCAGGTGCCACCACGCCCAGCTAATTTTTATATTTTTAGTAGAGATGGGGTTTCACCATGTTGGTCAGGCTGGTCTGGAACTCCTGACCTCAAGTGATCCGCCTGCCTCGGCCTCCCAAAGTGGCCTCCACCACTTCTCCATGAGTGAGTTACCACAGGCAAGAAGTTTAACTCGTCAGAACCTGTGTCCTCATCTGTACTATGCGGCCAATCATACCCACCTAAGTTTTTAAAAAAGTCATACCCACCTTGCTGGGTCATGCAGAATGAAGTGTAAGTGTAAGTGAGAAAATGTATGTAAGGTTCTTAGCACAGGGGAACCCAGAAATTGCCATTTTCCCGTTCCCTCTCAGGAAGCCAGACGCCACTATGGCTGAATTTCCCTCCCTTCCTTCTGCTCTGCAGTTCCTGGGCTGGTGTTTGGGGCAGGGAGGGATGCTTATCACAGGACCAGGGCCGACTGCTGCATCATCTCAGGGCTGAATCCTTGAGGAAGGAACAGGGACAGCCTCAGCTTCCTCTCAGCTCAGCCCAGCCCTGGATCCCGGAAGGGGCTCCAGCAGAGGCAGCTCACCAACAGACTGCACTTTGACCCCACTTCAATGGCCTCCTGAAATTAAGGGGAGTGTTCCTGGCAGAGGGTGAAGGGCTAATTTCTGATCATCCTGAGAGAAGGGCTGGGAGGTGATAGAACGTCCCTCCCTTTCCTACCTGCCCACCCACCCCTTCTACCCTGTCCCAACCTTCTCCCTGGTAGGAGGTTCTCAGTAGGAAAGAGATGAGGGTTTGGTCAAAAATTCCCCTTCAAGGGTAGGCGTTATGGGTTAATTTTACTAATCACAAATTGAGAATCAGAGAAGTAAAACTGTCAGAGGTGTGTGAACCAGAGCAACTCCATCTTGAACAGACGCTAGGGAAAATAAGGCTGAAACCTACTGGGCTGCGTTCCCAGATGCTTAAGGTGTTCTAAGTCACAGAATGAGACAGGAGGTCAGCACAACATACAAGTCACAAAGACCTTGCTGATAAAACAGGTTGCAGTAAAGAAGCCGGCCAACCCACCAAAACTAAAGTGGCCACGAGAGTGACCTCTGGCCGTCCTCACTGCTACACTCCCATGAGCACCCTGACAGTTTACAAACGCCATGGCAACATCAGGAAGGTCCCCTATATGGTCTGAAAAGGGGAGGCATGAATAAGCCACCCCTTGTTTAACATATCATCAAAAATAACCATAAAAATGGGCAACCAGCAGCCCTCGGGCTGCTTTGCCTATGGAGTAGCCATTCTTTTATTCCTTTATTTTTTTTGATAAACTTGATTTCAGTTTACTCTGTGGAGTCATCGTGAATTCCTTCTTGTGTGAGATCCCAGAACCCTCTCTTGGGTCTAGATCCGGACCCCTTTCTTATAACAAAACCACAAGCCCAAAGGTCACACAGCTGGGAAGTAGCCCAGCTGAAAGAAATAGGAGGAGCCTTCCTATCAATCCCCATTCATTCATTCATTCATTCATTCATTCAACAGAAACGTCCTACGCCCCCAGCATTGTTCTTGATGCTGGGAATGTTGTGGTCCTTCCTGTGTCCAACGCAGTCATATTCTCGCTGATTGTTGGGTGAGATAAGTGAATTGCTGAAGGCTGATTAAGAAAACCATCAGAATGTGTAAAGCAGAAATTAAACAGGGCAGGGAGACTGGGAGTAACCAAGGGTGGGCGGTGGTTGCTTTCGGTCGGGAGGGCAGGGTCATTTTTTCGGAGGGAGAAGCAGTTCAGCTGAGCTCTGGGTGAAGAAGGAGCCCATCTTGCCAAGACCCAGAGGAGGCTTCCCCCAGCAGAGGCCCCAAGGTGGACAGGGTCTGGCCAGGAACCGAAAACTGAAAGGGACCAGAGAGGAATCCTCAGCCTGCCTTCTCTGACCTTGCTTTGAGCTTTTACAAACTGCTTTAAAAATCTCTTCTTTATTTTAAATTAAATACATATATATGGGACTCTGAGCTCTAGAGAACAAGCCAGGTCACCCAGTGGGAGACATGGGCTATTCAGCTGCCCCGGTGCCCTGAGGTCAGGATGACCCTCTGGCTGACCTCAGTCAGGAACCCCAAGTGTGAATGCCCCCCAGTCCTCCTCAAGGGGACACTGAGATAGGGTGGGGAGGGGGTGGCAGGAGCCCAGGCCCCTCCTGCACATCACAGCAAGGCGAGGATGTGGGGAAGGAACATGGGCATTTGGAAGCAGGATTCAGCTGGAAAGACAGGCGGGGCCTTGGAGAAGTCGTCCCTGTCACTTTGTCCTGCGCTGGGCCCCCTGGAGGTGGAACCCTGCATCCCAGGTGGCCTGAGGCTTGTACCCACCAATGGGTAGGTTTCTGCCTTTGACACACGTCACCCCCACCTGGTAGTCCCTGGGTGTGGCTAGGAGGTAGAGTGGGACATGGCCCTGGAGCCAGAGATACCTGGGTTCGAATCCCAACCCTGCCACTTATCAGCCAGTGACTCACCCTTGGAGTTTCAGTTTCTACAGCTGTCAAATGCGGTAACAGTACCAGCGCCTCAAGGTAGGTAAGAGGAGGGGTGAATGGGCACCACAGGTGTTCAGTGTCCACTCCACCTCCCACACTGGGCAGAGTCTAACCTCAGAGGGAACGGGAAGCACAGTGGCTGCCTCTGCCATCCAGGAGCTCTGAGAGGGGTGGGAGGAGAACCGAGGCTCCCCTGGGAATCGCTCCTTCCTTGCTGCCTGTCGTCCAGTTTCAATCATTGAACGCTGGTCTAGGACAAGAACTTGCAGCGTGGGACGTTCCAAGTCCTGCTGCCTGAGGTCCCACCTGTGCATCTAGCCTCCTAATCTAAATAAATCCCATGTCTTTACCAGTCTGAGGTTCATTCATTCATTCATTCATAATTCATTTATTTGTTCAACAAATCCGTATTGATCACCTACTACATATCAAGCCTGCCCTGGTGGTAAGGTGGTCAGAAATGGGAGCACCCCAGGCACAGCTCAGCTCCTGGCCAAAGTGAGAGTGGGTTGTAGTCGCCGGCTCCAGGCTTGCTCACCCAACACAAATTCCATCAGCTACCCAACCCCTCAGGGACATTGATCCTGTTCCCTGTTGCAGGTAAATAAAGCCTAACGAATCTAAACCAAGCAGGCTCATCCCACTGTCTTAGGTAACCTCTGGGTTAGGGGAGCCTGTCCTGCAGGGAAGTCTGCTGAGTGGTGCTGGGGGACTTATTAAAAGGACACAGGGGGCTGGGTGCGGTGGCTCACATCTGTAATCCCAGCACTTTGGGAGGCCGAGGGAGCCGGATCATGAGGTCAGGAGATTGAGACCATCCTGGCTAACACGGTGAAACCCCATCTCTACTAAAAATATAAAAATTAGCTGGGCGTGGTGGCGGCGCCTGTAGTCCCAGCTACTCGGGAGGCTGAGGCAGGAGAATGGTGTGAACCCAGGAGGCGGAGCTTGCAGTGAGCTGAGACTGCACCACTGCACTCCAGCCTGGGCGACAGAGCAAGACTCCATCTCAAAAAAAAAAAAAGGAAAAAGACACAGGAAGAGAGAAAGACACAGCGTCTCCTTGGCTGGATGCTGTCACATCCCGCCCTGCAGGCTGGCATCATTGTTGCCAGCTTGGAGCTGTGAGGGGAGTCACCCAGAGGGCAAAGCCAACACACAGAGGGTGCTTTCCAGGAGCAGGAAGGAAATCAGGCCCTGATGATATGAAGCGCTGAAGAGCCAGACTTGGAACCACCTCCTCTCTGATCGTCTCATCATGTGAGATCATAAATGCCTGCATTGTTTCAGCCCACTGAGTCACAGTTTTTAGCTGGAAGCTTCTTAACCAATACAAACGTGATGTGGCGAGGGAGTGGAACCAGAAGAGGCTGGGGCGAAGCTGTGGCTCTGCCTTTCTCGGGTTGTGGGACCTCAGGAGGACCCTTAATTATGAAATGGGGATCATAATGGCTAAGTCGGCCCACATTAATATTAAGAGAGATGCTACTGCAAAGCCATAGAGAGCTATTGGGCCAAATTTGGTAAACAAATAAGAGTCGTCAGCTCCTGATGGAGTCTCTTGAATAAATGGACATTATGCATCCAATGTCCCTGGGAGAAGACTTGGTGGGGAAGGAGGAGGACACTTTCTCCTCCTGATTTCTCTTGGGGGTGACTTTAGATCTGGTCACTACGAAATAACAACAGTAACCATGCTGTTAACATTTAAAGTTAACACCCTGTGCCAGGTGCCTGCTGTGCTAAGAATTTAATCTACACTAATCTTATTTAATTCAAACACAAACACCTTCTTATTTTCTTCTTTTTAAAAAATTTTCAGTCGAGTGCAGTGGCTCAAGACTGTAATGCCAACACGTTGGGAGGCCAAGGCAGGAGGATCACTTGAGCCCAGGAATTTGAGGCCAGCCTAGGCAACATAGTGAGGCTCCATCTCTACAAAAAATACACAAATTACCCAGGCGTTCAGGTGCCTGGCTACTCAGGAGGCTGGGGCAGGAGGATCACTGGAGATGGAGGTCGAGGCTGCCATGAGTCACAATTGTGCTGCTGCATTCCAGCTTGGGCAACAGAGCAAGACCCTGTCTCAACAACAACAACAACAACAACAACAACAACAACAGAAATTCATATTTTTTGTAGAGATGAGGTCTGCGTTGCCCAGGTTGGTCTCTTCTTATTTTCATTTATACTTTACAAGCAGAGAATGTTTACTCCTGTAAGGTACATGGTTAGTCACTGATATAAGTGGAATTTTTTTTTTAAAACCTAGACTTTATTTTATTTTATTTTATTTTATTTTATTTTATTTTATTTTATTTTTTGAGACACAGTGTCACTGTGTTGCCCAGGCTGGAGTGCAGTGTTGTGACCTTGGCTCACTGCAACCTCTGCCTCCCGGGTTCAAGTGATTTTCCTGCCTCAGTCTCCCGAGTAGCTGCCACGAAGCCTGGCTAATTTTTGTATTTTTAGTGGAGAGGAGGTTTTGCCATGTTGGGCAGGCTGGTCTTGAACTCCTGACCTCAGGTGATCCGCCCGCCTCAGCCTCCCTAAGTGCTGGGATTACAGGCATGAGCCATCACCCCCAGCCTAGACTTTATACGGCAGTTTTAGGTTCACAGCAAAATTGAGAAGGTACGGAGATTTCCCTACCCTGTTCCCCCACACAGGCACAGCTGCCCCCACGGGTATCCCCACACAGAGTGGTGCATAGAACTGGAATTTGAACCCGGTGCCCACAGTCCTTCATTCCTATGACACCACCTCACATGAGTCACCACATCTTGAAACTGCTCAGTCAGCTGAGGCACAGGTGGTGCCACCAGCCCAGAGTGTGGGTGAAGGCAGGTGCCTCAGCCCCCTGGCTGGAAAGAGCTAACCACACACAAATGGCAGATTGGGAGTCCTCACAGGAAAAAGTTATCCCTCTACCATCTCTTTCCTTAGAAGCAGAGCCTTAGACAAGGATTTTTGTGCAAATACTTTACTGAGGGAGTACTTTCTGGAGAAACCTGTGAGGGAACCAGGAAAACTGAATAGGCCATGGGGTCTGACCAAGCAGAGAGGTGGTTCCAGGAGAGGCCTGGCCTCAGCCCGATCCCAGGAGGAATTCGAGAGTGTCGTTCCACCCATACAATCCTGCACAGAGGCAGGGGAGCTGGCAGTTGTACCCTCCATAGTGTCAGACTCTCCTGGCCATGAGTGACAGGTGGCCTCTTGGTGGGAGAGGTGGGGGAGGGGGGGCAGGCAGCTCCCTGTAGACCAGGGCAATATTTAAGAGAAGGAGGCAGATTGGAGCAGTTGGCTGCCAACACCTGGCCTCACTCAGGGAGAGGGGCCTTGGGCCTGGGGGGGATCTGGGTGGGGTACCCACACCATCTGCTGCAACCTTTGTGTATCCATTATGGGCTCACTCCATTCACAGGCATGAATTGAGCACCCAGTATGTGGGGAAACAGGGGAAACAGAGACAGCACACACATGGCCTCCGTCCTTCAGGGTTCCAGTTTCGTTGGGGGAGATCAGAGAAATTCCATTTGCCACTCTAGGCCAAGCTTGGTCAGCAGCAGAGCCATGAAGCATTGTGGGAACTTGGAGGAGGGAGTGAGCCCTTGCAGTCAGGGAGGAGGAGTCAGCCCGGGGAGACTTCCAGAAAGTAGCCCTTTGACCCTGAGGAGATGGGGATCAGTCGTGATGAAAGTAATAGCCATTCAGTAGCCCCTTGTAATTCACCCTGAGCTGACGCCTGGAATCAGGAGAAAGTACTCAAGGCTCTGGTGCCCGGAGCCATATGAGCTGGCGGCTTTGTCTAGCGCTTCGCCCAAGACGGATTTACGGAGCTCCTTGGTTCTGAGTGTTGTTTTGGGCACCAGGGATGCAACTGAGTTTAAGACAGGCATGGCCTCCACCTGCAGGGACTTCAGAGCTTGCCTGGGGAGAAGGTCACATGGCCGGACGGTGCAGGGTCCCCAACGCCTATGAGAGGCTTTGTCTTAGGACAGTGGAGGGCCTTGAGATTTTAAGAGAGAGAGTTACATGGACAGAAAAATCAATATTGCCCTTTAAAGTGGCTGCTCCGGTTGTAGTTCCGAGACTATATTGGAGGGGGTGAGAAAGGACCAGGGAGACAGCAGGTGGGGGACAGCGGCAGACCTCTCCCCCCACCCCAATGCTTTGGTCCAAACACCATCTCTGAGGGCTCCCTTGCTTGGGCTTCTCCCAAGATTCCCATCCACCCCAGAGGACACAGCTGCTGCCTCGACTGGGAGGATTCGGAAAGCTTCAGAAGGTTAGAAGGCATTGGTAGGGGTTCCGGGGGAGGCTGGAACTACCTCCCCACGGAGTGTTTGAAAAACCAGACTGGTTCAGGTTAGATACTGATGCGGGGATGCCGGAGCTTCATGCTGAGGAACAGGGTAGAGGGTGTGGACTTCTAGCACCCAGGGGTCTGCCCCTGGCAGCGGGGCCGCCAGTAGAAACGCAGTCGCTTCTTGTAGGTGTCCAGGTTACGCTTCAGGCAGAGGGCCACCTCCTTGTCACAGGCACACAGCTGCTGCTCACACCAGCTTCCCTTGTCAGCTGTGGGCGGAGGAGTGGGAGCTCTGTGTCTGTCCTTTTCCAAGACAGAGCCAGGTATGGGTCTAGCAGCCTCTGAAGGCAGTGCAGTTCCTACTCAGTCGTGGAGGTACTGGTCCCAGCAGCCTCGATTCTAGCTGCATGACCTTGGCCACGTACCATGACCTCCCTGTGTGCCATTGCACCTTCAATTATTTATCCACCCATTCATTAAATAATTATGGAGCACCTACCGTGTCTTGGCAGGAGAGGACTTAATGATAGGGACATGGGAGGGGGCAGGTATTAGAGCATCACAGGGAGGAATAAACAACTGTGCAAAGTGAAAGTGAGGAACCATGCAGGGCTAGGAGATCAGAAAACAGGGTGGAAGAGCCTTTTGAGCTGAGATCGGAAGGGTCTGCTCTTCCTGGAGGAAGCTGCGGTTGGGGAGTGGGGGTGGCAACAGTCTATGCAAAGACTCCATGCAGAAGGGATCACAGCTTCATTATCTGTGCAGTGGGGATAATGGTAAGAGTTGCCTAGGGGGTTGCTATGAGAGTTAAAGTAAGAAGACAAGGCACTTAGCCTATAGTAAGTGCTCAATAAATGTTGGATATTATTGTTACTATTATTATGAAGCCCTCAATGAACAGTGGCTGCTGTGATGAAACCTTTCGAATCCTAGCCCTGAGGGCCTGCTACATTTCTATGCTTGTGATGCTGGAAAGGATGCAGGGGCCAGGTGCCCTGGGTTCCAGCCCAGGCTCTGTCAATTGGAGGCAGATACTTCCCCACTGTAGTTTTGGTTTCCTGGTCTGTACAATGAAGATAATCAGGGTTTTGCTGATCTTCGACAGGCTGCCCGAGTGATTCCATGTGGTGATGAAGAAAGGAATAGCCAATCGGTAGCCCTGTGTAATTTATTGTGGCAGGCATCCTGTGAGGCCCATTCTGTCTGTCTCATTTTAGTTCTTGCAATAACTTGATGGGGGTAGATTACAGATGGCGATACTGAGGTTCAGGGAAGTTAAGCAATGTGGTCACCAAGCTGGTTGGTAGTGGGCCTGAATTCCAGGTGCTAAAGGGGTCAAACCTCCCATGGGTCCTCTCCATACCACCATACCCATTCTTGCCTCTTCACAGCCCAATTGCAGCCAGTGGGCGCACGTAAAAAAACAGAGAGGTCAAGTAGCTGTACTGTGAAGGCAGTGGGGGCCAGAACTCGCTTCCTGGGGTCTCCAGCTCCAGCCCTGAGGTCTGGGTACTCACAGCAGTGGATGTCCCCCTGGGAAAAGCTGTATCTGTAGTGGTCCGTGTGGACGCAGCATCCGTGGGTCTTCAGGTGGTCGTAGCAGCAGTCATGGGTCTGACAGCACCTACAGCAGACGGGGTACACAGTTGCATGGGTCCCCGGCCTACTGGGGTCTCTGGCTGCTCCCCCACCAGAGAAGAACCCGTATCCCCACCTGGGAAGAGTCAAGGCCTGCAGGGCTGCAGTCTTCCTTAAGATCATGATGATTAACACTTTTTGAGCAATTCCTACGTGCCAGACACTTGCTTTATCTATGCATTCTCTCTTAATCCTTAAAACCACCATGGGATGGAGGTACTCATATTACCCCCTCTTCGGAGATGAAGAAACTGAGACTCGGGGAGGTCAAGACACTTGCCCAAGGTCATACAGCCTGTAAGTGGCAGATCGGGGCAGTGTCCCCAGGCCTGGCTGGCTCTCACCGCTCCTCTAGCTGACTCCCAGGGTGGTTATGAAGATCAAATGAGATAACGGCAAAAAGGGTGGTTGGTGGCGGGGCTTTAAAACCATTGTCCATTGCAGTGGGGAGTGAACGTGGGCATTGCCACTAGAGTAGGGGATGGGAGTGCAAGGGGGTGTCTGGCCTTCAGGGACCCTGGGGAACTTTCCGGAAGGCAAGCTCCAGGAGGGCTGGGACCATGTTGGCACTCAGCAGTTTCTAGCACATAGTAGATGCTCAACAAAATGGATTCAACTCAACTAAATGAATAGGTGGGTGGAGAGAAAAGCAGAGTCCTGGAGTTGGGGGCAGGATAGGATTGCCATCCCTGGGAAAGGAGTTACCAGTCCGTGGCATCTTTGGGCTGGCCTCTGCCACCTGGTCCGCAGTAACAGCCGTAGGGCCAGTAGAAGAAAAGGGGCATTTTCCCAGTCACTTGCTTGACCATCTTGTTCAGGTTCAGGATCCCGCCCTGGATTGGAATCACACCTGCCAAGCAGCCCAGCAACCAGGAGAGGAGAGGAGATGAATTTCAGGGCTGTGCCAGTGGGCACAGGATGGCACTCTGCTCTGCCCAGACCAAATGAGTGACCTCAAATAATGATGATAATAAAATGACATCTACTACCGCTATTAAAAATACAGTGACAGGCCAGGCACAGTGGCTCACACCTGTAATCCCAGCACTTTGGGAGACAAAGTCTCGCTCTGTTGCCCAGGCTGGAATGCAGTGGCACGATCTCGGCTTTGAGAGGCCAAGGTGGGCAGATTGCTTGAACCCAGGAGTTTGAGACTAGCTTGGGAAACATGGTGACACCCTGTCTCTACAAAAAAATACAAAAATTAACTGGGGGTGGTGGTGGACACCTATCGTCTCAGCTACATGGGAGGCTGAGGTGGGAGGGTCACCTTAGCTCAGGGAGGTGGAGGTTGCAGTGAGCTGAGACTGTACCACTGCACTCCAGCCTGGGCAACAGAGTGAGACTTTGTCTCAAGGGAAAAAATGACAATTACTGAGTGCTTACTATAGGTCTTCTTGTGTATTGATTTCTCGACTCCATCTGGCTAGATAAGTACTGTTAAATAAATAAACTTTTTATTTTGGAATAATTCTAGATGTACAGAAAAGTTGCAAAGATAGAAAGTTCCTGTATAGCCCTCAGTCAATTTCCTCAAACGTTATCATCTTACTTGTGATTCACTTGTTAAAACCAACATTGGTACAATGAATATTATTTTTAATCCCCATTTTACAGATGAGCGGATTGAGGCTCAGTAACTTGCTCAAAGTCTTAGCGGCTGGTAAATGGAGCCAGAATTCATCACTTAAAACAGTCTGGTTTCATTCTCTGTCTCTGGGCGTTGATTTCCCACTCCACAACAGGAAGAATAATCCCAACTCACCCTTCTTATCTCCAGTCCCTACAAAAATCTGAGTCTGTAATAAAGAGAGTGTGTGGGTCTCCTGGGAGGCAGCATGATTTAGAAATCAATATTTTTCATGGATAATTTTATTTCACTCTAATAAATGCTGGTTAGAATTGATAGTAAGGGTAATTTATTTTACTGGAAGAGAGGAATGCATTATGTTGAGTTAGGAGAAATAAAATATATTAAGTCCATGAATTCAAGTGGGAGGTTGGGAGAAACAGATGACAGAAAGGAAGGGAACTGTGCCTGTGTGCAACTCCAAGAGATGATTCGAGAATGCAGGCAGCACACGTCCAGACGGAGCCCAGAGTCTCAGGGAGACTGGGCTGGGCAGCCAATGTTCGAGTGAGCCTAGTTATGGAACCTGCACCCAACCTCAGGCAAATGAAGTCAATAGTACACTGTGGGTGAGCCCCACATTGGGGGCCGCTGGGGTGGGAAGGGTGGTTGGGAGGGACTCATGCAGTGGACAAAGAGTGAGACTACACGCGGTGGCCTTGGGCTGCAACTGAAAGTGACTGGGCCATTGTGTCCCCAGTGTGTCCCCTTGATGTGTGGGAGTCCATGTTGCCATGCCTGTTTGACATGGTGGCTCTAGCTGTTAAGACATGTACAAGAGAAGCTTTGCTAAGCTTTGGCTGTACTGGTGAAGGATCCCGGGCCCTCTGGAATGGTACAGAATCCATCAGAGATTCCTGGATTCCATGATAAGGAACCCAACTGTAAACAGAGAGTCCACCTTGCAGATCAACCAAAGCCCCGCGTTCAGAATCTTGCCTTTCTTAGGGTACCTTTGTCCTCTTTTTTTTTTTGCTCTAAATCTAGCCCTTTCCATCTGGGCTCAGAAATACATGAACTGAACTCACGCCTGAATGATGCAGCTCTTTCTTGCCATGTGAGAAATACATTCAGCTTTGAAATACATTCAGAATGCTTTCGGGTGGTCTTATGTGTCATAATTTTAAGGTGAGGAGGACCCAGGCCGAGAAGCAGGGCTGGAGCTGTGGCTGGGGAGGTGTTGGTGAACTGGCTTCGCTTGTCAGCAGTTCTTGCCTGGGTAGCTTTTCCCACCCTTGGCTGCCACTGACGGGGATGAAGCTCTTTCTCCCAAGGGATGGGCACAGTGGGCAGGAGGAGGTACCACTGCCATCTTTCATGCATGTGCCATGTGTGAAGCTATTATTTATGCTTACTCAACACTTAGTATCTGTTTTCTCATTAGAGTCCTTCTAACAGTCCCACCAAGCAGGTTATGCCCATTTTTACAGATGAGGATATTGAAAGGTGGGGCGATTTGGCTAGTCATACTGCCAAGAGATGGCCGGGCCTGCATTTGACTGCAGGTTCATCTGCATATTTGATCTCTACAGTGTCTTCCCTCTTTACATGTGAGAGATGAATTTCTGCAGCTCGATTGCGAATTTCCTAATGGTTTTTGCTGTAATCCTGGAGACATGTTCCTCTAGAGAATTTTGGAGTCCCAAGATAATATAAAACTATATTTTGAAATGCAAGTCCTTTCCAAAATCACAATTTTGAGTTGGATTAAGGACAAAAAAGGCCAATTTGCTAACAACTGCGTTTTATATTTGGTCTGGTTAAGATCAAATGGAAACTGCCCCACCCTTCACCGAAGGTCCAGGGAACCCTCTTCCCAGGTTCAAGGAAGAGCATGAACATGAAACGGCTCTAAAAACATGGAGTGCTATGCATTCGTTCAGGTTGTTCTTATTCAGTGGGAGAGGCAGGGGTGAAGTGACCTGTGTCCAAAGCATCATCATCATGGGCCCAGCAGACCCCAGTTCTGGATTTCCAGTTTGAACCTTCACAGCAGTCCAGAGACGTGCAGTGCAGCTTGGCCACCCAGAGCTCTCTGGCTGAAGCTACCATGCTAGGAGACTGGCGGCCACTGAAGGCTCTTTGCAGAGAGGCAGAAGGATTGGGGGGGTGGGGGCCAGGGTCCTGGGGATCAGAGCAGCAGCCCCCCAATCTAGGAAAGAGAGTGAAGGGGTGCACTGTCCTCCCTCCTTCCCTTCCCAGCCTGAGTCCCATCCTCGACTCACCAGCCATCACCACCAGCCCACACAGCAGGGCAAGTTCCATGATGCCAGCAGACAGCAGTGGAGGCAGCTGCTGGAAGTCTCTTTCCATGCGGGCTGCCCCCTTATATCAGATGCACCCCACCCAGGCTTGCCCAGCCCTCCCTCCCAGCCCTCACTCTTATGGAGGAAACACATGCTTCTTTCGCTTCCACTTTTCTGGCACTGGGGAGTTTTTGTTTAACGTATTTTTTTTTCCTATTAGTTTATTTTATTTATTTATTTATATTCATATATATGTATATTTCGAGATAGGATCTCACTCTGTCACTCAGGCTGGAGTGCAGTAGAATGATCATAGCTCACTATAGCCTCGAGCTCCTGGGCTCAGGCAATCCTCCTGCCTCAGCTTTCCAAGTAGCTGAGACCACAGGTGTGTGCCACTACGCCTGACAATTTTTTCTTTTTCTTTAGACAACACTATGTTGCCCAGGCTGCTCTCAAACTCCTGGCCTCAATCAATCATCAACCTCCCAAAGTGCTGGGATTACAGCTGTGAGCACCATGCCTTGGCTTCCCTTCCACGCCCTTTTTTTTTTTTTTTTTTTTTTGAGCGGGAGTCTCGCTCTGTCGCCCAGGCTGGAGTGCAGTGGCACGATCTTGGCTCACTGCAAGCTCCGCCGCCCGGGTTCACGCCATTCTCCTGCCTCAGCCTCCCGAGTAGCTGGGACTACAGGCACCCGCCACCACGCCCAGCTAATTTTTTTGTATTTTTAGTAGAGACGGGGTTTCACCGTGTTCGCCAGGATGGTCTCCATCTCCTGATCTCGTGATCCGCCCGCCTCGGCCTCCCAAAGTGCTGGGATTACAGGCGTGAGCCACCGCGCCCGGCCTTATGCCCTTTTTGATAAAAGAAAGAAACATACACTCAGTGTAGAAGATTTGGAAAACCTAAATAATAAACTTAAAATCACCTGTAAACCTATTAAGCACCATTGACATTTTGGTGCACGTCCTTCTGTGGTCCCATTGCATGCAGTGCTTTGTAGCCTATTTTTTCATTTGCTGATATAACTTGCACATATTTCTATGTCATTAAATATTCCTGTCTAGTAACATTGTGAAAGGCAGGTTCCTGGCCAGGCATGGTGGCTCATGCCTGTAATCCTAGCACTTTGGGAGCCTGATGCGGGTGGATCACGAGGTCAGGAGTTCAAGACCAGCCTGGCCAATATGGTGAAATCTCGTCTCTACTAAAAAATACAAAAATTAGCCGGGCGTGGTGGCAGGCACCTGTAATCCCAGCTACTCGGGAGGCTGAGGCAGAAACTTACTTGAACTCAGGAGGCAGAAGTTGTAGTGAGCCAAGATTGTGCCACTCCACTCCAGCCTGGGCGACAGAGGAAGACTCTGTCTCAAAAAACAAACAAACAAACAAAAGGCAGATTCCTATTTCATTATACTGTTATATATATTATTATACTGCTATACAGTTTATCTAATGAAGCTCCAATGATGGATATATGGGTGGCTTCTGATTTTTTTTTAATAATCTAGACTGTACAGTGAAAGAAGGCCATATTTCAGTCAGTTCATGTCCAGAATTGCTTCCACAGGATCTACTCCTAAAGTGGACTCACTGAGTCAAAGCACACACACAATTTGAAGGCAGGCAATTGATGTGTGTTGACAACTTATCCTGTAGAAAGTCTGCCCCAGTTTACACGTGAGAATCTTAATGAGACAAACGGGGTGGAGCCAGCCCAAACTGGGTGGAGGAGCTGATGGGAGGACATGCCCGGCCATGGCACAGAGATGGTCAACCACCAGGGTTCCACTGAGAACCTTGTTCCCATACAGCAGAAACTGTTTTGCTTTGATGCCTGTTAGATGGCTGTCTAAGGACAGAATGCCCAGGCTGACCTCTGCTGCCAGCATAAAAGCTCATCCGAAAGAATATGCCAGCAACAGCTCCTGCTAGGAGCTTCTCTCTCTCTCTCTCTCTCTCTCTCTCTCTCTCTCTCTCTCTCTCTCTCTCTCCCCCCCCTCTTCTCTTCCCTCCCTTTTAAATCTGATTATTGCCTTTGTTCCTTGATTCAACCAGTTGACCAGCTCATGTGTGTGTCAACAATTTACATGCAAAATAATTCAACAGCAAGCAACGCAGATGTCTCTGGCACATTTTTTGATGCACCCCCTCCCATGTAGGCTCAATAGTCCTTCCCTTGTGCACCTACCAGTGTGGTACCTTACGCTATAGACAATCCTCTAGACAGGGACTCTTGGTGGGCCACGTGGCTACCTGTCAGAACCCATGCCACCCTCCATCTGGTATGGAGGGATGAGAGCAAAAGCAGCCACAAGCCCTTTGTTGATTCCAGAAGGCTTTTCCCTAAAGGGAGAGAAGGCACGACATGGATGCTACAAAGTATCTTCAAAAGCCCCATCTTCAGAGTTGTCTCGGACACCTCCAGAAGCCCCAGGGCACATCCAACCTCTGATCCCAAGGTTTAGGATCAGACAGATCTGGTTCAAATCCTGGCCCCTTCTCCTACCAACTGTGGGACCCTGAGCAAATTACTTCACCTCCAGGAGCTTTGGTTTCTTCATCTGAAAAATGGGGTCAGCATCTCCCTTCCCTGATGGCTGTGAGATTTAGAGATAACATCCATAAAGCACGTAGCACCAAGTCTCACCGATCCAGGGAATGCCGTTACAGTAACCACAACACGCCTGGAGGTTAACAGGACTGGGGAGATGGGATTCAAACTCAGACTGCCTAGGTTAACAGCCTGGCCTCCCTGACATCTGGCTGCTTAACTTGGAGCAAGCTGATTATTAGCTCCGTGTCTTCCTCTTGCTCCTGTGTAAGACAGGGCTGATGACAGTACCTACTTCACAGGGTTACTGTGAGGATGAAAAGATGAACAGGGTTTGGTCCACAGCTAGAGACCAATAAATGTCAGTTGCAGTGACCCCCATCATTCTCCTCCTCCTCCTCATGATCATCCTCATCATCACTGCTTAAAATAAGTGGAGTAACTAACCTTTTCTTCTGTATTCTCCGATCTGCCGTTCATCCTATCCATTGTTTTTTTCCCATCTCAGTGCATTTGGTCCCTCTATAAATTTGATCTGGGTCTTTTAAGTATTTTCCGTGCTTCTACTTAACATGCTTAATCTTTCTTTCTTTTTTTAAAATTTTTAAATTTTTTTTGACATGGAGTCTTGCTCTGTCACCCAGGCTGGAGTGCAGTGGTGTGATCTCGGCTCACTGCAACCTCCACTCCCAGGTTCAAGCAATCCTCCTGCCTCAGCCTCCTGAGTAGCTGGGACTATAGGCATGCACCACTATGCCTGGTTAATTTTTGTATTTTTAGTAGAGATGGGGGTTTTATTATGTTGGCCAGGCTGATCTCGAACTCCTGACGTCAGGCATTAATCTACCTTGGCCTCCCAAAGTGCTGGGATTACAGGCGTGAGCCACTGTCTCTGGCTTCTTTTATATCCTTAAACATAGAGAATCTACAGTAGTTCCCCCTTATCAGTTTCCTGGCAGTTTCTCTTTCCACGGTTTCAGTGACCTATGGTATACAGGTCACTGAGGGTTTTGTGTGTGTGTGTGTGTGTGTGTGTGTGTGTGTGTGTGTGTGTGTTTGAGATGGAGTCTCTCTCTGTCACCAGGCTGGAGTGCAGCGGTGCAGTCTTGGCTCACTGCAACCTCCGCCTCCCAGGTTCAAGTGATTCTTCTGCCTCAGTCCCCTGAGTAGCTGGGACTACAGGCACGTGCCACCAAGCCCAGCTAATTTTTGTATTTTTAGTAGAGACAGGGTCTCACCATGTTGGTCAGGATGGTCTCGAACTCCTGACCTCATGATCTGCCCACCTTGATCTCCCAAAGTGCTGGGATTACAGGCGTGAGCCACCGCACCCAGCCATGACACTGAGATATTTTGAGAGAGAGAAAGAGGGACCACATTCACTTAACTTTTATTATAGCATATTGTCATAATTGTTCTATTTTATCATTAGTCGTTGTTATTAATCTCTTACCATGCCTAATTTATAAATTAAACTTTACCATAGATTCGTATGGCTCATATATGAAAAAACATAGTCTATATAGGGTTGGGTCCTATCCATTCTTTCAGACAGCCGCTGGGGGTCTTGGCATGTATCCCCCGAAGATAAAGGAGAACAACTGTAGTTACAACTTTCAATGTCCTCCATCTACTAATTCCATCGTCTGTGTCATTACTGGGCATTTTTCTATTGTTTGATGTTTTCTTTAGTATAGATTTCCAGAAGTGAAATTTCTAGGTGAGAAGACATAAAGATTTTTGGAGGCTGGATGTGGTGGCTCACACCTGTAATCCCAGCACTTTAGGAGGCTGAGATGGGTGGATCTTGAGCCCAGGAGTTCAAGACCAGCCTGGGCAACATGGTGAAACCCCATCTCCACTAAAAATTTAAAAGTTAACTGGGAGGTCGGACGTGGTGGCTCATGCCTGTATTCCCAGAACTTTGGGAGACCGAGGTGGGCAGATTGTTTGAGACCACGAATTCGAGACCAGCCTGGCCAATATGGTGAAAGCTGTTCCTACAAAAGTACAAACATTAGCCAGGCATGGTCTTGTGTGCTTGTAATCCCAGCTACTTGAGAGGCTGAGGTGGGTGGATCACTTGAGCCCAGGAGGTCAAGGCTTTAGTGAGCCGAGATCGAATCATTGCACTCCAGCCTAGGTGACAGAGTGAGACCCTATCTCAAGAAGAAGAAGAAGAAGGAGAAGGAGAAGGAGAAGGAGAAGGAGAAGGCGAAGGCGAAGGCGAAGAAGAAGAAAAGAATGGTGATGTGGGCTTGTAGTCTCAGCTACTCAGGGGGCTAAGGCAGAAGGATTGCTTGATCCCAGGAGTTTGAGGCTGTAGTGAGCCGCGATCATGCCACTGCACTTCGTTCAGCCTAGGTGACAGAGCGATACCCTGTCTCAAGAAAAAAAGGCATTATATAATTTGCATTTGAATAATTAACAATGAGGATGAATATATAAAGGGTTTCATGCCTTTTTCTTTCTCTGAAAATCTATGTGAATTTGAAACCCTCTTACTTCTGCCCGTCAGCAGGTCTTAGTATCTATTGGGCCTGGTTGTTTCTTGAAACATCAGCAAGTCTGTGTGTTTTTACTTCCCTGGCAACAGTCAGAAAAACATTGATGATACTGTTAGGCCACAACCTGGCAAGAGCTCCAGGTGGAGGGTGGAAGGGAGCAGGAAGGCTATCAGATGCTGGGAGGGGAAACTCTGTTAAAAATAGCTACTGCCGACTGAGTTTCTACTGTGTGTCAGGCCCTGAGTTCTTAGCTCATTTGATTTTCACAGCCACGAAGAAGACACTGCTATTCCCATATTACAGGAGAGGAAGCTGGAGCTCAGAGAGGTTAGCAGGGTCACACAGCAGGTACACGGCAGAGTTTGGGTTAGACCACAGCTCTGCTGGAGCCCGCCTTACTGTATTGGGGGTACTGCCCTAAGAACTCCACATATAATAAACCTAAGTAGGTACTGTCATAATCTCCATTCCACGGATGAGTCACTGTATCTTGGAGCTGTGCCATACAAATTCTCTTACCCGCCCAGCATAGACAGTCGTGGAAGCCAGAAGAGCTGGCAGAGTCTAGAATTCGGCTGCCCCCACTCTCATCGCATACCAGAAGAAAGTGGACCCTCTTTCTCACTTCCTAAGAATACCCCCGCGAGGTGATAGCATATCCTCTCAGCCCGTGGCAGGAGACCTCCCCTACAAAGCCCTATTGACCTGAAGAGTCCCATTGCCTGGATTCCATCCACCATGAAAGCCTGCCAGAGCACATCTGAAATGAAGCTCCAAATTCCCAAAGGTTTGCAGGATCGGAGGTAAGCAAAGGAGAAGGGCTTCCCCAGGGCGGGGAAGAGGGAGGAGGGAGAGATTAGCTTTTGTGGGAGAGTGACCCACTTTTCTTCATCTGAACCAAAGGAAGTGGGTTAAACAACTGAAATCCCCCCAAACACCTGTCAACAGCAGAATGGAGAGACCTGTAGCGGTAGAGTCATGTCAACAAACCACAGTGACACACGAGGACATGGATGAATCCCACAAGCATAGAACAAAAAATAAAGCCAGACACAAAAGAGCACAGCGTGTGAGAGAGACTTCATTGCCATGACGTTCCGCAACAGTCAAGCTCATGTGTGATTTCACAAGTCAGGGCAGCAGTTCCGCACAGCTGTACATGCTGATTAGAGGGGGTTACTAGAGGTCTTCCTTCAGGGGGTGCTGCTGATGTTATCTGTTTGGTGTTGGTTACATGGGTGTGTTCACATTGCAATAATTCATCCCGCTGTTCACTAAGGTTTGTGCATTTTCTTGGATATATGTTACATTTCCATGCATTCGAATGATAATAATGAGGATGATGATGATGGTTTAATTTCTTCTTGTAGTGCCTGTAATCCTAGCACTTTGGGAGGCTGAGGCAGGAGGATCACTTGAGGCCAGGAGTTTGAGACCACCCTGGGCAACATAGCCAGACCTTATTTCTATAAAAAATAAAAATTAGCCAGGCAGGGTGGCTTGCACCTACAGTCCCAGCTACTCAGGAGGCTGAAGCAGGAGGATCCCTGGAGCCCAGGAGTTCGAGGCTGTAGTGAGCTGTGATTGCACCACAGCACCCCAGCCTGGGTGACAGCTGAGACCCTGTCTCTTAAAAAATTAGGTTCAAACTTCAGCAGGAAGTCCTTTGGACACCCTTCCGGATTATCAGATATCCTTCCAGATTATGAGCAACCAAGGTCATGTAGTAGAAAGAAAGCCCCAGCTTTGATATCAGAAAGCTCTGTCTTTGGCTTCTAGTCTAATAACTGTGTTACTTTGATCCGAGTGCTTCATCTCTCTGAGCGTCAGTTTCCCATCTTGAAAATGGCACCAGTGATGCATCTCCTTTAGGTTTGTTGTCATGATTACAGGTAGCATGATTGTCACGTGGTAAGTGGCCAATAATAGGAGGAAAAAGTCTAGGGTTCAAACTTAGGCAAGGGGCAGGGCAAACTGCCCTCTTTCTGCACGTCAAGCCCAGACAGTCTTGTTTCAGAATAACACAAAGCTGGTCACATGCAATGGGGGGATTCCCGGGCCAGTGGTCACGAGAATGCACTTTCAAAATCATTTGAAATCCCCATGCCCAGCAGCTTCCAGACGGTCATTGCTGGAAGGTTCTTTCCTGTGTTTAGACCCAGCCCAGCCCCCTGCTGCTTCATAAAGGCCACATCTGGTGGGAGGCCGCAGAGTCTGGGCATCCAGAAGGAGGCCTGGGGGTCAGACAGACCTGACATGGATCCTGACTCCCGCTCTGTTTTGTCATCTGTTACACGGGGCAGGGAAAACTGATAATATCCAGCTAGTTGGATTGTTATGAGGATTCCTAGACGTAGGGCATGCACGGCACTGGGCAATGTGCTTCGTGCCCAAGAAACACTCAATAATGGTGGTGGGTGGTGTTGTTATTAGTATTAGCTCATGGGAGGCAAACAGCACACTTCCAGGAAGCCCCACAGGAGCCCAGCACATGATTCCATTCCACGGACATTCCTGAGCACCTACTGTGTGCCAGCCCTAGCCAGACTCAGCACACTGTGCGGGGAGCAGAGACGAAGGAGCAAGACAAGGCCCTGCCCACCAGGAACTTACAGTGTCCTCAGAGTGACCAGACACCTTTCCAGCTGGTTGGGACCTGGGCAGTGCAGACAGTTTGTGGCCTGTCCAGTGGGTGCAGGTGAGAGGCTCACACTGATTTGCATGGAAGTGGGTTGCCCTGCCTGAGGAGTTGGAATGAAGGGCTGACTGTGGACAGCAAGATAATTGTCTGGTGGGTTTGGCCTGAGTCCTGCAGCAAGAACCCTCTAGAACCTCCTGGCACCCCTCTGGTCACCAAGAGGGGCTATGCAAGGCACAGGTGATAGAGTGTCACTGTGGCGTGGGATGGGACTGGGGGCACGCACCTTTTCTGTGCAGAGCATGGTATGGCTCTGACACTGGAAGGCAAGGTAACTTTCCTGGCACCTCAAGAGTCTCCAGCTTTGAGGGAATCTAAGGTCAGCACCCTGGGGTAGGCCCAATCTCTGTGGGTGCCAAGGCTTCCATTAGTAGCTGTGAGTGGATGTCAACACTGGGAGCAGGGGAGCAGAGCAGAGGGATACGAGCAGCTGGGGCTCCCAAGACGCTTCTGGAGATGCTCAGCTGACATGGCAAGGCATTATTTTGGGAGGGCCGGCGGGCTGACTTACGTGGGTGGTACAGAGCCATTTCTCCCTGTTAATATGATCCCATAGGGGCTGACAGCCTCATGAGATCTGGCACAAGGGTTAGCCTGGAAGGGTCCACCATCCGCTCCACAGGAAATAATAGCACTTGGGCACGCACAGAACCTTCTATCTTTCTCGCTCCTCGAAGCACATTTTATATTTTGGGCACTGTTTTTTCCAAGTGCAGATGAGGTTGGTGGGGCTCTGCAGGGTCTACTTCCTGTCTCTATGAATTTGACTAAGTACCTGACATAAGTGAAATCATACAGCATTTCTCCTTTCCTACCTGGCTTCTTTCATTTAGCACAATGTTCGCAAAGTTCATCTGTGTCGTAGCATACGTCAGAATTTCCTTCATTTTTCAGGCTGAGTCATTTCATCTTTTTTAAAAACAGCTGTATCAGCCGGGCGTGGTGGCTCACGCCTGTAATCCCAGCACTTTGGGAGGCTGAAGCGGGTGGATCACAAGGTCAAGAGATCGAGACCATCCTGGCCAACTTGGTGAAACCCCATCTCTACTAAAAATACAAAAATTAACTGGGTGTGATGGTGCACACCTGTAGTCCCAGCTACTCGGGAGGCTGAGGCAGGTCAATCTCTCGAACCCGGGAGGCGGAGGTTGCAGTGAGTTGAGATTGTGCCACGGCACTCCAGCCTGGGCAACAAGAGCGAAACTCTGTCTCAAAAAAACCCCAAACAAACAAACAAATAAACAAACAAAAAAATAGCTTTGTTGAGATACTCACTCAAATGTATAATTCAATGTTGTTGGTTTTGTTTGTTTGTTTTTTAGTTTTTGGTTTTTGGATTTTTTTTTTTTTTTTTTTATAGATTCACAGTTTCACAACCATCACCACATCTAATTTTAGAATTTTTTTCTTTTTCTTTTTTTTTGAGACAGGATCTCACTCTGTCACCCAGGCTGCAGTACAGTGGTGCAATCTTGGGTCACTGTAGCCTCAACCTCCTGGGCTCAAGCAATCCTCCCATCTCAGCTTCCCAAGTAGCTGGTACTACAGGCACGCACCACCACACCCAGCTAATTTTTCTTTTTTTGGTAGAGATGGGGTTTTGCCATGTTGCCTAGGCCAGTCTTGAACTCCTGGGCTCAGGCAATTCATCTGTCTCGACCTCCCAAAGTGCTGGGATTACAAGTGTGAGCCAACACACCAGGCCTAGAACATTTTTCATATCCCAAAAAGAAGGGTCTCTAACCAAGGACTGACCAGAACCCATTCTTCTCACCTTAAGTCTAATTTTTTTCCCCCAAGAGGCCCACAGTCAGGAGCCATATGGTATTGTCATGGGCAGCACCACAGCCCATGTGTCCCCCACTCCAAATCGATATGTTCAAGTCCTAACCCCCAATACTTCAGAATGTGACTGTATTTGGAGATAGGGCCTTTGAAGAGGTGATTAACTTAAAATGAAGTTACTAGCATGGGCCCTAATCCAATATAACTGGGGTCCTTAGGAGAAGAAGAGATCAGGACATAGACAGGCACACAGAAAAGATCACGTGAAGACACAGGGAGAAAGTGGCCATCAACAAGCTTGGAGAGAAGCCTCAGAAGGAACCAGCCCCGCTAACACCTTCCTCTCAGACATCCGGCCTCCAGAACTGTGAGAAAATAAACTTCTATTGTGTAAGCCACCCAGTTTGTGGGACTTTGTTATGGCGGTGCTGGAAAACTAACACAGGTGTTAAGAAAGGCCAGAGAAAATAATGAATACACGGCAGACTTCCTGGAGGAGGTGAGCAGCCGGTAGGTCATTGCTCTCTTTCTTCTGTCTGCTCCCCTCTGGCTGGACCCCAGCTATGCACACACGATCCCTGCAGGACAGAGACCTGCTCGGAGGGACTGGCCTGGTCCTCAGGGAGCCGCCTATAGTCGGGTCTTCCCTGGTTCATGGGGCTGAGACACATGGCTTCCCAGCTTGCTGCCTCAGTTTCCACCTCCATAAAACAACTCCATAACACATAAAATGACATTTGATGCTTCCCTCTCCAGAGTTAACAGCTTAATGATTAGGAAATATTTGGTGAAATGGTCATTATCTAAATATTTTTGTTATACATGTAGAAATTGTTTCTTATAAAAAAATTTTTTTTGTAGATTCACAGTTTTGCAACCTTCACCACAATCTAATTTTAGAACTTTTTTCTTTTTTTTTTTTTTTTTGAGACAGGATCTATTGAGGTACAATTTATATAAAATAAAATACATCCATTTGAAGTTTCATGGATTTTTACAAATATATGACATTTGTCAAGCATTTGCAAGATAGTGACAGAAACAGACCAGTGACAACTACTGGTCCACTTCAGTCACTGTAGGTGACTTTTGCCCTCTCCAGAATCCTAAATAGATGGAATCACACAATTTGTAGGATTTTGTATCTGGCTTCTTTTATTTAGCCTAATGCTTTTGAGGTTCATTCGTATTGCTGTGTGAATTTTAATGCTGAATGGTATTTTGTTGGATGGAGGCATCGTAGTTTGTTTTTCCTTTCTTCAGTTGACGGACACTTGGTTGTTTGTAGTTCTGGGCTACTATGAATATGAGGCTGTTATAAACACTTGTAAGTAAGTCTTTGTATGAACACATGCTTTTTTTTTTTTCCTTTTGGGTAAATGCCAACGAGTAAAATGACTGGGTGTTATATGGTAAGTGCATGTTTAACTTTATAAGAAATTGCCCAACTGTTTTCCAAAGTGGTTGTACCATTTTACATTTCCCACCACAAGTGCAGGTAAGTTTCCATTGCTTTACATCCTCGCTAAATTTTGATTTGGTCCGCCTTTTTAAATTGTAAGCATTCTAATAGGTGCACAGCAGAACCTCATGTTTTTAATTCTTATTTATCTGATGACTAATGATGCTATGTGCTAATTTGCCAATCTGTATACCTTCTTTAGTGAAGCGTCTGTTGAAATCTGTTGCTCATTTTTTATTGGGTTGTTTATTTTCTTATCAATGAGTATTGGCAGTGGTTTTCTATATCTTGGATGTAAGTCCTTTATTGGATATGTGCTTTGCAAATATTTTCTTCCATTCCGCGATTTGTTTTCCCATTACCTTTTTTTTTTTTTTTTTTTGAGACAGAGTCTCACTCTGTCACCCAGACTGGAGTTCACTGGTGTTATCTCGGCTCACTGCAACCTCCACCTCCTGGGTTCAAGTGATTCTCTAGTGCCTCATATTCTCAAGTAGCTGGGACTATCGGTGCATGCCACCATGCCTGGCTAAATTTTTTGTATTTTTAGTACAGACAGGTTTTTGCCTTATTGGCTAGGCTGGGCTCAAGTGATCCTCCTGCCTCGGCCTCCCAAAGTGCTGAGACTGCAGACATGAGCCACCATGTCCAGCCTCCACTATCTTAACAGGATGTCTGAAAGAGCAGAAGTTAAATTTTCTTTTTTTTTTTTTGAAATGAAGTCTCCCTCTTGTCCCCCAGGCCGGAATGCAATGGTGCGATCTCGGCTCACTGCAACCTCCACCTCTTGGGTTCAAGCGATTCTCCTGCCTCAGCCTCTCGAGTAGCTGGGATTACAGGCACCTTCCACCATACCTGGCTAATTTTTGTATTTAGTAGAGGTGGGGTTTCACCATGTTGGCCAGGCTCATCTTGAACTGCTGACCTCAGGTGATCCGCCCACCTTGGCCTCCCAAAGTGCTGAAATTACAGGCGTGAGCCACTGTGCCCGGCCTGAAGGTAAATTTTTATGAAGTCCTCTTTACTGATTTTTTTTCTCTTATGCATTGTGCTTTTGGTGTTGTATTAAGAAATCTGCCTAATCCAAGGTCACAACAATTTTCTCCCTGGTTTTCTTCTAGAAATTTTATAAGCTTAGGTTTTATATCTAGGTCTATGATCCATTTTTTAAATATTCATTTTTTTAAATTGTGGCAAATACAGCATAAAATTTATCATCTTAACCATTTTTTAGTGTACCATTTAGTGGCATTAAGTACATTCACATTGTTGTGGAACCATCACCACCATCCATCCATAGTGCTCCTTTAATCTTGCAAAACTGAAACTCCGTACACTTTAAATACTGACTCCCCACTCTCCCCTTCTCTCAGCCCCTGGCAACCACCATTCTACTTCATGTCTCTGTGAATTTGACTAAGTCCCTCGTGTAAGTAAAATCATACAGTATTTGTCCTTTTCCGACCAGTTTATTTCACTTAAGCACAATGTCCTCAAAATTCATCTGTATGGTAGCATATGTTAGAATTTCCGTCCTTTTTAAGGTTGAATAATAAATTCCACTTTTTAAAACAGTTTTATTGACTGGGCATAGTGGCTCACACCTGTAATCCCAGCACTTTGGAAGGCTGAGGCAGGCAGGAGGATTGCTTGAGCCCAGAAGTTAGACACCAGCCTAGGCAACATAGCAAGACCCTATCTCTACCAATAAAAACAAACAAACAAACAAAAAACACAAACTTTATTGAGATATTAATATACCATATCATTCATTCATTTCAAGTGTATAATTCAATGGGCTTGTGTGTGTGTGTGTGTATCCATAGTTTTGCAACCATTTACAACCATTTGCAAGTATTCTAATTTTAGAACACTTTTGATACCACAAAAAGAAACGCTACCCATCAGTAGTCATTCCCCAATCCCTGTCACCACACACTCCCTTCTCTCAGCCCCTGGAAACCATCGTCTACTTTCTGTTTCTGCAGCTGCGCCTACTATGGACATTTCACAGAGCAAAATCATGTGATAATGTGACTTTTGTGACTGGTTTGTTTCATTTAACATAGTGCTTTCAAGGTTTGGCCATGTTATAACATGTATCACTACTCTATTCCTTTTAATGATTGGAGAATATTTCCTTGTATAGGTATACCATATTTATCAACCAAATGTCCATGGACATTTGTTTTTTTCCACTTTTTGGTTATAATCAATAATGCTGCTATGAACATCAGTGTACAGTTTTTGTGTGTGGATGCGAAAATGTTAAAAATGCAAAGTGTTAAAATAGAGACATTTCTCTTGGTATTGTATTAGTTCGTTTTCATGCTGCTGATGAAGACATTCCCAAGACGGGGTAATTTGTACAGGAAAAAAGTTTATTGGACTTACAGTTCCACATGGCTGGGGAGGTCTCACAATATGACAGAAGGCAAGGAGGAGCAAGTCACATCTTACATGGATGGCAGCAGGCAAAGAAAGAGCTGGTGCAGGCAAACTCCCGTGTTTTTAAAGCCATCAGCTCTCATAAGACTTATTCACTATCATGAGAACAGCACGGGAAAGATCTGCCCCCATGATTCAGTCATCTCCAACTGGGTCCCTCCCACAACATGTGGGAATTAAGGGAGCTACAAGATGAGATTTGGGTGGGGACACAGAGCCAAACCATTATCAGCCGAGGAGTGGAATTACTGGGTCTTAGGGTAACTCCATGTTTAATGCTTTGAAGAACTGCCAAGCTGTTTTCCACAGTGCCTTCACCATTTTACATTCCCATCAGCAATGTACGAGGGTTCCGGTTTCTCCGCCTCCTCACTAACTCTTGGTATCATCTGTCTTTTGATCACAGCCATCCTAGTGGGTGTGAAGTGGTATCACATTATGGTTTTCATTTGCATTTCCCTAATGACTAATGATGCTGAGCATCATTTCACATGCTTGTTGGTCATAAGGTTATCTTCTTTGGAGAAATGTCTTTAAATCTTTTTCCTATTTTAAAGATTGGGTTGTAATCTTTTTATTGCTACGTTTTAAGAGCTCTTTAGATATTCTAGGTACGAGTTCCTTATCAGACATATGGTTTTCAAATATTTTCTCTCATTCTGTTTTTTTTAAAATTTTATTGATGGTACAGTTTGCAGCACACATATTTTTCATTTTGATAAAGTTAAATTATCTTTTTTGTGTCACTTGCACTTTTGATGTACTAAGAAACCGTTGCTAACTCAGTGTCACAAAGACTTAGTCCTACGTTTTCTTCTAAAAGTTTATTGTTTTTGTCTTTTCTTCTTCTTCTTCTTCTTCTTTTTTTTTTTTTTTTTTTTTTTGAGAGAGAGTCTTGCTCTGTCGCCCAGGCTGGAGTGCAGTGGCACTATCTCGGCTCACTGCAAGCTCCACCTCCCAGGTTCAAGTTATCCTCCTGCCTCAGCTTCCCGAGTAGCTGGGGTTACAGGTGCCTACCACCATGCCTGGCTAATGTTTTGTATTTTTAGTAGAAATGGGGTTTTGCCATGTTGGCCAGGCTGGTCTCGAACTCCTGACCACTAGTGATCAGCCCGCCTTGGCCTCCCAAAGAGCTGGGATTACAGGTGTGAGCCACCGCACCGAGCCTAAAAGTTTATTGTTTTTTTTTTTTGTTTTGAGATAGAATCTCACTCTGCTGCCCAGGCTGGAGTGCAGTGGCACCATCATAGCTCAAAGCAGCCTCGACTTCCTGGGTTCAAGCCATCCTCCCACCTCAGCCTCCTGAATAGCTGGGACTACAGGCATGTGCCAACATGCCCAAGCCCACTCATTCTTTTTTTTTTTTTTTTTTTTTTTTTTTGGCAGAGATGAGGTCTCACTATGTTGCCCAGGCTTGTAAAAGATTTATAGTTTACGTTTAGGTCTCTGGTCCATTTTGTATATGGTATAAGGAAGGGGTTCAACTTCATTCTTTTATATGTGGTGTAAGGAAGGGGTTCAACTTCATTCTTTTGCATATGGGTATCCAGTTATCTCAACCATGTTTGTTGAAAAGACCATTTTTCCCTATTGAATTGTCTTAGCACCCTTGCACTATGATGAGTTTTGGTTAATTTTTGTATATGGTTAGAGGTATGAATTGAAATTCTTATTTCTTTTCTGTCTTTCTCTCCCTTCCTTCCTCCCCTGATTTCTTTTCTGTCTTTCTCTCCCTTCCTTCCTCCCCTGATCCCTGTTCTGTTTCCCTCTTTCCTTCTCATCCTCTTTCTTCTTTCTCTCCCTCCATTTCTTTCTTTCTCCCTCTTTCTCTCTCTTTTTTCTTTCTCTTCCCTGCTTCTCTCCCTTTCTTTCTATTTCTCTCTCTTTCTGTTGATAGTCAGTTGGCCTAGCAACATGGTTGAAAATTTTGTTATTTCTCCACGAACTTCCCTTTGCATCCTTGTCAAAAATAAATTTTCCATATGTGTAAGTCTGATTCTCAATCATCTATTCTGTTCCACTGATCTATTTATCTTTATATCAATATCATATTATCTCAATTACAGTAACTTTTTTTTAAGGCAGAGTCTCCCTCTGTCACCCAGGTTGGAATGCAAGGCACAATCATAGCTCACTGCAGCCTTGACCTCCCAGACTCAAGCAATTCTCCTGCCTCAGCCCGCCGGGTAGCTGGGATTACAAGTGTGTGCCACCAAGCCATGCTAATTTATTTTGTTTGTTTGTGAAGACAGGGTCTTGCTATGTTGTCCAGGCTGGTCTTGAACTCCTGGGCTCAAGCAATTCTCCCACCTTGGCCTCCCAAAGTGCTGGGATTACAGGTGTGAGTTGCCGCACCTGGCCCACTTTATAAGTCTTAAAATCAGGTAGTATAAGTCCTACAATACTATTAATCTTTTTATAGTTGATTTGGCTATTCTAGACCCCTTGAATTTCCATATGAATTTTGGGATCGGTTTGTCAATTTCTGTAAGAAAAGTCTGTTAGGATTTTGATTGAGAATGCACTGACTATAGAGCAAATAAGAATTGACATTGTAACATTATTGGGCCTTCTGATTCATAAGCATGACGTATCCCTTGATTTACTCTGGTTTTCCTTGATTTCTCTGAGCATCATTTTATAGTTTTTAATGCACAAGTATCCATTTTTTGGTCAATTTTATCCCTAAATATTTCATATTATTGGATATTATTGTAAATGTATTTTTAAAAAATTTCAGTGTCCAATTACTCATTGCTAGTATGTAGAAGTACAATTATTACAACTATTTCATATTTTCGTCTTATATTCTGCAACCTTGCTAAATTTAGTTGTTAGTTCCAGTAGCTTTTTTGTAGCTTCTACAGGATTTTTTATATGGACTATTATGTTGATGCCGATAGACACCAACTCTCTTCTTCCTTTCCAATCTGAAGGCCTTTCATTTCTTTTCTTGGCTGTTGCACTAACTGAAATCACCAGTACAATATAGAATAGAAGTGATGAGAGTGGGCATTCTTCCTAATCTTTGGGAGAAAAGCATTCAGTTTTGTACCATTCAACCTGGTGTTAGCCATAGGTTTCTTGTAGATGCCCTTTATCCTTTTTTTTTTTTTTTTTTTTTGAGATGTCGCCCAGGCTGGAGTGTAGTGGCACAACCTCGGCTCACTTCAACCTCCGCCTCCCAGGTTCAAACAATTTCCCTGCCTCAGTCTCCTGAGAAGCTGGGATTACAGGCCTGTGCCACCACACCCAGCTGATTTTTGTATTTTTAGTAGAGAGCAGACCACGTTGGACAGGCTGGTCTTGAACTCCTGACCTAAGGTGATCCGCCAGCCTCGGCCTCTGAAAGTGCTGGGATTACAGGCATGAGCCACTGCACCCGGCCGTAGATGTCCTTTCTCAAGTTGGGGAAGTTCCATTCTGTCTGTTTGTGGACATTTTTTAAAATCAGGAATGGATGCTGGATTTTGTCAAATGGCATTTGTTTTGTTCTCTTGAATTTGTTGAGATGACCATATGGCTTTCCTTCTTTAGTCTGTTAGTATGGTATATTTACATTGACTGACTTTTAATGCAAACTAATCTTTCATTCCTG
This sequence comes from Chlorocebus sabaeus, assembly GCF_047675955.1. NCBI lineage: Eukaryota > Metazoa > Chordata > Mammalia > Primates > Cercopithecidae > Chlorocebus > Chlorocebus sabaeus. Next base: position 116,855,873 of record NC_132923.1, on the reverse strand, counting down.
GGATAAACCCCACTAGGTCATGGTATATTTTCTTGTTTACCAGCATTTGCCTGTTTGCCAATATTTTGTTAAGAATTTTTTTTATCTATGTTGATGAGGAATCGTAGTCTTGTAGTTTTCATTTCTTGTAATGTCCTTATCTGGTTTTGGTATTAGAATAATGTTGGCTTAGTAGAATGAATTGGGAAGCACTTTCTTTATCTAAATTTTCTGGAAGAATTTGTGTATAATTGGTGTTATGGGCTCAACTGTTCCCCCCCTCCCCATGTGTAATTTGAAGCTGTAACCCTGGTACCTCAGAATATGGCTGTATTTGGAGATAGTGCCTTTAAAGACGTGATTAAGTGGAATCAAGGGTGGGCCCTAATCCAGCATGACTTGTGTCCTTATAAGATAAGTAAATTTAGACACACAAAGAGACACGAGGGATGTGCATGTGCAGAGGAAAGGCCACTTGAGGCCACAGGACGAAGGTGGCATCTTCAAGCCACAGAGAGGGGCCTCAGAATGAAATCAGCCCTGCCAGCATCTTGATCTTGGACTTCCAGACTCCAGAACTGGCAGAGAATAAATTTCTGTTATTGAAGTCCCTCCATTTGTGGTATTTTGTCATGGTAGCCCTAGCAAACTAATACAATTGGTGTTTCTTCTTGCTTAAGTATTTGGTCAAGTTCACCAGTGAAGCCATCTGGACCTGGAGTTTGTTTATGGGAAGGTTTTAAACTATGCATTCAGTGGCTTTCATAGATACACAGCTATTTCCACTTGAGTGACTTTGTGTCTTTTGAGGAAATTGACCATTTTATTGTAGTTGTTGAATGTATTCTTACACTCATTTTAATACCAAAAATTACAAATAAAAAAATAAAAACCACCAGTTATTCCACTGTCTCAAGATGTCCATTACTAACGCTTTTACATTGCATCCTTCTAGAAAATTTTTATACCTGTGTACACCAACTCCTTTTTAAAAATGCTATTACCTTGTAGTACAGGGTGTTTTTTTTGTATCATAAATATTATTTGAAAACATGATTATGGATGGATGACTAATAATTTGCTTAACGAACCCCTAATTTAAGTTGCTTCTAATGGGGTGGGGGGAGCATCAAGAAAACACCCCTTCAGTGTCCCTCTTCTGTCTCTAGGAGCAACTTAAGTTGGCATTTGGTTTGCAGTCCCAGAAGTGGAATTACTGGATCAACCAGTTTATTATTGACTCGCTATTGAGCACCCTGAGCTTGGTAGGGGGAGGGTAGAAGGAAAGGGAAGAGCTCGTCCTCTTCCTCAAGGATCAAGCCTCTCTGAAGACCAGCCCAACCAGCATGTCCAGTGGGAATTCCAGTTGAGAAAGTAGCAGTGATGCTGCTGAGAGGCTCTCAGGGGTCCCCGGCCCCAGCCTTGGCCTCCTCGACCTATGTCGGAGTGGCTCTAGATATCTGCAGGTTGGAGGCTGTATCTTCAGGATTTGGACATACTGGGCCTTATTTCTCGATTTTTCCTTCTTTGGAATGTGGTGACATCATTAAGTGGTGTTTGTGAAACTAGGGGCAAAGATAGAAGCCAAACTTTGTGCAGACAAGTGAAGGCAAACACTAGTCTTGTTCTCCAATCACTCCCAGTCTGATGAAGCAGATGCAGCCTTGTCCCAAGGGGGAAGCCCTAGGCTTTTGGAAAAAACAAAGGTCCCTTCCTTCCAGGATCCCCAGTCTGAAGGAAGTGTCAAGATTCATAAACCAAAACGTAAAACATATACAGTTAGCAACACCTGTATATGTTTTGGAATGCATCACCAAATGCAAATAAACACCCTCCCATGCAAGGACCTGTGATTGGATGCAGTGGGTTTTTTCCGGGAAAACTTCCTGGAGAGGAGACGGACCCGGATCCACAGAGAGGAAGCTGGGCAGAGGAAGGTGGGGGCTGGGCGAGGGGGATGACATGTGGACTGTGGTTTGGTATAGCCAGAAGAGGAGGCTGGCAAAGCTAGGGGCAGGAAGGGAAGCCCCAGGGGTCTCTTCTGCCCCTGTTGGCAGGTTCGAGGACACTGAGAGAGGACACTGAGAGAGGACACTGAGAGAGATGGGGCAACTTGAAGGTGAGGGGATTATTTGCAGTGTCAGCTTCCAAGAGTCCTCTTCTTCTGCCTCCCTTGCTATCTCCTCCCAGTATCTCAATTCTCCCCAAGGCTGGAGGTCAGCCCCTACTTTGCTGCTTTTTGTAGACATGGGGTCTCACTATGTTTTCCAGGCCAGTCTCAAACTCCTGGCCTCAAGCAAACCTTCCGTGTTGGCCTCCCAAGTGCTGGGATTGCAGGTGTGAGTGACTACGCTGTGCCTAGGCCTCTACTTTGTAACAATCAGATCTTTAACTGGGCACCTACACCTGCCCCCACCCACCACATGACACCCAACTTGTATGAACATCATCCTTATTTGGTGAGGCCTTGTTATGTGCACTTACAGCTGAGAACTCAGAGACCAGGGAAGGGAGTTCTCCTACCAAGGCCTCATAGCAGGGAAGTAGGGGTGCTGGCATGGGATCTTTTATCAGTGCGACTGCTCAAACCCCCAGGCTCAGCCCAGGTGACCCAGCCCTGAGAGGGGCTCCCAGAGCTCACATCCCCTTGGATTCTCTCCAGCCCCATCTTTCTCATACATACCACCCCCCTTCAAAAAAGGCAAACGGTGCTGACAAGGCCCAGGCCCCGCAGGCTCTCCATCAGATAATTGTGCCCCCTACGAGGGCAAATTTGGCAATGTCACAACCCTGCTAAATTTGTTTAGGTAGAATCCCCAATGTTGTCCTCCATATCTGATTGGGTTTCTCATCCTCCATGGCCCCCAGGTGAAGTCTGAGCAACCCACCTGCCTTCAGCAGCAATCCTGGTGGATCGGTTTAGCCAGAGTCTCCCAACCCCCCACGACCCCTGATGTTTCTTCTGGTTAACTTTTCATCCTCAGACCCCACCCTGCTCCTTGGCTATGAATTCCCGCTTTTTCTTATTGTATCTGCTGTTGAGTCCAGTCTCTCTTCCCCACTGCGGAACCCACTGCCATGGCCCAACACCTGTCCCTATGGCCCCTTTGAACAAAGCCTGCCTTACTGTGCTTCATGCTTCAGCAAGTGTCACTGAGTGATGTTTTATCTTTAACATCTTTCAGATGGGGAAAAAGAGGCCTTTGGGCTAATTTCCTTTTGGATGCATGGGGAAGGCCGATTCTCCTATCTGGTATGTAAACCCCCAAGTCAGGCAGGCCAGAGCACCCAGGGGTGGGGACTGTACCAACTGGCTGTGGGCAGGGCTGTGGGGGTGGGAGGAGGAGTTGGAGCCTCCTTTTTCTAGGGCATGTGTCACCTGCCTCCTGCCCAGGGGCATTGCCCCGGCACTCCCCTGCCAGTGTGCGAGGCAGCCTGAAGCTGGAGCCTGCTCCCCGCAGCCTCTGGAGCGTATCTCAGACCTTTCAAGACCTATGTTGCTGGCCCCCCAGAACCCGGAACATGGCAGATGGGGCGCAGGCCAACCCCAAAGCGTTCAAAAAGAAGGTGCTGGATAGATGCTCCTCTGGGTGGAGGGACCCACGCTTCCGAGCCTCCTGTCCTTCAAGAACCCCCAGGTAGGTGCCTGCTACCCTGAGATGGAATCCCCCAGGGAGAGGCAGGGACAGGGGTCAGGCACTGGTTCCTAGAATTCCTTTCTCCTGAGAGTCTGCGTGGCGGGCTGAGATGGTCACTACTTTTCCAGCACTAAATGGGGATCATTTAGTCAACCCTTACGTGGCATTCATGTGGCCCAGGGAGAGTGAGGCCACAACCCTCATGTGGCCCAGGGAGGCTGAGGCCACACATTTTGGAAGCGGTGCTGGGACCAGAATCCAGGGACCTAAGACTCCTGGCTTTGGGTTCAAGACCCAGCTGCTAGGCTGGGTCACATGACTTCCATCCAGAACTCCCTAGTGTGTGCATGGGAGGTCCGGCCTGAGACAGTGGACTTCCTGTCCTGGAGGCTGATGTGTAGAGGGGGTTCCTGCCAGAGTGGGGGGCAAGGAGGTGCTCGTGCCTCCCGGCTCTGCCATCTGGGGTGTGCTCCTCCAGGAGGGGCTGGGCAGGTGCTGATGACAGCACTAGGAGCAGCAACTAGGACATCCAGGGACATCATTGATGACACCTGTCATGAGGCTCAGGAAGGGAGCAGCAGGTCCAGCACTGCCAGGGGTGAAGGGGATGGACTCAAGCTCCGGGTTTTGTCCTCCCTCAGGTCTAGCCTGGGTATGAAGAAGTTCTTTGCTGTGGCCATCCTTGCCAGCAGTGGTGAGTAAAGACTCCAGGGGGCTCCTCCTTCTCTCCCGCTCCTGGCCTGTCTCCCATGACCTTGGGCGCCTGAGTTATGGTTCCACTGACCAGCCTAAGTTCCTTCCTCTCTCTGGGTCTTTGCTTCCTGGCTCAGCCCAGCAGGCTGCACCCAATTCTGGGGTTGTTTACCCCTCCAGCCACCTGTAAACAGGCTTTTATGAGCCCCAGGGGGCAGGGTGCAGGGCTGAGCAAGTATCATAAAATGCTGGTGTTGGCTGGGCATTTATGTACCTGACTGTGTATTAGTGTGTGTCCATCAGACAGGAGTTAATGATTTTGTGTGCAGACAGACGCAGGTATCTATGTGTGTGTAGGTGTGCCCGAGCACTTGATGATGTCTATGTGTGCAACATGCATCTATAAAGTATGGGACACTGTAGGCACCTGAGTGCAAGCCCGTTTGTGTCTCTTTGTGTAAGCGTGTGTTAATTGGGGTGTGTGTCTCCAGAGCGTGCTTACGGATGTAGGGTGCACAGATCTGCAGAAGGGTGTGTGTGTGTGTGTGTGTGTAGGATGGGTGTCTGTGTACTGCAGAGTGGTGGGAGGTCAGGGGCTTCTTTCTGGGGGTGGTACGCAGGGTATCATTGCTCTGGGCAGCCCCCCCATAGGATTGTTGTGTGAGGCTCTTGACACAAATCTGACCCTGCCACTCGTCCCAGCATCATTCATGTGGCAGGTGTCCCAGTTCCATGGACCATTGGCTGGGCGTCTCGCTGGCCTTTCATGCAGCCCGTTAAACCTCACCAGAACACAGCCTGGCTTGAGGAAAAGAAATAAATGCCAAAAACCAAAATAAAGTTCCACGTGAGAGAGGGCTGGCTGCATTCAGGCAAAGTGACCTGTTATTGAGAAGATGACTGCTTGAGTTCAGCCCAAGCCACTGGTTAGGGGCAGAGCCTTCAACTCCACTGAATGCGGACTTGGATTCCTTCGCTGGGACAGTCAGTGTGGATGTGGCCTTGGGCCGGGCCCCTGACTCTCCCCTGGATGCGTTGTGTATGTGAGTGCATCTGTAATGCACGAGGGTGTGAGTGTGCAAGTGTGTGTGTGTATCACGCACGTGTGTGTGTGTATCCGGTATGTGTGTGTGTATCAGGTGTGTGTGTATCAGGTACGTGTGTGTATCAGGTACGTGTGTGTGTATCAGGAACGTGTGTGTGTGTATCAGGTGTGTGTGGGTGAGTGTAGGTGAGTTTGAGGTGTCTGGGGGTGAGTGTGTGTGCAAGTGTATGTGGTGTGTAGAGGAGAGTGTGAGGTGGGCAGGTGTGTGAATGTGTGTGAGATGGGTGTGTGTGTGTCTGTGTGTGTGTGTGTGCACCCTCTGCATGACTGCGTAGGCTTCTTGCTCTTCTTCTCTTGCCACATGGGAGTTGCTGGTCAGGGGGTCCCGGGGACTGGAGGTGCCCCCTCCCCCGGGGTAACATTTACAAGGCCAGGGGTGGATAGGGAGGAGGCCAGGGCCTCACAGTGGTTAGGTCCCTCCTTAAGGCGCTGTGTGGGCCAGGCACTCTACACACCTTCGTGATCACACTTCAACCTCCAAGGTACCCTGCAAGGAGGGCATCATTATCCCCATCCTCTGCTTTGGGAATTGCAATCTGAGAGGTTGCTGGTATGTGCCAAGCCTCAAGCAGGGCACTGGCCTGCCTGATCTCTCATGGTTGAGATTGTTACTCCCATGTTACAGATGGGAGAACAGAGCCCCAGGGAGTCCCAGCGGGCCTTGGTTATTGGCCTAGGTCTGTCTGACTCCAGAGTCAATGCTCTTCCCACTAAGACACATTGAGGTGGTGAGTTCCCTGTCGTTAGAGATGTCGGATACCATGTCTCTGGAAGCAAGCAAGAGTGGCCTTTGGGATTCCCCTGAGCCACCAGTTTCTGAAACTGTTGACTTTCCCCTCTCCCAGTACATTTCCTCATTCAGGCTGGGGAGCAGGGTGGGGACACGGAGAGAGCAGCAGGAAGGGTGCCAAGCTAGGCCCCTCACGCTGACTGCAGCTGGAATGGCTGGGGTGGGGGAAGCAGGCAGAGCTGCGCTGCGCTGTGGTTAGCTTCCCAGCTCCAGGGCACACAAACCCAAGGCAGTCTGGGCTCTGCCCCTTCCAGCCTGTGGGACCTGGGCAAGCCTGCACCTTTCTGAGCCTTAGTTTCCTCACCCATAAAATGGTGATAGATTGGGTCTCCTGCTGGTGCATGTAGGGCAGCTTCCCCCAGCTAAGGACTGTAGGTGCCAGACTGGGCGTGTGGACCCAGTGCTGCATCCAGGAGGATGTGCAGAGGCAGCGCAGGCGATTCAGAGAGCCACTGCACGGGCATAGACCGCAAGACAGAGAGAAGCAGTGACAAGGGGAGAATGTGTCCTGGGGTGGGCTGGCCTGGCAGGTGCCATGAAGCTGATTTCACTGGTGCAGGGAGTGTCCTTGCACTATTTCTCCCTCTGTATGTGTGTGGGGAGAGTGTTTTCCTTCGTCCTACCCCCAGCCAGTATCAGCCTGTACTACAAAGGCTTTTCTGTTTCTTCATTAACGACCAGAGCACCGAATTGTCTCTGGATTGATCCTGAGATGCACCAGCCCCGGGATCATGGTGGCGACTCTGAGGCCTCCAGGAGGGCAGAGGCAGGAGGCAGAGGCCAGGAAGGGACCCAGAATCAACCCCCTGAGCTTGCTAACAGCATGTGGTCTTTGCGAAGCCTCCTCCAGCATACCAGGCGCTTGGGCATCCCCCTTGAGAAGTGTGTACAGCCAAGTGGCAGAGGGTGTGGGTGCAAAACCCTCACTGCCTGAGTCCAGATTCTGTCTCCACTGCTTTCTGACAATAGGACCTAGAGCAAGTTACGAAATGCACTGGGCCTCAGTCTTCTCATCGACATAGTGGGATAACAAGAGCGTGCATAGGGTTGCAGTGCGCACTCAATGGGTTCATGCACGGAAGGAGCTTGGGACAGTACCTGGCACAGAGCAAGCCCCCAGCAAGGATGACCTGCATTGTTTTCTTGGGGTTGCAGGGCTTACTGCTGGGATGTGGGTGCACACCATGCATGGTACCTTGTAGATTTCTTTCCTCCTGCTTAGCTGCTCACCCTTCTTGCCCCAGCTTCCTCTCCTGCTTTCTCCTTCCTTCTCCTACCTACCCTAGGTATTGAGAGGATGGTCAGTCCAGACTCTCAGGATGAGAGAGGATGGGAGCAGCCAGCCACGGGGCAGAGGCTCAGAGCACCCCCCTGGTTCTCTTGCAGTTCTGTCCACAGCCCACAGCAGCCTGCTCAACCTCAGGGCCATGGTGGAGGCCGTCACAGGGAGGAACGCCATCCTGTCCTTCGTGGGTTACGGTTGCTACTGTGGGCTGGGGGGCCGTGGCCAGCCCAAGGATGAGGTGGACTGGTAGGTACCAGACCTGGGCTCCTGTCAGGGGCCAAATGAGGACAGCTGAAGGTCAGACTGAACTTGCCCTCTATCCCTGAGAGGGGGAGACCTTCTTTCCCCAAGGGATCCGGCTTCTTTGATGAGTTGGGGACCGGAGCCTGGTCTTTGACTATGTTCTTTCCAAACTGTCTTGGGCGCTTTCTGTTGTCCATCTCCAAGGTCACGGGCTTGGAAGTGTTTCAGCCCCTCCTCTCTCTAGGAAGGGACTTTTGACTATGGTAGAGCAGTCATACAGCTGACACCCCACAAAGGCAAGGACTGTGACCCCTGCCTGCCTCAGGCTGGAGGCTCTGGAAGACAGGACCGTGCCTCCTCCATCAGTCTGGGAGCTCCCAGCAGCCATGGTTTGTCTTCTCTTCCTATCTGCCCAACAGCAGCCAGCACCAAGTTTGTATCACACAAAGCTTAATAAATGCATGTTGACTAGCTGACTTCACTCCCCTAGAGTTGAGGGACAGCCACACTGCCCGTGCTTCTTGTCCCCCATCCTACTAGTCCCTGTTGACAACTCCAGACCTTTGTCCCTCCCTGGCCATGAGGCACTGCCAGGGGTAGCCTCTGCCTACAGTCGATGCTCCTCCAACCTTGACGTAAACCCAGGCAGCCCCTGAACCCTCCTACAGCTGCAGCCAGGGCTCTGCGGGAAAGCTGGGAGCCCTGTGGATAGAACAAAGACACAGGGGAGAATGTGTCCTGGGGTAGGCAGGCCTGGCAGGTGCCACAAAGCTGAAGCTGTGAGGATCGGAACCTGGGGTACCGGCCCCAGCTCTGCTTGGCTGTGTGACCTCAGACAAGTAACTGTCCCTCTCTGGGCTTCAGTTAGAACATTTGACCTGTGAGAGACTGGAAGAGATGATCAGAGGTTTCTGCTGGTGGGAGATGGGCCAGCCCGGCCATGCCTGTCCACTCACCTCTGCCGCTCCCTAGGTGCTGCCACGCCCACGACTGCTGCTACCAGAAACTCTTTGACCAGGGCTGTCACCCCTATGTGGACCACTATGATCACACCATTGAGAACAACACTGAGATAGTCTGCAGTGAGTTCCTCCCCTGTCACCTGGGCCCCTGGAGAAGGGAGTGGCTGGTTCCACCATGCTGTGCTGGGATGGTGGACAGGCTTGCCAGATTAAATAAAGGCTGCCAGCTGGGTGCAGAGACTCACGCCTGTAATTCCAGCACTTTGGGAGGCCGAGGTGAGTGGATCACTTGAGGTCAGGAGTTCGAGACCAGCCTGGCTAACATGATGAAAACCCGTCTCTACTGAAAACACAAAAATTAGCCGGGCGTGGTGGCGCACACCTGTAATCACAGCTGCTGGAGAGGCTGAGACATGAGAATCACTTCGAACCTGGGAGGCAGAGGTTGCAGTGAGCCAAGATCGCACACTACTGCACTCCCGCCTGGGCAACAGAGTGAGACTCTGCCTCAAAAAAAAGAAAAAAGAAAGAAATACAGGCTGCCTAGTGAAACTCATTTCTTAGATATACAATAAAAATGTTTTAATATTAAATACGTCCTAAATATTGCATGGGACATATTGATACTCAAAACTAAATGCTAGTATAAAATTAATTAATATTTATAGAAAATGAAATGTTTAGGACATACTTCTACTAACACATGTACTTTTTTTTTTTCTTTTTTCTTTTTTTTTTTTTTTTTTTGAGTAGGAGTCTCGCTATGTCACCAGGCTAGAGTGCAGTGGCGCGATCTCAGCTCACCGCAACCTCTGCCTCCGAGGTTCAAGTGATTCTCCTGCCTCAGCCTCCCAAGTAGCTGGGACTACAGGTGCACGCCACCATGCCCAGCTAATTTTTGTACTTTTAGGAGAGACAGGGTTTCACCATGTTGGCTAGGATGGTCTTGATTTCTTGACTTTGTGATCCACCTGCCTCGGCTTCCCAAAGTACTGGGATTACAGGTGTGAGCCACCGCGTCCAGCCAAACATGTACTATTTACCTGAAATTTTAATTAATTAATTAATTAAAACAGGGTCTTGCTCTGTTGCCCAGGCTGGAGTACAGTGGTGCCATTGTAGCTCACTGCAGCCTTGACCTCCAGGGCTAAAGTGATCCTCCTGTCTCAGTCTCCCGAGTAGCTGGGATTACAGGCAAGTGCCACCACGCACAGTTGATTTTTGTGTTTTTTGCGGAGATGGGGTCTCACTATGTTGCCCAGGCTGGTCTTGAACTCCTGGCCTCCAGCAATCCTCCCACCTCTGCCTCCCAAAGAGTCCGCTGGGATTATGGGTATGAGCCACCAGCCAGCCCAGCCTGAAATTGAAATTTAACCAGGCATCCTGTGTTTTGATTTTGGTTTTGCTTTTTTTGCTAAATCTAAAACTGACCAGCCTAGCTGTGGCTCGAGAACATCTCCCTGAGGTGCTCTGAGGCTCCAGTCCTGGAATTGGCATCCCAGTTCTCCTGTCTCCCAAATTCTGAGTGATTCTGATTCAGTGGTGTGGGTGGGGCCCCGGAATTTGGCTTTCAGCCAGCTCCCCAGATGGTTCTGAGGCTGCAGCTCTGCAGGGAAGCTCTGAGGCACGCTGGCCTGGGAGTCGGGGGACCTGGGTTTGAACTCTGGTTCTGTCGCCATCTCTTCGCTCCGTGTAGCCCTGGGCAGGTCCTTCCCCACCTGGTCTCAGTTTCCTCACTCATGGCTCCATTGAGAGGTTTGGATCAGAGCGGACTCTTTCTCTTCTGGTTCTGTCACTCGGACCCCACCAGCAGAGGTGGCTCCATCCCAGGACGCCCAGTGTTTCTAGGGATCCAAGGTATTAGCACCTGGCCTGGTGTGTTCCCTCATTTACCATGAACTTGCTGTGGCTATTTCCCAACTGAGACATGTAGGTAAGCGCAAGTGGCATCCAGGTAGCAGTGCCCAGTTTTCCCTGCCCTGCTCCACTCTGTGCCCCTCTCTGAGGCAGGACTCCCCCCTGGCCCAGCCTGTGAGCAGCCACTGGGCCTTCTTTGCCCCCATGTCTTCACCTGGTACTACCAGTTGTTGCTTATTAATAGCTCACGAGCAATGCTGGCTTTGCAAAGACACTCACATCTCCTGTCATCTGGGAAGGAGTCTAGTGGAGACTGGGGTGCAATTTGGGACCCCTTGGGAGCCCAGATCTCTGTGGTCCTCATGTTCTGCTGTTCAAACATGAGGTGGAGGGGCTGGCCTGAGACAGCAGATGCCCCCCTATTAAAGCAGCTGGAGGAGACAGATTCTCCCCCCACCACCACCCACCAGGGGTAATGGACTAACCTAAAGCAGTGACTTTCATGCTGGGTTTGGGGGATCCCTGGGACCATTGGAGCCAGAGGCCTTGAGAGGTGATAGCCACACAGTTCCTGAGAGATTCAGCTGGTACTTTAGTGTATTTTATCATTAAGCAACTTCTTCTGGGGCTGTCTGATGCACCAGCCTTCTTTACACAGTTTCATTTAAGAGACAGGATTTTGTTGGTAGAAAGTATGAAAAGTTTGCAGACTGATCAAGCTAATTGGAGGTTCTCAAAGGGTCGTCCCTGAACCAGCAACAGCAGCAGCTGCAGCACCCAGGAAATTGTTAGAAATGCCAATTATCAGGCCCCACCCAGACCTACTGAATCTGACATTTAGGGGTGAGGTCCAGCAGTCTTAGTTGGAGCAAACCCTCCAGCTGATTCTATTGTGCACCTGAGGGTGTTTCCTGAAATCTACTAATTATAACAACAGCACAGGGACAAACAACAGTAGCATCTGCCCTGGATTAGGCATGTGCTAGGCTCTTAGGCATTGACTAAGCTTTTGACAAGTGTTTTCCCCACTCATTTCTTACCAATAACTCCATCTTTTCTTTTTTTAAGACAAAGTTTGGCTCTTGTTGCCCAGGCTGGAGTGCAGTGGCATAATCTCGGCTTACTGCAACCTCGGCCTCCAGGGTTCAAGCGATTCTCCTGCCTCAGTCTCCCTCAGCTGGGATTACAGGCGTCCACCACCATGCCTGGCTAATTTTTCTATTTTTAGTAGAGATGGGGTTTCACCATGTTGGCCAGGCTGGTCTCGAACTCCTGACCTCAGGCGATCCGCCTGCCTGGGCTTCCCAAAGTGCTGGGATTATGGGCGTGAGCCAGTATGCCCGGCAATAACTCCCTCTTCAGTGGGCTTTCTTTGAATCTGTGATTGAAGGGAAGAGGTCTGGGATGGCAGGAAGTAACGGGCCTGGGGGTGTGGGAGGTGCTTTAGTTCTGTGGGTGACTTAGGTAAACCCATCCCCCTTTCTGGGGCTCAGTTTCCCCAGTTATGCAATAACTGTGTTGGGCTTCAGTGCTTCCCTAATTTTACTATGCACCAGAGTCACCTAGAGAGCTTGTTACAACACAGACTGCTGGGCCCCAGCCCAGAGCTGCTGACCTTGCAGGTGGAGGGTGGGGCCCGTGAGTGGTGCTGGTCCTGCCACCCAGGGAACACATTCCAAGGACCACTGGGTTCTCCAAGTCTGTGTGCTTCCCCTCCCCAGCAGTGGTCCTGGGGGAGCCACTGCCCCTTCCATCCACAGCCTTTGCCGCCCCCATCCCCCTACAGGTGACCTCAACAAGACAGAGTGTGACAAGCAGACATGCGTGTGTGACAAGAATGTGGTTCTGTGCCTCATGAACCAGATGTACCGAGAGGAGTACCGCGGCTTCCTCAATGTCTACTGCCAGGGCCCCACGCCCAGCTGCAGCATCTATGAACCACCCCCTGAGGAGGTCACCTAGAGTCACCAATCCCCGGCGCCCCCCACCCCTCCCTAGAGCCTCTGAGGTCTGAGAGAGAAGAGCGGGCGGAGGGGACCAGATGAGGAGCAGGGAGGGTAGGAGCCAGGCTGGGAGCCCAAAGGTTGCTGGCTGCCTCCCCCTGGAGCTCTCCAGCCAGGGCTCAGCCCCCAGAGGACTCAGGAAGGCCTGGGTCTTGACTCCCCCAGCCCAACCCAGCCCCAAGCATGGGTGCATCCTGCCGCTGGTTCTGGACTGGGTGGGAGGCATGGAGCTTGTAGGAGTCTCTCCTGAGGGTGGCTGGGAAGACCCGAGAGAGAGGAGGAGGGGCCTCTGAGTGGGGCCTCTGTTGCTGGAGCCAGCTTGACTCCCCGGAGCCTTCGAGAGTCTGAGCTGCCAGCCCAGGTCCAGAGATAAGTGCATCCTCGGCCCAAGATCACAGGAAGGCAGATTGCTGGTCACGAAACCTGGCTTCCGGGAGCCCCTCAGCTGATCCCACAGGATGGCCCGGGGTGGTGGCTACTTTGGGCTTGAGGCTCTCTAGAGCCCCACTCACAGAGCAGGTGCCCCACCCCAGCCCTCACTGAGGTGGCCATGAGTCCAGTTCAGACCCTAGGGGATGTGCAGTGCTGAGCGTCCCAGCCCCGAAGTCCAGCCTCTGAGCAGGCTCCTGGGCACTGACAGAGCCACACACCCAGGTACACCTTACAGGCTAATATGGGGACACACAAAAATGTGGCCTCCAAAACCTGCAAGTCTTCTCTGTGCCCCCCATCGACCCATGCATGTCACCCAACCCTGCCCTGCCACACCACGTGGGTCTGAGGAGCGCCTTTACCCCCGCCCTCTGGGTCCCTGACAGACACTGCCCTCCTGGCCTGCACCTGGAACAGCAGCCAAAACAATGGAGGGGGACCCACACCCTCTCTCCCTGGGCTGTGGGCAGGCGTCACAAGTCCAATTGGTGGGGAAGAGGCTGAGGGCTGAGACCCACCTCAGTGAAGAGGAAAACATAAGCAGGGAGAGCATCAAGGCGGGAGGCTGCCTGGAAATTTCTAGAAGAGGGTCAAGGTAGGAGGCTACGTGGAAGCTTCTAGAAGGCAGTAAGGAACAGGATGGTGAAGGAGAGGGGAGAAGATGGGAGCATGGAGAGACAAGGTGAGTGACAGCCGCCAGCAGGGAGGGGCCTCCAGGCAGCACAGAGGAGCTGGGGGGCAGGGCCTTATGACGCTGGGTTCCTGTGTGGGGCGTGCAGCTGGGGCTGAAGTAGAGGGGACGGCCTTGCGGCCCCCAGCACTGTTGTTTCTCCAGGTGCACCATAACCTCCTCCTTACCTGCCCGAACCTCAACTCAGGGTCAGCGGCCTCCATGGAGCCAGCCCCACCTGCCTAAGGACCACTGAGGCCATCCTCCGCCTGGACTCAACAGCCGCCAGCAAGTTTGCCTGGCAGTGTCCCTGGGGTACCATTGTCACTGGGGAGGGAGAGCCAGGAAGGGTGGAGAAGGAGGCAGAAGGGGCACGTATGAAAAAGAGGACAGGAAGCCTCACCAGAGGCGGTTTCCAGAGCCCCAGTCTTGGAGACAAGGACACTGCCACCCAATGCCACAGTCAGTGTGGGAGGGGCCCACGTCCCCCACCCCCCACGCCACACCGCTGCCTCCTGCTGGCCATGGTCCTCTGGCTGGGAGGAATGCGGGTTCCCAGCTGTACCCCTCCCCCCCGCACACACACCCTCCCGTGTCCCACAGAAAGTCTAGGCCAGGATCTGGCGATGGGATTCTGCTGCCCAGGGGTCCTGCCCGCCCTCACTCACCCCAGGTGCTTCGGATGCTGCAGGTCCCAGAGAATCTCCACAGGACTTGGCTTCCCCTGCTCAAATGAATAAAGACCTCCTACCTCAACTCCCCATGGCTGGGCCCTCCTTGGCCAGGCGTCAAGGGAGGGCACGGTGACTCCCCCTGCTTCTCCAGCTCTGGGAAAGGTGGGTTCCCATGCCCAGTAGCTGGAATGACACCATCTCCCTCCTGCCCCCAGCCTGGGGGTGAGAAGTGGTGCCCAGGCCATGGACCCTAGGCCCCATGGTCCAGCAGTGGGACGATGACCGTGGTATGATGATAATGACAGGGCTAAGAACTTTTCAGGCACAGATCTCTGCAATACTCTCTCCACCCATTTCTGTTGAATAACTGAGGCCCAGAGAGTTCAAGTCACACAGGTCACAAGTGATGGGGCTGGGCTCTGGGCTCTGAGTCCTATGTGTTGGACTTTTTTTTTTTTTGAGACAGAGTCTCACCATATTGTCCAGGCTGGAGTGCAGTGGCACGATCTCGGCTCACTGCAACCTCCACCTCCTGGATTCAAGCGATTCTCCTGCCTCAGTCTCCCGAGTAGCTGGGATTACAGGCGTGCGCCACCACGCCCAGCTAATTTTTGTATTTTTATTAGAGACAGCGTTTCACCATGTTGGCCAGGCTGGTGTCGAACTCCTGACCTCAAGTGATCCGCCCGCCTCAGCCTCCCAAAGTGCTGGAATTACAGGTGTGAGCCACCACTCCTGGCTGCCTCTGACTTTTAACCCCTGCTCCTTGCAGCTCCTGAATGATGATTTGGGCACCTGGGGCAGTGGTAGGAGAGACCAAGGTCCTGATGCTGGCCCATCCGGTTCTCCTTCCAGCTCTGCCCCTGACATCTGTCCAGCCTTGGTGGGCCCATCTGTGAAATGGGACTACATTTCTGCAGTGAAGAGTCCCAGGCTTGTTGTGACAACCACTGAGACAGCGGGGAAGAAAGGGCTTGTGAGCTGAGTGGGGTGGGGAGGGGAAAGCGGGCAGGAGATTATTATCGTCAAGATCATTAGTATGGAGGCTGGATATTTCTTCACAGTGAAAGGGAGTGACAGTGGGACCATGAGGGTCCCGCAGGGCAGCTGGGTCCTGGTCCCTTCCCGGCTCAGGCTCCTTCCTGTATGGGCATCGGTTGCCTCCCCCGCAGCGACCACGGCGGCTGTTTCTCATGCTCTCTAAAGCCATGGGCTTCCCCGGGGACATCAGCTGGGGACATCAGTGGGTACCCCTGTGTTATATGGGGAAGCTTTCACACACGACCCTGCAAGAAGAGGGATTCCTCAGCTCAATATTTTAAGTTTGAAAATCCCTGGACAAGCTCACCCGCGGATTCGTTCACTCAGCGGCCCTGCATGAGAGTGCCCTGGGTGCCAGCTGTGGTGCTGGGCTTCCAGCCCCTGCCCCCTCGGGGAGTCTGCAGCCCAAGTGGGAGGCAGACGCTGAGCTCCGAACCTTGACACGTGGTGCTGAGTGGTGTGACCGGGAGCACACGGGTGAGAGAACCCAGGTCTGTGTGGCAGTCCCAAAGGTGCCAAAAGGGGATGGGTGCAGCTGGGATGGTGCAGCTGGGGTCTCCCTGGCGTGGAGAGGAGTAGCAGGGTGTCACATTTTGTGAGGAGAGGCCCCTTCTTCTACCGCCTGGGGATCTCTTCCCCTGGGGACCAATGAAGACTCCATCCGGGGACTGAAGTCTTCCACGCTAAAGCGTAAGGAGGGGTCTGTCCGTGCTCCTCTCTGTCCTGGGGCTGCCATCTCTGCCCAGACCTAGTTCCGCCTACCCCCTCGGGAGACCCATGCCCCTTCAGGCCCCTTTCCCCTTTCCTCGGACCTGTGGGGCGTCGCTGACAGGTTTTCCAGAACGTGGGCGACACCTAGTGGACATCACGGGTCACAACCGGCGCTCCGCTCCACCCCTCCCACCCCTGCCGCCCCTCTGCCCTGGACCCAGAGTGGAATTCTGTTGAGGGCCTGCCCCAGGCCCACAGTGCCCAGGAGAGCACAGGAAGCCATCAGTGTGGCCGCCACCATCCTCTCATTGTTGTCATCACCGCCTCTCAAGAAGTGCTGCCCTTAAAGCAAACAGCACAGGCTGGGTGGCACCCTGGCCCTGTCCCTCGCGGGGGGAGGGTAGATGTGGCAAGTCGCTTCACCCCTCCCAGCCTCAGTTTCCCCTTCTGTAAAATGTGGTTGATAATGAAGCACACCCCATAGGGTTTGAGGATGACATGAGGTCAGGGATGAGGATGCCCCTAGCACAAGGCCTGGCATGAAGAAGGGAAATTGTCTAGAGCAGGTGACTGATGCCCTGGGCAAAAGACCCTCAGGCAGGGGTGGCAGACGGCGGCAGGTAGAAGAAGTTGTTGCTAATGGAAGTGGACTGCCTGTGACATTCTTCCCCAAACAGAAAATTGGCAGAAGCAAAGCTGCTATTTAGCAAGAAAATCTGGCTCCCTGCCTGTGAGTGTGAGGGGGAAAGGGAGTGGGTGGGAGGAGGAGGAGGAGAGGATGCAGAAGGGAAGGGTCTGTGGACCCTTGCTGTCCCTAAGCCACAGCCAGGCACCCGGGGCCTTGACTGACCCTGCCCCCAGCTGGGCCTAGGAGCCGACACTTCCTCAGCCCAGCCCTGACTATGAATGCAGAGAGGCAGCCGTTCCTCCAGAGGTTGGCATGGTAACACTAGCTGTTGGCTTCCCCAGTTGTGACTTTCTAACAAGCAGCTGATGCTACCAACTGTGACAACAAGGAAAGTTCTGGAGAAAAACACCAAGGCTCCTAGCAACAGGAGACAGGGGTGCAGTTTTTTTTTTTTTTTTTAAAGACATATTGGGCCAGGCACAGTGGCTCACGCCTGTAATCCCAGCACTTTGGGAGGCCGAGGCGGGCGGATCACCAGGTCAGGAGATCGAGACCATCCTGGCTAATACAGTGAAACCCCGTCTCTACTAAACAAAATACCAAAAAAAAAAAAAAAAAAAAATTAGCTGGTCGTAGTGGTGGGTGCCTGTAGTCCCAGCTACTTGGGAGGCTGAGGTAGGAGAATGGTGTGAACCCAGGAGGCAGAGCTTGCAGTGAGCTGAGATCGTGCCACTGCACTCCAGCCTGGGTGACAGAGTGAGATTCCATCTCAAAAAAAAAAAAAAAAAAAGATGTATTGCCCTGCCAACGTCAACCCCTCTAAAACACCCATGCTCTGCCCAGGAAGGGGGTCTGGGATCTCAAGATGTCAGGGCCCAAGTAAGAAAAGCAGAGCACATCAATCACTGTGCCAAGAGTTTTGCGTGTGTCCTCTCATTTAACCCTCTCAGCAGCCCTAGGAGGTGGGTGAGGAGAGAGGCCATTTCTCTTACTGTCTCCTGTCTCTGAAGAGAAAGAGGAAGTAAAAGTTGAAAAACAACAAGAATGAAGTCAGTGGCAAGACCAGCCAGTGTCACTGATGACCAGGCCTGAGGTTAAAAGATTAACCCCCTTCTCTCACCACATGTGCTCTCAATCTATCACGACCCTTTCACGTGGAACCTCTTAGAGTTGTAAACCCTTAAAAGGGCCAGGAACTCTCTCTTCGGGGAGCTCGGTTCTTGAGACATGAGTCTGCCAAAGCTCCTGGCCAAATAAAGCCAAATCTTTCCTTAACCTGGTGTCTGAGGGGTTTTGTCCGTGGCTCGTCTTGCTACATTTCTTGGTTCCCTGACTGGGAAATGAGGTAATTGACAGACAGTTGAGGCAGTCCCTTAGGCAGCTTAGGCCTGCCCTGCAAAGTATCCCTGTGGGGGGCTCTGGCCAGCTTGGGCTACATGGATCCTGAGAGTGCTCCCCGGTAAGCATTTGCCCCAGTGGAACGCCTTGTCAGAGCGGTGCACAGCAGGCCCCCGCGGAGGATCAATGCAGTGGTTGAAAACCGGGAAGGAGCTGGCACTTGGAATCTGGACAACTGGAATACAGTAGGACCGGTCCTGGGAATTTCCCCACTCCATTTGAGTGGAAGCGTGGCCTGATCACCCACGGTGTGCCCTTATCGGCACTTTGGTCTTAGCATTGATTTTGATTTGGCTTGACTTGTTTGCAAAAAGGAAAGTGAAAGTGAGTGCTTGAGTTTGAGACGGGCGAGACTGGAGTGACCCCTTTACCCTTTCCTTCTTGTGGTGTGAGTGTTGTCTTGTCTTGGGAGGAAGATGGGTGGAACGCAAAGTAAGCCCACTCCACTAGGAACTACGTTGAAAAATTTCAAGGAAGGATTTAGTGGAGACTATGGAGTTAACTGTGACACCGGGAAAACTTAGAACTTTGTGTGAGATAGACTGGCAGGCATTAGAAGTGGGTTGGCCATCAGAAGGAAGCCTAGACAGGTCCCTTGTTTCAGTGGTGTGGCACAAGGTAACTGGTAAAAAGGTAACTAGACCAGTTTCCATACATAGACACTTGGTTACAGCTGGTTTTAGACCTCCCACAGTGGTGAAGAGGACAGGCAGTAGTAGTACTAGTGGCAAAGGGACAGACAGCCAAGGAAGAATCCCACTCCACGCGCCCAGGGGAATCGGCTCCTAAAGTCCTGTCCAACCCAACATCAGAGGATTCACGGCAAGAAACGGCACCAGTGGCCTCCCCCTTTTACCAAGAAGGAAGGCCTTCCACTCCTGAGCCCACTGTGCCCGAACTTCCACAAGGCCTATATACCCCGAGGCCATCCAGAGTGGAAAAGAAAGGATGCGAGCTCTCGGGAGAAATGCCTCCCTTGGCAGCCTGTTTGAGGCCTAGAACTGGGATACAGATGCCCCTGAGAGAGCAACGGTATACTGGGGTAGACAAGGACGGGCATATGGTGGAAAGGCGTGCCTTTGTGTACCAGCTCTTCACCTCTACCGATCTCCTCAATAGGAAAAACAATGCCCCATCCTATACCGAAAAGCCTCAAGCTCTACTTGATTTGCTCTAAACTATTATCCAGACCCACAACCCCACCTGGGGTGATTGCCACCAGTTGCTCATGTACCTCTTTTTTTTTTTTTTTTTTTTTTTTGAGATGGAGTCTCGCTCTGTTGCCCAGGCTGTAGTGCAGTGGCCGGATCTCAGCTCACTGCAAGCTCCGCCTCCCGGGTTTACACCATTCTCCTGCCTCAGCCTCCCAAGTAGCTGGGACTACAGGCGCCCGCCACCACGCCTAGCTAGTTTTTTGTATTTTTTACTAGAGACGGGGTTTCACTGTGTTAGCCAAGATGGTCTTGATCTCCTGACCTCGTGATCCGCCCGTCTCGGCCTCCCAAAGGGCTGGGATTACAGGCTTGAGCCACCGCGCCCGGCCGTTCATGTACCTCTTTAACACAGATGAAAGGAGGAGAGTGCTCCAAGCAGCAACTAAGTGGCTGGAAGAACATGTTCCTGCTGATTACCAAAACCCTCAAGACTACGTGAGGATCCAACTACCAGGTACAGACCCCCAGTGGGACCCAGATGAAAGACAGGGTATGCAAAGCCTGAACCTGTACAGGGAAGCCCTTCTGGAAAGGTTAAAGAAGGGAGCTCAGAAGGCCACAAATGTTAACAAAGTCTCTGAGATCATTCAAGAGAAAGATGAGAGCCGGACACAATTCTACAAGAGACTATGTGAGGCCTGTCGTATGTATACTCCCTTTGATCCTGATAGCCCTGAAAATCAGCGCATGATTAACACGGCTTTAGTCAAACTACAGAAGACATGAGAAGAAAATTGCAGAAACAGGCTGGGTTTGCAGGCATGAATACATCACAGTTATTGGAGATAGCTAACCAGGTGTTTCTAAATAGAGATGCAGTAAGCCGCAGAGAGAACCACAGGCAGCAAACGCCAAGCCCGGCAAAACACCAACCTGCTAGTGGCAGCTATTAGAGGAGTCCCCCACAAAGAGGCAAGAGAAGGGGGGCCCCAGGAAAAATACCCAATCTGGCCGTCCACACTTGCAGCATAACTAGTGTGCTTTACTATAATGAAATAGGACATTGGAAGGACAAGGGCCCCCAGTTGAAAAGGAAACAAGGTGACTCCGAGCAGAGGGTCTCAGACAAGGATGAAAGAGCCTTCTTCAATCTGGCAGAAGGGTTACTGGACAGAGGGGGACCCGGCTCATGTGTCCCAAAAGAGTCCATGGTCAGGATGACAGTCGGGGGCAAGAACATTGAGTTTCTAGTTGATACTGGTGCTGAACATTCCGTAGTGACCACCCTGGTTGCCCTCTTATCCAAAAAGACTATTGATATAATTGGAGCCATAGGGGTTTCGGCAAAGCAAGCTCTCTGTTTGCCCCAGACCTGTACCATAGGGGGGTATGAAGTGACTCACCAGTTCCTGTACATGCCTGACTGCCCCTTGCCTTTGCTAGGAAGGGGCCTACTTAGCAAACTGAGAGCCGCCATCTATTTCACAAAGCACGGCTCTTTACAGCTAAAGTTATGTGGAACGGGAATCATCATCGCCCTTACAGGTTCTCAGTAGGAGGAATGGAGACTCTTCTTAACTGAGCCAGGCCAAGGGATAGGACCAGCTCTGGCTAAGTGGTGGCCAAGGGTGTGAGCGGAAGACAACACTCCAGAGTTGGCAATCAACCAGGCCCCCGTACTCATAGAAGTTAAGCCTGAGGCCCAGCCAGTCAGGCAAAAATAGTACCCGGTCCCCAGAGAAGCTCTGTATCCAGGTCCATCCTCAAGTGCCTGAGGGCCTTTGGAATTATAGTCCCATGTCGGTCTCCATGGAACACTCCCCTCCTGCCTGTTCCCAAGCCAGGGACCAAGGCCTACAGGCCAGTACAGGACTTGCACTTGGTCAATCAAGCTACAGTGACTTTACACCCAACAGTACTTAACCTGTACACATTGCTGGGGTTGCTGCCAGCTGAGGACAGCTGGTTCACCTGCCTGGACCTGAAGGACACTTTCTTTAGCATCAGACTAGCCCCTGAGAGCCAGAAACTGTTTGCCTTTTAGTGGGAAGATCTGGGGTCAGGTGTTACCACTCAGTACCCTTGGATCTGGCTTCCCCAAGGGTTCAAGAACCCCCCCCCCCAACATCTTCGGGGAGGCCCTGGCTCGAGACCTGCAAAAGTTTCCCACCAGGGACCTAGGCTGCGTGTTGCTCCAGTATGTCGATGACCTCCTGCCGGGACACCCCACAGCGGTCGGGTGCGCCAAGAGAATGGATACCCTGCTCTGGCACCTGGAGTACTATGGGTATAAGGTGTCCAAAAAGAAAGCTCAGATCTGTTGACAGCAGGTATGTTACTTGGGATTTACTCTCTGACAGGGGGAGTGCAGTCTGGGATCAGAGAGAAAGCAGGTCATTTGCAACCTGCTGGAGCCTAAGACCAGAAGGCAGGTGAGAGAATTCTTAGGAGCTGTGGGGTTCTGCGGTTATGGATCCCAAACTTTGCAGTACTGGCCAAACCTCTGTGCGAGGTCACAAAGGGCGGTAACAAAGAACCTTTCGAATGGGAGTCCCAATAGCAATGAGCTTGTCATGAGTTAAAAGAGAAGCTCATGTCAGCTCCAGCCCTGGGGCTACCTGACCTGACGAAGCCATTAACACTGTATGTGTCAGAGAGAGAAAAGATGGCGGTTGGAGTTTTAACCCAGATGGTGGGGCCCTGGCCAAGACTGGTAGCTTACCTGTCCACACAGCTAGATGGAGTTTCTAAAGGTTAGCCCCCATGTTTGAGGGCCTTGGCAGCAACTTCCCCGCTAGCACAAGCGGATAAACTAACTCTTGGGCAAAACCTGAACATAAAGGCCCCCCATGCTGTGGTGATCACTTTAATGAATACCAAAGGACATCATTGGCTAAAGAATGCTAGACTAACTAGGTACCAAAGCTTGCTCTGTGAAAATCCCCACATAACCATTGAAGTTTGCAACACCTTGAACTCTGCCACCTTACTCCCTGTATCAGAGAGCCCAGTTGAACATAACTGTGTAGAGGTGTTGGACACAGTTTATTCTAGCAGGCCTGACCTCTGAGACTATCCTTGGACATCAGTAGACTGGGAACTGTATGTGGACAGGAGCAGCTTTGTCAACCCACAAGGAGAGAGGTGTGCGGGATATGCAGTGGTAACCCTGGACGCCGCTGTCATTGAAGCCAAATGGTTGCCCCGGGGTACTTCAGCCCAGAAGGCCGAACTCATTGCTTTAATTCGGGCCTTATAGCTAAGTGAAGGTAAGACTGTAAATATATATACTGTCTCTCAGTATGCCTTCTTAACCCTCCAAGTGCATGGGGTGTTATGTAAAGAAAAAGGCCTGTTGAACTCTGGGGGAAAACACATAAAGTATCAGCAAGAGATCCTGCAATTATTAGAGGCAGAGCAGTACGGAAGCCCGTGCTCTCTGCACTGCAGAGGACACCAGCGAGCTTCTACCTTGATTGCCTCGGGGAACTCCCAAGCTGACTTAGAGGCTCGAAAAGCAGCATCCATCCCGTACTGGGCATCAGTCACAGCCCCCCTGCTCCCTCAGGCACCTGACCTTGTACCTACTTATTCTAAAGAAGAGAAGGACTTTCTCCAGGCAGAGGGAGGGCAGGTGGTAGAAGAGGGATGCATCTGGTTATTGGACAGAAGAATAGCCGTGCCACAACTGCTAGGAGCCACAGTTGTGTTGGCTGTGCATGAGACCACCCACTTAGGCCAAGAGTCACTTGAAAAGTTGTTGGGCCAGTACTTCTACATCTCATATCTGTCAGCCCTTGCCAAAACAGTGGTGCAGCAGTGTGTCACCTGCCAGCAGCACAATGCTAGGCAAGGTCCAACCGTTCCGCCCAGCATACAAGCTTATGGAGCAGCCCCCTTTGAAGATCTCCAAGTAGACTTCACCGAGATGCCCAAATGTGGCGGTAACAAGTATTTGCTAGTTCTAGTGTGTGCATACTCTGGGTGGGTAGAGGCCTATTCAACACGAACTGGGAAAGCTCGTGAAGGAACCCGTGTGCTTCTCCGAGATCTTATCCCTAGGTTTAGACTGCCCTTACGAATCAGCTCGGACAACGGGCCGGCGTTTGTAGCTGACTTGGTACAGAAGACAGCAAAGGTATTGGGGATCACATGGAGACTACATACCACTTACCGACGACAGAGTTCCGGAAAGGTGGAACGGATGAATCGGACTATCAAAAATAGTTTAGGGAAAGTGTGTCAAGAAACAGGATTAAAGTTGGTATAAGCTCTCCCTATGATATTGTTTAAGATTAGATGTACCCCTTCTAAAAGAACAGGATATTCCCCTTATGAAATATTATGTCATAGGCCCCTCCATACTACGGGGACTCCCGGGCACTCCTCAAGAGCTAGGTGAAATTGAGTTACAGCGACAGCTACAGGTTTGAGGGAAAATTACACAAACAATTTCAGCCTGGGTAAATGAGAGGTGCCCTGTTAGCTTATTCTCCCCAGTTCACCCTTTCTCCCCAGGTGATCGGGTATGGATCAAGGATTAGAACATAGCCTCCTTGCAGCCATAGTGGAAAGGACCCCAGACCATCATTTTGACCACTCCCACAGCTGTAAAAGTAGAAGGAATCCCAGCCTGGATCCACCACAGCCATTTAAAACCTGTAGCATCTGAGACCTGGGAGGTGAGACCAAGCCTGGACAACCCATGCAAGGTGACTTTGAAGAAGATGACAAGCCCTGCTCCAGTCACACCCAGAAATTGACTAGTCAGCACATGGCCGAAGCATGAGGAAACTCATTGTTGGACTCATTTTCCTTAAATTTTGGACTTGTACAGTAAGGACTTCAATTGACCTTCCTCAGACTGAGACAGGGCAAAAAGTTAAAATAGTCCTTTTGTTTAAAAGGGACTTGTGTGTATAATGCCACCCAGTACAAAGTATGCAGCCCAGGAAGTGACCAGCCTGATGTGTGCTATAACCCATTAGAACTACTTGATCCCTGTTGGAAAACACGACAGTATGCAACTCTAGGAATCAATGGAACTGGACTGGCAGGAAGACCTGGGTAGTGAAGATGAGAGTGAGAACTCTCACTAGTGAGTGAGGTTCTCAAAGGGGGGAATGAGGAGAGAAGCCATTTCTCTTACTGTCTCCTGTCTCTGAAGAGGAGGAGGAAGTAAAAGTTGAAAAACAACAGAAGTGAAGTCAGTGGCAAGACTAGCCGGTGCCACTGATGACCAGGCCTGAGGTTAGAAGATTAACCCCCCACTCTAACCACATGTGCTCTCAATCTATCACGACTCTTTCACGTGGAACCCCTTAGAGTTGTAAGTTAAAAGGGCCAGGAACTCTGTCTTTGGGGAGCTTGGTTCTTGAGACAAGAGTCTGCTGAAGCTCCCAGCCATTGAGATGAGAGTCTGCCAAAGCTCCTGGCCGAATAAAGCCAAATCCTTCCTTAACCCGGTGTCTGAGGGGTTTTGTCGGCGGCTCATCCTGCTGCGGTGGGGACTATTCATAGCTTTGCTTCTGCAGGGAGGAAACTGAGGCCCAGATGAGCCAAGTAAATGACTCAAGGTCTTGCAACAAACACAGGGTTTGAACTCCAACTCCAGAGCTTGAGACTCAGAGGGCATCAGATCCAACTTCCTCATTTTGAGAAAGTGGGTGGGAAGTAAGACATCAGGAATCAGAAGACAGGGGTTCACATTCCAGCCCTGCTGGGCACTAGCTGGTGACCCGCAACAAGTCACCAGTCCCCTCCCCTGGTCCCCAGTTTTCATCAGATGAATAAGGAGGAGGGCAGAGAGGATGGGCAACCCTGGTGGGAGAGGGCAGGATTGAATAGGGTGGTCAGCATAAGCCTCATCAAGAAGGTGCGATTCCAGTCCAGACTTGAAGGGGTGGCACTGTAAAGACAGCCCAGTGGGAGCCACCGAGGGTCTGAGCAGAGAGTGCCAGGCTCGGTCACTGCTGGCTGACTGCTGTGTGAGGAAGAGACGGAGGGGCCGAGTGTGGGTGCAGAGAGAATGACATAGAGCAGCTGCAGTGACCCAGGCACCAGTGATGGTGGCTCCCACCCAAGAAGATGGCAGTGAAAGTCATAAGAAGTGGCCAGCTTCTAGGTTTTTCCCCCTCTCTTTTTTCCATGTAAACATTTGATGGAAACATTTTATAAATACAGAATCTAGATGCATTTTGTAGGTAGTGCCAACAGATTGGGTGTGGGATGCAGAATATGAGAATTCATCACCCAGGTTATTGGGCTGCAGGGACCAATGATGAAGAGCCCTCGGCGGAGATGGGTGAGGCAGGTGGACAAGGAGCTTGCATAGACATATGCTGCTTTTCCCCAACCCTCAACCTGGGAGGCTCTGCATGGCCCCACCAGCCCTCCTAAGTCCTCCTCATCAAGTCTCAGATTGGATGTCAGACCCCCAGCAGTCCTCAGGAAACCTTCCCTCACCCTCCAGGAGGTGGGCATTGTTCCCCAAGCCCACCCCAATCCCAGCACCCCCAGCCTGTTCTGCAATCCCCTGCTTACGTGTTTTCCCTTTGGTCTGAGAGCTCCGTGGAGTCTGGTGCAGAGGGCCTGGCTTGGAGTAGGTCTTCAGTAACATGTGCTTATGGAATGGATGATTTCCTTTTGAGGACAGCAGGCTTTCCCAGCGAGAGTCTGTACATCCCTCTACCCTCCCACCTCAGCTCTCCGAGAATCAGGGCATCAGTGCCAAACAAATGGGGCTTGCATACCATCAAGGGCCCATCATTTCTATCTTATAGGTTTGGGGGATGGAAGAGAGGAGGGAGTGAAAAAGATGGCCTGGGGCCAGGCGCAGTGGCTCCTGCCTGTAATCCCAGCGCTTTGGGAGGCTGAGGTGGGTGGATCAATTGAGGTTAGGAGTTCCAGACCAGCCTGGCCAACATGACGAAACGCTGTCTCTACTAAAAATACAAAAATTAGCCAGGCGTGGTGGTGGGCGCCTGTAATCCCAGCTACTTGGGAGGCTGAGGCAGGAGAATCGCTTGAACCCGGGAGGCAGAGGTTGCAGTGAGCCGTGATCATTCCACTGCCCTCCATCCTGGAAGGCAGAGCGAGACTCTGTCTCAAAACATTTTTTGAAAAAGATGGCCTGTATCTCACATGGGAACCCTGTCCCCCACGCTAAGCCTGGCCCTCGCCCCTCTTCCTCCACTGTGTCAGTCAGCCAGGCACCTTCACAGTCTGGAGCTGGTCTCTGTGGTGGTCAGGATCCCCGAGGTGGGGGGGGTGCCTGCTGGCTTGGGCCTGGCCATCTTGGTTCCATGCCCACCTTTCTACAGCTGCTTCCCTCATGGTCGGCTTAACAATCTCCCTGATGTTCATAAACCTCACGCTGCCCATCTGCAGTTGCAATTTCCACCCATGTGTGTGTGTGGGAGAAGAGCAGGCCAGTCACCCACATGATAGTACAAGCTGAGCCAGCCAAAGTGCAGGAGCCGGGGCCCCCAGACCCTCCGCTGACCCTCCCCATCTGGTGTCCTTTTCTGTCGTCACATCTGTCCGTTTTTCAATCCAGATCTTGTGTCTGAATTCCTACAAGCTGGTACCACTCTCAGCATTCTCCCCAGGAGTTTTAGACCTGATTTGTGTTTGTTTTCTTTAAATCTCTGAATCCCGACTGCCTGGCACTGTGCCTGGCACATAGTAAATGCTCCATAAATGTGTGTTGCCTGAACAAGCAAACGATTACAGCTGTGTATTCTCCATTATTCCATGAACTTGACTTCCTTCCGCACCTTCAAGGTAAGGAACAAAGGCCATGTCCACGACATTTCCATGACCTCCAAGTCCAGCTCAGGGCTGAGAACCCATCACTCTCAGTGAATAAGGGAATGAGGATCAATTACACCAGTTAGTTATGGCTACCTAACAAACCATACCAAAACCCAGTGACTTAGAAGAGCAGCCTTTATTTAGCTCACAATTCTGCACGCTGGCAGTTTAGCCTGGGCTCAGCTGGACAGTTGTTTTGGTCTCAGCCAGGTTCCCTCATGCATTTGTAGTCAGCTACAAGCTGAGTCTCACTGAGCTCTCTCTCACGTGTCTGAAATCAGCTGAGACAACTGATCCAGGTGGGCTGTCATCCTCCAGCAGGCTAGCCCAGGCTTTTTCACAGGGTGGGGGCAGCTATCCTAAGAGAGAGTAGACGTGCCCTAGACCTCCTGAGGCCCAGCTCAAAACTGGTAAACCATCCCTCCCACAACATTCTGTTGACCGAACTAACCCACAAGACCAGTTCAGATTCTCAGGGTGGGGAAAACAGATTCTGCCTCTTGATAAGAAAAGCTAAGAATGACATCATAAAAAGTAAGGACACAGGGAGGCAAGGAAAGTGGTGGCTTTGTTCCCAGCTAGAGCTGGGTGTGGGCCTGGCGCTCAAGTCTGCTCCGCGTCCTGGTTTGCAGTTGGGGTGAAGAGAGAGTTTGGGGTAGATCCTGGGGCCTCTCCCCTCTTGGAAACCCTGGGATGTGGGGTCGGGTGCATCCCTATCCCGTCCCTTTGTTTTACTACATCATAGCACTTACTACAGTCTAATGTGTCTCTTACTTCTATATTCACGCATTTGTAGTCCTCCCCGCTCCACAGAATGCCAGCTCCTTCAGGGCAGGGATCTCGTCTTTCCCATTTCTGCTCTCCAGTCCTCCGATGCTGAGGAGTCCCCTTGGTCAGAATGCTGAATGGTGAGCTGCCCTGCAGGAGACATTTTGTCCTCCCTCCAAGGGGAAGAACAGGGGCCTGTCGGGGATGATCTGAGAAGGCTTCCCGGAAGAGCAACACTAGAGCAGATGCTGGATGACGAGGAGGACCCTGTGGTGTCCCTAGCACCGGGGCTTACGTCTGCCACACCTGGGCCGGCTGGAGAACTGCTTGAAGTTTTTCTCATAGGTAGGCAGGCTCTCTTTGAAGCAGTGCACAGATTGCTTGTCACATTCACAGGCCTTCAGCCCGCAGTGGCAGCCGGCACCAGGACCAAGGGTGCATCCACCTGCAGAGACACAGAGGGTCACTGGGGGCTCCCAGCCCAGCCCCAGGGTTTGGTTCCAAGACTGGGGAGAGCAGGGAGCTCACTGCAAGGGGCCAAGAGTTGAGGACAGAAAGGAAAGCCACTGAAAGGGATACATGTATGCATGTGTGTGCATATGCATTTGTGTGCATGTGTGCGTGTGTATGCTCGTGTGTGCATGTGTCTGTGTATGTGTGTGTGCGTGTGCATGTGTGTGTTTAGGGCTCTCAGCCACAGCTTCCCTGCATCCCCAAGCCCTTTCCTGATCACATCTGAGCATCCCATGAGTGCTGCAGTGAGGAGAAGCCTAGAAGGAAGCAGGAGGAGGGGGGTGTGGGATGCATGGAGGGGCCCTGAGTGAGTTCACCCGGGCAGTGCACAGGCCAGGGTGACAGAGCATTTTCCCAGAGCTCATCTCCTATTTCCAGCTGCCTGCTTGACATCTCACTTGGATGTCTTAGGCATCTCCAACTTGAGGCATTCACAAGGGAACCCCTGACATCCTAGTGCTCCCTCTGCCTGTGGGCCCGTGATTCACCCACATTCTCAGGAAACCAGGAGTCGACCTCGCTGCTCCTGCTCCTTCCACATTTCACATCCGGTCTGCCAGCAGTTCCCGCTAATCTTCTCTGTGTTTAAAATAGCCCATGCTCTGCCCTGTTCTCTCCATCTCTTTGGCCACTGCCCAAATCCCTGTCATCAACAGCTCTTCCTCCTTCATGCAACGAAATAAGCAGGGACCATCTCAAACTGTAACCTGAGTTACGTTCACTCTCTGGCTTACAGCCCCAGTGTGGTTTCCTATTCGGGAAAGACAGGTTGACTCCTCCCGTGGCCTCCATGGCCAGGCACACTTGCCGGGATGCCACCCTCACCAGCCTCTCCACCCTCATCACCCTCCCCCTCCACTCTCCCAGCCTCCCTGCTCTGGGCACACCAGGCTGTTTCATGTCACAGGTCTTGCTCTGCCTTGTTCCTGGGCCTTTGGACTTGCTGTTGCTTTTGACTAAAATGCTTCTCCCAAGGATCTGCAAGCGGTGGGATCCCTGCCACTGTTTGAGGCTTGGTCACATTTCACCTCCTCAGAGAGGCGCTTCCTGACTGCCTGAACTAAAGCTCTCTCTGGCCACGCCCTCCATACCCGTTTGTCTCACTCACTGTGCTTTTTACTGAACTTCTCTTATTGGTTTCCTGGCTTATGCCTGCCTCCCCTCAAAGAAGCATAAACTGTGTGCTGCTGGGACCTCATCTGGCTCATCACAATGTCCCCAGCATCCAGAACAGATGCTGCACAAAGCAGATGCTCAATAGAAACCATGAATGAAGAATAAGAGAAGAAATGAATGAAGCCTCTATGGACCTTTGGGGTTGAGTGTCTGCACTTTGGCCAAGTCACCACTAGATGGGGACGTTTTATTTACCTACTAATCAGAGCTGTAGCACTGTGTGCATGTGCGTGCAGGTATGTGTCCATCTGTGCATGTGCGTGTATGTGCGTGCGTGTGCATGTGTTGTGTGCATGTATGTGTGTATATGTGTGCGTGTGTGTTTAGGGCTCTCAGGTACAGCTTCCTCTACCCAGATAACTCCACCCTAGTCTGCTCTCAGGATTGGCAGTGAGGAGGGGAGGCCACCAGACGCCCTGGTTTGTGACCTTGGGCAAGTTAGCTTCAGGTTCCTCGTCTATGAAATGCTGCTAAAACCTAATCATTTCAGAAACACATGACAGTGTCCCATTCCTGGGGTGGTGGTGAGGATCGCTGGTGTCTACCAACGAGTGGTCTGCATGTGCCTGGCACAAAGAAGGTGCCCTATGGGTGCTTGCTGCTATTCTCAGGGTGATGCACTCCAGCTTCACATGGAGAAAAAGCAGCGCCCTGTGGAGCCGGCCGAGCTGGCTGCAGTCAGTCTGTTTGCTACTCTCCCTCTGCAAAGTCTGCGTCCTGCAGAAGCCGTCCTCCCACGCCTCCCTGGAACTTCTCACATTGTGCCAACACCGCCGAGCTTCCTGTCCCCTCTGCTCGCCCGCAGGAAATCTGCCAGGGATGTTCACTCCTCTGGCTCTCCGGTTTTGCGGCTCTCGCTGCTCCCACTGTTGTAGCGCCTGGGTGCCCTCTGCCCTCCCACTCCCCCTCCGGCCTCTGTGAAAATCCTTCCAGATGCATCAAGCCCAGTTCCCCAGGTAGCCCCCCACTGTCTCAGGGGGTGAGGGTTACTTGAACTCAGGCCCCCCAGCTAGCCTCACTGTCCAACCAGAGGGCCTGGTGCAGTTGCTGTCGCCCTGGAAACTTTTCTCATCTTCCTCAGCCACCTTCTTTCTCATCCCTCTCTCTTTCTGTTGATCTCACTGTCTTCTGGTCCTCCCTTCTTCTCCATCTCTTGTTTCCTTCGTCTCGAGTCTCTAACCCTCCTTCCTTTCTCCCTGCCCCCTCTCCCTTTCTCATTTGGTCTTCCTGTCCTTTCTAATGCATGCATCTGACATCCAGTTCTACTTCAGTGACCTGCCCTATCCCCAGGCCTTCCAGAATTGATCTGGAGCAGTAGTCTTTTGCGGTGGACTGTCGCTTCTGTGGCATTTCTCAACCATGGACCGGGCCTTTCATGACCTGGATGATGAGACAGTCCCAGGCCAAGAAAAACCATCTTTGGAAGCCGCCTTTTAAAAACAAGCTTAACTCTAGACCTTGCATCTTTTAATGTGCTAATGGAGAAACTGAGGTATGAAGAAAGGAAAGGAGGGCTTCGGAACACCTTTCTTGCTGCATGAACTACATTTCCACAAATAAGTAGAGGCAACAAGTCTGCATTCCTGCCTGTGGCTGGCCCAGGTCCCGGTCTGAGCTCCTCGCCTCAGCCCTGGTTGTCTCTGAATTCTCTCAGGGGTGTTCTTGTTCAGTGTCAGAACTCTGAATACTCCCAATTTCTCCGCTGCAGACCACACCTCTCCCTTGGGCTCCGGACTTCAATAAGCACGTGTCCACCTGCCTTCCCCTTACATGTCTGACACGTGTCTCAAACTCAGGGTGACTGACGCCAAACTCTTGCTGCCTTCATCATCAGCTCTTCCTCCATCTTCACGAACTCAGTATTTGGTGCCACTATCTATAGCCACTCAGGCCAGGAGCCTGGGATGCAGCCTCTGTTCCCTTCACACCCCACACGGAACCCCCACTCAGGCCAGGAGCCTGGGATGCAGCCTCTGTTCCCTTCACACCCCACAATGAATCCATCAGCAGGTCCTGCCGGCCCCGACCCTACCTGCACAGCATTCCCGGCATCTGACACTTCCCATCCCCACTGTCACCGTGCTGATCCCGGCTGTGGTTGTGCCTCCCAATGCTCTGCAACAGTCCCCTAATGGGGCCCTTCTCTCCTCCCTGACTCTTCTTTCTCTGCACCATAGCCAGAGTGATCTTTCTGGGGCAAAAGTAGAGCATCCTCTGCTTCACACGCTCCAATGACTCCCTTGCATTGACATAGAAGGCGCGTGTCTCCCCCTGTCCAACCTCATCTCCCTTCTTCCCAAGGCTCCTCTGCTCCTAGCACATTGGCCCTGAGGTCTCAGACCAAATGCCACCTCCCCAGAGAGGCCTTCTTCGACCACCCTAAAGCAGGCACCCTTCTGTCTCCTTGACCCCCGACCTCTGTCATTCTGCAGCCTGTCGCTTTGTCTGAGGTGCTTCAGAGCACCTGGCCCTGTCTGAATGTGTCTTTGTTAATAAATACGCTACGGTCTCTTGTTCTTTTTGGAATGCAAGCTCCTTCCGGGTAAGGATTTTGTCCTCCTCATTGCTGATCTCCTGGCCCTAACATGCAGTAAGGGCTCCTTCCTGACCACCTTACTGGCCACACTCACATGGCCTACAGGCCAGTGCCAGCAGCTGAGCCCTAGGAGACAGGAAGCCAGGTTCTTGGGCCAGATAGGCTGCTTCTGTGCTTTGGGGTCTCAGGCAAGTTGCTTCCCTCTCCAAGCCTGTTTCCTCAGCTTTCAAATGGTGGTAAAGATACGTGCACTGCCTATTTCATGAGTGCTTTTTGTTCATCTACTCATTCAACAAACAAGTATTGAGCTCCCAACATGTGTCCGGTCTGTGGCTAGGAGCTGGGAGTAGAGGTGCAAGCCAGCAGCCCACACACTGCCTAGTCCAGAGGTACGGTTCTCTGTGGGCTCTATGAGAACCAGTGCCCTCAAACAAGACAGGCTTGCTCCCTGCTCTCACGGAACTTTCTAGCTGGGGGGAGAGTCGATGCACACAGACACAGAGAAGTAAACAAGATCATTTCAGGCAGAGATGAATGCTGGGAGAGACGGTGGGTAGCGTGTCAGTGAGTGGAGGCTGAGATGAGGAATATATTCAGCAGTAAATGAGAAAAGTCCTTGCAAAATACAAATTCCGGCAGTTGCCATTTTCATCTTCCCGCTTTGGCAGAGGGAGGCAGTCCGAGGCCGGGAGATGTAGATAATAGAGGTTCAGTTGGCTGAAACCCCATCTCTGCCTCCCACACAGGGTCCTCCCTGTACCACACATGTATGTGCATGTGGGCGGAGGGGGTGTCACTGCTGAGTGAGCTTAAAGTCCCTTGGAAAAATGCCAAGTACTTATGTAAGCCCACTAAAAGGAGGGGTAACCACTTCCCAGGTGGCCTGAGGGCAGCTGTCCCCACCACCAGGCAAATTGGGCCCTGGGCTCTGGTGACAGGCCTTTCTCTGCACTGATCTCTCAGTGACATTTAGAGTTGTGGACAGACCAAGTTGTTTTCTTCCTTTCCCTCCCCTGCTTACCTACTGCATCCCAGAGCAGCCCCTGGTTGCTAGGCAACCTGGACCAGGCCTGGGTGCAGGATTTCAGAATTCAGGGGAGGCTAGGGAGATGGTTAACTCTTGCAGGGGCAGCTCTTTGAACGGAAGTGCAATTAGGATAGGGAAATAGGTTTTTTGTTGTTTGTTTTTCTTTTTTGAGGTAGGATCTCACTCTGTTGCCCAGGCTGGAGTGCAGTGGCACAACCACAGCTCACTGTGGCCTCATCTCCCGGGCTCAGGTGATCCTCCTATCTCAGCCTTTCGAGTAGCTGGGACTACAGGTATGCACCACCGCCCCTGGCTAAACGTTTGTATGTTTAGTAGAGACGGGGGTCTCACTGTGTTGCCCAGGCTGTTCTTGAACTCCTGGGCTCAAGTGATCCCCCCACCTCAGCCTCCCAAAGTGCTGGGATTATAGGTATGAGCCACCGTGCCTGGTCAGGAAAGGGGTTTTATTCCATAAGGGGTCACTGACCTTAGCCTGATGGGCACAAGTACAGAGCAGACTCTTCAAACAAACAGTATTAAAGAAAATCCCAGTGCTGTAAGCAAAGAAGAAAAGAAAACTTGGACAAAAAGAGGAATTTCTACATCTAAAAAGAAGGGCATTAATGAAGCACCTACTGTAGGCCAGCCCCTGTAGCTGGGCTGCTTTAGCTAATCCTTCCAGCAGCCTTATGAAGTATAGGCATTATCTCCATTTCACAGGTGAGGAGATTCACACATTAATCTAATAATACAACTATTAATACAAAGGGTGGAGCTAGAATCAGACCCAGTGCTGCCTGACTCCGAGGCCTCTCAGCAGGAACACAAAGCTCCGGGGCCTTACAGAGAAGCAAACTCCATCTGCCCCTCTTTCCTTCCCTGGGCCAGGGCAGAGCATTCTGACCAGTTTGCTGCAGATCCTGAGACTTACACTGTGTGAGGGCCTCCAATCATGCACACACACAGCACCCTCCACAGGGGAAGCTGGTGTGAGACAGGGCGCCTGGGGTTTGAATCCCAGCTCTTCTTTCCCTGGCTGTGTGACCTTGGCGATCGTGCTTAACCTCTCTGAGCCTCAGAGTCCTCCTTGATAACGGGAGATAATGCTCACCTCAGAGGTTTATCATGTGAGTTCAGGTGCTGTGTGTACAGCATCTACCACAGAGGTTCATACACTATAGCTGCTGTTACTGTACCCATTTCATGGATGAGAAAACCAAAGCCCACACAACTCAGGCCAGACGGTATGTTCCAGAGCACTGAAAAGTTTCAAGACACATGCATCTTAATCTTGTCCGTTTCTCGGATCAAACTTGTCCTCTCTGTGGGTCTCAGTCTCTTCATTGCTACAATGAGGGACTGATCTGGATGATCTCTAAGGGCACTTTAGCTCTGGAGTTTCCACAAGACTGTGAACGCCAGAAGAGCAGGGACTGGGTCTGCTTTATTCTGTGCCCCTGGCCCCTGGCACAGCACCGGCACTGGGCCGGTACCCAGTGGACGCTCACTCAATACTGGGGCAAGTAAATCAATGGCCTGGGGCTCAGCACGTGTCAGCAGCAGACTCTGGATTAGAACCCAGATCACCTGGCTCTCAGCCCTGCTCCTGGGGGCAGGGGCTTGGCGAGGTGGGGATAGGGATGACAGAGGCTGGCCTGGTCCTCACTGGCTGGGTCAGCTGGGGAGGCGGGTGCTGATGCCCTGGTACTGATGCGGAAGCCTCCTCCCACGCTAGTGCCCTGAGCAGGGCTCTGGACTCAGGAGCCCTGATCAAGGCTTCAGGAGCAACTGGCTGCTTCTGCTCTGCAGGGGCAACGTGGGAAGAAAGTATAGCCCAGGCCATGTACTTTCTGGTCCAACTCCCAGCCTCTGCCGGCACCTTCCACCACCGCCCAGCAGTGCCACTACCTGGGGTTCCAGCCTCTGCTCCTCAACCTTTGCTCCACTCTCCCTCATCTCCTGGGGTCCTGGGCTGGGAGAGTGAAGAGCATTGAATAGAGAAGTTTCCCTGGGTACAGAGAGCCCAGGCCAGCCCTGGCAAGTGCAGTCAGTCCACAGGAGCCCAGGGTGGAGGCTTGGGCTGGGCCAGCCGGGCATCCCCACCCCTGTGGCAAAGACGGGCGGGAAGAGGCTATGGGAAACTCGGTCCCTGGCAGCCAACTTCTCCAGTCCCCTCTCCCCAGCCCTCCCACCAGACCCTGATCCCTTCCCCTCTCCTGAACATGGCCTTGGAGGTGTCACAGAAAAGACACTTTGCTTTAGGCCTGAGAAGGACCACACCAGAGAGCTCCAACTCAGTCTCCTTGAGCTCACATGGGGAACAAGAGAAGGTTCTTTTCCTGTCAACCACGTCCTGGTGGCAGTGGGTAGTGCAGGCCAAGAAGCAGGCTGAAAACTGAGGCAGGTCCTCCCGGTGTAGGGGTCCAAGGCCCCAACCCACACAGCTGGTTCCAGGGAGACTTCACAGTCCTAACTCTGGGTCTTGGTGTGTGCTGAGCTGGAGTGGTGGGTGCGGGGAGCTCAGGAGACCGGAAGTCTGAGCCCTGGGACCCACCACGGGATGGAGGATGTATCTCCCGCCCTAGGGAATGAGTGGCGGAGAGGTGGTGGTTCCCTGACCTCAGGAGGAAACAGAGGAACTCCAAGACGCACTCACAGCTGTGAACAAATAGACCTGGGAAGGAAAGCGATTCATGCAACCCCACGAGGCCAGGCAGGAAGTGAGCCACACGCTGTAAGGGGCCACTTCTTTATTCGGTGCTCTTCACCCTCCCAGCCCAGGACCCCAGGACCCACCCTGGCTATGCTGGTAAGGATGGTACTCACCAAAGGCCACTGCCCAGTGCCTCCGAATGTGCCTGCTGTTTAGACCAGGATTGCCATGCACATACCCGTACCCTACCAGCAGCAGAACATGCCCCGGATGCCAGGGCTACGCCCCATGTGCAGGGCACTTGATCCACTTGTCCACATGGCTCCTTGAACGGTCTCAATAACACGTGAGTCCCCCTTCCCTTCCCACCTATTTGCTTTTGTGGCCCTGGTGGCACCTATCTTAGTGGTTGGCATACAGTCACCCTTAATAAATATTTGTCCAACTGGAAGACAGCTGAGCCGTTTTGTTAACACATGACAGAAACAAGGAAACATGTTATCAACAGTAACAGTTGTCAAGGGAAGCTTCAAAATTCAGTATAAGCTCAAGTGAACAAGTGTGTATTGAGCATGTACTATCTGCAGGGCTCTGGGCTCCCAGAGAGTTCAGGAAGTACACCCACGGGTGGGAGAGACCAGGGCAAGATGAGCACAGACACTCCGAGAAGCTCTGGAGCATCAGGGAAAAGCTCAGGATTGCCTCCTTCGACGCACTTGGAAGCATTTCATTTTCTAAAACATCTCTGGGTCAAACAGGAGGTGAATGTTAAGGAAAGGCCCAGGTTAAAAGACATTTCCACACAGAAAAGGCTACTCACACACCACTGTGCCATTGACGATGTGGAACTGGTAGCCGTTCAACACAGGCTGGCAGCTCGACTCCTTCAGCTTCTCGTAGCAACAGTCATGTGCCTGGCAGCATCTGGGGCGAGACAAGAGGGAAATGAGGGGCTGTGCCTGGAAGTGGGCC
Organism: Chlorocebus sabaeus; assembly: GCF_047675955.1. Classification (NCBI taxonomy): domain Eukaryota; kingdom Metazoa; phylum Chordata; class Mammalia; order Primates; family Cercopithecidae; genus Chlorocebus; species Chlorocebus sabaeus. Next base: position 116,819,150 of record NC_132923.1, on the reverse strand, counting down.
CCTTGGGAATCTGCTGGAGGACCTTATCTGGGGACTAGAAAGGGCTCACCTGCCTCCTCCTCTAGGCAGGAAGGCATTGAAGGTGGGGAGGTGAATTATCAATAATAATAATAATAATAATAATAATAGGCCAGGTGTGGTGGCTCATGCCTGTAATCCCAGCACTTTGTGAGGATGAGGCAGGAGGATCGCTTCAGTCCAGGAGTTTGAGACCAGCCTGGGCAACACAGGGATACCTCCTATGTTTTTTAAGTTTAAAAAAAAAAAAAAAAAAAAAGCCAGGCATAGTGGCACCAGCCTATGGTCCCAGCTACTCAGGAGGCTGAGGTGGGTGGATTGCTTGAGCTCGGGTGACAGAGGCTGCAGTGAGCTGTGATTGAGCCTTTCCACCCCAGCCTGGACAACAGAGCAAGACCCCGTCTTCCAAAAAATAAATAAAATAAAATAAATAATAATAACCAGTAGCATTTCCTGAGCCCTCTCTAGTATCTGTTGCTATCTCATTAGCTACTCATAGAAACCTATGAAGTATAATCATTGTCTCCCTTTTGTAGGGGAGGGACTGAGATTCAGAGAGGCCCGTTTCCCAAACTTAGGCAGCTGGAAAATGACAGACCCAGGACACAAATCTGGGTCCATTCACGCATTTAACACTTTTTACTGAGCACCTACTGTGAGCCAGGCACTGTGATGGTCTCTGAGGAGACAATTGTCTGCAAAAGCAGAGGTAGTCCTACTCATGGCACCCAGAGTTGGCTGGGGGCTGGATGGGAGAGCACTGCAGGAGAAATAACATCTGGAGAATGGGCTCAGTCCAAGTCCTCAGCCACTGCTCAAGGCACAGGAAGGCAGAAACTTAAGCTTGGATTCTAAGGCCTGAAAGGCCAAGAAAAATGTTTCAGTCTCCCTCTCTCGCCATTCCCATCTGCAAGTGAGGGCTCTGCTGTTGATCAGCTTTGGCTAATGATGTTCAATTTCTAATCAGCCTTTGGACTTTGACAGCAGAGCTACAGACCATCAAGGAGAGGGGACAAACTTTGAAACAGGCAAATTCTTGTTCAATTCTAACCCTGCCACTTAGAAGCTGCATTGCCTTCGGGAAGTGGTTTAGCAACTCACTGTCCTCACCTGTCAAATGGGCTGGTATCACTGTCTCGTGCATTTCCTGAAAGAATTAAATTAGGTTCGTGTGCCAATCGCCAGTCCCAGTGCTTGGCATATAATGGGCATTTTGTAAGTGTCAGTTGACCTTCCAGGGCTCTGAGGTCCTCCCATGGTTCCATGAGCCCAACCCACAAGGCTTGAGCTCCAGGAGTGATATTTAAGGCCCCACTGTGGGGACATGTTTCTCCACACTAGGTTAAATGTGGCAAGGAACATTTTGCTTTCTTATTTCTTCAAATGAAATGACACGCAAACTGTCCCGTTTCTTACCTCCCCACACACACACTCACCACATGACACCCACTTCTACTTTTTCTAGGAACTCACACTCCCCTACCCCCATCCTTCGGAGCAGGCCTGGGAAGCAGGTTTGTGCCATGCAACCTCACCCAGACGGACAACTTCTCCAAACTGGGCCACTTGGATTCCCTCTCCTAGAATATGGAAGTAGGACTAGTGAGTCAGTTGTGCTGTGCCTATAGTCCTAAAAGCTGGAGAGCTGGAAGCAGAGCACTTTTACTATGAGATGAAACAGCTTCTAGAGCTCTGGGCAGGACCGATGCATAATTGCAGAGGCCAAAGCAATATGAAAACGTGGGGCCCTTTATTCAGAATTTCAAGATGGCGGCAGCAGAGCAGTAGACCACATTTAGGCCTTTATGAGTGCTGGGCCCTGTGAAACTTCACAGATCACACACTCAGGAAGCTGGCCCCGACGCTGGGTTTCTCAAGACCCATCCTCCGAATCCCGTTCAGTTCTTCCTTCCATTAGCCTGAACTGTTTTCTGTTACTTGCCATGCAAGAATTCTAACACCCTCTCTCTGGCTTCGAGCTTGAACTTTAATGCAAAACAAATGATAGGTGGCCTCAGAGTCTCTGCACCCACCTGTCAGTGTCATCCACGGGGACCCCTTTGCCCCCAAGCCCACAGTAGCAGCCATATCCGTAATATGAGAAGAAGGCACTCCGCCCCGTGATGTGTTTGACCATCCTCTGAAACTGCCAGAAGCTGCTGTGGGTGGGGGCTGCCACTGCCGATGAGGAAACAAGGAAGAAGGAAGTTGCAATGAGCACGATGCTGCCTTGATGTCCCCTCCCCTTACTAGAATGCTGAAAATTCGAAATATCACCAGATCCCCAAAGCGAAGTGCAAGGGTCATGGCTGGAATCATTAGCCCTTTTCCTGGGGAAGAAAATAAGTTCAGATTTGCTCCTCTAACACAGCTAGTTTTTTGCTAACCCGGATGAATACCCAGTTCCCATGAGGTTCGGAACAAGGCTCTCCCATCAACCATAGTCTTCCCCCTCAAAGCTGGAATCCACTTTCCTAGGCAGAACACCCTCGGGTCTGATGCAACATGAATGGGAAAAGTTCAAAGCCAGAAATGCCAGTCCCTCCAGATGTCATCAGGCCTTCACTATCTTACAGGAGAAACAAAATACTTAAGAGGCAGGAAAGGTATCCTCAAATATTATTTTTTTTAAAAGGCAAGTACACATGAACTCATCTGTTTTTGCTTCTACAAGATGCTTATGAGAGTGGGCACAAATGCATACACAAAGTGGTTTGCTGAAACATTATCTGTGATATAAAAAAGTTGGAAACCACCCACATGTCCGCTGACAGGGGGATAATAACAAAATTATGTGTCTCAAAAATAAACTACACTTGATAGCACTATCTCTAGGCAATTGGGATTGAAGAGAGAGAAAGAAACAGTCAACATTCATTTTATATACATCTCTGCTGTCTCATGTCTTTGCACAATAAGTATGTGTTTTCTTTCTTTCTTTCTCTTTCTTTATTTCTTTCTTTCCTTCTTTCTTTCTTTCTTTCCTTCTTTCTTTTCTTTTTCTTTCTCTCTCTTTATCTCTTTCTTTCTTTCTTTTGAGATGGAGTTTCACTGTAGTTGCCCAGGCTAGAGTATAATGGTGCGATCTCAGCTCACTGCAACCTCTGCCTCCCGGGTTCAAGCAATTCTCCTGCCTCAGCCTCCTAATTAGCTGGGATTACAGGTGCCCGCTGCCACGCCTGGCTAATTTTTTGTATTTTTAGTAGAGACGGGGTTTCACCATCTTGGCCAGCTGGCCAGGCTGGTCTCGAACTCCTGACCTCAGGTGATCTGCCCGTCTCGGCCTCCCAAAGTGCTGGGATTACAGGCATGAGCCACCGCATCTGACCCAGCATGTGTTCCATTTCTATTATGGTGTTTTACATGTGTGTGTGTAAAGGTTGTATAGAGGATGTATATCAAACTCTTAAGAGTGGTCACCTCTGGAGGTAGGGAAAACACTAGGGTCTGGGGAGGATGAGGAGGAGCTTTACCTTGTTGCTATATACTCATTTATTTTACTTTTTAATTATAAGCATGTTGTAAATTTGCAATAAAAATACAATAAAGACATGAACTTGAAGAAGAGAAACAGAATAGAGTCTGGGGGAGTTTGCTCAGGAGCCTTCGATCTCACTATTGTGTTTAGTCTAAACAGGGGTGTGAGGGGAAGAAGCCCAGGGGTGGTCACTGCTGCCCAAGCAGTCCCTGGAGCCGCACTCAGGGGTTGATCTTCAGACTGAGGGGCTGCAGAGGCGGTCATCCCTGCATACGGGTATCCTCCTGCGCTATCACCTTGAAAAGTGTAAGTTCCACTACTCACTGCGGGGAAAGGAAGTCTGTTTTTGACATCTTTGACTTAGGGACTCAAAAGTTATTGTGACTCAATTGAAAGAGACAGGAAAATGGATCTGGACAAACCTCCACTCTACCAATCCAGCAAAGGAGTCTGTGAGTCTCCAGTACACCCCAAACTGTTTCCCAGGTGGTCTTTTTTCACTTTGCAGAGGTAAGCAATAAGCAATGAATTATAGCTACCAATTATCCCATAAGTCACCATAAAAATGTCTTTCTGATAAGCATTAATCATTCTTAAATTAGCTGGATGTATGTCTGCATTTTTGTTCTGAATCCAAATGGCCTTAAATAAAGGCTACTAGCATCCAAAGGAAAAGAGACTCTTGGGGGAGAGGGGCGTAAAATAGTAGTCAAACTCCCTTTCTAGCAAATGGTTGGCAACCTCCGATTTCCTAGACACTTTATAAAATCCCAACACTGGGATCAGCCCATTTCATAGCAGAAACAGAAGCAAGAGGACGTTGGGGGGAGCCCGTTCCATTCCTGATTCTTTTTTTTTTTTTTTTGAGACGGAGTCTCGCTCTGTCGCCTAGGCTAGAGTGCAGTGGCATGATCTCAGCTCACTGCAAGCTCCGCCTCCTGGGTTCACGCCATTCTCATGCCTCAGCCTCCTGAGTAGCTGGGACCACAAGTGCCCGCCAGCACACCCGGCTAACTTGTTGTATTTTTAGTAGAGACCGGGTTTCACCATGTTAGCCAGGATGGTCTCGATCTCCTGACCTTGTGATCCGCCCACCTTGGCCTCCCAAAGTGCTGGGATTACAGGCGTAAGCCCCCGCGCCCGGCCCATTCCTGATTCTTTTCTGAGTGACTTGTGACTTCCTTCACCTGGTACCACCTGGCGAGTCCCCCCTCCCACTGACATAAACAGGAAGACAGAAGCCTGGTGCTGTCCCAGCAAGCCCTCTACTTACAGCAGGAGAAGAGGAGGAGGAGGACGGCAATGACCTTCATTTCTGAGGAGACCAGGGGTCTGAGGTTCCACGGCCACGCCTTCACCTGTGTGTGAGGGGGTCTCCCAGTTGAACCTCTGTTCGGGACAAAACGACCAAAATGAGGCAAGGGTATTTGGGTGCAAAACCCTAATTGCAGTGCCTTGGAAAGACCTCGGCAGAGGACTCAAAGAAATCGTTTTCAAATCTCATTCCCTTTGAATATGGTATCCTTTCTGGCATTTAGACCTGAACATATAAAAATAAGAAGGGTTCCATGGTTTTAAAAGTGCAAATGTTGGTTTTTTTTTTTTTTTTTTCCAAATTTCTTTCTTAGCAACATCATCCCTTTATCTCTTCTTTTTTTCTTTTGAGGAGTCCGTATTTCCTCTGCTCCCCAGCGGGAAAGACACCTATGTTGTTCACAATAGAAATCCCACACAGGAATGCCTAGCTCGGTTTGCATCTAGTCCCACAGCACCTTCCTTCCTTGATACCCGGGCATCTTACTCATCAACTTTACCTCTCTGCATCTTGGTTTCTTCTCCTGTAGAGTGAGACTAGAAATTCCTGTCAATAATTTCAAGCCTTTATTTTAAGGGCTTCACAGGTATTATACGGTTTAACCCTTACAACTCCTTCTGAGGTTCTATTATCGTTTTGAAGATGGGTAAACTGAGACCCAGAGAGGTTGAACAAATTCCTCACGATCACATAGCCATCTCCTTCACAGACCCATTGTGGGACCTGTGGGAATAATGAAAGTAAAACCGTTTTGTACTATAAAATGCAGTCACAGGTAGACACAGAATTCATATTCCGATTAGTATGGGTAATGATACCCATATGAGGACAGTGGAGGAGAATGTGGGTTGCAGCCCTGCCATGGAACTGCCAGGGATCAGTCTTTATAGCCCATCATAAATCAGGCTACACCTGGTAATGTCAGGACTTGGAGTGTGAAACAATAGAGAATTTGGCAGGTGCAGAGCTTGGGCTAGATTTACACCTGGTGGCAAAGCTTCCCAGGAAAACTTCAAAATGACCATCCTGCTGCAGATCCCTGGGAGAGTTAATCAGGGTGTCTTTGCTATCTTCCCCCTTTGGCAACGTTCTGGTGGATGCTGCGAGGCCCGGCCCTGACCAGGCCTGGTCCCAGCCAACCTTCACTTCAACTGCTGTGCGGGATGTTTTTTAATTAGGTTCTGTCTCTACAGGCTTGCTTCCTTTTTCTCTTTTGAGTCTAAAAAAATAATCATGTGCAGGTTTAGCCCACGAAAAACGGGCTCGTTCTTTTGAATGAGCAGGTGATGACACTTTAGAGAGACCCAGAAAGGGACCTGGGTGCATTACTGGTCATGAAATCCAATAGACTCTTACTAAGCACCAACTATGAGCTCTTCTAATGAGAACATTCTGACCCAAGGAAGGCTGCCAAGCTGGCTGGAGAGACCAAATAGGTAAACAGAGACCAAATATAGCCCCAAAGCCCCATGTGGGCAGCAATTCTGCTTGGTTCTCCATTAGTTCCCGAATCTTCACACAGTCCTGGCAGGCCCCCTCTTTAGGGCTAGGGTACCAGCAGCTGCTGACGCTCTCCCTCACTGGGAACCACCCTTTGCTGCAGGTACCGCGTGGCCCACGGTTACGGCCCCTCCCAGGGAAGACAGAAGAAGGAGTCTCTAGCCAATCCCTGGTTGGGGTGATGGTTTAAAGGGCCATCCCTTGCCTTTTTCAGGATAGCTCTGAAAGGCAGTCCCAGCCCCAGAGCTCCCTGTGGCCTCAGCAACTGCCTATGTGTATCAACTTCTCCCTCTATGTCAGTTTCTGTGTGTGTGTGTTAGCTTGTCCCTCTGTGTCAGCTTCTCCCTTTATGTCAGTTTCTGTGTGTGTGTGTGCTAGCTTGTCCCTCTGAGTCAGCTTCTCCCTTTATGTTGGCCTCTGTGGGTGTGTGTCAGCTTCTCCCTCTGTGTCAACTTCTCCCTCTGTGTCAGCTTCTCCCTTTTGTGTGTCAGCTTCTCCCTCTATGTCAGTTTCTCTCTGTGTGTGTGTGTTAGCTTGTCCCTCTGTGTCAGCTTCTCCCTCTGTGTTGGCTTCTCTGTGTCAGCTTCTCCCTCTATGTCAGTTTGTGCATGTGTGTGTGTTAGCTTGTCCCTCTGTATCAGCTTCTCCCTCTATGTTGGTTTTCTGTGTGTGTGTGTTAGCTTATCCCTCTGTGTCAACTTTTCCCTTGTGTGTCAGCTTCTCCCTCTATGTCAGCTTCTCTCTGTGTGTCAGCTTCTCCCTTCCTTGTATGTCACCTTCTCCCTCTGTGTCAGCTTCTCCCTTGTGTGTCAGCTTCTCTCTGTGTGTTCAGCTTCTCCCTCTTGTCAGCTTCTCCCTTGTGCATAGGCTTCTCCCTCTGTGCCAGTTTCTCTGTTGTGTGTCAGCTTCTCCCTCTGTTCCAGCTTCTCCCTTTTGTGTTAGCTTCTCCCTCTGTGTCAGTTTATCCCTTGCATGTCAGCTTCTCCCTCTCCCCATTCTTCCCTTGCTCACTTCCTGACAGCTGTATCTCCTGGAACCTCCCAGCAACATACTTTTTTGTGTCAGTCTGTTTCTAGGGACCTCAGTCTGCATCCATGTGGAGTGAGGAGCACTGCTCCAGTGGTTGTATAAATAAATGCCTCTGAGCTCAGAGGAAGGAGCAGTAAACTTTCTTGAGAAGGTCACAGAAATCTTCCCAGGAGACGTGGTATTTGAGAAGGCCTAAATTCCCCTTAAGTTTATGCTCTGCTCCTGTTTACTCCTCACTACAACCCTACCAGGCGGGTTCTATCACATTCACATTTGACAGAGGAGGAGACCAAGTCTCAGAGAGCGAAGTAACCTGAAAAAATCTACACAGCTATGAGGTGGGCCAGGACTTAAACTCTGGTCCCTTTCTCCAAATCCAGTGCTCTTCCTCCTTGCCAGTCTCTCTGCCTAGACCTCTCGTTCGTGTGGCATTTTGAAGGTTTGAGGGCATTTTCATGCACTGACCTTCACAGCTATGACTCAGGCATGGTTCTCTCCATTTGATAAGTCATTTGGGGCTGCCTAGAACTGTGCTTAAGCTAAAGCAAGAGCACAGGACCAGAGGGCCAGAGGTTTGATGAGAGGTAAGAATGTAGAAAGCATGGCATTGCCTCCCACGCCAGCCCCTAGGGCAGCAGCCAGTAAGTTGCAGGGTCTTTAGGAGCCACCATCTGGGTCATTTGCTGGACCCATCAATTCAGCTTTTATCAACAGTGATGAAACACTGGTTGGCTTTCCTCCCCATAGAGAAAACAAGGTGGATGGAGCCTGCAAGCTCATTAAGGACAGAGGTCATGTCTGTTTTGTTCACCTCTTTATCCCTAGTGCCTTCTTAGCACAGTGCCTGGCACGAACTAATACTACTGACGATGATGGGTAACGTATATATCACACTTACGTTATGTCTTGCAGGGGTTCAGAGCATATATTTACTCACTAAATCTTCATATCTCCCAGCTAGATAAGTGCCATTATTACCCTCGTTTTGCAGATAAGGAAACTAGGCATGGAGAGACGGGCAGTAAATAAATATTTGAGGCATGAATGAATGAGAGAATGAGTGATAAGAATCTTATCATACTTCAAGTTACAGAAATAAAAACAATAACTGCAACCCCTCGAATACCAACAGGAGGCTAAGCACAGGATGTGAATCAGGATTCTCCTTGAATCCTTTTGAATCCTCCCAATGAGACATATACAATTAATTCCAGTTTACCAATACGGGTAACTGAAGCTGGCACAGGTCAGGTCATTTGCCCTGCAAACTGACGGGTCGTGGACTTAACCCCAGGTGTGTCTGACTCCAAAGCTGGCACTCCTAATCCTTGAAAGCTCTCCTGCTTCCATGTCTATCCAAAACACCACCGAGAAGACAAAACCCCAAACAACCCAAGCAGTGAAGCAAGTATCACAACACTCTTAGACTCTTATTTTAGATGCAATTCCAACAGGCTGCTCAGCTTCATTTATCAGGCCCAGCAGCCAGACAGGAATGGAGTTAGAGCAGCTTCTCTTAATAGGAAGGTAAGAGAGGGGTGATTAAAGCGATAATCAACGAAGCCTAGGAGCCTGGGCCACTGTGTGTTGGGGCAGCTGACTCCATCCACATCAAACTAGTGCACCTGGAGCACAATTATTGACTGCGAGTTGCCAAGGAAAGGTAGCATTGTGCAAGAGACTGCAAGGGTGGAGAGCAACGAACTCAGGAGCCTATGTCAAAGAAAGGGGTTGGAGCTGTTCCGCCACTTCCTGACAGATTTAAACTACCTGAGCCTCAGCTTCCTCCACCAGAGAGGTACAGACAATGATTCTGGCCCCCGACAGAATGCCGGCAAGATTCCACAGGCTCTTGAAGGTGAAAACACTTGGTCAACAGTAGCCAAGGTGAGTTACAGTGTTTGATATGTTCTGCTTAACAAGACTGGAAAGTAGGCTATACATTTTTGGATATTTTCCAACAAAACGGGGAAAATAATAAAAAACTGTGGTACAGTCATGCACCATATAATGACGTTTTGGTCCAATGACAGGCCACACATACAACGGTGGTCCCATAAGATTATAAGGTAGCTGCCCTATATGGGCATACACTTTTTTATATTTTATGCCATATTTTAAATTGTACCTTTTCTGTGTTTAGATCTGTTTGGATACACAAATACGTACTATTGTGTTATAATTGCCCTTGTGTTACAGTATTTAGAACAGTAACATGCTGTACAGGTTTGTGGCCCAGAAGCAACAGGCTATACCATATAACCTAGCTGTGTGGTAGGCTAGACCATCTAGGTTTGGGTAAGCACATTCCAAGATGTTTGCACAATGACAAAATTGCCTAGCAATGAAGTTCTCAGCATGTATCCCCATTGTTAAGTGATCCATGACTGTACTTCAAGGGTTAAGTTTCATCATCCAGAAACTTCCTTCTTGCAGATCCCCTCGGGAAGCTGATCACAGGAGCCATGACTAACTGCCAGCCTCTTGGCCTTGCTACTAGAATATCCACCTGGTTCACCTTCTGCTTAAAGGTTACCCATGATCTCAATCCACATGTCTAATGAGACCAAGGACAGGCGGAGCAGGACACTGGCTATCGACTCTGAAATCTAGAAGTCACTAATTCTAAATGGGGCCAACCACTCTGTGAGGACAAGCTGCTAAGAAACTGGGGCTCTCACCTTCAGCCAGCCCCTGGGGAGGTCATTTGAACTCCAAGCCAAATATGGCTGGGGAGGATACCAATAAGCAGCTTGCTGGATCACTCAGTGGAAACGCTAGCCTTGGAATCAGCACCACCATCATCATGGCTGAGTACCTATCACAAAGTAAGCACTGTGTGGGCAAAGCAGGGGATTCTGAGACAGGCAAGTTCCTGCCTTCAAGGAGCTCATCACCTACTGAAGGAGATGTACATTGTAAGTGAAGATGATGTCATGAGACTTAGCCCTCACTAAGCCCTTGGCACGTGTGTTTTCTCATTTTAGCCGCACAACAATCCTGTGCTTATCATCTCCATTCTGGAGATGTGGAAACTGGCTTCCAGCGAAGGTGAATCATTTACCTAACGTCTTCAGCTGACAAGTGGTGGAGCCAGGATTCAGACTCAAGTTTTGGCATCAGAGGCCATGCCTGCGGTCCCTACGACCAGTGCAACGGACAGTACAGATAAGGACCATGGGGGAACATGCAGGTGAGGAGCTCGAACATGGGACTCTGGGGTCCAGGGTGGGCTTTGGAAACAGCTAGATGTGGGTTATAAAATTGCTCTGCTGCTCATTCACCAGGGGGAACCCTGAGGCTCCACTGTTTTCTAAACCAAAGGAGGGCTATGATGCCTCCATGAAGGAGCACTGTGAAGATGAAAGGAGCCAACTCAGGGAGGGTGCACAGCGCCATCCTGGGCATGTTCCACTGGACCAAAGGGGACCAGAGAGAGCACATGAGCTTTTGTGGGGAGGCTGTGGTCAGGAAAGGGCTTCACAGAAGAGATGGCTTTTAAGATGGGCCTTGGAGGATCAGTCAGTTTGGCTTAACTTCAAGGAAGGGAGCAGGGTGGGGTAGAGATGAGCAAAGACACTGGAGATGAAAAAGCTGGGGCCCATCTGGGGAGCAAGCTGGCTGTAGCCCAGGGAGAGAGCTGGAGAGTAGATCGGGACATGGCTGGAAAGGAAGGTGAGTCTACATTTCAGCTGGCAGGGCAATGACCTCTGCCCATGTTTACTGAGATCCCCTCTGGGTATGTGCCAGACACCAGGCATTATGGGGTCCATCCTTTGAAGATATCCTCTTTATAGAAGGTTGGGGACAAAGGCAGCAGAGGCACAGCAATGGACTGGCGCCTTCCTTTCCTCCTCTCCTGCCTCCCCCTGGGGCTGCGCATTACACAACACTGCAGAGCAAAAGGCATGTACTGCTGACATTAACTGCAAGTACTGCTGACATTAACTGCACGTACTGCTGACATTAAACAGACCGCCATTTCACTGTGCACTGGCAAAGGCATGCACGCGCACACACGCACACACACCCGAGGTGAGAAGCCAATTTGATTCTCCAAAGGATTGCATAATTCTTAGGTGATTTTAAAATAGCTGATGAAGAATCCACTTTAATCTTTTTTGGGTGGGCGCTGAAGGGCTGAAGAGCATTGCTAAGACACTTTTGACAGAATCATTAACAAGAAATAAGCCGCCAGCACTCAGTTGCAAAACCAGCAGCTCCTAAAACCACCATCTTTTACACATTCCGAGGGCCACAGAAGCTTCCTGGATTACCAGAGTGTGTGAGGGGGCAACCCAAACGAGAGGCCCGGCCCAGCCCAGGCCCTCCCCAGCAACTCCCATGGGTCACGGCCTTCCCTTCTGAGATGAGCAGAAACACCACCACTGAAATGATCTTCTTTCATGGCCCCCAAAGAACTGCCTTGTCTGTGCTAATCACTCGGTACCTAATTGTGTCCAGCCTATGCCTGCTATTCTACCCTGGGCTCAAATTGTATTGAAAATAATCTGATTTGTAACTGTTCATCAGCGTGAAAAGCATTCTCTCAACCAGATTGTGAACGTCTTGAAAGACGGTTAGAATTGCGCTCCTGTCGCAATCCTGTGTCCACATGTCCAGGACAGACCAGATAGCAAATATTTTGCCACACGCTAGATAATGAATCTATCGTTCTTTTTTTCTTTGTTTTTGGAGAGATAGGGCCTCACCATGTTGCCCATGGCTGGTCTCAAACTCCTGGCTTCAAGTGATCCTCTCACCTCGGTCTGTCAAAGTGTTGGGATTACAGACGTGAGCCACCATGCTTGGCCTGAATCTATGGTTCGTGCACGTCTACTAACATTATCTTCTAATGATACTGTCAGTAAATTATTCATCTGTGTATCCCATGAGTCTAGAACAGAGTTTGGCAGACAGTAGTCCAGTTAAGACTTCTTTCGAAGAAATCTTAATTCCACCTTGGAAGAAAGACTTCATCCATGAGGTTGGGACCTGAAGGGTGAATGGGAATTAGGCAGATGAGGAGGGTCGGGAGGAATCTTCTAGGGTCAGAGGGAGTGTGAGGGTGTGTATATGTGTGACTGTGTGGTCAGAAATGGGCTTCCAAGCACCCACGGAGGAGCAATTCACCTTGGAGAGAATCAGAAGACATTAGAACTGGAGGAAGGGAGAAAAACAAGGAAGCGTAGGCAGGCAAGTTTGCAGGCCTGATGGCAGAAGGCTGAGGAAGTTTCCATCTGATGGCTTCTATTTTTTCCTCTTAAGAGGGCAGTAAAGGTATCTTCTTAGAGGGAGGAGGGAGGGAGGGAGGTGGGAGAGGGAAAGGTAGGAGGTTTCGGGAGCAAAACGACGTTTTGAAATAGCTATTGAGAAGAAAGCAGAGGCTGGGTGAGGTGGCTCATGTCTGTAATCCCAGCACTTTGAGAGGCTGAGGCGGGAGGATCACTTGAGCCCAAGACTTCGAGACCAACCTCAGCAGCATGGCAGAACCCTATTCTACAAAAAATAATAAAAATTAGCCAGGCATGGTGATGCACACCTGTAGTCCCAGCTACAAGGCAGGCTGAGCTGGGGAGGTCCAGGCTGCAGTGAGCTGTGATTGCACCACCGCACTCCAGCCTGGGTGAAGGGGCAAGACCCTGTCTCCCCTTCAAAAAAAAAAAAAAAAAAGGAAGAAAGAAGAAAGGAGGGAGAGAGAACCCAATGGTCGGTCGGGGATGGAAGTGCAGGGCTGATGGTCTAATTGAGGTTAGAGACCTCGTGTTTGTTACACCAAGGTGTGTGGCTGGCAAAGACTTCTTCAGTACCGGTGTGTAGGCGGACTGAATTGGTTTGGGGTTTCATCAGATGGAAGGAGAGCAGGACTCGGGCAGGGAGGATCCTTTTGAGAATGCTGAGGGATGGGCCAGGACAGGGAAGAAGCAGGTTGATAGCGAGGGGGAAAGCAGAGACAGCAATGGACAGGTAGCCCAAAGATGGTGAAAAACAGATACAGCAGAAGTGACTCAAGCGGCTGGAAGTGGAAGAGATTGTGGCTGGGGACATCAAAGGAGGTGCAGATGCTGTTGATAAGGTTCCCAGTGTGGCCCGGAGTGGCAGGCTGATGTGAAAATGAGGAGGTCAGGGATCTGGCGCTGAAAGGGCTGTACTGAGGATGGGGACCCTGCTCCCCGCAACTCAGATACCCTAGAAGCATCCACTCAGAGTCTAGGGTTCCGAGAATCCATCAGTCCCACAGCCTCATTTTAAAACCAGGGACACTGAGAAGCGGCTCAGGACCTGACCCAAGGTGAGAAACGGGGTTTGAGACTAGTGTGCTGCTCCCCGCGCCTCCACGCCCCGGCTAGGGCTCTCCTTCTCCCAGACACTCTCCCCAGCGAGAAACAGAGGCAGGTGATGCTAGGAAGAGGAGAGAAGGAGCCCGCAGGTCCCTGTCGCCTCCAGGCCAGGCAATACGGCTGGCAATCCACCGACCTGGAGCTCATGGCCTCCGCGCTCCTGGCCCAGCGGCCCCCACTGACCCCACCCGACCCGACCCGACCAGACCCAACTGGACCCCACCCGACCCAGGCCGGTTCCGGTCACGGCGGAAGCACGTGGCCCCCCACCCCGCGGCGTTGCCCGGGAGACCAGGGCTGTTTACCAGCGGGACAGAGCTGGGCGCAGGCGGCGGATGGAGCGGAACGGCTAGGTGAGCGCGGCTGCCAGACCGGCGGCCTGCCCTTGGCCTCCACCGGGCCTGGAAGGGGCCGGGGGAAGCCAGTCCCCGAGCCCCCAGCACGTCACCCTTGAGGGCCTCCCCAGCCCCAGCCCCAGGGACGCGAACCCTGGGAGACAGGCGAGGGACCTGGAGAAAAGTCTGCTCCCGAGGCAAAGCAAGTCTGGCCAGAGCTCACCTTTACCAAAGGGACCTATGCAACCGCTGGGCCATGCCCTCCAGGCTGGGATGTAGCAATGGGGACACAGACCCAGGGAGAGAAAAGGACGTCCCAGTCTCCGGCAGGGCAGAGACGGGAACCAGATGGACCCTCCCCCAGTCCTGTGCTCTTTCACTGAAGTCAGTTCTCACTTTCTAAACGCTCTTTCTCGCCCCTCCCCCAGATCCCTCCTCCACCCCTTAAGCCTGTTGCCTTCTAGGGCGCTGGAACTTGGACATAATTGAGTTATCCCCACCACTTCCTTGCCCTTCTGTCTCTGGAATCATCCCTAATTCTCTTTCCAAACATTTGATCACTTGGTGGCTTGTGGTTCAGTGTGGCACTCTGCATAGGACAGTGTATTCTAATCACTAGTTTGGGGTAGAACTGGGAATGGTACCAGAGTTTTTCATTCTCAGGCCAACCACCATCTCCTGTTGGTTCTTCAGAGCATTTTTATCCTGAAAGCCTGGTGGGGGTGTGGGTTGGGGGTGGGGAGTGGCAACGGATAGGATTAACTGATACAGTTTTAAAAGACCAATTCAAATGTATGTATCTTGGTATATACCAGCAGATGGTATGTAGGTGGTTATATTTTACTGCATATACTGTAGGTTTAGATTTGGGTTGTGAGTGAAATAGGGTGGTCTGACCCTGTGGTGGGTGGTGGGCACCCTTAGAAAGCGGGAGCCCTGCTTTAGCTTCCCCCGTCCACATTTCCTTCTTTCCGGTTGATTTGCTGATGAATCTTAAGGAATGGGCACCTGCCCTTCTGGCAACTTCTTGGAAACAGTTGGCAGTGTTTGCTTCCTGACTCCTAGCAGGCCTCTGGGGCGCAGCTATTGTGTTTAAGTAAACAGGCCACTCGCCTATTCAGCTTGGCAGCTTGGTAGATGCCTACGCCTAGATCTTGTCAAATCAGTTTGTGGTTGAGCGGCTGCCAGGCCTAGAGGTGGTGAAATGAACTGAGCAGGGATAATGATGGCTGCTGCTAGGAGCCTTCCTGGACTGAGGGCGGCGGGCAGAGTTCAGGACCCGAGGTGTGAATATAAAGGCACAGTTGGCCCAGATCCCCAGACACCTGTTTCCCCAACCGTCCCATCCCTGTGTGATGGCTGCTGGGGAGAGCTGGCGTTCCCTCCGTGTAACAGATGGTCCCTGTGCTCGGGAGGAGGCAGTGGGTTATGAAAGCAGGTTGGATATAATGGTTTTACCTGAAGGAGGTGTTAGTCTCTAAATAACCATGAGTGGGCTCCTAGGAATTAGTCATAATTGAGGTTTTTCTCTGAGATAGCTCACAGTCATGTTATCTTATGACCAGGGTGTCTTGAATATGACACCCCCTGAACATGGATAATTATATAGAACCAAAAGGTATAGAAAGTGCATGCACATACTCAAGTTTTACTGTTAAAAATAATCCCACAGAGAGCCTGTGAGAACACATGACTCTCCTCATCAAAGTTGTTAAGGAAGAGGTTTCTAAGTTACCAAACTCACTGACAGCTAAACCTTCCTGAGGCATGTGTGGGTGTTGGAAGCCAAGCCTGTGATAATTCTGTAGAAGCTGTGGCAAATTAATAGCCATTCCACAAGTGGGGAGGGTGGGCCGAGAGGGGCGTGGGTTTGCCTGTGGAGCTTATCTTTGGCAGAACAGTTGGACAGTTATGACCTTCTCCTGCCATCCTGAGTGAAAGTGCAGAGCTGCTAATTGCCAGAGAAAGACTTGAGAATGAGACTAAAGGGGGAAAAACACATTCTTCACAGTTGATCAGAAAATAGATGAAATTAACAAGGAGATGGGCAGTCTTTTTTGATGCCAAAACTTTGCTAAGGAGAAGGCTCCTGAGCTACTAGCAGCCAGACTGGGTGTGAAAGACGAGGGAGAAGTGGAAAATGGGGAGTGGAGAGAGACTCAGGCTGTGAGTAGAATGCAGCCGACATAGAGGCCTTTAAAAGAGGGTAGCTTTGTCCCAGATTTTGAATTGAGCAGGACATCAGGAAGATACAGGGATACTGTGTTTTGTTTGGTCCTGGTTTGAGAGGAGAGGAAGCAGATACTCCCTAAAATTAGGCAGCAGTGGTTACATGCACGGAATGGTAAGGTTAGAATACATACCCTGAGAGGCTCAGATTACGTTGAAGATTTTGTGATGAAAGGAATGAATTTGCAGGAAGTAATCATTCTACGGGAAGTGAATTTGAGGTAAGTAAAATGTGGAATTAGAAGAGAAGTGATCAACTCAGGATTTTTTTTTCACATGTTTTTGAGGCAACTGAATAGGTGGTAGCTCATTGCAATCCACCTCCCTGTGTTTCTGTGTAGTGGACAGGGCAGGCATGAGTTTCAGGACTCACCCAGCTGGTTGACTAGGAGTAGAATCACCAAGGACACAAGGGGAAAAGTTCTAGAGCAAAACAAGGAAGGCTTTTGAATTTAGCACACAGAAAGCACTAAACAGACAACCCAAAGCAAACAACAACAACAACAACAAAAAAATCCCTTAACGTTTAATTAAGTTTCTACCATGCACTAAGCCTGGTGCTTCCCGCCTTACCTACATTATTTCATGTTATTATCCTCATGTTACAGACAAAAAGACTGATGTTCTGAGGTATTTAAGTAATACTTCTAAGATCATTTAGCTAATTTGATAGATGAGGAAAGTTTTGTGCCAGAAAGGTAGAGTGATTGCCCCTTGATCAGGTAGCTAGCCAGTGGCAGAGAAGCTGAAATTGAACCCACACCTTGTGACACCCGGTCCTCTGTCCTTTGCTCCCAAATATGCTGTTTCTTGGGGATCATGAATCACTGGAAAGTCACCAGAAGGTCTTTAGAAGGCTAGGAGAGGCCAGGTTCACTTGTGAGCAGAAAAGTCAGGAGTCACAGTGGTGGTCAGGACTCAGAGGGAGGCAGGGAGCCCAACAAGATGTCTGCAATGTTTAGGGAAAGATGGAACTGGAGATTGGGAGGAGGAGGTGCTGGTAGTAGTGTTAGTGAAGTGGCCACCAAGATGGCAATGAAAGAGGAGGTGTCATGGTTTAGCAATTCCGGGTCTGCACAGAGAAATGTTCACGCCTCCCACCATGCTTCGGTTCATTGCTTCTGGCGGATTTAACCAGCACTCACATAGACTCTTGGTGGGAGATCCAGATACAGAGGCCCCAGGGTGCCTATCAGGTAGCTGGGAAGACAGAAGTCTGAACAGCTCGGGAGGCTGAGGCACAAGAATTGCTTGAACCTGGGAGGCGGAGATTGCAATGAGCTGAGATCGCGCCACTGCATTGCAGCCTGAGTGATGGAGTGAGACTCTGTCTCAAAAAAAGAAAAAAAAAAGAAAAGAAAGAAAGAAGGAAATGTGAGCAGCTAGTAGACATACAGAATGTGATGTGCTGGGCTCAGGAAGCAGCTTGTATGGGTACAGAGGACACAGGACCGGGTGTCACAAGACCTGGGTCCTATCTCTTGCTCTGCCACCAGCTGGCTGTGTGACCATCAGGAAATCACTCTACCTTTCTGGCTCACACATCTGTAGAATTAGCATATGCCCAGAGTTGCTATAGGACAGCGACCAACAAATGATGGCCCACAGCCCAAATCTGGCCTGTCACCTATTTTGTGTGGCTCATGAACTTAGAATAGCTTTCACATTTTAAAATCATTGAAGAAGAATCAAAAGAGCGTATTTTGTGACACATGAAAATTATCTGAAATTCAAATTTCAGAGTCCAAAAATGAAGTTTTATTGAAACACAGCAGGTTTTCTGGTTTTTACCAGAAACTTCCCCCCTCCTAAAAGAGTAAGAATTAGTCCCCCACCTTAATCACGCTTAGGTGCAATACTTTTTATTTTCTTGATAGCAGTTGTTACTCTTTGAAAATGACTATTTACTTGTGGGTTTTAACCCCTGTCTCTCCTCACTATAATGATTTACATTGCAAGGACTTCGTTTCGCTGATGTCTCCCAAGTGCCTAAAATAAATGAATGCATGCCTGAATGAATAAATTGCAGCTGGTGCCCCTTTCTAGATGCCAGAAATTTGTGCTTATTCTGGGCACTCAGGGAGGGAATGGCTTGGATCTAGGAGTCCCAGGAAGTTTAACCCACGGTCTCCTGTTTTTTTCCTGCTTCCTTAGGGGTCTTGAGAAGCAATGGCCACAGAAGCCCCTGTGAATATAGCACCACCTGAGTGTAGCACTGTTGTCAGCACAGCAGTTGACAACCTCATTTGGCAGCCAAACTCACTAAATATGCACATGATAAGGCCCAAGTCCGCCAAGGGACGGACAAGACCAAGTCTGCAAAAATCCCAGGGCGCAGAGGTGTGCGCTCATCATATACCATCTCCGCCTCCAGCCATTCCCTATGAGTTGCCAAGCAGCCAAAAACCAGGAGCCTGTGCACCCAAATCTCCAAACCAGGGAGCCTCTGATGAGATCCCTGAGCTGCTGCAGCAAGTTCCCATTGGAGCTTCCTCTTCTCTCAATAAGTATCCAGTCCTTCCTTCTATCAACAGAAAGAACCCGGAGGAGGAGGCTGTGGAAAGCGTCGCCAAAAAGGCCAGCTCACTGCAACTGAGCAGTATCCAGGCTCTTTACCAAGAGGAGACCTGCAGCATGAAGACAAGTGAACAAGATTCCAGAGCTCAAGCTTTTGCCATGGAGAGGAAATTCGTCATCCGAACCAAGAAACAGGGCTCTTCCAGGGCTGGAAACCTGGAGGAACCATCGGACGAAGAACCAAGGTTGCTGCTTGCTGTCAGATCACCAACAGGCCAAAGGTTTGTACGCCATTTCCGGCCAACTGATGATTTGCAAACCATTGTTGCTGTGGCGGAACAGAAAAACAAAACCTCCTACCAACACTGCAGCATTGAAACAATGGAGGTGCCCAGGAGGCGATTTTCTGACCTCACCAAATCTCTACAAGAGTGCCGAATCCCCCACAAGTCTGTGCTGGGCATCTCACTGGAAGATGGGGAAAGCTGGCCACCCAGCTGAGGTCCTGGGTCTCCGAGCAAAGGAGCATGCTTGGGCGTCGTGGCCTCCCAGACAGCCTGTTTCGAGTGCCATGTGGACCTGGTGCAACTGGGAAGCGTGGGACTCTCGTGTCCACTGCATGTCCTCTGAAGCAGTGAAATCTGTGCCTGCGCCAAGTGCGCTGAGAAGGCTCCCTTCCAGCTGTTCCATTCTCTCCGCCACCAGCATAACTGGCAAGTTACCAAGGCTGTTCCTGAAACAGTGGTGATCACGACTTCTCCTTTCCAGAGTTTGGGGTCCTTCTAAACTAATGGTCCTTTTGGAACACCAGCTTGCCTTTACAGTGAACTCCGATTCTCTTGAAGCCAATGCTTTCCTTTCTGTATTTGATGCAGTATTAAACACTTCCCAGAGTGGATTCTAGTCTGGTAAATAACCAGGGTGTAGGAACTATCTAACTGGCATTTGTGTTTCTTGCAAGTATTTTAAAGAAACAGGCTGTTGACCCCGTCTTTGGAAGTAGCCCTTGGTCATACATGGTTAGTTTCTTAGGGATTTATTATTTGTATGAGGTGGCATCGAAGGGAAGAATGGGTTTTCTTCCCCCAAAACATCAGCTTTTCTAAAATAGTTCTAGAGCTTGAAAGTAAGTTGCTTCCGTGAGCATGGATTACCCAGTAGCTACTTTTAAATAGAGACTGACTAGGTTTACAACTTCTGGTAGCTACTTTGTGGGCTGAAATCTTCCAAAACAGAAAAAGCCAGTGCAATCTGATTTCTTTTGCTTTTGTCAGTAATGGAATCTTTTGTTTTTAAAATGTGCAAGCCTCTAAGTCTAAACGGGTTTGTACTGACAACTTCCTTGGCTTATCTGGGGTTGGAGCAGTTGTTTTATTCCCCAGTTTCAGTGTGTTGCCCACTTCAAACATGGAGTGTCCTTTGGAGCTGTGACAGAGGTGCCTGTTCTGACTTAGAACCTCTGGAGGAGGAGGGGGTTGCCTTGGTCTGGTGTTACTCTGCTGTGCCTGTACTGAAAGACCATGTGCCCCAAGCATCTGGTTGGCCGTCATGAAGTACATCAGCCTGTCTTAGCCTGAGCTGCTTTGAAGACCATGGAGTCTTGTGTTTCCAACTTTGAAGTGATGATATGGACGATTTGCCAATGTTCTCTTCTACTGCAAGTTCAGCCGGACTCCGTGACTCATCTGATCCCTTTTATGGCCAAATCATCCTTCAGAGTAGGGAACACTCAGACGTTCTGGGCATGTTGTTCCCCCAGAGCTTGGTCATCACGAAGCCCTGAGTTCTGGTGTGTGCCCCCGCCTCCTGGGTATACAGAGAGAAGGCAGGAATCAGGAGTTCCAGAAGCATATAAATATGGCTACCCCAGCAACAAGCGCATCCTGTGCTCAGATAAGGTGCATGGTTGGGAGTGTTTTTGTTGCATACTGAGGCTTAGCAGTGGAGATGGGCACCACTGCCATTTGCTCAGAAGAAAGTGGCTGGCCTTGTCCTAACTGTATCCCACACCACCCAGATCACTCTAGAATAGGTTATTTCTGAACGTTTTACAGAATTTCTTAATACCATCCTGGTTTGGTCAGCCATTCCTTTGACTGGAAAGGTCAGCTGGGGCCAGTGGTGCCTCGGGCAGGCCCACACAACTGGCCACCTCTTCCCGTTAATGACCACAGCAGAGGGAACTTGAGCCCAGAACCTAAAAGTACAGGAATTTCACTTCCCACCAGGACTCGGGCATGTAACTCTACGTCTGATCTAGGAGGCTGGGGGAAGAGCCTCCCATAAAATCACACCTACTCCGTGGTAAGAATAAAATGCCACCCACCTGGGACTTGGTAATTTCTCCAGACAGGAAAGCTTTAGAAAACTTGAGTGAAATGGAGCAAGCTTGAAGGAGTTAGAATCTTCTACGCTTAGGATTTGCTGCTGCTGGTGAGCTTAGAATTTTGGGGTTGGGAAAAAGTGGAAGGCATAAGCATAGAAATATTTTAGGATATATGAATAAAGCTAGACTCAAACCATCATAATAAACTTTTTTTTTTTTGGACAAAAGATGATGTTACTAACAATAAAAACCAACTTGTGTGAAACTGAGTCAGTGGAGAAGTGCATCTCGTATTTTAACCTAAGACTTCACCTCCCACACACAACTGGACAAAGGGGTGTGTTAGCCTGATCTTCAGTTTTCTCACTGGGAAAGCACTTGTTCCACTGTTAGGACCATGTCCTCCTCCCTGGACACTTCCGATGCCCACTGCAGAAGCTCCGGGGCTCCTGTTCTCAGCTTCTGTCACAGCGCTTAGCTTGTCTGGATAAGAGTCACCTGAATTTTTCCTAAACATCATTCCAAGTACTCTGATTTTGAGGGTTGGCAAGAACAAACTAAATCAGGATTCAGAGTTCCTGATGGCTCCTCATGTGGCATTGCAGCTGAGGCCCCCTGTCCTAAATGGGGTCAACTGGCCTAACACACTCCCCTTGGTGGCTTTGGGTGGGTCAGCCTTGCCCCATTTGGGGTCACAGACCTCAGTTATTCATTTAACCAATGGTCATTGAGCACTTACCAGGTGCCACACTTCAAGACAAGCATGGGTGTCCTGGCAAGAAAGTGTTAGCAAGAAAATATGAACCCACCATTGAACTCTCAACTCAAACCTTACTGAAGTCAGTGGCTATAGCTTTATGTGCAAAGGACCCCAGAGTGAGGATCCCACATTGTTACTACTGGGTCTTCTCCCTACCTCTGGAGATGCTAAGAAAACCCTTCCCCACCTTTTCTAGTGATGGAGTAGGAACTTTGCATAGGACAAACCTTCATGATAGGTTACTCCAGTATATTCCTGATAAAGTCCAATAGGTAAATTAGTTTTGGCAGCAGAAGGAACAGCAGGAGAAGTAAGTGATTCATCATCTAGAATCCAGAAAATTTGCACCAACAGATGGCAGGTGGTTATAACACAACAGTTCTTGCCCTGAGAGTATCTGGGGACCCAGCCAACAGCCGTCAAGCCAGGGCAGTCCTGCGGAAGAGATGGCTTGTGAACATGACTGTGGACCCAGAGTCACCCCAGAGCTCCCACATAAAATGCTTCACAGACAGAGAAACTGAGAGCAGCCTTGGGGCATTCATGCCAATTAATAACCTTAAAGGCTACAGCCAGATCCACCCACGTCACAAAAGCAGGCATTCGAGGAACTATGCTTTTGTTAATGCTCTTATCTGCCATTTTAAATGGGTTTCTAATGTCAAATAAAGCCACTCTGCCTCTTGGGACAAAGATGTTTATCTTCACATAGTTTTTAAAATAAAGTCCTCATAATAAGTTCAGATAAAAGAGCCTTTTACATGGTAAGAGGATCTACTTTTCTACCTTTTAAATGGAATAATGAAGAAAGCTATATTATTTTGCTTTAGCATTAGTTTAGAAGTCATTCTGAGAATTAAGCAGGAATATCTGTTTTCTTAGTCCATTAAGGCAACACCCCACAATGAAGTTGAAAGTTCACGAGCCTATTGACTCTCATCCAGAAACCAGAACCAACCAAACCCCACCATGTAACAGGGAAGACCCAGGGTCACTTCGGAGGAGTTAGCAATCAAAGGAGAACAGACTTTTGGTGACTCAGTTACCAACACACAAGACAGCAACTCATAAAACTAAAATTGGGTGTTTTATTTTTTGTCTACACGGGTGGCGTGCCACTTTCCTATTAGGGAAAGCTTCTCCCAGCCCTTTCTGACGTTCATCTGTGTGCCTTTACATTCAAACAGTTTAGGAAGCAGCAGCCCTCCTAACAGTCGACACGGAAGCACAAATCTCTGGAGGTATTTTTGGACACACTTAAATCCTATCCCAAGAGGCTGAACGACTGTGGTGACAAATGCCCACGGGTAAAACTGAGCAAGCCTCATTCAGACTGTCCTGCTCAGAGATGCCCTCTGGCTGCCGTGTTGAGGGTCTGGGGTGGAAGATGGAAGACTAAGCGCTGGAGATATGAAGGTGACTCAGCGAGAGGTGATGGTGGCTCGGGCCAGGGTGGTAGCCAGAGATGTCATGAGAGGTGGCCAGATTCTGGAATATAATCCATTTTCTTAAGGAAAAAAAAAAAAGAATAATTTGACAAGTTGGAATTTACCCAAGTGGACTTAGCTTGACCAATATCGCCAACGTGGATTGTTTCTGCAAAAACAAACAAACAAAGAAACACCACAGCAGCAAAGCACATGGCAGGCAGGGGAAAGACACTGACCAGCAGGAACATTCACATCAAGGAAATGCATGAGTGTGTTTGGACAAAGTGTACAGAGAAAATCAAAGCTATTCATTGTTTTAATTAAGAGATAAAACTAAGATCACTGTTTCACTTAATGTTTAGATATAAGTTAAAAGTATCATCTAACTCTGGGGTAGGATATGATTGCTGACCAAGGTTGCTTAATAAGAAATCCCTTGTTCTAGTTAAATACATTGTTTATCTCTGTCTCCCGTCCTTCATCCCTCCCTTTCTTGCCACCCTTCCCTCCGTTTATTCCAATCCAGCAGCTGACTGGCGATGCATTTCTTCATGGGAGGGCAAACAAAGCCATAATTCTGGGGCTTAAATAATAAAGCTCCTAGTTTCATAGTTTTCATGCCCACCTCGTGTTTATATGAGGGGATCTGTGCAGTGGGGCCTTGGTCCTTGGTCCCTTTTGTGACTGGCTAAGAGCTGCGTCTCTCTGACATTTGTTCTCTTTGATGGGAGATGTAAGTGTCCTGGGTCTACTCTGGCTGGTAAGCACCTCCAGCAGACAGCCTGGGTCTGCTCTAGCTCTAGCCACTATTGACAAGAATCGCCAGCCACCTGCAGATGAACCCTGGGAGAATGGCGGGGGCTCCCACCCTGCCAGCTGGGACGTATTGTCTGGAAACTGCTGCCCCCACCCCACCACCTGCATACAATCCTGGGATCCTGATGATACCAGCCTAGACCAGACATAAGCATTCCAGGTCCTGAAGACTCTGGATCTGGACTCTTGGCCACTCCGTAGAGGATTTCCCCAGCCCAGGCCTGGACCTCAGTTCGCAGTTTTCCTTCCTTTTTTCTTTTCTTTTCTTTTTTTTTTTTTTTTTTTTTTTTTTTTTTTTTTTTTTTTTGAGACTGAGTCTCGCTCTGTCACCCAGGCTGGAGTGCAGTGACGGGATCTCGGCTCACTGCAACCTCGGCCTCTTGGGTTCAAGCAATTCTCCCACCTCAGCCTCCTGAGTAGCTGGGACTACATCCGCGCACCACCATGCCCAGCTAATTCTTTTGTATTTTAGTACAGATGGGGTCTCACCATATTGTTCAGGGTGGTCTCAAACTCCTGAGCTCAGGCAATCAGCCCACCTCAGCCTCCTAAAGTGCTAGGATTACAGGCTTGAGCCACTGTGCCCAGCGCTCTTTTCCTTTTTAATGGCGTTCCCAGCAGGCCATCATCTGATTCAAATCATCTGTAACAAATTTATTCAACAAATATACATTAAGCACCTAGATAGCACATATCAGGCTCATCAGTGAACAGAACAGGCCAAAACTCCCTCCTCCCATATACTAATGGGAGGAGACAGAAAGTGAATATACATAATTCATATAGAATGGAAGAAGAGGATACATGCCACGGAAAAGAGAAAGTAAGGCGCGGTGGCTCACGCCAGTAATCCCAGCACTTTGGGAGGCCAAAGCGGTCAGATCACGAGGTCAGGAGTTCAAGACCAGCCTGACCAACATGGTGAAACCCCATCTCTACTAAACATACAAAAATTAGCTGGGCGTGGTGGGGGGCACTTGTAATCCCAACTACTTAGGTGGCTGAGGCAGGAGAATCGCTTGAATCCGGGAGGTGGAGGTTGCAGGGAGCCGAGATCATACGACTGCACTCCAGCCTTGGTGACAAAGCAATACTCTGTCTCAAAGAAAAAAAAAAGAAAGTTGAGCAGGCTGTGGGGATCTGGAGGGCATGGGCAGGGCAGGGGATTGGCAGAGGATGAAATCTGACACAGATGGTCAAGGAATACCCAGGTGAAGAATCAGAAGGAAACAAGGTTGTTGGCCTGTAGATAGGTGGGAGAAGAGTGCTCCTGGAAGAGGGGGCACAAAGGTCCTCAGGAGAGAGCATGTCTAGCCTGTTAGAGGAAGGACCAGCAGTGGGTGTGGCTGGAGCCAGGTGGGTAGAGCAGTCAGAGATGGGGGCAGGAGACACGCAGTGTCACTCTGGGTCAGATGCAGAGCCACCGCAGGCAGCTGAGCAGAGGAGTGGTGCCCGATGGATGTCTTCAAATCCACTCTTGGCTGCCGAGTTGAGATTAGGCAAAAGCAGAAGACAGAAGACCAAGTAGAAGCTATTAGCATAATCTAAGTGACAGATGATGACCAGAGTGATCCCTCCAGGTGTCATGAGAAGTGGTCAGCTTCTGGGTATAGAATCCATTTATTTTTTTAAAAGTAATAATTTTATTGTAAAAGTAGCACTGAAGTAAATGCTAACTCATAATGTACATCATCATTATACATTATTTTTCCAGACACAAAAGGCTCATTCTTACAGAAGCCATTATATTCTTCCCCAAAAATAAAAACACACGCTTTTTTTGAAAGATGGAAAGCTTGGGAGATACAGAGAAGATTAAAGAGGAAAATAAAAATCATCCATAATCCTTTTGGTCAGAGATAACTGTTGTTAATATTTTGCATATATTTTTTCATTCTTAACGACTAAATTTATGTTGCACATTACTTTCTTGCCAGTAGGCACACATGCATATTTTTAACATTTGTAATCTTAGCAAACACAGTTAAATATTCTTTCTCCAAATATCTACAGCCTTCATAATTATTTTAAGACTGAGCAATACTTCAACATGTTGATGTACCATAATTTATTAAACTATTTTCCCTTTATGGAAGGAACATCTATATAGTTCCAATTTTTTCTGTGCTGAAATCTTCATTTAGGTAGCTTTTGCATCTTTTGAATTATTTCTTTAGGACAGATGTCCAGGAATAGGATTGGCAGGTCAAATTATATGAAAAATTTTTATGGATTTTGCTTTGCTTTTCAGCGCATTATATAGCAAAGCACGTAACAACTTCATTGTAGCATCTTCAGTTTTGTGGTTACTGCTTTTTAAAATTTTCCCTAAGTTTGTTGATTGAAAATGGAAACTAAACTTCGAAAACTTTCCATGCTGCTGATTACTATTAAGTATTAATATTTCCCAAGCCTCTCAACACACTTTTAATAGTAAAATGAAAACACGAAGGCACAGTTACTTTGTTGTCATAATCCAGACACTCTAGTCCAATTAATGCCAAGGAAAGTAGGACTGCTGGGGGCTGAGAGGGAAATGTCTTTGTTCTTACTCTTCATATTTACATGAAGCATTACACCTCTCAAAATATGTACGGTCTTGAACATGATCTTGAAAACGCATGCAAGATTTTAATGAATCAAATCTTATTTAAATACATATCTTTTCACTGAATCAACAAACGGAACATGTACATGCAACAGACATGGGACATGACCATGACCATGAACCAGACTGGTCTCTGCTCTCAAGGAACTTCCAATCTAGTGGGAAGATCCATGTGAATTTAAAATGGGCATATATGGTAAGAATGATACTAGCCTTTTATCTCACTTGTCCATAGTCAAGTGAGATATTGACTAGCACAACAGTGGCAGGAAATAGTCCTCTTCATCTACAGTAAATGGTCTCTGGAAGGATGTCTGATTGCTCAGCTTCACAGCAGCCTGGTCAGAGCCTTTAGCATTCAGTCTGAGGACCACTGCTACCAAGCCATGGGTTTCTAATGCCTTTTAATTTGGACTTAAAAAAAAAAAAAAAGAGTGTGGAGGAGGTGTGAGAGGCAGGTTGAGGCAAAGGCCAGTCTGGGAGCACAGGAAATCAGTTCACTCCGCAGAGAGTGTTTGTCCCCATTGCCATTGAGGAGACATTCCTGGGTCTTACTGAAAACGCCCTTGCACTTGGTCTTGTCTGTTCAGGCTACACTACCCTGCTCAGATCATTCCCCACCAGGCCTGCTAGCCAAGGCATCTGGCATCAACCTGTCTAGAGTCCTCAGTCCCATCCTCCAGGAAGTCCAAGGTGTGAGTCACAGACACCCGCTCAAGAGAGAAATTGACGTGTACATTCACAGTCCACCAAAGAGGTTGTCCCTTTACATTCAGGCAGAGGAGCTGGAAGACCGTAAACGGGGGCGTGGCTGGCAGACAAAGGCCAGGAGGCAAGCATTAGGGGAAATGCAGAAAGTCACCAGCAAATCCCAGACAGCACTCTTTCTACAGATTGGGATGGGCAACCCCCACTCAGTGTAGCCAGAAACGCCTCCCAGATGGCTTTTGAATTCTAAGATTGTCCAATAGGCAAAAATAGAATAATAGATTTTTAAAAGGGGGCCTCCACATCCCAAAGCCTCTGGAACTTTTCAAAAAGATCTGCCCCAGATCGACTGAATTACTGTCTCTGGAGCTGGATTCTGGGAACCACTTTTAGAAACTCCCCAGGGAATGCTAAGGCTCAGCTGGGCTAAGAACTTCTGGGCTGGATGAGGTCCCTTCCAACACGTATGATCTGTGACTCTCCAGGGCTGTCTCGTTTTCCTATCTTTGCTCAGGCTTCCTCTCCCCTGACCCCAGCACCACTTGCCAGGAGGCCACCTTTCCGTGTCAGCTTCAGCCCTGATTTCCCTGAAGCCTTGGCCAGAAGAGAGCTCTCCCTCCCTTGAGTTTTAAGCTCATTATCTCCCTCAAGTCTTTTTATAAAACACTCCAATGTGGCGTAGAGAGAACAGGGGATTCGGATTCAAGTGTTCCATGCTCTTCGTCTGGGTGGGTCATGGCTTCTCCCAGCCTCCATCTTCCCACCCACAAACGGAAACAAGTGTTCTGAGAGGGGTGGTTGTGAAGAATCGGATGAAATAACGTGCACGGAGAATGCTTTGACACCTGTATAAACAGGTAAAAATGCTCATTTTTATTTTAGCAACTACCCGTCTTCTATTGTTGTCATTTCTCTCTTTATTTGCTCCACAGACACTTGCTGAGCACCTGCTTTGTGCCAAGCACTGGGGATACAAAAAGAAAGATGTGCCCACTGCCCTCCAGGAACTCCCAGCCCAGTGCAGGGAGGCAGAGAGGTACACAGAAAGCTATCATATCTATCACGAGATTAGCACAATTGTCCATTTTCTTTACCGATGCACCCCCAGTGCCTAAAACAGAGCCTGGCACCGGGTAGTTGCTCAGTGAGTGTGGAATGATGAATCAATTCAAGGGTGTTACGAAATCACAGACTGAGGATGAGGGAGGCCTCTGCAAAGTTACATGGGAGCTGAGGGTCAAAGGGCTGAGTAGGAAAGAACCAGTGCACATCTGGCCTCTTCCACAAGGCTTTAAGGCCCTGCAAGATCAGCTTGTGGCTAATTCATTGCTGTGCCTCTTGGTGCCTAGCAGTGGGCACTGTACTTAACAGGTGTCAACCTCTCAGAAATGAAACTGTTCAAGATCCTGCTTTAAAAAACAAAAAGCAGCTCAGCATCATAGGCACAAAACTTACTTAGGTCATTTGAGTCACCCAAGCCCTTCAGCCAGTTCACAGTGACGTGTCTCACATTGATGCCATCCCCAAAGAGCCTGGCATGATTTCCACAGTTCCTTGCAGTGCTCTATGTAGGGCTGGCAAACACAGATTAATTCAGCCCATCTGCTTTGGTCCTCATCCACATATTT
Source organism: Chlorocebus sabaeus (assembly GCF_047675955.1). NCBI lineage: Eukaryota > Metazoa > Chordata > Mammalia > Primates > Cercopithecidae > Chlorocebus > Chlorocebus sabaeus. The sequence continues at coordinate 116,790,112 of NC_132923.1, read as the reverse complement.
CAGAGCAGGTTTCTCATTACCTTAATCAAGATAATATATTCTTTGCAGCAAGGGACCATGAAGACAGGTAGGTTCCTGTTTTCTAAATAGTTCACATTTTCACAAGAACAGAAGCCCAGCCTACAAGTGAGACAGTGTCGCATAAGCAATCAGATACTTGAATGACCCCTGCTGGAGTCCCTTTCAGGGACCACACTTCTGAAGGAAAACACCGTAGCCTGAGTTCCGAGTCTAGATCTGAGGCAGAGCTGTAACCCTGAGGACACTGGGTGAATACGTTTTGGGAAATACTTATTTTGGGAATAAATTTCGAAATTACGTGCATAGAGAATGCTTTGACACCTATAAAAAATAGGTGCAAATGCTCATTTTTATTATAGCAACTACCCACCTTCTATTGTCATTTCTCTCTTTGTTTGCTCCACAGACACTTTCTGAGCACCTGCTCAGTGCTGAGCACTGGGGATACGAAAAGAGAGATGTGCCCTCTGCCCTGCAGGAGCTCCCAGCCTTGAGCACACCCCTGGTGCATTGGTTCGGGGCCTTTGGAATGCAACCTAAAGGTACATTATCTAAGAGGAAGAGGAATCTCCAGATTCCTAGATGTATCTTCTCTAAGCCAGTGCTGCTGACTTAACCTCAACTACTGGAGGACAACCTGAGCCACAAAAAGTCATTTAAGTTTCAAGGGCAAAAAGAGCTCTTTCTGTAGCATGATGGGTGGTGAAGTGCATGCTGCCCAGGCCCAGATGACTATGAGCTCTTGTCCTTGGGTATATCCAAGAAGAGAAATGGAGCCCTGTGACCAGGATGGCTTATACATTCCCTGTCTGGAAGGCAGAGACTAGGCGACCTCTCAGGACCCTTTCAGTTCTATAACTCCACAGCCCACTAGGGTTGGGGTCTTCATGGCCTGTAACTGGAGATTTTGCTAAAAGCCAGTACTATGCAAAGTTGTGAGTGCAAACAGGCTTCTTTATGCAACATGCTCAGATCTGAGATTCGACAATTGCTATGGAGCCCTCTGACCCAGCCAGTAGCCAGCCTGCAGGGGACTATGTTTCTGAAGCATTTACACCGTGAACAAGGAGGCTCACAGCCTTGCTGAGCTCCAGAAGCTCCAGCATTTGGAGAACATCTTCCCTTATTTGATGCTTAACCTGTGCCTAAACTGACACACTTTATGTCAGGATAGGGTGGTTGGGCAAGTGGGTGTGTGTAGAGGTTGCTGTACAAGTCAAATGACATTTTCTCTGCCTGAAGGAGATCACAGAATTAGGAAATGCTGAGTTCAAAATTCCTACAGAACAATCTGCCTGCTGCACCAGCGTGTCATTTCCCCATTCTCCTTCCCCTTCTCCAACTGCTGTTCAGTCTGTGCCCCATTAACCTGCCTTGGCTTTTCTTCATTTTTTTATGATTACCTGAAATTACCTTATTTGCTGACTTTTTTATTTATCAGCTATTTCCCCAAACCCAATATAAGGTTCATGAGAGCAGGGGCCTTGCCTGTCTGTGCTCCGGGCACCCAGTGCCTGGCTGGTAAGCACATATTGAATAATAAATGAACATCCCATGAACTCAAGAGCACACCCCTCATGCATTGGTTCAGGGTCTTTGGAAAATGGCAACCTAAAGGTACATTATCTAAGAGGAAGAGGAATCTCCAGATGCTTAGATGTATCTTCTCTAAGCCAGTGCTGCTGACTTAACCTCAACTACTGGAGGACAACCTGAGCCAAGAAAGTCATTTAAGTTGCAAGGGCAAAAAGAGCTCTTTCTGTAGCATGATAGATGGTGAAGTGCAAGCTCCGCGGGCCCAGATCACCAGGGCTCAGTTCCAGGTCTCCCAACTACCCATCAACCCACCTTAGGCAGTTAGTTAGCCTCTCTGTGCCTTAGTTCCCAGTATTGAAAACATGGGTTGTTAGTGTACTTACCTCCCAGGGTTGTGGGAATTAAACGCGTGGATACACATGAAGCTCTCAGCATCCAACATGGCACCTGGAGAGCATCACTGTCACCATCCTTGCCAACCACTTTGTAAGGTAGGGACTTGCCTCCATTTTAAAAACAGTGAGGTCAAGAACATGGGTGGACATGCTTGCAGTGTGCTCAAATGCAACCTTAAAGTAAGAGGAGTAGCCCTGAGCAGGGTGTCAAATGACTGGTGGGCTACCAAAGGCTCCCTTTCCACTGCCAACATAGCCCTGCTATGGCCCTGCCTCATTGGTCGGCTTTCACCCTCTCTCCACGTGCTTCTTCTTGGTCCCTGTCTCGCAGCCAGGCCATTTGGTCACTCTACAGCGCTACCTGGCATACCTCCTAGAGAGCTTACTACCTTTCACTGCCCCCCAAGCAAATGTACCACAATGCCCCCACCTCTGCTGGCCCAGACATAAGTTCAAATCTGTGGAACCCCTTGCCATGAAGTGTCTGGTCGCTATGTAGACCTTTCCCCAGGCAGTAGAAAGAAGAGGGAGATAGCCTATGTTTTGCCCAAGGCCTCACTCTCTCTGTGCCAAAGCTGCACCGTCCAGACAGTGGAAGTGCCCAGAGAACTTTCTACGTGGCCACCTGGGGTGCCATTTCTTCGGTGGAACCTGGGGAATTTCTAGCTAAAACAAGGAAGGGATGAGGAGAATGGAACGAACTTGTTTTTGGTGTCTACTAAGAACTTCACAGACTCTCATTTGATCTTCAAATCAAATGAGATCAAACGTCTTACCTCCATTCTACAGAGGAGGAAATGGGACTCAGAGAGGAAGAGCAACTTGGCCAAGGTGGCACAGCCATTGAGCAGAGGGCTGGGATTCAGATGCAGGGTCTCTAATGGTGAAGCCCTACTCCATGACTGCGGCAGGACAGAGGAGGCAAAGGGGTGAGGAGGGGCATTTAGAATCTGGGGGGCAAGAGGGAGGGGCACCAGGATCAGTCAGCCCACCTGTGCAAGAAAAATCGGCAGGTGGTTCTGAAATACTTTGACCCCCCCAACCCAAGATGAGAGCCCCTGCTACAGAGTTCAGAGGACATTTCAAGTCCAGTCCCTAGTGCTTTGGCATTTTGTTATGACAAAAATGAGGAGGTGATTAAATGGCGTTTACCATCCTTTAATCATCAATGACACAAGTTTCATACCTAGAACAATTTCTGGTGTAATGTTCACACTGTGCCTTTGAAGGAGGCTGAAAGAGACCACATATGGCAAGTCCCAAAGAGTGTTATCCAAGGCCAGGCTATATTGTTCGGCAATACCCAAGCCCCATGCAGAAAGTGGCAGTGGGGTCGGCAAGGGCGGCCGCCTCTCGAGTAGCAGGAAACATATTGGGCGAGCAGAAGGTTCCTTCACAAAAGAGTGTGTGAAGGCAGAGATGGGAAGTAACCATAGCAGACACTCCCCAGGGTCCCTTTCAGAGCTGGGGTGCAACTGAGTCTGAGGAGGCAACAGAAGATGAAGAAGAGAAACTCCCCAACCCCCACCTCCTGCCCATCAGACTGGTTTTTATTTCTTAGGCTACAGACAAAAAAGAAATTCCTTTACCTAATTCAAGCACTGCGTCTTACCCATCAAGTCAGACTTTTAGAAAATTGCTGAAAACCCTGGCATTGCATACAAAGGGCACTTCATTCAACAAACACCTAATGTCCGTTATACATCAGGTTCTAGGCGAGGCCTCGGGGACTGAGACCTGCCCTGGAAGAGGTCATTGTCTACAAGGGAGGCACAAGAGTTTTACCTGGTGTGTGAGGGTGCCCTATCAGGTAGCCGCAGGAAGGTCCTTGCTGGAAGAAGTCAGCAAAGGCCACACAAACGGGCCACCCTGCCTCTGACTCCTGATCGGTGAAACACGAGCTTGTCAGGCAGAGAAGGTGGTAGGGAACGGCTTTCCAGGCAGGGGAAAGGGCATGTCCTGAGCTTGGAATGAGAAAGGGCCTGTCTCCCAACACGTGGCAAGTTCAGAGTGGCTAGTACCAATGATTCCAGAGAGATAGTTAGGCAAGGGGATCGCAAAGGGCCCTGAAGACCACACCAGGATGTGTGGATTTGACCTGTAGGCAAAGGAGAGCCAGTGGCAATTTTAACCCAGAGCTGTATCAGGGCTCAAATCAGAAGCTCATCTTAGAGGGCACTCTGTGGTGGCTGTATGCAGGGGAGCCAAGGGTGAGACCAACTGGAGGCAGGGAGGTCCGTTTGGAGACCTATGCTGAGGCTGGTGCAGTGTAAGCAGGGTCTTGCTGCAAGGCACCAGGCAATGAATAAGGCTCTTGATAAAGAACAGCCTGGAGCCTTTGTATTTGTGACCCCACTGCTGTCTTCACATAACCCAGACCGCCGACATACCCTGGAGGGCTGCTGTCAGTGCCTGACCAGCACCCATGGACATGCAGTCTGGGGTCCTTCCAACACTTCCTCCAACACTGTCATTGTCACTGTCACTTTCACAGCCTGGCCTGTGACAGGTACACCCAAGAGCAGATGGGACCTTCTGCAGTGGCCACGGCCACCAGTTCTCCTTGACTTCTGCCTCTATTTCCCCTTTCACACAAAGGGACACTGTCCTCCCCTAATAATGATATTTTTAAATAACATAAGGCAGCAAATACTCCCAAACACTTGCTGTGTGTCAGGCACTGAAGCATAAGCTTTTTGTGGATTCTCTTTTGTTGTGATTGTTTGTTTTGTTTTGTTTTGTTTGAGACAGGGTCTATGTTGACCAGGCTGGCCTTGAACTCCTGGGCTCAAGGGGTCCTCCCACCTTAGCCTCCCAGGTAGCTGGGATTACAGGCATGCACTACAGTGCCTAGCTTTTTACATTTTTTTAATGAATTCTGGTTTTCTTTTGCTTTAAACATACGTAGGCAGGCTTAAGTTCATCTCATCCTCACAGTGGAACCTAAGAATTGCTGTTTATAGTGTTTAACAAGTAAGAACAACACATGCTGTTCAGTAAAGGGTAGGTGAAGCTGTACACATATTACATTTTTTAAAGAACTTTTTTTTTTTTTGGAGATAAGGTCTTGCTCTGCCACCCAGGCTGGAGTGCAGTGGCAAGACCAGAGCTCACTGCAGCCTCAAATTCCTAGGCCCAAGTATTCCTCCTGTCTCTCAACCTCCAAAGTAGCTGGGACTACAGGTGTGCACCACTGTACCTCTCTCTCTCTTTTTTTTTCTCTTTTTTCTTTCTTTTTTTTTTTTTTTTTTTTTTTTTTTTTTTTTTTTTTTTTGAGACAGAGTCTTGTTCTGCTGCCCAGGCTGGAGTGCAGTGGTGTGATTTCAGCTCACTGCAACCTCTGCCTCCTGGGTTCAAGCAATTCTCCTGCCTCAGCCTCCTGAGTAGCTGGGATTACAGGCATAGGACACCATGCCTGGCTAACTTTTTTTTTTTTGTATTTTTAATAGAGATGGGGTTTCACCATGTTGTCCAGGCTGGTCTCGGAACTCCTGACCTCAGGCGATCTGCCCGCCTTAGCCTCCCAAAGGGCTGAGATTCCAGGCTTGAGCCACCGCACCCAGTCTAGATTCTCTCTTTTAACCAGACAACAATCCTCATGGTGGCTCTAGAAGAGTAAGCAATACCTACAATGATAGAAGGGTCCTTGAAAGGAAGGGAGAGCCACTGAAAATCATCCGAACCCTGAAATCACAAACCAGATGCTTCTTGACAACGGAGCACACCATGTAGAGAAGCCTCTTCCTTCTCACCACCTTCCTCCCTCCACTTCCCACCAGAAATCTGGGGCTTTTCTTCTTTAAGTCCTCTGGTGAATGCTCTTTGTCTATTAGAAATGTCTGTTGAATATTCACCACATTAAAAAAAAAAATCTTCATTGCTGAGGTGGGTTTTCTTTGAGGATGTTCATTTCTCCCCAACCTGGGAAATGGCTCTGACGTTTAATGAGGTGGTCTGTGGCTCTTTCATGGCATGCTCATTAGTTACACAATTCCTGGCTTAAAAGACATTAAACTCCTACGGGTGCACAATGAATTCCTTTGCCCCTAACATTTACCCCTCTATAATGAGGTTCTAGAGAGTGCCTTGAAAGCCATTTCATGCCAAGTATCGGGTTGGTGCAAAAGTAATCTCAGTTTTTACCATTTAAAAGTGATGGCAAAAACCGCGATTACTTTTGGGCGAACCTACTATTTACCGCATGGAACGCTATTTGGGGAGTTGAGGGCAGTGTGAGCTGCAGCTGGTCCAATTGGTTAGAAATGCGTCAAAGCAGGATTCTACTGTGATTCACTTAGGATGATAACTCAGCTGGCAGTGTGAAGCAAGACCAGAAGGGTTCTAGACAATTGCTTCTGCAAACTTTCTCATGTACCATTTTAAGAAATGCTATGTTTCTTAAAATGACTAGCTGTCAGCAGGTGCTTTTCATGGATGGAGGTTTACACTGCTAAGTTAAGGATGACAGTTACTTGCTCTTTTATGAAAAGGCCAGCAAACCGGCCTGGGCAACATAGTGGGACTCTGTCTCTACAAAAAATAATAATAATAAAAATTAGCTGGGTGTGATAGCACACACCTGTAGTCCCAGCTACTCAAAAGGCTGGGGTGGGAGGATCGCTTGAGCTTGGGAGCTCAAGGCTGCGGTGAACCATGATTGCCTCACTGTATTCCAGCCTGGCTGACAGGGTGAGACCCTGAATCCAAAAGAAAAGAAGAGGCTAGCAGAACGTTTAGCCATCGTTAGGGCCATATGTCAAAGAGATGTCCCATGCAGTGCCTGAGAAGGTGAGGATCTTGGGGTTCGGTCAGTACTCGCCCATAATCCAGAGGCCAAAGTGTGCCAGCAGGGAATGCAGCCTCAGGGGAAAGATGCGCTGGAGTGAGGTCAGAGAGCAGAGAGCAGAGCCTCTGAAGCCCTTCGAAATGGCAACTCTCGCTTTCCTAGGGAGTCACAGATATTTAGAAGATGCAGTTTCTCCTCTGGTCTTCTTGCAGCAGAATCAGGAACCACCCACGACAATGCCTGTCAAGAGTTCTGTGGCTTGGGCCTTCCAGGGAAAGTGGTATCCAGTAGGCCACATGCCGATACCAAGCAATGTGGTGGCCCAACCTCCCTTGAGTTATTACTAAATCCAAGTATTTCCTAGAATAAGGTTAACAGCTAGATGCCAGAAATATGTTTTCACTAGTACAACTGCCCTGTCTGAGCAGGGTTTTCTCAGAAGACCACCTAATCACACTATTGCATGTGGAAAAGACTCTTGGCCTCCATACTAGGAGATCTTACTCCAGCCTTGACTGCCATGTACAAGATTTAGCCTTTCTTGGCCAGGTGTGGCTCACGCCTGTTATCCCAGCACTTTGGGAGGCCGAGGTGGGAGGATTGCTCTAGGCCAGGAGTTCAAGACCAGCCTGGGCAACATAGAAAGACCTCATCTCTACTTTTTTTTTAAAAAAGTTTTAGCCTTTTTGAACCTTATCCAACATGCAAAGATGTTAACACCTGCCCTGCCTGCTTTCCAAAACTGTTCTGAGGAACAGAGAGAGAAGAAACATGGAAACACTTTGTAAACTCAAAGGTCCTGTGCCCACGCCAAGCTAGGAGGTTAAATGTCACAGTGGCTCATATGGACCTGAGCCTCTAGACCAGATCTGAACCCCAGAGTCTCCTGTTTCTGGTGACCAAATCCCTTCCAGAATAGTCCTTAAAGCCTGGACATTGACCTTAATTTCAGGTTCCCTAGACACTCATGTAAAACGTCAAATCTTTACAAGTACTCTAGGTGCTGACAGTTGTGTATTCTTAAAAAATAAACAAACAAGAAAGAATCAACTACTTCCACGCCAAAAAATATCCAGTGTCTACCAAAACGTGGACATACAACTCCTGCACACTATCTGGAACCCAGACCTGGCCCATAAAGCAAGAACTGGCCTCGTCTGTCACGATCCTCAGCCAGAAGGTCAAAGTCAGAAAGGGCCTCAGAGCCACTTTCTTTCGGAGGAAGGTGGACGCCAAGACCAGCTATCTTAGAAACCAAGGTGAGGTGCAGGGCGACCAGGTGGCCATCCTCCCAAATGTAGAAAACAAAACAACTCATTCCCTAAATTCCACTTCCAGAAGGAAGGATTCGCATTTTGCACTTGTGAAACGATTTCCTGGCTGAGAGCTGACCTACATTGCCGTCCCTGCCCACACTGGTAATTGTTTACCACAGGGTGCCTGTTCTTTGGCCACTGTCCTTACTCTGGTGTTCAGCCTGTTAATTGGTTTCCAGTGGTTCTGTTGCACCAACTGTACTGAATCCTGCCCTGGGATCTGTCCACTGCTTCCTTGGGCATATGCTTAAGGGGACAGATACCCCCAAAGGCATCACAGTGACCCCAAAGAGGCATTCTACTCTCAAAAGCCATCTTCGAAGAAGGGGGTCACTTAAAACTGTCCTTGAAAAATGTTCGTGAACACATAAAAATGGAGAAGGGGGTATACGGGGAATAAGAGGGGAAGGCAGGCAGGTGAACCTGATGGAGATGTGTTCTCTCTTCTTTCTTTCTTAAGGCCAAAGAATGAGCAAAGTGGAAAAGAATCATGGGGGCAGAGAGGGGAGTTGACTGGAATGTTCCACTGAAGGAGAGGCAGGGGAGCTCTAGTCTATTGGCTGAGAAGCCTGAGTCTGTATAGTGCAAGCCAAAGAGTCTACAGTACAGGAGTCTATAGGGCCATGAATCAAAGAGCCCTCAGTGGGTCACAATTGAGAGCCCTTCCATGTGACCAGGTCCAATCTTTTCATTCTCCAGATGAGGAGATTGGATCAGAGAGGGAGTGACTTAGCCTCCACTCTGAGTGGAGGTGTCTAGACTAGCTCCTCAGACTTCCTGACTCCCAAGCCTTTCTGCTCATTGGACAAATGCCATTGATACCTTCCCCTCTAGAGCTCCATATAAGCACAGCTTTTTCATTTGTTTTTGTTTTTGTTTGTTTTTTGAGGCAGGGTCTCTGTCACTCAGCTGGAGTGCAGTGGTGTGATAATGGCTCATTGCAGCTTCAACCTCCTTGGTTCAAGGGATCCTCTCGCCTCAGCCTCCTGAGTAGCTGGGACTACAGGTGCACACCACTACGTCTGGCTAATTTTTTTTTTTTTTTTTTTTCAGTAGAAACAAGTCTCCCTATGTTGTCTAGGCTGGTCTCGAACTCCTAAGCTCAAGTGATCCTCCCACCTTGATCTCCCAAAGTGCTGGGATTACAGGTGTGAGCTACCACACCTGGCCTGTCCATTTTATTTGCAGCTGTCTCCTGAGTGCCTTGGAAAGTGCTGACACATGAAAAGAATTCAATAAACATCTTTTGGGAAAAGGAATGTCCTACTTAGCTACCCTTTCCCCTTAAGGCATAGAGGATTTGAGGTATCTTCAGGCTGTGTGAGGGCTCTGACCTGTGTTACATGGGGGTTCCCTTAGGCTTAGTCATCCGTGGAGGGTTGCTGTTATGACAGTCTGGGGCTCATCACAGGCTGGATTCTGTCAATGTGGGAGTTGTAGGGATGGGAAGGCATATGAAATTGTGAATTGTTCAAAAGTCTTTTAGAGAAAGGAATCCACTGAGGAAAAGTCAATGCAGAACAACTAACAGGCTAACAGTCTCAAGATGAAGGCCGGGAGAGGAGGGAAAGGGGCTCTGGCATGTGTGGTTGGGGAGGGACAGGCTCAGTTCAGGACACTGAGTCACGCGCTGAGGGCCCTGCCAGTGTGAAGGGCGAAAGGCTTGTCTGAGAGTTCTTCTGATAAATGATCACAGAGCTTTCGGGATACATTAGCTTTTAGGCTATGCTGAGGATATCACTGGGAGGCATTTGGAGCCAGGTCTCTGGTTAGAAGCGCACCCCAGTTATGACGGTGTTTCTGTGGGAAAATGTGGTCTGCATCTTGAAGATATTCTTTACAACTCCTTTTCCAGGATGTGTTGGCCTGGAAAGCCGAATTGTCTGTGAGTCTACATCTCAACAGGCTCCTGGGCACTGCAACAAAGCCCAGTTGTAACCAAGTGCGTTGGAGGAGAAGCATTTTGGAGGGCAGGACGGTGACCCTGGAGAGGAGATAGAACCAGGTGGAGCAGAACCCGGAGAGGGGCCAGCTCTCTGTGTAGGGGCAGCTTGGGGCAAACCAGGCCATGTGCTGCTGCACTGTGACTCAGCTAGTGCCCTGGGCACCTGAGGATTTGTCAAGTCTTGGCCAGTTCAGGACATTCCAGTCCACAAAAGTCCCTGAGTCCGATTCCCTGGGCTAGAAGAGCAAAGGGCATTCAAAGTTTCCCTTACTCAAATCAGCTTTTTAAAAAATGAAATCAAAGGAGTGAGTTTAAAGGTTAGCTGTGCACCCTTCGTACTCACGTGTGCAGCTTGAAACCCTGCCAGCAATCTTCGGTTTAAGACAAGATGGGTTTGGTCCTTCCTGCTGGGATGATAGTCTAGGAGTCAAGGGAAGGCCCAGGCTCTGAAGGAAGAGAATGCAGCCGAGAGATCCTTTTGCTGTTTTAGGATAGCCATGAGAAACTAGACTACAATTTATCCCAAAGCATAGCCATATGTTTCAAGTCAACATTTAGGATTTTCTTTTGAAGGAATGAAGTTAAGCATTGGTTTTAACCTTTCCTTCCACCCCTGAAACTGACACTGAATAATGCAGCAAGCATTTCCCCCTCCACAATCGTGGGCAACAGTCTACTCCGTGGATATGCCTTTTAGCTGTAGATTGGCTGAAAAGTCCAAATACTGCCCAGTTCCTCATGGCAGTCCTGTTTCATCCCAAGTCACAGCAATCTCCAGAGAGCAGAAAACAAGGGTGTTGGCCCCACCCCTTGTCTGGGATCTCAGGATCAGAAACCCAGAGTTTCAGGAGTTTCTTTTCTTTTCTTTTTTTTTAAATTATACCTTAAGTTCTAGGGTACATGTGGATAACGTGCAGGTTTGTTACATATGTATACCTGTGCTATGTTGGTGTGCTGCGCCCATTAACTCGTCAGCACCCATCAACTCGTCATTTACATCAGGTAAAACTCCCAATGCAATCCGTCCCCCCTCCCCCCTCCCTGTGATAGGCCCCGGTGTGTGATGTTCCCCTTCCCGAGTCCAAGTGATCTCATTGTTCAGTTCCCACCTATGAGTGAGAACATGCGGTGTTTGGTTTTCTGTTCTTGCGATAGTTTGCTGAGAATGATGGTTTCCAGCTGCATCCACGTCCCTACAAAGGACACAAACTCATCCTTTTTTATGGCTGCATAGTATTCCATGGTGTATATGTGCCACATTTTCTTAATCCAGTCTGTCACTGATGGACATTTGGGTTGATTCCAAGTCTTTGCTATTATGAATAGTGCCGCAATAAACATACATGTGCATGTGTCTTTATAGCAGCATGATTTATAATCCTTTGGGTATATACCCAGTAGTTTCTAAGAAGCAGGAGAAGGAGGTACAACTGAGATCAGAGGCTCAAATTTTTCCTTAACAGAGAAAAGGGGATAGGAAAGGTTGGGGCCGACATTCCGTAAACTCTCGTTCCCTTTTCTACCTTCAGGGCGCGAGTGGCCCTCTGTGGCCTCTCCTGCTCCGTAACCCAGTGTAATTTACATGATCTTATCCTGTGTGAGTTTCAGGGGCGATTGGAGTGTAAGGGGCAGGGCAGACAACTGAATTTTCTCTAGCCCTGCACCCATCACCACGAGTCCAGCCAAGGCATTCTATAGAACAGTAAATAACTGACAACTCTTTAGACATCAGCCCCCAGCATATGTTCACCTCCACCTCAGCAGAGCTGTGAAATGCCACTCAACCGAAATTAGCTTTTTCACCTTCTGGTTTCCTCACCGTGGCATGGTGCCAAGACTGCTGAACTGCGTCTCAAATGATGAGGTTCTGTAGCGTCAAAGCTGCCACTGGCTGGCTATGTGACATTCAGGAAATCTATTTCCTTCTCTGGATTTGCTTTGGCCTCGAGCTCCTTTGGTATCAAACGAGGACGTTTGATTCTCAGTCCATTTCAAAGTTTTTCCACTAATTATAAATAAATAAATAAATAAATAAATAAATAAATAAATAAATAAATAAATAAAAGCAACTGGGTGTTTTTTTTCTTTCTTCCACTAGATGGCGCTGTGTCTCCAATTGCAGCCGGCCGGGCCGGGAGCGCTCCCGAGGGCATTTGTTCAGGGGTTCCACTTGGTCGAGCATAGCGGAGGCGCTGGAGGCGGCTGCTCTCCCAGGACCCGGCCAAGAGGGTGCAATCCGGCTCTGCAGGTTGAATCAGGGCAAAACAGGAAATGGCCAGGAGCTTAAACTGCAAAAAGCAATTTGGTTTTAAAAGGGCAAAGCTTAGGATTGGACAGGTCAGGCAGGTTCCTGAAAGCAGATTCCTGGGCTCTGAACCCCATACGGGCACCCTGTTTCCCCAAGACAGGCCACCAGAGGATTCTGGCGCAGGCTCTGTGCTGGGTCTTCATCTGCAGCTCACCTTTCTAGAACGTCAGCCTCTAAAAATTCTAGAATGTAGAACCAAACGCTTGAAGCATTAGAAGGGACTTTAGGGCCAGTGCCCTCCGCTGCAGATTCTGGCCAAGGCATCCCAGAGAGTTGGCGTCCAGGTCACTGCGACCATCACCTTTCCTCATCTCTGTTCAAGTGGAAGGTGTTTCTTTCCTTTTAGCTATCATCTTGATAATTTTTTCTTTTTTTTTTTTAGAGAAGGTCAGATAGTTCAAGTCAACAAATGTTCAAGAATAACAGTGTTTTAAAATGTAATCAGTAATACATTTTTTGAATACTTAAAATAATAAAGTATCGAGTAAAAATACTTCCGTCTTCTGTAGCGGGGAGAAAACTGAATAAAAGGTATCTAAAGCTATATGAAATGTTTGGAATAGATGGGCAAATGCTAGAGTATAAGGAACAAACAGAAAGATGGTTTGGTTTGTGGCATTTCTGTGATTATGGATAATCTTTTTCTTCTTAAATTTAGAATGTTTGGCCGGGCGTGGTGGCTCATGCCTGTAATCCCAGCACTTTGGGAGGCCGAGGCAGGTGGATCACTTGAGGTAGGGAGTTCAAGACCAGTCTGACCAACATGGAGAAACCTCGTCTCTACTAAAAATACAAAAAAAAAATTAGTCGGGCGTGGTGGCGGGCGCTTGTAATCCCAGCTACTCAGGAGGCTGAGGCAGGAGAATTGCTGGAACCTGGGAGGCGGAGGTTGCTATGAGCCGAGATAGCGCCATTGCACTCCAGCCTGGGCAACAAGAGCGGAACTCCAACTCAAAAAAAAAAAAATTTAGAATGTTCTTAGCTTTGCTCTGATGTTTGAAAAATATCAATAGCAAATCCCTAATGACTAGGATTTACTGACTTCTAAAAGCCCCCTGTATTTCTCTAAAATTTTCCCCCTTTCAAGTTCTCTGCCCAAAAGTCAGCGTTTCCTTGCAATGTGCCTATTTTGTAGTTATTTTAAAGATTCTCTCTCTGAACTTCACCATTGATGCTTTTCCCATTGATTTGTTAAAATGTCATATTTTGGTTACAACAGAATAATAATTTGTTCTTCCTTCATTAAAATGGGAGCAATACAATATCAAAACATTTATAAAAAATTCTTGTATAATCTCACCACTATAAAATAACTTCCTTCACTATGTATAGTTCTATCTGGAGGCTGGCCACATATATAGGTATTTTTATATAGTTGTAATCATAGAGTATATGTTATTTTACAGAATACTTCTTTTTAAAGACTTGCCAAATTTTTATCCACTATGTTGCCAATGCTGAAGTGTCAATACCTAATTCAAAGATCCTTCAGAAGGATGTTCAGTTAAAAGCCAAATTGATACCGGGGGATTTCATTACCTAACGTGACCTACTTAGTTCTCAGACACAGTAATACCTGTGGGTTCTGATCAGAATAGAAGAGGCATCCACATATGTGATTCAGCTACCCTTGGCTCGATCCTCCAGTACCATTTTGGCTTTTAAGTGAATGTTCTTCTGAAGGATCTTTGGATTATGTATTGACACTATGGCACTGGAAACAGAGATTGGATAAAAATTTCCCCCTCTGCACTCCTCCGAGTGTCTCTGTTTAGCACTTTAGAAGTTCTCTGTCCCGTTGTTTCTCGTTCACCTGTCTGTGTGTGGTGGAGCTGAGGTAGCATCTCCTATCTTTCTCTCCTGGCCCACTGCTAAGCACAGCACTGTCCACTCCAGAGTTTACCCCATGAGAGACCCCTAGGAGTGCATCTTGTTTTGTCAGAAACGATGGGCTGCAGCCTATGGCAGAAATCAGGCTCCTTGAAAGAAAGTAAGAAAGAAGGAATCATCCCCCAATTCTCAATGTTAAGGAAGAAGGAGAAATATCTCTCAAGTACTAAGACTTTGCCTTCCAACTCCTACCTGGCGAGAAGCTATGACACCAACCACCACAATCACACAGGTTTATGCACACCATTAACTGCCCCTGTCCTTCCACAAACTCAGGGATAACCTTCACTGGTCTATGAAAATCTAGAGAATCCAAAACAGCTCCTTTTTCCAGGGTAGTGCTACCTGCTCACCCACCCACACATCACGTGACCTCTAGGTGCTGAGCCTTCCTGAGAAGCAGCAGGAGTGATGTCAATTAACTCAGGGCAGGAAAGAGACAGGGGAAGTCACTTCAAGATCAGATGTATTTTTTGCTACACAAAGAGGTTCAGAAATCACTTTACAACACACTATTTGTGTTTTAAGTACCTACAGAACAAGTCAAGATCAGTGCTAATGTTTAATGAAAACAAATACAAAATAAATGACTATTGTATCTTTGCTCAGAGAAACCTTGCAGATACCAGTAACGAGACATGGCGGGGCGGTAATTAAAATGCAGACTTTGCTTTCATGCCATTACCGGGTCAGCATGGGCACGACTTGCTTAAAATCCTTCCCGATGATGGCATTTACTTGATACTTCTCTGCAAGGTTATATTAAAACATTCCATGCAACCCTGGATTCCAGGACAAAAGAGGTACATTTTAATGAAGCTTTATCACATAGTCATCTATTTATACCCTGCCTTGAGTCAGAAGGGACTTAGGTAGCCAATAACGACAACAATAATAATAGAAACAGTTGCCATATGTGAGGAACTATTACATGTCAGACACTGCATATGAGGTGGTTTATTTACATTGCCTGTAATTTTACAGAAATCCCCCCAGGAGAGATGGCATTAGAGAGGCAGCAGATGCAGAGGTTAAGAACTCAGGCCCTAAAGTCTATTTGACTTTGATCCTGACCCCACTACCTACCAGCTATGAGACATCAGCAAGTTACCTAACCTCTCTGGGTCTCAGTGCATTATCTGTACAATATAATACAGATATTAGTAACCACCTCACAAGATTGAGGATTAAATGAGATCAGCCATGTACAGTGTTGAGAACAGTGTCTGGCACATAGGGAGGGCTCAATTAACATTAGTACAGTGGCAGAGACTTCTGATGGTCACCTGTACCCCATGTGCTCTTCTAAACTTCCAATCTAGGAGTGAGGCAAAGCCATGTGGCTAGTTTTAGTCAATGAAATGTGAGTGGAGGTGACATGTGTTATTTCTGTACACAACATCTAACAACCAGTGTGTGGCCTTTTTAGTGCTCTCTTCCCTGCCTCAGTGACCCTAGAAGCTGCCTGTTGGTGGCAACGCCTGATGGAAGATAACTGAATCGCAGGGTCACCAGATGGGGCAGGGTCCCTGTGATGCACATCAGATTTTGCTTGAGTGAAAAATCAGTTTTTGTTGTATTAAGCTCCTGATGTTTCCAGACTTATTTTTTCTGCAGCATAGTATACCCTAGCTCTGGCTAGCACAGATACTGGATAAAAATTGCCCTTTCTGCACTCCTCTGAGTGTCCTCTGGGTGTCTCTGTTTAGCCCTTTAGAAGTTCTCACTCCCGTAGTTTCTTGTTCACCTGTCTGTATGTAGTGGAGCTGAGGTAGCATCTCCTATCTTTCTCTCCTGGGCCACTGCTATAGTGTTCTAATTTTTTTTTTTTTTTTTTTGAGGCAAAGTCTGGCTCTGTCACGCAGGCTGTAGTGCAGTGGCATGATCACAGCTCACTGCAGCCTCAAACTCCTGGGCTCAAGTAATCCCCTCCCACCTCAGCCTCCTGAGTAGGTGGGACTGCAGGTGTGTGCCACCATGCCTGGCCAGTATTTTTATTATTTTATTTTATTTGTGGAGATGCAGTCCTGCTATGTTGCCCAGGCTGGTCTCAAACTCCTGGGCTCAAGCAATCCTCTCTCCTCAGCCTCCCAAAGTTCTCAGATCACAGGCATGAGCCACTGTGCCCAGTCTATGTGATTCTTATTACCTTCTTTTTACACTTAAAGAAGCAAAGGTTTAACTAGCCAAAAGGAGCACCTCCATTCAAACTCAGCTATGGGCCGGGTGCAGTCCCAGCGCTTTTGGAGGCTACCAGCGCTTTTGGAGGCTAAGGTGGGAAGATCACTTGAGGCCAGGAGTTCAAGACAAGCCTGGACAACACAGTGAGACTCCATCCTACAAAAAAATAAAACAAATTAACCGGGCATGGTGGTATATGCCTGCAGTCCCAGCTACTTGGGAGGGAGAGGTGGGAGGATAACTTGAGCCCAGGAGTTTGAGGTTGTAATGAGATGTGATCACACCACTGCACTCCAGCCTGGAGCAAGATGCCATTTCTAAAACAGAAAACAAAAAACAAATCCAGCTATCTATTTCACTCTAAAAGTAGCATCATCATATTCATACTTGCCTTTTCTTGAATCCCTGCAAACTCTTGGGTGCTATGGGAAAAAAATTAATCCTCAGTTAAGCACTGCTTAAAAAAAATATATCAGTGATGGTAACTGTTGGAGAATATGAGTATTTGACTCCTCTGAATCTGGATTGTGACCATCTTGACAAACAACGTCAGAGAAATGGGAGGGAGTGAAGCTTAGAATTCTTGTATCACCTTGAGGGGAGCATACCCCGAACCCTAAATTGAAAGTGATCACAGACACCAGGTGGCATGGAAACCCCAGGAAGCAGAAGCGGGAAGTGGGTGAGGGAAAGGTCTCACAGAAGAGGGCTAGGATAGTCTGGCTGTTGTAATACAAGGGACCAAGGAAAGCGTCAGAGGCACTGATCAGTCAGGGAATTCAGGAAGCATGAGAGTCGCAGCCCACTTTCTCTGGCTGCGAATATTCTTCTGTCTACCCTGTCTCCAGTCTAATCTGTAAGAATTCAGGGTTCCCCCACTTTTCATAGAGCAGCAGGAATCATGCGATCTATTAAACCAAAAAGCTCCTCTAGAACATCCTTCATCCTAAACAACAAGGCAAGGGAATTACCTTCTCAAATACTAGGCTAACTCACTGTTTTGCCTCAGTTTCCTCTTGGTGAGGTAGTAGACTGCACACCATTTTTACGGCCCCTGCCAATCCTAATCAATTGTCTATGCTTCTATGAATAAGGAATGGCTTCTATGAATAAGGGATGGTGGCACCGTGTCTTCATGGAGGCTCTGCTTTCACAGCTTTAAGACTTCATGGGTGGAAAATGCAGTGCTTGTTCTATGCTTCGTTTGTTTTTGAACCCAAGTCTTGCTCTATCGCTCAGGCTGGAGTGCAGTGGCATGATGTCTGCTCATTGTAACCTCTGCCTCCTGGGCTCAAGCGATCCTCCCACCTCAGCCTCCCAAGTAGCTGGGACTACAGTTACATGCCACCATGTCTGGCTAATTTTTGTATTTTTCGTAGAGATAGGGTTTTGCTATATTGCCCAGGCTGGTCTCGAACTCGTGGGCCCAAGCAATCATCCTGCCTTGGCCTCCCAAAATGCTGGGATTACAGGGGTGAGCCACCACACTCGGCCTTTCTTTCATCCATAAAATCATTACAATTCCTGCTGCTTACCACAGAGGGAGGGTATGAAAATGAGCTCAGGTGCTATCAAACACCTTACAACCCTCCTGAGAAATGTTACATAAGTGCTAAACCTTAATATCCAACAGCTGCCACTCACTGCCAATTTCCAATTCAAAAGTTCCACCACCATTACCTCCCTGAAACCACAAGATTTTGTCTGCTTTTGTTGCATAACACTTTAACCTAAATGGAAGTAATTTATGTTTATAGTGAAAAATTAGAAAATATGGGAAAAATAAAAAATACAAGAAAAATCACTTACAGTCCCATGCCCAAGTGACAACTTTGGTATAACTATCAGATTAGTACACTTCCTTACAGTCTTTTCATCTGTATGTCTTTATTGATTTAAGTCAAGATCAGGTTCAATATACAATTTTATGTCTTTAACATTGTATCGTAAACAGTTGCCATTAAAAACTGCTCATAGACCGGGTGCAGCAGTTCATGCCTATAACCCCAACACTTTGGGAGGCTGAGGCGGGTGGATCACCTGAGGTCAGGAGTTCGAGACCAGTCTGTCCAACATGGTGAAATCCCGTCTCTACTAAAAATACAAAAATTAGCTGGGTGTGGTGGCAGGCTCCTGTAATCCCAGCTACTCGGGAGGCTGAGGCAGGAGAATTGCTTGAACCCAGGAGGCTGAGGCAGAAGCATCGCTTGAACCCAGGAGGCAGAGGTTGCGGTGAGCCGAGATTGCCCCACTGTACTCCAGCCTGGGTGACAAGAGTAAGACTCTGTCTCAAAAAAGAAAGAAAGAAAGAAAAAAAACCACTCATACATACAATTTGTAATGGCTATATAAAACTCTTATGGTGTGCTCTGATCTCCTTAACCAGTCCTGTTGCTGGACATTTTGGGTGTTTCCAAAGTTTTCCTAGTAGGAGTAATGCTGAGAAGAATTTCTTTAGCTTTTTTAGTGTTTCTAATTATTTCCTTAGGCTATACTTTGATGTGCAACTAGGTTGTACTAAAATAGTCTCCAGCAAATACTCAATTCCGCAAAAAAGGTAAAGAGAATCCAGTCATTGTAGTCAATATTACTAATGGCCCAATTCAAGTAGCAGAGCTTTTTCAGGGAGGGCCTATGAATAGCAAAGCGACAGCTTCTGGTAGAAAAAATACAAAGAAACAGTAACCCTTAAGGTTGCTCTTAAACTAGGGTTAAGATACTGTTCTATGCTGCCTCTTAACCAGAGAGCTATTTAATCAAGACCAGCATTCTTTGAAAAAGTATAATATTTCTATTCAAGGGGAATAATCTGGCCACCCACACCTTCCTTGTAATTTGACAGGCTCTCTAAAAGCACAGATTGCCTACAGACACTGGCTGACAGACAAAAAGAGCTTTGAAAGTCTAACCTTTCTGCGTCCTCCATCTGAAAGCAGGGCTCTGGGAAGCTCAGCTCTCTCCTAAACAGTTGCCAAGGATACCCTGAGTCGCCACAGAATTCAGACCCAATTAGTCCAAGTGCCCCCATTTAGTTGGTTAAACATTGTGTTTGGTTAAAATGTGGCTTGGTTGGTTAAAAATGTTGGTTAAACATTTTGTCTTTTTATTTTGACAGATTAATTCATATTTTTCAAACATAAAACAGACAAAAGACATAAAACGATACAGGTTTCATTCTGTGTATGCATTCAGCTACAGGTAACTACTTATCACCCAAGAATCTATCTTTAAAAGAGACCATCCCATCAATAGACATCACAGTAATGATACTGACAACAACAATCATTAGGACAGCAAACCATTTGTTGCACTAGACACGCCATGAAAACTGCGGAGAGACCGATCAATCCTACAATTTTGGATGCGCAGCCAGGATTACAGCAAGTGAAACTGTAATGATCTCACCTAAAAACTTGGGCTTATTAACACTAAATGTTTATCAGGTGGCCACATGGGCCAGGCACTCTGCCGGGGGCTTTATATACATTTTCATCAAGCCTCACAACTGCCCTGCTAGGGAGGCATCATTAGTCTCATTTTACAGAGGAGGGAACTGAGGTTCACAGAGGTTAAGAGACAGATTGTGGCCGGTCACGGTGGCTCACACCTGTAATCCCAGCACTTTGGGAGGCTGAGGCGGGTGGATCACCTGAGGTCAGGAGTTCTAGACCAGCCTGGCCAACATGGTAAAACCCCGTTTCTACTAAAAATACAAAAATTAGCCGGGCATGGTGGCAGGTGCCTGTAATCCCAGCTACTCAGGGGGCCAAGGCAGGGGAATCGCTTGAACCCGGGAGTCGGAGGTTGCAGTGAGCCAAGATCGTACCATCATACTCCAGCTTGTGGGACAAGAGCGAGATTTCATCTCAAAAAAAAAAAAAAAAAAAAAACCACAGAGACAGATTGCCCACTGGGCAGAGCTGGGGTTTGAACACAGGAACAAGACCTGGGTTCTTCCACTGCCTTCTTTACTTCCTCAATAAAATTGGTAGGCTGATAAAAATTCTTGCCCAATAGCTGGAAGACAGCACGGATTGTGAAGAGATCTAAAGGGAAACAAATAAATGGTCTGGGAACAGGCTACATGGGCGGCAGAAGTGAATAGCCAGCCTCTCAGCCCTTCAGCTGATTCCTCCTAAATCAAGGGTCACAGCCCTGCTACCACTGATGGCAGAAGACAAGTGCTTGTGGCATTTATACTCAAGGCTGGCTCTTTAGAGCCCCTCTTCAACTCTTAAAAATAAAAAACAGAACCATTATTCTGTCTCCAAGGAAGAGAGGCCAATTTTACCTTTTCCCTAAAGGGATTTCCTAACCCTTCTCCATACAGAAAAAGCCCCAGAGCCCTTTAAACATTGGAATCATCCTTGGGCAAATCCTGCAAGAGGAGATTAAAAACAAACAAACAAACAAACGAAGCATTTTCACTAGAAAATGTAAGAAGTGAGCCTTTTTTGAAGGTAAGAAGTAGAAGTGATGGGGAATCAGTGAAGGAACCAGGGCCATGACAGGTGGTGAAGACAAGTAGGAGAGACAATCACACTTCTACTTATGAAAAGTGACTCCAAAGAAAGCCACTTTATGCTGTGGGCCTGGTGGGTGATACTGAGATAGCACCATTTAAACCAGCGAGAGCCACCTACAGCTTGCAGACTAGGTTTTTTTTTTTTTTTTTTGGTTTTTTTTCCTCCAATATGTACAGATTTATTTAGTGCTGTTAACTCTTCTTTTGGGCTTCTAAGCACTGAAGAATGGATCCTAGGAAAACTGGACCGGAAATCAGGAATCTGCCAGCTACAGCTGGGGCTTACCCTCACCTTTACATACAAAAGAAGGAAGGGCTATGGACTAGCTGAAGTCTCTTCCAAGTTTAACTGGATGTAATTTTTACTTTATTTTGGCAAATATATATTGAAGACACACACCGTGTCAGGCATGATCTTGGCTTGAAGATGTAAAGATTTTGTCCCTGCCCTTGAGAACTCAGTCTAGGAGGGGAGAAGTGTGTGTCAGGAAATACCCCAAGTCATCGATGTGATGAGTGCAACAAGGCTGTTTGAGGGGAGAAGCGGGGCTGGGGAGGCCCCTGAACTGGGGGCCTAGGAAGGCTCATGAAATAAATGATGAATAAATGATGTCTAAACTGGGTTACTCAGGGTCAGGAGGCATTCACGGGGGAGCGGGGGTGTCTGGTAAAGGGCTCCTTGCTGCTTTCTAACCTGGAGAAATCCAGAGATGAGTTTCTGTAAGCTCTCTAGGTGCAAAGGAGCCAGGCCTTTGGTTGGCTCATGGAGGAATGTGGCGCCCAGCCTAGGAACAGAATCCAAGGTTACTCTACTCTGAGCAGCCCTAAACTCACTAGGCCAAGGGCATCCTCTAGGGCAGGGCTGTCCCAACATCCTTCCTCACAGCCTTAGAGTTCAGAGGTACGAGGTGGGATGGATGCAGGAGGGGAGGGCTAAGTGAGCAGGTCTTCAGTCCCAGCCTTCCGCCTTTCCAGGTGTCATGGACAGAAGAGGATGTCGTTGCTGGAACATTTTTGGAAATCAGTGCTCTCGAGCCTGAAGTGATTATCAATTCACAACGATCTCCTCACAGAGACTTGAATATGAAAGGCGTCACGAAAAAGATTCTCTCCAGTTTTCTCCCCTTGTTTCTGATGGCAGCTTCTTAGTTTCCTTGGCTGATTCCCAATTCGCCCTCTTCTAAGAGACCATTAAATGCTGGGATTCCTCAGGGCTCTGGCCTGCATGTGAGCTTCTTCTCAGGCTACCCTCTCCCCCAGGGGTATCTTATGGAGTTCCAGATTTACAGTTCACCTGTTTGGCAAGGACGCCCACCTCTCCAGCTCCTCTAGGTCCCAGATCCACCCACACCAATGCCCTCCATGACATCACCCCTTGATGCCTCAAACTAAATACAGCTGAGACTTGAGCTCATAACTGCCCCATCTGCAGCCCCAGTTCTACTCTCTCTCCACCACTACGACGCTCCGCACATGATCCCACCATAACCCAGTTGCTCAACCCAAATCTTTAGGAATCACTCTTAACTACTCCCTCTTCCTCACTCCCAACATCCTATTAACCACCAGTTCTTGGTCATTCTATCCTCTAACGCTCTCTCAGATCTGCCTGCCTCTCACCATCCCCACTGTCAGCACCCTGGTTCAGGCCACTTTCACTTGGACAACTATAAAAATCTCCATGATCCCTAACCTCCCATCTGGACTCCCCCTAATCTGTTCTCCACACAGCTGCTGGGATATTTCAAGAACACAAATCTGATCCTAAGAGTCCCCTCCTGAAAACCTTTTAATGGCTTCCCATTCCTTTACAGCCCAAAATCCTTCAAGTGGCTTAAAGGGCTACAAATGACTGGGCAGCTCTCCAGCCCCAACCCATGAAATCCTCCAGTATGTGGGACTTTGCCCAGTTCCTAGCACAATACCTGCACCCCGCTTCCCTCCCTCCCTTCCCTGTGCAGGCCCCTGTGCTACTCCTGCTGACAGGGACTCTGCTCCGCACTGTCCGCCCCCCCCCCCCCCCCCCCGCACTGTGCCCAGCCATCTCTTACTTGACCTTCACTTCTCAGCTTACACTACATTCCTCAGGGAAGTCTGCTGTGTCCGTATAGGTCAGGCCTCCAGTGCTCGTGATTTATGCTCTGCGGCACTGTGCACGCTCTTATTTATCTGCAATCGTTTGTTTGTTGTCTGTCTTTCAAAGAGTCGTGTTCTTCACTGCTGTCTAACCTGTGCTCACCATGGTGCCTAGCACACGATAGGTGCTTGATTTGTATTCTTTAAAGTATTTATTTAAGCCATTTCTATAGCTCTTCCTGGCACCGGTAAGCAAACGCTGCCCTCAGATCCCCGCCTCTCTCCCTTCCCATTCTCCTCTTTCCCTCAGTCCGTGGTCTGGTTCCTGTTACCGGGGCCTGGTGTCCTACTTGCAGGCCTGATTCCAACATAACCTTCACACACTGTGCGATGATGAAACCTAGAAAGCAACTTCGTTTTCTACCGAGTAATGCCTACGATGTCAGAATACACCCACTATTGTTACTTCTATAGAAATTATAATCCAAACTCTAGGAATCTGTGTCTGGAGTCCAGCATCCAGATTGGCACCAAAAAGGGAAGAAACATTATTTAAAATATTTATCTGGTTTCCATTGTCACTGCTG
Organism: Chlorocebus sabaeus; assembly: GCF_047675955.1. NCBI lineage: Eukaryota > Metazoa > Chordata > Mammalia > Primates > Cercopithecidae > Chlorocebus > Chlorocebus sabaeus. The sequence continues at coordinate 116,766,546 of NC_132923.1, read as the reverse complement.
CTTTTTCAGAGAGATAAACATATATACTATGGGGATGTTTTGGTTAAATACTTTGGCTTAGTCGGGATTTATGGCAATTATCTCAAAAGCTCAGTTGCTCAGGAGGCGGGGACAGGTGGGCAGAGCAATCCCTTAGAAGTGTAAGATGTACAAGCATCAAGCACAGGAAAAAGAAAAATCTTGCTTTCCAAAGTCCAAAAGCTTTCCTCTGGCTGCAGTGCAGCCTCTTGCTGGCGCAGGCAACATGACAGAGAGCCAAGCATGAATGACAGAGTCTGATTTGTTCAGCAAAGCCAGTTTCAAAGCAATTAAAAAGAGAATGTCATCTCCTGTAGAAGCTGCAAACAAAAGGCCAGGGATGCGTTTTCCTTTTTTAATTGATCTGGGCTGTCAACTACTTCATTAGCAACCTGATTAGGTTCTAATCAGCCCTCTAATTAAGTGCTTTCAAATCAGAACCTGAGAAGGGTGTGAACTTACAGGGGGTGATGGGGCAGGTTGGACAGGACCACTTGCAAGAAATTCCAATGGGTTTCTTAACCTGAGGCAGGATTCAAACCTTATTCTTGCAAGTAGATTTCCATACAGTGGGGGGAGTCCTGTGAACATTTTGTTTTGGAAACAAATGGTTCAACTCCTTACTTAGAAAGTCTAGGCAGTAAAGAAGAACATGGAAAAATAATTGGAAAATATTTCACAAACAGGAACAAAGGGAGAAAGCAAAATTAATGCTTTTGGCTGACAGTCTGTCTTCTAGAATGACTTTCTTTGGCCTTAGGAAACCCTTGGACTCTAGGTAACCAAAAAATGTCGTGGAAAGACCTCTCAAATCTAAAATTCAGGGAAACCCAGCACCTTTCCTTGCAATGCCACAAAGAGGCAAGTGCAGATCCTAACCCACACTCCGCTTCAAAGGTGCTTCACTTTTGAGATGTCGGTTCTGAGGTGGTGGTGGTTGTTTGACAGTCATATAGTATTAATACTTTCAGCCGCCAATACTAGGAGCTCTGATCATGTTCTGATGACCCACACGAGTCTAATATACAAGTAAACTTGGGAATTTTATTCTTCAAAACCACAGGTACCAAATTTCAAATGCTAAGTTTTTTTTTTTTTTAATCAAGTGCAGAAGAAAGGAAACACCTTCATTTATTTTCTAAACTCTCTTCTTCAGAATAATGTATCCTTCTTTTTCTGTCTTTGCAGTGATCAAAAAAGGGCATTTTATTAGTCCATTCTCTGACTGCCATAAATAAATACCTGAGACTGGGTAATGTATAAAGAAAAGAGGTTTAATTGGCTCACAATTCTTCAGGCTGTACAGGAAGCACGGCAGCATCTGCTTGGCTTCTGGGGAGGCCTCAGGAAACTTACAGTCATGGCGGAAGGTGAAAGGAAAGCAGGTATGTCACATGGTCAGAACAGGAGGAAGAGAGAGAAGGGGGAGGTAATATATACTTTTAAACAATCAGATCTCATGAGAACTCACTATCACAACAGCACCAAGGGGAGATGGTGTTAAGCCATGAGAACTGGGCCCTTCCCCCAACAATGATCCAATGGCCTCCCACCAGATCCCACCTCCAACACTGGAGATTACAGTTCGACAGGAGATTTGGGTGGGGACACAGATCCAAACCATATTAGGCATTAAAAAAAATTGTTTGATGTGGCTCTTCATGTAAGCAAGAATTTTTCATGCAGATGTGATGAAAGGATACCACAAGCTGGCCAACACAAGGCCTAATCTTAGCACCCAAATATTATAACCCGGACCCCATCTCTGGAATTTTCTAAGTTCACAAGGTAAAAAATAAGTGCAATCCATTTGACCACAATCAGCTGAACCATAGATAATATGAAAATCAACAGAACTGAAGCTCTCTGAAAGTTTTCTGAATTGGGAAAGTGTGTGGCTGGTGTGTGTGTGGTAGCGGGGGATGGTGGTGAATTAAGGGATGGGGAGGTATGAATTTGCCATAAAACTTCCATTGGTTTGTGTTATAAGCAAATCCAGGTTACTCTGGAACATCTTGTTTAGTTATGACCTTGTAGCATCGTCCCTCCATGTCTCAAGGGTGATGACGGAAACTGAAGCTGATTACAGATAAAGTTATGGCATCCTATGACCGCTAGCTCCTCCAGCGAGGTGGGATGTTAAGCACACAGGCTTTGGAATCAGACCATCCTGAGTGTGGCATAGGATGGGTTTTTATCTGTTCTGAGCTCCTATTTCCTTATCTGTAAAATGGGCATAATATTCTATCCTTACAGAGGTTTTATGAATATTAAAGGGAAGACATTTTTAAAGTGCTGATCCCACAGTAATGACTATGACAGGTCAGGCTCCGTCTCCTCCTTCTCTCCTCATCTTTTCCTCCCTATCTTTTCCTCTCGCAGACCCCTCTCCTCCTCTTCTCCTCCTCTTAGAACCACATTTTAAAACTTTAACCTGTAAAGCCAGAAACTATTTTTTCACTGATTTAGTTTGTAGATCAATTGAATACAAAACACAGGGCATCAGTAGACATTCTTGTATATCATTTTCACAGGTTTTAGACTTTCCTAAAAGTCTTGTAATGGATCTGTAAACAAATAGGTTTAGGGTGTTTATGAAAACAGTCTAAAAATGGAGCCCTGAGCATAATGGCTCCCTTTCCTCATCATACCAGGACTTGTCCAGCGTCTCTTTACCTGTTTCTTATTCACAGAACTTCAAAGAGCAGTTACCCACCTCTCTGCCGCCTCTTGCCTTCTCTGCATTATCAGCCTTGACAATAGCACCAACTATAAGACAAGCAGGTGCCCTTAGTCAAGGACATAAGTTGCAAACCAAATGGTTAACACAGTTCAAAAGCTTTGACATGCTGACTTCGGGAGCAGCCCAAATGGGAAATGCTCTGGTTATTCATGCAAATGACAGGTCTGCCCACCCTCCTTAAAAACTGCTTGGCTTATGGACTGGTGGGGTGGCTCACGCCTGTAATCCCAGCACTTTGGGAGGCCGAGGTGGGCAGATCATTTGAGGTCAGGAGTTCGAGATCAGCCTGGCCAACAAGGTGAAACCCCGTCTCTACCAAAAAATATAAAAATTAGCCAGGCATGATGGCAGGCACTTGTAATCCCAGCTACTCCAGAGGCCAAGGCACGAGAATCGCTTGAACCCGGGAGGCGGAGATTGCAGTGAGCCGAGATCATGCCACTGCACTCCAGCTTGGGTGACACAGCGAGACCCTGTCTCAAAACAAAACAAAACAAAACAAAGAAACAAAAAAGCTACATCACTTTAAAAAATATACAAATAAACCCAGTCCACTGCAAGGGCTCTTGACTGGACTTGAGAGCTTGCAGGCCACTGACCTGCTGTGTGGAGACTAGAAAGACAGAACATGAAGGATAAAGGCAGAGGGAGCCGGAGAGCAACTGAAATTCAAGAAAAATATATTTAAAGGGTGGGGGGAGGAGGAGGAGCCAGAAAGCCAACAGAGGACGAATGTTGAGAAAAGTAGGTGAATGAGGAGGGTGTGATTTCAAGGAATCCAAGGAAACAGGGGATACAGAGAAGGGGTGTTCGGCAGGATCTGCTGCTACTGATACCTAACATTACCACCTGTTTCTGTGCACCAGGCTCTAGTTAAGTGCATGACCTAAGTTATCTCTGTCGCCATAGCTGGTAAGAGAGATATTATTCTTATGCTCGTATTACAAATAACGAAGCTGAGGTTCTGAGAAGATGAGCTAATCTGCAAGATCACACCACTGTAAGTAGTGGAGTCTAAGATTCTAATCTGGGCGACATGGTTCTAGAACAATTCTCTACCATCTCCTGTTAGCAGGATGCAGACTTCAGCACCCAAAACTGAGACATCGGGATATGAAGATGTCCACCAGGGCTGGACTCCCTGAGAAACAGATCCTGAGACGGAGATTTGTATACAGGAAAGTTCACTGGGCAAGTGCGCTCCAGATCACACTTGTGGGAGTGCGACGGCCACAGGAGTGGGCAGAAGGAGAAACAGAGCTGTGATGCAGTCACAACTAAAGCCTCAGCCGATCCCACTGAAAGCCTGGAGCTGGGGTGGCCCTGCAGAGTTGTGCAGCTCCAAGGCAAGGGGATCTGCCAAGGGGAGAGAGCTGCCAGCTCCCAATTGTCCCAGCCAGGAGGGGTGCATGCCTCAGTCTAGGGGAGGTAGGAAGTGGAACCTGCAGAGCTCCCCACAAAATTGACTACCGTGTTCCACATCTATAAGGAAGCGGTCATTTACTGGCACAGCATTTGATAGGGGCTTAGTCAAGTGCCTGGGTTTGCCTCCCAGCTCATTTCCTGGATGGAGAATTTTAGTAATTTGCTTAACTTCTCTGCATCTCCATGCCTTCATCTAAAATAAAGATAATGCCCATTTGATGGAATTGTTGAAGAAAATCTTCCATACAAAGTCCATGCTACTAAGTAAAATCTTCCTCCCCAGTTTTGTAGAAAACAATACTCCACAGAGAAGGGACAGGGTGAAGGATGGCAAAGCTAAAAGGGAGCTGCTAGATATTCAGAAGGGACAGGTTCATAATGGGCCATTTAGGGAGACACCAGGTTTTGCCTGGACAACTTCAACCTTTGGAAGTATGTGTCATGAAAACCAACTACTTTTTCTCTGTTGGATGCTTCCCGTACTGTCAGGCAGAACAGGGATGGAGGAATACGGAGGTGGGATGAAATGGGGTGGGGGGGGGTACGACTGTGGCAATTCCTATAGTCGCTCTATCTTGACATTCCAAAACACAGAAAAGCTGATGTGACAAACCCTGTCAGAAAGAGACAGAAAATGCCAAACAGGAAGAGCGGTGGCCTTGGCAATGTCAGACGCCATGATGCTCCCTCTTGCCGGAATGGCACCAGGCAGAAAGCCAAAGGTTTCTTAACAAAACAAAACAAAACAGGACAGCTCAGTAGGCTATGGACCACGATTTGTTGGAGAATGTGAGCAACTACAAATGGCCAAGGCACTCCTAATATGTGTAACGCATTATTATTACACATTAATAGGTGTAACACATATACCAGTTTGGGGGACGGTGGGGCTGGGTGGAAAGGGAAGATTTAAGGTAGCATATTCCACAGTGAGGAGGGGGAGGGGAAAGAGCACACTGCCATTTAATGAGCAGCCTGCATGTTGCTGGGTACTCAGCATTAGTTAATTTCATCTTCCAAACAACTCTATAAGTGGGTATTGGCATTATCCCATTTCTCAGATTAGAAAACTCAGGTGCAGGCTGGGCTCAGTGGCTCATGCCTGTAATCCCAGCACTTTGGGAGGCTGAGGCAAGTGGATCACCTCAGGTCAGGAGTTTGAGATCAGCCTGATCAACAACAAGAAACCCAGTCTCTACTAAAAATGAAAAAAAAAATTAGCCAGGCATGGTGGCACACACCTGTAGTCCCACCTACTCAGGAGGCTGACGCACGAGAATCACTTGAACCTGGGAGGCAGAGGTTGCAGTGAGCTGAGATCCCACCACTACACTCCAGCCTGGGCGACAAAGTGAGACTCTGTCTTTGAAAAAAAAAAAAGAAAAGAAAAGAAAAGAAAACTGAGGTGCAAAAAGGTAAGTATTTTCCAAGTTTACTGTGCTAAGTAATCTAATGGAATATTTGGGATGAGAACTTGTCTCATCCCAATTATTAATAGAGCACATCATGGCATCTGACATCACCAAGGCCACTGCTCTTCCTGTGTGGCATTTTCTGTCTCTTTCTGACTGGGTTTGTCACATCAGCTTTTCTGTGTTTTGGAATGTCAAGATAGAGCGACTATAGGAATTGCCACAGTCATCCCCCCCACCCCATTTCATCCCATCTCCCTATTCCCCCATCCCTGTTCTGCCTGACAGTACGGGAGGCTTGCCCTCTTTCCACCACTCCAGGGTCTGTAAATGGCCTGTGTCTACAGCAGCTAGTACTCTCCTCCAGCCAATGACCTCTGCAGGCCTGGGACAGCCTCAGATTCTTAGACCCCCACTCCCCACAGCAGGCCCAGCCAGTGGCACTTCAGGCAGGAAGGTGGCTGCATGCACTGCCATGCCTAATGTCAAAACTGCAGCAGGCAAGAGCCTGGCAAGAGCTTAACTGACTACTGCAAAGATCCCCCCCTGCCCCACTCTAAGCACCTGGACCACAGATACTTCCCCAAGGGTGTCAGGGTTTCTCAGGCTGCCGAGGACCTCAGCAACTCAATTAGCTCAATGGCCATGAACTTGTAATGGAAAACTCAGGCAAACACACCAGTGCTCTTAGGCAGGCTCCATCATCAAGCCTACTGAAGTCTGACACACTTCTCCTGTGTTTCCTCGAGAAAGACCTCGATTCTCACTGTATCTTTGACAACTTATGTCTAACCTTGTGTACACTGTGTGACCACATTGAGCTTCAGTCCCACGTGGAAAACGGGTAGGACTGTAACTTTCAAAAGACAAACTCACAGCCCAGTTCCATCACTTACTAGTTGTACAACAACTCCCTGCAGGCTGGTTGCATGGCAGAGTTTCCTTTAGCAGGAAATGGGGGCCCGTACAATTATTTAGGTGGTAGACAGACAGAGCATTAAGTAACACGGAATAGCAAGTGAGAACGTTGTTCTTTCCCCAGTTCTCTATCAGTGGCTCAAGTTAAGGCAAGAAGACTGCCTGTTTGGTTCTAGTGCACTGTTTATTTGTTTACTTATTGATACGGAGTCCCACTCTGTCACCCAGGCTAGAGTGCAGTGGTGCGATCTTGGCTCGCTGCAACCTCTGCCTCCTGGATTCAAGCATTTCTCTGGCCTTGGCCTCCCGAATAGCTGGGATTACAGGTGCCTGCCACCATGCTTGGCTAATTTTGGTATTTTTGGTAGAGACAGGGTTTCACCATGTTGGCCAGGCTGGTCTCGAACTCTTGACCTTAAATGATCCACTCATCTTGGCCTCCCAAAGTGCTGGGATTACAGGCATGAGCCACGGTGCCTGGCCCGGTTCTAGCGCACTTTAAAAGCTAATGTTTGCTAATCTTCCTTAAAGAGATCAGGCCTCAGGTCCAGAGTATTATCTAGTTGGAACTTGACAACACTGCTTTGTTTTAATTGTATTTCTTTTCCTGGTCATCTCCTATTTGTGGTAGCTGATGCTGGCTTTCTATTTACAGTAGTAATAACAACTTGTCTTTTAAAAAAATACATTTGTTTAAATAGTGTGAGTCCATTTTAAAGAAAATTATTGAGTAAAATAATGGTTTAGGTGGCACACAGAAATGGCAAAACTTGTGAAGATAGAACACAAATGGCCGAATTTTTGTGAACACTGTTAAAAAGACTAGACACCGCATACCAAATGCCTCATGTACACCGACCATATAGTGGGTACTCAATAGATATTAGCTCTTGTATTCTAATTTTTTAAATTATTAGCCTTGGAATTTAATGGCACAGCTCACTGCCGAAGTACCCAAGAGCTCCCATTTCCATTTCATGGTGCTCTGGCACTAACATGGCATCTTTTCTAATAAAAGAAGAGTGTGGCCCAGCATGGTGGCTCACACCTATAATCCCAGCACTTTGGGAGGCCAAGGCGGGCGGATCATTTGAGATCAGGAGTTCGAGACCAGCATGGCCAACATGGTGAAACCCCACCTCTACTAAAAATACAAAAATTAGCCAGGCGTGATGGAGGGCTCCTATAATCCCAGCTGCTTGGGAGACTGAGGCAGGAGAATTGCTTGAACCTGGGAGGCAAAGGTTGCAGTGAGCTGAGACTGCACCACTGCACTCCAGCCTGGGTGACAGAGCAAGACTCCGTCTCAAAAGAAAAAAAAAAAAAAAGAGTGGAAGAAAAGGAAATCAATTTCAAAAGACGAACTCGCGGCCCAGTTCCATCACTTACTAGTTGTACAAACTTGGGTAAGTCAAGTAACCTGGCCCAGTTCAAACTCTCCATAATAGCTACCTTTATTAAACACTTATTACACGCCAAGTCACCTTATTAAGGAACTTACATCAACCATCCTGTTTAAATCTCATAACAACCTACAGAGGGTGCATTATTATCTTCATTGTACAGATTAGGAACTAAAACTCAGTGAAGTCACTTGAGGGACTGCATGTCACACCGCTGGGGAATGGCAGCATCAGTATTCAAACCCAGTTCTTTCTGACTCCATACCTACCTCCCAGAGGTTGACATGAGGATTCAAAGTTAGTAGAGAAGATGCACCTTCTGCATAATAAGCATTTGATAAATGGTTCTGCCTTGATACACTTAGAATATTACTGGCAGAGGCAATGAACGAATGTTAGTTTCTCAAACTGAGTTCAAAAGATGCATGGAGGAAAGAAGGAGGAACCAGCTGCTGTTTAGGAAGAGTTAAGTCAGTGAACATCCGGCTGTCAGCAGCTGCAGGACTCGAGCTTGCATTCCCCTGGCACTTTGCCTTGCAGCGAGACAGCTAATGAGGTTGAGCAGAGTGGGTGTACATAGCTCATCTGCTGCTGCCAACCACGTTGCACTTTAAATGCTCAAGACTGACAAAGAGGGCATTGTGGGGAAGAACTACCCACTTCCAGCCCAGCACAGGGACCGACTTGCAAATTACAGGCTGCAGCACAGGCTGCACAGTGCTGAGAAACCAGAAGAGGTTGAGAGGCACTGATGAGGCTGGCAGAAAGCTGCAGTTAGAGCCATGAGTCCCCAAAGAGCAACAACAAAACAAACACGGTGCGACCAGGGAGAGTTGGGAATGGCACAAATCACTCTGCTGTCTACATGTGACAAGAGCACCCTCAGAAGTAGAGAACTGCCCTGATTTAAATGAAAAATAAGGTTCAGACTGCTGGTCCCACACTTCAGGTGCTTGTACTGTACAATCAATTACATCATTATTATGAGATTACATGCTTACTTTTTTTTTAAGTCATCATAGAAAGAATGCTTTAAAATTTCCATATACTGGTAATAATTTTTCAGTTTTCTCAAAAATTAAGCTGTGAAAGGGAGAAAGAACATGGTTCATTGGAGAAAGTACCCAGATCACGTGGACGGGACACTGAAGGATTGCTGACAGAATGCGCAGTATTCCTCTCCACTTTGCTAGGGAGAAAAGATCATCGTATCTACAGGGAAATGGGAGAAGAGAGAGAACTGGGTGACTGGAGGCTCTGTGCTGGAGAGATAAAAAAAAAAAAAGAGACAGTTCCATAGAAGCATTCATGGAATGATTCCATTAATTTTGAAGGGCATGAGCTGATAGACGTTGATTGTACTGGCTTGTGTGTGTATTACGCAAATGAACCCAAAGGGGACAGATAATGCTTCAGGGTCACCACCTGTCATATGCCAGTACCTTGCATTTCAGAAAGGGTTAAGAATGGCTGACTTAGTCCTTAGAGTACCTGAGTGGGAGTCAATAGGCTTGAACACCATTCTTTCAGATCTGACTCATTGTGGGCAACATTAATTTCCTACTTACAGAAACCACTCTCCGACACACGATAGATCCTATTTATTCAATTTACCACCTACAATATCTGTCAGATGTTACTGAGGTCCAGAGGCTCTGCAAATACTAGGCTTCCCCCACTGACTTGGAAGAGCTATGCTTTTTCAATTATGCTCTTAAAATGGCAGCATTCAGTGTTTCTTTCAATCACATTAAATTAATAGTCGACAGGTCATGAATTGTTAAAAAGACTTAAAAGTGCTGAAGGGGGAAGAAAACTGTATCAAAGTAGGTCAGTCCGCCCAATGACAATCTTACCACAAGACAGTTCCATATCAGCCAATCCCCTCTCTCAGCCAAGGCCACAACAATTCATCAGCCTGGTTCAAAAGCATGTATTCAATGCCTTCTTAGCTCTATGGGGTTTTCAGAATCTCAATGACCCAGCCAGCCCTCAAGAGATTGATTACACCAGAAGACAGAAAATGATTTTGAAGCTGCATTTCCTTCACATATAAGACTATGCAGTGGGAGAAAGGTAAATAAACATTACACAAATTCCTTTCTTTACCTTCACTTTCCTCCAGCTCCTCCAGCTTAAATTGTAAGAGTAAGGACTATAGCTTTTATTGTCTAGCCAACACTTACTTTAAAATTCAACACAGCTATATTGCACTTTGTACCAAGGTACCTCTTGATACTATTACAGAATGAGAGATTTTTTTTCTTTTTTTGGACAAGTCCACATTTAAAGGATGCAAGATAAATTGAGGACAATATTTACACATCTGCCAAGGGCCATCTGTCTCTTTAACAAGATGGTTACAGTATTCTACTATTTTCCCCTTTCTTTTCATCCCTTCTTGTTGTTGTGATGTTATTTGTGCAATAAACAAAAACCAGGAGAAAAGCCTAAAAAGCAGCTGGTCTTTTCTTAACCCATTTTTTAAGTAATAAATTCAAAAGGAGCTAAATCACCATAAGCCAGCCAGACAGAAAATCCTGCCAAGGTGGCAGCCCTCCTCTCCCCAGCACACTGCTACAATAGATAGCAAGACGGAAGGATGAGGGTCTTCTTCCCACATGGCAAAATGGGACTGGACAATGGCCAGCCTCCTACACACCTCAAACACATCCCAGTTCTGTCTTCTGATTACTCTCCAGAGAGACAATCAGTAGCCTGATGGGAACTTTAGTGAGCAGAGCACTGGAAGAGGGACTCTGGCCATTGTAAAGAACTGAATGAGAGTACAACCCTCCCAGGCCACTGCAGAAGCATAAGAATGACAGACAATTCTCAGCAGTGGTCTCTCTCTGCTCCAGTCTATTCTTTACATGACTACGCTGATCTTCCTTCTTGTAACGGACATTTGTTGGTTTGGGACCCGGCCTTTAAGTACTGTTTGCAGCCACAAGCCTGTCTTCACTTAGAAATTCACTCCTCCCCTGCTTTCATTCAATGTGGTTTGGTTGGGGCCGACCCCTCTCTAAGTTGGGAAAGGGGGACTGTAAATTTAAACGAGGATTAAGGCACTTGGCACAATGTATTCTTCCAGTAACAAATACTGATCCTGAGGTGTGCATATATACCAAGCCAGGCGGTCCCAGCCATCTAGACTTAATTCAAGGATAGTTATTGGAATCACCTGGAAAGCTAATGACCTCTTTTCCCCTAGACCTCAGTCTTGGAAGACGTGGGCCTGGAGCTCATGCACCATCCCATCACCATGAGAGGAAAGCCTGCCTGAGAAAGGAGCCTACACCTAGGATGCAAAGCAGAGAAACACAGGAAGAAGCCAGTTCTATCACTTGCGCTGCTGGATCAAGCCATGCCTAAAGATGGCGCTATGCCTGGGCTTTCCAGTTAAGCCTATCTGGATGGCTTTCTCTCGTGGGTAACACCGAGTCCTAACAGAGATATTTCCAATGCCACTGATTTCCAGATATTACCGCGTATGCCCAAAAACTATCAATAGTTTCCTACTGCCTATAGGATAAAGTTGAAATTCCTTAGCCTGGCACCCAGACCATCCATAAGATGGCCTCAACTGACTTCTCCACCTTTATTTTGAATTGCTACCTTAAATGTAACCCTTTTTCTGTCAAGCTGTACGCTGTCTCCTGAATATTCACCTTTGAAAAAAAGTTTAGTTTTTCTAAGAAATATTGTCTCACCCACCGCAAGTCCCAGTGATCTCGTCTCTGAATTTCCATCACACCCACCATCTTGAGCTTTTCTCTGACACTCGTCATAAGCTACCTGACTGCTCTCATTCTTTAACCGTTATTTAATGGGCATTAGAGGTACTGAGGAGACGTGATATCTGCCTCAAGAAACTTGCAGACTAATAGGCAAATCAATGGCCAAATATTTATGCAAAGAGTATTATATAATTAAGACAAGCAGTAAGAAAAATAGAAGGCCAAGTTTTCATCAGAAGCCATAGTAGGTATAAACTAAAAATAAGATCATAAGCCCCTCAGCCGACAGAACGGACCCCCCTTTTGGCCACTTGGACCCCAGAGAAACCTTAAAAACTGCATTCCCAGTCATGGCCCAGTGGAAGGTCAGACATGCCTCATTATACTTCCTTCCTTTTGCAGTTTAAACACAACAAGGCACCAGCCCTAATATGAAAATAGAGATCATATGACTGACAGAATGGACCATTTGTAGCAATCAGATACTAAATTATAAACAGGACCTAAGGCCACACCAGGCAAGGGTTAAGTCACATATCCTACACTTAAAGGATAAACTCTGTTCTAGCTGCCACAAGATTTTTCTTTTCCTCCAGAAGCTAAACAAGTGCAGGCCTGGAGATAAGCAGTACTGAAACAATGGCAGCTCATCCACTGCCAGATGCTGACCTACTGACCCCCTGCTCCACAAGTCGTAACTACAGCTTTGATTGGACAGGAAATTGATTTCAGTAACTTTCTGCTTAAGAAAACCACTGACCATGCACTGGTTCTGGCTGGTTTACAGAGGCTACGCACTTGAGTGCCTTTGCATCCTGAAAAGACCTTTTGACATATAGGGCCTAACTGTAATATATTTAAATGTTAAGTCTTCACCCCAAAGTGAACATGGGTTGTATGTAACATGCATGTTTATTCGGTATGCAGGTGTTAGGACCACCTTCGTGAATATTCATAGTTCCTCCTGTAACCTGTTGAATATGTATACTTGGCCAACCCACTAAGCTTATGCTCCTGTCTTACCCCTTTCTCCCTCAAAGTGCCTGCCTTTTAGGCTCTGTCAGAGGCTATGCTTCCCAGCCTGTCAGGATGGCCACTGTAACCCTTTATAGGAAAAGGCTGTAACCCTTTATAGGAAATAAAATCTCCTTCTGAAATTTATAAAGTGCGTAATTTTAAAGTTAACATAAGGAAACTTAATCTAAATTATAGGGGGCAGGAAGGCCTCCCTGAAAGAGTAATCATCAATGCACAAAGAGATGGCCAGTGTGGACCGGGCATGGTGGTTCATGCCTGTAATCCCAGCACTTTGGGAGGCCGAGGCGGGCGGATCATGAGGTCAGGAGATCGAGACCATCCTGGCCAACATGGTGAAAACCCGCCTCTACTAAAAATACAAAAAAATTAGCTGGGCATGGTGGCGGGCACCTGCAGTCCCAGCTACTCAGGAGGCTGAGGTGGGAGAATGGTGTGAACCCAGGAGGCGGAGCTTGCAGTGAGCAGAGATCATACCACTGCACTCCAGCCTGGGCAACACAGTGAGACTCCGTCTCAAACAAAAACAAAAATCCTGATTACTTTGCCAAGAGAGAACAGTGGAAGAAACTGCGGAGGGAAAGCTGGGAACGAGAGGTTAAGCAGCTGCAGGAGGAAACGCCACCTGGTGGTCCTTTAACTGAAGCTTTGCCCCCTGCCCGAAAGGAAGGTGATTTACCCCCACTGTGGTGGCATATTGTGACCAGACCCCGGGAGCGGCCCACATAGAGAGAGAGATCCCTAACCTTTCATACTTGCAAGTGAAATACGTTACCCAACATGCACTAAAAAAAAATCAATGAAATGAAAACAAAAAACAAAAAACAAAAAACAAAAACAAAAAGAAACAGCCAGTGTGGCTGGAAGGGGAGTGATGGCAGCTGGGGACAGAGAAGCCAGTAGAGGCAAAGTATATTGACTGTCAGAGGGCTTGGGAATAACTGAACTTTAATCCTATCAGCAAAGGCACTGGGGGATTTTCAGCAGGGAAGTGGCCTGATCTTTTTGTACCTAAAAAGATCACTCTTGTTGCCATGTGGAAAATGGATTACAGGAGAGTTGAGACAGACAGCTGTTACTGTTGTAAATAAAAATTTTTTAAAAAAATTCTAAGCCCCTAACCAATTGAATGGACCCCTCCTCCCAGCCGAGAGCATTCCTAAGCTAACCTGAAAAACTAGGTCAGGCCATTATGGGAAGTAGGGGGTCAGACACGCCTCATTATACCATCCTCCCTTTGGAATTCGGGCCGAGGCTGACCAGCATTTAACATTAAAACAAACCTTAAGACTGACAAAAAAAGCCAGGCGCAGTGGCTCACGCCTGTAATCCTAGTGCTTTGAGAGGCTGATGGATCACTTTGGATCACTTGATGTCAGGAGTTCGAGACCAGCCTGGCCAACATGGTGAAACCCCACCTCTACTAAAAATATAAAAAGTAGCCAGGCATGGTGGTGCACGCCTATAGTCCCAGCTACTCAGGAGGCTGAAGCAGGAGAATCCCTTGAACCTGGGAGTCGGAGGTTGCAGTGAGCCGAGATCGTGCCAGTGCTCTCCAGCCTGGGTGATGAAGCGAGACTCAGTCTCAAAAAAAAAAAAAAAAAAAAAAAAAGACTGACAAAACAGATTCTTCATAGCAATAAGATACCAACATGACAGATAGGGGGCCTGAAAAGAAATCAAACTATGTTACCCCAAACTGTATTTGTTTGACCTTTTTTTTTTTTTTTTTTTTGAGATGGAGTCTCGCTCTGTTGCCCAGGCTGGAGTGTACTGGCTCAATCTTGGCTCACTACGACCTCTGCCGCCTGGGTTCAAGTGATTCTCCTGCCTCAGCCTCCTGAGTAGCTGGGATTACAGGCACCCACCACAACCACGCCCAGCTAATTTTTGCATTTTTAGTACAGACTGGGTCTCGCCATGTTGGCCAGGCTGGTCTTGAACTCCTGACTTCAGGTGATCCACCCACCTCAGCCTCCCAAAGTGCTGGGATTACAGGCGTGAGCAAGTGTGCTTCATCTTCTTTGACATATTTTGAAACGGCACTTGCAAAGTTTGTCTCTACAACCCATAGATTTTCCCTTCCCTTTCCAGATCTTTTTCCTGATCCATGAGGAAATTAACTAAGAGTCTGGCGCCTTTTTAAGTCTGATAAGAAGCATTTACAATCTATTCTCTCTGACGCCTGCTACCCAGAAACTTCACCTGCTTAATAAAAACCTTTGTCTGTCTTAACCCCAAACACTCCATTTATTGGTTCCAGGTCTAGATAAACTCTTTTCAGCCAACTTCCAATCAGGAAATCTTTGAATCCACCTATGACCCGGAAGCTCCCCACCCCACCCTGCTTCAAGACGTCCTGCCTTTCCAGATTGAACCAGTGTACATCTTACATGTACCGACTAACATCTCATATCTCCCTAAAACGTATAAAACCAAGCTGCAGCCTGACCACCTGTTCTCAGGACCTCCTGAGGCTGTGTCCCAGGCATGTCCTTAACCTTGGCAAAATTCTAAACTGATTGAGACCTGTCTCAGGTACTTTTTGGTTTATGCAGTGGTACAGGAGACAGATGATGGTAGCTTAAACTTTGGTGATATGAGTGGAGGTGGAGAGAATTGGGTGATTTCAGTTATATTTTGAAGGCAGAAACTATATGACTTAGTGATTTCCTGGATATATAGGCAGGGGAGATACGAGAGACAGGAGATCACAGGATGATGCCTGGGTCCCTGGTTTCAACCACTCCATGAAGATAGGCAACACTGGAGGTACGGCAGGCTTGGAGAGATTTGTTTCAGATAAGTTCAATGTTAAATAGTTGTAGAATAGGTGCTTTTATTAAAGACAGTTGTAGATATGGGTTTGAAGTTTAAAAGTCTAGACTCTAAGTATGAATTTGGAAGTCTCTGGCATGTAGAGGGTATCTGAAGCCACAGGGGTGAATGAGTTTACTCAAGAAGAGTGTAGAGCTAAAAGATGGCCTGAGAGAACTCCACACCTGAGAGAACTCCAATTTTCAGAAGGTTTACTTGCTGGGATAGAGGCAACATGGATAAGAGGAAGATATTCCTAGCTTCCCAGATGGACTGAAACTTCCTGAGAAGAGTAACCCTGTCTCATCTCATATTTCTTTGAAAAGGCAGTACTTGGAACTTAATAGGTGTTAAGAAACATCTGTGAACTACACTGAATAGTGGACAGAGCATCAGGCTGAGAATCAGAAGTGTATTCTAAAATTTTATGATTCTGGATTAAGAGAAAAAACTTTAGTCCACATTCATAATTTAACTGGATGTGACAGGCTCTCATTAATTAAACTGGTATTTAATGGAATCTATAGGCACAAACACTGTATAAGGCTGGGAACAGAAAATAAAAAGGGGTGCAGGGAAGGAAAGAAAAGTACTTCTCATCTTATTTAGTTATTTCTCACCACGTGTCTATGAGTAACAATCCTGCAGAAGACAGGTTTTAGAGATACGTGATTGCTGAAGAAACTGAGGTTCACAAAGTTTCGGTTACACAGCCAATAAACAGAGGGACCAGACATCAAACTCAAGTCTGCCTGTCTTCCAAACCTGTGCTTTTCCATCTACTGCACATTGTCCTCTAGCCCCTGCTCAACAACTCACAATCTTAGAATGAAAGTTAACTAACAATACAAACTGGTCTACGATTAAATGTCAAGAGCCATGTACCATGAATGCTACAGTTTCAAGGGGTGAACAATATGATACAGATGGTTAGGAAGATCTGGTGGACTACCTGGACCTTGAAGTAAGGAAAAGTGAATATAAGAGTCGTGGAACAGGGCAGCAAATCTCGAAGCCACACCACCAACATGAAAAGCAAAGGTAAGCCTCAGAAATTCTCCTTATATGTATGTGCCTCACTCAGGTCCTTTGAGAATATATTCCCAGAGTTAGGTGGCATGTCAGTGATGATGGATATTGGAAAGGAGCAGTTATAAAACTTACAATCTCTTTCACAACAACTAAGGGTCTGAAAAAGCATGCAACTTTAGCTCTAAATATAGTGTTCACTGGAAGACATGACGCCAATCCCAAGTAAACTAATGGCTGTAATAAAATAAGGGAGGTTGTCTGTGAAACCTTCATTTTGTGTTAATGCAACTCTACTTGCATCAGACCCCCTACTACCTTATTTTCTGTTAATACCATGAGACCCTTGAGAGGCAGGACCATTATCATAGTCATTTTCTCATCTCTCAAAGGTTTGGCACAGTGCTTTTGATCCATGTTAGTTATTGCATAAATGTGTTTTAAAATATTAGAAAATAAATATTATACATTTGTCCACAAAAGGAAGTGAGCTTGTGAATGAAAACAGGAGGCAATGAGGATGCCAAGGCTTTCCCCCACCACAACTGGGGTTCTATCAACCAAAAGGGGAAGAAGGGAAACAGAAGTCAAATGTTCCATGTTCCATTTTCAGTATCAACAATTTCCAACCTCCCAAATTAATTAGGAAACTGAAAAACATTCTGAGGCTGCCAGAGAACCACACTTAGAGCAGCTACAAATTACTAACTCATTTTAATTCCTCTGAAGGAGTATTCAAGATGTACTCTACAGCAAGGACAAAATCAGACACCTGTCTGTACTGAGCCAATCCTATTCTCAACTCTTCCACTGATTTACTGGATCTATTTGCAACAGATCTGGCCAGGGAGAGTGGGGTGACCAGAGCCCCAGGAAACAGCAAAAGTTCGACCTCTTTCTTTACAAAAACTAACATATAAGGCTCAGCCTTTCATAAAGAGGTCACATTTATATCATGCTTAAAAGCGTGCCAATGGCTTTCACTTTCATTATCTCATTTGATTTCCCCGCAATAATCTTATGAATAAGAAGCACTTAAAACAGTGCCCATTAAGAGTGCAATCAAAGGTCGGGCAGGAACCGGTCATCCCACTTCACAGATGAGAAATACAGGTTCAGAGAAATAAAAGTAAACGATCGAAGCTCTCTCCAGGCTTCCAGAGGAGACAGGGCTCAGTTTGCTCGTCTGTGAAATGTGAGAGTGGGTTGAGATGATTATCTCTGAGGTCTGGTGCATTCCATGACGTCCAAGAAGCTCTACACGACCACCGCGGGCCCCAGGGCGGCAGCCGTTCCCGTATCCCAGGCCCTTTCGGGGTCCGACGTTCCCAGGCTGCTCTTGGTCCCTCCGCCCTCACCCTCCTCGCTACCCCTGCCCTCCGCCCTGCCCCGCGGGGGACGCTCTCGGCGGCCGTCTCCCCTCGCCCACCTCGACGGCCATGTTCGGGGGTGGGGAAAGGCCAGCCCCACCCTCGCTCTACGGGGCTCGCGGGCTACTTTAGGTGGGCGCGGACTGGGCTCTAGCACTGACTACATCACTGCGCCTGCGCAAGAGTCTCTGCCACTCTTGTCCGGGTGGGAGGCCAAGCCATGGACTTCCGTTCCGGAATCAAACTCTACGGCCGCCCTTCAGGGCGCTGTGTGTTTGTTTCCAGATCTCAGTTCCGAGGCTACCCAGGGCCGGCCTTTCTGGCTAACCCTCAGGAGGAAGGGCAAGCTCCATAAGAGAAATTTAGATTGCCATTCCCAACTGCTAGTCAGGAAGCGAACTTAGCAAAATGGCAACACCTGGAAAGACAAATTGAGTCAAAGCACCTGGGTTCAAACCCTGACTCCACCACACACTGTGTAGGTGACCTTGTCCTTTATTATAGTTTCCTTAGCTATTAATGTGAGGTTTAAATGTATGAATAGTTGTAAATCAACTGTACCAGAACAGTGCCTGGCATACAGTAAGCATTATATAAATGTAAAGTATTATCCCAAATTTTTTACTTGGCAAGCATTTTATCAATACTACTCTTGAAATAGGCTTTTTGATATTGTCAACATACAATTACAAGATTTGCCCTCTCCTCTCCCCTTAATTGCCAAGAAGTGTTCTCTCCTTTACCTGAGATTTTACCATTCCTCTCAATCTGCCCACCCCAAGGCATTTTTCCAAAGGGGGAGTCTATCTTAGGTTATACTTGTATATAAAAGAAACCCTATAATTTTGATGTGTTAAGAAACTGAGATGTAGTTGTCACTGTTGTCGCTCAACATTTGACTACTGGGTGCTCTCTCAATATTTCCCTACTTAGTACAAATATTTCAATTAACAAAAAAGCTTTTCTTTCATTCCTGAATCTGTGGTCTTACTTTTCATAAAGCCTGTAGTAGATTGCAAAAACAAAACACTTTTATTCCTGTATGCATTTCCCTTTGCAACATATGTTTGCTGTATTTCTCATCAAGAGATGAAGTCTATTGCTCTACCCCCTTGAGTCTGGGCTGGCTTCGTAACACGCTTTGACAAATAGAATACAACAGAAGTCCCACTGTGGAATTTCTGAACCTAGACTTCAGAGGCTTTGTAACTTCCACCTTCTTTCTTTCTTGTTGATAGGGTTACCAACCATCCTGATCTGCCCAAGACTCAGGAGTTTCCCATTATATGGGACTTTCGCTGCTACAACTAGGATAGTCCCACACAAAGCAGCATGGCTGGTCACCCTACTTACTGCCCTGAGACTGCCACCATCCTCGGGGGTGATAGATCCCAAGGAGAGCGTGACCCAGTCAACATCTAGCCCCATCAGCATATTACTTATCCAGCCCGATCCAGTCACCAGATAATAGCAAATGCATGAGTTAATTCAGGTGAGACCATCAGAACGATCTAGCTGAACTTATCTCAAATTGCTGTCCTCTGTTGCAGTTTTTCTGTACGTAAAAAAATAAAATTGCTGTCCTATATAACTGTAAACAAGCAAAATGGTTGTTTTTATAAGCTGCCTAGTTTTGGAGTTGTTATGTAGCAGTAGATAACTGTTAAAATACTGCAACCCTTTAACTACAGGGAATGATGCTTAAAACCGAAGGAAGAGGCTCCAATTTTAAGACAATAAAGCACAGCCCTCCCTCACCACTTGTTCATTTCTTAGACTCAGAGAATATTGATTGAGTGCTTACTGTATACTAGGAATCATATCATGAGCTTAGCACTGCTGAACAAGACAGGTAAGTACCCTGCCCTCAAAAATCTTGTCCAGTTTGGGATACAGATGTTAAATGAATAATTGTAAGTTATGGGGTGCTTTAAAAATAAATGGGGCTAAATAGAAGTGAAGGAGTGTAAAAAAAGCAAGTCTTTTTTTAAAAAAGCAGTGGCATTTAAACTCAGTTCTGAAGTAGAAGTTATCCAGGTGAAAATTGGGTTGAAGTGTGTTCCAGGCAGAGAAAACAGCATATGGGAAAGCTGTGGACTAGGAAGGCTCTTGATGAGGAGGGACAAAGTAGCTGAAGTTCAGGAGCTGGGAAAAAAGGCAGAAAGTGAAACTAGAGATGCAGGCAGAAGCCCAATCCTGCAGAACCTTATAGGCACAATGAGGTTAAAATGCACCTATCTGGCATCCAGCTTTTCAAAATATGTCCTGCTCCGTCTGCTTTTTCTTAAAGACATCTTATGAGGCAACTGTGCTGTATGGAAAGATTGATAAACTAAAAGACAGAATGCTGTATTTGTTCATTTTGTGCTCTGTAACAGAATACCACAGACTGGGAAACTTATAATAAATAGAAAGGTGTTGGCTCACAGTTCTGGAGACTGGGAAGTCCAATATTAAAGTGCTGATGTCTGGCAAGGGCCTTCTTGCTGCATCAAAATGTGGCGAAAGAGCAAGGAGAGGGCGAGAGACAGCAAGAGGGTGCAAACCCACTCCCTCAATAACAAACCTACTCTCATGATAACAGCATTAGTCCATCCATGAGGGTGGATCCCTCATGACCTAAACCACCTCTTGGAAATTCCACCTCCCAATACTTTCAAAATGGCAATTAAATTTCAACATGAATTTTGAAGAAGACAAACATTTAAACCGTAGCAAATCCCTAAATCCATTTCAGCAAATAATTAAATTTCACCAACCTAGGTTTTCTTATCTATAAAAGGAAATAATAATCCCTATACACTACAATATATATTTCAGGCATGGGATGAGTACAAAGTGAGTTAGTATGGGAAGGAGCACTATAAAATGACAAGCATTCTATAAATACAAGGACTATGATACTGAAGTGCTGATATGCCTACACCGCATGTTTTTGGTCACATACTGTGTTTGGATCCATCTATCCCAGTAAGAATCATAGATGATTTCATCATTCCTTTTGCTGTGCCCATGGATTCTCCCCATTCCAGATGAAAAAAATTTGCCCACTTTCTTACTGAACAACAGATAATTAAGACTGTAACTTCTGTGTTGCACTTTTTAAAGCGTTGTTTAGCATTAAGTGTTTCATCATCTGATTTCTGCATTCATTCAACAAATTTTTGTGCATCTACAACTGCGTCAGGCACAAACCTAGATACTGAGGACGTGATCACGAACAAGACAAAGTCCTTGCTCTCTAATGGAAGAGACAGATACAAAAAACTTCTGTAAATGTAATGTCAGGCAGTGACAAATGTTATGAGGAAACAAAAAGCTCAACAAGAAAACAGGGAGTGATGGAGTGAAATATTGTTCATTTCAAACAATGGTGTTACAAATGAACTAATTACCAAGGAAGAAAAATTGTAGCCAGTGTCCAACGTTTAAGAGAAGCCAAGAAACTGTTATTTCAGCCCCTCTCTCATTAGTTCAACTCTTTCATACACCAAAGATATTGGTCATTTATTGTGATGTGGGGTGTTACTCTGGTAGGGTGCAAGGAAACAAGATAAAAATTATCAACTTTTCTTCAAAGGGATCACTGTACAGTTGGGAACATCACGAAAATACACAATGCTACAGAACGTTAATTTTGTTTAGTGCCATGTGCAAGACAGATACCCGTATGCTTCCCTTGCCAGTCTCTCCCACCATGCCTGGTCACCCTTGGCTCTCTATATGCTCATCCCTAGGAACTCCTGATTTTTTTCACTTTCTCTCTTAAAAGTTCATGTCCTTCCTGTTTCAGGACTTTTGCTCGTTTTGCTCCCTCAGCCTGAAATGCTCCTCATCTCTTCCTTTACCAACTTAATTTAGTTTTCACTGAGATGCCATTTCTTTAGGGAACCCTGCCATAGGCTGCTCAGACTAAGTCAATGTAACAGTTAACTATAAACAATAATGCTGTGTAACAAATAGCACAAAAAATCTCAGCAACTGACAACTTAAGCATTAATGAACTCCCAAATGTGTGGATTAGCTAGAAGTCAGCTGGCCTGGATTGGGATTGGCTGGGCAGCTCTGCTAACCTTGGCTAGCCTCTTTCACTCATCTTCAGGGATGAGGGGGTCAGCCAATCGGGGCTCCTAGGCTCCGCTTAGCTGGGTTGGGTCTGTTCCACAGGTCTCTCATCATCCTCATGGGACTAGCAGGCCAACCAAGGCATGTTTTCAAGGTGATGGCAGAGGAGCAAGAGGGCAAATGGGAACACACTAAGACCTGTCAAGGCCCATGCTTAGAATTAGCTCACTGTCACCTCCACTTCATCTTACTGGCCAAAGCCAGTAACATGGCCAAGCCCAAAGTCAAGGGGTTATGGAAATATACTTTGATGTTATGGAAGAAACTTCAAAGTCACATGACAAGTTCGAGAATGCAAGGAGAGGTAAAGAATAGAAGCAAAAGATGCATTTTACCATAATCAAATTCCCCTTCCCACCATCTCCAAGCACCCTAAACTTCTTCACGGGGCTTGCCACACATAAAATCATGTAACAGGATATGAATTTATTTGTTTGATGTTTTATTTTCTCACTAGATAATAAACTTCACAAGGGTAGAGAATAAGTTAGGATTGTTTATTTCTAACATGGCATCTAACACAGCACTTGGCACATAATAGGTGCTCAGTTTATATTCATTGATTGAATGAATGAATGGTAGAAACATTAATGGGAGGCATTCACAAGAAGGAGAAATAATTTCTGCATGAGTTGAGCAAGGCAGTCTTCTTGGAGGAAGGGGCTATGAGTTAAGGATTAAGTACATTTCTCTTCGGCTCACTTTACTCTCTCTGACTGGTTTCGAAGCAGAGACTGGAGTTGACATCTCTTTATTCCAAACATCAGAAGGCTTGCTACTTCCCCCACCCTCCCTGTTGTGGGTGGTGGGAGGCCTTTGGGAGGGTCCAGATGGTGGCTGAAGATGCCCTGGACTGAAGCCACAAAATCTTCATGCCCTCTCCGGTTGCCACTTCACCTTCAGCATCCCAGTCCTGCAATCGTTTCTCCACATGGCAAGCAAATTGATTCTGTGAAAAACTTGGTATCAAAAGTGGCTTCCCGTTTTCCCTAGGATTATGTTTGAAGTCCAGGCAGGCGTCAGAAGTGTTCAAACCAGAGCAACTCCGTCTTAAATAGGAGCTGGGTACAATGAGGCTAAGACCTACTGGGCTGCACGCCCAGATGGTTAAGGCATTCTAAGTCACACGATAAATTAGGAGGTCAGCACAAGATACAGGTCATAAAGACCTTTCTGATAAAACAGGTTGCAGCAAAGAAGCTGGCCAAAACCCACCAAAACCAAGGTGGCCACTAGAGTGACCTCTGATGTTCCTCACTGTTACACTCCCATCAGCACCATGACAATTTACAAATGCCATGGCAACATCAGGAAGTTACCCTATATGGTCTAAAAAGAGGAGGCAGGGAGGGGGAACATCGTATACCAGAGACTGTTGGTGGGTGGGGGAGGTGGGTAGGGGAGGGATAGCATTAGGAGAAATACCTAGTGTAGATGATGGGTTGATGGGTGCAGCAAACCAGCATGGCACAGGTATACCTATGTAACAAACCTGCATGTTCTACACATGTATCCCAGAACTTCAAGTATAATAGAAAAAATAAAATAGAATAAAAATTAAAAAGGGGAGGCATGAATAATCCACCACTTGTTTAGCACATCATCAAGAAATAACCATAAAAATAGGCAACCAGCTCTGTCTGTGGAGTAGCCATTCTGTATTCCTTTACTTTCTTAATAAAATTGCTTTACTTTACTCTATGGACTCTCCCTGAATTCTTTCTTGTGCAGGATCCAAGAATCCTCTCTTGGGGTCTGAATCAGGCTCCCTTTCCTGAAACACAGGTATGGCCTACAGCAGCCTCAGCAGCCTCAGGCATGGCACCTCCACCTCCCTCTTAGACCTCATCTCCTTTACTGTGCCCTGCCTTTCACCATCTAAGCGCCAGCAATCCTGTACTACCTACAATTTCTAGAAAACACCAAGCCATTTCCTGCCTGGGCCTTTGTTCACACAGCCTCCTCTGCTTAGAACACCCTGCTCCACTCTGCCCACCCTCACCACTGGCTTCCAAGGCCCTACTCATTCATTATATCCTCTGGAAAGTTTTGCCTGACATCTGTAGAAAATTGGTCTTCTCCCTCCTTCATTTCCACCTCTCAGACTTCTATTATAGTGCATGAAGTATTGTTTGAGAGTGTTCATTTCTACGATGAAGTGGTTAAGATGAGGAATTTCAAATGTCAGCTGTGCCACTTTCTTGTGTTAGATGACAGCCCTTTCTTCACAACATATCAGTTAAATAGACTAAAAGCACTTGGAACATTGCTGGCATAGGGCGAGTGGTCATTAAGTGTCAGCTATTGTTTTCTTTTTTCTTCTTCCTTCATTGTCAACGTGTTTCCTTTCTTGCCTAGGCTGCTAGGAACCTCTGAGAAAATAATAGGGATAGTCAACACATCTATAATCTCCTCCCTGGTCAGAGGGTGCTTTCTGTCCAGAAAGGGCACATTAAATCAATAATTTTACAACTAAGCAGTGAACTATAATGTTGATGGCCACTGTGAATAAGGAGTATAGGTGCTATGAAAACATATAGCTTGGAAAAATTGAACTGTGGGAGGGGTGGTGTGGTAGGCAGAGTAACAGCCCCCAGAGACATCCCTGTACAAATGCCAGAACCTGTGCATAAATCATCTTACATGGCAAAACAGACTTTGCAGATGTGATTAAGTTAAGGATCCTGGAATAGGGAGATGACTCTGGATTACCACGGTGGGTACTTATGTAACCACAGGGGTCCTCGTACATGAAAGAGAGAGGCAGGGGCATCCGTGTCAGAGTGAGAGGACATGAGAAAGATTTGACTGGCCACTGTGGCTTTGAAGATGGAAGAAGGGACCATGAGCTCAGGAGTGCGGCAGCCTCTAGAAGCTGAAAAAGGCGGAGATGGCTTCTTCCCTAGAGCCTGCAGGGGAAGTGCAGTTTTGCTGATGGACGCCCTGATTGTAGCCTTGGTGAGACCCACTTTACACTTGTGAGCTCCAGAACTGATAATAAATAGAAGATAATGAATGTGCATTGTTTTCAGACACTGAGTTTGAGGTTATTTGTTACAGAAATTGTAGGAAACTAACACAGGTTGTCAGCTCAATGCATTTTTGGGAGAAAAGGAAGAAGTGAGGGAGGAAGGGAAGAGGGGAAGGAAGAGTTTAAACCTAGGGAGATTGAACCAGTAGAAGGAGATAGTCTCTAGGGTCTGCTACAAGCCAATAGCTTCAGATGCTGTTTGTGGGAAGGAAAGCTTCATGTCAGTCAATATTTACTCAAGGGGAGTCTTGGCCTCTGTGCTGTTCCTCATGCTGCTTTGTTATGAGCCACCTTTAGCCTTCATTTTAAAACACTCAAAATCAAACACACTGCTGGCCCCAGGGCTCCTGCAAACATATGGAGTTGAGATCCCCATGGACACAGGAGAAACATTTTAAATGTAGATTAATACTTTAATATGAGCCCAGCTCCAGCACAGTAATCCTTCGTGCCACGTAGCCAGACCTCAGGGGAAGCTGTGATTGGTTTGGTGGGATCACCCAGTCATCTCTGTACACAGAGTCTGCACGACTGTGCCCTGCACTGCCTGACGGTTAAAACAGGATGGAGCTGAGCCAAACTTTGTTTCTCAGCCTCTGCCCTAGATTCTTCTGGGTGCCTCCCTGGCCACGCCCATGGAAGAGGGGATAAAGGCAAAGTCTAAGTTCAGAGCTGACAGTCACGTGCCGCAGTGTCCTGGGATATTCACATACCCCAGCGAGGCTTGTTTGATCTGGTTTTTAAAGTTTCTCCCCAGAAAAACCAATATGATCCTCGAATTTTCTCTCTTTCTGCAACAGCAGAAGTTGCTGTCTGGATGGAAAGGCCTCATTCCTTTTTTAAAAAAATTTTTATTTTTATTTTAAGTTCCAGGGTACATGTGCAGGATGTGCAGGTTTGTTACCTAGGAAAACATGTGCCATGGTGGTTTGCTGCACCTAGCAACTCATCACCTAGGTATTAAGCCTGCATTAGCTATTTTTCATAATGCTCCCACTCCTCCCACTCCAGCCTCCAAGAGGCCCCAGTGTGTGTTTTTCCCCTCCCTGTGTCTATGTGTTCGCATTGTTCAGCTCCCACTTAGAAGTGAGAACATGCGATGTTTGGTTTTCTGTTCCTGCATTAGTTTGCTGAGGATAACGTCTTCCAGCTCCATCCATGCCCCTGCAAAGGACATGATGTTGTTCCTTCTTATGGCTGCATAGTATTCCATGGAGCATATGTACCACATTTTCTTTATCCAGACTATCATCGATGGGCATTTGGGTTCTTTGTCTTTGCTGTAGTGAATGGTGCTGCAATAAACATACACATGCATGTTTATTTGTAATAGAACGATTTACATTTTGAGGGGTATATACCCAGTAATGAGATGTGGGTCAAATGGTATTTCTGATTCTAGATCTTTGAGGAATTGCCACACTGTCTTCCACATGGTTGAACTAATTTACATTCCTACCAACAGTGTAAAAACGTTCCTATCTGTCAGAGTTCTAATATCCAGAATCTACAAGGAACTTAAACAAATTTACAAGAAAAAAAAAAACATTAAAAAGCGGGCAACAGACATGAATGGACACTTCCCAAAAGAAGCCATTCATGCGGCCAATAAACATATGAAAAAAGCTCAACATCACTGATCATTAGAGAAATGCAAATCAAAACTACTGTAAGATACCATCTCATGCCAGTCAAAATGGCGATTATGAAAAACTCGTTCCTTATTTTTGACCACACTGCCTCTTCCAGGAATGTTCCACCCAAATGGGGTATTCAGATGGTGATTCCTGTCTCTCCTCTGAGTATCAGCTTTCAGATTTCCTTAGAGAGGCCACCTCCATCTCTCTAGCTAAAGTCAACTCAGTGCAGTCCCTCTATTGTACACCAGGTTTGTCCTTCCAGGACTTGT
Source organism: Chlorocebus sabaeus (assembly GCF_047675955.1). Taxonomy (NCBI): domain Eukaryota; kingdom Metazoa; phylum Chordata; class Mammalia; order Primates; family Cercopithecidae; genus Chlorocebus; species Chlorocebus sabaeus. The sequence goes on along the minus strand of NC_132923.1, from coordinate 116,739,571 downwards.
CATTGTTAGAATGCTGTGGTATATACAGATTTGTTTGTTTGTGGAGCTCTTGCTCCTGCTTCACCCGTTCCCACTAGAATGTAAGCCTCTTGAAAGCAGGGACCTCTTCACTCTTGAATGTTGCTGTATCTTCAGGACCTCAACATGTTTTGTTCCTGCCCAATAATCACATTCCCATTTCTCAACCACCGTGTTAAGGGCTGAAGCGTGCCCATCCCCTCCCAAATTCATATCTTGAAGTCCCAACCTCCAGTACCTCATCGTATAGCTGTATCTGGAGATAAGGTCTTTAAGGAGGTAATTCAATTATAATGAGGTCATTAGGATGGGTCCTAATCCGATATGACAAGTATCCTTAAAAGAAGAGGAAATTCGGACATAGACAAGTACAGAGGGAAGACAGTTTGATGACACAGAAAAAAACATGGCCATCTACAAGCCAAGAGAGAGGTCTGAAATAGATCCTTCTCTCACAGTCCTTGGGAGGAGCTCACTCTGCTAACAGCTTGACCTTGGACTTCTAGCCTCCATGAACCATGAGAAAATCCATTTCTGTGGTTTGAACCACCCAATCTGTGGGACTTTGTTACAGCAGCTCTAGCAAACTCATATGCAATCACCACAAAGTGGACCAGGAACTTGCAAGAAAATACTCAATGGAATGTCCATTACATTATCCATGAACACGCTAGCAAGAAATAAGATGCCACTCTCAATCTGCATAATTTGAGGTGAGTTTAATAAAAGGACTACCTGGAAAGATGTGGGCAGGGTATGGGGCAACATAGGGAGGGTGCAGCACTGTGGGGCGAGCAACAGTGGGGAACCAGTACCACCCTCGGCTGCCAGGGAGAGGGAAGAGGACAGTTAGCAGGAAGCCGAAGAGAGAGAACATTTTGTGGAGAGAGAGTTGCCTGGATAAAAGCTGTGATCTTTGGAGACTAGCCAGCTTGCAGTGATGCTGCGGGGAAGGGGGCAGGGAAATAAATACCCACACCTGACTCTCTTCCCTCCCACGCCAGGCAAGGCTCACAAATGGCAGAACTCACTGGCGTGGTCCACACGGTCCAGTCTTCTGCGGCAGGAGCAGGGTGAAGAGGGATGGAGAGCGGGTCTGGAGGGCTATGTGGAAGATTTCAGCATGACACCTTCTTTCCCCCAACTGTTGTCAAAGCACGTCTCTTCCACTTGCTAACTCCTACAGAGAAATGAAGCAAATGAGCTTTCATCTTCACCTCCCGCAGGCTAGGAATGCCATTTCTAAACAATGCTCTCAGTATTGAATTCCACTGCAGATGGCCAAATGAGTCTATTTATTGAGTTTTACCAAAGCTTTATTGATACCATGTTGGAGAAGGATAGCACAATCTCAGTCCTGCCTCACCCGGGCTAGAGAAATTGCCTTCCCTAATTATTCTCAGGCAAGAATAATCTACAAGTTTGATGTAAATAAGATGCGTCAGAAGCTCCATTTATCAATGCCCAGGAAGACTCAGAAATAGAAAGAGTGGGTGGCTAACATTTGCTGAACACCTATTAAGTGTCAGACAGTTAACTGGCTTAATCCTGGCAAGAAATATGAAGTCAGCCCAGGCTTAATGGTGTGGGGTTGTAGCCCCAGCTACTTGTGAAGCTGAGGTGGAAGGATTCCTTGAGCCCAGAAGTTTGAGACCAGCCTGGGCAACACTGCGAGACCCCTGCCTCAAAAAAATAGTTATGAAGTGATATTATTATGCCAGCTTCACCAATGAGGACTCAGGCACAGCCAGCAAGTTAGCAGAGCTGGGATTTGTGCTCCGGGGCACCCCACTCTGGTGTCTTCCTCCTTCCCCATCCCAGATGCCTTTCAAGGAAATGAAATGGTTAAAAAAAAAACACTAACAAATAAGGTTAATAATAATAATAATAATGCCAGATACATATTGAGTATTTACCATCTGCCTAGGTACTCCGATTTACATAAGTTATCCCATTAAAGCCTCAAAACCACCCTAAAGAGGTTTATGCTATTTTATCTCCATTTTAAAGATGAGGACCTTGAGTCTCAGAGGAATTCAAAGACTTGTCCCAGGTAAGGCCTAGGCTCTCAATTCAAACCCCAGATAACCTGGCTTTAGAGCCCAACTTCTTCATAATAATTGGAACTACAAAGAATAGAACTACAATGAACAAGAATATAGGACATGGGTGAAGAAGGGAGAACCCATGTGAGCAGAAAACCCAACAAGCACAGGGTATGCTTGCTGCTTTGCACTGAGTCAGCAAAGGGAGGTGAGAATATGGCAAAAAGTGCTCAGGAAACCTTACAGAAAGAACCTGCTCTCTTGGTGTTTGGGAAGAATACGGGAGACTAACGGGTTTCTCAACCCCAGCACTACTGATATTTTGGGCTAATTTTTTTTCTTTTCTTTTTTTTTCTTCTTTTTTTTTTTTTTTTCTTTGACGGAGTCTTGCTCTGTTGTCCAGGCTGGTGTGCAATGGCACAATCTCAGCTCACTGCGACCTCCGCCTCCCAGGTTCAAGTAATTCTCCTGCCTCAGTCTCCCAAGTAGCTGGGATTACAGGCGTGTGACACCACATCCAGCTCATTTTCGTATTTGGAGTAGAGATGGGGTTTCACCATGTTGGCCAGGCTGGTCTGGAACTCCTGACCTTAGGTGATCTGGCTGCCTCAGCTTCCCAAAGTGCTGGAATTACAGGTCTGGTTAATTTTTATTGGGATAATAAAATAATTATTGGGGGGATAATTTTTATTGGATAATTTTTATGGGGGGATAATTTTTATTGGGCAGGGGTGCGGTGGTCCTGCACACTGCAGGGTGTTGAGGAGCATCCCTGGCCTCTCCTTTCTTAGATATCAGTAGCATCTCACCTGCCCTTTTGTGACAATCAAAGATGTCCCTAGGCTCTTTTTTGGTTGAAAACCACCGCTGTAGCTCACGATGAGGGTGAAGGGTAGGAGGGAAGCTCAAAGTAGAAGCTCTTCATCTTGCAGAGCCAGAAGTAAAACCTCCAGATGGAAGGGCTGACCTCCAGAAAGAAGGCAGAACCCAGGACCAGGAAAGCCACCAGGAAGATTTCGTCGTTTGATGAAAGGACCATGGACTTCAGCACTGGACGGGCAAGACTCAAATCTAAATATGTCACTTATTGCTCTGCAGTGGGGTGGAGGGTGGCAAATTGCTTCACCTCGCAGAGTTCCGGTTTCCCAGGCTTTCAAAAGGACATAAAAATATCTACCACACAGGGTTGTTGTGGGCATCAGCTGATGTATCAGTGTTCTCGCAGATGATTGGTTGTCATTTCTCCTCCTCCCTCGTTTCTAAGACCAGCAAAGCCAAGTTCTGCAGTGGGACTGTGTGACTGCTCTCCATCTTCCTGCGTACATTTCACTCAGATGAAGTCCTTTCTCGCCCTCTAAACAGCTGGCCGCGGATGAGTCACCACCACAGGAGAGCCATATCCTAGAGAATGAAAGGGTAGGGGCATTGCAGGCAGAAAAAACCATCTTGTAGAAGGGCATGGAGATATAACAGAGAATGGAATATGTGGGAATGGTAAGTTGTCTGGAGCAAAGCATGCAGAATGTCTTAATCCCAAAAACTGAGGCTGAAAGATACATGGTAATCAGAGTTTGAAAGTTCTCACTGTTGTCTGGAGAACTCCTACTCATTTTCCAAGATCCATCACAAAGAAGGAAAAATAGAGGTAGTTATAGGTGGATGCAAAGCATTCAGAGTAGGGTGATCCCAACAGGGTGTTTGGGGGACCAGCTTTTGAAAGGTCAAGCCCTTGGTGGGTTTCCCTGGACATTCCTATCCCATTGTCATCCCTAGCAAACGTCATCTTCTTTCTGATAGCTATTCCAGCTCCCCCAGGTAATCTACTTAATCTGTGCTCTGTTGTACTGTAAAAGGTTGTTCCCATGACTGACTCCTCTGCAAGGCAGTATGCCCCATGGTGGAAGCGGGGGGCATATATATTAGTCATCTGTGTATTCTACTCACCTAGAACAGAGCCTAGATGATAGGTATTGCCAGTGACCTAGCCAATATCCATCCTTCCCATCTCTCTTTCCAATAGAATCCCAGGTGGGCAACATGCTTATTTAAAGGTATTTGTGTCCCAGACTCCCTTGAAGCTCAGATGCCATAGGACCCAGTTTGGGCCAGTGAGATGCAAGTTGGACTCTATAGGGTGCGCTTCTAGCAAAGCTGTTGTTTTCCTGTTGAAAGGTCAACCCCAGGGGGCTCTTTATCTTTGGCCCTCATTTCCAACCACCTTTACCCCATCTTCACACCTAGGACCTTAGACTCCACACATAGAGGTGGAACAGTCATCTTGAGACCACAAGGATGCAAGACACACTGGGGATAGCTGGGCAGGTGTCTGGAGGAATCCTGAGTCCTCAGAATCTCCTTGAGCAGCTGCAGTACTCTAGGTCTTTCTTCATCTGGATGGTTGTTAGATGCAAAAAACAATTTCCAGTTTGGTTAATGCACCGGATGGGCTTCTGCTTTGTGTAGCTAAATGCTGCAACTTGGCACATAGCAAATGCTTAGGAAATTTTGATGACCCAGTTGAATGGCGAGCTCTCCCTCTGTGCGGCTTAGGCCACTCAGTCTCCAGTGGCCCAATAAAGAGCCATAAGGGATCTGCAACTTTGATGGACTCCTTCTTGGATTAAAATTTTTCAGGTATTCTCTCTTTTTCTCCCCCCAAGACAGAGTTCCACTCTTGTTGCCCAGGCTGGAGTGCAATGACGCGGTCTTGGCTCACTGCAACCTCCACCTCCTGGGTTCAAGTGATTCTCCTGCCTCAGACTCCCAAGTAGCTGGGACTACAGGCATGTGCTGCCACATCTGGCTAATATTTGTATTTTTGGTGGAAATGGGGTTTCATCATGTTGGCCAGGGTGGTCTTGAACTGCTGACCTCAGGTGATCTGCCCACCTCAGCCTCCCAAAGTGCTGGGATTATAAGCATGAGCCACTGCGTCCAGTATCTCTCTATCCTCAATATAGCAAGGACTCCAAGGCTTTCTCCTTCTGGGAACCCTTCTTTCTTAGAATAGGCTAATTTTGGAGACCATTTCTAACTAGTTGATATACATTTTGGGGAAATCTGTGAAACTGTGGCGTGGGTAGAAGCATTGACTTTGGAATTGGTTGGACCATTTGCCTTTTCTTTCTTTCAACAAATACATATTGATGGGCTGGAGGTGTGTGGGCAAAAACAGTCCGCCTTAAGGAACTTACAGTCTAGTGGAAGAGCAGAGCTGCACTGATGAGTGACTGATTATAAAGGGAGATAAGTAACACATACAGAATGCCAGAGTGTACAGAAGGACTCTTCTGGTGTTCAGAGAAGGCTTCCTGGAGGAGGTGGCACTTAGACTGACATCAGCAAGTGACCTGGATTCAAATCTCCATCTGTCACTTACTAGTTGATATACTCTGGGCAATCATTTAACCTCTCTAGGCTTCTGTTTCCACAATCGAAACATCAGATTTCCCATATTTCCCTCTTGTATTTGTGAAGCTTAAATGAGACAATGTTCATGGTGCCTGGCCCACAGGAAGCACTTCTTAGACTGTCGGTCACTCTTACGTTTTTTGTTTCAGACCAAGTTCCTGGCTTCTCCGGCCTGGGGTTGGTGTCCTCAACACCAGTGCTCAGGGTGGCTCAGACATTGTTGATCTCTGCCAGTTCAAACCTGTGTAGATGGGCTCAGAAGATCATATGCTGAGGAGGATGAGAACAAAGGCTTCGGGCAACAGTAAAAGATCATTAAGTCCCCGGAGCCGACCCCAGGAAAGTCTCCATCTCCTCTGCCTTTCCCCTTCCTTGGGGTCCCTCAATTACCCCAAGACTTCACTGGAGTCAACCTAGTCAAAGGGATGGCTGGGGTAGGGAGACAGTGGGGATCACTCCTGGGATATCCCAGGGAGATCCAAAGATACTGGGCTCTGAGGGGACTGCAAAGAGCAAAATGAGCTCCTTAAACTCAGGCTGTCTCTTCCCCAGTTCTCCCACCAGGGGGGCTGCAGGGCAGGCCCACGCTCGAGGGAAATCCACTTCCCTTCTTTGACCCCCAATTCCCTCATCTGTAAAATAGGTAATTGGACTAAATTAGTGGTTCTTAAACCTTGCTGCACATTAGAATCATCTGGGGGAAGTTAATCCCCCACAAATACCCAGCTGCTACCCCCAAACCAACTAAATCGCAACCTCTGGGGTGCAACCTGAGCATCAGTACTGTGACTCCCTAGATGGTTCCATGTGCAGCCAGTGTTGAGAACTGGTGGCTCTCAACGTCTTTCCAGCTGTGAGAATAGATCTGCTTCCTAGCTGTGTGAACTCAGAGAAATGACTTTAAAACTCCATCCCGCCACTCGCTCATCAGCAAAGGAAGAGTAAAAATGATATGTCCCTCATCGAGATATCATGAGGATTAAAAGGATGGATTTCTATAGAGTGCTGATAAGAGAGACTGGGCACCATGGAAGGGCTCCAGCACGGCAGTTGGAGGTTGCTGTTGCTGCCCTTGTTATAGCTCTTATTGTGATCATGGAGAAGAAGGAGGAAAGAGAAGAGATGGAGGTTGGGGGAGAAAGAAGAAGAAACTCTGTGTTAGGCCCTGAACTCTGTCCCTCTCCCCACCGTGGCCATGACCTTCGCCTCAGTTACAGCAGTAGAAGTAGGACAAATTCTACTCTCACATACTGAAGAACCCAGGGGCAGGTGTGCACTAGCTTTTGGGAGTGCCCCATTAGTAGAAGAGTGAGTAAACCCACTCTACTTAGTGGGGCCTTAGTGTTGCACTGCCCAGCATCTTTGGGGAGCTACTGGAAGGAGTCTTAGACATTACCTAGTTCTAACTTCTTCTCTTTTAAGCAATGAAGACTGAGTCACAGAGAGGTTAAGTAATTCACTCAAGGACACACAGCCTTGCACCAAGCCAAGTCTCAAGTCTAGGTTTTTAAACAAAAAACAACAACAACAACAAAACCTTCAGTCTCAAAGTCATTAAAAAAATAATAACACTCTGCAGCCTCCTCTCAAAGGACAAAATCCGTCAGCATTAATCAGTCTTTTTTACTTTGGCAGGGATGCCTTATCTCTTCCTTCTAAGCAGACACAGTGCCTGCAGCCGAAAGAGCAATTGTGATAATTAATAATAATATTCTGCACTTGGAATTTTCCCCTGGCAGCAGCTGCTCTAAAAGCATCTCTTCATTCAGCCACACATATCAGCCAAACGACCAGTCCACAGGAGCTCCTGGAGCTTCTGCTGCTGGCTCCACAGCCCTGCCTGGGGTCCTGGGAGGAACCCAGCCACATGGGAAATGCTTCCAGCACTCAAAGAGCTTGTTTGGGGGGCCGTGCAAAAGTAAACCAGACTAGAGGATATCACTGAGAAAGGCACCTGGCCTCTGCAACATCACTTTCTTCGGCACAGTAATAAAAGCTGGATATTATAGGAGCTTCCATTTGATTTATCATCCCATTTCCTTCCTCTGGAACCATGCCCGAAGTTCATTGGCCAAGAATAACTAACATCCATTCGGGAATAATGCCCGAAGGCATCTACTCCAGAAGGAGGGTTAAATGAGTTAAAACATGCACAGCACTTAGAACAAGGCCATGCATGTGGTGAGCACCCCATAAATGCTAGCCTTTGTTGTTAACTGCATGCCTTGGTGTCTGCATCAGCAAGGATCCCACTCAGAAACAGAAGGAGTGCCCAAAAGGTTTACCGGGAAGACAGCATAATAAAGAGACTATTTTTGAGGTGTGGGCAGGGTTAATGGAAGACATAAGGGATAGTGAATAGCTTTCTGGTAATAGCAGAAAACTGTCACCATTAAAGGACAAGACCTTAAGGCACAAGGGGAAGGACTAGCTGCTGGTGAGAGCTGGAGCCACAGAAGAGGGAACTCCACAGGGGCTGTGGCCACTGCAAGACCCACCATAGCCAGGCAGGTAGGAGTGGGAAGGATAAAGGCTCCAATCTCTCTTTCTTCCTTCCTTCCAATCTCCTCTTGGTACCTCCTACTGGAAGCCAAAGCCAAGCACAGATGATAGATGGGATTTGCAGTGGCCAGCCTCTGGGGACCCAGAGCAAATCAGAGAACAGCAGATGATGAATCTAGCACAGGGTAGTAAAGGTAGGGAGGGGCAAACAGTGATTAACCAAAGTTAAGCACAACCAATAATTCAACATGGCGGCGATGCTTTGGTGTGACGATGCTTTCATGCCATTGGCCCTGGAACGTTGTAGCTGCATTCTTACATGTCCTCCACACTCAGTTCTTTCTTAAACATTTAAAATTTTTCTGGAGAATGTAGTATACCTGTTCTTTGTTCTAGAATTCTGGCTGTGGCCTTGGGCCAAACGCTTAAAAGCTTTGTAAAACTAGACCCTAGGAAATAGGCATGAAACTGTGGGAAAAGGTTCACTCACATCTAAGCAGCCAAGGAGAGCGCCCTGATAGCAAGGCAGGTTCACACCCTCACTACCTGGAACTCCTCTCACAACTCTAATCTCTCCTCTCCAGGAAGGGAGCCTCTGTGCTGGGCGTACTTCCCACTTGCTCAGCAACATAGAGGTTTCTTTCCCTTGGGCTCTGGAGTTGGACAACCTGTGTCTGGCTCTCAGCTGTCCACACTCAGAGGCTCTGTGCATTTTGGCGAGTCACTCAGACTCATCTGAAAATGGGGATAATAATTGTCCTAACCTCACAGGGGCATTGTGAAAACTCCATGAGACCATGTGCGTAAAGCACTCAGCATAATGTCTGGCACATAAGCAGATGCTCCATAAATGTTGGCTCTCATTACACCCCACTGACAGCTCCTTGAGGTCAGAGTTCATGACTTTTCAACTCTGGACCTCAGTATGAAGGACAGTGCTTGACACATACCTAGTAATAATTGTTGTATAAAATAGGACAATCATTCCTATTTTCCCAGTGAGGAACCTGAGGCTCATGGAAGTTGTTTGCGTTGCTCAAGGCCACAGAATTATTAGAACCAGAGCTAAGATTTAAACCCATGTGGGTCTGATTCCAAAGCTACTTCTTCTATATGACTGTTTCTCAAATTCTAGCAGGCATCAGAGTCACCTAGGGGGCTTGTTAAAACGTCATCCATGTTTCTTATTCAGCAGATCTGGAGTCCCAAGTGTCTGTATTTCTAACAGGTCTCCAGGTGACATGGATGGAGCTGGTCTGGGGACAACACTTTGAGAACTGCTGGTCTATACTCTCAGCCTCCCAATCAGTGTCCATCTCCTCTGTGAACCCTCCTCAGACTTCTTCAGTCTCCCGCCAAACATCTGCACCATCCAGTTCCAGCCCAAGCCCATAATCCTATCTCACCTTCCAGGCAGGGTCCTAAAACTTGTCTGAGCTTTCCCACAGGACTGGCAGCTCCTAGTGGTCAAGAGCCCTGCAGAGCATTGCCCTCCACCCCATTAGAGACCACCTGTCATCTTTCCTTCACTTCTCCACCCTCCCCCTGGGGCAATCTTGCTGTAGCCACTTCCATGCCTATCTGTATTCACACAAACACATACACACATGCAGCTTTTCCCTTTTTTTAAAACAAAAATAAGTTTATGCTATATAATTTCTCTATCGCTTTCTTCCTTATTTCCTTCCCTCCTTATTTCTTCCTTTCCCTTCTTTCCTTCCTTCCTTCCTTCCTTCCTGTTTTATCCTTCTGGAAGAAAAGTTCTTCCCCATTCTTTTTTTTTCTTTTTTTTTTTTGAGCTGGAGTCTCACTCTGTTGCCCAGGCTGGAGTGTAGTGGTGTGATCTTGGCTCACTGCAGCCTCCGCCTCCTCGGTTCAAGCAATTCTCCTGCCTCAGCCTCCTGAGTAGCTGAGACTACAGGCCCGCACCACCATGCCTGGCTAGTTTTTGTATTTTTCGTATAGATGAGGTTTCACCATGTTGGCCAGGCTGGTCTCGAACTCCTGACGGCAAGTGATCCGCCCGCCTCAGGCTTCCAAAGTGCTGGGATTACAGGCGTGAACCACCATGCCCAGCCTCTTCCCCACTCTTGACAAGTCCTCCAGGAGCAGAGCTATCACGACTCTGCTGACTGTCTCACCCCCCCACGTACCCTCCCCTCTGCGTGACCTATCTCATTGGTGAGTCTGGGCTAAGGAACTGAGTGGCAGTAGCCCAGCCCCTTCCTCCCCACTGTCTCCTGGGTATGAGCTGCCCACGGGGAGCTAGGTTCTGCTTGGCTCTTCCAGTCCCTGCCACGGCCCAATGCTGCCTACACCCAGGTGGGCGAGTCTGCCTATTCTGAGTACAACATAAGGCAACCCACTTCCCCACAGAGCACTATCTCTCCCAGAGCAGCTTTATCTTTAGTAAAGGTGATGTTTGGGGCTCCATCTGCCTTTCTCTGGTGCTTATTTCTCAGTTGGTTCAGAATGTGGGTGGGGAAAGAGGGTTATTGTTTATCAGCATTTACGATCTATCACATACCTAAAGACCTGGCTCATTTTAAGCCACTGATTCTGTTGGGATGCTTTTGGTGGCACATAACAGACGGTCCAACTAAAAGTAGCTTGGACAATAAGGAGGCCGTTCTCTCACATGGTAAAAATTCTGTGGGCAGATCTCTCCACCCACCTCCTGATCTTGGACTCATTTCCTTCCTCAACTCCTGGCCCAGCTCTGGGTCAACTTTCCCATCACTGTGCCCACTGTAACGGGAGAAAGGGGACAGGAGAAGGCACACCACCGGGGCCCAACGTCTGCTGTGCTACTTCTATCTGTGGGTCCTTGGCCAAGTGATCAAATGCTCTGACCCTCGATTCCAACCTCTGTGACATGAAAATAACAAGACCTTCCTGCTAAGAGTGCGGTAAAGATGAAATTAAATCATCAAGAGTGCCTAGCATAGTCCTTGACACATAGCAGGACTCAGTATCCGGTAGTTCATGCCCCATTTCCCCTCCTATGACCTTCTCAGTGAAGAAGAAAAACTTAAATTGTCCACTTTAGTGCTTAGAAATGTTTTGATTTATGCCTTAGCTGTGTGTCTGTGTTGCTCTTTGTAAGTGGGAAGCCACCCTCATGTACCTGTGCTTTCAACCAGGTCCCAGCCAGTAGGGAATGAGCTTCTCCCATTAGCCACTCCCTGACCTACTTCCCTTTGAGACAAGAGGTATTCTTGGGGCTAAAAGTGCAGCTCCTAAGACACAAAACAGCTTTTCTCCCTTGAGGTCATCTGCCAATACAAACACAACAGGCACCCAACAGACACCCCATATGAGTCCGCTAGGGGTGCTGTAACAAAATACCACAAACTGAGTGGTTTAAACAACAGGCATTTGTTGTCTCACAGTTCTGGAGGCGGAAGTCCAAGATCAGGGTGTTGGCGGGGCCATGCTCCCTCCGTAGGCACCGGGAAAGGATCCGTTCCACGCCACTCCCCCTGGAACACATGGTAGCTCCTTAGCACATGGCAGCATCACACCAGTGTGCACATGGCATTCTTCCTGAGCGTGCATCCTTGTGTCTAAATCTCTCCTTTTCATAAGGATACCCACCATATTGGATTAGGGGCCCACCCTGCTCCAGCGTGACCTCATTTTAACTGAATACATCTGCAGTGATCCTATGTCCAAACAAGGTCATATTCTGCGGTGCCCAGGGTTAGGACTTAGACATGGGAATTTGGGGACACATTCCAACCCATTACATACATACCCCATGCTTACATACCCCATGCTGAGTCATAGTATCTCTCAAACACGTCCCCCCTTCCCTCTCTCTGTTCTTGCTCTTGGGTTCCCTTGACCCGAGATGTCCTTTCCCTTCCATCTCTGTCAACATTCTACCCATCCTTTAAGGCCTACTCAAACACCGCCTCCTCCATGCAGTCTTCCTTCATCCTCTGCTCAGAAACAATCTCTCCCTTCTTCGTCTTCTCTGACATTCTCTTTGTGCCCTCATTATAGTGCTGTTCTGAAGTTAGCCCCACACTTGATTCAGTTGTGCGATGGTGTGTCCAGGGGCAGAGCCCAGATCAGCCACCTTGCAGCTGTGTGGTCTGGGACCTCCTTACTCAAGTGTGGCTCATGGCCAGCAGCATCCACACTGCCTGATTAGAAGTGCAGAATCTCAGGCCCCACCACAGCCCCACTGAAGCTGAACAATCTAGAGTTTATCAAGGTCTTCAGGTATTTCACAGGCACACTCCAATGTGAGAGGCACTGGTCTAGCACAAGTTACTTATTTGAGCCTCAGTCTTCTGACCTGTAAAGTGGGGATAGTGATAGTACCTGCCTCAAAGAATTGTTAGAGGAATAATTGAGAAAATGTGTGTACAGTACTTAACACAGCGCCTGCAGCAGTGTAAGTAACTACTAAACAATGGCAGTTATTATTAGTATTAATATACATTCTTAAAGAACAAAGATCAAGATTAAATAAAGGAATGCAAATAAAGCTTTCAGAATAACCTTGCTAAGCCCTCAACAGGGGAGAGCTGTTGTTCATCTTAATGACTGACTCCTGTTTTTCCTACCCACCCCACCTCAGGCTGGTGCCTTGCTAAAGTGTTTATTGAGAGGAAGGCAGTGGCCGAGTTAACAGGCTCAGATGGAGAGGGAGCCCTGGGCCTCATCAGTGCTAACTGCATTCTCTGGCCAACGCCAAGGCCCTCCTCCCAGTCAGCTGCCCCTTGCCCCAGTTCCACTCCCAGCCAAGAGCCCTGGACACACATACACAGGAATTTCCTGTCTTCATTCACCTCCCACAGTGCTCACAGCAGAAAGAGAGAGAGAGAACATGCTGGAATTGTCACTGAGGGTGTAGAGAGGTTGTGGGATGTGATTTTGGAACATGAGACACTGAATTTCTGCCGGGAAGGGAAGGGACCGGCATGTCAGGGCCACCCACTCTGTGCTGGGATCCTCTTGGACCTTTGCAAGTTCCTTGTCTCATTTTCTCCTCACTACAAAGTCCCTAAGAAGCCATTATTTGTCTTCTCATTTTGTAGATGAGGAAACTGAGGCACATAGAGATTGAAGAGCTTATATGAGCTCACCAGGCTGGTCAGTGACAGAGTTGGGATTCCAATCTATGCCTCTCTGATCCTAAGCCCGCTACCCTGAGACAGATAGGAAGAAAGGGGAAATGGGAAGATCTTCAAAACCCCTACTGCCCAGTTCTGTTCAGAGCAGAATAAAGACTAGCATGGAGAAGAGGGCTGCCACACAGGTGAGGACCACAGAGGAGCCTTCTGGAGCAATCTAGAAGGAGGGTATGTTTGAGCTGGGGGGAATCTCTTTTTTTATTTTTTTTTTGAGATGGAGTCTTGCTTTGTCACATAGACTGGAGTGCAGTGGTGTAATCTCGGCTCATTGCAACTTCCACCTCCCAAGTTCAAGCAATTCTCCTGCCTCAGCCTCCCAAATAGCTGGGACTACAGATATGCACCACTGTGCCCCACTAATTTTTGTATTTTTTAGTAGAGATGGGGTTTCACCATGTTGGCCAGACTGTGTCTCCAACTCCTGACCTCAGGTGATCCGCCCACCTCAGCCTCCCAAAGTGCTGGGGTTACAGTCATGAGCCACCGCATGTGTCCTCAAGCTGGGAGGAATCTTGGTGAGCATCCCATTCAGCCTTCCCGTGGCCACTGCTCCCACAGACAGACAAACGGAGGCCTGGGGATTTCAGTGGGCCTTGTATGAGCAATGTAAGAAGGTGCACATTTACTGAGTCCTGCACTAGGTGCTGTCTCATCCCCTCCTTTGGAGGCTGCATGAGCTCACCAGCCCATGACAATCCCTATCAGCTGCCATTCCAAATCTTTTTGGGAATTAGGTGGGGAACACATGTTTCAAAAACTCTTATCACTCCCATTTTACAGACGAAGAAACGAGACTCAGAGCAGCGAGGTGACTTTCGCAGGGCCAGGATCAAAACCCAGCCCTGCCTGATCCTGAAGCCTGAGGTTCCTGCCACTGCCCCACTTAAGAGAAGGAATCTCAGAGAAAGAACCCAGATGGAGGCTGCCCTCTTCTGCCCCCTGTAACCACTTGTCCTAGGGGGTGGGGAACCACAGTTCCTTTTCCCAAAGCACAGCAGGCACAACCCTACGATATTAGGAGGTGGACAGAAGTCCAGTCTAGAGGTCTCTGCTCGGTGGGAGCCTCTGACACCTACTCACCATTGCCAGAGGTGGAATATTCCAGACGTGTTCAACTCTGACCCCAGGGACCTCTGATTCAGCCAGGCCTTGCTTTCCACTGTTCCTGTCCGCTCTCTCCAGTCACGTTTGTCTCCCCAATACTCACCTCTGTAAGCGCCCTATTTATAAATGCATTCCTTTGATTGCCACATCCTTTTTCCTCCTATACTTTTATTTACTTAATATTTTTTGTTAAAGTGACTAACTTTTATAATCTGACCTCTTCCTGAAAAATAGCCACAAAATTGCAGCCGTAGTATGCTCATCATTCATGCTGAAATCCATAGAAATAAACATGCAACTGTTAGAATAAAATTTGTTTCTACCAAGTAAAAGTATCTGAAGTTGCACCAGAAATAAGAGTACCAAATTCCAGAAAACTCTGGCCTATAGAAACTGAACTAATCTCCAAAACCACTTTTGCATGGCAGTGTTATCCTTACCCTCAATTTGACAAAAAGGAAATTGAACATCATAATGACTTGCCACCCAAGGTCACATAGCCAGTGAGTCGGGGAACCCAGGTTCCCTGATTACTGGTGCCCCACTCTCCCTACTGATCTGAAAAATAGAGCTACCTCTGCTTCTCCCTCACCAACTCTTCCCTGAGTCTCTGGCAGTGGCTTCTGGGCCACTCTGCCAAGGCTGCCATCCAAAGAGCTATCCAGTAGCCTTCCTTTTGCTTGAAGTTCCTGTTTACTTGCAACCTTTGGCGCTATCATATTCAGTCTGTGAACCCTCCCCCTGCAGCCTTTGAGGCAATCGGGAAGGGACAATCAAGATTCTGCAAGGGAGGAAGCTATGCAATGCCTCCAAGTTGTCTAAAAGGGGGACATTCTAACTCCCCCTCCCCAAAGGAGAGCTTGAAGAGAGGTCTTCCGTGAGTCTAAGCTTCTTCATGCTACGAAGGCCAGCAAAGACATGCAAGATTTCTGCAGCCAAGGTCAATGTTACAGATCGTTGATTGCATAGACAGAAATCCACAAGTAAGAAATTCATTGGGAAGATGAGGGAAAGCTTTCAGATTAAAGGAAAACTGAAACAAACACACAAGCCAGATCTCAGAAAGAGGAAACCAAAAATCCAGGTAGCAGGAGCAAAAGGGCATCTGCCAGGGCCCTGTGGGTGAATTTTGTTCACACAGTCACTGTCCCTGTGTGACTCCCTTTATTTAAACTCCAGAGCAATCTCGGGTTCTGAGTCCACCTCTTTGGTGGGCATTGGAAAGGATACCTTGATTGACAGCCCCACCAATCCCGTTCATGGCAGAGAAGGGAGTGCTTATACCAGGAGCATCAGGGCTGTCTGATCATAATGAGGAGGGATGGGTACTGACATCCAAGGTAACTGCCAACCTTTAGAAGATGCCAGGGGGTCCATTATTTTCACAGTCAAGGCAATTCTAGGTCCTTATCAGAGCTGTGAAATGACGTGGGTTTCAGTGCAGATATTCTCAGATAACCAGCTAGACTAAAGGAGGGTGAGAAGAAGTTCTCCTGAGGATGTCTTGGCCTACAAGTGGTTCTGCCTCCAGATAACTGTCAAGTCCCTTGGTGGTGACCAGAGGTCTAGGGAGAATTTGGCAGGTTCCTACTCACTCATTCTCGAAGGCTCTGTGATGCCTGCTTCCAAAGATGGGCACACAATCTTTCCCATCCCACATGCCCTTTTGCAAATGTGACTTTGCTACTCCTCCTACCAAGAGATGAAATCTATTCTCCCCACCTTCTTGAATCTGGACCAGCTCTAAGAGTTACTTTGACAAATAAAATATAGTGGATGTGATGCTCTGTGACTTACCCATTTAAGTCTTAAGTGGTCTTTTAGCTTTTGGTTTTGCATTTGGTACCTTGCACTTAGGAAATCTACCTGTTGTGGACTGAATTATTACTGCCTTCCCACCCCCCGCCACCCCCTAAAATTCATATGTTGAAGACTTAATTCCCAATGTGACATTATTTGGAGATAGAATGCAGATGGAGGCCACCCTCTTCTGCCCCCTGTAACCACAGCACAGCTTGAGTTAAGGTTAAATGAGGTCATAAGGGTAGGGCCCTAATCCAATAGGACTGGTGTCTTTACAAAGAGAGGAAGAGATACCAGGAGTATGTGTTCACAGTGGAAGGGCCATGTGAGGACAGTGAGAAGGTGGCCATCTGAAAGCTAGAAAGAGAGGCTTCATCAGAAACAAACTCTGCCAGCACCTGGATCTTGGACTTCCAGTCCTGCGAGTGGTGAGAAAATAAATTTGTGTTTTAAGCCACCCAGATTGTGATATCCTGTTATGGTAGCCCAAGCAGGCTAACACACCTCCAATTTTTAATGGGTGGAATCCCTCAAGGATTAATCCTGGCCCCTTTCGTCATCCCACACTTTAGTACTGGTATATCCACCCCAGAACTTAAATGCCACCTATATGTTGGTAACTGTAAAATATAGCTTAAATGTGGCCACTTCTCTCCAGCCCTGTTGCCATCACTTTAATTCAAGCCAACTTTATCTCTTACCTTGTGTATCCGTCAGCTAATGCTATGATAATGCTGCATAACAAATACCTCCCCCCACAACACACAAATCCCATTGACCTGCCACAACAAACATGTGTTATTCTTGCCAATAGATTTGTGGGTCATTTGGGAAAGTTCTCTGGGCTACAGATCAGATTCTGATCTTCTCTATAGGTCTCCTTATTCTCTGTGAACCAGCAGCTACCCAAGGCATGTCTTTCTCATGGCAGGTGGCAGATGCATAAAAGAGTGAGCCAAACTATGCAAATGCTTTTAAAGCCTCTTTTGCATTCCATCTACTAACATTCTAACATTTAACTAATGTTAAAGCAAGTCACATGCCTAAGCCTAAAGACTAGGGGGCAGAAAAGTATATTCCTCCCATGGAAAGAAAGCCATGACAAGGGGCAGGAAAGGAGGAAGAAACAAAGACAAATAATACAGTCTACCACACCTGGGTTGCTATAATAACCTCCATTATGGGCATCCCTCCCCAAACCACCAGAAGAGCCCTCTTTTAAGAGAAAAATTTGATTAAAACCTCTTGGTGGCTATCCATCCCTCATGGAAAAAATTCTAGATTCTTACTACTGCCTGCAAGGTTCTGCAAGGCCTGGACCCTGCCTTCTGCTGACACCATTCACCCCCTACTCACTCTACCCCAGTCACACTCGTCCTCTTTTAATTCCTTGAACTCACCTATCTTAGGAAAGTTCCTCTCCCTAGAAGTCCATCTCCATCTTTCCTCTCTGATATGTTTTGGCTGTGTCCCCATCCTAATGTTATCTTGAATTGTAGCTCCCGTAATCCCCATGTGTTGTGGGAGGAGGACCCAGTGGGAAGTAATTGAATCATGGGGGCAGGTTTTTCCTGGGCTGTTCCCATGATAGTGAATAAGTCTCACAAGATCTCATGGTTTCATAAAGGGCAGCTCCCCTGAACACTCTGTCTCTTGCATTAAACCTGTTTTTCTTTATAAATTACCCAGTCTCAGGTATGTCCTTATAGCAGTGTGAGAATGAACTAATACACTCTGCCTTCCTGGAAAACTTCTAGTGCTTCAAGTTTCTACTGAGTTGTCATTTCTTCAGGGAGGACTTGCTTGCCCCTCTCCCAACCTGATACCTTGTATCTTCCTCTTATACATTCTCCTTACTTCCTGTTGGGGCTGAATTGTGTCCCCCCAAATTCATATGTTGAAATCCTAACCCTCAGTACCTCAGAGTGTGACTGTATTTGGAAAGAGGGTTCTTAAAGAGATGATTAAATTAAAACAAGGTCATTAGGGTAGGCCCTAATCCAATATGGCTGGTGTCTCTAAAAGAAGAGGAGATTGGGACACAGACACACACAGAGGGAAGACCATGTGAAGACAAAAGGAGGAGGGAGCCATTTACAAGCCAAGGAGAAAGGTCTCAGAAGAAACCAATCCTGCTGACACCTTGATCTTGGACTTCCAGCCCCCAGGATTGTGAGAAAATAAATTTATTTTGTTTCAGCCACCCCATCTATGGTATTCCATTATGGCAGCCCAAGTAAACTTTTATACTGCTGATACACTTCTTCACTGCATAAATCACAAAGGTAATCACATGTTTATCATGTAATTTCTTTTACGTGCCTGTCTCTCCCACTAGGTGGTGCAACCATACAGAGACCTCATCTGATTTACCTACCATGGTGCTTGGCACATAGTAGGTGCTCAAAAAATTACTTGAATGAATGAATGAACAAATGAGGTTCATCTTAGTTGACAAAGCAATGGGAGAGGCTGGAGATGGACTTGGTACGGATCCACCCTGCAACTTCCCTTGAGGCATCCACCCTTTCCTCATTCCTCACAACCCTTGCAAAGCAAAGCTGTTCAACTGTGAGATTTGCAATTTGATTTACTCCCGAGTGACATCACAGCCATCACCATGGCAACACCCCACGATGCCTGTCTGCCAGACAAAGTCTCTCCCGTCAGCAAAGGGCAGGTGGACACCCAGGATGGAAAGGAGCCATTTGAGAGGCACAAGCATCAGCCTTCTCTGCCCTGCAGCCAGGGGCTGATGGAGCTGGTGTTGGTATACCAGGGTTGGGTGCCCCTGTGGGGTGGCAGCCTCAACATCCTTCCTTGCCATGGAAGAACTCTTTATCTCTAAGACAGGCTGGCTGCAGCCAAAAGCAAAATTACACCAGTGGGGGCCAAGTATAACACAGGCAACTCTGGCTGGCTTATCTGTGTAATCCTCCCTTCGGCCCTCAAAACACTTGAGCAGTAGACAAAGCTATTGTTTTCCTGTCTGACTATCTCTCTCTTTCCCTTCCTGATTTCTTACTTTCCCTCCTGCTGTCTTTCTGCCCTCTATTTCTCTTACCCTTTCTCACCACCATCTTCTCTCTGTTTTTGTCAACAGTAATCACAAACCTGATGTGTGTCAGACCTTGTCTTGGACAGACGTGGAGTATTAACCAGTGTCTAGGATGGGTCCTTCTCTTATGGAAAAAGGAGTAAAGCCCCACCCTTGCCTTTTGGGAGGAGGTCTTAGGTTGCAACTTGTGGGTGAGGGGCATTGAAGAGGAAAGATACATTGCTCGTATGATGAGTAAAACCTCAGAACACATTTCTTATAGCAACAGAATTATAAACAAGGGTTGGTCATAGTTAAAATACAACTAGTAACCCTGCAAGTATTTAGGGGTCAAATAAGATTTTATGGATCAGTCTGGAAATCCAACCAGCATCTTACTTAAGTGAAAGGATTCTGATTCTAAACTTTTGACACTATCTTACGTGCACTGAGAGCTGTATCTAGTGGTCTCCCATTTCCTCTCTCTGTACCTCTCAGGGCCACTCAGACTTCCTTCATCCCCAGAACCAAAGGGACCAGAAACTTAGAAGATGTCACAGTTTTATCTACTACTGACCCTGCAGGCAGGGCTGCCTGGTAGTGAAAAAATATGGTACATAACAGAGTCGAGACAGGCTTGTGTCGGACGGACACAGACTCCCACCCTGCACTGCACTGCCTGGCCACCTGATCTCCCTCAACGAGCCTCAGTTTTTCACCTGTAAAGTGGGGATAATGCATCCACATCTCAGGATCATTGCAAAGAGTGAGGACATCGCATATAAAAAACTGGCCCACAGAAGGCATGGAGTAAATGCCAGCTGTTACAGCAGCTTCTGAAGGAAGGCAGAGCCTGCCTAGCAGCTACCCCACTGGCAAACGTGTCAACAGGAAGAGTGAGAAGTGAGCAATGCCTCCTGAGCTGATGCCTACAGAGGAGCTGTGACAATCTGCCTCTAGAACAATCTCAGCAAGCTGCCTGGCACAGGGGAAATCCAACTATGACGACTTTGCCCAAACTCTGCAAGATGCTTTCTAATTGTTGGTGTTCACGAGGGACAAGCAACAGCTGAGCTCATTCCCTTCCTATCAATTTGCAACATCTTCCCCAGCCCTTACTGACAGTAGAGAAAAATAAGAACTTTCCGAGCACACATTTAGGCCACCAGTCTTCAGTGACTTACTGGGCCCTTCCAGAAATCAGATTTTCTAACTGGTCCCTGCATTGGCCCGAGTTGCTTTGGAGTGTGAGCACTGTCTCTTTGGGGAGACTGTGGGCTCCTTGAGGGCTCTGCCTTTTTGTTCTGTGTAGCCCCAGCACATAGTAGCAGAAGGCAAACAGTAGGTATTAATAAATAATGGATGGATGGATGGATGGATAAATGGGTGGATGAATGGGTGGGTGGGTGGATGGAAGGATGGATGGATGGATGGATAGATCAATGGGTGGGTGGGTGGGTGTATGGATGTGTGGGTGGATGGATCAATAAATGGATAGATGAATGGGTGGGTGGGTGGATGGATGGATGGGTGGATGGATGGACGGATAAATAGATAGATGAATGAGTGGGTGGGTGAGTGAATGGATTGGCAAATGGGTATGTGTGTGGGTGGGTGGATGGATGGATGGATGGATGGATGGATGGATGGATGGATGGTAGATGAATGGGTGGGTGGGTGGGTGGGTGAAAGCCTTGGTGGATGGGTGTGTGGATGGATGGATGGATGGATGGATGGATGGATGCATGGATGGGTGAATGGATGGATGGATGGGTGGATTGGATGGATAGGTGGATGAATGGATGGGTGGACTGATGAATGGATGGATGGATGGGTGGGCCGATGAATGGATGGATGGATGGGTGGATTGGATGGGTAGGTGGATGGGTGCGTGGGTGGGTGGGTGGATGGATGGATGGATGGATGGATGGATGGATGGATGGATAAATCAATGGGTGGGTGGGTGTATGGGTGTGTGTATGTATATATGAATGGATGGATGGATGGATGGGTGGATGGATGGATGGATGGATGGTAGACGAAAGGGTGGGTGGGTGGGTAAAAGCCTTGGTGGATGGGTGTGTGGATGGATGGATGGATGGATGGATGGATGGATGGACTGGATGGATATGTGGATGAATGGATGGGTGGGCCGATGAATGGATGGATGGATGGGTGGGCCGATGAATGGATGGATGGATGGGTGGATTGGATGGATAGGTGGATGAGTGCATGGGTGGGTGGGTGGATGGATGGATGGATAGATGGATGGATGGATGGGTAGATGAGTGAAGTACAATGACTGAAGTAAAAATTGCCTCCTTTCCATAGGGAAATCCAAAAGCATGGGAAGACAGTGGGCTAAGGGAGCAGGTGCTGGAACTCTGGGAAAAGCTGTGAGGACCACAAAAGTGGTTGGGCCCCTATTGGCCTGGAGACCCAGGACAAGTCATTTCTTGTACCCATACAAGACATATTTCATAGAGGTGGGGATGGTGGGCTTGGGTCCCAGTGCAGCCTTTTGCATTGTAGATGAGGGCTTGAGCCTCCATTTCCTCTCCATGGCAGAGGCATAATTATGACAACTCCCTTGTGAGGTTCTTGTAAAGTTTTTATTGAGATAATGCTAGCTAAGCAGTTCACAGAGTCTGACATTTATGCATACTCATGATATAGTCAGAATATATTCATGTAATTTATAACATACAAACATTTATAACATATAAACTATTAATATCATTGTCCAAGGCAGAGGAATCTCTAGAGGGGGCAGCTACAGAGAGAGGGAGAAGTTTGCCTTTATTTAGTTACATTGTTTTCTGATATTTTCCCTCCCCGGGTACAACAAACCCTGTAGGAGGCCCAGTGATACCCCTTGCCTTAGCTCAGGAAGAGGCAGCTGCCATGGTTTAAAGAACGTGGGTTTTTAGGGTAGATAGACCCCACATCTGCCACATACTTTGCTGCATGAGTTATTTCCCTTCTCTGAGCCTCAGTTTCCTCATTACAAAATTGTAAATAACAATATCTTCTTTATGTGATAATTGTTACTAGGATGAGATGAATTTATGTATTTTTAAGAACCTGGGCCAGGCGCAGTGGCTCGCGCCTGTAATCCCAGCACTTTGGGAGGCCAAGGCGGGCGGATCATGAGGTCAGGAGATCAAGACCATCCTGGCTAACATGGTGAAACACTATCTCTACTAAAAATACAAAAAAATTACCCAGGTGTGGTGGCAGGTGCCTGTAGTCCCAGCTACTCGGGAGGCTGAGGCAGGAGAATGGCGTGAACCTGGGAGGCGGAGGTTGCAGTGAGCGGAGATTGTGCCACTGCACTGAAACCTGGACAACAGAGCGAGACTCAGTCTCAAAAAAAAAAAAAAAAAAAAAAAAAAAACTTGGTCTGGGTAGATGATATTCCCATCAATTCTCTCCCTCCTCTAAAGAGGCGGGGTGGATATAAATTGGGATTTGGTCCAAGTACAGAAGAGAGATGGTCAACCAGGGGCAGAGCCATCAGGAAAAACTCTGCTCCCAGTCAGCTCTGAAAGGATGAGGCAGAGCATTCCGGGCAGAGAGCAGCACCTGGAAATAAACCCAATGTTCCAGAAGCTGCTGGGAGGAGGGGAAGAGGGGTAGAGGGAAGGAGAGGCAGGCGGGGAAGTTGCAACCTCAATGACAGAGCTCTGCCTTTCAGGCGGAGGGAAGGAAGACACAGAACAGCTTGTAATCATGGAAGACATGATCAGAGCTGGAGTTTTGAATGGGAAACTGCTGGCCACGTGCGAGGTGGCTAACAGATGGAAAATAACAGAGGCCATGCGTCCAGTGTGGAGGAGATGAGGGGGCTTGAGCCAAGGCAGTGGCAGTGAGGAAGGGAGACTGGGGAATGGACTTTTAAAAATGGATTTGAAAGAGAATCCGTTGAGCACTTTCCCCCCGACTCTGACCACTCCATATCCAGTCCGATCCCTCCCTCCAAAGCTTCACTCTGCAGCCAAGTGATCATTTCAAAGCAGATCTCATCACATCTCCCCTGCTTACCAGCTCTCTGAAGGCTTCTGAATTCCTTTGAGATAAAAGTCCATGTTCCTTAGCATGGTCTGAAGGCCCCACGGGGTCTGGTCTTCGGCCTGTCCCATGCTGCTCCTTGCTCTTGCTGCTCCAGCCCATGTGTTCCCCTTTGCACATGCTGTTCCCTCTCCTGGGAGACTCTTCCTTCTCCTCCTCCTCCTCTGGTTAACACTCACTTATTGAGATCTCAATTCAAGTAGATGTCCTGACCTCCCTGATTAGTTCAAATTCCCCTAGGGCAGGCAAGCACGCTGTAGCTCTCTTGATGGCATTTGTCATCCCAGTTGTTGTTGTTGTTGTTGTTGTTGTTGTTGTTGTACTAACCGATGGCTCCCTCCTTCACTAAAATGTAAGCTCCATGAGGGTCAGCACTGTGTGTTTCTTATCTCATTGTATCCCCAGGGCTTGGCATATAGATGTGCTCAATAAACATGGGTGAATGCTTGAGTGAAAGCACGAGCACGCACTGCATGCCAGGCACTGTGCTAGGCATGGTGGGAGGCATTTACAGGCAGGGACTCGTTCAGGAGCAGAGGACCAGCCCCTAGGAGAGAGCTGTCCTTCTGACCCCTGTTCCCATTTCCCACTGGCTCCTCTCCAGTGTTCACAAGGCCAGAGCATCTCATAGGGCCAGCATCCCCTTGGCAACGTTGCCACCAGTCAGGCATGATTTGATGCTTATCTGGACCATGCTGGCTGGGCCCAGCCTTGGAAGAGCTAAGGCGGATGCCATGGCAACGACCTAGCTCCTCAGAGGCCCTGGCTTGCTCCTAGGGATATCAAATCAGACTTCTCCATTCTCTGGGGACTGCACCCAGCATCCAAGTTCACAGCGACAAACATCTGATGGCGAAAAATCACCTTCAAGCTTACTGGGAATACATCATTGCAATCAATTTCCTCTGAGAGCCCAGGGGAACCACAGATCAATTAGCCCAGCCCATAAGTCTGTCCACATGTCCATAGTGACTGTCACCATGGGGACCTGAGGCTCCTCGGTGGAGAGAGAGAAGTCACATCTTAGAACAGCTAGTGGAAAGCTCCATGCAGCAAGAGGCAGTATTATGGTACTGAGGAGAGAGGCAGGCATCCCGGGCTCGAATCTTAGCTCTGCCTCCTACTTCCTTTCACCTCTCTGCATCCAGTGTCTTCATTTACAAAATGAGGATCATCATAAAGACTTATCTTCCGAGGCTCTTGTAAGGATCAGATCTGCTAATAAGTGTAAATTTCCTGGGGCCCCGAGAGTGTACAACAAATCACAGCTGCCTTCATTGGTATCACTATTGAGAATCCACAAACAGGGCCCTGTAGAGAGGTGTTGCTAGTTCTTCTGTGTAGATACTTAAATTGGATTAGCCATCTTTGGAAAGTGACGTGCCAGTGTCCTGCTTCTTTTGGTAGGGCTGAGACCAAGGGTTACCTATTTGGATGTTGAAAAGTATGGCTGTCCTGGCCTGAGAGAGGATGGTTTATCTGAAATGAACTAAATTTCTTAAGTCTCGTGCAATGCAGATGGAGGAAGATTTCTATGTCAACTCTGCGTGGGGTGAGGGAAGAGGCAGTTTGGCCTGTGCCAGGCCCTGTGCTGAGCCGTTGACCTAGCTGATCTCTTCTGTCTTCGTGACAGCCCCACGAGGCAGGTATCACTATCCCTACTTTATAGAGGAAATCAAGTTTATAGAGGAGGATATCAAGTTCCAGTAACTTGCCCACTGTCCCTTAGGTAATGAGTTCATATATTCTCATAAATACAACTGAGAAGACACAGGGGTAGCTGCTAGCCCACATGCCATGAAAATCACCATGGGCCATCTTTGACCGGGAAGCCACCAGTCCCAGTCTCTCCCTGGACTCTTCCCCACCCCAAATACAAATGTTTTTTGATAAGGAGGAGGATTGCATGATTGCATTTGCTTGGATGATGGTCCTAGCTGGACCCTGGTCTCTTCTGCCGGCATGTACTGGTTTCCTCCAATTCCATAGCCAGGACTAAGGACCCAGAGCAGACAGGTGCTCCCCTGGAGTATGTCTGTGAGTTAAATAGGTGAACGGACATCCCTCAGCTCCTAAGCACTATCCCCTCCTTTTTCTCTTTGAAAAAGACTCCGCACAGGCCAGAAGCCACTTTCATTTATGCTTTTTGCCCATGTTACACAGTCCATGGAATGTCTGCAAAAGGAAGGAGCAAAGAAGCAGTTGTGAGAGATGAGTTTTTTCACGCGTTCTCTCCAGAAACCCTTGTGAGAGATGATTCTGTTCATGTGTTTTATTTGCTTATTTTCTTTTTCTTTTTCTTTTTTTTTTGAGACGGAGTTTCACTCTGTCACTCAGGCTGGAGTGCAGTGGCGTGATCTCAGCTCGCTGCAACCTCCGCCTCCCAGGTTCAAGCAATTCTCTGCCTCATGCGTTTTCTCCAGAACTAAGTCATATTGTTGCAGTAAGGCCTTCTGTCTCTATCAGAGCCAACTTTAGAAGCGTGTGCTGATCCTGACTTCCCGTGTGAGGATGCAAGACTGGCAGGAACACAGACGCACTTACCAAATCGAAACTCGACTTTGATTTACTACTGAGAGCAAAGGGCCATGATGAAGGTGTCTTAGTCCATATTGTGTTGCTATAAAGGAATACCTGAGACTGGGTAACTTATAAAGAATAAAAGGTTTATTTGGCTCATGATTCCGATGGTACGATTGGGCATCTGCCTCTGTTGGGGGTCCTCGGGCTGCTTCCACTCATGACAGAAGGTGAAGGAGAGCTGGCGTGTGCAGAAATCACGTCTCAAAAGAGGAAGCATGAGAGAGATGGAGGCGTCAGGCTCTTTTCAACAACCAGCTCTCTTGGGAACTTATAGAACAAGAACTCACTCACCCCCGAGGGAAGGCGTTAATCTATTCCTGAGGGATCCACCCCCATGACCCAAACACCTCCCATTAGGCCCCCCCCCTCCAACACTGGGGATCAAATTTCAACATGAGATTTGAAGGGGACAAATACCCAAACCACAGCAGAAGCTGAGCAACCATTAGCAAGTGTCAGTAACATGAATGCACAAAACCCACAGGCCTGGGGCTGCCGCCAGCTGGGTAGGACCTCAAATGCCTATAAAATTCCTTCCTTTGAGTATTTCTGGAGGTCAGAGAGTGGGGAAGGGGTTGTCCTGCACATACCCTCAAACAAGTCCATGCTAGCTGGACAGCACCATGCCGTTGTGGTTGTCTGTACAGGGCTGGGTCTAGTTCTTGTGGATGCTCAAACTGCTGTCTAGGATAGGATGCTATAGTTTAGCGTTCTCCAAGATGAAGCCTCAAGACGTCAAAGTGGCCTCTCTTCCCATTCCATCCTCCCCATGTGGGAGCCATACTGGGGCCCACGCAGGTTGGGAAGAATTTGTTCATGCAACGACTATTTATTGAGCACCCACTATGTACCAGGCACTGGGATAAAGTGGTCAGGGAGGAGCTCTCTGAGGAGGTGACATTTATGCTGAAGCCTAAAAGTCATTCATGCACAAAGTAATGGGCATAACACCCCTGTCAGAGAGCACAGAGTAGGGGGAGGACCTGAGGGTTGGGCTTGAGGCACTGAGAAGAGGTTGAGTGGCTGGAACACAGGTTAGGGACAGGGAAGTAGGAAGTAAAGTTTGTGGGGGAGTCTGGGCCCAGTCATTCAAGACTGTGGTGAGGAGTCAGTTTTATTTTGAGTGTGATGTCATCCCCAAAGTATTTTAAGCAGAACAGGGATGTCATTTAATTTGTAGCTACCCAGCAATGAGTGCACAGTGGGGTGAGGCATGAAGGGCTGCTGAGAGCAGGGAGGAACCACCATGGGGGCCAGGAAAGGGGCTGGGGCTCGGTCCTGCAGGGAGGCAGGGTGGATGATGAGGGGTGTTCGGACCCGAGAGATATTCTGTAGGGAGAATCAACCATGCTTGCTTATGGACTATCCATGGATAACTTTTTTTTTTTTTAATTATAAGAATAATATGTGCTCATCATATCAATGCCTTTCTCAGTAGAGCCCAGACCTGGCCCATGTGTCTATGTGAGGACAAAGCACTCCACAGATTTCTCTCTCTCTGGCCCTGGGCATTGGCACCCAAAGCTTCCTCTACACAGTCTTCCTTCCCCAGGCAGAGGTTGTGACTACCTCTGTGGCCTGTACTGGCTTCAGTTCAGTCAGGAGCACCACGCCCCTGACAAATGAGCACGTACAAATGGGTACATGCTATAGACAGCAGGAAACCAAGTGTTGCAGACATTTCTAGGCTATGCCTAGAAGAAATCAAGGCCCAGAGAGGTCAAGAGACTTACTCCACATTCCACAGCTACCATGTAGTGAGTTTTAAAACCACAAATGTAGATTTTTGTCACCGGATCATATATAGTAATTCCAAGAAGCATTACCTAAGAGATATTCTTGGAGAATCTGTTTCAACAGCTAGGAATTCACTTATGCAATAAACCCATCAAGTTTCTATTATCTATTATGGGCATGAGTTATCTATTAGCTGCTAGATATCTGGCACCCAGCCAACCCCTGGAGTTATAAAGATAAATCAGATAAGGCCTTCTACCCTTGCAAAGCTCCAAGTTTGATGGATGAGTGGGTACAGGGTGGGTGGGGAGAGGAGGAGTAAGGATGCCTCCAAACCAAAGGGCTACAATACAACCAGACAAATGCTGTGACAAAGTCATGCTTAATATGCTACAGGAAAGCAAATTAATTGTGCATAAGCCCATCAAATGTTTCTGATATAGAGCCTATAATAGGTACTTCTAATGGCTTGAAAAGAGTTGTTCTCAAGCTCTTTATAAACATTTTCCTCACCAGTGTACTTAACCTATTAATTTGGACCACCCACCACAGCAGGTTCTGTGAGGCTAAGAAAAATGTCAATCATGTTGCATACAAATGGTCCCTGATAGCAAACTGATCATGTGACTGTTTTATGTATTTGAGGCTGTGTTTATTTCTGGGTGGCCTCACCTAGTATAACTTCCTTGGAGGAAGAGATCATGTCTGTGGCTTCCTTTTATGTTCTGCCTTCTGACTTCAATAATGACTCAAGTGCCTGCCACGTGCTAGATTGTAGGTGCCAGGCAGAGGGCAATGAACAAGACAGGTATGGTCCCTGCTATCGTGGAACCTGCATTTGATGCTCACAGAGGATCCTGTTGCTGGGTATTAATTTCCATGTATAGCTTTATGACTCCTGAATTTCATCTCCAGTTCAGTGTCATCTGAACTCCAAACTAATACATTTAACTACAGTCTGTACCTGGATACATGATTTGCTATAAACTCATTGCATCCTAAACAAATTTCTACATTCCCACCAATGCCACCACCCAACTGGTCCTCCTCCTGCCTTGCCTATTTCTACAAATGGCACCACCACTGGTGTCATTACACAAATCCATAACTGGGGAGGCACCCTTGATTCTTTCCTTTCCCTTTCACCCACACCCAATCCATCCACTGCTCTCCGTCCCCTACCCCACCCCCGCCACCACCACCATCTTTTATCTATTACCACAGTAGCGTCTCCATGGACCTTCTCCCAGCTTCCCCTACTCTAACCCATTCTCCACCCAGTGGCCAGGATGAGCTCATAAAATGCAACAAAAGCATATTTGCCCTCTTTATATATCCCCTGAGTGACTGTCAATGGCTCTCGGAGTAATATTTCAACTCTTACAGTGACCCATCTGTCCCTCCGACCTCTTACTTGCCCCTCTCCTTGGTGGGGGTCACTCTCACTTTGCTCTGACCCGTTTCATCCCCTTACTCTTCCTTGGGTTTATGGAACCCCTTCCTACCCTTTGCAATTACTGCTCCCACTGTCCCTGAATGCTCCTCCCCTGCCCCACCCTTTGAACAGCTGGGAGCTGGGTTGCTCCTCATCTTGCATTTTTCAGCTTGGCTGGCCACTCTTCAGAGAAGCACCCCCTGACTTCCCAATACAACATAGTAATCCCAGTCCCCCACTCTAGTGACTCTGTAGCAAATGGCTCAAGTTATTCCCTTTGCAGCACTTATCAAGACTTTAATGGCCTCATTGCTGTGGAGTGTAGGATCCAGATGGTGAAGACAATGTCTATCAGGTTGACCAATCATGGCCAACGTCTACACAGAGGAGATACTCAAATACTGGTTGAATTAAAACAAAACAAACAACACTCAAGCCTGTTTCTCAGGGCTGTTTTGAGGATGGCGTGAATCAGCATGTGTAAAAAAACAGCCCCAGGTACCTGGTAGGTTCTCAATGTACTGACACAATGTCCCAGGGGGCCTGAAGATTTCAGGCACTAGAAGTGCACTATCCTTTTCTCCTTGGGGAGGTGGGGGGAACATGAGAGACCAGAAGGCAGGAAACATATGGAAGTGCTCCTCACCACACTTGAAAGAATCTATTCACCTTTGTTTTCCTCCTTTTTTAAAATTGGTTTTTGCCATGTGTCTATTTTTAAAGAGCTGAAAGAGCATGGTACAAGATTGATAGCTTCAGAGATTCAGCCCTTTTTTGTCCCCCTAGCAGCCCTCCCTTGCCTTGATCAGCCACCTGTTCTGAGACGCCTGCATCTGTCCAGCCCCTGGTTCTCCCTGCCATCAGTGAGCTGCCTGGGGCCCCTGGCCAGGCCAGGCTGTGTTCTTGCCCCCAGGACAGCTTTGAAGCCAGGAGCTGTCGCTGCTTGTTTGTTTGTACCAAGGCACTATGAATGGCAACAGATCATGAATAAGAAACAGGCACCTGATGACAGAGCAGTCATCTCCAGCCAGCACCGACCCCTGCCAGCAGCCATCTGTACACTCCGGGCAGCCTGCCTCCAGGAGAGACATCAGGGTGCAGGGTACAGGGTGCTGGGTACAGGGTGCTGAAGTTGGAGGCAGAACCCACGTCAGCTCAGTAAGCAGGGATCAAGCCCCTCTGTGTGCCAGGAACTATGTCTGGGTTCCAGCCCTGGCTTTGCCACTAAGCCAGGAGGCAGGTAATTTCCTTAACTTTTCGGATCTTCAGTATTCTCACCTATTAAGTGGGTATAATAATAATTCCAAATGGGTACCTTTTATTCTTGATAAAGGTCTTTTCCATGGGTGATTTTATTTCATTTCGCTTACTTTAAATATTTTCAAATATTCTCGCTTACCTACAAATATTTTCTGAGTGCCTACCTGGTGCAGGCACCAAGCGAGGCATAGCAGAGGAAGTAACCAAAAGAGCTAAGGTGTTGGCCTTCACTGAGCTTGCATTGTAGTAGAGGAGAAAGACATTCACCAAGTTGTTCCATAACAAAAATGCTAAATTGCGGTTGTGATAAGTGCCGCACAATCTACAGAGGGACTGGTACTCAGGGCATGAGAACTGGAGATTGGGGGATTTGACCTTGAAGATCTCCTGGGGAAGTGATGCTTGAGCTGACCCCTGAAGAACTATGGCTTTCATTGAAGGGAGGAGGGAAGAATGTTCTGGGTGAAAGGAATCGCTTAAACAAAACCCAGATAGCCCAGAGCCGATGAAGGCCTGAAAGGCATCCAGTGTTTCTGGAGGGTGCGGAGTGGATGGAAATGAAATGGGAGCCATCTGCAGGGACCAGACCTGCAGGTTCTTGCCGGCAGAGGTGAAGAGGAATTGTGTCTTCATCCAAGAGCAATGGGAAGACATTGACCACTTTAATCAGGGTGTCTTAAGATTGAATTTGATGCTTTGCAAGGTCCATTCTGGCTGCTGCATCGAGAGCATTTGTGGTGTCTGAGGGGAAGCAGGACACGAGAGGTTGTTGCAGTTGTCCCACAGAGAAATGAGGGCAGAGATGGAGAAAGCATCTCAGTGGCCAGGGCTGTCATTCACCAGGGGAGACAGGAACTCCCAACCCTATCCTAAAGATAAGAGAATCAAGCCTCAGAAAGGACAAATGGTTCCCACAAATAGCCAGTGATGGAACAAGGACTCATGTTTGACCCCCAGGGATCCAGGGGTGAGTATCATTATTTAGGTGAGTGCCGGGTGGCTCTGAGTAAAGACTGGTCCCTGAAACCAGGGAGGACCTCTTTCCTAAGGCTCTTGCCACCAAAGGTGATGAGGGCAGGCTCCAGCCTGACTCCTCCCTTCTCAACAAATGCTGAGCCTTCAGCCAAAGCCCAAAGGGGCCGGCAGTGGCCAGAAGGAGACCAAGCTCCAGGACCAGCTACAGACAGGACCTGGAAGGTGCATTGTGTGAGCTTTCGTAGCACAGAAACCTGGGCACAAACCCTGCCTCTGCCACCTTCTGGCTCTGTGCCCTGTGAGCTTGCCTGTGGCTGCCTGGCATCCAACCCAAGCTATATAGCATTACACCAAGGTCATCATAAGCCTTTGTAACCTAGGCTGGATACACTGAGGTTGTTAGGACCCCTTTGACGGATTCTCAGCTGTCCTGTCTCTCCAAGGCTGTCCTCTGGTGGGACAGACTCAACATCAGGGCTAGAAGGGAGTGTATCCTCCCTGTACTGGGGCATTAAGGCATAGGCACTGGCATGGTCAGTGAGGAGGATTATTTTCTCAGTGCTTTGTTTTAACATACCACCACGAGGTGATAATAAAATGAAAACTGACTTTTAGTTGAATCATTTTTAAGTTCCCTAGAGAAAATACAAGTCTTATTGCCTGGACCCAGAGCAGATGACTCCCACTAACCAGCCCCCTGGCATGCCACGTTCTCGCTCCCACCTTCTTCCCACCTATGTCAGGTGTCAAGGCTTCCCCACCCCCTGCCACTGCCACCTTCTCTGGGGAGGAGAAGAGTAGCTTGCCGTGACTCTTTGGGGGTACTGAGGTAATAGGGTCATATGTTCTTTCATTTGCTGATTCAACAAATAATTATGAAGCCCCTCTATGTGTTAAGACCAGCAATAGAGATCGTGAATACAAGTGTACATGAGACATGATGCTGCCTCTGAGATCTCATCACTTCTTCATCCAACAGTATATTAATTGAGCACTTTCTGTGTGCGGGGTCCTGTGTTGGGCATAGGACTCTGTGGCCCCCTAAGTCAGGTAATCTAACAGGATGGCCCTGCTTCCTGGAGGAGATGCTTCAGCTCTCCTTTGCAGGACAGGTAGAAGAGAGCCAGACGGGGAAGGGGCAGGGTGTCTTCTAGATGGAGGGATTGACATGGGTAAAATCCCAGAGGTATGAGACTCCAAGTCCAGGGAACCACAAGTAGTTCTATCTGGCTGGAGTGAAGAGTCCATAGGAGCAGGGCCAGATGTCACGACAGATCGAAATGGGCCTTGAATGTTATGCTAAAAAGTGGAACTTTTTATGGAAGGCCATGGGAGAGTCAATGAAGGGCTTCGGGGGTTGAGAAAAGGGATTAACAGATATTTCAAAGATCTGGCTACAGCGTGGGGAATGGACTGAAATCTATGAGACTAGAGACAGCGAGACCAGGTAAGAAGCTGTTAGGAGGCTTGAACTGATGCCAGGGGAATGGAGAGGAGGACCTACCCAAATGACATGAGGAAGGTGAAATCTACAAGAGGTAGTTGATATGGTTTGGCTGTGTACCCACCAAAATTTCATCTCGAATTACCACATGTTGTGGGAGGGACCCAGTGGGAGGTAATTGAATCATGGAGCCAGGTCTTTCCCATGTTGTTCTCATGGATAGTAAGTCTCATGAGATCTGATGGTTCCTATAAGGGGGAGTTTTCCTGCACATGCTCTTTTATGCTTGCTGCCATCCATGTAAGACATGACTTGCTCCTCCTTGCCTTCCTTCATGATCATGAGGCTTCCCCAGCCATGTGGAAGTGTAAGTCCAATTAAACCTCTTTCTTTTGTAAATTTCCCAGTCTTGGGTATGTCTTTATCAACAGCATGAAAGCAGACTAATACCCCCTAGTTATAGCCAGAAAATGCTGCATACCAAGCCACTCCAAACTCAGTGACTTAAAGAAGAAATAATTGATGGTTACATATCTCTAGATTAGCTAAGAACTGGTTGATCTTGGCTGGGCTCTGCTGGATAGCTCTGCTGAGCTGTGCAGGACTTGCTTATGAATCTACAGTTGGCTGATTTCAGTTGGGCTTGATTGGGGTGGTTTAGTACTGTTCTGTGTAAGTCTTATTCTCCTCCTGGAACAAGTGGGCCAATTTTGGCATGTTTTTCTTATGGCAACAGGGGCAGAGTCCCAAGAGAACAAACCCAATCAGGCAAGCCCTTTATCAGCCTTTGATTATGTAATTCCCACCAATATTAAATTGGCTACGTCATGTGGCTGAACCCAAGGTGAAGGGATGACAGCAACACTCCACCTTTTTAGAGGAAGAACTGCCAAATCACATAGCAAAGGGCATGGACACAGGGAGGGATAAAGAACTAGGGCAATTCATGCAATTTCCTGGACCAGGTAAGAGATTGGAACAGGCAAGTAGAGAGAAAGGGAGTTCATGAGGGTTTGTTTGTTTGCCAAGAATGTGATATCAGCCCAACTGTCTCCAAAACTTGTGTTTGGTCCCTTTCATACCCCAGAGCCATACTTGGCTGGGTCCAGCCCCTTCAGGAATTAAGACTGAGGCAAGGGTCCTCTCAGATGCAATGCCTATGAAGCCTGGCTACCCTACTTAGGCTGTTCTAGGGAAAGGGCCACCCCTAGGTCCCTGTCCCCCATCTAGACTCTCCCTAGTCTCTCTGACAGCCCTGCTCTGGCCCCCCAGCCTGCATCACTGAAGGACCAGCTTTCCTTTCTTATCCAGACTGTGTTGATTATATATTCCAGAGATTTGTTTCCCTCCATGTGGGCAGAAACAGTCACACAATTACTTTCAATCCTGTAAACAGAGGGCTGGGTGGGAAAAGAGGTGCGTGTCTGCAGGCAGGAGGAATCTACTGCTTCTGTCCTCTGAATTCCCTCTTCACCTCTGCACCCACCCCTCTTCTCTTGCTGCCATTCCAGACCATCCACCTTGCATTCTCCAACTGCAGAACAAATAGGAAAGAGATTTAGCCTCTCCAGAGGGCAATCCTGAAGGAAGGAGGCAGGAAGTGGCCTGTACCCTGGCTAGCCTGACCAGGTGACCTGGGGGAAGTCATCTCCCCTTTATGGATCTCAGTTTCACCCCTATAACATAGTAATATTCACCTAGGGAACATTGCATGTTTATTAACATTGCATGTTATTTTAACAGATGCTTATATGGTGCTTACTAAGCCCTTTGCAAATATTAACTCACTTAATAATCATAACAACACTTCAAGGTACCATCATTTTACAGAGAGGAGACTGAAGCACAGAGAGGTTAAGTAATTTTCCCAAGTGCACACAGCTGGGAAATGATCAAGCCAGGGTTTGAACCCAAGCTATTTGGTACCAGAGTCCACATTTAATCACCGTATTATGCTGCTACTTCCTTTCTTGGCCTCTTCGAATTTCTAGAAGTTCAGCATCCTGGCCTCTTGGAATTATGCCTGTCCTGTGTCCTTTAGTTCCTCTGAATGGGTATTGTGGATTAAATTGTGTCCCCCTAGAAGATATGTTCAAGTATTTTTTTTTCTCTAAGTTCTGGAATACCTGTGCAGAACATGCAGGTTTGTTTCATAGTTATACACATGCCATGGTGGTTTGCTATACCTATCAACCCCTCATCTAGGTGTTAAGCCCTGCATGCATTAACTGTCCTGATGCTCTCCCTCCCCTCGTCCCCACCCGCGGGCCCTGGTGTGTGTTGTTTCCCTCCCTGTGTCCATGCGTTCTCATTGTTCAACTCCCACTTATGAGTGAGAACATGCGGTGGTTGGTTTTCTGTTCCTGTGTTAGTTTGCTGAGGATGATGGCTTTCAGCTTCATCCATGTCCCCGCAAAGGACATGATCTCATTCCTTTTTATGGCTGCATAGTATTCCACGGTGTAAGATATGTTCAAGTCTTAACCCCCGGTACCTGTGAATGTGACCTTACTTGAAAGTAGAGTCTTTGCAGATGTGATCAAGCTGAGGTGCAGTCATACTGGGTTAGGGTGGGCCCTAATCCAGTGTCTTTATATGAGAAAGGAAAGGGAGATTTGGAGACAGACATGGAGACACACACAGGGAAGACAGGCATGTGAAAATGCAGGCAGAAGTTGGAGGGATGCAGCTGCAAGCCACAGGATGACAAGGATCTCCAGCAACTGCCAGAAACTATGAGGAAGAAAGGAACAGTTCTTCTGCGAAGACTTCAGAGAGGGTGCGGCCCCACTGGCACCTTGATTCCAAACTTCTAGCCCCCAGAAATATGAGAGAATAAATGCCTGTTGTTTTGATCCACCCAGTTTGTGGTCGTTTGTTCTGGGAGCCCCAGGAAACTAATACAAATGGGGTAAGAAAATCTTGAACCCTTCAAGAAGAGGCAGCTCGCAGCCTTCTCCACTCACACCATTCACATCTCAGGTCCTCTGTCTCCTGCCACCTCTCATGTCCTCTTCACGCCTTGTATCCACTCAACCAGGCTGACGTTGTTCTCCCAGAGAGTTTTGGTCCTAAAATGTAAACTCCAGGCTTGGGACGGATGAGTCAAAAGGATAACCAGTGGATATAGACTTCTGGTCCCATATTCATTGGGAGACAGGGATCTTGAACTCGTGGGGAACTGAGAATTGGACTTTGGGAGCCTGGGGGCATTTGGGGGTGGTGGGGGTTAGAATTCTAAGTGGCTATGTCCCCAAGCCCCCGTCCCCTGTCTCCAAGGAACCAGGACTCTCTGAGCCGAAAAGTGACTCATAGCCACTCTAAGAGGCATGAGGTCGTGTAGCATTGTTGCAAGGGCGCTAGACTTGGGAGTCATGGAGAACTGAGTTTGAATCCCAGCTCTGCCATTTCTTGGC
Source organism: Chlorocebus sabaeus (assembly GCF_047675955.1). Lineage (NCBI taxonomy): Eukaryota > Metazoa > Chordata > Mammalia > Primates > Cercopithecidae > Chlorocebus > Chlorocebus sabaeus. The sequence continues at coordinate 116,703,583 of NC_132923.1, read as the reverse complement.
TATAACTACAGGCCAGTCACTTCACTTCTCACGTTCAGTCCCCACCCCATACAGAGCAGGGCTGATACCTGCTGCACTGGGTGATCACCAGGGTTAAATAAAATAATGCACGCAGAAAGGCTTCAGGGAACTGTTGAGTGGGACAAAATCTGGTTGGGAAACTGTGTGCCAGGTTCCTGGAAATCTGTGTCTTACTCATCATCACTTTCCCCAAGCACTGGCTCCAAGGCCCGCCTCAAGGTGAACAAGTGTAAGTACCGAACTGAAGGTAAACTTTGTCTCATCCTTGGTTAGTCCTTATATGACAAAGACACCTTTCCATTACCCAACCAGTCATTTTCTCCTCAGCCCGTGACAGCGATTTTGCTTCTCTCTAGAGGCTGATCCAACACCCCAGCAGGGGTTCGGAGGTAATCCAGGCAAAACAGCCAAGCCTGAGAAGTTCATTTGCCCTTGTCTAGTTCACCTTCCTCTCACCCCCTTCACTCCCTCTGCCCCGCAGTCCCCCTAAATTCCTCCTCCAGAATGTTCTCTAAGGTTCTTTTGCTGGGGCTTCCCTTTCAGCTGTCCAGCACCTTCATAGATGGGGAAGTCCTGGGACTTCAGGTAGCATGTTTCGTGAAGTTCTGGGGGGGACTCGAAACTCTTTTGGAACCCTAAGTTGTCACTCCATAATGGGGAATCAGTGGTTTGTGGACTTCTGGCTAAGATCACACTTCATCTGTTACCCCAGCAGGGAGTTCTTGCACCCCACATGACATCTGTGCTCCCTTTTCCCATTGCTTCCACCCACTACCCCTATCCCATCCTCAGGCTCCACTCTCCTTAGGCAGAGAGTCCAGAAGAGGGGCTGACCATCGGTCCCAGATGAAGCCTCCTGTGTGGAGAAGGAGGTAGGGTGGAGAGGTGACATCAGACAGACCTGGGTTCCAACTTTGGCTCTTCCACGTCCTGTGTGGCCTTAGGAAAGTCATGTCAGCTCTCTGAGCTCATATTTGAAATGAACATAGCATATCATCCACCTCCCAGGGTTTGGAACAGAACGAGTGAGATGCACTTCTTCCAGGCTGTGTGTGCAGTGCCCAGCACACAGTGACAGCTGTAAAAGGCCAATAAGATGCAGTGGAGTTTCCAGTGTTGAGGATCACTGTGAATTTGAATCCCCGCTCTGTCATTTCCTGGCTGTGTACCTTCAGCAAGTCACTCTGCCCCTCCGAATCACAATTTCCCTATAAACCTGAAAGAAAGGCCCTCTTCTTGAGGATTTTTATAAGGCTTAAATGAGACATGTGATCATTTGCTCCATCCTGTACCTCTGAAGCATCTCTCAACTTTGAACTCTGTAACTCTAGGCTCTGAATTTAGATTTTGCAGTCCTAACCCAGCCGGCCACTTGGCTTCCTTGGTTATGACAAGCCCCTGGCTCTCTGGGCTACCCAACTTTGTATCTCCAGAGTTCAGACCTCCAGTCTGATGCCTCCAGGAGCTGCACCTAGAATCCTAGCAATTTCCCGTGTGACTTTGGCATGGCTAGGGGCAGCAAGGGATGGCTTGGGACTGTAAGGGTGAACAGGCATGGCCAAAGGCCCCGGCAGAGGACCTGCCCATGACCACGGTCACCAGTGCTGTCTGTTCGCTGCACTGTGGCCTTATGGGGGAAAATGGATTGGCAGCCTGTAACACTTGGCTAAAAAATAAACTTGCTGAGGAGGCAGGGAGACATAGAGGGGCCAGCTCCTGCATAGGCAGAAGGTATCCCTGGCCCATGCAGGCTCTGCACAGTGCTGAAATACCCTGGAGGCAGCCCCACTTCCCAGGAAGGAGCTGCCCGCAGGACTGTTATCACTGGCCAGGCCCTTTCCTTCAGCCCCAGCAGGAATTAGCTGAGGCTGCTAAGTGGCCTCCAGCTTTCTCCTGTGCTCTGGAGAAGGGGGAGGGAAGGGCGAGGGGTGGGGAAACAGCACCAGCGGTGTGTGCGTATGGGGTGATTGTCATGGTTACGCTCTGACAAAACAAATGGCTCGGCTTCCTGCAGGCCACCTAAACAGCTATCGCAATGTGGGCATTGATCAAGCCAGCTGCCAGGGCAGCGGGCACAGGGCTTGGGCACTGGAGCCCAGCCCCGGGCCGCACCTCCAGCAGCGCTGGGTGCAGAAGGCAACCACTGTGGCCGTGGAGAGAGGGAGTGTGTACCTAGACACGTGTGCTTCTGGGGTAAGGTAAGAGCTGGCCCCACTTGTGTGAGGAGGAGAGGCTAGACAAGGGGGCTGCTCTGGGTGGGCAAGGGCATGCATGAGTGTGTGCGTGTGTGTCTGTGGTAAGTTTGTATGTCTATGTGCATGTGTGTCAGGCTGTGTACACCACGCAGGCACCATGGGGAGGAGCCCAGGATGCCAGGATGCCAGGATGCCAGGATGCTTCAGCATAAGAAGTGAGGGAGCGTGGCCACATGTTGCTACTCAGGTCTGGCGCTCGCTCTCTCTCTCTCTCTCTCTCTCTCTCTCTCTCTCTCTCTCTTTCTGTCTGTCTCCTCTCTTTCTCTCCCTCACCACCCCTTCTCCTGCTCCCTCTTCTCTTTCTTGTTTGCTTTCTGTGTCTGTTTCTCTTTTTTCTGTGTGTGTGAGTCTCTGCGTCTCCTCTCTGTGTCTCTGTCTCTCTCCTCTGTCTCTGCCTCCTTCCTCCCTCTCTCAACCTTCCATCCCTGCCACCTGTTTCCACCACCTCCTGGTCAGTCCCCCATCATCCCTCATCTGTACTCCAGAGCTCTGGGGCAGTCAGGAGCCCTGCAGGGTTCCCACCCCAGCAGCCGGGCTCATGCCTGCTGCCCTTCGGATGCCCGGCAGCTTGTGACCGTCCCCAGAGCCACTGGCCAAACGCACACCCTTTTCTGAGCCCTGCGTCTCTGGGCTCCTGCAAGGTAAGAGGGGAAGGAGAAAAGGTCCTCGGGCAGAGGGAAGCGGCTAGGGGAAAGGAACTCAGCAGCGGGTGCAGTGTGGCGTCTGCTAACACATCAAGCCTCCGCTGGAAGTTCCACCATAACATCTGCGGCAGCCCCAACAGTTCCATGCCGTGCTCCTGCCCGCCCGCACCGCAGCAGCAGCAGGAGGCCTGCGGGGCGGGGGCCAGAACCATTCCCTCCTCCCTTCTGAAGAGCAACAGGCATCACACACCATCCTGCCTCTCCCGCTAACCCCGTTCCTTCTTTTGCCTTTTCTTTCTTTTTCTCTCTTTTTTTTTCTTTTTTATCTTTTTCTTTTTCTTTCCCTCTCTCTCTTTCTCTTTTATTTCCCTCTCTTTCTCTCTCTCTCTCTCTTTTATATTTCCCTCTCTTTCTCTCTCTCTCTCTCTCTTTCTTTCCTCCCTCTCTCCTGTCCTTCCTTACCTCCTCCCTCCTTTTTTTTTTTAAGACTTAAGAAGTAAGTCTTCTCTGCTGGGGCGCAGCCCCTTCCCTGGGCTCACCTGTCTAAACCCAGCCAGCTTATGGGGACTGGACAAGGCTCAAAGGGGTCTAGATGAGCTCTAGTCCTTCTGCTCCTGCGAAGAGGCCATAAGGCCATGAGACTCTGTGGTCAGCTGGGTTGGCCGGTGGGGCTGAGTACATGTGCATGTGTGTGCGTGTGATGCATGCAAGCATATGCTCTTGAAAGGTATATTAGGGGCCGGGCGCAGTGGCTCAAACCTGTAATCCCAGCACTTTGGGAGGCCGAGACAGGTGGATCACGAGGTCAGGAGATCAAGACCATCCTGGCTAACACGGTGAAACCCCGTCTCTACTAAAAAAAAAAAAAAAAAAAAAAAAAAAAAAAAATACAAAAAACTAGCCGGGCGAGGTGGCGGGCGCCTGTAGTGCCAGCTAATGTAGTCCCAGCTACTCGGGAGGCTGAGGCAGGAGAATGGCGTAAACCCAGGAGGCGGAGCTTGCAGTGAACTGAGATCCGGCCACTGCACTCCAGCCTGGGCGACAGAGTGAGACTCCGTCTCAAAAAAAAAAAAGAAAGGTATATTAGGGCATGTGTGTGTAAAGGGATTCTCTGGAGGGTAGTGACGTGTATCAGGTGAACTACATGAGTTTGTAAGCGGGTCTGTGGTGTGTGTATATAAATGTGTTTACATGTTTGTGGGTGCATGTGTGTTTGCTGCTGTGCAGGGATTTAAGAGTGCAGGGGCATGTGTGTGTGTGTGTGCATACATGTGCATATGCAGAGGATTGTGACTTGAACTTGACCCAAAGGTTGCTGGGCAGGGTCCCCAAGGTCTGATGTGTGGCTACGGGGCCCTTATCACCTCACCCAGCCTTGGCTGGCATCTGTCTTCAGGGATAGTGCTTCGGTTGTCTCCAATCCAGCCCCATCCAGGTGATGGTGCAGGGCTGGTGGTCACCATGCCTGGGTGGGTGGCCTGTAGACCCCACTGCCTTGCTGGTCTGAGATGAGCCAAGGCTCCTGACCTGGAAATGGCTCAGGCTCTGAGCAGCCTCCTTGGCCCTAGCTTCAGGATTAGGAAACTCTTATATGTGACCTCACAGAAAAGGAGCTAAAGACACCCCCAGATCTGGGCCAGACACAGCTCTCAGAAGGTGCTCTAGACACTGGCCATTAGGCTGTCAGTAAAGTTGTCCTGGATGGAGGGAGGAGGTAGAAGACAGGGAGCCCCACCCAGGGTGATGACACCGGTGTTCTGTTCCAAGGGGCTAGGACACCCACTCAGACATCCCAGCGGCCCCCACTCACCCATCCCCGCGGCCCCCACTCACCTGACAGCCCCTGGGCCCAGAGGGAAGGAGCACCTTTGTGCTTGCTCTGTCTCACTCATTGCGACTTTGCTCCAGACTCTGCTCTGAGCCAGCACCTTCACTGACTGGCTGGCCTCTCATTACCAGACAATGATGCAAATGCTGGTTATGGTTCTGTGAGAGGCCAGGTCCATGAGGGCAAGGGACAGCCCTGAGGAAGGAAAGGCAGTGGAAGAGGCACCCAGAGGCTCAGGGGCAGCACTTCTCCAGGCCGCTGGCCTGGGTTCCTTTTCGGGTCCTCTCTGCTGAATACCTATCTGGGTTTCTCTCGATACCCCTGGTGGTTCCCTGTACAACACAACCTCGAGTGACCAATGACCAGGCAATGCAGACATAGGGTTCTCGTAGTCTCACAGGCGTCCTGGGAAGGGGCTTGAGCAAGGCCAAGAAGAGGGTCACCTAAACAGGAAACTGACAGACATCCCTGGGGGAACTGGCGAACAGCCCAGTGGGATCACTGGACTGAGTATGACTCCAGGTCACCAGGGGTGCACAAGTCCTCCATCCTATGAAACCCTCTGGGTTCCTGGATTCCTTAAGGAAAGGGGATTGGGATCAGGAGTGTTCTGTGTGGGGCTAGGCAGGCTTCCTCAAGGAGGTGATGCTAGAGTGCGGATTTGGAGGAAGCCATGGATGGATGTGGCTATGTGGGTGGACATAGAGGAGCAGGGAAGTGTTTCCCACATGACCAGAGCGTGAGTACAGGCAGGGCTGGGAGGGGCAGGAGGTCTTGGTCGATCAGTGTCAGTTTGAATCAACAGACAAGAAAGGGTGGAAATAGGGAAAGGAATGAAAACCATTGGATCACTGGGTGCCCACTTCATGCCGGGCTCTGGGCGGCATGTTGGGTCTCTGTTCTCAAGAGGCTTGCAGTCTCAAGTGGGGAAACCAATGGTCATCAATTACCCAAGCTTATGCAAAATAGCACTCAGGAGAAGAGCTCCTGGATTTGAGACACAGAGGCAAGGGCTGAGTCAGAGGCACATCTTTGTTGAGTCAACTGCTTATGCATTGAAGCAGGGCAGGGCAAGTTTGAACCTGGAGGAATTTTTGTCTTCAGCATCTGGTCACTTGCCTCCCTGTAGTCCTGGCCCCAAGGATGAGCCTGCAAAAATAGCAGAGAAGGAACAGTTAGACATGGGGGTGGGGGAAAGAGGGACAAAGAGTAGTACCTAGTTTCTTCCTTGTCTTGTGTCATTCCCTTACCAGGTGCCTTCCTCATGCAGTTTTATTTATTTTTTATGTATTTATTTATTTTTGACACGGAGTTTCACTCCTGTTACCCAGGCTTGGAGTGCAATGGTGCGATCTCGGCTCACTGCAACCTCTGCCTCCCGGGTTCAAGCGATTAACCTGCCTCAGCCTCCCAAGCAGCTGGGATTACAGGCATGCGCCACCAAGCCTGGCTAATTTTGTATTTTTAGTAAAGATGGGGTTTCTCCGTGTTGGTCAGGTTGGTCTCCAACTCCTGGCCTCAGATGATCCACCCACCTCAGCCTCCCAAAGTGCTGGGATTACCGGCATGAGCCACCATGCCCAGCCTCCCATGAGGTTTTACTAATCTCTACTTTACAGATGATAAAACTAAGTCTTAGAGAGCTCAAAGAGCTAGCAATAGCAAACGGCAGCGCCACCCTCTAGAAGAGAACTTAAGACCATTCCATGCATGGAGATTGTTACAGCAGGATTTAGCTGAGCAAAGCTGGATCCTAGGGTCCTAGAGGAAGGAGCAATCACTCCTAGACAAAGGGGTGGGGAAAGGCTACATGGAGGAGGTGGGCTTGAAAGGACCCAGCAGGATGAGTAGGTTTCAAAACACAGAGATGGGATCACAGGGCTCTGGGTTGAGGGAGGAACATAAACAAGGGTGCAAAGTTGAGGCTTACAGATGTCTGGGGAAGAGCACATATTCTAGTTTGGAACACAGAGAGTGCAAGAGAAATATGGAATCAGGCTGCAAAGGGGAATTGTGAGGAGAAGCTGAATTTGACACGAACAAGTCAGGCTTAGTTAACACAATGAACAGTCACAAAGCAGGGAAGCACCATGGTCAGATCAAGATCTCAGGAAGAGACATTAACAAAGGCAGACAAATTAACAAACCTGAGAAATTGAAATCTCACCTCTTGAATCCTCACTGGGGTCTGGAGGGATCCTAGTCCTCAATCTGAAAACCATTTGCTAGATCATGCATTGTGAATCTTCCTAAGGCAAGGGTCCCAGGGTGTCTCAACACAAAACTCTTCTCCCTATTCCCATGACCACACTGAGGATCAAACTGCTGGGCACAGGACTCTCTGCCAAGAGGTTCCTTCCATGGGTGCCACTGTGGAGACAGAGACAGGACCCAGGGCTAGGGCAGGAAGCTGGAGTGATGGTCCCAACCCAGCCTAGAATGTGGCCACTGGGGGAGTGGCTAGAGGGCAGGACATGGGTCTACCTGGTTCGCCGTAGTATCCCCACTTCCTTATTCAGGCCCCATAGAGGGGTCTGCTTAATCATTATCTGCAACCCCGTAGATGTGAGGTTATAGGTTTGTTTGTTTGTTTGTTTGACAGAGCTTCTCTCTGGTTGCCCAAGTTGGAGTGCAATAGCACGATCTAGGCTCACGGCAACCTCTGCCTCCTGGGTTCAAGTGATTCTCCTACCTCAGCTTCCTGAGTAGCTGGGATTACAAGTGCACGCCACCAAGCCTGGCTAATTTTTTGTATTTTTAGTAGAAACAGAGTTTCCCCATGTTAGCCAGGCTGGTCTTGAACTCCTGACCTCAGGTGATCCGCCCACCTCAGCCTCCCAAAGTGCTAGGATTACAGGCGTGAGCCACCTTGCCTGGCCAAGGTTGTGGGTTTTTTAAAATGTCATCCTAATAGAGAACATGAATAGACTGTCCACTTACAAAAGTAGTCCCTAAATAAAGGTCTGTTCTTGCTCAGAACCAGCGTTGATCCCTGCCCTTCACACAATATCCGTGTCCATCAGTTTCTCCGTCAGGTGGGGTAAGCCGCTGATCATACAAAGCTGAAGGATTGCATGGTGAAACTGACATCACATGAAAGTTGTGGGAGTTAGTAAGGCCAATCAAAGAAGACACTGGAGGACTCCTAGTCCTACACAAGGCCATCGATAAATGAGAATCTGGCAGTTAGGCCAGAGAATGACAGAAGACAATATGGACAACAATGAGTTCATGATAAGAAACTTTAATCATTATGCTGTGACAGTGAAATATGACCTTTTTAAAAATGTCGTATCATACTAGCATATAATTTTGTTCAGGAAAATCATGCCCTGCTAAACCAATCAATATTTGATTTGTCCTTTGAGGACTGAAAGTTTTGGCACATGGTTGTAACTATAATCTTATTTTGGTCCAATATAAGATTCTATTTTCATATTTTTAGTCTCATTTTTTCAAAATGAAATCCCAACTAAAATCTTTTTTTCATTCACCCTTTTGTATGACATGTTGGTCCCTGTTTTAAGTAGATTCACTTACAGTGGGCTTTTTCTGGTCAAATCATTGGGTTAACATGGGGATCTCTCATGATGAGTGTTTAATGCTTATAGAGTTTATGAATTTTATGAATGAATGACTATGGAGTCCTTTCCAGAACCATTCACTTTTGCCTTTCAGGCCTCTTGTCTCTGCATTGCCTGCCTCACCTCAGGTCATTCATTTGTTTATTCAGCATTTAATGAGCACCTGCTGAGCACCTGCTGATTGTCAGGTTCTCTTCTATGGCACTGGGAATACAATTGTTGGCAAAATATACAAAGACCTCTGCCTTCCTAGAGCTTATATTCTAGTGGACCCACTGGCCAATCTCACCTTCTTCCACCTCTTACTCCCTTCAGATACCATGGATTCTATTCCTGGGACCATCACCTTTGCTCAAAGACCCAAACATTCATGGCTGTACTAGCCAAGTTAGATGAGGCTCCGCTGCAGTGAAAAACAGCAATGCTTTAATTCCTGCTCTTGCTGCATGTCCAAAGTAGGCCATGCCTTTAACAGAGGCTCCTTGGGGGCACATTCCTCCATGATCGCTGTGGCAAAGAACATGACATGGGCAAGCATACACTGGCTTTGAAAGCTTCCACCCGGTAGTGACACACATCACTTCTACATATTTCATTGGCTGAAGCCAGAGGCACATCTAGGCCTTCAAGGAAGCTGGGAGCTGCAGCTTACCATGCACCCAGAGGAAGAGAAGGCAGAAGATCTGTACAACGGCATGAAGATCACATGCAGCCTTATTCAAGAGCGGGGCATTATAGCCTTGATCGGAATACTTACAGGAAATAGGGGAGAAAGGACAGGTCATCTTGGGTTGAGTCCCTTCAAGGACCTTAGCCCCCTTCTCTGACCACTGGCACTCCGGGTTGACCAGCAGATCTGAGTGCCTGGTGGCCAGTAGGATTGGCCTCTGCCACTCTCAAGCCTCAGCACAGCAAAGCAGCAGGTCCCCTGTTCACGGAGGAAGCTCTGCCCTGGGAGCTCCAATCCTCCTGTGTTATTTTCCCTCTGAGCCTCAGTCTCCTGATCCTTAAAATGGGATAATAATCCTTATTTTGCCCCTATTCATAAAGCCCTAATTAATTTATCATGTGAAAGTGCTTTAATCATAAATTGCTTTCTATGAGGCATGGAGGCTCATTCTGATTACTTTCATGACTCGGTGGTGGATTTTTTGGGGGGCCCAGGGGACAGAACAGGGTCCTGTTCTGTCACCCAGGCTGGAGCACAGTGGTATGATCATATCTCACTGCAGCTTGGAAGTCCTGGGCTCAGGCAATTCTTCCACCTCAGCCTCCCAAGAAGCTGGGATTACAGGTGTGCCATCACACCTAGCTAACTTTTGTGTATGTGTGTAGAGATGGTCCCCCTATGTTGCCCAGGCTGGTCTCGAACTCCTGATCTCAAGCAATCCTTCCACTTCAGCTTCCCAAAGTTGTAGGATTACAGGCATAAGCCATCCTGCACGGTCTCAGTGGTGAATTTGAAAGGGTAAGCTGGTCAGTGGCTACATCCTCTTCACTGCTTACAATACCATCATTTTTAATCCTTTCCTTTGAATTCTTGAAGACTTTTCTAAGATACCCCATTTCTAAAAGATTCCTTACAAGCCTGTCAGGAAGTCTGGCCTTGCTTAGCTTTACCCCCACATCCCACCTTCCCCTACACAGGGCAAAGCCGCCAGCTCACCTTCGCAGTCAGCCAGGCACTGTGTCTGGCGCTTTATGCACAGTCTTCTTTCTCATCATCATGAGGCAGTGGGGCGAGCTCTACTTCTGTGCCCTTTTATAGATCAGAAAACTGAGGTCAGGGAGGTGAAGTAGCTTGCCTGTGTCACCCAAGGCTACAAGTCCAAGCCTGACTTTGAGCCTAATTCCTGGAACCTGATTTGCTCCTGATGCCCAGGCTGGCTGATGAGGGTGATTCTGCAGCTGGCCTCCTCTCTCTGCTTCCTTGTCCCCGGTTGGTTTAGTCTATGTTGCTGACCACCCCATGTTGTCCCTCGGACTCTCAAAGAGAGGGCTTTTCTCTTGCTTCTCTGGATGTGGGATACTGTTACCATGGATTTTGCTATGGCATGGTGGTAAATGCAGAGGCACTCGGATGGAAGCAGCCAGGGTTCAGTTCCCAGAGTCAACCCTTCCTAGCTTTATGACCATGGGCAGGTTTACTAACCTCTCTTATGTTCACTCAGATCACCTGTAAAAAGAAAGAAAAATTGCACTTAGAGGGTTATGAGGGATCCGTGTGATCATCCACATAACTTTCTTAGCACAGTGCCTACGACCCAATGGAGGAGTTTGTGCAAAGTGTGGGGAATCTCTAAACCCTAAAACCCTGCCTCCTTAAACCTGGTTGCAGTGGGGAACTTGGTATTCTAAATGCAACCTCTCCAACTGTCTCCCCCTTCTCTCTTAACCTTCGGCTGGTTCTGCACCAGCTGAAGCCCAAGAAGAGGGTCAATACCAACCTTGCCCGAGGTTTTCCTGCAGTAAGATGCTCCATGACATCCATTTTGAGTGCTCTTTGTGTGTCCCGTGTGTTCCAAGTTTTGTTTTTTTGCTTTGTTTTTGTTTTTGAGACAGGGTTTCACTCTGTTGCCCAGCCTGGAGTGCAGTAGTGCAATCTCAGCTCACTGCAAGCTCCACCTCCCAGGTTCAAGTGATTCTCATGCCTCAGCTTCCCGAGTAGCTGGGACTACAGACGCCCGACGCCCCACCTGGCTAATTTTTGTATTTTTAGTAAAGACGGGGTTTCACCTTTTTTAGTAAAGATGGGGTTTCACCATGCTGGCCAGGCTGGTCTCAAACTCCTGACCTTAAGCGATCCACGCACCTCAGCCTCTCAAAGTGCTGGGATTACAGGCGTGAGCCACCGCGCTCGGCCTCCAGTGGCATCTTGTTGAAATGACTTCGAAGCGGGAGTCGTCTCTAGTGTGCTGACTTGGTAGGAGAGAGAGCCAGGGTACTGATCTACTATCCTCACTCAAAACGTCGGGAGGATGCTGTCTCTTCTCCCTACTCCTACCGCCACCTCCCCACTCCTAGAAAGCACAGCAGAAGGGCAGGAGCCAGTGAGAGGTGGAGCCCTGGGGGGTTACGGCAGTCGGTGTGGAGGGGTCAAAGGCCCTGTGTAAGAGCAGCTGGCTGGCAGGTGCACTAACTCAGCCTGGGCACCTGGACCTGGCTGGAAAGGAGCAGGCAGCAAGGAAGGCGCCGTTAACAACCCAGGATCTGGGGCCAGATGCTTGGATTCAACTCCTGGCTCTACCACCCACTCACTGTGTAGCCCTGAGGTTTTCTTCACCTCTCTAAGTCTCGATTTCCTCTGCTACAAAGTGAGGATGAGCTGCCTCATAGGGTCTTTCTGGGGTTTCAGTGTGAAAATCCCCCTGGCATTCAGGAAACAGTGCCACCTCTGAGAAGAGACTAAGTAGTCAGACACCTAGATCCCTTCAACTGGGCGGGGCACAGGAGGAACGGGTATACATCCTCAGTTCTGATGTGGGTTGTCTCTCAGAGCAGCTGAGACCCTGGGCTGTCAGTCTGAAGAGATGGGTGGGATGAATTATCCAGGTGCACATCCTCTTGTTGTTAAATAAAGATGCCAGGACCCAGACCCCAGAGGGACCCCATGGGAAGGACCTTCTCCAGGTCATTCATGCATTCATTCAGCAAATAAGTATTAAGGGGTGATGAAGCTTTGTGGTTAGGAGTTTGATCTCTGAAGGTGGAGTCCAAATCCCAGCTCCACCACTTACGAGTGTATTACCTTGACCAAGAAATGTAACCACGCTGGGCCTCAGCTTCCTCTTCCGCAAAATGGGGATAATAGCCGCGCCTTCTTGATAGGATTGTCCCAAGGGTTATCATGAAAAGCACTTAGAACACCACCTGGCATCTACTCATTGCTCAATATGTGTTAGCTGGGATTTTTCGAAAACTGTTTTAGGCACTCTTCTATGTGCTAAGAACCATAACGAGGAAGAAGTATAGCTTTGACCCCTACCCCAGGGTCTTAAGATCCCACCAATCTTTATGTCCCACCAGCTGTGCTCCGTGCAGGCCCAAGAGGTGTGGCCAGGCCATACGTGTGACGGCAGGGTCCCAGTCTAGGGTTCACATGCAGTTGGTGGCAGAACTGGTCATCAGGCCGGGGGGGAGGCACTTTGACTCCCGGTCCAGCACCCTCTGCCACCCCACAAAGCATCTCTGTGTGTGGGAGGCAGTGTGTGCTGGGGGCAGTGTGTGCAGGGAAGCAGTCTCGTAGATTGGCCCAAACTGCTCTGGGACCTCAGAGAGAAGGGAAGGCAATGAATGTATTCTTTAGCCAACACTTAGGCAGGGGGCCCTGGGATGGCTGGGTGGCAGGTCTGAGAGCTGTAGGGGGCCAGAGTCACCTGGAAAAACACCAAAAGCTCAGGTGCCCAGATGCAGTCATAGTGGGTGCGAGAGTGAAACCAGGAGGACAACCCAAAAAGAAAAGGGAATTAAAGCAATAGCCAACATTTACTGCAGACCAGAAACTGGGACGAGCCTTTTATAGGGCAGTGTGTCCCTTGCAAGCCTCTCAATAACCCTAAGAAAGAGACGACATTTTTACCTGCCCACTATACAGAGGGTGAAACTGAATTTGAAAGAAGCACCCAATGAGAGAGCACTGGAGAAGGAAGAGGAAAGACAGATTCCAGGGGCAGGAATTCACTTCCTAGCCTGTCATTTTACCACTTCGAGGTTGTGCGGGAAGGCACCGTACAAGGATTTAGTCTTCAGCTCCCTAGGAGCCCCACTGCAACCGAGTAGCTCTAGAGGGGCAGTGGCTGGATCCAAAACCAGCTCTCCCTCTGTGCCAGCAGCCGGCGAGCCCCTCCGCACACAGAGAGCGGTGTGCTGGAGACAGGAACAAGGCTCGAAGCCACAAAGAGAATTTACTTAGTGCTTTTCAGTGGAGCCACAGGGATGCTGGCAGCTGGGCTGGGTGAGCTCACCTTGCAAACATGCCCCTGGAAAGGTGGGTGTAAACTGAATTTGTGTAATAAAGCCCAATTTTCCCAGCGATGTGTGGGTGCATTTCTGAGTGACCCTCAGAGAGCAGAGGCTCCAATGCAGGAGTCTTACTGGGCCCCCAGGGGACAGGCATGGCACAATTTCCGTATATGTAAACGACTTCCTCCTTGATCCAATTCAACAAGCATCTTTTCAGATGCTTAGCCCAGATAGATGGCCCTCATTTATCTTTTCAAATGTGGATGCACTTATTTCTCCCTTCTTCAGCCGGCCCAAACACAGTCTCGTAGCTGGAAGCCCCAGACATCGTGGGTGGCTTGGCCCCAGCCTCCTGTCCAGACTGACTGTCCAGGACGTCTCAACTGGCTGGACTCCAGGTCTCTTAGGCAGTGTGAGGACACAAAGCACTGAGAAGCCTGAGCATTCTGTGCCGTTACTACTCCCCCAATCCCCAGCCCCCACCAAAGGAGACTACAGCTATCTCCAGGATAGAATCTCCTGGGCTCTGGGCTGAAATAAATTTCTTCCATTGTATAGCCAAGGCCTATATCCACCCCATGACACATTTCATTCTATTTATTTGGCCACTCACTCATTCATTCAACCAATAGAGTACATGCCATCCATTCATTGTTGAGCACCAACTACTGGCCAGACACTGGGGAGAGACAGAGTATCCTGCCTCAAGTTCTGGGGGCTAACTGCTCTAGGTTGGGGTGGGTGGGGGACAGGACACAAGGCCTGGTCATTGCGGTAGCCCAGCCTAGCACAGCGTCTGGCACAGAGTAGGTCCTCCATATAGGTCTATTAAATGGACACATGGCACATGGATGATGAGACAGATAACATGAGTGGTGCTGACTGTGCTGGTGGCAGGGGGCAATCTTAGGCAATGCAGGGCCCCGAGAAGGCTCCATGGAGGTGATAACATTGAAGCTGGCCTTGAAGGATGGCTAAGGATGGAGAGGTGGAGACAGCATTCCCGGCAAAGCCCTCAGTGCCAGAAGAGATAGCGGTAGCAGAAGTCAACCTTGTTTGGAGACATAGCAAGAGTTCTTGACTGGCTGGAGCATGGGGTAAACGGGGTGAGGGTGGGCCTCACAATCATGGATTTGTTACCCACCTTGGCTGGATATAGGCCTGTGTGGGGAGGTTTAGAGGAAGGAGACCAGAATACGAGAAGCCCAGAATTCTAGAAGGTTAGAACAATCAGAGCAGACCCAGAGAACCTACAAACTTGGCCCCACTTTGATAAGCGTGTTGGTGCTGTCTGTGATTGGGTGGCTTTGGAGCACAGGCTTCTAAAGGGGCCATGAAAGCAGGACTTCCTAGAGGGGCTGGAGATGAGAAAAGGATCAAAGGCCTCTAACCCCAGGTAAAAGGGCAGGTGGCAAGTCCAGAATTGCTTGTGGGCTCACAGTCTTCGTCCAGCCCAGGCCTGGCTGAGCCCACACAGGTGGGGGACCCCAACTTTGTGGGGCAGGATCTGGGAGGGATCAGACCAGGGTGAGGGTGAGATGCTTCCAGAATGGCTTTGCAGGTGGGAGGAACATGTTGTTTCTGGGACAACAATGTGCTGTGGATGCAGGGGAAAGGGTAGATTTCAGCAATAAGAACAGAGTCAGGGTCAGGGGTTACTAGGGCAGATGCTAGGCAGAGGCCCATGGGACCTTCCCAGCTTAGACCTAGAGGAAGCTAAGGCACAAGGAAGTTAAGTCACTTGCTCAAGACCACGCAAAATGTGAGTGGCAGAGCCCAGCAGTGTGACTGGGCCAATTACTCTGGAAGTGGCCATCACAGGGACTCTAACCTCAGGCAGTTCCCCAGAGACTGGGACCTAGGCACCCCTAACCACTACCCCACGGGCAAGTTTCTGCCTTCCCAATCTCTTTCTGAAAAGCAAATATCCCCCAGCAAGGGGGGCATGAGGGCCTTCTCCTTGACCCCAGGAGCCCTGATACAGCCCCCTCCCACCTCCACCTCCCTTGTGATGGCTGAAGCCAGCAGAGCCCCAGCACTCTCTTCCCCTCTGTGCTCAGCATGAACTGGGAAGCAGCCTGAGCAGGGGAAAGAGCAGGCTTTGGAGTCCAGGCTGGTTTCCGTTCAGCTTGGCCACTCTCTGGCTGTGTGATGGCTTTTGGACCTCCCTCTGAACCTGGAAATTGGGAGTAGGTGTGAGTATTAGCGATGCCTGTGAAGTACTAGAACCTGGTAGGTGCCCCCATTCAGAGTTCCTCCTCCAAACAAAGCACAGTCCAGGGAGCTGGAACAAGGCAAAGGAGGAGGTGCAGCCACTGCTGTTTCAGAACTCACAGCCCCAAGGAAAGATAAAGCCGTTGCAGATGAGTGGTTATAGTGCCACAGGATGTGGGGTGTTATAGACAAGGGCTCAAAGGCTATGGAAGCCCCAAGAAGAGCATGTCTGATGGACTGGAGTGTCAGAGAAAGGGAAGGCTTCCTGGAGGAGGTGGATCTAAGCCTTGAATGATGAACAAGACTTTGAAGGCAGAGGAGGCAAAGGGTGGCAAAGAACCTGACATGTTCAGGGCATGGTGAGAGAGTCAGTGTGTTTGGAAGAAGGCGAGCATATAGAACGTGGCGGGCGGTGGCACTGGAGAGAGACGGTGACCCACTGGGGAGAGCCTTGAATGCCACACTGGACATTTGACTTACTCTTTTGGACAAAATCAATGGGAAGCCATTATGCTCAGGAAAAATAGAGGAGGGTGTGTGTGTGTGCGCGCGTGTATGTGTGTGTGTGGGGACAGAGGGGACCAGAAGGGAAACAGCCTGGAGGTTGAAGAACCAGGTAGGAGATGATAGAGACAGTCTAGGGGGGATCAATGAAGCAGCAGCAACGGGAAGAGAGAAGAGAGGATTGTAAGACTCGCTCAGTAAGAGGTGACAAGACTTGGGAGAAACTCAATGCAGGAGATAAAGTAGTCTCATGTTTAAGCACATGGTCCTTCTGCTTGGGTTTACTCTTAACCTCATTGTTTACTGGCTGTGTGGCCATGGGCAAGTTGCCTCACCTCTTTGAGCCTTGGTATTTTCATTTATCAGATAGGGATACTAAGAGTACCTACCTCCGAGAGATGCTGAAAATCATATATGTAAAGCACTCAGAGTGGTATTTCATCCATTCAGCAAATACTTATTGAGCATCTGCTAGGTGCCTGGCACTACTCTATGGGCAGCAGATACAGCAGTGAGAAAACGAAAACAAAATTCTGGCCCTCACAGGGATTACACCTTGGAGGGTTAGGATATACATTAAACAAGATAAATAAGCAAGATATACATTATGTCAGATGGTGATAAGTGCTAAGGAAAAAAACAAAGAAAGGAACCTGGAAAGTATTGGGAGGTTGCAATTTTAGGAATGAGTGAGTGGTCTTGAAGATGGAGCCATCACAGATGGTGTGTGAAGTTCAAGGGACGGGAATGGAAATGCAGGCTGAACTGGGAAGGAAACAAAGGTTGCTGACATGCGGGGTCGAGGGTTAAATGCCCCAGGGGTTGATGCACTGTTCCCAAGGATGCTCGAGTCACCTGAGATGATGGCAGGACTTGGGAAACAGAGGAAGTCATGAGCCAAGCACAAAGTGTTGACTAAAGGAGTATGATTGAGACCTTAGAGAAGGTAAGCCACAAGGATGGGATAGCCAAAAGGCATCAGTCCCCCAGGGAGAAGGGTTTTGACTGGAGGAAAGAAGAGTGACAGTCTTGGGGCAGGCAGCAATAGGGACCCAGGACACAGAGAGTCTCAGGAGAGGCACAGGATCTGGGGTATTTTGCAGGCCATGCAGGGGCGGCTGCAGAGGACACAGGGGAAGATTTGGAGAGGTGGGCAGTGGGCAGTGGCGAGGAGCTGGCTCAGGGGCACAGAATTACAGAGCTTCCTCAGTGGGTTGATGGCCTGTTACAAGACGGGTGGCACCTATGGTGGGCAGGGAGGGTGGGTTTGGACCATGGTACATAAAGACTGGAATGAGAGCCTAACAGATTAAACGTCCGTAGCTTCTCTGTGGAGCTGCCCCTGACCTGGTGGCCAGAGGATATCTCTCCCTGAGCTGAACCCATGCAAAACCCAGAAACGACCAGCCTGACATTGTGATAACATATGGATCCATGCATTCATTGAACAAATATTTTTCATCCCTTTCTATGAGGGCAAGCAGAGCTCAAGGTACTTAGGATGCATCAATGAGAAAAACAGGCTCAAATCACCACCCTTGTGGAAGGAACCAGATGAAAGGCAATAAATGCAATAAACGTTTTCTACGTAACACGTTGGAGAGACGTGCTATGGAAAATATCCAAACAGAGCAGTATGAGGGATCTGAAGGAAAGGAGGGGAGGGGTGCAAGTTTAAAGCAGGTTTTCAGGGCCTTTCCTGAGAAGGTGCCATCTGAGCAGACGTGAAGGGGTGAGGTAGCGAGCCAGGAGCACGTGCATGTCTAGAGGCTGGAGTGAATCCATTAAGGGGGTGGTCAGAAGGGAAAACAGCAGGGACTTAGATCGATGGGGGCTTGAGGGACATGGGAGCCATCAGAAAGTTTGAGTCATGGAGTCACACAACTTTGTCTTCAAAGGACGACTCTGACTGCTCCACTGGGAATACACAGTAAGGGGATAATGTGGCTGCTGCAGTGGGGATGACAAGAACAGGCTGGATTGTGAGCTTCCAGCTTTATTTACTCTCTGTCTCTTCCATTAGTATCTCCACTCACGCCTGCCTGTTCCCACTGTATCCCCAGCACCTAGTGTCCTTCAGAGTCCTTGGGAGGCTGCTGGCACTCATTCATTCATTTCACTTTAGAAATATTTATTGAGCACCTATTATGTGCCAGGCATAAATATGAATAATGTCCTGCCCAGAAGGACAGCAACTATTTGGGATTTATCATCTCTAGGCCATCACAAAAGTGTTGGCATTTAACAGGCACACCAAGAACCTCCTCTAAGCCATATAGAACTCTTAGTGTCCAGGTTTGGCCCAATGTTTCCTCAGGAAAACACTGTCCAGAGCCTCAAATCATTCCAATCTTTCTATGTGCCTCTTAGAGAATATAAGAGGGGATCCAATTTATAACTCTGGGCACTCATTCTTAAAAATCCTTTTTTCCTGCCCTCCCCTGTCCTCCCTCCCTTGTTCTTTAAGTCCTCCCTCCCTCTTCTCCCCTGGCCCTTTCTGCCAGCTCCACTCAATCCCTTTCTGGTTTCTCTCACCTCACCAGCTCTTTTCCAGACGCAGCATCCCAAAAGTGAAGGAACTGGGCAAAGACATGTTGTGTGGCACACTGAGGAAGGAGGTGGGGAAGGTAAACACAGTGTTGACCCTCACACACTTGACAAGCCCCACTCACACCAGACAACATTCCTAAGACTGAACCCTGGCTTCCCACGCTCTGAACCGCAGATGCCATGACCTTGTCCCTGTCCCTGGGTGATTCCTGTGGCCCACGCCCATCTGAGGCCCAGGTTGGGACAGAGCTGGAAGGGAAGACACTCAGCATAATCTATTCTGGTCCTTATGGTCCCCATCTCTCATGGGGATGACCCTGGGCCCCTCCCAGGAGGAAGTCCTACACGTGTACCCATTTACTTGTGTGCCCTTGAGGTACCCCAAACCCACATCCAAAGCCAGCACACTCCCTTGAGGCCTCACCGTCCTCATCTGCAGAAGAATAATACCTTAGAAGGTTTTATGAGGATTAAATGAGATAATATATGTGCCTGGCACATTTTCAATGTTTAATAAATTCCAGCTGTCATTGCTATGACCTTTCCCCACTCCCACATTTCCTCTGCTGCCACATTATAAACTCCTTGCCATTTGGGTTGGGTCTCATCCTTATACAGACAGTGGCTAATTCAGAGCCTGGAATACAGTAGGTGCTTATCAATGCTGGATGAATTGATAAAAAATATGCATTAACCAGGCCCCCACAGGATTTAAAGTTTATTCTTTCCAAGGGGTTCTGACTTTCTTTTTTTCATAATATAGATTTTGGTTTTTTATTTGCATGTGTGTGTGTGTGTGTGTGTGTGTATGGTTTTTAAAAATAATTTCAACTTTTATTTTAGATTTAGGGGCTACATATACAGGTTTGTTACATGGATATATTGCATGATGGTGAGTTTTGGGGTATGACTGATCCCGTCACCCAGATAGTTAGCACAGTACCCAACAGTTAGTTTTTCAACCCTTTCCCCACTCCTTCCCTCCCCCACCAGTAGTCCCGAGTGTCTATTACTGTCATCTTTATGTCCACGAGTATACAATGTTAAGCTCCCACTTTCAAGTGAGAACATGGGGTTTTTGGTTTTCTGTTCCTGCATTATTCACTTAGGCTAATGGCCTCCAGCTGTATCGGTATGCAAAGGACATGGTTTTGTTCTTTTTTATGGCTGCATGACATTCCTAAAGGGTCAATGCTGAGGGAGTCTGCCGTCTGTTATCAGACGTCCCTCATCTAAGCCCCGCTCCCTGGGCCAGGGACAGTGTGGGTAGACTGGGTTGGATAAGATGCCTTTGGCAGAACCTCACCCCAAGGTGGACTGGAGCTGAGGTCTGGGTTCAATGCATGTCTGGGTGCTGGCTCCCTAAGGCTGCGTTCCCCAATTAGTATTCCAGACAGGAACGAACCAGGATGCGGGCGGGGGTGGTGGGGGAGAGAGAACATTGGGAGGGGGAGACGTGGCTCTGTCAGGAAATGAAGGCTGCCTCCCCACCCCCTTGCCCCCTGCCTCCCCACCCCCTTGAAGTTGCCAGGCTTTGCCAGGCTTTGCTCTGGCCACCAGGAGAGAGATCTTCTGAGAGAAGGCCACTTGGGGAGACAGCAGCTCCCTCCCGGCTCTTTATCTGCCTGCTGCTGTCAGTCAGCCCGACAGGAGATAAGCCCGGAGCTGTCTGGGCCTGAGCCCAGAGGGAGAACATAATTAAAAAGCCACTGCTGGCCTGGGGGGGGGCCGGGATGTGGGGGAGCACCTGAGGATCTCAGCTGGGGACATGGAGAGGACCCAGGAGAAACAGTCCCTTCTTTGGGAAAGAGCAGGGTACTCAGCACTCACTGAACAGCTTTGCAAATAAAGGGCAGTAGGCCACCAGCCCAGGGAAGCTTTGCCTGGCACCTACCCCGCAGACAGGAAAACCCAGAGGGAATCTGACCTCAAACTTCTATTCCACACCCTTCATTTGACTTTGCTTTCCATTCCCACCCCACTTCTTCAAGGCATGTGATTACTTGGGCGGGGGTCTTGGGAGGCCCTAGATCATTGAGACACGGTCCTGAGAAATGCTATGGAGGCCTTCGTGCTGCAAGGACGAAAGCCATGCATTCTCTTCTTCATTCAATCAACATAAAGGGGGTAGTGAAGCCAAAGTCAATGTGGCCCATGCCCACGTATATAGCGCCTATGCTCAGACAGGAAACAGAGAGTAACAGACGTCACTCAGAAACAGAATGCAGTACAACAAATGGTTAGAGATACTCTTGGGGAGAGAAACTCAGCTCTGTGCGGGGATGACAGAGGATGCTGGGCACACTGGTCTGGCCTCCCTGCGGGGGGGACCCGAGTTGACCGTGAAAGATGAGTAGGGGGTTACTAGTTTAAAAATGGGGGTGGGGTGGGCCTTCCGGGAGGAGCAGCAAGCACAGGGATGGAAGGAACAGGACACGTGTCCGGAGTGGAAACTGCAGAGACCCACGGGGTGTGTTTGGGGACCGTGGGGATGCTGGGCTGGGGAGGCCAGCAGGGGCCCGACCCCATAGAGTCCCAGGCCACCTTAAACTTTGGTCCTCTGTCCAAGGAGCAAGGGAACTCATTGGTGAGTACAAGAGGAAAGCGGGGTAGCAGAGACCTGTCCTGTTTATGTGTCCAGAATGTTTGTTCTGGCGAGTGGGTGCAAAGTGGATTCTTGGGCAAGAGTAGATTCAAGAGGCAGATCAGGAGCTGCAGTCCACGTGGAGGTGGTGGTGGCCTGGGACAAGGTGCTGGTGGCCGCGAAGGGAGGATGTGGATGGATACAAGGGTTTTTCCAGAGATGACACACGGGTCTTGGCGATGGATTGTCTGTGTGTGTGTGTTGGGGCGGGGAGGTGGGAAGGAGGTGCAGGAATGACTCCCAGGTTTTGGCCTCTACACCTGGAAGAATGTGGCTCCCCTTACTTTGGTGACTATTGGGGGTGGCCCTCACCTACCAAGTGTTCACTGCAGTGAGCAGGCTCACTGAAGTCAGAGAAGGAAGGACGTGGTGAGCTATTCCAATGTCCTCATTCTGCAGAGGCAACGTCTGAGGCTTAGGGATTACAGGACACACAGAGGATGGGGTCAGAGCCTGAGCCCCTCGACTCCCTTCCCCACATGGTCTGTTAGGAGAATTCCAGGCTGAACGTGAGGCTACCTGGACTCTAGCTCCGACTGTCCTCCAACCCTCTGAGTGAATCCCAACAGGTCATATGCTTTCAAGCCTCAGTTTCTCTACCCGTGAAATGAAAGGAAGAGAATGGCCACTTCTCCTCTTCTCAGGGAAGAATGGTAGTTATCCTGCGGTCACTTCCTTCCCAGGAACTAGGAAGTTCTTGGGGAAAATGAAAACAATGCTGCTTTGATTGCTTGGAGTTGTCTGAAATGGGAAAACTAGGTTGGGGGGACCTGGGGGAGCCTCTCCCCACTTCCTGCCCTTCCTGTGTCTTGCAGGTTCTGAAGGCTGAGTAACCAGCGGGATGCCTGGCTTGCTGAATTGGATCACGGGGGCAGCCCTGCCCCTCACCGCGTCTGACGTTACCTCCTGTGTCAGTGGTTATGCCCTGGGCCTAACTGCCTCCCTCACCTATGGCAACTTGGAAGCCCAGCCCTTCCAAGGTAAGGACACCTGCTGGGGCCTCCCCCGCTCCCCGGGACCACCGCCTCCTCCATATTGAATCCCTGTCTTGACATTTACTTGCTGACTGACCTTAGGCGAGTCACGCCACCCCTCCGAGTCTGTGTCCTCATCTGTAAAATGGTGAGACTATTTCTGCTTTGCAGGCCCCAAAGCTAATAGCAAGGAGGGTCAGGATTTGAGCTGAAGAAGTTTGGGTTCAGCCCCAGCCAACTATCCCCACACTTTTCTTTTTCTTTGAGACAGGGTCTCATTCTGTTGCCCAGGTTTGAACGCAGTGGTGCGATCATGGCTCACTGCAGCCTCCACCTCCCGGGCTCAGGAAATCCTCCCACCTCAGCCTCCCAAGTAGCTGAGACTACAGGCATGTGCCACCTCACTCAACTAATTTTTGTATTTTTTGTAAAGACTGGGTTTTGCCATGTTGCCCACTCTGCTCTCGAACTTCTGAGTTCAAGCAATCCACCCGCCTCAGCCTCCCAAAGTGCTGGGATTACAGGCTTGAGCCACAGAGCCAGACTCTCCCTGCACTTTACAGCCCACAAGGCACACTGCCTACTGGTCGGTCCCACACTTTCTCCAGGGAGCCTCACAAAAGGAGAGGCATCAAGACTCAGTCAAAGCCAGGAGCCTCCACTCCTAGCCATGGTTCTTGCTCCTACGACCCTGGGGAAGCTGCCACCCCCTCAAAATCAGGATGCTCCTCACCGCTGTGCAGATGCCCTGGTTCGTGGCGGAGCCGATGAGGTCATACAGCAGGCGGGACTTTGTGGACTGAGAAACCATCTGTGAATATGAACCACGGTCAGGGGTATGGAGGCACACTGGCCTGCCAGAGTCATTTGTAAATCAAACTCCTCTCCTTCCACTTCAGGAGGGGAGTTGTGGGAAGGCCAGGAGGGCACCGGCCAGGATTCCCTTCCTATCCGCAGTGATGGGGCCTCCTAGCCACCAAACTTCATGTCTGTGGTCACCAACCTTTGGTGACAAAACCTCAGCCCCACCTGAGATTCTGAAACCCCTGCAGGGCTGCCCTGGGGACCAACACTACCAAAGGGAGCCACAGGGAAACTTTCTTCCCCTTAGAAATTTCCCAGGCAGGGCAAATGGCCCTGTTCCTGTGTTCAAGGAAACCTAGAGAGGGCGACTTAAATTAGGATCCACCTGCGACTCAGGGAGCTAAATACCCAAACTACTTCCAACAGCCCTTTGGCTTTCCACATGCAGAAGGAACAAGTACCCCCACTTTACAGATGAGGAAACTGAGCCCCAGAGGGAGCAGAGGTCAGGGTTTGTGGGGGGCTCACCCTGGACCCAGCATTGTGCTGTCCTGATATTAAGAGGGTAGATAAAACAAGACCTTAACACTGTCAATGTGATCCCCAGCCGCCAGCATTACTCACAAGCTGCTTCAGAATGGCAGGATTTCTGGCCCCACCCCAGAGCTACTGAATCCAAATCTAGATTTTAACAAGACCCCAGGTCACTCGTGAGCTTCTAAAGTTTGAGAAGCACTAAGATATAATAATGTGTGGCACGTGGCTTCATAAATGATGCCTATTTTTTTCAATTCTCACTACGACCCTGGGAATAGGCTTCATTATCACCATCCTACAGGTGGTGCTAGGAGGCCTAGAGAAGCTAAGTGTCTTATCCAAGGTCACCTGGCTAGGAAACATGACGGGGCCTGGATTAGAACTCTAGTCTTCCTCCAAAGCCCCAATCTTCCATGCCACAGGTGACAAACTTGTGGTCCATGGACAAAACTGACCACACAGATGTGCCTTATGAGGTGCACACAAGTCCCATAAAAACCCATGTTTTCGGTCTCTTGGAAAATCAGAAGTTCTGGCCACATCAGGCTCACACACCTGCAAAATAAGAGCTGGCTCTGGCGCTGCACTTACCCACCTGGTCCCAGAGCTGGCTCGCTGCCGAGGCCTCTGGGCATCCGCTGAGTGGCAGCAGGCACCACCCAACCAGCAGGCCAAGTATTCAGGTTCCTTCCAGGCAAGGGGTGTGCAAGGTGGGCCTGGGGCACCTCGCGATGCTGGGCCCTGCTCTGACAGGCCTCTTCGTGTACCCCCTGGATGAGTGCACCACGGTGATCGGCTTTGAGGCAGTCATTGCCGACCGTGTCGTGACGGTACAGATCAAGGACAAAGCCAAGCTGGAGAGCGGCCACTTTGATGCCTCCCATGTTCGATCCCCAACAGCCACAGGTAAGGAGACCAGAAGGGCTGCAGCGGGACCTGGGTTGGGCCAGCCAGAGGCTGCCTGGGCTGGAGCCTCAGGCTGACTGCAAGGATAGCAGCGGAACATGAGAGAGAAAGAGCACTGAACTAGTCAGGAATCCTGGACGGAATCCTGTGCCACTTTGGGCCAATAATTAACTTCTCTGAACCTCAGCTTCACTGTCTGTAAGACAGAGGTAATTGACTTTCTGTTGTCACTCGAAAGTGTGTGAGGATCAAAGGAAGGGAGGTAACAAAAGGATTTTAAAGGTCTCTCTAGAGAAACAGAATTACATCTTTTAATTTCAGAGGCTGTGGGACAAGTCACGCCAGGATTTGACTCCCTTTCCTGTTGCTTACAAATGGTGTGAGCTTAGAGAAAAAGTTAACCCCCTCTGTAAAATGGAATAAATAGCTGTCCTCACCCGATGCTCAACCAGTATAATGCAGGCAGAGGACTCACATCACAGCAAATACTCAAAGCATGGCTACTAATGCCTGCTACTGAGGAAACTGAGGCTAAGAGAGGGAGAGCAACTGGCTCAAGGTCAGTGAAAGGCAGCTGTTAGTGCCTTTTAGGCAGCACATCACAACATGCTGGTGGAAGAGCCAGGGCTAGAACGTAGACCAGGTAAAATATAATGTAAGAGATTCTTACTGTTGGATCTATGATCAAGGTGAAGTTTGTTCAAGTGGTTATTAAAACATTCAATTAACACTCATCCTGTGTAATGTGCAAAGTTGTCCCTGAGTTGTTATGATTTATCACAGTTCAAAAGGTTAGTTAGGATCTGTCTAGGAGTAACCATGATGGGAGCAGGGGGTGGAAAGTGACTGTGTCAAAAGAGGTTGTGATGATGTTAGAGGAAAAGACCAGCCCAGATCAGGGACCAGGGAGGTGTTCATGGAGGGGTTGGGTGGGTGGGTAGACCGGGTAAGAAATGGGTGTTTTGATAAAAGGAAAGAGCATGAGCAAAAGTATGGATTCCCAAGGGCAGGGGATGCTTTTATTTGGTTCTTGGGTTGGGAAGTAGAATTTGGGGGATGAAGATGTGACCCTCTGTTGGGGTTTTGTGAGTCCAAGTTTTCCACCCCCAGCAAGGTCGAGCGGAAAGTTCACAGGCCTAGAGTCAGACACATGGGGGTTCAGACCCTGGTTCAACGGGTTACTTATTCACAATACACACCCTCAAGCTGAGCCTTGATTTTCCCATCACCAAAATGGGGCCACTCACTTACCACAAGAGCAATCTTAGAGGGAATCAGAGATAATCTATGCACAGCCCCTGACACCAGCCTGGCACTTAGGGAACATTCTGCAAGAGGGGGTTTCCATCGCCCCTCATTCCTGCACACCGGGAAAGGTGACCTTGGATGAGGATTTGGAGCGGATCCTGTTTGTGGCCAACCTGGGGACCATTGCCCCCATGGAGAACGTCGCCATCTTCATCAGCACCTCCTCGGAGCTCCCGACGCTGCCCAGCGGGGCTGTGAGGGTCCTTCTGCCGGCTGTCTGTGCCCCAACCGTGCCCCAGTTCTGCACCAAGAGCACTGGCACCTCCAACCAACAGGCCCAGGGGTAAGGAAGCCCTGCCCAGACCAATCAGAGTCCCAGGTGGGCGGCAGAGAGTGCACCAGGTGACATTAGTAGGGGATGGGGTGGGGGAGACAGGGAGGAGATGGGGAGGCTCTGCTGTACAGTTGCCACCCTCTGAGCCATTTGCTTCTCCCCTGCTCACTTTTAGAGCACTTAAAAGCATCTCTGAAATGCCCTGTAATGGTACTGGCCAGAAGTTATGACATTTGGACAGCTTGGAATCAGCATTTCCAAGCTGTCCAAATTTCATAACTTTACTCAAGAGGTACTTTCTGATCACTTACGATGTGCCAGACACTGGGCTGGTTGCTAGGGATAGAGAAGGAGAAAAACCAGTATGTTTCCTGACATTTTGGAACTTAGTGGAAGACCATTATCCAACGAATAACACAACTAATTACGTGACTCATTGTGTACTGGAATGCATTATTGACTGAAAAGTACAAGGAAGGAGAAGTTCACTGGGCTAAGAGTATAAAAGAGGGACCCAACCTGGGGGGCCAGGGGCCGGGCCAGGCTTCTCTGAGGAGTGATGTTTCAGCTAAGAACTGAACGATGAGGAGGCTGTAGGTGCAGAGAGGAGCATTCCCGTAGGTGACAGCAGCAGGGACAAAGGCCCTGGGGTAGCAAGGACAGGGCACTGGAGAGGAACAGAAGCACAGGTGGCACATGATGAGGCTGCAGAGGCATCGGACGCCCTTTGGCCCTGGCTAAGACTGTTTCTCCAAAAGCAACAAGGAGCCATTAAGAGGGTTTTCAACAGGATAGGGAGAGGAACATGACAAGCCCAGTACCTCGACAGTTTCTCTGTCCTCCCCTCGTGGTATGGAGGGAAAATGAGGTGGGTCACAGTCTAAGGCACTTACAGCTGAGATCATTTTCTATGAAAATAAGTGCTGTAGGGGACGGAAGGGAACAGAGTGGGACGAGTGCTATTTTAGCTCCAACCAACAAGAACTAGGCATCATTTGTGTCCTGACCTGAATGAAGGGGACAAGCCATGGACAAATACTAGAGGGAATATTTTGCACAGGGAGAGTCACAAGTGCAGAGGCCCAGAGGCAGCAGCAGGTGCCATGTGTCACGGCAGCAGCAGAAATGCTAGTGTGGCTATTGCAGAATGAGACAGGAAAGGAGAGAGGTCAGATCGATGGGATCGTGCATGGTCTTGGAGGACGACACTTGGCACAACAGAGAAGCTGGTGGCAGAAGCCAGTCTTAGACCAAAGAGCACCAGCCTGTGTGTTGTCTTTGTAAATGTTGCCGGTGACGATGAGCCTTGTGCATTTGAGAGGCAGGGCCTAGCTGGGACATTCGGGACCTCAGTGGATCAGGGAACAAGAGGCCAGGAGGCCCTGATGCCACTGAGCGGGTGCTAATACGCTTATTTCTGCCCATTCTAGCAGACACAAGACAAAATCCAAAAACCAGATGACACCCAGTGTTAGTGAGGAGAAGGGGAAGGCTTGTACACTGCTAATGGAATTAGGAATGGGGACAGCCACCCAGGAAAGCAATCTGGCAATCCTCAGTGTGTCCTTTCCCCCGGGGATCATGAAGAAATTATTTCACAAGTCCAAAGGGAACACAGACCAAAGGGATATTCATGGTGGCGTTATTTGTGGATGTGGGGAGGCCGAGCTGGGAACAACAAGTATAATGTAACGGATGTCCCCAAGTGATATCAAGTTAGCAGCGAGGACTTGGGTTTGCAGCCTCCTGGGCAGAGTTTTAAGACATAACATTGTGCCAAAAAAAAAAAAAAGTAAGAGATGGAATGAGATTCATAATATAAGGCAATCTTGTCAGCTTAAAGCACAATCACACCGAAATGCTGCCCCGTATTTTACAAGGATGTGCGCATATGGAAGGACATAGATTAAAAGCCTTAGGGGGTGTGCCTATGGAGACAGTGCAGGATGGGAGATAGGGTGGAGATCACAAAGAAAGAGGGCCCCGAAACGTGAGCATTCAGCAGGTGACAGACACTTGGCTAAGCAGTTGCTCCTGGAGTCCTCAAAGCAACTGCAAAGTATTGTACCCATTTAAAGGATGGGAAAACAAACACTTAGAGGAGAAATGACTCGCAAGGCTTGCAGCTCACAAAGACAGAGATTCAAGACATGGTGTGACGCAGTACAAACCGTTTCACTATGGAGCCAGACAGACCTAGGCTAGGAGATCTGGGCCAGGACTCTGCCAGTTCTTAATAGTGGGAAGTTGGGCCAGTCACCTCATCACACTGAGCTTCAGTTTCCCTGCAGAGACTCTGACATTTTCCCAGAGCTGTGATGAGAACGATGTGAGCTACCCCTCGGGAGCACCGTGCCTGATGACTGGTCCAGCGTGGGTGCTCCTTGGAGGTGGCTGTGCCTTACGTCAGAATCCAGGCTTTCCCTGGGGTCAGGTTGAGTGGGAGAGTACGGGTCTGAGGGCCCCCTTGGTGGGCTGGGCTGCCTGGAACTCATTGTCCTCTCCTTGTCTTCTCACGCTGGTCCCCTGCTTCAACCCTGGCTGGTCTCCTTTCCTTCCCCCGGCACTTTTCCAGCAAAGACAGGCACTGCTTCAGTGCCTGGGCCTCGGGCTCCTGGAATAAGTTGTGTCTGGCGACTCTCCTGAACACTGATGTGTCCAACCCCATGGAGTATGAGTTCAACTTCCAGCTGGAGATCCGTGGGCCATGTCTGCTCGCAGGTGAGAGGGAGATGTCTAGACGGGATTGGAGGGCTTCAGGCCAAAAGTCAAAGGCTGCCAGGGATGGGACAGGGGTGGGCAGGGAAGCCAACTGGCCCAGATGGCAGATCAGCAAAAGTACACAAAGCCTGTGGACCCCCATTTCCCATGGCCCCAACAAGCAGCCCAAAGATAAGTCCCTTCCCAGGACGGATTTCAAGGCCACTGACTTCCACCCCAATGGCTTCCTCGGGAGAACGTCCACAGGGAATGGTGGACCTTGGACCTCTCCTAGAGGCCACAGCTGTAAAGCTGCTTCCTGGTTCTCACCTTGTCTGCATGTCAGAAGCACCTGGAGACACCCGAACATCCTGCAGCCTAGATCCCACCTCCCAGAGATTCTGGGGTATGTTCTGGGCATGGAAACATTTAAAAGCTCCCCAGATTCTAACGTGCAACTAGGATTAAGAACCATTGCTCTGAAGGTTCTCCCCACAACCACTCAGAGCCTTAAAAGGACACTAGGATATGGTTTCTTGTCAGTGCATGCTCTCCTAGAGCAACATTGCATTCCAGTGTGAGGTGCGTTTATGGAGCACCCATCAAAAAAGTGCCCTTCGACGGAGCACTGAGAGCCATCTGCTTGGCAGCATGCTGGGGGCTGTGCGTGCCCTATAAGAATGTGACTCCTCCAACCCCCACTAGATCCTGAGTTCAGAGCAGGAAAAGCCATCAGACACCATCTATCTAAGCCTGCATTTTACAGGTGGGGAAATTGAGGCAGCCTGGCCATAGTCACACTGCAGGTCAGGAGCCCCTAATGGGGCTGGCATGTCACTCATCTCTGGCCTGGGTCTTGGTGTGCCCCAGCAAACTCCTCTCTCTCCTGACCTCATGAGCCTGTATCCCCCTTGCCTTTCTATGCCACTCAGGGGTGGAGAGTCCCACGCACGAGATTCGTGCTGATGCCGCCCCATCTGCCCGCTCGGCCAAGAGCATCATCATCACCTTGGCCAACAAGCACACCTTTGACCGGCCTGTGGAGATCCTCATCCACCCCAGCGGTACGGTGCCCCACAACGGGCCCCTGGGTTGCCTGTGGGAGGGAGGAGGTGCTGAGCCTGTGGGGACAGAACATGTGGCCCTCTGCCCAGCAGCTAGCTAACCAGGGAAAGGGTCAGGAGTGCGTGGCCAAGGAGAAGAGACCCACTACTTTCCTCCCAGGAAAGTTGGCTCTAGCTGGTGGAATCAAGTGTCTCCTGCCCTGATTCAAGCTCCAGAGGCCTAGGGTCTCATCCACCCATCAGGGCACTTTACCCCAGGCCAGCTGAGCAGAGGATCTTTGAAAACCAAAGCTCAGTGAGACCCTGGAAATTCTGTAGCCTCAAGGAGAAATTCTTGTCTGTTCAAGAATTCACAGAATGTCAGGACCTGAAAACATCAGAGAGGCATTTAACCCCATCCCACTACCATTTTACAGATGGCTTAGCTGAGGCCCAGAGAGGGGCAGTGAGTCACCCATGGCCACTAGGCTCCCCTGCCTCCCAGCTAAGGAGTCTTCCCAAGCCCTACACTGCTTCAGGCAGCCAGGGCTTCCACCCCGCTTCCAACCGGGAGTCCCATCCCTGTGAGAATCTTGCACCTAAACCAAAGCCCCCAGCATCCTTCTCCTGTGATACCTGGCCAAGTGCTGAGAGTCGATCTCATCTCTGCAGAGCCCCATATGCCCCACGTCCTGATAGAGAAAGGGGACATGACGCTGGGAGAGTTTGACCAGCACTTGAAGGGAAGAACAGATTTCATTAAAGGGATGAAGAAGAACAGCAGTGCAGAGCGGAAGGTGAGGGCAACTGAGGCGGGGAGCGGATGGTGGCAGAGTTGGGGTGGCACTGAGGCTGGTCTCCACTGAACCAGTGAGGTGGGGAGGTAACCTGCCCGAGGTCATGCAGCAAGCTGGAGGCAGACACCAGGCAAGAAGTGTTTCCTTCTGTGGGTCCCAGGGCACCGGAGGGCACTTTCAGATGCCCCGTTATCCCGGCTCTGTTCCCGCCTCCTGCTAGGTCACCTTTCTCCAGGACCTCGCAGGTGCCTAAGCCAGGAAAATTCACACATGGTGGCAGAAATTGCTTTGGCCTCCTCCAGGCCTCTGCATCCCCAGGGGTGCCCAGGACCCTTCAGCTCCTTACCTCCTGGACCTCCCCTACCCACCAGCTGAGTAGCCTCTTGCTCTTCCTCCCTCTGGGGCCCTTGCTTGCTATGACATAAAGGACAAAAGCAGAGTGGGGAAAGCTGTCCCCCACCCCATGAAGCTGCAGGACAAGGAGGCCTGGCCAGGGGGTGGGGATGGGAAAGGGAAGGTTGGAGGCTGAGTGTCAACCACAGGTCACACCCCACCCCGTGCTCTGCCTCCCACTCATGGTCCTGCACGCTGAGCCAGGTCCTGAATGCCAAGATAGGTTTCAGAATGATGGCTCATCTCTTTCCATTAGCCCCTTTTTTAGATGAGAAAACGGAGATCTAGCACCCAAAGATCACCGGTGAGCTGGAGGAAG
Organism: Chlorocebus sabaeus; assembly: GCF_047675955.1. Lineage (NCBI taxonomy): Eukaryota > Metazoa > Chordata > Mammalia > Primates > Cercopithecidae > Chlorocebus > Chlorocebus sabaeus. The sequence continues at coordinate 116,672,322 of NC_132923.1, read as the reverse complement.
GGAAAGACTGTTATCTCAGAAGTTAGATTTGGTGACCAGGAGGCTAAGGGATGAGAATGGATTCTGTGGGGGCAGTTGAGCTGGATTTCACAACAGCACCCATGCTCTACACGCCTAGCTGGCACAGGGCAGTGGCAAGGTGAGGAAGTGGACAGAGACCCCACTGAAAGCATCTGCTCTCCCAGAGGTGCCCCCTCAGCCAGATGAGTCAGTTGGGAGAAGAAGCTGGAGCCAGGTTCTCAGAGTAGGGGATGGCAATGCCAGAGCTCTGAGAACGGCTGCCTGTATGCCAGAGGGTCCCAGTGGGCCTCCCAGGCCTGGGGCTGCCTGCTTTGCCTGCCAAACCTTAAATCGATTAGGTCGGGGATGGTGGAAGCAAATGAGAATTAACTTGCCACCTTGGGTTGGTTATGCAAATAGCCTGTATTCTCACAAACTCCAGGGATGACAGCGATCAACCCACAGCTGCTAAGAAATGATGAGTTTATTGTAATTGGATAATGGCAGCTTGAGGAGACATTAGAGAATCCTGAGCCAGGGTACCCACCCCGTCCCTCTGAGAGGAAGATAAGGTTTCTGGAGGTGGCTTCTCTCACTGGCAGATGTGGTTGCTGCTGCCTTGGGCTCTGTCATCAAAAGAGCCAGTCCAGGCTGTGGCCTCTGGTGGAGGGGCTTCACGTGGGAGAGAGCGAGCCAGTTCCCTTGGCAGGGAGAAGAGTGGGTTGCGGGTATCCACAGGGTGAACATCAATCAGGAAGAGTGGGTGGGACAAGCTGTCAGAAACCCTGGTTTAGCAAGGAGAGGGCAAATCACATAGAAGGGCACACCATGCGCAAAAGACAGAGACGCCAAGAGAAACAGAGGCTGAAGAAAAAAATAAAAAAGAAAAGATGCACACACAGGTCAGTGGCAGACAAAAAGGCCCACACAGATTAATTCCTTTGCTTATTCATTCAACAAATGAATCTTAGGGGGACAATACTGAGAATGACACAGTCTTTATCTTCATGGAGCTTATATTCTGAGATGGAAAGACTGAGGGAAAAAAACAAATCAGGCCAGGCGCGGTGGCTTACCCCTGTAATCGCCGCATTCTGGGAAGCCGAGGCAGGCGGACCACGAGGTCAGGAGATCAAGACCATCCTGGCCAACATGGTGAAACCCCGTCTCCACAAAAATTAACTAGGCATGGTGGTGCATGCCTGTCATCCCAGCTACTCGGGAGGCTGAGGCAGGAGAATCGCTTGAACCAGGGAGTCGGAGGTTGCAGTGAGCCGAGATAGCGCCACTGCACTCCAGCCGGGTGGCAGAGCGAGACTCTGTCTCAAAAAATAAAAATGAAAAAGCAAATCAATGAGCCAGATCTGTTTGGAGAGGGGTGATATGACCACAAGTCATAGGTGCTGGGTGTTCTTTAGCTGGGTATCAGCAAAAGCCTGTCTGAGGATGAGACCTGGCAGATGACCAAGAGCCCACTGTGGGAAGAATGGATGGAGAGAGCACAAGGGATGAAAGAGCAGGAAGCAGAACAATGGTGACCTGTTTGGAAAACAGGAAGAAGGTCAGTGCAGCTGAAATGTAGGGAGCAGAGTGGGTAGAGAGGAGGTGGACAGGTAGGCAGGGGTGAGGCCACAGGGGGCTTCCTAAACCATGGTTCAGAGTATTCAGGGAGGGCACTGCTTGAGCAAGAGAATGACAAGAACAGTCACTCTGGCTGCTCTCTGCAGAGTGGACCACAGGGAGATAAAAGTTGGACAAAGAGAGCAGGAGGAGACTATTGCAAAGGTCCAGAGACAGAGACAGTCCTCTCCTGAACATGGGCAGTAGCAGTGGAGACAGAGAGACATGGACGCGTTCAGGCTGCATCTTAGCAGCAGGACTGGCAATGCTTTGCTGCAGGATGGAATGTGTGGAGTGAGGAAAAGAGGGGAACCGAGGACAACTGTTAGGCGTTTGGTTTGAACAACTGGGTGGGTGGTGATGTCATCTATTGAGATGGGGAAGGAACCCAAATAGACAGAAACTGAGAAACAGACACAGAGACACGTGTACACACAGAGACAGCCAGATAAGGAGACAGAGAGAAAAAGTCGGGGTGGAGAGTGAAAGCAGTGTGAGAACAAAGGAAATGAGATTCTGTGGGAAGGGGATGGGGAGAAGCAAGGGGAAGGGTCCTGGCCTCAGGGCCAGCTAGGAGGCCACATAAAAGGATAAACACCAAGGCGCTGTCCTTCCCTTAATCTTTACTGATCCATCTCTGGACCAGGCCCTATGTTAAATTCTGGAGATGTAAAAGAAGCTAAGAGATGACCTGCCTTCAAGTATAATAGCAAACAAGTTGGCGGGAGGCAGAGATCGGAGCAAAAAACTGTATTCAACATGAGAAGTGCCTGGGCCTCCAGGACCAACAACAGCAGCACCAGTAGTGGCAATGATGGCTGCTGTTTAGAGACAATTGCTCTCTGCCAGGCAGCCAGCTTCCCAAGTGCACTGAACCCATGCAACAACTCAGTGAGGTATGTCTTCTTGTCCTCATTTCATGGATGAGGAAACTAAGTAATTAAGTCCACCTGGAAATTGGGGAAGACTTTCCAAATGGGTAGAATTTGAAGAGTGAGTAGGAATTTAACAATGGGAGAGAATCGGTAAACCAGGGAAACCCAGTTCGCAACCAAGAGGAGCCAGAGCACAGTTTACACACTGAGTGTAAAAGCGAGAGACCATTACTCAACCAAGGGGCTTCTCGCGTCTGTGCTGACTCAGTTCATCCTCACAACTACCCTGAGAAGCGGACATGATTTTCCCCATTTGACAAATGGGTAAATAGACCCAGAGGAGGGACTCACCCCCATGTCACACAGTTGGATGGTGACAGAGCAGGGATTCAAACCCAAGTCTTTCTGTCTGCAAAGTCCATGCTTGCTATTGCAACCTGTGAAGGTCTAGCAAACAGAGAAGCTGAGCACAGTCAGCCCGGAAGTCTTCCGTGCAGAGCCTGAGCAGGATGTGGGTGCGTGGTGAGTGATGGGGACCAGGATGAGTCCCCAGGAGTACCTCTTGACCCCCTGATTGCCCAATCAGAGTGTTCCTTTCTTCTCCAGACAGAAATCATTCGAAAACGCCTCCACAAAGACATTCCCCACCACTCCGTCATCATGCTCAACTTCTGTCCCGACCTCCAGTCGGTCCAGCCGTGCCTGAGAAAGGCCCACGGGGAGTTCATCTTCCTCATTGACAGGAGCAGCAGCATGAGCGGGATCAGCATGCACCGAGTCAAGGTACCTGCTGAGAGGACCCCTCCCCAGGGCCCAGGGCTCCAGGGGAAATCAGCTGTGCGCCCCCAGCCCAGCTTCCTCAGCACTTTCTGTTCCAAGAAACAACTTTTAAAAATCAGTTTAAACGGAGACACCCAAACTCCATTTGCATCTCCAAAAAAACGTGAAGTAGTGTGAGCAGAGGCAGAGCTGGCATCCATTTACAAGGGATGAAGTCATCCATAGCTGTCCTTTGCATTCTACAAACTTTAGCTAAAACACCCCGGCAGGTACTAAGTGGAGCAGGGTACGGAGAAGAGAGGAAGGGAAGTAACGTTTGCTGAGGGTCTGCTATGTGTTGGATACGGTGCTAGCCACTTAATGCGAAGCTTGGCATCTAATCCAGACAATAATCCTATGCGTTTGATCCTATTTTTGCCATTTTCCACATAGGAAAGCTGATCTTGAGAGTTTCAGTCACCTGCCCAAGGTCACATGGCCAGTGTGGTCTAAAATTAAACCCACGTCCACCTGACTGTTCCCACCACCTGACATCAGAGCTTCAGTGGACATGGCCCCTGCCATCAAGGAATGTATAGAATTTGGTAGAAAAGACTTGGTTTCTCTTTTTTTCAAGTGCCTAATAGGTGCCAAGCTTTGCCCTTGGCCATCTGGAAAAACAGCAGAATGTAAACACATTTGCTGTCCTCAAGGAGCTGACAGTCAAGAGAGAGGCACAGGCCTGCTAGCCAATCAGAATACATGGGAGCTTTGTCTCCCTGCTAAGGAGAGCTCCTCAGGAGAGTGGAAGCAATGGTGATAGAACCCTCCCCCCGACAATCCAGACACATTTCACCTGCTCCCTGCCCTACCCCCAGGAGATTACCAGTCTAGACTGTGGCATTTTCCAATACTCCCTTGTATTTTTGATTGTGCAGATGTCTGTCTCTCTGGAGTTATGAACTCATTTAGGAAAAGGGTCATCTATCCTCTCGCCTCTCTTTTTCCATGGCGCCTAGCTCTGTGTTTATGGATGAAAAGCCTTCCATCTCTTTATTGATCCGGGTAAAGGATAACTGAGGTCAGGAAAACAAGGAAGGATGGGGCAAGAACAGAGTGGGGTTCTGCCGTCACCTGAAATTTCATCTTTCCCCCTAGTTTGTTCCCAGAGCAAGCTCTTGTTTCCAGGACAGCAAGCTCAGCAAGGAGAGGAGGGGTGGGTAGGATCTGGGATGCCAGGTATCCCCGCGGGTTTGCTATAGTTGTCTTGAAGTATGACAGAGCAGTCATACATAGGACCCAGGTTCCTGTTTGAGGTCTCATGACACAGGGGTGTAGGGCTGATTGGCACCTTCTTCCCCAACCTGCCCACCATCAAAGGCAAACATTGGAATGAGAAGCTGTCCTCGGTGCTGGAGTGCTGAAGCACGTTCCAGGCCTCTGTGGCCATCTGTATCCCCTTCTGCATCTATATCAATTCATAAGATGTCTCAGCTACCCTAGAGCATCACAGAAGCATAAACCTAAAACATGCCTTAGGGAGCATTTAATCCATTTTCCCTCCACTTTCCAGGTAAAGAAACTGAGTTGTCAAGAGGCTAAGTGCTTTTCCCAGCATCACAGGGTTAATGAGAGAGCCTGGGCTTTCTATATCTTGCTTCAGAGCTCATTTTCCTTACATTGCTTATGGAGAATTATGCATACTCTTCCACTAAAAAATTCTCTTCTCTGATGATGTCATCTCTGCTGCATGGCATTGTGCCAAAAGCAACACCTGGGTTCCAAGGTCAATTCTGCCACTGATTTGCTCCTTGGCTGTGGACAAGTTGATTCTCAACTCTGGGCTTCATTCGTCCTTTCTGTAGAGTGAGAAGGATCAATTCAGGCAGAGTGAACGTATGTCACATGTCCCTTGGCTCCCCTCTCCCCATCAATTCAATAATTGGTCATGACAATTTTTTTCCTGCTGTGCCTGGACTTAGTCTATATCCTTGTCATCCCAGTGTTCCAGGCAGTTACTACCAGTTAAATGGAATTAGTTCATAAATGGAAATCCACTTCCTGGACCGAAAGCCTGTCCAATCTTTGCATTCCGGAATTCTCTGACAATAACTTTCTCTGGCTCTCCTTTCAGTCCTCTTTCTCCTTGGAATCTCTCCTGCCCTTCTCCATTTCAGCTCACTGAGCTCAAGGTCATGCCTTCACAAATGACTTTGCATTGGTGCCATCCATGCTAAACATGACCCTTTTAGAGAAAGGCACAGAAATTACTCAGGCTACCCACCCCTTTCCCCACTGACAATAAGGCCACTGGAAGGTTGCTTGGGTCCTTAATTGTGACCCATCGGGTTGAAGTTTTAGGAAAATCTAGGCTCGGGGGGAGGGAGAAAATAGAAATCCAAACAGCCTATGCCAAAGGGGAAAGTCCAGCCAATTTAATTTCCTGCAGCTGGTCTCATTCTTCAACTGCTGCTTGCTGCCAAAAACATGGCTTTAAAAATTCTAATAGGTGTGAGCAGAGACAATCTGTATGGATCAGCAGAATCTCCTCCTAGCAGGAATATGCATTAGTGACTAATGAAAAAATAAGCAGACATTGACTTCTTTTGTAGAGAAACCAAATGTATCGAGGCAAGCAATGAAGAGAGATCGAGAGAATGTTAATGTTAACTTTTAATGTTAATGTTTACAGGGTGGGGGATGGGACTGGGGTGTGAGTATGTGGAGCCTGGAAATCTACGTGGTGTAAAATTTGCCAGAATCCACTTGCAGCTGTTTTCTTCTAGACCCTGAAGGATGATGGCTTGCCTGAAGCCATGCTGAGATCCCTGGGGTACTATCAATAAACAAGATGGGGGATATGGAGGTGAGGGGCAGACAGACCTTCATTCCTCTGCCAAGGCAGAGCTGACATGAATAAAAATCTCAAAGCTGTGGGGGTTTTTTTGTGTGTGTGTGTGTTTTTTTTTTTTTTTTGAGACGAGTCTCGCACTGTTGCCCAGGCTGGAGCACAGTGGCATAATCTCGGCTCACTGCAGCCTCCGCCTCCCGGGTTCAAGCGATTCTCCTGTTTTAGCCTTCTGAGTAGCTGGGATTACAGGTGCGTACCACCACGCCTGGTTAATTTTTGTGTTTTTAGTAGAGACAGGGTTTCACCGTCTTGGTCAGGCTGGTCTCAAACTCCTGACCTCATGATCTGCCTACCTCCACTTCCCAAAGTGCTGGGATTACAGGCGTCAGCCGCTGTGCCCAGTCAGAGCTGTGTTTTTAAAGCCTCAGTCATTAGTCTTAGGTTTTGCAATCCAGTGCAATTCTTTAGTTCTCCTGAGCCTCAGTTTCCTCATCTGTAAAATAGGGTTATTCATATTAATATAGAACTCATTGGGTTGATAATGATAACCATTTACTGAATGTTTACTATGCACCAGGCTGAGGCTGAGGGGGGTGACATAACTTAGAATGTTTAGCACATAGTAATTGCTTGATATTTGTGATTGCATTGTATCATAACCAGCATCACCATCATGATCATCATTATCATCATCATCATCATCAATTTTGCTTCTACCATCACCTCCACCTCCTTCATCGTCACTATTTTTTTCAATCTACCTTTATCAAGGTCTCCTGGTGGGGCATAGTTACATGGGTTATGTTTAGTGTCCATAGACTTCGGAGGCAACGTGACATAGCTTTGAGTCCTGACTCCATTATTTACCCACTGGATGCTCACCAACATGTTACTTCACCTCTCTGTGCCTCAATCTTCTCTTCTATAAAATGGGGATAATAGCATACCTGCCTCGAAGGGTTATCAGTGAGGTGATGCATGTAAAGTACCTCCTGTGTACCTGACAAATATGAGCTGAAGAGACTGCCCCTGAGGATATGTCTTTAGTTAGTGATGGTTAGGTTGAGTCTGATGCAGAAGGTCCCACAGGAGGGCCAGAAGCCATTCCATCAACAGTGTGACCTGGACCAGGCCACTTTCCTCCCTTAGACATCAATTCTGCTTTGGCAGCAGGGAGAGGGTGCTCCCTGCTCTCCCCACCTCTCAGGATCAGCAAGAGGTTAAATGGAACTGGAAAGTCATAATAGAAAGGCTTTAAGAAGTCAGACCTGCTACATGGATAAGTTTGACGATGATGATGATAATGACGATGATGATGGTGGTGGTGGTGGTGGCTTTGGTCCAGCCTCTGGTCAGTGTCAGCAAATTTCTTGATGTGAGGGAAAAGGAGTTGCTGGGTGCAGACAGAGGAAGGTAAATGCCTGTTTGGAGGCCGCTCCTGTTCTGGGAAAGAGAATACTGGAGTGTGGTGATTGAATGATAAGAACTCCTTCCCGAATCCTGAAAACCACTTTCTCTCCTGCCAGGATGCCATGTTGGTGGCCCTTAAGAGCCTCATGCCAGCCTGCCTCTTCAATATCATTGGGTTTGGATCTACATTTAAGAGCCTTTTTCCTTCCAGCCAGACCTACAGTGAGGTAATGAGGGGGCAAGGCTGGGACCAGGAGGGTGGTACATGGTGGGGAGCAGAGGAAAGGAGCGAAAGGGGGAAAAATCGTTAAAACCCTAGTGCTGGCCTCAAAAGCTGCCTACCCACAGAGAACCCAGATCACACCCGGGGGCAGAGAACTAAAGAGACGCTATCTCTGTTTGGACATTTTTCTGACATCTCAGACTTCTGACATCCCTCCCTCTTTAGAATCAAACAATATTTTGGGCAAAGTGTGTGTGTGTGCAGAGATGAGGTACAGAAAGTGGGTAGAGAGAGGACATAGCCCAAGCCTGCCACTCACTGAAGCCTCCGTTTCACAAGGATGATGGACGCATGCAAGGTTGAGCTAAGGAAGCAGATGATAAGGAGTAGGGGAGTGAATAGGTGGATGAGTGGGCGTGGCAGTGGGCTAAGAATGGAACTCACAAGGCTCAAGATACTGTGTGAAACAAGAAGGCTGTGGCCCCAGCAGCATGTTCAAAATTGGAGCATCCTACCCAGATCTAAGAAGAGGAAGAGAGGGAGGGAGGAAGGAAGGAAAGGAGGGAGGAAGGACAGACAAATGGGACACTTTTCAACTAAAAATAATGTTATGAGTTTTAAAAATACAAGAATAATATATGTTGCATGCGCTTGTAATCTCAGCTACTCAGGAGGTTGAGGTGGGAAGGTCACTTGAACCTAGGAGCTTTGAGTCCAGCCTGGGCAGCACAGTGAGACCTCATTTCTGCAGTGATAACAACAAAAGAATAATATGTATTGATCACTCCACAATTTTTAAATGTAGATATCAACAACAAAATGTGTTTAAAAATCTCCCGTGATTATGTCAGTCAGGAAAAAAGGAAGAAAAGACACTGCTGAGAGCTTAGTATAAATCCTTCCAGCCCTTGTTCTATGCGTTTACACACATTTTCAATAAAGATAGGATTAGGCCTTCCATACTGTTCTGTAACCTACTTTTCTAACGCAGCAGTCTATCATGAATGTATTTCCATGCCAGTAAGTATTAATCTGTAATGTAACTGTAATGGCTTCCTAGTATTTCACTACAGATAGATTGGGACTTATTTAACAAAACCCCTGCAGTCAAGCATTAAAGTTCTTCCCATTTTATTTAGTCATCTTTGTATCACAGATTTTGCATGCATCTTTAATTATTCCCTTAGAATTAATTCCTAGCCTTGCAGGCTCAAAAGCTACACATACGTCTTAAGACTTTTGATACATGCCGTTACTGCTTTTCTTTTTTCTTTTCTCTCTCTCTCTTTCTTTCTTTCTTTTTTTTTTTTTTTTGAGATGGAGTGTCTCATCTCTTACTCTGTCACCCAGGCTGGAGTGCAGTGGTACGATTTTGATCTTGGTTCACTGCAACCTCTGCCTCTCAGGTTCAAGCGATTCTCCTGCCTCAGCCTCCCAAGTAGCTAGGATCACAGGCATGCACTCCCACACCTAGCTAATTTTTGTATTTTTAATAGAGATGGGGTTTCACCATTTGGGGCAGGCTGGTCTCGAATTCCTGACCTCAAGTGATCCACCCGCCTTGGCTTCCCAAACATGCTGTTACTTCTAAGGCCTGTCCAAGAGTGGATGTTGAAACAGCATTCCCTGAGCCAGGAGGAGGAGGTCACTGTATCCAGTGGGAATCTACTCTTGCTGCAAATTACATCCATCCTTGGCCAGTTGGGACCCACACAGTTGGTCCAGAGCAAGGAAATTTGAAGCCTGGATTAGAGAAATGATTTTCTCAAAATGTCACAGGGGGCTGGTGCCAGAGTCAGCCTCTGGACTCAGATCTTAAGATTCCTAGTCCAGTGTTCTTTCCATCACACAACCCGCCTCCCTCATCAGAAGAAGAAACCTCATGTATGCCAAGGAATCAGGGGTTTAATGTGCTGCCTCTTCCAGGAGTGCTTCTATTTTTAAAGGAGAACCCAGAAAGGACAACTGGTTGGTGTTTCAGGCATTGGTAGGGGGTGCTGTTGAGCAGAATGACACCAAATGAGTGGTCACCCATTCTTCCTGTGAGTGTGGGCAGGGATGAAAGTGGGAGCGTTGGTCAACTCTGGTGAGCCTAAAAGAAGATCTAGGGAAACAAAGGCCTCTTCCTCAGGTGGTCTAGAGTCTCTGTGCCATACGGTGATCCTGGGGACTGCCTGCTTCTCTGCAGGAGAGCTTGGCCATGGCCTGTGATGACATCCAGAGAATGAGAGCCGACATGGGTGGGACCAACGTCCTTTCCCCTCTCAAGTGGATCATCAGGCAGCCAGTGCACCGAGGCCACCCGAGACTCCTCTTCCTGATCACAGATGGCGCTGTCAACAACACGGGGAAGGTGCTGGAGCTGCTGCGAAATCACGCCTTCTCCACCAGGTCGGCCTTGGCTGAGGGTCTAGGCTCGGTGACTCCAAGCTGCCGGGGCTGGGGCACCACAGCCCAAGGGCAATGTGGAAAATGCCACAGGGAGAGGACAGGACCCACAATTCCCACAGGGCTTTGCTTCCAAGAGAGTGTGGGCTGATTTAAAAGTTCATCTTTTTCCCTCTCAAGTTCAGAATGGGTGAGTTACCCATGCCTCTGCACACAACTCGTGAAAGCAGCCCAGGGAGAGATCCCATAGCCAAGGGAGAGGCTGCTCCTGCTCTGTGCTGGGTGGGAACTGATGGACTGTCTGTGGGTGAATTGATGGATGTGTATGTGGGTACTCCCTGATGGCCCCTCTTCTTTCTCCCTCTCCCTCTACCTGAAGATAGGGCCAGCTCCGAGATCCTGCTGGGCCATGCTCTGTCCCTTTCCACATCAGAAGGTAAAGATGTAGAGAGGATAGGACATAGCAGCCTCTCTTCTCCCCTTCCCCCAGGTGCTATAGCTTTGGAATTGGACCCAACGTCTGCCACAGACTGGTGAAAGGGCTGGCATCTGTGTCCAAGGGCAGTGCTGAGTTCCTGATGGAGGGGGAGCGGCTGCAACCCAAGGTAGGCAGCAGAACCCACGCAGTCCCTTCTGGTGCTGGAACCTCAGAGACCCAGACCAGTCACGTGGCAACTCAGTGGTGAAGGCAGAATGTCACCCCAAATCTGAGCTCTTCACTAGGCCACACTGCACCCCAATGAGAACCAGAGACTTGCAAGTCACAGAGCAGGCAACTCTTGAAGCAATGCCGGGACGCTAAATCCTCTGGTCTCCAGCCACTGAACACACACTCCATCCACTGCTAGACAGGATGAAGCTCCTGAAAAAGCTACCTATATGGGTTGGAGTTGTGTTTGAGGTCCATATCTGGACACATTCCTGATGATGACAAATGGTGGCTCAGAAGAATCTAAAGAACCCGGAAATAAAGGAGGCTGTAGTCTTCTTTCCATGTCCTGCACATTTGACACAAATAAACTAACCCTTAGAAAATCCCCTTATCAGTGCAGTAAACAAAGACAGGGCTGAGATTAAGAGTGAAGACATTTACTGGGGATAGTGTCTATGAAAGGTGGAACAGGAGGAAACTGGAAGAAAAACTCTTCAGTCCAAGAGTCTGATCCAACAACTGTGAAAGGAAAGTGGGAGCAAAATTGGGCAAGAAAGCCTCAGACTGTGATGCCCTGAAAGGTCTCAGCCATCCAGCAGGGAGCTCTGGAACAAAGGTTGCCCATCAAAGTCTGTGATGTGCTGAAATGACCAGGCTGTACTATCCCTGCCATATTAAATCATTGACTTGGGGCTTCCAGGGAGAGATATGGTCTTGGCTCAAAAGCTGGGGTGCTGCATCTGGAAGCTGTCACCTAACTGCACTTCTTCCAGCAAGAAGGCATGGTCTTTCCTTGCCACAACCCCCAAGTCATTTTCTCCAGGTTTGCAGTACAGAACATCCAAGGAAATCAGTCTAAGTGATGACCACAGCCGTCATTTACTGAACACCTACCACATGGCATGCACTTCAAATTCAATATTGCAAATAATCCTTCAACTACACCCTCCTACTTTAACAGAAGGGAAAACTGAGGGCCAGAGAGGTAAATGAACTTGCTCAAGATCATTATCCAGTCCATGGTTTGACACAAACCTGTGTGCCCTTGGGCTACTCACAGCCCTACTTTGAGCCTCAGATGTTCTCATTTATAAAATGCTAAACTGGCCAGGTGTGCAGTGGCTCACACCTGTAATCCCAGTACTATGGGAGGCATAGGCAAGTGGATCACTTGAGGCCAGGAGTTTGAGACCAGCCTGGCCAATTTGAGGGAACCCCATCTCTACTAAAAACACAAAAATTAGCCGGGCATGGTGGCAGGTGCCTGTAATCCCAGCTACTCAGGAGGCTGAGGCAGGAGAATCACTTGAACCCAAGAGGTGGAGGTTGCAGTGAGCCAAATTATGCCACTGCATTCCAGCCTGGGTGACAGAGTCAGACTCTGTTTCAAAATAAAATAAAATAAAAATGCTAAGCTTAGAAAAGATGACAGCAAAGATGCTCTCCAACTCTGACATTCTAGGAATCTAAGAAGCTCAGAGTTGTGCTCACTGCTGGGCAGGTCACCCCAAGGCCTGCTGTCCCCTCTTCCCTGCTCCCACTCCCCACTAAGCTCATACTTACATGATCTTCTGTACACATCTCTTCTCACACATCCCCCAATCTGCATTCTGACCCTGCCCTACAGATGGTCAAATCCTTGAAGAAGGCCATGGCCCCAGTCCTGAGTGATGTGACTGTGGAGTGGATCTTCCCTGAGACCACTGAGGTCCTGGTCTCACCCATCAACGCCAGCTCCCTCTTCCCTGGAGAACGGCTGGTGGGGTATGGCATTGTATGTGATGCTTCCTTGCACATCTCCAATCCCAGATCTGTAAGTATCCTAGAAACTCCAGGGGTCCATGGGGGCCCAGAACCCGTGCCTACAAATCATCCTTAGCTGGAAAGACTATTTGTGACAGTTAGAAACTAATTGGAATTGGGTTTACAGTTGTGGGTTTACAGTTTTCCCAGTTGTGGGTTTACAGTTGCCAGGCCACAGGCATTAATCACAGTGGCATGGCTAAGGTAGATGCCACCATCTCAAAAATGTGGTTCTTAAAAGCCCCTGAAGTAGAACCACTTAAAGAACTTGTTTAAAATGCAGAGCTTTGGGAGACTGAGGCAGGAAGATCACTTGAGGTCAGGAACTTGAGACCAGCCTGGCCAACAGGGTGAAATCCCATTCTCTGCTAAAAATATAACAAAATTAACCAGGCATGGTGGCAGGCACCTGTAATCCCAGCTACTCAGGAAGCTGAGGCATGAGAATCACTTGAACTCAGGAGGCAGTTTGCAGTGAGCCAAGATCATGCCATTGCACTCCAGCCTGGGCGACAGAGCTAGACTCCATCCTAAAACAAAACAAAACAAAATGCAGAGCCCTAACTTCCATCCAAGTCTGTTGAATAAGAATCCCCTAGGATAAAGCCCAGAAAATTGCATTTTACATCATCTCCCCTAAGTGATTTGGTGCACACTTCAGTTCAAGAACAAATGCACTCAGATTTCGTTCTCCACACACTCTAGTAAGCTCATATCTCCTTAGATAAGTTTGTGTTTTATTTCTTTACATGGATGATTCCCTTGTCTGTGGTGGCAGAAGTGGGATGAAAGCCAAGAACTTCTGAAAGGGAGGTGAAATTCATGCTAAAATGTGAGAGATTGCCAAAGGAGCTGTTTCCTCACCTATCTTTCCTCTTTCATGAGTCTATCCACTCTCTCCAAAGGATTTCTTATCTTGTTTTGTTTTTCAAAAAAGAAGTCACAAACTCAATGCCTAGAGAAATTGGGCAGGTATGGAATGAATGAAATGGACTTGGTGTAAAAATAAAAGGGGCCAATGCTGTGATGGATAGCAGCTACCACTGAACTCACAGTTGGAAAGGCAATAAGGAGTGGTGAGGAATATGGCAAAGTGGATGGCACACACCCTGTCTAAACTGGGCAGCCCCTATGCAGCCCTAAAAAAGTGTCATCATGCAGAAATGTGAGTCCTATGTTAAATGTGTGTCTAATTTTTCAGGAGAAATTGGAACTTTATGTGAAAAGCTCCAGATTTTTGAATGTTATGAAATGTTTTCAGAATTGTGATCAGGGTAATGGTTAATGTGTTGTGGAGAATGGAGTGTTCAGCCACAGGGAGAAAATGCTAAATAAAATGCTGGCCAAGTCCTTGCACAGTCCAGACCTTCCTGGGAGGTCTAGAAGACACCAGTTCATCAACAGACCCTCCCACAAGAAGGGCCTGGACGCAGTCATCAAATCCATTCTCCTTTGCTTACTCAATATTGGCAACGTTTGCCCTGCTACTGGTAGGGATAAAGAGGACCTTCACATATTGTTGGTGTAAATATAACTCCACAGCCCTCCTGGAAAGCAACCTAGAAATAACTAATAAAATTAGAGATAGGCCGGGCATGGTGGCTCATGCCTGTAATTCCAGCACTTTGGGAAGCCAAGGCAGGTGGATCACCTGAGGTCAGGAGTTCGAAACCAGCCTGGCCAATATGGTGAAACCCTGTCTCTACTAAAAATACAAAAATTAGCTGGGTGCAGCATCAGGCACCTGTAACCCCAGCTACTCAGGAGGCTGAGGCATGAGAATCACTTGAACTCAGGAGGCGGAGGTTGCCGTGAGCCAAGATTGCGCTACTGCACTCCAGCCTGGGGGATATGGCGAGACACTATCTCCAAGAAAAAAAAAATAGAGATATATAAACCTTTCAACACAGAAATCCTACTCCTAGGAGTCTATCCCATAAAAATAAAAGTGATGTAATAGATTTATTTCCAAGGATTTATTGTAGTATTTTTTATGGTGACAAAAATAAATGGCCACAAACTGAATGCTTAACAATAAGGCATGGTAAAATATTGTGCAGTCAAATGCTAAAAAGGATGGTTGAGGCCAGGCACAATGGCTCATGCCTGTAATCCCAGCACTTTGGGAGCTGGGATTACCAAGGAAGGAGCCTGGCTTGAGGCCAGGAGTTCAAGACCAGCCTGGGCAACCCCGTGAGACCACTTCTCTACAAAATATAAAAATTAAAAAATTAGCCAGACGTAGTGACGTATGCTTGTAGTCCCAACTACTCTGGAAGCTGAGGCGGGAGGATTGCTTGAGCCCAAGAGTTGGAGGCTGCAGTGAGCTGATTGTGTCACTACACTCCAGCCTACGTGCAGTGTGGAGACCCTATCTCTAAACAAACAAACAAAATCATAGTTGAAATGCAAAATTTCCAAAATGTTTTAAGTGCAAAATTCAAGATACTGATAAGTGTAAGCAGTATGGCAAAGTTTTTATAATACAAAAAATGACCCCCAAAAGATGATGTGTTATTTATACATAGAGGTGACCCTTGAACAATGTGGAGGTTAGGGATACCGACCCCCCATGCAGTCAAAATTTCACATATGACATTTGACTCTCTAAAAACTTAACTGCTAATAGCCTACTGTTGACTGGAGGCTTTACTGATAACATAAACAGTCAATTAACACATATTTTGTGGGTTATATGTATTATACTCTGTGTTTTTACAAAAAAGTGTGCTAGAGAAAATAAAATGGCTTTGAGAAAATCAAAAGGAAGACAAAATACATTTACTATTCATTAAGCGGAAGTAGATCGTCATGAAGGTCTTCATCATCATCGTCTTGACGTTGAGTGGCGGAGGTGGAGGGTTGGTCTCAGAGGTGACAGGAGGGAAGAAGTGGAGGAGGTGGAAGGAGAGGCAAGAGAAGCCAATGCTCAGTGTAACTTTTATTGAAAAAAATCCACATATAAATGGACCCACGCAGTTAAAACTTGTGTTGATCAAGGGTGAACTGTATGTTTATATCAGGGAGAATGGAATGGAAGGAACAGATGGTTTATTTTGTTAATTTTGGTTACCTATTTGGAGACAGGAGTGGCATTTAGAATTTCATTTAAAAAATTTAATGAAGTCAATGATTAAAAACATAAACAACCTAAGTGTTTTGAAAGATAATTCCATTCACCATCTCTTGAACAGAAGTTTGTCTCAATTCCCTAAACAAACACAAATCTTTCCTATTGAGCTGTTTCTTCAGAAACGAAAACCACACCACCGCTGCTCACACCCCTTGCTCCCTGCGGAAGTCCTTCCTGACACCTAGCCTCACTCCTAGCCCTCTTTTCTGTTCCTCCCTCCAGGACAAGAGGCGTCGGTACAGCATGCTACACTCTCAGGAGTCTAGCAGCTCCGTCTTCTACCACTCTCAGGATGACGGACTCGGACAGGAAGGTGGAGACTGTGCCAAGAACTCGGGAGCACCCTTCCTCCTAGGGCAAGCCAAAGATGCCCGGCTAGTCAGCAGAAACTCCACCACCAAGCACGGTCGGTCTGCGGTTCTAAGGATTGCTACCTTACGTTGAGCGTTTACTATGTGCTAAGCACTTGGTAAAAACCACCTCATTGAATAGTTAGCAGCTGCAGAGGTCAGTACTATTATACCCAGTGTACAGATGAGGAAATTGAGACTTGGAGAATTTGAGCAACTTGGCTAAGCTTATAGAGCAATAGGTAGAGTACAGACAAAGAGTCTGGATCTATCTGACTCCAAAGCCTCGTTATGGTGTTAGTTTCCATTCAAAGGGTACCTATTGATTCCCTACTAAGGTTAAGGGCTGAGAGCAATGTGGGAAGCAAAGACGACTCAGACATGTCCCCTGCCCTTCCGGAGCTTTCCATGTAGTAAGAGATACATCTGGCACTATCTCTGAAAGAAAGCAGAGTGACAGGGTGCCAGGGACCCCTAGAAAATTTAACAAGCTATAGGAATCCCAGGAGAAATGAGTACATCTGCTAGATGATATCAACAAAGACTTCACAAGCGGACTGCTTCTTAGAGGTGGGAAGGGAGAGGACGTTCCAGGCAGAAACTGCCTGAGCAGCAATGTGGAGACTGTGACACTTAGAAAGCACACACACAATTGGCTTCTGATCTAGTGTGGTTGACTCACTTTGTACCTTTTTTTTTTTTTTTTTCTGAGGCAGAGTCTCTCTCTGTCACCCAGGCTGGAGTGCAGTGGCACGATCTCGGTTCACTACAACCTCCACCTTCTGGATTCAAGCAGTTCTCAAGCCTCAGCCTCCCGAATAGCTGGGACTACAGGCACACACCATCACACCTGGCTAATTTTTGTATTTTTTGTAGAGACAGGCTTTTGCCATGTTGCCCAGGCTGGTATGGAACTCCTGACCTCAGATGATCTGCCCACCTCGGCTTCCCACAGAGCTGGGATTACAGGTGTGAGCCACCACACCCAGCCACTTTGTGCCTTTTAAAAGAAGCAGCAGGGAGAGTAGCTGGGAAGCTAGACTAGGGCCAGATCCGGAGAGGCTCTGGATGCCAGGGGAGGCACCTGCACATATTTCAGTAGGCAAGAGGTGGAGAACATGAGATGCTTCCAAACAGGAAAGGGGGACGCAAGCCCCACTCTTTCCCTGCTGTCCCACTCTGATGGTTCCCCATCACTATCCCTGTCCAGATCCGAACGTCTCCCAGCGACGGAGGGCATATAGCACCAACCAGATCACCAATCACAAGCCCTACCCAAGGGCTACCACGGCAAGTGACCCCATGCCAGCTGCCAAGAGATATCCACTGCGGAAAGCCAGGCTGCAGGACCTCACCAACCAGACTAGCCTGGATGTCCAGTGGTGGCAGATTGATTTGCAGGTACCCAAGCAGGACAGGTTAGGGAGGAGCTGGGGAAGGCGATAGGCAGGGGAGAGCTGTGTCCCCTCCTTCAGCCATGGGACGGGGCCATCCACAACTTACACTGTCGAGTGAGTCCCTCCCTCTTTCCTTCCCTAGGCCTTCATCTACCTTATCTCCGAGTACATGCTCCAAATCAGGACACCCACCAGTGAAAAAGCTCACTCATTCCCTGCACACACACACTGCCCAGTTGGCAAGGAACATTTGCATGTTGTCTTTCACTTGACTTTATAGCACCCCTAGGGAAAGGGAGAGTTTAGGGGCCCACCTTGGCTCAGTACAGATGTGGATATTGAGAACCAGAGAGGTAGGGCACCTATCCAGGGTCACACAGTCAGTCAGAGGATTACAACCTGTCTGACCTTTGAAGGACCCTCTGCCTTCAAAGCCTTTTATTCCCCCTCTATTAGACTGCACCTCCTACAAATTCCAGGGCATATACATTTACCCAGGGCAGAGGGGATTTTTTGTTCATTTGTTTGATTGTTTGTTGAGACAGAGTCATGCTCTGTTGCCCAGGCTGGAGTGCAGTAGTGCCGTCTCTGCTCATTGCAACCTCCACCTCCTGGATTCAAGCAATTCTCATGCCTCAGCCTCCCAAGTAGCTGGGATTACAGGCATGTGCCACCACACCTGGCAAATTTTTTTTCTTTTTTGAAATGGAGTTTCACTCTTGTTGCCCAGGCTGGAGCGCAATGGCGCAATCTCGGCTCACTGCAACACCTGCCTCCAGGGTTCAAGTGATTCTCCTGCCTCAGCCTCCTGAGTAACTGAGATTACAGGCACATACTGCTGTGCCCAGCTAATTTTTGTATTTTTAGTAGAGACGAGGTTTCACCATGTTGGCCAGGCTGGTCTCGAACTCCTGGCTTCAGGTGATCCACCTGCCTTGGCCTCCCAAAGTTCTGGGATTACAGGTGTGGCAATTCTGTGGCAATTCTGGGGGCAATTCTGTGCACTGTAGAATGTTTGGCAGCATCCCTTGGCCTCTGCTCATTAGAGGCCAGGAACAACACCATCCCCAATCATGACATCCAAAAATGTCTGCAGACACTTTAGTTCCCTGGGGAGCTAAATCACCTGGTTGAGCACCACTGTCCTAAACCAAATTGTGGTTTAACCCATTCATCAAGAATGGGCTTGGCCGGGCGCAGTGCCTCATGCCTGTAACCTCAGCACGTTAGTAGGCCAAGGCAGGCAGATCGCTTGAGCCCAGGAGTTTCAGACCAGCCTGGGCAACATGGCAAAATCCTGTCTCTACAAAAAATACAAATATTAGCCAGGCATGGTGGCACACGCCTGTAATTCCAGCTACTCTGGAGGCTGAGGGAGGAGGATCACTTGAGCCCAGGAGGCAGAGGTTGCAGTGAGCTGGGATGATGCCATTGCACTCCAGCCTGGGAGACAGAGAGAGATCCCATCTCAAACAAAACAAAAAACAAACAAACAAAAGAATGGGCTTTATGTAGATTTGTCCTTGTAAGGCTGTGGTTCCATAAAAGCAGCCTTTTCACTTTCCCTATATGCCCCCTCCCACTTCCAACTACCAACCCCATCCCTCCTACCTCCACTTACACATAAGCCCACTCTCTAAGGGTAGGGACACGGCCATCTTATCCCTGGAGGCCCTTCTCTGTGCTTATTGAGGGACCACTTGATGCAATCAGAAGGCAACTGGCCCTGCAGTCTGTCTGACTCTGCTCCTCAAACATGTCACTCAACTCTCTGAGCCCCAGATGCCTCGTCTACAAAATGGGGAGAATAGCTTAGGCACACGATTGAGCTGCCATCCATCAAAAGACGTTTATTGAGAGCCAACTCTAAGTGGAGGACTCTTCCAGGCATTGGCTGATAAAAGATGCAGTGCCCGGTCCAGCACCTGGCACACAGCAGGCATCCTCTGCTGGCAGCTTTATTTGGTGAGAGCTCTGAACAGGCTGGTTCCCCTTTACTTCTTTCCTGCATGCTCCCTAGCTCTTCAGACCCATCTCTGCTCATCTCTCACTCCCTCCTGCCTGGCTTCTTCCCCAACCCAATTCTCCCTTATGCATGCACATACAACACACTTATATGTGCGCACACACACACACACACACACTCCATGCGCCCTCTAGATGGATGTAGGGCTGGATCTTAGACTCATCTGTTGCCATGGAAACTTTACCAGCTTCAGTTGCTCTCTGTGACCCAGTGTGGTGTTCATGCCTGGGGAAATCCTAGTGTTTGATTGGGCAAGGAGTGGAGGGTAGGGATCCCCTGGGACTTAGCAGCCCTGGCTGGTGTCATCCAGGGAGTTACCAGTCCCCTCCTTCTCCCACATTCTTGTACCATTCTTAGGACCTCTGGCTTAGAAAGACAGAAAGGCAGCCCCCATTTAATGGGGAGACACAGTCCCCCTCCTAATAAATACTTGATAGGGATGGAAAACCCCCCATGGCTAACTGTTAGCCTAAAAAAGTGTTAAACCTGATAAGTGCCTTTTTGTCCTCATCCCCTCCCCCTACCAGGGGATGTATATTGGTCCCAGAGGCTTAAAATTCATTTCTAATTAATTTCATATTCTTCAATTACAAAAGTAATACAGTGTTTGCAATAAAAACCCTCAATTACAAAAGTAGTACATACTCAATGTTTGCAATAAAAACCCTCAAACAATTCAGTCAGGTATAAAGTACAAATAAAAGGCCCCCTGCCCTATTCCCAGACCCACTTGGTTTTGAGTGTTTCCTTCTAGAAATATTAATACTACACACACAAACACATACATACACAGTACACGTATGTATTTTAATAATCGCATATGCAAACTGCTCTCCAACTTACTTTTCTAATGTCTCTTTAATTCACTTTTTAAATAAATAACAGTGCACTATATTTATTTAAAAGTGAATTTAATTACCCTTTTTGGTGAACAGTTCTATGAGATTTGACAAACGTATATGGTCATGTAATCATCGCCACAGTGAGGATACAGGACAATCACAACTTACTTTTTTAAAATAAGTTTTGTCTTGGACATCTTTTCACTTTGGCATGAAGAAAACTACTTCTTTATTTTCAATGTTGTGTGACATTCCATTGCGTGGAATATACCAGAACTTATTTGCCAACGCCGACTGATGCCAACCCCGACTCATTTCGGTAGTTTCCAGATTTTTACATTTACAAACAATACTGCAACAAATATACAGTACTTGCGCATCGATATTTGCACCCTTGTGTATTTCCAGAAGATTGAATTCCTGAAAAAGGAATTGCCAGATCAAAGGAGCTTATGCATTTTAATTGATAGCACATTGCTAGATTGTTCTCCCACAACTGTGTGCCCATTTACATCAGCACTGACAGTCCATGAGAGACCCTGTCTTTCCATTGACCACAGGGGTGCCATCAAACATTTGAATATTTGCCAATCTGCAAGATAGAAAAAAATTATAAACTTTTGCTATAAATGGCCTGCAAATGCCTTTAACACATTATTCTATTAAGTTTGTATTTTACCTCCAGTGATTTACAAAAGCTTCTTGAAAATGATCTTTGTCGAGGCTATTACAAATGTATTCCTCCATTTATCCCTTGCCTTTTGATGTCTGTTTGTACCAGCACAAGAATAGATAGATTAAATCAACAAAACAGAACAGAAAGTCCATAAATAAAACTAAATGTGCATGAAAGCTTTGTTGCGATAGAGGTAGGAAACTGATTAAGCTGCAGGGATTCAAATGGAAAAACTGCATTCAATAAATTGTGAGATTCTTACCATTTGGAAAATCAAGAAAAATCTGATTCCTTTCTTCTTACTCCAAAATAAATTTCATGTAAATCAAAGATTTAAACACACAAACAAACAAAAATGAAATCCCAAAAATTCTAGAATATTTTTTTGAGTGAGAAAGACCTTTTAAGTATGACATATGGGAAGACATAAGGAAAAAAGGTTGATAATTTTAACCATACACACAAAAAAGTTTAAACTTCATGGTAAAAAAAAAAAAAAAAAAAAAAAAAAAAAAAAAAAAAAAAAAAAAAGTGAGTTTAGAATTATCCATGGTGTATTATTTTCCACGGCTTTCCACGGTTTGGAGTTTCTCCATGGTTTCGGATTATCATTGTTGATGTTTCTCATGGATAATGGAGACTGGGTCATGCATCCCTGAGTACTGGAGGGGCAGTGCCCAGGAGGAGCTGCTGTGCCCCAGGAAAGAGCTGGTGCGGTGGGGGTGGGGAGCCGAAGGAAGGAGAGTCCAGCCACCAGGAGCTCTTCCTCCTCCTCCTCCGCCGCCTCCTCCTCCTCTTTCTCTTTCTCCTCTTCCCTCCCTAGCCCTTGCTGAACAGTGATCAGGACCTGGACCAGGGCCCCAAACTCCGTGGCCCAGGGGCCCGAAGGCCCTCTCTGCTGCCCCAAGGCTGCCAGCCCTTCCTGCCCTGGGGCCAGGAGACCCAGGCCTGGAGCCCCGTGAGAGAGCGGACTTCTGACAGCCGAAGCCCCGGAGATCTAGGTAAGTGACCACAGGATCCAGGACCTGACTGGGGACAGGGAGGAATCCTTGACTGTGGTTCAACTTCAGATGACAGGCCCAGAGGGCAGATGCCTGGGTCTGTCCCCTTGGGGTCTGCTGCGGCTCACCCCTTTCTGAGGACCTCACCAATCCCACGCTTCCCAGTCACCCTGGTTCTTGGGGGACCTGTGAGGCTGCAGCTCCATTCTCTGTGCCCCTGTCCCACCCCATCCTATCTGGCCCCCTCAGGCACTAGCTTCCTGGGAGGCGGATCTGTCCTCCCTTGGGGACAAGCCCATGCCCCCGCAGCTGTCCTAAGAAAGCAGTTGGAGTTGTCTGTTCCCTGGGGAGATGGAGGGAGTTGTACGTGCTTAGAAGTGTCTGCTCCCTGGGGAGGGACGTTGCCCCCTGGGAGTTAGCCGTCTTTCAGCGCTTGGCCCACTTGTCCCTCTGCCCGCAGAGCCGTCCCACCACCCCTCTGCCTTCGAGACAGAGGCATCCTCGGACTGGGAGGCCCCAGCCGAGTCCCAGGAGCGAGCCAGTCCCAGCAGGCCCGCCACCCCTGGCCCGGTGCTGGGCAAGGCCCTGGTCAAAGGCCTGCGCGACAGCCAACGCCTGCAGTGGGAGGTGAGCTTCGAGCTGGGGCCCCCCGGACCGGAGCGGCGCGACGCGCGGGATGCCGACCTATGGAGCGAGACCTTCCACCACCTGGCGGCCCGCGCCATCATCCGCGACTTCGAGCAGCTGGCGGAGCGCGAGGGCGAGATCGAGCAGGGTGAGCGTCGCGGACCTGCGCCCCTCCGGCGGACAGCCTCCAGAGGACCGCCGTCCTCCACACCCGCGCCCCCTTCCCCACCCGCCCCCGGTGATCCTCCCACCTCCTTCCCGGGTCCTGCCCCACCCCCTCCTCACAGCCCCGCCCAGTTACCCGCCCACTCTCCCTATGACCCGCCCACCTCCTTCCCCGCTCCAGGCCCCACTCTCGCCCCATCCCCTCATTACAGCAGTGCCTAGTGCCCGGCACAACCCCCCATGGCCCGCCCACCCCGCTATTCCCCGCCAGAGCCAGTCCCCACCTCCACAGTCAGCCCACCTCCTTCCCTGACCCGGCCCCCACCCGGTGCCTGTCCACTTCCCCCAGGACCCGCCCTGTTGTCTCCAGTTGGCCTCCAGGACCCGCCTCCTCCTCACAGCCCCGCCCACTGCCCGCCCACTCGCCTCTGCGGCCTCCAGGCTCCGCCGCCTCCCCATTCTGCTCAGTGCCTGGGCTCATTCTCTACCCCCGCTCCAGGATCAGCCCTTCATCTCTGGCTTCAACCCCCTTCATCTGCCCACAGCCCCGCCACGGCTCACTGTTCCCCCACTCCACCTCACACCGCAGCCTGCAGGTGCCTCCCCTCACTCCCAATCGCCCTTCCCCTCCCGCCCACCCACCCACACACGTACAGCCCAGGGCTCCATTCCATTCCCTCCAAGATTCACCCTCTTCCCCCTGCCTCCGAGTAAGTTGCCTTCTCCCCCAGCCCTGGGCTCTTCCACCCCATCCAGTGATCCGTCCTCTTTTCTCCCCGCCTCATTCCTCTCTCTTATGGGCGCCCCATTTCTCAGTGCTCCCCTGCAGCAGCCCCAGTAGGGCTCCAGAGAGAGAACAATGGCGACAGCCCACACCTTCCTCCAAGTCCCCCAGTCCAGTCCAGGGGCTCCACACACTCATTCATCATGCCTTTATTTACTGTGGATCGGCTGGGGGCCAGGCTCCCACTGGGCCGTGTAAACGCAGTTGAACAGCCCAGTGAAAAAGCAATCTCCATCCCTTCCTTACCCATGAGTGCTTGACAAACTAGCAGGGAAGCCAGCATTAATCACATCATTATACAAATAATTAATTGAGTGCATTTGTCCTAAGTGCTATTAAGAAAAAAGACAGGGATCCAAGAGATTGTATAACAGGGACGGTGGGGGAGCTAATTTAGTCCAGGAATTGGGGCAGACTTTACTGAGAAAGGGACTGGTGGGATCTTGATGGAACACACTTGGAGAATAGAAATATAAATAGAGAATGGTTATATCATTTCTTTGTTGTGAGTTTATGCTTTATTTCTATAATAATATTATTTTGTTTATATTTTACTTGTATTTTTGTATTGTACATGTTACTTTTTTTCTTCCCCTGAGCTCCTCACCTTACAGTTTACGAAGCACTTGTCTACCCTTCCTCTCTTTGGCTCCTCACACAGCCTTCCAGAGGCTGCAAGTCACGGAGACTGCTCGCCTCTTCAAAGGAAAGCGACTGGGCTTTGGGGTCAGACCATCCTGATCTCAGATCCATTCCTAACTTGCTATATGACCTTAAACTCACCACTCTCCTCTGATTTGCAATGTCCTCAGCAGTTAAATGGGTCAGATCAGTGGTCCCCACCCACCAGCCAGGGGACCTGTTAAGTTTTACGGCAACGTTCCCATTAGACATCTGCAAAATTAAAGTACAAAATACAGACAACATAGCGGGTTGGGTGTTTTTAAAAATAAAACTACAGTTATTTAAAGGAAGTAGCTGTCTTTTATTCTGAGACAATGTCTTACATTTTTACATTAAAATATCCTTTATTTTATGAAATGATGTCGTGAAATGATGGTGGTTTTTTAAAAAATGTCTTTAGTTAGCAAGTTGGCAAGTCCTTGATTTTAAAGGCTTATTTAATCCCAAAGATGGGGACCACTGGTAGAGCCCCCCCTTTAGCTTCCAGCGCTTCTGTGTGAGGGAAGACTTTCTGAGTCTGAACAGTGACCCCAGTTTCTCCCTCCACAGGGTCCAACCGCCGCTACCAGGTGAGCGCCTTGCACACCAGCAAGGCCTGCAATGTCATTAGCAAATACACAGCCTTCGTGCCTGTGGACGTGAGCAAGAGCCGGTACCTGCCCACCGTGGTGGAATACCCCAACTCTGGTAAGGCAGGCGAGCGGTGGGGGCCCTCCTGGGGGCCAAGCAGCCCCTGTGGACTGGGGAAGGGGGCTGAGATACAAAGGAGCACAGACCAGCGGGGAGGGGTGTGAGACAGGGCCTAGAAGCAGAAAGGCCCCCAGTGGATGATTTGGCTGCCAGCAGGTGGGAGCCCCTGGGGCCTCATCCCACTGCTCTGCAGAGGCTGTGAAATCACCCTAATCCTTTTTCTCCACTAAATGAAAATGATTTTATTGTGTTTCTTCAAATGGGACAATATGTGCTCAGTATAGAAAATTCTAAACTATAGAAAGATATAAAATGTAAAAAATAACTGAGACCAACAGTCATCCAGGAGTGTATATTAGTCACCTGCTTGGTGTGACCATCCTTCCAGACTTCTCTCTGTGGATATCAACATGTAGAGAAATCAAAAGACAGATCATTTTACATGAATTGGATTATCCTAATATGTGCTATATATTTTACAAAATACGGGCATGGAAAGTGTCACTCCATGAAATGAATCTATATCATTTTAATAGCATATTCCCCTGCAGGTAGATGTCATCCTCAGAATAGCCAATTAGTGTTCCAAAGCACTTTGTATATATTTTCAATCCTTTAATCCTCAAAACAGCTCCACAAAGTAGACACTATTATTATCCCCATTTTATAGATGGAAAACAGAGGCAGAAGGAGCTAAGTTACTTTCCTGAGGTCACACAGCCGTGATGGGCTGGAGCCAGGCTTTACATTTGTTGTCCTGGCTCTGGATTATGCATTTTCCTCCACTCCTTTCTACTGCCTCTGAAAATTTATTGCAGTCTTTTAAAACCTATTTAGACCTTTCGTTTATTCCCCATTTGGTCATTGTAAATTATACTGCAAAGAACATCTTTGTGCATCTGTCTGGTTATCGCCTCAGTGTTAATTAATTCGTAGAAGTAGGACTGCAATGTCAAGGGGATGCCCGTTCAAAACTGTGATGTATGTTACCAAACTGCCCCCCTACCGTCCCACAGGTTATTCAAATGTCCATCCTCTCCAACACTGAATGTTGTTTATCTTTCTAAACTCTGCCAGTCTGATAGGTGAGAAGAGAATCTCTCTTTTGTCACTTTTTAAATTGTGAGATGCTTTTCATGTTTATGAACTATTGGTGCTTTTTCTGTTTCAAATTGCATTTTCCTGTCCTTTATGGTCAGCCCTCCCCTGCTTTGTATTAGCAGACCTCCATAAAAAATTGTGTTTGGAAATAGAATATGCCCTTCCTAATTCCACCTGTCCCCCTTTTCTTATCTGTGGTATCAAAATGATCAACCCTCCTCAACTGCTGTCATTTCAGGCAATGGAGTGGCCATTTAATCAGGCTGTTGCCTTATTCTTGTTGCAAGGATGACCATCCCTCCCACCCATCTCTGACCAGCCTGCTAGCATCCGTAGCCACAGCCTGGGAAGTTAGGGACCTGGCCCATATCTTGACCAAAGTCCCAAAGCCCCCTAAGATCTGGATCAGCACTTCCCCAAATGTGTTTCAAGAAACTAGAACTCTAATTTCATGTCCTATGAATAGCCATCCAGCATAAAAATAGAAAATACCAGATTAGGAAATACATTTAAGAACCACTGGATTAGCTAAAGTTCAAATGCTTTCTTTACTGCAGAACTTCTCAGAGCCTTTAGTATGTTAATATACATCAAGAGGCTCAGAGATGGGCTACAGAATGCAGCTTCTCCAAAACTTGTTTCCCAACACAACTCCAATTTTTAAGGAAAAACTTACAGACTAGTGTGTTCCCTGAGAGTGGGGTTCCCTAAAGCATACTTTAGAGTGCTGTAACATCTTTCTTCTTCCTCCTCCTCCTCCCCTCCTCCTCCTCCTCCTCCTCATTCTTCTTCTTCTTCTTCTTCTTCTTCTTCTTCTTCTTCTTCTTCTTCTTCTTCTTCTTCTTCTTCTTCTTCTCCTCCTCCTCCTCCTCCTCCTCCTCGTTGTTGTTGTTGTTGTTGTTGTTGTTGTTGTTGTTGTTGTTGTTCTTCTTCTTCTTCTTCTTCTTCTTCTTCTTCTTCTTCTTCTTCTTCTTCTTCTTCTTCTTCTTCTTCTTCTTTTCTTTGAGAGAGTCTTGCTCTGTTGCTCAGGTTAGAGTGCAGTGGCGCAATCACAGCTCACTGCAATCTCCAACTTTTGGGCTCCAGTGATCCTCCCACCTCAGCCTTCCAAGTAGCTGGGACTACAGGCACGCACTACCACATTCAGCTAACTTTTTTTTTTTTTTTTTTAACTAGAGATAGGGTCTCGCTATGTTACCCAGGCTGGTCTCAAACTCCTGAGCTCAAGTGATCCTCCCATCTCAGCCTCCTGAAGTGCTAACATTACAGACATGAACCACCCTGGCCAGCCCAGGGTGCTGTAACTTCATCTCTTTTCCATCCACCCCCTCTTAGTAATGCCCTGGGATTTCAGGGGCCTGTGCTGTGGGAGGAGTACTTGGGACATGGATCTCTGAGACAGTAAACAGAGAGAAGAACAGAGTGTTCCTGAGAAAACTGGCCTTTTAACTTCCTGGAAAACATTGTGGCTTCTTGAACATTCTCTCAGCAATAGTATCTACCCAGCAAGCTAGATATTATCCCCATTTTGCAGATGAGGAGACCATGGCTCAGTGGGGTCTGCACCCATCCAACTGGAAAGCGATGGGGCTGGGCCTCAAATCCGGGTCTTTCTGACTCTAAAACTTATGGTCTTACCTTGTACTTCGCCTTCCTGCCTTCGGATAATTGAAAGATTGAAGCCAGAATCATTCCTGCCAGCCCTGGGGGAGAGGCAAAGGACTGGCACATTTGTACCCAACCACCCGCTTCCCCTTGTCTTCCGTGAAGGAGCTGCCCTGCGTATGCTCAGTTCTCGAGCTCTGGCCCAACAGTGGAGGGGCACCTCTTCTGGCTTCGGACGGCCGCAGACCATGCTTGGAGAAGACTCGGCAGCAGGAGATGGTAAATTTCAGGCCCTAAGTAAGAGCCACCCTGGGCACTTTCGGAAGCCTGGGCCCCTGAGGTTACTGTGTTCTCATGTCCGAGGCCCTAGGACCTCTCTCTGAGTCTGTGCTGTGGGCTTAGGCAGGCCCAAGGCAAAGCCAGGCATCCCAGGTTCTCTGAGGCCTAAGAGGGACAGAGAGGTTCGGTATGGCCTGAGCACACCACCACTGACACAGTTCTCTCTTTGCCAGGGAGCGGCACCACCTCCTATGGGCACCTCTCCCCTTCTGAGCTCTGCTGACCCTGGTGCTGTTCCCTGCCTCCAGCCTCTGAGTCCTCCCAGGCACCAACTGCCAGGAAACCTAATAAACAAGGGAAAAAGCAAAGAGCGAAGAGGCAGTCCCATCTGTTTGGGTCCCACCATCTGTTTCTTTCAGGATTCCCAACAGCCTCCTTTGAGCCTTCACCTGGTTTCATTGTGCCTGAAGCTTGGCTCCTTGAAGAGCCAGGTTTTGACCTTTTTGTGACCTTGCACTAGTTCCCAGGATGGTTTTAACCCTTTGTGTCCTGCGTGGATGTGTGTCTTTCTGTCTCTCTAAAGACAGCCTAACTGCTGCATTCGTCCTAACCCCTTTCTAGGTACCCTCACGTGCACAGTGAGGATCTCCTGCCTTTTGCTGTGCAGGAGGAAGACATCAGAGGTCCCGCCTGGCCACTAGTCCAGCCACCCAGCCCATAAGGATTTTTTATTCCAGGTCCTAGAAAGTGCTCACAGATATTGATGGGTTTTAAAACAAAAACAAAAACAGAACACAGTGTGAGGGGGTGGAAACACAGAGGAGCTCTTCAGAATCAAAGTATTCTTTCAATTTCTTGGTCCCGTTGGCCTCTAAAACCCAGGAGAACCAGCTCCACCCCTGAGCCAAGCTGAGCGTCCAGGCTTCAGGAAATTGCTGGTCTATACCTTCCTTTCTCCGAAGCTTAGCTTTTTTGGGTGGCCCATGGCTTCTGTCAAAATCACGAATCCTTTATTGATTGATTGATTGATTGATTGATTGATTGATGGAGTCTCACTCTGTTCCCCAGGCTGGAGTGCAGTGGCACGATCTTGGCTCACTGCAACCTCCACCTCCTGGGTTCAAGCGATTCTCCTGCCTCAGCCTCCCAAGTAGCTGAGACTACAGGCACCCACCACCACGCCTGGCTAATTTTATATTTTTAGTAGAGTGGGGTTTCACCATGTTGGCCAGGCTAGTCGCAAACTCCTGACCTCAAATAGTTCACCACCTCGGCCTCCCAAAATGCTGGGATCACAGGCATAAGCCACCATGCCTGGCTACAAATCCCTTCCTTGAAATTGTTCTCTGATTCGTGCCCACATTCCTGACTTTTTCTTTCCTTTTTTTTTCTTTGTTTGTTTGTTTAAGGCAGGGTCTGTCATCCAGGGCTTTACTAAACACTTAGCAATGGACTAGGCACTATCTGCGTGTTATCTCATTTAATCTTTACTGCACTGTGAGATAGATAATATTATCCCGAATTTGCAATCAAAATTTATAAAGTAATTTTACCAAGTCCCCACAGCTGGTCAGTGGTGGTGGTGGTGGTGGTGGGGGTCAGGATTTAAACCTAGGTCTATCTAACCTTATGGTGGGGCAACGGTTATATCTGTGAAAGATGAAGGCCCATCCGAGCAGGGTTTGAAACCCTAGCCTTACTCTCCAACCCACCTGCAGACACCATGAATTAGACCATCACTCTCCTGGGGGAATGGGGGGCTAGGAAGGGAGGGGAGAAGTCCAGCCTCACTAGTTCCTCTGTCCTAGACGTGGAGGCAAGTCCCACTGCTCCCTTCAGCGAGACCACGTCCCCCGGCCGCGAGAAGCACGGTTCTTCTGAAGGTGAGTGGGCAGGTGGCCCTGCCTCTCCATCAAGATGGTGACAGGGATTAGTCCTGGGGTCAGGAGAGTGTCTTAGCACCAACAAAGTCCTCAGGGCTTCATGGAGTCCTCAAAGCAGCCCTCTGCACTGGGAATAGGATTATCCCCAATTGAAAGATAAGGAACAGGTGCAAAGAGGTGAAGTGACTTGCCCAAGGTCACAGAGCACACTGGTGACAGAGCTGGGCTTGGATCAGGCCTCCCAGTTCCCTGCTGAGGGACCATTTTGCCACTCCGCTCTGCCTAGAGTCCTCTAGCAACGTGCCAAGGAGGTCAACTCAGTGTCCCCATTTGGGAATGAACAGAGCTGAGTGAAGCTGTCACTGCCCCCACAAGTAACTTTCCAGAAGATCCCAGGGGCTGCCGGCCAAGGAATCTTGGAGGCCAGCTTTTTACATGCGGACGTAATCTCATCCCACCTCACACCAACTGGAGCAGAAAGAGCTCCGCAGCCTAATGGTTAGCTCCAGTCCCTAGGAGCGTAGCTAAGCCCCTGCCCCTCTCTGGGCCTCTATTCCCCCTGTTGGTCAGTAAGCAGTTGGACAGGGTCATCTTCAGGTCTCAACTCGGTCATTCCATGGCTCTCCAGGTCCCCTGCGCAGCCTGGCCACAAATACTCTTTCTTCCATGAAGGCCTCAGAGAATCTCTTTGGATCCAGGTAGGTGGGATTTCCAATAAAGATACACTCTCCTGCCACCCATTTTCCTGGGGTGGTCCCTGGGGTTTTCCCTGACTTGGAAGGCCAAAGGCAGGTTCAGCCTGACGTTTAGGCAGGTGTCATAAAAAAGGCACTCCTGCCCAGAGCAATCACTGTCTCCCAGGCCTCACCCTACCTCAAATCCCCCACTTTACTTTCTCTCCCACACTTCCAAGATACCTTTCCAAATGCAAGTACACATGGGAGGGCTGACAGAAAACTCTTCTGACCACTGGGCTAGACAAGAATATGATAGTAAAAGAGGGTCATGATCCAGGTGTAGCAGCTCACCCCTGTAATCCCAGCATTTTGGGAGGCCGAGGCAGGAGGATCACTTCAGGCTGGGAGTTCGAGACCAGCCTGGGCAACACAGTGTGACCCTGTCTCTACAAAAAATTTAAAAATAGGCCAGTCGCGGTGCTCACCCCTGTAATCCCAACACTTTGGGAGGCCAAGATGGGCGGATCATAAGGTCAGGAGTTTGAGACCAGCCTGACCAACGTGGTGAAACCCTGTCTCTACTAAAAATGCAAAAATTAGCCAGGTGTGGTCGCGCATGCCTGTAATCCCAACTACTCGGGAGGCTGAGGCAGGAGAATTGCTTGAACCTGGGAGGCAGAAGTTGCAGTGAAATGAGATCATGCCACTGTACTCCAGCCTGGGCAACAGAGCAAGACTCCATCTCAACAACAACAACAACAACAAAATTAAAAATGAGCCAGACATGGGTGCACGCCCGTAGTCCAGGAGACTGAGGTTGAGAGGATTGCTTGAGCCCAGGAGGTTGAGGCTGCAGTGAGCTACGATCGTGTCACTCCAGCCTAGGTGACAGAGTGAGATCCTGTCTTAGAAGCAAAACAGAACCAAAAAAGAGGGTCCTCAGGAGAACATTAACCTCTTCCTAGTCGCAGGTGCTGCTGACTCATTGAGTGACTTGGAGCAGTTGCTTCAAGCCCATCTTTCCAGGCTTCCGCTTCCTTAGCTGTCAGATAAGGAGGTTGGAGGGAGCCATCTGTTGCATCCCTTCTGACCCTGACTTTCAGGGGCTTCTGGGTGGGCACTGGAGGTTGGGATGCCCAGGGCCACCTGACTTCACCTGCACAGGCTAAATCTCAACAAGTCCAGGCTACTGACGCGAGCAGCCAAGGGCTTCCTGAGCAAGCCACTGATCAAAGCTATAGAGTCGACCTCCGGGAACCAGAGCTTCGACTACGTACCGCTGGTGAGTGCCCTGACCCCAGGTGTCAGTCTCCCTCGGCTCCACTCAGCAGCAGGGCCTTCCTGGGATCCCCCTGCCCACCTCTCCACTTCCTCAAAGAGAAGAAAGCTTTGGTCTTAGAGCTCAGATCCCCCTGAGTTTTGAAGCTTCCTAGAGCTTCCCACCCAAGTAGTTAGCATGGCAGAAGGAGTTTGCATGAATCTCCCCTGCCCAGAGGCCTAGGGATATTGCTAGAAGCCAGCACCAGCATCACGAAAATTCTTTGCAATCTGCTATCTTTGCCTTAAAAATTCGTGGGAATTTTGCATTCTACTCCACGCATCTATGTGTATCTGTTTTTCAATACATAAAAATAAGCTTTGAAATGACTCACAAGTGAGTAAAATTAACATCCCAGGAACACGGACCGTGTTTAGCAACTGGGTCTGCAGACACCCCAGCTTGCTGCGGCAGGGTGAGAGGCCCAGGTCTGGAGTGGGCTTCTCTGAATTAAGGAGCAAGGGAGACTGGCCGTGCCACATCTGGGGCCCCTCAGGACTTGGGAAACAGAGGATGCTCGAAGGAGGGGCACAGTTTGAGCATCACTGCATACCTCTTCTGTCCCTGCATACCCAAGTGCATAATATTGTGAATTTCCAAATATCCAGGGTGACTGGGCACTAGGCATGTTTTCACTCAACAAGTATTTATTGAGTCAGGCCCAGTGCTAGACCCGGGAGAGACAACATTGAACTAAACAAACGTAGTTTCTGCACTCATGGCGCTAAGTGTCTAATAGGATTCAGACAAGGAACCAGGCAATTCTAACCGTTGGGAGTGGCAATGGGAGAGGTCTCGTTTGGTTAGGGAGTACAGGAGGTGGACATCTAGCCCAGGCTTGAGGTGGGGGGAGCAGAAGCAAGCATGACTTCTTGGAGAAGGTCAAGGCTGAGCCAAGACTTGCAGGATGAAGAGTTTGGCCAAAGGCCTCCAGAGGAGAGACACAGCTTGAGAGCTGGGGAATGGAGTTGGAGCGGGTAAGAGTCAAACCGGGGTTAGGCGGTGCAGAGCTTTATTGATCGTATTTTGGACTTAGTCTATGAGACACTGAAGTCATTGAACTGAGCCTCCAAAAAGTGTGTGATCTATGCCTCATAGAGATCCCTGTGTATGTAGGACAGATGGATTGGGGGTGGGGAGAGGGGAGGAAAGAGGAGGCAGGAATAACATAAGGAAGCACGTGATGGATTGCAGAGCGATTTAGAAAGTAGACCTGTTGGGACTCGGAAACTGATGGTTACACAGGGAGAAAGAGGAAGGAGAGCTGCTAGAGTTCACTGCATGGCAGGGGACATTTCCAGTGGTCGAGTTGGGCCCACCCACCTAGGACAAGAGGCAAATATGCAGTGAAGATGTTGACTTGGGCTTGGAGAATGATCCGTTTGAAGTGTCTGCAGGATAAGGGATAGAGATGCTCAATTGACCTGGGTGTCCTGAAAATCCCCCAGGCAGGCAGGGTGGGACGGGCAACATGGATCCAGGCTTTCACATGGCCTGGGGCTCCCTGGGCTAAAACATTTGAGGCCCACTGAAGGGCTTCCCCCCCCAACAGGTGTCTCTGCAGCGGGCCTCCGGAGCCTTCCTGCTCAACCAAGCCTTCTGTGAGGCCACACACATCCCCATGGAGAAGCTCAAGTGGACATCCCCTTTCACCTGCCACCGAGTGTCCCTCACCACCCGCCCGTCTGAGTCCAAGACCCCGAGTCCCCAGCTGTGCACCAGCTCCCCATCTCGGCACCTGTCCTGTGACAGCTTCTCCCTGGAGCCTCTGACCAAGGGCAAGCTAGACCTGGAGCCAAAGGCAGTGGTGGAGCACACTGGGAAGCTGTGGGCCACGGTGGTGGGGCTGGCATGGCTGGAGCACAGCTCGGCCTCCTACTTCACTGAGTGGGAGCTGGTGGCTGCCAAGGCCAACTCATGGCTGGAGCAGCAGGAAGTACCTGAGGGCCGCACGCAGGGCACACTCAAGGCCGCTGCCCGCCAGCTTTTTGTGCTGCTGCGGCACTGGGATGAGAATCTCAAGTTCAATATGCTCTGCTATAACCCGAATTATGTGTAGTTGGGTGAGGGGGAGGCTGGGTGGAGGGAAGGGTGGGGAGGAAAGGGATGGGTAGGGTCATGTCGGCCTGGTTTGGGGAGCTTTTGGAGCTGCAGCCAATACATCAGTTACTAGAAAGAGCCCTGGACTGGCAGCCAGGAGGCCTGAGTTCAATCCCAACTTTGCTACCATCCAGCCATGCAACTTTAGGCCAGTCCCTGCCCCCTGTCTGGGCCACAGTTTCCTCATCTATAAAATAAGAGGGTGAGATGAGGGAGGTGGAGTGGATCTCAAATGGTTCAGCGGTTCCTTTCTGCCCATGCAGGCAGTCCCAGGCCAACTGCTGCTGGGGCTGGGGAAGGAAGTCGCAGTGGAAGCCTGAGACCTCTCTGGAGGTAGACCATGTGGGCACAGCAATGCCCACTCAAATAAAAGGGCAGAGGAGAGGACCCAGTGACCGCAAGCAACCAGGCCTACCGGCTTGCATAGGCACATAGAGACTAGCCAGGCTGGTGCTTGTAGGACAGGCTCTTGTCTCCGAGGTAACAGCCTAGGACCCCCTAAATCCCACTTAAAAGCCAATTGGAGAACCATCCTTCTCAACGCTTTTCAAAAGAGTCGCTCGGGGGCCTTTTGTTGTGGCTAGGAAGCTTCCTTAGTACATGCTAGTATTGACTTACAGATCATTAGTGGCTCCCTCACTAAGAAGAGGTGGTGGCAGGACCAGGGAGACACCTTGTGAGTTGACGCGTTAGATTTAAGCGGCAGTCTGCGAAAATAGTCCTAAAAGAACAGACATGGTCACAGAAGCCAGTGAAGACACCAGACAGCACCTTAATTTACATACTTTTAGACACTGGGTAAAGTAAACTGCATCACTTGTACTGAGGCACTAGGGAGGCACCTCCAAGTAGGTCACGCCATGGGATGAGGGTGGCCTCTTGAGCCACGCCACGCTGTGGGAGAGAGGCACCTTTTTGCAACAGAGAACCATGCTTGGCTGCAGTGCCTTTGGGGCTGGCAGCTCTGGCCAGGGGGGACCTGATTTGTTTGGTGAAATGAATGAATTGACACTTCAGGCAGGATCCCCTAGGGGCTTCCTGCCCTCAAGCCCACTGTGTGATGCCCCACTGTGTGGGGACTGGAGTGCTGTGACCTCAGATACCCTAATGGCTGGCACTGAGCTGCCCAGTCTCCTCTGCCCCACTGACTCCCCTGGAGGTGGGTCTAGACCTCACCAAGGAACCCCACTAGCTTGGGACTTCAGGCTGAATCTAGCCACCCTGGAAGCCTCCTCCTTCAAGGCCTTAATCTCTCCTCATTAAATTCCTGTCCCAACCTTGGCGTGAAGCTCCACAGACTTCCCTCTTGGGAAGGCCTTGAGAGCTTGGCTCATCACACCAACCCATGGGGTCCTGTGGGCTCTGGCGCAAGCCCCAGCCTCAGGAAGACTCGAGGGGTGAGCAGCCTCCAGCAGGGGCTGCAGTCAGGGAGGAGGCTCCAGCAGAACGCCCACCGGGCACGAGGGTAGAAAAGGCAGCCCCAACAGGATACAGTGCCCTGCCCCCCACTCCCCACCCCTCCGTCTCACCCTGCTGCTATACCACAAGTCTCCCAGGAGGGACTCTCACAGCCTTTTTGAATACTTAAGATAAAATCCCATTGCTGCCCCGTGAACTGGCCCTGCTTCAGACTTACCCTCTGGGGAGGAACCCAGGCAGGCAAGCCTGGACACTGTGGCCATCATGACTCCAGGTGGGGCAGGATGCCAATCAGGGTGTTGGCTCAAAGTCAGTGCCACCAAGGTGGGTAAGGGCTTTGGGCTGTGTTGCTCCAGGCTTCCAGGAGATGGGAGCAGAGCTTTGTCATCTCCCTGCACACCCCCCATCCCTTGCCAAAAAAAAGTATTTAGCTATGCAGGCAGCAGCCTCAGCTTCAGGGTAAGGGTGGCCGGGGGTGGCATCTACTTCCTGGACCACAAGTAATGGAAAAAATGCCAGGTTTTGAGTCGGAACGCCCAGACTCAGGTCTCAGCCTAGTACTAGTTGGGGCAAGTGGTTTCTCCTCCTAGGTGCCCTGGAGCTGGGGCTTTCTCCTGCTCTGACAGTCCCAGACTCTTTGCCTCTGAGATGTTTCCTTCTTCATGACTGTGAATTTGCTTGAGTTCTCTGTGTGACCTTGAGCAAGTGGCGTGTGTGTTCTGGGCCTCTTTCCTTCTCTACGTAACCAGGCAGAAGTGGGCTGTCCAGCACCTCCCCGCCCCACCAGATGAGTCTGATTCTGGGTCTCCAGGCTTCAGCATGGACAGTGGCCAGGACTGGAAGTGAATCGGTCTCTGCCAGGATAGAACTAGTGCTACAAGATGCCTAGCAGGAGCACAAGAAATCCAGCCAGAAGTGGCACGCCACCCACTTCTCAAGGAAAGTTCCTCAGACTCTGCTCCCGCACCAGCCACTGGAGCTCTGCAACATGTTTGAGGCCCAAGAAAACTGCTGAGGTCTGCAACCCTGGCTCCCCTGCCCAGCCCCAAAGGTGCAGAAGAACAAATCTTCATTGGTTGCGAATAACCCAAGAGTTGTGGGGGCAGCTCTGGACAAGAGGCATTTTTAAAGACCTTCAGGGGTACTGAGAGGACACGCAGCCTCAAAACCGTGTTACCAGGATTGCCAGGCAGAGGACCTAAGGGACACGTTTTAAGGAAAAGATAAGAACCTTTGGTAATTAGTGCATGCATTGAAGCTAACAGAGTTCTAAAGGTTCTGAAGCAGGGAACACATTGCCCCTGCAGTCTCATTTACTTTGGGTTAATCTGGTTTAACTTGTTCAACCAGCCCTTGCTTTCTAGGTCATACAAAGGAATATTTATGCCCTGTACTGTCTGAAGAAAGGGCTAATGCCACCGTATGACAAAGCCCAGCCTCCAAGCTGCCCTCAGTGGGAAAATCACTGAGCTGAGAGCTGAGGAACCCCAGCATTGGTCCCAACTCCACCACCAGTGTGCTGTGTGACTTCTGGAAAATGACTTGCTTTCTCTGAACCCCTGTTTCATCTTTTTTGGAATGACGGGGGTTCACAAGATCAGCATTTCCAACACTCAGATGAGACACGAATAAGCCACCTATTAGAAGCTGTGCTATGGGCAAATATGTTGGGGAAGCAGTAGGAAGACAAACTTCTTTAGGTTAGGACAACCTGACCTGTTAATATGTTACTATGCGTTGTCAGGCTGCGAGCAGGTGGCCCAGCAGCAGCTCTTCTCAGCCAACTCGGTTGGAAAATGCTGGTCTAGATCTCCCTTAGGGCTCCTGGGGCACTGGCATTCAGAAAGCCTTTACTGGGTGCCTACTGTATGCCAGGCATGGCATACTGGGGTACCACAGTGAACATACGAGGTGCTGTCCCTGTCCTTTTTGGAGCTTGGCAAGGAGCATTTGGGAAGAGTCTCTGTTCCGTGAATCATTTTCCCATTCCCTGGTTCTCTAAGTGGGTTTGTCTTCACTGGCCCTTGAATGGTCCTGCCATCTGTGGATGTGGCCTCATGTTAGCACTACCTAGGCACTCGCGCTAATGGCCAGCCCCCTGAGCTTTCGGACACTCTTTTATGGTGTGGTATGGTACAGATGACCACAATAGCTCATGGTATTGCACAGCCAGAGGGGAGTTCGTGCTGGGGGCCTCCTTGTTCAGGTGGACAAGGGATGTTCCTGCAACGGAGGGCCCCAAGGGCCCAACCTCCTGCCACACGCAGATGCAGAACCCTGTATCTGAGGCCCCTCAGCTCGACACCAACTCCAGATGCCAGGAAAATTGGGCCCCATCCTTTGGCAGACTTACACTGGACTTGTCCATAAGCAGCCTCGGTTTCCAGCCGGCACCCACATTTCCCCAGCCAGTCCTCTCTCCCTCTGAGCAAAACGAATGGCCTCCCCTGGCCTTCACTGACCTAGCTGCTACTCGCTGCCACTTGCTGTGGTTGATGAACGGACTAGCTGCTTCCAAGATTAGATTCTGGTGGGCTTTCACCTGCTCTTCAGAGACATGGAAAGCAAGGATTCCTCCTTCTCCCTTCCAGTTGGTTCACCAGGAACAGCTGTCAAAAAAGGTTTCTGGAAGTTTCCTCTAGATCCTGACTTGCCCTCTGTTAATCCCTACCCTTATTTGAGGGCCATGCTACTGTTCCCCTTCTGTCTTCCTTGGCAGGGACTCCCCATGAAAGGGAAGGAGGAAAGGGGTCTCCCCGGTCTGTGTACAGCCTGCCCCCCATCCTGCGATTGGCCGCCCCATTGACCTGCCTGGCTGGATCCTGCGTGACACCCCAGCACCTGTCATTCAGGGGTCCAAATGCCCAAATGCACGTCTATTTGCACATTATAACATCTCCAAGTGGTCCCTAGATTCAAATGCATTCCATACTTTTAGTGCCCTGGGGAAGGAGAGGGAAGGGTACTGCCACCCCAGGAATGGGGTACATGCTCATTGCCTTGGCACTTGGAAGATTTTTTTCTCACCAATCTAGCAGAGACTAGAGAAGTCAACAGAAAAAAGATGGACACATTCTTCAGCACTAACATAGCATGCTCTGCAATGCCAGTGTAAAAATAACCGGGCCAGGGGTGTGTGTGGCATTTTGCAGCTGGGTAATCTGATCTGCAGAGATCTGCCCAAGGTCAGAGGCTTGGCAGCAGCTCCTGGCCACGCCTACAGCTCCCAACTGTGGACCTCTGCCCTGTGTGTCCAGCCCTGCTCCCAGCCCGTTGACTTTAGCCTCTCAACAGCACTGCCTCCCCGGGTTACCCAACGAGGTGGGATTTTTCTCCTGTTCATGCTGCAAATCTCCTTGGCTCAGGGCCAGCCGTCTTGAGCTTACAGCCGTGTCCCAACGCAAAGCGCCTCATCTCAATGCTGCTGACTGTGGTGACACATGTGGTATAGTTTCACTATCTGCCCAGGTGGCTTTGGCTCAAGTGGCATGGCTGGTGCTTGTCCCCGTCAGAGCCTCAAGTGCCTACAACATGCTACCCGTGCCCTCGCCTGCTCACCTGTAATGTCCCCACAGTGCCTGTGACACTTTCTTCTTGGGATATGCATCACCTGCTTGCCTGGTAGCCAATTACATAGATGTCATGGATGTCCTGGATGTCAGTCGTCTAATGTCCACTAATACTCAGCAAATCCTACCCTGGGGCTGTGTATGTATCTGTTCTCAAAAGAAATGGCTTCTTTGTACATGGTGGCTACTGTTCTCTTCTAGGCTTTGAGCTGATAAAAATTGTTGAACCTGATAATATGACAAAGTTATACCTGTGTCTGATATTTTGTTCTCAAAGCCAAGGATACTTGGTTTTCAAACTAGCAGTTCAGTGATCTGTTTGCCTCACTTCACGTGTCACATCTGCCTTTGCTCGGGCTCTCCATAAGGTGACCAATTGTCGCAGTGTGCCGGGGACTGAGGAAGGTTGCCAGGATGTGAGACTTTTGGTTTTAAAAGTGGCCCAGTTCCCATCAACCTGGAACAAGTTGGTCACAGCAGTTCCTCCAAAAGCAGAGCCCAAGACAAGGATTCAGTGCAAACAGTTTATTTGGGTGATTCCAGAAAACACTCTTCAGGAAATATGGAAGTGAAATAGGAATGCAAAGAACACCAACAAAGGGAAGGTTATCAAGCAGGTTACTGCTACAGGTGTGGACCCTCGCCCCACTGGTAACTCTGGGAGTCAGAGTAGATGCACATGCCAAATCTCACAGCGAAGGAACGGGGTGCATGTACACCAGCTCCACTCAGCCCTTGGGGAGGGCCACTCTGGAGGATTCATTCCTTGGTGCTTCTGGTCTAGCACAGGTGCACCAGCTAAGAAGCCTCCTGCAGCCCGCGAGAAAGCCGCCAGGCAAAGAAAGGTAGGCGCTGGCGCGAATAAAAGGAGACCATGATGCAATGTCTACCATGCATTTCCTTCAGCCCTGGAACCTCCCCTGCACAAATGATTGAGACAGACATAGAGTATCTTTGCAGATGTTAAAGTTCCAGATATGCTATCTACTATTCCAAGACCTCTGTAATAATAAATGACCAGGACATATCATTATGGAATAGAGACAGTCTAAATTACAACGGGTAACCCATATTTTTTTAAGTACATTTGGTTTGAAATTAGGAAGATGAACCATGACACTGATTTTTTGGGTTTCTTTTTAAAGAAAGAGATGCAGGTGCTGGCAGATGGGACTCAGGCCCAAGTGCACTGACCTGAAACACGCCAAGGGGCTGCAGCAAGGCACTGACGGCACCTGCAGCAGTGTCTGTCCTGAGCTGCTTGCCATATTTCAGATTTCTCCCAGAAGCAATTCGTGATCACAAAATATATTTATTTGAAAATCATTATCAGCCACCATCTTGTCTTGGAACCCACACAGACTGACCCCAAAATCAAACATAAGGCTCATTTAGAAATCCTTTAGCAGCTTGCCTTGTTTCCTCAAAATCAATCATCCCTTTTTAGATTTGAGGGAGAACAATGGACTGTAATAGGAATTCCCAATAGGCCAGAAGCATTGAGTGGTGTGCTAAGGGATCCCAATGGGAGAAATTGGAGGAGCCCCCAGGCTGAAGCTGACATGGTGAACAGAGACCCTGTTCACATGCATGGCCCTCCTAGGTGACGTTCAGCTGGATAATGGGCTGTCACTGTGATAGTCAAGCTCTCTCCTTGGCCCTCGCCATGGCTCTAGGCTGCTGGGGCGACCTGACGTCCCCTTTGTACCTCACTGACCTCTATGAGCCTGGCACTGCCTCTCCCTTTGTAAGACACGTGCTTCTTTGTTCTTTTCCTCCACTGTGCATCCTGTAAAGGCCAGGGGTGTGTGTGTGTGTGTGCGCGCGCGTGCGTGTGTGTGTGTGTCCTGCTGGGATGGCAATTAGGGTCTCCTGGTCCCTCACGGGTGTAGAACACATTGAGGAAAGCAGGTTCTCGGGGCTCCTGGGTTCAAGAACTCTGTAGTAGACAATGAAGTCAGCCTGACAGTTCAGGATTCTGGGTCTCCTGGGTCCTCTGTCCCACAGTACCCGACTCCTTCCAAGGCACTGCTTGCCCCCCGCCCTAGGAAACCTGAGCTCCCCTGGGCTCAATTAATCTGTATCCTGGTCTGAAACGGAGAGAAAATGCCAAGTCGAGTCCAGCCTAGCTCTGTCAAGCTCTTTTGTTCTGCCATCAAGTAGCAGGTGCCCTCATTTACATCTGAGCCTCACCTAGAATCTCCCAATTATGAATTCATCCTAGAAGCTTCCAGATCACCCATGCACCAAGTCCAGCAACCCCAGATCCAGGGCCTGGGAGGAGAAAGGGGGCACATGTCCTCTATGATAAGTGAGACAAGGGTAGTCTGGGACGGCATCTGCTGAGAGGGGTTCCTCTCCTAGCCTGGGGGAAGGAGGGGCCCTGGATACCCAGGATGGTGGCTGTCCCCAGCTCCTGAGCCCTCAGTAAGATCTCAGAGAAAGTTGTTTAAAACGTCTTCCTCAGCCATCCCGAACCGAACTAACCACCCCCTGCCCTACTCCCAAGCTCCAAGATCCTCCAGGTTGCACACACGGGCCCTCCCGGGTGCTGACCCAGTCTCCATCTACCCTTCATTCCTGGCTTCAGAATCTGGGGT
Organism: Chlorocebus sabaeus; assembly: GCF_047675955.1. NCBI lineage: Eukaryota > Metazoa > Chordata > Mammalia > Primates > Cercopithecidae > Chlorocebus > Chlorocebus sabaeus. The sequence continues at coordinate 116,630,815 of NC_132923.1, read as the reverse complement.
TCCCCACTGGGTAGGAAACCAAGGATCCTTTGTAGGAATTGCCTTCGCCCTCCAAGCCTGCTGTTCTGATACCGTTCAGCAGAGGGCGCTGTGGGCGTGCACTGCCTTCCAGGCCCAGGCCAGCTCCTACCAAAGACACCCGTGGAAAGAGGAGCGGCAGGGATGAAGGGAGGCTTCAGAAGCTATTCCTGTCCCTTGTCAACAGTCTTTCTTCTCTGCTAAAAATGTGACACTAGCTCACCTGGGGCTGGAAAGGAGAAGGTGACCTCTTGGTCCTTCCCTGCTTGGCCCACTCCTCCTCTTCTTCACCTATTGGTACCCCCTCCTCCTCCAAACTCCACGGGAAGCCACTCTCAGGAACACTTCCCAGAGTTCCTCTCAGCAGCAGCCTCACAGGGCACACCTTATTGCACGTATGTGTGTCCTGTCTCCCCCATCGGACTGGGAGCTCCAATCATACTTGGAAGTCTCCTCCAGCGCAGGATGCTGTTAGGTGAAAGGCACTCAGAAGAGACCTCCTGACAAAGCAAAACAGGATAGAGACCAGATTCTCAGGCTTCCCCAGACAAGCCATCCAAGTCCTTGCATGTTCACTTTGCCTATGAGAGACATTTCCCAGGGGCACACTCCACTCCTGTCATCCTTCAAAGTTCAATGCAGAGCTCACCTCCTCCAGGAAGTCTTCCCTGACTGGCACCCCCAGGGCAGACTGGACCTCTCCAACCTCTGCTCCCACAACCCTTTGTGCATACTGTAGGTAATGCCTGCTACGAGCACTTCCCAATGGCATTTCAGGGCTGTGGGGCCATGTGTCTCCCTCATCAAACTATGAGCAACTTGAGAGAAGAGACCTGGCCTCAGTCATCTCTAGGCCCTCTGCAAGGTCTGGAGCATCCTAGCTGCTCAGTAAATGTATGCTCAAGTGCAAGGTTAAAAGTCTGACCCAATCATTCCATCTTTAGTGAAAACCATCCAAAGTTATAACTGGGGAGTCTTAAATGTCAGACAGGATTCCGAGGTCTTTCCATTGATTCATCTCATTTGCTCCTCACAGCTCTTCAGATTACCATGTTGGTGTTAGGAATTAAGGATGCTGAAGTTCAGATACATCAACTAATTTACCCAAGGTCATCCAGCTAGAAACCAATGGGGCAGGATTCAAACCCAGGTCTGACCCTCTCTGGAGTCAAGTCTTTTAAAAGCATTCATGCGTTCATTCGCTCATTCCACCTGTGAATTCACTCCATATCTACTGAGTATCGGGTATTACCAGGCTAGGCTAACACAGCCAAGTAAAGGGAAGACAGGAGAGAATTTGTTACTGAGCTTTTCATTTTCTCCCAAGTTAATGGAAGAACTGCTTTTCCCTGCTCAACTGCTGGGACTGCAAGTTCCCTCTCGTCTTGCCCACCAAGTCCCTCTCCCCATACCATCTCCAGAAGGCAAATGAAGCCCAACTCTTCCTGTCCTTCCCTGAGGAGGCAGCTGGGAATCAGGAGACTCAAGACACAGGAGGAAAATCAATGACACATCTTCCTGCCTTTCCCCAGCTCATCACACTCTGCTCACCAGACCAGCAGGAAAAGCAGCAGACAGGCTCTGGCTGGGGGGACCCAGGTCCCAGCTGCTCTGACTGTCGGCATTCCCAAGATGTCAGACCTAAAAAGGGTGCTTAGAAGCCTCCAAACACTCACCCCTACCCCCATTTTATGGATGGAGATACCGAGGCCCTGGGAGGGATAGGCCCTGGGACAGAATCACTCAGGTCCCCAAACACCTGCCTTCACTGGGCCGAAAGCTCTCACATTAGAGCTACTCTAGGGTAATACTATGGTTTGAATATCTGTCCCCTTTGAAACACATGTTGCAATTTAATCCCCAATGTGGTAGTATTGAGGGGTGAGGCCTTGAGGAGGTGATTGGATCATGAGCGCTCTGCCTTCATGAATGGATTAATCCATTAAGGGGTTATCATGGGATGGGAACTAGTGACTTTATAAGAAGAGGAAGAGGGCCAGGGGTGGTGGCTTATGTCTGTAATCCCAATACTTTGGGAAGTCAAGGCAGGTGGATCACCTGAGGTCAGGAGTTTGAGACTAGCCTGGTCAACACGGTGAAACCCCACCTCTACTAAAAACACAAGAAATTATCCAGGCATGGTGACAGACGCCTGTAATCCCAGCTACGAGGCTGAGGCAGGAGAATCACTTAAACCCGGGAGGCGGAGGTTGCAGTGAGATCATGCCACTATAGTCCATCCTGGGCAACAAGAGCAAAACTCTATCTCAAAAAAAAAAAAAAAAAAAAAAAAAAAAAAAAGGACAAGACCTGAGCTAGCACATTTGCCATCTGCACACTCAGCCTCCTCACCATGTGATGCCCTGCACCACCTCAGGACACCAGAGTCCCCACCAGCAAGAAGGCTCTCCCCAGATATACCCCCTTAACTTTGGATTTCCCAGCCTGCATAACTGTAAGAAATAAATTCCTTTTCTTTATAAATTGCCTAGCTTCAGTTATTCTGTTATACGCAACAGAAAATGGACTAATACAGGTAATGTCTTCAAAAGAGCCACCGTGAAAACGTATGTGTTACACGTAGAGGTGAGGGCTAGAAATAAGTGACGGCAGAGGGGCCATACACACAAGCTAGATACTTAGGATGGTGGAGGTGGGGCCCTAGGGCAGCAGGGAACCCTAGATGGAAGGGGAGCAAGATCTGGAAACAGGCTGGAAGAACAGGTGGGGCCTGCAGAAGACAAATCCTGCTGCCCTCCCCAACTGGTAGTAAAACCCAGATCCCTGGATACTGCAATAAGATGGGGGGATGGGCTGTCCACAGCTCCCAGTAATCATTCAGCGAAGGCACAGCTCACTACAGGTGCACAGATTATGTGTCCCTAGGCAAGTCCCTTCGCCTCTCTGGGCCTCAGTTTCCCTGTCTGTTAAAAGAGGAAGGTGAACTGGATAACTCCTAAGGTTCCCTCCAGCTCTGAGGCTGTATGTTAAATATCTTGCTTCCAGACCTGAGACCATTCAAGGATGAGAGGGTGAAGAATGCCTCCACCCCGCCCTTGCTTGCTGTGAGGTTGTGTCCGCTTTCCTGGAGACATGGACTCTTCCTCAGGCCAAAAAGCCCAGCTTTCAGGTGGCAGAGTCCAGCATGGGTGCACCTGGTCCAGGAATGGAGAAACGAGCTCCAGGAACCCAAACAACCACCTTGAGCCTCCAGTAACCACCAACCAGGCAGAGCACCCAGATTCAGTGCCAGAAGGTCCCACAGCCACCAGGACAACATCCCTCCAGGCTTTGGGACAGGAAGAAATTACAACCACCATCAATCAGAAGTTTGGCCTTGGGTAGCAAATCATGCATGAGCTTCTGGGCTGACCTCTCTGGCCAGCCAGCATCTGCCTCTCACTAGCTGGGCAAGTGACTTTACCTCTCAGGGCCTTCGTTTGCCCATCCAGAAAATCACCATACCTACCTCATTCATGTTCACACCAAGAAATGTGCTTGGCCCAGTGTGGCTCAGCAGAGGGTCCCAGGAGGCCCCTGCACAGCTGGCTTTGAATCCATCTTTATGGAGTGGGGTGGGAGGGGCAGGGCACAGTTCCCTGGATTTTATTAAGCTGTGATTCCCAGCCCAGAGAACTTTCAGGGTGACACCACCAAGGCCTAGGAGTTGGCAGACACTACCCACAATACCAATAATAAAATTAAATGAATCAGTGTTCTCAAGTTAGCCCCTCTCCTAACCACAACGACTGCCTAGAGTGGGGCAGTACTAATGCATGGGGCGTGGGTGGTCCCAGCAACAGGGGTGAGGGGTGAGGGCCTCCACCAGGCAGGAGGCAGAAGCCAGCGTGGCAGGCTCCCGCTCCCTTCTGGGTCTTTCCGCCTCCAGCTGGCTTCTGGCTTTGCTGGACTATATCTTATGTCCCTCTTCATCTGCTTCTCTGTCCCAATAGGGCGCCCACCCCTGGCTTTGTCCCGCCTCTCCACGCTTCTCCAGGGTCTCTCAGTCTGTTTTCCCCCTGCCCTCACCTCTCCTTCCTCCAACGAGCACCCTCCCCAACCTCCTCCTACAAACCCCGCAAAGCCACAGCTGTCCTTAACCCAAAATCTTGCCAATTAAACCGCTCCCTCCGGCTCTGGCTGCGGCTGCTGACGTCGGGAGATCCGGGCGAGGCGAGGCCGCCGCCTACGCGGGTGGGGTTGGGAGAGGCGACGCCCCCCTCCCCGGGCCCTGCGGCCGTCGGTCAGTCCGCCGGCGGCCACACGAGCCCGCACCAGACCCAAGCGCCACCCGTCGGTCCTCGCTCCCGCCGGGCCTCGCATTCCTGGTCCCCCACCTTCTGCCCAGACCCTGCCCACGCTTCCCGCACCAGCCCTAGGTCCCGAGGTCCCCAACTTGGGCGAAGATCCCTCCTGGGCTCCCCGCATCTTCCCTTGGTCCCACGGTCCCCAACTTGGCGCCAAGACCCCGCCTGGGCGCCCAGCATTGCCCCTCGTGCTCGGGGCCGCCCGCCCCACGCCAAGTCGGCAAATGTAGCCCAGGCTCTGCCTCTCGCGCTGCAGCTCCGCGACCCCCACTCCGAGTTCCCCGCGTCCCAGCGTCCCCAGTGCGCTCCCAGCACCCTCCGCGCCCCGACCGCGCACGCCCCGCGGACGCCGCGCCGCGACCCCCGCTGGGTCCCCCGCCCTCCCGGCAGCCTCCGCGCCCTCGGTCCTCGGTTTCCCCACTCCGAGCGTCGCTGGCTCAGCCTCCACGAAGGCGTCGCCGTGGGAACCGGGAGGGGGCATATTAAGAGCAATTAGCCTGCGTACACTTGGCAGCGATACCTTAATAAATAATAGTTTGAAAGTCATGTAAATAAATATTAGAGCGCATTATGAGGGCAGGAGGCGCGGCACCGGGCCCGCGAGCTGGGGGCGGGCGAGACACCGCCGCCGCTGGGGATTGACACGTGCAGCCTGGGGCCCGAGATCCCTGCGCCCTGGCGGCCTGCGACCCGCTGCCAGGGGCCCGGCAGTCAGGGGTGGAGGGAGAGGCCCGGGGAAGGAGCCCCAGGGAGACAGAGAAGGCCACAGAAGGAAATAGGGAGGGGGAAAGGGGAGAGAAAGAAGGAGGGAGTTGGGGAAGAGAGAGAGAGATGGGGGGGTGTGAGGACGAAGGGTGTGAGGACGCAGCAGGGAAGTGGAAGCAGCAAAATTTGGTCCCTTAGGGCTCTGGGAGATTCCTCCCTTCTCCTGGCCAGGCTTCTTTTCCTTGGCCCGGGCTGTCCTTTTCCTCTGCCTTTCTGAATGCCCCTTCCCAGTCTTCTTTGCTGGTCCCCCCTACATCTCCCCAGTCTCACCGCTGGAGGCGCGGGGCTCAGACCTTGAATCTCGTGGCTCCTAGCCTCATTCATTCACTAGATGAGCACAGCCCGCCTAGATGCTTCCCAGTCATCCACGTGTCAAGGGCTCCCACCTGCAGACCTCCAGCCAGACCCGTCTCCTCTGACCCACAGGCTGACAGCTCTCTTGGACGCGGGACCTCAACTGGCCGGACACTGAACCCCTGCCCTCCCCTCTAGAACCTGTTTCACCCATGCTGTGCCCCAGCTTAGGAAACGGCTCTAGTTTTCCACTTGTGGAGGAAAAACCTTCGTGCCATTCTTGACACCTCTCTCTGACACCTCCTATGTAGCCCCTCAGAGAGTCCTGCCATGTCCACCTTGAACGTGTTTCCAGATTCCTCCCACTGCCACCTGCTCCGCGGTTGCCGCTTAGCCCAAGCCCCACCCTCTCTCACTGGGACTGCGGCTACAGCTCCTCCTCCCTGGGCTCCTTCCTCCACTAACCTCCACCATCGCTGTCGACAGAGTGGAGGCTATAAAAGTACAAGTCACCCGAGTAGCTCGGACTACAGGCGCGTGCCACAATGCCCGGCTAATTTTCTGTATTTTTAGTAGAGACGGGGTTTCACCATGTTAGCCAGGATGGTCTCGATTTCCTGACCTCGTGATCTGACGGCCTCAACCTCCCAAAGTCCTGGGATTACAGGCGTGAGCCACTGCGTCCGGCCAAGGCAGGAGAATCGCTTGAACCCGGGAGGCGGAGGTTGCAGTGAGCTGAGATCCCACCACTGTGCTCCAGCCTGGGCGACAGAGCGAGACTCCGATTCAAAGAACAAAAGAAAGAAAGTGCTCACCTCTCTGCTCAGAAGTTTGCTTCAGAGGAAAAGCCAAAGTTTTTAAACTCCCCCACCAGGCTCTACCATCTGCCCTCCACCCCTTCCTGGCAGCTCCGACCTCCTCACCCACCTCTCTCCCCCTCGCTTCTCTGCTCCAGCCACCAGGACACCCTCCCTGCTCCTCAAATGTGCCAGACCTGCTTACACCTTCAGGTTTTGGCACTGGCTGGCCCCTCTTCCTGGAACATTCCCCAGATGACATCCTAGTTTAGCCTATCTCCTTCCAAGTCTTTGTTGAAATGCCCCAATCTCCATTTGGCCATCCTATTAAAACTGAATTTCTCCTCCAGCCCAAGAAAACCTCCTCCTTGACATTCCGCTTTCTATTCCTTCATAGAACTCAACCGTTTCTAATACCCTGCATCATTTACTGATTTTGTTCATTCTCTGTCTCTCCCAAGTAGACAGTAAGCTCCATGAAAGCACGGATTTTTGCCATTTTTTTTCCCTTCACTGTTGTATCCCCAGTACTAGAAATAGTGCCAGGAACATAAAAGAGATTCAGTAAATATTTGAAGGAAGAAAAGAAAGTGGATAGGAGGCTGGAGGGAAGGAAGGGGGAAAGGAGGAGAGAAAGAGAGCCCGGAAGGAGGGAATGGCTTGGGCACAGGCAGGGCAGCCTGGGCAACCATCACTGGGAAGGGAGTACTTGGAAGGACCCTGCCTGCTTGGAGCTTGGGGGAGCCCCAGGGCTGGCATTTGTGAGCGATTCCTTCACCAGCCAGTGCCCAGGCTGAAGGGGCTCCAGGTTGGGGATCTCAGATGCAGCAGCCCCACCCCAGCCAACACCTCCGCCCCCAAACCCATGGAAGGGAGCACCAGCTCCACCTCAGGCCCCAGCTGGGTGTTGGACACCAGTGCTGAGGGCGGCACGGCATGGGTAGGCCCGTGGTAACAGCCACAGTAATTACTGGTTGTATGCGATTAGGGGATAATTAGGCTTAATAAGTCCAAAAGTAATTACCACGCAGGCTGCTTGCTGCTTTGGAAAACAGGGGCCCCCAGTGAGCGGGAGCCAGATAATTGAGAAGGGGGAGAGTGGGCATTATGGGCATCGGGGTGCTGGGCCATTTCTCTGGCAGATGCCCGAGTCCTCCCTGCCTCATCCCCACCAGGGGCTTGCTCACCTCCAGTGATGAGGAACTCACTGTTGCGCAGATAGCTCCTTGCATCACTGGAAGTCTGCGTATACAATTTTGAATACAATTTAGGCTATTGCTATTCCTGACAATAGTGTAGCCTCTTCACTTTCTTACTCAACATCTTAGCATGTGAATAAACACAGACCTAAAGTATCATTCATAAAAGAAGCAAAGTGTATCCTCCTAGGTATCACCACGGATAGTCCTATCGACTCGCCACAACACCGACGTAGTGCTTCTCGTTAGTGCCACTGAGTTCCTAACTCTTTAGCTGTACTGCTACTCCTTGGGGCCCCACAGAACCAATCCAATCCACTTTTCCAGAAATGAATCCATGTCTCCTTGAATCTTTCTTCCTTTAGACAGAAGCCAGTGGCTGGACACATTGCACCCTGCCAAGGAAGTCTTGTGGTCCAATGAAAAGGGCGCCCTGATCCTGCTGCCAACTAACCTTATGGCCTTGGGCAAAGTCGCTTGACCCCTTTGGGCTTCCACCTTCTTGTCTGTGCAAAGGGGGCAGGGGCTCCCCAGCTTTGCTCCCTCAGGCCAACCCTAAGACCCAAGCAGCCCCAGGTCCATGCTGGCCAAGGGCTTCCATGCTAGAGGCTGGGGGAAACTCAGTGACCTTTTCAACCCTGGAATGGTTTCCTTTCTTTCTCACTGGACTGCCCTTTAGAGTTACCTCGGGAAGAGGCCTGAGAAAGAGCAGCAATCAGTGCTCTGATCTGGACATACATCCCTGCCCTTCCATGACCTCAAACATCTGCCTTCATCTTCATTCTTAGAACTCAATTTCTACTCCATCAGGGGAGTGGAAGTTTGCAGGGCTCCAAGAATATCACAATAAGATGTAAATGCTTTCTAAAGTTTGCCATCATCACTTGGGTAGAGATCCATTTGTATGACTGTAATAAGCTATGATGGTTTATAGGATGACACTTTATATCCGTTTTCTTACTTGATCTCTACCTCAACCCTGTTGAGGCATGTGTAGTGCTGTCTGTATTTTACACATTAGGCAACTGAGGCCCAGTAACTGGGAAAGAAAAAAAAACTTGTCCAAAGTCAGATGGCTAGCAAAAAGCAGAGCCAGGATTTGAACCCAGGTCCGGTTCCAAATCTTGTGCTTGTAACCACGACTGTATACTTCCTTGTGGCCTCAGAGCTACCTGCTCTAGCATCTGGGACATCAGATAAGAGGATGAGACAGGATGCAACGGTAGAATCCACCCTCCTCCCCAGTATTAGAGCCCAGGGGCCTCATCACAGGCTAATGAAGGTCTCTGGCCCCATCTCGTTGGCATCTTTCTTGGCAGGACGCCCAATGTAACTGTTTCTCCATCAAGGAGGATTTTCCTGAGGATCCCAGAGGGAAAGAGAAGTGCCTGAAAGAACAAATACCACAACAGAAGCTTCTCATCTCTGCCTGGAGCAGTGCAACATGGAGACAGAACACGAGAACATAATTAAGACCATTCTAGCCCTGTAAACCACAAGGCCTGCAGGCCAAAAGAAGGAATGGAGTGGGAATAGCCTCACTTAGCTCCTGTGGACTCCAGAGGACCACAAATATGGATTCACTAGGAATATGCATCCTAAAGTCCCCAGAGTAGGAAAAAACTGCTACTGCCATAAAAATAATAGAACTGTCAACAGGCCATAAAATTCGCTCCATTAATAGGAAAAATATATCATGGAGTTTTCTTTCCTGCAAGAGTATCAAAATTACAATTTTTTTCAGAAAATCAGAAAATAATATCAGTGACAAACAATGATCCATGAGAGAAGTGGACCAGGGTTGGGTTACATAAATGCTCCCCAAGGTAGTGGAGTCCCAAAGCACCGCCCCCCAGGAGATTTTCAAACAAATGGAAGGCAGGTGCCCGCTCCAGGGGATTCTGATCCAACAGGTGAGATGCAAGACCTTGAAATCACAGAATTAAGTGGAACCCCACCTCCACTCCCACAGGAGATTCTGCAGCAGCCCTTCTATCCTGTGCCGGGGTTGGAGACCACTGCCCAGGTGCCCATCCATGTTTCAGCACCAGGGACAGGGCACACAAGTCATCTCTCAAAAGTATTATGCTCGGTCACTCTGCTTATGTGGGGAGCTGTTTTTAAAAAAATGCCTTAGCTCTCTTACTTTTTTTTTTTTTTTTGGTGGGTGGGAAACTGAAGATATCTCGCCTCCTCCCTCTCTCTGATTGGGAGAAAAGCATGTGCTCTGGGGTGAGCACTGCAGCCCAGGTCCTGAAAGGCATGAAAAGCCAACCAGGGAGGGAGCAGATGAGGAGGGACTGTCCCCCAGCAGCAACAACACAAAGACCTCCTGCCTTTATTCGATATTGAGGAAGAGGAGGGAGATGGAAAGGTCTAGGCTTGGAAATCCAGTGTAATAATCTTGAGTCTCACCCTAACTGGCTGTGTGGCCTTGGGCAAGCCTTTTCTCCTCTCGGGGCCTGCCCACACACTTCCTGGGCCCTGTGGCTGGGAAGGGCAAAGCTGGCATTTGACCCTACGTCTTCCTGATGACTCAGATAATGCTTTCTCGCTCTACCTCACTCAACATGGTCTCCAGTGAATAATCCCAAATCAATAGTTCTCAAACTGTGATCCACTCAAAAAGTGAGAGTGTCCTCAGAGACAGATTTTGTGCGTAAAAGAAGGGATTGGGAATACTATAGTAAAAAAAAAGTTTGAGGATTACTAAGGTAAACAGAGTCATACAGGTCTTTTTGCTGTAGGACTTCCCGACCCTCTAATGTGCTATCATGTTATTTCCAAGATGGCAGCCAAGAAGTATTCAGGGTTTTTCAAACTTCCTTTCACGCAATACATCTAGGAATCACTAACACTTATAGAGCACTTATTAAGTGCCAGGCACTGTCCTAAGATCTTTCCATTTTAAAGCATTTAATCTTCACAACAACTTATGAAGCAGGTAGTAGTATTATTATTATTACCATTTGCAGAGAGGGAAACTGAGGTACAGAAGGACTTAAGCCCTTGCCCAATGTCACATAACTATCGTGCTGCAGAGCAGGGATTTAAACCCAGGCAGATGGGCTTGAGTCTGTGCTTTTAACTGTATCACGGAACCACCTCTCCCAACTTAAAGGCCTGGAGTTTATTAAGTCACAGTTTGGGAAATGCTATTGTACAGGCATGTCTACTTAATTTTGGAAATTTTCAACAATAGATTTTTAAAACTTTTCCTTTGATTTTGGCTGATGTTTAGATACCCTGAGCAAATGGTGGCAGGCCCAGATGATGGCAGGGAGGTGGCGGGGGGGGGGGGCAGTGTGGTTTGTTTTATTTGCTTGTTTATTTATACTTGAGATTGGCTTTTCTCTACGTGAGGCAAAGAAGCTAGATTTCTTTTTATTGACATGCAGTAATTTACATATTTCTGGGGTACATGTGATATTTTGATTCATGCATACAATATGCAGTGATCAGATCAGCTGACTGGGATGCATTTCTAATGCCCTGGTTGGGGACAGGAAAAAGGAGGGAAGAGGGCATAGCTGCAGGAAGGAGGGAAGAAGAGAGGAAGTAAAAGAGAAGACAAGAGGGACAGAGAAGGAAGAATCATGGCAAGAGAGGAAGAAGAAAAGGCCCAGAGGATGAAGAGAGGTGAGAGACTGGGTTAGGGAGAAGGGAAGTAGAGAAAGAGAGAAAAGACAAGAGAACAGGAAAAAGGCTGAGGAAAGAGGCAAGTGAAGACCGCCCCAGCCTCAGCTTCAGTACTCTGGGGCCTTCTCTCCTGTCCCCTGTTCTCTGCTCTCCCAGCCAAGAGCAGCTGCAAGGAGAGGAGGTGAAGTATCCCCTGTCAGGGCAGAGGCTCTGCAGGCTCCTGGGGGGACAGGTTTTGGGGGTTGGTCCTGCCTGCGAGCCCAGGACTGTGTCTTGAGAGTCCTTCCCATTGCCTGCATCCCATTCTGGCCCAGCTTCCTCTCCAGTCACTTTTCTGTGCTGTTTCCCCAGAACAAATCAGCACCTGTCACCAGCCACCAGGAGCCTCCGCTCTCTTGTTCTCCCCCTGGAACTTCAAAAAGGCTTGACACGGTTTCTCTGCAGTGGTTCCTCACCTCTTAGGTGGCTCAGTCTGCTCCAGGACTCAGCTATGCCTCTCATCTTCCAGTCTTAAAAAAAAAAAAAAAAAAAAAGTGAAACATGGATCCTGCTTCTCTTTGCACAGGGAACATCAGCACCGAATTGGAGCACTGTTGGTGACAGTCCATGCTCTGGGCTCAGCCCTGAGGCTTCCTTGAGGGCATCAGGGTGATGTCATCGCACTGGCATGAGCTTAGTGGACTCCAGCCGCATTCCAGTCAGCACCCCTATCCCAGCCTTAGGACCCTCATAGTCCAAGCCCTCACTCCCAGCACCTCTAGCAGGAACTTTGGAGCCAGTGTTGCCATGGCAACCATGATACCAGCAATTGTTCTTCATTATGCTTGTGGATAGAATTATATGATCTGGAATCAAAAAAAAAAAAATGCAAGGCAGCTAACACAGTGGAGGGAGCCATGGAGTCAGGGAGCTTCCATCTGCTCTCAGCAAAGTTACTCTCAGGCAGATTAAACAAGTTACCTGTCCTTACTGGGACTCAGTCACTGCACCTGTCAAATGGTACACCTGTGTGCATATGAGGAGGGTTGAATAAGATTATCCCCAAGTTCTCTGAATCCACGGCTGTCTCCAGGAACCCAGTAGCAAAGTGAATGTATGAAGGGCCCCTCAACACACACCCACAGTGCTTATAAGAGGGTAAAGAAACAGTCAGAAGGTCAAAAAGGTATCATCAAAAGTTCTGATGTTGGTCTAACTTAGGCCAGTTAGTCCAAAGGAAGGCAGCCTCCCTCAATGAGCTGGTCTCTCTTAGAAAAAAAAGCACCTTTCTTGGGGGTGACTGCCAGGATTCCTTGGTCCTCTTCCAATCCACCCACTCCCCAAAGCAACCCTGCCTTTGACCCAATCATTCCCCTTCCAGAAATCTCTTGAATGCTCAGGCCTGAAACATAGAAAAAGCCTAAACACAAAGAAATACATAGCAGTCTTGTCTATAACAGTGAGACTTTGGAGTCCATCCAAATGTGCAGGTATAGGGGAATGGCTAAGGAAATTAGGGCGCATATTCCCAACCAGAATACTATGACAGCCAGTAAAAATTATACTTGCCAAAAGTTGTATTCTCCTAGGACAATGCTTCTGCTCTAATGTTAAATAGGAATAACAAGAAGCCACATGGTGCCTGCTGTGGTTTTTTTTTTAAGGGCATAGAGGAAACAATGCTGGGTTTGGGGTAAAGTCCATTTTCTTTTTTGAACTCTACTTCTCTACATTTCTACAGCGAGCGTGTATTATTATATTCTAGAAAAATTAGTAAGTCATTTCTAAAGGGTAGGTGGACAGGAAGGCAACAGGGCTTGGCTGTTCTTGGTTCAGATTGGGACTCTGACATTCTACAGCCATGGGCTTAAGGATTTCCGACCTCTCCAAGCTGTGGTTTCCTCACATGGAGATGACAATGACACCTAGGCCAGAAGGTTGCTGTGAGGATGGAATGAAACAAGGCCCCAGGAGCCCTGAGTACATGGTAGAGACCTGGCACATAGTAGGTGCACAGATAAAGTAGCTATTGGCTGGGCTCTTAGTGGCTGTCATCGCAGACTGGAGCTGGCTGGGCTCTGGCAGCCTTTCTGAATCTTGGCCTCTGCCTCTCAGCCTGCAGAGTATTGACTCCCCTGTGCTCTCTCAGCCCTGTCTCCAGTCCCGTCTGGAAAGCCTACCCGCTCCCCTACCAGCCCAAGTCCATCCCCAGATACCAGCCTTCCTGGATCATGCTCAAGGAGTTGCCCACGGGGTTGTTCCAGAATGCCAAGTGGAACTGGGGCTCCCCTAGCTCCAGCACAGGCTAAACCACCTCCCAGCCCCTTCCAGCATCCTTAGAGTCTGCCCCACCACATTCAAGCCAAGGGTTCTCTGATCCCAACTGCCCAAAAAGAAATTCTCTAGCTCCAGGGGCTGTGCCCTTTTCGAAGCCCGTGCTACATTTCCTGGACCCTCTGGGGAAGACATAGCTGTGACCTTAGGAGAGAAGCAGCCAGGGCTGACTCAGCCTCTGCAGCAGAGCCTGGGGGAGAGGAGCATCTTTTGATGAATCAGCCCCACCATGCCTGGTGACAGACGTGCTTTACCTCTGATCATTCCACCATTTTGGCACCTAACAAGCAGGGAGAGGCGGAGTGGAGCAGGCAAGAGAACAATGAATATTTTGTGGGAGCCGGAGGCAACTGAGGACCTCTGTGGAGTGACAGGCAGACAGAAGCAGGCAGGACAGGGGGGTAAGTAAGTTGCATAGCTGGGACTTGAGACATCAGCATGGCGGGAGGGACCCTAGGAGGGCCCACTTCCTTCTCTGCCTTTTCTCTCTCATTCCTTTTCTTTTTACCTTCTGTTTTCTCCCCCTCCCTTGCTTTCTTCTCCTTTTACTTCGTTTTTTTTTTTTTCCTTCCTCCATGCTTTCTTCATTCCCTTCTCTACTCATTAATTCATTTCTATTTTCGAGTGCTTCTTTCATCTATGTGTTCAACTGATATTCCTCCTGCTGAGTCCTGTGCTGGGGACATTGGGACGAAAACGTGGTCCACATACACTGACCATTACAGACCTCACCACTCTAACAGTATGGAGGCTCAGAGAACCCAGGATAGACCAACGCTCTGAGGGTGTCTGGGAAGGCTTCCTGGAGGAGGTGCCTGCCATGTAGAAGGAAGAGACCTTGGCCCAGCAGGCAAGGCAGGGTGAGCATCTAGGCAGAGAACAGCGTGTGCAAAGCATGGCAGAGGAACTGGGCAGGAGTGGCCAGAGGTGAAACTGTGGCCAGATGGCAAGGGGCTGATATGCCAGATGGCAGATATGCCGCTTGTTGACTTAATTCTGGACCAAGCACTTTAATAAGTATCTCCCTTTTACAGACAGGGAAACTGAGGCTTGGAGAGTTATGTGACAGGCCTAGCATCACTCAGCCAGTAAGTTGCATAGCTGGGACTTCACTCCAGATCAAGGTGGCTCTAATAGCCATGATCTTGCCCCTTGACCACAATAAACCTCAGCTCAGGGGTTTGAAGAGGTGTAGACCACTGTCGACAGACAGGTGGCCAATGAAGCAGACTTCTGCAGTCTTCGGACACATGAGGCACTTCTCTGCTACCCACAGAGGCAAGGGGCACCTGTCCTATGGGTAGGAGGCTTCGCAGCACACTATGCCACTGGGGAAATCTGTGGCATTGTGCTGGGCCTGTCTGGGAAATGAGCCTGAATGATTTGAAGGACAGCACTCTCTCCGGAAATCCCTGTGTGTTGTTCTGACTGGGCACCTCTAGGAGCCAGCTGCTTGAGGTGGTGTGTGAACCACACAGCCGCCACTTGCTCCCAGCCCTGCCCTGGGTCTCTTGAGAATCACAGTTGCAGGCAGTGTGCCCCACGAACGAGCCTAGAGGCATTACCACCACAGGACTGAGGGTGGCAGTGCTGAGCAACTTCACCCACAGCCATCACCTCCTCATCTCTAAAGCACAAAGATTATCCCCAGCTCCTGGTGGCTGGTGTCTCCTCTTCGCTTGACAAAAGGTGGGGCACCCTGGGGGAGAGGGCTTTGGAGGCAGAGCCTTGAGTCCAGGTCCCAGCTGTGTGACCTCATCTCTGGGAACCTCAGTTTCCTCTTGTGTAGGACCCTGATGATAACATCTCCCTCAATACCTAATAAAAGCAAATATTTATGACACCTACTTGAAATAACACAAATGAAGCACCAACTTATCAAGTTGCACTTATTCATTTATTCAGCAAGCAGGTATCAAGTGTCTATATGTGCCAGGCACTCACATGGGGGCAGGGGTGGGACACCACAGAGACCAGAAGGAACAAGTTTCCTGATTTAACGGAGCACCCATGCTGGAAGGGGAATGGAGTGGCAAAGAACATAACTGGGTAATGTAAAGGCAAGTGACTGGGAAGCTACTTGAGGCAGGGTGATGATGGAGGGCTTCTCTGAAGAGGTGGATGGCCAGGAGCCAGTTAGGCAAAGACCACAGGAAGACATTCTGCAGAGGGAACAGCACGTACAAAGGCCCTGAGGCAGGAACAGGCTTGGCGTACTTGAGCCTGGTGAGGTTGAAAGATGGCGGGAGGGTGTGGGGAGAGTAGCAGGGGCTGAGGTTGGAATGGTGAGTCCACCCAGCTCAGGACGGGCTCCCAGAAGGCCCAAGAAAGGAGTGTGACACATAGCAGGAGGTTAACATTAGTAGCTGTGGGTATGATCTTCTGGTCCCATGCCCTCATTTTCTATCTGGAGAAACTGAGGTTGGCCCATCAGACTTATCTTTTTCCTACAGGTGGGCTCCTTTCTGGCCTGTGCAACTGCCAGTCCCTTTGCTAATGGCCCAGATGCTGAGGGCCCCTGTGCCATCACAGCTCAGGTCTTCAGTTCTGAATGAGATAAGTGGAGCCCTAGCCTCCACTAAGCCTGGCACAACCGCCTTTCCCAGCCACCTCCAGCTCTGCCAGTTTCACCTGCTTTAAAACTGTAAGATGGC
Organism: Chlorocebus sabaeus; assembly: GCF_047675955.1. Taxonomy (NCBI): domain Eukaryota; kingdom Metazoa; phylum Chordata; class Mammalia; order Primates; family Cercopithecidae; genus Chlorocebus; species Chlorocebus sabaeus. The sequence goes on along the minus strand of NC_132923.1, from coordinate 116,614,829 downwards.
TGGGTGTGGTGGCTCACACCTGTCATCTCAACAGTTTAGGAGGCTGAGGCAGGAAGATCGCTTGAGGCCAGGAGTTTGAGACCAGCCTGGGCAACACAGCAGAAGCCTGTCTCTACAAAACAATACAAAAATTAGCCAAGTGTGGTTGGTGTTCACCTGTAGTCCCAGCTACTTGGGAGGTGGAGGTGGGAGAATCACTTGAGCCTGGGTGTTCAAAGCTACAATGAGCTATGTTGGCACCACTGCACTCCAGCCTGGGCAACATATTGAGACCCCAACTTAAACAACAACAACAAACTGTAAGATTATGGCTATCAGGGGAATGGCCACCTCTCTCAACACTTGTACCACCTGTAAGCTGTGCTCATGTGTGACCACTCAGGCCCTCTCCAAGAATAGCTGGGACAACTAGGCCCTTTCTCTCAAATGCCTACAATGCTGTTGCTCAGGGCTGTCCCCCGAGAACCACCCCATCCCCACGTTCAGCGGTCTCTCCCCTCTCTGTCTCTCACTGTCTGTTCTCGCCCCCTTTCTCTTCTCACTCCTCGTCTCCATTCTCATTCTCTCCTCCATCTCTTCTATTTTACCTTCTTCCCTTGTCTCCACCCCGCTCCTCTTCCCCTTCTCTTCTCTAGATTGACTAATAAGTTTGTTGGATGATTGACTGAATAACTGATTTCTCTCTCTCTCGGTTCCCAACAGATTTCTAGGTTGTTTACAGAATGCCTAAAACTCAAGGTCAACTATTGTATTAGTCCGTTTTCATGCTGCTGATAGAGACTACCCAAGACTGGGTGATCTATAAAGAAAAAGAGGTTTAATGGACTCACAGTTCCACGTGACTTGGGAGGCCTCACAATCACTGCGGAAGGCAAAAGGCACGTCTTACATGGTGGCAGGCAGGAGAGAAATGAGAGACAAGCAAAAGGGGCTTCCCCTTAGAAGACCATCAGCTCTCTTAAGACTTATTCACTACCACGAGAACGGTATGCAGGAAATTGCCCCCATAATTCAATTATCTCCCACCAGGTCCCTCCCACAACATGTGAGAATTATGGGAGCTACAATTCAAGATGAGATTTGAGTGGGAACACAGCCATAGCCACCATATCAACGGTCCAGGTTTTCAGGTGGCCAGGGTCAGCCCGGGAGCTAACGACCACAACCCCAGAAGAGGAGAGGGCTGCCGGGAAACCAGCACTGGAAAGCCCACCAAGAGTGTTTCTTTCCACAATGCTGTAGATAGACATTGAGATGGGGGGCTGTGAGCTCAAGGTGTGTCCCCCAGCAACTGTCTGCAGGGCAGCATCCCACCCCCATGCTGCCCCTTACAAGCAGAACCACCAGCTTCCTGGAGTGTCCAGGGGCAACCAGGCAAAATCAGAATCAACTTGGGAGCTTACTGAAAATACAGATCCCCAGGCCCACCAAGCATTACTAAACTGCATTTTCCAGGGCTGGAGCCCCAGCAATTAGAATTTTAATAGACAGTCGGAACTGGGGAAGCCAGAGCTGGGTGAGGGCTGGAGAGAAGGGAGTTGGCTCCCTCCTTTGTCATTCACTGGATCACTATTGCGCATCTCCTATGTGCCAGGCAGTGTGCTCAGAGCTGGGTATACATGAATGAAGAAAGAGGCACAGCGCCCACTCCTGTGGAGCTCACTCTGCTGGGATCCTGGCTGGAACCGCAATGCTCCCAGGCTCCATGTAATCCTGCTCTGTCCATTTCCCCTCAACTTGGCCCCTAATGCCAGCTGCACCAGCCTCATCTGCTTCCTTGAGTGTCCTGGAACCGTAACGCTCCCAGGTTCCATGTAATCCTGCTCTGTCCATTTCCCCTCCTTGCCACCTGCCCTCTTTCCCCATGCCCCAGCCCCTTGGCCCCTAATGCCAGCTGCACCAGCCTCACCTGCTTCCTTGAGTGTCCTGTGCCCTTCCTACTACCAGGCATTTTCCACACAGCTCTGGGCTTGAAACCCACCCCAACCCCACACCTGCCCCATCTCTACCTCGTTAAACTCACTCATCCACCAGAAGCATTGGGAGTGGAATGGAGAAAGGCTGGATTCTGAAGCCAGAAAGCCTGCGTTCAAACCCTCATCCTGCTACTTATTAGCTATATATTGTCGGAAAATGTACTCAATCTTTCGGTGCCTCGGTTTCCCAATCTGTAAAATAACAAGAGTTCTTATCCCATAGGGGTAAGGATGAAATGAGTAAATATGTATGAGTGAAGCGCTGGGAACAGCACGTGGCCCTGCGGATGACAGAATATTGAAGAACTGATACAACACAGGTTACAGCTGGCTAACCAAGTTAACAGCCAGTGCTGCAGCTGCAGCCCAGCCCACCCAGCGCCATTAGCACTCCTTAAGTGTTATCATCGTGATGCCCAAAGCCCACTGGCCAGTCCCTGTTCCACATTCTCTCAGCAACCCTTGCTTCATTGGGGGTAGAGCTTAAAACTGTGTGTAATTGTTTCCATTCGTGTAACTACTGGAGTCACATCTGTTTTCCCTTCTTCCCCATAAGGGCAGAAACCACATCTACTCTGTCCTCACCCCTGCCACCCCCCTTCCCAGCGCAATGCCTGACACTTCGTGGGAGGCCAAAAACTATTTGTTGAAAGAGCAAATAAATGAAGGAATCAAATGTAACCCTCTTAGAGCCAGGCCATTTCACCTCCTCCTTGAAGTCAACCTCAGCGTGAGTCACATTCACAGCAACATTCGTCTCATACCCAGAGATCATCAAAAGACCAGTGAAGGCTTTTCCGCAGTCTCCTGAGAGAATGCCAGAAGGTGGGGTTGCATTCATCGCTCAGGAAACATCTCAAAATCCTTCCACTCTCGCTCTTGCCCGCTCCAGCCTCTCGGGAAAAGGGCCAGTCTGCTACTCCAAGAGAACACGCAGACTGAAGTGGTGTCCATGCGGTGTTCAGATGAGGCTCTGGAGGCCACGCCGGGGGGTCACTCAGGGAGGAAAGGATTCCCTGGCCAGCCATGGGGAATATGAACCCCTGAAGATGAACAAGAGCTCTCAGCCCACTCGCGCAGGCCCACCCAGCTGTCCTAAGGTCCCCTTGGAAGAAACCAAAACAGGAGAAGCAACAGGGGGCCAGAGACCCCCAGGCCCCCCACCACCATATACCACATAAACCAGCTGGTGAGGAAAGAAGGTCCCAATATGGGCACTTCCCCTCTCATTCTTGATAAACTCAGCGTCCAAACGGCCCTCACAGAATGACTGCACTGTCAGGGAACTGAAAAAGAAGAGTTTACTCTCTCCGTTCAATAAGTTTCTTCCCTTCTCTGAGCCTCAGTCTTCTCCATCTGTAAAAGGGCTGTTAAACGTCCTTCCAGCGGGAAACCAAGATGGCAGTCTCGGCAAACCTGGCACAGCAAGAACACTTGGCCTAGGGCGTAGGCAGGAGGAGTTAGAGAGACAGCCAAGTCTTCCTTTGAGTTGTTCAGAGAGACAAGCAGGTTTTTCTTTTTTTTTTTTTTTTTTTTTGAGATGGAGTCTTGCTGTGTTGCCCAGGCTGGAGTGCAGTGGCACGATCTCGGCTCACTGCAACCTCCACCTCCTGGGTTCAAGTGATTCTCCTGCCTCAGTCTCCCGAGTAGCTAGGATTGCAGGTGTGCACCACCTCATCTGGCTAATTTTTGTATTTTTAGTAGAGACGGGGTTTCACTATGTTGGCCAGGCTGGTCTCGAACTCCTGACCTCTGGTGATCCACCTGCCTCGCCCTCCCAAAGAGCTGGGATTACAGGCATGAGCCACCATGCCTGGCCAAGAAGGCTCTTACATGACCAAAAAGCTTCGGACAGATTTTATCAAAATGTTCATGTTATAGGAATGCCTCTAGGTCTAGGTCTTAACCAAAAATGATCTTTCCCCATACCCTCAGGGTAGTTTATCTTATCTCTTGAAGACACACCTGTAGGCTGTGTTGTATTAATTACATGTCTAATCTCCTTGAGAAAGCTGTAAAGATCCCTGTAGTCAGGAAATACACTCATTTTTGTGTCCCTGGTAATGGGGGGTACCGTATCCTACGTGCTAATGAACACTCATTAAATGTCTGCTGACTTGAGCTACAAAAAAAAAAACACTTGCTGACTGTGTGATATTGAGCAAGTTTCTTAACCTCTCTGAGTTTCAGTTTTCTCATCTGTAAAACAAGAATTTAAAATGTACCTGCCTCTAAGGTCATTTGGAGGATTAGTAAAGTCACACACATAAGGGGCTTAGTTCTACATCTATCATAGATAAAGCTTTCAATAAATGTTAGTAATTAATAGTATTAATTGTGATAGGAATGAATGTGGTGATGGTGAAAATAACGGTTATGATGATGTGGCAATGTTGATAATGGAGGTAATGATGGTGGCTGTGCAGATGGCAGTGGTAATCATGGCAGCGAAGTTGGTAGTAATGGTGGTGATGGCGGTGGTGATGGCGGTGGTGATGGTGGTTGTGATGGTGGTGATGGTGGTGGTGGTGATGACAATGATGGTGATAGTGGTGGTGGGGGTAGTGATGGTAATGATTGTGGTGATGGTGATGATGGTGATGGTGATGGTGGTGGTGGTGATGGTGGTGATGGTGATGGTGATGGTGGTGATGGTGGTGGTGATGGTGGTGGTGGTGATGACAATGATGGTGATAGTGGTGGTGGGGGTAGTGATGGTAATGATTGTGGTGATGGTGATGATGGTGATGGTGATGGTGGTGGTGGTGATGGTGGTGATGATGGTGATGGTGATGGTGGTGATGGTGGTAGTGGGGGTAGTGATGGTGGTGATGGTAGTGGTGATGGTGGTGATGGTGGTGGTAGTGGTGGTGGTGGGGGTAGTGATGGTGGTCATGATTGTGGTGATGGTGGTGATGGCGATGGTGGTGGTGGTGATGGTGGTGGTGATGGTAGTGGTGATGTTGGTGATGGTGGTAGTGGGGGTGGTGATGGTGGTGATAGTAGTGGTGATGGTGGTGATGGTGGTGGTAGTGGTGGTGGTGGGGGTAGTGATGGTGGTAATGATTGTGATGGTGGTGGTAGTGGTGGTGGTGAGGTAGTGATGGTAGTATTGATTGTGGTGATGGTGGTTGTGGAGATGATGGTGGTGATGGTGGTAGTAGTGGTGGTGGTAGGGTAGTGATGGTGGTAATGATCGTGGTGATGGTGGTGCTGGTAGTGGTGATGTTGGTGATGGTGGTGGTGGTAGTGGTGGTGGGGGGGTTGTGATGGTGGTAATGATTGTGGTGATGGTGGTGACAGTAGTGGTGATGGTGTGATGGTGGTGGTAGTGGTGGTGGTGGGGGTGGTGATGGTGGTAATGACTGTGGTGATGATGGTGATGGTGGTGGTGGTGGTGGTGGTAGTGGTGGTGGTGGGGGTAGTGATGGTGGTGATAGTAGTGGTGATGGTGGTGGTGGTGGTGGTAGTGGTGGTGGTGGGGGTAGTGATAGTGGTAATGATTGTGGAGATGATGGTGGTGATAATGGTGGTAGTGGTGGTGGTGGGGGTAGTGATAGTGGTAATGATTGTGGAGATGATGGTGGTGATGATGGTGGTAGTGGTGGTGGTGGGGGTAGTGATGGTGGTAATGACTGTGGTGATGATGGTGATGGTGATGGTGGTGGTGGTGGTGGTAGTGGTGGTGGTGGGGGTAGTGATGGTGGTGATAGTAGTGGTGATGGTGGTGATGGTGGTGGTAGTGGTGGTGGTGGGGGTAGTGATGGTGGTAATGATTGTGGTGATGGTGGTGGTTATAGTGGTGATGATGGTGGTGGTTACAGTCATGATGGTAGTGATGGTGGTGATGATAGTGGTAGTGGTGATGATGATTATGGCCGTGTGATGGTGGTAATGCTGGCAATGGTGTCAGTGATGAAGACAATGATGTGACGATGATAGCCTTGACTAGGTCAGCTCAGGTTAACCCAGAATCAGGTCCCGCACTGGCTCCTTGGGTCCAGCCAATAGTTGGCCAGGCAGGCACTTGGAACACTGACAAGGCCTTCTGGCCTCAGTACTGCTGTTGAGGCGGAAGCAGAAAGCAGACACCCACACTCAATAAGAGGTTGGGATGTTTCATATGGCATGTTCTGCCAACAAAAGGTGAATGTAATAATTTTGAAAGGAATATTTGTGCACTTGAGCTGAGGAACAGCCATTTAATACAGTGCTCGGCAGGGGAGGAGAGGCACGTGGGCAATAATAAATATGTATCCATTACACCCAGGAGGGCGGCGGATGCTCGTGTGGATCAGAGGCTGGATGCTGTTTGTTTGGGAAGGGACCGCCTGCAGAAATAAACCACAGACCTTTATTGGGAACCTACTGTGTGTAGGTCTGCTTCTGTGAAGGGCGCGGCTAAGCATGAAACCCAGCTGTAACCTCTGGAAAGCTAAACACAGGGAAGGGAAGACAAAATACATAGAATAAAAACTCTGGCACCTGTCCATTCATTCAATAAATGCACACTAAATACCTAGTCTGTATCAGCCTTGCGGCAGGCACTGGGAATACTGAAATAAAAGAAAGGCTTCATCCTCAAGGAGCTCCCAGCCTGGAGGGGAAGACAAATGAGTAAAAAATTATGCACCTAACAGTGGGCTGCATGCCACCTGGGTCCGTCACCCATTCGGGCCTCACAGTCTGCCAGGCATCGTCTCACTCATCTCATTACGTTAGTCTCACCATGAGCCTGTAAAGTCGGTGCCGTTACAATCCCCACTTTACAGAGCAGCAAACTGAGACCCAGAGAGGTTAAGTAATTGGCCGCAGATCACTGAGCTCCTAAGTGGAAGAGTCAGGATTTGAACCTGGCCTTGGGAGACTCTTAGGCACCCTGCTGGTCCAGGAGAGGGAGGGCTCAACTCTGCCCAGAGAATCAGGGGGAGGGTTCACAGAGGAGACCCCTGAGCTGGTCACAAAGGACAAGAAGGGGTGTGCTGGAAGCTGGGATGTGGAGAGTGGGCAGGGCTTGGGCAGAACAAGACATTCTAAGAGGGGCAGCAGCAGAAGCAATGGGGCAGAGGTGAGAAAGCCTTTGGCGCTCCCACGGACAGCGAGAAGACCAAAGTGGCTGCAGCGGAAAGGTGAAGGAGGAGTTGCAGCTGCTAAATTAGGAGCGGGAGCCAGGTGCAGACAACCGGACTGAGAGAGCTCAGCTCTAGGCTCCCACTAGACGGGCAGAGTATAAATCAAGTAGACTCTGCCCTCCAGCTCCCCGGCTCTGAAGAAAGCCAAATCCTTCCTGGGCCCCAGATTAGAATTCCACCTTCCGATAGAACTAGTGTGGTGAAAAGAACATGAGCTTTAGACATTGGCAGGCCTGGGTTAAAATTCCACCTGCGACCCATACTACCTATGCAATTGGGACAATGTATCTAACCTCTCTGAGCCTCAGTTTTCTCATCTGTAAAACGGGCTCAATAATACATACCTTACTTTTGTGAGAATTAAACAGTGTAATGCTAGTAAAAGAGAAAACGTTCACCTAAGGTCTGGCATCCAGTAGATGTTCATTAAAAATAAGTCCTTTTTTCCTTTCTCCTCCCTTCCCTTCTGGTTTTCCCAGTTCCTATACAGCATGCAAATCATAATGCACATTACTCCTGGAACAAGCCTGAGAATCCTTTGTGGGTGCTGTCTTGGAATTCAGAAAATACAATTCCCATATAGGGAGGATGCAATACACATAGTAAAGGAAGGTGCTCATTGCATTCCCCAATGTTCTGCTTACTCTTAGATTAGAAATAAGTCTAAAACACTAATCTATAGACAGATGAGGCTGGGTGCTTCTGGAAGGTGTAGGATGCAGGGAGCCCCCCTTCCTGTGGCTGGGGGACTGGGGGTGGAAGGACACAGCACCTCTATCTGCCTCTTCCCTTCTACCCAACTACCAGTAGGATGCTTGAACGGAAATGCAAACTTAACCATATTCAATTCCTTTCCTCACCCCCAAACCTGGGTTCTCCCAACCCCACGTTCACCACTTCAGTCAATGACTCATCTTCCCGTCCAGAAGTCTGTCCAGAAGTCTAGAGGTCATTGTCAACACCTCCTCACACCCCTGTCCTCCATCTCCCACCAAGCCTTGCTTATGTTACTGCCCGATGATCTCAAGACTTTTTCCCCTCCTCTCCATCTCCACTTTCATGACCCTAACTCAAGCCCTTGCTTTGTGTCACCTGGACAACCACCACAGCCTCCCGACTGGTGTTCTCATTTCCACTCCACCCCTTCTCCACACCTGTTAATGTCACTTCCTCGCCTTGTGGTTCCCACTGCTCTCAGAATAAAGGCACCACTGTCTCAAAGACAACCTTCCTTAACGGGCCAGAAAAGTCCTGAGGAGTCTGCCCCATATTCCTGCGTATTCTCACATCACACCCCTCTCCACTCAGTTACACTGCCTTCCTCTCCCTCTGCACACTCATCCTGCTCCTTCCCACCCCAAGGCCTTTGCACGTGCTGTTCCTTCTAAGTGGAAAGCTCTTCTTGGCCCTATTTATCTATATAACATCTCAGTGGAAGGATGCTTTCTCTAGGAAGTCATCCATGACCTTCCAGACCAATTCTGGGCTTCCACGTAGCACCACATACGTCTCTGTGTAGCATTTATCAAGACTAATTGTACATTTATTGGTGTGGTCATTTGACTGAAGCCAGTCTCCCCAAAACCCCCAGAGGGCAGAGAACATGGCTAGTTTGGCTCCTTCTGGAACCAAGGGCCTGGTACATTGTAAGCACACAATGAATAGAATCAGATGAATGAATAAAGGAGGGAAGGAAGGAATGAAGTGATGCTTCTGTACCCTCCTCCTCCGATCTTCAGTAAAACCTAGACTCATACAAAGGCAGGCGGAGACACTAAAAGTGACCTTCCCAAGTCACACAGCAAGTATAATTGAAGCAGACCCAGAGCAATCCAGGCTTCCTTACTGGAATGGCTTTCCCAGACCCGCTGACTTGGGGTCTAAACTCCGCCGTGGGGAGGGGTGCGGGAAGGAGTGCGTTGGAGGAGCATCAAGGGCCAAGGGAGGGAAGAGTTTTATAGCTCCTGGTCTCTGCGCACCTGGGCTCTAATCCAGGCTGCAAAGCACCCTGGCGAGAAAAATGTGTTTTCTGCATGTTATGCTGGGCCCCACCGACACCATATGCAAATGTATGCAAATTATGTGCAAACAGTCTCTGGTTTAGATGAGAAAAACCAAAAGCCTGGTACCAGGGGAGCCATCTAAGACTAGACCAAGCTGGCAGGCCCTTCTGGCCCGCAAAGCTCTGACACAGCCCTGCTGGCTACACAACTAAAATGGGGTGCAGGAGGTATAAGCAGGTGGAAACAACTCCCCCAGAGAATCCCTCACCTTCTGCCTTCCAGAGACACAGACCATCAACCCCAGGGGACTTGGCTGCTGTGAACTTTGGGCTGTTTCCTGAAGTGGGGCTACTCCCCAGGCCGTCTTCAGCACAGCTGTAAAAGGGTCTGCTCTGGGGTCACTCTGCAGCCCCCACAGAAACGTCTCCATCAGTAGTGACTCCACATGGCCTCCCTCTTTGGTCTGTGTCTGAATCGCCTGGGAGAGAAACTCAAAAACAGATTCCGTGGTCATCTTCAGAGGTGGAACTTGCAGGTCCGGGAGAGCCTTCCCCTTCTTGACTGACGAACTCCTGTTCCTCCCTCCTGGAGATGCAGATCTAACTGCCCTGTGAAGCCATCCTCAGGCCCCCTCACTCTCTCCAAGTAGCATGGGCCTCCTGCCTTCCTTGGGGATCCCACAGCCCTGGATACCCCCAGTCAGAACACTGGGCCCACCGGGGACAGGAGTTTGTGTAGGGGTTTGTCTCTCCCACTGCACTGGAAAGGCCTCGAAGGCACACGACCAATAGGAAGGGTTTGGTGAGTGAATGAATGAATCAACAAACCAATGAATGAATGTGAGTGAAAGGGAAGCAAGGAGAGAATACATGTAGCATCAATGATCTCTTCAGGAAAATTCCAGAGGGTCTGAGAGTGCCAGTGAGGCACAGACAGCATGGGCTGGACAGATCTGGCCTCCTGCTCCCAGGTGCCTCGAGGGCCAGCCCTGCCTTGGCTGGACATCTTCCCTGGCTCCTGTTCCCCCTACCCCCCACCTCCCAGCATCAGCCTAATCGGCTGTCAGCACCGAAAAGAGCTGTTCCTTGAAACCTCACAGCCTGTGATTAGATCTATGGCAGCTTCCTAAGCCGCTCAGTGGTTCCCATGGCAACCCGGCTGATACCAGACTGGCAGCGGGCCATCTGGAGGAGGTGGGGGGAGGAGGGGAGGAGAGGCAGACAGGTGTGGGGTGGCTGCCTGAGGCAGGGCTGAGGGAGAGGAGGAAGGGAGAGGCAGAGAGGATAGAGAAACTCAAAGAACCCTGGGGAGAGAAGAACAGGAGTTACAGGGACACTGACATGAGTGGGGGAGCTGCAGGGCCTGGGAGAGATGGAGAGAGGTCAGATGGAGGAGGCTCAAGGAGGCTGGGAGCCTGGGAGACGGGGAGAAGGTGGGAACTTGAAATGGGGCAATATGGGGACCATGGGAGTGGAGGGAGGGGTCTAGAGAGCCACGGGAAACTGGGCAAGAGGTAGGGCAGACCAAGACCAAGGGGGATGAGGGCAGAAGGCAGAGACGGCCTGGTTGGGCTGAGACAGAAGCAGGAAACCAGAGGCCTGCAAGCTGGGGAAACTAAGGTAGAAAACGGTCTCTGACCCTGCCCCACACGACACACAAATCAGGAAAGGAGGTGGACAGAATCACTGCCTACGAAGCCTCCAACCTCAGCCCATCTCTAGGCTTGGTGCCTTGGCATCACCATGATAGAGCCTGGCAGAGAACTATCTGTTTGACATTCTAAAGGCCAAGGAGCCTCATCAAAAAGCCCCTAAGGTGCCTCTGATCATGATGAGACTGAATAATGCAGAGCTTGGACTCCAGGAGGAATCTCTACCACCCCTCCCAAGCAAATGGTGACGCTGACAAAGAAACGCAATGGCACATTCAATGTGCAGGGTCAGCCTACAGATGCCCGCCCCAGAGAACCGACTGTTGAGGCCTGGGAGATGCTCTTTGGGGTTGCCTTGTCTGGAAAAGGCAGCCAATAAGAGGTGACAGACTGGGGATTAGGAATTTCAGCACTGCTTCAACTCATTGATGGCCTTGGACTCACCTGCAGTCACTCCTTTGATGAGGCACCTGGCAGGAGCTGTCCACGTGCAACTGTCAGGAGCCCAACTCAGAGTGGCTGAAGCCAAACGGAAAAGAATTTGCTCATGAAATTGACAAGTCCAGTGATTCCAGGCATGGATCCAGGAGCTCCAAAAATGTCCTCAGGGACCCCTTGCCCCTTGACTTCCTTCTTGGTCATTTTATTCTCAGGCGAGCTCTCCCCCTGAGGAGGCATGCGGTCACCAGCAGCTCCAGGCTTATACCCTACCCGAGCAGAAGGAACCACTTTGTTCCTAATGGTACCAGCAAAAGTCGCAGGACTGCTCATTGGGCAGGGTTGGATCTCATGCTCATCCCTGCAGAGTGACAGTGACAGTGAGCCCTGCTGCAACAAGTCATATGCCAGGGACTGCTCTAGGCACTTGTATGTCTTAACCCACTTAATCCTTAAAAAGGTCAGGACTACTGTTATTTACATTTCATGGATGAGGAGATTGAAGCACAGAAAGCTTATATAACTTGTCCATAGCTAATGAGTGGTGCAGCTAGAATTCCAACCCAACCCAGATGGTGCGGCTTCATGATCCAGGCTCTCAAGTACACAAGGGTCACCTGGAGGGCTTGTGAAAGCCCAGACCCCTGGGTCCCAGTTCTGGAGCTTCTGATTCTGGAGCTCAGCGGTGGGACCTAAGTATTCAGTATGCTATCTGCAGACCATGCTTTGAGTGCCTCTGAATTACCCTCAGGCACTTCTCATGAGCAGCTGCTTGGTTCAGCTGCTTGTGCCAATCACAGTGACTCTGATTCGCCACACCTGGGTCCCATGGTCAGCCAGGTATGGGGGAGGTGGGGAATCAATACCTATGGCCCAAAAATGAGGGAGGGTGGACGTAAAGGAAGAAAACGTGTTCTGTAATCAGAAGGGATGCTTGAGCAACTTGGCACCCTCACTGTGCTTTGATTTCCTTATCTATGATATAAGGCTATTAATAGTACTTCCTCATAGGATTGTTGTGAAGATGAAATTAGTTGATACTTGTGAAGCACTTACAGTAGTCCCTGGAACACAGTAAGTACCCTGTAAAAATTGGATATACACTTAATGTACATTAGCATGAACACACACATATACAAGAACACAAAGGCACCCAGCCACTCACTTGCAAACACACACATGAGGATGCAAACATAGGCAGGACACACACAACACAACTTTGGGCATGTGGTCATGTGCAAATTCTCAAACACATATAAGGACCCACCTGTGAACACACAAATGGTTACACGCTCAAAAGCCTTTGAACACGCAGTAAGCTGACCTGAGTTTGTTCTCCCAGATCCTCTGAGTCCACAGCCACTGTCTGCTCCCCCGAATAAGCTCTCTGATGAATATCAGGAGGAGGAGGCAGGGCTGGAGCAGGGCAGCATCCTTTCTAAGAGCCAGACCAGATGTTTAAATCAGATAGTTAGGTTTAGGATTGTTTCCACCAATTACTAGCTGGTTGATTTTCAATGAGTCGTTTAACCTCTCTGAGCCTGTTTCCACCTTCAGAAAATGAGGATGATGAAGTACCCACTCCTTGTGGTTGTGAGAATTCATAGGGTAAATTCCTTTGTGCCATGGGGCTATAGAAAGTGCTCAGCAAGAGTTAGCTGTGATTATTGTTTTATTATGACAATCATCTCTGGTTTTTGGAGTGGCCTCCAGATGTGGGCAGGAATCAATGCATGTTTAGAAAACTGGCCAGGACTGGGTCAACCCTCAAAGCTACCACAGAACCAGGTCCCCAACTACCACTGAAGCAGTGGAGGCCACAGCAGCACTGAGTGGCTGTCACTGTACCAGAGCTGCAGCACACACAGCGGGTCCAAGAGCTGTTGACAGCTTTCTGCAAGCACTCACCATCTCCCTCTGCAGCTATGAATGACGGGGTGGTGTTTGTAAATTACAGCAATATGTGATTTTTACTCAGTGATTTGTGTAAACTTATAGGATCCATAGCGGGTGTGGGCAGACATGATTTGCATTGCCAAATGGCCTTCTCTTTGCGCAGGAAACAGGGAACCTGGCTTGGTAGGTCTGCCCGAAGTCATCAACGGCAGCTCCACATTCAAGGACAAGCAGGTGTTAGGAACAAGGTGGCATGCAGGACAGCCCTCCAAAGCCCTCCTAAAGCCAGGCTCCAGCTCCTACAGACCCCTCCTGCCACCCCTTTCCACCCTCCCCGGCACTTGAGCCAAGTAGTTAAGAACACAGGCTTTGGAACCAAACAAACCAGGATTCAAATCCTGGCTCTACTACTTCCTCCCCGCATGGCCTTGGGTAAGTCACATCAGCTCCTGGGTCCTCAGTGCATCCTTGGGGAAGCAGAGCAGATAAAAGAGCCTGCCTCGGTTGGGTGCAGTGGCTCACACCAGTAATCCCAGTACTTTGGGAGGCCGAGGTGGGCGGACCATGAGGTCAGGAGATTGAGACCATCGTAGCCAACATGGTGAAACCCTGTCTCTACTAAAAATACAAAAAGTAGCTAGGTGTGGTGGTGCGTGCCTGTAATCCCAGCTATTCTGGAGGCCAAGGCAGGAGAATGGCTTGAACCTGGGAGGTGGAGATTGCAGTGAGCCAAGATCGTGCCACTGCACTCCAGCCTGGCATCAGAGTGAGACTGTGTCTCCAAAAAAAAAAAAAAAAAAAAAAAAAAAAAAAAAAAAAAAAAAGCCTGCCTCATAGGGTGATTGGAGAACAGAGAGATAAACATACACTGTGTATGCACAGGCATATACAAGGGCTCAGGAAACAGTAGCTAGGATCCTCACCAGTCTTGGCTCTTCAGTGGGTACTGCCCTCTCTTCACCTCTTCTTCCCAGAAACAATCACCAAGTCTTGGCCCCAAGACACCATCACCTATTGGCACCTGCAAGCTTCACTTGGCATAGACCTCAGGAAACAACAGCAGTAGTGTATCAACTATGAGAGGTATGACTCACTTTTGTGTTTTTAAAACACTTTGAGCACTAAACTGAGATCCATGAGGACAGAGCATTTGTCCTATCTACTGTTTTACCTTAGCTTCTAGAACAATGCCTGGCACATAGTAGGCACTCAATAAATATTTGTTGACTAAGAGATACGTTTACCCATTCATACATTCTATAAACATTGTGGAGCATCTCCTATGATCCAGACGCTGTGAGCACAGAGAGAAATCAAGCATGGCGGTGGAAGGGAAGTGCCAGACGCATGGCTGAGATGAAAGGTGGAGACTTCTCCACGAGGCCTGGCCGCCTCACTGCCCCAGGCTTGACTGTAACCCTGAAGAGCTACTTGGAATCTCTACTCAAAGGAAGGGATATTTGAAAGTCACTGCCTCCCACATTATGTAGTCATTCAAAAAGTTTTTTTACCCAGCCCTAAACCCAACAAGGATGCTAGAGAGCCTAACTAGGTACTCTCTTCTTTGAGAACTTTTGGCTTTTGAAAACAGCCCATTCAGATCATTCCATCTGCTCCCTGTACCTTAGAGTTAGCATAAACTGGGTTAATAAGTACCTAATCTAGGTGTTTTGCTCATGAGAGTAGCTGCGTCCCATCTGTTCCCCAACTCTCTCCAAAATTGGCACGATGGTGCTGAGAGGTGACTTCTTGAAGTGCTCAGGCCCCACTTATTCGGCCAGCTCAAGTTCCAGTGAGCTTCCAGCAGGTACTTGGACTGTTCATATAAGTTAACCTCCTCTCCTTGGCAGCTGTCACAAAAGATAGTTTTCAGTCTAACATCTTGAGGTTGCCATTCAATGACCACTATAATCTGGCTCCAACATCACATGGATGGATGGGTGGATGGATGGATGACTGGATAGGTAGGTGGATGGATGGACAAATGAACTGTTGACTCTCTCTCTCTCTCTCCCCTCTCAGTGGGTCCACCCTTTGGGCATGAAAACCTGCACAATCTGCCCCTACTCCTGGATGCGTGGGCAGATGGGTAGGTGGATGGGTGGGTTAGTGGATGGACAGATGGGTTGATGGGTCAGTAGATGAACTGTTGACTCCTGGATCTCTTCTTTCTTCTTGGTGAGCCTACCCCTTTGAGCATGAAAACTTATGCACCACTGTCTTGAGGGTTCCCTACAGGTTACTTATCCAGAGCCCCAGAAGGGTAAGCCTCCAACATTTCCTCATTCTTGGGGAATCTCTAGTCCATAACAGCTATTGAAATAAGTGATGTAACATAGAAAAACATTCATTCCCTCATTCATTCATTCTTTCTTTCAACAAACATGTATTGAGCACTTACTATGCGCTAGGCACTCTGTTAGGCATGGAGTGATAAACCAACCACTTAGTGGCTTCAGGAACCTGAACAGGATCTACAGGAAAAACAAAAGGCCTGCATTCCTCCACATTCTCATATATACAGGTTTGGATTTATACATTTATCCAAATGCCTAAACCCCCTTCCCCTTCTCCCATCCCTCTTAGACCTTCCCCCAACCCAACCCCAGGGATGGTATCTTCCTTGAGGTTGTCTATACTATCTCTAGGTGGTATCACAGGGAAGTCTTCTTCCAGGCCTAAATTAAGCTTGTGCACTCATTGCCTCCTATTTATTACTATTATCACATGTGCAGTGGTGGATGTGCTGTGCTGAGCTGCTTTGCTCTTATGGCAATAACCCTAATACCAAGGGCATGCCAACCATAGTATGCTTCGCTGATCAAAACCTTGCAAACAATCAAACATTTATTTTCTTGTTTCATCCTACAGATGCCAAATTATATTCAACTGATCTCTCTCTTTTTACTTTCTAACCAAACATTGTTTCTCTTGGCTTAGCTCTACCTATTTTGTTAAACACTGTAGAGAACCAAGTTCTCTTGGTTCTGAACCAAGAGGTGTTCCAGAACCATCTGGTTCTGAACCAGGATGGAGTAGATGCATGTCTCCCGACTCCTCATGCTAAGTACAGCTAAAAATCTTGGACATTGTATCTAAAACAAGCATAAGTAGACTCTGAAAGATGTAGAGAAGAAGGAAGACTGACTAGGAACCTCTGAAGCTAAGGGATGACACAGTGGTGAGTTCCTTGAGTTCTCTGATTATTTCATAGCTCTCAGGTTGAATGCTGGAGAAGCCAGCAACCTAGAAATGCCACTGAGAGCAGATTTAAAAGCCCCAAGGAAATTTTGTTATCCCTAGTCAAAGGACCAGAAAGAGCAAGAACCTAGTACATAGAAAACTTCTAGATGATTACCACTCCACCCTAGCCAAACATCAAAGGGAAGAAATGTGGCCCAATCTAAAACTCCTTCAGTAAAGGCCAAGTAGAGAGCCTAGGCCTCTACTCCTACCAAAGTGGTATCAGAGAAGACTCAATGGAGAGCCAGGGCTTTCATGCCTGCCAGGTAGTAGTATCTCCCCATCTCTCACCCCAATCCTGGTGTCAGTGGAGGCCACATTAGAATTGTGGACTTCCACCTCTGCCCATTGGTAATGAGGCACCCCCTATCCTCCCTACTGGTGTAGTATTAGAGGAGACTGAGTGGAAACCATAACCTTTCCTACCATCTCATAGTCATGAAGCTTTCTCCAGCTCCAGTATCAGTGGAGACTATGTGGGGAACAATCATGAGGTACCCCTCCCCTCCCAGCCAGGGCTGTGTCAATAGAGATCTAGTGAAGAGCCTGAAATCCCATCTCTTCCCCACAGTAGCAAGCCACGTCTCTCCCTTGGGGTGTCAAATGAGGATGAGTGGGGAACCTGAGCTCTCATTTGCCTGGCAGTAATGAGAAGTCATTTCCCTTCCCCCATGGGCATAGTGTCAGATTTAAACAAGATCTAGAATCTCATAACACCAAAAATGTTCAAGATGTGACTAAAAATCATTCGTCATACCAAAAACCAGAAAAATCTCAATTTGAATGAGAAAAAACAATCAACAGATGCCAACACTGAGAAGACACAGATGTTGGAATTATCTAACAAATTTTAAAGCAGCCATCACTTAAAAAAAAAAATAAAACCATTGAACAAGCAATTCCAAAACATTTGAGACAAGTGAAAAAATAGAAAGTCTCGGGAAACAAAAGATACAAAGAAGAGCCAAATGGAAAATTTTAGAATTGAAAAATATAATAAATAATTTTTTAAAAATACAACGAATGGGCTCAGCAGCAAAATGGAGAATAAAGAAGAAATAAGCAATGAATTTGAAGGTAGAACAAGAGAAATTACCCAATCTGAACAAGAGAGAAGATAGACTGAAAACAAATGGGCCTCATGAACCTATGGAACTATACCAAAAGATCCAACATTCAAGTAGTCAGAATCCTACAAAAGGAGAAAGAGGATGGAGCTGAAGAAGTATTCAAAGAAAAAAATGACTGAAAATTTCCCAAATTTTGCCAGAGACATAAATCTACAGATTAAAGAAGCCAAGTAAAACTCAAATAGGATAAACCTAAATAAACCCACATTAAGACACATCACAACCAAACTTCAATAAGCTAAAACCAAAGAAAAAATATTGAGAGCAGTGAGAGAAAAAACACCTTATCTATGGGGGGAAGAAATAGCTTGGGCAACAATGGTTTATCAGAAATCATGGAGGTCAGAAGAAAGCAGCGCAAAACTTTTCAAGTATTAAAAAAAACAAAACTGTCAACCCTTAATTCTGTATCTGATGAGACTATCCTTCAGGAATCAAGGAAAAGTCGAGACAATATCAGACAAAGGAAAAATGAGAGACTTTGTCACCAGCAGACCTACCCTAAAGGAATGGCTAAAAGAAGTTATTGAAATATTAATAGTAAAGAAATGAATCTTGGAACATCAGAAAGAAAGAATAACAGAGCAGAAAAATGGAGATTATATATATAATACATTTACCTTCCCCTGTAGAGTTTTCTAAGATAAATGTATATATATTTATATATATTTATATTTATATATACAGGGTCTCGTTCTGTCACCCAGGCTAGAGTATAGTGGTGTTATCATGGCTCACTGCAGCTTCAACCTCCCAATTCTCCTGCCTCAGCCTCCTAAGTAGCTAGGACTGCAGGTGCATGCCAACACGCTCAGCTAATTTTTGTGTCTTTTGTTTTTGTTTGGTAGAGGTGGAGTTTCACCATGCTGCCCAGGTTGGTCTAAGTTATATTTGATCATTGAAGCAAAAATAATAAATTGTCAGATGTGGTTCTCAAAGTATGTAAAGAAAATAATTAAGACAATTATATTTTAAATGAGGAGGAAAGGGAACTTTAAAGGAGGTAAGGTTTCTATATTTCACTCAAACTGGTAAACTATTAACACCAGTAGACTGTGATAAGTTATGTAAGTATAATGCAGTACCTACTAAAACCACTTTAAAAGATCTATATACAAAGAGATATACTCAAATATACTCTAAATGAATCAAAATAGAATTATTTTTAAAATGCTCAAACAAACCATAGGAAGGCAAGAAAAATAAAACAGAAATAAACACAGAAGGAACAAACAGCAAAAAGTACAATGACAGACTTAAGCCCTAACATATTGATTACATTAAATGTAAATGATCTAAATACATCAATTAAAAGACAGAGATTGGCAGAGTGGATTTTTAAAAACATGATCTAACTGTATACTATTTATAATAAACTTACTTCAAATATAATGATATAGATAAGATGAGAGAAAAGACTAGAAAATGATGTATCATGCAAACAATGATCAAAAGAAAGCAGGAATAGTTACAATAACATCAGAAAAAGCATAGGAACTTTATTTGTAATAACCAAAAACTGGAAACAACCACAATATCTTTCAATAGGCAAATGATTAAACAAACTGTGTACATTCATAACACCAAATACCACTCAGCAATAAAAAGTAACTAACTATTGGTACATATAACAACTTGGATGAATCTCAAGGACATCATGCTGAGTAGGGGAGAAACATCTCAAAAGACCACACACTGTATTAATTCACTTATATAATATTCTCAAAATGATAAAATCATTGAGCCAGGGAACAGATTAATGGTTGCCAAGGTTTAGGTACAGTAGGGAAGAGGGGCAGGGGTGGGTGTGACCGTGTAATAAGGAGTCAGCTCTATTGTTTTATATATTTTTTTCTTTGAGACAGAGTCTCACTCTGTCACCCAGGCTGGAGTGCAATGGGGCTATCTCAGCTCACTGCAACCTCCACCTCCCAGGTTCAAGCGATTCTCCTGCCTCATCCTCCTGAGTAGCTGGGATTACAGGCATGCACCACCACACCCAGCTAATTATTGTATTTTTAGAAGAGATGGGGTTTCACCATGTTGGTCAGGTTGGTCTCGAACCCCTGACCTCAAGTGATCCATCTGGCTCTATGTTTGATGTTTGATATCTGACACTAGCCACACCCACCATTCCCCCTTCCCCTTCTGTCCCACATCTAGGCAAGATAATAAAACCTGAGAGCCCCTTCTTTTGGCACTAACAGTAAATTCAAACCACAAAGCCCAGCCCATGTGGCAGGAAGCATTGAGGTCTATTAAAAACTCATCCCAATTCTTGAAGTCTATTTTTAAAACTCCATAATATCCTTGTTGTCAATCCATCTAAAAACTGAAAGCCAGTCTCCCTTTCCTAGTCTCTCAAGCCATTTTTACCTGCTTGGGAGCTTCTCTGCTCTTTCTTAAGAGCCTCATTGTATGAGTAATAAACCTTTAATACTGTCTTAGGGTGTGTGGTGGGGGATGCGGGGAAGCTGCAGGGGATGGGTGGGTGTCTGTGTGTGTGATCATCAATCTCTATAAGGATACAGCAGTGTCTGCTCAACACTGTGCCTGGCACATAGTAGGGACTCAACCTCAGAGTAGAAAGCGAGGTATAGACAATGACAGAATATAAGAAGCTTTGTAGTAAAGGGGTGCATACAGAGGGGTTGGACCCATGGGAAAGGGTCAGGGTTGAGATTCCCCAGGCCCATGCCTGAAATCAGAGAAGTGTATGCAGTGCTTTATTCTCATTTAGCTCAGTTCAGGTCCGTACTACAAATGCTGTCTCAAAGCTCCTCTGTGCCCAGCTCCATAGGATAAAGATGGTCCCCTGCCCTTAGGCACTCCCAGAACTAATGCCAAAGAAGTGGGAAGGGTCTTGGCTACTCTTAGAGATAAAAATGGGACTGAGGCATGGGACTGAGGCTTCTCCAGGGAGGAACTGAGTTCAGGTTATCTCCAGGTCCCCCTGCCCAGCACAATTGTAGCACACAGTAGATACTCAATACAGATTTGAAGAATGAATGAACCCAAAATTCTCTCCTTTGAGCCTCTCACTAAACCTCCCCTTAAAAAGCCAACATAGGGCCAGGTGCAGTGGCTCATGCTTGTAATCCCAGCAATTTGGGAGGCTGAGGCAAGTGGATCACTTGAGGCCAGGAGTTCGAGACCAGCCTGGCCAACAAGGTGAAACCCCATCTCTACTAAAAATATAAAAATATAATAATAATAAAATTAGCCAGGCAGCTGGGCATGGCGGTATGTGCCTGGAATCCCAGCTACTTGGGAGGCTAAGGCAGGAGAATCGCTTGAACCCAGGAGGCAGAGGTTGCAGTGAGCCAAAATCACGTCACTGTTCTCCAGCCTAGGTGACAGACTGAGACCCCATCTTTAAAAAAAAAAAAAAAAAAAAAAAAAAGCCAACATGGGAGTTGTTATTTCAGCTTCAGAGATGCCAGTGATGCCTCTCCCAGAAGGAAGGAAGACAAGGAGAAGAAGGGGACTGGAAATGGATGGGAGTAGGGGTGGAGTTTCTCTGAAGTGGATCCTGTGGACCAGATCCTCAGGCAGGAGACCCAGGCCAGGCCCTGTGACTCCAGAGTGAGCTGGTTTGTGCCCAAGTGAGCAAGCCAGTGAGGGCCAACACCCTGGCTTCTGAGCCTACCAGACTTTATCCAGCTTCCTGATGTCTTTGTGCCTGTCCCATTTTGTCTCCCTAGATTCTCAGTAAATCTTTCAGTGTTTTTCTGCTGGGCCCAGGGGACTCAGGAAAGAGCTAAAAACTCACACTGACCCTTTGCGGGGAGTGTTTGCAGCAGGAGGTGTATCAGGAGAACCCTAAGGGTCCGTGAGCTCCAGAGCCCTAAGCAGCTCAGCATTGCCAAAAGGGCTGACCAGGATTTGAATTGTCTTCCACTGTTTACCAGTTGTGGTATGATCTTAGCAAGTTACGTCACTGCTCAGGGCCTCAGTTCATCTATCTGTAAAATGGGGATCATTGTAGCAACCCATATGGTGAATGAGAGGATTCTCTTTGGGAAGAAAGTGATTTTTTGTGTGTGTTTTTATTTTGGGGTGAGAATGAAATGGCACGATGAAAGGACAGAACATAGCCCAGTCTCTGGCAATGGCTGGTACCTCAGACATGCAGAATCTCCAGCAGAGGGGCAGGTATTTGGGAAAGAAAAAAAGAGACCCCAGGAATGATAATGAGGATGGCAATGGTGATGATGATGATGATGGTGATGAAGGTGATAATGATGGGGATGATAGCAAGATGACAGAAGAAAGCTTTACTAAATACCTACCTTACTGAAGGCTCTGTTCTAGAAGTTTCTCATGCAATATCTTACTGAATCCTCCTAATGGCCATCTTGTTAACCCATTTCGCAAATGAGGTACTAGACCCAGGAGTTAACTGACTTACCCAGGATCACATAGCTCAATTTCAGGTCTGTCCAACTGCGGGACATCCAATCTCAGTGAGTGGAAGATAGATGGAGCTGTCTGGAAGCTGAGCCTGGGCCTCACCCAGGGAGAAGTTTGCAGATCTACCATCCTTTGTAGCTTTCTGATCCTCTCTCGATTCACTCATTCAGCAATAAACGTCCACTGTGCCTGGCCTTGGAGCTGGGAACACCGGAGTGGCTCACATAGCTCCTTTCCTCTGGGGACACTCAGGTAGTTGCAGGTGAGCGGGGAGAGAATGCCACGAAAACAATTAACTACAAAACAAGGCAATGAGAACCACCCTTAAGGCAATGGGAACACCAAGAGGGAGTGACAGTCCACCAGGAGCAGGCTCAGAAGGCTTCACAGAAGAAGCGACTTTGGGTGGGTTTTAAGGGATGAATAGGAGTTTGAGGACAAGGTGAAAATGGCGGAGGGAACTGTCTGAGCTCAGGCATGGGGAAAGGGAAGAAAATCCGGCCAGGGAGTGCTGTGGAGGGAGAGTCCAAAATCGCTGTTGCCTGGGTATCAAGCAGAGTAGAGGGTCCATGGAGAGGTGGTAAGGGGTGGATTACAAAAGGACCTGCTGAATGCCAAGTTATGCAGTTTGGATGTTCCCAAGGGCAGTGCAGACCCATGGAAAGGGGCTGAATCGGGGAGTGAGAAAATCAGGTGTGTGTTTTTGAAGGCTGGCACTGGTGGCAGTGGTGCAGGGAATGGAATAGGCAGTGGTGGACAAAAAGGAATTTGGAGAGGCACTAGGAATGGGTCTGGACCCCGTTTCCCTGGGAGGAGGCCAGAGAAGGGGGCTGACACCCCAGTGGTGTCTATCTCGGTCATCCTCTCCAATGTCCTTTCTCCCACTACTTGTCTTTCACTGGAGCAACCTGACACCCCGGAGTGGAGGGTGCAGACACTGGCTAAGCACCTGGGCCCTGAAGACTGACCCAGGTTCTGCCACTTACCAGCGGAGTGACCTTGGACATGCCACGGACCCTCTCTGAGCCTCAGTTTCCTCCCCTGAGCAATGAGTCGTCGCAAAATTGAATAAAATCACACATAAAAGGGATTAGCCCAGGGCTGGCATAAAATTGGTACTTGGCAAATGCTAATGATTATCCCCATTTTATAAATGAAGAAACAAAGGCCCCAGAAAGGGGCTGTGACAAAGCCATGGAGGGCAGCTCCTGCCACTCCTTGCCCTTCACCTTCGTCATGTTTCTCCTGTAAATGGCCTCCTGGCCCCTCACTTTCCTGCTCTGCACAATGTATGACGGACCCTCCTGGAGCCAGGGGTCAGGGCAGGGAAGTTGGCAGATACGTGGAGTATCAGAAGGGAGAAGCAACGGCAGCCACAGGGGTTTAGTGAATTATTCGTCACTCCCCAACCGCACCCTCAAACTCCTAGGTCTCCCCTGCCATCATCCGACCTCCCCTGGCTATGAAACTCTCCTCTGGCTCCTTTCCCAGGGAGTCATTCATGGGCATGAACGGCTTGTCCTCCTCCTCCTCCCCTGCCTTCCTACAGGGCAGATAAAATTCCCCTACCCAGGGGCAGAGTGTCCACAAACAGGACTTTCTGGGGACCAGGATGAACAGTGAGCCCCCAAATTACTCTTGCTTGGGTATCAGGAGCTCTGAGTTCAAATCCCAGCTCTGCCATTAACTCACAGTGGAATCTGGATATTTTCCTTCTCAGGACCTCAGCTTCCCCTTCCTGGTTTTCTCCTTCCAAGCCACAGCCTCAGACCTACCCACGGTTCCCATAAGCTTTGCTTGAGCTGCCTGGGGCTCCCAGGGTCTGAGGGACACAGATCCCACTCCAGCTGTCAGCATTCCCCTGGCTGCCGTGGGCACAGTGCCTTCTGACACAGTGATGCCGGGGCCCTCCCACTCAGAGTCAGCGGGGCCCAAAGGAAAACCCCTCAGCTCTGTCTGAGCCAACTGCAGAGGTGGCCAGAGCTGGGTTTAAAAATATGAGAGCCCAAGTACCCTCAGCACCAACTGCCCACACAGCCTGCAGGCTGCGCTGCCCACTTCCCAGATGTCACCATGGCCACTGTGGGTGGCACAAAGGGAATGTGGTGGGGGGGTGGTGAGTCCAGAGAGGCCCGGGGGTGGCTAGTGAGGGGGACGGACATTCCTCAGAGCCTAGACCACAGAACAGGGCTGTTTACACCATCTGGTCATATCCACTTCTTTGGTCTCTGGAAATAACCAAGCCAATTCTGTTCAGACTCACAGTGTCATAGGAAGTGGAGTCTAACGAGCCTGGAATCGAATCCTGAGTTGGCCACTTACCGGCTGTGTGAGTTTGGGTGGGTCACTTGCCCTCTCTGAGCCTCAGCCCCTATCTGTCAAACAGAGATAATAAAAGTACCTACTTCATAGGGCTCTTATGAGAATTTGATGAGACAATGCCTGCAAAGGGGCTTAACACAGGGTCTAACACTAGTAAGGACTTGATCGGCGGTAGTTGTCTTTGCTGTTACTGTTATCATGATGTGGTATGGCTGGTCTTTGCTAGAACTCGACCAAGGAGCAAAGGAGAGAGTAGGAAATGAGATGTCCTTGTTCCACTGTCTTGTCATATCCAGACCCCCCAAAGTCCAGGCACATCTGGCACCCATGAAGCTGACAACGGGGTTCCTTCTGTTTGTTAGATAAACAGGGATATGGGGGCCCAGAGAGGGACTGTGCCCTGCTCAAGCAAGCTGGCAGCGGGTAAGAGTCAGAAGCTGGAAATTTGTATGACCCTCTCCAAGGTGAGAAAAATATAACACCCCTGAAACTGGGAGGGCCCCTAAAGATTTCCCCTCCTTTTTCCAGAAAGGGAAACTGAGTCCCAAAGAGGGAAAGGGATTTGTTCAAGTCATGAGAGAGCTAGGACCCAAGCCAGGATTCCCAGCTCCCTGACCAGGGCTCTCTCATTCCGTCCTGCCGCCTCGCCCTGCTCACTCCTGCCCCAGCCCTGCCTGCAGTTCTCAGTCCCAGGGAGGGCAGCTGGGCAAGGCGGGAGCAGGAGCCTAGCCCTGCTCTGCTGGGGCTGGGGGCTGCTCTGCTCCCCCAATCCCACTGGAGCCTGCTGCATCCTTATGTAACCGGCTCCTGCTTTCATAACCCACTGCTGCTTCCTTCTGGAGTGGGAGCAGATTGGAACACAGGGAGACATGAGCTGCCTCCCTATGAAAATAGGGTTATTACCAGCACTCGGGCTTCAGTGCCAGCTAATGGCCTTCTCTCATGGCCTGGGGCCTCTCAGCCTCCCCCCAGGCCCAGGGAAAGCAGAGGCCCAGGTAGGACTGGCACTCCATGCCAGGGCAGGGCACAGAGGGAGATCTTGGGACGGGGATGGATTCTCTGCTGCTCTGGCATCCAAGGCAGGGACCAGCCCCCAGACTCCAAAGACCCAGGCAAGTGTATCAGCCCTAAAGAGTTCCCTGGAGAGAGGCCTGCAGGCAGGCACACTGGGGAGGCCATGGGCTCTCAGGGTTGAGCTGGAGTTGGAGCATCCTGGTCTCTGGCCAAGTAATTATAGACACGTCAGTTCACTTCTCTGTGTCTTCATTTCCTTATCTGGAGAATGGGACTAAATGAGGACCAATCTCATTGGTTGCTGGGAATATTAAATGAAATTCTGACTGGCAGGTACCTGGCCAAAAATAATGGCTCAGTAGTCAGCAGCCCCATTTAGCAGATGAAAAAACTGAGGCTGGGACAGGTGATGTGACTTTAGGGGAACACATCATCTAACAGCAGCAAAGCTATACACAAGACAGCAAACTCACCATGTGCTGGGCACATGCTACACATATGTGGACTGAGCTTCTCCCCAAAACAGCCCTATGCAGAGGTGTTATTATTATCCCCATCTGACAGAAGAAGAACGCACTTTAAAGGGGCTAAGTGATTTTCTTAAGGCACACACTTGGGAAGCGGCAGAGCCAGGATTTGAACCCAGGCATCTGGCTTCAGAGTCCGAGTTCTTTGCCACACCTACAAAACAACCAGGACCAATAGACTGAGACTGCAGTAAGCAGGAGTTAAGCTAGATGCAAGTCAGGAAGCATGCCTCTTCAGCTTGCCACCATTCTTTCCAATCCCAGTCACCTTCCACCTTACCTCTCTTTGGCTGCTGCTGTGCTGTGTGACCTCAGCTGGGCCACTTAACCTCTCTGGGCTCTCATCTCCCCATCTGAAACAAGGAGGCTGATCCCTAGGCTAACAATTACCAGGGTTATTGTGAGGACACATTAAGACAACGAGTTGTAAACCACTTTTCAGCTGAGAAAGTATCACACAGCTGCGATGGCTCATCACTTTCCTGGCCTCCAACTCCCTCCAACTCGGCAGGAACCAGCTAATGGACACCAGGGGCCTCTCAGCGCCTCTGGCTGTTCAAACAAACACCTCTCCCCTCACTGCCCCTCCCCTGGGCTGCCCTTTGGGTACAGAGGCAAAGCTCCCAGGCTTCCTCTGGGGCTGGGGCAGACCAGGCTGGACAGTTGAGTCACAGCCTTCCTGCCTTCCCTCAACAGGGCATTCGTTTTAGCTGAGACCCTGCTACATGTTTCATGGGCACCCTCACACCTAATCCTCGTGATTACCTCCATGAAGCTGGGTTTCATCTCCCCCATTTTACAGATGAGAAGCTATAGCTCAGAGAAGTGAAGTCACTGGCCTGGAGTCACACAGCTGTCAACCCAGTGGAGCCAGAATTCAAACTAGGTCCCCATGCCCTTAATGGCCTCACTAACCCACTTCTCAGGAAAGGGGTCTTGTGCCCATTTGGCAGAAGAAGAGACTGATGTTCAGGAAGCTGAAGACACTTTGTCTGAGAAGCCAGGAAAAGGAAGGGCCAGGCTGGCAACTCAGATCTGCTGCCTGCTACCACGCCCATGTTCCTCCCTGCAGCTGGATGTCTTGACCAGAATGCACAGATGAGACCTGTGACTTCCACCCCGACAGAGAAGCCAGGCAGGTGGACACCATCATTGTTGATGGAGAAGCTGAAGCCAGACAGACCTAGAAGTCTGCCCAAGTCCCAGGGCAAGGACTACCAGTGTGAGAACTGGGTCAACTCATGTCCCCTCTCTGGACCTCAGTCTCCCCAGGTGTACAGGAAGTGCCGGACCCTGGCTTGGTTGAGTAGACCCGTTAAAGCCCTTCTAACTCCAGGAGGTTGTGGCCTGAGCAGAAATCCCCAAGCCTGGCTGATCACCAGAATTCCCTGGGAACATGCTTACACCCCCAGTGTTGGGCTGCACCCCTAGAATGTCTGATTTGGTGGAACTAACGAGGGACCTGAAAACCTACGTTGTTTTTATCCAGCACGACCTCAGCTCACAGCCCCCGACCCCAAGCTTCTGCAATCAGCCAAGTCAAGACTCCCAATATAGGACAATTTTCCCAGTGCCAGATGGAACCCAGTCCCCTGCCTGCCTTCACAGAGTTCACAGCTGGATTGGGAGGTGGACTCAGGGGCCTGCGAGGCTCTGGGGTAGGTCAGAGATGGCATCCAGGGGTCTCTGTTGCAGACCACCGCTCTGTTAGAATTCTAGACTTTGAATTGGGGCGAGACCTTGAGAAGTCTCAGCCTTCTTGCTTGAGTAATTCTTCATTTAGCAGATGTTTATCAGCCCCCACTATGTGCCAGGCACTGTTTTAGGTGCCAGGGTGCAGCAGTAATATAATGCCTTTGGTCTTGTGCTGTTTCTGTAATGACACGAAGATAGTCAATAAACAGCCAGGAAGAGCAGGGCCTTCCGAAGCTCCCAACAGCTTTCCCCAGGCATGATCTCTCCAAATCTGCCCCGAATCATGAGCTGCGAGCTTAGTCCCCATTTTACAGGTGAGTCACTGAGGCTCCGAATGCCATTTCCATACTGTGTCTGCTCACACTGGGCAGGCGACACCACCATCGCTTCCCAAGCAACCCTGTGTGTCAGCTGCTGATTAGAACTTTCCTGTTGCCACGGCAACCCCCCTGGGGAGGCCTGCCCTACTTTGCGTCCCTGGCATAGGGCGGGCAGCCTCACCCCACACCCCTGAGACAGAGAGATGGGATTTATCCCACTCGCTGCAAGAACAGATCCCACTGGAAGAAGAACTGGTCTCCCTCATTCAGACATTCCATCAATGTTTAGCAGCACCAACACTGTCCCAGAGACTGAGCCAGGCCCTGGGACAAGAGGAAAAATAAGCCTTGGTCCCTGCCCTCGTAAAGCACACTGATTCACAGGGGAAGCTGACAGATAGCCACTAGCCTGCCTGTGAGGCCGAGGAGCACAGCAACGACGCCAGCAACTCACGGCCAGGACAGTGCTGAGCCCTTCCCATGGATTCACGCGTTTACTTCTCCCATTAAGTTTTGGGTTAGGTATCAATAGAATCCCCATATGACAGATGAGGAAACTAAGGCCTCAGAGAGGTGGAGAAGCTTGCCCTAGGTCACACAGCTGAGAAGCAGCAGAGCCAGAACCTGGAGACAGGGAGACTCTGAGCCACTCTGTAGGTATTCACTGAAGTGACCCTGACTCCATCACTGTGGCCCAGGAGGCTTTCCCAGGGAAGGCATCTGTCATCTACAGTGATCTCAGGAAGAGGAGAGGAGGGTGGAGACGGCAGCATGGTGGAGCGGGGGCTCTGAGAGCTGCTGATCACTCAGTGTTCGGGTGAGTGGCCTTGTCCTCCACTCCCTGCCTGGTGAGACTCCACTAAGGCCTTGGGACACATGACTTGGGAAAAGAAGATACAATCCAGGTAGCCAGTGCTGGAGAGGGACACAGCAGCTACAAGGCACAGGCCTCCTGAAAAGGCTGAAATGCCTCTGGAGGCTTCCAAGGGAGCAGGTTGGGACAGGTGTGCACACACTCCACTGCCTGGCCGTCTTCACACCCTTGGGCAACAACGCCCTGCACCTATGCACCTGCGAGGAGGAAAGACTCAGAGTGCCGCAGGGCTTAGTCTTCACAGCACCTGCACAGAAATACCTTTATTTCCAGGAGAGTGTCATGGTTATGAGTGTGGACTGTGGTGCCCACTGCCTCTGAAAATGCAGAGAATGATCAGTCCTGTGTATATCACAGCATTGTTGCAAGGGCTGGATGAAGCGACACCTGCAAAGTTCACAGCACTTGGCACAGAGGGTGAGTAACTGTGAGCCGCAATTATCTTTGTAGCTCATGGATGCACACGGATCTGCATTTTCACACAGATACATGTGTGCGGGTGTACAAGCCCAAGCACACAGTGAGTGCACACCCATGACAGCACCCCCATATCTCGCCAGTATATGTGTAAAGCTACTTCCTTGAGTGGACTTGAATGGACACTAGCTACGGAGGGGTGAACAGGGAGGTGCCAGTAAGCATAAGCACCCACAGGTGTCTGCAGGGAGGGAGGGTACGGGCACGCCCATCCCCAGAGAATATGTGCCTTCCTGTGCGTGCACCTGGGGCTGTATATTGGTGGGGGTTGGGCGGCGGGGGGGTAAGGATGAGGATATGTGATCTGAGGTTGAAGCGTTACAGACATGTGTTTTAATTTATGTGGAGATGAGGAAGGATCTGGCTGTGTTTTTCTCCTTGAATCACTGTGATGTAAAGAAATCTCAGCTCTGCAAAACAAAAGATCAATCAGTAGGGGGAAAAAAAAATGCTTAAGGCTTAAACCTCCTACCACAGGCCCCCAGGGAGTGTTAAAGCCACAGTTCAGGAAAGAGAAACATGATTAAGATTGAAGTCAGGAGTCCACAGAGCAGGAGCCAAGCCAGCCAAGGGCTTTCCTGTTTTCCCAGAAAGGAGGCTTCCCGGAGGAAGCCATGACCCCTTGGAAAACACTCAAAAGCCTGTCTGGGCCCCAGCCTTCCCCAGCCAGTTGAGAAGATGAGTCTTCTTGGGAGAAAAACAAACGCTGCTTTCCCCACCATCACCTTGGATCTTACTTGGAGGGAAGGGACTGGAAAGAAAAGACTGCTTGAGAGATTGCCCTGAAATAAGACCTGCCCTTTCTCCTCCCCAGGATGGTATCTGTGCCCCAAGCTATCAGCAGTTATACAAGACCACACACCCGAGTAGCAAGGAGGAAAACAGACCCTGGAACGAGAAGCCCCCTCCTGCTCATTTAGCGCTGGAGGGTTTTCCAAGGTATCACTTGGTGAATCTGCGGCACACGCCCTGAGACTCAGTTCCTTGCTTCAGATCACACAACCTTTCATCAGTAAAGCTAAGACTCCACCCCTTGTCTGACTCCACTTCTGGTGTCATTTTCTTTACATCACGGCACTGCCCAAATGTAATTGTGGGGACCAGTATATGCCACCCCAAAAAATGAAGGATTGTTGAGCTGAAGGCAATAAGAAGCAGCACGCCAGGCACAATGGCTCAAACCTATAATCCCAGCACTTTGGGAGGCTGAGACAGGAGGATCAACTGAGCCCAGGAATTTGAGACCAGTCCAGGCAACATAGGGAGACCCTATCTCTACAAAAAAAATAAATAAAAATAATAATAATAATAATTAGCCAGGCATGCAAGACAATCCTAAGTAAAAAGAACAAAGCTGGAGGCATCTCATTACCTGACTTCAAGCTATACTACAAGGCTACAGTAACCAAAACAGCATGGTACCAGTAAAAGAACAGACATATAGACCAATGGAACAGAATGGAGAACTCAGAAATAAGACCACACACCAACAACCACCTGATCTTCGACAAACCTGACAAACAAGCAATGGGGAAAAGATTCCCTATTTAATAAATGGTGCTGGCAGAACTGGCTAGCCCTATACAAAAATTGAAACTGGACCCCTTCATTACCCATATACAAAAATTAACTCAAGCTAGATTAAAGACTTCGATGTAAACCCAAAACTATAAAAATTATAGAAGTAAGTCTAGGCAATACCATTCAGGACATAGGCACAGGCAGAGATTCCATGATGAAAACACCAACGGCAATTGCAACAAAAGCAAAAATTGACAAATGAGATCTAATTAAACTGAAGAGCTTCCACACAGCAAAAGAAACTCTCATCAGAGTGAACAGACAGCCCACAGAATAGGAGGAAATTTTTGCAATCTATCCATCTGACAAAGGTCTAATACCCAGAGTCTACAAGGAATTTAAACAAATTTACAAGAAAAAATCAACCTCATTAAAAAGTGGGCAAAGGACATGAACAGACACTTCTCAAAAGAAGACATTCATGCTGCCAAGAAACATTTTTAAAAAGCTCAACATCACTGATCATTAGAGAATGCAAATCAAAACCAAAATGAGATACTGTCTCACGCCAGTCAGAATGGCTATTATTAAAAAGTCAAAAAACAACAGATGCTGGTGAGGTTGCAGAGAAAAAGGATTATTTTTACACTGTTGGTGGGAGTGTAAATTAATTCAACCATTATGGAAAACAGTGTGGAGATTCCTGATAGACCTAGAGGCCAAAATACTATTTGACCCAGCAATCCCATTACTGGGTATACACCCAGAGGAATAGAAATCATTCTATTATAAAGATACATGCACATGTATGTTCACTGCAGCACTATTCACAATAGCAAAGACATGGAATCAACCTAAATGCCCATCAATGGTAGACTGGAAAAAGAAAATGTGGTACATATACCCCATGGAATACTATGCAGCCATAAAAAGGAATGGGATCATATCCTTTGCAGAGACGTGGATGGAGTTGGTTGGAAGCCATTATCCTCAGAAAACTAATGCAGGGACACAAAACCAAACCCCACATGTTCTCACTTATATGTGGGAGGTCACATGGCCACAAGGAGGGAACAACACACACTGGGGCCTGTCGGAGGGTAGGGTGTGGGGAGAGGGAGAACATCAGGAAGAATAGCTCATGGATGCTGGGCTTTATACCCAGGTGATGGGATGATCTGGGCAGCAAACCACCATGGCACACGTTTACCTATGTAACAAACCTGCACATCCTGCACACGTGA
The DNA here is from genome assembly GCF_047675955.1 of Chlorocebus sabaeus. Classification (NCBI taxonomy): domain Eukaryota; kingdom Metazoa; phylum Chordata; class Mammalia; order Primates; family Cercopithecidae; genus Chlorocebus; species Chlorocebus sabaeus. The sequence continues at coordinate 116,582,953 of NC_132923.1, read as the reverse complement.
TACCCCTGAACGTAAAAGTTAAAGACAAAAAATGGAAAAAGAAATAAATAAGCCAAGCATGATGATGCACACCTGTGATTTGAGAGGCTAAGAGAGGAGGTTTCCTTAAGCAAGGCGGAGGCTGCAGTGAACTGTGATGATGCCACTGCACTCCAGCCTGAGCAACAGAGTGAGACCCTGACTTAAAAAAAAAAAAAAAAGCAGATATAGGAAAACTCTTGGCAAACTCTCGGCCCTCCCTCCATTGGCCCAAAAGCAGAACATAGATTTACAAAGACAAAAGGTATCCTGACCCCCCCTTCTACCAGGAAGGACAAAGGTTAACTATTGAAGACAACTGTAGATGCCTATCACCTGGAGGTGACACCAGAGGGATGGACACTAACGCGCTTTACTAACCTTGATCTGCCAACTATTACCTTCCCCAAGTTGCGGCCCCTGGAGACTCAAAGTTCTTTTCCTCTGTCTTGTCACTTCTCTAGAAATTGACTGCTCTTTATTGAAGATGTTCTATGAGCTAGAATTCAAACCAGCTCTCTGAGAACTACTCATTCCCTGGCTGTCTCCCATATGGATATGAAATATCCATGTTAATAAACTTTGGTTTGTTTTCTCTTGTTAAGCTGTCTTTTGTAACAGCAGTTCTTTCCAAGAACCTATGAGGGTTGAAGAAAAGCTCCTACAAAATATACCAACAGTGATGCTCATAATAAAATAGCACAGGGCCTGCTCTCGGGGAGTGTACTGGCACAACACCAGTCAGAAACAGGGGCTGATATGTGCGGTTCCTAGTCAAAGAGTCACAGAAAAGGAGGGCTCCCACGGCCTGGGTGGGTAGGAAGGCTCCCAGAGGATGGGGAGCTCTTTCTGGGAGCCTTAGAGAATACGTAGGGTTTGGATAAGTTGTGGGGTACAGGGGCATTCTCTGCAGGGAGACATTATGAGCAAAATGGCAGAGACCAGAAGGAACTCAGTGTGGTGGGAGTCGGGTAGGGAGGTGGGCATGTGTAGACTGAAAGGGAGATTGTCTGTTTGGCAGAAAGGGAGATGGATGAGGTTGGGTGGACCAGATTGCCTGGAGCATAAATAAGAGGCCCAGGAGACACGACTATGAGCTTCTTACCATGCTCAGGCCCAAGGTGGTGCAGGCCATTCAGCAGATACTTAACATCCTTCTGGGTGGGTGGGTGGGAGGATGGATGGATGGGTGGGTGGGTGGATGGATGGACGGACGGACGGACGGATGGACGGATGGACAGATCTCTAGTCATGTATGAATACATGAATAGAGTGAATGAATACATGAATACATGAATAGAATACATTAACAAATAGTACATGGTAGAAAATGTCAGTATTATAAAAGAGGATCTGTGCTGAGAACCAGGAGTCTGAAGTTCAGGTCCCTGCCCTGCCACTAACCAACCATCGGAGGGACACCTCTGGGCCTCAGTTTCCTCATCTGTAAAGCCCTGGTGATTCTGGGGAGTTCTTCACACTTCTTTGTAGACAGATGCAGGGGCTCAGGCAAGAAAGCCTACTCTTTCTTTTCTGCCAGGGGAAGCCCGCAGGAGGGGCCCTGTCCTCCTGGCTAAGAAAACCGCCACTGGGGAGAAGAGGAGGCGAGCCCAGGCCTGGCTCTGAACATACCTGGTGTCACTTCCCTTCCCTGGTCCACAGTTCCAGCAGATTCACTCCAGCATTTTAGGATTCTGTAAGATTTGTCTGAGGGGCCTGATTTATAGGAGAGAGGAGGCCAGCCTCGCCCCTCCCTTACCCCACTTAGGATGGTAAAGCAACTTGAGAGAAGCATTTATTCTCAGCTCCTGGAATTACCCTTTACTTTCCTGGCAGATAAATGGGGCAAAACAGAAGATGCAGTTGCATTTAAATGGAGCGAGGCAGGTGGAAGTTTATAAGATTTGAATATGCTTTTTGGCTGCTTTTGAATATTCATTTGCCCAAGGGAGAATTGGGTAGCCAGAATCTATGGGTCTAAAGGAGGTTATTTAAGGCTGGGGGAAAGGGTTGGCAGGAATCCCTGTTCATCAGACTCTCAGGAGCTAATTGCGATTCTTCACCAGCTAAAATGTCACAGGCTCAGAGTAAATTCTGGGAGTTGATACACCTCATGGTTACTGTTGCCATAGTAACTGCCTCCCTGTAACCATGTGTGCCAGCAGATCACAGCTGACAAGACAAGCCCAAGGAGGTGAACGATGGGGAGCCAGCCCAGGACTCCAGCAGGCCCCCAAGAGTTCTAAAATATGTCTCAGAAAGCTAGAATACACTCTGGGCTTCCCAAACATCCCTGAGAATTCTGAAACCCAGCCCAGAGAGCTGGAACAAGCCTGGAATTCCAAAATCTGTCCTCAAATTCCAGAATACTTTCCCCAAGGTCCAGGGCACACCCCAGAGATCCAAAGACTCCCCTCCATTCCTGTCAGTCTCCCCAGGCATGCACCTCCAAATCCTAAAACGTGCCCCTGGATAGCGAGAGCAGGCCCTTAAATTCTTCTCTCCCTCTTGAATTGATTCTTCCTGGGAACTGGCTTTCTGTCTGAACCGCAAGGATTAAGGAGTGCTCAGGGCTTGTGTTGGAGAAAACAGTCAGCGGGGGTGACCTGCGGAGTGAGCAGATGAAGGCCTTGTCCTGATCCCTTGGAAATGCAGAGCATCACAGATGTGCCTCATCACATGCTGGGCCTCAGAGCCAAGGGTGGCTCCCCTGGCCCAGGCACCCCTGCTGCACTCCATGCTGTGTCTTATTCTCTGCAGTGGGGATGACTTGCCCCTGACTCATCCCTGCTCTCTGCCAAGGCTCCTGTGTGACCACTAGCACATCAATCCTGGGGCCCTTGGGAGGGGGTGAAATTGGAGGACCTCCTGGCGCTCAGCGAAAGCTCCTCTTTACCCAAGCAGCCTGAGGTGGGACGTGGCTGAGTTGGGAAGCCTCGCCCTCCCTGCCTGGGGCTGGAGGAGCTTCCTGTCTGCAAGTCCACCCTTCCCAGATCATCCCTGATGACAGTCACTCAACAACTCCTGACCAAGGGCACCGTCCCCCAACCTGGGTAGGAAACCTCAGCACTATCTTAGATTCTTCTCTTTTCCTTCCCCACCATGTTCATTCGCTGCCCAGTTGGCTCCATTCTTCGTTTTTCTCACCTGGATCCCATCCCTCCCACTGTCCCCACTGCCCCAGTCCAGGCCTCGTTATCACTCAGCCTCCACTCCTGCCCTCTCCACCTCACTGTCCAAATGCAAGGCCCTGGTGACTTCACTGCTCTGCCCAAAGCATCAGTGCCTGCTCCTACATGCTGCCCATCAGGCACAGATATCTCACCTGAGCATTCGAGGCCCCCGATATCTGGCTTTGTCCAACACTCAGTTTCCCCCGACTCCTAACGGTTGTGCGAAATTGTCCCAAATTCCTGCCCTCCCAAACCTTTGTTTCTCCTCTCTTCCTTCTCAAGGGCTCTTGGCCCCATCTCTAAATCTCCAAGCCAGTTTAGGGGCCACCGCTTTGGAGACTACTGAAGCCATTACCGACCTTGCCCTTCTCTGACGCCCCAGAACTTCTTGTCTGTACCACTGTTTTTAGAGTTAGCTATGGGTCGTCAGAGCTGCAAGGAGTCTTAGAGGTGATTAAGTCCAGTGTTGTTTTTTCTTTTTTAATTTCAACTTTTATTTTAGATTCAAGGGGTACATGTGCAGGTTCGTTATATGAGTATATTGTGTGATGCTGAGGTTTCGGATATGATTGATCCTGTCACCCAGGTAGTGAGCATGGTTACCCAAAAGGTAGTTTTTCAAACCAGTGGTTTTCAAACTTGGTTTTGTGACACCCTGATGAGTGTGGGGCCTTAAAGACTATAGGAGGAGGGTGGTCCTGAGGGATGGTCCAGCCAGCAGGGCCACAGCCCTCTACACCTGCTCCAGCTCAGAGCAGCCTCACCTTGATCTGTCTTAGTCGGCTATTCATTCATTCATGCATGCATCCATTCATCAGCTGTTTACTGAGCACCTTCACTGTATCAGCTTCTATGGATAAGACAGTGAACAAAGAAACTAAACCTCTAGCCTCATGAAACTTGCAAGCTACTGGGGAAAACAGACAAGAAACATATTAACAAATAAAGACACAAGAAAATGTCAAAAGCTGGTAAGTGCTGAGGACACAGTAGGAAGGCAGTAAGGGTACAGAATGCTGTGGAGCGCTCATGGTATCATTAGATGCTCTGGCTGGGAAAGGCTCCCTGAAAAAGTAACATCTCAGCTGACCCCTGAATGGCAAGATGAGGGCCAGCGATGCACAGCACATTCTAAGGGAAGGATAATCATGGCAAAGAAAAGACCAGTGCAGAGGCCTCGAGGCAGAAACAAGCCTGTCATCTTTAAAATCACAGAGGGTAGAGAGCATTGGCAGAGCTGTCCAAGATGAGACTTTTGTAGCCAATCCCACTTGGAGAATTGGATTTTTCTGCCAAAAAACATTAGACAGACAGACAGACAGACAGACAGACAGAACCCAATGACCTAGTCTAATCCTGCTACTTCACAGAAGAAAAATGAAGATCCAGCATGTCCAAGGATTGCCCAAGATCCAGCTGAGAGCTGGTGGCGAGCTGGGACCAGTGCCCAGGTCTCAGGATGCTGCCCCGGGCACCATCTGTCACTCCTTATGAGCAGGTCACCCAGGGCAGGTCTCCCTGGCCTTTGACTTTCCCAGCCACTCAGCCAGCCCTGCTCTTGATGCCAACCACACCCTACCCTGCACCTAGGTGAGAAGTGTGAATGAGATAATGTCTCCCAGGCCAGCCGAGCTCCAGGGAGCAAGCAAGAGACAAATAAAAGGCTTTAATGGATTTGTTAAACACGTATCCTATGGCCAAGGGCCTCCTGGCACCAGACAGCATCACAGAGGGAAAAAAGAAAAGCGGATGATGAAATTAAAAGGCATTTCATCTCCAGAGCCAAGGTTGACATGCACAAATCCAGAATGTGTCTCTCCCTGGCTTCTCACCCACCTGTCCTCCTGTGTCCCCAGCCTCTCTCTCTGATGCAGCCGCTCTGGCCGGGGTCACAGCTCACGTCATGGCACGGGGCTTCCCACACAGCCATCTTGAGGCATCTGACCCAGGAATCAAAGACCCAGAAGGGATTCTGGGGAAAGAGGGAAACGCGAGAGGTGCCTGAGAGGTCATGGAGTCCATCCCCCTGTCCCTGGGCATGATCTGAACTTGCTAACCTCTTCTACATAAGAGCGCAGGCCTCAACCCAGGAGAGGGCAGCTCAGGCTAAGGCCAGAGAAGGGGCCAGAGGGTGAACAGGGAGAAGACAGACAGGCCGGATCCATGACCCAGCTCTCCCATGACCAGCTCTACAATATTGGCAATTCACTGTACCTCCGTGGGCCTCAGTTGCCTCTGCTGCAAAAGAAGAAATGCCCATGGTGAGGATGAAATGAGGTATTTTGGTGTAAAGCTCCTGGCATGTAGAGGATACCAACAAGTATTGGTTTTAGAGGCATCTGGAGCCCCAGTTTTCTGTGTGACCTCTACTGGGATGGGAGAAGGATCTCTGGTTTGTAACTCCCCCCGACACTCCATCAGACTCACCACAGTTTCCCCAGAGTCTCTGATCAGGGCAAACTATTTGTGTCTAATTACATTAAATTGCATAATATTTTCACTGCTTTCCCCAAGAGCCTCACCTGATTTCTCTCTGTTCATTTCTGTGTGTGTGTGTGCATGTGTGTGTGTGTGTATGTGTGTGTGTGCGTGTGTGTGTGTGCGCGTGTGTGTGCATGTGTGTGTGTGTGCGTGCGTGTGTGTGTGTGCATGTGTGTGTGTGCGCGTGTGTGTGTGCATGTGTGTGTGTGTGTGCATGTGTGTGTGTGTGTGTGTGTGTGCGCATGCATAGAGACATTTTGCTAAATGGATGTTCCTAAGGCCAAGGTTACACTCCTCCTGTCTGTGCTGCCCTCAAGAAAGAAGCTATGGGGATTGGCAAGCAACCTCAGGAAATGAGATGGTTTGTAGATTTTTTTAGAGGAGGTCATGTCATTCACTGCTGGCCAGTTTCAGTGGTTTTTCCAACAAACATCTTTTGAGCATTTCGTGTGTGCAAGGCAATGTATTTATTAAATATATTTTGTTCATGAAAGTGAACAAAACTGCCCCACTTTCTTTCCTGTTGGAGCCTACATGTCAGGGCTGTGGGAGTGGATTATTAAGAAGACCTGTGATCTGTCAAATGACCCAGTTCAAAAGATGCTGATAAATGAACCCATGTCAGCCTGAGGAGGTCTCTGATGGCATACTGTGGGATTCTGTCTTTGGGATTTCTCATTAAGCACACAACATTTGAGGAATCCTGGAGACAAGTAAGTTCAGAGCATTCGGGCACAAATGTTACAGGACACCTGCTCTGTGCCAGGCACTGGGGACACAGCTGTGAACAAGACAGACCAAAATCTCTGTCCCCATGGGGCTTACATTCTAAGGAAGACAGACAGTCAATCAAGAAATAAGTTAAGTAAAGAAAATGTTCAGAGGCTGGTAAGTGCTATGGAAAAAACAAGGAGTTGGGGGGTGCTATAGAGTACTGGGAGACAAGGGTTAAGATGTTAAAGAAAATGATCAAGGAAGGCTTTGCTGAGAAGACAATATTTCAGCAAAGCCCCAAGGGAGGAGAAACAAACCAAACAAACCACCTGGATGATACAGAACATTCTGAACAAAGGGGAAGCAGGTGCAAAGGCCCTGGGGGAGCAGTGCACCTGGCATGTATGCATGTATGTAAACAGCACCTTTTTACATGTAAGTATCTTAGTGGCCTAACTGATCTGAAAGAAATAAACAGACAGAAATCAGGTGATGCCCTTGGGGAAAGCAGTAAAAATACAATGCAATTTAATGTAATTAGACACAAATAGTTTGCTCTGATCAGCCAGTGTGGCTGGAGCAGAGTGACCAAGGAGAGATGGGTAGGAAATGAGGTCACAGGGGAGACAAAGAGGGGACCATTGCAGGAATCCAGGTAGACAACAAGAGTGCTTAGCCCAGGGCAGACATACAGTATGGTGGTTAAACATGGGCCCTACAGCCAGGTTGCTGGGATCAAGATTCACCAGCTCTATCAACCTGCACAATCAAAAGACAAGTGACTTTGACTTTTCATTCCTCAGTTTCCGCAACTGTGAAATGGACAAGGTAAGAGTATCTTCCTCCCAAGGTGGTTGTCAGGGTTAAATGAGCTAAGGCCTATAATAGGATTTGGTGCATGTTAAGTACTTAAATGTTAGGACTTTAACTTTATAGTGGAGAGAACTGGCAAACACCACCTTCACCAAGCAGTCAAGGTTGACATCGTCAGTGATGTCGTGTGATATTGTGCACCGCCAATATCATATGAGACGGCACTCCACCCCTTTGACATGCTTTTCAGCAGCCCATAAGCCCAATCTAGTCAGAAGAAAACATCAGACATCCCCAAACCGAGGGACATTCTACAAAACACCTGGCCCAATACTCAAAACCGTCAAGGTCATGAAAACCAAGGAAGGACTGAAAAACTGTCACAGACCAGGGGACACTAAGGAGACATGAAGACTAAATGTGATGTGGGATCCTGGGTTGGATCTTGGAGCAGAAAACATTAGTGGAAAAACTAGAAAAATCCAAATAATGGAATATAGTTAAGGGTGATGTGCCAATGTTGGTCTCTTAGTGTGAACAAATGCACTGTGGCCATGTACGATGTTAACAATAGGGGAAACTTGGTGGCAGGGGTGGGGATGTGAGGTTTGTGTGTATTAAACTCCCCCAAGGTCCAAAATGGTATCTTTATATTATCCATTCAACAAATATGTAAACTCCACTCAATCTACAGGATTCCCAAGGGGAGAAACAAGAACAAAGCAAGAAAGTAAGGACTGGAAAGGAGGAGGAGTTTTCTTTTTTTCTTTTTTTGAGATGGAGTCTTGCTCTGTCACCTGGGCTGGAATGCAGTGGTGTGATCTCGGCTCACTGCAAGCCCTGCCTCCTGGGTTCAAGCCATTCTCCTACCTCAGCCTCCCAAGTAGCTGGAACTACAGGCACGCGCCACCACACCTAGCTAATTTTTGCATTTTCAGTAGAGACAGGGTTTCACCATGTTGGTCAGACTGGTCTCAAATTCCCAACCTCAAGTGGGAGGTTCGGCCTCCCAAAGGGCTGGAATTACAGGTGTGAGCCACCGCGCCCAGAGAGGAGGAGTTTTCTAATAATGTTAGCTATCCCTGAAAAGGATGGCTTCTCCACTATAGGAAGGGCTCAAATAGGGGCCAGAAGAACACTTTGCCTTGGAGACCAGACTTTAGCATTCCAAAAAGGAGGCTGCAAAAGAGCCTGGGCATTCTAGTCTCCACCTTCTCATCTGAATCTCTAGTAGGTCTCCAAGCCTGAGCCCAGCCACCACTGGGTTGGCCCAGGTCACACTCTCCCTTCCTGTCCCTGACAAAAGCTGCGGCTGGCAGAAGTGAGCTGTTCAAATCCTTTACTGTTGACACAACCACGCATCACCACAGGTCATCACTGTCAGTCATTCAGCAAACACTCACTCAATATGGCAGAGGGTCACAGAGTTCAGAACACAAGCCTTAGAGAGGTCACCGCTCAGCTGTGCCATCTCTAAAGGTGTGACCGTGACTGGAGCCCTTTACCTCTCTCAGCCTGTTTCTTCATTCAAAAACAGGGATAATAATAGAACCTACCTCAGGGTTGGTGTAAGTGCTCATTAAAAGATAACTATTAATATTATAATTATACTTATGCAGCAGGCACTATGCTGGACACAAGCAGGGCACAAAGTTGAGTTAATCTAACTCTAACATCCTCTTGGAGGAAAGTCAGGTGTTGAACAATTAATTACAATGCAGGAGACAAGTACTATCGGGCTATCTATCAGGTCAGAGCACCCACTCCAGCCCTCCAGCCCCAAATCTCAAGGCTTCAAGGAAGAAAGTTGGGGGGGTTCCTCCCACCTTGACTTTAACTGGAGCTGACAATCTCCCAAAGAGGACCGGCATTGGAAATCGATGTGCCTTGATTACAGAAATCTCTTTCTGACTTTCTAAAGACACAACAAAAAGACAGACTTCCCCTAAATCCTCAGGGCAGGCCCCCTATCAGCCCTCCTCTTCCCCCGATAGCCCTGCCCCGTCACCCCACCAGCCTTTGCCTCCTGCCGTATCTCTTTCCTGCAAGGACCCCAAGCGCTGCTCTTCACTTGATGGCTACTGCCCCATGGATGCACCAAGGAAGCCTCAGTTGCCCCAGTGATGACTGTCCCCAGCTGGGCCAGCAGGCAAGGGCACGATGTGTCAGGGCCAGGCTGTTTAGAGGCCAACACTGAATGTAGATAGGCCAATCCCTTAATGGCAGAGGATTAAGCTGGTGGACCAGGAACTCATTACCCAGCTGCCCAGGGCACCAGAAGGAAGTCAAATGGAAGCACCCACTGCTGGGGGAGCACAGAGGGAGGGGACCAGGGCCGGGGAGGCCTGGCTCAGAGTCACAGCCATTTTTTATGCATGCCTACTCTGCACCTGGCACTGTGCAAATGATCACACCCATTAATTCATTATATCCTCATGGAAAGGGGGACTGTTTTTCTCTACATTATTTAGATAAGCGAATTGAGACCCACAGCATGGAGGAGCTTCCACAGGTTCCGCAGCTGGTGGGTGGCAGAGCTTGATTCCCCATTCAAGCCTGCACACGAACCACTCCCTTGGCGTGTATCATCTGCTCCTCTAGGGCCTCCTGGGCTGCAGGCCTTGCATGGGCTCTTGGGACATTGAGCTGAACAAGACGCAGTCCCTATCCTGGAAGAGCTCACAGTTAATGGTGGACACAGAGCAGCGGCCATTTGCAAGAAACCTGATGGAAACCTGATTGACGGAAGTGTCCCTGACGGAAGGACACTCACGGCTCTGACACAGCATGCAAGCAGCAGCTGACTGTGCCCTGGTCCTGGGGAACTTCCCTGAAGTGGCATCCTGGAGCTGGACCTTGCAGGACTTTGTCAAGGGAATGCCCTTCCAGCAAGGGGAACCCTAGGAGCACGGGCCACCTGAGGCCAGGTTCTGTTCTAACTTCTGACCCCAAGTCAGGGAACTGAGTCTTATTCCTTGGGCCTTTCAAAGGTCCTCCTTTCAGCAAACTGGGCAGCAGCCAGGGCTTTGGAGTCAGACAAGTCGAGGCCAAATCCCCCCTCTCCCACTTTCTAGCTGTGCAATCTTAATCCTCAAAACAACAATAATAGTGCATGGATGGAAACATGGATTAATTAATTAATTAAGGGGAGGGCTGGTAGACCCAGAGCTCCTAGCTGGAACCAGTTCAGCTCCAGAACCTGAACCAAGGCCAAGCAATCATTCATTCATGCCTGTAGGCAACACATATTTGTTGAGCACCTACTATGTGCGTGCCAAGCACTGTTCTAGGTGCTGGGGATACCACAGAGAACAAAATATATGTCTAACGCCCAGAGTTGCTACAGAGAAAGATGAAATAGGATAAGGAAGGGAGGCAGGCCCCAGAGTGAGGAAGGGTTTACTTTTAGATGAGAGGGTCAAGGATGCATCACAAGCGTCCTGAAGGAGATGAGGAAATGAGTCCCACAGATATCTGGAGGAAGAGTGTCCCATACAAAGGGGAGAGAGAGGGATCTTGCCTGTGTGCAGTCAGGTGGCCAGGAGGCCAGTGTGCCTGGGAAGGTGTATAGAGCTGGATCACACAGGGCCTTGGCCTTCACTGGGATTTGGGCTGTCATTCAGAGTAAAATCGAGCCACAGGGGAGCTTTAGGAAGAGGAGTGACAGAGTATGACAGATAGAACACACTGCTGCGCTAAATACAAAGAGAGAAAGAGGGAGGTCAGTGAGGAGACTATGGCGATGTCCAAGTAAGAGACAATGTCGGCTTGGTCCTGGGTGGTCACAGTGGAGGTGGTGAATTCCAAATAGATTTTGAAGGTACAGCTCACTACATTTGCTGAGACATTGAATGTGAAGTATAAAAGAAAAAGAAGAGTCAAGGATGGCACCAGAGTTTTGACCTGAGCAACTGGAAACGTGGAGCTGCCATGCTGGGATGCAGAAGCCAATGAGAAGAGAGGATGTCCACATCAAGATGGCAGCTTGAACATGCACAGCCACCGCAATGCTAAAGTCATCCCTTGGGTGTTCAAATAACAGTAATGAGATTTCTTTAAACGTCTGAGGGAATGAACCCACAGGATGGGAGAAGAGGAGAGGGGACAATAACAATGAAATTTCAGGAGCTGGAAAATAAATGAATGAGAAAAATGCATCAGAAAGAAAAGTCCCCCAAAGGTTCAGGGTTTGGCAGCACCAGTTACCTCTGGAAGCTGAGGTGAAGGAGAAGTTACAATAAAGAGGAGCCTTTGAAAGGCTATTTAAGAAGCTGTTATTGTCCCAGACTAGACTCCTCTAGACTGGGGGACACTGGGCTCAGTGCATGCTGTGGCACTCTATTGATGACACAGTTTCCATGAAAGCGAGCAGTCTGGATGCCAAGACCCCAACCATGACAAACCACTCCACTCTTGGGACACTGATGGCCAGAATTATACCCTTCAGACAGACAACTGGAAGAGTCTCCTCTGGGGAACATAATGGACCAAGGAGAAAATATTACACCTAGAGAAACCCTAGAGATATCAACATGAAGTTTCTCCAATTAAACAGCCCAGTCACACCATCCTACAAGGAAGCCCACAGCCCACAAGACCCACTCATGTACTCAGAGCTTCTAATCAGCCCATACTTTCCTATTTTAAAATGCATGCAAGATAACTGAGGTTTACTAGACTTCAGAAGAAAGCCTCTAATCTGAAAGATAAAGAACAAAACACAGAGAAAACACCAACTTGAGGATAACAGAGAATAGCAAGGAGAGGGGGGAGAAAACCTCCTTAATATCATCAGAGAGACAACAAAAGACATGCATGAAATTGAAATAGGATTCTCATAAAAAATAGGAAGAGAACAAAATAAAAGAGCTTTTAAAAATGAAAATACAATGGCAGAAATTAAAAAGGGAAAGTTGGAAGGCAGGGTTGAGCTCTTCTAGAGTGACAGATGCGGAAAATGGAAGAGAAGTGTTTTTAAATTAGGATTTGTCCACGAATTTCATCTTCTAGAAAGAATTTTTTAAAAGTAGAGTGGAGGGAGTCATCAATAAAATCATTCAAGAAAATTTTACAGACCCAAAGAACAGCTTTCTAGATTTCAAGAACTCACAGAGGACCCAGCACAGTAAGTGAAAATACACACATTATTGTCTATTTTCATTATTAAATAGACACACCAAGGCACATTATTGTGAATTGTCACTACCCTGGGAACTAAGAGAAGATTCTCTAAACTTCCACATTTAAAAGATTAGGAATAGAGAACAGCTTCCTTCTGATAGCAATACTGAAAGCCAGAAGGTAATAAAGTAGAGCTTTCAAATTCCAAAGGAAAATAATTTCCAGCCCAGAATTCTATACCTAGCCTAAAAGCCAATCAAGGATAGAGAAAGAAGAAAGACATTTTCAGATGTGCAAAGTCTCAAAAAATCAACGTTCCATATATCTTTTCTCAGGAAGTACTGGAGGATATGCTCCACCAAAACAAGGGAATAAAACAAGAAAGAGGAAGATATGAGATACTGGAAACTAAACATCCAACACAAAAGAGAGACAGAGGGACCCTCCAGGTTGACAGTAAAGAGAGAGCCTAGGATGACACCTGTGTGCCAGGTGTAAAAAGCAACCAGTCCAGCCTTAAGCAGATCACAAGGCTCTGGAAGATTTCATCAAGAGGATGAAATTGATAGAAAACCTGATGCATCTAATTGTCTTGAGAGAAAATGTACACTATTGGTCAGGAGTTTGAGGTACTTAATTAGTTACAAGTACAAGCAAACAAACATACCTTTTTAAAAAGGCAACTAGTAACTAGAGGAAAAACAAAAACCTGCACAGAGAAAGAAAAGAAGTCATCGCATTACTGGGAGGATAGGAGAATGGAGACAGCAAGTTAAGGATTGGGAAGGAGAACAAAGAGAGCTAAATCATCATCTTCCCCAGTGCAAAGTCAAACAGCTAGAGTTCTGCTTCTGTCATGGAAATGTGAGGCTCTCTGCAGATTTGTTCCCTTGTGAAACTGCTGGAAATTATTTTTAAAACACTATTTAAAGTCCCTGGAAATGGTCCTAAGAGCATACAGCAAATAAAGAAACGTTTATTCAGGAAAACCTATGAAAACTCCATAAGAATAGCAAGAGTCTGTGACATTTGAACCATGATCCCCACTCTCTCCCTCTCTCATCCCACCACAGCACTATGAAAACTCCACTCTGGATGGGTGCAGCCCATAACACAGGGCTCCTTCTCCCCTTAGCTCCAAGTTGGAAGCCTACAGTATCCTCTCAGGAAGAACAGGACACAAGCATTTCTCATCCTGTCCAAGTTTACTGTTGCAGATGTTAAGTTTTAGGTGAGTATGGCTGACAGATAGGGGATCCCTTCTTCTTCCCAGCCCTCACCAGTGAGATGGCCACTCTAACTTGGGTGTAGCAAGCTGACAAATCCTGGGCCCCAACTACTCTCACCCTGGTTCATTCATAAAGCAGAGGTTCCACACCAGGTGAGGCAAGCTGAGAAGACCAGAGGTTACAGCCAGCCCCCACTCCAAGAAGCACCCAGCTCCTAAAGTAAGGGTCTAAATCAGAGAAACGCATGCCACTGTCCCCATCCCTAGCTCCAGATGTTTCACCCATGGGGAGAGACAGACCATGAAACAGAGAGTTCTGAAGCTTGTCTCAAAAAAAAACTGACTTTATTTGCAATGGCATGTGGGGAAGTTAAAGTCTAAGGGCACTCTCAAAAACAACAGAGGTTGTGGTGAAAACAGTTCAGAGGAGACTGGTAGATTCATTTGAGATATAAGTTAGACCACTGACTAGTTTGCCAGAAAGAACAAGGGAATGAGAGAGCTAACAAGAGCCCTCCTGGGGTCAGAGCAGATCTCAAACAATGACCTCAAAAACTATACCTGCAAAGGAGGTCAGAATTGCTACAATATATTATTTTAAGTGTCCAATTTCCAACAGAAGAAATTATGAGGCATGCATAGAAGCAAGAAAGTTTGACATGCATGAAAAAAAATCAAGCAACAGAAGTTACCTGTGAGAATGACCACATGTCAGATGTAACAGAGAAAGAATTCAAAGTAGTCATTATAAATATTTTCAAAGAGCTAAAGAAAACCATGCTTAAAGAAGTAAAGGAAGGTATGATGACAATGGCTCATCAAATAGAAAATACAAATAAAGAGGTGGAAATTATTTTTCTGAAATAGAAATTCTGGAGCTGAAAAGTACAATAACTGTAGTAAAAAATTCACTGAAAGGGCTTGACAGTAGATTTGAACCGACAAAAATAAAAATTAGCAAACTTGAAGATAGATTGACAGCGATTATGCAATCTGAAGAATAGAAACAGAAAAAAAGAATGAAAAAAATTGACAGAGTCTCAGAAGTGTGGAACACCATTAAGTGCATCAACATATGCATAATGGGAGTGCCAGAAAGAGAGGAAACAAAGAAAAGCACCAGGAAAAGTTCAAAGAAATAATGTCAAAAAAACTTTCTGCTTTGATTTTTTAAAACTTTAATGTACAGATTTATAAAACTCAAAAAAACTCCTAGAAGTAATGCAAAGTAGTAAAAATGCTGAAAATCAAAAAGAAGAAAAATATCTCAAAAGCAGCAAGAGAAAAAAATAAAAAATAAAAAAAAACAGGAATCATCACTTGCAAGGGAGCCAAATAAGATTAACAACTAACTTCTTATTAGAAACAATGGAGGCCAGAGGCAGTGGGATAACATATTCAAAATACTTAAAGATAACTCTCAACCAAGAATATTATATCCTGAAAAACTATCTCACCAAAAGGAAGGAGAAATAAAGACATTCTCAGTATTAACCTCATACCAAATCCAGACAAATGTATCACAAAAAACTCTATGTCTTATGAATATAGACACAAAATCCTCAATAAAATGCTAGTGAACCAAATCTAGCAACATATTCAAAGAATTATATACCATGACAAAGTGGGATTTATTAGAGGAATGCAAATTTGCTTTAACACATGAAAATAAATTGATGTCATATAAATAGATTTTTTTTTTTTTTTTTTTTTTGAGATGGAGTCTCGCTCTGTCACCCAGGCTGGAGTGCAGTGGCTGGATCTCAGCTCACTGCAAGCTCCGCCTCCCAGGTTCCCACCATTCTCCTGCCTCAGCCTCCCAAGTAGCTGGGACTACAGGCGCCCACCACCTCACCTGGCTAGTTTTTTGTATTTTTTAGTAGAGACGGGGTTTCACCATGTTAGCCAGGATGGTCTCGATCTCCTGACCTCGTGATCCGCCCGTCTCAGCCTCCCAAAGTGCTGGGATTACAGGCGTGAGCCACCGCGCCTGGCCATCAATAGATTTTTTAAAATCACATTATTATCTCAATAAACACAGAAAAAGAATTTGACGGAATCCAACACTCTTCAGTGCTAAAAAAACTCAACAAATTAGGAGTATTAGGGAACCTCCTCAACTCAATAATGGGCATCTATGAAAACTCCACAGCTAACATACTCAGTGGTGAAATACTGGATGCTTTTCCCTAAGATCAGGGACAAGACAAGATTATCCATGCTCACCACTAGCCAGGGAACTTAGGCAAGAAAAAGAAAGGAAGAAGTAAGATACAGTTATTGAAGAATGACATGATCATGTACATAGAAAATCCTAAGGGATCAGAATCCATTCAAAACTATTAAAACTAATGAACAAGTTAAGCAAGAATAAATGAAAAAATAATGTACAAAAATCAATTGTATTTATTTACATTTGCAATAAACAATTTGAAAATGAAATTAAGAAAACAGTTCCGGCCGGGTGCAGTGGCTCACGCCTATAATCCCAGCACTTTGGGAGGCCGAGGCGGGTGGATCACGAGGTCAGGAGATCGAGACCATCCTGGCTAACATGGTGAAACCCTGTCTCTACTAAAAATACAAAAAAATTAGCCGGGCGTGGTGGCAGGCGCCTGTAGTCCCAGCTACTTGGGAGGCTGAGGCAGGAGAATGGTGTGAACCCGGGAGGCGGAGCTTGCAGTGAGCCAAGATGGTGCCACTGCACTCCAGCCTGGGCGACAGAGCGAGACTCCATCTCAAAAAAAAAAAAAAGAAAAGAAAACAGTTCCACTGGCATTAGCATCAAAAAGAATAAAACATTTAGGAAAAGGTTAACTAAAGACGTACAAAACTTATACTTTAAAAAGTGCAAAATGTTGTTGACAAAAATTAAATAAGACCTAAATAGGCCAGGCACAGTGGCACACACCTGTAATCCCAGCATTTTGGGAGGCAAAGGCAGGTGGAACACTTGAGCCCAGGAGTACAAGACCAGCCTGGGTAACATGGTGAAACCCCATCTCTACATAAAAAATACAAAAATACAGCCAACATAGTGTTGCATGCCTGTAGTCTCTGCTGGAAGCTGAGGTAGGAGAACCACTTGAGCCTGGGAAGTCAAGCCTGCAGTGAGCTGTGATTGCACCACTGCACTCCAACCTGAATAACAAAGTGAGACTGTGTCAAATAAAAAAGGACCTAAATAAATCAAAAGATGTCCTATGTTCATGGATTGTCAAACTTATATAGTTAATATAAGCATACTCCCTACACTGACCTATAGACTCAATGCAATGCCTATCAATGCAATCCCAATGGCATTTTTTATAGAAATGAAAATTCCAATCCCAAAATTTATATATAATTGCAAGGAACACCAAATAGTGAAAACAATCTTGAAAAAGAAAAACAAAATTGGAGAAACCACATTTCCCCGTTTTAAAACTTAATACAAAGGTATAGAAGTAAAAACAGTGTAGTACTGGCATAAGGATAGACACATAGGTCAATGGAGTAGAATTAAGGATCCAGAAATAAAGTCATACAGCTATGGTCAATTGATTTTTGACAAGGATGCCAAGACCATTCAAGGGAGAAAGAACAGTCTCATCCATAAATGATGCTGGGGTAACTGGATAGCCTCATGCAAAAGATGATATTTGACCCATACCTTACACCATACACAAAAAGTTAACTCAAAATGGATCAAAGATAATAAATGTAAGAGCCAAAATTATAAAACTCTTAGAAGAAAACAGAGGGATAAATCTTCATGACCTTGGATTTGGCCATGGGTTCTTGTATGTGACACCAAAAGCACAAGCAACAAAAGAAAAAAAATAGATAAGTTGAACTTCATCAAAATTTAAAACTTTTGTGCTTCCAAAGATACAATCAAGATAGTGAAAAGAAAACCCACAAAATGGGAGAAAATGTTTGCAAACCATATGTCTGACAGCGGACTTGGATATAGAAGGAACTCTTACAACTCATAATAAAAAGTCAAATAATCCAAATTAAAAATGGGCAAAGGATCTGAATAGACTGTTCTCCAAAGAAGATTTACCTGTGGCTAAAAATACATGAAAATATAATCAGCATCATTAGCCATCAAATCAAAACCACATTAGATACCACTTCACACTCACTAGGATGGCTATAATTGAAAAGTCAGAGAATAACTTCACTGTTGGTAACGATGTGGAGAAAATGGAATCCTCATATATTGCTGGTGGGGATGGAAAATGATGCAGCCATTGTAGAAAATGGCCTGGGAGTTTCTCAAAAGGTTAAACATAAAGTTACCCCCATAATCCAGCATATCCAAGAAAAATAAAAGCATATGTCCACACAAAAACTTGCACACAAATGTTCACAGCAGCGTCATTCATACTAACCAAAAGGTAGAAAATACCCAAACGTCCATCAACTGATGAATGGATAAACAAACGGTGGTATATCTAGACAATGAACTATTATTCAGCCATGAAAAGGAATAAGGAACTAATATGTGCTATAACTTAGATAACCCTTGAGAAAACTATGCTAAGTGAAAGCAGCCAGTCACAAAAGACCATGTACTATATGATCCATTTACGTTAAATGTCCAGAATAGGCAAATCCATAGAGACAGAAAGTAGATTAGCAGGTGCTAAGGGATGGGGACAAAGGCAGGAGATAATAGCTAAAAGGAACAGGCTTTCTTTTGGAGGTGATGAAAATGCTCTAAAATTGATGTAGTAATGGTTAAATAACTCTGTGGATATACTAACACCCACTGAATTGTACCTGTTAAATGTGTGAATCGTATGATATGTCAATTATATCTCAATAAAGCTGATACAAAATAAGTCAATTAGCTAACCAAAAAAAAGAAAATTCAAGAAGTAGTGAAACAAGCATGCTATTTAGAAACATGAATATAAATGTCAAAATAATCAGCTAAAAGAAGTCAAAGTGGTTTCCTCTCTGGGGTGGGGGAAATGGGAGTGAGTTAATTTTGTAATAAACCTTGTAGAACTGTGCTATTATTTAAACTGTGTGTGTGTATGACTTTTTGATTACAATTTAAACTTTTAGATTTATAAATAAAACCTTTAGTCTTAGGTCCTGAGTCACCCCATCGCAGAGCTTGGAGGCTGTAAGGAGAGTAGCTGGCCAGGTACCTTAAATTTGCTCTTGCAGAACTGAAAGCTTGTACATTCAACCAAGGGCCAGCCAGGTTGTGGCCCCAAAGAGAGGGAACAGGTGGGGCTGTGGGGTTATTCCAAGGCTGCAGATCTTGCCTGATCCTGCCCACTGCCTTGAAAATCTGGGCCTCTGTCTTAAAGGAGAATTATTCAGAGTACACAGTGGTCTAGAGGAAACAGGCTCATTACTGGAGAAACTGTCAACTGATCCAAAATCCACTGGCCTTCAATGAACACCTACTGTGTACCAGGCACCTCCACAGACATCCTCTTGTAATCATCTCAAGGACCCTGGGAGGCAGTCGGATTGATCCCCATGCTACAGATGAGGAAACCGAGGCTCATGGAGGTTTAGCAGCTTGCCTGGAGCCACAAAGCTAAAAAGAGCCAGGTTAAGATCCCAAGTCTGGCTGTCCCCCAGTCCAGCACTATTCACTACAGAGCTTTCCAGTGCAGAGAAGGAGGCAGGGAAGGGACTTGAGAAAGGGGAGCCCCTTCTCTGAGCAATGGAAGCCATGTTTGAGCTCAGCTCATTCCAGGATGTGAGTCATAGTGAGAAGCCCAAATTAATCACGAGACAATGAAGGCTCTAACTTGGAGAAATGACTCCACAGGCTCCACAGGAGCTGCAGGCAGTGGCTCAAAACAGGCTGGTCCAGCCCCGCAGAGTTCCACATCACTAGAGGGCATCGTCCGTCACTGCTCCTCTGCGTTTGGGGCCACCCAGATGTAGAATGAGACTTCAAGACTATCCTTGGACCTCTGATGCCAGTTAGGGCTGCTCCACATCAAATCTCAGGTGAGATTCAGCAGTGACTTTTTAATCTGGAAGGGACCTTAGCCACTGTCTAGTCCACTATTCTTACTGCACAGATGGGAGATGAAAACCTCAAACAGAAAGGAGTTGCTCGGGGTCACATAGGGAGCGAATTCGCCACCCAGCCGACTCTCCAACTAAAGCGTTCTGCATGCTGCCTTCCCTGCCTCCTCCTCCCGTTAGTGCCAGTGCCCTCCTGCCGATCACTGCCACACCCCCGACCTGGACGCCCCTTGTTCCCTTCGTAGTCACACAAGTCACCTCATTACTTTCTCCTTATACACCCAAGCGCAGCACCAGGAAAACTACAAATTAGCATTAAAGAATGACCGCTGGTGGCTCACGCCTGTAATCCCAGCACTTTGGGAGGCCGAGGCGGGTGGATCACTTGAGGTCAGTAGTTTGAGACCGGCCTGGCCAACATGGTGAAACCCTGTCTCTACTAAAAATGCAAATATTAGCCAGGCGTGATGGCACACCCCTGTAATCTCAGCTACTCAGGAGGTTGAGGCAAGAGAATCGCTTGAACCTGGAAGGCAGAAGTTGCAGTGAACCGAGATTGCGCCACTGCACTGCAGCCTGGGCGACAGAGTGAGATTCTGTCTCAAAAAAAAAAAAAAAATTAGCTGGGCGCAGTGGTGGGCCCTTGTAATCCCAGCTACTCAGAGGGGCTGAGGCAGGAGAATTGCTTGAACCCAGAAGGCAGAGGTTGCAGTGAGCCGAGGTCATGCCACTGCACTCCAGCCTAGGTGACAGAGTGGGACTCCATCTCAAAAAAAAAAAAAAAAAAAAAAAAAAAAAAGTGACTGTTGGGCCCTCACTTCCCCCAAGTCTTTCTTTTTTTTTTTTTTAAGATGGAGTCTCGCTCTGTCGCCCAGGCTGGAGTGCAGTGGCGCAATCTCGGTTCACTGCAAGCTCGGCCTCCCGGGTTCACGCCATTCTCCTGCCTCAGCCTCCCAAGTAGCTGGCACTACAGGCGCCCGCCACCATGCCCGACTAATTTTTTGTACTTTTTTTTAGTACAGACGGGGTTTCACCATGTTAGCCAGGATGGTCTCAATCTCCTGACCTCGTGATCCACCCGCCTCAGCCTCCCAAAGTGCTGGGATTACAGGCGTGAGCCACCGCCATGCCCGGCCCCAGTCTTTATATCTTAAAAGAATCTTAGAATCCCTCTCCCTCTTCCACTCTCTTTCCACAACACACAAGTACCTCGACGACCGCTGGGAAAGGCAGTCGTGGATTCACATATATCATTAGGTTTGGACTCAGATAGGCAGACTTGGGATCTATCTAATTCTAGATCTGACATTTAGTAACTACATGACCTTGGGATAGTCACTCAACTCTTCTGAACCTCAGTTTTTTCATCTGTAAAGTGGGGATAAGAATACTCACCTTCCGGGCTGGGTCCGGTGGCTCACACCTGTAATCCCAACACTTTGGGAGGCTGAGATGGGAGTTTGAGACCAGCCTGACCAACACAGCAAGACCCTGTCTCTATAAAAATAAAGAAAAATAAATACAGTTTTCAAAATACTCACCTTTCAAAGGTGTGGCAAGGATGAAGGGAAGCTGATGGCTGCGGAGTCCTTCACACAGTACCCAGAGCAGAGTGAGCCCCGGAAATGCTGAGATAGACAGAGAGAAGGAGGGAGGAAGGGAGACCTACGGGCTTTTCTTTTTTCTACGACAGTCGTAATTACTTCATGCACGAATCTTGTCTCTCCACTAGAGCTCCCTGATGCCGAAAACCCAACTTCTGCTTCTGAACCCCTACTCCACCCAGCACAGGGTTTACATCATAGTAGGGGCTCTGAAATCCTTTGTCTCCCTGCCTATTGTCACAGAAAGACCAGCTTGATAGGGAAATCCACAAACCTGGATTGTGGCAGCAGCAAACCTCCTCTCTGGCAAGGAGTTCAGAGCGGCTTTTCATGGGGTCCCTGGGAGGCAGTCAGGACCAGCTCCCCATCATTTCACAGATGGGCAGACTGAGGCCTCGGGCCACAGCCTAGGCAGCAGTGCCAAAGACCCAGAGTCCTGAGCATCAGCCCTCCCCCACCACCAGGGCTGCAAGGCCAGATCAGCCTCTGGGTCCACTTAGGTCCTCCTCCTGTTCACATTCGAGCCCTGTGTTGTGATGGCACTGCTGGGATGCTCTCTTGATGCCTGCTTTATTTTTAGATGCTCTAAGACTGTTGGGGAAGAAGAAGAGACCCACTTTCCTGTTCAGAGACATTGTCATCACTTTGAAAACGCCTCCTCCGTCTGTCACAAAAAGGCAGCTGGGCCTTCCACTTCGCAGTGCCACAGCTCCAGAGCCATACATGCTCCCATATCCTCCAGGCAGCCTGGCCCTTGCCTGAGTACTCCCCAGTTTATCTCACTCTCTGTTCCTTCTCTCTCAACCCTCCACCAAACCCCTTGGGCCTGGGATCCATCTTGTTCTCCCTCCCTCCACCCTGGCTTTGCACCTGCCCTTCCTTCAGCCTGGAAGCCCTTCCTTCTTGTCTCTCTCATGGGAAAGAAGGAACCTACTCACCCTTCAGGGCAGCTTACATATGAGACCCAGACGATCCCCTGGTCTGCACCCGGTACTTCTCTTTTGTAACACAGTCCACATATTTGCAACTACTGAAGAATTTACAGGCCAGGCAAAGTGGCTCATGTCTATAATCTCAACACTTTAGGAGGCCAAGGTGGGAGGACTGCTTAAGCCCAGGAGTTCAAGACCAGCCTAGGCAACATAGTGAGACCCCATCTCTAACTAACATAGAAAATTAGTTGGACATGGTGGTGTGAGCTCATCATCTCAGTTACGCAGGAGGCTGAGGTGGGAGGATGACTTCAGCCTGGGAGGTTGAGGTTGCAGTGAGCCGCGATCACGCTACTGCACTCTAGCTTGGGCGACACAGCAAGAACCCACCTCAAAAACAAGAATTTGCTATTAATTTTTAAATGATTTTTGCCTTTTTTATAATAATTTCATCCCTGTTAGGTTGAAAGATCCATGATGCTAAGCCCTGCTCCACCTTGATCCCCGCCATTCCCAATGCCTAGCAGAGCCCCTAGCACATTGGAGGTACCCACTAAACATTTGTTGACTGAGTGATTCACTTCTAAGGCCAAGGAACGCTCCCCGCCTTGAGTGTTGCGATCAGTTCCTATATGCGATTCCATCCAGTCCTCACAACAGCCTCTGAGCAGGGAGTGGTTACCCCCGTTTCACAGAAGAGAAAACAAGCTTGGAGTGGTGAGGTGACCTGCTCCAGGTCACACTGGGTGTGAGGGTTGGGATGTGAATTCAGGTCCCACATAAGCACCCACCCCATCAAAACGCCTTCCCCTGAAGGCTGTTAGGGGAAGGTCACTGTGCCATCTATCCTCAGTCCTTGGGGACAGCCCAGACCTGTCCCAGGCTCCAAACAGGCTAGAATCAGTCCGCTCTGCAGAAGACCCAGGTGCTGTGGGGCCTCCTCCTTCTGCCCACCCAACCCCGAGGAGGTGCCCATGGAGGGTCTTAGGCTGCTAAATCCCTCCCAGGGCGACTGTAGCGCCCCAGCGCCCTCTAGTGGTGGCAGGAAGAGTCTGTGGGGAGGGCAAGGAAGGGGAAAGGGAAGGAAGGTTGTAGGAGGGAGGAGGTAAGGAAGGAGAGAGAGGATAAGAGATGGGAAGAGAAAGGTGGAACTGAGAAAGGGAGGGGGAGAGGAGCAAGAGGAGGTAAGTAAGGCACTTCGTCCTGGGCCCTGGAGTCCCTTCTCCTCTCTGGTGCTCCCTCTGCCAGCTGCCATCCTGGGTTTCTGCCCTCCAGCTGGCCTAGCCCTGGGGACCTGAAAGGGACATCCCTGTTCCAGGGAATTGCTGATTCGGACAGTCCATCTCCTGGCCAAAGCCCTCTCCCAGCTGCAAAGGGCCTGGGAAGAACTCCGTCCATCTCCTCCCCACCTCCTCTCACCCATCAGAGCCAGTCGGGGCTTCCAGATGCCCCCCTGCAACCACAAGGACACACACTGCCCAGTTCTGCCCAGCCTTTCCCTTCTGCCTCCCTTTCCAGTCACCCCAAAATCCCAGCAGCTGCGGTTGCCATAGAAACAGCACCCCCACCCCTTTCACATAAATAAACTGCAACCTGGGGAACAGGGAGCCGCTGGAAGAGGCCGAATGTGCAGAGGCAGCTCATTCCTTGCTCTTCTCACTTCGGGATAATTAGTGCAAATTAAATTTCACACCCCTTCTCCCGAGCAGTTAGAGCTCCCTGGGAATGGATACTCACGATTCATGGGGGGAACATGCTCAGATGTCTCTTTGTAATGTGCAAATACAAGAGAACATTTCTCAGCTTCGAATTCTCAACGATTCCCCAAAGTCGGCACTAAGGCAGGCATGCAGGGCCGGGAAGTAAGCGTGCATGTCCGAGTGGGGTGGGGACAGGGCCCCTCAGAGACAGGAGACCTGGTCCAACACTCAGCTCTGGCACCCTTCCTCCAGGTTTTCTCACCTGTAAAGCCATAAGGAGAGGCCCAGTCACTGCGGAAAAGAAATCTTCTGGTCACCAGGGCCTCCAGCTCAGAAGGGTCCCTTCTTGGTTGAAGACTCTGCTTTCTAATTTTTGAACAAGAAGCCCACATTTTCATTTTGCAATGGATCCTGCAAATTTTCCAGCCGATCCTCCTTGCACGCGTTTACTTATGCATATTAAGTATCTGGGTGAGCAAGCATGCACCACACTCCTAGATGCAAATAATAATAATCGCACCCGCTGTGGGCCAGATGCTGCTCTGAGTGCTGTATATGCCTTCATCCTCACAGCAAGCCTGTGAGTGGTTTAACACAGGGCTTCTCCAATGTTAAGGTGCCTGGGCCTGGGGATCATGCTGGAGTTCAGGGTCTGAATCAGCAGATCTGGGGGAAGGTCTGTGACTCTGCATTTCTTTCTTTCTATTTTTTTTGTTTTGAGACAAAGTCTCTCTCTGTCGGCCAGGCTAAGGTGCTGCGGTGCAATCTCGGCTCACTGCAACCTCCACCTCCCGGGCTCAAGCAATTCTGCCTGAGCCTCCTGAGTAGCTGGGATTACAGGTGTATGCCACCACGCCCAGCTAACTTTTGTATTTTCAGTAGAGATGGAGTTTCACCATGTTGGCCAGGCTGGTCTCAATCTCCTGACCTCAGGTAATCTGCCCAGCTCAGCCTCCCAAAATTCTAGGATTATCGGCATGAGCCACAATCCCTGACCGACATTTCTAACAAGTTCCCAGGGGAGACTGATACTACTGTCTCTGAGGACTCATTTGACAAACAAGGGCAGCAAGAGTATGGCCTAGTAAAGGCCTTGGTGCTCCCATGCCCTTCTCTGGAAATGCCTAGGAGCTACTTCTTCCTCCAGGTGAGGGCTAGGAACACACGGCCAATTAATGACTGGCAAGGGCTGGCCTCCTCCTCTTATGGTGGGCCACCTCTGTGAAGCCATTTATGATTCAGAGCTCCCCGTGGCATCAGGCTGAGACTAGACACCGGCTGACCCCACATCTCAGCTTTGAGCTTTTCCTCCAGCTCAACCCTGTTTCCCACACTGGCTTGCAGTTTCTCCCACAATAAATTGCTTGAGTAAGAATGCTTGTCTCGGGCTCTGCTTCCCAGCAACCCAACCTAAGACAGGGAGATACTACCATTTTCCTTACTTAATGATGAAACTGACCAAGAGGTTAACTTGCCCAGAACGTGTAAGTGACAGGCAAAAGTTGAACAGGCAGACTCATTCCACTACTTCTATATATTTGGATATACAATGCAAATCCGTTTTTGGACTCACATACATACACTCACATCAATGCACCTGTTTATATGCATGTCTATACACACAGCATATTTTTGTGTGCAAAATGACACTCATATGCACACAAGTAGATATCAGTTCACTCAAACACCCCTGAGATCTACATCCCCAAAGATGCAAATGTGCATATTCATTCATTCATTCAATTCATAAATGAATTGTCACACACGTGCTTGGACATCTTTTCACCAAGTCTCAGTGCAGACTTCACCCCCTCCTGGAGCTTTCCCTGCCTCCCCGAGTGATATGGTTTGCATCTGTGTCCCCACCCAAATCTCATGTTCGATTGTAATTCCCAGTGTTGGAGGTAGAGCCTGGTGGGAGGTGACTGGATCATGAGGGTGGGTTCTTCATGAATGGTGTAGCACCATCCCTTTGGTGCTGTTCTCGTGATAGAGTTCTCACGAGATCTGGTCGTTTCAATGTGTGTGGCACAGTCAGCTGGGCACAGTGGCTCATGCCTGTAATCCCAGCACTTTGGGGGCCGAGGTGGGCAGATCACCTGAGGTCAGGAGTTCGAGACCAGCCTGACCAACATGGAGAAACCCCGTCTCTACTAAAAATACAAAAATTAGCCAGGTTTGGTGGCACATGCCTGTAATCCCAGCTACTCAGGAGGCTGAGGCAGCAGAATCACTTGAACCTGGGAAGCAGAGGTTGCAGTGAGCCGAGAACGCACCAATGCACTCCAGCCTGGGCAACAAGAGTGAAACTCCATCTAAAAAAAAGAAAGAAAGAAAGAGAGAGAGAGGGAAAGAGAGAAAGAGAGAAGAAAGAAAGAAAGAAAGAAAGAAATAAAGAAAGAAAGAAAGAAAGAAAGAGAGAGAGAGAGAGAGAGAGAGGGAGGGAGGGAGGGAGGGAGGGAGGGAGGGAGGGAGGGAGGAAAAATGTGACACCTCCCCTCTCTCTCTCTTCCTCCTGCTCCAACCATAAGAAATGCCTGCTCCCCCTTCGCTTTCCACCATAATTGTAAGTTTCCTGAGGCCTCCCCAGAGGCAGAAGCCTACTATGCTTCCTGTACAGCCTGCAGAACCTCTTTTCCTTATAAATTACCCAGTCTCGGGCATTTCTTTACAGCAGTGTAAAAATGGACTAATATACTGAGATTATGTCCAGAGTTCCTCAGGCCCCGTCCTCGCCCCTTTTTCCAGTCTGTCTCCTCTGCCAGTCTGAGAACTCCTCTGGGGCAGGGCACTTGGTCTGATTTGTCATTGTAACCACAGGGTCTGGTACAGGGCCTGGCCTATAGTAAGTGCATCATACGCATTTGTCGAGCTGAATTTAATCCAGCTCTGCCATTTACTAGCCATGTGACTTTGGAAGAGTCTCTTCCTTCTTTGCATCTCAGCTTCCTCATCTCCTCAACTCCCAGGGAGGTGGTGCTGTCAGGTAGCAGGTGACCCAGTCCAGTCTTAAGAAGGTACTAAAAAAGGTTTTTTTAAAGGACAGGAAGGGACATTGAGCTGAAATTTGAGGGAATATCAGGATTTAGCTAGGTGAAGAGGGAAAAGTGTTCCAGGCAGATGGAATAGCATGTGATGTGCAAAGGCTAGGCTCAGAGGTAAGAAGGAGCTGAAAGGAGGAACCTGTGTACCTGGAGTGTGGTAGGGAGATTGCCCATAGGGAGGTGCTGGGGATCCACAGTTAGCATTTTATCTTGAAGGCTATGGAGAGTCATTAAACATTTTACTGAGGACAGCTGATTTGGGTTTTTAAAAGAGCATCCAGGCCAGGTGCGGTGGCTCACGCCTATACTCCCAGCACCTTGGGAGGCCTAGGTGGGCAGATCACCTGAGGTCAGGAGTTTGAGACCAGCCTGGCCAAAATGGTGAAACCCCATCTCTACTAAAAGTACAAAAAAATTAGCTGGGGGTGGTGGCACATGCTTATAATCCCAGTTACTTGGGGCTGAGTCAGGAGAATTGTTTGAACCCAGGAGGCAGAGGTTGCAGTGAGCCAAGATCGCGCCATTGCACTGCAGCCTAGGGGACAGAGCGAGATTCCATGTAAAAGAAAAAAAAAAAAAACACTCACGTTGCTCTGCAGAGACTGGATCAAGGCTGAGGTTGGAGAGCAAGAATGGAAGTGCAGACACCATTTGAAACACTGTTGCCAGGAGTCAGGCATGGACATGAGATGACAGTGACTGGGATTAGGATGGGGTCAGATGAACCAGAGAGAAGCAGATGGTTTCTACACAATCAGAAGGTAGTACCAAGAGGTCTAATAACAGCTTGAATGTAGAAACTCAGGGAGAAGGAAGAATTGGCTGTACACCCCAGACCTCAAATGGACCCCCATTTGACAGATCTTCCCTTATATACTTCCCTGCCATACCCATCCCCATGGGAAACCAGGGAGCCAGTCCCCCTCTCTGCCTCTGGTCTGCTCCCTTTATCTTCCCTGACCATAGTCAACCCCGTGAGTGTTCAGGGCCAACTCAGTCAGGGAGCTGTTCTGCAGCCTGTCTGGTCCTTTAAAGTCATGGAACTTTCGTCCTTTCCAGCCTCATCTCCCACAGAGTTCTCTAGGCAGGGCTCCACCACAGCTCCCAACTCAAAGACACCAGTGGGCGTTCTGCTCAGCCCACGCTGGTCTAACTTGCCCTTAGGCACCACCTGCAGCAGCAAGAGCCCCAGAACTGGAAGTTCCTGCCTTCACTGTGCCACTCACTCACTGTGTGACCTTGAGCGACTCTCTCTTCTCCTCTGGGCTCCAGTTTCTCCATCTGTCAAATGAGAGAATGGGATGCAATGATGCCTAAGGCTCTGGCCAATCAGAGCACCAAATCCCCTAGGTTGCAATAATTGGTACCAAGGTGGGTGTGCGACCCAAGTTAAGCCAATGAGCACCCCTCCTGGGGCTCTTGGTTGAAACTATTGCATAAAAGCATCTCACTTCTGGCAGGAGTTGCTAGTTAGCAGCATGTGAGCCTGGAGATGGTGGTGGGGGACCTCGGAAGAAAGAGTGCTTGAGGACAAAGCCAATACTTCTCCCTGAGGGTATGACTCAAGCACCTGGATCCAGCCACACCTGAAATCAGTTACATGGAACAATAAATTCCCTTTTTTGCCTAAGTCAGTCTGAACTGCATTTCTATGTTTGTATCCAATGGGATCCTGACCTGTATAAGTCTTTCTTTCCACATATATGTGATATAAAGTTGAGGACCTCAACTTTAAAATATTTACTGCTTTCTCCAGTGATTCCTTTGGGATGCCTTCATTGCTCTCATCTGTTTCTCCCAGCCCCCCTATCCTTGAACCTAGCGGAGGTGCCACCTCCTCCAGGAAGCCTTCTCTGACCACCCTACCTTCCAAAGCAAGTTTCTCTAAACACTAATCCTTCAAAAATCCCATTTTAAAGAAAGGAGTCTATGGTCAAACAACCTTGGGAAATGCGACATAGTATATCTTCCTTTCGAAGGACTTATTGCACTGAGCCCATAAAGAATCCTGAGAAGTTATAATGCAGAGAAACCAGTTCACCTTGTCCAGTGTTTCACCAACTTACTTCCTCATGGAGGCCTCCCTTTTTTCATGGAATGTCTGTTAACCTCCTGCAGGGTGAGATTTCAAGGTGTCACTTGGGCAAACACTATCTGTAACTTCCATAGATTCACTCTCAGTCCCCTTCAGGGGGGTTTTCAACACGATGAAATGCCTACTGTGTGTCAGGCCCACAGCAAGTGGCTGGGAATACATCAATAAATCAGACACACCCCAGCTTGGGAGGAATCTGCAGGCTGATGGACAGCCACACCATACTGCTTGAGTCTGACCTGGGCCCACCAAGGCTGTATAACCTTGAGCAAGTCACTCGTCTCCTCTAGTCTTCAATTCCTCAAACTGTAAAATGAAAGACTGCGATGCCACGATCCCTAAAGATCTGGCCAGTCAGAGCACCAAATCCCTTAGGCTGCCGTGATTGGTTCCAGAGTGGGTGCATGACCCAAGCTGAGCCAATGAGCGTACATCCTGGGGCCCTGCAGGAAGTCGGTTGCCTCCTCAAATCACGTGCCAAATGTGGGTTTGAACACATGGGTGCATATTTTGGAGGAAAAAGAATGTGTTGACCGGGCATGTTGGCTCACACCTATAACCCCAGCACTTTGGGAGGCCGAGGTGGGTGGATCATTTGAGGTCAGGAGTTCAAGACCAGCCTCGCCAACATGGTGAAACCCCATCTCTACTAAAAATACAAAAATTAGCCAGGCGTTGTGGTGGGTGCCTGTAGTCCCAGCTGTTTAGGAGGCTGAGGCAGGAGAATCACTTGAACCCAGGAGGCGGAGGCTGCAGTGAGCAGAGATCACACCACTGCACTCCAGCCTGGGCAACAGAGTGAGACTCCGTCTCAAAAATAATAATAATAATGCTTCCTCCAACGCCTCCGTGACCCAAATGAGGTTTATAAATGCTGGCAGTGATGAAAACTCAGTACCAAGAACACGTTAGGGTGAGGAACTTAAGGCTTTGTATGAAAGGGTACAGGGATTAAAACAGTGAGTGAATGAACGTATTCAAGCCTCCCTGAACACTTTACATTCACTGAGCTGAGATGGTTTTGATTTCCTGGCAGATAAGGACTTAGTCTCTGATGAATTGCAGTGACATCATTTAATAGCTGTGTGTCCTTAGGCAAATTACTCAACCTCTCTGCACCTAAGCTTCCTCATCTTGAAAATGCCCCCAGGTCTGACCTCAGAGAGGGAAGATTAAATGAAATCAGGTAAGTGAAGTTCTTAGCCCAGAGCTGGACAAAAAATAAACATTAAACAAAGGTTAGCTTGCGCCGTGATAGCACAGTGAAAACCAATCACAAAGAATGGTCCCTCGATGACAGGAACAGCAATGATCTTCTACAGAGTTTGCCTAGGTAATAATGGGGAACCCCACCCTCCATTTCCATCTCCCTCCCACCTCCTGCCCACCAAGACCTTTGCAGGCTCCTCACCCCTGCAGGGTCCCCAAGATGCCTGTCCGTTCTCCTTACCCTGGGACAGAGATGAGGCTGATTTGGGCATCCAGGCTTCTGTTCTGATGCTCACGGCCTTTCTGGCTTTGTGCCCTGGAACTGGGAGTTCGTAATTCTTGCAGTCTATCTTAGGCAGCCGATGGTCATCACCTCCTGGTATCCATGGTCCTGTGTACTGGTTTCCCCATCAGTATGCATTGGACCTACAGACTTGCTTCTGAGGAACAGAATACAACAAACATGTTGAGATACCATTTAAAAATTGGGTTCCTAAAGCCTTTGGCTTCCTTATTGCTCACTAGCCCTCTCTTGTTCCCTCTCTGCCTGCTCTGCTGGAAGCCACTGCCATGGTATGAGCTGCTCTCTTTGGAGGCCCATGTGGCAAGGAACTGAGGTTGGCTTTTGGCCAGCAGAGAGCAAAAGGTTGAGGACCTCAATCCAACAACCCACGAGGAACTGAATTCTGCCAACAGAAGGGATCGTGGAAGCAGATCCTTTCCCAGGCAAACTTTGAGACAATGCAGCCTCAGCTGGCACCTTCATTGCCATCTCAAGGGGGAACCAGGCCAGAGGACCCAGCTAAGCCACACCTGGATTCTCACCCACAGACACTGTGAGCTAATAAATGCTGTTATTTAAAGCCATTCAGTGTGGGGATAATTTGTTACGCAGTAATAGATAACCAATACACATTGCAAAAAAGAAGGGGGTTGATTTTGGGGGACTCAAAATCTACTCCTGGAAAGTTCACGAGTAGAGCTTCTTTTGGGTATGGTTGGATCCATCAAATGTCACAGGCCTCCTTCTGTCTCAGTCTGGGTTTCTGTGAGAGCAGGGCCTGAGGCAAGGGGATGCTTGCAGATGGTTTCTTTGAGAGGTGATTGCAGGAATGAAGGTGGCAGGAGATTGAGATAAGCATGCTGCCTCCAGAAATGTCTTTCTGAAGAACAGGAGCCAGGGGCACTTACCCACCAGCTCTGCACTGCACTGGTTGAGGGTGGTCCCCAAGGGTATTAATTTCCCTGAACTTCAGAGCTGCACCCATGCTCAGGCTAGCGGGCTCCTCGGCTCAGGAAACTCTTGAGGTGGATCCTGCCAGTGTGCACAGGACTATCCACAGCAGCTGTACCTGAGCTCAGGCACAAGGAGCTAATGCAGGATCTCAAAAACATCCACACTCTCTCCTACATCCCTCAACTCCCCTCCTCTGAGATGCTTGCAGCATCAGGCAGCCTCTTCCAGAGGGCTGGCAACAGCACCATGGGCAGCCCCAGGCTTTCTTCCTGCAGCCTAGCAACCCCAGGAGAAAGAGCTTCTCCTTGGTAGTTCCAGCAAAAGTCTCAGGATTGCATGTCATTGGATGACAAGGATCACATGGTCATACCTGAACCAATCACTGCTTCAGTTGACCAGGCCTAAGGTTTGACCCATCCCTGTAGCCATGAACTAAGAGTAGTTTCCCTAGCGAAAATTTGGGAAGTTAAAGAAGAAGAAGCTATAAATGCTTGCCAGAAAACAGATAAAGAGGCATCAGTTACATCTACATGAGTCATGACTCATATTAGTGGATTATAAGGTCAATTTATTAGGTGATAACCAGCATTTTTAAAATTAGCATTTTTAAAATTAAAGTAAAACAGTGCTTATCAAACTTTAGCTGCTTCAGAATCACCCAGAAGTCTTCTTAAAACACAGATTGCTGGGCCCTACACCAGAGTTTCTGATTCAAAAAGTCTGGGATGGGGCCCAAGAAAATGGATTTCTAACAAGTTCTCAGGTGATGTTGATGTTGTTGGTTCAGGTACCCCACTTTGAGAACTACGCAAATACAAAATATCAGACCATACTGCAGGTAATATGGCTGTTTTATTCCATGAAACTTATTTCAGTTACATATGCATGTAGATACTGGGTAGCCACGTGAAAGGAATTTCTTTCTTTCTTTCTTTCTTTCTTTCTTTCTTTCTTTCTCTTTCTTTCTCTTTCTTTCTCTTTCTTTCTTTCTTTCTTTCTTTCTTTCTTTCTTTCTTTCTTTCTTTCTTTCTTTCTGTGAAACTGAGTCTCACTCTGTCACCCAAGCAGGAGTGCAGTGGCACAATCTCTGCTCACTGCAACCTCCACCTCCTGGGTTCAAGCAATTCTTCTGCCTCAACCTTGCAAGTAGCTGGGACTACAGGTGCATGTCACCACGTCCAGCTAATTTTTGTATTTTTAGTAGAGTCAGGGTTTCACCAGGTTGGCCAGGCTGGTCTCGAATCCCTGACCTCAAATGATCTGCCTATCTCAGCCTCCCAAAGTGCTAGGATTACAGGCATGAGTCACCATGCCAGACCAAAAGGTATTTCTTATTGAAATCACCCTACTGCAGTGAGATTAATTAATTTGTCCAGAATCACACATCTACTAACTGAAGGGACAGGAATTTGAAGGCAGGTCTAACAGGCTTTTGACCACAATGCTCTACTGATCATGGCACCGGCTGCACTAATTACAAGTAACTCGTCACAAGATCTAGGCTAGTTATCAAATCCTGTGTTTGCCACATGAAGAAGTTACGATACAAAATAACAGACCCCAAAATATACTGGCTTAAACAAGATAAAAGTTCACTTCTCTCTCCTATGATAATCCAGAGGTCCATGGTCCAGGGCTGGAAGAGCAGTGCTGCCAGCCTCCACGTGTGGCTTCCCTCCTGGGGTCCAAGGGGTCTGCTCCAGCAGCGGGAAGTGAGGAAGAGAAGGGTAAAACACACTCTCTTTAAAGAGCACAGCCCAAAGTCGCATGTGCCACTTTTGCTCATATCCCATTGGCTGGACCCCAGTCACATGGTCAGACTGGCTGCAGGGGAGGCTGGGAAATGTAGTCTTGAGCTGGAAGGCCATGAATACTAGGGAACAACTGGTACACTCTAACAACACCAGGTAGTGTGGCTTCACATGCCTCACCGAGGTGCCCATTGAGGGGTAGGACAGCCCTTGAAAGATGGCCAGGTGGTCTCCCAGTGGCAGTTTCCCCTGCAGACCACAGAATGATGGCAATACTCCCAAAGACAGGGTCCAGCCACCTCTCCCCAGCCTCCAGCTGTGGATCTAATACTAAATCTCTAACCAAACCATTCTTGGCTTAACATTTTCTAACAGCTTTCTATGGACAACATATTTTCCCGTATATTCTATTGTGTCAAGTGGAGCTTTCAATTTTAAGCTTCAAAGTTTATTTACTTAGAAAATGTTTGCTTTATCAAAAAAGAATGCTGTGTGGATACTAATAAAGCCTTATACCTCCAGCCGACAAAATAATCACCTCTGGCTGAACGGGAGTGAGACCACATTAGACTTTACTCCAGGGCTCATTTTTACTGGCCCTGCCACCGAACTTCACCTCCCTGTCTTATTTCCAAACTGCAGATGCCTCTTTTTCTAATTTTCCCCATAAAGCAGTGACTCATAAACAAGAACAGATTTCTCTTGCTTGCAGAAAAGGTAAATTGCTGGCAGAAATAAATTTGCAGATGCTAAAATTTCACAGGAAGGAGCTCACTGGTGCAGAGGGTTTGATATCCTGCCCTGCTCCGCTCTTCCCCCACCTATCTGTACCCTTTTCTTCCCTACCAAGCCAAGCTGGGTGCTGTTAGGGCCTTGCTGAACCCTACAGGCGTGGTGAGGAGGTGGGCTCTGCCTTGGAGAATGACTCCCCTGTTTATCTCTGGGTTTGTCCCAGTTCCTGGGCCTGGGATTGGACTGGGGGCCCCTGAGGCGGAGGACTCCTGCATCCCGGCTCCACTCAGTACAACGACCTCGATTTATGTGGGTTACTCTCAGCCTGTGGACCTGTCACTTGGTGAAGAGCAGGCCTATGGGACCTGCCCAGGGCCTGCAGGAGGTGCTTCCTCACTCAGGCAGATTGTGGAACCCAGGCCAGCAGGTGGCCAGCTCAGATGCCAGAGCATCTTCCTTCCAAGAGTGAGAGCCCAGGGTGAGCTCTAGAAGCCTCCCTCTCTGACACAGAACCCGCGTCAAAGGGAAGAACAGTGCACACTGTCATTTCCTAAGCAGCCGCCGTGTGCTCTCACTGTGCCACGTCTCCGGACGCATCTTCCCCAGTCTTCACAAGCAAGTTCTTGTAACCATTTTTCAGGTAAGGAAACTGAGGCACAGAGAGGGGACATCACTCACCCACACTCACACTGCTCTCAAGTGACAGATCCTGGATGCAAACCACCCCTGCAACTGGTTTCTTCCTGCAGGCCTCCCTTCTTTCTCCATCTCTCCCCAGTTCCTTACCCCTCATTCCGCTTCACTCCTGCCCAGCCTCATCTGGAATACTGAATCCCTCCTCCTCTACCCTGCTCTTTTCACAGTAAGCACAGAGCATCCAAGGGGGAACATTTTTCCAAAGAAAGCAAATGTAAAGGAGCCAGGGTGGGAGTAAGGAAAATCTCTGAACCCAGTAGGAAAAAATTCAGCTTCCCAGTAGAGGCAAAGGCCTCAGAGACCCAGGCCAGATGGGGCATGGGTGCCTCCTCCACCCTCAGTAAGACACCCAAGGACAAATTCGATTTGCAGTCGCCCACTGCATACCCAGGGCTACCTTAGCAACTAAGTTTTAAATTTTGAAATATTCTACACCTCTTTCCCATGCCTAAAATCTTCCGTGTTGATAATGTGTTAATTTAAGCTTCTAATTTCTCTTAAAATCCGGGTTTCTGCACTCTCTCAACCCATCACCCTCCCAGGAGGGGTTAATCATTTACACTCTAGTATGAATAAGTCTCCAGCCCCTTGCTGAGAGAGGATGTTCTGAGGAGAGGTTAGCCCCAGAAAGAATCACAGGCTCTGTCAATGTCCACTCTTCTCCAGCAGCCAGAGGGACTCCAGGCTGTATCATCTCCAAACCCTCCAGGGCCGAGTGGTGCCAGATGTGGCTAATGACTACCCTGGAATACAGCAGGTCAGGTACCTTCCCACACTAATCCCTAGCATGGCAAAGGCCTGACTGAGGTCCCCACAGACAACAGATGGTGAGCCAACTTCTGCGTTGCCATGGCAGCCCTGGAATGGGGCTGAGGAGACTGTGCTGGGTGTGCACAGACACTTATACCTAGATTACATGAGGGCACGTGGGGAGATGGATGCAAATTTCAGGCATTATCGTCCTCTCCTCCACCCCCGTCTGGGGCTGCAGGACACTTTAAAGGTGCCCAGGCAGATGGGGCAGTGGTCGGAGGTCCAGGACCCAGAAATAGACCTGGGCTCCAGGCCTAGGCCTGCTCCTCATCCCTGGCTAGAGCAAGGCCAGCTGCTCGGTCAAGCACAACCAAGCGGCTGCCAGGAGCCTGCATCCCCCTGCCTGGCAATTCAAGGACTTATTCTGTGTAGGACACTCAAAGACAACAGGAGTCCCAGAGGCAAAAGATCTTTGGGGGCCAAAGGTCAGATTGGTCAAGAGAGGCCCCTAGGACCTGCCTCTCTTGTCGCCACCAGGAGTCTCTGAGCGGCACCCGGGGCCAGTGCAGGACCCAACCCAAGCTGATCCACCCACCTCCAGCTCCTTGAGGGCAATTCCCACTCCCTGGGCCTGTCTGAGCTGTGAGAGCAGGTGCCATCGAACCATGATCTGGGTCGGGCTATCAGAGTTGAGCCACAGCCCTGAACCTTGAAGCCCAGCCCCAACCCACCTCCAGAACCAAGCCTGGTTTTCAGAGGACTGACTGCGTGCATTCACGGGATGCATTCACACCGTGCACACACACAGAGTTCACACTTGGTGCACCCGGTATATACAGAACGCACTCAGGGTGTGAGCACATCGTGCATCTGCCTCAAGGGTCCCCTTATCCACCAGTGCACGCGCACACACTGCGCACGACTTGTGCACACAACACACGCCTAGGAGGCCCACACACCAGACAGAAAAAGGATACAGTGAGAACTTATGCGAACACACCCACGCGCCTACGTGCAGTATACACAGTGCATACAGTATAAATACAGCATGCATGGAATCATGCGCAT
Source organism: Chlorocebus sabaeus (assembly GCF_047675955.1). Classification (NCBI taxonomy): domain Eukaryota; kingdom Metazoa; phylum Chordata; class Mammalia; order Primates; family Cercopithecidae; genus Chlorocebus; species Chlorocebus sabaeus. Next base: position 116,546,593 of record NC_132923.1, on the reverse strand, counting down.
ATAGTGCAACGGTAGAGCAAGTTCACACTGCACAGGCACACACACAGGTGCACACATACATAGCAGCATTCACACACACGTGCGCGCGTGCACACACACACACACACACACACACACAGTATCTTCAGCTCTGCAGGGCCAGCCCAGGGAATGCCAGAAAGAGGCAGGAAAATCCCTTCCTTCCTCCCTGGAGGTGAGCTAAGACCTGAAGGGTCATTCACTGAGGCAAGTTGGGACCTGGGGAATTCCTGACTCAGCATCTGGGCCAGCCCCTACAGACAATGAGGTCAGGGACCTATTCTCCTAAGACAGGCCTGGGAAGGAGTATCCTGGCCTAAGCCAGGCCCAAGAGCCTTGTAATCACCTGGGACAGAGGTGGGGCTGGAGGGCAGCCTCAGGGAGGCTCCTGAACCAGCCAGAAGCCTGCGGGCCAGGAGCCCAAGGAGGTGGTGGGGGGTGCTGAACAGAAAGGCGTCTGGGGTCTAGGCCTGGCTTCGCCTCTACACAACGGGGAATTCTGGACAAGGTCCTTCCCATCCTGAGCCTCAGTTATCCCATGATACCCAGAGGGAATCACCTTGATCCTTCTTGTCCTCATATTGAGGTGTATGTCACATGGGTCCCTTGTCACCTAAACATCTGACCCTTGGCCAGGCACATTGGCTCACACTTGTAATCCCAGCACTTCGGGATCCCAAGGCAGGTGGATCACTTGAGGTCAGGAGCTCGAGACCAGTCTGGTAAAACCCTGTCTCTACTAAAAAAAAAAAAAAAATTACAAAAAATTAGCCAAGTGTGGTGGTACATGCCTGTAGTCCCAGCTACTTGGGAGACTGAGGCACAAGAATTGTTTGAACCAGGGAGGCAGAGGTTGCAGTGAGCTGAGATTGTGCCACTGCACACAGCATGGGTGACAGAGCGAGACTCCATCTCAAAAAAAAAGACATCTGACCCTACTAGATGGTGAGCCCACAGTCAGGGTGATGCCGCGCCTCCCTCTACAGGATCTCCCCAGCAGCGGCACTGGATGGGACTGTGGACAAGAACAGGAAGAGGCTTTCACCACCCAGGGAGAGCCTAGTCCTTCCATCTGGCCTGTGCAGGCTGGAGGGTCTTGCCTGGTCTGCTCTTTTGAGCCACCAAAGCTCAAGCCCAGAACTCGTGTACCTTGCTAGGACACAACGATCCTAGCATGACGCCAGAAGCACCAAACTAGAGGTCAGAATGTGTAGGTTCCAGCCACTGACTCTCTGTGACCTTGAATAAGTCCTATTTTGTGCCCCAGTTTCCTCATCTTTAATACGAGGAAGTTGAACTAGAACTGGTCTCCGAGACATCCCATTGTAAGCTTCCTTGTCACCTGAAACAGGTGGTCTGAGCTGGAGCAGGGATAAGGAAAATCTGCCAGGGAAGGCTCCTCTCCCAAGCTGAGATTCCCTGAGCATCCTTCAGGCAGGCGCTGGGTCAAGCCCTTTCTGCACACAGTCTCATTGACCAGGAAGATGCCACTGGGATCTCCAATGTGCAAACCAGGACGCAGCAGCTGAGGAAGGACCCAAGGTCACACCCGCAGTGAGTGGCAGAACCATGATTGAGTCTCACACGTATCTGATAATTTAGGCATAGCTTTACTAAATTCTTCACAAGTATTAACTCACTTCATCCACACAACTCCAAAGGTGGGTGCTATGATTATCTAGATTTTGGAGAAAACAGAGGCCTGTCTGTTAAGTAACTTGGAAAAGCCACACAGCTAGAACGTGGAAAAGCTGAGATCTGAAGCCAGGCAATTTCCACCCAGAACTTAACCTCCTAACCATTGTGCTAAACCCACCCTCTCCTGCTCCCTCAAGGAAAGCAACAGACCATGCCCAGACGAGGTCCTACTCTGGTTAAAAGCCACATTTCCTCCCGCCCCCGCCCCACCACTGACCATGTGTAGCTGTTACGAATTGACTCAAGAACACTGTGTAACAAACAACCACGCGACCTCTATGGCACACAGCAATACATAGCTATTTCCTCTCACCGCTCTGCAGGTCCAGTGGGTGGTTTTGGGGGTCTGGACCAGGCACAGCTGATCTCAGCTTGTCTTGCCCAGGTGTCTGCTGGCAGCTGGCAGGTGAAAGGGGGGCTGAATGGTCTAGAATGCTGCCACTCGCATATGTGACAATTGGCTGGCTATTGCTGGGGTGATGGAAGTCACTGGGCCACATGTCTGTCATCTTCTAGCATGCTAGCCCAGAATTGATGACATGACAGTGGTAAGGGTCTGAGAAAGAGAGAAAGAGAGAGAGAGAGACAGAGAGACAGAAAGAAAGAAAGAGAGAGACAGAGAGAGAGAACCAGAGAGAGGCAGAGAGACAGAGAGAGAGGGAGAGACAGAAAGAGAGAGACAGAGAGAGAAAGACAGAGAGAGAGGAAGATGCAAGTCCTCTTGAGGCCTAGACTTGAAACTAGCACATTGCCACCTCCTCCACTTTGTAGTGACCAAAGCAGATCACCAGGACATCCAGAGCTGGGGAAACAGACTCTTGAGGGAGAAGCTGCAGAATTACTCTGTAAATGGTGTGATTACAGAGAAAAGGGAAGGATGGGCACATCTTTGCAATCAATCTGCCACACCATGGGTCTGTTTCCCACTTTCATTTTTACACATGATCTTATCCTATCCAAGTCACAAAAAATCAGAGCTGGGATGGCGGCAGTTCTGATTTTAAAATTAGCTAGTCCCTAGTTACCCATTCTGCAGATGGGGAGACTGAGGCCCATAGAGGGAAAGGAACATGCCAGGTGGCCTGGGTTCAGGCTCTTCCCTTTGGTTTGGGGACCAGTGCAGACCAGCGGCCTCCCTCTGCCTCCTTGCTGCTAGTGTCCTCACCACCACCCCACTGAGCTGGCACTTGGCACTGAGTGCCGGGTAGATGGTTCTCCTCTCATCCCCCACCCACCTCTGCTATCCAAACTGAATGCTCTTATTTATATGAGTCACACCAAGCCCTGACATTTATGTAATTGTGTTCCACATAAAAAATGCCTTTGCACACTACCGTATCCCCATGATCACCCTAATGAGAAGGGTAAAAGCAGTAATAATAGTCACCCTTAACACTTACTGAGCACATTCTAAAGGACAGGCATTGTTCTAGGTCCTGACTACTGTTCACTCATTTAATGCTTATGTCAACCCAATGAAGGAGGTACCATTGTTATCCCAAATTATAGAAAGGGAGAATAAGTTCACAGAGGCGGAGTGGCTTACCCAACCTCACATAGCTGATAAATATCAGGCCACAAACCTAGGTCTGTCTAGCTCCAAAGCCAGGCAATGCCAACACACTGGGAGGTGGTGCCTGGGTTCCTTCAGTTTCATCTCCCCAGAGCTCTGGCCTAGAGTAGGGCTGGAACTTTAGCTCATCTCTTTTAATACGAGAGGTAAGCCCACCAGGAGTCTAGGTAGAGAGAGAAAAAAAAGATGTAAGACGCCTGTAATCCCAGCACTTTGGGAGGCAGAGTAGGGTGCATCACTTGAAGCCAGGAATTCAAGACCAGCCTGGCCAACATGGTGAAACCTGTCTCTACTAAAAATACACACACACACACACACACACACACACACACACAAATTAGCCAGGTGTAGTGGTGCATGCCTGTAGTCCCAGGTACTTAGGAGGCTGAGGCAGGAGAATCGCTTGAATCCAGGAGGCGGAGGTTGCAGTGAGCCGAGATCACACCACAGCACCACAGCCTGGGTGACAGAGTGAGAATGTCTAAAGAAAAAAAAAAAAAAAAAAAGATGTAAGAGAGCAGAAGAGTTCAGCATGTGGAGCTAAGCAGCCCAGGTTCAAGTCTTGGTTCTGCCACAGCTAGCTCTGTGACTTTGGGTGACATGTTTGACCTCCCTGCCCCTCAGTTTTCCAATCTAGAAAATGGGCGTGTTTATAATAGTACCCACTTCCTGGAATGGTCATGAAGATGAAATGAGTCAATGTATATGAAGCAATAACTGGCACATAGTAAATGTTCAATAAGCGTTGGCTGTTATTATCCATATCTGGCCCTTTTGGCTTCTGGAAAACCGGAGAGCAGACAAGTCAGCGCTCAGAGCTGCCCTGCAAGAGTGGGATCTCTCCGTCGGTGGGATGACAGAGAAGCCGACCAGGGGTCTGCTCCCCTCCCTTCGTGCCCCCTGAGCACTGGGTCCAGGCTTTTAGAGACTCTAAGCAATGAAAAGAAGAGGGGGTCCCATCCCCATCCCCACTGTCTAAGTCTGAATAAAACCAATGCTAAAATCTAAAAGGAGCGCGAAGAAGTTTTAACAATGCTGACTTTGGGGATGATGACAACGTGGATACTGTGTCTCAAATATCATTGGAGTTTATTTTGGTGCCTCCTACTTGGAAGCACTGAAGCATTCGCTTGGTCTGACTTGGTATGGTCCTGCCCTGGGCTTGAGGGGTCAGTGAATCCCATGGCAGGGACGGGGGACCCTCAGGAGGGGAGAAGCAAATCCTTTCCCAAGCGCACCCCATACTACAGGGGGATGCAAGGAGAAAACCCTCACCAGAATGCTAAAAAATAAAAATTCCTCCAACCAACAGCGTGGCAGCTGCAGTTGCCAGGGAGATGATGAGGAAAGCAGGCAGTGCTGCCTCCCACTTGGCACAGCCCCTGCCTCCACCCCAGTCCAGGAGGGCATTCTCCTGGTGTCATCCTGGGGGCAAGAGGCCAGGCCAGGAAATAGGAGCCCGAAGATCACATTTCTCCATTGTCACCCATTGTCCCCAGAGCAGAGGGCATGGACCAAACAATGGGCTGATGAACAATAGGGAACAGCAGATGGTCTCTCCCCCAACCTGCTCACCCCCCACCCGGAACCCCACCCCCCTCTCCCCAGCTGGTGCCGCTGGGCTTGCCAGGCCTGCCTGTGATGTCGGGGTGGGGGGCCCAGGCTCAGCTGGCTGCAGACCCCAGCATTGCACCTGCCCACAGTGGGTTTTCAGAAAGAGGCTCTGACTGGGAATTAAGACCCCTGAATGATGGAAAAATCAAAGGAAGAATAATAAAAACTAACATTCATTTGTGTCTAAAATAAATCTGCTCTTTGTATAAAATCCAAGCTCCTAAAAGGCACAGCACAAGCCAACCCCAGCCCACCACTCTCTATGACTCTCCCTAGATGGCTGTCCCAGGGTGGCACTGCCCTTCTTTCTGCCCTGAAATACAGTAAGTCCTTTCCAACCTCCTCACCTTTGCAGGTCCTGTTCTGCCACACCTGGAAATGCCTCTCCACGTGGTCAGCTCCTCCTCATCAACCAGGCCCCCCTTCCAATATCACCTCTTCAGAGAGACTCTCCGAACACCCTGTCTAAAGTAAAGGGCAACTTGGCCCCTTCAAATGGCGCGTGTCACCAGTTATAATTGTTGATTTCATTTGTTTCCTTCTTTGTAATCTGCCTCCTCCACTGTGGATAGGCGCCACGAGCACAGGGACTGTGTTTATCTGTTTATCTTCTTCTCTGCTGTCTTCCTCGCACCAAGAACAGTGCTGGGCGCACAGTAGGTGCTCGGTAAATATTTTAACTTCTGGACAAGCTCTGGACACTTAATCCTCCCAATGCACCCTTTGAGGTTGTTTTTGTCTTCCTTTTATAGAAGGAGAAATGGTGGCTCAGAGAGAGGTTAGGAACTGGGCAAGCCAAGACTGATGGTAACAAGGATTTGGAGGGAACTTGGACTCTGCTGGTGTGGATGCAAAATAGTTGAGCCATTTTGCAAAACGTGTGCATGTATTTACCATATGACACAGCGATTTCATTCCTAGGCATTCACTCAAGATAAATGAAAACATATGTCCACACACAGACTCATGAGTGACTGGTGACGCAGCCTTATTTGTAATAGCCAAAAACTGGAAGGAAGCCAAATGTCTATCAACTTGTGAGTGGACAACATGTGATACCTCTTACCTCTTTACAATGGAATACTATTTAGCAACGAAAAGAAATGAACTACTGATACAAGAGCCAACATGGATGAATCTCAAAATGACTATGCGTGAAAGAAGCCAGACGTGAAAGACATAAACCACACAATTCCACTTATGTGAAATTCTAGAAAGGGCAAAATTATAGCGACAGAGATGGTGGAGAGGATTCACCACAAAGGTGCGGGAGGGGCAGGAGGGGGTTCCGTGAGCTGATGGACATGTTCTATATGATTGCAAGATTGTGATATGATAAGAAATATATATTTAGTTCTCCTCCCAGTTTCCTGGTGTAAAAGTTTTTTAAAATTCTTGCCATTTCCTAGGTTACAGGAAGGGGGTAGGCAACTTATTATTATTATATTATTCATAACAAGCCCCTTTCAACCACACCTGAGTTTATTCTAATGAGGTGGCTCTTGCAGAATAGAGGCTGGATGCCGAGAAGACCAATCCTGTGATTAGAAGGGTGGAATTTTCAGCCCCACCCCATGACCACTAGAGAGAGGAGAGGGGCTGGAGGTTGAATTGATCACCAATGGCCAATGACCTAATCAATCATGCTTACATAATGGAGCTTCTGTAAAAACCCTAAACAACCAATTTCAGATAGCTTCCCGGTCTGTGAAAGTATCCACGTGCCACAAGAGTGGCATACCCCAAATTCCACAGGGACAGGAGGTCCAGAGCTTGGGACTCTTCCAGACCTTACGCTATGAACCCGTCCATCTGGCGGTTTATTTGTATCCTTTATAATATCATTTATAATAAGCCAGTAAAGTCCAGGCGGGGTGGCTCACATCTGTAATCCCAGCACTTTGGGAGGCCAAGGCGGGCAGGTCACTTGAGGTCAAGAGTTTGAGATCAGCCTGACCAACATGGCGAAACCCCATCTCTACTAAAAATACAAAAATTAGCTGAACATGGTCGTGCACGCTTGTAATCCCAGCTACTCAGGAGGCCAAGGCCTGGGCTTGAATCCAGGAGGTTGCAGTGAACCGAGATCGCACCACTGCCCTCCAGCCTGGGCGACAGAGTAGGACTCTATCTCAAAAACAATAATAATAATAATAAGCCAGTAAAGTATTGTCCTGAGTTCTGTGAGCCCTTATTGCAAATTATCGAAGCTGAGAAAGGGGCGTGGGAACCTCCGATGTGTAGCCAAGTCAAACAGAAGTGTGGGTTACCCAGGGACCCACTGCTTGAGATCAGCATCTGAAGTGGGGCACAGTCTTGTGGGACTGAGTCTTTAACCTGTGGGGTCTGTGCTAACCTCAAGTAGTTAGTATCAGAACTGAACTAAATTGTAGGACACCCAGTTGGTGTCCACAGAGAACTGGAGAATTGCCTGGTGTGGGGGGTGGCGGAACACACATTTGGTGCCAGAAGTGTTGAGTGAAAAACAGATCCTAGAAGTAGTAGACAAAGTTTTCCTTTCATCATGACTGTGGTCGGTTGTGGTAATGAGACTGTACCCATTTGTCAAAACTCATCAAACTGTAGATGTGAAATTGGCAAATTTTCTGTATATAAATTATACCTCAATAAAGTCACCAAAAAGGGGAGAGGAGGAGTCCTGAGTTTCAGTTCTAGCTCTGGCATTCTTCCCCTTGAGCAAGCCACTCCCCTCAGCAAAGTTGTGGAGTCAACCTGGGGGCTGAGTCTGGGCCTCCTTGACACTTGGCTCTTGCCAACCAGGTGAGTAAAGCCCATCCGCGAGTATTTGCAACCCAGCCAAGCCCATCGCTCAGGCTACTCCTGGTACCCCACTCCAGCAACCCCTCAGCAGGCCTGGAGTTGAATGGAGGCCTGGGGGTCCTACTGTCCTGCTCTCCATCCCTTGGGCCTAAAGATGTGTGCACGGGAAGTGCAGTCCAACTCCAGGAGAAGAACCCAGGGAAGAGGCCCACAAGACCCTGGAAGCAGTCAGGCACCATTCAAGCAGGTTGAATTGATCACCAGTGGCCAGTGACCTAATCAATCATGCTTACGTAATAGAGCTTCCGTAAAAACCCTAAACAGCTGAGTTCTGATAGCTTCCTGGTCTGTGAAAGTATCCACATGCCACAAGAGTGGCGCATCCCAAATTCCATAGGGACAAGAGTTCCAGAGCTTGGGACTCTTCCAGAATTTGGGGGCCCAGGCCCCAAAGTATAGTCCAGAGAAGGAGGTGTGGCTTCCAGGGGGACCTGGGCCGTTGGCCTTGCAGACTGCTTGCCCTGTAAGGATGGGACTCATCAGAGGAACTTCAGATCAGAGCCTTTTAAAGCACATACAGGAGCCCCAGCTGCTGAGGTCTCACAGCTACAGGCAGTGCTGGCAGGTGGTGATTCTGGGCTGAGATCACAAGGAGTTTCAAATGCCAGGCTAAAGAGCCTACTCTTCTGAGGACGTGAAGCTCCATTGAAGACTCAGGGAGCAGATCTGGGTTTTGGAAAGATTCATTTCACACATTATTGATCATCTACTATGTCAAGGTGCCAGCCACACACAGTGATGAGAAAGGAGTATTTGGTGGGAGGGTAAAAGGGAACACCATTGACTGAGTGTCTGCTCTGTGCCAGGCAGGCTCAGTGCTGGGCACTTTAGAGAAATTTTCTTGGTTAACCCTCCCCATCAACTAGAAGGGAAACACTCCTCCCCATTTCACAGATGTGGATGTGAGGCTCAAAGAGGCAAAGTGAGTTGCTCAAGATGACACAGGCAGAAAGGGATTGAGCTTGATTTGGAACTGGGTCTGGCTCTAAACCCAAGGTCCTTTTCACTGTCCCCGAGAACGAGGTCCTAACTCTTCCTGCAGTGCAGGTGGAAGTGAGAAGGCGTGAAGCCTCCGCCCTCCACAGAAGGAGCCCCACAGCCCGGCCAACTGGAACATATATTGACTGCTTTTTATTATTATTATTCTTTTTTTTTTTTTTTTTTTTGAGACCGAGTCTCGCTCTGTCGCCCGGGCTGGAGTGCAGTGGCCGGATCTCAGCTCACTGCAAGCTCCGCCTCCCGGGTTTACGCCATTCTCCTGCCTCAGCCTCCCGTGTAGCTGGGACTACAGGCGCCCGCCACCTCGCCCGGCTAGTTTTTTAGTATTTTTTTTTTTTAGTAGAGATGGGGTTTCACCGTGTTAGCCAGGATGGTCTCGATCTCCTGACCTCGTGATCCACCCGTCTCGGCCTCCCAAAGTGCTGGGATTATAGGCTTGAGCCACCGCGCCCGGCCTATTATTATTCTTTTACTATTTTTAGAGACAGAGTCTCATTCTGTCACCCAGGCTGGAGTGCAGTAGTGAGACCATGGTTCAACCTCTGGGCTCAAGCAATTCTCCCGCTTCAGCCTCCCAAGCAGCAAGGACCATCGGCACGTGCCACTGTACCAGCTAATACCTGCCTTTTTTAGAAGGAATTTAAAACTATGCAAAGCAATTAATTTCAGTGGGATTTGCATCCCAATTCCCAGTGATTTTATCACTCTCGCCCTCCTCCAGTCCCTTTTCAGTTGGATTTTCCACCATCCTCGCAGAAAAGCTAGAAGGCGTTAGGGGAGGGGGACTTTTGCCCTCCAGGAAGCCTATTTCTTGTGTTCCTTGGAAGGGTTGGACCGGAACCAGGGAACACCCTTAAAGTTTCTCAGCTGGGCTTGGTGGCTCACACCTGTAATCCCAGCATTTTGGGAGGCTGAGGTGGGTGGATCGCTTGAGGTCAGAAGTTCAAGACCAGCCTGGCTAACATGGTGAAACCCCATCTGTACTAAAAATACAAAAATTAGCTGGGCGTGGTGGCGGGCACCTGTAGTCCCAGCTACTTGGGAGGCTGAAGCAGGAGAATCCCTTGAACCCAGCAGGCGGAGGCTACAGTGAGCCAAGATCATGCCACTACAATCCAGCCTGCGTGACAGAGCAGCTCTGTCTCAAAAAAAAGAAAAAAAAAAAAAGAAGTTTCTCTAGGATTTACTCATGTGGAGACACCAGCCAAGGCATCAGGGATTCTTCTCCAAAGACCACAACTGCTGGGTGTATGTCTGTGTGCCTACATGTGTCTGTGTTTGTCTGTGTGTATGTATGAGTGTGTGTCTGTGTGTACCTATGTGTCTGTCTGTGTATCTGTGTGTCTGTGTATCCGTTTGCATACCAGTGCAACTATGTGCCTCTGTGTGTATCTTTGTGTGTGTATACCAGTGTGTCTGTGTATCTGTGTGTGTACCTATGTGTCTATGTGTATCTGTGTGTGCCTGTGTGTGTGTCTGTGTGTCTGTGTGTATGTCTGTGTACCTGTGTATCTGTGTGTGTGTGCACCTATGTGTCTCTGTATCTGTGTGTGTGTGTACTGATGTGTCTGTGTGTCTGTGTGTGTACTGGTGTGACTGTGTGTGTCTATGTGTCTGTGTGTATCTCTGTGTCTGTGTGTTTGTGTGTGTAGCTGTATGTGTGTCTGTGTGTATGTCTGTGTGTCTTTGTGTATGTCTAGTGCCTGTGTATCTGCCTGTGTATGTGTGTACCGGTGTGTATGTGTATCTGTGTGTGTGTATCTTTGTGTGTGTGTCTGTGTGTGTACCTGTGTGTCTGTATATGTATCTGTGTGTCTGCACATGTGAGTGTGTGTGTTTGTATCTGTGTGTCTGTGTGTGTATCTGTGTGTGCCTGTGTCTGTGTGTATATCTGTGTACCTATGTGTGTACCAGTGTATATGTGTATCTGTGTGTGTCTGTGTGTGTGTGTACTGGTGTGTCTGTGTGTCTGTGTGTGTCTGTGTGTATCTGTGCGTATGTACCAGTGTGTATGTGTATCTGTGTGTGTGTACTGGTATGACTGTGTGTCTGTGTGTGTCTGTGTGTATCTGTGCATATGTACCAGTGTGTATGTGTATCTGTGTGTGTGTACTGGTGTGTCTGTGTGTCTGTGTGTGTCTGTGTGTATCTGTGTGTGTGTGTACCACTGTGTATGTGTATCTGTGTGTGTATGTACTGGTGTGTCTGTGTGTATCTGTGTGTGTACCTATGTGTCTGTATATGTATCTGTGTGTGTCTGTGTGTGTGTGTGTGTGTGTGTGTGTACCGGTGTGTCTGTGGGGGTATGTGACCATCTAGTGGCTTACGGTGAGTGCAGATGCTCTGCGTCAGACCAGGGCCCCAGTCCTGTCTGTGCCTCTCACAGGCTGTGGGTTCCCCACTGAGTCACCTAACTCGTCAAGCCTCCTTTCCCTCCCCTGTGGAATGGGAATGGTGATGCTCTTGCCAGATAAGTTGAAGTGAGGATTGATTGGACGATGGATAGTGTGCATCATTCCAAATGCAAGTGGAGTGTTCAATATATGTAGGTTTTTGTGTTGTTAGGGCTTTTCTTTCCCACTTCTTGCTAATACCCCTTTCATTCACCCATTCTACACCTAATTATGGAACTCCCATTATGTGCCAGGTGTTCCCGTTCTAGGCACTCAATATCCTTTCCTAGAGACTACAGAATAGAAACCAGACTCAAGGACACCTAGTTCAAGTTCTTACTCATTCATTCACCCACCTTTTATTGTGCCCCTTTCTAGCTATGTCACCTATGCAAGTAATTTTCCTCATGAAGCCTCCATTTCCTAACTTGGACAAAGGACACGGAAATAATACCTGCCCACCTGCCTTGTTTCCACTGGAAGGATGGATTAAAAACAATAAAGTATGAAGGATTTTTTTTCATTTAAAACATTGTAAAATAGTAGTTGTTACTAATGCAAGGGGTGGCAACTCCATGTAGGGTATGGTGCGGTATGACTGCAGCCAGAGGATACCTCAGGCTATAAATGGGAAAGATGGCCAGGCACAGTGGCTGTTGCTTGTAATCCCAGCATTTTGGGAGGCCAAGGCAGGCGGATCACCTGAGGTCAGGAGTTCGAGAACAGCCTGGCCAACACGGTGAAACTCCGTCTCTACTAAAAATACAAAATTTAGGCAGGTGTGGTGGCGCATGCCTGTAATCCCAGTGCTACTCAGGAGGCTGAGACAAGAGAATAGCTTGAACCCAGGAGGTGGAGGTTGAAGTGAGCCGAGATCGTGCCACTGCGCTCCAGCCTGGCCGACAGAGCAAGACTCTGTCTCAAAATAAATAAAATAAATAAATGGGAAAGGCGGCGGAAGTTTCCAGGTGCCCAGCTGAGCCACAGCACCCATCTTGCCAGAACTTATATGAGGTCCTCACTTTAGCAGGTGCCTCCTGTCTCCATGCCCACCCCGGCCCAGGGAGCTCCACTTTCTCTGCAACTCTGTGCTCTTCCTTCCTTGAGACAGTCCCTTCTTGGATTGTTTCCAGTTCTTGAAACTTTCTAATTGGTCAGTCTCGGGCTACATTACACCCCAGAGCGCACCAGTGGCCTCTACCACGAGGATGCAGTCACTTCTCTTCCCCAGCTTCACATTTCTAAATAGTTGTCCGCCCAAACTGTTACCCTCAGGGGTAACCAACAACACGTCCCTCTCAACAGGAACTCTTCGAGAACAAAGGTCACGCATATTTACTTTCAAAAATGTTTTGGGTTTGCCAGTTGTCCCAGCCTGGAATACTCCCTCCTCCTCCTCCCTTCACCTACAAAATGGGGAAATGATAGTACCTATCTTGTTGAATTTTTGTGAGCATTCAATTAGAATGTGTAAAGTCCTTGGAAGACTGCTTGATGCATAGTTCATGCTCAACAAATGTTAGTTAATGATTCCATCCTGCAAGACCCAAATCAAGAAGTCTCCCTGGCCAGTTGATTTCTCCCTCTGAGCTATTGCAACACTTGAGTGGGTCTTGACTTTTGCCTGACTTCATCCATTTTGTAAACATTCATTGGATTCTATAGAGATCAATAAAGCAGGGTGCTGGCCCCAAGGAGCTCCAGCCCAATGGGGAAGACAAAGAAGCGGATCACAGAATCCAAGGCAAATAGGGCAGGGATGGAAAGAACACAGAGGACCGGGGAAGCCCAGGGCCTGGCAGGACTTACTCTGGAAGGCTTCCTAGAAGGACCATTGCCCTAACAGAGTTTTTGTTGTTGTTGTTGTTTTGTTTTGGGTTTTTGTTGCTGTTGGTTTTTTTTGTTTGTTTGTTTGTTTGTTTTTGAGACGGAGTCTTGCTCTGTTGCCCAGGCTGGAGTGCAGTGGCCGGATCTCAGCTCACTGCAAGCTCCGCCTCCCAGGTTTATGCCATTCTCCTGCCTCAGCCTCCCGAGTAGCTGGGACTACAGGCGCCCGCCACCTCACCCGGCTAGTTTTTTGTATTTTTTAGTAGAGATGGGGTTTCACCGTGTTAGCCAGGATGGTCTCGATCTCCTGACCCCGTGATCCACCCATCTCAGCCTCCCAAAGTGCTGGGATTACAGGCGTTAGCCACCACGCCCGGCCTGTTGTTGTTTTTTGAGACAGAGTTTCGCTCTTGTCGCCCAGGCTGGAGTACAATGGTGCGATCTCGGCTCACTGCAACCTCCGCCTCCCAGGTTCAAGCAATTCTCCTGCCTCAGCCTCCTGAGTAGCTGGGACTACAGGTGCGTGCCACCATGCCTGGCTAATTTTTTGTATATTTAGTAGAGACAGGGTTTCACTGTGTTAGCCAGGAAGGTCTCGATCTCCTGACCTCGTGATCTGCTCACCTTGGCCTTCCAGAGTGCTGGGATTACAGGCGTGAGCCACCGTGCCCGGCCAAAATGTAAGAATTCTAAATGTAACCTGGTATCCCGGATCAGAGCCTACAACAGAAAAAAGGACAATAATAGGAAACCTGGTAAAATCTAAATAACATCTGTAATTTAGTTAATAATGTTGTACCAGTGTTCATTTCTCAGTTTTCCCAGCCATACCATGGTTATGTAAGAAGTTAACATCAGGGACCGGGCGCGGTGGCTCACGCCTGTAATCCCAGCACTTTGGGAGGCCGAGGCGGGCAGCTCACGAGGTCAGGAGATCGAGACCATCCTGGCTAACACAGTAAAAGCCCGTCTCTACTAAAAATGCAAAAACAAAAAATTAGCCGGGCATGGCGGCGGGTGCCTGTAGTCCCAGCTACTTGGGAGGCTGAGGCAGGAGAATGTTGTGAACCCGAGAGGCGGAGCTTGTAGTGAGCTGAGATCGCGCCACTGCACTCCAGCCTGGGCAACTGAGCGAGACTCCGTCTCAAAAAAAAACAAAAACAAAAAACAAAAAACAAAAAGAAAGAAGTTAACATCAGGGGAAGTGGGTAAAGGGAATACAGAAATTCTGTAATATCTTCATAACTCTTCTATAAATCTAAAATGATTTCAAAGTTCAAGGCTTTTTTAAAAAGCTAGGTTTATCTTGAGGTAATGGGAGCCATTGAAGGTTTTATAGCCATGATATAACCAGATCAGATTTGTGTGCTCTAAAGATTACTCTGGCTAAAGTGAGAGATTGGAGGGGGCAAGCCACGACCCAGAAAGGGAGCTGCCCTGATCCAGAAGGCTGCAGGGATGGGGACAAGTGAGCAGAGCTGAGAGCTCACTAGAAGGTAGAGTTTAAGAAATTTGGCTTTGATTGGATAAGGAGGTGAAGGAGAGGGCTAAGCCAAAGAAGACACTTGAGTTGCTGGTTTGAGCAACATAATCAACAGCATTCTTTGATTGAAAGTGACAGAAACCCAATCAAACCATAAAGGAAAGGGAAAATTGATTACCCATCCATCAGTCCCTGTCCCGAAACAAACTGAGAGAAGTCAGAGGTGGAGTTGACATGGGGGTGCTTAAGACCTGGGCCTCAGGCGCCTTCTTCAGGGTGCCCTCTCTCCCTCTCTCCTTTTTTTTTTTTTTTTTTTTGATGGAGTCTTACTCTGTCACCCAGGCTGGAGTACAGTGGCAAAATCTCAGCTCACTGCAACCTCCATCTCCCAGGTTCAAGTGATTCTCCTGCCTCAGCCTCCCAAGTAGCTGGGATCACAGGCACCTGCCACCATCCCTGGCTAATTTTTGTACTTTTAGCAGAGATGGGGTTTTGCCATGTTACCCAGGCTGGTCCTCAACTCCTGGCCTCAAGTAATCCACCTACCTCGGCCTCCCCAAAGTACAGGGATCACAGGCATGAGTCATAGTGCCCGGCCCCCTCTCTCCTCTTAATGTTTTGGTGTCATTCTTTCTGTCTAACTGCAAAAAGCTCAGTAGTCTTGTCTTTAAAGCCTTGTAATCACCCAGGAAAACACATTTTCCTATCAGCTCCAGCTAGAAAAATCCCAAGGAAGACCTCTCACTGGTCAGGGTTGGTCATGTGTCCATCTCTATACCTGGCCCTGTGTCATGGCCTGGAGAACTATAATTGGCCCGATTTGGATGTTTCCCACCCCCATGGCCAGAGGGTAGAATACTGATGGGCAGGTCCCTTTAGAACTAGAATGGGAGAGGAGCAATCGTGCCAAGAAAGAGGGTGCTGGTCCCAAAGAAACAGGGAAAGAAAAGTACAACAGACAGGCAAAAGATATGATGTCATTTCCAGGGAGAGAAGAGCAGCGGAGAGGCAAGTGGAGGAGATGGAGCAAAAGAAACTGGGTTTAGCTCTGGAGCTGAGGAATTTCAGGTGCCTGGAGGACATTGAGTGGAGAAGCCCCACAGGCTCAGGTGCAGTCCTCTGTGTGAACTCCGTTTGACTGCCTGTGACCTTGGAACAGTAAAACTTCCTTCTCTTGAAGCCTCCAGGGCTTCTGGGGCCAATGCTTTTGTCATTGGCTGGGCCTCCCTGGCCCTCCCCAGCACACTAACTCATCACGGCCCACTCACAGCAGACCTACATGCTTTGTGAGGCTCTGACCCTCCCCAGGGGAGGAGAAGGGAGACAGGGTATTGGGCTGCCTGTGAAGAGTTTTGTCTCCTTCCTCACCCAAGACCTGCATGGAAAGCTCACTCAGGCCTTTCTCAAGGCCTCTCTTCTTCTTCTCTCCCCAGAGGTTAAGATCAGAAACCACCCTCCTTATTAGGAGGGAGCTGGAGATGGGAGTATGAGGGCAGGGTCAGAGCTTGAGGAGATGAGGGTTGGGTGTGGGAAAGTTTATGTTGTTAGGGGGAAGATGTGCAGGTCAGTGTAAATCACTGCCCCAAAAATATTTCCCACTACGGTGAAGCAAAAGATCTTGTGCTCTGGAGTCAGAAGCCTGGCTTTAAAGCTCAGCCTGTCATTTGCTGACCATGTGACCTTGGGCAAGGCATTGAAACTCTCTTCATCTCACTTTTGTCATCTGCAATATGAGGATAATAATCCTACTTCATGGAGTGTTTGGAAGATTTTAACTTCACTTACTTGATTAGTTCATGTATGTACTACGTTTAGCATAGTGCTTGGAACAAAGTGAGCACTGGATTAAGGATAACTAACTATTCTTTTTGGCTTCAATTGTGCAACTTTCTGGGGTTTTGAAAGAATGGATGGATGGTTGCATGAAGACATGGATGGATGAATGAATGGATGATGGAGAGATGGGTGGTTGCATAAATGGATGGTTGTTCACATGGATAGTTGAATGGATGTCTGGTGGGACACAAATATGGATGGATGCATGGATGGACGGACGGATGGATGGATGGATGGATGGATGGATGGATGGATGGATGGAACAATAGACTGATGTATCAACTGATGGACTGTTGTTGGTTGGACACATATATAGATGGATGGATGATTGGATGGATAGCTGGATGGATGGATCATGGGCTGCGTTATGGTTTGAGTGTGTCTTCCAAAGCTCATGTGTTGGAAACTTAATCCCCAAAGCAACAGTGTTGAGACGTGGGATCTTTAAGAGGTGATTAGGTCATGAGGGCTCTGCCCCAATGGATAAATCAATGCTATTATTGTGGTAGTGGATTTATTATCACAAGAATAGGTTTATTATAAAAATGAATTTGGACCCCTCTCATGCTCACACTGTCTCACCATGTGATGCTTTTCACCATATTATGAAACAGCAAGAAGGCACTCGATGTGGCCCCTCAATCTTGAACTTCCCAGCCTCCAGAATCTTGAGCCAAATAAATTTCTGTTCACTATAAATTACCTAGTCTCAGCTATTCTGTTGCAGCAGCATGAAACAGACTAAGACAGGTGGTTGGATAGATATGTGGTGTGTTGGTTGGATAAATGATTGAATGAATTGAATGGATTGTTGCTGGATGGATGGATAGGTGGATGGATGAGACAGTGAGATATGTAATAAGTCCTGTTATTATTGAGATAAGTCCAGTGAGATAAGTCCTGTCCTCACTTAGTTCACAGTTCAAGGGAGATCCAAGATACTGAAAGGGATTATTACAACAGAGAGAGGTAGAAAATCCAGCTAGAGAAGGCCAGGGGGTAGGGGCAAGCAGGAGTTAGCTTGTCAGAAGAGGAGGAGAGATAATGAAGGTAGTTCTGCCCTCAAGGAGCTCACAATCTGATTAAATAATTAGCCATTTCAGATTTCTTTTGAAACGGAGTCAGGTATAAATAAATCTGTAAACAGAACAGTTAAGGAAGCAAGGTGTTCTTCAAAAGGCAGTGAGCTCAGATGCATAATAACTCCTGATTCAAAATATCATTTTCTCCCTGGAACAACCTCAGAGTTAATTTCCCAAATTTGCCAGAATACACACATTGATTTGTCTCTGCTGCTCAGCCTTACCTCCTCCCTAGGCTGCCTATGCCACTGTGATAGAAAAATAAGAGCACAAACCCATCTCCGCTGTGAACACCCACAGCTGGTGAGTTACAGGGTGAGACAAGCCCAACCATCTCTGTTAGAGCTCTGCTCCCCTCCCCCAAACAGGACATCAGAAGCCGGGGACCAAATGTCCACAAGCTTGTGCAGCATTTGCCTACCTATAACTGGTTTAGGTTTTAGTCTTAAATGGGACAAAATTCATGATATGAAATTTGAAAAACACCCAAACAAGGGTCACTGAATGAACCGCAGACGTGGCCCCGGCCCCAGCTCTGCCACTGGTCATTGTGCAGTCTGGCGAAAAGAGGACTCTTAGGGTCTCAGCTCCCTGTCAATCAATCAAATGGATAGGTTGGGATGATTTCTGAGCTGTCTCTGAATTCCAATACTCAGCATCGTATATATTTTTATTTGTAAGTTAAAAATGAAAGGATTACAAGAGTGTCCCAAAGACTGCATGACTTGAAGCAAGCTCCTTCCACTCTCTGAGTCTCTACTTACCATCTGACACAGGATAGTGGTCATGCAAACCTCACAGCCTTGTGGTGGAGTTCAAATGAGGCTATGCCTGTGAAGATGCTTAACAATCTGTAACGCCCCAAACCAGTGAATAAGGGGATGGCTTTCTGGACATTCTGAGGGTATAAGGAAGGAAGAAGCAAAAGTCCTATGAGGCATCCACATGCATGTGAGCTCCACACTGGCTCTGGAAGGCCACTTCCCAGTTTTGAGTGGGGAACTAAAGCCCAGAGAAGTACAGGGACCCCTCCCAAATCAATGGGAGCATTAGGACTGGAACCCAGGTCCCATCACAACCAGTGCACCGCTTGTCACAGTCCAGATCCCACTGACCAGAACCTTGGTCCTGCTGGGATCTCAGTTCTTCCAAGGTCTTAGATGTCAGAATAAAGTGAGATCAGATTCCAAATCTCTTCTCCCAGCAGTTTTTGCAGCTGCACCATCCACATGTGAGGAGGCACACAGGCGGAGACACCCACCCTGGCAGCAGTGACAATGGTGTTATGTCGGCAGCTGGGAAGTGGGTGGCCAAGGGAGGTGTTGTTTTCCACTGTGAGATGCTGGCACACTGGGAGGCTCATCAAGACTGCTGCTGCTGCTGCTGCTGCTGCTGCTGTTGCTGCTACTATCATGGCTGCTGCACAATGGGGAGAGAGAGGGATGTGAGGCCTCAGAGCAAATGACAATGGGACCAAAGTCTCCAGGCAGGAAGGGGTTACTTACTGCCCTTTGATAACTGCCTGCCACAGGCCAGGCTCCAGATTGTGGCTCAGAGCTGGAGTCCTGGAGTCAGGTGCCCTCCATTCAAATCCAAGTTCTGCCACCTACTACCTGTGTAGCTGCAAGTAGGGATTTAATCTCTTTACTCTAGTTTCTGTGTATGTAAAAATGGTTTAATCATAGAGCCCCTTTCAAAGGGATGTTGGGAGGATTACGTGAGATCGTGTGGGCAAAGGGCTGTCAGATTTTTAGGTCAGATTCCTAAGAAACAGCTTCTAAGATGAATATTTGCATGCAAGAGATTTGTCGGGGAGGGCTCTTGAGAAAACACCTGATGAGGTGAAGGAAGCAGGACTGCACAGAAGGAGACACTGAATGATCTGCAGCAACCACAAACTGGAGCTCTAAGGCAGGATTCCCCTTCAAATTCTCCTGCACTGAGGCCGTGGGACTACACCCAGAGAAAGAGTGTGGCCTTGATTTAGGCCGAAGGCAATTCCAGGAAGGCACTCAGCAGCCTGCTTTCAGCAGGCAACACTCTTGGAAACTGGAGTATGAATGCCTCAGTCCTGAAGGGGAACTTCAGCAGTGCATGGCATCATCCACCAATAGGGCTTAGGATTCAATAAATATTCGCTGCTAATCGTCATCATCATGGTCACCATCACCACTACCACCACCATCATCACCACCACCACCACCAACATCATCACCATCATCATCAACATCATCACCATCATCATCATTACCATCATCACCACCACCACCACCACCATCACCATCATCGCCAACATTATTATCACCACCATCACCATCATCAGCATTACTGCTACTATCACCTTCATAGCCACCACCACCATCATCATCATCACTATCACCACTACCATCATCATCATCACCATAATTATCACCATCATTGCCATCACCACCACCAGCCTCATCACCATTACCACCAATATCATCACCACTACCACCACCATCAACACCACCAACATCATCACCACCATCACCACCATCACCATCACCACCACTACCACCAACAGCATCATCACCAACATCATCATCATCACCATCAACAGCAGCAGCATCACTATTACTATCACCATTATAATCACCACCACCATCATCACGACCACCACCATCACTACCATCATCATCATTACCATGATTATCACCATCGCTACCATTACCACCACGACCACCATCATCATCATCACCACCATCACTGTCACCACCACCAACATCATCATCACCATCGTCAGCATCACTGCTACTATCACCATCGTAGCCACCACCATCACCACAACTATCATCATCATTACCATAATTATCACCATGATCACCATCACCCATCACCACCATCATCACCACTACTACCAATATGGTCATCATCACCACCACCACCATCATCATCACCACCATCGCCATCATCATCATCACCACCACCATCACCATAACCACCACCATCAACAGCATCATCACCAACATCATCATCACAACCATCACCATCATCAGCATCACCATTACTATCACCATCATAACCACCACCACCACCACCACTACCATAATCATTATTATCATCATTATCACCATCACCACCACCACCACCATTATCACCACCACCATCACCACCACCACCACCACCACCATCATCATCATCATCATCTTGTTTAGCCCCAAAAACACCTTGGAAAGTGGATGCTATTAATGCCATTTTACAAATACAGAAACTAAGACAGAGAGAGGTTAATTGACTTGCCCAAGAATGCACACTTGTGCATGGCAGAGCCAACACCAGGACACCAGATCTGTCTTCATTCCAGTGCTTATGCTTCTTCATTACAATGTGAAATTCTGCCCATCCCAATCACCTTTCCTTCCAGAACTTGATAGATGGCCACCCACCCACTGCATGGACAGGAGCTCACTCCCACTCCGGCATCCAGCTCCAACACTGACAGTCTCTGTTGTGGAGTCACAAAAAGTCTGTTTCTCCAAAGCTTTTTACCCATTGAAGCCCTAGATCTATGCTAAAGAAATCTAGCTCCCCCTCACACCTTTCAACCATGACTATGTCCACCTCCAGGGCAAGAGAATAATGGGGCTCCAAGGCCTTAAAATATCTCAGTGTCACATAAACACATAAACACCCAAAGCCCTGAAATGCTCTTGGCCAGACACCTTCCTGGAGAGCTGCTGCTCTAAGCCCTTGATGAACCCATGGTGACAAGATGAAATCTGAACCCACCCACTTAGCTAAACCCACCACTGCCCTATCTCACATTCCATCCTGGGCCTCCTTTCCATCACGCTGCCAAGTTTCAATCCTTTCACACACCCTGACCGCTGTCACTCTGCACCTTTGAAGAGACCCTTCTCTCTTCTGGGTGCTCCTTTCTATCTCCTCTCCTGATTTCCCCCCACTCACTCCTTTTGTCTCAGCTTAGACATCAGCTTCCCCAGGAAACCTTCTCTACCCTCCAAAGCCCAGTCCAGGGGCCTCTTCTCAGTGTCCTCTGTACCCAGAGCTTGTTCCTCCCCCACCACACTGAGAGCTTCGTGAAGGCAGAGACTGTGTCCTCACTGCACTTGGCACAGTATCGGGCATGCAGCCTGTGATTAATAAAGTGAACAAATGAATGAATCACTAAATGAGTGGATGATGGAGCGATGAAAGAAGGAGAGGCATTTGGTTTTATTTACCCAAGTCCCCTAGAGATTATCCAAAAAGAGAGAGTCCTTGATCCCAAGTCTGGATACTCCAGCTTGTCCTGGTCTCCTTCTGCCTTACCTCACTCCCCAATCTGACATCTAGGGGCCCTCGCCCAACCCAACCCAGTGAGAACTGAATCTGCTCTTAGACAGGGATGTTGCAGTTGTTCTAAAAGCATAGCCTCGAAGGGTCCTTAAAAGCTTGTTGAGGCCAGAGGAGAAAACTGGCCTCAGAGGAGACCCAGAGAGGGTCCAGGAGCTACACAAGATCACACAGCAAGCTATTAGCCAAGCTTGACTGGCTGCTCAGTCAACCATCCCTCCCCGACCCCAGTGAATCCAGCTGGCTCTTTTTCACAGTCGTACTGCAATGGCAGCCCCATTGGCCTCTGTGGGAGCAGCAAGTGGACAATACATCTCTTCTCCCTGTCCTGCCCATCAAGAGGACACTTCAAAGTTGTTGGGGAGCTCCAGATCCCTCTGTCTCCCCACTTCCCTCCTCCCTCGTCTTGTCACCTCCTTTTCCCTCTTGCCTTGCCTCTCTGGCCGCCAAGCTCTGCAGGGGTGGCAAGCGTAGGAGGCTGGCACCAGTGAGGCTGCAGGTTGGAAATAAATTCTAATCAAACAGAATCATTCCATCTTCTCCCTCTGCTCTGAGGACAGCATTTTTGCCAGGTATTACTCATATGTGTGGAGAGAAATCTTCTGAGACTTCTCAGAGCCAGAGGGGAACTTGCAGGGTTGGGAGGATAAAAATCTCTTTTCCCCCAGGCTGGTTCTTGCTTTTATTATCGTCTCTCTCTGCCTCTCATTACGGCAGGACTTTGAGGAAATAGATTTCATTTGGACCTTCTCTGTTCACCTTAAAGGCACAGGAGCTTGGGGTGCTGACTGCTGGCAGGAGCCCAAAAGCAGGGGACAGCCAAGGGTCTAGAGAGTGGAGGAGGGGATGTCATGGGGGCCAGCCTTGAATGTCAGAGGGGAAGGGATGGATTCTCATAACCATTGAGCACAGGGGCCACTAGCAAGAAAGCCACTAGGGAAGGGACGAGCTTTCCCATAAGCAAGGATCAAAGGAGCTCAGGGTAACTCTGTTATTCTTAAGGACCTTAATATCTCTCTATCCTTCATCACACAAACCCGCCTCAATCCAATCTCTATCCCCAAAATGAATCCAAAATCCAATCACCCCTCTCTCCTCATAGCTACCACACGCATTCTAGTGGCCACCATCTCTTTAGACCACTGTAATAGTGCCCCCCAAAATGTGGGCCCCCTCGATTCCAGCCTCTTCCACTCCCACAGTCCCTCATCCACCCCGCACCAAAAGTGAGCTTTCAAAAGCTTAGATCATGCCACGTCCCTGCCCTGCTTAGAACTCTTCCCACTGCAAGCAGAATCAGATCCAATGCCGCCCCCCATGGCCAGTGAGGTGCAACCCCCCGTAGCTCCTGCTGCCTGGCCGGCTTCATCTCCTCTTCTCCCCCGCGTCTCCCACCTCTGTGCCCCAGCCACCTGCCCTTCTTCCTGTCCCTGGAACTTGCCCAACTATAGCTTCCAGGCTCTTGTTGCAAATGCCACATCCTCCAAGGGGCTTTCCCCACCCACCTGAGCTAAAGCAACACTCCAACCCTGTCACTCAGGACCACGTTGCCTACTGCGTCAGCACAGCTAACACAGTGCAACTAACTAAACTGGTATGACGGCTCCCGAAATACCCTTCCCTGGATGGTGCTGAGGTGGTGTGGGGAGCAAGAGACATCTTGCATGCAACTCGGAAGGTGGGAGTGAAGCAGCAGCAGCTATGTGTTTGGAATATGCTCTGAAGGTCGGGGCAGAGTGCACCATTGTCACTGTCGTGGCCCATCTTTTGACGAGTGCAGCTCCTGGGACTGCAGGAGCTCCACTCCAGAAAACCCCCCACTTCCACCTCTCCAAGTCCTGGGCCAAGTGTGTGTGCAGCTCCATGGTGAAGGGTGCCAGCCCCTGTGGCAGCTCACCCCAGCAGCATTGACGTTGGAGGTCACTAGAGACAGACACGGGTTCCAGTTTGCCCTCACACCGACTCCATCCAGCTCTTCCTCCTGAAGGCCAGTTGGCTGACCTACAGTGACTCAGGCCTAACCCCAGATGCAGAGACAGCGGCCTGCACAGACTGCCCATGTGTCTCCACTGCTGAATAAGGTCTAACCCCTATAATGAAGCCTTGGTTCTTCACCATCAGTAGCAGTGCAGTTTCTCCTGCTGAAGCCCGATGGACTAGTCTCAGGCTTAGCCCTCGCTGGTACCCAGCCTTCTTAGTACTGGCTCTTGCCATTTTTCACCACATGACATGGGAAGAGCCTCGATGGCAAGGACCCTGTCTGTCTTTTCTCAGCAGCATCCCTAGAATGCAAAGCAGAATCTGGTATTCCAGCAGGTGCCCAGCACTGACTAGTATGATTAACTGGCAAGATTTGGTGACCAAGAAGTCACTGGAGATATGAAAAAGTGACCAATCAACATATACTGTGTGCATACCTAGTATATGGGCAGGACCAAAGAGGCCCTTTCCTTCTGCCTCCAACTGCATCCTCCCCATAGCTGTCTCCAGCCCCAAGAGCACCCTCTCCTTCTCACGTCCCACCTCCTCCAAAGAATGGCCAAGGCCCTCATCTCCTTCTAATCCCTACATTCTGGTTTCTGCTTCATGGTCACAGAGGAGACCATGTTAAGGTCACCAATGCCCAGCCGGCCCCCAGCCCTGGGTCTCCTTGGACTCTGCTGACCCCTGCCTTTTCTGAAGCTCTCTCCTCCCACCCAGTGTTCCTCCCATCTCTCAGAACGCACCTCCTCTGGCCTCCCCATCTTTAACTGGTTGTTCCCAGAGTTCCTCCCTCATCCCATCCTCTCTGCTTCTCTTCCTCTCACTTCTCCCTATATATTCCCCATTCCCCACCCTCAGCCCAGGCAATAACACACACCCCCATCATTTGACCCACTGCCTACAAATTCAGAATCTCAGATCTATCTCCAGTCCCAACGACTCTCCTGATTCCCCCATTTCCAACAGTCTGAGAGAGTTGTGACATTTTGACACATTTTAGACACAGAAGCATCAAGGTGGGCGTGCCCATTTTAAGTTTATGCTTTTTATTATCAAGGACCACTTTCAACCCCATTGCTCAGCCTGAGCCCGTTGCATCATGTGAGCAGACCCTTGGGAAGGGCAGGGGAGTATCTGAGACCACTCATCAGAGGCTCTTCCAAAGCTCAGCACCAGTCACCCACAATACCCTGTTTCACATGCAGGGCTCAGCACATGGTAAGACTTAACACATGTTTGCTGAGTGCATGTGTGAATGAATTTGTGTATGAGGGATGAGGCCTCTCCAGGGGGATCTCGCAGAAGGAGGACCATCCTTTTTGCCAATTCAAAATCCAAGGAAGGATGTGGGAGGCCAAAGCACTCTTGCTCTGCAGGCAAGGAACGCAGAGGTCCAGGCAGTGGAAGACAAGGATCCCCAGGGGAGCAAGTAAGGGAGAGCACCCAGCAATGGTGCCAGAGATCCCAGAGGACACTGGCATGGGAGAAATCTTGTAAGACTTCCTGCAAGGACCTGCAAAAGCAGGCCCAGGAGAGGACAATCAGATGCCAATCACTTAGGCCACTCTGTGGTGATACCACATCCCTGGAAACTGGTCACAGCCAGCCCAGTCTACATCCCTAGAGGACCCAACCTGCTCCAAAAGCCCCCTGCATCCCCAGCCACCTGGGTCTCTGCCTCTGTAGGAGGAGCATCTGCCCAGCACGTAAAGCTCCTGGGATGACTTTCACACTAACATGGTGCTTGACAGTTCGCAAAGACCCTTTACACATTGTCCAGTAACCCTCCCCACCGCCCTGCCAGGTAAGTGCAGTATTACTATCTCAGAGGCTCAGAGATGGTAAGTGACTTGTCCGTGGACATAAAGCTAGCAAGAGGTTTGGTGAGATTTCAACCCAGGCCTGTCTGACTGGGATCTCACCTCTCCACTCCAGCATGCTGTCTTTTGAAGAAAGTTAAAGCCTAGACCCGATTGAAAATTCATAGTTAAAGGTACACATTATGTGTTCAATGATGCAGTCAATGCACATAGTCAATGCTCAAAATACTTAAAAATTGCACACAAACTGTGCTGGGTAATGCACAATGTTCAGAGTAGGTGGTTTCATTATGCACAGTAAATGCACTTACTAGGTACGTGGCAATGATAGTGCCGGGAGGAGGACGCACGCCAGGGACAAGGCTGAGGCTCTCAGGCCTGTTTTGCGAACAACTGCACTTGATCTTGGTCCCACCATGGGTCAAAGATGATGATAATAATGGTGACAATGGGTCCCCCTCCAGCAGCCTCCTCTGAGGTTCCAACTGGATGTCAGGCCCCTCTTCTCTGCACCCACTCACCCTGAACTTGCCCTGTGGCCTCAGTGTCTGTTTGTCTGTCTGCCTCTCACGCCAGAAAAGATTTTAAACCGGACAGTCTCGCTTTAGAGTCTAATTATTTATCCACCATTATACTGTTTCACCATGGATGCACAGATAGAATGGATGGTTGGATGGTGGCTCAGTTTGTTTTTGCTGCTATAACAGAACACCTGAGACTGGGTAATTTATAAAGAACAGAGATTTATTTCTTACAGTTCTGGAGTCTGGGAAGTCCAAGGTTTGAGAGACTGGCATCTGGCAGGGAGCTTCTTGCTGCACCATCATCCCATGGCACAAGGTGGAAGGGCAAGAGGGCACAAGAGGAGGCCAAACTCACTTTTATAACAAACTCGCTCCCTTGATAATGGCATTAATCCATTCATGGGGGCAGAACCTTTGTGTCTTAATCACTTCTTGAAGGTCCCACCTCTCAATACTGTTGCATTTGGGCTTAAGTCTCCAACACATGAGCTTTAGGGGACATATTCAAACCATAACAGATGGAGCAAATGGATGGATAGATGGATAGATGGACAGAGGGATGGATGGATGGATGGATGGATGGATGGATGGATGGATGGAAGAATGGTTGGATGGATGGACAGACGGACAGACAGATGGATGGATAAGTGGGTGGATGGATGGATGGATGGATGGATGGACGGATGGATGAAAAATAGGGGAATGGAAAAGTGAGAGACAGTAAGCTCTTGACAATGATAGTTGGTATGGTCATTTAAACCCATATCCCAAGAAGGTTCAGGAAAAAAATTAAGTCAAGATCTAACGTAGATCCCTAGCCCAGAAACCACCATCCCAAAAGCCTAGAACTCATGAAACTGTCAGTAAAAAGGTCTGAAAAGATCTATTGGTCTTTGCTTCTTAAAGGTGAAGACCATCCTCCAGCATCTTCCTGTCCTTGCCATGACATGCACACACTGCCCAGGATACAGTTGCACACATTGGCCAGAACTAACAAAATTCTCATCAGATGGGATAGGAGGTTATTGGACACCTACTATGTGCTTGGCACAGTCCTTTGCTGAGCAGCTGGCTGGCCGGCTGGCTTTCTCTGGCAGGCTGCCAGCCTGGCCAGCTGACTGACAGGGCCCATATCAGCTCACACAGCAGCTGGCATTTCCTTCGCTGTAAATGCCCTTGTCTCACTGGATAGAGGGAGAGTGTGATGATGACAGGGCTGGTCAGAATGATTTAGTTTCATTTCTGATGTGCCCTGCCTAGGGAATTCTCATTGTCATCAGGTGGTGACAGTTTATGGCTATGGGTATTTAAACAGCTTGGTTATTCATTTCAATAGGCATCATATAAAATTATTAAACAGGCAGAGGAGATGGTAGGCATAGCCTGATCTGTTTGGAAAAAGATTACCTGGGAGCTGACCTTCCAGGTAAAGAAATATTGACATAGGTGTGTTCTCAGGGTGTCCCAGGTGTTAATTATGGAGGCGACTCCCTGCAGTCACCCCCTTATGTCCAAAAGGAAAGTGCTGCTGCATGTATCTCCAGTTGTTTGGGGGAAAATAAAGTTTATTCTTTCATGATCATAAAAGTAAAACATCCCCATTGTAAAATATTTAGAGAATTCAGGGAAGTAGAAAAAAAGAAAGCAAAAACCATCCGTTAACCCACATCCCAAAGAAAACACTGAACATTCTCCTCCATCTTTTTAATTTTTCTTATACAGGTTTGACATAGCTGAGATGACAATAATGATTAATAATAGTAACTAAACCTTAACAATATATGCGAGGCAATGTTTTAAGTGTTTTCTAAGTATTAACTCATTTAATTCTATCAATGGTTCTCTGAGGCAGGGCTATTATTTTGTCTATTTTACAGATGAGGAAACTGAGGCACAGAGAGGTTAGTTAGCTTGCCTGAGTTCACAGCCAGTAAGTGGCAGACAGAGCTGGGATGCAAACCACTCCATGATACCGTCTCTCCTACCATCACACAATTTATATTTTCCTCTCTGCCTTAAGCTCCATGCAGACACATGTGCACTTTCCTTTGTCCTTGCATGAGCTGCAGAAACATTATTATTATTGTTATTAAGATGGAGTTTCACCCTTGTTGGCCAAGCTGGAGTGCAATAGCATGACCTCGGCTCACTGCAACCTCCGCCTCCTGGGTTCAAGTGCTTCTTCTGCCTCAGCCTCCTGAGTAACTGGGATTACAGGCACATGCCGCCAAGCCTGGACAATTTTTCATATTTTTAGTAGAGATGGGGTTTCACCATGTTGGCCAGGCTGGTCTCGAACTCCTGACCTCAGGTGTTCCACCTGCCTCAGCCGCCCAAAGTGCTGGGATTTACAGGCATGAGCCACCGTGCCTGGCAGAAACATTATTATGAATGGCCATCAAATATTGTAAGTTTCTGGACTACAATTTACTTAGTCATTCCTCTGTTTGGGACTTTTTTTTTCCTGAATTTTCAGTATTCTGTACCATCAATAGCATAGTGGTGAACAAATCTTCACAGAAGAAAACCACTGCCTCCTATAGTGTTTCCTCTCCCAAGCATATAACCACCCTGTCACCACCACACAAAGCTGGCCCCAGTTCTTCACTAGGCCTTGAAAGCAACAAGCTCTGCCCCCTACTCTTCACTGGCCCCCAGGCGGGATCAGAACTCTGAAGCGACTCCCACTGTGGACCAGATATCTCTCAAATGCATCCACGCCTGCTCAGGCAAGACCATGTGGGCATCACGCCTGTCCCACCAGCCACCTGGCACTGCACCTCATTTCTTCCAGCCTCAGGTTCTTCCCTTTAAAGTGAAAACACCAATTCAAACCCTACCTACCTTAACTGACGAGTTTTCTGTGAGACTCAGATGACACAGTTGTGTAAAAAAGGCTTTTGAAACTGGAAAAGAGCTCTGTTTATGCTAGACATTGTTATTATCATAACATTAATTCACTAACATTCCCTGAGGAGCTGCTGTGTGCCAGGCATTTGTGCAAAGCCCTGGGGACATGGAGACCAAGGAGAGAGCTCCAGCGCCTACCCAAGAGGGAGCATGGTCTGATGGAGGAGGCCCGATCAGCAATAACACATGAGGCTTGGACAGAAGGAAGCATCGGCACTGCAGGAGCCTAAGTGAGGGAGCTCATTCCGTTCAGGTGGAAGGGTGTCAGGGAAGGCTTCCTGGAGAAGGTGACATCTCAGCTGCAACCTGGAGGATTTAGCTAAATGGAAAGGATAAGAGGCTGAAAGAAGAGCATGTGCAAAAGTGCAGAGGCATAACAAGTATGGCACTCTGGAAACAACACAGTGGCCAGGGCATTGAAGCGGGCTTATGGAGAAGTGGAGGAAGATAAGGCTTGCAGTGTAGACCACACCCCATCTGCTCTTTTAACTGCCAGTGATCCCCAGAACTGTTTAGAGAATGGAAAAGGTGCTGTGCAATCCATCCCCAGAAAAACAGCCTCCCCGGGCTCATCTATGGGTGACGGGCCAGCATGATCCACTGTATAGCCTAAGGGTAGCACAGCATCATGGGAAGGGACCCACCAAGACAGTCAGGACCCTGCTTCATAGAGCGCAGCAGAGCAGTCATTAGAGACCTTCCCCTTCCTTCTGCCACCGCTGGGTGCCCCCTTTCTCTGATATCAACTCCACAGCAGCGCCTCCCCAAGGACTGCTCCAAAGCTCAGACCTGAGGATGGAGCCCCAGGAGGCTCAGGGAAAAAATCTGCTATTTATTGAGCACCTACTAGGTGCTGGGCAATAGATCATTTTATCACCTTTCCAGCAATCCTCTGAGGCCTTGATACGTGGCCCCATTTCACAGATGAGGGTCAGAGAAGTAAAGGAATGGTGCGCTGGCCATTCAGGTTAACATAGCCATCGGAGAGACCAGGCTGAATCACTGGTCTGCAGCTTCCCCGTTGGTGCCCTCGGACAAAATGACCGCTTCTCTAGACCCCGATGGGATAACAACAGTGCTGTTGCTTCTGCGGGCGGCTGTGGGGCCTCGCGGAGATGGGTACTCAGAGCATGACGCATGCGTATGCAGACCACACAGCAGCTGCAATGGCTGGCTTAGACTACGCCCACCTCTCCCATGTGCCCTGCAGAGTCCCACTTTCCTGAGGTCAAGACCAGGATTGAGTTCAATCTGAAATCTCTCCACATTCATCCAGGGAGTGGACCAGTCCAGTCCCAGGCACTAGTGGCGTTGTTGTGCTGTCTTAACTCCCCAGTTTGGTCACTTCAAGATGCTAATGCTTTCCACCTCCGCTAGGACTGCGGGGAAATCTAGGGCCCACCCTCCACCCCCACCCCTACCCTCTGGCCATCTCAGAAATGCCCACACACACATCAGCTTCTCTCTGCCAGTGATAGGAACACAGCCAGGCTCCAGTGGACCAAAGAAACCTCCCAGGAGCTTTCCCAAGACCTCCTCCCGAAAGCAAGGGGAGAAGACCCTGCTGTGCGACTCCAGTCAAGACCCTCAAGCTTTCTGTGCCCCAGTTTCTTCTCAACTCCCCGAGATTGGTGGGCCCACTGAAGTCCATGGAGGGTTTATTTCCTTCTTGACAAATATTTATTTACACACTGTTCTAGAGAGAGTAGCGAGCAAGGCATTGCCCGTAGGAAGCTTCTGGCCTTTTGTGCCTGTTTCCCCGTCTGTTAAATGGAGATTATAATAGTGCCTACCTCATAGAGTTGTTGTGAAGATTAAATAAATTAATATGTATAAGAGCTTAGTGCGGCGCTGCACGTGATGGCTCACGCCTGTGACCCCAGCACTTGTGGGAGGTCATGGCAAGAGGACTGATTGAGTCCAGGAGTTGGAGACCAGGCTGGGCAACATAGTGAGACCCCCATCTCTACATAAATATTTTAAAAATTAACTAGGTGTGGTGGTGTGCACCTGTAGTCCCAGCTACTTGGGAGGCTGAAGTGGAAGGATCGCTTGAGCCTAGGAAGTTGAGGCTACAGTGAACTGTGATCATGCCAATACACTCCAGCCTGGGCAACACAGCGAGACCCTGACTCTCAAAAAAAAAAAAAAAAGAGCTTAGTGCAAGGCCTGGCACTTCATAAGTGCCCACAGAGACTTGGTAGTGGTGGCAGTAGCAGCATTCCTCGGTGGACTGTAAGGACTGGATGAGATAATACACATAAAGCATTTAGGGTTGTAACTGGCACACAGTACACGTGAAATATATGACAGTGATTTCCTTAAATGTTAACGGTTACATCAGCCCATTTTAGAGAGGAGAGAACTGAGGTATGATAAGTTAAGTGACTTGCCCTAAATCTCAC
Organism: Chlorocebus sabaeus; assembly: GCF_047675955.1. NCBI lineage: Eukaryota > Metazoa > Chordata > Mammalia > Primates > Cercopithecidae > Chlorocebus > Chlorocebus sabaeus. The sequence continues at coordinate 116,515,270 of NC_132923.1, read as the reverse complement.
TTTAAAGGCTCTTAAACAGGCTCTAAACTAGTATTTGCTAACCTCAGCACATTGCTGTTTGAGGCTGGATCATTCTTTCTGGTGGGGCTGTCCTGTGCGCTGCAGGATGTTCAGCAGCAGCCCGGGCCTCCACTCGCCAGATGCCAGTAGCACTAGCCCTCTCCCCAGCATTGTGACAACCAAAAATGTCTCCAGATGTTGCCAAAGCCCCCTGGGGGCCCGAATCGGCCCCAGCTGAGACGCACTGCTGTAAACTGACCCTTGAGCTCCCACCTCAAAAACTTCCTGATCTAGCCCTAACCTCCTTTCCCCCAGTCCCAACACCACTACAAATGCCTTGTTCCAACCAGACCCTAAAGGACTGCCCTTTCTCAAGCAAACCCCAAACTCACCAACATCTGTCCCTCCGCTCAAGAGCACCCTTGCCACCCCTACCCGCTTCTCCAAGGCCCCACTGAAATCCCGCCCACTCATTAAATGGTCTCCTCACCCCCTAGAACACATTGTTTGTCTGTGTCCAACCCTCATCATGATGGGCATTTCGTTTTGTATCATATCTGATCGTGAACATGTCCATGCTTCCCTGTTCCCTGTCCCTGACACCCACCCCCAACTCCAGGGGAGGGCTGTGCCTGACTCACCCCTGGTGTCCCCGGCACCCTGCATGGGGCCAGGCACACAGACTGAGTCATCACTTTGTGCAGATGGTTGTCATAGATAAGACTGGTGCCCAAGCAGCCTCTTGGGTGCTGGTGAAGGGTCCCCAGGTTAGAAGGCAACGCGGCATGGAATTTAGCAGTGGTTAAGAGTTCAGAGTGGACCAGGCGCGGTGGCTCACGCTTGTAATCCCAGCACTTTGGGAGGTCGAGGTGGGCGGATCACCTGAGGTCCGGAGTTCAAGACCAGCCTGGCCAACATGGTGAAACCCCATCTCTACTAAAAATACAAAAATTAGCTGGGTGTGGTGGTGCATGCCTGTAATCCCAGCTACTTGGGAAGCTGAGGCAGGAGAATGGCTTGAACTCATGAGGCGGAAGTTCATTTCATTGCACTCCAGCCTGGGGCACAAGAGCAAGACTTCATCTCAAAAGAAAAAAAAACAAAAAACAAAAAAAGAGTTCAGAATGGAAGCCAGACTCAGACTCAGTTTCCACTCCTGGCTCCTTCCTGACTGAGGACAGGTTACCCAGACCCTCTGGGCCTCAGTTTCTTTGTATGTGAAATGGGCATGCATTTATAGTTGTAACTGGCACACACAATAAACATTATTCCTAGGGCTGCTGTGAGAATTAAATAAGAAAATGTACACGGAACACTTAGCACTGTGGCACATGATAAGAAGACTATCAAGAAAATTAAAATAATGGAAAAAATTAAAATGCTGATAGTGATAACTGTGCACTCATACAATGTCTTGGCTGCAGAGGTCATTCCCCCACATTACCTTGTGGGGTTTGATCAGCAGTTCTGGAAGCACCTAGGGCAGGAATCACCACCACAGGGTCACAGATGAGACTGCTGAGGTTCACAGGGGAACCGAGCAGAGCGGCAGGTACCCTGGCTCCCAACTCAGTCAGGGCTCTCTGGTTCCGGAAAAGAATTCTAGGTGAAGGCGGGAGGGGGTGGGAAAGTCCTTCCCCCTAGGTGCCCCTGAGGTCTAACTCTGGAACTCCTTGGATAATGAGAAAAGGGGGGCTTCGGAACCCTGGATGTGGGTTCCACATCCTGCGGGGGCAGGGAGGCCGCCTGGGAGTCCGCCAGACGCGGTAAATAATTCACACAGATGAACTGGAGATAAGGGCGGTTTCGTGGAGGATCGAGTTCAGGTCGGAGGAGGCTCAGACGGCTGGGGGGACTTGTGGTCTCCTCTGTCTGAGAGGGGAAAATTCGTGGGACTCTGGCTGCCAGGAAAACACAGTCCCCAGGTGCCGGCCCGGTGCCACTCCCTGCCATTGGCGGGAGGGAGCTCCCCGGAACTGCCCCGCGGGGCAACATGCCTGGCCAGCCGCCTCCGCCCAGCCGTCCCCATGGCAACCGGCTGGCCTGGTCCAGGGTTCACAGCCAACCGGATCCTCGGTCTCCCCTCCCCCACGGGAGGCTGGGCGTCTTAGACTCCCAACTCTGTTCTCTGGGAGCTTCCAGCTACAGGAGCCTACAGAATCATCCTGTCTGACCCCCTCGTTTTATGGGAGGTCCGTCGAGACCACGGACTCTGGGGGCCTGCCCATCCTGGTTGCAAGCCTCGCTCCACCATTTTCCAGCTGTGGGATCCTAGAAAAGGGACTTGGCCACCCTGCGCCTCGGTGTTCATTATCTGTAAAATGGGGATGATAACAATAGTGGCTATCTTATAGGGTTGTGAAAATTGAATGGACTAAATGCAAAGAGGGCAGAGGGGTTACTGGTCTGTAGCCAGCACTGAGGAAGCATTATTTTCCATGTTGGGAAACGGAGTCTCAAAGGAGCAAAATACTTGCCCAAGGTGACGGTCACACAGCATGCTATTGGCAGATTTGGAATTGGAATGCAGTTGTCATTCTTCCTAAAACACCCAGGGTGGACACACTGGGATTCCCTGTGCTTCCTGCAGGCCCATCCAAGCCACCTCTCTGACCTCTTGACAGTCACAGTCATTGAATTGTCCTTGACCAGGCAGTAAGGTCCCTGAACCAGAAAAGGTCTTGCTTTAGCCAGCCCGGTCTCCCCACTGCCAAGCACAAACCTGCTTCCTGCACCTCTGCTTCCCCCCCCCCCCCCCGCCCGTGCCTGGCAGAGGAGCTATCCAATGAATATAGACTTAATAAATTAATTAGTTCATCTCTTCTACCCAAACACCCTCCCAGAGCAAGCTCCTGAAGCCCCTGGTCACCCAGCTGTCTGCCTTACAGGACACCCCTTACCCTGACCACTTCCTGTCATCAACCCCCACTCCACCCCACTGCCATCACCATGCTGTTTGGATTTCCCATGGCACATTGCTTGGGTCCTTCTCCTCCCTTCAGCTTGCCCTCCCTGACTTCCTTCCCCACTTAGTGACCCTTTGTCCTCAAAATAGCTGTTTTGGGGTCAAGGACCTTCCTCCAAGTCCAGAGGTGTTCCTTTCCCCTGTGTTAAGGACAAACCCTCCAATGTGAGAGGCAACAAAGTAAACCGTCCTCATCCCCGATCCTGGGAGAAACAGATGGGGACCTGGTACTGCCACGATGTGGGTAGGGGCGATCCAGCGGCTTTCTGGGACTCTCAATCCCACTACGGAGGTGGCAGGGGCTTTGGGACGCAGAATCTCTGTCCTTAGGGGCCACCCCACAAGCTCCAGCCCAGCTGCCAGGTTTCCTCGGATACGGCCCAGTCGCCTCTGATTTATTTTTGCATATGGTTTGGGAGAATCTCTGTTGCTGGAATAACGACAACCTTTTTTTTTTTTCTCTTTTCCTTCCCTCCAATAGGCAGGCTTTATAAACCACAGCAGCTGCCTGAAGGTTTCCAAGAAAAAATTCTGCACAGTTTCTAACCAGGGTGACAGTTCCCCTCCACAGGAAGTTCTTTTATTAATTTTTTTATCTCTTCTTTTGTAAGACTATCTATCGGTCATCAGGGAGCACCTGTGGGCATTTTTTTGTTTCCCCCCACTGCTCCCATTTGCCTGGAATTCATTATTAAATCCAAACCACAGTGGCCTTGCCCAACACAGGGGCGAAGTTCGAACTACTGAAAAATGGGTCACTCAAATCGCCTGTGCAGAAGAATCCCAAATAATTTATGGAGATACTCCTTCCTCAAGGAGGTGAAACATAAATCCCTGTCCCTGAAGTGTGGGCTGTGCATAATGATTTCCTTCTATGGAGTATAGTATGGAAAGCAGGGAGAAAGAGTGATTTTGCAGGAGAGAAACCTGACAAACACTAGCTCAGCCAGATGGCCAAGGTCAACATCAGCAGCGGTTAGTCGTGTCTATAGCATGGACACTTGATATGATGTGATGAGAAGAGCACATCACCCCCAAACCCATAACCACTGTTGAACCACAAGAAAAACAGCAGACAGACCCCACTTGAGGGACAGTCTACAAAGTACCTGACCAACAGTCTATCAAAAACAAGGAAAGTCTGAGAAACTACCACAGCCAAGAGCAGCCTAGGGAAATATGATGGCTATATGCAATGTGGGAGACCCTGTGGAACAGAAAAAGGATGGTGGGTAAAAACTAATAAAATCCAAATAAACTACAGAGTTTAGTTAACAGTAACATACCAGTGTTGTGGAAAATGTATGGCAGTAATGTCAGGTGTTAACAATAGGAGAAACTGGGTCGGGGTATGTGGCAATTCTGTAATATCTGCGTAACTTTCTGTAAATCTAAATCTATTCTAAAAGTTTACTTTTTAAACAGCGAGCCATCTGTCTGGGCTTCAGGTAATCCTCAAAACCTAGCTATCTTTGATTCCCCATTTTTGCCATTTATGAAGGATTTGAGCTTCTGAGGTGGGGAGTATCCAAGCCCCTAGATCCCAACCTCATTTCCATAGGAACAATCATCATTTTCAGGCCCAGGAAAAACATCCATTTTGTTCACCATTTTATACCCAGATAGCCTAGCACAGTACCAAGCACATAGTAGGTACTAAATTGATATTTGTCAAATGAAAGAAACTTGAGGAGGTCTTCACGAAGGAAGTGATCCAAGCAGAAAGTCAAGATCTTCCCTTTCCAGGGCAAGAAGTCAGTACCTCTTAGTCTCCATCCAGAGAAGGAAGACTTCTGGCAGTCTGGTTAGAAGTGGGTAGAGACTCCTCTTGACTCTGCCTTTGGAAGGCAAGCATGTGGATTTGCTTAGGATTGTATTTATTGGGGCATTTTGGGAGCTGGATGAAGATCATGAGAGGCAGGCTGATCCCCTGAAAACGACTCCCCACCTCCTCACCCAAGGCCCCACCCTTCAAACCCCCAGGATGCCTCCACTGACCCTCAGGGCAACTGCCAAAACTATAGGCAAAGAAGCTTCATGCAACAAAAACGGTTGGCTAGATCTTAAAAGTTCATTTCCTGGCACCTGGTAGTCACTTCATATATGTTCTTATTGATGGCTGCCATTTGTTATGCACCAGGCCCTGTGCTAGGGAAAAGGGAGGAGTTCCCATCTAATGATATGCGAGAATTGTCATTATCCCTATTTAATAGAAGGCAAAACAGAGGCCCAGAGAACCTGAGAAATGCCCAAGTCACAGCTAGAAAGTATAGAAGAGAGGTTTCAATCCAAGACATCTGTGTCCCAAGCCCATGCACCAGCCACCCTAATGTCTGACCCCTCCCTCTAGGCCAGAGCTTCCCACTAGCCCCCCAGACCCTGGGAATTCCCTCTTGGCTCTCTGCAGAGGTACCCCTTACTCATTCCTTCATCTGTGGCCTCTAGACAGTAGTAATTTTCAAGTCTCTTTCTTTCAAAACTTAATTTGCCAATTTCCCCCTTAGAGGTGCTTTTTGATATTCCTTCAGGCTGTCAGCCTGGACAGGCCACGGAAGCAGAATCCAGGGAGATGGATGCTTATTACAACCATTCAATTAATTAAGTTTGAATAATGCAGCGCTGGCATGCTCCCATCGATGCATGGAGGCCTATAGACCTCCCCCACCTTAGACTTTTAATAGCCTTTTCCATATTTATTGCTACCTAACCGGACACTTCAAACATATCCTGCACTCAGTATAATTTGATATCTGCCCAGACCCCAAAATGCCCTCTCGACAAAGGTTTACCTGATGCTATACTATATTTAAAAGATTGATATTCCTTTTTGCTGAATGGAGTCCTTGGGAAAGGAGGACTCTGTCTTCCCGAGCAGAGGATCGGGCATTCGCTGGCGGGGTGGCCTCCCGCAGGAATGTTTTCATACATCACTCATTAAAATGGACCTGGAGCCTTGGCCGAGGGCTCCCATACTCCCTGCTTCCCAACAAAGGACAGCCCCAAGGCCTTAGCTGACCACATCCAAGCCCTGCCCCCTTCTAAACCCTTACACAGTGACTGTCAGAGCCAACAGGGCCTCAAACCAACAAAGGACATTTAAGGCTGAAGGACAGTGACAACAGCTGGGACTGAGCCTGGGCCTGGGGTCAGATGACCCTGCATCCTCCTCCTGAAGCGTGGGCCCTGGGTTCCGGTCCTGTCTCTGTGACTTACTAGCTGAGTCACCTTATACAAGTTACTTCACCCTTCTGAGCCCCAGTTTCTCCTGTATAATCAGGATAATAATAGTGCCTATTTCATATGGCTTTGTGAGCCTGGTATACAGTAAGAGCTCAATTAATGCAGAAGCTGTGCAATCCTTTTGGCCTCTCTGGGGCCTCGATTTTCTTACCTACTGAAGAGAGCAACTCGTGGGTTTCTAGGGGTGCTGGGATGATTGCACGGGAAAACAGGAGGGAAAACACGTTGTAATTACACAGTGCTTTGATCACATCAGTGGCAATTACTCCTGGGTGCGGACACAAACCATGCCTTCCAAAAGAATCTTTTCACGTGGCTTCTGCCCCTCGGCAGATTGATGCCTTGTCCCCCTCAGTCTATCAGAGGGAAAGCACAGGGGATGGCTGAGCTCCATGGTGCCCATCAGCTCGGAGGTGCTGGGAGTCCCCGGGTGAGCAGGGAGGAGAACAGGTTCTGAAGGAGGGTCAGCACCTGGGAAAATCAATCTGGCATTCGCACTCCTGCTGGCCCCACCAGCCCCAGCTTGCTCACCACTCCCAATAATAACTGCTTGCATGGAGAGCTCTCTGCTGGGACCTCCTGAGCCCTTGGGCCTCCACCGCCTGGGAAGGAGGTTGAGACATCACCCCCTCTGGGCCCTCTGGAGCCCCTCTTCCTCCTGCCCACCCCCCTTCCCTCGCCTCTTACCTGATGTCTGAGTCACACTTAGGCTCCTGTCACCGTGAGCTGTGTTGTGACGCCTGGCTGACAGCTTTCCCACAAACACATTAAAACCTCCCAGCACTTCTGGGTGTGTGATAGCCCAGGAGAAAAAAACCTCTCCCAGTTTTCTTCAGCCAAAATCCTTCTCCCAAACCCTCCTCCCCCGGGACCCTGCTCCCCCACCTTTGACTGCCCCAAGCCTAACAAGGGGCTGAGATTTGTCTACCTATCAAGCCTTCCTAACTGATGATTAGAGGAAGGCTGGTAAGTGCAGGTGCCTGAGATCTCTCAGGCCGTGCACCCCCAGGAGCAGCGCATCCCTCGACCTGCGAGCCCTGGAAAGTGAAGATGCAGAGAACGCAACTCCTCTTCAGCCCTGCCTCTGAGGACAGGGGGCCCTTGGCGAAGTATGAAATGTGCATAGAGTGGCCTGATACTGAGTGTTCCCATGTGCTGGCATTGTGTTCATCCTCCTAATAACCCTATGAGGCAGGGGCTGAGTTATCCTCACTTTACAGATTAGGAAATGGAGGCTTAAAGAAGGTCAGGCTCAAGTCCAAAGACCTAGGAAGTCAGGGAGCTGGGACTTGCATCCAACTCTGCCAGCCTGCAAAGTCGCTCTTAACAAGATTGGCTGCTTCCCTGCACAGTATCCCTTTCTCCCCTCACCCCCACCAGAGATGGCAGAAACCTCAGGGATGCAGTGAGAACTCAAACTGCAAATCCAAAACGGAACAAATGCACCTTAGGGGGATGGCCTTGCCAGTCCAGCCCATCTTTCCTCTCATCTGAGTCCACCCACAGGGGCCCCCAACATTGCCATTTTGCCTCGCAGACCAAAGCCACCATCCCTCCTTCCTGTCTGCAGCCAGCCCACAAACAGCAAGTCATGTCCCCCCCCACCTCACCCCCTAGCCAAAACAGAGGAAAGAGAGGAGTGAGACACAGGAACAATTCTTTTATTGTACATTGGAGAAATAGCCCTGTGTGCTGGTTCAAGGTGCAACATACAGAATATTGAATTAAGAAAAGAGGGAACGGGGAGGGGAAGGGAAACCTCTTGAGGTCCAAAGTTGCAAACAAAAAATGGTAAAAGATTTCCTCACGCAAGAGGCATTTTTGCAAATACCATGCAAAACAGGCAGCTGGTGTGCCTTAAGAGAATCCCTATAAATAACAGAAAAGACACTCCAAGCATTCCTGTACGTGGACTCAGAGCACAGAGAAAAGAAACTAAAATGCCTTTTGGCATTTCAAGATATTTGGCACTCTTGTGATTACATTTTTTTACAGTCCATTAAAGAGAATAAACTGACATAATATTAGAGAAATAAACAGGCTGCTCACACAACAGATTGCAAGGGGAGGTTAGAAAAAGCTCAAGCATTTTTTTGTTTTTCATGTGTGCATGTGTGTGTGTGTGTGTGTTTCTGACATAAAAAATGTGTCCATTTGCATTAACTTGGGCAAATAGCTTGCAGCAACAAAGAAACACAAGCTTTACAACTCATTTTAAAATAAAACAAGGATCTTTTCTATGTATCATTCCTTAGAAAAGTTCTCTTCTTGTTTTAAACACATTCCTGATAACTTCTAAAGATGACCAAAATAAAACAGAATATCTACAGAGATCATATTCTGAATTTTTTGTACATCCAAGGATAACAACATAAAAAAAATAAAACTGGACAGCATTTCACATCCAAGTGCACAGAACCATTTTTGCAAGATTAAATAATGTAAACATTGGGAACAGCCAAATCAGCGAAGAATGCCAACACCTCAAAATACCTGGTGTTGCCACTTCATTAAGTGGTTCAAAATCCAGATCTATAATTGCGCAATATTCACCGTATATAAAAAGAAATGGATATTAATTTTGACAAATAGCTGCAACTGAGACTTTTTATTTCTTTATATGTGTGTATATAGTGATTTTTTATTATTTTTAAAATTTTATTTATTTATTTATTTTTATTTTTGCAGAGAAGCCCAGAGCCTTCTCCTCCTCCTCCTTCTCACACCTCATCGGTCTCCCGGCCTGATACCAGAAACAGGTTGTTGATTTCATCGTGGGTAGCAAGCTAGTAATACATTTCAAAGTGCTTTCTGTTTTCATGCTTTTTGCCAATAACTGTTATCGCCGTTCTTATTCTCTCCCTTAACTCATTGTCTTTGGGGGAGTTAGACACCAGGAGGTGCCTTGTCGGTCATATTTTTCAGCACGTCATCAATCCTATCATCTTCAATAACAACTGCAAAAAAAGGGGGGGAAAAGAGAGGTGAGCGCACTTGGGCCTAGCCAGAGGTCTCTGACATTTCCCCTTTTGCCCAGAGTGGGAGGTCGGGAGAGGAGAGGGGGAGGGAGCAGGGCTCACTGCGCGGTGAAACAGCTCCATCCTCCTCCGCCCCTGCCAGGGGTCCCTTCCCTGCTTTCCTCTGAACTACCCCAACATCCCCTATCCTCCAGCCTGCATCCCAGCTCCATTCTGAGAAAAGGAAACAGAGAGGGCGCCAATCCAGCCGCTCTTGCTGCAGCCGGGGCGCGCACTGGCCGAGTTCTCCCGGCACCAGGTGCACTAATTTAGACAGAAATGTCTGGAGCTGTGATAGGAGAGGGAGCCAAAGTCTTTGGGTCTCGGGACCGTCGCTGGGCAAGGCTAGGTGTGGAAATGCGCAGAGCCAGGAGGGGACGCCAAAGCCGGTTCCCACGACGCGCAGCGGGTGGGAGTTAGGGCCTGGCCTGGGCGGGCGCCCCCTCCTGCGAGCCCTCTCCAAATCGCCAGCGGACGGACTCCGCCGCCCGCGCTCCCCGCTGCGGCAGGGACACTAGCGGTAACTTCCGCCTCTCTCACCGTCTCGACCTAGCCTTGTCTTTCTCAGTCCCTCCATCAGTCCCTCGGCGCGACGACCGCCGATCGAGGTCTCTGGGTCTCCCTTGTCTAAGGCGTCGGTCGCCTTTATTGTTTCGGCGGCTTCTGCGTTCTCCCCATACGCGCGTCCTCGGCTCTGTCTCTCCCGCTTCAGCTCCCCTCTCGGGAGCTTTGTCTCGGTTTCTGCCACCCTCGGTCTCCCGCGTACCCCCTCCCCTCCATCCCTGCGTCTCAGTCTCTCTTGGCAGACGTCAGTCCCCCTCATTGTCCCCGCGCCTCTAGAGCTCCTCTCGGAGCCTCTCTGCCTCTCCGCCTCTCTGGGGCTTTTCCAGCTCTCGCGCGGATCGCCCAGGCCTGGCAAACCCCCACCCAGGCCAAGTAACAATGAAAACCCCGTAAGACTCGAACGCCCTAGCCTTCCCTGCAGGAATGGGATCCTCCCCACGCAGGTCCCCACGCCGTCCCCTGGGGGACCCTGGGACCCCCTCCCCCCAGGGTTGTGGAGCGAGCGCAGCTGCGACTACACTGCGCAAAAGGCGGGGGTGGGGGGCGCAAATCAAAAAAAAAACTTTGCCGCGGGTGGGGACCCCAAGCTGCAGCTAGAAGCCGCCACGCCCCCGGGGTGATCCAGCCGGGGATCGGGCTTAGGAGGACGCGTTCCTGGGACCCGCTTCAGCCGGACCCGCAGTGCGGGATCCCCCAATTCTGCAGGAGGGGATTCCGTCGGGTCTGAACCGGCTCCAGCGGGTGGGAGACCTCCACAACCCTTGTTCAGGCCGCCGCGCGGGAAAAAGGGGATGTCAGGGAAGGGGGCCGAGAACTCACCCCGCTTGCTCCGGCCGATCTGGCCCAGCTTGGGCGGCCGCTTGTTCTGCCCGGCGCCGAAGAAGTTGTTGGTGTCCTGCAGGCGGCAGGAGAAGATCTGGCCCACGTCGCCGCCGTCGCCGTAGGGGCTCAGCTTCTCGTCGCCGTAGGGCAGCACCTCCGACATGGTCGCGTCCGGGGGCTCCGCCGCGGCGCCTCCTCCGCCCGCGTCCCCGCCCGCGGCGGACAGGTTCAGCGGCGCTGGGGCCGGGGGCGGCCGGCCGGGGACGGCCCGCGGGCTGCTGCGGCGGTGGCGCCGGCGAGAGGCCGGGGGACGCCGCTAGGGCAAGAGCGCGACACCCGCGCGAGCGGCCCGGAGAGCGCCCGCGGCTGCGCTGCGCTGCGCTCCGGCTCCGCGCGCGAGTGGCTGCTGCTCCGCCAGAGGCGAGCAGGACTCACATCCTCGGCGCGCTGGGGCTCTGGGCGGGGGCCGGGCCGGGCGGGGCCGCGAGCCGGGAGGGAGGAGGCGTCCCTGCGAGCCCGGAGGGCGCGGGACCGAGGAGGGCGCACCCCGGGAGCCGGGCGGGCCGGTCCTGCGGCGAGTGCGGGCGGCGGCGCCGGTTCGGGGAGGCAGACTGGGAGCTGCGAGCCGCGGGGCTGCGAGGGGCGGAGGGGGAGGGGAGGGAGAGAGGAGGGAGGGCACCGGGGGAGGAAACCCAGAGGGAGGGTGGGGGAGAGAAACCGAGAGGGAGACGGGGAGAAAAACAGGGACTGAAAGACAGGGAGGCAGGGGAAACGGTGGAAGGAGAGAGAGGAGAGGGGGAGAGGAAGGAGAGGAGGAGAAAGAAGAAAAGGTGGTGGTGGGGGACGAGCTAGAACGGAGAGACAGGGGAAAGATGAGAGGAGGAGGGAAAGGATCGGGAGGGAGAGGAAGAGGGTCGGAGAGGGAAGGAAGGGAGAGAGACAGAGGGGGGAGAGGGAGGCAGGGATAGAGGAGGCAGCGAGCTGCGAGGAGAAATGCCGGCCGCGGCGCCGAGGCGAGGCGCGGGGAGGAGGGCGGGAGGAGGCGGGGAGGAGGGGACCCGCGGGCCTCGGGGAGAGATCCCTGCGAGCGGAGCGACGTCACGGGGCCGCGCCGGCCGGCCCGGGCCGCCGCTAGCTTCCTGCCCCCGCCCCCAGCCCCCGCCGTCCCGCTCGCGGGTGTTTACGGGGCCCGGAGCTGGTGCGCGCCCGCCCCGCAGCCGGCTCTGCATCCTGAGGGGACCTCGGGGGGAGTGGGGGTTGCGGGAGCCGGAAGGGGAGCGGACAGACGACGCACACGCGGGGAAGGGCGGAAGCATGCTGACCTCCCTGGGGGCAGATGCTGCGGGGCAAAGATCGGAGGGCTCCAGGGCGACCCACGAACACAGCCTCCCCCGCCAGCTGCAAACCAGGGAGCCCCTCCTCCCCACCGCACTTGCTCCCCAATTCAGACCCCGAGGGCCCAGCCACTGGGGCCTTACACTCTCCTCCCGCCCTGGCTCAGTCCGACCTGGAAGGCCTCACTCCCCACCGCCCCCGCCCAACGGCGCTGGACTCCGGCTCCCGCGGGGCCTCCAGGAGGGGGAGGGGGAGAGAGAAGGGGCAGCCCCGCCTCCCGCAGGAGAAGGGAGCGCCTCATTACGCCGGGCTCGCCCGGGATGCCTGGCTCCCGGCGTCCTCTGCCTCCGCTGGGGACGTCCCGGGCCTGCCGCCCTCTGCCCTCGGGGCCTCCCTTCCAGCAACAGCCGTGCGCCCTGTGGAGAGACTACGGCCTCTGAGATGAGGAGCGGGCTTCTCGATGCCGGGAGGGAGACTGGGGCAGCCCCAGAGGCCTGGGAGGCGCATCTGCCAAGCAGATGGAAACTCCGAGGGGGCAAGGTGCATGAGGAGCGCTCATTATCCTCGCCGGAGCCAGCAGCACCTGCCCTCCGCTGGAGACCGTCTTTACTTAGCAGAGCCGCCTGACCACGGGGAGGGGCAATGACCCCAAGGTCATGCCAGCTGCTGGAGGCAGGGCTGGGAAACACATCCAGGTGGCCCAGGTGTGTCTCACCTGGCTCATCCTGCTGCCCTGCAAGAGGTCCCATCAACAGTGAAAGGAGCTCTCCCCTCCCATCTAGAACTCCGGCGGGTGGGAGCTGGAGGCAGAAGGGGGAGGTTTTTTCCTGGTATAACATCTGGTGGAGGGGGGAGTCAGTCCAGCCCCCTCTCCAAACTGTGTAAAAGGATTGGCTGGCCTCGGGAAGCCAGATCCCATGCGGGGAGGAGGAAGGGAGCAGAGAAAACGGAGACTGAAGCTATGTGGCAGGTGGAATAAAGATGTCCCTTGGATTTAGGTCTGGGTTTGAATCCCAGCCCCGTGGTTTGCTGACTGTGCGACCCTGAGCAGGTCATCTCTCTTCTCTGAGCTTCCATGGTCTCAGCTGTCCAATGGGTATATGGTTAGCTACTACCTGTGTACCCTGAAGGACAGTTATGAAAACAAAAATAAAATCAGGCTCTGATGCCTGACTGAGAGTGGATGTGCAATAGACTTTTGAGAGATGACTTAATGAGTGAGAAAGAACGGTAGCACTTCATTCGCGCCATTTCAGGACCACAGGAGCTGGGAGAATCCTTAGAGACGAGCGGGGCCTAGCCCTCATTTCCATATGGGGAAACGGAAGCCCAGAGGGCCAGGGGCTAACCCCAAATCCCACAGCTTGTCTACGACAGAAGCCTCAGGTCCCCAGACTGACCTTGTTCCTCTCCACAAGCCACCTGGCTCATTCATTAGGGCTTTCCCGAGTGCCTGCTTTGAGGTTAGCGCCAAGGCCAAGTGCTAAGAGAGAAAACAAGAGCATAACAAGCAGGACAATAAAGTTCCAAGAAGCGCTGACATTTGTCTCCTGCTTTCTTATTTTCCCCCAAAGCATTTTCACATCTATTATTGACCTTGCTTCTCAAAATAAATACCTTTTGAGGTAGAAAGAGGAGACGTTGCATCCCTGTTTAACTGACGTAGCAGAAAGAGGATAAGTGACTTGCCCAAGGTCACAGCCTAGCGATAGAGCCAGGAGAAGCCACTGTGGCCAGCCCTGATTCCATAGGGGACTCCCTGCAGTGCAGGGCTGGGACCACCCCATTCATGTCACATCCACCTGGCTCCTTCCTTGCTGCTGAGAAGCACAAAGCAATTTACACGCGGAGCACCTAGGACAGTCCCACTGCACAGAAGGTAAGCAGAAAGACTTAGTGAGGGCTGACGAATCCCTGCGCGCACAGCAAGTGAGAGCAAGAAGAGAAGTCCCTTTTCCACTCCATCTGTTTTTATGTTTACCTTGCCTTGTTCCAAATAAGGTTAAAGGTGACAGCATCCCACTTTCCCAACTCAGTACCCACCCCCTTCAGGAAGCACAGGCGCCTCCCAGCCCATGGCACCTGACAGCTTGAAAAGCATCTCCATGACTATTCGCTCATTAATCGCCAAGCTTCGGAAGCCAAGAGGCTGGCTCTGAACCAGAGGCCCAGAGCTGTGTTGAAGAGGCCAGACCCAGGTGACGGAACCTAATGAGGCAGGAATGAAGGCTTCTCTCCCCACCTCCCCACAAGGAAGCATGACAGTACATGGTCTGGGGCAGTAGTCTAGGATGAAGAGCCCACTGAGGCAGTCAAGTTCAAAGCCCTGGTTGGGCGCGGTGGCTCACGCCTATAATCCCTCCTACTTTGGGAGGCTGAGGCAGTCGGATTGCTTGAGTCTAGGAGTTCGAGACCAGCCTGGGCAACATAGCAAGACCCTCATCTCTACAAAAAATTTAAAAATGAACGGACATGGTGGGGCACGCTTGTGGTCCCACCTACTTGGAAGGCTGATCGGGGAGGATTGTTTGAGCCAGGGATGTTGAGGCTGCAGTGAGCCATGATTGCACCACTGCATCCCAGCATGGGCAACACAGTGAGACGCCATCTCAAAAAAAAAAAAAAGTTCAAAGCCCTGCTCTGTCGTTTCCTAGGTCTGTGATCCTTTCACTCTCGTGCCTAAGTTTTTTCATCTGTCAAATGGGCATAAAAATCATTATGACTTGGTGGTTATTGGGGGAAAGAGAGCATACACACACCACGCCTAGCACAGAGTCCGTCCTCAATAAAGGTGGTTGTTATTATTTGCTATGGGCTCTCTTTGTGGCTTTGAAAAAGCTACCTCTGACTCTATATCACCCAATGGGAAACCTGGAGAAGATCACATCTTTTCAGTGGCAAAACCAGTTTTCCCAAATCCAAAGTAGATAAAACCTGATTGAAGCAAAGTTGGGGGGGTGTCCCAGGGCCATACTCCAACCTCCCCCTGAAACTTCATCTGAAACTCCTTCACCAAGTCCTGGGACTCTAGAAATAAGAACCACAGGACCAGGCCATTTCCATGGGGCCTTTCAGCACAGACATTCCAGGATTGAAAATACATATTTCATAGTCCAGACTGGGCACCAAGTCCCACACTCAAGCAGGTGGAATAAGAAAGGGGAAGGTCAGCCCCAGCAGCACCCAGCACAGAAGAGAGGCTCAGCACACATCAGTTTCCCCTTGATCTAATCTTCTCCCTCCAATCCAGACAGGGAAACTGAAGCACAGGCAGCGATATCAGACAGTGATGACAAGACGTAGGGAAGAACATGGCTGTGGTACAGCCCAGTCCAGGCCTCTGTGCCTGCCTTCTGGGGTCCGTTCCTTCACCTGGGCATTGGATGGCAGGCCAAGCCCAGGCTCCTGTGGAGAAGGGGTGCTGGGAATGCTGAGGTTTGCCAGGGTCGGCTCAGACCCTAGACAGTCAGGAAGAGAGGCCAGGGGACAATGCCCTGTCAATAGCCAGCTGGTCACCTCGGGAGAGGTTAAGTGACCACCCAGCAGGGAATCACCACTCTGAGCCAGAGTTGGATAAAAACCCAAGTCCCCACTAACCCTCTCAGCTCAGTGACTAGAACCTGGGTTGCAGCAACTTCCCTTACCTACCCTCCTTGAAAGGCAGGGCCTCTGCCCCCATCCCCACCTCGTGACCACACACACACATGCACACATGCACGGTGAGAGACAAGCACACGGACTCACTGGAGGTGGCTTAGATCCAGAATCAAGGAATGTTAAGAGAAGAATTCATTCATTCAGCAAACACTTGTTGAGGACTTCTGTGTCAGACACAACCCTGTCCCCAGTACAACTCAAAGGGTGTTAACTTATTTGTGTCTAATCACTAAGACCCCTTCTCCAAATAATATCTTACAAGGAAATTCAGTAGATAAAACTTAGACAAGGGTAAGCTGATGGGGTCACAGGGGTCAGAACTCCACCTTCTGGGCCCTCCATCCCCCAGCTGGTCTCCAACAGTCTCCAAAGAGTACCCAAAGCCCTGCCAGGCTCGGTGTGAAACCACCCCTAGAGCTCATCTAGTCTAACTCCTCACATGACAGCTGGGGAAACTGAGGCCCAGCCAGGGAACAGTAAAACACAGGTTTCCCCACTACATTTCACATTCCTGCCACCCTGACACGACATGTGTCACACTTGGAGTCACAAAAGGGAGGGAAATTCTAGCAATGAGCGATCAGTCACAAAATAAAAGCTCATTTTTTCTGACTATGAAGTTTGGGGTATTTCTTTAAAATAAAATACAAAGATCACAGGGTCATTGTTTAGGTCATTGTTTAAAGTTTTTATTGCACCAACAACCCACAGAATGAGAGTTTCATGGGCTCTTCAGGAAATTGTAAAAAACCATGATGAGAGCTTGGAGGGGTTTAGGAGCCAAGCCTCACCAGGGCATGGGAGGGGGTAGGCCACCTA
Source organism: Chlorocebus sabaeus (assembly GCF_047675955.1). Classification (NCBI taxonomy): domain Eukaryota; kingdom Metazoa; phylum Chordata; class Mammalia; order Primates; family Cercopithecidae; genus Chlorocebus; species Chlorocebus sabaeus. The sequence continues at coordinate 116,498,851 of NC_132923.1, read as the reverse complement.
GGTGCCCGATCCTGCCCCCTGCCTGTCCGCTCCCCCCATCCCCATCATTCTACATCAGCAGTGCATGAGGACTGGGTGAGGACCAAAGGCGTGGGGCTGGGCAGGGGAGTCTGGGCTTGGAGCTCTGAAGGAGAAATTCTGTCTACAACTCCCAGCCCAGACCGAGCTGGTGGGAGGTGCTGGGGCTCCAGGTGCCCTGGAAAACTCTTGCTGCCTCTCAAGCCAGGACAGAGAGGAGAGAACAGCAGACAGACCTGGCACAATCAGACTTTTACAACCACAGAAGTGTATCCTCAAGACCCTGGGGGACAGGCAAGGGCAGGTACGACTTTAGCCCCAATGGACGGATGGTGAAACTGAGGCTCAGGAGGTTTGGAAACATGGCCTGGCTCCAAAGTCCAGGCTCTGAAAACGTCAGATGGCCTACCAGGTTTCTCCTGCCCAGGGGTCCCAAGAGGCTAGAAGTCCCCCTAACTAAGCAGCCCCTGACTTCAGCAGAGCAATGAACTGAGCCAAACTGTGGCTACTAAAGGGAACTAAGGAGGAGCTGACCCCACCCCAGTTCAGAAGGGGCAGCCACTGCCCTCTGATCCCAAATTCAATACCCACTCCCAGTCATTACTGAGAGCTTGCCATGGAAGGTGGCTTGTGACTGTCATATCTATACCACGAAGGAGGGCTTCGAGGCCAGAAAAGTTCACAGATTAGTCCAAAACCACACAACCAATGGAAGGCAGCAGGTTGGACGCCAGAGGCCAGGCTCGCCACTGTTGGGTGGCATTGCCTCCCTGAGCAGGCCTGGGGCCAGGAAAGTCCGGCAAACCTCTTCCAGTCCCTACACCTCAGCCTAGCCACAGAAACAGAGTGGGCGTAGATTAGAGTCCAAAGCTCTCACAGGCTGAGGACCCCTTCGGGAATCTGATGAAAGACACGATTCTCTTTCCCAGAGGCAGAACATTGCGTAAACAATTTCCAGGGGATCGCTGAACCTCAAAGACCCCTCACATGAAAAAAGTCAGGGCTGGATCCTCAAGTGGCATTACAGGGTCCCCCACCAGTGTTCTGTGATGACAGAAGAGCTTTTTACTCCTTCAGCTAAGAGGAGCCAGGACTGACTAAGGAGGCCCCCAGATCTGGGTCAGACTTGTGACGGCTCCATTCTGATCAGAGGGATGCGGCCCCTCACTGCTAAGCCCAGGATCCCACCGAGAAGCCTGGCTGTGCAGGTCTCTGGACCCTCAGTTCCCAAGCACTGCATTCAGGCACTTTCTCACTCGATGGACGTGAGGAATTTAATGTCCATGATAGTCCTGTAAAGTGGGCAGGACGCAGCAGGGATACTTTCCCACTGTGTGGTGGGAAAAGTGAGTCCCACAGAAGGAAGATGAGCTGCTCAACTGCAGACAGAGTCACCAGCACTGAGACCAGGTCTCCCAAGAACCAATGCAGCACCCTGCTCACTGAATCCCAGGAAAAGCCTGTTAAATGAGGGTAGACCCAGAAGCCTGGGTTCCATCCCAGCTCCACCCCCTCCAACCTGTGTGGTCTTGAGGCAGTTACTCCACTCTCTGAGCCAGAATGCCTCTGTGCCATGAAATGAGGGGGACAAGATCAGCCTCCAAGGGAGATTGTGTTGCTCAAATGAGGCATTAAGGTGAGAGCAAGGGACAGCTCCAGCAGTGATTCCCACGGCCCAGAGCCTCCTACAGCCTTCAGGGGAGGAGAAAAAGATCTCTTCTTCCTAGGAAGCAACTTCCTACGTCATAGGGAAAATAGGATACTACAGAGCCACCGATGCGTGGTCACAGAGGCCCTCCCCATCCAGCTCTGTCAGGCCCTGGGCTGGACATGGCAGAGGACAATCTGATCGGGGAGGCAGGTGCTAGGGACAGGTGAAAACGAGACTCGCAGAAAGTGGCAGAAAAAGAATCCAAGAAACTAAAAACAACCTCAGAGAAGCAGACAGGTCCCCACACAGAGGAAGAAACTCTTCCACAGGCTCAGAGGCAGGAGATAAACTGGGCAGACAAGAAGCAGAACTTCCAAGTAAAGTAGAGGACAGAGGAAGAAAGGAAGCAGAAGATGGGGAAGTGAGGAGGCAGAGAAAAGCCGGAAGCACAGGAGAAAGGATGAGGCAGTGAGGAGAGCTGGCCAGGCTGGAGAAGCAGAATTTCTCCACGGAGGAAAATCTTCTGGGGAGAAAAATCAAAATCTGTGCCATACAATTTTTTTTCAAGCATCCTCTCCCAGTGTGAAGTCATTTGCATATTTTAAGAACATGCAATGCATTATGCATATCTCGTTTTTGTTTAAAGAAATTATGGTTAGTATATTTAAAGATGTGAATGCCTGGGAAATTACAGAGGGAGAAATGTGGGATTTTTGGTCCCCCCTGAATTTTCTGGGTTTCTCAAAACTTTCACATCTGCAGCCAGCTCCCTGAAACTGAAGAGACTGCTTCGCCCTATCCAGGCTGTTCCCAGTTGGCCCTGGGATCAGGAGGCCAGCGTCCTCCTCAGATTCTGCTGACTTCCAAGGCCTGTTCCCCACCCCTTGGGGAAGGGAAAATTGCACAGGCCTTTGGAAGTACAACCTCAGTTTGTCCTCCAAGTCCTCCAAGTCCTCCTCGACCATAGAGACACAGCGCCACCTGGAGGGTATTGTGGAGACTGCAGCATTAGGAGGGGCTGGGGAAGGAAGGAAATGAGGAAATGAAGATGAGCGATTTGTTGCAAGCACGTGTGAAGCACAGCCCAATAACTAGGAATGTAGGAATCACCTTTAATAGCTAGGGAAGACCGTGAGGGGATGGAAGCCTGCAATTATGGTCATCTGGACATTAACATTAGTATCACCTCGTTTGTACCCCCCCAGGCCTAGGGAGCATTCAGGTCACAGACGCAAGGTGCCTGGCCCACTAAGTGCTTAATAAATGTTTGTTGAGTTCGGCTGTGTCCCCCCAGAGTCACGGCCCAATGGCAGCAGCAGCAGCAGCATGTGGTCACAAAATGTGGATGTGAGGTCCCTAATGAGGAGCAGTGGCTCCAGCAGGGACTAAGGGTTAAGAGCGGGAGATGAGGGTACTCACCCAGACCGGCTCAGCGCCCCCTGCCCCACACCAGCGGCACTGGCTCAGCCTCACGTGCTCCAGTCTCAGGGAAGGGAAATGCCAAGTCCCTTGCTGGCATCTGGAAAACAATAAGGCAGCTGCAGGGGAAGTGACTAATGAGCACTTCAGGGAGCAATTCGGGACAGCACACATAGAAACTGATCTCATTCAAAATTGATCAGTTAACACTATCTAATTAGACAGAAAATGTGCTGAGCACCCGGCTTTCTGGGAGCACGGTCTGGAGGCTGTGGCACCCAGCTAGCCTGTAGAGGAACCACATCTCATCTCTCAGACCAGCCCCAGGACTGCCCTCCCTAGTCCTTCAGCCATGCTGCATCTCATAGATAAGCAAAATAGAGCTGAACAGAGGAGAGCTTCTAATCCAGCTTGCTCCTTTCATAGACAGAACTAAGGCCCAGAGAGGTTAAATCACTTGATCAAGATCACACAGCAATGGAGCAGAACCAGAGAGAAAGCCAGACTTTGGGCTCCCAGTCAAGACCATTTATCTCCATCCGGTGACACTGCCCTGACTTTCCTGGGTGGAGTCCTCAAAGCTCTGGACAGGTCACTGGACATAGCATTCTTCCTGTACAATTCATCCATCCTGGCTCCCAGGTCCTAAAAGGGGGGCTGTCCTCACTCCTTACAATCACCACTTTCATCTATGGTCCAAAACCCAGCTCCTCTAGGCAGTCTTCCAGGATTGTTTCGCCCACACCTACTATTTCATTCATGGGTTGACTCATTCATTCCATGTACACTCTGTAGTTAAGAACTTGGGCTCTAGAGTCAGACTGCCTGGGTTTAAGTCCCATCCCTCTTGTGCACTTCGGCAAGACACTTGACCTCTTTGGGCCTGTTTCCTTTTGTTTAAGAATAATACAAACACATTCGTCCATACCTCTCAAGTGAGGACCGGAAGGGTTCATTATGTACTGCACTTCTCAGGGTACCTAGCAAATAGTGAGCCCTGACGTGAGTTCTAATTAGCCTGCACTGACAACCCAGAATTTGCGGAGAAGGAAAAGAAATGAGACAGTCCCCGCCCAAGACACGGACAATATGGCTAACAGCAGGAATCGAGATTTGAGACTCTTATTATGGAATCTCAGAGGAGGGATACCTAACCCAGCCTAGGTGGGGAGGGACAGGGAAGATTTTCCCTGGAGGACACACCTAAAGCTGAGTGTTAAAGGGTGAATCAGTGTTAGCAAGGTGAAGAAAGGACCAGCATTCCAGAGACAGGAATTCATGTGAGCAAAGACAGACAACGGCATGGCATGGGGTTTTTTTTTGTTTTTCGTTGCTTTTTGGAATTGGGGTCTCACTCTGTTGCCCAGGCTGGAGTGCTGTGGCATGATCACAGCTCACTGCAGCCTCAATCTCCTGGGCTCAAGCCATCCTCCCACCTCAGTCTCCTGAGTGGCTGGGATTACAGGTGTGCACCACCATGGTCAGTTTTTTAGTTTTTAGTTTTTGTAGAGAAAGTGTCCTGCTATGTTGTCCAGGCTCATCTCAAATTCTACTTCCTGGCCTCAAGTGATCCTCCTGCCTTGGCCTCCCAAAGTGCTGGGATTACAGGCGTGAGCCACTGCCTGGCCAGCATGGCATGTTTAAGGAAACTCAACAGTTCAGTGTTGTTGGAGTCACAAGGAGGAGACTGAAAGGGACGCGGACAACCGTGGGGAGGTGGCCAGGGACGGGGTCATGCAGGGCTTCTCAGGCCATGGAACAGCCAGGACACGATGTTGCAGGTGGCAGAGAACCTGGAGGTGAACTTGAAGCAGAGGCAGGACGTGGCGAGGTTGGTGGTTTAAACAGATCATCCTCGACTCTGTGCGGTATGTTTTCTCTGCTTCCCTTCAGCAGTGATACCACCCTTGATTGGTTGATCTCTAATGGTCACAGAATGTGCTCTAACCAGGCCTGTCACAAAGGCTTCTTTCAAGTCCTATATTCTGTGAACCACAAATGTTCCCAACAACTGAGTCACCATACCTGTTGATATGGTTTGGATCTGAGTCGCCATACCTGCTGATATGGTTTGGATCTCATGCCGAATTGTAATCCCCAGTGTCAGAGGTGGGGCCTGGTATGAGGTGATGGGATAGTGGGGGCAAAGTTCTCATGAATGGGTTAGCACCACCCCCTCAGTGCTGTTCTCACGATAGTGAGTGATGTGAGAGCTGGTTGTTTAAGAGTATAGCATCTCCCTCCACTTTCTCCTGCTCTGGCCATACGAAGTGCTTCTACCCCTTGCCTTCTGCCACGACTGAAAGCTCCCTGAGGCCTCCCCAGAAGCGGAAGAGCAGCTGCTATGCTTCCTGTACAGCCTGCGGAACCGTGAACCAATTAAAGCTCTTTTCTTTATGAATTACTCAGTCTCAGGTATTTCTTTCTAGCAGTGTGAGAAGGGAGTAATACACCTGTCAAACAGGGTTTACTCCTGTTCAGTTACGATCCTTTGAAACAACTCTGAGCCCTTTGCGGGCAGGGACTGTCTTAATCATCTTGTATTTCCAGGCACAAAATACACATTCAGCAAATGTTTGTTGGGTGAATAAATGCCCATCCATGAGCAGGCCGTGGTGAGGCACGCCTGTAACCCCAGCACTTTGAGAGGCTGAGGCGGGCGGACCACAAGGTCAGGAGTTCGAGACCAGCTGACCAACATGGTGAAACCCCGTCTCTACTAAATACAAAAAATTAGCCAGGCAAGGTGGTGCATGCCTATAATCCCAGCTACTTGGGAAACTGAGGCAGGAGAATTGCCTGAACCCGGGAGGTAGAGGTTGCAGTGAGCCGAGATCATGCCATTACACTCCACCCTGGGCAACAAGAGTGAAACTCCATGTCAAAAAATAAATGCCCATCCATAATACCAACTTTGAGCATTCCAGAGGCCCTGTGGGACCATCAGCATCCATCCCCCAACTAGAGTTGTCATGGCCTACGATCAGGGCTGCAGAGGGTGTCAAGAGAGTGGCTAGTTTGTCACGTTATTGTTTGCTTTTTAATTTTCCCACAGGTTGTTCCTTTTTAGATTTTCCATTAGAATTCTGAATGAATTTGGATTCCAAAGACTGCCTTCCAGCCCCCATCCACTAGATCCGCTGGGGATGTGATTGGTTCTTCCCAAGGTGCTGCTCGGCTTGTAAAATGCTGTGTATTTATGATAACACTCAGTTGTCTCACGGACAACTTCTCTTTTTAGCCTCCTAGGCCTCATGTGATAAAAAGCAACGATTACAGGTTTTAGAGTCAGATTGTGGTAGCCTTGAACAAATCACACAACCTGTAAAAGGGTGATGCAGCCTCCCTTGCTGGTTTGCTATATTAGAAACAATACCTGTGAAGAGCCTGACATTGCTGGGCTTGTGATTACGTGTGGATGCAGCAAACTGTAACCCCACTGAGCCCCACTAATTGGAGTTAACAACATCCATTGCATAGGGCCACATTAATGCAAATGAAGTGCCTGGCACAGACAGTCAGAACACCAGCAGCAATTATTCAAGATTCCTGCCCAATACTGGCTGCCTGGGAGTAAAGAGACTGAGCACAGGGCTGATGTAGGGGACACTCAAAATTCATCATCATCCCATGGTCAGTTCAGAACTGACTTCCTGCTTCCCCTTTTCCCTGTCATCCTTCCTGCCAGCCTTGGTTCCACACATCCATTTAGGACCCATGCAACTCTCCTGGAGATCAGGCTCCTCAAATAGGTGGGAACGGCCAATGATAGCTGAAGTAGAGTATGGGACAGTTTCAGTCCCCAGCAGGCCAGGACCAAGCACGGCCCTCACACCCAGGGGGTCCAGGCACAAGCCAGCTTCCCGAGGCAGGGGCTGTGTGCCGGTCCTAGGTCTCCCATGACAGGGAGCTCAGTTGGGAAGCTCAGTGGGGAAGAACACTCAGAATGAAGAACTGGAGTCTGTCCAACATTGGGGTAGGCTGGGGAAAGTAGCCTGCCTGCTCCTTTTTAATCTCTTTGATCACATTTACCCATGAAAGCTATGCCAAGGGCTGAACTCAGATAGCTTACCATGCAAATCCCCCTGGGCCAGTTCATTCACCTTCCATTACAAGCTAAGTGCCAGAAGGACGATGAAAAGGGGACAGAGACTTTCAAGGTGCACAAAGAGGCCATTCCCGTCAGGGGCCTTTCACCCTGCCCTGCCCTAGAGCACCTTGTGTAAAACCAGGGTCTTCGTACTTCACTGGACGGACTCAATATTGGCAAGTGGATTCTTACCCCAACTTTCACCTGCTGCTCTAGTGTGGCCACCAGTTCTCCTCTATGGACTTGGGGAACACGTCTCTTGTGTGTTCCTGTTAGCACTGAGGAATTTACTGGCCGCACATTTAGTGAGCAGGAAGATGAGGACTTTAGAAACAGCTTGGGGCTTAAATTCAGACCCGTGACTTGCTATATCTGTGCCCTCAGCCCAGTGAACGTACCCTCTCCAGGCCTACTTCCTCACCCGTACAGCAGAGACACCAGGACTCGGCCTGCAGGGGTTTTGTGAGGATGAACTCACTCTGAAATGAGTGTGAAACAGCACGCAGCACAGGACCTCGTGCACAGTGGTACTGCTAAATGCTCATGTCCTCTCTGCTGTCCCCCAGTGCCCCATCTCCATCCCATTCTCCCAGCAGGTGAAATCTCAATGCCCTGGTTTGTAGCCTGTTGGGACAGACTTCAAAGACGGTCAGCAAGTCCAGCTATAACCTGCGGGCAGGATGTCCAGATTCCTCCCCGGGGGCAGGCATCCCTGCCTCCGCATCACACCATCTTGGGGGGGCCCAAACCACTACAGTCAAGGAAAAGGACACAGAGGCCTCAAACTCCCCACCTTTCACTCCATTGTGGCGGGGATTCAATCCCATCCTGAGAACGCTTAGGCTTAGTCATTTAACTCTTTTTAACAAGCAACAGGCTAGCACTTGGTTGCAACATGTTTAATTTGTGCTGTTCACACTGGACACTGCATCGTACTAGTGTCGGCCCCTGACGGCCCCTTCCTCAGCTGCACAAAGGAGGACGAGATATGAATATTCAAAGGCAGAAAAGGGCTATAAAAAAAAAGCTGTGTATGTGACCTCCGACTACTCAGAGGCGGGGGAAGACAGCCCCATTTGTCTTGCACTCAAAGGCTCACCAAGGGCAGGTGAGGGGCAAATGGTAATACAGGGAGGGGGTAACAAAAGGAGAAGCAACATGAGTACACCAAGATGTCAACGCTGCGACAGGCTGGAGGAGGGAGCCCTGAAAGGCCGTATGCTCAGGGTGCCAGCCGGCTGCTTTTCCTTGTGACAGCCTTGCAAGGAAGCTGTGAGGCCAGGACACTAGGCCAGCAGCGTCCACACTGTGTCCTTCGGGAGGCGAAGCCTCTGCGCCTCATTCTCCAGGATGGAAAACCAGGGACCACCCCTGAGCTCTCCCAAGTGGTAGCAGTTCAAATCAGGGCCAGCGGCGAAACCAGAAGGGCTGTCTGATCAACTGCCCTTCATGCGATCTCTCTCCAATCTGTTGCCCAGGGCCCCAACCATTTGGGCAGAAGCAGATGTGCTGACTTCACTTTTTTTGTCCTCTACACACATGTGCAGGTGTTTAAGAGGCAAGCCGGTGAGGGAAAAGGAACACAAGTTGACCCGCCCAGCCTGACAATTCTGAAGAAAGACTATTTCCCGGGGCATGAGGAAAAAGAAGAAAAGCTGCGGCAGAATCTCTTTGGAGGGAGCACCCAAGGCATCCGTTGTTCTCAGGGCCCAGCCTTTCCTCCCCTCTGACTGAGTCCTCCACCAAGTCCACAGCAAGCAACAATTCACCAGAAAAAAAACAGAAGACACAGGAACAGAAGGGCTGCTGATCACTGACTTTGGTGCCTAAGCGATGAAGCGTTTTCAGTCACACTCGCACTGATCTGGCTCCTGGGAGGAGACACCATGGCAGCCTCCCAGGGCGAGGCTCTGATTCTCAGGCCCCACGTGGACAGGGTCCCCATTCAGGCGGGAAAGGCAGCATCTTGCCACTGGAGGCGTGGGTCCCTCAATCATACCTGGAGGTGACAGCTACCCCCGCCACTGCTCCTCCAAAGGCCTTGAGATAAAAATCCCTGAAAAGGGGGCAGGGGAGCTACCATGCCAAGCTGTGCGGCTTCCAAACCATTAGCTGTTGTACAGGGGGATCACCCGGGTGATCGCCTGTCTGCAGATAGGGCACTTCTTGGGCTCTGGCAAGGCGCGGTAGCACTCGGTGCAGGAACAAACGTGCCCACACTCCAGAAAGACGCAGGACTTGAAGCTGCTCAGACACACGACACAGGCGCTCTTCAGACTCTCCCTGTCCTCGGGCTTGGCCCGGCTCAGCAGCTGGGCCTCATGCTCCTGGAACTCCTCCTGCATCTGCTTGAGGCGCAGACGCTCCTGCCGCTGCAGATACTGCTTCCGGAGGATGAAGAAGAGGGTGGCACATGTGGCAAAGCCAAAAACCAGCGCCAACACCTTCCAGAGCCTGACGCTCGACTCCTGCCTCTGCAGCAGGCTGTCGAAGTCCTGGCTGCTTAGATAGTACTGCATGCCTTGTTTGGGCGGCTGCAGGCGGACAGAGTTGTTGTCCAGGACCAGTTCGCCAACCCCCGTGAGGGTGGCCCCCACCTTCAGCATCTCCTCGGTCTCCTGGATGCCTTTGGGCCGCTCACCGCTGATGTAGTGGCCGATGACATCGGTGAAGGACTGAATCGAGGGGTGGAATTTCTCATACACAGTCTCTAGGCCCAGATCCACTGAGTCCAGGGGCTTCAGTACTCGCACGGCCACATCCACACCATCCTCGTGGGGCACCAGGTCAAAGGGCACTGTGTTGGTCCTCTGATGAATGATCTTTGAGCAATCATTCCTAGAAGAATAAGAGAACTAAAGATACAGGGTAGCAAACAGCAAACACCCAGGCAGAGCTGGAGATCAACTAAATGCAGAAGACAGCATAGAGTCTGAAGTAACCAGAAGAAGACAGTAAGATCACTATCTCCAGGTGCCCCCTAACAAGGAGGCTCCATTTTTAGGTCCTGGGGCGATCTCAGTGGGCAACAAATACCGCCACAGACTACGGAAACCATTCATTTCCCTTTCCACTGTAAAACAAACATCTAAAACAGAACCCACTAGGACCAGTTGGAAAACTGGTATTTCACGTGATGGCACAAAAGCATTTTAGGAAATACTGAAATCACTGATTCAGTGGTTCTCAAACTTCAGTGTAACTAACAACAGATTCCAGGTGCCTGATCCTGGAAATTCTGGTTGGATAAGTCTGGAAGGGAGCCCAGAAATCTGCATTTCAACAAGATGCCTAGGTGATTCTGATGTAGGAGGCCCACAGGCTACACACAAGAATATGACCTGCATTAAGAGACTGGTCTTCAACCTGTCTCAGGAGAAGCTGAAGACAAGGCAACAGCACCCAGGACCCCGGCATTTGAATAGACCAACTGCAAGGGTTTTGGCCAGTGGAGAAGTGATACATACCAAAGGTGGGTGGTTCGATTCCACACCATCTTGTGCTCCTGAAGTGTCAGGCGCTGAATTACCCCCTTGCAGTTTTCCACAAACTGGCTGTTAAGCGTTTCTTTAACAGACCGTACAGCTCCTAAGTGGACACAAATTCTATTATTTCTAAAAAATTTTTCTGCCCTCTCCTTTCAGATAGTTTAAAATGTGTTTTCTGGTCTGGCACAGTAGCTCACAACTATAATCCCAACATTTTGGGAAGCCAAGGCAGAAGGATCACTTGGGGCCACGAGTTTGAGACCAGCCTGGTCAACAGTGAGATTCCATCTTTACAAAAAATTTAAAAGTTAGCAGGGCGTGTGCCTGTAGTCCCAGGTACTTGGGAGGCTGAGGCAGGAGAATCACTTGAGCTCAGGAGTTTGAGGCTGCAGTGAGCTATGATCACACCACCATACTACAGCTACCTGGGTGACAGAGTCAAGACTCTATTTGAAACGGAGTCTCACTCTGTCACCCAGGCTGGAGTGCAGTGACACAATCTTGGCTCACTGCAACCGCCCCCCGAGTTCAAGCGATTCTCCTGCCTCACCTCCCAAGTAGCTGGGATTACGGGTATGTGCCATGACACCACATCCAGTTGATTTTTGTATTTTTAGTAGAGACGGGGTTTCACCATGTTGGCCAGCTGGTCTCAAACTCCTGAGCTCAAGTGATCAGCCCACCTCAGCTTCCCAAAGTGCTGGGATTACAGGCATGAGCTACCATGACTGGCCTTAAAAAAAAAAAAAAAAAAAAAAAAATTTTTAATTTAAAAAATGTTAAAAATTAAATGTTTTCAGTTGACTTTTGCTAATTAATCAAAACAATGACATTCTGATCACTGTAAGTCACATTTTAGAAGCACTCTCCCAAGCACTTTGCATGGATCACATAATTTGTCTTATAACAACCCTATAAAGGTTAAGTATTATTTTTGAGATCAGGCTGGTTCAGGGAGGTCTGGTAATCTCAGCGATCACAAAGCAATAACCCACATCTTTCTGACCCCAAAGTATGTTCTGGACCATGGACCCAACACCACAAAAGGCACTTAACATGAGCCAAGATGATCTTTATCAATCTTTTGGAAAAAGGAAATTGTTTGCCATTGCCCTATAAGCAAACATACCTTCTATAACAGCATAAGGCACACATTTTCCTGGAGCTTCTGAAAGAATACTCTTTAAATCTTCACCCAAGTGAACTTTTTTAGCTCCCTAAATACAAAAAAAAAAAAAGTTAAATAAATTGGCCATTGAACACTGACACGCTCAGTCAAACTTACAGGCAAAAAAAGAAAAAGATTCTATTTTTTTCATGTCAAGAGAATACGGAAATTGGACAGGAACGTGACTACAGAGAATCAGATTTCAAAGCTGTGTACATCAACAGGAATGGAGCCATGCCTGTGCCCTCTTCCATCACTGCAGAATGGGGGTGCCACATACATTCTTTTTCCAGTTAACCAAAACCTACACTCCTTTTCATGTTAAGACTTTTTAGTGAAAATATAAAAGATACTAGTCAATTTACATACCAGAGACTGAACATCATTCAATCTCTTCTTGACAACACAGAGCTATGGTCCAAAGGATTCAGGTATAAAGTACCTAACCTACTGCCTAGTACATGGTAGTGGTTTAGAACTGGTAGGTGTTGTTATTAACGTTACCACATCTTTACAAACAAATGCTCTGCATTGTATGTTATTAAAAAAACAAAGCAGGGGGGTTGCCTTTGCTTCAACAGGGCAAGACTGCTAACTGGTGCCAAATGCCATTTTACATTTGTTTATTTATTTATTTATTTATTTATTTATTTATTATTTATTTTTGAGCTGCGGTCTCACTGTTATACTCAGGCTAGAGTATAGTAGTGCAATCATGGCTCACTGCAGCCTCAACCTCCCAGGTTCAAGTGATCCTCCCACCTCAGGTCCCCAAGTTGCTGAGACCACAGGCATGCACCACCACACCTGGCTAATTTTTTTATTTTGCAGAGACAGGGTCTCCCAATGTTGCCTACGCTGGTCTTGAGCTCCTGGGCTCAAGTGATCCTCCTGCCTTGGCCTCCCAAAGTGCTGGGATTACAGGTGTGAGCCACTGCACCCAGTCTGTTCTACTTTTTGCCTTTTTCACGGTCATAATTAAGTGAGCACGGTTCCTTCTGCTGCTGTCTTCCTCTAACAATCCCTAATTCTCCTCTGCCTTCCAACTCAGAGCGTCCCAGCCACTGCATTTGGGAAACCAATCCTGTTACTGCTGTTTCAAAAATAAGAGAAAAGGAATAAAATCAATCATTTCCTGAGCATCTATGTGCCGGGTACTGTGCTGGGTGTCAGAGATTCAGGGATGAATAAACGACCACCTCTGCTTTCAGGGTATACCCAAAAACAGCTCTCGAGGATGCCAGATTCAGTAACCTCTAAAGATGAGACACCAGATGTATATGAAGGTCACTCGGAGTTTTAGCTACTGCTACACAGTAAATGACAGGAGCAAGGTCAGTCAAAATTTCTTAGCCACTTACACTGTGAAGATCCGAAATGACAGCAATAACAACTAACGATGTACTCATTTATTATCTGTCTCGTTCCACTAGAATGTTAAACCCTAGGAGCGCTTGGACATGGTTTGTCTCGTTCACTGCTATCCCCCTAGTGCTGAGAACTGTGCCTGACACACAGCAGGCATTTAATACATTATTTGATGAATAAATTAATGAATAAATAAGCATTTTAAATATACTGTGTACCAAGCAATATGCTAGGCACTTTAAATGCATAAGCCACTTAATGCCCACACCATCCCTTTACAGCAGACATTATTATCACCAATTACAGATAAGGAAACAGGCTCAGAGAGGTGAAGTGATTTGCCCAAAGTGAGACAGCTAGCAAAGTATCCATCACAGGATGGCCAATTCGAATTTTAAAGGGGGAAGAGGGAGAATATGATCAGAAAGACCTGGAGTTTAATCAAGCTCCAATGCATCCACTGTGGCTTGGGACAACTTCATTTATCTGAGTCTCAGTTTCCAAAACTGTAAAGGACACGGAAAATGCAATTTCACAGGATTTTTATGTGGGTTAAATGAACTTTAAGGTGTGAAAAAATCCAGTCCAGGGGCTGGCACATAGGAGGCACACAATAAATATGCATTCTCCTATGAGAGATATACAGGATAGGACACAAGCCCCACTCTGGAAATTCTGTCATCTGATCAAGAAAACAGAATCTAGGACAGGCATGGTAGCTCACACCTGTAATCCCAGCACTTTGGGAGTCCAAAGTGGGATGGCTGCTTGAGGCCAGCAGTGCAAAACTAGCATGGGCCACTTGCAAGACTCCATCTCTATGAAAAATAAAAAATTAGCTGGACGTGGTGGTGTGCACCTGTGGTCCTAGCTACTTAGGAGGCCGAGGCAGGAGACTGGTTTGGGCCTGGGAGCTCGAGGCTGCAGTGAGCTATGTTTGTGCCACTGCACTCCAGCCTGGGCAACACAGTAAGACCATGTCTCAAAAAAAACAGAGCAAAAAAGAAGAAAGAAATGAAGGACAGGAAGGCAGGCCAAGGAGAAAGAAAAGGAAGGAAAGGAGGGAGAGGCCGGGCGCGGTGGCTCAAGCCTGTAATCCCAGCACTTTGGGAGGCCGAGACGGGCGGATCACGAGGTCAGGAGATCGAGACCATCCTGGCTAACCCGGTGAAACCCCGTCTCTAGGCCGGGCGCGGTGGCTCACGCCTGTAATCCCAGCACTTTGGGAGGCCGAGGTGGGCGGATCACAAGGTCAGGAGATCGAGACCATGGTGAAACCCTGTCTCTACTAAAAATAGAAAAAATTAGCCGGGCGCAGTGGCGGGTGCCTGTAGTCCCAGCTACTCGGGAGGCTGAGGCAGGAGAATGGCGTAAACCCGGGAGGCGGAGCTTGTAGTGAGCCGAGTTCGTGCCACTGCACTCCAGCCTGGGCGACAGAGCAAAGACTCCGTCTCAAAAAAAAGAAAGGAGGGAGAAAGAGAGGAAGGAAATAGAAAATAGAGTATTAAGAGTCCCAGCTCTTTTTCCAGGAAGGGGCTATTTCATCCTCATTTAGGAACTGGTTGGCAAAGGTTGTTGTGTTTTTTTTGTTGTTGCTGTTTTTTTGAGAAGGAGTGTCGCTCTGTCGCCCAGGTTGGAGTGCAGTGGCACGATCTCGGCTCACTGCAAGCTCCGCCTCCCAGGTTCACACTCCTCCCGAGTAGCTGGGATTACAGGTGCCTGCCATCACACCCAGCTAATTTTTTTTTTTGTATTTTTAGTAGAGACAGGATTTCACGTGTTAGGCAGGATGGTCTCAAACTCCTGGCCTTGTGATCCGCCCACCTCAGCCTCCCAAAGCGCTGGGATTACAGGCGTGAGCCACCGCGCCTGGCCCGGCAAAGGTTTTACGGTCACCCAAAGATGGAACCTAAAGAGTTCACCGCTTCAAAGAATCCCACTACCAGCCAACTTGAGGCCAAAGTGGTCTGGAGTCAGAAAGTGAAGTATCAGTTACACAGAGCTAATCACTTCAGGATTAACTTGATTATTTAATCAGGTGACACACGGGGCAGCTGCAATCTCACTATAATGCCACTGCACAGCAAATCCAATTGTCTCCTAACTTGGTTCTTTTCAGATTCCAAAACTCCCTTCATAGCAGGGATTTCACACATTGGTTTCTTTTTTTTTCTGAGATGGAGTCTTGCTCTTGTCACCCAGGCTGGAGTAGCCCGGCCCACCCATTAGTTTCTAAACCCTTACTGAAAACAATCTGATAATGAAGTTAGTCAAGTTTAGGAATCCATCTTTCATATAAACATCAAATTAGGTTAGGCCCTTAGCTCTCGTATTGTGAAACTTCAGCCAAAAAGAACCCACAAACATTTACTGAGCATCTACCACTTGTCAAGTACTGTGTCAGAAGCTAGAGGAAAGAGAATGGATGAATAAGAGTCTGTCTCTGACCTACAGAGGCCCATCTCTCTGGACCAGTCAGAGAGTCACATAAAGCAATGTCAATCAGATTAAAATCCTACCCTTGGAATCAAAATACCTAAATTTAAGTTTCAAGCTGACTAGTTGTATGGCCTTTCCTCCGAATCTCAATTTTCTGATTTGCAATGCGGTGGTAACTGCCATTTTATCTACTTCAAAAAATTATTGTGGGCCGGGGGCAGTGGCTCACGCCTGTAATCCCAGCACTTTGGGAGGCTGAGGCAGAGGGATCACCTGAGGTCAGGAGTTGGAGACCAGCTTGGCCAACATGGCAAAATCCCATCTCTACTAAAAATACAAAAATTAGCCGGGCGTGGTGGCAGGCGCCCGTAATCTCAGCTACTCAGGAGGGTGAGGCAGGAGAATCGCTTGAACCCGGGAGGCTGAGGTTGCAGTGAGCCAAGATCATGCCATCGCACTCCAGCCTGGGCAACAGAGCGAGACTACGTCTGAAAAAAAAGAAAGAAAGGAAAAAAATCATATTGTGAAGAAAAAAATAAAATCAAGATGCAAATGTGGCTAGGCGCAGTGGCTCACGCCTGTAATCAGAACACTTCAGAGGGCCAAGGTGGGGAGATCACCCGAGGTCAGGAGCTGGAGACCAGTCTGGCCAACACGGTGAAACCCTGTGTCTACTAAAAATACAAAAAAAAAAAAAATTAGCTGGGTGTAATAATCCCAGCTACTCAGGAGGCTGAAGCAGGAGAATCACTTGAACCCGGGAGGCGGGGGCTGCAGTGAGCCCAGATCGCGCCACTGCACTCCAGCCTGGGTGACAGAGCAAGACTCTATCTCAAAAAATATATAAAAATAAAAATAAATGCAAATGTGTTGTGTAAACCGTAAAGCACAGTTCAAAAAAGAGCACCATTTATTTAAAAAAAAAAAGTTGTAATATAAAAAGGAAGCGTCTGTAAATCAAGGAGAGGTGAGGTTTAGTGAATGGATGTCTGCACTTGCTGTTCCCTCCATCTCCCGCTAGATATCCGCATGACTTCCCTCGTCTCTTCCTGGGCTCTGCTCAAATGTCACCTTATCTAAGATAGGAGATCCCCCTTTTTCCAGCATTCCATGTCCTCTCCCCTACCTTACTCTAAAGCATTGCTCACCATCTGTTACACTGCCTGATTTACATGTTTGCTGTCTAGCCGTATTAAAACGGAATCTCCACGAGGGGAGGGACTTTCATCTGTTCTACTCACTGCCTGGCGCATCGCAGGTGTTCAATAAATACTTTTCGAGTAAAGTAATGAAATCAAAATTCATTCTGAGTCATAAGAAGGACGTGGGAAAAAAGGAGCGGAACAACCGTCATCCCGAGCCCGAATCCTGCCCCTCGCTCCTCCATTTACTGGCTGGATGACATCCTTCAGAGGCTGTTTCCTTTTCTGGACAGTTTCCGACGGTGGGGCGGCCAAGGTGAATCGTGGGCTCCCCAGGACCTGGGACAGAGATGACCCGGCTGAGGCCAGGCCGGCTCCAGCACTGACCTTGAGCTCTTGGGAGACCCGGGCCTTCTGCCGGTACACGGAGTACAGGGCGGCGGTGACCACAGAGGTGGTGCCCAGGAGGATGAACTGGCACAGCGAGGGCCGCCCTCCGCTCTCCATGACGGCGCCAAGCCCCGGTGGCCGACTGTGACGCAGAGGATACGCCTGGTGACCCCCTACTCTCCACCTCCTTCCGACGAGGACCGCACCCCCTGGACAAACCGGACCGAAAACTCGAAATCAGTCGCCCAACGATGACGCACGACGCCGGAACCGGAAGCGGGGGCCAGGGGGTTGTAGAGTGAACCGGAAGGTGGGGTTGCCCGGGTGACAGTCAAGCTGCTGCGGCCTACGATGAGATCCTGTCTCTCCAGCCGGGTGTCGGAGAGCGATTGGGGAGCTGAGCGACCACCCACCGCTCCATGGCCATCCCCTTCGAAACGCGGCGCACTGGCCATAACTGACTCGCCCATTGCCTTGGTCTCCGTCCCTCTGGTTTCCTGTGGTTACTGGACTGTTTGATGGGTTATTCCATGTCTTCGCCATTAGATTGGCAGGAAATAAAATAATTGTGTATTAATCTCTTATGAGTAGTATACGTTTAAGTTTCAGAGCAAACTCTTAAGACTTGGAATTTATTCTGGCCACTTTACAGATGAGAATACTGAGGCCATAGAGGTTAGGGAACGATGTGCTCGAAGTGTAGTGAGTGCTAGAGAGGAATTTACGCAACTTCAAAGCCCTCAACTCTACCCCAAGAGGGCAGATTATATCACCAAAGTAGCCCCTCAATCTGCCATCGCCACATAGAACAACATATTTATTAAATAACAACTATGTTGAGTGCCTGTTATGTGTCAGGTTCGGGGAGGGGTGGGAAGTTTTGCAGGCATCATCCCATTGAACCTTTACAACACAACTATAATGCAGATTACAGATGAGGAAACTGAGGCTCAGGTAAGTAATTTGTTCAAGGTTATACAGCTAAAAGCAATACGGATGGGCGTCAAACCCAGGGGGTCCTTCTTCAGAGACTGTTCCCTGATCTCTGTAATGCATCTCCTTTCTAAAATTATCGGAGATAACCCAAATCCTTCTTCTAAACATCAGCATTCATTGAGCTATCTCCTACAGGTTATGCTTTAATTTTTTTATTTGTTTGAGACAGGGTCTCACTCTGTCACCCAGGCTGGAGTACGGTGGTGCAATCACAGCTCTCTGCAGCCTCTCACCCTGGGATCCTCCCACCTCAGCCTCCCCAATAGTTAGGACTAGACATGCATGCCACACCCAGCTAATTTCTTAAAAAATGTTTTGTAAAGTCAAGGTCTCACTATGTTGTCCATGCTGGTCTGGAACTCCTGGGTTCAAGCGATCCTCCTGACTTGCCCTCCCAAAGTGCTGGGATTACAGGCGTGAGTCACCACGCCAAGCCTAAATTCTTGTATTTTCATGTTTACATGTATAAGTATTTATGTAAGGAGAATTTCTAGAGGTAGAATTGCTAGGTCAATGGGTGTGGGCACTGTTAATCTTGATCAACATTGTCTAATTTTTCTCCATAATGTCCAATTTTACATTTATGAGCAATATGTGGGAATTTCTTTTCTTTTCTTTTTTTCTGGAGACAGAGTCTTGCTCTGTAGCCCAGGCTGGAGTGCAGTGACATGATCTCAGCTCACTGCAACCTCCGCCTCCTGAGTTAAGTGATTCTCATGCTTCAGCCTCCCAAGTAGCTGGGACTACAGGCATGCACGACCATGCCCAGCTAATTTTTATATTTTTAGTAGAGAGAAGATTTCACTATATTGGCCAGACTGGTCTTGAACTCCTGATCTCAAGTGATCTGCCTGCCTTGGCCTCCCAAAGTATTGGGATTACAGGTGTAAGCCACTGTGCCTAGCTGGGAATCTCTTTTCACCCACACTTTTTGACAAGTTCTATTAAAAATTTAAGGTTAGACCTCATTTTAAGTTTGTGTGTGTGTGTGTTTACCAAATTCATGATCATCCCTTGGGTTGAAAATCATCAAAGATATCTCAGGGTGTTAACAATCTAACAATTCTAACCCTATGCTTATAAAAAGTAATTCTTATATGACCCCAATTGTATTTAAGGAATGGAGTTTAAAAAAAACTGTTATATATAACAGGCTGATTTAATAAAGATATTTTACTTTTGTGGAGTAATCTACAGTTTTTAGACACATCATCTGCAGTTTTTAAACACATCTTACCTAGTGGCCTGATTCAATGTATGTAAAATGTGTCCCGCCAGGCCCAACATTGTTTTTAATAACAAAGTAATGAAAGTAACTTTATCAATAAATGTTATCAATAGTAAATTGGCTGAATAATTTTTTAAAATATGTGTATGTGTGCTTAGTCAGGTGAAAAAGCAAACTGCAAAACTAAGGAGGAGCCCCATTTATTTTTAAAAGGAGAGAGAAGAGTATACTATATATATTGCATGTCTCCAGAAGGATTCACAAAAAGCTGATAATAATTGGTTCTTTCCATAGAAGGGAATGGGGTGGCTAGAGAACAGAGAAGGTGACTTTTCACTCTGTTGTATCTTTTGAGTGTGAATGTACAGCATATTTTGAATTAATAAAACTAGAATTTAAAAAAAAAAAGCAACCAGGTGAGGTGGCTCACGCCTGTAATCCCAGCACTTTGGGAGGCCAAGGCAGGTGGATCACCTGAGGTCAGGAGTTCGAGACCAGCCTGTCCAACATGGTGGAACCCCATCTCTACTAAAAATACAAAAAATTAGCTGGGCGTGGCCAAGCGCTGTGGCTCACGCCTATAATCCCAGCACTTTGGGAGGCCAAGGTGGGCAGATTGCCTGAAGTTGGTAAGTCGGGAGTTCGAGACCAGTCTGACCAACATAGAGAAACCCTGTCTCTACTAAAAATACAAAATTAGCTGGGCGTGGTGGCACATGCCTATAATCCCAGTTACTCAGGAGGCTGAGGCAGGAGAATCACTTGAACCCGGGAGGCGCAGTTTGTGGTGAGCCGAGATCGTTCCATTGCACTCCAACCTGGGCGACAGAGTGAGACTCCGTCTCAGGAAAAAAAAAATATATATGCTATTTACTTCACAACCAACAATTACAGAGAGCCTCCTGCATCCAAGATTCTAGGTTGGGCATTAGGAGATATACCTTATATGGCCAGCCTCTTCCCTCTGTTTGGTTAGGGCCTTGTGAGGAGGTTACAGATTGTCTGAGGTCCAATGAAATTAGGACAACCAAACTGCCACCAGCTGCCTGCAGTAGGGAGGCGCTGTTTATTTCCACCAGGGAAGGAATTGGAGTTCTGTTAACAGAATGGAGGGTGGAGTGGCTGGGATGGAAGTAGGAAAGCCTTTCATGAAGAGGGGGAAAAAGACAGCAAAGGTACAAAGCTAGCAAGAGTTGGCCCAATATAGCTGGAGCCCAGGATATGTGACAGAGAGCAAGGAGCAAGTAATTGAAAAGGAGGGTTGAGGCCAGATCCTGTAGGTCCCTAAATGCCAAACCGAAACTTTAAACTTCATCATTTTGGGGACGGTATCCAGTAAAGCTTTTTGAGGATCAGCAAGGGCACAATCTAACCTGTTTTTTAAAATATACATATAATCAAAATTCTTGCATCCTTAGGTTACAGCAAGGAAGAGAATAAAAAGGGGTCCTTAAAAGAAAACGGGCCGAGTGCTCCACTGCGATAAGTTAGGGGTCTTTGCTTACAGGTTCTGACTATTTTGGGCCTCCTTGTTTTATTCTCTGGGCCCTTTTATGAGTTCCTTGGGAGCTCATTAAAGCCATCACTCTTAAATGACACAGTGTGGTTTTAAATAACCCTTCCATTTTTTTGCCAAAGGCTGAAATCCTTCATTAGCTATGCTGAGCACAGTCCTATTGGGACAATCTGAAATTTACACCATGTGGACCTTGTTAGGAGCGATGAGAGATGGGCAATTTCAGCTGCAGCCAGATGTCCCTAGAGAACCATTCCCAGCCTGGAAGGCTGTCCTCACTGAATCACAAGTTAAAGATGAGCCTCTGACTTCAAGAAAGGGAGGTAAATTCCTAAGACAGGAGGCAGAGCTTCCTGGGAGAAACAGAGTTACTAAGGACAATGCCACTGGAGGCATTTCACTTTAGATTTAATTCAGATTTCCCTTCGGAGGAGCAAAAATTCCCTGTGAGTCACTGGGTAAATGCCTCTTAGGCATTCGCCAAGGTCCAGGGACCAAATAGGTATGAGAGTGGCGTCTTAGCACCTGCACTGACATTGCCCTAGATGCCACAGCAAACAGGAAATGAAAAAGATGTTAATAATAACATCAGGTGGTCACTCAGTTTCCTTCCAGAATATTCTCTTGGGAGAGTCCCTGACATAAGAATTATCCAATACAGTGAGCACGTTTTTAGTGAGCATTTATCCTATGCAAGGTACTCCCCCGGATGCATGGCGGGACCCAGGGGTAATGTGCAGGACATGCTCCCTGGCCTCATGGAAAGTACAGGGGAGACTATTTTATGATTTAATCCCCACCTATTTGTGAAAAAATCTGAGATAACTTCATTAAGTGGAACACATCATAAGATAGATGTATTAAAAATAGGGGCCGGGCGCGGTGGCTCAAGCCTGTAATCCCAGCACTTTGGGAGGCCGAGACGGGCGGATCACGAGGTCAGGAGATCGAGACCATCCTGGCTAACACAGTGAAACCCCCGTCTCTACTAAAAATACAAGAAAATTAGCCGGGCGTGGTGGCAGGCGCCTGTAGTCCCAGCTACTCGGGAGGCTGAGGCAGGAGAATGGCGTAAACCCGGGAGGCGGAGCTTGCAGTGAGCCGAGATCGCGCCACTGCACTCCAGCCTGGGGCACACAGCAAGACTCCGTCTCAAAAAATAAATAAATAAATAAATAAATAGGGCCAGGCACAGTGGCTCACGCCTATAATCCCAGCACTTTGGGAGGCCAAGGTAGGCGGATCACTTGAGGCCAGGAGTTCAAGACCAGCCTGGCCAACATCGTGAGACCCTGTCTCTACTAAAAATACAAAAAAAAAAATTAGCCAGGCATGGTAGCACATGCCTGTAATCCCAGCTACTCAGGAGGTTGAGGTGGAAGAATTGCTTAAACCTGGGAGGCAGAGGTTGCAGTGAGGTGAGATCGCACCACTACACTCTAGCCTGGGCAACAGAGTGAGACTCTGTCTCAAAAAATACATACATACATACATACAGGGCCGGGTGCAGTGGTTCCCGCCTGTAATCCCAGCATTTTGGGAGGCCTAGGCTGGTGGATCACTTGGGGTCAGGAGTTTAAGACCAGCCTAACATGGTGAAAACCCATCTCTACTAAAAAAATACCAAATTAGCCAGGCATGGTGGCACAAGCCTGCAATCCCAGCTACTTGGAAGGCTAAGGCAGGAGAATCGTTTGAACCCAGGAGGCAGAGGTTGCAGGGAGGCGGAGGTTGCAGTGAGCTAAGATTGCGCCATTGGGCAACAAGAGCAAAACTCTGAAGAAAGACAGAGAGAGAGAGACCAGGCAGTGGCAGAGAGAGAGAGAGAGAGACCAGGCATAATGGCTCACACCTGTAATCCCAGCACTTTGGGAAGCCGAAGCGGGAGGGTCACATGAGCCCTTTTAAGGTTACAGTAAGCTGTGGCAGCACTGCTGCACTCCAGCCTGGGCGACAGAGTGAGACTCTGTCTTAAAAAAAAAGAAGAAGGAACGAAAGAGAAGAGGAAGGAGGGAGGGAGGAGAGGGGGAAGGAGGGAAGGAAGGAAGGAAGGAAGGAAGGAAGGAAGGAAGGAAGGAAGGAAGGAAGGAAGGAAGGAGGGAGGGAGGGAGGGAGGGAGGGAAGGAGAAGGAAGGAAGGAAGGAAGGAAGGAAGGAACGAAGGAAGGAAGGAAGGAAGGAAGGAAGGAAGGAAGGAAGGAAGGAAGGAGAAGGAAGGAAGGAAAGAGGAAGGAAGGAAGGAAGGAGGGAAGGAGAAGGAAGGAAGGAAGGAAGGAAGGAAGGAAGGAAGGAGGGAAAGAAGGAACTCGGCTAAAATAAAAGGAGCAGGAAACTGATGATAGGCACCCAAGATGAGTTAATCACACAGTTGGACACCAGCCTTGACTATGAGCTTCCCAATAACCATGGCAAAAAGGAAATACATTGGGGTACAAGCTAATAAAGATAGTGCAAGCACTCAAAAGATTCAATTCGGCCGGGCACAGTGGCTCACACCTGTAATCCCAGCACTTTGGGAGGCTGAGGTGGGCAGATCATGAGGTTAAGAAATGGAGACCATCCTGGCCAACATGGTGAAACCCCATCTCTACTAAAAATACAAAAATTAGCTGGGCATGGTGGCACGCGCCTGTAGTCCCAGCTATTTGGGAGACTGAGGCAGAAGAATCACTTGAACCCAGGTGGCGGAGGTTGCAATGAGCTGAGATCACACCACTATACTCTAGCCTGGCGACAGAGTGAGACTCCGTCTTAAAAAAAAAAAAAGATTCAATTCTAAGCAGTCTGTGAGAAGTCTTATGAAGACGTGAAGAGGAAGGCATCAATTTATCTGCAGGTCATAGAGTTGATCCACTGTCTATCCACGAGGATGCTGCTGTCAGAAGCTCATAGGAGGTAGGCTTTCAGAATTTCCCAAAAAGAGGTCACATCCAGTGGGGGTCACAATCAGGGGGTTCATTTCCTGTCTCCTTTGGACCAGTGGGACTTACCCACCATGGATTGGCCAAAGGTTCCAGCAGCCGACAATGACAGGAGACCTTGTGGAAAGAAAAATGGTCCATGAGGATGGAATGATGGGCCCTGGCCTCACCAGTCACTTCTTCCTTTGGAAGTTTCTCAAATCAGAGCATTATGAGTCAGGCACTGTACTTTTCTTTTTTTTTTCCTTTTTTTTTTTTTTTTTTTTGAGACAGAGTCTGGCTCTGTCACCCAGGCTGGAGTGCAGTGGCGCAATTTCAGCTCACTGCAACCTCCGCCTCCTGGGTTCAAGCGATTCTCCTGCCTCAGCCTCCTGAACAGCTATGATTACAGGTGCCCGTCCCCATGCCTGGGTAATTTTTTGCATTTTTAGTAGAGATGGGGTTTCACCATGTTGGCCAGGCTAGTCTTGAACTCCTGGCCTCAAGTGATTTGCCCGCCTTGGCCTCCCAAAGTGCTGGGATTATAGGCGTGAGCCACCATGCCTGGCCAACTTTTCTTTTTTGAAACAGCCTTACTGACCTATAATAAACTGCACATATTAAAGGTACAATTTGATAAGCTTTGACATATGTATACACCTGTGAAACTATTGTTATCAAAACCCTAGCGGTTCAGTCTGGGTCCTGCTGCTCACCACACAGAAGGCCAATTACTAAGAAAATGAGTATTGCCAAGGAAGAAAGCTTTAGGCCAGTGCTGCAGCTGAGGAGATGGGAGCTGGGTCTCAAATCCATCTCCCTGATGGATTAAAACTAGGGCTTTGGCCGGGCGCGGTGGCTCAAGCCTGTAATCCCAGTACTTTGGGAGGCCGAGACGGGCGGATCACGAGGGCAGGAGATCGAGACCATCCTGGCTAACACAGTGAAACCCCATCTCTACTAAAAAATACAAAAACTAGCCGGGTGAGGTGGCGGGCGGCTGTAGTCTCAGCTACTGGGGAGGCTGAGGCAGGAGAATAGCGTAAACCCGGGAGGCGGAGCTTGCAGTGAGCCGAGATCGCGCCACTGCACTCCAGCCTGGGCGACAGAGCAAGACTCCGTCTCAAAAAAAAAAAAAAACTAGGGCTTTATATAGCAGGGAAGAAATGTAACAATGTATAAGAAAACAGGAACTCAGAAGGGACAAGGAAGCAATTAGGATGAATGAGGGGTCCAGCATTTCATTGTCAGGATGGGGTGATCTGGTGAGTTTCAGTTCTTTGATACTATTTATTTATTTATTTATTTATTTATTTTTGAGAGACCTGAGTTTCCTGAAGAAGGAATTCAGATAAAACAAATATAAAGTTTAAGAACAGAAATGTCCATTTCTTTTCCTTTCTTTCTTTTTTTTTTTTTTTTTTTTTTAAGAAGAATAAAAGGAAAAAATCAGTTGAGAAGACAGCTAAGACTAGTCCCTGGTGAAAATTCTTTTGAAGCTACAGGCACAGAGAGAGCAGCCTGGGGAAAAATCAAGCTGCAGCTTCACAGATAAGGGAGCAAGGCCCAGCACAGAAGCCCTTGTTCTTTGTGTAATAAGAGGGCTCCCAGGAAAAAGTTTCCTCCCCTTTTCAGGCGTGTACACAGTGGGCTCCATGGGAACTTGCATGGGACTTGGGGGCTTACATAAAACATATCTGCAGTTACCCAGACAAGAGAAGCTACATTCTGTGCTTGCCTAAAGACATACCTACAGCTGCACGTATAAAGGGAGTTACACAGATAGGGGAAGTTACACAAACAGCTGCAGAGATGAGGGGAATTTCTCATAAAAGCTTTTGTATTCAACTGTAAAATGGCAACCCATTTGGGTCCCCTCTGTGCTGCAAATAACCTTCTAGTGTCGCTTATTAAACTTTCACTCCAATCTCACCCTTGGTAGCCATACTCCTTAATTTTCTTGGCTATGGGACAAAGAGCTCTGATAATACCTCAGGCAAGAAGACTGCTTCATTAACCCTAGACTGTTTCACTATTATTATTTTTAGAGACAGGGTCTCATTCTGTCACTCAGGCTGAAGTACAGTAGCATGATCATAGCTCACTGCAGTCTTGAATTCCTGGGCTCCTGGGCTCAAGTGATCCTCCTGCCTCAGCCTCCCAAGTAACTAGAACTACAGGGGTGTGCCACTAGGCCCAGCTAATTTTTTTTTTTTTGTAGAGATGGGGGTCTTGCAATGTTGCCCAGTCTGGCCTCAAGTGATCCTCCCACCTCAGCCTCCCAAAGTGCGGGGATAGTTAATTACTTTTTTCAATAGTTAATTACTTTTTTCCTTTTATTTTATTTTATTTTATTTTATTTTTTGAGATAGGGTCTCAAGGCTGGAGTGCCCAGGCTGGAGTGCAATGGCACAATCTCGGTTCACTGCAACCTCCACCTCCTGGGTTCAAGTGATTCTCCTGCCTCAGCCTCCTCAGTAGGTGGGATTACAGGTGCACACCGCCACCTCACCTGGCTAATTTTGTATTTTTAGTAGAGACGGGGTTTTGCCATGTTGACCAAGCTGGTCTCAAACTCCTGGTAACTTGGAACTCATTTGGAAAAACAGAGGAGGTGCCACAGACCCTGTTTTGGGAAAAACCTCTGTTTGCCTCATGAAACCCCAATAATTAAAAGTGGATAAATGGCTGGGCGTGGTGGCTCATGTAATCCCAGCTACTCAGGAGACTGAGGCAGGAGAATCGCTTGAACCCGAGTGGTGGAGGTTGCAGTGAGCCAAGATCATGCCACTGCACTCCAGCCTGGGCAACAGAGCGAGACTCCCTCTCAAAAAAAAACAAAAAGAAAAAAGAAAAAAAAGAAAGGCAGGGTAGAGACACTGCACTGTCTTCTCCCATAGTATTTCCCTCCTTTGGGGGATCCAGGATCCAGTATAGAATGGCACCCTTAATTTTGGGGTTCTGTCTTTGCCTTCAGTTGCTTATTTGGCCCTAGAAACGCAAGCTTTCCCAGCCCTCTTCCTCCAAGGGCTCTACCCTGAAGCCATTAACCAATTAAGAAACTGGCAAATGGGCCGGGCGCGGTGGCTCAAGCCTGTAATCCCAGCACTTTGGGAGGCCGAGACGGGCGGATCACGAGGTCAGGAGATCGAGACCATCCTGGCTAACACGGTGAAACCCCGTCTCTACTAAAAGAAAAAGGTACAAAAAAACTAGCCGGGCAAGGTGGCGGGTGCCTGTAGTCCCAGCTACTTGGGAGGCTGAGGCAGGAGAATGGCATGAACCCGGAGGCGGAGCTTGCAGTGAGCTGAGATCCGGCCACTGCAGTCCAGCCTGGGCGACAGAGTGAGACTCCGTCTCAAAAAAAAAAAAAGAAACTGGCAAATGAAGAATCTTACAAGTGCTATATCTTCTGTCTGTCTGTGTATTTATATGTGTTGTATGTTTATAGATAAAAGAGCTCTGATTAATTGGCTTAAAAAAATAAGCACTTAAATAAAATTTTTGTCAGAGAAATAGAAACTTTAATGCCTTTTTGTGGATGTGACTTTAGTAATCTTTTGGAAATAAAGAGTTTTAAAGACGATTGGTAAAATAAAATGTCTTGAAAATGTAGACATTTGGTCTAAATTAAGGTCAGATATCAGATTTGCTAAATGCTTTAAGGCCAAACTGTTTCTTTGACTTTTGAAAATTGTTCGATTTACCCACTTTGGAGCATTAGATTAGCCATGCCCGCTAGTTATCCTAAAAGGAGTCAGACCTTATCTTCATTTCTGTCTGGTGTCCTAGGTTCCACCCGAGTACATAATTAAAATAGCTTACTTATCTGTTTTTTCACTAGAAATAAAAGTTGCTAAGAGTTAACATTTTAACATGTAGTTGAGACCACTGGAGAAACAGTTTTACACACAAGGTGTGTAGGGAATGTGTTTTTGGTAAAAGATTATAAGAAAGCAGGATGGGTGTGGTGGCTCATGCCTGTAATCCCAGCACTTTGGGAGACTAAGGCCGGTGCATCACTTGAGGCCAAGAATTCGAGACCAGCCTGCATGGTGAAACCCCGTCTCTACTAGAAATACAAAAATTAGCCAGGTGTAGTGGCACGCACCTGAAGTCCCTGGGGAGGCTGAGGCAGGAGAATCGCTTGAACCTGGGAAGCAGTGAGCCAAGATTGTGCCACTGCACTCCAGCCTGGGTGACACAGCAAGACTCGTTCGAAGAAGAAGAAGGAGAAGGAGAAGAAGAAGAAGGTGGCATGGGAATATGGCTTTTGTTAAAGGGAATGTAATTTTGTCTAGTTCAGAGGGTTTAAAAAAAAAAAAAAAAAAAAAAAAAAGATGGTCTTAACCTAAAAGACTAACCGAACAAAACTCAAGGTTTAAGTGAAGTGAAAAGGGTTCGTAAAGGGTTGATCTTGTAAAAATTCTGTGGGTATACAGGCCGGACACAGTGGCTCACACTTGTAATCCCAGCACTTTGGGAGGCCAAGGCAGGCGGAACACCTGAGGTCAGGAGTTTGAGACCAGCCTGGCCAACATGGTGAAACCCGGTCTCTACTAAAAATACAAAAAATAGCCGGGCATGTTGACATGTGCCTATAATCCCAGCTACTCGGGAGGCTGAGGCAGGCGAATTGCTTGAACCAAGGAGGCAGATGTTGCAATGAGCTGACATTGTGTCATTGCACTCCTGCCTGGGAGACAAGTGTGAGACTCCACCTCAAAAAAAAAAAAAAAAAAAAAAATTCTTGGGCCAGGTGTGGTGGCTCATGCCTGTAATCCCAGCACTTTGGGAGGCCAAGGAAGGTGGATCACCTGAGGTCAGGAGTTCAAGACCAGCCTGGCCAACATGGTGAAACCCCATCTCTACTAAAAATATATAAATCAGCTGGGCGTGGTGGTGCACATCTGCAATTCCAGCTACTTGGGAGGCTGAGGCAGGAGAATTGCTTGAACCCAGAAGGTGGAGGTTGCAGTGAGCCAAGATTGTGCCACTGGACTCCAGCCTGGGCGATAGAGACTCCATCTCAAAAAAAGAAAAAAAAATTCTTTGGGTACAAACACATTGGCAAAAATTTAAAAGAAATTATTTAGCTTTTTTCCTTAGGTAAAAACATTAAAATCATAGTAACATGGGGCCAGATTCTGGGCCCATCTGTCCGAATAACAGGGTTTTCTTAGAAACTGATCTACTGTTTGATGGAAAATTGTAAAGGGTTCTAAAAAGTTCATGAAAATCTTACCTTATGGTCAAACTAATGAAAACTGGATAGAGATATAAAGTTTTATTTTAAAAGCTAGCTTTAACATTAAAGGTACACTAATGCAGACATGAAATTTGGTTTTCTCTTTTGAAGACGATTTTTATGTAATGTTAAAAGATAATGAAAGAGTTTTGTTTTCTCCTTTGGGTAAATGGCAGGAAAAAGAAGGGAGGAGAGAGAAAAGAGACAGATTCAGTTGGCTTCATGCTGTCTTCATTGGGTCTTGTTTGGAAAGCTAAGTCTCCTCTATCAGAGTAAAGGTTTGTTTTTTTTTTAAATTTTTTTTTGGAGTTATCATTTTGGCCAAATGATTGACTTATGGTGACCTGGGATTCTATTTTGTGATATCCAGTGTTTTAAACCTTTGATATTTGACTATCCAAAATCAAGTTATAAATTATGTCTCTTTCTTACCTAATACTTTAGATATAGGCCCAAAAATGACATTTGCTTATTTGGTACAAAACTCACATAGGAAGCATTGTCAAATATGAAATGGTGTTTGGCTTTCTTTGATCTATATTTGTGTAAATGTTTCATTGTTATATGTTCCAAAATTATGTAAAACTCCTAAAATTCTAATATGACTTAGTATATGTTATCAGTAATAATTATAATTATTATTTTAACAGACTATGTGCCACAGAGGTAACAAATTTCCTTGTCAATTATGTCTTTAACTGTGGCTGCCCTAAAATGGTACATCCACAGACAGTTGTCTCTTTAAAAGATGGTTTGATAATCAGCTATAAAATTTAACAGGTGCTCTAAAACGCAGGATTCTGACTAATAATGCTGGAGATTGTGACATTAGAATAGAAGAAAATCTTTCAAATAGAAGAGTGAATGGTGTTTGGTTTACTTTGGACTGTATTTCTGTAAAATGTTATTAATATGTGCTCCAAAATTATGGGAAACTTCTATAATGTTGATATAATTTAGTGTACATTATTAATAATTATAATTGTTATGTAAAATTGCTGCATGCCACAGAAGTAACCAAAATTCCTACCCAATTGTAGCTTTAATAGTGACTATAGTCTTTTGTCATCTATATTTTGTCTCACTTTGGTCATTTTCAAAAGGCAGTTTATAATCAGATACAGGACTCTAAGTGCAGGTCTCAGATAACTTTAAAAATTGTGCTACTGGAATAGAGGAAAAAACCAAACTTCTGAGACGCTCACGGAGAACTAATGTGTTAAACATTGTCAAACCTTTTGTTTTCAGAGTCAAGAGAATTTATTTCTTTAGAGCTATTTGCAACTTTTAAGAAGTGAGTAAAATATACTCCTGTGAACAAAATTTGTAGCATGTTTGTTCCTCTCTACCTGATTTCTCCAGAATTTGGAAATTATTTGAATATTCTCAATTTATGGCAGTATAGTTAATTGCATAAGTGCAATAAGAATCTATTTTCTGGCTGGGTGCAGTGGCTCACACCTGTAATCCCAGCACTTTGGGAGGCCAAGGCAGGCAGATCACGAGGTCAGGAGATTGAGACCATCCTGGCTAACATGGTGAAATCCCATCTCTACTAAAAATACAAAAAAATTACCCAGGCATGGTGGCGGGCGCTTGTAGTCCCAGCTACTTGAGAGGCTGAGGCAGGAGAATGGCATGAACCCGGGAGGCAGAGGTTGCAGTGAGCCGAGATTGCACCACTGCACTCCAGCCTGGGTGACAGAGCAAGACTCCATCTAAAACAAAAAAGAAAAAAAAAAAAAGAATCTGTTTTCTTTTGTAACAGGACACAATTGGAGAAATTGGTTATTTCACCAAGGCTTTGACTGGAATGACATCTTCCTTTAAAGAATCAAAGTTGACTTATAGAGCCAATTAAAGCCTACTGGGGAATCTGGCCTCATATCTTGTCCACACAGAGTCCCTGTACAAGGTTCCTGACCTGTGGTAAGTAAAGATTTTCACTTTCTAACAAGCCCGGAGACCCCAAGTTATCTTGGGACCTCAAGAGGAGAGGAATTTGCCCAACTCATAAGTATTTGAGTGTAAAAACCCATGGCTGGGCTTGGCTTTTAAAAAGACGTATCTGAGATTTTTCATGGAACAGAGGTTTGGTTTTTGTTTGGTTGGTTGGTTTTGCTCTGTTTTGTTTTGTTTTGTTTTCTGATGCAGAGTTTCACTCTTATTGCCCAGGCTGGAGTGCAATGGCGTAATCTTGGCTCACCACAACCTCCGCCTCCTGGATTCAAGCAATTCTCCTGCCTCAGCTTCCCAAGTTGTTGGGATTACAGGCACGTGCCACCACGCCTCGCTAATTTTGTATTTTTAGTAGAGATGGGGTTTCTCCATGTTGGTCAGGCTGGTCTCGAACTCCCAACCTCAGGTGATCCACCCTCCTTGGGGAACAGAGTTCTATCAAAGCCAATTTAAAAAGCCTAAGTGAAAAATAATTATTCTTTCTGCACTTTATGCAAATAATCAGGCGAAGTACAGTAAAACTAATACTTTGTAAACAAATCAGTTCCATCATGATTTGTTTTTAATAAAAATGGGGACTGGAGAGAGCTAAATTATGCTTCAAAAGAAAAACTATAGTACACTGTTGTTAGCTGTTCTTGAGTTTTTTCCTGCAGTTTAGACTAAATTCTACGTTCTTTGTGGGTTAGAAGTCCCCAAACTAATGCTTTCAAAGCATTGCTTTTAAAACTGGGAATTGTACTCCTAATCCTAGGACTCGTTACACTGTAGTAAAACTATAGATGAGATACTTATGTTTTTGCCACGCAAGCCTTGAAAACCCATTCAGTCCTGCAGGAGACGTTCAGTTGCAAAGCAGTTCCACTCTTCTCACCTTGGGGTTCACTCCCATTCCCACTATGTCCGTCCGTACCCTGTCAGCAGGAAGAAGCCAGAGAAATTGACAGCCTTTTCCCATCTTCATAGCCTACACCTTAAGATTAAGGTGTTATGAAACCCAAAGGGAGGGGCTGAAACTGCCTTTGCAAAATTATGACTGAGACAGTGAAAGCAATGTAACTTAACTGCCTCCATCTTGCCTCCAACCTCCAGGCTGCCCTTGTTCATTCCTGGGTGTAGGCTGAAGTAACTTTGGGAGAAACTTAGTTTATACGGTGGCTCAAGCCTGTAATCCCAGCACTTTGGGAGGCCGAGACGGGCGGATCACGAGGTCAGGAGATTGAGACCATCCTGGCTAACATGGTGAAACCCCGTGTCTACTTAAAAAATACAAAAATCTAGCCGGGCGAGGTGGCGGGCGCCTGTAGTCCCAGCTACTCGGGAGGCTGAGGCAGGAGAATGGCGTGAACCCGGGAGGCGGAGCTTGCAGTGAGCCGAGATCCGGCCACTGCACTCCAGCCTGGGCGACAGAGCGAGACTCCGTCTCAAAAAAAAAAAAAAAGAAAAAGAAAAAGAAACAGACGGTAACAGCCCTTTCCCAAAGCAGACTTCCTTCTTGCCGGGGAACTAGATTGCCTTTGTAGGACTAACATTAGCCACAAGATGAGAAATTATGGTTTAGGAGTCACACAGCTGGAGGCTGCAAGATTCTGACCCTCCCTAAACTGCTCCCAAGATCCGTGCTTGAGATATTTGGCAGATCCTGCACTTGATGGATCAGCTGGCCCCACCCAGATCGATAAACTGGCTCGTCTGATCTATCTGATCTTGTGGCCGCCGCCCATGAACTGACTGTGCACAAGAAGACAGCCCTGACTCCCTATGATTTCATCTCTGACCAATCAGCACTCCTGGCTCACTGGCTTCCCCCCACCCACCAAGTTATCCTTTAAAACTCTGCTTTCCGAATGCTCAGAGAGACTGATTTGTGTAATGATTAAAACTCTGGTCTCCTGAAAAAAAAAAAAAAAAAAAAAAGACTAATTTGATAAATGAGTGTCAACTTCTCATTCTCTTAAATTGTCTTTTTGAAGAGCAGAAGTTCTTCATTTTTATATAGTCCAATTTATCCATTTTTTTCTTTTATGGATCATTCTTTTGGTGTTGCATCTAAGAAATCTTTGCCTAACCTAAGGTCACAAAGATTTTTTTTTCCCTATGTTTTCTTCCAAAAGTTTTATAGTTTTAGGTTTTACATTTAGGTCTACGATTCATCTTGGAGTGAATGTTTCCATCCGGTGTGCAGGCACTATTTTCCATGAACCATTTCATGCCATTCTCACATCATTTCATCAAAGATATCAGGTATTATTTTTGCTCCCATTTTACAGATGAGGAAACTGAGGCTTTGTGAGGTGAAGTTGCAGGGTTTAACCAACTCCTTCTTTCTCCAGAGCTATATGCTTAAGGACAAAACTAAATTCGCTTTTATTTCGTTCATGTTATTGTCCCTAAAATCAACTTGATTGATGAAGTTGAGTCCACAGATTGATTAATTGATTGATCAGGTCATTTCCTTCCTTAAATTACACGTCACTCCTATTCAAATACTTAGGCAGTGACCACCCATTTGGAGAACTTGTCTGGAAACCAGGGTTCCTGGGTTCTAACCTGGGCTCAGATCAGTATCGCCACTGGGAAAAAATGCAAATTATTTCCAAAATCATCTCTAAGGGTCCTTCAGTCTCAGCATCCTAAGATCTCTGGGATTTTCCTGGGAATTTAGAGTCAGTCATTGATGCAGTTGACATTTTTAGCCACAAGGAGGCACCAGGAGCACAGGATGGAGAAGGCAAAGCAAAGCGCCCTGAAGGAGGATGTGGAACCTAGGAATGGGAGGTGAAGGCGGAAGGGTGAAGGAGGTCTGGAGATTGAAGGGAAACACGCTAACTGGGGCCAGGTTGTATCCAGGCGCCCAGTTCAGCCTCAGGCTTGCTATTTGCCAGCAGGCCCTGGGCCCGTCACCTGTAGCTACCTTCACCTCCAGCCTCACCTGAGAACCACAGGAACACGGTCTTTATCAAGGAGCCCACTGGTCACCTGAAAGCTGCCGGTACCCTGTGGATTGGGAAAGGGTGAACTAGGACAGGCCTGGGAGTCAGGCACCAGAGTCTGGGGTCCGCGCTGCCGTTTACCTGCCATGTTATCTCTGGCAAGTGCCCTGAGGTCCCTGAGTCTCTTTCTCATCTGCAAAATGGGGAGATGGAAATAGATGATTCCTCGGGTATCTTTCAGCTGGGATCCTTTTTTTTTTTTTTTTTTTTTTTTGAGACAGAGTCTCACTCTGTTGTCCAGGCTGGAGTGCAGTGGCACGATCTGAGCTCACTGCAACCTCCACCTCCTGGCTTCAAGCGATTCTCCTGCCTCAGCCTCCTGAGTAGCTGGGACTACAGGCGCCCACCACCACGCCCGGCTAATTTTTGTATTTTCAGTAGAGACGGGGTTTCACCATGTTGGCGAACTCCTTGACCTCAGGTGATCTGCCTGCCTCACCTCTCAAAGCACTGGGATTACAGGCATGAGCCACCATGTCCGGCCTCAGCTGGGATTCTATTCAAACGACCTGAAAACTAGAGAAAGGAACGCATCCTCCTCTCTGTGTACTGGGCAGGCCATCTCAACATTAAGAGTCTTAGTTTCCACCACAGCTAGAAAAAGGGAGTAATAGCTCTGCCTTCTGCACAGGACTGCCCTAGGCCCAGATAAGCTAATGTGTGGGAAATTGCTGTAGGCAGGTTAGGAATTCTCCTTTTCATTATTATTTATGTTCTTGGCTTGTAAAATGCAGGCATATTCTCAGTGTTCAGGATAGTACCTGGTGCTCAATAAATATTTGCTGAATACATGAATGAATGAACAAATCCAGTCCAAACTCAGTCCCAATAGATGAAGTCCTTCTATAATGATTCAGAGAGGGCCATCCAGACTTTGCTTGAACACTTCCCTTGGTGGAGAGCTCGCTACCTCTCAAGGAGTTTATTGTCAGCCATCTTGAATCTGTAACACTTCACCTCCTTGGTCTTGGTTCTGCCACCCAGAGCCTTTGCCTATCCTGAACATAGAGCCTTTCCGCACACCTCAGAAACTTCCTGTGACTTCTGCCAACCATGGGTCCACCTAACTCTGATGGAAGGAAGTAGAGAAATATTATGCTGGCTGGAAAGGGCACAAGGTCATATGAAGAGCTTTTCCTCAAAATGGGAGGAAGTTGTCTGGGTGGTAGGGGATGGAACCTGAAGAGCAAGCAGAATGAAGATGCAGGAGAGGAATGCATAAATATATGTCCCTCTATGGGACCTAAGCTATAAGGAGGTGGATCTCAGCCTCAGTCCCAGCCGAACACGGTGGTCCCATCCTCCTTGTCTGGGACTGGCTTAGGAATGAGCATGTGATTCAGTTATGTCCAATGAGATGTGAAGGGAAGTCTGCTGAGGGGCTTCTCTTAAGCAGCACAAGCTGGAAGAGACAGCCCCATTTCTGCCTCTGGTTGATGAATCTGAATGTGTTGCAACTGCTTAAGTCATGTTGCTGCCACCAAGACCAATACATGGAGAGGGGCATAACTAAGAGAATCACAGAGAAGTGGAGCTGGAGCTTTGATCAAACTGTGCCTGAAGGTGTTCTATGCCTGATTTCCTATAAGTGAGATCATAAACCTTATTGTGTAATCCCAGTGAATTGGCCATTGGCAAGTACCACCACCACGAGCATCCTAACAGATATGCAGATTTTAAAAATGGACTGTATTAATGTGGGCTCTTTAGTGACAAGTGCAAAAGCCCAATTCTGGCTCACTTCAGCAAAATAAACAAACAGAACAGAATTTGTTGGCTCAAATAACTGAAAAGTACAGAGTTGGTTACATCCAGGGATTCAGAAAATCAGGACTTATCTTTCTGTCTCTGCTCCACCAGCTCCATTCTTAGGCTGTCACTCCCAGATCATTAAAAAGGCCACTGGCCGGGCGCGGTGGTTCATGCCTGTAATCCCAGCACTTTGGGAGGCCAAGACGGGCGGATCACGAGGTCAGGAGATTGAGACCATCCTGGCTAACACGGTGAAACCTCGTCTCTACTAAAAATACATTTACAAAAATTAGCCGGGCACGGTGGCGGGCGCCTGTAGTCCCAGCTACACGGGAGGCTGAGGCAGGAGAATGGTGTGAACCCGGGAAGCGGAGCTTGCAGTGAGTGGAGATCGCGCCACTGCACTCCAGCCTGGGTGACAGAGCAAGACTCCGTCTCAAAAAAAAAAAAAAAATAAAAAAAAATAAAGAAATAAGAAAATAAAAATAAAAAGGCCACTGGACCCACAGTCTCACAGCTTTGCAGCCCCAGAAGAAGAGGACTGTTCTTTCCCAATAGTTTCAACACAAGTCCTGGCACTTAAGTCTCATAGGCTGCTTCAGGTCACATGTCCACCCATGAGCTAAGCATCAAAGCCAGAGGAGGAAAAGCATCAACTGGCCAAGAACGAGTGATGCCCCATTGTTAGACATGTCTAGGGTGAGACGTGACCAGATCAGTTCAATTCAACACATATGTGTTGAGTGCCTTCTATGTGACAAGCACTATCCCAGGTACTGCTGCCCAAAGAAGGGGAAATGAATTATGTATCTATTCCACCAACCATAAGACAAGTCAGAAAGACAGGAGCTCTGAGAAAGTGACAGCTGACATCCAACTGAGTTACAACCAACACACACCACGTTCCCTAATGAATCGCTGGTGCTGGAGCCACGTCAGTTGCTGGCAATTGTGAAATGGGCCACATCTACTTTCTTAGCCTCTGTAGAAACCCACTGACTTTGACCCAGTTGTCTGTGGGCCTGTGTTCTTCAGGATATGTTCATTTAATTTTTTTTTTTAGATGGAATTTCACTCTTGTTGCCCAGGCTGGAGTGCAGTGGTGTGATCTCAGCTCACTGCAACCTCTGCCTTCCACGGTCAAGCAATTCTCCAGCCTTAGCCTCCCGAGTAGCTGCGATTACAGGCACTCGCCACCACGCCCAGCTAATTTTTTGTATTTTGAGTAAAGACAGGGTTTCACCATGTTGGCCAGGCTAGTCTCAAATTCCTGACCTCAGGTGATCCACCCACCTCAGCCTCCCAAAGTGCTGGGATCACAGGCGTGAGGTACCACGCCCAGCCTGTTCCTTGAATCTTCAGGGGAGGAAGGTGAACTTCTTTCCATGCCTAAGGTAGCCATGGCTTATGGTCCCAAGAAGCATCTGAAGTGGTAGCAGCTCAAAGCAATGGTTGGAGGGGACACTGACTGGTGTGTTTGCTCCTCATCCATCCACCAGTCCCCACAAGCTGAGAGTGTGTCTCCCCCTCATCATTTTTCCTAAGAAACAGAATTAAGTATGCCCTGACCGGAGATGAACTAAAGATTTGGATGCTGCGGTTCATTAAGATTGACGACAAGGTCCAAACTGATAGAAGCTACCGTGCCGGATTCACAGATGTCATCGTCGACAAGACCAGAGAGAATTTCCGTCTGATCTGTAACATCAGGATCACTTTGCCATTCACCGTATTACAGCTGAGGAGGCCAAGTGCAAATTGTGCAAAGTGAGAAAAAATCTTGTGGGTACAAAAGGAATCCCTCATCTGGTGACCAATGATGCTGGCACCATCCACTACCCTGGTCCCCTCATCAAGGTGAATGACACCATTCAAGTTGATTTGGAGACTGGCAAGAGTACTGATGTCATCAAGTTCGACACTGGTAACCTGTGGATGGTGACTGGAGGTAAGAACCCGGGAAGAATTGGTGTGATCACCAACAGAGAGAGGCACCCTGCATCTTCTGATGTGGTTCATGTGAAAGATGCCAACAGCAACAGCTTTGCCACCTGGCTTTCCAGCATTTTTGTTATCGGCAAGGGTAACAAAGCATGGATTTCTCTTTCCCGAGGAAAGGGTATCCACCTCACCACTGCTGAAGAGGCAGACAAGAGACTGGCAGCCTACAAAAAGCAGTGGGTGAAATGGTGTCTAGGTGATATGTTAATAAGATCTTTGTACCCAATTTAAAATAATGCAGCCTAAAAAAATCGGGGTGTATTTGACCAACTGGATCAACTAATATAATGTTTTTAACTTGCAATTTGAAAATAACAAGTAGAGCTTATATTAGCCAAGAATTCGTGATTTATTGAAAATAACAAGTAGAGCTTATATTAGCCAAGAATTTGTCTGGTTACAAGTTACTAAAACGCAACTCAAAGTCAAGACTAAGAGGAGGCCAGTGAGGAGCTCAGGGTGAGAAATGTATGAAGGTGCTCACTGTCAGGCTTGTAAAGATGCCTCCTTCAATTTTGCTCCTTAAGTGCCTCATTTGACTTGCTGTTCCCACTTCTGATCCAACTCAAAGTAGCTTAAGCCAAAAAGGAAAAATTACAGGCTCAATAGCTGAACTAGAAAAGGCACAGTGGGGCTGGGCGCAGTGGCTCAAGCCTGTAATCCCAGTACTTTGGGAGGCCGAGACGGGTGGATCACGAGGTCAGGCGATTGAGACCATCCTGGCTAACACGGTGAAACCCCGTCTCTACTAAAAAATACAAAAGACTAGCCGGGCGAGGTGGCAGGCGCCTGTAGTCCCAGCTACTCGGGAGGCTGAAGCAGGAGAATGGCATGAACCTGGGAGGCGGAGCTTGCAATGAGCTGAGATCCGGCCACTGCACTCCAGCCCGGGCGACAGAGCGAGACTCCGTCTCAAAAAAAAAAAAAAAAGAAGAAGAAGAAAAGAAAAGGCACATTGATGAAGCTGGCCCCGAGTACACATGGACCCAGGGTTCAAATGCACCCATATTTATTTACTCTTCTCTCCCGCGGCCTCCTCTTGTCTCCCTCCTCATTCTCTCCTCTGCTTTTCTCTGCTAGTTTGCTTCAGTCTCTCCTACCACCATTAGTCTTTCTCCTTACAATTAGTTCATAGTCATATACAGCACCAGGCTAAGCTCTTTACCTTGCAAGCAGAACTAGGGGGAGGCAGAGGACTAAGAGAAAGACTTCCCATTGGCTATCTTGGGCCAATGTGCATGCCTGGACCAATCACTGTGGTGATAATATATTTGCCCAGTGTTGGACAGAACTCACCCCTGTGGTCTAGGGGCTGGAGGCTGAGACCAGAAGACAGGAGGGTCTGATGGGCAGACCAAGACAACTGTTAGTATTTCAAGTGTGAAATACTCTAGCCTTTATTTTTATCTTCCTATTGAAACAATTATTTTTAAATCACACAGTTTGATAATCTGAGGTTTCTTTTAAAATGCAACTATATTTGTTCCAGTAATAAAAATAAGAAGAAGGAAAAAAAAAAAAAAAAGCGGCCGGGCGCGGTGGCTCACGCCTGTAATCCCAGTACTTTGGGAGGCTGAGGTGGGCTGATCATCTGACGTCAGGAGTTCAAGACCAGCCTTACCAACATGGAGAAACCACGTCTCTACTAAAAATACAAAAATTAGCCAGGCGTGGTGGTACGTGCCTGTAATCCCAGCTACTTAGGAAGCTGAGACAAGAGGATCACTTGAACCCGGGAGGCGGAGATTGCAGTGAGCCAAAATCCCGCCACTGCACTCCAGCCTGGGCGACAAAGTGAGACTCTGTCTCGAAAAAAAAAAGAAAAGAAAAGAAAAAAAAAATGCGGCTATTGAATTACAGAATAGATTCCACTCAGGGGCAGGAAGAGGCAATGGGGAAAGTGATAAATTAGAAAGGAGAAATTAGAGCCAGCTCATAGAGGCCCTTGAGTTCATGATTTTAATACATTTGCATTAAATGCCTATTCAGTGCCAGGAATGGCAAAGTTTGGATTCTATTCTGTAAGCAGCAAGGATTATTTCGGGCAGAGGCATGTCAGAGTAAGAGAAACTGCTCTCTGAAAAGCCAACAAACCATGGGTGATCCTGGAAGAGAGATAACAAGCCCACCTGCTGGAGAGGTTGTCCCAGGCCCAGAAATCAGCAGGCAGCACTTGAGGAGCACAGCCTCAATGCTCCACCAGCCACAGTGCCCGCTGGGGGATGGTTTCTAGGATCTCGATGCCCGTAGGACAGGATCTGCCACCTTTCAAGTGGCCACAGGTTGGTCCCTAAGACCCTTGAGCCTCCATTTTCCTCATCTGCTCACTGTTTACCAAGAACACGTACATTGAGAAAACGTTGTGTCAAAAGACAACTAATATTTATCAAATGCTTATTCTGTGCTAAATCCTTTGCATGCATCATCTGATCAAATCTTTGTGACAACCTGTGCAGAGACAGCTAATTTTGCCCCATATTTGTTCTATCCATTGTTACCTGGTTTAAAAAAAAAAAAAAAAAACTCTACTCTTTGGCTGGGCACTTAAAACTGCACTTCTCAGCCCTCCTTGCAGAGGTATAACCGCGTGACTAAGTTCTGGCCAAGGGGAAAGAAAGGAAAGTGTCACATCAAACTTCTAGGGAATGATTTTTGTTTTGTTTTGTTCTGTTTTTTGAGACGGAGTTTTGCTCTTGTTACCCAGGCTGGAGTGCAATGGCACAATCTCAGCTTACTGCAACCTCCACCTCCCGGGTTCAAATGATTCTCCTGCCTCAGCCTCCCAAGTAGCTGGGATTGCAGCCATGCGCAACCGTGCCCAGCTAATTTTGTATTTTTAGTAGAGATGGGGTTTCTCCATGTTGGTCAGGCTGGTCTCAAACTCCTGACTCGGGTGATCCACTTGCCTCAGCCTCCCAAAGTACTGGGATTACAGGCGTGAGCCACTATGCCCAGCCTTCTAGGGAATGTTCTTAAAGGGAAAGAGGCACATTCTTTCTTTCTCTCTGTTGACTGGAATGTAGTCAAGATAGTTGGAGCTCCAGCATCCATCTTTGACCATGAGGTAGTAGCTAGGTATTGAGGATGACAAAGCAAGAAGATAAAAGACACTTGGGTCCCCAGTGGCTGTAAAGCCACCCTGGACTTCTCATATTTATTATAGCAAAGTGAACCTTTGTCTTTTTTGAGCCATTGTTGTTTGGTTTTTTCGTTACTCCCAACCAAACCTAATCCTAACTGCTATTCATAACTCCCTTGCACTGGCTGTCCCTACCCCCTTCCCTGCTTCACTTTTCTCCAGAGCACTTATTACCAGCTAATGTATTACATTTGAGTAATTTGCACATTTACCATTGGTCTCCTCCAATAGAATGTAAGCTCACAAGGGCAGGAATTTTGTGTGGTTTGTCCACTTTCACATTTCCACCTTTTCCATAGTTCTTGAACACGGTAGATACTCAGTACATATGTGTTGAATTGATTAATTGAAGGATAATTAACACTAAAGGTAAGTAATCTTACGATCTTATAGATGAGGATGCTGAGGCTCAGAGAGGGCCACAAATTAGAAAGGGATGGCTCCTGGAAATTCACCAAGGCAATCTGGCTGCAGAATGCATGCTCCTCAATACTAACTCAACTGCCAACAAATGCACAGAAGTCTCTCAAAAGCCTTCTAGCTGAAACCATACACTGTCTTTAATGGGGAAAGCTACACTTCTTCGGGGAGGAAATGTGAGCAGAAGTCCAAGGCCAAGAGGATTCTCTGAGGACTCAGGCTTAGTTACTAATGAATATTGGGAGTAAAAACGGGAAATCTCAAATATCCTTGATTCTAGGACACCATTGACTATAAGACACACCACCAATTTAATTGGGGATAGGAAAAGAAACACTTCATTAAACATACACATCAGTCACGAGAAACATTCTGATTTCAGAAACATTATAATGGAGAGAATCTGCATCTTCAGTTGAAGCGATGGGGTAATCAAAGATGCCTCCGAGAAACTTGTTAGAGGACTTTTCTTAAATCTTCCTGGGAGGAATACAGTTTGACCAATCTTTTCTGTAAGAGAACCTAAAACAAGGCTAAATTCTTTGATTTCCACCCACCACCCACATCTCTGCTACAGTTAATCACTCCCTTCCTTCCCGTGCACGCCTCTTTCAGTGAAGCTGTTGAGTAATGAATGTGTTATTATCTATTCTGTAATATGGGGCTGGAGAGTGAGAATCACATCCTTAATCATGCCCTGTTTGCTTCCAAGTCTCCAGCACAGAGCTAGATACGTAGTA
This sequence comes from Chlorocebus sabaeus, assembly GCF_047675955.1. Classification (NCBI taxonomy): domain Eukaryota; kingdom Metazoa; phylum Chordata; class Mammalia; order Primates; family Cercopithecidae; genus Chlorocebus; species Chlorocebus sabaeus. The sequence goes on along the minus strand of NC_132923.1, from coordinate 116,456,787 downwards.
GGCACTTAATGAATATTTACTAAGAGAAGGCACGAATGAATCAACGAGGAAATATATAGGAGAATGGATGAACGGTGATGCCCGCACCTGTCAGATTCTCAGTGCACAGGGTGTGTGTGTGTGTGTGTGTGTGTGTGTGTGTATCTGTTATCATGTGTGTTCCTTGTAGAATCCAAGAATGTCTCCAGGGATTTGAGCAGCATCAAAGAAGGCAAGAGCAGAAGAGAGACCTCCTTCCAAATAACTGGGGAAAGGCATTGATTATGTGACTTTGTAGAAGAGAGCTGCTTTCACAGTGGGAGTCGGAGAGGGGTCCAGCCTCTAACTCCACTAACCAAAAACCTCAGTGTCTCATCAACTCTAGAAGGAATCCTGCTGTTAACCTCACCTCCCCACTGCCCAACTCACGGGCAGGAGAAAGGCAAGGCATATTTTCTCCCCAAAATATGCAGAATGGCGGTTGCCATGAGCACTGGGATCTGCATGTTACTTGACATCCATTTTTTTAGAAGTCTGGTTGCTATGGTAACAAATACCATTTTCCAGACTAAAGATAAATCTCTGGTTCAAATCTGAGGGCGATGACGCTCTTTCTAGACATCTCTTGGAGTGGCAGGGTGGGACCACGCCTGTCACGTCAGGGCTCAGTAAACACGGAGGAATTCAATGGAATTGCACCGAAGCAGCCTATGAAAAATGTCTGATGGAAGAGGAGTGGAGCTCCCATTTCGGCCTGTCCGGGTTGAGGGGCTGCCTAGCACCCTCCTCCAAACCACCCCAGGCATTGTTGATACTGCCCATCACATAGGGAGCAAGTGCTTTCAAAGACCAGCAGTGTTGCTGGTTGGCACATATACCAAGAGCGGGCAGACACAGCCACAGCTAAAAAGCCAGATGTTCATTCAAAAATAGATATTTATTGAGCACTTGCTATTAGCTATGCATTGTCCTAAGCACTGTGAATACAGATACAAATCATCCCTGAGATGTCTACAACCTGCCCTCGAGAACACAGATGGGGCCAGGAGCAGTGGCTCATACCTGTAATTCCAGCACTTTGGGAGGCTGAGGTGGGAGGATTGGTTGAGGCCAGGATTTTGAGACAAGCCTGGGCAACACAGTGAGAGCCCTTTTTTTTTTTTTAAAGATGGCAGATGGTAAACAAAGAAGTATACTGTAGTTTATCAGCAGGTGTTACAGGCCGAGTAGTGGAACCCCCAAAGATGTTCACTTCTCAATCCCTGTTAATTATGTCAGTACATTACCTTATGTAGCAAAAGGGATTGTGCAGATGTGATTAAGTTAAGGATCTTGACATCAGATTGTCCTGGATTCTCTGAGTGGGCCCAAGGTAATTGCAAGAGTCCTTATAAGGAGGAGGCAGAAGCTGGGTGTGGTGGCGCATGTCTGTAATCCCAGTTACCCAGGAGGTTGAGGCAGGAGTTGGATCGTTCGAGGCCAGGAGTTTGAGTTCGGTCTGGGTAACAAAGCAAGACTTCATTGCTATCCCTCTATCTCTCCATCTATTTATTCAAGACAGGGTCTCACTCTGTCACACAGGCTGGAGTGCAGTGGCACAATCACAGCTCACTGCAGCCTCCAACTCCTGGGCTCCAGTGATCCTCCAGCCTCAGCCTCCCAAAATGCTGGGAATACACTGTGAGCTACCTTGGCTTGAGACCCTATCTCTAAAAAGAGAGGCTGGAAATCAGAGAGAAAAGATGCTAAGCTGCTGGTTCTGAAGACAGAGGAAGAAACTGTGAGCCCAGGAATGCAGGTGGCCTCTAGAAGCTGGAAAAGGCAGCTAGGGGAGAAACAGACTCTCCCTTAGAGCCTCCAGAAGGAACATAGCCGGCTGAGCACAGTGGCTCACACCTGTAATCCCAACACTTTGGCAAGCCGAGGCAGGAGGGTTGCTTGAGGCCAGGAGTTCGAGACCAGCCCAGGCAATGTAATGAGATACCATCTCTTAAACAAAAACAGACAAACAAAACTTAGCCAAGCATGGTGATACATGCCTGTAGTTCCAGCTACTCAGGAGGCTGAGGCAGGAGGACCACTTGAGCCCAGGGGTCCGAGGCTGCAGTGAGCTAAGATCACGCCACTGCATTCCGATCTGGGTGACAGAGCAAGACCCCGTCACTAAAAAATAAGAATAAATTAGAAGGCCATGGCTCACACCTGTAATCCCAGCACTTTGGGAGGCCAAGGCGGATGGACCACCTGCAGTCAGGAGTTCAAGACCAGCCTGGCCAACATGATGAAACCCCCATCTCTACTAAAAATACAAAAATTAGCCAGGTATGATGGTGCATGCCTGTAATCCCATCTACTCTGGAGGCTGAGGCAGGAGAATTGCTTGAACCCAGGAGGCAGAGGCTGCAGTGGGCCGAGATCATGCCACTGCACTCCAGCCTGGGCGACAGAGATTCCATCTCAAATAAAAAAATAAATAAATAAATAAATAAAATAAAAGGAACACAGCCTTATGGCCCTGTTTTAGACGTCTGATTCCAGAACTGTGTTGTTTTAAGCCACCGTTTGTGGCATTTGTTACAGGAACAATAGGAAACTAACACAGATGGTGAGGAGTGCTAGTAAAGACTACAGCAGAGATGTGAGCAGAGTGTGCTGGGGCAGGAGTGGGGAGGTGGGAGCTGGAAATGGTGTGACCGGCATGCTGCTCAGAGAAGGTGGCATTTGGGCCCAGATGTGAAGGGAGTGGTGAGGGAGCCCTCTGGGTGCCTGAAGAATATCCCTGGCCAAGGGAACAGCCCATATGAAGACTCCCAGGTGAGAGTGCCTGGTCTGTTGGGGTTAATAGCAAGGAAGTCAAAGTGGGGCAACACTCTGAGGGGTGGACTAGGGGATGAGGTCAGAGAGGCCACAGGGATGGCTGAGACAAGGCCTAGTTGGCCATGGGGAGCCATGAAGGATTTGGGGTAGGGGAGGGACATGATAAGACTCACTTTTTTTTTTTTTTTTGTGAGACAGAGTCTCGCTCTGTCACCCAGGCTGGAGTGCAGTGGCGCAATCTCGGCTCACTGCACGCTCTGCCTCCCGGGTTCACGCCATTCTCCTGCCTCAGCCTCCCAAGTAGCTGGGTCTACAGGCACCCGCCACCACGCCCGGCTAATTTTTTTGTATTTTTAGTAGAGACGGGGTTTCACCATGTTAGCCAGACTGGTCTCAATCTCCTGACCTCGTGATCCACCCACCTCGGCCTCCCGAAGTGCTGGGATTACAGGTGTGAGCCACGGCGCCCGGCCAATGAGACTCACTCCCTAAGGATCTAGCTTAAAGTGTTTGATTAGCACTCTTTGGATACAAGATAGAGTCTTGCAATCCTAAAAGGGCCCCTCTGCTGAGAACAGATTGTACAAGATCCTGGGAAGAGACATGGAGGGCAGTGTGGGGGATCGGTCAGAGTGGTGGGAAAAACTACAGGGAAAGGACGCAAACCTTCTGAAAGATCAGAAGGTTCTGCAGAGCCCTGGGGAAGCATAGCTGAAGGCAGCTGTTCTATAACCCTGAAGCAGAGGGCAAGGAGTAGGTACACGGGAGTGTGGGAGAATTTATCTTAAACAGGCTTGTTTACTTATGTTGACCAGGAACTGACCTTTGATGATCTGTGCGCGTGAGGTTCCCTGAAAGGGGAACAATAAATCTTAATTACCTACAGGTTGTGTTTGCGCCAGGTTTTCGGCATTGTGCCTGCACTGAATAAAAGAAAGCAGCTTCATCCTCTTGAGGCTGCTTTCTGGCCATGAAAGCCAGGCAGTCTCTGAGATGCTCTTATGCCGCATGCCTGTATCTGAGTACTCATTTTATCCGTCAGCTAGGGTCTGCGGTACAGACCCGGCAGGGTAGGGAAGAGGTTACTGCACTGATCCAGGTAATAGATGATGGTAGCTTGGACCGGGGTAGGAGCAGTAGACATGGTGAGAACGAGTCAGGTCCTGGGTGTAGTTGGAGATAGAGCTGACATGAATTGTCTGGACTGGTTAAAAGGTATGAAGGAGAGAGAAAAGCTGAGATTGATGCCAAAGTTCTTGACCTGAGCAACCATGGCTGACGTTGCCATTGTTGGTTTATGTCATTTTATTTATTGATTGAGTGAGATAGGGTCTTGCTCTGTCGCCCAGGCTGGAGTGCAGTGGCGCGATCATAGCTCATTGTAGCCTCAAACTCCTGGGTTCAAGTAATCCTCCTGCTTCGGACCCCCAAAGTGCTGGGATTGTAGGCATGAGCCACTGCGCATGGCTGGTTTATGTCACTTTCACTTTGAGTGTATTTACCTCCAAGTGGAGGGCAGAAAAGAGTCTGGAACTGAGAGAGTCCCGACTACAGATATAACTTGGAGGTCATTAGCTTATAAAATGGTGTTTTATGCCAACAGCCTGATGCACTCACCAGGAGAGCATGAGGCACTCCAGCATCTCAAGGTCAAGGAGATAAGAAATCAGCAAAGGAGCTTGAGATGGAGCTGCCACTAAATAAGAAGGAAACCAAGACAGGAGGTAAATAAAACATATTCAGGAGGAAGCAGTGATCAGCTATATCAAATGCTGCTGAGAGCTCAGTAGGGGAATCGACCGCTGGATTTAGCAGTGTGGCGATTGTCCGTGACCTTCAGAAGCACTGTGGAAGCCAAGGCCAGATAGGAGTGGATCCAAGAGAGAAGGAACTGAACCAACAGGCAGCATTTTTCTCAAGTTGTGCTGTAAAGAAAGACCGAGAAATAGGACAGTGGCTGGAGAGGAGATGTAAGAAAAACAGAGAGGCTTATTTACTTTCTTTTTTTTAGGTCTGTTTTGTATGATGGAAGAAATGATAGAACATTTGTATGCTGATGGAAAATAGTCCAAAAGAGAGGCGAGAGGGTAATTGATAACACAAGAAAACGCAAGGGCTCGCTGGACTGGCCTCCCTGGAGGCAGTGAGCAGGGATAGACCCAGGCATCAGGGGAGGGGCTGCCTTCAGGCTGGCGTTCAGCTGTTTATCCACAGGACGGAGGGAAGGCTGTGCCTGAGCACAGATGCAGGTGGGCGCTGATGAGTCTGGGGAAGTTCTCTTCCAATTGCTCCAATTTTCTCTAGGAAGTAGGAATCAAGATTCAGCTGAGAATAAGAACAGGGAAGGAAATGTGGGGGCTTCGAGAGAGGAGGAGGTGTGAAATTAGCGTCTAGAAGCGAGGGAGTGTAAACGGATGAGGGAAATATAGTAGAATTGCCTGGCAGGTCTGGGAGTTTACTGGAGACAATTGAGGAAGATTCTCTTTCTCCACCGTGCTTAGCTGCTTGGGTGCTTAGCATGTTGGGTGCTTAGCTGCTTGGGTGCAGGCTTGGAGTAGGTGGACACTTGTTTTCAACGAGATTTGGGCTTTTGCTGAGGCCAGTACAATAAAAAGAAGGGAAAAATAATGGCCCCTCAAAGATGTCCACCTTCTAATTCCTGGAATTTCAATCTGTCAGGCGACATAGCAAAAGGAAATGAGAATTAAGGTTGCAGATGGATTAAAGTAGCTGATCAAGCCAGGTGCAGTAGTGCACACCTGTAGTACCAGCTAGTTGGAAGGCTGAGGCAGGAGGATTGCTTGAGATCAGTCTGGGCAACATCACGAGACCCCGATCTTAAAATATTATTTTTAAAGCAGCTAATCAGTTGACCATGAGATGGGGAGATTGGGCCCGGTATCATCACAGGACTCCTCAGAAGAGGAAAAAAAGGTGGAAAAGAGAGAAGCAGAAAGATGGCATGGTGAGAAAGATACAGCCAATGCTATGGACTTTGAAGGTGGAAGAAGAAGCAATGAGTCCAGGAACACAGATGGCCTCTAGGAAGTGGAAGAGGCAAGGAGATTTATTCTTCCTAGAGCTTCCAGTGGGAACCCAGCCCTGCCGACAGCTTAATGTTAGCCCAGTGAAACCCACTTTGGACTTCTGACCTCCAGAACGGTAAGATAATACATTTGTGTTGTCTTAAGCCATTAGGTTTGCAGTAATTTCTTACAGCAGCAACAGGGAACAAATACAGGGATACACATGGAAGCAATGAGACTTAAGCTGAGTAAGGAGGGAAACGAACTAGGAGAAGGAAAAGGTAGGAAGGTCAGTGAATTGGAGGCCCAGGTAAGGGGGTCAAAGAACTGGAGATATGGGGTACTACATTCTTGTACTGGGGGATGCTGTAAACTGATGTTGCGAAGGGACTGCAGTTGTTGATAATGGCAGGGTCAAAAGTGTGACAATGGGGCCAGGTGCGGTGGCTCATGCCTGTAATCCCAGCACTTTGGGAGGCTGAGGCAGGCGGATCACCTGAGGTCAGGAGTTCGGGACCAGCCTGGCCAACATGGTGAAACCCCATCTCTACTAAAAATGCAAAAATTAGCCAGGCATGGTGGCACGCAACTGTAATCCCAGCTACTCGGAGGCTGAGGCACAATAATTGCTTGAACTGGGAGGCACAGGTTGCAGTGAGCCACGATCATACCACTGCACTCCAGCCTGGGCAACAGAGTGAGACTCTGTCTCCAAAAATACAAAAATAAAAAATAATAATTTGTTTAATGTATATGTTCCACTGATATGGATTCCACTCCCAAACAAGACTGTAAGCTCCAGAAGGGCAGGAACATTTCCCTTGTTCTCCTGCCTACCCACCTGCCTTGCACAACGCCTGGCAGGTAAGTGTTCAGAAATTACTTGTTGAATGACTGCTGGGGTGAATGAATAGCATCTGTATGTGGTTAGATTTGGGGCTCAAGTGGAAGGATTTGTGTTAATACCAGTTTCAGTACAAGATGTAGCCAACCTTGGCAGGGCATGGTGGCTCATGCCTATAATCCTAGTACTTTGGAAGGCTGAGGCAGGAGGATTACTTGAGTCCAGGATTTCAAAACCAGCCTGGGCAACATAGTAGGGCCCCATGTTTACAAAAGATAAACAAAGTGTAGTAGCATACACCTGAGGTGGGAGGATCACTTGAGCCCAGGAGGTCGAGGCTGCAGTGAGCAGAGATCATGCCACTGTACTCCAACCTAGACAACAGAGCAAGATCCTGTCTCACAAAAAAAAAAAAAAAAAGAAAGAAAGATGTAGCCAACCTCAAAATCCCCTTCTCTGGCCCTGTCTTCGATCCATCTGTTCTGGCTCAGAGCCTGGTGAGCTGCAGGTGTCTCCTCATCTGCATTCCTGAGATCCAGCTGTATCCAAATACTGGCCTTTTTTTGTACTGTTCTGTTGTTTGTTATGCAAACATGATTCTGCTTTGAACTGGACTGTAATTTGATGGATGCGCCAAGAGCTTATCTCATGGGTACAGGTGCACTGCAGGTAACATTTGGATCCATCAGCTTTGCTCACTTCTTGCATCCATCCCATTCAGTAGCTGAGCATCTGATTATAGACTAATGCTATTCTGAGGGCTCCTTTATGATTAAAATCCTTCAGAATGGTGACTTCTGTCACATTGCTCTTTTTCCTTATTCTCTTAGTCACAAATACACATGTACAATTTTGCCAAAGATTTTGAGCATGCCATACAGATTTTAGTTATTGCTCTGCCACTTATTAGCTGTGTGACCTTGCGCAAGTTATTGAACCTCTGAGCCTCAGTTCCCTCATCTGTCATATGAGGTTATAATAGTTCCTATCCTGCAAAAGTAACTGTGAAGATTGGCTATGATAAAGGAAACTGGTTTTGCATAATGCCTAAGTATTTACTAAGCTTTAAGTAAATATTGGTTTTGTTATATTAGAAATGAATATAGCTTCAAAGTCAATTACATCTTTAAACAGGTCTGCAGCAGAATTTAGGATATCCATGAGCATTCTAGAGCAAACAGACTCTTCTGAAGAACATGCATGCACATTTAGCACCAAAAGGTGCGCGCACACACGTACACACACACCCCCCTGCCTACAATGGAGATATATTCACAAGGTCAATCACAGTTCATTTCTACTTATCACTTACATAATCATTTACAAACACCTAGATATTAAGAAAATTGTACTTCAAGAGCATTGAAAACCCTGCCAGCACCTCTCTAAATGAAACAGTTCCCAGCCTTCAAATGAGGCACTGTACCAATCTCCATCAAGCAACCCAAGGTCACAAAGTGAGTCACTGTTGGAAGCGAACATTTCTAAAAAGTAATAAAAGTGTATGTGCTGTCCTTTAAGAATAACACTAACCTGCTGTCAATGAGGGGTTTGCTCTAAGCCAGGGGTGTCCAATCTTTTGGCTTCCCTGGGCCATTCTGGAAGAAGAACTGTCTTGGGCCACCAGTAAAATACACCAACACTAATGATAGCTGAAAAGCTAAAAAATTTTAAAATGGCCAAAAAAATTCATGTTTTAAGAAAGTATGAATTTGTGCTAGGCCGCATTCATAGCCATCCTGGGCCGCACGCGGCCTCGGGCCGTGGCTTGGACAAGCTTGCTCTAAGCTGTTTTCTTGCAGTGGAGGTGATGACAACAGAGGGGAGCTGGCAGCAGCAGGTCACATTCAGCTATTCAACAAACATCTTTTGAGTATCTACTGTGTTCCAGATGCTGTCCAGGCCACTGTGGAGTTGGCAGTGTTTAAGATAGATGCATTCCCTGCCCTCTACGTGTTAGAGTCTTGGGAGCAGAGAGAGAGAGAGGCAGCAAATAAATGATTACACAAATAGTTAACTGATTATAATTCTGATAGATGCTTTGCAGGGTTTATGTTGAGGTGCAGGACCCATGGAAGTCAGGAGGGGTCAGGAAACTTTCCCTAGAGCAGTGACACTTAATCATTGGCTTGAAAGATGAATAGACTAGAAGAAGAGATGGGGAGAAGGAAGGATGGGGACAAGGGGGAACAGCATCTGGAAAGTACCCAAAACAACAAGGTACTCAGGGTTTAGAGAAACTGGAAGGAAGCCAGCATAGCATGGCTTGGGCAGAGAGATGTTGTTGGAAAGGAGCTCACAAGGAAACTAGGGAGAGGGCAACCTTGCAGAGTTTTGGGGGCCAGTGTGACAGATTAGGATGGTATTTATCTTCTGCTGAGAGATAAACTGTCCCAAAGCTTAGCAACTTAATGACACTCATGTATCATCTCACAGTTCCTATAGGTTAGGAAGTCAGAAGCAACTTAGCTGCAGGCCCTGGCTCAGTGTCTCTCAGGAGGCTGCAGTCTACACATGAGCTGGGGCTGTGGGCATCTGAAGGTTGAACTGAGGCTAGAGGGTCCACTTCCAAGATGCTCACTCACAGGGATGCTGACTTGGTGCTGGCTGTTGGCAGGAGGCCTCAATTCCTTGCCATGTGGACGTCTCCATAGGATGGCTTGAGTATCCTCATGACATGGCCACTGGTTTCTGCCATGGCAAGTAATCCAAGAGCAAACAAAGCAGAAGCTACAGTATCCTTCAGAAATCACACAGTGACACTTCCACAATGTCTTATGCATTACTTAGTCAGCCCCATTCATTGTGGGAGGAGAATACACAGATTCACGAACACCAGGAAGTGAGGATCACTGGGCGCCATCTTGTAGTCTGGCCACAACAGCAATGTCTTCCATATCTCTTATGTGCCCCCCAGCCCAGTGTCTGGTGTTGAACTCAGCACCCACTTAAAATGATTCCTGGTCAAGTTTGGTGGCTCATGCCTGTAATCCCAGCACTTTGGGAGGCTGAGGTGGGAGGATTGCTTGAGCCCAGGAGTTTGAGACCAGCCTGGACAACATGGCAAGACCCTGTCTCCAGAAAATACACACAAAAAATTAGCCAGGCGTGATGGTATACACCTATAATCCCAGGAACTCAGGAGACTGAGGTGGAAGGAAATCCTGAGCCCAGGGACCTCAAGGCTGAGGTGAGCCATGATCGAGCCACTGCACTCCAGCCTGGATGACAGAGTGAGACCCTGTTTCCAAAAAAAAAAAAAAGATTCTTAAGATGGTAGGTCGAATTTACAAACCAAAAGGGACTATGGCAATCAGTTCAATTTCCCCTTTCATTTGTCAGAAAAAAAACGGAGTGAATACACAAATATGAACAAATTTATCAACTGATAGGCATTGTTTGGGAAGAACACAAAGTGTGTTTGCGTGTTTTTCCTCTGCTCTCGCACCACTACAACAGCAATCATCAACACAGAAGACTTCTCTGACCAAACGTGGGCAGGTTTTCCACCATCCACCAAGCAGCGGACACAAACTGAGTGTTCAATTAAATTCTGACGCTACCGGATTCCACAGGTAGATAGAATCAGATCCCACAGGTTGAGGGCTCAGTCCTCAAGACAGGCCTCCCCCTTCCCACTGCAGATCCCAGCTGCAATTCTGGGTCTCCAGAACTTCTGACCAGGATTCCCACAACCCCCGCTTTGGGTTCAATTAATTTGCTGGCACAGCTCACAGAATTCAGGGAAGCACTTAACATGTACTGACTTCCTATAAAGGATGTTACAAAGGAGACAGATGAAGAGATGCATAGGGTGAGGGGCATGTACGCATAGGGAAGGGGCACGAAGCTTCCATGCCTTTCCTGGACACACCACCCTCCAGGAACCTCCATGTGTTCAGCCATCCGGAAGCTCCTAAACCTGGTCCTCTTGGGTTTTTTTATTTTTGTTGTTTTTTGAGATAGAGACTTTCTCTGTCACCCAGGCTGAAGTGCAGTGGTGCGATCTCAGCTCACTGCAACCTCTGCCTCCTGGGTTCAAGCAATTCTCCTGCCTCAGCCTCCCAACTAGCTGGAACTACAGGCGTGCGCCACCATGCCCAACTAATTTTTGTATTTTCAGTAGAGACAGGGTTTTACCATGTTGGTCAGACTAGTCTCAAATTCCCAACCTCAAGTCGGGAGGTTCAGCCTCCCAAAGTGCTGGGATTACAGGAGCGAGCCACCACACCCGGCCAAGCCCTTGTCCTTTAAAGAGAGGGGCTAGTCAGCTCACTGCAACCTCTGCCTCCTGGGTTCAAGCGATTCTCCTTCTTCAACCTCCCAGGTTACAGGAGCCTGCCACCATGCCTGGCTAATTTTTATATTTTTAGTAGAGATGGAGTTTTACCATGTTGGCCAGGCTGGTCTTGAACTCCTGACCTCAAGTGATCTGCCTCTTGGGTTTTTATGACAACATTGTCAAAATGTGATTGGCCTCCAGGTATGGGGTGGGACCCTCTCTGGAATGAGAGTCTTTAGAAAAGTGGGTGGGAAAAGTAGCGTCCTGCCTTGGAGCAGGTGAAAGGAGGGTGGAAGAAGGTCTTTGAGGTTCTGTTTCCTGAGCCCTGCCCCTGAGGCCTAAAGCACCCAACAGTATGACAAAAGGGCTGTAACAAGGGTTACAGCATCATGAGCCAGGAACCGTGAGGACCTGAGGGAAAACCTGCATCTATCCTAACACTACAACATGGAGGTACTTTTACGTTTCCAGAAGCAAGTGATAATGCAATCAAGTATTTACAAGTAGGATACATGAATCCTGAGCACAATATGAACCACCAGAAAACTACCAAGGAGAACCTTCTCATTAGACGTGGAAAATTGAGATGAATTCCCCATCTCTTCCCCAAGCCTCACTAAAACAGGAAGGAATGACAGTGACCTTAGTGACAAAAAACAAATGAGAGGTGGCAGCAGCTGAGAGGTGGCGGCGACACTTTGGAGGATGAAAGACAAGGGGCAAAAGCTCAGCAGAGGGGAGAAGACTGCAACCCAACGAGAACCAGCCCAGCCACATCGTGTGGAGGAGCCTGGACACCCAGGAATTCCAAGCAGCAGACATTTCTGGTGATGAGGGCGCGGGTGGTGAGAAGGGAGGACCCGTTGAAAGCCCGCAGTGAGAGCCCCAGCTACCCTCCAGGATCCGGAGCAGCATGGAGATGGCCACTTTGCCCTCCACATCAGAAGCTGCACCAGACCTTTACCCTCTGAGGGACTGAATCAGTGAGTGCTAGACTGAAGCCCCCAGGCACAACCAAGGTTGAGGGAGCTGTGATCCTGAACACAGCATTGACTGATCAATGAGACCCCCTGGGCCCATCTTCAGTGCACTCCCAGTATGGGGACAGCCAGACTGACACACCCGCTCCATGAGGGCAGGAGACTCAAGGAGTGTTCTCTGGGAATAGTGACCGCAACTCTCGGTTTCCTTACAAATGGCTGAATTGTCAACAGAAAATGACACTCACATATGGTAAACCCTGTCCTTCCCTCTGCTCCCTGGCCCTCATACATAAGGAGCTTCCAATCAGCTTTTGTGCCTCTCAGCTTAGGACTGGATAACACTAATACCAAACATTAAAGGAAAGCTGCAAAGATAAGATTCAGACATTTACATTTTTAAACTAATTTTTTTTTTTTTTTTTTTTTTTTTTTTTTTTTTTTTTGGAGACAGTCTCACTCTATTGCCCAGGCAGGAGTGCAGTGGCACAATCTCGGCTCACTGCAACCTCCGCCTCCCAGGTTCAAGTGATTCTCCTGCCTCAGCCTCCCAAGTAACTGGGATTATAGGCACATGCCACCATGCCAGGCTAATTTTTGTATTTTTTAGTAGAGACGGGGGTTTTGCCATGTTGGCCCAGCTGGTATCAAATTCCTGACCCAGGTGATCCACCCGCCTTGGCCTCCCAAAGTGCTGGGATTACAGGGCATGAGCCACCACACCTGGCCTAACTAACTTCTTTTTAAACAGGAGAAAGGAACTCAGGTAGCAGATCAATGCAGGAAACTGAAGAAGACTTTTAAAAACAACTATAGCCTAGGTGCAGTGGCTCATGTCTGTAATTCCAGCACTGGGAGGCCAAGACAGGAGGATCACTTGAGCTTAGAAGTGGGAGGGCAACACAGCAAGAGCTTGAGAGCTCATCTCTCCCAAAAATTCAACAAAATTTGCTGGGCAGATGGCAGGCACCTGTAGTCCCAGCTACCCAGGAGGCTGAGACAGGAGGATCACTTGAACCTGAGAGATCAGGTCTGCAATGAGCTATGATCCTGCCACTGCACTCCAGCCTAAGCAACAAAGTGAGACCCTGTCTCAAAAACCAAAACAACTATCCCTAGAAAACCCTAAATATTCCACCAAAAAGACTTACAGTACTAATACATTAATTTCAGCATCCAGCATCAGTTGGACTTCCATGCATTAACAATGAACAATCTGAAAAGGAAATTAAGAAAACAATTCCATTTACAATAACATCAAAAGGAATAAAATACTTAGGAATAAATTTCACCAATGAGGTGAAAGACTTGTACGCCGGAAAACAAAACATTGCTGAAAGAGGCTGGGCACGGTGGCTCACACCTGTAATCCCAGCACTTTGGGAGGCCAAGGCAGGCAGATCACCTGAGGTCAGGAGTTCAAGACCAGCCTGGCCAACATGGCAAAACCCCATCTCTACTAAGAATACAAAATTAGCCAGGCATGGTGGCAGGCAGTTGTAATCACAGCTACTCAGGAGGCTGAGGCAGAAGAATCGCTTGAACCTGGGAGGTGGAGATTGCAGTGAGCCAAGATCACACCACTGCACTCCAGCCTGGGCAATAGAGCAAAACCCCATCTCAAAAAGAAAAAAAGGAAAATATTTACAAATCATACCTCTCATAAGGGATTAATATCCAGAATATGTAAAGAACTCAACACAAACAACCCAATTTCAAAATGGGCAAATGACTTGAATAGACATTTCTCCAAATAAGATAGACACACAATAGCTAACAAGAATGTGAAAGATGCTCAACATCACTAATCATTAGGGAAGTACAAAATCAAAAACCACAATGAGATGTCACCTCACACCCATCAGACGACTTCTTTAAAAAAGCGTATAGAGATATGGAGAAATTTGATCCCTTGTACACTGTTGGTGGAAATGTAAAATGGTGTACCTGCTATGGAAAACAGTAGTGGTTCCTCAAAACATTAAAAATAGAATTATATGATCTGGCAGTTCTACTTCTGGATAGATATCCAAAACAATTGAAAGCAGGGTCTCAAAAAGATTTTTTTATTTTTATTTTTTATTTTGAGACAGAGTTTTGCTGTTGTTGCCCAGGCTAGAGTGCAATGGCACAATCTCAGCTCACTGAAACCTCCGCCCCACCGGGTTCAAGCAATTCTCCTGCCTCAGCCTCCAGAGTAGCTGGGATTACAGGCATTTGCTACCACGCCCAGCTAATTTTTTGTATATTTAGTAGAGACGGGGTTTCACCATGTTGGCCAGGCTGGTCTCAAACTCCAGACCTCAGGTGATCTGCCTCGGCCTCCCAAAGTGCTGGGATTACAGGCGTGAGCCATCACGCCCACACTCAAAAAGATATTTACATACACGTGTTCATAGCAGCATTATTCACAATAGCCAAAAGATTGAAGCAACCCAGTGTCCATCAACAGATAAATGGATATACAAAATGTGATATACACAAACAATGTAATATTATTCTGCCACAAAAAGAAAGGAAATTCTGATACATATGAAGACATGCTAAGTGAAATAAGCCAGTCACAAAAAGATCAAAACTCTATGATCCCTTTACATGAGGTATCTAGAGTAGCCAAATCCAAAGAAATGGAAAGTAGAATGGTGGTTGCCAGGGGCTACGGAGAGCTGGAAATGAGGAGTTGTTGTTCAATGGGTATAAAGTTTCAGTTTTGCAAAATGAAAAAGTTTTAGAGGTTGGTTGTACAATAATACAAATAGGCTTAAGAATACTGTACTGTACACTTAAAAATGGTTAAGATGGTCAGTTTTATGTTATGTGTATGTAACCACAATTGAAAGATAAAAAATTTCAAAAAGCAACTACAATTAACATTCTTAGAGACACAAGAGAGAATATGATGTCCATGAAACGAGAATAAGATACTATAGAAAAAAAAACAAACAAACAAGAAATTGCTCTTAGAAGCAAAGATTTGTGAGGAGAGGGATTTTTTAAAATCTGATAGAAAAGTTGGATGATAAAGTTGAAGTAATGTCCCAGGAAATAGAAAAAACATTTTTTAAAATGGAAAATTGCAAAGAACACTTTGGAAAATTAGAGATTGAACTAAAATAGATCTGGAAAGAAAACAAAAAAGAGAAAACGGAAAGAGGAAACTAGCACTCACAGAAATTTCCCCAAAATTGATTTCCAAATTAAAAGACATTGATTTCCAGAATAAAAGGCCCACCAAGTGCCCATAGAAAACACACATCACTGTGAAACTTTAGGCCTCTGGAAGATCCTGAAAACTTCCAGAGGGAAAAATCAAGCCATACGCACAGGATAGGGTATCAGATTGTCATTTGACTTTTCAACAGCAACCATGGATCATGTCTTCAAAATTCTCAGGGAAATGTATCTCTACTGTCGAATTCAACACTGATATGGTTTGGATCTATGTCCCTGCCCGAATCTCATGGAGAACTGTAATCCCTAGTGTTGGAGGTGTGGCCTGGTGGGAGGTGATTGGATCATGGGGGCAGCTTTCCCTTTAGTACTGTGTTACAATAGTGAATTCTTGTGAGATCTGATTGCTTAAAAGTGTATAGCACCTCCCTCTCTCTTCCTCCTGCTCCACGTGACACCCGGCTCTCCCTTCGCCTTCTGCCATGATTGTAAATTTCCTGAGGCCTCCCCAGAAGTAGAAGCCACTGTGCATCCTGTATAGCCTGCAGAACCAAGTCAATTAAACCTTTTATAAGTTACCCAGTCTCGGCTTTTTTTAATTTTTTTTATTTTATTTATTTATTTTTTGAGACGGAGTCTCGCTCTGTCGCCCGGGCTGGAGTGCAGTGGCCGGATCTCAGCTCACTGCAAGCGCCGCCTCCGGGGTTTACGCCATTCTCCTGCCTCAGCCTCCCGAGTAGCTGGGACTACAGGCGCCCGCCACCTCGCCCGGCTATTTTTTTGTATTTTTTTAGTAGAGACGGGGTTTCACCGTGTTAGCCAGGATGGTCTTGATCTCCTGACCTCGTGATCCGCCCGTCTCGGCCTCCCAAAGTGCTGGGATTACAGGCTTGAGCCACCGCACCCGGCCGGCTTTTTTTTAATAGCAATGAGAGAATGAACTAACACAGACACCAAGGCACACTATCAATCAAAGTTAGTAGGATATATGCTCTGTCAAAACAAGAAAATAACAACAAAAACCAAGGGATCCAGAAAGCAGGATCCAACATAGGAAAGAAGCAAAGGAAACTCCCAGGATAGTAGTAGTGTAAGGTCCCAGGACAGTAGCTCCACAGGTCTCTGCATTCCAGGTGGGAGCCCAAAGAGGATGCCTCTAAGAGGGATGTCCCTAAGAAACACAAAGAACTGGAAAAATCACCTGGTATGTTCAACCAGGTCAAGAGGAGTTTTACTGTTCCATTGGAGAAGTAGAGGATAAATTAGTGATAGGTATACGAGGAAGTTTTTTTGTTTGTTTGTTTTTTGTTTTTTGTCTTTTGTTTTTGAGATGGAGTCTCACTCTGTCACCCAGGCTGGAGTGCAGTGGCGCAATCTTGGCTCACCGCAAGTTGCGCCTCCTGGGTTCACGCCATTCTCCTGCCTCAGCCTCCAGAGTAGCTGTGACTACAAGCGCCCGCCACCATGCCCGTCTAATTTTTTCTTGTATTTTTAGTAGAGATGGGGTTTCACCGTGTTAGCCAGGATGGTCTTGATCTCCTGACCTCGTGATCCGCCCGCCTCAGCCTCTCAGAGTGCTGAGATTACAGGCATGAGTCACCGTGCCCAGCAAGAAAGATTTTTTTCTTAAAAAATGAGGCAATTCCTAACTTCTGAAAAAAACAAAAAAGTTGTCCAACAAGGGAAGTAAGTAGAATCATGGCACACTTTAAGGCTCAGCTCTGAACAATATTTACATAGTTATAACAATTAAACCCTGAATACTGGTGCAACAGAAACAATAAAATGTTCTAACTCAACAGGGAGAGAGGGAGGAGGAAAACTGTGTGTGATGGGGGTGGATAAAAGAACAATATTCCTCATCTTCTGTAACAGGGAGACAATATATAAGAATTTAAAAACTGAAATGTCTGAATTAGAAGGGTCAGAGAGATGGAGGCATATGACAGAAATGCCATCTAAAATGTACAGAAGAGCCAGGTGCGGTGGCTCACGCCTATAATCCCAGCAGTAGCCAACCTAGCCAACATAGTGAAACCCCATTTCTACTAAAAATACAAAAATTAGCTGGGCATGGTGGCAAGCACCTGTAGTCCCAGCTACTTGGGAGGCTGAGGCAGGAGAATTGCTTGAACCCAGGAGGCAGAGGTTGCAGTGAGCTGAGATCACACCACTGCACTTCAGCCTGGGTGACAGAGCCAGACTCTGTCTCAAAAAAATAAAATGTGTAGAAGAGTGGTTGTCTTTGGAAGTGGGAATTGGGACTAAAAAAGAATGGGGTAAGGGATTGATTTGTTTTAAATTATAAGCCTACTATAAGCCAGGTATTTGGCTTTTTAAATTAATATTAGCATAAATATGGTATCGATGTTTGAAAAAAGAGAAAAGATCCAACTGCATGCCAGTCTATGAAGTAGTGACAACCTGGTGCCAGGCTGGGCGCTCTTACCAAGGAAAGGAGTGAAGAGAAAGCTTAACAGAGAAGGCAGCCCTGGCCCCATTCATGATGAGTTTGGCCTCCACGCCTGGGACCAGGCCAGCTTTTTGCAACATCTAAATAGAAAGGATAGTGGAAGCCCAGAGGGCAGGTGAGCCCTCTATACCAGGGGTCTCCAACCCCTGGGCTGCCGATCGGTACCAGTTCGTAACCAGTTAGGAACTGGGATGCACAGCAGGAGGTGAGTGACAGGCAAACGAACATTACTGCCTGAGCTCCACCTCCAGTCAGATCAGCAGCAGCATCAGATTCTCATAGGAGCGTGAACCCTACTGTGAACTGCACATACAAGAGACCTAGGTTGCGTGTTCCTTATGAGAATCTAATGCCTGATGATCAAGTGTGGTGGCTCACGCCTGTAATCCCAGCACTTTGGGAGGCCGAGGTGGGTGGATTACCTGAGGTCAGGAGTTTGAGACCAGCCTGGCTAACATGATGAAACCCTGTTTCTACTAAAAATACAAAATTAGCCGGGTGTGGTGATTTGTACCTGTAATCCCAGCTACTCGGGAGGCTGAGATACGAGAATCACTTGAACCCAGGAGGCAGAGTTTGCAGTGAGCCAAGATCGTGCCACTGCACTCCAGTCTGGGTGACAGAGCAAGACTCCATCTCAAAAACAAACGAAAGAAGAAAGGATTGAACTAATGCCTGATGATCTGAGGTAGAACAGTTTCATCCTGAAGCCATCCCCCTCCCCTCCATGGAAAATTGTCTTGCATAAAACCGGTCCCTGGTACCAAAAATGCTGGGGACCACTGCTCTTATAGTAAAAAGGTTAGAGGAAGAACAGAATGCCCAAGACCAAGCTTGCTTTGGGGTCAAGGGATTGTAACATAAAAACAGACTACTGGGTTTCCTGTGGTTTCACAGTCCCAGGTGACACCCTCCCCATCCCCTGAGAATTTTTCCAAGGAACAATGGGAATAGAAGTCACACCACCAGAATTAAGGAAAGTGGGGCAGGCTCCGGAGCGAGTAGAGACCCTCAGCGTGCAGCCCACATATACCTGTGGCCACTTGATCTCTCGCCCGCTGGTAGGCAGGAGGCTTAGGGTTGCCAGATACATGCAATACTTGGACATACTTAGAGTTTACAGTGCTGTTTTTGGCCAAGTGTGGTGGCCCACACCTGTAATCCCAGCACTTTGGGAGACTGAGACAGGTGGATCACTTGAGGCCAAGAGTTCAAGACCAGCCTGGCCAACATGGTGAAACCCCGTCTCTACTAAAAATACAAAAGTTAGCTGGGTGTGGTGGCACATGCCTATAATCCAAGCTACTTGGGTGGCTGAGCCATGAGAATGGCTTGAGCCCGGGAAACAGAGGTTGCAGTGAGCCAAGATAGCACCACTGCAGTCCAGCCTGGGTGACAAAGTGAGACGCTGTCTCAAAAAAAAAAAAAAAAAAAAAATGGTTGTCTCTGAAACACATTTAATTACATTTCCTGTTAATTACATTTCCTGTGTCTTTATATGTTAATTCTAGCAAGCCTAAGGGGCTGGTTACACCTTCCTTCCATCAACAGCTGGAGTTCAGCCAGGCCTCGTAGCCATACCTATAATCCTAGCCATACAAAAGGCTGAGGCAGGTTCGCTTGAGTCCAGGAGTTTGAGATCAGCCTGGGCAACATAGAACCTGTTTCTACAGAATTTTTTTTTCTTTTTTTTGAGACATTGTTTCGTTCTTGCTGTCTAGGCTGGAGTGCAATGCCACGATCTCGGCTCACGGCTCACCGCAACCTCTGCCTCCCGGGTTCAAGAGATTGTCCTGCCTCAGCCTCCCGAGTAGCTGGGATTACAGGTGTGCGCCGCCATGCCCGGCTAATTTTGTATTTTTAGTAGAGATGGGGTTTCTCCATGTTGATCAGTCTGGTCTCGAACTCCCGACCTCCGGTGATCCGTCCGCCTTGGCCTCCCAGAGTGCTGGGATTAAAGGTGTAAACCATCATGCCTGGCCTCTACAGAAAAATTTTAAAAACTAGCCAGCCATGGTGGTGCATGCCTGTGGTCCCAGCTACTGAAGAGGCTGACGTCGGAAGATAGCTTGGGCCTGGGAGGTCGAGCTGCAGGGAGCGGTGATCTCTGCACTCCAGCCTGGGAGACAGCAAGACCCTGTCTCAAAAAAAAAAAAAAAAAGCTTGTAGTTTTCTCAGGCTTGCAAGCTGAGATTGCTTCTGAGCACTCCCACCAGCCCACTGCCAGTGGGGAGAGGGAACCCCCAGTGACAAGGTCCAGAGAACGGCCCTAGGAGGCTCAAGGCAGGACATGGCAGAATTTTGCAGTGAACTGACTTTCAGGTCAAAACCACATGAATTCCTTTCTATAAAGGGATTTGGTTGAGTTAATGCCTCCACTGGCCCAGGAGACAAATGTGGCGCCATGAAAAGCACTGCAATGATCACTGGCTTCTCAGAACCTGTTCTCTCCCCCTGGAAAATAAGGCCACATCTGCAGGGTGGGGAATAGTAGGAGACTTACTTTCATGTCCTTCTGTGAATTTTTACCACATGCACATATTCCTTTTATAATCAGCAAAAGGTGATAAAGATATTTCCATATGAAAAACCAACGGAGGCTACAGTCGACCAGATCATCTGGGAGTCACCCTCCAAAGATATTGCAATTCGGAGTAATTTCCTATTCTTTATTTGCATATTATTTTCTTGTGATGGTTTGTTATTTTACTTATATTCCCCCGGGGATTCTGACCCCAGCCACTCACCACACCTACTGGCATGATGTTGCTAGCCGAGATAGCGCACACCATCTTCCCAAATCTTCCCACTGCTCCCACTCTTGGAGGTCATGTGGTTTGGCTTGGCCCAGCCCAAGCTCTCAATTCAGCTCCAGCCCAGACCTGGGTTCACTCCTGACTGGACACCACCCCAGATGACCTGTTCAGAAGCCAAGGAAAGAGCTTGAGTGTTGGCTCTGTGAGAGCCCAAGCCAACAAGACTCCTGGGCCCATATGAGCGCAGTCCCAGAGTTCTAGGGAGCTTGTGGCTTAATCAATCTTGAAAGAGGGAGCTGTGTCCCCACACCCATGAACAACTGTCTCTCAGAATACCAGAACTTCCTCCCTAGTAGGTGCTCACCACTTCTCATTAGGAGGTCCCGGGGGAGGATGGATGGTTAGGGGCAGCCCCTGGGTCACCCAGGCCTGAGTAAAGCCCTAGTTTTACTTCCTATCAGCCTGGAGACCTTGGGCCAGTCATTTAACTGAGCCTGGACTTGTTCCACGAATTAAATGAGATAATGAATGCTAAACCCCTGGGAACTCACAGGAATTCACAAACAGGAGCTGATTTCATCTTCACAGAGCCCAGAGGCTGCCCTTTAGCCAGAAGGAGCTTTTCAACTGCAATTACTACAGACTCTGTTCTGAAAGTTTCCCCCACCCTCAAAGAGTACCCTCCCTGCTTCAGGCCAGGCGAGGGGCACTGCCAGCCACTGGAGCAGTGGCCAGGTCTCTCAGCTCAGGCCCAGCGGTCTAGCCCACGACCTTGGAGGAACCTGGGAGAAAGCTTCACCAAGCGACAGTACTTTTCCACTGCACTGCTCGGCCACTTCAGCTGGCTTTGTGCTGTGCAGACCAGGCAAAGTGCGCCAGGCCGGCCCCTTCAGGAACCCACCCTAACTCCCACTCCCAGGGATAGGGGTAATGGCACGCTGTGGGTGAGGGACAGCAGGAATCTTGGGGTGCGGGGGTTCCCGAATGCGCCAAGGAGAGCTTGGAGGCCAGTAGCGAGGCCAAATAAATTAGCATAGACAAAGCCCTCCTGTATATTTCAGGGGATTCCTAGTACTTAACAGTCCTCTCTACCCCCACCCCTCCACTAATAATGATTAAACCCGTTCCACCGCGCCTGTGCAGGGTCCCGGGCAGCGCGAGCCTGCGCGGGGGAGGGGAGAAGAGGGCAAGGGGAGGGGACAAGAGAGCTAGCGGTCCCGCCCGGTGATGTAGGCAGCCGGGGGAGGTGGAGCCGCGACGCCTGA
This sequence comes from Chlorocebus sabaeus, assembly GCF_047675955.1. Classification (NCBI taxonomy): domain Eukaryota; kingdom Metazoa; phylum Chordata; class Mammalia; order Primates; family Cercopithecidae; genus Chlorocebus; species Chlorocebus sabaeus. The sequence goes on along the minus strand of NC_132923.1, from coordinate 116,435,194 downwards.
AGGAGTCCCCACCGCAGCCGCGCTCTCGGTCTGCCCCACCGAGCAGCCGCCAGAGGCTCCGGCGACCCAAATTGCGGCGGCAGGGACGGCGGAAATCCCACTGTTTGGGCCTGGGGGGCGTCCAGCCCAGGCCACCCCTAGCCCCGGCCCCTCCTCGCTTCCCAGACGGCTGGAGCCACTCCCGGGAAAAGCTGTTCCCAGCCACTCGGCCGCCGTCCGGCACCTCGGCTGCCGGCCCGGCTGGGCACCGGGCATCTGCGAAGCTTGCCCTGCCTGGCAGTGGGCATCTCCGGGCACCGACTGTCTCCGGCGCTGCCCGGCTTCTCGCGACTCCAGGGCGGTGGACTTCTGGGCGCCTTCCCTCCCCCGGCCTCCTGACAGGACGCGGGTGAGCTCCCCGCGCCCCCAGCCCTTTTGGCCGCCGCCGCGATGCTGCCCTGGAGACGTAACAAATTCGTGCTGGTGGAGGACGAGGCCAAGTGCAAGGCGAAAAGCCTGAGTCCGGGGCTCGCCTACACGTCGCTGCTCTCCAGCTTCCTGCGCTCCTGCCCGGACCTGCTGCCCGACTGGCCGCTGGAGCGCCTGGGCCGCGTGTTCCGCAGCCGGCGCCAGAAAGTGGAGCTCAACAAGGAGGACCCGACCTACACCGTGTGGTACCTGGGCAACGCCGTCACCCTGCACGCCAAGGGCGACGGCTGCACCGACGACGCCGTGGGCAAGATCTGGGCTCGCTGCGGGCCGGGCGGGGGCACCAAGATGAAGCTGACGCTGGGGCCGCACGGCATCCGCATGCAGCCGTGTGAGCGCGGCGCCGCCGGGGGTTCTGGGGGCCGCAGGCCGGCGCACGCCTACCTGCTGCCGCGCATCACCTACTGCACGGCGGACGGGCGCCACCCGCGCGTCTTCGCCTGGGTCTACCGCCACCAGGCGCGCCACAAGGCCGTGGTGCTGCGCTGCCACGCTGTGCTGCTGGCGCGGGCGCACAAGGCGCGCGCCCTGGCCCGCCTGCTCCGCCAGACCGCGCTGGCGGCCTTCAGCGACTTCAAGCGACTGCAGCGCCAGAGCGATGCGCGCCACGTGCGCCAGCAGCATCTCCGTGCGGGGGGCGCCGCCGCCTCGGTGCCCCGCGCCCCGCTGCGCCGCCTGCTCAATGCCAAGTGCGCCTACCGGCCGCCGCCGAGCGAGCGCAGCCGCGGGGCGCCGCGCCTCAGCAGCATCCAGGAGGAGGACGAAGAAGAAGAGGAGGAGGAGGACGACGCGGAGGAGCGAGAGGGAGGAGCCCCCCAGCATGAGCGGCCGGAGGTGCTCAGCCTGGCCCGGGAGCTGAGGACGTGCAGCCTGCGGGGCGTCCCGGCACCCCCACCGCCAGCTCAGCCCCGCCGCTGGAAGACCGGCCCCAGGGAGCGGGCGGGCCAGGCGCGCTGAGAGCCGAAGGACAGGACTCGAGGCCCCAGGCCCGGCCCGCCAGACTCACAGCCTCCAACCCCGGCCATGCCCTCTTCGGCTGCCCCGGCCCCCGGCCCGTGTCTCCCCCGTGGTCTCCGTGTTGTCCTCCCCGCCACCTCATTTTGGCTCAGGGTGATGCCTGATACGCCCTTCGTTATTGGGAGGTGTTCATCTCTCCCCACACCCGGAGTTTCCCGGGCCTGCCATTGTGGACCCGCCCCCTATGCTTTACACCCAGTCTCTTTGCCCACAGACCTCCTCATTCCCTCCCAAAACATCCTCTCAAGGGAGGATTTTTCCAGAAATCAGGAGGGTGGGTTTGGACCCTGGGCAGGGTGGAGGCAGTGACCCTGCCCTTGGCCCCTCTAGCTTTCTTCCCTATGGAAAAAAAAATAAATGACCCTGGAGAGGCATTCGTGTAGGGGAAGAATCTAGCGGTCTGGGAGAATTGGGGCTGGGCCAGTGGTGGGCAGAGTCTACTGCCATACACACGGAGGAATTCGCAGGCCCAAGCCTCGCCTCTCTACGCCTTGGAGGACTCCTGGGACTTCACTGCTCTGCCTCTGGAGAACACTGAGACAGTCCCACCGACATTCAAACAACAGGTTAGGCCAGGTAACAGCCCTGCACCAGGCCACTGCCCACGCCTCTGCCCAGGCACCCCCGTGGGATTCCTTGCCCGTCCCATCTCTGCAGACGGACGTATGTGGTCCCCTCCTAGGTGCCCCGAAACCAGGACCAAGATGGGGCTTCCAAAGGAGGTAAGGACAACCTTTGGCAGGTGCTTGGGGACACTGACTACCTAGAAAGTAGACACAGCAGAGATACTCCCAAGTCGAGGCTACTCACAGCACGTGGGTCCTGACAGCAGGGATTCTCCCAGCAGGATGAGGAAGGAGGGTGTGATAACCCAACCAAGGGAGTGGGCCCCCCGCCCCGCCCAGGTGTCTTCGGGAGACCACAAAAAGCCCAAAGATCTATGTGTCACTGATCATTGTAAATAAAGTGGACCTGCTTTTTCAGCCCTGTCACTACTCCTGTGTTGTGTTTAATGCCAGGCCTGCTGGGGGTGAAAAAATGGATTGAGGGTCAGATAAGCCACAGGTGAGCCTGTATAGCTCCCCCTGGTTACCATCAGAACCCTGAAAGTAGCTCTTCTGAGCAGCTCGAGCCAACCTCAGGATTAGGACGGGGGCTGGGGACTACTGCCAAGAAGCTGTTCCTTAATATTGGAGGAGGAGGCAGTAACTTCTGCCTTGTCTGAAAATCACATGCGCCAGGCTCCCTGGAGGGACGTCGGCTGTCTGTCTCAGCCTCCCAGAATGTCTGTATGCCTGGGCACTCAGATGCGGGTGTCTGGAACATTTGTGAGGGAGGGAGCACTGGTTGAGGGCTTCTCATAAGCATGTATTCGTATTTCTGAGAAGGTTCATGTGTATGTCAGAGCATATAGTATAGACTGTGTGTGTGCCTTCAGGGATGAGTGCAGAGCAGGTTGTAAGAGAATGGGGTGGGCAGCCCAATTTTCTTTCAGAGGCTCTGGAGAAACCTGTCCAGACCCTGTGGCAGCGTGAGACTTCAGCTGGGTATCTTCTTTATTCCTGTGCTGAGCTGGGCACTGATCCCAGAGTTATCCAGAACCCAAAAGAGTGGCCTCTGCCATTGCCAGTAATCAGAATGGTTCTGTTTCCTGCAACTGCCAGGAAATAGGACAGCACTGCCATCTCGCCCTGCAGAACCCAGGCATCTCACCCTGCAGAACCCAGACAGCGTCAGGGGCTTTGGAGGGAAAAGCTGGGGTTGACTCCGTATGTCAGGAGTAACAGGAACCCACTGGGCAAGGTCTCCCTCATGTTCTTTGCCTCCCTCTTACACATTGCCAGGACTTTTGTTGGTGTTTCTCCCCATTTGCAGAGAAAAAGGAAGTGGGAAGCTGTGAGACCTAGGAAAGGACGATGGACTGCAGGGCAGCCTCTGATGTGGCTGACAACCTCAGACCTGTCTAGGAACAAGATCACGGCCTGCCCTCTTCAATCAAATTCATGCAGCAGATAGTTTCGAACTGCTAGGCACTGGGAGGTCCAGGAAGCCCTCTCTTGTTCTTACATTTGCAATGAGATACATATAATTAAAGGAGCTGTTACTGTATAATAATTCACAGGTCAGACACAGTGTCTCATGCTTGTAATTCCAGCACTCTGGGAGGTTGAGGCAGGAGGATTGCTTGAGCCCAGGAGTTTGAGGCTGCAGTGAGCTATCATCACGCCACTGCACTCCAGCCTGGGCGATGGAGTGAGACCCTGTCTCTAAAATAATAATAATAATAATGATTTACAAGTCTGCTCCCAGCTCCCAGCCTCAGCCCCTGCTCTTCCATGGTTCACCAGCAGCCTCTCAACACACAGACACACACACACACACACACCACACACACACAGCCTCTCGCCTTCCCTCATTCATGCTATGTTCTCTAGACCTAGAATTAGAAGGCCTGGGTGAGAGGAGTCCTCTCTGAGCCTCCTATTAAACAAAGGTGAAATAGGGATAGTATCTCCTCTTACAACCTCATCTGCTGGTGTAAGTATTAAACAGACTCATGTCTGTGAAACCCTTCTGTAAATAATAAAATGCCCAGTACATGTGAAGAACAACCACTCCAACTCCTGTCTCCCTGGTGAGAGTGGCTGTAAATTTTGCTGACCACATCTCCATTATCAGTGTGTATGATGGACTGAGGGATAGGTGAGCCACTGGTGAACCTGTACAGCTCCCGCTGCTGGGCTGCAGAGTTGGGTGTGTGGGACTGCGCCAGCCACAAGGCCCCGGTGGCATTGTTATCCAGGGGAGAGGGGGCATCTCCTGGGCACCCACACATGCCTTTGTCTTTGCATTTACTCGACATTCTCCCTGATCTTAGGCACAAGATAGCAAAATGAACCCTGAATCAGTGGTCAGGTGGGTCAACCCCTGTGTCTCTCCCAATGTCAGATTCCCCACCTGTGAAATGAAAATGGGAGTGGAGTGGACCAGTGGTTTTCAAACCACATTCCTCCTGTCCTAGACTTAGGGATGCCCCAGGAGCTGCTGTGGGGAGTGACGGGGAGATGCAGTAGGGAGACCTCTGCCTCGCTTTAACTAGAGCAGTAGGTATTACCTGTTTGGGGGTTCTGTGATTCCAATTGAATAATGGCATTTACAGATTTTTGAAACAATTGAAATCACTGAGCAAGAGGCTCTCTAAACCTTCCCTTCAGCCCTGAGGCTCTAAGGCCTGTTGGGCTGACTAGGTGTGAGAAGTATTACTGGAGCAGGTCAGAGATTCTCAAATGTGGTGGCAACACAGGGCTTTTCAAGAATGACAGGCAGCCAAGGACGATGCAGAAATGTGTCCCCCAGGGAAGCTAGCAACTTGGGGTCAAGACTCTTCCTGGGACCTCCCGGACCTATCTCCGTCTCTTCTGATCCTACTCCAGCAGGGGTGGACTGTGACCAACGTGACATGTGACACAGCACGTAGCTCACAAAATAAAGTCAGTTGGCCAAGCCACCAGTGCCATCCTGGCCCCCACTGCTCTACTTCCACCCTACAACCCTTCCACACAGAACAGCTCGCTGCTTCCTAGACATCACCACACGTTCCCACCTCAGGCCTTTGCTCACGCTGTTCTCCCTCCCTGGAATGACCTTCCCTTTGGCTACATTTTCAAATCCTACCCTTTCTTCAAGGCACAGCACAAATTTCACCTCTTTGAAACTTGCCTTAACGCGTACCCATTCTCTACTCCTGCTGAATCTGGTTGTGATCTCTCCTCTCATCCTCATACAGGTAGGTCTTGGGCTGTGCTTTCTCATGGTCCTCTTCATGTTTACCTTGGACTACTCTTTTTTATTTATTTTATTTATTTATTTATTTATTTTGATGGAGTTTTGCTCTTATTGCCCAGGCTGGAGTTCACTGGCACAATCTTGGCTCACCACAACCTCCGCCTCCCGGGTTCAAGTGAATCTCCTGCCTCCCCCTCCTAAGTAGCTGGGATTACAGGCATATGGCACCACACCCAGCTAATTTTGCATTTTTAGTAGAGATGGGGTTTCTCCATGTTGGGCAGGCTGGTCTCGATCTCCCGACCTCAGGCGATCCGCCCACCTCGACCTCCCAAAGTGCTGGGATTACAGGTGTGAGCCACCACGCCCGGCTTGGACTACTCTTTGTGTATGAGTGTCTAGTCTTTCATATTGATCCATCTTCATTTCCCCACCTCCTTCAGTACCTTGTCCACGGCAAGGCAGAGAGTCAGTGCTCAGTAATGATTTGTTGAATGAATACATGAATGAATGAGCCAGATGGAAGAGCCATCATAGGACAGGAAACCAAGTGGGTGGAGAAGCATTTCCTCTGCCAAGCTTCTGCCTGGAGATACTGAAGGAGAACTGTCCTCACACGCCCTGTTCAGATGGACGGCTATTCGTGGGGGAGAAGATCAGCAGCCGAAGAGATGAGGCCAGAGGAGGAAACTGAAGCCTCTGTCCCTTGGGTCTGCTCCAGGTTCTACAGCCTCAGGACTGGGCCCCCTGACTCTCTTGGCTTATCCAGCCCACAAAACACAGCTGACACTCAAAATTGTAACAGCAGCTCTTGGCAGTGGGCAACTACCCTCCAGACACACTAGCTGGGAGTTGCGGACTTGGAAAGGGTGTTGAGAGCACCGTCGTGACAGGTGCGGTTTACAATGTGGCACACAGGCAGTCAAACCTGGGATTTGGCATCAGAGAGACCTGAATGCCAACCCCAGTACTGCCACCCGATGGCTGTATAACTTTGGGCAGGTTCCTGAAGGCTTTTGGAGCCTTGGTTTTCCAACTTTAAAAATAGAGGGCTGGGCACGGTGACTCATGCCTGTAATCCCAGCACTTTGGGAAGCCAACGTGGGCAGATCACCTGAGATCAGGAGTTTGAGACCAGCCCGGCCAACACGGTGAAACCGCGTCTCTACTAAAAACACAAAAAGTAGCTGGGAATGGTGCAGGGCTCCTGTAACCCCAGCTACTCAGGAAGCTGAGGCAGGAGAATCCCTTCAACCCAAGAGGCGGAGGTTGCGGTGAGTCGAGATGGTGCCATTGCACTCCAGCCTGGGTGACAAGAACGAAACTCTGTCTGTCTCAAAAAAAAAAAAAGAAGAAAGAAAGAAAGAAAATAGGGACAGGTGAGTTTTTTTTTAATTTATTTTTATTTATTTATTTATTTATTTTTCTGAGACAGAGTCTCGCTATGTCACCCAACCTGGAGTGCAGTGGTGCGATCTCGACTCACTGCAAGCTCCACCTCCCGGGTTCACACCATTCTCCTGCCTCAGCCTCCAGAGTAGCTGGCACTGCAGGCAACCGCCACCACGCCCGGCTAATTTTTTTTTTTTTTTTTTTTTTTTTTTTTGTATTTTCAGTAGAGATGGAATTTCACTGTGTTAGCCAGGATGATCTCAATCTCCTGACCTTGTGATCCGCCTGCCTCGGCCTCCCAAAGTGCTGGGATTACAGGCGTGAGCCACCACGCTTAGCCATTATTTATTTATTTTTGAAGGAGGATCTCTCTGTTGCCCAGGCTGGAGTACAGTGGTGCAATCTCAGTTTACTCAACCTCTGCTTCCTGGGCTCAAGCCATCCTCCCACCTCAGCCTCCTGAGTAGCTGGAGTGCATGTTGCCACCATCCACATGTCTGGCTAATTTTTTATGTTTTGTTTTGTGTGTGTGTGTGTGTGGCTAATTTTTTATGTTTTGTTTTGTGTGTGTGTGTATGTGTGTGTGTGTGTGTGTGTGGTGTTTATTTATTTTATTTATTTTTTGAGACAGGGTTTCACCCTGTTGCCCAGACTGGTCTCGAGCTCCTGAACTCAGCAATCCACCCACCTCGGCCTCCCAAAGTACTAGGATTACAGGTGTGAGCCACTGCGCCCAGGCTTCTTCTTTTTTTTTTTTTTTAATGTTAATTTTTAAAATTTTTAGCACGATTAAATACTTTTTATTTCTGAGAAAGGTCTCAGGCTGGAGTGCAGTGGCATGATCATGGCTCCTTTGCAGCCTTGACCTCCCGGACCAAAGCAGTTCTCCCACTCAGCCTCCCAAGTAGCTGGGACCACAGGCGTGTACCACCAAGCCAGCCAATTTTTTAATCGAGTCTTCATTGTATACGGTAGTTGGGGGGAATGATGTAAGGTATTACATTTGGGTAATTTATTTAGCACAGTGCCAGATGCACACAGTAAGTGATGGCTATTGCTCTTCTGTTTATTGTTATCATTTTACCTGGAATTCTCCTAACAGACAGCTCTAGGATGAGGAAGGAGATCAGGTGGCTGGTCATTGAGACACTAAATATGTTGTTTTATGCCCAGGATGGTTATTCACCTAAAGTTCCATTCATCTCTAAACCAATAGATTGCCTTATTAACAATTTCTCTCTCATTGTTCAACCTCCATAAGCCTGGTACACCAGGTCAGAGATACAATATATTATACTTCTTGTATATCCTTTTTGTCTTGGCACCCAGCACAATGCCAGGCACACAGTGCACACTCAGAGGTGAATAAATGAATGATTGCATGAAGGATTCACTGCTGCCAACAGCAATGTGGGCACACGACCTTCCCTGCCAAGGTTTTCCAGTGGCTGGGATGCCGCTTCTTTGGTGACAAATGGATCTGCTTCCCTTCCTGGTCCGTTTGCCCTGAATTTCAGGTGAAGAAGAGGATGCTTTTGGCTAAGGGGAAGAACAGCAGAAAAGCATCGGGTGGCTGGCATGCAGATCTGGCAGGTCTCCAGGCCAAAACTGTTCCCTCTCACCCTTTGCTCCACTCCTGCCTGTCCTCAGAGCACATATGGGTTTTATCAGCTGATCCAGAGTGACTGATGTGCATCAGCCCTTAACAGTCGGAAGGAGGTTGGGTGGGCAAGGATCGGAGGGGAAGCTGAAGTCCAAGCCACCAAAGAGGAGACCTCAGTTGGGAAGATGGGATCAATAGTCCTACGTGCCAGGAACCCTTGACCAAAAAATCCAAAGGAACTGGACTGTACTAGAAAGGTCAGGAAGACTCTTGTGTTTGCCTGGGCAGCGTCCATGCAATCCCCCTTTACACTGGAGACTGCCTCCTCTTCTTCCTAGGCACACAACCAAACTCCCTCTCTGGTCCCTCCTACTTAGATGTGATCATGTGACCGAGTTCAGACCAGTAGAATTGATGCATGCCACTCTCAGGCCTGGATCCTAAAAAGCGTGACCTACCCAGCCTGGACAACATAGTGAGACCCGATCTCTACAAAAAATTTTTTAAAAATTAGCCAGGCATGGTGGCGTGCATCTGTAGTCCTAGCTACTTGGGAGGCTTGAGCCTGGGAGTTCCAGGCTTCAGTGAGCTATGTTCGCACCGCTCCACTCCAGCCTGGGTGACAGTGCAAGACCTTGGCTCAAACAAACAATAACAACAAAAAAGCATGATCTTTATTTCCCTGCCTGCCTCTGGATGTTATCCCCTAGGGTTTTCTTGGAAGCTACATATTAAAGATGACAGAGCCCCTCTATCAGCCTGGGTCTCTGAGTGACCACATGAAGTAGAGCCCTGCCCCTGCCACCACTGGAAGCAGAAATAAGTCGTATTATGTTCGGTCACTAACATGTTGTGGTTGTTTATTGCAAGCACGTTGCTTACCTTGACTAACACACTCTGCTTGTAACCCACTACCCTAATGTTTCTGGTGAAATCACCCATTCCCTACTCCCAGTCCCTGGAGGTCCAATGGAGGGGACTCCACATGGGCTCCGGGGTGGGACATGTGACCCATGCGATGTCTGATTCAGTCCTGGCCCGTCAGGATAGCCCATCTCCTTAGCCACGGAGATTGATTCAGGATAGGCTGTATGACACCGTCAGAGCCGGTGGGACTTAGTTCTGGGATTTTTGTTGAAACTGTTGGGAAGAGAGATGCTCACTTTCTGCTGGAGTTGCTGAGAAGGTGGGAGGTGTGTCTGGTGCTGCTGGCAGCCTTCTTGCCAACATGAGGGGAGGGCCTCTGAGAAGGAGGCCAGCACAGTGGAAAGCAGAGACCATGTCCAATGGCACTGCTTGAGCCCCTGGATCCCACTGAGCCTGCCCAGATCTGCCCTTGGAGTTTTCAGCTCCTTGAGCCAATAAGTTGCACTTTTTGGCTGGGCGCGGTGGCTCACGCCTGTAATCCCAGCACTTTGGGAGGCCGAGACAGATGGATCACAAGCTAAGGAGTTTGAGACCAGTCTGGCTAACATGGTGAAACCCTGTCTCTACTAAAAATACAAAAAATTAGCCAGGTGTGGTGGCATGCACCTGTAGTCACAGCTACTCGGGAGGCTGAGGCAGGAGAAATGCCTGAGCTCAGCAGGCGGAGGAGGTTGCAGTAAGCCGAGATCGCACCACTGCACTCCAGCCTGGGCAACAAAATGAGACTCTGTTTAAAAAAAATAAAAAATAAAAACATAAAAGTTGCACTTTTTGCTTAGGCGTGTTCTGTCCCTGTGTCTGGGAGAACCCTAGCCCCACAATTGCTGTTCTCATCCGGTCCCAGTTCTGAAAAAGTAAAGTCACTGAAAGGCTTCAGGGGACCCATCACATTGCCTGATTATAAGACATCCAGCCAGCACATGGGATCTGAAAGCCCCAGGCCCTTTCTCTGTCTGGGGCCACCTGGCTGCCCCTCGCACACATTCCCAGTCTCTGGATTATGGACTGGCTTCCTTCCTCCTTCCCTGTTCAGAGCACCCATCCCCTTGTGTCTTCCATCAGCACGTGGCTCTGATGCTGACTTCACACATCTCTTCAGTTCAGTCCAACCAAAGCCTGTGACCTCGGTTCAAGTGCAAAGGCATGAAGCTGATTGGTGGTCACCTGGTGGTCACAGCCCAGCCTCTGGGTGGTCCTCAGATCAGGGGTCCACCCTGATCTACTCAGCTGCAACTGAGAAGTGAGTTCATTGGCTATAAATGGGGCTTACTTAGCCAATCTCTTAGGGGACCTTCGATGGGGAGGGGCACTGCTGAGGATGCAGGATGAGCTAAACAGGCTGATCTTGGAGCCCGAACCTGGGACTGCCTGCTACTCATTCTGGGACATGGGCAACTCCCTTCACTGCTTCAGTCTCCATTTTCTCTGCAATATGGAGGTAATAATCCCGGCTGTTCCTGCCTCAAGGATTCTTCTGAGGGGCCACTCAAAGGAGAGGAAATACAAGAGGACTTTGAAAAGCATCAAGTACCATGAAGAGGCAGGGGCAGGATGATTCCTTCCCGGCTCTAAGACAAGAAAGCTGGAGCGAGGCAGTAACTAACTTACTGGCCTTCCTTAAAGGCTCTTGCCTGGAGGATGAAGACCCCTGCCAAGAAAGAAAGCACAGACTGCAGGGAGGGAGGTTTAACATGGGCCTCTGCAGGGATTTCCTGGAGGGAGAACATCACGGGGAAACAGCTCACTGAGCTCCAACAATAAACTCCCCAACCCCCCACCACCCCCCATCATGGGCTCAGGGGTGATGGGCATCTGCAGTCAGAGGAACGGCTAGGAGGTCCCAGAAGACCCTTGCAGCTGGAGCGTCTCATGCCCTAATCACGCCTGTGATCTCATATCCCACAGGAACACAGAATGTGATCATTCTGCAGCCTTCGAGATGGGGGTGGGGATGCAGTGAGGGGAAGGGGACATCCTTGTAAAATCAGACTGGGTCCTGCTCACTCCCATTCCTCTACTTCTCTCAATCCCCAAAGGACAGAAGACCTAGAGATCGTGCATCACATCAACCCTCTGCCAAAATTCCACTGATACGCGCAGGCCCAGATGGCTGGCTGGGCCCTGGGATGTCTCCTGATCTCCTTGGGGAAGCATACATGGGGGATGACAACCATGGGGTTAGGCGTGGCCCAGGGAGTAGTGCATGCTGTCAGTGGCCAGTAGATGTCTGCAAAGATGTTTCCCTGGCAGTTTGACTCCTTAGAGATGTATTAAGTTCCTTTCTAAGATGATAAAAGAAAAAAAAAAAAAAAAGCAATACATTTTTATTTGAAACCAGTGAAACAGCAACTATTAAGACAAAATGGGCCAGGCACAGTGGCTCACACCTGTAATGTCAACATTTTGGGAGGCCGAGGAGAGTGGATCACTTTAGGCCAGGAGTTCAAGACAAGCCTGGCCAAAATGGTGAAACCCCATCTCTACTAAAAATATAAAAATTAGCCGGATATGGTGGTGGGTGCCTGTAATCCCAGCTACTCGGGTGGCTGAGGCAGGAGAATCGCTTGAACCCAGGAAGCAGAGGTTGTAGCGAGCTGAGATCGTGCCCCTGCACTTCAGCCTGAGTGACAGAGTGAGACTCCATCTCAAAAATAAAAAATGAATAACCTTCCCTTATCCCCTCTCCACTCCCCATTCCTCATTCCCCACACCCGTAGCACACGCACAGTCCTAGGTTACTCCTCTTACAGCCTGGAGTTCATCCTCCTCCATTTTTCCCCATATTTGTGAATATGTTGCACAGGCTGGAGTGCAATGGTGTGATCTCGGCTCACCGCAACCTCCGCCTCCCAGGTTCAAGCGATTCTCCTGCCTCAGCCTCCCAAGTAGCTGGGATTACAGGCACCCACCACCACACCCACCTAATTTATTTTGTATTTTTAGTAGAGATGGGGTTTCACCATGTTGGCCAGGCTGGTCTCAAATTCCGCACCTCAGGTGATCCACCCACCTCAGCCTCCCAAAGTGCTGGGATTACAGGCATGAGCCACCGCACCCAGCTCATTCTTCTTTGACTAGCTAGATGCACAATGTATTAGACGATTCCCTGTTAATGTATGTTTTGATTGCCTCCTGTTTGCAAAAATGTCTACTACGTGACTATTGCATGCACGCTTCCTGCAAGGAGCAGATATAAGCAGAACATATCAAGCTGAAAATAAACAGGATCAAGAAGAGTTTACATGCATTCCTGGTGCCCCGTGTCTCAGCCAGAAGAGCCCTTAGAACTTGTGATCCAATCCCCTGGTTTACAGATAAGAAAAGGGACTTGTCCAAAGTCATATAACTTGCTACTGAAAAAGCTACGGCCAGAATTTAAGCTAGCTGACTCCTTGATGAATGTCCTGTTCCCTTTACAAAAACTGTTAAAATAAAAGTAGAAATTGATCCAAGAAAGGTTGGTTTGTTTGTTTTGAGACAGGGTCTTGCTCTGTCACCCAGACTGGAGTATCATGGTGTGATCATAATTCACTGCAGCCTTGACCTCCTGAGCTCAGGTGATCCTCCCACCTCAGCCTCCCAGAGAAAGATTTATTTAATCTCACAGATGCCCAGACTTTAGGGGCCAAGTTAGGAAGTGGGCTGTACTCAAACCTCAAGGGAGTTAATGGCAAAAGGATAAGGCCTCACTTGATGTTCTTCCTCCCACCGCCCTCACCCAGCATTTTTCTCCCAACACTCCAAGCTTATTTCTGCCTCAGAGCCTTAGCACTTGCCATTCCTCCACCAGGACTACTCAGCCCTCAACTTTTGTATGGCTGCCTCTTTCCCACGCACGGATCTCAGCTCTAATGTCACTCCTCTGGAAGGCCCTCCTTGTTTCCAGCCTCTGCCTCCACTTGAAGCAGTCCTGACGCATCCGGCCCCTTCTGTCCCCTTCCTGTTCTTATTGTCTTCACCGCACTGTCACCATCTGAAATGATCTTGATCATGTCTTTGCTTCCTTGTTCATCAGCAGACTCCCCCATTGGAATAGAAAGCCTGTGAGTTACACATCCAGGCTTGGGAGGACGGTGCCTGGCACGCAGTAGGTGCTTAGTCAATATTTGAAATAATGGAGCCTGGGTGTCCTGACTGCTGGTCCAGGGGTGCCTGCTCCCTCCATGCCTATTAGTGTCTTTGCTACATCAGGGCTGCACAGGCGGGTGGGCCCAGCTCCTGGTGAGAGCTCCTTCCGCGGAGGTTGGGGAAGAAGTAGGGCCCCTATAAGGATTCAAAAGCCTCAGGTGTGACAAGTCAGGGTAATGTTCTTTCTTTCTTTTTTTTCTTTCTTTTTTTTTTTTTTGAGATGGAGTCTCACTCTATTGCCCAGGCTAGAGTCAGTGGCGCAATCTCAGTCTCGGCTCACTGCAACCTCCACCTCCCAGGAGGTTCAAGTGATTGTCCAGCCTCAGCCTCCCTAGTAGCTGAGATTACAGGCACGTGCCACCATGCCCAGCTAATTTTTGTATTTTTAATAGAGAAGAGGTTTCACCATGTTGACCAGGCTGACCTCGAACTCCTGACCTCATGATCCCCCTGCCTCAACCTCCCAAAGTGCTGGGATTACAGGCGTGAGTCACCGTGCCCGGCCCAGGACAATATTCTTTCTCCACCCGGCAAGGCGAGGCCAGAGTCTAGGGTCGTGGCCCTAGGGTGTCTCTGAATCCTCTCCTAGACACCCTGGGGCCACCACCTCTGTCTGCTGCCTCCACCTTGGTCCCCAAACCCCATAGGTGTGCTTCAAGGCGGAGTTGACAGTGGCGTCATGTCATCTCCTCTCCCTGCCTCAAACTGCTTCTTCTTTCCTTGTCCCCCAGCTGCCCCTTCTCCTGCCCACAGGCATCCCTGGTGCTTGATCCAAGGAGGGGAGCAAGTGGGGATGGGGACCTAGAGGACTTCTCCTCTGGGAATATGATGTGCACCGCTGGCTTGGCGTTCTCCGTCACCAGTGCACAGGGCAGCCTTAGCCAAGCCCCTTCACCTCTCAGAGCTTTGTCTCCTCTTGAAAATGAGGGACAGGGCTGGGTGCAATAGCTCACACCTGTAATCCCAGAACTTTGGGACGCCGAGGTAGGAGAATCACTTGGCCCCAGGAGTTCACGACCAACCTGGGCAACATAGTGAGACCTCATCTCTACCAAAAATTTTAAAACAATTAGCCAGATGTGGTGGTGCATGCCTGTGTCCCAGCTACTCAGGAGGCTGAAGTGGGAGGTCAAGGCTATAGTGTGGTATGATTTCACCACTGCATTCCAGCTGAGTGGCAGAACAACACCCTGTCTCAAAAAAAAAAAAAAAAGAAAAAAAAGAAAAACGAAATGTCCGTTGGATGACTCTAAAGCTTGGACACTCAGAAGTTGCTACCTGATAATTGCATTTATCCTTCAAAACTGGAAAAGAGGAACGAGGCTCCTTTCTGCGTCTTTTTTTTCTTTCTTTCTTTTTCTTTTTCTTTTCTTTTTTTTTTTTTTTTTTTTTTTGTTTTGAGACAGAGTCTTACTCTGTCTCCCAGGCTGGAGTGCAGTGGCACAATCTCGGCTCACTGCAACCTCTGCCTCCCGGGTTCAAGAGATTCTCATGCCTCAGTCTCCCAGGTAGTTGGGATTACAGGTCCACATCACAACACCTGGCTAATTTTTTGTATTTTTAGTAGAGACAGGGTTTCACCATGTTGGCCAGGCTGGTCTCGAACTCCTGACCTCAGATGATCCACCCACCTTGGCCTCCCAAAGTGTTGGGATTACAGGCGTGAGCCACCGTGCCCAGCCTCCTTTCTGTGTCTTACATGAAAAACAATCAGGTCCTGGGTGGAAAAGAGACTGGAAGAATAGGCTGCCCTGTGGAAGAGGATAGCATGTAAGTGACATGGCACCATGACCTCTTGTCCAGAGGAAGCTTCTTGGCTCTAATGGAGTCTGGGGCCTGGTCCAGAAAGGTCCGGCATCCTGGGGTGGGGAATTCCACCCCCCCACAGCTTTCCCAGCAGGCAGAGGAGAGACATCTATCTAGGACCTAATGTGCTCTGGAAATTGGACTGCAGGCCAGGGTTCCACATCCCTCATTCATTCAACTTTCTTTCATTATTGAAATTGTTTTTACTGATATGTAATAGATGTACATATTTGAGTGGGTACATGTGATCATTTGGTACATATAGTAAAGATCAAGTTAGGGTAATTGGGATGTCCATTGCCTTAAATATTCATATATTCTTCATGATAGGAATGCTGTAATTATTCTCTTCCAGTATTTTGAAATGTACAATAGATTAATGTTAACTATAGTCACCCTACTAATCTATCAAATACTAGGTCTTATTTTTTCTATCTAATTTGTACCTACCAATCAAGCTCTCTTCATTCCTCCTACCCCCATGTCCTTCTTGGCCTCTGGTAACCACCAATCTACTCTCCGTCTCCATGAGCTCTACTTTTTTTTTTCTTTTTTCTTTTATTTATTTATTTACTTTTTTTTTTTTTTTTGAGACAGAGTCTGCTCTGTCACCCAGGCTGGAGTGCAATGGCGCCATCTCAGCTCACTGCAACCTCCACCTTCCGGGCTGAAGTGATTCTCCTGTCTCAGCCTCCCAAGTAGCTGGGACTACAGGTACACACCATCACACCTGGTTAATTTTTGTATTTTTAGTAGAGATAGGGTTTCACCATGTTGGTCAGGCTGGTCTCAAACTCCTGACCTGAGGTGATCTGCCCGTCTCAGCCTCCCAAAGTGCTAGGATTACAGGCATGAGCCACGGCGCCCAGCCCAGATCTACTTCTTTTAACTTCCACATATGAGTGAGAATATGCAATATTTGTCTTTCAGTGCTTGGCTTATTTCACTTAACATAATGGCCTCCAGTTCCATCCACGTTGCTGCAAATGACAGGATTTCATTCTTTTTATGGCTAAATAATATTCCACTGTGTATATAAACCACACTTTCTTTTTTCTTCTTCTTCTTCTTTTTTTTTTTTTTTTTTTTTTTTTTTTTTGAGATGGAGTCTTGCTCTGGCACCCAGGCTGGTATATAGTGGTGTGATCTCAGCTCACTGTAACCTCTGCCTCCCAGGTTCAAGTGAGTCTCCTTTTTCAGCCTCCCAGGTATCTAGGATTACAGGTGCCTGCCACCATACGTGACTAATTTTTGTATTTTTAGTAGAGACGGGGTTTCACCATGTTGGCCAGGCTGGTCTCGAACTCCTTGAGCTCAAGAATATATCAAAAGCTCAAACAATTCGGTACCAAAAATAATAATAATAATAATTCTATTTTAAAATGGGCAAAAGATCTGAATAGACATTTCTCAAAAGAAGACCTACAAATGGCCAACAGATACATGAAAAGATGCTTAACATCACTGATCATAAGAAATGCAAATCAAAACTGCAATGAGATATCATCTCACCCTAGTTAAAATGGCTTTCATCAAAAAGGCTGAGAATAATGGATGCTGGCAAAGATGGAGAAAGGAGAAGGCTTGCTTGCACACTGTTGGAGGTAACGTAA
The DNA here is from genome assembly GCF_047675955.1 of Chlorocebus sabaeus. Classification (NCBI taxonomy): domain Eukaryota; kingdom Metazoa; phylum Chordata; class Mammalia; order Primates; family Cercopithecidae; genus Chlorocebus; species Chlorocebus sabaeus. The sequence goes on along the minus strand of NC_132923.1, from coordinate 116,418,454 downwards.
ATTAGTATAGCCACGATGGAAAAGAGAATAGGGATTCCTCAAAAACTAAAAATAGAACTACCATATGATCCAGTAATTCCACTATTGGGTATATATCCAAAAGAACAGGAATCAGTATATCAAGCATATATCTGCACTCCCATGTTTATTGTAGCACTATTCACAATAACCAAGATATGGAATTAACTTTTTTTTGTTAAATATCCTATTGAGTGCCTACTACATGCCAGGCACTGTCCCAGTGTGGAGGAGAGAGTGGTGAATAAACTGCAGAAAGCCCTTTGCCCTTGGGGAGACACATCCTGGTGAGGAGAGACCAACAATAAACAAGAGGTTTAATAAATGCATAAATCACACTAGAAATGACATGTGCTATTATGGTGAGGGGGATGAGGAAAAGTAGAGAGGTGTAAGGAAAGTGAGTGCCTCTCCTCTCCTCTGGTCCCATGAAATGGAAAATTCCAAGATTATCAAATCTCTAGGCTAGAGGAACAGCAGTCATGGCAGAGACTAGCTAGATGTTCACCAAACCCATCACCTCTTCTTCCAGAGCCAAAGCAACATATTTCCCAGGTTCCTTTGCAGCTAGCTGCAGCCATGTGACTAAGTTCTAGCCAATAGGATGTGAGACTCTTTCAAACCTGGCCCATAAATACTTCCCACTCCCTCAATTTCCCCACCCCCTGAGCAAGACTTGTTCTGTCTTTCCCCATCTTCTAGCTGAATAGAGGGGACACTGAGGACCTAGAGAAGGGCAGAGCCACAGGTAGAAGGGGACTGGGTCCCTGAAGACCACATAGAGAGGTGACCCCCTGGCCCCCACCCATTAGATTTTATGTGGGGGCATGGCTCATCACTGGACCTGAAGACCAGTGGGGGGTGGTTTGCAATCCATTTGCAGCAAAGAGAAGCCAGGGGCTCTTAGGGATTTCTTTAAAGATTTCTCGGCCGGGCTCGGTGGCTCAAGCCTGTAATCCCAGCACTTTGGGAGGCCGAGACGGGCGGATCACGAGGTCAGGAGATCGAGACCATCCTGGCTAACACGGTGAAACCCCGTCTCTACTAAAAAATACAAAAAAACTAGCTGGGCGAGGTGGCGGGCGCCTGTAGTCCCAGCTACTTGGGAGGCTGAGGCAGAAGAATGGCATAAACCCGGGAGGCGGAGCTTGCAGTGAGCTGAGATCCGGCCACTGCACTCCAGCCTGGGCAACAGAGCCAGACTCTGTCTCAAAAAAAAAAAAAAAAAAAAAAAAAAGATTTCTCCATGCCACAGGTCTATTTTTTTCCCCCGATTTTCTCCCACCTGCTACTCCAAATCCCTCATTAATCTATTTATTTGTTCATTCAGTAAATATTTACTGAGCACCTAGTATATCCCAGGCACTGTTCTAGGTAATGGGGATACAGCAGTGCCTAGAACTGCTAGGCAACAACCCCAGCCCTTAAGAAGCTAGTAAGCAAGAACAGACAATAAACAAAATGATATGAAAAGATCAACACCCATGGGTTTTTTGTTTGTTTGTTGTTTTGAGACACAGTCTCACTCAGTCACCCAGGATGGAGTGAGTGGTGCAATCTCAGCTCACTGCAACCTCCACCTCCCAAGTTCAAGTGATTCTTCTGCCTCAGCCTCTTGAGTAGCTGGGATTACAGGCACATGCCACCATGCCCGGCTAATTTTTGTATTTTTAGTAGAGACGGGGTTTTGACATGTTGGCAGGGCTGGTCTCGAACTCTTGACCTCAAGTGATCTGCCTGCCTTGGCCTCCCAAAGTGCTGGGATTACAGACATGAGCCACCTTGCCCGGCCAAGATCAACACCTGTGAAAAGAAGGGAAGGAAAAATAAGACTGTTCTTACAAACTCACTTTATAGATGAGAAATCTGCAGAACAAATGGGTTAGGTGACTTAAGCTAATATAATTTTGGCTAACTATAATAAAAGAAGTGCAGCTGAGAGCTCAAAGATGAACTTGACATCTTGCCATTTCACAAGGTGGTGTCTTGGTTCCTCCAGGTGAGGACTTAATTGCCTTTGGAAGGCAGTGGAGATACTGAGGCTACGAGCAAAGGATTTCTGTTCCCCTCTGCCTTTAGTAGCTCTGGGTCATAGAGCAGATTTCTTGCCCTTTCCGAAGCTCAGTTTCCTCACTGGTAAAACATAGATAATAAAGTTCTAACCTCTGGCCAGGCACAGTGGTTCACGCCTGTAATCCCAGTACTTTGGGAGGCTGAGGCAGGCAGATCACGAGGTCAGGAGATCGAGACCATCCTGGCTAACACAGTGAAAGCCCATCTCTAGTGAAAATACAAAAAATTAGCCGGGCATGGTGGCGGGCACCTGTAGTCTCAGCTACTCAGGAGGCTGAGGCAGGAGAATAGTGTGAACCTGGGAGGCAGAGCTTGCAGTGAGCCAAGATCTTGCCACTGCACTCCAGCCTGGGCAACGGAGTGAGACTCCATCTCAAAATAAATAAATAAATAAATAAATAAATAAATAAATAAATAAATAAAATAAAATAAAATTCTAACCTCTGTGGTAGATTTCTTCGTAATGGCCCCAATAAACAAGTTTTCCCTTGTGTGGTCTCCTTTCACATTGACTCTGGGCTTGGCTGTGACTTCATTTGGTAATGGGACATCAACAAACACAACTCAAGCAACAGCTTGAAAAATGCCATAAGGCGTCGGCCGGGCGCGGTGGCTCAAGCCTGTAATCCCAGCACTTTGGGAGGCCGAGATGGGCGGATCACGAGGTCAGGAGATCGAGACCATCCTGGCTATCACGGTGAAACCCCGTCTCTACTGAAAATACAAAAAATTAGCCGGGCGCGGTGGTGGGCGCCTGTAGTCCCAGCTACTCGGGAGGCTGAGGCAGGAGAATGGCGTGAACCCGGGAGGCGGAGCTTGCAGTGAGCTGAGATCCGGCCACTGTACTCCAGCCTGGGCGGCAGAGCGAGGCTCCTTCTCAAAAAAAAAAAAAAAAAAAAAAAAAAAGAAAAGAAAAATGCCATAAGGCTCGCTATTGTGGAGCTCTGCCATGATGTGAAAGAAGCCAAGGCTGGCCTGCTGGAGACATGGGTCCCAGCTGACAGTCAGCAGCAGCCACTAGACACATGAGTGAGGCCATCTTAGCCCCAGTTGTGCCACTGGATGATTGCACATGAGCAACCCCAGAGAGACCAGCAAATGAACCACCCAGCTGAGCCCAATCCAAATTGCTGGCCCAATCCAAATTATGGGTCAAAAAAAATAGTTGTTCTTTTAAGCCACTAAGTTTTAAGGTGGCTTGTTATGCAGTAACAGATAATTGATTGGACAACTTCAAGGAGCATTTCTGAGGATTGAATGAGGAAATGCACCAAAAGCATTTAAAATCTTTTTTGGCACAAAACAACAGCCCCAAAATATAGCTATTATTGTCACTATATCATTTAGAGCCAAGTTTCTTCATTTTTAGAACTCTGTTTACCTCTACAGTTACTCAAGTATAAAATGATAGATACTGGAGAATTCTGTGACGTCACCCTAAATCTATCTATAGTGGCTGTGGGTTTGGGAGGTTAACAGTTGCCTTGGGTGGACATTAGTCTAACTACTCTTAAGTATGAAGAAGAAAAGAGTAGGGAGAAGAGAAGAATTTCAGGTAGTGAATCATCACTCCCACCAGGAGTCATTTAAGATCAAGAAACCAAGACTAGCACCTATAGTATGGGCTTTTTGGTCTCTCATGGAGCCCCAGAGATTGCCCTAAACAACACTTTGGGGGTTTCCTTGCTCCCTTCTTTCTGTGTATGTTTTTTGAACCTCTATTGTGTGCCAGACACAGATCTAGCTGCCCAGACAAAGCAGGATATAAGATAGACATTCATCTATCATTACAAACAGATAGTAAGCCCATAATTAATGTTACCAGACAGCAATAAGTGCTTGAAGAAAATTGAGCCAGGTAATGGAACAGTGATGAATGATGGGGTGTGCAGTCAAGGAGTGCCTCTTGAAGGTGGTATTATTTGAAGACCCCAGGGAAAAGACATCCAGGTAGTGAGAGCAGCTTGTGCAAAGATCCTATAATGAGACTCACCTTGATATGTCTAAAACCTCCTTGGGACTAGATGTGGTTGGTGGACGGTGGGAAACTGGCAGGGATGGGACCATGGAGGCAGGCAGGGCCAGGCTATGATGAAGGTTTGGGGTTCCAGTCTAGGTGTCGGAATACCTCTGGGATATTTATGTTTTGAAAAGTGCACTCAGGCCACTCTTTAAAGGATAGGATTGGGAGGAGGATGCCATAGTGGAAAAAGCAGTAGCAGAGGAAGCAGTAGAACTAGTCAGCAAGCCCCTGAGAGGGTCCAGGTGAAAAATGATGGTATCTTGGACCAGGGTTCTAACATTGAAGATGGTGACAAGTGGGTGGATTCAAAACAGGTTTGTTTTTTATTGTTGTTTATTTCAATAGTTTTGGGGAAACAGGTGATGTTTGGTTACATGAATAAGTTCTTTAGTGGTGATTTCTGAGATTTTGTGCACCCATCATCTGAGCAGTGCACACTGTACCGAATGTGTAGTCTTTTATTCCTCACCCCCTCCCACCCTTCCCCCCAAGTCCCCATTGCATCATGCCTTTGTGTCCTCATAGCTTAGCTCCCACTTTGAAGTGAGAACATAAGATGTTTGGTTTTCCATTCTTTAGTTATTCACTTAGAATAATGGTCTCCGACTCCATCCAGGTTGCTGCAAATGCCATTATTTCATTCCTTTTTATGGCTGAGTAGTATTCCATGGTGTGTGATATATATATATATCACATATCAGATAAATATATGTATCACATTTTTGTATATATGTATATATATATCACATTTTCATATATATATATGTGTGTGTGTATATATAAAACATTTTCTTTATCCACTCATTGACTGATGGGTCAAAACAGGTTTTGAAGGTAGAGCCAGGGCATGGAGATAGATCAAATGTGGGGGTGAGGGAAACAAGGCATTCAGGGGCACTTCTCAACTTCTAGCCCAAGTAACTGGGTGACTTTAGCCTGAAGCATAGACTGGGGTGGGGTGGGAACAGGTTCAAGGTTGAGTGAGGAGAGAAAAAGAAGTTGCTTTAGACCTTCCTGCATTGAGAGGCTAATTAGACATCCAAGTGCAGAGGTCAAGTGGACAGTTGGATCCATGCAAGAGCTTCCAAGAGCAAGGCACACAGGTATGGGAATGATTATTCTGAAATGGCATCTCGAGCTATAACTGTGGATTAGATCACCTTGGAGAGAAGGAGCAAATGTAGACAGAAGCCAAGAGACCTTAAGACTGAGCTATGAGATGCTGCCCTGTTTGGTAGATGAGCAGAAAAGAAGGTAGGCAAGGATGGAGAAGGCAGAGAAGTAGGAGGAAAACCAGGAGAACATGGCATCCTAGAAGCCCAGTGAAGAAAACATCAGGAGACTGAGGCTGGAAGATGCTTGAGTCCAGGAGTTTGAAGTAACTTTGAGCTATAATCTTGCCACTGCACTCCAGTCTGGGCAACAGAGCAAGACCCTATCAAAGAAAGAAAGGAAGAAAGCAAGGAGAGGAGGGGAAGGGAGGGAAGGGGAGGAGGAGAAGAGAAGGTAAGGGAAGAAAAGGGAAGGGAAGGGGAGGGGTGAGGGGAGGAGAGGGGAAGGAGGAAGGAAGGAAGAAAGGAAGGAAAGAAAGTGAAAAGAAAACAAGAAACAAGGAGTTAACACATCAGATAATCTTCAAAGTTGCAAATGATGGTGCAGATCTTAGCAACAGCCATCTCAGCATCTTGCTGGGGATCAAAGCCTTAGTAGGAGCACATTAAAAAATGGAAAGGAAACAGGAAACAGAGACAGAGAGAGGGGATTTCACTGTGAGCAGCTAAAAGAGGTGGAGGCTGGAGGGAGATTGAGGTCAAGGGAACCATCTTTAGTCGGTCTCTCGTCCCTGTTCCAGCACATGGTCTATTAAACACTAGAAAAGGCAGGCACCATGGGAGAAGCTGCAGGCACAGTGGAGCACGTGACTGTCACCTCCTCAGGCCGAAAGGCCTTCTTCATTCTTCCTACCTAAAGTGGAACCCCTGTGCTAGTCCCTGTAATCCCTAAGATGCTCTTCCCAGCATCCTCCTTCACGAGTCCTGGAACAAGACCACATACCTTTGACCATCTTATCTATAGGGTATTTTCTCATTCATAGTTATAGGGAAAGAGAGTTGACAGAACCTCTGAGCCATCGTTCAAGCTGCTCCCTCTTCTTGGCATGCTCTTCTCTGCTCAACTCCTGCCAAACGACTCATCCTTCAAGATCCAGTTTAGGTTTATGAAGTTGGAGAGGCCTCTCTGGGGAGACTGACTCTGAATTACTTGTTACCTCCTTCATTTGTAATTGAAGTCATGACTTGGCCTTAAAGGAAAAAACCCGAGTGCCCAAAGAACAACCTATGGGGGCCCTGACCCAGCCTGGGTGGTCAGAGAAGGCCTCCTGAGGAGCTGACATTTGACGTGAGCCCTGAAGGAAAGTGTTTCAGGGAAGAGCCTCCCCGGCTCCAGGAACAGGAAGCGCAAGGGCCCTGAGGCAGCAAGGCTTTCAGCGCCGGCGTATCTGGAGAAGTGATCTGGATAGTGATGGTTTGGGAGCCACAGCTTGTGCAGGGACTTTTGAAAGAAATGGGGTGTGGAACGTCGAGGGAAGAAGACTGGGGGAGGGCGCAGGGGTCCGGATGAGGGAGCCCTGTCCCCGCACCGCAGTCTGCACGGTCTCAAAGCCAACACCCGGCAGAAAGCCTAGCTCCTTTCCGCAGCTCACACCCTCCATCCCTGAGCGGCCCTGGGGTCCAGTAGGGGGCGCACCCACACTATCTGGGTGAATGTGGTTTACAAAGACCAATGGGGAGGAAGTGACCGGGGACCGCTCAGCCGGGCGGGAGTGAGTAGAAAGAAGAGAAGAGGGACCAGGCCTTTCTCTCAGGGAGGCGAGGGCACAACAGGCCTGCTGTGTACGGGTCTTGGTCCTATTCATTGGCACCCTCTGGACCCTTTTCAATCTCCTCATTCTCCATTCCAGGGGAGATTCTCATCCATGGATGGGCTTCAATGCGGGCAGAACCTGGTCCGTGTAGACACCCATCTTTGAATCCTTGCTGGCAGGAGGGGCCCCTAACAGATCGCTGTTCCTCATCCTGGGATGAGCCCCTACCCAGGGGTCCTCTTAAAGTTCGTCTCTCCCACTCACTGTTCTCCCCCCAGCAAGTCCCTGAGCATGGAGGCTGGGAAAGGAGGGCATGTCATGTCCTGGGCCCTACAAGGGCGTGGCCTGCCTGCCTGTCCCCACAGCTGGTGTGGCAAAGGGACTCTCTGCACACATCCCCAACCCATGCCCCACAACCTCACCCCACACGGAGTAGGAAGCCCCTGTCTTTAAAGGACAAGGGCTTGGCCTGGCACGGTGGCTCATGCCTGTAATCCCAGCACTTTGGGAGGCCAAGGTGGGGGAATCACCTGAGGTCAGGAGTTCGAGACCAGCCTGGCCAACACGGTGAAACCCCGTCTCTTTTAAAAATACAAAAATTAGCCGGGTGTGGTAGTGCACGACTGTAATCCCAGCTACTTGGGAGGCTGAGGCAGGAGAACTGCTTGAACCCAGGAGGCAGAGGTTGTAGTGAGACAAGATTGTGCTACTGCCCTCCGGGTTGGGGGACGGAGTGAGACTCTGTCTCAAAAAATAATAATGATAATAATAAAGGATAAGGGCTTGCTCCAGGAGTGGCCCAGTTTCTTTCTTTCTTTCTTTCTTTTTTTTCTGAGACGGAGTTTCGCTCTGTCACCCAGGCTGGAGTGCAATGGCGCAATCTCGGCTCACTGCAAGCTCCGCCTCTCAGGTTCGCCATTCTCCTGCCTCAGCCTCCCAAGTAGCTGGGACTACAGGCACCCAGGAGTGGCCCAGTTTCTACTGAGTTGCTCATGCTTAGGAGGAAAGTGCAGCTGCCTATTTTTGTCTTATGTTTTGGGGTCCCTAAAGGAGACCCCAAATAAAGATATATTTTCTGGTTGATACGGTTTGGCTGTGTCCCCACCCAAATCTTATCTTGAATTGTAGCTCCCATAATTCCCACGTGTTGTAGGAGGGCCCCGGTTGGAGATTATTGAATCATGGGGGTGGTTCTCCCCGTACTGTTCTCGTGGTAGTGAATATGTCTCCTGAGAGCTGATGGTTTTATAAGGGGAAACCCCTTTCACTTGGTTCTTATTCTCTCTCTTGCCTGTTGCCATGTAAAACGTGCCTTTCACCTTCTGCCATGATTGTGAGGTCTCCCCAGCCACGTGGAACTGTGAGTTCATTAAACCTCTTTTTCTTTATACATTATCCAGTTTTGGGTATGTCTTTATCAGCAGCGTGAAAATGGACTAATACACTGTTGAACCTTCCGTGCTCTCCCTTATTGGTAGTTAGGGTCACAGAATCTAGAGTCAAATCTTGCCACTCTCTTGCTTTCTGAGGGAACATGTGCAAGAGATTTCACCTCTCAGAACCTTGGTTTCTTCATCTATGCGATGAGCAGCACACCTACCTTGCAAGGTGGCTGCGAGGTGGCAGACGTGTCACAGTGCCCAGCTCATGGGCACACGGTGGGCACTTGTATGAGACTCTGTTGTTCCCCCTCTCATAGCTTCCCAATTCAGGCAATCACTTGGGATGTCTTTTCCCTGGGACTTGTCATAGCCTGGGACTCTCCCCAGCATCCTCCTCTGCAGGTTCCAGAACAAGACCACATACTTTTGACATTTTAAAGATTCCATCATTAATATCTATGGGGAAATAGGGTGGGCAGTGCCTTAAGCCATTGTTCAAGCTGTTCCCTCTTCTTACCATGCCCTTCCCTACTCAACTCCTGCGGAACTAGTCATCCTTCAGGATCCAGCTGCAATTGCACCTCCTCTCTGGGGCTTTTCCTGCTGCCCCCTCCCCAGGCAGATAGAATCCTCCTCCTCTTTCTCTCCTGTCTCCTCCTTGTAGCCATGACCTATGAGGGGAGGGGCACTGAAGAGACAACTCCTGGCTCAAGTTGGTCTGAAGTGCACAGACGGTAACCACAGGGGGTGCACTTTTGTCTTCTGCTTCCCTGTGGCCTCCTCCAGAGGCCGGACTTTACTCCCTCCAGGGACCCCTGGGAGGGAATAGGATCCACAGACTCTCAAGGCTGGAGTTCATACCTTTAGACTCCCATGAGCCATTTTAACAATAAATCTGCAAGTGATTGATGATACCCAGGGCAGGCCACACTGCAGAGAGTTCCAGAAGAAATTGTCAGTGACCCCCCCCAACCCCCGTTCTCCCTCCATTACCAGCTCTGCCCTACTCCTCTGTGCCTGAACTCTGAGAAGGGGAGGGACTAACTTAGAAGCTTTGAGTCTGGGGGATGTTTGAAGCAGGGGGGCTGGGCCCTGGGGCTAGGAACAAGTGGATGGGACAGGAAGACATGGCTTAGTCAAGCAGGTAACCAAAATCCTAAGGTTCATAATTATCGTAATATCATCATCACCACCAACAACCATAATAGTAGCTAACCCTTGTGCTAAGCACCCCACATGCTTGATCTCCTGTAACCTTCAAAACAACCCTGCAAAAGAGGTGCTGTGAGGTCACCCCCACTTTGCAGATGAGAAAAATGAGGCTCAGAGGGAAGTTAGGTAATGTCCAAGACCATGCAGTCGTGCAGCCAGTCCACGGGTCCCCATGTGCTTTTTTATGAGGCAGAGTTTCACTTTTATTCCCCAGGCTGGAGTGCAATGGCACAATCTCGGCTCACTGTAACCTCCACCTCCCGTTTTCAAGCAATTCTCTTGCCTCAGCCTCCCAAGTAGCTGGGATTACAAGCATACGCCACTATGCCCAGCTAATTTTTTGTACTTAGTAGAGACGGTTTTTCACCATGTTGGTCCAGCTGTTCTTGAACTCCTGACCTCAGGTGATTCATCCACCTTGGCCTCCCAAAATGCTGGGATTATAGGTGTGAGCCACTGTGCCTGGCCCCATGTGCTTTAACAATGAACACTTTTTTCATGACCGGGCGTGGTGGCTCACGCCTGTAATCCCAGCACTTTGGGAGGCCGAGGTGGGCAGATCACCTGAGGTCAGGAGTTTGAGACCAGCCTGACCAACATAGAGAAACTCTGTCTCTACTAAAAATGCAAAATCATTCGGGCCTGGTGGCGCATGCCTGTAATTGCAGCTAATCGGGAGGCTGAGGCAGGAGAATCACTTGAACCTAGGTGGCGGAGGTTGTGGTGAGCTGAGATCATGCCGCTGCACTCCAGCCTGGGCTTGAAATTCCATCTCAAAAAAAAAACCCAAAAAACAAGAAAACACGTTTTTCAAATAAAATTAAAATTATAGGTAATCCCAATATATAAAACAGAAAAGAGCAAGATGTTATTAATGCACATGTCTTTTTGGTTAAATTTTATAAACTTATTTATTCTAAAGTCAGTCATGGAGAATAATGAGGCTGAGCGCTTTTTTGTTTTTATTTGAAGTTGGAGGTCACAGAGGTTACTTCAATGTTACTGCCACTTCAAGCATCCATTTGATGCCTGTGTTTTGTATAAATGGCTGGTATCAAGCAAATCCTCATTCTCACAGAAAAGCATCTACTAAGGTTATTTGTGAACAGTTTGCTTGCTATTTGAGGATATTCTCTATTTTTTCTGATTCAGAAATTTAAAAGAAGTTGTCTAAGTCTGTTTTGTATTGCTATAACAAAACATCACAGACTAGATAATTTATAAAGAAAAGAGGCTGGGCATGGTGGCTCACACCTGTAGTCCTAGCACTTCGGGAGGCAGAAGCCAAAGGATGTCTTGAAGCCAGGAGTTCGAGACCAGCTTAGGTAACATAGATGCAGCCTATTAAAAAAAGAAAAAGAAAAATAACCAGGCATAGTAGCACATGCTGTAATCCCAGCTACTCTGGAGGCTGAGGTGGAAGGATCACTCAAGCCCAGGCGTTCGAGGCTGCAGTGAGCCCCGTGATTGCACCACTGCACTCCAGCCTGGATGACAGAGCAAGACCCCATATCTTAAAAAAAAAAGAAAAGAAAAGAAGCAGCAGCAGCTTAACAGCTATCATTATCAAAGGAGATAGCCTCAGTCTCATGTGAAGCTTCCATATATCATGTGAGTGAGTCTCATTGGCAAGAACTACATCTCTTCCAGACCCTAGCAGCAAGGGAGTCCAGAAAGGGTAGTTGATAGTCATTTAGCCTCTGCAATAGAGGTCAGACCATAGGAGGGGTCAGAATGAAGGTCAGGTGCCAATGGACAGTATCTAGCCCATTAGTGCTAGAAACATACCTTAAAATGTAATGGCCAACACTTGCTTGGTGTTTAATTAAGCATATGTAATATATACTTGCTTGTATAGTTTTGAAAAACAGATTTTTTTTTTTTTTTTTTTTTTTGAGACGGAAGTTGCTCTGTCACCCAGGCTGGAATACAGTGGTGCAATTTCGGCTTACTGCAACCTCTGCCTCTCAGGTTCAAGCAATTCTCCTGTCTCAGCCTCCCGAGTAGCTGGGATTACAGGCGCACACCACCACACCCAGCTAATTTTGTATTTTTAGTAGAGACGGGGTTTCACCATGTTGGCCAGGCTGGTCGTGACCTCCTTACCTCAAATGATCTACCTGCCTCAGCCTCCCAAAGTGCTGGGATTATAGGCGTGAGTCACTGCGCCCGGCCAGAAGCAGAAATTTGAGGTCCTGGATTCCAGACAAAAAAAGAGAGAGTGCTTCTCAATAGCATATTTAAAATAAGATAAGAGGCACCAGGCTTGCTCCAGGATATAAGGCCCTTGCTGTGGCTGTCCCTTCTGCTGGGAGCACCCTTCCCTAGATATCTGCTCGGCTCACCCCCTCACCTGCTTCAAGTGTTTTCTTCTCAATGAGGCCCACACTGACTACTTGACTGAATACCGTGATCTGCTCCTCTCCCACAGCATTATCTGTCCCCCAACCCTGCCTACTTATCCCTTTTTTCCATGGAACTTATCACCTCCTTACACACTCTATAACGTACGTATTTATTATGTTCATTTTTATGACCTTTCTCCCCTGTTAGAAAGTAAGCTTGGCTGGGTGCAGTAGCTCACGCCTGTAATCCCAGCACTTTGGGAGGCCGAGGCAGGTGGATCACTCGAGGTCAGGAGTTCAAGACCAGCCTGGCCAACATGCTGAAACCCCATCTCTACAAAAATACAAAAATTAGCCAGGTGTAGTGGCATGTGCCTGTAATCCCAGTTACTTGGGAGGCTGAGGCAGGAGAATAGCTTGAACCCAGGAGGTGGAGGCTGCAGTGAGCTAAGATCTCGATACTACACTCCAGGCTAGGTGACAGAGTGAGACTCCTTCTCAAAAATTAAAAAAAAAAAAAAAAAGATGGTAAGCTTGATGGCAGGAATGTTTGCCTGCTTTGATCACCGATGCATCCTAAAAGCATACAACAGTGTTTGGCACAGAGTAGTTACTCAATAAATATGTGTTGAATTGTTGAATGTATACACAGAAAAGGCAGTAGAAATTTGATTCCAAGGTCTTTGGAAAAGTAACTGAACCATGCCCCATTAAATAAGCATTGGCTTTCCAGTTTGCTAATATCCTTACATGATACCTATGGATATATGTTGTTCTTCAGCACACTTTTATTTATTTATTTACTTATTTTTTGAGACAAAGTCTCACTCTGTCACCCAGGCTGGAGTGCAGTGACACAATCAAGGCTCACTGCAGCCTCGGCCTCTCAGGTTCAAGTGATCCTCCTGCCTCAGCCTCCTGAGTAGCTGGGACTTCAGGTGCACACCACCACACCAGCTAGTTTTTAAATTTTTTGTAGAGACAGGGTCTCCCTGTGTTGCCCAGGCCAGTCTTGAACTCTTGCACTCAAGTGATTCTCCTGCCTTGGCCTCCCAGAGTGCTAGGATTATAGGCACGAGCCACCATGCCTGAACAGCACAATTTTTTAAAGAGGTAAAAATGTGAGTTAGGAATGATACACTTCCAGTTCTTGACAATATCACAACCAGCAAGGTTGCTGCCTCCCTCCCTCTCTCCCTCCCTCCTCAGCCCTTTCCCTGGGAGGACCACAGAAAACCTATTTGGTAGTAGAGTGGCAGTGGCCAGAGGAAGTGAGAATATGCTAAGGTGCTGTCTTGTTGAGAAGGAAATTATGTATGTCGATAAACTTCAGAAATTGACAGGGGAAATTAACATAAATACAAACAATAATTATGGCTAACCATTAAAGAAAGAAAAAGAAAAGGAATAATTTTCAAATGAGTAGAAGGAAAAGTGTCAATGTAATAAAAGGCAGAAAAAGAGGGGGTGAGGGAGAAACAAAAATAAAATATAGTGATTGGTCAGGGTTCCACTGCAGACAACAGTGTCCACCCAGCTGGCCTAACCAGAATGGGTTGACGAGGGTGGTCGGGTTGGTTTCAGACACGTTGGAAGGGTTGAGAGGCCAACTCTAGGCTGAACTTCCAGGAATAACCCCTGAATCTCACTGTAAAATGAGCCTAGCTGGAGAGCTTCTGCCACTGCTGCTGACTCAAGACCCTCGCTACCCATGTTGCAGTACAGGAGGCTCCAAGTCACGAAGCTGCTGACACCTGCTTAGCACCCGGAAGCCAGGAGTTGATCTGGAACTAGGGCCTCTGCTGCAGCCGCCTCAGAAGAACCGAAATGCTTCCACCACGATGCAACCAGAAGAGCTGTGTGGCCACTTCCTCTCAGTGCCTTCCCTTTCTGGTTTGTTTGCATTTTCCTGGCAGAAGCCAGGTGACATGTGGAAATCCCAGCTGCATGAGAGTCTGGAAATGTCCTCTCTAACCATCCAGGCTCTAAAGTTCAAGAAGTCATGATGGAAAGAAAGAGGTTTGGAGAGGGGCTGAGTGGGGTCATCTTCGGACCTTGCCACAGTCCATTCACTCTTGGTTACTCAACTTCCATTTCCAACCTGCATTCCCTTCTTAAACTTCCATGAGACAACCACAACATGTTACCACCCACAGTAATGCAAACGCACCTCAATCAAACAAGAAACACTCGTATTCTTTGCTCAGACAGGGACATCCAAAGCCCCAGCAGTTACTGCTTCCATCTCCCACTGCCGGGAACTTGGGTGATGTTCACTTCTTCTCTGGTTTAGTCACAATCCCATCTTGTTATCCTATAATCTATACATTAAATTGTAAACTTTACTACCAACAAATCACATTATTCAAAATGGTAGAGGAAGAAAGGGAATAATTATAACCGTCAATAAATATATGCATGACAGGCCAGGCATGATGACTCATGCCTATAATCCCAGCAATTTGGGAGGCCGAGGCAGGTGGACCACTTGAGGCCAGGAGTTCAAGACCAGCCTGGCCAACATGGCGAAACCTCATCTCTACTAAAAATGCAAAAATTACGCGGGCGTGGTGGCAAATCCCTGTAATCCCAGCTACTCAGGAGGCTGAGGCACAAGAATCACTTGAATGAGGGAGGCAGAGGTTGCAGTGGGCCAAGATCACACCAGTGCACTACAGGCTGGGCAACAAAGCAAGACTCTGTCTCAAAAAATAAAAAAATTTTAAAAAATAAGTACATGCAATATAATATCACAAATATTTTAACTATTCTGATAGCTATTTCAATACAATTGTTTTGCCTTATAATTATGTGCATTTAAAACTGTTATTTTGGCCGGGTGCGGTGGCTCATGCCTGTAATCCTAGTACCTTGGGAGGTGAGGCAGGCAGATCACAAGGTCAGGAGTTCGAGAACAGCTTGATCAATATGGTGAAACACTGTCTCTACTAAAAATACAAAAATTAGCCGGGCACGGTGTCAGGCGCCTGTAATCTCAGCTACTTGGGAGGCTGAGGCAGGAGAATCACTTGAACTCAGGAGGCAGAGGTTGCAGTGAGCCGAGATTACACCATTGCACTCCAGCCTGGGCAAAAGAGTGAGACTCCGTCTTAAAAAAAAAAAAAAAAAAAAAAAAAAAAAGACGGCCGCCGCCCCCGAGCCGCCTCTGGGCCTGCAGCAGCTGTCGGTGCTGCACCCCAAACCAGGCGCGGTCCCGCTGCACTCGCCCTGGACCTTCTGGCTCGACAGATCCCTCCCTGGTGCCACAGCAGCTGAGTGCGCATGAAATCTGAAGAAAATCTACACAGTACAGACAGTACAGATATTCTGGAGTGTATACAATAATATCCCTCCTGTGACTAGCCTGCCTTTGAGATGCAGTTATCATTTAATGAGAGGAGAGAGGCGACCACTTTGGAAAGAGGAGAGTAACGCAAAGGGCTGCGTATGGAAGATGAAAGTCCCCAAGGACAGCACGTCCACAGTTTGGAAAGAGTTGCCGTTAGCAACCATCGAGAAACAGTTCACAGACTGTGCTGCAGCAGATGACGAAGTAATAGGAGTTAGTGTCAGTGTTCGGGACCGAGAAGACGTCGTCCAAGTCTGGAATGTAAATGCCTCTTTAGTGGGTGAAGCGACTGTTTTAGAAAAGATCTATGAACTTCTGCCCCACATAACTTTTTTTTTTTTTTTTTTTTTTTTTTTTTTTTTTTTTGAGATGGAATCTCGCTCTGTCGCCCAGGCTGGAGTGCAGTGGCCGGATCTCAGCTCACTGCAAGCTCCGCCTCCCGGGTTTACGCCATTCTCCTGCCTCAGCCTCCCAAGTAGTTGGGACTACAGGCGCCCGCCACCTCGCCCGGCTAGTTTTTGTATTTTTTAGTAGAGACAGGGTTTCATCGTGTTAGCCAGGATGGTCTTGATCTCCTGACCTCGTGATCCGCCCGTCTCGGCCTCCGAAAGTGCTGGGCCCACATAACTTTTAAAGCAGTATTTTATAAACCCCATGAAGAGCATCATGCTTTTGAAGGTGGACGTGGAAAACACTAATTGCACTCTGTAAAGAATTCTTTGTCCTTTGCTGATGGGTTTTGGAATCGGTCTTACAAGGAGGGGGAGTGAAGAGAAGACTTGCAGAAGCCGATGCTGGTCAATTTAGAGTGGGTTTCTGTCCTTGCAGATGGGCAATTAGGACTCAAAGTGGCAGGTGGGGTTGGGGGAGATTGTGTAGGTTTCTACTGTCACATTACTTGCTTTTTTAAAAACAAAAAAATAAAAAATAAAAACCTTTTTTTTTTTTGGCTTTCTAAATTCTCTGTTCTTTTCACTCTGAATTTTTTTTGTGTGTGCCCTTTAAAATTCCTTATTCAGCCTAATTATTGTTTTCTACACTCCCCTTTCATTGAGGCATGAGAAATCGGTTTCCCTTTAAGTAGTTCTGCTGTACCTAGTTAATGAGAAAATGCATAATCGTGACAATACTGCTTTTGAATACCACACTGTACAAGGAGGAATACTAGCTTGGAGAAACCTGTCTTCTGATTATTTGTTGTGACATATTCCTATATACTGTGAGCTGGGCATTGTTTTTTTCTGTCCCAGGGAAAAGAAAAACCATACTTAATCTGATTTTACACTGATTGCACTCAAATCTTTAATTTTCCTTTTTAAAACTTTTTTTTAGCGATAAAAGGAAAATAATAGTTGGATAAAAGGGAAATAATAGTTGGATTGCCTAACATGAAAACTATAATCACAATTTAGTATCAGGATATTAATCAAGCTCTAAGTCTTTGGACCCTTTGTAAAAACATTTCTAATCAGAATTTTAATTTGGCCTTTTCAACCAAAGGCTTAGAGTAGTAGCAAGGGATTTCTCCCAATAGGAAACCTGATGTTTATGATTTAAAGAGAAGGTGATATTTTAATTGTTTGGATTAAGCTCCTTGCAAAGTTCGGGTGTGTTTATCCACTCAGGGCTTTCCCAGTCAACGCTAACACATTTTGTTAAATGATCGCTTTCCCTGCTCACGTTGTGTGTCATTTCTCATCATCAGTAGTCCTCCAGCCTGGGCAGCTGTCCCCACCCTTTTTCATGTAGGTGCAGGAAGTTACGTCTCATTTCCAGGATGCATGTGAACATTTACAAAGTTGAACTTTGAGTGCATTCTGCTCATATTAGTTATTGGGATTGTTGATATACATTGTATTATGCTACCAAAGAAATAATTGGTTTTATTAGAAGGAAATGGTCATCCTCTGGACCATGGAGACTTGCTCAGAATACGCCGATTTCCCTCTCCTGACTTTGCCAAGCCTTTTGCTGCTTTTGCCTGATAAAGGGCAAGGCCATTCGGAGACACTTCCCCTAGTTGGCTTGTTTTTGGAGTCACGGGAGCTAGTGTCTGCTCACACATTTTTCAAAAGGGCGGTGCGCTCAGAACTTCACTGTACCTGGGATTTTTAATTCCTCTTGCAGTGTTGACCAGCAGAGAGACTCAAGGCTACTTTAAGCCTTCACTATGTGCTTGTAGATAAAAATCTCCATTCAAACATTTTAAAGGACTTTGAACATTATCTGTTTATAGACGTCATGCCCTTCACTTGGTTAGTAACCACCTCAGCCAGAATACTTATCGTCATAGGTTTTTTAAAATGCTTTTTTTTCCCCCTAAACTTGAGTTTCCTTAGTGATTTCAAAATGAAGTATGAGAATATCAGATCCCATTAGCAAAATCCTGGGACTTGTTTCTCCAAACATTGTGCTAACGTTCAACTTGTTTTAAAATTATGACTCAAGAATTTTAAAAAATTATTCTGGACACGAATTAAAACTCTTTTTTATAATATAAATATTTTTCTGATAGATTAGAAAAAAGGATATCATTGACTTCACTATAATTGTCATATATATGTCCATAAATAAATGGATTTTGAAGTATTTTTATTTTTTGAACTTTATTTAAAGCATGTGTGATGACATGTTCAACTTTTGCATGTATGTAGCCTTTGAAGTAAAAATAAAATAAATAGGAATGTTAAAAAAATAAAATAAAAGACAAAAACAAACAAAAAAACTGTTATTTTGGCTAGGCGCGATGGCTCACACCTGTAATTCCAACACTTTGGGAGGCCAAGGCTGGTGGATCACCTGAGGTCAGGAGTTTGAGACCAGCCTGGCCAACATAGTGAAACCCTGTCTCTACTAAAAATGCAAAAATTACCCGGGCGTGGTGGCATGTGCCTATAATTCCAGCTACTCAGTAGGCTGAGGCAGGAGAATCACCTGAACCCAGGAGGTGGAGGTTACGGTGAGCAGAGATCATGCCTCTGCACTCCAGCCTGGGTGACAGAGTGAGACTCCATCTCAAAAAAGTGAAATAAAATAAAATAAAACCATTATTTTAAAAATAGACTCATAGAGTCAGGTGCTGTGGCTCACTCCTCCCAAAGTGCTGTAATTCCAGCACTTTGAGAGGCCAAGGTGGGCAGATCACAAGATCAGGAGGTCGAGACCAGCCTGGCCAACGTGGTGAAATCCCGGTCTCTACTAAAAATACAAAAATTGGCCAGGCATGGTGTCACGCGCCTGTGGTCCCAGCTATTCAGAAGGCTGAGGCAGGAGAATCACATGAACCAGGCAGGCAGAGGTTGCAGTGAGCCAAGATCATGCCACTGCACTCCATCCAACCTGAGCAACAGAGCAAAAGTCTGTCTCAAAAAAAACCAAAAACAAACAAAAAAACGGGACTCTTAGGCCTCACCAGGTTGCCAACACAGTCTATAGCAAAATATAGGTTAAGAACTCTTAAAGGGATTCCTAAACTATTAACATTAACATCAGAAAGAAAAGGATATAAGATTTTAGTAAAAAGCATGAGAAATAGAGAGGGACATTATATACAAATAAAAGAGACAATCAAGAAGATATAATGTTAACAAATACATATATATATATATGTACCTAACAATATAGCTTCAAAAGATATAAAGCAACAACTGATAGGAATACATGGAAAATATATATAAATGAACAGTTGTAGTTGCAGATTTTAACAAACCTCTTCCAGAAACTGATAGATCAGTTAGATGGAAATAAGGGAGATAATCGTTTTTTGAAGAGCATGGTTAATAAGTTCTAAGGCCTCAAGGGATCCTCCCACCTCCCACCTCAGCCTCCCAAAAAGCTGAGATTACGGGTGTGAGTCATTGCACCCAGCCAATAGTTTAGCTTTTTTTTCTTAAACGAAAACACCAGACTCAGATGGTTTTACAGAAATATACCAAAATGTCAAGGAATGAACTATTCCAGCAAACTCCTCCAGAGGCAAGATAAGATCGTTTTCAAAGGAAATTGAAAAATCGATTCCAAAATTTATATAGAAGAGCAAAAGCCCAACGGGGAGATAAATCTCCAGAAATTAAGACTTATTGTTAAACTGTAATAATAAAGATAGGTATGGTATACGTGTAGGAATGAACAAATTCACCAGTGGAACAGAATGGAGAGTCCAAAATCATTCTCACTCAAATAGAATTTCAAATAGAAATTTGAAACTTAACACAGCTGGCATTGTAGATCTCTGGGGAAAGGAGGGAGTATTCAATTAATAGTGCTGAGATAATTGGATATCCATATGGAAAAAATTAAATTGGATCCCTGCCTTATACCAGAATTAATAAAAATTAATTCCAGATGAATGAAAGACTTAAAAGTGAAAAGTAAAACTTTAAAACTTTTGATAACGGTGGCTCATGCCTCTAATCCCAGCACTTTGGGAGGCCGAGGTGGGTGGATCACCTGAAGTCAGGAGTTTGACACCAGCTTGGCCAATACGGCAAAACCCTGTCTCTACCAAAAATGCAAAAAATCAGCCGGGCATGGTGGCACGTGCCTGTAGTCCCAGCTACTTGGGAGGCTGAGGCAGGAGAATCACCTGAGCCGGAGAGGCAGAGGTTGCAGTGAATTGAGACTGCACCACAGCACTCCAGCCTGGACAACAGAGTAAGTGAGACTTTGTCTCAAAAATAATAATAATAATAGTAATAAATAAATAAAACTTTTCAAAATATATCTTCATTCAGATCTTCTTATGGATACAGGTAAGAGTGTCTCTATTGACCTAGGGCTGGAATCACTGAATCTCAAGGTAAGTGCATACCTAATTTTACTGAGCCCTGCTAAGTTACTCTCCAGAAGGTTGCGCCAGTTGAAAATCCCAGCAGCAGTGCAGGAGGACTCAAGTCTCTCCTCGTCTTTGCCAACCCTTATCATTATCCAACTTTTTTTTTTTTTTTTTTGCCATTCTGATGAGTGTAAAGTGACATCTCACTGTCTTAATTTCATCTCTGTGAATACTTTAAAATGTTGTACAAATACTTCCCTTTCTGTAAATTGCCCATCCATATCTTTTGCCCATCTCCCTATAGAGTTCCTTGTCTTTTTCTTGTTGGTTTGTCATGCGTCCCTTACATAGTCACTATATTAATTACTCACAATCATTTCAGCCATCGAAAAGAGTTTTTGTTTTTTTGTTTTGTTTTGTTTTGTTTGACGGAGTCTCAACTCTGTCACCCAGGTTAGAGTGCGGTGGCTCAGTCATGGCTCACTGCAACCTCAACCTCCCTGGGCTCAAACCATCCTCTCATCTCAGCTTCCTGAGTAGCTGGGACTACTACTCAGTAGAGGTGGGGTTTCGGCATGTTGCCCAGGCTGGTCTGGAACTCCTGGCCTCTAGTGATCCTCCCACCTCGGACTCCCAAAGTGCTGGGATTACAGGTGTAAGCCCCTGAGTCCAGCCGAAAAGATCTTTGTTTCCTGTTTTTTTCAACTTTCTACTGACTTTGTCCATGAAGTCCTTCATCGAATAAAACTCCTTAATTTTTATGTAGCCAAGTTTGAAGCCTTGAAAGTTTGTGGAGAAGTTTTTTCCATCACCATTTCTTCTGTAAAATATCTGTTCAAGTCTTTTGCTTACTTTTCTATTGGGATGTTTGTCTTTTTCTTACTGGTTTTAAGAATTCTTGATATATTGCCAGGGGCGGTAGCTCATGCCTGTAATCCCAGCACTTTGGGAGGCCGAGGTGGGTGGATCATGAGGTCAGGAGATCAAGACCACCCTGGCTAACATGGTGAAACCCCGTCTCTACTAAAAATACAAAAAAATTAGCTGGGCATGGTGGTGGGCACCTGTAGTCCCAGCTACTTGGGAGGCTGAGGCAGGAGACTGGTGAGAATCCAGAAGGTGGAGCTTTCAGGAAGCGGAGATCACGCCACTGCATTCCAGCCTGGGCGACAGAGCAAGACTCTGTCTCAAAAAAAAAAAAAAAAAAAAAAAAAAAAAGGATTTATTGATATATTATGGATCATAATCCTTCCAGGGAGTGTTAACTCCCTGGTATTTCTGGCCTACCCTATGCATGGGCTGAGCAGACTCATATGCCCAGGGAATGTTTAAGGTAAGAAGCAATGGGTATGTTTAGGAACTATCCATTAAAGCTGGAGGTGACATCTGGGATGGCTAAGGGGGTGTGGGTGAGGCTCTGACAGTATTTGCTATACCCACATTGTCCAATATGAACAGCCACCCATCATTTAACATTCCTTTTGGGCTGGGTGCAATGGCTCACAACTGTAATCCCAGCACTTTGGGAGGCTGAGGCGGGGGGCGGATCACAAGGTTAGGAGATTGAGACCATCCTGGTAACATGGTGAAACCTCGCCTCTGCTAAAAAAAAATACAAAAAATTAGCAAGGCGTGGTGGCACCCACCTGTAATCCCAGCTGTTTGGGAGGCTGAGGCAGGAGAATTGCTTGAACCCAGGAGGCGGTGGTTGCAGTGAGCCAAGATCGTGCCACTGCACTCTAGCCTGGGTGACAGAGCAAGACTCCATCTCAAAAAAAAATAAAAATAAATAAAATAAAAAAGACTCCTTTTATCCTCTTGTTACCTGGGAAGCTTTCCCTAACCTACCTACCCCACCGCTCCTTCCAAACAATAGTTTTTCTGTATTGCTCTGAGACCCAGTACCTAATCTTGTTTTATAGTGTTTTATACCTGTCTGTTGGCTTATCTGTCTCCTTCACTACTGTGAGATCCTCAAGACAGGCACCAAGTCTCATCCACCTCTGATTCTCTAGTACTGAACACAGGGCCTGGCACACAGTATTTGCTATAACATGTGTTAACACTTTTTGAGCACTTACCACATGCCATTCGCCATGCTAAAATCTTTATGCATATTATCTCATTTGATTTTTACAAACATCCTAGGAAGTAATATGTTCCTCTAGATGTCACAGGATTGACAGAAACAAAACTCAAACAAGTTTAAGATAGAAGTGAATTGCATTGGCTCAATTAAAGGAAAATCTAGAAGCATGCCTTCAGGCATGGCTGGATCCAGACACTCAGCAAGCAATTGGGGTTCTTTTCCTCCATCTCTCAGGTCTGTTTCTCTCCATCAGGCTTCATTCTGCAAGCAAGCTCTCTCTACCAAGAGGGGGAAGCTAGCTGCCAGCAACCGTTGTATCTTCCTAGCTTAGCAGCCACAATGGGAAAAACCAACATTCCCAATGACTCAGCAGAAAAGCGAGGTCTCTGATTGGTGCATCCTGTATCAACTGCTTGTACCTGCTCATGGAGTGCAAGCACAATGATTGGCAGCCCACCAAGAGGTCTCACCTAAAAGAATCAAAATAAAACGAAAGAGATGGGAAGCCTTCCTGAGCAGGATAAAACCATGATCCACCAGAGATGGGTCCTTGTGTTGTCCCATTGTATAAATGAGGAAAGAGGCACAGATCACTTGCCTGGGGATACCACTGGTGACATTTAAATGGATGGGTCTGATGCCAAGTCCTGCACCCCTTCTCCATCCATTATACTGGCTCCTCCCATGGATTCTGGGATGGATGAGAGCCCAGGATTCAGAAGACAGACAAACTCAGGTTTAAGATCTATTATTATTATTATTATTATTATTATTATTATTATATTAGGATCTTGCTCTGTCACCCACGAATGAATGGCAACATCATAGTTCACTGTAGCCTCAAACTCCTGGGTTCAAGCCACCCTCCCACCTCAGCCTCATGAGTAGCTGAGACTAAAGGCATGTGCCACTATACCTGGCTAATTTTTTTTTTTTGTAGAGATGGGGTCTTAGTATGTTGCACAGGGTGGTCTCAAACTCTGGCCTCAAGTGATCCTCCTCCAGCCTCAGCCTCCCAAAGCACTGGGATTACAGGAGTGAGCCACCACACCTAGCCTGAGATCCATTTTTGAGACTGTGATCTCTATGAGTTCAAGTGTCCTCATCAATCGAAGATGGGCAATAATAGTATCTTTATCTTGTGGTGAGGATTAAACGAAATCATTCAAATAATGTATTTAGCATAGGGCCTGGCACATAAAAAGAGCTAAATT
The DNA here is from genome assembly GCF_047675955.1 of Chlorocebus sabaeus. Classification (NCBI taxonomy): domain Eukaryota; kingdom Metazoa; phylum Chordata; class Mammalia; order Primates; family Cercopithecidae; genus Chlorocebus; species Chlorocebus sabaeus. The sequence goes on along the minus strand of NC_132923.1, from coordinate 116,395,109 downwards.
AATGTTTGCTCCTATTATCAATAACTGCTCATTGAACGAGTAAGTGAATGCATGGTACCTAGACTCTAACATGAAGACTCTGGTGGTTCATCTCACAGTGTGAAGGCCTGGGAGCAGGGTTTAGGGAGGGCTTTGGACCCTTGAAAATCTCCACTACGACTCAAAACACTCTCCATGGATTTTCTATTCTTTGAGCTGGGCAATTAACTTTTCTTCATTTTTCTTTCTTTTTTTTTTTTTTTTTTGAGACAGGGTCTCATAACATAATGTTACTCAAGCTAGGGTACAGTGATGCAATCATAGCTCGCTGCAGCCTCAAACACCTAGGCTCAGGTGATCCTCCTGCCTCTGTTTCCTGAGTAGTTAGGATGACAGGTGCACACCAGCATGCCCAGCGGATTTTTGTTGTTGTTAAGATAGGGTCTTTCTATGTTGTCCAGGCTGGTCTCAAACGCCTGACCTCAAGTGATCCTCCCACCCTGGCATCCCAAAGCACTGGGATTACATGTGTGAGCCACTGCAACCAGCCAACTTTTCTTAATTTTACATAAAGTGAAAAGAAAAGCGTGTTAGAAAGTACTGTTCATATTATTGATCTGTGACTTAGCTCTAAGCAAGTTTCCAAGCCCACTTTCTCCCTCCAACCGGATGACCACCCCAAGCCCCTTCCATTAGGAATTCTAGGCCAGGAGCAGTGGCTCATGCCTGTTATCCCAGGACTTTGGAAGGCTGAAGTGGGCAGATCACATAAGGCCAGGAGTTTGAGCCCAGCCTGGCCAACACAGCAAAACCCCATCTCTAGTAAAACTACAAAAAATTACCTGGGCGTGGTGGCACACACCTGTAATCCCAGCTACTTGGGAGGCTGAGGCACAAGAATTGCTTGAACCCAGGAGGTGGAGGTTGAAGTGAGCTGAGATCGTCCCACTGCACTCCAGCCTAGGCAACAGAGTGAGACTCTGTCTCAATAAAGAAAAAGGAATTCTAGAGCCACCACTGGCACCCACGCTCCATACAGCTGGGTTTGGAATGAGCGCTGTCCTCACGTACGACCACGTGCAGGTAAAGAGCTTTGAAGGTGCCAAGGGCTATAATTAGCTCGGGAGGTCATCTAGGTTCTCCTAGCACTGTGGAGTCAAGGAGTCCTGAAGTCCGGTCCCAGGCCTGGGCAGGGCTGGGTGGGGTAAACTGAGACAGGGCAGGGTACAGAAACGGGACGACTTATTGAGGTCTCTGACAGGTCTGTCAGGCCAGCAGGGCACTACAACTCTTTTCCCAGTTGTAATTATACTTAGCCCCAAAGAGCATTAGAATTATTCCCACGTCGAGTGGGCACACAGTGTCCTGAGACATCCGTGGCCATCTGAGATCCAGGAAACTGCTCTAGATGCCAAAGGTATAGAGACAGGAGAAAAGTGCATGGGTGGAGGGGCCCTCAGCCCCAGCAGGAGGGACTAGGCTGCCTCTCTGAGGGCTGGATGCAGTGGGAGGGGAGGGGATCTGCAGGGAGGGGAGGTGAGGAGGAAAGGAAGCAAACTTTACCCAACTCTTCAGCGGCCCACCTGGGCGAGTGCAGTGTCCACATACGGCTGAGAGCTCCAAGTCTGGGACACAGATATGCCAGCATGCAGGACACGAGATGCTGCCTTGTTTTCTCCTCCTTTCCTTGCCTTTCCCCCTGCCCCTTCCCCATTCCCCATCCAAGCTCTCCTGCTAGGCAGGGGTGTGGAAACAGTTGGATGTCTTTGGCCACTCCAGCTGGAGTTCTGCCCCATGTGATCCTGGCTGTGTCACTCAATGACAATAGCCCAGTTTGTGCAGAGTCATAAAGGGTGTTCACATCATGATGTCACCAGACTCTCCAGCCACACCCATTGTACACGCATTATCTCATTCAATCCTCATGACAACTCTGGAAGTGAAATCATGTTAGTGTGCCCATTTTGCAGATGAGGACACCGAGGCTTAGGGAGATTGTGTGTGACCCTCCCAACGTCATATGGCTAATAAATGGCAGGAATGGAATTCAAATCATGGTTTACTAAACTCCAAAGCTGGAGCTCTTCTATAGTCTCAGGATCTAGAACAGGGATTATTACTATCCCTGCTGTTGACATGAGGAAACTGTGGCTCAGGGAGGTCAAGTGACCTGCCAAAGCTTGTACACATGGAAAGTAGTAGAACCAGGATGCAAACACATTTGTTTACCACCAACACCAATATCTATTTTGCAACAAAACAATGAGGGGGCCCAAGTAAATAATCTCAATGGTTCCCTCCATTCTCCAATGTTTTTTTTTAATTTTTTTAATTTTTTTTTTTTTTTTTTTTTTTTTGAGACAGGATCTGGCTCTCTGTCACCCAGGCTGAAATGCAGTGGTGCAATCTGAGCTCACTGCAGCCTTTGCCTCCTAGGTTCAAGCCATCCTCCCACCTCAGCTTCCCAAGCAGCTAGGACTACAGGCACATGCCACCATGCCCAGTTAATTTTTGTATTTTTTGTAGAGACAGGGTTTTGCCATATTGCCAAGACTGTTCTCAAACTCCTGGGCTCAAGCGATCCTCCTGCCTCCGCCTCCCAAAGTGAGCCACTGCACCCAGAAGCTGAGATACTTTTTAATTCTGGGCTGGGGCAAAGAGAGTCGGAAGGAAAATGGGTGAAAATAAAGAAGCTCTCAGTCGTACTGCAGCTTGTTCATGCCTCCTGTCTCAGGGATGCCACACTGGCTGCCCCAGCCGTGCCCTTTCAGCCTCAGTCCTTCCCTCAGTAGAGGAGAGAAAAAGTGATTTAACAAACTGAGGGCTGTCGGCCCTTGGAGCTTGGACCTCTGAGATCCCACACTGACCCACCCAGTAGCTTCCCCTTCTAGTAGCGTGGCACCACCTTCTGACCCACCCCTCAGTGTGTCCGATAGTGCGAGTGGTTCCCAAGGGAGAGTGTGAAGCACATGTAGGCACCTTCTTACACCACACCTGCTGAGTCCAAACCGTGGGAGGCTCCTCTCCTAGACTCTGCATCCTGAAAGCCGTGTACCTAACAGCCTGCCATCTGGTTGCAGGGACACACCCCCGGGGGAGGAGCTGCAATCGTGTCTGGGGCCCCAGCCCAGGCTGGCCGGAGCTCCTGTTTCCACAGCTCTGCTGCCTGCCTGGGGTACCAACATGGCCCAGAAGCCTCCCGCCGGCACCCTGCAGCCCGAGTGTGTCCAGCAGCTGCTGGTTTGCTCCCAGGAGGCCAAGAAGTCAGCCTACTGCCCCTACAGTCACTTTCCCGTGGGGGCCGCCCTGCTCACCCAGGAGGGGAGAATCTTCAAAGGTAAAGGCGGGCACCCCAGGGTCCCCCAGCCCAGCAGCCTGGGTGGTGGGTCAGAGGAGGATGTACAGGACGAGGCGCAGAGGCACAGGCAGTGGCAAGAGCGCGACTCTGTCCGTTTTTCCCCCAGCCTACGCTGGAATGTTCCTACCCTGCCGACTGCCCCAGACCGCGCTCAAATGTGGCTTAAATCCATGGGCTGTCAATGCTTGGAGGACTGGGATGAGGAAGGAAGTTGGAAAGGAGGCAGGAAGGGGAGGCCATAAATCAAAAACATCAGCAGTCCTGGGGTGCTGGCGGGGAGAGGGTTCGTGCCTTCCCAGTCTCGGATGTGTCTGGCACCTTGGACCTAGGTGTTAATGCTCGTCTTTAGATGAAACTACCGAGGTCCCGAGAGGTGACATGACTTGCCCAAGGTCACGTGGAGCTCTGGTGGTGAAATCCTGGGCAGGAGGTTCCCCAAAGCCCTGCTATCTTCCTTCCACCCGCTGTGCTCTGTGCTGGCCAGGGTGGTGACGTGTTTGTCGGGTGTGGTCCTTGGAGAATCTTGGAGGTGAAAAGCCAGCTGGGGTTTCTCAGTCCGGCAGCGAGCAGCGCCCTGCGGGGCGGGGGCGGGTAAGGGAAACTGAGCCCATCTGAGTCTGCTCTAATCTGTTCCTAAACTTTTTTCTTTGATTTATTGCTTTTGTAGAAAAGTTCATGTGAACAAAAATTCAAACTCGTTTTTGCCAAGCTTAGAGGTGTTCTCCTTCAGGGCAGTGGGGGACATGATGTGGAGGTGCCCCTGGATGTTATTCCTTTTCTGTTGAGGTTCTGTGACTTGCCTGGGTCTTAAACATCTTTGAGCGGGAGAAGCAGGTTTGATTGAGTGCTAACAGCCTGTGAAAGGAAGGTGATTAATGCTATCCATTTAAGCCCTGCAACCCTGAAAGGCAGAGAAGGAAACAGTTCGGAAAGTTTCAGTGCTCAAAATCACAGGGCTGGGACTGGAACCCAGAGTTCCCCTGACTCCAAAAGCTGTTGCTCTGTGGGGAGTGAAGGATCTCTGAGTACCGTGTTGAAATTCAGACCTGTTTGGGTGGCTGAGATGAGTATTAAACATTAACCACCACCACAAACAACAAACATTAACCACCACTGCAAACACCATTGCAACTCGCAACATTAGAGGCTTGAATGTGGAATCAGCCCTTGATTCTCACAAAAACCTCCATATCCTTTCCAAATGGCAAAGAAAGGGCCCTCCTACAATCCCCCTGCACCCGCACTGACCCCTCCTGCCATGGTTATCACTGTCCCCTTACGTATCTGCCTTTCCCTTGGGACTTTGTGCTGCAGAGGGCAGGGGCTGTGTCTTCAATCTTTGTACCATTGACTTTCTCGTGCTGTGACCTAGCACCTGCCTGGCCCAGAACAGGCACTCGATAACTGTTGAGCGACCGACTGGATGAATGAATGAGATGAGTACGTTTGGAGAAGCAGAAGGAAGAGGGATGGCAGGGCAGGTGGTGGCGATGGGGACTCAGCATGTTGGGCCATGGCATTTCCTGGCCTGTGGGGCCAGCGTGGCTGCTTTCCATCCATGCTTTCCAGCTCTGGGACTGGTGTTCTGCTTGGACCAGCAAGAGGTCAGACAGCCTCATCGTGCCTCCAGAGCCAGGGGGCCCCCATGCCAGAATGCTCTGGCCCTTTCTTGTTTTAAAACCCACAATAAAGGAGGCACACTTTCACTCGTAAGTGACACCTGGGAGCTACTTCCAGTGAAGTCCATGCCTTTGTCACCCTCAAACTGATCATTCGACAGATATTTGCTGAAGATCAGCTCTGTGCCAGGTAAGGTGCCAGGTGCTGGGGATATCACAGTGAACAGGGATGACATAGTCCCTGCCCCCACGGCAGTCCCCTCATCTTGCACAGGTGATGACTGAAGGTGGAAGTCTCATCCAATGGTTGTGGAAGGAATGAATGGAGGAGATAAACAGGACTGTGGCCCATGTGCGCTGCAGGGAAAGACCTGGTGTCACCGGAGAAAGGGTTGTGTGAGGGGGACTTAGAGAGTGAAATGGAGGCTTTGGAGTCAGAAGGTCCTGGCTTGGAAGGCTGGTGTTTATCAGCTGTGTGACTCTGGGTGAGACCCTTCACCCTTCTGAGTGTCAGCTCACACATTTTATTTATTTATCTTTTTTTTTTTTGAGTCGGAGTCTTACTCTGTCGCCCAGGCTGGAGTGCAGTGGCGCAATCTCAGCTCACTGCAATCTCCGCCACCCAGGTTCAAGCGATTCTCCTGCCTCAGTCTCATAGTAGCTGGGATTACAGGCACCCGCTACACACTGGCTAATTTTTGTATTTTTAGCAGAGATGGGGTTTCGTCATGTTGGCTAATCTGATCTTGAACTCTGAGGTGATTCACCCGCCTCAGTCTCCCAAAGTGCTGGGATTACAGGCGTGAGCCACCGCGCCCGGCCAGCTCACACATTTTAAGCCAGGGATCATAAAACCCACCTTTCAGTGATGACTGTGAACAGAACCAGATTCAGCTGGTATGCCTGGCATGGCACGGCATGGCAGGCAGCATCCACTCTGATCGGTTGGTGCCTGTGCTGAATATGTTGAATTTCACCCCTGGTTGTGAGGCTTTAAATGAGTAAATGCCTATAAAGCATTCAGCACATTTTCTGCCTCGTAATAAGAGTGTCACAAATGATAGCTGCTTCTGCTACCACTATTAATGCTATCATTATTCTTATTATCTGGAGGCAGATTGTGGAGGACTTTTGGAGGCCAAACAGAGACACTAAGATTTGAAGAGGTAGGAAGTAGGGAGCCAGGGAGTGTTATTAAGAAGAAGAGTAACATAAAAGTGGTGTGTGATGACATTTAGTGTGACAGGTGCTCAGCAAGGGCGGGGACAGAGGAACAGTGTCAGGGGACAGTATCTGCTCTGCTCACTGACCTGTCCTCAGTGTCAGCACATTTCCTGGCCTATCACTGGGACTCTGTAAGGTTTGTCGAACACATGAATGAAAGGCTTTTACTAGGAGTGGGACAGGTAGAATGAAGAGAAAAGAATGATCCGAGAGATGTTGTGTTGGGACACATGGACCGGGCCTGGCATGGACAGTGTTACAAATAAAGGCTGGGTGCGGTGGCTCACACCAGTAATCCCAATCCTTTGGGAGGACAAGGCTGGAGGATCCCTTGAGTCCAGGAGTTTGAGACCAGCCTAGACAACATGGTAAGACTTCGTGTCTACAAAAAGTACAAAAATGAGCTGGATGTGGTGGCATGCACCTGTGGTCCCAGATACTTTGGGAAACTGAGGTGGAGGGATCACTTGAGCCCTAGGAGTTCGAGGCTGCAGTGAGCTGTAATCACACCACTGTATATCAGCTGGGTGACAGAATGAGACCGTGTCTCAAAAAATAAAAAATAAAATACTAAATAAAGTAAAGGCACATGGCTTTAGGATTTCCAGCCAGGTGGCCCAGGTGAATGATGAGGCACTGACTGAGGTGAGGCACTGAAGGCATGGCTGGACTGTGTGCTGGGGATGTACTGGGCAGGGACCAGCAGCAGTATTAGAAGCTACAATGGAGTGAGCTCACTAAGGACTTCATTTAGATGACCTTCCGTAATCTCACAGCCAACTCCTGATGGGGGACAATGAGTTTCACACGCATTAAGCAGAGTACTTCCTATGGTCAATGTCAGAAAGCAACCAGAACCAGAGCGGGCAAGGGTAGCGCTTGTCTCAGGGCAGCTGGACCCAGGAACACAGACATCACCATGTCCTTCTTTATCCTTCTGGGGGCTGGTCTCTTTCTCTTGTCCTGCAGGTAGACTTCTTCTTCTGGGCATCAGGCAACATGAGTGCAAGCAGTCTCTGGTTTCCATTCTTTTGTTTTTGATTTTGTTTTAGAGGCAGGGTCTCTCTCTGCCGCCCAGACTGGAAGTGCAGTGGCACAAGCCTAGCTCACTGCAGTCTCAAACCCCTGAGTTCAAGCGATCCTTCTGTCTTAGCCTCCCAAGTAGCTGGGACTACAGGTAGGTACCACCATGCCCAGCTAATTTTTTTATTTTTATGGAGATGAGGTCTTGCTACGTTGCCCAGGTTGGTCTCGAACTCCTGGCCTCAAATGATCCTCCCACCTTGACCTCCCAAAGTACTGGGATTACAGGCATGAGCCACTGCACCTGGCCTGTTTATCATTCATACAGCCTCAAAACCAGAGAGGACAGAACTCTTCCCCACCAATTCTACATGGAAAAATTCCAAAAAAGAAGTCCAATTGGTCCATCTCCAATTGCAGGCACATCCCTGGGCCAATCACTGTGGTCATGTAGTGTGATTGGCCAGCTAACTCAAAATATCCCCCCCGTGGGGAATGGGTGGGTCTGTTACCACAAGAAGGGGTGGGGAGAGCTGAGCAGACCAAACCAATAACCAATGCACTCACATTTTATCAAAGCCTGAGGATACCTGAGGCTGTTTTATCTGATTCGTGCTCTTTCTGCCACCCCTTGCTGCAGGGTGGGGATAGGGAAGGGAGCAGAGAGATTTGTGCTGAAAAGGAAGGGGGACAAATGGAAGGTGTTTATCAGAATCCCTGGATCTCCTTACTGAAGTAGGAAGTGAAGCCAGGTGCAGAATAGGGGGTGGATGCTGTAAGTTGGGGCTTGGAACAGGGGGCACCTGGACACCCAGAGGAAGCCTGGTGTGGCATCATGGGGTGAAACAGAGCTGATCAGGAGGCAGAAACGGCACAGCTGAGTTTAGACATTGTGAGTTTACAGCTTATGGCAGAACAGGTCTGCCCAGGTCTGTGACTTCCTCCAGCTGAACTCAAGACCAGCACCGGTGAAGGCTTCCCCCTCCAAGGAAGCTGGTGTCCCACCCAGTTCAAAAGCAGGCCTGGCTGCAAAGACAGCCTTGCTATCACGACTTCATAATAATCATCATTTTCTCTCTGTTACTCCCAACCCTGGCCAGGACCTTGTGCCCCTCACAGGTGGGCCACCCAGGATGGTGATTAGGTTTTCATGATGCACCTCAGGCTGGTGACATTCGTGACTGCTTGTGGGGAGAGCCGAGGGAGAGGTACAGAAGGAGGAGCTCACTGGTGAGGAAAGAGCTGCACAAAGAGGACACAAAGAGGAGAGTGGAGATGGTACAGAAGGAGGATTGAGAAAGCAAAGAAAATGGGCCAGGCGCAGTGGCTCACATCTGTAATCCCAGCGCTTTGGGAGGCCGAACTGGGCGGATCACCTGAGGTCAGGAGTTCGAGACCAACCTGGCCAACATGTTGAAACCCCGTCTCTACTAAAAATACAAAAAAATTAGCCAGGCATGGTGGCGGGTACCTGTAATTCCAGCTACTCAGGAGGCTGAAGCAGGAGAATCACTTGAACCTAGGAGGTGGAGGTTGCAGTGAGCCGAGATCATACCACTGCACTCCAGCCTGGGTGACAGAGTGAGACGCCGTCTCAAAAAAAAAAAGAAAAAGAAAAAAAGAAAAGAAAGCAAAGAAAATGGGCCGGGGAAACAGAGTCAACTCTGGGCCTTGCACATGGTGGAGGCTCAGCCAGTGTTCGTGCAGTGCCTGGTGGGTGATGGGCAGGGAAGAGAAGGAGCACCTGTAACCCTACGGGCACTGCGCGAGGTGTCCCTGGGCTCATGGGGAGTAGGCACCTGGTGATGAGACCGCGAGAGGGCCAGAAAGGGTCCCAGGATGGTGCCAACACAAGACTTCTTGGCTGTAGTTTCTGCCAACTCTGCTGGCACAACCCAAGGGATGGGAGGGTTTATCTTCTTCAGCTCATGACCTTGGGACAGTGGTCTCGCTCCCTCTTTCCTCCTCCTTCCCTCTGTGTCTGCCATTTAGGGAAAAAACCACTTTACTGGACCAGCTGGGGTGAATTCTGAGAAAAACACACCACATTTTAGAAGACACTTGAGGATGTCTTGGTTAATCAACCCCTGAATCCAGCTTGCCTTGGCTTAACTCTTAAATCTGAGTCTTCCATTTTCCCTCAAACCAGCCCCTGCTCTTCTGATTCTGTCCCTGGGCTCCCTTCCTCTGCCTGGATGCATTTTCCTAGAAGCATTTCTTGGTGCCTGACACCAGCCCCTCTCTTCAGCAGCTGATGGACCCCAGGCCCCATCCCCCCAACACCACAGCACCTCCGGTCTAGGTAAGAGCAAGCTTCCCTAACCTGGGTCTTCAGCTTACAGCCCAGCTCCACTCACGCCCCGTTTCCTGCTGTTTCCCCCTGCCAAGGAACTTCAGTTAGTCCTCTCCACTGTCACTCAAAAGTGGCTCATTTTGTGACCAGCCTGGGCAACAGGGTGAAACCCCATCTCTACAAAAAATACAGAAATTAGCCGGGTGTGGTGGCACATGCCTAGAGTCCCAGCTACTCTGGAGGCTGAGGCAGAAGGATGGCTTGAGCCCTGGTGGTGGAGGTTGCAGTGAGTTGTGATCATGCCACTGCACTCCAGCCCAGCCCGGTTAACAGAGCAAGACTCTCTCTCCAAAAAAAAAGGCCAGGCATGGTGGCTCATACCTGTAATCTCACTCAGCACTTTGGGAGGCTGAGGCAGGTGGATCACCTGAGGTCAGGAGTTCAAGACCAGCCTGGCTAATATGATGAAACCCCATCTCTATTAAAAATACAAAAATTAGCCAGGCGTGGTGGTGGGCGCCTGTAATCCCAGCTGTTAAGGAGGCTGAGGCAGGAGAATCACTTGAACCTGGGAGGCGGAGGTTGCAGCGAGCCAAGATCACACCATTGCACTCCAGCCTGGGTAATAAGAGTGAAACTCCATCTCAAAAAAAAAAAAAAAGGTGGCTCATTACAAAGGCGAACTTTACTACAGTCCCTCGACTCTATGGATGAGTTCAAACATAATTAATACCAGAAATGGTGCATTTGCAGTGGGAGGAGGTTAGGAACATGGAGAGAGTATCGTATTTTTTCAAGTATATGGACAGAACATTCCTCATGTGATTCTCCTTTTTCTTTTTTTTTTTTTTAGACAGAGTCTCACTCTGTCACCCAGGCTGGAGTGCAGTGGCACGATCTCGGCTCACTGCAACTTCCACCTCCCTGGTTCAAGCGATTCTCCTGCCTCAGCCTCCTGTGTAGCTGGGACTACAGGCGCGTGTCACCACGCCCGACTAAGTTTTGTACTTTTAGTAGAAACGGGGTTTCATCATGTTGGTCAGGCCAATCTCAAACTCCTGACCTCATGATACGCCCGCCTCGGCCTCCCAGAATGCTGGGATTACAGGCGTGAGCCACCCCGCCCGGCCCCTCATGCGATTCTCAAATGTGGTCCCAGACCTGCAGCCTCAGCAGCTCCTGGGAACTGTGAAAATTTCAAATTTTTGAGCTCCAACCCAGCCCAGACCTATTGAATCAGAAACTCCAGGAAAGAGGCTTAGAAGTGTGTTTTAAGAAGCCCTCTACTCAGGAGGCTAAGGCAAGAGGATTGCTTGAGTTTAGGGTTCAAATTCCAGCTGGGCAACATAACAAGACCCTGTCTCTAAAAAATATGTAAATAAATAAATGTAAAAATTTAAAAAGAGAAGCCCTCCAAAACATTCTGATGCCCACTTGCTTGAGTGTGAGAAATACTGCTTTAATCCCTCAGATTAAAGAGAGTGTTGTTCAAGATCCCTCAGAAAAGAGAGCGGGTGTAGTGCTCTCTGGCATTATTGTTTTCTCTGGGTGGCTGGGCCCAAATTGCCTCATTGTAAGCTTCTTTCCTTGTTGATGTTTTGTTTTGTTTTGTTGAGACAGGGTCTCACTCTGTTGCCCAGTCTGGAGTTCAGTGGCACAATCTCAGCTCACTGCAGCCTCGACCTCCCCAGCTCAGGCGATCCTCCCACCTTATCCTCCCAAGTAGCTGGGATCACAGGTGTGCACCACCATGCCTAGCTAATTTTTAAAATTTTTTGTAGAGACAGGGTTTTGACATGTTGCCCAGGCTAGTCTTGAACTCCTAGACTCAAACGATCCACCCACCTCAGCCTCCAAAAGTACTGGGATTACAGGTGTGAGCCACCACACCCAGTCTTGCTAATGCCTTAATAACATCTGACCCCAGCCCTGCCTTAAGCACCAAACCACCTCAAAACATGGCCTTCCTTCCTGCAAGGCCATAGAGAAGAAGAAGAGTCCATCGTATCTCACAGGCCAGGATACATGTTTTGGCCTCCTGCCACCAGCCTCCACTTTTACCTTCTGTAAAATGGTGTTCTAATAGTATTTACCTTACCCCACAGTTAAAAGGGTTAACTGACATTATGCAGGTAAAGTGCTCCACAGAGTGCCTGGTAGGTGAGTACCCAGTAAAAGAAAGCAATTTAGTAATACTGGCACTACGATCGTAGTGTTACTTCGTCCAATCTTATCATCATGGATTTCTAACTTAGCACCATCGCAATCTCTCTCATGTGTGTTTTGAAGTAAGCGAAGGCAATAGCAGAAGCCGAATTGGTTTGCCTGGTCAGATGACGCCAGCTTTCTGGGCTTAGAGAAGCAAAATAAAATTGCGCAGCATTTCAGGATGCAGTACGTGGACAAAGTCTTCCTTCCTTTTTTTTTTTTTTTTAAAGCTAGAAAATTCAAGGAAATTACGTGAATTTGTCAGAGGCTCCAAATACAGTTATTCCTCTGCATCTTAAGCAGCTGGCACTGAAGTGGAAAATTCCACTCTTTCAATAATGGTTAGCCATCTCAGCTCAGACCATGCTGTGGTTTGAAGGTTTGCCTGTCCAAAACGCATAAGCATACTTTGGAGGGCTTCTCTTTTCAAATTTATTTATTTATATACATTTTTCGAGACAGGGTCTTACTATGTTTAATTGCCAATGCCACAGTGTTGGGAGGTGGGGCCTAATAAGAGGTATTTAGATCATGAAGGCTCTGCCCCCGTGAATGGATTAATACCGCTATAAAAAGGGCTTACAGGGTGACTTCTCTCTCTTTCACTCTCCTGCCACATGAGGAATAGTGCTCCTCCCCTCCGGAGGATGCAATGTTCAAGGCGCCATCTTGGAAGCTGAGACTAGCTCCTCACTACACACCAACCTGCCAGCAGCTTGACCTTGGACTCCCAAGCCTTCAGAATCATGACAAATACATTTCTGTCCTTTATAAATTACCCAGTCTGGGATATTACATTACAGCAGCACAAAACAGACTAAAACAGGCTGCTATAACAAAATACCACAGAGTAGTGATTTAAACAGCAGACATTTCTTTCTCACAGTTCTGGAGGCTGGGAAGTCCAAGATTCAGTTCTTGGCGAGGGCCCTCTTTCCGACTTGGCCGTTTTCTCACTATGCCCTGACATGATGAAGCAAGAGAGTTCAAGAGTCTCTTCCTCTTCTTATAATAGCACTAATCCTATCATGGGGGCTGCCCCTCACCACCTCATCTAAACCCGGTTATCTCCCAATTGCCCCGCCTCCTAATAGTATCACATTGAGGGTTAGGGCTTCAACAGAAGAATTTTAGGGAAACACAAACATTTAATCCATAAGGAAAACTGAGAGCCCCCTGGCTTCACTGTTCCAGGCCCAGGACATACCACAAAGCATGCTAGAGACAAAATCTCTGCCCTCAGAAAGTTTGTAATATAATAGGAGGAATTAGATAACGAAGACATTCATTTCAGGAGAGTCTTAAGTGCTATGATGAACATTAAAGCAGGAGAAATGGATAGAGAGGGTTGGAGGCAGTGGTGAAGCCATTTTAGATAGGTGATGGGAGAAAGTGTCTCTGAGAAAGTGACATGTGAGCAGAGCCCTGAGTAGGGTGAATGGTGCGCAAAAGGGAAAGAGAGCTCCAGGCAGTAGGAACAACCAGTGCAAAGACCCTGTGGCAGCAGCATACTTGGTACCCTGGGGGAGCACCTGGAAGGACAGCAGGTCTAGAGAACAAAAGGAGATGAGGGCCAAGAGGTAGCACCAGATCACTTGTGACCTCGGTACCAGATGTATGACCTTGTAGTCATAGAAAGGATTTCAGGCCAGGCACGGTAATCCCAGCACTTTGGGAGACTGTAATCCCAGCACTTTGGGAGACTGAGGCGGGTGGATCACAAGGTCAGGAGTTCAATACCAACCTGACCAATATGGTGAAACCCCATCTCTACCAAAAATACAAAAATTAGCCAGGCATGGTGGCACACTCCTATAGTCCTAGCTACTCGGGAGGCTGAGGCAGGAGAATCACTTGAACCTGGGAGGAGGAGGTTGCAGTGAGCCGAGATTGTGCCATTGCACTCCAGCCTGGGTGACAGAGCAAGACTCCATCTCAAAAATAAAATAAAATAAAAAATAAAATAAAATAAAATAAAAATAAAGGATTCCAAAGTGCCTGAAAGACAAGGACAGGACCACTGTCATACCTTGTCAAGAAGGCGCAGAGGGTCACATAGCCCTACCGTCACCAAAGCCTTTATTTTTATGCAATTGATAACAGCAACAGCTAACAGCTGCTGACTATTTCCTCTGTGCCAGGCTTTGTGTTAAGTGCTTTACATGAGTGATCTCAATTCATTCTCACAAGAGGACTATGAGAGAGGTTCTATCATTAGTATTTTACAAATGAGCCAGTGAGTCTCAAAGAGTTTCAGTCCCTTTCCCCAGCTCTCAGAGCCAGTAGGGCAAAGAGTCCCAGGGCAGAATGAAACCTCATGGAACCTCTTTCTACAGGGCGCTGTTTGAGTAGTGGGGGGCGTGTGAGTGTGCCCCCTGCCACAACCATCTTTCTCTGTCATTAACTGGCCTATTGACATGTTTTACACACAGTAAAGGAAGATTTCTCTCTCTGAGGCCTTTCTGAACTTCCAGTGCAGACACATGTGACTGTCCTGAGAGACTGGGTCTTCTGCAAGTATGGAAATGTGCTTTAATGGCACATCAGCAAAACCCAAGATCCGCGTACATCACTTTTGATGGGAAAAGTGTTAGACTTTAGTCAGGGATGGGGCAGGGAAGCTGGAAGGGCGGGACTGGGAGAGTCACTAGACTTGCAGTGAGGCTGGCAGGGACCGTAATCTGAGAGAGAGGCAGAAACCAAGTGTAGGGATGTCAGTGAAGGTGGGAGTGGTGAGCAGATACAGTAGGTAAGAGTGGTGTTTAAAGAAAGTCATTTTCAGGGGCTGGGCATCATGGTTCACACCTGTAATCTCAGCATTTTGGGAGGCCGAGCTGGGCGGATCACTTGAGGCCAGGAGTTCAAGACCAGCCTGGCCAACATGGTGAAACCCCATCTTCACTAAAAAATTAAAAAATTAGGCGGACATGGTGATACACGCCTGTAATCCCAGCTACTAGGGAGGCTGAGATGAGAATCACTTGAACCCAGGAGGTGGAGATTGCAGTGAGCTGAGATCGTGCCACTACACTCCAGCCTGGGCCACAGATAAATAAATAAATTAATTAAATTAAATAAAAAGAAAAGAAAAAGAAAGTCATTTCAGGTGAGGATCAGGAACCTGGCTGGGGAGACAAGGTGGGGAGCAAGAGACACTCATTCATTTATTCATTCAACTTTCATTGACTCAGCAGACAGACTGAGCAATAAGGGGCCAGTTATCTCAGCTGTAATAACTAACATTTAAATAAACAAAAGCTCTCAGGGTTGCAACTTCCTGATCGTTCCCTGCCCCATATTCCAACTGTATTAACTGATCTCTGTACAGCTTCAAATGATAAAAATACACATGAACTATTTTAGACAAAAGGAGGATGTATTGGTTCCTATAACTAAACCATGGGAAGAGCTGGAGTGTAGTCAGACCTCAGGGCCAACTGGCACCAGGCAGACTCCTTTCTTTCCATCTGTCATCTCTCATCCATTCTTCTGAGTGTCCATTTCAGCCTCCCTCATTGGTCTCTTCCATAATGAATGGAAACATGGCAGCCCACACTCAGTGTCTCAGAGAGAAACTGAAGTTCCCATGCCGAGATGACCTCTGATTGGCCAGTTTGAGTCAGCTGCTCATCTTTAAGCCCATAGCAAGGTCATAGGAGACAAGATGGCAGCTCCTATTGGAACTACATGCTGGGGAATAAAGTAAGGGTCATTCCTCAGGGGAAAAAAAGTAAGAGGTGCTAAGCTGTCAAAACAGTAGATGCTCACTGTAGTCTACCCTTTGGTGCTCAGTATGCACACCTGCTTTCTTCCCCAAAGTAGAACTCCGAACCAGCCCCCACCTAACACCATATAGCCATCCCATGCACCACTGTGACCACATTCACCCTCACCCCGACAAGGGACCTGCAGCTGTGGCACCCAGTGGTGTCTAATGACATCCGTCAACTCTGGACATGAATGCCTGTGATCCTGAGAACAATGAGCTAAATGACTAATCACTCCTAACATGCCAATGTAAATAATGAAGGGACCAGAAAATATGTGAGGAAAAATATACAAGAAGATAATGACCAAATAATTCCCAAATGTGATCAACACAGAACAAAATACTGCATAATCACAATGAAAACTTGGACTTAGAAAAGGAGGCGTAGGCTGGGCACCGTGACTCACACCTATAATCCCAGCACCTTGAGAGGCCAAGGTAGGTGGATCACTTGAGCCCAAGAGTTTGAGACTGGCCTGGGCAACCCCATCTCTACAAAAAATACAAAAAATTAGCCGAGTGTGGTGGTGTACACCTGTGGTTCCAACTACTCGGGAGGTTAGGATGAGAGGGTCAGTGGAGCCCAGGAGTTTGAGGTTACAGTGAGCTATGATCATGCCACTGCACACCAGCCTGGACAACAGAGTAAGATCCTATCAAAAATAAAGGACAGGGGAGAGGAGGGGGGGAAGGGGAGGGGAGGGAAGGGGAGGGAAAGGGAGGCTAAGTTGATGAAATAAATAAGAATACAGTGACTCAAACAAGATGGTGGCTTATTTCCCTCATCTAACAGACCAGGTGTGGGCTGGAGTCCACAGCATAGGAGATGCTTTTCTCTGTCCTGCAAAGTTGTCCTGGAAATCAGATTCCTTCTGACTAGGTGTCCCACCATCCCTAGAGTTGTGTCCTCATCTGCATGTTCAAACTGACACACATCATCACACCCACATCATGGTTTTTTTGTTGTTGTGTTTTGAGATGGAGTCTCATTCTGTCGCCCAGGCTGGAGTGCAGCTGTGGCATGATCTCGGCTCACTGCAGCCTCTGCCTCCCAGGTTCAAGAGATTCTCCTGCCTCAGGCTCCTGAGTAGCTGGGACTACAGGCGCCTGCCACCATGCCAGGCTAATTTTTGTATTTTTAGTAGACAGGGTTTCACCATATTGGCCAGGCTAGTCTCAAACTCCTGACTTTGTGATCCGTCTGCCTCGGCCTCGCAAAGTGCTGGGATTACAGGCCTGAGCCACCGCGCCCAGCCTCATCATGGGTTTTTATAGGCCAGACTTGTGACTTCTTTGGCGATCCAATTCTATCAAAAAGTTAGAAACATCCTGATCTATTTGCTTCCAATTATTTCCATACAGAAATGCCACACCCAAAGATCCCTTCTGGGCATGGTTCTGAAGCCTGCCAACTCTCACATTTTCCTAAGTAGCTCCCATGCCTGGCCCATCCCTGCTGCCCCATCTTAATGCTGGCTATTGTGGTGACTGAAACAACAGGCTGGGTGGGCAGATGACACATCACATCTTTGCCACAGGGCTGATTCCCATTGCCAGGAAGAGAAATTTCAGTGGTAGGTACAACGGCCTGCCTTCCCGGTAATTGCAGGTGGAGCTTTACCAAATAACAGACTAGGAGGAGTCACCGTCTGGCCATCTTCCCTCATCTGTGTTTTCTTCTTTGCATTGCTCAGCCACTAAACCAATGTCACATATTTAGATTTTTTTTGTTCAAGTTGCATCTCACCTTCAGCACAAATGTCTGCATTAGCTATAGGTTACACTACTATAGCAAACAGATTCCAAGATGCAGTGACGCAAACATGATAGAATTCTGTTTTTCTCTCACACAACAATTCCGAGTAGGCCCCAGGCAAACAGGCAACTCTGCCCCATGAGTTGACCAGGTTTCCAAATTCCTTCTCTCTCCTTGCTGCTCCTCCATTCCTATGGCCACAAGGTCAAAAGTGTCCCACTCCATCACCTCCACCTTCCAGCCTGTGGAAGGAGAAAAAGAACGGAAGTAATAGGCAAGCAACCTTCTTACCAAAAGTATGATCCAGAAATTTCCCACATCACTTTGGGCCACATCCCATTGGCCAGAACTGCATCATGTGGCCACACTGTGCTGCAAGGGAGTCTGGGAATTACAGTCCCTAGCTGAGTGGCCATGCTGGAATGGGAGGCACTTGTATTACTTAAAGGAAGAAATAGGAAATGAATACTGGGGAACAATTCCTATTTCTGCCTCAGGGAAAAAGGCAATTTACAAACAGTGGTACAGACCAAATACCACATCTTGCTGGTCAAGGGAAAACCCAGGTTCCATGGTGATTTGTTCGTAGACTCACTTCCCTGAATATGGGGACTTTCTTAGCCAATCTGGTTATGCAAACATCTTGTCTCCTGGGAGCAG
Organism: Chlorocebus sabaeus; assembly: GCF_047675955.1. Classification (NCBI taxonomy): domain Eukaryota; kingdom Metazoa; phylum Chordata; class Mammalia; order Primates; family Cercopithecidae; genus Chlorocebus; species Chlorocebus sabaeus. Next base: position 116,377,220 of record NC_132923.1, on the reverse strand, counting down.
CCCTGGCTTATTGTACCCCAGGAACTACCCTGAGAGAGCCAATAGGTAGAACTCCCTTACTGAGAGCTGGGCCATCTTAGAAGCCCACATCCCATTGGAGGCCCAAGGATTGTTTTAAGGCTTGTGCAATCACAGGCAACTTGCACAAAGCTCGGGGTTTTGTTTGTTTGTTTGTTTGTTTGTTTGTTTGTTGATTTCTTTTTAGTTAGTTCTGACAGTTTGTTTTGCAACACAGCTGAAATAGAACCCTGGCTGAACTCTGACAGCCAGTACCTAACCCCCAAAATTTTGTCCAGGCTCAAACTTGGAATCAGGATCTGTCTTAGTCCATTCAGGCTGCTATAACAGAATACCATAGACTGGGTAGCTTGTAAATAACAGAAGTGTATTGCTCACAGTTCTGGAGACCAGAAAGTCCAAGGTCAAGGCACTGGCAGATTCAGTGAGGGCCTGCTTACTCATAGACAGTGACTTCTCGCTATGTCCTCATGCTGCAGACGGGGCAAGGCAGTTCTCTGGTTTTATAAGTGCATGACTCCCATTCCTAGGCTTGGTCCCTTTCATTCTGTTCTCATTATCTAATCGTTCCTCCAAAGGCCCCACTTCCTAATACCATCACCTTGGGGGCTAGGATTTCAACATATGAATTTGATGGGAACACATTCATACCGTGGGGCTCTTAGATGCAGGTATGGGGGCTCTACTTGTTTTTGTAAGCCTCAGCATCTCCCCTAGCCTTGACCTCTGCAGGGGTGATGCGGCTGCCTAATCTGCCTGTTGTGCTGCCCTGCTCCCAAGCTGTGCTTCATCATGGAGGCACTGGGTAAATTAAGACAGTGCCAGGTTCTTGGGAAGGGCCACTACCATGGACCAAAGAGTCTACCGGTGCCCCAAGTCGAATTGCCCTTTCCTTCTCCCCACCTTGTTTGGAGTAACCAGTTCCTTCCTGCTTTGGAATGGGGCAAGCCTCTTACTCAACACACGCAGCAGGAAGTGTTTCTGCCAGACTTACCACTGGACTCTGCTGTCTTCTCAGGGTGTAACATAGAAAATGCCTGCTACCCTCTGGGCATCTGTGCTGAACGGACCGCTATCCAGAAGGCCGTCTCAGAAGGGTACAAGGATTTCAAGGCAATTGCTATCGCCAGGTGAGTGGGAAAGCCCAGGTTGCAACAATATTCATTCATCCCTTTAGCCAACATCTTCCTTACACATATTATTCATTCATTCATTCATCTGTCATTTGTTTATTGTGGATTTTCTATGTGCCAGGTGCTGTATAGGGCCCTGGGATGAGTGCTGAGGATAAGGAGACAAATAAGAAATGGAGTCTGCCCTCAGTGAGCCTGCAAGGCAGGTAAATAAGCAAGGCAACTCTCATACAAGGGCCGGTATGCCCCTGTTCCAGCAACACAAAGTGATACAGACTCCTTTCCTACAAGATACAACAGAAAGGCAGCCTTGAAACACAAAGTGGGGAGGACCTAAAAATCACCTGCTATAGACTCCCTTGCCACCACCCCCGTTTTTATAGCTGATGAAATTGAGGCCCAGGTAAGTTGAGCCACTTTCCTGGGAGTTAGTGCCAGTGCTGGGATAAAACCCAGGTTCCGGAGTCTCACCGCAGGGCTCATTCCACTGTGTCATGCCGTGCTAGGAGATGGAACATTTTCCCTGCTCTCCACAAGCTGATGCTAGGATCCGGAATGAGCCACTCAGCACCGCTCACTCCTTCATTTGGCGACACTCGCCTCAAGGTTCAAGAACCAGGATACAAAATCAGCCAGGTAAACACTAGTTATGGTTCCAACTAATCAGAGTCCAGCCCGAGTTCTGGCTGAACAAGAACCCCAATCAATGCTCCTATATGTCCCAAACATAAATATCCTAGTTGGCATGGCTTCCTCTCCATGGGAGCATGTTGAATTCTTGTTGGCTCTGGCCCTAGACTCAGTGGTTTCAGGATCCAAGCATGTAAATTAGCCCTTTTACTGGACTCCATTATTTAATGACTTAATGGTGAATCTCTCCAGTGTGCACCTTTGCATTGTGTATGACAGTTTTCTTAACAAGTTATTGATGCAAGAAAAATGACATGGGAAAGGTTTATCCCCCCCAGAAGGAGGCTGCATGCTCGTTGGTCTTTAGGAACATCTGGGTGCACAGGTCACATTCTATGAGGGAATTACCTCTTCACTCATAGTGGAATTCATTTCTGTGGCAGAGCTACAGCACCTTTCTGGCTAAAATGCAGAAAAAGAGCTACACCTTTTAGCACCTTTCAGCACCTTTCTGGCTAAAATGCAGAAATGCAGGGGTTTAGTGCAAGGTCAGTGGGGAATGTACAGAAGCAAGCCCACGTGCCTTTTATAAGATCCTCAGCTTTGCCTCAGTCTGGCCCGGAGGTGACCCAGCTTATTCAAGGTTTGTTTCTGAGTAAGTAAAGCCCAAGGTGCACTTAAGGAGAAGGGCCCCAGTATCTGAGAGCCCTCCCTGTGACCGAGGTGTGTCCTGGCTTCCTTAAGGCTTCCAGAGGAATAAGTGACACTGTGCTGAGAACATTTTGTGCAGATAGGCCGAGATCAGGATGTGAATTGCACTTTATGAAAAAAAAAAAAAGGAGGGAAATAACTCAATTTCAAAGCTGATCCAAGAAAATAATGATATTCTAGGGAAAAAGAGGCCAAAGTCAACCAAAGGATAATGATGCTTTGCTCTGTTTAGAATTTTCCAAATGAGAGGCTTTTTCTGTTGGTCATTATCTACTTTCAAACACAACGAAATGTCACTAGCGGTGATTAGCAAATGTCATCATTTACACAAAACCTGCCATTTTTCCAGCCCCCAACTGCCGTACTCTGGGTATTCAGCCTGCATCAGTGTCCCTGAGCCCAAAATACACTCATTATCACACTCATGATTTGTTAAATTGAGAGCGTTTGTGGATTTAGAGGATGAATGAGAAGTACCAACTCCCTCATTAACATCAGATGGGTCTGAGCAGCCTCAGAGAGAACCCCTCTGAGGTCTCTAAGGATGGAGACCGCACTCAGGAAAGGTCCGTGTGTCTTACTGCTCACTGACAGATGAGCTCGCCCCACTGGGTCCCAGCTGTGATGATCAGAGCCAATAGGTTTCCAGCCCATCGAGTCTGATAACCATGGCCTCAGTGTGTGACCAAGGTGAGCACAAACCACAGAAAACTGTAAATAGCCAGCAAAAGGCAGGACAGAGTGAAGGGCAGGGGAGAGGGAGAAAGGGGGAAGCGGTGAAGCGGTGAAGAAACATCCTGAGGCAGCCAGCAAGTGCTCACTCAGTCTTGAGTCTCTCTCTTGGCAGGAACGTTGAGTAAGTCAGAAGCCCAGGCTTCAGCGTCAATGAAACCTGTTTCCAAATCCAGCTGCATTATGGACCTTAGGCAGGCTGCTTAGACGCTGAGCCTGGCTTCTCATCTGTGAAATGGAGGAGACTGGTTTGTTACAGGGTCTCATGAAACAATTTCTATACAGTTCCTGACACAGGGTATGTAATACATTCACACTTATATGGTTGCTTTTTTTTTTTTTTTTTTTTGGTTTTGGTTTTTGGTTTCGTTTTGTTTTTCTTTGAGAACAAGTCTTGCTGTGCCGCCCAGGCTGGAGTGCCGTGGCAAGATTTCGGCTTACTGCAACCTCTGTCTCCCAGGTTCAAGTGGTTCTCATGCTTCAGCCTCCTGAGTAGCTGAGACTACAGGTGCTGCCACCATGTCTGGCTAATTTTTCAGTTTTTAGTAGAGATGGGGTTTCACCATGTTGACCAAGCTGGTCTCGAACTTCTGGCCTCAAGTGATCCGCCCACCTCAGCCTCCCAAAGTGCTGGGATTATAGGTGTGAGTGACCACATTCAGCCTCAAACTATTACATTGTTTTAAAGTTATCGTTATTTATTCTGCAAGCCGCAAAACTACCAAAGGCAGAGTGTGTAGATTTGGGGTTCAAATCCTGATTCTGCCACTTTACTAACTTTGTGTCCTTGGGCAAGCCGTTTCATCTTTCGTGATCTACAGCATGCAGGTGATAAGAGTGCCTGCATACCCCCGCCCCTTACAGGGTTGTTGGGGGATTAACTGAACTAATTCACTTAAGGTCCTTAGCACAGAGGCTGCACACAGAACCACCATGTACGGGTAAGCCATTAATGTTAACAGGCTGTCTCTACATCCTCAGTGCTAGGCTGCCTGGAAACACCATCCTGTGACTTGGCTGTTGAAGCCTACACCAAATCTACCTTCCCAGTGGAATGCGTGCTTACCTTGAAATCCCTGATGCAGATCACCTTGTCCAGGGAACTAGCCATTGGGTAGTGGGCCACAGATGCCACAAGATTCAGAAAGGAAGCCGGACGCGGTGGCTCACGCCTGTAATCCCAGCACTTTGGAAGGCCAAGGTGGGTGGATCATGAGGTCAGGAGATCGAGACCATCCTGCCTAACTCGGCGAAACCTCGTCTCTACTAAAAATACAAAAAAAAAATTAGCCGGGCGTGGTGGCGGGCGCCTGTTGTCCCAGCTACTCGGGAAGCTGAGGCAGGAGAATGACATGAACCTGGGAGGCAGAGGTTGCAGTGAGCCGAGATTACGCCACCGCACTCCAGCCTGGGCGACAGAGAGAGACTCCGTCTCAAAAAAAAGATTCAGAAAGGAAGCGGTGAGCTCAGCAGGGGTCAGATTACACAGGGCCTTACAGGCCATGGAAGGAAGGCTGAATTTCATTGAGAGCAACTCTCCCATGGCCCTAACCCATGGCCCTAACCATGCCTTTGTTACAGCATTTCTGTGAAATTGTATCTACCCCTCCAGAGGGTAAGCTCCAGGGATTGTCTGATTGGTCTTTGTCGCTCCTTTCCCATGCCTGCCTGGCATAGAGAAGGGTTTTGGTCGACATGTGTGGAATGAAGTGAAAAATAACCCCCTAAAAGCTTAAGAGAGGCCCTGGCTGCAACAGCTGTTATCCAGTAATTGCAAGAGTTCACTCAGCGTCCTGGGCAGGAGTCGCCACCCTCTCATGTACCCATGGGTTTTTCTTCTGAAGCTGGAAGTGTGCTCAGAGAGAACCCCATCTTCCCATGGAACGGAACCTTTCATTGACTGGACCCCCACATATAAAAGGTAGTTATGGTGAGAATTAAAGAAAATAGCACCTCGGCTGCTTTATTTTAATCATAGTATCTATCCCTGTCTCCACATGGTTGGTTGGTTAATCAGTTGCCTAGCTCCCCTCACTAGTCTATAAACTCCTGAGCATAGTGAATTTTGTCTGTTTTGTTCACTGCTGCACTCCTAGCACCAACGACAGTGCCCAGCACATAGTAGGTGCTCAGTAAATATTTGTTGGTTGAAATGAGACAATGCATATAAAATGCTTTGCAGAATGCCTGGCACATTCTAGGCACACATTATCTTTTTTTTTTTCTTTTTTTTTTTTTGAGACGGAGTCTTGCTCTGTTGCCCAGACTGGAGTGCAGTGGCATGATCTCGGCTCACCGCAGCCTCTGCCTCCCAGGTTCAAGCAATTCTCTGCCTCAGCCTCCCGAGTAGCTGGGATTACAGTCATCTGCCACCACGCCCGGCTAATTTTTGTATTTTTAGTGGAGATGGGATTTCACCATGTTGGCCAGGCTGGTCTTGAACTCCTGACTTTGTGATCCACCCACCTCGGCCTCCCAAAATGCTGGGATTACAGGCATAGGCACACACTATCTTAATAACAATTGTTGTTAAGATATAATAAGATGAATTATTAAATAGTACATAAAACACACAGCATATAATAAAACTGTATATGATAAAGTACTAAAATTATGACAAAGCTTACATAGTAAGGAAATTAAATATCCAGCACTTAGAACAGGCAGTAACAATATGTATATAACATTCTAAAGTTTACAAAGTCTTCCATACACCTTATCTCATTTTATCTTCTAGCATTCTTACAAAGCAGACTCTTACAAAGCATCCACATTTTACAGCAAATAAATGAGCCTTGGATGAGCTAAAATGACTTAGTCAAAGTCACCCATAGCAAAAGGAAGAGCCAACTAAGAACCAAAATTTAAATCCTGTGTTCTGGAAGGCACAGTGGCTCATGTCTGTAATCCCAGTACTTTGGGAGGCCAAGGTACAAAGATCTCTTGAGCCCAGGAGTTCAAGACCAGCCTGGGCAATATAGTGAGACCCTATTTCTACAACAAATCAAAAAATGATCTGAGTGTGGTGGTGTGTGCCTGCAGTCCCAGCTACTCAGGAGGCTGAGGTAAGAGGATCCTTTGAGGCCAGGAGGCAGAGGCTGCAGTGAGCCATGACTGTGCCACCGCACTGTAGCCTAGACAACAGAACAAGACCCTGTCTCAAATAAATAAATAAATAAATAAATAAATAAATAAATAAAAATCCTATGTTCTTCCAGAGATATCACAAAGCTGTGTGTCCAGAAGAATAAGGAAGATGGTGGCTGCTGACTTCACCTGTGGTGCTCCAGCAGGCTTGGAATTTTCCACCATCAAAGGCACTTGTTTGTTTTGTTTTGTTTTGTTTTATTTTGAGGCAGAGTCTCGCTCTGTCGCCCAGGCTGGAGTGCAGTGGTGCCATCTCGGCTCCCTGCAACCTCCACCTCCCGGGTTCAAGCGATTCTCCTGCCTCAGCCTCCCGAGTAGCTGGGACTACAGGCGTGCACCACCATGCCCAGCTAATTTTTATATTTTTAGTAGCAATGGGGTCTCACCATGTTGGCCAGGATGGTCTAGGTCTCTTGACCTCATGAGCCACCTGCCTCGTCCTCCAAAAGTGCTGGGATTATAGGCGTGAGCCACCACGCCTGGCCAAAGCCACCTGTTTTAGGGACCAATCCTTGTCCTGCTCAGAGCTAGAGGTCTGCCTGTAGGAGCCTAAACTCTCACAGGCAATCCCTGGCTGGTGAGCTTCTCTTCTCCAGGCTTTCTCCAGTGCAAGGAACCCATTTTTCTCTCTGAGTCACACGCACTTTATTCTTTCATGCCTCAGGGCCTTTGTACATACCGTGTTTTTGTTTGTTTGTTTGTTGTTTTTTGAGACAGGGTCTCTGTCAGCCAGGTGGCAGTTCACTGCAGCCTCCGCCTCCCAGGCTCAAGTGATCCTCCCGGCTCAGCCTCCCGAGTAGCTGGGACTACAGGCCTGCACCACCACACCTGGCTAATTTTTTGTATTTTTAGTAGAGATGTGGTTTCCCCATGTTGGCCAGGCTGGTCTCAAACTCCTGACCTCAGTTGATCCACCCACGTCGGCCTCTCAACGTGCTGGGATTACAGGTGTGAGCCACCGCGCCCAGCTGCATTTTGTTTAAAATGATAACTCAGCTGGTTTTTCGCATCACCCACTGGGCTGAACAATCTCCTGAAGACCAGAGACAAATTCTCTTTGACTTTTCTATTCCCTGGGTGTGTGCTGGGATTACAGGTGTAAGCCACCGCACCCAGCTGCATTTTGTTTAAAATGATAACTCAGCTGGTTTTTTACATCACCCACTGGGCTGAACAATCTCCCGAAGACCAGAGACAGATTCTCTTTGACCTTTGTATCCCCTGGGTGTGGGTGACGGTAAGTGCTCACTAAATGTTTATGGACGGCACTAACGAAAGTCCTGCTCGTGGCCCTGCCTTGTGGCAGTGTGGAAAGCCACCATGTGACCGTCTCAGCCTTCAGGACACAGCAGATCTGTGAATCAGGAGCTGCCTGATGGGGTATGACCCAAATCAGGAACCAGGCGGAGACTCAGGACCTAAATCTTAGCAATTGTCCTCAGGCTTTGGGAGAGACTAATTTGAGTTTCATTCTTTGCTTCCTCAGTGACATGCAAGATGATTTTATCTCTCCATGTGGGGCCTGCAGGCAAGTCATGAGAGAGGTAAGCAGCTTCTCTTGCTTTCTGGAATGCAAATCTCTTCCCTGTCGCAGGCTATGGGAGCCACGCCAAGCTGCAGGCGTGGCAGGCGTGGAGACACATCTATTGGCCCGTTTGCTCGGTTGGCTGACTTCTAAGACCTCCCTACACTTGCATGAGTCACTGGAAATTATTCCTTCATTTAACAAATACTTACTGAGCGAGTGTCTGCTCTGTGCCAGGCACTGAGGTAGCTCTGGGGAGGCAGCAGGGAAAAGACGGGTCAGGCCCTGCCCTCACAGAGCTCATAGGCTAATGCAGAAGACAGATGATGAACAAGGAGCAAAATAAATAAACAAACAGTGGCGTTTCTGAGAGTCAAGAGGGCTATAGAGGAAAAAAAAATGCAGAAAAAAAAAGGAGTCCAGTGACAAAGGGGCAAGCAGGGGACACTGCAGACTGGGGTCAGCGAACAACAGCCCTTGGGCCAAATCCAGCCTGCTGCTTATATTTGTAAATAAAGTTTTATTGGTACACAGCCATGGCCATTCATTCACCTATTGTCCATAACCACTTTGCCCTGACAACAGCAGAAGTGAGCCATTATGACAAAGGCCACATGGCCTCTAAACCTAAGATATTTACTGTCTGATCCTTGACAGAAAAAGGTTTGCCAACCCCTGCTTTAGATGTCCAGGAAGGGCCTCTTTTTGAGCATGATGTTTGAGCAGAAATATAAATAATGAGAAAAAAATGAGAGGAACAAAGGTCTAGAAAAGGAGATTCTGAGACAGCATAAGCAGCAAGTTTTGTGCTCAGACTCTTGATGAATTTGAGAAGAGGCAAGAAGGCACCAAGAGGGCCAGGGTCTGGTAAGTGGAAGGAAAGCAATGGGATTGAAGTCAGAAGGGTAGGCAGGGGCCAGATCACATGGGGCCTGGCCATGGGATAAAGGGTACATTTTATTCCAAGAATAAAGGAAATTGAAGTATACACTTTTTTTTTTTTTTTTTTTTTGAGACGGAGTCTCGCTCTGTCGCCCGGCTGGAGTGCAGTGGCCGGATCTCAGCTCACTGCAAGCTCCCCCTCCCGGGTTTATGCCATTCTCCTGCCTCAGCCTCCTGAGTAGCCAGGACTACAGGCACCCGCCACCTCGCCTGGCTAGTTTTTTTGTGTTTTTTATTAGAGATGGGGTTTCACCGTGTTCGCCAGGATGGTCTCGATCTCCTGACCTCGTGATCTGCCTGTCTCGGCCTCCCAAAGTGCTGGGATTACAGGCCTGAGCCACCGCGCCCGGCCTTTTTTTTTTTTTTTTTTTGAGACAGAGTCTGACTCTGTCACCCAGGCTGGAGTGCAGTGGCACAGTCTCGGCTCACTGCAACCTCCGCCTCCTGGGTTCAAGCGATTCTCTTGCCTCAGCCTCCCGAGTAACTGGGACTACAGGCACATGCCACCATGCCCGGCTAATTTTCGTATTTTTAGTAGAGACTGGGTTTCACCATGTTGGCCAGGCTGGTCTCGAACCCCTGACCTTATGATCCGCCCACTTTGGCCTCCCAAAGTGCTGGGATTACAGGTGTGAGCCACCGCGCCCAGCCTGAAGTGTACACTTAAACATGGTTAAAATGGCAAATCTTACATTATATATATTTTATCACATTAAATACATTGGGAAAAAAGAGAATAAAGGTAAGCCAGTGGGTATTTTCAAGAAGAGACTTGAGGAATCTGAAGTAGTTTTTATAAAAGTCCTCTCGATGGAAGGCTGCAATTTCTTCAACTCTAAAAACAAAAGGGTAGGCCAGGTGTGGTGGCTCAGCCTGTAATGCCACCACTTTGGGAGGATGAGACAGGCGGATCACGAGGTCAGGATATCGAGACCATCCTGACAAACACAGTGAAATCCCGTCTCTACTAAAAATACAAAAAAATTAGCTGGGTGTGGTGGCGGGTGCCTGTAGTCCCAGCTGCTCGGGAGGCTGACGCAGGAGAATGGTGTGAACCCAGGAGGCGGAGCTTGCAATGAGCCGAGATCACGCCACTGCACTCCAGCCTGGGCGACAGAGCGAGACTCCATCTCCAAAACAAACAAACAAACAAACCCAAAAGGGGAGGCCAGGTGTGGTGGCTCAGCCTGTAATCCCAGCAGTTAGGGAGGCAGAGGCAGGAGGATTGCTTGAGCCCAGGAGTTCGAGACCTGCCTGGGCAACATAGCAAGACCTTGTTCTCCACAAAAAAAAAAAAAAAAGAATAAAACAAAACAAAAAAATGAAAATGAAGGGATAGTTTAGATCATGGGTTCTTAATCCAGGCTCAAGGGAAGGTTTTCATGTTTATGTGTACATTTGGGGAAAGGGGAATGTTAGTAACTATTGTGGATTATCAAAGAGATCTGTGTCCTCTAGAGTCCCAAAAGATTAGAGAATCCCACAGGCCCTGAGCTCCAGCATAGTACCGTCAGCCCTTGGAAACACAGCATCTTGTGGGCATGGTGGCTCACACCTGTAAGCCCTGCACTTTGGGAGACTGAGGCAGGAGGATCACTTTAGCCCAGGAATTCAAAACCAGCCTGGGCCACATAGTAAAACTCGGTCCCTTCAAACAATTTAAAAATTAGCAAGGCATGGTGGTGCATGCCTGTGGTCCTAGCTGCTCCAGAGGCTGAGGTAAGAGTATCACTAGAGCCTGGAAGGTCAAGGCTGCAGTGAGCCGTGGTCAAGCCACTGTACTCCTGCCTGGGTGACAGAGCGAGATCCTGTCTCAAAAATAAATACATACCTACAGCATCTTGTTTAATCCCCTCCCCAAGACTGAGGGAAGTGCATGTCATTATTCCCATTGCCCAGTGACTACTCTGAGGCTCAGAGGAGTAAAATGACTTACTGAAGGGCCCCCTGCCAGGGGGTGACACATGGGTATCCATGGCCCATCAGGCTGACTCTGAAGCCCATGCTCCTCACGGCTGCCTCTCTGTCTTTGTGATTCTGTAAGTTGGACAAAATTATTTTCAGCCATGGAGGAAACATAATGTTACTTTGGCATGTGAATGCTGCTTGTACCGTGGGAGTTTCTGCTTTTGGAGTTGTGTTTTGGGAGAAAGGGGGTTGTTTTAGCTTTGTTTTTGTGCCGTGGGGTTTCAAAGCATCCGGGGACGCAGACACTTCCATCTTCCTCCTGTTTCCTGCCAGGAGTGCAAATCAGACACATTTCCCAAATCCAAAAACATACCACCGGGAAAGCAGTGAATTTACACTGCGGAATTTATCTCACTTAAGAGGGTCAGAAATAACTGGCCTGCACAGTGAAAATGTCGAAGGTCATATAAGGAAACCACGACAGACAGGGCGCCAAGTCCCTGGCTCCCAAGGCCCCGACGTGATCCAATTGCTCAGTGCTGTTTTCTCCAAACAGATTGGATGTTGGCAAACGACAGAAGGCAAATGAAAAAGCTGAAGGAGGCAGGGGCGAAACTGAAACCAAAATGCAAATAATAAGAGATGAGGCGTTGGGGCTAGGGACCTGGCACGTAAACTCGCCCTCCGCTCAACTTTCGTCCATACCTACCCTCAGGCAGAGCCAGTTAAGCAGAAAAATTTCCTTCCTTAAAACATTAATTCTAAGAAAGCCAGAAGATTGAGTGTGCCTGGCAATAACTTGGTGATTCAGAGAGAAGTGTGGAAGAACAGGAGGCTGCAGACCTAAGTAGTCACTGGTTACCAACGTAATCCATAAGAATGACATCTATTAATTGAGCACCTACTATGTGCGTAGAGACGCTTTACATGAATCATCTCTGCATCTCACAATACCTGGCTAGGAAGAGCTTGGGTCTGTTGACCCCACCTCCAGGGCTCTTGTCATGATGCCACTGCTGATTAACCTCTTGCCTACCACCCTGCATTCGCCCATCCCTAAAACCATTCTACGGACCAAGACACTGAGTGAGCCCCAGAAAGTTATCATTTTCCCAAGGTCACACAGCGAACAAACAGTGCTCCTCATAGCATAGGAGAAAACTCAAGAGACAAATTTTTCTTTGCTGACTTTACCCTGCTAAGCCTCCGTTTCCTCATCAGTAAAATGGGCATCATAATAGCACCTACCTCACAGGGTAGATAATGAAACCATGCATGTGCAGTATCTATGTGGTATGGTGTTGGCTGTGTCCCCACCCAAATCTCATCTTGAATTATAGCTCCCATAATTCCCACGTGTCATGGGAGGGACCTGGTGGGAGGCAATTGAATCATGGGGGCAGGTCTTTCCCATGCTGTTCTCGTGATAGTGAGTAAGTCTCATGAGGGAACGGGAGTTCCCTCACACAAGTCCTCTCTTGCCTGCTGCCAGGTAAGACATCCCTTTGCTCTTCCTTCGTCTTCTGCCATGGTTGTGAGGCTTCCCCAGCCATGTGGAACTGTAAGTCCATTAAACCTCTTTTCTTGTCTTTTTTTTTTTGAGATGAAGTCTTGCTCTGTTGCCCAGGCTGGAGTGCAGTGGCGCCATCTCGGCTCACTATAAGCTCCGCCTCCCGGGTTCAAGCGATTCTCCTGCCTTGGCCTCCTGAGTAGCTGGGACTACAGGCTCCTGCCACTGCGCGCGGCTAGTTTTTTTGTATTTTTAGTAGAGACGGGGTTTCACCATGTGCACCCAGGATGGTCTCGATCTCCTATCCTCGTGATCTGCCCACCTCGGCCTCCCAAAGTGCTGGGAGTACAGGCGTGAGCCACTGCACCCAGGCTTTTTTTTTTTTTTTTTTTTTTGAGACAGAGTCTTGCTCTATGGCCCAGGCTGGAGTGCAGTGGCGTGATCTTGGCACACTGCAACCTCTGCCTCACGTGTTCCAGAGATTCTCCTGCCTCAGCCTTCTGAGCAGCTGGGATTACAGGTGCTCACCACCACGCCTGGCTAATTTTTGTATTTTTAGTAGAGATGGGGTTCACCATGTTGGCCAGGCTGGTCTCAAACTCCTGACCTCAGGAGATCCTCCTGCCTCAGCCTCCCAAAGTGCTGGGAGTACAGGCATGAGCCACCATGCCTGGCCTAAACCTCTTTTCTTTATAAATTACCCAGTCTCGGGTATGTCTTTATTAGCAGCTTGAGAACAGACTAATCCACTGAGTGTATGAGGCAGGCGACTTCTCCCGGTGTGAGGTGTAAAGGGGACACTGTAAGGGAAGCAGGTGTTAGCTGTCATTTGTCATAGCAGAAGGAAGTCTGGTTCCAGGGGTTAGCTGTTGCCTTTTTTTTTTTTTTTTTTTTTTTTTTTTTTGAGACGGAGTCTTGCTCTGTCACCCAGGCTGGAGTGCAGTGGCCGGATCTCAGTTCACTGCAAGCTCCGCCTCCCAGGTTCATGCCATTCTCCTGCCTCAGCCTCCCAAATAGCTGGGACTACAGGCACCCGCCACCACACCCGGCTAATGTTTTTGTATTTTTTAGTAGAGACGGGGTTTCACTGTGTTAGCCAGGATGGTCTCGATCTCCTGACCTTGTGATCCGCCAGCCTCAGCCTCCCAAAGTGCTGGGATTACAGGCGTGAGCCACTGCGCCCAGCCGGCTGTTGCTCTTATGAAGCCCTGGGTGAGTCCTGAATGGTGCCTGTTCACCATGTGCCGTGCACTGTTCAGTTTCACAGCATTCTCTCATTTTCTCCTCCCTACAGCGCTATGATCCAGGAACAATTATGGTCATTCCCATTTTACAGATGAGAAAATCAAGGCAAAGAGAGGAACATTAGCCAGTGAGTGGCAGAGTCAGACTCAAACCCAGTCAGTCTCAGGCCCCTCAGCCACGCTGCGTCTCTCACACCAGCTTTGCCTCTTTTCCAGTTTGGCACCAACTGGCCCGTGTACATGACCAAGCCGGATGGTACGTATGTTGTCATGACGGTCCAGGAGCTGCTGCCCTCCTCCTTTGGGCCTGAGGACCTGCAGAAGACCCAGTGACAGCCAGAGAACGCCCACCGCCTGTGACAGCCACCTGGAGAACTTCATAACGATGTCTCACAGCCCTGGGGACACCTGCCCAGTGGGCCCCAGCCCTACAGAGGCTGGCAAAGATGATATTTCCAAATTACACTCCAGCCCAGCCCAGCACCCCTCCTAGCAACCTACCTTGGGACTTAGAACCCCACCCCGCACCCCCAGCCACCTTTCCTTTCCTTCCTGTGGGTCCTCTTTCAAAGTCCAGCCTAGTCTGGACTGCTTCCCCATCAGCCTCCCCAAGGTTCTGTCCTGTTCCGAGCAACTTTTCTAATTATAAACATCACAGAACATCCTGATTCAAAGCGTGTGTCTTGCTCTGTCTCTATCCCTGCTTGCAACTCTTAGGAGGGACGGTGTGATTTGTCTTTATAGGAAGACCTGGACTCTTTCTGCTAAGAAAGGAAATGGGTACCTTGGAACCGTGGACCTTGTGGTGTGGAGAGCTGAGGTTTTTGGCAACTTGCCCCCGTGTTCTCTAAATGGGAAGCTCCCCTGGGCTGGACCTAACTGCCAATAACTATCCTAGAGTGTGTTTTTGTCTCATTATAGACCTGAGCACTGGGGGATTCCAGAGTATAAAGGATCAGGCACGGTTTGTCTAGACAATGTAACAAAGGTTTCTTTCAGTAGCTACTGTGTGTCAGGTACTTTCCTGTGTATCATTTTAAGTTGAAAGTGCTCCACAGTTCTGTGAGGTGGGTGTGGAGATGCCCCCTTCTCACAGATGAGAGCACTGGGCTTTGGAGAAGTTGAATACCCTGTTCCAGGACAAAGGCAAAGCTCAGAACAGAATCCAGGCCCCTTAACCCCCACTGGTCCAGAAACATTGCATGCTTTTTGCCAGGCACTATGCTGAGGTGTGTGACATACCTGGACCCGTTCGGTCGTCATTTATCAAACTCAAAGGTTGATTATAGTGTTCTCAATTTAGCAATAAGCAACTCGAAGCTCAGAGTGATTGAGTTGCTCACCCAAAGTCACACAGCAGCTAATGTGGCAGAACTGGAATCAGAACTAGGTCTGTCTGGGCCAGGGGCGGTGGCTCACGCCTGTAATCCCAGCACTTTGGGAGGCCGAGGAGGGCAGATCACCTGAGGTCAGGAGTTCGAGACCAGCCTGGCCAACATAATGAAACCCCGTCTCTACTAAAAAATACAAAAATTAGCCGGGCGTGGTGGCAGGTGCCTGTAATCCCCACTACTCAGGAGGCTGAGGCAGGAGAATCATTTGAACCCAGGAGGTAGAGGTTGCAGTGAGCTGAGATTGCACCACTGCCCTCCAGCCTGGGTGACAGAGTGAGACTCCATCTCAAAACAACAACAACAACAACAAACTACGTCTGTCTTATTCCAAACATTTTTTTTCCATTCCCCCATAGCTGATGTCTCAATTTACTGATTATCTTTTATATGTCAAATATGCCAAATAGTGAAGGAAAAAACAGCCTCTGCCCTTGAGGAACTCCCAGCCCGACAGATTGAGAGAGTGAGGTGTACACAGGTCTAATGCACAGGAGTAACACTGTGATCCAGGCAGAGCCAAGTGTCAGGTGGGTGTGTCGGGGAGCCCGCTGCTGTCTGGAGTGTGAGGACAGGGAGGGACTGTTTCTTTCATGGGCTCATTGGTTATCACACACACAACATACACACACGCACATTAGGAAGGTCAGGACTGAATAAGGAAGGAGCCAGGCTGGGTCCTCTGGAGGCGGATGACAGCTCCGGGAGCCCTCCCAGGAGGAGTTGGCCTTGGGGCTGGCTCATTGGGTGGGGTAAGAACACAGCTTAGGTTTCCTGTTCCCAGGGCAAGCAAGTACCTAGGGGCAACCAAGTATCATCACCCGTTCCCTGGAAACCCTTTCCACCCTGATCCAGTGTTGCCACCTGATGAGAAGGGCTTTGCCACAACATACTTAGACTTATCTGCTGGCATCTTGGGAGCATCCCAGCCATTCCAGCATGGCTGTTTGACACACAACTCCATTCTGCCGTTTTTGGGTTTTTTTTGAGACAGAGTCTCACTCTGTCACCCAGGCTGAAGTGTAGTGGTGCGATCTCGGCTCACTGCAACCTCTGCTGCCCGGGTTCAAGTGATTCTCCTGCCTGAGCCTCCCGAGTAGCTGAGATTACAGGCGCCTGCAATTTTTGTAGTTTTAGTAGAGACAGGGTTTTACCAGTCTGGTAAAAGGCTGGTCTTGAACGCCTGACCTCATGATCTACCCGCCTCGGCCTCCCAAAGTGCTAGGATTACAGGCGTGAGCCACCATGCCTGCCCTGACTCTTTAGAAATGGCTTTGGTGGCCGAGAACGTTGGCTCACACCTGTAATCCCAACACTGTGGGAGGCTGAGGTAGGAGGACCTCTTGAGGTCAGGAATTCAAGACCAGCCAAGTAAATATAGTGAGACTCTGTCTCTAAAATAAACGAATAATTAATAAAATAAATAAATTAAATTAATTAAATAATAAAATAACTTAAATAAATTAAATTAGTTTGGCCTTATGGTGCTCGCCTGTGGTCCCAGCTACTCAAGAGGCTGAAGCAGACGGATCTCTTGAGACCAGGAATTCAAGGCCACAGTGAGCAATGATTGCATCACTGCACTCCAGCCTGGGCAACAGAGTGAGATCCTGTCTCTAAAACAACAACAGGTCAGGCGCAGTGGCTCACACCTATAATCCTAGCACTTTGGGGGGCCGAGGCAGGTAGATCACTCCTGACTTGAGGTCAGGAATTCGAGACCAGCCTCTCTAACACAGCAAAACCCTGTCTCTGCTAAAAATACAAAAAATCAGCTGGGCGTGGTGGTGTGTGTCTGTAATCCCAGCTACTCAGGAGGCTGAGGCAGGAAAATCACTTGAACCCGGAGACAGAGGTTGCAGTGAGCCAAGATCGCACCACTGTACGCCAGCCTGGGTGACAGAGTGAGACTCCGTCTCAGAATAAACAAATAGATAAATAAAACAAAAAGAAATGGCTTTGGGGGCCTTCAGCACACTCCTCTGAATGTTCTCAGCAAAGGCGGGTGGAGAAATTTTTAAACAGAGGAAGCTGGAGGAAAATCTGGCCATCAGTTATTAATCTGCTTGTTGGAAATATGAATGATTGACATTTTCTTCTTTGTACACATCTGTTTTTTAATTTCCAAAACATTAAAAAAATTAATAACAACAACATATAAAGAAAGAAAAAAGGGTATAACATAATGGTTAACGATTTGCACTTTGGGGTTGAATAGCCTCCAAACTTTGTGACTTTGGGCAAGTTATTTCATTATTCTGAGACTCAATTTCCTCATCTGCAGAATGGGGATGATAGTATCCAGCGCCTAGGATTGTGGCAAGGATTGACTGAAATAATGCAATTTTAGGCCTGGCGCAGTGGCTCAAGCCTGTAATCCCAGCACTTTGGGAGGCCGAGACGGGCAGATCACTAGGTCAGAAGATCGAGACCATCCTGGCTAACATGGTGAAACCCCTTCTCTACTAAAAAATACAAAAAACTAGCCAGGCGAGGTGACAGGCACCTGTAGTCCCAGCTACTCAGGAGGCTGAGGCAGGAGAATGGCCTGAACCCGGGAGGCGGAGCTTGCAGTGAGCTGAGATCTGGCCACTGCACTCCAGCCTGGGTGACAGAGCCAGACTCTGTCTCAAAAAAAAAAAAAAAAAAAATGCAATTTTAAAGGCCCAGTGTTGGCTAGACATGGTTGCTCATGCCTGTAATCCCAGCACTTTGGGAGGCCAAGGCAGGTGGATGACCTGAGGTCAAGCGTTCAAGACCAGCCTGACCAACATGGCGAAACCCTGTCTCTACTAAAAATACAAAAAATTAGCTGGGCATGGTGGTGGGTGCCTATAATCCCAGCTACTTGGGAGGCTGAGGCAGGAGAATCGCTTGAACCCAGGAGGCAGAAGTTGCAGTGAGCTGAGATTACGTCACTGCACTCCAGCCTGGGCAACAAAAGTGAAGCTCCATCACAAAAAAATAAAATAAAATAAAACAAAGGCCCAGTGTTTGACCCTTGGTAAATTCTCCACAAATCTTGACGGTTAACCCTCATCAAGGGAGACAAATTTTATTTTTCTTTAAGGATGGATTTGATTTTTGCAAACAAGCAGCAGTGTTTTACAGCATTTTTTTTTTTTTTAGATAGTCTCCCTCTGTTGCCCAGCGGGGAGTGCAGTGGCATGATCTCGGCTCACTGCAGCCTCTGCCTCCAGGGTTCAAACGATTCTCCTGCCTCAGCCTCCCGAGTAGCTAGGATTACAAACACCTGCCACCACGCCTGTCTAATTTTTGTATTTTAGTAGAGACAAGGTTTCACCATGTTGGTCAGGCTGGTCTGGAACTCCTGACCTCAAGTGATCCGCCTGCCTCGGCCTGCCAAAGTACTGGGATTACAGGCACGACCCACTGCATCCAGCCTGTATGTTCTTTTCAAAGTTATTATTATTTTCATTATTTATTTATTTATTTTTTGAGATGGAGTCTCTCTCTGTCGCCCAGGCTGGAGTGCAGTGGCACGATACCCGCTCACTGCAAGCTCCGCCGCCTCCCGGGTTCACGCCATTCTCCTGCCTCAGCCTCCCTAGAAGCTGGGACTACAGGCGCCTGCCACCACACCTGGCTAATTTTTTTGTATTTTTAGTAGAGACGGGGTTTCACCGTGTTCGCCAGGATGGTCTCGGTCTCCTGACCGAGGACACATGGTTTACATGAGCAATTAGCAGCAGCTGGCCAGAGTAGGAGAAATATACATGCTTCTGTTAATGTCCACAGGAAACTGGGACTGTGCTTTAGGGTCCTAAAAAACACAGACAGCACTGGACAATAGAACACACGCTTGGCTGGGCGCAGTGGCTCATGCCTGTAATCCTAGCACTTTGGGAGGCCGAGGCAGGCAGATTGCTTGAGCCCACGAGTTCAAGATCAGCCTGAGCAACATAGTGAGACTCCATCTCTTAAAAACAAAACAAATGAACAAACAAAAAGACAGAAAGTGGATAAAAAGGAAACCATGGAAAGGAAATTCATTTGGCAATGATGTGGTGTACATTCTAAAGCATAAATGCAGTAGTTGATTCTGTTGGGGTGAGGGTATGAGTGCTTAATACTTCTGTTTCCTTCCAGCCTTTCTCCACCCTCCCCTCACTCCTGCTTGGAAGGATGAGTGACTCATGATTGGGGAGTTTCAAAGTGTCGCCCAGTCCCTTCCTCTCACCTTCCCCTTGGGCATGAGGCTGCCCACTAAGGGACTGAATCCCCAGTTGTCCCTCAAACAAGGGCTGGGGACCCAGCAGGCCCCATGCTAAGTGCTGAGGGATATGAGATTTAAACATCACAATCCCTGTCCTTACAGAACTCACATTTTAGTGGGAGAGACAAAGAAGGGACATCTAGTACAGTCCAGAGAAGGTCAAAGAAGGCTTCCTGGAGGAAGTGACCTCAAGTATGAATGGGGATTCTTTCAGAGCAGCAAATCAACCCAGAGGAGTCACCATGATGGTTGAGACAACTGGAAGTAATTGAGTGATGCTGGACCATAAAAGGCAGGGTGGGGGACAGTAAGAAGGATGCTGGGACTAAATAGTGAGGAATGTTGTGTGCCAGGTTAAGGAGTCTGGGCTTTATCCCAAGGGCAGTGGGCAAGGGTCCAGAGCTTATGAAGGTTTTATCCACAGTAGGCGACATGGCCATATTTGTAATTTGAACAGTCACTGCAGGACAGCAAATATATTGGATGAAAGAACCACAGATCGCCTGGGTTTCTTAACAGAGCAATCTCTCCCTGATCCACCATCACTATGTTTTCATCCATCTTGCCCAGACAACATACGGATGCTTCCTTCCAGTGAAATCTCACTTTCTGCCCACTGTGGTCTTCTTCTAACCTCCAAAAACTACAGCCCAGGAGTTTCCAGTAGCAGGATTTTGATCTGGCTGCAGCTTTGCTCTGTCAACAGTTTTAGCAAAACCTCCTTCCACCTCTGCATGCAATTTAGAGATAGCACTTCTGAAATGGTCTGTGGATAAAGGATGTTGCTGCTCTGGGAAAATGTGTCTGCCTCCTGCCAGCAGGAGACAAAGAGCACTGAAACCGTGCCAAAAGATGCTGTCCAGAAAGGGAAGGTCAAACAGCCCTCGACATTCTCTTTGTTGAAGTCTTGCCTTCTTCCATTTTTACATTCAAATCAGCTTCCCCAACCCCATGTCCTTTGGCTGGGGGGAAGGTTAAATAATGTTTCTTAAGAATATCATGTACTTTCCTAAAACTCCACAGTCCTTGCCCACCAGGAGGGAAAGGGTACAGTGAAATATAAACCAAAAATAAAATTCTAAACCCCGCAACCATCTGAATGGGCTCCCCCTCTAAACCAAGGGCATTCCAAACTTAACCTGAAAAACTAGTTCAGGCCATGATAGGAAGGGGGATTCAGATACACCTCATTATTCCCTCCTTCCTTTTGAAATTCGGGCCCAGCTGACCAGCATTAACATCAACAGAGACCTTAAGACTGACAGGCTGTAAGTCTGATGAGAAACATTTACAACCTATTATCTCTGAAGCCTGCTACCTGGAGGCTTCATCTGCATGATAAAACCATGGTCTCCACAGCCCCGTATCTAACCAGACATTCTTTCTACTGATGCCATGTCTTTAGACAATAACTCTTTCAACAAATTACCAATCAGAAACTCTCTGAATCCACCTATGACCTGGAAGCCCTCAATTCCAGTTGTCCCACCTTTCTGGACCAAACCAATGTACATCTTACATGTATTGATTGATGTCTTATGTCTCCCTAAAATGTATAAAACCAAGTTGTAGTCTGACCACCTTGGGCACCTATTCTCAGAATCTCCTAAGGGCCATGTCACAGGCCATTGGGTCACTCATATTTGGCTCAGAATAAACCTCTTCAAATATTTTACAGAGTTTGACTCTTTTCATTGACAGAAGATACAAGGATGCCTATGGAACAGAATGTAGACCAAAAAAAAAAAAAATCATGTGGCTGCTCCAACAAGTCCGCCACTCCATTCTCCTCTAATTCTGTGGCTGAGCATATCAAAGCCTACCTGGTAAAGAGTTGATGTTCTGTGAATGAATGAGACTTTTATATAGAATATTAAATCTGCAATATAAACAGATATTCAGCAGAAAACCATATTCCATCATGTACCCCATAAATATATACAAATACTATGTACTCATAAAAATTTTTTAAAAACCAACCAAACATGGCCAGGTGCAGTGGCTCATGCCTATAATCCCAGCACTTTGGGAGGGTGAGGTGGGCAGATCACCTGAGGTTGGGAGTTCAAGACCAGCCTGACCAACATGGAGAAACCCCGTCTCTACTAAAAATACAAAAAATTAGCCGGGTGTGGTGACACATGCCTGTCATCCCAGCTACTCGGGACGTTGAGGCAGGAGAATCGCTTGAACCCATGAGGCGGAGGTTGCGGTGAGCCAAGATCGTGCCATTGCACTCCAGCCTGGGCAAGAGTGAAACTCCATCTCAAAAAAAAAGCAAAAACAAAAAACCAACCAAACAAAAACGATTTATCATTGTATTAGTCCGTTTTCATGCTGCTGATAAAGACATACCTGAGACTAGTAAGAAAAACAGGTTTAATTGGACTTACAGTTCCACATGGCTGGGGAGGCCTCAGAATCATGGCGGGAGGGAAAAGGCACTTCTTACATGGTTGTGGCAAGAGAAAATGAGGAAGATGCAAGAGCGGAAACCCCTGATAAAACCATCAGATCTCATGAGACTTATTCACTACCACAAGAATATTATAGGGGAAACCGCCCCCATGATTCAAATGATCTCCCACTGGGTCCCTCCCACAACATGTGGGAATTATGGGAGTACAATTCAAGACCAGATTTGGGTGGGGACACAGAGCCAAAACATATCAATCATATATCTAATTTAACCTTTTTGGGATACCATTAAAGAGATGAGAGGCCAGGTGCAGTGGCTCATTCCTGTAACCCCAGAGCTGTGGTGGGAGGATCACTTGAGGTCAGGAGTTCGAGACCAGCCTGGGCAACATAGCAAGACCCCATCTCTACAAAACTTTTTTTTTGCGTGTGTGTGTGATGGAGTTTCGCTCTTTTTGCCCAGGTTGGAGTGCAATGGCACGATCTCAGCTCACTGCAACCTCCACCTCCTGGGTTCAAGCAATTCTCCTGCCTTAGCCTCTCAAATAGCTGGGATTATAGGCATGCGCCACCATGCCCGGCTAATTTTTGTATTTTTAGTAGATACGGGGTTTCTCCATGTTGGTCAGGCTGGTCTTGAACTCCCGACCTCAGGTGATCCACCCGCCTCGGCCTCCCAAAGTGCTGGGATTACAGGCGTGAGCTCAGCAAAACATTTTTTAAATTAGCTGGACATGGTGGTGTGAGCTGTAGTCCCAGCTATTCGGAAAGCTGGGGCAGGAAGGTTGCTTGAGCCCATGAATTCAAGACTGCAATGACTCATGATCGTACCACTGCACTCTAGCCTGGGGGACAGAGCAAGACCCTGTCTCATAAATAAATAAATAAATAAACAAATAAATAAATAAATAAATGGGAGATGTTATGGGAGAATCTCAAGACGATTCCTTGAGGCCTGATATCCATGGCACCACCATAAAAAGAATTTTTCCGTCTTACAAGGATAGACAGGGATGAATGGAGTCAGGACCATTGTCCCTGGGAAACGCATGCCTGTGCCCCTGCCACGGTAAGTCTGTATCTCTGACCTGAGAGGTGAGAAGGTGGAATCCCTGCAATCCCTGCTGGAAGTCTCTCTCTTCCAAAATCCACTTACTTGTCCATTCCATACAGATGTCTGCCAAAGAATCAAGCTTCATGCTGTGCTTGATTCAGACCTGTCGGAAGCAACTTAGATTTTTCTGCAGATGCAGAAGTGAGTAAGTCCAGCCTACAATGGAAGGTTAATTAACATTAGTCTGGAGATTTCATTTCCAGCTGATGGATTACGTATCGCAGGTCCAGTGAGTTCATTTGCAGCTCAGGGGAACAAATGCAAAGGCTTAAAACAAATGCACTCTTTAACTCAACACAACCAATACAATGTCTTATAAGCGGTGTGGTCATCATAAGCCTTATACTAAAAGGTTATGTTCCTGGGAGATTAAAGAAAATCCTTGTAGTTGAAACATTAAATATCTCAGAGAACCTCTTGTTTCTTCTCTATAAACATTAAAGAGAGGAGCTATAATGGTAACATTGACCAAAAAAAAAAAAAAGCCAAATTGTGTAAAATATTTAAAGAGGTTTATTCTGAGCCAGTATGAGCGATCATGGCTCAGAGTACAGTCTCAAGAGGTCCTGAGAAAGGATGCCCAAGGTGGCCGGGTTACAGCTTGGTTTTATACATTTTAGAGAGACAGAAGTGACAGGCAAAACCATAAATCAATACATGGAAGGTATACATTGGTTCAGCCTGGAAAGGTGGAACATCTCAAAGCAGTGGATGCTCATAGGTTCTAGGTGGAGTCAAAGATTTTCTGACTGGCAGTTGGTTGAAAGAGTTAAGCTTTGTCTGAAGAATTGAACTCAGTAGAAAGAAATGCTTGAGTTAAGATAACGTGGGTTGCAGAAGCCAAGGTTTTTGTGCTGACTCAGCACAAGAGGACGGCTTCAACTCCCTGTGATTTCATCTCTGACCCAACCAATCAGCGCTCCCCACTTTCTGACCCCCTACTCACCAAATTATCCATAAAAACCACCATCCTTGAGTTTTCAGGGAAACTGATTTGAGTAATAATAAAACTCTGGTTTCCCATACAGCTGGCTCTGCAAGAATTAAACCCATTCTCTATTGCAATTCCCCTGTCTTGATAAATCAGCTCTGTCCAGGCAACAAACAAGGAGAACCCAATGGACGGTTACAATACCAGCGTCAGGTTGGAATTTGGTATCTTATTGCTAGAGAGTCTGTTTTGTCAGTGTTATGTGCACTATTGAATATTAATGCTGGTCAGTTGTGGCTAAACTCCAAAAGGGAGGGGGTATAAGGAGGCGTGTCCAACCTCCCTTCCTGTCATGGCCTGAAATTTAGTTTTAGGTTTTCTCTGGCCCAGAGGGGGTCCATTTAGTCAGTTGGGGAGCTTAGGGCCTTATTTTTGGTTTATAGTAATGAGACACAGCAGATGAGATTTTTTTTATTTTATTTTTAAGACAGAGTCTCACTCTGTCACCCAGACTGGAGCGGAGAATGGAGTGGCACAATCACAGCCCACTGCATCCTCAACCTCCTGGACTCAAGCAATCCTCCTGCCTCAGACTCCCAAGTAGCTGGGACCTCAGGCACATGCCACCATGCCTCGCTAGGGTCTTTTAAATTATTACTATCTGTAATGACGGAATCTCCCTATGTTGCCCAGGCTGGTCTTGAACTCCTGGCCTCAACAATCCTCCCGCCTCAGCCTCCCCAAGTGCTGGAGTGAATCACTGCAAACCTGGCTTCAGACGAGTGGATTTAAACTTTAAATTCCACTCATCTGTGCCCCAACTAAATTTCCATGAGTGAGCCTGTGGTTACTGGAGTGTGAGATTTCTCCAACTTTCTTTCCCTTATCATTCTTCAAATGACAACTTCAGTGGAGCATTTAAAATTATAATTAAAAATTCCCTGAGGTTGATCCAAAAAATTAAAGACAATATTTGATATTCATGCGCCTCTATACAAATGGGAAATTCATCTATGCCTGTCTCCCAAATAAATGTGATTGGATATCACAAGAATCATAAAATTCCGGCTGGGCGCGGTGGCTCAAGCCTGTAATCCCAACACTTTGGGAGGCCGAGACGGGCGGATCACGAGGTCAGGAGATCGAGACCATCCTGGCTAACATGGTGAAACCCCATCTCTACTAAAAAATATAAAAAAAAAAAAAACTAGCCGGGCGAGGTGGCGGTCACCTGTAGTCCCAGCTACTCGGGAGGCTGAGGCAGGAGAATGGCGTGAACCCGGGAGGCGGAGCTTGCAGTGAGCTGAGATCCAGCCACTGCACTCCAGCCCGGGCGACAGAGTGAGACTCCGTCTCAAAAAAAAAAAAAAAAAATCATAAAATTCCTCCCTTAAGGAAGATTATGAGAGAGACCAGAACATAAACACACACACACACACACACACACACACACACACTCTGTGCAAGCTAAAGCAACCCGATCTTGGATGCTAATCCACCCAGTTGATGTGTTTTATTGGTTTTTCGGTTTTGTTCTGAGACAGAGTCTCACTCTGTCGCCCAGGATAGAGTGCAGTGGTGTGATCTTTGCTCACTACAACTTTCACCTCCTGGGTTCAATCGAATCTCGATTGCATTAGCCACCTGAGTAGCTGGGATTAAAGGCATGTGCCACCTCGCCCAGCTAGTTTTTGTATTTTTAGTAGAGATGGTGTTTTGCCACGTTGGCCAGGCTGGTCACAAACTCCTGGTCTCAAGAGATCCACCTGCCTCAGTCTCCCAGAATGCTGGGATTACAGGCCATGAGCCACCACACCCCCCCCAACCAAGTTGACTTCTGAATAACCAGCTTTCAGCAAGGCCTCTAAGATTTCCAGTTTATTATTGTTCCTTGTGTAAAAGCATGTACTTATCATAAATCCTGCCCTTAGGCAGATTCACACAGCATTCTTGCCTTTCCCTGGGGGACTGACTTCAAATGTCCTTCACATTCCTTTCCTATAGCATATAGGCCCTGGGTCTTGGGGGTAATGGCATGGGGATCCACCATCTTGTCTCCCTGCTGCTGAAGCCAGAGACTATGGCTTCTGTTCATAAATTCCTTTCTCCTTAAATATGAAGTCAAAAGTCATGTAGATAGGAGCTGTTGCTGAAGGGGGGATTCTTTATCTGAACAGTTCTGTCCTCTGGGCTTACTTGGCTATGGGGTGGACCCTTGGCCAGGGGACAGGTGAACAACTCTTTCAGCAAACTGTTTCAGTAATGTGTGTGTGTGTGTGTGTGTGTGTGTGTGTGTTTGTTCTGTGGTGAGCAGGCCTATGCCATTAAACAAACGGTGTGGCTTTGGGCAAGCTGCTATCTTGGGACCTAAGCACACTCATTCATAAATTGTGTCCTTTGGGTGAGATTTCTCTTGGGGTCTTCAAAATCCCCGAGACTGAGGACACATACTGCAGCCTAACGGCATCGAGGAGGGCAAGCATTCAAGTTAGGACAACGCGAACTTTAAGTCAGCACTGCTAGGTACCTGCCCAAGACCTCGAATGCTGCCCTTACTATGCTTCGGTTTTCTCATCTATAAAAACGGCATTTTTATCTTTTTGGTGGAGCTGTTAAATAAATTAAAAGACGTAAAGGGTCTGGCACGGTAGTTGGCAATAAATATCAGTTTCCCTTCTCGACTTCTCGATTTTGGCCAGGACCAGTGCTGTTCACATTCAGGACCTGCCTGAACCGGCAAGCCCTCCAAGTGGGTCCAAAGTGCAAAGGGAAAGTCACTGCTAGAGGCGCCAGTGCGAGCACAGCGCCCCCGCGCGCCGAGTCGGGGAACTGCCGCGGGGTCCGGCCCCGCCCACCAGCGCCTGCGCCTGCGCAGAGGCGCCGCCCCGGAGTTTGTTGTGACCGGCGGGGGACGCCGGTGGTGGTGGTAGCGGCGGCGGGGACACCGGGCCGCAGCGCCACCATGGCGGTGCGACAGGCGCTGGGCCGCGGCCTGCAGCTGGGTCGAGAGCTGCTGCTGCGCTTCACCGGCAAGCCGGGCCGGGCCTACGGCTTGGGGCGGCCGGGCCCGGCGGCGGGCTGTGTGCGCGGGGAGCGTCCGGGCTGGGCCGCAGGACCGGGCGCGGAGCCTCGCAGGATCGGTCTCGGGCTCCCCAACCGCCTCCGCTTCTTTCGCCAGTCGGTGGCCGGGCTGGCGGCGCGGTTGCAGCGGCAGTTCCTGGTGCGGGCCTGGGGCTGCGCGGGCCCTTGCGGCCGGGCAGTCTTTCTGGCCTTCGGGCTAGGGCTGAGCCTCATCGAGGAGAAGCAGGCGGAGAGCCGACGGGCGGTCTCGGCCTGTCAGGAGATCCAGGTGAGCGGGCCGGGTCCTAAGCCGGGCGGAGGACGGAGCTAAGCGCGGGGTCGGGTCCTGGGCCGGGCGGGGGCGGGGCATGCGGCCAGGGGCAGGGCTAGGTGTGGAGGCGGGGCCCTGGGCCGGTCGAGGGCCGAGGCTTCGGCCGGAGTAGGGCGGGGAGAGGGGCATTAAAGCTCATCTGTTTCACCATTACTGATCGGCTGCTATAAATAAAACCAGCACCTCCCATTTGTTTTAATGTTTCCCTTCCTCAAATGAAGACATGCTGCCGATTGCAGCTCCAGTCGCAGCACAGCAGAACGCTTTGTGTTAATTTTCTAAAATGCACTGACAAGTAAATCATAATATTCCTATCCCTTTGAGGTAGTTGTCGTCCCTAATTTATGGAGAAGGAAAGTCCTCAGGTGAAGGGACTTGCTCAAAGTCACACAGCTAATAAAAGGCAGTGCCCTTAACCACTGAGTCAGGCTGCCTCCACGGTTTAACCAAAGGATTAGTAGTGACAGAGCTGAAACCGCAGTAAAAACTATGAACGGCGAGAAAAACAGACCTGACATTTTAGTTACCTGTGTAGTTATCCCTGCTGACTGGATACACAAGAGTTCTTGGGCTTTTTAAATGCTTAAAATAGCACAAGACTTCTGTTTTTGCCCAACCAAGGTCTTTGTTAGTGAGGATTCTCCAAACGGAACCAATAGGAGGTGTCTATTTAGAGGCAGATTTATTTTGAGGACCTGGCTCCCTGTGGATATTGGCAAAGTCTAAAAGCCGCAGAGTAGGCGGGCAGGCTGGAGAGCCAGGGAGGAGCCAGGGGTGCAGTTCAGGTCTGAAGCCTGGCCGCTGGCAGAATTCCATCTTCTTCCAGGGAGGTCACTCTTCTTCCTGGGGTGTGGAGCCACTCACTAAGTTAGCACAACCCCTGCATTTTTTAGGTTAGGGCTTAGGTAGTGGAAGAGGGAGTGACTTGCCCAAGGACACAGCTGTTAGGGTCAAGCAGTGGCTCCTGGGTTTCCTGGTTTCCAGCCCGGTTTTTATTGCTCATCACCACTGTCTCATGTTTGAGCTCTGGCCAGTTTGGGGTGACAGGTGACATCTGACCTAGTCCCCAGACCCTGACCTTGTCTTTTGCCACAGCTTAACTGGCAGAAGCTAAGGATGGGAAATGTGACTAATCCTGCTTAAAACTAAAGAGGCTTTTTTAACTGAGGAGATTGATCCTCCTAAACTTACCATTCACACACCCTCTTCACACACCTCACCCTCCTATGCCTGAAAATATTATTAGTTATCAATTTCACATAAAAAAATTTGGGGGTGCCAGGCACAGTGGCTCATGCCTGTAATCCCAGCACTTTGGGAGGCGGAGGTGGGCGGATCACGAGGTCAGGAGTTCCAGACCAGCCGGGCCAACATGGTGGAACCCTGTCTCTACTAAAAATACAAAAATTACCCGGGCGCAGTGGTGGGCGCCTGTAATCCCAGCTACTCGGGAGGCTGAGGCAGGAGAATTCCTTGAACCCGGGACGCAGAGGTTGCAGTGAGCTGAGATCGCACCACTGCACTCCAGCCTGGTGACAGAGCAAGACTCCGTCTGGGGGGGAAAAATTTGTTTTCATTGGCTACTTTTGCTGGAGTTAATTTCACATTTAAAAAATTCTGAAGCCAGGTATGGTGACTCATGCCTGTAATGCTAGCACTTTGGGAGGCCAAGGTGAGAGAATCTCTTGAGTTCAGGAGTTGAAGCCCAGCTGGGACAACATAGTGAGACCTTGTTCCCACAAAATATTAAAAAATTAGCTAGGCATGGTGGCATGTGCCAATAGTCCCAGCTACTTGGGAGGCTGAGGTGGGAGGATTGCTTGAGCCCAGGAGTTTGAGGCTGCAGTGAGCTATAGCTGCACCACTGCACCCCAGCCTGGGCAACTAGCAGGAGTGTGCTAGTAGCAAGCTCTAAAAACTTATATTATAAAAGTATGTGTATAATGTGTATATATAACATATAATATGTGTATATATGTTATATATACTATATGTTACATATAATAGTATATAGTATATGTTATATATAATGTGTATATATATTTTATATATACACACACACACACACAAACACACGTTGATTCTGCTCCATGGAGTTTATAAGGGAAGATGGATTTTTTTTTTTTTTTTTTTTTTTGATACGGAGTCTCACACTGTCACCCAGGCTGGAGTGCAATGGCATTATCTCGGCTCACTGCACCCTCCGCCTCCCGGATTCACTCATTTCTCCTGCCTCAGCCTCCCGAATAGCTGGGATTACAGGTGCACACCATCACACCCGGCTAATTTTTTGTATTTTTAGTAGAGACGGGGTTTCACTATGTTGACTGGTCTTGAACTCCTGACTTCATGATCTGCCTGCCTCGGCCTCCCAAAGTGCTGGGATTACAGGCGTGAGCCACTGCGCCCGGCCTGGACTTTCATTTTTTTTAAAAGTTCAAAGTTATAGTGCAAGGTTAAGTTGCTTACAGATACCAGGTGCTTTAGGAACCCTCTAGAAGGAAAGTTGCTATGAGCTGGGTCATCAGGGCTGGTCACAGAGGAAGGAGGAGCTTGAGTTGGGCTTGATGGCTGAGCAGGGATGAGCCAGACAGAGCGACACCATAGAAACAGGGGCTGGAAGGATGCTGTGAGCAGCTTTCAGAGAGAGGCACCCAAAGGATGAGTGCAGGCAGTGTGCAGACCAGCCTGGCCGCAGCCAGAACACAGATAAGATCCTGGACAGTCTGGTGAACAGCCGAGTGACACATGAAAGCAATGTATTTTGATGTGGCTCAGAGCACGGAAGGCACGGCACTGAGAGTGGGGTAGTCTAGAGATGGTGCCTGGTAGGCTACGACCAAGGGGCATATGCAGAGCTGTGCCTGTCACCCAGGGGTGACTAACCTTGGAAAGGAAGAGCTCAGCAGATCAGACCATTTGAGAGGGAAAGTGGAGCCTGGGTGACTGGAAGAGTGACGTCACCGCTGCCTGAAGCAGGGGAAGAGCCAGATTTTTGTCACATGGCCTCTTTCTCAGTGCAGCACTGCCCCCAGCACCTGCACCTCCATCCATTTCTGTCTGAACTCTTGTACTCTTGTTACCTTTCTGGACAGAGTAGCCCCATCGGAGCCTTAAGAGGCAGAGACAGAAAGACGGGACTGAATCCCTCTGCTCTGGGGATGCGCCTGATCTTACCCACTTGCCTGCCAGACCCTCTGAGATCACTGTGGATCACACACTCCTGCTAGTTGCCCAGGAGCCGTCTGCCAAGGTCTTTGGAGAGCGAGCTGTCTCCATAATCAGACACCTCCAGAGCTCTGCTGGGGAGTGAAGGCAGCAGGGAGAGGCGCACTGGCTATAGGACGCAGGGTTTCTGACCCCTCAGATCATTGAGTATTGTGATCACAGTGAAGCAACAGAGTTTGAGAAAAATCCTTCTGAATAATGAGAAAGAAGATGGCCTGGACCCAGGCTGAGCAGTAGAACCCGGTTGGGTTGTGTTTTTCTGGTTTATTGATCTGGTCGGTGCGGTTTGCGGACCATGCTTCGCTGTACCTCTCTCTGCCTCCCGTTTCCCTTTTCTTGGACCTTCCTAGGCTCCCTGGCTCATGGTGCATTCTTTTTTCCTCACAGGCAATTTTTACCCAGAAAAGCAAGCCAGGGCCTGACCCGTTGGACACAAGACGCTGGCAGGGCTTTCGGCTGGAGGAGTATCTGATAGGGCAGTCCATTGGCAAGGGCTGCAGTGCCGCTGTGTATGAAGCCACCATGCCTACATTGCCCCAGAACCTGGAGGTGACAAAGAGCACCGGGTCGCTTCCAGGGAGAGGCCCAGGTACCAGTGCACCAGGAGAAGAGCAGGAGCAAGCTCTGGGGGCCCCTGCCTTCCCCTTGGCCATCAAGATGATGTGGAACATCTCGGTAAGCACCAGGCCTTTCATCTTTAAAGGAGATGTTCTCAAAATGCCCATCTTAGTGAGCCTGGTGGGGATTTTTTTCTAGGAAGTAGGTAGGAAAAGACAGATTCTTCACAGGAAAGGTGCTTATTGTATAGTCAGGCTGCCTCCCTGTTACACAGAAGTAGACCAGAATGTTTCAAATTGTATTCTGCCCACAGATCACCCAGGGATTAGGTTCAAAGGTAGATTCTGGCCAGGCATGGTGGACCACGCCTGTAATCCCAGCACTTTGGGAGGCCAATCACTTGAGCTCAGGAGTTCGAGACCACCCTGGGCAACATGATGAAACCCCATCTCTATGAAAAATACAAAAATTAGCCAGGTGTGACAGTTTGCACCTGTAGTCTTAGCTACTTGGGTGGCTGGTAGCTGAAGTGGGAGAATCACTTGAGTCCAAGAGGAAGAGACTGCAGTGATCCAAGATTGTGGCACTGCACTCTAACATGGGTAACAGAGTGAGACCCTGTCTCAAAAAAAAAAAAACCCCAAAGGTAGATTCTGATTCAGCAGGTCAGAGGTGGGGCCTGAGATTCTGCCTTCCCAGTAAGCTCCCACATGATACCAATGCCACTGCTCTGTCAACTGCACTTTGAGTAACAAGGGCCTAAACCACTGGTTTCTACCCTGATTGGTCAGTTCACCATCCCCTCCTTCCTGTAACCTGCCTCACTGGAGAGGGGGAACTGGATCTCTTTCCTCTAAGCTCACTCTGCAAGCCCCCCTCCAGCTCAGAGGCTTGCCTGTCAACTCCCTGTTCTCAACTCTTGGAAGGACTCAACAGTTGAGTCCTTTGGGAAATTGAAGAGTATTTTTCCCCCACGAAAACAATTTCTGTCCACTTAATTTATTTACCTTGCCATTGCTAAGTGGGCTTTAAAAATGTATCAAGACCCGATGCTGTCTCCTGCCCATCCTTGGGCCCATCCATTCAAGGCCGAAGTGGGAAGTGGCCACAGCTGTTCATGGTGGGCGCTAGAGGATGCAGTTTCTTGTTCTGATTTGGGGAATGAAGGTTATTAGACTGTTGCACTCCAAGCTGAGTTAATAGCTAACAAGCAGCCAAATCCTTTGCCTGCGAAACATTCAGTCTTAGCATCACAACATGCACTGGTTGGGGCATGACAGCTGTTGCATTCACAGAAGCTACAAGATTGTTCATTCTTACAGGATCTTCTTGATACAGGTTTCATATGTCCTGAGAGCCCTTCCTAATACAATGAGGATAATAAGGTGCTTTCCCCACTCTTTGGGTTTTGTCTGTTCATTGTAGAAGATGGAGGAAGGCTGTTCCATGATTCAGTACAACTTCACCCAGGGTGGAGCATGTCAGGCTCTGGCCTGGCTGGTGAAGGGAGCCTGCAGAATGAGTTACTGATCCAGTGATCATTTTCAAACTGGTGGGGACCAGAGGCACCGATGGCAGGAAGCAGCACCCCATACCCTGATCACCTTGGCATCTCCTCCAGCCCTGGCACCTAGGCTGCAAGAGTTTGAGGAGCGTGAAGCATCCTCTGAGTTGGCGTGGATGGTACCTCTGTCTGACTCCCAGGAGTAGCTTGTCTCAGCCTACCACTTAAGAGAGGTCATCTTATCTCGAAGGTCAGAGCAGCTGTCCTGCTCCAGGTTACAGGCAGGGCTTACAAGGAACTTAGTGTTCTGCTCTGGCCTGTGTAACCCTGGGTTCCTTGTGGGTGTTCCAGGCAGGTTCCTCCAGCGAAGCTATCTTGAACACAATGAGCCAGGAGCTGGTCCCAGCGAGCCGAGTGGCCTTGGCCGGGGAGTATGGAGCAGTCACTTACAGGTCAGTGCCCACTGCCTGCCGGACTGACTGGGGCTTCTTTGAGAGCATCTTCATCCATCACTTGTGTCGTCAGCACCTGGTATAGTGTCTGACATGACAGTAGATAATTAAGGCTTAATGATGGTGATAGATTTTCAGTTAGTGGATAATTTCACTTGGGAAAGATTGCAGGTGATCTGACGCCAAATGATGATGCCCATGTGTAATTCACATTGGAGCAGGGGAGAGAAGGCCACCCAAAAAGGCCCAATTCACAGTGTTGCATGATTGATCGCGGTTCTCTGATTCCTCCTAAGAAATGCACGGGTAGAGCGCCACCTATCGGAATAAACTGAACTCTGTCCCCACCGGAGGGAACACTCGTTTCACTAATAGTTATGTGCACTGATGGTGTTAAGAGATTTTTAAAAAAACAAAAAGTGGTCTGTTGGCCCAGAGCTCTCAGTGTGGCAGCAGAGGGCCCAGGGTGTAAGTGCTAGAATTGAGTATGCTCGGGCTGAGGGAGCCCAGCGGAGGCGTGTGCTGCAGAGGAGGGGCTGCTCAGAAAGACTTCTCAGAGGGAAAGTTTGTGCCACCTTGTGAAGGATGAATTGGTATTACTTGGGCAGAGGAGTAGGGAAGAGGCATTCCCAGCAGAGGGAAGAGCAAGTGAACAGCAGCTACACTTCCAGCTCAGAAAAGCCCATGTGCACAGGTGGTGAGGACTGACACGCAGGCTATGACGGAGGAGGTACTGTGCCCACCTTAATGTTTACAGCCTGGCTCATGCCTGTAATCCCAGCACTTTGGGAGGCCAAGGCAGGCAGATCACTTGAGTCCAGGAGTTCAAGAGCAGCCTGGGCAGCATGGTGAAACCCTGCCTCTACAAAAAATATAAAAAATTTTAGCCAGGCATAGTGGCACATGCCTGTGGTCCCAGCTACTCAGGAGGCTGAGATGGGAGGATCGTTTGAGCCCAGTGAGGTTGAGGCTGCAGTGAACCAAGATCATGCCACTGCACTCCAGCCCGGGCGAGCGAGTGAGATCCTGTCTCAAAAATATATGTATATATATTTGTAGCCCACCAAGAAGAGGTGGGTCGCTGCATTTTTGCTGATTTACTGGAGCACTGGTTTACAGATCTTCGTTCTGTCGGAGGCAGGAAGGCAGAAGTATGAAATTAAGGGAATGGACGTGGAAAACCCTTTCCGTGGTTTGGAGGGGTCCAGTGTGACTGGAGTCCCTGCAGGCTGGTGGAGTCAGCTGCTCAGGTGGCTTCTTCTCCTCCTGAGGCCTTTGTGGAGAAAGTGGACACCTGAAGGTCAGCTGTTTTGGGGCTAATGTGATCCTCAGTGCCTCCTCTTGTGGCGTGAGGGGGAGCCGGCCGACGTGGCGCTGTCCTGCTGCCGGGAACACCGTGATGTCTGCTGCCGAGACCTCCCATCTGACATAGTCCCTGTCCCTCTCCAGGGACTTTGTTCCTTTAGCAGTTCTCACTGTCCAGCCTCACATCACGCGTCTTTTTCTGTTGGTTGTTTTTGCTCCAGCTGTACTGTACACGCTCTTTGTTTGCTGCATACCCCCAGGGCTCAGTAAATACCTGTTGAATGACTGGATGGCTGTGGCAGCAGGTACATTACCTCAACGGCTGGTGCACCTTGGGAAAAGCTTCCCCGAGAGCACCCTGGGTTCATTTCCTCCTAGCCTCTGTTGTCCTGGGGCCGGGAGATTCAAGGCGCTTTGCAACCTGCTCCTCTCAGTGCGTCTCCCACCTTATCTCTCACCCTTCTCATCAGCACCCTACACTCCACCACGCTGGCTTCATAGCTCCTTCCCCGAACATGCCAGGCTCCTCTGTGACCATCTCCTGAGCATACAGCTGGCTACACCTGTGCTGCCCTCCTCCCACATTTCAGGTCTCAGTTCAGACGCCCCCGACCCTGCCATGTATCTCCCCAGTACAGCCATAGCCCTCTGCCCCTGAGCTCCCATGAAACCTGCTGGGGCCCTGACAGCCTGGGGCTGTGATCATGATGCCCAGGGGCTTGAGGGTGGAAACAATGCTCTGGCTCCTTTGCATAGAACAGGGGCCACTCAGATTGACTCAAGAGCAGGAGCAGTGCGTGGGCACACGTGGACTGCAGCCACACAGCCTGGGGACCACACAGCCTGGGGACCACGCAGCGCTGGGAGAGGCTGGCACCCTGCTCTCTCCTTAGCACAGTCTAGGCTTTGCCCCATTCACTTCCCTCCACGATTGTTATGCAGCAAAGGGGGCTCTAGCC
Source organism: Chlorocebus sabaeus (assembly GCF_047675955.1). Taxonomy (NCBI): domain Eukaryota; kingdom Metazoa; phylum Chordata; class Mammalia; order Primates; family Cercopithecidae; genus Chlorocebus; species Chlorocebus sabaeus. Next base: position 116,342,232 of record NC_132923.1, on the reverse strand, counting down.
TGATGTGCTAGAAGCAATGACACTGGATTTTTGAGAAAAGCCAAGTTTTCTATTGTGAGTCTACTCACATGGAGACAGGAGTCGAATTCAACCCTGTTTCCCTGTGCTAGCTTTAAGGCAGTAATTTTATTAGAGGAGGTTTAAGGGGTGGATTCTAAGATTAGCAGGTGATTGGTGGAAGGAAAGGAGAAGTCTGGACAGTCCTTGGACATGCGCAGTTATCTCTTCATGCCAACTCACAGGTCCCCTGTGCAGATTTGGGAGGAGTGAGTATGAAACGTGCAGTGGCAATTCAGGCTGTGACATCAGCAAACTTGTTCTGTGCAAGCTGTAGTTGGCCTTATTGGTTCCAACCGATTTCAGCCAGTTCTTTTATCTCATAAGCAGAGGGAGTTTCAGCCTTTCAGAAAGTGGTTTCTACAAACTCAAATTTTCTTTTCTTTTTTTTTCCAGAGACAGGGTCTCATTCTGTTGCCCAGGCTGGAGTGCAGTGGCATGATCTTGGCTCACTGCAGCCTCAACCTCCCTGGGTTCAAGTGATCCTCCCACCTCAGCCTCCCAAGTAGCTGGGTCTACAGGCACATGCCACCAAGCCTAGCTAATTTTTGTAGTTTTTGTAGAGACAGGGTTCCTCCATGTTGCCCAGGCTGGCCTCGAACTCCTGGGCTCAAGCAGTCGCCTGCCTCATCCTCCCAAAGTGCTGGGATTACAGGAGTGAGCCGGAGGAATTTCCACCAGTTACTGATTTCTTGAACTTGTGGGGACGTGGCTCCACTGTCCACGTGCTGTTCCTTCCTCGCATCTCCTGTTCCTGCTTCCCTTTGGCCTGCTCACCTCTGGCTCCTCATGGCCCCGGTGAAGTCTCGTGGCTTCCTCTCCACTGCGGACTGGCAGATTCCTTCACTCACACTCCCAAAGAGAGGATCTACTTCCGTCCCTTCCCTTTGTCCAACCATCTGGGTCTCGAGTGTCACTGTAGGTTCATTGCCCTTGGGGTAAGTGACCCCTTGGGTCAGCCAGCTTTGGCTGAAGGGCAGGGCTGGCACACAGCTGGCAGAGCCACTCCATCCAAAGTCTAGCCACTGTGCCTCAGCAGGGCTGTGGTTTGGGGGTGGGAGGGGCACTCCCCACAGGAGAAGGAACAGCCAGGGCAGGCAGATGACACCACCACTACTATTCTGGATCTATTCACTCATTCAACACAGGTTTATTACACCCATATTCCATGCCAGCTATTGTAGTAGACTGGGAATAACGGAGAAAATTCAGGCACAGTCCTTGCTCTTAGGGAGCTCACATGATTACTTATTGATGAACGTCTGTCTCCCCTGATAGACTGCAAATCCGTGAGGACAGGGGCTCTGTCTTGTTCTGTGCCGTAGTTCCACAGCATTCCAGCATGATGTCTGGTCTTAGCATGCAAACAATGCGTATTGGTTGAATGAATAATAGTAGAGCTAATATCAGCTGAGACTTCCTCTGTGCTAGACACAATTCTAAGTGTCTTCCACCCATTGACAACGTTATGCAGAGTGTTAACACTACATTCCCCTTGCACCCTGGAGATTGAGCCCAGAGAAGAACAGAGGGGACACATTCCAAGAGAGACCCCCAGTGGATGCCTGAAGCCACAGATAGTAACAAACCCTATATATACTGTGTTTTTTCTTTTTGTTTTGTTTGTTTGTTTGTTTGTTTGTTTGTTTTTGAGACGGAGTCTCACTCTGTCGCCCAGGCTGGAGTGCAGTGGCGCCATCTCGGCTCACTGCAAGCTCCGCCTCCCAGGTTCACGCCATTCTCCTGCCTCAGCCTCCCAAGTAGCTGGGACTACAGGTGCCTGCCACCAGGCCTGGCTAATTTTTTTTTTTTTTGTATTTTTAGTAGAGACGGGGTTTCACCGTGTTAGCCAGGATGGTCTCGATCTCCTGACCTCGTGATCCGCCCGCCTCAGCCTCCCAAAGTGCTGGGATTACAGGTGTGAGCCACCACACCCAGCCCTTGTGTTTTTTCTTATACACACATACCTATGGTAAAGTTTAATTTATAAATTAGGCACAGTAAAAAATTAAAGATAATAACTAATAAAATAGAATAATTATGACAATATACTGTAATAAAAGTTATGTGCATGTGGCCTCTCTCTCTCTCTTCTCTCTAAATATCTTCTTGTACTCACCTCTTCTCAGACTGTGGATAACTGAAGTTGTAGAAAGCAAAACTGTGGATAAGGTTGGGGCTACTGTAACTCAGCCAAGGACTTACAGTGGTAGACCTGGAACCTAGGCAGTCTGATTCTAGGGTGTCTCCACCTATGTTCTGCCACTTGGGATGGATAGGATGGATGGGTGGACGGATGGATGGATGGACAGATGGATTGAAGGATGGGTAGGGGAGTCATCAGATGTGTTCTCCATTTGAGAACAGTACCTGGCACATAGCAAATCTGTGGTAAACATTTGATAGTAAGTGAACAATGAATGTCAGTGCCAGTGTTGGTGTGGCCTTAGGCTATTGTCTTTCCAGGTGTTGTATCTGATGCTGGCCTCATATGTTTGTCTCACTTGGCTGAATAGAAAATCCAAGAGAGGTCCCAAGCAACTAGCCCCTCACCCCAACATCATCCGGGTTCTCCGCGCTTTCACCTCTTCCGTGCCACTACTACCTGGGGCCCTGGTTGACTACCCTGATGTGCTGCCTCCACGCCTCCACCCTGAAGGCCTGGGCCACGGCCGGACGCTGTTCCTCGTTATGAAGAAGTAAGTGGCAGTGGCGCAGCAGGGCCTTGGAGCTGCTATATCTCCCAAGGGGAGCTGGTCCCTGCCCTCCACGTGCACCTTAACCAGGGGGTTTCGGAGAACAGGGTCATCACCCTTCGGGAGACAAAAGCCATGCAGAGGGAGTATATCTGCCCTGGAGAGCATTTTCCCTGTGGGACAATTTTTCATGGAAACAAACTCTCATCTTCATCCAAAACATACTTGTCACCTAGTCCTTTTGGTCCATTTGACTGTTAACCTTTTCTGTGGCTGGCCTTATCTGTTTTTAACATAAAAACAGTCCTCCTTCCTCACCCTCTGTATCTCCTAACTTTGTTATAGTGGGCATTTTATTTTAAGGAAATAATTATCTGCACCGTTACTTTGAACATAGGGAACCCCAGTCCTTACTTCCTAATTTCAGGATGGTGAGTGGGAGGGAACAGAAAGGATGCTGGGGGATGCTGAGGAAAAATGGGAGTCAAAATGCTCCTGGAAGGGGAAGAGGAACAACCTAACCCAAACAGTGATTAAGGTATTAGGAGCCCAGGCATGGTGACTCACGCCTGTAATCCCAGCACTTTGGGAGGCCAGGGTGGGTAGATAACTTGAGGTCAGGAATTTGAGACCAGCCTGGCCAACATGGCAAAACTGCATCTCTACTAAAAATATAAAAATTAGCCTGGTGTGGTGGCGGGCACCTGTAATCCCAGCTACTCGGGAGGCTGAGGTAGAAGAATTGCTTGAACCTAGAAGGTGAAGGTTGCAGTGAGCCGAGATCATGCCACTGCACTCCAGCCTGGCAACAGAGCGAGACTCCATCTCAAAAAAAAAAAAAAGGTATTGGGAGTTGTCGATGTGTGGTAGCCAGAGGCCCTGTCCCCTCTCCACCAGCTATCCCTGTACCCTGCGCCAGTACCTTCGCGTGAACACACCCAGCCCCCGCCTCGCCACCATGATGATGCTGCAGCTGCTGGAGGGCGTGGACCATCTGGTTCAACAGGGCATCGCGCACAGAGACCTGAAATCCGACAACATCCTTGTGGAGCTGGACCCAGGTAGGAACCTGCTGCACCATCAGAGCTCTCCAGGGGCACTAGAGGGTGGGTCAGGAGCATTTAGGACTGACTCTTCAGGTCCTCTCTGGTTTTGTCTTCTAAGTCATGTCTTCGTTTGGCTCTGTACATGAGAGGTGAGCAATCTCTCCCTCAGAACGGGGGCTTTTGTTCTCTCTTTGCAGAGAGACAGCGCTTCCCAAGTTCCTTTCTGTTGCCCACTTAAAGAACAAGGACCTCAGTGCTGCAAGTTTTCCTAGATAAATAAAGAGACCAGGCACAGTGGCTCACACCTGTAATCCCCACACTTTGGGAGGCTAGGGTGGGAGGACTGCTTGAGGCCAGGAGTTCAAGACCAGCCTGGGAAACAGAGTGAGATCCCTTCTCTACCAAAAAAAAAAAAAAATACATATATATGTGTGTGTGTGTGTGTGTGTTTTAAATTAGCCAGATAAAAAGTTAGCCAGGCATGGTGGCATGCACCTGTAGCCCCAGCTACTTGGGAGGCTGAGGTCAGAGGATCACTTTAGCCTTGGAGTTAAGAGTCTGCAGTGAGGTATGAATGTGCCACTGTACTCCAGCCTGGGCAGCAGAGTGAGATCCTGTCAAAAAAAATAATTTATAAAAAATAATTTTCGGCTGGGTGTGGCAGCTCACACCTGTAATCCCAGCACTTTGAGAGGCCGAGGCAGGTGGATCACCAGGTCAAGAGATTGAGACCATCCTGGCCAACATGGTGAAACCCCATCTCTACTAAAAATACAAAAATTAGCTGGGTGTGGTGGCACATGCCTGTAGTCCCAGCTACTCAGGAGGTTGAGGCTGGAGAATCGCTTGAACCCGGGAGGCGGAGGTTGTAGTGAGCCGAGATTATGCCACTGCACTCCAGCCTGGTGACAGAGAGAGACTCTGTCTCAAAATAAGTAAATAAAACTTTCAAACAATGAAAGCTGTCCAAATGTAAGCCCAATTGCCTTTGGAAATGAGTTGCCCACCACTGGAAGCATTCAAGTAGAAGCTGAATGGCCACTTGCGTGGGAAAATTGTAGAGGAGAGTCATACATCTGACACATTTTTGATCTAGAAGATTTAAAATAATTGACTAGAGGAACTGGCTTAGTGATTGATTGATTGATTGATTGAGATAGAGTCTTGCTTTGTTGCCCAGGCTGGATGGAGTGCAATTGCGCCATCTCAGCTCACTGCAGCTTCCACCTCCCAGGTTCAAGTGATTCTCCTGTCTCAGCCTCCCGAGTAGCTGGAATTACAGGCAAACACCACCATGCCTGGCTAGTTTTTTTTGTATTTTTAGTAGAGACGGGGGTTTCATCATGTTGGCCAGGCTGGTCTTGAACTCCTGACCTCAGGTAATCTATCCGCCTTGGCCCCCCAAAGTGCTGGGATTACAGGCCACCACGCCCGGCAATAACTGATTCTTAATGCTCCTGGTTCTTAGGCTTGGATTTGGGGTTTCAAATTCAAATCAAAGACTCTTGGGGCATAAAGGGCCCTTGGAGATCATCTGAACCAAGCTCTAGCTCCTTTGGTCTTGGGAACAGCTCCAGTTGCAAGAACGTGATTTAAATTGAGCCACGCTCTTACACAGTCCTTTGCCTGGGGATTTTGCAGCCCATACTTCCTGGAGGCATTTCCATGTTCACACAGCAGGCCCTTCTGATCAGCTCTCAGGCCTTGCTGGCCTCCTGGGCCAACACCGAGCCATTAGCCCGTCAGCCATGTCTTGCTGGTGGCTTTAGTAGGGACATAGGAGGGCCTCTCGGAGGGAAGGAGGGGAGGAGAATCGGTCACTTTGCTTGCTCCTTCCCAGACGGCTGCCCCTGGCTGGTGATCGCAGATTTTGGCTGCTGCCTGGCTGATGAGAGCATCGGCCTGCAGTTGCCCTTCAGCAGCTGGTACGTGGATCGGGGCGGAAACGGCTGCCTGATGGCCCCAGAGGTGAGTCCCGAGCGTGTCATGCGCCATCGGCAGCCCTTCCCCCACGCGTCCACAGACTGCAGAAGGAGACTTGATGCCTGTGATCACCCAGCACCTCCATCTTTTCTGACCCATAATTTGGCACAAGTTCTTTCCCGGCACTTCGCTTTCCTCCGACTTTCCCTCGTGTTCCAGGGCAGTGCGAGTCCTGTCACATAAACCAGGCAGTCTAAGCAGACCCCTTCTGAGTCTGAGCCACAGCTCACTCAAGCTCCGGCCTCCCTGGGACAGAGTTCAGATCAGCCCGTGAATCAGGTGACGTGCAGGCCATGAAAAGGTTAGATAGGCGGGCAGCATGGTATCTCACCCACTGCTTCTGAACAGGTGTCCACGGCCCGTCCTGGCCCCAGGGCAGTGATTGACTACAGCAAGGCTGATGCCTGGGCAGTGGGAGCCATCGCCTATGAAATCTTCGGGCTTGTCAATCCCTTCTACAGCCAGGGCAAGGCCCACCTTGAGAGCCGCAGCTACCAAGAGGCTCAGCTACCTGCACTGCCCGAGTCAGTGCCTCCAGACGTGAGACAGCTGGTGAGGGCACTGCTCCAGCGAGAGGCCAGCAAGGTGAGGCTGTCCCCAGCTTCGAGGGGATGGTGTGGGTGGAAACCTCTGTTCTCGTTCCAGAGTGAAAGTCAGGTTTGGGCCAGAGCCACAGTGACAGATCCTCTGTGTTAGGAAGGTAAAGGCTAGTTACAGGAGAACAAAAAACAGATTTTAATGTAGATAGGAGTAGGAGCACTAGCCACATCATAGTCAGAATCCCAGCAGTTCAACTCCTGTGGCTTTTTTAGTTGCTTAAAAAGTTGTTCAGAGGCCAGACATGGTGGCTCACGCCTATAATCCCAGCACTTTGGGAGGCTGAGGTGGGCGGATCACTTGGGACCAGGAGTTCCAGAGCAGCCTGGTCAATGTGGTAAAACCCCATCTGTAATAAAAATACAAAAATTAGCCAGGTGTCGTGGCGCATGCCTGTAATGCCAGCTACTTGGGAGGCTAAAGCAGGAGAATCACTTGAACCCGGGAGACAGAGGTTGCAGTGAGCCAAGATCACACCACTGCACTCCGGCCTAGGTGACAGTGCAAGACTCTGTCTCAAAAAAAAAAAAAAAAAAAGCTATTCAGAGAGAAAAGGATGTATTTTTGAGAAACGTTTAATGGAGATGTAGCTCATGGAAATAGCTGAGAACTGATGAGAGAGAGATGGAAAACATCTCCTGAGAGCAGACCTGGACGTTGTGAAATTAATATAAAGGAATGCATAGGCAGACCCGTCTGAAGCCATAATTGGAGTGGCAGCTGACTCAGGGGCAGGCTTAGTGCAAAGAGCTGAGACATAACTGCATCCCAGCACTGTTTTGCCATTCCGTTAACCGCTCTCTGTACATGGCCTGCTATCTTGGTGCACAGTGAAGGTTAGAATAACAGCTGCAACCAGTTATGAAATGATAGGAGGCAACTTACCTGGTACAAGGGACCAGATAGCTGTGCACAAGAGGCACTGGGCTTTCCACCCAGGGGAAAGGCTATTTCAACAATGCATGCTACCCCATGCGGAGGTGTACACGTGGAAAAGCTTGGAGCACGGGGAGGGGGCAGGCAGTATTTGTCACCTGAGTGAAGGGCATCAGTAGGAGATGGGATAGAGGAAGAACTGGGTTGGGACCAGAGAAAGGAAGACCCACACTAACAAAGCAGGCTTTGGGTTGAGACAGCATTAACAGATGTTCTAACTTTAGCTTCCCTTCCTATTGCAGAGACCATCTGCCCGAGTAGCTGCAAATGTGCTTCATCTAAGCCTCTGGGGTGAACAGATTCTAGCCCTGAAGAATCTGAAGTTAGATAAGATGGTTGGCTGGCTCCTCCAACAATCGGCTGCCACTCTGTTGGCCAACAGGCTCACAGAGAAGTGTTGTGTGGAAACAAAAATGAAGATGCTTTTTCTGGCTAACCTGGAGTGTGAAACGCTCTGCCAGGCAGCCCTCCTTCTCTGCTCATGGAGGGCAGCCCTGTGATGTCCCTGCATGGAGCTGGTAAATTACTAAAAGAACTTGGCATCCTCTGTGTCGTGATGGTCTGTGAATGGTGAGGGTGGGAGTCAGGAGACAAGATGGCGCAGAGAGGGCTGGTTAGCCAGAAAAGGCCTCGGGCTTGGCAAATGGAAGAACTTGAGTCAGAGTTCAGTCTGCAGTCCTGTGCTCACAGACATCTGAAAAGTGAATGGCCAAGCCGGTCTAGTAGATGAAGCTGAACTGAGGAGGGGGAGGCCTGCATCCACATAGAGGCTCCAAGCCATGGCACTGGCTGTCAGTGGCAGAGTTTGGCTGTGACCTTTGCCCCTAACATGAGGAACTCATTTGAAGGAGGCAGCGTAGCATGTCTGCATTTGCCACCTGGACGAAGGCAGCTATCAGCATGGGTCAGCACGGGTCAGCACATTCAGTTACAGGAGTGGGAAACGTCTGCGTGAGGCCTGGGCCTCTGTATTCCCAAGCTGTGTGTTCTGTACCAGCTACTGAATTAATCTCAACGTAGCGAAAATGACTGATGAGCAGTAAGTGTGGGGATTTACCCTTGAGGGCTTCCCTCCTAACTAGCCTCTCTTACAGGAACTGTGAACTATTAAATGCAAATTTACAACTGCAGATGACGTATGTGCCTTGAACTGAATATTTGGCTTTAAGAATGATTCTTTTACACTCTGAAGGTGAGAACATTTTGTGGGCAGGTATCAACACTGGGGAAGAGATCTCACATCTAACTTTATACATGATTTTTAGGAACACAGCTATTGCCTAAATAAAGCAACGTCAACATGCAGTTAAGGTTCTCTTCAACCAAGCTGTTCTAGTTTTCTCTTCCCCAGCACTGTCATTCTAGATTTTCCATTTTCAGTGATTCCCACCCCTCAGTCTACTAGCAACTTTCTTGTATCCTTTGAGGAGATGTTAGGAAGAATCATCATTTCACAGTTAAAGACAGTCCAGTCCTAGGCAGAATTTCATGAAGCCACTTAGGACTTTGTATCCAGTCATCACCAAACAGCAATCCCCACCCACAGCCATTAGCAAAGCAGGACGGAGGCAAGGTGAAATTTGAGGGCGACGTCGCTCTTTATTTTAGAAATGAGAGTGACTGCACATATGAAAAATGCCAATTAGCAATTCGAAGTGGAAAAACTTACATAAAAATTATCCCGACTCCCACCCCTTGGCTCTCAGTGTTACATCTCCCACAGAGGTAAAGTTGTGCCATTCTCCCATGGCTTTCAACAAAACAAACTAAAACCACCAATCCTAATAACCCCCGCCCCGTCTCCACGCTGTGCAGAGTCCCAGGGCTCTGGCCCCTCAGTCAGACTTCTCCTTCTCCTTCATGTGCAAGAAGACGATGCTGAAGATGAAGAGCCCCAGCATCATGGAGAAGGCGCTGGTGTAGTAGGGGTAGGCTGAGGGGATGAAGCGCTCATACTGTGTGTGCTGGAGTGGCCGCACGGATACCTGCAGGACAGACGTAGCAACACCTGGCCACTGCAGAGCCCGCACAGGGCACATGCTAGCTGAAAACGGGCTGTCACCTGTGCTTACCTGAGTGGAAGAGTACAGGTGTGTGTAGCCTAGCCGGTTGTAATCCACTTTAAACTGGAATACACCATACACATCGGGCAACTTGAACTGAACGCTGTATTTGCCACCTGCGGAAGAACCAACACGAATAACCGGGAGGGGTTTCCCAGAGCGTTTCCTGGTTGGGCCTCGGGAGCAAGTGAGGCCTGGGTCATTTCCGGCAGTATCCTTGTGCAGGAACTACACTCACCTTTCTTCTTCAGGAAGGTCCTCACAAAAGGATCGATGCGGACAAACTCCAGCTGAATGTCATCGCCATCAAAGGGGACCCATTTCCCATTTGAGAGCTGCTGGATCACGATGCTGTACTCCTGAGACAAAAGGCCAGGTTAGCCACGGCTGGCCGTGACTGGAGGTGTGCCACCACCCGCAGGCAGAGCTGCACTTAATTCCCACCCGACGAACGTGGCAGGAACGCCCAGGAGTTCAGAAGACCTGCAGATGCCCCGCCACCTGGCCCTGATCAGTAACCACTCTCTCTCCTCAGCAAGGTTAATCCCCCAGCACAGCATCTCTGCCTCTTCTCTGAAGGCTCAAATGCCTTCACACAGTATTCATGGCCCATCAAAGTCTGGACTCAGACCACCCTGCTGACCCGGAATGTGCCAGGCACTTTCAAGCATTCATGCTTCCATATTCGCTTTCTCTCACCTAACAAATTCATCCTCATGACCTAACTGAAATGTCGTTTCTCTTATTAAGTCCAACTTCCTGGGCAGAGTTAATCAGTGAAGCCCCTCCCACTGCTGCCACCCTTAGCAAATACACATACCTCTTCAAAAGAAGTGCTCCTATCAGGACATCAGTTTTCATGCCAGGCTCTGCATCGAACCTGGCATGCTCGGGTGTAAGGATTAACTTCTTCATCTTTATGTATGCCCTTTAGGCCAGCACAGAAGTGTTCAATAAGTGCTTCTGAGCTGAGCCCAGTCAGCTTGGCAAACCCCCGGGGCCCTCCCACCCCAAGCATCTCTTACCACTAGGTCAGTGACAGTGTAGGCATTGGGTGGGGCTGTCTCGCCCACCCGGTGATGGGACACAGGCCCCACACGGAGAACACCCTCCTCCTTGAACACCCAGCGGGAGAGGGCCACAGCTAGCTCATAGTTGCCTGTCTGGGAATACCTGCAGGAGGGAAACAGGAGAAGCCTGGGCACCACAGCCACCTTTTTTCCAGTGGTGCCTGATGGGCAGGACCACTCATGTCCACCATGACAATGCCCTAGCAAAGTTCTGCCTGTAGGCCTTAGGCACCTAGGGACCCATGGTTAAAGGGAACACAGGAAAAAATGAAAAGATATGGGTGGTTGGGTGTTATTGCTCTGGGTGTCGTTTGCACAACGAATACACAATTTTCTAAAAGGAACGGGGAGGTTAGGGATCTCTAGATGTCACGACTACCTTAAAGAATTGGAAGTGCCAATACCAGCAATATAGCAATAAAGCCCTGAAATAATCTGACAGCATCTGAAACACTCAGCCTCTGACACTTTGAGCTAAAAGCCTCCTCCTTCCCCTTCTGAGTCCTCCCCATATACACAGACTGCACCACCTGGATCCCCGGCCCCTAAGCCTCCTGGCAGCTACCTCTGGGAGCCAGGTGCTGCCTTCTGCACTGCTGAGTTGAAGAAGGAGTCGCTGAAGAAGTCGAGGGAGCCGCTGAAGATGACGCGGGCATTGTTCCTGGCCTGGAGCCCAGCAATGAGGAGGGTGTTCTTCCCCACCGCATGTGGATACTGGGAACAAAACAAGGCTGTGACCCAAGCAGTTCCAAGTAAGGGAGAAGCTGCCGCGCCTCCCGAGCAAGAGGACAGCAGGCCAGACCAAAACGACCCTGGCCCTACCTGAAGGGGAAGCCTGAGGCCACACCGCTTCTGCCCATGCCCCGCCCCACCCCACCAACTTGTCACTTCCTCCACCTCAGCCAAATGTGCTGTTCTGCTTCATTCTTATTTCGAAGGCTCAAGGTTGTGAAGCCCTTACCTGAGTGATAGGCTTGTCTGGGAAGAAGGAGTAAGAGGTGGAAGAGCCCGTCAGGATGTCTAACACCAAAGGGTTATCAGGATCAGCCACCATCCTGCAGCAGGACAAGAGCAGCCCAGCACTGGCCCCCGGAACTGAGTCCAAGGACATGGGATCCCCGAGAGCCAGTTCTTCCCAGGAATGAATCCTTTTTTCTTAATTGCCAACCACTTAGCTCTTGTCTTGCTATAACAATGGAGTTTGACTTTTTGTTTTGTTTTGAAGACAGATCTCACTCTGTCACTCAGGCTGGAGTGCAGTGGCATGATCTTGGCTCACTGCAACCTCCGCCTCCCGGGTCCAAGACATTCCCTTGCATCAGCCTCCCAAGTAGCTGGGATTACAGGCGCACACCACCATGCCCAGCTAATTTTTGTATTTTTAGTAGAGACAGGGTTTTACCATGTTAGCCAGGCTAGTCTTGAACTCCTGAACTCAGGGGATCTGAGCCTCAGCCTCCCAAAGTGCTGGGATTACAGCCATGAGCCACCGCGCCCAGCCAACTATTTTTGTGTGTGTGTTAAGAGAGGAGCTCCACTATGTTGCCCAGGCTGGTCTCAAACTCCTGGCCTCAAGTGATCCTCCTGCCTAGGCCTTCCCAAAGTGCTGGGATTACAGGTGTGAGCCACTCTACTTGGCCTTGACTTAATATAATACATTAATCCCATCTATATAGCCCCAAAGAATCACAATTTTGGCTTGATTTCCCAAAAAAATTAAGTGACCCCTTATTCCCCTAGGTTTCTGCTGGTCTCTTCCTGCGCACTCACCCAACACCTCGAAAGAGGATGGGATTTAGAGATGATTTCCCAACGATGGTTGGGGCCTTCAGCAGGTTCTCAGTGTCAGCCACGATTAGCGTATGCTGCAAAGAGCAGATGGAAAGGTGGGTGGTCAGGAAAAGGTTCCCGAAGCCAGGGAGAACCTCCTCACGCCCTCTTGGGTTTTGGCTAGGCAGAGCTTTGCCATATGTCCCTGAAACCTGGAGGGTGACAGGCCTGATTACCTGGCCAAGGTCTGAGATGTCATAGTTGTGATGGTCAATGACAGCCGTTTTCTCCTCATCAAACTCGATCCCGCACTCACTGCCCAGCTCTCGAAGAGGGTCACCTGCAGAGACCCAAGAGACACCTGGCTGAGCCCTTACAGGGGGACCTTGGGCCAAGTGTCCTGGCTTCATTGTGACTCCCTCTCTGCCAGTCAGCCCCAGTGCCCTGCAGCTTCATCCGGTTGTCAGCCCCACATGGACCGCTGGACAGCAGTGTGGTATTCTGCCCCAGGAGTCACAATCTGAACTGATAAAACAGTTCCCTCACTGACTCCCCAGCTAAGGCCTACCCAGTGAATGCTAATTTGACAGCTTCTGTTTGTAATGCTCTCCAACTCCCTGGAGAAGTGGAAAGCACCGGAACCTCCCAGGTCGGACTCACCAATGTCTGAGCTGGCAGCTACCAGCACACTGCCTCCACCGTCAATAAAGGCACTGATGGTCTCCACGTTGATGTTGCCTCCAAAATCTGAAAGCAGGCACCAGACAGTGACCCAGAGATCTCCTCTCCCTGCTCCTCTTGACACTGGCAGGGAGGGGACATGAAGGGCAGAGCAGCCACGATCACTCACAGAGCAGCACCCTCTGGGGGCCACAATGAGGGAGAGGTTACGAGCACCACATCCCAGAACGGAAAGGCCCCATCCTTCCAGCGCGAAGACTCAAAATTATGGCTCGGACTTAGAAACTTCTGGAGGTTTGGAGGAAACAGTCAAACATCCACTAATTGCACTGGTCAAGTAAGCTGTACGTATTTCAAGTCACATAGGAAATATGCATTTGGAAATGCTGTACTGCCCATATTTCATCTCATCACCTGCACCTTTCACACTAGTGACGCTGATCACTGGAGTCAGTTTCCAGAGCCTGTCAATTCCACTCCATCTAAATGGTTTGAGGAAGAGCACTTCTGCATCGCCGGTGATGCCGTCACTTGACACCAGTACTCCCTGGTCTGGCATTAATCCATTTTTTTCTTATTAATCCTACAGATTCTATCCATGACATCCACAACAGAGCCACCCAGTACACTGCTTTTTACAAAGTGATCACCAAAAGGGCTCATTAATTTCCAACATTTTTAACTGTGAGATCCTATCCTTTTTTGGTCAATTAATTGGGTCATGTGACTACTGCTGTAAGCATCTAAAACTAGCACTGGGTGGGGCTATTTGAGGCTCCAGAGTCTCCCCAAAGTGTACTCTGATGTTCAACCTAAGGTAATGAAGGAAGTGCTCAGTAATCCATTTATTCATTAAATGAGTAATTCTGTGAGCCGAGAAGAAAAACAAAGCAGACAGTGTGGGAGGGGAGCTCTTGTGCCAAGGCTGTTTAGGGAAGACCTGCAAGTGGCATCTGAGAAGATGTAAGCATGAGCCAGGCAGTCTGTGGGGTCAGAGGATTCCCAGCATAGTGAACACCAGGTGCAAAGTCCCCAGGGTGGGTGGGCATGGTCACCAGCAAGGGGCCCAGTGTGGCTTAGCTGGAAAGAAAGGAGTGAGCAGCAGGAGGTAAGGCCGGGTGAAGTGAGGGCCCGGGCTGCGCGGGGCTCTGCACCCCACACAAGGGCCCTGTCGTGGGGAGCTGCTGGAGGATTCTGAGGAGGAGCTTGGCAGGATCTCCTTCTTATTTTTGAAGGATGATCCTGGCGGCGGGGTAGAGACTAGGGTACGAGGGTGAGCGTGGCCGTGGTGATGGTTTAGAAGGCCACTGTGAAAATCTAGGCAGTGAAGAGTGCTGAGCTAACCGTGCAGCAGCAACAGAGGGAGGCGAAGCAGGCTTCCACGCCTACTGAGGGCAGCAGGGCCTACTGACGCTTCGACAGGGGCCTCAGAAAAGCTCCAAGGAGTCTGGCTGAGCAACTGGAAGGATGGACGTGCCAATTTCTGAGACTGGACAGAGAAGTGTGTCCATTAGACCCCCAGTAGCAGGTGGAAATAACTTTGTAAAGATCTGAATAGAAGAGCCCTGTTTCTTTAGGGGTAATCTTCAGCAGAAAATAAAAGTGCCTTACCTGACCTTCAGGCATACACAGAAGCTCCTGTACTCTCTACCTCTGCCTCTCATGCTACATTCAAAAAGCCATCTATCCACTCTCCTTCAGAGAGGCCAGGCAGTCTTAGACATCCCAAAAGCAGCCTATTGGCAGTGCAGTGGTTTGCAATCTTGGGCGATTTTGCCCCTGGAGACATTTCTTCGCTGTCACATAACAGGGAAGTGGCTACTGGCATTAATGGGCAGAGGCCCAGGGTGCTGTTAAACACCCTACAGTACACAGGACAGCCTCACTGTAAAAAATTATCCAGTCTGAAACGTCAAGAGTGCACCTGTTGAGGAACTCTTGTAAGGTAGAGAGAACACGGGCTTTGAAATTGAGACCACCTGGGGTTAAAACTAGGCAAATCCCTTCACCCTTCTGAACCCATTTCCCCATCTATAACAGGGATCCAGTTTTTCCCGGGTATAGAGGATGCGCTGAAAATTTCTTCCCTTGTAGCCATGACTGCCAGTGACCTGGGAGCCTTCCAATGCCAGAGAGGGCAAAGAAGCCACTGGAACATGGAGAGGGAAGCCAGGCCAGCACTCACACACCTGAGAGAATGACAGTGACAGTGGTCATGGGACCAGGGCAGGGCCCTGGGAGCAGACACCAAACCCCTACACCCTGAACCCTACCCTGCAGCCTTCTCCCGAGGAACGCCCGAGGATTTCCTGCAGCAGCACCTTCCAAAGTGTGGGACCCACTCCACCCGAGGCAGAAAAGGCAGCAACAGGAATGCGGGAACCGGGCTTTAAATAACCTTGAATCTCAGGGACAGAAAGTTACTCCCCTTCCTTTCAAGCTTTCTCCATCAAAGAGAATGTCTTAGTTTGATACTAGTTGTTAGAACTTCTAATGCTTGCTAATCTCTTTTCAAGAGGGAACCTCAGGATCAAAGCCTTTAGCAGGCAACCAACAGTATCTGGCTAGAACTTACAGATGTTGTTTTTATTCTATTTATAGTTACCTTCTACATACATCAAGTGACGACACTGGATTTCCATTTTGAGTGGTGATTCTGGGCTCACTATTGGTTCCCTTTTAAAATGTTATTTTAGTTTTTTTTTTTTTTTTCTTTTTTGAGGCAGGGTCTTGCTCTGTCGCTTATGCTGGAGTGTAGTTGGCATGATCTCAGCTCACTGCAGCCTTGACCACCGAGGGTCAGCAATCCTCCCACTTCAGCTTCCCCAGTAGCTGGGACTACAGGCACGTGCCCCACGCCCAGCTAATTTTGTTCATTTTTTGTAGAGATGAGGTCTCACTATGTTGCCCAGGCTAGTCTCAAACTCCTGGACTCAAGCGATCCTTCTGCCTCGGCCTCCCAAAATGATGGGATTACAGAGATAATCTATCGTACCTAGCCTTTTTTTTTTCTTTTTAGCAGGTCAATTTGAAGAAAAATACTAGGTAGTTATTAGCACAGGAGATATGTAATATGGTAAAAACCATGAAGGATGTGTGCAAATAACTAAAGTTGGGGAAACACTGTTTTCCACTCTCTGCCGTTTCTCCCACCAACAGTATCCTCTCTCAGCCCACTCCCGACCAGTCTCATTCACTGCTTCTTTCCTTCTGACCTATACAAGCTGACAGTGCTTCCACTTCATCTTACATCCTGACACACGGTTTGGTAACTCATTTCAGGTCTTTTATTTCCTCAAAAACAGACTGAAAGAACTCCTCTAGGGCACACTCCCTATCCTTAAGATCTCCCCCAGTCCACTGTATGGTACCTATTTCAAAGTTGCAAACACAGTAAAAACTTGGCAAACCACCCATTACTACACTGAAGCCTCCATTCACCTGCCCAGTCATCTGAATATTTCAACTTATACCAATTGGGGGTGACATCCGCCTAACTAATCTTGCCTCCAAAAAGCCAATTCCAAAAGCACATGTTGCAAGGGAGTTGGAAGTGACACAGTAAGTAACAGAAGCCTAGGAAAAATACTTGAGGGATTTGGTGGAACCGAACCTCACGTGAACTACAGAGAATAAACAAGCCATGTCCCAGTTATTCGAGAGTCTGAGGGAGGATCCCTTGAGCCTGGGAGGTAGAGGCTGCAGTGAGCCATGATCGCACCACTGCACTCAGCCTAGGGGACAGAGCAAGACCCTGTCTCAAAAAAAAAAAAAAAAAAAAAAAAAAAAAAAGGCACCAATGAAGGACTTCCTAAGCTTCATCAACTGAAGGGAGGAAGGCAGTCCTGTCTTAGACAGGGATAACTTGAGTCTTTTGAGAAAAAGATAAACTGAAGCAAATAAACAAGAGAATGACTAACATGCTCACCAAAAAAGTATGGCAAAAGAGAAACAGCCAAGGAGCTGGGGATGTTCAGCCCGGAGGAGAAACAACTGAATAAGTTATGACTATGTGGAGGATATGCCTCCAAGCAAGATAAGCATTAGATCTATTCTCTAAGGTGCTGGGGAGCTTAAGAACAAAATAAAGCAGGAGACAATATTTGCTTAATATAAGAACTTCTTAACAGAATTGTTCAGTGGTGGAGTGGATTGCCTCGTAAAACAGGAATACTCAAGTATAAATTGGATAAACTGGCCAAGACATTCATTCTGTTAAACGACTCGCCCTCTGCGAGGCTGAGGCTGCTGGACGTATCTATCTATCCAGCCTCAAACGGGAGGAGGGGTAGACTGGATAATTGCTAAGGCTCTTATTCCAGCCTGAGGCTATGAATCTATCTGAATTCTTAAGATCAACTGCCACAATACACAATGCCTCTGTATAGCAATCCATATTAATAACAGGCCATTTCCTCTTTCCACCCAGGCAAACCCAACCCAGGAGATTTCCATCTTTCTATCAGGCCCTTTACAGAGTAAACTCCCTTCTCAGTAGAGCAGCAGGGTCCTGGGTTCCATAATCTGCAGCAACACTTGACTCCACAATCCTTAGCTGTGTCTTTTAGAGAGATCTCCCCTCCTAGGGTCAGGTCAGAAATGAGCCTTTTTCTCATCTCCGTGGTAGCAGCGCCCATCCTATCACCCAGGACATGCCCAAGAACCAGAAGAAACCAATCCTTCAGTCCCGGGTCTCGAATCCCAGTGCTCGGGGCGAGGCGGAACCCTTACCTTCTACCGAGGGGGAGAAAATGATGAGATTGTCATAGAGGAATTCCCCATACTTTATGAGAGACAAGCTGGGGTCATCAGCGGTCTTGAATGTGAGCTCAAAGCCCCGGTCTGGACAAGAAAAAACAGGTAGTTGAGAAAGACGGGACGCGAAGGGAAACCCGTGCTGCAGACATCGCGGACCCGCACCCCAAGCGGCAGGCCAGACCTGGGCGGCCTGCTCCAGGAAAGGGAGTGGGGAGGAGAGTGCTCAATGCCCTCGATGCCATAACAACCCCAGGCCCCCACACGCTCCTCCCTCAGACCCCGCTCTCACCTTTCAGGCTCCGGAAGAAAAGCGAATGAGTCTCCCGCACGTTGAGGTTGTCCAGCAGCACTAAGGTGCGTGGTCCGCTGGCGCAAACCGCGCCAAGCAAGGGCAGCAGCAACCAAAAGAGGGCCCAAGCCCGGGCCGCGGTGCCGGGCTCCATCTTCCTCCTCCTACCAAAGAACCCAGCACCTGGACACCGGAAGTACCCCTTCTACGGTAGCCCAATCGCGGCTCGTGGCCGTGGAGCATCACCCGGAAGTGATCGGCATACGCCGGGGCTAGGCGCCAGAGCCGGAGCTTTGGCGGTAAGGAGCGCAGAGCACAACCGGAAGTGTCCTGGTGGGAGGCGGATTCCTTGAACCCTATTGGTGAGAGTGTATCAAGGCCCCGCCTCCCTAAAGAAAAGGTTCAATCCTAGAGAGACAGCTCTGCAGCCGCGGCCAATCAACGAGGCCGAGCGCCCTTTGCTCCGCCCAGGCCGGCCTCCCGCCCCCTAGTCTGGAGCCCGCTGCCCGCTGGAGCTTGAGGGATTCTGCCTGGGTTTGACCGTCGCGTCCCGGGCAGGTTGTGGAGCCACCTTCTCGCTGGCGGGGTCTTCACTGGGCCTGGGAAGGCTCGGGATCAGGAACTAAGCCCCACCTCCACCATCTCTAGGGAAGAGGGGTTGGAAGAGTAAGATCAGGGCCAGGGCACTTGGATCCAACTTCCTGGGGCTCACGGCTCCAGGGGCCATGGCATGGACGGGCCTGTCCTGCCCAGCTCGGTGGCCCACGCTGGAGACTGTGGATGGGCAGTGGACTGGCCTAGCGATGGTTCTGTTTCCAAGCTGCATCTCTCACTAGCCGTTTCCCGGGCATTGCACTTCTCTCCAGGACAGTTTCCCTGGCTGTAAATAGGGCTAAGGACGAGGTCCAGCTTCGCTGCTTATCTGTGTGCCTTAGGAACAGCCATTTAATTAACTCATCTCTGGGCTCTTGGAAGGAACATGGCAGGTTTTGAAGCACTTAGCGCCAGGCTAGACTGAACATCCATTCAATAATGTGACTCCCACCTCTTCTAGGTTAATACACAGGCCACCCGGTTCACCTCAGACCTGCCTTTGCCCACCAGGGGTCTAAGTAAAAACTACCACAAGCAGCAAGACTTCCACTGTCCTCTTCGTCCCAACCACAATCCTGAGGCCAATGGTGACGGCAATTGTAGAGACAGAAGGTAGCAGTTCCTTTCTGACACTTGTCCACCAACCCAAAAATGGGGCAAAAATCAAAACCTCCCTCCATGCATCTTCTTAACGGACTCTGCTTGCTCTCCATTCCCACTGGCTCCGCCCCAAGTTAAGCTTCTGCAGAGCTCCTGGCTCCTGCACCCTAACTCCTGCCCTTCACCCTCAACACACAGTACCACGTCCACGCACCTCTAATTCAGAACCAACGGTGTTAAACTGTTGTTTAGGAGTCGGCCACAGCACAGGGACACCCCAAGGCTCTTTGCTCTCAGGTCTTCACCTACACTCATCTCAGCAGCCTCATCCCCCCTCAGGTCCTTGCTCAGGGCGTCCATGCAACAGGAATGGCCCAGCCTTTAACACCCTGAGTTCCACACCTCCTGCCTTTTGCTTTGCAGCGCCCTCCGCCAGGAGCCCCCTCCTTACACCCCCATCTTAAACCTCCCGGGATCTTCTCCATCCTTTCTGGGAGCCCCACCCAGCACTGCTTCCTTCAGAAAGGCACTCTTTGTTCCCCATAAAGACCTCATCTCTACCAGGTGCAGTGGCTCACACCTGTAATCCCAGCACTTTGGCAGGCCGAGGCGGGCAGATCACTTGAGGTCAGGAGTTCGTGACCAGCCTGGCCAACATGGTGAAACCCCGTCTCTACTAAAAATACAAAAAAAATTATCCGGGTGTGGTGACGGGCGCCTGCAATCCCAGCTACTCATGAGGCTGAGGCAGGAGAATCGCTTGAACCCAGAAGGCGGAGGTTTCACTGAGCTGAGATGGTGCCACTGCACTCCAGCCTGGATGACAAAGCGAGACTCTGTCTCAAAAAAAGAAAATAATTTTTTTTTTTTTTTTTTTGGAGACAGAGTCTCGCTCTGTCGCCCAGGCTGGAGTGCGGTGGCGCAATCTTGGCTCACTGCAAGCTCCTCCCGGTTTCCTGCCATTCTCCTGCCTCAGCCTCCCAAGTAGCTGGGACTACAGGTGCCACCACCACACCCGGCTAATTGTTTGTATTTTTAGTAGAGACGGGGTTTCACCATGTTGGCCAGGATGGTCTCGATCTCTTGACCTTGTGATCCACAGGCCTCGGCCTCCAAAAGTGCTGGGATTACAGGCATGAGCCACCACGCCCGGCCTAAAAATAATTTTAAAAAGACCTGATGTCACCTGTTCTGACTCAAGACGCACTGCCGCCTGCCACTGGCTGGACATCTCTGTAGCTGTCCAAGCACCCCCACCCCAGCTTCTCAAGAGTGTGAGCTTCTCAAGAGTGTGAGCCCAGGCCTGTGTCTTGTGGGGCCTGCCATGGAAATTGATACAAAATAGGGAGGCGGAGGACTAACACAGAGCACCTGCTATGCCCCAGGAGCTTTACATACTATCTCATTTAATCTTCACATGAACCCTGTGACGTGGGCGTTATCCCCATTTCACAGATGAGGCTCAGAGTGAAATGGGTTCCAGGACTGTGCCAAAGGCCAAGCCTTTTCCCTTAGATTTGGGGCTCCCCACAGGAGAGGCCTGGGATAGAATGGGCAAGGGGAGGTACCCCGCTATGTGGACACAAATAGGTTGGCCTGGATTCATTTCTGGCTGTATCAGGGAACCCAGTCCCAGCACAGCCCCCAGGACTATCAAAAGCTGGGCCCTTTTCTGGCCTCAGTGAGACATGGCCCTATTTTCCACAACAAGGGGTCTGCTTTCTTGGGTCACAGGTCCTTCGAGAATCTAATGAAAATTCAGACGCTCTTCCCAGAAGAATGTACTCACGATTGTAGGGAGCTGCAGAAACCCTGGAGGTCCCAGGCAAAAGAACCCTTCTTCCAGAAAGAGCTTCCCTGGGACAGCCAGGCTACAATGGCAGGGAGGGGCCCCAAGTGACACGGTCAGAGGGCCAGAGAAGGGGAGCTTATCTTAAAAGCAGTTTATTGGGCAGCTTAATGTGGAGTGGCCTTCCCTGGGCCACAGACCAGCCAGGGGTGGGCAGTGCAGGAAGACTTTCTGTGGGACCCCTGTACCACCCCCAGGGCAGGGCAGTTCTCAGGAAGTGGGGCCAGTCAGGCAGAGGCACAGTTCCTTCCCGGCTGATACTGAGCTTCCTCCACGTGGCAGCTGCTGCCCACTCCATCAGGGCTGGTGAAGGCCATGAAGCAGGTCTGAGGCTTTGAAGCAAAGACCAACACTGGTGGGCATGGGTGTGGGCTCCGTGGCAGGTGAGCAGACGGAAACACTGATGTGCTGCGAACAGCTGGAGCAGGCCTCTCTAAGGAGGACTGTTCAGCCTCCAAGGGGCTCCTGCCCAGGGCAGAGGTGGACTCTCTGGGGAACAGGGAAGGGAATGTGTCTTCCCAGGGCTGAGGGAGCCCTCAGGCCCTGGAGCGCTGTGTGGCAGGTGGGAGGAGGCCTGGCTGGGACTGCCCTGGGAGGGCCTGGCAGTCTCTAGATGCCTATAAGGCAGACAGCGGCAGGCAGCTGTGCTCACAGAGGCTCACTGCCAAAGTTGCTTTTACTTTTCTTACGCTTGGCCTTGGTGAAAGGGATGTCAAGGGACTCGAGGCGGAAGGGCCGGGGCTGGGGCATTTCAGGGGCCTGGGTGGGTGGGATGGCAGGGTTGTTGCTGAGTGGGCAGCTGAGGCCTGGTGGCGAGTTGTGATGTGCTGTGGGGAAGAGGGGCAGAGGTGCTGGTAAGCCAAGAGAGCAGGGATGGAGAGAAAATGCCCTAAGTGGGTAGGATGGAGAGCTTGGCCCATCCCGCTCCCGCCACCCCCTGCCCAGCCAGAGGCCCTGGCCCTGCAGCTGGGACCCCAGGCTCTGCAAGGCTGCTCTGGCTGAGGTCTCAGACCCAGCAACTATGTCTGCATCTAAAGAGGCTGGGCTGGGGAGTTGGGGTTTTATTTATTTATTTTTTTTTTTTTTTTTTTTTTTTTTTTTTTTTGAGACGGAGTCTCGCTCTGTAGCCCAGGCTGGAGTGCGGTGGCCGGATCTCAGCTCACTGCAAGCTCCGCCTCCCGGGCTTACGCCATTCTCCTGCCTCAGCCTCCCAAGTAGCTGGGACTACAGGCGCCCGCCACCTTGCCCGGCTAGGTTTTTTTTGTATTTTTTAGTAGAGACGGGGTTTCACCGTATTATCCAGGATGGTCTCGATCTCTTGACCTCGTGATCCGCCCGTCTCGGCCTCCCAAAGTGCTGGGATTACAGGCTTGAGCCACCGAGCCCGGCCTGGAGTTGGGGTTTTAAAGCCTCAGACTGAGGCAGCCTGGGATCTCAAGCCAGTCAAGCCTGGGTTCAAAGCCCAGCTCCACTGCTTCCTATAACCTTAGAGAAGCTGCTTCATCTCTGAGCCTTAGTTTCCTCATCTGCAACATAGGCACAATGCCAGGCACTCAATTAATCCTATTTCCCCACCCACCCCCCACCACCTTATTCCTCAACTCTACCCGTTCTGTCTCTTAAATAACCTCAATATATAGAACTAAAATTTGCTTTTTTTTTTTTTTTTTTTTTTTTTTTTTAAAGACAAAGTCTCACTCTGTCACCCAGGCTGGAGTGCATTGGCACAGTCTCAGCTCACACGGTCTCAGCTCACTGCAACCTCCACCTCTCAGGTTCAAGCAATTCTCATGCCTCAGCCTCCTGAGTAGCGGGAATTACAGGCATACATCACCACACCCAGCTAATTTTTTTTTTTTTTTTTTTTTTTTTTTTTTTTTTTTTTGAGACAGGGTTTCACTCTGTCGTCCAGACTGGAATGCAGTGGTACAATCTCGAATCACCGCAACCCCCACCTCCCAAGCTCAAATGATTCTCCTGCCTCAGCCTCCCAAGTAGCTGGGATTACAGGCACGCGCCACTACCGCCTGGCTAATTTTTGTATTTTTAGTAGAGACGGGGTTTCACCATGTTGGCCAGGCTTGTCTCGAACTCCTGGCCTCAAGTGATCTACCCACCTCAGCCTGCCAACGTGCTGGGATTACAGGCGTGAGCCACCACACCTGGCCAAGATTTGCTCTTTATTGCTATTTTATTGGAAGCTCTGCGGGCTTTGCTTTCAGTTTTAAAAGCAGATAAATGAAGTGATGCTTAATTCTTAAAAGCGTATTTTGCATTTGTGGCCCTTGACAAGTGAAGTCAATTCACATTTGGAGGAAGTCACAATGCTGGCGCGTAACTCGCCAGGAAGCTGGTGTGTAACTAGTGAGACCTGAACCCATGCATCCCCAGCCGGGCCCCTGAGCCATGTGCTGAGTGCCTACGGGGGCCAGGGGAGACAAGGATGGAGCAAAGAGGAGACTCTGTATTGAGCACCAGCCCCCGGGCTGGGCCATTTCCTTACCTCCTCTCACCTAATCCTGAGAAGTTGGTGTTACCCCCCACATTTTGTAGCTAAGGAAACTGAGGCTCCGAGAGGGAAAGGAGTTTTTGAACCCAGGTCTGTCTGACTTCAAAACTATCCCCTTCATGCCTCTCCCAGTTGTGTGGAGACGGTGGGAACAGGGGAGGGACACTCACTGAGGCTCTTCCTGGCGTCAGTGCAGAGGATCTGGCTGGCCCGCTTAGACCGGAAGTAGTTGCTGGCGATGTTTTCACTGTTGCTTCTGCTGAGCATAAGCCTATAGCGGTCCTCCTCCTGCTGAGATGCAGATGCCCGTGGTCACGCCCCCTTGTTTGTGCCCCTGGCACAGGGCTCCGCAGCCTCTGGCATCCTGCGGCAGTCCCCAGCCTCCCCCAAGTTATCACAGGGCTGGAGCAGGCACTGCCCACTCTAGTGTACCCTACACCGTAGGCCCTGGACTCGTGGGTGGGATCCCAGGCAGGAAGTCCGAGTCTCCAGCCAAGCCTGCACCCGGCCTCCCCTTCCTTGAGATGGGAAGTGCCTTATTCTGTCTTACAAAGCTCAAAACAGGGTGTCCTGCCGGCTCCAACAGGGGCCAGGGTGATACACAAACCCCAAATCTATCACGACATGTTCATAGAATAGGCAATGCGATGCTATCCTCAGCTCACAGGTACATTTGTGACCATTAGAACTGGAATCCTAGCGTTTTTATCACCAAGAGCTATTATTTTTCACCACTATTATGGACTTGTTTTCTTCAGTCTAAATCTCCCTTTTCAGGGAATTGTCCTTCTTCCACTTGATGGTCCCAGTGGGGTGAGCATTCATAGAGCCCTATACTACATCTGACTCCCACCCCTTTGCTACACAGCTGGACATGTGACCCAGACTGCACCAATCACAGAACCACATCTTCCTAAACACAGTAATTGGTCCAAGAGTAGGCCCATGACCCAGGCAGAGCCAATCAGAATCTCTCCCTGAGCTGTAGTTTAAGGATGCTTTAAGACAAGGGCCTCCAACCCCCAGGCCATGGACTGGTACCAGTCCGTGGGCTGCACAGCAGGAAGTGAGCGGCAGGTGAGCAAGTGAAGCTTCATCTATATTTACAGCTGCTCCCATCGCTTGAATTATTGCCTGAGCTCCACCTCCTGTCAGATCAGCGGTGGCATTAGATTCTCATAGGAGTGCAAACCCTATTGTGAACTGCGCATGTGAGGGATCTAGGTTGCTCGCTCCTTATGAGAATCTAATGCCTGATGACCCGTCACTGTCTCCCGTCACCCCTAGATGGGACCGTCTAGTTGCAGGAAAATGTGCTCACGGCTCCCACTGATTCTACATTATGGTGAGTTATATAATTATTTCATTATATATTACAATCTAATACTAATAGAAATGAAGTCCACATTAAATGTAATGCACTTGAATCATCCCGAAACTATCCAACCCCCACCCTGTCCTGATCTGTGGAAAAATTGTCTTCTACGAATCTGGTCTCTGGTGCCAAAAAGACTGGGGACAGTTGCTTTAACAGACCAGGCCTCTCTCCCTTTTGGATCACCAATGGCCAGCAGCTATCCTTCCAGCCATGTGGAGAAAGCCTGCAGCCAGCATACCAACGGAAGCAGGAACAAGAGGTGAAGACGCAGGCCAGGAGCGGTGGCTCACGCTGTGATCCCAACACTTTGGGAGGCCAAGGCGGGCAGATCATCTGAGGTCGGGAGTTCAAGACCAGCCTGACCAACATGGAGAAACCCTGTCTCTACTAAAAATACAAAAAAATTAGCTGGACGTTGTGGTGCATGCCTGTAATCCCAACTACTCTGGAGGCTGAGGCAGGAGAATCGCTTGAACCTGGAGGCAGAGGTTGCGGTGAGCTGAGATCACACCACTGCACTCCAGCCTGGGCAACAAGAGTGAAACTCTGTCTCAAAAGAAAAAAAAAAAAAAAGGTGAAGACAGACACAGATCCTGACTGTTTCAGCCCCTAGATCCAGCCATGCCTGAAACTGGTCCACTTACATGAACTAAAAAATTCCCTATTTTTCTTACGGTTGTTTTGCCTTGGTATCTGTCACTTGGAACTGAAAGCATTCTGACATAACCTCTGTGGTCCCAGATTAAGAATGTCTTTTTTCCTGGCAGCAAATTTCCTTTTTATGAAACTGCCAATCAAGCTCTAGACCACCATGAGTGGCCCCTTGCAGCCTGAGTTGCTCAGCCAGAGAGGTTTGGTTGGAATTCATTAGCGATCTTATCATAACTGTAAAGGTATATTCTATGTGGGTTTTCTGAAATATTTGTAATGGCTTAAGGCAGAATCTGGCCTGCAGACTATTTTTGTAAATAAAGTTTTATTGGAACACCATTCATTTGTGTATTACCTGTGGCTGTTTTTGTGCTACAGTGGCAGAGTTGAGTGGTTGTGACAGAGACCACATGGTTCACAAAGCCCAAGATATTTATGATCGGGTCCTTTACAGAAAAAGTTTGTTGACCGCTTATCAACAAACTTTTTGACCCCTGTCAAACCCCTGTCAAAAAGTTTGTTGACAACTCTTTGAGTTTTTCTGTTAACTTAGCTGGTAGTTACTGTCCCCAGCAGCTGCCAGAGGCCCAGACACAAGGACACCAACAGGGGGTCCAGCTGCCTGGGTCCCTCTCTGGTGGCCCTGCCTAGCCTGAGGATCTATAAATAATAACAACTTTCATATCATTGTTCATGGAGTTGTGTCGTGGAAGCTGTGCCTGCTGACCAGGCCACCCCCAGGGACCGGTGGACTCCCCGCTGGTGCCCTTCTGTCTGGGCCTCTGGTGGCTGCTGGGAACAGTAGCTCCCAGCTAAGTTAACAAACTTGAAGAGTTTCATTGAAAACACCCTGCTTGGCCAGGCACGGTGGCTCACGCCTATAATCCCAGCACTTTGGGAGGCCGAGGTGGGTGGATCACGAGGTCAGGAGATTGAGACCATCCTGGCTAACACAGTGAAACCCCATCTCTACTAAAAATACAAAAAATTAGCCGGGCGTGGTGGCGGGCACCTGTAGTCCCAGCTACTTGGGAGGCTGAGGCAGGAGAATGGTGTGAACCCGGGAGGCAGAGCTTGCGTGAGCCGAGATCGCGCCACTGCACTCCAGCCTGGGTGACAGAGTGAGACTCTGTCTCAAAATACTAATAGTAAAATAATAATAATAATAATAATAATAAAGAGGCCAGGCATGGTGGCTCACATCTGTAATCCCAGAACTCTGGGAGGCCGAGGCGGGCGGATCACAAGGTCAAGAGATCAAGACTATCCTGGCCAACATGGTGAAACCCTGTCTCTACTAAAAATACAAAAATTAGTTGGGCATGGTGGCACGTGCCTGTCATCCCAGCTGAGGCTGAGGCAGGAGAAACGCTTGAACTTGGGAGGCAGAGGTTGCAGTGAGCCGAGATCGCACCACTGCACTCCAGCCTGGTGACAAAGTGAGACTCCATCTCAAAAAAAAAAAAACCACCCATGCTTTAAGAACATGCATTTCTGTTGCACTGCAAAATATAGGAGATAGGTCTTGCCACTGAGCTTAGAAAAAGAAAAAAAAAAAGACAGAATACGAGAGAGGTGAAAATAAAGTGACTTAGGAATCCCAATTACTGCTTCATGAACCCTCTGAGGACCCTTTTGGTCTGAGGATTACCGGCAGGAAACCAGAATGTGCTGCTTGTCCTCTGAGTTTGAGGCTGAAGCCTCTGTCCTTCACCGGCAAGATGGGCCACCAGGAACCATCTACTTTCCCTTGGTATTTATGACCGCGAGTGCCTTTGAATGAGGGCCAGAGGGGGTTGAGGGTCTAGGTGCCAATGGAGGGACATGAAAAGGATCCAGCCTTGGCCCCTTCTTTAATCCTTAGGCAGGAGGAAAGTAGAAGACCAGCTCTCTGCAGTAACGCTGACCCACAGCACTGGGGGCAAAGCCCTCCCAGCCCCCGACACCCCACTCCTTCTCCCCACCGGGAGGGAGCCCTCACCATGTTCGGCTCGCCGTTGTCTGCTGCAGAGGTTTTGCGGGCTGGTTTGTTCTGTGGCCCAGTTGAAACTGCTATGAGAAAACAAAAGCTGAAGTCACTGCTGCCTGGTGCAAGGCCCAGAGGAGGGCACAGGTGGAGGTGGGGGTCAGGCCTGGCTCAGGCTTAAACAGGGGAGGACACTTCCCAGCCCAAGCCAAGGGATAATTTTAAGAAACAGACAGCAGGAGGGGCTCAGACACCAGAGAAGACCCTCATCTGCTTCCAGGCAAGATAGCAGCCAAGGGGCTTCCAGGCAAGATAGCAGGCGAGGGTGGGGACAGACAGGAAGGCTGCTGCATCCAAGAGCATGTGGGAAAGGGAGCGGGCTGGGGTCTCAGCAGGGATGGTGTCAATGCCGTCTATAAATATCAGAGATGTCGGACCTGGATGAACACTCTGAGCAAGAGGGAGGACTCCTGGAGGGCACTGTGGGCTCCCCAAATGCGCAGAGTCAGGTCCCTGGCTGGAGAAAGAGCCACAGCATGCCTGGCTTTACTCTGAGACTCATCAGAGGTGAGGAGGCCTTCAAGGTCATCTCATCCAACCCCTTCTTTGTAAAGAAGCCCAGAGAGGGACAGTGATCTTCGGAAGGTCACACGTGAGGTCAGCAGCAAGAGCGGAAGCTGAACCAGGCCTGAAACTCTGAACTGTGGGTTTCGATCCATGGTCCTCCCACTCACTGCTGTGACTGTGACTTTAGACCATCTGAGATTGTGTGCTCCTATGTGAAAGGGGTAGAAGACCTGTTCTTCTTAGGGCTGTTGTAAGGATGAACCAGTGGCAATGCTGATTAGG
Organism: Chlorocebus sabaeus; assembly: GCF_047675955.1. Classification (NCBI taxonomy): domain Eukaryota; kingdom Metazoa; phylum Chordata; class Mammalia; order Primates; family Cercopithecidae; genus Chlorocebus; species Chlorocebus sabaeus. The sequence continues at coordinate 116,313,890 of NC_132923.1, read as the reverse complement.
ATAACATGTAGCAAGCACTCACTATGTGCCAGGCACTGCTCTAAGCGTTTTATGTGTATTAACACATTTCTGGGTTTTTTTGGAGGGGGGTTTGTTTGTTTTGAGACAGGGTCTCACGTTGTCACTCAGGCTGGAATGCAGTGGCACAATCTTGGCTCACTGCAGCCTTGAATTCCCGGGCTCAAGCAATCCTCTCGCCTCAGCCCCCCAAGTAGGCGGGACTACAGGTACATGCTGCCACACCTGGCTAATTTTTGTATTTTTTTTTAGAGACAGGGTTTCACCACGTGGGCCAGGCTGATCTCGAACTCCTGGACTCAAGGGATCTGCCAGCCTCAGCCTCCCAAAGTGCTGGGATTACAGGCGTGAGCCACCATACTTGGCCTGTTAACACAGTTCAAGCCTTACAGCAAGTTTAAGAAAGGTGCTGTTATTCATCCCCATTTCACAGATGAGGACATCAAGTCCCAAAAAGGGCACACAGGCAATGGTGCTGCCAGAATTCCAACCCACATCTGTCTGCCTCCAGAACACACCACTTTCTCAGAGTGCTGATGCATCAGATACCTAGGCCTACGTGTCTGCTACACCCACAGCCTGCAAGGACAGGCCCACGCTCCCTGCCAGTCTGCAGGATGGTGAACCGTGAAGGAGGGAGGGGAGGGCAAGGGCCAGCCAAGCTCCTGACCTACTGGGAGGCTGGTTTTTGTGATGACAGGCTGTGGGATCTTCCAGAAGCCATTATCTTCATCCCAGCAGGACTCACGCCGAATCTTCTCCAGGTTGCTGTAGTTACAGTCCCTGCGAATCAGGGGCTGCACCTGCTCCAGGAGTTGCTGCAAGAGCATGGAGTCACGCTCCTGCCGGCGGATGGTGGCCAAGTAATCGATCTTCTCCAGCTGAAACTCAGACTGCAGATCTTTGATCTCCACCTCTGCTGCCCGAAGCTGAAAGCAAAGGATGACAAGCAGTGAGCAGGGAAAGATACCTCCCGTTCCATCTAACCACCCTGTCCACTCACTGTCCGGCCAGCAGCCACACATCGTCTGTTCACTGGCCTGATCAGCCATCCATTCTCATCCCCACCATCCATCCAGCCATCCTTCCCTCTATCCATCCATCCACCTTCTCTCACACCCACCAATCCTTCCGTCTATCCAACCACCCTGCTGCCTCTCCACCTGGCATTTAAATGAGCACCTAATGTGTACCCCCAGCCCTGCAAAATGCAGGGGAAAAGTTGATCAGCAACTCCAACAGCCAGCCCTCAGTCACTATCCCTCAGTGTACATTTCATTCAAGGGCCTTTTAGAAGGGCCCACATCCAACACCACAGTTCTAAAGGATCTCAGAGAACGGCACAAGTGACATCTCTAAGGAGGACAACAAGCACAAACTCTCCAATTGACAATCCTCACTCTCCCACTGCTACAGCCCTGTGTTACGGTGTGACAAAAACTGGACCTAAGAGTAAGACCCACCTTGATTTGATCAAGGGTTCCAGATTCTTTTGGTCTCCTGCTCAAGTCTGCCAGACTGGTCCCCCTGGTCCCTCCTAAGCACAGGTGACTGCCAGCCCCAGCCATAACCACCCTCTCCCGGAGCCCCAAGACTCCCTGGTACACAGTCTGTTTCCTCAAAGAGCAGGTACAGTTTTATTAGTAAAGAGGGATGTTTGAGGTTGGGCACGGTGGCTCACACCTGTAATCCCAGCACTTTGGAAGGCTGAGGCGGGTGGATCATTTGAGGTCAGGAGTTTCAAACCAGCCTAGCCAACATGGTGAAATGCCATCTCCACTAAAAATACAAAAAAATTAGCCAGGTGTAGTGGTGGGCACCCGTAATCCCAGCTGTTTGGGAGGCTGAGGTAGGAGGCTGAGGTGGGTGGATCACCTGAGATCAGGAGTTCAAGACCAGTCTGGCCAACATGGTGAAACCTCATCTCTACTAAAAAATAGAAAAATTAGCCGGGCATGGGTGGTGCACACCTGTAGTCCCAGCTACTCGGGAGGCTGAGGTGGGAGAATCTCTTGAACCCAGGAGGCGGAGATTGCAGTGAGCTGAGATTGGGCCACTGCACTCCAGCTTGGGCAACAGAGCGAGATTCCATCTCAAAAACAAAAAAGAATGAGGAGTATCTTTCCATACTGCTGTGGCCTTCAGGATATTATACGTTGTTACGTGAGGAAAGCTAGGTAGAAGAAAGCATGCACCAGAGCTACTTTTATCTAAGAAAGAGTTGCAGTGAGCTATGATTGTGCCACTGCACTCCATTCTGGGCAACACAGCGAGACCCTATCTCAAAATAAAATGAAAAATAAAAATAAAAGCAACAGAGGAAGGCAGAGAGGCAGGCAGGAGCGATGTGGTAGAAAAGATGTTTCTGAAAGATGAGGCAGGAGTGGAGTCAGAGAGATTCCATGCGTGAGAGGGACTGCTCCCCACCCTGGCTGTCTTTGCAGGGGTCCAGGAGCCCAGGAGTGCAGGCAGTGTCTAGAAGCCTGAGTGCTTGTGTGTTTGTATTGGTCCGTTTTCACAAAGCTCATAAAGACATACCCAACACTGGGTAATTTATAAAGAAAAAGAAGTTTAATGCACTCACAGTTCCACATGCCTGGGGCAGCCTCAAAATCACGGTGGAAGGTGAAAGGCACGTCTTACATGGTGGCAGGCAAAAGGAAAATCAGAACCAAGTGAAAGGGGTTTCCCCTTTTAAAACCATCAGATCTCATGAGACTCATTCACTACCACAAAAGCATGAATCATAATTGAATCATGGGAAACGGACTCCATGATTCAATTATCTCCCACTGGGTCCCTCCCACAACACGTGAGAATTATGGGAGCTATAAATCAAGATGAGGTTTGGGTGGGGACACAGCCAAACAATGTCAGTGTGTACACATACATACATATTTCCTTATAAAACAAACAAACAAACAAACAAAAAACAGCTCTCTAGGTGCCTTAGGATGAAAAGATCCATCTAAGTCTGAATCTCTCCCATAAGACCTCCAAAGAAACATACAGAAGAACCAGGAGAGAAAAATAAAACCACCCTTAACCAGCCTACAGCCTGACCTGAAGACAGAGAACACTGGAAGCTTTGAATTACATGGAAGTACAGAGATAAACCCTCAAGTCCAGCAGACAGCCCCTGAGCCACCCCATGGGGAGGTAAGCAGAGAGCACCCAGGACAGCATGGGGCGAGGAGGAATGAGGTGATGGAAGGCAGGGTGCAGTCCCTCCACAAGGAGGAAGAAAATCCTAAAAACAGATCTGAAACCTGAAAATGAGAAACTGATGGAAGAGACCAGTATGTGCGCAGGATCAGAGGAGTTAGTCTCCAGAAGGTGCTGCGTTTAGAAGTGGGAAGCACCCTTGATATGGAAACTGAAAGTCCTGCAGAAACAAGAGAAAACCACAAAAGACAAAAACCACCAAAAAAAAAGCTTTCCTTTCACCCCAAGATTTTTGCCCCCTATTTTTGTGCCTGTGAATATGGTATCTTCCTTGGCAAAAAAAAAAGACTTTGCAGCCGGGTCCGGTGGCTGATGCCTGTAATCCCGGCAATTTGGGAGGCTGAGGCGGGCAGATCATTTGAGCTTAGGAGTTCGAGACCAGCCTGGGCAACATGGCAAAACCCCTTCTCTACAAAACAATTAGCTGGGTGCAGTGACACGCGCCTGTGGTCCCAGCTACTTGGGAGACTGAGGCAAGAGAATCGTTTGAGCCTGAGACAGCCAGGGTAACATAGCAAGACCCCCAGGAGTTTGAGACCAGCCTAGGTAACATAGCAAGACCCCTTCTCTACAAAAAATAATAATAATAAAAAAATTAACCAGGCATGGTGGTGCGTACCTGTAGTCCCAGCTACTCAGGAGGCTGAGGCAGGAGGATTTCTTGAGCCCAGGAGGTCAAGGCTGCAGTGAGATATGATTGTGCCACTGCACTCCAGCCTGGGCAACACAGCGAGACCCTATCTCAAAATAAAATGAAAAATAAAAATAAAAGCAATAGAGGAAGGCAAAGAGGCAGGCAGGAGCGATGTGGTAGAAAAGATGTTTCTGAAAGATGAGGCAGGAGTGGAGTCAGAGAGATTCCATGCGTGAGAGGGACTGCTCCCCACCCTGGCTGTCTTTGCAGGGGTCCAGGAGCCCTGGAGTGCAGGCAGTGTCTAGAAGCCAAGAGTGGCCAACAGTCAGCAAAAAGATGAAGACTTCAGTGCCGTAAACCACCTCATCGAACTAAATTCTGCCAACACCTGAAATGAGCGCGGACAAGGATTCTTCCCCTAGAACCTCCTGAAGGAAGTCCAGCCCCACTAACACCTTGATTTCAGCCTCGTGGAATTCTAAGCAGAGAAGCCAGCCCCACTGTACCCAGACTTTGACCTACAGAACTGTGAGATGGTATGTTTGTGTATATTAAGTAAATAAATGTATAGTAATTTGTTAACACAGTAATAGGAAACAAATCAGAGATTTGTTTAATTTGTTTGATTGATGAATTTGAGACAGGGTTCCATGCTGCTGACCAGGCTGGAGTGCAATGTCACGATCTCCACTCACTGCAACCTCCACCTCCCAGGCTCAAGCAATTCGCCCACCTCAGCCTCCCAAAGTGCTAGGATTACAGGCATGAGCCACCGTGCTCGGCCTAGAGTTCTATTTAAAACCACACTTCACTACACAAAGAGAAGAGTGTGCTATTGAATGAAGAAACCTAAGACGCCACCCCAACCTTCATCTCTGCCTTCAGCTGTTATTGATAGTCCAGAAAAACAAGACATCACAGAGTAAACAGAAAAGAAGGGAAGAACAGATGTGTCTAACCAAAGCTACTAGAAGAAACAGAAAATAAAAATCAAAACATTTCAGTGAAGAAAATTCTCCCTGAAAGCACAAGCTCACAGAACCTAGCCAGCAGATTAAAAATGTAACACAAGGCCGGATGCAGTGGCTCACACCTACCCCAGCAGTTTGGGAGGCTGAAGCGGGAGGGTTGTTTGAGCCCAAGGGTTCAAGGTTATAGTGAGCTATGCTCGTGCCACTGCACTTCAGCCTGGGTGACAGAGTGAGACTCTTAAAACTAAAAACTAAAAAATAACCCCAATTAGAATACATGTGAATAAAATGTTCTTAAACAGGCAGTCACAGGTATGAACATTTCTAATCCAAAATCGAAAAACTTAGAAAGGGGCAAAAAAATCAAGAAGATATGAAATAGGACATTAATGAAAAGAAAGGAAAAAATATTAGAAATGTAGACCTAATTCAAGATACCTACGTGAGAATGAATTCAACTGGAAATATAACAAGGAGCATTAAGAAAAGACATAAAAATAGCCAAGAAGGGCCAGGCACGGTGGCTCACACCTGTAATCCCAGCACTTTGGGAGGCCGAGGCGGACAGATCACGAGGTCAGGAGATAGAAACCACCCTGGCTAACATGGTGAAACCCCGTCTCTACTAAAAATACAAAAAATTAGCCAGGCATGGTGGCGGGTGCCTGTAGTGCCAGCTACTCAGGAGGCTGAGGCAGGAGAATGGCATGAACTCAGGAGGCGGAGCTTGCAGTGAACCGAGATCACGCCACTGCACTCCAGCCTGGGCGACGGAGTGAGACTCTGTCTCAAAAAAAAAAAAAAAAAAAAGCCAAGAAAATAAAAAACTAAGGAGGTTAAAAAGGCAAAAAGGTTTTGTTTTGTTGTTTTGTTTTTGAGACGGAGTGTCACTCTGTCACCCAGGCTGGAGTGCTGTGGCGTGATGTCAGCTCACTGCAATCTCTACCTCCCAGAGTCGAGTGATTCTCCTGCCTCAGCCTCCTGAGTAGCTGGGATTACAGCTACCAGGCCGGACTAATTTTTGTATTTTTTTTTAGTAGAGACAGCATTTCACCATGTTGGCCAGGTTGGTCTTGAACTCCTGACCTCTGGTGATCCGCCCGTCTCAGCCTCCCAAAGTGCTGGGATTACAGGTGAGAGCCACCGCGCCCAGCCCAAAGAGGCAAAAATTTTTATGCTCGGCAAGATCCTTTGGCTGCCAGGACGGTGGTGGGGGCGGGGAGGGGTGGGGAGGACCCTGAAGGTGGCCAAGGAGCCATCATGAGGATCAGGAAACCCAGACAGCACAGAGAAAGCTCCAAAGGCAGCGCATGTAACCCTCACCGCGGGCAGAATCGCACTCCCTGACTCCGGCCTCACTCCCTTTCTCCAGCTGCATCTGCCCACTCTCTGCTCCTAGAACATGCTGACCTCTCTCCTGCTTCAGGCTCCATCCCAGTGCTCCTCCCCACGCCACCCAGGGCTGGTTCTCTCTCTCTCAGTTCTCCCAGAAGTCTCTACCTCCAGGAGAACGTCCCTGTCCCTGACCTGTGTTAGCCCAGGTCCTTCTGAGGTTCCCAGTCTGGGTGCTTGTTTCATGAGCATGCTTTGTGGAAAGCACTTTATAGAAATGAATCAAGTTGTGCATTTGTAATGTGTGCACTTAATCATCTACAAAAATGAAAACATAAAAACGGAGTTGTCTCGCTCTGGTATTCTCTTCACAGTACTGACCACTCCTCGATATTCTCTTGCTTATTTCTCTGCTGTGTTATTTCTTACACACACACACCCACACGCGCACACACACAACACATACACACATGCATGTACACACACACAACATATCCGCATGCATGCACACACACAACACACACACTGGGAGACAAGCTCCACAGTGACAGGGACACATCTGTCCCCGTGACTGCTCTGCCTGCCAGCATCAGAACAGGGTGTGCCACACTGCAGGCACTTAATAAGTGCTTTCCAGCCTGGGCAATATGGTGAGACCCTGCCTGTCCAAAAAATTTCATAAAGTAGCCAGGTGTGGTGGTGCACACCTGTAGTCTCAGCTACTCGGGAGACTGAGACAGGGAAGATGGCTCGATTCTGGGAGGTGGAGGCTGCAGTGAGCTGACTGTACCACTGCACTCCAGCCTGGGTGACACAGAGAGACCCTGTCTCTGAAAATAAATAATAAATGCATGCATGCCTGCTGTGTAAAGAGTAAAGGGCTGCCTGGCTTCCCACAAGGTGTAGGGATGCCTGGATGGGGGTCTCACCCATCTCTGGACAGCTGGGCATGGGGGGCTGCACCTGGGCCTCACCTTCCTCTGCATCTTCTCCAGCAGCTTGTTCTTGGCCCGAACTTCCTCCTGGATGGAGTCATAGACATTGAGCAGCACCCAGTCCCCGCTGTCCTCATCCGAGTTCTGCAGGGCAGCCACCAGCTGCTTCCTGCGCTCGTCTGCGTAGCGCTTACGCCGCTTGTGCTTCTCCTTCAGGTCCTTGTTCTTGGCCTGCTCTCCACCCACCACCTGCTGCTCCAACAGCTGCAGACTGCCAGCGCAGAGGAAAAAGCAAACAAGAAAATATCTGCTCATCACCGAGCACGTGCCATCCGGCAGGCTCCAGGCTATGCGTGAGCCCACCAAATCCTTCCAACGACCCCACTTCACAGGGAGGGAAACCGAGGCTCGGCGACAGGACTATGCTTGCTCAGGGTCACAACCAGGACTCCTGCCCAACTCCGTGCCTGTGCACTCGACCACAGTGGTGGGTCAGGGCGGGAATCTTCCTGTGGGCTCAGCTAACCCACCCCTGACCCGCGGACTTCCCACGCTGGTGCTCCCTGCAGCTGAGCAGGTGCGTTCTGTGTCTGAGGCCACTGGCATGATGAGAAGAACCCTGGGTTGTGAAAAATGTTCAATGCACTCAATGCACAATATTTAATCAGGGAGGGACACGCACAATACATTGTGCTATTATATCTAAATTATATATATCCTATTATATCCACAATACATTAAGACTATTATATCCAAAATGCTCAAAAATGGTTAGAGTTTTGTCCTTTAAACGTACAAATTTTAGGCCGGGTGCAGTGGCTCACGCCTATAATCCCAACACTTGGGGAGGCTGAGGCAGATAGACTGCTTGAGCCCGGGGGCTTGAGACCAGCCTGGGCAACATGGAGAGACTCTATCTCTACCAAAAAATAAAATAAAATAAAATAAATTTTTAAAAATCAATAAAAATGCAACAATGCCAAAAAAAAAAAAAAGATACAAATTTTAAATAACTATAGAGAAAAGTTTACGGGAATTGCCACCTCCCACTGTCTAATGAAGCAACACAAACATTTTTCAAACCCTGCCTCTTTCCAAAGGGAGTGAGTAGCCCAGAGGCTTGATAAGGATTCACAAAAGGAGGAGAGGATCATGCTCAGGAAAAAAATGGAACTTTGCAACCCGAGCAGCCAGGCTCTAACCACTTCAGGCTCCATGGCAGCCGGTGCAAAAGGGAACCACGTCCATGTCACTGCTCTGTTTAAAATCCTGCTTCGAGGCTGGGTGCGGTGGCTCACGCCTGTAATCCCAGCACTTTGGGAGGCCTAGGCAGGCGAATTACTTGAGGTCAGGAGTTTGAGACCAGCCTAGCCAACATGGTTAAACCCCATTTCTACTAACGATATAAAAATTAGCCAGGCGTGGTGGTGCACACCTGTAATCCCAGCTACTTGGGAGACTGAGGCATGAGAATGGCTTGAACCCAGGAGGCAGAGGTTGCAGTGAGCTGAGATCACGCCACTGCACTCCAGTCAGCCTGGGCGACAGAGCAAGGCTCCGTCTCAAAAAAAAAAAAAAAGAAAGAAAAAGAAAAAACAAATCCTGCTGTGGGTCGAGCCAAGCACCCAAGGAGGGTACACAGGGTCCTCCCTCCGGCCCCCCTGCACCCCTCCCCGGTTCACTCCAGCTTTCACTCATTGCTTGCACGTCTCCAAACGCCCAGGCCAGGTCCCACCTTTGCAAGTGCTGTGCCCTTTCTCTAGGATGCCACCCCTGCAGCAAACCTTATTCAGGTGCCTCCCCTTCTGTGAAGCGCACCCCCCCTCAGCCTTCCCTCCACAGCACACTGTGAAAATAGCCAGGACACGTGCCAAGTGTTTACTGCGTGCCCAGTGCGGGGCTGCCACGTTGCAGGCAATGCCTCGTTTTGACCCTCACCACAAGCTTCTCACACTGAGACTATTGATATCGCCCATTCTGAAGATAGGCAGCGAAGGCACAGAGAGGTTTCAAGTTGGCCCAAGGTGGCAGAGCTAGTGGAGGAGGCAGGCTGGGAACCGCTAGAGAACAGGACCCTCTTGGCTTTGCCTGTCCCCCGCCCTGGCCTGTGGGCCCTTGGGACTGGGGCAGCAGCTTGCTCATCCTTGCGTCCTGTGCCCAGCACTCAGGAGTCATTCAGTTAGTGTTTGAACTGTGGCCTCTGGGACTGGCTCTCCCCCATTGAACACCTGGATGACTGTGGCATGGAGGTTGGGCTGACATCATTAACACAAGTGAGAACCGAGGCTCAGAAAAGTTAAGCAACCTAACAAAGCCACACGGCACGTGAGGAAAGGCCAGCTCCCCAGGCGGTCTCAGAGTGCCTGGGGATGGCTTGTCCTGTGGGTGAGTGGGTATCACATCAGGGAGGGCACTGGAGGCCAGGGGGCTGGGGGCTTGACTGGGATGGGAGAAAAGCCTGTGATACTCTGCCCTGGGATTCCTGAAACCTGAAGGCCAGCAGGCCTGACAAGGGATGCTGGTGGCAGCCTGTGTAGCTTCCAGAGCAGAGCCCTGCCCGCCCAGTCCCCACCATGCCTGGAGACGAATCAGGGTCACCCTGCCATGTTAGAAGGGAGAGCTGGGAGGAAGCTATGGCACCCCCGCCTCCATCCTGGAACGCAGCCCCTTCCCACCCCACCGTGGGGTCCCGCCGGCCCCATGCTCTGCTGCTTACCGGGCCAGCACCTGCTGCTGGTCCACGACGGGCAGCGGGTCATCGGTCAGCACCGCCACCTCCATGCCCACATTCTCCCTCCTCACACTGGCTGTGGCTGGCAGGGACTGAGGCTGAGCCACCACGGACACTGGGGCCTCAGTCTCCAACCACACGCCAGGCTCTGCCGTCGGCACCACCTCCAAGGCCACTTCGGAGGCCAGATCTACCTCCTGAGTGTGAAGAGAAACCCAGGTGGAGGTGGGAAGGCCACCCCCTCCCCCACGCCCGATGTCTCCCAGGCGGCTCAGTCCCCGACCGGGCCATTCCGCCTGCTGCAGCCCCGACAGATCACCTCCAGCTCAGGGACACCAGTGACACAAAAACACGCCCTGTTGAGTTCTTACTGCCGCTATTCCCACTGACACCCCCACGCTGTGAGGAAAGCTCCCAGCTTCCTCTCTCACCTCCCACAATCCAGTCTCCACAGGCAGCCAGGGCCATCTTAAAATAGAAACCGATCACATCCCGTTCCCGATGAGGCCCGCGTGACTTCCCGTCACGTTAGCAGCAAAGTCCACTTTCCTCTCTGCCGGCTCTTTACCTCCACGGCCTCCCCCACCACCCGGGCCTCCTTTTCCATTGCTGAGAAAGTCAAGGTCTTTCTAGCCATAGGACCTTGGCACTTGCTGTCCCCTCTGCTTGCTGCTTCCCCCCATCCCTCCTTCATGCCTGGGTCCCATCTCAGAGTCACTTCCTAGCCAGGGCTGCCCCGGCCGCTCCATCTACGCCCCGCTGAGAGTCTGCTGCAGGCCCTGTGCCCAGCCCACCCTTGAGTCTAGATTGTCTTCTTCTCTATAAATGTGGGGAGATTTAAAGCCTCCTCTCGCTCTCCTGGGGTGTTCAAACTGGGTTCCCTGATGGTGTCTTAGGGGCTACCAGCCCCGACCTGCAGCCCTTGTCCTTTACATACACTGGGCCTCAACTGCTTTACACAAAGTGCACCAAGGCTGAGGAAGGTTTGAGAGCCACCATCTAGAACAACAGGCCTCTTTCACTCCGTAAGAAGATGATGGCTCCTCCCACTGCATACTGCCTGGTCACGGGCCATGGGCCACAAGCCCGGGGAAGGCGGGGGTTGTTGTTCTCAGCTCATGGATGAGGAAACTGAGGCGCAGGGAGGGAGAAGACAAGCTGGAGTTTCCCAGGAAGTTGAAGAGAACCCCGTCCCCAACACGGAGGCCCAGGGAGGTACTCACAGGCCTGGGCGGGAAGTCATCAGCCGCCTCAGCTTCAGGTCTGGCATCCCCGGGCTCCAGCAGGTCTGTCAGCACGGGGGCCTGGGAGGAGAGAGGGGATGGGGGAGGAAGAAGCCTGATTTGGGCCAGAACCATCCTCTGCTCCCTTACCTCTGGCCTCACTCCAACTCCCCAAGGCCTCCCACCACCCCCTACCCTCCCCTGCCTGTCCCTCCTGAGAGAAGGAGCACAAAGTGGGGGAAGAGATGAGGGAGAGAACAGGGAAGAGAGGAAATGGGACAAGGGCTGCGGGTCAGGGCGTGTGGTGGGCTCCTGCTGTGTACCAGGAGTGTTGCCTGTATCCACTCCTCTGAAGCATCCTCGTTTTACAGATGAGGAAACCGAGCCCAGAAAGGTCACACACCAAGGAAGTGGTAGACCTGAGATCTCTCTCTCTAAATACACACACACAGACACACACACACAAACACACACACACACAGGAAAGGAAAGGAAAGCAGAGAACAAAAAGGAAGAAAATAGGACTCTTTTTTTCTTTGAGATGGAGTCTCACTCTGTCACCCAGGCTGGAGCACAGTGGTGCAATCTTGACTCACTGCAATCTCCGTCTCCCAGGTTCAAATGATCCTCCTGCCTCAGCCTCCTGAGTAGCTGGGATTACAGGTGCACGCCACCACACCTGGCTAATTTTTATAGTTTTAGTAGAAATGGGGTTTCACCATGTTGGCCAGGCTGGTCTTGAACTCCTGGCCTCAGGTGATCCACCCACCTTGGTCTCCCAAAGTTCTGGGATTACAGGAGTGAGCCAATGTGCCTGGCCAAGAGGAACATTTTTTTAAAACAAGAGGGTTGTTGAAAAGGGAGAAGATGTTGGTCAGGGGGCCAGACGGAGGAAGAGCAGTGTCCCAGAAGCCTCACGGTCACTGAAAGGTGGCTGGATTCCCACAGACCCCCCACCCAGCTCACTACGGAGCTCACGAGCCGGTGAGGGTTGCCCAAGGCTCCGTCAGGCCTGGACACTCACTGTAACCATGGCAACTGGGCAAACGCCCCGTACAGCTGTCACTCCATCTGCAGAACAGGTGCTCACCTGGCATAACCTTGCACCTGGACCCCAACTTTCTTATTGAATGACAGAGCATGAGACAGACCTTCTCCTTTCCCAACCCCTGGACACCAGGGCCCCTGAACCAGCCACCAGTGCCAGAGCCACAGCGGACACAGTGGAGCCACGGCCTGAGCAGCAGAGGCCGTGTGTGTGAACAGCGTGTGGACAGTGAGCTCCAGACCCTGGGCAAGCTCTGCCTGCTCAGTGTTCGCATGGCACCAGGCATGACAGCAGCTACCTGCACGGGGACCTTGGGGATGTCTGCCTGGGATGCGTCTGTCCTGGCCACGGTGGAGGAGAGTCTGGCCAGCTTGGCTTCCACCTCGGCAAACGGGTCCGGCAGGCCTAGTAACCCCTGCAGGGGCACCTCCTGCGGCTCCTCTTCCGGGAGGTAGTTCTGTTCCCCCAGCTGGTGCCCAGCGGCCTCCTGCCCGACACACTCATCCAGGAAGTATCTGCTCCTGGACTCCACAGTGGGCATGGAGACCTCCACGTTGGAGGGCTCCTCGGGCCCAGGGAAAGCCTCAGACACAGAGGTTTCTTCGAGTGAGGATGACTCACTGGAGCCCAGAGAAATCCCAGACTTGGAGGGTTCCACATTGGGCAGCTCCGCGAACCTGGAGGAAACCTCAGTCTTGGAGACGTCATCACTGGGCAGAGTGTCAGTCGTGGAGAAGACCTCGGGTTTCACCACTGTCTCATACTGGAAAGCAGGTGGGTACTCAGAGCTGGTGGCAAACTTGGCCCTGGACATGACCTCAGCCTTGTAGAGGACTTCCGCCTGCAAGACAGCCTCTGCAAAATGGAGAAATTCCTTCAGGTTTTTTTGTTTGTTTGTTTGGTTTGTTTTGTTTTTGAGAGGGAGTCTCGCTCTGTCGCCCAGGCTGGAGTGCAGTGGCCGGATCTCAGCTCACTGCAAGCTCCGCCTCCCGGGTTCAGGCCATTCTCCTGCCTCAGCCTCCCGAGTAGCTGGGACTACAGGTGCCCGCCACCTCGCCCGGCTAGGGTTTTTTTTTGTATTTTTTAGTAGAGACGGGGTTTCACCGTGTTAGCCAGGATGGTCTCGCTCTCCTGAACTCGTGATCCGCCTGTCTCGGCCTCCCAAAGTGCTGGGATTACAGGCTTGAGCCACCGCGCCCGGCCGTCCTTCAGTTTTTAAAGGGTCAGAATGAGAGATCCTTCCGCAGAAGGTGGCCCCAAGCCCAGTGTTTCTTTTCCTTTTTTTTTTTTTTTTGAGACGGAGTCTCGCTCTGTCACCCAGGCTGGAGTGCAGTGGGGCAATCTCGGCTCACTGCAAGCTCTGCCTTCCAGGTTCACGCCATTCTCCTGCCTCAGCCTCCCCAGTAGCTGGGACTACAGGCACCCGCCACCACGCCTGGCTAATTTTTTTGTAGTTTTAGTAGAGATGGGGTTTCACCGTGTAAGCCAGGATGGTCCAATCTCCTGACCTCGTGATCCTCCCGCCTCAGCCTCCCAAAGTGCTGGGATTACAGGTGTGAGCCACCACACTCGGCCCAAGCCCACTGTTTCTAAAAGACCAGCTTGAGAGTCAGAGCCTCCTAGGCCCTCCAGAGGCTAGCTACAGCCTGCCTGCCTTCCCGTCTCTGCTCTTATCAGAACCCAAACCTACTGCCTTCCACCTCTTCCAGGAAGCCTTCCCTGACCAACACTGTGATTTCTCCATTTTCTGACCTCCACGGCCACTAAGTGCTGGGCTCTCACGGCACGCCCTGCCTTGGGACCACTCTTCACACACTGGCAGGCTTCCTGGGGTCTTGTTGCCTTCCAAGGCTGAGAGTTTGGCAGATTTCATGCCCAGGTGCCCTAGGAGCCCCCACTGGAGTGCCTGGCCCAGGGCTCTTGTCCACTGGATATGCTAGATCCGCGAGAGCTAAATGAATGCTGTGGATGAATGTCAGAGCCAGACAAAGAGCAGCTGGAGGCCTCATATTCAATCTGGACTGCAGGGAACACTCCAAAGGGCAGAACATGCTAGAATCGGCTCCCTCCTCTTCCCCTGGGTCTCCTCCAGGAGCGCGTCTCCCTTGCAGTGGAGACAGGGCTGCATTCACATGGACCCCTTAGTGCTCCGGCTCAGGGGGTTCCCGGCGCCTCTCATACCTCCCACCCATTTCTTCATCGCTGTGTCCCAGACCCCTGTCAGCGGGTCTTGATATTTCCCTTTGCTGAAATATGGGATCCACTCCTCAGCTAAATGGCCTGGATCTCTCTCTGACTTGGTTTCCACGTGGTTAGGGGAAGATTCAGGGAGTCCTACCTCGCTGGACTGGGGAAAGAGAGGCTCAGTAAGAAGGTACAGGTAAAGCAGGTAAATTACCCGACACGTGGTAATGTGCAACAAATGGTACCGACGGTGCGATCAGTATCATCATCATTCCAGGCCTGGATTCTACACTATTCATGAGTGCTAGGAAGTCTGAACCTCCAGGCAGCATGCGTGTTTGACTGACACTGGTACAGCGGAACATCCTAGGGTGGCAAAAAGAAGACAAAAACTAAAGGCCAAGTGCAGTGGCTCACGCCTGTAATCCCACTTTGGGAGGCCAAGGCAGGTGGACTGCTTGGGCCCAGGAGTTCGAGACCAGCCTGGCCAACATGACGAAACCCCATCTCTACTGAAAACACAAAAATTAGCTGGGTGTGGTAGTGCGCACCTGTAATTCCAGCTACTCAGGAGACTGAGGCATGAGAATTGCTTAAACTCGGGATGCAGAGGTTGCAGTGAGCCAAGATCATGCCACTGCACTCCAGCCGGGGCGATAGAGCAAGACTCCATCTCAAAACAATTTTTTTTTTTTTTTAAAAAGACAAAAACTTCCAGATAGGTAAAAATTTGTGGCTACGGATTAAATCTTATTACGGGATGTGTTTGCTTTGGTAACAGAGAGGCTCAAAAGTAAGAGGGGAAAATGGAAAACACAGAAATTCGGGGCAGGGGCTTGCCTTTACAGAAAGGGTAGTACTTCACAGCTCACAGTCAGCCTCGAGCTGGAGCCCAGCCCACGGCTAAGCCATCCCAGTGCAGTGCTGTGGGTGAGAACACTGGCTTTGGGGCCAGACTGCCTAGGTTCAAATCTTGGCTCTCCTTTACCAGCTGTGTGACCATGGGCAACTTACTTACCCTCTCTGTGCCTCAGTTTCCTCATCTATATAGTGAGCATAACTGTGGTACCTACCTTACCGGACCATTGTGAGGATAAAACAGACCTGAGCCTGGGGTGTAGAAAATGCTCTGTGATGCAGTTACTGCAGTGAGGCAGAAAGGAGGCCATCTTCCCTCAAGACAGCCTGGGGAGGCAAGGGGTGCCCACCTGTCTCCTTCCGCAGGTTCTCCTCCAGTGTAGACAGCCTGACATCATATGAGTTGCGCATGGCAGTGATGTCTTCCTCCAGCCTGGCCCGAGACTCCTGCTCAGCCTTATAGTCAGCTTTCAGCCGGGCCAGGCGCTCTTCATACTCCTGGTGGGGAGGGGGGACCAGAGGGCAGGCAGCATTTTATCATCATTTTGAAACCCAGCTTTAGGTATTCCTTTGTTGTTATTCAAACAATACAGAACATATAAGCCAAGAGAATCCAATTGTACAACACTGTGATAATTACTTGCTAGTGAAGACCTTTCTAAACTGTTCTCAATGCTTTTTTGTTTTGTTTTGTTTTTGAGACAGGGTCTCACTCTGTCCCCCAGGCTGGAGTGCAATGGCATAATCATGGCTCATTCCAGCCTCAAACTCCCAGGCTCAAGTGATCCTCCTGCCTCAGCCTCCCAAATAGCTGGGACTATGGGCATGCCACCATCAGCTAATTTTAAAAAAAAATTTTGTGGGGCAGGTGCAGTGGCTCACGCCTGTAACCCCAACACTTTGGGAAACCAAGGCAGATCGCTTGAGGCCAGGGTTCAAGACCAGCCTGGCCAACATGGCGAAACCCCGTCTCTACTAAAAGTACAAAAATTAGCCAAGCATGGTGGCGTGCCTGTAATCTCAGTTACTGGGGAAGCAGAGGCATGAGACTGCTTGAACCCGGGAAGTGGGGGTCGCAGTGAGCCAAGATCATGCCACTGCTCTCCAGCCTGGGTGATAGAGTGAGACTCTGTCTCAAAAATAAAAATAAATAAAAAATTTCTAGAGTAGGGGTCTCACTATGTTGCCCAGCTTGTTCTCAAACTCCTGGACTCAAGTGATCTTCCCACCCCGGCCTCCCAAAGTGTTGGGATTACAGGCATGAGCCACCACACCCAGCCTCTCAGTGCTTCTTTTTGTTTGTTTGTTTGTTTTTTGAGATGGAGTTTCACTCTTGTTGCCCAGGTTGGAGTGCAATGGCACAATCTTGGCTCACTGCACCCTCCACCCCCCAGGTTCAGGCGATTCTCCTGCCTCAGCCTCCCAAGTAGCTGGGATTACAGGTGTCCACCACCAAGTCCGGTTAATTTTTTTTTTTTTTAGTAGAGACGGGGTTTCACTATGTTGGCCAGGTTGGTCTTGAACTCCTGACCTCAGGTGATCTGCCAGCCTCAGCCTCCCAATGTGCTGGGAATACAGGCATGAGCCACTATGCCCAGGCTGCTCAGTGCATTTTTAACAGATTAATAATATGTACGTTTGTTTGCAATCTATTTTATCCACACAGCAATATATCAAGAACACCTTTCCATGTTGGCAAATACCTTTCTGCCCAATGGTCCTCAATCCATCAATGACAAAATATATTTTTATTCACCCACTTCTCTCCATCTTTGCTATCACTGCCAGCTCTTATCCAAACAGCCACCTGGTCCTCACCTCTGTTCTCACTCTGGCCCCAACCTCTCTCTCCCCTGCTTAGGATCTGCTAATGGAATCCCATGTTCATGGATGAAATCTAAGCTCCTCAACTTGATCTGAGTCCCAAGTGATTTGGCCCTGCCTACCCCTCAACGGCTATGATGCACATTTGGGGCCTCCTAGACAAACCCACTTCCTCCCTGCCCCAAGGCCTGTGCCCTGCTCCCTGGCAAGCACCTTCCCAGGCCGCAGCTTAGTAACACCCCTCAGAGAGGCCTTCCCCGACTATACTCTCAGAAGCCCTCCTGCACAGCTCTCTGTCCCTTCCTCTATTGTTTGTTGTTTTTTTTTTCCTGAGACAGAGTCTCACTCTGTCACCTGGGCTGGAGTGCAGTGGCTCAATTTCAGCTCACTGCAACCTCTGCCTCCCAGGCTCAAGTGATTCTCCTGCCTCTGCCTCCCAAGTAGCCTGTTACATGCGCACCCCACCATGCCTGGCTAATTTTCATATTTTTGGTAGAGATGGGGTTTTCAATCATTTCACTACCCCAGGATGAGGACTCCTGGGAGACAGCCAAGGGCAGGACACACTTGCCTGGGGAAGGGTGTGAAGGGGTGTGAACAGGTATGAATGGGTGTGACTGGGTGAATGGTGTGTGGATGGGTGTGAATGGGTGTGTGGTGTGTGAATGGGTGTGAACAGGTGTGAACAGTTGTGAATGGGTGTGACTGGGTGAATGGTGTGTGGATGGGTGTGAATGGGTGTGTGGTGTGTGAATGGGTGTGAACAGTGTGTGAGCTGTCTCAGCAGCGCCCCCTTCCTCACAGCCCTCCACAGCTGCTGTCTTCTGACACCAGGGCAAGGGCCGCCAGTTGCTTCTTTTCCTTCCTTGTGTCTCTTCTGTCTCTCCAGCTTCCTAGTAATCACAGGAGCTGCTACTTCTGCCTGACCCATTGCTTCCTTCTTATTTGATTACAGTTTATTGTTGGTCTCCTTTACCAGAAGGCACCCTCCAGAGAGCAAGGACCATCCTGTCCTTTTTTGTTGTTGTTGTGAGACGGAGTCTCACTCTGTGGCCCAGGCTGGAGTGCAGTGGTGTGATCTCAGCTCACTGTAACCTCCACCTCCCAGGTTCAAGCGATTCTCCTGCCTCAGCCTCCTGAGCAGCTGGGACTACAGGTGTACACCACCACACCCAGCTAATTTTTTATATTTTTGGTAGAGACAGGGTTTCACCATCTTGGCCAGGCTGGAAGGACCATCCTGTCTTGTAACCTCGGAGCCTGCCAGAAGAGGGATTCAAGAAACCCCTGTGGAGCCAGTAAATGGCAGAACTGCAGGTTATGGGCATGCAACATATTCAGGCCTCTGACACACATGTCCCAAGAGAAGGGCAGGGCATTTATGAATTAAAGATAGTCTGGGACCCTTTGTCTTCTGGAGCCACTGCTGACAGACGCGCCTGCCACTGTAGTAAGCCAGAGAGAGGGGACAAGGACAGGGATGGGGTGGGCAAGCACCACGTCATACTCCCACATCTCCAAATCCCTTTGGCAAATACAAACTGGTATGGATAGCACTGATTTAGGCTCTTAGGGAGGGAGAGAAGGGGACAGAGAATAATTCAGATGTAATCGTGCATTCTTCAGTACATTTTTAGATACACTTGAACCTCAAAGCAATACCCACAGTGTTACTGAGGCCTAGGGAGGTTCCATGACCAGGCAGCTCTTCAGAGCGCTGCAGCCCTCTCCTCCACTGCCCCCTGCTCTTGCTGCCCTCCTCACCAGTTGGCATCCCAGGACCCATGGCTCGAGTCAGTAAACATCCCTGACTCCCTCACCCAGCCCCTCTATTGTTTTCTCCCAGCACAGCCCTGACCCTGGTTAAACCCAGGCCTCACCTTAGCAATACACAGATGGAAACATATACATACGCACGCACACACATGCACATGCAGGCACACATGTACCCGCAGGCACACATGCGCACACACACACGCACCCCACAGGCACACATGCGCACACACACATTCACACACATACACATGCAGGCACACATGCACACATACATGCACACGCATGCACGCATACATGCACACACGCACACACGCACACAACATATGCATGTGCACAGCATCACCAATCTCCTTTTTTTTTTTTAATTTTTAATTTTTTTTTGAGTCAGAGTCTCACTCTGTCGCCCAGGCTGGAGTGCAGTGGCGCCATCTCAGCTCACTGCAACCTCCGCCTCCCGGGTTCAACCAATTCTCCTGCCTCAGCCACCCAAGTAACTGGGATCACAGGCACATGCCATCACGCCCAGCTAATTTTTGTATTTTTAGTAGAGACGGGGTTTCGCCATGTTGGCCCGGCTGGTCTTGAACTCCTGACCTCAAGCAATCAGCCCCCTTCGGCATACCAAAGTGCTGGGATTACAGCCATGAGCCACTGCGCCCAACCCCATTCTCACTTTTAAACATGGGACCTGAATCTCAGGCAGGTGGGCTTCTACATGGCTGAGCCCACAGCCCCAGTCCCACCCTTTCGCTCCGTCTTCCCAACCCTCCTCTCCTCCCACATTCCTTGCCTGGTGAGTCACAGAGAACAGGGAGGCACAGGACTCCCTCACCTTCCCGTCCACCTGCAGGTCTACCCGGAAGCTCCACCTCCTCTCAACCCACGCCGCACAGCTCCAGGACCTTGTGCTTGCAATCCGCCCCCTCCTTCCTGTACCTCGACTTCTCCCTCTGTGCTGGATAATTCCCGACAGTCTACAAAACATGCTGTCTTACTTCCATCATTTAAAGCATGAAAAACCCTTCCTTGGCCCCACATCTCCCTCTGGCTAGAGTGTCCAGCACTCAGCAAGCGCTCACAATATGCCCGTTAAGGTCTGAATGGCGGAGCTGACCCCCAACTCTTGCTCGATACATGATACACAGCCCGCCAAGGAGAAGACGGCCCTTCATTTCATCGTCTTACATCCCTAAGCAGCAGCAGGAAAGGCACTATGATGCCTGTTCTGTAGATGAGACAGAGGCTCAGAGAGCTCAAACAACCTGCCCAAGGTCACAGAGCCTATAACGATGGACCTGCAGAAAGTGAAAGGTGGACGGAGCCTAGGAATCTTCTGGTCCAAACCCCTGGTTCAGACTGAGAACCGAAACCCGGCTCCCGGCCCGTGCCCTCTTCCCTACACAGAGGGGGCTCCTCCCTTTTCCTGAATGGTTCTGGAATGGAAAGGGAAACATGGTCCCAGGAGCATAGCAGGAGCTCAATAAATATGAGAGTTGAGAAAAAGAACAAATGGGAGAGAGGAAGGAAGCAGGGATAGCAGAGGGGCGGGGGGCACACACATCTTCAACGCTTCCTCCAAGCATGGCTCACAGAAGAAACCTCAGGGTTTCTTGGAATCCTGGTGGCGGTGGCGTCAGGCAGCAGCACTCTGACGCAGTGTCCACTGGGACGCCCCACGAGGAGGAGGCAGGCGACCCCATCCCCAGGGCAGAAGGCACCCCCATCCGTGGCTCTCCGGCGGCTCGCCAGGAACGGCGTCGCTTCTCCCTGGTGACCACCAGGGGGAGGCAGTGCCCTACTTACGGGAGAGCGGGGCCGCCGGCCCCATCGGGCTTCCCGGGAAGGAAGCCTCCGTCCCCGTCCTGCACAGCCCGCCCCACCCCTCCATCTGTGACCAAAGCCCCCCCGGCTGCGACTCCATGTGTGACTCCCAGCCTCCGAGCCCCCCTGTGCGACTCCATGCCCACTCCGAACTCCAGCAGGCTGGCTTCTCTGGTTTCTGTGGGCTTATCTGAGCTCAGCCATCCCTCAGCGCCCCTCCTTGCTAAAGCCTCCCCGGGAGCCTCCCCAGGGCTACAGGAAGGGACCTGACACCCGGGCTGGAAACGGCAGTGGAGGGAGAAAGGCAGTGCCCGCCGCAGAGCTCCCAGAGCCGGCAGAGGCGGACGGCGTCCGCTGGGGGCACCATCGAGCCTCTCCCCAAACAGCACAGGCTCCGCCCGTCACGTACAGCACCCAAGGCCTGGATTTCTCCCAGGCCTCTGGCCCACAGGACTGAGACTCCCAAAGTCCTCCTATCTGCCCCAGAGGCTGGGCCCCAGGTCCTCACAGCCCAACAGGGGCTTCCGAGGCCTGAAGGCGGACCCTAATGGGAGGTCGTAGTTGAGTGGCAGGGGTCCAGCAGCGGACACGTCCTGCCTGGCATCGGGTTCCAAATCAGGAAAAGCCAGGGATCTAAAGGGACAATCAGGCCCGGCGCAGTGGCTCATGCCTGTAAACCCAACACTTCGGGAGGCTGAGGTGGGAGGATCGCTTGAGCCCAGGAGTTCAAGACCAGCCTGGGTGGGTCTTGAAACATAGAGACCCCATCTCTGCAAAAAAATTTAAGAATTAGCCAAGCGTAAAGACATGCACCTGTGGTCCAGGCCACTTGGGAAGCTGAGGTGGGAGAAGCATCTGAGCCAGGGAGTTTGAGGCTGCATGAGTTGAGATCGCACCACTGCACTCCAGCCTGGGTGACAACAAGATGCTGTCTCAAAAATAAGTAAGTAAATAAACAAATGAATAAAGGGACTGCCACATGTCAAACTCCACCGCACACTCAGGTCTCAGGATGCAGCATTTAGGCGGGATTCTCTGGAAACCAACAGAGCCTGGAGTCAGGGATGGAGCCAAAGGCAGGAGTCAGGAGGCCCCACCACGCCTGGCTGTGGAAGTCCTGCTCTGGGGATCAGCTCTGCCTTCAGAAATCAGGGGCATCATCTCCCCCGCTGCTTCCCAGGGATGTTGGGAGGCACTCACATGAGAGGACCCAGGTGCCCCAAGTGACAGCTTTTTCCAGGAGGCCAACACCACACTCACCTGCTGGTCAAACGGGCTGCCTGGCTCTAAGACCCCGGCTTGCTGACGGCTGCTGTGGGACAGACTCCTCCCCACCCTGACTGCCTCGCCTCTGCACAGGCCATTTCCACAGCCAGGCATGCCTTTTCTGCTTCCATCAATGCACAGCTACCCCTTCCTTCAAAACCGAGGGGGAGAACACGCCCCTGGAGACGCCCCTGCACCCCTCTATTCTCACTATGCAGGCCCTGAGGCAGTACTGACAGCAGTCTGGAGTCAAGAACTCAAGTTCAAATCCTGGCTCAGACTCTTTGCTGTGTGACCTTGGGCAAGTCCTGGCATCTCTTTGAGCCTCAAGTTTCTCAGGACCAACCCCAAGGTGAAGGTACGGTGATATCACATTGGACCCAGCGGCAGCTCTGCCCTTCTTGCTGGGCCACACCTGCCTGCCCCTTCTCCATGTTCCCACCCACTTGGATCTCACCTCCCGGATCAGCTGCTTCTCGGCCTCCATGTCATGCTGGATCACAGGTGGGGGCAACAGCTTCTCCTCCAGCTGCACAGGGTCTGGGGGCACCTGCCTGGACAGCAAGGCTGGAGGAAAAACAGAAATTAGCAGCCAGGACAAGGGGCAGATGGTGTGCAGGAATTAAACAGAAATCTGTAAAAAGACGATCTCATGGTCATTCAAAAAGACTTTAAAGTATTGAGCTTATTTCAAACACATCTCCATGTAAAAGGCTGTTCGTCACCCAACAAATATTTATGGAGCACCTCGATGTTCTAGACGCTGACGATGTGGCACTGAACAAAGACAAAACTCCACACCCACACTGAGTTTTCCACTGGGAAAAAGAGGGGAAAGGCAGATGGACAAGGTGAAATGCCTCGTGGTGGTGTTCAAGGCCCTCTCCACTAGAGCCCTGCCTGACCACCTCCCATCAAAATAAATAAGCAAAATGGGTAACACGTTACAAGGTGATGTGTACTGAGAAGAAAAAGCAAGTAGGGAGGGTGCTGGGGAGTTAGAAGGGTTGCAATTTATTTACTTATATATTTATTGAGACAGGGTCTTGCTCTGCCACCCAAGCCCGAGTGCAGTGGTGGGATTATAACTCACTGAAGCCTCAAATTCCTGGGCTCAAATGATCCTCCCACCTAAGCCTCCCGAGTAGCTGGGACTACAGGCACACACCACCATGCCCAGCTAATCTTATTTTATTTTTTTGTAAAGATGGGGTCTCACCATGCTGTCCAGACTGGTCTCAAACTCCTGAGATCAAGCAATCTTCTCGTCTCGGCCTCCCAAATTTCTGGGATTAAAGTGTGAGCTGCCTTGCCTGGCCCAAGTTGCCATTTAAATAGTGTGTTAGGCCGGGCACAGTGTCTCATGTCTGTAACCCCAGCACTTTGGGAGGCTGAGGCGGCAGATCACTTGAGGTCAGGAGTTCAAGACAAGCCCAGCCAACATAGTAAAACCCTGTCTCTACCAAAAATACAAAAATTAGCCGGGCATGGTGGCGGGAGCCTGTAATCCCAGCTACTCAGGAGGCTGAGACAGGAGAATTGCTTGAACCGGGTGGGCGGAGGTTGCAGGGAGCTGAGATGGCGCTATTGCACTCCAGCCTGTGCGAAAGAGCGAGACTCTGTCTACAAAAATAAATAAATAAATAAATAAATAAATAAGTAGCTTATTTATTGAAGGTCTTTTAGTCAAGGCATGAAGGAAGCAGCGAGGAGAGGCAGGCACAGGAGGAGCTTGCTAGACGGCGGGAGCGGTGAGTGCGAGGGTCCTGAGGCAGTTGTGAGCCTGCACTGTTCCTGGCCCAGCCAGGAGGCCAGTGTGGCTGGAGGGGAGGGAGTGATGGGCAGGACAGGCAGAGGAGTCCAAGAGGGATAATGCCAGATTGTGAGAGCTGTGGAGGGCCGGGTGAGGGCTTTGGCTGTGACTCTGGACTGAACGGGGCAGGTGTGCACAGGGCAGTCACGGGCCTTGCATTTGAACAGGCTCTCCCTGGCTGCCACGTAGAGAGTGCACTGAGGGGAACCAGAGCAGGCGCTAGGAGACCCGTGGGGGGCGCTGCAGAAACTCAGGCTGGAGGGCAGCAGTGAACAGGCTGTAGCTACTGTTTTCTTTTTCTTTCCTTTCCTTTTTTTTTTTTTTTTGAGACGGGGTCTTTGCTCTGTCGCCTAGGCTAGATGCAGTGGTATAATTTTGGCTCACTGCAACCTCCCTCTCCCAGGTTCAAGTGATACTCCTGCCTCAGACTCCTGAGTAGCTGGGACTACAGGTGCACACCACCACGTCCGGCTAATATTTTCTGTTTTAGTAGAGACGAGGCTTCACCATGTTGGCCAGGCTGGTCTCAAACTCCTGACCTCAAGTGATCTGCCCACCTCGGCCTCCCAAAGTACTAGGATTATAGGCATGAGCCACTGCACCCTGCCAGGCTGTAGCCAGTTTTGAAGGTGGAGGTGTCAGGAGCTGCTGACCAACTGGATGTGGATTTGAGAGAAAGTGAGAAGCCAGGGGTGACCCCAAGGTGCCTGGTTTGAACACCTGAGTTGCCGCCATCAGCTGTGGGGGGAAGCATGCCTAGCAGATTTGGGGGCCCATAGAGTTGACAGTGGGACATGTTGGGTTTGAAATGCTTATTACACAGCTGCAGATTCAAGTCCGGAATTCAGAGGACGTGGATAGTACGTTTTACTTGTTTTCCACATTGCATGATGTTCTGTTATCTTGAAGGACTTGCTGGGCAGGATTAGACTGCCCTTCAGGGCTAGATAATTCCTAGAAACCGTAAACCACGAGTCAGTGAGTCCATCTTTGGTATATAAACCAGCCGAGCCTGAGTCCACACCCCAAGCCACCTGCTGTATATAACTCTCACACCAGGCCAAGATTCCCCCTGCCCTGAACAGACCCAGGGCCAGGCACAGACAATAAGGAACAGCCCCTTGACCCAAAAACCTACCAGAATTATTCAAATCAGCTGGTCCCAACCCGCCTCCCAGGCTCTGCCATGCTTTTCCCACAGGAAGCCCAGTAAAGGCTGTGGCCCAGGCCCCACTCCCTTCTCCCTCCAGACCAATGCTGGTGCTTCCCCGTGGCCTGTGGGCATGCCCGACCCCAGGTTTCCAGGAGCACTGTGAGTCACAGTGAACTTCCCTTTCAGTGGCGCTGACCTCTCTGTGCTGTCACCCAGTCACCTTTATAAATTAAGACACGAGGCCAGGCAAGGTGGCTCACGCCTGTAATCTCAGCACTTTGGGAGGCCGAGGTGGGCGAATCACGAGGTCCTGATCAAGACCATCCTGGCTAACACAGTGAAACCCCATCTCTATTAAAAATACAAAAAATTAGCTGGGCATGGTGGCATGTGCCTGTAGTACCAGCTACTTGGGAGGCTGAGGCAGGAGAATCACCTGAATCAAGGAGGCAGAGGTTGCAGTGAGCCGAGATCGTGCCACTGCACTACAGCCTGGGCAATAGAGCAAGACTCCGTCTCAAGAAAAAAAGACACGACCACAAATTGCA
Source organism: Chlorocebus sabaeus (assembly GCF_047675955.1). NCBI lineage: Eukaryota > Metazoa > Chordata > Mammalia > Primates > Cercopithecidae > Chlorocebus > Chlorocebus sabaeus. The sequence continues at coordinate 116,288,530 of NC_132923.1, read as the reverse complement.
TGGCCAGGCTGTGGGGTGCATGTGGGGAAGTCGGGAGCGCAGAGGTGGTGATAACACCAGGGACCCAGGCGAAGCCACCTTAGCAGCGAGTGCAGAGAGGACAGCACAGGTCCAGCCCAGGACAGCCCAAGGTTAGGAGGCCAGGGAGCAGGAAGGACTCGCCCCTGGGAACTGAGGAGAGGTGGGTGGGGAGGCAGGAGGGGACCGAGGGCAGAGGGCATGTAGGGAGCAAAGGTCTCATGAAGGGAGGGGGTCTGCTGAGCCAACTGGTGCTGAGGCGGCAAGGTGAGGCCTGCCCCAGGACAGTCACTGCGCTCCACAACAGGAGGCCATAGATGACAAGGACAGCATCAGTGGGCCAGGACAGGGCCTGTCTGGGTAGGGGCAAGAGAGAGTGGAGGGAGAGAAACTGGAACTGGTAAAAGTAGACGGATGTTTCAAGTTTTGTTGAAAGGGAAAACGAGGGATATGCTAGAGGGAGAACCAGGGCTAGGGGGGAAATGTCTAAAGTGAGTCCTGGGTGGGGCAAACACAGGGAGCTTTGGGTCAGGCACCCCTGGTCTCAAGGCCCAGCTCCAAAGTGAAGGCAGCACACATTGTCTCTGGAGCCCACTGTGCCAGGCCTCGTGCTGAGCCCACACATACATGATCTCAGGTAATTTTCCCAGTTGCCTCACAGCACACACAAGGCGGGTATCACTATGATGTCCCTTTTACAGATGAAGAGACTGAGGTTCTCAGTGGCTGAGTTGCTTGTCTGCGGAGCTGGGAGGTGAGCCGGTGATAACTGCTCAGCCCTCAGCTATCCACCCAGCACCACCCCAGTCACTCTGCTGGCTCCTTGCTCCTCATCCAGGGAGAGGGGGTGCTAACAGCCTCTACCCTGGGGGCTGCCTCCGTCACCACTGGAAGGCTGCACAGGTGTCAGCTGCTGGGTGCGGGGGCCGCAGGCCCAGCCTCCCCCACTCCCTCCTGGTACCCTCACCATTCTTGTCTTCCCCCTTACCAATCTTGCGGGTGAGTATGGTTGGGGTGAGGAGTAGGGAAAGAGGAGGAAGGCAGATGGCTGAGGTGGAATGCCTTGCAATGGTGTTCAAGGCCCTCTCCACCCCAGTCCTGCCTGACCACTTCCCATCACCCAAGGCAGCCAGCAGAGGGCTTTGTAGTTCCCCAAACGCACCTTAGAGTTTTGCGCATCTCTGCACACACTGGACACTCTTATCCTAACAGGGAAATTTCTCCTCTTCCAAGACTTTGCTCAATGATTGCCTCCTCCGGGAAGCCTTCCCTCACCGACATTATCCCACCACAGACAGACCTGGCTGACCACGCACTCCTTTCTGCCCTGTACAGCTGTCTGCCCTAGAGTGTGTCTCGTTGCATGTGATGGTCTGCTGGAGTGTCCTTCTTCCTCAGGAGATTAGGTACCCCACAAGGCACAGCCTGCCTCTGATTCATCTCTGTGTATCCAGTACCCAGCACGGGTCCACACACAGAGGAGCAGCTCAGGGAATCTTGAATGGATGGATGGGCAGGTGAGTGGAAAAATAGATAAAAGAATGGATGATAGGATGGAGTGAATGAATGGGTGGATATATGGATGATAGGGTGGATGGGGTGGGTAATTAGAATGGGTGAATGGATGGGTAGATAAAATGAATGGAAGATGGGTAGGTGGGTAAATAGAAGGAAGGATGGAGATGGATGGATGAATGGATGAGTGGGTGGATGGATGGATAGATGGATGGGAGATGGAAGGATGGAAGGAAGAAAGGAAGAAAGGATCTCTGGATGAATAGATCAGTGGATGAAAGGAAGACTGATGAATGGATGGATGCATGGACAAATGGATGGAAGGAAGGATCAATGGATGAATGGATGCATGGATGGATGACAGATGAATGGATGGAAGAAAGGAAGGAAGGGTCAGTGAATGCATTGATGGATGAATGGATGGGTGGGTGGGTGGCTGTGTAGATGGATGGATGGAAGGAAGAAATGGATTGATGGAATGGAGGGAGGGATGGGTAGATGGAAGGATGGAAGGATCAATGGATGGATGGATGGATGGTAGATGTATAGGTGGGTGAGTGGATGGGTGGATGGGTGACTGTGCAGATGGATAAATAATGGGGTGGGTAGGAAGGTGGGTAGGTGGACGAAAAGGTGGGTGGATGAATGGGTAAATGGGAGGATGGGCAGATGGGTGGATGAGTGGGTAGGTGAACGGGTGTGTGTAGAATGAACGGATGGAGAGGAAGGTGGGTGGGAGGGGGATGAATGGACAGATAGACACAAGCTTTTTTGTGTTCCCTTCCCCAAGAGCTTCTGAGATAAAAAAATCTTAAGACTCCTTCAGTTCCAAAGCCCCTTTAGGCCAATGCTCCAGGTGTGGATTTCCACCTGCCAGGTGACAGGCAAAGGCCGGGGCGCACAAGCTGCTATAACGAGGTGCCCGTGAAGAGCAGATGTGGCTGTGGGGAGCGAGTTGCCAGACGCTGAGCAGCGAACACGCATTGCGACAATGCCACGGACAGCAGCAGACGGGGGGGTGGGAGTGGGGTAGGGATAATGGATGAGCAGATCAGAGGCAGGGAGTGGGTGACAGCCTGCATCAGACGGGACAGGTCAGACGGACTGCCCTCCTCCCAGGGCACTGACAAGCAGATACCATCTGGGCCATCTCCAACCAGGGCCCTGCGCTCACATGGGGCTGAGGGGCGGGAGGATGCCGCTCCCACCGTCTTTTAGATGGGAAGTTGGAGGCGAGAAAACAGAGGGGAGGAAGTTTTCTCCTGGGGACCCGGCCCTCCCGCCACTACCCCAACGTGGTCCCACCTGACAGGCTGCTGGGACTCATCTGCTGCGTCAGGATGGCCTTGAGCTTCTTGATCTCCTCCTGGTACTCGCGAAGCAGCGCATCCTTGGGGTCCTCGTTGATGCGCGGCTTGTTCCTGATGTTCTTGGCCCGGTTGGCGTAGCGCAGCGTGCTGAGTGTCTCATCGTAGTTGTTGTCCGCAGGCGACAGGCAGGCCACCATCAGCGTCTTGGTGTTGCCGCCCAGTGAATCCTGCAGCAGCCGCGTCAGCTTCGAGTCACGGTAGGGGATGTGCTTACAGCGCCCGTCCACCAGCGCTGAGATGACGTTGCCCAGCGCCGACAGCGACAGGTTGATCTTGGTGGCCTCCTTGAGCCGCTCGCCCGTGGCCCCGGTCTTGGACTGCCGCTCGCTGCCCGCCAGGTCCACCAGGTTCAGCTTGCCTGCCCGGAGGTGGTCCTTGCCCCGCTCATCTGCAGACAGACCAGGCAGAGGGATGAGGGCCTTGGGTGAGCCCTATGTATCGAGGGCAATCAGTGCCAGGCACTGGGTGCTCAATGCCTGCCCACCAAGGGTTTCCCCTCAGCTGCACAGGAGCCCCAGGAAGCAGGTGCTATGATTGGGCTCATCTTACAGATGGGTAAACTGAGGCTTAGAGAGGGCATGGAACTTGCCCAAGGTCACACAGCTGCTAAACACTATAGCCACCATCAGAACCCAGGGCGCTGTCTCCAGGAGCAGGGGCTGGAGTTGGAGACCATTCTGAGTGCAACAGGGCCTCTGGCTGCCACAGCAGCTCCCGAAGGCTTCCTACAAGGTCACAGGTGGAGAAGGGCAGGGGTGTGGCTGCATCGCCAGGGAGTTATATCATTCAACACAGAAAACATCTGCTTTGGAGACTCCCAGACCCGGTTCCCAACCCAGTCCTGTCATCTCCTTGCTGTGTGGCAGTAGCAGAGCCACCTATCTCCCAGATTCTCAATTCCCCACATCAACAAAATGAGACCCCATTAGGGTTTGTGAGACAAAGCAGCAGATGTTAGAAGCCACATTTGCTCTTTTCCACTTGCCAGCATAATCAGCTCGCAAAGCCGCTGCCTCTGTGCCAACGTGCAGAGCTGTGCAGAGCTCCGCAGATATGCTTTGAAGACAAAATGGAATGGAGTCTACAGCTCCCCATGTCTCTGGCTGAATCACCACCTCACTTAAAGACAGACCCTAGGCCATGCCTCTTCCTACACATGAGATAATGTCTGCCGGGGTTTGTGAGGAAGTCTCTGGAATCTGTCACCAGATGTGCTCTTGCACCCAAACCTTGATGTGATTCTGAGCAAGTCAGATGCGATTCTGCAGGTGCTGCCTTCACCACCTGTATATAAACTGTGACCTGAAATACTGACAGAGCCGCTCTGGGCTGTAGGCCCCAGTCTATTATCCTCAGTAGGATGTCTCTTTTTTTTTTTTTTTGAGACGGAGTCTCGCTCTGTCACCCAGGCTGGAGTGCAGTGGCCGGATCTCAGCTCACTGCAAGCTCCGCCTCCCGGGTTTACCCCATTCTCCTGCCTCAGCCTCCCGAGTAGCTGGGACTACAGGTGCCTGCCACCTCGCCCGGCTAGTTTTTTTTGTAGTTTTTAGTAGAGACGGGGTTTCACTGTGTTTGCCAGGATGGTCTCGATCTCCTGACCTCGTGATCCGCCCGTCTCAGCCTCCCAAAGTGCTGGGATTACAGGCTTGAGCCACTGCGCCTGGCCTTTTTTTTTTTTTTTTTTTTGCCTTTGGGACAGGATCTCACTCTGTTGCCCAGACTGGAGTGCAGTGGTGCAATCCTAGCTCAATACAGCCTCGAACTCCCAGGCTCAAGCAATCCTCCTGCTTCAGTCTCCCGAGTACCTGGGACTGAAGGCGTACATCACCACACCTGGCTAATTTCTTTCTTTCTAGAGATTGGGTGTCCCTGTGTTGCCCAGGCTGGTCTGAAACTGCTGGCCTCAAGTGATCCTCCTGCCTTGGCCTCTCAAAGTGCTGGGATTACAGGCATGAGCCACTGTGCCCAGCCTTGTTGATTTTTCTTCAGTTGACAGGTTGGTGGTCTGGAGAAGTAAACAGCGCATTCGTAGCCAGCTGGTTCTTTAGGCTATTAAAAAACAACAACAGGCTGGGTGTGGTGGCTCACGCCTGTAATCTCAGCACTTTGGGAGGCCAAGGCGGGTGGATCACCTGAGGTCAGGAGTTCAAGACCAACCTGGCCAACATGGTGAAACCTTGTATCTACTAAAAATACAAAAATTAGCCAGGCATGGTGGCACATGCCTGTAATCCCAGGTACTCAGGAGGCTGAGGCACAAGAATTGCTTGAACCTGGGAGGTGAAGGTTGCAGTGAGCCAAGATTGTGACACTGCACTTCAGCCTGGGCGACAGAGCAAGACTCTGTCTCAAAAACAACAACAACAGGCCAGGGGCAGCAGCTCACACCTGTAATCCCAGAACTTTGGGAGATGGGCGGATTGCTTGATCCCAGGAGTTCGAGACCAGCCTGGGCAACATGGTGAAACCCCTTCTTTACCAAAAAAAAAAAAAAAACTAGCCGGGGCGCGGCGCGGTGGCTCACACCTGTAATCCCAGCACTTTGGGAGGCCGAGGCGGGTGGATCATGAGGTCAGAAGATCGAGACCATCCTGGCTAACACAGTGAAACCCTGTCTCTACTAAAAATACAAAAAATTAGCCGGGTGTGGTGGCGGGCGCCTGTAGTCCCAGCTACTCGGGAGGCTGACGCAGGAGAATGGTGTGAACCTGGGAGGCGGAGTTTGCAGTGAGCCAAGATTGCACCATTGCACTCCAGCCTGGGCAACAGAGCGAGACTCTGTCTCAAAAAAAAAAAAAAATTAGCCACGTGTGGTGGTGCATGCCTGTGGTCTCAGCTATTTCAGAGGCTATCACCTGAGCCTAGGAGGTTAAGGTTGCAGTGAGCTGTGATCATGCCACTGCATTCTAGCCTGGGCAACAAAATAAAACCCTGTCTCAGAAAAAAAAAAAAAGAAAACAAAACAAAAAAAACCACACCAAAAACAGCTGGGTGTGTAGTGTCGTGTGCCTGTGGTCCCAGCTACTCAGGAGGCTGAGATGGGAGGAATGCTTGAGCCCAGAAGTTCAAGGCTACAGTGAGCTATGATTGCACCACTGCACTCCAGCCTGCGTGGCAGAGTGAGACCCTGTCTCTAAAAAAAGGACAGGAAGGAACCTGGTGCTGCCCCTTTGGGAAGTTCTTTGCAGAACGGAACAGGAGCCTTAACCACGTGTGTTATCTTTGCTCCAGGAACTCCCTTCCAGGGAACCGAGTCTGAGGAAATGACTCTCAGAGGAGAAAAAGCTTTGTGCACACAGATGTCCATCATGGCATGACTTCCAGCACTGGGAAACTGGAAACCACTGATCAAGGACTGGTTGGAAAAGGGCATGAGCCAGGCCACCACATATGGTCATGAAGACACGGTGACAGTAACATGCAGAAATGCTTAGTGATGGCAAGGGAGATGAAACCAGGGGAAACCATGGCATAAGATTTCAGTTGTGTTTAAAACATTCATAGGAAAAAAAAGGATCAAAAGAAAATATGGGCTGGGTGCAGTGGCTCATGCCTGTAATCCCAGCAGTTTGGGAGGCTGAGGTGGATTGCTTGAGTCCAGGAGCTCGAGACCAGCCTGGGCAACATGGCGAGATCCTGTTGCTACAAAACATAAAAATTAGCTGGGTGTGCTGGTGCGTGCCTGTAGTTCCAAGCTACTTGGGAGGCTAAGGTGGGAGGATTGGTTGAGCCTGGGAGACCAAGGTTGCAGTGATCTGAGATTACACCACTGCACTCCAGCCTGGGCAACAGAGCTGTCTCAAAAAACAAACAAACAAACAAAACCAATGTGTATATATGTGTGTGTATATATATTGTATATTTATATATAAATAAACATGATACAAAGAATTATATTATAAATATAAATAATTATTATATAATGCTTAAATGTTAGTGTTTAGGTGTCAGAACTATGAGTAACTGTTCCCTACCGTTCCCTACTTTCTTACCATCATCACTGAGCTCACATTATTTTATAAGGTGAATGTGCAACCAGCCTGCCTCATCCTTCAAACCTTCCTGCAAAGACCAAGAGGTGCCCCCCAAACCCGCTCCCCCCTCCTCCCTCCTGATCTGTTCTCAGTTGCCCTGGTCTCTGCGCCTCCCCAAGCTGCAGCATTGAGGCTGTGACCACGCTGGTCCCAGCCTTCCCCATATCAGCACCCCCAGGACGCTGGGACTCATGGCCTCATACCCAAGCAAGCACTGGGGCTTGGCCCAAGGCCAGGTCACCACACCGGCTGGGCAATATGTCTGGGAGGTTCCATCTACCCAGGCCTTGACCCTGGGTAGTGCAGTGGTGCGATCTCAGATCACTGCAACCTCGGTCTCCCAGGCTCAACCAGTCCTCTCACCTCAGCCTCCCAAGTAGCTGGGACTATAGGCATGCACCATCACACCCAGCTAATTCCTGACCCTGATCCCTGGGTCAGGGATCTCTCCAGAATTATGTTCCCAGTTGGGCTGAGGCCACCTCCTGCCCCACTGCTCTTTGGAGTTCTAGTCATGATGGACCACAACTTGGAGGCAGCTGCAGTATTCATGGGAAAACCCAGACATCAAGGAGACCGGGGTTCAAATCCCAGCTCCACCAGTTAGCGGCAGTAAGAACTTGAACAAGCAAATCACTTTCCCTCTCAGAGTCTCTGTTTCCTCATCTATAACATGAGGATTCTAGTGCCTGTCTCTAAATGGAATGAAAGGTATAAAGAGTTTGGCACTGTAGATGGCCAATAGGGGCCCCCAAATAAACATGGGTTTCTTTCCTTCCTCTTCGCTTTCTCAGCAGCTCTTCCAGAAAAAAACAATAATGAGATGACTGAGGAGTAGAGAATGTTAGAGAGAGAGAGGAGAATCCACAGGGTTGGAGTGACACACTCCAGAGGAAGACCCCGGGATAGAAGCCGGGCTCTGTCGCTAGTTCCTAGTTGTGTGACCTTGATTTCTTCATCTGTAAAATGGGGACGATTCAGTATCCACCTCATGGGAGTGCTGTAGGAGTAAGTGAGACAATGCACACACATTACCTGGCATATTGGCTAAGTGCAGTGGCTCACACCTGCAATCCTAGCACGTTGGGAGGCCAAGGCGGGAGGATTGCTTGAGCTCAGGAGTTCAAGACCAACCTGGGCAACATAGCAAGATCCTATCTCTACAAAAAATTAGCCAGGCGTGGTGGTTTACCTGTAGTTCCAGCTGCTCAGGAGGCTGAGGTGGGAGGATCACCCGAGCCTGGGAGGCAGAGGTTGCAGTGAGCCGAGATCACCACTGCACTCCAGCCTGAGTGACAGAGTAAGACCTTGTCTCAAAAAACAAGAAAATAAATAAAATTGTCTGGCACACAGTAAGTGCTCAATGTTGGCTCCCAGCGTTACTGTCGTTGCTGCTGTTTATCCTGGGAACACGGTCCCAGCATCCCAAGGATCCTCTTGGGTTTCCTCCAGGCTGTTAGAGCATCTCTTCCCACTTTCCAGGGGCTCTTGCGACCCCGAGAGGTGGCACGCCTTGGCTAGTGGGAGTGGAAGTGTGGCTGGGTCATCTGTCCCCCCGCCCCCACCGCAGCAGCTCGCATACCCACAGCAGACATCTCGATGCTGATGGTGAAGATGGAGTGGGAGCGTGAGGAATCCTTGTTCATCAGCGTGTAGCCGACTGAGCGGTTCTTCCAGCCGGTCTCCATGATGTGCTCACACTGGGCCACGCTGTGCACCGTGTGCATGGACAGCCCCTTCACGTACACGCCCTTCTCTGGGTGCTCCTTCAGCTGAGGGAGGAGAAACGGGTCAGGGGTAGAACCTCCAGCCTCCAAGGGTTAGGACCAGGGATGGTCAAGGAACCAGAGAGAAGGGTCTCATGCGGACCGCCCTCGCCCTCCTGCAGTGCAGGCTGGCACCTCACACGCCTGTCATAGGGAGGGTTGCATTCCAGGCTCAGCCAGCCTCAGACCTACCCCTGCCTCCTACTTGCTGGGGGACCTTCAGCCAGTGACAACCTAAGCCTCAGTTTCCACATCTGTAAAATGGGCATGAGACAGCTATCTCACAGGGATATGGGGAGGAATCCGTAAAATAAGGCACATACAATGCTTAGCATGGTGCCAGCACCTAAGTGCCCCATAGATGCCAGCCACTGTCTGTGCTGTTGTTTTTTTTTGTTTGTTTGTTTGTTTTGTTTTTGTTTTTGTTTTTTTTTTTTTGTTTGTTTGTTTGTTTTTTTTTTTGAGATGGAGTCTCGCTCTGTCGCCCAGGCTGGAGTGCAATGGCGCAATCTCGGCTCACTGCAAGCTCCGCCTCCCGGGTTCACGCCATTCTCCTACCTCAGCCTCCCGAGTAGCTGGGACTACAGGCGCCCGCCACTGCGCCCGGCTAATTTTTTCTATTTTTAGTAGAGACGGGGTTTCACCATGGTCTCGATCTCCTGACCTTGTGATCCGCCCGCCTCGGCCTCCCAAAGTGCTGGGATTACAGGCATGAGCCACCGCGCCCGGCCGTGCTGTTGTTGTTAGTGCTATGATTGCAAAGGTGGTTTTCCATCAGGGAGCTTCAGATCCCAGGAGCTGTGCCTGTTGCCACCCATGAGCCCCGAGTGCTGTCTCCTTTCGCGCTGTTGCTAGGGCTCCATATCCCCTCCGCCGTGGCTCTAGAACAACAGGAATATTCCCAAACCCTCAGATCACAGGTGAGGCCACTAGCTGCCCAGAACCCCACAGGCTCACAGCCCGGAGGCCCCCAGCCCTCAGGGCGATGGCAGCAGTAAGTTAATTTATCTGCTGGCTCCCTGCTGGTTTTCCAGGCAGCAAAGTCATTTTGTTGCAGACACAGAGCTGTGAAATGCAGTATTTTCCAAGTGTGAGAGGAAATAAAACCACTCTGGCACAAGAGCAGAATGAATGAGGACAAAAGGCATTAGTCTGCCAAGTGGTCCTGTGGGTCAGAGCCACAGGAGGCTCAGCGGCTTTGCTCCCAGCAGCTTTAGGGGGGTCCCAGGTGGGCTCAGGCCCCTGCTGTGGGAGGGGGTCAGGGGTGGTCCTATCTGCTGAAGCGTGGAAAAACAGCCAAGCCCCACCAAGGGACTGGGCTTCATGGAATAGATGAGTAACTGACACCCAGAAAGGAGGTGAAGGTCACAGCTGTTAGTGGGGTCACAGCCGATGGAAGGCTCCGGGGGGCAGGGCACAGACACAGGCCGGAGCATCCTGCAGTGGCTGAAGCTTGAGATGACAGAAGGCAGGTCTTGGCCCAGGTGGCAGCTGTGAGGAGGGAGCTCAGAGGACGCAGCTGCGTGTGGCCGGAGGGCACCCCGTTCTGTGACTTGCTGGTTGGGGAGGTTAATTTGCCTCTCTAGGTCTCAATTTTCTCTTCTGTAAAATGGGGATGATAACTCCTATTTCTACAAGATTATTATGAGGATTAGGAAGAGAACAGATCTAAAAAAAAGTTCTGTGGGTACTCAGCAGGGGTCAGTTACAAAAAGGATGAGGTCGCCATCTCGGGCCTGAGCAACCTGAGGAGACAACCCCTCACCCAAGAGGTCTCCTGCCACGAGATTTTCCAGCCCAGGAAGGCTCCCTGCTCCCAAACTTATGATGGCCTCAGGGGTCCTCCCCCCACTGCACCCCCAACCTCACTCCACCCCCGACGCCTGGGGAGGCGCTGAGTGACAGCCCCCAGCTGCGCACCAGGCTCCTTGGTAACTGCTCATCTCTGCTGCGGAGGCCAGAGCTGGGTCACCATGGCAACCAGCTGGGATGCGGCAAGGATGAGAGAGGGGAGCATGGCAGGAACGTGTCCATCGCTGCCACGGGGAGGGGAGCCCTTGACACTTTGCCGGGACATGGGTGGGGAGAACTCGCTGGAGAGGCCCCCTCAGACCTCACCATATCAGGCAGTACAGGGCTGGGTTCTGGGATGGTAGTTTACAGTGGCTAGGGGGAGGGCACAGAACTCTACTTCCCCAAACCTCTTGCTGGCCTTAAGTGATGTAATAACCTCTGATTATAACTACGATTGGGCCTCTGTTAAACAGGGGTTAACAGTGTGTGCTGTGGAGTTCCCGGATTCAAATCCCATCGCCACTCTTTATCGACTGTGCGTCCTTGGGCTGGTCTTACTTAGGCACATGGAGCCTCAGTTTCCTCATCTGTTGTTATAAGGGATTAGAACGGTGCCTCCTCCTGGACTTCCAGGAGGTTTACATGAAAGCCATCTGCACATCCTCCTCGAGGGAGTGTGTCTAAAGCCTGGTGGCCCCTGGAGTGTGTTTCAGAGAGCGCATCTGTCACTGCAGCCCCCAAGGCAGCTGGTTCAATAGGCCTGAGGTCCATGGCTCAGCTGCAACAAGTGTGCGTAGCTGCCAGCCTTTGGCCCCTCTAAGCCCGGGTAACTGAGGCCTTTCTAGGGTCCAGGGTAGTGAGGAGGGGGAGGAGGGCTCCCTGCTGCTCCAGTGCAGGTTAGCAGAAGGTTTGCAGGGGGCCAGAGTGCCCTAACCCCACAGGCTGGCCTTCTGGGACTGACATGTGGGAACAACACCCTGTGTTGCCTCCTGTCTTTGATTCCCTGTCTGGGGGCTGAGCTATGATTAAGCTGCACTAGGAGAGAGAACGCGGTAGAAAAACTCTAGGTGGGAGGCTGGAGGCTCCCGCATAAAAAACACCAAGTGGCTGGGTGCATGTGGTGATACATGCCTGCAGTCCCAGCTACTGGGGGCGCTGAGGTAGAAGGCTCAAGGCCAGGAGTTCGAGGCCAGCCTGGGCAACGCAGCGAGACTCTGTCTCAAAATGGTCTCGCTGCGTTGCCCAGGCTGGAGTGCAGTGGCACAATCTCAGCTCACTGCAACCCCTACCTCCTGGGTTCAAGTGATTCTCCTGCCTCAGCCTCCCCAGTAGCTGGAACTACGGACGTGCACCACCACGCCCGGCTAGTTTTTGTATTTTTAGTAGAGATGAGTTTTCACCATGTTGTCCAGGCTGGTCTCGAACTCCTGACCTCAAATGATCCGCCCACCTCGGCCTCCCAAAGTGTTAGGATTATGGGCAAGAGATACCACGCCCTGCCTAAAAAATTTTTTTATTTAAAAAAAAAAAAAAGTCCTGACTTCAGTGTCCCAGTGTCGGCACCCTCAGGACACTTTCCCATATTTCTGAGGGAGCAGCACCAATGCCAACCTCCCCCCTATCAGCCCCACCTGCCCACACTGGGTCTGTGCCCACCTCCAGCTTCTGCTTGGTGTCAGTCCCCAGGAGGTCCCGCACATCTTCATTGTAGATCTCCAGGTAGGAGGCCCGGACCAGGAACTTGGTGTTCTCTGCACACTGCAGGGAGTACACAGAAAGAACCCAGACATCAGAGCTCCAAGGCCACCTGCTGCCAGGCTTGGCCCTGGGCCCTGGGCCCTGGGCCCTCTGCCACCAGGACATCATGGGAGGAGAAGGAACGTCGGGGCAAGAGGAGTCTCCAACCCAACCCACCCTGCCAGCCCTCCTGGCAAGCTCTCTCCTCGTCTCCAGCTTGGTGGGTGCCCAGGCCTCTTTGAGTTGTATTATCTTCATATTGTTGTCTAATGCTCTGTCTACAGTCCTCATGGGAAAGGAAACAGGCCTCCCCATTATTCAGGGTAAAAAAAAACACAAACAAACAAACAAAAAAACAGGGCCGGGCGCTGCTCACGCCTGTAATCCCAGTGCTTTCGGAGGCCTACGTGGGTGGATCACCTGAGGTCAGGAGTTCAAGACCAGCCTGACCAACATGACGAAACCTCATCTCTATTAAAAATACAAAAATTAGCCAGGCGTGGTAGCAGACACCTGTAATCCCAGCTACTTAGGAGGCTGAGGCAGGAGAATTGCTTGAACCAGGGAGGCAGAGGCTGCAGTGAGCCAAGATTGTTCCATTGCACTCCAGCCTGAGCGAAAGAGCAAGACTCCGTCTCAAAAACAAAAACAAAAACCAAAACCCTGGCTGGGCGTGGTGGCTCACGCCTGTAATCCCAACACTTTGGGAGGCCAAGGCCGGCGAATCACTTGAGGCCGGGAGTTCAAGACCCAACCTGGCCAACACGGCGAAACCCCATCTCTACTAAAAGTACAAAAATTAGCCGGATGTGGTGATGGGCGCCTGTAATCTCAGCTACTTGGGAGGCTAAGGCAGGAGAATTGCTTGAATCTGGGAGGCAGAGGTTACAGTGAGCCAAGATCATGCCATTATACTCCAGCCTGGGTGACAGAGCAAGACTCTGTCTCAAAAAACAACAACAATCCAACAAAAATCTGAGGCCACAGGGAAGGCCTGGGCCAAACACTGGCTCTGGGCTGGTCCCTGGCAGCTCTCCGAGGCCCTACATATTGCTCTGGCTACCATGATGAGTCCTGGGAGCGGCACAGTGGGTTCTGCAGCTGACCAGGGTCGTCCCCATCCGCCATTCCCCATGCACTGCCACAAATGGTCGCCAGGTAATTCTCACCTGCAGCCTGGATGCTGGGATGAATTCAGAGTCCAGTCTCAGCCTGGCCCATAAAGGCTCAGTCTCAACCTCCCTATCTCAAAAATGGGGTTATCAGCTACCTCCTGGGTCAGGCTGGTCAGGCTGGAGATTCAGTGAGATAAGGATGCCAAGGGCTTCACATACGACTTGGTCCATAACAATTGCTCAATAAGAGGGAAGCTGTGATTGTTACAACCACTTCCTGGCCCAGTGCACAGGGTCAGCAGATCCACAGGAAATGCTCCACTAAGGGTTAGAAGCCAAAAATGACACGAGAAAAGCACGGACAGAATTTTCTGTTTTAAGTTTTTTTCCCACCACCTTTTCAGAACCTGGAGCCTTCCCTGCTCACCTGCACGGGGTCAGGCCAGACTCTGAACACTTCCCGTGTCCCTGCCACCTGTCAGAAGTGCTCTGGGGCCCAGCTACAGCTCTGGCCCTGCCCCTTCCCTCCACGAGGCCCGTACCTGGACGCTCTCGAACACGTGCTCGAAGGCCCTGGGGATGATGCCTCTCTGGGAGGGTGGATCCGGCAGGCCCTGCATGGTGAAGGACTTCCCACTGCCTGTCTGGCCGTAGGCAAAGATGGTGCCATTGTAGCCCTCAGTGACGCCCTGAGTGGGAGGAGGCCAGGACCCCGTGATCAGCGGACCAGGCACAGCAGGGCTCGGGACAGGGCTCCCTAACTCATAGACTCAGGGCCCTTCCCGGTCCCCCCACCCAACAATGGCACTGGAGTGTGGAGATAAACAAGGCCCAGCTCTGTCCTCAAGGAGCTGACTGTCTGGTGGGGTAGAAGCTGTCCCTGTGTGTGGGTGGGGAAGAGCCTGCGCTGTGGGCTCACATCCATCTCCACCTTTACTGTGTGCCCTTGGGCTGGCCTTACTGAGGCACATTGATAAGATGGTAAGAATAACACCTTAGGCCAGGCGGGGTGGCTCACGCTTGTAATCCTAGCACTTTGGAAGGCTGAGGCAGGCAGATTACCTGAGGTCAGGAGTTTGAGACCAGCCTGGGCAACACGGTGAAACCCTGTCTCTACTAAAAATATGAAAAATTAGCTGGGTGTGGTGGTGAGCTCCTGCAGTCCCAGCTACTCAGGAGGCTGAGGCAGGATAATTTATTGAACCAGGGAGATTGCAGTGAGCCGAGATCGTGCCACTGCACTCCAGCCCGGGGGACAGAGTGAGACTCCATCCAAACAAATAAAAAAAGAGCGGCCGGGCGCCGTGGCTCACACCTGTAATTCCAACACTTTGGGAGGCCGAGGCGGGCGGATCACCAGGTCAGGAGATAGAGACCATCCTGGCTAACACGGTGAAACCCCATCTTTACTAAAAAATACAAAAAATTAGCCAGGCGTGGTGGCGGGTGCCTGTAGTTCCAGCTACTCTGGAGGCTGAGGCAGGAGATGGCGTAAACCCAGGAGGCGGAGTTTGCAGTAAGCCAAGATCGCGCCACTGCACTCCAGCCTGGGCGACAGAGTGAGATTCCATCTCAAAAAAAAAAAAAGGATCAACATCTTAAAGAGTAAGAATAGCACCTGCGAGGCTCCTGCAGCGTGCATATGGGGATTCTTTCGTGCATTGGCACAGGAAGCACCGCCATACACAGGTGATCGCCCAATGTCCGCTTGCAATGGAGGGAGCTGGACACGTACAGGTGATTCTCATGGCGGGCTATGGAGCAGGAGCACAGCGACAAGAGTCCAGGCAGCCAGCAGGAATGGGGAGTACAAAGAAGTGAAAACAGAATAGTGCAGGAAGAACAAAGCACAGCTTTCCAGGCGGCAAAGACAGGGAGAACTGGGCAGGTGACAGGAAGAGGAAGGCATTCCAGGCTGAGAGGACAGCTTGAATAAAGCCACACAGGTGAGGTGTGAAGAGCAGGAGGTACTGGGGGAGGGGTGGAAGATGAGGCCTAGAAGGAAGAGAGGAGGCAAACCCGGTGCCGTTCCCAAAGTCATCCTTCGTTCATCGCTGTTTCTATTCATTCGACAGGGACTATGCTCAGCCTAGGGACAAAGTGGTGAACCAGGTAGACATAGATCCTGTCCTTGCAGAGCTCATGAGCTTGCAAATTCTAGACCTTAATGTGGGCTTGGGGTGGATCCTGTGTGGGCAGATCATCCCAGAGAACTGCTCTGAGGCCCCAAGGGCCCACATGGCATCTATGCCCGGTTCCACTGCAAAGACCCATGCTGTAACCAAAACAGGGCTGGGTGTGCCCCGACTTGCCAGTGAGGGAAGATGAAAAGTCACCATTTTGCCAGATCCGGTGACTAATGCCTGTGATCCCAGCACTTGGCGGGCGGATCACTTGAGGTCAGGAGTTTGAGAACAGCCTGGCCAACATGGTTAAACCCCATCTCTACTAAAAACACAAAAATCAGACGGGCGTGGTGGCAAGTACCTGTAATCCCAGCTACTTGGGGGGAGGCTGAGGAACGAGAATCGCTTGAACCCAGGAGGCGGAGGCGCTGGGGACAGTGCAGACCTGGAGGCGACACTAGAGGCAGGCTCTGGTTGTGTCCCGCCTGGACAAAAGCCTCTGGACCTACCTGTTCCCGTCTGCCTGCGCCCCTCGAGGGCCTTTCCGCCTGGCTGGGGGGCAGCGCCGCCACCTGGGTACCCCCGGGTCGGCCCCATGCCCTGCGGCCTGGAGGGCGGCCTGTCCCGCGCCCTCACCTCCACCAGCGGGTAGGCGATCTCGTTGTAGATCTGCTCGGTGACGTGGTCCACGTGGTAGGCGCCGTCGAAGGTGAACTGCTTGGGCGGCTCGTCTGCGGCGCCCGGGTTCTGGATGCAGCACTGGCCGCGAGCGCAGTCCACAGTCACCACGGGCTGGCAGCGCAGCTCCCGCTCCCGTTGGTTCATGGGGCGGCAGCGCACGACAACCTTCACCGCTTCGGAAGCCATGGCGCCGCGCCCAGGACCACCGGGACCAGAGCCGACCCCCGCCCCGCCGGGGACCCCCGGCAGCCCGGGCCAAGGGGTGGGGCCAGCGCCAGCCACGGGGGGCGGGGCCTTGCGGCGGGGGCGGGGCCGCGGCGGGGGGCGGGGACTCCTTGTGGGGCGCCCCGAGGGGAGCGGGGAGTCACAAGACCCGAGCCGGGGCCGCCGCCTCCTCCCGCGCCCAGGCTCGCCCGTTTCTGAGGCCCGGCCCGAGCGGGGACGTGGGGGATCCGCGCTGCAGGCGCCGCCGCAGAACCTCAGCCCGGAGCCTCCCCAGCCGCCCGCCGGCACGCTCGCCACCTCGGCGTTCGCGGTTGCTGGGCAACGCCCGTGGCGTCACAGGAGGGGCCCCGGGAACGCCTGGCCTGGCCCGCCAGCTTCGCCAGAGTAATCCCTGGGCAGCCCCGCGCGGCCACTTGCGGGAAGCACCAGTCCTGGCTGGGCTCCTTTCGCGTCTGCTGTCTTCTCGAATCCGCACAGCCCCAGTTCAGAGATGTTGCGCAGCTTGCCGAGGCTGCGGTTAAGACTGGGGCTCCCGGCCTAGATAGATCCCAGGCCTTAGGCACGGGCCAGGGACCTAACTGAGAACAGCGGCAAGGACCTGTTGCCCCTTATCCACGTCCTCGAACTGGCTCAGGGGAAGGCTGCCCACAATCCACAGCCCCTGGACAGCTTCCTTTCATGCCACCCTTGTTATTTCTAAGACCCGAGATCGTAAAACAAACACTTTAGAAGCCAAGTCTTTTGGGCCGGGCGCGGTGGCTCACGTCTGTAATCCCAGCGCTTTTGGAGGCCAAGGCGGTTGGATCACCTGACATCAGGAGTTCGAGACCAGCCTGGCTAACATGGTGAAACCCCCATCTCTGGTGATAGGCACCTGTAATCCCAGCTACTCAGGAAGCTAAGGCGGGAGAATCACTTGAACACGGGGGGTAGAGGTTGCAGTTGCAGTGAGCTGAGATTGCACCATTGCACTCCAGCCTGGGCAAAAAGAGCAAAATTCCATCTCAAAAAAAAAAAAAACAAACCAAGTCTTTTGGATGGAACGCTGCCTGGCCTATCCCTCCTGGCTCAGCGCAAGTTCCCCAGCCAGAAGAGCACCTCTGTCACACCTCTGGGCTCTTCCTTGCACTGCAACACTGAGTGTCAGCTCCATGTCAGGCACCGTGACAGATACTGGGAGACAGCCCTCCTGGCCCATGATCTAGCTGGAGAGAGAGACACAGGAAACAAAATCCCACCAACAAAATCCCTTAAATGAAAATGTAATTAAAAACTGAATAATCAGTTCCATGCAACGTATTTTTTTTGAGACAGGGTCTTACCCTGTCACCCAGGCTGGAGTGCAATCATAGCTCACTGCTGCCTCAACCTCACGGTCTCAAGAGATCCTCCTACCTCAGCCTCCCGAGTGGCTAATTTTTTGTAGAGATGGGATCTCATTTTGTTGCCCAGGTTGGTCTCCAATTTCTGGGCTCAAACAATCCTCTCACCTCGGCCTCTCAAAGTGCTGTGATTACAGGCACGAAACACTGCACCCAGCCCATGGAACATCTAAAAAAGGAACCTCACTCAGCCCAGGGCATAGGACAGGCATCTTGAGGTTGACTGGAGCTGAAATATGATGGCTGAGTGGTTAACAAGGTGAAGGGAAGGGAGGAGGTGGAGGATGCCGGTCTGGGCTGTGCGGAGGTCCTGTGGCACACTGCAGAAGCAGAAAGCAAGCCCGGGTTGCCAGTGCAGAAGGACCTGAGTCTTTTTCCTATAGACATATCCACTGAAAGTTACAGCAGAAGAGGAACGTAATCTGATTGAGTCTCCCTGAGCAATTCCTTCTGAGCCCTTGAGGACAGGGCTTCTGGTTCACCATTCAGCACCAGCTGAAGGTATGTTTGGCAAAAACTAAATAGGGAAACTGGACAAAACCTCACCTTTCGAAGGAAAGAAAAGTCTGTAGCAGATAATCCGAAGCAACACATTTTATTTTGTTTCAAATCCACACAGCAAGGAAAGCGGGGCTACCGAGGTGGCGCTGATTGGAACAAAGAGAAAACTGTGGTCTCTGATTAAGACATGGAGTCTGCAAACAGGGGCCAAAAACCTTGCCCTCTTTGTAACATGAGATCAATCAATGCTGGCTGGAGGGATGTTAAAGTGCTTGGTGGAGACTGGTCCCTTCAGTGTGCTAAACATGGCCCTGATAGCTTCTCCACACAGGTAATTCACCAGTAAAACCCATCCCTCACAGAGGAGAGCCTTGGCCCAAGTCTGGACCAATGACCAGGTCTCCTTAACTGCCCATCTCTGGGCTATAATCCTGGGCCCAGGACATCGCTAAACTTCTCTCTCCTTGCCAGGGAAATGTGAGGCTGGGGCCTCCCATAGAGACCAGTGGTTGGTCCAGGAAGGGGATGGCTCCAGCACAGATGGCTGTAAAGCAGAGTCCCAGCTTCCCACTCACACTCAACATAAAGAAGTCCCAAAGGGCAGTTCCTTCTATCTTTTGTGACAGGATAGCTCACTTAACTTGCAAGGAAGTTACAAGGTCCCAAGCCAAGCCCCTGTCCTCGATGGAGGGTTGGAGGTGGGGAACACGAGGCCTGGGCCTCTGGGAGGCTGGCTTCTCACTTCCCAAGTCTGCCTCCCTTCTTTCTGCTCTGGTGGGGCTGCCCACTTCCTTCCAGGAGTCAGAAATCTGTGACTTTCAAGGCACTGAACAGTTCTGTCCCACTCCCAGATGGGGAGAGGGCAGCCCCCAGGCTCATGACGTGGCTTCTGCTTCAATAAGAGAAGTTCATGCAAAATGAACTTGTTCTATAACTGAGTTCAGTAGATTCATGTTTGTCAAGTTTGCTTACAAAGAGGGCTAGCTGGGTTTGTCGGTCCCTGGCAGGACCACTGCCTCACACTAGAGTCGCTGCCCTGGGTCTCCCATGGCCCGCTGAGGCCAAGTGCCCCTGGCAGGGCCCACATCAGGTCCACCTTTCGACGGTTCTGCTGTGACTGACCCCATTCCCAGTGGGGCTGGCCTGGTGAGGCAAGGTGGCCCCTGACAGCCACGGTCAGCGCCATGCTAAGGGGAATGTCAGCATCGGACAGCCTCCCTCCCAAGGCAGCCACCAAACCACATGCGGTCGAGTTGGGGAGGGCCCTGGTCACCCCTCTAAGCCTGCAGCTCACTGCTGGCCCCTCCCTATCAAATGGCTAAAGGAGATGAGCTGAGGGTGGGGGTGCCCTGGTGATTCCTAGGGAGAAGGGGTGAGCTGTGCATCCCTTCGGAGAAAGTGGGAGTCACAGCCCTGAGGTTTTAAGTGGAGACAGCATGGAGATTCTTGGCCCTATCTGCTGGTGTGCATCCCTTTCTGCAACACGAGTCCACCCACGCGTGAGCGCTTGGCACCGCTCTCTGTCCCTCCTGCCCTCTCTGCACCTTCCCACCCCTCCTTCGCTCTCAGATACATGTGAGAAACAGCCCTGCTCTGTCAGCCCAGATGGGGTCATCCCCAGCCTCCTGCCCACCAGCTCCACAGAGTCGTCTCTGCTCCCACAGACACAGTGGCTCACTCCAGGTCTTTGCCCAGAGTGAAAACTCACTCCTGCCTCCCCAAACCCCTCTCCCTCACTCGTCTCATGAGCTTTCTGGAGACTCCCAGTCAGGGCCCCAAGGCCTGGCCTCCTTAGGAGAGGGCCGCGACTCCGCCGTGAACAAGCTCCTGTCCCAGGAGTAAAGCGGAAGCCCAAAGCATCCAAAGCTTTGGATCCCAAAGCATCCAAAGCCACCCAGCGGGTCATCCAAAGCCACCCAATGGGTTACCCAAAACCTGCAACTCCACCTGCCCTCCTGGAATCTCAGCGGCCCACATGTTCTGCGAGAAGCCACTGGTGATACCCAACCTCAGGGCTCCCCTCCCACGGACAGTGAGGTGATGGAAGACTGCTCCAAGGGCAGGGTGACTGGATGGAACTGGCGACCAGAGGCGTGCAGGAAGGGCAGAGACACTGCCGGGGCCCAGGAGCCGGGATGAGGCGGGCCCTGTGGGACCCGGGCCCTACCTCTTAGCCCAGGCCCTGCAGCTCTGCCTCGGACTTGGCATGGCTGAGGGGCCGGAGAGTCCGGGGCGGCCTGGCCGGGGGCCCACAGTCCTGCTCCTCGTAGGTGGGGTTCAGGCGGCCCATGTCGAGGGGACAGAAGAGGCTGCGTTCAGTAACTGCGTGGTTCTCCACCAGAGCCTCCAGGCTGGGGAACTCTGCCGGCAGGTGCTAGGGGAGGAAGGGGCTTCAGCTCCAGTCCCCTTCCCCAGGGCTCACGCCAGGCACCAGCCACCTCCTCCCACAGGAACCTGCCCATTTTAGAGAGCAGGGGACGAAGCCCAGAGACTTCACATGTGCTATCGTGGCAAAGCCAAGCACCATTCCCTCTCTCTCTTCCCAGCCTGGGTAGGACTGAGATGTTTAGCTTGGAAGTAAGGGCACACATGTGAAAAACCCCTCCCATCCCTAGAAACTGGAGGGCAGGACAAGACGTCACACTGGAGACTCAGAGGTTGTTGAGCTCAGGCAAGCCCCTGCTCTCTCTGAGTCAGTTTTCTCCTCTGCTAATTTGGGCTAGGGTGTGAGAAAGCCAGGATTCCTGTAGAAATGTTACACATGACTCCAGCTCAAGACTCTTATTAGAGGTACCCTTCGAAGCCCCCTCCGGAGAGAAGGGCCCTTAGTGACCAGGCACCTCCCTTCCCCTCCAAGAGCCTTCAGGTCAGAACAGAGTGGAGCCAGCAGAGGTGGGGCCAAGTGGGCCAGCTGGGGACGAGGCCAGCAGGGCCAATGAGGAAAGAGCAGGACAGTAGAGGCAGGATGGAATTGGACGAGGAGTGACGCCAGGGAGAGCCAATGAGAGACAGGGATGGCGGTGAGGCGCATTCAGGACCTCAGCAGTTAGAAAAGGGAGGGCACAAAGGACCAGGGATGGAGCCAATGATGCGGCAGGGCCCAGGCCCCTCTGGCCGCTGCACTCTTACCTCCAGGCAGTAGCGGCCCAGGTGATTCCGGAAGACCTGGTGGGGCACCACGCCGCACTGCGTGTGCACAGACAGACACCACTGGCCGCTGGCACCTGGCTCAGGCCACAGCAGGAAGGCCCCAAGCACGTCTCTCCGCAACAGGGCCAGGGCACAGGGCCTAGGGGCACAGAGGGGAGAGGGTAAAGGCTGGACTGCTCTCCTGGGCAATGGTCATGACAACCCCAGCAGCATCGAGGCAGCCTGTGGATTAAATGCCCTTAAACACACAGTGCATTGCCTGGACTTGGTGGTGCCTTATGCCTATAATCCCAGCACTTTGGGAGGCCCAGGCAGGAGGATCCCGTGAGCCCAGGAGTTCAAGGCTGCAGTGAGCCATGACCATGCTACTGCACTTCAGCCCGGGTGATGGAATGAGACCCTGTCTCTAAAGTGAAATTTAAAAACAAAAAAAACCCCAGCAAAAACCCAACATGGGTCCTGACTCAGAGTCAGGCTCAACAGAAAGAAGTTTTTAGAAGCTTAGAAGGTTTCTCCAGGGTCTGTAATTGTTGGCAACGTCAAGACTTTCTCAGGAAAGAGGCTTAAAGAGCTGACGCTTAGGGGCCTCGCCCTGTGCAGGCCAGGTGCTGAGGGCTCTACCCGAATTACCTCATTTGACCCTCTCCACAGACTTAAGATGAAGCTCCTTTCATTAACCCCATTTTACATTAGAGAAAATGGAGGCCCAGGGTGGTGAAGTCCCAGGCCTGAGGTCACCGAGGTTGGTAGCGCTCTGCCCCTGCACAGGAGTGTGTGCCTCAGGGGCCTGGGAAGCCCGTATTTCTCTGTCCACTCCAAGGGACTGGGCATCGGGCCAGGCCAGGCCTTTCCTACCTGGAGATGCCAGCGAAGGCCCAGATGTTCTCCGTCAGGCTGCCCTCGCTCTCCACCAGGCACGAGTGGCCACCAGGACCCCGGGGCCATGCCTCCCATGCGGTAGGAACTGTGGAGACCATCCAGGAGTCAGAAGGAGAGTGGCCAAGCCCTCCCATTCCCTACGGCTGCAGGCCTCATCACCCATCACCTCTCTGCCCTGCTCAGCCGACACATCCGCACACAGGCCTTCCACCCACCAGTTTTGGTCCATATGCAGCTGTACGCAGTCTCCTGTGCACAGACCCGGATGCAGGCAAACACACACAATGCACAGGCATCACTTGGAGGTGTGGCCACAGCCTTGCAGGAATGGGCACTCACGCCCACCTCTGGCTGGTCCAGGAGCGCACAGGCACGTGTCCCAGGTACACACAGGGGCAGGCAAGTTCCCACCACTCACAGGCCTCCCGAGCCGACAGCTGCAGCTGGGTCTCATAGGTGCAGCCGCGGTAGGCCCCCGAGCGGATCACCTTGCTGCGAATGGCCTTCTTGCGCACCAGCGTGGGCGAGCAGTAGGGATTCCCCAGGCGGGCATGGCGGGCGCGGCCTTCCGACTCTGGCAGCTCCTTCTAGGGCACCAAAAGGGGCCCACAGGCAGGCAGACTCAGGTCCAGCCATGTCAGGCCAAGTGAAGCCCCTGCCCCCGACATGCCCCCCAAACCCATACCCAGTTCCCTTGTCCACTGCCCACTCCTTGGCTGGGGTGCTGCGTACCCCACTGCCCACCAGCCCCTCTGCTGGCAGCCGCCGGAAGGAGACCAATGCATGGACGTTCTGAGAGAGTTGATCACGGCCGAAGGGCTCCCGCACCAGGCCTCCAGGGGGGCCCCCAGAGCTGGACAGTGACTTTAGGGGCACCTCCCCTGTGGGTCCTGGGCAGGGCTCTGGCAGTGCCCGCTCCTCAGGGTGCTGCAAGAGGTAAGCCAGCTGGAAAGAGCGGCATAGGAGCAGGTGCAGGATCTGGACCTGGGAGGGAGGAACAGAGGTGGGCTCAGTTGGAGGAAGTCTCCGTCTCCCTGGGCCTCAGCCCACTCACCATGGGTGCATGCAGCCCCTTGGCTTTGGAGGCTCTTCCCATTCTTCCTGAGAAAGCTCCTACTTACCCTTCAAAACCTCACCACCATGCAGGCTCCCCTACCAGCTTCCTTTATTTATTTAACAAACAGTGAGGACCTTCTGTGGTCCAGGTATCACGCATGGAGCAGAGAATGTGGAAGCATGAGCTCACGCACTCCTGCCCCCAGGCTTACCACCCCAACCCTGCACGCCACATCAGCACCCCCTTCCAGGAAGGGCCAAAAGCCCAGGCCCTGAAGTCAGAACTTGAGTTCCAATCCTGGCTCTGTCACGTAGGAGCGGCTATGGGACCCTGGGTAGAGCATGGCACCTCTCTGTGCCTCGGTTTCCTCCTCCCCACCTCCCTGTGCCCCTTTGAGGAGTCAGTGAAATGGAGCACAGGAAATTCCCAGCACAGGCCCAGTGCTTGTTGGGAGCAGCACATCCCACCCGCCACACACACCATCCAGACCCAACGTGTCAGACCCGTGAGCATCAGATCAAGGACCATGACTCAGCCACCTGTCACCCTAGTACCCAGCACAGGGCCTGGATAGACAGGATGACAGCAAATGGTTGCTGGCCAGAACCAAACTCAGAGCCTGTCTGCCAAACACCTCGCTGCTGAGGCTCTGTTGTTCACGACAGCCAGGCTGGCTGTGACTTTCTGATCCACCTGCCCACCCCGACTGCTCTGGGCCAAGCACTGTCTCAAGACCTGGACCCAGACTCTGCTCTCAAAGAACTCAAGTGCCTGTAATTAGGGCAGACGATGGTAGCGTGCAGTTCATGTCGCAGGACCCCAGAGAGAGGGGCCATCCAGAGGAGTCAAGGCGGGGTTCAGACATGTGGGCTGAGCCCTGAAGAGTGAGTGGAATGTGCCAAGATGAGAAGGGGAGGGGGGTGCCAGACAGAATGGCATGACCGAAGCCCTAGTGGTGTGACTCTCCATTCTCCAAGCGCGTGGCCAGGTTCCCGCCCCTGGACCCTAGGGAATGCTGAGGCCACTGACTTGCTTTGTGGTGTCCTCAGTGGGAAGAGCCACGGAAAGAGGCGAGGTGTGCATGCCTGGAGGGGGATCAGGCTGCCCTGACAAAGCCCTCAAGGAAGCCGCCCTGATGCCTGGCACACAGTCCCTCCGGCCTCCATGGTGGTCCCCTGCCTCGAGCCCCAGATACCTCTCCTGGCTGGCTGCCCACAAAGAGGTGACAGAAGAGCTTGCTGGCTGGGCTGCGTGGGTTTCGAGCCACGAAGGCAAACTGGCAGTCGGCAGGGCACCAGGTGGAGTAGAGGATGCGCCTCAGGGCATGCGCCATCAGAAGCACCTGGCGAGGCAGCAGCATGAGGCCCCCATCAGACCCACCGGGCAGCCCCACCCCTGCTCGCCAGCCTGCAGGGGTGAAGAAACCCTCCTTCCTTCCATCCCGCCCAGTCTCAAGCCCTCATCCTTCACATGGGCCCTGGGCTCAAGATCGCCACCCCCATGTGATGCTCGGCCTGCCGGGGGCCCAGAGAATGGGAGTGACGGCAGGCACTGGGGTGACACGCCTGGCCCCTGGAGGCAGGTGACTGGGGTGTGAATCCTGGCTCTGCCACTCATTTGTGTGACTCGGGCAGGCGAGGGCAGTCCTCTGAGCGCCTATGGTGACGCGTCAGGTAGGGAGATACCAGCACCTCTCGACGGGGCTGTTGCTGGGGGTCAGTGGGACCTCATGTGAGTGGCACAGGACCTGACCCCAGGGCCCCGCAATGTCCAGCTCTGGAGACACCAGGTGTGCCTCAGTGGTAGGTGACTGATGCCTGCAGCTGTGAGGTGCAGTCTGGCGCGCAGTTAGTGCCCGCCCCACGCTGGCTCAGCAGGAGGACGAGCCGGCAGCAGGGCAGGGAGGAGCAGTGGCCAGGAGCAGCCCTACCGCACCTGGGTGAAGCTGCCCATGGCCCACCAGCCAGGGTGGGGCAGGGAAGCTGCGAGAGCCTCAGTGGGCTGGATGTTCCTGATGCTCAGGCGGGGAGGGGGCCCCGGAGGGATTCTGGAGGCCCAGGGGTGGGAAGCTGTTGCCCGAGCCAGCCCTGGGAGAGGCGGCCCTTGGTGCAAGTCCAAAGGCCCAGAGCAGGTAGGCTGGTGCGCCAGGGGGACCCCAGGGGAAGCAAGGGGGCCGAGCTGAGGCCAGGACCTAGGTGGACAGCGCATCCTTAGGCTGGAGACACCTGTACCCATCCAGTCCTCACCTGCACCCACAGGGGTTCCTACCTCACCCTCCCCGCTGTAGATCTTGAGACCCTGAAGGCTGAATTTCAGGATGACGGCCCGGCGTCGGGGACAGTCCTGGGTGGAAAATAGTAGTGGGGACAGGCATCACCTCCCAGACCCTGCCTTGGCCTGCCCAGCCTCAGTACCATCCACCAAAGGCTGGTTAGCCCACTCCACCACCCCTGGCACGGGGTGGGGCCCTGGCTGGTGGAACCCACTGGCGCTGGGGAAGTGTGGATGGCTCCTGGCAGACGACCCCTAGCTAGGGCCACCGCTGGCCAGGCTATGACTGTCACCCACATCTCCATCTGTGGCTTCCAGCTGTGGGGCCCAGGTCGCAGTAGCCCAGGGCATAAGGGATGGGGCCTCTGGGGCCTGGGTGTGTGTCCTGACCAGCCCACCACAAACACTGCCTGTGTCCTGCCCCTCTCTAACTGTGGGGAGGGTGGATCTGGTCTTGGGGGTTATCTGGTCTTCAAGGCTGTGACTTTCACTAGGGAAGTGCCCTCCCAGGCCACCCACCTTCAGCGCCCACAGCTGCTGCTGCACCAGCCACACGCTCTCCTGGGTATCCAGGTCGTCCACAGGGAAGGAGCCCACGTACTGCTCGGCGGTGGGGCGAAGGGAGTAAGTCAGGGAGTCAGGTCCGTGGCTCCTAACCCCATCCTCCAAATTCCCCCCAAACACACATCTGCTCTGCCAGGCAGGCTGTGGACAGACAGAGCTCGATTCTCGGAGCCCAGGCTCTGCTGCTTTCCTGGCAGGTGACCCTGGTCAGGTCACTGAAGCTCTCCGAAGTCCCAGTCCCTCATCAGGACACACACACACTCCCCAGCCCAAGTCAGGGAAGAGAGAGGTAGAAGTAGGTCCTAGACCCATAGCACTTCCCAACCACCAGCACCTGCTACCTGAGGGCCACCCACCAGAGCACACCTGGACAGGGCGTCCCCACCCACCTGGGCAAACTTGGTGATGCACCTGGGCCGGTGAGGGGCCAGCCCACAGTCAGAGGCCCTGCGGCCCCCAGCCCCCGCCTTCTGCATGGCCCCCGGGGTGCCTGGCTTCCAGCTCCACAGGAGGGGAGGCTGCAAAGGGCAGAGGGGGAAGGGCTGCTTTCGAGGCAGGCAAGCCACAGAGTGCCCCCCACAGGCCATTCATTCACTGGCTTCCTAAGCAGCTGCTATGTGTGCAGCAATGCTGGGCAATGCCCTGGGCACTGGGGAGCCAGCCCTGAAGAAAATGATGACATCTCTGACTGCCCTCAAGGAGCTTACATTGTTGCTGGGGGGAAAGACATTGAAGATAGATCACACGTGAGATGCGGATGGAGCGAGAATGGGAAACGTCAGCTTAGAGGCTAGGCTGATTGTTGCTGGGAAGCCCTCACTGAGGAGGGGAGGTTTGGGTCAAGATCTGAAGGGTGTGGTGGTACATGCCCAGGGTCACTCACTCATTCACTCAGCAAGCTCTGAGGATTGTGGTGCTCTGGGCTGGGGCCTCCCCCAGGGGGTGGAAGTCAAGGGATAGACCTGTAACCAGCTTTCACAAAGTGCCCGAGGGAAGGGAGGGCCACCTGAGAGGGTGCCATCAAAGAGAAAGGCAGTGACAGCAGCAGAAACAGAGACTGAAAAGACACAAAGGCAGGCAGGCAGCGGGGGCCCGCAGGCCGACCTCAGCAAGACCAGAACAGCAGGCTGGATCCAGTTTGGGATCAGCCTTAGATGCCAGGCTCGGGAGTTCTGATCCCACCCTGTGGGTAGTGGGAGCTATAGCAGGTTCTAGGGCAGGAGCTCTGTAGTTCATGAAGGTGGCTACAAGCTGAATGGCCAGAGCTGATGAGGCCAGGGACCTGCTGCAGGTGACCATGCCTCACTCAGCCCAAACGGACCCCAGCCCCTTCCTGAACCCCCCAGTCCCTTGCAGATCATGAAAACCGGAACTCAGCCAGACAGTGCGCTGACGCAGACAGGATGTGGGGAAGGAGGACAACTGCCCTGGGGGCTGAGGACCACCCCCTCCAACTGCCCAGCCCAGTCAGGCTCTGGTCTTTCCTGGGACCCCTCTCCCACATCCAGTCGTGGAAGAGGAGTGGACCCCCCTTAGGCGATTGTCCTCAAGGGCAGGGAGCACACTATTTCCCATGGGAGCCCAGGACACAGCTGGTGCTCAATTAATGTGGAATTAACACATCATAGCCCCATGATTCCAAGAAGGAACGGCTGAATGCCTCTGGCAAGGTCCCCCAGGACTCAGCTCCCTCGGTCTCTGCTGGGACCAATGAGAAAGCCACCTCTGTGTCCCATCCTGACTGGCTTCTCTCACCAGCCTGCCTGTCATCACTGACTTGGGATCAGAGTCCTGGGTCCAAATCCTGTGTGACTTTGGGCCAGCTGCCTCAACCCTCTGAGCCTCCCCCTCCTCATCTGCAAACCTGGGATCATGTGAGAAGTAGATGGGGACAAGAATGGAGGAGCAGGCGCCCAGCCCGACATCAGCCAGGCTCGGATCCAAAGCTCAACAAAGCCTGCCGCTCAGGAGGGAGCTTGGGAGGACAGCGGGGTCTGACCACTTCCGCTTCCCTCCTTGTCCTTGGCCACCCCGACAGGCGCCCACCCAGGGTGGGAGGGCCAGGCAGGGGAGGCCTGCCTGGGGGCTCGGATTCCCGCCACAGAGAGCAGGTATCCAACAGAGCCTTGGGCAGTAAGGACGGGTCTGGGGTGTGCTCTCGCTCAAGGAGGAGGGCTGGGGTGCTTTGGAACTGACTCTGTTAGCACCAAGAGCCCAGGAAGGGACCCTGTTTCTGCCCGCCCATGACCTTTAACCCCAGGCTCAGGCCAGGGTGGAGATGCCTGCACCGCTCCACTTTCAGTGAGCAGCCAGGAGCCAGAAAAAAAACGCTGCACCTGTACCGTCCCCTTGAGTCTTCCTGGCGCCCCCTCCTATCCTGGCTGCCCTCCTGCTTTACTGGGCTATTGTACCCTGATCATTTTCATGTCATATCCTTTACCTACTATACCTTTTATGTTTAAATAAAGCAAAGTTAGATGTGCAACCCGCACTAAAGCCATGTGACATCATTTCCAGGTAAGGAGGTGGCAGGGCAGGGGGGCTTCCAGTGAAGCCACCTTTCAACTTCATAGTCACATCCTGGGGCCAGGATAGGCCAGGATGGCAGGCAGTGGGGAGGGAGGAGGCAAAGACAACGAAACGCAAAACGCTGAGAAAAGGAGAGGGAAGGTACGGAGGATTAGGGGGTGGCCAGGGACAGAGGCAGGAACAGAGAAGGGCGAGAAAGACAAAGCAAAGGAGAGAAAGGAGAGCTGTGGGGAGGAGAGGGAAGGGTACGTTTCCCATCCTGTCCTGGCGGACGCAGCCCCTCAGGCACCAAGCGTGAGATGGGGAGGAGCCGCATGGGCATCTCACACTCACACGCGCACACAGCTGTGTCCAGGGCTGCTGTAGCCCCTCCCTCCACACCCAAAGCTGCAGCTTTCGGCGTCCCCAGTGTCCCGGCTGTGGGGATGCGGAGGCCAACCACTGGCCCTCTTAGGGGCCCCACCCCACCCACCATCACCTGAGCCTTTCCCCATCTCCCTGGTCCTTAGCCTCCTTGGAAACTGGAAGTTCCTCCCTCCTTCCTAAGCCTGAGGAGCACAGTGCGTTCAGCCCAGGCGTGGAGTTGGGGTGGGGGGCTCCCCGGGGACCAGGGAGGGCACGGGACTCACTCTAACCCTGGAAACAGACCTTACCCGTTCCAGGCACAAAACACCCGCTTGTCTCTCTGGGGGCAGATCTGCTTTTCCCAGGCTTTCCACTGCAGTCTGGCTGGGCCAGCACCTTCGGAAGGGGACACACTTGGAATGAGGCTGGGGCTGTCCTCAGGTTTTCCAGGTGGCCCTGCTCAGAGGCAGGAGACTGGATGGGCTGACCTGCCTCGTGGGCCAGGCGCAGAAGCCCTCTGGGGCACTGCACCGTAGCTGAGTTGGGGAGACCACCAGCCCGCAGACCCTGGGTCAGCAAAGGGTGGCTCAGAGGACTGAAGTCACTTGGCCATGGTCACACAGCTTAAGTGGGAGAGCAGGGAAGCAAATCCATGTCTCGTGCTGTTTCCTCAGGCCATGGCGGTGCCTTTCTGCTCGGACTCCCCTCCCACAGATAAGCAGGGTGTCCACTGCTGGAGTTTGGTGGGGGTCCCCGCCAGTCCAGGAGGCGGCGAGGCAAGGAAGCCGCCGGCTAGGGAACTAGGTGCCGCCTTCTGGCCGGAGGGTCTACTCCCACTGCCCCAACAAGCGTCCACCTGTCCTGGGCCACAGGGTCGGGAAACCCAAGGCCACCCAGCCAGGGGTCAAGAACCTGGATTGTGGGGTCTAACGTGGTTGGCTGGCGTGACCTTGGGCAAGTCACTTAAGCTCTCAGCCTCCAGGTCCTCAGCTGTAGGGTGGGAATCCCCCAGCACTACCTGTTGGGGTGCTCGTAGCTCTGGTCCTTCTTGGAATGTTTCCGAGGCTGACTGTGTGTCAGGCCCCGCCGCCAGTGGACGAAGGTCCCTGCCCTCTAGGGGCACCCAGCTGGGGGTGGTGGAGGCAGCATGGGGGTAAAGTAATGAGAACAGCGGGGTGAGGAGAAGGCGAGGTGCGTGCGTGTGCTGGGGGTGCTGCTTCACGGCCT
Source organism: Chlorocebus sabaeus (assembly GCF_047675955.1). Classification (NCBI taxonomy): domain Eukaryota; kingdom Metazoa; phylum Chordata; class Mammalia; order Primates; family Cercopithecidae; genus Chlorocebus; species Chlorocebus sabaeus. Next base: position 116,258,244 of record NC_132923.1, on the reverse strand, counting down.
CTCGAAACAGGCGACACGGGAGCGGGAAGTGCTGTTCCAGGGGTGGGTGGGCCGAGGCCCCTGAGGGGCGGGCGCAGGGGTGCGAAGCGCTCCAGAGTGGGCCGCCGGTCCTGCTGCGCTACCTTGCTCGGGGCGCTGCGGGGGACGGCCAGGGGCCCCGGCAGAGTCCCCGGACCCAGGAGCGGGCTGGGCTCTGCTCCAGGGCACGGAGGAGGCTTACGGTGGCAGGGAGGGCAGAAGACGACCGAGCGAGTGACCGGCGCCCCTCACTCCCGAGACCGTCCCGCGCCCGCGTCCGCGTACCAAGCCCCCCGCCCCGGCCCGGCTCCCGGCGCTCACTCACCGCCTCTCGAGTCAGGTCCCCGTCGCTCCGGCCCGCGACCCCCGCATCTTCCGCCGCCGCCGCCGCCCGGCGCTCTGGTGCCCGCCCTCCGCCGCCCCCGCCCCCGTCCCCGCGCCCCCACACGTGGCCGCGGGAACCGACCCCCAGATCACCTGGCGGCGGCGAGCCGCCTCACTCACCAATCGGCGCCCGCGGAGCCGCTCCTCTCCGCCGCGCCGCCCAATCAGCGGCCGCGAGGGGCCCTGGCACCGCCCACGCCCGGCGCTCCGCCTGAAAGGGCGGTAGAGGCTGGCCCCGAGCTCCGAAGGCACCTCTTCCTGGGCTGGGGGCGCTGAATCCCCCGCGCCTCACTCACGGGTCCTTCCTCCTGGAGAGCCTTTGCCCCTCCCTTCTCTGGCTGGCTCCTCCGCGTCTTCCGAGCCGCGGCTACCGCACCGCCTCCTCCGGGAAGCCTTCTATGATCACCACTCACGCTTCACTCTCTGCAGAGCCCTTGTGACTCCCTTGCTCGCCTGTCATCCCTCTCCTCTTACTCGAGGACAAGTGACACTTGACCGGAGTGTCTCCGTCCCCATTGTGTAGGACCGAGCCTGGCTCGGTGGAGGCGCTCAGGGAGGGGTGGTTCGGGACCGGCCTTTGTGAGTGGAGGGTCATTGCGCATCCTCCTCCTCCTCACTTTCTTCCCGCCCGGACGTTCTCAGCAGGGAACTGACCGATCCTGCCTAGCCCGGGGCCCAGCACCGAGAAGTCTGGGAAGGAACGTTGCTCACCGCACACGGGCCATGGCCCCGTCCTTCGGGCCCTTTAGGTGGGGAATGGGGCGAGCAGCTGCAGCCACGGCACTGGGACCGGGAGCGCTAACGTCCCAGAAGACCGGGCCACGAGCCAAGGCTGCTGTGTATCAAACCTGACATCTGCAGAAACCCCCCCGGAACCTGCCCATGCACCACACCACAGAGAAATCAGGACACAGGGGCTCAGGGACAGTGGGGGCGCACAGACTGCAGCCCGGGAGCGGGGCACCCTGACAGGCGGGAACAGCGCAGAGGGCCTGAGGGTCCCTGGAGTTCCAGAGGAGGCGGGTTTGCGCCAAGAGGCCATGCTGGCCATTCCTCCTCAGGGGATCTGGAAACCCAGAGGCAGCAATGAGGCGTGGCCCCAAATCTGGGCGCTTCCTCTTACGAACGTGAGGCCTGGGGCAAACGCCTTCATCACTTTCATCTGTGAGCGCCTCGTATGGGAAGGAGCGTTACTAACGCCTGACTCACAGCCACGTGAGCATTCAAACGAGCAAAGTGCGTAGCGCAGTGTCTGATCCACAGGAAGTGAGGCACCCAGTAAATATTAGCTGACATTAGACCTTACTTTTATTCTTGATTTTCTTTTGTATGTGACAGTACAGCAAGGTAAAGTTTAAGACAGGGTCTGACTCTCTCTCGCAGGCTGGAGTGCAGTGGCGCGATCACGATCACTGCTCACTCCTCCATCTCTCAGGTTCAAGCGATCCTCCTGCCTCAGCCACTGAGCAGCGAGCAGCTGGGACTACCGGTGCATGCCACCACGCCCAGCTAATTTTGTTTGTTTGTTTTTTAGTAGAGACGAGGTCTCACTATATTGCCCAGGGCTGAAGCAAGGGTTCTCTGACTTCTAAATGTCAAGTGCTCTGGGCAACACTTCACCACAGCCATCTGCCAGCCTCGAGTCCAGTGACAAGAGGGACCAAGATGGTTTACAGGTCGCTCCTATTCTCTGCAAATCCAGCTTATTAAACTCGGCGTTCACAAAGAATAAAGGGTTAATTCCTAGCTTTCTTGAGTGGGGCAGGAGGGAGAAAAACGCATAAATTTTAAATAGAGGACTCGACAATTACTAGCTCCCCAGTCCCCGTTTTGAGAATATTCAGAGAAAGCAACACGAGGCACAGCTCTGTTAAATACTAACTCTAACAAGTTTTCTGATGCATACAATTCATTCTGATACATGCAATTTTAAAAATAGTGGCAGGAATTTGTTTCAGGTCAAAATGACAAGTTTAAATTCAGATGATGAAATAGTCAAAACCAGAGGGAGAATCCCGCTTTCTAAATCTTTCTCAGAAGGAAACAGAGGGTCAATATTTGAGTGGCAGGCACTGTGCTAGATCCCAGGAACACAGAGATTTACAATAAAACATACAAAGTGCTGCAAAAACCAGATCTAGAGGCCGGGTGCGGTGGCTCACACCTGTAATCTCAGCATTTGGGAGGCCAAGGCACGTAGATCACCTGAGGTCAGGAGTTGGAGACTAGCCTGGCCAACAAGGTGAAACCCCATCTCTACTAAAAATACAAAAATTAGCTGGGCATGGTGGTGTCCGCCTGTAATCCCAGCTACTTGAGAGGCTGAGGCAGGAGAATTGCTTAAACCCAGGAGGTGGAGGTTGCAGTGAGCTGGGATCGTGTCACTGCACTCCAGCCTGGGCAACAAGAGCAAGACTCGGTCTCAGGAAAAAAAAAAAAAAAAAAGGAAAAGAGAAAATCTAGAAAGATAAGTATGTTCAAAGTCTGTGACATTGACTACTGACTTCTACTACCAAGAAGGGTCTTCTTTTTGTTGGTTTTCAGTCCGACTCAGAAATACAAGGTTTCAAAACCAAATGCATTTATATATTTGAAGTTTTCTATTTTTGCTTAAAAAAAATTTTTTTTTGGCTGGACGCGGTGTCTCACGCCTGTAATCCCAGCACTTTGGGAGGCTGAGGCAGGTGGGTCACAAGGTCAGGAGATCGAGACCATCCTGGCTAACACGGTGAAACCCTGTCTCTACTAAAAAATACAAAAAAATTAGCTGGGCGTGGTGGCAGGCGCCTGTAGTCCCAGCTACTCAGGAGGTTGAGGCAGGAGAATGGCTTGAAACCCGGGAGGCAGAACTTGCAGTGAGCCGAGATCGCGCCACTGCACTCCAGCCTGGGCAACAGAGTGAGATTTTTGAGATGGAGTCTTGCTGTGTCACCCAGGCTGGAGTACTAGGGTGCAATCTCTGCTCACTGCAACCTCCGCCTCCCAGGTTGAAGCAATTCTCCTGCCTCTGCCTCCCAAGTAGCCTATTACATGTGCACACCACCAGGTCTGGCTAATTTTCACATTTTTGGTAGAGACGGCCCAGGCTGGTCTTGAACTCCTGACCTCAAGTGACCCACCTGCCTCAGCCTCCCAAAGGGCTGGGATTATAGGCATGAGCCACCGTGCCCGGCCTTCGTTTTAATTTATGCATAGAAATAATGTAACTGCTTATCTGAGTTATTTCCCCAGGTTACCAAATTCAGTTGGTCCTAAAAGCAATTCTCCTGCCTCTCCTAAAAGCGCAGAAACACCAAACTTGTACCACAGATGCAGCCTCGCTAAAGGTACATTTGATGTACAAACTGAAAGGTTTACATCAAATGTAACAAACTTCAGTGGGTGTCAGCCATTTCCTGGGTTCCACTCAGGATTGCAGCATAAAACGGCCATCACTGCGTCATCTGCCAAATGTCTGTGATCTCACATTCATGACAACACAAGCTCTTGGGAGCCACCAGGTGTAAAACTTCAACCACTGGATTAATGACTCACGTGTGCAGGAAGCCCAAAGGACCCGTATTAAGCAGGGAAGGACGACAAAAAGGCAAGCTGGGGTGGGGGTGGGAGTCATGACTGCTGAACATGTTGGTGCACATGCCATGTCATTGTATTTCCTGATGCGTCAATGACAGTGACTAAACCACACATGTGTGAGCTTGCTATCAATCTTCCCTTCTCTAAAATCCCAGAATCTGGTGCTGGAGTGGGCAGCTGACAAAAGTGTGGGAAGTATCACCACATCACTGAGAAGCTGTTCTCCAACAACAGGACTGAAAACCAGAGCCAAGATGGTGAACTCCCAACAGGCTCAGCACAGTAACAGGTCATCCACATCCACTTTTAACAGTGCACACTCCATCTCAAGTCTCCAACACCTTCACATGTTGAGTTACTTTTACCTTTGAACACTATCATTCTGTTCTCTCAGATGTGTCCTGGCAGCCATCCCTGCAATTTACCAACACTGTCCCCCAAAAATAAGCGACCTAGAACAGTGATTTTAAAAAATATTCCGGCCAGGTGCTGTGGCTCACACCTGTAATCCCAGCAGTTTGGGAGGCCGAAGCGGGCAGATCACCTGAGGTCAGGAGTTCCGAGACCAGCCTGACCAACATGGAGAAACCCTGTCGCTACTAAAAGTACAAAATTAGCCGGGCGTGGTGGCGCGTGCCTGTAATCTCAGCTACTCAGGAGGCTGAGGCAGAAGAATCACTTGAACCCAGGAGGCAGAGATTGCAGTGAGCCCGAGATCACGCCATTGCACTCCAGACTGGGCAGCAAGAGTGAAACTCTGTCTCAAAAAAAAAAAAAAAAAAAAAATTCCAAGCCAGGCACAGTGGCTCATACTTGTTGTAATCTCAATGTTTTGGGAGGCTGAGGTGGGAGGATCACCTGAGGCCAGGAGTTCCAAACCAGCCCGGGCAACAGAGCAAGATTCTACCCCCCCCCAAAAAAAAAAGTTAAAAATTAGCTGGGTGTGGTGACACACACTTATAGTCCCAGCTATTTGGAAGGCAGAGGTGGAAGGATCGCTTGAGCCCAGGAGTTTGAGGCTGCAGTGAGCTATGATCATGCCACTGCACACCAGCCTGGGCGGCAGAGCAAGATCCCGTTTCCAGAAATTAAAAAAAAAAAAAAAAAGAAAAGAAATTCGGAGACAATGTCATGAACTGTCCTCCCTAAATTCTTATGTTGAAGTCCTAATCTCCAGTACCTCAGAGTCATATTGGGAGATGGGGTCTTTAAGGGGATAAATTAAGAGTTCATTAGTGTGGGTCCTAATCCGGTAACACTAGTGTCCTTATAGGAAGAGGAAATTTGGACACAGACAAGTACAGAGGTGAGGTGACATAAATACACAGGGAAAAGACAGCCATTTATAAGCCAAGGAGAAAGGCCTAGAACAGATCCTTCCCTCAGGGGCCTCAGGAGAAACCAACCTTGCTGACTCCTTGATGTTGGACCTCTAGCCTTCAGAACTGGAGAAAATATTAATACATTTTTGTTTAAACCTGTCTGTGGTACTTTGTTATGGTCCCCCCTAGAAAACTAATACAGTGATTAAAATAAGATTACTGGCCAGGCATGGTGGCACATGCCTGTAGTCCCAGCTACTTGGGAGGCTGAGGCAGGAGAATCGCTTGAGCTAGGACTTCGAGTCTAGCCTAGGTAACACAGTGAGACCCCCATCTCTAAGAAACATAAGGCTCCTTATCCATCAGGAAATGGGCCACAACACAGTATTGCTTGGCTCTTCTTCCCTGTATATTCTTCTGGTTGGCAGAAAGTGTGGAGGTTATACAGAGAAATGTCAGAGCTGGACGGGCTGCAACAAATGATTTGAGTTCAACTCACTTTTCCAGAGAATCAGAAGGTTAAGTGACTTGCCCAAGGTAGCACTGCTAGTCCTGGTTCCAAAGTGGACATAGACTACAGGTAGTTGTACACTCTCGGGGGGTCCCAGGCACTGCTTCTCGTGTTTTCCAAGAAGAGAGTGAACGTACATGTCTTGGGGATCAGACAGCAGAGCCTACCTGAAGCACTCCTGCTGCTTTGTTTCTGGGAAATCTCGTTTCATCTTACCAACTCTTGTGGGCTCCATACTACCTTCCATTTGTGTTAATATTACCATGAAGCCACTCCCTGCAGTATCTTTGAATAAAACTGATGCCCCAGAAAGAGGCACCATATTTCTTTTGTTCCTACGCTTATCCCATTTGAGAGGCAGAGAAACAAGGAATGGTTTCTAGTACCTTCCCAACTGAAAAGCACACGTCTGGAAAAAGATGGCTCCTTCCCAGAAATGCTTTTTACAAAGTTTGTTACCATAGACAAAACAGGAGGTCTTGAAATGCATTCCAGAAAGTAAGGTAAGGCAGGTATTAACCAGTATTAAAACAATGCCTATGCTGAAAGACTTAAGCTGGTATTCTTTAATAGAGATTTTAGGAAATAAAGATTGCACATCAAGTAGTTTCAGTTTTCTCTGCAGCTTTGTTCTTCATCTACACGGACAAGTGAGCCAAATGAGGCACCAGGTTTGACCCGGGTGGCAGCTGATGGCTACCTAGGCATCTGGTGGCCACAGCTCAGAAGGAACTCACATCTCTTGCTCACCTGGCTTCTCTTCCCTGCTCCCTGGCTTTTGAAACTCGAGGCTGTATATACTTCATTCTTGTTCATCTTTTACCAAGTAAGCTTCTAACAGTTTAATAATCTGATTTAAAAATCTGCGAATCAAAAAAAAAATACGCTAACCAATGCCCATTAATTTTACGGCATGACCCTCTCGTTCTTGCTGTCAGAGTTTGCTGCTTGAACTATCAGTGTACAAAAGCACTAAAGAAGGCACCGAAGAAGGATGAGTGGTCAAGCCTGGCTTCAATCTAACTCCTTCACTTATTACATCCTGAATTTGGGGGAAATCAACTAAATTTATTTGCTTCTGAAAATTGAGGATAATTTCATATATCTTTGAAAATATATCTGTGAGAATTTGAGATAATGTGATTTAAAGCATCTAGCAATAAGAAACTACAATGTAGTTTAAACAAAACAGAACTTTTGTGAAATTGGATGTTTTGGCTCTCTTATTTTTTAAAAGTCTTTCCTAAGATACTAAATGCATTACTAACTGTAGTGTAGTGAACATAGTTCAGTATCTCTTTGGAATTGAAGACTCTCACATTGCTTCTAGGTATTACTCTAAAAAAACAAGGATTGTGAACGTGAAGCCCATCAATTTAAAGATGAGAAAATCAAGGCTCAGGGAGATTAAGTGGTGGCCAGGGTCATACATCTGGTAAGTGATGCAGTCTTCAAGGACCACTGTGCAGGACCACAGCCATAGATGTTAGGACACTGGACTGAACGGTATACTCTGACCGGGAGTCAATCTCAATTTGAAACAGAAGAACATTTATTATTCTATAGACTATATCAGCAAGTTTGAGTTACACAAACAGGTAACAAGGAATTTAGGTCTGACAGAATAAATTCATCAGAGCAAAAGTTCTCAAAACAGTAGAATGGATGAGCAGGATGTGAAACTCTGGGAATTAGGAAAAAGAGTATTTATTTGTTGGTATTAGACAAAGCACACAAAGATAGGAGAGACTGAATGACTAAGGTTTCTTTCAGAATCATAAATAAAAGAGCAAGGATTTCTAACATTCCAGGTCATGATTACTAAGCAGATCCCATGTCCAAAAAATTCAGTTTTCTGAGAAAATCCCCATTCTGGAATTTCTCTTGCTTCCTGGAATATAAGTTCACAGTTTATAAAAGCAAGCTGCTCATTTAGCAACATAAAGTTCTGATAGAAGCTGTGGCTCCTGGTGGGGAAAAGCTCTCACGAGTATCAGCGTCCTGCAAACTGGACGAATGCACAGGATGAATTTTCCTACAATGAGTACACCGCGAGGAAACCAGTGTCCCACAACCAGGATATGAGAATGACCAAATACCTGGAGTGTCCTAAAAGAAGACTTAAGGGATTGCTTAGTAACTTGTGACATAAAAATGAACCAACAAAAAACCCCCAAAGTGTAGCCAAGATAGTATCCTCCAGTAATCCAAGGTCTAATTTTGACAGTTATCAAAATTAACAGCCACACTGACTTGACTATTGGCAAAGTTGACAATAATTTCATTTCCAAGCCCTCTGCTCTCTTAAACATGTGCTTGGCTGGGCACAGTGGCTCATACCTGTAATTCCAACACTTTGTGAAGCCAAGGCAGGAGGATCAACTGAGGTCAGGAATTCATAATCAGCCTGGCCAACCTGGTGAAACGCCATCTCTACTAAAAATACAAAAATTAGCTGGGTGTGGTGGCACATGCCTGTAGTCCCAGCTACTCAGGAGGCTGAGGCGGGAGGATTGCTTGAACCAGGGAGGCAGGGGCTGCAGTGAGCCAAGACCCCACCACTTCACTCCAGCCTGGGTGAAAGGGCGAGACTCTATCTCAAAAATAAAATAAAAATAATATCTGAACAGAGCCTGATGTGGAAGAAGCTCAGCTAGTGTTAGGTGTTATGACTATTACTAGTTACATTAATAAGCCAGACTATACTTTATGAGACATACTCTAGGCACCACAGAGTTCTCTTTTGCCAAGCAAAGATTTGATAGTGAACAGTGTTAATTATACATTATATACAATATCAGGAGAGAGAAAAGAGTTTTAATTTTTGAGGAAAATTGCTTCAGCCTGTTGAGGCCTCCTTTGCCATACCAGTGGTTGACAAGACAGAATTAAGAACAGTTAAAACAGTCAAAAAGTTGATAAAATTAAATCATCAAAGGTAGAAAGCTTTTCCAACAGGAAAAAAGCCACTGAAATTAGCAATCTTGTGGAAAAGAACAGAAGAAAGAATAGGGCCAGGTATGGTGACTCACACGTGTAATTCTGGCACTTTGGAAAGCCCAGGTGGGAAGACCGTGTCAGGCCAGGAGTTCAAGACCAGCCTGGGCAAAATAATGAGGCCCTGTCTCTAGAAAAGACAAATTAGCCAGGCATTTCTTAGCTTGCCTGTAGTCCCAGCTACTTGGGAGGCTGAGATGGGGAGAACTGCTTGAGCACAGAAGTTCAAAGCCGCAGTGAACCAAGATCATACCACTGCACTGCAGCCTTAGTGACACAGCAAACTCCATTTCAAAAAAATAAGTAAAAGAATACAGCTATAAAGATGATAGAGATTAATTTCTTTAAAAAAGAAAATAATGTAGCTGAATAGGGGTACTGTTTAGCCATCTGTAATGGCTTCTAAACAAATCTTTGTCAAGTGGTTCCTAAGCCAAGAGCTTCAACAGTTCTGGTTCCTTGGCTTTGGCTCTGCAGAAGTGAGTGACCATCTGTTCCACCATGAAAATGCAAAAGCAAAATCTACATGCTAGAAAGTAATGTCAACCAGAACCTCTGGGGAAACAGTTTAATGGTCTTTTCCAATTAAGAATAGAATTTCTCTTCTTTCATAGCTAAAATTAGAATTTTTGCTTAATCCAAAGAAATATAAATTAATCAGGTTCCAAAGATAGGAGACCTTAACTATAATCCTAAATTTTTAGTTTCTCTTAGTTAAATGCAGTATTTAATGAACATGGGTGGTGAGCTTCGTTCTCATGACATATCAAGATGGCAAGAAGATCACAGCCTGAGAGAATAATTTCATAGGCTCTTTAAAGTATTAAGAATTGGTTAGCAAACCTTGACAAGGGCTAACAAAATTTGGAAAAACAGGAATGAAGAAAAAACAAATGTCAAAAGATATTAGCATATTGTTTAGTTTTGTTTTCATGTCATTTTCCTGTTAATTATACCCAAAAGACATGATTAAAACATACACCTGTTTCCTAAGATTCATACAGGATCAGGTTTCCTTTAATTAAGTCCATGTGGATGGTTAATCAGAATCCATCTGCAATGAATGCAGATGTCAGTGCTAAGGAAAGGTCTCCACATTTCTCAGCAATGGTGTCTTTTCTTCCTCATTTTGTAGGTTAAGAAGCCAACAACTGGCCGGGCGTGGTGGCTCACGCCTGTAATTGCAGCACTTTGGGAGGCCGAGGTGGGCAGATCACGAGGTCAGGAGATGGAGACCATCCTGGTTAACACGGTGAAACCCCGTCTCTACTAAAAATACAAAAATTAGCCGGGCGTGGTAGCAGGTGCCTGTAGTCCCAGCTACTTGGAGGCTGAGGCAGGAGAATGGTGTGAACCTGGGAGGCGGAGCTTGCAGTGAGCCGAGATCACGCCACTGCACTCCAGCCTGGGCGACAAAGCAAGACGCGTCTCAAAAAAAAAAACAAAAGCCAACAACCTCTCTCCCAGCACTTTCTGAGACTTATTTATCAAAGGTAGCTTGTAGGTAGCTTCAGAGTGTATGAAACACTCTAAATGAGGTCACTAAGCCACCAACAGAGTACTGAAGCTATTGATCCATGCTAGAGATTTTTGGGATTACCTCTGGGGTTTGTTGTTCCCCTTTCTGAACAGAGAAATAAAAACTATAAATGTGTTCTGCTCCTTTGGAATGCCTGGAAGGGAAAAATCAAACATTCTTTTATTCAGTGTAAGTAAGGTGTATGTCTTTGACAGCTGTGGATGTTCGTGGAAGAGTGCAATGACCCTCCTGTCTTTTCCCTTTACATCATGTTGAAACAAACTGTCCTTATAGTTAACAGAATGTTAGAGTTGGAAGAAACTTTAAATGTTCTAAACTTCTCAGCCTGTGCTTAAGTGCCTGGTGTGCAATACAGCCACCAGGTGATTACTCAGTCTTTTAAAAAGCAGTATCATAAAGCAAAGAAACCAACCAAAATCTCCCAACTTTTGATTCCAGAAGAGTATAGAATTCTGAGCACAGGTACCTAACATCCATACTATTAAGAATCATTACTTGCTAGAGAGCACAAGAGAAATTACTACAATTACTTTCTAGAATTTGATGTCTAGGGTTTATCTGTTATCTTCTGCAGTACTGTTAATTTTTTCTAGTCCAAGGACTTATCTGAACATTGAACATTTATTGAACATGAAAGATTGTACTCTTATGATCTTGAAAGCAGTCCTTAATAAAACACAAAATGATTTTTTAAACCTTTGATTCATTAAGTAATTAGCATTCAATGTATCTGGAAACATCATTTACCCTCTATAAGAATTCCAAAGCACATGAACTGGAGCTTGTATTTAAAAAGGAAAATGATGGTGTTCAAGGAGTAGAAAAGACTTGAAGTGAGGGTGACACTTAGCACTTAATCTACTTCTGAAGACATACTATACTCAAAACCTTTAAATATAAGCTACGGTTCAGCAGCTTTTAAAATTTCATGTTTATTCATATTTTTCAAAATATATGTACATAAAAAAAGGAAGATTTACAACAGGAAAGATTGCCTTACATGCAACACAAATTCCAATGAACTCATGATGGGATCACACATGATCATGATCTAATTCAAGCCAATCTTCTCAAGTCCATTTCCCAGCCATACTTTAGGCTACAGAAGGGATCCCAGGAGACAAAAGTGGAATGAGTAAGAAACAAACATCTTTTGCCTCTGGCAGTACTCAAGGGGCCAGAAGATGTACTTCAAAAAGTTTAAGACAATTAAAATGTCAAGTGCCACAGGGAAGAGAAATGATAACCAGAAATTGGTATTTCTAGCTAGTACTATTTAACACAACTTCACAATACTAAAACAAATACAAATAAGAAAGGGTTAGGTAGTTGGGCTTCATTTACTTTTCTTCCTTTTTTTTTTTTTTAGTATCTCAAAAAGGAAGCCACTTGCTTGATATCAAAAGTGCTGTGGAAAGAAAGGAGGGGGAAAAAACCCACAAATAAATGTGGAATCTATTTTACCAAACTGTATATTTTTCCACTTAACATTTCTACATTAGCAATGATGTAACTCTCCAACATTTCCTTATAAAAAAGGCAAACGAAGTGACAACTCATGCTCCCAATATTAAAAAATATATTTAAACGTATGATCAAGAAGATTTGGGCTGGGAGCAGTGGCTCACATCTGTAATCCCAGGACTGTGGGAGGCTGAGGTGGGCAGATCATGAGGTCAGGTGATTGAGACCATCCTGGCTAACATGGTAAAACCCCATCTCTACTAAAAATACAAAAAATTAGCTGGGCGTGGTGGCAGGCGCCTGTAGTCCCAATTCGGGAGGCTGAGGCAGGAGAATCGCTTGAATCTGGGAGGCGGAGGTTGCAGTAAGCCAAAATCATGCCACTGCATTCCAGCCTGGGTGACAGAGCAAGACTCTGTCTCCAAAAAAAAAAAAAAAGATTTGTTTTGGTTTTGGTTTTTGGTAACACAGGTGACACCAGAAATCACAAATTAACATATTTCTATACTTCCCCTTCAGTCAAAAGCCAAGTGGGATAGGCCGGGCATGGTGGCTCACTCCTGTAATCCCAGCACTTTGGGAGGTGGATCACCTGAGGTCAGGAGTTCGAGACCAGCCTGACCAACACGGCGAAACCCCATTTCTACTAAAAATACAAATAAATTGCCAGACGTGGTGGTGCACACCTGTAATCCCAGCTACTTGGGAGGCTGAAGCAGGAGAATTGCTTGAACCCAGGAGGCGGAGGTTGCAGTGAGCCAAGATTGTGCCACTGCACTCCAGGGCACGTGAGCAAGACCCTGTCTCAAAATAACAACAATAATAACAACAACAACAACAACAACAAAAACAAGTGATATAGAGAACTTGTGCTTGCTGTTAAGGGAATGCAATACTTTGGGCCAGTGAAAAATACATGGAAATTGATCAATATGAAAACTAATCCAAAGAAGTCATATATCTTCAAAATCTAATGAGATCACACTGTTTTTGGCTTATTCCCAAAGCTGTCTCTGTGTTTATAGTTGGAGAGAAAAGGTTAGTGGAGTGGCTTTTATAAATAAGATTAATTATTACAGCTATCACTGAAGTTTCCAGGCAGGAGGCTTTACAATTCAGTCAGTGCTATATTTCACCTCCATTTTACTACCAGGACCTGACTGACATACCGTTCTTGATGCTTTCTACAAATATAAAAATCTTTGCAACTGTTCAGATAAAATTGGAAGGAAAAAAAAAAGGCAAAGCTGACCATAAAAACAATAGGGGTTGGGGGAGGGGGCAAAAAAGGACAAGTATAGATTACATAGTTGAGGAAAGTCCAGGATTATTGCAGAAATTAAAATGAACAAGGAAAAGGGCAGGCACCAAGAAAAGCACCTAAAGCTAGCAAATGCCTACACTGGTTTATTTATAGTCCCTCCCCACAATGTTCATAGGGGAGGAAAATAATGTAATTTGAAAAGCATCAAAACTAAACAAATGCACACTGACCTTAGAAAATAAGATTTTGAATTTCATCATGATACCCTTTTTTCCTATAAAATTTACTTTTTCACTCTGAAAGACTTCTTCATGGTGGATTTACCCTTGCCCGGCAATTTTACTTCCTTTCTTGCACTGGTTGCAGGCTTCTTTGAGGAGCCACCACTAGGTTTCTTGATGACTGTGGGTGAGGGTCTGGCTTTCTTGGCAGGAGTTTTGGCCTTAGGAGGGGCTTTCTTGGGCAAGGGCCTAGCTTTCCCCCGCTGGGCAGCTGAGACTTTAGGTGTAGGTTTGGACCCTCTCTGCTTCACAGATGTGGCCTTCCCTGGGGACTTGGCTGGGGTTTTCTTCTGCAACCTGTGAGAACCAAAGAGCAAAGACCATCACTTCTTAAGAGATTTGTTTTCTTGGGACAACCAGACGCTTTCTAAAGAGAAATGGCAGGCCGGGCACGGTGGCTCACGCCTGTAAACCCAGCACTCTGGGAGGCCGAGACGAGCGGATCACGAGGTCAGGAGATCGAGACCATCCTGGCTAACACGGTGAAACCCCGTCTCTACTAAAAAATACAAAAAACTAGCTGGGCGAGGTGGCGGGCGCCTGTAGTCCCAGCTACTCTGGAGGCTGAGGCAGGAGAATGGCGTAAACCCGGGAGGCGGAGCTTGCAGTGAGCTGAGATCCGGCCACTGCACTCCAGCCTGGGCGACAGAGCGAGACTCCGTCTCAAAAAAAAAAAAAAAAGAGAGAGAGAAAGAGAGAGAGAGAGAGAGAAATGGCATATGAAGCGGTCACTTATGTTAAGAATAGGAATGTGACAATTTTTTACTAGAGATTTTACTAAAATAAAATTCAACCAATTCATGAAGTCTACACATAATTTCATGACGTTTTTCCTAGGGAAAAGTGAAATTATTTTTCTTTGAATAACTAAACTATGGATACACATAGGCTTGCCCTAAAAGTTTGGAGCCCTTGATTTTCAAGAGAGAAGATCAATCCAAATTTATATGAAGAACTTGAGAGGGGTCCTGAGTTTCTGAAACACTTTTTAGCTTCAGCCCCTCCTATAGTACTATTTTTCAGCTCTGAGGTATTTAGTGTCCTCCCCACAAGGGGTTTTCACCTTCTCTTAGGTGGCGGCTCTTCATCCTCAGAGTCTTCTTCTGATGACTCATCTTCATCCTCATCCTCATCTCTAGAATCGTCTGGCTCTTTCTTCGGAAATAGAACTCCTGGGCTATGGGGGGAAAAATTAGATTAAAACACAAGTCCCATATAAGACAAGAAAAATAATGTGAACCTAGATGCTCTTACCTGGACCTTTCCCACTTCTTCCCACCCTTCCCAAAAATGTCAAGTTAGGTTACATGTATCAGGTTACAATTTACCATATTTTGAACATACATATAAAGTTATGCCAAATCTATAAAAGTCCTGCACCATGCCTAATTCTATACCCACTATTTAATAAAATTAACCCATAATCATTTATTTAGTAAACAACTACTTAAACCCCTAATATGTGTCTGGCACTGTATTAGCCAATGAGTACACAGCAATGAACAGTCTGCACGGAATACACACTTCAGCCTCATAATAAATACTGGCAAAAGACCTCCAAGTCTTAACAGAAGACCTCAAAGGCCTAAATCTCTTCAAAGCTTTACAGAAATTCAGCAAGGATCTCCTAAACTCTTTTTTGTCCTTGGTGGTATAAACCTTGATTCCTTTGATTAACATGTCCTTAAATGATAACATATATACATACATATGTGTGTGTGTGTTTCTTGTTTTTTTCAGACACAGGGTCTTGCTATGTTGCCCAGGCTGGAATCAAATTCCTAGGCTCAAGGGATCCTCCCACCTCACCTTCCCAAGTAGCTAGGACTACAAGTGCATCCCACCACACCTGGCAGAAAGTAACATTTTGTATGTGTGACTTTGGGAATTTAATTTAATGTCTGAAAAATTCATATAATATGTATTCAGCCAAGTAACTTATGTTTGCACAGAAAAATATAAGAAAGTTACACAATAGTCTTGCTAAAACAGGGTCTTAGTGGTATATGTTACGTACTTTACTGGAAATCAAAAGGCTTTAACACCGGTGCATGAAACAATGCTTGGACCACAGGAGGTGCTCAATACATTTTTTTGTTTCAAAGAATAAATAAGGTATTTGCAAGAGACAAATTTTCAAGTAAAAGTGTCTCTTTCTCTACAGTATGGAGGCAGAGTTAAGATGCTTGGAAACAGTCAATGTTCTCCCCACTTGGTATTGGACAATTAAAACTTATACATATAATCCCATCACTTTGGGAGGCTGAGGCGGGAGGACTGCTTGAGCCCAGGAGATCAAGGCCAGCCTGGATAACATGGCGAGACGCCATCTGTACAAAAAACACAAAAATTAGCCGGGTGTGGTGGCACGCATCTGTAGTCTCAGCTACGTGGGAGACTGAGGTGGGAGGATCACTTGAGCCCAGGAGGCGGAGGTTGCAGTGAGCTGAGATTATACCACTACTCCAGCCTGGGCGACAGAGTGAGACCCTGTCTCAAAAAACAAAAACAAAAACTCATTCATAATCCTCTAAGAATCTGTCACTATCATTTACTTGATAAAGGAGGAATGAATATCAAAGTGACCATCCAAGGATCTCAAATAATCTGATGCCTGGCTAAAATCCCTATTTTTAAACAAAAACCTTTTACTCCAAAATAATACTGCCTTAAGTCATCTTTATTTTCAAATACAGTTGACCTTTGAACACCACAGGTTTGAAACGCATGAGTCCACTTTATATGTGGACTTTTTTTTCAACCAGACACAGATCAGAAATATAACATTCGCAGGATGCAAAGCCTGCATACAAGGAGGACAGACTTTTCAGATACATGGATTCCACAGGGCTGAATACATGTGCATTTGGGTATGTGGGCAGTTCTGTAACCAACGCCCCACGCATAACAAAGGATGACTGTATTTCCAGTTCACTAAAACAGTAAATGAGGGTAAAATAAATTAAACTAAATGTGTAACTTAGAATCAGATTATAAATTTACAGTGATCTATTATAGGCTAAGTGCTCACCTGGGATAATAGGGAAAACAGAGCTGGAAGGTGCCACTGAACCCTTTCCCAGAGATCTGTTCCATCCACCCATTCTTTTCGCATTTCTGCAGGGTTTTTTTCAGCAAATGCACTAAACAAAAAAATTCAGAAATGAAAGTTATCTAGTTATTCAGATAATTTCCTCAACCCCTCAACCACAAACAGATGCCCATCAATTTAATATCCTGTCACATATAGTAATTGACAAACACTAAGCGAATCCTATGTGTTCAAAGGTATTTAATTCATTAAACATTTATTTAATGCCTATAAGTTTGGCAAGAGTTAAATTATATACATACATACATATATATATTTAAAAATTTTGCAAAATATAGAGACAAAGTCTCACTACATTGCCCAGGCTGGTCTCAAACTCCTGGGCTCAAGCAATACTCCCACCTTGGCCTCCCAAACAGCTGGGACTCCAGGTATGAGCCACTATACCTGGCAAGAGTTATAATGAAAAGAGACATTAGAGACCATTGAGTCAAATACCTTATTTCACAGAAAAGAAAAAACTCGAGAGTGGTTAAGTGACTTGAGCTCAAAGTAGTTAAGTGACTTGCTCTAAAGTAGCACATAAACAGCAGACCTAAAATTAAATATTTAATTATTTCCATTCATTTAAACATCTACCTATAGGTACTGATAATCATCTAGGAGAATATCTTATAAAGAGGAACAGAACAAATTATTCATAAATCAGTAAACAGTAACAAAACAGTATCATGGTTCCTGAAGTCCTTCATTCTCATCTTCCTTACAGAGACATATCCAAAATATATTTTATGGTGATCCAGTATCCAAAAAACAGCTGCAAATATCAATGAAACTGAAAGGCTTCTTAACCAAATTCATCTTCTCTTAAAACATTTGGCAAACAGAAAATCATGAAATAGGCCGGGCGTGGTGGCTCATGCCTGTAATCCTAGTACTTTGGGAGGCCGAGGTGGCGCAGATCATGAGGTGAGGAGATCGAGATCATCCTGGCTAACACGGTGAAACCCTGACTCTACCAAAAAAAACAGAAACAAAACAAAAAGAAACAAAAAAAAATTAGCTGGGTGTGTTGGAAGATGCCTGTAGTCCCAGCTTCTCAGGAGGTGGAGGCAGGAGAATGGCGTGAACCCAGGAGAGGCGAAATATGCAGTGAGCAGAGATCGCACCACTACGCTCCCCAGCCTGGGCAACAGAGTGAGACTCCGTCTAAATAAAAAAAAAGACTTCAAAATTACCTTTTAATTTACAATAATATATTCTGGATTGCCTTCTTCTGTTACTTAATTTCCATATCCCTCACCCTACAACATTGTGTCTCTTCTAATAGTTCATTGAGAAGTCACCTAGTCTCACCAATCCATACATGATAATGCTGATAAGGCAGGGTGTCTCATCTCAAATCACCACCTCCTAGAGTAAATATACTTTACTGAAATAAAGTATTTTCTGTTGTGGGGCTTAGGTTAATAAGAAATAACGTAAGTAGTAAGTATTCTAAAATCCTGGCTTTGTTTCAAAGTAAAATTAGATGTTTTTGGTGAACATCCAGAAGTAGGAAAAAATATACTATAATTTAGAGTTGGTTTGAACCCAGAGATTTATCTGAATTACAATAAAAATCAGAAAAATAAAATCAGTTAAAAAAATAAAATTTACAGTAAAGTAAAATCAACTTCTTACAAGCATATGCTTTAAATTAAGAATTCAGTTTTGATTATTTTTCTTTTTGTAAATATTAAATTTGTAAGGCTGTTCCCTCTTGGTTTTCACAGTCAGTAGTTAATACTTTGACATTAATAGCATGATCTCTATGTTTTTTCCTTCTTCTTCTTCTTTTTTTTTTTTTTTGAGACACAGTCTTGCAACTGTCGCCCGGACTGGAATGCAATGGTGTGATCTCAGCTCACTGCAACCTCTGCTTCCTGGGTTCATGCGTTTCTCCTGCCTCAGCCTCCCAAGTAGCTGGGACTACAGGCGCACAACCACCACACCCTGCTAATTTTTTTGTATTTTAAGTAGAGATGGAGTTTCACTATGTTGGCCAGACTGGTCTCGAACTCCCTACTTCGTGATCCGCCCACCTCAGCCTCCCAAAGTGCTGGGATTACAGGCATGAGTCACAGCACCTGGACTTCTACAGTTTTTTCAAAAGAAAATTCTCCTAATCCCAGTTAAATATACACAACTGAGTCTTACTTTGATAGTTAGAATTGGTTCCTGGGTGATTCTCTAGGACATATTTCTTCAGAGCAGTGGTAGAGCAGGTCTTCGGCTCATTCATGGCAGCAATGGCAGACAAGATTGCATATTCCATCAGGCTTCCACCAAGCAGGGGTTTCTCCCCTGATTTCTTCAGCTGTTTTCCAAGGAGGAAGAGAAAAGCATCAAGACAACACTCTCCCAAAGCAGGTCAAGACAAGACTCCTCTGCACCAGGTGGGTCGGAGTTCCTGCATTATTAGCACAGATATGTTTTACAATAAATTGTCAGCTTAGGGACTTTCTCTTCCCATTCAACAGGTATTCAATCTAACTGAGAAGTCCCAACCCTCCTATGGATATTTTCTTCTTCCATCTACCCTCCATCCACCCTAAAATGATAGCCAACCTAACCCAAAGATACCGACAACTTTACCCCAATAAGCAGGTTAACCAGTTAGGTTCCTAAAAATTAAGATTCTTTTGGCTGGGTGTTCACACCTATAGTCCCAGCACTTTGGGAGGAACAGGCAGGCAGATCACTTAAGGCCAGGAGTTCGAGACCGGCCTGGCCAACACGGCGAAAACCTGTTTCTACTAAAAATACAAAAAAAAACAAAACAATAATAATAGCCAGGTTTGGTGGCAAGTGCCTGTGGTCCCAGCTACTTGGGAGGCTGGGGCAGGAGAATCACGTGAACCCAAGAGGCGGAGGTTTCAGTGTGCCGAAATCATGCCAGTGAACTCCAGCCTCGGTGACAGAGCAAGATTCTGTCTAAAAATAAATAAATAAATAAATAAATAAACAAACATTATTTTATTTGAGAATATTTCACTTTTCTGAATCTGAAAAATGAAGTACATCTGACCCTTGAACACAACAGTTTTATCTGTGCTGGTCCACTTATATGTGGATTTTCTTCTGCCTCTGCCTGCCACCCCAAGACAGCAAGACCAATACCTCCTTGTCCTCCTCAGCCTACTTAACTCGAAGATGACAAGGATAAAGACATTTACGATCATCCACTTCCACTTAATGAAAAGTAAATATATTCTTTTCTTTTTTTTTTTTTTTTTTGAGATGGAGTCTTGCTCTGTCGTCCAGGCTGGATTGCAATGGCGTGGTCTCGGCTCACTGCAACCTCTGTCTCCTGGGTTCAAGCAATTCTCCTGCCTCAACTTCCCAAGTAGCTGGGATTACAGGCATCCACCACCAGGCCCGGCTCATTTTTTTATTTTTAGTAGAGACATGGTTTCACCATGTTGGCCAGGCTGGTCTTGAACTCCAGACCTTAGGAGATCCACCTGCCTCGGCCTCCCAAAGTGCTGGGATTACAGGTGTGAGCCACCGTGGCCGGCCATATTTCCTCTTTCTTATGATTTTCTCAATAATATTTTCTTTTCTCTAGCTTACTTTATTGTAAGAGTACATTATATCATACATACAACACACAAAATGTGTATTAACTGTAAGGCTTCCGGTCAACAGTAGGCTATTAAGAGTCAAGTTTGCTGGGAATCTAAAGCTATGTACGAAATTTTTTTAATGCATGGGGGATCTGCACCTTTAACCCCTATGTTGTTCAAGGGTCAGCTGTAGTTATAAAAAATAATAAATAGCCCTTTTAATCCTATGAGGAAAATAGCAATGAAAAATTTTGATAAATATTGAGGGTATCAGGGAGCACAGTAATCCCAGTACTTTGGGAGGCTAATGGGGGAGGACTGCTTGAGGCCAAGAGTTCAAGACCAAACTGGGCAACATGGCGAGACCTTCTGTCTACTAAAAATTAAAAAACTAGCTATGAATGGTGGCGTGCCTGTAGTCCTACCTACATGAAAGGCTGAGGCGGGAGGATGGCTTAAGCCCAGGAAGTTGAGGCTACAGTGAGCTATGATTACATCACTATACTCCAGTTCGAGTGACACAGCAAGACTCTGTCTCTAAAAATAAATAAATAAATAAACTAAAAAAAAAAAAAAAGTATCATACAAAAGAAAATTACACAGCATACTCTGAAAATGAAAGGTGTGGGAACAAAGGTTATCAATAATACGCAAAAAGGGAAAAGGAGAAAACCAGAAATGCTCTACAAAACTGGTTAGTGGTTCTTAAAGAATGGTCTGGTTACAACCGTCTGGGTTCCTGAGACCCTTTCAGAGAATCTGCAAAATCAAAACTATTTGTATAATAAAACTAAGATAGGCCAGACGTGGTGGCTCATGCCTGTAATCCCAGCACTTTGGGAGGCTGAGACGGGTGGATCACCTGAAGTCAGGAGCTCAAGACCAGCCTGGTCAACATGGTGAAACCCTGTCTCTACCAAAAAAACAAAAATTAGCCGGGTGTGGTGGTACATGCCTGTAATCCCACCTACTTGGGAGGCTGGGGCAGGAGAATCGCTTGAACCTCAGAGGTGGAGGTTGCAGTGAGCCGAGATCAAAGCCACTGTACTCATTGCAGCAAGACTCCATCTCAAAAAACAAACAAAAACTTAAAATGTGATTTGCTTTTTCACTGTCTTTTTTTTTTTTGAGACAGAGTTTCACTCTGTTGTGCAATGGCGTGGTCTGGGCTCACTGCAACCTCCGCCTCTCGAATGCAAGAGCTTCTCCTGCATCTTTCTCCAGAGTAGCTGGAACCACAGGCACCTGCCACCACACCTGGCTAATTTTTGTATTCTTAGTAGAGACAGGGTTTCACCATGTTGGTCAGGCTGGCCTCGAACTCCTGACCAAGTAAACCGCCCGCCTGGGCATCCCAAAGTGCTAGGATTACAGGTGTGAGTCACCACACCTGGCCTTTTCACTATTTTGACATTTGCACTGATGGTGCAGAAGCAATGGTGAGTAAAACTGCTGTCAGCTTACCACAGATAAAGGCAGAGGCACAAAAATGTGGTTATTGTCTTCTTTACTGCTATGTACTTATGGTTTTAAAAAAGAGCACCAATTCACTTAGAATGCCCTTGATAAAGTTCTAAAAATTATCTCAACTTCTGAATATGTGTCTTTAGAATATTTTATGGGATGAAACAGGAAGAACGCATAATCCGTATCTGCTACATATGCAGACATGATGGTATCCAGGAAAAGCACTTGTGTAATTGTTAGAGTTATAAGCTGGATTAGCTGCACTTTTCTTCGAACACTTTTTTTTTGAGACGGAGTCTCATTCTGTCACCCAGGCTGGAGGCAGTACAGTGGTGTGATCTCGGCTTACTGCAACCTCTGCTTCCCGGGTTCAAGCGATTCTCCTGCCTCAGCCTCCCAAGTAGCTGGGATTGCAGGTGTGTGCCACCATGCCCAGCTAATTTTTTGTATTTTTACTAGAGACTGGGTTTCACCGTGTTAGCCAGGATGGTCTCGATCTCCTGACCTCGTGATTCGCCGGTCTCAGCCTCCCAAAGTGCTGGGATTACAGGTGTGAGCCACCGCGCCCAGCCTGGAATACTTTTTTTACTTGAGGTAGACAGTATCTTGAAAATTAACTAAGAGCCGGCCATGTCAAAAAACAATAGTATTTGTTGCCAATGATAAAATTCAAACTTTCAAGAGAAAATTTAAATTCTGAAAAACTTGTGTCTATCACTGTGAGTTTGTTATTTTCCCAATACTTAAATACTGTTCTTATAAGATCACTGGCCGATACCAATGACTGTGATTTTTGTTATCATATATAATGAAATGCCAACATTTGGAAAATCTACGTAACTGCGAGCCACTGTTTTTCAAATGACCAATGTATTGTGCTACAAAATTATGTTGGATTAAAATATCTATTCAAAGTTCAATAAATTTTAAGGTAACATAGTCCAAGAAATTCACTGATTATGGTTCACATGGCAACTAAACTTTAAAGAATTTACCACTAAACAAATAATGTTAATAGACCATATGAACAAAGGACACAAACCACACAATCATCTCAACAGACACTGAAAAAGCACTTGACAAATCCAACAGCCATTCATGATTAAAAAAAAACTCCCAGGAAACTAGTAGCATAGAAGGGAACTTGCTCAACCTGACAATAGGCATCTATGAAAAACCTACAGCTAACTTGTGAAAGACTGAATGTTTTCTCTCCAGGATGTGGAACAAGGCAAAGATGTCTGCTGTTACTACTTCTATTCAACACTGTAATGGAGGTTAATCTAGAGCAATCAGGCAATCAGAAGAAGTAAAAGACATCCAGACTGGAAAGGAAGAAGTGAAATGCTCTTTATTTGCAGATAACAGATCCTGTATATAGAAAACTGTATGGAATTCACAAAGAAACTACTACAACTGGTGAGTTTAGCAAGAGTGAAGGATACAAGAGCAATGGACAAATCAATTGTACTTCTATAGGTTAGCATTAACAACCTGAAAACGAAAATTAGAAAACACTTCCACCACTCATAATGGCATGGAAAAAGAATAAAATACTTGGCAATAAATTTAACAAAAAAAATTCAAGACTCGTACACCGAAAACTACAAGACTACTGAGAGAAATTAAATAAAGAGATCTTCTGTGTCATGGATTGGAAAACTCAACATTGTAAAGATAGTGAGTCTTCCCAAATTGATCTATAGGTTCAACACAATTCCTACTAAAACTCCAGCTGTTTGTTTTTTGGCAGAAATTGACAATTTGTATGGAACTGTACAGGACCCAGCATAGTCAAAACATTCCTGATAAAGTTAGAGGGCTTATAATTCCAAATTTCAAAATTCACTATAAAGCTACAGCCAATAAGACAGTGGAGTACTGGCATGAAGGATACACATATAGAACAACAAAAGAGAACTCAGAATCCAGAAATAAACCCTTGTATTTATGGTCAATTGATTTTCATAAGATGCCAAGGCAATTCAATAGGGAAGGGACAGTATTTTCAATAAAAGGTGCTAGGATGATCAGATACCCACATGCAAAAAGATAAATTATATCCTTACCTCACACTATAAACAAAACAATATAGATCACAGACCTAAATTTAAAAGCCAAAACTATAAAACTCCAAAACATAGGAGTAAATTTACTTAGGCAATGTTTCTTAGATAACGATAAAACTGCAAAAGCAATTTTTAAAAATGATAAATAGGACTTCATCAAAAATTAAACACTTCAAAAGATACTACTGAGAAAGTCACAGGAGAAAAAACTTGATGGGACTTTATATCTAGAGTAATGAATTCTTATAGCGAATAACTCCATTTTAAAAATGGGCAAAAGATCTGAATACACATTTCACTACAGAAAATAAACAAATGGCCTTAAGCACAAGAGATGCTCAACATCAGTAACTATTAGGGAAATGCCAATCAAAACTACAATGAGATACCCTATATCCACTAGTATGGCTATAATAAAAAAGAGTAACAAATGTTGAAGAGGATATGGAGAAAACTGAGCCCTGGTCAGGTGGGTCACACCTGTAATTCCAACACCTTGGGAAGCTGAGGCAGGCAGACTACTTCACTGAACCCAGAAGTTCAAGAGCAGCCTCGGCAACACGGCGAAACCCCATTTCTATAAAAAACAGAAAAATTAATCAGGCATGGTGGTGCGCTCCTATAATCCTATATACTAGGGAGGCTAAGATGGGAGGATCAATTGAGCCAGGGAGGTGGAGGTTGCAGTGAGCTGAGATCACACCACTGCACTCTAGCCTAGGTGACAGAGTGAGACCCTATCTCAAAACAAAACAAAACAAAACAAAATGACTTGAGCCCTTATAAACACTGCCAGTTTCTTAGAACATAAATTTACCATATGGCCCAGCAAGTCCTGAAAACATATCCACACAAAGACTTGAACATAAATGTTCATAGGCAGTATTCATAATTAGCCAAAAAGTAGAAATAATCCAAATGTCCACCATCATCTCATGAATAGATAAACAAAATGTGACAACCATAGAATGAAATACTATTGGACAATAAAAAAGAATGAAAGTACTGGTACATGCTGCAATGTGGATAAAACTCAAAAACATCAAGGTAAAAGAAGCCAGACACAGAAGATCACATAGTACATGATTCTATCCACATGAAACATGAAGAAAATGCACATCTGTAGACAGAGAACAGACTAGAGGTTGCCTGAGGTTGCTTTTGGAACAGGGAGTGACTGCAAATGGTTACAAGGGATCTTTTTTGGGTGACAGAAATGTCCGAAAATCGAAAATCGGACTGTAACAGTTGTACAACTCTATAAAGTTACTAAAAATCACTGGGTTATAAATTGTAATTATACAAATTAAATTGTATATGGTATGTAAATCGACCTCAATAAAGCTGCTAAAAAATAACAATTTGTTGAGTTTTGGTGTAGTATGAAATAATAATTTCTACAACTATCTGAAAATTATCTTAAAATATTCCATCATTTTCTAACTGTATTTCTGTGTGAGGTTAGATTTTCTTCAAATAAGTAACCCGAAATAAACTGGAACAGATACTAGCTGTCTTCTGTTATGCCAGACGTTAAAGACATTTGCAAAAATGTAAACAGTGCCTGACGACTTCTCATTAAAAAAAAAATTGGGGGAGACAGATACAATCCCAGCACTTTGGGAGGCTGGCGCTGGAGGATCGCTTGAACCTGGCAGATAGAGGCTACAGTGAGCTACGATTGTGCCACTGCACTCCAGCCTGGGAAACAGAGCGAAACGCTGTCTCAAAAAAAGGGCTGGGAGGTGAAGGGGGAGGACAGTTATTTTTCACTAAAAAATATGTAATTTATGTTAACATGTAATGGGTTTTCTACTATTATTTTAAAGTAAATCAATAAATATTTAAATTTTTCCTCAGTTAATTTTCTTTTTTTTTTTTTTTTTTGAGACGGAGTCTCGCTTTGTTGCCCAGGCTGGAGTGCAGTGGCCGGATCTCAGCTCACTGCAAGCTCCGCCTCCCGGGTTCACGCCATTCTCCTGCCTCAGCCTCCTGAGTAGCTGGGACTACAGGTGCCCGCCACCTCGCCGGGCTAGTTTTTTTGTATTTTTTAGTAGAGACGGGGTTTCACTGTGTTAGCCAGGATGGTCTTGATCTCCTGACCTCGTGATCCGCCCGTCTCAGCCTCCCAAAGTGCTGGGATTACAGGCTTGAGCCACCGCGCCCGGCCAATTTTCTTTTTTTTTTTTTTTTTTTTTTTTGAGATGGAATCTCACTCTGTCACCTAGGCTAGAGCACAGTGGTGCGATCTCAGCTCAATGCAACCTCCACCTCCTGCATTCAAGTGATTCTCCTGCCTCAGCCTCCCAAGTAGGCACGTGCCACCACGCCCAGCTCATTTTTATATTTTTAGTAGAGACAACGGGGTTTCACCAGGCTGGTCTCGAACTCCCAACCGCAGGTGATCCACCTGCCTCAGCCTCCCAAAGTGCTGGGATTACAGGTGTGAGCCACCACACCCAGACCTCAGTGTTAGTTTCTAACATAGTAAATGTTGACAGATACAACCCACATAAACAAAAATTATTTGAGGTTCCTCAATAAATTTTTACATTATAAGGAGGTCCTGAAACCAAAAACTTTAAAAAGCACTTCTCCACAACCAGGCCTCTGATTTCTAACCTGGAATGTCCCTGAAGCACCTTTGCCAGTTATCTGTTCTAACTGGCCTCTCTCTACTGCTCTCTGCAGAGCGTTCTTCAACAGCTGAGGCCTGCAAAGAAAAACAAACAAACAAAAAAACAGTGATAAATACATTAATGAAAAAAAAATGTAAAGAAATAGATACAGGGTTATTCCCAGATCTAGAGTTCTGATTACTATTATTATCATCATTAGTTTTTTTGAGATGGAGCTTTACTCTTGTTGCCCAGGCTGGAGTGCAATGGCACGATCTTGGCTCACTGTAACCTCCACTTCCCGGGTTCAGCAATTCTCCTGCCTCAGCCTCTTGAGTAGCTGGGGGATAACAGGCATGCGCCACCACGCCCAACTAATTTTGTATTTTTAGTAGAGACGGGGTTTATCCATGTTGGTCAGGCTGGTCTCGAACTCTTGACCTCAGGTGATCTGCCCAATTTGGTCTCCGAAAGTGCTGGGATTACAGGCGGTAGCCACCATGCTCAGCCTCTGATTACTAGTATATGTATTAGCTTTGTTAAAATGAAAAAAAGTAGTAACAAATTGCTGGCATCCTTAACAAGAGGTACTCTTTTCTTTCAAGTAAAGAAACTAAGTCATTATTTATACATACAGAATCTCATACCATATAGAACCAATTTCTAAATTGCCAAGACACTCCAAAAACCCACCCACCACTGGTTGCCATTGGACCACAACCATGATCAAACTGAGTAATCAAGCAAGGGATGGATATCTTAAAAGTCTCATTCAACTCTGGAATTCTCTGAGGCCAACTGTGAACACTGGCCTGTCAGAAATGCATACATGAAATTAAGAAAATCAAGAGAACTCTTGAAATAACTAAGAGTTGAAAATTAAGAATCTAAGAGGTCTCCAAATACATTAGTATGTTTAGAGAAAAGTATAGGGTATAATACTGCATCTTGGGCTGTGCTCACTTTTTGATGTAAATAGAGAAAAGCCAAAAAGAGTATGAGTTACATCTTACATGAGGATTTTTTTTTTTTTTTTTGGATACAGGGTCTTGCTCTGTTGCCCAGGATGTAGTGCAGTGGCAAACCATGGCGAGCTGCAGCCTCGATCTCCTAGGCTCACACAATCCACCTGCCTTGGGCTCCCAAGTAGCTGGGACTAGCTGGGTGTATAAGTGTGTGCCACTATGCTTGGCTAAATTGTTTTGTTGTTGTTGTTGTTGCTGTTTTGGTAGAGGTTGAGTCTCACTATGTTTCCCAGGCTGGTCTTCAACTCCTGGCCTCAAACAATCCTCTCACTAAGGCCTCCCAAAATGCTGGGATTACAGGCATGAGGCACCACGCCTGGCTGAAGATTAGATTTTAACATTTGACTTCTAACGCCATATGACAGACCTAGAAAATTTCGAAAGACACCTTCTTCAAGGCCAACTCAGTGTCTCTATGTACCCAATATGTCCAGTTCTTCTTCTAGGGTTGCAAAAAAATCACTATTACCAAATTAAGAAGGTAACTTGCATGTTATATAAAAAACCAATGTCTTGGCCGGGCATGGTGGCTCATGCTTGTAATCCCAACACTCTGGGAGGCCAAGGCTGGTGGATCACGACATCAGGAGTTTGAGACCAGCCTGGCCAACACAGCGAAACCGTGGCTCCACCAAAAATACAAAAAAATTAGCCAGGTGTGGTGTCAGGCAACTGTAGTCCCAGCTACTCAGGAGGCTGAAGCAGGAGAATCATTTGAACCCAGGAGGCGGAGGTTGCGGTGAGTTGAGACTGCGCCATTGCAATCCAACCTGGACAGCGGAGCAAGACTCTGTCTCAAAAAAAATAAAATAAAAAACAAAACAAAAAGCATGGTGTCTTTAAATATTAGAATCCTGTTTAGCATGGTGTGATGGTCATACTATGAGAAGTTGGTACTGAGACTAATAAGAATAATATTAGTTGAACATTTACTAGGTGCCAAGGACTATTCTAAGTGCTTAGCACAGACTAAGAAACTCAAACCCTATGAGTTAAACATTTTTGTTTTTTCTTTTTTTTTGAGATGGAGTCTTGCTCATCGCCCAGGCTGGAGTGCAGCAGTGCGATCTTGGCTCACTGCAACCTCTGCCCCCCAGGTTGAAGTGATTCTCCTGCCTCAGCCTCCCGAGTAGCTGGGACTACCGGTGCCTGCCACCACGCCCAGCTAATTTTTTGTATTTTTAATAGACCGGGTTTCACCATGTTAGCCAGGATGGTCTCGATCTCCTGACCTCATGATCCGCCTGCCTCGGCCTCCCAAAGAGCTGGGATTACAGGCGTGAGCCACCATACTCGGCCCATTTTTTTTTTTTTTTTTTTTGAGAGAGGATCTCACTGTGTCACTCAGGCTGGAGCGCAGTGGTATGATCACGGCTCACTGCAGCCTCGATCTCCCAGGCTCAAGTAACCCTTCTGCCGCCTCAGCCTCCCGAGTAGTTGGTACTATAGGCACATGACACTACACCAGCTAATTTTTGTTATTTTTTTTGTACAGAGGGGGTTCCACTATGTTGCCCAGCCTGGTCTTGAACTTGTAGGTTCAAGCGATCCTCCTGCTTCGGCCTCCCAAAGTGCAGGGATTACATGTGTGAACCGCAGCACCTGACCGGCAGAGAGGTTTTGGTTGGTCATTATCAACCAAATACAACGTGTGGGCCATGTTCGTAAAAACAACTGTAAAATATCATTCTGGAGACAACTAGGGACACCTGAACACGGACTGGGTACTAGATAATAATAAATTATTAATTTTGTTAAGAATGATTTAAGTGGCCAGGTGAGGTGGCTCATGCCTGGAATCCCAGCACTTTGGGAGGCTGAGGCAGGCAGATCACCTGAGGTTGGGAGTTCGACACCAGGCTGACCAACATGGAGAAACCCCATCTGTACTAAAAATACAAAATTAGCTGGGTGTGGTGGCGCATGCCTATAATCCCAGCTACTTGGAAGGTTGATGAGGCAGGAGAATCGCTTGAACTCGGGAGGTGGAGGTTTCGGTGAGCCAAGATCATGCCACTCACTGCACTCCAGCCTGGGAAACAAGAGCAAAACTCCATAACAACAACAACAACAACAACAACAACAACAACAACAACAACAAAAAGAACGATTTAAGTATGATGGTTAATGTTCTCTATGTTTCTTTGTACATGTTTGAAAATTTCCAAGATAAAACATTTAAGAAAGTATTAAGGGCTCCTTCTGTCATATGAAGATACAATGAGAAGAGGACAATCTGCAACCCAGAAGAGGCCCTCACAGAACTCAGCCATGCTGGCACCCTGATCTCAGACTTCGAGTCTGCACAACTGTGAGAAATACATTTCTCTTGTTTATATGCCAAAGTAACAACAATAATAAAAATAGTCAAGGCAGATCTTTGGTGATGATATTAGACTAAAAACTTAAGGAAGTAAAGGAACTGGCAAAGTGGCTTATGGGGAAAAAGCCATTCAGGTAAAGGGAATGCAACAGAAAGGCTGTGAGACCAGCGAGGGAGTGAAGAGTAGTAGTTTAGGTCAGAGATACAAGGGAATGTAGTGCCTTGTATTTAAAGGCACTTTTAAAGATTGATTTTTTTTTTGTTTGTGTTTGTTTCCCCCCGCAGACGGAGTCTTGCTCTGTCGCCCGGCTGGAGTGCAGTGGCGCAATCTTGGCTCACTGCAACCCTGCAACCTCTGCCTCCCGGATTCAAGCAATTCTCCTGCCTCAGCCTCCTGAGTAGCTCGGATTACAGGCATGTGCCACCACGCCCGGCTAATTTTTGTATGCTTAGTAGAGATGAGGTTTCACCATGTTGGCCAGGATGGTCTCGAACTCTTGACCTCGTGATCCACCCACCTCAGACTCCCAAAGTGCTGGGATTACAGGTGTGGGCCACCACACCCAACCCTAAAGACTGATTTTTTACCTGTGAGGGGGTTGGCAAGACATGAATGTTTGAGTAGAAAGGCGACATGACACTGAGCACAGTGGTTCACACCTGTAATTCCAACACCTGGGTGGCCAAAGCAGGAGGATCACTTGAGGCCAGGAGTTAAAGACCAGTCTGGGCAATGTAGGGAGATTGTTTCTATAAAAAACTTAAAAACTATTAGCTGCATGTGGTAACACATTCCTGCAGTCCCAGCTACTTGGGAGGCTGCACTGGGAGGATTGTTTGAGCCTAGGAGTTTGAGGTTGCCACGAGTCGCAGTCTTGCCACTATACTCCAGTCTGGGCAACAGAGCAAGACCCCAGCTTGAAAAAAAAAACAAAAAAAAGTGACAGGCTGGGCGCAGTGGCTCACGTCTGTAATCCTTTGGGAGGCCAAGGCGGGCGGATCACTGGAGGCCAGGAATTTGAGACCAGCCTGGCCAACATGGTGAAACTCCAAATCTACTAAAAATACAGAAATTACCCGGGTATGGTGGCACAGCCTGTAATCCCAGCTACTTGGGAGGCTGAGACAGGAGAGTCACTTGAACCCAGTGGGTGGAGGTTGCAGTGAGCCGAGATCACACCACTGCACTCCAGCCAGGGAAACAGAACAAGATTCCTTCTCAAATAAATAAATAAATTTTAAAAAGTGATAGAACTTATATTTTTCAAAAAGTCTCACTCTCACTATGATGGTAAGAACTTACTGAAAGGGAGCATGAAAAAAGCAGTTAGGAAGTTATTGCTCTAATACAGGTGAGAGATGATGGTGGCCTGGAAGAGAATGGTAGTGGTGCAGGTGATGAGTAAGTAGTATGTTTACTATTTTATTTTATTTTATATTTTATACTTTATTTTGAGATGGAGCCTCACTGTCGCCCAGGCTGGAATGCAGTGGCGTGATCTTGGCTCACTGCAGACTCTGCCTCCCACGTTTAAGTGATTCTCTTGCCTTGGCCTCCTGAGTAGCTGGAACTACAGGCGCGTGCCACCATGCCTGGCTAATTTTTTTGTATTTTTAGTAGAGAGAGGGTTTCACCATGTTGGCCTGGTTGGTCTCGAACTCCTGACCTCATGTGATCCACCTGCCTCCCAAAGTGCTGGGATTACAGGCATGAGCCACAGCACCCAGCCTGTTTACTGATATATTTTAAAGACAGAGCAAAATAATTGCTTATAGATTAGAGAAAGGTGTGTAACAAAGAGAAGAGACCAGCACAAAGCCAGAGTTTTTGGTTTCAGCAAGTGGAAAGATAATATTATCATGAACTAAAATGAAGATAACGTGGGAAATGCAGGGATTTTGGGGGAGAGCGGAAGCAGAGTGGGGATCAAGAGTTCAGTTTTCAACATTTAAATCAGACGTCCAAGTGGTGATGTTGAACAGGCATCCATATACACGAATCTGAAGTTATAAGGGAGGTATGGGCTAGATTCATAAATTTGTGAATTAATAGTTTATAGCTGGTATTTAAAGCTTTGCAAGTGAAAGGAATCACCAAGCAAATGTGGACATAAAAGATGAGAGGCTTAAGGTATAACCCTGAGGGCACCTTTATATTAAGAGGTAAAGCAGAAATCCTTAGAAGATTGAGAAAGGAGGGGTACAAAGGTGTGGTGTTCTGGAAGGCAAGTAAAGAAAATGTTTCAAGCAGGTAGGAGTCATCAACTGTGTCAAATGCCATTGAGAGGGCAGTTGGTAAGGACTATGAATTGACCACTGAAATCTGCAAAGTGAGACTGAGAAAATATTCAGGTAAAGTGGTGGGGTAAAGTCTGACTAAAGTGGGGAAAGTGGAAGGGAAGACATTGGAGACACCAAGTACAGACAACTTACATTTTGGTGAAACTGTATTTTTCTTCCTCTTTTGTTTGGCCAAGCAAGAATGGCTGAATTTTCAAGTTAAATGTGTATATGACAGGACTCCATTATAATCAAGAATTAGAGAAAATCAATATGGCTTCACGTAAAAGAAAAAAGTTTCAATGGAAAAAATTACCATTAAAAAGGCCATGAGAAAAGGTCTTCAGGCTCATTAGCACCTTTGGGTTGACAACCCATTTATTATCAGGTAAATTTTGTTTCAGCGTAAGGTCATCACAATATGTTTCAAAAGAAATGGAGCAAAGGCACACTGGTAGCAACACACCACCTTACGTACGTAGAGTAGAACCGTAAGAAAAAAAAATGGGGGAGGATACGGTCTCCACTCACCAAAAGGCAGAGAATAAAGGGTGTGAAAGGAAAATAAGGCTTGGGATCCCCAAATCAGTAACCAAAGGGAAAAGTCAAGCTGGGAACTGCTTAGGGCAAATTTGTCTCCCATTCTATTCCTAAAAAAAAAAAAGATATCCACTAAGATAAAAAAGCTACATACTTCCCTCACAATTTGTCCACAAAGGAAAATCCTTGCAGACAAAGGACAGAACTCCAAGTCATTTATCTACTCACCTAGATAAATGCATATCTGTCTCCTTTGAAAAGGTAATCAGAAACTCAAAAAGAATGAAACTGTCTTTTATTTACCTATAACCTGGAAGCCCCCTCCCTGATTTGAGTTGTCCCACCTTTCCAGAATAAACCAATGTACACCTTACATATATTACTGTCTCACGTCTCCCTAAAATGTGTAAAACCAAGCTGTGCCCAGACCACCTTGGGCACAACTTTTCAGGACCTCCTGATGCTGTGTCACAGGCACAACCTTAACCTTGGCAAAATAAACTTTCTAAATTGACTGAGACCTCTCTCAGATAATTTGGGGTCACACAAGGAAGATAAAAGTGAAATGTGAGACCCAGTGTTGCAGGTGGGGCCTAGTGGGAGGTGTTTAAGTTACAGGGATGGATCCCTCATGAATGGCTTCGTGCCTTCCTGGTCGTAATGAGCGGGTTGTTTAAAACAACTGGTTGTTTTAAGAGTGTGAGATCTGGTTAAGAGTGTGGCACCTTTCCCTCCTCTCTTGCTCCCTTTCTTGCCATGTGATACGATAGCTCCTCCTTCCACCATGATTATAAGTTTCCTGAAGTCCTCACTAGAAGCAGATGGCTGCACTATGCTTCTTGTACAGCCTGCAGTTACTATGAGCCAAATAAACTTTATTCTTTATTAAAGAACAGTGAAATGTTTCCATCTTTAAATGCATCATACAATGCATTTTTGATCCATAATTGTGTCTGCCTACTACCACTACACTTAGCATGTAAGAAGCATGAAAATATCAGCACATTAATTAATTTAGAACTTTCTGCTTCAATGATTCCCTTTTCTTTTGCACTATTTCACTAGCTCTTTAATTTGGCACTCTGATGACCACTACTGATTTTCTGAAAATGTGGCTTCTGGACTGAAACCTCAGCAATTCTAAATGTATGCCTTAGTAATGCAAGTAAATACTGGTACTAAACTGTATCAGGACATTGTGCACTCAATATAGTAGTCTTCTGTAGACAGAAATCTGGATTAAACATAATTTTCTAGAAGTCATCTCACACAAACACTCTCAGAGTCTGCGAATTACAAATTTAAACAAATTGATATATCTGCATGAATCTACAACTGAGCAAATGGGACAATCTAAATGATCTGTCAAGACGTTAAGTGGCAAATTTTACATATGAATTACTAACAAAATTATCTCAGAACTTTAAGCCACATGTTTAAATGATGAAAACATTCTGCTATTTCTGTGTAAAGGTGTTACTGAAGCCTGAATTCTCATGAAATATATATATGATATATATGTATGTATGTATATATCATACATCTACAATGTTTTCTGAGACAGAGTCTCCCTCTGTCACCCAGGCTGGAGTGCTAGGATTATAAGCGTGAGCCACTGTGCCCAGCCTAAAAGTACATTTTAACCCAATACCAGACTCAAAAACTATACCCAGATGCAATTTTTCTTCCTGTTTTTGTAAATACTAACATTCTTCTCCCCAACACATATGATTTCATTTGTGTAAAGTATTTCTACAATAAAATGAAATGTCTTGTACTCATTTATATCAGAAATTGAAATAGTATTTTCTACACTTTTTTTTTCTTACAACTCTGAAGCTTTTTATCCTTTTTTCATAGACTTTTCAAACACTTTCAAAATGAACTTTATGCATTTCTTTCTGGTGCTGTACTTCATTCTTTAGTTATTAAAGGCTAAGAATAAATTAGGACCTTTAAAATCTACACTCCTCTTTACTTTTATGTGTGTTTTTTTTTTTTTTTTTTTTTTTTTTTTGAGACGGAGTTTCGCTCCTTGGTGCCCAGGCTGGAGTACAGTGGTGCAATCTCGGCTCACTGCAAACTCCACCTCCTGGGTTCAAGCAATTCTCCTGCCTCAGCCTCCTGAGTAGCTGGGATTGCAGGTGCTCGCCACCACACCCGGCCTATTTTTTTTTTTTTTTACTTTTAAACCTGAGAAGACACAGAGTTCAATATTAAATATCTTAACAGCTAACAATATTAAAAGAGTTACTCTACCAGGCTCTTACAAAGAAACATAAGATTTGGGTTTGGAAAAAAAAAAACACACACACACACACAAAAAAAACAAAAGTAGGCCAAGAATAGTAATCGGTGCCTGTAATCCCAGCTACTCGGGAGGCTGTGGCAGGAGAATCGCTTGAACCCGGGTGGTAGAGGTTGCAGTGAGCTGAGATTGTGCTACTGCGCTCTAGCCTGGACAACAAGAGCGAGACTTCATCTCAAAAAAAAAATAAAATAAAAGGCCGGCCACAGTGGCTCACACCTGTAATCCTAGCACTCTGGGAGGCCGAGGCGGGTGGATCACTTGAGTTCAAAAGTTCGAGACCAGCCTCACCGACATGATGAAACCTTGACTCTACTAAAAATACAAAAATTAGCTGGGTATGGTGGCGGGCGCCTGTAGTCCCAGCTACATGGGAGGCAGAGGCAGGAGAATCGCTTGAACCCAGAAGGCGGAGGCAGGAGAATCCCTTGAATCTGGGAGGCAGAGGCTGCAGTGAGCCGAGACGGTGCCACTGCACTCCAGCCTGGATGACAAGAGCAAACCTGTCTCCAAACAAACAAACAAACAAACAAAAAAACTACACATGGAGATATGAAGAGAAACACATAATGGGGCAAAAAAAATAAGACCAACAAAAAAGGTTTATTCTTAGCTAAAAGTAATCCTTCCTCAGTATTTAATCTATCTCCTTTCCCATGAAAAGGCAGCTAAAGGAAGTAACACATCATGTTTTAAAGTCCAGGCCAATGGCTCATACCTGATGTCCACTCTAAGCTTAGGATAATACTGAGACACGTATTTCCTGATGAGACTGTAGGAAGCTTCTTTAGGTTCACAAAGGCGAGTAAAGGCCAGTGGGAGGACATCCTCCAATTTTACTTGTGGTTCTGGATCCACTGCAGAACTTCTATTCTGAAAAGTAATTATCAAAAATTATGATCATTATAGAATGTAAATGCTTCTACATACAACTCAAAGGCTTTCCTCAGTTGATGATCAAATTTGTCAATTTTGTGGCAACTTCTTTGATATAAAATTTTCAACTGAGAGCATTAAAAATACATATAAAAGCTGGGTGTGGTGGCTCACACCTGTAATCCCAGCACTTTGGGAGGCCAAGGTGGGCAGATCACTTGAGGTCAGGAGTTCAAGACCAGCCTGGCCAACATGGTGTAACCCTCTCTCTACTAAAAATATAAAAATTAGCCAGGCATGGTAGCCTGCAATCCCAGATACTCGGGAGGCTGAGGCACAACAATTGCTTGAACTCAGGAGGTGGAGATTGCAGTGATGCAAGACAGAGCCACCACATTCCAGCCTGGGTGACAAGTGAGACTCTGTCTCAAAAAAAAAAACAACAACAAAACAAGAAAACAGCCGGGCGTGGTGGCTCATGCCTGTAATCCCAGCACTTTGGGGTGCTGAGGTGGGCTGATCACCTGAGGTCACAAGTTTGAGACCAGCCTGACCAACGTGGTAAAACCCTGTCTCTAATAAAAATACACAATTAGCCAGGACTGGTGGCATGCACCTGCAATCTCATTTACTCGGGAGGCTGAGGCAGGAAAATCACTTGAACCCGGGAGGCGGAGGTTGCAGAGAGCTGAGATTGCGCCATTGCACTCTAGCCTGAGCAACAAGAGCAAAACTCTGTCTCAAAAAAACAAAAAAAACCACATAAAAGTAAAAAGGAGTGTAGACTTTAAAGGTCCTAATTTATGAAGTGCAGCACCAGAAAGTAATGCATAAAGTTCATTTTGAAAGTGTTTGAAAACTCTATGAAAAAAGGATAAAAAGCTTCAGAGTCGTAAAAAAAAAAAAAAAGTTTAGAAAAACATTATTTCAATTTCTGATATACATGAGTACAAGACATTTCACTTTATTATTGCAGAAATACTTTACACAAATGGTATGTGTTGGGGAGAAGAATATTAGTATTTACAAAAACCGGAAGAAAAATTGGATCTGGGTAGTTTTTGGGTCTAGTATTCAGTAAAAATGTACTTTCAGGCTGGGCACAGTGGCTCACGTCTATAATCCCAGCATGCCGGGAGGCCGAGGCACGCAGATCACCTGAGGTCAGGAGTTGGGAGGCCAGCCTGGCCAACGTAGTGAAACTCTGTCTCTACTACAAATACAAACATTAGCTGTGCATGGTGGCACATGCCTGTAGTAGTCCCAGCTACTGGGGAGGCTGAGGCAGGAGAATCGCTTAAATCCTGGAGGCGGAGATTGCAGGGAGCCAAGATCGTGCCACTGCACTCCAGCCGGGGCAATAGAGCAAGACTCTATCTTAAAAAAAACAAAAACAAAAAAACTCCTGTATCTTCTCTAGTTTAAAAGATACTTCACAAAAAGCAGTATAATTCAGCCGGGCACGGTGGCTCACCCTGTAATCCCAGCATTTTGGGAGGCCGAGGTGGGCAGATCACTTGAGGTCAGGAGTTCAAGACCAGCCTGGCCAACATGGTGAAACTCCATCTCCACTAAAAAATACAAAACAATTAGCCGGGCATTGTGGCGAGTGCCTGTAATCCCAGCTACTCAGGAGGCTGAGGCAGGAGAATTGCTTGAACCCAGGAGGTGGAGGCTGCAGCTAGCTGAGATCACGCCACTGCACTCTAGCATGGGCAACAGAGCAAGACTCCATCTCAAAACAAAAAGCAGTATAATTCATATAGCTGCCCATAATTTAATGTAAGGCACTTAAGAGCATAGACTTAACCAGGTTGGACTGCTTGGATCTGCATCCTGGCTATTCTACTCACTAGATGAACAAATTATTTGTAACTTCCCTAGACTTTAGCACAAAGGCTGAACTTTGCATACTGCCAGGCACACAGCAAACACTCAATGAATGTTGCTATTTTTGGTAGCAGTAACAGCTCCACAGCACTCAAACTGTGATATACATTGTCTTACCTTTCTGTTTCTGGATTTCTGAGGTGTTTTTCTTGATTTCTGAACCACAACAAAACTTCCAGAAGCACCTTTTCCTTTAACCTAAAGTAAATTAATTTTTGTTATTCTAGTATTCATAACTTTACATTAGGCTAAGAAAATTACAGGGCATGGTAATGCAAGAGCTAATGTAAAGTGGTGTTTACTTCTTCAGAGAAAAAAAAAACAGTCAATGAAAAGTCAAAAGACTTCAGATGAAAGGTCCTTTACGTACCATCTAGCTGATGTTGAGTAATAACGTACAACCCAGTTAACCCTCTGAGCTTTTTGTTTTCTCATCTACAAAATTTTGAGAAGAATGCTACTGTGATACTAGGTTAAATCATCTATTAAAAACTTTCAAAACGAAATAAAAAAGCAAAATAAAAATATCCCACAGAAGGAAGGGACATAATCTCTTAGGGAAAATAAGAAAAGCCCTATCTTAAAAGCTCCTTGGGAAAAGTTTACACCCTAATTAGTCTCAGGCCACATAACTTCCCATAGTTTACCAACGATACATTATTCCTTATGGGAAAGGTTATCTAACAATATTTTGGCTGGGCACAGTGGCTCATGCCTGTAATCCCAGCACTTTGGGAGGCCAAGGTGGGTGGATCACGAAGTCAGGAGAACGAGACCATCCTGGCTAACGAAGTGAA
Organism: Chlorocebus sabaeus; assembly: GCF_047675955.1. Taxonomy (NCBI): domain Eukaryota; kingdom Metazoa; phylum Chordata; class Mammalia; order Primates; family Cercopithecidae; genus Chlorocebus; species Chlorocebus sabaeus. The sequence goes on along the minus strand of NC_132923.1, from coordinate 116,220,034 downwards.
ACTCCATCTCTACTAAAAATACAAAAAATTAGCCAGATGTGGTGGCGGGCACCTGTAGTCCCAGCTACTCAGGAGGCTGAGGCAGGAGAATAGTGTGAACCCGGGAGGCGGAGCTTGCAGTGAGCTGAGATCACACCAGTGCACTATAGCCTGGGTGACAGAGCGAGACTCCATCTCAAAAAAAACCAAACAATTTTTTAGCCACTGCACACAATGCTAAGTTTTACCACATATTTCCAGTTCACAAAGCACTTTCATAAAATTTTAAAGTTGATTCGCAACAGGCCAGGCATGGTGGTTCATTCCTATAAGCCCAGCACTTTGGGAGGCCGAGGTGGACAGATCACTTGAGGTCAAGAGTTTGAGACCAGCCTGGCCAACTTGGTGAAATCCTGTCTCCACTAAAAATACAAAAATTAGTTGGATGTGGTGGCGGGTGCCTGTAAACCCAGCTACTCAGGAGGCCAAGGCAGGAGAATTGCTTGAACATGGGAGGCAGAGGGTGCAGTGAACTGAGATCGTGCAGTGAGCTGAGATTGTGCCACTGTGTAACAGAGCAAGACTCCATCTCAAAAAAAAAAGTTGATTCACAATAATTAAAGTCTTCCACAGCTTAGTTTTACCTACACTGCTATCAATGAGCAATCAAGCTGGAATGCTTTTAGTCTACTAAGAGTTGTTCAGGCATCAACCAAGGGTGGTCAGGCTACGTAGGCTACAGCAGGTCATAAACTAAAACATGAAGCCATCATATAAGCTTTGCTGACATATACTATGTTACACAACAGGTCCTTGGCTCTGATAATCATATTAACTAGGTTAAGACCTTTTAGTCAATGATCATTCTGTTTTATTTTAGAGACAGGGTCTCACTCTGTCACCCATGCTGGAGTGCAGTGGCACAATCATAGCTCACTGCAGACTCAACTCAAGCAATCCTCCTGCCTCAGCCTCTTGAGTTGGGAGTACAGGCATGCACCCCTACATTTGGCTAATTTTTAAATTTTTTGTAAAAGCTGGGCATAGTGGCTCACGTCTATAATCCCAGCACTTTGGGAGACTGAGGTGGGTGAATCACTTGGGCCCAGGAGCTTGAGACCAGCCTGGGCAACATGGCAAAACCTTGTCTCTACAAAGAATACAAAAATTATCTGGGTGTGGTGGTGCACACCTATAGTCCCAGGTACTCAGGAGGCTGAGGTGGGAGGACTGCTGGAGTCCAGCAGGTAGAGAGTGCAGTAAGCCAAGACTGCACCTCTGCACTCCAGCCTGAGCCAGAGTGAGATTCTGTCTCAAAAAGTAAAATAGAATACAGAAATAATTTTTTTTGTAGAGACAGGGTCTCACCTTGCTATGTTGCCCAGGATGGTCTTAAACTCCTGGCCTGAAGCAACCCTCCCACCTCGGCTTACAGGCAAGAGCCACTGCGCCTGGGCATCAGTGATAATTTTAAAGGCCATTTAAATATCAGTTTTACATTTTGAGAAAGCTAGACTCTCAGCTCCACACAGGAGCAATCTGTTTTATTCAGTAACAGACCTTCAGGCAACTGGCACATAGGAGACAAGACATATCTGTGAAATTAAGTACTAGTTCAAAGTCCCTAAGCAGAGTTTAAATGCCTGAGTGGCATAGAATTCTATTCTGATCAAACAGGCAGTGGGTATAGAAAAAGCGTAACCAGACTCTAGGAATGTGGTGAACTAGGTTTTTAAAATTAAGACGTTAGTAGTTATTTCATCACTCTGGACCTCTGAAGAGGGTAACACATTATAAAGTTTATTCTAGCTTTAGATTTCTACGGTTCTAAGCCTCCATGCACTATGCAAGGTAAAGCAGACTTATGCCTGAAATCAACATTGGTTCTAGTGCTAGTCACATTTCACTCAGGCTTCTCTGATACTCCTAATAGGCTTTAATGGTTTAGATACTAATCAGTTAAAGTGAGCATACTTATGAAGCTAAAAATTAATACTAACAAGTCTATCATGTAAGTTAGGCTTGAATGCAAACAAACCTAAGACAAGGGCAATTATCATTTTTATTATTCCTTTTTTTTCAGACACGGTCTCACTCTCACCGAGGCTGGAATGGTGAGATCATAGCTCACGATAGCCTCAACCTCCCAGGCTCAAGTGGTCCTCCCGCCTCTGCCTTCAGAATAGCTGGGACTAGTGGCACATGCCACCAAATCCTGCTAATTTTGTATTTTTTCTAGAGAAGGGGTCTTGCTATGTTGCCCAGGCTGGTCTCGAACTCCTGGGCTCAAGTGATCCTCCCAACTCAGCCTCCCAAAGTGCTGGGACTACAGGTGTAGGCCACCACGCCTAGTCTCATTTTTGCTGTTTCAGTAGTTGGATTCCTTACCTTTCTCATGCTCAGTGCTACATGATTTCAAGCACAAGCAGCCCCCAAAGAAAAATCTAATTAAGAACAAAGCAAACTAGAAAAAAGTTACACTATTTAAATGGCACCAATGTTTTCGAAACCTAGCCTCAGATAATCCAACTAGGTTAAACTTAAGGAATTTCATCATTATGCAACTTATTTTTTAACAAAAAAGACACAAAAAGCCTAAACGTTACTAACTGTAGACTTAAAGCTAATACACAGTGAAATGATCTTACTACTAATAATTGTGTAATACCTGTTTGATGACGCCTCTATTTAATTCTCTTTTCAGTGCTTGTTTAAGGAGATAACCCCTTCTCTCCAGCTCCAGAGAAGGATACTTATGGATGATGTATTTTCGAATAGCAACCACTGATGCACCACTCTTCTGGAAGCATGCCTAGAAAAGATTTATCAAACCATATACATTAAACCAGTTTTTTTTTAAATTAGATACAGAGCTTGACATATATTTTCAAAATAAATTATTTTGGAAGTGAACTTGATAATGGATGACAAAAATGGTAGGGAAGAATGAACTTCAGAAGACTTCAGTTCATAATGGCTGCAGAGAAATAATAGAATTACTAAATATTTCTACTACAATTTTAAATTGTTCAAAACAGCCTAAAAGATCATACTGAACATGAACAACATTCTATGTATAATGAAGAACCTCTTTCCATTTTAATTCCATTCTATATTTAGAAGATGGATCTTTGGCATCAAAATGAGAAAAGCAGAACAAACCTATCACTTACAGGATCACAGATCTGGCCCATTTTAAGGCATGAGCTTAAGGAATGAGCATGCCAGGACATTTTCCTGAAGGCTCTGTATGAATGTCAGCAGAGAGAAGAATCAAAGATAATCTAAACAAATGGCATAAAACTGGGTTTACACATGGCAAAGTCCTGAAGGAGAATTTTGGGTAACAGTGAAGGTGTTCTATTTGAATTTAATGTGCCCTCTTCTATTTCCATCCTATTTTACTTATACTCCATTTAACTAATGCACCTGGAAGAATGAAGTAGCTCATTATGTCACAAAGGCAGCAAATACTTAATTTTTTCAAATGCTTAAAGTTTTGTTTTCCAACTGGTCACTGACTTGAAATCAAATGCTTTAAATTTTGAGCACACAGAAGTAGCATCTGTCATTTATCTAATGGGCCAGTCCATCAATTTTGTACTGCCACGGTGTCTATTAAATGAATGTAGCACTTATTCATTCTCACTGAATAAGAACTTCATTGAATGTTTTTATACACTTTGACAACAAAGAAAAATAACTCACAGGTACATGGTCCAGAAAAGATTGTACAACACGAAACAAGCCGTATTAATATGAGTCATGTAATTCAAGTCTATGTCTCTGAACTATTAACGACCTACTGAGGTTTACTCCTGATCTTACAAGAAAACACAAAGCAAATAAAATCAAGCAGAAAAGAACACTAATGCTGAAACAAATAATCTTTTGCTCCACCAATCTGACAGTGAGATGGCAGTAGATATCATGATTCCTGTTTGATACAGAAAATGGTATCCATGGTCTGCAATAATTTGTCATATTGCATGGAATACACATCATCTATATAAAATCAATCATCTGCAAAAATATGCACAGTTATATTCAAACCATTCTTTAAGCCAAATTGATATCGTTTTAATTATTTATTTCACTATTCTAAAGTTTTAGTCCTTTTTCCATCCTCACTATGATGCTGCTCCTTCAAACCCAGGCTGAGTGGTCAAGTGAAATCCTTGAAGAAAGGCTATCCAAAGAACAGAGATTTCACTACAGTGAGGTGATCTAGACCAATAAAGTTTTCTTAATGAGACGAGAGCATAAGAAGTCTTGAAGGAGTAAAGGGACAAGTCTGAAGGCAAACCTGTTTTCCACTTTATATGTTAGTGCTATCTTCTCGCATTCTAAGAATGACAACCAGGCTGCTCCTTTTTATACACATCCCCCCTTTTCTGGTTAAAAATCATCTGTATCCCTGTCTCCCCAATCCTGCCTCAGATCCTAACAACAGGGTCCCTGAGAGATGGGTCTGTTCGAACTCCTCTTATCATCTGAACATATGAACTAAACAAGGCAAAATTAAATGAAGACTCATACAATAAAGGCAATGTCAGATTAGAAGATAACCTTTAAAAATTAAAAAAGAAAAACCACATCTAACGAAAGTCAATGGATTATAGCAAATCATGAAGGAGGACAATTTTTGTAAGCATTTTGGAATGTCTAGGTGATAAAGCAGTGTTTATAACAGGGTTCAGGTGTGAAAGATATCCACTACCAAGATCAGACACTTAGCTTTACAAATGAACCTAGAGATATTTTTTAAACAAAAATTCTCAGTATTTTTCAGTTACTGAGTCACAATTAGATTAATAAGAGCAAGGACTTTGCTAGCCTTAGTTAATTTTATACCACTAGCAGGGGCGCCCGACAGAGGGAAGGTAGTCCTTAAATGTTTGTTCAATGAATTAACATTTTCAGCGTTCAAATAAAAACTGTACTTAATCGATAAGCTGAATTTAAAAATTCTAAAGTTAAAAATATTTGCTATAGCAAATGTATATTTTTTAAAAAAATTAAGTGTTCACCAAATCTGATTATATTAGAAAAACATGAACTCATAATGACTTTCCTCTCTTTAAAACTCCTTTAGGAAGCAGAGCAAGATAATTTATGTCTAGACAGAAATATGCCATTTTCAAATAAGAAAAAAATGAACATAATAAATCTAGGATGAATTGCTTGAAATAAAAACTTGCCTTAATGGCCTCAGTTAAGATTGCATCCATCTTGGGACGTGGGGAAGAAGCCATCGGTGTTTGTTTCTGGGCCCTGGCTAGCTGGCTGGCAGAAAGGGTAGCCCAGGAAGGAATTGTTTTTTTCACTTTCTTCTCCTTTTCTTTAGACTGATCTTTCTCACTTTAAAACAAAGAATTGTTATTATAGAAAATAAACTCTCTAGAAAGATGTATAAAGTCAGAAGGAGGAAAAGACCAGGAAGGGATAAAAATTAATGCTTTAATTTATTCACAGGCTAAGGTGATATGTACCATAAGCAAAATTTTACAAAACAAGTCTTTCTTTAAAAACTGGGTACCATAAATGAATTAAAAAGGTATTTTTCTCTTAGGTGCAGAAGAGAGGAGTCACATAAATTAGCACTGGTATAAGGGCTCAGTACATAAAAGAGAATTTTAAAATGCATATTAGTTAGCAACTACAACAGATGCAATATAGTATAGTGGAAAAAACTCAAGCTCTTAAGTCAGAAAACCTTTGTCTGCATTTTCACTCAAACATTTACTAGCTAGCTATATGATCTCAGTAAATGATGTGAGTCTTTCTCCTAAGCTATAAAATAGTAATATAAAACCAACTACTTCCCAAGGTGTTGCAAGAATTGTAAGAGTATGTTTATCAAAGCAATTTTGTAAGATTTAAAGAATTATATAAATTTTATTCTGAGTATATAATAGTGCTCTGTGCACCTAATAGATGCCTTAGAACATTTAACAACAGAGGACAGGCTGGGTGCAGTGGCTCATGCCTGTAATCCCAGCAATTTGGGAGACTAAGGTTGGAGGACTGCTTGAGGCCAGGAGTTCAAGCCCAACCTAGCCAACATAGTGAGATACCATCTCTATTAAACGCGCGCACGCGCGCACACACACACACACACACACACACACGAGTCGCTATAAATTCCACAGACCTTAGCTATACTTATGAAACTCAAGATAAAGAATACCCCGAATATTACAGCTAGAAGGTAGAGTTATTACTAAGTTATTCTTTTATGGTTATGTGCTGCATAACAATATTTTGGTCAACAGACCACATATACGATGGTTGTCCCATAAGATTATAATGGAACTGAAAACCTCCTATTACCTGGTTAACACGATAGTGGTGGTAACACCACAGCGCAACAAGTTACTCACTTGTTTGTGGAGACACTGGTGTAAACAAACCTACTGTGCTGCCAGTCACATAAAAATACAGCACACTGGCTCATCCCTGTAATCCCAGCACTTTGGGAGGCCAAGGTGGGCAGATCACAAGGCCAAGAGATTGAGGCCATTCTGGCCAACATGGTGAAATCCCCGTCTCTCCTAAAAATACAAAAATTAGCTGGGTATGGTGGCGCATGCCTGTAGTCCCAGCTGCTTGGGAGATTGAGGCAGGAGAATCGTGTGAACCTGGGAGGTGGAGGTTGCAATGAGCTGAGATCGCGCCACTGCACTCTAGCCTGGGTGACAAAGCAAGACTCTGTCTCCCAAAAAAAAAAAAAGCACATTACAATTATACATAATACTTGATAATAAACAGCTATGTTACTAGTTTATGTGTTTAGTATACTATACTTTTTATCATTAGAGTATATATGCTTTCTACCTTAAAAAAAACGTTAACTGTAAAACAGCCTCAAGCAGGTCCTTCAGAAGGTATTCCAAAAGACAGCATTGTTATCATAGGAAATGACAGGTCCATGTGTGTTGCTGCCCCTGAAGGCCTTCCAGTGGAAGATGTGGAGGTGGAAGACAGTGACACTGATGACCCTGACCCTGTGCAGGCCTAGGTTAAGGTGTGTGTGTGTGTGTCTTATTAGTTTTGTTTTTTTTATAGATATAAGGTCTCCCGATGTTGCCCAATCTAGACTCAAATTTCAGGACTCAAGCAATCCCCCTACCTCAGCTTCCTAAGTAGCTAAGGCTACAGGTGTACACCACTGAGTCTGGCTTTTGTCTTTGTTTTTAGTAAAGTTTTAAAAAATAAAAACTTTTAAAAATAGAAAAAAGCTTATAAATTTAGTGTAGCCTAAGCATACAGTGTTCACAGAGTCTACAGTTGCACACAGTAATGTCCTAGGCCTTTGCATTCACTTACACTCACTCACCCAAACAACTTCCAATCTTTTAAGGTCAATTCATGGCAGGTGTCCTACAAAGGTATACCTTTTTTTTATCTTTTATATCATATTTTTACTGTACCTTTTCTATGTTTAAATACACAAATACTTACCACTGTGTTATAACTGCCTACAGTATTTAGTACAGTAGCATGCTGTACAGGTTTGCAGCCTAGGAGCAACAGACTATCCCATAAAGCCTAGTTATGCAGTAGGCTGTACCATGTAGGTTTGTGTAAGTACGCTTTATGATGTTGGCACGATGATGAAATCGCCTAAAGATGCATCTCTCAGAATTCATACTCATTGTTAAGCAATGCATGACTCTATTTAAAAGTAATTTCTAACTGTTTGACCAATTATGAAAAGAGTAGAATGAATACTACCAGCTCTCCTGCAAAAAAAAAAAAAAATTAAAAATTAAAAAGTAACTGCCATCACCTTATATAGATACATATCAACAGCAAATTTTACTTTCAGATTCTCAAAGTCAATTCTCCAACTGAATACTTCATCAAACATATACAGACTTTAAGGTCACACTACCAATAGCTTGATACAGACTAACGCCTTCTAACATAAGCACACAAAAGCAACCCACTCCTGGCACAGAGGTAGGAATAAAATAGTGAAGTGTCTTCTAGGTCAGATTTTTATAATTATGTTTCATTTCTTATTGAAGTCTTGCCAATGCTTAAAATATCAGATAATCCCACAATAAATTACAAGCTCAAAGACATATTCCAAAGTCAATGACAAAGCCTTTTGGATCATTCAAACCATTGTGTTCTGCTAACTACAGCATATTCTAACAGGTCATACAACTATATAATAAACCTATTTCAAATGGTAATTCTAAAAATTAAATCCAAATAGCCAATACCTAGCATAAGCCAATGTTATAACACTTTAAAACAATCTGATCTAAAGTCCTTTTACACATTCTTCAAATACAAATAGCAAGAAGACATAACTCCTTACTCCTTTTTGGTTTCCTCAGAAGACTTATTTTCTTCTTTCTCTTCATTCTCAGGTTCCCCCTTCGGCTGCTCTGCCTCACTCGAAGTAGCAGGTGGAGTTTCATTCTCTTGTTCTTCTACAGTGGAGACAGATTCCTCTGAACTTATGTCTGGTTCTAAAAAATCAGGTGAGCAGAATTGCATAAGCAGATGTATTCCAATCTGAGTCAATAAAAGGGTAAAAGTTTATCTTATTAAACGGACCAGCCGAAGTCTCCAACTAACAAATGAATTCTAGAATGAAAACAAATGACCACTAATGTAGTTTTCTTACATTCTTTATGTCACTCAAGTTGCCTGGTCAGGTGGTTATCTATTATTAGACAAACAGATAGACCAGGAAATTACATAGAAAGGAAAACTCATTTGATCCCAAATCATTTAATTATTCTACTTTGCAATATCCATGAGACTTATAATTAAGAAATTAGCCATTTTATAATTCAACAGTCAAATTTCAGAGAATAAGTAATAAAAAACTCATGTATTCTCCAAGAGGATGACTGAAGCAAGAGTAGAAATATGAGAGGGGAACATGGAGGTCTGCTGTTATTTGTGCCTTTCCTTCACAGCATGTCCCTGAGCAGGTACTATAAAACACAGAACCCCAGGCACTGGTTATGCAGGGACTTCAGAGAACTCCAAAACAACAACAACAACAACAACAAACAAACAAACAAACAATCACACACACACACACAAAAGAAAAAGGACTCCAGGGAGGCCGAGGCGGGCGGATCACAAGGTCAGGAGATTGAGACCACGGTGAAATCCCGTCTCTATTAAAAATACAAAAAATTAGCCGGGCGCTGTGGCACGTGCCTGTAGTCCCAGCTACTCAGGAGGCTGAGGCAAGAGAATGGCATGAACCCGGGAGGCGGAGCTTGCAGTGAGCCGAGATCGCACCACTGCACTCCAGCATGGGCGACAGAGCGAGACTCCATCTCAAAAAAAAAAAAAAAAAAAAAGGACTCCAGTGGCAAGCATATACTTCAAACCAAAGTATATGCTTGAAGAATTTGATCATTTAAATTATGTGAACTACTTATTGCAATAATGACAAGGACTTCTTTGTGGCCTACACATAAAGAGAATTTTAAAATGTCACTTCTTTCTTAAAACCAAATCGCATAAGTACAATTCTAACACTTATACTAAGCGAGTGATTGCCATCCTCCTTTGGCCTTCTCTGCTTCTAAAATTGTTTTCCATATGCTTAGGATCACAAAGTATTATGGATAGAACTTCACTGTAACAATGGTATCTGGGGATAAAGATACTAACTGCATTTAGGTTTTCCAAAATAAAATGTATTTTTCATCATGATATATCTTGTACTGCCCCTCACACCAACAACTTGACCTAAATGGCTGCATGGGCAAGAATTTACTATTAGTTAGTCATGTTTATTTATACTTTGTCTTATTCTAAAAAAGATGAAAAGCTAAGAATCATTCACGGGTTTTACTGCAATAAGACTTATAAATTTAATTTTACATTATTTTCTCTTCTCAAGAGTAACTGCTCAAGAGTTATGGCTTAAAGTTCAGTCACTCAACGGATACTGAATATGTAGTTTGTATAAGACTGTTTCCAACTCACTGAACTACTGTCTGTTTCTGGGTAAAATGTAGAGTTTATAAAATTTAAAATGAGTGAAGTCTAATTTCTATGTACAAAATGGGATAGAGAGAAGATTAAACAAACATACAACTTGTGAAGTGACACTGTTTCTTCATAAACTCTTGGTTGACTTTTCTAATACTTTACCTCTGAACCCTCTGGCACGCATTCTGAAAACTGATGTTATTAGTGATTTAGTGGCTTCAGCTGGCTGTTAAACATGGATTAAGATGGACCACCAAGCGGCTTATCCCACTGCTGGACAAGATAACCTATCTTCAACTCACCAGCACCCATTTACTTTTTCAAATATTCGGATTCTCATGTTTCTTAACTGCCTTAGGCTAGGGTGCTCAAATTGCTTACAGCATTCATTGAAGGAGTTAGAGAAAAAAATCCAGGCTCAGCCAGAAAAAAGAGTATATTGACTCATTATTGATGTCTGTCCTGATGCACCAAGGGATACAGGAAACAAGGATGCACGTATTTTCTATTCTTTTTTTTTTTTTGGAGACAGTTTCCCCTGTTGCCCAGGCTGGAATACAATGGCGTGATCTCAGCTCACTGCAATCTCTGCCTCCCGGGCTCAAGCAATTCTTGTGCCTCAGCCTCCTGAGTAGCAGGGATTACAGGCACGCACCACCATGCCCAGATAATGTTTGTAATTTTAGTAGAGACGGGGTTTCACCATGATGGCCAGGCTGGTCTCGAACTCCTGACCTCAGGTGATCTACCCGCCTTGGCCTCCCAAAGTGCTGGGATTACAGGCGTGAGCCACTGTGCCCGGCCCTCTATTCCTAATACATGCTAGTCAGCAAATAATTGATTGTAACAGCCACAACAGAGGCAGCACAGTGTGCTCATCCCTGAAAAACTTGAGATAAAAGGCAAGAGAGAAAGGCAAAAAGGGAAAAGACAAAGAAAAAAAACAAAAAGATCATGAGAAGAAAAATAAAGATGGGAAAAGGAGAAGAGATGGTTATAGACGCCATAAAGGAGCACCAGCACTCCATACTGATGGGTTTATGTTTCTTTCCATTTGTTATGCTCCCACCACTGACTGGCCCATCTTTTCTCTACCGATACCTGTTACAGATCAACAGATCACCATTTGCTTCTCTTAAGGCCTCCAGATGATTTCTGGATGAACTTTCCACGTCTATCCTAAAGGCCCACGTTTTCCGTTCTCCCACACTGCATTCATCCCCATGACACTTTATGTCCAGAATGCTACTCTTTGGCCATTCCTGTCATCCCCAACCATTTTTCTGTTTTTAATTCCAACATATCATTTTCACCTTCCAAAAATCTTTACAGAGAAGATGAAATCTTACTTTGCCCTCACGGTCTGGCAATGACATACCAATAGCTACTGATTCTCTCTCCACATGTTTCCCCAAAACACTTAGCCATGAAAAAAGAATAATTAAGTTAAAAGGAATTTATGGGACACTCCAAACTGCAGTATAACTTTTGATGTTTTAAGTTGTGTCACCATTTTACTTTACCTGGCTTTTCTTCCTCCCCTTCAGCAAGCTTGCTTTTGGGAGGAGTTTCCCGGGTAGAATTCACAGTTCGACGAATCGGCATGGTGCTATCTTCTACCTTCTAAGAAAAGAGATGGCCATAATCAAACATGCATTAAAAAATTCTGTTTTATCTCTTTCTCAAAGGGCCTAACTGGGTGTCAGAAGATGTAGGAGAATTCTTCAAGTCGACTCCAGGATCTGATGCAAATTACTTTTAACAAGTTTTTTTGAAGTGAAATATGATTTTTAAGATACACTTTTTTAAAGTATGTTATTTTAGCTTGAATTTCAAATGGAAACACATAATTATAGTTGATTTGCTATAAATTTAGAAGGTTGGAGGTTTTCTCAGGAATTTGAGGGGAAAGGGAAGATGAAAAGAATCTGATTTTGTTTGAAATTCACAACCTAGACTCCCCAAAGGGAAGGAGCATGTACCAAGAAGGAGGACCCAGCAGGGCCTGAAGTCAGGGATTGATCCAAGAGTGAGCTTCAAGAATGTGTCAGCCCCTACCTCACCTAACTTGTCCGCGTGGATCAGCTGAGCTCCTACTATAAGTGGGAGTGCCTTAGGATGGACGAGTTCACCTTGAGACGTATCAGTCGCCATTTTAAATAATTTCTAGGCCCGAGTACAGGTTACACTCTGAAGCCTCTGCTGTTAACCACAAGGATTTTTCCTAATGGTTTCAGTGTGGTGAAGAATCAACCTAAAGCACAGAAAAGACCTGGTGTGAAGATTAACAGAAACAAAACTAAACTAAAACTTCTAAATTTAATACACATCCAAAGGGAAAAAATATAACTATAAAATGTATAGTTAAGTGACAGATGATTTGGTTACTCAGAAAGATAAAACTACTAAAATATAGACTACATAAAGCAGCAACTAAGACGAATGCATAAGCCACAGCAGCTGTTGCACCTTCCGCATGAACAAAGACAAGGGCAAGGCAGCTCATATGGAACCTAGCCCCATCCCCTCCTGCCACCACCAGGAACTGAGGAGGACAGAATAGAGAGACTGAGGAACAGTCAGTCAAATGTTAGTCGAAGATCAGTTTACAAAGAGAAGGCTTTTGTTGTCACTGTTCTCAAAAGGGTAGGAAAACTAACTGTAATCTTAAACTCTATCTCTATTAGAAAAGTACTTTTTTTTTCTCTGTTAAGGGAAAACACAAGGGCAAAAATACTGCTGAATAACCCAACATTCTAGTAACTTCCAGACCCACAGAAGCAAATTTAGACCATCACCTAGGAGAATAAACGTATGCTTCTAAGACTGTCATATTTTTAATGTAAGGAAAACTAGTACAGAAGAATATAATTAAATATTCAAAGATCAAAAACCCATGCAGTCACCCAAGTTTACCTGATCACTAACACCCCCTCTTCCCCAAAAATCTCATCTAAGACTCAATGACATTTTATACAAAAATTCCTCTATTAAAAAAAGACCACTTAAGTGTTTAGATCTTTGTGCTAATGAACTATTAACAATGAGTGGGGGAATGACAGTCATTCAACTTCTACATTAAGCTCTAACCTTGTCTAAGAATTTAAGAGCTTTCAACTTGGCAAGTAACAGTCCCAACCTACAATAACTAGGATAAATCCAGAAAACTGAAACACAGAGGATGCATTCACATTTACAGGGAAAATATCTTTACGGGAACACCAAGAGCAATACCAGACTTGTCAACTGTCAGTCAGCTGCAAGCAAATCTTTCAGTCAGCTGAAAGAATTCAATGCAGTGTAACACACTCATACATAGTGAACTATAATATCCATTAATATTAAAAATTTTTTTTCTTTTTTTGAGACGGACTCTTGCTCTGTTGCCCAGGCTAGAGTGCTGTGGCACGATCTCGGCTCACTGCAACCACTGCCTCCTTGGTTCAAGCGATTCTCCTGCCTCACCTTCCTGAGTAGCTGGGATTACAGGCATGCGCCACCATGCCCAGCTAATTTTGTGTTTTTAGTAGAGATGGGGTTTCACCATGTTGGTCAGGCTGGTCTCGAACTCCTGACCGCAGATGATCTGCCCACCTCAGCCTCCCAAAGTGCTGGGATTGCAGGGGTGAGCCACCACGCCCGGCCTATTTTTCTTAATCATAAAAAGCCTTACGCAAATCTGCTGGTATTTTTACATGCAAACATGATACGGAAATAAAAGAGTATCACAATCAGATTATCCTTAGTAAAGTTATATTGCTAATAAATTCATCTTTCTTAATCAACGATAACACTAGCCAGGCTGAAAATGCTACAGTGAAGTCAACAACCTTCAGGAGTATCCGTTCATAGGAATCTTTAAAAAAATATTTTCCTGCCGGGCGCGGTGGCTCAAGCCTGTAATCCCAGCACTTTGGGAGGCCGAGACGGGCGGATCACGAGGTCAGGAGATCGAGACCATCCTGGCTAACACGGTGAAACCCCGTCTCTACTAAAAAATACAAAAAACTAGCCGGGCGAGGTGGCGGGCGCCTGTAGTCCCAGCTACTCGGGAGCCTGAGGCAGGAGAATGGCGTGAACCCAGGAGGCGGAGCTTGCAGTGAGCTGAGATCCAGCCACTGCACACCAGCCTGGGCGACAGAGCGAGACTCCGTCTCAAAAAAAAAAAAAAAAAAAAAAAAAAATTCTCCCATTTGGCACAGTAACTCATGCCTGCAACTCCAGCACTTTAGGAGGCAGAGGTGGGAGGATCCCTTGAGGCTAGAAATTCAAAACTAGCCTGGGCAACATTAGACTTGGTCTTTACCAAAAGTAAACAAATTAAAATTTAAAAACAGGCCAAGTGTGGTGGCTCACACCTGTAACCCCAGCACTTTGGGAGGCTAAGGTAGGAGGATCACTCGAGCCCAGGAGTTCAAGACCAGCCTGGGCAATACAGACCTTGTCTCTAAAAAATAAATTACAAATGGGAATGGTGGCATGTGCCTACAGTCCCAGCTACTTGGGAAGCTGAGATTGGGAGGATTGCTTGAGCCCAGAAGGTTTAGGATGCAGTGACCTGAGATCCAGCCACTGCATTCCAAGCCTAGCTCACAGAGCAGAGCCTGCCTCAAAATAATAGTAATAATAATAATTATTATTATTAAAAACACACACACACACACACACACAGAAAAGGGCCAGGCATGGTGGCTCATGCCTGTAATCCCAGCACTTTGGGAGGCCGAGGCTGATGGATCACAAGGTCAGGAGTTCAAGACCAGCCTGGCCAGTATGGTGAAATCCCATCTCTACTAAAAATACAAAAATTAGCCAGGCATGGTGGTGTGCGCCTGTAGTCCCAGCTACTCAGGAGGCTGAGGCAGAGGAATCACTTGAACCTGGGAGGCGGAGGTTCAAGTATGTACTCAAGTTCAAGAATGTAGTACTTAATACTATATTCATTATGTCTGAAGAACACTTAAAACTCAGTTATTTGGGATAAATATTAAGAGATGTTAGGGCCAGGTACAGTGGCTCATGCCTGTAATCCCAGCACTTTGGTAGGCTGAGACAGGGGTCACCTGAGGTCAGGAGTTCGAAATCAGCCTGGCCAACATGGTGAAACCCCATCTCTACTAAAAATACAAAAGTTAGCCAGTTGCAGTGGCGCACGCCTGTAGTCCCAGCTACTCCGGAGGCTGAGGGAGGAGAATCACTTGAACCTGGAGGAGGTTGTAGTGAGCTGAGATCATGCCACTGCACTCCAGCCTGGGTGACAGAGCAACACTCCATCTCAAAAAACAAAATAGAGATGTTAGCCTCATCTCGGCATTTCCTTAGTAAAAGTTGTTGAACTTTGAAGCTTCAATCTGTAGTACTTTCTTTAGAATACTGGGTTAGTACCAGCTACTACGCCAGGCTGAGGCAGGAGAATCACTTGAACTCGGGAGGCGGAAGTTGCAAAGAGCTGAGATTACGCCACTGCACTCCAGCCTGGGTGACAGAGTGAGACTCCGTCTAAAAAAAAAAAAAAGATGTTAGCCTCAGCTCTGCATTTCCTTAATAAAAGTCAAAGTCACATAACTTCAAAGCTTCAACCTGTAGTACTTGCTTTAGAATAGTTGGGTTAATTGGCTATTTAATAAATTCACTGTTCATTACAGAGCTAAGTATATGCAAGGTTAATTCACACTGCTAACATCACTGTACCTATGTTTTTTTTGTTTGTTTGTTTTGAGACAGGGTCTCACTCTGATGCCCAGGTTGCAGTATCACAGCTCGCGGCAGTCTCAACCTCCCAGGCTCAAGCAATTCTCCCAGCTTACCTGGGACTACAGGCATGCATCGCCATGCCTAGA
This sequence comes from Chlorocebus sabaeus, assembly GCF_047675955.1. Classification (NCBI taxonomy): domain Eukaryota; kingdom Metazoa; phylum Chordata; class Mammalia; order Primates; family Cercopithecidae; genus Chlorocebus; species Chlorocebus sabaeus. Next base: position 116,204,237 of record NC_132923.1, on the reverse strand, counting down.
TAATTTTTCTCTTTTTTGTATAGACAGGGTTTTGCCATGTTGCCCAGGCTGATCACAAACTCCTGGGCTCAAGCGATCCACCTGCCTCGGCCTCTCAACATGTTGGGGTTACAGGTGTAAGCCACCGCATTTGACCCAGTGTACCTATTAACTAAACTTTTTACTATTGCATTTGTGAATGATCAGATTTTTAGGCTGCCACACTTGTTCCTGGCAGGGATCTGACCTGATTCACTTGCTGCATACCTGATGCCTGAGAACATACCAGGCACAGAATAGATGCTCAATTAATATTTGTTAAACTAAAGGATGAACAAATGAAACTTATTTGTGTTTTTCTCTCTTTTTTTTTTGAGACGGAGTCTCACTTTGTTGCCCAGGCTCGAGTGAAGTGGCGCGATCTTGGCTCATTACAAACCCCGCCTCCCGGTTCACGCCATTCTCCTGCCTCAGCCTCCTGAGTAGCTGGGAGTACAGGCGTCCGGGTCCGCCACCACGCCCGTCTATTTTTAGTAGAGACGGGGTTTCACCGTGTTAGCCAGGATGGTCTCGATCTCCTGACCTTGTGATCCACCCGCCTTGGCCTCCCAAAGTGTTGGGACTACAGGCGTGAGCCACCGCGTCCGACCTATTCATGTTTTTCATCTTGGTTCTTACGTGTGCCAAAAACAGTCTGAGTTCACCTGTGGTTTACATGGTCCTCTTACGAGCATCAGTTTGTTTAAAGTTAGTGTTTGAACAACTACAAAGATATGTTTTTTGTCAAGGGAAATACTTAAATTAAATCGGTTGAGACAGGGTCTCAGGCTGGAGCGCAGTGACATGAACAGGGATCACTGTAGCCTCGACCTCCTGGGCTCAAGCGATCTCCTCCCACCTCAGCCACCTGAGCAGCTGGGACTACAGGTATGCGCCACGACAACCCGACAGTTTTTCTATTTTCTGTAGAGACAGGGTCTCCCTATGTTGCCCAAGCCGGTCTCTAACTCCTGGACTCAAGAGATCCTCCTCTTTGGCCTCCCAAAGTGTTAGGATTACAGGTGTGAGCCACCATGCCTGGCTTTAAATTATTTGAATGCAAGCAAGAAAAAAAAGGATTGTAGAAATAAAAAGCCCAAATTTCAGTTTTAATTTATTCCCTCTACATTAAGAGAAAGCGGCAGAAAAGCGAGGAGTTCAACAATGTATTTCAGTTTACTGATACCCTTGATACCATGCATTTTAGGGAAAGTACTATAATTTCACATTTTACCATAAAATATATGTAATACATGTTATTAGTAATGCACTGAACACCTCACATTGTTCCCAATCTAATGTCATTCATTATACTCAGATTTAACGGGTCATGTCACAAAAAGAATGCCTGTAATTTGATTGCTGGCACCATTTGTTTTTCATTTTCAAATTTAAGTTATGTAAGCAAGCATATACTCGGTGTCTGTCTCGGGCATAGATGCTAAGGACACTAGAGTGTCTCATCTCAACAAAATCACAATCTAATTGGGTAAGGAGTTGAAACTTTCATCTGGATATGGAGAGTTCGGCATACTTTCTCCACTGACTTCCAGCCCTACCATCTTCCAAGTAAGCTTAAAAACAAAGCCAAAACCAACCAACCAACCCAGCAAACTTTAAAATGTTACTTCTATTTTGAAACAAATTACACTAAACTTTTGAGAAGAGCAATGAAAAATTTAAAAGCTAGTTTTTTGCCTATGCCAGGTTAAACAAAATTAAAGCATCTTTCAAAAATGACTAGTCACGTCTAGTTTCACTCTTAAGACAGCGTGCTCAAAAAGCCCCAGGCGATTTTTAGACGTTATTTCGAATTGGATTCTCACTTTCGATGCAATGCAAAGTCAGGAAGCGCAGTAACACAGAGAACGTGCACGCGGAGGCGGCAGCACAGTTCACCCGGTTCGGTCTCCGTACGGGAGAGAATTCTTTCTCAAAAAGGTTAAGTGACTGTCCCCGATCACAGCTGTCAATTCAGTACCAACCCTCAGATCTGGGGCTCTCACCTCACCACTCCTGCCTCCATCTCTTACAAACGCTCAGACGGGCGACTGTAACTTTCTGACGACCTACCGAGGCACCGCTCTCATTCAAACCCCACAGCCTAAGGTGGCCAGTAACCAGTTCTATGTTTCCCACCGGGGGAGCAAGACTCAAGGCCGCCGTCGCGGAGCAGCAAAGCGACAGCCAACAGCCCCGCCCGCAGAGGGCCGCGGGAAGGACGGCAAGAGCAGCGGAGACAAAGCGGCGAGGCGAGGCAGCTACAGGCCACAGCGGCGAACGCGCACGGCGGGGGAGAGCGCGGGCCGCCAGCAAGGCGGAGAAAGCTCGGACCGCGGACACCGACGGATGAGGCTGGGGCTCGGCGCGGTGACAGTTCGGGGCTCACGCTCGGCAGGGACACCGCGGCGCCTGCCCCGGCGACCGAAGCAGCGGCGGAACGCGAGCCTCAGCGCTCCGCACACTCACCACTGGGAGCTCCGTAATGGCGGCGGCGGGGGCGGAACCCGGGGGGCGGGCCCGCCGCAGCCAGTCACCGCCGCCGGCATCTTTCGAACCGGCTCCGAAAACCGCTGAGAGAGTGGGGTGAGGGGAGGGCGCGGGCGGACGCCGGACCGCGGCGAGCCTCGGAGCATGCGCAGCCCTCAGCCAATCGGGGCAGGCGGAGGACGCCGACGCAGGCGCGCTGGGACGCAGGGTCGCACGGCCAGGGAAGAGCTCCCCCTCCTCCCCCAAGTCCAAACAAAACAAGGGCGGGAGCGCGCGCGCCGGAGGGCCCCTGAGGAGGAGTCCGCCAGAAGGGCAGGGGGCTAGGTCGCAGGGGAGGGGAAGGGAGGGGGGCGGAGCGGTCGGGGCAGGCAGACAAAAGGCGCCACCTCCGGGGACCCGGGCGCCCCGCCCCCTCCTCTCTGGGAGCGGCGTCGGCGCCCCGGGCGAGCGGCCTCCGCCACTCGCCTTCGGGGCTCAGCGAGCCCGCGCCCACTCCCCGCCGCCTGTTCCGTCCTGCGTTACCTCTGCGTTCGGCCGGTCCTGGCGCCCGCGTCCCGCACGGCCTCTGGGCGCCGCTCCCGCCGCCGCTAGTCGCCTCCGCCGCCGCTGTCCTCCAGTCCCAGCCGCCGAGCTCTGCCGCCCCGCCCCCCTGCCCGCGGCCCCGCGCGCGCCCCCGCCGGCCCCGCCCCCCGCGCGTGGGGTACGAGGGGGCGCGCGGGGACGGGCGGACGCCGGCGGAGCGCGGGGCGTCGGCGCGCGTTCCCGGCGCTGCTTGGTGGCACCCATTGGCTTGGCTTGGCGTGGCGGGGCGGTGTCGGTTTCCTCGGAGGGGCGCTGCTTTCCCCCGCTAACCTTCGCTTTCACTGCTCTCCAGGGCAGTCCCTGCTCTTAACTGTGTTTCCGCTTCGGCCACCCGTCCGCCTTTAGCGGGGCTCGCCTTTTCCGCTTCTCAGTTTAGGCGCAGCTCTAGAGCAGACAACCTTTTTTTGAAGACCGTAGAAGAATTGGAAAACTAGAGAGCGGAGAATTCACTGCCTCGCATTAGCTCCCGTTAAGTCCCCAGACAGTACAGGGCAGAGTAGTGACTCGGGACTCAGAACTGAAAAGTTGAAACGGGCTTTCCGAGCTCCCTAATCCGCACATGCAATCTGCACATGCAGGGAGAGTTCCCCAGAAGAAAACCTTGACATTAGAAGACGGGATTCCCTTTGAATTATATTACGTTGCTATCAGCGTACTTAAGCAACGTACATACGAAGGAAAAGTGCAGTTCTTCAAAGCTAGTTTGGAAAGATTGTTTTTAAAGTTGCAGCTGTTGGGGGACAGGGGAGGGACTGGGTAATAAATGTAGGGAAATACCAGTAGAATTGCCCCAAGCTTACAGTACCCAAACGTATGTGCCAAGGTTTATAAAGACGACACCATTTAAGCACTCACCTGGCCTTGCCATTAGCATGATTTGTGTCACCAGCTTTCCCTGCCACAGCCACCCCACTCTATCGGTTCAAATTTCACAGCCACTATAAAAAATTTTTTACGAGGTGAGTGAATAATCATGATGAATAATCATATCCTGATGGCATTACCAGTGTTTAGTACTCTGGTGTGATATTCCAGCTGTTCAGAAGGAGTTTTGGTCTTTTATGCCATTCTTCATTCTGCTCACTCCCTTTGTTGTTAACGTTTCTGTTGTCTCCCTTTTCAAAGACTCTGTTCCATTTTTATGTATTCGTACATTTAAAACATCCTACCTTTCTTCTTTTACCCTAAAATGTATTTAACCCCATGTCATGTAAGAAGCAAACTCAGATGAGAGCAAACTGGGAGATGTTTCCTCCTCCACAGATTTTTGCTAAAAAAATAAAATAAAATAAACTTAGGCCTAGAATGGTGGTTTATGCCTGTAATCCCTGCACTTTGGGAGGCCTAGGTGGGAGGATTGCATGAGGCTTGGGGCCAGGAGTTCGAGGCCAGCCAGGGCAACATAATTAGACCCCATCTCTAAATAAATAAATAAGGCAGGAATGGTGGCAAAGGGTTTTAGTCCCAGCTACTTGGGAGGCTGAGGCAGGAGGATCGCTGAAGCCCAGGAGTTTGAGGCCACAGTGAGCTATGATCACCACTGCGCTCCAGCCTGACAGAGCAAGACCCTGTCTCAGAAACATCTTGGTGGGGCACGGTGGCTCATGCCTGTAATCCCAGCACTTTGGGGGGTCTAGGTTCCCAAAAGGAGGATCTTTTTAGCCCAGGAGGTTTAAGACCACCCTGGAGCAACATGGAGAAACCCCATTTCTATACATGATAAAAATATTAGGCCGGGAACGGTGGCTCAAGCCTGTAATCCCAGCACTTGGGGAGGCCGAGGCAGGCAGATCATGAGGTCAGGAGATCCAGACCATCCTGACTAACACGGTGAAAGCCTGTATCTACTGAAAATACAAAAAATTAGCCGGGCATGGTGGCACAAGCCTGTAGCCCCAGCTACTCGCAGGAGGCTGAGGAAGGAGAATCACTTGAACTCAGGAGGAGGAGGTTGCAGTGAGCCGAGATCGCGCCACTGCACTCCAGCCTGGATGACCGAGCGAGACTCCGTATATATATATAAAAAAATTAGCTGGGCGTGGTGACACACACCTGTGGTCACCTACATGGGAGGCTGAGATGGGAGGATCACTTAAGCACAAATGGTTGAGGCTGTAGTGAGCCGTGGTGGTGACACTGCACTTCAGTGTGGGCAATAAGGTGTTCCAAAAATCAATCAAGCTGGAGTGTCGTGGCTCATGCCTGTAATCCCAGCACTTTGGGAGGCCTAGGTCAGGAGTTCGAGACCAGCCTGGCCAACATGGTGAAACTCTGTCCCTACTAAAAATACAAAAATTAGCCAGGCGTGTGGCACGTGCCTGCAATCCCAGTCACTCGGGAGGCTGAGGCAGGAGAACCCCTTGAACCCAGGAGGCGGAGGTTGCAGTGAGCCAAGATTGCGCCACTGCACTCCAGCCTGTCCAACAGAGCGAGTCCCTGTCTAAAAAAGAAATAAAAAATCAAGGCTAGGCATAGTAGCTCACACCTGTAATCCCAGCACTTTGGGAGGCAGAGGCAGGCGAATCACCTGAGGTCAGGAGTTCAGGCCTTCCTGGCCAACATGATGAAACACTGTCTCTACAAAAATACAAAAATTAGCCGGGCATGATGGTGGGGGCCTGTAATCCCAGCTACTCAGGAGGCTGAGGGGGGAGAATCCCTTGAGCCTGGGAGGCGAAGGCTGTAGTGAGCAGAGATCGTGCTGTTGCACTCCAGCCTGGGCGACAGAGCAAGACTCTGTCTCAGAAACAACAACAACAAAAAATCAATCTTACTTTGTTGTTCGCGACATGAACACCAAAGAAGGAAAAGTCCTGAAACAAATTTTTTCCACAAGAGTGCGGCGTGCACACACACACACACACACACACACACACAGAGGCAGGCATTGAGGGTACCACTTACTGAAGACTGAAGCTGAATGTTTTCTACTTAGGGATCTGAAATTTTTTATTATACATGTCTATTAAAGCACTTTACCTTTGCTCAATGTAATATTTAATGTCTGGCCAGTTTTGATTTTTGTATGTACCTGCCTCTGAATCAAAAGATTCCATAAGCATATAGTTTTATAGTTTATTTCACTTGGCTTTCTTTAAGCTATACTAGTCACAGATCATTGAAGTGTGTTATGTAACAGGTGTTGTTTTGTTTTGAGATGGAGTCTCTGTCACCCAGGCTGGAGTGCACTGGCGGGATCTTGGCTCACTGCAACCTCCACCTCCTGGGTTCAAGTGATTCTTATGCCTCAGCCTTCCAAGTAGCTGGGATTACAGACGTGCACCACCATGACTGGCTAATTTTTGTATTTTTAGTAGCGACGGGATTTCACCATGTTGGCCAAGCTGGCCTTGAACTCCTGACCGCAGGTGATCTGCCTGCCTCAGCCTCCCAAAGTGCTGGGATTACAGGTGTGAGCCACTGCACCCAGCCAACAATTACATGATGATTTTTGTACCATTTACTTAAATGTAAACAAACTGCATTGGTGGAAAGACCCACCTTGCAAAGTTTAGAAGAGCAGGTCAGTTCTTACAGGGTGTATTATAGAAGGCTGCCATCAAAGACTGAGCTTCCAGGCACTGGGAAGACTCTCTCACTCAGAGACCTCTCACACTCATCAAAGTCCCTGAAGTTCTACCACTCAGAGATTCATTCCTTTGGTTTAATCTTCACTTTCTTCTACAGCACCTAAAACAATTTTTTTAGACATGGGGTCTTGCTATGCTGCCCAGACTGGACTCAAACTCCTGGGCTCAAGCAGTTCTCCTGCCTCAGTCTCCCAAGCAGCTGTGACTATAGGTACACCACCTCTCCCAGCCATTCTTCTATAGCACTTTTCAAGTGATAATTGAGAATTCCTACTTTAAACCTCTTTCCGGATGGATCAGAGGATAAGAACCCTGGAGGTCTGACTAGGGTAGGAACTTCTAGGGAGAGAAAGGAGTAAATGAGGGGCCATCTGTGATAACTTCACAGTTCTGCCCAAGGCTATCCATTCTCAGGGAGTCCTTGCCTAGGGAGTCCCAGAAAGATGAGGAAACATAGTAGTTTGTGAACTAGGAGTGCAAATGTTAAGAAGTCCTCACAATCTAACTGTATCATCTCTAATTTTCAACACCCACTTTTTCAGAAGCCAAGTCCCTGTTGAAACTTTAGCATGAGACTAGCTTTGCAGACTTCACAGCCTGTTGTGAAGGTAATAGATTGGTTGCTTTTTGTTTTTGTTTTCTTCCTGTTCCTCAAATTTATTTTATGTATGTATATATGTATGTATGTGTGTATGCATGTATTTTTGAGACAGAGTCTCGCTCTGTCGCCCAGGCTGGAGTGCACTGGCGGGATCTCGGCTCACTGCAACCTCCACCTCCTGGGTTCAAGTGATTCTTATGCCTCAACCTTCCAAGTCGCTGGGATTACAGGCGCGCACCACCACGCCTGGCTAATTTTTGTATTTTTAGTAGAGATGAGGTTTCACCATGTTGGCCAGGCTGGTCCTGAACTCTTCACCTTAGGTGATCCACCTGCCTGGCCTCCTAAAATGCGGGGATTACAGGCATGAGCCACTGTGCCCAGACAAAGCAACTGCAGATTCAGATTCTAGGAATATTCCAGACCAGAGCTATGACATCACAGTCACTGGGCTGAGCATCAAAAGACATATCTACCTATTTTACTTACATTCCACCTTGTGTTAACAAGGAGAGGTTTGAAGAATTATTTCCCCCATGGGGGTTTTCTGGTAAAAATCAGAAAATTCTAGAAGAGCTGTTAACAGTCAAATAATTTTAAAACATTTATTATGGAGACAGGGTCTTGTTCTGTCGCCCAGACAGGAGTGCAGTAGCACAATCACAGCATCGAATTCCTGGGCTCAGGTAATCTTCCTGCCTCAGCCTCCTGAGTAGTTGGGAGTACAGGCACCCACCACCATGCCCAGTTAATTTTTTTTTTAGTTTTGTATAGTCTCACTATATTGCCCAGGCTAGTCTGGAACTGGGCTCCAGTGACCCTCCAGTCTTGGCCTCCTATATTCCTAGCTGTAATTGGGTGCAATTACAGCTGTGAGCCACTGTGCCTGGCCAACACTTGAAGAATAATTCTTGATTGGCTGGTGGGAAGAGGAGGGTTCTGTTCCTAGCCCAGCTGATCTTTATTCTTTCCATGAGTCATGTCTGAGGGATTGCAATTTCACACAGAAGTAACAAAAAAAAAAAAAAAAAAAACAAAAAAAAAAACCGGCCTGGGCTTGGATCTCATCAGAATGTATGGTCTTGGCAGGGTTGAAGGTTACTGGACTTTTGTGGTTTCCAGCCAGAAGGACTGGAAACAGCCCCTGACTTAGCTGCAGCATGGAAAGGGATGGTAAGAGAAGGAACAATTTATGCTGCTTAACAAGAAATGGAGGCTGATAAAAACATTTAAGATGATTCTCCCACTCCCAGTGATTTTCTCTTACTGTTTGTAGTGTTACTTGAGGGTCAAGATGTTGGTTTAAAGGCAGGAACACCCTTGGATCCTCCCTTGCCATTGCTGCACTTTTCTTTATTCATTGGTGACAATAGTTTGAACTCCGCTTAGCCTAGCAGTCATCCAACTTCGAAACATTTTCTTAAACTGAAGAATTCTGAAACACATGTTGTCCCAACAGTTTTGGATAAAGGATCGTGAATCAGTAATCGCTTCTTGCCCATGGGGGATACGTTCCAAGAACCCCAGTCGATGCCTGAAACTATGGATAGTACAAAAGCTTATGCATACTGTGTTTTTTCCTATACCTAAATACATGTAAGAAAGTTTCATTTATAAATTAGGTGCAGTTAACAACAATAAGTAATAGAATAATTATAACAACGTACTGTTAAAAAAGTTATGTGGATGTGGTTCTCTCAAAACATTTTTGAACTGTGGTCAGGCGCGGTGGCTCATGCCTGTAATCCCAGCACTTTGGGAAGCTGAGGCTGGCAGATTGCTTGAGCCTAGGAGTCAAGACCAGCCTGGACAACGTGGTGAAACTCTAGGTCTCTGCCAAAGAATTTTGACTGTGGGGTACCTGAAACCTCGAAAAGTGAAACCACGAATACGGGGGTACTACTATATATAAAAGCCAAAATGTTTTACTAAATAACATTTACCTTAAGGTGTATTTGTATGTTCTATTTTTTAAAATGCCGACTGCATTTTTACAAGTTAATTCTGCCATTCACAGTTAGAGAAACTCTGTCCTATAGGTGTCAGCAGCCTCCGCCCAGCGCTCAGTGGGAGTCAACATTTCTACCTACAGCTCTTATCTGAGGGAGTCGGAAAAGTGTGCCAAACGTTTCCTATCATTTTGAGGATAAAGGTTTGAAATAACAGTTATCCTTGAGTTTGTAGCATCTGACATACTGAGTAGAGTTACAATTCAGCACGCAAGGGAACAGAAACATTTCAGAATGTTATTACAAGAGTCTTTCCATAGGGATAGAATCTAAAACCAAGGTGAGTAAAGTACTTAGTCCCGCCATCTTCAGGGAAACTTCAGGGAACTTGCTTCCAAGCCTGTATTCATGTCAGCTTCTGGGATTTGTGTTGATAGGTCTTTTCCCGCTTTCAATGCCAGAGGCAAACCAGCTGCTTTTCAGACTGAAGACACACTACTTGCCAGATGTACTAAAAGCAGAATATATCTAGTTTTGTTTTGACAGTGTCATGTGAAGTAAATGTACTAACAGCACTGTTCCTCCCCTTTTACTCCTGCTTTGTGGCTTTACAGGCAAATCTTTGCAGGAGGATTCCCTTCTTTGCAGGGCAACCAGGCCTCTGAGGGTGGCCAGAAATTATTGTCAGCTCAGTGACATCCAGGGTGACCAAATGTCCCAGTTTATCCATTGAGGGTAGGATGGGGAGTTTGTAGGGGTGGGGGTTGGACTTTCAGTTTTTTTTTTTTTTTCCTTGAGATGGAGTCTTGCCCTGTCACCCAGGCTGGAGTGCACTGGTATGATCTTGGCTCACTGCAACCTCCGCCTCCTGGGTTCAAGCAATTCTCCTGCCTCAGCCTCCTGAGTACCTGGGACTAGAGGTACGCGCCACCGTGCCTGGCTAATTTTTGTATTTTCAGTAGAGACGAGGTTTCACCATGTTGGCCAGGCTGGTCCTGAACTCCTGACCTTGTGATCCACCCGCCTTGGCCTCCCAAAGTGCTGGGATTACATCCATGAGCCACCACGACCAGCCAGACTTTCCGTTTTTAAACCAGAAAAGTCCCAGCAAACCAAGTTGGCTACCCTAGGACATTTGTTTTGTAGATATGGAGTAGTCTGAGAAAGCTTAAGTGTAAAGGGAATATTTTTCTTTTCAATAAAACCCAGTAATTTGGGCTGGGCGCGGTGGCTGACGCCTGTAATCATAGCACTTTGGGAGGTCGAGGTGGGTGGATCACCTGATGTTAGGAGTTGGGGACCAGACTGGCCAACATGTTGAAACTCCATCTCTACTAAGAATATAAAAATTGGCCGGGCTCAGTGGCTCACACCTGTAATCCCAGCACTTTGGGAGGCCGAGGTGGGCGGATCACCTGAGGTCAAGAGTCCAAGACCAGCCTGGCCAACATGGTGAAACCCCGTCTCTACTAAAAATTAAAAAATTAGGCCGGGCGCGGTGGCTCAAGCCTGTAATCCCAGCACTTTGGGAGGCCGAGACGGGCGGATCACGAGGTCAGGAGATCGAGACCATCCTGGCGAACACGGTGAAACCCCGTCTCTACTAAAAATACAAAAAACTAGCCGGGCGAGGTGGCGGGCGCCTGTAGTCCCAGCTACTCCGGAGGCTGAGGCAGGAGAATGGCGTAAACCCGGGAGGCGGAGCTTGCAGTGAGCTGAGATCCGGCCACTGCACTCCAGCCTGGGCGACAGAGCGAGACTCCGTCTCAAAAAAAAAAAAAAAAAAATTAGCCTCCTGAACCCAGGAGGCGGAAGTTGCAGTGAGCCAAGGTCATGCCACCACACTCCAGTCTGGGTGACAGAGCAAGACTCTGTTTCAAAGAAGCAAAAAAACAGGCCAGACGTGGTGGCTCACGCCTGTAATCCCAGCACTTTGGGAGGCCGAGGCAGGCGGATCATGAGGTCAGGAGATTGACCATCCTGGCTAACACGGTGAAGCCCTGTCTCTACTAAAAAATAAAAATAAAAATAAATAATGAGCTGGGCATGGTGGCAGGCTCCTGCAGTCCCAGCTACTCAGGAGGCTGAGGCAGGAGAATGGCATGAACCCGGGAAGCGGAGTTTGCAGTGAGCCGAGATTGCGTCACTGCACTCCAGCCTGGGCAACAGAGCAAGACTCTGTCTCAAAAAACAAAAAACAAACCAAAAGACACAAAAACAACAACAAAAAACCCCCAGTAAATTAAAGGAAAACATGAGTCAAAATCTGTGGTTGGGAATAAGATGGAATTTTAAAAATTAGAATCATGAAATTGGATCTGTTTATTTAAAACATAGATGAAGAGTTTCAAAAAGATGGTGATGAAAAGGATCATTTCATTTTATGAATCAAAACGCAACTGCATGGTGATGAGAAAATGCAAACTTTCAAAAAACCAATACATACTGGCTCTGCGTTTTGTTTTGTTTCGTTTTTTTTTAGATGAGTCTCGCTCTCTCGCCAGGCTGGAATGCAGTGGCGAGATCTCGGCTCACTGCAACCTCTGCCTCCCGGGTTCAAGGGATTCTCCTGCCTCAGCCTCTTGAGTAGCTGGGACTATAGGCGCATGCCACCACGCCCAGCTAATTTTTGTACTTTTAGTAGAGATGGGGTTTCACCACATTGGCCAGGATGGTCTTGATCTCTTAACCTCGTGATCCGCCTACCTCAGTCTCCCAAAGTGTTGGGATTACTGGCGTTAGCCAGCGCACCCTGCTGGCTCTGAGTTTTCTTAATATACTTGCACAAGGCTGTAAAAGTTTCAACCGTCCAAACTTTGGAATTAGTAGCATAATTCTTAAGAACCATATATATCAAGACCCAGGGTTGTTCAGCTTTAAAAACTGACATTTCATTGGTGATATTCCTGCTCTTCTCAAAAGATAAAAACATTTTGAGCAAGAAAAAACCACACATGATTATATTCAAATTTATCCTAATCTTTGTATCTGTTTCACTCTCTGCTGGTTGAGTCTATGACACTTAATAAGAAAAAGCCAGAATTTATTTATTTATTTATTTATTTATTTATTTATTTATTTGATGGAGTCTCACTCTGTCGCCCAGGCTGGAGTGCAGTGGTGTGATCTCAGCTCACTGCAACCTCCACCTCCCAGGTTCAAGCAGTTCTCCTGCCTCAGCCTCCCGAGTAGCTGGGACTACAGTTGCATACCACCGTGCCTGGCTAATTTTTTGTATTTTTAGTAGAGACAGGGTTTCACCGTGTTAGCCAGGATGGTCTTGATCTCCTGACCTATGATCCGTCTGCCTTGGCCTCTCAAAGTGCTGGGATTATAGACATGAGCCACCGTGCCCAGCCTGGAATGTATTTTAAGCAGCCAGCAGGCTTGTTTGATATAGCTCTCTCTTTGCCCAAAGTAGTTGGCATCCCCTAAATTAGGAACAAAGCCAGAGCTGGATGTGACAGAACATGCATTTGTAACTACCTGGTATTTTTGGGAGTTCATTATGATTTTGTAGGAAAATAGTCATTTTCTTTCTAGGTAGGGCAATAAACAACTTGAAAAGGACACTAAGCATTGATCCCTGTGTTAAAAAACAAAAACAAAAACAAACCCAGGATTTTGCAATGTTCTACTGAATCCCCGGAAAAGTGGGAGCTAAAAGCCTTTATTCCCAGGTCTGTTAGCAGTAGGGATAGACAGTTAAGACTTCATAGTATTTTCTAGGGAAGGTAAAACAAATATAAAAATTTGATCAATAGAAATGTGGGCCGGGCATGGTGGTTCACGCCTGTAATCCCAGCACTTTGGGAGGCTGAGGCAGGCAGATCACCTGAGGTCAGGAGTTCGAGACCAGCCTGGCAAATATGATGAAATCCCATCTCTACTGAAAAATACAAAAAAATTAGCCAGGCGTGGTGGTGCATGCTTGTAGTCCCAACTGCTTGGGAGGCTGAGGCAGGAGAATCGCTTTAACTGTGGAGGCGGAGGTTGCATTCAGCCAAGATCGTGCCACTGCACTCCAGCCTGGGTGACAGAGTGAGACTCCGTCTCAAAAGAAAAATAAAGAATAAAAAAGAAATGTGGATAGGCAAACCATAATCTCCTACAGTTCTGAAGATGGTGTAGCCTAACTGTATCTAACTGATTATGACCAAGGTCGTAGAGTGTGGCAGAAAAAGAACGCTGGACACAGACCGGTAGGGCCCTAGGTATTTCAGGCAGAATGCTGGACACTTTAGCCGATCTCCTGTAATTCCTCAAGACAACCCCATGAAGTGGATAATGTTACTTTTGTTTTATAGATGAGGCAACTGGCCAGGTGCAGTAACTCATGCCTGCAACCCCAGCACATTGGGAGGCTAAGGTGGGTTGATAACTTGAGCTCAGGTGTTCGAGACCAGCCTGGGCAACATGGTGAAAACCCATCTCTACAAAAAATACAAAAATTAGCCACAGTCCCAGCTACTCTGGAGGCTGCCTTGAGCCCAGGAGACAGAGGTTGCAATGAGCTGAGATCACAGCACTAAGCTCCAGCCTGGGTGACAGAGTGAGACCCTGTCTCAAAAATACATTCATACATACATACATACATACATACATAAGAGGAAACCGAGGTTTCAGCAACCCCGGCAGGGCTACACTAATGCCCCTATTTTTCCAATGCCAATACTCCAAACTATATCCACTGTATCATTTTCCCCAAAAGAAAGCTCTTGGTGGTGAGAGTTATTTTTCGGACAATAGTGCCTCCGAGAAAACGAGTGCCAGTCTTGCTTCTGACACTTGCTAGGTACATGACTTCTGTGGTACTCAGTTCCCTACCTGGTAAAAGGAAGCAGTACCACCTTACATGTCAGAAGCCTAGTATGAAGACCAATTAGATGCCATCCTGCATTGCCTAGGAAATTAATTTACTATTCGTTTACTATGGAAATTAGTTTTAACATGTATCATTTCACTGATACTGTGCTACAGGAAGGGTTTCTGTATTGTAGATGCGAAAGTACAAGCCTAAAGGTTCTAAAAGCAGCATATAACTTGTTTTGTGTTAGCTTTTTGAAGAGGATTATACTCTGGCAGAGATGTGAAATACTCCTAGGCAGTGCTTCTTAAACTTCAGTGTGTCTAAGAATCATCTGAAGAGCTTAATAGCGATTTCTTGGGATTCTTCCGTCTCCTCAGATTCTGTTTTAGTAGGCTGGGGCCTGTGAATTTGCATTCTAATAAGCTCACAGGTGATGCTGATGCTGCTAGTCCAAGGCCCATACTTTCACTCACCCTGAGGTTAGATATAACTGATTACTCCAAAGAGCCTACAGTTATTCCAACATGCTTTGTGGCTAATTGTGAATTGGAAAAGGCTGAAAGCATTGTTATTCCTTTTGCTGAGTAACTATTAAAAAAACCAACTAAAGTTCATCTCTAGTGAATTCTGCTAAGTGAAAGTATAGGGCAACTTTCAAAAGTTCTTTCCATGACCAGGCGCGGTAGCTCATGCCTGTAATCCCAGCACTTTGGGAGGCCGAGGCGGGTGGATCACCTGAGGTCAGGAGTTCGAGACTAGCCTGGTCAAATGGTGAAACCCCGTCTCTACTAAAAATACAAAAATTAGCCAGGCGTGGTGGTGCATGCCTGTAGTCCCAGCTACTTGGGAGGCTGAGGCAGGAGAATCACTTGAACCTGGGAGGTGGAGGTTGTAGTGAGCTGAGATTGTGCCATTGCACTCCAGCCTGGGGATAGAGTGAGACTCTGTCTCAAAAAGAAAAAAAAAGGTTCTTTCCCTCTATTTGTCCAGAAAAAGTTTGTCTGGATTAATTTGTCACTGGGCACGTTCAGATTCGACTTTTGCACGTGAGAATGAACTGTTGCCATACTGTCACCCTTTCTTCATTCTCAAATACACCATGCGTCACCCAACCATGGACTTTGCACACAAGATCTCCTCTACTTGAACAGACCCCCTTAACTATTTCATTCTCCAGATTTTTGTTTAAAATTCTCCTCCTAAGGGCAGCATTCCCTAATCCCCTAGTGCATACAGGGTCCCCATTATATGCTCTCCTAACACTGTATTTTCAAAATATGTGCCATATGTAAGTCCATTTGTTTGTCCAACACATTGCAGTTAAAATATATTTCTGAAATACCTGAAAATAGAAATCGTTCTCTATATTGTTAGCTGAATCAGGTTATTTTTACCATTCCAATGTCGTCTCAACCCTGGGTCATATTATGATCACCTAGGGAATTTAAATAAAAAAAAAAAAAGAGAAACAGATGCCCAGGTCTCGTCCCCAGAGATTCTGAAATAATGAGTCTGAGGCGGGGCTCCAGGATTGGTATTTTTGAAAGTTTTCCAGGTACTTCTAACATGCAGCCGATGGCGAGCACTATTTATTCCACACTGTAGGAAGCAGCTATGGCAGGGTGGCTTTTTGAAATTTGGCCAAGATAGTTTCCTAGGACTTCAGGTCAGAGGACATGTCTTTACCAACAAGAGGTAAATATGACAGAAGGATTGAAAAGGTATACTGATAGTATAAGTTCAACTCATGGGGATTTGAAATTTCAGATATTCTTGATATTTTTATTTCATTGAAAAGCTGGTAATATCCTATTACCAAACCCTTGTATCTTTGTTAAGCTTGGTAGGCAGTATTTAAGGTGATTCTGGAGGTGCTCATATGGTTGGCAAGAGTGAACCCTTTCTAGAGAAGACAGGAAGGCCCATACCAAGCGGGTGGTCAAATATTCAGTGAACAGCAGTGCTAGCATTAGAACACAGATCTCCCAATTCTAGTCTATACCTCCTTCCACTACAGCACACAACTTCTTCCTACAGAAAGAAGAGTGAGGCCGGGCGCGGTGGCTCAAGCCTGTAATCCCAGTACTTTGGGAGGCCGAGATGGGTGGATCACAAGGTCAGGAGAGCGAGACCATCCTGGCTAACACGGTGAAACCCCGTCTCTACTAAAAAAATACAAAAAACTAGCCGGGCGAGGTGGCGGGCGCCTGTAGTCCCAGCTACTCGGGAGGCTGAGGCAGGAGAATGGCGTGAACCCAGGAGGCGGTGCTTGCAGTGAGCTGAGATTCAGCCACTGCACTCCAGCCTGGGCGACAGAGCCAGACTCCGTCTCAAAAAAAAAAGAAGAGTGAACTCTTGATATTCACTTAGGTGGCATCTCCCCACCCCCCGTTGGTTCTTCTGATACCCTAACTCATCTACTTTAAACTTGTATGGTTTCTAAATAGATGTATTTAAAGATTTTACATTTACCTAAAAGTATTACTCAGCTTTTTTGCTTTAAGAGACAGGGTCTCAACTCTTGTCACCCAGGCTGGAGTGCAGTGGCACAATCAAAGCTCACTGTAACCTCAAACTCCTGGGCTTACTTTATGTTTATCTCAAGTTTTGATATGCAGTGCTTTTATCGTCAGTTAACTTTTTATTATTTCACAATTTCCATTATTATTTAACCGAGTTAACGTTTTAACACTGCTCTGTATTCGCACCTTAGTAGACTCTAAATGTTACTAGCTAAGGGAAATTAAAACAAATCATGACAATGGGGAAAGAAACAGTTCAATATTTATTTATTTATTTGAGACAGAGTCTCACTCTGTCACCCAGGCAGTGCAGTGGCCGTATCTTGGTTCACTGCAACCTCCACCTCCCAGGTTCAAGTCTTGTGCCTCAACCTTCTGAGTAGCTGGAATTACAGGCATGTGCCACCACGCCCAGCTAATTTTTGTATTTTTTTAGTAGAGACAGAGTCTTGCCATGTTGGCCAGGCTGGTCTTGAACTCCTGGCCTCAAGTGATCTGCCCACCATGGCCTCCAAAAGTGCTGGGATTACAGGTATGAGCCCCAGTGGCTGGCCCTCTATTTTCTTCTTATGTAAGACGAGCAGAAAATGAATGAGGTATCTATAGGCTTGAGTCTTTTGGGTACCAAAGTACTTTATTTTATTATTATTATTTTTTAGACAGAGTCTTTCTCTGTTACCCAAGCTGGAGTGCAATGGCAGGATCTTGGCTCACTGCAACCTCCGCCTCCCAGGGTCAAGCAGTTCTCCTACGTCAGCCTCCCGAGTATCTGGGACTACAGGTGCCCGCCACCACACCCGGCTAATTTTGTATGTTTTTAGTAGAGATGGGGTTTCACCATGTTGGACAGGCTGGTCTCAAACTCCTGACAAGTGATCTACCCACCTTGGCCTCCCAAAGTGCTAGGATTACAGGCCTGAGCCACTGCGTTCGGCCCAGAGTAATATATACACACACACACACCCCAGAACTATGTTTTCCTTTTTTTTTTTCCAGACAGTCTCGCTCTGTCATCAGGCTGGAGTGCTGTGGCGCGATCTTGGCTCACTGAAACCTTCGACTCCTTGGTTCAAATTATTCTCCTGCCTCCGCCTCCCAACTAGCTGGGATTACAGGCATGTGTTACCATACAGAGTTAACTTTTGTATTTTTAGTAGAGACGGTGTTTCAGCATGTTGGCCAGGATGGTCTCGATCTACTGACCTCGTGATCCACCCATCATGGCCTCCCAAAGTACTGGGATTACAGAGGTGAGCTACCGTGCCCAGCCCAGAACTATGTTTTCTAAAGGTCATAGTGCTCCATGTGAAAGCAGCTTACTCACCTAGCAAGAAAATGAAGTTTAAAATGTTGGCAGACCAACAGGCTGAGATGCCCCAATAGCAACATGCAAACCCAGTGAGTAAAATCTTGGTTTCTAAATCCTATCCTCCCAAGAAACCAGGGATTCTTGTAGAAATGGCTGATTCTAGGACTGAGGCAGGGAAAATATAAGGTATGTCTGTGGCATCATGTGATGTCAGAAAGGACATGCTCTAAAAAACAAAACTATCAGGGAATGTCAAGGGACACACAAGCCAACTTGAAAGAGCCCCTAATGGCTAAAGCTGGAACAATCTGAACAATAAAATCATGTACTATTGGGTTATAATTCAAAGTGTGAAATATACGCGAGCCCACACTGACAGATACATAGCCATGTGTGTACATTTATATGTACATATAAATACATATGAGTGACTAAATAAACAAATGGAGAAGAGAGACATCTTCCTTGTGGGAAAATTCCAAATAATGTAAGTAGACGCTTCCCACTCTAGAAAGGAAGCGAAGCTTACTTCTCTCCTGCTCCCACCTCTCTTCCCAAGTGTGGGCTGGATTTAGTGACTAGCTTTCAAACAGACTAGAGTAAGAAAGGGGGGAAAGAAAAGTTAACTATAGAGTGGAGAAACCTGGCAAACACCAACTGAACTAAGTAAAGTTAAGTGAGTATCTTGTACCTGCTGATAGATGAGAAGAGAGCTTCATTTATATGGTATTTGTGTTTCTATTTTTTAGAGACAGGGTCTCATTCCACTACCCAAGCTGAAATGCCGTGGCATGATCATAGCTCACTGCAGCCTTGATCTCCTGGGCTCAAGTGATTCTCCTCGTTAGCTTCCCGAGCAGCTGGGACTACGGGTGTGCATCACCACGCCCGGCTAACTTTTAAGTATTTTTGTAGAGATGGGGGTGGTCTCCCTATATTGCCCAGGCTGGTCTCAAACTCCTAGCTTCAAGTAATCCTCCTGCCTTGGTTTCCTAAAGAGCTGGGATTAAAATATACATTTATTTTTATCTAAAATACATAACCCCACTTTAATCATGAGGAAAACACCAGACAAATACAAATTGACAGACATTCTACAAAATGTCCCATTATTACTCCTCAAAATTGTCAAGGTCATAAAAAAGACCAAAAAACGGTCAAAGTTCAGAGGACACTAAGGAGATGATTACTTAGATGCAATGTAGTATAGTGGATTGCATCTTGGACCAGAAAAGGGACATAGGTGAAAATCTAAATAGTCTTAGGTTTAGTTACAAGGAACATACCAAAGCTGGTTTCTTAGCTTTGACAAATGTCCCACGGTAATATAAGATGTTATTATAAAGGGAACTGGGTGACGGGTATATGGAACTTTCTGTAAAATCTGCAACTTTTCTGTGAGTCTAAAATTATTTCAAAATAAAACTTTAACTAACATTTGGCATATGATTCTCTGTAGCTTAATGTGTAAATCATCTCATGATTTGGTAATACACAGTGATGTCAGGTTGTTTTTCTAAGTCCCCAAACTAACAGATGATCACTTTTCTTTTTGAGGGACATATGTGACATTTTACGCCGGTGGGCATGCAGCATATCTCTCCCTACCTGGCCTGAGCCTGTAGTCCCAGCTACTCGGGAGGCTGAGGCAGGAGAATCACTTGAACACGGGAGGCAGAGGCTGCAGTGAGCCAAGATCACACCACTGCACTCCTGTCTGGGCGACAGATCAAGACTCTGTCTCAAGAAAAGAAAAAGCAAACAAAAAGTAACGTAAAATGTTACTCCCTACAAAATGGAGAATATAGAAGTACATGCTAATGACATAGTTGAAATTGAAAAACTATATTCCTCTTTTTTTCTTAAAGAATAAAACTTGAGTGATGAAAACAGAGTCAGATATAGTAGCCTAGGATCTTCCCCCCACCAACTTAGAATTCTATTAACTTAAAAGGAGCCATTTGAAACAAAAAGATAGTATGTCAAAAACTCCTAAAACTTGTTTGGAGAGTGGTTTTAAAGCTCTCTTTGGATTTAATTGTTGCAAACAGCCTAGAATGAATTTTGAAATATAAAGAAAAAAAAAAAAACTAACAAAGATCTGCCAGAGTAATAAGGAGCAGATACTTCTTAGTGGGATATGATGCTGATGCAGCATATTAATAACCTCTAGCTTTCTGTTTTCATGAAGAATATGAGATCCATGAAAGCAGAGACTACTTTGGTCACTGTTACCCTATCTCCACTTAGTGCACAGTAGAAGTTGAGCTAAATATTGGTTGAACAAAACAAGTTCATGATGCATTTATGGGCTGGCTTATTGGCCTATGCAAGAGCCCAAAATAAGTTCACTTTGAAAATTAGTATCATTTTCCTTTGTCAGAAATGACAAAATGTTCATTTACTGAATAGCCATAAGTTAACTGGTTAGAAAATAGGTATAAGCACCCTAATAAATGCACTAAAAGAGGCACTGGGTCAGGTGCGGTGGCTCATGCCTGTACCCCAGCATTTTGGGAGGCCTTTTGCTACAGCTTGAGGGAGTGCTGGCATATCAATGTTGGCAATGCCACCTATTATATTAAAACAAGAATTGCCAAACCCTATTTTCCAGTAAAAAGACTAGACAGGGTAATAATCTTGACAATGTTTAGCAATTCAGTTGATATTAGTAGGGGTCTATTATCTTACTTTGCTCATATTTTGTCATTAGGTAACTTCCAATCCTAGCACACATTCCCTGTCCACAGCAACAAGATACTCAAAGCTTACTTTGTAGTCTCTTCAGCACACTTCATGTTATAGGTGAGATTTCAAACATTGTTTCTGTCATTGTACTAGAGATGTTTATGTCTTAAGATATTTTTCAACCCTTCAATTGTTCTTTCAAAAATATTTTTCTCTCTCCTCCATTCCTTACACTTGTTAATATGTAAAATACTGGCAGCTAGGCCATCACTACTACCTGAAATCCCTCCCTGGTCAGACCCCTGCAAAACACAGCTACTGATTCTCAAGAGGCAGTTATCACCCTGTATTCCCCCAGACTCCCCCTCCCTCAACCCCTGAGAGTGCTGTCAATACCTTCTAAAAACTTCTATCACTCAGAAAAGATTCCTTGATCATAATCCTCTGCACTTTGATTCTGGAGTTTGTTTACTTAGCAAGACCCTGTCTCAAAACAAAACAAAACAAAAGCAGCATACAGCAGAGGTCCCCAACCCCCGGGCCAACTGCACGTACTGGTCCGAGACCTGTTAGAAACTGGGCTGCACAGCAGGTGAGTGGTGTGTGAGCAAGCATTTCTGCCTGAGCTCCGCCTCCTGTCACATCAACGGCGACATTAGACTCTCACAGGAGCGCGAACCCCACTGTGAACTGCATATGCGAGGGATCTAGGTTGTGCACTGGGGACCACTGGCATACAGCATTACACCACTGAAAAATGGCCTCTGTGGGCTTATGTAGTGGGATCTTGTCTTGTGTTCAGCTACACTTCAGAAAAACATTTTATTGCTATAGAAAATTTTGTTCTTGTGTTTCACAAGTCTTGCCAAGTCTCTTAATGTGGATACTTCTTCAGAGATGGAAGCCAGCAGAAATCTCTTGTTATCCAGATACAAAAGACAAAGACTATTTATCTGGGAGTAGTCTGGCTTTCTTCATAAATACACTGATGGCCCACAAACAACTGAAATGGAAAACCATCTATAGAGACTGCGACTTCATGAAAGGGTGGGAAAATTAGAAAGCGCAGCACTCCAATATCTGTAGGAGAAGCAGAGGCCAAAGCAGAGGCCCACAGTTAGCTTTATACTCACCAGAATGCCTTGAATGAGGCTGGAGTTGGCAGACAATGTGATTTTCATACATGGTATTGGTTTGATTTTAAACCCCACCCCCACTTTTATAAAAATCCCACCCCCACTTTGGTAAAAGCATAACATAGCTTTTGGTTTTATTCATTCTTTAGAGGACATCTTTGGGTTTCTTAAGCATTGCAGGCAATTGATGGAAGATTTTAAAATCAGTGGTAGTGGCAGTCTCAAAGTGAATTATTATCCTGAGTCCTGATACATACAGTGGAAAACTTAGTTATCTAAAGGACTGCCCTGAGGTTTACTGTCCTGAATGCATTTCTAGTTAGTGTTGGAAATAAGTTTCACTGGACTCCCAGTGGGGCATTCCCACCCAAGCACAAGTGCCCTCCTTACCCACAAAGTAGCTTGCCTTTTCAGTGAGTAGAGACATATACATACATACACGTGCATGCACATACGTGCGCACACACGCACAGACACACACTCTCACTCTCTCGCGTTTTCTCTCTCTCACCTCAGGAGTGATTTGAATTAGACAATAAATAGTCAGACAGCACCCCCAGGAATGGGCACACATGCAGCAGCTGTCCAAAGGAGAAGTCACTTTACTTTCTTTTAAACTTGCAATGTTTGTCTTTATTTTGTTCTTTATATTTTCAAAGTGAAAAGAAATAGTATTGAGTCAATTTCTTTTTGTTTTTTTAAATATTTGTTCTATGTATTTACAAGCCTTAAAGTTGCTCTAAAGATTTCCAGAGTATTAAGAGTACTTTTCTCAGGGTAGCACTTTTTTTTTTAAACAATTCTTGGAGTTCTGTGGTCCACAGCATTTCCTTCTGTTTCAATGTTATGTATGTTTTGATTACTATTGTGATTTTTTAAGTTTTCTGAAGCAAGCTGAGAGGCAGGCAGAAAGATTCGATGCCAAAAAAAAAAAAAAAATCTTTCTTACCTTGTTCACCCCAAACTTTCTCAAATCTGGACTAAATGCTATACCTTAAAACAAACATGAGGTGCATCTTGAAGGGGAGGGAAATTTATTTCTCTGCTTTTCTATTATACAAGTTGTTTACAGAAACTGCAAATTAAAAAATTACACTGGCATTTGCAGTCCTTAAAATAAATTAAAAGTTCTCAACTTTTTTTTTTTTTTTTGCTAAACATTTTTTTTTAGTCCTTGTTTAAAAAGAAAAGATTAAAACAGAAAATATTTTCTATAAATAATACATGTATTTTGGTTTTAGTGCTCCCGCCCTAAGGTTTGAAGTTTACTTTTTTCCAGTACCTTTTTCCTCCATGATCACCTTTTTTTCTCTTTCCCCTCTCCCACTCGTGCACACGTGGGGGTTTCTGCGAGAATTGGCCTTGCTGCACTGTGATTGGCGAAGACGTGAAACTTTTTAAAAAAATACTTAAATTGTTTCTTTTGTTTCGTTTTGTGTATTTGAAGTTTTAGTTATCCTCAGACTCCTCTTCTGCTTCCCGCAGCCACGTGAAGAATGCCGTGACAGATTTCAGGGCCACGCCCTTCCCATTCTGCTCTGCAGGGTCCTTGCTGCTCTCCCATTTGTAGAAGGCATCCTCGGAGATCACCTCCTCATCATACAGGCAATCAAAAAACATTCGCAGCAAATCTGCAAGGAGGTGAAAATAAACTATAAGCTTTGGGACACTATAGTTATGAGGAAAAGAATGTATTTCAAAATAATGAATGACTGAATAAATGTGCATTAATTCCCCCAGAAAAAAGCAATAATGACAATTCACCATACTTGCTCTTGACAGTATAAACAGCCCAACAACTTGTTCAAAGAAGAGGAAAAAAATATTGAAGCAGTCTAAATTATTTTTTATTCCTATTATTTTGTTCAATTTGAACTTCCTTTTTCTTTTTTCTTTTTTTTTTTTTTGAGAGACAATCTTGTCCTGTCCCCAGGCTGCAGTGCAGTGGTGTGATCTCGGCTCACTGCAACCTCCACCTCGTGGGTTTAAGCAACTTTCCTGCCTCAGCCTCCCAAGTACCTGGGATTACAGGCACCTGCCACCACGGTCAGCTAATTTTTGTATTTTAAGTAGAGACGGGGTTTCACCATGTTGGCCAGGCTGGTCTCAAACTCCTGACCTCAGGTGATCCACATGCCTCAGACTTTTTTTAAAGATTTATCTTTGTAATTATATTAGTCAAGCTAATATTATCAAATTATCTGATTCACGGTAGATTGTCTCTTCAATTACACTATAAGGATAATTTGCTTTGATCTTTTCCTTTATCTCCCAGAGTGATTCAGCAGGACTAGGGAAGAAGGAATTTTATAAAAGCAAAACTAAGGAAGTACCAAAGAACTACTTGAGTGCTATCTCTCATAGCTATGTACTGCCCACTTTAACAAATTCCAACTGAATTTTCAAGATGTAATAAAAATCATTAGTTAACACTAAGTATCACTAAGACTTAAGTGTATAGGTTACTTTGTTTCATTAGCCAATAATTAATCATAACACTTAACTAAAAACTATTCTGAAACTCCTTAGTAAATATACCATGGCAAATAAACTATACTTAGGGTCTTTGTTGGGTGTCTAAAGATTCTAGAGTATCATCCTCAACATCATTAACCATCTTCATGCCCTAGACTTGTGATGTCCAATATGGAAGCTACTAGCCAAACATGGCTATTTAAACTTAAAGTCAATAATTCAGTTCCTAAGTCACAACAGACACATTTAAGTATAGAACTGCCACATGTGGCTCATGGTTACCATACTCAATGGTATGAATATACTTCCATCATTGTAGAAAGTTTTGTTAGGCCTGCCCTGGAATGGGGATGAAGTAATCTAATCTAAATAGTTTTCTTGTTGTGATTTTTTCATACAAGCATATAACAAATTCTTTTTTTTTTGGATGGAGTCTTGCTCTGTTGCCCAGGCTGGAGTGCAGTGGCACAATCTTGGCTCACTGCAAACTCCGCCTCCCAGGTTCAAGTGATTCTCTTGCCTCAGTTTCCCGAGTAGCTGGGACTACAGGCACACGCCACCTAGCCCTTTTTTGTATTTTTTTTTTGAGACAAAGGCTCGCTCTGTTGCCAGGCTGGAGTGCAGTGGTGTGATCTTGGATCACTGTAACCTCCGCCTCCTGTGTTCAAGCGATTCTCCTGCTTCAGCCTACCAAGTAGCTGGCATTACAGACGCGTGCCACCACACCCGGCTAATGTTTTGTATTTTTAGTAGAGACAGGGTTTCACTGTGTTAGCTAGGATGGCCTCGATCTCCTGACCTCATGATCCATCCGCCTTGGCCTTCCAAAGTGCTGGGATTACAGTCGTGAGCCACTATGCCTGGCCAATTTCTGTATTTTTAGTAGGGACGGGGTTTCACCATGATGGCCAGGCTGGTCTTGAACTCTTGACCTCAAGTGAGCTGCCCGCCGTGGCCTCCCAAAGTGCTGGGATTACAGGCGCGAGCTACTGCACCCGGCCAAATTCAGATTTATTAAAGTTAGTTATATGAGTTTTTGTTATTAGTGATTCTTTTATTGTCCAATGTTCAAACCCTAAATCATCTCTAAGTCCTGGCTTGGATAAATCTCACTCATTGGTTGGATTAACTGTAACATGAGATAAACTTACTGGCAGGTTGATCGAGTTTTACTATCGATGCTTGTAGTGCATAAAGTGCTTGCAGTTCCTTCTCTGTATCTGAGTCTAGGTACTTGAGTAAGATCGGCACTCTCTGCTTGATAACAGCAGTGTCCACTCTGAAGGTAGAAGAGTCGGCTAAAGATGATAGAAGAACTAGGAATTACATTTAAGGAGTTAACATAGAATTATCTTTAATTTTCTTTCTTTCTTTTTTCTTTTTTTTTTGTGAGACAGAGTCTCGCTCTATCGCCCAGGCTGGAGTGCAGTGGCACGATCTCAGCTCACTGCAACCTCTGTCTCCCAGGTTCAAGAGATTATCCTGTCTCAGCCTCCCAAGTTGCTGGGACTACAGGTGCTTGCCACCACGCCTGACTGATCTTTTTGTGTATTTTTAGCAGAGATGGGGTTTCACAATGTTGGTCAGGCTTGTCTCGAACTCCTGACCTCAGGCGATCCACCTGTCTCAGCCTCCCAAACTGCTTGGATTACAGGCAGGAGCCACCACTCCTGGACTCTTTCTTCGTCTTCTTCTTAATTTTTAGTTTTTTAAATAATAGAGACAAGGTCTCACTATATTGCCCAAGTTGGTCTTGAACTCCTGGGCTCAAGCAATCCTTCTGCCTTGGCCTCCCAAAATGGCAGGATTACAGGCATGAGCCACTGCACTTGGCTCATTTTCAATTTTCTGAGTACAAAGGACCCATATGGCTCTACAAGAGAAGAGGAGGCAAGAAGGTCTAAGGCAAATATTTTGAAATCCAAAATGCTCTGAAATTATTAATGAGACATTTTCTCACAAATAATAAAAAACATGGAGGGGGATGCATTTTGAATGCTGGTTTCCCTCAGGGGTAGCATACCCAATTATCTTTAATTATAATGAAATGGTGACAGTGGTTTTATGACAAACTACAAAAGCAAAATTAATCAAATGTCTTACCATAAAAAAAGGTAAGTGAGGTGATAGATGTTAATTAATTTGATTCAATCATTCCACATTGGACACATATATCAAAACATCACATTGTACCCCATAAACATATACAATCATAGTTCGTCAATCAAAAATAAGTAAAACATAGAGTAGGAATTTCAAGTGAGTACTTAAAAAAAGCAACATAAAAAAAGCAACATTAGAAAAGGAAATTAAAGTGACACTTAATACAAATCTTTTCAGAAGGGTAAAATAATTGGAACCATTTTGTTATTACTAGGATAAAAATTAACTGTGGCAGTGGCAGATAGCATACCTAATCCAGGCCTTTTGAGGGAAAGGAATGATAAAAAGGGGCTGAGAAATGAAAAGCATCCTCAGTGTGAAGACACATAAGGGCTTATATTATCTGTAAGTTATCACTAAGACACAATTTTGTTTTCAAAAGCAGACTTTGTGCTGGGCCTCATGGCTCATGCCTGTAATTCCAGCTACTCAAGAGGCTGAGGCGATAGGATCCCTTAAGCCCAGGAGTTCAGGTCCAGCCTGGGCAACATAGTGACCCCCACCATCTCAAGAAAACAAAAACCAACAGCTTTTGGACTTCCCAACTCGAATTTTAAAACATGAAAGTCTTATGATGGTTCTATGGATACTGAAAATGATTTTTAAAAATTTCATGAAGACTTTCTACTTAGCTTTGTTATTTATCTCATTAAAGAACATTGAAAATAAATTCATTGTAAATCTTAAATTACAATTCTGAAGCTATATTAAGTGGCAGGAAGCTGTCTTCAAAAATAATACAGACAGACTTGAAATTCTGAGACATCTTTTGTGCTGATGAATTATTTTTTCTCACTCCAGTGACAGAAGTATGAATTTCTATCTGAAACTAAAGAGATGTCTGCATTGAATAATGTTAAATATTGTATACAGCTTGGAATATTTAGGATTTCTACCGATCCTAATCCTATCAATATTAATAATTCATAAACCAGTAAAAGTGTCTTATCATATAAAATAAAGTCAATGAAGAACAGGACAAACTGTTGGTATTTTTTCCTTCGTATATGTACTTACATAAAATGAGTTTTTTGATGAGAATAACCCTATACTGATAATTAGATTAAGAATATTCAACCCATTCATTGTAATTCATGATTGGAAGGAGGCAGCAGCCCTGAATGTTAGAGGTGAAAAGATAAAGAAAAAGCTACACACAACGTAGTAAAAAACAACCCAAGGAGCATGCAAGGCATGTGGTAGCTGGTTAGATCTGGGTTCTCTGTAGGCGGAAGAGCTATTTGTCTCCATGCTTGAGACAACCAGGCATCACAGACAGAAAGGACAGTGCACAGAAAAGTGAGCTACATAGGTCAAGTTTTGAAAACAATGTAACATCAAACTGTATACTTAGTAGTTGACATAATGGGGATTTCAGATGTTATGAGCTGCCTTCAGAAATGTTACTTACCTATAATAGCTGCTTTACAAACAGCAGTCATTAAAGCTCTAAGGAATGTAGGTGAACTCATCTGGCTTTCGTCTAGATTAGCCTGAAGTCAAAAAGAAATAAAACAATTAAAGATAACCTTGCTTAGCCAGGCACAGAGGATCACGCCTGTAATCCCAACACTTTGGGAGGCCGAGACAGGAGGATCACTTGAGGCTAGGAGTTGAGACCAGTCTGGGCAATATAGTGAGACCCTATCTCTACAAAAACAAAACAAAACAAAACAAAAAAAAACCAAACCCTGGTATTGTGGCACATGCCTGTGTCTGTGTTCCCAGCTACCTGGGAGACTAAGGTGGGAGGACTGCTTGATCCCAAGAGTTTGAGGCTGCAGTAAGCTATGACTGCACCACTGTACTACAGCATGGGTGACAGAGCAAGACTTAGTCTCGAGAAAACAAAAAACAGGCCCACTGCAGTGGCTCATGCCTGTAATCCCAGCGCTTTGGGAGGCTGAAGAGGACGGATCACCTGAGGTCAGGAGTTCGAGACCAGCCTGGCCAATATGATGAAACCGTGTCTCTACTAAAAACACAAAAATCAGCCAGGCATGGTGGCAGGCAGAGGTTGAGGCAGGAGAATCGTTTGAACCTGGGAGGTGGAGGCTGCAGTGAGCCAAAATTGCACCACTGTACTCCAGACTGGGCGACAAGAGCAAAACTCCATCTCAAAAAAACCCGAAAAACGAAAAAAGATATCCTTGCGCACCAGAGAAATTATCCTCCTGAAAATCAGAACCAATCTGGCACTAAGAACAAAAGATGAGTCACTTTTTTTTTTTTTTTGAGACAGAGTCTCACACTGTCACACAGGCTGGAGTGCAGTGGTGCGATCTCAGCTCACTGCAACCTCTGCCTCCCAGGTTCAAGTGATTCTCCTGCCTCAGCCTCCCGAGTAGCTGGGACTACAGGCACCTGCTACCACACCCAGCTAATTTTTTAGTACTTTTAGTACAGACGTTTCACTATGTTGGCCAGGCTAGTCTCAAACTCCTGACCTTGTGATCTGCCCACCTTGGCCTCTCAAAGTGCTGGGATTACAGGCATGAGTCATCACGTCCGGACCACATGAGTCACATTTTTGCACATTCTTGCTAAAATTAAATATCCAATTCACTGAAAAATAATTTGGCTACTGCCAGTTCTATATGCAAATATTTGAATTAAGAGTATTTACTTTTCAGGGTCCTCCCCACTGCCTATCCTCTACTCATTCAATTATACAGTGTTAAGTACTTGTACATTTGGAAGTACAACCACTTAAAAACATATTTTATTCACCAATAAATAATCCATATTAAGATAATCTACTCAATCTAAGAATGACACCACAACTGCAGTGTATTTTAATGACTACTTACTCAGAAACATGTAACTATTTTTACATGTGCCAATACTGCTTTTTCATCTGAATTTTAATGTGAATTAAAGTTAATCTCAAGCATTACTTAACCCCTTTAAGTGGTGAGAAAAACATTACTCTTTTCTAAGGATGGCAAAACAAAAGCATTTAAAAACTAGTATCATTAAGGTTAAAAACTCATGAAGTGAACAGATAGGTAAGCGAATTAAGGGGATCCCACAAGAATCTTTCCTTAGAGATATCAGGGAAGGTGACATAGTCTTTATACCTCTACCCAATCAAAGATCTGTTCATCATTCGCTTTGTCCTCAATAATGAGTTTCTCGAGTCGCTTATACAGCTCTTCGGCAGACAATTCTTTCTTTGAAAGTGCTTCAGAGGAACAGGGACTGTCAGACTCTATGAAGTCCAACTTCTGAAACATAAAAGGAGGAACATATTAATATATTAATATAATTCTATGTTATTATCATCCTGAGAGAAGAACAAAGTCATAGGTTATGTCTTCTATTTTACACGGAATCAGAATGATCAGCAGAGGCTATTTTATGTTTGTAGTTGTTTCTTTTTTGAGACAGGGTCTTGCTCTGTCACCCACGCTGGAGTTTGGCTCACTGCAACTTCCACATCACGGGCTCAAGCAATCCTCCCACCTCAGCCTTCTGAATAGCTGGGACTCCAGACCTGCACCACCACACTTGGCTATTTATTTGTATTTTTAGTAGAGAAGGGGTCTCGCCATGTTGCCCAGGCTGGTCTTGAGCTCCTGAGCTCAAGCAATCTGCCCTCCTTGGCCTCCCAAAGTACTGGGATTACAGGCATGACTCACCACGCCCAACCTGTTTGTATTATAGTTTTGAAAGACTGTAGTCCACTATCCTTCTGAATATTTTTCCAACTTCTCATACTGTGTATCTTAAAAAGGAAGGAAATAAACCCCCTATAATTATCTCTAGGCTATGGTTACATGCAAATAATCTTGAACTTCAATCTTCCCCTTAGCTGCAACATAGCTCTTTAAGGCAGGATAGGAGCCCTAGAAAAGGGTAAAGTTTCACTCCCTTTCTGCAACCTATGGTTTAATATTAGTATTGGTACTCAGCAAACTCGATAGGTTAATATTAGGTTAATATTAAACCTATAGTTTAATATTAGTATTGGTATCAAAACTCGATAGTTTTGGCTTTGTTAAGTTATGGCCATTTTGAATATAGGTGTGAGAAATGCTGCTGTAATTGTTTAGCACGTAGATACGTAGTTTTAAAAAATCTATAATCAGTCTGGGTGCAGTGGCTCATGCCATTAATCCCAGCACTTTGGGAGGCCAAGGCAGGAGGAGTGTATGAGTCCAGGAGTTTGAGACCAGCCTGGGCAACGTGGCAAAACCCCGTCTCTACCAAAACAAATACCAAAATTAGCCAGGTGTTGTGGCGTGTGCCTGTGGTCCCAGCTATTCAGGAGGCTGAGATGGGAGGATTGCTTAAGAATGGGAGGTTGAGGCTGCAGTGAGCTGTCACTGTGCCACTGCACTGCAGCCTGGCAATAGGGCGAGATCCTGTCTCAAAAAGAAAAAAAAAATCTATAATCAAAATTATTCATAATTTTCAAGGGACTAAAGAAATGAGGTATGTACGTATGCCTTGCTTCATGTGGCTTCTTTACACGAAAACCATAAAGATGAATATACTAAGGATTACTCACATTAGGTTTTCTCTAATACCCTTGAATACTCTGGTATAGTCCTGTACCCTATCCCCAATCCACAAAGTGAAAACCACTGTCTTGAATTCTGTCATCTGATTGTTCCATTTCTACCACTTATGTAGCATCTCTAAATGATACTTCCCAATAAGGTTTTATTATTTATTTATTTTTGACTTCAGGTCTCACTATGTTGCCAGGTTGGACTTGAACTCTGGGACTCAAAGATCCTCCTGCCTCAGCCTCCCGAGCAGCTGAGACTACAGTGTGTACCACTGCACCCAGTTCCATAAGGTTTTAGAAACGTGGCTCAATATTACAAACAATTTTTCTGATTCAGTATTGGTTAACTATATATCCAATCCACGATGCTCCAATATATGCAAAAAACCACAACATGAAGGCCATAAGCTCTTTAAGCAAACCGAAAGTCAAGATACAGGCCAAGTTTTTTTCAACCTCATTTTTCAAACTATACTCTAAACACTTTTATATATTCATTTTATTATGTATATATTATTTTGCCTTTTTTTCTTTTAAACTGAAAGAAAAAAAATATTTATTTATTTAGACACAGTCTTCCTCTTTCGCCCAGGTTACAGTGCAATGGCACTAGCACAGCTCACTGCAGCCTTGACCTCTGATTGCTTTTTTTTTCTTTTAAACTGAAGTCTCATATTTATTTATTTATTTAGACAGGGTCTTGCTCTTTTGCCCAGGTTACAGTGCAGTGGCACTACCATGGCTCACTGTAGCCTTGACCTCCCAGGCCAAGTGATCCTTAGCCAACTAATGCAGGAACAAAAAATCAAATACTGCGTGTTCTCACTCATAGGTGGGAGCTAAATGGTGACAACTCATGGACACATAGAGTGGAACAACACACACGAACCTATCAGAGGGCAGAGGTTGGGAGGAGGGAGAAGATCAGGGAAAATAATAGGTACTAGGCTTAATACCTGGATGACAAAATAACCTGTACAACAAACCCTCTTGACACAAGTTTTCCTATATAACAAACCTGCAACTGTACCCCGACCTTAAAATCAAAGTTAAATTTAAGGAAAAAGAGGAGTCAGGGAGAGGGAGTGGAGGAGGAGGAAAGAGGAGAGAGGGGAGAGGAGAGGAGAGAGATAAGAGAAAGAGAGAGAGACAGAGAGAGAGAGATCCTATTGATGGCAGTGGCTGCTGCCATTACGCTGGCTGCAGCAGGGAGGCGCAGCTGGTGCTGTACACTGCATGGAGCTGGTGGGAGCCCTGTCCCTTCTGAGTTGGGATGGGAGCTGCCTGTGCTGCTGCAGCCACCCAAACCACCGCTGTAGACCCAGGCCTCCTGCTCTATGGAACAGGCAGAAGCCCTGCCCTCCTAGAGTCACCCAAACCGCAGCTATGGATCTGAGCCTCTCTGTGCTTTTGGGGGATCAGGGAACAGGCAGGATCTCCCCTCCTGGGTGCTGTCACAGCTGCCTGACCCACGGCTGCAGACCTGCGCCTTCCGTTCCACAAAGCAGGCAGGAGACGGGACAAGGGGGAGCCCTGCCTCTTCTGAGTTGGTGGGGTGGGAGCTCTGGGGTGCAGCTGTGGCTGCCCTCCCAGGCATGCAGGACCCGGGCATCTCCGCAGTCTGCACCCTCAGGTGCCCCAGGAAGGACACCCTGTCCCTGCAGGCTTAGGGGTGTCTGCTCTCCGATCTTGGAGTGGGGTTGGGACCAAGCCCCAGGGCCATGAATGGCAGCAGGAGGCAGACAGAGTCCTGGGTAGAAGGGGGCAGGGTCCCCAGTAAGGCCCCACCCTCAGGCCAGGGAGGACCTAAAGGCTGGGGGCTGGGGTGCCAGTCCAGCAGACTGGAGTGGGGCATCATGGTGCCTCTTCCAGGCCCAACCATGGCTGCCTATGGACCAATCGCCATGCATTTCCTCCCCTCTGAGGTATAAAAGCCCTGGGCTTAGCCAGAGCAGGGCAGAAGATGGTCAGAGGACAAGGAGGGCAGAGAGATGATGGGAGGACCAGCTGCAGAGAAGAGTGCCCTCTCTGCTGAGAGCTACAGAGATGACCTGCCAGCAGAGAGGAGCTACCCTCTCCACTGAGAGCCTCAGAGACGTGCAGAAATGTCCAAATGACCTGCCTGTGGAAAGGAGCTATCCTCTCCAGAGCCGTGATGGCAGATTACAGGCACGTGGGATCACAGGCATGTGCTACCACACCCAGCTAATTTTTGTATTTTTATTAGAGACGGGGTTTCACCATGTTGGCCAGGCTGGTCTCGAACTCCTGACCTCGTGATCCGCTACCCACTCCTCTGAGCTGTTCTAACACTAAAACTCTTCTTCACCCTTCACTTGTTTGCATACCTCATTCTTCCTGGACACAGGACGAGAACTCAGGCAAAGGTGCCATGGTCACAGAGGTTTCTGGCCAAAAAAATCGACACCCCAGAGATCCCATAACACTACTGCTTAAATACTTTGATAGTTACAGCCCTAAAAGCTACTTTAGTCAGAAAGGATTGAAATAACAGCCAGCCCCAGCACTGGCCTCTCAGTCAACTGCCAGGCAGATTAAAAGACACAATGCCAATCCTTGGAAAATGAAGTCCTTATTATTCAACCTGGCACCAGCAAGCTGCACCAGAAATGGTGTGATGCCAGTTTCCTAGCGGTCTGTCACAGGGCTGGGTGCTGGTAGGTTCTATGCAAAATTCCTAAATTCACTGAAATTTATCAGACTCTTTTCATCATGCATTTCCCTGGTGTTGATAATGCACGTATTTAACCAGACTCCACAGTTCCAAAACAGTTGGCTTTAACAGATCTTGCCAGTTCAATAGTTGTGTCAGTGGAGGGACTGAATCCTAGAGCTTCACCACCTTCCCTATTACGTATACTTCCCTATTATGTATACTCACCATCTTCCCTATTATGTATACTTCACCATCTTCCCTATTATGTATACATCAATTTTCAAATATTAAACCCACCTTACATTTCTGGGATAAACCCTACATCATCATCATTATTATTATTATTATTATTTTTCCTGATACGGAGTCTTCCTCTGTCACCCAGAGCTGGAGTGCAGTAATGTGATCTTGGCTCACTGCAACCTCTGCCTCCTGGGTTCAAGCAATTCTCCTGCCTCAGCCTCCCGAGTAGCTGGGATTACAGGCACGTGCTATCACACCCAGCTAATTTTTGTATTTTTAGTAGAGACAGGGTTTCACCATGTTGGCCAGGCTGGTCTCGAACTCCTGACCTCGTGATCTGCCCACCTCAGCCTCCCAAAGTGCTGGGATTACAGGCGTGAGCCACCATGCCCAGCCAATCCTACCTTATTATAATGTATTACTCTTATTATATATTGCTGGATTTAATTTTCTAAAATTGTATTAGGAATTTTTTCTCAATTTTTTTTTATTATACTTTAAGTTCTAGGGTACATGTGCACAACGTGCAGGTTTGTTACATATGTATACCTGTGCCGTGTTGGTGTGCTGCATCCACCAACTCGTCAGCACCCATCAACTCGTCATTGTAAATGTAAATGCAAATTACACTGTAGACGTAAATATCAGGTATAACTCCCTATGCCATCCCTCCCCTCCCCATCCCCATAATAGGCCCCAGTGTGTGATGTTCCCCCTCCAGAGTCCAAGTGATCTCATTGTTCAATTTCTCAAAGTTCATGAGATATATTGCTCTACAGATTTTTGAAATGTCTTTGATTTTGGTATCAGACTAATGCTGGCCTTATAGAAGTACCCGCTCCTCTTCAATATTCTGAATAGTTGTAGAATTCTTTTGTTAAATGGGTATTATTTCTGCTTTAAATGTTTGGTAGAGTTTACCAGTGAAAGCATTTAAGCCTGGACTTGTTTTGTGGGAATACTTTTAACTATGAATTCAATTTCTTTAATAGATATGCAGGTTATCCATCTCTTGAGACAGCTCTAGTAGTCTGTATCTTTTAAGAAATTTGTGGCTGAGCGCAGCAGCTCACGCTTGTAATCCCAGCACTTTGGGAGGCCAAGGCAGGCGGATCACCTGAGGTCAGTTCGACACCAGCCTGACCAACATGGAGAAACCCCATCTCTACAAAAAATACAAAATTAGCCAGGCGTGGTGGCACATGCCTGTAATCCCAGCTACTTGGGAGGCTGAAGCAGGAGAATCACTTAGGTTCTCCTGAGGTTACGGGGAGCCAAGATCACGCCATTGCACTCCAGCCTGGGCAACAAGAGCAAAACTCTGTCTCAAAACAAAAAAAAAAAAGAAAGAAAAATGTGTTCATTTCAACTAGTTCAACTACATCGATGTATTCAACTAGAGTTACTTCTTTTTGAAGACAGGGTCTCACTCTGCTATCTAGGCTGGAGTGTAGTGACAGAATTACAGCTCACTGTAGCCTTGACCTCCCAGGCTCAAGCAATCCTCCCACCTCAGCCTCTTGAGTAGCTATGATTACAGGCATGTACCACCATGCCTGGCTTATTTTTGTACTTTTTGTAGAGATGGGATTTTACCATGTTGCCCAGGTTGGTCTTGAACTCCTAGGCTCAAGCAATTTGAGCCTTGGCCTCTCAAAGTGCTGGAATTACAGGCATGAGCCACCATGCCTAGCTGATGTATTTATTGACATAAAGATTATTCATAAAATTTCCTCACCCACTTTTATGTACAGAATCTGTGTTGATGTTACCGCTTTCATTCCAGATATCAGCAATATGTACCTTCTTTTTAAACTTTTTTTCCTGATCAATCTTGCTAGAGGTTTATCACTTTTATCTTCTCAAAGTACAGGTTTTTTTTTTCTTTCTGAGACGGAGTCTCGCCCTTTTGTCCAGGCTGGAGTGCAATGGCGCAATCTCAGCTCATTGTAACTTCCGCCTCCCGGAGAACCAGCTTTTGATTTCACTGGTTTTTCTCTAAAGAGTCTTCTATTTCATTGATTTCTAATGTTTATTATTTCCTTTATTCTATTTACTTGGAGCTTCATTTGCTCTTATTGTTCTAATTTCTTTCTTTTGTTTGTTTCTGTTTTTTTTTTTTTTTTTGGTGATAGGGTCTTGCTGTGTTGCCTGGGCTGGTCTCTCAAGCTCCTGGGCTCAAGCAATCCTCCTGCCTTGGCCTCCCAAAGTGTTGGGATTATAGGCATGAGCTGTTGTGTCTGGCCTTATTTTTCTAATTTCTTAAGGCTGAAGCTGAGGTTATTGACCTTTCTTCTTTTCTAAATATCAATGACATGTTGTGTTTTCGTTTTCATTCAGTTAAAAATGTTTTTTACTATCCTTTTTCATTGCTTCTTTGACCCATGTGTAATTAGAAGTATGTTGTTAAGTTTCTTAGTGTGCATTGCCCTAATTCTTAAAGGTTAGTTTAGCTGCATAGGCAATTCTACATTTACTGTTCGTTTCTCAGCACGGTGAGATTATTCTACCATCTTCTGACTTTCATGGTTCCTATTGCGAAGTCTATTTTTTTGTGTATTTTTTTTTTTGAGGGGGAGGCAGATAGGTAATGTGTGCTTCTTCTTTCCAGTTTCTTTAAAATCTTTCATTTGTCTTTGGTATTATGCAGTTTCACTAAAATATAATTATCCTGTATGGCATATATGGACTTTCATTATAGATTTGTATATTTTATCACTTCTAGAAGTCTCAGCCACTGTCTCTTCAAATATTGCCTCTTCTCCATTCAGGCTAATTTTCCTTCTGGGACTCCAATTAAGATAGTTTAGATGGTCTCTCATTCTTTCCTCCAAATCTCCTAACGTATCAACATATCTTAGATAGCTACCTACAGATTTTGGTGTGTGCGTGTGTGGCTTTTGTTTATTTGTATTTTTTTTTTTTTGACAGGCTCTCGCTTTGTCTCTCAGGTTGGAGTGCAGTGGTGTGATCATATCTCACTGCAGCCTTAAACTCACAGGTTCTAGTGATCCTTTTGCCTCAGTCTCTCGAGTAGCTTAGGACTATAGGTGCACCAATACACCCAGCTAATTTTTTTTTTTTTTTTTTTTTTTTTTTTTTTTTGAGACAGAGTCTCGCTCTGTCGTCCAGGCTGGAGTGCAGTGGAGTGATCTCGGCTCACTGCAAGCTCTGCCTCCGGGTTCATGCCATTCTCCTGCCTCAGCCTCCTGAGTAGCTGGGACTATAGGCACCCACCACCATGCCCGGCTAATTTTTTTTTTCTGTATTTTAGTAGAGACGGGGTTTCACCGTGTTAGCCAGGATGGTCTCGATCTCCTGACCTCACGATCCGCCTGTCTCGGCCTCCCAAAGTGCTGGGATTACAGGCGTGAGCCACTGCGCCAGGCCCAGCTAATTTTTTTTTAGTAGAGACAGGTCTCACTATGTTGTCCAGGCTGATCTCCAACTCCTGGCTTCAAGAGATTCTCTTGCCTCAGCCTCCCAAAGTGCTAGGATTATAGGCATGAGCCACTGCACCCAACCTTTTTTTTTTTTTCAAATCTCTTTAACCATTTTGACTAGTCTCTTGTTTGCTCATTTTTGTGATTTCTTCTCTTTAATATGGTATTGTTTTATATTCTGAATGATAATTCCATTACCTCAAGTCCATGGGATCTAAATCTACTACTTATTGTCTGTTTACTTTTATCTTTACTTCTTTAATTGTATGCTAAATGAACACCAAGTGTCAACTCATATATTTAGATAACTTGTATTTGTAGAAAATAAGGGGACCTAAGTTGAGGATGTTTCTCCAAAGAGCATTTTGATTTGCTTCTTCTGGGAGCCAAGGTAATACTCAACTGGGACTAAGTCAACTTTTTCCATGACATCTGACAGCATTTGTAATAGTATCTTCCCATTGGGCTATGTGTCCTTTGGGCAAGATGCCTTTCACATGTAATTACTATTCATAGTTCAGGTTTCATCTCTGGCTTTTCCCCCTCATTAATTCTTTTTGTCCCTTTGAAGGAAATTACTTCCACCTCTTCTGAGTCCAGCAACACATCAGAAGTTATGCTTCATGCAGGTTCTTATTGCTGTGGCAAGAAAGTTCTTCAGTGTTCTAGACTACAACCAAAAAGCAAGCTAATGTCCATAGCAACCTAATATAATGTCTTTATTCAGAACAATATACTTATTTTAAAGTCATTTTCAGATTGCATTCTTGTTCTCTTTTTATCTACAGTGATTTTTTCTTCTCCTTATTCCTGATTTTGTTGGCTGTCTTAGCTTTAGTTTTCCTCGAGTTTTAAGATTTCGATTTTCAGTAATGTTTTGAGAGAGTTTTGTTTTCTTTCTGTTACTTTTCTTGATCTAATTTGTTTTATGGTTACCTCAATCTAACAGCCTACAAATCCTCCTGTAGGACCAGATTATACTGACCATGGGGTCTTCTGTTTTGTAGATTTCTGGATTTAGTTACCAAGTCAGTAGGCGGGATAGCTAAGTATAAGGGTATAAGACTTATACCCTGGGTCTTATACCCTGAGTATAAGACTGTGTCTACTTCCTTGCACTTATTTACCTGTGCAGTTTCAAGTTATAAGCTTGTCTCTAATCTTCCACCTTATAAGGATAATAACAGTCTCCATTCCCCACAGAATAACTTCTGGCTGCTTCTGCCTGCCATCAGACCCAGAAATCAGGAGACAGCTTTGGCCCTGTCACCCTGCTTTACTTGTCAACTTCATTTCTGCTTCCTGGAGCCTGTTTTTCTACAGGTTGCTAAGTCTTTTACATTTTCTTCTTTTAAACATCAATCATCTGATGACCACACAGTTGCGGAGTGGCTTTAAAAGCATGAACTTAAAATGGCATCTTTACCAAAATTCCTATTTTGATGTAATTTTAATGACTGGAATACGAAGGAAATTACCTTCATTTCCTCTATGAAACAGATCAACTATCAAACAGCAAAACGTAAGCCTTGTTCTTACCTGCTCCAAAAGAAAATTATGTACATCTTCTCCTTCTGGTAAAAAGTCCTTCCAGCTGAGGTCAGCCTCCCTCCATAAGGCTCCCACTTTCTTATGGCTCTAAAATAGAGATCAATTCAATCCATTTACTTTCACAGTGGAAGAAGAAATAGAAAAAAAAAAAGATTTGCCTGAAGTCAAAGAGTGCAAAACCCAAAAAGCTGAAAAATCAAAACTTTTCCAGTGGGGCATGGTGGTGTACACCTGTAGTCCTAGCTACTTGGGAGGCTGAGGTGGGAAGATAGCTTTCACCCAGGAGTGTGCGTCTAGCCCAGGCAACACACACAGCAAGACCCGTCTCAAAAACAAACTTTTCCTCGCTGATAAAAAGTTAATCTCTTAAGACCTGTGACTTTCAAACTAAGATGTCTGAATGCATATAAATATAATGATGAATAATTGAAGTACAGCTGCTTAAGGTTAAATACTTTATTTATGAGGTGACTAATCTGGGGAGCTACAAGCTGGTTATTTGGGGTTTATAAATATAAACATCAAAAAAGTCCAATACATAGAGTTTATAAATTCCACACTGTGTCTTTTCCTAGATAGCTCTGTATGTATCTGCTATTAAAGCCATTCAAGAAGCCTCACTAGAATCCCTCTTCGTAATAGATCACAGCGATGCTGCCTGATACAAGGAGGCTTAAGGCAGCTGTTGCTCCTGAACCAGGAATGAGAAGTGTTTCAAGGGCAAGAAGCACAAGGTTGAGCCCAAGACAGACAATAAAGAAGAGATGTTGTCAGGTAGAAAAATGTGAAGAGGTGCAAGTCCTCTAGCTGGAGAAAGTCACAGTGAAAAGGAAAGTGCCAGGTCTGAGGCTGTGGCTGTCATCTGAGAGGCGTGTATTAATTACTTCATAGAGTAACTTGTCCAAG
This sequence comes from Chlorocebus sabaeus, assembly GCF_047675955.1. Taxonomy (NCBI): domain Eukaryota; kingdom Metazoa; phylum Chordata; class Mammalia; order Primates; family Cercopithecidae; genus Chlorocebus; species Chlorocebus sabaeus. The sequence continues at coordinate 116,164,568 of NC_132923.1, read as the reverse complement.
GCACAGCTGAAAATATGGTGGAACCAGAATTTGAACCCAGGAATCTAGCTCCAAAGCTTATACTCTATGAGAATTTAGTTTTATTTAGAAGTAGGGTTGTGCTGTTTCTACACATAAAAGTTAGTAAGAATGTGAGTTTTATTTTTAGTTATTATTATTAATTTTTGAGACAGAGTCTCTTTCTGTAGCTCAGGTTGAAACGCAGTGGCACGATCTCGGCTCACTCCAACCTCCACCTCCCAGATTCAAGTGATTCTCCTGCCTCAGCCTCCCAAGCAGCTGGGATTACAGGTGCCTGCCACCACGTCTGGCTAATTTTTGTATTTTTAGTAGAGATGGGATTTCGCCATGTTGGCCAGGCTGGTCTCCAACTCCTGACCTCAAGTGATCCCCCCGCCTCAGCCTCCCAAGGTGCTGGGATTACAGGCATGAGCCACTGTGCCGGCCAGAATGTGAGTTTTTGTTCTTGTTTTTTTTTGAGATGGAGTCTTGCTCTGTTGCCAGGCTGGACTGCAGTGGCATGATCTTGGCTAACTGCAACCTCCGCCTCCCGGGTTCAAGTGATTCTCCTGCCTCCGCCTCCTGAGTAGCTGGGATTACAGGTGCATGCCACCACGCCCAGCTAATTTTTGTATTTTTAGTAGAGACGGGGTTTCACCATGTTGGCCAGGATGGTCTCGATCTCTTAACCTCGTGATCTGCCCACCTCGGCCTCCCAAAGTGCAGGGATCACAGGCATGAACCACCATGCCTGGCCAGAATGTGAGTTTTAAATAAGGGCTAAAGTCAAGTAGGTCAGAGAGGAAGAAATTTTGGACATAAAAACTAGGGTTCAGTAAAAATTTTAGTGCCATTAAGCAAAGAGTAGTATTAACGAATAATCAACAGAACTAGAGACCAGGATATTTAGTGCATCTCTTTATGAATAACTACCACATAAATGGGATACAGAAGGACTTCTGTATCAGAGGGAGGAATGAAACACTGGCTTTAAACATTAAAATCTATCATCCAATATCTTTGGGTCAGGTGTAAGTCAGAAATCACTCCAGAATCTTCATTTCTGAGTTCTATTTTGTTTTGACATCTCTCATCTCTCTCATCCTAGACATTTAATTCCCTTTGTGATGCCACGACACTTCCCCAAACCTCTTAGACTTTAACACAGCACTTTCACACTCTTTTGAAATTATTGGTTTCGATTTATCTGTTCCCACTTTATAGACTGACAGCCTGCCACAGACTTTATAGACTGACAGCCTCCAGCTCTATGGAGCTTTTCGTTGAAATCTATTAAAACATATAAATGATATACCCATTTTGTTTCAAGGGAAGAAAAAATCACCAACCACAAATAACACGTCTTGAGATTCTTTAGAATTATACCAAATCTAGTCGAGATTTGATAAGTCTTCCCCACGATATTAGTAAACAGAAGGACAAATGCACCTCAGAAAGAAACTGGGTTGAAGCAGAGACCTCACTCTTTTTTCAAAGAATAAAAGGAAATAGAATTTCTTGCACCCTGAGACCTAAGCTATTCACAGATAACCCAAGATCAAGATCACTGCACTGCCCTTCCCAATAATGCTGTTGAGGCTGACACTCAGTTTAACACTCACCATTTGTTTGCATAGTAGGTGCAATATTTCAGAAAGCAAGACCCCAGCTCTTCCAACAGGAAGTAAAGGTTTGCTAAATTCTCTGTAAAAGATAGGAGCAGTGAATAAGTACCTCTGAAGAAAACCTTTCTTCTAGAACAAGAGGCAAACAATGTGTGACAAAAAGCCAGACACTGTGCAACCTAAACAATACTGGGCAAGCCAAAGCTCCAGGACATGCTCTAAGCCATTTTCAGGAGAAGTTCCTGAAAAGGAACATGCGAGTTCTTGGTTTTTACCTTTTTCTTTAACCACTTCAGTGATAGAAGCAACACAGAGCTCAGACTCGGTAATCTGTTTGTTTATGTAAGGTCTGCTTCAAGCTAAAACAAGAAGCATCTTAGGTAACAGGGAGTTGTGATGCTTTCATAAAGTTTTTTTTTTTTTTTTTTTTTTTCTTTTGAGGCAGAGTCTTGCTCTGTCGCCAGGTTGGAGTGCACTGGCGCAATCTCGGCTCACCGCAATCTCCAATTCCCTGGTTCAAGCGATTCTCCTGCCTCAGCCTCCCGAGTAGCTGGGATTAAAAGCACGCAACACCACGCCCAGCTAATTTTTGCATTTTAGTAGAGATGGGGTTTCACCATGTTGGCCAGGATTGTTTTGATCTCCTGACCTTGTGATCCGCCTGCCTTGGCCTCCCAAAGTGCTGGGATTACAGGCGTGAGCCACCGTGCCTGGCCGTATATAAAGTATTTTTAAGAAAGGAAGCTTTTCTTTATAGATGAAATTATGGATGAAACAGAGAAGGGGCCAATTTTTTAATAGTCTAAATCAGTATTTCTCAAACTGTGTTCCATAGGATATCTATACTTTAAGTGATGCAATGCTGAATTAAACAAAGCTAACTAGTTTTTATTTATTGCTTTACTATAGGACTCTCATAAACTTTAATATGCTAAATATGTTTTGTTAATCTCAAAGAAAAGGGACACGGCAGTGTGCAAAGTTTGACTATATAAACAACTTTTGTGGAAACACTAGTGTTTCAAAGAACAGAGTTTCGGAACCACTGGTCTATATAATGTAGCATCCATTCCCCACTCACATCCAAACCTAGAAATACTTGAGATCTGTTTCTTTTATTATAATCATGAGCATGTACTATGGGGTACCGCAGTCTGACAAGCTACAGTGGGAAAATATAACTACTTACAGCACTAGTGCAATGATAGACACAAAAGCCAGATCAACATTAAGCTTCTAGAAGCAGTCATCTTCCAGTTACACGATTCTGGAGCCAATCTATTATCACAACTACCCTCAACAGACCACAGGGCTATCATATCCCCAACATATCTCAGGTGTAGACCTAGCATAATGTAACATTTTTACACTGAAATCAGAAGTCTTTAAGAGTCACAGGCTGCATTCAAGAGTCTCCAAAAGCAACCATGGGATAGTACTATGCTAGAGAGCTAGCCGGTGAGTTATGTGTCAGTTCTACCTGACATATATCAAGAGAAATAAGTATAACTTACGTGGTAAGTTCTCTCATGGAGATTCCGCCTTCTTTTAACATGGGGGTCACCAGTTCAGCAAGGTACAACCAAATATGGGGAATATCAATGGCCATGTCATCTGCCAATTCCAAAGTTTCTGAAAAACTGAAAAGGAACGGGGGTAAAAATAACATGCAAATGTAATTCAAAAGTTAAGATTAAATAAAAAGATAAAAAAATCAATCAACAAACACATATTAATCACCTGCTATGTTAGGTACAGTCTAGCCACAAAGTAACTGGTAAACACATTACCATTCTCAAAGAGATTATGTCAGCGTGGGGAAAAAGACTAGAACAGACAAAAGCATACTTGCAGATAGAGCTAATACTCTGAAGAACATGAACTATGGTACCAGAAGGAGGTCAGAAAACATCTCCATATAAAGGTGACATTTGAAAGCCTTAAATGATGAAAAGGAGGACAGTCCTGTGAAGTTCTAGGGGAAAAACTATCCATTTAATCCCGTACTATAAAGAATTCACCACAGTTGAATATCACGTCCTCTGAGTCAATCAAAAGCACTGACTAAACACTTACTGTAACAAAGATCTGACACAAAGAAAAGACAAAAATCTGTGTCCTTGAGGAACCTTACAATGGGTAAAAAAACTGGATGGATATAAAAGAGTCTGACAACATTACGAACATTACCATCATTATTACATGTTACAAACTGTTCTATCTCTACAGAAAAGCTAATGGTTTCAGACTTTGGTCCTATGAATTATAACTATTTCTCAATGTCAAGCAAATGGGAATTAAATGTAAAACTTAGGAAAATCAAATATAAAATACCAGCAGTCTTATGTAGGCTAAAAATCACAGCTATTCACTTGGAAGTAGAAACAAACAACTCAAGACGTTGTTAATTATTTCCATATACAATATATTAAAAAGTACAAAAGCAAATGAATTTAACTACAGGAGACATACACATAACTGCAAGTCATAAGGAAAGGGAGGAATGAATTGAAGGGCTAAGAGCAGGTGGTAATTGTATGCATGCCCTTTCAGATCTCTACAGTTGTAAAATGTGTGCTTTTCCACTGCAGCTCCAGGTTCTAGCCAAAATACGCCACCCTTTTTTCAGAGGCCTACATGCCAGTAAAACTTTTCACTTAAAAACAGCTACTACCGTGGGCAGGGTCACCATTCTGAAGCTGCCATTTCAAAACAGTTTGCAGCTCAGCCATATTACCTAACTCCGGGCTTCATGAATCCTTAATTCCAACTTTCTGACCTCACAGCTTGCAATTATTTGACGCCGAGGACAGTGTCTGTGCTATGGCAAATAGATGTCAAATAATTGCAGGTTCTCTCATTATGTGCATACTTTGGGTTCAGTTAATGTACCCCTGATGGAATATAATCTAGCTGGACTCCAGGATTTCTAGGTTAACCACCTGACCCTGCCAACTCCTGCTCCGTGGGCTAGCAGCATAAATGAAGCTGTTCAATGGGCCCAAGAGACAACTGTAGCCATGCTGGTCTTTCAGCAGTCTATCTGCTGCTATTTTTATCTCATGTATTTTACCTCCTTACAAATAAAATATACCCATATTCTTGCCTTGGTTTTTTACTCCTTGATCAGTCAGTTCATCATGGGACAGTCTGCAGAATACAATCAGTGGTCAAATCTATACTGCTAACAAAAACCTTTTTTAGCTGAACATAGGATTTCCAGAGAACAAGCCTGTAAGGAGCTTATTATTTTTTCAGGTTTACAGTTCCTAAATCCTGTTGCATGATTCTAAAAGAAAAATCCTAAGTGTGTGGAAGCACCTAGGTAATAACTGTCTTTATGTCTTTGCACTACTACATAGCCTATAATAATGCTTTGCACCACACGTATTTTCTAAAAGCTGAAAAAATGAAACAGAGCTACATCATACCCTTGCCTCTTGGCATGTAGTGACCATCACAGTCATTGGACTGTCAGGCTGTTCTTTGGCTGCAGGGAAAAAACCACAGCCATTGGACTGAACTTTGGTAGGGTCTACATAGATGAGACTGCAGATATCCCTCCACCCATTTCAATTACAAAAGCTCCACTTCATTTTATATATTGGGTTTTTGTCTAAAATTTTAATTGTAGAAAGGGATACATGATTAAAAGAAAAATATTTTAAAATTTTAATGCAGTAAAGTTCTGATAAGAAATCTTTTAAAAAAGCAAAATAATGCTACCACAATTGAAAGTGGTATTGTCAAAATAACCAGAAAACAAATTACAAAATGGCAGTGGCAAGTCCTTATCTATAAATAATTATGTCAAATGTAAATGGATTAAATTTTCCAATCAAAAGACGGAGTGGCTAAATAGATTAAAAAATAAGATCTGGCCAGGTGCAATGGCTCATGCCTGTAATCCCAACACTTGAAGGGGCCAAGGCAGGAGGATCACTTGAGCCTAGTTGTTGGAGACCATCCTGGGCAATGTAGGGAGACTCTGTCTCTATAAAAAAATAAAAAAAATTAGCCAGGCATCATGATACATGGCTGTGGTCTCAGCTACCCAGGAGGATTGCTTGAGCCCAGAAAGAAGAGCTTGCAGTGAGCCTTGATTGCGCCACTACACTCCAGCCTCGGTGAGAGAGTGTGACTCTCTCTCAAAACTTAAAAAATAAATACATGAAAAATGAGATCCAACCATATGCTGTCTGTAAGAGACTCATTTTACTAGTAAGGACATTCACAGACTGAAAAGGAAGAGAAGAAAAAAGATATTTCACGAAAATAGAAACCAAAAGAGGGCAAGGGTAGCAGCTATACTTACACAAGACAAAAAGGACATTAAGTCAAAAACTATGAGAGACAAAGGTCATTATGTAATGATAAAGGAATCAATTTACTAAGAGGATATCACAATTATAAATACATATGCACCTCACATTGGAGTACCTAAAAACATAAGGCAATTAATTATCTGAAGGGAAAGATGGACTACAGTACAGCAAGAGTAGGGGACCTCAACACCCTTCTTTAAACAATGAACAACTCATCTAGACAGAAAATCAGTAAGGAAACATTGGCCTTGAATTATACTTTAAACCAAATAAAAATATACAGAACATTCCATCAAACAGCAGCAGAATACATATTCTTCTAAAGTGCAAATAAAACATTCTCCCCAATAGATCATATGTTAGACAACAAAACAAGATTTAACAAATTTAAGAGGACTGAAATCATATCAAGTATCTTTTTGGATCACAATGCAATAAAACTTGAAATCAGTAACAGGGGAAATCTTGGAAAATATCCAAACACGTGAATGTCAAACAACATTCTCCTAAACAACCAATAGGTCACAGAAAAAATTACAAAGGAATTTTTAAAAATACCTTGAGACAAATTAAAATGGAAACACAACATACCAAAACGTATAGAATGCAGCAAAAGTACTCTTAAGAGGGAAAAATGAGTATGCATATCAAAAAAGAAAAAAGATCTCAAATAATATACCATTACACATCAAGGAAATAGAAGAACAAACTAAGCCCAAAGTTAGCACAAGGAAGGAAATAACAAACATGCAAACAGAAATAAATGAAATAGACACTTAAAAAATGAAAGAAAAAAAATCAATGATACTTGGAGTTTTTTTTTTTTTTTTTGGAATAATGAAGAAAATCAAGAAACTCTTATCTAGACTAGGAGAAAAGAGAGAAGACTCAAAATAAGGAATGAAAGAGGAGATATTACAACTGATACCACAGAAATACAAAGGATCGTTAAGAAACTACTATGAACAATAATATGGATAATCTAGAAAAAAACAGATAAACTCATAGATACGTACAACAAATCAAGACTGAATCATGGCCAGGTGCACTGCCTTCAACCTATAATCCCAGCACTTTGAGAGGCCAAGGTGGAAGGATCATTTGAGTCTAGGAGTGCAAGACCAGCCTGGGCAACATAGTGAGACACCATCTCTAAAAAAAATAAAAAATGAGCTGAGCATAGTGGCATGCACCTACTGTCCCAGCTACTTGAGAGGCTGAGGTGGGAGGATCACTTGAGCCCAGGAGGTTGAGGTTGCAGTGAGCCACGATGAAGCCACTGCACTCCAACCCGGGTGACAGAGCAAGACCCTATCTCAGAAAGGAAAAAAAAAAAAAAAAAGGCCCAGGACTAGATGGCTTCACTGCTGAATTCTACCAAACACTTGAAGAAGAACAAATTCTTCTCAAACTCTTCCAAGAAATCGAAGTGGAGAAAATACTTTCCAAGTCATTTTACAAGGTCAGTATGGCAATCCTCCCACCTCAGCTTCTTGAGTAGCTGCAGCTATAGGCACCCACCAGCATGCCCAGATAGTGTTGGTATTTTTTGGTAGGGATGGGGTTTCACCATGTTGCCCAGGCTAGTCTGAAACTCCTAGGCTCAGGCAACTTGCCCACTATGGCCTCCCAAAGTGTTTTTTTGTTTTTTAAGACAGGATCTCACTCTGTTGCCCAGGCTGGGGTGCAGTGATGTTCTCATAGTTCATTACAGCCTTGAACTCCTGGGCTCAAGCAATCTTCCTGCCTCAGCCTTCCAAGTAGCTGTAATTATTGGCATGTGCCACCACGCACAGCTACTTTTTTTGTTAATTTCTTTTTAGAGATGGGGTCTTGCTATGTTGCCCAGACTGGTCGTCTTGAACTCCTGGCCTCAAGCCATCCTCCCACCTTAGCCTCCCTGGTAGCTGAAGATTATAGGTGCAAGTCACCATGTCCAGCCTATGTAGGGTCTTTTACCAACGTAGAATTGCTGTAAGCAGTAATAAAAGTTCCAGAAAAGTAGTCAAGGAAGAGATAAGAATTTCCTCTCTAACAAACATCTCCCAAAATGAAATATTAATGTATCAATCTTCCTCTAGGGTACATATTTTGTGTCTATTGTCCACTCTAATTTTTACAACCTTGGTCTTCATTTGTTTATTACACTTTCAAAGTCATTCCAATTCTGTGACTAACAGCAAACTGCACTCAACTATATTTATTAGACAGTTTTTAAAAAGTTTTCTGAAATCATGATATAAAAAGACTATCAACACACAGTGTGAAGTGCATGTACCTATACAATAATGCTTCTGCCTATCTACCTACCAACCTAACTTGTGTCATAAAGTATTTAGATTCAAGTCCTGAAAATCTCAGGAGAATGGCTTGATATTATCTTTGTGGAGGTATGTTTTACACACAGCAACTATTATGCTCACAGTTGACATAACATCTTGTAAGGAAAATTCCAAAGGCCCTAAAAGCTATATTCATAAAGCCTATTTGAAATTTTTGTCTATTTTACTACTTTGCAGCAGTGCATACTCTAAAGAGAACCATAGGGAGAAATGGCAGATTAGTAACTAGCTCACCAGGGATCAGTATACCTGGAGGCTTTCTGCCTTCTTTTTTTTTTTTTTGAGGTGGAGTCTCACTCTGTTGCCAGGATGGAGTGCACTGGTGCAATCTCGGCTCACTGCAACCTCCGACTCCCTGGTTCACACAATTCTCCTGCCTCAGCCTCCCGCGTAGCTGGGATTATAGGCATGCACCATCATGCCCAGCTAATTTTTGTATTTTCAGTAGAGATGGGGTTTCACCATGTTGGCCAGGATGGTCTCAATCTCCTGACCTCATGATCCACCTGCTTCGGACTCCCAAAGTGCTGGGATTACAGGCGTGAGCCACCGCGCCTGGCTGTCTTTCTGCTTTCTAACCTTCCCAGGGTTATCACTGGCTTGGCAAGCTAGGCAGAAACTGCTTCCCCAACTGTTCAGAAGTTGACATCTAAGCAGTAGCAGCACCCAAAGCAGCTGATCTCAGAGGCTCTTCCACAATACTATGGAAGGACAACACTATCTTTGTAGGTTAAGAAATAGAAGCAAAAGACAGGGTATCTTCATGGCTCCAGTGAAATGGTCTCCCTAGATAGTATGAACCATTTATAACTCAGGTTTTAGAAGGGATTGTGAAATTCTCATCTACTTGCAAGAAGGCTCCTGGCGGACACTGACATGAAGCAATTCTCACCATTTCCCTCTTAGAAACAGGTGGGTACTAAATTGTCAGGCCTCTCCATTCAGAATAAAATAGTACAACTTTTACATGTCTTAGTCTAAGGTCCAAGACTGGTTAGGTCTAAGCATCAAAAGTTAGGCCTGGAGACACTGCACTGCCTCTAGTTGCAGAAGAAAGCAGGTATGGTGAAACATGAAGTAATTGTTGAGACACAGAAGCGTTAACCTCATTTTATGTCTAAATAAAAGGTAGTAGTGTGGTAGTTATTGCCAGCAACAGCAATTCTACTACCAACAACAAAAGTGTAGCCACCATGTCTGGTTATGATATTCTTTCTTCAGGGAATCCCACAAAGGGAGAAATGCAAATGTCTGAGATATCCTAGAGACTAAGTTAGTATCTCACAAGTTCAATTATAGCCAATAATGGTAGACTATGCTTCCGGGGATCTTTATAGATATGAATCAACTTCTGAATATAGTTTGAAGAGATGGAAAATAGTAAACAATAATTTACCATAATCATTTCCAGAATTTTCTGAGGAATATATCATAATACCTGGGTAATAAGTAACTATTTATAAATGGATATCCTTGTCACTCCAACAGTATTATTTCTAGGAAATTATAGTTTCAAGTCTGCTGGGGGAACCATATTCAATCTGATTTTGAGGGTGTACATACCTTCATTTGCTCTTACCATTTGCACTGGCTAGTTACTGGACTGAATTGGAAGCTTCTCTTTTAAAACTGGGAAACCATCCTGGCCTTAAAAACCAATAACCACAGCAAATTTTGCCAAAATTTCTTACTAACTGGTTCAAATGGACTTAATCTAGTCATTCACTGAATTCAGGGCAATCTAGCTTATTGCTGAAGGAAAACTTTTTTTTTTTTTCCATACGAGGTCTCATTCTGTTACCTAGGCTGGCATGCAGTGGTGTGATCATGGCTCACTGCAGCCTGGACCTCCCAGGTGCAATCCTGCCTCAGCCTCCCAAGTAGCTGGAACTATAGTTGCACACCACCATGCCCAGCTAATTTTTTGTATTTTTAGTATAAATGGAGTTTCACCATGTTGCCCAGGCTGGTCTCAAACTCCTGGGCTCAAGCGATCTTTCTGCCTCAGCCTTCCAAAGTGCTAGGATTACAGGTGTGAGTCACCATGCCCAGCCTGAAAGAAAACTTTTTTTTTTTTTGAGAGGGAGTCTCACTCTGTCGCCCAGAATGGAGTGCAGTGGCACAATTTCAGCTCACTGCAACCTCTGCCTCCCTAGTTCAAGCGATTCTCTTGCTTCAGTCTCTGGGTAGCTGGGATTTGTGCCACCATGCCTGGCTAATTTTTTGTATTTTTAGTAGAGACAGGGTTTCACCACGTTAGCCAGGATGATTTCGATCTCCTGACCTCGTGATCCACCCGCCTCGGCCTACCAAAGTGCTAGGATTACAGGTGTGAGCCACGGTGCCCAGCCTAATTTTCATAGTTTTAGTAGAGATGGGGTTTCACCATGTTGGTCAGGCTGGTCTTGAACTCCTGACCTTGTGATCCGCCCGCCTCGGCCTCCCAAAACACTGGGATTACAGGTGTGAGTCACCACGCCTGGCAACAAAACTTTTTAATGATCCTAGGGGCAAGTATAAATTTTTGAGGACCTAGAAGACAATGTCATCATTATCTGCAAAATCAAATGAATAAATTCAACAATGACTCTTGTTTTTTTGAGACTAAGCCAGGCGGAGTGCAGTGGTGCAATCTTCGCTCACTGCAACCTCCGCCTCCTGGGTTCAAACGATTCTTATGCCTCAGCCTCACAAGTAGCTGGGATTGCAGGTTCACGCCACTACATTGGGCTAATTTTTGTATTTTTAGTAGATGTTGGCCATGTTGGCCATGGCTGGTTTCAGACTCCTGATCTCAAGTGATCCACCCGCCGCAGCCCCCCGAAGTGCTGGGATTACAGGTGTGAGCCACTGTACCCGGACAATAATGACATTTAATGGTTACCTTATTCTAAAAGGATGGCCATATGTGAAATGAATACAGAAAAATATACAGTGGCATTTAATCATAATGTGCATTTAATTTATGAGAATATAAGCTTGGCAAAAAAAACAAAAAAAAAAAAGAAAGAGGAAAATTACAGGTAGTGCAGAATTCTTACTGCCATTTGATTCAATAAGCATATGTCCAGATGAGGATGAGATGGCAGATGCATATCCAATGTCCAGACCTTAGGAGATCCTAGTTGCTATTCCCTTAGAGAGTGGGCATCTGTCAGTGCTGGGTGTGACTCTGTGTTTATATTTGATACAACATGGCTCCTAAAACAAAATTTTTTACCAATGCAATTTTCACTTTAAACATTGGTTATACAACCTATGCCTGGGTAAAATTTTGTGGTTGAACCAAAAGGAACCTGATCTATGCACTTGTGATGATGGTATATCACAAATATACCAGAACCTGATCAAATGAGGATTCACCACCAATGACAGGCAGACTTCATCAAACCATCCATTGACAAGAATCATAATGAAACCAAACTGAAATAGACTAAATCATTAAGAACATGGAGTTACATATCCTTCTCCATGAGGCTAGAGTGGGCAGACAAGTGCTTCCTAGCCACAATAACCATGGTTTATTGGAAGAATAAGGTTTTTAAATTTAAGACAATTTTTCAGAATTGTTCTCACAAAGAAAAGGTTTTTTCCTCAAAGAACATTTGGGGATCACATGTAAATGGGCTGCTAAAGGCCTCAGAGTTTCCCTGAGCCTAAGGGGTCTCTGCTACCTTACTTACATCATGATAGAGATCTAACAATAATATTCAGAAAACCAAAAGATAACCTTTATGCCCTAGCACAATCTACAAAATGCCATCACATTAACCAACATATATCAATATATTAATTGCATCATATCAACATATTACAGTGGATACAATTTTCATCTATGGAAAAAACTAAATACTTAAAGAGGTAAGTACTTTAAAAATTAACTGATACACAAGAGCCTAGTAACTGAATACCACTCTTGAAGAGGATACCGACCCTTTGAAAAAGTCCTGTTTGCTGAGTTTTTCTGATTGTACCAGCTGATAGAGTAGTTGGCCCATGTGATCCCTGGTGATCTGGCTCCTTTCCAGGGTGGACTCCACTCCCACTCTCACAAAAACATGTAGCAGGCCCTGGGCATTCAGCTCTTCCACACACTGCACGGCTTCCTGTTCCAACAGCAAAGAAAGGCTTACTCCAAAATCTGGATAGTGTTACCAGAATGTTAAGATAACTTTAAAATCTTTTACTTAGAATCAGGAGAAAGCTCCATGAACAGGACAGTTTCCATATTTAAGTTTCTATTTGTTTAACATACTATATAGCTCAGTAAATTGCAGGCTGATATGGGCAATATTAAAAGTCATACAAAAAAAGAGCATTATAGCTCTTTTCAAATTTGTCTAGTAGGTTTTCCAGTTTTTACCAGAGAATCGTTTTTATAAATAAAAATGTTTAAAAAAATGATGCATCTTTACAAAGTTAACATGTTTAGTTTAACAATTTTATTAAACATCACTCAAAGGGCCAGAGTCAAATGTATTTTTCTACATAATATTTACTTATTTTATGATCATTTATTTAAAAAATTGAAAATAGTATATTATGAAATAGATATTTAATGTCATGATTCAAAAGCCTTAAGGTGTTAACAGAGGTTACTGTGTCTATGTAGGTTAATATTTGCTCAATCTTCAATGAAAAAAGTCTTCATATGGAAATTAAATTGAAGTGATAGAGTTAGGTTAAGCATTAAAATTCTTTTAGTAAGTTTTTGTGGCATGCTTCTTAATTTGTGCTTGTTAACTGGTGTTTACTATAGAGTAATCCAGCCAAGTCAATATCTTTGGTCTGAAGGGTGAAAGGCGGTCAGCCAGAGTTGCTGATACACCAATAAAGCAGTGTACCTCTCTGCTCTCAGCTACTGGAAATTAGTCTGGTGCCCTGAATTCAAAATCTGTTGGTTCAACCTTTGAAGCAAAGTAGCTCTTCCAAGGGGGAGGATGTAGGTAGGAAGGGTGGTGACCTGATGCAGAAGGGAGGAAGCTCATCTAGGTGTCTCACCACTGACGCTTTTTCCTCCTTACTCCTTTATTTAATACCTCCCTCACATTAACTTTTTATCTAACAAAATTTCAAGCCTACAGAAAAATTAAAGTCATACAATATACAACTACATATCTTCACTTTGATTTAGATTCATCAATGGTTTTCTTTCTTTTTTTTTTTTTTTTTGAGGCGGAGTCTTCACTCGGTCGCCCAGGCTGGAGTGCAGTGACGCGATCTCGGCTCACTTGCAAGCTCCACCTCCCGGGTTCGCGCCATTCTCCTGCCTCAGCCTCCCGAGTAGCTGGGACTACAGGCGCCCGCCACCGCGCCCGGCTAATTTTTTTGTATTTTAGTAGAGACGGGGTTTCACCGTGTTAGCCAGGATGGTCTCGATCTCCTGACCTCATGATCCGCCCGCCTCGGCCTCCCAAAGTGCAGGGATTACAGGCGTGAGCCACCACGCCCGGCTGTTTTCTTTCTTTCTGAATGTCCAAATTTACTATTAATGATGTCAATAAAAATATTTGATATATAATACATATTCAAATTTCCACAACTGTCTCTAAAGGTCTAATACAGCTTTTTGTTGTTGCTGAATCCAGTTGAGAATTCGACTTTACATGTTATGATGTTGTTCATATTCCTTTAATCTAGAACGGTCCTTTCTCTTTTTTGTCTTTTCATGACATTGTCATTTTTGAAACATTCAAGACAATTATCATGTAAAATGGTTTCTTTTTTCTTTAAAGACGGAGTTTCACTCTTGTTGCCCAGGCTGGAGTACAATGATGCAATCTTGGCTCACTGAAACCTCTGCCTCCCAGGTTTAAGAGATTCTCCTGTCTCAGTCTCCCAAGTAGCTAGGATTACAGGCATGCACCACCAAGCCTGGCTAATTTTGTATTTTTCGTAGAGACGATGTTTCCCCATGTTGGTCAGGCAGGTTTCAAACTCCTGACCTCAGGTAATCGCCTGCCTCAGCCTCCCAAAATGCTGGGATTATAGGTGTGAGCCACCGCGCCCGGCTGTAAAAGGTTTCTTATATATGCTTTTAACCAACTAATTCCCTTTTGTTTCTGGCCACATCTGTACCTCACACACAGTCTTAGTTTGTTAAATAAATTACCACTCATCCTTCTTATTCCAACTTCCAGAATGTCACTTCTGTCTATTCCCTGGTCTCTTCATCCTTGTGGGTCTTTCACTTTTTTTTTTTTTTTGAGACGGAGTCTCGCTCTGTCGCCCAGGCTGGAGTGCAGTGGTTCGATCTCCCCTCACTGCAAGCTCCGCCGCCTCCCGGGTTCACATCATTCTCCTGCCTTAGCCTCCCTAGAAGCTGGGACTACAGGCGCCCGCCACAACGCCCCGCTAATTTTTTTGTATTTTTAGTAGAGACGGGGTTTCACCGGGTTCGCCAGGATGGTCTCGATTTCCTGACCTCCTGATCCGCCTGCCTCGGTCTCCCAAAGTGCTGGGATTACAGGCGTAAGCCACCGCACCCGGCCTTTTTTTTTTTTTTTTTAAACAATATAACGTCTCACTTAGTTACCCAGGCTAGAGTGTAGTGGCATGATTATAGCTCACCACTGCTTCAAGTTCCCAGGCTCAGGCAATCCTCCTGCCTCAGCCTCCCCAGTAGCTGGGACCACAGGTGTGCCACCATGCCCAGCTAATTAAAAATTTTTTTTGTGTGGAGATGGATATCTTGCCCAGGCTGGTCTTAAATTCCTGGGCTCAAGTAATCCGCTAGCCTTAGCCTCCGAAAGTGCTGGGATTACAGGGGTGAGCCACCGTACCTGGCCCCTTGTGGGTTTTTTACCCTCACTTTAAGCCAATCAACATCATTGCTACCTTTTCCAAAGGACCTGTAAATGAATGCAAATATTCAATCCTCAAGCTGGGCGCGGTGGCTCACACCTGTAATCTCAGCACCTTCGGAGGCCAAGGTGGGCAGATCATTTGAGGTCAGCAGTTAGAGACCAGGCTGGTCAAGAAGGCGAAACCCCGTGTCTACCAAAAATACAAAAATTAGCCGTGTATAGTGGCATGCGCCTGTAATCCCAGCCACTCGAGAGGCTGAGGCAGGAGAATTGCTTGGAACTGGGAGGCGGAGCTTGCAGTGAGCTGCAATCGCCCCACAGCACTCCAGCCTGGGCAACAGGGCAACACTCTGTCTCCAAAAATAAAATAAAATAAAATAAAATAAAATAAAAAAATAAATAAATAAATAAATAAATAAATAAATAAATATCAATCCTCACTACAAGGAAGTGATTAAATGTCTTCTAATAGGAATTCATTCACTGTGTTTGCATAAAGGGTCAATTAGCTATATCATGATACACATTTTTTAAACTTTAAAAAGTTCAGGGGTACATGTGCAGGATGTACAGGTTTGCTACATAGGTAAATGTGTGTCATGGGGGTTTGCTGTAGGGATTATTTCATCACCCAGATGCTAAGCCTAGTATCCACTAGTTATTTTTCCTGATCCTCTCTCTCTCCTTCCACCTTCTATCCTCCAGTAGGCCCCAGTGTGCATTGTTCCCCTCTATGTGTCCATGTGTTCTCATCATTTAGTTTCCACTTACAAGTGAGAACATCAGGTATTTGCTTTTCTGTTCCTGCATTAGTTTGCTAAGGATAATGGCCTCCAGCAAAATCCATGTCCCTGCAAAGGACATGATCTTGGTCTTTGTATGGCTGTATAATATTTCACAGAGTCTATGTACCACATTTTCTTTATCCAGTCTACTGTTGATGGGCATTTAGGTTGATTGCATGTTTTTGCTATTGTGAAGAGCGCTACAATGAACACACGTGTGCATGTGTCTTTATAAGAGAACAATTTATATTCCTTTGGGTATATACCCAGTAATGGGATTGCTGGGTCAAATGTTATTTCTGTCTCTAGGTGTCTCAGGAGTAGCCACACTGTCTTCTACAATGATTGAACTAATTTACACTCCAACAGTATAAAAGTGTTCCTTTTTCTCCACAACCTTGCCAACATCTATTGTTTTTTGATTTTTTAATAAGAGCCATTCTGACTGGTATTAGATGGTATGTCATTGTGGTTTTGATTTGCATTTCTCTAATAATCAGTGATGTTGAGCTTTTTTTTCTTGTGATTGTTGGCCACATGTATGTCTTCCTCTGAATACTGTCTGTTCATGTCCTCTGTCTACTTTTTAGTGTGTTTTTTTTATTTCTTGTAAATTTGTTTAAGCTCCTCATAGATGCTGCACATAAGACCTTTGTCGGGGGCCAGGCGCAGTGGCTTATGCCTGTAATCCCAGTACTTTGGGAGGCGGATCACCTGAGGTTAGGAGTTTGAGACCAGCCTGGTCAACATGGCGAAACCCCATCTCTACTAAATATACAAAAAAATTAGCTGGGGGTGGTGGTGGGTGCCTGTAATCCCAGTTACTCGGGAGGCTGAGGTAGGAGAATCGCTTGAACCCGGGAGGTGGAGGTTGCAGTGAGCTGAGATTGCACCACGGCACTCCAGCGTGGGTGACAAGAGCAAAACTCCATCTCCATGAAAAAAAAAAAAAAAAGAGAGCAAAAGAAAAAAACGACAACAAAAAAACACCTTTGTCTGATGTATACATTGCAAACATTTTCTCCTATTCTGTAAGTTGTCTGTTTATTCTGTTGATTGATAGTTTCTTTTGCTGTGCCGAAGCTCTGTCATTTGATTAGATCCCATTTGTAAATTTTTGTTTTCATTGCAATTGCTTTTGGCATCTTCATCATGAAATCTTTGCTTGTGCCTATGTCCTGAATGGTATTGTGTAAGTTTTCTTCTTCACAGTTTTGAGTTTTACATTTTAATCCATCTCTAGTTGATTTTTGTATATGGTGTAAGGAAAGGGTCCAATTTCAATTTTCCGCATATGACCAGCCAGGTATCCCAACACCATTTATTAAAATGAGAATCCTTTCCCCATTGCTTGTTTTTGTCAGGTTTGTTGAAGATAAGATAATTGAAGGTGTGTAGTCTTATTTCTGGGTTCTCTATTCTGTTCCACTGGTCTGTGTGTCTGTTGTTGTACCATACCACATTGTTTTGGTTACTGTAACCCTGTAATATAATTTGAAGTAGGTTCAGTGCGGTAGCTCATGCCTGTAATTCCAGAACTTTGGGAGGCCGAGGAGGGCGGATGACAAGGTCAGGAGATCAAGACCATCCTGGCTAACACGCTGAAACCCTGTCTCTACTAAAAGTACAAAAAATTAGCCAGGCGTGGTGGCAGGTGCCTGTAGTCCCAGCTACTTAGGAGGCTGAGGTAGGAGAATGGCGTGAACCCAGGAGGCAGAGCTTGTAGTGAGCCAAGATCATGCCACTGCACTCCAGCCTGGGCAACAGTGTAAGACTTTGACTCAAAAAAAAAACAAAAAAAAAACATATATATATATATATATATACACACACACACACACACACACACATACACACATACATGGTTTGAAGCAGGGCAGTGTGATGCCTCCAGTTTGTTCTTTTTGCTTACGACGGTCTTGGCTATTTGGGCTCCTTTTTTTGGTTCCATATGAATTTTTAAATAGGTTTTTCTAGTTCTGTGTAGAATGTCAAAGGTAGTTTAATGGGAATAGCACCGAATCTATAAATTGCTTTGGGCATTATAGCCATTTTTATGATAGTGATTCTTCCTATCCATGAGCATGGGACGTGTGGTGGCTCAGGCCTGTAATCCCAGCACTTTAAGAGCCCGAGGTGGGTGGATCATTTGAGGTCAGGCATTCAAGACCAGCCTGGCCAAAATGGTGAAACCCCGCCTCTTCTAAAAATACAAAAATTAGCTGGGCATGGTTACAGGTACCTGTAGTCCCAGCTACTTGGGAGGGTGAGGTAGGAGAATTGCTTGAACTTGGGAGGTGGAGGTTGCAGTGAGCCGAGATTGTGCCACTGCACTCCAGCCTGGGCAACAGAGCAAGACTCTGTCTCAAAGAAATAAAAAAGACCATGATAGCTATATCCAGGGTGCCAGAAATGCTTCATAATGATAATGTGTTGTTTTTGCTCCTTAATATCGAAGTCAATTTGGTTTTCCTTTAGTGGGGAAGGATTGGTACTCATTCTCTCTGCCCACCACTCTTGTGTTGTAAATTATAGCATCCAATTAAAAGAGAGTACTTGGCAGAAATGCATCAGCGTTAAGCAAACTGAATTGTGTAGGACTTGGATTACTCAACCTAAGTATTATCAGTTCATAATGACACCTGATTTAGACCAGAACCAAGTATTATATACTGTCAAAGGACTTTGTTTTTTTTTTTTTTTAATCTCATTTACCTTAAAATCATTAATGTGTAGAAATTCATCAATGATAGATTTGGACTTCCTCTCCATTTCCTCTTCTGATAATGCAGCCTTGTCAGGAGCTGACACTGCTGAAATTTCTGGTTTTGCTATTAGAGAGGCCCCCCCCCCAAAAAAAGTAAAAATAATAAAAATTACTATTAAAATAGTGAGATTATGGTTGACAATATTATGTACTTTACATTATTTTTACAGTAAAGGCATTTAATAGCTACAAGACAATAGATACAAGACATTTAAACAGAATACAGAAACCTTTTGTTTTAGAATAGATTTGCACCAACTAACTTTATAATCTACAATAACAATGAACAAGATTTAGGAACATGATAAACTTTCCTATTTAAAGCTTTTTTGTTCCTTTCTGTATTATGATTGTTCCCCATTGCTTCGAAGATGAAGAGTTCACGAGGTCTTCACAATCCTGCACAGGTCAGGGCCCTGCTTGCTACTAAGCTTGAGCCACACTGCTGCTTGAACAAATCGTGGCTATTCCTACTACAGCTTTGCTCATAGTAATTCTGTCTGGAGTGCTCTTTTCCTCTGCTTCACACTCAACCCTGTCTACAAACCTGCTTCATTCCCATGGGTCCTTCAGATGAAGGAAACCTCCCCTTGCCCTAATTCTACATAGCTCCTTGGTAACAGATAGTTCTAAGTATTCTCTTAGAACTAAATTCCTTTCTTCATAGCACCTTTCTCAGTTTGTGTCTTTTGTGGAATTACTAAAAAAGGTCTTTCTGACTCAGCAGACTGAAGGCCGAGAACAGGGATCAAGTGTCTCATACTTACTGTGCATCTGGTAAATGTACAAATGAATCAGACGATAAAAACACATAGAGCAGCTGTGCTACATTATTCACTACACACAAGATATTTTAATATCCTATCTTGTTATATTTCAAAAGTATCTACCACAGATTTAAAAAAGTCACACGTCCCTAAAGCTGTATTATCTAAAGTTACACCAATTGGGAGAAGACACTTTAATTTGTCTCTGAGATCCATTTAGGGACTACAGTTAAGAGAAACAATTTAAACAGTGAAACAAATTAGAAAGCTATATAAATACTAAAAACAACTGGAATTACTTCATGATAAATATTTAAAAGAGGCTGAAAATAATCTTCAATTTAAACTGTTTTCCATTGCTATATTCGTCATCACAACATTTAATACTTTTTGAAAACCTTGTATTTATCAGGTAATGTTCTAAGTATTTACATGTATTAACTTCTTATTTAATTTTCATAATATCCCGAAAAGGTAGGTACAACTTATCCCCATTTAACAGATAAGGAAACTAAAACACAGGTTAAATACATGAAGCAAGTTTTAGAGCATTATCTGAGCAAGTCCTCTAAGTATATACATGCTAAATGCATACAAAAACAACAGGTTACCAAGGAAGATGAAGGCGACTAAAGATAACCTAATACCTTCTCTTTGGTTTGTCTTGCAGTGGCTCAATAATGAGAATTTTCACACATTTGAGGGGCTCTACACAGCATACACAATCTAACAGCAACGTAAAGTGTGGGATGTTACAGGGACTTGTAAGAAATTCAGATTGCTTAAAATACAGCAGGAGGACCTCCTCACCATAACATTTAATAAAGAATGGAGAAAATTTACAAACTGTCGAGCTAAGGCATACCTAGGGAATGAGAACTGTTATAAAACTATGAAGTGCCCTTTAACTCTTCAGATGCTGGTATGTGTTGCTACTATATGTTGATTCTAAAATCTACTCAGGCAGTCTCCTTTTTATTTTTCCTTCCAAATTTAAAACCCAAATCAGAATCTGCATCTGTTTAAGCCAAGTCTCTCACCTGACTCCCTTGTTTTATTTCGCTCGGCCTCAGTGCTGTTCCTCTCCACATCCACAGCCCCTGTGAGCTGCTTCACGGTCTCCAGCATCTCTCTCCGCTGCTCTTCTTGAGACTGATTGTCTAGCAGGTCTTTACTGCTGCCACCCCTCATGAAAGTATTTGGCCGAGCTGTTGCAGATGGAAGGGGCTTATCATTCTTCTCCCTGCCCATACTTCCACGACTTAAAAGACAAAACAACACATTTCAAAGGAAAGACAAGCCCATGTCCCCTACATATTCAAATTATAAAATAACACTAAGACTTTCTGAAAGTATGCAGAATAATTTTTCACAGATAACATTAGATGTGTGAGGCACCAATTATATTTCAAAGTCTGCTTATTCAACAAACAAGTAAAAGAGTACTTTAAAGGGAATATTTATTAAGATGTTTTAACTTTCTTCTCTGAAGCGATACTACTTAATACTTTAAAATGTCAGTGGTGGCCAAGCATGGTGGCTCACACCTGTAATCCCAGCACTTTGGGAGGCCGAGCAGGGCAGATCACTTGAGGTCAGGAGTTCAAGACCAGCCTGGTTAACATGGTGAAACCGTGTCTCTACTAAAAATACAAAAATTAGCCGGATTTGGTGCCGGGTGCTTGTAATCCCAGCTACTTGGGAGGCTGAGGTACGAGAATTGCCTGAAACTGCGAGAAGGAAGTTGCAGTGAGCCAAGATTGCACCACCACACTCTAGCCTGGGCGACGGAGAGACTCTGTCTCAAAAAAAAGTCAGTGATAATTTTGGTAATTTCTTTTTCTTTTCTTTTTTGAGATGGAGTTTTACTCTTGTTGCCCAGGCTGGAGTGCAATGGAGTGATCTCGGCTTACTACAACCTCCGTCTCCCGGGTTCAAGTGATTCTCTTGCCTCAGCCTCCTGAGTAGCTGGGATTACAGGCATGCACCACCATGCCTGGCTAATTCTGTATTTTTAGTAGAGACAGGGTTTCTCCATGGTGGTCAGGCTGCTCTCGAACTCCCGACCTCAGGTGATCTGCCCACCTTGGCCTCCCAAACTGCTGGGATTAGAGGCGTGAGCCACCATGCCTGGCCTTAATTTTGGCAATTTCTTATTTTAGTTTTTAAAAATCTTTCAGGAAAAAGAAGACAATGATGAAAGTATGAGTTACATAAATGAAAGGGAAACAAATATTATAAGAACATGGTATCACTATCTTAGAAATTATACAATGGTACCTTTTTATGTAGAAACTTAAAACATATGGAAAATATTTGAGAATCAAGTAAAAGCTGTCTTAGATTAGCTAACGCCATATATTTTACTCCTTTTAAAAGAGACTCTCCGTATTTCCTGATTTCGTCTTCTTTTAGACAATTCTAACCAGCTGGGCAAACAGTTTGTTGGCCCATGGTAGACCAGAAGCAGCAAATTAAAAGGGAAAAGGAGAGACTCAGGCAGGAGAATGGTCTAACTATTGTGAAAGAACGTACACAAGTGCTTAGGAAGCAGAACGATTAGGGGACATTTATGAGAGCAAAGCGCCACAAGTGATACTCAACGACAATCTGAATCATCATGAAAAGCTGACTTGTGCTAAGTATACTTCTTTTCAGAAGAAGTCAAGGGATTAAGTAACACAGTTTGCAAAGTTTACCTAATCAAACTTATTACAATAATAATAATAAAAAGCCTGATGGGAGGATTGCCTGAGACCACGAGTTCAATGCCAGCCTCGGCAACATAGCAAGATGCCATCTCTAAAAAATAATAATTAAAAAAAAAGTTTTAGAGCTTAAAGAAACTTCAGTTCTGAAAGTGCTTATGTAAAAAATGTTTTTTGTGACTACACTACAGGGTCCCCATTCATGGTATGTAAACCAGCCAACAGAATACTTGACTGTAACAATCCTATAAAAGCAAAAGTAGAAAGATAGTGAAATACGGAGACTAGCAAAAAAAATGAAGGAAAACCTCAAATATAACGTGAAGAACACTGTGACAGAGAAATGTATGGGTGGATTGTCACGTTCTTTAATTCCCATAGTTGAGAATGCTAGATGCTTCTAGAGCATCTGGAGGATTAGCTTGGGGAGCCCCTAGACATGCCTCCAGCGCTGTTTGGGTGGGCCTAGTTTTCTTAAGAATCCCTTCCCTCCCAGCCAGGCACAGTGGCTCATGCCTGTAATCCCAGCACTTTGGGAGGCCGAGGAGGGCAGATCACAAGGTCAGGAGATGATCAAGATCATCCCGGCTAACACGGTGAAACCCTGTCTCTACTGAAAGTACAAAAAATTAGCCGGGCGTGGTGGACGGTGCCTGAAGTCCCAGCTACTCGGGAGGCTGAGGCAGGAGAATGGCGTGAACCCAGGAGGTGGAGCTTGCAGTGAGCCAAAATCATGCCACTGCACTCCAGCCTGGGCGACAGTACAAGACCCCATCTCAAAAAAAGAAAAAAAAAAAGAATCCCTTCCCTCCCATCCCATCCCAAATCCACCACCCAATTATGTTCCCATCTTAGAAATTATAGTGTGTGTGAAGATTAAAGAAGGAAATCAACTTTAGGAATAAAAGGAATGCATCTATAAGGATTACTATCAGAATCCTTGTTCCTATCTTGCCACACATACTGGCAAGCAGGCTGGCCTTGGGTAGACATAAAAAGCAGGGTTCTCACCTAGTTATGGTCCTTCGGGAATCAAACTCTACAGGCGTGGATGGCGTGGACCCTGAGGGTGCTGGAGGTTGCAGGGCAGAGAATCTGTTTAAACTGGAAGCACTTGACCGTAAGGCATCTACACATGTCAAGGATTTAGAAAAAAATACAAATCACATGACTAAAATGCAAATAATCAATCATCTGCATCCCTGGGTGAGGCCTGAGACCAGGCATTCCTAACAAGCTTAGGTGATGCCAATCTCCTGGTCCCTCTACCATATTCTGAGAAGCAAAGTGTTAGAAGGAATTTGCATGTAACAGAGAGTTTAGAAGTCTTCATTTATTACAACCATTCGCTCCTTTAAGAACATAGTAAACGGGTGGGAGTGGCAAATAGAGGAAGAAGGCAAGCAAAAACAGAATAAAACTTTAACAAAGCTAACCAACACAAATGCTTCAATCTCATGTGTGTACAAATAAGCATGTGGGTTTTACTGAATAATGACATTTTTTAAAATTTAAAGAAAAAAGGCTGAAATTACTTAGTAGAAGGGACATATGGGAAGTAGGTTAACACTGAATTTTTTTGTTCTTTCCATTGGGCTTCCTCAGTTAATAGGATGTGTTTGTGATGATCCAAACATCTTTGGACTTCAGGTCAAATCTCTCAAAATCTGATTTTCAAAAAAGATTTTGAACAATATTTCTTTATTCTTTTATAACTCCCTAAAATTACAGTAAATGCACCTGCATATTAAGATTATTTCCTCAACATAATGAGTTTCCCTTTTAATTTGAGGTCCCAGTAGTTTCTCTAGCTATATTAAATTTGTCAACAACTACAAAAAGGAACCTAAAAAATTAAGGTCTTAGTGGCTGAGTGTGGCTCATAACTGTAATCCCAGCACTCAGGAGGCCAAAGTGGGAGGATCACCGGAGCCCAGGAGTGCAAGACTAGCCTAGACAACATAGTGAGACTCCATCTCTACAAAAAAAAAAAAAAAAAAAAAAAATCAGTCAGGTGTGATGGCGTGTGCCGGTAGTCCCAGCTACTCAGGAGACTGAGGCAGGAAGATTGCTTGAACCTAGGAGGTTGAGGCTGTGGTGAGCTGTGATCATGCCACTACACTCCAGCCTGGGTGACACAGCAGGATCCAATCTCAAAAAAATAAATAAATAAAATAAAAATAAATCAATAAACAAAGGTCTTTTTTTTTTTTCGAGATGGAGTCTCGCTCTGTCACCCAAGCTGGAGTGCAGTGGCCGAATCTCAGCTCACTGCAAGCTCCACCTCCTGGGTTCATGCCATTCTCCTGCCTCAGCCTCCCTAGTAGCTGGGACTACAGGCGCCCGCCACCTCGCCCGGCTAGTTTTTTTGTATTTTTTTAGTAGAGATGGGGTTTCACCATGTTAGCCAGGATGGTCTCGATCTCCTGACCTTGTGATCCGCCCGTCTCGGCCTCCCAAAGTGCTGGGATTACAGGCTTGAGCCACCACGCCCGGCCCCACAAAGGTCTTAATTAGCCTAAATGAATGAACTGAAATTTTTTTTTTAAATGCTTAAAATTATTTAAGGATCCTGAGAAAGGATCTATGTTGAAAGGAAAGGGCTACCAATAAAATTTTAGGCATGATTAGTCTACACATCTTTCCCTAAAACCATCATTCGATGACTATGGGAATGTGCTGTGAGGCGAATGCTAAGAAGCCACAGCCAGGTTTGAGGAGTGACACTGCACACTTACCAGTCTCGCTTGCCTTTGCTCCACCACTGCTGCCTTTTCCCCAGCTGCCTAGCTGTGCTTTAGGTACCAGTTGAATTTTTTCATCAATTGTAGGCTGTAACATAAGAGACCACAAGTCAGTTATAGGAAATATTCTAGAAGAATAGTTTTTCTTTTATTTTTTTTCTTCTTCAGTGAAGTAGAACCAATTTTAGCAACAAAAAATTTGTTTGGAATGCCAATTTAATAGAAACAGAAATTGAAGCTGTTCTCATTAAACTGGGATCCATGTGGCCCCTGAAGCACTTCCTTGGACTCCAGTTTCTATAAAATACTGTTTGGTCTAGAGAATGCATCCAGGTCCTCCTATTTAAGATGGTTTATGAATTTGCTAACTGTAATAAGCAGTTTCTAATCATTCTTCTTGTACACTACCCATTAATTTTAAAAAGAAAAAAATACAAATACCACAAAATTAATTCATTAGTATCTTTACATGACTATCAGAACACAGATCAACAGACACAAAAATTTCATGTTGGGGCTAGAGATAGGCAGTGGGATGTGAATATTCAACAAAGAATAAGAAGAAAGGCATTCGAATGTTAGGCAGGGAGCGTAGGAAGTTAAGGTGCCTGATATCTCATGTTTAATCTTCCAAGCACACCTTTACTACAAGTGAAATAAAATTACGCTGTATACATTATTATAAAATAAATATAACATAAAAGTTGTAATGTAGTTCTTTGTAAAAAAGATATTTCTATGTTCTGACAGCTCATAATATGTTGCTATGCTATATAATGTGCTTTCACACAAACCTCTCCCAATTAATAATAAATATGTTTAATGGTTTTGTTCTAGGATACTCATGTATAGTATCTCCAGTATAACTATCTGAATACACAAAGTTTATTAACAATTTACATACTTAAAAATATTAAAGTAGTAATGTTGGAGATTTGATACCAGCATTGTTTTTATAGTATCCAAGCACGGAAAGCATAATATTTAAAAATACAAATGTTGTTATTAAATACTGACACATTTTTCAAAATGCTGGAGGATTTCTTTAAACATAAACTTTTAGTTAAAACTGTCTCTAGATGGAAATGGAGATGGTAAGACTCAAACTGTATTCAGCAATGGAATTCTTGCTCTGAGATATAAACAACTAGAAGAAAGTACCAGAATCTTGGAGAAAAGGATCCTAGCTAACTACATTATTAAGAGAGATCCAGAGGGAGAATTTTCTATCATGAAGCAAAGCTTCGACAAAACTGTGAGATGCAAACGACATAGCCCATTTTATTCCAATTTTCTTTTCTTTTCTTTTCTTTTTTTTTTTTTTTTGAGACGGAGTCTCGCTCTGTAGCCCAGGCTGAAGTGCAGTGGCCGGATCTCAGCTCACTGCAAGCTCCGCCTCCCAGGTTTACGCCATTCTCCTGCCTCAGTCTCCCGAGTAGCTGGGACTACAGGCGCCCGCCACCTCGCCCAGCTAGTTTTTTGTATTTTTTAGTAGAGACGGGGTTACACCGTGTTAGCCAGGATGGTCTCAATCTCCTGACCTCGTGATTCGCCCATCTCGGCCTCCCAAAGTGCTGGGATTACAGGCTTGAGCCACCGCGCCCAGCCTATTCCAATTTTCTTAAAGATTTTTCTTAATATTTCTTGTCAGTTATCTTCTTTCATGTAGTATTTTCACATTAGTTTTGATTGTCTTTAGTATTTTGCTAGCAGGGTGCCAATTTTCAGAACTATGGAAAGTGTAAGGATCAAACTAGACTTGCAAATGATTTGGAAAACCCACTGGACTTTAGAAGTTTCCACTCTTATCATATTTAATACTGCTTTCTCTACATTCTCCAAAGTTCTTCATTCTACTTACATGATCAACTTTTACTGCTGAAAATATCTGCTAGAGAGTTTTTTCCTCTTACTGCCCACAGACTCTCAAAAGAGAGGAAAGCAGAGTCTATTAAATCCTTATTACAGAATGATTTCTAGTACGCCCTTTAGGCCTTGGATAAGGCAAACCTTTCATGGTAAGGTTTAAACAGGTGATTGCTTTTTTCCCCAGAGCTATGGATACATTGTGTAAAAGCCTGCAATTGACATAGGCTTCTAAAATATCTTTATTACCTCTCCTATATTAAGCATCTTATGTCTAAGAAGTAACCTAGTCTTTCCCTCTTTAGTAAGCCCTTATAGAAGCAGAAATGAGTATGTAGAATACATTGATCAATAGCAACTCGAAGAAAAATGCATTAAAAAATAACCACCCCATGGATTTGCAATATTGCTGTTTTACATAAATAAGTACTTTTGAGACTCACGTTTTGCAACTATTGTGAATTGTGTGTATGTGTGTGTGTGTTTAATATCAAAGGCATCAAAGGAGAGTGTAAATTGTACTTTAAATGTCAGACTCACCTTAGTGATTTTTAGGAATTTTGAGGGGTCCAGTACCCGACTGTTCTTGGCCCCTTG
This sequence comes from Chlorocebus sabaeus, assembly GCF_047675955.1. Lineage (NCBI taxonomy): Eukaryota > Metazoa > Chordata > Mammalia > Primates > Cercopithecidae > Chlorocebus > Chlorocebus sabaeus. The sequence goes on along the minus strand of NC_132923.1, from coordinate 116,137,236 downwards.
TACAGTGTTCCACCCACCTTCATCCACTCTCTGGACACCTGCAAGGAGAACAGAGTGTCAGTCTCTCATCTGTCTTAAGTCAGTTGGACACTGAAAGAGTGAGCAGTATTTTCATCAAAACCAAGAAGAAAGACAACAGAAGCTGTTAAAGCATTGATGACAGTATCTTTAATCCCACAGCAGGAAAATACATGCAGAAGCATGGCTTATTTTGGCTCACCCATGAAACATTACCGACCTACAAACAAACAACTGACACAAATGAATATCTGGTGCTGGAGAAGGCAGGGCCAAATCCAGTATTCACAGAATTAATGACTAGAACACTTTGGGAGAAGTCAGATGGAAATTATTTATTCTAAAGTATATTGTATTTAATGGGGTCAAATGACAGAAGTATGCTTTGATTATTTCCCAAACCTGCTTCCCCAACATTTCAGCTGCTCAAGTGGAAAACCTTGACTCCTCTTTCACACTTCACATCCAATTTTTGTCTGTAAACCTTGTGAGTTAAACCTACACAATATATTCAGAATCTACTAACAACATTAGCAGTTTTGTTTAAGCCACCAACACCCCTTTCCTAGATTACTGTAGAGACCTGTTTTGGCCTTCCTGCTTCTACCTTCAGCTGTGCTTATCATGGCAGCCAGTGTGATTCTAGTAAAGTACAAGATTCTGCACTTTTTTGTTCAAAACACTTCTGATACCTTTCTATCTCGTTCAGAGAAAAAGAGAAGATTCCTTACAAATGGCCTCTAAATAATCTGGCTCCTGTTGCCTCTCAGTCCCCATCTTCTACCACTCTCCCCATCAGGCCCTTCTTAGGTTCAGCTGCACTGGCCCCCCTGCTGTTCCTTGAAAATGCTGCTTCAGGGTCTTTGTACTTACTACTCCCTTTGCCTAAGTCTCTTTCCCCATATTTCCACATGATTTAACACCCTCACTTGCTTCAGGTCTTTGCTCAAACAATACCAACTTTTATAGTTTCCCCAATTTTCCTATTTAAAACTGCAACCTACTTGCCAAGATTTGCACTCCCTAGTCCCTTCTCCTTTCTTTTTCTACAAATTTATTTGACAAATGATATATTTTCTTTAAGTATTTATTATTTATTGTCTCCTCTCTCCCCTCTACCATAAGATGTAAGCCACATGATGGAAAGGACTTTGTGTGCCTTTTTAAGTGACAGACAATACTTGCTGAATGAATTAATAAATTGAAAGATCACCTGTCTATCCAAAAGCTTTTCTGGTCCTAACATACTTCTTGATTTTCTCTGTGCTATCTGATATTACTGATCATAAACAGACTTGCTTCTTCCTTGTTTCTATGACACTTGTATCTTAGTCCTTTCTCTCCACTTGCTCTTATCTGTCACTTTTCCAAGAGTTCTTTTCTTCCTTTAGTCATATGTGAATATCCTCCATGAATTAGGCTTTGATATCTACTCCTTTTCCCTCTCAATCTGGTTCAATGATAAATAAAAATTATTACCCAAAAGGCACTGCACTACGTACTAGAGTGAGGAAGGTAAGTGTGGTATCTCAAGAAACTTAAAAGTAAATTTTCTTCTCTGCAGAATTCATCTCTCCTAACAATTTCACTATAAGCTCTACTGTGTCTGTGACAATAACTAATGGTAACAAAGTATTTACTATCAGCCAGAAAATTATCATTTCCCTCTGAAAAAGGTTTTCTTTTCCAGTGTTCCTAAACTTAGTAAATGGACTATTGCCTCAGGTTTAAAAAGCCTTCTATTTCATCTTTCACTTTTTTTGCATGTCTCTTTCTTTTTATTTATTTGTTTATTTTTTTGAGATGTAGTCTCACTCTGTTCCCCAGTCTGGAGTGCAGTGGTGCAATTGCGGCTCACTGCAACCTCCAACTCCTGGGTTCAAGTGATTCTCCTGCCTCAGACTCCTGAGTATCTGGGACTACAGGCACACATCACTATGTCCAGCAAATTTTTTAGTAGAGATGGGGTTTTACCATGTTGGTCAGGCTGGTCTCAAATTCCTGACCACAAATGATCCACCCACCTCAGGCTCCCAAAGTGCTGGGATTACAGGCATGAGCTACCATGCCCAGCCTGCTACAAAGTGCCCCTTTCTTTTTTTTTTTTGGAGATGGAGTCTTGCTCTGCCGCCCAGGCTGGAGTGCAGTGGCGCAATCTCAGCTCACTGCAAGCTCCGCCTCCCGTGTTCATGCCATTCTCCTGCCTCAGCCTCCCGAGTAGCTGGGACTACAGGCACCCGCCACTATGCCCGGCTAATTTTTTTGTATTTTTAATAGAGACGGGGTTTCACTGTGTTAGCCAGGATGGTCTCGATCTCCTGACCTTGTGATCCACCCGCCTTGGCCTCCCAAAGTGCTGGGATTACAGGCGTGAGCCACCGCACTCGGCCCCCTTTCTTAAATAAAGTTTTCTTTCAGCTTTCTGTCTCTCTTCTTTTCCTCTAAATTTTAACACTTAATGGAGAATACATTTCATAATTGATACTATATTCCATTTGCTTAACAAATGTTCCTCTTTTGCTTGTCAAAAGTTTTACCTTACCAGATAAACTGTACACTTTGAGAGGGAAGTAACTACATTTTCCACTTCTTTTTCTAGTCTCACCAATTCTGAGTATATAGAAGATGCTCAATAAAGTCTTACTGCTTACTGGCATTTAAGTAGTGAAAGAAATCATGTTTTGTTCCTGCATTCTCAACTTTTACTCAACAACTTTACTCTTCAGGTGAAACTGCTTCACCTAACAATCACCACTCTATTCTTTGGGCTATTCTTTCTGATCTCATTTTACACCTAAAAATAGATAATTCTTAATATGTATTCGTGAAACTTCCAAGTTCTCTAAACTCTGGTGGATTCCGGCCTCACCTGGTCTTCTCTTCTCTTTGGTCATGAGCTGCTGGACCTTCCTTTGCTCTTCTTGTTCTTCTATTTTAGCTTCTTTGTGAATCTGTTCGATAGTTTTAGGCCCTTGATCTGCTCTTCGAGATACCCAATTGCACTACAAAAGTAGAAAATAAGGTTATCTGCCAGATAACTGAAAATTTTTTAAAATTTAAAAATTTGTAATTTTTACTACTGGAAAAGTACGAAATACCTACAAAAGCTGTATTATGGTAGTTTCTCATGTATCTTATAGATGACACTATGAGCAGTTTAGGATTAGAGCTAAAGAATTAAAATCTTCTCAATCAAACCTGACCAACTGTATACTACATATTCCAATAGCCAATGCATACAAAGAACAGGGTAAAAGATGGCCCAAATTTATTATAATATTTTTAAGCATGGCATATATTTCTCTGTGGACTAGACAGATTTTATCTGTATCAGTATTTTGTACATTTGAAAGGAGGAGAGAAAAGTAAAAATGACGAGGATTTCTTGACCTTGCCTTAATCTGTGGGATTACTACTCAGATCATACCAACTCCATAGGGGTTCTAAGTCAAGGATGACTCCTGCTTTTCTTTCTCCAATATCATGATTCTGATATTCTACACAAAGGTCCATACCACTCTGCCCTTTGGTTATCCCCTGTATTAAGGACAAAATAAGTTGTCACTTTATAATTATACTTCTCCCTTCTCTCCCTAGCAACAGTCCCAAAATCTGATATAAGTAGAAGTGACTGATAACATGGGTGGAGACATTTTTTATATTTATTTATATTAGCTAGAGGCAAGAATGGGAAACAGGTTTAAATCAGAATGCAAATTCTGATCAACTAGTGGTGGCTTTCGTAATATGAAGGATCGTAAGATCACATCTAGTCTCAGCAAGATAAAGAATCATCATCAATGCTATCTGGCCTGGGTGGAGGAGAAATAAGAGGTAGGGCTTTGTTCACTTTCTCTAGTGATGTAGTATATTCCCTGTTGAAGTGAAACTTACAAAAGAGTAACTCCCTGTAGGAGTTAAACTTAAAAAAGAGAAAAGTAGTAGTAACAAAAACAGCACCTGGTAAGAGAAATGAGAAAGAACAAAACAAAACGAAACAAAAACAGCAGCAGAATAGCATGGTCACAGGAAAAACGAAAGAGAAGAAAACACCAATATCTGAGCTGGGCACCTTACATAATTATTCCATTGACTCTTTACAACAAATCTACAAGGCAGGCAACATCCTCATTTTAGAGATTAAAAATGTAAGGCTCAGAGAGTTAAATGTATTTACTGTGGAGATGAGACTTGCTGATTATTTAGCATACAAAGACTAAATTTAATTGAATTTAAATTTGAATGGAGTTTGAATTCAGAATGGCTGATTACAAAATTGCAAGTGGCTGGGCACAGTGGCTCACTCCTGTAATCCCAGCACTTTGGGAGGCTTGAGGTCAGGAGTTCCAGACCAGCCTGGCCAACAGCGTGAAACCCCATCTCTACTAAAATTACAAAAATTGCCCAGGTGTGGGGACATGTGCTGGTAATCCCAGCTACTTGGGAGGCTGAGGCAGTAGAATCACCCGAATCTGGGAGGCGGAGGTTGCAGTGAGCTGAAACTGAGCCACTGTACTCCAGCCTGGGTGACAGAGTGAGACTCTGTCTCAAGAAAAACAAAACAAACAAACAAAAAGAAAAACAAAGCAAAAACAAAATATGGTTTGATAATCGGAGTAAGGAGAAGAAACACGTAACTGGCAATAGGACTTCTGTCCTTCCTCAGAACTCTCTCACTGAAAGTTTGCCAATTCAAGTTCTGAAAGTCCTGAAGCAAAAGCACTGACTTTACACATGTAAACAACAGGACATCCTTCCCCAGTCCAATTCCTTTAAAGACACTGGACCAGTAAGCTTATTATTATTATTTTTTCCCACTCACCAGCCTTAGGTCTATTACATCTTGAAGCATGAAACGAATCCTAGATGAAGTTTTTCTTTCTTTCACAATTTTCTCCATCTGATTAAAGTACTGGTCCATACGTGGCTGCAAGAGACAAAATCATTAGTACTCCTGTCTGAGAAACTTAAATGTAATTTTCCCATGTTACAGTTATTTATGTAGTTATCTATTTATTTTCTTAGAGATGGGGTCTCACTCTGTTGCCCAGGATGGAGTGCAGTGGCACAATCACAGCTCACTGCTGCTTAGACCTCTCAGGCTCAACCGATCCCACCTCAGCCTCTAGAGTAGCTGGGACTACAGGAACGTGCCACCATGCCTGACTAATCTTTTAAGTTTTTGTAGAGATGGGGGTCTCATTATGTTGCTCAGGCTGGTCTTGAACTCCTGGGCTCAAGTGATCCTCCAGCCTTGGTCTCTCAAAGTGCTGGAATTTCAGGCATTAGTCACTGCGTCCAGCCCATGTAGTTTTTAAAATGGTCTAGGAATATCAATTTATAGCGAAAATATAATGTGGTAGAATTTTTATTTTTATTTTTTTGAGACAGAGTCTTGTTCTGTCACCCAGTTGCGAGTGCAGTGGGTCAATTATGGCTCACTGCAGCCTCAATCTTCTGGGCTTAAGTCATCCTTCTGCCTCGGCTTCCCAAGTAGCTGGGACCACAGGCATATGCCACTACACTTAGCTAAATTTTTCTGTATGTATGATTTTTTTGAGATATGAAATCTCACTATGTTACCCAAGCTGGTCTCAAACTGCTGAGCTCAAGCAATCCTTCTGCCTCAGCCTCCCAAAGTATTAGGATTATAGGTATGAGTCACTCTGCCAGGCCATGTGGTAGAATTTTTAGTTGTTCATATGACCACCTAAAATAAAGACTACGTTTTTCTAGGCTCCTGGCAGCTGGCTTTGGTCATGTGATTAATTACAGGCACTAATATAAATGGAAATGTTATGCTATAGCTTCCTATGGCCTTCCTAAAGAGACCCAATGGGCTAGGCATAGTGACTCATACGTGTAATCCTAGCAATTAGGGAGGCCAAGGCAAGAGGACTGCTTGAGCCAGGAGTTTAAGACCAGCCTGGGCAATTAAGTGAGACCCCTCATCTCTACAAAAAGTAAAACAAAACAAAAAAAAAACTGGGTGACAGGGCAAGACCCTGTTACTTTTTTTTTTCTTTTTTTTTTGAGAGGGAGTTTCGCTCCTGTTGTCCAGGCTGGAGTGCGATGGCTCACTGCAACCTCCACCTCCCAGGTTCAGGCAATTCTCCTGTCTCAGCCTCCCGAGGAGCTGGGATTACAGGCATGTGCCACCACGCCTGGCTAATTTTGTATTTTTAGTAGAGACGGGGTTTCTCTATGTTGGTCAGGCTGGTCACGAACTCTCGACCTCAGGATTTGCCCGCCTCAGCCTCCCAAAGTGCTGGGATTACAAGCATGAGCCACCGTGCCCGGCCGACCCTGTTACTTTAAAAAAAAAAGTGAGAGAGAGAGACACACACACACAGAGAGAGGTGGTTGTGTCTTTTGCCCCTTTTCCTACCTTCTCTGGTGAGAGTGATTAGGACAAGGGTTACACTTTAGGAGTCACAGAATGTTAAGCTGAAAGGACTTACCTCTGAACTTTGTTTACATAAATAAGAAATAAACCTCAATCCTGTATAAACCACTGGGTTTTCTGTCACAGCTAAGCATAATCCTAGCTGAATTAGATGTTATGGAGCATTTCTGACATTATTTCTTTGAAGCATTTCTAATTTCTATAACCCTTAAACAGCACATATTATTATAGTATTTTTAATGATTTCTTATATTATGGTTAGACAGCTGTGTCATCAATTAGAGTATAAACTTTAGAAGCTACTGCTGGGTCTTCATTTCTGCATTACCCTTAGGCCATAGTAGTTTTCCTTTTCATATTTCTGTTCCCAATTGTCAAATGGTTACAGAAGAAGAAAAAAGAATATGAGACAAATAATCTGAAGAATCTACAAACTGGCTTTTACACAATTTGGGACCCTCCTCACCTCTGACTCTAATGGAAATGTAAGGAGCACGAGGGTTAAACACTGACAATGAGATGGGCAAAAGAAGAAAAATAAACAGGCTAGACCTTTGGGACAAGATAGAACTATTTTGTTTGCAGTCTAAGTTCTTTTGCAACTGACAAGGAGCCTTTGTGAAGGTTTCTGAGCTTCTAGATTTTTACCTTTGCTTTTTCAAAGTCCAAGTCTTTGCCAATGGTGGTGAGCAGGCGACACAGGCACTCCAAGGATTCTTCATCATGGTTCTTTAGCAGCTTCACCACACAGTCGTGCATGATGGCTTCAGTCAGCATTTTGAGTTTAAAGAGTTCTCCAATAAACTTGATGTTGCCAATGGATCTCCGCCGGGCTTTGTCCTTGGCTTCTTCCAGTTCATCATGAAGCCTGGTCCTCTCCTCTGGCTGTTGTATAAGGAGGAATAATAGCATCTTGATGATGAAAGCTGTACTGCACAATAAACACTGAGATTCATGGTCTTTACTCTTTCTAGGGGTCAGATGCCCCGGAGAATCTAATAGCAAGTGTGAATCTACTCCTCAGAAAACTGAACTATACCCATCCATTTCAGATTTTTGGAATTCAGTGACCTGACTCAGGCTTAGATTGAATCGCTGGCATGGAAAATTGAGCTGTCCCCTATATTAGACACTAAAAGGAACAAAGCATTCCCCTAAACATTAATATGTTGTTTCAACATGAAAAAGGCAATAGGTCCCTCTTAAGGTAGCAGGGAGATGCTGTATCCAGCTTCCTGAAATTTCTACTTTACAGTGCTCAAAGTGTACAAGCACTGTCTTTCTATGAAAATACTTACAGCACTGGCAGCCTCAAGTTCTTTCTGCTTCTTCTCAAAGACATCATCATCTGCTTTATCTTTTTCAAACTCCTTCTGGCAACGGTTCAGTAGCAGCTTCCGGAAATTCACTGTGTTACCAGGCTTGTCTGCCATGGGTACTTTCAGCTACATCCAGACAGGAAAATAAAGAAAAGCAACAAGATTACTTAAAGACATTACAAATATCTGTTTGCTTTATTGTATGAAATATGCTGACTGAACCACAGGCAAGCATTCTATAAGAGGCAAACAATATAGCTTCAGGCATTTCATGATTCAACAGTAATATGTTTTAAATTTTATTTAGAAAAGACAGACATTCCTCTCATATAAATGTACTCTTTTTTTAGCCATGCTTCTAGCTGACATGGAAATCCTTGTCATATCATTGCAACTATAACCCTGAACTTATCTAGACCTTACTTAAAAAAAAAAAAAAAAAAACTGTGTAGAGTTATTACTTCTTTTTTTAAGAAGTACCATTGTAGTAAGTATTTTGGTTTAATAGGACACACAGAAATGACATAAGACAAGGGAGAATTTGCTGGCTATCACAAAACTGTTGTAGGTGAGATCCTTATTGCATTTATGCAGAAGTTGGGATACTGGGGGATTTTTGATATATCTTTCCATTGGGGAATGTTATAATGTTAGTACTTACCTTGACTATAAATATAGTATGTTTATTGCTTATTGCTTATGTGCCATGAGAATATACTAGTTCTCCAAAAGTTTGGAAGCAACATCCTTACAAGGTTTCCATCCAAATCCAACAATAATTGTTTTCTAATAGTTGTAATAGCTCAAGGTTACTTGTAACCAAACACAGAGACATTCTTATGAACATATTTAGAATATAAAGACAGTAGACTGCAGCGTGGATTCTACTAAAATATTCTAATGTACAGATGACATCCCTCTGAGTACCATTTTGAACAGCTATTTCATTATATGATACAACAGTTTTTCTGGGATCACAAAGTGGCTTCCAAAGTTCTGGAATGTATGCATGGTCTTTGCCCTATGTATAATGGAAGATCTTTGTGAAAATAGGGTACACTGCATTCATACTCACAAAATAATTAATGTTATCAACCAGAATGAACTTGGTCAGCTGCTGATCAAGGCTGGATGGCTAGAAAAACTTACTGAGAACTGAGGATGATGATGCTATAGAATATCTGTACTAGAACTGATGGCACACTCTCCAATGTATTCCCTATCATGTATGAAAGATCATTTAACAGGTCCAGTTATACTCAACCACGTGTTACAATGCATATTTCCTTTCGGTAGGAAACATTTTCTTAGGAAGAGGGGAACATCTTCAGATAATTTTTTAGACAACCAAAGAAAAGGCTACTGTATCCTTAACTCCAAATTTAGGCTACATAAATGCAAGCAACTATAGATCATTTCACAGTCAGGCCTACTCTAAAGTCACACAAGTCAGCCTTCAAGAAAAGAAATGCTACATGAAAGCAAGAGTTTTCCAAAGCAAAAGCCAAAAGTTGATTCTACCTTCTCTTATATAAGACCCAGAATACACAATAATGGACTAAGAAATACCAAAGAGAACCAAGAAGTATATTCAAAAGCAGGGTGGCATACAATAGAGCACCAACATGACATTAGATTTTAGAACTAAAGGTTCTAAAAATCAGCAGTTATATCCAATTTAGTGCTTTATAGGAACATAAGTTAAACCAGCCACAAAATCCTAGCCAGCATCTTGGCATATTTACCTCCATCATCAGTATTGACATTAAGTGCATAACTGACTGATAAGAAAATAATAGTCCAGCCCACAATCTATCATCTCTAAAGAGATGTTTCCTACATTACAGATTTACTGTGTAGAAACTGGGAGAAATAAGGACAACAAACAACATGAAAATCTAAGCACTGCCATATGGTGAGAAGTGTAGGGAAGACTATTTTAAAAGAGCTGGGTTAAGGATCAAAAGTTTTGCTTACTTGCTATGTAAACAAAGGCAATTCTTTTAATCCAAGTTTCAGTTTCATCATCTAAAACAAGGGAGGCACAGTCTCTATGTCCAACTGAGAGGGCAGCTTGAGCATTCAGCAGAGAAGCACTTTAATAAGCCACAGAAAAGCAAGCTGTAACTGAAATCGAAAGAGTGCTGGAATACGAGTCACAAAATCAGAAACTGAATCCCAGCTCTTTCATTTAATCTACTACGTGAATTTGAGCAAGTTACCTCATCGAACCTCAGTCCTTACACCTGCAGAATGAGATATTCCAAAATGATTATAGATTAAGGAACATGATAAAACAGCTGTTGAAAAGGGAGCTCTGGACATTGTCACAATCCCAGCTCTGCCATGTGACTTTGGCCAAATTACTCAGTTTCACCAAACCTATATTTCAAAAATGGGGTAAGGTATTATACCTATCTCTTAGGAGGTGTTATTAGGAGGATCAAATGAGGTATCTAAGGAAACAAATAGTGGCCGACACACAGTAAGGGCCCAATAAACAACTAGTATAGCTATATTTAACACTTGAAGTTCCATTTGACAGGCCTATGATTAAACATTAAGAGTAACCTATATCGTAATAACATAGCTATCAAACAAAGGATAAAGCAAAGTTAGCTCACTAAGCAATAAAGAGGAAATCACAAAATGCAAGAGAAACAAAAGTCTGCTATCCCAATAGGGGCATAAAGAACATGTAATCATGCATAAACTTTTCAGATATATTCACATGGAAGTATTAAAACTGAATAACAAGCAGAATGACTACAGATTTACAAAAATGTATCTCTGAATGAATGAATACCTAGCTACACAGCTCCTTGAAGACTTGTTTTGGAATGTGACCTTAATATCCTCTGGGGATGGTTGACAGGGCTGTAGAAATATGGAAAGGGGCCAGTGAGAACATATCCTCTGAGAATAGTGATTCATGGTGATTTTCTTTCTTTCATTTTTTTTTCCTTAGGAGATGGTAAATTTGATAGGGCTGTAAGTGAAAACTTGTCTGCTGGACACTGGGTGGTCAGGAGACCCACTGAGATTGATTAGTTGGAACAGAACATGAAGAGTGGATATCTTAATCTGCTTGGGCTGCTATAACAAAATACCATAGACAGGGTGGCTTAAACAATGGAAGTTTATTTCTCACAGTTGTGAAAGCTGAGAAGTTCAAAATCAAGGTAGCGGCAGATTAAGTTCTTGGTGAGGACCCTCTTCCTGGCTCTTAAATGGCTGACTTCTCACTGTATCCTTACATGACAGGGAGAGAAACAGCTCAGGTGTTTCCTCTTCTAAGGGCACTAATCCCATTGTGTGGGCTCCACCCTCATGACCTCAACTAAACCTAGTTACCACCCCCCACCCACCTCCTACACCTCCTAATACAATTATAGTAAGAGGGCTTCAAACTATGATTTTTCAGAGACACAACAGTGGACAAGGCAGATGCATGCAAATATGATCATGAATAGCAGCAAGAATGAAAGGTAGTATGTGACAGTGAGAAAAGGATCCATTTAGACAACTACAATTTTCACTTAACAGTCCACGATCAACACTAAAATGTGTGGGTTTAAATGGGTCGTTTGGGACGGATTTGTTTTTCTCAGGGAGCAAGGGAGTCGGTGAGAATGTTTTAGTAAGGCTGCTTGATAAGCTGAATTCACTAGAAAGCACCTACCTTTTTATTTTTACACAGTAGTAAACTAACAATGTGGCATCAGTGTAATGAGAGCCATTCACACACAGGTCACTCAGCAATCTTAGATATGAATGTTATCAGCATCAGGTAGTAATTTTCTTCAAGCAACGGGGCCTATACTGCTGACATATTTGTTAGTATTGAGGGTGGACATGCTTATCCCCAAAAGGATCAAACTGTAGAGAATCATCAAGGGCTCTCAGCAGTGTGGTAATTATGGTAATCAAACAGAAATGAAAATGGAGTAAGTCCTGGCCTTGGCTTAGCATGTTCAGGATTTTCAATGCTGTCTCAGAACATAAAGATGTTAATGGTAATCCATGGCCCAGTAGTAATTTTGCCCCCAAATCATGTGCTAGTATGAAGTAAAGTATTTGTAATGAATAGTATAATGTAAGCAAGTGACACCTCTGTGCTAGCTCTAAAACTCTGGTTTCTAGAGGATAGTTTACTCTTAAAAAAATTTTTTTTTTTGGAGACAGTGTCTCCCTATGTTGCCAAGGTTGGTCTCAAACTCTGGGGCTCAAGTGATCCTCCCACCTGTCTCTTGAGTAGCTGGGATTATAGGCATGTGCCACTACTCCTGGCCAAGGACGGTTTGCTCTTAAATGTGAAGTAAATAGCAATACAGCAATTTTAAAACATTGTTTAATAAACCAACATAACTCTCAGGCCCATGGTGATATACTATTTTCTATCAGTGGTTATATTATGATCTTAGGCAATTTAACCTGCCCAAACTGTACATAATACTCTGCATACTATGAACACATCTATCAAAATGGATCACTGTTAGATATACCTGAAGAGGTATAGTTTTAGGATAAGCATATGATTCAAAAGGGAGTGGTCAGTTATGAAAGTATAAGTCATCTCTGATCATTTTTTTCTTCAACACATTATAAAATCTTCCATCAGGACAGTTACAAGTCCCTCCTTCTCCAGTTGACCGGCCACTCGCTGTTGCCCATGGCCGACTTGTCATGTCTGCAATTCCAGGCTTTATTTTTTATGAGATTTAACTGCCTCTCTTTTTCTCTCAGTGTCTCTTCCTATTCTCGGTCCCATCATTCTCCTCATGTTTTGCTTTTAAACACTTAAAGTGGCAATACTATAAGCTCTGTACCTGGAATAACAGTACACAGAATGCTTAAAAATCTGCCTTCAGTGCCATTCTTTGTAGCTGAAGTAGGCATGTCTCCCATAGCACAGATAAAACGTAACAAAACTACAGTCTCAGGGCATAAAAGAAACTCTTTCAAGTTGGTTTTTCTTTCATTCAGGCATTTACCTACTCATTCACAACTATTACCTGCCAAGAATCATTCTAGGCACTGGGAATTCAGCAGTGAACAAAACAGAAAAAGTCCCTTCTCGTGGAGTTTATATTCTAGAGGGCTTCTGAGATGAGGATTCTCATTTCAATTATAATTAAGACAAAAGCAGAGCAATTTAAAATTGTACTTAAGTACAGATTTAGATACAGAACATTTTTCTTGTCCACTCTTCTCCATCTGCCACTTAATTCAGATGTCCTCCTCCTAAAAGAAGTGCTAAATTCTAGTTAAATGCTTTATTATTCATGAAGGAAGTCTCACAGACCTCTTCAGTCATTTCTAGTTGAACTAGCAGAAGCAGCAAAATACTCCAGAGGCGCAGTTGACCATCTCTTATGATTCCCTCAAGCCCTGTATGGTATGCCTTAGTAGAGCTTGGTGGACACAGGCAGCTGAATATATGGATGGGTATGTACATATGTGTGTGTATACGGTATTACAGAGCAACGAGGGAAAGCTGAATCCATTACATCAATTTCCTCTATAAATCTAAAGGAATCTTTCTTAAAGGCCTACCCTTTAAGACTTCATGAAAAAATTAACAAACAAAATAATTTTATACTCTAGGATTCACCTAATCACTGCAAAGTTACAAAAGAGGTTTTAAATGGAGGTGAGCAATCAATGTGAACGACATGGAAAGAGAAAAATGGCTTAACAACTGCTCTAAACAATGAGAACACATATTCTCCTAAATCTTACAACCTCAACAGCCTAGGCCAGGGTTTTTAAACCTCAACACTACTGACATTTGGGGTAGGATAATTATTTCTTGTGGAGGGCTCCCCTGCACACTATAGAAAGCTTAGCAGCATCCTCATCCCATACCCACTAAGATGCCATACGAATAACCAAGAAGGCCTCCAGACACTGCCAAATGTCCTGAGGAGGGGATGGGAGGGAATGTCCCTGGTTGAGACCAGACTCCCAGATACTAGTTTAAATTTTTATTCACTGTCTTCAGTTTCTTTGATTCTGTTGGTAGGTATTATTTTTCAAGCTAATAATTACCTTAAGGAATTTTTTATAAATGCCTGTGGTCTAGAGGTTTGGAAAATGATGTATACAGTAGATCTTTCCTGTCTGATTTCACAAGAAACCTTAGCATAGTAAACAGGGGCTTGAAGGAAACAAATCTGCTTACGCCTGCATTGTTGAAACATATACTAACAGCTCAATTTTGGGCATTTCACTTTTGGGCAACACTGGTCCGTGGACATGTCATCTTGAAAAAGCAATTCAGTAGACTCCATTTCTTTTCTTTTTTTTTTTTTGAGACAGGGTCTTGCTCTGTCACCCAGCCTGGAGTGCAGTGGTGTAATCTTGGTTTACTGCAACCTCCACCTCCTGGGTTCAAGTGATTCTTGTGCCTCAGCCTCCCAAGTAGCTGGGGTGACAGGCATGCGCCACCATGCCCAGCTAATTCATTTCTTTTCTAACAGTACAAAATAAAATAGCACACACTCAGGTATCCATTGCCCAAATGTGTCAAATCTTAACATTTTGCCATACTTGTTTTAGATCTTTTACTTAAAAAAAAAAAAAAAAAAAAACAAAATCAGTGACTGTATGTCTGTGTGTATACACAAATATTAGAGACAGGATCTTGCTCTGTCACCCAGGCTAGAGTGCAATAGTGCCATCATAGCTCACTGCACCCTTAAACTCCTGGGCTCAAGTGATCCTCTTGCCTCAGTCTTTGGAGTAGCTGGAACTAGAGGTGCATGCCACCACACTCAGCTTTTTTACTTTATTTTATTTTATTTTTTTGAGACAGGGTCTCACTCTGGTCACCCAGGCTGGAGTGCAGTGGCCCAATCATAGCTCACCACAGCCTTGACCTCTTGGGCTCAAGTGATCCTCTCACCTCAGCACCTGCCTAATTTTTAAATATTTTTTGGTAGTGACAAGGTCTCACTATGTTGCCCAGGTTGGTCTCCAACTCCTAGGCTCACGTGATCCTTCCACCTCAGCCTCCCAAACTAGGATTATAGGCATGAGCCACCATAGCTGGCCACTTTTTCAGATTTTAAGAAACTAAATATTACAGTAAAACTTAAAAGCCGGTAGTGGCTTTTAAGCTTTTCACTCTACTGCTTGTTTTTGTTTTGGAAACTTTTTAAGATTCAGCTCAATTAATTATGAAAAAGCAAACTCCATAAACACCACCAGGTATGGTACCAGGTCAAGATACAGAACACTGAAAGCTTCTCAGAAGCTCCTCTTAAATTACCTTCCAAAGCACATCCACAACCCCCTCTCTGTCTCCAAAGTTATACAAAAGCCTTCTAGACTTTTATAATAACTTTCTTGCTTTTGTTTTACAAAGAAAATATGCAACCCCTAACACTACAGACAGGTATCCCCAAACACCCAGGTTAGTTTTTGTTTCATTTTTGAACGTTAAATAAATAAATCATATAGTATCTTTTTGGGTCTGCCTTCTTTTACTCAAACTTACTCTTGTGAGAATCCATGTCCATGTAGTTGTACTTCAGATTCACTGTCCTTGTATAAACATGCTACAATTTATCCATTCTACTATTAACAGGCATTTATTCATGTTTTTTTTTTCTGTATAAAAAAATGCTACAATATTTTTGTATATATTTCCTAGCATATGAGATATGTATGTTTATTGGTTGTGTATATACCTAAGAATTAAAATGCTAGTTTTGGCAGAAAAACTTCAGCTTTAGTATATAATGCTAAACAATTTCCAAAGTGGCTGTTGCAATTCACATTACCATTACCAGTATGCGAGAGTTCTTGTTGCTTCACATGTATGTAAATATCTGGTAAATGTAGCAATTTGGTGTTATTGCATAGTACATGAACATCTTTAACATTATTGCCCAACTGCCCTCATAAATGGTTATATTCATCTTTAAAAGCATTTAAAATGGGATTTTTTTTTTTAAATCTAGTGGGGATGAATTTTATAGAACTATATTTTACCTTTTCTTAGTTTATCACTTCCCTAATAATGAATAACATTGAATGTCTTTTTTTTTTCCCTTAAAAAAAAAAAACAAAAACGAGATACATGTGCAGGTTGTACAGGTTTGTTACATAGGTATACATGTGCCATGGTGGTTTGCTGCACCTACTGACCCGTCCTCTAAGTTCCCTCCTCTCAACTCCCACCCCTAACAGGCCCTGGTGTGTGTTGTTCTCCTCTCTGTATCCATGTGTTCTCAACGTGAAACTCCCACTTATGAGTGAGAAGATGTAGTGCTTGGTTTTCTGTTCCCGTGTTACTTTGCGGAGGATGATGGCTTCCAGATTCATCCATGTCCCTGAAAAGGACATGATCTCATTCCTTTTTCTGGCTGCATAGTATTCCATGGTGTATATGTACCACATTTTCTTTATCCAGTCTATCATTGATGGGCATTTGAGTTGGTTCCATGTCTCTGCTATTGTAAATAGTGCTGCAAAAACACACGCGTGCATGTGTCTTTATAGTAGAATGATTTATATTCCTTTGGTTAAACACCTAGTAATGGGATTGTTGGGTCAAATGGTATTTCTGGTTCTAGATCCTTGAGGAATCATCATACTGTTGAACTAATTTACACTCCCACCAACAGTGTAAAAGCATTCCTGTTTCTCTACAGCCTTGCTAGCATCTATTGTTTCCTTTTTAATAATCACCATTCTGACTGGCATGAGATGGTATCTCATTGTGGTTCTGATTTGCATTTCTCCGATGATCAGTGATACTGAGCTTTTTTTCATATGTCTGTTAGCTGCGTAAATGTCTTATTTTGAGAAGTGCTGCCATTGATTATCTTTTCTAAAGTTTATCAACCAATGAATTTTCATTTCTATGAACTACCCATATTTTTATTGGGCTGTTTTTTTCCTTACTGATTTGCTTCTTTTTCCTCCTTAATTCTGGATTCTAATATTCTGTCAGTTAATGCACTCCAAACATACTCCTAGGTTGTAGTTTTATCTTTGTATTTATTTACAGTATCTTTTGCCGCACCAAAGATTATAAATTTTAACAGTCAAATCTTACACCTTTATCCTTCATGTTTTGAATCTTGCTAAAGACATCTTTCCCTACTCAAAGTTCATGAAAATAGCCTCCTCGATTTTCTTATAAAAGGTTAGCTTTTCAAATTTAGATATTTAATAATCCTATAATGTTTGATGTGTGTAGTAGGATCCTATGATTCTATGCTCACTGTTACTATTTTATTTCAGTCTCTCAATCCCTCAAAAGTAATCAACTATGGTGTTAGAAGTCAGGACAGTGGTTACCTTTTTTTGCTTTCCCTGAGACTGGGTCTCACTCACTCTGTCACCAGGCTAGAGTAAGTACCATGGTACTATCATGGTCCACTGCAGTCTTGACCTCCTGAGCTCAAGGGATTCTCACACTGGAGCCTCCCTAGTAGCTGGGATTACAGGTGCGTGCCATCATGCCTGGCTAATTTTTCAATTTTTTATTTGTAGAGACAAGAGTCTCATGTTGCCCAGTCTGGCCTCAAACTCCTGGGCTCAAGCAATCCTCCTGCCTCAGCTTTCCAAAGTGTTGACATTACAGGTGCAAGCCACCGCACCTGGTCCTAGCTGCCTTTAAAAAGGAGTACTGAAAAGGGTCTAAGGTGTTGCTGATATACATTGAGCTGTACAGTAATGATCTGTACACCTTTCTGTAAGCACGTTGCATTGGTGTGTTGAAGCTGGTTCATATTGGTTTATGACAGACAACTGTTTAACAGTAATTTTGTGAGTCTCGTCAAACTGTCAGTAGATTACAAATAGTCCTGAGGACAGCATTTACATCATTAAATTTGGCAAATGCAACAAATGAAGAATTTCAACCCAGAAAGCACATATATTAGTCATATTTCAATAAAAAAGTTTCAAAGATTAAAAACATACACGAAAGAAATAAAAGTCAGGTGCAGTGGCTAACGCTTATAATCCCAGCACTTTGGTAAGGATGCAGGAGGATTGCTTGAGCCCAGGAGTTTAAGACCAGTCTGGGCAACATATTGAGATTCTGTCTCTATTAAAAAATTAAAGATTAACTGGACACGGTGGTTCATGTTTATGGTACTAGCTACTCAGGAGGCTGAGGTGGGAGGATCACGTGAGCTCAGAAGGTTGAGAAGGCAGGAAGCCCAGATCCTGCCACTGCACTCTAGCCTGGGTGACAGAACAAGACAAAAAGGAAAGGGAAGGGGAAGGAAAAGAAGAAAGAGGCCAGGCATGGTGGCTCACATCTATGGTCCCAACACTTTGGGAGGCTGAGGCAAGTGGATCACTTGAGCTCAGGAGTTCCAGATCAGCCTACAACATGTCAAAACCCCGAAACACTACATTTATAAAAAAATACAAAAATTAGCTGAGCATGTGCCTGTAGTTCCAGCTACTTGGGAGGCAGAGATGGGAGGATTGCTTGGACCCAGGAATTTGAAGTTGCAGTGAGCTGTGATCACGCCACTGTACTCCAGCCTGGGATACAGAGCGAGATCTTGTGTGGAAAAAAAAAAAAAAAAGAAGGGAGGGAGGGAGGCAAACTCCAGAATACAAGGATAAAAGAACACGAGAGAGAGAGAGAGAGAGAGAGAGAGAGAGAGAGAGAGGTAGAGGCAGCAGAGGGAGGGAGGGGAGAGAGAGAGAGAAAGAGATGGTTGAATAAGTTATGGTATATGCATATTATGAAATATTATGCAATTTGTATAAAAGTATGAGTAAAATATATCTGTAATGACCTAGAGGGCTGCCCAAAACATTTATTAAGTTAAAAAAACAAAAAGGCAAACTGAAAATAATTTATATAATTCAAATAAAGCAAAACCAAAAAAATACCTCTTTATACATACACTCACATTTTCATATGATTTTATAAATATGAAGAAAACTGTAGATGATTACATCAAAACCATTCACAGTGACTATCTGATAGGGAAGGAAGATTAACTGCCTGGGGCTGCAAGCAGACAGTAATAACTGTATTAACTATACCATGTGACTTGTTCAAATAGGTTGTTATCTTATAATTTAAAATAATCCAGGAGGCCAGGAGATGGCTCCTGCCTGTAATCCCTGCACTTTGGGAGGCCAAGGCGGGAGGAGCACTTGAGCCTAGGAGTTTTTGAGACCAATCTGGGCAAATAGTGAGACCTCATCTCTACTAAAAATAAAAAAAATAGCCAGACCTGGTGGTGCTATGTGCCTACAGTCAAGCAGGAGGACTGCTTGAGCCCAGGAGTTTGAAGCTTCAGTGAGCTATGATCACGCTACTGGACTCCAGCCTGGGCAACAGAGCAAAAGACCTTGTCTTAAGCAAAATAAATAAACAATCCAATAAAGTTTTCAAAAGTCTCATAAGTGGGTGGCTTGTCTATAATTTCTTCCTATTCCAATCCAATTTGTACTTATTGCCAGATCATTTCAAAAGCCATTTTCATCAATATCACTCCTCCACTAAACTGCCTGAACACCACTTAACTGCCTATCTGATAAAATTCAAAACTGGGAAAGGGCACTGAAGTGTGATCCAGAGGATCTGGGATCCAGTCCTAATTTTAATGAGTGACCACAGGATGCCATGACTACCACCATGAAAATGAGCGCCCAGAAATGGAAAATTAGTTTGCTTCCATATAACTATGGCACATCAGGAGACACTATGGCAAGTGATTGAGTTAAATAATCCCTGATTTGGATTCTAGCAATGCCACTTACTACTTATATCACCCCGAGCAAGTTATTTTTCCTTTTTAAGCTCAGTTTTTGGTTCAATAAAGTGGGGCTAATAACACTGACCTTTCAGAGTTAGAATAACCATTAAAAATAATATGTATACATAAAGCCTCTACCCATATTTCAACTTAGTAGGTGCTGAATAGATTATTTTTATTATAATAATCATCATCCTCATTCTATAGCGAACATTCAAAACTTTCACAAATTGGACCTAAAAGGTCCAATATAGTTTCAGTTTATTTAGGGTTTACTACAGGCCAAACACTGAGCTAGAAATTTTGTAATCTCATTTTTTAAAATTAATTTTATCCTTATAATATTGTAAATGGTATGAATTAATCTCATTTTATGGATTAAAAACAGGGGCTTAAAGACATCGGTAACTATTCTAAGGTCATAAAGTTAGGAAGCGGCAGAGTAGGAACTATTTTCTCTTATCTTAATTTTATTTTATTTTGAGACAGAGTCTCACTCTTATCACCCAGGCTGGAATGTAGTGGTGCAGTCTCTGCTCATAGCAACCTCAGCCTCCCTCCTGAGTTCAAGTGATTCTCCTGCCTCAGCCTCCCAAGTAGCTGGGATTACAGGCGCATGCTATCATGCCCGGCTAATTTATGTTACCACACCCAACTAATTTTTGTATTTTTAGTAGAGACAAAGTTTCGCCATATTGCCCAGGCTGGTCTCAAACTCCTGACCTCAGCCTGCCTCAGCCTCCCAAAGTGCTGAGATTACAGGCATAAGCCACCGTGCCCAGCCTGGAATTTCATTTTAAAGTTTAAATTTTAAACCTAGAGCTGTGACTCCAAAGCCACACTTACTGCTTCGGAATTGAGCCTGCTTAGAATATGTTCTTTCTTCTCCAAATGTGTATTCCCCATTATCTCAGGTCCAACTCAAACTCTATTTGCTTTGTAAAAGTTTTGTGGCTCTCCCACCAACATACTGTTTTCTTTTTCTTCCAACTGATTTTTCAGTCTAACCATCCAGTCAGGCATTAAGATACTGCTACATCACAAAATACCTTTTCAGTATTTTTTTTCTTGGAAATACTTATTTTCAAAATGGATTTTG
Organism: Chlorocebus sabaeus; assembly: GCF_047675955.1. Taxonomy (NCBI): domain Eukaryota; kingdom Metazoa; phylum Chordata; class Mammalia; order Primates; family Cercopithecidae; genus Chlorocebus; species Chlorocebus sabaeus. The sequence continues at coordinate 116,116,647 of NC_132923.1, read as the reverse complement.
AGTTCCTTTAAGACAGAAGATGTGACTTTTCCAAACCACAAAAGACTTACCTACCTTTGACATAGGTAGTCAAAACTATTGGTAGAATGAGAGAATTTTGCATTTTCATAGCTTGTTTCTAAGCAGCAAGGCACGACAACGAGTTGTAATAATTAAGAAAAAAATCCAAATGTTAAAGGACAGACATTTCTGACACAAGTACCTTGGTAACAACAGGAAGAGAAAACACAGATGATACATGGCAGTTTGTGATCGTGGGATAGAGGACAATGAACACTAATCAGAAGCTCTTTGGTCTCCCTCTCTGTCTTGCCCTAGATTTGACAGGCTGTGGAGATTAAATGGCTTCAGACAATGTAAACAGAGAGAAATCTAACAGTTTCTATGACATGAAATTATCAGCTTTGAAATCTTTTTGACTACAGAACAACTATCCTTTCATTTTCACAGAGATTAGAATTAGAATCAACGTGTTTTTAAATTTCAAACTTAATTAAATGTGAAAGCATGCATTTGCTTGCTTTCCATAAGAGACACACAGGAAAAATTTGTTGCCCATGACAATAATTTTACATTACTAATTCAAACCTGACTCAATCTTTCTTATGTTGAAAGGGCCCATCTCATGTCCATTTCAGTAGAGACTTCATATCCCCTACAGAGGGGAGTATACGTTTTAATAAAGCAAGATTGTCTTTATATAATGAGGACATATCAATAAATACTAAAAATATATTCTCCCCTTTATGTTGCCCCAATAACACTTCTGGGAAGAATGTGTAGTGAGGGGAGAATATACCTCTTGAAGATTTCTGGTTTTACTCCTTCCTCTCTTCTTACCGTTACTAAACATCGACACATGTTTGCGTAAGCCACAGAGAAACTGGGTTCATCAATAGCCTTCTCAAAGACCAGGTCAATAACTCCTTTCAGCCGCTCCTCTGTGTCAACAGTAAGTCCTGACACTTGCTTCATCAGTTGATTGAACATCTGTGGTGTCAATTTATTTAAGATACTTCGAACTTTTCTAAAAAGCTCCTAGAAGGGCCACAAAAAAGAATAGCATTAGAGTAACTTAGAGTAACTGTGACAATATGGTACTTTCTGTAATGATTAATTTTTAAAATAATGTATAAGTTCAACTTCTCAAATTATTAACAAGGACTGTGAACTAGTTACAGAAATAATTAATCTATTTTAACAAATAGTCAGAAATTACCTTCTTTTCACTACTGAGGAGAATTCTAGAAATAGGTATATATACACTTAGCTGGTGGGAGCACTATCTGTTAACATTTCTAAGGGCAATTTGACAATGTGTATCAAAAGCTTTAAGATTGTGTATGTAACCTTTGAACCAGTAATTATACTTTTAGAAATGTATTTATATTTAGCGATACGTAAAAATATTTTAGCCACACTAATTTCCATCATAATAACCCATTACAGAAAATAACTTTGATGTAAACAAATAGAAATTTGTCTAAATTATGGTATAATATAAATAATGGTATGAAATACTAGGCAGGAGTCTTTTAAAATAATGTTATAAAATCTCTATTTAAAAAAAAAAAAGGAATTGAAGATCTTCCTAGACTAGTAAAAGGAGATATACAACTCCACTTAATGGTGAAAGGCAAAATGATTTTTGCCCCTAAGATTGAGAATAATGCAAAAAATGTTTCTTCTCACCATTCCCATTCAACATCATAACAGAGGTCCTAATCAATGCAATAAAGCAAAGAAAAAGCAATAAAAGGTATGTAGATTGTAAAGGAAGAAATAAAACTCTATGCAGAGAAGATAAAATTGTCTACATAGACAATCATAAGGAATCTACAAAAAGACCAGAATAAGTCAGTCTAGCAATTGTAGGATACAATGTCAAAATGCAAACATCAACTGCTTTTCTATATATTAGCAATAAATAACCAGAAATTATTTTTTTAAAGTACCATTTACAGCAGCACCAAAATCTATAAAATGTTTAGCCAAAAAACTAACAAAAGGTCAGCAGTGGTGGCTCACACCTTTAATCCCAACTTGGGAGACTGAGGTTGGTGGATCAGTTGAGGCCAGAGGTTCAAGACCAGCCTGGCCAACATGGCAAAACGCCATTTCTACTAAAAACAGAAAAATTAGCTGGATATGGTAGTGCATGCCTCTAATCCCAGCTACTCTGGAGGCTGAGGCAGAAGAAGCACTTGAACCTGGGAGGCGGCGGCTGCAGTGAACTGAGATTGCATCTCTGTACTGCAGCTTGGGCAACAGAGAGAGACTCTGTCTCAAAAAAAAAAAAAGAAAGAAAGATGGAAAAAAATACGAAAACTATAAATCACTGATGAAGGAAATAGAAGAGGGCTTAAATAAATGAAGATATATATCATGTTCATGTATTAAAAGATTCATTATTGTCAAGATGTCAGTTTTCCCCAAAGTGATCTACAGATATATCATAATCCAAATCCTAATAGGGCCTTTTGTTTTTTGTTTTGGGTAGAAAACAAGGAGCTGATTCTACAATTAATATGAAAAGATACACACACACACACACACACACACACACACACACACACAACCCTAGAAGAGCCTAAACAATTTTGAAGAAAAAAAAGAAGTTGGAGAATTGAATTCACACAACCAGATTTCAAAACTTTCTATATAAAGACAGACTGGTGTTGGCCAGAGGACAGACATAGCTTGATGAAGAATGTAGAGTCTGGAAATAGATGCACACATATACGATGAACTGATTTTTAACAAAGATGCCAAAACATTTCAATGGAGAAAGGATAATCTTTTCAACAAATGGTGCTGTAACAGCTGGACATCCACAAGAAAGGGGAGAAAAAGAACCCTGACCTATTATCTTGTACCTTGTACAAAACTCAACAAAAATTGGATCACAAAACTAAATGTGAAACCTAAAACTATAAACTTCTAGAAGACAACACAGTAGAAAAACGTTGTTTTCTTGGGTTTATGCAAATATTTCTTAGATATGACAGCAAAAGCACAATCATGAATGAAAAGGTTAATTCAGTATTATCAAAATTAGAAACAAGCTGGGTACGGTGGCTCATGCCTATAATCCCAGTATTTTAAGAGGCTGGGGTGGGTGGACTGTTCAAGCCCAGGAGTTTGAGACCAGCCTGGGCAACATGGCAAAACCCTGTCCCTACAAAAAATACAAAAATTAGCTGACTACGGTGGCACGCACCTGTAGTCCCAGCTACTTGGGAGGTTTAGGTGGGAGGACTGCCTGAGTCAGGGGAGGCTGAGGTTACAGTGAGCTGTGATTGTGCCACTGCACTCCAGTCTGGGCAACAAAGTGGGGCTATGTCTCAAAAATAAATAAATAAATAAATAAATAAATAAAATAAAAATAAAAACAACTGCTCTGTGAAAGACACTGCTGAAAGAATGAAAAGAGGCTGGGTGCAGTGGCTCATGCCTATAATCCCAGCTCTTTGGAAGGCAGATTGCTTGAGCTCAGGAGTTTTGAGACCAGCCTGGGCAACATGGCGAAACCCCATTGCTACAAAAAATACAAAAATTAGCCGGATGTGTAGTAAGCACCTGTAGTTCTAGCTACTTGTGGGGCTGAGGCAGGAGGATCGCTTTAGCCTGGGAGTTCAAGGCTTCAGTGAGCTGAGATCATGCCTCTGCACTCCAGCATGGGTAACAAAGGGAGACTCTGTCTCCAAAAAAAAAAATTACATACATACATACATACACACACACACACACACACACAATCATTTATTAGCTAAGCTACAGGAGTTCATGCCTGTAATCTCAACACTTTGGGAGGCCAAGGCAGGAGGATTGCAGGAGGCCAAGAGTTCAAGACCAGTTTGGGCAACACTGCCTCTAAAAAATTTTTAGGCCAGGCGCAATGGCTCACACCTGTAATCCCAGCACTTTGGGAGGCAAAGGAAGGTGGATCACTTGAGGTCAGGAGTTCCAGACTAGCCTGGTCAACATGTGAAACCCTGTCTCTACTAAAAATACAAAAAAATTAGCCGGGCGTGGTGGGGTATGCCTGTAGTCCCAGCTACTTGGGAGGCTGAGGCCGGAGAATTGTTTGAACCCAGGAGGTGGAGGTTGCAGTGAGCTGAGATGGCATCACTGTACTCTAGCCTGGGTGATGCAGCGAGACTCTGTCTCAAAAAAAAAAAAAAAAAAAAAATTGTAACAAATTAGCCAGGTATGGTGGTCCATGCCTATAGTCTCAGCTACTTGGGAGGCTGAGGTGGGAGCCTAGGAGGTTGAAGCTTCAGCGAGACACCATCGTGCTACTGCACTCCAGCCTGGGCAATAGATTAAGACCCTCTTTCAAAAAAAAAAAAAAAAAAGCCTGAGATGGTAGCTCATGACCAGCCTGGGCAACAGAATGAGACCTGGTCTCTACAAAAAAATTAGCCAGGCATTGTGGCACATGCCTGTAGTCCCAGATACTTGAGAGGCTGAGGAGGGAGGATCGCTTGAGCCCAGCAGATCAAGGCTGCAGTGAGCTGTGATAGTGCCACTGCACTTCAGCCCTGGTGACAGAGTGAAACCCTGTCTCAAAAAAAAAAAAAAAAAAATCATTTCACTGTAACTAAATATCTAGTTGATGTCCACTGAATTTTGTGTTAGGTACAAATGAAGCACAAAGCAGTTATTGCCTTCCACAGGATCAAAATCTAGTTGCAGGGACAATACATTTAAAAACGAAGTGATAAAGCAAGTACTAGGGTTGATTAGAGGCCAGAAAGGGGAATAGTTTAGGTACATGAGGTCAGAGGCACTGGATTAGTCGAGGAATGCCTTTAGAAGGAAATGAGGGCCGGGGGTGGTGGCTCACGCCTGTAATCCCACACTTTTGGAGGCCGAGGTGGGCAGATCACCAGTTCAGGTGATAGAGACCATCCTGGCTAACATGGTGAAACCCGGTCTCCACTAAAAACACAAAAAGTTAGCCAGGCGTGGAGGCACATGCCTGTAATAAACTACTTGGGAGGCTGAGGCAGAAGAATCGCTTGAACCCCGGAGGCAGAGGCTGTAATGAGCCAGGATCGCACCATTGCACTCCAGGCTGGGTGATAGAGCGAGAGAGAGACTCCATCTTAAAAGAAAAAAAAAAAAAAAAAAGAAGGAAATGATAATTGGGCCAGATAATAAAGGATAGAAAGAGCTGGCTAAAGGGAAGAAAAAAAAATAAAGTAGATATCTGATGAAAGAGAAAACACTTTAGGAAGGAATCGTTAATGAGGATTTTCTAGCCTGCTAATTGAGAGAACACGCTGGAAATATCAGAAGACTAGCTTTCTCTGGTTGTGAGTGAAAATGACATATTGAACGCTAGGTTAAAAAGCTCGAATGGAAAGACAAAAATCAGTGTTTCAGGTAGATGACTCAGGCAGCCTCAGTAGAAATGTTAACAGAGGAGAAAGAAGAAAGAGAATGCAGGGAATCCTAGGGGTAGAAGCCCAGACATGTCCTGAGGCAATGATTTCCTAGAAATGCTTCAAGAAGATGAGAATAAGGTCATCGACAGTGGTCGTTCATAATGCTGATTTAAATGATTTAATATAGTAGTAGGAACATAAGGGAAGGCAACAAATCAAGTCCATATTTAAAAGAAAGTGTCAAGAAAAAGAAGGTTGTACTGGCTCTGTAAAGGAATTTTAGTAATTCTCCATTGGATTTATTTTATCTACTTACTAAAGAAAACCTATTAATTAATGCTACCTCATATCAAGATAATTATTCTGTTTCTGAAATAAGACTTAATAATGGAAAGAACTCTGTTATACAGTAAACAAGCAGATTACAAGTTATAACAACTGGACTATTCTTTCATGACGTTTGACAACTTTTGAAGCTTTAGTTTCCTCATATGAAAAAAAAGGATAACATCTATTTCCTCATTATAGGTACAGTAAGAATTTAATAAAGTAAGGCATTAATCCAAGTGCCTTAAATACATCTTCATTGTCAATGATGAAGATCCAGTAGGAAGTTTTAACTATCTTCATACAGGCCATTTAGGCCCATTATCATTAAGTATTTCTCAGGGAGATTGGAGAGAGGGACAAAGAAGGTTTTTTTTTTTTTTTTTTTTTTTTTTTTTTCCTCCAAAAAAGGTTGAGATATGTTGAAATGGAGAGAAACGTAGGGACTTGATCTCAGCAATGTGAAGAAGGATGTCCTTAGGAACCCTGTGGCAAATGTTTGGGGATAATCACTACAGAGATAAACAAAAGCAAGCCGCCAATTACAGTTTGACAGCACGGCTAGTTGACGGATTGCTTCATCTTCATCTCTGTTTTGTTTAACTACTCTGCGGGTTCGCTTATTTACTGAACAATTATTTACTGAGAATTTACTCTCTCGAACAGTGGTCCCCAACCTTTTGGCATTAGGAACTGGTTTTGTGGAAGGCAATTTTTCCACAGACCAGGGTTGGGGATGGGGTTGCGGGGGGAAGAGGAACGTGGTTTTTGGGATAAAATTATCCTACCTCAGATCATCAGGTATTAGTTAGATTCTCATAAGGAGCGTGCAGCCTAGATCGCTTGCATGTACAGTTCACTCCTATGAGAATCTAGGGCTGCCACTGATCTGACAGGAGGTGGAGCTCAGGTGGTAATGCTCTTTTGCCACCACTCACCTCCTGCTGTGTGGCCCAGTTACCAACAGGCCACCGACTGGTACTAGGGGTTGGGGATCCCCTGTTCTCTGAAGTTACGTGATGGAACTGAATCAGAACGATATCTAAGGCCCACGTCCACTCTCAGGGACATCATCATACTGAGCACTTAACCAAGCTCCAGGAACCATGCCAAATGGTTTATATTATTTCATTCAATCTTAACACTGGCCCTATGAGGCACTCAATGTTTGTAACTTCATTTTATAGTTGAGATTAAGAACCTGCCTAACAGAGTCAGGATTCTGCCTCCAGACCTGGAACTTTGAACTGCTACACTTAACTGTTCATGGTGAGAGAAAAGATATATAAGGAATCAAGATGCTCAAAAGTTAGTACGTGATCTGTGATGCTTAGCTCCGGTACAAGTGTGAATTTTAAGAGACTCCAGTTTTGGTGCCTAAAAGCAAAAGCATCTGAAGTCGCAGAGGTAACCTGGGGATAGGAATTGACATTGTGTATAAAGCAAAAGATGAATAAAGGCTTTATATAATCTGACACATAAAAATTAATTTTGTGTCAATAAAATAAATCCATTCAATTTATCCTCATAATTCTGAGGGCATGATATGCATAAAAAGATTCAAAGAATTAAATTTTATTCCAAAAGCCTTCAAAACAAGATGAGTTTCTAAATTCTAGCTTATTGGCAACGAAGGCCTGACAAGGAACATAAAGCAATGTAATAATTAGGATAAATAGGATAAAGAGACTCAATCACTGAGAATCTAAAAATGCATTTTAAAGAAAAGCAAATATTAACTTAAGCCTGAATTACATAAGTCTATGACACATGAAACCTCTAGACCTGGAAACTATTCTGAAAAAACACACAAAAAGCAATTTCAAGAGAAAACAGTAAGTTGCCTGGCATCCATAATGGCTTTTAGAATAATTCTTTTAATAGGAAAACATTATAAAAAGTCTTAAACTGATTATCTCTACAAACATTAGCAAAGCAAAATAAGTTTAAACAAAATCAACATAATTTCAAAACAGTGTCAGGATATGCTTTTGTTCTCACCTGGGTTTTAATGTTTTCGGGATCATCGGCTTGGCTGTCTCGTTTTTGGCTGGGCTTCCAGGCATTTTCTGCCTTTTTTAGGTGTACATCTTCTTTTACAGAAACTGTGATGATCTTTCTGGGTTCTCTTCTTTGGCCAGGTTGAGATCTTCGTGGTCCAACATTCAACAACTAGGACAAGAATATTACAGCTATTCAGAGTACTTACAATTTATTGTCTTTGCTGTGCTGTTCAAGTCAAGCCTGATGACCACACCAAGCAAAGCTAGACACTCAAGCTGGATGTAATCTTTTTGCGGGGTTAAAAAAAACCACCTCAGAAGACCATCAATGTAATATTCTCCACCACTACAATTTTTGAACAAGAGGCCTTTTTGAACAAGATGTTTGACAAAGCTGTTACTTCTAATGAGAAAGATTACTTCTAACTGAAGCTTTATCTTTTATTAGTTGCATAACTGTGGACTGGTTACTTCAATAATTACAAATATTCAAAGGTAGTTATCATCACAATTACAAATCTGCTAAAATTGCGTTTCTACAATCCCAGGGTAAAATGCAAATATAACATCAACACTAAGCCTTACTGTAGATCATAAAATATTCCACTTGATATGTTGGGTCAGAAATACTAAAATAAACTCATTATGTATCATCAATGAGAGTCAAACTAAATTACTCCCTGAAAAAAAAAAATGTCTTCCTTTTTTTTGTCAGCTCTGTTCCTGCTGGATTCCCACTATACTCTTGTGTTAAAACCAAAGTATGTTGCCATGTTATACTGCCAGCGCACCAAGTAGAGATAATACAGTAAGTTAAAAGTTGCATTTTGTGTATCAAAATATTCATAACAATTACTATCTTAAATGCTTGGAAATAATTTTTCAAGGTTAAACATTTGGGTTGATACTAAGCTCTGCTACCTTCAAGCAGACCTGCTGCATGCAGACAACCTTTACTTTTTCTGATATATCATTCTTTTAGTGCTGAGCAAATATTGCCATCAGATTTTTTTTTTTTTCTTTCTGAGTTGTACTGAAGGGCTAGCCATTAGATTTAAAGAGAGAATAAAAACTTCATACAAAGCACATATAGATGAGAATCATTTCTCACTTAAGGCCCCAACACTGCCCTTTTGAATTCATAAAACACTTCAGAGAAAGAAGTACAGACTTTAATGTCATTTATTATATAAAAAGGCAGTTTCTAGGAGATACACAGTCTGGGGCCTAAGCTGCTAAGCTCAAACACCTTTACACATCAATCATTCTCAGAATTATTCCTTTATGCTTCACCATCTGCCCCAATTAGAAATGGTAGTTATCAAGAATGCATCAGGATCAAAAGTTAAGAGTTTCTGCAAAATTTCACACCAATCTTGTCAAATGCACCCAGCTAAGGATCTAAGGATACAGTACTGATGATATCTCAGACTATTTGATAAACATCAAAAACAAAAAACAAACAAACAAACAAAAACAGGTCAGATAAACCCAGAGGTATGAGACACATGGTATAACTGAAAGGAAATAAAGATCATCAGATTGGAAAAATGCCAACAGGGAACAGTTGTTAAACCAGACAGTACTACTATAAGAACATAAATTGTAACTGAAACTTTAATATAGTAGCCCAGACAAAACAATTCTGTTAGAAAAATGTAGCAATCAGTCGGCGCGGTGGCTCAAGCCTGTAATCCCAGCACTTTGGGAGGCCGAGACGGGTGGATCACGAGGTCAGGAGATCGAGACCATCCTGGCTAACATGGTGAAACCTCGTCTCTACTAAAAAATACAAAAAACTAGCCGGGCGTGGTGGCGGGCGCCTGTAGTCTCAGCTACTCGGGAGGCTGAGGCAGGGGAATGGCGTAAACCTGGGAGGCGGAGCTTGCAGTGAGCTGAGATCCGGCCACTGCAGTCCAACCTGGGCGACAGAGCAAGACTCCATCTCAAATAAAAAAAAAAGAAAAGAAAAATGTAGCAATCAAGTAATGCCTGATTTTTATAAATCAGGTTATATTCTACTGTTGACTTATGTGGATTAATAACTTATTAAATGGTTGGCTAAACCTCAGGTAAACAATTATATCACAAGATATTTAATTTAATCCATGCATTTATACATAAACATTGCCAAGAACAAATGTTTCTGGATGTAATGAAAGGAAATTATGTCAAAATCAAGTAAGAGCCATAGATGCACATTAGGAGACAAAGTCAGAAAATGCCCATTTCCAAACCCTACTGCAAACACCAATGAATAAATATGCCTTGAGATTTGAATGTGGAAAATGGCAATACGATTTATTCCACACCTCTTTACCTGTTCCAAGACAAATATGTGTGAGTCTCAAATGAGCAACACAGAGATGTAAGAAAGTAACAATAATGCTTCAAAGGAAAAAAAGCTTTGAAAAGCTAACTGATAAATTGTTAGTCCAGGATAAAATAGTTAAAATTAAAACCCAGGTGAAAACACCCATGAAAAAATTTAAAATTAGAATTGTATCTCTGGTTATAACTAAGATAAAGACACTGTTCTCAAATATTTATCTAGGTATTTTGAGTCCTTAATACATCTACTATATTTACAAATTCTTAGTATGTTCAATTAATCAATCTCTAATGCACCCATATTTACACTCTGAGAATGAATTCACTGTTGGGAATAGCAATGCCTGGAAAACTGTGGTGTAGTGAACTTAGGAGACAAAAGAATCAGACTCTAGAGAGTACAAATCTGCTATGTATGAGCAAGGTTACTGTAGGCAAGTCTCTTAGTTTTGTTAAGGGTTTTCATGTATACAATGCCAGCCCTACCTAAAAATGTTGTGATTATAGGATATAAACCATGTAAAAGGACCCTAAAAACTATGTTATCATCAATACCAAAGGATCAAAAGGAACTTTAAAAAAAGTGATATATAAACATAAACATTTCATGTCCCTTTTTGTGTGTGAAAAACTTAATACAGATAATCAAATTTATGGTATCCTTCAGAAATAGCAACAGATGATAAATGATTTATATACTAAACACACAAAAAATCTAGGATCCTGTGCTAAAAGCTATGGGCTACACAAAAAGAAATGACACCTGGTTTCTTTCTTTAAAAGACGGTACTTTAAGGAACTTTAAGATATAATGTGCTCAAGGTCCACAACGTCAAAACTAAAAATGTCAAAATCTGGGGTTGATTAGTGAGCCATTTTCTTTTTTCAGGCGATATTAAAGTTTGAATTTTTTTACCCACTGTCAGTTTTCAAAAAGGTATTAAGAAATTATACCCATCTCTGTTTTGTAATTTAATATACATCATTCCTATCTTATTTGGAGACTGTAACCTTAAATTCCACTGCTTACCTGGATAATCAAAGAAAATAGAATCAATATGCACTTACATTTTTAAAGAAGGAAGACAATCAAGTATTCCTTTAAAGAAAGATTTTACTCCTAGAATTTTTCTTTGCTCCTAGGATTTTTATGATTGATCAGTTTATCTCAAAAGTTAGTTAAAATAACTATAAATGGCAAATTACTTGTCTAGGTCCAATGCTCCTCTTAAGATACATTTTTTGGAGTGCTTTCTGTGATGTCCACAAAAAGACTACAAAGACAACTGATGAGTAATTTTATTTTATTTTTTTAAATTTTTTATTTTTTGAGATGGAGTCTTGCTCTGTCGCCCAGGAGGGAGTGCAGTGGCATGATCTTGGCTCACTGCAAGCTCTGCCTCCCAGGTTCACGCCATTCTCCTGCCTCAGCTTCCCGAGTAGCTGGGACTACAGGCGTCCACCACCACGCCCGGCTAATTTTTCGTATTTTTAGTGGAGATGGGGTTTCACCGTGTTAGCCAGGATGGTCTCGATCTCCTGGCCTTGTGATCCACCCGCCTCAGCCTCCCAAAGTGCTGGGATTACAGGCGTGAACCACCGCCGCCCCGCCCGTAATTTTATTTTAGAAATAACTAAAGACATGCTATTTAGTGGTAATTTCTAACAGATATGCACTTTACTATCCAGTGAAGGTCACTTAGCTTTGAAAACTACATAGCTGCATATGACATTTTAAAATCATTAGCATGCATTAAAAATATTTTATGGTAAGTCTGTTGTAGCAGTTTTTTTTTTAGACAGTCTTGCTCTGTCACCCAGGCTGGAGTGCAGTGGCGTGATCTTGGCTCACTACAGCCTCTGTCTCCTGGGTTCAAGCGATTCTTGTGCCTCAGCCTTCTGAGTAGCTGGGATTATAGACATGTACCACCATGCCTGGCTAATTTTTGTATTTTTAGTAGACACAGGGCTTCGCCATGTTGGCCAGGCTGGGCTCGAACTCCTGGCATCACGTGATCTGCCCACCTCAGCCTCCCAAAGTGCTGAGATTACAGGCGTGAGCCACCGTACCTAGCCTGTTGCAGAAAAGTTTGTATTAGAAGTCACGGCTAATTAAGACAATAATGGGGCATACCACATAGATTTTAATATTATTAGGTGATGATTAATTATAAGATAATTTGGAGAACTAGAAAAAGTTATTTGAAGTATGGAATCAGAAACTGCAAAGAGTAGGGGAGTAGGGCTGTTGCTTTTTTCCAAACAGCATTATTTTTGTTACCGTTTTTTTGAGACAGAGCCCCGCTCTGTTGCCTAGGCTGGAGTGCAGTGGTGCGATCTTGGCTCACTGCAGCCTCTGTCTCCAACTTCTGCTTCCCAGGCTCAGGCAATCCTCCCACCTCAGTCTCTCAAGTACCTGGTACTACAGGTGTGTGCCGTCATGCCCGGCAAATTTTTGTATTTTTTGTAGGGACAGGATTTCACCATGTTGCCCAGGCTGGTCTTAAACTCCTGGACTCAAGCATCTACCAGCTTTGGCCTCCCAAAGTGCTGGGATTACAGGCATGAGCCACTGTGCCTGGCCATTTTTGTTTCTTTATATGTTGATATTTATGTCCTATGACATTCCCATCTGTATCTATATCAATATACCAAGGTAAGCTGGGCAAATTAAGTGGAGAATGTCTGTTATCTAGGAGATAGGCTGGAAGAATAACTTGCCTTAAGGCTTAACATATCAACATTACCCTGAGAGATCAAAATTTCACTTAAAAAACTAGCTTCTGACATAGAACAAAACTGCTTAATAAAAGTAAATTAAATAATTAAAGTTGATATTTTTGGAGCTACTACAAATTCTAGATAATGTCTCACTTCTAGTCACATTACTCTGAATGTACCAGAATAACTCACTGATCTCACATATGTAGGTACACAGAGGAGTGGTATACACTGTGATAAAGTTACTTTTAAAAATTATTTTCTATTTTCAATAATTTAAAAGAGACGTCACTTATTCTAAACTCACAATATTTCCTTTTTGTTATAACTAGTTATTAGCAAACAATGACTAGCAAGCTGGTAGTGAAAAGTGACAATATACATTGGAAGAGGATTTATACATTTTGTGAGCCACCTATCAACAAAATTGGGCAATATGATAATAACCACAGATGCTATTATCCACAGAATATTCAAAACAGCATCAACATTATTTCAAATATTTGGCAAAACAAAGATATAAACCAAAACCAAAACGAACAATAATACAAATAAAAATTTCAACATTAAAAGGAAATAATATTGAAAAAAGGTATAAAATGGTTTCTAGAAAGCTGCTTTCTAAGACGTGCTGGTGAGGTAACTCAAGATTTAAAAAAATTTTAATTTAGTATTTCCTGAAAATAGATAAATGTGTGAGAAACAGAGTATCTCACATACACAGGTCTCTAAAATGGTGATGGTAATGGCTCAATAAACAGTATGCTTCAAATTCAGGTGGTTTTCAGTAGTTTTTACAAAGTCTACAACAGACCGTAGGCATTCAAGTATATTCTATCACTGTTTGGTTGCAGGAAAATAATCAAATAATTTAAATATCTACAAAGTGACATTTGTTGTCAGACAATGTAGTCTTATTTCAAAGCAGGTTTCAAAAGTTGCCATTTCAGAAATAAAAAGGTGATGGGGAAACAAAAAGCGTCACCTTACATAAAATGAAGTAACAGGGTGATCTGCAAATGTACATCAAACCCCAAGCTCCTCCAGAATGTTAGATTTATTGCTCTCTATGCCATTCTAACTTGGGGAAAAGAGGTACTCAACATCGCTGGCAACTTTCCCCATGCTTTCTGAATTCTACAAAGCATGGAGTAGGCAGAGTCTGCCGAATCTTGCACAGTGCAGTGCCCCAGCACAACTCCACTGGTGATGCCACTTCCACCGCTGAAGAGCCTGCCACTGGAGGTGTAACAGCAATCTGCAGTTTACCGATACTGTACTCTTTTGTACTTGTCATTTGTTCAAATTTTGACTTAACAATCAATAGTAAATAAAAAGAGTGTAACAGAAAATATTGTAACACCAGAGACTATTATTACAAAAAACAAAGTGTTCAGCGCACCCCTAGAGGCAGGCTCTTCATGGGTGGGTGTGACATCGCCAGTGGAGGGCAAGTTGGGGCTTTGCTCTGTTCCAGAATTGGCAATCCATGCCTGCTCTGCACTTTGCAAATCTGTAGAAACAAAGACAAGACATGATCATTAGCTGAATGTCATCAGAGATCTCCAGTATATCAGGACACCTCAAAGCAAAACAGGAATCTTATCAAGGTTGGCGCTCTCTATATATATATTTTTTCAGAGACAGGGTCTTGCTTTGTTGCCCAGACTGGAGTGCAGTGGCATGATCATGGCTCACTGCAGCCTGGACCTCCTGTTCTTGTTTTGTCAGCCAGACTGGAGTACAGTTGCATGATCATGGCTCACTGTAGCCTGGACCTCCTGGGGTCAAGTAATCCTCCCACCTCAGTCTCCCGAGTAGCCAGGACTAGGACTATAAGCATGCGCCAGCATGCCTGGCCTATTTTATTTCTTTTCTTTTCTTTTCTTTTTTTGTGGTAGAGATAAAAAATCTCTCTTAGTTGCCAGGCTGGTTCTGAACTCCTGACCTCAGGTGATCCTCCTGCCTTGACCCCACAAAGTGCTAGCATTACAGGCCTGAGCCACCATCCCCGGCCATGGTTGGCACTATTTTTAAACCTATTTGCAGGTCACCTCAATTGAAAAAATAGGGGAAAAAAAAATCAAGACCAAATTAATGCAGACTAGCTTCTGTCAAGTAAAAACAACTCAAGTGTATTCTTTATTTGCTTTAATATGAGTATGGAAAGGATAGTCTTTGCCTCTTCTTCTTCTTGACTAGAATCAACGAATAAAAGCTGCTGTCTTGCCATGAGGTAGGATTTCATGGAGTCTGTGCCAGTGTCTAACTAAGTGAGTTGCAGGGAACTTGCACTTACAGGCACGCCTCTTCCACCAGGTGTCTGCCTTCCAAAATCAGCAAAGGCTGGTGTAAAGTCTGGTCCTCGAGGCAAAATCCGAGGATCCAGAGTTCGCATTGGCAATTTGGGTTGGTTGATCTGCATGAAGAAGCAAAAGAAAGCTTAATACATGTTCCAGAGCATTCCCTGCCACAAAAGATAACAAAAAATTTGACTGAAAGGTTACATCAGCTTAAACGGTAAGCACACAGTAAGCATCAGCTTTGGAACCAGCAGAAGCCCAACCTCATCCATGGCAGGTTCTCCTGGGCTATCCTTAGAGCCATTAGGCTAAAACAATGGTTTTCCGACACCCTGAGAATGATTTAGGCCTTAAATTTCCAAGTAGGGGCTATACATAATCAGTAGATTGGCTCACTAGATACTGAGGACCAACTGAAAGGCACAAGACATTTTGAGATCCTCTACGCTAGCGTCAAATTTTAGAAAAAAAACAAAAATATTCACCAAGACATAGAGCACTTGCCTATAGGAATCCTGCTACTGCTCATTTTAGTTTTGATGCTGTAGACTTATGGTTAGTAAAGAATGTATTATGAGTGGACAATAAGTCTTAAAGGAGATATGTTTCATGGGTGATGATTCATTTAAAATTTCACTGTCTGCCTTGTTAATCTGAGATATCTGACTTTGAATAAGTATGTAATGTGACTATGGACGACACAAAGTTAAGCAGACCAGTGAGAAGTCAACTAATTAGTGTCCAAAGCCATAAACAGATAAGGCAGCAGGACAGGCAGAAATATTTTCTAAGAGGATAATCTAATTTGGTGGATATAACACTTGACTTCTGAGGTACTGAAGTAGCCTCAAATTAGCACCATTAATCAATCATTCAGCTGTCCTCACATAACTATCTAGGAGAGAAGACTTAGATACCACCAATAGAAGTAAGAAGACCTATTGCTATAAGAAAGTAAAATAATATAAATGAGTTCTGGATAAGCAGCTCCTGGACATCTTTATTAACCCATTTATGCCGGAGGCTGCAAATTTTTTTGTGTGAAAAATCAGATCTTGGTTATGACCTTGAGCAGTAGGATACAAATAACTCTCACAAGCTTAGCACTCCAATAATGAAACACTAGGCATAAATCAGTTAAGAGGTAGATATGATTCCATAAGATAGTTAATCTCTACATTTTACATTTTTGTTCCTCTACAAAACAAGAATACTTCAAGCTTAGTCATCAGCTCTGGTTTATCTTTGATTTCCATAAAATTACTTTAGTAGATCTGACTTTACTCCTTTTAATTTAGTAAACAAATATTGACTGTACTAATTTGCTGTGTGCACCATTAAGATCAGATGCAAAGAGGAAGGATGCCTGTTTGCACAAGATTGGGGAATTCAATCACTGGAGGTATCTATCAGGGAAATTTTGAGATACATATTATTTGAATCATGTTGACTCTCACTTATGTTTGATCTGCCAAATACCTTCCTAGATTTCTGACCTGTCCTCAATGCCGATAGAATTCCATAATGAACTTTTAGAACAATGAGGAAAGACCTCTGTATCAAAGTAGCCGTATGTTTCCCCCAACAAACACAAAATTTTTATATCACCAAAAAACAGCCATAATAAGCAGATAAATCAATTAATAAACATAAAAAAAAAAAAAAAACAGTCCAATATGGGCCAAATCCCAAAATGACTGTAACCTATAAGAAACTCCAAATCCAACAGTGTTTAGGGAAACAAATTCTTAAACATTAGATATTTTTATATCATTTGGTCTAACAATTACTAAAACCTGCTCATACTTCACATATTTGCACTTATAGTTAAAATCAGTTCCCACCAAAAAGAACTAGTTTTCTCTGAGTATGCAGCTTACCTTGTCAAGAACCACATCACTGATAGGAGGCAGGCCCTCTGGTTTTTGTATACAGGCTGGCATGAACTGGAAGTCCAGCAGAAACTCCCTGTCATACTGCTTCTTACCTTCAGTATCAGTAGGCTTCCAGGACTCTAGAAAGAGGAATACAGGCAGACAACTGTTTGTAGGACATTATATTATATATGTCATGCATTGCAAAACAACATTTCCATCAACAGCAAACTGCATACACAACGGTGGTCCCATAAGGCTATAATGAAGCTGAAAGGTTCCTATTGCCTAATGACACTGTAACTATCCTAATATGGCAGCACAATGCATTATTCACATGTATGTGTTAATGGTAGTGTAAACAAACCTACTGTGCTGCCAGTCATTTAAAAGTATAGCACATACAATCAAGTGTAACACATAATACTTCATAGTAATAAGAAATAACTATGTTACTGGCTTACGTATCTACTACACTATACTTTTTAATCACTAGAATATATTCCTTCTACTTATTAAAAAAAAGTTAACTGTAAAACACCCTCAGGCAAGTCCTTCAGGAAATATTCCAGAGGAAGGCACCGTTATCATAGAAGATGACAGCTCTATGCATATTATCGCCCCAGAAGACCTTCCAGTGGGACAAGATCTGGAGGTAGAAGACAGTGATGTTGATGATCTTGACCGTGTATAGGCCTAGGCTAATGTGTGTGTTTGTGTCTTAGTTTTTAACAAAAATTCTTAACAAGTAAAAAGATAAATAATTTTAAAAATAGAAAAAAGCCTATAGAATAAGGACATAAAGAAACAAGTCCAGGGATGGTGGTTCACACCTATAATCCCAGTACTTTGGGGGCCAAGAGTTTGAGACTAGCCTGGGCAATGTAGTAAGACCTAATCTCTAGGAAAAAAACTCTTTTTAAATTAGCTGGGCGTGGTGACGTGCAACTGCAGTCCCAGCTATCAGGTGGCTGAGGTGGGAAGATCACTTGAGTCCAGGAGGCTGAGGCTGCAGTGAGCTATGATTGCACCACTGCACTCCAGCCTGGGTAACAGAGTGGGAGATTCCATCTCAAAAAAAAAGAAAAAAAAAAAAGAAGAAAAATAAAAAAGAAAAATATTTCTGCATAGCTGTACAGTGTGTTTTAAGCTAAACATTATTACAAAAGTAAAAAAGTTAAAAAAATTTAAAAGTTTATCAAGTAAAAAGGTTACAGTAAGCTAAGATTAATTCATTATTAGAGAAAGTACAAATTTTAAAATAAATGTAGTGTGCCCTAATGTTTTTAAAATCTACACCAGCGTACAGTAATGTCCTAGGTCTTTACATTCACTCACCACTCACCCAGAACAACTTCAAGTCCTGCAATCTCCATTCATGGTAAGTGCCCTATACAGTGTAACATTTTAAAACTTTTACATAGTATTTTTACTATACCTTATCTATGTTTAGTTATATTTAGATATACAAATACCATTATGTTACAACTGCCTACTATTCAGTATAGTAACATGCTGTACAAGTTTGCAGTCTAAGAGCAGCAGGCTATACTATACAGCCTAGTTGTACAGTAGGCTAGAACATCTGGGTTTGTGTAAATACTCTTTTGTTTGCACAAGGAAGAAACTGCCTAATGATGCATTTCTCAGAACAAATCACCGTCATTAAATGATACATGACTTACATCCCCTAAGAGTACAAAACACTTTCCAGTATTTATCTCTTCATGAACAAACACAAAATAGAAGGGAACAATGAAATACAGTCAGGAAATATTATGTGAAGATTTTAAACCATCACTTGTTCTTTCATCCCTTCTAAATACCTTTGAGTAGTAAAATAATCTAAAGCAAGTAGGAATTATTTCACATACACACTAAGCAACCTTTGGCCAGGGACATATAATAATCCTCACTAAATAAATTACCAAGCCCTTAAATAACTAAGAAATAAGAAACCTGATAAAACCCTTGGCTTCATGAAAACGGATAGTTTGGTTGTTCACTTGGAAATGTTATTTTAGAGAAAAAAAAAAAAGCAAAAGGACACAAAACACAGAAACAACTTATTTAAGATAATGAAATGTCTAAGCAGTTAGATACTAAGTTTTCTTCCTTGCCTGTAATTTTATCTTAAAAAAAAAAATCACAGTTTTCTTATTTTAATTAATAAAACTCATCAAAATCAGACTCCAGATTACTTCCTGATAGCAGATTGGATCCTCTTTATATTAGAGGTTCCTAATGTGTAGGTTATAGACCCACTAATGGTCTTTGAGAATATTCCAGATGTTTTCCACCATATCTTTATTACCTATTATATTTATTAAAAAGTAGACAGCGTATTGTGATCTAAATTTCAAACTGTTTTTATTCCAATTACTACTGTCTTTTTTCCAATTACTGCTGTTATATATTACAACAGCAAGAGGTAGTTGGTCAATTATAGTCAGGGCCTATATTGTAAAACTGATGGATGAAAAGAATTAAAATATAATATGAAATATAACTAACAAATTATGCAATATACAAAATGTTAAAACAAAATAAAGTAATATGAAAATATAATTTACATAGTCTAAAAATAGCAATAGTGTTTCCATTTTCTTAAGACACACTGGCGATGGTTACAAGTACTCTGTGACCTGGTACAAACCTAGATCTTTTTCTTTATTTTTGAACACAGTATACAAGCCTAAGTTGACAAAAGCAATTCAGTACACTCAGTCCTAGGGTTTTTTAAAAAAACTTTTACAATAGCATAAATTTACAGTTTCACAAAGCCCATTAATAGGAGTTTACTGGTAGTGAAAGATCAGTATATCAAAGTGGTAAGGGCTGGGCGTGGGAGCACTTTGGGAGGCCAAGGCAGGAGGACTGCTTGAGCACAGAAGTTTGAAAGCAGCCTGGCCAACATGGAGAGACCCTTCCTCTGTAAAAAATAAAAAATAAATAAAAGAATTTAAAAATAATATAAAATAAAGTGATAAGTAATAGTCATTGGTTTTTAAACATCTCTGACTACAACTCACAGTAAGACATAAAATGACCTCACGACTCAGGAGAATCATAAACACATACATAACTACAAAGTTTCTAAACTGATACTTATTCTCACTACATGTAATAGACTGACATTTTTTAATTATATTATCCTTTTTTAAAATGTTGGTTGTGACCTATAAATTTCATAATCTATTAAATAGTATTAAACTCAATGGTTTGAAAAACACCTATCTAGGTTATCTTTGAGGTCTGGTATTTTACATTTGAACCCTACCTCCTGCAAAACTTAGTCTAGATGTGGCAGACTAAGGAAAACTTCACCTACTCCAAACTTTTTTTTTTTTTTTTTTTTTTTTTGAGATAAGAGTTTCGCTCTTGTTGCCCAGGCTGGAATGCAATGGTACAATCTCAGCTCACTGCAACCTCTGCCTCCTGGGTTCAAGCGGTTCTCCTGCCTCAGCTTCCCAAGTAGCTGAAATTATAGGCATGTGCCACCGTGCCCAGCTAATTTTGTATTTTTAGTAGAGACAAGATTTCTCCATGTTGGTCAGGCTGGTCTCGAACTCCCGATCTCAGATGATCCGCCCGCCTTGGCCTCCCTAAGTGCTGGGATTACAGGCGTAAGCCACCATACCCAGCCCAAACTTTCTATCAAAGGAACCATCTTTTCTCACAGATCCACACCAAATCTCTCCATATATCTCAAAGTCAGTCACGGTTCATATAGTATTACGTCACAGGTTTAATGCATTTGATGGTGTCTTAAGATAAATCCTCCAGGGTTTGTATTTGTTTACCATATGTTTATCAAATATATTCCTTATTTACTTGTTTATCATACAGATTTACCGCAGGGGACCTCCCATATTGCAGGTACTCAATACCATGTTTCAGAGTTCAGTTCTACAGAGTGATTTCTGTCAACAGAGTTCGAGTCTTACGAAAGATGACTAACGCCATCTCAAGGAATGTGGTAATATCTCTATATCCCTTTCAATTAAAACAAATACAATAATTTTTAAAATCAAACTGTACCCACTAGCCTGGAACTGATTCCCTCTGCCAGATGCTCTTCCACTGCCAGTAAAAGGGGAATACCAGTGTCGGGTATCATTTACATCAATACAGAACTCTCTGGATTTGCTAGTCACTAACTTAGGCTTGATGATCTGTCCTGTAAATATTATATTGTGACAAACCTCTTTCTTCCATCCAGTATCTCTCTATCAAAAGGCAACATTTCTCTAAGGTTGTAGTAGAGGGAAAAGAGGTAAAGAGGAATGCAGGTATACACTTACCTGGTTTAAATGGAAACGTGACCCCATCACCAGAACTATCGGTGGAGCCTGAATTAGCATCTATTCCTTCACCCTCAGAAACACTCTCAGCACCATTACGTACTGGCTCAGCCTCTTCTCCATTTTCTTCCACAGCTTTCACTTTTTTTAGGTCAGAGGGGTCTCTTTCAGGATGAAACCCCTGGCTCATTTTATCTTGTTCAGATTCAAGTACTTTGTCAACTGGAAGTTCCTCTTCGGCTTTAGGCTAAATAATAAATGAACAAAGAGGTTACATTTTTTTCATGGGTGTAAATACATACAAAAACCTACATCAACCCCTTTCAAACAGCAAAGGAAAACATGTCACTCAAGATAAGAATGTCTGTGTTCAGCATGTTGTATTAGAATGGTGAGTTTTAAAAAAATACTTTTCTCATTTCAGCACCTAGGAAAAGGAAGACAATTCAAATGGCTGCTGAAATGCTTTAACATGAGACTAATAATATCCAAATGTACCAAAGGTTAGAATGGAAAGAACTGTTAATCCATGGAACTTTAAGAACATGAAAGAGTCCTAGTCAGAAATCTAAAACGAGCACTACGCTACCCTTGCCATGAAAGCTCCACAAACATGAAAAGAAACACTGGAGGGTATTTTTTATACTGTCCTCTGGCTGTGAAATTGAGAGTTTGGAGAAGTGCTCAAAGCATCTAAGTTTTATAAAGCTGATCATATCTCATTTTACAAAAAGGCCAGTTGCTAGTTAAAATCTATTTTGTTATTTGTTCTTAGACTTCTCTGAGGCTGTGACCATATAGAAAAATCTTGTATAGCCAAAAAAAAAAAAGAGAGAGAGAGAAATCTGGGATCTGGAATATCACACCAATTTTCAGAAGGCAAAAAAGAACTGAAGTTATTCCTTAGATTATTTTTGACCATCTTAGTGTCAGATATCAAACAAAAATGGTTTTGTAAAGGCCTCATGAATCTTCAAAACTCCTTGAGGCGAAGTTCTCCACGAACTCCTTTTTCATGAAGGGTAAGCACTCTGAAAACAATCCTCTGAAACAAGTACTCAGAGGTGTTCTAATTGATAAATTCACACAAGGAGAAGAGCCAAGAACTGGAGGCGATTCAGCAGAGGATAGTGTAAAGTAGTGTCATATATAGCAGAAAGCAGTTCACCCCAAATAATCTATGAAATTACGTTTAAAACAATTTTTGAGTGACAAATACTTTTGTTAGATAGTATTAAAACAGATATAATACTAGCAAATTTTATTTTGCCATATAACAGATCATGGTTGAAAAGCCAATAAATTGTTTAATGTTATTAATAGAAACAGTTTTTAGGCTCTGTTTCTAATAATGGAAATAAAAAGTTCGTGCAAATATGCACAGACCCCACCCCACCGCTATTCCCCCAACTAATCCATGGAAAAAGATAGTACATAAAAATCCTCAAAAGACAGACAGACATAAAATTCCAAAAAAATAAGTTTGGAAACAATTTATTTTATAAAGCATGGCAGAAAGTTGGTATCATTTAAACACTGAAAAAACCAGATCTACCAAATTTCAATCATGAATCAGCAGCCTCATTTTAAAAAATGTTAGACTCTAGTATAGTCTAATTATAATAATCTTATAATACCATCTCATAATTAAGTACAGGTCATCAAGAAGACATTTAATAAATCTGGGATATGAGTATGTAAATGGTATTTAACTTATTAAAGAGCAACCTAACCAAATTATACAATGATACAGAATTCTTATTTCAGATCTTATAAAATGTGAAAAAGTTTTTTTAGAGAATACAACGCATCCTCTTCTCTGTATCTACAATCAACAACCGTCTATCACATAGAAACGGGGGCTACGTTACTCAGAAATTTAATTTCTAACTGGAAAAGGAAGTATAAGAAACAAGTTTTATGAATAACAAACCATAATTCAGAGAACACGGAATCACTGAATTATCTCAGGTGTATTACTATGAGGGGTATTTGAAGAGAATAACAAAAATAGCTTAATTAAATATTATGGGTTTTTTGTCTTGTTTTGTTTTTAGCAGGATAAAATCCTAGTCAACTAGTCTGTAAGCATCTAACAGTTCCTAAATTGTTTACGCAGAAAACCAGATTTAAGAAAAAGATCACTTCACTGGCTGGACAGCCAAAGGTAAACCTTTTATAGGAACCTGTTAAGAATTCACTTGACAGAATTCTATGCTTAATGCAATGAGTTTTTTAAAAGTGCTAGAAAATCAGACTGGCAACTATGTATATAATAATTGATGAAATGCTCTAAAATTTTAAAACTTATTTTAAGATACTTTGCCCAGCAATTTTAACATGAAATCATCCTTCATCCTTACTTTTCTAGGCTATAATTTTTTTTTTTTTTTTTTTTTTTTTGAGACGGAATCTCGCTCTGTCATCCAGGCTGGAGTCAGTGGTGCGATCTTGGCTCACTGCAATCTCCACCTCCCAGGTTCAAGCGATTCTCCTGCCTCAGCCTCCAGACTAGCTGGGATTACAGGTGTGCACTACCATGCCTGGCTAATTTTTGTATTTTTAGTAGAGACAGGGTTTCACCATGTTGGTCAGGCTGGTCTCAAACTCCTGATCTCGTACCTCGTGATCTGCCCACCTCAGCCTCCCAAAGTGCTGGGATTACAGGCATGAGCCACCGCGCCCAACCTCTAAGCTATAATTTTGATAAATATCTTTAATAATGCAACAACCTAATATGTAACCCAAATAAGCTGATACCAGAAACAAACTATTTTAAAAGCTGAGAAAATAAATATAAGAAAGGGGGAGCTTGATTAGTGGAAATAAACACAATGGCATCCAGTATTTACTACACTATGCCAACGAAAGCTCAGTTTTAGGAAAGACAGAAAAAAGAATTTCTGAAAGAAGTCAGTGTATAAAAAAAACAAATATTTTTTTGTCTTGCTTTAGTTTTTAAAAATTTTTTAGGTTACTTTACTTTATTGAGACAGTCTCGCTCTGTTGCCCAGGCTGGAGTGCACTGGCACAATCTTGGCTCATTGCAACCTCCGCCTTCCAGGTTCAAGTGGTTCTCCTGTCTCAGCCTCCTGAGTAGCTGGGATTACAGGTGAGCACTACCATGGCCAGATAATTTTTTTTATTTTTAGTAGAGATGGGGTTTCGTCATGTTGGCCAGGCTGGTCTCGAAATCCTGGCCTCAAGTGATCCTCCTGCCTCAGCCTACAAAAGTGCTAGAATTACAGGCATGAGCCCCTGCGCCCAGCCTTGTCTTAAAGTATAAAGTTAAGAAAAAGTGATTGGTTCAAAATAAGTCAAAACAGTTCTTGTGTTTGAAGAGTAACAAGCTAAAGAAGCTTTATAGCCAACTCCGGCCCAAGGGCCAATTCTGGCTCACCACCTGCTTTTGCACAGCATACAAGGCAAGGATGATTTTTATATTTGTAATATCTGAAAAAATCTGGAAAAATATGTCCTGGCATACAAATTCAGATTTCAAGGTCTATCAATAAAGTTTTGTGAAGATACAACCATGCTTCTTTCATTTACACATTGTTGATGGCTGCTTTTAAGCTACAGTGGCAGATCTGAGGAATTGTGACAGCATAAAATATTTACTATCTGGACCTTTACACAAAAAGTTTGCTGAACCTCAAGCTGAAGATTAGGATGAATATTTGAAGGCATGGGAGGAGCGGCCTATCTAATATTCAATAATGCTTAGAAATCCAACATGAAGTATAACATAAGAAAAATAACAAAAAAACCAGCTGAATCTAAAATGAAATCAGGATTGTATGTGATCCCCATGCCTCTGGAAGGTATTTTATTCTCTGTAGGAGCAACATTTCCTTGTTCAGCTGCAAAAGGAGTGCACCTCTATATCTTACTGCCAGTTTTTACACCCTAATAGCCACAATGAAATCACACCCATCAACATTTTAGTGGTTGCTATGAGACTAACAGTGACATCAACACAGCATCATGTAACAGCAATGACAGCACAGGGAAAGTAACCAAGGGGTACTGTTAGATGCCCAAAGAAGGTAAGAATTATAACTTGCTAGAAAAGCCGAATGAATTAAACACGCTCAAAGTTATCTTAAGAAAATTTTTATATTTTAATATTATCATGTTAAACCTTGAGTAAAATTATTTTTAAAAAGTAGCTAAAAGAATAATCAAAAAAGGGAAAAAGCTACATACAGATTTATATTGCTCTTCATTTATAAGCTTCAATACATAATGCTAAGGATGTTGAGATTACAGACAAGGAAATTGTTACAGTAATCCTTAGGACTGATTTGCCCTTGTTTCTTCCTCACATTCATCTCTTGGACTTGGTATGTTTTAATCTAAAGCAAAATCTGGCATGGCTTATTTTAAGACAGACAAACCATATGAAGAAAAGTTATGTTTCTGGGATGCAGTTAACAGATGACAGATTCAAAATGAATTTCTTTATAATGTACTAGATGAATTCTACCACCATTACTAATGGCATTTTTTAAAACTCTCCATTTTTGTTTACTAGATTATCAAGTTAATACAAAGAAAATTTCTAGTTGGGGGAAGAGAAGAGTTAACCAAAAATTGTCATTTTATTTGTTTGTTTATTTGAGATAATGTTCAGCTCTGTTGCCCAGGCTGGAGTGCAGTGGCATGATCACATCTCACTGCAGCCTCAACCTCCAGAGCTCAAGCAATCCTCCCACCTGAGCCTCCCAAGTAGCTGGGACCACAGGTATGCACCACCATGTCTAGCTAATTTTTTAAAAACATTTTTGTACAGTCAGGGTCTCCCTATGTTGCCCAGGCTGGTCTCAAACTCCTGGGTTCAGGTGATCATCCTGCCTTCACCTCACAAAGTGCTGGGATTACAGCTGTGAGCCACTGTGCCTGGCCAAGTTTGTTATTTTAAAAGAGGTATTTTGAAAGAAAAACAAGAATTCAATGAAATCAAACATGCTACTAAAAATCTTTTTAAAATTCTAATACAAAATGGACTTAAAACAATTGGTCTCTGAGCTTGATATATTAAGTTTTGCTTAAAAAACTATTTCAAGAAATAGGTATAAACACACACCTGTCTATGAAATGGCACCACTGCTCTCAATATGAACTTAAGAGATTTGCTTACCTCCAATTCTGCCTCTAACATCTCTTCAGTGGTTCGGGTCCGATCTTTTGGTTTCTTCCATGTCTTTGGTACAGTTATAGCTATTTGAGCTGAAATACAAGATCAGGCCCATTACTTGCCACTGCAAAGTCATTCTGAGAAATATTAGGTCTAAGTGATACCTATATTCAAATTCAGCAGGATAAAAGAGAACTTCACCTATACCAAATAAATAGTTGGCTGATCAAGTGAACAACTCTGTAGTAGCCCAGAGATTGCAACGTCAAGTGCTGTGGGTACAAACTCATAGCTTTCTAACCAGTGGCCTGCGTTCTTCCCATTTCATGGTTAGAAATACCCCAGCATGTAATTCAACATGTGATGAGTATGCACATAAGAAAACTGACTTGTGATCCAATTCTAGACTTGGGTCTACTTCTATTAATCAACTATGTAAACTTAAGCAAGTCACAGGTCTCAGGCCCCTACCTTATTCAGCTATAAAGTATAAGAGTGAGACTAGATATCTAAAGTTACTTCAAGCAATAAAACACAAAACGCTCAGGATTCTGTTATTTTTAAGTTTTCGAGACAACAAAAGGATACTTCAATTAAGGTTTTATTAGATAGGCAGCATTTCTAAAACATTCTGTTTTCATCTCAGATCAATACTGCTCGCCTAGCCTTTCATATTGCTAGAGTGAAAACTAAGAAAATAGATAATTTTTACTGAACTATTCCATTGTTTCAGAAATTCTAGATTAAAGGATTAAGTTTACAAAGGATTTTTTAAAATTCATCTGGCTTACAAATTCCACAGAATCATGGGTGTATAAGTGAAAGATTTTAACGATCAGATAGTAAGCTGATAATATTAAACTGCTTCTACAGAGGGCAACTTACGAATCAATAGACAGGAGTGAGGTACTATAGGAGGATGAACAGGGAGAAGAGTTAAAGAAAGGCCACTTAATAGGGAACACTACCAAAAGCAAATAAACACAAAGCTAAAGGGTATCATCTAATCTGATTCGCTACAGAAATATTAGATAATTCACTGAGACTCTGGGACAGTCTCATCTTTTTCGGTATGACAATAAAATGTGCACACACACTTTTTGGGGGAACAAGAAAAAGGAGACATTTAATATTTTTCCTCAAAATTACTGTACCATCTTAAAAAGTACTCTGCATATCTTCGTTATACACATCTCACACCAATTATTCTTTTTTCTTCCCCTCAGGAACCATTAAGGAAACACTAATAGACAAGCTGATATATTCTTGCTTTGTATCCTACTCAAGGTAAATTTTTTCAAAGGATGGAAACCATGGGTGGGTTTAAATTTGCTATTGTCTCACAGCCTTCTACTGAATACGTATATTCTGTAGTTGTCTCTTTGCATTTTTTGTGGATCTTCTGATTTGATATAACCAGTCTGTTTAATGCGCTTCCTCCAAAATTCTTGTGATTTTCAACTCTGCTTCCTGAATCTTTTTAGGAGTTACAGAGGTCAGAGAATCTGTATTATTTTGTTTTGCATTTGTATGAATTTAGCTCTAAATCTCATTCACGGAAAAGAGGAAGAACATTTTTTGGAGGATTTTTGGGGCTCAAATATAAGCTCAACAGGAACTTCCTCTAAACAACAAAAAACAAAGATAAACTTTTCTTTCCACAAATATATCAAATATACTCAACCCCAAAACATGAAACAAAATATTTCTTCCTTGAGTAATATAACACATTTAACATACTTGGAAAAAAAACAGCTGCCGAGCCAGTGAGAATTGTTACTCATCTTGTTTAGGTGGCTATTTAAAGTCTTGATTTAAAACAATAATTCAGAAAAAGAGGGACAGAAAGAGCACAGTATTCTTTAGGAGACACTTAGTCCTTCAAAAAACCTGAACAGATACACACACACACACACACACACACACACCCCTAATGCCCAGTGAGGTTGGGGCATATATATCCCCTCTCCTACAATTACTAATAGAAAGGTGCAGTAAAATTTGGGTGTGCTGAGGAATGAAGGGGGAGAAAAGAGAGTAGAAGGGAAGCAGTCAGGAAGAAAAAGGAAGAGAGGAGAGAGAAACAGAGTGACATAGATTTACATGATAATTAACACTGATTAAACTAGAATGGGGGAATTAAATTTAAGCTACTGTCTCAGATTTGTTCTTTACTTTCTAGTTCATTGCACAGGGAGGGCACTCGAATTTGTTGACTGAACAAATAATAGCAGTTCTAGGCAAAGGCAATATTATTGACCTTCCCAAGGCAAAGACGTAGATTGTTTCCGCCTTGTCTTGTATTAAAGCATGACAGGACAAGTGACAGTCTCTGCATAGGATTCATAATTACCTGGACTCCCTCACCTAAGAACTAAAGTCTTACAGACACATTTAATTTCAAGATTTTTGCAAATTTTTATGATACTGGAACAAAATGTTTTTCTTCAGAGCTATTTTGTAAAATGTCTAATGGACAAATTCAGAAAATTATTAGAGCAACAGACACGTTTAATCATTGGGTTTTAGGGAGATTCTTTGTCTTCTCTCTACGGAAGTTTTAAAACTGCTACAGTTTACTGTTCCTACAGCTAATTGGAGGGAAACAATTTTTGATGTGTTAAGATGTCTTAAGATTTCAAAAAGAATGCACGTTATAGTAACATTTTTCTGGTTCTGTAAGATGTATCACAAGTCATCCCCATAAATGGAAGAGTCTCTCAGTTTTTCATTTACTTTTTATGTGGGCTTGACTGGAGTCAAATTGTTACTCCTGCAAATTAAGAGCTAACAACTATCCCTGTACAACCTAAGAGATAAACACTGGACTTGGAGATGGAGGGCAAGGGTGAATGTAAAAGTTTCATAAACTTACTGGTTTCTATATAACCCACATGTGTTTTTAAAAATAGTTTTCCCTGAAGTCTGAGGTAGTTAGAATATGGAGGCTGGGTGCAGCGGCTCACGCCTGTAATCCCAGCACTTTGGGAGGCCAAGGCAGGCAGATCACGTGAAGTCAAGAGTTCAAGACCAGCTTGGCCAACATGGTGAAACCCTGTCTCTACTAAAAAATACAAAAATTAGCTGGGCATGGTGGCATGTGCCTGTAATCCCAGCTACTCGGGAGGCTGAGGCAGGAGAATCGCTTGAATCTGGAGGTGGAGGTTGCAGTGAACAGAGATCACGCCACTTCATTTCAGCCTGGGCGATCGAGCAAGACTCCATCTCAAAAAAAAAAAAGATTATGGAGAAAAACTTTTATGTAAAATTGTAGGTCTTACCGGAATAGCAGAATCAAGAGTAGTTACGAGACAGGAGTATAATACATTCTGAGGAACTATTCTGTGTAAACACATGCTCTAGAACATGCACTCTTCCTTTTTCTTTGCAGAAATACCAGCTCTTAAAGAAACTGCTAATAGTTAAGTCATGGTTTTTAGTCTAAAATCCTGACTCAGAAATGTTACACAGTAAGTACAAGAATGACAAACGTTACTGCTATCACTGGCATAATCTCCCTTTGTCTAGATTATTTATTCTAATCACAAAAAGGTATACCCATTGAAGAACACTTACAAAGTATAGACAGATATAAAGCTGAAAAAAAAAATACCTACGTGTTATCTTTGAGACATTGTAAACCTGGGTTATTTTCTTTCCGAGATTTAAAAAGCATTATTATAAGCACATGCCTATTTAGTTTTATACTGCTTTTTGTTTTTGTTTTTTCCCCCACTAAACTTCAAACAAGAATTTAACCTTTATAGTTTTGGTCTTTGGGACTGTCCTAACACAAATTAACTGTTAAAATTCTTATATATTCAATCTGCTAATTTTTTTTTTTTTGGAGACATGGTCTTCCTTTGTTGTCCAGGCTGGAGCATGGAGCACAGTGGCGTGAACTTGGCTCACTATCGCTTCAAAATCCTGGGCCCCAGTGATTCTCCCACCTCAGCCTCCCCAGTAGCTGGGACCGCAGGTACATGCAACCATACCCAGCTAATTTTTTAAATTTTTTGTAGACATCATCTCTTACCATGTTGACCAGGCTGGTCTTGAACTCCTGGGCTCAAGTGATCCTCCTGCCTTGGCTCCCAAAGCGCTGGGATTACAGGAGTGAGCCACTGCCACACTCAGCCCAATCTGCTAAATTGTGATTAAGCAGCTAAAAGCTCATAATTACTGCTATGTAATAGGATAATTTGAAAGCAATCAACTAAGAGGGAGATGACTAAAATTAAAAAAGATTCTAAAAAGATAAATAGGCAGTAAAGAACTATAAAAGAGCTAAATGTACATGATTCTAAAAATTAAGACATTTTATTCAAAAGTAAACAGGAACTAAAAAAACCTTCTTGGCCTGGCATGGTGGCTCACATCTGGAATCCCAGCACTTTGGGAGGCCAAGGCGGGCAGATCACAAAGTCAGGAGACCAAGGCAGGCAGACCAGCCAGGACAACATAGTGAAACCCTGTCTCTATTAAAAATACAAAAAACTAGCCGGGCAAGGTGGCGGGCGCCTGTAGTCCCAGCTACTCGGGAGGCTGAGGCAGGAGAATGGAGTAAATCCGGGAGGCGGAGCTTGCAGTGAGCTGAGATCTGGCCACTGCACTCCAGCCTGGGCGACAGAGCGAGACTCTGCCTCAAAAAACAAAAAAAAAAAAACAAAAAAAAACAAAAAAAAAAAACATTAGCCGGGTGTGGTGGCAGGCCCCCGTAATCCCAGCTACTTGGGAGGCTGAGGCAGGAGAATCGCTTGAACCTGGGAGGTGGAGGTTGCAGTGAGCCAAAATTATGCCATTGCACTCCAGCCCGGGTGACAGTGTGAGACTCCCACTCAAAAAAAAACAAAAACAAAAACAAAAAAACCTTCATGATTAGTCTTCAGAAAATCCACATAAAGATACAATTAAACTGGTCAAGTTTCACATCTACTGTCAAGAGTCAAATCACAGCACAGATCTTTATGAGCCACTTCTAGTAGCAAGGATTTGGATTCAGGCTAATGAGATTACATGGGATTTTTAGAGAGTAGGTTAAGGTTAAAAAACAGAAAAGGGTAAAAAAATATAAAATTATACCTATACTTCATTTATAACCATGTAAAATATTTATGTAAAAACTGGGAGGAAACAAAGAAAAGTTTAATGCTAACATGCAGGCTACATACTTGAATAATAAGTGGTTTCTCTTTGTTCTTCAATGCTTGTAATGATAATTTAAAATTGGAAGAAATAAAAAAGTAAAACTTTTAAAGTTAATTTTCATTCACTATTTCAAATCCTGTTTTATCTTGTATGACTAACCCACTTTAGTCTTGTTATAGATTTTAGGACAGATTGCTCTTTATAAAAATACTATTGGAATACATTTTAAAAACAGCTAATTTTACTGGACACAGTACAATTTTGTGTATGATTTTGATCTGGAGAACTCATGGAGTTCATAGACAGCACTAATTTTATACCCCAAAAAACGAAAAACCAAAAACAGCATCATTCCACAGAGGTTAAAAGAATGTAAAAGAGGTTGAGAGCGGTGGCTCACGCCTGTAATCCCAGCACTCTGGGAGGTTGAGGAGGGAAGACTGTTTGAGGTCAGGAGATCAAGACCAGCCTAAGTGAGACCTCTACAAAAAATTAAAAAATTATCCAGGCACGGGGTACATACTTGTCATTCCGGCTTCTCAGGAGGCTAAAGTAGGAGGATCACTTGAGCCCAGGAGTTGGAGGTGCAGTGAGCCATGATCGTGCCACTGTACTCTAGCCTGGGTAACAGAGTGAGACCTTGCCTCAAAAAAAAAAAAAAAAAAAAAAAAAACCAAAAGAACGTAAAAGCGCTAACTACGTAAGACAGGTAAATCTTTAATCCCAGGGTATCCTATCCTACTATTAGCTATGCCACAATATAAATCTGACAGCAATTTTTAGGTAAACTTAATATTGCTTCTCTTTACTAATTTATTAATCAGGTAGTCATCCAAGTAAGTTGCAAGAGTTTAACATTTTTTTCTATTTCCTTGGTATAATAAAGAAAAGAGATCTTTATTTTCCTTTCTCTCTCCCTTTTCTTAGATCTTAAGCTAAAGAACACTTGTAGTTAATTGCAAATGCTTCCTCCACCGCTTATATAAATATTAGATATAGATAGCTAGACTCTGTCTCTTATAAAAATAAAATATACTGCACTCCAGCCTTGGTGACAGAGTGACACTCTGTCTCTAAAAAAAATAAGGCCAAGTATGGTGGCTCATGCCACCATGAGGTCAAGATGGGAGCATTGTCTAGGAGTTCAAGACCAGCCTGGGCAACATAGGGAGACCTCATCTCTACAAAATACAAAAAATTAGCCCAGCATGGTGGCTAATTTTTAAAAATTAGCCAGGTATAGTATTGTGCACCTGTGGTACAAGCTACTCAGGAGGCTGAGGCAAGAGGATTGCCCGAGCCCGGGAGATTGAGGCTGCAGTGAGCTGTGATCACACCACTGCACTCTAGCTTGGGTGAAAGAGTGAGACTTGGTCTCAAGATAAAATTTAAAAAAAAAAATAAGGCTGTTTTATTTTCTACATTTGTGGAGATAATTTTCTGGGTTGGCCTGAATTGTGCACATTAGCTGAAGCTCTTGTGACCACATAATGGCCAGGTAAGAGACTGAATTACAAAAAAGTCTCCCTTCTAGCTCCACATGCTTTTGGAATACAACATAAACTCCCTAGTTCCAAGATTTGAAATTTATGTGTCCAGAGTCTGGGTCTCTTAGATTGAAGTGACACAAAATTGACACCATGAAGACTTTCCAAGGATAGACACTTCACTAATGCTCAGGGAACAGTCCCAGTGCATTGTCACAGAGTTGCGCATAAACAGAGTAGAATGTTCTAATAATGGAACTTTCAGTGAGAGTTCCTATCCTTGTCACCTGGTTTTAATCCCTTCTCATCCATTCTTGATATATTTTGACAATTTTTACTTTTTTCCAAGTTTTGAGATCTACAGGTTGGTACTAAATCATTCTGATTACACAATATGCAAGAACTTTTTCCCTCTAGAGTACCTATAGGCTGTGAATCATATTCTGTGCCAAATCACCTTTTTTCCTTTCACAGATCTTCATGGAAATCTAGGAAAATGTGATGATTCATCTAAGAAACTAAGGTGGCATGAAGAAGAAACCCAGGTGAGAGAAGGATAAATTTTACAATGAAGATGTAATGACCTGAAAAGAGTAACAATGGCGATGAAATACGTTAAGAATGATGGCTCACTGAGAGATGTCAACCAAAAGAAACACTTGAGAGTTAGGTCTAGTGTTTTTTCGGGCATTTTCTCAGAGGTTGTTATATGATATGTATGTTGACTTGGTAATTAGGTTTCCCATTGTATGACAAAATCTCTCTGCTCTATCACTGCTTCACAGAGAGCTTGAATTACATGAGTTGGTTTGGTGAGGTCCTAGCAATGGAAACAAAACAGTATAATAAAATGAGGAAACTAGACTTAAATTCTGTCAAACACAGCCATTTCACTTGGGGAGGACAAGGTGGGTGAACTGCTTGAGGCCAGGAGTTCCAAAATTAGCCTGAGCAACACAGTGAGATACCATCTCTTATGAAAAAAATTTTTAAATTAGCTAGGTGTGGTGGCATGTGTCTATAGTCCTAGCTACTTAGGAGGCTGAGGCAGGACAGCTTGAGCCCAAGGGTTGAAGGTTATATGATCGTATTACTGTACCCTAGCCTGTGTGACATAGCAAGAACCTGTCTCTAAAAACAACGAAGCCAGATATCTATAACACAATTTAAATGTTTTTACTTCTAGCTGTAACGTTAAATATCAAAGTAAAAGTCAAATCCAGGTTTAGTAATTTTATTTATATCCTCAATAACTACCTTTTGGTTTTATAAATTTTTTCCCTACTGTTTTCTTGTTATCTGTTTAATTTATTTCCTATCTGTATTATTTCCTTTCTTTTACTTTTTCTGGGTTTGTTCTTCTTATAATAATTTCTTAAGGTGAAAGCTGAGGTCAATAATTAGATCTTTTTTTTTTTTTTTTTGACGGAGTCTTGCTCTGTCACCCAGGTTGGAGTGCAGTGGCGCCATCTCGGCTCAATGTACGCTCCGCCTCCCGGGTTCACGCCATTCTCCTGCCTCAGCCTCCCCAGCAGCTGGGACTACAGGCGCATGCCACCATGCCTCGCTAATTTTTTTGTATTTTTAGTAGAGATGGGGTTTCACTGTGTTAGCCAGGATGGTCTCGATCTCCTGACCTCATGATCTGCCTGCCTCGGCCTCCCAAAGTGCTGGGATTACAGGCGTGAGCCACCGCGCCTGGTCTTTATTTTCGTTTCTAATAATTGCAGTTAAGTGATGTAAATTTCCATCTGTGTACTGCTTTAGCAGTGTGGTAGGCAGAACAATGGATCAAACCAAAGATGCCAATGACTTAATGCTTTTAACCTTGTGAATACGTAACCTTACCTGGCAAAACTGACTTTACAAATGTGATATTAAAGGATTTTGTGATGAAGAGACTATTATCCTGGATTAACCCAGTGGATCCAATGTAATCGAAAGGCTCATTACAAGCAAGAGGGAGGTAGGAGAAACAGAGAAAGAGATTTGAAGATGCTATGCTGTTGGCTTTGAAGATGGAGGAAGGGGTCACAGCCAAAGAATGTAAGCAGTATCTAACAGATAAAAAAGACAAGGGAATAGATTCTTCCACAGAGCCTCCAGAGGAGTCACAGACCTGATGATACCTTGATTTTTGGCCCAAATGAAACCGATTTTGGACTTCTGACATCCAAAACTGTAAGATAATATGTATTGTTTTAAGCCACTGTGTTTGTGGTGATTTGTTACAATAGCAATAGAAAATGAACATAAGAAACACCCACAAAATTTGATATGTTGGGTGGGTTTTCATTTTCCCTCGGTTCAAAATATTTTATAATTTCATTTCTGATTTCTTCTTTGATCTCTGCGTTATTTAAGTGTGTTCGTTTCTAAACATATGGGGGATTTTCCAGAGATATTTTTCTCATTGATTTCCAACTTGAATCCTTTTAAAGTTATTAAGCGTCGGTTTTGGAAACACAATATGGTCTATCTCGGTAAATGTTCAATCTGTATTTGAAAAGAATGTGTATCTACTGTTCGAATGGTTAGTCAATTAAATCACATTGGTTGACTGTGCTATTCAATCTCCTAGGTCCTTACTAGTTTTCTGTTTACTGGTTCTACCAATTCTGGGTTTTCCAGTTATGTCAATTCCTTATCGCTACTTTTTGAATATGTGAAATACAGTTATAGCAACCGTATCTAATAACCCTTTAATGATTTTTCTGCTAATTCTAAGTATGTCAGTAATGAGTTTCAATTGATTTGTTTTCTCCTCATTATGGGTCATATTTTTTTCATGGTGTCACTGGGCCAAAAATCAAGGTATCATCAGGTCTGTGACTCCTCTGGAGGCTCTGTGGAAGAATCTATTCCCTTGTCTTTTTTATCTGTTAGAGACTGTTTGCATTCTTTGCAAATACTTGAGGAAGAAACAATATCAATTTTACACCAACTTTCTCAGAATACTGAAGGAGAAAACTCATTAACTCATCATTTGAAGTCTGCGTCGTTACCAAGATACCCAAACATGACAATCACCAGAAAACTAAAGGTGAACATCCCTTATAAATTTAAACACAAACGCCCCCCCCCCCCAAAAAAAACACTAAATAAAATTTTAGCAAGTAAAATTCAACAATACAGAAAAAAAAAAAATGTGATGGCCAAATTTTATCCCAGGAAAGCAGGTTGGTTTAATATTCAAATATCACATATTTTCAAATAAGCAATTAATAAGCAAAAAAGAAAACCATATGATTTACTAACAAATGCAGGAAAAGCAATTGATAAAATCCAATCTATATTCTTGACTAAAATAATTTCTCAGCAGTCTAGGAATAAAAAAGAAGTTCCTCATCTAGATAATAAAAAACTGACAGTTAACATCATACTTAATGGTAAAAGATTGAATGATTTCTCCCTAAGAAAATGTTTACTTTTACCACTTCTATTCAACATTGTATTGAAGGTCCCAGCTAGTGCAGTAAGTCAAGAAAAAGAAATAAAGCGTGCATCCAGATGGAAATGAACTAAATTTGTCTTTGTTCAAATAAGATTATCCATATAAAAAAATCCAAAGGGATTGCCATGAAAAAGCTAACAAGACTAGCAAGTGTACTCAGCGAGGTTGTAAGACATGAAACTGATATACAAAAATCTATCATATATTGTATTTCCATATACTAATAACAAAAATTGAAATAAAAAATATCACGTACAAGAGCATCTAAAGATATAAATTTGACAAAAGATACAAAAAACCTATGCGCTAGAAACTCCAATTATTGAGAGAATTAAAGAATACTTTAAAATATGCCTTTGGGAGGCCGAGGCAGGCAGATCACGAGGTCAGGAGATCGAGACCATCCTGGCTAACACTGTGAAACCCTATCTCTACTAAAAATACAAAAAATTAGCTGGGTGTGGTGGCGGGCGCCTGTAGTCTCAGCTACTTGGGAGAGGCAGGAGAATGGCGTGATCCCGGGAGGCAGAGGCTGCAGTGAGCTGAGATCATCCCACTGCACTCCAGCTTGAGCGATAAGAGCGAGACTCTGTCTCAAAAAAACAAACAAAAAATCCATGACCATGTTCATGGGTCAGAATACTCAATATTGCAAGATGTCAATTCTGTCTACAGTGTCAATGCAAATCAAATTTCAACTGCCTTTTTTTTGCAGGAAAAAATATAGAAAACCTGATTATAAAATGAATCTAGAAAAACAAAGGACCTAGAATGGCCACAACAACTTTGAAAAAGAAGAATGAAGTTAGAGGGCTTAATACTCAGATTTTAAGACTTATTACAAAGCTTCTTTATCACGACTGTGTGGTATGAGCATAACGACAACCGGATAAATAGAAAAAAATAGAGAATCCATTCAATCGACTCTCAATATGTATGCACATCATACTTATAGAAGTGGTACAAAGGAGATTTAGCAGAAACAAGATAGCCTGAAATTTTCAGACATTACTGGTGGGAACATAAAATGGCAAATGTACTTTGGAAAATGACTTACAATTTCTTAAAAATTAATATACAACTATATATAACCCAGCCATTTCATCTATACATATTTACCCAAGAAAAATGACAGCTTATGTCCATACAAAGACTTGTACCTAGGTGCTCACAGCAACATTATTTGTAATAGCCCCAAACTGGAAACAGCCAAAATGTCTATCCATAGGTTAACAGACAGACAAATTGTGGCAAATCCATACTCGACATTTCTTTAAAAATACAACATACAGGCCGGGCACGGTGGCTCACGCCTGTAATCCCAGCACTTTGGGAGGCCGAGGCGGGCGGATCACGAGGTCAGGAGATCGAGACCATCCTGGCTAACATGGTGAAATCCCGTCTCTACTAAATATACAAAAAATTAGCCGGGCGAGGTGGCGGGCGCCTGTAGTCCCAGCTACTCGGGAGGCTGAGGCAGGAGAATGGCATGAACCTGGGAGGCGGAGCTTGCAGTGAGCCGAGATCGCACCACTGCACTCCAGCCTGGGTGACAGAGTGAGATTCTGTCTCCAAAAAAAAAAAAAAAAAAACCAACATATATAAACATGCTGAATGAAAGAAGCCAGTCAGGCTGGGCATGGTGGCTCATGCCTTTAACCTCATCACTTCGGGAGGCTGAGGCAGGTGGATTGCTTAAGCTCAGAGTTTGAGATCAGCCTGGGCAACATGGTGAAACTGTCTCTACAAACAAAAACAAACAACCAACAAAAAATTAGCCAGACATTGTAGTGCACGCCTGTTGCCCCAGCTACTTGGGAGGCTGAGGCAGGAGGATGCATTGAACCTGTGGGGGTCAAGGCTGCAGTGGGCTGTGATCGTGCTACTGCACTCCAACCTAGGTGACAGAGTGAGACTCTATCTCAGAAAGAAGCCAGACAAAAAAGAGTTCATGCTTTCATTTACATAAGATTTCTAAAATGCAAACTAATCTGTAGTGACAAAAAACTTGTGCTTGCCTGGCGATGAAATGAGGGTAGTAGTGCAGGAGGGAGGGATTTACAAAACAGGCATAAAAAAATTTTGGGTGATAAATATGATTATAGCTACCATTTATACAGAGTATGTTCCTGTTAAAAGTGATCAAATATTTTGTGTACATTAACCTTATGTCAACTATACCTCGATAGAAATAATAAAGTGTCCTGGGTGGTTTCTGAAGTACCCAAAACATTAGCATATCCATGTATCCATCACACACTTATCAAAATACGATAATGTATGTTTACTGGCATAAAAACATTTCTATGACATACTGTTTTTACAAGGCTTTAAAATTATATATACAGTTATTTTTCCATTTACAAAGGTAAATATATAATCTGTACCTCTAAGTAGTGGGATTCTAAGGGGTGTTTTTCTTCCTCCTCATTTCTGTTGCTTTCATCTTTTACTTTTTGTTTTTAATGACAAATGTGTCCATTGAAACAAAGGTAATATCCCTCTCTCCCAACTAGCCATTTCTTCTTGCCTGAGGTGAACCTTGCCTCAGCACTTTGTATCTGATGTAGAGTCTTCTACACCATCATGGCTCATACAAATAATCACAACCCCATATACAAGTTTATTTTACTATTTATTTTATTTTTTAGACAGGGTCTCTCTCTGTGGCTCAGGCTGGAGTGCACTGGTGCAGTCACGGCTCTCTATACTCTTGAATTGCCGGGTTCAAGCAGTTCTCCTGCTTCGGCCTCTTGAGTAGCTGGGACCACAGTCACGCGCGAGCACTTTGCTAATTTTTATTTTTTTGTAGAGACGGGTCTCCCTATGTTGCCTAGGTTAGTCTTGAACTCCTGGGCACAAGCAATCCTTCCGTCTTAGCCTCCCAAAGTGCTGGAATTACAGGCATGAGCCACAGCACCTAGCCACAAGTTTATTTTAAACAGAAAAATGGGGTCATAACTATATGAGTTGTTCTTCAACATGCTTTATTTTCACTTAAGAAAATCCCTCCTAGCGTCTAGTCATTATGCAAACACGAGTATGCAACATTTCTTTTGAAAAATCTTACGTTTTTGCTATTTTTCTTACCACGAAAACTTTTAAATATATCCCACTAGTACCTTTTATTTAAAAAAAAAAAAAAAAAAAAAAAGGCAGTTTCTCACTATGTTGCCCAGGCTGGTCTTGAACTTCTGGGCTCAAGTAATCCTCTGCCTCAGCCTCCTGAGTAGCTGAAATTATGTGTGAGCCACTGCACCCAGCCTATACTAGTTATTTCCAAATACAGATATTGTCAGATTTAGTTCCACAAAGGTTACTCATACTCCTCTCACAAAGAAATGTGTCTTGGATTTTCTCTATTCTCACAAGTACTTTATATTTGGCAAACTAATAGCTTAAACATGCTATTTCTACACTCACTAATGAGGTTAAGCATTTTTTCCTTTTTTTGTTTTTGGTTATTTGCTCTTTCTTTTCTGTGAATTTCCTATTTTTATCCTTTATCTAATCTTCCATTAGATACTTTGTTTTCTTTTTAACCCACAGGTATTTTCCTACAGATAGGTTAACCTTATACATATGGTCTTTTGATTTCCTTTCTACCAAGACAAAACCCAACATTTATTTATTCTTTTCTTTTAGACAGGGTCTCACTTTGTTGCCCAGGCTGAAGAACAGTGGCTCAACCACGGCTTACTGCAGCTTCAACCCCCCTGGTTCAGGTGATCCTCCCACCTCAGCCTCCCACGTAGCTGAAGTACAGGTGCATGCCACCACACCTCGCAAATTTTTGTATTTTTTGTAGAGACACGATTTCGTTATATTGTTCAGTCTGGTCTTTGAACTCCTGGGCTCAAGTAATCCACCCAACTTGACCTCCCATAGTGCTGGGCTTACAGGTGTAAGCCATCAAGCCTGACCCCATTTTTTTAAAATTATCATCACTTTATATTGAATTTTCTCTAACCAGTACATGCTGACTTTGAAAACAATACCAAAAGAAAAAAAAAAATAAAAAAAATCCATTTTAACTAATCTGAAATTAAGCCAAGGGAAAGTCTTTTTTCTCTTGCCTTTAATACATATCACAAAGTAAATTAGAAGGGAGACACAGCGTCTACAAAGCCTATGATCTGGCATACTTCTCCTCAGCAGTATGCTGCTATTTTACTCTAGCTATGAATTTTGAGAATCACGAAGCAATAATATTTTTTAAAGACCCTTTTATAGAGAAGAAAATCAGAATGTTATTTCCTATTGTAAGGATGTAGGCTATCCTTCTAAAGACACCGAAGTCAGAATGTTATTTTCTCTTGTGATGACTTCAGTTAGCCCTCTGGATATACATACATATATATATATATATATATATATAGAGAGAGAGAGAGAGAGAGAGAGAGAGAGAGAGAGAGAGAGAGAAAGACGGAGTTTTGGTCTTGTTGTCCAGGCTGGAGTGGAATGGCGCAATCTTGGCTCACTGCAACCTCCACCTCCTGGGTTCAAGCAATTCTCTTGCCTCAGCCTCCCAAGTAGCTGGGATTACAGGCACACACCACCACATCCAGCTAATTTTGTATTTTTAGTAGAGATGAGATTTCTCCATTTTGGTCAGGCTGGTCTCAAACTCCTAATCTCAGGTGATCTGCCAGCCTCGACCTCCCAAAGTGCTGGGTTTACAGGCGTGAGTCACTGGGCCCGGTCGAGATAAATTACTTTATTGTACAAATAAAATTTATAAACGGTGACATTTAACTAAGTTTTTAAAATAGGCAATTTGTTTTAAGTCACATATTTCAAGTAGACAAATTCCTGTAAATTTTTAAGCAAACTTTGATTTAATATATTTTATTCACATTCTTATCTTTTATTAGTAAAGATATGAGATAGCCTATTAATAAGTGATCATTATGGCAGAAAAGTAAGTAGAAAGGGCAACAATTAAAACTGAAAATTATCATCACATTATGACTGGTGATTGGATAGAAGAGAGAATAGAACAGTAGAATATATTAGGCTTGTTCTCTGCTTTTAAGCGAGAAAGGTGATTCCTACTGCCAAGAACAGGAAGTCGGAATAACTTTCTTCAATTAATCTACCATGTAATAGGAAGTGAGAATTCTAAGAGAAAGAGGCTTAAAAATTCCAGTAACATATATGGTAGACTTTCTTACTGATCAGAAGCTACCTGATTCTCACTGTACTCTGTTTCATCTCCTATTCTGACCAAAACTTCCACCGAGAGCTTGGGTTTTTTTTCCCTATTAACTTCAGTCCTAGGCCTTTGGGATTTTTACACCAACTCTCTTTGGTCACTCTCTAGAAATACTGTTTCAGAATGGCAGTGGTCCAGGTTTCCTGATAGTAAATGCAGGAAC
Organism: Chlorocebus sabaeus; assembly: GCF_047675955.1. Lineage (NCBI taxonomy): Eukaryota > Metazoa > Chordata > Mammalia > Primates > Cercopithecidae > Chlorocebus > Chlorocebus sabaeus. The sequence goes on along the minus strand of NC_132923.1, from coordinate 116,074,784 downwards.
CATCCATATATAGAGAAAGCTAAAGTCTCAATATTATTTTCAAAACCTTTTCTGCTAAAATATATTTTAGTAACAGTCTGCCTCTCTGTTGCTCCTCCAAACAACATAACTCATTTGAACAGGAATAATTATTTTATATAATAGAAGTGTTTATAAAAATTATGTGTAAATTATACTTGGGTGTATTTGAAAATGCTAAGAATGAATTATGTGATGTAACCATGTATAATTCTTAATGCATATGAAACCCTAAATATACCATATTTATAATGAAAAAAAATCTAATTTTTCCATTGACCAAATACCTATTTTGTGCAGAGAACAATTCCATATGTTGTTATTTGTAAATGAAAAAGCAAAAGCCAAGAAAAGTCAACACAATTTTGATGTAGAATCGAAAGGTTGTGGGCTTGTAATATTAAGATATTATAAAACTAAAGTAACTAAGGTAATTATGCTATTGATGCAAGGTTAGGCAGAGAAAAGAAGTGGCTCAATAGAAACCATTAATCTGAACGCAGTGTTGAAGTGGTGTATCAGCTTAACTAAACAGTGTGCCTCATTATATAAATTGACCTCAGTCCTTGACCATTCTGAAAGAACAGCTGTTGGATTCCAAACCATGATTTTAAGGTCATAGATGATGTCACAGGATTGCAATGTGAGACATCTGTACCAGGGACTAGAAACCACACTATCAAATTATACCAAGATATGAGCTGGTGATTCCATAGCCATATATGCTAAACTGGAAGAATAATGTTGAATTCAATTTTTTGTCATTATACTCCAGCTTCTGATATTGCCAGGTGGGGAGATAATGCTTACTAAAGTATGCAGTCTAAAAGCTCCAGCTTAGCCAATGTTTGGGCTCTGTCCCAAAGTGGCATGGAAAATAGAAGAAAATGTGCATCTGCTTCTGCTTTTCTCATCATGCTTCAGCAGGTCCAGTGTGTATTTTGACATCCCCAGGCTTCTGTCCTGCCATGGACATTCCTGTATCTTTATTTTCTTGATTTCACTATTCTTTCTTCAAATCTTTGGTGCTTATATCTACTTAGGTGATGGAATTTCTCTCAGAGTAGTAAATGACAAAATTATCAAAAATTCAACATCCTTTCAATTCACCATTACACTCAAATATTTTTGCAGCATTTGGGATTGGTATTGTCTGATACAAACTCTTTTTGAAAAGTTCTTTTAGGCCTATATTCGTATCAGTCTCCAAGTCCTGCTTTTCCTATTTCCATATCGAACATACTTCTTAGAATCTGAAGAGCTCTATCTTATTTCAAATATCAATTTCACTTGACTGAACTCTAGTTTTTTGATATCTCAAATACTTATCAAAGTGCGACTTAAATCCAAAAATTCTGATGTAAATTCACTTGCATGGGAATGAATCTACTACTAGCTTCAAGGTCTACCTTTTTTTTTTTTCAAAACGGAGTTTTGCTCTTGTTGCCCAGGCTGGAGTGCAATGGCATGATCTCAGCTCACCACAACCTCTGCCTCCCAGGTTCATGCGATTCTCCTCCCTCAGCCTCCCGAGTAGCTGGGATTACAGGCATGCGCCACCACGCCCGGTTGATTTTGTATTTTTAGTAGAGATGGGGTTTCTCCATGTTGGTCGGGCTGGTCTCAAACTCCCAACCTCAGGTGATCTGCCCACCTTGGCCTCCCAAAGTGCTGGGATTACAGGCATGAGCCACCATGCCCAGCCTTCAAGGTCTACCTCTTTAAGAGCATGTGCTTTTCTGGTTTCTGACACATAGCAAAGTTAGAAATTTGGCTTTTACCTTTTGGTCAACATCAGGCCCATTTACTGCTCTGCATTTTTAACATTTTTAACAACCCACTTAGTGTATACCCTTGCTACTCTACACAATCAAAGACTTGGATACAAGCTAAGAATAATTATTAGGGTTTGAGTTCTTTGAGGATAAGGATTGTATTTTATTGGTCTCTTCAACCTACCCAGCAACCAATACAATGCCTGGCAAATCTGTTAATGAATAAATTACCTGCAATCAAAATTAAACTCACGATTAATGTCTCTCTAGAACAACAATACTGGTTAAATCTCTTTGTGTTAAGTAGGTAGTATTACAGTATTCCCATTTCAGAGATGAGGAAACTGAAGAACAGAGAGATGATTAGGTTTCCCCTTTACAGAGAGTAAAGGTTGGAGCTAGAACTGAAACACAGATCTAACTTCCAAATCCTTCCCAACTCAATACCCTGCCTCTCAAGTCTGCCTTATCCTGCACTTTCTCGCCTGAATTCCAGCTTCATTATTATCTTGGTTACAGTTGTCTTTTGCTTTTGTAGCAGAATAGGATGTGCAGTTTACTGTCCCAACAGCACAGTATGTCATTAGAAAAATAAAATGGCAAAGTGACCCTAAGTAGAAGGTTTGTTCCAAAAAGTTCAGTGGAGGACAGTCCATTAAGCAATTGTCGACACTGAGAACAAAGATGACTCCAATGAGACCACTGGCGTATTTTTGAGGCCTCTGTTTTTACTGCTCTGTTTGCAGCCTTAGGCACTTTTGCATTTCAATAAGACACTTTTGAACCACTTCTACCATCATCAAAAAAGCCTGCAATTTAATTCAAGGTAAACCTAGTACAGATGCAAAAAAGTCAATCACTACAGCACAACTATGTAATTTAATTAGGAAAGAGACTATAACACACATAGTTATATCTACTCAACACTTTTCATCTCCAAATAAAATGCTACAGCTGACTGCCTCGAATATGTAAACCTACATGGAAAAAAATATATATACTTTCCATCTGACCATCAGTGAATCTACATTACCAGACTGCAAAGCGCAGAGAAATTTGCTCTAACCTTAATATGTGGGAGCTATTATGAGTAATAAAAAATACACTCTAACAGGGACCATCACTTACTCCCTTCTCTCTTTACCTTACCCATCCCAATATTTATATATCTGTCTCTCCATAAAATTATCAAGTTCTCAGTGGAAAGGGACTTTGCCTCATTTATCTCTGTGGTGCTAGAGGTCAGAAAAGGGCCTGTCACATGGTAGGTATAAATTAGCATTGCCAGAACAAATGAAATCAATCTATTAACCAATTTAATTCTGGATTTTGTACCAAAAATAGTGAAGCATGGATTTATAACATCTCTTTTGGCACATCATAAAAACTTATGGTTAAGTCATTCGTATTTCTTGGTTTTCCATGACAGTTCCCGGTTTGAATATTCTTCTCTAATGTGTCCCAAAATACGGAGAACAGGCAGTCAAAAGGGTATTCTAATTTATAACTCATTTTAACGTAACATTTTAGAGAAGATCTAGAGTCTGTTATTGAAATTTAAAGAAAGAACTGCCAACGTCTATTTATTCCAACTTTATCTGCTGATATGTTTGTTGAATTGAATACTACTAAATCTTATCTCCAAAAAACTGGAATTTTTCTGTGCTCTAATGAAAACATAATGATACAAGTGGTATCAGAAATTAACACAAAAAATAAATTCTTAAGAAATATTTCCATTCTCTGCATTCACATTACTGAAGAATAATAATTGATATTAATAAGAAGTGAGGCATTGCAAATCTTGAAGAATATTAGAAATCATTCAAAACAGACTGGTAGGTACCTTTTGAAATTTGACACTCTATGTTTCACATATATCAGATAAACCATCATGAGAGAATTGTTTCTGTTTTTGTTTCTGAGATGGAGTCTCATTCTTGTCACCTAGGCTGGAGTGCATGCAGTGACATAATCTCGGCTCACTGCTACCTCAGCCTCCTTGGTTCAAGCAATTCTCCTGCCTCCGTCTCTGGCGTAGCAGGGACTACATGCACTACCACACTTGGCTAACTTCTATATTTTTAATAGAGATGGGGTTTCACCATGTTGGCCAGGCTGGTCTCGACTCCTGACCTCAGGTGATCCATCCGCCCACCTTGGCCTCCCAAAGTGCTGGGATTACAGGCGTGAACCACCTCACCCAACCGAAAATTATTATTTGAATGAGACCTAAGACACATATAACTGCAAAATTTATAATTAAACTTGCTTCTGGCTTCAATTATGACAAAAGTAATTCATATGAACAAAAAAATTTCACAACAAACGAGGAAAAACTGAAAAAGTCTTCTCTTTCCCATCTTGCTCCTAGGTCTCTCTCCCCAGAGAAAATCATTATTATTTCCTACTTATCCTCAGAAAATATTGGTGTATATGCAAGCACATATATGTGTGCATTATACATGTGAATGTACATACAGGTTTCTCCTTTATTTATACTATAAGTACTGTTTTACACCTTGGTATGGCTTTAAAATTAGAGTAAAACTCATTTGTAAGATACACAGAAAAGCCATGTTTTAGGGGTTATTCATGATGGATACAATTTATGGAACATCAATGTATAATATGATGTCAAAGGGAGGTTTTCCCTACATGATCAGGTATACTGATTTAAATATTTCAAATGTCACTCAAATCTTATTTGAATTATGTTAAAAACTAAAATAAATTATGACAGTCTGGAACGCAATAAATACCTGTTGAATGAAAGAGAACTATTAACGATGGTATTATGTTACAAAAGCCCTAATAGTTTTTGGATGTTATTGATCATCTCATTGAATACTGAACGCTATCACATAAATAATGACTTCTACTTTTATTTCTATACATTTTAGCAACAGGGTGTTGCTATGCTGCCCAAGTTGGAGTGCGGTGACACCATCATAGCTCACTGCAACCTCGAACCCCTAGGCTCAAGTATCTTTCTGTCCCAGATTCCTGAGTACCTCCAACTACAGGCATACGCCACCATGCCTGGTTAATTTTTAAACTTTTTGTAGAGAAAGGGTCTCTCTGTTGCCCAGGCTGGTCACGAACTCTGGGCCTCAAGTGATCTTCTCACCTCAGCCTTGCAAAGTGCTGGGATTATACGTGTGAGCCACAGTAGCCAGCCTACTTTTATTTCTTAAACACTGCATTTGTATTAAGGTGATGGCTAGGTTACATGCACGAATTCTGGAATTGGCAGAAATTTGGAGAGAGGTATTAACTAATGAACTGGGAAGGATATATTCTGTGCTTTTTGCTATCCCTTACTAATTACTCAGGGTGAGCGCATTTGACTTTGTATCCCTTGTTATCATCTACCTGTTTATCCAGCTGTAGCTTTATGTAAATATTATATTCATCTTTCATATAAATATATCTTACTTTAGTAAGAACTATTTTAAATGATTTTAACTTTTGAATGCTGAAGTCTAAGATTTGTTTACAGGATATGTAGCTTAATTTGAGAGGCAATATTACAAAAATGTGGCTATGAGTATAAATTGTAGAGTTGAAATTTGAATTCTGATTCCACCAATTATTAACTACATAACCTTCAGCAAGTATCATCTCCTCCATGCCTCATTCACCTCTTCTGTAAAGTAAGGATAATAGAGTTGTCGTGAGGGTTAAAGAATTTACCACAGTGTCTGAAAAATAGCAAGCATTTAATCAGTGATAGCTACTATTATTAAAATCAACAGGCCAGGCATGGTAGCTCATGCCTGTAACCCCAGCACTCTGGAAGGCCAAGGCAGGAGGACTGCTGGAGGCCAGGAGTTCAAGACCAGCTGGGCAATATGGCGAGACTATGTCTCTACAAAAAGTTAGCTTGGTGTGGTGGCATGCACCTGTAGTTCCAGCTACTCAGGTGGCTGAGGTGGGAAGACTGCTTGAGACCAGGAGGTCAACTCCGCAGTGAGCCATGTTTATGCCACTGCACTCTAGCCTGGGTGACAGAGCAAGACCCTGTCAAAAGAAAAGAAAAGAGAAGAGAAGAGAAGAGAAGAGAAGAGAAGAGAAGAGAAGAGAAGAGAAGAGAAGAGAAGAGAAGAGAAGAGAAGAGAAGAGAAGAGAATAGAAGAGAAGAGAAGAGACGAGACGAGAAGAGACGAGACAAGACAAGACAGGACTACAAATTTTTCTTACCAGCGTGGTGATTTTAAATATACCTGATTTGTTACTATCAGATATTCTAAAAAACAAGACAAAACAAAAACCCAATAAAAACATCAACACAAATCTATACATTTGCTGAAATGAGTAAATAAACATTTAATAAAAGCTCTCAGGGGATTAGAAAAATAAAAGCTTTACTAATTCTGGAGATGTAAAAGAAGTTAGAGAGGTAAAATGTATACATATCAATATGCATAAAGTACTATGAGTATTTTAAATTGACATAATTATATTTTTATGTTTAAGGGTTCAAGGAATTATCAGAATAGAAAACTTGTGAATAGAGTCATATTGAAAAATTGAAAAAAATACATTTTTTTTTCCTCGAGGTGGAGTCTCACTCTGTTGCCCAGGCTGGAGTGCAGTGGTGCAATCTTGGTTCACTGCAACCTCCGCCTCCTGGGTTCAAGCAATTCTCCTGCCTCAGCCTCCTTAGCAGCCGGGATTACAGGTAACTGGCACCACACCCAGCTAACTGAATTGAGCAGTTTCCTTAATGTGGTCTAGGTTGAAGACAGCATCAAGGAAACAATGCAGGAATTAACACTCATCAAATAGGTGTGGGAGATTGGCAAAAAGATTAAAAAATAATATTAAAGCAAAGCTAGGATGAAATAACGATAGAGTTTCAAGGCTCATCTGGGAGCCTGGATCTTGTATCCTCGAAACGACTATTTCTACAGGTCTTAGAGAGATACCTGGCATCCAGCAGCAATATTTTCTCTGAAAGAATTTTCCGGAAAATGTGCACTTTAAACACTTTTCCAGAGAAGTCTGAAAGCAGAGTTGTAATAGCTGAGGTGTAAGATAACGACAGTCTGTGAAATGGAGTGAAAAGAAATGGGGATTGAACAGATGGGTGAATAAATGAATGGTTTGATAGGTGGAAAGAAGAGACAGATACAGAAGGGTCTCAGGTAGAAGAGTTGAAGGAAGACTTACAGAGGGTGGCTGAATTGGGCCAAAAACATAAGAGACTAAGTTACAAACAAAGAAAAAGCAGAATCACTACCTTAAGTTCTGATCACAGGGAACCGCTCTGCTTTCCGGGCCCAACTGGGTATTTCATATTTGTGACATCAAGCAATGCCTCTAGAATGATTGCTACAGGTTTTTTTTGTTTGTTTGTTTGTTTGTTTTGACAAGGTCTTACTCTGTCTCCCAGGCTGGAGTGCAGTAGTGTGAACACGGCTCAGTGCAGCCTCAATCTCAAAGGCTCAAGCAATCCTCCCAACTCATTCTCCAGAGTAGCTGGAACTACAGGCACACACCACCATGCCTGGCTAATTTTTTACTTTTTTTTTATAGGGACGAGAGGTCTCTGTATGTTGCCCAGGCTGGTCTTGAACTCTACAGGTGGAACATTCAATACCAAGCTGAGAACACCCTCTCAAACTGAGGTAAAATGTAACTAGCAGTAAAGTAATAAAACAGAATAAAAACAATACAGTTTTTATTTATATACCATATAAGTAAATAAACTTATACAACAATAGCATGTGTCAAAAGAGGAAGTAATTTTTGGCTATACACAAATACTCCTGTATCTCTGATACCGTCAATTGTGGTGGTCTGGTTGAAATTTAATTCCTCAATTTTTAAGCTGTAACTTCCCTAAGCAAATCCTTATATAGATTCTGGTGGCACCACCGTATCATACTCAGTTTTCTTTTTTGTGAGACAGAGTCTCACTCTGTTGTCCAGGCTGGAGTGCAGTGATGTGATCCTGGCTCACTGCAACCTCCACCTTCCAGGTTCAAAAGATTCTCCTGCCTCAGCCTCCTGAGTAGCTGGGACTACAGGTGTACGCCACCACGCCTGGCTAATTTTTTGTATTTTTAGTAGAGACAGGTTTCACCATGTTGGCCAGTATGGTCTCCATCTCCTGACCTCGTGATCGGCCCCCACCTCAGCCTCCCAAAGTGCTGGGATTACAGATATGAGCCACCACACCAGGCCCCTCTTTTTCTTTATACAGTATTTGTTGACATGTAATTTACGTATCATAAAATTAACCTTTTAAAACTATATAATTTAATGGTTTGTGGTATATCCATAGTTGTGTGACCATTACTGCTATCTAACTTTAGAATATTTTCATCACCCCAGAAAGAAGCTTGGTATGCATTAGTACTGCCTCCCCACCTTCTTCTCTCCCCAACCCCTGGCGAGCACTAATTTATTTTCTGCTTCTATGGATTTGCCTATTCCAGACATTTCATACAAATGGAATCATATAAAATGTGGTCTTTTGTGACTTTTTTCACTTAGCATAATGTTTTTAAGGTTCATCCATTGTATACCATGTGAATTTCATTCCTTATCATGGTCCAATATTCCATGGTATGTATATATCACATTTTGTTTATTCATACATCAGTTGATAAACTGATTTGGGTTGTTACCACTTTATGACTGCCCTATTCATTTTTTCCCCCATTCTTCTGAATTTTCTCTGTCTTTCTTCCCAATTTTCCACTCCTGCCAAAGCAGGAAATTAATGATGGTATTACCATCCTCAACTCAATTGCAGATTTTCCTTCACTGTTCTAAGCAGGCCTTTTCCTTTACCAATCACAGCAGAGGTCACCTTGAGATGTGTCTACTATGAAGATAAATGACATAATGGATACAAAAACTTTTAATCAACATTATACATGCAAACGGCCTATCCTAAGGGATTTTCCACCATCTCATGTCCCAGATTTTATTAAAAACGTTTCAGAAGGTATTCAACTTCTTGAGCTTCCTTTCTTTGGAAGATAAATTCCTCAGGGCAAAGATCATGATATCCAACTCTTCTGTGTATTAGTAGAGTTCAAAGGGAACATTTGGGCTCTTAATACAAGCTGAAAATAGAAGTATCAATATTATTTAATATTCAGAGTGCTTAATATGTGTCAGACGTTGTGCTAAGTACTTTACATACATCACATTTTATCTTTACTACAATTCTATAAGGTAAATACTATTATTATCTTCATTTTCTAGATGAGAAACAGACTCAAAGAGGTTAGGAAACTCATGCAAGGTCACAGAGACAGACAAGGAAAAAGGGTAAGACTCAGGAGTGTTTGATTCTGTTGCTTTGATCTTACCACTAAATTTTACTGCCAGTGTTTAATACATGAAAAATTACATTCAGATCCTATGCCTACATAGGTATAGGCATACTTCGAAGATATTGTGGGTTTGTTTCCAGACCATAGCAATGAAGTTAACATTGCAATAAAGCAAGTCATACATTTTTGGTTTCCCAGTGCGTATAAAAGCTACGTTTCTACTAAACTGTAGTTTATTAAATGTGCAATAGCATTATGTCTAAAAATAATGCATATACCTGAATTAAATAATACTTAATTGCTAAAAAATACTAATGATTATCTCAGCCCTCAGCAAGATGTAATCTTTTTGTTGGTGGAGGGCCTTACCTTGATGATGATGGCTGCTGCCTCATCAGGATAGTGGTTGCTGAGGCATGAGAGCAGCTGTGGCAATTTCTTACAAAAAGACAACAATGAAACTTGCTGCAACACTTGACTGCTCCTTTCATGAATGATTCCTCTGTATCATGTGATACTATTTGATAGCATTTTACCCCTTCCTCTCATATCCTTCCACTGTTTTATCAACTAAGTTTATGTAATATTCTAAATCTTTTGTTCTCATGCCTACAATGTTCACAGTATCCTTACCAAGAACAGATTCCAACTCAAGAAATCATTTTCTTTGCTTACCCATTAAGAAGCAACTCCTCATCCATTCAAGTTTTATTATGGGATTGCAGTAACTGAGTCACATTTTCAGGTTTTAGTTCTATGTTTTTGTTTTCTTAGAGTGGGGTCTCACTATGTTGCCCAGGCTAGTCTCAAGCTCCTGGCCTCAAGCAATCCTACTGCCTCAGCCTCCCAAATGCTGAGATTACAGATGCATGGCACCATGCCTAGCCAGGCTCTACTTCTAATTCTAGTTATTTTGCTACTTCCATCACTTCTTCCACTGAAGTTTTGAGCTCCTCAAAATTATCCATGAAGGTTACAATCAACTTCTTCCAAATGCTTATTAATGTTGATATATTAACCTCCTCATCCCATGAATCACAATTTTTTTTTTTAAGAGACAGGAATTTTGCTGAGGTATCTCCTTTTTTGTGCAGACTAACTTTGAAGTTCTTAGCTCAAACGATCATCCCACCTTAGCCTCTTGAGTAGCTGGGACTATAGGCATGCTGCACTGCACCCACAGATGTTTTTAATGGCATCTAGAATGCTGAAATTATTTTGGCTATTTGGTGGAGAACAAATTTGAAGTAGGGGCAAAACTGGAGCTAGGGAAATGACAAGCATCCACACACAAGTGAGGGCTAACTAAGGCAGAAGGAGGAAATGAAGAGGAGGGAACACATGCCACAAACAAATCAGATTTCCAGGAGGTTTTTAATTTAGTTTGCCCAGATCCATCACAGGAATCACTATCTATAGCAGCTATAGCCATACAAAATGTACTTATTAAATAACAAGGCTTCAAAGTCAAAATTACTCCTTGATCTCAGGTTACTAGGTGTGTTGCCAATGTGCAGAAATATTCAGCAGGCTTGTAAGAGTCAGTAAGTCACGCTGCAAACAGATGTGTCATCATCTAGGCTTTGTGGCTCCATTTATAGAGCACAGGAAGAATAGATTTAGCAGAATTCTTAAGGGCCTTAGGACTTCCCATATGGTAAATGAGCACTGGCTTAAAATTGAAGTCACTGGCTGCATAAGCCCCTAACAAGTCAGCCTGTCTTTTGTAGCTTTAATGCCAGCTGTTGACTTCTCCTCTTCTCCTCTTTAACAAGTCAGCCTGTCTTTCGTAGCTTTAACGCCAGCGGTTGACTTCTCCTCTTCTCCTCTTTCACCGTAAAAGTGCTGGATGGGGCCGGGCATAGTGGCTGACGCCTGTAATCCCAGCACTTTGGGAGGCCAAGGTGGGCAGATCATGAGGTCAAGAGATTGAGAGCATCCTGGCCAACATGGTGAAACCCTGTCTCTACTAAAAATACAAAAATTAGCTGAGTGTGGTAGTGTACACCTGTAGTCCCAGCTACTCAGGAGGCTGAGGCAGGAGAATCGCTTGAACCTGGGAGGTGGAGGTTGCAGTGAGCCAAGATGGCACCACTGCACTCCAGCCTGGCGATAGAGAGAGACTCCGTCTTAAAAAAGAAAGTAGGTAAATAGTATCTTCTTCTAACATAAGGCGGTTTCATCTACAATATCAGTATCCATTGATTTTCAACAAATATTGAGAATGTGTAATTTAGTGTGGCCAATATCATCAATTATCTTAGCTAGATCATCTGGAAAACTTCCCGTGGCTCCTCTAATCACCACTTGCTGCTTCCACCTTGCACTTTTACTTTATGATGACATCTTTTCTCAATCTCATGAGCTAAGCTCTGCTAGCTTCAAACTTTTCTTCTGCAGCTTCCTCACCTCACCCAGTCTTCAGAGAATTGAAGAGACTTAGTGCACTGTTTTGGATGAGGCTTTGACTTAAGGGAATGTTGTGGCTGGTTTTATCTATCCAGACCACTGAAACTTTCTCCATGTCAGCAAAAAGGCTGTTTTGCTTTTGTATCATTTGTGTGATCACTGGAGTAGCACTTTAAACTTCCTTCAAGAACTTTTCCTTTGCATTCACAACTTGACTGTCTCAAGGGGCCTAGCTTTCAGTCTATCTCAGCTATTCATATATGTTCCTCACTAAGCTTAATCATTTCTAGCTTTTAATTTCAAGTGGGAGACGTATGACTCTTCCTTTCACTTGAACACTTAGAAGTCACTGCAGGGTTATTAATACCCTAATTTCAATATTGTTGTATCTCAGGAAAGAAGAAGGCCCAAGGAGAGGGAGAGAGATGGAAGAACTGCCGGTTGGTGGAGCAGTCAGAACATACATACTTCTCGATCAAGTCTGCCATCTTACATGGTTATTGGTGCCCTAAAACAATTATAATACTAACATCAAAGATCAGTGATCACAGATCACTATCACACATATAATAATGAAAGGTCTGAAATACTGTGAGAATTACCAAAATGTGACAGAGACAGGAAGTGAGCACATGCTGTTGGAAAACGGCATTAACAGGTTTGCTCAACACAGAGTTGCCACAAACCTTCAATTTGTAAAAAAACAGTATCAGTGAAAGCACAATAAAGATAAGTGCAATAAAATGAGGTATGCCTGTATACTCAGAAGACTCCTACTATATGGCACCTTTGAAATAATCTCCAGGCTTCTAGAACACTGGTGAATTACTGTAGCTGACAATGCAGAGGAATGAGAGGACATGGATACCAGAAGACCTTGTGGTAAAACTTGAGAAGCTTAGAGTTTATCTCGCAGGATATTTCCGCCAATCTTTCACAGCATCCTGAAGGGCTTAAAAAGACGTGAAAGAGGAGTGACAAAGCTAGACCTGTATTTTGAAAAGATGATTCTGGCCACTTGGTGGAGAACAATTTCAAGTGGGGGCAAAACTGGGGCCAAGGAAATGACAAGCATCCACACATAAGGGATAAGCAGGGATAAGGTTGGGGAAGAAGGAAAGAGAGAAGAGGGAACAAATGCCACAAATACATTAGATAAAACCAGGGCACCAGCTGGGAGCCGGTATATAAAACAGAGCCAGATTATAAAACAGGTCCATCAGCTGGGCGTGGTGGCTCACACCTGTAATCCCAGCACTTTGGGAGGCTGAGGCGGGCAAATCACAAGGTCAGGAGTTTGAGATCAGCCTGAACAACATGGTGAAACCCCATCTGTACTAAAAATACAAAAATTAGCCAGGCATGGTGGCGCGCACCTGTAATTCCAGCTACTCGGGGCTGAGGGAGGAGAATCCTTTGAACCTGGGAGGTGGAAGGTTGCAGTGAGCTGAGATCACACCACTGCACTCCAGCCTGGGCAACAGAGCGAGAATCCATCGTGGGAAAAAACAAAACAAAACCAAAAGCAAAACAGGGTACCTTGTGAAATGACTGGATGGGAGAAAAGGGGATTCAAAGGGGAGATTCGTCAATAGTGGCTTCAGGGTTTTAGTTTAATTAAAGCCAGTGCTATAACCTGAGATGAAAGAATAGGCTTAGAGGACTAGGGGACTGGTTTAGTATTGGATACACTGAATTTGAGATACTTTGAGATTTCCAAGTGGAGATATTTGTCAGATAATTGGAAATTTAAGATTGAAGTTTAGAGCAGGAGTTGGGACAGAGATAAAAATTTGGAAATCCTACTTTGGCCTCCCAAAATGTGGGGATTACAGGCATGAGCCACTACACCCAGCTGATGGAACTGTTTTATATTTTGACTGTTGTGATTACATGGCTTTCTGTGCTAGTCAAAACTCACAGAAACGAATGCTAGCTAACAAGGGTGAATTTTACTGCATATAAATGACACTCAACCTAACTTAAAAGAGAGAGAGAGAGAGAGAGAGAGAGAGAGAGACCAATAGTGGTAAAATGAGGCAAAAAGACTAGGAAGATAAACTTATGTCTACTGATGACCCTGCTGAGGAAGATTCAACTAGCATATTAGGAGCATAAATCAAACTATATGTTAGTTGAACAGTGAAAAGAATAGTAGAAGAAATGGTAGACTATTCTTAAACAGTTTGGGACAGAAGAAAATGATACCATTTAAGTGGCAGCTAAATGGATATGTGGGACTCAGAGAGTGTCTCTGGCAAGAAAGATACATCAGCATGTTTACAGACAACAAGAAGGTGGTAGAGAGGCAGTGAATATATACGAGACTGTAAGAGACAGCTAAGAGAGCTTGATGAAGGTTTCAATATAGCCAGGTTTGTAAGGGGGCAGAAAGTTAAAAAAAAGGCATACCCAGTGTCCTCAATGTTCTCAATGAAGAAGGAGACGAGGTCATGTGCTGCAGGTGAATAGCGCTGGGCGGAGTACAGGATTTTCAACAGAAAAATCATAAAAATAATGGTTGGGATGGACAGTGGGAATTTGTAGTTGCACTAACAGCACTTAACAGTGGTGTGATCTTCTCCAGTAGTGCTCTGCCTACTGGAGTTTAATAGACAAAGTAGAAGTTATAGTACTGATTCAAGGGTTTTCATAGGTATGTTTTTCAAAAGGAAAAACAGGAAAATCACAAATTTTGTAGAGGGTAGCTCAAATAATCCTCCTCCTCTTTGCTCAAATCTTACCTCCTACTGAGGCCTATGACTCTGATCATATTACTTAAATACTACAACCTGTTGCCCCTTGGCATTCCTCACCCTGTTTTATTATTTTTAAAGCACTTAAAACTAATACATCACTAGGGCAGGGATCTTTGTATTACTCATTCATAAATCTCAAGTGCACGGAACAATGACTGACACATAGTGGGCTTTCAGTAACTACTGTGGTTAAAATAGGTGGGCTTTCACGTTTCACTTTGAACCTAGGTCACAAGCATAAAGTATAACTGTCAAATCCTAAGGTAACTTTGTATTGACACACCATCTCTGAAAGATTAATAGAAACATGACGTAAAGGAAGGGGTGGTAATTCTCCTGTGAGCCTGAGAAAGCTGATTTACCATTCTGAGGCTTATTTTTGTCACCAGCAAAACAGAAATAACTATATCCCAGGAATAACTGTTCAAATCACAAGAATAATGCTTGAAATGCCCGGGAAGGCCTTTGGAAACAGAAAAATATACAATAATTTTTATTATGATTGCGACTAAATTACCAAGTATTTTAATACAGTAATAGAAAATGACAAAAATATATTGAAGGAAATGTATTTTGGGCATTTTTATGCATGAGTAGGGAAAATTATCTTTTTTCTTAATAAAGTCTTACTAAACTTATCTTCCTTATTTTGGCATACTTGTGCTTTTATTTTTCAATTCTAAATTTTTAAGGATACATAATAGTCATACATATTTGTGGGGTACATGTGATATTTTGATAAAAGCACATAATGTGTAATGACCAAATCAGGGTTATTGGGGTATCCATCACCTCAAGTGTTTATCATTTCCTTGTGTTAGGAACATGGAAAGTTATCCTTTCAAAGGCAATGAGGCAACTGTGTGCAAGGTAATGATGGATATTAGAGAAAGTGAAAACTTACAGTAAAACTAGGTTTTCCTGAAGAGGTTTTCTTTAGACTGAGGGAGTACACCTCTAGGCTGGCTGAATTACCCTCTCTGGAAGCAGGTCAGTACAACAGTCCTTTGTGGTGGAGGAGGATTAGTTACTAAGTGTAGGGGAAAGGGAGTTACATTTTGAACAAAGTATATCTACTCAGGAAGATGTAGAACTAAGTTAATATCCAACTACTGAGACTTTAGGGCTCATGTTGAAAGACATGAACTACTGTAAAAAACGGGGAGATCCATCCCACATAAAAAGGCAAGGAGGAACTACGTAAGGGACTTGCTAGGAGGCTCGACTAACAGGTGTCTGGGCTCATTCTGCAGTATATAAAAGAATTTAACCAGCATCAGTATTTTCCAAGGAATGCCTAAGAGTTTACTGGGGAGGGCAACAAGAAAATAGGAATGGGATGGCAGAAACATACCTTTTAGGCAGCTTTGTTGGAAATAGTTTACCAACAAGGTGGAGAAAACCTTTATTTATCCCTAAGGATCACTCAGACTCAAGCCTCTGAAAACCGAAGCCAAGGGTCCTTGCTTTAAGGATCACTCTACTGGTTTTGGTAGATGACAAAGAACCAGAAATGTGTAAAGAGTCCTGTTCCCATGTTTCCAGAACACGTTTCTGTAGAAGCTAAATTATAAGGATGCACAGTAGTATAGTGTTTAGGCCAATGGGACACTCAAACCATTGGCGATCTGCTTTTGGCCCCAGCAACTAAATCTTCCAGAGATATTTCAAATATGTTTTAGAATATGTAAGTAGAGCAAAGATTAGAATAAATTTTATTATTTAAAAGATTAGTCATTTTTAGTTTAATCTAGAAAAACTGATAGACTTTTATATCTCTGGTTTTATGTTTGCTATGTTTATTTATTTGAAAGTATTCTGAATACTCTCACAGTTGAGAGTAAAGCAAGTGCTGTTATTAAAATATTTTCATTGCACTGAAGTATGTTCCCTTTACAGTTCAGTAAGTCTAAACTAAAAGAGAAAGCGGCAACTTGATTGGCTACACAGATCAGTATTTTGCTAACATTACCAAAACATACAGTTGTATCTCCATTTGAGAAATAAACTTACCATCTTATGTCCTATAGAATCTGGAAACCCTCCTACATCCTTAGCTGCGCTTACGAGAATATAAGGTAAACTACAGGTCAGTGGATGATGTCATCCTTACATTCCTAAGGGTATAGGAGGGTGTGCCAGTCTCTATAACCAAGGAATTTGTATCTTTAACACCTATAAGAAAAGAGAGATCTTGGATCACTGCAAAGTAGGAACTTGGAACTGAGATACTCACATAAAGCTCTGAGACTCCTAAATGGGTGACATGCTCAGTGAAAATATAGCTTAAAAAAGAGAGAGGGAATAAACCACTGAACCAACACAGTGATGATGAGAAAGCATGTTGTTTCAGCTGGATGGAGAGAAGATTGCTGTTACCCCTGAAAATTAGTATCCATGCCATAGGGTATGGCTGTCCTTAGACTTTGGGATAGAATTGTACCTCTAGGACACTAAACCCAGATTTAGTTCCAACAAACATTAAACCTAGATTTAGTTCCAGCAAATGCTTTCCCCAAGACATGTAGCAGATAAAGTAAACACAAATCTGTTTTAGAATAAGTTGCCATCAATCTACATCCAGGAAAATTTATCTGGGTAAGTTCATAAAACAAACTTACAAAATATACATTAAAAATGTACTATGAGCAAGAGCCAAAAAAACCACAAAATAAACAGAAAAATTAGAAATCTCCCTCTGCCTAAGAAAATTTAAATAATGGTTTTATATCTGATACAGATAAAAATAATAAAATAAAAAAGTCATGATTCTTTTAAAAAGTGGGAAAGTTAATGTTACATACTATACATCATATATATTGCTAAAACTGTAGAAAACGAACTCCTAGATGATTAATGGGGAATGCTTTCCCACAAGTTCAAAACACTCCTTTTTCCCCCCACCAGATATACAGAATAAACAATAAAAATTCCCAAGACTTCAATAAATCATCCAAGTAACATCTAGTTTTATGCATTTAATTATTGAAGTGATGGAGATATTAAAAGTGTGGCCAACAGCTGAGGCTTTTCAGAGTACACTGAAGATATATACACACCAAATTCTAATTTTACAGAGCTTGTTCTTCAGTCCGAAAACAACTGATCCTTTTTTTTTTTTTTTTTTTTAGACGGGGTCTTGCTCAGTTGCCTAGGCTGGAGTGAAGTGGTGCAATCTCAGATCACTGCAGCTTCCGTCTCCCAAGTTCAAGCAATTGTCCCACCTCAGCCGCCAGAGTAGCTGGGATTATAGGCACACCAGCACACTGGGGTAATTTTTGTATTTTCAGTAGAGATGGGGTTTCACCATTTTGGCCAGGCTGGTCCAGAACTCCTGACCTCAGGTGATCCACCCTCCTTGGCCTCCCAAAGTGCTGGGATTACAAGCGTGAGCCACCATGCCTGGCCTCAACTGGTGCATTTTTATTCATTCAGAAATATGATCTAGAATAGTTACAAGAAAATGTTTTGCAGCAGAACTAAAAGATACCATATCCCTTATGTTATGACTTTCCTGCTTTAACCAACTATCTCTATACCAACTGATATAAATGTTATTTATGTATCAGGTTTCTGAAGTCAGCTTTGAGGTGTTTCATCTTCAAGCAGAGACAAGTAAAAACTATTCTCAAAAGTCACCACCAAAAGACTCATATGCAAACCAGACTATTGTGGTGTTATGATTTATTAACTTCTCAAAGTAAACGGCTGTCATGATTTATTAACTTCTCAAAGTAAATGGCTGTTATGATTTATTAACTTCTCAAAGTAAACAAGGTGTAATAAGTGAATATTAAGTGAATAAGTATAAATAAATTGCAGTCATTAAGCATATGACCACGTCAGTTGGATATACTTAAAGACTGGAGGTAATTTTAATTTTCATTGTTAACTTCTGTGACAAACCCATTAAAAAATATTGAGACAGAAATGAATGGGCCAGAAATGCTTCTGAGGCTTTATAATTTAAAAAGTTATATTTTTTAAACTGCTGGTCGGGCACGGTGGTTCACGCCTGTAATCCCAGCACTTTGGGAGGCTGAGGCAGGCTGATCACAAGGTCAGTAGTTCAAGACCAGCCTGACCAACATGGTGAAAACCCCATCTCTACTAAAAATACAAAAATTAGCCAGGCATGGTGGTGCACGCCTGTAATCCCAGCTACTCAGGAAGCTGAGGCACAACTGCTTGAACCTGGAAGCTGGAGGCTGCAGTGAGCTGAGATGGCGCCACTGCACTCCAGCCTGGGTGACAGAGCGAGACTCCATCTTAAAAAAAAAAAAAAAAAAAAGGTTAAAAAAAAAAAAAAAAGGCTAGAGTTGCAGGGGTTCTTGAAGCTCATTTACTGTTGGATTTCGAAGACTATTAAGACAATTAAGATGTAAAAGGAAATTATAAAACTTGTAGTTCCCTTAAACACATAGGTTAAAAAATCATGAGACTAGAAAAATGCCAAGAAACTTTACCTCCCAACATCACCAACCTCTATGTCACTCCAAGTCATGAAAACAACAGTTCTTTCTTTTCTAAGTGCTCTCTGGATTACCACTGAAGAATCTATACTCTTTGATTAAGGTGCTGGTGATCACAATACTAATATTGAGAGGAGCTGCATTTCAAACAAATGTACCATGGTATGAACATTATTTAAACCAAAAGTCTGTTTGCCCATCCATCCCTGGGCACTGTCTTGCAATATCAGGCCATCTAAGTGGCAAACTGATTTTTAAAAAAGCATAAATGTCAGAAATGAGTGAAGTACGATTTTGATGCATGGTCTTTTCACTTTACACTTACTTCAATTCTGAGGTATGGTTTGTATCTTCAACTTATATTTCCTATGAGTGTTTTGTTTTTGTTTTTACATTTTAAAAACTTTTTTGTTCATTAGTTTCTCTCATTTTTGTAACTATCATATCACTGCAAATGAAAATGAACAATGAAGTGTCAAACAAACAACTGTTCTCCAACAAACAGGTGTTCTTTGGAGGGCATTGACCTATAGCCACACCAAAACCAAGGTTGTTTTCTTTTTTTTTTTTTGAGATGGAGTCTCCATCTGTTGCCCAGGCTAGAGTGCGGTGGCACGATCTTGGCTCACTGCAACCTCTGCCTCCCAGATTGAAGCAATTATCCTGCCTCAGCCTCCCAAGTATCTGGGAATACAGGCCCACACCGCCACGCCTGGCTTTTTTTTTGTATTTCAGTGGAGACGGGGTTTCACCGTGTTGCCCAGACTGGTCTCGAACTCCTGAGCTCAGACAATCCACCCACCTTGGCCTCCCAAAGTGCAGGGATTACAGGCATGATCCGCTACGCCCGGCCCCATGGTTGTTTCTCTAACTGACAAAACAAGGTCTAAGGTCATCTCTCCACCAAGGAAAAAGGTCCACTGTTTGTGATGGCACTATGAATACTGATGTCAATGGAAGACAGACAGTTGAAGAAACAGGTAATTTACAAAGACTTATGACAAATTTCTCACTGTTCCAATTGCCTTGCATTGTTTTCTTTTCTGCCCCGGCTCACAGTGTTCTACAAGATGTTCTACAGTTCCAAGAGGCTAGACACCTCTTACAGACACTGATGAGGAAATTGTCTCAAGAACAAAGCGGGGTAGAAAAGCCACATCTAAAAAGTAGGGATCAGTTTTTGGGTTTGTCAAATTTCCTTATTACACACCTCAAAATAGACAAAATACTGAGGACGTTGGTGACCAAAACCTACTCACTGCATGTCAAGAATCAACTGCTGGAGGAGCACTCATTTATCAAAAAGCCCAATTTACATATGCATTACTTAATCTGACAGGCATAGAGAAAGGAAATTATATAGCAAAGGACAATGTTGAAGAAGATAGGCTATGCTGAATTGTTCAAAGCCAAAACTTCAATATTCCTAAGGGCTAACTGAGAATAGCTGATAAGCCTCAGATAACTTTTGATTAAACTTACAATAACCCAATGGTTAGTTCCTAAGGTCCCAGGTGATGCTACTTTAAAAACAAATAATTTGAACTGGGAAGACTATAATACTCCAAGGATATTACTGACCAGGTAAAACTGTACACAAAAAATAAAACGGTTTCAAAAGGCCAAGTGAGAGAACATTAAGCTTACCTGCAAGTGAATCAACAAGAGCATTATATTTTCAAAAATAGTTATAAACCTTTGATGTTCTGATTGCTATCGTCCTACATCCAAGATTTAAAAAAAGGTCATGCATAGAGGAGTTCCTTTAAGTTTAGGATTGACTGGGTTTTAAAATTCTGGGAAGACAGAATTAGGGACTATAGACCATCCTGGTTTTGATTGTTTTCTAGCCCCAAAGCAGCAAAATTAAGCATTGAGAAACTGATTCATATGAATGAGGCAACAGCAACAACAACAACAATAAAACCCAACATGTTTCATGACATATACCTTGGAGGCATTTTGTATATTTGGAAATTCTCATTTGCATTTTTAGACAATGGAGTAACTCTTTTGCAGGTTGTACTAAAACACAAACACACCACTGAAGAAACCAGACTAGGAATTTCAGCATTCATTCGATGTTTCTGGAAGTCAAGGAAAGTAGCCAATTAAAAAATAACTCAAACACTGCCTCTTCTTCATGTTCAGCAAGCATGAGATTAATGGCAGAATGGCTTACCTGGGACAGGGCTCCTTCTTGAATTTAAGTTTTGAGAATCCAGAATCTCTTCTGTTTGCCCATCTGCTTCTACCTCTATTTTGTTTTGAATCTCTTTTGCATCTTCACTAAGGCAAGTTCTTATACTCTCGTCCTCCTCTAGGACTCTCTGGACTGTGATGGCAGCACTCGGAGAACTAACAGTAGTGGCGGCAGCAGGAACAATGACTGGAGTGGGAGGAGGAGAAGTTGGAGGAGTTGGAGAAGTTGGAGTAAAGGAAGGAACTGTGGAAGGGGTGATGGGAGTTGGGATACACTCCAGTTTCATTTCTTCTGGGGGATTTTCGAGAATCTCCAATTCAAGAGTCAATGGCAATACTTCCTGTTTTACTATTTCCACAGTGCTCTCCGTGGCTGGTAATTTTTCACTAACTCCATTTATTTCATTAATTAGGGTAGTACTAGAAATCAGTGGAATATCATTAGGTGCTACACTACAGGGTTTCTTGCATATATCACCATCATTTTCATTTGTTGGTAAAGGGTCTGATGTTTCTGTGCAAGATGTGAGGCTGGGTACAGGAACTGTGTCTTCTCTTGAGGATGAGAGTTCACATCTGTCATCTATAGCAGTGGTGAATATTGGTTGGCTACTGAGAGCAGAAGAGGTGGGGGAAGCAATCGTACTTCGAGCAATAGAAGAAACAGTGGTAGGTGATGGAGGCAGAGGAAGCTCTGCTATGGATACTATTGCAGTAGTTTCAGATGTCTGGCCTTCTTGTTCTTTCTTCTCTCCACTGAGGACTAGCCTAAGGACTGGGGAAGGAGACTTTAACACTGGATCTGGTTTTGGCTTCTCCTCTGGGGAAGAAAAAAATAAGTTTTAAGAATAATTCTTGGATCAGAGACTATATATTGCCTTGGGCCAATTCTTTCAATCTCTTACCCTAAATTACAGGCAGCAGAATAGAGACCAATATATTAGACTTATTCTGGTGTGCCAAAAACATTGTCTCTTTTCTTTCTTTGTTTTTTACTTAAACCTATTACTTATTTGGTATCCAATACATAAAGTCTATTTTGGAGTAAGAGAAGGAATCTATTCACCAAATAATTATTTTAAGAACACAACTGAAAAGCTCATCAAAACTGAGGCTAAACCATTCTTGGTTTCGGAGTGAGGCTTTTCTTTAAGGTAGGAAAACCTTAATTTCTACCATCTCTTGTTCCCTAAAAAAATTTTTTTCCAGGGATATATTATAGTGGCAGAACAGTACAAGGGCAAACAATTAAAAATTAAATTATTATAAAGGGACTGATGTTATTTTTTATTCTATATATTTTCGTGTTTGGGGAGGTAATTTTTATTTTAAAAAGCATTACTTATATAAAAATTCAAGACAAAGCATCACATTTTATGTAATAAAATTTATTATCAGTGAAATCAAACTATTCTCAGTAACTGATAAAAATCAGTTTATAAATTAATTTACCCTTCAATTCTCAACAGAAGTATATAACCAGAAATAATGTAAGGTATAAAAATGGAAATTGCTGGGCTTGGTGGAATACGCCCGTAATCCCAACTACTCAAAAGGCTGAGGTGGGAGGATCACTTGAGCCCAGGAGATTGAGGTTGCAGTGAGCTACGAATGCATCACTGCACTCCAGCCTGGGTGACCGAACGAGATCCCATCTCTAGACAAAATAAAAATAACAAAATTTATCTTGTGTCTTGACATGTAAAACAATTAAGGTAAAAACAAAGTTAATACACAAATAAATCCAATGAAAAAGAAAACAATATATATATAGTATGAAAGTACTAGTATTTAATAGTATGAAATAGTTTGATATACAAAAATGCATCTATGTATATATAGAGAGAAGGAGACAGAGAGAGAGAAGAAACTGGTCATCATAATGAGGGTACCAGAAAAATACAAGGAACAATAATTAATAATAATTTCCACATTTTTATTAATAAATTCCAGGTAAATTGATATGTGATTCATCCCTGAGTGGAGGAAACCAAAGGAGATTTACACTGGCTTCCAGCCTTGTGCTTCCTTAGCACAATAAATAGGCTCCATGGAAAAACATATACTCATGAGTATGTTTATCAAATGACAATAAAAGTTTCAAGCACTACTAAAAGACAACCTAAAATGAGACTTTACTTTCTCCAACAGGATTTTTTATGCATCAATGAAAGTGAGTCTTTACAATAAACTGCAATTATGTGAAAGCAAATATGCATTGTTTGTCAGATAAACAGGTAGTAAATACTATCATTAAGATATTATTAATTCATTCACTGTAATGACAGTTATTAGCCTTAAAATATACTTTTATTTATAGGCACAGAAGCTGGTGCTTCTAAAATTGGACTTTTCTTAGTTACTGTAGTGATGAGATAGAATCAATAGGCTCTCACTGCCAAATCCCTCAGACTAAGTTGACAGGGCAACAGACAAAAGTATTTCTGGAAAACATGTGTTTATTTTGTGCGCGCGTGTGTGTGCGCGCGCGCGCATGTGTGTGTTCATTCTAGATGGAACACGCCATACATAATACATAAATACAAACATGTATTTATCAAAATATCTTTGATGAAAATAATTTCCAGCTCACTGGAGTAACTGCTAAATAAGTCATCCAGATTACATAATGCCACTGTGAAAGCTTATCAGAATAACACCCTTTATGACCACTGACTGAAACCTAGATGAAGTAAATTTCAAAACAGGGCAGGGTGTGATGGCTCGTCTGTAATCTTAGTACTTTAAGAGGCTGAGACGGGAGGATCTCTTGAGCCTAGGAATTTGCAATAAGCCTCGGCAACATAGTGAGACCTTGTGTCTACAAAAAATAAAAAGATTAGCCAGGTGAGGTGGCGCAGACCTGTAGACCCAGCTACTCGGGAGGCCAAGATGGAAGGATCGTTTGAGCCCAGGAGGATGAGGCTGCAGCAAGCTGTGATCATGCCACTGCACTCCAACCTGGGCAATAGAGCAAGATGTTGTCTCAAAATGAAAAAGGGAAAGGAAAAGTGGGGAGAAGGGGAGAGTGGGAGTGGGAGAGAGGGAGAGGGAAAGGGGGGAGGGGGAGGGAGGGAAGGGGGAAAGAGAGGGAGGGAGGGAAAGGGAGGGGGGGAGGGAAAGGGAGGGGAGGAAGGATGGGGAGAGAGAGACAGAGAGAGATTGATTCTCACATTAAATATCTAATAAGAGTATGTCAATTCAATTATTAATGTTGGGAAACAATTTCTGATAGTAAAAAATCAAACAAAAGTAGACCTACAACTGATAAACTTGTATACACTCTTCAGAAAAATCTAGTATTGAAAAAATTAGGCCAGGCACAGTGAGCTCATGCCTGTAAATCCCAGCACTTTGGGAGGCCAAGGGGGAAGATCACTTGAGCCCAGGAGGTCTCAAACTACAAGACCTCATTTCTACAAGCTGGGCATGGTGGTGTGCATTCACGGTCCCAGGTACGCAGGAGGCCAAGGTAAGAGGACCACCTGAGCCCATGAGGTTGAGGCTGCAGTGAGCTGTCATCGCACCACTGTACTTCAGTCTGAGTGATACAGTAGAGGGAGACTCTATCTCAAACAAAACAAAACAAAACAAAAAAATTATGAGTTCTTCATTCTAAAATAAAAGTCCTTTAACCCACTAATTAAAGCTTTCATACAGAAAGCTGAAAACACAGTAGAGCTAAATTAAAAAAACGAAACAAGGCCGGGCGCGGTGGCTCACGCCTGTAATCCCAGCACTTTGGGAGGCCGAGGCGGGCAGATCACGAGGTCAGGAGATGGAGACCATCCTGGCTAACATGGTGAAAACCCGTCTCTACTAAAAATGCAACAAATCAGCCAGGCGAGGTGGCGGGCGCCTGTAGTCCCAGCTACTCGGGAGGCTGAGGCAGGAGAATGGCCTGAACCCGGGAGGCGGAGCTTGCAGTGAGGCGAGATCACGCCACTGCACTCCAGCCTGGGCGACTGAGCGAGACTCCGTCTCAAAAAAAAAAAAAAAACAAAAACAAAAAACAAAACAAAACAAAAAACAACACTTATTTTATCCCTCTAAAGACTTCTACTATAAAGAGTTTGGCCATCTTTAAGAATTTGTAGGAATTTCAACTTTAAGAATTTTTCTAATAATCATGAAAGGGGTAGCAAAGACAGATGTCTAGAATATTTAAGGCAACACTATTTATATTATAATGCAAGAAAAAAGGACAAAAAAGGAAATCAATTAAATGTTCAACAATAGAGATTTTATTAAAGAAATGATGGTCTGGGCATATAATGGCATACATGCAATATTTAATATAGGTTTTTAAAAGAGTATTTAATGATATGGAAAGTTTTTTGTAATAAAATATATGTTTTGTTCTGTTTCGAGACAGTCTTGCTCTGTCGCCTAGGCTGGAGTGCAGTGGTGTGATCTCAGCTCACTGCAACCTCCAGTCTCAAGCAATCCTCCTACCTCAGCCTCCCAAGTATCTGAGACCACACGTACGAGCCACCATACCTGGCTAATATTTTTATTTTTTGTAGAGACGGGGTCTTGCTATATTACTCAGCTGGTCTTGAACTCTTGAGCTCAAGCAATCCTCCTGCCTCGTCCTCCCAAAGTGCTTAGATTACAGGCATGAGCCACCGCATCTGGCAAGAACGTTTATTTTATTTTTTTTAAGCAGGGTACAAAACTGTATGTAGAACCCAATTTGGTAACTTAAAAAAATACTTAGTACTAACATATGTGCATAGGGGAAAATCAGTTTATTAATAATGGTGCTGAGTAATCAGACACATACTTTCTCATTTTGCTTATCTGTAGTTTCCATAAGGAGTGTCAAATTTTAAGAAGAATAAAATTGCTCCCTTTCATTCTCATATGGTGGTGGAATCAATGACCAAGACAAGGATGTCTTTTGGTTGTCACAAGTCTCTCAATGACAGAAATGCTATTGTCATTTAATAGGCACAGAGAGGAATACTGAGCATCCTGCAATTTGAGGTACAGTCTCACTTGACAAAAATAGGTCTAAATGCCAACAGAGTCCCAAATGAACAACACTGCTATGAATGGTTGAATTACAAACAGAATACCATTCACTGAACACACTAGGTGCTTTCAACAGGCACTAAGATTAAGACTAAGGCACCAACTAACTCGTTTAATTATCCATATCATATCCTCAATACAATGGATTTAATTTTCTTTCTCACTCAGTAAACAGCAATCATTTCAGCTGTGTACTATCCATACCAAGCAAAAATTTTAATTAATTCAACAGTTGTTCTCTCTACAAACCAATGTGAAGTATTCGCTATGTCTTCATAAGGTGTCAAACAAAGGTAAAATGGTAGATTTGTCTGGAACCTTGGCCTTCGTGTAAATATTCTAGCTGTTTCATGTCAAAAACTCTGTAAACCAGAAGCTTAATAATGGCAGCTAACATTTGTTAAGCACTTACTATGTGCCAGGAACTGGGTCAAATACCATACATACATTGTCCCTTTTAATTCTCACAACCACCATTAGGGTAGAAATTATTATTTGCCTGTTTTACAGATAAGGAAACTGAGGGTTTTAGAGATCAGTCATAGGCCCAAGGTCATGTTAAGTAGCAAGTGCTCAAGCCTGAGAATGATTTCAAAGCCCACATTCTTCCAACTTTGTGGAGGAAAGGGGAGGCTTATGGGAACAGAAGTACTTAAGTCAATCAAGCAGGAGGGAGACTTTAGAGTTAACAGGAGATTCTGTAACTGAGTACAAACTCTCAGTAATGACATTTCTATTGAGAAAGAAAAAAACAATCTGACTACAAAATGTAGAGACTCTGGGAGTAATATAACAATCTTTGAAAAAAGTCAGCTTTTATATGCTAATTTCAAAAGGAATCTAAATTTAAGAAGGAAATTTTGAAAAACTCCTTGGCTGGCCGAGGTGGCTCCCATCTGTAATCCCAGCACCTTGGGAGGCCATAGCAGACAGGTCACTTGAACTCAGGTGTTTGAGACCAGCCTACACAACATGGAAAAATCTCGCCTCTACAAATACAAAAACTAGCTGGGCATGGTGGTTCACGCCTGTAGTTCCAGCTACTCAGGAGGCTGAAGTGAGAGGACTGCTTGAGCCTGGGAGGTGGAGGCTGCAGTGAGCCATGATCATGTCACTGCACTCCATCCTGGGTGACAGAACGAAACCCTGTCTCAAAATAGAAGAAAAAAGAAAAAAAAATCCTCAGTGTAAAGAAAAAAAAAACATTTTCTCTGAAAAAATAGTAAGCCCTTTCTAACGTTACATAAATTTAATTAAAAAAAAAACTCTGAAAACAGTAATATTTTAGATATCGGCAGGCTAATAGATGAAATCAGAAAAGCTACTGTTTGACCAGTCAAGAAAGAAAAAAGAGAGAGATGAAAGAAAGAACAAGAGAGTGAGAGAGCAAGTGAAAGAGAAAGAAAGAAAGAAAGAAAGAAAGAAAGAAAGAAAGAAAGAAAGAAAGAAAGAAAAGAAAAGAAAAGAAAAGAAAAGAAAAGAAAAGAAAAGAAAAGAAAAGAAAAGAAAAGAAAACAAAAGAAAAGAAAAGAAAAGAAAGGAAAGAAAGCGAGAGAAGGGAGGGAAGGAAGGAGGGAGGGAGGGAGGGAGGGAAGGAGGGATGGAAGGGAGGGAGGGAGGGAGGGAGGGAGGAAGAAAAAAAGAGAGAACGAGTGAAAGGGTGAGAGAAAGGGAAAGAGAGAGAAACAGAGTTAGTTTTCTGGTGAACAGGTGGTACTAAAAGGAAGATAATAGTAATCCCAGAGAGTTACTTATAACCTCTGAAATGCACTTAAAATACAACAAGTTTTTCTTTTCATCAAGGTAACCTGAATACTTTCCAATTAAGCCTATATTATGCACCAGTTTGATATGTTGATGTTGTTATTCAAATTTCCACTAAGCAAAACAAAAACAAAAACCTGAGAGGAAATCAAGTCTGCATTCCTTGTCTGGAAATCTGGGCCTAAATATGACAAAATGCAGGGATCTCATAATCTAAAAATTTTAACATTATTTTTCACAAAATAATGGCAAATGCAATAATACTGTCTTCAGGAAGGACAGAACTATCATCATCAAAGTATGTGATAAACTTTTTAAAAATCCTGGCACAGCTACAGAGAAAGTCTGCACAGAGGATAAATTTTAAGGCCTCTTTGCATGGGAAGTATTCAATATGCTTAGCATAATTCTAACCAGTAAAAGGATTACACATTTGCAAAAGCGCAGTCAAGTTTTGAAGGGAAATACTCTGAGAATTATTATCCACTAAGATTAAAAACATTCTGAACTTTGACTCAAAACTACTTTGTCATTGAAAGTAGCGAGTGGGCCGGGCGCGGTGGCTCAAGCCTGTAATCCCAGCACTTTGGGAGGCCGAGACGGGCGGATCACGAGGTCAGGAGATCGAGACCATCCTGGCTAACACGGTGAAACCCCGTCTCTACTAAAAAAATACAAAAAACTAGCCGGGCGAGGTGGCGGGCGCCTGTAGTCCCAGGTACTCGGGAGGCTGAGGCAGGAGAATGGCGTAAACCCAGGAGGCGGAGCTTGCAGTGAGCTGAGATCTGGCCACTGCACTCCAGCCTGGGCTACAAAGCGAGACTCTGTCTCAAAAAAAAAAAAAAAAAAAAAAAAAGAAAGTAGCGAGTGGACTTCCACATTTGGTCTCTACAACCTGTAATTTTGCAAGGTAAATGGTTTTACTATTTAAAAAATTCGCTTGAAGCATGCAGGAGTTCTCCTTTAACTCAAAATGTTGCTGAAAGAAGTTCTTGACAGTGTAATTTTTTGAAGCATGCCAGATTAGGGATCACTGACTATCTCTTGGTTTAAAACTATCTTACATAACAAATACAATATAGGACCTGTCTGTTCAAGAGTATCAGGCTTCTCAATACTCAGGGGGAAAATGAAATTTCTATAATAAAACCACATTATCATAATCTTTGATGTAAAATTCATTGAAATCATACATTAGAAGTACATCTTCCAGAAAGTTTATAAATGTGATTAACCTGCAGTCTACCCAAAAACCTTTAATATTAAATATGTCGATTTTATGGGCCACTTCTAAATATTTTTTGAAGGATAATTTTTAGTATGGGCATGGTGTCTCAGGCCTGTAATCCCAGCACTTTGGGAGGCTGAGGCAGGCAGATCACTTGAGGTCAGGAGTTTGAGACCAGCCTGGCCAACATGGTGAAACCCCGTCTCTACTAAAAATACAAAAATTAGCTGCGCATGGTGGTGCATGCCTGTAATCCCAGCTACTCGGGAGGCTGAGGCAGGAGAATAGCTTGAGCCCAGGAGGAGGAGGTTGCAGTGAGTCAAGACCGCACCACTGCACTCCAGCCTGGGCAACAGAGCAAGACTCTGTCTCAAAAAAAAAAAAAAAAAAAAAAAAGACAATAAGTTTTAGAAAATCTATATACTAACCATAGAGCTACAGAATAAACAAATGGTTTGGAGGAATGAATAATTCAAGAAAGTTAGAAGGTAAATGGCTTCCATATATGATATCCAATCATTTTTAGAAATCTGAAACATAAAGCAAGGTCAAAGTTACTTGCTTCCCCGAACTGTGTTTAGAATTATCTCTCAATTTTAGCAAAGGTCAACTTAAAATCCAACTAGGCAGGAAAGACAGACTATGATATCCCACTTCCTGGTATGAGATTTCCCTTACATTTTCTATTATACTCCCAAAGGCACAGTATTTATTCCAACAAACATTTGGCACCTTCATGTTCAAGTTCAATAGGAGCAGAGACCTTAGTGTACTATTCCTTAATATAGCATTAATGGCTATAATTTACTAAGCATTTTTCATGTGATAGGCACGTTCCCACAGTAATCCTGTCAAGCATGTAGGTCTTTATTCCATTCTACAAGTGAAGAAACTGAGACACACAGGTCAGTGGCTCAATAGATCAAATAACTAGTGCATGATGGAGCCAGGAGTTGAACTTGGATCCATCTCCAACTGTGGCTATAGAAGCCCAGTCTTATAAGAAGAAACGCTTTATCTTTTTTTTTTTTTTTTAAATAGCAAGATACCTAGGGACATGCTGAATATATAAGCTAAACTGTATTGTTCTTGTAAAGTAATATATGCTATGATTTCTCCCTCCACCTCTCACCTTGTTTTAAAGGGCGGTTTAAGGCAGCTAACCTTTTACCTATATAGAGATACTAACAGTGAGAGATTAAACAAATGTATGAAAAAATTTTACCAATTATCCCTACTTTAGTTTCCTAGAGGCAGAATACTTTAATTTTCTGCCTCAAAGCTTTGTTTAAAGGTGGGTGTCTAAATAATCCTTGGATGCTGTACTCTTATTCCTGAATGCTGAGGGCAATGAAATTAATAAAAAAGAGACTGAAGATAAGAGGGAGGAAAACAGTCATACACAAACCTTGCTTCTGGTCGCTAGCTGCAGTGACAGGGGTGCTGGCAGCAAGATGAGCGCTCTCCACAGTCCCATAAACCACAGGGCTGTGCTCAGGGACCTGGCTGGGCAGCTGCTGGGATTTGAAGTACAAAAAAGGGTGATAATGAGCGTGCGAACATAAAAACTAGCAACATGGAACCCAAGCGAGTAGGGAAGACAGTAGAGCACGGGAGATCACAAAATTAAAAAAGTAAAGCAAGGAAAAAATATATAGTCCAATTTAATAAATTCAAAAGTACATGGGAAGACAGGGAAGATAAAGAAAGAGGCAGCAGAAAAAGGGGAAGGAAAAGAAATGATTACTATTAACCACAGCAAGAGAAGACAGCACAACAATCATTAGTACAATTTATTCCCCAGTATTCCTTCTAAGGACAAGCCGACTTGTCAACCTAACAATAGATGTCACATCTGAGAGGGAATTTAACACTCTCCCAAAGACCAAAATTGATTTGGTCAACTTCATGTATAAATTATCTAGCAAACCAGTACAAACAGAAAATGTAATGAGACTGAAAACCAGTTACAGATTCAAGAAAACAATACTGAAAAATGATTCCTGCTACTCATCCATGTAATCATACAGGTGAAATACTTTGAAAGTATATAATAAAGCAATTTCACCATAAAATGTCTATAGGTTCTGGGTCAAGTATGGTATTTTCAGAATCAGAAATCTTGAGTAAAATACCGGGTTTTTCAGAGATATAAAGAAACTCTCATTTTCACTCAGGCATTGTATTAGAATGAAAAATGCCCATCAAAATCCAAGCAGGGTAGGTTGAGAAAATCACAGCTATTGATCAACTTAGAGGAACAGAATTACACAAGACAGGACATGAACACTCATTCTACATCACATTCCAGGCAAGTATTCATTCAGGATTTGAGGGTTACACAAGAAACAAAACAAAGCAGTGTCTCTCCTCGGAGATCTAAGGTCAATATTTTTGGTATCTATAATATCCTACAATGAATTATATCAGTGCTATCAAAGTAGAGCTCCTATACAATTCTATTTTTCTTTTTCTTCTGAGGAGTAGGGATGGGGAGATTAAGATGTAGGTAAGTGTGGGCAAATAGAGACACTTAAAAAGTGTGAGTTCATAAAAAATATTTTCAAGTCGGTGTCACTTAAAATGGGAATATAAAATGAAATGCACACATACAATTTAGGATGATAGATATCATTTAAGTAACAATGCTTTTCAGAATGTACAACATGAAATTTATATTTGAGTATATAAGGATTGTATAGAATAATAGACAGAAATAGTGAAAATGCTATCCTTTCACCTATTCATTGGACCGTGAAAATGTTCATATTCCACAATTACTTCTAAATGAAGACTACTAAAATTATATTTCTATATAAAAAAATTGAGAGTTACTGTTTTCACAGGGACAAATAAAGAAAATAGCACTGCCGTAATTACTCTCGATCCGTAGTTTCAGTGGGAAAAAAAATGCACTACTGAAATTCAAAAGAAAGGTTCATAGCTAAAAATAAAAATACCGATTTTTCAGTTCTACAGGTTGAAAACAGATCTGGAACAAAGGAAACACTCCATGTTATTTAGCATTCATTAAGCAGTTATCCACATTTCTCAGGAAAGATTTGTAAATTGTATCATTTACCTGAAAGGAAAAAAATATTAACTACTCCAATCGCCTGGAAAATTAATAACCAAATAAAAAGGGGGGGCAGGTTAAGTGCTAAAAGTAGGTCACAAAATGGCATTCACAGAAAAAGATGTTTAAGACAGTAAAAGGCTACTAGAGTCAATGATTTTTCCATCTAAAATACCTTCAATCATATAAAAGATGGACATTTTAAAATTAACAAAGTCCTAAAAAGAATCTATGTATAAAGAGTCGTAAGAAAGGAATGAGATAATATGTTTAAGTTACAATTTGAAATCCAAGTATCCAGTACACAAGTATATATCCATAAAATGCTGGGAAAGTACTTCTCAGTTTTCACAGCAGTGAAATGTAGAACTAAAGATCCTACAGTCTCCTTCAACTTCATCATTTTATAAGCCTCCGGCAGTACTAATAAAATCATAACATATTAACATGTAATTCAATACTTTCTTTTTTTTTTTTGAGACGGAGTCTTGCTCTGTCACCAGGCAGGAGAGCAGTGACACAACCTCGGCTCACTGAAACCTCCGCCTCCCAGGTTCAAGTGATTTCCTTGCCTCAGCTTCCTGAGTAGCTGAGGCTACAGGTGTGTGCCACCACACCCAACTAGTTTTTTGTATTTTAGTAGAGACGGGACTTCACCATGTTGGCCAGGGTGGTCTTTATCTCCTGACCACATGATCCGCCTGCCTTGGCATCCCAAAGTGCTGGGAATACAGGCGTAAGCCACCGTGCCCGGCCAGAATTCAATACTTTAATCTTGTTCAGAATTAGTTTTAATTTAGGATAATCTTCTCAAATTGTATTTTAACCACTAATTTCATCTCTTCTCTCCTAAAGAAGTAACTCAACCAGGGCAGGCACTGTGGCTCATGCCTGTAACCCCAGCACTCTGGGAGGCCAAGGCAGGCAGATCACCTGAGGTCAGGAGTTCGAGACCAGCCTGGCCAACATGATGAAACCCCATCTCTACCAAAAACACAAAAATTAGCTGGGAGTGGTGGCAGCTGCCTGTAATTCCAGCTACTCGGGAGGCTGAGGCAGGAGAATTGCTTGAACCCGGGAGTTGGAGGGTGCAGTGAGCCAAGATTGCGTCACTGCACTCCAGCCTAGGTGACAAGAGCAAGGCTTCGTCTCCAAAAAAACAAACAAACAAACAAACAAACAAACAAACAAAACCATCTATTACAAAGGAGTTTCTTATCTTCCCAAAGCTCAAATAATCATGAACTACTTTACTAATCAATAAGTCAGAACAATCAGGAAACATACCAAATACTATGACATAAAACATCACATCCAATGCTGTGTACATTTTGATACATATAAAGAAACTAAGCTAGATGGTTAAGAATATATTTAAGGAATTTCAAAGCCACTGCATTTTAGTCACATTCACTATTGGTGGGAATGAAAACTTATAAAATCATTCTGGAAAGGCAACTGCTATCAAAATATAAAACAACTCAATAAAGATGCTAAGGAAGTCAGAGTTAAAAGGTCAGGGTCATTTAGCAACTCTTTGCAACAGCTTATAATTTATGTAAATGGTAAAATCCCCCATCAAATTTTTCAAAATCAAGGTTCTGATTGGTACAAGGAAAAAAATAAAATGTTTCTCTTATAAACTGGAATGAAAAGAGTTTAAGGGAGGGTAAGATAGTCGATTCCTGATAGTGTTTGAGAAAAATTCTTTATAAATTCTCCTTTAGAATCTACTCAAAGATTTATATACTAAATGTAAAGTACTGACCTCAAGAGATCATGGTAAGCTTAGGCCCACATACTGGAGGAATTCGTTTTTTAAAAACATAATGTTTACCTAGTAAGTAAATGGGCAACAGAATCTAAAATTGTTCTTAAATATTTCTTTCCACAATTTAAAATTCATTTTTCCTTTTTTTTTTTTTTTTTTTTTTTTTTTTGAGACGGAGTCTCGCTCTGCCGCCCAGGCTGGAGTGCAGTGGCTGGATCTCAGCTCACTACAAGTTCCGCCTCCTGGGTTTACGCCATTCTCCTGCCTCAGACTCCCGAGTAGCTGGGACTACAGGCGCTCGCCACGTCGCTCAGCTAGTTTTTTGTATTTTTAGTAGAGACGGGGTTTCACCGTGTTAGCCAGGATGGTCTCGATCTCCTGACCTCGTGATCCGCCCGTCTCAGCCTCCCAAAGTGCTGGGATTACAGGCTTGAACCACCGCGCCCAGCCCATTTTTCTTTACAAAGGCACATTGTTTTGCCCAGAAAGGGGGTCACCTTATTTTGTCTTCTATTTTAATCACATAAATGATAGAATACTTACAGAGGTGGTTATAGACAAGAGTCAACAACTATGCCCCTGGGGCCATATACCTGATTTTATACTGCCCACAAGGTAAGTTTCTACAATTTCAAATGTTGGCGGGGGAAGCAAGAGATAAACAGTATTTCTTGAAACATGAAAATTATACAAAATTCAAATTTTGGTGCCCATAAATAACATGTTATTAGAAGAGAAACACCCATCCATTTATATATTATCTATAACTGCTTTTGTGCCACAATGGCAGAATTGAAGAGTGCTAAAAGAGACAATATGGTTGCAAAGTCTAAAATATTTACTATCTGGCCCACTACAGAAAATATTCGCTGAGCTCTATTATAATTGATTTAGAGAAAGCCAGAGACTTCAAATAGTTACATAAATATAAGCAAAAAGTTGATTTACTGTTATCATAAGAATACCATTCAATGACTTTAAAATAATCCTGTATAGGCCGGGCGCAGTGGCTCAAGCCTGTAATCCCAGCACTTTGGGAGGCCGAGACGGGCGGATCACGAGGTCAGAAGATCGAGACCATCCTGGCTAACACGGTGAAACCCCGTCTTTACTAAAAAATACAAAAAACTAGCCGGGCGAGGTGGCGGGCGCCTGTAGTCCCAGCTACTCGGGAGGCTGAGGCAGGAGAACGGCGTAAACCCGGGAGGCGGAGCTTGCAGTGAGCTGAGATCCGGCCACTGCACTCCAGCCTGGGCGACAGAGCGAGACTCCGTCTCAAAAAATAATAATAATAATAATAATCCTGTATAAATAACTCATGTATTTAACATATATAAAATATGTGGATGAACAAGTATAGCCTCCACTGAGAAACACTATGAAGGTTAAGAAAAAAAACAAAGGCCAGGCACGGTGGCTCATGCCTGTAATCCCAGCACTTTGGGAGGCTGAGGCGGGTGGATCACGAGGTTAAGATTTCAAGACCAGTCTGGCCAAGACGGTGAAACCCCGACTCTACTAAAAATACAAAAATTAGCTGGACGCGGTGGCAGGCACTTATAATCCCAGCTACTCGGGAGGCTGAGGCAGAAGAATTGTTTGAACTCAGGGGACGGAGGATGTAGTGAGCCGAGATCGTGCCACTGTACTCCAGCCTAGGCAACAGAGTGAGACTCCGTCTCAAAAAAAAAAGCAGCAGCAAAACAATAGTATATTTAACAATGCCAGGAAAAAGTACCAAAACATGCTTCTTTCTTAAGGACGAATTTCTCCCATTCTCTCATTAGAAACGTGTGTGTCAATATATGCGTATTTCCTCCTGATGTTTAACTTGCACAAAACACTATGAACCCACTCAAGGCTAAGACAAAATTCCTGGGTTCATGGAGCTTACATTCTATCAAAGGAAACATATGGCAAAAACCACAAAATTAATCATTTAATTACCATAGGTACAAATGCTTTACTGGGGAAGTAAGAGTACAAAGATGACCCATAATCTGGGGTTCTGACTTTGTGATGTGTGTGAGGAAGATATTCTGAGTAAGCAACATTCAGGCTGAGTTTCAAAAAATCAATGTGAATGTTGGCATGTAGGAAGAAGGGCAGGTAGACGCATCTCATGCAGAGAGAACACATGTATGAAAGCTCTAAAAGGAAAAGTATTCCGTGATCACCTACCTTATGTAAAAGGTAAGAGGGATGCAGAAAAAACAGAGGAATCTGGTGTGAAATGAGGCAGGCAGGAGCCAGGCAGATGGGCCTTACAGGCCAGACCAAGGGTTTTGGTCTTTATCCCCACAGCAATGGGAAGCCAGGGCCAGGTTTTAAGCAGCAATGTGATATAATCAGATTTGTGTTTTATTTTGTAGGTATTTTTTCTTTTTCTTTTTTTTTTTTTTTTTTGAGACAGAATCTCACTCTGTCACCCTGGCTGGAGTGCAGTGGTGCAATCATAGCTCACTGCAGCCTCGACCTCTTGAGTTCAAGTGTTCCTCTCACCTCAGCCTCCTAAGCAGCTAGGACCACAGGTGTGTACCAACATGCCCAGCGATTTTTTTTCTATTTTTTGTAGAGTTGGGGTCCCAGTATTTTGCCTGGGCTGGTCTTGAACTCCTGGGCTCAAGTAATCCTCCCGCCTCAGCCTCCTAAAATGTGGAGATTACAGGCATGAGCCATCACATCTGGCTGATATTTTATAAAGATAATTCTGACCACTGCATGGAGAATGAACTAGAGCAAGGAAACAGCAGTCACAAGAAAACAGTTTTCAAAGTTACTTCAGTAGTCCAAGGGCAATAATTTTGGTGGTAATAATGGGGGGCAGTGACTGAATTTTACTTAAACTGACTAGGCTTGATTAGGTAACTGATGAGACATGGTAGAGAGGGGATCTATGAGGACAGAGGGGTAAAAAGAAAAACATTAGGTTTCTGGTTTCTGAGATAGGGGTCAGTCTGAGAAAGGGAACACTGGAGGAGACATAAGGTTTGGAAGTCATGGGTTTGGTTAGAGGAAAACCATGAACTCCAGTTTTGAGGTTGAAGTGCTTGTGAAATACCTGAGTACAGAGATCAAGTCAAAAATTAGGTATCTAACATGAAGTTCTGAAGTGTTCTCATAATATAATAATATATGGCATGCCATAACAAGCACCTCCTTTCATACAAAGGCAATAAAAAAATAAATAATGACCATAGCAATAATATAATAGTAACAATAATTCCACTGAACTCTAAGGCAGGAATTACAGGATATAAGGACTACAACAGTCATCAGCCACATAGATCAGTTCTTTCTATACTAATTAATCCTATACTAATATGGTTTGACTGTGTCCCCACTCAAATCTCATCTTGTAGTTCCCATAATCCCCATATACACTTCAAATATTCTATGAATACGGACTCCTTGAAAGCAATGAAAGGTTGCCAAGGTCAGAAATGATGAGAGGAAACCCGGACACTCAAAATAAAAGCTTGATGGCAGACTTAAGAGGGCTTAAGAAAAATGATTTTTAAAGTCCTTGGAGGCAAAAGGAACCCTCAAAACTATACAAATACATGGAAATTAAATAGTCTGTTTCTAAATGATATCTGGGTTAATAATGAAATCAAGATGGAAAAATTATCTGAATCAAATGATAATAATGACACAAGTTATCAAAACCTCTGGAGTACAGCAAAAGAAGTGCCAAGAGCAAAGTTTGCAGCACTAAATGCCTACATCAAAAAGTCTGAAAGAGCACAAACTGACAACCTAATGTGTGTGTCCCTTAAGGAATTAGAAAAACAAGCACAAGCACAAACTAAACAAGACTCTGTCTCAAAAAAAAGAAAAATAACAATTGCAGCAAAACTAAATAAAATTCAAACAAAAAAAGCATTACAAAAGATCAATGAAATAAAACATTGGTTCTTTGAAAAAATAGATAGCCCATTCACTAGATTAACCAAGAAAAGAGAGAAGATCCAAATAAGCTCAATTAGAAATGGAACTGGAGACACTACAACAGACACCAGAGAAATAAAAAAGATCACTTGAGACTACTATGAACAACTTTATGCATACAAACTATAAAATCTAAAGGAAATGGATAAATTCCTGGAAACATACCACCCTCCTACATTAAATCAGGAGGAAAGAGAAACCCTGAACAGACCAATGACAAGCAGCAAGATTGAATCAGATTTTAAAAATTGCAACACACAAAAAAAGCCTGGGACCAGATGGATTCATGGCTATATTCTACCTGACATTCAAAGAAGAATTGATACCAATCCTACTGAAACTATTCCAAGTGATTGGGAAAGAGAGAATCCTCCCTAAATCACTCTATGAAGCCAGTATCACCCTGATACCTAAGACAGGAAAGAACACACAAAAAAACAAAAACTACAGACCAATTTCCATGATGAACACGGATGTAAAAACTGTCAACAAAATACTAGCTAACCAAATGCAACAGCACATCAAAAAGATAATTTATCATGATCAAGTGGGTTATATTTCAAGGATGCAGGGATGGTTTAACATATGTAAGTCAATAAATGTGATACATTACATAAAAAGAATTATAAACAAAAACCATATGACCATCTCAATAGATGCTGAAAAAGCATTCAACAAAATCCAGCATCCCTTTATGATAAAATCCTCAACTAAGTGGGCATAAAAGGGACTTACCTCAAAATAGTAAAATCCATATATGATAGACCCACAGTCAATATTACACTGAATGAGAAAAAGTTGAAAGTATTCTCCCTGACAACAGGAACAGGACAGGGATGCCTACTTTCACCACCTCTATTCAACATAGTTTTGGATGTTCCAGCTAGAGCAATTAAGTAAGAGAAAGAAATAAAGGGCACCCAAATTGGAAAAGAGGAAGTCAAACTGTCGCTTTTGGCAGATGATATAATAATTGTATACCTAGAAAACCCTGCCGGGCGCGGTGGTTCACGCCTGTAATCCCAGCACTTTGGGAGGCCGAGGCGGGTGGATCACGAGGTCAGGAGATCGAGACCATCCCGGCTAACACGGTGAAATCCCGTCTCTACTAAAAATACAAAAAATTAATCGGGCGTGGTGGTGTGCGCCTGTAGTCCCAGCTACTTAGAGGCTGAGGCAGGAGAATGGTGTGAACCCGGGAGGCGGAGCTTGCAGTGAGCTGCGATCCAGCCTGGGCGACAAAGCGAGACTCCGCCTCAAAAAAAAAAAAAAAAAAAAAACCCTAGAGACTCCTTCAAAAGACTCCTAAATTTGATAAAGGAGTTCAGTAAAGTCTCGGGTTACAAAATCAATGGACACAAATCAGCAGCACTGCTATACACCAACAATGACCAAGCTGAGAATTAAATCAAGAATTCAATACCTTTCACGACAGCTGCACAAATAAAATGAAATGCCTAGGAATATACTTAACCAAGGAGGTGAAAGATCTCTACAAGGAGAAATACAAAACATTACTGAAAGAAATCACAGATGACATAAACAAATGGAAATGCATCCCATAATCATAGACTGGAAGAATCAATGTTGTGAAAATGGCCATACTATACTAAAAGCAATGTACAGATTCAATGTAATTCTCATCAAAATACCAACATGCTTCACAGAATCAGAAAAAACAATCCTAAAATTCATAAGGAACCAAAAAAGGGCCCAAGTAGCCAAAGCAATCCTAGGCAAAAAGGAGAAATCTGTGAGCATCACATTACTTCAAATTATACAAGGTTACAGTAAACAAAACAGCATGGTACTGGTATAAAAGTAGGCACATAAACTAATGGAACAGAATAAAGAACCCAGAAATAAAGCCAATAAAGTACAGCCAACTGATCTTCAACAAAGCATACAAAAACATAAATTGGGGAATAGACACCTTATTTAACAAATAGTGCTGGAAAAACTGGCAAACCTCATGTAAAAGACTGAAACTGGATCCCTATTTCTCACCTTATACAAAAATCAACTCAAGATAGATCAAAGACTTAAATATAAGACCTGAAACTGGAAAAATTCTAGAAGATAACATTGCAAAAACTCTTCTAGACATCAGTCCAGGCACATTATTCATGACTAAGACCCCAAAGCAAATGCAACAAAAACACAAATAAATAAATGGAACCTAATTAAACTAAAAACCTGCACAGCTAAAGAAACAATAGAGTAAAAAGACAACCCATAGAGATGCAAACTACACATCTGATGGATTGGCATCCAGAAATCTACAAGGAACTCAAACAAATCAACAATAATAATAAGAATAATAATAATAATCCCATCAAAAAGTGGGCAAAGGACATGAATAGACATTTCTCAAAAGAAGATACATAAATTGGCCTACAAACAATATGAAAGAATGCTTAACATCACTAATGATCATGGAAATGCAAATTAAAACCACAAAGCGATACCATCTTACTGCTGTAAGAATGGCCATTATTAAAAAGTCAAAAAACAACAGACGCTGGTGTGGATGTGGGGAAAAGGGAATGCTTATACACTGCTGGTGGGAATGTAAAACTGGTGGGAATGTATAACCTCTATAGAAAACAGTACAAAGATTCCTTAAAGAGCTAACAGTAGATCTACCATTTGATCCAGCAACCCCACTACTGGGTATCTACAC
This sequence comes from Chlorocebus sabaeus, assembly GCF_047675955.1. Lineage (NCBI taxonomy): Eukaryota > Metazoa > Chordata > Mammalia > Primates > Cercopithecidae > Chlorocebus > Chlorocebus sabaeus. Next base: position 116,034,344 of record NC_132923.1, on the reverse strand, counting down.
AAAGGAAACGAAGTCATTATATGAAAAAGGGATTTGCAAACATACGTTTACAGCAGTACAATTCACAATTGCAAAGATGTGCAACTAACCTAAGTGCATTTTGATATATAAGTGTACATATCAAAAATAAATTCTGGCTGGGCACGGTGGCTCATGCCTGTAATCCCAGCACTTTGTGAGGCTGAAGTGGGCAGATCAACTGAGGTCAGGAGTTCAAGACCAGCCTGGCCAACATGCCAAAACCCTGTCTCTACTAAAAATACAAAAATTAGCCGGGCATGGTGGCAGGCACCTGTAATCCCAGCTACTCAGGAGGCTGAGACAGGAGAACTGCTTGAATCCAGGAGACGGAGGTTGCAGTGAGCCAAGATCATGCCACTGAACTCCAGCCTGGGCGACAGAGACTCTGTCTCAAAAAAGAAAAAGGAAAAGAAAAAAAATTCAGCTGGTGCAGTGGCTCGTATCAGAAATATGGGAGGCTGAGGCAGGATTATCACTTGAATTCAGGAGTTTGAGACCAGCCTGGGCAACACAGTGAGACCTCATCTTTACTGAAAATAAAAAACATTAGCCAGGCGTGGTGGCATGTGCATGTAGTCCCAGTTACTCAGAAGGCTGAGGCAGGAGGTGGGAGGATTGTTTGAGCCCAGGATGTCAAGGTTGCAGTGAGCTGTGACTGTGTCACAGCACTCCAGCCAGGGCAACAGACAAGACCCCGTCTCAAAAACAATAAATAAAACAGAAAATTTAACAATTCCATATAACAGAAGGCACGATTAACAAAGCTAAAACACAATCATCAAACAAGAAAAACATTTCAACATCTGTCAAAGGATTTATTTAACATGTAAAGCACTCTTATAAATCTGTCAGACAAAAATCATCACTCGAAAGACACGTGTACAACACATAATTCATACACCCACAAATAACTGGTGAACACCAAAAACTTCTTAACTTCATAGAATACATAAAAATTAAACAAGATCTTGTTTTTTATTCTGTCAGATAAGCAATTATATAGGGAAAAGAGTATTCTCTTACACTGCTGGGTAAGAGATTAACTGGTACATTTCTGGAAGGTCGAAAATGACAACACAGTAACCCAAAAATAAGCAAACAAAGTTGTTCATCATAGCATTGTTAATATAGTGACAAACAAGAAACAATATGAATACCCGTCATGTAAATAAACTATGGTACATTAAAACAAAGGCATGTCATACAGACATTTTAATATAATCAAACATAAACATTTCTATGTGATCACTGAAAAAAATGCTAGTTTATAAAATGGCTTCCATAAGTATTAAATTATATGTTTGAGCTATGATCATGCCACTGCACTCCAGCCTGGGCAACAGAGTGAGACTCTGTCTCTAATTATAAAAACAAATATACACACACACACACACACACACACAGAGATGTATACGTATATATGCACATGCACTAAAAGATATCTGAAAAGATATTCTAACAAAAGTTAACAATAGTTAATTCTTGCTAACAAGAGTTAGGATTAAGATTTCCTTCTTTACTACTCTTTTCCAATGAAGACCTATCATTTGTATAAAGTTATTTTAAGTTTGAAAATATATTTTGAATGAAAGACTAAGCCTGATAGTTTCTTGTGATCTTTCGCAGAACTTTTTGTGATCACTTACAACTATCATAGTTGTCGGATGACTACAAGTTCTAATACCGTTGCTCAATGTCCAATGTAGGCAGTAGGAACAGGAATTGTCACACACACAAAAATCTAAGTCACACTTTCTTTATAATTAGGATTCTGGTTTAGAGCATTCAAGGTAAAATTAAATCACTATAAAAGCAAAAGCATTCACATAAATTGATGAGAATTATGAGAAAACAGGTCAAAAGAAAAACACAAAATTTAATTTTACTAATGTGTCCCATAGGCTTATTTTTATTGGGATACCCAAGCAACTTAAAACATACTTGGCTCCACTGGCTTCTCAAAGAAGGTTAAGTATTTCAAAAGTAGCTGTAAATCAAATATTCTTTTCTTGCTTGCTTTAGGAAATTCCTACAGGCATTGAAGCTGGAGAATCTCAGATGTATTTAAAAATAACACATTTTTTAAAAACCATGTTGGAGACAGACCTGATGAAATAAACAACCTTGCTCTACAAATCTAAGTAGGAACCTTTGATGGTCTGTGTGCAAATTCTTTCAAAATAGTTTTTATTGGCTGGGTGTGGTGGCTCACGCCTGTAATCCCAGCACTTTGGGAGGCCGAGGCGGGTGGATCACGAGGTCAGGAGATCGAGACCATCCTGGCCAACATGGTGAAATCCCTTCTCTACTAAAAATATAAAAATTAGCTGGGCATGGTGGCACATGCCTGTATCCCCCCTACTCAGGAGGCTGAGGCAGGAGAACACTTGAACCAGGGAGACAGAGGTTGTGTGAGCCAACATGGCACAACTGCACTCCAGCCTGGTGACAGGGCAAGTACTCCATCTCAAAAAAATAATAATTTTTATTACTGCATAACAGATGTACACAGCTTTAGCGTACACGTAAAAATTTAATGTACTTATATAATTTGAAGATAAATATTTGTCTTTTCTTTATGGTAGGAGTATTTGAATTCTTCTCTTCTAGCTATTTCAAACTGTACAACAGATTATTATAAACTATAGTCACCCTACTGATCTACCAAACATTAGGTCTTATTTCCTCTATCAAACCATATAGTGTATACAAATTCATTTTAAACTATGAAACATCATAACAAAGCAAGGATCTCTGTTCATCATGATGAACAGAATAGGACACTTTTCAAATGTCCCATTTAAAAACTTTTGAGAGAACCCACCCCAGTTTAGATACCTATTTAAAGTCTATAAGGCTTTACATATTATTGAAAAGCACCATTTTTAAGTCAAGGGAGGTTACTAATGATAAGTTATTTCATTAAAGATAAAGAACAATATAATTTAATTTAGTAACCACTATTTTTGTTGTAGTCACCACTAAAACAAAACCACACCCGTATGCTTTAAGGTACAGAATGCCATTAATTTATCAGTGCCTATGACTGAGATGACAAAATGAAATTTTGAAAGATTGGGTTTGTTTACAATATACTAGGTATCACCTTCAAATGCTTCATGCAGGAATGTAACTACTTACTGCACATATCAACTTATAACATGAATATCATAACCAAAGCTATAGACCCAATTCTAGGAAACTATTACTGCTAAACCATGGAATGAACTACAGTTGGCCCTTGAACAATTCAGGAGCTAGAGGAACTGACCCCACACAGTTAAAAATCTGTGTATAACTTTTGACTCCCCAAAAACTTAACTAGTAACAGCCTAGTGTTGACTGAAAGCCTTACCGATAAAACATATTTTTTCTCAGTATGTATGTATGTTTTATTATATACTATATTCTTACAATAATGTAAGCTAGAAGAAAATGTGTTTAAGAAAACCATTAGGAAGATAAAATACATTTACAACACTATACTGTATTCATCAATACCATAAGTTTACATCATCTGTTTATAAAATAAATCATCTGTCTAAAATGGTCAACCACAGCAGCAGACTTCGATCTATGGTAGATACCAAGCAATTCAACTTTTTCTTGTAAAGTTAGCACTTTTCTCTGCTTCTTGGAAGTACTGCCAGCATCACTGGTGGCACTCTGTATGGGTCCCATGGTGTTATTCAAGGTTTATGGCAATGCACTAAACACGATGAAAAAATATGCAAGAACAAAGAGAGATCACTTTTTACTATGAGGCACAATTTACAAGAGAGTGAACTGCTCATCTGGAGATGATTAGTGTCACAGGGTATTTTAAGCAGATACTCTCAACACTTGAGCTCACTAAAATAGCAACAGGAGGTGGCTATAAAATTACATTAGTACAGTATGTACTACAGTTAATTTTATGAAGTTAGGATGTAATATCGCCTCTTTTATTTATTCATTTATTTTTTGAGAGACAAGGTCTTGCTATGTTGCCCAGGCTGGTCTCATACTCCTGGGCTGAAGCAACCCTCCCACCTCGACTTCCCAAAGTGCTGGGATTACAGGCGTGCACCACCATGTCCAGATTGCGTATTTATGTCTGTTGACATTTCTCTCAATTGCGAATGGCATCATATATGGTCTGTATTTGTGTACCTAAGTTTTGATAAACGTTAACTTTTATAATAGATTTGCATATATTTTATGGGACTAAATGAAAACATAGACTACATATATTTTATGCATCCATGACATATCTAAATTTTTCTTTTTTCGATAATTTTAGGCAGTATGTCATCTGGGAGTTTTCAAGTTATCACAATGTCCAAAACATTTTCCAATATATTTACTGAAAAAAATTATCATATGAATGAACCCATTTTGTTCAAGGGTCAATTGTAATTAATAAATGGTCATGGAATTTAAGGTTTGCAGGTATCAACTTCATAAGCAGCTCAACAGAAGACTGAATAACCTGCTGACTTTACTAATTTTCCCAAATGGTAGGAGAAATTGTATCTTGCCTAAGATATGCTATCAATCCATAATTTCCTACCCCAAAGCCCCATAGCATAGGACTCTCTCCCATGTTACAACTGTGTTCATTACAAGAATAATTCTAGAAGCAGGGGCGAAAAGAGTATATCAAGAAGAAAGGTACATAATTCATTTTTAAAAATTAAGTGATCTTCGGCCGGGCATGGTGGCTCATGCCTGTAATCTCAGAGCTTTGGGAGGCTGAGGCGAGCAGATCACTTGAGATCAGGCATTCGAGACCAGTCTGGGTCAACATGATGAAACTCTGTCTCTACTAAAAATACAAAAATTAGCCAGCATGGTGGCACGTGCCTGTAATTCCAGCTACTTAAGAGGCCGAGGTTGCGGTGAGTCGAGATTGTGCCACTGCACTTGCACTCTAACCCAGGTGACAAAGTGAGTGAGACTCCATCTTAAATATTAAAAAAAAAAAAAAAAAGTGATTTTTGATCCACCACTCATTCCCTTCGGAAGTAGACAATTTTGACATGGCATCATCTATTTATTTTTACCCTACAGGGTTTCCATGAAGACTATCAGGCATAATAGCTAGCGTATTTCTAAATAAGGGATATTCCTTATGCATTATTGTCATCATCAAGAGCTGAGATATTTGATACTGAGCGAGTAACAAAATTCTTCCTTCTTTCCCACTTTAATAGGTAAGAACTAAAAGGGAACTCTCAGATTATTTCGTACAATTCCTCATTTTACAGATGAAAAAATAGGAGTTTTAAGAACTTAACGTTCTGACCCAAGGTTATAAATCTAAGTAACAGAGTGAAAACCAGCAGCAAGTGTTCTAGTGCTCCATGATATCCAGTCATGCACCTCCATCTATGCACTGAGATTCTCTGTACGAGAACATGTATATAGACGTATGCATATTTCCTAAATATGTGAGAATATCTCTACTAGTTAGCCCATAGAAAATTTTAAGACTTATGAAGAACAGTTTGAAATTCTGTCTACTTCTTATTAGGGTAAAAACAGCAGCAGCAAAAATTTGTTTCTCCTCTCCATTCTCCTCACAGAGACCCAATGCAGTTTCCCTCAATTAGCTCATAGCTTGTGTCACAAATGAAATATAATTGCTCCCTCAGCATCCACTTTTAGGTCTGGCAAATGTTTTTGAAACCCAGTTGTACCCTTTCTCCTTTGGCTTCGTTCAAATGTTTCCTTCCTGTGTAGTTGCTTGTGAAAGAGGCCGTTTGTTCCTCATCTCACTGATGCAGAACACAACACATCTCATAGCTGCTGACCATGATACAACCTAACGGTTAACACCAGACTCATGTAAATAAGTTCACCCTTGGAGAGTGTTTTCTTCAAACTAGCAAATCCATAACTCCAGTGAGGAAGCCTAACGGAGGACATGGACCTTAATAAAGGGACAGTCCCACAAGTCTTCCTTCTCTCTCTCTCCACCTGAGTTCCCTGCTGTCTTCAGAGCTCCCCTATCAGTCTCCCATCACCACTGTAAACCTCTCTGGGATTAGGAAGTAGTAAATTTTTTTCTGTTTCATGCATTTTGGTTTCACTTCCTCATTATGTCTTACCTGACAAACACACCCAAATGTAACTTTTACCTGGTCAGGGCTCTCTTAGAGAGTGGCTATCCTGGTTTATGGCCATTCTTGACAGAGAGACCTCAAGACCAAATTAGATAAAAATCACAATGGCTTGACTGCTTGCCAAAATCAAACTCATTATCCCCCTCTTTAAACTTCCCCATGTATACTCAATATTACGTTTCACCACAAAAGAGGTATTTTTAAACATGAAGAGGCATCCCTGACTCTCTCTCCCCCTTACATCTAGAGAAAACTTACATCCCCATTTATATGTGCCGTACTGATTATGCCTGCTGTGCTGGCATTAACAATAGCATTGCCACTCATTTCTACAACTGCCGCAATTTAGATGGTAAATTATATGGTCATCCTTTTTAGAGTCCTTATCTAGTTAATAATTAATTGCTAAACATCTCTCCAACTGGTTTCCTCTCCTTCAACTAATTTCTCACCTGAAATATAATAATAGCCTCCCTTCATCTAATTTCCCATTTTTGCACATGCTGTTCCTCTGTCCAATTTTGTGAATACCCATGAAAATTAGATCAAATGGCGTCTCTGCGGTAAAGCCTTCCCACATTCTTCCAGTCATTCTCTGTGCCTCCTGAAATAATTGCAATACTAATAACAGATATTTGCTGAATACTCATTGTGCACCACACAGTGAACTTAAACAATTTTTAAACATTTTGTCTCATTTAATCCTCTCTGTTTGATAGGTTTTACTTTTTAAATGTAGAAGGTAATGCCCTGGGATAAAGTAATTGGGCTAAAGTTACAACGCTAAGCAGTGGAACCGAGACTTGAAACCCAGTATGTCTGATTCCAAGTAAAAGTTTTAAACCTCTTCCCTGTTCTATTTTACATGTACCACCACCATTAATGGGTCTCTGATATCTGTGCTACAATTCTGCCCCACTTGGTCACCTCTGCACCAGTCAGGTCTTAGTAACGGGTCTTCTGTTTCCCTTTACAGAGACTGGGACTTCCCTTGGTGATAGGGAAAGGCTTGGCTATCCACACCATAAGCGATTATGTCTAACTCAAAGCAGGTACTCTAAGTCCAGTACTACAGTATTTACTGTTTAATCCTAAATTCTTATGCAGATGGCTGTCTCATCTGTAGTCTTCTAACCACACATGATTCTGTATTTATCTGGATTGATGTCAAAATTGAAAATTAGTAAAACTGAAGTTAAATCTAGTGAGTTTTCTTTGACTGGCAGAGTGCTACTTTGTTAATGAAATTAGTTGCCAATATTTATAACTTGCAGCTTTTTTACACATAACTAAAGATTTGTAGCTTCTTCTGAAACACTGGGTCAACAGTTGTTGTTGTTTTTTTTTTTTTTTTTTTTGAGACAGAGTCTCTCTCTGTTGTCCAGGCTGGAGTTAAGTGGCACTATCTCGGCTCACTGCAACCTCTGCCTTCCAGGTTCAAGCGATTCTCCTACCTCAGCCTCCTGAGTAGCTGGGACTACAGGTGCCTGCCATCACGCCTGGCTAGCTTTTTTGTATTTTTAGAAGAGATAGGGTTTCACCATGTTGGCTAGTGTGGTTTCAAACTTCTGACCTCAGGTGATCTGCCTACCTCGGCCTCCCAAAGTGCTAGGATTACAGGCGTGAGCCGCTGCATCCAGCCCTCTGTGTACCACTTTCTATGACGTTCCAGAAAATGAGGTCAAATGTCAGTTGCCATCATCATGATTGTGCTGCTGTTTTTCTCAAGCGGAAAATGAAATATCTCTAGTACACATGTCTCTGCTAAAAAGCTATTCGTTCATTCTATGAATTTCATGCATTTGGATTTAAATACAAGTCACCTAATAAACTTATGCGTTATAACTGATGTTACACTTCTCAAAAAGAACTACCAATATTACAACTATTGACTGATGGCCTTCATCTGCTGAAAGTGTAGATTCTATGTTCTTTATGATTACAGAGAAATATACACTCATATTCAGAACCACAGTCTCTGGGGAAAGACAAAGAGCAAAAAGATTTCTGTAGCTAAACACAGAGGGATACCAGAAGAGGGTGGGAACCAAGCTTGGAAGGTTAAAGGAAACCAATCACACCCCAGAGGGCATTTAAGTGCAAAAAGACACATATATGTCCAGATTGAGAATTTAAACAGAAATCAACAAATGATTGTCTATCCTTTATCTGGCTTGACAGTAGTAACATTTTAATGTTTGAAAATACAGACTAAAATTTGAGTGCACTGACCAACTAATCCCAAAGTTTTGCTATAGTGTATTCCCACCTAATAGAACACATATATAGATTACTTCAATTTGGAAATTTTGCTTATCCTATGCTTACTTCCAGGGAAGAGACTAAATATAAGACCTTTTTAATCATTCCAAAATTGGAATGTTCCTAGGGGAATAATGAGGAATGATGAAGAATTATTAACATGAACTTACAATTCACATGTCCAGATGCACATATATACTCATCTGGATAATGAAAGACTGAGATAAATGTCAGCTAGATACCATCATTTCCAAGAGAAAACACATCGTTACAAGAAAGTACTAAATTTAAGGCTTTCTCAAATCACAGATTTCCAAGGGGCTCTAAACTCAGCTGTTTGTGACTTTGATATTTAAGAACATTTTTATGAACTTTTTATTTTTGTCTGTACTACTAAAATTAAGTCAGTAGTCTATCATTCTGAAATGCTTTATATACGATCATCTGTATCACTTGTTTGTAAACTGGGCTCCAAGGAACCCCTTTACCATCCAAGCATAAAACAGGAGAGAGAGCAGCCCCCTACTCCTTAATAGCTTTCTTTTTATCTGTTTATAGACACAAGGATTTCACTTTAGACCATTTTTTTTAAAGGGACAGGATCTTCCTATGTTGCCCAAGCTGGAATCAAGGAATCTTCCTGCTAAGCCTCCCAAATAGCTGGGACTATCGGCATGCACCACTGTACCTGCAATTGGCTTCACTTTAGACAATTTTTAAGATGTGAAAACCCTGTGTCTCTAAATCATTTATCAAAATTTAAAGTGACATAGGAATGAAATACAATTTTTTTTTTTTTAAAGACGAAGTCTCTCTCTATTGCCCAGGCTGGGGAGTACAGTGGCACAATCTTGGCTCACCACGGCCTCCGCCTCCTGGGTTCAAGCAATTCTCCTGCCTCAGTTTCCTGAGTAGCTGGGATTATAGGCACATGCCACCACGCCCAGCTAATTTTTGTAATTTTTAGTACAGATAGGGTTTCACCATGTTGGCCAGGCTGGTCTTGAACTCCAGACCTCGGATGATCTGGCCCGCCTCAGCCTCCCAAAGTGGTGGGATTACAGGATTACAGGCGTGAGACACACGCGCTGCCCAGCCTTGAAATACAAATCTTGTCAGATTTGCAGAATTCTAATCTCTATTATAGTTTACTAAACTCCAGTTCCTTCTACAATATCTTGATTTCTAAAAACAAGAAAGTAAAATCTTAGGAGATTATGATAACCACATTCTTCACCAGGAAGAAAAAGGTGCCTAACTGACAATTTATTAATAAGTTCCACATTCACAGATTCAACCAACTGTGGATAAAAAATATTTAGAAAAAAACATTTTTTAATAAAAACATAATAGAAATTTAAAAATAATATAGTATGACAACTACTTATACTGTATTAGGTATTATAAGTAAATTTAGAGATTATTTAAGTATATGGGAGGATGTGCACTGTTTATATGCAAATACTATGCCATTTTACATAATGAACTTGAACAACCACGAATTTTGGTACTGGGGAGGGGGCTTCTTTGAACAAATCCCCTGAGGATAACAAGAGATGACTGTAATTAAAGAAGACACTCTCCACTCAAGAAGCTCATTTATGTAGTTCTAAAATGTAAGAAGTATACCTGTTATACATCCTAATATGCTCTCAATAACACAGGCAATCATCTCAAGCAACACTGTTTGGTAAAATGTTAAATTCTCAACCTTAATGTTTGCATTAACGAAGTGTGCAGCACTTAAATCCTAAGGTTCCATGTGAAATGTGAAATACTCATTTAATGATGAGATTTTCACAAGAATACAGTTCCTTTTGGTATCATGCAATAGTTCATTAAGAAGAGTGGTAGCACCTCACCTGTGCTCTGATTGTGAAAACAATACATAAATATATTAACAATAAAAATTTAAAAATATTATAATTTGCAAAGAGAAAAAACATGTCTGTTTAAATACCATTTAGATATTCGAGGCTGCGAGACAACTGATGGAAATGAAAAGTACAGAAAGTGGCTATAGAAGAAAGAAGAATTCAGTAGAGGTTAGTGAACAAATAGTGCCATCCATTACAACTCACTATGTCTTACCTGAGGAGGAGTAGGTGTGGACGTGGGTCTTCCTATGGGTGGAGTAGGATTTCTGCTGCCACCTCCAGACATAATCTCCTCTGTTATGTCTTTACCTCCCTGGTTTGGATCCCGAATTCTTATCTATAAGGTTAAATAAAATGGCATATGTACAGATGAGTGTCTTAGTAGCAAATTTACAGGCATATGAGTGAGTTAAAGGTGCAAACTGGGAAACCTGTCAAATATCAAAGGTGATAATCACCACATTTGACTTTATTTCAATCACAGATCCATCATATAAATGTAGGCCATTAGCTCTGACATGAACTAATTAGAATAACAAGCTAAAATGAAACCTAATTGGCTGGATTTCTAGGTCAAAAAGGCAAACTATTAATATTTATACTTGTTTTGTAAGACCTTGTTGGACTGATTTTATTTACCGTGTAAGTTTCATAAAATACTTTTAATATATGAAAGTTACTGCATAGATAAAAGATCTTTTTTTTTTTTTTGAGACAGTCTCGCTCTGTCACCCAGGCTGGAGTGCAGTGGCGCGAAGTCAGCTCACTGCAATCTCTGCCACCCAGGTTCAAGCGATTTTTGTGCCTCAGCCTCCCATGCTAGGATTACAAGCGTGAACCACAGCACCTGGCCTAGAATAAAGTTTTAAATGCTGTAAATGATTCTCTGAAGTTCTTTTTTTTTTTTTTTTTTTTTTTTTTTTTTTTTTTTTTTTTGAGACGGAGTCTAGCTCTGTCGCCCAGGCTGGAGTGCAGTGGCGCAATCTCGGCTCACTGCAAGCTCCGCCTCCCGGGTTCACGCCATTCTCCTGCCTCAGCCTCCCAAGTAGCTGGGACTACAGGCGCCTGCCACCGCGCCCGGCTAATTTTTTCTATTTTTTGTAGAGACGGGGTTTCACCATGGTCTCGATCTCCTGACCTTGTGATCCGCCCGCCTCGGCCTCCCTAGTGCTGGGATTACAGGCGTGAGCCACCGCGCCCGGCCGATTCTCTGAAGTTCTTTACCAAAATAAAAAATATAAATACCCTACGAGTGAGGAGTAATTTATCCTGAAAACAACCTTATATACTATGTAATAATGCTGACTGCAATCATGCCTTTTCCAGCAAAGACTGGAAAAAGGTTGATCGAGAACAGAATAGCTAAAAAATTATCTTACGTCAGCCAGGTGCGGTGGTTCACACCTGTAATCCCAGCACTTGAGGAGGCTGAGGCGGGCGGATCACGAGGTCAGGGGATCGAGACCATCCTGGCTAACACGGTGAAACCCCGTCTCTACTAAAAAATGCAAAAATTAGCCAGGCGTTGTGACACATGCCTGTAGTCTCAGCTACTCAGGAGGCTGAGGCGAGAGAATCACTTGAACCCGAGAGGCGGAGGTTGCAGTAAGCCAAGATCGCGCCACTGCACTCCAGCCTGGGCAACAGGGCAAGGCTCCGTTTCAAAAAAATAAAAATTATCTTAGGTCCTTACAATTAAACACTTAACAGTCAGTAAAAAGAATGAGGCAGATCTGGCCGGGCTCACGCCTGTAATCCCACCACTTTGGGAGGCCGAGGTGGGCGGATGACCTGAGGTCAAGAGTTAGACCAGCCTGGCCAACATGGTGAAACTCCGTCTCTACTAAAAATACAAAAATTAGCCAGGTGCAGTGGCAGGCACCTATAATCCCAGCTACTCAGGAGGTTGAGGCAGGAGAATAGCTTGAACACAGGAGGCGGAGGTTGCAGTGAGCTGAGATGGCACCACTGCACCCCAGTCTGGAGGACAAGAGCAAGACTTTGTCTCACAAAAAAAAAAAAAAAAGAATGAGGCAGATCTACATGAACTGAACTGACACAGAATAATCATTAAGATGTGCTGGTAGGTGAAAAAATGCAATAAGCACAGAAGTGTGTATGGTCTTATTTTAATTTTTTTAAACGCTACCCTATGCTTACAGATATCAGTGGAGTTGGTGCTGTAAAGGAGATAAGTGTCTGCGTCTAGGCATTGTATTCTGGGAGAATGCTAAGATATAAAGGACCACTGTTGTTCATTACCACCATACCTTAATCAAGGCAGTCCACACTTCTTGAGAATTTTAAGGAATTCACTAATGAAACTACCTGGATCTGGAAGCTTTTAGGGGAGTCCTTCAATTAAGACTTCTAATGCCAGCTATTGTTCAGGTATGGAAAATTATTTCTAATACACTTTTAAGTGTAGCTTTAATTCATTTATTCTACTTTCTTCTTTAGAAACATCTGTAACTACCGTCTTCCAGTTTCATTCTTTCTTCTATTCATTTTTTCTGCATTCTGAGAGTGTTCTTCAAGTCCAACTTCTATCATGCTGATTCAACATTACCAAAGCATATAGTTTCCCGACTGTAGTGTCATGATACATTGTCATGTGCTGTTCATTATGATATATGCACAAGTAATTTGTTTCTAATAATAAAAACAAGTTTTAAACCAAAGTCTTGAACCTCATTATTATTTTCTTGTTTGTTTACTTGAGATACAGTTTCACACTGTCACCCAGGCTGGAGTGCAGGGGCATGATCTCACTGCAACCTCTCCCTCCCAGTTTCAAGTGATTCTCGTGCCTCAGCCTCCTGAGTAGCTGGAATTACAGGTGCGAGCCTCCACACCCGGCTAATTTTTGTATTTTTAGTAAAGATGGGTTTTCTCCATATTGGCCAGGCTGGTCTCGAACTCGTTTCCACAAGTGATCTACCCATCTCAGCCTCCAAAGTGCTAGGGTTACAGGTGTAAGCCACTGCGCCTGGCCTGAACCTCATTAATTTTTATTAAGTTAGAGTAATTCAAGAGTATTGCTATAAGTCACCCCACCTATCTGTGAATGTGGGAGTCTCTCTTGGATATAAAGATCACCCATTTTGTGTGTTGTGTTGGGTAAGAAATTGCAAGTCACTCTTCTACAATTTTTCTGCCATTTGACTTTTATATTACTACACTCCAATTCTCTTGGGCCTGCCTCATTAGACACAGACAAAGCCCCTATAAATTATAAAAAACAATTAGAATATATTTTCTAAATTCTGTTTTTTGTTTCTTAAAAGATATCTATTTCACAGGAAAGACTTTTCTTGCTATCCTTAATATCTCCGTTCTTTTTCTCTTGTGCTGTTTTTTCCTTCTGTCAATTCATACTTGAATGGAGAACTGATTAAGACTGGTGTTGGCCAGGCACGGTGGCTCACGCCTATAATCCCAGCACTTTGGGGGCCCATGGTGGGCAGACTGCCTGAACTTAGGAGTTTGAGATCACCCTGGGCAACATGGCAAAACCCCACCTCTACTAAAATACAAAAAATTAGCCAGGCCTGGTGGCTTGTGCCTGTAGTCCCAACTACTCGGGAGGCTGAGGCATGAGAATCGCTTGAGCCTCGGAAGCAGAGGGTGCAGTTGAGCTGAGATCCTACCACTGCACTCCAGCTTGGGCTAGAGTGAGACTGAGTCTCAAAAAAAAAAAAAAAAAAAAGACTGGTATTAAAGAAGAGTCTAGATGTGAGAACTGAGCTTAAATTCCTCACACTGAGTAAAACCTTAGCCCACTAAACCCTCCCAGTTCTAAAGGTGGAGCACATGTTGTCATGTGGCATACCTAGCTCAGTGAATAATTAAAGATGACATTATGCCACTGGTATAAACAACTTCTAATTACATGCCCATACAAATCCTCCAGGTCAAGTGGTGTGAATATAAGGGAAGAATAAACAAATAAAAATAAATTTAAAAAGGCACAGTAATTTGTGAATTGAAATGAATAATGACTAAGTAAACTTATCTGATAAGTGAATAGATTTTAGATTTAAAATAAGAAAAAGTAATAAAGATCTCTTACAGTTTTTTTCTCTCTCTTGGCTGGAGGCGGCTGTTGCTGCGTAGGCACTATGATAGGTGCGGACTGATACACTGGCTGACTTGGGTAAAAAGGCGTTCCTAAGAAGTTAGAAAAAGATTAAATAGGCATTCAGGTATTTTGTCAAACACTACAGAACTATCAATGACACTGTGTCTCTGTACAATCCCTGTAAAAGGGTAAAAACAAAAACACTCAGCATTCTTCATCATCTTTTTCCATTAGCTCTCCTCCAGTTACTGAAGTAGTCAAGAAATTATTTCCAAAATATATAATGTCTTCAAACATTCACAAACATCCAATATGAAAACCACTAAATACCCGGTTCCTACAGATTCACACCACAGTTATCTTTCTAAAACATGGATCATGCTATAGTGTTGCTTTTAAAAAATATTATTCTGAGGCTTACCAAATGCAACCATGACTCTCACACAAGGGTGTATGTGTATGTCTGTTTATGGGTTTTGACAGGGACAGAAGGGAATATATCTGATTATCTTGGAAAGTAGGGGTGATCTAATTCTTCTCTTTACTCATGGGGAACTACTGCCATACGGAGGTACATAAAGGATTAGCAAATTTCCTAATGCTGGGGTGGAAAAAAGGCTGAGAACGTATGGCCTAAAGATGAAGTCCAGACACTTAGAATCCAGGTTCCAAACTACATTTTCTATCATTCTCGAATCCACATTTTTGTTCTAGCTATAACCTACTCCTAACTCCTATCCTTTGAGTACACCAAACTCTTCGACTTTGACTATACTGCCCATCTGCCTGAAATTATCTTCTTCCCCCACTCTCCGTACTCCCAATGAGCTATTTTTACTTTCAAAACTTAAGACTATTATAATTATTATCAAGCCAAAGTGTTTGGAGTAGAGGTGTGGAGAAGGGGTCAAATACTGGATGGTTTGAAGGTAGAGCCTATAGATATGCTGATGAATTGGATACTGGTGTGAGAGAAAGAAGACTCAAGGAAAACTCTTTCAGTTTTATGCCTGAGCAAGTGAAAGAACAGAGGTACTACTTACTAAGATGAGGAAAACTGAAGTAATAGAATTTGGGGCAGAAAAATCAAGAGTTCAATTTTAGACAGGGCAAGTTTCGGGTGCTTGTCAGATCTTCAAATACAGATCAAGTGGTTAGAAAGTGACACAAATCTGGAGTCAGAGGATAGGTATGAGTTACAGTTATCCATTTTGGAATTGACAGAATATAAACAACATTTAAACATGACTAGGTAACTCAGGAAATGAATACAGATAGAAAAGAAGCCCAATGGTTAAATCCTGAGGCATTCCACGTCTGTCAGAGGTCACAGAAATTGGGAAAACTCCAGCCAAAGAGATGAAAACCAAGGTAGTGGCTGAAATCCAGAAAACTATTCAAGAATGAGGGCTGTGCAGCCGGGCGCGGTGGCTCAAGCCTGTAATCCCAGCACTTTGGGAGGCCGAGACGGGCGGATCACGAGGTCAGGAGATCAAGACCATCCTGGCTAACACGGTGAAACCCCGTCTCTACTAAAAAATACCAAAAACTAGCCGGGCGAGGTGGCGGGCGCCTGTAGTCCCAGCTACTCGGGAGGCTGAGGCAAGAGAATGGCGTAAACCCGGGAGGCAGAGCTTGCAGTGAGCTGAGATCCGGCCACTGCACTCCAGCCCAGGTAACACAGTAAGACTCTGTCTCAAAAAAAAATAAAAAGAATGAGGGCTGTGCTTAACCACATCAAATGGTGCTGAAGAAGTCAAGTAAGATTTTTCAAAGTACAAATCACCAGTGACCTTGACAAAAGTTGTTTGGGCAGAGAAGTGAAGAGTGTGAAGCCTGATTTGAGTGGGTTCAATAGTGAAAGAGAAGACAGAAAATGAACACCATGAGTATAAATATTTTCCTTAAAAAATTTTGCTGTAGGCCGGGCGCGGTGGCTCAAGCCTGTAATCCCAGCACTTTGGGAGGCCGAGACGGGCGGATCACGAGGTCAGGAGATCGAGACTATCCTGGCTAACACGGTGAAACCCCGTCTCTATTAAGAAATACAAAAAACTAGCCGGGCGAGGTGGCGGGCGCCTGTAGTCCCAGCTACTCGGGAGGCTGAGGCCGGAGAATGGTGTGAACCCGGGAGGCGGAGCTTGCAGTGAGCTGAGATCCGGCCACTGCACTCCAGCCTGGGCGACAGAGCGAGACTCCGTCTCAAAAAAAAAAAAAAAAAAAAAAAAAAAAAAAAAAATTTTGCTGTAAAAGAAAAGCAGAAAAATAGAGCTATAGCTGGACAAAAATATGGAATCAAAAAAACTTTCCTTAATGTGTCAATGAAACAGTGTGCCTATATACAGACGACACTAATCCAGCAGAGGAAGTGGGGAGAATTGTCAATGTGGGAAAGAAAGAATTGCTAGAGTAATAGCCTTAAATGGGTCTAGGACGGGATCCAGCACACGCATACAAGATTGGCTTTCCAAAGGAACATGAATAATTGATTCACTGTAACAAGAAGGAAAAAAATATGTACGAGGGTAGTTAACACAGGTAAAATCCTTGGTACTAAGCAAACAGTCAAGTAAGGTTGGCCCACTTTCATTATCACCATCAACATCCCCACTACCACCATAACACTTTTCAAGTGTAAAGTTGTTGGAAGCACTATGATTTGCGGTATCAGAATTCAGTAGGTATCAATCAGGTTTGCTGAATCGGATTTGGAAAAGATCTAAGCAGAGGGCATGACTATGGTTTCAGTAAGTTCGATGTAAAAAGACCAAAAAAAAAAAAAAAAAAAACCTCAGTCATCCTCTATCAATGAGTAAACTATTCTCAAAGCACAGCTTAAATTAGCAATTACGTGCTACTTTATTATGTCATTGACTCAGAAATTAACTCAGAAAACAAACCCCAAAAATTGGTTTTAAATGCTGCCAGGCAAGCAACACAATCTGCTCACTTCACCATATTTTTTGAGGTGAGTGAGATAAGATCCAAAAGGTGATCTCTTAAAAACAAAACAAAACAAAACAAAAACCTAGATTCTTCTCATGAAACATTTTTGAGCCAACATGATTGCGGAAGAGCCTGCTATATCACATTAATCTAATAAATATGGCAGAACAACATAATCTCAATATAGTGGGATTAAATGCAATGAGCAAAGCATTAAGTCTTCTTTACTGTGAACTCTAGCAGAGTAGAAAATCTGCCCTACCAAATAATAGTATATTATTATAAATATATAATATTTATAATAAGCTAGTCAGAAACATTTAAAAACATTTTTATTCTACTAGAAATGTGAGTCATTTTTGCATATCATTTATTAATTAGGTAAGTTAATTAACATCTCTGGACCTCAGATTTCTTATGCATAGAATGAAGTACATTTGTCTATATCAAGGATCTGTCAACTACAGTCTAAGAGCCAAATCAAGCCCACCATTATTTATTTTTTTAAATAAAGTTTTATTGGAAGATACCCACGTACAGTAGTTTATCAACTGTCTGTGGCTGATTTTACATCACAGTGGCACAGCTGAACAGCTGCAACAGAGACCACACAGCCTGCAAAACCTGAATTATTACTGTCTAGCCCTTTACTGAAAAAAAAGTTTACTGATCCCAGTTCTAAATCAGTTTCCCAAACCTCAGTATATATAAAAAGTGTCAATGACATATTGCAAAATTAATACAGTAACAATCATGAAATACAAACACACAGAGGTTTAACAACTTAAAATTTGTATAAAGGACTGCTCCTATTTGATTATTTCAGTCCTACACTTTTGTTGTTAAAATGTGAAATGATACTGGCAGTAAATGGCAGTTTTCTTTAAAGGTCTTCTTGGCAAAATTATAAATTTAATAGTCATGTGTGTCTTCTACTTTATTTTACTCTACTTTTAATTCATTTTACTTGTCTATGATGTGAAACCAATGGTGCAGTTAACATTTGGATTTCTTCTCATTGTTTGAACCTAAGCACAATACGTAACAGACTCACTATAAGAAACTGAATGGCAGGAAGAGTATCTTAATACCTGTATTCCACAAAGTAATTAGCACACTGCCTGTCTTCTAAGAAAAGCTGAAAACCCTGAATTTTCCACAGAAACAATAATAAACATGGCCAGGCACAGTGGCTCATGCCTGTAATCCTAGCACTTTGGGAGGCCAAGGCAGGCAAAATGCCTGAGCTCAGGAGTTCGAGACCAGCCTTGGTACATGGTGAAACACCATCTCTACTAAAGTACAAAAAATTATGTATCATAAATTATGATTCATTCCAAAAAGAGAATATTATGTAGCTTTTAAAAGAAATGAGAGAAGTTCTATAGATAATGAAATAGAAAGATGCCTATGAATATAGTATGAGAGGAAAAAAATAAGCAGGAAATTCTATTATTTAGACTACTATAAATATTTTGTGTCGATTTTAGTTTAAAAAACTTGTTAAATATAAATGAAAAAAATACATATCAAACTGTTAAATGTTATTTATTTAAAGGGTGGGAAGGGAGAGAAACTGGATATTTCAACTTTATGCACTCTATATTATTTATTTATTTATTTATTTATTTTTTTAGACAGAGTCTCACTCTGTCACCCAGGCTGGAGTGCAGTGGCATGATCTCCACTCACTGCAACCTCCGCTTCCTGGGTTCAAGCAATTCTTCTGCCTCAGCCTCCCAAGTAGCTGGGATTACAGGTGTCTGCCACCACAACCAGCTAATTTTTGTATTTTAAGTAGAGACGGGGTTTCATCATGTTGGCCAGGCTGATCTCGAACTCCTGACCTCGTGATCCACCTACCTTGGCCTCCCAAAGTGCTGGGATTACAGGCATGAGCCACTATGCCCAGCCTATGTAAATTTTTATCATTAATTTACTTTCTTTCATAATGAAATATTTTAAAATTGTTTTTCTAATATTAAGAAAACTAGAGAAACTAGTATTTTAATCTACATGATAAACTGACCACTTGATGTCTACTGGATCTGCATGAGAATTTACTGGGGAAGAAAGCATATCTATGAAAGGGAACAGACATCAATAATATCTGAGATAAATTATACCTCAGTATACTGCTTTTTCATAAAAATGAATAAAAATGGTATATATCTAATAGAAATAAAGCCAAAATGTTATAATAATGTATATTCAAATCTGCACATTATGTCCCTACCAGTAAACTCATCATTACTGTTTCTATACATATTATACAATAGTATTAACAGCAATAAAGAGGGCTGGCACAGACTTACAGCAGGAAATTTAATGATGACATTTTCTGAGTAAAGTGATTTGCATAATCGCTAAGTAAAAAGCAGGTTACAATTCAGTAAGACATCTTTAAAAATGATTTTGTAAATTAGAAGACTAATTGTATTCCCTTTGCAACACAGAAATTAAAGGGAGATACTGTCCATTTTAGCATGTTTATGCTGAATAATAATCCATTTTCTATTAAAAACTTGTAGATAGTAACAATCTGTTGTTTTTTTTTTTTTGAGACAGAGTCTCACTCTGTCACCCATGGAGTGCAGTGGCGACTCACTGCAACCTCCACCTCCTGGGTTCACGCCATTCTCCTGCCTCAGCCTCCTGAGTAGCTGGGACTACTGGCGCCTGCCACCGCACCTGGCTAATTTTTTGTATTTTTAGTAGAGACGGGGTTTCATTGTGGTCTCAATCTCCTGACCTTGTGATTCGCCCGCCTTGGCCTCCCAAAGTGCTGGGATTACAGGCGTGAGCCACCGCGCCCGGCCCACTGTTACTCTTAAAAATTATTACTTGGATTTAAGTTTTCAAAATAAGGACCTAGAATAAAGGCACTAAAATTACATAAAAATGGTGACAAAGATAAGCCCAAGGATTACACAAGGAATATTCAACAGCACTTGCAATATGCGGTCAAAAATTGGGTGATATATATATATATAGTGTAACTTTTAAACTCACATATATGTAACACATTACTGTTCTGAAAATATCAAATTTCATAGTCATGATACAACTTAATAAAGCTGAGTTAAATAAACATATTTGAGCCATTTAGTAAGGTTATATAAAATGCAGTATTAATCCCTTATCTGCACTTTCAGTTACCTGCAGTCAATCATGGTCTGAAAATATTAAAACAAAAGATTCCAGAAATTAACAATTCATAAGATTTAAATTGCAAGCCATTCTGAATAGCATGATAAAAGCTTGCACTGTCCTGCTTCATGTCACCAGGGATGTGAATCATCCCTTTATCCAGTGTATCCATGCTGTATATGCTATATGCCAATTAGTCACTTAGCAGCCCTTTTATCAGATTAAAAACAGAACAAAACAAAACAAAAAAACCCATGGTATATATAGCGTACTATCTCAGATTTCAGACATCCATTGGAGGTCTTGGAATGTATTCCCTGAGGATAAGTGAAGACTACTGCATATCACTTTGAAATAGCAGTTTCCCAAGACAATATCAACCAAGGTAACAGAAAGCTTTTCCCTTCTCTAAAAGAAGTAAAGCCGTGGAACATTTGCTTTGCCTATTTCACCTCAAAACTGAAGAAAAACCTTCTTGGACTACTTGAATCAAATCAATTCTGCTGTAATCTTAACTGAGACAATCCCAATTTTAGGAAACTGGTTAATGGATAAGTTACCATGTTACATTAAGATTATTTAATACGTTTTTGCTTTGTAGGTAATATAACAGATCAATACTTACTGAACCTCAAAACTTAATTTTTCTACTATCTACTAATTTTATCCCTTATTATTCACCTTCCATGGAATAAAAGAAATGTAATATGCAGTAAAAATTTGTTAAATGAAGTAAGTAATTTTTATCATTTTTTAGTTCAGCATTGGCGCATATGCCAAATATAATCTTGGCAACCCAGCGCTCTCTAAATAAAAAACACGTTTAATTTTTCAAGGCATTTTCATTGGAACTAATACCCAAAACCTCCCCCATGCCATAGATCTTATCACAGTTTTGCAGAGAACCACAGGTTCACTGAGTTATATTCAGTTATGGCATGTATATTCTCCATGTGCCTGCCAGTCACTGTTCTAGGGGCTGCGGATATAGCAGTGAACAAAACAAAAATCTCTACTTTCATGGAAATTGCATTCTAGTAAGAAAGACATTAACAAAATCTTTAAGGTGGAAAGTAGTGGGAAATGTTTGGAGAAAAAGAAATTGTGAAAGAAAGATAAGGTATATTCATGCCATTGGCAAAACTCCAGTAAAAATCTAGGTAACAGTGAACTGGTGGAAGATGTCAGAACTCTGAAACATGATTCTTTCCAGCAGAATTATCAGCTTGTAAAGAAGGTGTCATTAACTAAATATATTTCTATAATACTTTTCTTGTAAGCCACCATCTGAAAAGTAACTTTTCTTTTTTTCTTTTTTTGAGACGGAGTCTCGCTCTGCCACCCAGGCTGGAGTGCAGTGGCGCGATCTCAGCTCACTGCAAGCTCCGCCTCCTGGGTTCAAGCCATTCTCCTGCCTCAGCCTCCCGAGTAGCTGGGACTACAGGTGCCTGCCACCATGCCTGGCTAATTTTTTGTATTTTTAGTAGAGACGGGGTTTCATCGTGTTAGCCAGGATGGTCTCAATCTCCTTGCCCACCTTGGCCTCCCAAAGTGCTGGAATTACAGGCATGAGCCACCGCGCCCAGCCAAGAAACTACTTTTAAAGCTGGGCAGACTGGCATGTGCCTGTAGTTCCAGCTACTTGGGAAGTTAAGGCAGGATGACTGCTTGAACCCAGGAGTTGAAGACCAGCCTAACATAATGAGACTCCCATTTCTGGGAAGGGAAAAAAAAAAAGTAGCTTTCAAGAAAGAACTGTTAGCAGCATGTTATTTAAAAACTCCAGCCTGGGCGACAGAGCGAGACTCCGTCTCAAAAAAAAAAAAAAAAAAAAAATTCCTTCTTACCACTAAACCTCATTGTATAAACTGACCCACCAAGCAACAAAATCAAATAAACACAAAAAACCGGCAGAAATGTCTTGACTTTTCCTACTTACCATAAGCATTGGGGAAGTCCCCAGGTCCTGGTCCAGGATAAAAAGGACCTGGCCCTGGTGGTTGAACTGGATATTGTTGTGGGGGCCCAACATAAGGAGGGCCACTATGACGGTACTAGAAAAGAGAAAGTATGAACATATAAATAATACAGTCTCTGGGGCCAAAAACCATAATAAAATAATAATAAGAAGAAAGTAGCTTACTACAGAAAGTAAAGTTCTCTGTGTAAGAGAATCATTTAAATGAGGTAAAGCCATTGGGTCAAACACATTCAAAATGCTTGCTTGCCATCAAGATACAATGAGAATGAAGAGAAAGGTGCAGCTTAGTAAAGCCATACAACATATCAGCACACAGGCAGACATCCGCTCACTGTAAAATAATCTCAGGCTGATAACTTTTCAATGACATTAAAGGATTTCAGGAACAGCATAATCACTGAGCCCATTTTAGAGCAGTTGGTTGTGGTGAGTGGAAGGGAGAAAGCAAGTAGATAAAAACAATTTCTCTGTCATTTTTAAAAAATTTAAGTAAATAGATGTAGAAATATCTTCACACAGCATAATGAAAAAATCACAAAAGGGCTAATTTGTAACCAACAAAACAGTTCACATGTCACTAAAAACTAATGCCATAATTCATCCTCCCAGCTCCCTCTGATGAGAATCTGGGTTAATTCCCACTCTACTGCTGGACCACCTAGGCCTCAAAGATACTTTACCTGTGGTATACAGTACTGAGGCCCCTGGGGCACTGGGTACGGCATGGGCAGATGGTTAACCATCATGATGTGCTGATTAGCCTGGTACACTGCAGTGGGTGTCTGTGCACCAGGACGAATGGATGGACTGCTGTTCGGGATGGTAGCTCTAGGAGGCTGTATTTGAGGCCTCTGGAAAAACTGGGAAGGGGAGAAAAAAAAAATTTTTTTTTCTTTCTTTTTTTTCTTTTTTTTTTACAAAGGGGAATATATAAATTTTACTGTCTCCTTTTCTTCACTAATAAAAATCTGGTCAACTTGAATTACAAATACAATATGCATAAAAAGAATAAATTACCTATTGTTGGATTTCCAAAAATATACCACATGAGGGCGAGCTCTTATCAGTATCATCACATATTTGAAAACAGTAGGATAGGTTCGACCTGACTGTATATATACATACATATAGATGCATACATATATGTATATACACATACATGTATAATAAAGTATAACAAAAGGGGTAGCTGATATTTCTCTATTATATAAAAGAACTAACTCTGATAAAGAGTTGGTTCATTACCAACTCATTAAAAATTAAAAGTAGTCTCCTAAAAGACTGCTCAAATAATTTATAAAATACTTAGAACAAGGAGGAATCTCTTTGATCATAAAATATTTACCCAGTCCATCAAGGTCAAGCTAAATTAAACCATCTGTAGGGTTGTCACATGCTGAACTAAGCAGTTTTTTTCCTCTCCAAAAGGTGACACAATCCTATACTAAACTGAGCCTTCTAGAATAGTTTATAATAAAAGTGGACAATCTAGACAGGCCTAAGAATAGACTAGAATGAGTAGAGTTCAAATTTCTCAAAATGGCAACCAGTATCTGTAGTTATTTATAATTTTCACTGCAGGCTTAAAAGCCTTGAAACAATATACCAATAGTAAATTTCCAATGTGAATGTATCCATTCATTAGCAATCAATCTCAATGTAATAATAGTAAGCAGACCGAGTTATAAAGAGGCCATGCAGAACCAGTAGTTTGTTACCTGGATAGGTCTGAATCCTCCCTTCAAATATGAAGCAAGAAAGCAGCAGGAAACAGAAAGAAAGCCAATGGAAAAGCTTACAGATCAGTTGGAAGGGACAGGACATAGCATGCAGCTCAACAAAAGTATCTTTCTATTTAGTAATAATAGGAGAAGAAAGAAGACTAGAAAATCAAAATGACAGTTCTTCACTTGAGAATTTAATCACACATAGAATCAAAGAATCAAGTCACATTTAACTGAAATCCAGCGGCAAAAATCCTCGACTATTATTAATAGCCACAAGTTACAGCAGTGTGCAAGGAAATGTCTGCTTGGTGGCACAAGTAGAGTTGTGTGATTACTGGTTCCTACTCTTGGATCTCATTAGCACCCATTTTATGATCTGGCATTGTCTAGCATCTCTATGATCTACTCGTCATCTGTGTCATTCGTTATTTTTGTAAAAGTCCTAAGAAATAAACTTTTCAATATATATTAGACTCTTCATGACAGAGACTTGCTCGCTCTTTTTAACTAATCAGGTACATAAGAGGGCACTTATAGCTCTAAAATGGAGAACTATAATAACAATCTTAAAATATGGTCTTGCACCAAAATAAATAAAGCAGCAAAATATTTGTTGCTATCAGTACAAATAAAGCCAAGCTTCGACCTTTGGGCCCACTCTGGTCTATTCTGTCCTACTCTTAGGCATCAAGCTACCCAGAGATGGTATAAGTAACTTCATCTTGTGCTCAAAAGGAAGAACTGGGATCTAGTGTCCAAGGCTCATCCCCATTCAGCCTTCATATCCCAGGGCAAAGAAGGCCCTAAAGAAATTAAGTCACAGAAAAACAACAGCCAGTAAAGTATAGCAGGAGAATGGAATAAATGGGGGAAACCAAAGGGGCAGGCCACAGAGAGTAGGTGATGGAGATGAAAAGAAAGCACAGGAGGCAAAGTTGGTAACATAGGAACCTGGGCTGCACTACAACTATAGGAACCATCTTCTAGTTATCTCCACTGACACAGTTTTGGTGACAACATTTTTTGTTGTTGACTATTAACAGGAACAATAAAGCAGTAAACTTCCCAATACTGGACTGCATTTCTCCTAATTACCAAGCAGAGAGAATCTATTATGCATCAATGCATGTGATCTGTAAACACCATTTCAGGAACAAACTTAAGTATTTTCATAATGTAGTTAATATCAGGAGCCACAAAAATGATACAAGCCTCAAGCAGAGAACACTCATTATCTGTTCAACTTATTGGGCATTACTAAATAACACAGGCAGAGGGTAAAATCTTCATACTGAAAGATCCTTTGAAATCAACTGTAGAGGGCAGCCCAGCCAAGATAAAGGGCATATCAAATAAACACAGGTGATCATCTATTATGGTAAGATTATCATGAAATAATGTTAAAATACTCCTATGTTGCCTGAATAAATAGGGTGTTACGGGGTTGGTAAGGAGAGGAGAAAGAAAACTAATCCATTAACTTATGCAGAGTAAGAAAAACAGATACGGGCAATGTTTTCCAAAAATTTTAACAGTCTGTATGTGAAATCTTTTCTTACCCTATTTTCCAGCTGTTCTGATGAAACTTTTAACCAGCCTGTCCAGAATAACTGAGGTTACATCTTATTCAAGGTTTCTGAACAGTATGAAACTATTTTCCTCAGTGACTTTCAAGTAAAAAGTGTTTCTAATGATGTTCCTAATATTAATACATAGCTGAACCAAAAAGCCATTAAATATGTGGTTATATTGATATAATAATTTTTTTTTTTTTTTTTTTTTTTTTTTTTGAGATGGAGTCTTACTCTGCCGCCTAGACTGGAGTGCAGGGGCATGATCTTGGCTCACTGCAACCTCCACATCCTGGGTTCAAGCGATTCTCATGCCTCAGCCTCCTGACTAGCTGAGACTATATGTGCCCGCCACCATGCCTGGCTAATTTTTGTATTTTTAGTACAGACGGGGTTTTACCATATTGGCTAGGCTGGTCCGGAATACCTGACCTTCTGATCCACCCACCCTGGCCTCCACCAAAGTGCTGGGATTACAAGCATGAGCCACTGTGCCCGGCCAATATACTAATTTTTATACACTGAGAATTCAGATTTGAAGCTAAAGAGAAATGTATTTATAAAGCACCAACCTAAGCATTTTACATATATATATACACATACACACACACACACACACACACACATATATATACACATACTTTTTTTTTTTTGAGACAGAATCTTGCTCTGTCGCCAGGCTGAAGTGCAGTGGCATGATCTCGGCTCACTGCAACCTCCACCTCCCGGGTTCAAGTGATTCTCCTGCCTCAACCTCTTGAGTAGCTGGGACTACAGGCGCCCGCCACCACGCCCAGCTAAATTTTTGTATTTTTAGTACAGACAGGGTTTCACCGTGTTAGCCAAGATGGTCTCGATCTCCTGACCTCGTGATCCGCCCGCCTTGGCCTCCCAAAGTGCTGGGATTGCAGGTGTGAGCTACCGTGCCCGGTCAACATATATATATTAACTCATGCTCACAAATGACCTTGAAGGCAAGTACTATTATTAACAGGTCGTAAGATACACGTAAAAACTGAGGAACAGGGAGATTAAATAACTCGCTGAAAGCCCCCCGCCATCTGTAACTAAAACACAGTCAGGTTATAGACATGTACTTTTAACTGTTACACATACTACCTCTCATGAAATGGAATACCCCCATATTTTTTAAACAAACCAGCTGAAATCTTTTCTTTACAAATGCTGAAGGGATGTGGCAGGACCTTTATCCAACTACACTAATGGGTGGCATGTCCCTCAACCATAACTGATTCCTAGTAAGAAAAATTTTCCATCAAGTTACTTCACAAAATACATGCTTATCATTCAAGAAAACAAATTTCTTCTACCTACACAACTCTAATTCTCTATCTCCCAAAAAGTGACTGCAACTTGTTCATGTGCTAAAAGCATATCCTTGGCATACCATTTTACAGATTTACTTTTGCTCAACTTCGCTGCATTAATACTTTTTAGAACAACAGTCCATCTGGAGCTTGTGTTTTCCATGTAAAAGTACAGGATCACTTACACACACACACACACGCGCGCGCACCAGGAGAGATTCTAGAAAAGCCGTAGTAACTAGAAATGCAAAAAAAAAAAAAAAAAAAAATCTCCTTTTTGTACTCCTCCCGAACCATTCAATTACAAATGCATAATTAAATTTAATAGTAATGCAAGAAATTCAGATTCTCAGTTGGGCAAGCATAGCAATAAACCACAGGTTATTAAAAGGAATATATAAATGGGCTTTTCCAAACTGCTTGCAATCCTTCAAATTTCTTTCCTTCTCAGCTGAGTGATGAACAATCATTAAGAGTCAAACTCTCCTGAATGGAAGGAGCCATTTAGTCTCACCATCCACTTAAAGTCTGAATATCTTTTACAATATACCACTGGGGATATGAAACTTTAGCAACTTAAAATACAAATTCTTTTCAAAATTAAATGGAGTTCTAACACTGTAAAACTCTTCCTTCTACTGACTCTCAATTTTTCTCCCTATATCACCTATCCACTTGTCTCATGTCCCTTCCTAAAACCACAAAGAAGTCTAATCCTTCTCCGTAAGTGACAGACCACTAAGTCATGTGAACATTGCCATTACTGCCAATTTTCATCCACCTTGGCCTCCCAAAGTGCTGGGATTATAAAGGCATGAGCCACCGTGCCCGGGCCATTACTGCCAATTTTCACACCACTATTTTTTGTTTCAAGCCAATCATAACCCTCTCCTAGCATCCTGTCCCTCCAACCAAGATTTCTGATTCCCAAACCAGCTTGATCTTTTCTTTCAATCTTGTTCCAACACAAAGGTAACGAGGTGGGGTCTGCCCAGAATGTACTTGGCACTCACTAAAAAAAATTTGTTCCTGAGTGAAAGGGCAATATACCTCTCTGATTCCTGCCAGCTCCAATTCCATTAATGAAACCAAGAACCACAGGAGCACTTTTGTCAACCATATTTTACTACTGATTGGTACTGACACTCATTTAAAGCATTTAAATCCTCTTTATACATAACCTGGCTAAATAAGCCATGTTCTTCACTTCAGTGTGTACTCTTACAATTGTGTTTTGAAGCTCATATAGAGGATTTTGTAGTTGGTAACTTTGAAAATTTATCTGGCTAAACAACCCATCGTTTCAGATTGTACCAATTGCATGACAATGTCAAACTACATAATCATTAGAAAACCTGACATAAATGTCACTTATCCAAGTAACTGATAAAAATGCTGCAAAGAGCTAGGCAGAGAAAAGAGAGCCATGCATGCACAACATAAAATTCACCTCCTAAACTTCATTTCAATCTGTTTTAATTCTTTCATCTTTCAAGGATTTATTATTAACACACCAGGAGGATGGCAGAGGAAGGTGAAAACTCTCATTTGAGGTAGTATTTTGGGCAGATCCAACAAGATAGGATACTTTTAAAACAGAGGCTGAATTTAGTATACTTATAACTGCTTACTTTCCCAGAAACACTCTAGAAGCCAGAAGAAAAAATGTTTCCTCTCAAAAAATCCTTCTAAAGATGCAATAATTCATATCATTACCCAAAGCTTCCTCATCAAAAATGTCTAACACATGGTGTTTGCACGTGCTGATAATTATGAAATATCATTTTTCATGACTTTGCTCAGTAAAAACACAAAAAGACAAAAACACCTAATAATTTATATAACAGAAATTCTCTGCAGTATTTCAATTTTTTAAATTATTATTGTATCTGTTATGGTGATGTGTGATCACTGACCTTTTATGTTATCACTGTAACTGGGAGCACCATGAACTGCACCCATAGAAGATAGTAAACTTAAGACAGTTGTGTGTGTTCTAACTGCTCCACCTACCGTCTGTTGTCCCCTGCCACTCCCATCTTTCTCTTCTCCTTAGATCTTCCTATTCAGCATACACAATAATATTGAAGTTAGGCCATTATATCGAAATAAATAACTGAACAGTGGCCTCTATGTGGTCTTGTGCCACATCTCTCACTTTAAATAAAAACTATAAATGACTAAACTTAGTGAGGAAAGCATGTTAAAAGCTGAAATAGGCTGAAAGCTACTTCAAAAGCCAAGTTGTAAATGCAAAGAATAAGTTCTTGGAGGAAATTTAAAGTGCTACTCTCCAGTGAACACACAAATGATAAGAAAGCAAAACAGCCTTATTGCTGGTATGGAGAAAGTGAGAGCAGTTTGGATAGATGATCAAACCAGCCACAACATTCCCTTAAGCCAAAATGTAATCCAAAGCAAACTCCTAACTCTCATTTCAATTCTATGAAGGCTGAGAGGTAAGAAAGCCACAGAAGAAAAGTTTGAAGCTAGCAGAGGTTAGCTCATGAGGTTTAATGAAAGCAGCTGTCTCCATAACATAAAAGTGCAAGGTGAGGCAGCAAGTGCTTATGGAGAAACTGCTTCAAGTTATCCAGAAGATCCAGCCAAGATAACTGATGAAAGTGCCTACACTAAACACATGATTTTAAGTGTAGATGAAATAGCCATCTATTGAAACAAGATGTCATGCATTGACTTCTCTCTAACTAGGACTTTCACAGCTAGTGAGAAGTCAATGCCTAGCATCAAAGCTTCAAAGCTTCAACAGGCTGACTCGACTTTTAGGTGCTAATATAGTTGGTGACTTTAATTTGAAGCCAGTACTTATTTACTATCTGGAAAATCCTAGGGCCCTTAAGAAATATGCTAAATCTACTCAGACTATGCCCTATAAATAAAACAACAAAGCCAGAATGATAGCACATCTGTTGGCAGCATGGGTTACTGGCTATTTTAAGGCCATTGTAGAGAGCTTAGATTCCTTTCAAAATATTACTGCTTGCTGGGAAAATACCTAGTCACCCAAGAGCTCTGAGGGAGATGTATACAGAGATTAATGTTGCTTTCATGCCTGCTAACACATCTACTCTGCAGCCTATGGATCAAGGATTTGTTTTGATTTTCAAGTCTTATTATTTAAGAAGTATATTTTGTAAGGCTACAGCTGCCATACATACTGATTTCTCTGATGGTTCTGGGCAAACTACATTAAAAACTTCCTGGAAAGGATTCACCATTGCTGATGCCATTAATAACATTCCTGGATGCAGTGGTGTACGACTGGAGTCCCAGCTACTTAGGAGGCTGACGTAGGGTAGGGTAGGGTAGGGTAGGGTAGGGTAGGGTAGGGCAGGGCAGGGCAGGAAAGGGCAGGGCAGGGCAGGGCAGGGCAGGGCAGGGCAGGGAAGGGAAGGGAAGGGAAGGGAAGGGAAGGGAAGGGAAGGGAAGGGAAAGGAAAAAACATTTGTGATTCATGGGAGAAGGCCAAAATATCAACATTAACAAGCATTTGGAAGAAGCTGATTCCAATACTCATGGATGACTACGAAGTATTCAAGACTTCAGTGGAAGAAGTAAGTGCTGATATAGTGGAAATAGCAAGAGAACTAGAATTAGAAGTAGCACCTGGGCCGGGAGCAGTGGCTCACGCCTGTAATCCCAACACTTTGGGAAGGCGAGGCAGGTGGATCACCTGAGGTCAGGAGTTCGAGACCAGCCTGCCCAATATGGTGAAACCCCATCTCTACTAAAAATGCAAAAAATTAGCTGGGCATGGTGGCGAATGTCTGTAATCCCAGCTACTTGGGAGGGTGAGCCAGGAGAATCACTTGAACCTGGGAGGTGGAGGTTGCAGTGAGCCGAGAAGGCGCCACTGCACTGCAGCCTGGACAACGAGAGTGAAACTCCATCTCAAAAAAAAAAAAAAAAAAAAAAAAAAAAAAAGTAGAGCCCGAAGATGTGACTGACTTTATCATGACAATCTCATGATAAAACTTGAACAAATGAGGACTGGTTTCATATGGAGGAGCAAAAAACAAGTGATTTCCTGAGATGGAATCTACTCCTGGTAAGGAGCTGTGAACACTGTTGAAAGGACAATAAAAGATTTAGAATATTACATAAACCTAGTTGATAAAGCAGCAGCAGAGTTTGAGATTGACTCCAATGATAAAATAAGTTCTACTCTGCGTAAAATGCTGTTAAACAGCATCACATGCTGCAGAGAAATCTTTCATGAAAATAATAGTCCATTGGCTGGGTGCAGTAGCTCACGCCTGTAATCCCAGCACTTTGGGAGGCCAATGTGGGCGGATCACTTGCGGTCAGGAGTTTGAGAGCAGTCTAGCCAATAGGGTGAAACCTCAGCTCTACTAAAAACACAAAAAATTAGCCGGATATGGTGGCATGTGCCTATAGTCCCAGCTACTCAGGGGGCTGATGCAGGAGAATCACTTGAACCCAGGAGGTGGAGGTTGCAGTGAGCAGAGATTATGCCACTGCACTCCAGCCTGGGTGACACAGCAAGACTCCATCTCAAAAACAAATAAATTTAAAAAAAAAAAAAAAAAAAGAAGAGTCCATCAATGTGGCAAACTTTGTCTTATATCAAGAAATTGCCACAGCCACCTCAGTCCTCAGCAACCACTACCCTGATCAGTAAGCACCCACCTACACTGAAGACGCTTTACCAGCAAAAAGATTACAACTCACTGAAGACTCAGATAATCATTAGCATTTTTTAGCCAGAAAGTATTTAATTACCGGCCAGGCGCGGTGGCACACACCTGTAATCCTAGCACTTTAGGAGGCCAAGGTGGGCAGATCATGAGGTCAGGAGTTCAAGACCAGCCTGGCCAACATGGTGAAACCCCGTCTCTACCAGAAATACAAAAATTAGCCAGCGTAGCAGCACGCGCCTGTAATCCCAGCTACCTGGGAGGCTGAGGCAGAATTGCTTGAACCCGGGAGGCAGAGGCTGCAATGAGCTGAGATCGCACCACTGTACTCCAGTCTGGGCGACTGAGCAAGACTCAAAAACAGAGAAAGTATTTAATTACTATATGTACATCACTTTCTTACACATAATTCTACTGTTCAGTTAGCAGACTACAGCATAGTGGAAACATAACATACATACACTGGGAAACCAAAAAATTCACGTGACTTACTTTATTGCAGTATTTGCTTGATTGTCGTGGTCTGAAAACAAGTCAGCAATATCTCCGAGGCATGCCTATATTTACTAACTTGCAAAGCAATACAAAATATGCTTCTGAAATCTCTAGTGTTATGCAGTATACAGTTTAGCCTACTAGAAGATTAAAAACTAACATCTGCAATTAGGAATTTCCTTGGTGAGTATCTTTTAAAAGTCTAAAGTACTCTTGAAGAACAGTGATATGATTTGCTGGCAAGTTATAAAGGGACAAGCTTTAAAGAGTCCACATAATGGAATTTGACTCAGGTGTCAATTTGATAATCTGTTGATCCATGATAATTTATAACAGAGATTATTCCATTCCAAATTTTTTCTATATTTCCCTGCATGTGGTCAATATTATATAATTTAGGTTTCACTAAGAATCGGGATATGTAAGCCCTAGAGTTAAGTTGTTCAATACAGTAGCCACAAGTCATACTTGACTACTTATATCAAAAATTCAGTTCTGGGTCAAGCATGGTGGCTCACACCCTTAATCCCAGCACTTTGGGAGGCTAAGGTGGGTGGATCGCTTGAGGTCAGGAGCTCAAGACCAGCCTGGCCAACATGGCAAAATCCTGACTCTACAAAAAACACAAAAATTAGTAGGGCGTGGTAGCTCACACCTGTATTTCCAGCTACTCAGGTGGCCAAGGCACAAAAATCACTTGAACCTGGGAGGTGGAGGTTGCAGAGAGCTGAGATCCTGCCACTGCACTCCAGCCTAGGTGACAGAGTGAGACTCTGTCTCCCCCCCAAAAAAAAAAAAAAAAAAAAAAAAAATCAGTTATTTAGCTGCATTAGCCACATTTAAAGTGTTCAATAGCCATGTATAGCTAGTACAGCTACAGCAGTGAAAAGCACAAGTACAGAACATTTTCATCATCATAGAAACTCTATTACACAGTGCTACCCTAGAGGTTTATGTCAGGAACAGGAGGTGTTCTGTCAGATCATAAGGGAGTCTTGGAAATGAGCATCATTATAAAATACTTCATTCATGCTAAAAAATAGCTGGGGAAAAGGGGGAAAGGCAGGTGGTCTCACTGCTAAAGGAAACTGACACCAAGGACTTACTACATTTCAGACACTGTGATAGGCAGGTACTTTATCCTCACAACACCCATAGGAAATACGTGCAGTTATTATAAATCATCTCAATCTTATATCATTTATGAGCATATTTTACCCATTTTGAAGATGAGAAACCTGATGCCCAAAGATAATTTGCAGTGAAGCTGAAACTGAATCCCAGTTTTACTGACTCCCAATATATATTTTCTTCACTATTTATGCTGCTACTATACAACTCCTTGTGAATGAGATACCAGTTTTAAAGCCACCCCTCACTTGTATCAAGCTCCAAAAAACAAATAGTTCATAAGATCATAATTTGAGGTTTAAGGTTGTATAGATGCTTGAGATGGCTTGTTATTCATATCAATTTAATTCTGTTGCGCTAGGTCTGGTCCCAGAGGCAAGCCCAAGTCTTCATTTACTTTACTTTCCAAACCTAATAAATTGCCTATAGTAAAACAAATATATCTCGTCTAGGAATGTAACACCACAAACTTTCAGTAAAGAAACCTTTAGGGATCACAATGAAAAAGAAATCTACATAAATCAGCTGTTCTTTTCAAAAGTTTCTTTTTTCACAAAAAGAACCAAACCACAACAGGAAAACATGCACAACTCCAATGCTTGCCACCAAGTAACACATTTCTTGATGGCACATACTCCTCCTCCTGCTGCTGCTGCTAGCATATGCTGGTTTTATGAAGCTCATTATTTGTTTATGCTAAATCCTACCGCTTTGAATACAGCATATTTTTCAGCGTTTGTGAAAAGTATGTGAACTAAAATCATATATCAAAAAACTACAGTGTTTTGTCCTATGAACACTTTAAAATACCATTTCCCTGATCTTTCCCATAATGAAAAGACTACTTAGTCATAGTATATAACCAACACTTAATCTCTATTGTGAAACCCAAAAGTAAAATAAGGACAGGAACATAAGTAACTTTAAACCAGAACTACACAAATTTTAACGACCAAATACCTAAAGTAAACAACACAAGCCAGAATCCAAATTATACCAAGTGACTTGCTATAATTCTGTGTGTACTTTCTGTTCTTTCAGTTTCTAACTACCTTGGGATTTTCAAGCATCAGTACAAAAATAGTTGACATATTTCTAAAGCCAAGAGTGTTTTGCATATAAAATGACTTAGCATTTCTCGTTTTATCTTTGAAGAAAACTGTAATTCTAAAAGCTCTTCAGTTTATAAAATGCCAAAAGAATAGCACATCCTCAATAATCTGAAGAATCTCCACAAAAGACAAAAACTAATAGTAATATTAGGAAGGCGATGGGGCTGAAATAATCCTAACTGCAGCATGGTGCATGTGATTTGTGTGGACTCAAAAAGAGCTCTAGCCCTCCAAACGGAGTTACAAGACCTTCTAAATAAAAGAAGTTCCAAAAAATACACTCAAAGCAGTTTCTTGATTCCATTAAGAACAAAGAAAATGTTTAGCATTTAAAATCTTGTTATTTTTTGTTTACTTGAATTCAGGTTAACTCTATCTTACACAGAAAAAATATTTAAATTCTAGATTACTAAACTGGGTGATGTTTTCTTTTCACAAGCAATTAATTCCAAAAAGCCTACCTAAATAATTACATAGTTTTTGCAACAGCTATAGAACATACTTTGCAATTTTTACTAAGCATCAACAAAAAATTATTATATTTGCTATTGGAGTTTAGAAACAACAATCATTAAAAACATCATCCAACAACAAATTCCTTCAAAAAATAAATTGAGATCAAAGCATGAAAGCATGTAAAATGATCAGAAAGGTAGCCACTGATGAATAATGCAATAAAGGACAAAAAAGAAATCTATTCACTGGCCAAAGCAAACTACCACAGATGAAAAAACCATTTGTGCCTTCAATTCCACTTTAAGTCTTAAGCATGTCAAATCCAAAATATCCCAGGACATGAGGGTTTTCCCTTTAAAAGCATATTCTCTGTATACCACTCAATGTTTGTTTCCTCCAATAGCTTGCATTTCATTATGCAAGTCTCTATGTCTTGTTTTGTATTATGAGCAACTCCTCTTTAAATCTTTCAGGGTTTAGGTGCTACCTGACTTTAGATCTGAAGAGAAGATACTGTGAAATACAGATTCAGTAAGCGATTCTCAAATGGGAAATGCTGTCACTTCCATGGAAATGTACAGTGGTGTTTTTGTTTTGTTTTGCTTTGTTTTCTAATTGTCACTAGGGAAATTCTACTGGCATTTAGAGCCCAAAGGATACTAAATTAATTGTATTATATAGGGCAGTTTTGATAACTGGTTATCCCACCCAAATGCCAATACCTATTCCGTAGTGAAACAAACCAAACTGACCCCACATCTCCTGTGGATGCTATACCATACATAATGCCGGTTCAGTTAGCTCTGCTCAGCTATGCCACTTTCAACCCCATGTCTTTCTCCTCCTCTATTCAAGGTAATTACTGTTGCTGCCTGAGGCAAGGGTACAGACACCCTTAATTCAATTCTCTGTGATATGATGAAAAGAATTTAACTGGTGTTCAAGAAAAAAGAGGATAACAAAGAAAAAAGTGCCAGCTACCTGAATTTTCTGAATTAAAAATCATTCCTCCGGGTTTATACTGCATCTTAGGAACTCACCTCCAAGAACTATTGTTAAACAATAATTATTTTTCTTGGTAATAAATAAATAATATAATAAACATTTATACTATTTTCTTTTCTTTTGAGACAAGGTCCACTCTTTCACCCAAGCTAGAATACAGTGGCACAATCACACCTCACTGCAACCTTGACCACGTGGGCTCAGATGATTCTCCTACCTCAGCCTCCCAGAGTAGCTGGGACTACAGGCATGCACCACCACGCCCAACTAATTTCTGTATTTATATTTTTGTTTTGTAGAGATGAGGTTTTACCATGTTGCTGAGGCTGATCTCTAACTCCTGGGCTCAAGTGATCCACCTGCCTCAGCCTCCCAAAGTGCTGGGATTGCAGGCATCAAATACCGTATCTGGCCTATACTTCTATTTTTAAAATAATCAAAACTAGCCATAAATTCATGAGAATTATCATACAGCTAAACGACTAATCTGCTAACTCTTTACTGAGTCATACTGCACACGAAAATGTGGGCTGAAATCAATCTTTTCTCACAGAGATTTCTGAACATTTTCCCCAATTGTTGGAATTAAAGAAAGACAAAATGTACCACATAACTTTAAAGCTCATAAAAAAGTTTTCTTAGAAAACAGAATTTCCCAAGGCTCATTACAAATGCTTATAGTATCCTAATTTTAGAACCACTATTATCGAACACAAGTAGCAGAAACACAACCTTAAAGTTTGTGCTATTTTCATTAAGAACCTAAATTTTTTGATCAACAGTCTTTAAAAGAGTTACTAGTCTTAATAAGAAATGCCCAGGCTATTTAGTAATCTGGATCTTTTTTGTTTGTTTGTTTTTGTGTTTTGAGATGGAGTCTCGCTCTGTCGCCCAGGCTGGAGTGCAGGTATGATCTTGGCTCACTGCAACCTCCGCCTCCCAGGTTCAAGTGATCTCCTGCCTCAGCCTCCCAAGTAACTGGGATTACAGGTGCCTGCCACCATGCTCGGCTAATTTTTGCATTTTTAGCACAGACAGGGTTTCACCATGTTGGCCAGGCTGGTCTTGAACTCCTGACCTCAAGTGATTCACCCACCTCGGCCTCCCAAGGTGTTGGGATTACAGGCGTGAGCAACCATACCTGGCCTATTAAGCAATATTGTTTTTGTTTCAAAATTCACTCATCATTCCATCAATCTACAGAGTAGAAAATCCAACAAAATAACTGTGGCCAATGGTAATGTTAATTCCTTCTACTTATAGTTTACCTTAAGCTATCTGAAATGACTTATGAAATAAACCAAGGTTTGAGAAACACAAGCATGTGAACAAAGAAATTAACAGGTGCCTTACATAAAGGAGCTCAGAAAACATTTTCGCCCTAATTCCTTTGCAGTTATTTCACAAATAGTTTCTTTTCACTCTGCTTCTTGAGCAAAGATTCCCAATGTCTCTCTCTTTTAGGAGTATTTGCCTTGTCCCTGGATTAAAATTTAAGCCACGCCTCTATGGCCCTGGACTAAATTTTTAAATAAAATTATAAACACTCTTTTACACAAGAAACTAGTATTTTTATTATTAGTAGTCATAATATTAATCATATGTCCTAGTTACTATGTGCCAAACACCCTGCTAATCATTTTATTTTCATTATCTCATTTACTTTTCATAATAGTTTCCTTTTTTTGAGACAGAGTCTCACTCAGTCACCCAGGCTAGAGTGCAGGGGCGCGGTCTCAGCTCACTGCAAGCTCCGCCTCCTGGGTTCATGCCATTCTCCTGCCTCAGCCTCCTGAGTAGCTGGGACTACAGGCGCTCGCCACCACGCCCGGCTAATTTTTTGTATTTTTAGTGGAGAGGGGGTTTCACTGTGTTAGCCAGGATGGTCTCAATCTCCTGACCTCGTGATCCACCAGCCTCAGCCTCCCAAAGTGCTGGGATTACAGGCGTGAGCCACTGTGCCCGGCCCATAATGGTTTCAACATGGTATTATTGTCTCCATTTTACAGGTGAGAAAACTAAGGTGGAGAGCAGTAAATGATTTATCCAAGAACCCTCAGTTATAATATGGAAGAATCAAACCTAGGTCTAGCTGATGGCAAAGTCCATCTTAAAGTATTAATACTTTACAACACTATCTCTGAATTAAAAAAAAAATACCCCAAGGTTTTATTTCATTATGAAACCCAAACAATAGCCATCCACCTCATGTAGCCATCCTCCTGCAAATTACCTTTAATAACTCAGATTTGCTTTGCCTTTACAGTCTCCAGATTGGAAGGACTACATTTTGAGAAATAGAGTCAGGTATTAAATCACTCAAGACAATGGGAGCCTTCAACTAAACAATATCCACTAACTCAGTAATAAGAATTCTAAATATGATAACACAGGCAAATACTGGTAGTATTTACTTTATCCAACCATACTTTGTTCCATAACAATCATATTAAAGACAGCTACCACTTACTGACTGCTTGTTTTGTGTCAAATGCTTACACTATTTCTATGGCAGAGATATTAACTCCATTTTACATATGAGGAAACAAAGATGCAGAAAAAGATTTGCCTAACCAGCTGGTTAAATAGTAAAGCTTGTAATATGAACAGACTCTAAACCGAAGCTCTTTCAGCAGAAGAAAATGTTTCAGAATACCCCATAAAAAGCTATTGGGGGTTGGAGGGAGAACCCTGAAAGTCTTTCTGTCTTGCCACCTCTAAATAGATTCCTATTAAATGACAGTGTTCACATACATACTTTTGAAATTTTGGTTTATACTTTTGAAATTTTGGTTTATACAATTATTTCATTTAGAAAACCAATAGGATAAAGTTATTTAAATTAATTAAGGTATCTATTTTCTCTGTGTCCTAAGTATAAAAATAATTCTATCCAGCAAATGGATGTACACTATTTTTAATCAATTTATTACTAGATCTAAGTTAGTAACTGAGTTTAAGTAGTTTTAGAAATACTAATGCTATTTTATACACATCAATACAGGTTATATCAGAATGTTAACAGAAAACCCATAGAATGCTGCCTGCTTCATTCAGTTAAATTTAACTTACTACAAATATCCACAAAATCTATATACACTTAATATCTCAATTTTTCAAAACTGTAAAATTTAAAAACAATCTTTGTTTGGCAAGAAAAAAAATGTAGCATTTTTTAAATGTGCCATAAACAGAGGCAAACGGATTTGTTAATAACAAAATGCAGTGAGATTAATGAAGGACAAAGAAAGTTGAATTAGATCAGATAAAAGCTACTCTTGAAATGAGTAATTTGAGTAGTTCTATGGGATGGCAGCATTCTAAGAGTCAGCAGCTACTAAAGCCCCCACCTATTAGTTAAGGGTGATAGTGAAGGGGCAAGGGTACAGTACCTGATGATGGGGAGGTCGAGGCCCCGCTGCAAACTGAGAAAAGGAGGGAAAACAAACACAAAAGGAAAGGCACAAAGAGTCAGAAACACCACAACAAAAACCAAAATTTCACACAATATGCCAAAAGAAAAAAACCCACAGCGGGGAAATAAAAAACACCACACAAAACAGTCAAAGCTTTGCTGCAGGACAGTGACAGACAGGTACTAAGATCCAACAGGTGAACACCACTATCAGAATGGTTTGTCATTTATCAGCGGGGAGAGAAACAGGCTATGCTGTTAGGCATGTAAGGTACTCTCTAATAGGACTATTTTTTTAAAAAACAACAACCCTAAAATAAGGCAAAAGAAAGTTTGAAAAATTAAGTGGTTATATTAAGACAAACGTGAAAATCAAGTATGCTGTATGTAACTGATACAGCTGGAGGAAATGAGAAAGTTTTTACATTACAAGACCTAACCAGGAGATAATTACAAAGTCCAGCAGGAAGTAAAAAATGTAAAAGGATTAATTGCAAATTTTCTTAAGTTAAATGGGATATCTTATCCATGAAATGGAAGTTTCAATATCTTAATTTCTTAAGAGTTAAAGAAAAAATTGTTTATGACTTTACACACACACACACACACACACACTTAAGTTTAAATGCAGTTAACTAGTATAGTTTAATACAAGGCATGTCAAGGCAAACAGCTAGTAAAGAACATCAGTCTCTAACATGATTAATCCAAGTGGTATTCTTATAGGCTTGAGAAGGAAAAAGAGTAAATAAGTCAAATCTCTTAATCACTATAGACAACAGCAAAGCACTGTGTATATGTGCCTATTGTTATCTAAGAATAAAGCACAAAGAAATGCAATTCCTCAGCTAAATCACTGAGTACTTGAAAGTGGCTAATATATATTCCAACCCTTTCACTAACTTAGAATAAAAGAAAAAGTTTTTTCACCTATGTGAATTTTAACTGCTAAACCTCTAGGATCAAATAATTCACCAGGCCAAATTTGGGTTTGAATACATTTTAACTGAAAGGAACAGACAAAAATATTGGGGTATGTAGAGCCATATTCTGGATACTAATACATTAGCTATTGTAATGTTAACCATCCTCTTCAATAGTAAAAGAAAATATTTAGAAAGTAGTGTTTAATGTAAATCATATACAGGGTTTTTATCTAATATATTTAAGGAGCTAAAATATATGTCTTTGGCTGTCTTATTTCCTCTATAGAGACTTCCTTCTGTCAGCTTAACACTACAGATGAATTAGATTGATGATTAAGAAACAATCTCTCATGCTCAGCATTTAAGTTATGTGCAATACTGATTTGCAAAACATTTGGAATTAGTTCCCCAACTACCATTAGTTCATATTTTAAAATTTCAACAAATTACAGTAGAACACATGGCCACAATGTAGGAGACAGCTGAAAACAGCTCTGTCAAGAATTCACCTCAGAAGCTAAAATGTCACCTGTTGTTCAAGTAATGAAAAGTACATTAATGACCTATAAGGTTGGGTTATGTTAGGTCAGCCATCATATTTGGCTAATCAATATAATACAGCTTTTCAGAATGATGCTAACTGGCAGCTACAGTTCTTGCAGAAAATTTTCTCTTCAAAGAAACTGAGGTCTTACATTTTCAGTTTTCCAATTAGGAGAAGAAAACATCATACTTCTACTATGGACAAGAATAGGCAATACCAGGCATGTGGTATGAAAGTCGGGAGTGGAGTATGAAATGTTTCTTCCTGACACTTTTGAAGAAACTGGAAGAGAGGGGCCATGTTACAAAATTAACCTGAGTATGGCAGTACCTGTCTTATCACTGTTCCACAGAAAATGTCCCATTTTCAAGGCTCTAAAATAAAAGCTAAAACTTTGTACAGTTTGAACGTTCCAGTCAAAAGAGAACTTTCTATGAACAAGAAGAGTATCTTATAAAATTACACATATATAAAAACAAAAGCAAGAAAGAAAATCCCAACTTAAGTTAGTAGAAAGTGCCCTAGGAAAGTACCCTAGTCTATTTTGCACTAGTCACCATTGGCTATTGAGTTTTTCATTTGAAATGACAATAGTCTTAATCCTATGGGTAGCTGTAAGCAACAGAACAAACTGTAGTCGCTGCTGGCTCATGTTAAAAATAGAAATTTTTCTTTCTTTTTTCTTTCCTTTTTGTTAAAGAAGGGTCTTTAAGATGGTGAGGACTGTAGATATAAAGGAAAGCGGCCTTCTGTGAACTTGCATCCAATGTTAATGCCACCCACCCACTTACTCACCCCTTCTATGCACAGTTGGTAACTGAGCATGGCCAACATAACACTGATATAATTTTGACACAATACCACAAATTATAAAAATAACCAATGGTTAGAGTTACTACAAAAGCCAAACTGTCTCCCTCTCCAAATTAAGTATTTAATAGCTTCACTACTTTAGACAGGCTATTAAAAACAACAACAACAACAACAACAACTAACACTGTTTAAAAGTTCCAGTAAAACGAGAAAATGGAACAGATAGCTTATCAGTGTTTTTATTACTTTTAAAAAATATTTTCTTTCCATATTATGAATTTAACTAAGATTCTAAGCATCAAGTAGAAAGACAGGCACAAAGATAACCTGAAGGAGGGAGGGAGGCCATTTGAAGCCAGTTGGATTGCAAAGGCAGCTGTCCAGGGAAGAACAGAAAAGCCTAAAACTGTGCAATTGCCAATGGCCTATTAATGCAGAAATAGAATGGAGTAAGCTTTAGCTGCTCTACAAAGCCACAGGAAGAGGCCCTTCCTTAATGTAACAGCTTACCTCTCCTCACCAGTTGGGACAGCTATGAGATGGATGAGACTAGACTATGACAACTTGGGATGTAAACAGAAAATGCAATCGTGCCAAATTTCAGACCCCAACTTCACCCTCCCAGCGCCAAAAAAACAAAACAAAACAAAACAAAAACACAACGGCAACAACAACAAAAAACCCATAACAAAATAAAGAAAATCAAACCTAAAACAAGAAGCAAGAGTAGTCTGGGGTCTGCTAGTCTTGCACTTGTTTTAGGGTATGTAATGGAATGTTATGTGTGTGGTTTTTAGTAATGGGGTGGGTAATGGTCACTAGCAGAGCAGATGGCAAAAACTGTATAGAGAATAGTATCTGAAGAGTTTATGACCACAGAAAAATGGCTGACAACTACAGACAATTTCCTCCTTAATATTCAATTATAAAATTGAAAGGGAGTAAAAAGAAGCCTTGATATTTATCTTTTAAATTCAAATTTATCTGAAAGGGATATCTCACTTCAAGTTTAAAATAAAGAAAAATCTAAACCCCCAAATTCTTCCTGACTAATTCCCAATAGAGAACACCCACCCAATTTGTTATTCTTTTCCCCACTATGCCTGGCAGAAACTGCCATGCTAGGTTGAACTTTCAGAGAGGAAGCAATCAATGCATTTCTGTTCATCAGCCAATAAATGGATGTGGTCAAAAATATTAAGTGCCAGAGGCACCACTGCCTGCAAGAAGTACAGTTTGTTATATTGCTTACAATGCAGTATTTTATCCAGCCTCTTCCAGCCAAGGACCTGTAAACGGGAGTCTGTTCCAAAACCTTCCTCCTCTTCCAGTTGTCTGTGCAATGTATTGGCACTGTTCTGCTGGGCTGTCAAAAAAACTGGTTTAGAGATGCAGCTCTTCAGTCAGGTTCTGCGCCAGTTCTAACCATGTAAATTTAATTCATTTTCTTTTTTGATAATCAGAAAAGAGGGGTGGGGGCATAGAGAAAGAGGGCCAAATAATTCTTTGCAATAGGAGCTTACCATAATGTTCCATGTTTAATTATTAGAACCAGGGCCTACCTAAATTGATCTGGTGAGATCTCAGACCCAAGTAGTAAAGTGTACACATCCCTGAACCACTCTCATAACAAAACCTGTATCAGACATCTTATTGACCATTTCAGCAAAAAAAGAGACAAGCAAACAGGCAACTAGGACCAAAGTCCCACCTCTTTAGAATGGTTCCTCCACCCACTGGGGAGAACCAGGATCTAAGAACAGCTGTTGGAGAACAGGGCAACAGGGAGAAGGAAAATAGAAAAAGGATAAGAAAGAGATTACATTTTGGTGCAGACTATGCTCTCCTAGTTCTTTGAGTAAGTCTTTGGTACATTTAAACAATTATAAATTCATGCATAAAATGAAATGAACAGGAGCTAATGCAATGAGGTATTCCTGCACTCCAGGCAAAAAAGCAGGGGCAGAGAACAAAAAGAAATCCCTGTATTCTGAAGAATACACAGAGCTGAGGTACAAAGAGGGATGTGAGATACACAATGTGAGATGTTACAGAAGCACCTTCTAGCCAAAGTTAATCATGCAGGGCAGGAAACGATGTTCTAAGGAATGGAGAGCTGAAGCCACTGTATACTTTTGTGAAACAAAGGATGAACCTTGTGTAAATTCTCAGTCTTGGCAGTACTTATTGCAATTCATGTAAAGGATGAAAAAAGAG
This sequence comes from Chlorocebus sabaeus, assembly GCF_047675955.1. Taxonomy (NCBI): domain Eukaryota; kingdom Metazoa; phylum Chordata; class Mammalia; order Primates; family Cercopithecidae; genus Chlorocebus; species Chlorocebus sabaeus. The sequence goes on along the minus strand of NC_132923.1, from coordinate 115,990,500 downwards.
GATGATAGCATTTACATTTGTATCACAATTTATTTACCATTTGAATAAATGAATACACTCACTGGTATATGTCATGCACATACCCACATCGTCAAATGGTGAGAACAGACCTAATAACACTGATTGAAAAGTCCTGCTTCCTCAAACCACTGGGATTTGAGAATTTAATTAGTGAAATTCAATTTACTCCTAAAATCATTGTACTTTACTCTTACCTGAATTTTGAACAGTACAACTAACAAAAATTATAAGCTAAAATAAAGTAAACTTGAATGCAACCAGACTTAAAAATCATGCTATAGAAAAGTATTAAAAGGGGGTGGGGGGCTAAAAGCTCCACCTCTTCTTTTTCTCAATAAATTTAATTATTGCTACAGGTAAGGTCTGAAAATACAAAGCTAACAAATAATAGTAGTAGTCGTAATAATAAATCATCTTTGGAAGAAACTTCCAAAATCCAGTAAAAATATTTGGCAAAGAAACCCAAGCCACTACACACACAAACACAGGTAGAGAATGTAATTTGCTACAAGCTTCTGCTTACTTACCGGAGAACGGGTTTGAGGTTGTGAATTCATTGTCTGAGGGGCTTGAGGGTATACCAGCGTGGTTGGACCTGCATTCTGTCCAGAGGGATAAGGCGTCTGTCAAAGAATGGCAAGAACAACATAATATTTTGAAAAAAGATGGCATGGCAATTCAAGTTCAAGATGTTTTATAAAAGTTTATAGAAGTGGTTATTAATGTGGTTTACAGTTCTACTTTTTAACAATTTAACTTTATCACAATATCCAGTAACTCAAAATCAAGTGCAGTTCCTTTTTTTTTTCTTTAATTAATGAACTGGGGTCTCGCTCTGTCACTTGGGCTACAGTGCAATGGCGCAATCATGGCTTGGTGCAGCCTCAAACTCATGGTTTTAAGTGGATCCTCCCACCTCAGCCTCTGGAGTAGCTGGGACTACAGGTACACAGTACTGTGCTGGACTAATTTTTTTCTTTCTTTCTTTTTTCTTTTTGCAGAGACAGGGTCTCACTTTGTTGCCAAGGCTGGGCTCAAACTCCAGGCCTCAAGAAATACTCCTGCCTTGGCTTCCCAAAGCTCCCGAACAACTTTTTAATTTTTTTTAAGAGACAGAGTCTTGGTATTTGCCCAGGCTGGTCTCGAACTCCTGGGCTCAAGAGATCCTCTCGCCTCATCCTCTTCAGTAGCTGGAACTACAGGCAAGAGCTTCCATACCAGCTAGTGCAACACTTTTTAAGTTACCATAAATCTCCTGATAAAAGGACATCACCAACCCAAAATCTAGGTGTAATCATTTTTCTTTTTTTGTGCATTAAGGCATTTTATTTACAAGTATGTATTATGTTGCTAGAAAAAGCATCCCAGAACTTTCCCTCCTGTGTGTTTCACCTTGCTTCTTCAAGGTCTCTGATGCCAGGTAAGGTTGTCAGTGCAATGAAACAAAACCAACAGGATGAGAGCGGATTATTCTGCCATTTTTTTCTAGATCTTTGAGTTGCACATCATATCTCAGGCTGATCACTCCACACTTATTTAACCTGCCTGTGAGGTTCCCAACAATTTTTCCCTGCTCTCTGATCATCAATGATTTCAAATTTGCCAATGTAAATTGCCTTATCATGCCTCATCATCATGGTTAGAAGGAAAGCATGACCTAGTAAGAATCTGGTGGTTACCTCTCTATTCAGCATTGTTGACACTCCTGAGAGCATCAACCAGAACATTCATATACACAATTGTGGCAGCACAAAAAGATGAAGGAAACACTAGGTACAATTATTTGAAATTATCAATGCAAAGAGGACCTACTGTGAATTCATCTAGTTCTGAAATGGATAGCCCAAACCACAAACAATATCAAACATGGATGAGAACACTTGCTTTTGCTATGGTGTGCTTTCCTTGAAGAAGACATCTCAGAGCCACAATTAGCAGTCCACACAGTTAACTGTTACATATTGCTGTAATCTTGCCAAGACTTACATACCTTAATCCTTTTAAATGATCCCATAAAAATCAATAACCAATAAGAACCTTATACAAAACCTTAGAATAAGTGATAATGTAATACACACGGCTAATTTACCATATATTTTCTGAAAATAAAAACATAAGCTTTTCATTGCAAATCCATGTCAACTGTTACTTTTTTTTTTTTTTTTTTTGAGACGGAGTCTGGCTCTGTCACCCAGGCTGGAGTGCAGCGGCCTGATCTCGGCTCACTGCAAGCTCCGCCTCCCGGGTTTACGCCATTCTCCTGCCTCAGCCTGCCGAGTAGCTGGGACTACAGGCGCCCGCCACCTCGCCTGGCTAGTTTTTTTGTATTTTTTACTAGAGACAGGGTTTCACCGTGTTAGCCAGGATGGTCTCGATCTCCTGACCTCGTGATCTGCCTGTCTCCGCCTCCCAAAGTGCTGGGATTACAGGCTTGAGCCACCGCGCCCGGCCCAATTGTTACTATTAAACTGTGTGCTATTCAATATTTTTTTAAAAAAATGTTTGTAACGTATTTAAAATGAAATGCCAAGAACAATGGACATATACTCACAAGACTTGGACTGAAATCCTAACAATTGCTACTGAATACCATTGTTAGTTTGGGCAACTCATTTATCTTTCCCATTAATATAAACAGGAACAACACACATACCTCTCAAGGCAGTTTGTGAAGATTAAATGAGATAAAGTAAAATATTCCCAAAGCACCTTTATTTACCACTATCCCACATCTATGAATGAGGAAACCAAGGACTGAAAAATTGAAGTATCTTACCTAAGAAAACAAAGTAAATAATATATCTGGAAAGTATTAGCATCTATCTGTTGACCATTTAATGTTTAGCCGGATCACCAATTTTAAAGGAAATATTTGACAGGATTCATCATACCTTCCAAATAACAAAACAAAATTTCTTTTTCTTTTTCTTTATGAGTCATACAAAACAAAATTAATGGCTTCATATTAGACACACAGGCTATCTGGCAATCTTTCAACATGGTAACCTTAATATAGCCATCTCTGTAGCTGACACTAAGGTTCAACATCAGATTGATTTCCTTTCCTACTCTAGTTCTACTAAATCTAGCCACTAACCTAAAAATATGGCAGCAAAGTATCTCATGTCTATCAAATAATTAATAAATGGGTCAAACACTACCTAAAACTTATTCAAAGTTTTCTTATCAACGATTATTTACAGTACTGTTTCAGACACAACGTTTATGTGTATGTATCACATTCAAAATCTGAAAGGCTGAAAGTTTGACTATTTTAACTTAAAAAAACATGAGGAATGAATTTCTTATTAATTCTGGCTCCACTGAGATAGGGAAAGTATTTCTTCAACTTCTATTAGAGAATTTGGATATAGTTTTAAAAGAGAGCACCAATTTCATTCTTCAATAAATTTAAAAAAAATCAAGTATTCATAAGGTCATTTCTCAGTAATGAGGCTCTTTGATCTTAGGATATATTTTGACACTAATTTAATTTGGTGGTATTCTGAAGCAAGAATTTCCAAATTTCAAGATATTAAATATAACATTGAAATATATCACTTACAAAAACATAAAGAAATGTTACCTCTTTCTATACTTCAAACAATTAGAGGAACACTTTGTTCTCTCATAGTTGTTGTACTATTGAAATAGAAAGGGAATCCATAGTATTGCATTGAACATGCTAAAAATATACATGACAACCTTATTTGACTTCAGTCAAAATTTTAACAATATTTTCAACACTCAAGCCAAATAAGGCAACATACAGCCAACTGAAAATGCAATATGTGAAATGGCAGTCAAAGATAAAGTTCTTTTGTTCAGAAAGAACACCCTCCCTGATCACACATATGGCTGGGGCTCTGTCAACAATGTTCCCAATGCGCCTTTTTCCAGATTATATCCTTGCTCTGAAAATGATTACTAAAAAACAAAAAATTATTTTCTTATGTCTTAGGCTTTCTACTCTAAAAAGACTAAAAAAATAATAATCAACTACTTCTTCTCATATTTACTTTGTACATATGCCAAGAGCTAATTCAGACTCTGTACACAAGTAGTTTCATCAAATGGAAAGCACAATCTCTAACGCAGCCACATACAGAAGTAATTGTTCTGTCACAATGTATGCCATTATACCATTAGCAATATGGAATGCTTAACAGTGGCACATGACAAAGAAATTTTGCTGATAGATCATTCAATGATCGTTCAGAGCATTTTTCCATTCTCTGTGGATGCCTTTAGAAACTTCTTAGGAATGGTATGACTTGTGGAATGGTATGACCTATCATTGCTGTAAGCAGTGCAACTGTAAAAGATGCCTCTACTCTTTTATCTCTTCTCTTCATTTAATGATTTATTCTAGAATAATTTCCTTAATTTACTACCATGCTTTGTTGAAAAATAATGTAAAAGTTTCAGTGGGAACATACTTTGACCATGTTTCACACCAAATGCACAGAAAACTAGGGACAGATCAATGAATAACCATTTCAATAATAATCAGAGTTTCTGTTTGTACTTTCCCTTTTCAAATAATTTCAAAGTCATCACAAAGATTTACTTCTCCAAGGACATATGGATGAACACGCAGAATTTACACTGTAATCCAGTATACTGTCCAAGTTGATGAGTTACAGACATCTGTTCTCATTTCCATTATTAATTTTATATTTCAATAAACCTTCTTTAATACTTTTTATTTTGGGGGGAGAAAAGAACGCAATAGTGACAGCAAACCCAGCAAACGATGTAAATTAATAATGTTACTGAAGAAAAGCCAATTACAACAGTCCTTATGGTGTATATATAACCCTTAAATCCCTAATGATGATGTTAAAAGCAGTGATTTGGACAGTCAACCACAGGTAGAAATGGTGAATTCCATTATAAGACAAAACAAACTAACACAGCATATCAAGTATAACAAGACTCCAGACGTGATGGTTTTCAAACCACAGACATGCGAAAAAATAAATCTACATTTCCTATTTTCACAATATAGTACAATGGACTTAAGCTAACAAAAATAATTATAACATAAAACATTTATTTAGCTTTTACTAGGTTTCAGGTACTATTATAAGTACTTTATATCAGACATAACATGCCATTTCTCGTTTTAAGATTCTGCCATCACCTAAACTAAATTCTGCCATAAAGATTAAACTCAGTATTGTACACGCTGTATGTGAACAAACATAAATCTGACTAAAAAACTAAGCTGCCAACTTTTCAAAGAGCTATAAGGGGCCAGGTGTGGTGGCTCATGCCTGTAATCCCAGCACTTTGGGAGGTAGAGACAGGCAGATCACCTGAGGTCAGGAGCTCAAGACCAGCCTGGCCAACATGGTGAAACTCTGTATCTACTAAAAATACAAAAATTAGCTGGGTATGGTGGTGGGCACCTGTAATCCCAGCTACTTAGGAGGCTGAGACAGGACAATCGCTTGAACTCAGGAGGCAGAGGTTACAGTGAAACAAGATCGTACCACTGCAATCCAACCTAGATGATAAAAGCAAAACTTCATCTCAAAAAAAAAAAAAGAATCTATAAGGTAATACCGAGTACATTTTAAATATGCTTATCCTTTTGATTCTATGATTCCACTTCAGGGAACTCACTCTGTGAATATATTCACAATGGGCCCTTCATAAAAGAAAAAAAAAATACTCAAAAACAAAAAAACTGGAAATATTCTAAATGTCTACATATAAAAAAGGTGAGATTATGTACTTAGTCACTGAGAGAATATAGAATAATCTTTAAAATGAATAAAGTCAACATACACCATGGAAAGAGGTCCATAATAATATCAAGTGACAAAAGCAAATTGTAGAATTTTTAAGTATAAAAAGACTCTGTCTTAACTTTAAAAACTAAACATATGCACATAGTACATATATCAACCAAGGAAGATAAACGTCTTAGAGAAATATGTAGCAAATTTTAAACTGACTACTTCAGAGACAGTTACAAAGAGTGTACAGGATACAACTTATAGGTTTTATTTCATATACTTCTATATTATGTCCAATGATCAGTAGGATTATTTTATAACAAAAATTTAATAAAGAAAACCTCTGTCCTCCAGCTTCTCTTGCATGAAATACAAACATGCCAAGCAAGCTGGGTGCAGTGGCTCATGCCTGTAATCCCACTTTGGGAGGCCAAGGTCAGAGGATCGCTTGACCCCAGGAGGTTGAGGCTGCAGTGAGCTATAATTGTGCCACTGTACTTCACCCTGGGCGACAGAGTGAGAACCTGTCTCGAACAAACAAAAAAAAAACAAAGCAAACCAGAATATCCAGTAGGAAGTCTGCTGTTTTATAGAGCTCTAAATAATTTTTGATAATAAAAATTAAATCAACAGCATTAGCAGAAATCTAGCACAAAGAAAACACTGTGCTGTAGGCTATGTGCGTAAATAAGGCCTAAGACAGATGATTGTTTCACTTATTTTAATCTTTTTTTTTTTTTCTTTGAGATGGAGTCTCACTCTGTCACCCAGGCTGGAGTACAATGGCGTAATCTCAGCTTACTGCAACCTCCCCCTCCTGGATCCAAGCACTTCTCCTGCCTCAGCCTCCCGAGTAGCTGGGATTACAGGTGCCCGCCACCTCGCCCAGCTAATTTTTTGTATTTTTAGTAGAGACGGGGTTTCACCATGTTGGCCAGGCTGGTCCCAAACTCCTGACCTCAGGTGATCCACCTGGCTCAGCCTCCCAAAATGCTGGGATCATGGGCGTGAGCCACTGTGCCCAGGATACTTATTTTAATCTTTAAGAAGTTTATTACTAAATCAATAAAGAAATATAGATGTAAGAAGCACTTACTCAGCCACAGTGTATAATCCTTTGCAGTCATTAAAAAAGATACAGAAGAACATTTAATGATACGGAATGAGTAATACAGAGAATGTTGAAATAAACCCACATATATGCAGAAGGTATTAGAAACATTTCAAATTAGTAGAAAAATACCAAAATTAATAAATTGTGTTGAGAAAACTAAATAATCATTTAGAAGAAAGATGGTTAACCATCCTCAACTCATTATACCAAAAGAAATTCTAGATTGATTACAATGTTGGAATGAAAAATTTGAAATTGTAAAGGGGCTAGATGGAAATCTATCTCTATCATCTTAGAGCTGGTAAAGACTTAAAATCTGAAAAAGACTACATAGCTATACCAATAAGTTTTAAAAATAGGCTATTCCTATTAATTCATACAAGTTCTTAATTCTGCTTTAAAATTTCTCTTTATAAACTTCTTTCTCTTTTTGCATATATAAGTGTGTTTATTCATTTTTCTTCTTTTATCCTTGGAGACACGGTCTCGTTCTGTCACCTAGACTAAAGTACAGTGCTACCAACACAGCTCACTGCAGCCTCAGCCTCCTGGGCTCAAGCAATCTTCCTGCCTCAGCCTCCAAGTGCTAAGACTACAGGCACATAACACAATGCCTAATTTTTAAATTTTTCGTGGAGATAGGGTCTTGCCAATGTTGCCCAGTCTGGTCTTGAATTCCTGGCTTCAAACAATCCTCCTGCCTCAGCCTCCCAAAGTGTTGGGATTATAGGCGTGAGCCACCACATCTAGCCCCATTGATTCTCATTAGTAGATATTATAGGGTACAAATTAAGAGAGAGAAACTCTTCCACCTAACAAATGTTTGACACTTAAATCTGGCCAGAGTAACAAAAATAGCACCTTAAAGTCTATAGACCAAGTACCTTCAACCTCTTAAGAACTGTTCTCTTCCTCTTCTTCTTTTTTTTTTTTTTTGAGACGGAGTCTCGCTCTGTCGCCCAGGCTGGAGTGCAATGGTGCGATCTCAGCTCACTGCAACCTCTGCCTCCCAGGTTCAAGCAATTCTTCTGCCTCAGCCTCCCAAGTAGCTGGGACTATAGGTGCATGCCACCACGCCTGGCTAAAATTTGTACTTTTAGTAGAGACGGGGTTTTACCATATTGGCCAGGCTGGTCTCAAACTCCTGACCTTGTGATCCGCCTGCCTCGGCCTCCCAAAGCGCTGGGATTACAGGCGTGAGCCACCCTACCCAGCCAAAAATTGTCTTCTTAAGCGCTACACAACACAACCAATGCAAATAGAACTTTCTGTGATAATTATAAATGTTCCATATTTACACTCTCTAGAATGGTAGCTATTAGCCACATGTGGCTACTGAACACTTGAAATATGACTGATGAAACTGAAAAAATAAATTTTTATTTAAATGAATTTTACTCAATTTAACAAGGCCTGGCGCGGTGGCTCATGCCTGTAATCCCAGCACTCTGGGAGGCCAAGGCAGTCGGACCACGAGGTCTAGGAGTTCAAGAGCCTGGCCAATATACAAAAATTAGCCGGGCATGGTGGCTCACGCCTGTAGTCCCAGCTACTCAGGAGGCTGAGGCAGAAGAACCACTTGAACCCAGGAGGCGAAGGTTGCAGTAAGCCAAGATGGTGCCACTGCACTCCAGCCTGGGTGACAGAGGGAGACTCTGCCTCAAAACAAAAAAAGAAAAGAAAACAGAAGAAAACATGTAACAAAATTTACTATCTTAACCACTAAATATACAGTACTGTTAAAAACTATATGCACATAGTACAACAGATCTCTAGAACATTTTCATCTTGCAAAAAAAATCTATAACCACTGATCTCCATTTAAATTGTATTTATATACATTTTAATCACTTAGAATGTAAATATTCATATATATAGCCCATGGCTAACATACTGCACAGCACAGGTATAGAAAACTGTTAATTTCCATGTTTTGCTTTTACGAGTTCTATATTTTATATCACTCTAAACTTCTGCAACTCTACTTTTATAGAAGTACAACAATATCCAACGAACAAGATCACAATATAAGACACTGGAGACAGTGGCAGAGACCTATCACTGAATTTCCTACGCAGTCTTAAGCATAGCACTTGCTTTCCTCAGCTAATAAAGACTAAAGCAGTAAGCTACTGATTATCAAAGTGTGGTCCACAGTGTCCTAGGCATCTCTGTAATGCTACTAAAGCAGGTGTGGGAGGTGAAATATTTTCATAATATAAATACTAAGATGTTACAGGCCTGTGCTGATATTTTCAACAATGACAGAAAAGCAAGGTGGATGTAGCTACTAGTAAATTTTACATATCTACTCAGGAAATCTGAGATTTCACTAAGTAAATCTTATACATACTTAGTGAAAATCAAGGCAATGATAGTCATTGTATTCTTCATCCCTAAGCCTTCACGACAAATTAAACTTAAAAAAAAAATTAAAGGAAAAAAAAGAGCCAGTACTTAAGAATGTCACTTTATTTAACTTTTAAATTTTTCTATTCTACAGATAATTGACAAAAGAATGTCACTTCTTTAACAGAATGTATCACTTTTTAAGTTGAAATAATTATAGACTTACATGGAATTTGAGAAATAAAACAGAGATCCCATATACTCTTCACCTAGTTTCCCTAATGGTAATATCTAACTACAGTACAGTACAACAGCCAGAAACACCGCATCGATACAATCCACCAACCTTATTCAGATTTCCTGAGTTTTACTACAGATGCATGCACACACATCTGTATGTATATTTAGTTCTATGCAATTTTGTTACATGTATAAATTCATATACATTCAAAATACAAAAAATTTCTTGACAAGGATCTGTGGTATTACCCTACCCTATTAATAGCCACAAACATCTTCCTTCCTGCCTCGCTCCTCTCCCTTGACAACCACAAATATATTATCCTCCATCTCTATAATTTGGTCATTTAAAGAAGTTATATAAATAAAACAATATACTAATAAACTTTAGCACACCTTTTTAGTATACCGTGTTGATCAAGTGAGAAGACATAAAACAGTTCTGAGGTAAATTAGTAGTACTAAGAAAAAGCACCTGTACCACCATTAGAGTCACAAACTGAACTAGCCACTTTTTCATGCAATGCCATTTTACTTGAAAGAATGATAAACTATGCTTATACACATGGGTATGTGCAGACATTTTTATTAGTAGATATAATGCATATAGTATTGAGAACCCCAAAGAGTTCTATTTAAGAGTATAAAGAGATATTGAAGAATAAAAGTTTGAGAACACTGGCCTATATTGATCTTAGAACTACAAGTTTTCCTCCTTTACCTCTTGCTATTTAATTATTAAACATTTACATTATCTATCCTTAAGTTTTTGTCTTAAAAAAAAAAATCCAACATTCTCATTCCTGAGGGTTTCAGGACAGTCGTTTACCATCCCGTATTTCCACAGGTATGGCACATTATTTTATTGTGACCCTAAAATGATTTCCCATTCACATTGCTTAGAGGCACCTGCAACCTCATGAGAACTTTTCTCCCCAAATCTGTATAATTAGCGCACATTTCAAATCCCACTGCAATAAAATGCTTGAATTAAGAGAAACAGCAAAAATTCTATTGATGCATATCTGTTTCATAAAGCAGGACACTTTTTGCTTCAAAAACATGTGTATCTGCTTCAAAAACACAAGACATCAGAAAGACAACAGACTACAATGATCCAGGTCCACATCACCCCATGAAAACACCAAGTGAACAACATACTGACCAAAGTACCTTTGTAAAAACTCAAGAAACCAGTTAAGAACCTGGAGAACTGGAGAACAGAAGCCACTAGGATTCACAAAGAATAAAGTTTTGTGACTGAACGACCAAGCTCCCCATCCAGAACAACAAAAAGCAAGGAGCCAGGATTAACGTGCAGCTCCCACTTGGACGGACAGAAGAACGTGGAGATTCACACCATAGACTTTTGCTCCAAGAACCACCCACAGGAACATATCGGGAAAACAGAAAGAATCCACAGATCCTCTGAAAGAAGTAGCACACCGCTGCAAATTCCACAAGACAGGTGAGAAATCGTGAGTTCCCCAAGTGTAACAGTAGGAAAACCTGCCTCAGAACACACATTCCCACTGAAAAAAAATGAAAATCCAGATTACAGAAGAATTTAACTTTACCTAGAACTGAAGCAGATTTAGTGTGCGATATGAAAGTAGAAGCAGGAGCAGGAAGAGCTTTGCAGGCACTCACATTCTCCAGCTAGAGTCCAGGAAAGCTATCCCTGACTATACCTCACAGGGGCCCCCTCAGGGAAGGAAGCCAGCAGAATTTGGGAAGGGGTCACAGGGTGAAAGAAGCTGCCAACTCATCTGTGTAATAATTTCAACCAGACACAAACTCTCTCAAGCAGTTAAGAATCTGCAGCAGCCAACTGAGTATGCCCAATCAAGAAAAAGCCACACTCAAAACAATATAGAAAAATTTTTTAAATATTAAAATAAAGAACAATAATTTGTTAAGGCAGTCATGGAAAAACATTTTTAATGTATATATGTATGCATATTTAGAGGTCACCCTTGCTCCAATCCCTCCTCATTGATGTCAAGGTGGGAGGAATCCAACTAATTCTAAGAAGCTCCATCATGACAGAAGGAAAAGAGTGGAACTTGTTTGCATCATTCTGGCTTGTCTGGGGGCTGCTCATGGGACCGATTTCTGTTTCACCTTATGCAAAGTTCAGATGGGAAGAGTGGCTGAGTTGAGAGCTACAGAGATGCTGCCGACCTGCCAGTGCTAGTGGGACAAAAGACAAATGGCAGAGGAACACGACAGAACATCTAAGATGCCACTCTTACATTAAGGCACCTAAATGCACTGATACATCCCAGGGATCTGGGGAAAAGTGTTCACATAGGTCCAGTGAATATACACACACAGAAAAGGTCTACAGGACCTTAAGCCTTCACACCAGGCTGATACTCCTGATGTTACCCATCATGGAATCAGTCCACAAAGATTAGAAGAGCTGGCTATTTAAGTGCTCAACTTTCAACAAATATCATAAAGTATAGAAATCGGGTGGGCACAGTAGCTCATGCCTATAATCTCAGCACTTTGGGAGGTTGAGGCGGGCAGATCACCTGAGATCAGGAGTTCGAGACCAGCCTGGCCAACATGGTGAAACCCTGTCTCTACTACAAATATAAAAATTAGCTGGGCATGGTGGTGGGTGCCCGTAATCCCAGCTACTTAGGAGCTGAGGCAAGAGAATTGCTTGAACCTGGGAGGTGGAGGTTGCAGCGAGTCAAGGTCATGCCACTGCACTCCAGCCTGGGTGACAAAGCGAGACTCCATCTCAAAATAAAAAAAAAACACAAACAAAAACAAGTTGTTGTTCTGAAAGAATTATCACTGGTGGAGGCACTGGCACAGTACGTGTGTCCATGGTTTATTGGTTGTTGCTAATCAGGAATTGCAGCACTGACAAAATTCAGTTGTTTTCAAGGATGTTGTGATTGTGGCTGTCTGGCCCAGTTCAAAAGTTAAAGACAAGTTCCTGGGGTATTTTGTTTTTATTTCTTTTTAACTCTTATAGGTTCAGGAGTGCAGGTGCAGGTTTGTTAAATAGGTAAATTATGTGTCACAGGGGTTGCGTGTAGATATTTTGTCACTCAGGTAATAAGCACAGTACTTGGTAGGCAATTTTTTGATTCTCACCCTCCTCCCACCTTCCATCCTCAAACAGGCCCCAAGGTCTGTAGTTCCTTTCTTTGCATCCATGTGTACTCAAGTTTAGCTCCCACTTGTAAGTGACAACATGCAGTATTTGGTTTTCAGTTTCTGTGTTAGTTCTCTTAGTATAATGGCCTCCAGCTCCATGGAGACAAACACTTTTTTGTTTGGTATGGAGTCTCACACTGTCACCCTGGCTGGAGTGCAGTGGCACAATGTTGGTTCACTGCAACCTCTATCCCCTGGGTTCAAGCAATTCTCCTGCCTCAGTCTCCCTAGTAGCTGGGATAACAGACGCACACTACCACACCTGGCTAATTTTAGTACTTTTAGTAGAGACGGAGTTTTGCCATGTTGGCCAGGCTGGTCTCGAACTCCTGACCTCAAGTGATCTGCCTGCCTCAGTCTCCCAAAGTACTGGGATTACAGGCATGAGCCACCATGCCCGGCCTCTAGACAAAGACTTTTAAACTGTCCTAAATACACTCAATAAGCTAAAGAAAGAGAGTGGGAGGGAGGACAGACCTAAATGAAATCAGAAAAAAAGATATATAAATAGAGAATATCAACAGAGAGACACAAATAGTTTTTAAAAAGGGTGGGGGAGGAAGGGGAAGAAGAAAAGAAACAAATTCTGGAGCTGAAAAAATAACTGAATTGAAAAATTCACTAGAAGAATACAAAAGCAGGCTCTAATAACAGAACAAAGAATTAGTGAATTTAAAGGAAAGTTATTTGAAATTATCCAGTCTGAGAAGCAAAAATTAGAAAGAATAAAGAAAAGGTAACAGAACCTAAGGGACTTATGGGACACCATCAAGCAAATCAATATTCACATTACAGAAGAAGAGAGACGAAAAGGAACAGGATTATTTCAGAAAAAATGGGAGAAAACTTTCCATATTTGAAGACATGGATAAATGATAGCAAGATACTCAATGAACCCCATGTAGGAAAAAAACCAAACAGACCCACATGGAAACACACATTCAAAATCTGAAAAGTAAAAGACAGACTAGGTACAGTGGTTCATGCTTATAATTGCATCACTTTGCAGGGATCAAGACAGGAGATCAAGAACAGCCTGGGGAACATAGCAAGACCCTGTCTACACAAATTTTTCTTCTTTAAGGTAAAACACTATTAACCTTAGACTATTGAGAGCAGCAAGATAAAACCGAATCATGACAAGCAAGGGATCCTCAATAAGATTATCAGCAGAAACTTGTAGACCAGAAGGTAGTAGAATGACGTTATTCAACATGCTGAAAGGAAGGAAAAAAAAACAACAACAACCTTATCACATGAGAATTCTATATCCAACAAAACCTTCATTCAAAAATGAGGGAAGAATTAAGACATTCCCAAATTTCAAATTAATGAAATTAATAAGCTGAGAAAGTTCATTACCATAAGACATGCCCTATAAGAAATGACAAAAGATTCTTCAAATTGAGAAGAAAGGAACTAGACAGTAACTGAAAACCATATGAAAACATAAAGTTCTCCAGCAAACATAAATACACGGGCAAATATATAAGCCTCTATTATTAAAATTTTGGTTCATAAGTCTAGGTTTTATTCTTTTACAGGATTTTAGACAAAAGCATAAAAATCTAAGGGCATACACAATATATAAAGATGTGATTTGTGATATCAACAAAGTTGGAGGGGCCTGAGGTGCAAAGAAGTACAGTTTTTCTAGCCAACTGATGTTAAATTGTTATCACCTTAAAATACATATTTATAACTTCATGATTTTACATGAAATCCCTCTGATAATCATCCCAAACAAATTCTGTAGACTACACATAAAATGAAACAAAAAGAAAATCAAAATGTGTCACTACAAAAACTCAACTAAGCACAACAAAAGGCAGTAAGGGAAGAAATTAGGCATACTCTTAAAAAAGATATTTGTGGCCAGGTGTGGTGGCTCATACCTGTAATGCCAACACTTTCGGAGGCTGAGGTGGAAGGATTACTTGAGCCCAGGAATTGGAGACCAACTTGGTTAACATTGTGATACTCAACTCTACCAAAAATAAAGAATTAGTTGGGTGTGGTGATGTACTCCTGTAGTCTCAGCTACCCCAGAGGCTGAAGTGGGAAAATCACCTGAGCCTAGAAGGTCAAGGCCATGATCGCATCACTGCACTCCAGCCTGGGTGACAGTATGAGACCCTGTCTTAAAAAAAAAACAATAAAAGGCCGGGCACAGTGGCTCATGCCTGTAATCCTAGCACTTTGGGAGACCAAGACGGGTGGTCAGGAGTTCAAGACCAGTGTGACCAACGTGGTAAAACTCCATCTCTACTAAAAAATATAAAAATTAGCCAGGCGTGGTGGCGTGCGCCTGTAGTCCTAGCTACTCGGGGGCCTAAGACAGGAGAATTACTTGAACCCAGGAGGCAGAGGTTGCAGTGAGCCGAGATCACGCCACTGCACTCCAGCCTGGGTGACAGAGTGAGACTCTGTCTCATTTCGCGGCGCGGTGGCTCAAGCCTGTAATCCCAGCACTTTGGGAGGCCGAGACGGGCGGATCACGAGGTCAGGAGATCGAGACCATCCTGGCTAACACGGTGAAACCCAGTCTCTACTAAAAAATACAAAAAAAAAACTAGCCGGGCATGGTGGCGGCGCCTGTAGTCCCAGCTACTCGGGAGGCTGAGGCAGGAGAATGGCGTAAACCCGGGAGGCGGAGCTTGCAGTGAGCTGAGATCCGGCAACTGCACTCCAGCCTGGGTGACAGAGCCAGACTCCGTCTCAAAATAAATAAATAAATAAATAAATAAATAATAAAAGAAGCTATTTCCACACCCATGTTCATATCAGCATTATTCACAATAACTAAAAAGGTGGGAGCAACCCAAGTGTTCACTGACAGATGAATGGACAAGCAAAATGTGGCACACACATACAAAAAAGTATTATTCATCCTTTAAAAAGCAGCGAATTCTCACACATTACAACATGGATGAGCTTTCAGGATATTATTCTAAGTGAAATAAGCCAGTCACAAGAAAACAAATACTGTTTGATTCCACTTCTATGAGGTACCTACACTATGGCAAATCACAGAGAAAGAAAATAAAATTGTCGTTAGCAAGGGATGGGGAGAGGAGATAATGGGGAGTTAGAAGTTTAGTATCCTTAATCCAAATGCTCCAAAATCTGTAAATTTGTGAGAGCTGGCATGAAACAAAAAAATTTTAAAACCTCATTGGAGCACTTGAGATTTTCAGACTAGAAATGCTGAACCTGTAAATAACGTAACTCCAAAATTCAGAAAAATCTGAAATCCAAAACTCTTCTGGTCCCAAGCATTCTGGATAAGGAACACTAGATCTGTCTTTAGTGGACAAAAAGTTTCAGTTTTGCAAGATGAAAAGAGGTATGAAGATATACAGTGTTGATAGTTACATTTTTTTTTTTCCCTGAGACAAGGTCTCACACTCTGTTTCCCAGGATGGAGTGCAGTGGCATAATCATAGCTCACCACAGCCTTGATCTCCCAGGCTCAAGCGATCCTCCCACCTCTGCCTCCCAAGTAGTTGTGACTACAGGTATGTGCCACCACGCCCAGTAATTTTTTTAAAAAAATCTTTTATAGAGACAGGTTCTTGCTATGTCACCCAGACTGGTCTCAAATTCCTGGGCTCAATCAATGCCCCTGTATTGACATCCCAAAGTGCTGGGATTACAGGTATGGGCCAAAGTGCCCAGCCAAATGTAAATGTTCTTAATACCACAGAACTATAAACTTAAAAATGATTAAGGTGGGCTGGGCAGGGTGGCTCTAGCTTGTAATCCTAGCACTTTCAGAGGCCGAGGCAGGCGGATCATGAGGTCAGGAGTTCGACACCAGCCTGGCCAACACAGTCTCTACCAAAAATACAAAAATTGGCTGGGCGTGGTGGTGGGCACCTGTAATCCCAGCTACTCGGGAGGTTGAGGCAGGAGAAGGTTGCAGTTAGCAGAGATCACGCCACTGCACTCCAGCCTGGGCAAGAGAGCTAGACTCCTTCTCAAAAAAATAAATAATAAATAAATAAAATAGATAAAAGGTTAAGGTAGTACTATGGTTGAATACTGACCCCTCCAAATCTCATATTGAAATGTGACCCCCAATGTTGGAGCTGGAGTCTAATGGGAAGTGTTTGGATCAAGGGAGTTGATCTCTCATGAATGAGTTGCTGCCATCCTTGCTGGAGCGAGTTCTCACTTAGTTCCCTTAAGAACTGGTTATTAAGAAGAGCCTGTCACTTCACTCTCATCACGTGATTTCTGAACACACCTCCCCCTCACCTTTTGCCATGAGTAGAAGCTTCCTGAGGCCCTTATTTTTAGCAGGTGTTGGTCTGGCAACATGCTTCTTGTATAGCCTACAGAACCATAAGCCTAATAAAGCTTTTTTATTTCAAATAATCTAGATTTAGGTATTCCTTTATAGCAAATGATCTCAGAAAGATGGTAAATTTTATGTGTATTTTACCACAATTGAAAAAAAAATTTTTTTAAGAGAACAGGTCTCACTCTGTTGCCCAGAGTGGAGTACAGTGGCACAATCATAGCTCACTGCAGCCTAGAACTCCTGGGTTTAAGTGATTTTCCCCTGCCTCAGCCTCCCAAGTAGCTGGGACTAGAGGCACGAGTCACCACATCCAGATAAAAACATTTTGAAAGTAGTCAAAACAACAATATTACTATAGCACAAAAGCCTGATATCAAACAAGTTTGTTTCAAGAGCATTGACTCAATTTCACTAATTGGTTGTCAGACGAATACATATTTGCACATGTATTTGTAAATGCTTGTTTGTTTCTTGTTGAATTGTAAAGAATACTTGACAAAGTAGAGCTGTCTAAACAATGAAAACATGATATGGCAGTATATTCCACATGAAACTCATAAATGGTAGACAGTTATATAAAACCATCCAACACAGATGTTAAAATCAACATTTAACAGTCTGCATAAAACATGATGCCTTTTTTATGTTTCAGTGAATAAAAAATAAAAATTTTTATATTTTATTATCGAGGGAGAGTAAGAAAGGCCCAAACAGAATACCTATTTTTTCTCATCTCATAGAGCAAGAGAAGTTATTTAAAAACAAAATGCCATGGGAGGCCAAGGCAGGAGGATCACAAGGTTAAGAGATTGAGACCATCCTGGCCATCATGGTGAAACCTCGTCTCTACTAAAAATACAAAAAATTAGCTGGGCATTGTGGCACGTGCCCATAGTCCCAAAAACTCGGGAGACTGAGGCAGAAGAATCGCTTGAACCCAGGAGGCAGAGCTTGCAGTGAGCCGAGACTGCGCCACTGCACTCCAGCCTGGCGACAAAGCAAGACTCCATCTCAAAAAAAAAAAAAAAAAAAAAGCCCCCATGAATATAATCAAGAAATACTACAAATAATTAAATAAAACAAGAAAATAATTCCTCTACTACAGGAAAACATTGGCTCTTCATGTCAATGAGGGTTCTGTTTCTATTGCAACTGCCAATCTGACAGGAAATGAGAAACCACTTTTTCCTTCTTAAAATCTAACATCATCCCATGTGGAATAGTTGCGTCCACTTAAAAACATTTTCTTACTTATTCTTTGCAGTGTGCCAAAACACTATGCTGAACTCAGGCTTTGAGGCCCAGGCAACCATCAGAAATGACCAATTTGTGGGGCCAAGGCACAGTGATCACATCTGTAATCCTAGCACTTTGGGAGGCCGAGGTGAGAGGATTGCTTGAGCTTAGAAGTTCAAGACCAGCCTAGGTAACACAGCGAGACACCATCCCTACAAAAAAAATTTTAAAATTACCCAGGCATGGTGGTGCATGCCTGTGGTGCAAGCTACTGGCGAGGGTGAGGTGGAAGGACTGCTTCATCCTAGGAGGAGAAGGTTGCAGTGATCCAAGATCATGTGACTACGCTCCAGCCTGGGCAACAGAGTGAGATCCTGTCTCAAAAATAAATAAATAAACGAATAAATGAATAAATAAAGAAGAATACCATTCATCTGTTGAGATAAGGGCAGGTATGGGACCATGTATAGCCAGCGCGATTACTGGAAAATACATTTCAAATGGTGTCCAAGTCAGGTCCTATTTACATGCAGTGAATCAGAAGATATGTAGTTTAATTTTCCATTCTAGGTTAATACAAAATATCTAATAACTATACCAACTAAAACATTTTAAAACAGAAACCCCATTAAATATTCAAACAACAGTATAATATTGTAAATAAAAAACAAGTCCTGTGATTTTTATTGAAACATGGAGTGAAATAAAACAGTGCAAGCTTAATGCAGAAACTTTTAAAATCAAGTATAAAAAAGGTATGTATTTCCTACTTTATATATAGCATCAATCACTGGGTAGTTCTATTGACTATTAGATTGATCACACATTCCCACTACACTAAGTATTATTGTAAACAGAATGCTGGCATTTATTTCTTATTTATTTATTTATTTATTTTATTTTTTATTTTTTTATTTTTTATTTATTTATTTATTTTTTTTTTTGAGACAGTCTCCCTCTATCAGCCAGGCTGGAGTGCAGTGGTGAGATCTTGGTTCACTGCAACCTTCACCTCTCAGGTTCAAGCCATCCTCATACTTCAGCCTCCCAAGTACCTGGGACTATAGGTGTGCACCACCACCCTCAGTTAATGTTTGCATTTTTAGTAGACACAGTGTTCTGCCACGTTGGCCAGGCTAGTCTCGAACTCCTGGCCTCAAGTGATCTGCCCACCTCAGCCTCTCAAAGTGCTGGGATTATAGTTATGAGCCACTGCGCCCAGCCTATTTCTTCTTAGTGACTCTAGCTTCCCTTTCCCTTTTGAAATAATCTCTGACTAAAGTTTATATGCTACATATCCTGCACCTCTGAGAGCAAGAATACTCAAATGTCAAAAAGAATAAACCATAACAACTCACAATTTCTCAGACAAATGAGCAGATTATGATTATTATGTAAGCTCAGGCTTCCAAGTGCTCTCTCCTTCAAAGCCAAGCGTATAATAGGTATACAGCATAATAATAACCACACTCTGACATACTTAAGAGTCTTTCTTTCTTTTTTCTTTATTTGGAGACAGAGTCTCGCTCTGTCACCCAGGCTGGAGTACAGTGGCACAGTCTCGGCCCACTGCAACCTCTGCCTCCTGGGTTCAAGCGATTCTCCTACCTCAGCCTTCCAAGCAGCTGGGACACAGGCACGTGGCACAACACCTGGCTAATTTTTGTATTTTTAGTAGAAATGGGGTTTCACCATGTTGGGCAGGCTGGTCTGGAACTCCTGAACTCAGGTGATCCACTTACCTCAGCTGCCCAAAGTGCTGGGATTACAGCCATGAACCACCGTGCCCGGCTCTGACATATTTAAGACTCCATTACAGTATATGGTAGGCACAAACCTTCAGTACAAGATGAGTAAATCAAGAAAATCAAAGTAAAACTACTGCCACTATAATTTAATATTAACATAAAATCCAGCAAATACAGTAAATTTCCATTTCAAAACAACATTTGCTACAGCCTCACAAAAAAGTTCCCATACGAAAATTTTGGCACAAAAATACCTCAACGATGGCGCTGCTGCACCGAAAACGCTTATCAGTCCAGAGTATAAAATGGTACAGAATTATTTTATGGATAATTTAAAGGCTATCTTCTTTCGCTACCTTTCAGTTAAATACTAAAGATTTCACCTTAACAATGTAAGAAATGAAATAGTACTGACTGACTATATATTCAGTTATTTATAAGGGAAAGCTCTCAATGATGGGTGTCCATTATGATTTTTCTATCTGATTATGCTAAATGAAGTACAAAAACCCCACAAGTTATTTTTAGGTCATCACTGAGTTGGTTAAATAAACATTATGTCTGCTGTGTAATGTGACTCCCATAGTACTTACTCTGTCAAGAATAAACAGACATCACGCACACTGAATCATATGAGACAGGTTCAGAAAATAGCTGAGACACCTACCATTAGCCCTTTACTTCCTGTTCCCAGTAACTCGGTGGAAATTTCTACCTCACCACAACATCAGGCTTTTCCTATTCTCACTAGTAAGTTATACTTTCCTGAAAACTTTCCCTCAATAACACCAACCAGTTTGTGTTAAAGCTCAATTTAGACATCACATAGTTTTATTATGTTCTAACATTCTATTATGTTCTATTATTCCCAACCCACATACCAAGTTCCTGACAATACAAAAATAAAGACAAATAACATTAGGAGGTTAATTAGGTTGGCACGGGTCATCACAATTAGGCCAGGTCTATTTGGAAAAAAACAAGCCTCTCCAGTTGACCTATAGGTGGAAGTATCACAGTATCACCTCACTGGCCATGTAGCTTGTACTTTTTTGACATGGCCAACAGATCCCCTATGTTTTCTCTCTAAAGCTTCCCTGAATTATATGGCAAATGTTCTTTTACTATGAATAACAAGCTTTAAAGCAAAATCGCTTTCAGTTTTCTTTCCTTTGGGGATGCTAATTAGTAGTACCCTCAGTGAAAAACATTTAGGCACACAAAAACTTTTACTCACGTTAGAATGAAAGAAACTCGCAAACCATAGTTGACTTCAGATGTAGCAATCTAACAAGTTTGTGAGTTTTTTTTTTTGTTTGCAGTAGCAATTCTAAGTCATGGAAATCAAGTTGAAAGAAGACACGATTCCTATGCACAGGGATTTACAATTTACCTAATAACTGTAAAAATGACATAGAAAGTGGCATAAGGAGTGTGAATAATATATCAAGAAGTACAAAGCAGAATGTGATTAATTCTTCCTGGGAGAACATTTCCAGGGAGCCTCCAAAGGTGGCAGATCAACAGTAATAGATGGTGAGTTTGCAGTCAGCCATAAAAAGCGGAGGAGATCATGTGTAGGCAAAACAAAGGATATTTTAAACAGAAGCACAAAGACCTGAAAAACTAGGGCATGTCTGCTGAACCATAAACACGTCAGTAATGGCAAAGAACAGAAGTGCATGAGGTAGAGTGAGAGGAGGTGACATCAGAGGATTCGATTAGGGCCAGACTAAAAAGACAGGTCAAATAAGGACTTTACCATGAAGGTAATCCTAGGAGATGTTGAACAGGGCAGCAATATCATCCAATTTGTTTAATAAAGAGAGCCATTACAACAATATGAACTCTTAGTGAAGATACTCGTGTCAAGACACCAGACAGGGATCTATACCAACAGCCCAGGTACATAGTGATAAGGGCCTGATAACAGCAGTGGATCCAGACCAAAAAAAAAAAAAAAAAAGGCAGATTTGGGAGTTAGTTCATATATGGAAACAGCAGGACTTTCTGAGCACCTAAACATAAGAGGAAGAAAGTTGCTTCTCCAAGGTTTGAGGTTTAGGTGGCGAAGAATGCTTACAGAGCCCAAAATGATTGGGTCCCAGGCTATCATTGACTTCACTTCACATACCATTACTGTCCAGCCATATTGGCCTTATTTATTTCTCTCAAATATACCAACTTTATTTTCTCTTAAGGCTTTTGCAATAGTTATTTTCTCTGCTTTGAATAAAAATGTGATGAATTCATCTATATTATGGAGAGTTTTAATGTCAAAGAGACCTCTAGGTACAAAAGTCCACAGAGTAATTAGGCATGAAGAGAGCAGAATCAACCCAGAATGAACTAGGAATCAGCAAACATAATCAACAGTCCTTGCCATGATAGTGGATGAGATAACCTAAAAACCCAATAACAGAAAATTACCCCCTGTTCATGAACTGGAAGATTTAATATTGTTAATATTCCAATACAACCCAAAGTGATTTACAGATTCAACGCAATCTCTATCAAAATCCCAATGGTGTGTTCCACAAAAACAGAAACTCTCCCCATCCTGATATTAATAGGTATTCTCAAGGGAGTCTGAATAGCCAAAACAATAGTTGAAAAGAAAAAAGCTGTAAGTCTCAAAATTCCAGATTTCATAATTACAAATCTGCAAAAATGAAAAGTGCAGTACTGGTGTAAAAATAAGCCAAAAGTAATTAGAAATGGGAAAAAAATGGCCCAGAAATAATCCCACACACACATTTCAAATGATTTTTGAAAAGGGTACCAAAACCATTCAATAGGGAAAGGACATTTTCAACAAATGGTTCTGGGAGAAATTACATATACATATGCAAAAGAATGAAGTTAAACCCTCACCTAACACCAAATACAAAAATTAAGTCAAAATAGATTAAGACCAAAATGTAAGAGCTAAAAGTAAAAAAATCTGAGAAGAAATCACACAGCAAATGCTCTGAAACACTGGATTTGGCAATGACTTCTTAGATACAATACCAAAGGCAAAAGCAAAAAAAAAAAAAAAAGGTAGACACCTTGGGCATATTAACAATTTAAAATTCTTGTGCATCAAAAGATACTACACCAAGAAAGAGGCAACTGACAAAAGAAGAGAAAATATTTGTAAACTGTACATCTGTTAAAAAGTCAGTATCTTGGGCTTGGCACAGTGGCCCATGTCTGTAATCCCAGCACTTCGGGAGGCCAAGGTGGGGAAATCACTTGAGGCCAGGAGTTCGAGACCAGCCTGACTAACATGGCAAAACCCTGTCTCTACTAAAAATACAAAAATGAGCCGGGCGTGGTAATCCCAGCTACTCAGGTGGCTGAGGCATGAGAATCGTTTAAACCCAGGAGGCAGAGGTTGCAGTGAGCTGAGATCGCACTACTGCACTCCAGCCTGCGTAACAGAGGGAGACACTGTCTCAAAAAAAAAAAAAAAAGAAAAAGTTAATATCCTGAATATATAGAACTCCTAAAACTCAATCACAAAAAAAAGGAAACAATCAGATTCAGAAATGGGCAAAGGACATGAATAGACACTTCTATTAAAAAGAGATATACAAATGGCCAACCAGCCCATGAAAAGATGCTAATCCTAAGGAAATACAAATCAGTACTACATTGAGATATATCGCCTCCTCATACCAAGATGGCTAGTATATATATGTGTACACACACACAATTTTTTTTTTTTTTTAAGATGGAGTCTCGCTCTGTATCCCAGGCTGGAGTGCAGTGGCACGATCTCAGCTCACTGCAACCTCCACCTCCCGGGTTCAAGAGATTCTCCTGCCTCAGCCTCCCAAGTAGCTGGCACTACAGGCATGTGCAACCATGTCCGGTGCAGTGCCTCATGCCTGTAATCCCAGCACTTTGGTAGGCCAAGGTGGGTAGATCACGAGGTCAGGAGTTTGAGACCATCCTGGCTAACCCAGTAAAAGCCTGTGTCTACTAAAAATACAAAAAATTAGCCGGGCATGGTGGCATGGGCCTGCAGTCCCAGATACTTGGGAGGCTGAGGCAGGAGAATCGCTTGCACCCAGGAGGTGGAGGTTGCAGTGAGCCGAGACCGCACCACTGCACTTCAACTTGGGCAACAGAGCAAGACTCCATCTCAGTAATAATAATAATAATAATAATAATAATAATAATAATGTGTTGTAAAGGATGTGGAGAATGTGGAACTCTTATACACTGTTGGTAGGAATGTAAAATAGGTACAGCCATTGTGGAAAACAGTATGGTACTTTCACAAAAAATAGGAATAACCATACAGTTCTGCAATTCCACTTCCAAGTATCCACTCTAAATAAATGAAAACAAGGTCTTAAGAGAGTTGTTTGTACATCCACATTCACATCAGTATTATTCATAATAGGTAAAACATGAAAGCCAACCAAGTGTTCATCAGCAAATGAATAGATAAGCAGAACACGGTACCATACATAAAGTGAAACATTAGCCTTAAAAAGAAAGGAAATTCTGACATATCCTACAAAATAGATGGAACTTGAGGACAACATGCTAAGTGAAATAAGCCAGTCACAAACAACTATTGTATGATAACAGTTATATGATGTAGTTAAAGACTAGCCAAAGCCACAGACAGGCAGGAGAATGGCTGTTGCCAGGGTTCAAAGGGAGGGGTCAAAGGGAAGGTAACGGGTTTTTTTTTGTTGTTTTTTTTTTTTTTTTGAGAGGGAGTCTCGCTCTGTCACCTAGGCTGCAGTGCAGTGGCCGGATCTCAGCTCACTGCAAGCTCCGCCTCCCGGGTTCACACCATTCTCCTGCCTCAGCCTCCCAAGTAGCTGGGACTACAGGCGCCCGCCACCACGCCCGGCTAATTTTTTTTGTATTTTAGTAGAGACGGGGTTTCACCATGTTAGCCAGGATGGTCTCCATCTCCTGACCTTGTGATCCGCCTGTCTCGGCCTCCCAAAGTGCTGGGATTACAGGCTTGAGCCACCGCGCCCGGGAAGTTACCGTTTAATGCATATAGACTTTCAGTTTTACAAGATGAAAGAAAAGAGTTATAAAGATGGATCATGGTGTGATGACTGCATATTATCAATGTATACTTAAAATGTATATTTAAAAATGGGGTTCAGATTTTAAACTTTGTGCTATTTGCATTTTAACATAATTTTTTAAATTGGGGGAAAAATGAGAAAGGTTCAGAGATAATAAAGTAAGTTGCCCAAGGTCACACATGATGGCTAATTGAAAATGTAAACCTCAAAATGCAGACACCAGTGAAATTATAAGACAAATATCTATTTACACAAAACTCAAGAAAATTGTTACCACTAGGGAGAAAGAGAGGGCTGGGATAAAGGAGGAATACAGAGTGGCTTCAAAGATATTGATAATCAATTTAAGGTGAGTGGTGGTTGGTTGTGTTATGATTATCTTTTCAAACCAAACACATCATAATATACTTTTATAAGCTTAAACATGTCATAATAAATTGTAAAACACAGGTGTTTCAACAAAGAGTAAGCAACAGAAGTAAACAAGGTGAAGCAGAGCTACTCATGATACGTAACTTCACAAGCGTAACTTCACAAGCTATACAGTGCATGGCCTGTCTATTTGTTGGTGACCAACCTAATACTGAACTAAGCACAGTGCAGGATATGACTGAAAGTCAATTCGTGATTACTAAAAAGATTATCAAGCAGCTAAGTTGTAGCTATGTTACACCTAAGTAGAGTTTAGACCAGCTGTATTAATAAATCATTAATTTTTTGTTTGAGATAAAGTATTGCTCTGTTGCCCAATCTGGAGTTCATGATCACAGCTCACCATAACCTCTCACTCCCAGATGCATCAAGTGAGTCTCCAGACTCAGCTTCCCAAAGTGCTGAATTACTGGCTTGAGCCAACGCGCCTGGTCCAAACAGAGTCTCACTCTGGAGTACAGGGTCGTGATCAAGGCTCACTGCAACCTCCGCCTCCCGGGTCCAAGCGATTCTCATGCCTCAGCCTCTCGAGTAGCTCAAACTACAGGTGCACACAACCACACCCAGCTAATGTTTTGTATTTTTTAGTAGAGACAAGGTTTCACCATGTTGGCTAGGCTGGTCTTGAACTCCTGGCCTCATGTGATCCGACTGCCTCAGCCTCCCAAAGTGCTGGGATTACAGGCATGAGCCACCCTGCCTGGCCCCAATCATAAAGTTTTAATTAGACTCCACCAACACAGGTAATTCAATTTCCAAAGCAGAGCCATCCATCCTGGGAGCCAGAACAGAGGAAAAGATCTGCTGAGTTAGATCCAGGGATAAGAACTGGGAAGAGAGAGAAATTGAGTGGGTGGCGGGGAGGGGAAGGAACCAGTGGGTCAGGTGCAGTGGCTCACACCTGTAATCCTAGCACTTTGAGAGGCCAAGGCAGAAGGACCACTTGAGGCCAGGAGTTTGAGATAAGCCTGCACAACATAGCAAGACCTCATCACTACAAAATAAACAATTTGATTTTTATTTTAAACAGAGAACTAGTGGTTTTATAAATATAAAGTTATAGTAGTTAGTGATAGGATCAAGGGTAAATAAGAGAAAGTGAAGGCAGAAAGGGGCTGCCATCTTGAGAAAAGAAATGGATTAAAGAATTAAAAGCTTGTAGGCTATGAAATAGGTACAACAAGACTGGCATGGGATAGGAAAAAGGAACAAAGACTATGGTCAGAAAAATGTTATTTATTTTTTATTTTATTTTTTATTTTTGAGACAGGGTCTCACTTTGTTGCCAGGCTGGAGCTCAGTGGCACGATCATGGCTGCAGTGAGCCATGAACTCCTGGGGATCCTCCCACCTCAGCCTCCCAAGTAGCTGAGACTACAGGGGTAAAACAACATGCCCAACTAATTTTTAAAAATTTTTTGTAGAGGCAGGGTCTTGCTTTGCTGCCCAGAAACTTTGCTGGCCTGAAACTTCTCGCTTCAAGTGATCATCCTGCCTCAACCTCCCAAAGTGCTGGAATTACAGGTGTGAGCCACTGGGTTGGTCAGAGAAATTTTAGACTTCAAGAATTCAAAAGTAGAGCACTTCTCAGCTGATATGGTTTGGCTGTGTCTCCACCCACATCTCATCTTGTAGCTCCCATAATTCCCACATGTTATGGGAAGGACCCAGTGAGAGATGACTGAATTATGGAGGCAGGTCTTTTCCTGTGCTGTTCTAGTGATAGTGAACGGGTGTCACGTGATCTGATGGTTTTAGAAATGGGACTTGCCCTACACAAGCTCTCTTTTTGCCTGCTGCCATCCACGTAAGATGTGACTTGCTCTCCCTTGCCGTCTGCCATGATTGTGAGGCCTCCCCAGACACGTGGGAGTCCTAAGTCCTCCAGAGCCTAAGTCCAATAAACCTCTTTCTTTTGTAAATTGCCCAGTGTCAAGTATATCTTTACCAGTAGCCTGAAAACGGACTAATACACATCAGGAGAGACCAGGTCCAGAACTGTGCTCTTAACAAAAATATAAAAAATACAATACAAACCACACAAGTAATTTAAAATTTTCTAGGTCTCCAGATTAGAAAAACTTAAAACTGGGGAAATTAATTTTGTGTTTTACACTCTATAGAACATCTCAATTAGCAGAAACTATGTTTCAAGTGCTCAAAAGCCACAAGTGGCTCTAATAGCTACCACATTGCACAGTGCAGATCTACACTGTGTCCATATAGATTGCTGAATATGTGTCTATATACAGTTGCTATGGGGAGGTAAAGAAGGGAAGAAAATGAGGATCAGCCAGGTGTGGTGGCTCACGCCTGTAATCCCAGCAATTTGGGAGGCCAAAGTGGGCGGATCACTTGGGGTCAGGAGTTCAAGACCAGCCTAGCCAACATGATGAAACTCCATCTCTACTAAAAAATGCAAAAATTAGCCAGGCAAGATGGCACATGCCTGTAATCCCAGCTATTTGGGTGGCTGAGGCAGGAGAATCACTTGAACCCAGGAGGCATAGGCTGCAGTGAGCCAAGATCACATCACTGCATTCCAGCCTGTACAACAGAGTAAGACTGTCTCAAAAAAACAAACAAACAAAAACAGGGTCGATCCAGGAGCCCACAGGCAATGGGTTGGACAGGACAACAACAAATGTTACAAGTCATCCTTGTGGATGGCAGAAAGCAAAACAGAAAAGTAAATTATGAGCCAGATACTAAAATTCTCAAAGAAAGAGAAAATGGGTCCATGAAAATGAGGAATTATGGCCCAAAAAAAAAAAAAAAAAAAAAAGCGCTGTTTATGCATTTTCAGCACAAGGGTTGCAGGCAAACAACCTAGAGAAAGCAGTGAAGGGCCAGGAGACTGCTGAGCCAGCCTTCCAAGATATAAAGAATGTAAGAACACTAACAATGTTGAAGTGGAAGGATTTCTACGGAAAGTAGTATAAATTTCCACAGAGTAAGGATATGAAGGAAGAGTTCAAAGAAAGGGTGTAAGGAAAAAATATGACAACAAAAGGGACTTGTCAAAAAGTCCAGTAACAGGATGTTAGCAGAGAGATACTCTACAAGCAATCTCACCCCTATAAAATAAAAAGTATACCCAGATAACTAATAAATAGCAGAAGGAGAATTTCTTGATTCTAGGACTCAGCTCCTAATTCTTCTGAAATTTAGAATACATAGTCACATAAACTTTAGAATATTCTTCTCAGAGAAACAAATGGCTTAAATATACAAGTGGCAGTTCATAAGGAAAATAATAACTTTGTGTGGTGGCCTTTCCCAAATAAATCCATTTACGTCTAATGCACAGTATGTACTCTACGAATACCAGGCATCCAAATAGTTGTATGAAGAATAGACCTCTAAAAGAATCTTGCTATTTGTTGTCTTCAGATGGAGAGGAAGAAAACGTATTCAATAAAATAGCTTTAAAAATAGGTTTAAAGAGAAATCAAAACACATAAATCCTATTAACCAAATCTATATAGACTGCTTTATCTTTTTAAGTCATTTCCAACTTTTTCTACTATATCCATTAACACAGGAAATTATAGCACAGATGTTTCCCTGCAGACAAGCTGATCTCTTAAAATTTTTTATTTTCATTAAATCCAGCAAAAGGACAGGCATGAAAAACGGAAAATAGTAATTTTTAGTTAATATTTGGCAGAACTGTTCCTCATGACACCGCTCATCTAATAAATTAAAAATATGTACATTACAAATCAAAGTCTATCTAATTCTCAGCATGGCTCTAATGGATGACTTGGGATAAATGTGAATCAAACTTCAATGTAAACAGATACAACTAATCTAGCCAAGAGATAGTACATTTTCTCTTCATCTTCTTCCTCATTCCTACCTTGAAGAAGAAAAATTCTTGTTTTGTTTGATTTAGGAAACAATGTTTCAGCCTTTAAAAAAAAATAAGTCTTATACTGATTTACAGTAAGACTGGGCAAAACCAGACTTTTCAGAGAGGCCAAACCATTATTTCAGGTATGTTCTTCAAATGTTTTCATCTTGAATTCTATTTATGAAGAGTTACTAACAAAAAGCAACACCAACGGATCAGATGTCACATGCAATTTCTTCTGCCTACAATTCTAGAGTTTACGAACAAATAGCTTTAAAAAAAAAAGAAGTGAAAAAAGGGAGTGAAAGTATGGTAGAGAATAATGATCAAGCGGCCATAATCCACCTCACAAAATAAAAGCTGGGAACATTAAACCAGTAATGAATTATTTTCCTTATGAACTATTTCAGCACTTGAACTTTCCCCCAAATCCATCATAATACACTGACGGACTGCTTCTCAAACTAGCAACAGATATGCCTACTAAGTCAGAGGTTTTCCTTTTCATGTGCTCTAATATTTGCTTAACAGTTAACATTGCTGAATGATTTCTGGAAAACTTTACACAGTAACCTCACTATGTTTCAAGATGACATCAAGGTAATTGCCATGACTTTCTGAGTGGTTATCCTGAGATTTCTAAACAACTCTATATATCAGTTTTACCTGACATATAAGTTTTTGTTGTTTTTATTTCTTAAACAACAATGCAGGAAAAATAAATCATACATAATAAATATGGTAAGAGTCAAACTAATGAGATCTTTTAACAATATTAGGAAATAATATTTCATGGTATAAATCCCTATTAGTAACATCTGATTTTCAGTAATGATGATTAAAGTATCATAAACTGATATGAAAGAGTTAAGAAAAAGTTCCAGAAACATGATATTAAAACCTAACAGCAGAGCAGATAAAGAATTCATTCTCTAGAATTCTGAACTTAAAAATTAAATTTAAAAAAGGTAAATATGCCAATGCTACTGCAACAAAAGACATGCAAGGAACACTTACTTAGCATCCTATGATACAGGCATTATTATTTCTATTGAACAAATGGCAGGACTTCCACTTGGAATAAGTTTCAATTTATGAAAGATCTCACAATTAGTAAGTGATAGAACTGTGATTCACAGCCATGTCTCTGTTTTTGAAATACTTCACTTTCTGTAATGCAGCCTTTATACTATAGAAAATTAAAAATTCTTTTCCACAGTTTATAGTTTGAAGGTCGTGGTGAAGAGAACACAGGGAATGCTATATGATCAATCTTTTTAGTTAGATCAGTAAGAAAAAAAGGCCATGCATGATGGCTTATGCCTGCAATCACAGCGCTTTAGGAGGCCAAAGAGGGAGGATAGCCTAAGGTGAGTTCAAGACCAGCCTGGGCAACACATGTGAGACCCTGCCTCTATAAAAAATTTTTACAAATTAGCTGGGTGTGCTGGTATGTGCCTGTAGTACTAACTACTTGGGAGGCTGAGATGGGAGGATCCCTTGAGCCCAGGAATTCAAGAACTGTGATTATGACAACACACTCCAGCCTGGATGACAGAGGGAGACTGTCTGAAAGATAAAAAGAAAATTTTTTTTCTGGGAATTTATCACAGTTCAACAGTTGGGCTGTACTTGAGGCCTCTTCAAGAAGAGCTCCAGTAGAGAGATTATTTATTTCTGAATGGGATCTCTTTTCAACACCAGGGGCATTGGTACTTGAAAATCAAAAAGGCTGTATTTTAAATGTTATCTACCACAAATATTGCTCTTACTTAATGGTGGCTTTTGGAAAATTTTTAATGAATGTTTTAAGCAACTCAAACATTCATTTAAGTCACAGTATGTGTTTTACTCTTCATTACGACCATCCAATTATTCTTACTGTTACCTCAAAAATATATTTAATGAGCATTACTCTACACAAATTGAAGTACACTTTAATATTATTCATCACCCATTCAACAGCTGTATTTGTCATGCCATCCTATCAACCAAACTCTAAAAATATTTATCACTATAAAACAGAACTATAGTATGAGACAATTTTGCCAAGTAAGCCAATTCCACATAATACTCTGTAAACTGAAATACTATCTTAGTGATGGCAGTGGTGGGCCATCCAAAGTGGCTGCTAACATAGCACTGGTAGAGGTGGCGTGCAGGCGCAGGTTGTGGGTCCTCAGGTATGGACACCGAGGTGAATGGTACATAGGGCCTGTGGCCCTGGGATGGCACTAGGTTTCTGCACTTCAGCAAGAGGCTCAGATTGGGGCCACCTGAGGTTATGTCCCCAGGATCTGTCCCATGTTGGGGTGTCTACTGAGCCTGGCACTCCTGATGGCCAGGCCTGGGCCCAGGATCTGCTCCCAGAGGTGCCACCCTGGCAGAGCTGTGAGCCAGGCAAGGGGGAGTCCTGGGGCTGCAGGGGGATCTTGTAGCCACATCACCCCTGCCCTGGATGCCAGTCTGGGCCCGGTGAGGGCCTGCAGCCCCACCCCAGGCTGCAAGGAGGAGGACAGGGCAGCAGGAGCAGCTGCAGGAGCAGCAGTGATGGCAGTAGGTCCCCTGTGCTCATGTCCCCAAGGAAGTCAACTGTGCCACCCCCACCCTCGCACAGCTGGGTAGGACCCACTTCCAGGCCTGGGGGCTGCTACAGCCTCGACCTCACGTCTGGCCATGTCCTGGGAGCCAAAGGTGCAGCCAGGACTTGCGGAACCACCCCGGGAGCATCAGGTTTGTTTGTGGAGGGCTGGCCAGGGCCACCATGCCACTTGCCGCTGCTATGGGAAGACACAGAGAAGGAGCACAGCTAGGGCTGTGCACTCTGCAGCCAGGGACAGGCAGGAGTCCCGCCCCTCCTGAGTTGGCAGGGCAGGAGCTCCCCAGGCACAGCTCCAGTCACTCAGGTTATGGCTGTGGGCCCAGGTCTCTTGATGCTCTCAGGGGTCCGGGAGAACCCTGTCACCACAGGCTCAGGGGTGTCTGCTCCTGCTGCTTGGCCTCTCCCCACTCCCAGCATCTGCTCCTATCTCCAAGTGGGTTTGGGGCCAAGCCCCGACACTGTTGCAGCCCAGTCGGGTATGCACAAGCTCAGGGCAGCACTGACCCGCTG
This sequence comes from Chlorocebus sabaeus, assembly GCF_047675955.1. NCBI lineage: Eukaryota > Metazoa > Chordata > Mammalia > Primates > Cercopithecidae > Chlorocebus > Chlorocebus sabaeus. Next base: position 115,958,111 of record NC_132923.1, on the reverse strand, counting down.
GGCCCCTTCCAGCTTGGTCCAAGACTGCAGGAGGGTGGCCAAGATAGGGCCGGGGGCAGTTCAGCGATAGCCTGTGGGCATCCCTTGGCGCAAGTGACCTGGAGGCCATAGGCAGTGGTGGGAGGCAAATGGGCTCCTAGGCCAGAAGGGATGAGTCCTCAGTGAGGCCCCACCTTTTGCCAGGGAGGTTGTGAAGGTTAGGGGTGGGCTACTCATCCCATGGACCAGAGTGGGGACTTGTAGTGCCTTTTCTGGGCTGCCCATGGACCAACTGGCATGTACTACCTCCCCACTAAGGCCCATAAAAGCCCCAGGCTCAACCTGAGCAAGGCAGAGGAAGTAGAGACATCAGGACGACCAGCTGCAGAGAGGAGCTACCCTCTCTAGGGCCTCCTCTCTGCTGAGAGCTGCAGACACTGGAATGACCTGCCTACAGAGAGAAGCCACCTGCTCCAGCGCCTCCTCTCTGGCTGAGAGCAACAGACATCAGGATGACCAGAGGCAGAGAGATGCCACCCACTGCAGGCCTCCTCTCTGCTGAGAGCTGCAGAGATAATGGGACAATCTGCCTGAAGAGAGGAGCCACCCACTCTAGGGCCTCCTCTCTGCCGAGAGCTGAACACTCAACAGGACAACCTGCCTACAGAGAGGAACTGCCCACTGCAGGTCTCCTCTGAGCTGTTCTAACACTCAGAAAAGCTCTTCTTCGTCTTGCACACCCTCCACTTGTCTGCATACCTCATTCTTCCTGGATGTAGGACAAGAACTCAGGCAAAGGCGCCACTGGCCACAGAGGTTTCTGGCCAGAAAACTGACACCCCAAAGATACCTTTATAATGTTAGTACAAAAAAAAAGAGGATGAATCATAGTCTCTCATTACCGTTCTCTAAACACCTTAATATTTAAAATCAGTTACACAGAGATGGTATTTCTTTGTACCTAGCCACCATACCATGTCTCTATATAAATGCTTATTTGTGGGCTGGGTGCAGTGGCTCACACCTGTAATCCCAACACTTTGGGAGCCTGTGCAGGTGGATCACTTGAGCTCAGGAGTTCAAGGCCAGCCTGGGCAAGATGGCAAAACCCCTTCTCTACAAAAAAATACAAAAAGTAGCCAGGTGCGGTGGCATGCACCTATAGTCTCAGCTACTTGAGAGGCTGAGGTGGGAGGATGACTTGAGCCCAGGAGGTGGAGGTTACAGTGAGTCAAGATCGTGTCACTGCACTCCAGTCTGGAGACACAATGAGACTCCACCTCTAAAAACATAATAAAACAAAAGCTTATTTATGAGTTATATTCTGGAAATATTCATACTAAACAATGAGATCACCTACTCAGAAAAAGTAAGAAATTCTCTATTCAGTATAGTACTAAACTGGTTTAAAAGACCTAAATCTGTCATGGTATCCTGACAAAAGACTTTTCCAGCTTAGGAACTCAGTCTTAATTATTTGATTCACGATGACAGAACAGCTGGAATAATAAGATTCCCAGACCCTCACAGAATAAGGTCTCTAAGGGTGTAAAACACAATATTTGGCTCTTTTAAAGTTAAGCTTGTACTGGTAAACTTTTACTGAATTGTACAAAATTAACAGTACCGGTTGGAAAAAGAAAAAAAAAATTTTTTTAGCCAAATAAAGCATCCACACTGCCAACAGCCAAAAAGTGACACTTCTGGAAAATTTCATTTAGAGCTAGTTTTCATTCATCAACTATTTAGGGGCTTACTATGGATCAGGCACTGCTAGTCATATGGTGGAAGAGAGTTTTGCTGCTTTTAAAAGTTTGAAAACACTATACTATAAATCTAGGAGTATCTGATTGTGTGGAAGCAAAAAGCACCCACTCTTATTCTGGGTGAATCAGAAGAGTCAATTACATAGTACCTGTCAGGGTATAATTTGGTTCTATCACCAAAATAAATTGGTATATAAAATCAATACTGTAAAAACTTTCTGAGTACAGACCACAATGTAAAGCATATTATCTGTAAAAAGCTGTAACAGGCTGTTTTAGCTACTAAACAGAAGTGGCTTCTCAATCACCAGAGCTGTTTTCCCTAAATTAAGACCAGCCCAATTCACTTTGCTTGTATAAGGTCTGAAATGAGGGCATCTTGCTCCTTTCAGTGAAAACCATCCCCAGTAAACAAAGCCTATAAAGTATAATTTGGGCAATATGTATCAAAAGGCACTGTTCCTAATCGGCTGTGGGATTAGAGGGAGGAAAAGGCACTGTTCCACAGCTTTATCTCAATGCTGGGTGCACATTAGCATTACCTAGGCTCATCCCAAGCAATTAAATAAGAATCTCTGGACAAGGGGACCCAGGCATCAGGTGATTCTAAGTGGGAAGGCAGAAATGAAAAGCACTGATCCAGCCCTTTCTCATTTCTGAGCAGTGCTATTACATGGAGCAGGGAAACACTGTGCAGAAATCATCACCATTTCTGCACTCTTTATAATTAGTTCAACGTTGAAATGCTATGGCTTTCTGCCCTTCACAAGACAATAATGGACTCACATAATAGGATGGCTTGATCACAGGCTGCTTGTGTTCTCTCAAAAGCAACTATACTATTCAGAGCTTAGCTTTTACCTATACAGCATGACAACCCAGTTTTCTCTCCAATCCCAGGATCAGTTCCCCCAACACTGTGGGCTAAATGCACCAGTGTACTGAGAGAGAGATGCTGTTGGTTCACTGAATGCCCAACAAAGGTATTCTATAATGTCTGCAATGCTGGCTCTCCACTTCCCACTTCAATGGCTGCTATTTAGGACCCTCTCTGGACCTACTACTGATAGCCACCACGATTATCTCTACTAATTTCTTCCCCTCATTTCCCCACCTTTACATAGTCTCTGGTTTCCTGTCAGTTTCTTCATCTAAATCTCAGCTAAAACATCCCTAGCCAGAGTTCTCATTCATTTGTCACACTAGATCACTAGACACAATCTTCACTCTAGGTCCTGATATAACCCTAATTCAGATGACCTCCTACTCCACTAATTTATTTCTTTTCTTCTCTCTCTCTCTCTCTCTCTCTGTTTCTCTTAAATCTAGGACTGCAAATTAGATTTTTAAGTACCTATGAAATGAATCACTAACTAGAACATTCCCAGTTCTTGGGAGTATCTATAAAAGTTATGTTTAAGTTCTTTACTAGGGTGAATACTACATCTTAATTCCACTCTCAAGAAATGATGCTTTCTTCACCTACTTAGAAAAAGAATGTTGTGTCCATTATGATACACACATTTTTTAAAAAGAATACACAGAATCCTATAAAAATCCCAAAAACAAATTTTGGAAAAATAGAAAAGCCCATTCTAAAATTCATATGGAATCTCAAGGGTCCCCAAACAGCCAAAACAATCTCAAAAAAGGAGGACAAACTTAGAGGTCTCACACCTGGATTTTAAAACTTACTACAAAGCTACAACAATCAAGTCAGTATGGTACTGGCATACAGACAGACATATAGAGCGATGAAAAGAAAAGAGCCCAGAAAAAAACCTTCACATATATGGTCAAACGATTTTTGACAAAGGTGTCAAGACTATTCAATGGGTAAAGGATAGTCTTTTCAACTAATGGTGCTAGAAAAACTGGATAGCCACATGCCAAAAAAATGAAGCCAGGCCTTTATCTTAAACCATACATAAAAATTAGATCAATTGAATCATAGTTCCATTCTGAGAGAACACAGAAAAATAAAAATTTTAAAATGAATCACAGATCTAAATGTAAGAACTAAAAGTATATAATTCCAACAAAGGAACATGGGGGAAACTTTCAGAACATCAAATTTGGCAATGTTTTCTTAGCTATGACACCAAAAGCACAGACAACAAAAGATAAACTAGACTTCATCAAAATTAAAAAGTTGTGAGCGAGGCATGGTGGCACATGCCTGTCGTCCCAGATCCTTGGGAGGATAAGTTGGGGGGATCCCTTGTATCCCAGAGACAGAAGCTACAGTGAGTTGTGTCCATCACCCTGAACTCCAGACTGGTGTACAGAATGAGACCTGTCTCAAAAAAAACCCAAAAATTAAAAACTTTCTGTAAAGAACACTATCAACAAAGTGAAAAGGCACCTGACAGGATAGGATAAAATATATGTAAATCACATATCTGATAAGGAATTGATATCCAGAACATATAAAGAACTCCTACAACTCAACAACAACAAAACAAGCAACCCAATTAAAAAAGGGGCAAAGGGCTTTGAATAAACATTTCTCCAAAAATAGACAAATGGCCAGTAAGCACTTTAAAAGACGTTCTATATCAATAATCGTTAGCGACATGCAAATATTTTACAAATACACTCTCTCTCCTCGCCTCTCGGCATGTAAAGTTTCCAACACCACCAAGGTGATATTAGGAAATACATATTTGGTCTTCATCCTGATTCCTGTCATACAACTTCTAAAAACCTTAGAATCTCCAAAGTCTGTCTTTTTGTATGCTAATGTTGACTGATCGCTAGAGTTGATCATCACAAGGGCATGATTAGAGGGTTAGGACTTTCAGTCCAACCCCCAACCTCAGGGGAAGGAGACGGGCTAAAGGTCAAGCTGATCACCAATGGTCAATAGTTTAACCAATTATGCATATAATGAGGTCTCCAAAAAACCTAGGACACGGTTAAGTGAGCTTCTAGGTAGCTGAACACATGGAAGTTGCTGGAGGATGGTGCACCAAGGAAGGGCAGAGAAGCTCTGTGCCCCTTCCCCCATACCTCACCCTAGGCATCTCTTCAACTGTATCCTTTGTGTTATCCTTTATAATAAACAAGTAAACATGTTTTCTTGAGATCTGTGAGCTGCTCCAGCAAATTTATCAAACTCAAAGAGGGGATCACGAGATCCCCAACTTGAAGCCAGTCAGTCGAAAGTTCCAGAGGTCCGGATGTATGGCTGGTATCTGAAGGTGTGGGAAGGCAGTCTTGAGGAATGTTTTTAATCTTTCTGTGTCAAGTTTAAATGCATATTCCTAGATTTTGGTTTTTGACCAATTTGAGTCACCACTGAATTGAGATAATTTAACTGTGTTATTATTACAGTTATGTTAAAGCGAACTAAATATGGCCTGAGAAGGACTCCGTACTTCTACATCTGAGTCCCGGTGGATGAACCCTAACTCAGCTTAAAAGGCAGACAAGACTGAAAACCTAACTTAAGAGTATGCAGCTGTAACAACAGATAAGTCTTGGCCAATCCCAGCAGCCATATTTCAACCAATCATAGACTGCTGAGTGTTCAAACAAGGCAAACATCACCCCATAACCAATTAAGCTGTTTCTGTACCTCATTTCTGATATTTTTTTACAACACTTTCCCCTTTTTTTGGTCTATAAATTTGTTCTGACCAAAAGGTACCCCTGGAGTCTCTCTGAATTTGCTGTGATTCTGGGGGCTGCCTGCACCAATCGTTCACTGCTCAATTAAACTCCTTTAAATTTAATTCGACTAAGTTTTAACAGTTATGAATATGTTTCACAGTCCAGATGTCTTATCACATTTACTTTGTATTTCCCCTTTCCTGACTTTCTCTCAGGGATGTCAGCTGCTTTCTGCAGTTATTAATCCCTAGATTACCTCTGCATCCTCCTTTTTATTTTTATTTTTTGTAGAGACCAAGTCTCACTATGTTGCCCAGGCTCATCTCGAACTCCTGGGCTCAAGCTATGCTTCCACCACAGGCTCCCAAAGTGCTAGGATTACAGGTGTGAGCCACAATGCCCAGCCTCAGCATGCCCCTTATTAATCATTCAACCAGTATAACAAATTCACATATTAAAAATCCTCTCCATTTGAAATAGTTTAGTGTAATTTATTTCTTACTATAAGACTTTGACAACTGCACTAAACAGGCATGCGAAAATTTGAAACTGAACTATAAAAGAAGATGGGCAATTTTCAAGATGATCAAGAGTAGTAAGATGTGGAGTAATAAACAGAATTTTGAATAATATAGTGTAGTACTTGAAACTGGAGTAACACTGGCAGTGAAGAGAAATGGAAATATGTTTTACATGAAAAGTATAATAAAATGTTGGCAACATGGTTTCTTTGATATGTCACCTACTTAGGGGTTTTCTACGAAACAAAATACTTCACAGAGAACACACACACACACACACACACACACACACACACACACGGGAGACAGAATTCAGATAGCTTGAGAGTTCATCATTCTTCACAGAGAAAAGGGTCCATCAACTGATGAAAAATTTGGAAATCAGACTTAGCCCTTCGTGTTACCTAATTATAAGCATGACTAGACATCAGAGAAAAAAAAGAAAAGAAACAGTAAATAAATGCATGCACTGAGGAAAAAAGTTTATTGGTTTAGTAAGTAACACTTTTTTTTTTTTTGGAGACAGGGTCTCACTCTGCCGCCAAGGCTGGAGTGCAAGTGGCACAAGCATGGCTCACTGCAGCCTTGACCTCCTGGGCTCAGGTGAGGCTCCCACTTTAGCCTCCCAATCAGGTGAGACTAGAGGCCCATGCCGCCATACTCGGCTACTTTTTGTAGAGTTGGGGTTTCCCTGTGTTGCCCAGGCTGGTCTCAAACTCCTGAGCTCAAGCGAACTGCCCACCTCAGCCTCCCAAAGTGCTGGGATTATAAGCATGAGCCACCTCATCCAGCCCAACATTTTTATTTTCTAATAGTCATTCTAAATATCAATTTATAATATTCATTCTTTATACTTAATTGACTCTATTTGCTTTAAATGTAACTAAGTTAACCTCTCTTTACTATTCATTGAGAAAATTTAAAATGACCATCATCTACAAGTTGATTGTGTATGTTGCTGGCTTTTCATTGAATGTTGAGTCATTGAAATTCACAGTTCTTAGTTCTATAAAGATAGCTAGCTTCTGTATACTACACTTCATAGTTTGTGACTTTTAAGTAATTTTTTTCATTTGATCCCTTATAAAAACAGTCCTGAATTAAGCTTGTCCTCTCATTTCTCTCCCAGCAATCAGCATGCTCCCGTCCGCTACAATAAATCTGAACAGACATATATATCCATTTATCTGACTAAACTCAAGACAATATTATGTCTACTATGGTACTTAACCTCTCTGCTGAGCTTTCCCTCAGAGTTCTGTCTGCTCACTTTCCCCACAACACTCTCTAAATCACATATACATTTTTGTAGAACTATCACAAGCACTTTAAATTGAAGAGTCAAACTGCACAATTTCTTCATTATTCTTAAAACTTACCTGTTCTATTTCTCATCCTTAAATTTACTGACACATACTAATCTCCGTAGCTGAACTTAATTAGCAATTTTCAGAACCATAAAAATCTAAAAATCTGAATGTCACAACCAGATAAAAAATAAATTAGTGGCACTAAAGTGAGTTTCTCCCCTAAATCTATGGGAAATAAATGAAGTCTGATATTCCCAAGAGGTAAACTGGCAAGAAAAATGCTGACAGAGTTTTTCATGACTTCTTAAAACAAATGAGAGGTAGCCAGAGAAATAAACAAGAGTCTCCCAGGATGCATCCAAAAGAAACAGCTGTTCAAATGTAAAAGACAAAATCCTAAACCTTTTTTCTCTGACAGGATTTAAGTGAAAATGAACATCATCAACAAAAGACTGAGCCTACACAAAACAGAAGAAAAGAAATGCTTACAAAATCACAATCAGTTTGGTTCTTACAAAATTCCTTAGCTTGCTGTAATAGTGCTGAATTAATACTCAGATATTCTAAACTGTGGGTTCCAGCCATGTGAATTTGCCAAACAGAATGTAAAACTTAGGGTGAGAAGTCTGAAAAATAATTGTACTTAATCATCACTCTTGCAGCAACATTTAAAAACTAACCACAGAAATGTCAAAAGAAAATAAATGGAATGTTTTTTGGCTACAGGCAAAACAAAGAGAAGTATAATCAAACATATAAAAGCTGCTTTAGGCACATTTCAAGGTAAGTTACAGGACTGCGTAAAAGATTAAACACCTAGGCCAGGCACGGTGGCTCACACCTATAATCCTAGCACTCTGGGAGGCCAAGGCAGGCAGGCTGCTTGAACTCAGGACTTCAAGACCAGCCTGCACAACTTGGGGAAACCCAGTTCCTACAAAAAAATACAAAAAGTCAGCTAGTCCCAGCTACTCAGGAGGCTAAGACAAGAGGATTGCTTGAGCCTGGGAGGTGGAGACTGCAGTGAACAGAAAACACACCACTGCACTCCAATTTGGGTGGCAAAGTGAAACCTTGGCAAAAAAAAAAAAAAAAAGAAGGAAGGATGGAAAGAGAGAAAGAAGAAGGAAGGAAGGAAGGAAGGAAGGAAGGAAGGAAGGAAGGAAGGGAGAGAGAGAGGGAGGAAACACCTATTAGAAAAAAATTTGATCAAGGTCACTTTATAAATATGGTTGCAACTAACTTTTTAAATAAAAACAAAAAATGACCAAAAGAGCTGAACACTCTTCTAATCAAGTGTCACATTAAAATAAATCTCAACAACTAGAAAAGCCTATCATGATTCTTTACAAGTTGTATTCATGGTACATGGGGACTTGGTGTGGGTCTGGACACCTGCAGTACTGACTGCACTGAGTTGGTCCCCTTGGTGACAAATCCTCCATTTGGTTTTTCTAAGTTGATAATATGTGTAAGTTCTTAAAAACCTACTTTTTGTTAAAAGTGTCAACAAATATTGTCATTAAACACTTTACAAATAACATGCCTTTGCAAATGTCATTAATTTAAAAGTAAGTTATAAAGGCCTATAAAATATTCATATTTATATTTGTGATATGCTGAAGAATCCTGGTAAGCTCACCTCAAATACTGCCTTAGACGGATATGATGTGTTTCAAAGTGGGGGCCTTGAGGAGTGTAAAAACTATAAATTTTGTTTTTTTAAATTAAACCAATACTCATCTATTTCAACAATGAAATGTGATGTTTTCTTAAAGCAAACTTTCACAGCTTCCTCTGTTTTATCATGGTTAACAAAGATGCATCAAACTCAGAATTTATATTCTTCACAAAAGGTAAGGAAAAAAAAGGCATATGCAGTAAGGAAAAATCACTATTCAGCTTCATTCGTTTTGTTTGTTTGTTTGTGTTTCCTTTGAGACAGGGTCTCACTCTGCCACCCAGGCTGGAGTTTAATGGTGTAATCCCAGCTCACTGCAGCCTCAACCTCCCAGTCTCCAGCGATCCTCTCACCTCAGCCTCCCAAGCAGCTGGGACTACGATTGTGTGCCATCACACATGGCTAGTATTTTTTACATTTTTTGTAGAGACAGGGTCTCAGAAGGGCACCATGGCTCAAGCCTATAAACCCATTTCCTTGTAAGGCTGAGGCTGAAGGACTGTATGAGACCAAGATTTAGAAACAAAACCTGCCTTGGCAACAAAGCAAGTCCCATCTCTGCAAAAAATTAAAAAATGAGTCAGTCACCATGGAGCTCGCACACAGTCCCAGCTACCTGAAGAACGGCTTGAGTCCAGGGGGTCAAGGCTGCAGTGAGCTATGATCACACTACTGCATTCCAGCTTGGGTGACAGAGTGAGGCCCTGTCTCTAAAAATAAAAATAAATAAAGAAAAAAACAGCTTACAAAGGCTGGAGCAGTCAATGAACAATTATGAGACAACACAGAGAAATTCTCCTTAGTAAATAAAACAAGATTCCCGGAAGCTGGATAAAGCAAAAATGGTTGTTGGGACCATTCATCATTTGAAACGCATCCTTCACTAATGATGAAAACTGTGGTGTAACAATAAGCATCACGATCAAGCAATACTCCTCAGTGAAGAACTCTGCTTAGTATTTCCAGAGACAATAAAGAATCTAGCCAGTGGGTCATATGCCATCACCATCTCAGTTACTATATATTATATGCTATAGAAGGAGTTCCTCTCCCAGAAAAAAACAGAGAGCCAAATGAAATCCAGAAACAGCAGGCAGATAACACCTATTACCTCACTTCTTTGGCATCATTTTGAGCATGTCTTCTCATTTAATTTCTGTGAATATAGCTCCAAAAGCCTGGAAATCTAGACAACGATGCCAAGAGAAAAAAGAAAAGACCTAGATTTTGATCCTGGTTAATCAGCGCCAGTTTGGCCTTTTTGTAATGGCTACTTTGTGAAAATTAACTAAGTTAAAGCAAATGTGTGCACCAATTAAGCAATAAGTAGGAGTCTCTTTTGTTTTTGCTTATCTTGAGAAGTAATTTTAAATAATTCAAATAAACTTCTCTTCAAAAAAAAAAAAAAAGAATGAAACAAGGCAAAGTTTGGGTAATTTTAAATCTAAAATAGTTTTGTAATTTTCCATAACAACAACTGGCTACTTTCAAGTTAGTGTCCAAAACCCAGGGAGGTCTTAAAGAAAATTCTGATCTCATCTAACAAAAGTTGCTCATGCACAAAGAAGAAAAGTGGGCATTAATAGGAACTTCCATAGGTTAAATTATAAAACAGTGTTAGGGTTGGAACTCTAAATTAGAGAGTCTTTTCTCCTGACTCCCTAGAGAGTGTACTTCTCCAGGGAGATTTACTTTGCAATCTGCCACCAAAGGATACCTTTAAATTCCACACTATTTACTCTTTCCAGAGTACAGACATGCTGGGTTTCAAGATTGTTCAAAAGTATTGCCATTTCTGGGGAACTGTAAGAATCTATGCCTATAAAGACTCTGTCTCACCAATTTACCACTGTCTGAAATGTCATAGTCTAAGTCTTTGACTAATTAAACAAAATCTCCAAAGAGGACGAAGTTAGAAAGAACTACAACTCATGTAAAAAAAGGAAATGCACATTAAGCCTTAAAACTTGGCACATAGGCAGGTGAGGTGAAGCACCTGTGTATGTGTAAAATCCTGTCTTAACAAAGAGAAAGAAGCAGGTAACGAGATTGCTGAGGAGGTTGGAAACAATATTCTACATTTTCCCTCTTTCATGTTTCAAAGCTATGAAATTCACTTTTCTTCGGCTTAGCTTCTTTCACTTAAACCTTAGCAGATTCACTGAGTGTCAAACGTTGAGTCACAGACATAGGTAGTTACTTTGGACAAAAATATTTAATTTACAGAAGAAGGGGAGACTGTCACATCAAAAAGGACATGTAGCTAAAGAATGGTTTCTTTGATCGTATCCTCAGTTGACCGAACCTGTTTTGTATAGAAGAATAAAACAAATCACCGCCAACAGAAAATAACCAATCCAACTGTTATCTGAACATCAGAATAGGCAAAGACATGGAAGACATTTCAAACTCTTGGAGATAGCTTCTAAGTTTCACACTAAATCTTGACAGGTAGCCAAATAAAAGAATTAGCAGGCAAGGATACATGCACACACACACATGCACATATATATATACACACACACATATATATAAATCTTGAGGAGAACCATGTCTGGCAGGCATACAAATAATAAATGCAACTTACTAAATTCAGGAAATCCTGTTCTGAGGCAGGAATTTACATAATCATAACAACACTCTTACAGGGCAGTAGAATTCTAATTTCCCCCTATATAACAGATGAAGAAACGAAGTTCCAGAGATATTAAATAATTTACCCAATATCATATAACCAGAAAGTAACAAAGCCAGCCCTAGAACCTATGGTTTGACTTCAAGCCTATAATCCTTTCCCCTCTATTCTGAAGGCTCTTCTTTCTACTACCACCCATGAACTTGGTGGGGCACAGAGGTATGACTAAGAAAACGTCTTTCCAAAAGAAACACAATTGTCTTAAGACCACCCTCCCATGGAAGCTCATCAAATAATCAGAAAAGATTAATCATAGAAGAGAGAAGAGACTAAAGCTATCACCACATCAAGAGAGACTTTTCATTTTACTTCTGAGGGTAACTCTTTAGAGATTCTCCAGGAGATTTAACATTCATAGTAAGACAACCTTTGTTCACACTGAAGTCTCATTCCTCACCTTCCTGCCACCTCCCAGGAGCTCAGAGGAACTTTGTCTCAGACTATTGTTAATTTGGACTCATTCATTTCACCTAAAAATCATTTACTTCCCCTCTAAAATTCCCTACAGCCCATTCCCCACCCTGCTTCCCTCTTCCCTATGAAGAGGGTACTCAAGCCTCAACCATCTCTCCCTTCTTTGTGTTTCCTATGTGCAGGACTCTTATGTATCCATGCACATTGATAAATCTGTATGCCTTTTTCTCCTATTAATCTGTCTATCGTCAGTCATTTCAGCAAACCCTCAGAGGGCAGAAGGGAAGCTTTGCATCAGCCCCTGCAAACTGTTTCAACTGTGAAACCTAAAAAAAACTTGAGTTTCCCACAGAACTCTTCATTTTTCTAGGTATGCTAGTTTAGAAAAACTTCCTCACCATATCAACAAATGTTAACATATTGCTAGGAGACAGATGAATCCATAGAAGCTTCCCTCGGTCTGAAAGGATGGAGGGGAAAAAAGGGCAGTGAACCAGGTGTGATTTACTGGGTTCATTCATCAGATTTAGGCAAAATGGTGGCAAAACAGACCACAAAAGAATGCAACACAATATTTGGTGGCCATTCTCCCTGGTATTCATGTACTCTGGTTTCTAAAGGCACCTGATAAAATGGCATATAGAACAGCACTTGAGAGGTTCAACAAGTGAGATGCTGGGAGACCATCTTTTCAAACACAAACTATGCATTTGTGAGCAGCCTATCTTTCAGAAAACTTACGTCCTCTGGGTCAACTGCTTGGGTCAAATCACAACTTGAAACAGTAAGAATTTCAAATGGAAAACTAAGCTATTTCCCTTACATGCCAGTTATCAACTGCTTGTCTTTCATATCAAAATTCACCCTGTTTGCCTGTAATGAGAAAATGGATCTGAGCTCTATAAATATTTTAATATTTCGGCTGACACAACATTAAATTTTCTCAGTAGAAGGTCCTAGAGATATGTAGGAGGAAAGGGTTTTGCTCCCTGGTTCCTGGTTCCTGGAGAAGCCCAGATAGCTTCTCCAAAAGATGGCTTCTCTAGTGACCGGCTTCCCTCATGGGCATAGCTTCATCAGAGCAAGATTTCTGCTTCAGTGCACAGCAAGCAACAGTATCCAGCAGCCAAGAGCTACCCCTGGTATTCCCTCAGGAAGATACGCAGCACAGGGTCTTTTCTAAGAAACCTCCCTGCGAACAGCTTTCCCTCGGCATCCTAGAGGGCAGAATTCTGACAAGTTCTGAGGGTGGATTTTCAGTAAGTTCCACTGAAACGGCACCACTGCCATTCAGAAAGCCACACCATGCCCTCTCCAACAAGGTCAAGATCTTAGCCCAGGGTAGTGGTAGCAGTCTCTCACCTAAAACTACCACAAAAAATAAGAGGTAGGTTTGGTAGGCCTCTTTTGGATTTTAGAGGCAACATATACCCTACATCTGAATGTGCCACCTTAACAGATTACAGAGTCACCTAGGAAGTTACCAATTTTGAGTAAGGAACACAATATATGAAGGTTCAACAGCAAATTAGGGATGGGCAGTGCAAGCTGCTCTACCACTTGGGACTTTTGATCCAGTAGATCTAATGCTTTGAATTGTCTGTGGGAAATAGACATGCTGTAAGGAGCCTTTTAGCCAGCGTGCACTGCATTAGCTCTTGGCTATAAGAGATTGGTGCTGGAGAAGCAGGCTTTCCCCAATACTTCATAGGGCAAATTTCCAGCAAGTTCCAGATCAAAGAGTTTCAGCAAGTTCTGAACAGTAACACAGTGGCTTTTCTACCACAGCCTTTGGCTCAGCCCTAAAGAGAAAGGCTCCCTATCTGAGCCTCTACTCAGCCCTAAGGTAAGCATTTGCTCTTTGTATCTGCTATTCTTATGTTCTTGAGAGTGCACAGTTTTTCTCTCCTGATTAGACTCAGATTAATACACCTTAACAGTAAGTTGAGAGGCTGTGTTTAATCTAAGAAACCCAATACAAGAACCTCATTTAAACAAACAGGAGCTCATTTTGTTTTGTTTTCAATGTTTAAAACTCAAAATTATATAGGAATAATTTAGACCAAGTTTAGGCATAGCACTAAGTTCTTGACAAACTTATTTATATATTCATTAACAGGGCTATTTCAGTCATGGTTTGGCAAACTGTACATTCCTTTTCCAAACATTCTGTAGTCTAAAATATAATTAATCAGCACATGGTCAGGAGTTCGCGGCCAATCCGAGCAACATAGCAAGACCCTATCTCTACAAAAACTTTAACCAAAAAAAAAAAAATTAGCAGGGCATGGTGGCATGAGCCTGTAGTCTCAGCTAACTGGGAAACTGAGGCAAGAAGATCACTTGAGTCCAAGAGTTAGAGGTTACAGTGAGCTGTGATCACGCCACCACTGTACTCCAGCCTGGGCCACAGGGCAAGAACCTGTCTCTAAAAAAATAATAAAGAAGGAATAAAAATTGTCTCTAAAAAAAATGAAGAATAAAAAATAAAATCAGCCCCTAACTTATAATCACCATCTTTAGCATTATTTTTAGCAATTCCTGATCTCTCCTATTATTTAAGCTCTAAAAGGTCTGAAATATGGAGGCTAAAATCACAAATAATGTTATAAAAACGATTTTCATTATCAAAAGAGTAGCTCTTACATGTAAATACTGATAATCTCACACAGGTCAAGGTTATTGGCTCGACTCACTCCACATTCTGTAAGGGACTGTTAAGCCAACTCTTAACCACAAGGAAATCCAAACAAGCTTGCAACAGTAGGTCGCTGCAAGCTAAACAATGTATCTTGGCAAACAGCTTAAGTGCAAGGAACACATAGGAACATCTTTAAACAGTGTCTGAATGTCTGTTGTTCCCATTAAGTAGAAATACACTAAGGGGTTCACAATTCTTTTAACAGTTCAACAAAAACTTAAGCCTATCAAATTACAATAATGGACTTAGAAAACAACCAAACCAACAAACAAAAAATCCCACTGATGCTACTCAAGAGGGGAAGACACCAAGTTTTCACATAAGTAGAAAATAACCATCAATGCTTCACCCGAAAGGGGTGGAGACAGTAGCAGATTAAGCATCGAAAAGCAAATCAGTGCTTTGTGGGGGGGTTTTAAGTAAACTTTAGAATTAAACTCTGATTTCTTAAACAATGAAAATGAAAACTAAGTATCACTGACAGTTAATTTTTAATGACTCCAAAATGAAATGTGTGAAATTTGTTAGTAGCCATCTTTATGAACGGTTAAGTCTGAAAAGATGCCAAAGACAAACTAGAAATTACAAGTAATGTTTTATGTTACTGCTTAGGAGTCTCTTTAGAAAAACAAAAATTATGCTTTTACAAGAACATTTCTTATTTTTTGAAAAAAGGTTTATCTTACTTGAGAGAGTCCAGGGGACGATGCATGTCCCGGGGGCGTTGCCGCAAGATTTGGATGCCCCTTGTTTATTTCATGTGCTGAATAAGGGGATGGGGTAGGGGTTCCCGGCTGTCTTGCTACTTGTGTTACCTGTGAGGAAATCAATATTTAGTAAGAATATTATATTAGTAAATCAATCTTAATAAATACAGCTGAACTATCTGATTTTTAATTGGATTTCCTGCCTCACAACTTACACTAAAATAAGCACCTGACTGAACAAACACTTAAATTTTTCAAAACTGAAAAAAACAGATTTCTTAAAAAATATATACATGAATAATCTCATCAATTTGATCAAAGATTCTTGAAGCATGATCTCAAAAGCAAAAATCTTAAAAGAAAACACATGCTACAGGAAAGAAACAATACTTGAAACTACAAACTGTATGATACCATTTTGTAAAAGGAACAGAAAAGAAATAAATGGTTGAAAGAGGAAGGAGATGACTACAGAAGAGGAATAAGGAGAGTTTTGAGGGTGACAGAACTGTCTGTATCATGCTTATAGTGAGAACTGAATGTCTCCGTGCTTGTCAAGACTTATGGACATATACACTAAAAAGGGTGAATCTTACGAAATTACATCTCGATAAATCTAAACTCCAAAAATGGTAAGTTACTTATACAACATAATCTCATTTTTGTCTTTAAAAATGTATATCTGGCCAGGTGCTGTGGCTGATTCCTGTAATCCCAGCACTTTGGGAGGCCAACACAAGAAGACTGCTTAAGAACAGAAGTTTCAGACCAGCCTGTGCAACACAGCAAGACTTCATCTCTATTTTTAAAAAATATTTTTTTTCATTAGCTAGGCATGGTAGCATCCACCTGTAGACATAGCTACTTGGGAAGCTGAGGCAAAAGGACTGCTTGGGCCCAGGAGTTCAAGGATTACAGTGAGCTATGATCACACCACTGTCCTATAACCTGGGTGACAGAGGAAGACTCTATCTCTTTAAATACAAAAAATTTTTTAAAAAGGACATCTAAACATGTGTATACATACACATGTGTAGGAATATTTCTATACACATATTTGTTTATGTATGTATATAATATACACATACACATCTAAAAACATGTATATATAATATTTTTAAAGATCCGTAAGGAAACACACCAAAATCGTAACAGAAAGCATTACAGGTATTTCTTTATTTTCTCATTTACATTTTCTAATATAATACAATAATCATAAATTTATACAACTGAAAAAAATCAGCATGTTTTTATGTAACCAAAAATTTTATTTTCTCCATTTTTTGCAGGCAGTAAATTGCTCATCAGCCCATGACAGAAATGAAACTACTTTACTCAGATCCCTAGTGGAAGTGTCTACCAATCAATCCTAGCCAGCTCTTCCCTCTCATAGTCTAATCCAGACTAACACTGATGGTTTTGCAAACTTTCATGAATTATGGGCAGTTCTGTACTCTGCTAAAATCAAAGAGGCCATTCTCCTTAAGCAATAGTTCTTAAATTTGAGAGGAATATGAACCCTTTGCCAATCTGGAATAAAATACAGACTTCTCAGAATCATATTATTAAATGCATAAAATATATAGGATTATGACAAGTGATCTATATTGAAATACAGGTATAAAAATATTAAAACAAATTCCTGACATATCTTTATTGGTGCATTAAATATAATAACTAACAGCAATTGTTGTCTATAGTCATAATACAAAGAAATGTTAAAATTCATCATTAGACATATTCTCTACTTTCAGTTCATAGGTCTTCTGAATTTTATCATAAAGTTAAAAACTCTGCCCAGGGAAAAAGGAAAATGGCCTGGAATTCACTCAGTCAAAAGGTCTGAAGAAAATCTAGTCCCTGGTACTCTAACCTTCAAATCACTTACAACTCTCTAAACAGACAGAAACATCTTCAGGATCAGCTACCCGATCCCAATACTGAAATCAAATGGACTCACACAGAACTAACTAAAACCAAAAGCTTACGAGTTAAAAGACACATAAATGATGCTACAAATAATTGTAACTAGTTTCATCCCTGTTTTGTAAATAACTTTGATTATGATTTTCTTGGGAATCTTTTTTCTTGGGAAAATTTTGTTTCCAATTTTGAGTGACTATTACCTTTATAAGGGCATAAAGTTCACCATGAAATGTAACAGCGTATATAAATCTCACCAAGGAAATTTTTCAAAGGAGAAAAGTTGGATTGCTATTTAAACATCTACTTTAGAAAATTAATAATCAGAAATGAAGAGCTCTTATAAGTAAATTTCTTACCAACAAAGCTTATGAATTTATATTATTTCCCATGTTTTAGAATTATTTTGATATTTTGCTAAAGTAAAACCTCAATATGAATATACATTTTTAACATGGGAAAAATTCTGTACAGTGAAATAAAGTAAAAATAAAAAGAGAGCAAAGAAGTTAACTATATAAAATCTTAGACCAGTTTTCGGATTTATTCTGATAAAAATTAAATATCAAATTTGCCCATGACAATAAATCATAGTATAGAAAATTTTTAAATACTATTGATAAAAAATATTAAAATACATTATATGTTTATCAACTAAACTAACAAAAGTAAGTTAAAAAAAAAATCTTTGCCCCATTATTGGCAGGGATCTAAGGAAGCAGGACACAGATAAGATACTGTGAATCGGTTACTATCTTCCCAGGATTATAGAACAATGTGTCACCAAGTAAATGCTTCAAAACCATCACTCCAAAATTATTTCACTTTAGAGTACATACCCTAAAGAAAATCTCACCTCAAAAATTAGGAACTTAAAGATATATCCAGCAGCATTTCACATGATGGCAAAAACAGGTAGAAATATCAACTAATGGGAAAACGAAGTAACATAACTGAACTAAATACATACAAAATATAAACCCGTACACTGCAAAGTTGTAAAGAAAAATACATCTGCAGAGCTGTAAAGATTGTAAGCTATGTTTCCTACAGAACTGTAAAGAGGTACTGACATATACTAAAGAATACTGAAAGAACAAATTAAATCATTACAAATAAAATTAGTATCCACTGGTTTGTCAGAAAACTATTATGTTGCCCCATAAAACACAAATGTTTGAGAGAAAGAGAAAAAGCATTGTGCCAAATCCAAAAGTGGTATGCTTTTGCTACATAAAAAGCTTCCTTAAAGGAAACACCGATGAAAAACAACTTTCAAGGTTATATGCCTATGGTATGCATCCTTTGCAACTCTAAATAGTTCTGCCTAACTAGTAATCCTTTGGTATCAGATATTCTAAAAGGGCACTTCCTCCTAAATTGGGGGATGTCTACTAATAAAAGCAGGTCAAAGAAAATAAGTCTATATCAAAATAATAGAAGAACTAGAATTTCTAAGAAATTATTTCTAGAAATAAGCTGTTACATATAATAAAAATCTCTCAGCTTCACTGTGCTCTATTCAATTCAAATAAGATCCTCTATTACATATGTCACACTGCATTAGGCATTCCATATTTGC
The DNA here is from genome assembly GCF_047675955.1 of Chlorocebus sabaeus. Taxonomy (NCBI): domain Eukaryota; kingdom Metazoa; phylum Chordata; class Mammalia; order Primates; family Cercopithecidae; genus Chlorocebus; species Chlorocebus sabaeus. The sequence goes on along the minus strand of NC_132923.1, from coordinate 115,939,217 downwards.
TTTTAGTGTATTTGTTACAGGGCTTAATGTCTCTGCCAGGGAAAAAAGGTATACCATCTTTAACTAGAAATTATACAGAACAGAAATAGTTAGCACAATCTTATCCCAAAGAAATGCCACAAAGGCTAATAAAATTGTCATAGATAAAAATCAAATTTAGACTAAAATTTAAATACCCCTTGCAAAATATTCCTAAATTAATGATTAACGAATCTTATACTATCTAGCTAAGGGTGCTTCTCTCTTGCTAAACTGTTCAATTTCAGGTCATACTGTTGAAATCCATCTCCTTTAAAGGTAGTAGCAAGAAGTTATTATGCAAAGAAAACAACGTACATTTTCCCATTATTTGAAAGAAATTGCTACCTTCTCAACTATGAAGGCTGGGAGGGAGCAGAGGTGTAGAACAGCTGATAACAGCAACTACTTAACTACCTCCAAAGCTAAACAGATTGTTGTCTTTTCTATAATACTAATCCTAAGCAAAATACATCAACCATTTCTTGTAGTGCAATATATGTTTGTGTGTACTGCTTATTGTATTTAAAAGAAAATATGCCCAAGAAACGTTTTTGTTTCTTATAGATATTATATTTTTGCATTGGTAACAATGTGGGGCTTACAAAATTCTCATTCTCTTTCTGGTAGAAATGTAAACTGGTACAACCACTTTGGGAAGCAATTTGGCATTAGCTGGTAAGCTTGGAAACAGTCATGCCCTATGACCCAGCCATTCCACTCCTAGATATACTTCTGGGAAAAAATAATTAAAACGTGCCCCAGGGTACAAGAACAAAAATGTTTATAGTTGCATTGTTTTAATAACCAAAAACTGGAAACAACCCAACTGTTCATTAATAGAATTGATCAATAATGAAAATTTCATACACAGAAAATTTTCCTATACAGAAACAGAATAAAAAACTAGCATAACACAATTTAGATGACCCTCATAAATGGTACCGAGTAAAAGATTAAGAACAATATATAAAGTATGACTCCATTTATCCAAATACCCAAAACCAGCAAAACTGGACCATATTAGTCAATAGAGGTATATACATGTTTAGCAACACTATAAAGAGAAGCAGGAAAATGACTTTTAAAAGGCAGATAGTTATTTCTGGGGAGAGAGGAAATTATGACAAGTCATGTAATTTTTTTTTAAATTGGTTTGAAACATTTTTTTTGCTTTAAAATTATTTGTTAAACTCTACCTTTAAGTTTTATGTACTTTTATGAATGTGTATTTTAATCCTCTTCCATACCACCTACCTTAAAAACAAGATTAAAGACAAAAGTGAACGACTAACACCTGTGATAAAATATCACTTACATTGGTATTACACTGTTACTCTGCATAGTAGAAAGAAAATTTAAAAAGAAATACTGCTGCAAGAAAGAAAAGCTCTAAAATTTTGACTCAGTGGAAACTTCAGGTAGCTAGTGATTTTTCATTCAAGATTTCCACCAAAAAATAATCTCTTATAAAATTAACGACATTTGGTGGTTGGTGACCAATATTAACTTCACAGAGTTTTACAAAAATTTAAAGTAGACCATAAAGATCGTGCAAGTTAAGATTAGTCATTAGGTATAAAATGTATTTATCTAGCACTAACTTATCAGATTTGATTATATTCTGCCCAATTAAGAGCTATCATACATAAACCACAATGTTCAAATAACAAATAAAATATGGAAAACAAAGTTTCCTTAATATGATCATTCTTACACGACTCCAGAGCAAGGGAAATACCCGCTGAAGGAAACAAAATGGGAAAAAAAACTGGCCAGATGTAAACAACAGAGATTAGGGACTATGAAAAACAGTAGATGGCCACTACCCAGGGGGCAGCAGATACTGAGATACTGGCATGCAGGAATTCCAGATAAGCAGTGCTACTTCTTCAAAATTTTCAAGAGTAACCAAAAATAAGGCTTTCTGCATGAAATTGTCCTGATTTCCCATACACACTACATGCCAAATAAACCATATATTGGTATATTAAATACACAGGCAGCCAGAGTATGGACATGGCTCTAGGGGTATGTCATGATATAAACTTGCTTTTTAATTTTTTTTAAGCGATGGGGTCTCATTGTGTTGCCCAGGCTGGGGTGCACTGGTGTGATCACAGCTCACTGCAGCCTCCATCTCCCAGATCCACCCACCTCAGGCTACAGAGTATCTGGGACTACAGGCACATGCCACCATGGCTCAGTAATTTGTGTGTGTGTGTGTGTGTGTGTGTGTGTGTGTGTGTGTGTGTTTTGTAGAGACAAGTTCTCATTGTGTTGTCCGGACAGGTCTCAAACTCTGAAACTCAAGTGATCTTCCTACCTCCGCTTCCCAAGGTGCCAGGATCACAGGTATGAGCCACTACACCTGGCCAAACTTTCTATAAATACTCAGATATAGACTTGTGACTGGATTCTACACAAACAGGCATTGACTGAATACAGATATATTGTTAAATATAACACACGCAGAAAGCACTATGTTTTTATTGTATATATTTTATATAATATGAATAAAAACATACTGATTTTAAAAGTATAGTAATTAATCAGTTACTAAAAGAATAACAGGAAACTCCAGGATTCCTATCAAGTAAACTAAATTTTCAGCAACAAATGATTCATATAAAGGTAAAAGGCACACGGTTTATGTGTGTGACATCCCTTATTTTATAAATCCCAAGATAAAGTTTATTTAGCGAGGTCACCTAAAAACATTTCAGCAGCTGCAACTCATACACAGAAATAACCAAGTTCCATTCTGGGTAGTTCGGAAAGATCCCAAAGCTTTTCTTACCTGGGTAATTTCTATAGTTTATGCTCCTCAAGCAGCAGAATAGATAAGTAAAGTCTTTCCCTTCATTAATATTTTGTATCATCCTGGTTCTTCCTTCAGATCATTTATTTTCCAAAATCTATAGATATTGAGAACTAAATAAAAGCTGGTCTGCTCAACTAAAAGGAGCACTACAGTGGATACTAGGATGGAAGTTTTACTTATACCTGACACTATTTGAATTCTGTTAATATCACTGCCAATCCCCAACCACCAAGAAAAAAAGAGAAAGAAATAGAAAATGGTATTCCTCCTTGCTCTACTCTTATCTATACTTAAAAAGTTGAATTACATGAAATTCCAGATTTACAGATATTCAAGTATATTTTAACCTTAAAAAAGAAAAGGTAATTTTATATGATTCGAGTAATACTTAAAAACTCAAGCAAACACACACCATATATGTTCTAGTATGGACTTTGTCAGCACTGGGTTTAATTCTGAGGGTTGTTTTTCTTATTTACTAACTGTCCAACAGAAACAGGAAAATGTTCTATTTCAAAGAACATTTCAAAGTTGGAGGGTCAGTAACAATGCTAACAAACGAAAAAATAAATAAGAAAGAAACACTTCCAAAAATGTCTAGGTATCAAAGGTTAGCGAAAGTGGACCATATGTGAATCCTTGAGGACCACAGAGCAAACTATTTTTATTGAGACGGTCTTTATCGCCTAGGCAGGTGTATAGTGGCCCGATCTCGGCTCACTGCAGGTTCCAACTACCTCCCAGGATCAAGTGATCCTCCCAACTCTGCCTCCTGAGTAGCTGGGACTACAGGCGTGCACTACCACTCCCAGCTAATTTTTTATTTTTTGTAGAGACAAGATTTCGCCATGTTGCCCAGGCTGGTCTTAAACTTATGGGCTCAAGGAGTCCACCCGCCTTGGCCCTCTAAAGTGCTGAAATTACAGGCGTGCATCACCGCATCCAGCCAGGGTGGACTCAAATCTAAGATGGCTCTCAGTATTCCTATACTTGGTGTACACACCCTGAATAATTCCCTCCTCTGAAGAAAGAGGGGGGCCAGTGAATATAGTAGGCTGATGTGGCTAGGTAATTTATTAGTTATCTGAATTAATCAACAGACAACTCACAAACTTAACAGCTTAAAACACCAAACATTTAAGTCCTTCTTGGCATGGTAAGGACTTAGGGTTTTATTCTAACATGATTGGGAACCTACAGGAAGTTTTAAGTAGGAGTGTGAAAAGATCCAATGTTTTCCAAAGATCATTTTGGTTGCTCTGTAAGAATAAGAACTGAAGAGTACAAGAATAGAAGCAGAGAGATTAGTTAAAAGCTATCATGCCAGGCCGCAGTGGCTCACATCTGTAGTCCCAGCAACTTAGGAGTGTAAGGCAAGAGGCCCAACAGTTCGGGGCTGTAAGGCACCATGATCATGCCTGTGAAAAGCCACTGCATTGTAGCCTGGTCAACATAGCGAGATCGTGTCTCTTAAGGGGGAAAAAAAAAAAAAAAGCTACTGCAATCATCTTGGCCACAACTGATGGTGGCTTAGAACATGGTAATAACAAGATAATTTGTTTGAGCAGGTGGGACAGAAAGGAATGTAGACTCATTGATTCATTCATTCGTTTAACATATATTTACTGAGAACTTTATACCAAGCGTTGTACTGGGTGCATGGAATACATCAGTGAGTAAGAGAGACTAAAATCCCTGCATTCCTGGAGTTTACAGTCTAGCTGAAATACTAACAGCCATAATACTTAAATAAATTATATAGTGTACTTGAAAGTGATAGGTTATGAATATCAGGGATGGATTTTTAAGTTTATGGCTTGAAAGATTAGGTGGGAAGAAGGGAAAGTACTCCTAATCCAAAATGCCTGGTACCAGAAGTATTTCAGTGTTTTTTTTTAATTGTTGAATGTATGCACTGTACCACTTCAGCAGCCCTAATCCAAATATCCAAAATCCAAATGCTCTAATGATCATTTTCCTTGAGCCATCATGTTGGCACTCCAAAACATTCAGACTGTGGAGCACTGTATATTTTTGGATCGGGATGTTCAACCTGTATTACTGTGAGACAGGATTAGAGGCAGAATAGACAAAGGGAAAGGGATAATCAATCACAAGTAGTTTTAGATGCCTATCAGAGACTCAAATGGAAATAATAAATAGTGTGTTGACTATATGAATCTAAGCTCAGGAGAGCAGTCAGGGCCAAGCAAGTAAATCTAGAGGTAGGTTCATTACCAACATTCCACATAGCATCTAAGCTAATTATCAAAACCAGCAAATTTCAGATGAAAACGTCAGAAACGTATGAGAGGAAGACAGCAAAAGGCAAAGCTAAAATTTATTTCTGGATCAATTTTGTCAATGTCAATTGTTACTCAAGGTTGTGCTTACTCTCATTATGTAATCAGTACGGTTTATTTCTCTGCTTAGTTTTTTAGGGTTTTTTTTGTTTTTTTGGAGACAGAGACTCACTCTGTCACCCAGGCTGAAGTATAGTGGTGCAATCTTGGCTCACTGCAACCTCCACCTCCCGGGTTCAAGCAATTCTCCTGCCTCAGTCTCCCAAGTAGTCGAGACTACAGGCACATGCCACCATGCCTGGCTAATTTTTGTATTTTTAATAGTCTGGTTTCATCACGTTGGCTAGGCTGGTCTCAAACACCTGACCTCAAGTGATCCATCTGCCTTAGACTTCCAAAGTGCTGAGATTACAGGTGTGAGTCACTGCGCCTGGTCTTTCTGCTTGCTTTTTGTTTGTTTGTTTCTGACGCAGGGTCTTGCTCTGTCACTCAGGCTGAAGCATAGTGAAGTGATGCAATCACAGCCCACTGCAACCTCAAACTCCAGGGCTCAGGCAATCCTCCCGTTTCAGCCTCCCAGGTAGTTAAAACTACATGTGTGTGCCACTACACTGGGCTAATTTGTTTTATTTTTTGGAGAGACAGGGCCTCACTATGTTGCCCAGGCTGGCTTCAAACTCCTGGGTTCAAGCGATCCTCCCACCTCAGCCTCCCAAAGTGCTGGGATTACAGGCATGAGCCACTATTCCTAGCCTCTGCTTGTAATTCTAAAAGAAAAAAAACACGATCATCAGAAAATAAATCAGTAATATCCTAAACTAAAATTAAATGAAAGTCAGAATCTCAAAATTTCAAAATACAGGCAAAAGGTGACTAAGGAACAATCAAACCAATGTCAGTAGTCTCAGGATGGATATGGACCTAGCACCACAGAGAAGACGCAAGCAGTAGATACATCTATAGATATAGATATAGATATATAGATATTGATATAGATATTGATATTATTTTGAGATGGAGTTCTACTCTTATTGCCCAAACTGGAATGCAATGGTGCAATCTTGGCTCACTGCAACCTCTGCCTCCCGGGTTCAAGCGTTTCTCCTGCCTCAGCCTCCCAAGTAGCTGGGATTACAGGCGCACGCCACCACGCCTGGCTAATTTTTTGTATTTTTAATAGAAACAGGGTTTCACCACGTTAGCCAAGCTGGTCTTGAACTACCAACCTCAGATGATCCGCCCGCCTCGGCCTCCCAAAGTGCTAGGATTACAGGCATGAGCCACCACGCCCAGCTGATATATATTTTTTTAAATAATGGGTCTGCTGATGCTGGGACAGAATATAAAGGATAGGAAGGATACCATACAGCAATCCAAACCAATTTGATATGATTCCTAATTTCACCTACTCTGTCATCATAAATGAATTATGTGATAAATACCATAGAAAATTTATTTTTTTACTTTTATTTTTTTGAGGCAGGGTCTCACTTTGTCACCCAAGCTAGAATGCAGTGGCACAATCACAACTCACTGGAGCCTCCACTTCCCAAGCTCAATCGATCCTCTCACCTCAGCCTCGTGAGTAGCTGGGACTACAGGCACATGCCACAACGCCCGGCTAACAGGAGATATATTTAAAGTACTGCTGAAAAATAAAGTAACCAGGTCTGAGAAGAATCTGGAAGCGTTTAGTGGCATCTGACTTACACCTTGACAACAACAAGGGTTCAGTTCAGACCAAAAGTTAGAGGCAGTATTTTGAAAAAAACATTGATTCTGTTGAGAGAGCATTAAAAAAAATAGAAAATTAATAGATGCCAAGAAACTATGTGACAGTTGTTTGAACACTGTAAGAGTAAAAAATACTAACTCATTAGAGAACAAGTAAATACATTCTTACAATATATATTTTAAAAAATGTTTTAAAAATGAGAAGTTGCTTATGGTATAATTTTAAGTAAAGAAAGCAGGACAGAAATTTGTGGTGCACTGATAACTTTTTTTTTAAGTGCACAGCAAAACAACTTGAAGGATCCTGTTAAAATGGGTGGTATGAGTCTTTTGTTAATAACATCATGGATCATGTTTTTCCTGTCACACTTTTCATTTTGCGGGGGGGGGCGGTTGCGGGTGAAGGAGTCTCACTCTGTTGCCCAGACTAGAGTGCAGTGGTGCAACCTCGGCTCACTGCAACCTCTGCCTCCCAGGTTCAAGCAATTCTCCTGCCTCAGCCTCCCAAGTAGCTGGGATTATAGGTACATGCCATCACACCCAGCTAATTTTTTTTTTTTTTTTTTTTTGTATTTTTATTAGAGATGGGGTTTTGCCACCTTGGCCAGGCTGGTCTGCAACTCCTTACCTCAAGTGATTCACTTGCCTCAGCCTCCCAAAGTGTTGGGATTATAGGCGTGAGCCACTGTGCCCAGTCTCCTGTCATACTTTTCTCTGTGTTTCAATTTTTCTAGCAGACACATTAATTTTATGGTGAGCAAAATCTGCTATTTGGAACTTGGCAGTGAAGTATCCAGACTGTCTTATAAAATCCTGCTTAAGCCAATGATGTAGTTGAGGATGGCGAGGTTCATGCTATCCTTTGTGCCCTGCAGTCACCCAGAGACTGCAAGGACACAATCAGTGAGTGATCACTGATTCTTATCATCTGTTTGCATCCTTGCAATCCTTGTGGACAGGAATAAGACTTAATGAATACTTATGACACTGCTTGCAGACCAGTGGATACTCAGACGTTTAAGTATAAATATTTTCTCTGTTACTAACTCAACCAAATCTTACTATTATATGGCTATTTGAGGGTAAAATTATTTAGAATATCAACTCATGAACACATCAGTTAGCCAGGGCTGGTTTACAGCCTAAAGGGAGGAAGCCAAGATAGTAAAAAGATTTTTATTTCTTTCACTGCTAATAGAATCCTGGAGAACTGTATTACAATTCCAAGGTCCTTTCCCAGTTCAACAGCTAAACCTTGATCAGTCAGGAATGACTGTTTTGAATTAAAAAAAAAAAAAAAGAGTGGTAAGGTTTATCTATTCTACTAAATCCAATCATTTAGTAGAACTACACATAAAATTAATAAAATCTACATAAGCACAAAAAATTAACTCCTCACTTTTTCAAGGAATATACATATATTAGAGACCAACTGCTGTCCCTGTGGTCAGAAGCAGGAACACGTGACAACTGATCTTCTGAGGAGTGATGGCTTTTAACAGACACATTCTCTTTCTTATGTTCAAAACCCACAGTCAGAGCTTTCCACCAGGATAAGGTTGTATGTGAGTCTGGAGATTACTAATATACATTCAGTGACTGCAATGGAATTAGTCATTTACCAACTTACAACTTAATTTTTTAAAACTAATGCTTTACTCTTTCCCTGTTTATCTTTAGTCAGTTGCTAATCAACTAGTTATTTAACTGACCCAAGGTAAGTGAATTCTATTTTAATTCCAAGGTATTAACAAATCTCAGATTTCAGTATTCAGCTATAAATAAGCACACATTCAATTATATTATCAAAACCACAATATTAAGTTCCTCTGACGCAGATCCCAAATCATATAAGATGTGTGACATATGTGCCCCCATTTTGCAGCTGAGTCATGAATTACCACTTTCCAAACACAAACTTGAAAGAAGGAACATAAGCAGAAGGTAAACAGATTCAAGGCATCCAAGTAAGCTAAACAGCATCAATAAAAGAGCACAGAGTTGTTTCTACCAAAAAAAAAAAGAAATTAGGCATGGTGGTGTGCACTTGTAGTCCTAGCTCTAGGGAGGCTGGGATGGGAGGATTAAGCCCAGAAATTGCAGCAAGCTATGATCATGCTACTGCACTCCAGCCTGGGAGACAGACTGAAGAAAGCCTATCTTAAAAAAAAAAAAAAAACCGTGGTGGCAGCAGGGGGAAGAAAAAAGAAAAAAATGAGCATGGGTTTCGGTGTCAGAGACCTAAGTTTGAATTCTGGCTCTACTACACAGAAACTATATAAGCAAATTACTTAAATTTAGTTTCCTCTTCTGTAAAAGTGAAAACTAAGGTCTTATCATGCTGATTTATTCAACACATTAAGACAATATTTATCATAATGCCTAGTATATAAAAAGTGTTCTAAAGTGGTAGCTCTTTGTGTTTAATTATTTACCAATATTTAAACTGTTGGTTTCAAATCCTAATATTAAGCCAGTAAGTGTAGAACAGTTTTGGGTTGAAATGATTCCTGCTTGATTTTCATTTATACAAATGGGAGTGAGGGTGTTACAATAAACCTAAAGCTGTGGTTTGCAAAGTGTGGTCCCTAGACCAGAGGCATAAGCATCACCTAGAAACTTTCTGAAAACAAATTCACAGGTCTCACCAAGACCTGCTGATTCAGTAACTCCAGGGGTGAGACCCATAAACGTATGGTTAACAAACACACCAGTTAACAACCACTGACCTAAACACAATAATGGCAAGTTTGCACTAACATTCACAGCACCTGCATGATATGCCTGCTTTTCTTTTTTTAATCTGCTGAATTACAACACAAATTAGCAGAAGACAGATTACTGGACATATATATGGCTATACTATATTATTGCTGGGTATGATGGAACACTGTCATTTATAAACAGTTTTATCCCTAAAATGTGCTTTCTTCCCCCAAAAAAGGTAAAAACCACTTTCTTGACTTAACAGACTCATCCCGCTCTCTCCTTTACCCTGCATTCACATTGCACCTACGGAACATCTTATACTAGGTTATGATAAAACCTCAATTTCTTGAAATCCTTGAGGGAAGAACTGACTACACTACTAGATTTTCCAGAATGCTAGGAATTAATCTCTTTACAAAACTTATTTTCCTCATGTAACTGTTTTAAATGGAAATCTTTAGCATTGTCCACATTGAATGTAATCCAAACTTTTTTCTTGGCCACATAAATTCATCATTATGAACACCAAGTTTTATGCACAAATATACTTCATGAAATGTCAATAAAACTCTAAACCAGTCTGTATACTTTTCTGCATCTACATTTGCTATCATGCAGTTAGCTATGATTTTCAGCTGCTACCAACATTCCAACCTGAGGCTATAAGTTTACTTGTTTGTTATTCCATCTTTCTAATAATCTTAGGTGGGCATCGAAACTCAACCAATATTCTGATACCTTTTCTTAGTTCCCTAGTATTCCTCCAATCTCCTAAACATATAAATCTTTTTCTTCTGCATACTTTCTACTTATCCTTAGAAATTCAGCCCAGGGCCGGGCGCGGTGGCTCAAGCCTGTAATCCCAGCACTTTGGGAGGCCGAGATGGGCGGATCACGAGGTCAGGAGATCAAGACCATCCTGGCTAACATGGTGAAACCCCGTCTCTACTGAAAAATACAAAAAAACTAGCCGGGCAAGGTGGTGGGCGCCTGTAGTACCAGCTACTCGGGAGGCTGAGGCAGGAGAATGGCGTAAACCCGGGAGGCGAAGCCTGCAGTGAGCTGAGATCCGGCCACTGTACCCCAGCCTGGGCGACAGAGCGAGACTCCCGTCTCAAAAAAAAAAAAAAAGAAAGAAAGAAATTCAGCCCAAATCTTACCTCCCATGAGAAAAATTTCTTAAAACCCTGTCTCCCTAACTGGGTTTCACACTGCTGCTCCACACTTACAAGAATAGCAAGACATTCTCTGCCTATCCTTCTATAAGCATTTATCTCACTGCACTTAAACTAGACTCCACTTTCAGCTTTCCCACTAGGTTGTAAGTACCTTGAGGGCAGGGAGCAGTGTATCTACTGTGCACAATGCTTGCAAGCAGATACTCTAAAAAAGAGGAACAGGCTATGGTCTGGGGGGAAAAACCCTTGCCAGGGAAGCATAAGAACTTTGGCTCAATGATACAGTATCTGCTTTGTCTAAATTACAGGACCTTGCTTTTGTTCAGTGTTACTGTTTGATTTTTATTTTCTTCACTTCCAATAAAGTGTTGAACAATTTCTTTCCTCTAATTCTTTTAGCTACTCACCAACTTCTGAGTACATTTTGTCTTTCCAGCCAAAATGTAAGAATATAAAGAGAACCCTCTTTTCCGTTGTTTTTTCTCCCACAGAACCTAACCCAACAAATAATAACAATGAGGAAAAAAAAAATCTGCCCCTAAACATGACCTGGGTTAAACTTATTTTATAGCATTTCTTAGCTTCTTTTAAAAAATAATTGGGACTCCTAATACTTGACCGATTTTCACAGACATTAATGAGTTGTCCTCCAGAAAGCTTCCCACCCAATGCAGCCAAATAATCTTTAGTCATAGATTTCAATATTATACTGTCATGTGTGGTTAAACAACAGGCCTACACTCTGAGAAACACATTATTATGTGATTTAGATGCTGTGCAAACAGAGGGTACTTACATAAACCTAGATGGTACAGCCTACCACCTACCTAGGTTATGTGGTACAGCCTATCGTTCCTAGGCTACAAACCTGCACATGTTACTGTACTGAAAACTGTAGGTAATTGTAACACAACAGTAGGTATTTGTATATATAAATATAGAAAAGGTACAGTAAAAATATGGTAGAAATCTTGTGGCACCACTGTCACACTCTGTCACTGACCTAAATGTCATTACAGAATGCATGACTGTACTTCTTTCCTTTTCTTTTCTATAAATGTCTTTATCAAGAGAACAAGAACTAAATTGGTCTTTCAAAGTCTAATCCTTTAAGCAAGTTTAAAATAAATACTTGACCAGCCTAGGAAACATGGCAAAACCCTGTCTCTAATAAAAGTACAAAAATTAGCCAGAGGCTGTGGCTACTCAAGAGGCTGAAGTGGGAGAGTGCCAACTGACCCCAGGAGGTCAAGGCTGCAGTAACCCATGATCATACCACTGGGCAACAGAGTGAGACTCTGTCTCAAAAGAAAATTAATAACAACAAATAACTAAACACTTGACACCTCATCCTAATTGATTTTTCTGAATTTTTAAAAAAGTTATTGGGAGACGGGGAAGCATGAGGGGCCAGGTCCTGCAGCTTCACCAGACTCAGTCCACTCCTGGAGATAAAAAATGAAAAAAAGGTAAAAAATACAAAAACATTTTAAAAAATAAAGTTACTAAACAAATGATTAGTGAACAAAGAATAACAATATACCACTGATTTTACATTAGATATGTAAAAAATTAACACAGAAATGTTATAGCCAGCCGGGCACAGTGGCTCACGCCTGTAATCCCAGCACTTTGGGAAGCCGAGGCGGGTGGATTACGAGGTTAGGAGATTGAGACCATCCTGGCTAACACAGTGAAACCCCGTCTCTACTAAAGAATACAAAAAACTAGCTGGGCGTGGTGGTGGGCACCTATAGTCCCAGCTAGTCAGGAGGCTGAGGCAGGAGAATGTCATGAACCCGGGAGGCAGAGGTTGCAGTGAGCCAAGATCGCACCACTGCACTCCAGCCTGGACGGCAGAGCAAGACACTGTCTCCGGAAAAAAAAAAAAAAAAGGAAGAAAGAAATGTTACAGCCATAAGAAATTAACATAGTCAAAAGTTATTTGGGATTTGTAACAGCTAAAGAAACTAAACACCTTTCTAATCTAGCATTCTGCATTCTATATGGCACTTAAGCAACCACAGAATGACAGTTTAAATGCACAAAGAACAGTTTCTAACCCTTCACAATTTCTTGCCTACAGAATTCCCCTGACAGCCAGACGTGCTTTTAAAAGATAAAAACGGAATTGCATAAAGTTTAAGTTAAATGCTCGAGTGCCTATCAAAGTTTACAGTAAAAACTGATCTTTCTATTCATGCCAACAACTTCATGGCAGTAATAAATCCATGCCTGGAGATACTAATGGTCTTTGTTTCTTTTTCCTTAAAATAATTAAACTCCATTTACCACACAACTAGTTATTAAAATCTAATTTCCTATGACTCATTTCAGTTAAATGTGCTCCGTATCAGTTGTTTTATTTTTAAAAACAGTACATATACTTTGTAAAACTGCTGTGAAGGGAATATCCCACACTTCAAAGAAACACATTTTCATAGTTTTCAAACATTAAAGAACTTTATTATTTCTACTGTTTTCTTATCCCAGAAATTCAAAAGACATTTATAACTGGCATTTAACAACACAACACACCTTTGTATCTTTAAGGTTAATTTTGAAGAAAAGTAATCAAATAAATATATATTAAATAATTTTTCTTTTTCTTTTTTTTTGTTTTGAGATGGAGTTTCATTCTTGTCACCTAGACTGGATTGCAATGGCATGATCTTGGCTCACTGTAACCTCTGCTTCCGGGGTTTAAGGGATTCCCCCGCCTTAGCCTCCCGAACAGCTGGGATTACAGGCGCCCACCACCACGCCTGGCTAATTTTTGTATTTTTAGTAGAGACCAGGCTGGTCTCGAACTCCCAACCTCAGGTGATGTACCCGCCACAGCCTCCCAAAGTGCTAGTATTACAGGCATGAGCCACCACGTCCAGCTTTTACTAAATCTGATTTAACATTTAAATCTGGTATCTGATTTAACATTTAATGAGCAAATTCATATTAAATATTAACAACAAGGAATCCTAACTTTGATAAATATCATTAATCAGCAAGCAGATACCATGATGGGTAGAAAAAGACATAAAATTGTTAATAACCAGAACACAATTAAGTACCACAAGTAAAAATGCTTTTTAAGAAAATAATTCAAAACAGAAAGGTAAATAAAATCTTAATAAGATACCTATCCATTTAATACACTATGAAGTCGAAGTTGAGCTATTTCCAAATCCTAGGAATCAGGGTCAACGTGCAACACAGCACCCCTGCAAGGAGAAAATCTGTCTAAACTAGAATAAGGAATCTTATCAGTGAGAGTTATTGAACTCTTTTAAAACTGCAGTTAAAAAATAAAAAGAGGCCAGACACGGTGGCTCACATCACTGCACTTCAGCCTGGGCGACAGAGGGAGACTCCGTCTCTCAAAAAAATAAATAAATAATAAAATAAAAAAAGAAAACCCCTATGTTTGTATGTTTATTGTTATGCAAAGTAGATCCATAACTTTCATCAGATTTTCAAAAGGATCCTAATCCCCCTAAAATTGAGTATTGCTTTTGACCTTATTTGTGATCTTAACAAAAAGAAGGGGCCAGGCACAGTGGCTCATGCCTATAATCCCAGCACTTTCGGAGGCCAAGGTGGGTGTATCACCTGAGGTTAGGAGTTCAAGACCAGCCTGGTCAAGATGGTGAAATCTTGTCTCTACTAAAAATACAAAAAATTAGCTGGGCATGAGGCACCTGTAATCCTAGCTACTCAGGTGGCTGAGGCAAAAGTATTGCTTGAACCTATGAGGCGGAGGTTGCAGTGAGCCGAGATCGTACCACTGCACTCTAGTCTGGGTGACACTGTGAGACTCTTGTCTTTTAAAAAAAATAAAAGGAGGGGGTTCCCACACAGTAAAACAGAATACTTCACATGAACTTATAGAACTTATAGACTCAAACAGACCTGTATTCAAATTACATGTTTCCAAGTCCTATTTTTCTTTTTTGTAAATAAAGGTTGCCATAAGTATTAAACATCATGAATGTAAAGCATTTAGCACAGTGTCTGGGACACTGTAATCACTCAATAAATGTTAAAGATCCACCAAAGTTCAAATCCAACCTCTACCACACACTACCTGGATAACTTTGGGCAGGATACGTCACCTCTGTGTCTATTTGCCAACTAACAATGGGGAATGTAATTATACCTACCTCATACAGTTGTCATAAGGGTTGAGTTAATACTTAAAATGCGGCCGGGCGCGGTGGCTCACACCTGTAATCCCAGCACTTTGGGAGGCCGAGGCGGGCGAATCACGAGGTCAGGAGATCAAGACCATCCTGGCGAACACAGTGAAACCCCGTCTCTACTAAAAACATAAAAAAAATTAGCCGGGCATGGTGGCGGGCGCCTGTAGTCCCAGCTTCTAGGGAAGCTGAGGCAGGAGAATGGCATGAACCCAGGAGGTGGCGGAGCTTGCAGTGAGCGAAGGTCACGCCACTGCACTCCAGCCTGGGCGACAGAGCGAGACTCCATCCCAAAAAAAAAAAAAAAAAAAACTTAAAATGCTTAGAAAAGTAATTGCTACAAGTAAGTGTTACTTATAGTAATAAAGAAAATATTCTACAGGTGAGTATCCCTACCTGAAAAATTTGGAACCAGAAATGTTTCAGATTTCAGATTTTGGAACACCTGCATTATACTTACCAGTTCAGCATCCCCAATCTGAAAATCCAAAATCTGAACTGCTCCATTGAGCATTTCCTTTGAGAATAATGCTGGTACACAAAAAGTCTCAGGTTTCAGCACATACCAGATTTTGAATGTTTTGATTAGGGATGCTCAACCTGTATAAACTATTCTATCAAGTTTTTTACCAGTTAACTCCTCTGCCTGGGTTTGGTCAATTTTCATACCTATTTCCTGGCTCATTACACTGTGTAGCTGTAACCTTATCCTCCACCTCAAAGGCTTTAACTGATGTGTGTACACTCATTCCAGTATCTTGTAAGATGCAGTCCAAATTTGCCGCCCATCTACATTTCATGGCTTCTTAGAGTTCATCTAGATATCATCTTTCTCTATTATAACCCTGCTTCACTCCTCCAAGTACTTTTGCTTAATAAGAATCCAGGAAAACTACACCAGTAAGTGTTACTACTTATTTTTATATTTTTGTTCTCATTTACATAATCATTGTCTCTTCCTCACATTCCCATATGTACTTAAAACAATGTAAAATGAGCACTCTTAAAGACAAGGATCATAGTGTCCACCACTGCTTTCTCACATTACCAGGCACAAAACCTTGCATATGGCTCTCATTCAATATTTGTTTTCTAAATTAAGTTTATCTCAATATTCTTAAAAGTTCTGCAACATCTCCAACGTTTAGACCCCTGGAAAAGCAAGCTCCAAGAGGCCGGAGGATCTTTCAGTTATTTTATACTTAGGACAACACAGAAAAGTAACTTCAAACACTTTTTAGACTGTCACAACAGGAAAAGCTGTTCTCTATTTAGAAAGAAAGGCAAAACAGAAAAAAGACTGAGTCTAATTCGTAGGAATTTTTACCGGGGGAGGGTGGGGGTGCAGCAGCAGCATCTGGATTTCACAAATATTTGATGACGCTGACTGTGAAGTTTGTCGAAAGAAAAGAGGATGAGTTAATCATGGGTAAGAATGAGTTTTTTTTTTTTTTTTTTTAAGTAAAAGAGCACAGGAAGAATAGGGAAACGAAATACACTTAATCGTGGGTATCTTATAAATCATAATAGAATTCAGTCAAAGATGATCTTTCAAAGTAATGCAAGACCTGAACTCAGCTAACTGTCCTATATTAAAATTTTGGAAAAATAAATTTCAGACCACAAAGGAAAACTGCAAGTCACAACTAATACAATCTGATTTTTCAATAATCTGGGAAATTTTTAAGGCCACTGTGGAAAACCATTTGCATCTAGTGATTGAATCAGGATAGAATTATTACCAATTTGCGTATCAGGCAGTGGCAACTAAGATTGTGAGGAAAAAAAAGAGCTTGATGCTCACTTTCTGTAATTGCTAAAATAATGTATAAACATGATTTTTGTTCAAAAAAAAAAAGTGGTGCCCACTTCACCCTTCAAATCCCACTCCATTCCCTATGGCAAAATGATTAATACTCTGAAGCACATTATTACAAACCTTTCTATACATTTACAAATGTATAAAAATAATTGCAACAATATAATAATAAATATCCAATGACATTTTCCTCTCCACTTATCAAAACATTCGAGATCTTTCCAAGTCAATAAACATACCTGCTTCATTCTTGTTCTAAATTAAGTAGTAACTACTTTCTTTTTAACTACTAATTTTTTTAAAACTCCTTAATGAAAAGAACTATATAACCTACTCACATTTTAAGAGCCAAACATGTATGTGCAAACAAAATAAAAAACAAACTACCGGCCGGGCGTGGTGGCTCAAGCCTGTAATCCCAGCACTTTGGGAGGCCGAGACGGGCGGATCACGAGGTCAGGAGATCGACACCATCCTGGCTAACACGGTGAAACCCCGTCTCTACTAAAAAATACAAAAAACTAGCCGGGCGAGGTGGCAGGCGCCTGTAGTCCCAGCTACTCGGGAGGCTGAGGCAGGAGAATGGCGTGAACCCGAGAGGCGGAGCTTGCAGTGAGCTGAGATCCGGCCACTGCACTCCAGCCTGGGCAAGAGAGCGAGACTCCGCCTCAAAAAACAACAACAAACAAACAAACAAACAAACAAATTACTTTCTTTTTGCTAAGTTTCAGAAATGGCAATTAATACAAATTGGAACCACCCAAAAACTTGAGAGAGGGCAGTTTTAGAATATCAAAGGTAAACTGACATTCCATAAGCATTCTTGACAGCACAATAATAATTCTTAAGTAACTAGTGAAAATAGACTGAATATTTTTATAAGTATAAACAGAAACTTCCAAAGAACTTGAAAGTGGACTGATTGATATTTATTGCTGTCTAGTAACTTCATTTTATTCTATTTCATTCCATATCTTGAGAGCAGGTACAACCACTACCACCCACCATACCTTGCATACGATAGGTTCTTCAGTGCAAATGACTGATTTTCACTATTGGTTAATGCAATTCATATCAGATATAAAGAATAAGTTAAAAATTCACATTAGCTTGATTTAGTAGCCAAAATAAATGATTGATCTAATATAAGAAACATGATAGCCAGGTGGCATGGCTCATGCCTGTAATCTCAGAACCTTGGAAGGCTAAGGCAGGAGGATCGTCTGAGGCCAGGAGTTCTAGACCAGCCTGGGCAACACAGTGAGAGCCTGTCACTACAGAAAATGAAACAAAACAAAATTAGCCGGGCATGACCGCATGCACCTATAGTCCCAGCTACCTGGGAGGCTGAGGCAGGAAGATTGCTTGAGCCCAGGAGTTCCAAGTTAATTACAGTGAACTATAATTGTGCCACCATGCTCCAGCCTGGACAACAGGGTGAGAACCTGTCTCCAAAAAAAACAAAGAGAAACACATCTACTCCATGTAATCCTCTAGTGCAGTCCTGGCACTCCACAGAAGGCATCACAGATAAAAACTGTATCCACTACTACCATATGTCAAAACTGGCATTTGAAAAGCACTTACAAGGCCGGGCATGGTGGCTCAAGCCTGTAATCCCAGCATTTTGGGAGGCCAAGGCAGGAGGATCATGAGGTCAGGAGTTCAAGACCAGCCTGACCAACATGTTGACACCCTGTCTCTACTGAAAATACAAAAATTAGCCGGGCATGGTGGTGCACGCCTGTAATCCCAGCTACTCAGGAGGCTGAGGCAGGAGAATCGCTTGAACCCAGGAGGAAGAGGTTACAGGGAGTCAAGATTGCGCCACTGCACTCCAGCCAAGGTGACACAGCGAGGCTCCACCTCAATTAAAAAAAAAAGAGAAAAAGAAAAGCACGTACAGCTACTTCCCAAATAAGTCAAAGACAGAGAGAAAGAAATAGCTTTTAAACATAAAGTGACAATAATCTACAACTACACCTGGGCAACACTATTAAAATTATATTATTTCTACAAACAATTTGGTATGGAATTATTAAAAATAAAACAATGGGTCTAATAATATGGCAACAGTTAAGTCAAAAGAGAAAATACATTTAACACATGGATAATTATACCACAAGTCTTTTATCCCTTAACTTCCTAAGTTTTGTATCATGTATATCTAGTAGTTTATTAAAGGAGTTTACTTTTCTAAGGTAATAAAGTTGGACATTCCAATATGACAAACATATAATAAGTATTGATGATAAATACTAAAGTTTGAAAAGCAACACCACTGGCTGGGTGCAGTGGCTCATGCCAGTAATCCCAACACTTTGGGAGGCCGAGGTAGAAGGATTGCTTGAGCCCAGGAGTTTGAGGCCAGTGTAGGCAACATAGACCCCATGTCTATACAGAAAAAACATTTAATTTTTTTTTTTTTTGAAACGGAGTCTCACTGTCGCCCAGGCTGGAGTGCAGTGGTGCTATTTCGGTTCACTGCAAGCTCTGCCTCCCAGGTTCACGCCATTCTCCTGCCTCAGCCTCCATTGTAGCTAGGACTACAGGTGCCTGCCACCTCGCCCGGCTAATTTTTTGTATTTTAGTAGAGATGGGATTTCACCGTGTTAGCCAGGATGGTCTCGATCTCCTGACCTCATGATCCGCCCGCCTCAGCCTCCCAAAGTGCTAGAATTACAGGCGTGAGCCACCATGCCTGTCTTTTAATATTTTTAAAAAATAAAAAAGCAACACTATTGAAATGAAAATCATAAGCGTTTTATCTAACACCACATTAAGCTTGTTCAGATTTTGTATCAAATAAATGGTATGAATAGTTAGTTTCTTCATCCTAGTTGTAAGAATAGAGTACTGATGGTAGCAGCAGCTGCTAGTACATATCTGAGTGATGACTGTGTATCAAGCTCTAGGAAGTTTAAATGGATTTGTCCCATTTAACCTTCATAAGGACCTTCGTAGATCAGCACTACTATTATCTCCATTTTACTAATGAGGAAGGAAACTGAGGTGCAAGAAACTTGCCCAATGAGACACACAGCTGCTAGGTGGAAACACCAGGATCTGAATTCATTTGGTCAGATTCCAGAGCCACTTAGCTGCTCTTAACATTCTGCTTCCCATGTAACCTATAAACTCCAATTCATCTGGTAATAAATGAGTATTTTCATGATTTAAATATTATGTCATTCCCTTAGTAGAAACTCTTCAATAGCTCCTTCTATACATCAGATAAAACCCAAATACCTAATCAAAACCTTATAAAATTACATGACCTAGATTCTGTCGGCCTCTAGAAGGGCATTTTCAAATTTAGTAGGAACCACATGCAGCTATTCACATTTAAATTAATGAAAATTAAATAAAATTTAAAATTCAGGTCCTCAATTGCATTACCCACATTTCAAGCGCTCAAAAGGAAATGTTCTACTAGACAGCATGGTTCTGAGCCTCCAATCATCAGGAGGCTCCCACCTTAAAGCCTTGGAGCTCTGCGATATCTATTTGGAAGGTTCATGCTCTTCCTCCTCATCCATGAAGAGCTGAATACATTTCATGGTTCAGATGTCAACTAAAATGCCATCTTCTCATAAGAACTGTAAGCCTCACAGCATGGACCCCTCGAAGTCTCCCTGGACACACGTCACATGCAGATTTCAGTTCTTTCCCAATCTTCTTGGTATAAAGGTCAACAATTCTATTACCAAGGGCTCATGACAGCCTAGTTTTGTTAGAGGCTATACTGTAGGGAAGCCTACGATGGTATTGTCATATGCTGGATCATTCTGAGTGCCTGTAGACAACATTACTGGAAGAGATATTTTTAATTTTTAATGAAATCAGGTTTTCACTTTGTTGTCCAGGCTGGAGTGCAGTGGTGTGGTAATGGCTCACTGCAGCCTCGAACTCTGTGGTTCAAATGATCCTTCCACCTTCTCTCATATCTTAACAGGAATTATCAGTTTTAAATACTGTTTCTCTATTTCTAAACACTGACTACAATTTCCATTATTTTTTACTTTCATATTTTTTTTCCCACCATCTAGTATAGTAACACAGATAGTACTGAACAAATACTGGCTAGATGAATAAATATTAATAATATTAACTAATCTTAATAATTTTGCCTAACATTTGAGAAAATCTAGGTTCAAGTTTCTCAACAGTGACACTACTGACATTAGGGCCAGAATAATTCTTTATCATGAGATTGTTATGTGCACTTGGATGTTTAGATACTTACTTGGCCTCTACCCACTAAATGACAGCAGCATCCTCTGTCCATCTCCTCAACCCTCACCAGCTGTGGCAGTCAAAAACATTTCCACACATAACTAAATATATCTGGGGGTAAACTCACCTCCAGCTGAGAACAGCTGACCTAGGTATTTCTAAATGATTGGCAAATTCTAAGCTAAATATTATAACAATGCCTAACATTATGAAAATATCTAAACATGGTTTTCATCTTTTATTTAAATTTATCAAATACAAAAATCTAGATTTCTAACTATGGTCAGTTATCACTCATAAATGCTACTGGAAAAAAACTAGTAATAATAATTTATATATATAAATCTTCTTACAACCAAATCCTTTTTGTCTTAACAATCAAGAAAATTTCATTACTTTCCCATACCAAACAATTCAAATGCATTAAACAGGAAAAAAAGATTAAACAGCTAAGAAGAAAGTTCTTTAAAAATTCCTAATTATTATGTTCCTACAGAATTAGGAAGATTATAACTGCTGTGTAGTAACTTGGAAAAACATTTTCCTATAAAATGTTATATTAAAAAAGAAAGCTAATCCAGGTACACTGGCTCATGCCTTTAATCCCAAGACTTGGAGAGGCCAAGGTGAGAGGAGCGCTTGAGCCCAGGAGTTTGAGACCAGTCTGGGAAACACTGCAAGACCCCGCCTCTACAAAAAGTAAAGTATTCGCCAGGGTGGTTACCATAAGTGAAAAGATGATAATCACAATCATGAAAACATGGAAAAGTATAAAACTCACCGATAGATCAGATACACAAACAAGAAAGAAAAAAGAATAAAATCTTATCACTACACAAAACCAACAAACCACAGTAATGAGAGGGAAAAAAGGAACAAACGATATACAAAACAACAAGAAAACAATTAACAAAATGATAGGAATTAGTACTTATCTGTCAATAATAACCATGAATGTAAATAAATTAAATTTCCCAATTAAAAAATACAGACTGGCTGGATTAAAAAACATTACATGACTATATGTTGCCTATACGAAATTCCCCATAAAGACACACACAGGGCAGGCATGGTGGCTCATGTCTGTAATCCTAGCACTTTCGAAGGCCAAGGTGGGCAGATCACCTGAGGCCAGGAGTTTGAGACCAGGCTGGCCAACATGGTGAAACCCCATCTCTACTAAAATTCCAAAAATTAGCCAGGTATGGTGGTGGGTGCCGGTAATCCCAGCTACTTGAGAGGTTGAGGCAGGAGAATCACTGGAACCCAGGAGGCGGAGGTTGCAGTGAGCCAAGATTGTGCCATTGTACTTCAGCCTGGGCAACAGAGTGAGACTCCAAGTCACACACACACAAAAAAGACACACATAGACTAAAAGTGAAGAGACAAAAAAAGTTATTCATCACAAACACAAACCAAAAGTAAGCAGGAGTAGCTATACTTATATCAGATAAAACAGGTTTTAAGTCAAAAACTGTAAAAAAGACAGAAAAGGTACACCATATGATGATAAATGGATCAATTCAGCAAGAAAATATAACAATTATAAATACATATGCACACAACAAAAGAGCACCCAGACATATATAGCGAGTACTATTTGATCTAAAGGGTGAGATAGACTACAATAAAATAATAGTTGGGGACTTGAACTATTATTCAACTTAAATATCCCACTCTCAGCATTGGACAGATGATCTAGAAAGCAAATCAATAACCAAACGTTGGATTTAAACTGCATTTTTTTTTTTTTTGAGACGGAGTCTCGCTCTGCTGCCCAGGCTGGAGTGCAGTGGCCGGATCTCAGCTCACTGCAAGCTGCGCCTCCCAGGTTTACGCCATTCTCCTGCCTCAGCCTCCCGAGTAGCTGGGACTACAGGCGCCCACCACGTCGCCTGGCTAGTTTTTTGTATTTGTAGTAGAGACGGGGTTTCACCGTGTTAGCCAGGATGGTCTCGATCTCCTGACCTCGTGATCCGCCCGTCTCGGCCTCCCAAAGTGCTGGGATTACAGGCTTGAGCCACCGCGCCCGGCCTTAAACTGCATTTTAAACGAAATACACCTAACAGACATTATAGAACATTTCATCCAACAGTTGCAGAATGCATATTCTCTTCATCAGCACACGGATTCTCCAAAACAGACCACTTAGGCCACAAAACAAGTCTCAGCAAATTTAAAAGAAATAAAATCATACCAAGTATCTTTTCTGACCGATATACAATGAAACTAGAAATCAGTAACAAAAAGATCTTTGGAAATAGATCTGTACAAATACATGGAAATTAAGCAACATCCTCCTGAAGGAACAATGGATCAATGAAGAAATTAAGAAGAAAATTTTAAAATTTCCTGAAATAAATGACAGTAGAAAAACAAAATACTAAAATCTATGGGACACAGCAAAAGCAGCAGTAAGAGGAAAGTTTGTTGCAATAAACACCTACATCAAAAAAGCAGAAAGAAAAGTAAAAGCAAAAGAGCAGAAAGGCAAAAAAGCCAAGATCTGGCCATTGCTCTCCAGCCTGGGAGAGAGAGCAAGACTCCATCTCAAAAAATAAAAATAAAAAATGAAAAAAACTAGAGACATCATACTACCTAACTTCAAACTATACTGCACAGCTACAGTAACCAAAACAGCATGGTACTGGACTAAAAACATAGACCAATGGAAGACAACAGAGAATAAAGAAATAAATCCATTTATTTACAGCCAATTCATCTTTTTAAAGGTGCCAAGAATATACACAGGAGAAAGGACAGTCTCCTCAACCAACAGTGCTGGGAAAACTGGATATCTACATGCAGAGAAATGAAACTAGACTCCTATCTCTAACCATATACCAAAATCAAACCAAAATGGATTAAATTTTTAAATGTTAAGATCTGAAACCATGAAACGAATATAAGAAAACACCAGGGAAATGCTTCAGAACATTGGTCTGAAAAAAAGTTATTTCTTTTGGGTAAAATCTAGGAAGAGAAAACAAAAGCAAAAATAGAGAAATGGGATTACATCCAATTAAAAAATTTCTACACATTTAAGGAACAGTCAACAGAGTGAAGACACAACCTACAGAATGGGAGAAAATACATGCAAACTATCCATTTGACAACTGATTAATAGCTAAACTATATAAGAAACACAACTCAATAGCAAAAAGAAAAGAAGAAAAAAAAAATCCAATTTAAAAATGGGCAGGCAGAGCCAGGCACAGTGGCTCACATCTGTAATCCCAGCACTCTAGGAGGTCAAGATAGGAGGACTGCTTGATCCCAGGCATTCAAGACCATCCTAGGCAATACAGTGTGACCCCATAGCTACAAAAATAAATAAATTGGCCTGGTGTGGAGGCAGGATGCCTGTAATCCCAACTACTCAGGAAGCTGACGCAGGAGCATCGCACTACTGTCCTCCAGCCTGGGTGACAGAGCAAGGCCCTGCCTAGAAGAAAAAAAGGGGCAAATGATCTAAACAGACATTTCTCAAAAGAAGACATACAAATGGCTGACAAGTATATGAAAAGTGCTCAACATCACCGATCATCAGGGAAACACAATGAGCTATCATCTCCCTCCCGTTAAAGTGGCTATTATTAAAAATACTAAAAAAAAGGACCGGGCGTGGTGGCTCACGCCTGTAATCCCAGCACTTTGGGAAGCCAAGGTGGGCAGATCACATGAGGTCGGGAATTCGAGACCAGCCTGACCAACATGGAGAAACCCCATCTCTATGAAAAATACAAAATGAGCCGGCAGTGGTGGCACATGCCTGTAATCCCAGCTACTCAGGAGGCTGAGGCAGGAGAATCACTTGAAATCAGGAGGCAGAAGTTGTGGTGAGCCGAGATCACATCATTGCACTCCAGCCAGGGCAACAACAGAGAAAACTCCATCTCAAAAAAAAAAAAGACACTGCCGACAAGCAGAGAAAGGAGAATGCTCGCACCGCTGCTGGGAATATAAGTTAGTATGGCCACTATGGAGAACAATATAAAGGTTCATGAAAAAACCAAAATAGAGCTACCATATGATCCAGCCAATCCCACTACTGGGTATATATCCAAAAGAAAGGAAATCAGTGCATTAAAATTATAAGCGAATTCTATAGCATTTAGAATTTATAGCATTCATTTATTTATCAATGAATTCAGTGCAAAGAGATAGCTGCCACCCATGTTTACTGCAGCACTATTCACGATAGCCAAGATGTGGATCAATGTAAGTATACATCAACAGATTAATGGATAATAAAAATGTGTCACATATACACAATGAAATATCAGTCAACCACATCCATTTGCAACAACAGAGATGGAACAGGAGGTAATGATGTTAAGTGAAATAAGCCAAGCCAAGAAAGAAAAATACCATGTCTTCACTCCTACGTGGGAGTTACAAAAACCTCATCTCATGTAGGTACAGAGTAGAATGATGGTTACCGGAGACTGAGAAGCATGGAAGGGTGGTGAGATATGAAGACTGGTTGGTTAATGAGTACAAACATACAGTTAGATAAAAGGAATAAGTTCTAGTGTTAGCAGAGTAAGGCAACTATAGTTAACACTCGTTTATTGTATATTTCAAAATAGCTAGAAGACTTCAAATGTTTCTAACACAAAAGATAAAATACTTGAGGTGATGAATATCCTAATTACCCTGATTTGACCACCACACATTACTTGCAGTTTATTGTATATTTCAAAATAGCTAGAAGACTTCAAATGTTTCTAACACAAAAGATAAAATACTTGAGGTGATGAATATCCTAATTACCCTGATTTGACCACCACACATTACTTGCATGCATCAAAATGACACATGTGGCTGGGCACAGTGGTTCATGCCTGTAATCCCAACACTTTGGGAGGCCAAAGCAGGTGGATCACTTGAGGTCAGGAGTTCAAGACCAGTCTGGCCAATATGATGAAACTCCGTCTCTACTAAAAATACAAAAATTCGCCAGGTGTGGTGGTGCGTACCTATAGTCCCAGCTATGGAGGCTGAGGCAGGAGAATAGCTTGAACCTGGGAGGCGGAGGCTGCAGTAAGCTGAGATCATGCCATTACACTCTAACCTGGGCAACACAGTGAGACTCCGTATCAAATAAATAAATAAAATAGCACATGTAACCCACAAATAACTATTAAGTATCAATTTTTAAAAGCAGAGATATAAAGATAAATACATGCTTCTTCTAAAAAAAGTTATAAATAAATCTTTAGTTTAATTGATGTATTTGCCATCTGTGCTAGATGACAGGACAATCAAACAGATTTACATGTGGCTGGACACCACTGCCTAAAGAATATGGATCAACCCAAGCTAAATTTTGTCTCTGGCGAGGTATCTCCATTGAAATCCTAGCCTACTCAACAGTGACCTGGCAAATACTCAACAGTGACCTGGCAAAAGAAATAAAAGCATGGTTCTCTAACTAAACAAAGCTTTAGGGTAAAAGAATCAAGATTTTGTAAAGTATAAAATGGCTAAATGTATCATGAGGCCAGGAGCAGTGGCTCACACCTATAATCCCAACACTTTAGAAGGCTGAGGCAGAAACACTGCTTGAGTCAGGAGTTCAAGACCAGCCTGGGCAAGATAGTGAGACCCTGTCTCTACAGAAAAGAAAAAAATGTTTTTTAATTAGCAGGAGCCATGATGTGCATCTATAGTCCTGGCTACTTGGGAGGCTGAGGCAAGAGGATCTCTTGAGCCTAAGAAGTTGAGGCTACAGCGAGCCATGACTAAGCTACTGCACTCCAGCCTGGATGACACAGTAAGCCCCTATCTCAAAAGAAAAAAAAAAATCATGAAATTTTATGGCATAGCTGGGCATGGTGGCTCATGCCTGTAATCCCAGCACTTTAGAAGGCTGAGGTGGGAGAATTGCTTGACATTAGAGACCAGCCTGGGCAACACAGCAAGATCTCATCTCTACAAAAATTTTAAAAATTAGCCAGGTACGGGCCGGGTGCAGTGGCTCACACCTGTAATCCCAGCACTTTGGGAGGCCAAGGAGGGTGGATCACCTGAGATCAGGAGCTCGAGACCAGCCTGGCCAACATGGTGAAACCCCGTCACTACTGAAAATATAAAAACTAGCCAGGCATGGTGGTGGGTGCCTGTAATCCCAGCTACTCGGGAGGCTGAGGCAGGAGAATTCCTTGAACCCAGGAGACAAAGGTTGCAGTGAGCCAACACGGTACCACCACTGGACTCCAGCCTCGGTGACAGAGTAAGACTCCGTCTCAAAAAAAAAAAAAAAAAAAAAGAAAAAAAAAATTAGTCAGGCATATGCATGCCTGTAGTCCTAACTACTTGGAAAGCTAGGGGAGGAGGGATCGCTTGAGCCCAGGAGTTTAAGGCTGCAGTGAGCCATGATCGTGCGACTGCACTCCACCCTAGGCAACAGAGAGTCCCTGTCTCAACCAAAAAAAAAAAAAAAAAAAAAAAAAAGGCCGGGCGCGGTGGCTCAAGCCTGTAATCCCAGCATTTTGGGAGGCCGAGACGAGCGGATCACGAAGTCAGGAGATCGAGACCATCCTGGCTAACACGGTGAAACCCCGTCTCTACTAAAAATACAAAAAATTAGCCGGGCGTGGTGGTGCGTGCCTGTAGTCCCAGCTACTCGGAGGCTGAGGCAGGAGAATAGCGTGAACCCAGGAGGTGGAGCTTGCAGTGAGCCAAGATGGTGCCACTGCACTCCAGCCTGGGCGACAAAGCAAGACTCCGTCTCAAAAAAAAAAGAGAGAGAGAGAGAAAGAAGAAAACAAATTTTATGGTATTGAAGAGGAATTATCCATAGTCAGCTAAAATTACGCCACCATACTCCAGCCTGTGCAAGAGGGAGGACCCTGTCTCAAAAAAATAAAAAAAATTAAAAAATTTATTAAGAAGTACTTTAAATAATTTGTACAAATTTATTTATTTATTTATTTTTGGCAGGGGACAGAGTCTTGCTCTGTTGCCCAGGCTCCAGTACAATGGCGCCATCTCAGCTCACTGCAACCTCCGCCTCCCAGGTTCAAGCAATTCTCCTGCCTCAGCCTCCTGAGTAGCTGGGGTTACAGGCGTGATCCACCATGCCTGACTAATTTTTGTATTTTTAGTAGAGACAGGGTTTCACCATGTTGGTCAGGCTGATCTCAAGCTCCTAACTTCGTGATCTGTCCGCCTTGGCCTCCCAAAATGCTGGGATTACAGGCATGAGCCACCATGCCCAGTCAGGAATTTTTCATAAGCAGTTATTAAGATAACCCTTCCAATTGCACAGAATATAAATTTCTCCTTCTTTTAGAAATGTCATTATTCTATTACTAAATTCATCTCTGCAATTATATTAAAAATACTAGCCTGACAGTCATAAAATCTAATTTCTCTAAGCAAAATATATATGACAAAATTATACAACATAGTAAAAGTCCACAGTTTATACTGCAGAGGCAGGCCAATATAAGAAAGTTAACAATTAATATTTCAAATTAATCTATGTTTCTGTAGTTTTGACATTTTCCCTCCCCCATTTAACATATGTAGCTCTTACTAGACCTTTTAAAAATACGTGCTTGGGCCAGGCGTGGTGGCTCGGACCTGTAATCCCAGCACTTTGGGAGGCTGAGGTGGGTGAATCACAAAGTCAGGAGATCAAGACCATCCTGGCTAAGATGGTGAAACCCCGTCTGTGTTAAAAATACAAAAAAATTAGCTGGGTATGGGTGGTGCGCGCCTGTAGTCCCAGCTACTCGGGAGGCTGAGGCAGGAGAATCACTTGAACCTGGGAGGCAGAAGTTGCAGTAAGCCGAGTTGGTGCCACTGCACTCCAGCCTGGGCGACAGAGCAAGACTCCGTCTCAAAATATATATACATATACACATATATACATATATATACACACATATACATGTATATACACATATACACATATACATATATATACACATATACACATATACATATATATATGTGTGCTTGATTCTTTTTTTGTTCATATGATCAATCACTCAATTATGGCTAATAAGGAATAATGACATAAGCTTCCCTCTCATCCCTGATAAATGTACCCAGGGCAAACTTGCATAAAGCAGGTTAAAATAAACAAATACAAAATAACTAGACTAAATGTAACATGAACACATTCCAGAAGATGAGTCCAATTTTTTTTTTTTTTTTTTTTGGAAACAGAGTCTTGCTCTATCACCCAAGCTGGAGTGCAGTGGTGCAATCTCAGTTCACCACAACCTCTGACTCCCGGGTTCCAGCAATTCTCACACCTCAGCCTCCCAAGTAGCTGGGACTACCGGCTCACACCACCATGCCCAGCTAATTTTTTGTATTTTTAGTAGAGGCAGGGTTTCACCATGTTGGCCAAGCTGGTCTCAAACTCCTGACCTCAAGTGATCTACCCACCTCAGCCTCTCAAAGTGCTGGGACTACAGGAGTGAGCCAACCACGCACAGTCCCAAATTTTTTTTCTTAATTTTTTAAAACTACAGAGACAGGGTCTCACCATGTTGCCCAGGCTGGTCTCAAACTCCTGACCTCAAGCAATCCTCCCACCACCTTGGCCTCCCAAAGTACTGGGATGACAGGTGTGAGTCACCATGCCCGGCCAAGTCCAACTTCTAATGCTTCTTTGATTATCAGCAAATCCCTATTACGTAAAATGGCGTACATTAGTATATAAAACCTGCATACCAGATACAAAAAAGCACAATCTTTGTGTAATTTTGAGACTGGCCAGGAGTCTTTCAAGCCTTTCAAGGAATTTAACCAATTCAATGAAAGTGACATATGGACACCATATGCTAAGGCAGTAGGAGGTGAACTGGGGGTTAACTTTTACTTCATGACATAATCCCAGCACATTGGGAGGCCAAGGCGGGTGAATCACTCGACGTCAGGAGTTCAAGACCAGCCCAGCCAACACAGCGAAACTCCTTCTTCACTAAAAAATACAAAAATCTGTCGGGTGTGGTGGCACATGCCTGCAGTACCAGCTACTCAGGAGGATGAGGCAGGAGAATCACTTGAACCCCGGAGATGGAGGTTTCAGTGAACCAAGAATGAATCACTGTACTCTAGCCTGGGTGACAGAGTAAGGTTCCACCTAAAAACAAACAAAAACCAACAACAAAAAAGGGGAAACCAGCAGGATGAAGCAGCTCACACCATAATCCCAGCACTTGAGTGGCTGAGGCGAGAGGATCAACTGAAGACAGGAGTTTGAGACCAGCCAGGGCAACATAGCAAGGCTCTGCCTCTGTTAAAAAGTATAAAACATTAGCTGGGTACGGTGGCTTGTGCCTCCAATCCTAGTTACTCAGCTATTTAGGAAGCTGAGATGGGAGGTTTATTTGAACTCAGGAGTTCAAGGCTTCGATGAGCTATAATTATGCCAGTACACTCTGACCTGGGCGACAGAGTGAGACTCTGTCAAATAAATGAATAAATAAAAAGGAAAGACTATCATACTTTAAGGTAACTTCTAGCTCCCTAAAATCCTTTCTTCCAGAATAGGCATAAAATATAATATATACACAAACACTTTTTTTTTTTCTTTTTTTTTTTGCAGATGATGGTTTCATTCTGTCTCCCAGGCTGGTCTCAAGTTCCTGGTCTCAAGTTCCCGGGCTCGAGCAGTCCTCCCACCTTGGCATGCCAAAGTGCTAGGATTACATGTGTCAGCCACCACACTCAGCCACACACACACTTTTTTTTTTTTTTCTAATAGAGACGGGGTTTCACCATGTTGCCCAGACTGGTCTCAAACTCCTGAGCTCAAGTGCCACCCACCTCAGCCTCCCAAAGTGCTGGGATTACAGGTGTGAGCCACCATGCCTGGTCTCGATTTTTTAAAACTGATCAAAGGACTACAAATATGACAGTAGTTTTAAATAGTAAAAATCAAATTAGATCAAACTCAAAAAACACATTCAAAAGCTTAGATTCAAATATTTCATGTAAACTACATGACAGGCAGTGTGCTGTTGCTCACAGGATTTTGATGATCTATTCTCCAAAGTAATAAATGTACAGAATTATATGTCCTCATTTATGAGGTTTTATAACTAAGGTTTTTTTCAACAAAATACTTGTTCCTCATTCAGTATTCATCTCCACAAACAGGACTACTGAGTTGTCCAAACCAAGATCTATGACACCACCTTTACTCTTTTCCCTCACATCCCACATCCAAGACATCAACATATTCTACTGACTTTACTTCTTACTCCCACTTCAATCACCACCACATGTCCACATCACACAGTCTATTCTCCATACAGCAGCCACATTGACCTTCTAAAAGTAAATTCACATCTACTGCTCTGAATCCTCCACTGCCTTTCTAGTATATCTAGATTAAAATCCAAAATCTTTACTATGGTCTGTAATGTCCATGTATTAGTCCATTCTCACACTGCTACAGAGAACTACCTGAGACTGCATAATTTATTAAGAAAAAAGAAAAAGGAAAAAAAAAAGAGGTTTAACTGACTCACAGTTCCACATGGCTGGGGAGGCCCCAAGAAACTTACAATAATGGTGGAAAATGAAGAGGAAGCAAGGCATGTCTTACATGGTGGCAGGAGAGAGAGAGAGAAAGCAAGGGGGGAAGCGCCACACCTTTAAACCATCAGATCTCAGGAGAACTCATTCACTATCATAAGAACAGCGCGGGGAAAATACACCCCCATGATCCAATCACCTCCCACCAGGTCCCTCCCCTGACATGTTGGGGATTACAATTCCACATGAGATTTGAGTAAGGACACAGAGCCAAACCAAACCAGTCCACATAATCTGATGTCTCAAATCCAGCCTCTCTCCATTCCAGCCACACTGGCTTTCTTCCATTTCTAAGACTACATTGAGCTCACTACTATCTCTGGGCCTCTGCACTGCTGTTCCTTCTACCACAAATGCTTTTTTTCCCCTAGAAATCTTCACTTTCAGCTTAATTGCCACCTTTTCAGAGAGACTTTCCCTGAGATAATTAGTTAAGGTAGAATGACCAGTCATTCTCTACCCCTTTATCCTGCTTTATTCTCATCAAGCTACTTATTACAACCCAATAGGAAACTGTATATATATATTTGTTTGCTGTCTTCTTATACCATAAAGATGTAATATCCATGAGGGCTGAGGGTCTGTGTTGCTCCATTACCATATCCTGAACACCTAGACCACTGCATGACACACAGTAAAAGCTTAAGCTTAAGTATTCAATGCTGAGTGATTAAATTCTATAATAAACAATATATAACCACTTACTATTTAAGAACTGTTATCTAAGGAATGGCATACGAAAAGCTGATATGAGATAAAGTGACAAGATAAAGCATAGGGCCTACAAAACAGACAAGAAAGACAAACTAAACTACACCCCAAAAATGGTTATAGTATTTGTCTCTATAAATCACGCAGGATTACTACAAGTTTTCATTTTCTTTCACTTATCTTAGTTTAAAAATAATATTTAAATGGTGAAAGTACACTTAGGTAATTAGAAAACATCGTATTTTAAGAGGGATTCTGACAATGATGCTGTTCTTTTGCATAGTACTTTTTTCAAAAACCATAAAAAACTAAGACCTAGAGGAAGGCTGTGCCAGAAAAAAATATTTTAAGTTTCCTTTTTTTTCTTAAGACACAGGGTCTTGCTCTACCGCCCAGGCTGGAACACAGAGGCACAATCAGATATCGCACTGCAGCCTCGACCTCCTGGGCTCAAGTGATTCTCCTGCCTCAGTCTCCCAACTACCTAAAATTACAGGCTCACACCACCATGACTGGCTAGTTTTTTTTATTTTTTGTTGAGATGGAGTCTCATTATGTTGCACAGGCTGGTATCAAACTACTAGGTTCAAGCAATCCTCCCACCTTGGCCTCCCCTACTGCTGGGATTACAGGTAGGAGACAGCACAATCAGCCAAAGGTTTTTTTCTTTTCTTTTCTTTTCTTTTGAGACACAGTCTCGCTCTGGCGCCAGGCTGGAGTGCAGTGGTACGATCTCGGCTCACTGTAACCTCTGCCTCCCGGACTTAAGCTATTCTCCTGCCTCAGTCTCCCGAGTAGCTGGGACTACAGGTTCACACCACCACACCCGGCTAATTTTTGTATTAATAGTAGAGACAGGGTTTCACTATATTGGCCAGAATGGTCTCGATTTCCTGACCTTGTGATCCACTCGCCTTGGCCTCCCAAAGCCCCAGGATTACAGGAGTAAGCCACCACCCTGGGCCCAAAGGTTATTTTTCAATGTGTTATTCAAAATGTTATTTTTCAATGAATTGAAGATTCCTAATGATTAGGGTGCCCAGATAATTTATAATAGAAACTGGGTCAATTCTAAGAGCGAATAGGGCTGCAGAAATAATAAATTGATCTACAATAGGTGTTACTGAGCCTTGTTTCAGACAAACCAAGAAAAACTATCATCCTATCCATTACCTGCATGATACTCTTTTTTTTGTTGAGGGTCTCACTCTGTCACCCAGGCTGGAGCATAGAGGTTTGATCAAAGCTCACTGCAGCCTTGAACTCCTGGCCTCAAGTGATCCCCTTGCCTCAGCCTCTAAAGTACCTGGGACTACAGGTACATGCCACCATGCTTAGTTAATTTGCAAATATACAAAGGTCAGCTTAAACCCCCACCCCCCAACCAACCTACATACTCTTTATTTCACTTCATATTATGTCACAGTGAACTGACTACTCACCACTCCATTAACTACGCGTCTGAATCTTCACTTCCTAGAAGGCTTTGCCTTCCCTTCTCTACCTACAGAAGTATCTTCTGCTTTAAGTGTCACTTTCTGAATGCAGTCACCTCTTCCTTTCGCATGCAATTAACATGTTCCTGTCACCAATCAAAGGTTCTTAATCTGGAGCTTAGAAATGGCCTGATGAGGTGGAGCGCAGGGTCTCACACCTGTAATCCCAGAACACTGGGAGGCTGAGGTGGGTGGATCATTGGAGGTCAGGAGTTTGAGACCAGCCTGGCCAATATGGTGAAACCCCATCTTTACTAAAAATACAAAAATTAGCCAGGTGTGGTGATGCGCACCTGTAATCCCAGCTACTCGGAAGGCTGAGGCAGGAGAATCACTTGAACCAGGAGGCGGAGGCTGTAGTGAGCCGAGATCGAGCCCCTGCACTCCAGCCTGGGCGACAGAGTGAGATTCCATCTCAAAAAAAAGAAATGGCCTGATGGACATCTGGGAAATTCTGAAATTATATGTAAACACTGAATATATATGTTCCTCTTGAAAGAGAGAACATTAAAACTGTTTTCAGATTCTAAAAGTGATTCATAACCCAAAACAATATGAATCACTTCTCTATCATATCACTTTATATTTATTTTCTTATCTCCCTCAGTAGACTGTGAGTCCTTCTAAGGCATTCTATCTAATGGTATGTTGAGTCAAAATATTTAAAAGATAGGTTTCACTCCCTAATTCCCCTAAATTATCTTAGGCTCGCTGTAAAACACCTAAAACTTACTTCTAATATTGTTACCTTCATCCTCTAACTTTTAAATTTTCTTTCATATGGCTAGGCATGGTGGCTCACGCCTGTAATCCCGCACTTTGGGAGGCCAAGGTGGATGGATCACTTGAGCCCAGGAACCTGAAACCAGCCTGCTCAACCAAGTAAGAATCCTCAAAATAATTATTTTCCCTTCATTTATGAATTTGAATCATCTAATATAAAAAATTAAAGGGGCTGGGCATAATGGCTCGTGTCTATAATCCCAGCACTTTGGGAGATGGAAGCAGGCAGACTGCTTGAGTTTGGGAGTCTGACCAGCCTGAGCAACATCGTAAGACCCTGCCTCTGCCAAAATATAATTTTTTTTTTTTTTTTTTTTGAAACGGAGTCTCGCTCTGTTGCCCAGGCTGGAGTGCAGTGGCGCAATCTCAGCTCACTGCAAGCTCTGCCTGCTGGGTTCACGCCATTCTCCTGCCTCAGCCTCCCAAGTAGCTGGGACTACAGACGCCCGCCACCACGCCCAGCTAATTTTTTGTATTTTTAGTAGAGACGGGTTTCACTGTGTTAGCCAGATGGTCTCGATCTCCTGACCTCGTGATCCACCCACCTTGGCCTTCCGAAGTGCTGGGATTACAGGCGTAAGCCATCTTGCCCAGTCAAAAAATTATTTTAATTAGCATGCACAGAGCAATGTGACTGTAGTCCCAATTACTTGGGAGGCTGAGACAGGAGGATAACTTGAGGCCAGGAGTTCAAGGCTGCAGTAATCCATAATCATGCCACTGCACTCCAGCCTGGGTGACAGAGTGAGACCTCATCTCTTAAAAATGAAAAAAAAATTAAATTTCCTTCTGTTAAAAACGGTGTTCACAGCTGGGCACAGTGGCTCACACCTATAATTCCAGCACTTTGAGGGGCTGAGGCGGTGGATCACTTGAGGTCAGGAGTTCAAGACCAGCCTAACCCACATGGTAAAACTCTGTCTCTACCAAAAGTACAAAATTAGCAAGGCGTGGTGGCGCATGCCTATAATCCCAGCTACTTCGGAGGCTGAGGCAGATGAATCGCTTGAACTGGGAAGGCAGAGGTTGCAGTGAGCCGAGATCACACCATTACATTCCAGCCTGGGCAACAAGAGCAAATCTCCATCTCAAATTTTTTAAAAAAGTGTTCACTCTTCTAAACTTTCAGCATTTTGAAAATACGTAATCAAGGAGAATAAAAAGTAAAATTTTAAAAATTTAAAGTTTAGAAAACATAAAACTGGTGAAATTTTTAAGAAAAAAAATCCAGAAAGAAAATAAAACTCAGAGTGCAAAAAGAATACAAAGCTGCCTGTAATCCCAGCACGTTAGGAGGCCAAGGTGGGCAGATCACCTGAGGTCAGGAGTTTGAGACCAGCCTGGCCACCATGGTGAAACCCCACCTGTACTAAAAATACAAGAATTAGCCAGGTGTGGTGGTACGTGCCTGTAGTCCCAGTTACTGGGAGGCTGAGGAGGGAGAATCGCTTGAACCCAGGAGGCAGAGGTTGCAATAAGCCAAGATCATACCACTGCACTCCAGCCTGGGTGACACAGTGAAACTCCATCTCGAAAATAATAAAAATAATAATAATAATAAGGCCAGAGGTTAATATTTACAGAAAGGAAAAATAAGTCTATCTTTTTGTTGTTGTTGTTTTGTTTCGGTTTTTTGTTTGTTTGTTTGAGACGGAGTCTCGCTTTGTTGCCCAGGTTGGAGCGCAGTGGCGCGATCTCGGCTCACTGCAAGCTCCACCTCCCGAGTAGCTGGGACTACAGGCGCCTGCCACCATGCCCGGCTAATTTTTTGTATTTTTAGTAGAGACGGGGTTTCACCGTGTTAGCCAGGATGGTCTCGATCTCCTGACCTTGTGATCCGCCCGTCTCGGCCTCCCAAAGTGCTGGGATTACAGGCGTGAGCCACCGCACCCGGCAAGTCTCTCTATCTTAACATAGTATTTGTTTCACTCCATTTCTTAGATTAAGATGATGGGGAAAGAGCCTATTCACCTTATCCTATTACATACATCTCATTCTATTCAGAATTTTGTTGAACTTTTTGCCAAAAATTTGTCATGTGTCAATCAAACACTGCCTATAATACCAAGGATTCACACACAAAAGCACACACACAATTTGACAAGCTGCAGATACTCACCGTGCTGTAGACTGCTGAGACAGTGGGAGTGAAGATTCGATCCTCAAGAGGCTGTTGCACAGGTCCTCTAGGAATTCTAGAAGAGCGAGTTAAGGATAAGAGAATTCAAAAATGGATGCTTAATAGTTACAGACAACTGCCACCACAAATTTCCACCAACGACCTAAGCACTTTCACCCATTTAGTAAGTTATATACTTCTCCACCAAAACTAAAAAACAAAATACTTCAAACGTCCTAAAATGACTATATCAATCTCTTCAAAAGCCTTCCCATGATAAACATTCCATGGAATCTCAAAACAAACACAACTATACAGTAAGTGTCCAAACTTTAGGCCCATGATGAGATTCTGCCACCTTTATTTTCTACTAAAAATAACTGGCTGGGTGCAGTGGCTCAAGCCTATAATCCCAACACTTTTGGAGGTCAAATTGAGAGAATCACTTAAACCCCAAGAGTTCAAGACAAGCCTGGGCAACACAGCAAGACCTCGTCTCTACTAAATTAGCTGAGTGTGGCTGCCAGCACCTGTAGTCTCAGCTACTCGGGAGGCTGAGGTGGTAGGATCACTTGAGCACAGGAGTTTAACCAGTTGCAATTAGCACACCTCTCTACCAAAAAAAAAGCCTAAATAAATCAGTATGAGACAGGAACTGCCAGAAATTTTCTACAGAATTTGAATTCAAAGAAATGACCCCTGTAAAACTTTGTACACTACCACATACTTCCTTCCTAATTCTGCCTGCCATCGTGCTTATTACCAGTTCTCACCAAACTGTATCTCCAAGCATAAATCACTGGATGTTTCTTTCTCTCTGAGCTCAGGATACAGGCAAAACAGCTTTTCATAGTGCTACTTAAAATTCTAATTCAATAATTGAGCAGTGTAACATGCACATACAATAATCCAGAACATGCTGATTTTTTAAAATCCATGACTGAAATACAGTAGTACATCCACTTGATATTTCTGTATTTCAAATTGCTGTAATTTATATCATTAGGAAATACAAGCAAAACTATTAGTAAGATTATATAGATAGTATGCAATACTGAATTAAGACTCTAAGTAGAAATATAAATGTAAAAAATTTCAAATTCTCCACTTTCTTTTTCTAGTAGAATAATACCACAAGGCAAATTTCATAAATAAATACAATTTGATGGTTAAAGATTACTGAAGCACAACAGACTCTGATTATTAAAGTACTCACTACATACATGTTACAACAAATACCAACTAGGCAAATACACTTGCAGAGACTAAATTTCATCAGAGAAGTCCAAGAATCCATGAGGAGGTTACATGGTATGTATTAATGATATGTTTCCCACTTATGCAGAAAAGAGAGCTCCAATACATTTTAAAGAACAAATGTTTATGAAACTTCATGAAGGATGAACTCTCTTCAAAATAAACCTTCTTCATCGATGGCAATCATATCTGGCACTGGGGTTGTTTATAGTCAGTACCTCCTTAAAAGGTGGATTTTCACAAAGTAAAAACAAGAAGTGAAAATAAACAGAAATTGTCTTTCAGTCTAACAAAATACTAAAGTCATTTATAATTCCCAGCTGAACATTCCTAAACCTTGCCCCACTCCACTACAAGAAAAACTACTGCCCTAATGTTCAGCATAAGCAATATTCTTAAAGTGAAAGACTCAGGTTATCATTTCCTCATTGAAAGGAAGATCAAGGATACCAATGTCATCAAATAAATACTGATTTACAGGTAAAACAAGCAACTAGTATCAGGAGATAAAATATAATGCAAAGGGTCTTTTTCTATATTATTTATTATTTAGGCAAATATGTCGATGTCAATTTATGCTTTCTTATTTCTACATAGTTCTGACAATAAAAAAGGAAGTTAACTTCTATAATACATAAAATAATGGCAGAATTTCTAAACTATACACTATTTCACAAAGATGCCAAACATAATTTCTCAAAAGATGTACTTTTTAAAATACAGTTACTCTGGAAATAGCTATAGTCTTCTTTTTTTAGTTTTTTATTTTTTGAGACAGAGTCTAGCTCTGTCACCCAGGCTGGAGTTCAGTGGCACAATCTCAGCTCACTGCAACCTCTGCCTTCCAGGTTCAAGCGATTCTCATGACTCAGCCTCCTGTGACTCAGTCTCCCAAGTAGCTGAGACTACAGGCATGCACTACCACCGCTGGCTAATTTTTTGTATTTTTAGTAGAGACGGGGCTTTGCCATGTTGACCAGGCTGGTCTCGAACTCCTGAGCTCAGGCAATCCGCCCACCTCAGCCTCCCAAAGTGCTAGGATTACAGGCACGAGTCACCACACCTGACCATAGCTACAGTCTTTTAATATTACTTCTGAACCACACGAATATGTTTTTCAAAAATTAAAAAAATCCAATTTAAACAAACCAGCTCCAGCCCAGACCACAAGAGACCCTGTCTCTATAAATATATATTTAAAAAAAAAAAAAAAAAAAAGCCAGGATTTCTTTTTGTAAATAGCCCCTACAAAAGAAAAAATAACCTATTTTTAAAAAGAGCCTGGCACAGTGGTGCATACCTGTAGTTCCAGCCATTAAGAAAGCTGTGATGGCAGGATCCCTCGAGCCCAAACATTCACCTGGGCAATTCTTTCTTTACTCTCCTTACCTTTTACCATTGAGATCTAAGGAAATAAAACTAACCAATTTTAAACTCTGTTTCAACTCTGTTTAATGCTGGCTGTTAATTCAGGTCCAAAAACCCTATTGGAAATCAAGAATTTTTCCACTACTAGAGCGCAAACACAGTGCTTATGTATACTACCTAACACCCCTAGCAGAATCTAGGCAGCACCCTTAATCAAACACATTAATATCTCTACAGCAAAATATATGAATATTCAAACTTCTACCCTTCTGTCCAGAAATTTACCAATGCAAGAAAAAGAATAGTTTTCCAAGCTCTTGGGATTTTAGAATTGCAAGACTATACTATCTTTATCATTGAATCTTTGCAATTAGTATCTCTGGAATGTACACAACTAGAAACCATTACATTAGATTTTGTTTTGTTTTGGAGTATAGTGGTCTGATCACAGTTGACTGCAGCCTCAACTTCCTGAGCTCAAGTGATCTTCTCACCTCAGTCTCCAGAGTAGCTGGGCCTACGGGTGTGCACCATCATGCTCAGCTAATCTTTAAATTTTTTGGTAGAGGTGGTGTCTCCCTATGTTGCCCAGGCTAGTCTCAAAATCCTGGGTTCAAGCCATCCTCTCACCTTGGCCTCCCAAATTTCTGGGATTACAGGCACGAGCCACCACACCTGACCGATATTAGATTTTTAACAAATTCAGAAACATTAGTCTCAAAGAGCTTAGCCAGAAAACCCCTTGTTCTGGCTCTGATTTTCTATGAACTAAGACACAAGTCAGCACATATTGCTAACTGATTTCCTACCAGTCATATTTAAGTCTACCCAGAAACATATCCGGTGTATAAGTTTAGAAACATACAAACAAAAAACCAAAACAATATTGCCAGAGCCTATGCAACAATGGCTGCTGACTACACTGCTATTTCTACACAAGATAAAAATACACATTTTCTGAGACAAAATGATATACACATGCAAAAATGAGTGATAGACTCACAAGTTTCAAATGCCCTCACATTTTTAGTTCTACAACAGACCAATATGCTTTAACAGTGTTTTCTAATGCCCAATTCAGATTCAAATACAATCAATCCATATGACAAAGCAAAGGCAGAAGGCAACAAAGTAAGCCTCTCTCCTCAAAAATGCCCACCTTGCACAATAGGAAAAATACGGAATCAACCTAAGTGTCCATCAGAAGATGACTGCATAAAGAAGATGTGGTATATAGACACAATGGAATACTATTCAACCATAAAAAATGAAGTCATGTCTCTTGCAGCAACGTAGATGGAACTGGAAGCCATTATCTTATGTGAAACAACTCAGAAAGACAAATACATGTTCTCACTTACTAATGAGATTTAAATAATGTATACACATGGAGGTAGAGTGTGGAATGTCAGAAAACAAAGACCCACAAGGGAGTAGGCGGATAATGAGAAATTACTTAATGGGTACAACATACGTTTTTCAGGTGATGGACACATTGAAAACCCTGACTTCACCACTACAGCAATATATCCATTGAACAAAATTACACTTGTCCCCCACAAATTTATACAATTTTTTAACTGCCCACCTTGAAGAAGTATCAGTAACAAAAACAAGTTGAAGTTAATTCCAGTTGGACCTACATCTGAACCACTCAAATGGCCT
Source organism: Chlorocebus sabaeus (assembly GCF_047675955.1). Lineage (NCBI taxonomy): Eukaryota > Metazoa > Chordata > Mammalia > Primates > Cercopithecidae > Chlorocebus > Chlorocebus sabaeus. The sequence continues at coordinate 115,898,235 of NC_132923.1, read as the reverse complement.
TGATAATAACCAAAATAAAACATGCTGATTCACTAAACTTCTCTGGACATAGATGTGGATAATAACAAGTGAGCTACATACATTTGGCAGACTTTAAAAAGCTATATTTTAAAGAATAACTGAATGCTACTCGCATATGATGAAAATCAAAGTTTGCTGGAAGTTATACTACTGGCTGAAAGTTTTTATAGGTGTAACTATAAGATTTACAAAAATGTTAAGGCCTTGTCATTGACCTGAAATGCTAGAGCATTGTTAATATGTAATTTCAAAAAGTGAATATAACTTTAATGTGCTAAAAGTTTCAGTGATGGAACTTACGTTAAAAAATAATCATGATTGGCCAGGCACGGTGGCTCAAGCCTGTAATTCCAGCACTTTGGGAGGCCGAGATGGGCAGATCACGAGGTCAGGAGATCGAGACCATCCTGGCTAACATGGTGAAACCCCGTCTCTACTAAAAAATACAAAAAAACTAGCCAGGCGAGGTGATGGGTGCCTGTAGTCCCAGCTACTCAGGAGGCTGAGGCAGGAGAATGGTGTAAACCTAGGAGGCGGAGCTTGCAGTGAGCCGAGATCCGGCCACTGCACTCCAGTCTGGGTGACAAAGCGAGACTCTGTCTCAAAAAAAAAAAAACATGATTAATCTTGAACATGAATGGTGGTTATGGCTGCACGATGTGAATTTACTTAATGCCACAGAACTGTACACTGAAAAATGATTAAAATGGTAAATATTGTGTTATGTATATTTTACCACAATAAAAAACAAACTTTTAAAATAAACAGATAAAAGAACCATGACTATGGAACAGGCAGAGGAGATTCTCCTAAGTTTGGCTTTACTATTCTGTACAAATAGTGTGCAGATTCTATCAAGGATACACAATCTTTCCAATTTTCTATTTCCTTTCTGGAGTAAAAGAAGTGAGACTCTTTTCATCGAAAAAGGTGCTTTGTGCTAAGATGATGCAGCTAACGATCAGACTTGTACGCAAGGCAACCACTTTCAGTATGTATCCCTAGGAAAAAGGACAAGCAGTCATCCACATCATCCTCAACTTCACATATCCTCTACCTCAGTATCCCAAACCATGGTTCTCAATTCAGATAGGAAGAAAGAAATAACTCATGAATTTGAGGTACTGCTATATGTTACCTCAGGTAAAATAAAATGGCTGTTTTTTATGATATGAATCTGAAGTTTTTAACTTTGAAAAACCAAAAGGAAGGGGGCATTAGATAAACATCCAAACCTTAAAATTAACACTTGAAAACCAAGATAGTGTGGTACTGGCAAAAGGACATACAAACAAATCAGTGAACAGAATGTAAAACCCTTAAGAAGGCCCACACAAATGTGGTGAATCGATTTTTCACAAAGGTGCAAAGGCAATTAAGTAGAGAAATAGTCTTTTCAACAAATGGTGCTGTAACAACTGAAAAACCATATGCAAAACAATGACGCTCTTTACCAATACCGCACCCTTTGAAGAAAAATTAATTCAAAATGTGTGCATCTAGTGTAAAACAGAAAACTATGAATCTTTTAGAAGAAACAGTAAGAGGAAACAACTGTTATTTTGGATTAGGCCAAGAGTTCCTAGATAATACATCAAAAGCATGACCTATTTAAAAAAAAAAAAAATTGATAGGACCAGGCACAGTGGCTCATGCCTGTAATCCAAGCACTTTGGGAGGACAAGGTGGGAGGATCACTTGAGTCCAGGAGTTTGAGACTAGCTTGGGCAACATAGCAAGCAAAGCCTTGTCTCTACAAAATATTTTTTATTTACTTTTTTGTTTGTTTGTTTTGGGGGGGCGCAGTCTCGCTCTGTCACCCAGGCTGGAGTGCAATGGCTGGATCTCGGCTCACTCCAAGTTCCGCCACCCGGGTTTACGCCATTCTCCTGCCTCAGCGTCCGGAGTAGCTGGGACTACAGGTACCCACCACCTCGCCCGGCTAGTTTATTTTGTATTTTTTTAGTAGAGACGGGGGTTTCACCATGTTACCCAGGGTGGTCTCGATCTCCTGACCTCGTGATCCGCCCGTCTCGGCCTCCCAAAGTGCTGGGATTACAGGCTTGAGCCACCACGCCCGGCCTCAAAATATTTTTTAAAAAGAAGAAAATTGATAAACTGAACATCATCAAAACTAAAAACATTTCCACTGTGAAAGACATTGTTATAAGAACAAAGGGACAAGATACAGACTGTGGTAAATACTTGTAAAACTTACGTAAATAAGATAAAGGATTTGTATCTAAAATACATGAAGAAACTAGGCTGGGCACAGTGGCTCATGCTGGTAATCCCAACACTTTGGGAGGCTGTGGTGGGTGAATTGCTTGAATCCAGGGGTTCAGGACTAGCCTGGGCAAGATGGCAAAACCGCATCTCTACTAAAAACACAAAAAACTAAGCAGGCATGTCGGAGCCTGTAATCCCTACAACTTGGGAAGTTGAGGTGGGAGAATCACCTGAGCCCAGGAGGTGGAGATTGCAGTGAGCCGGGATAGAGCCACTGTACTCCAGCCTGGGCAACCAGAGTGAGGCACTGTCTCCAAAAAAAAAAAAGAAAGAAAGAAAGAAGAAAGAAACTAAACACTCAATAACAAGACAACAAACAACCTAATATTTTTCAAATGGGCAAAAGTTTGCTGTGGTTGCTGTTTTGAGAGACAGGGTCTTGCTCTGTCTCCGCACGCTGGAGTGCAGTTGCAGGATCATGGCTCACTACAGCCTTGATCTCCCAGACTTAAGCAATCCTCCCAGCTCAACCTGTAACTGGTATGTGCCACCATGCCCAGCTAATTTTTTCATTTTTTGTAAAGATGAAGTCTCGCTATGTTGCCCAAGCTGGTCCTAAACTCCTGAGTTCAAGCAATGCTCCTGGCCTTAGCCTTCCAAAGTGCTAGGATTATAGGCATGACCCACCGTGCCTGGCCTCAAATGGGGAAAAGTCTTAAATGAATGACACCTAATCAAAGAAAATATACACGTCGCAAATAAAGACACAAAAGGATCTTTATTTCCTTAATGAAACATCATTAAGTGCTGACAAAGATGAGGAGCAATTTGGAAGTCTCACACATTGTTGGTAGAGTGCAAAATGGTACAGTCACTTTGGAAAGCAATTTGGCAGTTTCTTATGAAAGTTAAACATCCACTAACCATATGACTCAGCAATCCCACCCGTAGGTATTTACCCAAGATAAATGACAACTTAAATTCACACAAAACCCTGAACACAAATGCTTGTAGTAGTTTCATTCATAATGTGCAAAAAAACTGGAAATTAGTCAAATATCTTCTGGCCAATATACAAACTATGGCACATCCATATAATTGATTACTAGTAGGCATTTAAAAGGAATTAACTATTAATAGACACAAAGACATGAATGGATCTCAAATGCTAATCATTTTAAGTAAAAGAAGCTAGACTCACTGCACTCCTGCCTGGACAACAGACTGAGACCCTGTCCCGGAGGGAGTGCAAGTGGCGGAGAAGCTAGACTCCAAAAGACTGTAAGTCCATTTATATAATATTCTACTTAACACAAAACTGTAGAAATGGAAAACAGATCAGTGCTTGCCAGGGGCTAGAGGTTGGAGGCAGAGTTTATCCACAAACGGACTTTGTCAAAGGAATATAACAGGGTAAATGGAAGTTTTCTGTGTCTTCTATGTAGTAGGTTACAAAAACCATTCATTTTTCAGAACTTATAAACTATGTATCTAAAATAAATGGTCAGTTCCTCAAAAGGTTAAGCAATAGAGTCACCATAGGGTTCAGTAATTTCACTCTTAGGCACGTATTCAACAGAAAAATAAAAAGCATGTCCATGTAAAACTTGTACATGAATGTTCACATCAGCATTATATATAATAGCAAAAAAGTGGAGATAAATGTCCATCAACTGTTAGATGGACAAATTGTGGCATATCAATACAATGGGATTTTATCTGGCAATAAAAAGAAAGTGCTGATACATGTACATTACAGATAAACCTTGAAAACATATGGTAAGTGAAAGAAGCCAATCACCAAAGACCGTATATCGTGGGATTCTGCTTCTATGAAATGTCCAGAATAGGTAAACCCATAGAGACAGAAAGTAGGTTAGTGGTTGCCTAAGCTGAAGGGAGAGGTGGGAGGAAGGAGGGTGACTGCTAAAGGATCCTGGGTTTCCTTTTGAGATAAACAACATTCTCAAACTGTGGTGATGGATGCACAACTCTGGATATTAAGTATAATTTAATACAGTTAACTGTACATTTGTACATTTTAATTGGGTGAATTTTATGGTGTGTGAATTATATCTCAATAATGCTGTTACCAAAAAAAGTAAATATTATTGCATGTAATTTACAAATATTAGAACTCCATGGTGAGACAAGCATCTTATCTGTTCTACCACTCTCACCCCAGAATCCAGAATATTGCAGAAAGAAGTCATAAACTCAAAATGTTTCATCTTCATGATCCGGTTCAATAGACTTTAAAATAAAGTATGGCTTGCCAAGCACAGTTTCACATGCCTATAGTCCCAACTACTCAGGAGGCTGAGGCAGGAGGACTCCTTGAGTTCATGAAGATCAAGGCTGAAATGAGCTATGATTATCCCAAGCTGCTCTCCAGGGAGATCCCATCTCTTACAAATTAAAAAAAAAAAAAAAAAAAAAGTAGTATGGCTCATCCTGCGAACCTACACAAACAAAGAGAATTGTTATACAACAGGAGTAGTTAAACAGGCACCACACAGGAAAACAGCTGGGCTTGTGCGACAAACTACGTCCTTTTTCAAGGACAGGAAAAAAGCAATCTAGTATCCACACTCCTGAAATCTTGCTTAATGACCTCACAAGATGGAAACCCGCCCAACCTGCTTTTTGACACTACTCCTAACAAAATTCTCTCTTCACTAATATCAAGAAAAGATCCTTCTCCACAGCCAATAAACCCAAGTCAAAGCACACTTGTACTAAATCAGTGGATGAAGACTGTCAACATACCTAAGGAGAGATTTAGTTACGGTGCCTAGAAATAAGTCAACGTTATTTTCAGATAAAAGAGATCAAAGTTTAACGATAAAAATAACTTCATGAAGTGAAAAATCATGGTTAATTATCAGAGAAAAACATCCTCCCAAAGTGCTGGGATTACAGGCATGAGCCACCATGCCTGGTCAAGAATTTCATCTTAATTTAAATCACTGCAGGATAAAATATGCAATAGGGCCGGGCATGGTGGCTCACATCAGTAAACTCAGCACTTTGGGAGGCTGAGGCGGGCGGATCACTTGAGGTCAGGAGTTCGAGACCAGCCTGGCCAACATGGCAAAACTCTGTGTCTGCCAAAAAATACAAAAGTTAGCCAGGCGTGGTGGCGGACACTAGTAATTCCAAGCTACTCGGGAGGCGGAGGTGGTAGAATGGCTCGAACCCGGGAGGTAGAGGTTGCTGTAAGCCAAGATCGCACCACTACGCTCTAGCCTGGGCAACAGGGTCTCAAAAAAACAGAAGGAAGAAACGGAGGGAGGGAGGCAGGGAGGGACTCATTCCAACAGACATTCCTCCAACTTTAAATCAATGTAATCAATACCACTGTGAGTGAAACTGATGGAACAGCTACAAATTTCACCTTTATGTTATTATTGTATTTATTAAATCATTATATTGTCCAAGAACGTATTATAAATACTTTCTTGAATCAAATAACTTGTATTCCGCACACACAGGCAGGGAGCTACAATAAAGTACACCCAGACCTTCAGAGTATAACCGGTAACAAAAAAAAAACTTTCTTTTCATCACACTTCAGAGACTGGCCATCTGCTAAAGTTATAAGTTACATACAAAAAACTTATAAATGAAATCATAAATTACAAATTAAAAATGGAATAAGCTTGAGATTTATGAAATACGTGCCAAAGCCCAATTAAGATGCTGTGAATTCTCAGGCCTAGAATGCAACTAAAGAATGTTGCTAGTTTTATATGGTAAGCTATCTGAGGAAAAAAGATAAACACCAAAAAGGAAATAGTTTTAAAAATGGAGGTATTTCTGACTGGGCATAGTGGCTCATGCTTGTAATCCCACCATTTTGGGAGGCCAAGGCCGGTTGATCACCTGAGATTAGGAGTTTGAGACCAGCCTGGCCATCATGGTGAAACCCTGTCTCCACTAAAAATACAAAAATTATTTACAAAAACAGGTAGCCAGCCAGTGGGCCACAGATTGCAAACCCTGATTTTTACCTAATAAAACAGTGTAGATTATAAATGCTATGGTTATACAATACATTTGTTAACAAAAACTGTAAGTTACCGAACATTAATTAAATTAATCCATGATATACTTACAGTGCTATGTTAATAAATGGACAATGCTAAAGAGACATTCTTAAAATCATCATTAATAAAAATTTGATGGTGGTATTTGAAACAGAGTATACATGACTTAAACTCAGGACTCGGTTCTTAATAATTAGAGCAATTTCTTTACTAATTGACACCCTCCCACCGCCTTGACTCTTGGCATCTCTTCCACCCCATCCTCCTAATTTTCCTCCTCTCCAGATATTCTTCGTAGTCATCAATAATTAAAGCAATTTCTGATATGCCAATAGTCCACTGAAATGTTAATTCAGTAATAAAGGCAGTAAATTCTTAAGTAACTTTATTCTATAACCTCAAGTAATGACTTAAAAATTAAAATAATAAATGTCAAGAGAAAAAAAATGATATATGTATATTTTTAATTGATAATATTTGTAAAAACACATGGATCTCCTCGTAGCATAATGTCTCACTAAAGCTCCTTAATGCTTTTAAGATAGGCATTGGTGTGATTTGTTTGATTTAATGTACTATAAAGCAGACTGAAAATTGCAGTCCAGTAACCCAGTTCATATGGTCAGCTAAACTCTACCCCTACATCACTTTCTATTCACTTTCCCTGTCCCTCTTCCATACTCTTGACTATTACCATCTACCCAGTCCCCTACACCAAAAGTTCACTATTTACACAGCAAGGAGGCAACCAAAAAGGAATGCTAAATCCTCCCTACCCCATATCACTTAACTTTTATAAATCCTGTTTTAAGAGAACTATAAAATATATATATATAGATTAAAATTATAAATAATGCCCTAGAGAATATTGAGTGTGATTCATTTTATCTGGAGATGAATGGGTAAATGGTGACTATGAGGATAAACTTACAGCAGTAGAAGAATGAAAGAGGAAAAATGAATGAAGAAACAAGATCCAGGCCAGGCACGCTGGCTCATGCCTGCAATCCCAGAACTTTGGGAGACCAAGGTGGATGGATCATCTGAGGCCAGGAGTTCGAGACCAGTCTGGCTAACATGGTGAAACCTCATCTCTACAAAAAATAAAAAAATCAGCCAGGTGTGGTGATGTGCGTCTGTAGTCCCAGCTACTTGGGAGGCTGAGGCACGAGAATTGCTTAAACCTGGGAGGCAGCGGTTGCAGTGAGCCAAGATCACGCCACTGCACTCCAACCTGGGTGACAGAGCAAGGCTCTGTCTCAGGAAAAAAAAAAAAAAGATCCATCTCTGCTTTTTTAAGTGACCAAAATTCTGTGTTCGTATAGCACTTTGTCCACAGAATTCCTTACCATTTCATGCTGCAGGTGTTTTGGAGTCAGATAATCTTGGGTTCCATTTCTAACTTTATCCCTTAGTAAACTGTGCAATCATAGTTAACCTCGAAGCATTAGCTTCTCAATTATAAAATGGTGATAGTAAAAACAGTCATAAATTGCTCTGAGTATTAACTAAATCACTACATGAAATACTCTGCACAATGCCTGGTACATGACATTCAATCTGTTAATTCCCCTTCCTGGCCCTCAAACTAGAAGTAATATGATATGATCATGACCAGGAAAGTGGTACTAGAAAGACAAATGCTTAAGCCTTCTTGGTGGCTCACGCCTGTAATCCCAGCACTATTGGGAGGCCAAGGCGGGCGGATCACGAGGTTAGAAGATCGAGACCATCCTGGCTAACACAGTGAAACTCCGTCTCTACTAAAAATAAAAAAAATACAAAGCATGAGCCAGGCGTGGTGGCAGGCACCTGTAGTCCCAGCTACTCAGGAGGTTGAGGCAGGAGAATGGCGTGAACCCAGGAGACAGAGTTTGCAGTGAGCCGAGATCGCACCACTGCACTCCAGCCTGGGCGACAGAGCAAGACTCCGTCTCAAAAAAAAAAAAAAAAAAAAAAAAGTCTTCTTGAAAGCACCAGTAACATCCTTCTTCATTCAACCATCCTCAACAAATATTTTATTAGTAGCTACAAAGTAGTAAACCAAACAACTTGTGGCACTTACATTCTATTGGGAGCAAACAGATCATAAGTCAGTAAACAAACGAGACAATTAAAATAGTAAAAATTATAAAGTGGGCAAAGAACATGAACACTTTTCTAAAGACATATACATAGCCAACAAGCATATGAAAAAATGCTCCACATAACTATCATTAAAGAAATGCAAATCAAAACCACAATGAGATACTACCTTACACCAGTCACGATGGCCATTACTAAAAAGTCAAAAACTAACAGAGGCTGACTAGGTTGTGGAGCAAAGGGAATACTTACATACTGCTAGTGTGGAAATATAAATTACTTCAGTCATTGTGGAAAGTAGTTTAGCAATTTCTCAAAGAACTTAAACCATTTGACCCAGTAATCCCATTATTGGGTATATACCCAAAGGAATATAAATCGTTCTACTATAAAGACACATGCAGGTATGTTTGTCATAGCACTACTCACAACAGCAAAGACATACAACCAACCTAAATGCCCTTCAATGGTAGACTAAAGAAAATGTAGTATATATACACCATGAAATACTATATGCCCATAAAAAAAAATTAGATCATGTCCCTTGCAGGAACATGGATGGAGCTGGAAGTCATCCTAAAACAACTAATGAAGGAACAGAAAACTAAATACTGCATGTTCTCACAAGTGGGAGCTAAAATTTGAGTATACATTAACACAAAGAAGGGAACAACAGACACCAGGGCCTACCTGAGGGTGAAGTGTGAATGGAGAGTGAGGATCGAAAAACTACCTATCCAAGTACTATGCTTATTACCTGGGTGATAAAATAATGTGTACAGGCCAGGCGCGTTGGCTCACACCTGTAATCCCAGCACTTTGGGAGGCCAAGGCAGGTGGATCATCTGAGGTCAGGAGTTCGAGACCAGCCTGGCCAACATGGTGAAACCCCATCCCTACTAAAAAAAAAAAAAAAAAAAATACAAAAATTAGCCAAAGGTGGTGGCGCAAGCCTGTCATCCCAGCTACTCAGGAGGCTGAGGCAGGAGAATCACTTGAACCCAGGAGGCGGAGGTTGCAGTGAGCGGAGATTGCACCATTGCACTCCAGCCTGGGCAACGGGAGAAACTCTGTCTTTAAAAAAAAAAAAAAAAAAATCTGTACACCAAACCCCCACCATGACATGCTATTTACCTATATAAACAAACCTGCATATACACCCCTGAACCTAAAATGTTTTTATAAGATTAAATAAAATACATAAAAAATAGTGAAAATGGTAGGAAGAAAATTTTGTTAAATGACATGAGAGGAAGGCAATAGTATTCTAGATAAAGTAGAAGTAATTTCTGAATTGAAATCTGAATAATACAAATAAGTCCATCCTATGAAGAGAAAGGGAAAGAGCATTCCAGGAAGGCAGGCATCTGGCGTACAGGTTTTAGGTGGAAAAGGGCTGTGATCAAGGATAAGAGTGGTCGGGCACAGAGACTCACTCCTATAATCCCAGCACTTTGGAAGGTCACGGTAGGAGGATCAGTTGAAGCCAGGAGTTCGAGGCCAGCCTGGGCAACTTGGCAAGAACTCATCCCTACAAAAATACAAATAAAAAATTACGTGGGCATGGTGGCATGTGCCTGTAGTCCTAGCTACTCAGGAAGCTGAGGCAGGAGGGTCGCTTGAGCCAAGGAGTTCAAGGTTACAGTGAGCTATGAATGTGCCACTGCACTCCAGCCTGAATGACAGAGTAAAACCCTGTCTCTTTTTTTTTTGTTGTTAAGGATCAAGGGAGCTATGCAGAGAGTAGCAATTAAGAGTTTGGAAATTTAAGCCGGAGCTACATCACTGAGAGACTTGTAGGGCCTGGTAAGCAATATGAATTCTTTTAAGATTAACAGGCGACAATGGGAGAATTTAAACAGAGGAGATCCATAATAGTACTGTTAAAGACCATTCATTGTTTATTTAAAAAAAAATAAACCGGAGAAGGGTAGGAGAGGAAAGAAAAGAAGCTGGGAGATTATAGCAGTTGTCCAAATAAAAGGTAGTGGCCTAGAAGACAGTAGGAAAATAGAAATGAATGAGGAGAAAAGGACTAGTTTAAATAGTAAAACCAAGGGGATTAGCTATTGCATAAGAGGCATGAAGGAAACGAATAATCAAGAATAGTTTACAGATAGTTTATCTTGAGTAGTTAAGCAGACAGCAGTACTAGTTGCCAAAACTGGAAAGGAACAGGTTGAAATAGAATTATAAAGGAAATCAAAAGTTCTATTTTGAGCATATAACTTCTGAAATGACTATGAAAAATCCAGGAGGAGATGTAAATATACAAACTGAATATATGAATATACAATTCAGGCTAAAACTCTGATCTAAAGATACAAATTTGAAAGTAATGAACATAAAAATGGCATTTAATGCCAAAATAAAAAATTTAAAAAAAAAAAAAAAAAAAAGGAAGAGGTAAAGGACCTGACAATAAAACAAAGGAGGAATTAGTAAAGCAACTTGCAGAGAAGTGGCAACTGAGTTCGGAGGAAAACAAACAGATGTTACGACACCACCATTCACAGAAGGAACTATTGTATTCAAAATACTCTTCACACTTTACACTCTATTGTTGACACATCAAGACAAGGGCAACTTACCTACCAGCCCTACAGGAAACCAGAGAATCAAGTTTCACACCACATGGGCTACTGTACTCTATACAATATATTGCTAAAATTTCTTCCAGCATTCAAAACAAAAAAAAGTATGGGAAAATGCAAACTCTCTCTTGGAACTGAAATAATACATTCAGAGTATCTAACAGTGTCTGGCAGATACGAAAGTTCAATAAATGTTACTATCATGGTGGTTATTTAGAAAACTATCCAATTTTTTATTTTATTATTTACTTATTGAGATTGAGTCTTACTCTGTTGCCCAGACTGGAATGCAATGGCACCATCTTGGCTCGCTGCAACCTCTGCCTCTTAATTCAAGCAATTCTCCTGCCTCAAGCCTCCTTAATAACTGGGACTACAGGTGTGTACCACCATGTCTGGCTAATTTTTTTGTATTTTTAGTAGACACTGGACATGTTGGCCAGGCTGGTCTCAAACTCCTGACCTCAAGTGATCTGCCTGCCTCAGATTCCCAAAGTGCTGGGATTACAGGAATGAGCCACCGCGCCCGACCTGAAAACTATCCAATTTTTAAAAATGGCTTAGCATTTACAATCACAAGTTTTATTGGCTAAGAGATGAGTTCTGAGGTTCCAGAGCAGGGGTCTCCACAAGATAGCTACAATCTTAATAGGTTTGTCAAATGTATAAAGTTTTATTAATGAAACAAGTGATACTATTAGTGTGAGCATTACAGCTATTCATACAAGTTATTTGGTTTCTGTTTTTCTTCTTGTTTGAAACAGGATCTCATGCTGTCACCCAGGCTGGAGTGAAGTGGTACAATCATGGCTCACTGCAGCCTCAACTGCCCCGACTCAAGCAATTCTCCTGCTTCAGCCTCCTGAGTAGCTGGGACTACAGACACGCGCCACCATGCCCAGGTCATACAAGTTACAATTCTTTTTTGGCCAGATTGGCTTATGCCTGCAATCCCAGAACTTTGGGAGGCCAAGGCAGGAGGACTGCTTGAGCCCAGGAATTTAAGGCCAGCCTGGGCAACACAAGGAGAACTCATCTCTACAAATAATAAAAACATTAGCCAGGCACAGTGGCACACTCCTGCAGTCCCAGCTACTCGGAAGATTGAAGTGGGAGGATCGCTTAAGACTGGGAGGCAGAGGACGTAGTGTTGAGATCACACCACTACATTCCAGCCTGGGCACTCCAACCACTGCACATAGCAAGGCCCTGTCTCAAACAAAGAAAAAATACAATCTTTGAAACAATAAACAAAGAAAATCTGACCACTTGCTAAGAAACCATCTCTTAAGTAATATCCATGAGGAAGGTCTAAAATAAGCTAGGTATATCAAACAGATGTACAATCAACCCTATTATTCAGAAATCAATTCCCTATGTTACATATAAACTATTGTACATGTTTATATGTAATATATATAAATATGTATAACCACTTCTACTATTGTCTTTTCACTCATCATTAGATTATTAGACAATGGAGAAAGGAGGGGAATGTTGACAAAACGGGTTGTCAATTTTACTGTATTACATCCTTCCAGTGTAGGACACTATTTTAAAGTTTAGTAAGGTATTTCATTTCATTATTAATTTCTGAATATGAAGGCTTAAATATAAAAGTACTACTATAAATGCAAAAAGATGTTAAAGAAATAAATGTTTTATCTTCTAAAACTACAAGGGTCCAGATGTGGTGGCTGACGCCTGTAATCCCAGCACTTTGGGAGGCCGAGGTGGGCAGATTACCTGAGGTCACGTGTTCGAGACCAGCCTGGCCAACATGGCAAAACCCCGTCTCTACTAAAATACAAAAATTAGCTGAGTGTGGTGGCACACTCCTGTAATCCCAGCTACTCGTGAGGCTGAGGCAGGAGAATCACTTCAACCCGGGAAATGGAGGTCTCAGTGAGCTGAGATCACGCCAATACACTCCAGACTGGGCAAAAGAGTAAGACTCCGTCTCAAAAAAAAAAAAAGAAAAGAAAAGAAAAAAACCTACAAGGGGCCAGGTGTGGTGGCTCAATGCCTGTAATCCCAGCATTTTGGGAGGCCAAGGCGGGTGGATCACATGAGGCAAGGAGTTTGAGACCAGTTTGGCAAACATGAAGAAATGCCATCTCTACTAAAAATACAAAAATTAACTGGGCATGGTGGTGCCCGTCTGTAATCCCAGCTGCTCGGTAGGCTGATGCACAAGAATCGCTTGAACCTGGGAGACAGCGGTTGCAATGAGCTGAGATCATAACACCGCACTCCAGCCTGGGCAACTGAGCAAGACTGTCTCAAGGAAAAAACTACAAGGGTTTTATACCCTTACTTTGTTTCAGCCCTGGTCATGATGTTTATTTTTCCCCTATTTTATGTCTTGCTTTATTCCACAATGGATCTGAGATAGCTTACAAAAAACATATATAATAGAATATTTAAATGGTACTAGACATGGTGGCTCATGCTGTAATCCTAACACTTTGGAAGACTGAAGCAGGAGGATCGCTTAAACCCAGGAGTTCCAGACGAGCCTGGGCAACATTGCAAGACTTCGTCTCTATAAAATTAAAATAAGTATAAGAGAAACAACAAGAAGAGGAATATTTAAATGAAAGTAAATAATAAGACAAAGACTAGCAGTCTATAAATTCCCACAATATTGCAAAACTTGGGCCATTAATTTGGTTCAGAGTTTCCTGGTGGCCACAGTATCATTTACATAATTCCCAATTTTTAATGCAAGGAACAGAAGCATTTGAATGTTGCAGTTCCTCTAGGAATTAATACCAATTTTTGAAGACTAACACAACATTGAAATGAAGTGTATGGCCCATTTCAACAGAAAAAAAACACACTTCATAAAAAATAAATAAATAAATAAATTTTTTATTTTTATTTTTTTGAGATAGCATCTCACTCCGACATCCAGGCTGCAGTGCAGTGGCATGATCTCAGCTCACCGCAACATCCCCCTTCTAGGTTCAAGCGATTCTCCTGCAGCCACCCAAGTAGCTGGGATTACAGGTGCATGCCACCACGCCCAGTTAAATTTTGTATTTTGGGTAGAGATGGAAACTTTGCACCATGTTGGCCAGGCTGGTCTCAAACTCCTGACCTCAAGTGATCCAACTGTCTCAGCCTCTCAAAGTGCCAGGATTATAGGCATGAGCCACCATGCCCGATCAACAAATTTTAAAGTAGAAACTTTAAAGTAAAGTGAAATATAAAGGTATACAATCATAAGGATAATTTCTATACTTTTTTAATTTCTCAGAAGGATAATATGATGACAAGGCAGGTAAATTCATATTCAAATCTAACCAATATTCTACAGGGAGCCCTTATTTCAACACCTAAATGCTGTAATTCAGCACAGGTTTCAGAGCAACTTTTTCTTTTTCTTTTTCTTTTTTTTTTTTTTGAGACGGGGTCCTGCTCTGTCACCCAGGCTGGAGTACAGTGGCGTAATCGCAGCTCACTGCAACCTCCACCTCCCAGGTTAAAGTGATTCTCCTGTCTCAGCCTCCTGAGTAGCTGGGATTACAGGAGCATACCGCCACGCCCAGCTAATTTTTTGTACTTTAGTAGAGACGGGGTTTCACCATGTTGCCCAGGCTGGTCTTGAACTCCTGAGCTCAGGCAATTCGCCCACGTTGGCCTCCCAAAGTGCAAGGATTACAGGCATGAGCCACCACGCCTGGCCTAATTTTTGTATTTTCAGTAGAGATGAAGTTTCACCATATTGGTCAGACTGGTCTCAAACTCCTGACCTCAGGTGATCCACCCACCTCAGCCTCCCAAAGTGCTGGGATAACAGGCATGAGCCACCACGCCTAGCCTTTTTTGTTTTGTATTTTTAGTAGAGACAGGGTTTCACCATGTTGGCCAGGCTGGTTTCAAACTCCTGACCTCAAGTCATCCACCCACCTCAGCCTCCCAAAGTGCTAGGATTATAGGCGTGAGTCACTGTGCCCAGACCCAGAGTAATTTTTTCAAAATACTGTATTATTCAACCATTGCAACTAATACACGCTTTTGTTTCTTCCTTAATGTCTGCATCCAATCCATGCTAAAACACTTGACTTTCTCTGTTAAACTATGAAGAACATAAAACACACATACAAGTAGTTCACCTAAGACTGTACTTTGAACTAATCTTAGATAATTTATCTTTCAAGAAAATATTTTCAGAAAAGGAACTTTCAGGCTCTTGTTAAATGAAATAATGAAAATTTAATTACATGGGCTATAAACTTAATCTGTCATTGAATGTAAACACAAGATACATTTCAGGACAAAATGAACAATTTCTGTTGCTTTTAGAATGTGTTGCACATTCCTGAGTACTAACAAACAAGTAGCACTCTATGACAGCATGGACTTTGAAGCTGGAAAAAACGAAAATTTGAATCCTAGATTTGTTTGCCAGTTAGATTATCTTGGGAAAATGATGTGATCTCTCCAGACTTCAGTTTCCTCATCAATACTCCGTGAGACTGCTGGAAAGAATTAGCAAAATAAGGCTTACGATGGGCTTAGCACATAAGCAATACTTCATTATTATAAATAACTCTTCCATAAAGATCATGAGTTTTCCTTTCCGCGGACTATCCAGGTGACACCACCTTTAAGACATCTCTCCCAGATTCCTAATTATCTAAGAACACCAACAGATCTCCTAACTTCATTCTTTAGAGCTTAGAAAAGCTACAATAAAATATATTATAAGGAAAAGTAGGTCCTTGGGAGCATGTGAGATAGACAGATATATACACATATCATGACATACAAAACAGAAGCTAAAAAGAATGCAATCTGCTACACATTTGACAAAATTCTGAAAGATACTGATCCACTTTTGCTACTTTGCATGGTGAACTTTTACGTGCATTTATTCACTTCCTGAAAGAATGTCTCTCTGCCATGAACGCTGTTAATTCTGATGTAACAGCTATTCCCAAGGTGGGAATACTACAGAATAATAACAGTTCTCTGCTCAAAGTAGTTTTCACAGAAGGGTCAGAGAGAAAACTGCTTTTCTTACTTACATCTAAATGACTTGCATCTAAATGACTAGTGTCATTAGCCAAATTAATCACCCAGTTGTCACATTCCAAAGATCTAGTTTATTGAATATACTTGTTCTCATCATGCCAGCTATCAAGGAAAATTATGGAAAAAATCATTACTCCTTTTATTAGCAAGACTTTTCTCCAAAGGCCTCCACTTACACTTTTTAATTAAGTCTATTTTTCCCGTTAAAGAAGAATGATCTGATGAATATCAACAGCAACATAAAATATTAGCTACCACCACTCAGAAAATATAATTCTCTTCCTTCATCCTGTAGTCATCATTCTTAACAATATCAAAGTACACTGGAAACACTTTTCATCACTACCTGTATTTGTAAATTCACAACCAGTAAGAGTTGAAAACCATTCTATAAGCCAGTCTCACCCCACTCAGAGCTGCTTAAGACGGCAGGCCCTCTAGTGAGCAGCAATGAATAAACAAAATAAAATGTCTGACTACTAAGCACAAAAGTGAACTACATTATCTTTAGCTTTTAGTTATAACATGAACAAGAAGAATACAAACTTTTACATCATTTATAATTTACTTCCTAAATTCAATTAAAATGCCCTTACTGAGAAAAAACATCCTACAAACTATCAAAACTCTAAATATAATTTCTTAAGATGGATACCCATGTGAAGTCAATGTTACTTTATTTGGTTTTTCTGAGGTATAAAAATTCTACAGGCAATATTTTACTTTCTCATTCTAGACCGAATTCCCACAAAGATGTTTTCTTTCTTATAGCATTCAGCAGCATTTCATTCAAAATAAAATGCCTAAAGGAAAGCATGTTATAATAAAAATATTCTCAAATAGAAAGCTTTTCAGCACATTCTATGTTCTTATGTAGAAGGGGTATACTCAAAGTGACTTTCTTCCATAAATTTCAGCACAATGTAATCACTACTTATCCAGTATCATAAGTCCAAATTTAAGAGTCTACCAAAAAAAAAAAGTTTTGAATAATCAAATGCCATTTCTCAAAGATAGCCAATTTATAAAGTGACTTTAAAATAAATGTGAGTGGTAAAAATCAGAAACATAAATATTTAGAAAAAGGGCTGAGCGCAGTGGCTCATGCCTGTAATCCCAGCACTTTGGGAGGCAGAGGCGAGCGGTTAGCCTGAAGTCAGGAGTTCGAGACCTGCCTGGCCAACATGGTAAAATCCTGTCTCTACTAGAAATACAAAAAAATTAGCCAGGCGTGGTGGCATGTGCCTGTAGTCCTAGCTACTCGGGAGGCTGAGGCAGGAGAACAGCTTGATCCCAGGAAGCGGAGGTTGCAGTGAGCCGATAATGCATCACTGCACTCCAGACTGGGTAACAGAGCGAGACTCCATCTTAAAACAAAACAAAAAAGATCAAGTGATTTTTTATTTATTTATTTATTTATTTATTTAGAGGCAGAGTTTTGCTCGTCGCCCAGGCTGGAATGCAAACGGCACGATCTTGGCTCACAGCAACCTCCCCTTCCTGGGTTCAAGAATTCTACCTAAGCCTCCTGAGTAGCTGGGATTGCAGGCGTCTGCCACCATGCCTGGCTAATTTTTGTATTTTTAGTAGAGACGAGGTTTCACCATGTTGCCGAGGCTGGTCTCGAACTCCTGACCCCAGATGATCCACCCACCTCAGCCTCCAAAAGTGCTGGGATTACAGGCATGAGTCACTGTGCCCAGCCAATCAAGTGATATTTTAATAAGAAGAAACTTATCATCAGTTCTAATATACTTTGATATGTAAAATATTCAAGCATTGATAGGTATATAAAAATTCTAAAATTATATAATGCTTCAAATAAAACAATGCCACCAGAATGTGAACATTTAATCAAGAACGCTGCTCCTCTTCTACCCCACTGATTCACGTCTCCCTCTCAGTATCCCATTCTAGTCATTTTTCACTATAAATATCCCATTCAGACCATTACATGTTCAAGTCAGGCTAAGGTAGAGGCTTCCCTCTAAGCTGATAACTGAGTCCAATAGGATGCTGGATACTTTCTAGCTTTGCTAATTGAACATAAAAATCTTGTGAAAATGCTTAAGTAGGCAATCTAGATTCTCAAGATCTACTGCCTATAACAAAATTACATATGGTTTCTCCATTAAAAAGAAACCACTAAAGTTGCATAGAATTCTAAATACATTATAAGCCTAATGTTAATTATATAAAGGCAAAAGTTGAAATTCAGCTTGCCCTAGGTTACACAGGATAGAAACCATAAAATCAGGATTAAAATCTACAACCTGGTTCTCCATTAAAATTTACTACTATTTTTTTAAGGACTGGGAAAATTTTCTACAATTGCTTGGTACCTAGAAATATTTAATATATTTGACGGCTCTGCAAATGTTAAATGTTTAAAAGCTTTACTCTATGCATGCATATGCACAAAACACCTCTGAAAGAGCACATAAGAAACTGACAACAGGCCTGGTGCAGTGGCTCATGCCTGTAATCCCAGCACTTTGGGAGGCCGAGGCAGGAGGATCACTTGAGGCCAGGAGTTTAAGACCAGCCTGACCAACAAGGCAAAACCTCATCTCTACTAAAGATACAAAAATTAGCAAGATGTGGTGGCACAAGCCTGTAATCCCAGCAACTCAGGGGGCTGAGAAACGAGAATCGCTTGAACCCGGGAGGCAGAGGTTATAGTGAGCCAAGATCGTTCCACTGCACTCCAGCCTAGGCAACAGAGCAAGACACTGTCTCAAAAAAAAAAGAAAATAAAATGACAACAGTGGCTGCCCTAAGAAAGGGAGTTAGGGAATTGAATATTAGGAGATTTACTTTTCAATGTATACACCCTTTTGTCATGTTTTACTTTTTCATTGTCTACCAAAAACCTACAAATACTATGTTTTTAATATGTGATTTAAAAATCACTAAATTGGCTGGGCGCGTTGGCTCACGCCTGTAATCCCAGCACTTTGGGAGGCTAAGGTGGGCGGATCACAAGGTCAGGAGATCGAGACCATCCTGGCTAGCACAGTGAAACCCTGTCTCTACTAAAAATACAAAAAATTAGCCAAGCGTGGTGACGGGCGCCTGTAGTCCCAGCTGCTCAGGAGGCTGAAGCAGGAGAAAGGTGTGAACCCAGAAGACAGAGCTTGCAGCGAGCCGAAATCGTGCCACTGCACTCCAACCTGGGCGACAGAGCAAGACTCCGTCTCAAAAAAAAAAAAAAAGTATAATGTGTGTACACTGATATAATAGTTAAATGGTATCATTGATACCGTAATAGTTACTGCTCAACTTACTTGGAAGGAGGAAGTAGGTTCAAGATAGTGAGGCTATGCAAATGTAACAAATTATTTTTAATTCAAATTTAACTCGTTTCTATAACATTTAAAGAAACATTCCTTTTAGAATTGATGCCACAGAAATTAATAGGGTCTAGTTTCTGATTATATATATACATACATAAAATACAACGTGCATGTATATGGATTATGTATTTGTATAGATAGAGTCCCATCCATCCTGCACAATTCCTACACTTGAACAAACTCAACCATGCCATGGGAAAGGTAGAGGAGAAGAGAGATGCAGAGAAATGTGAACAGTGCTGACTCCTGTCATTCCACTCAAGGAGCTCCAGAGTCCACATGAGACTTAGATCTAAACCAACTAATTTCTTTAGTTCTCAAGATCCTAAGTGTGATTCTAATGTCAAGCACATAATTTGCTATACAATCTGACCTCTAAGTAACAGTGAATTATCCTGTGCTCAGACAGGGAGGAAATATAAACTGAAAGAAAAACTGACAGTGCTGGACTTACTGAGACACAGTACAGTATATCTGATATGACCACTTTAAAAAGGTTTTCAAAAGTAATTTTGACCCTATGCAGCTTCAGAATCAACCATCCCTCACACCAGCACACCACTGTGTATAAAATATCCCAACCACTCTCCCATTACTCAGTGTCCAACTTTGTTCCAGGGCCAAATCAGTCACATTCTTATCAATCTCTGCAGAGATCAATATAATATAATGATTCTATCCAAAAGCCAAAATGTTATATAATACATTAATGAGCTATACTACATTTTTTTAAAATTCAAGAAAAAAAATCCTACTGGGTAAAATTGGTCTTTGGGCTACATGTAAGAATTCAGCCAGTCTTCTATTACACAAGATATTAATGAGGATTGCAAACACTGTAAAACAATACCATTTTTCCCTAAATTAAAAAAAAAATGACTATTTTCTAAAATAAAAAATGTTAACATACAGTTGGTTTATCAACTGTATACTTCTTAAAATTACCTAATACAACAGTCCAATTATTAACTAATATGCAAGCTAATTGCTAGTATACAATTTTAGCCCTCAAATTCACTCAATTTCCTCTCTACACCTCTTGCCAAATTTTTCTAAAAGCCACCCTCATCTTCCGTTTCCCAAGCCCATGGCCACCACTCCAACTCAGATATTTATTTCTTCTCTTGTAGCCTCTCTATCTGCAGTAGCTGCTTGGACTTTCCTGACTGGAATCTCTTCCACTTAAATTCATACAGCACAATATTATCAGACCAATCTTCATGAACAACATTATAGTCATCAATGAACATCAAATGTTATTTTTTACCTCCAAGTGCAGACCCTATGATTCAATTACCACCATACATGGGATCCCTCCAACTAAACCTATTTTTATACTCCACACCATGAAACTTTCCCTAAATAAAAACTACCAGTCTCTGCAGGGTATGGTTGCTCACCCCTGTAATCCCAGCACTTTGGGAGGCCTAGGCAGGTGGATCACAAGGTCAGGAGTTCGAGACCACCCTGGTCAATATGGCGAAACCTTGTCTCTACTAAAAATACAAAAAAATTAGCTGGGCATGGTGGCGCACACCTGTAATCCCACCTACTCTGTAGGCTGAGGCAGGAGAATTGTTTGAACCCAGGAGGCGCAGGTTACAGTGAGCCGAGATCACGCCACTACATTCCTGTCTGGGCGACAGAGCAAGACTCCGTCTCAAAATTAATTAATTAATCAAAATGCCAGTCTCTGCCAGGCAGGGTGGCTCACGCCTGTAATCCCAGCACTTGGGGAGGTCGAGGCAGGTGGATCACTTGAGGTCAGGAGTTCCAGACCAGACTGGCCAACATGGCAAAACCTCATCTCTACCAAAAATACAAAATTTAGCTGGGCATAGTGATATGCACTTGTAGTCCTAACTAGTCAGAAGGGTGAGGCAAGAGAATCACTTGAGCCTGGGGGTTTGAGGCTGTAGTGACCTATGATGGTGACACTGCATTCCAGCCTGGGTGACAGACCAAGACACTGTCTCTAAAAGAATTTAAAGAAAGATCACATGTGGCCTCCTTTCACTTAGCCTCAGTTACCTATTTATTTGTAAAAGGAAACATGAAATAATGAAATGTTGTACAAAGAATGTTGTAGGGATTAAATGAAATAATCCTTATAAAAAACGTAGTACATAACAGGTGTTCAGTAAATGATCTTGTTATTTCTTATGTTAACATCTTTTCTCCAGCTAGAACACAGATTTTTTTTTTTTTTTTTTTTTTGACACAGTCTTGCTCTTGTCTCCCAGGCTGGAATGCAATGGCATGATCTCAAACTCACTGCAACCTCTGCCTCCCAGCTTCAAGGAATTCTCCTGCCTCAGCCTCCCAAGCAGCTGGGATTATAGGCATGCACCACCACGCCCAGGTAATTTTTGTATTTTTAGTACAGACAGGGTTTTGCCATGTTGGTCAGGCTGATCTCGAACTCCTAACCTCAGATGATCCATTCACCTCAGCCTCCCAAAGTGTTAAGATTACAGGCACCCGCCACCATGCCTAGCTAATTTTTAGAACACATATGCTTTCTGAAGGATGAATGGTTGAAGAATCCACAGAAGCAAATTAGTTCCAAAGCTGATTTGAACCCAAAGCTGCCTGCCTTTTTTCTATACTGGTAAAAGATTTGAAGGCAGGGATTATTAACAAGTCTTGGTATGAATGACCAAAAGGATCATTTTCTTATGTGAAGACTGGAAAAAAACAACATGCCACCAGCGCCAAACCAGCATCTCCCACAAGAGTATAAACATTGCCTCAAACATCAAATCAAAGTACTAAATCGAAATCCTGCCTCTCTTCTAGCCAGCCTATCCAGCTACAGTCATCACAGATCAGTCAGCTAAGAGAGGTAACAACAACCCAAATGACCCATGTTCAGGGGAGATACCTGACGCATGCAGAAAAAGGGGCAGGGGAAAAAATGGGTAGAGAAGTAAGTGCTGACTCCTCCATTTTTCCCCATCCACTCATGTTACTTGGGAGACAGCAGATAAAATGAAAAGTGTTCACTTGCAGAAAAAATAAGGTCTTACTGGCCGGGCACGGTGGCTCACGCCTGTAATCCCAGCACTTTGGGAGGCCAAGGCAGGTGGATCACCTAAGGTCGGGAGTTAGAGACCAGCCTGACCAACACAGAGAAACCTCGTCTCTTCTAAAAATACAAAATTAGCCGGGCGTGATGGTGCATGCCTATAATCCCAGCTACTCAGGAGGCTGAGGGAGGAGAATCGTTTGAACCCAAAAGGAAGAGGTTGCGGTGAGCCAAGATCGCGCCATTGCACTCCAGCCTGGGCAACAAGAGTGAAACTCTGTCCCAAAAATAAAAATTAGTCGGGCATGGTGGTGCATGCCTTTAGTCCCAGCTACTTAGGAGGCTGAGGCAGGAGAATCGCTTGAAACCTGGAGGTGCAGGTTGCAGTGAGCCGAGATGGCACCACTGCTCTCCAGCCTGGGGTACAGCAAGAGACTCAGTCTCAAAAATAAAAAAAAAGAAAAAAGATGATCTTACTTTGAATCTTGATCCCTGTACTTTCTAAAATGGGAAAGTCACTTCATCTCCCCAAACCTCAGTTTCCTCATAAATGATAGCAGATGTCTCACAGAATTATGGTAATATTTTAAGTAGATGTCATCTTAGATACATTTGCTAACAATGACATTAAATCTAAAATAAAAGCAGGCCATTATGGCAAACACGTTATGTGATTACGAACGTGAACTCTGGTGTCAAGCTCCTAATTCATATTCCGACTCCACCACTTACTACTTGTGGTGGAGACACATTATTTTCTGAGCCCCAATTTTTCTATATGTAAACAGCAAGATTAATAGCCCTTACACTTCATATAGGTGCAGTGAAAATTAAATAATGTATGTGATATGCCTGATATAATCCCTAATAATTACAGCAACTAAATAAGTTACAACAGAAAAAGTTTATTTCTCTCTTTATTTAACTGCCTCATTAAAATAATCAAGTCTAAGCAACAACAGCTTTAATTGTTGGGAGTGGCCTAATTCAGTGTATCTAAACTTTATGGTCTTAGAATCCCTTTACATCTAAAAATTATCAAGCAACATAAACAGCTTTTGCTTAAACAGGTTACTTCCATCTATATTTGCCAAATTAGAAGTTAAAACTAAGAAAAAATTAAATATTAACTTATTCTAGGATAATAATAAGCCAACTATATGTTATCGTAAGTAATGCTTGTTTTGAGACAGAGTCTCGCTCTGTCACCCAGGGTGGAGTGCAATGGTGCAACCTTGGCTCATTGCAATCTCCACGTCCCAGGCTCAAGTAATCTTCCCTCCTTGGTCTGGCCTAAGTAATGTTTTTTTAATTTTTAAGGATAGCCATATAAGCTGAGCATGGTGGCGTGCACCTGTAGTCTCAGCTACTAAGGAGGCTGAGGTAGGAGAATGGCTTGAGCCCGGGAGTCGAAACTGCAGTGAGCTATGATTGAGCCACTGTACTCCAGCCCTGCTGACAAAGTGAGACCCTGTATCAAAAAAAAGAGTCATGTAATTTTTTTTTTAATGAAGGGAGAAGATAGCACTGTACTTTTTTTTTTTTTTTTGAGACCGAGTCTCGCTCTGTCGCCCGGGCTGGAGTGCAGTAGCCGGATCTCAGCTCACTGCAAGCTCTGCCTCCCGGGTTTACGCCATTCTCCTGCCTCAGCCTCCCAAGTAGCTGGGACTACAGGTGCCCGCCACCTCACCCGGCTGGTTTTTTGTATTTTTTAGTAGAGACGGGGTTTCACTGTGTTAGCCAGGATGGTCTCGATCTCCTGACCTCATGATCCGCCCGTCTCGGCCTCTCAAAGTGCTGGGATTACAGGCTTGAGCTACCGCGCCCAGCCACACTGTACATTTTTTGCAAATCACTTTCATGTCTGGTTTAATGGTAGACCAGCTGAATTTTTTTTTTTTTTTAAATAAGCTTTCTTAGGCTGAATGATTTTCTTTTTAATTCTATCAAATGGATTCAGACAGAAGAATGAATTCTTAGATGTGCTTCTGCATTTAATCTGTTACATGTTATTTTGAAGTCTGTGGAAAAAAACCTGGTCTCACACCAGAAAAAAAGGATGAGTATTTTAATACTGTTTCCTAAATACTGGGCATTTTTTTTTTCATTACACCAAAATTCAATGAGTGATAGTTTTTAAGACTTAGGTGCTAATCTACCTGTCCATGATTTTGTAGCATCATGCATTGGTCACCCGGAAAATATTGGTGCACTGTTATACAGGACTTCCTTGACACATTTCATTGTACAGTATCAAAAATCTTATCTGGGCCAGGCAAAGTGGCTCATGACTTGGAATCCCAGTACTTTGAGAGGCTGAGGCGGGAGGATCCCTTGAACCAAGAGTTTGAGACTATCCTGGGCAACATGGCAAAACCCAATCTCTTCAAAAAAAATACAAAAAAATTAGCTGGATGTGGTGGCACATGCCTGTATTCCCAGCTACTTGGGAGGCTGAAGTGGGAAGAATACCTGAGTCCAGGAGGTCGAGGCTGCAGTGAGCCATGATTGCACCACTACACTCCAGCCAGAGTGATACAGTGACATCCTGCCTCAATTTTTTTAAAATTTTATCTGTTCATATCTCTATTGATATCATCAGAAAAGTCTATTAAGTATTGGAAAGTTGTCAAGTTCATGGCAGTGGATACAAGTGTCTAAAATTCTAATTTTCACTTGAAAGCTGTAAATTTTTTTTGTTTTGTTTTGTTTTTTCTTGAGACGGAGTCTCACTCTCTCGCCAGGCTGGAGTGCAGTGGCGTGATCTTGGCTCACTGAAACCTCCACTCCCGGGTTCAAGCCATTCTCCTGCCTCAGTCTCACGAGTAGCTGGGACTACAGGTGCGTGCCACCATGCCCAGCTACTCTTTGTATTTTTAGTAGAGACAGGGTTTCACCATGTTCGCCAGGATAGTCTCGATCTCCTCACCTCGTGATCCACCAACCTTGGCCTCCCAGAGTACTGGGATTACAGGCATGAGCCACCGTGCCTGGCCCTTCAAAGCTGTAATTTTACCACTGGCAACAGTTTTCCTTGAAATCACAAGCACAATCATCTATTTTTGATAATTTATCTGGAAAATATCCAAGCAGAAATAACCAGTTTATCATTTCAAAATGGTGATGCCTGAAAGAAGCCGCTATTTGGGCTTGCCACTCACTCTCACAAGTGTTATTCATTAAGACCACTATTGGACAATTATGCAACAGAACTGCTGTATGTGTACTTCCCATTTTATCACATAGAATATTAAGAAGATGTATATTCAAAGGCCAAGAATTAATTTAAAAATTTTTTTGCTGTTTCATCAAAGATATTAAATGAAAAGTAAACCTGCTGTTTTGTTTGTTTGTTTGAGTGTGCATGTTGGGGAAAAACCCAGTCGTTACTATTAGCATGGTTTGGTACCACTACCTTGATTTGTGCTAAGGTGCCAGCAACAAATCAATTGTGCAAGTCACTTTGCTTACGCCTATAATCCTAGCATTTTGAGAGGCTGAGGCAAGAGGACCACTTAAGGCCAGGAGTTCTAGACTAACCTGGGCAACATGGTGAGATCCCATCTCTACGGAAAAAAAAATATGTTTCTTTATTTACAATTACAGTTTACATTTTCACAATTGGTGAAAATGTATACAAAATAAGGGCAAAAAAAAATCTTACTATAATCTTATGTGTTCACTGGAGCAGCACTTTTAATTTCCTTCAAGAACTTTTCCTTTGCATTCACAACTTGGCTAACACCTTCCTTGCAAAGCTGAATCATTTCTAGCTATTGATTTAAAGTGAGACAGGTAACTCTTCCTTTCACATGATCCTTAGAGGACACTGCAGGGTTACTGGCCTAATTCCAATATTGTCATATCTCAGAAAAGAGCAAGGCCCATGGGGAGAGAGGGGAATGGCCTTTCAGTGGAACAATCAGCACACAGTATTTTTTATTACATTTGCCATATTACATGAGCATGGCACCTCAAAACAATTACAATAGTAAGATCAAAGATCACTAAAAAGAACTATAAAGAGACACGAAGTGGGCACATGCTGTTAAAAATGATGCCGAAAGCTTTGCTTCATTCAGCTGCCACAAACCTTAAATTTGTTAGGAAACCAACAAACAAAAAAGTAATGTGAAGTGCAACAGACTGAGGTGAAATAAAGTGAGATGTGTCTGTAAGATTGTTTCTTCACCTGCAAAATGAAGGGAAAAAAAAAAAAAAAAAAAACCATGTACTACTTCAGAGAGCTGATACAGAGTTAAATAAGATGATTCATTAGAATAATTTATTGTTGTTGTTGTTTTTAAAGAAACAGGGTCCCACTCTGCTGACCAGGCAGAATGCAATGGCACGATCATAGCTTACTGCACCCGGGAACTCCTGGGCTCAAACAGTCCTCCTGCCTCAGTCTCCCAGGTATCTAGGAATATACAGGTAGGGACCCACCATGCCCAGCTAATTCATTTTTTTGTTTTTGTTTTTGTTTTTGCAGAGACAGGAGTCTCATCATGTTACCCAGGTTGGTCTAGAACTCCTGGCTTTAACCAGTCCTCTTGCCTCAGCCTCCCAAAGTGCTACAATTACAGGTGTGAGCCACTGTGCCCAGACAATTTAAAGGATACCCAGTGCCTTGTATATTGTAGGCATACAACAAACCACTGCTACTATTATGACCTCTAAGAGCAATCGTCTAATAATAAAGGTCAAAATGAGGTACAATACTTTAATAGCAGCTGAATTAATGACAGAATAACAGAAAATTTCTCTCAGACTTCAACCCTGTATTTGTACAACAGTCTATATAATATATAACAGTAAAATTTATATACACATAAATTCTCACTATGTGTAATACATTATATTCCCTTCTTCGAATATGTGACAACCAAGCTTTAGTATCTAAAAATTTAGTATATCAGCTTGTTTAATATTGAGATTGTTAAACATAATTTTGAAAGTTCTATTTGATACTTTCCAGCCAGAAACCATATAACATCAAGGGTAATCAAGAGCACTCACTAGGTTTATTTTAACAAATGACTTGTCTAGGAGGGAAATTTGAGACAAATGAGAAAATAAAATAATCATAAATAAGACACAGATTCAGATATTAGGATCAACAAAATCCTCCAAAATCTCGTTTAAAAATCCAAAATCAAGCGGCTCACGCCTGTAATCCCAGCACTTTGGGAGGCTGAGGGGGGCGGATCACGAGGTCAGGAGTTCGAGACCAGCCTGACAAACAAAGTGAAACCCTGTCTCTACCAAAAATACAAAAATTAGCTGGGCGTGGTGGCGGACGCCTATAATCCCAGCTACTCAGGAGGCTGAGGCAGGAGAATCGCTTGAACCCAGGAGGTGGAGGTTGCAGTGAGCCAAGATCCCACCACTGCACTCCAGCCTGGGCGACACAGTGAGACTCCTTCTCAAAAAAAAAAAAAAAAAATGCAAGTACAACAAAGCTAGGTGGCAGGCACACAAGCATCTGTTGTATTATTTTTATAATTTTCCATATGCATTAAACATTTCATTAAAAGATTAATCACTTGCATAAAAAAATGAAAGAGAACTCTTGGGTATTGCAAATTGGAAATAAAATTGTAAAATATAGTCCAGCTCTATCTGATAAAGCCTACCTATCCAAATGTAACATGTATTAAATAATAACTTTTTTATTTCATCTTAATGGTTAACTTCTATACAAGAAAGGTGAAAGACAAAGACAATACTAACAAGGTTTATCTTAAGCAGATATGTCAATCTGAACTGAGGCTAAAGGCATTTTTAAATTATCCACATAATTGTCTAAACTCTCCTCTTCATCTTATTTAATAAAACATAAAAATATTAAGTAATTTCAAAATCACCTGGCACTGGTAAAAGATTCTTGTATTTCATGAATGAGTATCAAGTACCAACAATGAGTTAGATGAGATACAGTTACACACACAAAAAAATATTTATTTTGATTGTACTTTTTAAATGACACAGTAATTCCAACAAAACCAAATGCTGCAGTGTGGCACTCAGCTATAACAGTGTACTTTCTTTATCCAAATAAACACAAGAAAAGCTTTGCTTTGTATTGTTCATTATAAGAAACTGAGTTTTTCTTTTGCAACTATTTATTTTTAAATTAGGAAGTAAAATTTTCAAAATGATATAGTTGCTGCTGCAAACTATGAATAATAAGATTGAGGGAGGTAAGAGAGAAACGACTAGTGCAAGCCCTAACAAAAGCCCTGTACACTGGGTATGGCTAAACCCTGAGTATGAAAGCACTCTTTGTCTTTCTGGTCAATGGAAGGCCTTTCACTGTCCCAGTATATAGTGTAAAAAAAAAAAAAAAAAAAATTAAAAGCAGGAGAACAGGGAGGATGGGGAGTTCTGCCTCTTTAGGGGATATCTCCTCAGCTGCCTGGCTACAATAAGGACGAAGACTGCACGAACACAGGAAAGTTTTCCAAGCATGCAGCTACTAGGTCTTTGTTCAACACAGACCAGTCAAAAAAAGGACTTGAGTACCCTACTTATACCACATTTCACTTTACTCTTAAACCAAATTCCAGGAATTGCATTTTTATTTCACATTGGCCCCTGCAAACTAGTTCACTGAGAAATCCACAGAGGACACAGTCTTTTGGCTTACAATTTGGACTCCAGCAAAAATAATCCCACTCCTTCTATTTGAGAAGACATTAGCAAAGTTATTAAGAAATTTCATGATTTTGTCCATTTTTCAAAGGCCGCATAACCAAATGCAGTTCTCTATGAAGTTAACAGTTCACTGTCTCATTAAGTACTTCACATATGAACAAGTAATACACATTCATAACCAGACATCTCCATATTTCAGTATACAACACTTTGAACACAATAAACCCTCAGGGTGTGAATCATCACTATTTTCCTCACTGCCATAACTGAACCAACTAAAATGCAATTAATGAAAGAAACTGTCATAGTTTAATTAGCTTTGGTTGATAACCCACCGTGTAATTATCTGCGAAGCTACAGGTAGCCTAAGACATCACTTCCTTTAAGGTTCTAAACAAAGAAAAAAAGACTCATTCTCTAGTATTAAGATTAGATATAAAAATGTTGGGCCCGACGCAGTGGCTCACACCTGTAATCCCAACACTTTGGGAGGCGGAGGGAGAGGTGGGCAGATGACTAAGGTCAGGAGTTCAAGACCAGCCTGGCCAACATGGTAAAACCCCATCTCTACTAAAAATACAAAAATCATCTGAGTGTGGTGGCCGGTGCCTCTAATCCCAGCTACTTGGGAGGCTGAGGAAGGAGAATCACTTGTACTTGGGAGGCAACGGTTACAGTGAGGCAAGATCGCGCCACTGCACTCCAGCCTGCGTGACAGAGCAAGACTACGTCTCAAAATAAAAAAAAGAAATAGAAATGCTGAGAGCTGGGCACAGTGGTACATGCCTATACTCCCCGCTATAGCTGCATCAGAATCATACCAATGAATAGCCACCACACTCCAGCCGAGGCAACATACTGAGAACCAACCTCTATTTAAAAAAAAAAAAAAAGAGAGAAGAAATGTTTATTTTCTTTAAAAAATACATATATATGAAGTTAATATATCTTCATTTCTGGAAATTTTCTTTTAAAAATCCAACTCCATGACTAAGATTTTAAGTAGTATATGGCTGACTTTATGAAGAGCTACAATAGAATTCGCTTGTAAAACAAATTAGATTGCAAATAAATGCATTTTAATAATTACAGATTATTCTGAAGTCTATCTAGTTTAAGAAATTTTGTTTGTAACACTACTTTAAGAACTACTAGGCCGGGCGTGGTAGCTCACGCCTGTAATCCCAGCACTTTGGGAGGCTGAGGAGGGCGGATCACGAGGTCAGGAGATCGAGACCATCCTGGCTAACACGGTGAAACCCCGTCTCTACTAAAAATACAAAAAATTAGCCGGGCGTGGTGGCGGGCGCCTGTAATCCCAGCTACTCGGAGGCTGAGGCAGGAGAATGGCGTGAACCCGGGAGGCGGAGCTTGCAGTAAACTGAGATCCGGCCGCTGCACTCCAGCCTGGGAGACACAGCGAGACTCCAGCTCCAAAAAAAAAAAAAAAAACAGAACTACTGAATGCCATCTTTTGAGTTGAAATGGGTATGAAATGCTTACAGAATGAGATTTGAAAGAGTCCTGGGAGATAATCTTACGAAATGAAAGTCTGACTAAATAAAAAGGAAAAAAAATGCCGGGCACGGTGACTCAAGCCTGTAATCCCAGCAGTTTGGGAGGCCGAGACGGGCGGATTACGAGGTCAGGAGATCGAGACCATCCTGGCTAACACGGTGAAACCCCGTCTCTACTAAAAAATAAAATAAAATAAAAAACTAGCTGGGCGAGGTGGCGGGCGCCTGTAGTCCCAGCTACTGGGGAGGCTGAGGGCAGGAAAATGGTGTAAACCTGGGAGGCGGAGCTTGCAGTGAGCCAAGATCCCGCCACTGCACTCCACCCTGGGTGACAGAGCGAAAGACTCCGTCTCAAAAAAAAAAAAAAAAAAGGAAAAAAAAAAAAGACTTGAGAAATAAAGTAATCTATTGAAGGTAACATAGCTAAATTTCCTTTATAAAATGACTATAGAGAATAAAATGCCAAATTCATGTACAGTTTGCAACCTTTCCTGGGTCATGATTTGCAAATGAATAATGTAGTCCCAAAGGGCCACTATATTTTCTGGAAATCATGCTGACTAGTGAAAGAAAATGGTACTTCAGTGAGAATAAAAGGAAAAAGATATGCAAAGAATATAAGTTAACTTTATTTGGCAAACAAAAAGTAAATATTATGTAATTTGAAAAAGGACAAAGAAACTATAGATATAACCATAACCTGTAGATCTGCAAATGGCCTGTGCTATTAACTCTAACTTTTTTTAAGTATCACTGAATTACTGTTAAAGAAAAACATTTATATAGTACAGAGGCTATAAAAGGGAAAGGACTAGGATACAAGGATGTAAGGTAGAAAGTATCTTCCATCATCCAATCTTTTTCTTCCAAAACTAACCACTATCGAGTTTCTTATGCATCTTTCCAGAAATTTTCTACACATACACTTTTACCGATTTAACGACTCTTAAAAATTTTCTAAAATTAATCATTGTGATTGTTCTAAAATTATCTAAAATGTCAGCTCTAGAGGTATAAGAAAACTTCTAAAATATGGGTCTTATTCACAATTATGAAAGATATGATGAAGACTGTTGGTAAAAGTTATAAAACAGAAAATAAATATACCAAATTCTTAAGAATGTGGCCTAATATTCCATCTGCAAAGATCTTTTTAGCATTTATTTTCATACTATGCAGAAAATTAAAACATACATATTTGATAAATGATGCTGTCACTTTTGACAAGTTACATAATCTATAAATTTACAACAATTTATCAATCCAGTCCATCTTCTTTTCTTCCATTTCCTCTCAATTACACATCATTAAGTCTGTTCCAATTGAGTAATCACTCCTTTGTAAGCAAAACTAGGTCAAATCATAAACTAGCAATAGCACTCCATGTCCTGATGAAAAAAAATCAACAAATAAAAATCTATGTCCAGGCATGGTGGCTCACGCCAGTAATCCTAGCACTTTGGAAGCCTGACCAGCCTGGCTAATGTGGTGAAACCTCATCTCTACTAAAAATACAAAACTTAGTCGGGCATGGTGGTTCATGCCTATAATCCCAGCTACTCAAGCAGGAGGCAGGAGAATAACTTGAACCCAGGAGGCAACGGCTGCAGCGAGCTGAGATCATTATAGCCTGGACAACAGAGTGAGACTCCATCTCAAAAAAAAAAAAAAAAAATCAAACATACTATTATACAAATACATACAGTCTTCAGTAAATATGTCCTAACAGATCAAAGATACCAGTTTTAAATATGCATATCCCAGTTGATGATGGGGTTAAAAAAAAGACTATGGCACTGAATATGAATCTCAACTCACTTTACTTAATACGCATCTCAGTATAAGAGCATGAGTGTGAACTTTACCTTCCTTTTTACTTTTTACTAGCTTCCTAAGAAGTGTGAAGCATAAACTTAAGTCAGACCAACAAGTTTAGTTTCCTAACCTGTAAAATGGTTTTTGGGGTGTTTTTTGAGACAAGGTCTCACTCTGTCACCCAGGCTGGAGTGCAGTGGCATGATCATGACTCTCTACAGCCTCGACTTCCTGGGCTAGGACTAGAGAGAACTCTGCTTAAACGACAACACATTTGAATTTGAAATAGTTTACATGAGCTCTCAATATAGTATTTCTACAACATTACATTCATACCATGCTTACCCTGAGATGGACAATTTTCAAAATATGAAAACTCCTTTATACCAAAGAATAAATTGCAATTACTAACAGCAAAATCATGTAAACAGAAGCAAGAAGTCAAATAATTTCTGTACTCCCAAACATTGGAAAACCAAAAACCTAAATGACTAATTCAAGCCATGTAACTTATTTTTCTGTTGATTTTTATAAATTACAAGGTGAGAGAAAAGAATTACTTTTTCTGCATGTCATAAACTGGAAAATTAGCTGCAAATTCAAACTTGATGTTTTTTAAATAAACATCTCCTTATTTAATATGCTTTCACACACCTAATGTTTTAATACCTTCAGCAGTTAGCACACTGATACAGAACAGGTCAAACGAGATGTTTTTCAGTTTGGGTGAATTCAAGTTCAACTGTGATTCAATTATTATAGCCCAAACCAATAATATTGAGCACTTTCATGTAAGAAAACACAATTTAAATGTGTGAAAAACTCCTTTCCAATGCATTTAACATATCAGCTGGGGTCTTAGTCTTGCCAGTTTGTATTACACATATGGATGATGTGTAATTGCACTTATACTAGTAATAATGTTTTTTCAAGCTATACAGATTCAGATTCAAGCAAGACAGGAATCATGATGTCTACAGAAGCTAGAGACAAGTTAAAATCATGTACTGAGGCAAAATTACATGGTTGGAACATGAACGAAAGGGCAATATAATCCAACCCCAATAAAAAGTAAAAGCCTCTGGAAAACTGCTATACAACTTGATTGGCCAACCTTTTCGTCTTGTGTCTTCATTATCATTGCCATCCTCTCTTAATGGTAAATTATCAAAACATTTAAAAGTTGTAAGACATCTATCTAGTCGCAAAAGGATCTCCAATTTTCTTAATCGGCCCTAGTCCACATGACTCTGAGACAGTGGTAGGCTTAAATAACACAAGACATAACACTGTGGAAAAAACGGTTCATCCAAAAAAGAAAGAAGTGATGCCTTCGATACCTAAACTAAAGTAGATCAGAGGCCAGGTGCAGTGGCTCATGCCTGTAATCCAAGCACTTTGAGAGGCTGAGGTGAGCAGATCACTTGAGGCCAGGAGTTCAACACCAGCCTGGCCAACACGGCAAAATCCTGTCTCTACTAAAAATACAAAAAATTAGCTGGCTGTGGTGACACGCACCTGTAGTCCCAGCTACTCAGGAGGCTGAGACACAAGAATCGCTTGAACCCAGGAGGTGAAGGTTACAGTGAGCCAAGATCACACCACTACATTCCAGCCTGGCAACAGAGCAAGACTGTCTCAAAAAAAAAAAAAAAAAAAAAAAAAAAAAAAGTATTAATAGATCAGAGCATTTGGGCCAAAAATTTGTCTTAAAATTTACTGGCATTATGGTTAAAATAAAAAGGGAAGTGGGTGGTAGGAAAAGACACCCTGTTGGCCAGGGTGGTCTCGAACACCTAACCTCAAGTGATCCACCCCCCTCGGCCTCCCAAAATGCTGGGATTACAGGCATGAGCTAGCTAGCTCAACTAAGCACCCAATACCTTACGCTAAAGGCCTGAAGGAAGAAGAGGCATGCCCATTTCCAAACATAAATGCTACTTATCTCAGTCTCTACTGTTCTATACAATGTTCAACGCTTAATCAAAACTTAGGAGACCCACATATAGAAAAAAACCACCTGTAGTGAAGAGGAAAAAGCAATTAATGCAACAAGATTCAGAGATGACACAGAAGCTAGAAAAATGAAGAAAGGGATTTCTCTGTAATTATGATTAGTACATTAAAGGACAAAGCAAAAAAGGAGAAAACATACATGAACAGATGGGTAATTTCAGGAAGAAAAATTATTTTTAGATGGAAAATAATTTCAAAAGCTAAATGCAAATGCTAGAAATAAAAAATACCATGTCAGCAGACTGGGCCCAACTGATGAAAGAATCAATGAACTTGGGCCGGGCACGGTGGCTCATGCCTATAATCCCGGCACTTTGGGAGGTCAAGGTGGGTGGATCACCTGAGATCAGGAGTTCAAGACCAGGCTGGTCAACGTGGCAAAACCCCATCTCTACAAAAATACAAAAATTAGCCAGGCATGGCGGTGCACGCCTGTAATCCCAGCTACTCAAGAGGCTATGGCACGAGAATCACTTGAACCCAGGAGATGGAGATTGCAGTGAGCCAAAATCATGCCACCGCACTCCAGCCTGGGCAACAGAGTGAGATTCTGTCTCAAAAAAAAAAAAAAAAAGTCAATTAACTTAAAGATACATTAAGATGCATCAATAGGAATTACCCAAATTACAACATAGGGAGGAAAAGAAAAAGAAAAAGAGGCCGGGCATGGTGGCTCAAGACTGTACTCCCAGCACTTTAGGAGTCTGAGGAGGGTGGATCACGAGGTCAGGAGATCGAGACCATCCTGGCTAACACGGTGAAACCCCATCTCTACTAAAAAAAACACAAAAAACTAGCCAGGCGTGGTAGCGGGCGACTGTAGTCCCAGCTACTCAGGAGGCTGAGGGAGGAGAATGGCGTGAACCCGGGAGGCGGAGCTTGCAGTGAGCTGAGATCCGGCCACTGCACTCCAGCCTGGGCGACAGAGCGAGACTCCATCTCAAAAAAAAAAAAAAAAAAGAAAGAAAGAAAAAGAAAAAGAGGTTCCACTAATGTGGGAAAGTATCAAATGGTATAATATACATATAACTGGATTCACAGAAGAAAAAAGAGACTAAAACAAAGGAAATACTTGAGATAATGAGCTAGAATTTTCCAGAAGAAAATTTAAAATCCCAAACCACAGATCCAAGAAGTTTAGAGAAATCCTAAGCAGGATAAATATAAAACAAACCAACAAAACACAAGCCTGGAAACATCAAAGTCAAACAGCACGAAGGCAGCAAGAAGAAGAAAACAAAAAATTACGCATATACTTAAGCAAACAGATAAGAATTACAGCAGATCTTGTGAGAAGCAATACAAGTCAGAAAACAATGACATTTGCACTACTTTAAAAGAGTGTGGCCGAGCTTGGTAATTCCAGCACTTTTGGCAGCTGAGGCTGGAGGACAGCTTGAGCCAGGGAGTTTGAGACTAGCCTGGGCAACATGGAATCTACAAGAAATTGAAAACGTTGCCAGGCGTGGTCATGTGCACCTGTAGTCCAAGCTACTTGGGAGACTGAGGTGGGAGGATCATCTGAGCCTGGGAGGTCAAGGCTATAGTAAGCCATGATTGTACTACTGCACTCCAGCCTGGGAAACAGTGAGACACTGTCTCAAAAAAACATTTTTTTAATAATCAAAAAAAGAAAAAAACTTGTCAACACAGAATTTTATATCAGGAAAAATATTTTTCAAAAATGAAGGCAATATAAAGATCAGTATCATTAATATAAATAATGTTCTCCATACCAAAGTAAATATATTGTTAGATATTTTTACTCAAAACTTAATAAACACAGTCAAAGTGATATTTGTCCTTGAAATGAGGTTTAAAAACTGGGAGACTCAAACATTTTCCTTAACATTCAATGAAAGTTTAGCTTTTCTAAACACCATCTAAAGAAATCTTCCCTGTTAATTCTGATATTGCTTGTCCCATCTATACCTTGGAAGGCTCTGGAGGAGCACTGTGTTGCTTTAGTTAAAGCAACCAAAAGAAAATTAAATAAGCCTAGGAAAAAAATGCTGAATTAAAAAAAGGTTCTTTCTGAATAGTGAAATTAGGGTTTGTCTCTTCATAGCTTTTTTTTTTTGAAACAGAGTCTTGCTCTGTCACCCAGGCTAAAGTGCAGTGGTGCTTACCAGAGCCTGGATTTCTTGGGCTCAACTGATCCTCCCACCTCAGTCTCCCAAGTATTACAGCTAGGACCACAGGCATAAGCCACCACACCAAGCATATTTTGTGTTTTTTTGTAAAGATGGGGTCTCATTATGTTGTGTAGGCTAGTGTCAAACCCCTGGGCTCAAGCAATCCTCTCATCTCAGCCTCCCAAAATGCTAGAAGTACAGGCATGAGCTACCATGCCCAGCTTTCACAGGAAAACTTTCAAATTTTCCTTTTTATTTTCTATTTTTTTTTATTTTTTGGAGATGGGGTCTCGCTCTGTCACCTAGGCTGGAGTACAGTGGCGTGATCTCGGCGCACTGCAACCTCCACCTCCCAGGTTCAAGAGATTCTCTGCCTCGGTCTCCTGAGTATCTAAAATTACAGGCGCACACCACCAAGCCCAGCTAATTTTTGTATTTTTAGTAGAGATGGGGATTTCACCATGTTGCCAGGCTAGTCTTGAACTCCTAGGCTCAAGCAATCCACCCACCTCAGCCTCCCCAAGTGCTGGGATTATAGGTGTGAGCCATCACGCCCAGCCCTAAATTTTTCATTATAAATATTTACTAAATTTGTTTCAAATGGAAAAATATCCTATTAAACAAAAATGACAATGTACCAGATTTAAATAAGATTACACTTCACAGACAGGGCTGGGGTCAAGCACAAAGCCTTCCAAAGCCTTCTTTCTTTTTTTTGTTTTTTGAGACGGAGTCTCGCTGTGTCACCCAGGCTGGAGCGCAACAGCACAATCTCGGCTCACGGCAAACTCTGCCTCACAGGTTCCAGCAATTCTACTGTCTCAGCCTCCCCAGTAGCTGGGACTACAGGCGCCCGCCACCACACCCGGCTAATTTTTGTATTTTTGTAGTAGAGACAGGGTTTCACCGTATTGGCCAGGCTGGTCTCAAACTCCTGACCTCATGATCTGCCCACCTCGGCCTCCCAAAGTGCTGGGATTACAGGTGTGAGCCACCACGCCCAGCCTAAGCCTTCTTTCTTAATGACTGTTGTCTAGGCTATTGGTTTGGAGTACCACTGGCTCCCTACAGGAGGGTGAAGATGCAACAATCAAGAAGGAAACATAGTCCTACCTTCCAGAGTGTTGAAAATCTAAAAGGAGTAGCTTCTAGCTGACATATTCCACTCATAGACACTATCTCTAACAAATGAAGCTAATAACAGCAACTGTTTACATTCAAAGGCCACAAATACTAAGGTTTGAAAAATATCTGGCATACTAAGAGAGCACCCAGGATGATTCAGGGCACTTTATATACTCTAGTCCTTCCCATTATCCTAATAATCTAAGTACTGTCACTCTCATTTATAGATAAGTAAGTATCATCAGAATTCAGATGCTTAAAGGTCACCATCATCACACTGTTCTCAGTCGTTGAACTGTACTTATTGCCGAGATTTACAAGATTTACACCATGGATTTCAGTGTCACTTGCTGCTTCTATGCTTACGCCTAAATAGAGTAAAACAGACCATATTTAATGAATCTCGTATTAGAATTTTACTTCACTGAGCAAAATAATTTTAAACGGTCTTATTCCTGCCCCCCCCCCCTTTTTTTTGTTTTGAGATGGAGTCTCACTCTGTCGCCCAGGCTGGAGTGCAGTGGCCGGATCTCAGCTCACTGCAAGCTCTGCCTCCCGGGTTTACGACATTCTCCTGCCTCAGCCTCCCGAGTAGCTGGGACTACAGGCGCCCGCCACCTCACCCGGCTAGTTTTTTGTATTTTTTTTTTAGTAGAGACGGGGTTTCACCGTGTTAGCCAGGATGGTCTCGATCTCCTGACCTCGTGATCCGCCTGTCTCGGCCTCCCAAAGTGCTGGGATTACAGGCTTGAGCCACCGTGCCCGGCCATTCCTGCCCTTTATAAGATTAAAATCTTAACAGCTCAAAATATTGGGTATTAATACTAAGATTAGCTCTTTCAAACTTTACATTCCTGTATCTCAGTCATAATGAGACTTAATAACTCTCCAGAAATACAATGTTGGAACTAAGTTCAGAAAATACCTTACAGGCTGAAAAAATACAAACATGTCAATTGAGATTCAATAATTCTGATTTCTTCTTCAGCTGAAATAAAAATAGACACCTAGAAAACTCAGATATACATATATAGTAAATATAGAAACACATTGGGCTGGCCAGGCGCGGTGGCTCACACCTGTAATTCCAACACTTTGGAGAGCTGAGGCAGGAGGATCACATGAGGTAAGGAGTGTGAGACCAACCTAGCCAACACGGTGAAACTCCCATCTCTACTAAAAATACAAAAATTAGCCAGGCATGATGGTGCACACCTGCAGTCCCAGCTACTCGGGACACTGAATCATGAGAATCACTTGAGCCCGGGAGGCGGAGGTCACAGTGAGCTGAGACCGCACCACTGCACTCCAGCCTGGACGACAGAATGAGACTCTATCTCAAAAAAAAAAAACAAAAATAAAAATAACAGAAATACATTGGGCTAATGAATCCCAAATTCAGGATATCAGTTATCTCTGGTGAAAGAGAGAAGCAAGTGATCGAGGAGGGTACATGCAAGGGACTTTAGTTATATTTGTTTGTGAAGCCAGCTGATGAATGCATTGCTTTGCTATATTATAGTGTATTTTTATATAGTACTATGCAGTGTTTTTTTTGTTTGTTTGTTTTATTCTCTTACAGCTACCAATCTCAAACACATATGCAATATTTTAAAATATAATTGTTTTAGGTTTTCAAACCAGATGTGTCACTTTACATCTGCCTAAATACAAACATAAATTTCACATAAAACATCATCATCATGTTACTATTATAGATTCTAAGATATACGTCCCACCACATACACTAAATTTACAAATTCCGTTCATGAGATGCAAATGCCTTTTGTAACAGAAGATAGTAAAACCCATTTTCATCATCTACACAACGAGGTGAACACCACCTGCATAGTCACAGCAGGACTGTGAAAATTAAACAGGGTAGGCCAGGCGTGGTGGTTCACGCTTATAATCCCAGCACTTTGGGAGGCCAAGGCAGGTGGATCACCTGAGGTCAGGAATTCAAGAATGGCCTGGCCAACATGGTGAAACCCCGTCTCTACTAAAAATACAAAATTAGCTGGGTGTGATGGCGCATGCCTGTGATGCTAGCTACTTGGGAGAGGCTGAGGCAGGAGAATCGCTTGAACATGGGAGGTGAAGGTTACAGTGAACCGAGATCGCGGCATTGAACTCCAGCCTGGGCAACAAGAGCGAAACCCTGTCTCAAAAATCAAAATAAAAAGAAAGAAAATTCAACAAGGTAAAAAATGAATAGTCCACATAGAATATTTTCATCAAAAGTTAGTTATTACTCCTGGCAAAAGCTAACCTATAAAGATGCAAACATATGAGACCATGTGTCGGTATTTAATAACACTACGGTCCTCATATGTGGTCTTACTCCTGATGGTGTATATATTTTCCCTGACTCCCAATTTGTAGAATAAGCCTGGGAATGAATTCATGTATAACTAATATGGATGATGTAACACACCCAGGTCCCAGGCATATAATCAATCATGCCAGAGCTCCCTGTTCTCACTAGAAAGACTTCTAATAATAAATATAGCACCTACTTTATTCCTAGCATAGACAGACCCTTATGAAAACAGAAACAAAGAACATACTCCTTTGCCAAAGAAAAAAAAAAGAAAGAAAACAACAGGTTGGGCATGGTGGCTCATGCCTGTAATCCCAGCACTTTGGGAGGCCGAGGCAGGTGGATCATGAGGTC
Organism: Chlorocebus sabaeus; assembly: GCF_047675955.1. Taxonomy (NCBI): domain Eukaryota; kingdom Metazoa; phylum Chordata; class Mammalia; order Primates; family Cercopithecidae; genus Chlorocebus; species Chlorocebus sabaeus. The sequence continues at coordinate 115,857,888 of NC_132923.1, read as the reverse complement.
AGTAGTTCGAGACCAACCTGACCAACATGGTGAAATCCCATCTCTACTAAAAATATGAAAATTAGCCAGGCCTGGTGGTGGATGCCTGTAATCCCAGCTACTCAGGAGGCTGAGGCAGGAGAATTGCTTGAACCTGGGAAGCAGAGGTTGCAGTGAGTCGAGATCACACTATTGCACTCCACCCTGGGTAACAAAGCAAGATTCCATATCAAAAAAAAAAAAAAAAAAAAAACATACTCCCTTGCCTTAACTACATTGTTTAATGGGAAAAACTGATAAATAATAACATCACAATACAGTGCCCAAATGCCTGTAAAAAGTTACCCATAGCTGTTAGTAGAGTAACTAACTCAGGAAGGGAATGGTAGGAATCATCACAATACTGATAGGTATTGCCTGTCATATACCTCTGCCTCTTCATCCTTTCCTTTGCACCTCAAATCTGCTAGTTCTGATCCTTTCTGAAAGCAGCCAGCAAACAGTATTTATGTTTTAATATATTACAGAACTGCACTGTTCAATAGGTAGCCTCCAGGAATGCTGGGCTATTGAACTCTTGAAATCTGGCTGGTTCAAGACAAGGTGTGCTGCTACTGTAAGTGTAAAACATACACTGAAGTGCAAAGGGTTAGTACAAAGAATGTAAAATACAGTATCTCACTAACAATTTTTTATATGATGTCTTAATATTTTTATATATTGAGTTAAATATTAAAATTCATTTTTCCTGTTTCTTTTTACTTTTTAATGTAGCTACTAGAAAATCTAAAATTACATGGGTGGTTCATGTGACATTACTTTTTGTTTTTCCTTTTTTTTTTTTTTTTTGGAGACTAGGTCTCACTCTGTTGCTCAGGCTAGACTGCAGTGGCACAATCATAGCTCACTTTAACTTTGAACTCCTGGGCTAAAGTGAACCTCCTGCCTCAGCCTGCTGACTACCTGGGGCTACAGGTGTGCACCACCACACTTGGCTAACTTATTTTAATTTTTGTAGAGACAAGGTCTCCCTACATTGCTCAGGCTGGTCTCAAACTCTGGCTTCAAGAGATCCCGCCTCAGTCTCCAAAGTGCTGGCATTACAGGCATTAGACACTGCACCTGGTCTCACATTATGTACTGGACACCATCATCTATGAAAAAAATTAAAATGTATACATAATGCACCTCAGAAGTACTCAACAAAGTACAGTTGACTAGGCATGGTGGCTCATCTCATGCCTGTAATCCCAACACTTTGGGAGTCAGAGGCAGGAGGATCACTTGAGCCTTGGAGTTTGAGACCAGCCTAAGCAACATAGTAAGACCTTATCTCTACAAAATTAAAAAATAATAATAACAATAATAGCCAGGCATGGCGGTGCACACTTGTACTCCCAGCTACTCAGGAAGCTGAAGTGGGAGGATCACTTGAGCCTGGTGGTCAAGGCTGCAGTGAGCTACAATGGTGCCACTGCACTCCAGTCTAAGCAACAGAAGACCCTGTCTCCAAAAAAAAAAAAAAAAAAAAATAGTTAAATGTGAATCCCAGATTGAAACTTCAAAAATAACTAGCTAAAGTAATCCATAACTAAATCTAAATGTTATATTTTTAAAAAGCAAACAAAGAAAAGACCTACGCTCTCAGAATCCTAATTACCTTGGGCACGTTTATGGTTTGACAATGACACTCATTAACTCAACAAATTAAAACCACAACTCTACTTTTCTGAATTAACCGATATGGAGTAAAACTGTTCCTCCTCGTTTTGCATTAATTACACTAGAAATAGCCCAGTTAACACAGTTCATCAAAGTCAGACAACAACATCAAACCTAAGCTCTTTTCATAGGAAACACAGAGGGGAAAATTTCAAAACATCCTGGAAACACCATTAACTGTATTAATGCAATCCATTTAAATTACCTGTCCATCCATATTTATAGAATCAGTCCCCTGAAGCTAAAAGCCAGAGCTCTGGCTCTTCACTGTCTAGAGAGAAGTCATGAAAAATAACTCAAAATAGGTACATGAATCACAATGACCCAAGTCCCTCAAAAGTGACCTGAAAAAAACGTGGAACAGAGCAAGAGTAAAAAATCCTGAAGTTCACTCCAAACAAAAAAGAGAGAATTCCTTAAGCCCTCCTTCCCCAAACCAAGGAGGTTGTACATGGCTGAGAAGGTTTGGCACAGACCAAACCAAAGGAAATATGAATGATCTTAATATCAAGATGTCCGGTGGGGCACAGTGGCTCACACCTGTAATCCCAGCACTCTGGGAGGCTGAGCAGGCAGATCACTTCAGGTCAGGAGTTCAAGGTCAGCCTGGCCAACATGGCCAAACCCCATCTCTACTAAAAATATAGCCAGGCATGATGGCAACACGCCTGTAATCACAGCTACTCGGGTGGCTGAGGCAGGAGAATCACTTGAACCTGGGAGGCACAGGTTGCAGTGAGCCAAGATCGCACTACTGTACTCCAGCCTGGGCAACAGAGTAAGACTGTTTCAAAAAAATAAAGAAAAAAAAATTCACTTCCTAATGTAAAAAAGGAGCTAAATACTATCATTGCCCATTAATTTGGAGTTTTTTTGCTTTGTTTTTTCAGACAAGGTCTCACCCTGCCATCCAGGCTAGAGTGCAGTGGTGTGATCACAGCTCACTGCAGCCTTGACCTCCTGGGCTCAAACAATCCTCATACCTCAGCCTCCTCAGTAGCTAGGGCTATAGGTGTGCACCACCACATCAGGCTAATTTTTTTTTTTTTAATTTGTTGTAGAGACTTGCTCTCACTATGTTGCCCAAGCTGGTCTCAAACTCCTGAGCTCAAGCAATCCTCCTGCCTTGGCCTCCCAAAATGCTGGGATTACAGGCATGAGCCACTGTGCCCAGCTTAGTTTCTAACTTTGACCAGTTAGATAACTGGTAATGAAATATTCCAAGTTCTAAGAAGGTGTCAAGTACAACATGCTTGGTTTGCACTTTATCAGGTCCCAAAACAAATCCACTTCAAAGGGAAAAAACATCTTCCTCTACTCATACACCAAACCCTGTTTATACTATTACTCTAGAAAAGAAACTAAAAGAATATATCCACTGAGAAATAATCAACTTATTTCTGCATCATGACAAGCCAAAAATCTTCACAAGAAGGCTGGGTGTGGTGGTTCACACCTGTAATCCCAGAACACTGGAAGGCTGAGGCAGGAGAATTGCTCGAGGCCAGGAGTTTGAGGCAGCAGTAAGCTACAATCTCACCACTGCACTCCAGCCTGGGTGACAGAGTGAGACCCTGTCTCAGAAAAAAACAAAAAAAAGCTTAAGAAACGACAGGCTCTCAATCCAACAATCAGCATCATACTGGTAACTCAAAGCTTTTGAAAAAGATACTGTGCAAATAACAAGGCAAATACCAATTTAATATCCTTTATATTACATATAAGACCTAAATCAACTCACTAATGAGCATCCTAATTCTCTAAGCCAGGGGTCTCAACTAAATGGTATATCTAAAACTCAAGCTGCAAAATCTGATTCAGGTCTATTTAATTTTTTTTTAAGATGGGTTTCACTCTGTTGCCAACATAGAATGCAGTGGCTCTTCACAGTCACGATCATCACAAAAGATAGCCCTGAACACCTGGCCTCAAGCCAAACTCCTGCTTCAGCCTCCCGAGTAGCTAGGACTACAGACCCACCCTGGTTTATATAATTTAAACTACAAAACTGACTCCAACAGCCAGCACCTAGCCTTACCACATCCCTAGAATCATCCTAATTAAGATAGTATTTTCTTCCATTAGAAAAAAATGTAAAGGATTCCTTATTTGGGTCACCCAAGTCTAATGAAAATATTAACGAACTTTGCTCAGTGATTTAAAAAGTTAGCAAACATTTCCCACATTCTTAAAAACATTCTCCAGATTTAGCTCAGTCTGTCTTCTCTCTATAAGAGTATGTCATAATATGTATTTCTTAGGAAAATATAATATTCTCTAGACATTTGTGGAACACCAACACAGTAACAAAATCATTATGAAACTGATTTTCCAACTGCAAAGAAGGCAATAACCTACAGAAACAACAGCATAGGAACAATAAAATGTTCTTCCTTTCACTGAAATTGAAGGTCCCAGTAGCATGGGCAATTTTTTTTTTTGAGACAGAGTCTTGTTCTACTGCCCAGGCTGGAGTGCAGTAGCACGATCTCGGCTCACAACAACCTCAACCTCCTGGGTTCAAGTGAGCCTCCTGCCTCAGCCCCCTAAATAGCTGGGACTACAGGAATGCACCACCACGCGTGGCTAATTTCTGTATTTTTATTAGAGACAGGGTTTCACCATATGCCCAGACTGATCTTGAACTGGCCTCATTTGATCCGCCTGTCTTGGCCACCCAAAGTGCTGGGATTACAGGCATGAGCCACCACACTTGGCCTTGGCAAAATTATTTATGCAGGTTATAAAAAGATAAAATTAAAGTAAGCAGTTTTCAGCAATGGCTGATATGAAGACTACTATTTGAAAACGAGACTAAAATAGAACCTGAGAAAAGCAGACATATCCAGGGTTAGGAATGAAAAGCAATTAATTACTTCCCTATTTTATAAATACTCTGAAGCTTCAATTAAGTTCTTCACTCAAGGAATTAAGAGCAAAATAAGACTTGTTACCAGTTACTAAAATAAAAATCAACTATCACTTTGAAAGCATCTAAGGGAAAAATAAGGTGTTCTAAAATAAAGTTTTCTGCACATCAATTTGAGAATGACTTAATGAATGTGATAAATCCATAACATATATATTTTTTAAATGAGAAAGTTATAATCATTACATTACAGTTTATATTTATTCAGCTAAATATCTTGAACCAACTGTTCTAAGAACTTCACAAGTCAATGTTAACCCTCAAAAAAATCCTAGGAACAATTATAATTCCCGTATTTCAAAACAGAAAACCCCAGTGCATAATAGCAGCAGAAAACCCCAGTGCATAATAGCAGCAATGCAGTCTGCCCAAGGTCATACTACATAAATGAAGAGGTGTCAACCAACTCCAACTGGGGTTCTTAACTATTCACCGAACTGTTTCTCTTTCTGTGTCATGTTACAGAAGAATCTACAACACACTGAAAGAAGAAGAAAAGCTGTGAGACAGCATGTGTGTTTGAATTAAACATTACCATTTCTAATTGAGAAAAATATTTTTTTCTTTCTGTGTGTGTGTGTGTGTGTGTAGTTCTATGTACGAAAAAAAAAGTGTGGAAAAAGATTTTTATTTCAAAAGAACTTTGTGTTTTTCTTCCTACCAAGAGAAAAAAAACAAGATCCTGCTTACTTAGTGATTACAATACTACAGTATGTTTTCTATTTTACATTAAGAAAGTGAAGAAACAAAGACAAAAAGCAGATTCCACCCTGTAGGAGAGAAATGGTACAGGGAACAGAAAAAGGTTTTTAAAGTTTTTTAATTAGGCCAGGCACAGTGGCTCATGCCTGTAATCCCAACACTTTGGGAAGCCAAGGCAGGAAGACAGTTTGAACCTAGGAGTTCAAGACTAGCCTGGACAACGTAGTGAGACCCTGACTCTACCAAAAATTTTTATAACTTAGTCAGTCGTGGTGGTGTGGGCCTGTAGTCCCAGCTACCAGAGAGGCTGAGGTAGAAGAATCGCTTGAGTCTGGGAAATCGAGGATGCAGTGAGCTGTGACTGTGCCACTGTGCTCCATCTAGCCTGGGCAACAGAGCAAGACCCTGTCTCCAAAAAAAAAAAAAAAAAAAAAAATGCTAATCAGTGCCACCCAAGGACTCAAGATAATAATAGTTCCCTAATTTTGTTACAAAGAGAATTTAGCCTGGCACAGTGCCATGTGCCTGTAATCTCAGTCATTTCCAAAAAATGGAGATAGACATGTATTACTGAAACATAAAGCTACTCAGGAGTCTGAGGTGGGAGGATCACTGAGTCCGGGCATTTAAGGCCAGCCTAGGCAACACGGTTAGACGTCATCTCAGGGAAAAAAACATGTATTAGGATTCTAAAAGTGGCTAATGGTCAGGCATAATGGCTCACGCCTGTAATCCCAGTATTTTGGGAGGTCGAGGTGGGTGTATTGCTTGAGCCCAGAAGTCTGAGACCAGCCTGGGCAACATGATGAAACACCCACTCTACAAAAAAAAAAAAAAAAAATACAAAAATTAGCCAGTGTGGTGGCATGTGCCTGCGGTCCCAGCTATTCAGGAGGCTGAGGTGGGAGAATCGCTTGAGCCTGGGAGGTGGAAGTTGCAGTGAGTTGAGATCGTATAACCAACCGCACTCCAGCCTAAGTGACAGAGTAAGACCCTAGCTCCCCCAAAATTACATTTTTTTAAGTGGCTAACTAGAATACATGCTACAAAGCAAAATAATACAAAGTAAATACAAACAAAAAAAAAGAAAAACAATAAAGATCTAAATGGAACCAGGAACCAAACCATCTAAAACTCATAATAGCTAACACTTAATTTCCACAACCTTTTTACCTACTTCATATTCTGACATACTTACCCCTTCATACATTTTGATCTACTTCTATAATTTATCCCCAAAAATATCCATTCAAGTAAAAGAAGTTGTATAAAAACATTAAGTGCAGCATGGTTCATAAGAAAAACAGAAATAACCCAAGTAGATTAGAAAGAATTGAATAAAAATAAATTAAGCAGCATCCGTAATTCTAGTCATTTCCAAAAAATGGAAATAGATATCTATTACTGAAACATAAAACTGTTACTATAGAAATTACATTAAAAAGAAAAAGTAGGCTGGGTGTGGTGGCTCATGCCTGTAATCCCAGTACTATGGGAGACCAAGACAGGCAGATCACTTGAGGTTAGGAGTTCGAGACCAGCCTGACCAACATGATAAAACCCTGTCTCTACGAAAAATACAAAAATTAGCCAGGTGTGGTAGCAGGCGCCTGTAATCCCAGCTACTAGGGAGGTTGAGCAGGTTGAGGCAGGAGAATAACTTGAACCCAGGAGGCGGAGATTGCAGTGAGTCAATATCGCGCCACTGCACTCAAGCCTGGGACACAGAGAAAGAATCCATCAAGAAAGAAATGAAAAAAATAAAGGAGGGAAGGGGAGGGGTGAAAAGGGGAGGGGGGAGAGAGAGAGAGAGAGAGGAAAGCAAAGGAAAGGAAGAAGGAGAAAGAGAGAGAGAAAAGAGAAAGAAAAAGAAAACTACAAAACAGTATAACTAAGAAAGAATACTACAAAACAGTATACAACATTTTTTAGTTAAAATTTAAAATGTTGTAATAGGCATAGAAAGTCTGGAGAAAGACTTCAAACAGTTAACCAAGGAGGTGTGAAACTACAAGGAATTCCATTTACTAATGTATGTCTATAATGTACAGTAAGATACATGTATGTCTTCTTTAGCACAAAATAAATTTCATTATAACAATTATTAAACATACAAAATATTTTTGAAAATTTTTTATTTATACACTTTGGGAGGCCGAGGTGGGCAAATCACTTGAGGCCAGGAGTTTAGGACCAGGCTGGCCAACATGGCAAAACCCCATCTCTACTGAAAATATTTTTTAAATTAGCTGGGTGTGGTGGTACGTGCCTGTAGTCCCAGCCACTCAGGAGGTTGAGGCACCAGAATCACTTGAACCCAGGAGGCGGAGACTGCCATGAGCCAAGATCATGCCACCGCGCTCCAGCCTGGGTGACAGAGCATGACTGTCTCCAAAAAAAGAAAAAATTTATTTATAAAAGAAATGAGGTCTCCCTAAGTTGCTGTGGCCCGTTTCGAACTCCTGGCCTCAAGGTTCATATGCATGAGACACTATGCCAGATCTAAAATATTTTTAAGAAAGCAAATAACAGGGGCCGGGCGCGGTGGCTCAAGCCTGTAATCCCAGCACTTTGGGAGGCCAAGGTGGGCGGATCACGAGGTCAGGAGATCGAGACCATCCTGGCTAACCTGGTGAAACCCCATCTCTACTAAAAAATACAAAAAAAAAACTAGCCGGGTGAGGTGGCGGGTGCCTGTAGTCCCAGCTGCTTGGGAGGCTGAGGCAGGAGAATGGCGTGAACCCGGGAGGCGGAGCTTGCAGTGAGCTGAGATCCGGCCACTGCAATCCAGCCTGGGCGACAGAGCGAGACTCCGTCTCAAAAAAAAAAAAAAAAAAAGAAAGCAAATAACAAAATGAAGCAATTTCAGTTTTTCCCCCACCGGCTTCCATTTTTTTGCTGCAAGCAATTTCATGTTTTAAGAGAGCTCTGATAGTCAAAATAGAGCTCCAAAAATTAATTCCAAGTATCTATGGGTAATCTTTGGGAGATAACATATCTCCCATAACAATAACAGTCATCTGCTTCAATCTATTTATTTATTTATTTTGGAGACAGAGTCTCACTGCTGTGCAGGCTAAAGTGTGCTGGCACAATCATAACTCACTCTAGCCTCAATCTTGAGGGATCCCCTTGAAGGAACCTCCCACCTCAGCTTCCTGAGTAGCCAGGACTATAAACACTACAGGAGGACACCAGCACACCCACCTTTTTTTTTTTTTTTTTTTTTTTTTTTGGCAGAGATGGGGTCTGGCTATGTTGCCTAGGCTGGTCTCAAGCAATCCTCCCACCTTGGCCTCCCAAAGTGCTAGACTTACAGGCATGAGCCACTGGTTCCTGACCCTGCTTCAATCATTTTTACGGATGAAATACAACAGAACTCTTTTTTTTTTTTTTTTTTTTTGAGAGGGAGTCTCGCGCTGTCGCCCAGGCTGGAGTGCAGTGGCCGGATCGCAGCTCACTGCAAGCTCCGCCTCCTGGGTTTGTGCCATTCTCCTGCCTCAGCCTCCCTATAGCTGGGACTACAGGCGCCCGCCACCTCACCCGGCTATTTTTTTTGTATTTTTTAGTAGAGACGGGGTTTCACTGTATTAGCCAGGATGGTCTCGATCTCCTGACCTCGTGATCCGCCCGTCTCAGCCTCCCAAAGTGCTGGGATTACAGGCTTGAGCCACCGCGCCCGGCTTAACAGAACTCTTAAGAAATAAAAGCACCTTGGTACACTCTGAGTAGTAGACAGGTTTAACCATGTTAAACTGCGCCTAAATAGTAAAATGGCTTTGTCTCAGGTCATAAAGTAAATTTCAATAGATTATAATAAATAAACCATTAAAAGACAAAGAATGAGTCCCATCTTTCAAAAAGCCCATGAAGACGCATTTTACCAGGCCAGATTTCTTTCTCATAAGGTTTCTACCTTCTAATCCTTGAAACAGAGGGTTTTCAAACTATGCAGATCTTGGTCACTAATATCAACACAGCAGAACACTAGAAGAGGTAAAGCACGTACTGATAAGCGTGTGCCTTGTTAAATAGTCTAATTCTCCAGGAAATGAGTTTTGTTTTATGCTGGCTAGAATAATAATAGCATTGTTTCCTGGCCAGGCATGGTGGCTCATGCCTGTAATTCTAGCACTTTGGGAAGCCAAGGTGGGAGGACTGCTTGAGCCCAGGAGTTAAGAGACCAGCCTATATAGCAAGGAAAAAAAAATTATGCCATTATTTCTTGAGTACCAACCATATCTCTATCAATGTATTTGGTATTTTGCATAGAGGGCTCATGTAATCCTCAGAACAACTTGTAAGGTATCATCAACTCTCTCATATAGACAAGGAAACCAAGTTCCAAGATGTTACATTAAGAGAAGTGCCAAAGATCACATGACTACTTCAAGTAGAACCAGAGCTTTTAAAAAAAAAAAAAAAAAAAAAAAAGAACCCTAGGGTTTAACTCTCAGGTTTTGCTCTATCTTCTAAATCCAATGATCCTGACCAATATATCTCTTAAAGTGTCCAGTTTATTTGATGCCTTTTTTTTTTTTTTTTTTTTTTTTAAGTGTCAGGGTCTCACTGTGTTTCCCAGGCTGGTCTCAAACATGTAGCCTCAAAGGATACTTCCACACTGCCCCCGACTCAGTGGGATTACAGGTTTGAGCCACCACACCCAGCTATGCTACGTTTTATCAAATGGAATTCACTTGAAACAAAATTAAAAACTTATATACATTGTGATTTCCCTTAAGGAAAACATATTCAAGTGTGAATGGTAAAGTCTCACCAAAACCATTTAGTTATCCAGTATATTAGGAATAAAATTTGGTAACATACAAATCTCTACGACAAAATCTAGCCAATATCACAAAATTCTCACAGGCTAAAAATTACAGTAAATGGGCTGGGTGTGGTGGCTCGTATCTGCAATCCCAGTGCTTTGGGAGGCCACCACAGGAGGATCACTTGAGGCCAAATGTTTGAGACCAGTCTGGGCAACAGAGCAAGACCTCATTGCTACCAAAAATATTTTTAATTTTTTTTTAAATTAGCTGATTGTAGTGGGCACAGGACTGAAGTTCTAGCTACACAGAAAGCTGAGGCAGGTGGATCAACTGAGCCCAGGAGTTCGAGGCTGTAGTGAGCCAAGATAGTGCCACTGCACTCCAGCCTGGGCAACACAGTGAGATTCTGTCTCCGAAACTAAAAAAAATTCAGGAGTAGAGGTTGGAGGATTACTTGAGCCTAGGAATTGCAGACCAGTCTAAGCAACACAGTGAGACCCAGTCTCTACAAAAAAAATTTTTTTAATTAGCCAGGCACAATGGTGTGCACCTGTAGTCCTAGCTAATCAGGAGGCTGAGGCAGGAAAATAACTTGAACCCAGGAGGTTGAAGCTGAGATGAGCCATGGCTGCACCACTGAATTCCTGCCTGGGCAAGAGAGCAAGACCCTGTCTCAAGAACTTTTATAAAGTACAGTAAATGAAGGGCAAACATATGGTTATTAACAGTTAATTTCAATAACTAATAATATGCAAATCAGAGAGGCAATTTTATATTTAAAAAATATTAAAATTGGCCGGGCACGGTGGCTCACACCTGTAATCCCAGCACTTTGGGAGGCCAAAGCGGGTGGATAACCTGAGGTCAGGAGTTCAAGACCAGCCTGGCAACATGGCCAGTCTCTACTAAAATTCCAAAAAAAGGTAGCCAGGCATGGTGGTGGGCACCTGCAATCCCAGCTACTAGGGAAGCTGAGGCAGGAGGATTGCTTGAACCTGGGAGGCGGAGGTTGCAGCGAGCCAAGATCACGCCATTGCACTCCAGCCTGGGCAACAAGAACAAAACTTCATCTCAAAAATAAATAAATAAAATTACATATTAGATGGTGACAACAGTAATTCAATAACTGGAATAAGAAAAATAAATAGTCACAAGGAGCTTTTCATTTCACACAAGAAAGTCTATAAAATACTACTACTATCAATGCAATAATTGTAATAAAAGGCAAACTTGAACTCTTCAAAAGCTAGTAAGTTACCTAAAGATACAGTTATTTCAGAAATTTCAGGATTTGGGTGGGGTGCAGTGGCTCCCGCTTATAACCCCAGTGCTTTGGGAGGCTGAGGCAGATCAGTCTCAGGCAGATCACCTGAGGTCAGGAGTTGTAGACCAGCCTGGCCAACATGGCAAAAACCCATTTCTATTAAAAATACAGGCCGGGCGTGGTGGCTCAAGCCTGTAATCCCAGCACTTTGGGAGGCCGAGACGGGCGGATCACGAGGTCAGGAGATCAAGACCATCCTGGCTAACACGGTGAAACCCCGTCTCTACTAAAAAATACAAAAAACTAGCCGGGTGAGGTGGCGGGCGCCTGTAGTCCCAGCTACACAGGAGGCTGAGGCAGGAGAATGGCGTAAACCCAGGAGGCGGAGCTTGCAGTGAGCTGAGATCCGGCCACTGCACTCCAGCACGGGCGACAGAGCGAGACTCCGTCTCAAAAAAAAAAAAAAAACACAAAAATTAGCCAGGCATGGTGGTGGGTGCCTGTAATCCAGCTACTCTGGAGGCTGGGGCAGGAGAATCGCTTCAGCCCAGGAGGCAGAGGTTGCAGTGAGCAGAGATCATGCCACTGCACTCCGGCCTGGGCAAAAGCGAGAATGCATCTCAAAAAAAAAAAGGAAGAAATTTCAGGATTTCCACCTCACAGTATCTATTTTTTTGAGGAGATGATATAGGTCCAAAATCACAACTAAAATATATTTGGAAAATATTCTGTATAAGAAACTCCACTCCACAAAACATAAATAGTATGCAGACATAAAAAACTGACCATAATACAAACGTACCATGAATTAACATAGGTATTTCCACTTTTTTAAATAATATATTCATTAAAAAAAATTATTTGAATTCCCTACAGACAACCAAAAAAAAATTATTGGAAGACCTCATCCTTCATTCATAACTATGAATAGAAACTACTAATTACCATACATTAACAAAGTAAAGAACAAAGAGGAGATCTCCCAGAGGAGAGAGATGGTGCACAGTATAGGAAAAGGTTTATTAAATTTCAAATTAGTATATTTGAAAAGACTTGTGATTAATAGTCATAAAACATGGGAGGCCAAGGAGGGAAGACTGCTTGAACCCAGGGGTCCAAGACGAGCCTGTTCAACATTGTGAGACCTCATTTCTACAAAAGATAAACAAAATTAGCTGAGCATGGCTGTGCATACCTATGGTCCTAATTATCTGGAGGGCTGAGGTGGGAGGATCACTTTGGCCGGGGAGGTCAAGGCTGCAGTGAGCCATGATCATGCCACTGCACTCCAGCCTGGGCAACAGAGCAAGACTCTATCTCAAAAAAATTGTTTAAAGTCATAAAATAAGGTACAACTGCTAGCCCCTAAAAAAGCAGCAGAAAGAAAAGTTCTTAGTATTGAAAAAGTGACTGTCAAGTTGTTGCTCTTTTATTTACATACTTTTCAATTCAGCAATTCTATTTACAGGACTCCATTCTACTAAAATACATATACACAAAGATATATATGTACAAGGATATGCACTACAACTTTAATACCAAAATATCCATTAAAAACTACATTAATATCCACAAATAGGAAAAAAATAATAGTACAACTAGACTACACAATGGTCTGTATGTATTGACATGGCAAAGATTTATATGATACATAAATAAGGAGATACTAAGCATGGGCAGTATAATCCTACTTACATTTTTTTTACACAGTAATGTAATACAATAATAATATTAACAGCAACTACTATACCTATTTTACTATATAACACTGGTTCTCAGGTACTATTTTAAGCATTCTAAATGTATTAACTCATTTAATCCTCAGAACTCAAGACACCAGAGTCTATAACTACCACTCTCTGTAAATATAAGGATACTAGGGCACAAACAGGTTAAATCGTTTTCCCAAGACACACAGCACTAAATCAAGAGAGCTGGGACTCCAAGTCCACCAAGGTGACACTTCACATTTCCAGCAGTCAGCACACAAACCAAAGCCCAGCTCCAGTCCATCCTCTAAAACCTCTGCTTTTCTCTCTCTCTCTCTTCTTCTCCTTATATGTAAATGCATATAAAAAGGTAAGAACAGACACACCAAACTGTCAACTGTGATAACCTTTAATCATGAAAGTATAAGTGAAAAGAGTTTTCCCCATTTTAAAATACAACATATGAAGGTATATATCTATATAATTGGCCAGGTGCAGTGGCTCACACCTGTAATCCCCCAGCACTTCAGGAGGCCGAGGTGGGTGGATCACGAAGTCAGGAGTTCGAGACCAGCCTGGTCAACATAGTGAAACACCGTCTCTACTAAAAATACAAAAAATTAGCCAGGCATGGTGGCAGGCACCTGTAATCCCAGTTATTCAGGAGGCTGAGGCAGGAGAATCTCTTGAACCCGGGAGGCGGAGGCTGCAGTGAGCTGAGATCGTGCCACTACACTCCAGCCTGGCGACAGAGCAAGACTCTGTCTCAAAAAATAAACAAACAAATAAATCTATATAATTTGTATTATTTATAAAACACATGCATTATTTTGCTAAGTTTTTTTTCTTTTTTTTTTTCTTCTGAGACAGAGTCTCACACTGTCGCCCAGGCTGGAGTGCAATGGCGCAATCTCAGCACACGGCAACCTCTGCCTCCCGGGTTCAAGCAATTCTCCTGCCTCAGCCTCCTGAGTAGCTAGGATTACAGGTGCCTGCCATCACACCTGACTAATTTTTGGTATTTTTAGTAGAGACGGGGTTTCATTAATGTTGGCCAGGCTGGTCTCAAACTCCTGACCTTGTGATCCGCCCTCCTCGGCCTCCCAAAGTGCTGGGATTACAGGCGTGAGTCACCGCGCCCAGCCTTTGCTAAATTTTGAACCTAAACCAAAATCTCAAAAAATACATGAGCCTAGGATATGAACAAATAATTTCCAAAACAGGAAATAAATGGCCGGGCGTGGTGGCTCACGCCTGTAATCCCAGCACTTTGGGAGGCTGAGGCGGGCGGATCACGAGGTCAGGAGATCAAGACCATCCTGGATAACACAGTGAAACCCCGTTTCTACTAAAAATACAAAAACAAAATTAGCCTGGCGTGGTGTAGGCACCTGTAGTTCCAGCTACTCAGGAGGCTGAGGCAGGAGAATGGCGTGAACCCAGGAGGCGGAGCTTGCAGTGAGCGGACATCCAGCCACTGCACTCCAGCCTGGGTGAAAGAGTGAGACTCTGTCTCAAAAAAAATAAATAAATAAACCTAGTAAACAAGGGAGAAAACATAAACCTTACAAGTAATGAAAGAAATGTAAACTAAAATCGTCTATCATTTTCACCTAACAAACAAAAATTGAAAGACTGCAATATTTAATGCTGATAAAAAGAGCAGAACCTGAAAATATGTACACATATTATGTATCAATAAAAACAATTTTAAAAAGTAACAGGCACTAGGGTACACTGCAGGTAAAGTGAAAATTCGTATCTGGTAATATACATCAATTTTCCTAGTGTTCACACCTGTTGACTCAGTAATTTTTACTTTTACTAAGGAAGTATCTAAAATACTGAAAAGCATTATGCACAAAGATGATTTCCAGCATTCCTTTTTTTCTTTTCTTTTTAAGAGAAGAGTCTCACTCTGTCACGCAAGCTGGAGTGTGCAATAGCACAATCATAACTCACTGCAGCCTCCAACTCCTGAGCTCAAGCAATCCTCCCAGCTCAACATCCCAAGTAGCCACGGCTACAGGCACACTCCATTAGGCCTCACTAATTTTTTTCTAATTTCATAGATACAAGGTCTTGCTATGTTGCCGAGGTTGGTCTTGAACTCCTAGGCCTAAAGCAATCTGCCTACCTTGGCCTCCCAAACTGGTTATTACAGGCATGAGCCACCCTGCCTGGTCTCAGCACTCCTTTCAATAGCAAACTGTTAACTTAAAAATCGAGTAAATGGTGCATGTTTGTAATCCCTGCAACTTGAGAGGCTGAGGTGGGAGGATAGTCAGGAGTTCAAAGTCAGCCTAGGAAACACAGCAAGATCCTCATGTCAAAAACAGAAAAAAAAAAAAAAAAATCCAGCAATAAGGAATGTGTTTTCAGTAAACTGTGGCACGGTCATGTATCTAATATTATAAAGCCATTAAAGATGCCTTCAAAATGTTTACTGAAATGTGACTATACTGGCCAGTTAGGGTGGCTCATGCCTGCAATCCCAGCGACTGGGTAAGCTGAGGCAGGAGGATAGCTTGAGCCTAGGAGTTGGAGGTTACAGTGAGCTATGATCATGCCACTGTACTCCAGCCTGAGCGACAGAGACTCTACCTCTAAAAAAAAGAAAGAAACAAATGTTAATATATCAATATGTTAAAATAGGAAAAATAATACAAAGTTACATTTACAGTATGATTTGCAGCTACGCAAATGTGTGTATACATATAAACACATATATGCCAACCCATGTGTACATATGTACAAAAATATGTATAATATATAAACAAAAAATTCCTTCAACGAAATTTATCAAAATACATCAATGAGTTAGAGTTACGAGTAAACTTGTTCTTTTTTTTTTCCTGTATTTTCCACAATGATTACATATGGCTTTCCTAGAGAACGGGGGTTTTTCTGTTTCCTAAGCAAAAAAGCCTTTTCTCTTCATCACACTGAAAGAGAAATGAATGAAGTACTGTGTTACTGCCTATCTAGATAGATGGTATTTTACTGGTTGCTAAGCAGCAGATCCTGGTGTTTTTACATCATGCCTATCTCTAGTCACAGGCAGAAAGGACAGGAACTCAGGCACAAACGCACCCCATCCAAATGGCAGTGTATTTCCTCTTGGAGAGTGGCCCAAAGAGCACATACAGCAACTTTAATTCTCTACTCAAACCACTCCCCATCTCTCACCTTAACATACCAAGCAGATTTTTTATATGGAACAGTAATCCTCACACAAGCTGCACGAAAGGGAAGACCTTTTTAATCCTCTACTATATGCCACCCACTCCATCCCTGAGAGATAATTTGCTTTTAAGCACATTCACCCACCAAGCTAGAAATCACCATCATTCTGGACATGTATCTGTCATCAACTGACACAGACAGGTAAGCCTTGCTGCTTTCTGAAAATAGGCAATCCTGCTCAGTGAATGACAGCATCAGCTAAGATTTCTTCTACTGCAGAGAATGGGTTGGTCCCCTACTAATGCTGTGAATCCCAATACTCAGTGTCATTCCCTCCAAACAGCAGAATCTACAGTATGGAAATTCTTCCACAAGAAAAGCCCAATTCTTGTGGCCACAACCATTAAGAGAATCCCGAGTCAGGGCATTCTCCCCAAGCTTCTCTTCCTGCGTCTTCACAGGAACCACAGAAGCCAAGTCCTATACTATGCCCGCCCCTGCTGCAGCAGCAGCCATTTTTGGCTCAGCCCTGCTGCAGTCCCAGATGAAAGCCAGGACAGCAAGGACAAGATGGCAAAGGACTTTTAAAATGGAAACTCTTTAACAAAAATAACAATGAAGCAGGCATCATAAAAAATGTTGCAATAATATGCCATGTCATTTAAAATAAGGTTTAAAAAAAAAACATGCCTATACTCAAGCACTTTAAACCATTTTTCATAGCATCATGAAAAATTTGAGGAAACCTAATTCATCACAATGTGAGATCGGCACTATACTGATTCTATGGTAAAACCAACATTAATCAGAATGGGGAACACAATGCTTAACGAGTTTAGCTTCTACTCAACTAATAGTTAACAACAACAACAAAAACTCCCTTGATTTCTGTTGAAAATCTAAATGCATTTTAAATTCCTCTTCACTGTCTTAAAATAATGTAATTTAATCTTTGCTGAATGAGAGTTCACGGAGAGTCAAATTTTAACTTGTTTTCATTTTCCAAAATAGAAGTAGCTTTAATTTGCTAATTATAAAAATAACTGGCCGGGTGCGGTGGCTCAGACCTGTAATCCCAGCACTTTGGGAGGTCGAGGCAGGTGGATCACCTGAGGTCAGGAGTTCGAGATCAGCCTGGCTAACATGGTGAAACCCCATCTCTACTAAAAATACAAAATTAGCTGGGCATGGTGGCACGCGCCTGTAATCCCAGATACTTGGGAGGCTGAGGTATGAGAATTGTTTGAACTCGGGAGGCGGAGGTTGCAGTGAGCCAGAATCATACCACTGCACTCCAGCCTGGGCAACACAGTGAGACTCCGTCAATCAATCAACCAATCAATCAATAACATGGTTAAACAAAATATTACTTATTGCAGAAAGAAATCAAATGACCTAATCTCACCAGCAACCAGTAACCACATGAACACTGCTGTATAATCAAGCACCTTTTCCTAATGTATTTAAATAAAATTTGAATATACCTGCTATTTTTAACTAACTTCCACAGAGAAAATGTGCACTTTTTTATATCAGTAAATGTTTCTGCAACATTTTTAATGGTTATATAGTATTTCAATGCCTATATAGCCTGTAATTTGCCCAACGTCATATTACTAGGCCTTTAGCATGTTTCAAAAGGTTTACTATCATGAAAGATGACATGAGATCAGGACTTTATTTGAATACCAACTTTCAAAGTATAATTCTATAAAAGCAAATTGTATTAAATAAAAAAAAAAGCAGGGCTAATTTCAAGGTAACCCTTGAATGTATGTTAAAAAAAAATCTCTTAGAATACTAACAAAATATAATACAACAGTCCAGTTTCTGTTACATCACCTAGGGCCACAAGAAACAAACTCCTAGATCAAACTATATCACCCACTCCACTTGGAAAGAGATTCATCCTAGTCCCTATCTCACTCTAGATACTAGTTTAGTAAAACAGACTTAAATTCAACCAAAAGAAGATAGTAACTAAGCCTAGGGAAAAACTGAAACCAATTCCATGAGGTAAGACTGATCCAGGACTCTAATCAGACAATTCTGAGGTCTAGCCTTAGATTGGAGAATGGAGGGATTAAAAGGCTCAGAAAAAGTTCTAAAGACTCCCAGATCTGTAACTGACAGGGAACCAAGCACCTAAAATAAGCAGACAAGCTCAGAAGTACACTATACATTCCATCACAGAAATTTCTTCGGGCCAGGCACGGTGGCTCAAGTCTATAATCCCAAGACTTTGGGAGGCCAAGGCAGGTGAATTGCTTGAACTTAGGAGTCTGAGAACAGCCTGAGCTACATGGTGAAATCCCATCTCTACAAAAAAATTCAAGAGTTAGCTGAGCATGGTGGCACATGCCTACAGTCCCAGCTACTCTGGAGGCTGAGGCAGAAGGATAGTTTGAGTCTGGAAAGTCGGTGCTGCAATGAGCCAAGATGATGCCACTGTACTCCGGCCTGGGCAACAGAGCGAGACCCTGTCTCCACAAAAAAAATAAAATAAAAGCAAATAAATTTTGTTTTAAGTCTTTGGGTTCACAGATTTGAAAAGGCCAACTACCTTTGGTTACGTACTCCTTAGATGGAATCAAACTTGCTAACACTAAAAAAAAGCAACCAGAAAAATAAAATGCCCCCTACAGGGCCTTCAACATAAAACTTTTTTATAAAAGTAAAATCCATTTCCCTTCAACTCCCAGACTGTTTCCTAATGCAACTTCAATTACCTTTCCAGCCGTTACAAGTCACAGTAAGCTGGTATCTACTACCGTGACCCAGAGAGCTTCCCAAAATACTCTCCTTATAAGATCATAGTGATATCAGCTATTAATAACATGATTTTATGCCATATAAAAAATATATCAACATTTGGAAAATTTACATAACTTAATGAACAATTACCTTCAAAATAACTGATGCATAATCGTATAATCTTCCAAATAACCAATGCATGATGTTACAAAATCATACATAGGTAAAAGATCCATTCAAGCCAAGCACGATGTACACACTCTGTCATCCTAGCAACTCAAGATGCCGAGGCAGAAGGATGGCTTGAGGCCAGGAGTTCGAGGCTGCAGGGAGCTATGACTGTACCTGTGAATAGCCACTGCACTCCAGCCCGGGAAACAAAGAAATATGCTGTCTCCAAAATAATTTTTAAATAATCACAAATTGATTCCTAAATGCTCCAAAGTTCCCTCCTTTCTCAAATCTATTTTCTAATTAGATTAGAAAATGTTGAGGGACAATGGTCACTCTTCATTTTTACTTCTTCCCACAGTCCTCCTGAAGTGTATAGCAGGCCCAGATGTGTGCTCCCCCTAGTAGCTTTCAGTCACTTTCAGAATGTGTTATTTTTGAAAGGCGGCTAAAAGATACTACATCTCAAAGACTCCTAGACAGACAAACGTCTTCACTCATCTAGAAGATTCTAATGGCATTCTGAATAGCACTATCATTCTTTTAATTATCTACTATGACAGCTACCACAGTAACATTTCTTTTTAATAGCTGAGGGCATTTGAGAAGGAGGTGAGTTAAAGATTTCCATAATCCATTCTAACTCTCACATTCTAAGATTCTGGTTCTCGAGCACGGGGGAACAAGGTCGTGAAAACAAGGTCTTGATGAGGTGCTGCCATTTCATCCATCCCCCGTCTCTGCGCTTTTCGCAGAGCTTCCAGCAGCGCTATGTTGGGCCACAGCATCCGGAGGTTCACAACCTCTGTGGTCCGTAGGAGCCACTATGAGGAGGGTCCTGGGAAGTATTTGCATTTTCAGTGGAAAACAAGGGGGCGTTACTAGTTAAGATGTGCTTGTACTTTGGATCTGCATTTGCTGCACCCTTCCTTATAGTACGACACCAACTGCTTAAATCATAAGGATGTTTCAGTTCGTCCATTTAACAGATATGAAGAGCATTTTAAGAGATACAGCCCCTGGAAATGGATCAAACTCTCACTCATGGCATACTAGATATGTTTGTCAATAAACTTATGACATGAAAAAAAAAAAAAGATTCTGGTTCTCTTTATTCTCAAGTCCCAGCATTCAATAATGCTGGATACTACAGTTGTTTAGGGGCTGGAAGATGAGTCAGCAGATGTAGCCATTTGTGAGAAGCAGCTTTTTTTTTTTTTTTTGAGACGGAGTCTTGCTCTTGTAATCCAGGCTGCAGTGCAATGAATGGCACAATTTCGGCTCAAGGCAACTCCGCCTCCCAGGTTCAAGTGATTCTCCTGCCTCAGCCTCCTGAGTAGCTGGGATTACAGGCATGCACCACCACACCCCACTAATTTTTCTATTTTTAGTAGAGACTGGATTTCACCATGTTGGCCAGGCTGGTCTCGAACTCCTGACTTCAGGTGATCCTCCTGCCTTGGCCTCCCAAAGTGTTGGGTTTATAGGCGTGAGCCACCGAGCCTGGCCAAGAAGCAGTTTCATTATACTTCAAACAACAGTGAAGCCAGCAAAAGACAGCTGCTGTGGTTTACATTGCTGAACACGCTGTTGGGTTTCACAGGCCAGTAAAAACTACCCATTGTCAGCAAGCCTCATTTTTCTTAGTTAAGGGTTAAGAAGCACCAGACTTAGCTAGTAGTTCCTAAAGTAGAGTGAACAATCTCTTTTCTCAAAGCAGAATTAGTATAAGCGCTTATCCACCAAAATCAGGGTTATTGGTTTAATGGAATTTGCTCATTTCTGAAGATGTCCTACTGGAAACAGGATAACTGAACATTAAAAAACCATTCTTGCCTAGGAATGTGCCTCCGGTTGCAATAAACAAACTCTCTACGTAAACCACTAATGTTATACATGCTCAGACACAGGAAAAACTGCTTTCAATAACAACAAAAAAAAGTAAGTCAAGGGCATTATTTTTTTTAATCACAAAATGCTATTAACTAAAGTACAGAGAAAGGAATAGAAAATATGCAGATACAGTATCAATCACTAACCTTTTTTGTGAGAGCCAGAAAGGCAAAACAACCTGCAACATTCTATGAAATTATCTATTGTTTTGGTTTTGAGTATTTTCAACTCAGTTTCACTTCTGAGTCAAAAGTAGTTCATCTTTAAGAATTCTGTCATAAGTAGCCTCCCCTCCAAATATAATTTTCAAAGTTTTGGTTTCCAGTGAAGGACTAAACTGAAAAACACCTCCTAACTGCTTTCTGGTTTCATATCCAATGGTTCATCTGAGCATTACACCCTGAACACAAATAGATGTTCCTTTTTCATTCAAAGGCAGTCAATTTAACCTAACATTTCAAATTCTAGCTGAACTATTAATAAGGAGATGCAGATATATGCTATGTATCTATACGTCTACGTATCTCTCCATCTATGTATCTCTTTAGCACTATGATAAAAGATGTCCTACCTTTTGATGAGCAGGTACTTTCACTATTGTCTCATTATTTGAGTATTAAAACAATACGACTCAATTTTACTCACTTATAAACAATCTACTACAAACCTGCTACTAACCACTCACTAACCATAAACAAAGGCTAAAACTGAAAACAGAAATATATTTTTTAAATATATAGGCCAGCGGGGTGCAGTCGCTCACGCCTGTAATCCCAGAACTTTGGGAGGCTGAGGCGGGCATAGATTACCTGAGGTCAGGAGTTCGAGACCAGCCTGGCCAACACAGAGACACCCCATCTCTACTAAAAATACAAAACTTACCTAGGCTTGGTGGCAGATGCCTGTAATCCCAGCTACTCGGGAGGCTGAGACAGGAGAATCGCTTGAACCTGGGAGGCAGAGGCTGCAGTGACCCAAGATCACGCCACTGCACTCCAGCCTTGGCAACAGAGTGAAACTCCATCTCAAAAACTAAAATAAAATATGTAGACCAGGCACAGTGGCACACACCTATAATCCTAACGCTTTTGGAGGCCCTGGTGGGAGGATTACTTGAGCCCAAGAATTTGAGAATAGCCTGGGCAACATAAGGGGACCCCTATCTCTGTCTCGCTCTGTCACCCAGGCTGGAGTGCAGTGGCGCAATCTCGGCTCACTGCAACCTCCGCCTTCCGGGTTCACGCAATTTTTCTGTCACAGCCTCCCAAGTGGTTGGGACTACAGGTGCACACCACCATGACTGGCTAACTTTTTGTATTTTTAGTAGAGGTGAGGTTTCACCATATTGGTCAGGCTGGTCTCGAACGCCTGACCTCAGGTGATCCACCAGCCTTGGCCTCCCCAAGTGCTGGGATTATAGGCATGAGCCACTCTGCCCAGCAAAAAAAAAAAAAAAAAAAAAAATGAGCCAAGTGTGGTGGTACACACCTGTGGTCTCAGCTACTCAGGAGGCTTAGGTAACAAATTCTCTCAAGCCCAGGAGGTCAAGGTTGCAGTGAGCTATGACCACACCACTGCACCCTAGTTTAGACAATAGAGCAAGACCTCGTTTCCAAAAATATATATATATATGTATACATATATGTATATATTAAATGCAGACTGGATAACAATCATGGGAATTTACCTAGATACAAGCTTTTTTATACCTATTTGAAAAACTGAAGAAAAAAAGGTAATCTGAAAAGTCATCCTTATGAAAAGTATATAAAATCTATTTAAAAGTCCTAAGTAAAAAATTTAATTCACACATCAATCTTGGATTTGAATTACTCACTACAAACATATAACCCAACCCTCCCTCCTAACAAGCTTCCAGAAGGGTCCTTCTAAAACACAAATTGGCCAGTCATTCCCTAGCCTACAGCTCTGACGGCTTCTCACTGTCAGCTTCTCAGTACAGCTTCTCACTGTCATCTGAGTGATCGTCAAGCTTTTTAGCATGGTTTATAAGGCCCTTCCTGTGGCCTCTGATTATCTGTCCACTACCCTTCAAATCCTTGCTCTACCAATAAGGAGTAAGTCATTTTTCACTGTCTTGAGTCTCTGCATGCACTGATTCCTGGCTGGAATTCTCTTTATCCCACTGCTCTCCTTCGTATGGTTTGTTCATCCTTCCAGTTTCAGTTTAGTGGAGTACCCTTCTCCAAGAAGCCTTTGAATTCCCTCATTTCTCTCAATCTTTTCCCACTCACCCGCTAAGTGGTCCTCCTCAGAGCTCTCACAGGCCCTCTGCTTACTGATTTCTGTTTACCTTCTTACATATCTGTCTCCTGAACAAGGACTTTAAGTTTCTTCAATTTTTTTTTTTTTTTTAAGAGATAGGGTCTCACTCGGTCACCAAAGCTGGAGTACAGTGGCGCAATCATAGCTCACAGCAGCCTCAAACTCCTGGCCTCAAGCCAACCTCCCATTTTAGCCTCTCGTAACTGTAACTACAGTGGCACAGGCGTTACTATGTCAGCCTAAATTTATTTTATTTATTTTTTTTTTGAGACAGGGCCTGGCTATGTTGCCCAGGCTAGGACTGTAAGTTTCTTGAAAGCAAAGGTTATGTCTTATTTCTAATTCCCCAGTGCTTAGCCCAGGACACACTTTCAGTGCTCTAACATCTACCAAACAAACATCTACCGAACGATCAAGTCAGAATACACAACAAGAACACAGGCTTCTCTTTAGAATCTAGGCAGAAAGTATCCCAACTCTGCTTTGTTCAACACTCCATACGAAACAGCTTGCCAAATCACCAGCTCTCAACGGTTCAAATACTGGGCTAACAAAGGAGTTCTCAACGTGGGCAAGATGCCTTAGGCCCACAAACACATCGTCCACAAGCTATTTTCACTATATCAAAAAGTCTAAGAAATTATACATTGGCCAGGCGCCAGTGGTTCACACCTATAATCCCAGCACTTTGGGAGGCCGAGGCGGGCAGATCATGAGGTCAAGAGATCGAGACCATCCTGGCCAACATTGTGAAACCCCGCCTCTACTAAAAACACAAAAATTAGCTGGTAGTGGCATGCGCCTATAGTCCCAGCTACTCAGGAGGCTGAGGCAGGAGAATTGCTGGAACCCAGGAGGCAGAGGTTGCAGTGAGCCGAGATTGCGCCACTGCACTCCAGCCTGGGCAACAGTGCGAAACTCTTTCACAAAAAAAAAAAAAAAAAAAAATCCACAATAATGAGGCCAAGACAAGCTAACTCAAACAGTTCCTTTTCTTCTACTTAAAATTTATCAACTAAGGATAGTAACGGAGTTTATCATGCTCTGCCTAATTCCTGATTAGCATATGAAAATCTTTTATTGAAAACTCCAGGTTCAAATTAATGATTTCACAATAACTACTGCCCAGAACCCCAATAGCAGCCTATTAGGGAGATAGCAAGTGGTTTCCATATTTTTGATGTTTTAGCCAGGTGTGGTGCCTCACACCTCTAATCTCAGTCACTTGGAAGGCTAATGCTGAAGAATAGCTTGAGCCCAGGAGTTTGCAGTGAACTATGACAGCGCCACTTTCCACCCTGGGTGAAAGAATGAGACTCCATCTCAAAAAAATAAATATTTTGAAATGTTTTTTTATTTCTAAAATGTGATTATAGGAAATAAGCAAAAGTATAAACTTAAACGTAACTCTCCAAACCAAAGCCCTAAAGAACTAATTTTAGACTTGTAAAGAAACACGCAAAAAGCCAGGTGCTCACGCCTGTAATTCCAGCACTTTGAGAGGCTGAGGCAGGCGGATCACTTGAGGTCAGGAATTCGAGACTAGCCTGGCCAACATGGTGAAACCCCATCTCTACTAAAAATACAAAAATCAGCTGGGCGTGGTGGCGCATGCCTGTAGTCCCAGCTACTCAGGAGGCTGAGATGGGAGAATCGCTTGAACCCGGAGGGCAGAGGCTGCAGTGAGCTGAGATCGTGCCATTGCACTCCAGCCT
Organism: Chlorocebus sabaeus; assembly: GCF_047675955.1. Lineage (NCBI taxonomy): Eukaryota > Metazoa > Chordata > Mammalia > Primates > Cercopithecidae > Chlorocebus > Chlorocebus sabaeus. The sequence continues at coordinate 115,832,803 of NC_132923.1, read as the reverse complement.
GGGCAACAAGAGCAAAACTCTGTCTCCAAAAAAAAAAAAGACCGGGCGCGGAGGCTCACGCCTCTAATCCCAGCACTTTGGGAGGCTGAGGCAGGCAGATCACAAGGTCAGGAGATCGAGACCATGATGGTTAACATGGTAAAACCCCATCTCTACTTAAAAAAAAAAAAAAAAAAAATGCACAGAATTGGCCGGGCATGGTGGCAGGTGCCTGCAGCTACTCGGGAGGCTGAGGCAGGAAAGTGGCGTGAGCCTGGGAGGCAGAGGTTGCAGTGAGCCGAGACTGCCACTGCACTCCATCCTGGGCGACAGAGCGAGACTCCGACTCAAAAAAAAAAAAAAAAAAAAAAAAAAAACTCAAGAGTCTTCAATCAAAAACTAGCTGTCAAGGATTAAATGTCACTTCCTCCAATTACATAAACAAAACTCAGTGGGAATCTATTCTGGACAGTTTAAAGGTTGTGCTGCCTTGATCCTCCTCTTTCCTCTCAGCAGTTTCTTCCTCTTTTCTGTAAGCTTCCTCATCCTCCTCAAGTAACCAGACACTGCATAGACTACTAATAATCTATGCTTTTCTCTTCCCTCTCTCTCCATTATGCTTATATTTTCACAGATTTGTTTTTCCAACCATTTCTGCTCATCTGACTTCCATCTCCCCATTTCCAAACATCTTCAGTTATCTCCATTTGTTTGTAAAATGAATTGGACATTTCATTCATTTCAAATCCAACATGTCCTAAACTGAATTTATCTGACCACTATCTCAAAACAATGTATATAATTAAATCCTACATCTTTCTTACTACATCATTGAACAGCATCATTTTCTAGTCTCAAAACCCTGGAGTCAATTTTAACTCTTCTTTAATCAAAGATATTCAAATCCCTATTTTTCTTCCTTTATGATAGCTTTCATGATACGATCACCCTTTCCTTTCCATTTCCCTCTAGACAGGATGTACCTCAGCAAAACCTTGGAAAACCTTGGAAAAATTAGGCTGGGCGCAGGGGCTCACATCTGTAATCCCAGCACTTTGGGAGGCTGGAGCCAGAGGACTGCTTGAGCCCAGGAGTTCAAGACCAGGCTAGGCAACATAGTGAAACCTCATCTCTACAAAATATCAACCTGGGACCACCTGTCGTCCCTACTATTTGGGAGGTTGAGGCAGAAGTATTGCATGAGTCTGGGAGGTTGAGGCTGCAGGAGTCATGATCATACCACTGCACTCCAGCCTAGGCAACAAAGCAAGACCCTGTCTCAAAAAAAATAAACAATAAATTATACAGTTAGATATCCAAAGGTTCTCCAAAATTGTCAGATGCACATTCACTGCTTTCTATTTTAGCCCAGTGGGTCTTCAGACTACCCCAAATAACACCATACACCATTTCCTAACCACTGACGACTCTGCCCATACCATTTCCCTCAACTGTAGATGTCCTTCCCCTCAACTTCAAGTCAGCCCAAATACTACTTCCTATTCCTCTAGTCCTCACTGACTTTCTGATCTCCTACCTCCATTTGAGAGTACCGTACGTTCTTTTTTTCTTTTTTTAAAGAGAAGGTCGTGCTCTCTTTCTTACCCAGGCTGGAGTGCAGTGGTATGATCACGACTCACTGCAGCTTCAACCTCCTGGGTTAGAGCGACCCTCCTGCTTTAGTCCTTCCCACACAGCTGGGACTCACCACTACACGTGGCTTTTTTTTTTTTTTTTTTTTTTTTTTTTTTTTTGGTGGAGACAGCATCTCCCTATGTTGCCCAGGTTGGTCTTCCTACTCCGAGGCTCAAGTGCTCCTTCTGTCTACCCTCGCAAAGTGCTGGGATTACAAGTGTGAGCCATCACACCCAGCCTCAGGTTTCTTTTGTATATTCTTCAATAGACAGCACAGACACACAATCTTAGTTAATAAATATTTGCTCCATTAATTATTGATTAAATAAGTATTGTGCACCTGCTAAGAATCAGGTACTGTGGTTAGCTTAGCTTAATCTGTAATATCAAAACAATAACATTTCTCTTCTCTTTTTTCTTATTCTTTCTCAAGATTCTACTAGTCTTTCCTTCAGTTTACCATTACCAGTTGTCCTTTTACACTCAGTTGAGCCCTCAGCTGAATAGCAGTTAAGCTACCTCATTAACATGATTCTGGAATAAAAGGGAATAACGACTTTTCTCTCAAAATATTCCAGAATATTTTGGTTTCTTACAATTGTCCTTATCGTCAACTAATTTCACACTGGTGCCCTTAAGAACTGACCAAAGCCTTCAATGTCACTGAAAGCACTGAAAGCATGAGAAAACTTCCTTTCTGTGCCTGGACTCTCTATTTGATAAATACATAGCCTTTTTTTTTTTTTTTTTTTTTTTTTGAGGCAAGGTCTCACTCTGTCACCCAGGCTGGAGTGCAGCAGTACGATCTCCACTCACTGCAGCCTCTCTACCTCTTGGACTCAAGCGATCCACCCACCTCAGCCTCCCAAGTGGCTGGAACGAGAGGCGCATACCACCATGCCCAGCTAACTTTTGTATTTTTGGTAGAGATGAGGTTTTGCCATGTTGCCCAGGCGGGTTTCAAATTCCTGAGCTCAAGCAATCCACCCACCTTGGCCTCCCAAAGTGTTAGAATTACAGGCGTGAGCCACCACGCCAAGCCAATATATAGTTAATTGAAGAAAAGCGATTATTTTTAAAGTGCTTACGAACTGTAACTTATGATGACCAAATATTTATTTCAACTTAGCTCCTCCAACTAAAACAATCACTCTGACCTGATACTCAAGATTTAACACCACTAAAACACAACATAAACCAGGCACAGTGGCACACACTTGTAATCCCACCTACTCAAGAAGCTGAGGCAGTAGAAACATCTGAGTTTGAGTCCAATGGTTTGAGTATACACACGTACACACACACACACACACACACACACACGCTCTCTCTCTCTCTAGGTGTTCATCCATGGGTTCCACAAAGATAACTAGAGTACATTTGGGGCCTTTAATCCCATCTAAACAATTTGCTGTTAACAAAACTCAAAAACAGAAATACCTATATTTGGCCGGGCGCGGTGGCTCAAGCCTGTAATCCCAGCACTTTGGGAGGCCGAGACGGGCAGATCACGAGGTCAGGGGATCGAGACCATCCTGGCTAACACGGTGAAACCCCGTCTCTACTAAAAATACAAAAAAAAAAAACTAGCCGGGCGCGGTGGCGGGCGCCTGTAGTCCCAGCTACTCGGGAGGCTGAGGCAGGAGAATGGCGTAAACCCGGGAGGCGGAGCTTGCAGTGAGCTGAGATCCGGCCACTGCAGTCCAGCCCGGGCTACAGAGCAAGACTCCGTCTCAAAAAAAAATTAAAAATTAAAAATTAAAAAATAAAAATAAAAAAAAAGAAATACCTATATTTTCTCACTAAATCAAATTGTTACCTATGAGGAGTAAAGACATTGGATCTGCAGGTCCTAGTACAATCTATAGATAAAAGGCCTTTCAAATTTGAGGTGCAAAAAAAAAAAAAAAAAAGAAAGAAAAAAATCTACACACTTCCTTCTTTTATCTGCAATATAAGAAGGAATCCTTTTTAACTCTAATAACGTATTAACATGAATTAAGAACACGATTGTTGGGAAACTCAGATGTTGGCAAAGCTTAAAAATAAAAAACAAGGGCTGAGTACAGTGGCTCAGGCCTGTAATCCCAACACTTTGGGAGGCCGAAGCAGGAGGACTGCTTAAGCCCAGGAGTTTCCGATCAGACTAGACAACAAAGTGAGGCCCCTATCTCTATCTCTCCAAAAATTTTAAAAATTAGCTGGGCACAATGGTGTGTGCCTGTAGTCCCAGATACTTAGGAGGCTAAAATGGGAGGATCCCTTGAGTCCAGGAGTTCGAGATTGCAGTGAGCTATGATCAAACCACTTCACTTCAGCCTGGGTGACAGAGCAAGGGTTTTAAAAAAAACAAAAACAAAAACAGGCCAGCAAGGTGGCTCACGCCTGCAATCCCAGCACTATGGGAGGCCGAGGCGGGCAGATCACCTGACATCAGGAGTTCGAGACAAGACTGGCCAACACGGCAAAACCCTGTCTCTACTAAAAACACAAAAAAACCCAACCAGGCGTGGTAGTACACACTTGTAATCCCAGCTGCTTGGGAGGCTGAGGCAGAAGAATCACTTGAACCCGGGAGGTGGAGGTTGCAGTGAGCCAAGATCGTGCCACTGCACTCCAGTCTGACACAGAGTGAGATTCCGTCTCAAAAAAAAAAAAAATAGCATGCAAGAAAAAGCTTAATTTTCTGATCACACTTTGGTACTATGGCTCCAATGGCAGCTGATACATTAAAAATAGATTATTTAAAAGAAAAAAAAAAAGCCAGGTATGGTGGCTCATGCCTGTAATCCTAGCACTTTGGGAGGCCAAGGCCGGAAGATCAACTGAGGTTGGGAGTTTGAGACCAGCCTGGGCAACACAGTAAGACCATCTCTACAAAAAATTGAAAAATTATCCACGTGCCAGGCACGGTGGCTCACATCTTGAACTCCTGAGGTCAGGAGTTCAAGATCAGCCTGAGCAACATGGTGAAACCCCATCGCTACAAAAAGATAAAAAGTTAGCCAGGCATGATGGCAGGTGCCTGTAATCCTAGGTACTCTGGAAGCTGAGGCAGGAGAATTGCTTGAACCCGCGAGGCGGAGGTTGCAGTGAGCCAAGATCATGCCATTGCACTCCAGCCTGGGCAACAGAGCAAGACTCCTCTAAAAAAAAAAAAAATTTAGCCAGGTATGGTGGTGTACGCCCATCATGCCTATAGTCCCAGGTACTCGGGAGGCTGAGGTGGGGGATCTCTTGAGCCAGGGAGGTTGAGGTCACAGTGAGCCGTGATCAAGCCACTTCACTCCAGCCTGGGGAACACAGCAACACCCTGTCTCATTTAAAAAAAAAAAAAAAAAGGCCAGGCGAATTGGCTCAATGCCTGTAATCCCAGCACTTTGGGAGGCTGAGGTGGGCAGGTCACCTGAGGTCAGGAGTTCGAGACCAATCTGGCCAACATGGAGAAACCCCATCTCTACTAAAAATAAAAATAAAAAAAAAAAAAAAAATCAGCCGGGAGTACTGACACGCACCTGTAATCCCAGCTACTCAGGAGGCTGAGGCAGGAGAATCGCTTGAACCTGGGAGGCAGAGGTTGCAGTGAGCCGAGATTGCGCTATTGCACTCCAGCTTGGGCAACAAGAGCAAAACTCCAACTCAGACAAAAAAAGGTGATGGCTTCTTGAAAGAACACAGAAATCAACCTAAAGGAATTCCTGATGGCCAAAGCTAGAATAATCTGAGTAACAAAACAATGACAGTTACTAGATTTTAACCCATAAAATAAAATATATACCCACGAGTCCATAGTGATATGAATAATAAATAAAACAAATGGAGGAAAGAAAGCTCTTCCTCATAGAATTACAATCAATAAATGTAGAAGGAGAGAGTGAAATAGAAAGTCACAGTTAGGCAACCACAAAAGCAATAAATTTTGCAGACAAGCTCCACCAGTTGCTAAAATTGAGAACCAAAGTTTGAGAAGACTCTAACATTGTTTGCAAACTCATCAAGTATCTCCCACAAGATACTTATGAACTACAAAAGGAAAGAAAATAACTCCACAATAGAAAGACTCTCAAGATGCCAACTTAACCAAGTAGTCAAAGTAAGCATCATCATACCGACATCACGAATCTCCTGATATGGGGCAATGAGAAGGAATGCATAACCTCACCCCATTCATGAGAAAACATCAAACAAATCCGAACTGAGGGATACCCTATAAACAATGGATCAGTAATCTTCAAAAGTGTCAAAGTCACAAAACATAAGGAAAGTCACAGAAATAGTTACAAACCGTAAGAGAATAAAGAGAAATAACAAAATGCAATTAGAATCCTGAAACAGAAAAACGACATCGGGGTCTCTCCTTCCAGCACAGTATGAGAGCAGAGCAGGACCTGTAGTGCTGGAAGTCGTGGCAGGAAAAGCATTTAGAAAGTTTCTTAGGTCTGTAATCCCAACACTTTGGGAGGCAAAGGTGGGCGGATCACTTGAGGTCGGGAGTTCGTGACCAGCCTGACCAACATGGTGAAACCCCATCTCTACTGAAAATACAAAAATTAGCCGGAAGCATAGTACACGGCTATAATCCCAGCTACTTAGGAGGCTGAGGCAGCAGAATCACTTGAACCCGGGAGGCAGAGGCTGCAGTGAGCACAGATCGCGCCACTGCACTCCAGCTTGGACAAGAGAGACAGACTCTGTCTCAAAAAATGTTTCTTGCTCTTTGAGCATTGGTTGAAAAACAAGTGCCGGTCAGGCCTGGTGGCTCATGCCTATAATCCCAGCACTTTGGGAGGCTGAGGCGGGTGCATCACCTGAGGTCAGAAGTTTAAGACCAGCCTGGCCAACATGACAAAACTCCATCTCTACTAAAAATACAAAATTAGCAGTGCATAGTGGCGCATGCCTGTAATCGCAGCTACTTAGGAGGCTGAGGCTTGAGAACCGCTTGAACCCGGAAGGCAGAAGTTGCAGTGAGCCAAGATCGCACCATTGCACTCCAGCCTGGGCAACAAGAGCAGAATTTCATCTCAAAAAAAAGAAAAACAAGTGCCACTGAAATCGTACCCAAAGGAAGCATAATTCTTTCAGAAAAATCTCAAAGAAAAGTATGGCAAGCAACAGCAGTAGCTGCTGGATCAGGCTCTGAACGAAAGGATAGAGAGAGATTCAACCAGTCAATGTAAAAGTTGGAGACAGGCCGGGCATGGTGGCTCATGTGCCAGTGTAATCCCAGCATTTTGGGAGGCCAAGGCGGGTGGATCACCTGAGGTCAGGAGTTCAAGACCTGCCTAATCAACATGGTGAAACCCCGACTCTACTAAAAATACAAAAATTAGCCATGGTGGCGAGTGCCTGTAATCCCAGCTACTCAGGAGGCTGAGGCAGGAGAATTGCTTGAACCTGGGAGGCGGAGGTTGCAGTGAGCCGAGATCACGCCACTGTACTCCAACCTGGGCAACAAGAGCAAAACTCCGTCTCAAAAAAAAAAAAAAAAAAGTTGGAGATAAAGTTCTTCCAGAATTTAGAGGTGCCAAAGCAGCTCTAGGTGACAAGGATTATTCATTTAGGGATGGTGATACTCTTGGAAAGTATGTAAACTGAAATAAATCACTACTGAAATGGCATCAATGTGAAGCTGCCCATTCCACTAAAGTTCTAAAATCATTCATCATGTAAATAATTTTCAAGTCTGTCTTTTATAATAAATTAATGATATCTAAACTAATCCAAAGCAGGCAGATCACCAGAGGTCAGGAGTTCGAGATCAGCCTGGCCAACATGGAGAAACCCTGTCTCTACTAAAAATACAAATTAGCCGGGTGTGATGGCAGGTACCTATAATCCCAGTTACTCTGGAGGCTGAGGCAGGAGAAACGTTTGAACCCAGGAGGAGGAGGTCACAGTGAACTGAGATCACACCATGGCACTCCAGCCTGGGCAACTGAGCAAGTCACTATGGAAACAAAAAAAAAGGTGGGACACAGTGGCTTACGCCTGTAATCCCAGCACTCTGGGAGGCCGAGGCAGGTGGATCACTTGAGGAGTTCGAGACCAGCCTGGCCAACATGGAGAAACCTTGTCTTTACTGAAAATACAAAACTTAGCTGGGTATAGTGGCACACACCTATAATGCCAGCTAGTCTGTAGGCTGAGGCAGGAGAATCGCTTGAACCTGGGAGGCAGACGTTGCAGTGAGCCAAGATGGTACCATTGCACTACAGCCTGGGGGACAGAGCAAGACTACATCTCCAATAAATAGACAGACAGACAGAAAGAAAGAGAGAGAGAGAGAAAGAAAGAAAGAAAAGGAAGGAAGGGAGGAAGGGAGGAAGGGAGGGAGGAAGGGAGGGAGGGAAGGAGGGAGGGAGGGAGGGAGGGAGGGAGGGAGGGAGGAAGGGAGGAAGGGAGGAAGGGAGGGAGGAAGGAAGGAAGGAAGGAAGGAAGGAAGGAAGGAAGGAAGGAAGATTGATTCCTAATTGTCTAAGCCATGTAATGGTTACCAGGTAGGGGTATCCATATAAATTACTATCCAAACCAAGACCATTACAGGAGAAACAGGATCTATTAGTAGGTCACTGGTCAGTGTTGTTAAAGACCTCAAATAACCTTGCGATGGCATGAACTTTATGGTTAGGCAAGTTTCCCTCACCTCCCCTCAGCCTCTGGAACAAAGGCAGGAGAGGGGGCAGAAAGTTGAACCAGAAAAATCCCCAAACTCCTTTCCAGCTTAGAAAAATCATTGGTTTATGGTGGCACCCTTCAAAGACATTTCTTTTTAAATTTACTAAGTGTCTATTATGTGTAAAGGAAAAATAAGCTAATGCATACTTATATTTGGATCCTTTAACTATGATTTTTCTAATGAAGATCAAGAATGAAATCAGTGACATTCTGGAGCGGCATTCAGCTTTCACTGCCTTACCTAAAATGTACCACATTTAAATACACTCACTCAGTCACACAATATAAAAGGTAAAAAGCTAAGGTCAAGTGCTCTGTAGTCTGCTTTTGAAACAGCATTTATTCCAGGAAGTTGGACCACTTCCAAATTCTAATATTTCTGAAAAAGATCAACAATGTAATACTGGGAGTATCAGCTGACTACATTAGCCTCAAAGATTCAACAATATTAATTAGGTACTTGATGCCATTAAAATTATACATGGACTAATTAAGACCCACTTCCTTTGATACTGAGTAAGAGCTAAGCTAGAGACATGCATAATAATTTAAAATCTAAAGCAGATATAATCTTACAAAATCAGCAACTCCACTCATTCTCACTTCCCAATTTCAAGTAACTGAAGAGTTTTTTTGTGAAAAGTCTTTATCCAAAACAAACTTTTTATTACACCTAAAGGTAACAAAATAACCTCTTCTTTAATGTGGTCTTTTCCTAAATAGCAAAAAGAATCCTGCTAGACAAGAGATTAAGCAGGATGTCCCAATTTTGTTTTTTGTTTTTTTTTTGAGACAGGGTCTGGCTCTGTAGCCCAGGCTTGAGAACAGTGATGTGATCTCAGCTCACCGTAGCCTACCTCTGCCTCCCGGGCTCAAGAGATTCTCCTGCCTCAGCCTTCCAAGTAGCTGGGATTACAGGCATGTGCCACCACAACCGGCTAATTTTTGTATTTTTTTAGCAGAGTCAGGGTTTCTCCATATTGGCCAGGCTGGTCTTGAACTCCTGACCTCAGGTGATCCGCCCACCTCAGCCTCCCAAAGTGCTGGGATTACAGGTGTGAGCCACCATGCCCCGCCCCAATTTTGTTTCTTTATAGTAACATATACATTAGAATAGCCTGAGAATATAACCTCATATCAATCAACAACCAATTTTAACCTGACAGAACACTACGCAAAATCCAAAAACCTAAGAATTTGTAACGCACAATTTCAGTTATTCACAGGACAGCAAAATAGTCAAATGCTTATACTTTGTTTTACATAACTATTGCTGCTTAATATTAATTTATCTTAATGACAAAAGCAGGCAACACTTGTTTTCTGGGCATAAAAAAGGACAGAAATGGTCAAAGTTCATTTATCCAATAGGCCTTATTTTATAAACAGCACACCTCACTAAATTTCAAGCACTTAATGGATTATATAACCTTAACATGCAAGGCTAGGTGGGGTGGCTCATGCCTGTAATTCCAACACTTTGGGAAGCCAAGGCAGGAGAATCACTTGAGCTCAGGAGTTTGAGACACGACTGGGCAACACAGTGAGACTGTCTCTACCAAAAATAAAAAACTAGCCAGGAGTGGTGGCTTGCACCTATAATTCCAGCATTTTGGAAGGCCAAGGTGGGCAGATCACTAGAGCCCAGGAGTTGGAGACCAGCCTGGGCAACATGGTGAAATCCCATCTCTACAAAAAATACAAAAAGTAGCTGGGGGTAGTGGTGCACACACTCAGTTAGTCCCAGCTACTTGGTAAGCTTACGTGGAAGGGCTCCTTGAGCTCAGGAGTTCGAGGCTGCAGTGAGATCTGATTGTGCCATTACACTCCAGCCTGGGTGACAGAGAGAGACCTCAAGAAAATGAAAAGATAATCCACTAAATGAGAGAAAATACTTGCAAATCCTATATCTGTTAAACAACTTATATTCAGAATATATAAAGAACTCTTACAACTCAACAATAAAAAGACATATGACCCAATTAACAACTGGGCAAAGGAGCTGTATAGATAATTCTCCGTAACTGACAAATGGCCAAATGCACACAAAAACATGCTCAACTCCATCAGCCATCAGGGAAATGCAGATCAAAACCACAATGAGATACCACTTTACACCCAATAGGATGGCCTATAATCAAAAAGACAGATAATGACAGGTGTTGGCAAGGATACAGAAAAACTGAAATCCTCATACACTGTTGACAGGAACATAAAATGGTGCAACCACTTTGGAAAACATTTTGGCAGTTCCTCCAGATGTTAAACATGGAGTTACCTCATATAACCCAGCAACTATACCCCAACGTATATACTCAACAGAAATTGCAACATAACATCTATATAAAAACGTCCATGAATGTTCACAGCAACATCATTCAGAACCAGAAATTTTATCCAACTTTTTGGCTATTAATTATCCAAAGGCCAAGAAGTTGAAAAAACCCAAATGTCCATGGTACATGGAATATTATTCAACAATTTTAAAAATGAAGTACTAATACATGGTTACAACACAGATGAACCCTGAAAACATTATGCTGAGAGAAACAAATCACAAAAAAAAAAAAAAAAAATTCGTCCACTTACGTAAAAAGTTCAAAATAGGCAGATATATAGAAGTAAAAAATAGACTTGGACTTGCCCAGGGCAGGGAGAATTGGGGGAAAATGGGGAGTCAAACAGATTCCTCTGGGGAGTGACAAAAATATCCTAAAAGTGTGATGGTAGTTGTACAATTCTCAACTAGTTTTGAATATACTCAAAACCACTGAATTATACAATCTAAATGGGTGACTCGTATGACATGTGGATTACATCTTAATAAAGCTGTTTTTAAAGAAAGTAATGGTTTCACACAGCTGAAGTCTAACTTCCTCTTATTCAAAATGCTCTAGAATCTGAATCCATTATCTTGAATATTCTACCATGAGAATCCTCCATTCCAAGCACACAGATCCAAATCCTTAGGACACAGCATACATTACACTTGCTTCAAGCCCAAATCTTTTGTTCATATTTATCACCCACTCATCATAATCCACCCTCCTCTGCCTATCCAAACCCCGACTATAGTCTTAAACTCTTTTTTTTCTTTTAAAAATTCATATTTCCATGCCAGGCTCAATTGCTCATACCTGTAATCCCGGCACTTTGGTAGACCAAAGCAAGAGGATCCCTTGAGCCCAGGAGTTTGAGATCAGCCTGGGGAACAAACTGAGATCTCTAAAAAAAAAATTCAAAAATTGGCCAGGCATAGTGGAGTGTGTCTGTGGTCCCAGGTACACAAGAGGCTGAGGCAGGAGGACTGCTTGAGCCCAGCAGGTCAAAGCTACAGTGAGCCATAATTGTGCCACTGCACTCCAGTCTGAGAGACACAGCCAGACGCCATCCAAAAAAATGAATAAGCTAGGGACAGTGGCTCATGCCTGTAATCCCAGCACTTTGGGAAGCTGAGACAGGCAGGTCACTTAAGGTAAGGAGTCTGAAGCCAGCCTGGCCAATTATAGTGAAACCCCATCTCTACTAAAAATATAAAAATTGGCCCAATGTGGTGGCATGCACCTGTAATCCCAGCTACTTGGGAGGCTGAGGCATGAGAATCGCTTGAACCTGGGATGCAGAAGTTGCAGTGAGCTGAGACGGAGATCGCACCACTGTACTCCAGCTTGGGCGACAGAGCGAGATTGTCTCAAAAATAAACAAACAAATAAATAAATAAATGAATTAAGGGGTTTTTTTTGTTTTGGGGGGTTTTGGAGACAGGGTCTCACTCTGTCACCCAGGCTGGAGGGCAGCAGTGCAATCATGGCTCACTGCAGCCTCAACCTCCTAGGCTCAAGCAATCCTCCCACCTTAGCCTCCCAAGTAGCTGGGACTACAGGCACCTGCAACTCCACCTGGCTAATTTTTGTATTTTTTTAAAGACAGGGTTTTGTCATGTCATCCAGGATGGTCTCAAACTCCTGAACTCAAGCAATCCACCCACCTTGGGCTCCTGAAGCGCTGGGATTACAGGCCATGAGCCACCGCACCTGGCGAAGTTCTCCAGGTTCTATTTCTTATATAGTAATTACTAGGACCCAGAAAAAAGGTCAGGAATCATCTCATTTACCCTTTCTTATGTCCCTTCAAGGTTCGGTCCTTTCCATTCTCAATGTAAAAATAGTATTCTGGTTTAAAACTGGCTGTATTCATTTTCTATTTCCACTTAATTCGCTCTCCTTATTCCAAAATTCTGTTTGTTCCCACACTTCAATCCTCTTTCCCTTATCCCACATGAATCCCTGTGGTCTTTTCCTCCTTCCTTCAATCACTCCTTATGATACTAACTCTTCCTGAAAACCAACTAAAGGCCGGACACAATGGCTCACACCTGTAATCCCAGCACTTTGGGAAGCTGAGGCGGGTGGATCACCTGAGGTCAGGAGTTCGAGACCAGCCTGGTCAATACATAAACAGGCTAGGTACGGTGGCTCATGCCTATAATCCCAGTACTTTGGAAGGCCAAGGTCAGGAGTTCCAAGACCAGCCAGGCCAATATGGCGAAACCCTGCCTCTACTAAAAATACAAAAATTAACCAGGGGTGGTGCCGGGTGCCGATAATCCCAGCTACTGAGGAGCCTGAGGCAGGGGAATTGCTTGAACCCAGGAGGTGGAGGATGCAATGAGCCGAGACAGCAACACTGCAATCCAGCCTGGGCGACACAGTGAGACTCCATCACAAAAAAAAAAAAATTAGGACTGTGGCTCCTAGCCTTTTTTAAAAACTTAGAATACTTGAACATATAAAGATGAACGTAAAGGGATAATAAAGAAATGTAAATAATTGTATGGGAAAAAAAACTTGTGATGTTACACAGAGTTTTACTCTTGTAAATAACGCAAAACATTACAGGAACAACAACTCAAAAGATGTTTGACTTATTGATAAAGGTTTGAACACTCCCCTTTGTAATGTGCAGTCATAACTTCTAAGCTAAAAGCCAAAGGTGAAAAAATATTCCCAAGAAAAACATTCCAAAGAAACAAAAAGTTAACTTACATTCCAAGTAGATATAGAATAAAACTATTCAAGAAGTATCTCTTGGCTGGACGCAGTGGCTCATGCCTGTAATCCCAACACTTTGGGAGGCCGAGGTGGGCAGATCACTTGAGGTCAGGAGTTTGAGACCAGCCTGGCCAACACAGTGAAACCCCGTCTCTACTAAAAATACAAAAAATTAGCCGGTCGTGGTGGAGGACACCTGTAATCCCAGCTACTCGGGAGGCTGAGGCAGAACTGCTTGACCCAGGAGACAGAGTTTGCAGTGAGCTGAGATAGTGCCACTGCACTTCAGCCTAGGTGACAGAGTAAGACTCTGTCTCAATTAAAAAAAAAAAAAAAAAAGTACCTCTTTTTATTTTTTTTGGAGTCTTGCCCTTTCACCCAGGCTGGTGTGCAATGGCACAAAATCAGGTCTCACTACAGCCTTGACCTCCCGGGCTCAAGCAATCCTCCAGCCTCAGCCTCCTGAGTAGTGGGGACTACAGGTATGCACTGCCACTCCTGGCAAACTATTTTTTAATTTTTAGTAGAGATGGGGTCTCACTGTGTTGCCCAGGCTGGTCTCAAACTCCTAAACTCAAGTGATCATCCTGCTCCAGCCTCCCAAAGTACTGGGATTACAAGCATGAGCCACCATACCTGGCCAAAAAAAGTACTTTTCATGGCAGACACTTAGGTAGCAAATTAAGCAAGATACAAAACTATGTACATAATCTCACTTTATGTTACAAAAATGTTATGTCCACGAATATCAAAATCCACAGAAAAAAAAAAAAATCAGAAAAGAAATACACCAAAATGTTAAAAGTGGTACACATGCCTATAATCCCAGCACTTTGGGAGGCCAAGGTGAGCAAGCGGCTTGAGCCCAGGAGTTTGAGACCAGCCTGGGTAACATGGCAAAACCCCATCTCTACAAAAAAATTAGCTGGGCGTGGTGGCACACACCTGTGGTCCCCACTCCTTGGGAGGCTGAGGTGGGATGACTGCTTGAGCCCAGGAGGTCAAGGCTGTAGTGAGCCATGACCACCCTGTCTCTTAAAAAAAGTGGCAAGGCACGGTGGCTCACACCTGTAATCCCAGCACCTTGGGAGGCCAAGGTGGGCAGATCACCTGAAGTCAGGAGTTCGAGACCGGCCTGGCCAATATGGTGAAACCCCACCTCTACCCAAAATACAAAAATTAGCCGCATATAATGGCACACACCTGTAATCCCAGCTACTCTGGAGGCTGAGGCAGAACTGCTTGAAGCTGGGAGGCAGAGGTTGCAGTGACCCAAGATTGTGCCACTGCACTTCAGCCTGGGCAACAGGGCAAGACTCTGTTCCCCCACAAAAAAAAAAAAAAAAAAAAAAAGGCCGGGCATGGTGGCTCACACCTGTAATCCCAGCACTTTGGGAGGCTGAGGCAGGCGGATCACGAGGTCAGGAGATCGAGACCATCCTGGCTAATACAGTGAAACCCCGTCTCTACTAAAAATACAAAACAAAATTAGCCGGGCGTGGTAGTGGGCGCCTGTAGTCCCAGCTACTCAGGAGGCTGAGGCAGGAGAATGGCGTGAACCCGGGAGGCGGAGCTTGCAGTGAGCCGAGATTGCGCCACTGCACTCCAGCCTGGGTGACAAGAGTGAGACTCGTCTCAAAAAAAAAAAAAGTGGTTTTTCTCTACTAATAAGATTATGAGTGATTTTTTACTATTTTTTACTTCTCTTTTCTATATTTTTCCAAAATTCTCATTTAATTATATGTTGTTCTTATAATCATAACTTTTTAACAATAATATTTAACTACAGATGTTGTTCCTCTTTGGCCTTCATACCAACCCTAATCCTCAGTATCTATATGTACTTCAAATACAACTCAGAACTTCAGATGGCTTTGTAAACTGGGTCAATGCTATTCCATCTGAAAGAAAATTATAGAATTATTTTCAATTCAATTATACATCAGTGCAAAATAATTTGAGGGCAGCTCTGAATGCTGTAAGTGAGTTGTGATGCCATCTATATTAATCCTAAAACTAATCTTCAAATTGATTCCCAAAGTCCAACGCACTTAACATTTCACTTAATAAATATTTACAGGCCAGGCGCTGTGGCTCAGGCCTGTAATCCCAGCACTTTGGGAGGCCAAGGCGAGCAGATCACAAGATGAGGAGATTGAGAACATCTTGACCAACAGGGTGAAACCTCATCTCTACTAAAAATACAAAAATCAGCCAGAGGTGGTGCATAGTCCCAGCTACTCTAGAGGCTGAAGCAGGAGAATCACTTGAACCCTGGAGGTGGAGGTTGAAGGGAGCTGAGATTGTGCCACTGCACTCCAGCCTGGGCGACAAGAGCAAAACTCCATCTCAAAAATAAATAAATTTACAGACTTCCTACTCTCTGTCAAGCACTATTCTAGATGCTAGTAATTCCACAGTGAACAAAACAAACAAAAATCTCTGCCTTCATAGAGTTTACATTCTATTAACAAAATTCAATGTCTTCTAAGAGTCAGGCAGCACACAGCGGGTTCAACAAAGTACAAAACAGGCCGGGTGCGGGGCTCACACCTGTAATCCCAACACTTTGGAAGGCTGACATGGGCAGATCACTTGAGGTCGGGAGTTCGAGAACAGCCTGGCCAACATGGTGAAACCCCACCTGTACCCAACATACAAAAATTAGATGGGTATGATGGCACGCACCTGTAATCCCAGCTACTCAGGAAGCTAAGGGAGGAGAATCATTTGAGCCCAGGAGCAGAGGATGCAGTGAGCCAAGACTGCGGCACTGCACTCCAGCCTAGACAACAGAGACTCTGTCTCAAAAAAAAAAAGTACAAAACAATTACTAGTTAATGAAGATCATGGCTGGGCACAGCGGCTAACACCTGTAATTCCAGAACTTTGGGAGGTCGAGGCGGATGGATCACTTGAAGTCAGGAGTTCAAGAGCAGGCTGGCCAACATGGCGAAATCTATCTCTACTAAAACTACAAAAATTAGCTAGGTGTGGTGGTACACACCTGTAATCCCAGCTATTTGGGAGGCTGAGGCATGAGAATCACTTGAACCCAGGAAGCAGAGGTTGCAGTGAGCCAAGATGACACTCCAGCCTGGGTGACAGAGCAAAATCCTAAAAAAAAAAAAAAAAAAAAAAAAAAAAGGAAGTCATAAAAACCAACAAATTTCAAATGCACTTAAAATAGTTTAACTATCTCAAATTTCAGCTGAGCTACAGGAGATTGAAAAATTCCTTTTGGTTGGCAGGAAGCCAGAGAACTGGAAGCCATTCGAGAATTCAGAAGTCGCTTGGGAGCCTGCCATATTTCATCTGTGTAAGTCTCAGCTGCAGTTTATCCATTGCTTAAAGTCATATGTGTGGCTAAAAATCAGGAACTAGTTAGTTTCCTATTATATTAGCTCAAAGTATTATTCCTTAGGCAAAAATAGATTGTGTCTTACCACAGTACCACAGAGTTTATTCCAGAACTTACTTTCCCTCATATCTCATAAAGAACTAACTGTATCATCACCCAGAACAAGCCAGCAAATGACCATGGCAACCTTACTTTATGGTCTCACACTATCTCACAACTAACTATACAGTCTTCACCACTAAAGTTACAGAGAGCTTCAATCTCTTTGGGTGAATCTAACATTAACAAGCCTAAAACCAGAAGCAGCTTATATGAGCAAACCGCTTTGCCTCTGCCCCATGTTAGTATCTTCTAATATCAATAAGCCACCACAAAAACATGTCACTTACTATCAGACAAAGAAACCATTAACTGGTTTCTGTAAATTCCCTCCCCTCTACTTGCAATAACACAAATCTCAAAGGACAATCATAAGCAATTATAATTCAAGAAGGTCACTGAATAAATGAGTCTAGCCCCTACATTTCAGAGAAGGGATAACCAATGCCTGGAGCAATTGCATGGTTAGTCCAAGATAAGATATCTATTACAATGAAAGAGCCAAACTCAAATCCAGGATTTTTTGCCTCCAAATCAGGTGCACTTCTCAATACACCAAGGTAAATCTATTTTAAGGCTAGCAAGTACTGTTTCTAAGCCAAAGTCTAGTATCAAAAGGGCAAGGATATTATAAGATGCAGTGGGAAGGAGACCAGGAACAGACCAACCACAGATCAGATCAGATATGTAGCTCCTTTTCATACACTAATTCCTCAGATTATGATACAAAAAATACTTTGAATTTTTAGCTCGTGTTTGTCACTTTTTCTGGTATCTCCTCTAGCAAAAAAAAAAAAAAAAAAAAAAAAAAAAAAGCGGCCAGGTGCGGTGGCTCAAGCCTGTAATGACAGCACTCCAGGAGGCCAAAACAGGCGGATCACGAGGTCAGGAGATCAAGACCATCCTGGTTAACCGGGTGAAACCCCATCTCTACTAAAAAAAAATACAAAAAACTAGCTGGGCGAGGTGGTGGGTGCCTGTAGTCCCAGCTACTCGGGAGGCTGAGGCAAGAGAATGGTGTAAACCCAGGAGGCAGAGCTTGCAGTGAGCTGAGATCCGGCCACTGCACTCCAGCCTGGGCGACAGAGCGAGACTCCGTCTCAAAAAAAAAAAAAAGGCCTGAAACGTGACTGAAATCCATTTGTTAAAACTCTACGCAACAGCAACGGAATTGGGAAAAGTAGGCCGGCAGAAGAGAAAGCTATGTAAACCTGGGTTCTTATTCATTCTTCCAATTTAGCTGAGATGTCAACTTCTTTTAGAAAGTCTTAACTCCTCCTTCCCCAGACTACCCTCACAGCAGAATTATCACTGTACTTGCCTCATGACGTTTTGTTTACCCACCTCTACCCAAAAGGACAAAGTTCTTTGAGGGCAAATATTTCTACCTTAGCTCTTCAATCCTACATCTAGCACTTAGTGTAGCAGCACACAGTGGGTGCTGAATTAATGAATTCATAAACTTGCCACACCTATTAAAGCCTCAATATAAATGGCAAAATGTGGCAATGCTCTCCATTTATTTATTTTGTTGTTTTTTTTTTTTGAGACAGAGTCTCATCGTCACCCAGGCCAGAGTGCAGTAACGCAATCTCAGCTCACTGCAAGCTCTGCCTCCCAGGTTCACGCCATTCTCCTGCCTCAGCCTCCCAAGTAGCTGGCACTACAGGCACCTGCCACCATGCCCTGCCAATTTTTTGTATTTTTAGTAGAGATGGGGTTTCACCGTGTTAGCCAGGATGGTCTCGATCTCCTGACCTCATGATCTGCCCACCTCGGCCTCCCAAAGTGCCGGGATTACAGGAATCCTCTCCATTGATTTAAGACGTGGTTCTCGGCTGGGCACAGTGGCTGATACCTGTAATCCAGCACTTTGGGAAGCTGAGGCAGGCGGATCACAAGGTCAGGAGATAGAGAGAGACCATCCTGGCTAACACGGTGAAACCCCGTCTCTCCTAAAATACAAAAAATTAGCCAGGCATGGTGGCACACACCTGTAGTCCCAGCTACTCAGGAGGCTGAGGTAGGGGAATTGTTTGAACCCAGGAGGCGGAGGTTGCAGTGAGCCAAGATCGTGCCACTACACCCCAGCCTGGCAACAAAGCGAGACTTGGTCTCAAAAAAAAAAAAAAGATGTGGTTTTCAAACATTTTCTAGAAGACCTTTGATTTCATTTTGTTTTGTTTTGTTTTGTTTTTTTGAGGCGGAGTCTCACTCTGTAACCCAGGCTGGAGCGCAGTGGTGCAATCTTGGCTCACTGTAACCTCTGCCTGCCGGGTTCAAGCGATTCTCCTGCCTCGGCCTCCCAAGTAGCTGAAATTACAGGCAGGCGCCACCACACCCAGCTAATTTTTGTATTTTTCGTAGAGACCGGGTTTCACCAGATCAGGGCCGGGTGCCAGGCATGGTGGCACACACCTGTAATCCCAGCACTTTGGGAGGCTGAGGCAGGCGGATTACCTGAAGCCAGGAGTTCAAGTCCACCCTGGTCAACATGGTGAAACCCAGTCTCTACTAAAAATACAAAAATTAGCCAGGCATGGTGGTACACACCCGTAATCCCAGCGACTCAGGAGGCCGAGGAAGGACAATCACTTGAACCCGGGAGGTGGAGGTTGCAGTGAGCTGAGATCGCACCACTGCACTCCGGCCTGGGTGACAAGAGCAAAACTCTTGTCTCAAAAATAATAATAAATCAAAAATGTTTTCAGAAACCCCAATATGGAAAATCAATGCATCAGTCCTAAGTTGGTTTAAACTCTCATGGTTTGATAGAAAATACTTCACTTTGATCACTTCTTGACTTTCTAGCTAAGATCAGGTATAGAAAACATTTCCCTCTGAAACCCATAAACCTAGGACAGCAAGCAGCAGCAGCTGAGCTGGAACTCAGGCATCTGAGTAACTTTCTTCCTTATCTCCATCTTGTATCTGTTGCCCTCTGTCCTCCTATAGGAGGATCTGTACTCAATATATGACGTTTTCTTGATGGTAGGGCTTAGGAGCAGAAAGACTGCTGGCCACTAGATGAGCTACACAATTCTAATTGCTAATTATAACGGTATTCTGCTTGAGGCCTTGCTAACTTCTGAACAAGCAGGAACATGCACTGAACCAAAGGCCTATGTCTTAAGGCTCAATAAGTTAAAGATAACCTACTTGTCTAGCAGTATGTGACTATTAACTAATTAAAACAAAGTACAGTACCACTGTGTTCTAGATTACTCCAGAGAACCTCATTTCTGTATACGGACCTTCCCCTGGCTCTCAAATAGAGGAGAGTATTCTTCCTCCCATTCCCACATACAGGCTGGGGGAGAAACAGCCAAGCATAGTAAAAAAGGCATTCATGGGCTTTGGAGTCAGTCATACCAGTCTGAATCACAGACCACCACTTACTAGGAGAACCCTGGAAACATTACTTCTCTGCATTTCAGTTTCCTCACCTATAAAATACGGACAATACCGACTACCTTATTAAAGTTCTCCTGGGAATTAAATAAAATCATGCATGTCTGGCTCCCAGGATAGCAGGAACTCAATAAATAAATATTATTATTAATTATTCAGATTTAGCTTTGGTAAACAGGCAAAAAAGAAGACAGAAAATGTTATTGGCTTCAGCCTGTACGATAAAACTGAATATCAATACAGAAATTAAAAAGGAAAACTCCAATACCAAAATAACAGGAATAGTGGTTTTTAATATATATGTCATATATGTATGACAAACTAGCTAAGAACATGAGGTATTTTCTGGTTGATGCAGGTCTTTCCCAAATTTATCTCCTAGTAAGAACCCACCGCTTGATTTTCTTAACTATATTGGCTGTCCCAAAACAGTAACTAGACTCCCCAGAAGTGTCAGCAACCCTGAGAGAAATTACACCCTGAAGTCTTTCCATATAGAGAGAACATTGTGTATTCGTAACAGACTGCAAAGTTGTACTTTTTAAGTCAAAACTACTTGGATACCTAAATTCAAACTCATTTATCTTGAATTATCTGAAGGGTGAGCAATTTCAATCTAAAGGGCTAGGCTTTTAAGGGGGGGGCCAAGAACTGCCCCCCCAAAAAAATGTAAGCAACAGTTTCTGTGTATGCACAGTTTTCTGTGGAAAGGGTCCATATAGCTTTCATCAACATGTCAAAGTTGTTTGTTACCCAGAAAAGGTTAAGAATCACTGTTAAGATTCTCCACAGAGCCTCTTGGAACCTCATACAGGAAAGTTAGGGTGAGCATATCTCAAGGCAAATATTTTAAAGTGCTAATTTCATAACCTATAAACTTCATGCTGGATTATGTTATGAAAACCCTAAGCCCATTTCACCATTCCTTTAGCACTTTCCATATCAGAGTTTTTCTTTTTCCAGCCTCTACCATCCTGGCCTGCCCTCTGCCAGGCCCCCAACATCTGCTGCTTTTAAGCCAAAGGCCACTACTTGAAATGGCCTTATGGGCCCTGCCATGCAATACTTATTCCTACTTTTAAGCGGGTTTCAGTTTACATTCAAATCCGTTAATGTTAACACTTCTCCTCATTTCTGATTTGTCACTTGAACACTAAGTATAAATGAAGGACACAGTGCCACGCAAATCTTTCTAGTATTTTTACAAATTTAAAATACCGTCTGGCCAGGTGCAGTGGCTCACGCCTGTAACTCCAGCAGTTTGGGATGCTGATCACACCCTACAAAAAATTTCCTGGACATGGTGGCACACAGCTGTAATCCCAGCTACCCAGGAGGCTGAGGCATGAGAATCCCTTGAATCCAGCAGGCATAGGTTGCAGTGAGCTGAGATCACACCACTGCACTCCAGCCTGGGCGACACAGCGAGACTCTGTCTCAAAAAATGAATAAATAAAACTGTCTGAACTTATTAATTCAACACAAACACAACTATACTCACATACTTTGAGGGTCTGGAAATCTATTCAAGCCATGAAAAGTGCAACTCCAGCTATGCACTCCTGCCAAGATGCTTAAATGTTATCAACTTACTGAACAGTGACCACTTGCGTCAAATACAAATGCCCATACTCCCTCGGGATAGAAAAGCAGAACTGCTCTATTTCAATTCTTTTTTAATCAATACCCCATTACCAGTTGATAACACTTCACCACTGGTATGTTCTGATGAAATCTATAACCTATACTTCATTTACTGTTTATACAATAAAATGTTCTATTTTTAGCAATTGTAACCTTTCAGTGTGTAAAAGCAAACAGAAAATAATAAGAGCTGTGAAACACATCAAAAGGAAGATTAATTTTAGCTTCAATGGCATGAGGCAAAGTAAAAACAAAGCCACATAAAAGTAAGTATTCCATTCAACTAAAATTGGTTTAAAATTATTTACACTGGAAATTACACTTAAATTTATCTCTTTAACAGCTGCTTTTTATTCAAAAGAAAATTAAGTTTCAGTTTTTAACTACTTGAATGTTGCAACCAACTCAGAGCTTTTATAAGTCCTTCGATGAAATGCACTGAGAAAAAGCATACTTGAAACACAGCTCTTTGTGTCCTAAAAAGCCACCAAATTCACCAAGCAGTGTCACATTCAGCACTGCGGTCCTTACTACTCTGTACATCAAGGACACCCTCTATGGGTTTCCTTTCATTTCTGTTTAATTACCAAAACAACTCAAAGATGCAGGTAATGAGTAATTTACTTAGTGGCACAATTCAGAAACTTAAAAGTCCTAACCAAGTATAGGCAATCAAGGCAAAACATGAAATTAGAAAGGAATTTAAACTCACAAAGTAGTAAGCAAAGACAGGTTTAAGAGATCCAACACTGAACTCTGCCTTGAAGTAGGCAAACCAGCCAACCTTCCCCAACCCCGGAGACACTGACCAAAACTAACCAGGTTTTCCACAAGCAACGCTAAGTTATCACTACACCTTCTCATCGCTGAACAATTCCTAACTGAACACAATCACGCAGGATAAAAACATTATGAAATCAGTACACACGTCACACTGGAAAGGAATTTATCTTTACACTGCACCACGGTGCCTGGATTGAAAAACATGAACTAGATTTAAAGAACAGAGAAAATGACACTTGGCAGAAAACAATGGCCTGAAATGACTCTAGAAGGGAGACTGCTTTCCCTTCTCAAAGTAATCTATACAGACAAGAATCAAACTACAGACTGTGAAATAATCTGGGGACCTCACAGCAGTTAGCTTCTTACTTGCTCAAACATCCTACAATCTCTAAAAGTCAAACACACGATGACACAAACACAACACATCTAACATCCAATCATTATTGATTTACACAAATACAGTGGGTGCAGGGAGGAGGTGATGCATGATGAAATGTTATTCTCAGGTACGCAATACCTTTCTAAATCTCCGTGGAATTCATGAATTCAACGTTTTACCTTCACCGGTTAGTTTTTGACTAAAATACCCCATCACCAAGTCTTTTCAATCAAAGCTGTCCAAAATTCTACAATCGAGCAAATAACATGAAATTAGAAACATTCAATACTAGACTTTCCTCCAGAAGCCCTGGTAACTCTCTAGACATCACCAGGCCTATGAAGAGTAAATCAAAGCCCATTAAAAATATTCAGCCTAACACAAATCTTCCAAGAAGTGAGACTTTTGTGGGTGATGGGTAATGTCAGTGAACTTCCTCTTCCTTTAAAAAGGTCAAAGACAGGGAAGCGTCCGGCGTCACATTTCCTCCTTAGATCTCGATCTACCACAAACCACATCACAACTCTCCCATTACTAAAAAAAACTATCCAGAGGAACTGCTTTCTGTACATTTTCACCTTAGACTGAAAATCCAACTTACCTCGGAAACGAGCTGATTAGTTTCAAACGAGAAATTTACCGATAAAGTTTATTATGTACTAATAATAATTAGGGAAGCCCATCGTGTCCCGCTGTAGGGGGAGTCGAGGGGAGGTGAGTAGAAGGGTGTAATCCTCACAACAACCAGAGAAAAGCCTTCCCTGCAGGGTTGGTCCCAGACACCAAGCAAATTCTGCCCAATAAAGAGGGGGAAGGCACCTTAGGGGAGAAGGGTCCCCAAGCTCTAAAAGGGGCTGCAGAAGCATGGCCAAGTGGAGCTAGCTTTCACAGTACTGCTGAGGGTCTCGGGGTCCCCCCGCAGTGCGGCTGCCGGGGCACCCCAAAAGCTCCGGCCAAGCCCGATGCAGGGGCTTGAGCCGCTGCCCCTTTCCAGGCTGGGCTGTGGCGGCCGACAGGAGGGTCCCCTGGGCTGCGGGGTACCCCTGGGCTGCGATGACGAGAACCTAAGGGCCGACAGGAAGGTGAAAAGGATACTGTTGGGGCGCCTGGGTCTGGAGGGCCCTGATGTTCGGGTGAGGAGGGGGGGCCGCCGCCGCCGCCGCCGCCGCTGCCGCCGCCGCCGCTGCCGCCGCTGCTGCCGCCGCCGGGTGAGGAGGCGGTACCGCTGCTGCCGCCGCCGCCGCCGCTCCGGTGCCGGGTCCGGTTCCTGCTGCAGTCGCTGTGCCTGATTTCAGAGCCGGTTTCTGCGGTAAACTCATGGCAAAGCGAAGCCACCAACCCCCCCAGAGCGGGACCGGGCGCGCCGGGGTGCAGGGGCCGGGGGCAGCGGGGGGGCGGGATGGGGGCAGACCCGGGGAGGCGGCGGGAGCGGGGGGCTGGGGGGAGCCTGGGAGGAGGAGGAGGAGGGGGCCGGGGCCGGTCACACACGCCCGACGCCGCCGCCGCCGCCGCCTCCGCCGCCGCCGCCGTCGGCAGCAGCAGCCGCCCCGCGGGCCAGCACCACCGGCTGCCGGTCTCCGTGACAACGCGACCCCAGGGGGGGGGCCGGACCCGGCGGGGGCAGGAGGCGGAGAGACCGGACCTTTCACGGCAATATCCTCATGGGCCGGCGGCGGGGGATCTTTATCCCCCTCCCCGGGGGAAGCGGCGCCCTTCTCAGTAGCGGGGCTTAGGCGATGCCGGCGGATTTTCTTCACTCAACGAGCAGAGCATCCAACATGGCGCTGTGGCCGCCTCCAGCAGTCCGGCAGGACGGCCGCTCGGAAAACTTCGGGCTTTTTCGGAATGACTCGGGAGGCCGAGGGTGGGAAGCCTCTTCGGCTCTTTCCGGAGACTGCGAGGGGTCGGGATTCTTCGGAGACGCTCGGGTGCGTCCTCGGCCGCCGTTCGGGAGCGCTCAGGGGCTAACTCGCTTCCTCGGCAAAGATCGGCGAGGGGGGCTTCTCCGGTATACAGCGGCGCGGGTGCGGGGCGGAGGGAGAGACCAAAGGCGAGGTCTGGCTTGCGGGAGCCCTCCCCTGCGGCCCAGCCTCGAAGAACAATGGTAATGGCCCCGGAATCGGCTCTTCGCTGAGCCCTGCCCGCAGAGGCGGAGAGGCAGCGGCGAGGCGAGAAACCCCGGTTCCTGGGTAAGGAACCGCTTAACCGGAATGGAACCCGTTGGATAAGGACCCCCCGCGGGGACTTCGCATAACCAATGCCACCTGCCGGCCCGTAACCCACGCATTTCACACCCATTGTGTCGACACTTCCTCTTCAGACGCTCTGAGAGGTGAATGAGGAGCACCATTTCCCGAGGACACACAGGAAACGTGACTGGCCCAAGGTCATCTTATTGGGAAAGGACAGAGCCTAAATCTAAATGCCACCTTCATCTGGATGAACCTTGCCGCCTCCCATGTTGGCTGGGGACATGATCTGAGCCGCCATATCTAATCAGCAGCCTTAACTGAGGTCTGTGGATAGATTCAAACCTAGGCCTTCCCCAGGACTGGAGCGCTTTTTGACCAGCAGCCAGTGATCAGCTCCCCAGTGTCCTATGCTGGGTGACATTTGTTGATACGGATTTTCTTCCCAGCTAGACCTGCCAAGATCCCTCCCAACCGCAACCCCGCACACTCCACTCCTTAGCAGCGGCCTTGTCCTAAGCACAGTAGCACTGAGTGGAAAAGAATGGCAGGCATCGTTCGGGCGCGGTGGCTCACGCCTGTAATCCCAGCACTTTGGGAGGCCTAGGCCGGTGGATCACTTGTAGTCAGGAGTTCAAGACCAGCCTTGCCAACATGGTGAAACCTCGTCTCTACTAAAAATACAAAAATTAGCCAGGCGTGGTGGCAGGCACCAGCTACTCCGGAGGCTGAGGCAGGAGAATCACTTGAACCCAGAAGGCAGAGGTTGCAGTGAGCCGAGAGAGTGCCATTGCACTCCAGCCTGGGCAACAGAGTGAGGCTCCGTCTCAAAAAAAAAAAAGAAAAGAAAAAAGAAAAAACAATGGCAGGCATCATGGGGCAATCAAGTTTTAATATAATAGTTACCAGACATGGCACTAAGCGCTGTACCCTTTGTTATCTCAAGCAGTCCTGTGAAATAGGTAGTATCCATTTTACAAATGAATAAACTGAGACTGGGGAGGCTCAATACCATCCAACAACAGAAAAGCTGAGAAAATTGAGGCTCAAAACGCACAAAAGACTTTTCCGAGGTTGCATGGACAGTGTGGTTTGCAGAGCTAAGATTAGAGTCTAGTTCTGACTCCTGCTGCTATCCTGCTTCACACACTGCCTTCCTTTTTCGTTGTTGTTGTTGTTTTTTGAGACGGAGTTTCGCTCTTGTTGCCCAGGCTGGAGTGCGATGGCACAATCTCTGCTCACCGAAACCTCCACCTCCCATGTTCAAGCGATTCTTCTGCCTCAGCCTCCCGAGTAGCTGGGATTACAGGCACGCACCACACCTGGCTAATTTTGTATTTTTAGTAAAGACAGGGTTTCTCCATGTTGGCCAGGCTGGTCTCAAACTCCCAACCTCAGGTGATCCACCTGCCTCAGCCTCCCAAAGTGCTGGGATTACAGGCGTGAGCCACTGCACCTGGCCTGTCGTTGTTTTTAATTCATATAAAGCTCTACACATAGTGGATGCTTAATTTGTGACAATCCCTGAGAGCCCCAAATGCTCTTGCTGGGATAAAAGAGCATCTGAAAGAGAGTGATACCACAACCCCCTACGGCGTCTTTCTAGCTAGGACTCCATAGTTTCTGACATTGAAAAGGATGCCTCATCCCCCGTCTCCAGACTGAAAGACAGCAGATACTTCATACTGTGGCATCTTAAACTGTCTGGATTTGTAACACCTGATTATTTAGGATGGAATTTTTTGCTCCTCTCCAGGCATGATTGGCTCCAGGAAGAATTTCCTAGTGGTCCTTCAGTTTCCCAGATTCTCCTTTCATTTTCTGAAATCTCAGGCATCCTTATCCCAATCAAAACCTGTTCCCAGGAAAGGATTTGACTTCTCATTTACACTAGAGTGATAACAGGCTGATAATTGCCTAATTGTTATTCTTTTCTGAGCTAGTTTCATTTTCTAACTTAATAATAGCTGCAAGCATCAGACAATTACTGTGTGCCAGTCTTAGCTAAGCACTTTATGAACATTATCTGTTTTAAAACGGATAGACCTTGGGCAAAATAATGTAAAAGTCCCTGATAAGATTCTGGCCGCAGGCAATCGAGAATGTTTCTAGGGAACAAAGTCAAAAAGGTAGAGCTCTGTTCTTTCGTCCAAAAGAGTGGCCCTGCTCAAGTCAAGACCTCCTCACTTGCATACAGCAGCTAATATATCTATATAATAAGCGGCATATATAGAGAGAAAGAGTCGTTTTGAGACGGAGTCTCGTCGTCTCCCAG
Organism: Chlorocebus sabaeus; assembly: GCF_047675955.1. NCBI lineage: Eukaryota > Metazoa > Chordata > Mammalia > Primates > Cercopithecidae > Chlorocebus > Chlorocebus sabaeus. Next base: position 115,805,316 of record NC_132923.1, on the reverse strand, counting down.
GCTGGAGTGCAATGGCGCGATCCCGGCTCACTGCAACTTCCACCTCCTGGGTTCCAGCGATTCTCCCACCTCAGCCTCCTGAGTAGCTGGGATTACAGGTGTGCATCATCACGCCCAGCTAATTTTTTGTATTTTTAGTAGAAATAGGGTTTCACCATGTTTGCCAGGCTGGTCTCAAACTCCTGACCTCAAGTGATCCGCCCACCTCAGCCTCCCACAGTGCTGGGATTACAGGTGTGAGCCACCATGCCTGGCCTATTTATTTATTTTTGAGATAGGGTCTCAGGCTGGAGTGCAGTGGCACAATCACAGTTCAGTGCAGCCTCGACTTCCCCGGGCTCAGATTATTCTCCCACCTCAGCCTCCTGAGTAGTCGGGACTACAGGTTCGCACCACCATGCCTGGCTAATTTTTCTATTTTTTCTTTTTTTTTAATAGAGGCAGGGGTCTCACCATGTAATCCAGGCTGGTCTCAAACTCCTGGGCCCCAGTAATCTGCCCACTTCGGCCTCCCAAAGTGCTGGAATTACAGGTGTGAACCACCACTTCCTGCTTCTACAAATTTAAAAACTGAGATTCAAAGATGTGAAAATTCTCGTAACTTTTAAGTAAATGTACAGGGATTCAAACCCAAGGCATCTAACTCTAGGTCTGATTTGCCATGTTGCCTTCAACATAGCAACCTACCCACTATGGCCAGAGGTACTGTCAACAAGAAAAGCTAGTTTTGTTAACTTTCCTGTTACCATCACCTTCAGGATCCAATCTAAATCTAAGGTCTTTCAGAGTCTGGGCTCTGCTTCCAATCTGCCACACACTACCTCAAATTCAGAGCTGCAGCCACCTTGGTCTATTGGAAACGAAACCATTCTCCTTGCGCTGGGGCCCATGTGCAGCCTGCTGCTACTCCCTGTATCCCTAAAACATCCTCACTCCCCTTAGCCAATTGGCTAATTCCTGATTGAAGGTTTGGCTCAAGCATCACCTCCTCAAGGCAGCCTTTTTTCACTCCCCAAGCTGAACTAGGGACCCTTCCTCTAGATCCTCTTGGCAGTGGATGCTTAAAACTCTCAGGGCACTCTCCACGAGTGCAGCCACTGGAAGCAAATGACCTGAGTTTGATTCTCTGCCCTACCATTGATTAGCTGTATGATCTTGGAGAACGCACTTAATTTCTCCAAGCCTTGGTTTTCTCGTCTGTAAAATAAAGAGGTTCTACCTCCTGGAGTTATCATAAAAAATAAAACAGGCCAGGCGCAGTGGCTCACGCCTGTAATCCCAGCACTTTGGGAGGCCGAGGTGGGTGGATCACCTGAGGTCAGGAGTTCGAGACCAGCCTGACCCACAGAGAGAAACCCCATCTCTACTAAAAATACAAAATTAGCCGGGCTTGTTGGTGCATGCCTATAATCCCAGCTACTTGGGAAGGCTAAGGCAGGAGAATCACTTGAACCTGGGAGGTGGCGGTTGCGGTGAGCCGAGATTGCACCATTGCACTCCAGCCTGGGCAACAAGAGCAAAACTCCGTCTCAAAAAAATAATAAATAATAAAGCAAATGTGGCCAGGTGCAGTGGCTCACGCTTGTAATCCTAGCACTTTGGGAGGCTGAGGCAGGCAGATCACGAGGTCAGGAATTTGAGACCGGCCTGGCCAACTCAGTGAAACCCCATCTGTACTAAAAATTAAAAAAATTAGCTGGGCGTGGTGGCGGCGCCAGTAATCCCAGCTACTTTGGAGGCTGAGGCAAGAGAATCGCTTGAACCCAGGAGGTGGAGGTTGCAGTGAACCAAGATTGCCCCACTGCACTCCAGCCTGGGCAATAGAGCTAGACTCCATCTCAATAAATTAATTAATTAATAAAACAAATGCAAAACACTTAGCTCAGTCCCTGGCTAATAGTAATTCTTGGATATGTTTTGGCTATTTTTTTTTTCATTTATGCAGGGAGATTACTTGGCTTTTTTTTTTTTTTTTTTTTTTTGAGACAGAGTTTCACTCTTGTTGCCCAGGCTAGAGTGCAATGGCACGATCTCTGGCTCACCACAACCTCTGCCTCCCAGGTTCAAGCGATCCTTCTGCCTCAGCCTCCCGAGTAGCTGGGATTACAGGCATACGCCACCACACCCAGCTAATTTTGTATTTTTAATAGAGACAGGGTTTCTCCATGTTGGTCAGGCTGGTCTCAAACTCCCAACCTCAGGGGATCTGCCCGCCTCAGCCTCCCAAAGTGCTAGGATTACAGGCATGAGCCACCATGCCCGGCCGGAGATTACTTAGTTATTTAAAATATCTCTGACATCTAGCACTCAATAAATAGGATGTGAAATTTGCTGAATGACTGAATAATCATGAATTGCCTAAAGATTTGGTGTTACCCTGGAGAAGTTCTGAGTAACACAAGAGCCCAGACTGAGTCTCACTGCACAGGGAGAGAGAAAAGCAAGAGTATCCTAGAGCAGGCACTGCTAGCCCATGAGAGGGACATTGTATCTTTGACCAGCCATTCCACTGTTCCCAGAGCCCAATGCAGCCTCTGTCAAAGACCTACATTCCCAAAGAGCTAGATGACAGATGAAGACTGAGCTTGTAAACTTGTACATTTCCTCATAGCTGGGTGATGGTGCATTGCTTGTTACCATGTGGGATCATGGCTCTCTTTCCCTCAGTGAGCTGAGGATTGGCCCCAGGGGGACTACTCAGTTTCTTAATTAAGTCCATGAGACTTGGTTTGCTGTGTCCTGGCGACAAAGTCTTTTTGAAGAAAGTGGCTTGGTAATCTAAATTTTCCAGTCCCTAAGGGTAAAGTTTATCACCCGCCCACCGCCCCCCGCCAAAAAAAAAAAAAAACCTTTCCAAAATGTTGTGGCAAGCTGGAGTTCTCTGACCCTTTCATTTTCCTCCTGGAGGGACTGGCCTTTAAAAGTAAGCCATGTTGGCCGGGCGCCATGGCTCAAGCCTGTAATCCCAGCACTTTGGGAGGCCGAGACGGGCGGATCACGAGGTCAGGAGATCGAGACCATCCTGGCTAACCCGGTGAAACCCCGTCTCTACTAAAAAATACAAAAAACTAGCCGGGCGAGGTGACGGGCGCCTGTAGTCCCAGCTACTTGGGAGGCTGAGGCAGGAGAATGGCGTAAACCCGGGAGGCGGAGCTTGCAGTGAGCTGAGATTCGGCCACTGCATTCCAGCCTGGGCGACAGAGCGAGACTCCGTCTCAAAAAAAAAAAAAAGTAAGCCATGTTATGCCAAGAGAAGGCATTTGTATTAGCCCAAAGAGACTTGAGTATCATTAGATACTTTGCACAGAAATATGCAAAAGTCCACCAAGGCGTGCTGAGAATAGATCTAGACCCAAGGTAATTAAGGCATAGAGATGGGAGGCCAAAGGGGTTAAAAAGGAAGGACAACTAGGTGTGGTGACTCACGCCTGTAATCCCAGCACTTTGGGAGGCCGAGGTGGGTGGATCACAAGGTCAAGAGATTGAGACCATCCTGGCCAACAAGGTGAAACCCCATCTCTACTAAAAATACAAAAATTAGCTGGGTGTGGTGGCGCTTACCTGTAGTCCCAGCTTCTCAGGAGGCTGAGGCAGGAGAATCGCTTGAACCTGGGAGGCAGAGCTTGCAGTGAGCTGAGATCATGCCACTGCACTCCAGCCTGGTGACAGAGCGAGACTCTGTCTCAAAAAAAAAAAAAAAAAAAGGAAGGAGGAGAAGGAAAAGGAGGAAGAGGAGGAGGAGGAAGAAGATGAGGAGGAGAAAACAAAGAAGATGAAGGAGAAGAAAAAGGAGGAGGAAGAGAAGAAAAAGGAGGTGGCGGGGAGGAAGCTGGGCACTGTGGCCCACACCTGTAATCTCAATGCTTTGGGAGACTTGGCAGTAGGGTCGCTTGAAACCAGGAGTTCAAGACCAGCCTGGGCAACCCAGTGAGTTGCTATCTCTATAAAAAAAGCTTACAAACTAGCTGAGTGTGATGCCACGTGTCTGTAGTCCCATCTATTCAGAAGGCTGAGGCAGGAGGATCACTTGAGTCTAGGAGTTTGAGGCTGCAGTGAGCTATGATGGCATCACTGCACTCCAGCCTGAGCAACAGAATGAGACCCTGTCTCAAAAATTAGTAAATAATAAAATAAATAATTAGCCAAACATGGTGGTACACGCCCATAATCCCAGCTATTTGGGAGGCTGAGGCAGGAGGATCTGTTGAGCTCAGGAGTTCAAGGCTGCAGTAAGCTACGGTTGTGCCACTACATTCCAGCCTGAGCTACAAGACAAGACCCTGTCTCTAAAAAATAAATATAAAGGAAGAAGAGACTGTGGGGCTCCCACCTGAAATAGACATGGAGGAAGAAACCCCAATTGGAAAAGTAATGATTAGCTTCATTCCCCGTGCATGCAAATATGCTCATGATGGGCCACAAATGCTCATCCGCATAGAGCTGAGCCAGCTGGCCCTTCCAAATGCATTAGGGCCCAGGGATATGTGGTGGTGTGTAAGGGTCGTGGTTCCTTTTACGACTTTAAGACAGATCTGGATTCTAACCTGATAGACTAAGCTGTACCACCCTTAGTAAGTTTCCTAACTTCTCTGGACCATTTACCAAATGAAGATAAGTCAGTCTCTAACAGATGAGAACAAGAAGTAAAGGAACTTGTCTGCAGAGACTGTCAACAGGGCCTAGGGCACAGTGGGCAGCTCAGCAACCCTTACTTCCTTCCCTATTCCCCTCAGGGCGAAGTCTCAGCCTCTTTGATTTAACATCAACTCTCACTTCTGGGGCTAAGCTGTGCTATTGCCCACAGCATGTGTGATTTCTTACAGCTGTCAGCAATTCCTAGAGTTGACCACAGCGCTTGCAGCCAGTGTGGCCTCAGATAGTTCAGGTTCACTAGGATGCAAAAGAGAGCAAAAAGCATTGTCATAGAATGTTTAAGATGGTAAGTGTTACTATGTGTGTTTTAGCACAATTTTTAACAAGTATTACAGAGTCTGGTTGGGCTGGAAACACCCTTAAGGACTACCTTTCCCGGGCTCCTGGTTTAGGCATAGAGCACAGAGCTGGAAAAGGATTTTCTCAAGTAAATGAACAGCAGAGCCAGGACTGAACTCCTCTCTAAGGTGTCTCTCACGACGTGATCCTATCCTCTCATCTGGAAGTAGGATCCTACTGAGCACAGTGGCTCACATCTGTAATCCTAACACTTTGGGAGGCCAAGGTGGGTGGATCACTTGAACTCAGGAGTTTGAGACCAGCATGGGCAACATGGCAAAACCCTGTCTCTACCAAAAATACAAAAATTAGCCAGGCAGTGGTGGTGCGCCCCTGTGGTCCCAGCTACTCGGGAGACTGAGGTAGGAGAATCACTGGAGCCCAGAAAGTCAAGGCTGCAGTGAGCCATGATTGTGCCCGTGCACTTCAGCCTGGGTGACAGAACGGGACCCTGTCTCAAAAAAAAAAAAAAAAAAGGAGGATCAACCTGGTCGGTATCCTGTAGCTCACACCTGTAATCCTAATGCTTTGGGAGGCCAAGGTGTGAGGATGGCTTAAGCCCAGGTGTTCAAGACCAGCCTAGGCAACATAGCAAGACCCCGCTTCTAAAAAAAAAAAAAAAAATTATCTGTGTGTGGGGTGCATTCCTGTAGTCCCAGCTACTTCAGCCCAGCCGTGAGCCGCAATTGTGCCACTGCAATTCAGCCTGGGTAATGGCGCAAGACCGTATCTCAACCCAGGAAAAAAAAAAAAAAGTCAAAGTCACCGGGCACAGTGGCTCCCACCTACAAGCCCAGCTACTTAGGGAACTGAGGCAGGAGGATCGCTTGATCCCAGGAGTTCAAGGCTGTAGTGAACTGACAGCACAACTACACTCCAGCCTGGGCAACAGAGCAAGACCCTGTCTCTTTTATTTTATTTATTAATTTATTTTTTGACACAGAGTTTCACTCTTGTTGCCCAGGCTGGAGTGCAATGGCACGATCTTAGCTCACTGCAACATCCACCTCCCAGGTTCAAGTGATTCTCCTGCCTCAGCCTCCCAAGCAGCTGGGATCACAAGCGCCCACCACCATGCCCAGCTAATTCCTGTATCTTTATATATATATATATATATTTCTTTTTAGGGCTGAAGAATATTCCATGGCGTGGATATACCACATTTTGTTTATCCATTCAAACACTGGGGAGATTTGAGTTGTTTCCACCTTTTGGCTATTGCGAATAATGCTGCTATGAATATGGGTGTACATATATCTGTTTGGATTCCTGCTTTCAATTCTTTGGGGTATATGCCTAGAAATGGGATTGCTGGATCATATGGTAATTCTATATTTAACCTTCTGAGGAACCACCATACTGTTCTCCATAGCTGCTGTACCATCTTACATCATCTCTACCAGCAACACACAAGGGTTCAGATTTCTCCATATCCTCACCAACACTTGTTATTTTCTGTTTGTTTTGTGTTTTGTTTTACTTTTTTTGTTCTTTTGAGACGGAGTTTTGCTCTTGTCCCCTCAGGCTGGAGTACAATGCTGCAATCTCAGCTCACTGCAACCTCCGCCTGTCGGGTTCAAGCAATTCTCCTGCCTTAGCCTCTCAAGTAACTGGGATTATAGGCACGTGCCACCATGCCTGGCTAATTTTTATATTTTTAGTAGAGATGGGGTTTCACCATGTTGTCCAGGCTGGTCTCAAACTACTGGCCTCAAGTGATCTACCCGCCTTGGCCTCCCAAAGTGCTAGGACTACGGGCATGAGCCATCCGAATGGTTATAATATATAATATTAATATATAATAGGCTGGGCATGGTGGCTCAAACCTGTAATCTCAGCACTTAGGGAGGCTGAGCCGGGTGGATCATCTGAGGTAGGGAGTTTAAGACCAGCCTGACCAAAATGGAGAAACTCCATTTAATTTATTTTTATATATATATTAAATATATAAATATATATTTAATATAGAAATAAATAATATATAAATAAATATATAAATATATAAAAATATATATTATATATATAAATATATAAACATACAATAGCCATCTGAATGGTTGTGAAGTGATATCTCTTTGTGGTTTTGATTTGCATTTCCTAATCATTGGTGATGTTGAGCATCTTTTTTGTGTTTTTAATGACCATTCAAGTTCTTTGCCTTTTTTTTTTTTTTTTTTTTTTGAGAACGGACTCTCTCTCTCTGTTGCCCAGAATGGAGTGCAGTGGCGCAATCTTGGATCACTGCAACCTCCGCCTCCCAGGTTCAAGCGATTCTCATGCCTCAGCCTCCCAAGTAGCTGGGATTACAGGCATCTGCCACCATGCCTAGTTAATTTTTATATTTTTAATAAAGACGGGGGTTTCACTATGTTGGCCAGGCTGGTCACAAACTCCTGACCTCAAGTGATCTGACCGCCTCAGCCTCCCAAAGTGCTGGGATTACAGGTGTGAGCCACTGCACCTGGCCTCTTTGCCCTTTTTTTTTTTTTTTTTTTTTTTTTTTGAGACGGAGTCTTGCTCTGTCGCCCAGGCTGGAGTGCAGTGGCCAGATCTTGGCTCACTGCAAGCTCCGCCTCCCGGGTTCACACCATTCTCCTGCCTCAGCCTCCCGAGTAGCTGGGACTACAGGCACCCGCCACCTCGCCCGGCTAGTTTTTTTTTTTTGTAATATTTAGTAGAGACGGGGTTTCACCGTGTTAGCCAGGATGGTCTCGATCTCCTGACCTCGTGATCCACCCGTCTCCGCCTCCCAAAGTGCTGGGATTACAGGCTTGAGCCACCGCGCCCGGCCTCTTTGCCCATTTTTTAATCAGGTTGTTTATTTTGTTGTTGTTATTGTTAGTTGTAGAAGTTCTTTCCAGCTCTGCCACTTTTATCTGTGTGTCCTTGAGGCACTGTGCCTCAGTTCACTAAATTGCAAAAAAACAAATTTTGGCCAGGCACAGTGGCTCACACCTCTAATCCCAGCACTTTGGGAGGCTGAGGTAGGAAGATCACTTGAGCTCGGAAGTTCGAGACCAGCCTGGACTCATCTTTACTAAAAATTTTAAGAATTAGCCAGGCATTGTGGTGTGCACCTGTAGTCCCAGCTACTCAGGAAACTGAGGTGGGAGGATTGCTTGAGCCTGAGAGATCAAGGCTGCAGTGAGCTCTGGTTACCCCATTGCACTCCAGCCAGCCTAGGTGACAGAGTGAGACCCTGTCTCAACAAACACACAAAAAATGTTAAAAACTATTAATTTCTACTTCCAAGGGTTATTGTGAGGGCTGTAGGCTAGCAAGCTAAAACCAACCACTAGTGTGTCTGTCCAATAAAAACAACAACTAACATTGACTGAGCACTCATTATGTGCCAAGTATTAGGCAAAGCTCTTGACATGCCTTAACTCATTTAATCAGGCTCTGTGTATGAATAATGCCTGCATGTAGGAGGTGAGCCATGGCAGGGGCTTCGTTTTTTCCTCTGGCTAATCACCCAATATGTTCAGGAGGAAGCCGCTGGACCTGGGGTCGAGGTAGTCTTAGACCTTGCTGATGCCAGGCCTTATTAGCACAACCCTCACATACGCCAAATCCACGAAGCTACCCCGTTGCTGAATCGACATGCACCTCCACCAAACCTGGCTCAGTGAAGGTCTATAATACATGCCTAACATGCCTCCAGCAGTCTCTAAGCCAAGGGGCTTCACCCACTCACCCGCACTTCTCATCTTGAATCTGGAAACCACATCCTTCTACCCTGGGTGGCGCAGCCTTCCCCTGGCCCTGGTTGAACCTGATGCCATTTAAATATCCTGCCAAGCTTGCTGCCTTGGGAAAACCTTGGACACTGATTTACCTCCTATCTAATGACTAGAAGAGGAAGGTGGATTTCCAGATGCCCACAGCTGGTGTCAAGCACCAGGCTGGCTCCAGTGATCTCTGTGGGAGTCAGCCTGCCAGCCTGGCCTGGCCTGCCCATACTCCCGACACCTAGAAAGAGACTGAAGCGTTGCTATGCTATGCCTTTTCCCACCAGCAGGAGAGTGAAAATAGCAGTGATTTAGAATTAATTCTGCAGATGAACATGTTTCGGTTTCCCAAATTTGGCAATCTTTCTCTCCTTGTTTTTTCCACCTTCATTGCATGCCTTTTCTTCTACTTGAATAGAGAAGATGAAGAAGATGCTTGGTTCTCATCTTTCATGCAGGGTATCTGGGTATTGGGTAGAGTCCAGGTTCCTCAGCTGGGCACCTACTGCTCCATCACTTCTGGCTTTTGCCAATCTCTGCAGCCTCAGTTCCCAGCCCTCTCTCACTGACATGCACCCTGAACAGCCATGGATTTTCATGTCTCTGAGTCTTTCCATTTGCTGTTCCCTCCACCTAGCGTATCTCCTGCTTCTGGCTTGCCTAGAAGCTCCAATTTATCTTTTAAAACCCAGCTTAAGGCCGAGTGCAGTGGCTTAAGCCTGTAATCCCAGCACTTTGGGAGGCCGAGACGGGCGGATCACGAGGTCAGGAGATCGAGACCATCCTGGCTAACACAGTGAAACCCCGTCTCTACTAAAAAATACAAAAAAACTAGCCAGGCGAGGTGGCGGGTGCCTGTAGTCCCAGCTACTTGGGAGGCTGAGGCAGGAGAATGGCGTGAACCCGGGAGGCGGAGCTTGCAGTGAGCTGAGATCCAGCCACTGCACTGCAGCCTGGGCGACAGAGCGAGACTCCGTCTCAAAATAAATAAATAAATAAAACCCAGCTTAAGGCCAGGCGCAGTGGCTCACGCCCATAATCCCAGCACTTTGGGAGACCAATGTAGGTGGATCACCCAAGGTCAGGAGTTCTAAACCAGCCTGGCCAACATAGTGAAACCCCGTCTCACTAAAAATACAAAAAAATTAGCTGGGTGTGGTAGCGGGAGCCTGTAATCCCAGTGACTTAGGAGGCTGAGGCAGGAGAATCACTTGAACCCAAGAGGCAGAGGTTGCAGTGAGCTGAGATTGCACCACTGCACCTCAGCCCGGGAGATAGAGACTCCATCTCAAAAAAGCAAAACAAAACAAAACCTATTCAGGTGGCATCTGAGATAAACTTTCCTAGGTTCCCTTCTCCCAGCTAGACAGACTTAATCGCCCCCCCTCCCCCTGCTACTTGTGTGCTGAGACATTATTTTCTTGTGATTCTATCGCACTATATTAATAAAAAGTTTATGTAGCCTAGTACCTGGCACATAGGAAGTATTCAATAAACATTAGCTTATTTATATCCTCTATGAAGCCGGAAATGGCTTGGGGAGACTATCAAAACTTGCTCTTTGAACATAAAGAAAATAGAAACCTCTTTCATTTCATGCCATAGCATGGCTGGCTTTCAGCTTTGGCCAAGAACACTAAGTTACATTTTCGAACTTCTCAACCCAAAGGGTTGGAAAGGGCCCTCACACCCTTAAATACATGGAAAACGCCCATATCTGTTATCAGCCCGGAGCTCCCTTCACTTCTCAGGCTTATAATTACTTGTATCATGACTGTTCCCTGCTAGAGAGTAAGCTCCAACGACAGGGACTGTGACCTTCACCTTCATTGCTGTATGTCCAACACAGTTCCTGGCACACAAGAGGTGCTCCATAAACAGTGGAGGGATGGATGCTGACTGATGTATTGGGTATAACCCTACTCTGGCAGGTGTGGGGAACACCTGGGGAGGCTGGAGTTCTCTCCTGTACAAGAGTTTCTGGAGTGGCCTTCCCTGCTCTTAGGAGAGCACCTGAGCCCCTCTCTTTGGCATCATAACTGAGAAATGTGGGAGAAGAAGGGCCCAGGACTATTCTACATCTGTGGCGTAGGTTTTAGAAAACAATAGACCTTGGCTCCAATCCCAGTTCTGAGACCTTAGTTAAGTCACCCTGGAAGCCTTGATTTCTCTCATTTCTATGAAGGGGATTATAGTAGTTCCAGTGTTCCAGCAAAGGTGCGAGGTAGAAAGATCTAGCATAACACTGGACACATAAGAGGTGGTCAAGAAATAAGTATAGTTCCGTTGCACTCCAGCCTGGGCAACAGAGCAGGACTCAAAAAAAAAGAGCAAAAAAGAGAGAGAGAGAGATGAAGGAAGGAAGGAAGGAAGAAGGAAGTGGGGGGAAGGAAGGGGAAGGGAAGGGGAAGGGAAAGGAAAGGAAAAGAGAAGAGAGGAGAGGGAAGGGGAGGGGAGGGGAGAGGAGAGGAGAGGAGAGGAAAGGATCTCCTTTATTCTCCCTTCCAGTTGTGAAAGGAGAATAAATCTTGGGGCCCCAAAATCACTAAGCTAAAGGGAAAAATCAAGTTGAGAACTGCTTAGGGGAAACCTATCTCCCATTCTATTCAAAGTCACCCCTCTGCTCACTGAGATAAATGCATATCTGGTTGCCTCCTTTGGAAAGGCTAATCAGAAACTCAAAGTAATGCAACCATTTGTCTCATATCTACCTATGACCTGGAAGCCCCCTCCTCACTTCCAGTTATCCTGTATCACCAATGTGCATCTTACACATATTGATTGATGTCTCATGTCTCCCTAAAATGTATGAAACTCAGCTGTGCCCCGACCACCTTGGGCACATGTCATCAGGACCTCCTGAGGCTATGTCAGGGGTGTGCATCCTCAACCTTGGCAAAATAAACTTTCTAAATTAACTGAGACCTGTATCAGATTTTCAGCGTTCACAAAGTCTTCCTCATCTTTCCTGACGATCTTTAGGGAGAGAAAATTCCATGTGTCTCAGTCGTAGAACTATGCCCAGCTCTAACTCACACCCAGCTCTAACTCATGGCCAGAAAGGCACAGTGGTTAGGAGCTCAGGCTCTTGAGCCAGTTTGCTTGGATTCAAATCTCAGCTCACTAGCTATGTGACCTTGAGCACGACATTTAATCTCTCTCTACTTCAGTCTTTTTTTTTTTTTTGACAGGGTCTCATTCTGTTGCCCAGGCTGGAATGCAATGGCCTGATCACAGCTCACTGCAGCCTTGACCTCCTGAGCTCAGGTGATCCTCCCACTTTAGCCTCCTGAATAGCTGGAACTATAGGCACATGCCACCATGCCTGGCTAATTTTTGTATTTTTGGTAGAGACAGGAGTTTCATCATGTTGCCCAGGCTGATCTTGAATTTCTGGGCTCAAGTGATCCTCCCGCCTCAGCCTCCCAAAGTGCTGGGATTACAAGTGTGAGCCACCATACCTGGCCTTCTTCAGTCTCTCTTTTTTTTTTTTTTTTTTTTTTGAGATGGAGTCTTGCTCTGTTGCCCAGGTTGGAGTGAAGTGGCGCAATCTTGGCTCACTGCAAGCTCTGCCTCCTGGGTTCACGCCATTCTCCTGCTCAGCCTCCCGAGTAGCTGGGACTACAGGCGCCAGCCACCATGCCCGGCTAATTTTTTTTGTATTTTTAGTAGAGACAGGGTTTCACCCTGTTAGCCAGGATGGTCTCGATCTCCTGACCTCGTGATCTGCCCGCCTCGGCCTCCCAAAGTGCTGGGATTACAGGCGTGAGCCACCATGCCCGGCCTTCAGTCTCTTTATCTGCATTATAGTAACAATAATGATAGCATCGATCTCATAAGACTTTGTAATGAGTAAGTGAGAAAGTGCCTTGTGTGCAATAAGCCCTCACAAAACCAAGACTTGGCCGGGCGCGGTGGCTCAAGCCTGTAATCCCAGCACTTTGGGAGGCCGAGACGGGCGGATCACGAGGTCAGGAGATCGACACCATCCTGGCTAACACGGTGAAACCCCGTCTCTACTAAAAAAATACAAAAAACTAGCCGGGCGAGGTGGCGGGCGCCTGTAGTCCCAGCTACTCGGGAGGCTGAGGCAGGAGAATGGCGTGAACCCGGGAGGCGGAGCTTGCAGTGAGCAGAGATCCGGCCACTGCACTCCAGCCTGGGCGACAGAGCGAGACTCCGTCTCAAAAAAAAAAAACAAAAAAAAACAAAAAAAAAAAACCAAGACTTGAGCCAGCTCCTGTATTACGGTGAATGTAATACCTGGCATACTCTCAGTTTGCTCATCCTCACAGCCGCCCATGGCCAGATCTGCTACAGTGACTTTGGTTTGTCAGGACTTGGATCTCTGGACTGCCGTTCCCTGACCCCTTACCCTATTTCTGGCCTAGAAGTAAAGGAACACCGAGCTGCAGAAAGTTGTCCAGTGACACTGAATAGTGGGCAAAGCCCAGGCTCTGGAGTCCAGCCCAACCTGGGCAGGAATCTGAGCTTTGCAGCTTCCTGGCTGGGTTCCTTTTCCTCTCCATATTCCAGTTTCCTGCAAAGAACAACAATGTCTATTTGACTGATCTGAGGATTAGAGGAAATAACATATGCAAAGCACTCAGGATGGGGCCAGGTCCAGAGGAGATGCTTGGGGGACAGTGACTCCCTTCCTCACTCTCCCGCTGCCATTCTGCCCCCTCCCCACTCTGGCACTGCCTACCAAGTTCAAAAGCGGCTGCTGCAGCTGTCGTTTCTGAAAATAGACCCCCTGACTGCTTTTGTCTTTCCATCCAAGTCTTCTCCAAACCTTTAAACATCCCCAAATCAAGGGTTTCACAAGACAAAAAGCCCAAGCTGACTTATCCACACCACCATGTTGGCAAATGTCCCAGAGGATCTTGCTCTGCCAGTCACCAAGTTTGACATTCAGCTCCCTCAGTCAAATTCACTCATATTTGACAAGATCAATGAGAAAAATAGGCAGCGATGATCAAAAGGGCCAACCAAGGCTCTTGGGGCAACTCTCCCAGCGGGATTTCATGCCACACAAAAGTGCATGCAGGGGGTGTTCCATTAAAGCTCCTCCACTCACAGGCATCCCTCATGCCCAGAGACACCAAAAAATGGTTCCCATGGCAACACTGCTGCAAATGTTATATATAAACGTGTGTGTGTGCTCCTGTGTGTACATGGTCACACAGAGATACATGGAAATAAACTCTTGGCACAATTTTTTCCTGTTCCAAACACAAAATAACCTGCAAGGATTGATTGCTGGAGAAGACGATAAAGGCTTTGAACAAATAGGCTTCCAAAGGACTGGCTTCCATTGATTACACCTGTTTTGATGTGGGTCTGTTTTATTTCCTGCATCTGGATTATAGTAGATATTCAGTTAATAATTGTTGAAGGAATGAATAATGGATGAGTAAGTAGAAGACTGGGAGGGAGAAAGGAGAAGAAGAGAAGCATCCTGGAATGTCAGAGCTGGAAGGGTTCCTATGAGTATCCAGTCTAATCTAACCCGTTCTTTTTCTTCTTTGAAACGAGTCTGGGTCTGTCATCAGGCTGGAATGCAATGGCGCAATCTCGGCTCACTGCAACCTCTGCCTCCTGGGTTCAAGTGATTCTCCTGCCTCAGCCTCCCGAGTAGCTGGGACTACAGGCACACGCCACCATGCGCAGCTAATTTTTGTACTTTTAGTAGAGATGGGGTTTCACCATGTCGGCCAGGATGGTCTCGATCTCTTGACCTCATGGTCCACCCACCTTGGCCTCCCAAAATGCTGGGATTACGGGTATGAGCCACCACACCCGGCCCTTTTTCCTTCCTTCTTTCTTTTTTTTAAAATTTTTTTATTTCCATATGTTTTTAGGGGACAGGTGGTATTTGGTTACATGAGTAAGTTCTTTAGTGGTGACTTATGAGATTTTGGTGCACCCATTGCCCGAGAAGTATACACTGAACCCAATTTGTAGTCTTTTATCTCTCACCCCCTTCCTATCCTTTCCCCTTGAGTCCCCAAAGTCCATTGTGTCATTTTTATGCCTTTGCATCCTCATAGCTTAACTCCCACTTATGAGTGAGAACATATGATGTTTAGTTTTCCATTGCTGAGTTACTTCGCTTAGACTAAGTGTCTCCAATCCCATCCAGGTTGCTGTGAATGCCATTAATTCATTCCTTTTTTTATGGCCGAGTAGTATTCCATTATATATATGTGTGTGTGTGTGTGTGTGTGTGTGTGTGTATGCACACATATATAATAGTTTATTTATCCACTTATTGATTGATGGTAACCCCTTATTTTTCTATTGGATAAACTGGGGCTCAGAAAAGGGAAGGAATCTTGCTAAAAGCTACAAAAGGAATTGCCAGCAGAACCCCAGTCCCAGAAATCCATTAAGTAAGCACTTTAAGTAAGCACTTGCCAACCTGGCTAACACGGTGAAACCCCATCTCTACTAAAAATACAAAAAATTAGCCAGGCATGGTGGCGGGTGCCTGTAGTCCCAGCTACTCGGGAGGCTGAGGCAGGAGAATGGCATGAACCCGGGAGGCGGAGCTTGCAGTGAGCTGAGATTGCGCCACTGCACTCCAGCCTGGGCAACAGAGCAAGACTGCATCTCAAAAAAAAAAAAAAAAAAAAAAAAGACAGAAAAAAAAGTAATCACTTAATAAGTGAGCTAAATTTCTTAAATTGCTATGTGAATAATAAACATATATTGAACAATTATTACGTGCCAGCAACTGTGCTAAGTACTTAACAGACATTATCTCATTTACAACTTACAAATATGCAAAAGATGTGTTAGAATTCCCATTTAACAAAAAGGGAAAATGTAGCTCTGCAGGCTGGGCGTGGTGGCTCATACCTGTAATCCCAGCACTTTGGGAGGCCGAGGGGGGAAGAATCACTTGAGGGTTCGAGATCAGCCTGGGCAAAACAGTGAAACCCTGTCCCTACCAAAAATACAAAAATTAGCTGGGTGATGTAGCATGTGCCTGTAGTCCCAACTACTTGGGAGGCTACGGTGAGAGGATCACTTGAGCCCAGGAGGCAGAGGTTGCAGTGAGCTGAGATCACGCCACTGTACTCCAGCCTGGGCGACAGAGTAAGACAGTCTTTTAAAAAAAAAAAAAAAAAGGTGAATCCACTTGACCAAGGTTATAGAACTAGTTTATAGTTGGGGTTGGGTTTAAACCCAGGTCACTCAAACACCAGATTCTGAACACATTACTCGGTCTCCTTCTGAATTTAGGGCTAAGGGCCTGGGGCAGGGATTATCAGCTCCATTCTTGCCGATATTGGGAGCTGAGAAATGTGAAGTAACTTGCTCAAGTCGGGAAACTGAGGGGCAGGAACTAGAACTCACATTTTCAAGCACCCAGTTCAGAATTCCTTCAGTTTACTCACTGCCTTCTAACCAGCATCTGAAAAACAGAAAGACTGGCTCCCGTCAACCGTCAGCCGAGTCAGCCATCTCACTGGGCAACCGGAGGGTACGCCCTTCAGCTGTCTGCATCGCAGGATTCGGTCTCCAGGAAGTGGACGCGGGGCCTATTCCAAGCGTCTCTTTGGGTTTTTCTGCCCTCTGGTGGTAAATCTTGAACTAGCAAGAAACAGCTCACCTGAACTTCCCAGCACACTCCCTCTATAGAACAACGTTTTTGCCTTAGTGCTCTGGGAAAAAAACGGAAATGGTATAAGAGGTTGAGGCAGCCAAGCATGGTGGCTCACACGGTAATTCCAGTACTTTGGGAGCAACAGGGTGAGACCCACATCTCTATAAAAACTGAAAAATTAGCCAGGCGGTCCCAGCTACTCGGGAGGCTGAGGCAGGAGGATTGCTTGAGCCCAAGAGGTTGAGGCTGTAGTGAGACGTGATTGCAACGCTATCCTCCAGCCTGGGTGACAGAGCGAGACCTTGTCTCAAAAAAATAATACATAAATAGGTTGGGTGTAGTAGCTCACTCCTGTAATCCCAGCACTTTGGGAGGCCGAGGCAGGTGGATCACCTGAGGTCAAGAGTTTGAGACCCGCCTGGCCAACATGGTGAAACCCCATCTCTACTAAAAGTACAAAAATTAGCTGGGCGTGGGAGCGGGCGCCTGTATTCCCAGCTACTCGAGAGGCTGAGGTAGGAGAATTGCTTGAACCCGGGAGGTGGAGGTTGCAGTGAGCTGATATCATGCCACTGCACTCCAGCCTGGGTGACAAAGGAAGACTGTCTTGAAAAAATAAAAATAAATAAATAAATAAATAAAAGAGTTGACTAGGCGCGGTGACTCACGCCTGTAATCCTAACACTTTCAGAGGCCGAGGCAGGCGGATCACCTGAGGTCAGGAGTTCAAGATCAGCCTGACCAACACGGTGAAACCCCAGCTCTACTAAAAAAAAAAAAAAAAAATTAACTGGGTGTGGTGGCGGACACCTGTAATCCCAGCTACTTGGGAAGCTGAGGTAGGAGAATCGCTTGAACCTGGGAGGTGGAGGTTGCAATGAGCTGAGATGGCACCATTGCACTCCAGCCTGGGCAACAGGAGTGAAACTCCATCTAAAAACATAAATAAATAAATGAAAATACAAAAGTAAAATTAAAAAGGGTTGAGGTGCAATCTCCCTGCTGTCCTGGATGTGCCACGCTCCCCTTTTTTCTCTGATTCCTGACTGGTCTCCCCATTTCCACTCGGGCACTCCTCCGATCCATTGTCTGCACAGCCTGCTGAACAGCTCTTCAAAGACCCAAACTAATCAGGTGACTCACTCCCTGCCTATACTCCCCAGTAGCTTCCCATTGCTCTCAGGATAAAGTCCATTCATCCTCATAAGACCCGTATGCCTCTCTCTCTCCACCCCCCCTGTCTCCATCATCTTCAGCCTCACTGGGCCTTCTTCCAGTTGCTTGCATATGTCCAAGCCTCTTCCTAATTCGGCCTTACACATGCTATTCCCTTTGGCTGGCACACCTAGCAAATTCCTGCTTGTTCTTCAAGTCTCAGTTTAAAGGTACTTCCCTAGAGATACGTTGTTGTTTTTTTGAGATGGAGCCTCGCTCTGTCCCCCAGGCTGGAGCACAGTGGCACGATCTCGGCTCACTGCAACCTCCACCTCCCAAGTTCAAGCAATTCTCCTGCCTCAGCCTCCCGAGTAACTGGGATTACAGTCCCCCACCACCACACCTGGCTAATTTTTGTATTTTTAGTAGAGATGGGGTTTCACCATCTTGGCCAGGGTGGTCTTGAACTCCTGACCTCGTGGTCCACCCGTCTCTGCCTCCCAAAGTGCTGGAATTACAGGGGTGAGGCACCATGCCTGGCCAAGATAAACTTTTTTTTTTAAATTTTTGAGGTGGTCTCACTCTTCACCCAGGCTAGGGTGCAGTGGTGTGATCATGGCTCATTGCAGCCTCAACCTCCCAGGCTTAAGTGATTCTCCCACTTCAGCCTTCTGTGTAGCTGGGATCATAGGTGCATGCCACTACGCCTGGCTAATATTTTTTTAAAATTTTGTAGAGACAGGGTCTCCCTATGTTGCACTGGCTGGTCTTGAACCCCTGGTCTCAAGTGGTCCTCCTATCTTGACTTCCCAAAATATTGGGATTACAAGTATGAGCCACCACACCTGGCAGATACAATTTTTTTTTTTTTTTTTTTTTTTTGAGACGGAGTCTCTCTCTGTCACCAGGCTGGAGTGCAGTGATGTGATCTCGGCCCACTACAACTTCTGCCTCCTGAGTTCAAGCAATTCTCCTGCCTCAGCCTCCCAAGTGGACTACAGACGCGTGCCACCATGCCCAGCTAATTTTTTTTGTATTTTTAGTAGAGACGGGATTTCACCATGTTGGCCAGGATGGTCTCAATCTCTTGATCTCGTGATCCACCCGCCTTGGCCTCCCAAAGTGCTGGGATTACAAGCGTGAGCCACCGCGCCTGGCCCAGAGATACACTTTTATATTCCCCTGCCCTTCCAGTTTTAGAGTATTCTTTGGAATTGTAATTACTTGTCTGGTGACTGCCTTTTGCTTATTTTTAATTTTTTTGTAGTGATGGGGCCTCACTATGCTGACCAAGCTGGTCTCAAATTCCTGGCTTTAAGCTGTCCTTCTGCTTTAGCCTCCCAAAGTGTTGGGATTACAGGCGTGAGCCACCAGTTCCGGCCCAACCTTTCTTCATAGCTAACAAGAACCTTATCTCATTCCATGCTGTATTCCCAGCACCTAGCACAATTCCTAGCACATGGTAGGTTCTGAACACTAGTTGAATGAATAAGTGAGTGAAGGCAGCAATCCAAAGAACTAGAAGCCATTCGAGAATTCAGAAGTCGCTTGGGAGCCTGCCATATTTCATCTGTGTAAGTCTCAGTTGCAGTTTATCCATTGCTTAAAGTCATATGTGTGGCTAATAATCAGGAACTAGTTTCCTATTAGCTCAAAGTATTATTCCTTAGGTAATAATAGATTGTGTCTTACCACAGTACCGCAGGAGTTTATTCCAGAACTTACTTTCCCTCATATCTCATAATGAACTAACTGTATCATCACCCAGAACAAGCCAGCAAATGACCATGGCAACCTTACTTTATGGTCTCACACTATCTCACAACTAACTATACAGTCTTCACCACTAAAGTTATAGAGGTGGCCACTTTGCATCTGTATTTCTGCACCGTCAGGTGCAAGTCTGGCGGCAGGGAGGGGCTGTAGCTGCAGGAACGCAGGGAGGTCTCAGCCTCACCCAGGCCCTTTCCCCTTGTAGAGCACAAGTGTTAGGCTGCAGGGAAACGGCAGTGAACCTTCACATCCAGGGCACATGTGAAGACTCATTGCAGCTGGGGGAAGAGGGAGGGATGGAAAACCATCCTTGACCCAGGATTGTATGCCAATACCATTACAAGGTTCCTACTTCTGGGAAAGGTGCAGGAAGCTCTCACATAGGATCTGCCAAACGTACCAGGCAGAGTTTTGGTGCTGTGGGAAGGGGGAAGGAGCAAGATCACTGAGGAAGCTCGACTCTCAAGACCTAGGGCGATGGAGTTTGCATAAGATTGAATTTGAACCAGGACAACAGACACCCCTGTTTTGAAGGCTAGCAAGCATCAAGTAACAAGCACTAGCAATCTAACTTAGGAGTGGAAAGCTGACAGGTAGGAGCAGTAACACAGAGTAAATCCCTCCAGCAACCCCGCCCTCATCCTCAGCTTGAGATGATGCTAAAAGAATGAAGAACCAGTGGTACAATGAAGGTAACCATAGCAACAATAAAGGTAATCATAGCAACAACGAAATCCAAACCCCACCCAACTCCTGACCAGACTAACTTCAGCTCCAATACTAAGTGCTACATGCCCATTTCCAGGAATGAATACTATTTAAGTCTCAACTGTCCTACACACAATGTCAGGCACTTATTCAAAAATTATAAAACACTAAAAAGCAAGAAATAAAATAACAATCTACTGTCAAGATACAAAGCAGAGCTGGGTGTGGTGATGCGTGCCTGCAGTCCCAACAACTTGGGAGGCTGAGGTGGGAGGATTACCTGAGTCCAGGAGGTCAAGGCTGCCGTGAGCCAAGGTCATGCCACTGCACTCCAGTCAGGATGACAGAGTCTCAAAACAAGCAAACAAATAAACAAATGAGACAGAAAGTAATCCACTAAGCCAGCAATGCTAAGAAAATGATGCAGTTGTTGAAAGCGACAGGAATTTTAGTCATGATTTATATGTGAAAGATGCTAGTAGAAAAGATGGACCACAAACACAAACAGATGGGCAATTTCAGCAGAGATAGAAACTATTTGAGTCAAGTGGAAATTCTGGAAATAAAAGCATGGTAACAGGGGAGGCATGCCTTCTAAGGGTGTATCTATATCAGCAGACTCCACAAAATTGAAGAAAGAATCTAAAAAATTTGAAATTAGGTTGATAGAAATTACCTGCACTGAAATACAAAGAGAAAAATCAGTGAGGCCAGACGCGGTGGCTCATGCCTGTAATCCAGCACTTTGGGAGGCTGAGGCAGGCAGATCACGAGGTCAGGAGTTTGAGACCAGCCTGACCAACATAGTGAAACCCTGTCTCTACTAAAAATACAAAAATTAGCTGGGCATGGTGGTCTGCACCTGTAATCCCAGCTACTCAGGAGGCTGAGGCAGGAGAATCACTTGAACCTGGGAAGTGGAGGTTGCAGTGAGCTGAGATTACGCCACTGCACTCCAGCCTGGATAACAAAGTGAGACTCTTGTCTTGAAAAAAGAAGAAAGAAAGAAGGAAGGAAGGAAGGAAGGAAGGAAGGAAGGAAGGAAGGAAGGAAGGAAGGAAAGGAAGAAAGAAAGGTGAAAAAACAAAGAACAGAGCATCTGAGAAATGTGGGACAACATCAGGTTTTCAAATATGCATGTAATTAGACTCAAAGAAGGAAGAGAAAGAGAATAGGGAGAAGAAATGTCTGAAGAGATAATGGCTGAGAACTTTCCAAAAATAGTGAAAGGCATCAAAACATATGTCCAAAAATCACAGAGAACATTATATAGTATAAATATCATCCCCACAAAAAACAAAAACCATACCTAGATACATCATAGTCAAAAAGCTAAAAACCAAGGATATGCTGGGTGCAGTGGCACACGCCTGTAATCCCAGCACTTTGGAAGGCCAAGGTGGGTTGATTGCTTGAGCCCAGGAGTTCCAGAGCAGCCTGGACAGCATGGCGAGACCCTTGCTTCTACAAAACACACAAAAATAGCTGGCTGTAGTGGTGCGCACCTGTAGTCCCAGCTACTTGGGATGCTGAGATAGGAAATCCCTTGAGCCTGGGAGGCGGAGGTTTCAGTGAGATGTGATTACACCACTGCACTCCAGCCTGGGAATATAGGGAGACCCTGTCTCAAACAAACAAACACAAAATTTAAAAAAATTAAAAATTAAAACCAAAGATAAAGAGACAATTTTGAAGGCAGCCTGTATTAGTCAGGGTTCTCCAGAGAAACAGAGCCAATAAGACATGGATGGGTAGATAGATAGGGATGTATTATAAGAAATTGCCTCATGCAATTATGGAGGCTTACAAGTCCTAAGATTTGCAGGATGAGTCAGCAAGCTGGAGACACAGGAGAGTCAATGGTTTAGTTCCAGTCCGAGGGCGTGAGAATCAGGAAAGCCAATGGAATAGTTTCTGCAGAAAGGCTGGGAAGTTTGAGACCCAGGAAGGGCTGATGTTTCAGTTCTTTTTTTTTTTTTTTGTCTCTTGTTGCCCAGGCTGGAGTGCAGTGGCACGATCTCAGCTCACCGCAACCTCCACCTCCCGGGTTCAAGAGATTCTCCTGCCTCAGCCTCCCAAGTAGCTGGGATTACAGGCATGTGCCCCCATGCATGGCTAATTTTGTATTTTTAGTAGAGACGGGGTTTCTCCATGTTGGTCAGGCTGGTCTCAAACTCCCGACCTCAGGTGGCTTCCCAAAGTGCTGGGATTACAGACGTGAGCCACTGCGCCCGGCCTGACATTTCAGTTCTGGTCTGAGGCAGGAAAGGAAAAAGCTGATGTTCCAGTTTCCTTTTTTTTTTTTTTTTTTTTTTTAATTCTTTTTTTTTTGAGACGGAGTCTCGCTCTGTCACCCAGGCTGGAGTGCAGTGGCCGGATCTCGGCTCACTGCAAGCTCCGCCTCCCGGGTTCACGCCATTCTCCTGCCTTCGCCTCCCGAGTAGCTGGGACTACAGACGCCCGCCACCTTGCCCGGCTAGTTTTTTGTATTTTTTTAGTAGAGACGGGGTTTCACCGTGTTAGCCAGGATGGTCTCGATCTCCTGACCTCGTGATCCGCCCGTCTCGGCCTCCCAAAGTGCTGGGATTACAGGCTTGAGCCACCGCGCCCGGCCAATGTCCCAGTTTCAAGGCAGTCAGGTAGGAAGAAGTATCTTACTCAGGGAAGAGTCAACCTTTTTGTTCTATTGAGGCCTTCAATTGATTGGATGAGGCCCACTCATATTAGGGAGGGCAGACCTCTTTACTTAGTCTACTGATTTGAATCTGGTACTGAATTAAATTATTCCAAAACACCTTCACAGAAACATCCAGAATAATTGTTGACTAAATATCTGGCCACCCCATGGCTCAGTCAAGATGACACCTAAAATTAATCATCACACAGCCAAAGGGGAAAAAATGACACATTATTACATACAGAGGAACAAAGGCAAGAATTATACCTGCCTTCTTGTCAGAAACTATCCATGCAAGCATAAGACAATGAACCGATATCTTTAGTGCTGAAGAAACTGTCAACCCAGAATTCTATACATTGCAAGAATTGATTTCAAAAATGAGGGTGTTGGTAATGAATTCATACATGGTGTAAATTGCACAGACCTCTGCATGCACACACTGGAATACGTATAAAAACTCACATAGGAGAAATCTGAATAAGGTCTGTATTCTGCTTAAAATCATTGTACTCATGAATTGTACTCTTGAATTGTACTCTTGAATTGACAATATCAGGTTTTGATATTGTACATAGTTATTTAAAATGTTACCATTAGGAGAAGCTAGATGAAGGGCAAGCAGGGCTCTCAATGCTATTTTTTGCAACTTCCTATGAATCTATAATTATTTTATAGATTCATTTAATTATTTTAATATAAAGAGGTATATTTATTTATTTAGTTAGTTAGTTTTTTTGTTTTGTTTTGTTTTTGAGACAGGATCTCACTCTGTTGCCCAGGCTGGAGTGCAGTGGCAGGATCATAGCTCACTGCAGCCTCCATCTCCTGAGCTCAAGTGATCCTCCCACCTCAGTCCCTCAAGTACCTGGGACTATAGGCATATACCACCATGCTTTTATATATATATATATAAAATATATAATATATATCAAATATATAATATATTATATAATATATATATTTGACACGGGGTCTTGCTCTGTTGCCCAGGCTGGAGTGCAGAGGTGTGATCATGGCTTACTTCAACCTTGACCACTCAGACTCAAGTGATCCACCTGCCTCAGCCTCTTGAGTAGCTAGGACCACAGGTGTGCACCCCCACACTTGGGTAATTTTTTTTTTTTTTTTTTTTTGAGACAGAGTCTCACTCTCCCAGGTTAGAGTACAATGGCATGATCTCAGCTCACTGCAACTTCCACCTTCCAGGTTCAAGCAATTCTCCTGCCTCAGCCTCCTGAGTAGCTGGGATTACAGGCACCTACCACCATGCCCGGCTAATTTTTGTAATTTTAGTAGACAGGGTTTCACAATGTTGGCTAGGCTGGTCTTGAACTCCTGATCTCAGGCGATCTGCACACCTTGGCCTCCCAAAGTGCTGGGATTACAGACGTGAGCCACCATGCCTGGTCACTTGGCTAATTTTTAAAATTATTTATAGAGGTGAGGTCTCACTATATTGCCCAGGTTGGTCTCAAACTCCTGGGCTCAAGTGATCCTCCCTCCTTAGCCTCCCAAAGTGCTAGGATTACAGGTGTGAGCCACCACCTCCTGCCAAAAGACATGTTTAAATTATTTCTAGGCCAGGCACGGTGGCTCATGCCTGTAATCCCAGCACTTTGGGAGGCTGAGGCAGACAGATCAGAGGTCAAGAGATTGAGACCATCCTGGCCAACATGGTCTCTACTAAAAATACAAAAATTAGCTGGGTGTGGTGATGCACACCTGTAGTCCCAGCTACTTGGGAGGCTGCAGCAGGAGAATCACTTGAACGTGGGAGGCGGAGGTTGTAGTGAGCTGAGATTGCACCACTGTACTCCAGCCTGGTGACAGAGCGAGACTCCATCTCAAAAAAAAAAAAAAAAGAAAAGAAAAAAAAAAATTATTTCTGATTACCCTGAAAGATAATTGATAATCTAAAGCAAAAATAACAGCAGTATGGGCTGGACACAGTGGCTCACGCCTGTAATACTAGCACTTTGGGAGGCCAAGGAAGGAGAATCACTTAAGCTCAGGAGTTCAAGACCAGCCTGGGCAACACAGTGAGACCCTGTCTCTACAAAAAAAAATTAAAAATTAGCTGGATGTGTACTGGTGCCTACCTGTGGTCCTAGCTGCTTGGGAGGCTAAGTTGTCAGTAAGCTACGATCGTGGCACTACACTTCAGCCTGGGTACCAGTGCAAAACCAGGTCTCATAATAATAATAGTAATAGCAATGTATTGTTGATTTATAGATGTGGAAAAATACGAGCAGGGTGGAGGAATAGGAGAGATATTGGTCAAAGAACAGAAAATTTTAGTTAGGAGGAATAAGTTGAAGAGATTTTTTTGTACATCATGGTGACTATAGTTAACAATATATTGTGTACTTAAAAATTGCCAAGAGAGTAGATTCTTAAAGTTCTCACCACAAATAAAACGGTAAGTATGAGAGGTAATGCATATGTTAATTAATTTGATGTAGCAGTTTCACAGTGTATACACATATCAAAACATCATGTTGGGCCAGGCGCAGTGGCTCTCTCCTGTAATCCCAGCACTTTGGGAGGCCAAGGCGTGCAGATCACCTGAGGTCAGGAGTTCGAGACCAGCCTGGCCAACATGGTGAAACCCCATCTCTACTAAAATTACAAAAATTAGCCGGGCATGGTAGCATCGTGTGCCTGTAATCCCAGCTACTAGGAGGCTGAAGCAGAGGAATCACTTGAACCTGGGAGGTGGAGGTTGCAGTGAGCCAAGATCGCGCTATTGCACTCCTGCCTGGGGGACAAGAGTGAAACTTTGTCTCAAACAACAACAACAAAAAACCACCACCAACAAAAAAACACATCATTTTGTGCACCATAAATGTATACAATTTTTGGCCTGGTGTGGTGGCTCATGTTTAAAATCGCAGCTCTTTGAGAGGCCGAGGCAGGAGGATCCCTTTAGCCCAGGAATTTGAGACCAGCCTGGGCAACATGGCAAAACCCCATCTCTACTAAAAATACAAAATTAGCCGGGCATGGTGGCACACACCTGTAGTCCCAGCTACTTGGGAGGCTGAGGTGGGAGGAATACCTGAACCTGGGAGGAAAATGTTGTAAAGAGCCAAAATTGTGCCACTGCCCTCCAAAAAAAGCTGGGTAACAGAGTGAGACCCTGTCTCTAAATAAATAAATAAATAAATAAATAAATAATATATGGCAATAATACACAAAAGATAGAAGAGATGAATTGTGAATATTCTTTTTTTTTTTTTTTTTGAGATGGAGTTTTGCTCTGTTACCCAGGCTGGAGTGCAGTGGCACAATCTCAGCTCACTGCAACCTCCACCTCCCGGGTTCAAGTGATTCTCCTGCCTCAGCCTCCCAAGTAGCTGGGATTACAGGCACCTGCCACTGCACCCAGCTAATTTTTGTATTTTTTAGTAGAGATGGGGTTTCACCATGTTGGCCAGGCTGGTCTCAAACTCTTGACCTCAGGTGATCTACCCACCTCGGCCTCCCAAAGTGCTGGGATTACAGGCATGAGCCACCACGCCCGGCCAAGAAGAATCATCTTTTATGACACTTGAAAATTATATGAAATTCAGATTTCAGTGTCCATAAGGGAAATGTCATTGGAACATGCTGTCTCATTTGTGTATTTCCTATGGCTGCTTTTGTGCTCCAACAGCAGAACCTGGTAATTGTGACAGAGACAGAATAGTCTGCAAAGCCTAAGGTGTTTACTAGCTGGCCATCTACAGAGAAAATGTTTGCCAACCAGTGCAGTATGGGTCCACTGAGCAGAGATTCTGAAATTAGTGTTTTCGCTCAAGGAGTTAAAGGGCTTTCACAGGCTGGGCGCGGCAGCTCACGCCTGTAATCCCAGCACTTCAGGAGGCCAAGGCAGGTGGATCACCTGAGGTCAGGAGTTAGAGACTAGCCTGGCCAACATGGTGAAAACCCATTTCTATTAATAACACAAAAATTAGCTGGGCGTGGTGGCACATGCCTGTAATCCCAGCTACTTGGGAGGCTGAGGCAGGAGAATTGCTTGAACCCGAGAGTTGGAGGTTGCAGTGAGCCGAGATCATGCCATTGCACTCCAGCCTGGGTGACAAGAGTAAAATTCATCTCAAAAAAAAAAAAAAAAAAGGCTTTCGCAGGTTGGTTGGTTGTATG
Source organism: Chlorocebus sabaeus (assembly GCF_047675955.1). Classification (NCBI taxonomy): domain Eukaryota; kingdom Metazoa; phylum Chordata; class Mammalia; order Primates; family Cercopithecidae; genus Chlorocebus; species Chlorocebus sabaeus. The sequence continues at coordinate 115,778,516 of NC_132923.1, read as the reverse complement.
AAATGTGGACCGGAAGGTAAATGAGTAAATGAAGTGGAAATGCCAGAATTGCCTTGCTATCCTGCAAAGAGAAGGATCCAAAGGCTTAGGGGAATTGGAATGCAGAGTGCATTCATCATGGAAGACCTATTTACCCACCACGGGAGGATCCAGACGACACACCTTTCACCACTGTGGTAAATACATTTTTGAGAGGAGCTTCAGCATCCTTGAAGAGCTCTGTGGTCTTTTTTTCTCTTTTGGTTAGAAATTACAGTGGAGGCCAGGCGAGGTGTCTCACCCCTGTAATCCTAGCACTTTGGGAGGCCGAGGCAGGCAGATCATTTGAGGTCAGTAGTTCGAGACCAGCCTAGCCAGCATGGTGAAATCCTGTCTCTACTTAAAAAAAAATACAAAAATTAGCTGGGCACGGTGGCATGTACCTGTAGTCCCAGTTACTCGGGAGGCTGAGGCAGAATAGCTTGAACCTGGGAGGCGGAGGTTGCAGTGAGCCGAGATCCTGCCACTGTACTTCAGTCTGGGCAACAGAGTGAGACTCCATCTCAAAAAAAAAAAAAAAAAAAGAAGAAAAAAAGAAATTACTGTGGGAATTGCTATAATTTCCCACTGAACTGGGATCCCTAAATACAATGTGGATAATGAGATCCTGGGATAGCAGGGGTCAAGCGGCAGTACTTACTTGCCAAAACCATGGTGCACAGGTGCTGTAACGAACAGCAGAGCCAAAGTAGTAACCAGAATAATCTGACTCACAGAGACCTATGCATTCATTATTCATTGGCTCACTGATCATGGCATCCCTTGAAAATAATAATATGAGTAATCTATTAAAGTCTTTTTTTTTTTTTTCCAGATAGGGTCTCACTCTGTCACCCAGGCTGGAGTGCAGAATCATGGCTCACTGCTGCCTTGACCTCCCGGGGTCAAGCGCTCCTCTCATCTCAGCCTCCTGAGTAGCTGGGACTATAGGCACACGCCACCACACCCAGCTAATTTATTTATATATATATATATATATATATATATAAATGTGTGTGTGTGTGTGTGTGTGTGTATTTAGACAGAGTTTCACTCTTGTTGCTCAGGCTGGAGTGCAATGGCACAATCTCGGCTCACTGCAACCTCTGCCTCCTGGGCTTGAGCGATTCTCCTGTCTCAACCTCCCAAGTAGCTGGGATTACAGGCATGCGCCACCACGCCTGGCTAATTTTGTATTTTTAGTAGAGACGGGGTTTCTGTATGTTGGTTAGGCTGGTCTCGAACTCCAGGCCTCAGGTGATCAGCCCGTCTCAGCCTCCCAAAGTGCTTGGATTACAGGCGTGAGCCACTGCGCCCGGCCACTAATTTTTTTTTCTTTTTTTTTTTTTGAGACAGAGTTTTGCTCTTGTTGCCCAGGCTGGAGTGCAATAGTACAATCTCGGCTCACCACAACCTCTGCCTCCTGGGTTCAAGTGGGTTTCCTGCCTCAGCCTCCCGAGTAGCTGGGATTACAGGTATGTGCCACCATGCCCAGCTAATTTTGTAATTTTAGTAGAGATGGAGTTTCTCCATGTTGGTCAGGCTAATCTCGAACTCCCAACCTCAGGTGATCCACCCTCCTCGGCCTCCCAAAGTGCTGAGATTACAGGTGTGCACCACTGTGCGCAGCCCCCAGACACTAATTTTTTTTTTTTTTTTTTTTTTTTTTGAGACGGAATCTTGCTCTGTTACCCAGTCTGGAGTGCAGTGGTGCAATCTCAGCTCACTGCAACCTCCGCCTCCCAGGTTCACGCCATTCTCCTGCCTCAGCCTCCCAAGTAGCTGGGACTACAGGTGCCCGCCACCATGCCCAGCTAATTTTTTTGTATTTTTTAGTAGAGATGGGGTTTCACCATGTTAGCCAGCATGGTCTCGATCTCCTGACCTCGCGATCTGCCCCCCTCGGCCTCCCAAAGTGCTGGGATTAAGGGCGTGAGCCACCGCACCCAGCCCTCAGCCACTAATTTTTATATATATTTTGTAGAGCCAGGGTCTTACTTTGTTTATCAGGCTGGTCTCAAACTCCTGGCCTCAACTGATCCTCCCTCCTTGGCCTCCAAAAGTGTTGAGGCTACAGGCAGGCACGAGGCACTGCACACATCCTATTAAATTCTTACTTGATCTGTATAAGCAGAAGAGTTATAGAGTGAATGAAGTCTAATTTGAATCACCAAAACAGAGAATCATGGCCTCTCAACCAGTTTCTACACTTGAGGCAATTTTCAGACTCAGAGACCAGAATCCCTTGAATGAAAGGGAGGACAGATGCTGTATGAAAGACCTGCTACATTGCCAAAAACATATACTGTGAGTCTTTCTCCCAGTCTTCCCCAAGGGACCTGTGGCTATTTACCAGGGTGACAGCACACCGGGGAAAAGGAAGGAGTCAGACTTTCCAGGGATTATTGGACACCGGCTCTGAATTGACACTTTTTTTCTGGAGACCCAAAATGTCACTGTGGTCCCTCATCACAGTGAAGGTTTATGGAGGTCAGGTGGTCGATGGAGTTTTAGCTCAGGTCCTACTTACGGTGGGCCCAGCGAATGCTCAGATCAACCCTGTGGCTATTTCCCCAGCTCTGGAATGCATAATTGGAATAGATACACTCAGCAACTGGCAGAATCCCTGCACTGGTTCCCTGACCTGTGGTGTAAGGGCTATTACAGTAGGGAAGGCTAAATGGAAGCCACTAGGGCTGCCTGTACTTGCAAAATTAGTAAACCGAAGCCGCCCTGCATTCGCAGAGACTTCAGAGATGAGTACCCCATCCAGGACTTAAAAGATGCAGGAGTGGTGATTCTCATCACATCCCCATTCAACTTACCTATTTGGTCTGTGCAGGAAACAGATGAATCTTGGAGAATGACAGTGGATTCTCAAAAACTTAATCAGACAGTAACTCAATTGCACTGCTGTTTCAGATATGGTTTAACTGCTTGAGCAAATTGGCATGTTCCCTGATACCTGGTATGCAGCTACTGACTTGGCAAATGCCTTTTGCTCCATCCCTGTCCATAAAGACCACCAGACGCAGTTTGCTTTCAGCAACACCTTCACTGTCCTATCTCAGGGATATATCAACTCTCCAGCCTTTTTTTTTTTTTTTTTTTTTTTTTTTAAGATGGAGTCTCGGCCGGGTGCGGTGGCTCACGCCTGTAATCCCAGCACTTTGGGAGGCTGAGGCGGGTGGATCACGAGGTCAGGAGATCGAGACCACCCTGGTTAACACAGTGAAACTCCATCTCTATTAAAAATACAAAAAATTAGCCGGGCGTGTTGGCGGGTGCTTGTAGTCCCAACTACTCAGGAGGCTGAGGCAGGAGAATGGCGTGAACCCAGGAGGCGGAGCTTGCAGGGAGCCGAGATTGCACCACTGCACTCCAGCCTGGGTGACAGAGTGAGACTCCATCACAAACAAACAAACAAACAAACAAACAACAACAACAAAAACCTCTGCCTCCCAGGTTCAAGTGATTTTCCTGCCTCAGCCTCCTGAGTAGCTGGGATTACTGGCCTGTGACACTACACCTGGCTAATTTTTTTGTATTTTTAGTAGAGACAGGGTTTCACCATGTTGGCCAGGATGGTCTCAAACTCCTGACCTCAGGTGAGCCACCCGCCTCAGCCTCCCAAAGTGCTGGGATTACATATATGAGCCATGACACCCAGCTCCATGGATTTTTACAGTATTGCTTCTGATCAAGGAGCTCACTTCACTGCATATGAGATGTGGAAATGCGCCTAGAATTCATTGATCATTCCATATGGTGAATTCACCATGTGGAATTCACCATAATTGACTGGTCTTACCATGTTCCCCATTAGCCTGAAGCAGCTGGTTTGACAGAATAGTGAATTGCCTTTTGAAGACTCAGTGACGATGCCATCTAGGTGACAATACCTTGCAGGGCTGGGGCAATGCCCTGCAGGATGCTGTACATCCTCTAAATCAGTGTCCAGCATATGGTGCTATTTCTCTTACAGCCAGGCTTCACAGGGCCAGGAGTCAAAGGGTAGAAATTAGGAGTGGCTCCAATCACATTTATTTATTTATTTATTTAAGACGGAGTCTCGCTCTGTCACTAGGCTGGAGTGCAGTGGCGCGATCTCAGCTCACTGAAACATCCGGCTGTCTTGTTCAAGTGATTCTCCTGCCTCAGCCTCCTGAGTAGTTGGGATTACAGGCACACACCACCATGCCTAGCTAATTTTTGTATTTTTAGTAGAGATGGGGTTTCACCATGTTGGCTAGGATGGTCTTGATCTTCTGACCTCGTGATCTGCCTGCCTCGGCCTCCCAAAGTGCTAGGATTACAGGTGTGAACCACCGCGCCCGGCCTCCAATCACTTTTATCCCTACTGATGCACTAGCAGCATTTCTGCTTCCCGTCCCCATGACCTTAGGCTCTGCTAATTTAGAGGTTGGTTCCAAAGGGAGAAATGCTTCCACTAGGCAACACAATGATTACATTGAACTGAAGGTTGAGGCTGTCACTCAGTCGCCTTGTGCTCCCCTTGCCCAAAATTAATAGGCAAAGAAGGAGGTCACTGTACTGGCTGGGATGACTGGCCTTGATTACCAAGGGGACCCTGTATTGCTGCTACACAATAGAGGTAAGGAAGAGTATATCTGGAATACAGGAGCTCCCTTAGGGCATCTGTTAATACAGACAGTCTTTGTCTTATGATGATTTGACTTATGATTTTTTTGACTTTATGATGGGCAGAAGTGATACACATTCAGTAGAAACTGTTCTTTGAATTGTCAATTTTGGTCTCTTCCTGGGCTAGCACTATAGAGTACAATGCTTTCTCATGATGCTGGGCAGTGACGGCAACTGTGGCTCCCAGTCAGCCACACGATCACGAGGGTAGACAGCTGATACTGTATTCTACAGTGTGTTGTATTTAATAAATTACATGAGATAGTCAACATATCTAGTCAACAAAATAGGCTTTGTGTTAGATGATTTTGCCTAACCACAGGCTAATGGAAGTGTTCTGAGCACATTTAAGGGCTAAACTATGATGTTCAGTAGGTTAGATGCATTAAGTGGATTTTCAATTTAGGATGTTTACAACTTAAGGTGGATTTATCAGGGCCAGATGCAGGTGGCTCACACCTGTAATATCAGCACTCAGGCCAAGGCAGGCAGATCACTTGAGCCCAGGAGTTCAAGACCGGCCTGGGCCACATGGTGAAACCCCGTCTCTACTAAAAATACAGAAAATTTAGCCAGGCGTGATAGTGCATGGAGGCTGAGGTGGGAGGATCACCTGAGCTTGGGAAGTAGAGGCTGCAGCGAGCCAAGATTGCACCACTGTCCTCCAACCTGGGTGACAGAGTGAGACCTCATCTCAAAAAAAAAGTTGGATTTATCAGGACATAATCTCATTGTAAGTGGAGGAGCATCGGTACCACGTCCTGTGACTAAAATAAACAAAAGCGACAACAGCCCAATTCAGGCAGGAATATTAATGGTCCAGGAATCTCAGGAATGAAGGTTTGGGTCACCCCACCAGGCAAAGAACCATGACCAGATGAGGTGCTTGCTGAGGGAAAAGGAAATACAGAAAGGGCAGTGGAGCAAGGGAATTATAAAGACCAGCTCTGACCACATGACCAGTTGCAGAAATGAGGACAGTAATAACTATGAGTATTTCTTCCTTATTTTGTTACGAATGTTTGTATATAGATTAACCAAACATTTTTGTTTTCTTCCCTCTTATTCCCTTATCATCTAACATGAGATGTATTAATGATTTAAGTGGGATGCGGGGGCTCACGCCTGTAATCCCAGCTTTTTGGGAGGGCAAGGCAGGCAATTACTTGAGGCCAAGGAGTTTGAGACCAGTCTGGGCAACAGCAAAACCCTGTCTCTACAAAAAATACAAAAAATTAGCCGGGGGTGGTGGCGTGCAACTGTAGTCCCAGCTACTGGGGAGGCTGAGGCGGGAGGATTGCCTGAGCCCAGGAGGTGGAGGCTACAGTGAGCCGAGACTGTACCACTGCACGCCAGCCTGGGTGATAGAGTGAGACACTGTCTCAAAATAAACAACTAAATAAAATAATAGTTAACTTTATATTACGGTATTCAGGTTACAGGATATCAAAAGAGAAGAACGAACATTATCCAGGGATTTTGTATCTTCTCCTGGGGAAGGGTTGGTGTGTTTTTGGTTGCACGCAGGATAGTTGTACCACGGTAGGTGTAAGTATGACTTTGTTATTGTGTGTATTTGGAAATGAAGTGTGGTTTAAGGATATCAATGAGGAAAATTAAAATTCTTCCATGATTTTTAAAACTTTTTTCTTTAGCCTCAGTCTAGTTAGCCTTTCCTATTAGATTGATTGATTGATTGATTGATTGATGGAGACAGACTCACACTGTCACCCAGGCTGGAGTGCAGTGGTGCAATCACAGTTCAGTACATCCTTGACCTCCTGGGCTCAAGTGATCCTCCCACCTCAGCCTCCAGAGTAGCTGGGACTACAGGCACATGCCACCACACTCTGCTAATTTTTGTATTTTTTTGTAGAGACGGGGGTCTTGCTACGATGTTCAGGCTGGCCTCAAACTCGTGGGCTCAAGCGATCTTCAGGTTCCCAAAGCGCTGGAATCACAGGTATGAGCCATTGCACCCAGCTTCCCTATCTTTTTTAAAAAGAGATGGAGTTGCAGCCTCCTTTTTTTTTTTTTGTGACAGGGTCTCACTCTGTCACCCAGGCTGGAGTGCAGTGACGTGATCTCAGCTCACTGCAACTTCTGCCTCCTGGCTCAAGCAAACCTCCCACCTCAGCCTCCCGAGTGGTTGGGACCACAGACATGTGCCACCACACCAGGCTAATTTTTGTATTTTTAGTAAAGACAGGTGTCTTGCCGTGCTGCCCAGGCTGGTCTCGAACTCCTGAGCTCAAGAGGTCCTCCTGCCTTGGCCTCCCAAAGTGCTGGGATTACAGGCGTGTGCCACTGCACAAGTGCCCCCTTTATCCTGTACCAATTCCCACATAGACACAGAAGTACTGCTTGCTGTCTAATCCATTCTAAGTGTTCAATTTCTCTATTCCCACACCAATACCATATATGTAATTTACTATCGCTTTATAACATTTTGATCGGGCCAGCTACTTCATTGTTCTATTTTCTCAAAAATGTCTTGCTTGGCTACTCTTTTTTTTTTTTTTTTTTTTTTTTTTGAGATGGAATCTTGCTCTGTTACCCAGGCTGGAGTGCAGTGGCGCGATCTCGGTTCACTCCCGGATTCACGCCATTCTCCTGCTTAGCCTCACAAGTAGCTGGGACTACAGGCACCCGCCACCACGCCCAGCTAATTTTTTGTATTTTTAGTAGAGACGCGGTTTCACTGTGTTAGCCAGGATGGTCTCGATCTCCTGATCTCATGATCCGCCTGTCTCAGCCTCCCAAAGAGCTGGGATTACAGGCGTGAGCCACCGCGCCCGGCCTACTCCCTCCTTTTAAAGCAAGGCAGGAGCAGAGTCCGGGTGAGATTTGTCCCTGGCACAGGTGCCCGTGCAGGCCATCACTCTGTCTACCATGGGATGTAAATCCTGGGTCAAGGCTCACCTGGAATTTCTCCTGTCTAGGAAGTCTTCTCTGGTCACCCTAGCCCACCAGGTTGCCCTGTCCCTGGCGCTGGTGTATTGTGGGGTGGTCCCTTCAGTCACTTCAGTCACATGTTGCTTATGGCTATCTGCCCTCCAGCATCCTTCGATCCCCCCCATCCATGTAGCCAAGTCACTGAGCCCTGCTATGTGCCTGGCCCCCAGCCAGGCACTGGGCCGCTGGAAATGGTGCTGGCACCTCCATAGCCCAGAGAATTGGGACCTCTGTGTCATGGATTGAATTGTCTTCCCCCTCCAAATTCATGTCTTTAAGTCTTAAACCCCAGCACCCCAGAATGTGACCTTATTTGAAAATAGGGGCCGGAGGCAAGTGGATCACTTGAGAACAGAGTGAGACTCCATCTAAAGAAAAAAAAAAAAAAGGCCAGGCACGGTGGCTCACACCTGTAATCCCAGCACTTTGGGAGTCCCAGGCGGGCGGATCACAAGGTCAGATCGAGACCATCCTGGCTAACACCGGTGAAACCTCGTCTCTACTAAAAATACAAAAAACTAGCTGGGCGTGGTGGCAGGCGCCTGTAGTCCCAGCTACACGGGAGGCTGAGGCAGGAGAATGGCGTGAACCCAGGAGGCGGAGCTTTCAGTGAGCCGAGATCGCGCCACTGCACTCCAGCCTGGGCAACAGAGCAAGATTCTGCCTCAAAAAAAAAAAAAAAAAAAAAAAAAAAAGGCCAGCTGCTGTGGTTCACCCCTGTAATCCCAGCACTTTGGGAGGCCCAGGTGGGCGGATCACCTGAGGTTGGGAGTTTGAGACCAGCCTGACCAACATGGAGAAACACCATCTCTACTAAAAATACAAAAAATTAGCCAGGCATGGTAGCATCGTGTGCCTGTAATCCCAGCTACTCGAGAAGCTGAGGCAGGAGAATTGCTTGAACCCAGGAGGTGGAGGCTGTGGTGAGTCGAGATCACGTCATTGCACTCCAGCCTGGGCAATGAGAATGAAACTCTGTTTCAGAAAAAAAAAGAAAACAATTGAAAATAGGGTCACTGCTGATGTAATTAGCTAAAATGAGGTTATTATGGTTGGCCCTAATCTGACTGGTGTCTTCATAAAAGGGGGAAATTTGGACAAAGACAGGCGCGCCTGCAGGGAGAACACCATATGAAGATGAAGGCAGAGGTCTGGGTGATGCTTCTACAAGCCAAGGAGCACCAACAGTTGCCAGAAGCTAGGAGAGCCTGGAACCGAGTCTTTCTCACAGCCCTCAGGAGTCAATGTCGCTAACACCTCGATCTTGGACTTTGAGCCTCCAGAACTGGGAGCTATGCAAGCTCCCAAGTTTGTGGTACTTTGTTAGGGTGGCCCTAGCAAACTCATACACTCTGATAGAAGCCTGTATGAGTTTCCTGATACTGACTGGGAGGTTAGGAAGGGCTTCCTAGAGGAAGAGATGCTGAGCTGGGGTTTCAAGGATGGGTAGTTTATCAGGCAAGAACATTCCAGGCAGAGTGAAGAACATATGCAAACCCCAGGAGGTACAGTGACCATCAGAGACTCTTCCTTGAACTTTTCTTTCCTTTTTTTTTTTGAGACAGAGTCTTGCTCTGTTGCCCAGGCTGGAGTGTAGTGGCACGATCTTGGCTCATTGCAACCTCTGCCTTCCAGGTTCAAGTGATTCTCCTGCCTCAGCCTCCTGAGTAGCTGGGACTACAGGCGTGCACCGCTGTGCCCAGCTAATTTTTGTATTTTTAGTAGAGACGGGGTTTCCCCATGGTCACCAGGCTGGTCTCGAACTCCTGACCTCAAGTGATCCACCCGTCTCAGCCTCCCAAAGTGCTGGGATTACAGGCGTGAGCCACTGTGCCTGGATTTTTCTTTTTTTTTTTTTTTGAGATGGAGTCTCGCTCTGCTGCCCAGGCTGGAGTACAGTGGTGTGATCTCAGCTCACTGTAACCTCTGCCTCCCAGGTTCAAGTGATTATCTCACTTCAGCCTCCCGAGTAGCTACGATTACAGGTGTGCACCATCACACCTGATTAATTTTTGTATTTTTAGTAGAGCTGGGGTTTCACCACATTGGTCAGTCTGGTCTCAAACTCCTGACCTCAAGTGATCCACCTGCCTCGGCCTCCCAAAGTGCTGGGATTGCAGGCATGAGTCACCGCACCCGGCCCTCCTTGAACCTTTCTTTGATTTTCCCTACTGCCTGCCCTGCCCCAGCATCTGAGACCTGGAAACTCCCTTGCTCGAAGATAACAGAAAAATTATTTTTACCAGGAGACCTCTTGGATCCAGGTGGTGATGTGCATCATTCTCACCAGCAGGGGGTGATCACACAATTGTAGGTGAAGGAAGGGCAGCTGGGGGCACAGGTACTGACCAACCTTCTGGCATTTGTCAGGGTCCAAGGTCCCTGCTCTCAGGGGCAAGTGCGCCCAGCCCTGGAGAAGCTAGGGTGGCCAGCCCTGTGCCGGCCTCAGGACACACAGCACCCTGGGAGGACAGACACCCAGACACATGGCCCTCCTTACAAGTACTTTATTTCCATTACAATAGTGCCACACCAAAACTACAGTAGCACAAAACATAATACAAAAAATAGATTCCCAGCTCCCAACTCCATGTCCACACACCCACAGAGAAGCCAGCCGTATGGCTCCCCAGGCCTAAGGGGAGGGGTCTCACTTCATCTTCCTTAAAGCTTTGGAGGGGGTAGTAGCAGTGGCAGGGGCTTCCACCCCTGTTGGGCCTGAGCCCTCTTCTTCCCCAACCCACCGCCGGCCCCGGCAGACCTGAGCCAGGAGTGTGGTCTCCATTCCCTCGGGCTGCACCCCCAGCCCTAGGACACCTGCCTCAGTCCAGGGGGTCCAGGCCCATGGTGCTGGTGCTGACACTGCAGGACCATCTCCACGTGGAAGGCAGGAGGGTCAGGGGAGGGGAGGCAGAGGGGACACCGTGGCTGGGAGAAGCCCACCTCTATGTGGTAAGGGGACTACGGCCGCCTCCTACCCTAGTTCCTTCTCGGGTTCCTGTCTCCTCTGCAGAGCTACCAGGATTGCTGCGTGCTGGGACCAGGGCCTCCCTCTGGAATCCACTCTCGACACCCTGCACCAGCTCGGAGGCTGACCCCGAGGTGGCAGGCGTGTCCCTGTGCTGTCTGCTTCCTCTCAGGCAGGAGGATTCCGGCTTCCCGGGTGAGGGGAGCCCACTGTCCGGGCAGGGCTGGGTCAGGAGGCCTGGGCTGCTGAGGTGGAAAAGCGGTGGCTGTGGAGGGCACGTGCTGCCCCCGCCTCTGTCTTGGGGCCTGGCTTCCTCACTGGACGGCAGAGACCGCTCCAGGTGCTTCCACTTGGTGGAGCCTGTCAATCTGCTATTGGAGAAGCTGTGGTCTCAGGCAAGGGACAGACACCACCGGTCAGACTGGGTTGAGGAACCTTCCTCTCAGTGTCCCCTGGCTAAAAGCATCCCTCAAAGGGGAGTCCATCCATCTAGCTACAAGTACTATTTGATTCAACCCAGGGGCCAACAATGGACAGCCACCCAGGGTAAATCCAGCAGTTCTGCAGTCTTCCGATGCCCCCTGCCGCGGGCCTGCAGGCCAGAGCTCCTGGGCTGCCGTGGGGGTTAGCCCTGCAGGCACCGGGGAAATGGGGCTACAGCCTGTGCTTCCGTCAGGACACCTGGGGGCTGCACTGAGGAGGCCAAGGAGCATCTAGGGGCAGGGGCTGTCTCCTTGGGGTGGAGACTGGTGGCTGCAGCCTCAGATAAGGCACTAGAGGACTGGACTGGTCCTGGGAGCCAGGCCCAGCCATGTGGTGGATGTCGGTGCTTAGAGAGAGAGAGGATTTGGGTCCTGCGGGAGGTGAGAGCTGTTTTCTCTTTTCTTTTTTTTTTTTTGAGACAGAGTCTCCCTCTGTCACCCAGGCTGGAGTGCAGTGGCGCAATCTCAGCTCACTGCAACTTCTGCCTCCTTGAGTTCAAGCGATTCTCTTGCCTCAGCCTCCCGAGTAACTGAGATTACAGGTGCCCGTCACCACACCCGGCTTATTTTTGTATTTTTTTTTAGTAGAGGCGGGGTTTCACCACATTGGCCAGGCTGGTCTCGAACTCCTGACCTCCAGTGATCCACCCACCTCGACCTCCCAAAGTGCTGGGATTACAGGAGTGAGCCACTGTACCCGGCCTATTTTCTCTTTTCTCCTTTCCCTGGGGAAGAGGTTGGCCAGACAGACCCTGGTGTGGCTGGGATGGGGGACTGCTGCAGAGAGGTAATGGGCCCCTGAGATAGACATGGGACAGCCTGAAAAGGTGGGACCGAGAGGGGACACCTGTGGCCAGCAGTGTATCTCTGATAGAGTCTCACCCTGCAGGGCTCCTGCAGTCTGGCTTCAGGGTGCTTGGTATGCCCAGATGATGTTTGAGGGTCCTGACCTGGCCTCATTCTGCCATAGCCATCAGTCCCCTGCTGTGGCTTTGGGGATCAGAACTTCCCTGCTAGGGCTCCCACTGTTGGACTCAGGGGACAGAGGCAGGCTAGCTGAAGGGGCAGTGCCCATGAGCTGGGACCTCCCAGAGCCGGCTCCTCCCTCTGCCTGGCCTCCACACCTCTACTGGTCTCCACGCCTCTGCACGAGGTGACAGGAGCTGAAATCACACATCCCAAGAGCGGAGGCAGCTGTCTGATTTGGAGACTTGCTCTGTGGCCCAGGGATCCCTGCCTCAGCCCAGCTCCACAGGGAGTGGGGAAGAAAGGGGGTAAATCAGTGGGGCTTCCCTTGTCCACAGGTTATTTAGAAAAACAGAACATAATAAATATACCAATTCTTTCCTTAAAAAAAAAAAGTGTTTAAATGCGTTTTTCCCTGAAGATTTCCAGTGTATTCCACAATGTTTAAAAAATAGTTTCCCCAAAAATATATCTTGAAAGCATTTGACACAGTGGTATTTGTGGCATATGTGGTGCTTGTCAGCATGGGGCCCAGGCCTGAGGAGCCACCCGCCCGACACCCGAATGCCCGCTGAAGGTGGCGCACGCGTGTGCCCGGATGTCCGGCTCTTCACAAGGGTCAGATGGTGGGTTCTGTTGAGAGCCGACACCATGGGCTCGGTTCCAGCCGAAAACCCTTCAGTGCGGGGAAGTAGGGCCCCAGGGGGCCAGGCGGGCTGAGCAATGCCCTGGAGGCTGGACGGGGGGCTCGTCCTCAGCCCCTTCCCCTCCTCCGTCTTGGCTCTCTCCGCTTCGTCCTTACCAGACTTCGCATTTGTGAGGCGGGTTCATGGGTGAGCCAGGTGAGCAGTGGAAGTGTTCTGAGAACTCCTTGGAATTGGAGAGGGAGCCGATGACCCGGAAGCGAGAGGGGCTGTGGGGGTCGGTGATGAGGCCTTCGTGGGAGCTCTCAGGTGTGCGGACGGAGCACCAGACCTTTGAAGGGACAACAGAGAGAGGTCAGGGTCACTGCGGGGCCCTGGGGCTGCCAGACTGTCCCCATTACAACAGTAGGGGAGGCCAGGTGCAGTGGCTCACACCTGTAATCCCAGCACTCTGGGTGCCAAGGTGGGAGGGCTGCTTGAGCCCAGGAGTTCATGACCAGCTTGAGTAACATGGCAAGACCCCATCTCTACAAAAAATTAAAAAAAAAAAAATTAACCAGGCATGGTGGTGTGCACTACAGTCCCAGCTCCTGGGAGGCTAAGGCAGGAGGATCACTGGAGCTGGGGAAGTCAAGGCCGCAGTGAGCTGAGATTGTGCCACTGCATTCCAGCCTGGGTGACAGAGTGAGATCCTGTCTCAAAAAACAAAATAAGGCTGGGTGTGGTGGCTCATGCCTATAATCCCAGCACTCTGAGAGGCCAAGGGGGGGTGAATCGTTTGAGGCCAGGAATTTGAGACCAGCCTGGCAAACATGGTGAAACCCTGGCTGTGCTAGAAATACAAAAATTAGCTGGGTGTGGTGATGCATCCTATAATCCCAGCTACACGGGAGGATGAGGCAGGAGAATCACTTGAACCCGGGAGGTTGACGTTACAGTGAGCTGAGATCATGCCATCGCACTCCAGGCTGGGCGACCGAGGGAGACTCCGGCTCCAAAAACACAAAATTCAGAAAAACACCACCAGGGGGATGAGCCCCCGAACTGATCCTGAGATCCCGGTGAGTCAGGAGGACCCCCTGAGTGGGTCAGGAAGAGAAAGTGGGCTGGTGTAGGGCTGGTGTGTGCCACTCCCCAGGCCAGCAGCCTCTAACGCAGTTGTCTCCAAACTGTTCACCTTCAGCCAGCGCGGCATCTCTGTCTGAGGCACGCGCATTCGATTCCATCTGAACACAGGACTGCGTCCAAACACCAGTTGGAAAAGCTTGGATTTAGTCCAGATCTCTCGTTTCCTGGGCAGAACAAATTGTCTAATGGCCTGGTAGCTCTGAGTGCCAGCAGAAGGCTACCAGATGAATGCTGAGTGAAGGCATGATCTGGGGCATTTTTTTTTTTTTTTTTTGGAGACAGAATCTTGCTATGTTGCCCAGGCTGGAGTGCAGTGGCATAAACTTAGTTCACTGCAACCTCTGCCTCCCAGGTTCAAGTGATTCTCATGCCTCAGACTCCTGAGTAGCTGGAACTATAGGCAGCCACCGCCACGTCTGGCTATTTTTTTGGTATTTTTTCATAGAGACAGGGTTTCACTATGTTGACCAGGCTGGTCTCAAACTCCTGACCTCAGGTGATCCGCTTGCCTCAGCTGCCCAAAGTGCTGCGATTACAGGCGTGGGCTGCCATGCCTGGCTGGGCATCTTATGTTTAAGAAATCTCTAGAACCCTAGAACCAGAAGGGTCCTGAGTGATCAGCTCGTCCTCTCATTGACCAGATCCAGGAATCCCTTCACTGGTACTTTTGGCTCTTCTGTGCATCTCTCTAATGACAGGGCACATGTGCTGTGCATGGTCCAGTGACTTGGGAAGTCCTCAATCTGTGGGGAACTTGCCTTTCGGCTCTCTGGGCTCTTCAAACATCAAGATGGCAGAATGTACCATGTGTGGCATGTTTTCCTAATGGACTCACCTGTGCAAAGCCCAGGAAGAAGAGCTGGTTATTGGTGAGGCCCAGGGTGGGCAGCGTCTGCTCAGCCCCGTTCTTCTTCACCCAGTTCTGGTAAGCCTGGGAGGAGAGAAAACCAAAGCTCAGGGGTTCCCATGGCAGGTGGTGAAGGAGGGGACTGGTATGGAGGTCTCAGGGAGCTCCCCCATGTCAGGGCAGGTACTAGTTTCCGGGGATCTGGGCCTGAGCTCAGCCTAGGGGAGCCCTCTTCTTGATGTGCACTCATTTAGCCCTATGGCTTAAAATACCTTCTACGCACTGATGGCTCTCACATTTACGCCTTCTGCTCCAGCCTCTTCCCTGATGTGTATATTTAACTATGCCAGCTGGACAGTCAAGATGCATCTCAAACTTAACATGGTACAAACAGAATGGCAGCACGTGTGCACACACACACACACTTTCCCCATCATGGTCAAAGGTACCACCATCCATCATCTCAGGCCCCAAACCCAGAACGCTTCTTCAATTCTTCTCTTTCTCTCAGATCAAACACTGACCACTGCTCTGCTCCCGCTTCTCAGTGCTCTACTCTGTCTCCTGGCTGGACAACCTCACAACAGCTTTCTCATCAGTCTTCTGACTCAGGCTGATCCAATTCCATTCCCTTCCTGACAAAGTAACTTCAGTGAACCTTAGGAAGCAGGTGCTGGCAACCCTTCTCTGTGGACTGCCAGAGAGTGAGTACGTTGGGATTTGTGGGCTAAGGGTCGCCGTTGCAATGACTCAATTCTGCTACTACAGCAGTAAGGTCAGCCACATGGCTGGGCGCGGTGGCTCACGCCTGTAATCCCAGCACTTTGGGAGGCCGAGGCGGGTGGATCACTTGAGGTCTGGAGTTTGAGACCAGCCTGGGCAACATGGTGAAATCCCATCTCTACTAAAAATACAAAAATTAGCCGAGGCGCGGTGGCGTGTGCCTGTAATCCCAGCTACTCGGAAGGCTGAGGCAGGTGAATCACTTGAACCCAGAAGGCGGAGGTTGCAGTGAGCTGAGATCATGCCCCTGCACTCCAGCCTGGGTGACAGACTGAGACTCTGTCTCCAAAAAAAAAAAAAAAAAAAAAAAAAGCTACAGACATGGAAACAAATGGAGCCAGCTGTGACCCCCAAGAAGCTTCATCTACAAAAACAGCCTCATAGCTAGATTTGGCCCATGGGCTGCAGTTATACTGACTTGTTTTTGTTTTTAGTTTTTTTTTTTTTTGGAGACAGGGTATCACTGTCGCCCAGGCTGGAGTGCGTTGGCATAATCTTGGTTCTCTGCAACCTCCACCCCTCAGGCTCAAGCGATCCTCCCACCTCAGCCTCCTGAATAACTGGAATCACAGATGCACACCACCATGCTCAGCCAATTTTTTTGTATTTTTGGTAGAGACGGGGTTTCACCATGTTGCCCAGGCTGGTCTTGAAGTCGAGTTTGTGATCCACCTACCTCGGCCTCCCAAAGTGCTGGGATTACAGGTGTGAGCCATGGTGCCCAGCTGACTCTTGCTTAATTTTTATTTATTAATTTTTTTGAGACAGAGTCTCCCTTTGTCACCCAGGCTGGAGTGCAGTGGTACAATCTCGGCTCATTGCAACCTCCACCTCCCAGGCTCAAGCAATCCTCCTACCTCAGCCTCCTGAGTAACTGGAACCACAGATGCACACCACCATGCCACGCTAATTTTTTTGGATTTTTGGTAGAGACGGGGTTTGACCATGTTGCCCAGGCTGGTCTTGAAGTTGAGCTTGCGATCCACCTACCTCGGCCTCCCAAAGTGCTGGGATTACAGGTGTGAGCCACGGCGCCCAGCTGACTCTTGTTTTATTTTTATTTATTTATTTTTTTGAGATGGAGTCTTGGTCTCTCGCTCTGTTACCCAGGCTGGAGTGCAGTAGCACAATCTTGGCTCACTGCACCCTCTGCCTCCCGTGATTAAGTGATTCTCATGCCTCAGCCTCTCAAGTAGTTGGGATTACAGGCATGCGCCACCACACTTGGCTAATTTTTTTATATAAATATATACATATTTTTGAGATGGAGTCTTGCTCTGTCACCCAGGCTGGAGTGCAGTGGCGCGATCTTGGCTCACTGCAACCTCCGCCTCCAGGGTTCAAGCAATTGCCTGCTTTGGCCTCCTGAGTAGCTGGGATTACAGGCGCCCGCCACCACGGCTGGCTAATTTTTGTACTTTTAGTAGAGACGGGGTTTCACTACCTTGGGCAGGCTGGTCTTGAACTCCTGACATTGTAATCCACCCACCAAGGCCTCCCAAAGTGCTGGGATTACAGGCATGAGCCACCGTGCCCAGCCATTTTTATATTTTTAGTAGAGACAAGGTTTCACCATGTTGGCCAGGCCGGACTTGAACTCCTGGCCTCAAGTGATCCGCCCACCTCGGCCTCCCAAAGTGCTGGTATTACAGGCATGAGCCACTGCACCCAGCCGACCCCTGTTTTAAAGGATAAGTTGAGTCATGTCATTCCTCTATTTTAAAACCCTATTGTGTCTCTCTATCATAACTAGGACAAAACCCAAGCTCCTTCCTCAGCCACAGCCAACAAGCCCAGAGTGGTCTGGTCCCTGCATTCCCTGCGCTCTGCCCCGCCCATCTTCCCATCCTTGGACGTGCCAGGCTTGTGTCTAGTTCGTGGCCTCTGCACTTGCTCTTCCTTTTGCTGAGACCATTTTCCCCAGCTTCTCCCAGGCTCTTCCTCATCATGTAGGTCTCAATGCAAATGTCATAACCCCAGAGAAGGCCTGCCGTGGCCAGCGTCCCCCCGTTATTTCTCTTACCCCGTTATTGCTTATTACTTCGCTCCAGTTTATATTCATCGCCTTATCAATAGCTGACACTATCTTACAGATTTATTATGTATTTATTTGCCTTTCTTCCCCTTCCAGCCTCCACTAAGGGTACAAGCTTTTTGAGAGCAGGATGAGCTTCAGACACAGCCCCTGCTGGGTAGATTCTCAATACCTTTCATTGACTCATGGACTTTAAGCAACCTAATATCCAGTATTTCTGGGCTCAGTTTGCTTATCTGCAAAATGGGGATTATAATACGTAACAGCAAAGCTGCTAGGAATACTCCAAGGCTGGCACTTAAGAAGGCTCAATAAATGACAGCTCTACGGATTTCTGCTCTTCCTGCTGCAGTTGGGAGGAAGCCCTGTCTTACTCTCTCTGACAGACACCTACTGTTTTTCTCTCGTGGCCTCTGTTACCTCTCCCATCTGACTCGGGGAGCATCTCTGAGTATCTCTCTGGGGTCAGCCTGTGTCTAAATCATCTTGCTTTATCTTCCCAACAACCCAATAATGCAGGTAGTAGCTAATCAGAGCCAAGTCAAGTGAGGCTCAAGGAGGTTCAGCAACTTACTCCAGAACCAGGACTTGAACTCAGAACTGGCTCCATGACCAGTGTCCCTTGCCTTGGCTGCTTAGTCCCCAGGGGCCTCCCAGACCCACAGGGGGCTGACTTGGTGGTGGCCTCCCCTGCAAAGGTGAGAACAGGCAGGCTCTTCAGGTGGATCCAGCCCGAGCCCCTTCCTGTGTCTCTGTCAGGCCAGACTCAGAAGGCACAAAGCCGTCTGGTGCCAAGCCCTTTGGCGGGGGCCTCCACAGTCAGCCTCATGATTGGTCCTCACCACCCCCCATTTCGCAGAAGAGGAAAGAGAAGCTTGCATGGCTGCTGCGCCTGCCCCGGTTGTCCGTGATGATCCTCTATGGACAGGCATCTGGATGGAGCCAGCACTGGGCCCAGGCGTGTGTGGGGAGCGGGGCTCTCACCCGATAGGCCGCCTTGAGGCCCCCGTTATCAGCGATGTTCTCCCCCAGGGTGTGCCGCCCGTTCACTGGCTCCCCGTTCACGCTGTAGTTGCTGTACTGTTCAACCATGCACTCGGTCTGACGCTTGAAGGCCTCCACGGATGAGTTCTTCCACCACGGTCGGAGGTTCCCATCCTTGTCATACTCCCGTCCTGTGGGTCAGAGGGAGGCATCATGTCAAGGGAGAGAGTGGCAGAGCGGGGACCTGCTACTCCTCCCTGCTCCTGGTGAGAAGTGGTTCATCCGTCCACCCCCATCCTCCAGCCAGCATGGGGAGACGAGGTCCCTGTGAGTGCCGAGGCACATGGATGGGGGGGGCCGGTCAGAGGCAGGAGAGGATGGAGGAGAGAGATCCAGGGAAAGCCCCAGCGTGGCCCGAGGCTCAGTGGGGCTTGCTTTGTTTTCTTTTTCTTTTTTTTTTTTTTTGAGACAGAGTCTCACTCTGCCACCCAGGCTGGAGTGCAATGGCGCAATCTCAGCTCACTGCAACCTCTGCCTCCTGGGTTCAAGTGATTCTCGTGCCTCAGCCTCTGGAGTAGCTAGGATTACAGGCATATGCCACCATGTCTAGCTGATTTCTGTATTTTTTTTTAGTAGAGACGGGGGGGTCTCACCATGTTGGCCAGGCTGGTCTCAAACTCCTGACCTCAGGTGATCTGCCTGCCTTGGCCTCCCACAGCTCTGGGATTACAGGCATGAGCCACCATGCCCAGCCTAATTTTTTTTTTAGTAGAGATGGAGGTCCTGCTATGTTGCCCAGGCTGGTCTCAAACTCCTACCCTCAAGCAATTCTCCTCTTAAAGCACTGAGATTACAGGCATGAGCCATCGTGCCCAGCTGGAAGTGGTACCTTGATCATCAAAAGCATGAGTCAGTTCATGGCCCACGACGACACCGATGCCACCAAAGTTTAAGGCCCTGGAGGGAAGGAGACAAAGGTGGAGGTGATGCTTTGACAGGAGGGCCTCTCCCTCTTGCCCAGGTATGGGAACCTCACTTCCTGGGCTTGGAGACATAACAAAATTCCACAGGGCTCTGTGTGGATAAGGGTGTGGTCATGGCCTGAGTCTCCAGTGAGGCCCGTGAAGCCAGACAGAGGCTGGGCACAGTCTGTGTGGTCGGCTGTGCCCACTGGGCACCATGCACTGTGCTAGATGCTCTACAGACCGAACTGTCCTCTTCAGTCATTGCAAAAGAGTTAGCCATGGTCACCACTGACCAGCTCTATTCATGAGTAGACCAAGGCTGGGAATGGGTCAATTGCTTTGCCCAAGGGCCACACAGTCAACAAAGAGCAGACATGGGATTCAAACGGAGACAGCAGCCTTAACCCTCCCCACTCCCCAGCTCTGACTGTGCTATAACATTGTCAGGGGGGCGCTTCCCTTAGGTACAGCTCTTGATTCCATGAGATGCTCCCAATACCCACTGTGCAGGGCTTCCAGATCTCACTGGAGGGAAGGAAAGTGGGTGAGGATGTTGCTTCCTCTGCAACATCTCTGACCGCCCAAGCCACCTGGACCACTGGGGCAGAGATCACACGGTGAGACTGGCTTGGTCATATGGGCCATGGGACTGGGCTGCGGGTTCACTGAGGGCTGGGGAAAAGAATTGGGGTAGGGGCCCCAGAGGCAGCCTACTTGGGCGAGGAACGCGTGTAGAATGGTGCCTGCAGGATCCCGGCTGGAAACACAATCTCATTCTTGGTGGGCGAGTAGTAGGCGTTCACCATGGGCGGGGTCATGCTCCACCTACAAGCAACACACACGCGGGAGGCCTCAGCACAGGGTGGGAGGCAGGCGGGGACAGCCTGCCTGGAGCGCTGCTTAGGGATGGGGATCGAGGGCGTTAAAAATGCAGACTATCCTTGACCCCAGGCCCAAGTGCACACAAGTACAAGGACATCTAGAGAAGGACTGTTTGTTTTGAGACAGGGTCTAGTTCTGTCACCTAGGCTGGAGTGCAGTTGTGTGATCATGGCTGACTGCAGCCTCAACTTCTGAGCCTCAAGTCATCCTCCTGCCTCGGACTCCCAAAGTGCTGGGATTACAGGCGTGAGCCATTGTGCCCGGGTGCAGGACTGTTTTTTAGGAGAAAACTAGAAAACACCTGACTGTCTCTGACTGTCTATAAATAAGGGACCAGTTAATCAATGATGTCACATCACACGGTGGAATACTGAGGTTCTTACAAAGAGCAGGAAGGACCATTAGATTTTGAAATGTCAGTGCACGGTGGCTCATGCTTGTAATCCCAGGACTTTGGGAGGCTGAGGTGGGTGGATCACTTGAGGCCAGGAGTTCAGGACCAGCCTGGCCAACATGGCAAAACCCCGTCTCTACTAAAAATACAAAAAAATTAACAAGGTGTGATGGCGCACACTTGTAATCCCAGCTACGTGGGTGGCTGAGGCATGAGAATCGCTTAAACCTGGGAGGTGGAGGTTGCAGTCAGTTGCGATTGCGCCACTGCACTCCAACCTGGATGACAGAGCGAGACTGTCTCAAGAAAAAAAAGAAAAAAAGAAAAGAAAAGAAAAAGATTTTGAAAAGTCACCATTGTCTAGGCTTGAAGAGTATCTATTAGCAGTTTTCAAAGTGTGGTCTGTAGACACCTGGCGGGGAGGGTCCTCAAGACCCTTTTAGGGGATCTATGAAATCAAAACTATCTTATTTATTTATTTTTTGAGACAGAGTTTTGCTCTTGTCACCCAGGCTGGTGTGCAGTGGCACGATCTTGGCTCACTGCAACCTCCGCCTCCTGGGTTCAAGCGATTCTCCTGCCTCAGCCTCCCAAGTAGCTGAGATTACAGGCCCCCACCACCACGTCTGACTAATTTTTGTATTTTTAGTAGAGATGGGGTTTCACTGCATTGGCAAACTCAGGTGATCCGCCCGCCTTGGCCTCCCAAAGTGCTGGGATTACAGGCGTGAGCCACTGCACCCGGCTGAAATCAAAACTATTTTCATAATATTAAGATGTGATTTCCCTTTTCCATTGTGTCACTTGCATGGATGGTACAAAAGCAACAGTAGGTAAAACTGCTGGAGCCTGACATGAATCAAGGAAGTTCTGGTGGTCACTGAGCCCCGAGTTCCTCATTAGCATGGGCTCACAGCCAAAATAAAAAGCCAATTAGCCATTTTCACTTAGAACATCCTTGATGAAGTAGTTTGCTTGCTTTCCCTCTCTCCCTCCCTTCCTTCTTTTCTTTCCTTTCTATTTATTTATTTTGAGGCAGAATCTCACTCTGTCACCCACGCTGGAGTGCAGTGGTGTGACCTCAGCTCATTGCAACCTACACCTCCCAGGTTCAAGTGATTCTCCTGCCTTAGCTGGGATTACAGGTGTTCACCACCACCCATGGTTAATTTTTTTGTATTTTTAGCAGAGACAGGTTTTCGTCATGTTGTTCAGGCTGAACTCCTGGCCTCAAGTAACCCGCCCACCTTGGCCTCCCAAAGTGTTGGGATTACAGGCGTGAGCCACTGTACCCGGTCATGATGATTAATTTCATTACATCTCAACCCCTGAATACAAGACTTCTTTTTTTTTTTTCAAAGCTACAAGATCTTGTTGTGACACCCAGGTTAGAGTGCAGTGGCATGATCATGGCTCATTATAGCCTCGAACTCCTGGGCTCAAGCTGTCCTCCCACCTCAGCCTCTCAGGTAGCTGGGACTACAGGCACTCGTGACTATGCCTGACGATTTTTTTTTTTAATGTTATAGAGGCGGAGTCTTGCTGTGTTGCCCAGGCTGGTTTTGAACTCCTCAAGCAATCCTCCTGCCTCAGCCTCCTGAAGTGCTGGGATTGCAGGTGTGAGCCACTGCACCTGGCAGAAGACGTTTTCATATTCCATGTGACCAGTGGGAAATCCACATATAAAGCATTCTGCTTTTTTCATGGAACTCTGTTGGTACTTTTAGGGTGACTGGTAAACTATGGAATTTCAGACTTGGATATCTGGCATTTTCTTTAAAATGAATAAAGTGAGCTTATCACCTCAAGGAAAACAACTCAAGCCATCTGTTGCCAATGATAAAAATATGAGATTTAAAAAAAATGTTGAAGTTTCAGGCAAAAATTAAAATTTTGAAAAACTTATATTGGCCACCACAAGTTTGACACCTTACCAATAATAATTAAAGGCTTTGCTCACGAAGTCAGCAGTGATATTAACAAATGTGGATTTGTTTTGCTATTGTATAGTGAAAGTATCACCATTTGGAAGATCTGTAAAACTTAGTGAACCATTGTTTTCCAAATGACTAATGCATGTTACAAAATCACACCTGGGTAAAAGATCTATTCAAAGTACAGGACAGACCAATGGAATTTAGTGTAACGGAGTATGAAAAGTTCATGAAGGTTGGGCGCGGTGGCTCATGCCTGTAATCCTAGCACTTTGGGAGGCTGAGGTGGGAAGATTGCTTGAGCCCAGGAGTTTGAGACCAGCCTGGGCAACATGGTGAAACTCTATCTCTACAAAAAATTACAAAAATTCCAGCCTGGGTGACATGGTGAAACCTGTCTCTACAAAAAATACAAAAATTAGCCAGATGTGGTGGTGTGCACCTGTAATCCCAGCTACTCAGGGGGCTGAGGCAGGAGGATCACCTGAGCCTGGGAAGGTTGAGGCTGTCGTGAGCTGAGATTACACACTCCAGCCTGCGTGATACAGTGAAAATAAGAAAAAAGAAAAAAAAAGTTCATGGATGTGGTTTCAGATTCCATATTGCAATTAACCTTTAAAAAATTATCACTTTTCAAGTGTTGGTGTAGTATCAGTAGAATGTACACAAGTACCAGAAAAGACTATTAAAATATCCCTCATCCCTCCCTTTCCCTTGCCTCACACTAAATTCCTATGTGAGGCAAGAATTCTTTTTTTTTTTTTTTTTTTTTTTTTTTTTGAAACAAAGTCTTGTTCTGTCACCCAGGCTGGAGTGCAGCTAGAGTGCAGTGGCACGATCTTGGCTCACTGCAACCTCTGCCTCCCGGGTTCAAGCAATTCTCTGCTTCAGCCTCCTGAGTAGCTGGGACTATAGGTGCCTGCCACCACGCCCGGCTAATTTTTTGTATTTTTAGTAGAGGTGGGGTTTCACCATCTTGGTCATGCTGGTCTTCAACTCCTGACCTCGTGATCCACCCACCTCGGCCTCCCAAAGTGTTGGGATTACAGGCGTGAGTCACTGCGCCTGGCCAAGAATTCTTTCTATATATCAAAACAACATATGGTAACAGATTGACTGTGGAATCAGACATGAGAATCTAGTTGTCTTTGATTAAGCCAGACATAAAGAAATTTGCAAAAAGTAAAATGATACCTCTCTTCTCATTAATTTTTTGAAAATAGTTATTTTCCATAAAATTTTAATAACAATCAGGGCCGGGCATGGTGGCAATGGTGCAATCTTCGCTCACCACAACCTCTGCCTCCCGGGTTCAAGTGATTCTCCTGCTTCAGCCTCCTGAGTAACTGGGATTACAGGAATGTGCTACCACACCTGGGTAATTTTGTATTTTTTGTAGAGACGAGGTTTCTCCATGTTGGTCAGGCTGGTCTTGAACTCCCGACCTCAGGTGATCCACGTGCCTTGGCCTCCCAAAGTGCTGGGATTACAGACATGAGCCACCACACCCCGCAATAATTTTTTTAAGAGTGTAGAAAGATCCTGAGACCAAAAAAGATTTTGAAAGTAATGGGATATAGTCACGAGGTATTTGGCATTTCAATGACTTCTCTGGTGCAGAGGGGAAGGGTGAGTAAGGAGTGCAGTGAGATGGATACCACATTTCCCCTAAGAGCCTAGACAGTCACTCTGCTTCCTCCAGGTGAGCCCCACAGCCATGGAAAGATACTGAGAACTTTATTTATTTTGAAATGGGGTCTCACTCTGTTGCTCAGGCTGGAGTGCAGTGGTGTAATCTCTGTTCACTACAACCTCTGCCTCCCAGGTTCAAATGATTCTCTTGCTTCAGGCTCCCAAGTAGGTAGGATTACAGGTGTGTGCCACGACGCCTGGCTAATTTTTGTATTTTTATTAGAGATAGGATTTCACCATGTTGGCCAGATTGGTCTTGAACTCCTGACCTCAGGTGATCCACCCGCCTTGGCCTACCAAAGTACTGGGATTACTGGTGTAAGCCACCGTGCCTGGCCGAGAACTTTATTTATGTATTTATTTATTTTAGAGACAGGGTCTTGCTCTGTAGCCCAGGCTGGAGTGCAGTGGTACAACCGTAGCTCACTGTAACCTCAGCCTCCTGGGCTCAAGCGCACACTACCACGTCCAGCTAATGTTTTAAATTTTTTGTAGAGGTGGGGTTTTGCCATGTTGCCCAGGCTGGTCTCAAACTCCTGGGGTCAAGAGATCTTCCCACCTTGGTCTCTCAAGGCATTCGAATTACAGGCGTGAACCGCATATCTGGCCAAATGGAGGAATTTAAAATATCGTATTTACATTCAAATAACCACAAATACTTCAATGGGTAGGCAAGGAAATTTAAATACAAAAATTCAAGCTAAGTTAAAATACTTCAGATAAATAGGCAACAGAGCCTATGTCATGTTCTGAAGGTAAAAGCCCACCTTCTTGTACATTGGGGGTGCCCTGGTTGGAGGCTGGAAATGAATGAAATAGAGATGTTTGAACCCCTAGAGTCCACCAGGGGGCACCAGAGGCAAAGAGAAGTTGATAGCACCCTTCCCTAAGATTTATCCCAAATGTTTGCACTGAGGAATGGAAGGAACTTGGACTGAAGACTAGAACTGGGCTGACTACATTTAATTTTTTTGAGGAGACAGTATTTTTTTTTTTTCCAGGCAGGGTCTCGCTCTGTTGCCCAGGCTGGAGTACAGTGGCATGATCTTGGCTCACTGCAGCCTCGACCTCCTGGGCTCAAGTGATCCTCCCACCTCTGCCTCCCCAGTAGCTGGGACTACAGGTTCGTGCCACCACGCGCAGCTAATTTTTAAAATTTTTTGTAGAGACCACGTCTCCCTCTGTCACCCAACCTGGTCTTGAAGTCTTAGGCTCAAGCGATCTGCCCACCTTGGCCTCCCAAAGTGCTGGGATTGCAGGCGTGAGCTACTGTGCTTGGCCTGAGGAGACAGTAATAAAAAGGACAAAGACCAGGTCTCATTCTAGGTTATCCTGATTTAACGTCAGGAAGCTGTGTTTTTTTGAGATGGAGTCACTCTGTCACCCAGACTGGAATGCAGTGGCATGATCTTGGCTCACTGCAACCTCTGCCTCCCGGGTTCAAGTGATTCTCATGCCTCAGCTACTCACTCCTGAGTAGCTGGGACTACAGCTGTGCGCCACACACCCGGTTAATTTTTGTATTTGTAGTAGAGACAGGGTTTTGCCTTGTTGACCATGGCTGGTCTCAAACTCCTGGGTTCGGGTGATCCACCTGCCTTGGCCTCCCAAAGTGTTGGGATTATAGGCGTGAGCCACCACGGCTGGCCAGGAAGCTGTATCTTTGAAAAAGTTCCCCAGAGGACTCTGATGTGCAGTGAGCTTTGGGAAGCACAGCTGTCAGGCCCATCCAGAACCTTCCCCAGGCCTCTGTGGGCACCCTGTCCTGAGACTCCACCACTCGTGCTAGTGAGGAACTATGGGAAAGCTGCTCTTGCTGGGGTCTCCTTGGGGTCTGGCGCTCCCCAGAGTTCTTCACATTTGACTGCTATGAGGACCCAAGAGCCAGCTCCTCCCATCCTATTCTGCAGATAATGAAAGGCAGGCTCCAAATCCCAAAGCAGTGGAGCGGGGACACGGCGCCAGATCAGCTCCACTCCAGAGGCCGGGCTCACCCTGCCTACAGGCTGGGCAGACTCAAGCCCACCCCAGCTCCTAGCTGGGCCGCACTTCTTTTGTCCTTGGTTTCTTCCTCTGAAAAGTGGGATAACAAGGGCATCCACTCTTCAGACGGCTCTCATGATAGCTGATCGGGTACACAGTAAGGGTGCAATGAAAGCCAGTTCGTCCCAAGGCTTGCCCACAGGTGGGCAGCTGGCACCTTCCCGGCAGGGCCTGGGGGAACTCACTGATCTCTGTTGGGGGCTTTCCTGAGCTGGTCGGCAGTGACCCTCCACGAGAAGTTGAAAAACCGCATGGCATTCTCGAAGTAGAGGTCTGGAACTGCGGTGTACTGGAAAAGAGGAAGCGGAGTCACAATCACAGTGTGCCCTCGGTGAGAGGCATCTTCCAAGACAGGAAGCCAAGGGCTGCCATGGTTAGGGGATTAATCTGCAGGCTGGAGACTGGAATGCAGGGTTTGGGGCTGTAGGGTCAGTTCTTCTCTTGGCCTTCACCCTGGGACACCAGATGGAATGACACTGTTGCAGGATGTCCCTACAGCAGCACCTGGGCCCAGGTAAGAAATATCTCCCATGTTGTCCAATAGAACCTCCTGCGATGATGGATGTCCTATGCTCTACGCCTGCACTGTCCAGTATGGCAGATGACTAAGGCTTTTTTTTTTTTTTTTTTTTTTGAGACAGAGTCTTGCTGTATCGTCCAGGCTGGAGTGCAATGGCATGATCTTGGCTCACTGCAACCTCCACCTCCTGGTTTAAGTGATTCTTGTGCCCCAGCCTCCCTGAGTAGCTGGGATTACAGGCGCATGCCACCACGTTTGGCTAATTTTTGTATTTTTGGTAAAGATGGAGTTTTATCATGTTGGCCAGGCTGGTTTCAAACTCCTGACCTCAGGTGATCTGCCCACCTTGGCCTCCCAAAGTGCTGGGATTACAGGCGTGAGCCACCGTGCCTGGCTGCTACTAAGCATTTCAAATGTGGCGAGTGTGGCTTTTAAATTTAATGGAAACTAATTTAAGTTTTAATTATTTAAATAGCTACCTGTAGCTACTAGCTACCATACTAGATCTCATAAGTCAAGTAGAAATCTATCTGAAATGTCAAGGGCATGACTGTACCCCCTTTTCACTACTCGGCCCAGCCTTCCAGCTGTTTTTCTGTTTTTTGAGACAGGGTCTTACTCTGTCGCCCACACAGGAGTGCAGTGGTGCAATCACAGCTTGCTGCAGCCTTGACTTCTTGAGCATAAGTGATCTTCCCATCTCAGCCTCCTGTGTAGCTGGGACTTTAGGCACATGCCAACATGCCCGGCTAATTTTTTATTTTTTGTAGAGATGAGGTCTCACTATGTTGCCCAGGCTGGTCTTAAACTCCTGAGCTCAAGCGATCCCCCCTCCTCGGCCACCCAAAGTGTTGGTATTACAAGCATGAGTCACTGTGCCTGGCTCAGCTCTTGCCAGGTGCAAAATTCTCCCTGGCTCTGGTAAAACGCTGGAGCCTCAGGGACAGGACATGGATCCTGGGCTCTGCCCAGGATGCCTCCAGAGGCCCAAGGATTCTGCATCATGACACCCTGGAGCACCTTAAATGATTCTCAAGGAAAAGACTGCAGAATGAGTCTCATGATCTCAGCAGGAGTTTTTTAGTCTTAGGTTCTAAATATAACCATGATGAGAGATTATTAGATTTTTAAACGCCTGGATTCAGGCTGGGCATGGTGGCTCATGCCTGTAATCCCAGCACTTTGGGAGGCCGAGGCGGGCGGATCATTTGAGGTCAGGAGTTCAAGACCAGCCTGGCCAGCAAGGTGAAACCCTCTGTCTCTACTAAAATTACAAAAATCAGCTGGATGGTGGTGGCACGCGCCTGTAATCCCAGCTACTCGGGAGCCTGAGGCAGGAGAATCACTTGAGCCTGGGAGGCTGAGGTTGCAGTGAGCTGAGATAGCACCACCACACTCTAGTCTGGGCGACAGAATGAGACCCTGTCTCAAAAAAAAAAGATTTTTTTAAAGCCTGAATTCAAGTATTTCAATCACAAGAAAATATAAAACTTTATAATTTGAGGCAGAAGCACAATCCACCTAACGGAGTGATTTGTCAAAAGTTCTAACAAGCAGGGATGTATCCACCACTTCTGCTGCCCAAACCAAGCTGGAAAATGCACCTGGGTTTATGATGCTTCCTTCCCATTAGCATTTCAAAGTCAAAATCAGAGGCCTGGCTTTCTGGGGAGGTGGGGGAGGACCATGGGGACAGGAGGCAACTGGAAGCACGACCAGGGAGGGAGGAGATGGTGTGAGGGTTTTTCCACTTCATACCCCACCCCTGATGTCCGAGGGCCACCAATTCTCCCTGCACCTTCTGGGGTCTGTTTCCTCCATTATTTCCTATACATTAAATGGAGCTGACCACTTCCAGGGGGCACACAGCATGGGTTCCGTACTGACCGGTGGGCACTGCCTGATTGATGGTGGCTACGGGGAGGCAGGGCCTCCAGCTGACCTGGGAGCCAAATTAAGAAGAAGAAGAGGCTTCCTCATGCCTGACCCATCCCCAAACCCCACACCACATCATCCCTCTGTGCTCTGACAAGCATGCTGCCTCCAGCACCCCGTCTGCACCCAGCCCTGCCTCGGCCCTTTTCCGAGGGGGCATTTGGGAACGCGAGGGGGCAGGACAGCAGTTACTCACGTCATTAAACACTTTGTCCAGCTCCTTGGGGTCCATGATGAAGTTGGGGTATCCTATCATGTTATAGATGGCATCGGCCTGGACAGGACAGATAGAGGAAGTGAGTGCCTGGTAACACCGACCAGGCCAGCCTGAGCTCCTTGGGTGCTGGGCTCACAGTCTGGTGGGCCAAGGGGAACCAGAGCCAGGCCCTGCCTGCCTTGGGCTTTCACAACTTTTTCTGGTTCTGGTTTTCTGGTTTCACAACTTTGGCAAGGTTTCCCCCTTGCCAAACTTCTACTTATCCCTTAGGTCTCTGTTTAAATGTCACTTTCCCAAGGGAAGTGTTTGCTGATTCCCACCCCACTGAGGGTGCCAGAGCCTTCCCGCCCCACGGGACGTGCTGCATCTTCCTGCACCTTTTCCCCGTACACTCAGCGAGGTTTGTCTTCTACAGACCTCCATGCAATCATGTGCTTGAGGCCTACCCCGAATCCTGCTAGGCCTAGACCGCTCACCCCCTGAAGGCAAGACAGCATCCAGGCTGTGCTCCCGGATAGAACTGGCCTCTCTGGGCGCGGTGGCTCACGCATGTAATGCCAGCACTTTGGGAGGCCAAGGCGGGTGGATCACCTGAGGTCAGGAGTTCGAGACCAACCTGACCAACATGGAGAAACCCCATCTCTACTAAAAATACAAAATTAGCCGGGTGTAGTGGTGCATGCCTGCAATCCCAGCTACTTGGGAGGCTGAGGCAGAAGAATCGCTTGAACCCGGCAGGCAGAGGTTGCGGTGAGCCAAGATCACGTCATAGCACTCCAGCCTGGGCAACAAGAACGAAACTCTGCCTCAAAAAAAAAAAAAAAAAAAAGAGAGAACTGGCCTCTCCTTCCCCCACCCGCCTCCATCTGTGCTGGACGCCACAGCACTCCCTCTCCACGCGCCTGGCCAGCCTCACCTTTTCCTTGGCTGATTTTCGGGTTTCCTCGTCCATCCACTTCAGGGTGCTCAGACTTTCCTCAAACGCCTTCTTGATCTCCAGGATTATCTCAGTGGCCTGAGGAGATACACATCACAGCAGTAAGGTCTGGGCACTGGTCTCAAGTAAATGCAACGGGCAACCTGTGCAGAAGAATGATGCAGGGGCCAGAGATTAAACTCAATTTTCCAAGCGTCAGGCTGGGTGAGAAGGGGAGCCACAGCTGTGCTTCCAAACCACGCTCCTAATGTGAACGCCCTGCAAGGCAGGACTGGCCTTCCACACACAGGGCTCCATGCTCCAGTAAGCTTAGGCCAAGCTTCAGGAATGTTGGAAAAGTCTCTGCTACGGGCGTTTTCAGAGCCTTTAATGTGGTAATAGGCACTGCAATTCTTCCAGAGAGGGGAGAACACACAGCCTCTCCCAGCCTTATTGGACCACAGCATTCCTTTTTGATGGATCAGGCTTTAAGATCTAGAGTACTCATGTTCCGAGGAGCAGCTTCAGAAATGCCATGTCACGCTGGAGATGGACAGGTGCTCTCGAGGGTGACAATGTCATGAGCAGACGAGCTTGAAGATGGAAGGTTGAAGGTTCTAGAGAAGGGGAAGGCAGAGCTGTGCAGCAACAAGAGCAGACGGGCCAGCAGACCCCAACTCAGACCCTGCCAGCTGCTCACAGGCCAGTCACTGTAATGGATGTGAACCGTGGTTGGCTCACCTCCAGCTGCAGATGACATCGACATAATGAATGCTATTTGTCATCAAGATTGTAACAATAAAATGACCGCTCCCATTGCTTGAACCCTTATTTTGTGGTGGTGCTCAGTG
Organism: Chlorocebus sabaeus; assembly: GCF_047675955.1. Lineage (NCBI taxonomy): Eukaryota > Metazoa > Chordata > Mammalia > Primates > Cercopithecidae > Chlorocebus > Chlorocebus sabaeus. Next base: position 115,747,692 of record NC_132923.1, on the reverse strand, counting down.
TGTGACATCTCATTTAATCTCTCTCTGTGGGAGGAATGCCCCCGTCTCCATATTGCAAATGATGTAAGAACTGTCCCAGGCTACCCAGCCAGTGGTGAGGCCAGGATCTGAGCTTAGGCCGGGCTGTGTCCACAGCGCTCTGCCATGGCACTCCTCTGCCTGTCTAGAACAAACCTATCACCCACAGAATAAGAAAAATATCACCCTCTGGGCCAGAGCTGCTCTGCCAACATTCTCTCTGGGTCCTTTACAGCCCTTGGAAGTCGGGATGGCTGTCACAGCCTTGCAGGCTCCCGGGAGGCTCACGTGAGCTTGTGTAGATGAAGGGCCTGGCACTGAAGAGCTGCCGTTATGAGACTCCCATCACCCAGGGCTCAAGGAAGTGGGGCCTCTGCATTGAGGCTGTGGCCCCAGGGCCCTTTGCCCGGGAACAGGAAAGGCCCAGGCTGGGCTGGAGTGTGAACTGACAGGTCTGCGCAGGGCCATAACAACTATGACCTCACAGCCAATGTCCACGGGGGAGGCACTTACTATGCTCTTGCTGTCCTCGGCGAAGGTTGCTTTGACGAACATGGGGCCCAACGCAAAGCCCAAGTTGTTTTCTGTGTCACTCACGCAAAACTTCCAGCGAGGAAGACAGGTCTGGAAAACACAAGTCGGGGAGCTCATTGGGCCCCAGCCCTTCGTTTCCCGTTCTTTCCGGGAGGTGGTACCATGTGGGGCCCATGTTTCGTTCTGGAAGTTCAGGGAGAGCTTTCTGGCCCAGTAAAGCTATTTTAGTTACCAGACCAAGAAGCCACTGATACCCGTCACTGCCACCCCCTGCCATTTCTTGAATGCCAGGCTCTGTGCTGGGACTTCACAAGCGATGTCCCATTGAGCCAATCAGTGACCCTCGGGTCTTACAAACCGTTTGAAAGATGGGGAAACACACTCAGCACGGAGCAGCTGCTGGCCCAGGGTGCCCCACGAGTGACAAGTGTCACTGCAACAAGATGCGCCCGACCCCACATCCCATGCTCCTACCTACACCCAGCTCGTCCTGCCTCCTGGGGAGACCAGGAGTCCTGGAGGCAAAGAGTCGTGGGGAGTGACTGGTCTATCTGAGCCACAGAAAAAACTTTACCAGGGCCAGGGCTCCAGTGCCATTGAAGATCTCCTCAAATGAGAACACTACAGCAATGCCGCAGGACTTTTTTTTTTGGCAGGGTCTCGCTCTGTCACCTAGGCTGGAGTGCAGTGGTGTGATCACAGCTCACTGCAGCCTCGACCTCCCAGGCTCAAGTGATCTTCCCACCTTAGCCTCCTGCGTAGCTGGGACGACAGGTACTTGCCACCATGCCTGGCTCATTTTTTCTATTAAAAAGTTTTTTTTTTTTTGTAAAGACATGGTCTCACTATGTTGCCTAGGCTGGTCTAGAACTCTTGGGCTCAAGTGATCCTCCTGCCTTGACCTCCCAGAGTGCTGAGATTACAGGCGTGCGTGAGCACCACGCCCGGCTCACCGTGGGACTGCAATGCCTTGATTGTTTCTTGGTCTCGCCTACAAGCCCCACAGTCCATACGACACCTCTGTGCAAACTGGAAATAGGCGTCTGTGGGCTGCAACCTCCTGGGCATGGCCCAGGGACGTGTGCCCGGCTAATGTCAGCCCCAGTCATTCCCCAGCCAGGCATCCCTCTGTGGGCAGTATATATGACCACATGTGGTGGCCCTGCTCCCATAAATCCCTCATGCGACAGAGGAAGTGATGTCCTCTTAACCCCAAAGAACAGGTGGTGAACAACCACCCACGCTCAGAGAAGCCTGATTCATAATGGCCCTAAACTGACAACAGCCCAAATGCCCATCAGCAGGCAGATGGATCAACAAAATGTGGTATTTTTATACAGCAACATACTACTTGGCAACAGAAAGGAATGAACTAGCTACCGATACATACGACAGCATGGATGAATTCCACAGACTTAAGCAGAGCAAAAGCAGCCAGGCACATCGTGTATAATTCCACCCGCACCCAGCTGCACCAGCCTTGGGGGCTGGGGGCTGACGGGAAAGAGGCATGAGGGCACCTGCTGCTCAGAAGGTGCTGAACTAATGGGTGATGGGAATGTTCTCTATCTTTCTAAAATTTTTATACTTTTTTTTTCTTTTTTCTCTCTCTCTTTTTTTTTTTTTTAGCATGCTATGCCCAAGGCAGAAGGGGATATTCTCTATCTTGATTGTGGTGATGATGGTTACATGGGTGACTTCATTGGTCAAACTCATTGAGGCCAGGTGCAGTGGCTCGTGCCTGTAATCCCAGCACTTTGGGAGGTCAAGGTGAATGGATCACTTGAGGTCAGGAGTTTGAGACCAGTCTGGCCAATATGGTAAAACCTCGTCTCTACTAAAGATACAAAACTTAGCCAGGCGTGGTGGCATGCACCTGTAATCCCAGCACACAGAAGGCTGAGGCAGTAGAACTGCTTGAACCCAGGAGGTGGAGGTTGCAGTGAGCCAAGATCAGGTCACTGTACTCCAGCCTGGCTGACAGAGGGAGGCTCTGGCTCAATTAAAAACAAAAACAAACGAACAAACAAACAAAAAAGGCTGGGATAGAGGCTCACACCTGCAATCCCAGCGCTTTGGGTGGCTGAGGTGGGTGGATCCCCTGAGGTCAGGAGTTCAAGACCAGCCTGGTCAACATGGTGCAACTCCGTCTCTACTAAAAATACAAAAATTAGCCGGGTGTGGTGGTGGGCACCTATAACCCCAGCTACTCGGGAGGCTGAGGCACGAGAATCGCTTCAACCCTGGGAGTGGAGGCTGCAGTGAGCTGAGATCGCGTCACTGCACTCCAGCCTGGGTGACAGAGTGAGACTCCGTCTCAAAACCAAACCAAACCAAAAACTCACTGAACTGTATACTTAATGTACACTGCATTTTTCATTGTATGTAAATTATGCCTTAGCTACAAAAATTTCTTTTAGGCAAGAAAGAAGGAAGGAAGGGCCCCTCTTCTCATCTCACCCACGTTGTTTTTAGTTTTCCCAACTACATGTCCATTTGGATGCCTTGCCCTCAGCCTCTCCCTCCCTCCCCGCACTGCCCTCCTTCGGCTGAGAAGCCCAAAGCTAGACACGTGGTCTGTGTCTGGCTGAGGCCGATCACACAGGAGGTCAGGACTAGGGGGACTCTAATTTGAGGCTCCGTGGAGGCTCCAGGCTGTGAGGGCTGAATCACAGACAGACTTTCTTATGCGTCGTCTTCTCTGGAGATTCTCTGGATAAACCCATTCGTTCACACGAGCTTTCATTCATTTACGCATCCAGTGTTCTACAAGCAGTTCCCCTGCAACCTGACTGTGCTGGGTCTTTGGAAGCTAGAGATCAATCAACAGTGAGCCTGCACTCCCGGGTCTCAACTGAAATGCCCAGAACACCCAGTGAGAGAAACAGACATGTAATAGCACCATCCAAGCAGTAATCGCAGTAAAGTGAAGCAGTGGAGTGAGTGCTTACTGTGTGCCGGGCCCTACCGCATATACTGCTTACAGTAAGATTCTCCTGCCTCAGCCTCCCGAGTAGCTGGGATTACAGGTGCCCACCGCTACGCCTGGCTAATTTTTGTATGTTTAGTAGACACAGGGTTTCACCATGTTGGCCAGTCTGGTCTCAAACTCCTGACATCAGGTGATCTGCCCGCCTCAGCCTCCCAAAGTGCTAGGATTATAGGTGTGAACCACCACGGCCAGTCTCTTTGTTTCTTTTTGCAGATAAAAAACTGTGGCACAGAGAAGTTAAATCACTTGGCCAAAGAGATCACCCAAGGAGTAAGTGGTTGAGGTGGATTTTTTTTTTTTTTGAGATGGAGTCTTGCTCTGTCTTCCAGGTTGGAGTGCAGTGGTGTGATATCGGCTCACTGCAACCTCTGCTTCCTAGGTTCAAGCAATTCTCCTGCCACAGGCTCCCGTGTAGCTAGGATCACAGACGTGTGCCACTACACCCGGCGATTTTTTGTAGTTTTAGTAGAGGTGGGCTTTCACCATGTTGGCCATGAACTCCTGGCCTCAGGTGATCCACCAGCCTTGGCCTCCCAAAAGTGCTGGGATTACAGGCATGAGCCACTGTACCCAGCCTGAGGTAGAATTTGAACTCAGAAAGTCCAGCTCCAATGTCTTCCTTCAGAGCCACGCTCTCTGCCTACAGGTCACGAAGTCCTGGAAGTCCTACAGGATGGTGAGAAAAATCTCCAAAAGGAGCAAGGGTCAGATCGATCTGACTGGTCAGGAAGCCTGCATCTTGGAGGTGATCTATGAGTCAAGTCTGGGAAGATAAGGAGCAGCCAGGCAGCCTCCTCCACTCTGACCTGGCTGCATTTTTTTAAAAACCTTTTCCTCACTGTAATACAAGGAGCCCTCAGCAAGGGGTTCCTTCCTCCCTGCTGGAAGTCTCAATTCACAAATGGGTGGCAGCTGATGGGAAACAGCTGCGTGCAGTGCTTCAGCAGTCAGAACATACTTCACAGGGATCCCCCGTGTAATCTTAGGCGGCCCTTGGCTATGCAAGGCAGGGATCTGTTACCCCTTTTTATAGATGGGAGACTGAGCCCCTGCCCCAACGAAGCAATCTGCCTAAGGTGTGGTTAGAAGAACCAATTCAAACATGGATCTTCTGACTCCAAATTCCATGCTGTTTCCTCACGGCAGGCTCCCTCCCTGCCAGGATGAACAAACGCACACACCACGCTGCTTTCCACGTTCTACACTTTTTCCCAAATGGAGGCCATTCACAAAGGTCCTGTGAGGTGAGGTCAGGAATGATCTCCAATTGCAGATTAAAAAAACTGAGGCTCAGAGATGTGTAAGGACTACCCAAGGTCACACAGCTAGGAGGTGGCTTTGAGTTGGGCTGAACACAAGCAGGAGGGACCTGGCCTGGGCCCAGACACTGTCACAGCTGGGGAGTAGGGAGGGTTGGAGATTAAGAAACAGGCAAGCAGTAGCCTTCACCCATCAGCTCTGGGGTATCCAGAGATCCCTGCTCAGAGCCTCCCACTTCAGGGTTCCCACTTGCCCGTGCCTCTCCTGAGGTCTCCCTGTGTCCCACCTGCTCCAAGTGCCACATTTGAGCAGCACCCTGTGCTTTGAAGGTAGCCCAGGGAAGCTCACTCCATAACTGACTAATTAATTATTTTTAAAAAAGTGATGGGGTCTCACTCTGTTGCCTAGGCTGGAGTGCAGTGGTGTAGTCAGTGATAGCTCGCTGCAGCCTTAAACTCGTGGGATCAAACAGTCCTCCTGCCTCAGCCTCCAGAGTAGCTGGGACTACAGGCATGCACCATGTGCCTGGCTCAGAACTTTTTTATCTTGCAAATCTGAAACTCTATATTCATTAAATAATAATTCCTCATCCCTCTTCCTCCATATCAGCCCTTGGCAACCACAGGGAAGCTTGACCTTAACTTTTGTTTCCTGCAGAGCAGAGGCGGAGTGGTACAGAGCTCAGGGCTATGGAATCAGATATGTTGGGTTTGATAGCCTCCTCTCCACTTATAAGTGACTTTGAACAAGTCCCTTTCCCTCACTGAGCCTTGGTTTCCTCATCTGTAAAATGGAAGAGGATAATAGCTGTTGTAGGAATTTATAATGCCTATAAAAGGGAGATATCCAATAATGCTATCTTTGGTTATTATTATCATATGGTAAGTGAGTAGCTGAAAGTGTCTCAAAGTTGTAAACATCAGATCTGGGATTTTCATTCAAGCTTGCTGCTTTCTTTTCTTTAAAAAACAGAGACAGGGTCTTGCTATGTTTTCCAGGCTGGGCTCACATGATCCACCTGTCTTGGCCTCTCAAAGTGTTGGCATTACAAACGTGAGCCACCATACCAGGCCCCTGCTGCTTTCTTGCTGGGTGACTAAGAAAGTCCCTTCACCTCCCTGAGCCTGTTTCATCATCTGTAACCTGGGAAGGTGAGAGATGATGTGGGTGTATGTTCCACAGACAGAACAATCTCTGGAACCATCATCCTGGGTCCTGATCAAACCTCTCTGTAGAAAGTTCCCTGGGAGGCCAAGTTCTGCAGGGAACAGAATCCCGGCTTTGGCCACATCTCTAACCCAGGGCCAGTCCAAGGTAGACGCACGATGAGCAGGAAGGCGAGATGGTCGGGCAGGGCAGCAAACCCATGTTCCTACTTTGCCCTCCGCAGGACAGCATGGCTCTTGTGGCCAAGGTCTGGTGATGCCCTCGGAAGCGCCTCTGGTTAAAATGGGGCTTGTTCCCAGCTACCCTCTCCCTCAGTCCCCTTGCTGCCAGAGGTAGGTTTGCATGGGGATGGGAGAGAGGACGTGTGGGATGCAATCCAGGGCTCAAAGCAGGAGCCCACATCCTGCCATTCTCTGCCAATCCTCACCTGGATTGGACTCTGGGAAGGGTTGCAGGGGTGGGGTCCAGCTGGAGTCAGCTCTGCCTGCTCTCTGGGGAGGATTGCTAGGGTCTTGCTAGCTGCTATCTGGGTTGGGGAAGGTGTGCCAGGTGAGCTGGGCATACCAGCCTCTACTGCTCTGCAGCTGGGGCCTCTTCCAGTCACTCTCTGGGGCCCAGGCTTGATGTACCCCATCAGCACATATGAGAACTGGTCAGTTCCTATCACCTCCCTCAGATGGTGTGGGCTCTTGGGGTACAGACCCCAGCTCACCTGTCTCAGTATTCCTATACTGGGCTCAGAGCCTGGCATATGGCGGCAGAAGTTCAATGAGTAACTATTAGTTGGCTGCATGAGAGGGTGACAGATACTTCCTTGGGGAGAAGGTAGAAGTGACTGTGAAACTTTCCACTGGGGCTAGGTTCCCCTGTGAGAGGGCAGGGAAGGTCCCTGAAGCCTCTGGAAGAATGGACCCTCAGGGGTCCTGGTGGGGGGGCATTTGACGGCAGGTAGAGCCCACCTGGCCTGGGGTTTCCCAGACTACAAACTGGAAGGAAAACAGAAACACTGAACAGTCGCGTGGTGCTTCCAAGAACCAGGCACTGTTCTGTGTTTTACGTTTCTGGGGAAAAAGTAATACTATTGGGGGTCCCCTGTGCAAAGTGGGGATAATAATAGTACCCACCGCACAGGCATTGTGAGGATCACAAGTTGTTCAAGGAGAGCATCTATCATCACTACTGGCAACTACTTTTGGCTGTAAATTGGCTAAGTGGCTAGGACTCCTCTTTACCCTTTACTTGGCATAATCACTCCTTCTGGAAGCTTCTGCCCACGCCCAGCTGGCTAAGGTCCCTTCCCGTGCTCCCACAAACGCCTTGGCATCAGGTAGGCGCTCAGCCCATATTCAGGCATACACAGTAGCAGGCTCACCTTCTTGGTCCCGTACATGACTTCCATGAACTTCTCATCGGCGTCCTGAAATCGCTGGTCGAGGAAGGAGCTTGTTTTCCGCACTAGGTTCCAAATCATGTAGTTGTTGAGCAGGCTGCGGGGAGAGGAGGCCAGAGAGACTCAGGGACGCCTAGGCAGGGAGCATCGTGGCCCTTCCCCCGCTGGCCCCTAGGGGGCTCTCAAACTCGGCCTGTGACCCCAGGCCCCTTCCAGCCTGCCCAGGCTTGGTGGGTTACTGCTCCCTAACACGTGCAACGTAAGCTCTTCAAGGGAAAGGCCTGGGTCTTCTACCATAGGAAACGCCTCAGTGTTTAGTGCAATCACTTATATACCACAGGTACTCAATAAATGCTTGCTGCCTAGCTGCTCTGTCTGGAAGCTATGAAGCCCCCGCATGGAGACCCACCCCAATGGTGTATGCTACAGGGCTGGGATGGAGAGGTGACGACTACTTCTACAGCTTGGAGGTGCCCCAGCCAGAAGGCCAGACAGGCTAAGGATAGGAGGGGTAGGAAAAGAAACACAGCCCAGCCAGGCCAAGGTTCCCATGATGACAGCTCCCACTGCCCCACCCCCAGCGCACAGGGAACCTATCTGTGGCTGCTGCCACCATTGCCAAGAAGTCACCTTGGGACTGTAGTGAATATCTAACCTCTAATCAGAATCAAACAAAATGCCCGACAATGAGAAGGAGGAAGTAAAGAACTGTATTTGTACATGACAGAATACTATGCAACCATGAACAATGATGGTTGCAGAGGTTTTGAGATGACAAAGGGGAAAATGTTCAGGATACAGGTCGAGGGAAAAGGGGACTAGACATTTAGTGATGATAATGGGAAAAAAAGACCACATATTAGAAAATCCATCTCTCTTTCCCTCCTCTCTCCTGCCCTCCCCCATGCTTTCTCTCTACACATACACACACACACCCCACAAGATCAACAGCAGTCATTTAAAATTTTTTCAGAGCCTGGTGAGGTGGCTCACGCCTGTAATCTTAGCACTTTGAGAGGCCAAGGTGGGAGGATTGCCTGAGCCCAGGAGTTTGAGACCAGCCTAGGGAACATGATGAGAACCCCATCTCATTAAAAAAATTTTAACAAGTTTGAGGAGTTAGGAAAAAAAAAGTTAAATAAAATAATTTTTTCCCCTATTTTTTTGGTAGTTTTCAAAAAATTTTTTAAAAATTCTAAGTACTGCTGGGTGGTGGTGGCTTATGCCTGCAATCCCAGCACTTTGGGAGGCTGAGGCAGACAGATTACTTGAGGTCAGGAGTTAGGGACCACCCTGGCCAATATGGTGAAACCCCATCTCTACTAAAAATACAAACATTAGCTGGCGTGGTGGCAGGCACCTCTAATTCCAGCTGTTTGGGAGGCCGAGGCAGGAGAATCATTTACACCTGGGAGGCGGAGGTTGCAGTGAGCAGAGATTGCGCCACTGCACTCCAGCCTGGCTGACAGAGTGAGACCCCATCTCAAAAAAAAAAAAAAAAGAAAAAAGAAAAAAAGAAAATCATAAGTATTAACTAAAAATAATAGCCAACATTTACTGAGTCCCATTACATGCTAGGGACTGTATTAAATCACCTCATATGGATTGTTTCACTTGATTCTCACATCACCCCTAAATTGTAGGTGCTAGGTTTCTCTGTTTGAGACAGGGTTTTACTCTGTCTCACATGCGGGAGTGCAACAGTGCAATCACAGCTACTACAACCTCTGCCTCCTGAGCTCAAGTGATCCTTCCCCTTCAGCCTCCCTCTCGAGTAGCTGGGATGACAGGCACGCGACACCATGTCTGGCTAATTTTTTATTTTTTATAGAGACACCGTCTCGCCATGTTGCTCACGCTGGTCTTGAACTCCGGGACTCAAGTGATCCTCCTGCCTTGGTCTCCCAAAGTCCCGCAATTACGGGTGTTCGTGCCTGGCCACAGGTGCTATTTGTATCCCCATTTTATGGAGGAGGAGAATGAATTTAAGAAAGAAAAAGAAATTTGCCCAAAGCTACAAAGCTGGTAGTTGGAAAGAGGCTGGGATTTAAACCTGCACCCGTAACCAGGATGTCCTGCTGCCTCTCATAAAAGCCCGCCCAGGTCCCACTCTCCTGAGTCAGACTGTCATCCCTACCCCTGCCCAGCCTGCCCAAGAAGAGGGCTGCCTGTGAGAGGCATGCCCCAGGCCACTGGGGGTTCCCTTACCATTTGTCGGTGTTGTTGATGAGAGTGGAGACCTGCTCAAGGTATTCCTTGTCATAGACCACAATAGGCTCGGATTCGTTGATCTCCACGGGGTAGAAGATGGTGTTGAGAAAAGGTAACCAGTTGATGGCGGGTGCCAAGGTCTGCAAGGGAAAAGGACAATGTGACCCTGTGGGGCTGCTTCTCCTCATAGCCCAGGTCTCCAGAACGGGCTTCTACAGGAAGCAAAGGGAACAGCTTGGGCTTGGCGCCATCTGACAGTGCACTGGGCAGAGAGTCAAGCAGAGCCTGGCGGACTTTTATCAGAGATGCTGTAGGTAGAATTCTAAGGAGTCCAACACCAAAATTTAACTCGAAATGGAACGAGGATGGAATGAGAAGATGCAGCAGCTACCGCTACCATTCAGCAAGTGTCTCCTGTGTGCCATGGATGAAGAGACTGAGCTTCAGACAGGCCTGAAACAGTTGAGCATGTAGAATCTGCAGCCAAACTGCCTGGGCTCATCTTCTAGCTCTCTTCCTTGCTAGCTGTGTAACCCTGGGTAAGTTAATGAACCTTTCTGGGCCTCAGTATCTTGTCTGAAAAGTGGGGATCACCATAATAACAGAACCCACTTCACTGGGTCATTTGTGAGGACCGAACAAGCTTATGCTGTCTGTTCTATTCAACATGGGCTTCTGTAACATCAGTGAGCTTCCACATGATTGGTAAATTCAGGATGACGGCAGGATAACGTGTGAGCTGCATTGGTCTGAAGGTGATGTTTCTCAGGCATGGGATTGGGAAGGGTTGAACGCCAACCTTCAGTAAGAAAGGAAAAGCCCTCAGCTCAGCTGATGCACACAGCAGGCTGGTCAGCTCTACCTTTTCTTTTCTTTTTTTTTGAGACAGAGTCTCACTCTGTCGCCCAGGCTGGAGTGCAGTGGCACGATCTCGGCTCACTGCAAGCTCCACCTCCCGGGTTCACGCCATTCTCCTGCCTCAGCCTCCTGAGTAGCTGAGACTACAGGTGCCCACCACCATGCCCGGCTAATTTTTTAATATTTTTAGTAGAGATGGGGTTTCACCATGTTAGCCAGGACAGTCTCAATCTCCTGACCTCGTGATCTGCCCGTCTCAGCCTCCCAAAGTGCTGGGAGCTGGGATTACAGGTGTGAGTCACTGCGCCCAGCCTACCTTTTTTTTTTTTTCTTTGAGACAGAGTCTGTCTCTTTCGTCAGGCTGGAGTGCTGTGGTGTCATCTCAGCTCACTGTAACCTCTGCCTCCAGGGTTCAAATGATTCTCCTGTTTCAGCTTCCTAAGTAGCTGGAATTACAATAGGCACCCACCACCATGCCTGCTTAATTTTTGTATTGTTAGTAGAGACAGGGATTTGCCATGTTGGCCAGGCTGGTCTTGAACTACTGACCTCAAGTGACCTGCCTGCCTTAGCCTCCCAAAGTGCTGGGATTACAGGCATGAGCCACCGCGCCCAGCCTGGTCCGCTCTTTTAAGATGACTGAAAATAAGCCCTTGCGCCTGGGGCTGCTTCTCCTCACAGAAGCTCCTTCCAGCCCTGTAACTCTCAGCCTCCAGCAGGTTGCACTTTCTCTGTGACCCTAAAGGCGCTTGCTCAGAGCTCCCTGTCTTTTTTTTTTGAGACGGAGTCTCACTCTGACACCCAGGCTGGAGCGCAGTGGCACAATCTCAGCTCACCGCAACCTCTGCCTCCTGGGTTCAAGAGATTCTCCTGCCTCAGCCTCCTGAGTAGCTGGGATTACAGGCACGTGCCACCATGCCTGGCTAATTTTTGTATTTTTAGTAGAGACGGGGTTTCATCATGTTGGTCAAGCTGGTCTCAAACTCCTGACTTCATGTTCCACCTGCCTTGGCCTTCCAAAGTGCTGGGATTACCAGCACTTTGAGCCACTGTGCTAGGCCAGAGCTCCCTGTCTTATCTGCAGGGTCTTGGTGTCCACAGCTAGCACTTCCCAGCTGGCACTTTCCCCAAGGCAGCCTCCAGCCACGCTGAGGTACTCCTTAAGGTTCCAATTATTGTTTTGTTAGGATTCTGGTTACAAAGTTGCACAACTTAAAAAAAAAAAAATTGTGGTACACTTTGGAAGGCGGAGGCCAGTGGATCACCTGTGTGAATGGACTCAATGCCCCTGAACTGTGTTTGTTTTTTTTTTCTGAGGCAGGGTTTCACTCTGTCAACCAGGCTGAAGTGTAGTGGTGTAATTTCAGCTCACTGCAGCCTTGACCTCCCAGGCTCAAGCAATTCTCCCACCTGGGACTGCAGGCACAGGCCCCCATGCCTAGCTGATTTTTAATTTTTTTTTTGTAAAGATGGAGTCTTGCCATGTTGTCCATGCTGGTCTTGAACTCCTGGGCTCAAGCGATCTGCCCACCTCAGTCTCCCAAAGTGCTGAGGTTATAGGCATGAACCAATGCATCTGGCCTTGAACTGTGCTCTTAAACATGGTGAAGATGGTGAATTTTATGTTATATGTGTTTTAACACAATTTTTTTTTTTTTGAGATGGAATCTCACTCTGTTGCCCAGCTGGAGTGCAGTGGCGTGATCTGGGCTCACTGCAACCTCCTCCTCCTGGGTTCAAGCGATTCTCCTGTCCCAGCCTCCCAAGTAGCTGGGACTACAGGCACACGCCACCACCCTTGGCTAATTTTTTTCTTTAATTTTATTTTTAGTAGAGATGGGGTTTCACCATATTGTTCTCAGGCTGGTCTCAAACTCCTGAACTCTGGTGATCCACCTGTCTGGGCCTCCCAAAGTGAGGGGATTACAGGCGTGAGCCACCATGTCTGGCCCCACAGATTTCATCTTGCAAATGTGAGACTCTACCCATTAGGCAATAACTTCCCACTGGCTCCAACCCCCACCCCTGGAAAGTACCATTCTACTTTCTGTCTCTGTGAACTTGCCTACTCTAGGTACCTCACAGAAGTAGAATCAGGTAGCATTTGTCCTTTTGTGATTGGCTTATTTCGCTTAGCACAATATCCTCAAGTAAAGTTGCCTAACTTTTGTTCTGCTCTTGTTCTATTTTCTCCACCTGTACTGCTATTTCTAGTGTATGATTTTACAGAACACAAGGAACTACACATACTGCTATAGCAAAAATGCCTGTACATGTCAATCACTTAGAAGGGTATGTCTGGCATTTGGCAAGCAATCCATCAATGTTGGCCATTACTCTTTGCTCAGGGTCTCCCATGTATGTTCCTTGGCCTGTCCAATTCCAAATTCTCTTTTATTTTCTTGAAAAAGGACAAAATGCAAGACAAAGGAGGTGAGAGAGGCTCCACATATGGCCTTCATGCAGAAAAATCAATCAATAAAGTAAAACTGATCTGCAACTTAAGGCCAGTCTATAGCCCGTTGGTAAATACCGATGACACCCCCTGTGAGAGAGGTAGCCATAAACCCCCACTTAACAGATGCTGAATTTGTAGATGGGGTAAGGTGACTGTCCTGAGGTCACACAGTTAATTAGCCACTGTGGAGGTCTAAAACCCAGGCTCACTCATCTCTTTGGGTTTAAAAGGGTAACTCAGCTCCTGGGGAACAAGGACCTCAAAGGACAGGTGAATTTGTGAGGAAGGCAGGTCCTGAAGGCAGTGGTGTGCTGGTAACGCGGTTAATAACTGCACCGGGCACGGTGGCTCTTGCCTGTAATCCCAGCACTTTGGGTGGCTGAGGCAGGAGAATCACCTGAGGCCAGGAGTTCAAGACCAGCCTGGCCAGCATGGCAAAACCCAGTCTCTACTAAAAATATAAAAAAATTAGCCACCAGGTGTTGGGGTGCACACCTGTAATCCCAGCTATTTGGGAGGCTGAGGCATGAGAATTACTTGAGCCTGGGAGGCAGAGGTTGCAGTGAGCCAACATTACTCCACTGTACTCCAGCCTGGGCAACAGGGCGAAGCTGTCTCAAAACAAAAACAAAAACAAAAACAAAACAGTTAACAACTGGCTCTCAAGTTTCTGGGTAACTCTTCCCCCCATGGCTGATGGTAAAATACCTGCGGAGCTGGGAAGAAAATACCTGCGGTGCAGCGGACTTGGGGTTCAGGAGGTCCCGGTGCATCCCTGCCTGCCTGGCAGCTAGGTGAGCTGGGAAGAGCCCTGGGCTAAGAATGAACAGTCCTGGATCAGCGTCCCCAGGAGGCACCAACTCTGGGACCTCCAGTCTTTTTCCATTCTTTCTCTAAAATGCAGACAACAGCCTCCCCTCCCAGAGCTGATGGATCTGTGCCTCTTGTACCTGCTTGCCCAATAACCCTGAGTTTCTTTTCTTTTTACCTTGTGCTGTCTGCCGTCCTCCTGTCAGGAGGCCCTTAGGCAGGTAACCTCTGAGGCTAATCTTTTACATTTCTATGACTACAAAAATTGGAGCTGTGCTTGTGAGATCTTCAAACAGGGCTCCACCATTAGAGCCACCTGACTGCATGACCTGCTGGCAAAGTCCTTGGGAAAATCGACAAGTTTACAAACTGTCAGTGTTTACACAGTGAACAAGAGCTTCATAAACTGCAGACAACTGGAACTCTCTGACCAAGGTACAGATATAAGATGGTGAGAAATCCCTGTGTACTCCTCAACACAACCCTGGCCCTTTAGGGAATGCAGGTGTTCTGTGCAGGGAAGTTCCCATGACTGTGAGATAAGATGTGTTGACGACCAGGATTTTCACATTTTCCATCCTGACTGCTTTAGCGAACTCCTATCTTAAACACATGTGCCTAGCTCCATCTCCATGGAGATGGCTTTTTTAACCGACTAGGACATTCCACTTGTGACTCACACCCTCTGGGGCACACCAATGAGCTCCATTTTCCACACCTGCAGCCAAGGAGTACTGTGGGTCACAAACCAACCAAATCAAATAGGTTTGAAACTGGGAGAGAAGAACGCTTCTCAGCTTCATCTCAGCGGGAGAAACAGGTAGAAAATGCGGCTCAGGCCCAAACAGCCTTTGGCGTGAGGGTCCTAGAAAGGAAGGGGAAGGTCCTCAGGCCCCCAGAAGTAATGGAAGTGTCTGATTCACAGCTCTGAGTTCAGATTCTGCTGGGGACTAGCCTGGAACCGTCCTGTACCCCAGTAGGGCTAGCCTAGAACCTCAATGTGAAGCCTGGCATGCTTTACCCTAAGCTACCTGGAGTATGGGAAGAAAACCACATTTCCAGACACCAGGGAACAAGACATTCTCTGTCCCAGAGTAGAATGAATCAAATTTAGTGCTGGGGACCTGAGTGACATTGCTAATAACAAAGGAATAATAACAATAATAATGAATATAACATGTTATGCTTGTGCTGGGCTGTGCAAACAAGTTTACTGAATGAAATCTCATCCTTTGCCTCAACTTATTCTCCCACAACCCTGTGGCAGGCCAGGAAGAGATCCTTACTTAGAACACAGGCTTCGGGGGCCAGGACTTCTTTATTTTTTATTTTCTTTTTTTGAGACAGAGTCTCACTCTGTCACTCAGGCTAGAGTGCAGTGGTGTGATCCTGGCTCAATGCAACCTCCACCTTCCGGGTTCAAGTGATTCTCCTGCCTCAACCTCCGAGTAGCTGGGACTACTGGCGCACACCGCCACCCCTGGCTAATTTTTGTATTTTTAGTAGAGATGAAGTTTTACTATATTAGTCAGGCTGGTCTTGAACTCCTGACCTCAGGTGATCCACCTGCCTCGGACTCCCAAAGTGCTGGGATTACAGGCCTGAGCCACCATGCCCGGCCAGGGCGTCTTTAAATGTCAGACATAATTTTAAACACATGAACATATGCCCATTTTTTCTGGGAGACAGTCCATGGTTTTTTTATCTGTTCTCAAAGGACTCCGTGACTTAAAGTTAAGAACCACAGGCCGAGTGCAGTGGCTCATGCCTGTAATCCCCGTACTTTGGGAGGCCAAGGCGGGAGGATCATGAGGTCAGGAGTTCGAGACCAGTCTGACCAACATGGTGAAACCCTGTCTCTACTAAAAATACAAAAATTAGCCGGGCACGGTGGTGCCTGCCTATAATTCCAGCTACTCGGGAGGCTGAGACAGGAGAATGGCGTGAGCCCGGGAGGCAGGGGTTGCAGTGAGCTGAGATCATGCCACTGCACTCCATCCTGGGCGACAGAGCGAGACTTTGTCTCAAAAAAAAAAAAAAGAACCACAGTCCCTTGTGAGGACAAGGGCTATGTCTCATTTGTGTTCTGGCACACAGCAGGGGTGAATGGATGAGCCAAGCCCATTTTACAAGGAAGGCAGCCAAATTCACATTAGAATTTAATCAGAAATATCTGTAAAAACATAAGAAGAGAAACCATATATTTCCTAAAAATCTTAATTGAACTTTAGGTACTTAGAACACAGAGGCTGTTTGGCCAGGCGTGGTGGTTCATGCCTATACTCCCAGCACTTACAGCTCCAAGGGGCTTACAGTCCTCTGAATCTAAGCCCAGGGCTTGTGTACTGCAAGCTGCTGCGTCTGCTAAACTCCCCCAACTTGGCAGCTGTGCAGCTGGGAGGGAAGAAAGGCCTTTCTTCCTTTGCTTGGAAGAAGGGAGCAGAAGCAATGGTGAGAGGAAGCCTGGGGGGAACCTGGTGGTCATGCTGGGCTGATGTGTTCAGGGCTCCTGTGCCTTCTCCACTATTCCTGGCACAGACAGCTGGCATCATGGCCACAGTAGGGGGCTGAGGCACTGGGGGGCCCCTCAGGCTGAGAACCGGGCTGGAACAAACCAAATTATAATGCACAAACAACATCACCTGCAGCCTCCTGGCCTCAGAGCAGGAAAATAATGCCAGATGGTATCTAACAGCAGCTGCTGATCTCCATCCGGGCCCATGCAGCACCACTCAGCCTCAGGCCAGTTTCTCTGGGAGCTGAAGGGCAGTCAGCACCAGCAGGCCAGGCTCCCCTGACCCTCACTGCAGGCCCTAGCATGGCTTGCATCTCTGCCTGGGACACCCAGTGGCCTGGAAATGCTCACCCATCATTAGACTCGCCTTCCCTGACTTCCCACCCCTGGCTCCCACGGCCCGCTGCTTTTGCCCAAAGCACTCAGCAATGAGACGGGGTTGTTTCTAGCTGGTGTCCCCCACTAGCCTGGAAGCACATGAAGTGCAAGGTCCCAAGGCGGCCCCATATACACCTGTCAGATGGAGGAGGGAAAAGGGCAGGGACCTAGTGTTCTTCCTGAAAGTAGAAGGAATGGACAGGTCGGATTTGGCTGGTCAGAAGGTAAGGAAGGAGGGAGAAGACACTCTGGGGGAGCCCCCCCGCCAGCAGGGAAGCAAGACCTAGCCACGCATTCCTGGGTGATGTCAAGAAACGGGAAGATCAGTGGTGGCCACTCTGCTGATCCCTCTGCAATGCCAGCTGATGCTCTGGAAAGAAGGAACCAGCAGCCTATTCCCTCCAGACCCTCAAGGACCAAGCAGCTGCCAGAGGGCAGCCTTTGGCAGAGGCTGAGCCCCTGGACGTCGGGCTTCTCCAGTGGACGTCCGGCTTCTCCAATGGGTGACAGAGAGCATCGCAGATCTAATGCCCTGTTGTACAGTGAGCCAATCTGAGTCATTTGGCTGGCTCTTCTGCCACTTAGGAGCCTCTGGACCTTGATCTGGCTCAGGAAAGGGAAGAGTAATGACGGAATTCACACCACACATTTAGTAAGTGCTCACTGTAACCAGGTTCGAGGCTTTTGGTGCTGGAGAGACTGGAAAGGCGCTGTCGATGTAAGCTGGTGTGGTCATGACCCCGAGTCTCCCAGTAAACACTATTAATTACAGAGAAGCAGCCTGGTGTCGGCCAGGCACCTATTTTGGAGTCACTTACTACCTGTGTGCCCTTCAGCAGGTAACTTGACCTCTCTGAGCATCAGTTTTCCCATCTGTGGACTGGGCATAACCACCATCCTTCCTTTGTCACGTAGTTTCAAGGACTAGATGAAATGAGTATAAAAGCCGCCAGCCCAGGGCCCTGACTGAAGCCTGGTGGCCATCCCAGCCTCCCTAGCAGCCACTGCTCAAGTTACCTGCAGCTCGGCCGCCGTCACTTTGTGGTAGATGAGCTCCTCGTCGCGGCGCTTCTCCTGTGGGATGGTGATGTTGGCCAGTGCCGTCTCAAAGTCCAAGATCTGCTGCATCTGGGGCCGGATGGCCTCCTCGTCCCCGCCGCCCAGCAGCTTCCCCAGCTGGACCATGTAGTTCAGATATCCGGTCAGCACCTGCAGGGCCCATACCCCAAACTGTCAGTGGCTGCCCCCCACTATCCACTGGACAAGGGTTGGGGGGGCTTGGCCAACTGAGTCTGGCACAGGGAGCCAGGGGACTGCATAGTGCCCCCAAGACACCCGTGGGGCCAGGTGTGGTGGCTCACACCTGTAATCCCAGCACTTTGGGAGGCTGAGGTGGGTGGATCACCTGAGGTCAGGAGTTTGAGACCAACCTGGCCAACATGGCGAAACCCCATCTCTACTAAAAATACAAAAATTAGCTGGGCATAGTGGTGGGCGCCTATAATCCCAGCTACTCAGGAGGCTGAGGCAGGAGAATCAATCGCTTGAACCCAGGAGGAGGAGGTTGCAGTGAGCCCAGATCATGCCACGGCACTCCAGCCTGGGCGGCAGAAACTTCGTCTCAAAAAAAAAAAAAAAAAAGGAATAAAGACACCGTGGGAGACACAGCGTTCAGAATGATCTTGGGACCGTGTCTCTCCGCTGCTTCCCTACAGCCTCCAGGAGAAAGCCCAAAGTCTTGGCTAATCTCACAGGTCCCCACCTGGGCTGGTCCCTGCCTTAAAGGGCTTGTCCTGGGGCTGTCATTCCATTCTTAGAATGTACCTTTTCTGACCACCCTCCACCCGTGTTCCAGGATCTGAATTAGGTCCCCACGGTAGACTTTCTCAGCTCCCCTTTCCCTTAGTTAAATAATACCTGCCTCCCCGACCAAACCACAGGCCCCACGGGACGAAGGCTATGGTGGTCTTGTCTGCCACCATCTCCCCAGCATCAGGCACTCTGTGGGTGCTTGATCAAGTACATGCAGGCAGAAGAATGAAAGGACAGATGAGTGAGTTCCAGGCGAGATCGCCCCAAGAGCACCACAAGAGGCAGGCCAGGGCAGGGAGAGCCGTGGGCTTCGGAGCACGTGGATCCGGATGTGAATCTCAAGCTCGTCATTTACTGGCTATGTGACCTTGAGCAGATCACTTAGCGTCTCTGAGCCTGATTCCCTCTTCTGTAAAAGGCCAGACAAAACTAATTCCTGTTGGACAGATGAGGCAAATGAAGCTCAGGATCCGCAGGATTAGTGGGAGGGTCACAGGTGATGTACAAAGGACCAGGCGCCCACAATGCGGGCAGCTGTTATTGCTGCCTCTGCCTCTCTCTAGAACCAGGACAAATGATACCTGTCTCTTGCCCCTTGTGTCCACAATGCCTGAGTGACAGCCAGCCTAGGGGTGTTCCTCCCCTGCCAGGGTCTGCCTGTTTCACCCATCACATCACTGACACCCCGGGCTCCCCTAGACACTGAGCAGGAAGGACCATCCTGGGAGGCGGGCTGGGGAGGGGAGAGGTACGCTTACCTTCTCATTTTCAGTTTTGTTCAGGTAATAGTCTCTCGAGGGCAAGCCCAGGCCAGACTGGTCCACCTGATGGGAGAAGCAAGCATGAGAGGGAATTCGTGTTGCAATGCGTGTCTCCACTGCATGGCCTCCTGCCCTGAGAATGGCTGGTACATGGCAGCAGAGACCCAGCTCAGGCCCCTGCAGAAGCAGGACTGCTGGCTACAGTCACTGAGAAGCCCACTCAGGGATGGGATGACACATTCCTCCCTGTACACGCGGCCCCCCACAGGGCTCCTGGGCTCCTCAGAAGGGCTGGACAGAGCCACCCTCCCTTTTTAAACACCTCCTCGCCTCAGCAAAGTGCCTCTACCTCCCCAACACTTTCCAAGTGGTTAAGGGTCACTTAAAAGCTGTGTGATCTTGGCCAAGTTACTGAACCCTTCTGATTCTCAGGTTCCTTATCAGGAAAATAGGGAAAATAAAACCTAACCTTCAGAGCTGGAATGGGGATTCAAGAAGACAGTGCTCGTCAAGTGCCTGCCAAGCAGGACGGGAGGGTCGATTTCTGCTTGCTACTATTGGCGCCCATGGCCACATCTTGGCATACCTAGGATGGGTGTTTCTGCAATCCATTTGATTTATAGGGTAACTGTAGCTGTGAGAGGTTAAGGCACTTGCCCATGGTCACCCAGTGAGTGAATGGTAGAGATGGGCTGGGAACTCAGTCTTTAGGATCCCCAGCCTGGGTTTCTCACTTCTGCATCGGAGGTTGGGGCAGACCAGTGTTGGAGCTCCCCTGGGCAAGCTAACCCTCTGTCTGGGGCATGCTCTGACAGGGAGAGATGGATTCAAAACCATTCCAAGAAGAGTCACAAACAGCAGACGCTAAGGAGGGGGAAACCAGGATGTGTGTTCAGCTGTGTCCAGGAGTTGACAATCGCCCTTGGGGTCCACGGAAACTCATCAGCACCCGAAGGTTCACCTCTATGCAGTGCCCATCTACGCAAAGCCAGCAGCCTGCAAAGATCTCACCAATGAGGCTGGGCGTGGTGGCTCACGCCTGTAATCCCAGCACTTTGGGAGGCCGAGGCACGTGGATCATGAGGTCAGGAGATCGAGACCATCCTTGCTAACACAGTGAAACCCCGTCTCTACTAAAAAATACAAAAAAAATTAGCCGGGTGTGGTGGCGGGTACCTGTAGTCCCAGCTACCCAGCTACTCAGAGGCTGAGGCAGGAGAATAGCATGAACCCAGGAGGCAGACCTTGCAGTGAGCAGAGATCGTGCCACTGTACTCCAGCCTGGACGACAGAGCGAGACTCTGTCTCAAAAAAAAAAAAAAAGAGATCTCACCAATGGGGCCTCTGGAAATAACCCAGGCTCAGAAACTAGAAGACTGCCCTCCCACCCAGTGCAAGTCTCTCTCCTACGCCAGGGCCCACTAAACTCAAAACAGGAAGAGGTCGTGCTCACACCCCCAACCGCCGTTTCAAGCTAGCTCACCTGGATCACGTTGCTGTTGGAGTTCTTGGAATCGGCACTGACGTAGACAGAGAAGAAGGGTGAGGTGCGGTAGTGGGCAGTGACCACCTGCAGGGTGTCCTGGAAGTTGTCCTTGGCCCAGGGACCTGTGATGTTCCAGCCCCCAAGCTGTGGGGAGGGAGAGCAGGCAGGGAGGTGATGAGGTGGCGGGGACACCCAGACGTGAATTCTGGTTCTGCAGCTGACTTGCTCTGTGGCCCTGCAGCAGTCACCTGACCTCTCTGAGCCTCAAGAGCAAAGGAAAGGATTGGTCTTCACTGGGGGTTTCCGACCCATGGGCTGGAGACCCACGGATGGAGCAAAGGCTTATCCTAGACAAGCCAGGCATGAATCCAGCCGCTCCCTAGGTGGCTGGGAAGAGAATGGGAAAGAGACTTTTCCTGGTTCACAGTTTATATTTTGGATAATGAATTGTGTGAATGTGATGATATCAAAACATAAATTCAACCGTGCCTCTGGGGGAAAAAAAAGGCTCCACATGTTTAAGAAGGTTGGTAAACTATGGTCTACTTTAGTCTCAAAGTTGGGATTTAAAAAAATTTTTTTTTGAGATGGAGTCTCACTGTTTCCCAGGCTGGAGTGCAGTGGGGCCATCACAGCTCACTGCAGCCTCCACCTCCTGGGCTCAGGCCATCCTCTCACCTCAGCCTCCCAAGTAGCTATGACTACAGGTGTGTATCACCACACCTGGCTAATTTTTAACTTTTTTTGGAGAGATGGGGTCTTGCTATGTTGCCCAACTGGTCTTAAACTCCTGGCTTCAAGTGATCCTCCCACCTCAGCCTCCCGAGAAAGTTGGGATTTTAAAAAAATCTCCCTGGTCTTCCCTGGTTTGGCCCATGGGACCTGTCCAGAAAGGAGGGGACTAGTACAGTCCCCAGCGTGTGCAGCCACCAACCCTGCTGCAATGCTTTCCTGGAGCCAAGCTAAGAGGCGAGGTCCAGGGAACACGAGGCAGGCAGAAAACATCCACGGACACCTTCTGTCTGCACCGGGGAGTCTCGGAGTCCGGGAGGTGCCCAAGAAAGCAGGAAAGATGTCTTCGCCTGCTCAGGAGTAAGCAGGTATAGGAGAGTGGCCTGGGTCCCTGCTCACAGCGAGGGCTCTGGTTCTGGGCCAAGACTCTCTGTGGGTCTTTCTGGAACAGGCACACACCCCTCCACACACACACACATAACCCCTGAGGAAAAAGCAGCAGCAACGTGGAGGAATATTTTCCCTCTAAACATGGCCCCTGTCCCACACACAGATGCACAGAGAGACACAAAGACAGATGACAGACATCCACAACAGATGCTGACACACACCCTCACACAGACACATGCACAGACATCCCACCCACGCACCTACGCAATGTGCTCACACTCACACGCGCTCTCTCTGTCTTTCTCTCGGTGCTACCGGCTGGAGGTATGAGGTGGGCCAGTGGTACCAGAGGACTGGAGTGGAAGCCAGGGGGCGGGTAGGTGGCATGGGCCAGGGCTGGGGAGGGAGAGCCCGAGGGACTCACCCTCTCAATCAACTCCATTAGAGGTTTGGCCCTGAGCTCCTCGATCCTGGTCTCGTTCATGCACGCACGGTAGTACACTTGCGCCTTTCTCTCTGCCTCGCTCACGCTGGCCGTGGAGTTTTCTGGAACAACACACAGTGGAGTTTACAATGTGGCCCCACTTGCCCACTGGGTGGCTTCAGGGCAGTCCCTCTTTTCAGAGCCTTGGTGTTCTCAGCTGCAAAGGAGCTCTGACATCCTCCTGTCGGGGTGGTGGTGAGGAATGCCGTCACCACGGGTACATGAGGGCCCCTGGGCACAGCCTGGCAAGCTGGAGGTGCTCCCGAAATTTTGCTGACTGTAAAGAAAAAGAGTCTACCGTGTTTCTCTCCCTCTGCCGGTCGGGTTCACAGATGTGTCCCCGCGTTGACCGCACGTGCCCACCAGCAGGACAGTGTGCTTCCCCTGCGGATAATGTGTGGTACAAACACCCCTGCCCGGTGCATGGGACAGAGGCCAATCCTGGTTTTCTGATACCAGATGACCTTTCTTGTGATAAAGACTGAAGTTGGATGGAAACTCAAAAGGCTCATTCATTTTGAATTTACTTTTCGCTTCCTCCTTGGAGGGGCTGGGCACGTTCACCAGGCTTACAGCCAAGTCCTGGGGCCGTTTTCCACCACCCTTGCCAACTCCAGCAAGCAGCATCTCCCTTCTGCAGTGGCTTCTCAGACCTTACCCCAGACACCCCGGAGATTCCGTTCCCTTCTCCCTCACCTCAGTGTCCTGGTCCAGATGCCACCTGCTGAAGGCAACGCTCTGGTGGGTGCACCTGGTGAAGATGACCACTTCCTGCTGCTCAAGTCCACCAGAGACACACTAAACACTGGGGCTCTGTGCCCGAGCCTTCTTCTCAGAGCCCTGCTCCAGACCATGCTGGATTCTCCAACCCCCTCAATTCCATCTGTCCCTCTTGCCTCCTCTGGGACACTCTTCACTGCTCCCTCATTTCATGTTCATTTCTCTCTGACCCTGAAGCCCCTTCCTTTGCCTCCTTCAAGGATCCCTCAAAGCCCAGCTCCTTCACAAAGACTTTCCTGGCAGAACTGTCTCCATCCACCCGCTGCCCAGATACTAGATGTTTACTCTATGTTAGACCCTGTGCAAGCTGTGAGACACAAGAGAAACCATCTCTGTCCCCAAAGAGCTTCTGTATGGCACCCTGTTAAATTCCTACTCAACCTCAAGGCCTCCATGGGGACATCTTTTCAATGAGGCCTCTCCTAAGATGTTCATTCCCAGAGGCCCTCACCGCTCTGCGTACCTGTGTCCACCATTAGACTGTGAGCTCCCTGGGGCAGAAAGTAGGTCTTATTTATGCCTGTAAAATTGAGAGCCCAGCCCTGTGCCTGGCACCCAGCAGAAACTCAAAGAAATGACCACAAGACACAACAGTGCTGTGAACAACGCACATGGCTATGGAACACAGAGGAAAGTCACTCCCTTCGGAGGGGTGGGGAGAAGGGGGTCTCCAGAGGGCGTTCCATTTGAGCTGGCTCTGAAAGTTGAAGTGGTTCACCAGGTGGAAGGCAGGGGAGAGGGCACTGGGTTGCGCAGAGCAGGACAGGACAGTGTGGGGACAAGTAGGGATGCCTAAAAGGGCAGGCGGGCTGCTTGGAGAAAAGAAATCTGTCTGGCGCAGCCACTTGGAGCAAAGGACATGAGTCACTTCCTGGCCAGTCTTTCATCAGCTTTCCCAGCCTCACCCCGAGAGCTCCCTGCCCCCCGATTCCCACCATGAATAGTACCACGGCTTTCACTGGTCAGAGCATCAAGCCCCGGTCTTGCTGACCGGAGTGATGGCTCTGAAAGGGGGACGGGACCAGTTTGGGGCCAGTCTGAAGGAAGACACAGAGACAAGAGAGCCCCTTGAGAGACAGGGTCAGGGGCCTGAAAGAGGGGCTATGGAGGGTTCACACGGCCCTGGAGACCACAGGCTACTGTGTTGCCAAGTGCTGGAAACATCTGCATGTCCCCCAGGCTCAGCTCGGAGAAGAGGACTCTGTGAGGGGAGGGCGGAAATGGGGAAGCTGGGATACAGAGGATCAGGGAGAGCAAAAGGGGAGTGCCTCGCCCCTCCCAGGGCCTCGTTCCTATGGCAACGCTCCCAGTGACGCTGTTGGAAGAAAAAGCAGGAGAATTGTCATTGCTCACCAGGCCTCAGATGCAGCGTCTCACCCTCTACATCTGGCTCCGGCCACAGCCCTGAAATGCCAGGGTCAGCGCTGGGGAAGGCACGCTGTGTGCTCTGGCCCATGAGCGAGCCTGGCATCTCCCTCCCCCAAGGCCACCAAGATAAGAGGCCTAAAGAAAGGCTCCCAGGAGCAGCCTGGCTGTGCTAATCACAGCGAGTTCCGAGGCTCTCTTCCTAACACCTGTCCTCAAGCCACGAATCATCACCGGGAGGGAGAAGGAGTGCCTCCCTCAGTCACAGCCTCCCTTGCTCCTTTGCTGAGAGGCTGCCCCAGGCCAGGTTCAAACTCCATTCCTTTGGCTCCCCACCACCTGGGTGCCAAGCTCACTTGCTTTCCCCCATTGTTTACAAAGTTTCTTTTGCCTGGCAGCCGCCAGGCTAGGTGTGGGGGACAGTGGCCAACGTAACTGGAGGCCGGTCCACGTGAGGCACGCAGCGTGGGGAGTGAGGCAGATGGCAGCCGAGGACTCACAGCAGCATCTGATTATGCACGGGGCGAATGCTGTGAGAATATCCCAGAGGCCTTGAGCGGGAGGAGACCAGGACCGCCAAGCAAGGCCCCGAGGAAGCTTCGCTTGAGCTTCGGGCTGAAGGATGAACTCAATGTGGAGTAGAAGGAGGGGCTGTGTGTGGGCTGCCCCTCTGCCATTCCATGTCCCTGCAGCCCCAGAACAAGCCCTGGACAGGCCCCTAGCAGGCCCCTAGCAACAGGTGGTGGCTGCAAGAACAGAGCCCAGTGTCCCTTTCTGGAGAGGAAGGACACCATACCTGGAGGACGAGATGGTAATGAGGCCGGGTGCCCACCTAAGATTTCCTTTCTTTTTTCTTTCTTTCTTTTCTTTTTTTTTTTGAGACACAGTCTCCCTCTGTCACTAGGCTGGAGTGCAGGGGCGCAATCTCGGCTCACTGCAACCTCCGCCTCCTGGGTTCAAGCGATTCTCCTGCCTCAGCCTCCCGAGTAGCTGGAACTACAGGTGCGTGCCACCATGGCTGGCTAACTTTTGTATTTTTAGTAGAGACATGGTTTCACCATGTTGGCCAGGATGGTCTTGATCTCTTGACCTCGTGATCCGCCCACCTCAGCCTCCCAAAATGTTGGGATTACAAGTGTGAGCCACCACGCCCGGCCAAGATTTCCTTTTTTTAAAAGGATATCAGGCCGGTGGGGCAGGAGTGGACGGGATGAGGGGGCCCCGCCAGGAGTTGGCGTTCACACCCGCTCTGTGTGTGTCATCAGTATCCCCACTGCCGATGCTGGCTAGGGCATGGGCCCTGGTAGAAGGTACGGTTCCTCTTCCTCCTCCTGGTTCCAGGAACCCACGGGGACAACCCACAGCACACTCTCCTACCTCTTCTTTTTCCTCCTCACTCAGGGGGCACCCACTATCCTGCAGGCTCCAGGGGACAAGGCCCCAAGGGAGGCTGCCAGGCAGGAGGCTGCTGCAGGGGACCAGGTGAACGAAGGTGGGTGCTTGGCCAGGATGGTGGCAGAGAAGGGGGTGAGAAGTGTTTGGAGCATGAGAGAAAGGAGAGCCAAGAATGGAGCCAAGTTTCCTTGGCCTGAGTGAGAAGCTGCTGACACTGGGGAACTGCAGCCTGAGAATGAGGGGTAGGCTTAGGAAGGAGCTTCAGTGCACACAGCTACTGCCTAAAGCTCAGCTCCAGACACTCGAAGTTTGAGGCCTCTATGAGACACCTAAGGGGAGCCCTGGTCTGCGGAGTCTGTAGAGTGAGTTGTCTTGAACTCCTTTTAGTCCAAATTAGTCACTGGAATATACCAATTCCTTTCTTTTTTTTTTTGACACGGAGTCTCGCTCTGTCACCCAGGCTGGAGTGCAATGGCACGATCTCGGCTCACCGCAACCTCTGCCTCCTGGGTTCCAGTGATTCTCCTGCCTCAGCCTCCCGAGTAGCTGGGATGACAGGCAACCTCCACCATGCCTGGCTAATTTTTGTATTTTTAGTAGAGACAGGGTTTCACTGTGTTGACCAGGCTGGTCTCAAACTCCCAACCTCAGGTGATCCGCCTGTCTCGGCCTCCCAAAGTGCTGGGATTACAGGTGTGAGCTGTCACACCTAGACCCAATTCCTCAAATTGGTCAGAGGGCTCTATATCATGCATCCCCAACGGGGGCAATATTGCCCCCAGGAATTTATTCTTGCAGAACAAAGCATCTTACTCTTTTTACTCTGTGTATATAGACCAAGAGCAGCAACAGACATTCAGAGTGCCTGTGGCATTAACATTTCATGGAGGGATAAAATGATAACTGCAGGTTGAGAAATGAATGCCACCCTGGGTGACAGGATCTGTGCTCCCACCTGTCTGCAGCTCCTGCCCCACACTCTTCTCCCCATGGCTGGATGGCCTCTTCTCTCCTTAACTCAAGTGTCTCCTGAGAAAACCCAACCCTTCCTGATTGCTGCAGCTACAATGGCCTCTTCCCTCTCTGGCTCCCCGCCCTACTTGATGTTTTTGAGTCCTTCTCTTTACAATCCTATCATGTATTTAGTCATTCATTTGTTTACTGTCTGTCTTCCCTGTTGGAATGTAACTTCCACAAGAAAAGCCTGTCTTATTCCTACATAATCCCCAGCCCCGAGCAATGCCTGGCACACAGAAAGTGTCTGACGCATATAATCGGTGAGTGAGTAAAGGAACGAATGACACAGAAAGATAGCACTACAGCCTGCAGGAGTGGCTGGGTTTCAAAGTGAAATGAGTGGCTCATGCCTGTAATCCTAGTACTTTGGGAGGCCAAGGTGGGCAGATCACTTGAGGTCAGGAGTTTGAGACCAACCTGGCCAACATGGTGAAACCCTGTCTCTACTGAAAGTACAAAAATTATCCGGGCGTGGTGGCGGGTGCTTGTAATTCCAGCTACTTGGCAGGCTGAGGCACAAGAATCGCTTGAACCCAGATGGCAGAGGTTGCAGCGAGCTGAGATCGTGCCACTGTACTCCAACCTGGGCGACAGATCGAGACTTGGCCTCGAAACAAACAAAACAAAACAAAACAAAAAACACAAAAAACAAAGTGAAATCAGGCACAGACCTTTTTCTGAATAAGACAAAGGTCTCCAGGACTGTGCCAACCCTCCATAGCCCCTCGTTCAGGTCCCCAACCCTGCCTCTCACAGGGTGCTCTTGTCTCGGTATCTTTTTTCAGACTAGCCCCAGGCTGGCCCCGTCCCCTTTCGGGGCTGTCACTCTGAGTTCAACAAGACTGGGGCTTGATGCTCTCTGGTCTCCTTTAAGACACCCCTTGCTCATGTTTACTTCCCAGAAGATTTCATGGAGGCAGAGAAGCAGCCAACCCCCAACAGTGTGGCTCCCGGCACGTGCTGGGAACACATTTTGGAGATGGTGGCACTTCCGCAGCCCCAGTGGTATGAAGACCTTTTGGCAGCCTAGGGCCAGACAACAGAGCTCCACAATGCCTAGGTACTTCCTTCCAGGGACCCTGAGTTCCAGAAGCTTCCTCAGTTCCTACCCCAAAGTCCCAGAGAGGAAGACAGAGCACCATTTCATCGGCTGCCTCTTCCTCTGGGAGTTTTCATTGGAACGCCCTCTCCACATCACTCCTCAGGGAGGAAACGAATGCCCAGGCAGGCAGAGCCGTGGGCTATGATAGGGGTGTCTGGGAATCCCCCACATGCTGCGGGAATAGGGGTGTCTGGGATTCGTGTGGCCTCCCTTGATGCAGTGGGACCATCTGGCCAGGAGCCTGTGGGGCCCTGACTCCACACCAGGGCAGGACCTGTGTTTGTTTTAGATAAAACCAGAACCCGTTCAGTCACAGGCCTCAGGAGCCCCATCCTGTGCTGGGGGGAAGGGGTGCTGATAAATGAGACGCCTTGCTCTGCAAAACAAAAAGAATTCCACCACCACCACCGCTCACAGCGTCTACAGCAGACCCTGTGCTGCTGTCACAACCTCACCCTGGTCCCCTGAGGGAGATATCACCATCCCATTTCAGAGACAAGGAAAATGAGGCCCAGGTGGGTGAAAAAACTGGCCTATCAAGGCAGAGCTTGATGCTGGACTTCTAAGCCTTCCTGAGAAAGTGAACTGCTTCCTCTGTAGATGGGCATAGGCATGGCTGTGTGTGCATCTTGTCCTGACGATTTCCACAGTGGCTGTTATCACACTCCATTTACAAGTAAGAGGTTGAGTAACTCGTCCAAGGTCGCAAAAGTGGCTGCAGTCAGGACTGGAGCCTAAGCCTTTTCTGCTTCCCTGTCCTTTCCTGCAGGTTGGCTCAGAAAACCAGAGGTGAACCTGAAGCAGCCCAGCTGCCCCTAAGAAGCCCTGGACACTGCCTCCCATCCTCACATTGTTGAGTCGATGCTATAATTTGAATGTGTCCCCTCCAAAATTCAAGTTGAAACTTAATCCTTAAGGAGCAGTTTTAAGAGGTGAGGCCTTTAGGAAGTGATAAGGCCCTGAGGGCTCTGCCCTATGAATGGATTAGTGTCTTATAAAGGGGCTTGAGGGGGCCAGTTCCCCCCTCTTTGGTCCCTTATGCCATGTGAAGACACAGTTCATGGTGCCATCTTGGAAACAGAGAGCAACCCTTAACAGAGACACTGAACGAGCCTGTGCCTTGATCTTGGACTTCACAGCATCCAGAACAGTGAGAAATAAGTTTCTGTTGTTTATATATTATCCAGTGTATTAGTCTGTTTTCACGCTGCTGATACAGACATACCCAAGACTGGGCAATTTACAAAATAAAGAGGTTTAATGGACTTACACTTCCACGTGGCTGGGGAGGCCTCACCATCATGGTGGAAGGCAAGGAGGAGCAAGTCACGTCTTACATGGATGGCAACAGGCAGAGACAGAGGCTGTGCAGGGGAACTCCGTTTTTAAAACCATCAGATCTTGTGAGACTTATTCACTATCACAAGAACAGCATGGGAAAAAGCCTCCCCCATGAGTCAATGACCTCCCACTGGGTTCTTGCCATAAAATGTGGGAATTGAAGGAGCTACAATTCAAGATGAGATTTGGGTGGGGACAAAACCAAACCATATCATCCAGTCTGTGGTATTTTGTTACAATAGCACAAACAGACTAAGAATCAATCAATTCACATAACCATTCCCCAAACAGGAAGGCAGCACCCACTCCTGTAGACACCATACGGGATAGAAAGCACTCATGATGCAGATCCTGTCCATAGATGGCTTCCTTCCAATATGCACAGGAAGATCAAACTCAATTAGACAGCAGGTATTGGGAAAACATGTCAAAATAAAAATACAAGAGATGTCACAGGGTGACATCATTAACTGCCATATCACCGACATGGACACATGTAATGCTATTGGAATACTGTGTGTGTATCTCCCAGGGAGACCAGAAGGCAGACTGCTAGTTTTTTCTTTATGGAATCTGTGTTGCTTGAATTGTCACAATGAGCATCCATTGATTTTTTTTTTGTATGCATTCATCTTACAGTATAAAATACAGTAAAGCAAACACGACAGGTGCACACAGTGTAATTGTAGCTCAAGCCTAGAAAGGCCGTTTGGTAGCCACAGAAGACAATGGGGGCAGCCGGTTTGAGAAAAGTCTTGGAGGCTTTGGAGGGGGTGGTGTAGGCACTCTAGCTGGTGGAATAATCCGAGCTACAAGCACAGTTGGAAAGCCCAAGGCAGGGCCAAGTCTAAGGGCTGAAGGGGCTGGCTGTTTCCTTCCTCTGATGAGGTGAGGCCACCACTCTCATTTCCCCAAAACCTAGGAGGATAGCCCATGCTGGCCACTTTGGGGAGTGGCAGAGTGAAGTGCGAGGCATCTGTGTGTCCTGCAGCTGAGGTCACCATCCCCAGCTGGCAGACTACCAGGTCATGCCAAGGTGGCACCTGGCCTAGTTCAGCCCACCTGCTACAGATCTGCCTGGATTGCCTTTGAGGAGGCTAGCATGAATTCACCTGGCAGAGAAATGCATGGCTTGCCCAGGGTCACACAAGCAGATGGTAACAGCTATCCTGCCGGACCGGCTGACACAATCCACACTGGCAATCTAAATGTCCCTTCTCCCCTCTCTGCCTAGAGGGAAGCCCTCCCCTCAGCAGGTCGGAGTGGCCTGGGCACCTCCGGCTTGTTCCCATGCCCATCAGCTCTGGCTCCTTTCCGAGGCCTGCTGGCTGACCCCTTTGTCTTGGAGAGGCTGAACCCAGCCTGGCCTTAAGCCCAAGAATGCACTGGCCCACACTCCTGCATTTTTTTGCCACCCACTCACCTGCCATCTGCCTTTTCAGGAGTTTCCATGTATCAAAATCCCCAGGTATCAAGCCCAAAGTTGAGGGGCCGTTTCCAGACTAGTTCCGAGAAGTGAGCCTTTGGGGAGCGGACCCCAGGATATGCCTTCTGGGGAAGCCCCTAGTCAATATGACATGGGGGTGACCCCAGCTCCTGTGTTCATTGGACCTGGGCTGGGGCTTGGCTGGCCTGGGCTGAGAGCTCAGTGAAGCAGCCGCTGGGGAAAGGAGGCAGGCAAACCACACTTCTTGGCTGCTCTCCCCGCCAGCAGTGCCGACCCGGGGCTCTCCCTACTGAATCTGACAGTGGAGTGAGTAGAGAAAGAATACAAGCTTTGAGGCCCCACAAGTCTGGGTCTAATCCCAGCCTCACCATTTCCTAGGAAATACATTTCCTTCATATTTATGAGTCTCATCTGTAAAATGGGCAAATATAGCCTACTCCATGAGTTTACTATGAGAGTTCAATGAAACAATACAAGTGAGATACTCAGTGTGTCACAGCTTCCTGATAACACAGCTTCCTGCACCTCCTTCCTGATAACTGGGTCTACACACCAGTGCTTCTCTAATAAATAAGCAATAATGACTCTGTTCTTTGCCCATCCCATTAACCCTTAGAGCATCCCTACTAATGATCTGTGTTTCAGTTAGTTACCACTTTATAGGTGATGAGCCGAGGACCTAAAAATCTGGGTGACCTCTCTGCAGTCATACAGCTTGTTTGTAAGAAGTCTTGGTTGGAACTCATCTAACACCACCAAGGAGGGCAGCTGTGATTTGCTGAGCACCTACTAGGTGCCAGGCTAGTATTCCGGTGTATTCCGGGGCTGAGCACTTTGAATCATCCCAGGCAAGTCAACACTCACAGTAAATGCACGTGTGAGGAAGCAACATTATCCCGATCGCACAGATAATCAAACCAAGTGGGAGAGAAGCCAGGTCACTTGTCCAAGGCCACACGGGTGATAAGCAGCTAGCACACCAGGGCTGCTTGACTTCAAAACTCTGCAGTCTGGCCTCCTGGTATCACTGGACCCTGGACTCGGGGTCAGGGTTGAAAGCATGATTCTGGGTTGTTCCATGGCCCATTTGATGCAGCTCCCCACCCACGGCTTAATCCTCAGGAACGGTGGGGATGGACTCAATCTTGGCCCAGACCTAAGGTTCTCCCAATGAGAACCAGCCCCAGAACCAGTCAGATCAGAACCCCTAAGATGCACAAGAGCCCGTTCTGGGCCTCACTGGCCTAGCCGCTGTCCTGCCCCATCCCCTCTAAACGCTAACTGCTCCCCAGAGAGTGAGCCCCTCACCATTTTGGACTGGTGGTATGTCCTTGACAAAGTCACTTAACTTCTGGGAGCCTCAGTTTCTGCATCTACAAAATGGGAACAACAATTCTGAAGTCTGGGGTTGTGAGGATTAAGGAGGCAGTGGCTGTAAAGAGCCTGGAACAGTGCACAGCACACAGTGGACATCCATGTCTTTCCTTCCTTCAGGCCCTCAGGCTCTGCGCTCCCTGCAAGTTCTTGCAGGCACTGCCGAAAGGGAGCTATGTCTGTCCTTTGTACCTGAAGGAAGTGGTGTGGGACAGGGGAAAGGGCACACCAGGCATCAGACAAGTCTCAGCTCTGCCACTCACTAGCCTATCATGAGGACCTCTCCAGATCTCGCTTTCCTCATCTACCAATGGAGCGAACACCACCTTCCCAGATCCCACCCTGCAGGATCAAATGGGATGGCATCTCTCTGTAACCAGTCAAATGCTGTGCAAAGGTCAAGGATGAATAATAACAGTTACATCAATACAAACAGCAGCCACCACGACATGCCAGGCCTAGGCATGGTTTAAATACATTTAAATGTATTTCCCATTTAATTTTCAAAATTCAGAGGCGGCATGGTTCCCACTGTACTAATGAGAAAACAAGCCAGGGAGGTGATGTAATTGACCCAAGACCTCATAGTAAGTGGCAGAGTCCGGATTTGAACCCAGGTCCTGGTGACTCTGAAGCAGAGGAACCGACCCACCTTGTTATACTACCTGGACTAGGGGCCCTGCCAAGCCCCTGGCTGTGATGTTAGGCACTGGACAAGGGACGTCCTTGAGTTCCAGTCTTGCAATGACAGACATATTTGCCTTTTAAGCATCTGGTTCTAAAATGAAAAGTTACACCCTCTTTCGAAGGCACTTTGGTGGCATAAAGCAGGCAGGGGGACATCTCAGGCTGGGGCTTTGCTGCTTCAGACACACTGAGCTTCAACCCCAGATCCATACGCACCACCCTGCTCATCCTCGGGGAGTTAGGCGGAAGGTGGCTGCTGCTGCTGCCTGGGGAGCTGCGGGAGGCCAGGAGAAAGGGTGCGTGTGTTTTACCTAGCTGCAGCTCTGCCCTGTGGGGCTAGGGCAGGAAAGAAAGAAAAGGTCTCCTTCACCCGGTTTGCCTACTTTCCCTGTAATATAAAAGACTCAGTTGCCTTAAATTGATAAATATCCATTTAGAATTATTTCCCGTCTCTTAAGATTTCTGTCCCTTTAAGAAGATCTGTCCCCTTTTGGGTATCTTCTATTGTACCTATCTACCTTTGAATAGCTTAAAGATTTTTAAAACAGTAAGTATTTGTGTGATTCAGGTTCTCTTGTTGATGGCTAAATTGACTGGCTTTTCAGAATCCAGCCTCTCCTAGCATTTAGGGTCCCAGGATGGAGCAGGGGACAGCAGGAGAGGGAGACAGCCATGGTCCCAGCTGTGCAGGGGTTCAGGTGAGTAGCTTTGTGATACAGCACAGGTGTCATGATTTCACACCAGAGGAGGAGCCCAGTGGGCAGCGGGAATTCAACAAACATTAACTAAGGATACAGCTGCAAACAGGACAACGTGGAGCTCTAATCTGAGGATAAAACCATCAACACGGGGGTGAACTAGAGGTGCCCAAGGCCTAGTGAAGTGCAAAGAGAACTCTGACCAGATGGCTTACCATGCAAGCCCGATCACCATGAGGCTAAGGATGATTCCCGCCTACACTGAATAACTAACTCTCTGATAAGCTGTTGTTAGAACTTTCATTGGATCACAACCTTAGAATCTGATCTAGTGTGTTCAGTCCCGATCCCTTTTACTCACAACTTTCAAAACTCGCAGTCAATACTGGTCAAAAGCTATGACAAGCTTGAAGCCACAAAAGTAACGATCACAGCCACCAGTTCTTATGTACACCCTACACGCCACACACACCATGCTAATGCTTTACACATGAGAGCTCTAGTTCTCAAACCTCTGTGGCTTGGATCTTATTAGTCTCATTTTACAGATGAAGAAACTGAGGTTCAGAGATACATGACTTACTCAGGATCATACAATGAGTGAGGGCAGATATTCTAACCCAGATTCACCTACTCCCAAGTCTATGGTCTTCCATTCTGCCAGGCGCCTCTTTTCTTATTTTTTTAGACAGAATCTCACTCTGTTGCCCAGGCTGGAGTACAGTGGTGTGGTCTCGGCTCACTGCAACCTCTGCCTCCCAGTTTCAAGCACTTCTTCTGCCTCAGCCTCCCAAGTACTATAGGCACACGCCACCATACCTAGCTAATTTTTGTATTTTTAGTAGAGACAGGGTTTTGCCATGTTGGCCAGGCTGGTCTGGAACTCCAGGTCTCAAGTGATCCACCCACCTCTGCCCCTCAAAGCGCTGGGATTATAGGTGTGAGCCACCACACACGGCCCATCCTGCCAAGCTCCTCCTTTAAGCAGGTGTGGTTGGGAAGCCGGCTGGACCAGCTGACAGCTCCCTGCTGTGGACCATTCATTGGTCTCCATGCTAGATGCTTACCGAGGAGGTGCTTGATGATCGCCTGGTTGTGTTCCCAGAGGTTGCTGAAGGTCCCCCAGCGTGAGTGGCCATCAGGGACCGGGTTGGCTTTGATCCAGCCCCCACAGGCATAGCTGAAGAAGTCATGGCAGGGGTCCACGGTGGGGTCCATGGAGCTCAAGATGGAGCTGGTCACTGAGACACAAGCTTCGCTCAGGCACACAGAAGGGGATCCTGCAAGGGGTCAAGGACAAGAGGCCAGTGAAGGGCAAGCAGAGAAGAAGCAGGGAGGGCAGAGAAGGCGGCTTGGGGCCCAGGGTCACACGTCCCACCCCAGCCCTGACCACACAGATTTGGAACTGAACGGTCACTAGAGCCCTACAGAGAAATGATTTCCGCCCATTTAAAATTTGCTGGCTTATAACACAAGACTTCTATTCAGCTGTCTAAAATCCTTCTTACGGCTAACAGGTACCCAGAACCCAGGTGTTTCTCTTAATCAACCTTTTCCTCCATAAATATTCATTGACTCTTTATTTTTTTATTTTTTTATTTTTTTTTGAGACGGAGTCTCGCTCTGTCGCCCAAGCTGGAGTGCAGTGGCACGATCCCGCCTCCCGGGTTCACGCCATTCTCCTGCCTCAGCCTCCCGAGTAGCTGGGACTACAGGCGCCCGCCACCGCGCCCGGCTCATTTTTTGTATTTTTTAGTAGAGACGGGGTTTCACCTCATTGACTCTTTATTATTCCTTGATGCTCAACAAATTTATTCATTTATGCATGCATTCATTTATTCAGCAAGCTAATGACTATCTTCCAGGTTCTCTGCTGTGTCTAGAGTGCATGTGTGTGCGTGTGTGCGTTCTCCTGCATGAAAGTGTGCGCCCATGCCCGTGTGTGCGTGTGTAGGGTACTGGGGTACTAGGCATAAAAAGGCAGAGTCCTTTAATCCAGGAGCTAACAATTCAGTTGGGGATATACACATAAATCAAAAGGGAACAGTAGGAGAAATGTCTGTCCTTTCTGCAAAAATAAACTGAACATTTACTATGTGCCAAAAGGGTGATGTAGACAGTATGGATGACAGGACATAGGCAGGAGGAAAGCCTATTAGGAATAGAAGGAGGAAACAGGAAAAATCACTCCTGCGTACAAGCAGGAGAGTGCATACAAGTAGGGAAGTGCGTGACTTCAAGGAATCCTCAAAAACCCAAAGGCTAAACAACCCTGAGAGACTGGTTTGCCAGAGGCAAGAGGAAAAAGCCAGAGCCCAACCTCAATGTTGGCGGCTGAGCTCTCCCAAAGGACCCAAAGCCTGGGTGGCCTGCGCAGAGGCGTGGCCTGAGGCAGCAACACGAAACTGACTGTGCAGGACCGAGAATCACAGGCCCAGTCCCATCATCCATCCACCCAGGCTGTGCTGATGACCAAAGGGACTTTACTGAACGTGGTCATGTACTGGGCACTTTGCACACACTCAGGATCTCATTTAACTCATTACAAGCCATCAGCTGCAGGCATCATGTCCCCGGTTAAGATGAGGAAACTCAGGGAGTGAATGAAACACGGTCGCCCAGCTATGCGGGAGGTAGGAGAGCTGAGAGCTGGGCCCAGGCCTGTCTCAGTCCAGCCATGCCAAGGCTGTGTTTTTCTGCTTTCCTTCCCCACCTCTTTGCCAGTCACACCAGGGGCTGGTGCAGCCTGACTGCTGAGATCTGTTTCCCCACCACACAGGGAGGCAGTGAGGCAGGGTAGGCTTTGGAGGCCACCAGACCTGGGTTCAAATCCAGCTTTCTACTTTTGCCAGTGAGGCTTTGGGCAAGTGACCTCATCTCTCCATGCCTCAGTTTCTCTATCTAAAAGTTAGGAAGAAATGTAGGACCAATTTCACAGATTTCACAGTGATGACGGCCATGGCTGGGCATGGGGTTTCAGCTTCCTCAAGTCTCAGGGTCTGAAGTTTCAGGCCAGTCTTTAGAGAGCAGCAAAGAACGCACGGGCTAGTAGGGCAGTGTTCACTTCACTCAGGAACATAAGGCCAGTGGGCAGAGGTTCACTTGTGGGCTTATTAACATCTGATGACAAACACAAAGTCCTTCAGATGGGTGGCTGACGAAGGGCTCAGAGCAGCCACACAACAGCAGGAAAATCAGGGTGATTTGACTTTGAGATAATCACACAACAATTAAAAATTATTGTTCACAGTTCAGAGGTGTGTCATAAAAAATTATGGAGCCATTACGCACGAAAACAGAGAAAGGAAATGGTGGGGGTGATAGTGCCATTTTAAGTATCTTTAAATCAAATCATCTTAATCACAGTTGAATGCTCCACTTTAAACTCCAGGGAAGCACCAAAATCTTCATGGGGCAGGGAGAGAATTTCTATGTAGGTTGAAAGAGCCTGTTGAGTATTACGATGTAACTCCATACTTAGAGAAGGAAAAGAATACCTATTGTTTTCATACATCAAACCACAGGAAGGAAAATTTTACAATATCTTGGCTGGTGGAGATGCCCAGGAGACAGGCTGAGAGTGAGCCTAACGCGGGAAGACGCATCAGCATCTGTGTGAATGTGTCTGTGTGTGTGAGAGAGGCAGACCGATTAATTAACTGATTAAGGTTTTTGCTGTTATCATATGGGGACTTGGGTTTAAAAACAAAACCAGAAACTAGTCCCAGAAGTCAGTCTCAGAGGCTGGGCTCGGTGGCTCATGCCTGTAATCCTAGCACTTTGGGAGGCTGAGGCGGGCAGATCACCTGAGGTCAGGAGTTCGAGACCAGCCTGGCCAACATGGTGAAACCCCATCACCACTAAAAATACAAAAATTAGTCAGGCATGATGGTGGGCACCTGTAATCCCAGCTACTTGGGAGGCTGAGGCAGGAGAATCTTTTGAACCCGGGAGGCGGAGGTTGCAGTGAGTCGAGACTGTGCCACTGCACTCCAGCCTGGGTGACAAGAAAAAGACTCTGTCTCAAAAAAAAAAGCAGTCTTAGAGGTTTGAGTTCTTCACTAAGTGTCTATTTTGTTGGACACTGGGCTAGGGACCAAGGAGGTGCTTAAGGAGCAATGGCTTGATTATTCAACTATTCAATGGTTTGCAGAAACTTCATGAAATATTCCTGGCCCAGGAGGTGCTTCATGCATTTTGATGACTTTATGGTTTCCAGGACCCCTCATCTAAGGCCGCATCTTCCTAGGGAAACCTTCCCAGACCCCCTTCCCTCTCTGGGTCCCTCAGCGGCCTGGGTGCCTGCTGTGCTACCGTGCTATGTCATGGCCATCTCCTTGTCCACCTGTCCTACTAGAATGTGAACTTCAGGGCAGGCCAGTATCCTATGTGTTTTTATATTTCCATTGCCTAGCATTGTATTTGGCAACTAGCAGTTGTTTAATACGTGCTTTTTTTTTTTTTCTTTTGAGACAGTTTTTGCTCTGTCGCCCAGGCTGGAATGCAGTGGCACAATCTCGACTCACTGCAACCTCTGCCTCCTGAGCTCAAGCAATTCTCTTGCCTCAGCCTCCTGAGTAGCTGGGATTACAAGCGTCCACCACCACGCCTGGCTAATTTTTTGTATTTTTAGTAGACACAAGGTTTCACCACACTGGCCAGGCTGGTCTTGAACTCTTGACGTCAGTTGATCCACCCGCCTTGGCCTCCCAAAGGGCTAGGATTATAGGAGTGAGCCACTGTGCCCAGCCTCAATATGTGTTTTTGAATGAACAACCAAATGAATGAAAGGCCTTATTCAGCACTTGTTCACCACCTGCAGAGGCAGCAAACGTCTTTCCTTTGGGACACGCATGATCAACTGAGAAGGCAGAAACAGATCTTAGATTTAATTTACAGACATTCATCTCCACAGAGCCTGGCCTCAAAACTGTGTAGAATGCTTTCTTAAAAATATGTTCTTGGAGCCGGGCGCAGTGGCTCACGCCTGTAATCCCAGCACTTTGGGAGCCCAAGGCGGGCGGATCATGAGGTCAGGAGATCGAGACCATTCTGGCCAACACGGTGAAACCCCGTCTCTACCAAAAATACAAAAAACTAGCTGGGCGTGGCGGCGGGCACCTGTAGTCCCAGCTACTCGGGAGGCTGAGGCAGAAGAATGGCATGAACCCAGGAGGCAAAGATTGCAGTGAGCCGACATCGCGCCACTGCACTCCAGCCTGGGTGACAGAGCAAGACTCCATCTCAAAAAAAAAAAAAAAAAGAAAAAATATATATATATATGTTCTTGGAGAATGTATTGTTTGTTTTGCTGCCTCTGTTTGCAAAGCACCAATGTTTCTGGAAAGGAAGCATAGCAGGAAGGTAAGTAAAAAATGTAAATATGTGCCCAGACATTCCCAGAGGCTGGTCTTCAGAATCATCAGAAGATTTGCCTTTTTTTTTTTTTTTTTTTTTTTGAGACAGACTTTTGCTCTGTCCCCCAGGCTGGAGTGCAGTGGTGCCATCCTGGCTCACTGCAACCTCCGCCTCCCAAGTTCAAGCGACTCTCCTGCCTCAGCCTCTCAAGTAGCTGGGACTACAGGTGTGCACCACGACAGCCACCAGAGTAGCTGGACTACAGGTGTGTGCCGACATGCCTGGCTAATTTTTGTACTTTTTAATAGAGGCGGGATTTCACCATGTTGGTCATGCTTGGCGAACATCTTGACCCCAGGTGATCCGTCCACCTTGGCCTCCCAAAGTGCTGGGATTACAGGTGTGAGAGCCACTGTGCCTGGCCAGATTTGCTTTGACTGGCCTGGTGTTTGCTCAGATGTGGCCAGCACCAGCACCTGGGTAATGAGGTTACTGTTAATATCTGGGGTGGCCACTGCTTTCCCAGGTGGCTCAGGGGTCACCTGATCCTCTGCCCAGCTCCATTCCAGGGGAAGAATGTTCCTCTCCCAGGTCCAGGCTGGAGAAAACCCTTCTGAGACCCAGAAAGGGACACAACAGAGGCAGAAGCAGGATTCCTCCCAAGGGACCCCACTGGGCAATAACAACAGAAATGTTTTGGGTCTGATCATTAGGAGCTGGCCCGTGGGGACTCCCTCCTGGTTTCTGGCAAAGACATATCTTGGGAGCTCCGAGGGGCGGTCTCAGGGCAACACTGGCTGCCGGAGTCTGGCCAGCTCCCGCTGCTCCAAGCCAAGAGCTGTGCAGACGCGCTGGCCAGGGTCCACACTGACCAGCAGGGGGTTCTGAACTAGAGTGGATTCAGGATGAAACGACATGGCAGTGGCAGGAGACGATGACGAGCTTGTGTCCTGTGAGTAGAGGAGGCACGCACACACACAAACACGCACCAGGACAGAATCACACAATATACACACACTCAGCAGAGAAAGGCTGTTCTCAGCTTGATCTTCCTTCTTACCCCTTTGTTCATTCAAACATTAATTTATTCATTTTACTATCTGCATACCTGTGGCATAGGCACTCTGCTAAACACATCGGGCTAAAGGCCTGAAAGCTAGTCATTAGTTAGTCACACATGCATTAAGCACCTGCTGAGCCAGGCACATTTCGTAAAACACCATAAACCATTAGACAGTCAGTTAACTAATCAAGCAATTATTTCTTAAGTACAACCTATGTTTGTGGAGTGAATGGATACCTTTGTGCCTAATCCAGGAGGGATGGAAGAACGCTCAGATGAAGTCCCTGCTCTTTTCTAGGCCCCGAGTCCCCTCCCCACCCCGGTGCAGCGTGGCCACCCTCGCAGGCCAGCAACTTCACAGAGGGAAGGCTCCACACAGCCTGGAGTGGACGTTCCCAGATCCCGAGAAAGCTCATAGTTTCTCTCATGGGGTGAGAGACTGAGTCAGTGGGTGGGATGCTGAGCAGAGCCCCCAGAGGCTACTCAACCAGGTGAACCATGTGCCATCAGAAGAATAAATGTTGGGGCAACAGGGGACTAAGAGGTCCTGGCATTGGCTAATTCCCCATCCTTATTTCTAACTTGGATCCACCCTTTCCCACTTCGTAAGTGTTTACTGAGCATTAACTCTGTGTGAGGCACCTGGCTAGATCCACTCAGTCGGAAACAGAGAACCAGTCTCAGACCCCTACAGCAGGATCAGAGGGGCCCAATTGTATCACCATTCAAAATGGGACAGACAAAAGCACCGACCAAGGAACACGACAGGCAGCTGGATCCCGGAAGGGCAGCTCTCCTGGGGGTGCTAATGTGCTCTGGAGCATACTTGGATTACAAAGGGAGGTGGAGCCTGGGCTTGAGCCCAGTAGCCTGTGGGTGAATTCCAACCTCCGCATTCAAGCGCCCCACTCGATCCCCCATTAGCCACGTAACCTTGGGCAAGTCACTCCATCTGAGTGCCTCAGTTTCCTAATATGGAAAAGGGGCCAAAAGTAACCACACCTCACAGGGCTGCCCCAGGAGGAAATGAGATTGCATCTGAAGCGGGTGCGGTATTTGGGGTATTTGGTCGGAGGAAAGAATTTAGTAAACAGAGGGCATTATTGTTATTTTATTGGAACTAGAGATAGCAGACAATGTCAGCCTATGTGTGTAATTACCCCACATCCTAGCAACAACACAAGGCACCAGCTATGTGACATATGTTATCTCTAGTCCGCAGAGCCACCCCCCAACTGGGCACTGTTTTCCCATTTAAATTAGGGTTGAGAGACACAGGCTGAGAGAGTAAGAGGTTTGTCCAAGGTCACACAGCCAGTAAGTTGCTGGGACAGGATGTGGACTCAAGTGCGAGATCTTTATACCACCCACGCTGCCCACTTCCCAGGTCTTGGTCCATCTCAGCACCCAGATCCCCCTGGGCCTGGCTCCCTCCTTGGCCTTAGAGGCCTGCCCCGGCTTAAGCAGGGAAGCCTCCCTTGCCCAAGCCGACAGAGCCAGGGACAGGAGTGAGTCGAGCCCACCATGCAACACGGAGGCACCTACTTGTCTGGTACTGGATGCCCAGCGCTGCCAAGCAGGCCACCAGTCCTGCCACCAGAAGTGCCACCAGTACCACCAGCCGCTTCTCCACCTGGGTCCGCGCAGCCCAGCACCTCTGGCCACTCCGGGGGCTGTGGAAGTTCACCTGTAGGGAAGGAGGCAGGAGGGGCGGGGAAGACGTGAGCCCCAGGTCCCGCTTCCCTCGGAGGAAGGGGCTCTGCTGCAGGCCCAGGCCCTGGGGAGGCATCAGGGCTGCCTCCTGTCTCAGGGGTGGTCTGCTTCCCACAGATTCAACCCTAATCCAAGAAAGGAACAGCCACCCTGCTCAGCTGCTCAGATCTGCTCGCAAACATCAGAGAGTCAAGCAGCTCGGCCCCGACAGGCTTGTTTTTTTATGTCACTTGATATGAGTGGAAGGAAAAAACTACAGCTTTTCCCTGTTTCTCCAGTGAGGAGTTCAAAAAGAACAGGATGTTTGGACTTGCAGGCATCCAGTGAGTACCCAGCTGGGCTCTCCGCAGAACTCCCACATCAGCGGGTCAGGGACAAGGGTGACACGGCCACGGCTCACACTTCCCAGAAGCACAGACCTCCTCAGCTCATTAAACCCTCATAATCCCACGCGAAAACACATGAGCCACCTCGTTACTTTTCTTTTTACGAGGAAACTGAGGTCCACAGAGGTCAGACCCTGGCTTCTCACTACCCAGCTAAATGGGGACAGCTGGGATTGGAACCCAAAGCTGGTGATGCCTGAGCCCACCAGTGGATCAGAGGTGGGTCCCAGGAGATGTTGGCAGAGATGCAAGGAGAAATAGCTCCATTCAGGTCCTGAAAGGGAGGAAAAAT
Source organism: Chlorocebus sabaeus (assembly GCF_047675955.1). Taxonomy (NCBI): domain Eukaryota; kingdom Metazoa; phylum Chordata; class Mammalia; order Primates; family Cercopithecidae; genus Chlorocebus; species Chlorocebus sabaeus. The sequence goes on along the minus strand of NC_132923.1, from coordinate 115,705,418 downwards.
CCCTCCAGCCTAACAGTCTAGCTAAACAGGAAGGGAGGCACAATGAGAGGAAGTGCAGGGTGTGGCAGGGCCCTCCCTGCCCAAGGAGGGACACACCAGCCAGCAGCAATGGGAGCCGTCAGCCCAGACCTCTCACACCCAAGGCAGCTTGGGGCTCCCCTCTGTTCCAAGAGGTGCTTCCTGCAAAACCCACGGCCACAGGACAGGAAGGGTCTCCTGAAGGTGGGGTGACATGTGTTCAGTGACACTGTGTCAAGTGCTAACAGCTGAGCACCAACTCAGGGCCATGTTGGAAATACACAGCCCAGCAGGGAGGCAGATAAAGAAACAGACTGGGGCTGGCAGGGGTTCAATCAGGGAGGGCTTCCTGGAAGGGAGATGTCTGGCCTGGGTCGGTGAGAATAAGTAGGAACTGGCCAGATAAGAGGGAATGGGAGTGGAGAGGAGAGGAGGGCCTAGATGCTAAGGGGCACAGAAAGCCAAGTTAAGAGCCTGGACTTCCTCTTGAGGACTGAAGTGACATGATTAGACTTGCCCTTTGGGAAGGGCAGGGTGGAGGGAGCAAGGCTTTCCAGGAAGAGGGAGAGCTGTCAGGGAAGATGAAGAGACTGAGACTCTGACCTGCAAGTGCCCCACCAATAGCCTGAGGGGTGCCCCTGGTGCCCAGTCACAGTCCTGAGGGAGTCCCACCCTGGCACTCGGGGATCTGAAGTGGGTCACTTGAGGGAAGGGTACTGAGAAGCCACGTGGCCATGGTTAGGTATTTACTGGGCAGGAAACGACTGGGATTTGCTGCACCAGAGACGGAGGAACACAAGCACTTTCTGTGGAAAAAAAAATTGGGTTCCAAAACTAAGAAAAGGGACCAGGCGTGGGGGCTCACACCTGTAGTCCCAACACTTTGGGAGGCTGAGGTGGGAGGATCACCTGAGGTCAGGAGTTCAAGACCAGCCTGGCCAACATAATGAAACCCCATCTCTACTAAAAAACACAAAAATTAGCTGGGTGTGGTGGCGGGCGCCTGTAGTCCCAGCTACTCGGGAGGCTGAGGCAGGAGAATCGCTTGAACCCGGGAGGCAGAGGTTGCAGTAAGCTGAGATTGTGCCACTGCATTCCAGCCTGGGCGACAGAGCCAGACTCCATCTTGGAAACAAAACATAACAAAACTGAGCAAAGGATCTTGGGGCTTAGAGACACTTCTGTGCAGGCCCAGGAGGCTGAGACACTGAAGCAGCTGGGTCAGTTAGTGGGAGGGATGCCGCCTGCTCAAATCCTTCAAGAATCTCTTCTAAAACAGTGAGCAACGGAAGTTTCAGACCATGCTATGTTCATGAACGAAAACTTCAGGCTGTGAGGGCCTGGCGCAGAGACAGACAGCCTGGTATGATGCTAACATGTACACTGTACTCACAAGTTTATCAAGTGCTTTTTCAGAGTAATCACACACACTTTACCTTGGTCACTGGTATTCAGAAGGGCCCCAAGGACTTGAAGCAGGCACTGCCTTGTCTAAGGACACTGACGTATGTGTCCTGCCGCCCCTGAGTTTGTTTCATCCTTCCTCCTTTAGGCCTCTCATGCCCTCATTATCATGGCTCAGCTCACAGGGCACAAGGAGGCCGTGAGATCGTTTTTTTTGTTTTGTTTTGTTTTTTGAGACGGAATCTCCCTCTGTCACCCAGGCTGGAGTGCAATGGCACAATCTCGGCTCACTGCAACCTCTGCTTCAAGCGATTCTCCTGCCTCAGCCTCCTGAGTAGCTAAGATTACAGGCATGTGCTACTACACCTGGCTAATTTTTGTATTTTTAATAGAGATGGGGTTTCACCATGTTGGTCAGGCTGATTTCGAACTTCTGACCTCGTGATCCGCCTGCCTCAGCCTCCCAGAGTGGTGGGATTACAGGTGTGAGCCACCACGCCTGGATGAGACCTTGGTTTAAGAGGTACCCATCAGCCAGGCTTAGTGGTTCATGCCTATAATCCCAACACTTTGGGAGGCTGAGGCAGGAGGATGGCTTAAGCCCAGGAGTTCAAGACCAGCCTGGACAACATAGTCAGACCCCATCTCTAAGAAATAAAAAAAATTAAATTAAATTAGTAGGCATGGTGGCACACACCTGTAGTCCCAGCTACTTGGGAAGCTGAGGCAGGAGGATTGCTTGAGCCTGGAAGGTCGAGGCTGCAGTGAGCCATGATTGTGTCTCTGCACTCCAGCCCGGGCAACAGAGCAAGACCCTATCTCAAAAAAGAAGAAAAAAAAAGAGGACAGGCGCAGTGGCTCACGACTGTAATCCCAGCACCTTGGGAGGGTGAGGTGGGTGGATCACCTGAGGTTGGGAGTTTGAGATCAGCCTGGCCAACATGGTGAAATCGCGTCTCTACTAAAAATATTAAAATTAGCTGGGCATGGTGGCACACACCTGTAATCCCAGCTACTGGGGAGGCTGAGGTGGGAGAATTGCTTGAAACTGGGACCTGGAAGCTGCAGTGAGCAGAGATCACGCCACTGCACTCTAACCTGCATGACAGAGCGAGACCCTGTCTTGAAAACAAAAAAAACAGAAAGAAAAGAAAAGCCAGCACCCTATGCCTGGTGCTGGCTCCAGGGAGCCAAAGGACACAGCCACTAGGCTTGGGATGCAGGGAAACCTCACCTTATCTGGACAGGAGATAGCTAGGAGCAAGGAGCAAAGTCATCTGTGGAGAGAAGGGAGAGAAGAAAGCAACAGAACGGGGAAGATGAAAGAAACAGAGGGAGAGGAAAGGAAAAAAAGAATAATGGCAGCAAATAAACACTTGAGGGCTAAGTGCCTGGGATCATATTAATTCGATTTTGATGGTGCAATTCTATCTTCATAACATTCTTTTTTTTTATTTTGAGACAGAGTCTTGCTCTGTCGCCCAGGCTGGAGTGTAGTGGTGCCATCTCGGCTCACCACAACCTTGGCCTCCCGGGTTCAAGAGATTCTCCTGCCTCAGCCTCCCGAGTAACTGGGACTACAGGGACGTGCCACCATGCCTGGCTAATTTTTTGTATTTTTAGTGGAGATGGGTTTTCACCGTGTTAGCCAGGATGGTCTCAATCAATCTCCTGACCTCGTGATCTGCCCGCCACAGCCTCCCAAAATGCTGGGATTACAGGCGTGAGCCACAGTGCCTGGACCATAACATTCCTTTTTTAATTTTTTTTTTTTTTTTGAGACGGAGTCTCACTGTATCACCCAGGCTGGAGTGCAGTGGGGAGGTCTCTGTTCATTGGAACCTCTGTCTCCCAGGTTCAAACAATTCTCCTGCCTCAGCCTCCCAAGTAGCTGGGATTACAGGTGTGCGCCACCACGCCCAGCTAATTTCTGTCTTTTTAGTAGAGACAGTTTCACCATGTTGGCCAGGCTGGTCTCAAACTCCTGACCTCAGGTGATCTGCCCACCTCAGTTTCCCAAAGTGCTGGGATTACAGGCATGAGCCACTGCGCGGGGCCTATCTTCACAACATTTCTAAGAATAGGTATTAGCGTTAGCACCAGAAGAAACACAGGAAGTTGGGGCATGAAGGCAAAGAGAGAGGAGAGAGAACAGGGAGGCAACTCACGTCTCCAGGACTGGCAGCTGCAGGCCTACCAGGATGTGCTACCCTCCTGCAGGGGCAGGAGGTGGAGCTGGCCTTCACTGTTTGATGAAAAGTGCTAAATCAAAACAGATGGTGTTCACTGCAAAATTAAATTAAAATTAAGCCAGAATTGAATTAAAAATTCACAGTTTCAGGCAAGAATAGCAAGCGGAGTTTGAAAATGGGGTTTTTAACCTTTGTCTTGTTCTTCGCTTGACTTGTACTATAGGCTATGGGCCTCATGGTTTCTGGATGAGCCTTGTCTCTGAAGGCAGAAGGAATCCAGATGCCTCTTCCTGGGGCGGGAGAAGTCACCTAGAGGTACTAGACCAGGATCAGGAAGCCTCTCCAGGGCAGGTTGGCCAATTCCTAGGTGCAATGGAAAGGGCTGGGCCGTGAGTCAGGGCATCGATCTGCTTCCAATGGCTGCTGGCCTCAGCTGAGTCTCTTTCCTTTGCATCCCTGTTACACCTGCCCAGCCTCCTTCATGGGACTGTGGAGGGGATCCGTGAGATGAGGTCACAGCATGGGGAGATGTGAGTGGTTTCTCAGTTTTCTTTTGGAAATGAGGTCCTGTCAATCATGGTAGAACTGGCCTGAGCAGCTTGGAGGGTAGGAGGATTGGTGGCGGGCAGCCCGGTCCCTCTCAGGAGAGGGTACTGTGAAGTGGCCATCAGCTAAGAGGCAGCGCTGACGCCTGGAAGACGCAGAACTGCTGTAGATGCTCAGCTGACTGGTGGGCTTAATTTCCTATTTATTGTCATGGGAACAGAAAGAGAATGAGAGGGAGGTGGTGCCCTCAAAACAGAGAGGTGGAGAACAAGACAAAGAAATGAGAGAGCCAGAGAAACAGAGAGAGTGAGAGAGCTAGAGTAAGGGAAATAGAGCAGCGCTATCCAGCCAGGAGTTCCCAGGGTTTCCACAGCGAAGGGAACAAAGCCCTAATCCGGGACACATATTTGGTTACAGAAGTGAGTGCTTGGCTCACCTAGGCTTACAGCAAGAACAAGTTCTGCAGGTGAGGACGGGGCCCACTGCCTGGGGCCCAGGAGACAAGCCAGGAGCAGAAAGGGTGGGGAGCCAGGCAAAGCCAGGTTTTCAGAGTCAGGTCGGGAGGGAAGGCAGAACCCAGCAACCTGGGCTGCAGGAAGCAGCAATGGGAGTGGGCTGCAGGAAGCAGCAATGGGAGTGGGCTGCAGGAAGCAGCAATCGGAATGGTTTGCCAAAGGGTCTAGCAGGGATCCCATCCATCTGCAGCCCAGAAGCAGCCACCCAGGAGCGCTGGCAGTGGCACCAGGCTCCGCTCCCTGGAGTAAATAAGCCTTTGAGAGCAAGTTGACTGTGACAGCCCAGCCTGCAAGGAACCCTGCCTCCGGAAGTGCCACAAAGTCAGTTTGGGGAAGTTTCTTCCAGTAAAGTTTCCATGAGGTGGCCTTCTGGCTGAGACACTGGGGTCAGTCCAGAGCAAAACTCATGTCCTGTGTCCTCTTGTCTCCGCCTGAGCCCTGTCTGCCACCCCACCCAGATGCCTGACTTTAAATGACTGGTAACAGCTTAAAGTATGACCTGCTGTAGGTAGGGGAGGGCTCCTCACATCTTAGCAAGAATCAAAGGCTGATCAAGTACTTTCTAGCTTTCCTTGCCTCCCAGAAGGAACACCCAGCTCCCCACAGCATGGGAGAAAGACGGTAACCCTGAGAAGTCAAATATCCCACTGCATGTTGCTGGGCAGTCTCTGGGCCTCAGTCTCCCATCTCTAAAATGAGGAGGGTGGATGAGGTTCCAGGTATGACTTCTCAGACTCTAGAACCTCAAGGCTCTAACAGGCAAACAGAGTTGATAACTCCAGGTAAACAGACATGTCTTTTTAAAGCATTGAGTGGGCCTGTCCCTGAAATCACCCTCGAAAGACAGCTTTGGCCAGGCATGATGGCTCACATCTGTAATCCCAGCACTTTGGGAGGCCAAGGTGAGAGGATCGCTTGAGCCCAGGAATTCAAGCCTGCAGTAAGCCATGATCATGCCAATGCACTCAAGCCCGGACAAGAGAGCAAACAAAGAAACTGGCTCTATAAAATACATATAAAAATTAGGGGCTGGGGGCCAGGCAAAGTGGCTCATGCCTGTAATCCCAGCACTTTGGGAGGCCAAGGCAGGTGGATCACCTGAGGTTGGGAGTTTGAGGCCAGGCTGGCTAAGATGGTAAAACTCTGCCTCTACTAAAAACACAAAAATTAGCCAGGCATGGTGGTGTGCGCCTGTAATCCCAGCTACTGGGGAGGCTGAGGTGGGAGAATTGCTTGAACCCAGGAGGTGGAGGTTGCGGTGAGCTGAGATTGTGCCACTGCACTCTGGTCTGGGCAACAATGCAAGACTCTGTCTCAAAAAGAAAAAAAAAAGAAAGAAAGAAGAGGGAAGAAGAAGAAAGAAGGGGAAAGAAGGCAAAGGGGAGGGGAGGGGAGCCCTGTGCAAGGTGGGAAAAAAATGAGAAAACCATAACTAAGAATTTAATATCTCACCTTTCCTTTTTTCTTAACAAAAACAAAAAAAGATCATTAGAAGTAACTGAATGAATTTCAAAGGTTTTGGTAGACATGGCCATCTGCTCCTCAGTTCAGGCTGCAGGTGTAACTTCAGCTATTTCCCTTCCTGCCACCGAAATGGTGTATGTTCAGGTGTGGGAAGATCAGGCAGCTGGCTTTGGCAGAGCAGAGGCTTCAGAGAGAAAGCTAACATATTTAGATGTGTATTATTATATCATGTCACCCATAGTGAGTTTCTATAATAATCCTCATAATAACCAAATCCTTTTTCTAAGCATTATCGAAAATGCTTTCCCTCATACTGTCCCATTTGAGCCTTTACAACAGCTCCCAGAGGTGGGTAATAACATTAACCCCATTTTACAAAGGAAGATGTGGAAGTGAATTGCTTCCAGGTCTCACAGCTCAGAAGAGCCAGAGCTGGGCTCCAAGTTAGAGCTAACTGCCTCTGAATTCTGTGCTTGGTCCAGAGTAACTCACTTTAGTAGACTGCAAGTAATTTGTGCCTAAAATATGGGATAAAGAAAAAGAAAAGGTTAGGCACGGTGGCTGTAATCCCAGTCCTTTGGGAGGCTGAGGCAGGAGGATCACTTGAGGCCAGGAGTTCGAGACCAGCCTGGGCAACATGGCAAAACCCTATCTCTACCAAAAATACAAAAATTAGCCAGGCATGGCGGCATGTGCCTGTAGTTCCAGCTATTTGGGAGGCTGAGGTGAGAGAATCACAAGTCAAGGCTGCAGTAAGCCCAGATTGCGCCACTGCACTCTAGCCTGGGCAGCAGAGTGAGACCTTGTCTCAAAAAAAAAAAAAAAAAAAAGAAAAAGAAAAATGCTTTCATGTGAGGTACAGGTAGAATTTTGCTCTGGTTAAATTCAACACTGGCCAGTAGGTCCAATAATAATAAATAAATGTGGCAAGTAATAAAGTAACGAATGTGGCAAGTTTGGCTGAAACACGGAAGTTTCCATTTATTAGTTTTTGGTGTTGATCACCTGGGACTTCCTAAGACTAATGGACTTCAAAATCTTGAAAAATCAAATAGCTTATTTTTTAGCTGTCCATCAAGAGAAGGATTTGGGGTGAAGGATCTATTTTTAAAAGTCTAAAATTGAGAGCACAGGCTAGACGTGGTGGTTCATGCCTATAATCCCAGCACTTTGGAAGGCCGAGGCAGGCAGATCACCTGAGGGCAGGAGTTCGAGACCAGCCTGGCCAACATGGCAAAGCCTCATCTCTACTGAAAATACAAATATTAGCCGAGTGTGGTGGTGTGCGCCTGTAATCCCAGCTACTCCAGAGGCTGAGGCAGGAGAATCGCTTGAACCTGGGAGGCAGAGGTTGCAGTGAGCTGAGATCGCGCCACTGCACTCCAGCCTCTACAACAGAGAGAGATTCTGTCTCAAAATAAACAAATAAATATAAATAAAGTTGAGGAAGAAGTTGTGTTGCTAGCAACCGGCCCAAAGGAAATAATCTGAAAAGCTAAAAAACGGGTCACCCATAGAGTGACAGCAATTGAGCCTAAGGGTCCAACTACAGTGGAGTAAATAAATATAGTTTTATATGTTGGTACCATGAGGTGTTACGATTTTTAATGGCAGCATGTTTCGGGAGTTTCTGACAATGTAGAAGATGCTTATGAAGTGGCACTGAATGAAAAATGAGGGACATAACACTGTATATTTAGAGTGAGTTCAATTATGTTTAAAAATATATACATACAAGTGTGAAAAACTAGAAACCGTTATCTCCAAGTGGCAGGATTACTGCTCCGTTTTTAATTCCTTTTTATACTTGACTATCTTTTTTTCTCCCCCCAGTGAGCATATAAAGCTTTTACACTGCGGGCAAAACAAAAACAATGATTGAAAACATTAAATTAATAGAATACTCTGCCTCATAAATGGAGATGAATGAGTTCTTGACTCAGAAAAGCAAGCACTAGCTAATTTATGTTCACTTTGGGGAAGTTGTGGCGGTGCCACGCAAGCCAAGCTGGGTACCCACAAAAATGCCCCAAATCCTTGGGTAACCTCTTTGCCTTTTCCTACAAGGAAAGTGGAAAATGTATCCATTTGGGGATACCGACACTAACTCCAACCATAGACAACAGCGATGTGACCCCAGGAACGTCTCTAACCTCTCTCTGTACCTCACCTTTATCATCAATAACGTGGCCATAAAACAATAATCCTAGCAGGCCCTGTATAATATGCATGACATCCACTTTCCCTAACACCCATTTCACAGTAAGGCATCACCACTGAAAGAGATTAAGCCGCTTGCCCAAGGTCATGAGTGGAGTACGAATTCAAACCTGGGTCATTGGCTTCAGAGACGGGGCTCCCCCTGCTTGGCCGGGGACCCTCCCCAGACAAATGTGCTATTTCATCTTAAAAAGGCTATACCCCAAACAGGTTGCTGTGAGCGTAACAGCAACACGACATATTACTTTGCTGAATTCCGAAATGCTTTCATGTTGATATATTTAGACCCTTCTGTGGAAGATGAGACTGAAAAACATTGCTGATTAGATTCTGTTTTGATTTGTGAAGGGAAAAGCACCTGCCCCAGAAATCTAATTTCCTGCTAGCTTCAGCCTTTTATGAAGAGTCCAGTGGGAAGGGGTTTGAGACAGACGGGGTTTGACGTGTCGCTCCCGGATTTTTAGCTCTGTGACCGAAGGCCAGTGGTTGCCCCTCTCAGAGCCTCAGTTTCCACATCTGTAAGTGGGGACAGTAATCCCTACAGCTCTCAGGGGTGTTCCTGAGGGTTAAGCATGGGTGCCACATCCCAGTGGGTAGAGCACTTGGGACCGTGAGTTTGGGTCCCCTGGGCCTGACTCCTGGATGAGGAACTCCATCAATGGTGTCTCCCTGCACTGGGAGGATTATTCACTTCTAAGAGGCGTGTCTGAGTGGAGAGGGCCTGGCAACCTAAGTGTCCACTCATCCTAAGCTCGCCTTTGGGAAGAGTTGTGTGCCAGTTCACCAAGCGCCCCCAAGATTCTCCCGAATACCTCCCTTGGTCTACCTGGCAGAAGTCCTCTGGGAACTGGGGTGCCCCAGCTCCTCTTTCTACACTGGTTTCTGAAGAGCCAGATCACTGGGTCTCCTAGGATGTCTGCATGGTTTCCAACACCTTCCCATGCACCTGGCTGGCTCCAAACCCCTCCAGCACTGAGGTCTTGGCCACAACTGTCCCAGTGCAGCCCCCCAGGGAGGGGAGGGCAGAAAGCAGCCTTGCTCAGTGTCCTGTCACAAGGCAGGGACAGGGGTGGGGCCCTCCCCTGGAGTGGGCAGATGAGATGCCCACAGGTGCAGACCCTGGGGAGGAGAGGAATTGGACTTCCTCAGTAGGATGAAAAGTGGCAGGGAGAGGGGGCAGAGGACAGGTTCCTGGCCCCAGGAAACTCAGGTATTGGGAGGGAAAGAGGAAGAGGGTGGTACTGCCTCCTGGATAAGGTGACCAACTTTCCCAGTTTGCCCACAACTGGGGGAGTGGGTTCCAGGGATGCAGGGCTTTCCACGCTAAAACAGAAAAGCTGTAGACTGCCGGTAATGAGCCTGGGCAAGTCCCGGGACATTCACAAACTGTGCCTTCTGTGGAAAGGGAACTGGGCCAGTTCGGGTCTCAGGGGAGCTTTTAACTCTGCCACCTGGGCTGTGGCCCCAGAAGCAGGTGGCCGGGAGGATCTGGGGGTGGCGGGGGCAGGTGAGGGGAAACTGGTGGGCTCTGGAAGGCTTCTCCGCGCGGAGCTCCAGCTGCGGGGAGGCGCGGCCCCTCCCGGACGGCGGGACGGGGGAGGGGAAGAGGCGGGGTAGGTAGGGACTGGGGGCGCGGCAGCAGCAGCGCGCATGCCCGGACCCCGGACCCCGGGCGCCGGGGCACCGGTTGGGAGCGGAGGGCGCCTACCTGCAGGCCGTTGGGATACGCGTCGCCCTCGGAGAGTGAGTCCACCAGGTCCTCCTCGTCCAACGTGGCCCGCTTGTAGGTCGACATCTGCAAGGCCAAATGCAGCACGGACTCCCTCAGCGCCTCCATGGCTCTCGCGCCCGAATGGGGAAGCGGCCCCGACCCCCGCGCCGCCGCCGCCGCCGCCGCGCCCCGCCCCAGCTAGGACACCCGAGACCGAGACCGGCCCACGGAGCGGCCCGCACGGGGAGGGGTCCCGCCCGCCTCCCGCCCCCGCCCTCCGGGCCGCACCCGCCTCACCCCCAGCGCCGACAGCAGGGCGGACACCGGGGGCGGCGGCCACAAGCCCCGCATGCTGCGCCCCAGACGCCTGGTCCCGCTGCCCGGGTGGCCGGGATGGGATGGGCCGGACCAGGAGTTGCACCACCTTCGTGGGCGGGGCCTGATCAGTGCGTCGGCGCCCGGTTCCCAACCTCCGGCCTCCCGGGGAGACCCCAAGTCCCGAGAGGCCTGGGGGAGATGGGGACCCCTCCCTTCCCCGGAGGTCGGGAGAGGAGGCCCCCAAACTGAAGCCCCTAGCAGGCAGGAAAGGCCCTCACAGTGAGTTCTCCTTCGAGAAAATCTTAAGTCCCCCTTCAACAATGGGGTCCCCAGTGGCAGATAACAAAAGTCTCAGGAAGGTGCCCTCGATTTGGCCCAGAGCAATCAAGACAGGTTCCCCTCAGCATCAGCACTTAGGTGTGTCTAGGGGGTTAATGCTAGAAAGACCAGACAAAAAAGGTGGAGTAAAAAGGTAGGTGTCCCCTTTCAGTTCCCCTTTCTAGCTCAGAGGCCTTTAAGCCAGAGTTTGTGAATGAGTTTCAGAAAATTTCATGTAACTCCTTGACACGGGATGAAAGAGCTGTGTGTGCGCATTTGGATGGCTGCAGGGTGGTCCGGTGGTCACCCCCGTGCTCAAAGGTATCGCCCTCCCTGCAACACAAGAGAACCACTGCTCCAGGGACGTCAGAAGCCAGGAAGGGGACCCTTCTTTCCCATCTTCCCCATCAAGAGTCTGAGCCTCAGCCAGGTGCCCCCTCCCCCCAGCCCCTGAGCCCTCTCCTATAACCCTAAGCAGGGAAAGGGGGCTCTCTCAGATATGAGGTGTTCAGTTAGGGACTCAGCCCCAGCATTGTCCCAACCAAGAACCCCAGAGAGGTCTAACCCAGCAGATTTCCAAAGGACTCTCCACTTCTAGCAAGATGGGAATCCCTGCATTAATGAGTACCTTTCAACTTTGCAAAGTACATTTCTGTTCATTCCAAATGTGATTCTCACAGTCACACATATGTGTGAATAAACAGGTTTAGAGGAGTGAGGGGCCTGACATCACAGGGACAGTGAGGGCAGTGGCTCCTAATGGTCTCCTGGCTTCCACTCCTGCCCTCTGACAGCCCCCTCGGCAGCCAGGGTGAGTCTTTAAAATGAAATCTGGCTGAAACCAGGCGCTGTGGCTCGCTCACGCATATAATCCCAACACTTTGGGAGGCCAGGGTAGGTGCATCACTTGAAGTCAGGAGTTCAAGACCAGCCTGGCCAACATGGTGAAACTCTGTCTCTACTAAAAATACAAAAAATCAGCTGGGCCTGGTGGCATGCGCCTGTAATCCCAGCTACTCAGGAGGCTGAGGCAGGAGAATTGCTTGAACCTAGGAGGTAGAGGTTGCAGTGAGCTGAGATTGTGCCACTGTACTCCAGCCTGGGTGACAGAGTGAGACTCGATCTCAAACCAACAAACAAAAAAACCCCACAGAAATCTAGCTGGGTGCAGTGGCTCACATCTGTAATCCCAGCACTTTGGGAGGCTGAGGCAGGAGGATCACTTGAGTCTAATTCTAGGTCAGCCTAGGCAACACAGACCCCATTTTTTTTTTTTTTAACAGGCGTGGTGGTACGTGCCTGTAGTCCCAGCTACTTGGGAGGCTGAGGTGGGAGAATCGCTTGAAGCCAGGAGGTGGCAGCTACAGTGAGCTATGATTGCATCACTGCACTCCAGCCTGGACGACACAACAAGATCTTGTCTGAGTAAATAAATAAAATAAAAATAAAATTCTGATATTACCACTCCCTTGCTTAAAACCCCTCCACTGTCCCTGGAATCAAATCCAAACCCTTCATTGGGCCCCATGGCCCCTGCCCACTCTGGGCCCTCATCTTGTGCTACCTGCCCCCCCACCTCCTCATGCAGTTCCTCAGTTTCTACAGTTTTCCCCCTTCCCATAAGACCTTTGTAGCTAGGCCGGGCGCGGTGGCTCAAGCCTGTAATCCCAGCACTTTGGGAGGCCGAGACGGGCGGATCACGAGGTCAGGAGATCGAGACCATCCTGGCTAACACGGTGAAACCCCGTCTCTACTAAAAATACAAAAAACTAGCCGGGCGAGGCGGCGGGCGCCTGTAGTCCCAGCTACTCGGGAGGCTGAGACAGGAGAATGGCGGGAACCCGGGAGGCGGTGCTTGCAGTGAGCTGAGATCCGGCCACTGTACTCCAGCCTGGGCGGCAGACCGAGACTCCGTCTCAAAAAAAAAAAAAAAAAAAAAAAAAAAAAGACCTTTGTAGCTGCTGTTGTCTCTGTCTGGAACATTTTTTCCTCCTCTCTACTCCTCCCATGGTCAGCTCCAACTTCACATCTCAGCCTAGTACCTCCTCAAATGTCCCAGGAACCCTAAGCAGTCCCCCAAATTCTCCATTATAGCATCCTGTTCGTTTTCCTTTATAGTACTTGTTGCAGGCTGTTTTGTTTTGTTTTCATGTCTTTATCATCACTCTCTCTGCCCGTCCCCGGAATCCACAGCTTTACTGGGGCTGGGACCTTGTCTGGCCTGTCCAAAACAGACTTTCCATCACCCGGCACAGAGTAGGTGCTCAACAAACAGTTGTTAAAATCAAAGGGGGCACAAGTAGAGGGGAAGTGCCTTTAAGTTCTCAAGAATTCTCCTGCATCTAACTTCATAATACCTACAGAAATAGGGAACACATGTAAAGGTCACAGGCCCTGGGGAGGCAGGGTGCAAGAGTTTCCATTACCCATCCCAGAGAGAGGGGGGACTCTGAGGCTGCTTCACTTACTGCTGGGTTGCAGATGGGCTTTTTCTAGAATAGGACACTTGGTTATACTACATACCAGGTGTCGATCGCCAGAGGAAAAGACTTGAAAAGGAAGTTCAGTTCACCGAACATCTCCCCTGGGCACTTGGGTGGTGTAAGGGATTCACCCGGGTGGTGTAAGGGATTTGTCAGTTCTTTTACACCCACCATCTCTTTTAAGCTTCTCACCCTTCCCTGGGAAGCAGGTATCACTGGTTCCTTTTACAGAGAATGAAACTGAGGTTCAGGGAAGTAACTTGCCCAGGTGCGGTTAAGCGATGGCTCCTCCTCCTTCTGTCTCATTTCAGAGATTTCCCCTTCTGGCAAGCTCTCCTGACCACCCTCCAGGGACCCCAGACAGCATTTGGTCCCTGGCTCTGTGTCCCCATACAGCCACCCTACCCCATGCTGCCTTTTACTGCACACAGCATTTTAGACAGAATCCTGATGGCAGAGGCTCGGTCTCGTGGGACCCTGTCTCCTTAAGGGCTTAGTCTGGGACTGGAACCTCTACAGATGTTTGAGCGAAGGCGGGAGGCAAGGGAGGGAGGCCGGAAGCCACCCCAGGGACTCTGATGTCTACCCTGCAGCAGCCTGTCTGTGGACAGATGATGCAGGAAGCTCACGGAACTCCCAAGCAGAAATCAGCAGAGATGGAGCACTGGTTATTTTTCAGCACACAAAAGCCAAGGGCCCCTTCCTGAGATGCCTGCCTCAGCACGGTAATGAAACTGAACCCACCTCAGATGGGAAAGGCTTGGCAGGCTCTGCTTGGTGGGAAGTCTACAGTGGGTAAGTAACATTTCAATAGCTGCCTGGGGCCCTTCACCCAGGGCCTTCCATTCACTACCTCAATGGCTCCCCACACCCACCTAGAGCCTCAGGCTCACAGGTATCACTTCCAGCTTACAGAACGGGGGAGGGGCCTGGACAGACCAAAAACCGACCATGCCACTTGACAAATTCTCTCCTAACCCCACAGTGCCTCGTCCGTGAGATGGGAATCATCACCTCTGCTTTACAAATGAGATGACCAAGGGTTGGGGAGGAGAAAGGACTTACCCCTCAGCCCCGAGTCACCTGCCTGGAGACTGAGGGAGCAAGGATGTGAATCTTCCCCCTGCCAAAGCCACTGACTCCATTATGCTGCCTCCAGAGAACCTGAGCCCTGCGGTGAGAAAGCGGCAGAGCTGGGCCTCGAACCTGGGTCCTGGACTCTTGGTCCCGTGTTCCTTGTGGAAGGTGGAACTGCTTCTTCAGGTGGGAACCTCACAGAGTCTGGGTGCCCTGGGCAGACAGGCTCTGGGCTGGCAGGGCAGCCACCACTTATTCTCCCTAATTGTCTCATTTGCGGTTGTGGGTGCCACACCTGGCCCCGAGAGCGTCGGGGAAGGAAAAGAACCTCTGCTTTGGTCTTCTCAGTTCCCTTCCTGGCACTGTGCAGTCATGGAGGAGAAATCTGGGTTGAACCTGGGTCTGTGTTGATGAGAAGGGCCTGGCAGAAACCAAGAGTGGAGGGGTGGAACCACAGCTCCCTGTGGACTGCCCCGTCCTCAGTCCCCAGTGCCCCAGCCGCACAAAGGAAGTGACGACAGCCAGATGAAGGTGCGACGGTCCCCAGCTCTGGAAACTCCACCCTGGGAAATCAAAGGCCTGGGGTGAGCAGAAACGAGAAATATAAACACGCACAGGTTTCTGGTAACAAAAGCCTCCTGGTCTGGTGGCACCTGGGCATGACCCCCTTTGCCCAGACGACATTAGTCACTCATTTGGCTCTTGTGTTTGGATGGCCAAAGGCAGGTGATCGTTAAGGCATCTTGGGGTGTGAGGTGGAAAACGGAAGCCCCACAAGTGAAATTCTGAGGCCTGGGACTGAGCCACACCCTCCACAGCTGTTTTCACATTGTCTCTAAGCCTCAGCTCCTTAGAGACTCTGCCCTTTGTGGCCAAAGTGCCCATCAGTTACTACTTTTGGTGCTGGTAATTGGCTGGGATCTGTGAAATCTTCACATGTCATCTAAAACACACTCATATTATCTGGTAGCTAAACACTTATATTTGAGAGATGCTATAATATAGCGGGTAAAAGCTCTGGATCTAAACCTTATTTCAGATCCCCAATCTGAACTTCCCAGCTGTGTGACTCTTAGCAAGTGACTCAGCCTCTCTGTGCCTCAGTACTCATCTGTCAAATGAGGATGATGATGATAATAATAGTACTTCCCTCATAGGACTGTGGTGACACTTAAATGAGGTAATACAGATAAAGGGCTTGGCTGGGCATGGTGACTCATGCCTGCAATCCCAGCACTTTGGGAGACCGAGGCGGGAGGATTGCCTGAGGCTAAGAGTTCAAGACCAGCCTGGGAAACACAGCGAAACCCTGTCTCAAAAAAAAAAAAAAACTCCAAGTAAGACAACTTTGGGCAAGGGGTAAGATATAAAAATATGGCTATCACTTCTAAAGATATGCCACTTGACATTTATTATTATTACATTATCCATTATATTTCCCAGTATTTTTCACCAGAGAAATTTCCATGTGATTAACTCATTTTTAAATTTACTATGAAGTTCCTGAAAGTGTAAACTGCTTCTTTACTTTTTGATAACAGGAATCGGCTTGTATCTCTCTTTTCTTTGGCTGCCAGGAAACTCATAGCCAAATCAGAAACTCGCCTATGGGCACTTTCTTGGCCTTTATGTTCAGCTTTTTCCTTGTCCACATTTTCCACTCTGTTTTCCGTGATTCTGATTTTCCATTTGGTATTGCATGTTGTTTTACTGAATGTATTTTATTTATAACCTATCAAGAATCCTTTGTGGAACAGAGTTAGAAACAACATTTATCAGGCAGTTAAGACAGACCTGAGCCCAATCACAGGTTTCCTGGCTCATGTGACTTTGGACATGTTGTTTTCACCCTCAGGTCTCAGTTTCCTCATCCATAAAAGGGCCATTGTGAATACCGAGTAAGCCAGAACGTGAACTGCCTGGCATCCAGCAGTCTGGCCCTGCGGGAACCACACCAGAGGGACACGCTGCGCAGGCCACCTCTTTCTGCTTGCTTCTCCTTGTCTTCCTCACCACCCCTCCCATTTGCTTCTGCCCTCATCCAGATTTTCCAGTCTTGACCTTATTCAGCCAACATTTGTTGTTACTCTAGCCCTGCTGTAAACTCAGTGAAAATAACAGACTGCCCAGGTGATGGAGGTTAATATCAACAGCAAGAAGTCAAATATGAGTTATTAATAGAAATCATGTACCCTTCGGCCGGGCGCTCATGCTTGTAATCCCAGCACTTTGGGAGGCAAGGCGAGCAGACTGCTTGAGCCCAGGAGTTTGTGACTAGCCTGGGTAACATAGTGAGACTTTGTCTCTACAAAAAATTAAAAAAAAAAAAAAATTAGCTAGGTGTGGTGATATCCACCTGTGGCCCCACTACTTGGGAGGCTGAGGTGGAAGGATTCCTTGAGCCTAGAAGGTTGAGGCTACAGTGAGCTGAGATCACGCCACTGCACTCTAGCTTGGGTGACAGAGCAAGACCCTGTCTCAACTACAAAAAAAAAAAAAAAAAACAGAAATAAAACAAAACAAAATAGTCATTGACCTTGACATTGCTCAGTTCTCAAGGCTCTTTGTGTCTTACAATCACCTTGTGTCCTTTTTTTTTTTTTTTTTTTTTTTTTTTGAGACGGAGTCTCGCTCTGTCGCCCAGGCTGGAGTGCAGTGGCCAGATCTCAGCTCACTGCAAGCTCCGCCTCCCGGGTTTACGCCATTCTCCTGCCTCAGCCTCCCGAGAGCTGGGACTACAGGTGCCTGCCACCTCACTGGCTAGTTTTTTTTATATTTTTTAGTAGAGACGGGGTTTCACCGTGTTAGCCAGGATGGTCTCGATCTCCTGACCTCGTGATCTGTCCGTCTTGGCCTCCCAAAGTGCTGGGATTACAGCACCTTGTGTCTTACAATCACCTTGTGGGATAAGTCCTGGGATCCCCATTTTACAGATGCAGAGACTGAGACTCAGAGAAAGGAAGCAGCTTAGCTTGCCAGAGCTGGAGCCCAAACCCAGATCTTCCTGGTCATCTCGGGGCCTCACTCCCTTTTTTTGTGCCTCCTACCCGGAGCCTGGCTCTCTAGGCTAACTTCCTTCAGAGGCTACAGGCCACCCATCTGGGATGTGGGAGAGAGAGACAGATATAACTGCTGGGGGCTGGAGAGGGAGACTCCCCTTTGTACCATCAAAGGCTTAGATGGAACTGAGGGCCTGTGCATGGGAAGGCAGCAGGTGGGCAGGGGCTGGGGAGGCCTCAAGGTGAGACTCAGGGAGACACTCCAAGGCCAAGGGCACAGGGCAGAGGTAGGAGGTCAAGGTTGCTAACTGCCCCTTGGAGAAGGCAGCAGCCCTGCCAGCCTGTGAGTCAACCACTCTGGCGTGGCCCGGAGTCCCAGGGCTGGGCTCCCGTGAATGTGCTGGCAGCAGGAGACTTGCCTCCACACACACAGCGCTGGGAAGCACTCATCCACGTGGCCCGGTGTTAACTCAACTGCCAGAGGCCCTGGGGGCATGGTAACTCTTACCTAGTGTTACTGGCCCATTCCTCAGTGCCTGCTGTGGAGGCCACCCCAGGCCCAAGCCCCAAACCTGGTCAGCAGCCTCTTGCTCCTACCTGATACAGGCCACTGACCTGCCCACCCTGTCTACCTGCCTGACAGCCTCCATCAGTCATCTCCCGTCCCCTGTCCAGGGGGCTCTGTCCCCTCGGGATGCCTTCCCTGATGATCCCCTGACCCCCTTGATCTCCTACTGTAGCTCCCTTTAGTCCTTCAGCTCCTGGCTAACTCCTGGCAGAACTTTCTTTTTTTTCTTTTTCTTTTTTTTTTTTTTTTTTTTTTGAGACGGAGTCTCGCTCTGTCACCCAGGCTGGAGTGCAGTGGCACAATCTTGGCTCACTGTAACCTCTGCCTCTCGGGTTCAAGCGATTCAATTCTGCCTCAGCCTCCTGAGTAGTAGGGACTACAGGAACCCACCACTATGCCTGGCTAATTTTTGTATTTTGTTTGTTTGTTTGTTTTGAGACGGAGTCACTCTATCGCCCAGGCTGGAGTGTGGTGGAGCACCTCGGCTCACTGCAAGCTCCGCCTCCTGGGTTCACAGCATTCTCCTGCCTCAGCCTCCCGAGTACCTGGGACTACAGGCGCCCGCCACCACACCCGGCTAATTTTTTGTATTTTTAGTAGAGACAGGGTTTCACCGTGTTAGCCAGGATGGTCTCAATCTGCTGACCTTGTGATCCGCCAGCCTCAGCCTCCCAAAGTGCTGGGATTACAGGTGTGAGCCACCGCGCCTGACCTAATTTTTGTATTTTTAGTAGAGATGGGATTTTACCACATTGGCCAGGCTGGTCTCGAACTCCTGACTTCAGATGATCCGCCCACCTCGGCCTCCCAAAGTGCTGGGATTACAAGCGTGAGCCATGGCTCTTGTTGTTGTTGTTTTTTTAAGAGACTAGGTGTCACTCTGTCACCCAGGCTGGAGTGGAGTGGTATGATCATGGCTCACTGCAGCCTCCAAACTCATGGGATCAAGTGATGCTCTTGCCTCAGCTTCCTAAGTAGCTGGGACCACAGGTGGGTAGCACCATGCCTAGCTAATTTTAAACATTTTTTGTGTAGAGACAAGGTCTCATTATATTGCCCAGGCTGGTCTCTCGAACTCCTGGGCTCAAGCGATCCTCCAGCCTCAGTCTCTTAAAGTGATGGGATCACAGGCATGAGTCACCACGCTCGGCCTGGGCAGGACTTTCTAAAGAGGGACTGCATCACACACCGACTCCCTGGAGCCGGCAGGATGAAGCCCACGAACCTTGGCCTGGCTTGCTAAATCCTCCCTCCCAGCTCGCTCAGGAGTCTGAGTCTGCCTTCTTTCTCCGGCTGGCTCCTCAGCTTACGCGCTTTCCTCCAGGCAGCTCTCTCGGGCTTCGCAGTGACCCTTCCTCGGTGTTCCTCAGCAGCATGCTTCTAGCATCTCATCCCAACAGACTGACCAGCAGCCGTGTGCGGCTGTGTAGCCCTGACCAAGTCATTTCACTTCGTTTTTATGCTTTGGCTTTCACATCTTTCCACGGATGTGAACGGAGATGACCATGGTGCCGACCCCAAAGGACCCTTACACGTCTTAAAAAAGTGAGCCACGGAAAGGCCTCAGCCCAGTGCCTAGCAGAGAAGCAGCACATGGGAGGGAAGGAACGACTAGAGAAGACCCGTGGTGTGCCAGGCACTAGACCTGGGGCTCGGCGGCACGTGTCAGCTCCTTGCAAGTGTGAAACGACTGGAGTGCAGCGAGGGTCAGTAACTCGCCTTAAGTCACACATTTGGTAAACAGCAAAGCCTGGATTTTAACCCAGGTTTTCCCATTACATCGGACAGGATGGCAGTCACTACCTCCTTCTAACCCACCCTGCCTCACCTGCTCCATCCTTACGACTTCAGGTGTCACCTCCCAGCTGGATTTAAGGGGCTGAGTTGTCCACTCTGATCTTTTCCAGGCACAAACTGCAAAGCAGACCAGAAAGCAGCTGGCCCTGACTCCAGGGCTACCCACAGATGCCCATGTACCTCCTCATGCTCCTGTGCTCCTGTGTGATGTCCTGGGCTGTGCAGGATGACAAGGTTGAGGAAGTCAAAAGCTGAAGAGACCAAGTGATCCCTGACAATTTGCCGATCTAATCACGTACAACTTAAGACAAAGTTAACCCATCTCACTGAATGATATGGTATAATGGTGATCACTGAGCTGCCCGCTAATTGTGCTCAACCAAGAAGCAGCTCATGGAGTTGGTTGTAATTAGTATTTGTGTTACACAGGTGGGTGTGTGGGTGGGTGAGGGCTGGGCAGAGGCAGGAGGAGGAAGTAGGTGTGGCAGGAAGCTGTGGGGACTCCTTGGGTCCATGAACCCCATGCCAGCCAACTCATGTGGTTGATCCTGTCTAACCTTCATGATGACCTCATGATGTACTGTTATCTCTCTTCTAAGGTGAGAAAACAGGCTCAGAGAAGTCCATTCACTTGTCCAAGGTCAGAGAGCTAGAAAATGACAGAGCCAGGGTTCCCTCTTCAGCCCAGGAGATGTCTTGGACAGCAGAAGGAACAGGAATAGGGCTGGGAGGCTGGAGGTCCACATTTGGGCCCCAGTTCTGACACTGCCTTACCGTGGGCCTCGGCAAGTAGCATTGCTCTTTAGGATACAAAGAGATAGTATGTCTGTCAGGTTACGGGCGGCTGAGGGTGTGGACTTGGGAGCTAAGCTCCTTGGATTCTAATCCTTGGGCAAACTACTTCACCATCTGAGCCTCAGTGTCCTCATCTGTAAAATGGAGATGACAACAGTGTCTCCCTCATAGGCTTGTGAAGATAAAATGAGTATCAAGACTTAGAACAATGCCTGAATATTATTGTCATTTATGGGAAGAAATGAGTTTTGCTGTCCATTTTTCATCTGTAAAATGGGGAAGTAGTTGCTGGATCCGAACAGTGGTTTGCAAACAGATTTTCTTTCATCCCATAGCGCCCTTTATTTAAAAAACTAAACACGGCAACCCAAAATACAAAAGAGATGTAAGTGGAGCTGAGCTGCCACTTAGGCACTCAATGAGCTCATATCCTGACCCTGAACCCAGCTCCCTCAGGAGTTCTAAGGAATGGAGTTTGAAAAATCACTCAACTGTCTCTGAGAACTGGTGGCTCTAAGCTCTGAGATCAGGGGTGGGGCGGAAGCAGAAAACCATGGCATGGGCCAGGCTGGTGCTCACCCACTGGAGGCAGCACATGGGGGCTGTGGGACACGCAGAGTTCCCTGCTGCTGGCCTGCTGGCTGCCTCTACGGCAGCTGGACAACTGTCTCCCCAAGAGGCCGCTGAGAAGCAGGGAGAAGAACACCAGGCTTGGAGTCAGGTGGGTGGCTCTGGGCAGGTCGTGTCCCTCTCTGGGGCCCATTTTCCTCACCTGTAAGACGGGGATGGTAACACCACACTCATCAGGTGTCCTAATGACAAAAATTGCATCACATGCGTGAAAAGGCTTTGCAATGGAAAGACTGCCCCAAATGACCCTTTTTTTTTTTTTTTTTTTGAGGCAGAGTCTTGCTCTGTTGCCCTGGCTGGAGTGCCGCAGTAGTGCAAACTCAGCTCACTCCAACTTCCGCCTCCTGGGCTCAAGTAATTCCCCTACCTCAGCCTCCCGAGTAGCTGGGACCCGAGTTGCTGTACCACCACGTGCAGCTAATTTTTTATATCTTTAGTAGAGACAGGGTTTTGCCATGTCGGCCAGGCTGGTCTCAAACTCCTGACCTCAACTGATCTGCCTGCCTTGGCCTCCCAAAGTGCTGGGATTACAGACCTAAGCCACCGTACCCAGCCCTGAATTACTATCTTTGCTCCTTTCTGGTAGATTTTTTCTTCTTCTTCTTAAGAGCGTAGACTCTGAAGCCAGACTAAATAGGTCCAAGTCTCCACTCCAGCACCACTAGCTGATTGCTCAACATCCAGCTACTGAGCCTGTTTCCTTGGAGTAAAATGAAAACATAAGGCCGGGCGTGGTGGCTCAAGCCTGTAATCCCAGCACTTTGGGAGGCCGAGACGGGCAGATCACGAGGTCAAGAGATCGAGACCATCTGGCTAACACGGTGAAACCCTGTCTCTACTAAAAAAAAAAATACAAAAACTAGCCGGGCGAGGTGGCGGGCACCTGTAGTCCCAGCTACTCGGGAGGCTGAGGCAGGAGAATGGCGTAAACCCGGGAGGCGGAGCTTGCAGTGAGCTGAGATCCGGCCACTGCACTCCAGCCCGGGCGACAGAGCGAGACCATCTCAAAAAAAAAAAAAAATGAAAACATAAGGCACTTTGTTAATGCTCGGTACACAGCAAGTGCTCCATTAGTGTTTGCTGCTCTTGGGTTTGGTGGACAATAATGGCAAACTTGCTCCCTAGCACTCATGTCCAGTGTAGACGAAGCTGAAGAGGGCATGTCTCCTGACCCTCTCAAAGTAAACAAGTGAAAAGCAGGAGTGAGAATGTTTGGGTTCTGAGTTCACAAAAAGCAGGAGTGAGAATGTTTGGGTTCTGAGCTCACATATGGACCGAGCTTCCCTAGGCTGGCTTGGGGCTGTGTCTGACTTCTGTTCTTAAAAAGCCAATTCATGCTGGGTGCAGGGGCTCACGCCTATAATCCCAGCACTTTGGGAGGCTGAGGTAGGGGGATTGCTTTGAGCTCAGGAGAGAGCAGCCTGGGCAACAGGACAAAACTCCATCTCTACAAAAAAAAAAAAAAATTAGCCAGGCATGGTGGCGTGGTCGCTCATATCTGTGATTCCAACTACAACTACTCGAGAGGCTGAGGCAGGATAATTACTTGAACCTGGGAGGTGGAGGTTGCAGTGAGCTGAGATCACACCACTGTACTCCAGCCTCAGTGACAGAGTGAGACCCTGTCTCCAAAAAAAAGGGCCAACTCAACAGCCATCTCCTGCAAGTTCTGTGATGCCAGGCCCTCACCACAACCCTGTGTGGTAGGTAGCACTGTTCCCATTTGACAGATGAGGAGACTGAGGCTCAGAGAGGTGACATGGCCACCTTGAGGTCAGATTGCCCCTTCCAGGCCAGGCTCAGTGGGCTCCCCTGATGTAGAGCTGCAGGAAAGCACGTGAGGCCCAAGCACCAGCCCAAACTGCATGGCATTCTAGCAGGCAGTGCATTCTCAGAGTGGGAAGACCCAGCGGGCATTAGGTCTTAGTCAGGAACCAACCTTGGCCCCAAGGGAACCAGCAGTTTAACAGGCTAAGTTCCCCATGTCCAGCCCCATGCCATCTCCTCCAGGAGGCCCTCTCTGACCAGTCCTGCCACCTCCCCCTCTTCTGGCCCACGCCCCACACCAAGCCCTTGCTGTGCACCAGGCTGGTGCTAAGCACCCTACACACATCACTCTTTTTAATCCTGCCAACAACTTTCTGGCTCTGTGACCCGGGCAGTCTGAGCCTCGACTTTCTCATTGGCGAAACAGTGATGATAATAGCACGTATCTCAGAACTGGGTGTGAGGATCAAATTAGGAAAATCCAGTAATAATGACAAATACTTATTTGGCACTTACTGCATATCAGGCCCTGGCTTAGTGACTTACAGGTAAGATAAGGGCCAGAGAGAAGAATCTGATGTGTCTACTGGCCCGTTCCCACCATGCCCCTTCTCAGGCTCCAGAAATGACCACAGACCATTTTCCCAAACCCCTGCCTTGAGGAATGCACAGAATGCCAGAGTGGGAGCCAGGAGTCCTGGCGTGAGTTCAAGCCGAGTGCTCCCTGGGCCTCAGTTTCCTCCCCTGGCCCGCCCTGCCCCCTTTGGAGGTGGAAGGTGATGACGGAAATGTGGCAGTGTTTTGCCCGGTGATGCTTATATTCTCCTCCCCTACCTTCCCCAAATGACAGGCTTGTCCAGATGAATCACCAGGGGGCAGGAATGCCCCAGCTGTTGGCTCCTGGGCAGCAGCAGCCTGCCCTGGCCCTGGGCTGGCTGATTTCTCTATCCTCATCTCCTCTACCCGACCAGGCTCCTGCTATTTCTGCCCCCACTTGCCTGGTGCTTTCTGTGCCTCTCATGGCTCCTCATCCACCAGGCTTCCATCTACCCAGGCCCGTGGCTCCTTTCCCAGAACTCCCTAAAACTGGGCTCCACCAACTGATAGCCAAGGTGTCCAGACATGCAAAGTGCCCAAGCCAGGGCAGTCCCAGCAGGGTGGGGCTGAGGTATTCTCTCCTCACCTGTTCAGGGAGGTGGCACCGTGGTGGCTATCAAAGCTCCACCCAAGTGGCATAACTATCCCCAGAGGCCTCACCCTCCACTCTTGCCCTCGAGGGGAGCATCTGTAGTGGTGGGGAACACAGATTATGGAGAAACAGTCAGAATTCAAATCCCAGCTCTGCCAAGCACTCACTCCGTAACCTTGGACAAATCACTTAATCCCTGTCTATGGCTCAGCTTACTCATCTGTAAAATGGATCTATTCATAAACTGTTACAAGGATTACATGACTTAATAATAGAGAGCACTTACAACAGGACCTGAAACAAAGGAAACACTCAGGAAATGCAGCTGTCATTATTACTAACATTCCAGCTGGCCCAAGGCAGAACTCATAAACTGGCCATCCACAAGTCAAACCTGGCCCACAGATGTGAATTATTTGGTCTACGGCGCTAGAAATTCCGTTGTTGTTGTTTTTTGAGACAGGGTCTCACTCTGTCACTCAGGCTGGAGTACAGTGGCACCATCTCAGCTCGCTGTAACCTCCGACTCCCAGGCTCAAGCAATGCTCCTACCTTAACCTTTCAAGTAGCTGGGACTAGGAGGCATGCGCCATCATACCTGACTAATTTTTTGTAGTTTTAATAGAGATAGGGTTTTGCCATGTTGGCCAGGCTGGTCTTGAACTCCTGATCTCAGGTGATCTGCCTGTCTTGACCTCCCAAAGTGCTGGGATTACAGGCGTGAGCCACTGTGCCCCCAGCTTAGAAAAGTTTTTGAAATGTAACATTTTGGAGATATTATAAAACAAAGGAATAGTTTCAATTTTCCTTTAAAAAAAAAAAAAAGATACGGCAATGCTGGGACCACATTCTCCACGTGGTGGCTGGGGCTGAGGAGTGGCCACCTCCTCTGGACAGGTCATGAGTCCCTGGGGTTCCACAGCCCACCCCAACCCCTCATGTCCTCCTCACTGTGGCCCCAGGGTGAGCTGTCAATTTTCATCATGTCAATGTTGTTTCTTATTTTTAAAAAAGAGAGAAATATTTATCATATCCTTGTCTTGGTCAAAGTGAAATGATTTACACGTAGTTTCAAAACAAGAAAACTAAGCCATATGGCGACAGACATCAGAACAGCGGCCACCTCCGAGGATGACACTTACTGGAAGGGTGCATGAGGGAATGTTCTGGGGAATGGGAATGTCCTGGAAATACCCTCTATCTTGAATCTGTGGTTACACGGGTGTCTACATTTGTCAAAACTCCTCAACCCTCACTTGTGCATTTCACTCTAATGGAAATTACACCTGATTAAGAAAAAAAAAAGGAAAACTGAAAGATAGGTCTGGAGGGGCTCACGTTTCAAGGAAAACAGAAAACAAATGTGTCTACATTTGTCAAAACTCCTCAACCCTCATCTGTGCATTTCGCTCTAATGGGAATTACACCTGATTAAGAAAAAAAAATGGAAAACTGAAAGATAGATCTGCAGGGGCTCATGTTTCAACGAAAACAGAAAGTGATTCCTTTATAGTGTTGAACATACTGACGATTGGGAAAGAAGACACAACTGAAGATGCCTCCGGAAAATCAGCCCAGTCCCGTGCTTGGTCCCTGCTTACATTTGAGTTTGAGACCCACAGGTTAAGGCCTTGAATGACATATCTTCAAAAACCTATGCAGAACTCCAACATACAACATAGAATCGTCATGAGCCACATGTGGCTATTTCAATCAAATTAGTTAAAAATAAAGTGAAAAATTCAACCCTCCTTTGCACTGGCCACATGTGAAGTGCTTCATAGCCACACCCAGGCTCGACAGCATAGACACAGGCCATTTCCATCATCCCAGAAAGTTCCATTGGACAACACTGGTATACACACTGTCTACAAAGCCAGGCTGACTTCTGTTCTGATTAACATCTGGATCCCTGGGCAGGGCAGGCACCATGAACACTGCTGTGCAGTGCTTGACAGAGAGCAGGTGCTCAGGAAATACGAGTTGAATGAATGAATGAAGGCAAAAGAAATAAACAGACTTGAATGAATCCCAACTCGGGCCTCCGACAACTGTAAACATTCCAGCAAACCTCCCCTCTGAGTTTTCATTTCCTCTGTATAGAGAACAGCATAACAATCTGTCCCTCACTCTCAACACTGGGCACATACACCGACGTCCTCAGGGTCGCTCAGACCACCAGGGGCCAAGAAGAACTCATGGGAGAACCGCTGTGTCAGCAGTCCCATCTGGAAATTCTAGAACAGGAGGGAGGCAAGGGAGCTGTGTAAGGGACAGTGGGAGCATTTCAGTTTGTGAGAGTGGCCTTTGGAAAGGGCGGGTACGGGTGGTAAAGAGACAGCAGGCTGGGCTCCACTCTGCGGGTTTGGGAGGGAGGGCTGCTGAGCACAGGGGAAAATCTACGTTTGCCTCCATGCCTGGTGGCTGCAATCTGAGCTGGGAAACAGCATCAGACACCCATAAATACTGCTGTGGTCATAGTGGCAGGACAGGGAGCCACTTCAATCCCCAGAGAGAACCCTCTGTTCTGAGTGGCATGGACCCCCAGCAGGGCAGACTGAGACAGGGCCTGCCACGAGGGCTGCTAGGAACAAAGAGGGCTGGCTGGGCCCTGAGCAAGGAGCTGGTCTGCGTTTGTCTTCCCAGCATCCATCCCTCTCCATATCCAGCCATATGGGGCCTCCTGGATGCTGGGGATGTCAGTGTCATCATCTGCGTATTCATTTGCTCATTCATTCATCCATTCATTCATTCAACAAATATTTATTATGTACCTACTATGTGCCAAGAAATGAGCTTCCTACCAGGAATACATTAAACAAGACAAAGCCTTTGCTGTCAGGAACTTGAATTGTAATACAAGGAGAGACAATAAACAATGTTACTAAGAGTCGCAGTAATAACAATAGCATCTTACATTTATTGAGTGCTTACTCTGAACCACATACTAGACGTTGTTTTTTGTTTTTTTTTTCAGATGGAGTTTGAAGTTTCGCTGTTGTTGCCCAGGCTGGAGTGCAATGGCACGATCTCGGCTCACTGCAACCTCGGCCTCCTGGGTTCAAGCGATTCTCCTGCCTCGGCCTCTCGAGTAGCTGGGATTACAGGTGCCTGCCACCACGCCTGGCTAATTTTTGTATTTTTAGTAGAGACAGCGTTTCACCATGTTGGCCAGGCTGGTCTCAAACTCCTGACCTCAGGTGGTCTGCTCACCTCAGCCTCCCAAAAGTGCTGGGATTACAGGCGTGAGCCACCGCATCTGGCCGTATTACTGACCCTATTTTGTAGGTGAGAAAGCTGAAGCACAGAAAGGTTACTGTCAAGGTCATCCAGCTCTAAGGCATTTGGGATTTGAACCCAGGCAATGTGACTCCAATTTGACCCTAACCAGTACAGTGATGGCCTCACTGCAGAGAGCGATGAGTGTTTCAAAGAAAGGGCAGCAGCGAGGTGTGCTCAAGCCTCTGGGAGGAGTCAAGGAAGGTCTCCATGAGCCCTGTCTGGCCAACCCCCTCAATCTACAGATGAACTAACTGAGGCCCCCCGGACATGCTGAGTCAGGGGCACAGTCAGAACTAGAAGCCAGGCTTCTGCACTCCTGGCCCAGTGCTCCTTCCAAAGCCCTGCACCTGCGCCATGAATGCTAAGGGCTCGGCAGCGAGGACTGGGCCAACCTTTGGACTTCGGATGACTGAGGTCCACCGAGGACTCCCTTGCCTCCCTGCACTCAAGACTCTCCCTTCCTCTGGGCCCAACATGGGTTTCAGCTGCCAGAGTGCTCCCTGCTTAGAACTCCGGTCCACATTACCCCAGCCCGGGCCGTGTAATGCTGGCTTTAACATTTCCAAAGCAGGCTCGTTCGCTTGAATTCACTTTTGCTCTTCAGAGCGCGGAGCTAGCATCTCCACGTCATGGGTGGAACACACATCTCAAGGTCAGACCCACTTGGCTGCTTAGCAGCTGTGTGATGTTGAGGGAGTCACGTCACCTCTCAGAGCCTCAGTTTCCTCCCTCTGCACGGTGAGGGTGGCAGTGGCTTCCTTGCAGGAGGGTTATGAGCATCCAGTAAGACACCACTAGAGTCTGTGTGAAGTGCCAAGCACAGTGGCTGACACATATTAAGTATTTCATAGAAAGCAAGTTTTAAACATGATCACTACAGTCATTGATGTGAGGATGTCAGCAGCAGAGGGGCCCCCAGAGGACATTTTCTTGCACCCCAGGAGGCATTCTTGTCACTTGTCCCTACTGGATCTGGGGCTGGGGCTTCTTTGTACCTCTGAGGTATGAAGTGGAAGCTCTGCCTGGCCGGCAAGACCAGACCTGCTGCGGTGGCCAGGCTGCACCCACGCAGGGCCGCTGCTCCCAGGGCACTGGGCTCCAGACAGGAAATGGGAAGGGACAGATAAGCCTCTGTGAAAGGTGGCCAGGCAGAGGGGAGAGGCCCTGCCCCCTTGAGAGGCTGGCCCCGCCTTGAGCATCCTTGTTGGGCAGAGATTTGGGCAGGACAGAAGAGAGGAGGAGCCTGGCTCAGTTTTGCTGTGATCCCAATGGGTCACATGCCTTCTGCATCCCCCCAGAAGGTTCTAGAATGGGGTCACCCCTCAAAACCTCCCTGGCTCGCTCTTAGCTTGGAACCATGAACGAGATTGTTCCCACCCACGTGGGAAGCAGCTGCCCTTCCCCTGGAGACATTTTCCACTTCTCTACCTCCAGACCTCTGCTCATGCTGTTTCCTCCATCTGGTAAACCTCACTCTCTGCTGTGCTGTCAGAAAATGGCCAACCTTTGGAGACTCAGCCAAAATGGCATTCCCTTTGCCCCAGCTTTAATTTAACAACCATTTGTGGATGCTCTGTAGATGGGCTGTCCTGCCCTCATACACCCTGCCAGGGCCTGGCCACTGGGGGACAACCGGAAGTCCTACTCTCCAGCCCCCACCCCGGAGGCCACCTGTGTAGGACCCCTAGGGGTTGCTGGGATCCTCCCCACAAATGGCAAAGCACTCTCTATTTGGGGGAACAGCCCTTCTCTGGAACTGGGGGTAAGAAGAGGAAGGGGGTCTTGTGGGGCCGGGGGGGGCCAGGAGGCCTGAGGGAGCTCTGGCGTGTGTTCCAGAAACCCTTTGGGATCAGAGACAAGGTCAAAGAGGCAGCCCTCATGAGGCTGTCCAGAGCCCTGGACATGGACCCAGGAAAATTGGCTGGGTGACCGCAGGCAAGTCACTTGCCCTTGCTGAGCCTCAACCTCCTCATTTGTGAAACAGGGCTAGTATCCCCAACCTCTGAATGTGACGGTGAAAAGCCTTGGCGCATGGGAGGGGCTTGAGTCTGGGTACTGAGGGGTGAGCCGGGGCCTGAGCCGATGCTAAAGGTCCCCCAGGGCTCCTTCTCTGATGCCATGTCTCAGAGCCTCCTCCCCTTCCTGCCTGCCCAGGGCTTCCCTCGGTAGCAGTTTTAAAACTCCCCAGTACCTGGGCTATGAGCCACAGCTTCTTAAAGTTCCCCATCTCCTGCAGCGGGCTTAGTTGGACCCAGCCAGAGTCCATCATTCACTGTTTCTGGAGATTATCACAGTTTGCAGAAACAGCAGGGCACCTAGCAGGAATCTGGCGCTGGCTCCTCGCTAGTTGAGGCTGGAACTGGGCCAGGACAGCACCTCGTGTCCTCTAAAAGGATCCAAAGGGCCTTTCCTCTCTCCTTTCCCCTCACTGAGGCACACTGGGGCTCCAGAGTTCTGGGGCTACATCCCAGGCACAGGCACTGCAGTCTTGTCCCCACTGGGATATGAGACACACAAAGAACTCTGGGCTGGAGTCAGGGGAGGATGGTCACTCCACCTCTGTGGTTAAGGACAGAAACTCTGGAGCCAGACTGCGGGTGTTCAAACCCTGGCTCCGTCATTCACTAACTGTGACCCTGAGTGAGTTACTTAACCTCTCTGTGCCTATGTCTTCTCACCTGTAAAGTGGTAAATCATAGTACCCGTCCCAGCAGGTTGTTGGGAAGATGCAGTCAGTTACCCAGAAAGCGTTTGCAGTAGTGCCTGGTATGCAGTGAGCGCTGGCTTGGCTGGGTGAATGAATGGGTGCATGAAGGAATAAGTCAACACGTTTGGAGCTCTGCTCTGTGGCACATGAGGTCCTTCAGGATCTGCCCAGACATCAGCACCCACCATTCTCCCAAGCGGATCATGATCACATCCTTCCCATCAGCTTCCTTGGCTTGACATAACCTCATCATTGCTGTTAGTCCCAAGAACTCCTTCAACACATGCTTCAAATGCCACCTCCTCTCTGAAGCCTCCTCAATCAGGACCCTCAGGTCTGTTAGTGATAAAACTCAAACCCAGCTGGATTTTTTTTTTTTTTTTTTTTTTTGAGATGGAGTCTTGCTCTGTTGCCCAGGATGGAGTGCAGTGGTGCTATCTCAGCTCACTGCAAGCTCCGCCTCCCAGGTTCACACCATTCTCCTGCCTCAGCCTCCTGAATAGCTGTGACTACAGGCGCCCGCCACCACATCCGGCTATTTTTTGTATTTTTAGTAGAGATGGGGTTTCACCGTGTTAGCCAGGATGGTCTCAATCTCCTGACCTCGTGATCCGCCCACCTCAGCCTCCCGAAGTGCTGGGATTACAAGCGTGAGCCACTGCGCCTGGCCCCCAGATGGATTTTCTAACAAAACAAACA
The DNA here is from genome assembly GCF_047675955.1 of Chlorocebus sabaeus. Classification (NCBI taxonomy): domain Eukaryota; kingdom Metazoa; phylum Chordata; class Mammalia; order Primates; family Cercopithecidae; genus Chlorocebus; species Chlorocebus sabaeus. The sequence goes on along the minus strand of NC_132923.1, from coordinate 115,674,719 downwards.
TCTTGGCTCACGTTGACTCAGAGGGAGGGAGGGAGGGAGGATCATCAGGCAGGAGACGATCCAGGAGTTCAGACGCTGCTGCTAGATTTCTCTCCCCTGCCCCGATTCCATGCCTCATCTTCCCCTTGTGTGTTACCTTCACTCTTATCTCCTGAGATTAGACATCCTTCACACCCAGATAACTCGGTCAGTCTTACCTTGTGGTAGCTGAGAGCCCTAGAGAAAAAAAACCTTCTCTCTCCCTGGGCTGAATTAGAAAGTCCCAGGGAAGAACTCTGATTGGCCAGGACTGTTTCCTGTGCCCTCCGCTGTGACTTCGTAGAGGCGGGGCCTGATGCTGTGATTGACAGCCTGGTTAATATCACAATGAGTCGAGGAGGAACAATTCCCAAAGGGGGCTGCTGTTAGCAGAAGAAAGGCAAAACAACCTGTGTCCACATCATCCCTCCTGCCACTTCTGGCCCTGTGCTTTCACTGCACTCTGCACACACCTCCAGCAGACCCCGCCGAGCTCCCAGGGATGATTTGGGTACTTGAGTATGGGTGACTGTCCCTGTCACTGGACCATGAAGTCTTAAAGGGCCAAGGCCCTGGTCATCTTGGCTCTCCCCGCCCTCTGCTCTGCCCCCGATCATAAACTACTTTTGACAAACGAAGAAAATGAAGGATCATGGAATAGAAGGGGTTGCGTAAGGGGCCAACCAGGATGAAACTCTTCATCTAGGCTCTTCCAACCCTACCCTGCAGCCTCCTCCCTCAACCCCACAATTAGCAACATACCCTACAAAAACACGTTGACAAGGAAACCATCACCCCCCCTCAGGAGGCAAGAGATGGCCCTAGTCCAGTCCCCCTGCAAGGAAAGCTGGACCTACGTTCAAAACCAGGTTCTGTCAAAGACACATTCTGCCATCGTGGGCAACCAGGCTGGCAGTGAGGATGAAATGAGAGAATTTAGACAAAGTGTGTGGCACTTGATGAATGGGACTTGATGAATGGGGGCTGTTGTTTTCAGAGCAGGGCTCCCCGGCGAGCTCAGGGCCATGGCTGGGTCTGGCTGGCTGCCCACACCACAGGGCCTGCAGGGTCACACCCCCAGTGCCTCCCTTTTGTTGCCCAACATGCAGGAATGTTCATAGCGTCTGTGCCCTCCTCTGTCCACCCATTTATAAACTCAGTAGGCGTGTCCCATGCACCACCAACAGCACAGGCTTCTAGGGCAAGTGAGAAAAGAGCATGCAGGCTGGGCACGGGGGTTCATGCTTGTGATCCCAGCACTTTGGGAGGCTGAGGCAGGAGGATCGCTTGAGATCAGGAGTTTGAGACCAGCCTGGGGAACATAGTGAGACCCTGTCTCCACAAAAAATAAAAAATTTTTTTAAAAAATTAGCCTGGTGTAGTGGCTCATGCTTGTAACCCCAATACTTTCAGAGGTTGAGGTGGGTGGATCCCTTGAGCTCAGGAGTTCAAGGTCAGCCTGGACAACATTGCAAAACTCCATCTCTACAAAAAAATATAAAAATTAGCAAGCGTGGTGATGCACATCTGTAGTCCCAGCTACTCAGAAGGCTGAAGTGGGAGGATTGCTTGAGCCCTAGGAGGTTGAAGTTGCAGTCAGCAGTGATTGTGCCACTATACTCCAGTCTGAAAGAGTGAAACCCTGTCTCAAAAAAAAAAATTTTTAAATTTTAAAAATTGGCCGGATACAGTGGCTCACACCTGTAATCCCAGCACTTTGGGAGGCAGAGGCAGGTGGATCACTTGAGGTCAGAAGTTTGAGACCAGCCTGGCCAAACAGTGAAACCCCATCTCTATTAAAAATATACAAATTAGCTGGGCGTGGTGGCTCAGGCCTGAAATCCCAGCACTTTGGGAGGCCGAGGCGGGCGGATCACGAGGTCAGGAGATTGAGACCATCCTGGCTAACACGGTGAAACCCCGTCTCTATTAAAAATACAAAAAATTAGCTGAGCATGGTGGCAGGTGCCTGTAGTCCCAGCTACTTGGGAAGCTGAGGCAGAAGAATGGCATGAACCTGGGAGGCGGAGCTTGCAGTGAGCTGAGATCATGCCACTGCACTCCAGCCTGGGCGACAAAGCAAGACTCCATCTCAAAACAATATATATAAATATTAGCCGGGCATGGCAATGCATGCCTCTAATTCCATCTACTGGGGAGGCTGAGGCACAAGAATTGCTTGAACCCAGGAGGTAGAGGTTGCAGTGAACCGAGATCATGCCACTGCACTCTGGCCCAAGCGACAGAGTGAGATTCTGTCTTAAAAAAAAAAAAAAAAAAATTAAAAAATTAGTCTCGTGTGGTGGCACATACCTATCATCCTAGCTACTGAGGAGGCTGAGGCGGGAAGATCACTTGAGCCCAGGAGTTCAACACCAGCCTGGAAAACATTGCAAAACCCTGTCTCTTCAAAAATATATATATAAAAATTAGCTGGGCATGGTGGTGGGCACCTGTAGTCCCAGCTACTCAGGAGGCTGAGGTGGGAGGATTGCTTGAGCCCCAGGAGGTTGAGGCTGCAGTGAACTGTGATTGCGTCCCTGCACTCTAGCCTGAAAGACAGAGTAAAATCCTGTCTCAAAAAAAAAATCTGAAAAATTTAAAAAATTAGCCTGGAGTGGTGGCACACACCTATCATCCTAGCCACTCATGAGGTTGAGGCAGGAGGATCGCTTGAGCTCAGCAGGTCAAGGTTACTGTGAGCTATGATTGTGCCACTTCTCTCTGGCCTTAGTGACAAAGCAAGACCTTGTCTCTCAAATAAATAAATAAAAAGAGCAAGCAGCATCTCCAGCTGATACAGCACATGTCCCACCATGTGCTGTCCCGTCACTGAGAGTAGGAGGATGGAGCAGGCTGGAGTGTGGTGGACACGGGTCTATACTGCCTGTATTCAAATCTCAGCTCTGCCTCCTACTACCTGTTTGACTTGGGCAAGTGATGTGACCTCCCTGTACCTCGGTTTATCAGTAAAAAAACAGAGCTAATAATAGCCCCACTCTCACAGGTAGCTATGAGAATTAAAATAGTTCAAAGATATAAGTATTGTGAACACCGGCGCTGCTATTTGATCCTCTCATGCAGATGTAAGGTAAATATTATCATTGTCTCTCATTTTGCAGATGTTAAAACTGCAACTCAGAGAGGGGTAGTGACTTGCTTGGATCACACAGCCAGAAAGTGACAAGGCAGGACTGGACACCAGGTCTGTCTGACTCTACGCTACCTGTTGTTTACACTCTGCCCTCTGCAACCCACTGTTCTCTCCTGGATTCTGAAGCCTCTGTGCTTGTCCCCCCACCTGCCCACAATGCCAAGGCCAACTTCCCTTGTCTAGCCCCAGCCAATCAGGGTGGACCTGCAGCCAAACCAGATGCTGCTGAGCTGGCGTTGCCTCGGTGACCAGGAATAGCTGCTGAACAAGCCCACCCCAGGCTCAGCTTCCCATCTGGTCCCCATTACACCCCATCCCCCTCAGGACACATGTGTCATGCTTGCCTGGAGGGATGGAGGGACCCTGGGAGGAAACGCCTGGCTGGGGAAAGGAGGGCTGATTCTGGCTGACGGTGGGGGGGAAATGACTGCATTGGCTCAGGAGGACATGAGCTACCCTGGCTGCAGTCTTGGTCCAGAGTGGTCCCAGGCCCAGAGCAGAGCTGGGGGGTACGAGAACTAGGGAGAGGAAGACATGGATGCAGGTGGGAGTTGGGGAACAGGGAGCTGAGCACCAAGCTCAGATCCAATGGGAACAAACTGCTCCGCTCCCTCAACCTTGGAGTGGAAAGAGCAAAGGTTCTGGAACAGACGGACTTCAGCTGGATTCTCTGTAATTTGCTGCTGTGTGACCCTGGGAGAGTTGCCTTACCTCTCTGAGCATGTGTTCTCATCTATAAAATGGGGACATGTGAACTTACTTCACTAGGTTATGGTGGGAATTAAGGCAATAATCCATGAAAAGGCACATGGGGAATTCAAGAGCTGCCTCCTAAAGAGAGGCACTGCCAAGGTAGTGCCTGTGGCACAGGAATATCCCGGCTCACGGAGAATGGGCATGAGCAGCTGGAATGACCCTGGAGTTCAACCTGAGCAATAGTGTGGCCTGGGTTACAGATGTAGGGGCAATGATGACAGTGCTGAGGCTACAGCTGTTGATAAACGGTAACACCAATGACAGAGCAGCAGCAAAAGCCACGTCTTCAGCAATGACTTCATTCTAGGTTCTATCCCAAGCACTTTACATGTGTTTTCTAATTAATCATAACAGCAACCCCATGTGAAAGATGTGGAAGAAGACACAGAGAGGTTAAGTAACCAGTCCAAGGTTGCACAGCTGGTAAGAAGATGGGATCAAATTTGAACCCAATTTCTACACTATACTCAGGCATTATGGGACCCTGCAGAATGGAGTGGGAGTTCTGGGCAGGGGGCCCTGGCTAGGCCAGAGGAGTGGCCCTTCCTGGAACACTCACACAGCAATATTCCCAACCCCCCTTCTGGGCCCCCAAACTCCTGGCTCGGTAGAGATCCAGCCTGAGCTCCTCCTCTCCCTCCAGGGCTTGGCTCAGTTCAGCCTGGTTTGGGAGCCAATCTGCCGTTGCACAATGAACAATTAGAAACAACTTTTCTTTTCTTCCAAGAGAGGGATCGGCCCAAGCCCTGGTGACAGGGACACAGTGGGGCTTCTGACAGAACATAGTAGGTATGTCCCCAGCCCCTTGCTGGGCTGGGTGACCCCTTTCCTGACCCAGCCAAGTCAGGAAATCAAGGGTCAGACAGCCCCTCTCCATCTTCCTTTGTCATCTAAATCCAACCTCCCCTCTAGGGAACTTCCTGACTGTCCTGACTCACAGCTTTCACGTGTTCCTAAGACCCCAACGCCACTGATTCTTTGTCTATTCAGCCAGCACCTGGCCTGCGCCATCTCCATGGGATCATGTATCTTTATCTACTGCAAGCAACTTGAGTTTGTTTGTTGTTGTTTTTGTAAACAACACTGTGTTTATCCTTCTCAATACCAAATCTAGTCCAGGACACACAGAAACTGTTTGACCCACAGTCTGCTTCTTGGCTTAGAGAACTCCTATTCACCCTTCAGAACCCAGATGAAATGTCACCTCCTCTATGAAGTCTTCCTCTGTGTCCCATGCTGCCCCATCTGTATGTATCTGTAGTGATTTGTATGTATCCCTAGTAGAAAACCCTCCCCTGTACTGTAACTAATAACTACTATCCAGGCACTGTGTTAAGACTGTCACACTCATTAATTTCAAATCTACCTCTCTGCAAGACAGAGTCAATACCTATTTAACAGATAGGGGTGATAAGGCTCAGAGAGGTTAAGAGGCTTGTCTAAAAACACAGCTAGTAAGTGGCAGACCTGTGATTTGAGCTCAGGTCTGCTCATGTCCCAAGCAAATAATTCTTTGGTTGGTTCAGGCTGCCACCTCCATCAATTGCATCTGAATCCTATGCCTACTGGGGTCTCAACCTTTGCCGTTCCCCCATGGATCAACCTCAGAGATGAGCTGTCACTCAGCCCCAGCGTCTGGGGCATTCCAGGCCAAAGATGATCTACTGGCTGGTGCCACCTCACCCTCATGGCCTCTAGGACAACCTGGGAAGTCCTAGGGGCTTGTGTATAGGCAACTAGGCATTAAAAGCTGCTCCCGGCCAGGCATGCGAGCTCACGCCTGTAGTCCCAGCACTTTGGGAGGCTGAGGCAGGCAGATTACTTGAGGTCAAGAGTTTAAGACCAGCCTGGCCAACATGGTGAAACTCCATCTCTACTAAAAATACAAAAATTAGCCAGGCGTGGTAGCACATGCCTGTAATCCCAGCAACTCGGGAGGCTGAGGCATGAGAATCACTTGAACCCAGGAGGCGGAGGTTGCAGTGAGCTGAGATCACGCCACTGTACTCCAGCCTGGGTGACAGAGCAAGACTCTGTCTCAAAAGAAAAAAAAAAGCTGCCCCGCTTTTCCCCATATTCTAGCGTTCTGTGAATCCACTCCCTCTGTCTACACAGGCAGCTTCAGGAAAGAGTGCAGGTTCTGGAGTCAGCCAACCTGGGTACCGGCTGTAGGACGTTAAGAATGGGACTTAATTTCTCTGGTGCCACAGTCAGCTTACCTGTGATTTGGGAGAACCCCTCCTCAGTGGACTGAGTGCGACTGTGCAAGTTGAGTACCTGCCACAGTGGCTGACACACATCCCCTTGTCTAGGGAACAGATTGACTCCACGCACACAATGCACCAGACACTGTTCTGGGTGCTGTTTACAGCGGCGAATCAGAGGAACATTCCTGTCCTTAAGGGGTTTTTCACCCTCATAACAGCAACCCCAATATCGTTGGCCTGTTCTCTCAGTGAGGAATCCCATGATGCCATGGGTTTCCCTGATTCTAGGTTTTTTGTTTGTTTGTTTTTTGAGATGGAGTCTTGCTTTGTTCCCCAGGCTGGAGTGCAGTGGCATGATCTTGGCTTGCTACAACCTCTGCCTCCTGGGTTCAAGCAATGCTCCTGCCTCAGACTCCTGAGTAGCTGGGGTTACAGGCGTGCACCACCAAGCCCAGCTAATTTTTGTATTTTTTTATTAGAGACACGGCTTCACCATGTCGGCCAAGCTGATCTCGAACACCTGACCTCAGGTGATTCGCCTGCCTTGGCCTCCCAAAGTGCTGGGATTACAGTGTGAGCCACCATGCCCGGCCTGATTCCAGTTTTTAACACATATAACACATATACTTCTTAGAAACTCTCCTGTGGTTGCCAGGAGACATGAATAAGGAACTCCCACACAGCACGCGCTGTGGTTGTGAACGAGAAACAGCCTAAATGCCCATCTATAGGAGCCTGGCTAAACCGTAGGAGAGTCACATCATGGGATGGAATACTACACAGGCCTGAAAACCAAGTGGCTGCAACTCAAACACAATGGGAAGAGAGGAAAGCTGAAGAAGTCAACATGGAGCCTCCCACCAATTATTTAAAGTTCAAAAACAGTGAGCAACATGTATCATTTAGGGAGGCAAAAAGCAGGCTGGGTGTGGTGGCTCACACCTGTAATCCCAGCACTTTGGGAGGCCAAGGTGGGGAGGTGGTAGGATCACCTGAGGTCAGGAGTAACAGTATCAAGACAGTCACTGAAGAAAGTAGTTTCCCCTGGGAGAGAGAGTGGTAAGAAATGGACTGGGCGTGTGGGGGTATGGGGGATTCAACTGCATTTGGGAAGTTTTATTTCTTAAGCTGAAGGCTTATACACCAGTGTTTGGTTTTACTGAGCCTGATGCTTTTAATATGTCTGATATATTTTGCTGCCCACCAGAATAGGTCAGACAGACTTGGGCTTCGAGCCAGCCCTGTGCTTTGCTGCCATGTGATCCCAGTCTTCTCTGTGAAGTGGAATCCTATTGCCCAGTGTTAGGTACCAGGACTCTCCTGAGAATCAAACAAGGTTGTGTCTACAAAGGGCCTGGCATCTGGTGGCTGCCATTGTTCCTGCTGCTGTTGGGAGGGTCTCCCAAAATGAACAGGCAGAGTTGAAGGCCAGCTCGCAGGCCTCAGATGGGGGAAAATGTGTGCTCGTCACAAGGCCAGGCCAGCCTGCGGCGACGCTGAGCTGGTGACGCATCTGCGGCTCTGGGGATTGAGCAATCTTGGTCCCTTGACCGGGATGGAGTCATGGGCCTAGGCTGGCTGGAGCCTCTCTACTGCTCCCAACCCGCTTCTCAGACTTTGTGTTCCTGGCCTTCTTGGGACCCCTCCAGGCTGGCAGCCACGCCCTCCTGGCTCCATTGCTGCCCAGTTCTCCTCGGCCTCTCCCGAGCCCCTGCTCCCCATCTCAAGGTGGGGTCCTAACTGCCTTGCATCCACACAGATCCTCTGGAGATGCGCTAGTGGGTCAGGGCAGTCAAGAGCTCTGCGGGCTCAGACAGGTCATCTGACTTCTGCAGGTCCCTGGCTTTAGCAGGTGTGGTCGAGGGTGTGGGGTACCGGTGTCTGTCTCCTGGTTCAAATCCAGGCTCAGGGTGTGACCCCAATGTTCTTGAACTTAAACCAGAGCTACCGTGATCTCTTTCTCAAAGTGGGGACAAAACACACGCAAAGCAGGGTCTGCCCCTCAAAGGTGCACCTTGAAGGTATCAGATGGCAGAGATGAGGTCCCCTCACTGGCTGCTGTTACGGTTAAACGATTCTTCCCAGCTCTGCACAACCCAAGTGATAGCTGTTGGACTCAGAGATGAGTATGAGTGAGGGAAACAGTGGGGGAGAGCCGTGGGCAAGACCTGGTGTGGCAAGTGGGCAGCAGGAGGCCCTCGTGTGGATTCGCAGGGACCCAAACCCAATGAAACAAGTACCCTGCTGGCGCATGCGCAGGGACTCATCAGGGTTCCTGAGGGCCCAAGGGCATTTCTAGGGCACAGTTTGGGGAGGGCAGCAGGGTGGGAGCAGCTGTGAAATTGGGTTTCAGGTCATGATCCAGTTGAGGAACTTATTTCCTTCATCCCTGCCCTTTCCTGACCCTGTCCCACCCCCTTAACAAAGGTCAGCCTGGCCTGGGGGTGTCCTCCCTGGAGACCTCGACTCGGTTCTGCCTTGGTCTCTCACTGAGTCTTTGGGGCAGACCTTCCCCCTCTCTGGGCTTCAGTTTCTCCATCTGTAAAATGGGTGGGGTCATATTTCAGGTCTTAGCAACTTCTAAAATCCCATTTTTTTGAAGACTTAGAACCAGTAAGCCTGTCTGACGCCCACTTCACAAGCCTATCCAAGCAGAGCTGGCAAAATCCTCCTCCCTGGGTGACAGACAGGCGAAACCCCTGAGCTGGTCACACCAGCCCTCCAAGGAGCTAACGCAACCTGACAGTCACTTCAGCCTGGTCAGGCCCCACGCAGTGATGTGCCAAAAAGCGGACCAGGGAGGGGATTTGCAGCAAGAGCTTCAGCTCCCCAGAGGCTGCACTTCCATCGAGGGAGACGCCAAGCCAGGGTCAGAAGAAAGTTAGCATGGGAAATGTGACGTCAGCAGAGGCAGATGCAAAGGAATACTACCCAAAAATGCTTTCGTAAACTCCCCCTCCCAGGAAGCCAAATTCTGTGGGTTTTCAGTGGAGCTGGGTCTGTACAATCTCCTGGGCTCCATTTTCTCATTAGCTAAGTCAAAATAATAAAGCTAGGCCAGGCACGGTGGCTCACGCTCGTAATCCAAGCATTTTGGGAAGCCGAGGTGGGTGGACTGCCTGAGCTTAGGAGTTCGAGACCAGCCTGGGCAACATGGTGAAACCTGTCTCTATTAAAACTCAAAAAATTAGCTGGGCGTGGTGGTATGCACCTGTAATCCTAGCTACAGCTACTTGGGAGGCTGAGGTGGGACAATCACTTGAACCTGGGAGGTGGAGGTTGCAGTGAGCCAAGATTGCACCGCTGCTCTCCAGCCTGGGTGACAGAATGAGACTCTGTCTCAAAATAATAATAATAATAATAATAATAATAATAATAAAGTGGACTACGCAGGGCTTTTCTAGACACGTGATAAGACCTCGTGTCTAAATGACCTGGTACATACTAGGGGCTCCATAAATGCTGGCTCCATGCCACCCCCACCTCTATCCACCAGGGTACCCCTAGCACCAAGGGCCAGACTCCCTCTGCTGTCCCCCATCTGCTTCTCAGACTTTCTGCTCCTGGCCTTCTTGGGAGCCCTCCAAGCCAGCAGCTGTGCCCTCCCCTCTGTGAACTGGGCAGGAAAGCCAGGCTCCATCCCTGTCCAACTCTCCTCAGCCTCTCCTGAGACCCAGCTCCTCATTCTCGCCACTCCCTACCAGGCACCGGGAGGCACTGCTTACTGTTCCCTAGTTTGTCTTGGTCCCCCAGTGGGCCAACAAGCAGTCTGGATGTTTACATTAGTGCGTCAGGGCCCGCTGCCTGCCGAGACAGGCTGAACAAACACATGCGGTCCCACGGCTTCTGGAGCCAGCCCCCACACACCACTCGCCACCCAGGCTGTCTTGAGTCCACAGATGTCCCCACCCCACTCCAGATCTTCCATTTACACTTGGCAGGAGTGTCCCATCTTTTGGCTTCCCTGGACCACAGTGGAAGAAATATTGTCTTGGGCCACACATAAAATACACCAACGATAGCTGATCGGCTAAAAAACAAAGGTTCATGCATAAATCTCATAATGTTTTAAGAAAGTTTACGAATTTGTGGTAAGCCGCATTCAAAGCCATCCCGGGCCACAGGTTGGACAAGCTCATTCACAGATTCTCCCCACGGATTCGGTTTGAGGTTTGCTGCGTCCAGCTGATACCTGGTGAGATACTAACCCTGCCCACAACTATCTCCAGGCTCCAGCTGTCAACAGCTGTGTGGGCTCAGACAGGTCACCCGACTTCTCACTTATAAAATGGGGATGGTGACAGGGCCAACCCCACAGAGGACTGCTACAATCAAATGGGATAATGAGAGGTAGGCACTAAGCACGTTGCCTGCAGGGCTCATGGAAGGTGCTGGAGAAATAAGCTTTTAAAAAATTTTTATTACTGTTTTATGAGTAACTGAAGGGTTTGGCCAGAAGTCAGTGGGTCCTGAGAATATGACCTAAAAATAAATAGAAAATTCTTGGCCAGACTGTGCCAAGCACTTTCCATGTATTATCAACGCCTTACAGCAACCCCAGAAGATATGGTGTATCATCATCCTTCATTTGCACAGACAGGGAACTAAGGCTCAGAGAGGTTGAGTCACTCACAGGGGGTCACACAGCTCCCTGATGGACACATGTGTCTGTTCCAGAGCCTGTGCTCTTATCTTCCACACTCACCCACGCTCCTATAGGGGCCACAGCCTCATCTCTGTGTCTTTCCTTCCCATACTTCCTTCATTCTGGGGAGGGTTCCTGAGGTCCCCAGCCTCCTCTAGGTCATGGAGTCCTGGGAGCTGCCAGCAGCGTGGATCGGCTGTGCAGCCTCCCCTGCCTACTGCTCAGGTGGCGTCTTGAGGACCTGTGATGCTCTTCCCCTGCCCTGGGTCTGAGCCTCTAGGACCCTGCTGCTGCGGAACCTCCTGGTTGAAGAGGGGAAAGGAGCTGTCTGTAACTCATCATCTAACCCATGCCGGGAACCGCACAGATATTTTCCCACATAATCTTCATGGTCACCCTGTGCTGGAGGTACTACCATCCCCACTTTACAGAGGAGGAAACTGAGGTTCCAAGAGGTGGAGTCACTTGCCGAGGGTCCCATAGCTAGTGCGTGGCGGAACTGGGGACTCAAAACCAGGTTGCTCTGACTCAAAGCCCACAGTCCTGCTGCTCCTCAGGCTGGCCCCTGCTCCTGGGAGATAAGACCCCATATAAACAACCCTAACATAAACCAGAAAGCCAGGCAGGCCTTCAGGAGGTCCAGATAACAGCTGGGAAGATATACAAAGGGGGGCTCAGGCTTCCTGGGGAAATCTCTGTGTGAATAACATAAGAGGAATTCCCCACTGGGAGGAGCAGCCCTGGGGCCCCCCAGCAGCCATGCCCTGGAAGAGGGTCTGTTGGGGACCCAGGCCTGACCACAGGAAAGACAATTTCCAGTGCAGTGGCCCACGGGTGCCTTCACAGGTAATCAACATGGAATGAGCACCTGCAGTGTGTTGGGCCAGGCACCAGGCTTGTCATGCACTTATTATCTTACTCTATTCTTTCTGCAGTCCTGTCACACAGGATTGATTGATTGATTGATTGATTGATTGAGACGGAGTCTCGCGCTGTCACCCAGGCTGGAGTGCAATGGCACAATCTCGGCTCACTGCAACCTCTGCCTCTCGGGTTCAAGTGATTCTCCTGCCTCAGCCTCTGAAGTAGCTGGAATTACAGGCACACGCCACCACACCCGGCTAATTTTCATATTTTTAGTAGAGACAGGGTTTCACCATGTTGGCCAGGCTGATCTTGAACTCCTGACCTCAAGTGATCCGCCTACCTCAGTGTCCCAAAGTGCTGGGATTACAGGCATGAGCCACCGTGCCCAGACTATTTTCATTTTAGAGAAGGGGAAACTGAGGCTGAGAGAGGGGAGAGTGCTTCCTCAGGATCTAAGACCCTTTGGAAGGGGCAGGTTGGTCTGATTCCCAGGTCCGAATGGAACAGAGCTGCATCCCTGGCCACCCTTTGGTCTGGTCTTGTCTCCCTCCTCCTCTACCTGAGGCTCCCTCACCGCTGCCCCACCTGGCTCATGTCGGGAGCCGGAACAACTTCTGAAGTCAGCATTACATGCCCCTCTTACAGAGGAAGAAACAGGGGCTCAGAAAGAAGTGGCAGGGTGGCTCCCCAGTGAGATGGACTGGGGATGGGGGTGTGGATAAAACCAGGAGACCCCACACCCCACCTGAGCCCAAAGTACAGCTCCCTCCCTAACAGCTGGGGACAGGTCAGTGCCACTCACCTCTAGCTAATGCTTCCATTCCCACAACCATGGGTACCTTGGGGAGGACTTGGTGGCCCTTAGCCCAGCAGACGCCCAGGCAGCCTGGCTGCACAGTTGCCATGGAAACACCAGCGGGTTCTTGGAGGGCAGGAGAGCAATCAGCCCTTCTCACCTGGCCAGTGCAAGGCGCAGGCTGAGGCACAGGTTGGGGCTGTGCCAGGGCCCCCCCCCATGTGTCACACTCCAGGGCCCCAGGGCTGTGACCAAAATGGTAGTGCCACTGCCAGCACAGGGGATGGGGATGCCAGTGTGGTGGCACTGCTTGGCCCTGAGGGGTTGGAAGTTGACCTAACCACCTAACTGGGGAAAAGAACAAGAAAACCCAGCGACGGAGAGGAGAGGCACAGGAAAGGCGGCAGACAGAGAAGGGCCTCTTGTCGGGAAGGACAAGAGGTTCCGATCTAGCACTCTGCTGAGAGAAAGAAACGGGGACGCCCGCCGGGAAGGGAAGTGGGCACGGCCCCCGGATGAGGACGCACGTGGATCCGCCCTCTGCTGGCATTTGTGCGTGTTTGGTGAAAACCCCTCACTGGGGCTTTGGAGGGAGGGCAGGCCCCGGGGCTCGGGGGTTGGGGTCATTTCCAAAACCAAGGCTGCTTACACTTTCCCAAAGCACCCACGTGGCAGAGGAGAGCCAACCCGTGCCCTGGCAGGTTTGAGGACAACAGCTAAAAGCTCTGAAAAAAGCTTAAGCCTCATTTTCTTTTGAATCTCAAAAATTCATGCCAATTCTGCATTCTACTCCAAAATAGCACCTTTTTATTTTATGATACAAGTACCCTACTCAGGGCACTTGTTTCCCAGGGCAATCTCACACACTGGTATGAGAAGCTCAAATATAGAAATTAAGCATGAAACCTCAAGAGTGGATAAGCTGACCTTGAGGGCGTGGGTGGAGAAAGACCCTAGCCTCCTAGAACACCACAGCTGGAGTGGGGGGAGGGAGGAGGGTTATGGATCAAAATACACAGAGTCCCGACTGCTCACATTCATTTACTCATTCATTTTCCTCTCATCCTCTTTAAAATCGTGTGCCTACTATGTGTTAGCACCGTTCTCGACGGATATAGCAGGAAACAAAACAGACAAAATCCTTGCCTTTGGGCCAAGCGCAATGGTTCAGGCCTGTGACCCCAGCACTTTGGAAGGCTGAGACGGGAGGATCACCTGAGCCTGGGAGTTCGAGACTGCAAAGAGCTGTGATGGCGCCACCCATCACAGCTTGGGTGACACCCCGTCCCAAAAAACTAAAAATAAAATAAAATAAACCTTGCCTTCGTGAAACTTATATGCTAGTAGGAGACAGAATAAATAAGACAAATCAAATATGCACCATGTTAGACTGTGGGGGGCTAAGGGGAGCAATGAGGTAGTGAGGGGAAACAGAAAATGGGAGATGGGGGCAATTTCCTTTTTTTTTTTTTTTTTTTGAGATATAGTCTCACTCTATTGCCCAGGCTGGAGTGCAACGGCACAATCTCGGCTCACTGCAACCTCCACCTCCCCGGTTTCAAGCTATTCTCCTGCCTCAGTCTCCTTGAGTAGCTGGGATTACAGGCATGAGCTACCATGGCCGGCTAATTTTTTTGTATTTTTAGTAGAGATGGGTTTTTGCCTTGTTGGTCAGGCTGATCTCAAACTCCTGACCTCAAGTGATCCACCCGCCTCGGCCTCCCAAAGTGCTGGGATTGCAAGCATGAGCCACTTCGACCGGCCTGTTTTGTTTTTAAAGAGACAAGGTCTCGCTCTGCTGCCCAAGCTGGAGCGCAGCCTTGACCACAGCCCATGCAGCCTCCACCATACCTCATGCAGCCTCAACCTCCTGGGCTCAAGCGATCCTCTTGCCTCAGCCTCCCAAGTAGCTGGGACTACAGATGTGCACCGCCACACCCAGGCTCATATAGCTTCTTAACTGGATGGGCAGAGGAAGCAGGGGGCAGAGGCCCATCCCCAAGGAGAAACCATGCATCAGTGGGGGACTGACAGGGACACTCCACCCACTCAGCCCAGTGTGCTTCTGTCCAGGGTGACTCCAATGGCTGCCACAGCTGTGGTTTACTGACTTCAGATCTGACTGCCCTCTCCAGAGTTGCCCTAGAATCCCTTTGCCTGCAGCTGGAGTGCCCCTCAGAGCTGAGGAACAAGTTTGGAGAGGACCAGGAGGGGCTCTCCCCACCCCCACCCATTTCCCACATGAAGATAAATATTTCAGGGTTGAAAAAATGACTCATTCTCCCCAGAGAGGGCTGGAGCTGAGCTGAGTCAGGCAGAAGGAGCCCGCGGGTCACTTAATTGGCCTCCCTGCTCCGGCGGAGATGGCTCTGGGCCCCAGGAAGCCAGGGACAAATGGAGGCGGAGGTGGCACAGATAAGCAGCTAGGAGTGTGCCAGCCTCTCCTTCCCCAACCAAGTGTGTCATTGGGTGTCACCCAGCACTGCTCAAGTTGAACCTGATGCAGAAAAAAAATTCCTCTGGACTTTCCTGAACGAGTTTTATGGCTGACTCACCGCCACCTGGAGACTGCAAGAAAAGTCACAAATCACGAAAGGAGAAAAACAGTTCTCGTTAAGCCATGTCTTCAATAGAGTTATCAGAGGTCGCCAGGAGAAAAGCATACATGTTTTGTTCTGGGTTTCCTTATCTAAAGAAACACATTACACAATAGAGGGGGGTTGAAACTGGTTGCAAAACTGCAAAATCCAATTTTGTGTACTGGATTCGATTTCTTCAATAGCTGACACTAAACACTGAGAGATGTGGCCCTCGTGACCAGATGAGCCATAAACTGGCTCCAGGACCACCAACCTGGCACCTGATGGCTTGTTTCTGCTCCCCATTCTTTCCCTCCATGCATCTTTCTCTGAGCTTCTGCTCAAGGCAGGTGCCAGGACAAGCCACAGTCTCTGCCCTCAAGGGGTTCCCCTTCAGCGGTGAGAAGTAATGTCACAATTAAAGGGCAAGAGGGACCAGAGGACAGAAGAGTGCCAGTTCCTCATCCAGATCGAAATTTGCTTCCAACTGCCTGTCACCACCCCAGAAAAGGCACTGCCTGCTCCCCTGCAGGCTTCTCATCCTCTTTTACTAGCCTCCCCTCTCCTCGCTGTGCCTGGCCCTCCTCCCTCCTCACTGTGCCCAGTCTTTTTCGGCCACAAGCAAAACACCCTCAGCCTTGAAGTCAGATGCTCTACAGAAGCCTGCAAAAACAGACTCAGGAGTTGTGTGGCCTTGACCGAGTCACCTCACCTACCTCACCAAGCCTCAGTCTCCTCATCTGTTAAATGGGGACACAATAGGACCCACTTCCCTGGAGTTGACTGAGGTATGAATTGAGTCAATGCATTCATTGCCCAGCACACGGCTTAGCTCAAAGTTAATGCTCAATAAACTGTGGTTCCCACCTCCTGCGCCACAGAGCAGACATGAAACAGGTACGAGAAGCAACCAGGACGAGAGGCAGCAGAGCATCACCATACAAGGGGTCCTGCCTACTGTCCCGATGCCACCCAGAGGCTCAAGGGGTGCCCCGGCTGCTCTCTGAAACTGCCGGTGGCACTTTCACCAGCCACCTCGTTTCCAAACTTGCTGCCAGCTTCCCCTAGTGCAGTGATTTTCACAACGGAGCTCCCGGCTGTGGGAAGGGGGCTTTCTTTGACTTGTCCTAAAATGGCCTCACCTGGACCCAGTGGGGTGTGGGGACCAGGGGGCTGGGCCTGGACCTATAAGTATGTTTCCTGCCTCCTCTCAGCCCCCATCCTTCTGCCGCCCCACGTTCTCAGCCAACAATAGCTGCTTCCCAGGCTCAGCTGCCACACAGCACGAGCTCCTTGAGCAAAAATACCCACGCGGGGGAGGGTAGGGAGGTACAGGAGGGGCCACAAACGGGGAGGGCTGGGAGAAGGGATGGCAGGATCAAGCTTGTCTCTTGAGTGCCTACTGTGTGTCAAGCTGAGAAGGGTGAAGCCCCTGGGGGTTAGAGAAACCTGGGAGACCGTGGGATGTGTGTGTCAGGGGTACTGGTCTCTAACACAGCAGAGCCTCCAGTCTCCAGAGAGGGATCAGACCCAGGTCCAGGGTCTAGGGGTAAAGAAGGGGTCCAGGGAGAAGAAGGTGCCTAAGCAGGGAGCAGGTCTTAGAACCTAGTGAGAAAAAAGGGGGGCCTGAACCCCAAATAGAGAGATCCAAATCTTAAGGAAAATAGGGGCTCAGGTACGGGGAGATGAGGTTCATAATAGGGGGGTTATGACTATTTCAGGTTTCAGGAGGGGGATGGTTTGGAGCAGGGCAGGGAGGTGGAGCGAGGCCTGCAGAGCTGAGAATCCCTTTAACTGAGTAGCATCTCAGAGGTCTTAGGTGCCAACTGGGGTGACAATGGGGAAGAAAACAGAAATCCTAAGATAGCAGCCAACGGCCTGCAGTTACGGAGCCTGGATGGGGGAGCAGCTCCCCACTGCTGGGGGGACCCCACCGGGCACAGAGAGGGTCTCCCCAGGCTTTGGCCCCTGCATCTCCTTTCTCTTCATGGCAGGAGCATCAGCTCGGGTCCCTGGAAACACCCCCGCTCCCCAGCAAGGGGCTGTGCCTGCACAGTGGCTCTGGTCCCAAACCCCACCTCTGTGGACTCCATCAAAGCCTGGGGAGGGCAGGGTCCTGAGGGGCCCTGGTCTCGCTGGGGTCGCATAGGTCACACGGAAAGAATTTGGAGGTCACAGCACTGCCCTCCCTGTAGACGCTTCAAAGCACCCCATTCCCTTGAAGCTGCCAGACTCTGCAGGGAGTGGGGGCATGGGGAGGGACGCAGCCACCAGGAGTCTGGGAAGAGGGACTCTGCCAGAGCAGCTGCCAGGAATCTGGGGCCCGGAGTCCAAGTTTGGCTGGAAGGCCCTGGGACAGGAGGTTCCAGCTTAGCGTCTGGCTCTAACGCTTGGACTGTGTGACTCTGGTGGCTCATGCAACCTTTCTGGGCTCTATGTTCTCATTGGTCAAAGCAATGGGCTGATCCCCTGCCCCACTCCAACCAATCACCAGGCCCTGCCCACTCTACTCAGTTTCTCTGTCTGCCTCTCCCTCACCACTACCACCGGCCTGGGCAAAGCCACCATCACCTTCTGATGCCACTCTTGCTGTCCCCACTCAAGTCAAATCGGATCCTCTTAGCTCCCTGCTGACACCCCTTCGAGAGCCGGGAGACCCCCACCCTGCTCGTTATACATTTTTGCCTTTTCTTACTTTGAGGGCACAAATGGAATCCTTTGGTGGAGAGGAAAGTAAAGCCTCACCTGGTCTGCACGGCCCTGCGGGACCCGCCCTGACCACCCTTCAGCCTCACCCTTCCTCTCTACTCCAGCTACACAGCTGGGGTCCCCAACCCTCCACGCCTCAGACCAGTACCAGTCCATGGCCTGTTAGGAACCGGGCCGCACAGCAGGAGGTGAGCTGTGGGTGAACATGACCGCCTGAGCTCCGCCTTCAGTCAGATCAGCGGCAGCGTTAGATTCTCACAGGAGTGCAAACCCTATTGTGAGCTGCACACGCGAGGGATCTAGGCTGTGCACTCCTAGGAGAATCTATGAGAATGTAACTAAGGTGATGAATCTAACAAACATGAACTGAAGTGGAAGCTTCATGTACCTCAGATCATCAGGCTTAGTTAGATTCTCATAAGGGAAACCATCCTTCCTACCCTGTCCATGGAAAAATTGTCTTCCATGAAGTCCAGTGCCAAAAAGATTGGGGATTGCTGCTATATATCACTCACCCCAGGGCCTTTGCACATGCTGTTCTCACAGCCTAGAATCTTTTACTCTCCATTTCTTTGCCCGGTTAACACTTAACACATCTTTCAGATCTCTTCTCAAATCCTTCTTCCTCGGGGACATCTTCCCTGCTCCTGCTCTCTGCCGGGAATGGCTCCTCTGACATAAACTCCCATAGCAACCTGCTTATAATTAGAGATCTGTGCAATTGTCCAAGACCATGCCTGCTTGCTGACCATTCTAGACCTTGTGCTTGGCACACAATGGGTGCTCAGTAAATGGCAGATATTGCCACCACTGATTATCCCACATTTACCTATGGTGGTGTTTGGTAGATGCCCCCAAGAATCTGTGGGCCAGGTACGGTGGCTCAAGCCTGTAATCCCAGCACTTTGGGAGGCCGAGGTGGGTGGATCACCTGAGGTCAGGAGTTCGAGACCAGCCTGGCCAATATGGTGAAACCCTGTCTCTACTAAGAATACAAAAAATTAGCCGGGCGTGGTGGTGGGCGCCTGTGATCCCAGCTACTTAGGAGGCTGAGGCAGAAGAATGGCGTGAACCTGGGAGGCAGAGGTTGCAGTGAGCAGAGGTCACTCCACTGCACTCCAGCCTGGGCAACAAGAGTGAAATTCCATCTCAAACAAACAAACAAAAAAGAGTATCTGTGTGGGAGTGTGCAAAAGCAACCACGTGGGGTATCAGGAGGAACACAGGTCTCGGCAGCTGAAGGGTCTGCTTTCTAATCCCAGCTCTGCCACCACAAGCTTTGGGCAAGGTGCCTCATCTCCGAGCCTCAGTTTCCTTATCCAATTGATCTAAAGGTGGAATGGACATGCTGGCTGTTCATCGAGACTGCTATGAATCTCTCTCTAGACTCCCACCCCCCTTTGCATCCACTCCCCCTACCAGGCGATGTTCTGATGGCTGAAGTGACCAAATAAAATGCCCAGGATAGCGTTGGACCCAGAGAAGACATGTAATAAATTAGGATTTCTAGCATATTCTATGGTCCACCAGCATCAGAATCAGGCATTCTGCTGGAAATGTAGGTTCCCGGACCCTCTCCCCTATACTTACTGAGTTAGAATCTCTAGGATGAAGGCAATGAATCTTGTATTTGTAACCAACATTCCTGGTGATTCTCATGCACATTCCTGTTGAGAAGAACTGAAATCAATGCAACCTTATGCTTGCTACCGTTAACTTGCAATTCCTAGGTGTCCTGATTACCAGCACAGAGGTGAGACTCATCAGAAAGGGGCGTGGCCTTCATAACCTGGTATTCTTCCTGATGGCTTAAAAACACGAGTACAGGCCTCACAGTTAGATTGAGGTGCAAATTCCAGTCCCTCTATTTACTGGCTTAGCTGTGTGACCTTGGACACATGGCTCAACCTCTGTGAGTCACCTTTCTCATGCTTAAAACGGCAGTAAATTACCTCTACCTGCCAGGGTTGTTGCAATGATCTGAGGAGGTGCTTTATGCAAAGCAGTTCATGTGCTCAGGGCAAACAGTGGAAAAACAAAACAGGAAATGCTTCTGTGTCTGTCTGTGCCTCCTACCTGCCACAGGAGAACTGCGGGTAGAATCTGTGTACCCTTCTCAGGACACCACAAATCCCAGTCACTTAGAGAGACAGAGACTGCCTACAAGGCTAGTCAACTCCCAACCACCCTTGCAGAAGTGGGAGAGAGTGGGAGTTTGTGAAGAGCAAACGCAGGAATTGGATGGGAAAATGGCTGGGTGGTTGTCTAGGGCTCGTGTGGAGTGACTCAGGACCCAGAAAGTCTCATCTCCCGAGGCTAGGCCTTGGAGGGCAGCAGGGCCAAGCATGCCACAGGCAAGAACATAGACTCTGGAGCCAGACTGTTCAGGTTTAAACTTTGGCTCTGCTACTATTAGCTCTGCCTGGCTGGCAAACTCCTACTCATCCTTCAAGACCCAACTTAAACATCACCTCCCTGGGTCAAGCTGGTGATCTATTCCTCTGGGCCTTCAAAGGCTCCCGCCCATATACTCACCAAATACTTTTTTTTTTTTTTTTTTTTGAGACAGACTCTCTCTCTGTCGCCCAGGCTGGCGTGCAGTGGCATGATCCGCTCACTGCAACCTCTGCCTCCCGGGTTCGAGTGATTCTCAGCCTCCTGAGTAGCTGGGACCACAGGCACATGCCACCATGCCCAGCTAACTGTTTCATATTTTTAGTAGAGATGGAGTTTTGTCATGTTGGCCAGACTGGTCTCGAACTCCTGGCCTCAAGTGATCCACCCACCACGGCCTCCCAAAGTTCTGGGATTACAGGTGTGAGCTACCACCCCCGGCCAACCTCACCAAATACTATTCGGCAATTTACCTGCTGATTTGTCTATCTCTCCCACAGGCCTGGGAGCTCCTGGAAGGCACAGACGCTGCCATGCCTGGCACCGAAAATGTACTCAGCAAATGTTGCTTCAGTTTGAATTCCAACTTTTCCAGCCTTCTGAGTTTCCTTTCTCTCTCCATTAAATGCTTCCTATGCTAATCCTTCTTCCTCCTCCTGACTCAGGTCCTTTCTTTTCTGGGCCTTAAACTTCCACACCCCCTTCCTTGAAGGTCCCTATCCCCTCACCCCTGAGCTGATGCTGAACGCAGGCTGTACAGGAAGGCCTAAGATTAATTTCTTCACTTTTGCTGGCTGCAAAGGACTCTCGTGGAAGGTGAGGCGCTCAGAGTCCATAAGATTGGCCGGTCACAAGGGCTACAACCAGTTGAGTAAAAGTTAGTTATGAAGGAAGCACAAGTTGGATTCAGCCAGGCGTGGGGGTTCACACCTGTTATCCCAAACTTTGGGGGTCAGAGGCAGGATGATTGCTTGAGCCCGAAGTTTGAGACCAGCCTAGGCAACATAGTGAGACCCTGTCTCTACAAAAAAATTAGGCCAGGCACGGTGGCTCACGCCTGTAATCCCAGCACTTTGGGAGGCCGAAGTGGGTGGATCGCCTGAAGTCAGGAGATCGAGACCATTCTGGCCAACATGGTGAAACCCCATCTCTAGTAAAAATCCAAAAATTAGTTGAGCGTGGTGGTGCAGCACCTGTAGTCCCAGCTACTCGGGAGGCTGAGGCAGAGGAATCGCTAGAACCCAGGAGGTGAAGATTGCGGTGAGTTGAGATAGCGCCACTGCACTCCAGCCTGGCAACAGAGCAAGACTTTGTCTCAAAAAAAAAAAAAAAATTAAAAACTTAGCCGGGTATGGTGGTGCACACTTGTAGTCTCAGTTACTCAAGAGGCTGAGGTGGGAAGATCGCTTCAGTCTGCGAGGTTGAGGTTGCAATGAGCCATGCGCAACAGTGCCATTGCATTCCAGCCTGGGTGACAGGCAGAATGAGACTTCGCTAAAAAAAAAGAAAAAAAAAAATGCGTGGACTCTGTAGCCAAAACTGCCCAGGTTCCACTCTAGCTCTGCCAATTACTGACTGAGAGTGAGAGGAGAGATACATTACCTCTCTGTGCCTCAGTTTTCCCACCTACAAAACGGGAATAACGATAATAAGTACCTCACAGGGTTGATGTGAAGATTAAGTAAACTTATAAAATATTTAGCACTATACCTGGCACATAGCAAACACTCAAGAAAATCTATTATTATTACTGCTAAGACCGGTAAACACTGCAGATAGGAAAGAATGGAGGATTACTGAATAAAGCCCTAATGTAGCCAGAAGTTACTATTATGTCACTCCCACAAGGAAACATCAAACATCACCAGTCCCAGGAGCCTCCTCAGAAACAATGTGACAGCCCCGGGCTCATCATTCTCTGATAGTATCAGGGCCATTTTGTCCCACTTTCCTCCACGGACTTGAGCTCACTAAGGGCAGCCTTACTGCACCCTCCCCCACCCCATCCTCAGCACCCAGTGGTGTCCAGCAGGGTTGTAGGAAATATCTGCCAGACAGACAAGCTTACAACATGGTCCAAGTCCCCTCCCCTTTCTGGAGAGGCCTGCTGCACTGGGAAAGCAACTCTCCAATGCCATAGTGCAAACCCCTAGAAAGCCCACATCCCTTTCAATCCCAACCCCGCCAGACCCTGGGAACGCAGAGATGAAAAGGCAGGGGCTCTGCTCCAGCAGAACCCTGTCTAGTCATAAATCAGGTGACATTTATTAGGCACTTACTGTATTGCAGGCACTGATCCTGGCACTTTACAAGAATCTCGTCGCTTATTTAAACAACTCTCTAAGCTCGGCACTATCCTTATTTCCATTTTACTTATGCAGAAATAGAGGCTAAGAATTAAGTACTTTGCCTGAGGCTGCTCCAGTAAATGGCAGAGCTGGGATTCAAACCCAGGCAGGCTGGGCCAGAGCTTGAACTCTGGATCTGTGTTAGTCCAGGGGGAGGGGGGAAGAGGCAGGGAGAGAGACAGGGGAGAGAGGGAAGGGAAGGGGAGGGGAGGGGAGGGAAGGGGAGGGAAGGGAGGGGAGGGAAGGAGAAGGGAGGGGAGGGAAGGGGAGGGGAGGGGAGGGGAGGGGAGGGAAGGGGAGGGGAGGGGAGGGAAGGGGAGGGGGAGAAAGATTTCAGTCCAAGGTGACCCTGAGAGAAGGCAGTCAGGCAAGGAGTCAGAGGGAAGGGGGCTGTGGGAACACAGGATGGGGGTGGGGTGGGCGGATGGTGAAGTTTCTAAGAACAGCTATGGAAAGAGAAACAGAATCGGGACGTGTGTCAACACTGTTAAAATGTTAGTGCCATCCAATTCTTGGAGTCTAGCACCAGATACGCACTATGCATGCTCTGAGTGCTGCTCCTCTCACTGAATATTTGCAATTGTCCTGGGAGGGACTGTTATATCCTCACTTCACAGACAGAAAATCCAAGGCTCAGAGAGGAAGACAATGCCTGCTAAAAGTCCTTTGCGACAATTCAGTTGCAGATCCAGGGTTCAAGCTTAAGTTGATCCCATGGCTCTTGGTCTTAACCACTAGGTCACACTGAACAAACAGGTATTGGTGGTGCGTGGTAGGCATCTGATGCGGAAGGTGGGGAGCTGCCCAGTTTTTCACCTGGGACCTGCACTTAGTGCCTGTCTGTGCCTCCACCTACCCCACCCCAATTTGGGCTGAAGGCAGACAGCACAGCTCTAGCCCACCAGAGCCGTGTGTGTGTGTGTGTGTGTGTGTGTGTGTGTGTGTGTGTATGTCACTCGTGGCCTGGCTAAGGAGTCTCTCAAATATAATGGGGAAATAAAGCAAGTAGCAGAGAGATGGGCCAACCATGGCCCATTCTCATCTTCCATCCCTAACTGCGTTCATCAGAAAACAGCATATGTGAGGGCCAACACGCAGCCATTCTTTCTGGTGCTTGAGGAGGTTAGGATGACAGAGCCACAGGCCGGGCGCGGTGGCTCACGCCCGTAATCCCAACTTCTTTGGGAGGCCCAGGCAGGCAAATTACTTGATGTCAGGAGTTTGAGACCAGCCTGGCCAACACGGTGAAACCCCATCTCTACTAAAAAATAAAAAAATTAGCCAGACATGGTGGCACCTGCCTGTAATCCCAACTACTTGGGAGGCTGAGGCAGAAGAACTGCTTGAACCCAGGAGGTGGAGGTTGTGTGAGCCAAGATTGTGCCACTGCACTCCAACCTGGGCAATAGAGCGAGACTCTGTCTCAAAAAAAAAAAAAAAAATGACAGAGCCACAAAGGTAATAACAGCTCCCACCTCCCAGGAGTCAACTCTGTGCACCGTCCTATGAGCTTTACAACCTGTCATAAATTATCAACCACTTTTCACAACACCACTGTGAGAATGGTGATACCATCATCCCATTTCATAGAGGAGAAAACCGAGGCTCAGAGATGGTCACTCACTAAAGGTCACCCAGCTGGGACTAAGTGACAGAGCTGGGACTACAATCCACATCTGTCTGGCTCCAAAACCTCCATACCTCCATGTCACCTAGAAAGAGTGCTGGATGAGGAGGTGGGAATCAGGGCCTAAGTCCTGCCTCTAACCTGCTGTACGGCCTCAGGTAAGTCTCTTTCCCTTTCTGAGCCTTAGTCTGCCCTGTGAGGAAGTCGGCCTAGATGACCTCCAAGTCCCACGTCCTGTGACTGTGAACTCTCATGCCCTCCTCTCTCTGGCTCACACCTACCACACCGGAAGCCCAACAGGATGCCGAGTAACCACCCACTGAACGCTCGGGGTGAAGCAAGATGAAATGCCGCTTTCTCATGGTCATCTTCCACCCCAGACCAGCCCAGGAAACAAGGAACCACAAAGCCACAGGATTCCCTCCAGCGTGGCCTTGTGAATAGCAGCCCTGGGGCAGAGGGGCTGGGCATCCCTTTGCGGCCATCTCTTCCTATGCCCTCACTTCTCGGCAAGGTGTGCGGAAGCGAGGGAGACAGGCTCCAGCTCAATGCCCTCTGGCTCTGTTTCTCCGGGTCCCCAGGGCCTGGGACGGTGGGAACTGGTCACTCTGGGAGAATCCCAAGCCCAGCCCGGAAGGCTGAGTTCAAGTGGAGGTTCAGACAGGTCTGTCCGGCTCCACGGGTAACTTCTGCCCACTGTGCTCTGCTGCCAGCGAGGTCTCCAAGCATCTGGGATCCCTGGCTACCTCTCTCCCATCCCTGAGGTAGCTGCCAAAATCCCAGATCCTGCAGAAACCTAAGCCTCCTCACCCTCAGGCTGGGCCCGCGCTCCTGCCTCCCTCCTGCCCCCTACAGTCCATGCTCTACACAGCAGCCAGCATCTCTCCAAACAGAAACCAAACCCAGTGGCTCCTCAGCGTGGGGTCCTCCAGTGGCTTCCCACCACTCTTAGAATGGAATGCTGACCCCTGCCCCACAGACAAGGCTATCCATGGCCTGCCCCTCCAGGCCCACCTCTTCCTAGCCTTCCCTCTGCTCTCCACTGCCTCTGCCCGGCCACACCAGTGTTCACCCCCTACATGTGCCAAACTTGCTGGTCCGGCTGCTGGGAACTCTCAACTCCCCCGTCTTTGCCCGGCTGCCCCCTCCTCAACCTTCAGGTCCCAGCTCAGATGTCACCCCCTTTCCTGGTCACTCCTCTAGAGCAGCCCCCTCCCCTCACAGCCGCTCTCCACCACATCGCCTTGTTTTCTCTCCTTTCTTCTCTCAGAGTGATCCTTCTGGTGGGCGGCTTTCCCTGTCTGGTCTCCAGCTTCCTCCCCTGGAGTGCAGCTCCTTAGGGGCAGGCATGTGACTGCTCCATTCTCTTCTGTCCCAACGAGGCAGGGCCTCCTTTGGTCCTCAAAACCCTGAAGATGAGGACGCTGCAGCTCTGAGAGGCGGAGTGAGCTGCCCAAAGTCCCAGAGCCAGGGAGTAGCAGGATTCAGACCAGGGCGACCTGATGCCAAGCCTCAGTGGGCCGGGCTCTCATGGCTGGGGGCCTACTCTGGAGGGCTCTCATCCGGGGGGACAGAGTCGCAGTGAGGCTCTTAGGGTGGGTACCAAGAATGAAGGGCCCACCAGCTTTCCCAAACGGTCTTTCTGCAAGCTACAGGCCAGTGGGGGCTCCTGCCTGGGGTGGGTGAGACCCTGGGGGTGAAGAGGCACCAAACACCAGGAGCAAAGGCCCCCAAATGAGGGAGACCACAGACACGGGGAGCAGGGGAAGCTTCGACCCACCCAGTGCTTGACGGAAGGGGAAAGTGAGGACTAGGGAGGGGAAAGGACTAGACTGAGGTCACATAGCCAATCAGTGGGTCTCCAGGGCGGGGGGGACCCTGAGGTACAGCAGGTGAAGCCCAAAGCCCAGGGTCTGGGCAGAGTGCCAGCCCAGAGCTGCCAGGCCCTGGGGGCAGGGGCAGGGCCACAGAGTGAATCTGGGGCATTAAGACAAAGAAAGGACTCAAATTTCTTCCTTCTTTCAAAAAACAATTACTGGGACAGGCAGTGGCTCATACCTGTAATCCCAGCACCACGGAAGGCTAAGGCGGGTGAATCACCCGAGCCCAGGAACTCAGTACCAGCCTTGGCAACATAGTGAGACCTTGTCTCTACAAAAAAAAAAATCAAAACATTAGCTGGGTGTGGCGGTGCGCACCTGTGGTCCCAGCTACTCAGGAGGCTGAGGTGGAAAGATCACTTGAGCCCAGAAGCTCAAGGCTGCAGTGAGCTGTGTTCATGCCACTGTACTCTAGCCTGGGTGACAGAGTGAGAGACCCTGTCTCAAAAACAAAACAACAAAAAACATTCACTGAGGCCGGGCGTGGTGGCTCACACCTGTAATCCCAGCACTTTGGGAGGACCAGGTAGGCAGATTACCTGAGGTCAGGAGTTCGAGACCACCCTGGCCCACATGGTGAAACACCATCTCTACTAAAAATACAAAAGATTAGCCAGCTGTGGCCGGGCACAGTGGCTCACGCCTGTAGTAATCCCGGTACTTTGGGAGGCTGAGGTGGGCGGGTCACGAGGTCAGGGGATAGAGACCATCCTGGCTAACACGGTGAAACCCTGTATCAACTAAAAATACAAAAAATTAGCCAGGTGTGGTGGTGGGCGCCTGTAGTCCCAGCTACTCTGGAGGCTGAGGCAGGAGAATGGTGTGAACCCAGGAGGCGGAGCTTGCAGTGAGCCAAGATCGCTCCACCGCACTCCAGCCTGGATGACAGAATGAGACTCTGTCTCAAAGAAAAAAAAAAAAATTGCCCGGTGGTGTGGCTGGCGCCTGTAATCCCGGCTACTTGGGAGGCTGAGGCAGGGGCAGAAGAATCGCTTGAACCCGGGAGGCGGAGGTTGCAGTGAGCCGAGATTGCGCCATTTCACTCCAGCCTGGGCAACAAGAGTGAAACTCCGTCTCAAAAAAACAACAACAAAAAAAGAAAGTTAAACACGTATTGCCCCTCTGACCCAGAAGTTGCACTCCTAAGTATGTGCCCCAAAGAAATGAGTGCTCAGGTCTGCAAAGAGATACATACGAGAATATCACAGCAGCCTCAGGCTGGAATCAATCCAAATGTCAGTCACGGACATTTACACGTACATCTACCCAATGTGGCACGACTCAGCCTAAAAAGTAGCAGATACTGCTACAGGCAACAGGCACAAACCTCGAACATTCCGTGCTGTCCAAAGCTGAAGAAAACCAGGCACAGAAGAGCACACATGAATGAATCCACACAGAGAAAGCTCAAAACCAGGCCAAACTAGAGGGCAGTGGCCACCTGCTGCAGGGGACTGATGGAGGAGGCACATGGGAACTGTGGGAATGGTTCATGCTTTGGTCCAGGTAGTGTGCAGGTGTGCGTATTTGTAAAACGTGAGCTGTACAAGATGTGCATACGTTACTGAAGTAAATTATACTATACCACAATTTTTAGAAACACAATCTCTGCCCTCACGAGGTCCAGTCTGGCATCCAGTGTCATCATAACAGTCATGACAATAACAGCAGGTGACACCGACTGAGTCCCCTGTATGTGCCAGCCCTCATCTGGGCTACTCTGAAACAGGATCTGATTGAGCGCTTCTAACTACTGTGTAAAATACTGCCCCAGAAGCCCATATTAGAGACAGGAAAATAAAGCTTGGAGAGGTGACACACACTGTCCAAGGTGACAATGCAAAAAGTGAGGATGCCATGTTTGAACCTGGGCCCATCAGTCTCCAAGGCCCACTCCTGCTGCACGGGCAGACCCCGCCTCCCTGCCCTCTCCTCCCCACACTACCTGCTCAGATACGGCACCTGAAGGTGGCCAGTCCTCACCCTTCGCCCCTCGCCCCCTCCTCTCCAGTGCTGGGAGGAACAGCTCATGTGTGTAATGGACTCAGAGCTTCTGTGAAAGAACTGCTGAGGAAATGGGTCCTTCCTTCCCCTTCCGCCCCCTCTGCCCTCCCTCATCCCTTTCACGGTCACGTATCTCTGAGGACATTTCAGCCCTGGACCTCTGCCCAATAAGAAGGAACTCCAATGGCCAGGCAGCTGGGAGTGTGTGTGGTGTTGACCAAGGAGCTTTCTCAGCCCCTGGACACCCTAGCCCAGCCTGCGGCCTCTCAGAGGACCAGGAGGACATGAGGTTAGAGTCAACACCCTTGGTTCCAGTTTCCAAGTGACGCAACCCAGTGTCTGGATTCAGAGAATTATAAAATGTTTATCTGGAATCACAACCAACACCATGACCATTTAATCAAACCTTATCCTGTGCCAAGTGCTGCAAACATAGCTCATGAATGCTCACCAACAAACAAAATGGGTACCAACCGCTAGGCTCTCATTTTACAGAGGAAAACTGGAGCTCAAAGGGGTTAGGCACCTTGCCCCAAGTCTCATGGTGAGGAAGTGGTGGGGCTGGGATTCAAACCCAGATTTGCACAACTTTAAGTCTATCCTCTGAACGAGAGTATTATACTTGCCATCCTGCATGTCATTACTGAAGACGGCCCTGGAGTCAGTCTGCTCCAGCCATGTCATTTCACAGATGGGAAGACTGAGGCCCAGGAAGGGAGACTGCAGTTTGGGAACACAAGAAGGATTAGTGGCAGAGCCTGGGCTGGAAGCCACCCTGGCCTTGCTTTCAATGACCAGATCAGAGCCTGGGAGCAGGCCACGTGCAGTTGGATGGGCAGCTAGAGGGAGTAAGGCAAGGAGGTGGGAAGCTCTGGTTCCAGGCAGAGGTAAATATTGACATGACTGTGTTTACACTGTAACCTAACTCCGCCTGGCTGCTACCCCAGGCCCACCCTCCTGCCTTCCCAGCCAAGGAGGGAAGGGAGTTTGTGGGAGGAGGATGGGGAGAGAAGGTTTCTGGGCCAGGGGCTGCTCCAACTGCTTAAAGGGCTGTGTGGTCAGAAAGGCTGGGACACCAGGTGTTGCGGGTGGGGGGTACCGGAGACCCAGGCCAGGAGACCAGGTGTTGCCAGAGAGGGAAGGGTTGTTATCTGAGCTGGGGAGCTGGGGAGCTGGGTGTGGGGGGGGCGGGGAGCTGGGCTGGGAGTCACAAGGCCTGAGTTCAAGTTCTAGTTCTGCCACTAATTGGCAGTGGGAATCCAAGAACAGTCAGGGAATGGGGAAGAAAAGGTCTAACTGTCAAGTGCCGTGCAAAGGTGAACAATAAATAACCAGCATTTTAGCCTGGCCAGTGTCCAGCCCCAATTAGCTCTCAATGCCTTTGGCTACTGGCTCAACCGTCCTATCCCTGTCCCAGCGGGCTTTCCCAGGAAGGCCAAGTTTCTGCCAAATTGAGTGGTAGCTTGGGACTGCAGCCATAATCTAGAGGAATCGGGGAGCTACTGTCTTGCTCCCATCCCTAATTCCCTAAGTGACCTTTGAGCCTCAGCTTTTACAACTCTGAAATAAGGCTTGCTCTCCTCCCTGGGGTTGGTGTGAAGAGCAGAGATTCCATTTAAGTGCCAGGCACATAGTAAATGCTCATTTTGTCTCAGTCTTCCCACGTGTAAAACAGGGGCCTTGAAGTAGGTGGTTCCTAATCCCCTTTTCATACAAGTGCTCTATGGTCTTTAGAAGGCCCAGAAGCCAGGCCCCCTCTCCGAAGGGGCCGTGTTGGGAGGAGGGAGCCATTCCTAGGCTTGTCAGCCTACCAAGACAGGCCTGGGGCATCCCGGCCACCCTGCCCTCAGGGGCCCAAGGAAAGGGCAGGCCCCCAGCCCTGGACTCCCAGTGCCACCCTGACAGTGGGGTTCCGCCAGCACTGGTTGTTCATTAAACTGTGCCCCTCAGACTATTAACTCTTCAAGGACAGGTAAACCGCCCCTCCTCATTTTTATGCGTCCAAAGCTCGGCGTCTAAGAAACATTCCACCAAGTTTTGCAATCTCTTCTGGGAAGGCTTCCCTGATACACACCTATGGCCAGGATGACTCGGGAGCTGCATCCCCAGGTTGGCATGTAGCATTTTCTACCTCATTTCACAGCAATTTGGGAACTTGTTCTTTCTCCTCTATTAAAGGGTCTGGAGACCAGGGCCCTTGGCTGATTATCTGCCTGGAAGGATGAAGGGAAAGGTCAATGAGTGTAGGAGAAGGGACTGTGTGGGACCTCTGGGGCCACAGCCTCCTTCTGTCTTCGCTGCCTGCTCTGGGCAGCATGCCGGGAGTGTGGTTTGGGCTAGAGGAGGACTGGACGGTGCCCACAGCACCACCTTTCCCCCAGGGTCACTCCAGTTGCCTCCTCACTGGTTTCCCAGCCTTCAGCCTCACCCCTTCTACTCACCTGCCACAAAGCAGCCTGTGACCACCTCAGAATGCAAATCCGACCATGTCACTCCCCTGACTCTAAACTCCTCAGTAGGCCAGGTGTGGTAGCTCACACCTGTAATCCCAGCACTGTGGGAGGCTGAGGCGGCTGGATCACTTGAGGTCAGGAGTTCAAGACCAGCCTGGGCAACATGGCGAAACTCGGTGTCTACTAAAAAAATACCAAAGGTAGTCGGGCATGGTGGCGCACCTATAATCCCAGCTACTTGGGAGACTGAGGAGAATCACGTGAACCGGGGAGGCCGAGGTTACAGTGAGCTGAGATAGCGCCACTGCACTCCAGCCTGGGTGACAGAGCGAGACTGTGTCTCAATAAATAAATAAATAAATAAGTAAATAAATAAAATTTAAAAAATAAACTCCTGAGTGGCTCCCCACTGCCCTGAGGATTGAGTGCCAGGTCCTTCATATTACCATCCCTGAGTGTACCCTCCAGGGCCACCTCCTAAGCATGGTCCTCTGCGCTCCAGATGAACCATCCCTGAAGGCACAGCGGTCTGTACTCTGGCGCATTCTGCTCCCTCCACCCCCCACCCCCCAACACTCTTCCCAGTCCCACTCACTCTACATTATGGCTTTAATGCCATGTGTTCAGGGAGCCTTTTCTGATCCTCAGGTCAGGTTCCTGGTCCACTCCCACAGACCCCCGCGTGTCTCCTTGGCAACAGTAATTGCGCTTGTAATTTCCTGCTCTGCATCTGTCTGCCTGCCTGTCCATCAGACTGTGGGAGAGAAAGACCTACAGTCTCACTCACACTGACCACAGCCCCCATGCTTC
The DNA here is from genome assembly GCF_047675955.1 of Chlorocebus sabaeus. Taxonomy (NCBI): domain Eukaryota; kingdom Metazoa; phylum Chordata; class Mammalia; order Primates; family Cercopithecidae; genus Chlorocebus; species Chlorocebus sabaeus. The sequence goes on along the minus strand of NC_132923.1, from coordinate 115,643,472 downwards.
GCGTTGTGCCGAGCAGACTTGTTTGGTGAGTGAATGAATGAAGGAATGAATGAAGCCCTTTGACTATGGCCGGGGGCTTACCCAGTCAATTGGAGAGAAAAAAATTGAGCAGAAGCACAAAAAATTGTGAACATTTGCTCATGGTTCCTCTCTCACCGTAGATGTGAAAGTGTGGACTTGGCCAAGCTGGCTTTTTGGGCTAATGCCCAGAACATTCTGCCAAGCCCACCCTGTAGCCCTCTCATGCCTCAAATCCTGTTCTTCCCTTGGCCTCCCCAACTCTGCAGGAAAAACAATGTATTTATTCTTTAACCAAAGGTAATAACATCCTTGCTTACCAAAAGAGTGTAGCAATGCAAAGAGGCCTCAGTAGCCCAGTTACCAGCAGGGGCACAGGCTGCCCAGGGTAAAGTACGCACGGTGCCCTGGGAGCCGCATCTGGAGTGGCTGAGAGGCACCAGAGTGATGTGGGGGCATGTGGTTAGTCTCCTAGCCTCAAACAGTAACACTTCTCCCTACCTTTTTTTTTTTTTTTAAAGATAGGGTCTCACTATGTTGCCCTGGTTGATCTTGAACTCCCGGCCTCAAGTGATCCTCCCGCCTCGCCCCCAAAAAATGCTGGGATTACAAGCGTGAGCCACCGCCCCCAGACTCCCGCACATTCTTAATAGTTCCCACAGTGTTTCCACATCCATTGGATCCTCATGACATCTTGAGAAGTGGAGCAAATCTGCCCCACTTTGTAGGAAAGGGGGCACAGAGTGGGGGAATGGCTGACCCAAAAGTACATCAGGATTCAAACCTGAACCCTGGGTCCTCAACTGCTGTATAGTAAAGAGCATTCTCAACCCGTAGCGGTAGCCTCAACTCAGCCCCAGCTTGGAATGTGAAGGAACATTCTCAAGGTGCCACAACTGCAGATGGGGGATGATGGGTTGGGCTTCCTTCTCCAAACTGTTTGCCAGGTTAACCCTCCAAAAGTCAAGGAGGTTTGTGCCTGCTCTGGAACTCTCTTGCTCTGTGACCCTGGGCAACCTCCTTCACCTCTCTGTGCCTGCTGCAGGGCGGTGTGAGTACAACCGGAGGCAGGAGATATAAAAAGCCTCCTCGGAACCCTCGGCCCACGGCCTGCACTGGGAGTAAGCAGGGGAGAGGGTCCATCCGAGGCCTTGGAGAACAGACGCCTTTAAGAACAGCACTGACTCCCTGCCAAGGGGTCAGAGACGTGGGTGGGGAGCTGGGGACCATCGGGGAGATTCAGCCAGGACAACAGGAAACACATCACACAGACACAGACACACACACACAGATACACACACAGACACACATACACACCCTGCAAACACGCCCCATTAGGAACCCAGGGGCCAGGGACAATTTGGCCACACTGCAAAGAAAGGAGTGCTGGATTTGTTTAAAAGCTGCGGAGCAGGAGATCCAGGGAATAAACACTTGATCAGTCCCGTATCACCCCGGCCTCAGGAATGACAGCACGGGAACCAATGTTTAGAGGAAATTAAAACGACAGGAGCCAGGGAGGCCTGACATCAGCCTCCACCCCATGCACGCACAGCCGGTTAACAATCCACCGTGGACTTCCTCAGCCTCGCACTCTCTGGCCCCAGCAACCTTTTCGCCCTCTTTCTCTTCTCTTTCCTGGTCCTTCCATAGCCAGGTGCCAGACCAGCCCCATTCTGGGCTTTCCAGGAGCCTGTCCTGTGCACTCACACCTCTGCTCCTCTGTCACACAGGTCCCCCTCCCGGGATATCCCTTCCAGTTCAGATGTCACCTGCTCCATGAAGCTTTCTCTCATCTCTCCAGCATGGAGAGAGCCCCTGCTTGGCATACTTCTACCTCTCCAAGGGTGTGCCAAAAAGCCTGAGGACCAGTGCAGACATTTATGGCCTGGTGGATGCCCCCTTAACACTGTTGATTCGGTCAATTCTTTCCTCCCTCACACGGGGTTTGGCTTAGAGTAAGGTTCAACACATCCTGGCTGAATGACAGACAAAAGCATCACGGTCTCCTCCTTACAACATGATAAACTTTCATCCTTCTTTCACACCAGCAAATAGGTGGCCTCTGTCCCTGTGCTGGAAAAGCCAGCACCTAGCCCTGGACAGATGGATGACGGGCCTTTGTTCTTGGATTCCAGAGACATCCCCCAGGCAAATAGGTTAGATGTTAGGTAGAACTTCCCAGTGTGGGTTCAAGGTTGGAAAAGAAGGGAAAACTAAGCAGTACTGAAGCAAAGCACTCTCACTTGGGTTATCTCACCCTTCGGAAATAAGCGTTATCATCTCGTCTTGCAGATGAGGAAACTGAAACTCAAGGGTGATGCTTCAACTAGACCAAAGTCCCTGTGGGGAAGGGGAGGGGATGGGGCTCAAACACAAACTGGTTTGATGCCAAAGCCTGGGCTCTTAACAATGGGCTGGCGGGCTTCTTGGGTTGTAAGGATCTATAAAGTGTCACCAAAGCAGAGTGAGGGGACCTCTTTCTTTTTTTGGTGGTTTTTAAGGAAGAAAAAATTTTCTTTATGAGTAACTAAGGGTAGGCTTAGAGGCAGAGGGGATCGATCATACAACCTCAAAGTCTCACGGCCTTTTAGTGCCCATACACTGAGACTTTAAATCCAGTGCTGGTCCACAGATAGTGCACTCCCTGTCACGGAAACTGTCTAGGCGGGGCATTACAGCGGAGATTCCTAATGGAGGAGGTAGGTTGAGTCCCAGGTGGTCTCTAAGCACCTTCAGGTATAGAACTAAGCCATAATTCCATTGCTTCTGACTCTTAGTGAGGCAACTGGTGGTGCCTAAGCAAGGAAGACCCTAGCTGGGTGAGAAGAGAGAGGCCTTGGAAGGGAGAGATGCGGGGGTTGTAAGGGGACTCCAGCTCTGGGCAGAGCAGGGGTTGGGAACCACTGTGGGACTCTTCAGCTTTACAGGGGGTCCCGTCCTGCTCCCTTCCAGGCACCCTCGGGCTTGGCAGCAACATCACAGAGAAGTGGAGGTGGCTGGATCACAGGTACTGGCAGCCACCGTCCCAGGCACATGCCCTCCTCAGCCCCACATGGTGACTTGGACCCACTTCACAGGGCACAGAACAGAACTAGGAGAGGGAATCAGAGTGGCTGGTCTATGGGGAAAGAAGCCAAAGAGAAGTAGATGGCTCCCTCCCCGTGACGAAGAGGCCAGCACCCTGCTCTCGACAAGTGGACAAAGGGCCTTTGCTCTTGGGGTCCAGGGACAATGCCCCTTCCAACAGCCCCCCAGGGAGCCCAGCCTGGATCAAATGAATTTCTCTTCTGGGACTTCAGAGAGCCCCATGAAACGCCCCTCCCCAGTTCCCCTTCTCCCCTGTACCCCTGCCTATCGCAGTCAGCACTTGGCCTCAGCAAGCCCCTCCTCTGAGGACCCATCCACCGGGAGATGCTAGGGAGACTGGATCGCTGGGTGCTGGGCCCCCGAGTGTCCCCTGGTCTCTGACAGCACCGACCTAGCTGTCCCGCCACCACCTACACCCCTTAGGCCACAGCTGGATCAGCAGTCCCAGAGGGCCGCAACGTAGCCCTCCGAATAAGCCGGGCGTGGCCACCCACGGTGCCCCAAGGCAAGCCCCAGACCGACCTCAGTGTCCCAGGACGCTCAGGTCCAGCTGCATCCAGGCACCTCGGAATCGCCGCCACCCGCAAGCCCGACCCAGCCCGGCTGCCCTGGGTCTCCAAGCCAAGCCGAGTCCAGGGACTTCAGCACAACCCAAACCAGACCGCAGCAACCGTCCCCAAAGCAAGTCGGGGACCCCGAGCCCCCCACATCTGGCCGGAACCAGAACCAAGCTCGGCGCGGCCGCCCCCGACGGGACCGAGCGCAGCGCCGCCCGGAGAGCCGCGCTCTGCCCAGGCGCCCCCCGACTGCACGCCTTCCGAGAGCCAGGCGGGGGCTGCCGCTGCAGCCGGCGCCCAGCCCCCCGCGAGTCAGGGCGGCCCCCGGTGCCACCCGCGGCGCCGCTGCCCGGGACCGTCGAGGCTGGGTTCGACCGGACCGGACCTCCGGGCGCGGCACTCACCATAGCTTGCGTGCTCCTCCCCGGCTCCGCGCCGCTCCCTGCGCCCGGCCCCCGATTCCCAGCTCCGGACTCCCGGCTCCCAGCCCCGCTGCTCGGACAGCTCGGCTGCCTGGCCCCCGCGGCGCGCTCGGCTCCAGCGGGCGAGCTCGCGGCTTCGGCGCCGAGTGCCGGAGGGGCGGGGCCGCCAAGGGGCCAATGGCAGGGCGCGGGGGCCGGGGCCTGGGTGGCGCAGCCAATCACAGCTGGAGGTCGCACTCCCCGCGCCCGCGCGGGCCCTTAACCCTTGGCGCGCTGGGAGCCGGCTGCCCGGGCTGCGCCGGGACCCTGGAGGGCAGGCGCAGGCGGGAGCTGTGGCTTCGGGGTGCGGGGTCCGGACCTTGCAGAGACCGGCGTTGGGAGCAGGCAGAACAGGCAAGAGGCTCGATTGTGTCCGGTGCGGGGCGCCGGGAGCCTCGGCGACCTTTGTCTCCTGCCTGGCTCCTGCACTGGAGTGTGACCCAGGGCACTGCAGCTGCGTGTGCGTGTGTGTGTGTGTGTGTGTTTGTGTGTGTGTAAGAGGGAGGAGAAGAGGAGACAGAAACGGGGGGAGGGGTGGATTCCGCGTGCCTGTGTGTTTATGTGTTAAGGAAAGCCCTGACTATATTTGGGATTTGTTGCTCTGTGTGTGTGTGTGTGTGTGTCCGCTATAGTTGGTGTTTGTTGCTGTGTGTGTGTGTGTGTGTGTGTGTGCTGTATTTGAGGTTTGTTGCTGTGTGTGTCTGGTATATTTGGGGTTTGTTGCTGTGTGTGTGTATGTTTGTGTGTGTAAGAGAGGAAGAGGGAGAAGAGACAAAGTGGGGGAGGGGTGGGTTCTGCGTGCCCGTGTGTTTATATGTGAAGGAAAGCCCTGACTATATTTGGGATTTGTTGCTCTGTGTGTGTGTGTGTGTGTGTGTGTTTCTGCTTTATTTGGGGTTCATTGCTGTGTGTGCGTGTCCGCTCTATTTGAGGTTTGTTGCTGTGTGTCTGTGTGTCGCTATATTTGGGGTTCATTGCTGTGTGTGTGTGTCCACTATATTTGAGGATTGTTGCTGTGTGTGTGTGTCTGCCATATTTGAGGATTGTTGCTGTGTGTGTGTGTCCGCTGTATTTGGGGTTCATTGCTGTGTGTGTGTGTCTGCTATATTTGGGGTTTGTTGCTGTGTGTGTTTGTGTGTCCCCGTGATAGAGAGGTGAGAGAGGAAATGGTGGGAAAGCAGAGAGAAGGAGCCGTGGCTCTCCAGGCATGTGAATTTGCAGGTCCAGGAGAGACACTGTCTCCATGTGTAGGTTTTGTGAGGGCAAGGGAAGGAGGAAGGAACAGAAGACAGCCTGCCTGTGTGTGTGTGTTATGTGGTCTGCATGTTTGGGTCCTGTTGTGCATGCCTGTTAATGTGGTAGAAGGAAACGTGGTGTCCCTGTTGTAAACAAGCTGAGAAAAAACCCTGGGGTTTTGTGGTGTAGTTTGTGTGTGTTGTGTGTGCCCACACAAAAGAGGGACGTGGCTGTGATTTGGTACAACTTTGTGTGTAACCCAGTTTGCAAGAGACATCGAGATAAAAACATTGCGTGTGTGGTGACACTGTGGTCTTTGTGTGTGACCATTGTGTAACTTTTGTGATCATCTATATTTGGGTTGGGCTGAGAAATAAACTACTGTGTATAATGCATAATGAGTGCATGTTCGGGACAAAGACCTCCTGGTGGCATTGGGATTTGGGCTTTGAAGGATGTCTGAGAGTTCGTTAGGCCATACAGAATGTTCATGAGGTCAGAGGGAAAGACCCGGGGAATCCTGTCTATCAGCCAGCGGGGTGAGGAGGCTGTAGTGGTGGGTAAGGGGGTGAATTTGGAAACAGATAACTTATTGCCAGCAGGGAAGAGGAGGAGCAGCTTCCTGCAACCCCTGCCCAGGTGCTGACCCAGAGTGGCCCTGGATGTGTCTAGGCACACAGAGTCAGTTTCAAAGCAGACCATCTGCTCCTGGGCAGCTTGTGTGGGAACCTGGAGGGCGGGGGAGGGGGGAGGGGGGAGGGGGAAATAACTTTCTATGTTGCTCCCTCCTTCCAGCAGCATTCCGAATTCTTCAGTGTGGAGGACTCAGGGAGGTCGAAAAGCTCCTTGAGTGCAGCAGTTGGGAGCATGGTGAAGAGGGGAGGGTCTGGCCATGTGCGAAAGGTGACCAGACCTGAAGGTCCAGAGCCTCCTCCATCATGGGGAACTTAAACCATCAGCTTCTCTGGCCTGGTGTCCGATTCCTGACCATTCCTCGGGTGTCTTCCTGAGAATCATAGCCTGATGCCTGCAGAGACATTGAAGATCCAGGGACACACACAAATGAAACCCAGCTATCCTGGCACTCCACTTGCCAGCAATGTGATTATGGGGGATACTCTTCTCTCTGAACTCCCGTTTTTGCCTCTATAAAATGGGGTTCATAGTTCTTGCCCACCTCACTGTACTGATGTGAAAATTTAAGGAGTTAATGTACCTTGTGGGCCTTTTGTAACTTACAAACTGCTAGAAAGCCTTTAAGCATTGCTCCATTTACATAAAGTTCAAAAGTAAGCAAAATTAAACCTGTGCTGTCGGAAGTTAGGTTTGTGTTATCTTTGGGGAGGGAATGACTGGAAAGGGGTGCCAGGGAAGCTTCTGGGTGCTAGTAAGGGTTAGGTATGGAGGAGGGGGTAGTTCAGTTGTGAAAAATTGAGCAGTCCCCTTAGGATCTATGTGCTTTTCTGTCTCTGTTATTCTCCAACAAGAAGTTTCCAAAAGAAAAAAGGGCCAGGTGCAGTGGCTCATGCCTGTAATCCCAGCACTTTGAGAGGACAAGGCAGGCAGATCACCTGAGGTTAGAAGTTCAAGACCAGTGTGGCCAAGATGGCAAAACTCGTCTCTACTAAAAATACAAATAAATTAACCGGGCAAGGTGGCGGGCACCTGTAATCCCAGCTACTCGGGAGGCTGAGGCAGGAGAATCACTTGGATTGAGGAGGCGGAGGTTGCAGTGAACCGGGATCACGCTGCTGCCCTCCAGCCTGGGCGACAGAGTGAAACTCCATTTCAAAAAAAAAAAAAAAAGGCCGGGCTCAGTGGTGGATCACTTGAGATCAGGAGTTCGAGACCAGCCTGGCCAACATAGCAAAACTCCATCTCTACTAAAAATACAAAAATTAGCTGGGCGGGGTGACGGCTGAGGCAGGAGAATCACTTGGACCCGGGAGGCGGAGGTTGCAGTGAGCTGAGATCGAGCCACTGCACTCCAGCCTGGGCAACAGAGTGAGACTCTGTCTAAAAAAACAAAAAAAAAAAAACAAAAAATCAGAAGGTCAGGTATAGGTATTATAACCACATTTTAATCACTCATGAAATAGACATTCTGGAATGTTCTATCAGCCCAGGGCAGAGTACTGAAGACACTAGATTAAGTAAGGTGTGGTCCTGGCTCTATGAAAAAAGCAGAGGAGAGGCCGGGCGCGGTGGCTCAAGCCTGTAATCCCAGCACTTTGGGAGGCCGAGACGGGCGGATCACGAGGTCAGGAGATCGAGACCATCCTGGCTAACATGGTGAAACCCCGTCTCTACTAAAAAATACAAAAAACTAGCCGGGCGAGGTGGCGGGCGCCTGTAGTCCCAGCTACTCGGGAGGCTGAGGCAGGAGAATGGCGTAAACCTGGGAGGCGGAGCTTGCAGTGAGCTGAGATCCGGCCACTGCACTCCAGCCTGGGCGACTGAGCAAGACTCCGTCTCAAAAAAAAAAAAAAAAAAAGAAAGGAAAAAAGCAGAGGGGAGAGGTGGTGGCTTTCTTGCTTCCAAAAGGGGCACATTAAGGAATGGGGCGGGGCCGGCAGGGAGTGAGGGGTAGCATGCCCAAACCCACTCCAAAGCCACTCACCTGGCTTGACAGCAGAATCAGGACTAGAACCAAGGCCTCCCAAGGTGATGGCTGACTCTTTTCCATTCTACCAGGCTGCTCCAGAAAACGCAGCCCCTGGTCTTACGCTGCTCAAAGGGAAGCAAGTGAGGTTTGCTGCCAACTCTGATCCTTACCCCCAGCTCCTCCGGGATCCTCAGAGATCACCTCATCCAAACAGCTTTCTGGGAACGGCCAGCCATAACACGTGCTAAGCATTTATTATTATGCGCCAGACACTGTGGCAGGTGCTTTGCAGCATTATGTGAGTGATTCTGACAATATGGTAGATGTTATGATTCCCACATCACCTCCATATTGCAGGTGAGAAAATCAATGTTCAGAGAGGGAAAGTGATTTGCCCGAGGAGACGCAGCGGTTTGAGGGGCTTTGCTCCTTTGCTGGCATGCAACTGCTTCTGTGCGCATTCGTGGGCTCGCCATGCCCTCTGACCGACACGGGTGGTTGTATGACAGGAGAAGGTGTCGTCTGTTAGACTGCTGGAGACTGAATGAGATGTGGGGAGTTGCCTCTTCCAAATACTCAAGCCTTTGGGCACAGAGTCTGCCCCATCGGATCATCAGGGCTCAAATGCAGAAAACCAACCTGAACTGGCCAGAGCCAAAAAGAAGGAGCTTCTTTGCCTGTGTAACTACAAAGTACAGGAGCAGAGCTAGCTTTAGGCATGGCTCCAAGAGGAGCTCAGATGATGTCATTAGGATTCAGTCTCATTTACTCTGTCTCTAAAGACCGCTTCCCTCCCTGCTGGCCTCATCTGTTGGCCTCATGATGACAAGATGGCTGCCCGCAGCAGTGGCTCACATCCTACTCTCTTATCAACTCCCAACAGAAGCAGGGACTCACTTTTTCCTACAGTTCTAATAACCGTAGGAAAACTGAGTCTCGTCAACTGCCACTGAGACAAGTGTCAATTCTTCTGCCAATCACTGTGGCCAAGGGTTCTTATTAGCCAGGAAGTGAGACCCTGGAGATACCTGGCATTGTAGTTTAGGTGTGGGTTTCCAGCCATGCAGCCTCAGGACTCACCAGGATCCAAAAGGAATCTCCCAGAATGTGTGGAGAGACGAGTCACAGACGTTCAATATATGGCCACAGCTATCACTGGCGTTATTCTTCCTCCGCTTTGCCTCTGTCATCATCTTGTACAGAATAGGTGTTTGGTAATGACTAATACACAGTAGGTGTCTAGAGAATCCCTTTTGTTTGGCTGACTTTTTGCTTTTAGAGTAATGCCATGTGCCAGGTCCGATAGAGGCTGGACACACTGAGCGACCCGCAGGCACGCAGATAGAATGAGACTCACTGCAAGAGCTTTTGAATTTTTAATGTTGTTTTGTCTTCCATAACTGAGCTGAAATACTGTCTAGGGCACCCGGGGAAATCACCAGACTCTCCAAGGAACAGTAACCAGCCTGTCTAAGAGGATACAGTCACGAAAACAGCAGAAGCAGCTCTGAAGAGGCTGGCAGGGGAGGGGACTCCGTGCTCAGAGGCAGGGTGCAGGCAGGCAGAGCTGGTCAGGCTCAATGAGGCTCTTCCTGACTCATCTAACCCTCCAGTGAGGTAGCCAGGACCCCTCCCCCTGCCCTGGGCCCCTGGTGAAAGACTGGAGATCAGGCTATCCACCCTGACCCCCCCTCTCATGTCTCCCTGGGCCACCAATTACTCTGATTCAACTGGGCAGTTGAGTTTCTGTGAAGGACAGAGACCCACGAAATCCAGCAATCACTGCTATTTATCGAGTCTGTGCCAGGCGCCATACTGCCAACTTCACATGATTTAAATACAAGAGCAATGGAATATACTTAGGATACTTAACTTTATCGCCGCTTTTACCTTACTTTTTCTTCTCTCTGCTCTGATTTCCTTAATTTTGGAAAAAAAAAAACCTATTTTTTCCAAATTTCGAATGTAATACATGGTCACTCTAAAACAGACAATACGGTCCAGGCACCATGGCTCAGGCCTGTAATCCCAACACTTTGGGAGGCCAAAGCAGGAGAATTGCTTGAGGCCAGGTGTTCACCAGCCTGGGCAACGTAGTGAGACCTTGTCTCTACTAAATATAAATATATATATATACGTACACATATATATATTTTGTTTTTTTGTTTTTGTTTTGAGATGGAGTTTCGCCTTGTTGCCCAGGCTGGAGTGCAATGGTGTGATCTCAGCTCACTGCAACCTCCGCCTCCTAGATTCAAGTGATTCTCGTGCCTCAGCCTCCCAAGTAGCTGGGATTACAGGTGCCCACCACCATGCCCAGCTAATTTTTGTATTTTTAGTAGAGACAGGGTTTCACCATGTTGGTCAGGCTGGTCTCGAACTCTTGACCTCAAGTGATCCACCCGCCTCGGCCTCCCAAAGAGCTGGGATTACAGGCATGAGCTACTGCAACTGGCCTCTACTAAATATATTTTTAAAAAATTAGTCGGGGCTGGGTTTGGTGGCTCACGCCTGTAATCCCAGCACTTTGGAAGGCCAAGGCAGGTGGATCACAAGATCAGGAGATCAAGACTATCCTGGCCAACAAGGTGAAACCCCGTCTCTACCAAAATACAAAAAATTAGCTGGGCGTGGTGGCATACACCTGTAGTCCCAGCTACTCCGGAGACTGACGCAGGGGAATCACTTGAACCCGGTAAGTGGAGGTTGCAGTGAGCCGAGATTGCACCACTGCACTCTAGCCTGGAGACAGAGCAAGATTCTGTCTCAAAAAAAAAAAAAAAAATTAGTCAGGCGTGGTGGCACAAGCCTGTATCCCAGCTACTGGGGAGGCTGATATGGGAGGATCACTTGAGCCCAGGAATTCAAGACTTCTGCATGACACCCTGTCTCAAAAAGAAAAAGAAAAAAGAGAAAAAAGTAAAATAGATAATGCAGAAATGAATACAATGGGAAGAATCAGTCCCTATAATCTCACTCCTCAGATATTAACCATTAGAAACTCCTTGATGTGATTCTGCATTTAGCTGAATTGACAAATGTATGCCCATTTTGGGAGAGGGAAAACGTGATTAACGTTTTCAGAGCCTCCATCCTCCCTGTCCTCTCTGAGGAAGGAAACTTGGTGTGTTAGGCAGCTGCATCCTGGGCTTTATCTTGCGGATCTGGGTAATGGGTGGAGGTGGGGGAGAAAGAAGCTACAAGAGAAAGGGCAGAGGTTGTGGGGTGGGAAAAATGGGGAGAGGCTGAAGTTTTGAGGGAGTGTTTGCGGGATCCAGACGCAGATTTGGGGGCTGCTGTGCTGTGAGATACTGAAAAAGAGTGAGGGGTCAGACAGCGAGAGAGAGAGAGAGAGAAAGCAGCAGGGAGGAAATTGGAGGAGGTTTTACTGAGATTATGGATGATATCTGCTTTAACATTCTCAAAAGAATTGGATAAATATTTAAATTGCTTTGCAGTTGTTTTTTTGTTTGTTTGTTTGTTTCAGAGGAGGAAATAGTGTTTCTAATTCAACAGGGGGCTGAGACTGGCTTTGGGTGGATTAGCTTTACCCAGATTACTTTTTTATAAACAGAAAGCTCAATTACCTTATCATCATAAAAAGAAAAACTGCTAAAATATCTTGTCTAGGTAATGTATGCCAGTCACTGTGCTAAGTACTCCTCTGTATTCGTTTATTTAATTCTACAATAGCCCAATGGGGGTGGGTACTACTATTATCCCATTTTACAGACAAGGAAACTGAGGCTTAGAGAGATGAAGCAACTTGCCCAAGATCACACAGCCTCCAAGTAGGAGAGCTGGGATGAGACAATTTGTCTATTATCTTAACTTTCTGGTAAACGCAGTTGTTTTGTTTAAATTGATTAACTCATTAATTTTGCTGTAAGAAACTTAAGGAAGATTCTTATTGATTGAGACAGAGTCTCACTCCATCACCCAGGCTGGAGTGCAGTGATGTGATCTTGGCTCACTGCAACCTCCACCTCCCAGGTTCAAGCAATTCTCCTGCCTCAGCCTCCCAAGTAGCTGTGATTATAGGTGTGTGCCACCACGCCCAGCTAATTTTTTTGTATTTTTAGTAGAGACAGGGTTTCACCGTGTTGGCCAGGCTGGTCTCGAACTCCTGACCTCAAGTGATCTGCCCGGCTCAGCTTCCCGAAGTGATGGGATTACAGGTGCGAGCCACCACACCCAGCCAGAAGATATATATATTTTTTTAGTAATGGGGGTCTCACTCTGTTGCCCAGGCTGATCTTAAACTCTGGGGCTCAAGGGATCCTCCTGCCTCAGCCTCCTGGATAGCTGGGGCTCCAGGCATGCGCCACCACTGCGTCTGGCTCTGTTTTATTTGTTTTTTTTTTTTTTGTGAGTTGCTGCAAATGCCTTTCTGTTCATGATAGAGTAAGGATATACATAAAAAATAGTTAGGCGTGTACCGTCACGAAGCCACCCACAACTCCTTGCCGTTATCTGTGTTAAGAAGCTGAAGCCGGCCAGGCGCAATGGCTCACACCTGTAATCCCAGCACTTTGGGAGGCTGAGGCGGGCGGATCACAAGGTCAGGAGATCGAAACCATCCTGGCTAACACAGTGAAACCCTGTCTGTACTAAAAATACAAAAAAATAGCCGGGCGTGGTGGCGGGCACCTGTAGTCCCAGTTACTTGGGAGGCTGAGGCAGGAGAATGGCGTGAACCCAGGAGGCAGAGCTTGCAGTGAGCCGAGATCGCGCCACTGCACTCCAGCCTGGGTGACAGAGTGAGACTCCGTCTCAAAAATAAAAAGAAGAAGCTGAAGCCGAGTGGGACATGGACACTAATCTAGAGAAGGCAGCTTTTAAGTTGTGGGATTTGAACTCAGCTGTTTTTTTGTTTTTGTTTTTGTTTTTGTTTTTGTTTTTCTGAAGAATCATACATTAGTTGGAATTACTACGGTGAGGAGAAGGGTTGCATCTCAGTTACCCTGGTACAGATTCACAGACCCTGAAGGCTGGACCTGGACGAGATGTCCAGAGTTATCCGTTCCAGTCCCTGCTTTAGTTTATGACACTCTACTGCAGTTTCTTCCAGAGGTGTCACCTGGCCCAAGTGTGAACACCTCTGCTGATGGGAGACTTGGTTTTGCAGAGAGCACAGAGGCAGGGGAACGTGGCTGAGAAAGCAGGCCAGGGTGGAGCAGTGAAGGGGAAGGAATTCCTGAGACTTAGCTGGGATGAGCACAGGGGGACTGCCAGAGGGGACACGAATGCAGGCAGAGTGGAAAAACATTTCCTCAAATGCCTTCACTACAATATCAGTTCTTTTATGTACAGCCTTTCCAAGTTGAGGGAGTAAAAGTATGTTATTTCAAAGAAACAAGTTCCCCCGGAGCCAAACTACTATAACAAAGTATATTTCCCTTTTTGCCTTGGCTGCTAGGAAGCCCTTAGATAGGTTATATATTCAACCTTGGTAACAAACTCAGTCCAGGCACCTGATAGATTTATCTCTATATTTTTCTAATGGCTTTCCATCTCTTTTTATTTGTTTATGTATTTGAAATGGAGTCACACTCCGTGGCTCAGGACAGAGTGCAGTAGTGTGATCTTGGCCCACTGTAACCTCTGCCTCCTGGGTTCAAGCGATTCTCCTGCCTCAGCCTCCTCAGTAACTGGGATTACAGTCATAATTAGCTAAGCACCATCATGCTAATTTTTGTATTTTTAGTAGAGATGGGGTTTTGCCACGTTGGCCAGGCTGGTCTTGAACTCCTGACCTCAGGTTATCCGCCCGTCTCAGCCTCCCTAAGTGCTAGAATTACAGGTGTGAACCACCACCCCCGGCCTCAATCTGTCTTTTTAGATTAATGTTTAATAATGTTTGCTTTAACACTGAACAACTATCTGAATGTAAGACTATCACCTCCTCTAAGAAGCCTTCCCTGTCTGTGCCCCTACAGCCCCCTGCATTACTGCTAATGTAGCATCTCCCACTGTCTTGTTCAGTCTGTTTACTTGTTTACTCTCTTTGTTTCCCCTACCTAGGCCCAATTCTGCAACTCCAGCTACAGAAACAGGGACCAGCACATAGCTGATGCTCCATAAATTATCAAACCCTACAGAAAGGCTCTTGTAGGAAATGAGGCCTGATTAATAAGCACCTCTTCTCTGCATACACTATCTCATGTGGCACTCACATGACCAGTATTTTAACAGATGAAGATCCTGAGGGTCAGAGGGTGAAGTGATTTGCTCCTGGTCACACAGCCTGTGTCAATGAAGGATGTGAACCCAACTCTGTCTGATTTTAAAGTTCCTGCCCTCCACCATGGCTTTGTACGTCATCACTGTGGTTCTTTCATGTGGAGGTGAGAACCTGAGGACTCCAGCTGCAGCTGCCTATGGAGGGGGGCGGGGCCTGGGAAAAGTCACTCAGGGTCCCTGGGCCTCAGACTTCTCCTTTTTTTTTCTTTTTTAAGACAGAGTCTCACTGTGTCGCCCAGGCTGGAGTGCGAGATCATGGCTCACTGCAGCCTCAACCTCTTGAGCTCAAGTGATCCTCCCACCTCAGCCTCCCAAGTAGCTAGGACTACAGGTGCACACCACCACACCTGGCTAATTTTTTTTGTATTTTGTTGTTGTTGAGATGGGTTTTTGCCACGTTGCCCAGGCTGGTATCGAACGCCTAGGCTTAAGCTGTCCAGCCACCTTGGCCTCCCAAAGTGCTGGGATTACAGGTGTGAGCCACCACACCTCAGCAGTCTCCTCCTTTGTAAAATGAAGGGGTTGGATCAGCAATTGTCAGCCCCAGGGGTCCATTTGCATCACCTGGGGAGCTCTTAAAAGAGACTGATTCCTGGATCCCACCTCAGGTCAATTAAGCCAAAATAGCTGAAGGCAGGTCCCAAAGTTCATGAAACTCTCAGGTGATCTGGATGCTGGAGAGAGCTGAGGACACTAAACTCGCCCCTCAGTGAGGCCCATTGCAGGAAGCCCCTCGACCTGGCATGATGGAAAGACCAGGGCTGTGGAGCCAAGTGGGCATGGGATCTGATCCCACATCTGTTCTTTCGTATACATCAACATCCTCGTTCAGCACAGGAGAGCAAGGCTGGTGAAGTCTGAGGTCTTGTAGCGAAGAAGTGACATTGTAGAGGTTTCAATCCTGGTCTGTGCTCTGGAACTGCAGGATATTGAGGAAGGTCTTAGACAAGGAAAGGAGGTGTGGGTGGGCAGGTTCACTTGGAGCCTGTGTCTGTCCTGGCAGACCTGAGGCCTGGGTGGGGCCCGTCTCGGGGATCCCAAAGCCATCCCTGCCCGTGACTCACACTGTTTTCATAGCAGGTGTTGGGGCAGCATGAAGTCACCCACACCTCCCACACCTCTCACACCTCTGTTGCCTCCTAGCCTAGCACGTGCCCAGACACCTCCACCACCCATGGTGCCCCAAGCCCTGGGCAGTGACAGGCCAGTGTGGACAAGCCAGCCAGCCTGTGTGTGATTGGGGTGTTGGCACTGGCTGCAAGAACACACTGACAGGAAGGCTGATGCCAACTCAAGGCACAAGCAGAACTTTTTCCAAACACCCACCCCATTGCTCCTGTGCCTGGTGGTCTTGGGCAAGTCCCTACACCACTTTTTTTTTTTTTTTTTTTTTTTTGGGGATGGAGTCTCTGTCGCCCAGGCTGGATTGCAGTGGCTGGATCTCAGCTCACTGCAAGCTCCGCCTCCCGGGTTTACGCCATTCTCCTGCCTCAGCCTCCCGAGTAGCTGGGACTACAGGCGCCGCCACCTCACCCGGCTAGTTTTTTTTGTATTTTTTTAGTAGAGATGGGGTTTCACCGTGTTAGCCAGGATGGTCTCAATCTCCTGACCTCGTGATCCGCCCATCTCGGCCTCCCAAAGTGCTGGGATTATAGGCTTGAGCCACCGCGCCCGGCCCCTACACCACTTTGACAGTCTACAACATGTGTATAAAAGCATGGCTCATGGGGTTCCCATGAGCTCCAGAACACCGAGCTCTTAACCCCCCCAGAGTCAGACCAGGCTGCCCCTCACCTGGACTGACTCCCCCATCTTTCTTCCTTTTAGGTCTCAGTCCAAATGTCACTCTCCAGAAAAGCATTTCTTGTCGACCCTCTCTAAGGGAACTCTCCTTTTCTTCTCCCTCA
Source organism: Chlorocebus sabaeus (assembly GCF_047675955.1). Taxonomy (NCBI): domain Eukaryota; kingdom Metazoa; phylum Chordata; class Mammalia; order Primates; family Cercopithecidae; genus Chlorocebus; species Chlorocebus sabaeus. The sequence continues at coordinate 115,627,355 of NC_132923.1, read as the reverse complement.
CTGCACCCACCTCATTTCCTTCATTGTACTTATCAGAATTTCTTTTTTCTTTCTTTCTTTTCTTTCTTTTTTTTTTTTTTTTTTTGAGACAGAGTCTTGCTCTTGTCACCCAGGCTAGGGTGCAATGGTATGATCTCAGCTCACTGCAGCCTCTACCTCCTGGGTTCAAGTGATTCTCCTGCCTCAGCCTCCCAAGTAGCTGGGATTACAGACACGTGCCACCACACCCGGCTAATTTTTTATTTTTTATTTTTAGTAGAGACGGGGTTTCACCATGTTGGCCAGGCTGCTCTCGAACACCTGACTTCAGGTGATTCACCCACCTTGGCCTCCCAAAGTGCTGGGATTACAGGCGTGAGCCACTACACCCAGCCACTTATCAGAATTTCTAATTCTAACCATGGTTTCTTGGTGACTTATCTATTGTCTAGCTCTCCAATCAGATTACAAATCAAATGTAGGTACTGTCCTTTTGTCATGTTGTCATGTCTCTCTCTCTCTGAGAGACAAGGTCTCGCTCTGTCACCCAGGCTAGAGTGCAGTGGTGCAATCACAGCTCACCACAGCCTCGAACTTCTGGGCTCAAGCAATCCTCCTACCTCAGCCTCCTAACTGGTATCACCACGCCTGGCTATTTTTTTCCTTTCCTTTTCTTTTTTTTTAGACAAGGTCTTGCTCTGTCATCTAGGATGGAATGCAGTGGCATAATTGTAACTCAGCCTCAAGCTCCCAGGTTGACCTCACTGCAACCTCAACCTCCCAGGCTCAAGTGATCCTCCCACTTCAGCCTTTCACACAGCTGGAACTACAGGCACGTGCCACCATGCCCAGCAATTTTTTTTTTTTTTTCTATTTTTTGTAGAGATGGAGTCTTCTTATATTGCCTAATCTGGTCTCAAACTCCTAGGCTCAAGTGATCCACCTGCCTTGGCCTCCAAAAGTGCTGGGATTACAGGCGTGAGCCACTGCACACAGACCTGGCTAATTTTTTAATTTTTAGTAGGGATGAGGGCTCACTGTGCTGTTCAGACTTGTCTCTGTCTCCTGGCCTCAAGTGATCCTCCCTCCTTGGCCTCCCAAAGTGCTGGGATTATAGGCATGAGCCACTGCACCCGACTCGTTGTGTCTCTTTATTGAGGTATAACCTACACGCCATACCATTCATCCATTTTAAGTGTATAGTTCAATGATTTTTAGTAAATTCAGAGTTGTGCCATAATCACCACAAGTCAGTTTTAGAACACTTGCATCACCCCCTAAAGATCCTACCCTAGCCACTTGCAGTTAATCCCTGCTTTTGTCTTCATCCCCAGGCAAACGCTGATCTGCTTTCTGTCTCTCTAGTTTTTCCTTTTCTAGAAATTTCACATAAATGGAGCCAGGCGCTGTGGCTCATTCCTGTAATCCCAGCACTTTGGGAGGCCAAGGCAGACGGATCACCCAAGGTCAGGAGTTTGAGACCAGCCCAGCAACATAGTGGGATCCTGACTCTATAAAAAATTAGCCGGGGCAGTGGTGCACGCCTGCAGTTTCAGCTACCTAGGAGGCTGAGGTGAGAGGATTGCTTGAGCCCAGGAGGCCGAGGCTGCAGTGAGCCATGTTTGTACCACTGCACTCCAGCCTGGGCAACAGAGCAAGACTCTGTCTCAAAAAATAAAATAAAATAAAATGAAGAGTTAGTAAAGGCTGCAGGAGTCCACAGCTCAGAATCTGCTGAGAACAGGAGAAGGGAAAGGAGAGGGGAGAGTGCAAGGACAGGCAAGATTTCCAAAGGCAAATGCTTGTCAGGAGGTAAGTGGGCCACATTTGGGGGAAACAGGCCCTCCTACCCTACAGGTGGAAGGAAGAGTTGGTTCAAGAATTCTCAGGACAGTTGGTCTTAAAAACATATCCCTTTTCACCCAGAAGTTCTACTTACGAATTCCTTTAATTATGGAAATAATTAAAAGTATGCATAAAAGTGTAACTACAGAAATTTTCCCTCGCAGAGTAGATTATGGTAGAAAAAAATAGAAACTCATTATGTCTATCATAACGTTGAGGAGATTTTGGCAGAATCTCTACAAGCCATTAAAATATATTGATGTAGAATATTTATTTAAGTGGAAAAATGTGCTGGGCTAGGTGGCACACACCTGTAATCCTAGCACTTTGGGAGGCCAAGGTGGGCGAATCACCAGAGGTCAGGAGTTCGAGACCAGCCTGGCCAACATGGAGAAACCCCGGCTCTACTAAAAATAGAAAAAAAAAAAAATAGCTGCACATTGCAGTGGGTGCCTGTAATCCCAGCTACTTGGGAGGCTGAGGCAGGAGGATCGCTTGAGTCCGAGAGGTGGAGGTTGCAGTGAGCCGAGATTGCACCACCGCGCTCCAGCCCAGCAACAGAGTGGGACTCCGTCTCAAAACAAAAGAAATGGAAAAATGCTCATGATTTGTGGTTGAATTAAGCAAAAGGATAATTTTTATATTGCATGTGCCGTACAACTTAGCAATTCTATCTTAGGTCTTTATCTCAGAAACATTTGTGTTCTTGTGTTTAATACATATGAAGACTTGTAATCAGGTGCAGTGGGTGAGTTTGAGAGCAGCCTGGGCAACACAGTGAGATCCCTATCTGTACCAAAAGTAAATTAGTCAGATGTGATGGTGTGCACTCATAGTCCCAGCTACTCAGGAGGCTGAGACAGGAGGACCAGAGGTTGAAGCTGCAGTGGAGCCATATTCGCACCAGTGCACTCCAGCTTGGGTGACAGAGGAAGACCCTGTCTCACACACAAATAAAGACTTCTACCAAAATGTTGTGTAGCACAGTTTGCAAAAGCAAAAGGAATGAACTAGGATGAATGAATGAACACAGATCAATGTGAACACACCTCTACAACATAATGTCAAACCCAAACATCAACTAGCAAAAGGATATGTGCAGAATAATGCCATGTATTTGAAGCGTAACCATATCAAGTGCATGAATAAGAATGATAAACCCCAAATTTTTGAAAGATTTACTCTGGGGAGGAGAACAGCAGAAGGATTGCAAAGGGGTACCCAGGGGCTTCAACTGTATCTGAGTTTTTATTTAAAAAAAAAAAAAGCCAAAGCAAATATGCTAAAAATGTTAGGATTTGTCAAAACTTGGTTATGGGTATCAGTATATGTTATAGTAGTCTCTGGATTTTTGTTTGCTTACAATACTTCACCTGAAAAACAGCTTTCATTGTATCTTGTTAATATAAATGAATGTATGGAAAAACTGTAATTTAAAGAGTGTATAGCAAGGCCAGGTGCGGTGGCTCACACCTGTAATCCCAGCACTTTGGGATGGCGAGGCGAGTGGATCACCTGAGGTCAGGAGTTTGAGATCAGCCTGGCCAACATGGTGAAACCCCATCTCTAGTAAAAATACAAAAATTAGCTGGGCATGGTGGTTGCACCTGTAGTCCCAGGTACTCAAGAGGCTGATACAGGAGAATCGATTGAACCCAGGAGGCAGAGATTGCAGTGAGCTGAGATTGTACCGCTGCACTCCAGCTTGGGTGACAAGAGCAAAATTCTGTCTCAAAAAAATAAATAAATAAAAATAAAGAATATGTAGCAAATAATCATGATCATTTCCATGTGATGAGATGACTGGTTATTTTTTTTCTATTTACTTTTGCATATCTATATTTTCTGATTTTCCTATGATGAACATGTCTTACCTGTGCAATTTATAACCTAAAACAAAAAAGCATATAGAAAAGCTGTAGAGGGGGTATTGCAGGCAAAGATGGCAACAGAGGTCAAGGCCTGGCTGTGGAGAAGCTGCCAGAACATTGGATATCAGACAGGGGAAGGATGGGAAGAAAAACTGCTGGGAAGGGGAACTGGTGGCACAATGGCAGGCCTTGAGTGCCAGGCCAAGGAGCTGCCACTTGACCTTGAAGGCCATGGGGCCTCAAACTGGAGTCCATGGCCACTGGGGAGCCTCAAGCATACTCCCGGGAATCTGGCTCCACCAAGATTTTCATAATTTGAGGCCTTCGTTTTAGTGATCATCTCTAAACAGTGAGTACAGGCCTATCCTGACTTGTCTGAATGATCCAGCCATAATCCAGAGCCACCAATGTAATTTCAGGGTCCGGATTGGTTTGTGCCTGGGGTCAGGTTGGTGCCAGCTGCCCCACTTTGATTGTCTTGGGCAGATGAGGAAAGAAAGAAGCAGGTCTCAGCTTGGCCGGTTTATTCTGCAGCCCCATGAGCTCAGCGCTTGGGCCTGGGAGAATTCCAAGGGCCTGAAAGATATTCCAGTCTTGAAAAAAGAATTGTAATGACTCTAAAGCAACAAAAGCAACCACCAAAATAACACATGGATGCACACACACACATGCACACCCTGCATGTGAAATCATTTCAACTGTGAAAGTATAAAATTGAATCAAAATCATTTCAATTGCGAAAGCATAAAAATGAATATTTTCGTGGCAAAAAATATTAGATGTGGAATGTGGGTGTGTTTTAATATGTTTGGTAAGGGGAGAAGTGGAGTCTCCAAAAGTAGGGATGCTGGAGGACCATGAAGTTCCTTAAAGCATAGAGGGATGGATAGGATCCCAGCAAAGAAGGCCAAATGGAGAACTGCTGTGCTCACCCCCTTAATGGTTCCCCTTCGTGCAAACTGGAAAAGAACTGGGCAAATTGAATCAGCATACACAGCAGTGCAGGAGTGCCAAGGGAAAAACAAAGGCCAGGCAGCAAACAGCACGCTGGCACAGGCTGCAAAACACTCATCATTCAAAGGGTGTGATTTCGATTCTGCAAAATGATGTCATCCAGCACATTCAATGGATGTTGTTTATCTAAATTTGTGGTCGTATTTGTATTTAATCTGGTTTTATGGCAGTATACGGTCCTGAAGAGTTTGTACCTAGTTTTATGTTTTAAGGAACGGTATAATCAAAATAATTAGAATCAGCACTGTCTGGCCAGAAGAACAGAAGAACCTTCTTCCTTTTGGAGAGCCTGTTTGTAAATCATTCATTTGGGAAACACTGCTAGGGGCTCAGGTACTGCTGAGGGTCTGTGGGTGGGGTTGCGGGGATGGGATATGAACTTAACAGCATGTTCTGGATGACCAGTAGCCAGAGCAAGACTGGTGTGAGGCTTGAACTCCTGAGGACAGGGATGGGCGTCTTATTTGGGGCCCCATAGTGCCAAGGGTAAGACCTCAGATGCCATAAGAACGTAACAAAGACTGGCCACCACAGTGGAATTTCCCATCAGAGCGTCCTGCTTCTCCAGGCTGCAGGCAGAGATGTATCTGTCCTGGTCCGGGTGAATCCAGTGGGTCGACTTGGCACATGGAGGCCTTGATGCATTTTTTTTTTTTTTTTTTTTTTTTTTTTTGGAGATGGAGTCTCACTCTGTCACCCAGGGTGGAGCGCAGTGGTGCTGTCTCGGCTTACTGCAACCTCCACCTCCCGGGTTCAGGTGATTCTTGTGCCTCAGCCTCCTGAGTAGCTGGGACTAAAAGTGTGCACCGCCACGCCTGGCTAATATTTTTATTTTTTATTTTAGTAAAGATGGGGTTTCACCATGTTGTCCAGGCTGGTCTCCAACTGCAGAGCTCAGGCAATCCACCCAACTCAGCCTCCCAAAATGTTGGGATTACAGGCGTGAGCCACTGCACCCAGCCCTTCAATGTATATTTGCAAATAAGAGAGGCCAGGAGGAGGAAGATGCCTCTCTTTCCTTCATTTCTCTCATCCAATCCACCAGCATGTCTTTTTGCTCGATCCCCAAAGTGCACCCAGCCCCAGCCCCTCCACTATGGCCTCCAGCATTCTCTCCTGGACTGTGTGAATGGCCTTACCAGTCTCCTGGCTCTGCCTCCTCCACACACAGCAAGAAGGAGATATTTTCTTTTTCTTCTTTTTTTTTTTTTTGAGACGGAGTCTTTCTCTGTCGCCCAGGCTGGAGTGCAGTGGCACGATCTCCACTCACTGCAAGCTCCGCCTCCCGGGTTCACGCCATTCTCCTGCCTCAGCCTCCCGTGTAGCTGGGACTACAGGCGCCCACTACCACGCCCCACTAATTTTTGTATTTTTAGTAGAGACGGGGTTTCACCGTGTTAGCCAGGATGGTCTCGATCTCCTGACCTCGTGATCCGCCCGTCTCGGCCTCCCAAAATGCTGGGATTAGAGGCATGAGCCACCGCGCTCGGCGATGTTTACTTTTAAGGCATAATTTTTTTAGAGCAGTTTTAGGTTCACAGAAAAACAGAGGAAGATGCAGGGATCTCCCCTATACCTCCAGGTTCCACACATGCACAGCCTCCCCTATTATCAACATCCCCCAACAGAGTGGTGCGTTTATTACAATTGATGAACCTGACACATCATTGTCACCCAGAGCCCATTGTTTAACTTAGGGTTCACTCTTGGTATTGTACATTCTGCATTCTATGGGGCTGGACAAACGTCTAATGCCATGTATCCATCATTAAACCATCAAATGGAGTATTTTCACTGCCCCTCACATCTGCTGTGCTCTGCCTATTCATCGCTCCCTCTCCCCAAACCCCTAGAAGCCACTGGTCTCTTTATTATCTCCATAGTTTTGCCTTTTCCAGAATGTCATATAGTCAGAATCATACAGCCTTTTCAGATTCTTTCTTTCTCCTTCTTACATTTAGTAATATATAAATTTCCTCCATGTCTTTTTTTTTTTTTTTTTTTTTTTTAATAGAGATGGGATCTCACTATGTTTCCTAGGCTGGTCTTGAACTCCTGGGTTCAAGCGGTCCTCCCACCTTGACCTCCCAAAGTACTGGGATTCAAGGTGTGAGCCACTGCGCCTGGCCTCCATGTCTTTTCATAGTTTGATAGCTTTTTTTTTTTTAGCACTGGAAAACATTCCCTTGTCATTGTCTGGATGTACCACAGTTTCTTTACCATTTATCTGCTGGAAGACATCTTGGTTGCTTCCAACTGTTGGCAATTGTGAACAAAGCTGCTAGAAACACCTGTGTGCAGGTTTTTGTGTGGACATAAGTTTTCAGTTCTTTTAGGTAAATAGCAGGAACTGCGATTGTTGGATCATATGTTAAGAGTATGTTTCGTTTTGTAAGAAACTGCCATACTGTATTCCAAAGGGGCCGTACCATTTTGCATTCCTGTTGGCAACGAATGAACGAATGAGCGTTCCTGTTGCTCTACATCCTCCCCAGTGTTTGGTGCTGTCAGTGTTCTTGATTTTGGCTGTTCTAATAGGTATATCAGGAGGGAGATTTTTAAAGGGTGAATATCCTGCCCTCATAATTTTGGTGGCTACCTGCCAAGCTTAAAATTAAATTCAAATTCTTTTTTTTTTTTTGAGGCAGAGCCTTGCTCAGTTGCCCAGGCTGGAGTGCAGTGGCATGATCTCGTCTCACTGCAAGCTCCGCCTCCTGGGTTCACGCCATTCTCCTGCCTCAGCCTACTGAGTAGCTGGGACTACAGGTGCCCGCCACCACGCCCAGCTAATTTTTTTTTTGTATTTTTAGTAGAGATGGAGTTTCACCATGTTAGCCAGGATGGTCTCGATCTCCTAACCTCATGATCCACCCTCCTCGGCCTCCCAAAGCGCTGGGATTATAGGTGTGAGCCACCGTGCCCGGCCTAATTTTTGTATTTTTAGTAGAGACGGGGTTTCACCATGTTGGCCAGCCTGGTCTCAAACTCCTGACCTCAAGTGATCCACCAGCCTCGGCCTCCCAGAGTGCTGGGATTACAGGCATGAGCCACCATGCCTGGCCTAAATTCAAATTATTTATGGTAGCTTTCAAAGGCCCATGAGATCTACCTCTACCTGCCTCTGCCTGTTCCTCTCCCCAACTCTGCTGTGTGTTCACTAAGCTCTAGCTGCCTGGATGTTCCTGGAACACACGAGTCATTGGGTTTCAGGGCCTTTGCCCTTGCCGCTCCTCCTGCCTGGGATGCTCTTCCTCCATGGCTCAGCAGATGGCTCTTCCTGACCTGTGAGGTTTCATCGCAGATGTCACCTCCCCAGAGGGACCCTTTTGCCTGACCCCCTGCGTGATACAGTCACCCCCACCCCCAATGCATTACACTGTTTCAAGTCTTCCTAGCTCTTACCACTTCCTGAACTTGTCATTGTATTTGTTACTCCTTTAATGTTTCAATCCATAGTAGATCTTGAGTCCCCAGGAAGGCATAGGTCATCTCTGTCCTGGTCACAGCTAAATCTCCAGCACTAGAATGGAGCCTGGCACATAGTAGGTGCTCAGTAAAAGCTTGCTGAGTCAACAATGGTCTACCACTTCACACCCACTAGAATGGCTATAATCAAAAAGGTAAAGAGATGGAGCAATTAAAATGCTGGTGGTGATGGAAAATGAGGCAGACACTTTGAGTTTGTCAGTTCCTCAAAAAGTTAAACAGAGTTACCATGTGACCTAGCAATTCCACTCCTAGGTACACAGCCAAGAGAAATGAAACCATGTCCACACAAAACATGTTCATGAATGATCAAGCAGCACTATTCATAATAGCCAAAAAATAGAAATAACCCAAATATCTATCAGCTGACAAATATGTAAATGAAATGTTATATATGGCATGCACAGTGGCTCATGCCTGTAATCCCAGCCACTCTGGGAGGCAGAAGCATGAGGATTGCTTGAATTCAGGATTTCAAGACCAACCTGGGCAACACGATGAAATCCTGTCTCTACAAAATGTACAAAAATTAGCTGGGCATGATGGTGCACGCCTGTAGTCCCAACTACTCGGGAGGCTAAGGCACGAGAATTGCTTGAACCTGGGAGATGGAGGTTGCAATAAGCTTTGTTTGTGCCATTGCACTCTAGCCTGGGCAACAGAGCAAGACCCTGTCTCTAAATAAATAAATAAATATTGACTTGGGATGGTGGTTTGCAGCTGTAATCCCAGCACTTTAGGAGGTCTGAGGTGGGATGATCACTTGCGTTCAGGAGTTTGAGACCAGCCTGTGCAACATAGAGAGACCCCATCTCTACTTTTTTGTTTCGTTTTGTTTTGTTTTTGAGATGGAGTCTCGCTCTGTCACCCAGGCTGGAGTGCGGTGGTGTGATCTTGGCTCACTGCAAGCTCCGCCTCCCGGGTTCATGCCATTCTCCTGCCTCAGCCTCCCAAGTAGCTGGGACTACAGGCGCCCGCCACAACACCCAGCTAATTTTTTGTATTTTTAGTAGAGATTGAGATGGTCTTGATCTCCTGACCTTGTGATCCACCCGCCTCAGCTTCCCAAAGTGCTGGGATTACAGGTGTGAGCCACTGCACCCGGCCCCCCATCTCTACTTTTAAAGAATTAGCTGGGCACATGGTGGATGCCTGTGGTCCCAGTTACTTGGGAAGCTGAGATGGGAGGACTGCTTGAGCCCAGGAATTAGAGGCTGCAGTGAGCCGTGATGACTCCACTGCATGCCAGCCTGATTAATAAAGTGAGACTCTGTCTCAAATTATAAAAAATAAGAAAGTTGTACATCATTATAATGCAATATTATTCAGCAACAAAAAGGAATGAGGCACTGACATGCTATGACGTACAAGCTTAAAAATCATTATACCAGATAAAAGACGCCAGACACAAAGGTCGCGTATTGTATGATTTCATGTGTGTGAAATGTCACAATAGGCAAATACATAGAGACAGAAAGTACATTCGTGGTTGCCAGGTGCTGGAGGGAGGGCGGATGGGGAATGACTGCTAATGAGCCTACGTTTCAGGGAGATCATGAAATGTTCCGGAATTAGATAGTAGTGATGGCTGCACAACTTTGTGAATACACTAAGAACGACTAACTCGGTTCACTAAGTTTTATTGTATGTGAATTGTATCTGCATTTTTTTTTTTTTTGAGATGGGGTTTTGCTCTTGTCACCCAGGCTAGAGTGCAGTGGCGCAATCTCAGCTCACCGCAACTTCTGCCTCCCAGGTTCAAGCAATTCTCCTTCCTCAGCTTCCCAAGTAGCTGGGATTATAGGCACCCGCCACCACGCCCAGCTGATTTTTGTATTTTTAGTAGAGACGGGGTTTCTGCATGTTGGCCAGGCTGGTCTCGAACTCCTGGTCTCAGGTGATCCACCCGCCTTGGCCTCCCAAAGTGCTGGGATGACAGGTGTAAGCCACCGTGCCCGGCCTATATCTGTATTTTTAAAAAACCTTTTTATGTCTCTAATCTCAGCACTTTGGAGAACCAAGGTGGGAGGATCACTTGATCCCAGGAGTTTGAGACCAGCCTGGGCAACATAGCAAGACCCCATCTCTATAAAAACAAAGTTAGCTGGATATCATGGTGAATGCCTGTCATCCTAGCTACACAGGAGGCTGAGGTGGGAGCATAGCTTGAGCCCAGGAGGTTGAGGCTGCAGTGAGCTATGACTGTGTCACTGCAATCTAGCCTGGGTGACAGACTGAGACCCTGTTTCCAAAAAAAAACCCAAAACAAAACATCTTGTACACAAATGTTTACAGCAGCATTATTCATAGTAGCCTAATGTGGAAACAACCCAAAGGTCCATCCACTGATTAATGGAGAAACAAGATGTGGTCTATCCACACATTAGAATATTATTCAGCCATAAAAATGAGTGAAATACATATACATGCTACAACATGGATGAACCTGGAAAACATACTAAGTGAAAGAAACCAGTCACAAAAGTTTACATTTTGCATTATCCTATTTATACAAAATGTCCAGAATAGGCAAATCTATAGAGACAGGAAGTAGAGGAGTACCCGCCTAGGCCTGGGAGTGACTGCCAATGGGTAAGAGGTTTCTTTTGGGGGTAAAAATGTCCTGAAATTGGGTTACCGTAATGGTTGTATAAATCTCTCTATATACTAGAAATCATTGTATTGTACTTTCTAAATGAGTGAACTTTTTTTTTTTTTTGAGACGGAGTCTTGCTCTGTCGCCCAGGCTGGAGTGCTGGGGTGCAGTGGCACGATCTGGGCTCACTGCAAGCTCCGCCTCCTGGGTTCCCGCCATTCTCCTGCCTCAGCCTCCCGAGCAGCTGGGACTACAGGCACCCGCCACTACGCCCGGCTAATTTTTTGTATTTTTTAGTAGAGACGGGGTTTCACTGTGTTAGCCAGGATGGTCTCGATCTCCTGACCTCGTGATCCGCCCGCCTCGGCCTCCCAGAGTGCTGGGATTACAGGCGTAAGCCACCGCGCCCGGCCATGAGTGAACTTTTATGACATATAAATTATATCTCAACAAAGCCTTTTAAAAGTTTACTGAATGGGCTGGGCGCGGTGGCTCACACCTGTGATCCTAGCACTTTGGGAGGACAAGAGCTGGGCAGATCACCTGAGGTCAGTAATTTGAAACCAGCCTGGCCAATATGGCGAAACCCCAGCTCTACTAAAAATACAAAACTTAGCCGGGTGTGGTGGTGCACACCTGTAATCCTAGCTACTTGGGAGGCTGAAGCAGGAGAATTGCATAACCCCTGGAGATGGAGATGGCAGTAAGCTGAGGTTGCATCACTGCACTCCAGCCAGGGCAACAGAGCAAGACTCTGTCTCAAAAAAAAAAAAAACCAACAAAACAGTGTATTAAATGAAGGAGGAGAAGATAAAGTGGAAGGAAGGGAAAACAGTTGAGAAACTGCCCTAGGTCTGGACAGAACTGATTCCCTAAGACACCCCCACTGGGGAGCCTGGGTCACCCTTTAGTTCCCTCCCTTCCTTCCTTCCTTTCTTCCTCTATCCTCCCCTCTCCCCTCCCAGGGTCTGTGATTCGGGTGGAAAGTCTGGTCCAAGCTGAGCTGGCAGGAGGAGCCACCTGCCATGGTGCATGGCTGTCCCCTGGTGGCGATCTAAAGCGAAGACTTGGGAACGTGGTTGAGGCCAGAGGCCTGGGAATGGTAATTATTAGAGAGCTAGGCAAATCCTGGTGAATGAAGGGTGAGGGGGCAGAAGAAAGTTCCAGAAGCTAGGAGACAGAAGAATGGCAGGGATGGAGCCCTGCAACACTTTGCTAAGCTTCTGAGGTTGATACTGGGATTCTGATTATTACTGTGCTGGTCTCTGTGTCTGTTTCCTGTTTCCTCCTGCAGTGCTGTGGGCACCAGGGGGAAGGGGTGTGTCTGCTGATGCACGCTGCCCCCCCAGCACCCAGCACAATGCTTGACACTTAGTAGGTGCTCACTAAAAATGTGTGGCCTGCAGTTGGTTATAGTAGGAAGAACGAAGAGAAGCCTGGGCTTGAATCCAGTGTTCGTCCTGTCAATCCAGTGACTTAGGTAAGTTCTGTGACCTCAGTGAGCCTGAATTGGCTCACTTACCTGTGTTGTGGGGAGAATATCCCTTCCCTCTCAGAGTCGTGTACATTTAAATGATCATATCTGCATATAGCTTCAGGCTTATCCTAGGAGCTCCTGGCAGCCAGGAATGGTGAAGAGGCACCACATCCTACATCTGGGTCTGCAGGCCCACAGAGGGGACCCAGCAGCTTCACTGACTTGCTGGGGGATGTCAGCCAAGTCCCTTTACATTCTAGGACTCTGTTATCTCCCTTTTAAAACAAGGAGAATAAGGCCAGGCATGGTGGCTCATGCCTGTAATCCCAGCACTTTGGGAGGCCGAGGCAGGCGGATCACCGGAGGTCAGGAGTCCTGTCTGGCCCACATAGTGAAGCTGTGCCTCTACTAAAAATTCAAAAATTAGCCGGGTATGGTGGCGTGTGTGCCTGTAGTCCCAGCTACTTGGGAGCCTGAGGCAGGAGAATCACTTGAACCCGGGAGGTAGAGGTTGCAGTGAGCAGAGATCACACCACTGCACTCCAGCCTGGGTGACAGAGCAAGACTCCATCTCCAAAAAAATACAAAATAGAAAAGAAACATGCATAAGAGTTTTGCATACTTTGCTGGCACTGTGAGGTCTCCTCTGAGAGTGGGGGAGGCCATACAGGCTGTATTTGCGGGAGGAGCGTTGAGGGTGTGGAGTGAATGGCAAATGTTTCATCCCAGGTTGTGGAAAGTGGGAGAGAAGGTTTAAGGAGGTGATGCATTTAAAGAGCCCAGTGCAGCTCTGACTCCTGAGGGAGAGCTGGGTTAATGTTGGCTGTTCTCATTCTTGTTACTAATTATATTGGGGCACTTTCGAAGGCCAAGGTGGGAGGATCGCTTGAACCCAGGAGCTCAAGACCAGCCTGGGCAACATAGTGAGACCCCCATTTCTACAGAAAATAAAAACAATTAGCCAGGCATGGTAGTGCATGCCTGAGGCTGAGGCGGGAGGGTCATTTGAGCCCTGGAGATCAAGGCTGCAGCGAGCTATGATTGCACCACTGTACTCCAGCCTGGGAGAGAGAGCAAGACCCTGTCCCTAAGGGGGGTTTAAAAAAAATATTGGGTTCAAACCCAGCTCTATCCCTTAAATGACTTATCTCAGGGTCTTAGTTTCCAATCTGTAAAATAGGGACAATAACAGAACCTACCTCAGAAGGTTGCTGTGAAGATTCCCTTAGAAAAAGCATGTCATGGCTGGGCAAGGTGGCTCACGCCTGTAATCCCAGCACTTTAGGAGTCCAAGGCGGGCAGATCACTTGAGGTCAGGAGTTCGAGATCAGCCTGGTGAACATGGTGAAACCCCTGTCTCTACCAAAAATACAAAAATTAGCTGGCCATCGTGGTGGGCGTCTGTAGTCCCAGCTACTTGGGAGGCTGAGGCAGGAGAATTGCTTGAACCCGGGGGGCAGAGGTTGCAGTCGAGATTGCCATTGCACTCCAGCTTGGGGGACAAGAGTGACAGCTTGTGATAAAAAGGGTAGCTCAGGCTCCATCCCTGCGCCTGGACAACTGTCGAGGTCTTCTAAGAAACTGACCAGCAGGGGACAGCAGGTGTCCATCCAGGGAAAGACTCGATGCAAGCCTTCAGGCTGTGATACCCAAGGAGTAGTGATGGGGGCTGGAGGAGAGCCCAGAGCACCATGGAAGCCCTGTGGGGTGGGGAATGGGGCTAGGAGTGGGGCGGAGTGCCCCAAGCTCAAGTGGGTGAGGAGCAACCAGGTCAAGCTCAGGGGGCCTCTGGGAATAGGTGGGAACAGCTTTAGGGGCAGAGAGTAGCAGCAGCCTCAGATGAACCAAGAAGGAAATGAACAGACGGAAAGATGCAGGCTATTTCCCCAGGCTCAGAGCAGACCCACCTAGGGTGAGCAGGGACATTCTGAGTAGAAGAGGATGAGGGACCAGGTCCAGGACAAGTGGGATGGCTCACACCTATAATCCCAGCACCTTGGGGGTTGGGGGCAGGAGGATTGCTGGAGCCCAGGAGGTCTAGGCTATAGTGAGCTATGATTACACCACATTCCAGCCTGAGTGACAGTGAGACCCTGTCTCTAAAAACAAAAAAGTCTAATGTAAGAATGAGCCTTGCTTGGGTAAGCGGATCTGGGGCGGAGAGGGACTTTGTGCTGGGATGGAAAGGGCAGAGTTCAGGCTGGGATTTGGGATTGGGAGTTGGGGAGTAGGGGAGTGAAAGAGTTGGGCATGGCTTTGTGGGCTGGGATTTGGAAAGCAGGCTTGGCAGCAGGGAGCTGGGGCAGAGAACTGGGCTGGGGGCCTGGGGGAGGAGGGGAGGGGAGGACCAATCCGGCCTCTAGGAGAGGCAGCTCCCCAGAAGCAATCCTGGAGCCAGGCTTAGCCTCGCCAGGCCTCACCAGGCCTCGACCTTCCAGTGTCCAGTACCAGGCCTCTGAAGGACCAGGGATGACGTGGGGTGAGCCCGTGACACACCAGGCTTGACTCCCCTGCCAGTGGGGAGTAAGGAAGCTTCTTCTTCCTCCTTCTCCCAGGCCCCTGCCTGAAGCTCATAATGGGCTCAGAGAGCTCAAAACCCAGAGCCCATTCTTAGACATGGAGATCCACACAAGGTTATAAGCACAGAAGGGTCTGGGGCTGCAGACTCATGGCTCTGGCTGCCTGAGTAGATGGCGCTCACACCAAGTGGTGTTTCCCTTCTTCACTAGCTTTTTTTTTTTTTTTTGAGACAGGGTCTCACTGTGTCGCTCAAGCTGGAGTGCAGTGATCACAGCTTACTACAGCCTCAACCTCCCAGGCTTGAGCAATCCTCCTGCCTCAGCCTCCCCAGTAGCTGGGACCACAGACACACGCCACCATGCTCGACTAATTTTTCAACTTTTTGTAGAGATGGGGTCTCACCATGTCACCCAGGCTGATCCAGCTTCTGTCTGTGTCTCTAAAACTTGCCCTGAACCCCCTGGAGAGTGTCTGGGAATCACAAGGGCCTCTACTGTCCAGGCTAGAACAGAGTTCTAGCTCAGGGTTGCCTGAGCCCATGTCCCCATTTTATGGAAGAGGAAATCAACGCACAAGGCCATAGAGGCCGAGTTGTATGGAAAAACAGGACTGGAGCTCTCGACCCAGGGTTCTTCCTTCTGATCTGCAGCGTTAAGCAGATAATCATGCAGTGGCTGCGCCAATCCTGCCTGACAAAGGCCCAGGGGAGTGACGTCCCCAAGAGGGGTCTAAAATGCCACTGACTCTGTGATCTTTGTCAAGCCCATCCCTCTCTCTGGGTATAAATGTATTTAAACTCTAAGACAAGAGGATCAGAAAAAAATGGGGAATCGTTTAACCTATTTTATGAGGCGATATTGAGAAGTGACAACATGCTAGCAGCCCTCGCTGTCGGCGCCGCCTCAGCCTTGGCGTCCACTCTGGCAGCGCTTGAGGAGCCCTTCAGCCCACCATGGCACTGTAGGAACCCCTCTCTGGGCTGGCCGAGGCCGAAGCCAGCTCTCTCTGCTTGCAGGGAGGTGTGGAGGGAGAGGTGCGGGCGGGAACCGGGGCTGCTCCTGGCGAGTGCCGGGTGGGCATGGGCTCAGCCGGCCCTGCACTCGGAGCGGTCTGCTGGTGCCGCCGGACCCGGGCAGTGAGGAGCTTAGCACCCAGGCCAGCGGCTGCAGAGGGTGCGCCAGGTCCCCCAGCAGTGCCGGCCTGCCAGCGCTGCACTCAAATTCTCGCAGGGCCTCAGCTGCCTCCCCGCAGGGCAGGGCTCCGGACCTGTAGTCCTCCATGCCCGAAACCCTCCCTCCGCCCCTCCCCCTGCCTCTACCCGTACCCCTACCCCTACCCCTACCCTCTGCAGTGGGCTCCTGCACGGTGGCTCCCAGACCAGCTGCTGTGCTGCTCTGCCGCAGGCAGTCCCATCAACCACCCAGGGGCTGAGGAGTATGGGCGCATGGCGCGGGACTGGCAAGCAGCTCTGCCCAGGCCCCGTCCGGGATCCACTAGGTGTAGCCAGCTGGGCTCCTGAGTCTAGTGGGGACTTGGAGAACTTTTATGTCTAGCTAAGGGATTATAAATACACCAATCAGCACTCTGTGTCTAGCTCAAGGTTTGTAAATACACCAATCAGTACTCTGTATCTAGCTAACCTAGTGGCCACTTGGAGAACTTTTATGTCTAGCTAGGGGATTGTAAATGCACCAATCAGCACTCTGTGTCTAGCTCAGGGATTGTAAACGCACCAATCAGCACTCTGTCAAAATGGACCAATCAGCTCTCTGTAAAATGGACCAATCAGCAGGATGTGAGAAGGGTCAGATAAGGGAATAAAAGCAGGCTGCCTGAGCCATCAGTGGCAACCCACTGGGGTCCTCTTCCACACCATGGAAGGTTTGTTCCTTTGCTGTTTACAGTAAGTCTTCCTGCTGCTCACTCTTTGGATCTACCCTGCCTTTATGAGCTGTAACACTCATTACAAAGGACAGCAGCTTCACTCCTGAAGCCAGCGAGACCAGGAAGCCACCGAGAAAAACAAACAACTCCAGACGTGGTCCCTTTTAAGAGCTGTAACACTCATCGTGAAGGTCTGCAGCTTCACTCCTGAAGTCAGGGAGACCACAAACCCACCAGAAGGAAGAAACTGTGGACACATCTGAAGGAACAAACTCCGGACTACCATCTTTAAGAACTGTAACACTCACCGCGAGGGTCCGTGGCTTCATTCTTGAAGTCAGCGAGACCAAGAACCCACCAATTCTGGACACAATATCATCTTACTTTCAAAACTGGAAAAACAAAACATGAAAAGAAAATTAGGCTGGGCAAGGTGGCTCATGCCTGTAATCTTGGGATTTTGGGAGGCCTAGGTGGGTTGCTGGAGTCAAGGAGTTCGAGACCAGCCTGAGCAACATGAAGAAACCCCTTCTCTACAAAAAATACAAAAATTAGCCGGGCATGGTGACGAGTGCCTGTAGTCCTAGCTACTCAGGATGCTGAGGTGGGAGAATCACCTGAGCCCGGGAGGTCAAGGCTGCAGTGAGCCGTGATTGTGCCACTGCACTCCATCCAGTCTGGGTGACAGAGTGAGAACCCTGTCTCAATTGAAAAGCAAAGAAAAGAAAATTACAGGTTTTTCCACCTATAAATACAAAAAGAAAATAAAATTACAGGTTATTTTCACCTATAAACACAAGATGAAAATCTTAAAAAATTGGCTAACTGAATTCTGTGTTTATTTCTTTATGTATTTTTTATTTTATTTTTTGAGACAGGGTCTCACTGTCACCCAGGCTGAAGTGCAGTGGTATGATTGCAACTCACTGCAGCCTCCACCTCCCTGGGCTCAGGTGATCCACCCACCTCAGCCTCCCAAGCAGCTGGGACTACAGGGGTGCACCCTCACACTCAGTTAATTTTTGTAATTTTTGTAGAGCTGGGGCTTTGCTATGTTCCCCACGCTGGTCTCAAGCTCCTGGACTCAAGCAATCCGTCCCCTACTTAGGCCTTGAAAGTTCTGGGTGGCATGAGCCACCTTACGCAGTCTTATGTTTATTTTTTTTGGAATCACAACCAAAATAGGGTTTATTCCACATAAGAAAGGAGAATTAACCATCACAAAATATATACATTGTATACCTTAAGTTTTCCTTGTTAATTAATAGATTAGAGAAGAAAAACCATGTGATTATTTCATTGGAGGCACACAGGTACATAAAAGACTTCTGATAAATTCAGCAATAATTTTGATTTTTAAAAATTATTAGCAAACAAGGAATATAAAAGAACTTATAAAAGCATATAAAAATTACATGCCAAAATTTAGCATATATATATATATATATATATATTTTTTTTTTTTTAAACAGGATCTTACTCTGTCGCCCAGGTTGGAGCGCAGTGGCATGAACACAGCTCACTGCAGCCTCCAACTCCTGGGCTCAAGCTGTATTCCCACCTCAGCCTCCTAAGTAGCTGGGACTACAGGTGTGCACCACCACACCCAGCTGTTTTTAAAATTATTTTATGTAGAAAAGGGGTCTCACTATGTTGCCCAGGCTGGTCTCAAACTCCTGGCCTCAAGCAATCCTCCCCACTTGGCCTCCTGAAGTATGAGCCACCACACCCAGCCCAAATACATACATACATACATATATATATATATATATATATATATATTTTTTTTTTTTTTTTTTGAGACGAAGTCTCACTCTGTCAATTAGGCTAGAGTGCAGTGATGTGATCTTGGCTCATTGCAACCTCCACCTCCTGCCTCCCAGGTTCAAGTAATTCTCCTGTCTCAGCCTCCCAAGTAGCTGGGACTACAGGCAACCGCCACCACGCCTGGCTAATTTTTGTATTTTTTTTAGTAGAGACGGGATTTTACCATATTGGTCAGGCTGGTCTCAAACTTCTGACCTCAGGTGATCCACCTGCCTCAGCCTCTCAAATATATTCTTACAGGAGAAGCTTTAGGTACCTCCAATATCAGAAACCACTCAAGGATGCCTTAAATCAAGGATACTACCTAAGTTAGCCCTAGAGTTCTTTTTTTTTTTTTTCTTTTTTTTTTTGAGATAGAGTCTTGCTCTGTCTCCCAGTCTAGAGTGCAGTGGCATGATCTTGGCTCACTGCAACCTCCTCCTCCCAGGTTCAAGTGATTCTCCTGCCTCAGCCTCCTGAGTAGCCGGGATTACAGGTGTCTGCCACTGCATCCACCTAATTTTTGTATTTTTAGTAGAGACGGGGTTTCATCATGTTGGCCAGGCTGGTCTTGAACTCCTGACCTCAAGTGATCCATCCACCTCGGCCTCCCAAAGTGCTGGGATTACAGGTGTGAGCCACAGCTCCCAGCAGCCCTAGAGTTCTTGCTGACATTTCAGAGAAAAGGAAAAGTGTGAGGATTGAACGATAAGAGGGAAAACTGTGATTACTTGTAGATTATATAGTCACCTACAAAGAAAAACCAATAGAATAATTACCAGATAAAAGGCCAACCTATTAATATAAAAATTAGGCTGGGCACAGTGGCTCACGCCTGTAATCCTAGCACTTTGGGAGGCCAAGGTGGGCGGATCACCTGAGGTCAGGAGTTCAAGATCAGCCTGGCCAACATGGTGAAACCCCGTCTCCACTAAAAATACAAAAATTAGCTGGGTGTGGTGGCATGCACCTGTAATTTCAGCCAGTCGGGAGGCTGAGGCAGGAGAATCACTTGAACCCAGGAGGCGGAGGTTGCAGTGAGCTGAGATTACGCCGCTATACTCCAGCCTGGGCAACAGGGCCAGACCCATATCAAAAAAAAAAAAAAAAGAAAGAAAGAGCATTATTGGGACAATTATTGATGAAATTTGAATGAAGTCTGAGGATGACATGGTAGTTGTATATCAGCATCAATGTCCCAACTTTGATGGTTATATTGTGACTATGTAGGAGTCTGTCCTTGTTTTTGTTGTTGTTTGAGACAGGGTTTTGTGCTGTCATCCAGGTTGGAGGGCACAGTGGCACAATCACAGCTCACTGCAGCCTCAACTTCCCAGTTTCAAGCAATCCTCCCACCTCCACATTCCAAGCAGCTGGGACCATAGGCACACCACCATACCCAGCTAATTTTTGTATTTTTTTGTAGAGATGGTGATACGGTTTGGCTCTGTGTACCCACCCAAATCTCATCTTGAATTGTACTCCCATAATTCCCATGTGTTGTGGGAGGGACCAGGTGGGAGATACTTTGAATCATGGGGGTGGTTTCTCCCATACTATTCTAATGACAGTGAATAAGCCTTGTGAGATCTGATGGTTTTATCAGGGGTTTCCGCTTTTGCATCCATCTCATTTTCTCTTGCCGCCGCCATGTCGGAAGTGCCTTTCACCTCCTGCCATGATTCTGAGGCCTCCCCAGCCATATGAACTATATGTCCAATTAAACCTCTTTTTCTTCCCAGTCTTGGATATGTCTTTATCAGCAGCATAAAAATGGACAAATACAGTAAATTGGTAATAGTATAGTGGGTCATTGCTGAAAGATACCCAAAAATGTGGAAGTGACTTTGGAACTGGGTAACAGGCAGAGGCTGGAACAGTTTGGAGGGCTCAGAAGAAGACACGAAAATGTAGAAAAGTTTAGAACCTCCTAGAGACTTGTTGAATGGCTTTAACAAAAATGCTGATGGAAATATGAGCAATAAGGTTCAGGATGAGATGGTCTCAGACGGAGATGAGGAACTTGTTGGGAACTGGAGCAAAGGTGACTCTTGCTATGTTTTAGCAAAGAGATTGGTGGCATTTTGCCCCTGCCCCAGAGATTTGTGAAACTTTGAACTTGAGAAAGATGATTTAGGGTATCTGGTGGAAGAAATTTCTAAACAGCAAAGCATTCAAGCGGTGACTTCGGTGCTGTTAAAAGCATTCCATTTTAAAAGAGAAACCATAAAAGTTTGGAAAACTTACAGCCTGACAATGTGGTAGAAAAGAAAAATCAATTTTTTGAGGAGAAATTCAAGCTGGCTGCAGAAATTTGCATAAGTAACAAGGAGACGAATGTTAATCACCAAGACAATGGGGAAAATGTCTCCAAGGTATGTCATAGGTCTTCATGGCAGTCCCTCCCATCACAGACCTGGAAGCATAGGAGGAAAAATGGTTTCATAGGCTGGGTCCAGGGTCCCCATGCTGTGTGCAGCCTAGGGACTTGGTGCCTTGTGACCCAGCCACTCTAGCTGTTGCTGAAGGGGCTTGGCCCATGGTTTCTGAGGGTGCGAGACCCAAACCTTGGTAGCTTCCGTGTGATGTTGAGCCTGAGGATCCACAGAAGTCAAGAATTGGGGTTTAGGAACCTCTGCCTAGGTTTCAGGAGGTGTATGGAAACACCTGGATGTCCAGGCAAAAGTTTGCTGCAGGGATGGGGCCCTCATGGAGAACCCTTTGCTAGGGCAGTGCAGAGGGAAATGTGGGATCATAACTCCCATACAGAGTCCCTACTGGGGCACCACCTAATGGAGCTGTGAGAAGAGGACCATTATCCTTCAGACCCCAGAATGGTAGATCCACCAACAGCTTGCACCGTTTGCCTGGAAAAGCCACAGACACAGCTGAGCGCGGTGGCTCAAGCCTGTAATCCCAGCACTTTGGGAGGCCGAGACGGGCAGATGACGAGGTCAGGAGATCGAGACCATCCTGGCTAACACGGTGAAACCCCGTCTTTACTAAAGAATACAAAAAATGAGCCGGGTGAGGTGGCGGGCGCCTGTAGTCCCAGCTACTCAGGAGGCTGAGGCAGGAGAATGGCGTGAACCCGGGAGGCGGAGCTTGCAGTGAGCTGAGATCGCGCCACCGCACTCCAGCCTGGGCGACAGAGTGAGACTCTGTCTCAAAAAAAAAAAAAAAAAAAAAAAAAGCCACAGACACTCAATGTCAACCCATGAAAGCAGCCAGGAGGGGGACTATACCCTGCAAAGCTGCGGGGGCAGAGCTGCTGCTCCCCAAGACTATGGGAACCTACCTCTTGCATCATTGTGAACAGGATGTGAGACATGCAGTCAAAGGAGATCATTTTGGATCTTTAAAATTTGACTGCCCTGCTGGATTTTAGACTTGCATGGGCACTGTAACCCCTTTGTTTTGGCCAATTTCTCCCCTTTGGAACAGCTGTATTTACCCAATACCTGTACCCACATTGTATCTTAGGAAGTAACTAGTTTGCTTTTGATTTTTCAGGCTCATAGACAGATCTGCCTTGTCTCAGATGAGACTTTGGACTGTGGACTTTTGGGTTAATGCTGAAATGAGTTAAGACTTTGGGGGACTGTTGGGAGGGGATGATTGGTTTTGAAATGTGAAGACATGAGATTTAGAAGGGCCAGGGGCAGAATGATATTGTTTGGCTCTGTGTCCCCACCTAAATCTAATCCTGAATTGCACTCCCATAATTCCCACATGTTGTGGGACCCGGTGGGAGATCATTTGAATCATGGGGGCAGTTTCCCCCATACCGTTCCTGTGGTAGTGAATAAGTCTCATGAGATCTGATGGGTTTATCAAGGGTTTCTGCTTTTGCATCCTTCTCATTTTCTCTTGCTACCACCATTTAAGAAGTACCTTTAACCTCCTGCCATGATTCTGAGGCCTCCCCAGCCACGTGGAACTGTAAGTCCAGTTAAACCTCTTTTTCTTCCCAGTCTCGGGTATGTCTTTATCAGCAGTGTGAAAATGGACTAATAAAGATGGAGTTTCATCATGTTGCTTAGGTTGGTCTCGAGTTCCTGGGCTCAAATGATCCTCCCACCTCTGCTTCCCAAAGTGCTAAAATTATAGGAGTAAGCCACCTTGCCCAGCTCTTTTTTTTTTTTTTTTTTTAAATATTGTACAAAGTATCTAGAGGTGATGGGGCATCAGGTTGGCAAATAGTTCAGCGAATAATTCAGGGAAAAAACTCAAATAGTTCAGGGAAAAAAAAATTCTTTGAACTATTATTACAACTCTCCTGTGTGTTAAGATTGTTTCAAAATTGAAAGAAAAGAAACCTCTAAGCTTTATATTGAAAGTATGTGGAAATTAAGAAATGCCAAACATCCCTAAGGTGAAAGTTTAAAATTTTTATTAAAGACATAAAAAAAGATATAAGTACATATCAATTCCATACTCATGGTTATGGCAATTTAATGACATAAAGTTGCTGGTTCTCCTTAATTTAATTTACAAACTCACTGCAATCTCAAGCAAAAATTTAAATGGATTTTGTTTTGGAGAAACTCAACAAGCTTGTTCTAAATTAGAATAAAGGTCCACAAAGGGCAGAGTCTGCCAGGTGCAGTGGCTCACACCTGTAATCCCAGCACTTTGGGAGGCCAAGGCTGGAGGATCGTTTGAGACCAGCCTGCACAATGTAATGAGACACTGTCTCTATAAGAAAAAAAAAAAAAAAAAAAGAGTAGCGTCAAAAGGGACAGATAGCCTTTTTTTGTTTTTTTTTTTTTTTTTTTCCATGACACAGCCTCAGGAGGTCCTGATGACATGTGCCCCATGGAAGAGATTATCTTGTCAAATATACAAATATATAGAAATAGAAAAATAGATATAAATATAGATAGGTAGATTTGATATATAACAAAGGTGGCACCATAAATCAAGGAAGAAAAGAGCAAACTTTTTAGTAGATGGCATTGGGAAAACTGGCTTTGCACTGTATACGATAACAAACAAACAAACTGGCTCCCTACCCTTGACCATTACAAAGGTGGATTCCAGAGGAGGATTTAGTTATGAAAGAACTAAATCTGAAAGGTGAAAGCGTACCGTAGCCTTGTGATCTAGAGATGGAGAAAATGTCTCTTAAACTAGACCCAAAAAGCACAAACTGTGAGGCAAGAAATGCTGGATTCAATTATATCACATTTTCCTGTTCAGTGAAATGCCCTGTAGACAAAATTAACTGATGGAAAACTGATTTGTAAAAGATGGTTGCAGTATCTAAAGCTGGCAAGGGGATCAATATCCAGAATATACACGGACCTCCGGCAAATCAATGAGAAAAGGAACAAAAAAAAAAAAAAGGGAGAAATGAGCTGAGAATATGAACAGGCGATTCACAGACAAGGAAATCCAAATGTTTAACAAGATGAGAAGAGGCTCAGTTGCCTGTGCAATCAGAGACACACAAAGTAGTACAACGGCTGACATTATCCTATGCTCAGCATTTTCCATCTCTCACATTTTTGACAGCCATTTCACATCCATCAGTCTGGCAAAAATGAGAGAGATGATAATGCTGAGCATTGGTGAGGATTTAGGGAAGCACCCACCATTGTGAATTGCTCTTGGGAAATGTAGACAGTGTAGCCATTCTGGAGAACAATCTGGCTGTATTTAAGTGAACTTAAGCATGCATGTACCCTATGACTCAGAAAGCCCAACATTTAGTTAATGTCTGTATATTAAACAATGGTCTCAAATTTTCACTCCATTGCCTTGTCACAGCCTCATGATAGAATTTTCCCACTCCTAGACTTTGAGCTTAATCACGTGACTTGCTTTGGCCAGTACTATGTTAGCAAGTGAGACATGCAGAAGTCTGAAATGTGCTTAGGCAGTTGCGCTTCCACCAGCACCATGACAACACACCCGGAGTAGCCCACAGCCTCTCCAGCCTAGGTAGGAGGGCCCGCCTGAGAAGTGAGTAAAGACAGAAAGAAGAGGAGAAAAACCATGAAGAGTCATTCCTGCAGCACCATTTGAATGCCTAGGACCAACAGAATAATGCCAGAATTCCTCCAGGACTTTTCATCCATGTGAACAAATACAGTCCTTCATATGCTTAAGCCAGTTTGAGTTGGGCTTCTGTCACTTACAACAGAGTCTTACTAATTCATCCTCCTTACAGTAACTTTCAACTTCAACCTAATGGAATTATCCATCGATCCTTAAACATTTGGTGTCTCTGTGTCCTTGATCAAATCCAGTTTAACTAGTACTTGTATGAGTGCATACCATATAAAAGATGAAGTGTTCTAATTACAGGAACTATGTGGCACATGTGCTATTCTTTTCCACCTATCTTGCTGATGACCAATATGGCTTACTCAGTTTGATTAGTCCTTTCAAAGAATAAACTTTAAAAACATGGCCGATTTTCATATCTGTTCTTATTTTTGTTATATTCTACTTTCTTTTTTCCCCTTTAGGTTTGATTTCCTATTCTTTTTCAGCTACTTGAGATAGAAGCTTTAATTATTCATTTTCAAATCTTTCTAATATTTGCATTTTTAAGGCCATGAATTTTCCTCGCTGCACTGCTTTAGCTGCACCCTACAAGTTTGTTTGTTTTAGAGATGGGGTCTCACTCTCTTGCCCACAGTGGAGTGCAGTTGCTATTCACAGGCAAAATCATAGCTCACAACAGCCTTGAACTCCTGGCCTCAAGTGATATTCCTACCTCAGCCTACCAAACAACTGGGTCTACAGGTGTGTGCCACCATAATTTAGCTCAGAATGTTTTCTGATTTCAACTTCAATTTCTTATTTGAATAGTATAATGTTTAAGTATCAGGCAGTTGGGGATTTTCTTTTTATCTTTTGGTTATTGATTTCTAGTTTAGTTCCTTTGTGGTCAAATAACATAATCTAAATAATTTCAATCTTTTGAAATGTCTTGGGTCTTTTAAAATGACCCAATATATAATTGGTTTTGATAAGTATTGCATGTTCACTTGACAAGATGTGAATTTTGAGTTCTCAGGCCAAATTTATTAAGAGGATGTCTAACTGATCACAGACCTTCTAACATTATATACCAGAAACAACCTTAGAAACCTTCTCAACACAGGGCTCCAGGAAGCCACCATCAATTGATAGAAGTAGGCACTCAATATAGAACCTATTTTCTGTCTAGTGTAGAGGTTACAGGCCAGATGTCAGAATGCCCAGTGTCAGATATCCAGCTCTGCCACCTTCTAGCAATATGTCCATGGACAAATTTATCTACCTCTTTTTTTTTTTTTTTTTTTTTTTTTTGGAGATAGAGCCTCCCTCTGTCACCTAGGCTGGAGTACAGTGGCACAATCTTAGCTTACCGCAACCTCCCCCTCCCGGGTTCAAGCAATTCTCCCACCTCAACCTCCTGAGTAGCTGGGACCAAAGGTGCCTGCCACTAGGCCTGGCTAATTTTTGTATTTTTAGTAGAGCTGGGGTTTCACCATATTGGCCAGGCTGTTCTCGAACTCCTGACCTCAAATGATCTGCCCATCTTGACCTCCCAAAGTGCTGAGATTATAAGCATGAGCCATGACACCCGGCCAGCCATTAATCTTTATTATGGGGCTGTAATCCCTTATCTGCGATCTGAAAGTCACTCTTTTTCATGATTTCACTAGATGCCATCATGAAATTCATAACTCTCTGAAAACTGAAAGTATTTCCATAAATTTGCCACCAAAACTCATTTGATGCAAAACCTTCCCTGAACGAATCCCATGTATAGCCTTAAGAAAACCCACTGTTTGTGAACATGTAGCCAATACTAGCTAGCATTTACTGAGCACTTACTGTATGCTAGGAACTGTGCCAAGTGTTAATCCTCACCTCCATGCTAAGGTAGATATGATTTTTAAAATTTATTTATTTTTAGACAGAGTCCTGCTCCGTTGCCCAGGCTGAAGTGCAGTGGCGTTATCTTGGCTCACTGCAATCTCTGCCTCCCGGGTTCAAGCAATTCTCCTGCCTCAGCCTCCTGAGTAACTGGGATTACAGGCACCCGCCACCATGCCCAGCTAATTTTTGTATTTTTCATAGAGACGGGGTTTCACCATGTTGGCCAGGCTGGTCTCGAATTCCTGACCTCGTGATCTGCCCGCCTCAGCCTCCCAAAGTGCTGGGATTACAGGCATAAGCCACCGTGCCTGGCTGGTAGATATGACTTTTATGCCCATTTTATAATTGAGGAAATTGAGCATAGGGCAGAAACTTGAACTAAACTTTAAGCTTGAACATAGGGCAGAAACTATCCGACACTCGGAAGAGTTTATTATTTTAACAGATGGGAAAATGGAGGCTCAGAGAGGTGAAGTCACTTTCCCTCTTCACGAAACAAGAAAGCAGCAGGTTATGATTCCGAGCCATCACGCAATCTCCCTTTGAAGGAGGGCAACAAGGCGCCCCTGGGCGTCCAGCCCAGCCCACTCCTCTCTACCCCGACTCTGCCTCTCTTTTGCTATCTAGAGCTTCACCTCACCACCCAACCCTTGTCTGTCACAAGTCTGGGTTGCAATGAGCAGGCAAGCAAGGAAGAAAATGCCAGCCCAGAGAAACGTTTGCTCCAGCAAGTGAGCAAAGGAGAATGCAAATTCCTTTTCAGGAACTTGCTTCCACAGGCAAATAACTACACCTGCACTGACTGGTTATAAACATGCTAAACCCCCAGGTGATTTCAATTCATTGAATTCTGGGCTTGGCTCTCTCTGCCTGCTTAGTCCTCAAGTGTCTCTAGAGTCGGTGGTTCCCCCAAACTTGGAGTTTCACAAATCTGCAGTTTTAAAAAGAAAAGACACAGCGAGTGATATAGAAATGCCACGTAAGGGCATTAAGTAACCACAACTCCCAGAGACCTATCTCCATCCTTTCTAGATATTAAGGGCATTTTAACGCCAGCATAGGAGTACACTTAGCTGTATTAAATCATCATGACACTTGTTCTTTTTTTGTGGCTGACAAATTAAGCCCTCAATTAGCAGCATAGCTATCCTGGTACCCAGCAGATGGCTGACCTCCATTTAAAAGGGAAATTCCTCATGGTAAGAAGCAGTCTCACCCAATCCATCTCTCCTACCCTAGAACAATTTTAGCTGCCTGTCATAAACACTTTCCAGAGCTAAGTGCCTTCCATAACCTAAGAGGCAGTCACCTTTTCTCAGCCTCATTTTACAAGTGAGAAATCTGTGGCTCAGAGAGGTTACGTAACATGACGAAGGGCACACAGTTAATGAAGTGATAGAGCAAAAATTTAAGCTTGAGTCTGTTTAGCTGCAAAATCACCATTCTGTAATACCTTTCCAAGAAACAGAGATGCAAAGAACATAATCTGATAAGCACATACCTTGCTTTAGTGAGAGGACCCTAGGAACAATAGTCGAACAAGCAGAACAAACTGTCAGAACCAGCATCTTGAAGTTTCCAAAGAACTCGGATTCATACGGTGCTTGGGCCTTTGAAACACATATTAGGAATTCTGTGCCATGCTCTTACCATCCCTCCGTTGAAAGAAAAGTGCAATGCCTCACCAAGATCTACTGTTTCTGGCTGCGAATTAATATGGATCTGCAGCAACTTCAATTCTTGCCTCCTCAGAAGAAAAAATTGACTGGGGGCATAAGGCAGAAGGAAAGACTGAGGCAAGTTTCAGAGCAGAAGTGAAAAGTTATTTATTTATTTATTTATTTTTTTGAGACGGAGTCTCGCTGTCTCCCAGGCTGGACTGCAAGTGGCCGGATCTCAGCTCACTGCAAGCTCCGCCTCCTGGGTTTACGCCATTCTCCTGCCTCAGCCTCCCGAGTAGCTGGGACTACAGGCGCCGCCACCACGCCCAGCTAGTTTTTTGTATTTTTAGTAGAGACGGCGTTTCACCTTGTTAGCCAGGATGGTCTCCATCTCCTGACCTCGTGATCCGCCCGTCTCGGCCTCCCAAAGTGCTGCGAATACAGGCTTGAGCCACCCCGCCCGGCCGTGAAACCTTATTAAAAAGCTTCAGAGTAGGAGGGAAAGGAAGTAAAGTACACTTGGAAGAGGGCCAAGTGGGCAACTTGAGTCAAGTGCTCTGATTCTTCCCTTGGGGTGGGCTGTCCGCATGCTCAGTGACCTGCCAGCACTTGGGAAGGAGCATGCGCAGTGTGTTTACTGGCGTTGTACGCATGCGCCTTTGAGGCGTTCTTCCCTTACCAGGTGAATGTACCTGGCAGGTCATATATCAGTTAAACTCTGGCATTTTGGCTCTTAGTAGGCATGTGTGAGCCCACCTGTCCAACTCTTGAGATCTTATCGAGGAGCTGCTGATCACCAGCTTCAGCTGTTCCTGTTTATTGGAAGACTGCCTTTCCCTGGTGCTGGATGCTGCCAATTATTATTTTAGAGAGACGGTTAACAACTGCCTGCCCATCACCTGATGGTCACCCGACATTCCTGGTGTGTGGGGGGGTGGAGGTGAGGGGAGCCCTCCCCTGCTCTGTTCATGTCTGACTATACCTAACACTACCTACCATAACACTACATTTGCTGTCTGACTATACCTACTACCATCTACCATAACACTACCATTTCTAACATTTCACGACTTTTGCTTTCTCTGTATATATATATATCAGGACTGGCCAATGTAAATTTCTGTGATGATGAAAATGTTTTGTACCTTCACTGTCCAATACTGTAGCCACTGGCCACATGTAGCTGTTGTACACTTAAAATGTGGCCACTGTAACTGAGGAAGAGAATTTTTTTTTTCTTTTTTGAGACGGAGTCTCGCTCTGTTGCCCAGGCTGGAGTGCAGTGGCGCAATCTCGGCTCACTACAAGCTCCGCCTCCCAGGTTCACGCCATTCTCCTGCCTCAGCCTCCCAAGTAGCTGGGACTACAGGTGCCTGCCACCACACCCAGCTAATTTTTTTATATATATTTTTTAGTATAGACAGGGTTTCACCCTGTTAGCCAGGATGGTCTCGATCTCCTGGCCTCATGATCCATCCGCCTCGGCCTCCCAAAGTGCTGGGATTACAGGCATGAGACACCACGCCTGGCCAGGAACAGAATTTTAAATTGTATTTATTTTTAATTAATTTAAAATTAAGCATAAAAAACATGTGGCTAGTGGTGCTGTATTGGATGACACAGCCCACGGAAATATATTCTTGCATTTTGCTGAACCACTTGAAAATAAGTTTCAGACATCATGACACTTCACCCTTAAATTTTTATTTCTTCAGAATAAGGACATTTTTCCTATGTAACCAGGGTACTCTTGTCAGAGGCATTTGAACCAGAGCAACTCTGTCTTGAATAGGGGCTAGGGAAAAGAAGGCTGAGACTGACTGGGCTGCATTCCCAGGAGGTTAGGCATTCTTAGTCACAGGATGAAATTGGAAGTCAGCACAAGATACAGATCATTAAAGACCTTGCTGATAAAACAGGATGCAGTAGGCTGGGCGCAGTGGCCTATGCTGTAATCCCAGCACTTTAGGGAGGCTGAGGTGGATGGATCACTTGCGGTCAGGAGTTCTAGACCATCCTGACCAACATGGTGAAGCTCCATCTCTACTAAAAATACAAAAATTAGCCAAGTGTGGTGGTGAACAGCTGTAATCCCAGCTACTCAGGTGGCTGAGGCAGGAGAATCACTTGAATGCAGGAGGCGGAGTTTGCAGTGAGCTGAGATTGCCCCACTGCACACCAGCCTGGGTGACAGGTGAGACTCTGTCTCAAAAAAAAAAAAAAAAAAAAAAAAAGAACCAAACAAAAAAAAGAAACAAAACATGACTGGGCATGGTGGCTCACACCTGTAATCCCAGCACTTTGGAAGGCTAAGGTGGGTGGATCACCTGAGGTCAGGAGTTTGAGAGCAGCCTGGGCAACATGGTGAAACCCCATCTCTACTAAAAATACAAAAATTAGCTGGGCACGATGACAAGCGCCTGTAATCCCAGCTACTTGGGAGGCTGAGGTGGGAAAATCACTTGAACCTGGGAGGCGGAGGTTGCAGTGAGCTGAAATCGTGCCACTCTACTCCAGCCTGGGCGAAAGACGGAGACTTTGTCTCAAAAACAAAACATGATGCAGTAAAGAAGCTGACCAAAACCAAGATGGCCATGAAAGTGACCTCTGGTCATCCTCACTGTTCATTATAAGCTAATTATAATGTATTAGCATGCTAAAAGACACTCCCACAAGCGTCATGACAGTTTACAAATGCCATGGCAATGTCTGGAAATTACTCTATATGGTCTAAAAAGGGGAGGAACCCTCAGTTCCCGGAATTGCCCACCCCTTTCGTGAGAAACTCATGAATCATCCACCCCTCATTTAGCATATAATCAAGAAATTACTATAAGTATGATCAGTTGACTAGCCCATGCCACTGCTCTGTCTATGGAGTAGCCATTCTTTATTCCTTTACTTTCTTAATAAACTTGCTTTCTCTTTATGAACTTGTCCCAAATTATTTATTTACTTATTTTTTTTTTGAGAGACAGAGTCTCACTCTGTCACCCAGGCTGGAGTGCAGTGGTGCGATCTCGGCTCACTGCAACCTCCGCCTCCCAGGTTCAAGTGATTCTCCTGCCTCAGCTTCCCAAGTAGCTGGGACTACAGGTGCGTGCCACCACGTCTAGCTCGTTTTTGTATTTTTCAGTAGAGACGGGGTCTCACTATATGTTGGCCAGGCTGGTCTCAAACTCCTGACCTCAAGTGATCCGCCTGTCTCGGCCTCCCAAAGTGCTGGGGATTATAGGCGTGAGCCACCGCGCCTGGCCCTGAATTCTTTCTTGGACAAGGTCCAACAATCCTCTTTTGGGGTCTGGATCCGGACGCCTTTCTGGTAACATCTTCTTCACTACCACAAAGGGAGTATACTGAGGAGACCCCCAACTCAAAGGAAAGAGACTGAAGCACTGATTGCCCAACTTTGGGTAAGTGGTGGGGTACATTTTACCAGGGTAAAGGATGGAATTGAGTTAGAGGCCCAATTTAGGAGAGTTAGTTTTTCCTGAGACAGACAGGGTTAAAGGCCCCTCTTAATAAAAGGTAAGGATGCTTGACCGAACTTGGGTTCAAGGCCCAACTTAGGAAGGTAAGAGTCCTTCCTAATATTTAGGTTAGAGTCTTCCCTCAGTAAAGTCCCTCTTGGTTAAAAACTGGGTTTGGGCTGGGCGCGGTGGCTCATGCTGTAATCCTAGCTCTTAGGGAGGGACAGGCGGGGAGACAGCTGGAGCCCAGGAGTTTAAGACCTGCATGGACAATATATTGAGACCCCGTTCTCCACAAAAAGGAAAAAGAAGGATTTGGCATTATGGGATGTTAACCTATCTTTGAATTAATCTGCCTTGCGCTGCTTGCTGATGGCTATGGGTGACAGGATTAGACATGTACAGGACCATGGGACATAGGAGCTTTTTCCTCCCCCAAAAGAGGGCAACTTAAGAGCTAATGGGTCTGCTGGATAAGATCCCTTCATGACTGACAAGCAGCTGCCTGAACTTTTGAGTCAGTGTCACTGCAATGGGTGGGTCTTTCTGCCACCTGCCTGAGCTCCTTGCCTTCCCCACCTCATCGCAGGCAATGCTTTTCTCTCTCTCGTTTTCTCCTTTCCCTTTCCTATCTTTTCTGTTATACAGGGCGACCATCTTGCCCAGAGACCAAATGTTGAAACTGCTGGTCAGAGGTCATTCCACCCCACTTTGAATAAAGATAATATGGCCCAAACAGGGGCAAGTTTGAGCCTTACCAGTTCAATACTGGGTGCTAAGCAGAGTAGTTAATATGTATGTTTTGTCTCACGTATTTTGTTCTGGCTGGATGGAAAATGTTAATTTGGTTATCCCATGCAATCCCTTGAACGGCATCTTACAAAATTGAGAGGCTTTTGCCTGTGGTTCCATGGAAAGGAAAAAGATGATTTTCCTTGGTGTTGCAGCTTGGCCCCCAGGGCTATGGTGCGGCAAGCAGGGTCACTAAGATCACTCAGGGAAAGGGAACCCAGAAACCTGGCATGCAGGCAAAAGGGTAAGAATTTCTTACTGGTCAGGCTTGTGTGCTCTCTCTATGTAAACTGGTTGTAGGAATCGTAAAAATCACTGTCTCCTCTGCAGAGTTTTGATTAATGAGAAAAAGGATTTGTGAGGCTAGTCTTAAACCGTAGTGAATCAGGTGTACTTTGTGCTATGAATTTGTCTTTCTATATCGTTCTGTCATAAAAGGGGTACCTTATGATGGAACATGGGCTTAGAACCCCATAAGCCTGCTGTTCAAACCAGCCTGGCAAACTGGTCAGTTACAAACTTTGCTGCAGGTCCCTGAAGCAAACCAAAAAAAAAAACTGGATGAGGTTTGTATTAGTCCATTTTCACACTGCCATAAAGAAATACCTGAGACCGGATAAATTATAAAGGAAAGAGGTTTAATTGACTTACAGTTCCACATGACTGGGGAGGGCTCAGGAAACTTACAATCAGGGTGGAAGGCAAAGGAAAAGCAAGGCACCTTCTTCATAAGGCAGCAGGAGAGAGAGAAGAGCGAAGGAGAAACTTCCAAATACTAATAAAACCATCAGATCTCGTGAGAACTCACTCACTATCACGAGAAAAGCATGGGGGAAACAGCCCCCATGATCCAATCACCTCCCTCCCTCAACACATGAGGATTATAGGTCCCTCCCTTGACATGTGGGGATTACAATTTGAGATGAGATTTTGGTAGGGACATGGAGTCAAACCGTATCAAGGTTTCCCTCTGGTCTTGTTTGATGTCTTTGGGAGCTTGACCTTATACCACATGGCGGTACTTTCTCTTGGTTTCCACCATCCAGGGAACAGGAGTTTTGGGATTCATGTCATAGTTAGCCTTAAAAATTATCTTGAGGCTGGGTGTGGTGGCTCACGCCTGTAATCCCAGCACTTTGGGAGCCCGAGGTGGGTTTATCACCTGAGGTCAGGAGTTCACAACTAGCCTGGCCAACATGACGAAACCCCATCTCTACTAAAAATACAAAAATTAGCTGGGCATGGTGGCACGTGCCTGTAATCTCAGCTATTTGGGAGGCTGAGGCAGGAGAATCTCTTGAACTCCAGAGGCAGAGGTTGCAGTGAGCCAAGATTGAGCCACTGCGCTCCAGCCTGGGCGACAGAGTGAGACTTCATCTCAAAAAAAAAAAAAAAAAAAATTATCTTGAGCAGTTAAAAGCCATTGCAAGCTCAAAATTGACTGCTCTAGGCTCCTTCTAGGAACAGCAATGGACACTGCCCATTGGTGTAGCTCAGTAGCTAAGGCTTTGTCTTTTCACCATGGTGGCCCAGGTTCAATTTTTGGCCTAGGAAATGAGTTATTTCTGTCATGTGGCCTTTGCCATTCATTGAGTCTCTTTCCCTCTATGAACAACTTCCAACTTCCCTTCTTGAATCTTCCTTTCTCTGAGCACCTGAGGTGCTATGAGGTTACCTTTAGTAAAGTTCAAAAGCCAGAAATATTGGCCATTTGGCCAGGCTACAGTCGGGTAATAAGAGATTTAAAAAGATTTCTTTTTTAAAGAGTGCTATGGTTAAAATCAGCTTAGTTAAAAGCAGATATTCAAGTTATAAGTATATTTAAAAGATCTTTATTTTTTTTCTCTTTTGGATCTTATTTTTCTAAAGAAAAAAATTGTTTTCTCCTTAGTTGACTGAATTGTTTTTCTCCATTTTGTCTTCTTGCCTGTGCACACGAGAGGACCTAAGATAATTTCTTTCTTTCTTTTTTTTTTTTTTGAAGACAGAGTCTTGCTCTGTCACCCAGGCTGAAGTGCAATGGTGCAATCTTGGCTCACTGCAACCTCCGCCTCCTGAGGTTCAAGAGATTCTCCCATCTCAGCCTCCCGAGTAGCTGGGATTACAGGCGCCGCCACCACGCCCAGCTAATTTTTGTATTTTTTAAAATAGAGACAGAGTTTCACCATGTTGGCCAGGTTGGTCTCAAACTCCTGACCTTGTGATCCGCCTGCCTCGGCCTCCCAAAGTGCTGAGATTACAGGTGTGAGCCTCCGCGCCCGGCCAAAAGGACCTGAGATAATTTCTAACAGCCTGTGACTCCTTGGGAAGAACGGAGGAGATGCCACAGATACTGTTTTGGGAAAAACCTCTATTTTCCTCCTGAAACCCCAGGAATTAGAACTGAATAGATTGATCCCTCTGGAAATCTAAGGCTCTGTTCTGTTTTGCATTGTATTATCTGACGTTTCTTACTTTGGGTGGTATCAGAAATTACTTCACATTATGAGAGAGCTTTGGTGTGTAATAACTAGGTGGAGGATATACTTTTGGGCATTGCTAATGGCAATTAAGGGAGGATTCTCAGCTCTTTACATGTTTGGATCAGAGAAGCATGCTCTTGGCCGCCTAGAAGGTATGGATATGTCCCCACTGCCACTGAGAGATAAGACTCCGTTGGGAGATGGGCTGATTCCCTCCTTTTTGGGGATCCAGGATCTGGTATAAAAATGAGACCCTTAATTTGGGGGGAATCTGTTTTGCCTTCCAGCTGTATGGGCTTATTAGGTCCTAGAAATTAGCTAGGTGTGGTGGCTCACGCCTGTAATCCCAGCACTTTAGGAGGCCGAGGTGGGTTGATCACATGAGACCAGGAGTTCGAGACCAACCTGGCCAACATGACGAAACCCCGTCTCTACTAAAAATGCAAAAATTAGCTAGATGTGGTGGTGCATGCCTGTAATCCCAACTACTTGGGAAACTGAGACATGACAATCACTTGAACCTGGGAGGCAGAGGTTGCAGTGAACTGATATTGCACCACTGTACTCTAGCCTGAGTGACAGAGTGAGACCCTGTCTCAAAAATATGTAAATAATTTTTTTAAAAGAAAGAAACTACATGCTCTAAAAAGAAACTTAAAAACTGGCAAATGAAAAATCTTACAACTACTCGATCTTCTGTGTATTTTTATGTGTTGTGTGTGTGATGTTTATATAAGAAAGAGCTCTGATTAATTGGTTTAAAAACAATAAGCCCTTAAATATTTTGTCAGAAAAATAAAAACTGCAATGCTTTTCAGTTCATGTGACTTTAGTAAGCTTTGGGAAATAAAGACAGTTTTAAAGATTATTGGTAAAATAAAAATGTCTTCAAAATTTAGATATTTGGTCTAAGTTAGGCAGGCCAGCTATTAGGGTTTGCTAAATGCTTTAACGTCATAAACTGCTTCTTTGACTTTCGAAAATCTTTCCACTGACCTGCTTTTAAGTCATTAAAGTCTGGGGACAGGTGGAGTTAGTCATGACCTGCAGCTGGAAAGAGTTAGACCTCATCTGCGTTTCTGTCTGGTGTCTTAGGTTCTACTCCTGGTACATAATTAGAATCACCAGATTTTTCAGCAAAAATAAAAGTTGCTAAGAGTTAACATTATTGTAACATGTAATTGAGACTACTGAAGAAACACTTCTACTTGCAAGGTGTGTAAGAAAAGTGAAATGTAAGGCCAGGCCTGGTGCCTCACGCCTGTCATCCCAGCACTTTGGGAGGCGGAGGCGAGTGGATCACCTGAGGTCAGGAGTTCGAGACCAGCCTGGCCAACATGGCAAAACCACGTCTCTACTAAAAATACAAAATTTAGTCGGCTGTGGTGGTGTGCTGCTTAGTCCCAGCTACTGGGGAGGCTGAGGCAGGAGAATCGCTTGAACCCGGGAGGCAGAAGTTGCAGTGAACCAAGATCGCGCCATTACACTCCAGCCTTGGCAACAGAGTGAGACTCTGTTTCAAAAAAAAAAAAAAAAAGAAAAGTGAAATATGTTTTTGGTAAAAGATTATAAGAAGGCCTAGGAATGTGAGTGCTTTCTTTTTGGCCTAGTTTATAGGGTTAAAGGATTGTTTTAAGTTAGATAGGATAAAGCTGAAGGTTTGAGCAAGTTGCATAAGATTTGTGAAAAATTAATCTTGTAAAAGAAATTCTGCGTAGAAAGTAAAAAGTTTCCTCTTCAAAGTTTCTCTTCTTGTTAAAAAATAAATCATAAGTGTTAGAAAGAATATTTCTTTTAAAAACTAACTTCTTTCAAGCCTCCTTGCTTTGTGTTAATAACTCTTTGTTAAGCCCTATTCTATGTAGCTGTTAAATATTTTTTAAAAAGTACATTCGATGTACTTGTACTTTAACCAAACCATTTATGCTAAACGTGCTCACAGGCATGTTCCAACTTGCAGCTTATGCCTCTTCCTTATTTAAAAATATTATTACTTTTCTAAGTCCTTTTGCAAACAACTTCCTCTTTTCCTTTGTTCTCTATTGCCTTTACCTATTTTAAAAAGTTTTAAATTATTAACCAGTCAGGTTTTAGTTTAAATTGTAAGGTCTAGCTCCAGTCAATGAAGACAAAACACAGTAGCAAAAACAAGCTGCTTAAAAAATAAAGAGTGCTGGCCGAGCTCCCCGTGGCTCATGCCTGTAATCCCAGCACTTTGGGAGGCCGGGGTGGGCAGATCACCTGAGGTCGGGAGTTCGAGACCAGCCTGACCAATATGGAGAAACCCTGTCTCTATTTAAAAAATTAGCCAGGCGTGGTGGCACGTACCTGTAATCCCAGCTACTAGGGAGGCTGAGGCAGGAAAATCGCTTGAATCCAGGAGGCGGAGGTTGCGGTGAGCCGAGATTGCACCATTGCACTCCAGCCTGGGCAAGAAGAGCGAAACTCCATCTCAAAAAAATAAAAAATAAAACATTGCTTCACTCCTTTGTTCAGATGTGCTCTCATCATTCTTCCATCTGCCAAAAGCACCCTTTCTGCAAAAAGTAAAATTACCTTGCTAAAAAAACTTTTTGTCTAAATGCTAATTTTTCCTTATAGTACCAAAAAACAAGCATTTTACATACATTTTACATATAACATTCTGTGTGTAAACATATTGGCTGAAATTAAAGTTTTTCCATAAATTGAACATTGGAATAAAAGCACAACAAGGTTTTCTATTTTTTTCTTTTTTCTTTTTTTTGAGCCAGAGTCTCTGTCGCCCAGGCTGTAGTGTAGTGGTGTGATCTCAACTCACTGCAACCTCCACCTCCTGGTTTAAGCGATTCTCTTGCCTCCGCCTTCTGAGTAGCTGGGACTATAGGTGCGCACCACTCCGCCCAGCTATTCTTTTTTTTTTTTTTTTTTTTTGTATTTTTAGTAGAGATGGGGTTTCACCATGTTGGTCAGGCTGGTCTCAAACTCCTGACCTCTAATGATCCACCCACCTTAGCCTCCCAAAGTGCTGGGATTACAAGTATGAGCCACCACGCTTGGCCATGAACAAGATGTGTATGTAATATTAAAGGATAATGAAGATTTTTGTTTGCCTTTTGAATAAACCACAGGAAAAAGAAAGACGAGATAGATCGTTTGGAAAGCTAAGTCTTCCCTCTATCAATAAGTAAAGTTTTATGCCTTTTAAAAATTTTTGAGTTATTTTTGGCTAAATGAATAACTTAGGGTGACCTAGAATTCTATTTTATAATAGCAAGTATTTTAAACCTTTGATATTTGACCAACTTTCCAAAATCAAATTATAAATTATATCTTTTTCTGACTTAATTAATGTTTTAGATATTAGGTCCCCTAAAGTCCAAAAATGACATATTTGACTTATTTGTATAAAAATATCACCCAGAAGCAGAGTCGGAAGTGGAGTTGGTCAGGTTATCCCCAGGGGTGGAGAAGAGGAGGCCCAGGAGGAGGGGGTAAAAAGGTGGAGGATCCTGGCTACCACTGAATCCAATACTGCTTCTCCTAGACCTGAGGCATAAAAAGAGAAGGGTGTCTCATCCCCCTTCCTCCTCTCCTCCCTCTCCTGAGCCTTAGCCATGGCCGAGGCAGGGGCTGGGCTGAGCGAGACCGTCACTGAGACAACGGTTACCGTGACAACCGAGCCCGAGAACCGCAGCTTTACCATCAAACTTCGGAAACGGAAACCAGAGAAAAAGGTCGAACGGACAAGTGACACTGTGGACAATGAGCGCATGCGCCGCCGCTCATCAAAATGCTGCTGTATTTATGAAAAATCCCGGGCTTTTGGCGACAGCTCCACGGAAAGTGATGAGGAAGAAGAAGAGGGCTGTGGTCATACACACTGTGTACGTGGCCACCGCAAAGGATGGCGTCGTGCAACCCTGGGACCGACCCCCACCACGCCTTCCCGGCCTCCTGACCCTTCCCAGCCCCCAGCAGGGCCAATGCAGCGCTAAATTCCTCTTTCCCCCACCCTTCCTGAATGTATCCATGTGGCTTCTTCTCCAGTACCCTCCTTCTCTCTCTTCTGCCTGATAGAGGGAAGAGGAAGAGGAGGGTAGACAGAGATCCTGGAATTCTGACTTGCTGCTATTTCAGAACCCAGACTCCTGAGTTCCCCCAGTTCTCATTTTTCCTCCCAATACCCACCCTTCTCTCTCCAGGGATCTAGGCACCTTGGTCCCAGCCTCTTCCTTTTGTTCTCGCTGTCAAACTGCCTGTCCTGGGATCTGGTTATCTTGGCCGTGCACTCTCAACTTGAGTAGCAAACACCGAAATTGGGTTTTCAACAGTCCCAGCTTTCACTGCCAGGGTCCCAGTCAGATTCCAGGAATTCTCACCCTGACTGTGCTTGCTAATACTGGTTTAGAGCTATCCCACTAAAATATTTAATCCTAATTCTTAGTCCTTGCCTGTGGGATACGAGGTCCTACAGGAGACCTTAGGGCTCCCAGCCCTTCTCCTGCTAACTCTCCTCACGTCCTCAAGAGGAGTTAGAAGGGAGTTCCTTGTCATTCTCACCTCTAATGGAAGATGGAACAAGAAATAATCATATCCTTTCTTCCCACCCTTCTCCTGTGATCTAGGATTTCTGACAAAGCTGGCTTGAAACTGATCACTTAGAGCCAACTATCTCCTCAGCCTTTTGTTTTTCAGCTTCAGAGACAGATTCAGTATAGTCCCAAGGACCTGGGTCCCTGGGAGAGGAAGGAAAAGGGAAGGAGCAAAGAGATGGGGGTATATCCCCTACACTACACTCTTACCTCTTAATTCCTAGGCTTTGATTTCTCTGCCAGCCCAGATGTTCAGTTCTCTTGGCCCTCCCTACCCCTTTGCTGGGATCTGGTTGTCATTTTCTTTTGCCAGTTCTTTTGCCATACACAGTTGTAGAGACCAGTCAAATCCACACCACCACTGAGATCTCATTCATTGCCACAGATGCACAAAATAAATAACCCAAAATCACACGCACAAAAAGTCATACAGGAAACATTGTCAAATATGAAATGGTGTTTGGCTTTCTTTGGGTTATATTTGTATAAATATGTTATTGGTATGTGTTCCAAAATTATGGGAAGCGCCTATGTTATTAATAGTCATAATTGTTATGTAAAATCATTGAAAGCCATAGAAGTAACCACAATTCCTAGTCAAATGTGACTTTAACAATGGCTGTCCTAAGACTTTTTGTCATCCACAGACAATTGTTGTCTTGTTTTAATCCTCTTCGAAAGGTGGTTTATAATCAGCTATAGGTCTTTGATGGGTGTTCTTTTTTTTTTTTTTTTTTTTGAGACGGAGTCTCACTCTGTCGCCCAGGCTGGAGTGCAGTGGCGAGATCTCCACTCACTGCAAGCTCTGCCTCCCGGGTTCACGCCATTCTCCTGCCTCAGCCTCCCGAGTAGCTGGGACTACAGGTGCCCGCCACCGCGCCTGGCTAATTTTTGTATTTTTAGTAGAGACGGGGTTTCACCGTGTTAGCCAGGATGGTCTTGATCTCCTGACCTCGTGATCCGCCCATATTGGCCTCCCAAAGTGCTGGAATTACAGGCGTGAGCCACCGCGCCCAGCCTTGATGGGTGCTCTTAAAGGCAGGTTTCTGATAACTTTGGAGATTGTGACATTAGAATAGAGGAAAAACTTTCAGGACTGTCATAGCTGAAATGTTTATGAATATCAAGCAGAACAGGTGTTAATTGCATGGACTGAACTAATAACAGAAGACTGAAATAATCCTTTTATGACTTTTTGCTTAAAATGTAGCTGATCTTTTGTTTTGTTTTTCAGAGGCAAGATAACTTTTAAGCTATGTTCATTTTTTTTTTTTTTTTTTTTTTTTTTTGAGACAGAGTCTCGCTCGGTTGCCCAGGCTGGAGTGCAGTGGCGCAATTTCAGCTCACGACCTCCACCTCCTGGGTTCAAGCAATTCTTGTGCATCAGACTCCTAAGTAGCTGGGACTACAGGTGCACACCACCACACCCAGATAATTTTTTATATTGTTAGTAGAGACGGGTTTTTGCCATGTTGACCAGGCTGATCTCAAACTCCTGACCTCACGTGATCTCTCCACCTCAGCTTCCCAAAGTGTTGGGATTACAGGCATGAGCCACCGCGCCCGGCCTATTTACAGTCTTTGATAATTAAGTGAAGTATACTCCTATAAACAAAAGTTGGGGCATATTCGTTTCTCTCTACCTTATTTATCCAGAATTTGGAAACCCTTTGTGAGTATTTTTAACTTATGGCAATATAGTTATTTGCATAAGTGCAGTAAGCATCTGTCTTCATTTGTGACAGGACACAATTGGAGAAACTGGTAATTTTACCAAGGCTTTGACTGGAATGGCATGTTTTTCTTTAAGGAATCAAAATTGACATATAGAGCCAATAAAAGCCCCTTGGGAAAACTGGCTTTATACCTTGTCTACACAGTCCCTGTACAGGGTTCCTGACCTGTGGTAAGTAAAGAATGTCACTTTCTGACAGGCCTAGGAGCCCCAAGTTATATTTGGACCTCAAGAGGAGAGAAATTTACCCAACTCATACAGGTATTTGACAGGAATAACCCATGGCTTGGCTTGACTTAAAAAAAAAAGTCTTATCCAAGATTCCTTATGGAGCAAAGTTCCATCAAAGTCAATTTAAAAAGGAGTCTACATGGCAAATAATTATTCTTGTTGCACTTTATACAAATAATCAGGCCAAGTATAATAAGACTAATGCTTATTTTGCAAACAAATCAGTCTTACAATGATTTATCTTTAGTAAAAACGAGAGCTGGAGAGAGAAAAATTGTTTCAAGAACTGTGGTACACTTGTTATTAAGTTCTAGTCCCGTCAGTTGTTTTTGAGTTTTTTTCTACAATTTAGACTGACCCTGCTTATTCCTGTGAACCAACCAATGATCTCTGGCTACAGCTAAGAAGAAACAAGAGGGATGGCTAATGTAAAAATCTAGACCAATATTCTATTTCTGGGCACGTATTGGAATCAGCTAGCAACCTTATGTCAGCTTGGTTCCAACAGTTGCCTGGTTCATGGGAAACCTTCTTAATTTACTTTACCTGGGATAATTTAACTTATTTTGCTTTACTGTTGTGGAATACATTGCCATTGTACTCTTTGTGTAGGAATGCAGGATAAGCTTACTCAATGGTTTCTTAAATTGAACACTTATTAATCTTCCAGATACTACCTTTTGTCAGAACTCAGAGTTATGAGTAGCCCTCACCATACAGATGATTTCTGACGGAACTCCTCTCTACCCTAAATAAAAGAGACCCTAATAGTTAGGCGGGAATATCATCTCCCCTATCCAGCCTGAAGAAGTCACAGAAGATTGATCTTTGTCCCTCTATAACCCTTAGGATTAAGGGGACCCTTGTAAAAGGGAGGGGGAAAATATGTCAGAGGCATTTGAACCAGAGCAATTCCATCTTGAACAAGGGGTAGGTAAAATAAGGCTGAGACCAGGCTGGGCGCGGTGGCTCAGGCCTGTAATCTCAACACTTTGGGAAACTGAGGCAGGTGGATCGTGAGGTCAGGAGTTCGAGACCAGCCTGACTAACATGGTGAAACCCTGTCTCTACTAAAAATACAAAAATTAACCAGGCATGGTGTTACACACCTGTAATCCCAGCTACTCAGGAGGCCGAGGCAGGAGAATCGCTTGAACCCGGGAGGTGGAGGTTGCAGTGAGATGAGATCGTGCCATTGCACTCCAGCCTGTCCTGGGATCAAACTGCCTGGGGTGACAGAGCAAGACTCTGTCTCTAAATAAATACATTAATTAATTAATTAAGCTGAGATCTACTGGGCTGCATTCCAAGGAGGTTAGGCATTCTTAGTCACAGGATGACATAGCAGGTCAGCACAAGATACAAGTCACAAAGACCCTGTTGATAAAACAGGATGCAGTAAAGAAGCCAGCCAAAACCCACCAAAACCAAGATGGCGATGAAAGCGACCTCTGGTCATCCTCGCTGCTCATTATACGTGAATATAATACATTAGCATGCTAAAAGACATGGCAACAGTGCCATGACAGTTTACAAATGCCATGGCAACATCTGGAAGTTACCCTATGGTCCTAAAAGGGGAGGAATCCTCATTTCTGGGAATTGCCTGCCTCTTTCGTGGAAAACTCATGAATAATTTATCCCTCGTTTAGCATAGAATCAAGAAATAACTATAAGTATAATCAGTTGAGCAGCCCATTCCGCTGCTCTACCTATGGAATAGACATTCTTTTATTCCTTTACTTTCTTAATAAACTTGCTTTCACTTTATGAACTCACCCTGAATTCTTTCTTGGGTGAGGTCCAAGAACCCTCTCTTGGGGTTTAGATTGGGACCTCTTTCTGGTAACATTGTTATCACACTCAAGAATTTTTTATAACAAATATATTTAAATAGAATTCACATCTCATACAATTCACCCATTTAAAGAATATAATTCTATGCTTTTAGCATACCCAGCGTTATGAAAT
Source organism: Chlorocebus sabaeus (assembly GCF_047675955.1). NCBI lineage: Eukaryota > Metazoa > Chordata > Mammalia > Primates > Cercopithecidae > Chlorocebus > Chlorocebus sabaeus. Next base: position 115,584,100 of record NC_132923.1, on the reverse strand, counting down.
GATCAGCACAATCAATTTCAGAATATTTTTATCACCCTAAAAAGAAGCCTGTACCCGTTAACAGTCACTAGGGAGTGACTGTTTTCCTTCAAACCTCTTCTCCTGCTCCTTACCCCCAACCCCAGCACTAGGCAGCTACCAATCGATGTTCTGTCTCCGTGGATTTGCCTATTCTGGACTTTTCACAAAAATGGAATTATACAATATGTGGTCCTTTGTAGCGGCTTCTTTCAGTTTGGATAATGTTTTCAAGATCTGCCCATTTTGTAGCACGTATCAATACTTCTTTTCTTTTTTGAATTGAGGTAAAAGTCACATAACGTTCACCATTTCAATAATTTTAAAGTGTACAGTTCAGTGGCTTCCAGTACATTCACAATGCTGGGCAACTGTCTTCTCCTGTTCCTGCTGTTGCAACAAAATATCTTAAACCGGGTAATTTATAAACAACAGAAATTTATTTCTCACAGTTCTGGAGGCTGGGAAATCCAAGTTCAAGGCGTCAGAAGATTTGGTGTCTGATGAGGGCCTACTAATCGTAGATGGTGCCTTCTCTGTGCCTTCACATGGCAGAAGGGTGCTAACCACCTCCTTCTGACCTCTTTTATTTTTTAATTAATTAATTATTTTTTTTTTGAGTCAGGTCTCATTCTGTCACCCAGACTGAAGTGCAGTGGCAAGATCAAGGCTCACTACAGGCTCAACATCCCGGGGCTCAGGTGATCCTCCCATCGCAGCCTCCCAAGTAGCTGGGACTACAGGCACGCACAACTATGCCTGGGCAGTTTTTGTATTCTTTATAGAGACAGGTTTCCACCATGTTGCCCAGCCTGGTTTTGAACTCCTAGGCTCAAGTAACGTACCTGCCTTGGTCTTCCAAAATGCTAGGATTATAGGCATGAGCTACTGCACCCAGCCTTCTGACCTCTTTTATAATGGCACTAACCCCATCTTATGACCTTGTCACCTGCTAAAGGCCCCACCTCTTAATACTATCCTATTGGGTATTAGGTTCCAACATATAAATTTGGGGGGCACACCAACATTCAGACCACAGGATTTTCCCCTGGCTCCCCAAATTCATGGTCTTCTCCATGCAAAATTCCATCTCAATAGCTCCCAAGATCTTGTTCTAGCAACGACTCAAAAGTCTTCAGTCCAGAATCTCATCTAAATCAGATACAAGTGACTCAAAAGTGTGATTAAGGCCAGGTGCAGTGGCTTACGCCTATAATCCCAGCACTTTGGAAGGCTGAGGTGGGGGGATCAGTTGAGGCCAGGCATTTGAGACCAGCCTGGCCAACATGACAAAACCCCATCTCTACTAAAAATACAAAAGTTAGCCAGGCATGGTGGTGCATGCCTGTATTCCCAGCTACTCTGAGGCAAAAGAATCGCTTGAACCCAGAAGACGAAAGTTGCAGTGAGCTGAGATCACGCCGCTGCACTCCAGCCTGGGCAACAGAGCAAGACTCTGTCTCAAAAAAAAAAAAAAAAAAAATGGCCAGGCGCGGTGGCTAACGCCTCTAATCCCAGCACTTTGAGAGCCTGAGATGGGTGGATCACAAGGTCAGGAGTTCAAGATCAGCCTGGCCAAGATGGTGAAACTCTCTGTCTACTAAAAATACAAAAATTAGCCCAGCGTGGTGGCGGGTGCCTGTAATCTCAGCTATTTGGGAGGATGAGGCAGAAAATTGCTTGAACCTGGGAGGTGGAGGTTGCAGTGAGCCAAGATTGCGCCACTGCACTCCAGCCTGGGCGACAGAACGAGACTCCGTCTCAAAAAAAAAAAAAAAATTGTGATCTATCCTGAGGCAAATGGCAAATTGTTTTTCAGCAGTGAGCCTGTGAAATCAAACAAGGTATGTGCTTTCTAAATACAATGGTGGGACAGGCAAGAACAGACATTTTTACTCCAAACAGGAGTAGGAAAGAAGAAAGAAGAGATCTCAACCAAATAAAAAACCCAACAAGGCAAACATTAAATCTTAAGGCTCCAGAATATTCTTCCTTGACTCGATATTCTGCAATCTGGACACACCGGGTTGGGGACTGGACTCCCAAGCCTCCAGACAACCTTGTTCCCATGGCTTTGCTAGGCCCAGCCCATACCACACCTGCCATAGGTTAGAGTCCGGTGCCTATAGCTGTCCCAAGCTGGAATTGCATGCCCATGGCTCCACCTTTCTAGGGTCTTGGGAACAGCCCCACTCCCACATCTCTGCTAAGGATTTCCCTGTTGGAGGCTCTCTGAGGTGGTCTCACCCTTGTGATAGCTTCTGCCTGGGTCATGATGCCAAGGCTCCGGGTGGCTCCATCCTTTAAAATGTAGGTGGAGACAGGCATGTCCCACATCTCATGCACTCTTTGGACCAGTGGAGATGGCACCATGCAGATTTCGCAAAGGTCTACTGTCTGTGCCTTCTGGAGGAGCAGCCTGAGCTACACAGCTGGGGTGGCCGAGGAGCACTGAAATCATTTTGTTCCCAAGGCCTTAGCATTCTGGGCCTGTGCTGGGATAAGCAGCCCCAACAGTCTCCAAAATGCCTTTGGGGTCATCCTTCCATTCCAGATGAACAGCGTCTGGCTCTCTTCTATTTGCATGAATCTCCTTACCAAATGGTTGCTTGGCCACACCCTTGGTGTTCCCTCCCAACCATGATTTTTCTTTTCCTTTGTTTTGAGACGGTGTGTTTCTCTGTCACTCAGGCTAGAGTGCAGTGGTGCAATCTCAGCTCATTGCAGCTGCAACCTCCCAGGCTCAAGCAATCCTCCCAGCTCAGCCTCCGGAGTAGCTGGGACTACAGGTGCTTGCCACCGTGCCCGGCTGCTTTTTTTTTTTTTTGAGACAGAGTCTCGCTCTGTCGCCCAGGCTGGAGTGCAGTGGCGCGATCTCAGCTCAGTGTAAGCTCCGCCTCCCGGGTTCACGCCATCACGCCATTCTCCTGCCTCAGCCTCCCAAGTAGCTGGGACTACAGGCAGCCACCACCACGCCCAGCTAATTTTTTGTATTTTTAGTATAGATGGGGTTTCACCTTGTTAGCCAGGATGGTATTGGTCTCCTCACCTTGTGATCCGCCAGCCTCAGCCTCCCAAAGTGCTGGGAATACAGGCGTGAGCCACCACGCCTGGCCCCAGCTGCTTTTTTATAACATGGCCAGGCTGAGAATTTCCTAAATTTTTAACTTCTGCTTCCCTTTTGATTAAACGTTGTCTTCTCATGTTTTACTATAAGCATCAAGAGAAGCCATGCTGCACTCTCATACTTTGCATAGAGATTTCTTCTGTCAATTATCCTATTTCATTGCTTGTAAATTCCTGCTTCCACAAAAAACTAAGACATGAACACAATTCAGCCACGCTCTTTAAAGACCACTTTATAACAAGGATGGCCTTTCTTTCAGTTTCCAACAACATGTTTGTCATTTCCGTCTGTGACCTTTATCGTCCATATTTCTACCAACATTTTAATCATGTTATACCCAGACCGTTTGTTCCCCGAAGAAGACCACCAGAGTCCAGAGTCAAAGCCAAGCGGCAAGGATCTTTACTACAAGTTCGAACTTGGTCCCTCCATTCTACAGCATACAAGAGGGCCTCGAACAATGCGAGTGCTTGCTTTTTATAGCCCGATGTAAACAGGATATGTAAAGTTACAGGGAACAAAGTAATTCTCTCGGTTACAGCATTACAATTGGTTAACATTGTACATTTAGCATTCCTTATCGGAGATTTCCCAGGTGATGTTTTTCTGAAGTTTGAAAGAAATATGGAGGAATGTGTTTGTGCTGGGCTCAGGAAGTTGGGAGATATATGGGGGATGTGCCTCATTCCTTTCAATCACAAGCACTTAGAAAACCTCCAAGAAGATGGAGGCTTTCTCTACAGCTGTCCTCTTCCGAGTCCTCACCAGAATCACTCTTAATGTTCTGTTCACAGCAATAAAGGTTTTTTCTAGTATTCACTTCCAAACTCTTCCAAGTCCCTGCCTATTGCCTAGTTCCAAAGCTACTTACACATTTTTAGGTAATTGTTACAGGAGCACCTCACTTCTTTTTAAAATAAAAATTTTTTTTGAGACAAGATCTTGCTCTGTCACCCATGCTGGAGTACAATAGTGCCCTTATGGCTCACCGCAGCCTCTACCTCCCTGATGTCAGGCATCTGAGCCCAAGCCAAGCCATCATATCCCCTATGACCTGCACATATACATCCAGTTGGCCTGAAGCAAGTGAAGAATAATAAAAGAAGTGAAAATGGCCAGTTCCTGCCTTAACTGATGACATTCCACCTTTGTAATTTGTTCCTGTCCCACCTTAACTGAGCGATTAACCTTGTGAAATTCCTTCTCCTGGCTCAGAAGCTCCTCACTGAGCATCCTGTGACCCCTGCCCCTGCCTGCCAGAGAACAACCCTCTTTGACTGAAATTTTCCATTACCTTCGCAAATTCTATAAAACGGCCCCACCCCTATCTCCCTTCACTGACTCTTTTCGGACCCAGCCTGCCTGCACCCAGGTGAAATAAATAGCCTTGTTGCTCACACAAAGCCTGTTTGGTGGTCTCTTCACATGGCCATGCGTGACACGTGGCTCAAGCAATCCTCTGGCCTCAGCCTCCCAAGTAGGTGGGATCACAGGTGCACACCTGGCTAATTAAAAAACTTTTTTTTGGTAGAGATGAGGTCTCATTATGCTGCCCAGGCTGTTCTTGAACTCCTGGGCTCAATCAATCCTCCTGCCTTGGCCTCCCAAAGTGCTGGGATTACAGGCATGAGCCATTGCACCCAGCTGTCAGCACCTCACTTCTTGGTACCAATTTTTGTCTTAGTTCATTTCTGCTGCTATAACAAAATAACTTAGACTGGGTAATTTATTAACAATACAGATTTATTACTTACAATTCTGGAGGCTGGGAAGTCCGAGATCAAGGCACCAGCAGATTTGGTGTCTAATGAGGTTCCCTCTCTGCTTCCAAGATGGCACCTTCTTGCTGCATCCTCACATGGCGGAAGGGAACTCACTAACTCCTTCAGGCCCCCTTTTTTTTTTTTTTTGAAATGGAGTCTCACTCTGTTGTAGCAGGATGAGCTGCAGACAAAACTCCTCAGACACCGAGTTAAAGAAGGAAGGGGTTTATTCAGCCGGGGGCGTCGGCAAGACTCCTGTCTCAAGAGCCGAGCCCCTCCCCCAAGTGAGCAATTCCTGTCCCTTTTAAGGGCTCACAACTCTAAGGGGGTGCATGTGAGAGGGTCGTGATTGATTGAGCAAGCAGGGTACCGTATGTGACTGGTGGCTGCATGCACCAGTAATTAGATCAGAACAAAACGAGATAGGGATTTTCACAGTGCATTTCTGTACAACGTCTGTAATCTATAGATAACATAACCGATTAGGTCAGGGGTCGATCTTTAACTACCAGGCCCAGGGTGTGGCGCTGGCCTGTCTGCTTGTGGATTTCATTTCTGCCTTTTAGTTCTTACTTTTTCTTTCTTTGGAGGCAGAAATTGGGCATAAGACAATATGAGGGGTGGTCTCCTCCCTTACTGTTACCCAGGCTGGAGTGCAGTGGCACGATCTTGGCTCACTGCAACCTCTGCCTCTCAGGTTCAAGCAATTCTCCTGCCTCAACCTCCCAAGTGGCTGGAATCACAGGCACCCGCCACCATGCCTGGCTATTTTTTGTATTTTTAGTAGAGACAGGGTTTCACCATGTTAGCCAGGCTGGTCTCGAATTCTTGACCTAAAGTGATCCACCCGACTTGGCCTCCCAAAGTGCTGGAATTACAGGCATGAGCCACCATGCCCAGCCCCAGGCCTCTTTCATAAGGGAACTAATTACCTCTTAAAGTCTCCACCTCTTAATAGTATTACATTGGGTATTAGGTTCTAACATATGAATTCTGGGGAGAAATGAACATTGAGACCATAGCAGAAACCATCATCACGAGAACATTGTCATCACCCTAAAAAGACTCCTTGTAGCTCTTAAACAATCACTCCCCATTCCCCACCCCCTCAGCCCTAGGCAACCACTAATCTGCTTTCCATCTCTATAGATTTGCCTGTTCTAGACATTTCATACAAATGGAATCGTACAATATGTGACTTTTTATATTTGGCTTATTTCATTTGGTATAATGTTTTCAATATTTTTTCCAGGTTGTACTGCATATTAGTACATCATTCTGAATGGCATTCCATTTTATGGATATACCACATTTTGTTTATCCATTTATGAGTTGATGGACATTTGGCTTGTGTCTGCCTTTTGACTATTATAAATAATGCTGCTCTGAACATTGGTGTGCAGGTTTTTGCTTGAACACTTGTGTTCAATTCTCTTGGATATATATCTAGGAGTAGAAGTGCTGGGTCATATGGTAATTCCATGTTTAACTTTTTGAAGAATTGCTAAACTGTTTTTCACAGAGACGACACCATTTTACATGTCCAGAAGCAATGTATGAGGGTTCCAATTTCTACATATTTTTACACTTCTTCGAGTCTGTCTTTTTTTATTACAGTGGGTGTGAAGTGGTTTTGTTGGCATTGACTAATTTGGTTAACTTGAATCTTAAACTCAGCTGATAAAAAAAGAAAAAGATAATTTCCGTTGACCCTACCAACTAATGATGTTGGGCATCATTTCTTGGCTTATCGGTCATTCTTTATCTTCTTTGGAGAAATGTCTATTCAAGTCCTTTGCCCTTTTTTTTTTTTTTTTTTTTTTTGAGAGAGAGAGAGAGTCTGGAGTGCAGTGGTGCAATCATGGCTCACTGGAGTGCAGTGGTGCAATCATGGCTCACTGCAGCCTCAACCTCCCAGGTTCAAGCAATCCTCCCACCTCAGCCTCCTGAGTAGCTAGGACTACAGGTGTATGCCATCATGACCAGCTAATTTTTGTATTTTTTTTGTAGACAGGGTTTCATCATGTTGCCCAGGCTGATCTCAAACTCCTGGGTTCAAGCAGTCCTCCCACCTTGGCTTCCCAAAGTGTTGGGATTACAAGTGTGAGCCACTGCACCCAGCCTTTTGTCCATTTTTAAAATCGGACTGTCTATTTGTTGTTGTGTCGTGGAAGTTCTTTACATATTCTGGATACTAGATCCTTATCAGATATATGATTTGCAAATATTTTCTCTATTTCTGTAGGATGTCTTTTTACTTTCTTTATTGTGTCCTTTGATGCACAAACATTTTTAATGTTGATGAAGTTCAATTCATTTTTTTCTCTTGTAGTTTGGGTGTCATACATAAGAACCCATTGCCAAATCCAAGGTTATGAAGATTTACCCCTATGTTTTCTTCTAGGAATTTTTTAGTTTTAACTCTTACATTTAGGCATTCAATCCGTTTTCAGTTAATCTTTCTTTGAGAGAGAGGGTTTCATTCTGTCACTCAGGCTGGAGTGCAATGATACCACCATGGCTCACTGCAGCCTCAACCTCCTGGGCTCAAGTGATCTTCCTGCCTCAGCCTCCTAAAGTGCTGGGTTTACAGGTATGAGCCACTGTGCTTGGCTCAGTTAATTTTTGTATATGGCATGAGGTAAGGGTGCCCAAACTCAGTCTTGCATGTGGATATCCAGTTGTCCCAGCACTATTTGTTGAAAAGACTATCCTTTCCCCCATTGAATGTTTTTGGCACTCTTGTAGAAAATTATTTTATCATACATTTATGGGTTGATTTCTGGACTTTCATTTGTATTCCATTGATTTCTATGTCTGTCCTCCTGCCTAGCACTACACTGCCTTGAATAATGTAGCTTTCTAGTATGCTGTGAAAACAAGAATTGTAAGTCCTCGGCTGGGCGCAGTGGCCCACGCCTGTAATCCCAGCACTCTGGGAGGCTGAGGTGGGCGGATCACGAGGTCAGGAGATCAAGACCATCCTGGCCAACATGGTGAAACCCTGTCTCTACTCAAAATACAAAAATTAGCTGAGCATGGTGGCAGGCACCTGTAGTCCCAGCTACTTGGGAGGCTGAGGCAGGAGAATCGCATGAACAAGGGAAGTGGAGGTTGCAGTGAGCGGAGATGGAGCCACTGCATTCCAGCCTGGGCAACACAACGAGACTCTGTCTCAAAAAAAAAAAAAAAAAAAAAAGAATTGTGAGTCCTCCAATTTTGTTCTTTTTCAAGATCGTTTTGGCTATTATAAGTCTCTTGGGTTTCCATATGCTTGTTCATTTCTGAAAAAATTTTTGATAGGCAATGAATTGAATCTATAGATCCATTTGGGGAATAATACCATCTTATAAAATAATACCATCTTATAAATATTAAGTTTCCCAATCTACGAACATGGTTTATATTTCTATTTTTTTAGGTCTTCTTTAAGAAGATTTGGGCAGGGCACAGTGGCTCACACCTATAATCCCAACACTTTGGAAGGCTGAGGCAGGTGGGTTGCTTGAGCCTAGGAGTTTAAGACCAGTTTGGATGACATAGTGAAACCTCTGTTTCTACAAAAAATAAACAAAATTAGCCGAGTGTGGTGGCACACGCACCTGTAGTCCCAGCTACTGGGGAGGCTGAGGTGGGAGGATCACTTAAGCCTGGGAGGTCGAGGTTGCCTGGGATCCACTGCACCTGCACTCCAGCCTGGGCAACAGAGTGAGGGTCTTTCTGTCTCCCTCTCTCTCTCACATGCACACATAAAGATTTGCAATGGTATGCAGTTTCAGTGTATAAGATTGCATTTCTTTGGTAGAAATTATTTCTATTTTATTCTTTTTAATCCTAATCTAAATAAAATTGTTTAATCAATTTTACTTCAAGATTGTCTACTGCTAGTGTATAAAAATACCATTTATTGGCCAGGCGCTGTGGCTCATGCCTGTAATCCCAGCACGTTGGGAGGCCAGGGCGGACAGATCACCTGAGGTCGGGAGTTGGAGACCAGCCTGACCAACATGGAGAAACCCCATCTCTACTAAAAATACAGAATTAGCCAGGCGTGGTGGTGCATGCCTGTAATCCCAGCTACTCGGGAGTGAGGCAGGAGAATCACTTTAACCCAGGAGGCAGAGGTTGTGGTAAACCAAGATCATGCCATTGTACTCCAGCCTGGGCAATGAGAGCAAAACTCTGTCTCAAAACAAAAAGCAAACAAACAAACAGAAAGCCATTTCTTTTTATATATTAATTTTGTATCCTGCAACCTCGGTGAGTTTATTTATTGGTTCTAATAGTTTTTAAAGTGGATTCCTTAGGATTTTCTATATACAAAATGATGTCACCTGAGAATTGATATTGTTTAATTATTCCTTTCCAATCTGTATGTCTTTTATTATTATTTTTTTCTTGCCTGATTGCTTTGGCTAGCCTCTCCAGTACAATGTTCAATAGAAGCGGTGAGAGCAAATATTCCTGTGTTCTTGATCTCAGGGGAAACATCAGTAAGTGTGATATTAGCTGTGGGTTTTTTATAAACATACATGGTATGGTTTGGCTGTGTCCCCACCCAAATCTCATCTTGAACTCCCACGTGTTGTGGCAGGGACCCAGTGGGAAGTAGTTAAATTATGGGGGCATGTCTTGCCCATGCTGTTCTTGTGATAGTGAATAAGTCTCACGAGATCTGATGGTTTTAAAAAATGGGAGTTTCCAATTGCACAAGCTCTTCTCTTGTCTGCCATCATGTGAGATGTGCCTTTCACCTTCCATCATGATTGTGAAGCCTCCCCAGCCACGTGGAACTGTAAGTTCATTAATCTTCTTTCTTTTGTAAATTGCCCAGTCTTTATGTCTTTATCAGCAGCATGGACTAATATCATCCATTATCAGGTTGAAGAAAGTTTCTCTTTCTCGTTTGTCAAGTCTTTTTAACACAAGATGTTAGATCTTTCTAAATATTTTTTTCTGCATCAACTGAAATGATCATATAGTTTTATTCCTTTATTGCATATTAATATGGTATATTATATTGATTGATTTTTGTATGGTGAACCAATCTTGCATTCCTGGGATAAATCCCAGTTGGCCACGGCATATAATCCTTTTAAGATGCTGCTGGATTCTGTTTGCTGATATTTGCTTGAGAATTTTTGCATGTTTATTCACAAGAGATATTGGTCTATAGCTTCCTTTTCTTGTGATGCTTCTGTCTGGCATTGGTATCAGGGTAATACAAGTGTCATAAAATGAGCTGGGAAGTGTTCCCTCCTCCTTAATTTTTGGGGAAGGGTTTTAGAAGGACTGGTGCTAATTCTTCCATAAATGGTTGATATAATTCACCAGTAACACCATGTAGTCCTGGGGCTTTTCTTTGTTGGAAGTTTTTCGAGTACTGATTGAATCTCTTTACTTGTCATAGGTCTATTTCGATTTTTTTTTTTCTCTTTTTGATTCAGTTTTGGCAGTTTGTCTTTTGAGAAATTTATCCATTTCATCTATGTTATCTACTTTGTTAGTATACAATTGTTCATAGTATTCTCCTATATCCTTTTTATTTCTGTAAGGTTGGTGGTAATGTTCCCATTTTCATTTCTGATTTTTATAATTTGAGTTTTCTCCCTTTTTTGATTGGCCAGCCTAGCTAAAAGTTTGTCAATTCTGTCAATCTCTTCAAAGAAACAACTTTGGTTTCGTTGATTTTATCTATTGTTCCTCCTTGTCTACTTAGTTTATCTCCCTCTAATCTTTATTATTTTCTTCCTTATGCTCGCTTGGCTTCCATTTGCTCTTCTTTTTTCTAGTTAAAGTGGAAGATTAGGCTATTCACTTGAGATTATAGGACATGCTCAGACTCTAGAGTTGACATAAAGATTTTTTTTCTTTTTTGAGACAGAGTCTCACTCTGTCGTCTAGGTTGGAGTGCAGTGGCACAATCTCGGATAACTGCAACCCCCGCCTCCCAGGCTCAAGTGATTCTCATGCCTCAGCCTCCCAAGTAGCTGGGATTACAGGCGTGCACCACCACACCTGGCTAATTTTTATATTTTTGGTTGAGATGGAGTTTTGCCATGTTGCCCAGGCTGGTCTTGAACTCCTGAGCTCAAGTGATCCGCCTGCCTCGGCCTCCCAAAGTGTTGGGATTACAGACATGAGCCACTGCGCCTGGCAACACGATTGTTTTTAAATGAAAACATTTGAGCCAAAGAAGATGCAGAAATAAATTATATCTGAAATTCCCTTATTTGGCTAGAACAGAACATTATGAGAGTCAGTTGCCAGAAATCCTCCTCTGGGAAGGTCTCCAGTCAGGGAGGCACTAATCTAAACAAATTTCATCAGAACCTTCCATCTATGGAAACCTGAAAACTCCCTGCTTTGTTAAGTTTGATATGTAAATCCTTTATCTCTGAATATTCCATGAGTTCCTTGTCACTGAGTGGATCCTGTGCATGCATAAATAAGACTCATCTCTTGTTCATCTGCCTATTGTTACCTAATTTGCAGGCCCCCAACCATCAGATCTAAGTTGGAAGAGTAAAAGTTTTTCTCCTAACAAGATTCTTCTCCTTCTTCTACTCCTCCTTCTTCTACAGGAGGCTACAGGAGTGTACTCGGCTAATTTTAAAACTTTTTTATCGATACAGGATCTCACTGTTTTGCCCACGCTGGTCTCGAACTCCTAGCCTCCTTTTTTTTTTTTTTTTTTTTGAGACGGAGTTTTGCTCTTGTTGCCCAGGCTGGAGTGCAGGAGCAGCTCGGCTCACTGCAACCTCCATCTCCCAGGTTCAAGCGATTCTCCCTCCTTAGCCTCCCGAGTAGCTGGGATTACAGGTGCCTGCCACCATGCCTGGCTAATTGTTTTGTACTTTTAGTAGAGACAGGGTTTCACCATGTTGGCCAGACTGGTCTCCATCTCCTCCATCTCCTGACCTCAGGTGATCCACCCGCCTCAGCCTCCCAAAGTGCTGGGATTACAGGCATTGGCCACTGCGCCAGGCCCTTTTATTTTTTTTAAGATAGGGCCTTGCTCTGTCACCTAGGCTGGAGTGCAGTGGTGTAATCATAGTTCACCGCAGCCCCGAACTCCCAGGCTCAAGAGGTCCTCCCACCTCAGCCTCCCAAGTAACTGGTACCATAGGCACGTGCCACCTCACCCAGCTAATTTTATTTTTTGTGGAGATGAGGCCTCACTATGCTGCCCAGTCTGGCTCTTTTTTTTTTTTTCAGTGTAGAGGTTTACAGCTATAAATTTCCATCTGAGCAACGCTTTTCTTTTTTTTTTTTTGAGACGGGGTCTCGCTCTGTCCCCCTGGCTGGAGGGCAGTGGTTCCCGCCATTCTCCTGCCTCACCTCCCGACTACAGGTGCCTGCAACCGCACCCGGCTAATTTTTTGTATTTTTAGTAGAGACGGGGTTTCACCATGGTCTCGATCTCCTGACCTTGTGATCCGCCTGCCTCGGCCTCCCAAAGTGCTGGGATTACAGGCATGAGCCACCGCGCCCGTTCTGAGCAACACTTTTCACTGCATCTCTTTGTTTATTTTTTATTGCCAAATAATATTCTCTTGTATGGCTATACTACATTTTATTTTCAGATTGAGATTTTCTTTTTATTTGTCTTTGAAGATAATTTATTCACCTTCTTTCTATTTGTTTTATTTTTAGAGCAGTTTTAGTCTCACAGCAAAAGTGAGCAGAAGGTACACAGCAGCTATCCCAGATACCCTCTACCCCCTCAGATATAATACAAAGCCTCCTCCATTATCAACATTCCTCACCAAAGTATTAATACCTTGGTTATAATTAATGAACCTGCATTGACATATAATCACCCCAAGTCCACAGTTCACATTAGGGTTTACTGTTGGTGGCGTACACCCTATGGGTTTGGACAAATACATACCGACAGGTATGCACCATTGTGGTATTACACAGAGTAGTTTCACTGCCCTGAAGAGCCTCCGTGCTCCACCTGTCCATCCCTCCTTCCCTCCAAACCCTGGCAGACACTGATCTTTTTACTGTCTCCATAGTTTTGCTTTTTTCAAAATGCTGTGTAGTTGGAGTCATAGTCTTTTCATATTGTTTTCGTTCACTAATATACATTTAAGTTTCCCTTGCGTCTTTTCATGGTTTTATAGCTCATTTCTTTTCTTCTTTTTTTTTTTTTTGAGACAGGGTCTCTGTAGCCTCAACCTCCTGGGCTGAAGCAATCCTCCCACCTCTGCCTCCTGAGCAGCTGGGACCACAGGCACAAGCCATCACGCCCAACTAATTTTTGTATTTTGTAGAGATGGAGTCCTACTATGTTGCCCCGGTCCCACTATGTTGCCTCAGCCTCCCAAAGTCCTGGGGGTATGGGTGTGAACCGCCGTGCCTGGCTGCTCATGACTTTTTAGCACTGGATAATATTATGCTCTCTGGATATGCCAGTTTATTTATCCATTTACCTGCTCATGGACATCTTGTTTGCTTCTAAGTTTGTTTTGTTTTGTTTTGTTTTGTTTTTGAGATGGAGTCTTGCTCTGTAGCCCGGGCTGGACTGCAGTGGCCGGATCTCAGCTCACTGCAAGCTCCGCCTCCCGGGTTTACGCCATTCTCCTGCCTCAGCCTCCGGAGTAGCTGGGACTACAGGCGCCCGCCACCTCGCCCGGCTAGTTTTTTGTATTTTTAGTAGAGACGGGGTTTCACCGTGTTAGCCAGGATGGTCTCGATCTCCTGACCTCGTGATCCGGCCGTCTCAGCCTCCCAAAGTGCTGGGATTACAGGCTTGAGCCACCGCGCCCGGCCGTTTGCTTCTAAGTTTTAACAATTATGCATAAAACTTCTGCAAACATCTGTGTGTAGTTTTTGTGTGGACATACATTTTCAACTCATTTGGTAAATACCAAGGAATTAGATTGCTGGATTATATGATATAACAGTATATTTAATTTTGTCAGAAACTGCCACTATCTTCCAAAGACATTTTGCATTCCCATCAGCAAAGAAAGAGAATTCCTGTTGCTCCACATCCTCGCCAGCATTTGGTGTTGTCAGGGTTTTGGATTTTGGCCATTGTAATAGGTGAGTAGTGGTATCTCATTGTTGTTTTAATTTGTGTTGCCCTCATGACATACGATGTGGAGCATCTTTTCATATGCTTATTCGGCATCTGTATATCTTCTTTTTTTTTTTTTGGAGACAGGGTCTCACTCTCTCGCCCAGGCTGGAGTGCAGTGACACAATCATGACTCACTGCAGCCTCAACTTCCTGGGTTCAAGTGATCCTCCCACCTTAACCTCCTGAGTAGCTGGGACTACAGGTACGAACCACCATGTCCGGCTATTCTTTTGATTTTTTGTAGAGGTGAGGTCTTGCTATGTTGCCCAGACTGGTCTTGAACTCCTGCGCTCAGGCATTTCTCCTGCCTTGGCCTCCCAAAGTGCAAGGATAGGTCGGGCGTGGTGGCTCATGCCTGTAATCCCAGCACTTTGGGAGGGCAAGCTGGGCAGATTACTTGAGGTTAAGAGTTCCAGACCAGCCTGGCCAACATGGGGAAACTACATCTCTACTAAAAAATTCAAAAATTAGCCGGGTATGGTGGCATGTGCCTGTAATCCCAGCTACTCGAGTGGAGGCTGAAGCAGGAGAATCACTTGAATCTGGGAGGCGGAGTTTGCAGTGAGCCAAGATGGTGCCACTGGACTCCAGCCTGGGAGACAGAGCGAGACTCCATCTCAAAAAAAACATAAAACAAAAAACCCCAAATGCTAGGATTACAGGCGCAAGCCACCACACCCAGCTGCCATCTGTATATCTTCTCTGGTGAGGTGTCTGTTAAGGTTTAGCCCCTTTTTAATCTTTGTTGTTGTTTGTTTTGTTTTCCTATTGTAGAGTTTTAAGAAGTCTTTGTAGATGTTGGATAGCAGTCTTTTCTCAGATATGTCTTCTGCAAACCTTTCCTCCCAGTCTGTGGCTTGTCTTTTCATTCTCTCGGCATTGGTTTTTGCAGCACAAACATGTTATGTTTTTCTGAAGGCCAGCTTATCTTTTTTTTGCTTTCATGGATCATAGCTTTGGAGTTGTATCTAAAAGTCATCACCAAACCCACTATCACCTAGATTTTCTTCTATTTATTTTCTATGGTGTCTTCCAGGGGTTTTATTGCTTTGCATGTTACATTCAGGTCTGTAACCCATGTAAGTTAAGTTTTGTGAAGGGTGTAAGGTCTGTGTCTAGATTCATTTCTCTTCATGAATGTCCAGTTGTGCCAGCACATTTGTTAAAAGCCTATTCTTTAAAACATTGTTGGCCAGGCGCAGTGGCTCAAGCCTGTAATCCCAGCACTTTGGGAGGCCGAGGCAGGTGGATCATGAGGTCAGGAGATTGAGACCATCCTGGCTAACACAGTGAAACCCCGTCTCTACTAAAAATACAATAAACTAACCGGGCGCGGTGGCGGGTGCCTGTAGTCCGAGCTACTCCAGAGGCTGAGGTAGGAGAATGGCGTGAACCCGGGAGGCGAAGCTTGCAGTGAGCCGAGATCGCGCCACTCCACTCCAACTTGGGTGACAGAGCGAGACTCCGCCTCAAAAAAAAAAAAAAAAAAAACCTTGTTAGCATATTTTATTCATTCATTCATCAGCTCATGGACATTTGTGTTGTTTCTACTCTCTGGCTATTCTGAATAATGCTGTTATGATATGAACATTCAGGTACAAGTTTTTGTGTGGCTGTGTTTTGAATTATCTTGGGTATACCTAGGAGTGAATTGCTGGATCACACAGAAACATTTGACATCCAAGAATTTAGCATTAATACAATAATATTATCCAATGTAGATATATTCAAATTTCCCCAATTGTACCAATAATGCCTTGTATAGCTGCTTTCAAAAGGGAACATTATCAAAGGAGAAACTTTGCATACAGTGAAATTCACAGATCTTAGGTGTACATTTCAATAACTTACACTAAATATATACTCTTCTACCATCATCCCTATATGTTGATATAGGACGTTTCCACTGCCCCAAAACTTTCTCCTTCCAGTCCCTCCCCTTTCCCCTCAACATCTTTTAATTGTGGTAAGTAGTTCTGAGGATGATCGATTCATCTACAGCTTTAGAATTTGCAAAATATATCCTCTTCACCTTTTTAAATAGAGGTAGACTGGAGAAAGGGGGAGATGGTGAGTGCTGGAGCTAAACAGACCCTGCCTTTCCCCCGCTCCCGCCGAGACGGAGTCTCGCTCTGTCGCCAGGCCGGAGTGCAATGGCATGATCTCGGTTCACTGCAACCTCCGCCTCCCAGGTCCAAGCGATTCTCCAGCCTCAGCCTCCCAGTAGCTGGGATTACAGGCATGCGCTACCGTGTCTGGGTACTTTTTTTTGTATTTTTAGTAGAGATGGGGTTTCACCATGTTGGCCAGGCTGGTCTCAAACTCCTGACCTCAGGTGATCCGCCTGCCTCGGCCTCTCAACATGTTGGGATTATAGGTGTGAGCCACTGGGCCCAGCCCAGACTCTGCTCTTACCCTAATTTTACCTTATTAGCTGTGTACTATGGACAGGTTACCTAACATCTCTGAATTTCAGGTTTTTTCCACATGTAAAATGGGTCATTTGTAAAAATTAGGACAACATATCTCAAGCACCTGGTACTACGGTGAGAACTCACCAAACATTGATTCCCTCCCCATTTCCCTCTTTCTCTTTATGTGATACTCAAAATAATCTTCATTCAATCTTTATTCAACAAATTCTTTTTTTTTTTTTTTTTTTTGAGGTAGAGTCTCACTCTGTCGCTCAGGCTGGAGTGCAGTGGCACGATCGTGGCTCACTGCAGCCTTGACCTCCCAGGCTCAAGTGATCTTCCCTCAGCCTTCTGAGTTGCTGGGACCACAGGCACGTGCCACCACACCCAACTAATTTTTTTTCTTTTTTTTTTTGTAGAGACAGGGTCTCCCTATGTTGCCCAGGCTGGTCTCAAACTCCTGGGTTCAAGTGATCCTCCCACCTGAGCCTCCCAAAGTGCTGGGATTATAGGCATGAGCCACTCACACCTGGCCTGTGGCTATTTTTACTCATATTGTTTCCAGTGAGCTCAGCATCTGACATACAGTAGATATTCAATAAGAATTTGTTGGGCAGGCCCTGTGGCTCATGCCTGTAATCCCAGCACTTTGGGAGGCCAAGGTGGGAGGACCACTTAAACCCAGGGGTTTGAGATCAGCCTGGGCAACATAGGGAGACCCTGTCTCTACAAAAATTAAAAAGTTATCCAGGCATGGTGGCACGTGCCTGTGGTCCCAGCTACTCAGGAAGCTGAGGTGGGAGGATTTCTTGAGCCCAAGAGGTTGAAGCCGCTGTGAGCACACCACTACACTCCAGCCTGGGCAACAGAGCAAGACCCTATCTCAAAAAATAATAATAAAATATAAAAAATGAAAAAAAAGAAAAACCCAGAAGTACACCCCAGTGTGCTAAGAGGGTATAATGGGGGCTCTAACTCTCTCAGGGCTGCTGATCAGGAAAGGTATGGCATCCAGGAGGAGGTGAACCTTTATCGGAGAACAAAGGAAACAGGACAGAATGAGGCAAGCCTTTTAGAGGGTAGAGCAGGGCTTTCCGGGAAGAAGAGACAGTGTGTGCAGATGTCCTGTGGCAGGAGACAGTATGGTGCATTCAAAGAACGAAAAGGCTCAGGTAGCTACAGCAAGGAGCAAGATGTGGCTGAAGCTGGTAAGGGCCAAGCTTTGCAGGGCCCAGCCAACCCTAGTTGGAAATCAGGTCATATAACAGCAAGGAGGCGCTGTGGGTGGCTTTTCAGCAGGGCTGTGGTTAGGGGTATGACATGATCAGACCTGCCCTGGGAAGAAAGAGCAGTGTCACTTCCTGAGACCATGGGGACACCTTGCAGCCATCCTGGGGAGGAACGAGTTGACTGGACCAGGATGGTGGTGATGGAGATGAGGAGATGGTCAGATTTTGGAAATAGTTAGGGATTATTGGTAAAACTCATAGGACTTGGAGATGGTCTGGACACAGGGAGGAAGGGAAAAGGAGGAGGACCAAGTCTCAGGTGTGAGGAGTTACAGTCGGACAAAGACTGAAGGCTGGAGAGGAGCTGGGTACCATTATCCTACTTTTGAGTTGAAAAAGGCAAGGTTCTGTGAGGTAAAAAGACTGAACATGGCCAGAGAGTTCGAGGGGGCCGGGGGTGGTGGCAATGATGCTGTTCTGAACACCTGCTGCTCCGGGACTTCCAGCCGGGGAACGGGGGTGGTGGTAAGAAATGCTCTGTTGCTGAAGGTCTGGGATCATCCACGTCTGGGCAATCTGGAAAAAAACTTCGCACCTCATATGGAAGACAGAGCTAGCAAGAATGGAGCCAAGAAACCGTTTCCTGGGAGCACAAAAATATCCTGGGCAGCAGCTGCCCCACTAACAGCACACGATATGTGGCACACAGTAAGCACTCAATGGCCCATGACGCTCTGCTGAGGCTGGCCCAGCACCTGAAGCCTGGGGATCGTTGGGGCGACTGCTCTGCCCACTCCCTCTCACCCACCTCTTGGCTACCTCAGATTTTGGGGTCAATCAAGAATAGTAACCTCTTCCCCTACCTGGAAAGCCCAGGTGCTAGGGCCGAAAAAGAGAGGGTGAATGTTTTTGAAAACCTATGGCTGGGCAGTGGCTCATACCTGTAATCCCAATACTTTGGGAGGCTGAGGTGGGCAGATCACTTGAGTTCAGGAGCTTGAGACCAGCCTGGTCAAAATGATGAAACCCCGTCTCTACTAAAAATACAAAAAAATTAGCTGGGCAAGGTGACACACGCCTACAATTCCAGCTACTTGGGAGGCTGAGGCACAAGAATCACTTGACTCTCAGAGGTAGAGGTTTCACTGAGCCAAGATCAGGACACTGCACTCTAGCCTGGGTGACAGAGTGAGACTCTATCTCAAAAAAAAAAGAAGAAAAAGAAAAACTTACTACGTGACAGGGACAATGTTAGGTCTTTACAACTATTCTGAGGATTTAATTACTAAATTGATTTAAGAGTAAATGAATTCCCATTTACTTTTTATTTTTTATTTATTTTATTTTTTTATTTTTTATTTATTTTTATTATTTTTTTTTTTGAGACAGAGTCTCGCTCTGTCGCCCAGGCTGGAGTGCTGTGGCCGGATCTCACTGCAAGCTCCGCCTCCCTGGTTCCCGCCATTCTCCTGCCTCAGCCTCCCGAGTAGCTGGGACTACAGGCGCCCGCCACCTCGCCCGGCTAGTTTTTTGTATTTTTTAGTGGAGACGGGGTTTCACCGTGTTAGCCAGGATGGTCTCGATCTCCTGACCTCGTGATCCGCCCGTCTCAGCCTCCCAAAGTGCTGGGATTACAGGCTTGAGCCACCGCGCCCGGCCTTATTTTTATTTTTTTAGAGACAGAGTCTTGTTCTGTCACCCAGGCTGGAGTGCAGTGGTGCGATCATAGTGATAACAGCAGGAGGCAGACAAATGCTTAGGTAGATAGGGGTGGGTCTCTGGTAAAACCCCAGCTTCAAGCCAAAACAGCCTAGACTGCTGGTTCCAAATGAGTGAGAACTTCTGTTCCTGTTTGCCTACCCTTTACTGACTGGTTCTTTCTGAATAATGCTCTTTAAACAATCAAATGTTGCCTTTTTCAATACTACTTACAGCCTGCCCCTCCCCCATTCCATGCCTGTAAAAATCCCAGACTCAGCCACTCTGAGGGAGATGACCTGACTTTGGGTGAGGGACCATCTACCTATCCCCTTTCCTCCGAGAGCTGTTTTGTAGCTCAATACAATTCTCAGCCCTCATCACCCTTCAATTGTCAGCATGACTTCATTTTTCTTGGACGAGGGACAAGAGCTAGGGACTTACGGAATGTGGGTACCCAGAAGGCTGTGGCACTGTGGCCCTCTGCCCTCTGCTGGTGGAGGGCAGCCACTCCATCTGACAGAAGCAGTGAGGCTGAGCCAGTCCTGGAGCCCTGGGCCAGAGCAGGGCAAGGAGCTGACTGAGCTGCTAACACACTGCTGTCCATCAGGCTGCAGATGGTGGAACTGAGAGCTAATTAGCACACTGTAACACCCCCTCTGGGGCTTTGGGGTTGAAAACACCCCTGCCTGGGCACCAGTGTGTTCCCTTTTGGGCAATATGTCTGGTCCAGCCACCAGCCTTGCACGGAGCCTGCTCCTATGTTGGTGCTTAGCGCTCAGAACAGCCAGCCATAACCCACAATCACTTACTCACACACCCCCTCCCTCCTGGGACTGAGTGCACAGTCGCAGGGGCCACAGGATCCACGCTGGAAGCTTGCCTTCAGACACAGCCCAGCGGGCCAAGTTGACAGGGCATCTCCTGCTATGAGCCTGACAAAGGGATCAAGAAAAATCCTGCGTCAATAGCTCACTGCAGACTTGACCTCCAGGGCTCCAGCAATCCTCCTCCCACATGAGCCTCCTGAGTAACTGGGACTACAAGTGCGCACCAGCATGCCCAGCTAAGTTTTGTGACTTTTTGTAGAGATGGGAGTCTCACTATGTTGCCTGGGCTGCTCTTGAACTCCTGACCTCAAGCAACCCTCCTATCTTGGCCTCCCAGCATGCTGGGATTATAGGCGTGAGTCACATTCCCACTTTTATAGATAAGGAAACTGAGGTTCAGAGGGGAATACTTTTGGTTGAATGGACACAGGCAGCAAGTGACAGGGGTGAGGTTCCAACTCCTGTCTGTCCAACTCCTCAGCTTGAGCCCTTTCTGCTGCAGGCAGGACAAGAACTAAGTATTGGGTCAAAGAGATCAAGATTGGTTCTGAAGCTCCCCAGGGTTCAGAAATTTGGAAAAGTAAAATTGATGCTGATGTAATCGGCAGAGTTCAATTTCAATTTCCTTAGCACCTCCCTGCTGCACCCCTTGAGAATGGGGAGGAGACAAAATTCCCAAGCAGGGGGAAGTGATTACATTTCGTTCAAATACTTGGCAACCTGCCCCAAATGGTAATTAGCATTGAGTGCTGAAAATAGGGAGAGAGCAAAGGCTGGGTGGGGCCCCTGGGAGAAGTGGCAACAGATTATTGTTTAGAACTGCGAGTTTCAACAGCAGTGGTTTTCTTCCAGAGAAGAGGTCTGCCTTGCCTTCCTCTCCAGAGCCCTCTAGGTTAGAGAAGAGTGGCCCCCATCCCTGTCGTTAGGACCCTAGGACCCAGTAGCAGTTCACATCAGTGAGGCTCTGCCTGCGACACTTTTATCCACAGGCTCCCTAAACCTCACTGGTTAGTGCCCAAGAGAGCCTGTTGGGCCCTGGGTTGCTGTGTCCCACGGCAGGCTGCTGTTGTGTGTAGGACACCCGACTGCAGGAAATGTTTACTGGGCACTTAATATGTGAACGACATTCTGCTATTGCTTTGCGGGGAACAGAGGTTAGATCCATCTCTCGTCCCCAGGGAGCTCACAGCCTCACAGAAGCTCTACTCCTTGCTCAGAGTAGAAAACTCTCTGGGGTGGTATTCTGACGTGGTCTTAAATAACCCCAACCACAGATTAGGAAGGTTTTCCTTTTTCAGTTTTGTTTCCATTTATCAGAGCCATTACATCTTCAACACTTCCCTACCACTGGCTAGAAGTCTGTGGCAGGCAAGTGAGATTGGTTTTCCATTTATAATGGCGATTTAATTAAAAAATAAATCTATTGCAGTTAAAAAAAGAAAAGGTGACTGGATGCTGCAGCTCACTTCTGTAATCCCAGCCCTTTGGGAGGCTGAGGCAGGAGGATTACTTGAGTCCAGGAGTTCGAGACTAGCCTGGGCAATATAGTGACACCCTATCTCTACAAGAAAAGAAAAAAATTATCTGGAGGAGGTGGTGCACGCCTGTAGTCTGAGCTACTTAGGAGGCTGAGGCAGGAGATTGGCTTGAACCTGGGAGGTCAAGGCTGCAGTGAGCTGTGATTGTGCCACTGCACTCCAGCCTGGGCCACAGAACAAGACTGTCTCAAAAAGAGAAAAGAAGGGAACAGAAGGGGAAGGGAAAGGGAAGGGAAGGGGAAAGGAAGGGGAAGGGGAGAAAAGGTGCACCCAATTGAAGAAGTATATCCACTAAGTAATAGTACAAGTGGTGACCTTTGGATGTGCCAACAACTAAGAAAGAGGTAAGCAGCTATCTAGAATTTGAGAGAACTCTCTAGAAGGGAAACACACTGCCCCCACCCAGCACCACCAACTCACAAGTATCCCGTGGAATCCCTGTCCCACGTATTTCCAAAATATGCTAAAGATTCGAGGACTTTTCTTTTGGCCCAGGATCAACTGGTAAAGGACCTACTTGGGCTGGGAGAGCCATGAACAAGTTTGGTATTGTTTTCTGTGAGGATGCTTCCCTCCCTCCACCAACTCCACTCCCTGGGAAAAAAAAATTAACATAAACAAAAGCACTTGGACTCAATTAACACTGGGTGAGCTCAACATTGTTTCGAAACTAAAGGTTTTTTTGTTTGGTTTTGTTTTTTTGAGACAGAGTCTCGCTCTGTCGCCCAGGCTGGAGTGCCATGGTTGGATCTTGGCTCACTGCAACATCCAGCTCCCAGGTTCAAGTGATTCTCCTGCCTCAGCCTCTCGAATTTCTGACCTCATGATCCACCTGCCCCAGTCTCCCAAAGTGCTGAGATTACAGGTGTGAGCCACTGCGCCTGGCCGAAACTAAAGTTTTAAGTTAATTCAAGGGGGCAGTGGTAAAACAGAAAAGGTCGGGGCCGGGCGCGGTGGCTCAAGCCTGTAATCCCAGCACTTTCGGAGGCTGAAACGGGTGGATCACGAGGTCAGGAGATCGAGGCCATCCTGGCTAACACGGTGAAAACCCCGTCTCTACTAAAAAATACAAAAAAAAAAAAAAACTAGCCGGGCGAGGTGGCGGGCGTCTGTAGTCCCAGCTACTCGGGAGGCTGAGGCAGGAGAATGGCGTGAACCTGGGAGGCGGAGCTTGCAGTGAGCTGAGATCCGGCCACTGCACTCCAGCCTGGGCGACAGAGGGAGACTCCGTCTCAAACAAAACAAAACAAAACAAAACAAAAAACAGAAAAGGTCTTCTACCCAGAGAGAGAGAGAGAGAGAGAGAGAGAGAGAGAGGTGACGACTTGGGGCCACCAGTTCCATTGTTGAAGACTCAACTCCCAGCACTAAGGTCCACTTTAGACCTTAGACTCCCAGAGCATGGTGAGACCCCCTCACCCACCTCTTCTGTGTAATTAGAAATGTCAGTGACACTCACCCACAAACCCCTAATGTGAATGCCAACGTTGAAAGTAGTTTATACTTTGGGATTGCTAACTTGTTGAATGGACTTTTGTTCTTGGGTTTTGTATAGATTTGGGGGGATTCTCCCAGTTTCCTAACCTCGATTTTTATAGTAAACACTGGTTCCTAAGGGAGGATGGGGTTGTGACCTGGCCCCGCTCAGGGGCTGCCACTGTGCCCAGGCTCAGAGTGTGAACATGTCAACTGCAGGGTCACTCTGCTGTCAGTTCCCTGCTGGTCTGCTAGCCAGTCAGTCAGGAGCCTGTCCCCTCTCCTCGGCACCAGCTGGATTCCCAGGCAGGCAATAATCATCAGAGTTTTCTCCACACAAACCCCCTGCACTGGGGATACTGGGAGATCAGGAAACAGTGTCTGCCTTCACAGGTGCAGACGATGGCCCAATAATAGGGAACAAAGTAGTCTCTCATTGGCTCGGCGTGCTGGCTCACATCTGTAATCCCAGCACTTTGGGAGGCCAAGACGGACGGATCACCTGAGGTCAGGAGTTCGAGACTGGCCTGGCCAATATGGTGAAACCCTGTCTCTACTAAAAATACAAAAATTAGACAGGCATGGTGGCGCGTGCCTGTAGTCCCAGCTACTCAGGAGGCTGAGGCAGGAGAATTGCTTGAACACAGGAGGTGGAGGTTGCAGTGAGCCAAGATTGCGCCACTGCACCCAGCCTGGGCAACAGAGCAAGACTCCATCTCAAAAAAAAAAAAAAAAAAAGTTTCTCATCCATTGTCATGACACACAGTAGCAATGAAAGATACGTTCCTAGACCGGCAGAGCAGGGCTGGGCCCCAGACCATGCCTCGTCCAACCTTGTCATTTTACAAATAAGGAAGTAAGAGTTCAGTGTTACTAGTGGCTTACGTAAAGGAGGGCCAGAGTGTGTGTGCATGTGTCATTTAATTACGGATGAAAAATCTTCATTGAATCACAATAGAACTGTGTTGTAAGCTTGCTGGAGGAGAGAAGAGGTTGGAACCAGGTCTAGTCAAGCTACTTAGGCATGGTGGGGAGACCCTGGGGTGGAAGGAGCTGGGGAAGGTGTACCTGTGGTGGATTCTGACCCACCTCTGTCCATGCGAGTGGCTGCTTGCTCTATGAGCAGCCTCTGTATCTAAGCAAGTACAGAAACACTAAGATTGGTACTCCTTTGGTGGAAATAGTTTGACGTGCCATAACCAGCCCAGCCCTGAGGCCTGGAGAGGGCTCCCTTCTGCCTGCCCACTTCTGGGGAATGTCCCCTTCTGCCCTCAGGGATGCGGTGCCCACACTCTGGAGCTGGTGGCCATAATGATTGTCTCTACAGACCATTTTGGGCAAGTTGCTTTCTGTCCCCTCTCTCCTGGGGGGAGCTCAGGTGATACTGGGACACAGAGAATCTTCGAGTGTGAACCATCCTTAAATGGAGATGATTCTGTACACGCTCCAGGCGCATACATGGGCACATGCCCGCCCACATGCCCACAGGGCTTGAAGCAGGAGAGGTACAGGGGCGGGTGGGTCGTGTCTTCTCTCCTTGGAGAAATAAAAAAGTTGGATGATTTGTGGCTCATTTTTGAGAGAAATAAGGAAGTGAATTTTTTGAGTAGAACATTTTTTTAGTAACATGAAACTAACATTGGGGTGGGGGAAATTGTGAGACTATGACTGGAAATTCCGGGGATCTCCATTGGCTTAGGAAAGCTCCGTTTGGTCAGGCTTCTCCCGTACTGGAAGTGGGAACTGGAAAGTCAGAGACTGAAGCTATTTGCCCGGTGTCTTGGGCTGTAGGTGTCTCTTACCTCAATCTCTGTCTCGGTAACTGCTCTCTTCTCCTCTCTCAGCTCCTCAGATTCCATCAGCTAACCTTGACCCTCAAGAGCCAGGAGATGACCAGGTGCAGTGGCTCACGCCTGTAATCCCAGCACTTTGGGAGGCCGAGGTGGGTGGATCACAAGGTCAGGAGATCAAGACCATCCTGGCTAACACGGTGAAACCCCGTCTCTACTAAAAATACAAAAATTAGCCGGGCGCAGTGGCGGGCACCTATAGTCCCAGCTACTCGGGAGGCTGAGGCAGGAGAATGGCCTGAACCCAGGAGGCGGAACTTGCAGTGAGCTGAGATCACGCCACTGCACTCCAGCCTGGGCAACAGAGCGAGACTCTGTCTCAAAAAAAAAAAAAAAAAGACCCAGGAGAATCTGATCTTTCATCCTTCATGGCCAATTTCCCTTCCCTGAGTTTCTTAGTTCAGATTCTGATTGTGAATCTGATTGGCTCAGCTCCTCCTTTTGAGTCAGTAGACAAGACCAGGGATTGGCTGAACCCCATCTAGTCAGCTGTGGCTAGAGGAGTGTGTGTGTGTGTGTGTGTGTGTGTGTGTGTGTGTGTGTGTGGTGTCCTGGGATGGCTGCTTAGTGCAATAGGTACTGTGGTAGCTTCCCCAGCATCGGGGAAGCTGCAAGCAGGCCCTCTAGGTGTGTCTTAGTTTGTTTTTTGTTGCTTATAATAGAATACCTGAAGCTGAGTAATTTATAAGGAAAAATAATTTATACCTTACAGTTATGGAGGCTGAGAAGTGCAAGGTCAAGGGGTTGCATCTGGTAAGGGCCTTCTTGCTGGTGGAGTCCTGAGGCAGTTCAGGGTATCACATGGTGAGGGGGCTGAGCATGCTAGTACAGGTCTATCTTTCCTCTTCTTTTCTTTAAGAGACGGAGTCTCGCTCTGTCACCCAAGCTGTAGTGTAGTGGTGTGATTATAGATCAGTGTAGCCTCAAACTCCTGGGCTCTAGAGATCCTTCTGCCTCAGCCTCCCAAGTAGCTGAGACTACAGGAGCTCACAACCACACCTGAATAATAACAATAATAATAATAATAATAATAATAATAATTCTTCTTCTTCTTCTTCTTCTTCTTCTTCTTACTCCTCCTCCTCCTCCTCCTCCTTCTTCTTCTTCTTCTGTCATCAGTCCCACTCCTATGATAACTCATTAATCCATAAATGGATTATCTATTCAGGAGAGCAGATCCCCTTATGAGCACTTCTTAAAGGTTCCACCCCTCAATACTGCCACATGCAGGATTATCAACCTTACTCTTGGAGGGGACATTCAAACCGGAGCAGTGTGTGTCCTCTTAGTTATAGAACCAAGGAGCAAAAGTAGTTTGTGGCAGAGGCAAGTAGGATAACTGAATTTCATCATCTGGGGGCGGGGGTTTGAGGGTGTCTCATCCCATTCACAGGCCAGTCCCCTCTTCTTTGGGAGCTGCCGTGTTGGCATGATCCTGCCCCTATCCATGGTTGATTGAACCAGGAGTGGACCTAGCTGGGCCAATCCAATTGTCTCTCCTGGGCACAGGAATTGCAATGCACTTGCTTGGGGAGCCCTGGGGAGGCAAGGTCCTGCTGCAACAACCAGGAGGAGGAGAAAATGGGTCTACAAGTAGAGAAGAACAAGGCAGGCATAGAGAGAAGAAACTCAGATACAGGAAATTGGTTAGACTGGTAACTGATCAAATCTCTGCTTCCAGTCTCTTCTGGAGTACTGACGGCCTTCCTGCCCTTGGCTGTCATGGATGAACCCCCCTTTTAATAAAGTGTTCTCTTTGGTTATGCCAGTGGAGAGGTTTTCCATTACCTGCAACTAAATTCTCATTAATCTAGATATGCAATAAAATAATGCTCCTAATAGCAGATATATCTCTTCCAAGGGACTTACAGGTATTATTTTACATAAACTTCTCAACAACCCTATGTGGAAGTTGTTATCATTCCCATTTCACAGATGAAGAACTGAGGCACGGAGAGGCTCACTTGCTCAAGGTCACGCAGCTAGTGGAGCCAGATTTGAGCCTAGGTAGTCTGACTTCAGAGCCTGGGCCAGAGTCCATCACTATAAACTTTTTCATTTGCAACTGCTAGGAGATGAGGGCTCAGGCCTTCTGAGCCCAACCCATCACGCGCTCACTCTAGCCCTGCACACACACAGAAAACTGGAGGAGTTGAAATCGGAGGAGGGACGTTTGCTCTCTGCCCCCGCTGCCCTAACCACTCCCGCCCCCTGGAGGTAGGTGAAGAGTCCAGAGTCCCTGGGATTCCTGACACTGCACTTTGAGGTGACAAACATTAAACCCGCTGGTCTTCCTTACTCTGAGTGCCCAGAGACATCTGGGACCACGTAGAAGGAGGCTGGCAAGGAGAAAGGACTGTCCTGGAGGTGCGCCACACAGTCACTCTCACCTTCCAAAAGGGCTTGTGGGCACACCCTCTCTCTCGCCTGACAGCAACTATGAGGCCCGGTGGTTAGGGGACTAGGCTGGGAGCCACATGCTAGGTGCCTGATCTTGATTTAGCCTCCAAGCCTCTGTTTTCATTCTCTGTTGAATGGGGATCATAATAACCCCTACTCAGAGGAGTAAATGAGATAATGCATCCAAAGGACTTAAAAACCTGGACAGGATTAGGAAAATGTTGGCGTATGACGGGAGAAAAGCAGGGACTCTCAATATGTATCATCCTACGCACCTATCCTTTTAAGGTTTTTTTTAAAAAATTAGATTTGGAAAGATAAAAACCAAGGTGTTAAATGGGATATCTCTGTGTGATAAGATTACCAGGTTTTTTAGTTTACTTGACTTTTTGCATTTACACTTCTAGCATGAACCTAGATGATTTATATATTTTAAAATATACTGGACTTTATACACATACAATATTTTTATTATTATTTACTTCAAGGTGCTTTGGCAAAGTGATTGCCTAAATCCTAAAGTCATTGTGTATGGGACATTTGCGAGCTGCCTCTCCAGCATCCACTCCCCTCTTCTCTTTTCAGGGCACAATGGGTGGGTTAGACTCCACTCCATCTCCAAGGAGGGGCCTGGATTGGCTTAAATCAATCACTGTGGTGATAAGCTTAGGGAGTTCATCATGGAGGCTGGGTCCAGGAGATGCAATTCCTAGACTTGTGTTTGTTTGGGGAAATAGGTTTTCTTTCTTTCTTTTCTTCTTCTTTTTTTTTTTTTTTGATATATTAACAGTGACTTCCATATGTCACCTGGGAACCTCTGCTTGGGTAAGAATGGGGCCAAGAGGGAGGAAGAAGAGCTGAGAATGGAAAGACAGAAAACCGAGGTCCTGATTGTATCACTGAACCACTGGGAAGATGCTCTGGATGTAGACTTTTTTTTTTTTTTTTGAGACAGGGTCTCACTCTGTCACCCAGGCTGGAACGCAGTGGCGTGATCACTACCCACTGCAGCCTCGACCACCCCATACCCCCTCCCCCACCAGCTCAAGCCATCCTCCCACCTCAGCCTCCAAAGTAGCTGGGACTACAGGCATGTGCTGCAATGATCAACTACTTTTTGTGTTTTTTTTTTTTTTTTTTTTTTTTTGAGACGGAGTCTTGCTCTGCCGCCCAGGCTGGAGTGCAGTGGCCGGATCTCAGCTCACTGCAAGCTCCGCCTCCCGGGTTCCCACCATTCTCCTGTCTCAGCCTCCCGAGTAGCTGGGACTACAGGCGCCGCCACCTCGCCCGGCTGGTGTTTTGTATTTTTTAGTAGAGACGGGGTTTCACTGTGTTAGCCAGGATGGTCTCGATCTCCTGACCTCGTGATCCGCCCGTCTCGGCCTCCCAAAGTGCTGGGATTACAGGCTTGAGCCACCGCGCCCGGCCCTACTTTTTGTGTTTTTGTTGTTGTTGTTGTTATTGTTGTTGCTGTTTTTGTACAGATGGGATTTTGCCACATTGCCCAGGCTGGTCTCCAAGTCCTGGGCTCAAGTCATCCTCCTGCCTAGCCTCCCAAAGTGCTAGGATTACAGGCAGGAGCCATCGTGCCCTGCCTCTGGTTATAGACTTTTCAGTTTAGTGAGCCAATACATTCCATTATTTTCTTTTTTTTTTTTTTTTTTTTTTTTTTTTTTTTTTTTTTGAGACAGAGTCTGGCTCTGTCGCCCAGGCTGGAGTGCAGTGGCCGGATCTCAGCTCACTGCAAGCTCCGCCTCCCGGGTTTACGCCATTCTCCTGCCTCAGCCTCCGGAGTAGCTGGGACTACAGGCGCCCGCCACCTCGCCCGGCTAGTTTTTTGTATTTTTAGTAGAGACGGGGTTTCACCGTGTTCGCCAGGATGGTCTCGATCTCCTGACCTCGTGATCCGCCCGTCTCGGCCTCCCAAAGTGCTGGGATTACAGGCTTGAGCCACCGCGCCCGGCCAATTCCATTATTTTCAAAACCAGTTTGAGAAGTTGGATTTTCTGTTACTTGGAACTTTCTAACTGGTGATGAAACTGGTACCAGAAGCGGGATGTTGCAAGCAACAGGCCCCGCACTGTGGGACTTGTAGAGCTGACCAGGTAGGTGCAGGAGACCTGGACCCGAGGCTCTTAGCTGGGAAGGTGGCAATTCTCAAATAGTTGGTAGTTAAAGAATTGGTTACTCCACAACCTGCTGAATCTTGGAATTTAAACCATGTGCCTACATAAGGCTACTTCTTTAGGAGACTTGTGGGAAAATTTTAGCATTTTGAAATGTTTGGCAGGCCACTTCTTGTGGTCATTAGTAAATTCCTACAAGAAAGAAACATACTTCTTTTGAAACAAGCCTGCTTGAAAGGAGAGAGGGAAGAACTATAGTTCTGCTAAGAGAGGCCCTTTGGACTTGAGTCCTGCAATCCAAGCTGATGGAGAGTCCAGGAGTCCAGCCAAAAGCTGAATTCTCTACTCCAAGCCATATTTAGTGTAAGGGGAGGCCAGGAGGTAGGAGAGAGCAGGAGATAAAACTGAAGAATCTTCAGGCCCCTCTTAAACACATCCTGTTAAGTATACTTTGTTTGATAAGCAGACGCAGCTCCTCTTCTCATGTCCTTGCTGGGATGTAGACAGTAGATAAGAGGCTAATTACCTCTCTGCTCCTATCCATGGCTTTAACCTGCCAAGATAGAGGCCATCCATTAAAACAAGGCCTGGAGGAACACATAGAGCTCAAGGTCAGTTGTCAGGAGATACATACTCCCCGGTTGTGTTCTGGACACAAAGGTGTCGAAGGTCGCTGGGTTGGGCTACTGGTCCATGCATTTCAGTGGAAGCAAACAGGCAGGACACCGAGTAAGCCTTGAAAAATATTGCTAGTTGGCTGGGCACGGTGGCTCAAGCCTGTAATCCCAGCACTTCGGGAGGCCGAGACAGGCAGATCACGAGGTCAGGAGATCGAGACCATCCTGGCTAACACGTTGAAACCCCGTCTCTACTAAAAAATACAAAAATCTAGCCGGGCGAGGTGGCAGGTGCCCGTAGTCCCAGCTATTCAGGAGGCTGAGCCAGGAGAATGGTGTAAACCCGGGAGGCGGAACTTGCAGTGAGCTGAGATCGTGCCACTGCACTCCAGCCTGGGTGACAGAGTGAGACTCTGTCTCAAAATAAATAAATAAATAAATAAATAAAAATTGCTGGCTTGGGGTGGTGGGTCACACCTGCAATCCCAGCACTTTGGGAGGCCGAGGCGGGCAGATCACTTGAGGTCACGAGTTTGAGACTAGCCTGGCCAACATGGTGACACACCATCTCTACTAAAAATACAAAAAAAAA